>NC_056685.1:76756295-81556295 GCF_018350215.1 Panthera leo | reverse complement strand
CTTACCCATTTAGCCCCTCCCCCCTCCCACAACCCCTCCAGCAACCCTCAGTTTGTTCTCCATATTTATGAGTCTCTTCTGTTTTGTCCCTTTCCCTGTTTTTATATTATTTTTGTTTCCCTTTCCTTATGTTCATCTGTTTTGTCTCTTAAAGTCCTCATATGGGTTAAGTCGTATGATTTTAGTCTTTCTCTGACTAATTTCACATACATAATACCCTCAAGTTGCATCCATGTAGTTGCAAATGGCAATATTTCATTCTTTTTGATTGCCGAGTAATACTCCATTGTATATATATACCGTGTCTTTATCCATTCATCCATCGATGGACATTTGGGCTCTTTCCATACTTTGGCTATTGTTGATAGTGCTGCTATAAACATGGGGGTGCATGTGTCCCTTCGAAACAGCACACCTGTATCCTGTGGATAAATGCCTAGTAGTGCAATTGCTGGGTCATAGGGTAGTTCTATTTTTAGTTTTTTGAGGAACCTCCATACTGTTTTCCAGAGTGGCTGCACCAGATTGCATTGCCACCAACAATGCAAAAGAGATCCTCTTTCTCTGCATCCTCACCAACATCTGTTGTTGCCTGAGTTGTTAATGTTAGCCATTCTGACAGATGTAAGGTGGTAGCTCATTGTGGTTTTGATTTGTATTTCCCTGTTGATGAGTGATGTTGAGCATTTTTTTCATGTGTTGGTTGGCCATCTGGATGTCTTCTTTGGAGAAGTGTCTAGTCATGTCTTTTGCCCATTTCTTCACTGGATTAATTTGTTTTTTGGGTGTTGAGTTTGATAAGTTCTCCGTAGATTTTGGATACTAACCCTTTATCTGATATGTCATTTGCAAATATCTTCTCCCATTCTGTTGGTTGCCTTTGAGTTTTGCTGATTGTTTCCTTTGCTGTGCAGAAGCTTTTTATTTTGATGAGGTCCCAATACATTTTTGCTTTTGTTTCCCTTGCCTCCGGAGATGTATTGAGTAGGAAATTGCTGCGGGCAAGATCAAAGAGGTTTTTGCCTGCTTTCTCCCCGAGGATTTTGATGGCTTCCTGTCTTACATTGAGGTCCTTCATCCACTTTGAGTTTCTTTTTGTGTATGGTGTAAGAAAGTGGTCCTGGTTCATTCTTCAGCATGTTGCTGTCCAGTTTTCCCAGCACCACTTGCTGAAGAGACTGTCTTTATTGCATTGGATATTCTTTCTTGCTTTGTCAAAGATTAGTTGCCCATATGTTTGTGGGTCCATTTCTGGGTTCTCTATTCCATTGATCTGAGTGTCTGATTTTGTAACAGTACCATACTGTCTTGATGATTACAGCTTTGTAGTATAGCTTGAAGTCTGGGATTGTGATGCCTCCTGCTTTGGTTTTCTTCTTCAAGATTGCTTTGGCTATTCGGGGTCTTTTCTAGTTCCATACAAATTTTAGGATTATTTGTTGTAGCTCTGTGAAGAATGCTGGTGTTACTTTGATAGGGATTGCATTGAATATGTAGATTGCTTTGGGTAGTATTGACATTTTAACAATATTTGTTCTTCCTATCCAGGAACATGGAATCTTTTTCCATTTCTTTGTGTCGTCTTCAATTTCTTTCATCAGCTTTCTACAGTTTTCAGTGTATAGATTTTTCACCTCTTTGGTTAGATTTATTCCTAGGTATTTTATGGGTTTTGGTGCAACTGTAAATGGGATCGATTCCTTGATTTCTCTTTCTGTTGCTTCATTGTTGGTGTAAAGGAATGCAGCCGATTTCTGTGCATTGATTTTATATCCTGCAACTTTGCTGAATTCATGAATCAATCTAGCAGTTTTTTGGTGGAATCTTTTGGGTTTTCCATATAGAGTATCATGTCATCTGCAAAGAGTGAAAGCTTGACCTCCTCTTGGCTGATTTGGATGCCTTTTATTTCTTTGTGTTGTCTGATTGCAGAGGCTAAGACTTCCAATACTATGTTGAATAACAGTGGTGAGAGTGGACATCCCTGTCTTGTTCCTGACCTTAGGGGGAAAGCTCTCAGTTTTTCCCCATTGAGGATGATATTAGTGTTGGGTCGCTCGTATATGGGTTTTATGATCTCGAAGTATGCTCCTTCTATCCCTGCTTTGTTGAGGGTTTTTATCAAGAAAAGATGCTGTATTTTGTCAAATGCTTTCTCTGCATCTATTGAGAGGATCATATGGTTCTTGTCCTTTCTTTTATTGATGTGATGAATCATGTTTATTGTTTTGCAGATGTTGAACCAGCCCTGTATCCCAGGTATAAATCCCACTTGGTAGTGGTGAATAATTTTTTAATGTCTTGTTGGATCCAGTTGGCTAATATCTTGTTGAGGTTTTTTGCATCCATGTTCATCAGGGAAATTGGTCTATAGTTCTCCTTTTTAGTGGTGGCTCTGTCTGGTTTTGGAATCAGGGTAATGCTGGCTTCATAGAAAGGGTTTGGAAGTTTTCCTTCCATTTCTATTTTTTGGAACAGTTTCAAGAGAATAGGTGTTAACTCTTCCTTAAATGTTTGGTAGAATTCCCCTGGAAAGCCATCTGGCCCTGGACTCTTGTTATTTGTGAGATTTTTGATTCTAATTAGATTTCCTTACTGGTTATGGGTCTGTTCAAATTTTCTATTTCTTCCTGTTTCAGTTTTGGTAGTGTATATGTTTCTAGGAATTAGTCCATTTCTTCCAGATTACCTATTTTGTTGACATATAATTGCTCATAATATTCTCTTATTATTTTTTCTGTTGTGTTGGTTGTGATTTCTTCTCTTTCATTCTTGATTTACTTATTTGGGTCCTTTCCTTTTTCTTCTTGGTCAAACTGGCTAGTGGTATCAATTTTGTTAATTCTTTCAAAGAACCAGCTTCTGGTTTCATTGATCTGTTCTACTGGTTTTTTTTTGGTTTTGATAACATTAATTTCTGCTTTAATCTTTATTATTTCCTGTCTTCTGCTGGTTTGGGGTTTTATTTGCTGTTCTTTTTCCAGCTCCTTAAGGAGTAAGGTTAGGTTGTGTATCTGAGATCTTTCTTCCTTCTTTAGGAAGGCCTGGATTGCTATATACTTTCCTCTTATGACCGCCTTTGCTGCATCCCAGAGGTTTTGGGTTGTGGTGCTATCATTTTCATTGACTTCCATATACTTTTTAATTTCTCTTTTAACTGCTTGTTTAGCCCATTCATTCTTTAGTAGGATGTTCTTCCGCCTCCAAGTATTTGTTACCTTTCCAAATTTTTTCTTGTGGTTGATTTCGAGTTTCATAGCGTTGTGGTCTGAAAATATGCACGGTATGATCTCGATCTTTTTGTACTTGCTTAGGGCTGATTTGTGTCCCAGTATATGGTCTATTCTGGACAATGTCCCATGTGCACTGGAGAAGAATGTATATTCTGCTGCTTTAGGACGAAATGTTCTGAATATATCTGTTAAGTCCATCTGGTCCAATGTGTCATTCAAAGCCATTGTTTCCTTGTTGATTTTTTGATTAGATGATCTGTCCATTGCTGTGAGTGGGTTGTTGAAGTCTCCTATTATGATGAGTTTCTTGATGTTTGTGATTAATTGATTTATATATTTGGGTGCTCCTGCATTTGGCACATAAATGTTTACAATGTTAGGTCTTCTTGGTTTATAGACCCCTTGATTATGATATAATGCCCTTCTGCATCTCTTGATATACATTTTTTTAAAGTCTAGATTGTCTGGTATAAGTATGGCTACTCCGGCTTTCTTCTGTTGACCATTAGCATGATAGATGGTTCTCCATCCCCTTATTTTCAATCTGTAGGTGTCTTTAGGTCTAAAGTGGGTCTCTTGTAAACAGCATATAGATGGGTCTTGTTTTCTTATCCATTCTGTTATCCTATGTCTTTTGATTGGAGCGTTGAGTCCATTGACATTTAGAGTGAGTACTGAAAGATATGAATTCATTGCCATTATGATGCTTGTAGAGTTGGAGTTTCTGGTGGTGTTCTCTGGTCCTTTCTAATCTTTTGTTGCTTTTGGTATATGTATATAATATATATATATATATATATATATTTATATATATATATAATATATATATATATATATATATATATATATATATATATATATATATATATATATATATATATATATATATATATATATATTCACCTTTGTCCCCTCAGAGAGTTCCCCTTAATATTTCTTGCAGGGTTGGTTTAGTGGTCACAAACTCCTTTAATTTTTGTTTGGGAAACTTTTTATCTCTCCTTCTATTTTGAATGGCAGCCTTGCTGGATAAAGACTTCTTGGCTGCATATTTTTCTGATTCAGCACACTGAATATATCCCACCACTCCTTTCTGGCCTGCCAGGTTTTTGTGGATAGGTTTGCTGCAAACCTGATCTGTCTTCCCTTGTAGGTTAGGGACTTTTTTTCCCTTGCTGCTTTCATGATTCTCTCCTTGCCTGAGTATTTTGTGAATTTGACTATGATATGCCTTGTTGATGGTCGGTTTTTGTTGAATCTAATGGGAGTCCTCTGTGTTTCCCGGATTTTGATGTCTGTGTCTTTCCTCAGGTTAGGAAAGTTTTCTGCTATGATTTGCTCACATAACCCTTTTACATCTATTTCTCTCTTCCTCCTCTGGGACCCCTATGATTCTGATATTGTTCCTTTTTAATGAGTCACTGATTTCTCTAATTCTTAAATCATGCTCTTTTGCCTTAATCTACCTCTTTTTCTCTGCTTCCTTATTCTCTATAAGTTTGTCCTCTATATCGCTGATTCTCTGTTCTGCCTCATCCATCTTTGCTGCCGCTGCATCCATCCGTGATTGCAGCTCAGTTATAGCATTTTTTAAATTTCATTCTGGCTATTTTTTTACTTCTTTTGTCTCTGCAGAAAGGGATTCTAATCTATTTTCGACTCCAGCTAGTATTCTTATTTCGTGATTCTAAATTCTGGTTCAGACATTTTGCTTGTGTCTGTGTTGGTTAAATCCCTGGCTGTCGTTTCTTCATGCTCTTTCTTTTGGGGTGAATTCCTTCGTTTTGTCATTTTGAAAGGAGAAAAGGAATTAATGCGGTAGAAAAATTGAAATTAAAAAAATTAAAATTAAAAAAATATTAAAATTAAAAATTAAAAACACACCCACACAAAAATCAAATAGATGATGCTAGATCCTAGGTGTGTTTTGGTCTGGGTGTAGAAAGTGGTTTGACAGATTAGAGAAACAAACAAAAAAAAGGGGGGGGGAGAGAAAAAAAAGGAAGTCATTTGAGAATTTAAAAAAATGAATACACTAAAGTAGGCTAAAATACACAAAAGTAGAGAATATAGTAGAAAAAATTATAGAAAAGTATTTTTAATAAAAATTAAAAAGAAATGAATTTTTTTCATTTTCTGTATTTAAGAAAAAAGAAAAAGAAAAAATAAAGGAAAAGACAAAAAAGAAATAGTTTGAAAATTTGAAAAAGTGAATACACTGTAGTAGACTGAAATAAAATGATGGGAGTAAGATAAAATTTGAAAAAAATTATATAAAAGGAAAAAATATAGTAATAAAAATTAAATAAGAATATCTTTAAAAGAAATTGAAAGTAAAAATGAAGTTTTTCTCTTTCTGCATTCAAGAAAAAAGAAATGAAAAAGAGAAAAAGAAAAAAAGGAAATTGAAAATTTGAAAAGGTGAGTACACTGAAGTAGACTAAAATAAAATGATTGAAGTAAAATAGAATTTGAAAAAATTTACACAAAAGAAAAATAGTAATAAAAATTAAAGACAGATATTTTTAATAAAAATTGAAAATAAAAATGAGTTTTTCCTCTTTCTGTATTCAAGAAAAAGAAAAGAATTGTAAAAGAGAAAAAGGAGAAAGAGAGAAAAAAAAATTGAATAGATGAACCTGCTAGCAGATTGAAGTAGGACTGAAATTGCTTTGTTTTCCCCTAGAGGTCAGTCCATGTAGCTCTTTATAGTCCATAGATTAAGCCGGTGGTGAGTGGTTTGTGTTCTTGAAGAGTGAAGTTGGCCCAGTTGGTCAGGGCTTGGTGTAACAGCTCTGCTCTCTCCTAGATGGCACTGCTAGCCTACAGGGGTGGATTGTTGTGGTGCTGGTCGGTGTGCGTGCGCATGCGCAGGAGCGGTGAAAAATGGCACCACTCAGCCACCCAGTCTGTTCTCCCGGGTCAGCAGTCGCGCGTGGGTCCTCCGTTTTCAGCTCTCGTCCACTCCCCGCTTTTCCACTCTCTGTGACCAGTCCCCAGGCGGTACCTGTCTCCCAAGTTTTGTCTCAGATGCTGCTGTTTTCCCCAGCCCCTTACTTCTGAAGGACTGGGGCTTTGACCTGCTCTGCCCCTCTGCGGGAGGGTTTCAACGAGCGATGGCCGAAAGAGCAATGGCCGAATGTCGGCTGCACCGAGGAATGCATGCTGGATCCTGCTGTTGCCGGTGCCCTGAGACTGCAGTCAGGTGCCAGCCTGCCCCTCAAAAAAATCGCGAGACAGTGTAGCCTCAGCATTTCAGGGACCACGGAAAATTGCAACACACATCTGACACCAGGCTTCACCCTCAACAACCCTGTCCCAGCACCAGCGAATGTGGCTGCCTTCCGGGGTCTGCTGGGACCAGGTGGCTTCAACAGTCTGTGCCAAACGTCCTTCCATCAGTGGAACTGCTTTTCCCCGTGTGGTCTGAGAACCTCCCAGACCCCACTCTGTTCCTGGGGATTCGCATTTCCCACCAGAGCACTGCCAGGTATCCAGCTGCAGAGTTGCAGCCTTTGCACTCCCCTTGTTTACAGTCTTAATGGAATTTAAACCCTCTCCTTTCTCCTGTCTCCCTTTTTAGTTTCGTCCCTGCAGCTGTTTCCAATTTTCCACTTTCTCTCCAGCTGCTTTTGGGGAGGGGTGCTTTTCCTGTATGCTCCCCCCCCTCCCCAGTCTCTGTCCTATCTCTGCCCACAAAAGGGGTTCCCTACCTTTCGGGGCTTCTTGCTCCCCAAGTTCAGCTCTTCCTGTCGTGTACCTGCTGAATTCTGTGGTTCAGGTTGTGCAGATTGTTGTGTTAATCTTCCAATCGGTTTTCTAGTGTTGGTCTGGCTGTATTTCATGGATGCGAGACACAAAGCTTCCATGCTGTTCTGCCATCTTGGCTCCTCCCCACCTTCATTCATTTATGGATTAACATGGGGCAAGGCTGGGTTGCAGATTTATTAAAGTAAGATTTGCACACAATAAATAGACGCTTTTAAATATTTCAATTGATGAATTTTTATGAAAATATACCTCATTATTACCACCACTGAAAAAACATTTCCATTTTCCTACAAAATTCCTGTATGTCCCTTCCTAGTAAAATCCTCTATTCCCTGCCAACCAGAAATCTGTTTTCCATCATTTTAGATTAGATTTGATTTTTTTCAAGCACAAGTCTTTTTTTTTTGTGTTTCATATGAATGTAATCATACATGGCATTCTTCTCTTTTGTGCTTTTTATATTCATTTACCATTGCATATATCAGTAGTTGTCTTACTGAGAAATATTCCACAATTAAGATATATCACAATTTGTTTATTTAATAATAGATGGACATTTTGAGTATCTCTGGGTTTTGGCTATTTTGGATAAAGTTGATATGAACATTGATCTACAAATTTTGGTGTAGACAGGTGTTTCATTTCTCTCAAGTGAATACCTAGGTCTCAATTGCCTGAGCTAATGCAAATTTATATTTGACAGGCAAACAATTTCAAAGTGGTTGTAACGTTTTTTTATTCTCAGAAACAATGTATGAAATTTTTAGTTGCTCTTAACATCACTAATACTTTGACATTCTGAGTCTACTTTTTAAAATTAAAAAAACATTTAAGTTGAAATATAATTGATATATATCACTATATTAGTGTCTTGTTTACAGTGTAATGATTTGGCATCTTTATGTATTGTGAAATAATCACCATAATAAGTCTAGTTAGCATGCACAGTTACAAACCTTTCCTTTCTTTTCAAGTGATGAGAACTTTGAAGATCTACTTTCTTAGCAACTTACAAATATACAATATATTTGACTATAGTCACCATACTGTATGTAACACCCCCATCACTTATTTATTTTATAACTGGAAGTGGAAGTTTGTACCTTTTGACCAATGTTACCTATTTTGCTCACCCCAACACACCCTGCCTTTGACAAACACCAACCAATTCCTTGTATCTATAAGTTTGAGTTTTAAAATTTGTTTTTAGATTCCACACATAAATAAGATTATATAGTATTTGTTTTTCTGTGTCTGACTTATTTCACTTAGCATGATGCCATTAAGGTCTCTTCATGTTGCAGATGGCAATGTTTCTTCTTTTTTATGTGAATAATGTTCCATTATATATACCACATCTTCTTTACCCATTCATCTATCATTGTACTATCAATTGTTTCCATGTCTTGGCTATTGTAAATAATGCTGTAGTGAACATGCAGGTGCATATGTATTTTCAAGTTAGTGTTTTTGTTTCCTTTGGATAAATACCCAAATGTGGAATTGCTGAGTCATATGGTAGTTCTGTTTTTATTTTTTGAAAAACTTCCATACTGAGGAAGCCTCCATGGTGGCTGTACTAACTTACATGCCTAACAACAATATATGAAGGTTCCCTTTTCTCTATATCCTCACCAACACTTGTTATCTCTTGTCTTATCTCTTGTCTTCCATTCTAACAAGTGTGAGTGATATCTCATTGTGGTTGTGATTAGCATTTCCTTCATGATTAGTGATGCTGAGCACCTTTTTCTGCTGGCCATCTGTATGTCTTCTTTTGAAAACTATTCAGATCCTCTGCCTATTTTTTAAACTGGATTTTTTTTTTTTTTTTTTTTTCTATAGAGTTATATAAGTTCTTTGTAATACTTTGGATATTAACTCCTTATCAGATATTTGATTTGCAAGCATTTCCCCCCATTCAATAAAATTGTCTTTCTATTTTGTTGATGGTTTCCTTTGCAATGCAGAAGTTTATTAATTTGGTGTGGTTCCACTTATTTAGTTTTGCTTTTTGATGCTTTTACTTTTGGTGTCAAACCCAAGAAAATCATTGCCAAGACTAATGTCTGAGAGCTCACCCTCCTTTCTTCTAGGAGTTATGGTTTCAGGTCTCATGTTCAAGTCTTTTATGTATTTTGAATTGATTTTTGTGTGTGGCATAAGACAGGGGTCCAATTTCATTTTTTTGCATGTGGCAACTCAGTTTTTCCAGCACAATTTATTGAAGAGAATAAAAATAAAAATATTTCCTTATATATTCTTGGCTCCTTTGTCACAATTTAATTGACCATATTTGTGTGGATTTATTTCTGGACTTTTTCTTCTTTTCCATTGGTCTATGTGTCAGCTTTTATGCTAATACTATACTGTGTTGATTTCTATAGCTTTGTAATATAGTTTGAAATCAGAAAATGTGATGCCTCCAGCTTTGTTCTTCTGTATCAAGATTGATTTGGCTACTCAGGGTCTTTTGTGATTCCATACAGATCTTAAGATTTTTTATTTTTTTGTGAAAAATGCTGTTGGAATTTTTGTAAATATTGACCTGAAAATGTCAATTGCTTTGGGCAGTATGGACATTTTAACAATATTTTTTCAGTCCATGAGCATGGTATATCTTGCTATTTGTGTTCTTTTCAGTTTTCTTTATTAATGTTTTAATAGTTTTCAGTGTATATAGATCCTTGGTTAAACTTATTCTTAAGTATTTAATCTTTTTGATGCTATTGTGAATGGGATTGTTTTATTTTCTTTTTATTAATTTTAGTTCATTATTAGTATATAGAAATGAGACTGATTTTTGTATATTGGTTTTGTAATCTGAACATTTACTAAAATTTTCTTATGATTTGTAACAATTTTTTTGGTGGTTTAGAATTTTATATATAATACGTCATATCCAAGTAGATATAGTTTTACTTCTCTGATCTTGATGCCTTTTATTCATTTTCTTTGCCTAATTATTTGGCTAGGACTTCCAATACTATGTTGAACAAGAAGGTTAAGAGTGGGAATCTTTATCTTGTTCCTGATTTTAGAGTAAAGCTTTCAGTTTTTCATACTGAGATTAATGGTATTTGTAGACTTTTCACATATGGCCTGTATTCTGTTGAGATATGTTCCCTCTATACCTAGTTGGTTGAGGCTCTTTATCATGAAAAAAGTGTTGAATTATGTCAACTACTTTTTCTGCATCTATATGGAATTTTATTCTTCATTTTCTTAATGTGATGTATCACATTGATTGATTTGTGGATGTTGAAACATCCCTTGGGTCTCTGGAATAAATTCCACTTGATCATGGTGTATGATTCTTTTTGTGTCCTGTTGAATTGAGTTTACTAATATTGTGTTGAGGATTTTTATATCTATGTTTATTAAGGACATTGGACTGTAATTTTCTTGTAGTAGTTTCATTGATATTTTATATTGTCTTTTTAGTCTCTATTTCATTTATTTTCGTTGTCATTTCTTTCCTTCTATTAACTTTGGGCTTTGTTTGTTCTCCTTGTTTAGTTCCTTGAAGTATGAAGGTAGGTTGTTTGAGATCTTTTCTTTCCTTTTCTTTTTTTGTTTTTTGTTAATGTAGGCATTTATCATTATAAACTTTACTCTTAGAACTTTTTCCTGCATCCCATATGTTTTTGTATGTTGTATTTCCATTTTAGTTTCTCAAGATATTTTTTCACTTATCCTTTGATTTCTTCTTTGGCCCATTGGTTGACCAGTAGTTGATCATGTTGTTTAATCTCCACATATTTGTAAATTTTTGAGTTTGCTTCTTGTAATTGATTGATTTCTAGTTTCATACCATTGTGATTGAGAAAGATGCTTGACATGGTTTCAGTTTTCTTAAACTTATTAAGACTTGTTTTGTGGCCTATCACATGATTCAATTTGAAGAATGTTTTATATATGCTTGAGAAGAATGTATATTCTGCTGTTGGATGGAATATTCTATAAATGTCTCTTAGGTCGATCTGACCTAATGTGTAGTTAAAGTTCAATGTTTTTGCATTGATTTTCTCTAAGGATGATCTATCTGTGGATGGAAGTGAGGTACTAAAGTCCCTACTATTATTTTATTGTGTCCATTTCTCTCTTCTGATCTGTTAACATTTGCTTTATATATTTGTGTTCTTTTATGTTGGGTGCATAAATATCTACTGATTTATCTACTTGAGAGTTGATCTCTTTGTTACTATATAATGACTTTTTTTGTCTGTTGTACTCTCTTTGATATAAAGTCTATTTTTCTGGTATAAGTATAGCTACCTGTTTTCTACTAGTTTCTCTTTGCATGGAATATCTTTTTCAATCCCTTCATTTTCAGTTGATTTTGCCCTGAAAGCTGAAGTGAGTCTCCTACAGGAGACTATACCCAGCGTATAGTTGGGATCTATATATTATGCCTTCAGCCACTGTATGTCTTTTGATTGGAGGAGAATTAGTCCATTTTAATTTAAAGTAATTATTGGTAGGTATGGACTTACTATTGCCATTTTGTTAATTGTTTTCTGGATGTTTTGTAATTCTTTTTTCTATTTTTCTTCTTTTGCCCTCTTTTGTCATTTGATGGTTTTCTATAGTGGTATGCTTGGATTCCTTTCTCTTTATCTTTTTTGTATCTACTATAAATTTTTGCTTTGTGGTTACCATGAGGGCTACATAAAACATCTTATATTTATAAGTCTATTTTAAGCTGATAACAACTTAGCTTTGAACACATACAAAAGCTCTACATTTTTGTGATGTAAAATAGTGTCCTCTGGCTTTCCCAGTCTTTGCTGAAGATCAGAGGCAGACTCTAGATGTGTGCTATATTAAAAGCAAGACTCGTAAACAGCAGCTTTCAAAGTATGCAGATTAAATGTCTGGGAGATGGGCAATTTTGCCTTCTCCCTCTGTGCTAAGCTCTGGTGAGATATTCACAGTGAGTGCTCACATATTTGTTAACAACTGCTCCTTTGTTTCCTAAAGCCTTGTTGGCTTTATGGATGCAAGTCTCAGTGGCTTTCAGAGCTCAGTGTTTTAAGGGCTCATCCCTTCAGCAGGAGTCTTAAAAGTCAGGGTGCTGAATGTGAGGTCCATACCTTTCTCTCCTCAGGGAAAGTTGGGAGTTGGAGTTCTATTCTGATTGTATGGCAGTGTGCCAGGGATGGGGTTTATGATGAGACTGTATCTCAGCCTTTCCTACTTGTTTTGATATGGGTATTTTCTCATTTAAACTAATGTGTAGGAGAGGCACCTGAGTGGTTCAGTCAGTTGAGCATCTAACTTTGGCTCAGGTCATGATCTTGAGGTCCCTGGGTTTGAGCCAATGTTGGGCTCTGTGCTGACAGATCAGAGCCTGGAACCTGCTTCTGATTCTGTGTTTCCTTCTCTCTCTGCCCTCCCCCTCTTGTGCTCTGTCTCTGTCTCTCTCTCTCACAAAAATAAACATTAAAAAAATAAACATTAAAAAATTTTAAACCAATGTGTAGGAGTCACTCGGGTAGTTTCTGGATTTCTTTCAGAGGTAATTGCTCTGTGTGTGGCTGTACAGTCAGTGTGTCTATGGGAGGTGAATTCAGTAGCCTCCTATGTATCCATCTTGGTTGCTCTCCATTTTTTCCTGCTTACTGGCATGTATGATGAGCTGAATTATGTTCCCCTCAAAATTCACAGGTTAAAGGTCAAGTTCCTCGTACCTCAGAATGTGATTGCACTTGGAAGTAGAGCCTTTAAAGAGGTACTTGAGTTAAAATGAGATCATTAGGTTGAGTCCTAATTCAATATGAGAAGTGTCCTTACTAGAAGGTTATATTAAGACACAGCCAGAATATGACACCAGATGTGTGTGCATAGAAGAAAGATCATATGAAGACAAGGTGAAAAGGTATTATCTGTATTCTAAGCCAAGCCAAGAAGGAATCAAACCTGTTGACACCTTGATCTTGGACTTCTAGCTGACAGAACTGTGAGGATATGAATTTATGTTGTTTAAGCTACCCAATCTGTCGTATATTGTTATGGCATCCCTAACAAATAATACAGCATATCTAATAATTATTTTGTTGAGAACTTGAAATTGTTGATGATATGTTGGCATGTGTCTTGATTTTGTTGTTGTTTTTAAGTGTTCTTGTAGGCAGAACATGTACTTGCTAGATCCGTTTTCGTCTCTTTTAAGATTTACTTGTTGAAGTCTAGAAACTTATATTTCAAGAATATTATAGTTTACTTTTAAGAAAACATAATCGTCGGGGTACCTGGGTGGCTCAGTCATTTAAATGTCTGACTCTTGGTTTTCAGCTCAGGTCATGATCTTGCAGTTTGTGAGTTGGAGCTGAGTGTTGGGCTCTGCTCTGTTAGCACGGAGCCCTCTTGGGATTCTCTCTCTCTCCCTCTCTCTCTGCCCCTGTCCCATGTGCTTACTTTCTCTCTCTCTCTCTCTCTCAAAAACAAGTAAATAAATTTGAAAAAAAAAAAAAAAAAAAAGGAAACCTATAATTATGGATTCTATCCTGAATGCCTTTGGTTTTCAGTGAGGGTATACTCCAATTTGGTTGGTTGAAAGTAAAATACCTTCCAACCCCTTTTGATTTTGGGCATTTGCTCTGCTTAAACCTCACCGGACATTTCTTGTTTAGCTACATGGATTTTTATCTTCCACATGAGGGACTTAGTAGTCAGCAACGACACAAGGAGACCACAATGCAGATTTGGAGATACTTCAGCCACATGGTTCTTTCCCTCTTTTCCTTCACTTCATAATTCTTCCTGATAACTTCCAAGTACCTGAGCTTCCTTGAACTTGAATCTCCTCTTCAAGTCAACAAGTTTTCTGTATCCTATTATTCTCAGTTCTATGTTACAGTGACTTACCTGATTGATAATTTTGAGTCAGCATACATGACTGAAAGAATTCTGGGATTCATGATTAATCTAAACACCAAAGAGCAAACATACTGGTGAAGAGTTGCTGGAAGATGTAGAATTTGAGTAACATTTTGGGTGTCCTGGCTACTTTTGCCTATGGCATTTTGCAAATCTGAGGGTGAGGGGTTAAATCTCTAGTAAACTATTCAACTCTCTCAGTTGTGGCACTAGTGAATACATTTAAAGGGAAAGCAAACCAGGAGCGAAAGAATTGTGACATAGAATTATAGCTCGATTTTGCATCATCAAGCTTATTTTCAGATGTATCTGGACTGCTGATTGGCCACCTAGCAGAAATAAAATATCTTCTTCATGGTATGATAGCATTATTCTAGCTTATTTATTTATTTTTTTTACAAATAATTCTCAAATGTAATGTTCACAAAATAGATACGAATTAGTAGACACATGAGAAGAGAATGAAAAAAGAAAATGAATGAAAAAAGAAAATGGACAACAGAAACAGACCCACAGTATTTCAGATAATGGAAATATAAGGTTAAACTGCAACAGAGCCATGTTTACTATTTTTAAAGAGACAGAAGACAAGACAAAAAATTGTATTACAGAAACCTGTAAAAAGTGGTTTAGTAGATTAGAAAGATAACCAAATAGTTTCAATTCTAAAAGAACCACAAAGAGTATATAAAAAAGAATATGCTGTATGCCTTATAAATTTATAATGAGATTTCAAAGATTAAAAAAAAAGTGAAACACTTAAGAACATGGCTGGTCTAAAAAACACTTTTTACTTTAAAATAAATGGACTAAAAAGAAACCAGTTATAAAAGAACACATTATATCATGCCATTTGTATGAAAAATCAAGAGTGTACAAATCTAAAGAGAAAGAAAATATATTAGTGGTTGCCTAAGACTGAGAAGAAGTGTGACAAGATATGAATGGAGAGTGACAGCTAATGGGTGCAAGGTCCTTTTTGAAGTGAGGAAAATGTCCTAAAGTTAGGTGATGGTGATACATGCACAACCCTTATAAATATACCAAAAAATCATTGAATTATACACTCTAAATGGGGGAACTGTATGGTATGTAAATTGCATATTAGCAAAGCTATTTTTTTAAAAACGGACTAAGTGCTCTAGTCAAAGGGAAGGATTTTAAAAGTTTAGGGAACTTGCTAAAAATGTCACAGATGGTAAGAGTGATAACAGGATTCGAATTTAGAAACTATGATCTCAAGGTTAATTTTTAAAACTCTTTTGCTAACCAAGTGGCTATATTCTAGTCAATAGAATGATCTCTGCAAATCTAGGACATAAACTTAAAAATACATTACACATATCCTGCCTTTCTCCCTTTTTTCTGGTTGGAATTGGTCACAGTAGTGAGACACCTTAGATCATATAGCAGGTGGCAACAGGAAGGTATTATATAACAAGAGATAAAAGGAACTGGAACCTATCAAGACTTCAAACACAAAAGCCACTATGACAGTTGAGACTTTTAAGAGACTAAGAAAGTTGATTATTGTACACTATTATTAATTTGGGAGTCTGTTTATAGTTGGCTATTATATATTCTATATAAATTAGATCTGATCATTTATGAAATAGGACTAAGAAAGGAGAGCTCATTTTGTAAAAGGCGAAAGATTTATGCGATTTGAAGAGAAACCAGAGCATTTAGGAGAGCTCATTTTGTGATGTTTGGAAGATTACTAATCACATGTAAAATGATAAAATGCATGTATTATTAAATTTAACTGCATTGTTACTCATACTGCTATACAAAAATAAAAATGGAAGAAGCATATTTATGTTTTAACCAAAATTCATCTTTGATTTCAAACATTTTGACATATTTTTTTGTTGAAAACATTTTTAAAAGGTTTTTTGTTATAAATTATTCAACTACTTTTGATATTGTTTTTATAGTTGAGAAAAGCATACTTTTAACATTTGAAAGGCCAGGGTACTATTCATACCCAAGGGAAAAATATTAATTACGTGTCTGTCTTTAATATTAAGAATACACTAAAGGATATAGATAGAAAAAATGTTATGATAGGAGAAATAGAGGATATTATTGCATAGTGATTTTTGTGTGTTTTGAAGCATGTGGGATTGGGAAGGAGAGATTCCCAGGAAAGATTTTTTTCTAGTTTATAATTCTGACACCTATTCTGATGTGTATTGTTTTGCACATGAAGTGATATTCCAACAGGCGTTGGGCAATTCAATTCAACTGAATTGTGACACTATCTACCTGGAGATATTGTTAGATACCATAGGTTAAGGGCTTAGTCCTACAAGACTGCTCTCCACCCACTTCAGAGGTCAATGGCTAGTCTAAGTTGTCACCTCTGCTTCTGACAGACTCCTATAGACCTAAGGTTCCATTGACCTTCTTGTTGGAAGGTCACTTTGCTAGAGTGACTCACACAGCTCGGAGAGACATTTTATTTGCTAGATCACCAGTTTATTATAAAAGGATATAACTCAGGAATAGCCAAATGGAAGAGATATATAGGGTGAATTATGTGGGAAAGGGCACAGATTCCATGCCCTCCCTAAGTGCACCACTCTCCAGGCACCTTCACATGTTCACCAACCTGGAAGCTCTCTGTACTCCATTCTTTTATTTCTTAATGGAAACTTCATTACATGGGCATAATTGATTAAATCATTGGCTATTGGCAATTGAACTCAATCTCCAGCCCCTCTCCCATTCCCAGAAGTGAGGAAGGGAGGACTGAAAGCTCCAAACTTCTACACATGGTTGCTTCCTCTGGCAACCAGCTTCCATCTTTAGGTTACCAAGGGCTTCCCAAATCACCTCATTAACATAACAAAAGATAGCCTTTATTGCTTCCATCACATTAGGAAGGTTTAGGAGTTCTGTGATCCTAAGTGGATGAAGACCAAATGGATATTTCTTTTTTTTTTTTTTTTTTAATATATGAAATTTATTGTCAAATTGGTTTCCATACAACACCCAGTGCTCATCCCAAAAGATGCCCTCTTCAATACCCATCACATACCCTCCCCTCCCTCCCACCCCCCATCAACCCTCAGTTTGTTCTCAGTTTTTAAGAGTATCTTATGCTTTGGCTCTCTCCCACTCTAACTTCTTTTTTTTTTTTTTTTTTCCTTCCCCTCCCCCATCGGTTTCTGTTAAGTTTCTCAGGATCCACATAAGAGTGAAAACATATGGTATCTGTCTTTCTCTGTATGGCTTATTTCACTTAGCATCACACTCTCCAGTTCCATCCACGTTACTACAAAGGGCCATATTTCATTCTTTCTCATTGCCACGTAGTACTCCATTGTGTATATAAACCACAATTTCTTTATCCATTCATCAGTTGATGGACATTTAGGCTCTTTCCACAATTTGGCTATTGTTGAGAGTGCTGCTATAAACATTGGGGTACAAGTGCCCCCATGTAGCAGTACTCCTCTACCAAATGGATATTTCTTATTGTAAATCATAATATCACCCAGCTGATAGATCCTTAATGTTCATGATAAGATAACAGTACTAGTATTATAACTATGATGAATGTGTTGTTTTCTGAGCTTATTCTGTTTTTTCACCAAATAGTAGATATCTTGATGTTCTTTTCATAAATTTTCACAAGTGAAGCATAAACATGTCCTTAGGATGTTAAAAAAATGTGAAATCTCAAAGAATGGTTCTTTTTAATAACAATAGGTATTGCTGGATGATTTGTTGGTAATCAAGTAGAGGAATCTTAAATAGCATCAAGTAACTTAGGTACTCAAAATCATATTTATAAAGGCTTCTTTCCTTTTTTTTTTAATCTGAAAAATGTATGTGTGTGTATTTTGGGACATTTTATTGTGCTAAGAACACTTAACATAAGTTCTATCCTCTTAACAAATTCTAAGGGTAAATACATTAACTATAGGTGCTGTGAAAGGTGAAATAAAATGGGGTCACAGGGCACGTGGGTGGCTCAGTCAGTTAAGTGATTCAGCTCAGGTCATGATCTCACATTTTGTGGGATCAAGCCCCACATAGGGCTCTGTGCTGACGGCACGGAGCCTGCTTGAGATTCTCTCTCTCAAACTCTCTCTGTCCCTCCCCTGCTCATGCCCGTGCACTTCTCTCTTAAAAAAAAATTTAAAAAGTCTTTAAAAAACGGGGTCACTTATGTCAAGGATTTTTTAAATGGAGCCAGGAGGACATTAAGGAGACGGGCTTTATGCAAGTCCTCCCTGGTGGAACCATGAACTTTTGTGCTGGGGCAAACCTGAAATATTCCAAGGACTCAGCCTAAATAGCTGCACTTGTTACAGTAAGAGAGTGCTTAGTGATAGCCTTAGCAGCCAATTATATTCAATCAAGATTAACATTCTGTTGGCAACACTAGTAAAAAATTCTTTGTGAACAACTTATGCAAATATTCTCTATTTGCTTAAAAAACTACTGCCTTTTGTTCCCTAGTAGAATACTACTTAGTTTGCTCCCAAATCTATGTACCCCAAATTGCAATTGTTTGATCCCAAATAAATGCTCTTGCTTAATTCTTCTTGACAATTTTAGATTGACATGGCTGGTGTCAGAAGCTGGACCAGAAGCAATCCCACCACTGCAGGCCTGGTGTGGCCTAGAACTGGGTGTGGTATTCACTCAAGACTTTTGTGCTCACCGCTTCCAGGGACAGATGTCTCCTTCAACTGTGAGTCCTCTTAAGTCCAGCCTTCTTTCCTTCTGGTTGTAGACTTTCTTTGGAAGATTACAAGTGGAAGATTAAGAAGGGAGATGATCGTGGTGCCAGCTCACAGCTGTGCGCAGGATGGTTTCCCTTAGGTGACTACTCTTTTCTTCCACAGAGGGTCAAATGAGTAATTCCTGGTGTTTAAAAATATCTGTTGGGTGATTTAAAATTGCAATGACCATCCTGGGGAGGCTTTATTTTAAATGAGTCCACCTTAACAGACACCCTTAAAAGAGAGGATTCCGAACCTCTTGGAGACAATGAAATGCATTCTTTGATTGGTATTCAGAAGTTTCTAAAAAACAAAATAACTCCAAAAAGCCCTAAAAGGATCCACGTATAAATAATAATAATAGAAATAATAAAAAAGTCTTTGGTTAAAGATCTTGAGCTTTTGCGTAGGTAATTTTAACTTGGCCCATATGCCAGAAACAATTTGGATCCAGCTATTCTTTTGAGTTTCATACCTCAGGCATAGCTAAAATTAAAAAAAAAATGCTATAAGATCTCTATGTCTGTCAATTTGTCTGCATGCATGTTATAGACATGATATTTTTCTACCTCTGGGTGGTATGGCCAAAATTAATTTGTAAAAGAGCTCTATTAAATTGGCTTAAGGTAAATCAAGTGTTTATAAGTTAAGTATTCCTAAAGTTCTTATAAATATGATACAAATGAATGCAAGTGTTTTGCAAGTGTTTTGCAAGTTCATGTGATCTAGGATAATCTTTGATAAATAAAAGCTAACTCAAGTTTGTTGGTTTAATAAAAACAAGAATATCTTCAGAGTCATCAGCCTTAGATATAATGCAAACAACTTTTTCTCCCTGCGTTTACTAGTCAAATAAGCTCCTGTTTCTCTATGTTACAAAATTTGTCAACAAGAGGAATAAATGATGTTTGGCTGTTTAATGTCTAATTCAAATATGATTGTTATGTTAAGCAAGTAATTTAAATTAATATGAATAAGATCAAAGTTTAGACTAAGTTAAACTGAATAATGGCTATTCATTAAATATTTAAATTACTTCCAAAAAAGATAAACATTAAATGCTAAGCATAAGTTATATTAAAAAGCACAATTTTGGGGGCGCCTGGGTGGCGCAGTCGGTTAAGAGTCCGACTTCAGCCAGGTCACTATCTCGCGGTCCGTGAGTTCGAGCCCCGCGTCAGGCTCTGGGCTGATGGCTCGGAGCCTGGAGCCTGTTTCCGATTCTGTGTCTCCCTCTCTCTCTGCCCCTCCCCCGTTCATGCTCTGTCTCTGTCTGTCCCAAAAATAAATAAAAAACGTTGAAAAAAAAAATAAAAAAAAAAAGCACAATTTTGGCTTTTTGATTTTAAAAAAATGTATTACAAGAAATATTATATTTCTAAAAATTTCAAATGTATTTATAAGCTAGCTACTATACTATGGAATGCTAATTTGTGTTAGTTCACAATTGCTGGCTTCCTCATTTTCACTGAAAAGCAAAGATTGCGAATAGTTAAAAAGGTTGCAAGAAGAGCTAACAATACCAAATGAACCAGAGAAAATGTCAACAGAGTAATAAGCATAAATTAACTCTGTGCCAACTGTGTGCATTGATGCCAAGAGAATGCAGACAAGACAGCAGGTGTCCCTTTAGAAGGTAAGGAGCAGCGAAGTCCCGTAGATTTCTCCTGCTGTGGAAGGATTTACCGGAACTGCTTGTTTTTCAAACTGTGGTCCCACACCATTGATGAATTATGATTAACATTTATTCAAATAGAAAAAACATATATTATGCATATCTATCTATATATATAGTTGGATAGGTGATATATGTCTTTTTTTGTCTATAATTTATTGATTTTGTTATATATTTATTATCTACATATAAATAAATAATTTCATACAATGGAAAATAGAGCATGGCATATACTGAAAGTAGGAAATACATGTCAGTTTAATTAACTTTTATTTCAGTTATGGTTATGTTTTTTTATGTGCAAGTATGTGCTGGGACATAATATGCACTATTTTTCTCACCGTGGAATGATCCAACATGTTTGAAAGCTACTGCTCTTATACCACAATAAACTGAGACATAAAAGGGTCTGTTCAAGCAGTGAGAAAATCTTAAAATTTTTCAAAACCAAGTCCATCAAAGTTAATACTAATTACGTCCTTAAGAAAAATCTAAAGCTTATTGTTAAGGATACTCAATCTAGAGCACCTCATAAGGAAAAACTTTATTGGGCTGACAATGGTTGTAGTTTCAGTCCACTGACCCATTTATGGTATGACCTGAACAAAACACCTATCTTAGTAGTCCATGAAAAGACCTCTGATGAAAATGACTCATCAGATGACCTGCTGGGCAGCTGATAAACTTGTAAGTTTCATGAAACAATACTGGTGGGGAAATATTTCTAAGGCTGCCAAAGTGGTAACCTTAGAATTGACTTGTACTGTGGCTTTTTTTTTTTTTAATCACTAACTAGTTATTTTCTTTAGACTCCTTTTCATAATTATTTTTTTGGAAAAGCTCATTTATCTACTTTTCTATGAAGGAATCTGACTCCATTTGTAACATACATTCTTGTATTCCTTCTTTTGAACCCATTTGCTCAATGAAGAATTTCAAGGAAGGGTTTATGCTTGGAATTTTAACTTGGAGAGCATTCCTCAGATTCTTTAGGAAATTAATTATGAAGGACTGATGGATCAAAGTATTTGCACTGTTATTTTTCCTAATTAGTATCCTAATGCTATTTGCTATACTACACACAGTAAGACTTCTTAGTTGGTGGTAAACACCTATAGTATTGGAGGAACTTGTTGCTTTCATATCTGCTTTTATATTGTTATTTGTCCTGTGGACTGAATCTCTTATTTGTTAAATTACTCTATCCTGCCTGGATTTCATATACTAGCTGACTTATCTGCATTTCTCCAAGTTCTTACAATGGCCCTTGTTATTAGGAATGATTTTAGCCCCTGGGTTAATATTTTATTTTTTTCTTGTGACCCTCATTGCTGATGGTCAAGCCTTATCACACCCTTCTGTCCCTATCCTGCAAAAACTTTTGTTTCTACAAACCTGATTGATTGATGGATTTGTTCCAGAACAAACCATACTCAGGAGGTGCCTGAATTAATAGTTGATCTCTATCCCTAAAAGGAGGGAGAAACTTTATTGGTAAAATTGTAGGTTTCTCTTTTGGCGTCCTTGAAAGTACCAACTTCCATCTGGAAAACAAGCCCCAGATATAACTGTCTTCCGTTGGATTCCCTGTTCTTATCAGGAAATATCTTGTCACTCAGATCTGGACATTAACTAATAATTTTTCTTATGTTTTAAAAATATAAATGGTATAGGTAGAACATAAGTTATTTTCCAGTGAATGTTTGTAGCTATGCACTCTTACATGATTCAGATGATCATAAACTCACTCTGTGTTGGAGTTTATATGACTACAGGGTGGTTTCTTCTAACATATCCTTGTGGTAGAAAAATGAAATCTGTAATGGACCTGGATAATTAGGAAGCAGATATGCTTCCCCTTAATGGGATGATATGGGGAATTGATAAAAAAAAATATAGAGGATAGTGGAAGCTTAATTCCACCCATCTTTTTCCTGGAAACACCCCATCTCTTAGCCTGAATCTGACTCATAAAAATCAAACTCATTATTGCTTCAAGTATACAGAAAAATAAGATGCTCTTATAATCACTCACACATTTCCAGTAAATCAGATTATCCTATACTCTGTAAAGTGGATTACATTTTGATCATGAGATATCCTTTGAAATTGGTAAAAGAGGGGCGCCTCAGTGACTCAGTTGGTTAAACATCTGACTCTTGATCTTGCTCAGGTCATGATCTCATGGTTTGTCAGATCGAGCCCCGTATTGGGCTCTGTGCTAAACGTGGAGCCTGCTTGGGATTCTCTCTCTGTATCTCTCTCTTTGCCCCTCCCCTGCTTTCTCTCTTTCTCTCTCTCTCTCTCTCTCTCTCTCTCTCAAAATAAATAAATTAATTAAAAAAATAAACTGGTAAAACAGTCTGAGCAAAGGGACCCACTTACGCTTTGTCCTTAGAAGGTTCTGGATATTTTTATGTGTGTGGCACACGTATTTACTTCACTCTTCTTATTAAATGGAAAGGACATTATGGGGTTATTTATTTTGTCTGTGATGCCACCATTAGGAAGACTTTCCCCCCCCCACTGCTCTTGTACCAAGTCTGGGATTCTTCTAATACCAATTAAAAAGAACTTGGTGAAGCTGGGATGGTTATAGTTTTGGATTGCTGTTATCAATAACTCAATTATATATAGAAAGGGTCTTGGTCATACCTTTTCCTAAGCATTTTTTTCCTTGGATTGGGATAATAGGCTTGGAAAGGACAATATACAACTTATTCATAGTCATGGCCATCACCTCAAATGCTTCTGTTCAAGCATTTGAATTATCAACAAACTCAGGTTGATAGCGCAGAGATTGTCTTACAAAATAAGAGGCAACTTGATATTTTAATGGAGCAACAGGAGGGCACTCATGCCCTGTTAGAAAAATTTTGTTTCTATATTGGTCTGGTGAAGTAACATAACTAAAATTTATAAAGGATGATATCTACCTATTAGCTGAAGTGCTACATAAGAAACCAGGGCTTGGAGGTTATTTTGATCTCTTTAGTTGTTTACCATCAGAAATAGGATCATGGTTAAGAATGATAGGAGAAACTCATTTGTCACTCTTAATCTTAATTATATGTGTTACTATGTTAATCAAATGCTTACTAAAAATTGAATCCACTGCTGTGACTCACCCAGATGCACAGCTTATGTTTGCACAGATGACTATATCAGATGCTTTTCATCAGTGTGAATTTTATGGACCAGAATGGAGGAATTAGTCACAGGACCTTCCCCCCACATCCCCTGCCACCCCCCTCCCCATCCTGCTCCTCTAAGACAAAGGGATTAGAAGGAAACAGAGCAGGTAATGGAACCACTCTGGCCTTTTAGGGACTAATATTACTCTCTTGATGTTTCTCCAGGGACTTAAGAGCAAAGAGGGAAAGATGTGACAAGAGTTGACAGCAATGACTCCATTTTTGTACTTAGGACTTTATCTTGTTAAAATATGAAATTGTGCTGGTCTTGATGATTTGCCAACAGCAAGGTTTTACTTCCTTAGATTTGTTCTTTAGATCTGTTCTGTTGCACTAAGTGTACTGAGCCTTTAGGTACTTCCTAATTCAACATTCTTAATAATTTCCTAGATTAATGCCTAAGATACATGAGGTTTTTGGAATATTATTATTGCTAATTACTCCTTTTATGCTTATCATTTTGCTAAGAAAGATCATCTAAAACCTCCATGGGCATCTGATTGTGGTCACTCATGGATTGATTCACCCGAAACGCCAAGTGGCTTATAAATAAAGCCCCAGATGAGGAAACTGTCTAGGAACCATTTTCTGACTACCTTCATGTTTTTCAATGTGGCCTGATTCTAATGACAGTGTCCTTAAAACATCTGCCAAAGATTAAAAATTCCCCCCAGCATGGGACATGACTTCCTGGGATAAGTCCATCCAGCGATGTGGGCCTAAGCAAATACATGATTGATTAGTGATGTTTTCAGAGAAAGATCTTAAACAAAAGAGGGAAATGTGAAAAGCAAAATGAGATGGAGTCACTTATATCAAGGTTTTTATTTTGTTTTTTGTTTTTGTTTTTGTTTTTACAATGAAGCTGGGAGGCCATTAAGGAGGTGAACCTGTCCTCACCCGTGGAACTATGTGCTTTTAAACTGGATCAGATCTCAAATATTCCAAGGATTCAGCCCAAATACCTGCAATTTGCTACAATAATAGATTTTGTTTAGCAACCAATTATCTTCAGTCAAGATTAGCTTTTTGCCACCAACATCAATAAAAAGTTCTTTGCAAATAATGTATACAAAGCATTCCCTTTTGCTTAAAAAGCTGCTGACTTTTACTCCCTAATAGGAAACTATTTGGGTTACTTACCCAAATCTGTGTATCCTGAATTAGAATTCTTTGATCCCAAATGAATGCTCTTGCTTAATTTAAGTGATGCCTATTGATTAACAATTTCTTATTTTTCTCTCCCTTTGTCCCTGGTGACTACTGTTCTAATCTTTGGCTTTATGAATTTGACTATTTTAGATATTTCATGTAAGTGGGATCATGGATTACTTGTCTTTCTGTGTCTGGCTTATTTCACTTAAAAGGAGTCTTCAAGGTCCATCCATATTGTTGCATGTTGCAGAATTTCCTGCTTTCAAAGGTTGGATAATATTCCATTGTATATACACCACATTTAATTTATCCAATCATCAGCTGATGGACATTTAGGTTGATGGACATATATTTCTACGTATTGGTTATCACAACTAGGGCTGCAATGAATATAAGAGGGCAGATATCGCTTTGAGATCCTGATTTCAGTTTTTTGGGGGGTATATACCCAGAAGTGGGATTACTAGACCAAAGGGTAGTTTTATGCTTACTTTTTTGAGAAACCTAATTTTTAAATTTAAAACTGAAGGAAAAAAAGAGTGACCCAACAAAGAATGAGGAAAATATATTTTGATAGGAAAGCAGTTTTCAAACAGCGGTTGGAAAAGACTTAGACATGAACGCAGAGGGGAAATGTCAGTTCAAATTCCTAAAGCATGGAGAGTAGTGGGATGGGGAAAGTAGTTTCAGAATATGATCTGTATGAGCTACTTTTTCTGGAGGAAATGTGGTAAACAGTTTATATTCCTCCAATGTATATCTTTATATAATAAAAGATACAAAACCTTTATATATAGCTTTTCATATTCCTTTTGGAAACTTTTCCAAGTTTCCAACATCCTATGTATCTAGCTGTTTTTATTTCCTTGATTTCTTTGGCAAGGGTTTGTGTATTTTAGTGACATTCTGTGTTGGCATTTCAATATATGTGTCTACATCTGGCAGTCTTTTTTTTTTTTTTTTTTTTTTGCAATACCAAAATATTTGAAGTCTTTAAAATAGTTATCCATTTTTATCATCTTCCATTTTACTTCATGTAGTTTTTGAGAAAAGCTTATATATAACATTTAAAAATTTTGGTTATTATCAGTTTGATATAGTGACAATAGTTACAAATCTTATAACATTTGTTTTGGTATTTTGATAGTTTTCCATAATTGTAAGGTTTATAACTCTTTCACAGAAAAATATTTATTTGAGTGCAAGTCAACTATTTTGCTTTCTTTTGAATTGTTTGGCCCTGAGGGTACATGGGAGTAAATTTTTGCTGGTTTTGTTGTCTCCTTTATATTTAGTGTTTAACATAGTACCTGACCTAAAGAAACTACCAAATTCATATCTGTGAAGTGAACTCAAGGGATAAATCATTTGAAAGTTTTGTATTGGAAGAAGCAATGACAACCATTACTTAGTCTTTTGCTGAAAATGTAACAAATTTTCTCTTGATATATTCTGGTTTGGAGATATACTTCTGTTTAATTTGTTGTGTTTTGTTTTCTGATTTTCCTAATTTGGAGGTAAAACTAGGATTTAGATCTTTAAAAACTGTTAGCATGCCTGTTTGTGGAAGGATCTTAAAAGACATTTGTGAGGAAGATGTTAGTAGAGCAGGATGAGTGTTTTGAACAAGGTAACTTGACTAGAAAATTTGATAAGTTTATTATATGTGTTTCTTTGGCTTCACATTCTTTTATTTCCTGGAGAATATCACAGTTCTTTTGACTGGGTTATTGAAGGCTTGTTTGATTTGCCTGTTCCTCAGTGTATAAATAAAAGGGTTCAGAACCGGAGCAATGGAGGTAGTGAACACTGTCACACCCTTGTTAATGGCCACTGATTCCTTCACTGAAGTCTTGATATCTATGAGGATGCAGCTGCCATAGGTGATGGAAACCAGTATCAAGTATTTCTGTGTGTTCATAATAGTGAATTTTGGTCTATTTCCTCAACATTAAAAGTGCTATTATTCTTTTTCACATGTTTTTTAAGTTATGTGATTATTCATCCAGTTTAGATATTTTGCCTAAAATTTACATGTGTTTAGATATTATTTATTTTGTATATTGAAGAGTCACGAAGAATTTTGCCTTATATTTTCCCAAGGAATAATTTTTATTATATATTGTAATAATATTATAAAGCTACTTTCTTTTCAAAATAATTTTTAAGAAATTGATATGCAAAACTATCAAATATTTGTTTGAAAAATCAAAAGACAAAAGTGGCATGAGAAGGGCTCAATGGAAGGGAGGTTAAAGAAGTGTTGAGAAAATTAATGTAACTCAAGCATATATTACTAAAAAACACGATTATGGACTTGCAAAATAAAATGTCTGTGGACATTTATTCTTGTTTTTGAGATGTTTTAAAAATATTTCCTTTTACTTCGTTGAGAGCAAGGCAATTCTTTTGACTGAGTCCTTGAAGGCTTTCTTAACCTTGATTGTTTCTCAAGGTGTAAGTAAATGGGTTTAATGTAGGGGAAAAAGAAGAAATGAGCAGTGAAACTCCTTTATTAATGGTCATTTTTTCTTTTGCTGTAGGATTCATATAGATGAAAATGCATGTGCCATAGGTGATAGATATCACAATCATATGGGAAGAACAGGTCAAAAAGGCCTTTTTCCTTTGTTGAACAGAAGGGAATCTAAAAATTGTCTTGATGATGTAAGCATATGACAGAACTACACAAGTAAGAGTCATATTCAAGGTCAGCACAGCACAGATTATAACTGTCCATTCCACGAACCATGTATCTGAACATGAGATTTTCACTAAGGGAAATGCATCACAGGCAAAATGATGAATCATGTTAGAGTCACAAAATTTTAGATTTAAACCCAGGCTAAGTGGTGGGATTATTACACATAAACCAGCCATTCGACAACAGATGATGAGAATCCCGCAGACCCTCTTGCTCATGATGATCACATAATGCAAGGGTTTGCATATGGCCACATAATAGTCATAGGACATGGCGGTCAGCAGAAAAAACTCTGATACTCTACAGAGGTCAGTAAAAAATACTTGGATGATACAAGCTTTATAGGTAATAATGTTGTCACCTGTTGCTATGCTATACAAATACCTGGGAGTAATGGCAGATGTGAATGAGATCTCTAAGGAGAAATTTTTTAAGAAAAAGTACATGGGTGTTTTAAGGTGAGGATCCACAAAAGTGAGTATGATGATTGTCAAGTTTCCACTTAGACTCAGTGTGTAGGTAAGAAATAGGAAGATAAAAATCAACTTGCAGCTCAGGGTCATCTGTCAGTCCCAGCAGAATGAATGTTGTTATTGTACTGTTTCTCATCACTGGCTTCTGACTTCTCTCCAATCTGGATATGATATTAATAAAAATTTTCTTATAGATTATAGATTATTTTAACTGTTCTAAAATATATTCAAATTTTTATATTTCTATCTCATTATGAGATATAATATATCATATTATATAATTATTATAGTACATTAATAGATACAATATATATTAATATTATATTAATTATATTAATATAATTAATATATGATATATCTAATATAATTATAATAATACATAATTAACTTATATATGTTTATAATATAACAGAAACATGTATTTTATATATATATTTATTTACATTTTATGTCTATCCTGTGCTTAGGATTTTTCCATGTGACTAAGTAGATTACTGAGGGGTGTCATTTTATGAGTAACAAAAATGTCTTTGGCTCTGAAGAATTCTTCCCTGTTCAGAATCTAAGTGACAAAATTTCACCCTCTATTGCATGTCTTTTCTTGGCTCTTTGGGTCTTTTAAAATAAACAATGCTAATATAACGTCGGTTCACTATACAGACACTAGAGCAAAATTTGAGGGCTTTGTTCCAAAAGAAGGTTTTTGGTTTTTGGTGTGTTTTTAGGTTAAGTGTACTTAATTCTTATTAGCAATCTTACACTATGCTGATTGCCTCCCCACCACTTCCTGTTACACAGCCTACTTGTTTTTCTGAATATTCACATTATGTGTACTGAATTTGTGTTACGTTTACTACTGACAAAAGTGATGACTGCCTTATCTTCCCTCCCTCATCTTCCAGTCAATGAATTATTTTATCTTCATTGATGCTACACTAGTAGGGACTCAAATGTTTCTAATATACAATCGATATCCTAAACCTTGAGGTTTTCTGATGCTGATTAATAGAAAATATTTTCCCCTTGCATATCGAGCTTATTTGTTTTATGAGTGAATTCACTTTATTGTTTAACTTGTTGTGTTCTCTTCTTACTGAGGTTGCGGAAGAATCGTTTGTGACAGAATGTTTGTGACAATTTACCTCATTCACAGTGCTTCTAATACACAGAAAAGTCCCTAACTGAGGAACATGGTTTACTCAAAAGTTAGAATCCTCTTAGGAAATTTAGTCTCTCATTCAACAACTGTCAAATATTTATGTACAATGGAGTGCAGAAGGAACAGTTATATCTTTGCATACTTGCAGCTCACCCACCTTGCTTCCTTCTTTTCTCTGAATCTTTGAGATGATATGTACCACTGTGAAATCTTAGTGGCCCTCAAACTTTGAGCATTATTCAGTTTTCAAAATATATCTGTTTTTCCCCAAGACATTATAACATGTTTTATGACAGAAGTTAATAAACAGATTGACACTGAAGTGTAACTAACCGATTTTGTTTTTTCTCCCTTTCAAATATGTTTAAAATGAGCACAAGATTCTACAAGGAAATACTGTCATTTCAGTCATTATGGTGTTCTTTTTGGGGGGTAGGAAGAGTAATGCAAGGGCATTTATATACTTCTCTATATATGAAGACACTTTATTTTAAATTTGAGGTTGAATATCTATCCAAAGTTACCCTAAATATTTCTTACATTGTTATATATAATTTGTTTATATATCTTATGCATACAAACCTCCAGGCAATTACATTTATCTACACAGAGGAAATTTATTCTAAAAAATGCCACCTCTTAAATATAACTTAAATACATTAAAAATATAAAAGATATCACTGAAATCCATTTTCTTTCCTAGAAGAAAATACAACCTAGATCCTACAAAGGGAAGTATAGACAAAGAAACAAACTTTATTATACTGTTTTATTATTATTATATTATTATAATATAATATTATTATAATATTAATATATATAATTAATTATAATTATTATATATTATACATATATTATATTATTATTATATATATTATATATAATATATATATAATTATTATAATTATTATAATATTAATATATATAATTAATATAATATTATATTATTATACTGTTTATATTATTTCTGTTAGTAAATCAGAGTTTCTGTTAGCTGTTTAACCGTAGTAATATTAAGACCACAATGTTAAAAGTGATATTTTTATAAAGGTATTTATGTCTTCACATTCACTGACATGTCTGGGAATGCATAAAAATTCCCTTGCTTACTTTCTCCAACAACTTGGACAGACTTGGTAATGGGCTCAGTGTTGTTATTAGACTCCAAATATTTTCTTACTATTTCCATCACTGAAAAGAAAATAAATTACTTTAAGGGCTAAGGAACTCCCTCCACTGGTGGAGGAGATGAATTATAAGGGCAAAGAGAAACGCTTTTACCGTGTCAAATGTGACTTCTCTTTTTAATTTGCAGAAAATTTTACTAAGTGAAAAAAATAAATGGTCCTTGGTGACCTACAGTCAAGAGTCATTAATTTTCTGACCAATGAAGTTTGGCAAAAACACAAATAACATTGGCTTCAGTGGAGACTGTGTCTTTGGAGATAGGAGGATGTTATAGCAGCATTTGACAAAGGTCAGGAGGACAACTGTATCATTTAAATCACACAGTTAATTTGTTTTAAACTTTCACATCCACTAAGGCATTTGGAAGTTTTTTATCCTTTATTATATGATAAAATCCTTTATTATATAAATGTTTTATTATCATTGGCAAATTTTAATCAGATAAGCAAAAGGAAAAGTTTATACTGTAGAATTATGTAAGGCTACTGCTTGCATTATAGATTTTATCCTTCCAGATATTTTTTCAAATACCTCAACTGTGTTATAAATATTATTTAGGAATGCATAAAGATTTCATCCATATCTTATAATTGTATGCAAAATGTATGCTTTTATGGTAGCACAGCAATACAAAGGTACTTAATGCCATTGATTTTTCCACTTCAAAAGACTCAAAATGGTAAATTTTATGTTATGTATATTTTACCAAATACACTTTTATATATTTACATATATTAATTTATCACATGATATACATTTGTTTTTTTCTAATCAGTCACTATTAATGTTGACTATATGATTATTTTGGCAGTTTTAAACCAGTGCCTGAATTAAATGTACAGTGTTCTTTATTTTCTGTGGTTTTCAATCATTCTATCAAAAGCATTTCATACAAATATTTTTGTATGTGTGAGAATGATTGGTAGAAGTAAAATTTCTAGCTAAAAATATTATTCCACTTTTAGAGAATTAGTAGAATAAGAGCCATAACATTAATTTATATCAAACATATGCCAGCATGATTAGGTGTCAGTGGACATTATTTTTATGCCTATTTGTATCTTGTTTTTAAAATATCTTAAATATGAATTTTAAGATTATAATAAATCTTTAAAAGTGTGATGCTGATTTTTTGGCATATAGTTCATGGCTTTATACAGTCAAATCTGTCAATTTTATTTGTTTTTAAAAATTTTTTAACAGCATTATTGAGATATAATTGACATTCAGTAAACTGCACACATTTAAAGTGTACAATTTGATAAGTTTGGACATATGTATACTCCTAAGAAAGTACCAACATAATCACAATAATAAACATATCAATACTTCTCAAAGTTGCCCTTGTGCCTCTTGTTAAGTCCTTCGGTCCTGGTCGCTACCTGCCTCTCCGTCCCCTTCCCCTGCTGCTTTTTACAGTCAACCATCTTTCATCTGGCTTATTTTACTCAGCATGATTTTTTGAGATTCATCCACATTATTATTCATTCCTTTTATTTCTGGGTAAAATTCCATCTGTAGATATATCACAATTTGGTTACTATTCACCTGTTTAAAGATACTCTGTCATATTAGTTTTATTAAGGCACTTACCTAGAAAGCTGCTATGAACATTCATGCACAAACCTCTCTAATGACACACAATTTCATTTCTGTTGGATAAACACCTAAGAATGGAATGGCTGGGTCATATAGAAGGGATATATTTAACTTTTAAGAAACTGCCAACGCTTTTCTAAAGTAGTCACATGATTTTACAGTCCCACCAGTGGTGTAGGAATATTTTATTGGTGCACTTCTTTGGTATGATCAATTTTCATACTTGAAACAGTCTAGTAGGTCTATTGGATTCCATTGTGATTTTAATTTTTGTATACCTAATAGCTAATGATGTTGAATATCTTTTGGTGCATTTAGTTGCCATCTGTGTATCTTCTTTAGTAAAGTGTCTTTTTAAATCATTTGCTCATTTTTTTAGTTGGGTTGTGATATTCCTTATTATTGAGTTTTGAGAGTTTTTTATTTATTCTGGATACTAGTCCTTTATCAGTTATGTGATTCACAAATATTTTCTCCAAGTTTGTGCCTTGTCTTACTCTCTTAATGTCTTTTTTTTTTTAACGTTTATTTATTTTTGAGACAGAGAGAGACAGAGCATGAATGGGGGAGGGTTAGAGAGAGGGAGACACAGAATCTGAAACGGGCTCCAGGCTCTGAGCTGTCAACACAGAGCCCGATGCGGGGCTCGAACCCACGGACCGCGAGATCATGACCTGAGCCGAAGTCGGCTGCCCAACCGACTGAGACACCCGAGCGCCCCTCTTAATGTCTTTTTAAGAGCAGAATTCTTAATTATGATAGATGGTATTTCATCATTTCTTAAAATGTAGCATGCTTTTACTATTTTATCTAAAAAAATATTTGCCTAAACCAATAATAATGTCTTCTTATGTTATTTTTTCGAAGAGTATTATAGTTTGTTTTACATTTAGGTCTGTGATTCATTTTGAGTTAATTTTTATAAATTTATTTGTAAATATACAACAGATATATCAAAATTTATTTAAAAAATATGGCTATTCTTCGTGCCATTTATTGAAAAGATTAACCTTTCTTTAATGAATTGTTTTTGCATTTCTATAAAAAGATCAGTTGACCATAAGTGTAAGGATTTACTTCTGAAGTCCTAATTCTTTTCCACTGACCTATTTTTCTACCTTTACACCAATATCACCCTGTCTTGATTACTATAGGTTTCTAATAAGTGTTAAAATGGGTCCTATAAGTTTGTCCTTTTCAGAGTTGAATTGATTATTCAAGGCCTTTTGAATTTCCATATGAATTTTATAATTGCTTGTCAATTTCTACAAGAAATTCTGCTTGTATTTTAAGATTGAATTAAATCTGTAGATTAATTTCAAAATAGTTTAACTCTTAATAATATTTACTTTTTGATTCATGAAAGCAGCACATGTCTCCACTTACATGGTTTTTTTTAGTCTTCTCAACAAATTCTTTGTTTCCAGTATACAGATCTTACATATGTTTTGTCAGGTTTAGGCCTAAATATTTCATATTTTTGATGCCAATTTTTAGTGTTTAGTTTCTGATTGCTGTTAGTACATAAACATATATTATAATTTTGTATGTGGATTTTTTTTCTGACAACATTTATAAATTCATTTATTCTAACCATTTAGAATCCGTAGGCTTTTCAAGTTGCAGGGAAATAAAGGCAATTATTTTCTTCCTATCAAACCTAGATATTTTTCATTTTTGGATTTACTGCATTGACTATAACCTTCCATATAATGTTGAGTAAAAATAGTAACAGTGGGCATTCTTGTCTTGATCTTAGGAGGGAAGCATTCAGTATTTCATTATTAAATGTGGTGTTAGTTGTAGTGTTTGTAGATGTCTTTTATGAAGTTGAGGCACTTTCTTTTCTAGTTTGCTAAGAATTTTTAAAATTAGGAATGGATATTGAACTTTTTCAAATGTTTCTGCATTGATATGTATGTATACATTGATACATATATAATGTATATATGTATACATTTTATTTTTTAGTCTCATTATATGGTTGATTTTATTGATTTTCAAATGTTAAGTCTTATATCCCTAGAATAAAATCCTTTGGAGTTTATATAAATCTGTCTATCTTATCTATATATCTATAGATGGATTCTAATTGCAAACATTTTATTTTTCCACCTATGTGTAAGAAAAATATTGATTTGCCCATTTCTATACTTGTGATATGTTTGTCTGATTTTGTTATCAGGCTATTGTTGACTTCATAAAATAAGTTTGAAAATGTCCTCTCCTTATTAATTTTCTGGAATCATTTGTGTGGAATTTGTATTATTTCATACTTAAATATTTGGTACAATTCACCAGTAAAACCATATGGCTTGGATTTTACTTGTGGGAATGTTTTAAACCACATTTTAAATTTCTGCAATACATAGATGCAGTTAATCTTTTTCTTTTTTGGAGTGAATTTTAATTTTATCTGTTATTTGTAAGTTCTAGCAAGCCTGGAGTTGGCCTGAGATATTTTTGCTAAATTTCGAACATAGCACTGACACCTGGTTAATGAATAAAATATATTGATCAGTAAGGTTTGTTTGTAACCATGGGTCTGAGGAGTTTCAGGACAGGTGTACCAACTTGTTAACATTGTTTATTGGTAATAGTGACATTGATCATTGGCACTTGGTCTAGGTGAGACTACTACAGGGTTCTTGTTTTAAGCTATTTATTTAGCAGGAATATTCCTACACAGTAAAATATAAAAATTCTCAGTTCTGACTCTGTTTGGGCTTTCTGGGATTGAGGTGTTTTCTGCATATGTCAGTGATTTCTGGCCTGAGAAAGTATGTGCAGCAATATTGCCTACAGATGGAGGACAGTAAGAGGTGTGCACTTTGTTTCTTATCCCTTAATGTGAGCCAGCCTTTGTCAATGATGCATATCCTTATTTTAATGCTGTTCATATAGTGTATTCTTTTCTTGCAATAAACTGTAGCTGTAAATATTGTCACATTAGGTCCTGCAAATCATCTCTAATAATCAAATACTATTTAAGTGCCACCATTGTTCACCAGTGCAAAATGCTCTAAGGAAGTTGTCCATTTTATCTAAGTTGTCAACTTAAGATTATGCACTTTTAATAATATTCCTTTTTTGTCCTTTTAATATCTGTAAAATCTGTAGTTATATCACCTCTCTCATACCTTATATTTGTAATATGTGGCATCTCCTTTCTTTCTTGATTTTCTGTAAGAACCAACTTTTATCTGTTGTTCTCTTATGTCAGTTGATTCTATAATGATTTTTATTCTTATTTTCTATTTGATTTGGATTTGATTGACTTTCCCCTTTTCCTCCCCAGTTTTAGGGGAAAAATGAAAACATTTATTAGAGATTTTTCTGCTATTTTTATGGCTATTTTATTTTAGTGCTATAAATTTTCATCCAAATATGGTTTTAGCCTGCATCCAACCTATTTTGACATGTTGTGCTTTCTACTCAATTCAAAATCCTTTAAATATCTCTCTTGATTTCTTCATTGACCCATGTTTTATTTAGATTTTCATTAGTTTCCATATATTTGGAGAATTTACTGATGTATGTTGTTACTTTAATTTTATTGCGGTTAGAATTCATACTTTGTAGGATATGAATTACTTTATGGCCCATAATATATTTTGTTTTATTATGCATATTTCATGTATTTTTCCATTATGTATACATGTATTTTACACATCTATTATCTATTTATCTATCATCCATCTTTATGTACACTTAAATACACACACACACACACACACACTGAAGGGTTTGGACAAGGTTTCCATTATAAAAATTTGATATATTAAACACATTTTCCACTTTTTTCTTCTTTTCAAACAGAAAACCCCGGGGGCGCCTGGGTGGCTCAGTCAGTTAAGCATCTGACTTCAGCTTGGGTCATGATCTCACAGTTTGTGGGTTCGAGCCCCACATCGGGCTCTGTGCTGACAGCTCAGAGCCTGGAGCCTGCTTGGATTCTGTGTCTCCCTCTCTCTCTGACCCTCCCCCCATTCATGCTCTGTCTCTGTCTCAAAAATAAATAAAAATTAAAAAAAAATGTGAAAATCTCTCCTAATCTTAAAAAAAAAAAACCCACCCCACCAAAACAATTCAAGGGAATTACTCCAGATCAAATGATGTAACTCTGATACACTTGTATTTAATAAGTGCATGATATTCCGTTAATTGATGGATTTTCACTTGGCTTTAATTTTTTTTGCCACCATTAATGCTGCATTCCACACTGTGCCTTTCTTTTCACAGTATGCCTTTAATATTGTATATTCTTTCAAAATGGTTCTTTAATTTATGAAAGATAGGAATTGTAGAAATAGAATTTCTATGTCAAAGTATACATATACTTTTAAATTGTAAAATTACTTTAAAATTGATTACTTGCCAAAAAGCTTTAGCAATTTAAATTTTCACATGTGCTGTAGGAAAAGTAGCCTTGTCCTCATGATCCCAGTCAGCAACAGGTGAAAAAGTTTTTTTCAAAATTGACCAGTTGATTAGTGTAAGTTTTTACTTCAATTTGAATCTTTCGGCATTAGACAGTGAATGCAGTTGACAATCATATATTCTCCACGAAACAAGTGTTAATATTCTCTAAATTGTATTTCTACTTTTTGCTAATTTCTATTTAGATTTATTCATTTGTATTATTAAGTTATAAGAGGTCTTTGCTTTAGAAATCATCCCTTTGTCTGTCAGTGGTACACATTTCCTTTCAACATTATTTGACTTATGAATTTTTCCAGTGGTATCTTTTGCCAATCAAAATGGTTAATAAAGTTGGCTTGTATTAATCAAATAAGCTTTTCTTTTATTCCATCTTTAAATTCTTAAGTATGCAAATTTGTCTCCTTTATATTATCTTGGTCTTAGATATTTTCTAATAAGGTTTTACTTGTTTATTTTTATTCCTAAAATTTTAAACCATTTTGAAGGTAACCCATTTGTTTTATGAATAAAAAAGAGAACTTTTTCATTTGAGTTTTTTCATGTGTAACTAAAACATTTATTAAATAAACCATGATTTTCCTACTGAACTGAAATTTCTCCACTTCTATACTACAAGCAAAATAATAAATATATAATAATAAAGACTATTTATTAGTCTGTACTTTCATAATCTTTTCTGGTGATCATTTTATCTTCTCATTCTAATACCATATTAATTTTATTCCATTGATAATATGTTTTGATATTATATAAAACAAGTTTCTATTCATGGATTTTTTTTTTTCATTTATGTGTTGCACATTCATGAAATTTAATTCTTCCATATTAACTTAGAGTTAATTTGTATAATTTAAAAATGTAAAAAGTTGATTCTAATTGGACCTGTGTTAAATTTATATATTAAGAGTGAATAAATTGATATTTTATGATATGATATATTGCATTCATAATGGGGTTTATTCCAGGGCAGTCATATTGATAGCTTTAATAGTAGAAGCTGATTGCTACTGTAAATATTGTCAATGGACTTTTGTTTGCTTGTATCCTTTACCCAAGTTACTAAATATTCTTACTAAGTCTATTAGATTCTTATTAGATTTTATTGTGTTCTAGGTACATAATAATTTTGTCAGGAAGAAAATACCATATTTCATTGACTCTAAATGCGTGTCATTATTTTAAGTACTTTTATGTTATGTGTTATGTATTTTTATTTAAAAAATGTGACTGGTTAAACTATGGACAATATTAAGATGCCTGTCATTGTAAGGCATACGCACATTTCTTTTTTTTTTTTTTTTTTTTTTTTTTTTTTGTATTTCAAGAGGCTTTATTTTATTTTTTTTTTTATTTTATTTTTTTTTATTTTTTTTATTTTTTAATATATGAAATTTACTGTCAAATTGGTTTCCATACAACACCCAGTGCTCATCCCAAAAGGTGCCCTCCTCAGTACCCATCACCCACCCTGTCCTCCCTCCCACCCTGCCCTCCCTCCCACCCCCCATCAGCCCTCAGTTTGTTCTCAGTTTTTAACAGTCTCTAATGCTTTGGCTCTCTCCCACTCTAACCTCTTTTTTTTTTTTTTTTTTTTTTTTTTCCTTCCCCTCCCCCATGGGTTTCTGTTATGTTTCTCAGGATCCACATAAGAGTGAAACCATATGGTATCTGTCTTTCTCTGTATGGCTTATTTCACTTAGCATCACACTCTCCAGTTCCATCCATGTTGCTACAAAAGGCCATATTTCATTTTTTCTCATTGCCACGTAGTATTCCATTGTGTATATAAACCACAGTTTCTTTATCCATTCATCAGTTGATGGACATTTAGGCTCTTTCCATAATTTGGCTATTGTTGAGAGTGTCAAGAGGCTTTATTTTAAAAAAATTTTTTTATGAGCCATTATAAACACACACATGTATGTAATGAGAATTATATAATAAACCCTTTTAGATCCATTACCCAAATTCAAGACTACCAAGATTTTTCCATTTAGTTCTGTTTCTTTTGTTTTTTGTTTTTTTTGCTGAAGTATTTGAAAACAAATTCCACATCCAGTGTTGTTTTATCCTGCCTTATGTTGAGCATATCTCTTTTTTTTTTTATTTTTTTATTTTTTTATTTTTTAATATATGAAATTTACTGTCAAATTGGTTTCCATACAACACCCAGTGCTCATCCCAAAAGGTGCCCTCCTCAATACCATACGCACATTTCAAAGACGTAAAAACTTGAAAAGATATGGGTTTCATAATTTCTAATTACAGTAGTTTCATAACTTCAGTCTGATAATCCAATTACTTTATTATTATGGCATTTTTAAGATGTGAAATGTTGAATATCAGTGATGAAAGGGAGCATCTTTGTTTTTTGATTTTAATTTATTCCAGGTGTTTTACTGTTTAATATAATTGTATTTCTTTAGATTTTTTTTTTATCATACTTTAGTAGTTCACCATATTTGTATTTTACTTTAAATTTTTTAGAAGTTACTGATTTTTATCTGGTGATAGTTTATCTATTAATCAAAACCCATATAAAATCTTTCTTTCTTTAATTTGTTGGTACAACAAAATCAGGCTATATTTTATATATATATTTCTATATCTGTATACATTTTTTATCTATCATTAGTTTATTACTTATGTATCTATCATTTACCTGTCATCTGTCTACCATCTACCTACCTATCTATTATCATCATGATCTATCTATCCTTTATATCTATTATCTACACCTTTCTATAATTGGAATAAATCTTGGTTGACCGTAGTATAATTTTTGGTTATTTTGTTGGATTCTAATTGAAATTGTCTAACTACATTCATCAGTCAATAATTGAAACAAAAATTAAACAGTTTGCCTTAATGTTTTAATCAGATTTTTGTCAAATATTAGGATGTCTTCATAAAATTCATTAGGGAGAGTTTTTTATTATTATTTTTTATTTAGATAATTGAAATCTTAATGAGATTATTGCTTTACCATGGTTGGTTGTAATCTGGTCCTTTTGCCTTTTTATTGATTGATTGATTTTTTTATTTAAATTTTTTTTTTAACGTTTATTTATTTTTGAGACGGAGAGAGACAGAGCATGAACAGGGGAGGGGCAGAGAGAGAGGGAGACACAGAATCTGAAACAGACTCCAGGCTCTGAGCTGTCAGCACAGAGCCCGACGTGGGGCTCGAACTCACAGACCGTGAGATCATGACCTGAGCCAAAGTCGGATGCTTAACCGACTGAGCTACCCAGGCACCCCTCCTTTTGCCTTTTTAATCATAGATCTTATTTGCTTTACTGAATGTTATGTGGAAATTAATATATTTAAGTTTTCCACATTTTGAATTTTCAAAATTTTGTTTTGCTAAAACCTTGTTTGTAGCTCTAGATCTTCACATTTTGTTGTGGAATTGTGCTAGAATATCCATAAAGTTATGCTAAGTATGCATTAGTATTCATACCTTCCTTCTGATTTTTAACCTTATATATTTTTTGTTTATTTTGTATTAATTTATGCTTTTGGGAAATTATTAATTTGAATTTTTTAAAAATATCAACTTTGAGATTTATTTATCTTTTGAAATTTATTTTTCTTAATAAAATCATGTTCTAATACTTTTAATTAATTTTATAGTTTTAAAATGTTATGAGCAGGAGTTGCTTTATTTTTTGTTCCGTTTATTTCTGAAAATAATGAATATATTTGTGGATGAATAATTCTTTGATTTCTTCTGTGTATAGCTTTTTTATGAATTGTCATGAAGTGTGTCTATTTCAATGAATATGTATTTCTTCAATTCCAAACAGTTATATTTGGATTCACTGTTTAATTCTTTATATATGGTGTTAGTAGATTATTTTTATAGAATTTGGACTATAAATGCTATTAGAGGAACATGATAATGGTTCCCAACTCCTCCTCCATAGCTCATAACTCAAGAGAGACAGAAAAATTTCTTAGAGAAAATTATTGTCTTTTCATAAAAATGGGAATTTTTCTTCTAAATCATGCTTTTAAAATCTTGACTTCGGGCTATTTTGTCAGCTTCATGCATTTTCACCACTTGGATCCTGACACTTCAATACCCTTTTCCATATGGACATTTAATCCAAGCCCCTGTAACCTATAACTCAACACCTTGCCACTCTTTATCCTCCTTTCTTTGCTTTCCTGGGAATCCACAAGTTATAGGTGGGGTTATTTATGTTCATTTCTGATATTCTGTATCTCTGATATCTTGTGATTGCCCATATTTTAACCTTTACTCTTAGCTATATATTCAAAAGAATATTTGTGGGATTTTATCCGTTTTTAATTTTTTAATGTATTTTCCTATAGTATAGAAATGCTATTATCTTGTGTCTCAATTGATCCTTGTATTATTATATCATGCCCTCACTTATTCACTATTGTATCATAAAATTTCAATTCTTACTTGAGGTTTTGTAGTGTTTTATGCACACTTGGGTATAATAATTAGCAGTATTATGCTATCAGTTTTATGGAAGACTAAAGAATAGATTTATTATAGCATAAGATTTATTATATTGGGTTATATTTATGTACAAATGAATTTATGAGAAGTACACTTTCATTTTCTTTACTGAGATGTCTCCCACAAGAAGTTAAATAACAATCAAGGAAAGAAATAAGCTCATTAAGGTGCAATGCAAGTAAATTGAAAAAGGAGCTGAGACATATAACTGAAATATAGATTATTGAAAGATAAATAAAATTATAAGCATTAACAGAAATGTTTAGCACCACACCTTTTATTTAATTTCATGTATTGACTGCTATTTTATTTTACTTCTTTAAGAATGCTGCAACTGTTTTGATTGAGTCACTGAGGCTTTTTTTACTTATTTCTCAGTGTATAAATAAATGGATTTAATGTAGGTGAAACAGAAAAAATGAGTAGTGAAACTGCTTTATTAATAGTCACTTTCTCTTTTGCTGTAGGAGTCATATAAATGAACATGCATGTGCATAGGTGATGAAAACTACAGTCATGTGGGAAGAACAGGTGTAAAAGGCCTTTTTTCTTTGCTGAACAGATGGAAATCCTAAAATTGTTTTGATAATATAAGATAGAACTACATATATAAAGGTCAAAATGGGGGTCAGCACAGATTAAAACAGTTTGTTTCATGAGCCATGTGTCTGAACATGCTATCTTTAGGAGGGGAGAAGCATCACAGAGAAAATGATCAATAAAATTTGAGTCACAGAATTTCAGATGTAGCCCCAGACTAAGTGGGGAGGTTATGACCAACAATCCAGCCAACAAGCAGGAAAAAATAAGACTGCTGCAGACTCCTCTGCTCATGATGGTTACCCAATGCAAGGGTTTGCAGATGGCCACATAGTGGTCATAGGACATGATGGCCAGCAAGAAAAATTCTGTTAACTGCAAAGAGGTCAGTGAAAAACACTTGGATGACATGAGCATTATAGGTAATGACCTTGTCACCTGTTGCTATGTTATACAAGTACCTGGAAATACAGGCAGTGGTGAATGAGATCTCCAAGAAGGAGAAATTTTGTAAAAAAAAAAAAAAAAAAAAAAAAAAAGTACATGGGTGTTTTAAGGCAGGGATCCACAAAAGTGAGTGTGATGATGGTCCCGTTACACTCAGCATGTAGGTAAAAAATAGAAAGATAAAAATCAGAACTTGCAGCTCAGGGTCATCTGTCCCAGAAAATGTTGTTACTGTAGAGTTTTTAATCACTGATGTCTTCTGTCCAATCTGCATGCCTGATAATTCAGAGAGATTATGGTGTAGATAAAATCTAATTTAATCAGCTATACTCTACCTTCACTACGTTTTCATATTATATTTTAATTATTTGTTTCATGTTTTTATCTAAATTCTAGTTAGTTAACATATAGTGTAGTATAGTTTCTGGAGTAGAATTTAGTGATTCATCACTTACATGTAACACCCAGTGCTTGTCACAAGAAGTGCCCTCCTTAATACCCATCACCCATCTAGCCCATCTCCCTGTGCACCTCTCCTCCAGCAACCTTCACTTTGTTCTCTGTAGTTTTGTGGTTTGTCTCTCTCTCTCTCTCCTTTCCCCTATGTTCATCTGTTTTGTTTCTTAAATTCCACATATGAGTGAAATCATATGGTATTTGTCTTTCTCTGATTTATTTCACTTAGGATAATACACCCTAGCTCCATCCACGTTATTGCAAATGTTGATTTCGCTCTTTTTGTTGGTTGAGGAATATTCCTGTGTGTGTGTGTGTGATATAATACATCACATCTTCTTTATCCATCCATGAATCGATGGACATTTGGGCTCTTTCCATAATTTGGCTATTATTGACAATGCTGCTATAAACATCAGGGTGCATTTGCCTCTCTGAATCAGTATTTTTGTATCATTTGGGTAAATACCTAGTAGTGCAATTGGGTGGTATGGTTGTTTCTATTTTTAAGTCTTTGAGGAAACTCCATACTGTTTTCCAGAGTTGTTGCACCAGTTTGCGTATATTTTAAATCACAATATGGATGTGATTAGATTATCTGCTGATGTGGTGTGATTTCGTGGATAGCAAAAATGTAATTTGGCTCCCCCAAATTCTTTCCTGTTCAGAACTAAGTAAAAAAACTGCATTATTAAAATTGTGCTTTTAGTTAACAGTTTGGTCCTTATCCAAATGATAATACATGATATATAATTTGAATTCATTCTAGAGTCTTGACCAGAATTTGGAGTCTCTACTTTGGTTTTATAATAAGATTTTTTTTCTTTGTCTTTGTTTTTGGATAAATGTATTTTCTCTCATGATTCATGCTAAATCTTCCTTATGCATTCCTCTATCATTCTTGTTTTCTTTCTACATTTCTCAATTAATGTGCAAACTATTATGCAGAATACAGCCTTTTAAACAGAATTTTCTTGTATAAATTTATGAAATGCTTTAATAAATTAACCTAAAAATTATACACATGATTTTTGGTTACCTTTTTGCCTGTTTTGATTCCTTGGACCTACTCATTCTTCTTCATCTCTGACCATATACTCTGTCATGGTTTTCTCCACAGTTCCTACAATTTTATGTAACATCTGTCACTTAATGAATACTCAATTTCTATTTTTGGTAATGGATTTTTTTTCTGACTAATCTACTGAATTTACTATCAGACATATCTACTTTTTATTGAAGCCCTGACCAAACATATCTGTTTGTAGAAATCATGCGCATTTCCATTTCAATGTGCCTAAAACAGAAATCATGATTTTCACATGGTATGCACCCTCCCCTCTTTCCCTGTGTGCTAACAGGTTCCATTTGTTAACAAGCATTCAGTGCCAGGTATTACTAAGCACTTCTTTTGTAGACTTTGTCCCATGTTCCCTAACTTAACTGAGTAAGCCTAATTATCATTGATTTCCAGTTAAAGTACCACTTCCCCTGGCAAGTTTTTTTGCAATTCTTACAGCTATTTTAGCTTACACACCCACTCTTGTGCTCATATAACAAGCAAAGCTTGCCACTATGTTAATGTTTAGTGGGAGAATATATTTGTTGAGATTGTCTTTTTTACTGTGATAGCAGTGACATCTAGCACAGTTCCACATATATTGTCAATCTCTGAAGAATATTTTCTGAGTAAATTTATCCCAAATTTTTGGCACACACCAACAAAACTATTTTTTCATACTTGGACTTAAATTTATACTGCTCTGATGCTTAATATGCTTATTAAATTTTCTATATTTCTGACTCCAGAAATCTTTTTTCTTTTATTTTTAAAGAGGACTATTTTTATTAAGTCACATTGTGAGGTGATCTTTAGAATTGTGACGAAAGTAATAACTGCCTTCCCTTCCTTTTGGTTTTTCAAAAAGTAAATGTATTTTTATTGATACTGTGTTTCTATCATCATTGTTATCCATTAATGCAATGTTAAATCTAGAGACCATGATTTTTTTTTGATGCGGAGTTTATGTCAAAAGCTGCTCCACAGTAATTTTCTCAGGCATTGAGAAATAATTACTAAAGTGGAGGCTTGAATGTTTCCGATTTTTAATCAGTGTTTCAATGCTTATAATCTCACATCAGTGAGTGAAAGCAATTCCACTTGGGACCACAATTTATTTCTTTGTAAACAATTTTTCTTCATTTTTAAAAAATAATCACATCATTAAAGTTATGCTTTTGCTTTTATTTTACAATATGAGGTTGATTGTATAGCTGATGTTATTTCTGGATATTTTATTCATACTGAGATAGGCAAAAAGTCCCATCTGGAGGTTTGCCATAACATACTGTTAAATCCACAGGGTGATGGTCACCAATCCAATAAAGAAATGCTAAAGATGAAGTCAAGCTTTCACTTTTTCCAGATGATCTGATATTATACATGGAAAATCTGATAGACTCCACCAAAAGTCTGCTAGAACTGATACATGAATTTAGCAAAGTTGCAGGATACAAAATCAATGTACAGAAATCAGTTGCATTCTTTTTTTTTTTTTAATTTTTTTTTTTAACGTTTTATTTATTTTTGAGACAGAGAGAGACACAGCATGAACGGGGGAGGGGCAGAGAGAGAGGGAGACACAGAATCGGAAGCAGGCTCCAGGCTCTGAGCCATCAGCCCAGAGCCCGACGCGGGGCTCGAACTCACGGACCGCGAGATCGTGACCTGAGCTGAAGTCGGACGCTTAACCGACTGAGCCACCCAGGCGCCCCAGTTGCATTCTTATACACTAACAATGAAGCAACAGAAAGACAAATAAAGAAACTGATCCCATTCATAATTGCACCAAGAAGCATAAAATACCTAGGAATAAATCTAACCAAAGATGTAAAAGATCTGTATGCTGAAAACTATAGAAAGCTTATGAAGGAAATTGAAGAAGATATAAAGAAATGGAAAAACATTCCGTGCTCATGGGTTGGAAGAATAAATATTGTCAAAATGTCAATACTACCCAAAGCTATCTACACATTCAATGCAATCCCAATCAAAATTGCACCAGCATTCTTCTCAAAGCTAGAACAAGCAATCCTAAAATTCATATGGAACCACAAAAGGCCCCGAATAGCCAAAGTAATTTTGAAGAAGAAGACCAAAGCAGGAGGCATCACAATCCCAGACTTTACCCTCTACTACAAAGCTGTCATCATCAAGACAGCATGGTATTGGCACAAAAACAGACACATAGACCAATGGAATAGCATAGAAACCCCAGAACTAGACCCACAAAAGTATGGCCAACTAATCTTTGACAAAGCAGGAAAGAACATCCAATGGAAAAAAGTCTCTTTATCAAATGGTGCTGGGAGAACTGGACAGCAACATGCAGAAGAATGAAACTAGACCACTTTCTCACACCATTCACAAAAATAAACTCACAATGGATAAAGGACCTGAATGTGAGACAGGAAACCATCAAAACCCTAGAGGAGAAAGCAGGAAAAGACCTCTCTGACCTCAGCCGCAGCAGTTTCTTACTTGACACATCCCCAAAAGCAAGGGAATTAAAAGCAAAAATGAACTACTGGGTCTTTATGAAGATAAAAAGCTTCTGCACAGCAAAGGAAACAATCTACAAAACTAAAAGGCAACCAACGGAATGGGAAAAGATATTTGCAAATGACATATCGGACAAAGGGCTAGTATCCCTAGCCCTTTAAAATCTATAAAGAGCTCACCAAACTCCACACCCGAAAAACAAATAACCCAGTGAAGAAATGGGCAGAAAACATGAATAGACACTTCTCTAAAGAAGTCATCCAGATGGCCAACAGGCACATGAAAAGATGCTCAACATCGCTCCTTACCAGGGAAATACAAATCAAAACCACACTCAGATATCACCTCACGCCAGTCAGAGTGGCCAAAATGAACAAATCAGGAGACTATAGATGCTGGCGAGGATGTGGAGAAACGGGAACCCTCTTGCACTGTTGGTGGGAATGCAAACTGGTGCAGCCACTCTGGAAAACAGTGTGGAGGTTCCTCAAAATATTAGAAATAGACCTAACCTATGACTCAGCAATAGCACTGCTAGGAATTTACCCAAGGGCTACAGGAGTACTGATGCATAGGGGCACTTGTACCCCCATGTTTATAGCAGCACTCTCAACAATAGCCAAATTGTGGAAAGAGCCTAAATGTCCATCAACTGATGAATGGATAAAGAAATTGTGGTTTATATACACAATGGAGTTCTACGTGGCAATGAGAAAGAGTGAAATATGGCCCTTTGTCGCAACATGGATGGAACTGGAGAGTGTGATGCTAAGTGAAATGAGCCATACAGCGAAAGACAGATACCATATGTTTTCACTCTTATGTGGATCCTGAGAAACTTAACAGAAACCCATGGGGGAGGGGAAGGAAAAAAAAAAAAGAGGTTAGAGTGGGAGAGAGCCAAAGCATAAGAGACTCTTAAAATCTGAGAACAAACTGAGGGTTGATGGGGAGGTGGGAGGGAGGGGTGGGTATGTGATGGGTATTGAAGAGGGCATCTTTTGGGATGAGCACTGGGTGTTGTATGGAAACCAATTTGACAATAAATTTCATATATTAAAAAAATTAAAAAATTAAAAAATTAAAAAAAAAATAGCACATTAAAAAAAAAGAAATGCTGACTCAGGCTCATGGTTTGCTTGAAAACTAGAACACTTCCAGAGAATCTGGGGACATAGTCAACAAATGTATAAGATTAAATTCAGCAGTAGTGGAGAATGATTGCTGCATTCTACCTACTTCTCTCTCATCCTTTCTGTTCATCTCTCAGGCTACATATACATCACTATATACCCTTAGCTCAACATGCCATAGGCATTAATGCTCAAAACCTTTTTTTTCTCATAAGATATTTGACAGCATTAAAAATGGAATCCAGAAACTGAGAGTGAGATATAACCAATTGATTTCAGTTTATCTTTCAATAAATATTTGAAAGGAGGCAGAGATTTTTATTGAGTGATATTTCTGTACCCAGATTTAGAGTGATAAAGGGAGAAATACACACACACACACACACACACACACACACATGCACACACTGGGTGTTTTAATTTTAAAATATGAGGTTGATAGTATAGCTGATGTTATTTCTGGATATTTCTTATATTAGGATTTTTATTTATATATCCACCAATTTACTCTTGAAAATCTCATATATTTTTGGAGGCTTTATAAAATATGTTATAACTTACATATCTGATTTTAATACAGGCAAGTGAAAAATTTTCTTCTCAGAGAAAAATATGGCCAAATTTTCACAAAGGGAAATATTACTAATTTTGCAAAATTTATCATACTTACTTTTATGTCAGACGATAATAATTTAAGTTGTTTGAATATGGTAATTCTTAAAGACACTTAGTTGAAATGGTAGGTTTGATGAAGATTTTCTTGGGAACTTTTCATTTTTGCTAATGCATCCACATTTACTCTCATGGGTTCTGTGAACATGTAGGAAAATGAGGTTGCTTTGTCCAACAAATTGGATTGGTTTTCTCATAGAAGGCCTAAGAAATACTATCTTTTACATTTTAACATTTAAAAGGGGGATAATGATCTTAATGGTAGTGCAATGCTAGAAGCTCTCACCTCTTTTGAAAGAGTTGGTATTTCAATATCCCTGGACAGGGACAGATACCTTGACGCACGCCCCCCAACCTTTTTTTTTTGCTCTACCTGCAAATAAATGAATAAACAGAAGGTCCTTGGTGATTTGCCCTGAAAAGTCCCTAATGGATCTTTGGAATAATTTTATTTAGTGAAAACAAATAACTAACAAGGGCTGCTTTGGCTCCAGTGTCCTTAGAGACAAGAGGACAAGCATCAGGTTATTTAGTTCATTTTCTTAGCTTTCTTAGTAGCTTTATTGAAGGAAACTAAACATATAATAAATTGCACATCTTTGCAGTGTACAACTTGATAAGTTTTGTGAAAACATTAAGAATCAAAAGAGTGAACATGTCCATCACCCCTAAAAATGTTCTTGCTCGTCTTTGTAATCCCTTGTGCCTTCTGTGTGTTCCTCCAGGTCTTAGGCAACCACTGATAAGTTGTCTGTAACTACAGATTAGTTTGATTTCTTGTAGAAGTTTAAGTAAATACAATAATGCAAGATTGTCTCTGAGAGAATGAATATACTGAGAATAAATTTAATAATCCCTGTTTTTATGTGTTAATTGTTCTTTCCTTTTTATTTCTGAGCAGTATTTCAATGTTGTTGGATCTGTCGCGTCTTTCAGTTTGTGAATATTACAAATAAAGCTACTGGAAATAATTGTGTAATAGTAGATTAGTAGTATGGAAATATACTTTCATTTCTCTTCAGTAAATACTTTGGAATGAAGTAGGATGGTTCGTTAGTTTATAAGTTAGGCGTGCATTTAACTTTTAAAGAATCTGTCAAACTTTTCTAACATTCCTTTAGCATTTTACATTGTCTTTATTTGTATGAGAGTTCCAGTTGCTTTACGTTAATGCCAACCCTTAGCGTGATGAGTCTTTATTTTTTATTTTTTTAAATGTTTATTATTTTTGAAAGAGACAAAGTATGAGTGGGGGAGGGGAAGAGAGAGAGGGAGACACAGAATCTGAGGCAGGCTCCAGGCTCTGAGCTGTCAGCACAGAGACCAATGTGGGGCTCAAATTCACAGATGTTGGAGGCTTAACTGAACCACCCAGGTGCCCTGATGAATCTTTAATTTTGGCCATTTTAGTAGGTGTGTAGTAACATCTCACTGTTGTTTTAATTTATAATTCCTTAATTACATAAGATGTTGTACATTTTTATTTTTTTTTTTATTTTTTATTTTTTTTTTTTAATTTTTTTTTTTCAACGTTTTTAATTTATTTTTGGGACAGAGAGAGACAGAGCATGAATGGGGGAGGGGCAGAGAGAGAGGGAGACACAGAATCGGAAACAGGCTCCAGGCTCCGAGCCATCGGCCCAGAGCCTGATGCGGGGCTCGAACTCACGGACAGCCCAGAGCCTGACGGGGGGCTCGAACTCACGGACCGCGAGATCGTGACCTGGCTGATGTACATTTTTAATATGCTTATTTGACATTTGCCTATCTTTTTTTATTTTAATTTTTTAAAATTTACATCCAAATTAGCATATAGTGAAACAATGATTTCAGGAGTAGAGTCCTTAATGTCCCTTACCTGTTTAGCCCATCTCCCCTCCCACAAGCCCTCCAGCAACCCTCAGTTTGTTCTCCATATTTATGAGTCTCTTCTGTTTTGTCCCCCTCCCTGTTTTTATATTATTTTTGTTTCCCTTCCCTTATGTTCATCTGTTTTGTCTCTTAAAGTCCTCATATGAGTGAAGTCATATGATTTTTGTCTTTCTCTGATTACTAATTTCACATAGCATAACCCTCCAGTTCCATCCATGTAGTTACAAATGGCAAGATTTCATTATTTTTGATTGCCAAGTAATACTCCATTGTGTATATATACCACGTCTTTATCCATTCATCCATTGATGGACATTTGGGCTCTTTCCATACTTTGGCTATTGTTGATAGTGCTGCTATAAACATGGGGGTGCATGTGTCCCTTCGAAACAGCACACCTGTATCCTGTGGATAAATGCCTAGTAGTGCAATTGCTGGGTCATAGGGTAGTTCTATTTTTAGCTTTTTGAGGAACCTTCATACTGTTTTGCAGAGTGGCTGCACCAGCTTGCATTGCCACCAGCAATGCAAAAGAGATCCTCTTTCTCCACATCCTCACCAACATCTGTTGTTGCCTGAGTTGTTAATGTTAGCCATTCTGACAGATGTAAGGTGGTAGCTCATTGTGGTTTTGATTTGTATTTCCCTGTTGATGAGTGATGCTGAGCATTTTTTCATGTGTTGGTTGGCCATCTGGATGTCTTCCTTGGAGAAGTGTCTAGTCATGTCTTTTGCCCATTTCTTCACTAGATTATTTGTTTTTTTGGGTGTTGAGTTTGACAAGTTCTTTATAGATTTTGGATACTAACCCTTTATCTGATATGTCATTTACAAATATCTTCTCTCATTCTGTCAGTTGCCTTTGAGTTTTGCTGATTGTTTCCTTCGCTGTGCAGAAGCTTTTTATTTTGATGAGGTCCTAGTAGTTCATTTTTGCTTTTGTTTCCCTTGCCTCCGGAGACGTGTTGAGTAAGAAGCTCCTGTGGCCAAGATCAAAGAGGTTTTAGTCTGCTTTCTCCTCGAGGATTTTGATGGCTTACTGTCTTACATTAAGGTCTTTCATCCATTTTGAGTTTATTTTTGTGTATGGAGTAAGAAAGTGGTCCAGGTTCATTCTCTTGTGTGTCGTTATCCAGTTTTCCCAGCACCACTTGCTGAAGAGACTGTTTTTATTCCATTGGGTATTCTTTCCTGCTTTGTCAAAGATTAGTTGGCCATATGTTTGTGGGTCCATTTCTGGGTTCTCTATTCTGTTCCATTGATCTGAGTGTCTGTTTTTGTCACAGTACCAAACTGCGTTGATGATTACAGCTTTGTAATACAGCTTGAAGTCTGGGATTATTATGCCTCCAGCTTTGGTTTTCTTTTTCAAGATTGCTTTGGCTATTTGTGGTCTTTTCTGGTTCCATAAAAATTTTAGGATTATTTGTTGTAGCTCTGTGAAGAATGCTGGTGTTACTTTGATAGGGATTGCGTTGAATATGTAGATTGCTTTGGGTAGTATCGACATTTTAACAATATTCTTCTTATCCAGGAGCATGGAATCTTTTTCCATTTCTTTGTGTCATCTTCAATTTCTTTCATCAGCTTTCTAAAGTTTTCAGTGTATACATTTTTCAGCTCTTTGGTTAGATTTATTCCTAGGTATTTTAGGGTTTTTTGTGCAACTGTAAATGGGACCGATTCCTTGATTTCTCTTTCTGTTGCTTCATTGTTGGTGTAAGGGAATGCAACCGATTTCTGTGCATTGATTTTATATCCTGCAACTTTGCTGAACTCATGAATCAATTCTAGCAGTTTTTTGGTGGAATCTTTTGGGTTTTCCATATAGAGTATCATGTCATCTGCAAAGAGTGAAAGCTTGACCTCCTCTTGGCTGATTTGGATGCCTTTTATTTCTTTGTGTTGTCTGATTGCAGAGGCTAAGACTTCCAATACTATGTTGAATAACAGTGGTGAGAGTGGACATCCCTGTCTTGTTCCTGACCTTAGGGGGAAAGCTCTCAGTTTTTCCCCATTGTGGATGATATTAACGTTGGGTCATTCATATATGGGTTTTATGATCTCGAAGTATGCTCCTTCTATCCCTACTTTGTTGAGGGTTTTTATCAAGAAAAGATGCTGTATTTTGTCAAATGCTTTCTCTGCATCTATTGAGAGGATCATATGGTTCTTGTCCTTTCTTTTATTGATGTGATGAATCACGTTAATTGTTTTGCAGATATTGAACCAGCCCTACATCTCAGGTATAAACCCCGCTTGGTCGTGGTGAATAATTTTTTTAATGTATTGTTGGATCCTGGTGACATTTGCCTATCTTTTTTGGTGGGGTATTCGTGTATGTCCTTTGCCCATTCTTAGATTGGCTTCTTTTCCTATTATGGAGTTGTAACAGTTCTTTATATACTCTGGATATAGTCTCCTATCAAATATGATTTTTGAATATTTTCTTCCATCGAATGGGTTTTCCAGTTTCTGAATGATGTCCCTTCAACAACAGAAAAAATTAATTTGGATGTTGTCAAATTGATTTATGCTTTATTATATCAGTTGTGCTTTTGGTGTTATATCTAAGAAACCATTTTTAACACAAGGTCACAAGGATTTACTCTATGTTTTCTTCTAAGAGTTTTAAAATTTTAGCTTGCTTTACTTATTTATTTATTTGAGAGAGAGACAGCACAAGAATGGGAGAGGAGCAGAGGGAAGGAGGGAGGGAGGGAGAGAGACAGAGAGAGAATCCCAAGCAGGCTCCATGCTGAGTGTGGAGCCCAATGTGGGGATTGATCCCACGACCCTGGGATCATGACCTGAGCCGAAATCAGGAGGTGGACACTCAAATGAGTCACAAAGGTGCCCTTAGAATTTTAGCTTTTACATTTAATTCTATGACTCGTTTTGAGTAAATTTTATATATGCATGAGAAAGATGTCTGAATTCTTTTTTTTTTTTTTTTTTTGGCATATGGATATCCAGTTGTCTAGCATCATTTGTTGCAAATACTATTTTTTTTTTTAAATGATTTGTCATGGTACCTTGTTGTAAATCGGTTGACCATTATAGTGGATTGAATAGCGCCCCTGAAAAAGAGTTGTCCAATTCTAATCTGCAGAACCTGCAATTGTGACCTTCTTTGGAGAAAGCTCTTTGAAGATGCAATTAAGCTAGAAATTTTGACAAGACTCTAGTTCCAATGATTCCAATAATAAGAGAAGAATACACAAAGATACATAGGGAAGGAAGCCATGTGAAGATGGAGGCAGAGGTTAGAAACTATGCTGCTATAAGTCAAAGAATTCCAGGGGCTACTGGAAGCTGAAAGCAGTATGGAAGTATTCTCTCCTTTTTTTTTCTTCCTTGGGACACAGTCTTTGCATGGGGAGGTTTTTTTTGGTTATTAGACAGTATTTTAGAATAAATTAAATTTTGCATAAAGATACATTATGGGCAGAGCATGAAAGGAGTAGTACAAGAACACACAGGAAAGATATGATAGCCAGGATTCCTGCAGAATGTGTGCGGGGGACATTTAAGATATTTTTGGTGTCTATTTTACTTATGTTGCTTGAGGACAATCATTTCTTATTTGTTCTGGATCCCTGTTTTTGTCTTAACTTTTATATAATTTTATATTATTGTGGGGAAAAAATGGAAGCAAAGAAGGGCCAGGAACTCCTGGGAGGGGGAAATAGGCCATAGAACACTCTTTACTGCCGATTAAAGTAGGGCAAAAGGAAGAATATTTGCCAAACACCTGACATTTAGGAGTCACTTTTATTTGCCTTATAGATCTTTGGGAGCTTGACGTGATCTGACTAAATCACTTTCAATGTTAATGGTCTAATATATCAATAAAAGATAGAGATTGTAAGAGTGAATGAAAAAACACGACCCCTGTGAGAAACTTCAAAGTCTTCTGTTCCATTCTTTCTTCCCCTTCACATATTCCTATATGTTGTTTACAAGGAACCAACTGTACATATACATTCAGATGAAGAGTAGGGGGACAAAGAAAACTATATCATGCTACCACTAATCAAAAGTAAGCTGGAGTGGCTATATTAACTTCTGCCCTAATTATTATTATTTCCTTCCATTTGCTTGCTTTGGTTTTGGTTCTTAGAGTGGAAGTTTAGGTTGTTGATATGAGATCTTTCTTATTTTTTAGTATAGGTGTTTATTGCTACAAACTTCTCTGCAAGCCTGCTTGAACTATATCCTGTAAGTTTTGATATGTTGTGTTTTTGCTTTCATTCATCTCAAAAAGTATTTTCTCATTTCTCATGTGATTTATTCTTTAATCTATTGGCTATTTAGGGATGTGTTGTTTACTAATTGTAATTTTTTCAAATTTTCTTCATTTGTTGATTTATAATTTTATTACATTGTATTTGGAGAACATAATTTGTGTCATTTAAATCCTTTTTTTAATACAGTGATTCTTGTGATATTGCTTAGTATATGATCTGTCCTAGAGAATTTCCATATGTGTTTGAGAAGAACGTGTATCTTGATGTTTGGTGGGTGTTAGGTTTAGTTGTTGTATAGTGTTACTCATATCTTCGATTTACTTGATAATCTTTTGCCTAGTTCTATCCATTATTGAAAGTGGAGTATTGAGGTTTCTAACTATTATTTTTGAATTGTCGATTTCTTCTTTCATTTTGTGAGCTTTTGATTCATATATTTTGGGGCTTTTTTGCTTAAGATATGTTCATAAATATCATGTCTTTCTGAAAGGATTTTATCATTATGAAATGTCATTCTTTGACTCTAGTAATAATTTTCATCATAGAGCCTCTTTTGTTTGATATTTAATATAGCCATGCCAGCTCTCTTTCAGGTGGTATATGTTTTTTCAGTCTCTTACTAAGATCTTACTTGGGCTTTGAATCTAAAGTTTGTGTCTTGTAGACAGTATTGAGTTAGACAATTTTTAAAAATGCATTCTGTCAATTTCTGCCTGTTGATTGAGGCTTTATTCCATTATATTTAATATAATTAATGATAAGGCAGGATTTATGTTTATAATTTTACTATTATGTGTCTAGTGTCTTTTTTCTTAATTTGTTCATTAGTCCCTTTTTGCTTTAAATCAATATTTCTCTCTCTAAATATGTATATGTATATGTATATATATATGTATATATATGTATATCTATACATATATAATATGTATAGATATACATATATTATATATGTATATATGTATATATATTATATATGTATATGTATATACATATATATAATATATATACATATATACATATATGTATATTATACATATACATACATACATATATGTATATATTATATATTATATAATATATATTATACAGATATAATATGTATATCTATATGTATATGTGTGTGTGTGTGTGTATATATATATATATATATATATATATATATATATATATATATATATTTATATCTCACATCTTTATCCATTCATCAGTCAATGGACATTATTGTAGATATTGCTGCTGTAAACGTTAGGGTGCATGTATCCCTCCGAATTAGTATTTTTTTATTCTTTGGGCAAATGCCTAGTGCAATTGCTGGATCTATTTTTAGCTTTTTGATGAACCTCTATACTGTTTTCCAAAGTGGATTCACCAGTTTCATTCCTACCAACAGTGCAAGAGAGTTGCCCTTTCTCCACATCGTTACCAACACCTGTTGTTTCTTGTGTTGGTTGATTTTAGCCATTCTGACAGGTATGAGGTGATATTTCATTGTTTTTAAAAAATTTTTAATGTTTATTTTTGACAGAGAGAGAAATTGATTGATTCAGAGCATGAGTGGGGAAGGGCAGAGAGAGAGGGAGACACAGAATCCAAAGCAGGCTCCAGGCTCTGAGCTGTCAGCACAGAGTCCGACATGGGACTTGAACTCACGAATCGTGCGATCATGACCTGAGTTGAAGTCCTACGCTTAACTGAGCCACCCAGGCACCCCTCATTGTAGTTTTGATTTGTATTTCTCTGATGATCAGCCATAAAAAAGAATCAACTCTTGACATTTGCAATGACATGAATGGAGGTAGAGAGTATTATGCTAAATGAAATAAGTTAGTCAAAGACAAATAGCATACAATTTCACTCATGTGGAATTTAAGAAACAAAACAAATGAGCGTAGGGGAAAGAGAGAGAGAGAGAGGGAGAGCCAGGCAAACCAAGCAAAAGATTCTTAACCGTGGAGAACAAACTGATGGTTATCAGAGGGGAGGTGAGTGGGCGATGGGTTAAATGGATGATGGGGATTAAGAAGTATATTTGTTGTGATGAGCACTGGGTGTTGTATTGAAGGGTGAATCACTATATTGTACATTTGAAACTAATATGACACTTATGTTAACTGGACTTTGAATAAAAACTTAAAAAATAAATATTTTTCTAGTATTCCCTTTTAATTCTTTTTTTTCATTATATGTTTTAGATTTATTTTCTTAGTTGTCATCCTGGGAATTACAATGAGCATCTTAACTTTTGCACTCTAATTCCAATAAACCAAATTAATTTCAATAGTATGCAAAACTGTTCAATACATCTCAATACATCTTACCTCAGTACTACTATTATCCTAACATCATATCTTCAGTCATAAAAAGCTTAGAATGCAATTTCATTATTGCTTTATGCAATTGTCTTCATTAAGATAGAAAAGAACTATAAACAAACATAATTTATACTATCCTTTTTATTTCCCTATGTATTTACCATTACTAGTGCTCTTCATTTCTTTGGATTAGTTATTGTCTAATGTCTTCATTTCAACTGGAAGATTTCCTTTTAGTGTTTCTTTTGGGCAGTTCTGTTAGCTACAAATTTTCTGGTTCTGTTTATCTGGGAAATTTCTTTAGATTTGTTGGGAACACATCTCAGCTTTCCTTTGAGAATGTCTATACAGGAATTCAGAGTGTAATTACAGTATAATGTCTTTTGCTAATTTTGGGAAGTTTCCAGCCTTATTTCTTCAAGTACTCTTTCAGTTCTACACTCATTCTCCTCTTTTGGAAATCTGATTGTAGGGATATTAACTGTTTTATTATTACCCTAACAGTCCCTGAGACTCTCTTCAGTTATTTTTCTGTGTTTTCTTCCTATTTTTCAAATTGAGTAAATTATATCAGTCTGTCCTCAGATCTCCAGTTCTCACCTCTGTGATCACTACTCTAGAATTAAGCCCATCCCAGGAAGTTTTTCACCTTGACTATTTATTTATCATACTGTAATTTACATTTGATTTAAAGAGATTTAAAAAAAAAATTTTGTGTGTTTGGTTGTAGAGAATTTGTTATTGCTTGTTGAGGTAATTTCATGATGGCTTTTTAAAAATTATTGTCAGATAAATCCACATCTGACTCATTTCAATGTTAATATTTGCTGCCTCATCACATTTGTGTTGTAATTTTCCTGGTTGTTGGTATGACAAGTGATTTTCTTGTTATATCCTGGGCATATTGGGTATTGTATTATAAGACTCTGGAGCCATTTTATTCTTTTTTTTTTTTTTCAGGCAGTTTCCTTGTTGAAGTGTAGCGTGAGGGCTGGGTGGATGTTCATGTAGTTTCACATTAAGCCCTGCCAGCACCAACCTGGTAAAATTGGTGCATTGAGTCGTATTGCCTTATTGCTGACAAGTGGAGTGGAATCTCAGGTCCCATCTCAGCCCCACTGACACCTTCCCATTGGAAGAAGGGCAGTGACTCTCATAGCCTCATTGCCTGAGTAAGGGTTTATGATTGCCTCACTGCCACCAGGGAAGTGAATGGGAGGTATAGTTCATAACCACTTTGTTGCTATAGCCTGTGGAGAATCCGCTCTCAGTGGGGTTCTGCTGATCAGAGAAAGCTTTTTTTTTTTTTTTTTAAGTTTATTTATTTTGAGAGAGAGCAAGCAGGGGAGAGGCAGAGAGAGAGAGCAAGAGAGAGAATCCCAAACAGGCTCTACGTTGTTAGAGTGAAGACCAGTGCGCGGCTCCAACTCAAATTGTGAGATCATGACCTGAGCCCAAACCAAGAATCAGATGCTTAACTGGCTGAGCCACCAGGCACCTCCAGAGAAAGCTTTTTATAGGCGTTATCTCATAGCTCTATGCCACAGTTATAATTGTTATCACTGTTTGCAGATCAAGAAATCAAATTATAGTTGTGCAAATTGTGTAATGTCGTGCATCTAGAAATTGGTGAAGTTTGGTTTTTTTTTTGATAATTTTATTTTTTATTTTATTATTATTATTTTTTTTAATATATGAAATTTATTGTCAAATTGGTTTTCATACAACACCCAGTGCTCATCCCAAAAGGTGCCCTCCTCAATACCCATCACCCACCCTCCCCTCCCTCCCACCCCCCATCAACCCTCAGTTTGTTCTCAGTTTTTAACAGTCTCTTATGCTTTGGCTCTCTCCCACTCTAACCTCTCTTTTTTTTTTTTCCCTTCCCCTCCCCCATGGGTTTCTGTTACGTTTCTCAGGATCCACATAAGAGTGAAACCATATGGTATCTGTCTTTCTCTGTATGGCTTATTTCACTTAGCATCACACTCTCCAGTTCCATCCATGTTGCTACAAAGGGCCATATTTCATTCTTTCTCATTGCCATGTAGTACTCCATTGTGTATATAAACCACAATTTCTTTATCCATTCATCAGTTGATGGACATTTAGGCTCTTTCCATAATTTGGCTATTGTTGAGAGTGCTGCTATAAACATTGGGGTACAAGTGCCCCTATGCATCAGTACTCCTGTATCCCTTGGATAAATTCCTAGCAGTGCTATTGCTGGGTCATAGGGTAGGTCTATTTTTAATTTTCTGAGGAACCTCCACACTGCTTTCCAGAGCGGCTGCACCAATTTGCATTCCCACCAACAGTGCAAGAGGGTTCCCGTTTCTCCACATCCTCGCCAGCATCTATAGTCTCCTGATTTGTTCATTTTGGCCACTCTGACTGGCGTGAGGTGATATCTGAGTGTGGTTTTGATTTGTATTTCCCTGATAAGGAGCGACGTTGAACATCTTTTCATGTGCCTGTTGGCCATCTGGATGTCTTTTTAGAGAAGTGTCTATTCATGTTTTCTGCCCATCTCTTCACTGGGTTATTTGTTTTTCGGGTGTGGAGTTTGGTGAGCTCTTTATAGATTTTGGATACTAGCCCTTTGTCCGATATGTCATTGGCAAATATCTTTTCCCATTCCGTTGGTTGCCTTTTAGTTTTGTTGGTTGTTTCCTTTGCTGTGCAGAAGCTTTTTATCTTCATAAGGTCCCAGTAATTCACTTTTGCTTTTAATTCCCTTGCCTTTGGGGATGTGTCGAGTAAGAGATTGCTACAGCTGAGGTCAGAGAGGTCTTTTCCTGCTTTCTCCTCTAGGGTTTTGATGGTTTCCTGTCTCACATTCAGGTCCTTTATCCCTTTTGAGTTTATTTTTGTGAATGGTGTGAGAAAGTGGTCTAGTTTCAACCTTCTGCATATTGCTGTCCAGTTCTCCCAGCACCATTTGTTAAAGAGACTGTCTTTTTTCCATTGGATGTTCTTTCCTGCTTTGTTAAAGATGAGTTGGCCATACTTTTGTGGGTCTAGTTCTGGGGTTTCTATTCTATTCCATTGGTCTATGTGTCTGTTTTTGTGCCAATACCATGCTGTCTTGATGATGACAGCTTTGTAGTAATTGGTGAAGTTTGGATTGAAATTAAGGATCCCTGACTCTAGTGGTTGTGCTCTGGTTTTCATAATTGTATAGTTGTATTTCATGAGTGTATATGCAAGATGCTGAATGCAAATCCTGTGTGTTTTCTGACTGCTCTACCACTGGCCATTTCACCATCTATCTCCCTCTCCACTGCCCCTACCCCCAGTCCCTGAGACACAATATTGAAATAAACCAGTTAATAACCCTACAGTGGCCTCAAGGGGTTCAAGTAAAAGGAAGAGTCACACGTTTCGCTATGAATCAAAAGCTAAAAATGATTAAACTAAGTAAGGAAGGAATGTCAAAAGCCAAGATAAGCTGAAAGCTAAGCCTCTTGTACCAAATATTTAGTCACGCTGTGAAAGCAGAGAAAAGATCTTGAAGAAAACTAAAGTGCTATTCCAAATGAACATACAAATGATAAGAAAGAAACAGGTTTATAGCTGATATGGAGAAAGTTTTAGTGGTCTGGATAGAAGGTGAAACCAGCCACAACATTTCCTTAAACCAAAGCATAATCAGAGCAAGGCCCTAATTGTCTTCGATTCCTTGAAGGCTAAGAGGTGAGGAAGCTACAGAAGAAAATGTAGCTAGTTCACATTAGAAAATGTAGACGTTAGTTCATGAAGTTTAGGAAAAGAAGCCATTTCCATAACATAAAAGTGCAGGGTGAAGCAGCAACTACTGATGTGGAATCTTCAGCAAGTTATCCAGAAGGTCTAGCTAAGGTCATTAATGAAGGTGGCTACACTAAACATCAGATTTTCAATGTAGATGAAATAGCCTTATATTGAAAGAAGATACTGTCTAGGATTTTCATAACTAGAGAGGAGAAGCCAATGTCTGGATTTAAAACTTGAAAGGACAGGTTGACTTTCTCTTGTTAGGGGCTAATGTAGCTGGTGACTTGAAGGCTAAGTCAATGATCCATGACCATTCTGAAAATCCTAGGGCTTTTAAGGGTTATGCTAAATCTACTCTGCCTGTGCTCTATGAATGGAACAACAAAGCCTGGATGACGGCACATGTGTTTATTACATGGTTTATGGAATATTTTGAACCCCACTGTTGAGACCTAGGTCTCAGAAAAAAGTTTTCTTTCATAATATTATTGCTCATTGACAATGTATCCAAGAGTTCTGATGGAGATTTACTATAAGGTTAATATTGTTTTCATGCCTTCTAACACAACATACATTTTGAAACCCATGGAACAAGGAGTAATTTTGACTTTCAAGTTTTATCATTCAATACATTTCATAAGGCTTGAGCTGCCATAGAGGATGATTCTTTTTTTTAATTAAAATTTTTTAATGTTTATTTTTGAGAGAGAGTGAGAGTGAATGAGCATGAGCAGGGGAGGGGCAGACAGAGAGAGAGGGTGACACAGAATCTGAGGCAGGTTCCATGCTCTGAGCTGTCAGCACAGAGCCTGATGCAGCACTTGAACTCACAAATGGTGAGATCATGACCTGAGCCAAAGTTGGATGCTTAACTGACTGAACCACCCACCTGCCACGAGAATGATTCTTCTTATGGATCTGGGCAAATTGAAAACCTTCTGGATGGGGCGCGTGGGTGGCTCAGTCGGTTAAGCATCCGACTTCAGCTCAGGTCACGATCTCACGGTCCGTGAGTTTGAGCCCCACGTCGGGCTCTGGGCTGATGGCTCAGAGCCTGGAGGCTGCTTCCCATTCTGTGTCTCCCTCTCTCTCTGCCCCTCCCCCGTTCATGCTCTGTCTCTCTGTCTCAAAAATAAATAAACGTTTAAAAAAAAAAAAAAAAAGAAAACCTTCTGGAAAGGATTCACCATTCTAGATGCCATTAAGAACATTCATGATTCGTGGGAAGACGTCAAAATATCAACATGAATAGGAATTTGGATAAAGTTGATTCTAATCCTCATGGGTGTCTTTGAGAGGTATGAGACTTCAGAGACTTCAGTGGAGGAAGTAACTATAGTTGTAGTGGAAATAACAAGAAAACAAGAATAAGTAGAGCCTGAAGACATAACTAAGTTTCTGCAATCTCATGATAAAACTTTCCTGGATGTAGTTATTTCTTATGGATGAGCAAGGAAAGTGGTTTCTTGAGTGGTTTCTCCAACTCCTTAGAAAGATGCTGTGAAGATCATTGAAATAAAAAGATTTAGAATATTACATAAACTTATTGATAAAGCAGTGGCAAAGTTTGAGAGGATTGACTGTAGTTTTGAAAGTTATACTGTGGGTAAAGTGCTATCAAACAGCATCACATGCCACAGAGAATTGTTTGTGAAAAGAATTAACTGATGTGGCAAACCTCATTTCTTATTGTAAGGAATTGCAATAGTCACCCCAACCATCAGCAACCACCACCCCTATCAGTTAACAGTTATCAATATCAAGGTGAGGCCCTCCAGCAGCAAAAAGATTATAACTCGCTGAAAGCTTAGATGATGGTTAGCTTTTCTTAAAAGCAATAATGTATTTTTATTTATTAAATTTTTTATGAAAATATTTTATGTATATATAGTTGACATACAATATTATGTCAGTTTCAGGTGTACAACATAGTGATTCAATTATTTGAAATTCTTTGTTTGGGTCAATAAGTATTACATATTTGGTCCTCTCTCTGATCTGATTACTTACATAGCAGCTAGCTCAAATATTTCCTATCTTCAATCACTGCATCCTTTGTCATTTTCCAACATCGTTGAATTAAAAGGTTTTTGCTTTAGAGGTCCCAATTAGATGGTTACATGAAGTTTCACTTTGTTACTTTAAAAAGTTTCTTTCTTCATAATTAGGAAAGGCAGGTATCAGTTCCCACTTTGTATCTAGTCCTGCAGCTTAGTTTAAAGAATATAGAAAAGCAAAATAAGGGAAAGAACAGGTCACAGTTTGTCTAAAAGTTAACCTTGGCACTTCAATACCAGGTTAGGGGATGGAGGCACAACACGGCATTTCCAGTGGTGGTATAGAAAGGGATTGTGTTTGCAGCCTAGATATGTTTCCTCAGTTCCTGTCACTACAATTCCAAATAAATAACTCCTTCCAAGTCACCTCATTCAGCCTGCATGTCCTGAGGATGGTATCTTTTCTTCAAGAAATACCACTTTTTTCTCCCAGCTGTTAATATTTCACACTATTAAGAACACTTTCATGATATTGACATTGATATTATGATATAGAGATTAAAAATTGAATTTACATGAAAATGTGAGTTAGAGGGCAGGGTCACCCAATGATAAAACGTCAGCAAATAAGTCTCTCAATGGAGATAAAATTTACATGTTTTAGGCATAGTTTTTGTTTAAAATGAGGGTGAGATTGTGGTAGAGGATGCTTAGGAGGGTTGCCCCAAATTCTATGATGTGTAGATAATGTTCGTTGTCTTAATACATAAAAATAGGTTGTCAGTGACTGTCATATATTTGTCACTCATGTTGAAAGGCACACTTCGTAAATGGTTGTTGAAACCTTTCATAAAATTCACCTTCTGTGAATACAGACTCACACATAGAGCTCACCAGTGTTTCACCACCCACAGAAGATGAACATTTTTTCAGCAGAAAGCCTGTCTCCTCATGAGCCCAGGAAATATTTCTCTACCCTCCTAACCACAAAGCTTATAATAGTTTAAATGGGTAGGTAAAGATCTCTGTTTTGGAAAAATTGATATTCTGATATTTCTAGCAGAGATAAATTTTTCTAAATTGACAAAATTGACCTAATTTTCAGTTAAGTGAAAGAAACAAATATGTCCTTGGTAGTTCTGTCCTAAACATTACTAATAAATCTCTTATGTAAGACCGGGAATCTAGAGGGGGAAGAAACAGAACTGGGGAAAATGTCCTGAGAGACACATATACAAATAACGTTAACATCAGAGGTAGGCCATGTCTATACTAATAAGTAACAGATTGCAAGGCAAAAGTCAACTTTCTTTTATTTTATTTCAATATCATGTTAAATATTTATAAGATGATAAGGATAGTTTTTCTGATTTATTAATCCTGCAAAATGTGTAATTAATGCTTAGTGTAACATATTCAGATAATAAGAAAGAAAAATCTTCTAATGAAAGAAAAGGCAAAGTGATAACTATGTTGATAGTTTTAAGAAATACCTCTCAGATTTTTATGATTCTTTTGTTTTTATATCTCATGGGCCTTTCTATTTCTATTTTTATAATTAATTATTTTTTTGTATACATGTCTGGTTTTTTCCTGATATATTAGGAATAATTGGCAATAAAATTTATATGAAGTGCTTAACTTGATAATTTGATACATATGTATGTTGTAGACGGTTACCAAAATCAAGTTAATTAACACATCCATCACCTTATATAGTTAATCTTTGTGGTGAGAATGCTTAAGATCTACTCTCAGCCAATTTTAAGTGTATAATACAGTATTATTAAATATTATCTATACTATACATTAGATCCTCACAACTTATTTATCCTTTGTAAAATAATTGTTTTGAATTCTGTTTAACAGAACTCATAGATTTTCATTTCTTTGGTCTCAGTTACTGGAACATTACTGCGCTCCCTTGATGGTGTCCTATTTCTTTGCCTTTTCATGTTTCTACTGGCTTTGCACTGATGTCTACAAATCTGAGGGAGCAGCTGCCTCTTGGAACCTTTTAAACTGGCTTTGGTGGGAAAAGACTTGCTCCTCCAAATGGCCATGAGGGTGCCAGCTAGGTGTGTGCAGTGTTTCCACATCCAGGGAGGGTGCAGCAGTGCCTCATAGGGCTGGACACAGAGCAGTGACAATCTAGTCATAGCTGCATCTGAGGCCCCAGGGTGTGGGGTGCAGAGCAGTGACAATCTGACCTTGGTGGTGTTGGTTCACACTGTGACCTAGGACTCAGGGGGCAGAGCATGTGGTAGCAGAAAGGAAGACATGACCTGGTGAAGTCCTCTAAAAGGGATTAATTAAAGACAGACTTTCAGAGATACATACTTTTGAAGAGTAAGATGAAAAAGAGATCAATTATAGGATGTCCCTAAAGAATTAAGAGTGAAATATCAGTTGTAATGTGTGAGAAAGCTACTTTAACTACACATGCACATCTTAAAATACTCATTCAGTTTATTCAACTTATCCAAGCTTGTAAGCGTTTCAAATGTAGTGAGGGTTGTGACTTAGAATGGTAAATTTTTGTACAGGGGGCTAAATTTACTCCCTCAGTTAAGCTTATGGTCTCTGCAAGTGATTGAAGGACCAACATCTACTTGCACAATCCCTTGTAGGGTATCTTGAATATATTTCTTCTGATACAGTTACATTACTTCTACCAATGTACATAAAAAGTCAAGAAAAACAAAATATTACATAGACATATTATATTCCATAATGCCCTCAATGCAATGGACTCCTTGAAAATGGGAGACGGCAATTTAAACACCAGTCATTCAAAAAAAGTGCTTGACAAACATTAAAAGGCTGGAATTTTATTTAAATGATTGCCCCCTCACAGTAGGTATGAGAGGAAGTAACACAGGCACTTTGCTGGAAAGGTTTATAGGACCAGAAGATGTGAAAGAGGGGTGGGTAGTATTAAAACTTCACAACTTTGTATATATTATTTTTAATACTGTTTCCCTCGTATGGTTGTTTTGGGCTAGATTTGAGTTTATGAGTGTCTGAGGAGGAAGATGCCAATAGTCAAGATAGTATCTATACCATTAAATTTAACAGTACATACTTCTAATGGTACTTTAAGGTGGGTCATCATTTCACTCATTTAACCAGAATAGACCTAAGCTGTGAATATGGCCCCCTTGCTAAGTACCAGGGATATTTCTGTGATACTTTACCTGTCAAATCTAGTGACAACTGAGTGGAGGTGGGGGCAGAGGAAAAGATTTATCAGGGTTGCTGTGACTGTCTGTGCTTTGGATGGAGACTTATAGCTGAGATGGGGAATCAACCTCATTCATTACCAATGCAAAGCTTACAAAAGTCATTTAAACATGGGCATCTGACTGATAGGTGGGGAAAAGGCATGAATGGTGAATCACATATTGTATGTTTTACAGGCCAGGTCTAGAAATGGTGCTCATCACTTCCACAGCCATTCTGTTAACTATAACTTGGGTACCTAGAAACACCTAACAGTGTAGAACTATGGCAGAAAAATGTGGTCTACTGTGTTGCTAGGGATAACAACCAGCATGTTTGGCAAACATCAATTTATGTCAGATAGTAAGAGTAAATATCTTCAGAGTTTAGTTTTTATTTTTAATTTTTTAACGTTTATTAATTTTTGAGGGAGAGACAGAGCGTGAGCAGGGAAGGGGCAGAGAGAGAGGGAGACACATGATCTGAAGCAGGCTCCAGGCTCTGAGCTGTCAGCACAGAGCCCGAAATGGGGCTTGAACTCACAAGCCGTGAGATCATGACCTGAGCCGAAGTCACACGCTTAACTGACTGAGCCACCCAGGTGCCCCCAGAGTTTAGTTTTAGTGGAGAGTGAAAAATGGAATAGGGTTCACAGTTAGCAAGCTTAAAAAGAAAGTGAGAGTGTCAGTATGACTGGAGAATAAGTGATACAGAGACAAATAGTATATATATAAAGTTTCAGGTTTTGTGTGTATTCACCTTCCCTTTTGGATTCATTGGCTCATTTCTCCTTTACATCTTTGAGAGGAATGCAATTTTTTTAATTGAGTCATGAAAAGCTTGCTTCACTTGCTTGTTTCTCAGTGTGTAAATAAAGGGATTCAGCATTGGTGAGATAGAAGTAATAAGGAGTGAAATCCCTTTATTAATAGCCACCTCATCCTTGGCTGAAGGTTTGACATAAATGAAGATGCAGCTACCATAAGTAATGGAGACAACAATCATGTGAGAAGAACAAGTGGAAAAGGCCTTTTTTCTTTGCTGGGCAGAGGAAAACTTTAGAATGCTCCTGATGATATATATGTAGGAAAGAACTACACACATGAGGGTGATGATGAATGTCAACACAGCACATACGATAACCATCTGCTCTATCAACCATGTATCTGAGCAAGAGATCTTCAGGATAGGAGATGGATCACAGCAAAAATGATCAATGATGTTTGAATCACAGAATTCCAGGTCCAAACCTAGACTGAGTGGTGGGAGAATGATGATCAGTGCTGCTACCCAACAGAAGAGGATGAAGTTCTTGCAGACTCTGCTGTTCATAATGGTCATGTAATGCAGTGGTTTGCAGATGGCCACATAGCGATCATAGGACATGGTGGCCAGGAGAAAAAACTCTGTTACTGCAAAGAGGTCTGTAAACAACAGTTGACTGACACAAGCATTATAGGTAATGGACTTGTCACCAGATGATATGCTATATAAGAACCTGGGGATACAAGCAGTTGTGAATGAAATTTCTAAGAAGGAGAAATTTTGGAGGAAAAGATACATCTGTGTTTTAAGGTGAGAATCAATCAGAGTGAGGGTGATGATGGTTAGGTTTCCAGATGCACTCAATATGTAGGAAAGAAATAGAAAGACAAAAAGCAAAATTTTCAGTCGAGTGTCGTCTGTCAGTCCCAGCAAGATGAAAGTCGTAAGCGTGGTTTGGTTTCTCATCTTTGATTATTTCTTGTCTCTTGCCCAATCTTCTTGAAACAATAAAGAGGACTATATGAAGAGCTCCAAAGTCCTGGCCAACTTCTAACCTCAAGAGAAGTACATCTAAGAGTGATTCCTATACACTTGGTTAATGGAGAAGTGAGCACATAACACATGGTGATGTTTGAGTGCCTCTTTGTGTCACACAACTAACTATTCATATTTAAATCACATATTTCCTACTGCTGCTTCTAATAAATCTACAACTTAGCTAGACCTGGTGTCAGTTGAACATATCATCTTAAAAACATCATTAAAAAAATTCCTCTCATTATAAGTTGCTTTTGGATCAACAATTCTGCCCTCCCCATATTTTCCATCTGCAGACATGCATGCTTCTAGCAGAGAAGACTTAAAAACTAACAATGATCATTGGTCAAATAATCCCAGTACTAAAATTTACATATGTATTAGTTATTAAACTGGCAATGAATATTTATCACATAGTTTATCCTGTGTCAGCTTATTTAGTTCATCTTCTTGGAAGTGTGTTTTTGTTGGATATATTTTCTTAAGATTCATTTAAGTGTGTTAACAGTCCAATTTTTTTGAGGTTTTCCCCATAGAAATTTTACTTTAAATGTACATATTTAATATTTTTAATATTTACCTTTGGCTGTATTTTCTTTCTACTTTTAGAATATATTATCTACTTAATATATATTGTAGGATATCCTTGTTCTCCAAAGAATTTCTCCTCCAGTTACAAGCTGAAGTCTGGATTTGTATCATCTCATTCATTACTTCTAGGTTTCTTCAACAGTGATGGATGGCCCTAAAGCACTCAAGCTGCTACAGTTTCATATTCTCTAGATCTTGAGAACTTTTATTCCTCTTTCCCCATCAATGGTTTCTCATTTAGAGCAGATTCTTGTTATTAAAATTTGAAACTGAATTTCCACTGTTTCTTTCTAAACACATTTGACAGTGACAAATCACTCCTTGCATGTATTGAACGGTAATGTGTTTGATTCAAAATTATTACAGAGAAGTAAGGGAACATTAGGAGTATGTTTATAGAGCTGAAGAGCCATAGCCCCAACTTTTTTGTTTTTGCCTACCTTGTTTCAGCTAGAAATAACTTATGGTAAATCACATGTACCAATATCACATGTACAAAGAAGTTTTAGCCTTTTAATTATACTTCCACGTTGTCATTTAAATTTCACCTATGTGATGTCTCCTCTGTCTTATCAACCATTTATACATCAACTCATCTGATTTTTGCACCATTTAAACTACTCTAGTCAAGGTCAACACTAGCTTCCCTCTTGTTTCACTCATTAAACACAATTCAGCCTTCATTTAGCTCAAACTCTTTGCTGCATATGAGACTATAAACTGCTACCTTATGAAAGTCATTACAGCTTAATACCTGCCAACTCATATTTCCTTGAATTTCTTCCTACTACTTTGTCTATTCTTTTTCATTCTCTCTCATGGCTTCCTTTCCTTCTCCAATCCGTTTGGTTATTGATCCATCTGAAATCTCTTTTCTAGAAAATCCTTTCTCTCACTCTGTCTCTTATGAATAAGTTGAATCTTATAAAAAGGTGACTTCAAATAGACTGATGATTCCCAACTTTGTATCTGCAGGGAAAATATACCTTAGGTGTTCTGACTTCAACATTCAGTTTATTCTTGGACATCTAGATCAGATTTGGAGGGTTTGAATTTAGACTTTTTCTTTTTCCTTTTTGAGTATCCTTGAGTGATTTGCTTAACGTCTTTATCTTGTGCTTTTTTTTTTATGTGCAAAATTCAGGTAAAAATAATATTTACATCTTAGGGTTATACTGATAAATTTAGATACTATAGATAAAATATCTATAACTGCATTTGGAATATGGCAAATAGTCATTACTATTAACTATATTGAGCATTCTTATTTTGTTATTTTATTGTGTCTTATTGAGAGTCCTGTGGATGTGCACATTTCAAGATTTTAAATGTGCCTCTCACTATTGCATTTCCTTCCCTGTCAATCCTAAGTCTCATCCAAGGACAATCTTTATTGTTCCTTTTTTCTTTACTCCCATTTTCAGTTTATCACTAGGTCTTGCCATTTTGGCTATCTTCGGAATTTGTTTCTTTTATTCTTTCACTCACAATACTAATTTTACTCTGGGTGTTTTTATCTTATTGAAACATTGCAAAAGCATATTAATATATACTTAACATATATCTTTGCATTCAAAATTTAAAATCAATATAATTAGAATCATTTTTTAAAAATCCCAAATATGATTAATTCTCCCTTATGTGTTGTAGAAAAATGTTTCTGAAAGATTATTAACTGACATTAACCCTATACTAGATATTTCCTTAAAACTCTTGATCTGTCTCTCAATTATATGAAAGTTAATTTATTTTGGCTTTAGGTAAGAATTATGAAGAGTAGAAGAAGGAACATATTTAGGGATTTTGAGTTTCAAATGCATCAAGCATTTAGATTAATGGAATCTTTTCATGCAATAAAGATTTTATTCCATGGGTAATGAGTAAGGACAAGGCTTCTCATACTTAGAGAATTTAGGAAATTTGTTTAGCAGGGGATAAAAGAGTTAGGGGATAGGTTAGAGAATTTGATGGTTCTGAATGAGATCTCTATGTTTGGGGCTCTCTGCTATCTTCCACTGATATGGAGCCAGAATAACAGAAGGAAAGAAAATGAGATAGACTTCTGCAGGGTTTTTTCCTTGAAGAGCTCTCAGGAGGAAAATAATAGGAAATAATTAGTTGCTCCTTGAACACAGGCTATAAGGACTTTAGAAAGTCACATAGTATTCCCAGTCTCAAGATGGTGTAGAATTAGAAGAAGGGTGTTCATATGCTTAATAGTGGCAGGAAACTAAAAAAAAACGTTCAGTCCTTCATAAATTTTCCTGTATTGCAATTTGCTGTAGAGATATAAAAGTGTCTTAAGGCTTATACAGAGAACCACTGAACTGTAAGAGTTCTATGGGAAGAGGGACAAGAGATCCCACAGCAGAAAAGCACAGAATAGGTATTTGAGGATATGAAGAGATGATGGATATTTTGATAATGTCAACTCTGATGGATACTGACATTTCTTTACCTCTTAATACACTCAAAGTGCACAGATGTACCAGAATTAGGATGAAGCTGGGTTGAGGGCGACAGCACAGATATATGTTAATGATTCACTAGAATGAGGTGGTGGGGTTGTTAGGTAGGGAGGGAAGACACTGATGTTAAGTTGAATTAAAAAAATGAATTTTTATTTTTTTCAGAGTTTGCAAGTAGAATTTTTGTTATCTCAAATAATTAAAATTACTCAAGCCATAATTTTAATCCTTTCTATCACTCCCTTTTACCTTCATCATAAAATTTATGCTTCTCAGTGAGCATATGGAGATCTTTCTAATATTTCCAGTATTAATACAATTTATCTAATTTCTTCTATTCTAGTGTACTTTTACTGGATGCTATCTTACTCCCCATAGTATGTATATACCTCTATGATATACAATGGAATATTAGGCATAAAAATGAAATCTTGACATTTGCAGCAACATGGATGTACCTACAGGGTATAATGTTAAGTGAAATAAGTCAGTCACAGGAAAACAAATTACCATATGATTTCACTCATATGTGGAATTTAAGAAACAATAAGTGAATAAACAAAGAAAAAAGAAACAAAAAAACTCTTAAATACAGAGACCAAACTGGTGATTGCCAGAGGAAAGGTGGGTGAGGCCTGGGTGAAGTAGGTAAAAGGGATTAAGAGTACAGTTACCTTGATGGGCACTGAGAAATGTATAGAATTGTGGAATCATTATATTGTAAAACTGAAGCCAACATAGCACTGCTAATTATACTTTAATGAAAAAAAGGATAGTATATCATAGTGATAAAGAGTACAGTCTACAGAGTCAGGCTGCTGGTTTCACATTTCCTGATTCAATTAGCTTCACTTATTTACTAGCAGTTCCTATAAAAAGCCATGCTAAAAATTATCTGTGGAAAAACAAGGTATTTTCTTTAAACTGAGCAAGTTTTAAAATGATTTTATGTATAAGATCATTAACATATAAGCTGATTGGGGTAAAAATTAACTGATTTTTTTGAGACTGCCTTTAACATTATGCAGGTGTGACTGATTCTATTGTCTTCCTGTGGGCTAATGTCTAGTAAGAGGATGTTTGCTTCCTGTGCTTTATACACTGTCTTTGAAATAAGAGTATGCTGTTCCCCCTTCTCCTTTCCTTTATAGCATTAGTTTCCTCCATAATACCTACTTTCATGGAATTATTGTGCGTACTGATTGAGATAATTCATGCAGAGTGCCTGGCAGATAATAAGTTAAAGCCACTACCTCTTTTCTCTCCTTCATTTTCTTCCTCCTCCTCTTTTTTTTTTGTTCCATAACTTCCTCTAATACTTATGCGAATGTGTGAGGGCACTAATCAATGGCATTACAACTATTGTGTTTTCTTTTCTGAATTCTTTATAAAGCTTGTGAATTTTGGTGCCTCTGATAACCTGTTCAATGTTCTGTAAAGAAATACTAAGAGCAGAGTTCAGAGAGGCTGCAATTTTGGACATGAGGTAACAGGTATTTCACATTTCTTTCTCAACTATCATTAGGTAATTAATTAAATGAGCAGTTATTTTGTAAATAGAGTCTATATCTTTTGTTTTCCCTCTATTCCAAGGATGAAAAGGATTTCCTAGGTAAAAATTTGTTGATGAATGTTTTTACTTATTCTAGCAATCTGTACCCAATGAGAAACCTAGAGGTGTGCTTTTCTAAGGTCTGGTGAATTGAAGCATGGTATTTCTATTAAGACAGTAACAAATAACAGCATCAGACTCCTACAGATAGGAAATTACCTTGAATTATATGCATCTCTGCAGAAAAGGAGCACTAATCATGCTCAGGGGGAGAAATAACTGATAATCAAGTACCCTTTTAGACAGAATCATATAGGAACTGACCCTTTTGAACCAAACTGAGAACATTCTTAAAGCTCTCAGTGCTTCACTGTGGCGCTAACTCAGAGCATTGTCCCAGATTCCCAAACTCTCCTTTCATTCTAATCACCAATTTATTTTCTGTGATCTTGGAATATTAAGTGAGTGTTCTGGTAAACCGCTTTAATTTAGGTGTATTTTCAATTTAGTGTAGTTCAAAGAATATTTGTATTTAGAAATTTTTTTTCTTTCAATGTTTGTTTATTTTTGAGAGACAGAGCATGAGTGGGGGAGGAGCAGAGAGAGAGGGAGACAGAGAATCTGAAACAGGCTCCAGGCTCTGAGCTGCCAGCACAGAGCCCAATGCGGGGCTCAAACCCATGAACTGTGAGATCATGATCTGAGCCAAAGTTGGATGCTTAACCGACTGAGCCACCCAGGCACCCTGGAATATTTGTATTTATAATTAGCTCATTGATCACTATAGACAACATTGCTAATAATTTGGCACTGTGATGAAGGCACAATTACAACTTGGTATAATATATATTTGTTGGTAAGTGTGATGTTGTGGGTCAGGTCACTTCTGTTTGTTCCTACTGTTTTTATGACTACTCATGAATTAATTAAAAACATGTACTGAGAACCTATGGTATGATTGATACTGTTATAAGCACTAAGGCCAAAATGAGTGAAAAAGTACTGACTCATCTCTACTGATGTGTGTATTAAATATTTCCAGTGAGTTCAATCCCTTAAAATTTAATTTTTCTAAAATAAAATAATATTACAAATAACTACTTATAACATTATAAATAACTATTTGGTTTTTTTTCAGAGATATCCAAATTAATTTATTTCCATCTCATATTTCAATAGACAAGTCTGATTTTTTTGCAGAGACCAAGGAGCTAGAATGTTAATTGAAGAAAAACTGAAATTACCAAATAAAAATATACTTACTCTTTGTGGAAGGTAATCATGACTTTAGATGACTCTATGATCCTGATGGTTCCAAAGATGAAACTGAAATTATAAGTGGAGTCAAATATGTGCACAAATGCCCCTCTCATGGAGACATACACATTCACAGACAATGTTTTACTGCAGGTAGTATTCTCTGAGTTGCCCAGAAACTCTTGTTAAAAATTCTATTCCACTTTAGTGACACCTGGGTGACTCAGTCGGTTGAGCATCCTACTTTGGCTCAGGTCATGATCTTAAGGTTGGTGAGTTCAAGCCCCACATGGGGCTTGCTCTTGTCAGCACAGAGCCCACTTCAGATTCTCTGTCCACTTCTTTTTGCCTGTCCCCCACGTATTCTCTCTTAAAAATAAATAAAAACATTAAAAAAAAAGACCAAAAGAAAATATTCTATTCCACGTTAAACCTAGGAAAAAATTTCTTATATAGCAAACCCGAAAAAAAAGTCATTTATTTTAAATGATGAGAAATCTAAGGTGATTTTTAGAAGATTTTGGTGGATGATTTCTGATTTCTCTGGGCAAAAATAGACTTTTACACAGTGAAGTAACATAAATGTTTTATTATCTCAGACTCATTTGGATGTGCAGGAGCTCTCTATGTGGGTAAATAAAGGGTCCTAGGTAACCAAGGTTCAAATATGACTAATGATTATAATATATGCTGAATTTTGGCAAAATACCTAATAGAGGCAGCAGTGGGAATCATGTCCTTGGAGACAATAAGGTGAAACAATTTTATTAGATACATTCTGAGTGCAAAACAATACTTTTCTGATGAAACGGTATTTCTGGCTACTCTTCAACTCATAGATAACAAAATGTTAACAAAAGACAAAATTGCTTTAGGTCTGTACTTTAAGTGGAAAAATGTATAAATATACTTGAAAGTAGTATATATATAATCAATTTCTCAATTTATTGTAAATACTTTTGCATGGTAAAAATATAGATTTGCATCACAATATACTCTTTATGGACCAAGCTTTATTTGAAAAAGCTTCCCATATTTAACTATTATAAAGTTATATGTTAAAAATCTTATTTAAAAAAATAAAAATCTTATTGTATATAAATATCATCTATTTCTTTAATTACCAGCATTATTATCAGAAGAGGAATTTCTGAGGCAAAGGCCACTTATATTTTAGAATTTTGAGAGGCACCTGGGTTGCTCGGTTAAGTGTCCAGCTTTGGCTCAGGTCACGATCTCACGGTTTGTGGGTTCGAGCCTTGCATCGAGCTCTGTGCTGATAGCTCAGAGCCTGGAGCCTGCTTCAGATTCTGTGTCTCCCTCTCTCTCTGTCCCTCCCTGACTCACTCGCTGTCTCTCAAAAATGAATAAACATGAAACAAAATTAGAATTTTGAAGTGTATTGTCACACTTTGCTTCCAATGTGTAATGCCACATAACATTCACAAAAGTGTATGGGTCCCTCGCCACTGTTGGGATTGTAAGGGAATTCCATCCTTATTTGGTTGATTTCTGAGTCAATTAGAGAAAGTAGGCAATTAAATGGTTATTAAAGTATCAGTTTTGTTACAGATAGAGATGTTAAAAATATGACTTTGGACATTCCAATAAGAAATCACTGTTTAGTTTAGTCATATCTATCAGGTATTGCTAGATCCAAATCTGTCCCATCAACCAGCGTGGGTAACTTTTATCGAATGACTTCAAGCAGTCTGAAATCTAGTTGTAGAAAAGACAACTTAAAAGAGGAAAGGGAATAGGATAGATCTAGCATACCCAGATCCTTGTTCAAGATCTACTTGTCAGATAAGTCTTGTCAACAACAGGGGAAGGATAGGTATGAGACAGGCCAAGAGAATTGCACACATGAATTACTGAAAAAAATCTTCAAACTTTAGAAATAAAGCAGGAAAATGCCTGTCTTTGCAATGTCATTTTATAGACTCATCTAAAAATTATTTAATTATACAGGAAAATATACTTTGTTATTTACTCTTTGCTTAAAGTCCACATACCTTGAAATGACACATTGACTATAGATTTCTGTTCAGTGGAAAAGATATTCCAAAGATTGCAGTTTTATGGCACTATAGGATATTAATCTGTTCAGTATCTAGTAGATACTGAACAGTAGTCTTGATTATAGTGTTTATTCCTTTAAAATATTTTTTAATGTTTATTTATTTTGAGGGAGAGAGAGATACAAGCAGGGGAGGAGCAGAGAGGGAGACACAGAATCTGATGCAGGCTCCAGGTTCTGAGCTGTCAGCACAGAGCCTGATGTGGCGTGACAACTCACAAACTGTGAGATCATGACCTGAGCTTAAGTCGGACGCTTAACTGACTGAGCCACTCAGGCACTCTTTAAATTCTCCTTTTAAACAAAGTTACTATCTTACTGGTTTAACTAGTTGAATAAAATATTTTGCAAGTGTTTGTTGAATAATTGTATGAATCATGTATTTTTTAAGTTTTTGAGAATTATTCTTAATGCATTTCCACATGAAGATAATTATGAAGAGTAGGGAGTATATATTTCTTCCTAATATTCATCATATTCACTATATTTCTAAGATATTCTTTTAACCAATTGACTTAAAATTAAGCCTCTGGTTAACAAAGCATATGCTTATACCCCTTAAGAGAGAAATCAGCTCTCTTTAAGGCAGAACATTCCACCTTCCCAGTTACACTTTCCCATTGCCAGTTCCTTTGAACATCTTTCTGGGCCTATGTCGAACATTTTGGAATTGACTTCAAGTCAGAGTACCAAATAAATATATTAGTAAGGCCACCCTAAACCTATAATTGAAAACTTACCTTCTAACATTTTCCCTGTATCAAGTATTTAGGTATGTTATCTTTTTTCTTTTTAATTAATTAAATGTAAGACAGGAAATCATCAAATCATTTTAGGCAATTAATTAATTTAGATTCAAGTTAGTTAACATATAGTGTAGTATTGGTTTCCGGAGTAGAATTTAGTGATTCATCACTTACATATAACACGCAGTGCTCATCACAAGTGCCCTGTTTAATGCCCATTACCCATTTAGCCCATATCCCCACCTACCTTCCTTCCAGCAACTTTCAGTTCTCTATAATTAAGAGGCTCTTATGGTTTGCCTTTCTCTCTATGTTTTTGTCTTATTTTTGCATCTGTGTTCATCAAGGATATTGGCCTGTAGTTCTCTTTTTATGTAGACTCTATTTGGTTTTAGGATCAGGGTAATGCTGGCCTCATAGAATGTGTTTTAGGAAGTTTTTCTTCTATTTCTATTTGTGGAAGAGTTTGAGAAGAATAGGCATTAATTCTTCCTTAAATGTTTGGTAGAATTTGCCTGTGAAGACATGCGGCCCTGGACTTTTATTGGTTGGGAATTTTTTTGATTACTGATTCAGTTTCTTTGTTGGTTACCAGTGTGCTCAAGTTTTCTGTTTCTTCTTGTTTCAGTTTTGGTAGTTTATATGTTTTGAAGAATTTGTACGTTTCTTCCAGGTTTTCCAATTTGTTGACATGTGATTTTTACATTATATTCTGTTATAATTGTTTGCATTTCTGTGGTGTTGGTTGTTATTTCTCCTCTCTCACATGTGGCTTTATTTGGATCCTTTCTCTTTTCTTTTTTAATGAATCTGGCTAGAGGTTTATCAATTTTATTAATTTTTTCAAAGAACCAGCTCCTGGTTGCATTGATCTGTTCTGTTGGGTGTGTGTGTGTGTGTGTGTGTGTGTGTGTGTGTGTGTGTGTGTGTTTTATTTTCGAGATCATTTATTTCTGCTCTAATTTTTATTATTTCCTTTCTTCTGCTGGATTTCAACTTTGTTGTTGTTCTTCTAGCTCCTTTAGATGTAAAGTTAGGTTGTTAATTGAGATTTTTCTTCCTTCCTGAGTTAGGCATGTATTGCTATATACTTCCCTCTTGGGACCGTGTTTGGTGTTCCCAAAACTGTTGTGGACTGTTGTGTTTTTTTGTTTCTTTGTATTTTTAAGTTATTTCTTTGTTTTCCTGGTTGACCAATTCATTGTTTGGTAGCAGTTCTTTACCCTCCAGTGTATTTGTGGCTTTTCCAAATCTTTTCTTGTGGTTAACTTCTAGATTCATAGCATTATGGTCAGAAAAGTTATGTGGTATGATTTCAATATATTTGTATTTTTTGAGGCCTGTTTTGTGACCTAATGTGTGAACTCTTCTGGAGAATGTTCCATGTGCACTTAAAGTATTTTGCTGTTTTAGAATGGAATGGAATGGAATGTTTTAGAATTTAGAATGGAATGTTCTGAATGTAATACACACATCAGTAGAAATGGGTCAGTACCTGTTTACTCTTTTTGATCTTAGTACTCATAGCAATATCGATCATATCATAGGTTCTCAATACATATGTTTTGAATTAATTCATCATAGAAACCGTCATAGAACCGGAACAAACAGAAGTGACCTGCCCCACAACATCACGCTTACCAACAAATATATATTTATACCAAGTTGTAACTGTGCCTTCATTAGAGTGCCAAATTTTTAGCATTTTATAAGTCCATCTGGTCCAGTGTGTCATTCAAAGCTGTTGTTTCCTTGTTGATTTCCTGCTTAGATGAAATGTCCACTGATGTAAGTGGAATATTAAAGTCCTTTACTATTACTGTGTTTTATCAATTACTTCCTTTTTGTTTGTTTATATATTTGAGTGCTCCATGTTGGATGCATAGATATTTACTATTGCTACGTCTTCTTGTTGGATTGTCTCCTGTATGATTATATAATGCCCTTCTTTGTCTCTTTTTACAGTCTTTGTTTTAAAGTCTAGTTTGTCTGGGGGTGCCTGGGTGGTTCAGTCAGTTAAGTGACCGACTTCGGCTGAGGTCATGATCTCATGGTTCGTGGGTTTGTGCACTGCGTCGGGCTCTGTGCTGACAGCTCAGAGCCTAGAGCCTGCTTCAGATTCTGTGTCTCCCTCTCTCTCTGCCCCTCCCCTGCTTGTGCTCTGTCTCTCTCTCTCTCAAAAAAAAATAAATAAAAATGTTAAAAAAAAATTAAAGTCTAGTTTGTCTGATATAAGTTTTGCTATTTGGACTTTCTTTTAACCTACGTTTGCATGATAAGTGTTTCCCTGCTCCCTCTCTTTCAATTTGCAGGTATCTTTAGGTCTAAAATGAGTCTTATAGGGAGTACCTAGATGGGGCTTCCTGCATTTTGACATGCTATGTCTTTTTATTGGAGCATTTAATCCATTTACATTCAAAGTAATTATTGATAATACATTTGTTGGCATTTTATTACTTGTTTTGTCATTGTTTCTGGAGGTTTTCTGTAATCTTTTCTAGTCTTTGTCACTTTTAGTCTCTCCTTCCCCTTAAGCCAAGGCCTAATTCAGAGTAAGGTCCTAACTGTCTTCAATTCTCTGATGGCTGAAAGAGGTGAGGAAGCTGCAAAGAAAAAGTTTGACCCTAGCAGAGGTTAGTTCATGAAGTTTAGGAAAGGAAGCCATCTCTATAACATAAAAGTGCAGGGTGAAGCAGCAACTACTGAAGTGGAAGCTTCAGCAAGTTATCGAGAAGGTCTAGCTAAGATAATTAATGAAGGTGGCTACACTAAACATCAGATTTTCAATGTAGATGAAACAGCCTCATATTGAAAGAAGATGCTGTCTAGGATTTTCAAAACTAGAAAGGAAAAGCCAATGTCTGGGTTCAAAGCTTTAAAGGACAGGTTGACTCTTTTATTAGGGGCTAATGAAGGTGGTAACTTGAAGTCAAAGGCAATGATCACTGACCATTCTGAAAATCCTAAGGCCCTTAAGAATTATGCTAAATGTACTCTGCGTGTACTCTATAAATGGTACAATAAAGCCTGGATGAGAGCACATGGATTTGCAATACGTTTTACTGAATATTTTGAACATATTGTTGAAACCTAGTGCTCAGAAAAAAAAGGTTTCTTTTAAAATATTACTGCTCATTGACAGTGTATCTGGTCACCCAGGAACTCTAATGGACATTTCCAGTGAGATTAATACTGTTTTCATGCCTGCTAACGCAATATCCATTTTGCAGCCCATGAATCAGGGAGTAGTTTTAAATTTCAAGTCTTTAAGAAATACATCTCATGAAGCTTGGGCTGCCATAGAGAATGATTCTTCTGATGGATCTTGCCAAATTGAAAACCTTCTGGAAAGGATTCACCATTCTAGATGCCATTAAGAACATTTGTGCTTCATGGTAAAAGGTCAAGATATCAACATGAACAGAAGTTTTAATAGATGTTGATTGTTTTGAGGGGTATGAGCCTTCAGCAGAGAAAATAACTGTGGATGTGGTGGAAATAACAAGAGAACTATAATTAGAAGTGGAACCTGAAGATGTTACACAGTTGCTGCAATCCGATGATAAAACTTAACTAGACATAGAGTTGCTTCTTATGGATGAGCAAAGAAAGTGTTTGTTTACTTGAGAGAGAGAGAGAGAGAGAGAGAGAGCGCGCAAGCAGGGGAGGGGCAGAGAGAGTGAGAGGGAGAGAGAGAGAATCCCGAGCAGGTTCCACACTGACAGCACAGAGCCAGACATGGGGTTCGAACTCATGAACTGTGAGATCGTGACCTGAGCCAAAACCAAGAGCTGGAGGCTTAACCAACTGAGCCACCCAGATACCCCAAAAGTGGTTTTTGAGATGGAAGCTACTCCTAAGGATGATGCTGTAAGGATAGTTGAAATGAGAACAAAGGATTTAGAATATTACATAAACTTAGGTGATAAAGCAATGGCGGATTTTGAGAGTATCGACTCCCGATTTTGAAAGAAGTTATGGGTGAAAAGTGCTATCAAATAACATCACATGCTATAGAGAAATTATGAAAGGAAAAAAGTCAATTGATGTGGCAAACTTTATTGTCGTTCTACTTTAAGAAATTGCAACAGTCACCCCAACCTTCAACAACCACCACCCTGATCAGTCAGCTGCCATCAACACTGAGGTAAGACCCTCTATCAGCAAAAAGATTATGACTCTCTGGGAGCAGTGATGATCGTTAGCATTTTTTAGCAATAAAGTATTTTTAAATTAAGGCATATACAGTGTTTTAGACCTAATGCTATTGCACACTTAATAGACCAGAGAATAATGTAAACATAACTCTTATGTACACTGGGAAACCAAAAATTCATCTGACTCACTTTATTATGGTACTTGCTTTATACAGTGGTCTGGAACTGAATCCACAATATCTCCAAGGTATCCCTGTATATTACCTTTACCAGAGACCTTTAAAATTTCAACTTGGAGGATTCCCTGTAGTATTTTTTTTGTAGGGAAGATCAAGTGGTAATGATTTTTCTTATGTTATGCTCATTTGGAAAGTCTTAATTTCTCCTTGATTTTTCAAAGGACACTTTTGCTGAATATAGTATCATTGTTGCCAGTTTTTTCTTTCACAATTTTGAATATACAGTCTCACTCCCTTCTGGCCTGCAAAGTATCTGCTGAGAAATGCCTCGATAATCTGTTAGGAGCTCTCTTGTGTCTGACAATATTTTGCTCTTGCTGCTCTCTAGATTCTCTCTTTAACTTTTGACAGTTTGTTTATAATGTCTGTCAGGGTGGGTCTCTTTGAGTATCTTATGTAGACTTCTTCAAGCTTCTAAAATTTGTGTGCCCATTTCTTTTTTTCAGATTTGGAAAGTTTTCAGCCATTATTTCTTCAAATTTGCTCTCTGCCCTTTCATCTCTCTTCTCCTTCTGGGACTCTCATAACGTATGTATTTGTCCACCTGATGGTGTCTCATAAATCCTTTGGACTCTCTTCACTTTTCTTCATTCTATTTTCGTTTTTGCTCCCTGACTCAAACATTTTTTATTGCAGCATATTGACACACAATGTTACATTAATTTCAAGTGTACAACATAGTCATTCAACAAGTCTATATATTGTGCTATGCTCACCACAAGTGTAGCTACCATCTATCACCATTTAATGCTATTATAATGCCATTCACTATATTCCCTATACTGTGCCTTTTATTCCTGTGATTTATTCATTCTGTAGCTTGAAGTCTGTATCTCCAAGTTCACTGATTCATTCTTCTGCTTGAATAAGATTACTATTTAACCACCCTAGATAATTTTTAAAAATTCAGTTGTTATATTATTCAGGTCCAAAATTTCTGTTTGGCTCTTTTTATAGTTTCTGTCTTTTTGTTGATATTTTCACTGTTGTTCATGAATCCTTTTCCTGATTTCATTTAGTTGTCTGTATTCTTATTCAGCATCTCAACACTGTTATTTTGAATTGTTGGGTAATTCAGCATGTTTCCTTAGGGTCACTTGTTGGAGATTTAGTTTGGTCTTTGAGCCATCATTCCCTGTTTTTTATTTACTTACTTACTTGTTTATTTAGTATTGTGCTCTTAAAATTTGGACGTTTGATGTTTATTTATTTTTGACAGAGAGAGGGGGAGAGGGAGAGAAGCAGAGAGAGATGGAGACAGAATCAGAAGCAGGGTCCAGGCTCTGAGCTGTCAGCACAGAACCTGATGCAGGGCTTGAACCCATGAACCGTGAGATCATGACCTAGGCCGAAGTTGGACAGTTAATTGACTGAGCTGCCCAACTGCCCCAAACTTGGGCATTTGAAAAAGAATGGAGTTTGGAGTTTGGATGAAAGATGCTAACATTTTTGTATATGTATAAAATGTCTATGGAAGGACATATAAAAGGACACATAGTGAATGGCTCTATGGCAGGCTGAATAGCAGGGGAAAATGGTGAGGAAGAGACTTATGTCATACTGTTTATAATTTTATTTAAAATTTTATTTTATTAACACTTGCATGTAGTCCATGTGAAAAAAGAGGGATGAAATAAAATGTATACCATAAAAAAAGAATGAAATTATCTCCAGCAATACAGATCAATATCAACTATTTTAAGTAACTTCATTCAGATATAATTCATATAATACATGACTACTAGAGGAAATAGGAAATGAAGATCAGAGTAGTGCGTGACTGATCAAGGAAAATTTACTGAAAGAGATCATTTCTAGCTTGTTCTTGGAAGACATTTTGCTAGTCATAATTATCAACTTAAAAATAATGATGCCTAGGAGTGCCTGAGTGTCCCAGTTGGTTGGGTGGTCTGACTGTGGCTCAGGTCATGGTCTTGTGGTTCATGAGTTCGAGCCCTGTGCTGGGCTCTGTGCTGACAGCTCAGAGCCTGGAGTCTGCTTCAGATTCTCTTGTCTCCCTCCCACTCGTGCTATATCTCTCTCTCAAAAAAATAAATAAATTTAAAAAATGATGCCTCAAATGTATTTCATTCACATTCATATTACGTGTTGGTGGGAACCAGAGGAAATATACAATGATAAACAAGTATACACTAATACACTGAAAACGATATGACATTTGATGAAGGACATTAAGGAAAGTACAAATAAATGGAAAGATATGTTCATGGACTGGAAGTCTTAATAATGTTAAAATTTCCATACTATGAATGGACAGTGATCTGTAGTGATCTACAGAGTCACTGGAATCCCTATCAAAATCTCAATGGTACTTTTCTAAACATAAAAAAAGAAGAAAATTGTCATTAAAAAAATCTCCTATGGAATGGGAAAAAATACTTGCAAACCTAGTATCTGATAAAGGGTTAATCTCCAAAATATGTAGGGGACTTTTACAACTCAGTTGCCACAAACTCATTATATTACTTTAATGAGGAAAGGCACATATTTATTGTCTTTCATACAATAAAAGGGAAGGTAATGATATGAGGGTAGATTTCATAATGAACATTAAAAGTTTTTTGAAAGAAGCCTACACTGACAAATTTTGGATGCAGCCAAGTTGACTAGACTATTAAGAGGAAGAATTTCTGAGTGTCTTCATTCTTACTTTGATAGGGATTTCATTCTTTTGATTGAATTCTTGAAACCTTGCTTCACTTGCTTGTTTCTCAGGATATAAATAAAAGGGACCACAGAATTAATGAGTACTGATACTCCTTTATTAATGGTCACTCCTTCTTTTGCTGAAAACAATCTAGATGAAGATATAGCCACCACTGGTGATAGAAATTGCAATTATGTAGGAAGAGCAGATGGAAAAGTTTTTTTTTGTTTTTTCTGTTGAGGAGAAGGAAACCTGAAGATAGTCTGGATGATGTAAATACAAAGCTGCACCACAGAAATGAGGGCCATGATTAATGTTAGTGAAGCACAGGTAATGATCATTTTCTCTATGTACTATGTATCTTAACATGAAGTTTTTAGGAGAGAGGATGCATCAGAGCCAAAATGACCAATGACAGTGGAGTTACAAAATTCTACCTGAAAGTCCACACAACATCGAGTAAACACAACAATAAATCAGTCAGGCAACAGCCAAGGATAAGGATAGTACAGACCCTTTGGTTCATGATGGTCATATAATGCAGGGGTATACATTAACCACAAAATGATATGTGACATGGCAACCGGGAGAAAAAATTACATTGCTCCAAAAATTATGACAAATATATTTGAGTAGCACAAGCATTGTAAGTAGTGGTATTATCACCAGTGGATATGCTATAAAGGAATCTGGGAACATAAACACTTGTGAGTGAGACTTCTAAGAATGAGAAATTTCTGAGATAAAATACATGGGAATTTTAAAATGAGAATCAATAAATGAAAGCATGATGATAGTCCAATTCCCTATTATTCTCAACATGTATGTGATAAGTAGAAAAATAAAAAGAACCTTCATCTCTGAATTATCAGTCAATCCCAAAAGGATGAATTGGTTTCAGCATGCTGTATAGTTTCTCATTACTAACTTCTGACTTCTCTCCAATCTGCAAGGACAATTTGAGAAATTGAATTTGATGAGAAGAGGGGTCTCTCAATACCACATGGTAATGAATAATGGGTGAAACATAAAGTCATGCCAGATGATATGTGATTTTTTTTTTTTTTTTACTTCTTTCACTTAATCATGTACATTGTCAGTATAATTTTGGCCCTGTCTTTGTTGCAATTAGCAAAAAGAGATTTGCTTAATAACCCTTGCTATTGAATTACATATGAAGCACAGCATTCTTCCACTTCTTTGGTTGTTTTTTCTTTCTAGGAAGAGTGAGCTAGATTAAATGAACACTCTAAGGCAACCTTTTCGCTTTTTCTTCACCTTTCATTATTTTACTTCATTTGATTGACTTACCTGATTGGTACACTTGGGCAAAAACAGAAGAATATTTCTGGCTCAGGTCCCCACTTCACCTAATGGAATGGGTATCCTTCAGTCTCTTTTTAACTTCTCCAGGACAGTTTTCATACTTGTGGACACTGCCCTAACCCAGTGTGGTCTTCGTAGTACTGTAATTACTATTAGAATTTAAACTTGATGGCAAATATAAGTGTTGTTCCTCAATCCTCAAATTTATTCACATTTGAAATGCAGATACTGAGATGGTAGTGATGTTTTCATAATTTGGATCATCACCTTATCTAGAATTTGCCTTCTCTCACCATTATTTGAGTTGGACACATTTTTTCTGTTTTTCTGTTTTCTTACTTAAAGTGATCCAGAAGAGATTCTTCCAGTTAAAAGTCATCTCTTGGCTTTGGGCCCTTTCTCTTGGATCTTGAAACTTTTCTACAAGTATTGATACTTCACAACATATCCTAGGAATCTTTGCACATGTAGATTATTTTGATTCTCATCCAGGAAGAAATGTTGGATCCAGGCTAAAAGTATCATCACAGAAATTGCATACTTTCAGATAGCTTGCCTCAAATTGAAATTTAATGTTACTTTAGTTTTAGTGTCACTGAGGCAAAAATCATAAGCACATTATTTTTTTTATTCTCTCTTAAGCTCCATCCAGTCTACCTGTTACAGTCTCCACTTCAATGCCACCATCTCAATCTCTCATTCACTGCCCGATTCACAACAATAAGGTTCACTGTAATAGCAGAGATTTATGACTATATTTTCTCTTTTTCATGTCTGTACTTTGATTACCTAAACTTTAAGCATCTCTAAGATTACTAATTTCGGTGTCCTATATTCCTCTCCTCATACAGGTAAGTAGAATTCTAAGAAAATGTATTTACCACAGAAAGACGATTAATCATAAAGATGAGCATAATTGATCACACCAGTGTATGATAAAAATTCCATCATGTTGCCGATAATCACTTTTCTGTTTCTTGGTTATTCCATTTTCCTATCCTTCTCCAGCCATACTACCTATAGCATCTGTTCTCTAGGTTTTTACAACCAGTATGCCTATGCTCTTAAAAATATAATCATATTTTATATCCATTACATTTTAAGAAATTTAATAAGATTCGGTGAAGGAAGATAATAGTATTATTAATTACATGCTATTAAGAAATGAGTGGATTGATAGTTATGAATCAAAGATAGTCTTTAAATTTTGAATAATTTGACTTGGGGGTCTGTTGTGTACAACTCTTTGGCTTTTAAGTATGGTTGTCTGTATCCATCCATCCATCTTTTTTTTTTTTTTTTTTTTTTTTCTATTCTGAGTGAGTAATACTGCCACTTCATCTTTCATGATTACTCAGCAAACCCCTTTACTGGTTTCTGGTGAAAACTTGCCTCCAAAGGCAGTAAGATTAATTTGGATAGTGAGATAATTTAAGCTTGACATAATTTTGAATTAGGCCAAGTAAGCCCCTTGTATTTTCAGTCAACCCCTTTCTGTAACTTTTTTTCACTTTGCTTGTTTGGCCTGAGACAGGGAACTTCGCTGGGGATCATGCTTTTTAATCTTCCTTTACCATATTTATTTGGGGGTTTCATTTTTTCGTACTAACCCAGATGCAGAATAAAAATAAACAATAAGCTTACTAAATTGTAGGTCCTGCTTTATTTTCGCTAATGCCATTTTTGACTGCTTAGTGTTTCTTTAGAGAAGAAAGGAAGCCAGATGTTGGGGACTCTAACATACACAAAGTGGGATAATGACCGATACACAGCTTTCCTCAGATATTGCTAACTCATTTGTATTAGTAGCTACAGATGTTTCCAATGTTCAACCAGTGGTCCCGGGACTGTAGATTTTTCTTTATGAAGACAATAACTCATCCTGTAGCTCTGGGATTTATTGGCTTGATCACAAAAGGGGGTATTGGACTTGACTAATGGAAAAGACCACATGTTAGGATAATTATACCCTAGAATTTATTGCTGAGCCACTCAAGGAATGATAAAAAGGCTAATTTGTGTTGTAGGATAGGATTATCTCTCTATTCCATCCATCAACTATTTGGCAATCTCCTGAATCTGCTCAATATCCAAGGATTCACAATAATTATTAGGAGGAAATACAGGCAAATATGATGCTCAGAGTGATGAGTAATTTGTTGTTTATCATTCCAATTTTGCATTTTTTTGGTAAAAGATAAGATTTTTGACCTTTTATTTTTATCAGCTGTTGTGATATATACTGAAGGACTGAAGAATTTTCATTCACTCCAGCAAGATTTTATTCTAAAGTGTTCTTCCCCATTCCTCTGCTCAATCCAAATCTACCAACCAATAGCTACTAAACCATGGCTCCAGGCTTGCAACCCCTTCATTCTATCCCATGATTAACACAGATCAGTTTACTCGTACTTTGTGAGAATTTGAGTGGCAAAAACTTTTCAGTAAATAAGTGAACTTTGAGCCATTTCAAAAATCTTCCCTGTAAATCTTTAGCCTTCTTTCTCATCTCATAACGGTTGTCTTGAGTTGTCCTTATGTTAAAACCTTTAAATAGAAGTGTAGGCTAATAGGTTTTGATTTTTTCTTTCTTCATATTGTTTGGCGATAAGGAGGTGGGAAGAAAGATAATGCTGGTAATCTTATATTTACTAATAGGCAAAGCCAGCTTTGCTCATAATGTAACTTACTTACAGGTCAAGTGCCATTTGGAAATAGCTTAAAAGTACTGTGAATTCACCTCATGAAATTTCCAAATTTCTACACAAAAATTAAAGGACAAGCACAAAATATGCCCCCAAATGAACGCTACTCCAACCTAGCAACATTTAATCATTTTTTTCTTCCTGAAAATTTTCAAAGTAGTTATTAAAACTTAAAGTGTAATACTTAGTTTTCTGACAGTAATTCATAGCTTCTGTTGAAAGTTTCACCCAAAATGACCTTGGGACCTGAGTGCAAGTAAAAGTTACAATGAAAGATTTTTAGTAGAGGTGTATACATACAGTGACTATGTGTTTTCAGAAAACTACATTCGCAAAAGCCCTAAGAATGCAGAGATCTTAAAAATGTTTTATTCAGGTACCGTCACTGGAAATTGTTTCCCATTGCAAAGTTAGGAAATAACTTTTTACATTTAGTAGGTTACAGGGAAGTAAAACTGACACAGAGGGAAAGGAATACCAAAAATGGATTATGGAAGATTTGATGGCCTGATCTTTTTGAACGTGGAGATAGGGTACCTGTAATTTTTAAACTATCAATGACTTCTATTATATTTGTTCAATATGCTATGGGTGCATAAGAATCAAGTGAAAAATAAACAAGAGTGCCCTTTGTGATTACTATATTAGAGCTGGTAATGAATCTTCTAATGAACTAGGACACACAACAAAAATACATGTAGCAGTGGGACCATTTCCTAAGAGACATAGTAGCATACCATAGCATTAAATATATAAAGAACCACAACAATAATATTAAAACAAAGTAAATGCCTGACTTCTCTTCTAAGGCAATCGGATGTAAGAATTTGTTATAAATAGTGCTTTTATGATCATTCAAGTATATATTATGTTTTCCTCCTTGATTTTGGTATGGTGGATTTTTTCTTTTTTTAATTAAAAGTTTACTTTGATATAATTATAGATTCACATGCACTTATAATAGATAACACAGAATAAATCATGCATGTTCTTTCCAGTTTCTTGCAATGGTCACATCTTATGAGACACATCAGGACATTGGCAATCACACAATCTAAGTATAAGAAAGTTTCCCTCATTTTGCTCTTTTGTAGTCATTGAAACCTCCATTTTCCTTACCCATTCCATCACTGGCATGCACTAATTTGTTCTCCATTTCTGTAATTTTGGTATTATATAAGCAAGTTAATAGAGTACATGACTGTTGGGATTGGCTTTTTCACTTGGCATAATTCCCTGGAGATTAATCCAAGCTGTTGTATCAGTAACTTGTTTCTTTATACTACTATGTATGATGTCCTTCTGGAGAGAACAGTCCTGGTGGCCTTCCATCCTGGGAATGAAACTGCTTTCAGTTTCTTACTGCTCCATCCGTTTCCTTCAGGACATTCTTATGGCGCCTCTGGCTTCTTCTCCAACACTGTGGCTTGATTTTCAATTGCACATATAGAACTTGGGGAGTTGTGAATAAGGATTTTTTTTTTCAGGGGAAGTTGAGGTGAGGTTGAAGATTTATAGGAATTGGTGGGCTGAACAAAATTTTCTATTAAATGGCAAATAAGTGAATTCCCCATTTGTTATAAAACATTGATGTAGTTCTAACTTGAGTTGTTAGTGTGAGATATAGGTGGACAGAAGGCACAGGCTTCTTTACATTTTCATCCTTTCAAGTACAGTCATGGACAAAGAGGGAAATTGTAGAGGGATGGATGAATTCGATTTTCCTGGCTGGCCAACAAGTTTAAAAGTTACCTTCTAGAGATATCTGGGTAGATGAAGACAATGTAGCTGCATAGCAACCTGCCTCTCATTATTTCTTCCCAAATGATACAAAAAATAGAAAAGTAAATTCTACACCAGAGGTGGGCAGACTTTTTCTGTAAAAGGCTAGATAGTAAATATTTTTGGCTTTTGGGGCCATGAGGTCTCTGTTAAGCTACTCAAATCTGCCATTAAGAGCAGCCATAGATAACATGCAGATGAGTGGGGGTGGACATGTTTCAATAAAGGTTTATTTACTAGACCCAGTGGTGGATAGATTTTACCCTCAGCTCTTATTTTTCTCACTCTTGCTCTAAACTGTGGCCCTTACTGCTGAGGTACTCCTAAGTGGCTTTCCTGGTGTTCAGCTAGACGTCTGTGGTTTGAAGACATATTAACAAGGTCTTTTCACTTTTTCTGGGCCCAGACTCCAAGCCCACAGACTACTCAGCCTCTAGTATCTTTGTTGAACTCTCAGCCTTATTACTCATGTGCAAACATGGACTACACTTGTTCCTCAGCCAAGGCATAAATGGGAAACTTCTGCCCAGATTCCAGCTCAGTGTAGTCTTGACCTGAGGATAGTAACCACTTCAGCTGATTTGATCTTTGCCAACTCAATTCAGAGAGACAATCATGTTGAGGTTAGTCTCTGTGTCACACTGTAGACTAAGCTAGTGTTAATTGTGGATACGTTTATTGAAATCTCTCTTTCTAAAAAGGTACAGTTTTGAGTTTCTTGTTGTCAAATTTCTTCATAAAATTGATTCAGTTTCATGATGATTTAAAGCAGAGAACATGGGCTCAAATTAGTTACTCTGACAGAGCTGGAAGCAAAAGTCTTCTTTTTAATCTTGTTTTATTTTGTGTGTGTGTGCGTGTGGGTATGAGTGCTTGCAAGTTGTTGTCAAGCAGTTGTGGTCAAAACTTTTCTCCTCTTTCTTGATGAAAATCTAAATATTCTAGCTTGCTTATGTCTTTAGTATATCATATTTGTTTCCAGATTCCTAGTATTTATTTTCTTACTTTGGTTGCAATATGTTTTAATTTTACTTGATAGGCCCATTTTGAGTTATTTTATTTTAGAGTTTATCTTAATACCTTAAAACATAGATGAAACATTTTTTCTATATTTCAAATGTTTCCTTTGGCATATTTACATATGCAAATTGAAGGAGTTTAGAAAAACTATTGATCCAAAGATTTCTCAGGACTCATAGACACTGTATTTCACATTTCATATAATCAATCTCTTTTTGAATAATATTAGAAAAGCTTAGAAATGGAAGAAGATTTTATTTCTTGGAAACGAAATCTCATGTTCCTTCAATTGAAGAAGTAAGTCAACCTGACTGAACTAGTTAGAACTTCCAGAAAAAAATGCTAAGGAACAAATCATTGTTTTCATTAATTTTTCAAATTCAATGTGCTCTTACTTGTAAGGTAAATGCAATTTTTTTAATTGTGTCATTGAAAGCTTGTTTCACTTGCTTGTTCCTCAAAGTATAAATGAAAGGGTTCAACAAAGGAGCAACAGATGTAGTAAGCACGGATACCCCTTTATTGATGCCCACCTGTTCTTTGGCTGAAGGCTTGATATAGATGAAAATACAGCTGCCGTATGTGATGGAAATAACAATCATGTGAGATGAACAAGTGGAGAAAGCTTTTTTCCTTTGGGAAGCAGAAGGGAATCTTAGAATTGTCCTGATGATATATATGTAGGAAAGAATGACACCAATCAGTGTAATAATGAATATCAATACTGCACAGATTATAACTGTCTGTTCTATAAGCCACGTATCTGAGCATGAAATCTTAAAAAGAGGAAATGGGTCACAGCCAAAATGGTCAATGGCATTGGAGTCACAGAATTCCAGCTGGAGGCCCATACTGAGTGGTGTGACGATGATCATCAACCCAGAGATCCAGCAACAGAAGACAAAGATGGTACAGAATTTGTTGTTCATGATGGTCATGTAATGAAGGGGTTTGCAGATGGCCACATAGCGGTCATAGGACATGGCTGCCAGGAGAAAAAATTCTGTGGCCCCCAAAACCCCAATAAGAAATACTTGGCTAACACAAGCATTATAGGTAATCGTTTTATCTCCAGTTGATAAGCTGTACAAGAATCTGGGAATACATACTGTTGTGAATAAGATTTCTAAAATGGAGAAATTTCGAAGAAAAACATACATAGGTGTTTTAAGATGAAAATCCATGAATGTAAGAATGATAATGGTCAGATTTCCAGTCATGCTCAGCACATAGGTGAGAAATAAGAAGATAAAAAGGAGAACTTGCAGCTGTGGGTCCTCTGTAAGTCCCAACAAGATGAATGTTGTTATTGCTGTGTGATTTCTCATTGCTACCTTTGATGTTTTAAGCAATCTACGTGTAAAACTAAAACGTCAAAGAGGAAGTGTCTAAACAGAAAACAAGACAGAAATCAATGAAACAGAAAACAAAAGGCAAGAGTGAAGTTTAAAGGAATCAAGAGCTGATTTTTAGAAAGGATAAATAACATTCATACAACTGTTGTGAAAAAAAGGAAAAGATAAGATTTATCAGGAATGAGAGCAATGATAACATTACATATTATAAAGCTGTTAAGATAAAAATGAAATATTTTGAAAACATCTGCAGAGTAGATTTGATAACTTAAATGAATTCTTTGAAAGGTACAATTTACCAAAGCTAATTCAAGATGAAATATCTAACCTAGATAGCCCTGTATCTATTGAAGTAAACAAACATATAGTTAAATCATCTCACAAAGAGAACTCCAGGCTCAGGTGGCTTAATTGTAGATTTCTACTGAAAATTTAAGCCAAAAACACCAGTTCTATATAATTCCTTTCATAAAGTTGATTGTTGAAAGCAAAAATTATAACATTATCTAATGGAGTTTCTGATGTATATAAACATAATATAAATGATAATCACAATAAAAAGGGAAGAGTTCAGGGTCCTATATAGTAATATATTTTCTAAATTCTACCTCCATTGGTAAGATATTGATTCAAGTTTGTGAAATGTTTACTGTTTATAAGTCACAAACTTTTAAGAAATGATATAGTCAAAAACATATAAATTAAAATGACTACACTAAAGTGGTTAATTTTAGTCCAGAAAATAGGAAACAAAAGAAAGAACAACAATGGGGACAAACAAAAATCAAGTAACAAAATGATAAACAGAAGTCGAAACATAAATGATTACATTATATAAAATAATCAAAACATACCACACTGATTAAAAGGTAGAGATTATAAAATGTATTTTGATGTATATCTTAAATTGATAAGAACAGATACTACACTTGATCTTAGCCAAAAGGCCAAGAAGCAATAAGATGTGTTTAAAAATCACCCACCTAGATGCTATATTTAAACACCTCACTTCAAATATTACTTCTGTAAAGAATAGAACAATGAGTACCATGTGAACCATAATCAAGAGAATGTTGGAGTAGCTATGTTAGTATTACCACCAAAGAAAATTAACAAGCGTATAGAGGAAATTACATATTATCTGATAAATAAGCCAATTCACTAAGAACACCAAGAGATTCTATTTATGTATTTAACAGAGCATCAAAATATAAAAAGAATAAACTGGCATAAATGAAAGAAGAAACATAAATTGGCAATCATAGTTGGAGATTGTCTTACTAATTGATGGAACTAGTTGGTTTAAAGTCAATAAAGGCATAGAAAAACTATACAATTTATTTATTTTGAGAGGTGGGGAGAGGAATAGAGAGAGAGAGGGAGAGGGAATCCCGAGCAGGGTCTGCACTGTCAGTGCAGAGCCTGACGTGGGACTCAATCTCAGGAACTGCAAGATTATGACCTGAGTCAAAATCAAGACTGAGATGCTTAACCAAGTGAGCCACCCAGGTACTCCTCCATCTCCTTTTATTAGGCAAGTATTACTATGATAGCAAAACCAAACAAAGATATTACATAAAAAGGAAAACTACTGAATGATATCGTCTACTGGTAAGATAGAAATTTTCCACAAAAGAATAGTAAATCAAGCTCATTATACTCAATAACTTTATGAGAATAACACATCATGAGAAGGTGACGTTTATCGCAGGAATTCAATGTTGGTTCAATATTTATGTATGTATGTATGTTTTATTTATTTTCAAGACAGAGAGAAACAGTGCATGAGCAGGGGAGGGGCAGAGAGAGAGAGGGAGACACAGAATCTGAAGCAGGCTCCAGGCTCTGAGCTGTCAGCATAGAGCCCGACATGGGGCTCGACCCCACAAATGGTGAGACCATGACCTGAACTGAAGTCGGACACTCAGCCAACTGAGCCACCCAGGCACCCTTTTATTTATTTATTTTTTAAGTTTTTATTTAAATCCTAGTTAGTTAACATAAGTGTAATATTAGTTTCAGGAGTAGAATTTAGTGATTCATTACTTACATATAACAACTAGTGCTCATCACAAGTTCCCTCCTTAATATCCATCACCCATCTAGCCCATCCCCTGCCCATGGTTCAGTATATTTTAAATCAATGTATTCTCCATAATAACAGAAAAAGGGAGAATGAATAATTTCTTCTGAATAGTTTCAGGAAAAAATCTTTGACAAAATTCTACACTTATTTAGGTTAAAAATTTCTTGGAGCACCTGTGTGGAGCTGTTAGTTAAGTATCCAACTCTTGGATCTCAGCTCAGGTCATGATCTCATAATTCATGAGCCCAAGCCTCACTTGAGATTCTCTCTCTCCTTCTCTCTGACAATCCCCCACTTGGGATCTCTCAATCAAAAATAAAGAAACTTAAAAAAAATTAAAAAATTTCTCAGTAAAGTAGAAGCAGAGAAAACTATCTCAATGTGAAAAGGACACCTACTTATAAAAAACAAAACAAAACTTCTGCTAATATCAAATATAAGGAGAAAAGCCTAAAAACTTTCCTCTAAAATCATGAACTATGCAAACATGACTACTTCATAGTTCATATTCAACAATGTGCTGGAGTTCCTAGCCAATAAAATAAGGTGAGAAAAAATGGTGACATTGTGATTAGAAATAAAGGAGTTAAATCATGTTCCCTTGATAACATGATTGGGTAGATATAGAATCCTAAGTAATCTACAAAATATCCTTTAATGAGTAAGTGAGTTTAGCAAAAGCAAAAGATAGAGTGTCAATATAAGTGTGTATATATCTGTATATGTATACGAACAATAAGCATTTGACCTTGAAATTTTTTATTTATTTGTTTTTTGAACTCAAAAATATTTAAAGATGTCATTTATAGCACCATTTAAACATGAAATACTTGGGCATAATATGAACAAATTATAATATAGCAATACAATGGAAACTTTAAAACACTGACATTGAGATATGAATAAACATAGAACTCATTGGAATAGAACAATGTATATTGAAATAGAGTATCGTAAGGCAAACTGAGGAGAAAAATAATGTCTTCTCACAAATGGTGCTACTACAATAAGATATACATATGGATAAAAATGAACACAATGAAAAATAAACTTGAAATAGATTATAGACTTAATAAAAAATGATTTCTCAAAAGATACTGTTAAAAAATGAAAAGAAATGCCCTGTATTAAGAGAAGAAATTTATAAAACATACATCTGACAAAGGTCATGTATTTAGTGTGTGTATATATAATATATATAGAGAAAACATATATGAAAAAATATTGTGGGTATATTTTATATATATGAAATGTATATTATTTTAATATATGTATGCATAATATGATAAAGATACAAAATAACATCTATATGCACATACTCATATACACATACTTAACTAAAAAAATGGTCATATATGAACATATACTTCACATAGGAAGATTCATGAATATCAAATGTGCACATGAAAAGATGCTCAACATCATTAGTCATTAAGGAAATAAAAACTAAATGATAATAAGACATTGCTAAACATTGGTTAGAATAGTAAAAATTAAACGTACTAACAATAGCAAGTGTGGTAAAAATGAGGTAATTGAAATTTTCGTATATTTCTGGTGGAAATATAAAATAGTAAAACTACTTTTTTAGTTTTATAGTTTATTATAAAATTAAAAATGTATCTATTATATAATACGGTAAACCCATCCCTAAGAATTTACCTAAGAGGAAAAAAAAATATGTTCTTAGAAAGATTTAATAATTGCAACTTTATTCATAATAACCAAAAGAGGAATGTAATACAAGTAAACATTGAGAAGTGGAAAAATGGTATATTTTTACATGGAATGCTACATAGCAACAAAAAGAATAAAGAATTCATATATGTGATAATGTGGATAAATCTTAAAGTAGTATCAAGGGAAAATATATACACATTAAAGAGAAAATACTTTAAGATTTAATTTAATCAGAAAAGACAAACCAAATCTATTATGAAGGATTAACTGGGAAAGAGCACACACATTTACAAGTGATAGAAATTTGGGTATCTTGAATGCATTAGTAGTTATAAAGAGGTATATACACATTTGTCAAAACTCAATGGAATGCTACACTTAAGTGCATTTTATTGTATATATGTAAGTTATACTTGAATAAAAGTGATTTAAATAAGACCAGTCACATAGTGGGGGAAGATATTTGTAATCATTAAGGACTGTAATAAGAATTTATAAAATTTATTACAAACCAATAGGAAAACAAAACCCAACCTAATAACAATTAGACTACTTTCTTCACTAAAAAGCATATCTAAAGGCCAGTGAACATGTGAAGTGTGAACTTTCTATTACTTAGGGAAAAAGAAATTAAATTCACAGCTACTGCACAACCATGAGAATAAGTGACATTAAACAGATGGACCATACCAAGTATCTTGAAGATTAGAGTGTACATTCATATAAACACTATGAGAACTTTTTGAATATATTTATTAAGCTGATGTCCAGATAACTGTGAAACAGGAAATTATGATCCTAGGTATTTACGCAATCAAAATGTATACATATGTATGCAAAATATATGGTTGTTTAAGAAAGGTTTAGCCTCATTATTCTCAATAATCCAAAAACTTGAAATATAAAAATGTCCATTAATGACATGAATCAGTTTTTAAATTGTGATATATTCATAAAATGGACGAGTATAGTAATGAAGATAAAACTAATATTGCTACATGCAATAGCATGAAAAGTTCTCACAAACATAATTTTGAATGAAGATACGAGACACAAAAGAATACGTAGAGTATGATCATTTACGCGAATTTCACAAATAAGCAAAACTTAACTCTGGAGTTAGAAATCAGGATAGTGTCTCTATTCAGGGAGGATTGTGAGGGTATGGACTAGGTCTAGGTTTAGGTTATAAGGCTTAAATGATGCCATTCGTGTGCAATATACAGAACTTTGCCCTTATGATTTGTTCACTTTTCTGTAATGTTAAACTATTGCAAAATTTAACAATTAAAAAAAAGGCAAACCCTGAGATTTCACCATTTTATCCGACACTTTAGTGTTCTATAATAGTTCCTTATTTCTATACTTCTTAGTAATGCACCAAACCCTTTTACATACATTCAGCTTATTAAAATATGAGGCAATGCTTGTCACAAGTTGTATTCATTAGCCTAGCTCAGGTTAACATCCAGCCAATCACTGAATTTCAAAGACCATGCCATTTAAGTGAATTAATGTATCTGTGTGTGTGTGTGTGTGTGTGTGTGTGTGTGTGTGTGTGTGTATGTACACATCTTTATTCAGTCTCCTCTCCTCTACCCCTCTATCTTTCATTCATTACTCAGGCTGCCAAAACCTGGCATCTTTATCCACTAATGTACTATCACCACTCTTGCTCAATTCATTATTATTACTCTGCTTTTAGAAGGCCTCCTTCCATCCTATTGCTCACATCTGGATAAGGCTATTTAGACTCTACATCCTTAATATGTTATTAAAAAAAAAAGTTCATCTCTTCCATTCCTACTTTAGATCACTTTGATCTCATATTCGATATGAAGCATTCATACTCTAATTGGACTTCCTGTCTCCTGTTTTGATCATTTTAATTCTCACTGCACCTAGAGTAAGTTCTGAGACACCATCTCAATTCCTATAGACTAGGCTGGCTACATCTCCACCGTATTCCTATATCCATCATCCCTACATCAGAGCTGTATTGAATGACTTATTTACTGTTTGTCATCCTATTAGACTGTGACACTCTTGACAGAGCCCATCTTATTCTCAGTAGTAGACTCAGATCTTATCACATTTCCTGGAATATAATAGTTTCTCTGTATGTTAATTAAACACATAGATATCTACAAAGACCAGAATATATCCTCTACTTATATTTTAAGATTCTACTTCACAGAAGTCCTTTAATTCCTGTGGTTCATATGGAAGATACTACACTAATGTTGAAAGATCTTCCTTCCATATAAAAATTTGTATCATGCTCCCCTAACCCTTCAGTGCCCCATTTTTTGAGTATTAGAATATAGTCTCTCAGGCTGGGCGTTTCATCGACTCTGCCTGGTCAGAGTTCCATGGGACATTTCATTTAAATTCTAATGTAGACCATGTGAAAAAAAATAGACATCATAAAAAAATAAGAATGAGGTAATGAGGTCTTTAAAAAGTTCTAGATATGAGCTAATGATAGTTTTCTATAATATTCTATTTACCTGAACTTGTTGCTAGGAAGTCCCTTAATTGTATGGGGTTACTCTTTGATTTTACTGACTATATATAGGGCAAACTACTGAGACTGTAGTTCAGTTAGAATGGACTTAGCATTTCTGTTGTATGGTGTGGTGTGAGATAGCTAGTTTCAACCAAAGCCTGCTTCTGGGTTCCTTCTTTGACAAAACGGTCTTGGATGGACCTATGTAACCAAAAGTAGCATTCAGAATCTCTAGACACTATCAGAGAGGATGAATGCTGAATTATGCTTATGGGCAAAAAACTTTGTCTAAATGCGGTTATTCTATTCTCTTCTGCAGAGGCACACCTGAAACACCTGTAGTAGCTCAAATAAGAAGCACAGAATTGTTACCCAAAACCCACCTTCCTTTCTTCTTCCAGTCATGCTTCCTTCATTCCCTATTGTAGCCTCCAGTAAAAGTCCCTGCTGACCCTGGATATCATCCTAGGATGCAGAATAACCCTTTGCCTTCTATTTACCTGCTTCAGAAACATGCCTCAGAAACATTCTGACAAATTAATTATATTGCAGATGTAACTTATTAATTTTTAACATGCCTAGACATCAAAACTGTTTAAAAAAACAAGATCTTTTTTAGTTGAAGAGATGTATTTGTACAATTGAGATGGCGTGTGTGTGTGTGTGTGTGTGTGTGTGTGTGTGTGTGTGTGAGTGTGTGTATGTGCATGTGCTGGCAGTTAGGGCAATAGATACTGCATTATATGCTTATCAAATGTGACCATTTTATTGTTCACATATTTAACCAATTCATAAAGCAGGCTTAGAAATCTCTTCATTTGCTTCCATGATTAATATTCTCGAGAAAGAAATAACATTCAAGAAATGAAATTAATTTCTCATACCCTTATGAACTATCCAAATTTTTAATACACACATGCATTTATAAAAATGAATGTTTGTATATAAATGTGTATATATGGAAATATATATATACACACACACATGCACACACACACACTTAGGAAAGTGACAGGAAATATTTTGATTACTTTTTCAAATTTCGTAATAGAAAAAATTGATTTGAGAAATATGAACATACTTACAGTTTAGTCTCTCATTCAGGCCCCAGTTTTCTTTCCACACAGATCCTCAGTGGAACTCACAATAAATAAGAATTATCAGTAGTGACATGGATATAATGTAGTCATGCTTTCTCACTGTCACTCAAAGGTAACAGTAGAAACGCATACACAACCTATATCAATTTTTATATCCTTAGGTCTAACATTTATCACAAATTACAGTATCTGCCTAAATTAGAAAAGGAGCTATTTCTGCATAATCTGATTAGCTATATAGAAGGAAAGACTAGTAAACAGGCAAGGAAAACCAGAAATTCTTTGATTTTTGAAAAGTCGATGATGTGACCAATTTTAGTGTGGGGTGGTTTCCTTAAAGTTTCACCAAGAAATGATTGAAGATGCTTTACATAGGCAACCTGTTATGTAGGTAAGATCACCTAAGTTAAAAAAAAAAAAACAAAAAACAAGTGTCCTTGGTGAGCCTACTTTGAAGTCACTAATGAATGGACAATGTAATTGGTATAGAAAAGTAAAAGAAAACAAAAGCTGACTGATTCACCTAGGAATAGGGACATGTCCTTGGAGATTGGAAGATGCATTAATAACACAAGGTCAGGGTGTATTATCAGTGTATTAAGTCTTTGCCAAAATGATGATCTGAATAATATTATGTTCTTTTGTTCACTTTAATTCACATTTTGTTGACTGCTCATGATATATAGCAATTTTCAAATGTTTATTGGCAATTTATGCTTTATTTATGAGTATAATACTACTATTCTTTCAATGTTATTTTAACAAAAGTGATACCTTATTCTTTTCTAAGATATTTTTACATATTCAGGATATTAAGTTTATGCATGTCTTAAAGTGTTACAAATCCTATTTAATGGTTTGTTATTTAACATTTAATATAATTTAGGGTGTTGCTGGTATAAAGAAAATTGGGTTAATATGTAGTAAAATATATATCTTTTGTTTTATTATTTTTGAACCTGTTGTCATTACTTGAGAGGCTTTACTGATTCTGATCTTATCATATATTTACTTATATTTTCTTCCAGTAGCTTTATGACCTATTTACATTAGCTTCTATAATGTATCTGGATTATATGAGGATATAAAATTTTCCCCCAAATAATTAAACAGTTTTTTTAATGCCATTTTAGGGGTTGAGAAAGATACAATCTGGCAGAAAAACCTGTGGTAATATTTTGCACATAAAATGCTAATTTTTATCAGTATGTTAATGTGTATGTGTATTTTGTATTTTATAATATTTATTTATTTTTGAGAGAGAGGGAGAGAGAAGGAGTGCGAGAGGGGAAGAGAGAGAGGGAGACACAGAATCTAAGCTGTCAGCACAGAGCCCAATGCGGGGCTCGAACCCATGGACCATGAGATCATGAGCTGAGCTGAAGTTGGACATTTAACCATCCGAGCCACCCAGGTGCCCCAGTATGTTAATAATATATTAACTAAGGTTGAAGAATTTGAAAAAACAGCCTATCACGAATTGATGTTCAACACTATTTTCTCATATGCTAGAAATTTAATGTCAGCATCTTTGCTTACTAAAATAGTTAGTAAAATGTAAAAATTTAAAAAAAGGTGGTTTTAACCAGAAAAGTGGCAATGTAAATAGTGAGATGTAGTTAAATTCCGCCAAATAGATGGAACATGAGACTGAATAACAGAACTTTGGGAATAAGTGTAGAAAGAAGAGAGAAAAGATCAAAAGATTGAATGAACCTTGGGCCAATCCAACATGCAGAAGTCAGAAAAAGAAGGACGGATCCATAGAGAATTTGTCCTTCAAGAAGTCTCCCGTGTCATTTGTAATGTACCGCTTGGTTTTGAACATAATCTGTCAGAATGCTTTCTAGGATCTTTTAAAGGACAAAGCCAGGGTAAAAAACACATGAAGAAATCATTAGTTGACATTGCTGCCTGTAATTCTAATCCAACACTGCTGAATTATTTTCCCATTCATATTTGATTCTTCTACCCCCTTTTTTCTACAGTAAGATTCCTAGTTGTCAACATCAACATATTTATTAATTTGCCCAGTGCTAAAATTTTTACAAGATGAAATCAGAATTTCTCCATCAGTACCACCAGTGATAACAAAGATTCATTTGTTAATTCTTTTACTCTTTAGAACATATCCCATGAGTAGTCAAGGATCAGAGCATGATATTTTCAAGAGTTACACACTAAATTCTTTTTGTTTCTTTGCTTTTTACCCCTGTGGTTTGTTCAATGTAAATTACTGTTACTTCATTTGTTTCTGTTTTGTTCAATTATAATTTTTCCCATAATATGGTCCCTTAAACTTTAAAATATAGTTGAAAAATTAAAATTTTATTTTAAAGGTATACTCAAAAGAGCTTCATGAGTTCATTTCATTTCTTGAAAAAGTTTTTTGGATTTATGGTATAAGAATGTCAATTTTTCAATCATGTATTTATTCATTCAAAAAAAGGTTCAGTACTCATATCCTAGCTATGGAATCAGGCGTTAGATTATTGATTATTTTCCAAATTCTCATCTATCTATTATCTATCTATATATCTATCTATCATCTATCATCTATTATCTATCTATTCCCATCTATCTTCTATCCATCTAACCATCCATCCATCTATCTATCATCATCATCTATCATTATCTGCCTGTCATCTAACTATCCATTAACCTAATTGGAAATATTGCATAATGGTTAAAAAACTACACTTGGAATTAAAGCTCTAATTGCACTCCTGTCTCTATAATTTCTAAACTTGTAATGAGTGTAAGCAAGTAAAATTATTTCCCTAATTCTCAGTTTTTTCAACAACCGAAAAATTCATTATTATGTATACTTTGCCTCTTATCATGATTACATTGAAAACATATATACAATTAGCATAGTACTTCTGCATAGTAGAAATTCAATAAATGATAGGTGCTACAATGATTAGTAACTCTACAAAAAGTTTCAACTTAAAAAAAAACAAGTTTGAACTTAGGTGTACATTGTCAAATCACTGAAGAAAATATTCATTCTCAAATTACGATGTGCAAAACTCTATTTCTTTTCTTAATATTGAACACAATTGCTTGTTAAAAAAGAGATAAGTAGGAGTAGTATTTGAGTTAGGTACCCATATGCTGCTCTTCTAGTGATAGATTTACATGTTCGAAAGAAAACACTCAAAAAGCAATTAATTTAGCACATATTATTATGTATGATCCAAAATAATCTGCTAGTTTACAGCATGATTGTCTTGCTTATTGTCTACATGCTTGTTTTAATGTGACAACTCAAACAGTTGTCTATCATCATGCTTGAAACAATAAAGACAAAGGCCATCTGGTGTTTTGTAGGCTCTTCTGAGTATTTTTTCATCTTTCTTATTTCTCCTTAGAGACACTCTCCCCTTAGATTTCCTGTAGAAATGTGTTCATTCCTTTTAGATCATTTGAAACTAATAAGTATTTCCCAAGTTTCAAGCTAATCATCTCAGCTATTGTAATCTTCATGAATGATTGCCAAGTGGGATTAGTGGACACACATCTTATAATTTGCATGATTTATTTATTTATTTATTTTTTGTTACTATTTATTTATTTATTTTTTCAATATATGAAATTTATTGTCAAAATGGCTTCCATACAACACCCAGTGCTCATCCCAAAAGGTGCCCTCCTCAACACCCATCACCCACCCTCCCATCCCTCCCATCCCTCCCATCCCTCCCATCCCTCCCACCACCCATCAACCCTCAGTTTGTTCTCAGTTTTTAAGAGTCTCTTATGCTTTGGCTCTCTCCCACTCTAACCTCTTTTTTTTTTTCCCCTTCCCCTCCCCCATGGGTTTCTGTTAAGTTTCTCAGGATCCACATAAGAGTGAAAACATATGGTATCTGTCTTTCTCTGTATAGCTTATTTCACTTAGCATCACACTCTCCAGTTCCATCCACGTTGCTACAAAGGGCCATATTTCGTTCTTTCTCATTGCCCTGTAGTACTCCATTGTGTATATAAACCACAATTTCTTTATCCATTCATCAGTTGATGGACATTTAGGCTCTTCCCATAATTTGGCTATTGTTGAGAGTGCTGCTATAAACATTGGGGTACTAGTGCCCCTATGCATCAGCACTCCTGTATCCCTTGGATAAATTCCTAGCAGTGCTATTGCTGGGTCATAGGGTAGGTCTATTTTTAATTTTCTGAGGAACCTCCACACTGCTTTCCAGAGCAGCTGCACCAATTTGCATTCCCACCCACAGTGCAAGAGGGTTCCCGTTTCTCCACATCCTCGCCAGCATCTATAGTCTCCTGATTTGTTCATTTTGGCCACTCTGACTGGCGTGAGGTGATACCTGAGTGTGGTTTTGATTTGTATTTTCCTGATAAGGAGCGACGTTGAGCATCTTTTCATGTGCCTGTTGGCCATCCGGATGTCCTCTTTAGAGAAGTGTCTATTCATGTTTTCTGCCCATTTCTTCACTGGGTTATTTGTTTTTCGGGTGTGGAGTTTGGGGAGCTCTTTCTAGATTTTGGATACTAGCCCTTTGTCCAATATGTCATTTGCAAATATCTTTGCCCATTCTGTTGGTTGCCTTTTAGTTTTGTTGATTGTTTCCTTTGCAGTGCAGAAGCTTTTTATCTTCATAAGGTCCCAGTAATTCATTTTTGCTTTTAATTCCCTTGCCTTTGGGGATGTGTCGAGTAAGAGATTGCTACGGCTGAGGTCAGAGAGGTCTTTTCCTGCTTTCTCCTCTAGGGTTTTGATGGTTTCCTGTCTCACATTCAGGTCCTTTATCCATTTTGAGTTTATTTTTGTGAATGGTGTGAGAAAGTGGTCTAGTTTCAATCTTCTGCATGTTGCTGTCCAGTTCTCCCAGCACCATTTGTTAAAGAGACTGTCTTTTTTCCATTGGATGTTCTTTCCTGCTTTGTCAAAGATGAGTTGGCCATACGTTTGTGGTCTAGTTCTGGGGTTTCTATTCTATTCCATTGGTCTATGTGTCTGTTTTTGTGCCAATACCATGCTGTCTTGATGATGACAGCTTTGTAGTATAGGCTAAAGTCTGGGATTGTGATGCCTCCTGCTTTGGTCTTCTTCAAAATTACTTTGGCTATTCGGGGCCTTTTGTGGTTCCATATGAATTTTAGGATTGCTTGTTCTAGCTTCGAGAAAAATGCTGGTGCAATTTTGATTGGGATTGCATTGAATGTGTAGATAGCTTTGGGTAGTATTGACATTTTGACAATATTTATTTTTCCAATCCATGAGCAGGGAATGTCTTTCCATTTCTTTATATCTTCTTCAATTACCTTCATAAGCTTTCTATAGTTTTCAGCATACAGATCTTGTACATCTTTGGTTAGATTTATTCCTAGGTATTTTATGCTTCTTGGTGCAATTGTGAATGGGATCAGTTTCTTCATTTGTCTTTCTGTTGCTTCATTGTTAGTGTATAAGAATGTAACTGATTTCTGTACATTGATTTTGTATCCTGCAACTTTGCTAAATTCATGTATCAGTTCTAGCAGACTTTTGGTGGAGTGTATTGGATTTTCCATGTATAGTATCATGTCATCTGCAAAAAGTGAAAGCTTGACTTCATCTTTGCCAATTTTGATGCCTTTGATTTCCTTTTGTTGTCTGATTGCTGATGCTAGAACTTCCAACACTATGTTAAACAACAGCAGTGAGAGTGGACATCCCTTTCGTGTTCCTGAACTCAGGGAAAAAGCTCTCAGTTTTTCCCCATTGAGGATGATGTTAGGTGTGGGCTTTTCATAAATGGCTTTTATGATCTTTAAGTATGTTCCTTCTATCCCAACTTTCTCAAGGTTTTTATTAAGAAAGGGTGCTGAATTCTGTCAAAGGCCTTTTCTGCATCAATTGACAGGATCATATGGTTCTTATCTTTTCTTTTATTAATGTGATGTATCACGTTGATTGATTTGCGAATGTTGAACCAGCCCTGCATCCCAGGAATGAATCCCACTTGATCATGGTGAATAATTCTTTTTATATGCTGTTGAATTCCATTTGCTAGTATCTTATTGAGAATTTTTGCATCCATATTCATCAGGGATATTGGCCCGTAGTTCTCTTTTTTCACTGGGTCTCTGTCTGGTTTGGGAATTAAAGTAATACTGGCTTCATAGAATGAGTCTGGAAGTTTTCCTTCCCTTTCTATTTCTTGGAATAGCTTGAGAAGGATAGGTATTATCTCTGCTTTAAACGTCTGGTAGAACTCCCCTGGGAAGCCATCTGGTCCTGGACTCTTATTTGTTGGGAGAGTTTTGATAACCGATTCAATTTCTTCGCTGGTTATGGGTCTGTTCAAGCTTTCTATTTCCTCCTGATTGAGTTTTGGAAGAGTGTGGGTGTTTAGGAATTTGTCCATTTCTTCCAGGTTGTCCAATTTGTTGGCATATAATTTTTCATAGTATTCCCTGATAATTGCTTCTATCTCTGAGGGATTGGTTGTAATAATTCCATTTTCATTCATGATTTTATCTGTTTCGGTCATCTCCCTTTTATTTTTGAGAAGCCTGGCTAGAGGTTTGTCACTTTTGTTTATTTTTTCAAAAAACCAACTCTTGGTTTCGTTGATCTGCTCTACAGTTTTTTTAGATTCTATATTGTTTATTTCTGCTCTGATCTTTATTATTTCTCTTCTTCTGCTGGGTTTAGGGTGTCTTTGCTGTTCTGCTTCTATTTCCTTTAGGTGTGCTGTTAGATTTTGTATCTGGGATTTTTCTTGTTTCTGGGGATAGGCCTGGATTGCAATGTATTTTCCTCTCAGGACTGCGTTCACTGCGTCCCAAAGCATTTGGATTGTTGTATTTTCATTTTCGTTTGTTTCCATATATTTTTTAATTTCTTCTCTAATTGCCTGGTTGACCCATTCATTCTTTAGTAGAGTGTTCTTTAACCTCCATGCTTTGGGAGGTTTTCCAGACTTTTTCCTGTGGTTGATTTCAAGCTTCATAGCATTGTGGTCTGAAAGTATGCATGGTATAATTTCAATTCTTGTATACTTATGAAGGGCTGTTTTGTGACCCAGTATATGATCTATCTTGGAGAATGTTCCATGTGCACTCGAGAAGAAAGTATATTCTGTTGCTTTGGGATGTAGAGTTCTAAATATATCTGTCAAGTCCATCTCATCCAATGTATCTTTCAGGGCCCTTGTTTCTTTATTGACTGTGTGTCTAGATGATCTATCCATTTCTGTAAGTGGGGTATTAAAGTCCCCTGCAATTACCACATTCTTATCAATAAGGTTGCTTATGTTTATGAGTAGTTGTTTTATATATTTGGGGGCTCCCGTATTCGGTGCATAGACATTTATAACTGTTACCTCTTCCTGATGGATAGACCCTGTAATTATTATATAATACCCTTCTTCATCTCTTGTTACAACCTTTAATTTAAAGTCTAGTTTGTCTGATATAAGTATGGCTACTCCAGCTTTCTTTTGGCTTCCAGTAGCATGATAAATAGTTCTCCATCCCCTCACTCTCAAGCTGAAGGTGTCCTCAGGTCTAAAATGAGTCTCTTGTAGACAGCAAATAGATGGGTCTTGTTTTTTTATCTATTCTGATAGCCTATGTCTTTTGGTTGGCACATTTAGTCCATTTACATTCAGTGTTATTATAGAAAGATACGGGTTTAGAGTCATTGTGATGTCTGTATGTTTTATGCTTGTAGCGATGTCTCTGGTACTTTGTCTCACAGGATTCCCCTTAGGGTCTCTTGTAGGGCTGGTTTAGTGGTGACAAATTCCTTCAGTTTTTGTTTGTTTGGGAAGACCTTTATCTCTCCTTCTATTCTAAATGACAGACTTGCTGGATAAAGGATTCTCGGCTGCATATTTTTTCTGTTCATCACACTGAAGATCTCTTGCCATGCCTTTCTGGCTTGCCAAGTTTCAGTAGAGAGATCTGTCACGAGTCTTATCAGTCTCCCTTTATATGTTAGGGCATGTTTATCCCTTGCTGCTTTCAGAATTTTCTCTTTATCCTCTTTATCTCTTTATTCTCTTTATCTCTGTATCCTGCTTTCTCTTTATCCTTGATCCTTGAAGATCGATTCAAGTTACATCTGAAGGGAGTTCTCTGTGCCTCTTGGATTTCAATGCCTTTTTCCTTCCCCAGTTCAGGGAAGTTCTCAGCTATTATTTCTTCAAGTACCCCTTCAGCACCTTTCCCTCTCTCTTCCTCCTGTGGGATACCAGTTATGCGTATATTATTTCTTTTTAGTGTATCACTTAGTTCTCTAATTTTCCCCTCATACTCCTGGATTTTTTTCTCTCTCTTTCTCTCAGCTTCCTCTTTTTCCATAACTTTATCTTCTAGTTCACCTATTCTCTCCTCTGCCTCTTCAAGCCGAGCCGTCGTGGTTTCCATATTGTTTTGCATTTCGTTTAAAGCGCTTTTCAGCTCCTCGTGACTGTTCCTTAGTCCCTTGATCTCTGTAGCAAGAGATTCTCTGCTGTCCTCTATACTGTTTTCAAGCCCAGCGATTAATTTTATGACTATTATTCTAAATTCACTTTCTGTTATATTATTTAAATCCTTTTTGATCAGTTCATTAGCTGTTGTTATTTCCTGGAGATTCTTCTGAGGGGAATTCTTCCGTTTGGTCATTTTGGATAGTCCCTGGAGTGGTGAGGACCCGCAGGGCACTTCCCCCGTGCTGTGGTGTATAACTGGAGTTGGTGGGCGGGGCCACAGTCAGACCTGATGTCTGCCCCCAGCTACCGCTGGGGTCACAGTCAGACTGGTGTGTGCCTTCTCTTCCCCTCTCCTAGGGGTGGGATTCACTGTGGGGTGGTGTGGCCCGTCTGGGCTACTTGTACACTGCCAGGCTTGTGGTGCTGGGGATCTGGCATATTAGCTGGGGTGAGTAGGCAAGGTGCATGGGGGCAGGAGGGGTAGGCTTAGCTCGCTTCTCCTAGGTGATCCACTTCAGGAGGGGCCCTGTGGCAGCGGGAGGGAGTCAGACCCGCTGACGGAGGGTTGGCTCTGCAGAAGCACCACGTTAGGTGTTTGTGCCGAGGGAGCAAGTTCCCTGACAGGAACTGGTTCCCTTTGGGATTTTGGCTGGGGGATGGGTGAGGGAGATGGAGCTGGCGAGGGAGATGGAGCTGGTGAGCGCCTTTGTTCCCTGCCAAACGAGCTCTGTCCTCCCGGGGCTCAGCAACTCTCCCTCCCTTTGTCCTCCAGCCTTCCCGCTTTCTGAGCAGAGCTGTTAACTTATGACCTTCTAGATACTAAGTTCCGGTTGCTGTGGGAACACACTCCGTCTGGCCCCTCCGCTTTTGCCAGCCAGACTCGGGGCTCTGCTTGGCCGGCGGGCTGCCCCTCCACCCCGGCTCCCTCCCGCCAGTCCCTGGAGCGCACACCGCCTTGCCGCCCTTCCTATCCTCTTCCGTGGGCCTCTAGTCTGCGCTTGGCTCCGGAGACTCCGTACTGCTAATCCTCTGGCGGTTTTCTGGGTTATTTAGGCAGGTGTAGGTGGAATCTAAGTGATCAGCAGGACGCGGTGAGCCCAGCGTCCTCCTATGCCGCCATCTTCCTCCAATCTCTTTGCATGATATTTAAAAAGAGGAGTTTACAAAAATCTTTATTACCCAGGGCATAGTACCATATGTTTAGATATATTGACAGTGCAGAAAAATCATATTCTTAAAATATTTGCACTATATATCTCTGCTTTGAATCAATATGAGGATATTTTATATTAATTTTTCTGCCTACAAAATTAAATATTGTTTCCCAGTGAGTATGTTTGCCTTTCATTATGGTCGATCCCATAGTAGTTTCCAGAAAAAAAAGACCAACATGTACTGCTTATGGTAAGTAAAATAATGGTGCTTCTTTCAAAAATATAAGAATAATTACAAATACTATGTAAGTTCCATACAGATAAGAAGCAATGATTTAAAAGTGATATTTTGTTATTACTCCTTGCATAAAGCATTATTTATTCCTCATTTTCTAAACCCATAAATACAAGAGCTTGACATTTGATTTATACACTTGGACCTGCATTTCTAATACTCTAGTGGTATAAACCAGACACTGTACTACAATATTGTAGAGGGATTGAAGAGTATCCTAGTGTTCTCTAGAGAAAGAGTGCCTGAACAACTCTACAAGTCAGTCAAATGTAACAGAGTTGGAGGATATTTTTCTTGGAGAATTGGCTTCACATATGTTAATATGCTTTTTTTAAATAGGAAAAATAGCTCTTTTGGAGGTGCTAATTCTGATGAACACTTTGAGCAATGAAAACTTATCATTGATAATTAGTGGGGTTTGTGAATTTTTTTTTTTTGAATTAAAAAAAAAAAATTTTTTTTAACGTTTATTTATTTTTGAGACAGAGAGAGACACAGCATGAACGCGGGAGGGACAGAGAGAGAGGGAGACACAGAATCGGAAGCAGGCTCCAGGCTCTGAGCCATCAGCCCAGAGCCCGACGCGGGGCTGGAACTTGCGGACCGCGAGATCGTGACCTGAGCTGAAGTCGGATGCTTTAACCGACTGAGCCACCCAGGTGCCCCGGTTTGTGAATTTTTATATGAGGTAATTGGCAAAATCACGTAAAAGGAAAAATATTATGTATTCAATAATAAAAAGAATGACTTCACAACAGGTAAAGATATTGATTGGCAGAATTAAGGGTGTAGTTTGAATATTTTTATTTAAAATAAAGAATACATATGATATGGTTTTTTTTTTCCTCTCTGCCAGTGCTTATGTTCTAAGTTTATTTGGGAATAGCTTACTTATTTAGCAATTATTTAGCAAGTTGATAACAAAGATTTCCTCAGGTTAAGAGGAATGTAAAATGCATCACTAGATTTATTTTAATTGAAATATGCCTCTACAATAAGTAACCAATTAGTGTTTTGAATTCACAGTACTTTTTATTTTGCTTTTATAAAATAATAAATTAGAGAAGTTTGAAAAAAACATGTTTTTTATGGTTTTTATGGTAGGATGTGTTACTAAGAATGACTGAATTCTTGATGAAAAATATAAATGCCCTATAATTTAACAACTTACTGAAATTCCTTTATTTTTAATTACTATTATTTTTGTATATGTTTGCAGAAATCATACTTTCATGTATCCTATATAGACATTTATAAAAATGGGGTCAATTTGTATAAACTTTTTTGCAATTTTGCATCTAAAGTTACATTTAGAATATTTCTAAAGGGACTATATTCATCAATGTCCTCACTTCAAAATGAAATTATCTGCATGAATAAAATTATTTAAAGAATTGATTATTTTAAAATATTTAGATCGCTTTCTACTTTTCACTCAAACTACGCCATGACATATGGCTTATATGTAAGATGGAAATTGAATTGCCTTTTGAGAGAGGTAAATATCCCATTATATATTCTCAATATTTTTTTTGCTTTTTAGAAATTTGTGGTTTTTTTCACATTGCTGAACTTGTAGTAGTTTCAATTTATTATTTTGAATATTCTTTAAATATTCATTTTTTAAACTTTTTTAAAAAAAATAAGTGTTTATTTATTTTTGAGAATGAGAGAGCAGGGGCAGAGAGAGAGAGGGAGACAAAGAATCTGAAGCAGGCTCCAGGCTCCAAGCTGTCAGCACAGAGCCCCATGTGGGGCTCGAACCTATGATTCCTGAGATCATGACCTGAGCCAAAGTCTCATGCTTAACCGACTGAGCGGCCAGGCACCCCTTACGTTTTTTTTCTTTTGTCATTTTCTATGTCTTTATCAGTAGTTCATAGAAAAGTTGAAAGAGGTGATAATGGGGCTCTAAGCAAATACAACTTTTAATATGAAATCTAAAATTTCAGAATTTAACTGTAGGTCTTAATTCATTATACTGGCATATTTTATATCTACAAAGTCAATAATTAAAAATGAATTAATTAATTTTGAATCTGGAACCAAGATTGTATTTAATGTATTTAAAGAAATGGATGAATTTGAATTAGTTACAACTGAGTTGGAAGTTTGTAAGTAAGGGCAAAAAAGTATTACGGATTTTGCAGGTCAATTTTCAAAACCGAGTTGACTTCTATAATGCTTTTTAAAAATAGTTTCTGTTGCATGGTTCTAGATTGTATCTTTAGCCTCTTAGAGTTTTACCTTATAAGTGGGTATATTTGTGAATATGGAACCTTTTATATATCATTGTCTACGTATAAAGCTCGATAGTATAAAGCTACGTATAAAACTCAGATAGTTTCTTATTATTGTACCTTTTTATTTCTAGAATTTGTTTGACATCACAAAAGAGAAATGAAGCACCATACAAAACAGATAAAGTTTATCCTTCTGGGACTGACAGATTATTCTCAGTTAAAGATTGTAATTTTTTTATTTCTACTTCTAAATTACATGTTGAGTATGATAGGAAACTTAACCATCATTGCCCTCACACTACTGGATTCTCATCTCAAGACCCCAATGTATTTCTTCCTACGTAATTTCTCTTTCCTGGAAATTTCATTCACAAGTGCTTGTTTCCCCAGATTCCTAATCAGCATTGTAACCAGAGAAAAGACCATTTCCTATAATGATTGTATATCTCAGTTATTTTTCTACATATTATTGGGGATTATAGAATTTTTCCTTCTGGCAGCTATGTCCTATGACCGCTATGTTGCCATCTGTAAACCTTTGCATTATACATCTATCATGAACAGCAGAATTTGTCATCAGCTTGTACTCAGTTCTTGGGTAACTGAATTCCTGGTCACTTTCCCTCCACTGATCTTAATTCTTAACCTGGATTTCTGTGCCTCAAACATCATTGATCATTTCATTTGTGACATTTCTCCTGTCCTGCAACTTTCTTGCTCAGACACACATTTACTAGAACTGACTGCTTTTTTCTTAGCTGTGATGATCCTCATTGTCACATTGTTCTTAGTAATCCTTTCTTACTCTTATATCATCAAGAAAATTCTAAAATTCCCTTCAATTAAGCAAAAGAAAAAAGCCCTTTCTACCTGCTCTTCTCACATGATTATTGTATCCATCAGTTATGGTAGTTGTATATTTATGTACATAAAGCCATCTGCAAATGAGTTACTTCAAGCAAAGGAGTAGCTGTGCTCAATACTTCAGTTACCCCTTTGTTGAATCCATTCATTTATACTCTGAGAAACAAGTAAGTTAAACAAACCTTCAGAGACATACTTAGAAAGATACTCTCTGCTTCAGACAAGTAATACTGTTTTTGAAATAATTAATATGAAAACATAAAAAAAACAGTGAACAAAAACTGTTTAGACACTTCTAGTTTAAGAAATGATCTTTTGGCACAAAAACAGACACTCAGATCAATGGAACAGAATAGAGAATAGAGAACCTTTCTTCCCCCTACCCACACCCCCATGTTCATTTGTTTCTTAAATTATACATATGAGTGAAATCATATGGTATTTGTCTTTCTCTGACAGACTTATTTTGCTTAGTATAATACTCTCTAGGTCCATCCACATTGTTGCAAATGGCAAGTTTTCATTCTTTTTTATGGCTGAGTAATATTCCATTGTACATATATACCACAGCTTCCTTATCCATTCTTCAGCTGTTGGACATTGGGCTGTCTACATAATTTGGCTATGTTGATAATGCTGCTATAAACAAACATCAGGGTGCATATATCCTCTTGAATTAGTATTTTTGTATCCTTAAGAAACCATTATTCTAGAATTATGGAGAAGCTTAAAAAAGAGTATATGTTATTGAGCTTTTATAGATCTTTTCTATAATCTGACTTCTCCTTGCTAGTATACATTAAAAGTAATTATAACTCAAGCAGAACAGTTTAGTATCTAAACCATGTAGTTTTGAATACTGGCTCAGCTACCTGAAAACTGATTCTTTAAGATATGTGTATGAGACAGTTTCCCTGTTGGCTTTGCAACAGAAGTATTCTTCAGGGGCTAACTTGATATAATTATACTTGACTCTATACGATAGAGAATTATTGATCAGTGCCCTTCACAATTATGTTAAAACCTATGAGCTAGTCATAAATAAAGTAATGATGATGTCTGTAATTTAAATTCTCTTTAATTAATAAGGAATTAACAGGCATGTCTGAATAAGAGGGAGATGTTGTAGCTGCTTAATTGTAGTATGGAAATCATGCACCTTAGTTTTCTCCAGTCTGTGGAATTCCTAAGTCTTTCCTTGTTTTTCATGACCTTAATGTATTTAAAGAGTACTGATTAGGTGTTTGGTAGAAAGCCTGCCAATTTGGTTTGTCTAATGTTTTCTCATGTTTATATTGAGGCTGTACATTTTTGTGGAGAATGCCATGGAGGTGGTATCCCCTTTTTAGGGTATTGTATCAGGGAGTATATGATATCTACATCCTATTACTGATGTTAAATTTGTCAACTTGGTTAATGAGTGTCTTCCAGTTCTTTCTATCATAAAGTTCTCCTTTGAAATTATTAAGTATTTTTGTGAAGAAACTTTGATATGTGTTGCTGTGGTTGTAAATTGTGGCAGAGGGACAACATTCTATAATTTTATGATTAATTCTCAGTCTTTTAAGTGGGCCTGTGTTCTTTGGCCTTCGTAAGTGTTTCTCATAAAAATCTTTTCCCTTGGAGTACAGGCCTTTGTGTGAAGAATATTCTGGGATTATTTCAGAATAGTTACTCTTCCCTATCCTTGCCTGAGTCAGGGGGAGATCTTGGTTTTTCAGCTTGAGAAACTGGTGGGATTAGTTGGAGGCAAAACCTAAACAAATGTGGGGACCCCCTTTCACAATGATCTTCAGTATCTTCTAATTCTCATGGTGGTAAACACTCCATCTCCAGCAATTTGCCAAAATGACTATAAGTAGAACCATTACCTACATACAGTTCCAGTGATTTATATTCCATGAAAGTAGATCTCAACTGTGACTCTGGACTTTCCAGTCTCTTCAGATTTCAGGGTGTTGTTTCTGTGCAATTTCACTTCTAAAATGGGTAAAGTTCAAGTAAGTTATTGACTTTGATAAAGCAGAAGTGATGACTTTCAAATGCTAAGTGATGGAACTGAAGCCGGAAGTCCATAGGGTTTTCTATAAAGGTGCTTATGTTGTCTGCATAAATGAAGTCAGTTTTGCTTCTTCCTATTTAATATGAATACTTTCTTCCTTCCTTTATTTTACTTTATTACATAAATTAGAATCTACAGTACAATATTTAGTAGATGTAGCAAGAGTGACCATCTTGATCTTACTCATTTTCTTAGGATGAGATCATTCAGACTTTCATAATGAAGTAGTATGTTAGCTATAGTATTTCTTTCCTTTTTCTTTTGTTTTTTACTATATTTTGGATGTCCTTTGGTATCGTAGACTCTAGGTCTAGAGTTCTTTCTTGTCTAGCAAGAAAGTGGGACGCAGGATTAAAATCAGGGAGATGGCTAATGTCCAAGAGAAGACAAAGAGCCCAGATTAAGGGTCTTTGCTCTGTTTTTATTATCAGAAGGTTTACAAAACATGGTGATAGATATGCACAAAGAGACAATGAGACTGTAAACATTAACTCATGGATGTGAAGAAAAGGGGGTTTTGAAGAAATGTGGGGTTAGGGATTTGGGTAAAACAAAATCCTGGCGCTGGGTAGATGGTTGTTAAGGGCAGACATGAGGCTCTGCCTCTGTTTACCTTAAATGGCCTAGGGGATAGGGAGGGGGACAAAACAGAAGAGACTCATAAATATGGAGAACAAACTGGAGGGGTTGTGGGAGGGTGATGGGCTAAATGGGTAAGGGGCACTAAGGAATCTACTCCTGATATCATTGTTGCACTATATGCTAACTAATTTGGTTGTAAATTAAAAAAAAATAATAATAAAACAAGATAAATTAAAAAAAGAAAACAAAACATGCTGCCTCAGGGTCAACAAGGCACCTTTCTTTTGCTAATAAGTGCCACTCCATGCAACTTCACCCTGCTGTGGTCTATAGCCCTGTTTACCTGTTTACCTAATTTGGTCCTTCCTTCCTGTGAAAACAGCTTTCAGCTATAGTACTAAATTGGGGGGTGTTTCCGCCCTGAATACCTCATCTCCTTTACCTCATATATCTTTGTTCTATTTTGGGGCCTTTGCCCCGCCCTCTCTATACCTGTTTACCTAATCTTGTTTTCCCAAACTTGGGTGTGAGGATTCTATGGTTTTGTAATTCTTTATGCCTTGTTAACCCCATCAGTGCAGGCTCAGGGAATTCCTAAGCTTGTTCCCCACAGTTTGGTATTTGTCATTCATTAGATATACTTGCTGAGAGGTTTTTTTGTTTTTTTGTTTTGTTTTGTTTTGTTTTTTTTTTGTTTTTACATTGTAATATTTAAGGTGTACAATGTAATGATTCAACACTTATATACAACACCCAGTGCTCATCACAACAAATACACTCTAAGAGTTTTTATTAGATATGCATACTGACCATTTCAGTTGTTCTTCTGCAACTATTGAGAAAAATTCCACTTGACCAGAATTAAACTTTTTCTATATTGCTAGGCTTATTTGCCATTTATTTTTAAATATTTACAACTTACTCATGTATGAGATTAGTTATCTATAATGTCTATTTTCTGATTTTGCTCTTAGGATAAGGATAATTTTATTTTCATAGGATGAGTTGGAAAGTATTCCCTACTCTAATATATCCTGGGGGAGCAGTGTGTAATTATTAGTATTGCTTCCTTAAATATTTTTTGGAAATTACTGGTGAATAAGGAATTTTCTTTATGGAATATTTCTTTTCTTTCTTAATGTTTATTTATTTTTGAGAGAGAGAGCATGAGCAGGGGAGGAGCAGACAGAGAGGGAGACACAGAATCTGAAGTGGGCTCCAGGCTCTGAGCTGTCAGCACAAAACCTGACACAGGGCTTGAACTACAAGATCATGACCTGAGCCGAAGTCAGTCACTTAACCTACCGAGCCACTCAGATGCCCCATCTTTGTGGAATATTTCTTAATTATAAGTTCAATTTCTACAACAGATATAGACCTATCATATCTTTTTTTTTTTCCCCCTTGACTGACATTTTATTGTTCTTGTCTTTCAAGGGATTTTCCATTTCTTTTATATTTTTTAATTAGTTGACCTAAATTTGTTCAAAAATCTCCATGTTATTGTTCACTAAGAATGTCTGATACTGGTCTTCTCTGATACTGATCTTCTCTGATACTGGTAATTTGTATCTTTTCTGTGTTTTTCATCTTCAATCTGCCTATAAATTTATCAATTTTGATGATATTTTTTGGAAATCATATTTAGTTTTATTGATATTTTCTTATTGTTTTGTTTTCTATTTCACTGATTTTCACATTGATCTTTATTATTCCCTTTCATCTGGCTACTCTGAATTTTCTCTACTATTTTGATAGTTGATTGAAATGGATACTGGGGTTGTTGATCTGAGAATTTTGTTCTTTTTTTTCTTTAATGTTTATTTTTGAGAGAGAGAGAGAGAGAGAGAGAGAACAAGCAGGGGAGGAGCAGAGAGAGAGGGAGACACAGAATCTGAAACAGGCTCCAGGGTCTGAGCTGTCAGCACAGAGCCTGACGTGGGGCTCGAACTCACAAACCGTGAGATCATGACCTGAGCCAAAGCCGGATGTTCAACTGACTGAGCCACCCAGGCACCTCATGTTCTTTTCTAATTTTAGAGTCTTAAGTTTCTTTTTAAGTTATGCTTTACCTGCATCCCACAAATTTTGTTATAATTTTGTTTACATGGCATTTTATTTTTTCTTTGATTTCCTTCAACCCATGGGTCATATATGTGTTATTCAGTTTCCAAATAATAGTGGGTTTTCCAGATATCTTACCATAATTGATTTCTAAGTTAATTACATAGTGTTCAGTAAACATACTCTGCATGACTTGAATATTGTAAACTTATTATGACTTTTTGTCACTCAGATTATGATCTATTATGGTAATGTTTTGTGTAATACTGGAAAGAATATTCTGTTGATGTTGGATGGAACATTCTGAATATGTAAAATTGGTAAATTTCATTGATAAGGTTGTTCAAGATTTCCATAACCTTCAACCTTTTCTCTCAATTACTGAGTGTGTAGAAACTTCTGACTGTAATTGTGAATTTGAGTGCTACAGTGTTAAATCAGCTGCATTTGTCAAACTATGGCTGATTTGCAAACTTAAATTAGTTATGGAGATGAGTTTGGTAAAAATTGGTGAAATCATTCTGTGAAAATCAATTGGTTACATAGAATTTCCAATGAAGTTCATTGTATGTTTCATTATTATTTGTAAATTATATTAGTAAAATTTATAATATGCCTGTGTATTTTTTTCTGATAATTTGTTTTAAATACAAACACACTAGTTCTCTCTCTGCCTGTATGCATTGAATGATTTGGACTTTATTGAGCACCACACTGATTGAGTCATATCTGCATCAATAGATGCAAATTAAGTATTTAGATTTACATAGAATCCAACTCCAAAGCAACAACTGAAAAATGAAAAACTTTGTAAAACAAAGAGGGAAACAAGAACATAATTCTGGAATAGCTGGATAATTCACATTTCTGATGCCTAAGAAGAGAGTACACTGTACTTTCCAATTCTAATTAAAGTTACTATCAAATTGAGTAAAACAGTTTTTACCAGCAGATGTAGTAAATGTTTTTGTTGAGACACAATTGTAAATATTATACAGATGTTTTAGACATTCATGCTTTCAGGTAGAATTTAGCTTTCAACTGTTTTTGATTATGTGTAACTCTGTTTCTATAAACACTTATTAGAAGAACTCATTCTTTTTACGGTGAGAAAAGGGAACTCAAGCATTGAAAATTCAAATAAACAGTGAGGAAAAGTGTTCTGATGGTAAGTTAAATGATTTCATGTGTTCATGCATTGCTTGAGGAAGAAGAGAGGAAAGAAGCAGATAGACAAATATTAATTTTTCTTAAAATATAGAGCAATAATTAAAATTTTCTTATAGGAAAGATTTATTGTGTAAGGTTTGGATGGTGCAAGCATGCTTAAATCCATATCCTTCAATGTCTGCAAAAATTCTGAAAGAAAGGTTTTTATATTTTTTATTTTTAAATTATTTTTAAATTATTATTTTTTAATGTCTATTTTTGAGAGAGAGAGAGAGAGCACAAGCAGGGGAGGGGCAGAGAGACAGGGAGACACAGCATCTAAAGCAGGCTTCAGGCTCTGAACTGTCATCACAGAGCCTGATGCAGGGCTCGAACCCACAAACTGTGAGATCATGACCTGAACTGAAGTCGGATGCCACCCAGGTACCCCTATATTTTTCATTTTTAAAAGAATGAAAGCATATGAACACTGGAAAACATTTTGGGGTACCATCATTGTACCAGAAATTTTGAGAACTACCTGAGAGAAAGAAAGCATATGGTTTAATTTCCAAAAAAACAAAACAAAAGAGAGGACATTGGATCATAGGAAACCAAAGGCATACCTGACTCTTTCTAAGAGAGCCTCAGATAAGCTCCAGACTCAGCATTAGTAAATTAAAAGAACATAATGGGCTGTGTAACAATCATCAGGGTAGTTCATTCAAGATGCTTTGTGGTGAAAATATTGAGATCTTACAGAAATGGTAATGCCATACTTCTAATAACTTTCAAATTTAGTCCAAAAAGGACATTATCAATGCTTATGCACTGGGAGAAATAACTTTTTAGAATTGCTTAGGGGTGCCTGGGTGGCTCCGTCTGTTAAACATCCGACTGCTGACTTTGGTTCGGGTCATGATCTCAAGGTTGGTCGAGCCCCATGTCAGTCTCTGTGCTGACAGCAGGAAGCCTGCTTGGGATTCTCTGTCTCCCTCTCTCTCTGACCCACCCCCACTCACGCTCATGTGCATGCATTATCTCTCTCTCTCTCTCTCTCTCTCTCTCTCTCTCTCTCAAAGGAAAAAAGAATTGCTTAGAATTTTATTTAGCATCTGTTTGGTGTGCAAAGGGAAAGTTCTTCAATGATTAAAACTAAATATTGGCATTGTTAAATGCTATTTGCATTCATGTGACATCAAATCACTCATCCTCAGAAAATTTTCAGGGCATGTAAATGTAAAAAGATAGTCGAACCACGTAAGGTCAAAATAGGATAAATGGAGAACAAAAGCTGAAGGAAAGGAAGTTGAATATTGTAGTGGGTGGAGAAACGTAACAATGTTAATATTGTGTTAGTCATAAGATTCCATTTAAAGTTCAAGTCATGAATATCTTAATGATTAAGATTTATTTGAGAAGCATTTGTTGACTAAGTTCTTGAAGGACTGCTTTACCTGCTGGTTCCTTAGGGAGTAAATAAAAGGATTTAGCATTGGGGCAACAGAAGTATTGAGCACTGCTATACCCTTGGTCAAAGCCACTCCTTCTTTTGCTGAAGTTTTGATGTACATGAAAATGCAACTTCCATAAGAAATGGAAACTACAATCATGTGAGGAACAAGTGGAAAAGGCCTTTTTCCTTTGCTCAGGCGAGGGGATTCTCAGAATTGTTTTAAGGATGAATACATAGGAAAGAATCACTAATATTAAAGTCACCATGAGTGTGAATACTGCTAGGAAGAATCCCAGGAGCTCTAGGAATGCTGTGTCCGTGCAGGAGATCAACAGCATAGGAGAAGAGTCACAGGTGAAATGGTCAATGATGTTGGAGTCACAGAAATCCAGTTGAAGTCCCATTATGACAGGTGGAAAGATAATGAGAAATCCAGCCAGCCAAGAGCTAATTACAAGCTGGTTGCAAATTCTGCTGTTTATTATTGTTGTGTAATGCAATGGCTTACAGATAGCTATATACCGATCATAAGACATAGCAGTCAGAAGAAAAAATTCTGTCGAGCCAAGGAGTATAAAGAAAAACACCTGGACCATGCAAGAATTATAGGAAATAGTCATATCCCCTGTTATAATGCTGGCCAGAAATCTAGGAATGCAAACTGTTGTGAATGCGATTTCTAGAAAAGAGAAATTCCTAAGGAAGAAATACATCGGAGTTTTAAGGTGAGGATCTATCAGAGTGAGGGTGATAATTGTCAGGTTTCCAGTTATACTCAGTATATATGTGAAAAATAGAAATAGAAAAATCAAAACATTTAGCTTTGGGTCATTTGTTAATCCAAGAAGAATGAAGTCTTTTACAGATGTTTGATTTTTCATTTCTTATTGCTGACTTCTCCCAGGTCTATAAATGCAAACAAGAAACAATGATTTGTGTGAGTCCAGTATTATTTTTTATCACTTCTGTGTGATAGTTAAGAAATATATAAGATATGTAACAGACCAATAAATTAGCCACCAAATTGTACTGAATTCTGAAAATCTGTATGAGCCAGGACAAATAAACTTATATCTAGTATCTTCTTTGTAGATCACTAGCCATTTAAAATTGACTGAGTCACTTGACATCTGTATATGAAAATATACTTGAATGTGTTTTGTTTTCTTTTAAAAATCTTATAAGTGTATATGAAAACTATAAAAAATATTTTATTTCTATTAAAATATTTTACCAATGACTACATGTTCTAATAATTTTTCTCAAAATAAAACAATTGAAGTTTCCTTTTTTAAATAGTTTCTACAAGTTTTTCAAGATGTTTCATGTCAGTCCTGCCTATACAGAGAATTACCAACTTAAAAGAATCAGGGCTATAAAACAAAAAATTTATATAATCCTAAGCAAAGTAAGAATTAAACATTTCCCTTTCTGAATTAAATAATAAGCTATTACTTTTTAGAAGACAAACTTGAGTGATTTAAGTTATAAATTGATTAGAAAATGGAAAAAAAATGAGGTAAGAAATGAAAAATATACTTACAGTTATATAATCCCACGTGGTAAAAATGTAACTGCTCAAATACAAATGTTCTGTTGCCTTACTTTACTTTTTTTTTTAAATTTTTTTTAACATTTATTTATTTTTGAGACAGAGACAGAGCATGAACGGGGGAGGGTCAGAGAGAGGGGAGACACAGAATCTGAAACAGGCTCCAGGCTCTGAGCTGTCAGCACAGAGTCCGAAGCGGGGCTCAAACTCACGGACCGTGAGATCATGACCTGAGCCAAAGTCGGCTGCCTAACCGACTGAGCCACCCAGGCGCCCCTGTTGCCTTACTTTAATTGAGGGTCAGTGTTGGAGGCTTTACTTTTGGAGCATTTTATAGACTTCACAATTTGTTTTTGCCTTTAATTTTATGATGCAAGAACATATTTCTGTACCATGTAGGTGGAATTTGGCAGGATGATCCTGGTCACATAGAGTGAGATGGAACGTACTGAAGAATAAATTCAGGAGAAAGTAAAGTCAGGGAGGCCCTGATAGAAAGTTGACACAGTCCCAGTTGCAGGTAGAAGGTGCAAGTATTCAAGAGGTTCTGTAACAGGTGATCCAGAAAAGAGTTGGTGACACACATGGTGGAACTAGCTCTATGGTTAGTCCCACGTAGTCAATCCATGTTAAGTCTGGAAGACCGAGACTCAAGGTATTGCAAAAAATTTTCATTGGGTAGCAGTGTCTCTGGCACTAACTCATTGTTTAGGAGTAGAACTAGAGAGGTGGAGAAGGGAGAGCCAGCAGCAAAACAGACCCCTGCTCTAAGTTTCTGCCTGGTTACACAGCAGAACTAGAGACTAAACTTTCCTGGAATGTGGGTAAGACTCTCAAAATAAAGAAAAAGTAGTTACAGTGAAATAGGGGTGACAAAGTTGTCCATTTTGCTCATTAATTAAGTAAAGCTCTTTGTTCATAAGAAGGAAAGGCTCAAACCATGAGTGAAAATCAACGTATAACAGCTATAGGAAAGAGGTGAGCTGCTTGGGAATGGATAAAAATTTGTGAGACAGAAAATCCTTGAAACTTAAGAAACTATCTTAAATTGCACAATCCAAGACCACGCATTAAAATCCCTTGTTTTCCAAAATTTCCATAGAAACAATATCCTTCCTAACCCTAGATCCTAGGAAGACCTACTAATATAACATTTACCTGACTCACAGTAACTTTTATAAAATAAACATGAGTTCATTTTTGTAAACTTTTTATTACCTTCCTGTGGTTTTCTAACCATTGTTACTAAAACAAACAGGTATCTTTTTTTCTAAAAATAGTCACAAGGGATCACTTTGGTATGCTGATGAAATGTAATTTCAAAAATTAATCATCTTTCTTGATGTTCAAAAAAAGTAGTCACAGGGGATTCAAAAAAAGTAGTCATAGGGGATTCTTGTAGGAAAACAATTAAAATGTCTCCGGAGAGAGATGTTCCTGATGAATGTACCCTAAAGTTTAGTTGAATAATTTTGATTAGGTATCCTTGGGAAATGATTTAAAAAAAAAAAAAACACATTCCATTTCAGAGGGGTATATAAGTGCAAAGAATAGCAGTGAGGAAAAAGCAGTCTTAGAATTCTTTAGGATTTCCTATCGTCAATGTTATTTTATTTTGACCTTAGATAAATGTCTGTTGAGGTACTATAATCCAATTACGTAATTACATGTAAACTTGTGAAGAAACAGAAAACAGCAAGAATAAAGGGCTACAAGTGTATAAAATGTGCTATTCAAATATTTTGTTAATAAAAGTATATTGAGAATAAACAAACTATTGGGACTACACCAAAATAAAAAGCTTTTGCACAGTGAAGGAAACCATCAACAAAATGAAAAGGCAACCTCCTGAATGGTAGAAGGTATTTGCAAATGATAAATCTAATAAGAGGTAATATCCACAATATATAAAGAAATTATACAAAGTCAACATCTACAAAAGAACAAGGAATCAATAAAAAATGAGCAGGGGATCTGAGTAGGCATTTTTCCAAAGAAGACATAGAGATGGCCAAAGACACATGAAAAGGTGCTCAACATCATTAATCATCAGGGAAATGTAAATCAAAACCACAATGAGGTATCACCTTACAACTATCAGAATGGCTAGAATCAAAAAGGCAAGAAATAACAAGTGTTGGTGAGAATGTGGAAGAGAAAGGGAACCGTTATGCACTGTTGGTGGGAATGTAAAATTGTTGCAGCCATTGTGGAAAACAACATGGAAGTCCATCAAAAATTTAAAAATAAAAATACTGTATGATCCAGTAATCTTCAGAAAGATATATGCACCTCTATACTTATTGCAGCATTATTTACATTCACCAAGATGTGGAAGTAACCCAGTGTCCTTTGATAGGTAAATGGATAAAAAAAGATGTGGCATATATATAATGGAATACTGCTCAGCCATATGAAAGAATGAGATCTTGCCATCTGCAACAACATGGATGGACTTACAGGTTATTATGCTAAGTGAAATAAGTTAGAGAAAGACAAATACTGTATTTTACTTGTATGTGGAATCTAAAAAAAAATGAACAAACAACAACAAAAAAAATAGACTCTTAAATGCAGAGAACAAACTGATTGGTGCCAGAGGGGAGGTGAATGGGGGGAATGAGTGAAGTAGGTAAAGGGGATTAAGAGGTACAAACTTTCAGTTATATAAGTCAAATAGGTGAAAAATACAGCATATGGAATGTAGTTAATATTATTGTGATAATATTATCCAGTATAGTACTTACTTTGGTGAACAATGGGTAATGTATAGAATTTTTGAATCACTATGTTGTACACCTGAAACTAATATAACATCGAATGTTACTTCTGCTTCAATAAAAAAATAAACTAATTCTTTGTGATGGAGAATAAAAAAAATAGCATAATAACTAAACAGAAAGCTATGAAATCCTCATGCTTTAGAAGGCTAAATATATTTAAGGTGTCAATATTTAGCAAATGTATTGATAGATTCAACAACATTCCAGTCAAGGTATCATCAGGGTTTTTTTGGATACATTTTTTATTTAAGACAGTTTTAGAATTATGGAAAAATTGTAAAGATAAAACAGAGAATTACTACATATCCCTGACACAGTTTCTCCTATTATTAACATGTTAATATGGTATAGTCATTACAATTAGTGAACTGATAAATTATTAATACATTATTGGGTTAATACATTATTATTAGCTAAAGAACATAATTTATTTAGATTTCCTTGATTTTTACCTAATATATTGTTTCTATTCCTGGATCTCTTTGAGGATAGTACAGTACTATAATCATCCTTAGGCTTCTTTTGGCTGTGACAATCTCTCAGAATTTTGATGATCTTGAGAGTTTTGAGAACTCTGATCAAGTATTTTGATCAACTGGGATTTATATGATGTTACTCTTGGATTAAATTAGGGTCATGTGTTTTGGGGAAGACCATTGAGTTAAATTTACCATTTTCATCACATCCATGTCATGAGTTGGTACTATCAATGTGATTTATCACTGCTGGTGTGAACTTTGATCACCTTAGGTACTGATAGTTAGATACTTCACTGTTAACGGTGCTATCCCACCTACCTCCACTTTCCACACTGTACTCTGTAATATGTGCAGTCCACACTGCATGGTTGGGAATTACACTCTGCCTAGAAGATGGAGTAAATTATTTGGGATTCCTTTACATGGAAAATTTGTGTATTCTTTCTCATTTATTAATTTATTCAATTATTTATTTATATCAGTATGGACTCATGGAAATGTTTTGTACTTTGAATTATATTCAATACTAATTTATGTTGTTGCTAAATTTTTCTAGCTTTGGCCATTGGGGGCCTTTCAAGTTGGCTACTCTTTCATTTGACATCCATCCATCATAGTTGTTTTTAAAAAATCGCTTACTTATTTTCTGGTACTGTAAGATGCTTCAGGATCATCTTGTATATTCCTTACCACAGCCCTGTAATCAAACATTTCTGCAGTACCCAGTTACTTTTATTGGCGAAGAGTATTAGAAACCAAGATCTGGGCTGTAGGTGTGTTGATTGCTACCATAGTGTCATTGTTTCTTGACTAAGAGGACAGAACCAGGAAATACATGTGATCCTGATAACCTGTGTATAAATACATATGTATAAATATTACTATATGTAACTTTCCTTCCCTTCTTCTCTGTAACCTCCTATTCCAAAAGTGAGAATTCTGACTCTACCACCCACCATCCAATTACTTATTGTTCAAGTTTTATAGTAGGTCTATTATCCATTTTGAGTTAATTTTGTGAAAGGTCTGTGTCTAGATTTATTTAAAAAAATGTTTTAAAAATATTTTTATTTATTTTTGAGACATAGAGATACAGAGCATGAGCAGGGGAGGGGCAGAGAGAGAGGGAGACACAGAATCTGAAGCAGGCTCCAGGCTCTGAGCTGTCAGCACAGAGCCTGACGTGGGGCTCAAACTCATGGACTGTGAGATCACGACCTGAGCTGAAGTCGGACGCTTAACTGACTGAGCCACCCAGGTGCCCCTAGATTTATTTTTTTTATATGGATGTCTAATTCTACCAGTACCATTTGTGGAAAAGATTAACCTTTCTCAATTAAATTGCCTTTGTTCCTTTGTCAAAAATCAACTGACTGTATGTGTGTTATTTCTGGAATCTCTATTCTGTTTCATTGATCTTTACATATATTCTTTTGTCAATACCATGCTGTCTTCGTTAATTTTGATCTTTATGGATATCCTTTTGACAATACCTTGCTGTCCTCATTAATTTATTTTTATAGTGAGTGTACTGTATTTTAATTATTTTTTCTTCAGTGTCCCTCTTTGTGTAGAATAGGGTTTCTGATCTATATAATTTTCCTTTGATGGAAGAACTTTTGAAAAACTTCTTTCAGGTCAGGCCTGCTGATAATGAATTCATTCAGTTCGTGTTTGTCTGACAAAGTCTTTATTTCTCCTTAACTTTTGAAGTATAATTTAACTGTGTATAGTTAGTGCTTTTTCTCTTTAAACACTTTAAATATTTCTCTCCATTCTCTTCTTGCTTGCATATTTTCTGATTAAAAATGTGTTGTAATTTCACTCTTGTTCTTCTCTAGGTAAGCTGTATTTTTCTCTGGATTATTTCAAGATTTTCTTTCTATTTTCTGCATTTGAATATAAATGAGTAGTTGAAAAAAATTTTTTTTATTTGTCCTGCTTGGTGTTCTATTAATTTTCTTTTATCTGTGTATTTGCTTCTGTCATTAATTTGGAAAGTTCTATTTACATCCACTATTTCATTAAATATTTCTTTTTTCTCACTTTTCTCTTTCTGGTATTTCAGTTATGCCTATGTTACAAGTTTTGGGATTGTCCCATATTCTCTGTTAATTTTTTTTTTTCTTTTTTCTCTTTGCATTTTGGTTTGGTAACTTTTCATTGAGCTGTCTTCAGAAACCACTGATTCTTTCCTCTGCCTGATTCAATCCACTCATGTGCCTATCAAAGGCATTCTTCATTTCAGTTACAGTGTTTTAGATTCCTGGTATTTCCTTTGATTCTTAAAATTTTCATTTCTTCACTTAATTTTGTCATCTGTCATTATATGTTTTCTACTTTTTCTTTTAGAGCCCTTACCATATTAATCATAGTTATTTTCAATTCCTTGCTAGATATCTTTAACATCTGTGGCATATCCACTCTGATTCTGTAGCTTGCTTTATCCTTTCAGATGGTACGGTGTTTTTGTTTGTTGGTTTTTGTTTGTTTCCTTTGCTATGTATTGTAAATTTTTTTTGTCATTGAAATGTAAACTGATGTAAATAGGCCATTAGTATGAAGATTTAGTATAATCTTGCTAGGATAATTTTGCTTCGATGTGTTTACTATTTGCTGTTGCTGAAGCTGTAGTTTGAAGTTTTCATATCTTTTAGTGTCTTTGCTTTTGTCTTCCCCCTCTTGACTTCAGGCTTCTTTCCAGGAATGAGAAGAGCTCTGCAGCTGTAATCCACTGTTACTGTATTGTATATTGTGTGATGGTAGTTGTGGCAAAGGGATAGTGTTCTGTAATCTTGTGATTACACCTCAATATCTTAGCCCTGTGTCTCTAAACTGTGATTTTTCATGACTGTTTCTCCAGTGGTATAATTGTCCCAAATACTCGCCTTTGAGTTGAGACATGAAGTTTAGAGAAGATTGGACTGTGAGTAAGGTGCTTTGCCCAGGTGGGATAAGGATATAGTAAAGTTCCTTGAAAATTTTTGTGATGAGGAACAATTTTGGTGTGTTTTAAAATGGTTACTTCCTGGGGTGCCTGGGTGGCTCAGTGGGTTAAGCGGCCAACTTCGGCTCAGGTCATGACCTCGAGGTCTGTGAGTTCGAGCCCCGCGTTGGGCTCTGTGCTGACAGTTCAGAGCCTGGAGCCTGTTTCAGGGTCTGTGCCTCCCTCTCTTTGACCCTCCCCTGTTCATGCTCTGTCTCTCCCTGTCTCAAAAGTAAATAAAACGTTAAAAAATTTTTTTTAAATGGTTACTTTCTGAGGCACCTGGGTGGCTCAGTCAGTTAAGCATCTGACTTCAGCTCAGGTCATGCATGATCTTACAGCTCATGAGTTTAAGCCTGGGGTCTGTGCTGACAGCTCAGACTGAAGCCTGCTTCACATTCTGTGTCTCCCTCTCTCTCTCTGCCCCTCCCTTGATTATACTCTATCTCTCAAAAATAAATAAACATTAAAAAAATAGATCAGTTACATTTCCTTTAGCATGAAGGGATTTTCTTTGTTTTTCCGAAAACAAAAAGTTACCCCTGGAGGTAACTTCCATGTAAGTGTCAGGTCATTCAGAATTCTCTAATTCTAGTCTATACTAGGCCCCTAGCAGTTTTTAAAACTTACCGTTTAAGAATTCCTACCATTTAATGGCTCTAGCAGTTGTGTTCCAGGTAAGCGGATCTTAGCCATGACTCTGAATTTGTTCCTCTCTTCAGTTTGCAGGGTGGCAGCTTATCCTTTGACCTCAGTTCTCTGAATGGTCAAAGACAAGTCATCAATTTCAGTTTGTTTAGCATTTTATGTTCTAAGAATGGGAACTCCAAGTTCTTTACACGTCAAGCTGAAACTGAAAGTCTTTGTGGTGGTGGTTGTTGAAATTACAAGCCTAATCTAAAATTTCCATTGAAAGCTAAAAAACCTAAAATACTCCAAGTAACTTTGAAAAAGAAGAACAAAACTGGGAAATATGCAATATTTAAATTTTAATATATCCTTTAAAGACTTAAAGATTTAATGCATGTATTAGAATGTCAGAAATAAAAGAGTACTAGACATGATTTTATTTATATATATTTTTGTGAATTTTTATATCATAAAATTATTAAATCATTATTTCTAATGTGATTATATGAAATATATACATTTTAGGTACCCCAAAGATTCAATGACAACACATTATTTTTCAGCAAATGGTGCTGGAAAAATTGGACTTCCATAAGCAAAATCTGAACCACAGCATATATATTTTATTATACAAAAACCTCAAAACAGATCTACCTAAATATGAAACCTGAAACTTTATAATTTCCATCAACTGGTGAATCCATGTATTCATACAAACAAGGAATAAACTAATGATATATGCAAATCATATATATATATTCATACATAGATGAATCTCAAAAGCATTTTATGAGGTGAAAAAGGAACACTTAAAAGGTACATACGATATGATTCATTTTCTATGACAATACAAAATAAACAAAACCATAGGACAATGGATCAGTGGATTCTTGAAGAGCTGTAAGATGTAGGGATTGGCTACTAAAGTACATAAGAAAATATTTTGGATATTTTTTCAAAATATATTTATTTCAACTGTGCTTGTGGATACACAACTGCATACGTCTGTCAAATTTTATAAAAGCATGCAGCTGAAATTTATTGTTTGTAATTTTTAATTTTCTAAAACCTGACCAAAACCCAGGAAAGAAAAATATAAAGAGTTCATTTTGGTAGTGTGAAAAGCAAAGCAGTGTCAGTACAGTCGATGTGTCTTTCGAAATCTGTATTTTGGAGGACAGAAAAGTTGGGGGGGGTTCTATGTTAATATGGTGTTTGGTATGTTAGCCTGGGAAGTGGAAGTATGCATGTTTTTTTAGGTATCATTTTAAATGAACATCATTAACTTCCTATGTATTTCTCTACATAGGATACATTTGACAATAAATACAAACCAAATGGTAATGTAAGAGTTTAATCTTAAAATCTCAATATTTTCATCATACCCAGATTATTTAATTTTGGATCTGTTTATGTTTATGATAAAAATGTCAAATTTAAATTAAACTCTGCAATGGGTCATATAGTTTATTTTCAAATTATTTTTAGATCTGTTTGATTAAAAATTATAAAGTTACTGTTTTTCACTTATGAGTGTGAGTACATCTTTTGTATATAGAAAGCTGACTTTCAGACCCAGCGCTTCCATTTATGAACTTGACATCTGTTGGAATTTAATTCTCCGTGAGTTCCTGTCCCCTCAAAACCTTTGCAATATTGTATGGTCATGGAAACATAATAATACCATGAGGTTTGTGGTTGGAGGACAGGGAACATGACAGGCAAGGCTGATTTTACTTACCTGAAATACAACAATGATGATAAGATGCCTGTGAGAATGAAATGTGATAATACATATGCGGTAATCAAATAATTGTAGAAACTTTCTGCTTTTATTCAATGCATGAAAATTATTGTGACTGATATCAATGTAGAGTATGGATTAGTACCTCATGCTTTAGCCTAAGGTTTTCTTGGTTATTGCTATCAAACTAAGAATAAAACTTTAAAGTGCTGTTGCATGAGTAATACTCTCCCTTATATAGTAATGGAATTGACTACATAATATTGTTCCAAGGCTTATGATGTACTCAGATCATGTAATTTGTATGTGGATTCTAGATGTCACTGATTTTGATGAGTGTACGGAAAGACTCTTTTTCATTAGGTAAGAGATTAATTCTCTGCTCAATATTTATATAATTGGGAAGGAGCAACATAAGGAAGGAATGGAGCATTCCTGGAGAAAGGCCTTTGTTCCTTGATAGCTCCTTCTCCCTTCCCTCTTTTCCATTAATTTTGAGATGCAGTGCCATTCAGACTATGTCATCCATATTTATTTTTTAAAAATGTTTATTTATTTAAGTTTGAGAGGGGGTGGGGCAGAGAGAGAGGGAAAGAAAGAATCTCAAGCAGCCTCTGCACTGTCAGCACAGAGCCTGACATGGGGCTCAAACTCATGAGATTATGACCTGAGCCAAAAGCAAGAGCCAGAGGCTTAACCGACTGAGCCACCAAAGGCACTCCCCAGGAAAGTTAATTCTTAACTAATGTCTAGTTTCTAATAATAATTCTTTTCATGTGGAATTTGCCAAATAGCATGTTTGGTCACATAAAGGGGGAAGAAGCCCATGATTTATCTGATATTCTCTGAATGTTATTTTAAATGGTAAATAATTTCATTTGTGCATCCAACTCAAACTTTATTTACTGCAAAACTTGATATTCTTTCTGTGCTCTTAGGCTCTTCCTCCTCTGCCTTTTCACCCATTTCTACCTCTCTCCTCGTGAACTTTATTAATGACTTCAGTTTAAGGAGGGATTTAAGATAGAATTCTTAAAAGATTGAATTGAAAAGTTTCCCTTAGCATTGCATGTATTAGAGGCAAAAAAAATAGCTGAATATTTATGAAAGCAAATGGATAATATAAAAAGTAGTTCTAGAGAACTGGAAAATATCACACCTCTCCTGAGTTATAAAGTTGCTTCTAAAAAAAGGAATATGTAGTTTGCCTTTTATAGAAAACATAAATGGAATGCCTTAGAAAAATGTTATCACATTTACTGTATTAGTACTTAGAGGAATTTAATTAAGTACAGGCAGCCTGGTTAAGATCAATGCAGAAATGTTGTGGAAGGTACAAAATAACTGATTTCTTCCTTTTCTATTCTAATTATCTATTCATCTAGCTCACTTTTCCTTCTGAGTATTAAAAACAATTTTTTTTAATGTTTATTTATTTTTGAGAGACAGGGAGAGACAGTGCGAGCAGGGGAGGGGCAGAGAGAGAGGGAGACAGAATCTGAAGTAGGCTCCAGGCTCTGAGCTGTCAGCACAGAGCCCTACAAGGGGCTCTAACTCACAAACTGCCAAGATAATGACCTGAGCCAAGGTCAGACGCTCAGCTGAATGAGCCACACAGGCACCCCTGAGCATTTATAAGACAAAATGAAGGCTTTTCCAAAATTGTCTGATTGTGTGATTCTTTCTTAGATTTTGTGATCTGTAAGTTTTAGTGATTATTTTTCTTTAGCCAATCATCACTTGGTATTAAGATCCCAAGAGATTCAATGGCCCATGAATGGTTAATACTTTTTGGAGAGTATTTTGTAATCTCTAGAGCTTGAGGAATGCTTCATGAGAATAGGAGTCAATGAAATTCCAATTTGCAATGCTATTAAGAAATTTTTATTCTAAGCTCCCACTTTATGTTTAATAGAATCAACTTTTAGGATGATAATTCACCAATGAAAATAAATGATTTCTTATGTTTTCAATAACCACAAAACAGTAAAGTGACAGTAACTGTGATTTGATTTTAAAAAAGGTTATGGCACAAGTGTGTTTGTGTGATCATTACATACGTGTAATTTCCCTTGTTAAAGGGAAGGCGTTTTAGAAATATTAGTGTGAAAAATAATATGAACTTAATATTTTTGAAAGCCTCTAAAACATAACATATATCTGATACATTTCTCACCAACCATCACATTTGCAATAAAAATTTCATTATTTCATAATACTTTACAATAATATTTCACCTTACGCTTATGAACAATGTGAATATTAGAATCAACTTTTTCCAGAGAAGTTTCTGTCAATCAAGAGGATCACCTTTCCCTTCCCTCTTATTTTTCTTCCTCTCTTTCTTCTGTCTACCTACATACCTATTATATATACCATATGTATAGTATATATTCATTTAGTTAACATTTTCATGTTGTTTGTATACACTCCTTATATATATACATATATATATGTATATATATATATATAATCAGTTTTATAATTTAAATGTTTTTATTTAAATTTAAGTTAAATACAGTGTAATATTGGTTTCAGGAGTAGAATTTAGTGATTTATCACTTACATACAACACTCAATGCTCATCATAAGTGGCCTCCTTAATACCCATCACCCATTTAGCCCATCACACCACCAACCTCCCTCCGTCAACTCTCAGTTCGTTCTCTATTATTAAGAGTCTTTTATGGTTTGCTTCCTTCTCTGTTTTTTTCTATGTTCATCTGTTTTGTTTCTTAAATTCCACATATGAATGAAAGCATATTGTATTTGTCTTTCTCTGACTGACTTATTTCACTTAACATTATACACTCTAGTTCTATCCATGTCATTGCAAATGGCAAGATTTTATTCTTTTTGATGGCAGAGTAGTGTGTATGTGTGTATATATATATATATGTGTGTGTGTGTGTGTGTGTGTGTGTGTATATATATATATATATGTGTGTGTGTGTGTGTGTGTGTGTGTGTGTGTGTGTGTGTATATATATGTATATAGATGCCACATCTTTATCCACTCATCAGTCGATGGACATTGGGCTCTTTCCATAATTTGGCTCTTGTTGATAATGCTGCTATAAACATCAGGGTGCATGTACCCCTTCAAATCAGTGTTTTTGCATCCTTTAGGTAAATACCTAGTAGTACACTTGCTGGGTTGTAGGGTTGTTTTATTTTTAGCTTTTTGAGGAAACTCCATACTATTTTACAGAGTGGCTGCAGTAGTTTACATCTACACCAACAGTGCAAAAGTGTTCCCCTTTCTCCATATCCTCATCAACATCTGTTGTTTCCTGAGTTGTCAATTTTAGCTATTCTGACAAGTGTGATGTGGTATCTCATTGTGGTTTTGGTTTGTATTCCCCTGATGATGAGTGATGTTGAGCATCTTTTCATGTGTCTGTTAACCATCTGGATGCTTGGAAAAATGCCTATTCATGTTTTCTGCCCATTTCTTTTGTTTTATCTTTTATTTTTTTAATGTTTATTTTTGAGAGAGGGAGAGAGAGGCAGACAGAGAGAGTGTGAGTAGGGGAGGGGCAGAGAGAGAGAGAGAGAGATAGACAGACAGACAGACAGAATCTGAAGTCGGCTCCAGGCTCTGAGCTGTCAACACAGAGCCTGATTCAGGGCTCAAACCCATGGACCGGACCATGAGATCATGAACTGAGCTGAAGTCAGATGCTTAAACAACTGAGCCACCCAGGCACCCCTTCTACCCATTTCTTAACTGGATTATTTGTTTTTTGGGTATTGAGTTTGATAAGTTCTTGCTTTTGCATTTCAGCTTACTTGTGATTTTCTTACAAAAGTAAACCTATATAATTTCATTTCTTACAAATTGCCCCAATATGGAATTTATAATTGAATAAAATGATAAATTAATTTTCATTTTGTGGTAATATTGTGTTAAATGCTTTTTTAAAAAAATGTAACCCATTCCATGAAAGGACAATGGTAAGAAATAAGTGAGTGTTCACAGACACTCTTGTCTATGAGATACAAGAAAAGGTATTTCTGTCTGGGAGTTAGAAACTATGTACAGCTCTTTACATTAACCTATGTATCAGACCAAGCTGGAAATCAAGAAACCAAAGTCAAATCCACTTACCTAGTATCTAGTTATATTCACAACTGCTGTCTTAAGACAACCAGTTTTCTTAGTGATACATAGGTGCCAAAGGGGATATTAACTGTAGGAGCCAGGCTTGGACACATTTTTTACAATTCTGAAGTTGTCAGAGTCATTTTCTTGGATATTATTGAGGGAGGTAGGACATGCTGTAAAAGAGGCAAAGGACAGATAAACACAGTGTGTAGATTTGCTAATAAGGAAAACTAAGGCATAAATAAGTCATGTATCATCATTTCCAAGAAACTCTTTGGAGTCTCTATGTCCTATCATTCCAGATTATGAAATTGTTGTTTCATATCAGTAGGAAAGACCATTTTTGTATCAGTTGAAAGAGTTTGAATATAAATATGACATTTATCAGGATAGCTTAATTTACCTTTATATACCATGCTTTTCCCTTTCAAATATGATTGGCAGAGAGGGAATTCTTCAGTTAATCTATTTTCTTTTAAGAACATATCAGTGGAAGAAAAAGGTAAATTTCATGTCTTGTACTGAAACTTCTATATTTTCCTACAAAAACTAGTATAAAATAGATACCATCTCATTTCAAATGGCAAAGATAAGGCTGACAGCAGATTTTATCTTAAATTTCTATTTGATTTTTCAGCATGTTTTAATTACATTTTATTGATAAACTCATGGAGATATTTTAATAATGCTTTAATTTTAAACGTTTTATTGATGACACAGAAGTAGAAATTTAAGAAATATTAATTGATACATATTATTATTTCTCGTAAAATACATTTCATAGTGCTTGTGGTTTTTAGTAGCTTCTTATAGTATAGCAATATGTATCTTTTCTATGAATGTTTAAGCTGCTTTGCTTTGATATGAGAAACAATGGAGATTATTGACACATGAATTTTAGTTACACAGGATAAGATTGACTATTTTCTATACAGAAAGCCAGTTAAGACCTGGTTTTTAGGCTAGTAAGAAAAAGAGGCGTTGTTTATATACATATGTCTAACTGAAAGAATGAATTGAGGTGTTTGAAGAATTTATGTAGAGAAAGGCAGAGAGTTCTTCATTCAGCTTTACTTTTAAGGGTATACTTTTTTCATAATAACATTCATTTATTTGAGTAAAAGGCCATTCTCTGGACCACATTCTTAAAGGCTTGCTTCACCTGCTGATTCCTTAGTGTATATATGAAAGGGTTTAAGAGAGGAGCCACTGAGGTATTGAGCACAGCTACTCCTTTGCTTAAAGTCACCCTTTCCCTTGCAGAACGCTTAATGTACATGAAAATGCAGCTTCCATAAGAGAGGGAGACCACTATCATGTGGGAGGAACAAGTGGAAAAGGCTTTCTTCCTTTGACTTGTGGAAGGAATTCTCAGAATTGTACGGATGATGTATGTGTAAGAGAGAATAACTAGCGTTAAGGTGACCATAAGTGTTACCACCGCTAAAAAAAATGCCATGAGTTCTAGAAAGTGAGTGTTTGTGCAAGAAAGCTGTAGAATTGGAGAAGCGTCACAGATAAAATGATCAATTACATTGGAGGCACAGAAATCCAACTGTAGAAGCAACAGTATTGGTGGAAAGATGATCAGGAATCCTGCAAGCCATGAGCTAAAGACAAGAAGGGTGCAGACTCTGCTGCTCATGATGGTCATGTAATGGAGAGGCTTGCAGATGGCCACGTAGCGGTCATAGGACATGGCAGCCAGAAGGTAAAATTCTGTCACCCCCAAGAAGATGAAGAAAAATAGCTGAGTCACACAACCATTGTAGGAAATGGTTCTGTCCCTTGTCACAAAAGTGACAAGGAATCTGGGAATGCAGACAGATGTGAATGATATTTCTAGGAATGAGAAGTTTCGAAGGAAGAAATACATTGGAGTCTGCAGGTGGGCATCTGAAAGGGTGAGGGTGACAATGATCAGGTTCCCAGTCACACTTAGCATGTAGGTAGCAAGAAGAAATACGAAAAGTACAACCTGCCACTGTGGGTCATTTGTCAATCCAAGAAGAATAAATTCTGTTACTGAGGTGTAATTTTTCATTATCTTCCTTCTTTATAATGATATTTTTGTGTAGCTGTAAAATAGATGAAAAAATAAGAAAAGTTACGACACCAGGAAAGAAAAACATACACACATACACAAACACATAGACACACTTTTAAATAATGTTTGTTTATTTTGAGATAGAGGGAAGGAAGGGGCAGAGACAGAGGGAGAGAGAGAATCCCAAGCAGTCTCCGTGTTGTCAGCGCAGAGTCTTACCTGGGGCTTGATTATATGAGCTGTGAGATCATGACCTGAGCTGAAATAAGAGTCAGGTGCTTAACTGACTGAGTCACCCAGGCACTCCAACTTAAATAAATAAATAAATAAATAAATAAATAAATAAATTTTAAGTCATTGCTGCCTTATATTTTTAGAGAAACATGATACTGACATTTATAATAATTATATAATAATATATAATAATAAATGTTAGTATGTCATATATTAATTCATTATTCTTGTATATCTTTCATTGTATTCTCACATATCTCAGTATAAATCCCTGTCTTCTGAATATTTTGGTATATACCTGAAAACAAGAAAAAAAGATTAAAACCTCTAAGATGAAAACCTTTTCTAATAAAACTCAGCTTACTCCCAGCATACTACAAAATTTTGAAGGTATTTTTTGTTACTTTCTTCATCATATATATTTTAACTTTTCTATTTTGAATAACCATTTGTCTTCTCCCATTCAAACTTTTACAATCTTCAGAGACCACTTACTTGCCCATCTGGTAGAATAATGTTCCATGATAACAGTATACAGACACATTTAATGCATGGGAGGGTAGTCCCAATCGAATTCCAATGTCTGTGTCACAAGACATTCTAGTTTTAATTAGTAATTTGCCATAGTGGTCTTTTCTAAGATTATAAACATATTCTTAAATATATTTGTATTTAGTATCTACCTATCGTGAGTCTGCTCTCTGATACATAAAGCACTACTGTTTCTTAAGTCCTAATTTTATTTTTGTAAATTGTAAATTGTAAATTTTGTAAATTCTAAAATGATTTTGGGGCTCCTGGCTGGCTCAAAGGAGCGTGTTACTTTTGATTTGGGGTTGTGAGTTCAAACCCCATGTAGGATGTAGAGATTATCTCAATAAAAAAAACTTAAAAAAAATAAAATCATTTAGCACTTTTCCATAATATTGCCTATTGTTTTCTTGAGGGAGACAAAAGGTACGCTTTTGGGAAGCAAGGATTATTTCTTATTTCTTTTATTTTTCATCTTTGGCTTTAATGCAACTCTTGATGTTTATCAGGATTTGATTTTTTCCTGTTTAAAGTTTTTATTTTCCATAAAAGCTTTAGATGCGCTGTCATCTAAGATCATTTTAAAAAATGCTTAACTGTCCATACAGCCTAAGTCTGTAATGTCTCCTTTGTTTTCTACATCCTTCTGAGGTTTCAGAGCTTTCAAAAGGAATGGTATTTTCTGAGAATTAGCCAATTAATTTAGTGTGTTAATGAACACATTAAAATCTTTACCTGATTGCTAGGAGGGGATTATTCCTACTTTGCATCATCTCTCCTCCTCGTGGTCATAAGATATGCATTTTTTTTTTTTTTTTGTCTTCTGCCTTTACATGATGGATGCTAACCCTCACTGTATAAAATTCACATTGTGTAAAATTAAAACAGAAAATGTATCTGCTCAGCGTTAAGACACATGAAATAGTTTCAAATCTTGCACAAAAATGATTACATGGTATCTTGATATTGATTATATTAAAAATAATTATTAAAAGACATTTAGATTAAGAACACAAAAATATGTAGTCTTATCAATCACTGAATATTTACATTATAATGAACAAAAATGTTGCATGAAACTATTACATTGTTGCAGTTTAAAAATTTCTTCATTTATATATTTCATATAAATTGTGTGGTTTAATTTAGTCATATATAGTATTGTGCATAATTGAGAAAACTTGCATAAAGCATAAATTTATCCTATTAAAGCAAAATTGCATTCCTGAAAGAAACTACTAAAGACATACTTTTTTTTTAATGTTTATTCATTTTTGAGAGAGAGAGAGAGAGAGAGAGAGGGAGAGGCAGAGCATGAGTGAGGGAAGGGCAGAGAGAAAGGGAGACACAGAATCTGAGGCAGGCTCTAGGCTCTGAGCTGTCAGCACAAAGCCTGATGCAGGGCTTGAACTCACAAACCATGAGATCATGACCTGAACCAAGTTGGACGCTCAACCGACTGAGCCACCCAGGTGCCCCAAGACATACTTACTTTTATGGTAAATATGGTTGGTTTAGTCATTGTCATTTCTAATGGCTTATTTAATTTGTTTAAATGTAAGAATTTTGGGAATTTTCAAAAGTCTTTGCAATCTGTTTCTTCTCTGTAATCTTATCCTTGTAACCAAGTATTCAAAATATTGATAAAGCATAATTCAGGGAGCTTCTCTGCAATTTTTATAAAAAGGGCATACATCAACTTATTTCTATACATTAACCCAGATTTCTCGAAGGATCTGAGTTCTCAAGATATCCTACCTATTGCCACTTTAAGAAGTATTGTCTTGATACTTGAAATGAAGTAAGTGATAGTTGAAATGAAATAAGTTATAGTTGAAATGAAATAAGTTATAGTTGAATGAAATAAGTTATAGTTGAATGAAATAAGTTATGGTTGAAATGAAGTTATAGTTGGAATGTCTTTCCAGGTATGGTGGGCAAGATGATATGATCTTAGTAATGTTATTCAGGCTAGTTATCATTTTATCTGCTCCATTCACAATGGACTCAGGGGGATTAGCTGAGTAAATAAACAAAAGGTACCATGGAGATTGGTGTTCTCCAGACACCAGCATTCAACAATAGTCCAAATTAGTAAATAATTTAGAATAGATTATTTTGGTGATTGTGGCCTGAAATCAGAGCAGAAAAAATACATAGAAGAATTTAAATTATAAAAATATTCACATTGTGCAAAACTAAAACTTAAGTATACCTGCTCAACGTTAAGATACAGTGTTAAGACATAAAAGTAAATTATAAAAAGAATCCATAACTTCACAAGGAGAAGAAATTTAATGGTGTAAGAGATAAACAATTTCTCAATGGCAATAGATTTTAAATTGTGAACAAGTGGGCTTCTCTCTAATCTTAGGGAAAATATTAAGAATTCACTGTGATGTTTTAGACTGGGGCTGAGGTCTCAATCATTCTACACCATAAGAAATGCCATGTTTTTTAAGGTTTTACATTTTTACACTGAATGGTGACATAGAAAACCTGTCATGATTATAATCATTACCATTTATTCACTCCATGATTACTTTTGGCATGTTTTCTATGTGTTGGGGTCAAGCTTAGGTTCTGAGGGTAGAGAGATGGAAAAGACAACTGTGTGCATAATTTTCACTTCTTACAACAGAAGGTGAGAATTCTACGTTATTTTAGAAACCTCAGATTCCTTTTCTCATGTCCAAGATAAGCGATATGTCCCTCATCCCGTGCATCATTTTATTTTTCAGTGCAGTGATCCGAAAAGATGTCTGTAATATCCCATTTACATTCATCATTTGGAACTTATATTTAGTTGCTATTTAAGAGAGGACAGAGAACAAACTGAGGGGTGATGGGGGGAGGGTGGGAGAGAGGGGAAAATGGGTGATGGGCATTGAGGAGGGCACTTGTTGGGATGAGCACTGGGTGTTGTATGTAAGCGATGAACCATGGGAATCTACCCCAAAAACCAAGAGCACACTTTACACACTGTATGTTAGCCAATTTGATAATTAATTATATTTAAAAAAAAAAATAAAAGAGGATTTCCATAAGACATATAAATAGTTTAAAATCAACGGAAATTTGGATTACTTGATGATCTTAAAATGTTAGACAATTTCTGAAGAAAGATTTTAAGATTTTTTTTGGAGACATGAAATTATTCAAGGTATATGACTAAGTAATAAAGAGTACACACTAAAGAAAGAGACTATTAAAGCAAGCAGAACAGCTATTTAAATTCAAAGTATATTAGTCTGTTCATGAGAAAAGTCAAGAACTTGAATACTATGCCATACATGTGATCATGTTTTTTAAAAATTTTTTAATGTTTATTTTTGAGAGAGAGAGAATGAGTGAGAGCAAGCAGGGGAGCGTCAGAGAGAGTGGGAGACACAGAATCTGAGGCAGGGTCCAGGTTCTGAGCTGTCAACACAGAGCCTGACACAGGGCTTGAACCCACAGACTGTGAGATCATGCCCTGACCCAAAGTCGGGCGTTTATCCGACTGAGCCAGCCAGGCACCCCTGTGCTCATGTTTTATTATAAACATTGTCAGAATAGTATCTACATGATGTTTATGTGTAGGTCATCATATTATTTAAAAGTTTATGTTATATAGAAACTGTTGTCACATCAAGATACATGGAAATTGCTTTAATGTATATGACCTCAACTTGATTATGTATGGGAGGAAAGATGCTTTTCCTTTTGCTCTTTTAGGTTCTTGGCTGAGAGCCCTCCCCTCCCCCCCCATAATAAAAAAAATTAACAGGAGAAAAACAGAAGTTTAATAGCATGCGTACCTCCTGTATACATGGGAAAGATCCAGGAAAATGGAGTAATTCCCCCAAATGGCTCAAGCCACCACCTTTAATAATATCCTCACCTGTAGCCAAAAGAAGATGTTGTGGAGTGGGGAGGGAGCCAGTTATGGGAAGTTATCAAGGGAAACACAGTGAAGGAGGGTATGGTTGTACAGATTTGCATTGCTGCCTTCTCCTTTGGTAAGAGTTTCTAGAGATTTGATTATCCTCCACTTCTTGGTACAGAGAGGGAGATACCCTTACAAATGGGATTTTCTTACATAATGCAAATACCTTACAAAAAAGTGACTTCTCAGTTTACAGAGCTTTTCCTTTGTCTGTTATTTCTTAAACAAAACCAGGAAAAATAATCCTATGCCAAAGAGACATATCAGGGGGTGATATAGTCTGCTCCCCTTCAGTACTTCTGCAAAGACCCTATTTCCAAAGAAGGTCATATCTGTAGGTTTCAGATGGACATGACCTTTGAAGGGCACTATGCAAAGCAGTACAGGACCCAAACAGATACTTCTAATAACAGTTTAAGCAATAATGTATTTCCAGGGAGCAGAGAAACTTATGTGCCTCAAACTTTTTAGCAGAATTTGCTTTTATATCAATATTTTCAATAATAGATTATAGGGAGATGCATAAAGATTGACAGAATATAAGTAATAAAGCTGTTACATTAAGCATAACTTTATCAATGAAGAAAAACTTAATCTTTTATCCTTTAAAGACATATCCATCAAAGATTAAAGATTGTCTTAAATCAAGGGCATGCAATATAAGTTATTCATGATAAGACCTATATGTTTGTATTTTAGCTTTAGTTTACTTTTAAATTCACACCTGAGACAATCCCTCCCACCCCCCACCACCAGTGATTAAAGTGATACAATTCATCAGTTGGCTATCCACTATGCATAGTAAAAATATTAAATATATGGATATCTAGTATTCACCTTCATTTAAAGTTGTGAAATAAAAATGAATACGATGAATATATACAAAATTATAAATAAGCAAAAACACAGTTGGAAAAAATGAGTCAAGTTTATATATGGCGTGTTAATAAACTCCTTTCTATCATGTGGCTCAGTAGTTCATTTTACCTTCTGTTGTAAGCAACACGATGCTTCTTAGACATCTAAGGGCTTACCCCCAATCAGAAAAAAATGTCTTAAACAATATTTTCCTAATTTTATCATTCTACAATGATCTTGCTGTAGAATTATCACATGGTTTTGTGACTTGAAACTGGGTTTGCCTTTAGGTGGATGTTGAGCCAAAAACAATGAGCAAGTTAAAGAATAGGAAAGGAAGGGTTTTACTTGCAACAAGTAAAGGAGAACACCTGGGATATTTCCTAAAGCGGTGTGTCCTTCATCAACAAAACTGGAGAAATTTTAAACCAAGGGTGAATACATATTCATCCAGAGGCTTGCAAAATGGGAAATTCAGCATGGAATTGGGAGAAAATTCCAAGGTGACTGAGTTAATTGACATCACAAGGGCTGGCAAGGGTCACTTCTCTGGCTTTGGTTGGTGTGATCTCTTAAATTGTGCAAAGGCATTTAAATCCTGCAAACATAACAAGAATGCATCAGGCCAATCTTTACTTTTGAATCAGCCCTGGGAGTTCTACCACTGATTTATTGTTTCTCATATGACTGTGCTGTCCCCTGACCTTATAGTGGCTATTTGTTCTTACCTTGTTTTATTGACTATTGAAGTCTACTCTTCTGCAATTTCAACATATCCTAGGAAGTTCTGCAAGAAATGTGCTTTGGACAAGTAGTGCTGCTCAGGTATAGGTCCCAAGATGGCAGGGGCCTAAAACAACTTTTCTTATGTCAAGAAAGCTATGTCTCATCTTTTTCAGGGGACCCAAACTCTTTCTGCTTATAGTTTTAAGGTAGTGATTTTGTATTTGTCATTTTTTTCCTGTATTTGTTAATTGGCATTATTCTGTAAGAAAGAATTCACTTTTTTCCACTTTTATTTAATTATACAATCATTTCTTTATAGTACGTACAAATGATTATTTTAAAAAGTTTCAAACACTTATTTATTTTTGAGAGAGAGACAGCGAGTATATGGAGGAGAAGCAGAGAGATGGAGACAGAGGATCTGAAGTAGTCTCTGCGCTGTGAGCACAGAGCCTGATATGGGTCTTGAACTCACAAACCCACCATGAGATCATGACCTGAGCCAAAATCAAGAGTCAGCTGCTTAACCAACCTAGGTGCCACCCAAGCGCCCCAACACTAATGAATATAAATTGTATCCTTTGGATTATAATATAATACTAGATGCTTTATTTTTTAAATTCTCTATCTTTGGCCTTTGGATCTTTCAATGGCTCTTGAATCCTTTCAACCTGACTCCATCTTAAAAAAATTTTTTTTTTTTTTGAGTTTTGAGGTTTTCCTAGGGTCTGTCAGTGGACAGTGATGAGAAATCTTTCTGTGCACACTAATCCATGTATACAAAGCATCAACATGCATTTATGTATCAATATACCTGTATATACACATGTACATTTTTTTAATGTTTATTTTATTTTTGAGAGAGACAAAGTATGAGCAGGGGAGGGCCAGAGAGAGAGGGAGACACAGCATCTGAAGCAGACTCTAGGATCTGAGTTGTCAACACAGAGCCCAACACAGGGCTCAAACTCAACAACCATGAGATCATGACCTGAGCTGAAGTCAGACGCCCAACCGACCCAGCCCCCCAGGTCCCCCTACAAATACAAATACATTTGTAGAGAGTGTTGATTCTCATTATTCCAGGTGGTTATGCTCCATAAGCTTTCCACACTGAATTAGCAATATTGAGTTTTTGTTCCTAGGGGGAATAGAAAGGTACATTCCTTCAAGCCTCTGTCACATCATTTTCACCAACTCAAACCACTTGTTATTATATAGGTTATATGCAATTTGTGCTATATGGCTTAGTTTTCCAGTGTCCTTTTAGAACAGACCAGTCTAATTAGCACTGAAACCCTGCTCTACATAATCATTTTCCTGTATCATATCTTAGAGATATTTAAAAATTCTTCCACAGCCTCTTGATCTGCAGAACTTGCCTAACCTGCAAATTTAACATTTCTTACACCTTGTCACCTTTTGAAAAATGTTAGCCAACAGCACTAGCTCTGTAGAGTTTAACATTTCCTAATAATGAGAAAACATGACCATAAATTTCTTTGGCTTTCAGACTTACAATGCTGTCGTTATGCACCCCCCCTCCTTTTTTTTTAATCTGTTTTCAGAGAACAAGCTGAGAATTGCTGGAGGTGTTGGGTGGGGGAATGTGCTAAATTTGTGATGGGCATTAAGGAAGGCACTTGTGATGAGCACTGGGTGTTCTATGTAAGTGATGAACCACCAAATTCTACTCCTGAAACAATTATTACACTATATGTTACTAATTTGGATTTAAAAAAAAAGTATAAAATCTGTTTTCATTTCATGCATCTACAAATTTGTCTGCTTTTCATCTTCTCCATGGCTTCATGACACAGTAAAGATGCTACTTTAGCATTTTCAATAGAAGCCTCACGTACAGAGTGACAAAATTTCCTCTTCCTTTTTCTGGATGTACTACGTTGTTGATCTATTAGCATTAAGCCAACAGTCCTAGAACTCATGCCTGGCCCAAACTTACCCAATAGATAGGTATTTTCTCTGTAAGTCACATCACAGTTCTTGCTCTCAAGACACTTAGTGCTATAGCACTGTGCTCTGGGTTCATTAAAAGCAGTGAAATAATTAAAACAGAAAAATGTGAAAAATGTGGCATTATGTAGGCCTTGACAAAGACTTTGTTTAAGGTATGAGAGCTGAAACAAGAAGGCAGAGCATCACCTTGTTTAACCTCTGCTGGGAACAGGTGTAATGGGTAACTCAAACTTTTTGCTGCTCTGCACATGTCCTGGACTGGCTCAAAAAGTGTCCCGTAGATTGATTTTGGGGTTGCAAATACATGCTAGAGAGTAGGAAAATGTACAAATAAGGAGTCTGAATAAGGAGGAACAACTTTATATGAAACGAATGTAAGTTCATGATCCCTCCAATGTCGGTTCTTCAGACTTCATTCTTTATAAAATAGATTTATTTGTCAGTGTATGTCCCTCTTGATTTCTACTGACATCCTGGGTGACTATTTGTCGTTTTCATTTGGTGAACTCACACACTATGGGTTGTTTACTGTTCTATGGGTGGTTAAAATTGCATGGATATAAAATTGCTAACTGTAAAACTATTTGTATAATGTATGGCTTAAGGAATTATCAAGACAGCTGAAGGCAGATTTTAGGATGAGCTTTCTGGAATGATCTCAAAGCTGCCTCACAAAACTGAGCCCAAGAGAGCTGCTCCTCAGGAATCTAGTACTATTGCTACAAAATGTAGAGTCATCTGAATCTACTATGCTCTATACTAGCAATACAGATATTTAACTGTTACTAAGTTTAGAGTTTGTACCTTTTACAAATGTATCTGATTGGCAGAACTAAAATTACATTTAGAATCCTAGCTTCAAGGACAACTTAAAATGTAGTCTTTGCAGTCCTTGCATATAGATAGACATATTTGATGGAATTTGGAAGATGCAAAATGTTTAAGTTCATAATGTTTTTAGAGTAGTGATAGACAAAAGATAAATTTAAATTATTCACATCAATAAATCAAGTAAGCATTATTGTAATCCTCAATTTACAGATGTGGGAGTAGCATATAATGCACTGTTGAAGGACAGTTTTCCTGCAGACACTGTTGTGATACATAAAGCTGAATTATTTTTGAGTAAATACCATGTGGTTAAAACTGACATTGTGTAAAATAATAGTATTAGTTTTAATTTATCAGGTGCTTGGAAGGTACCAGGCATGTTTGTAAGCCATTTATAAGCCTTGTCTAAATAAATATTTACAACGACCACCAGAGGAAATCCTATTATTCTCCTTAATTTTTATATTAGGAAGCTGAAGCTGACTCATTGAGAGTTGCGCTAATTCTTCCAAAGTCTCACAAATGGAATTGTGTTTCTGGGGATTATATAGAGTGAATGATAGAGTAGATGGGCTGCTGAGACTTGAAGAAATCTGTCTCAAGGAAGCCACTTATATATGCTAAGTAAATAATATTATTGAGCACCATTGATGTTTCACTATTGTCTATATGAAAACATCTCAAGTTAAGAAAACATTAAAATTGTGATAACCATGATAGTCTAATCATGGGGTTCCATATGGTACCTCAATGATTAAAAGATAGGATTTTGCCCTAAATATGTCTGCAGTGGAGATCCTGGGAGGTAGACCTATAAATAAAAGAGAGATCCTATCTATTGAGTTAGATAGATAGGTCCTATCTAAGGAGTTTAAGAGGTGTTGGTATTGTTTGAAGGGGTATAGCAATTTCTGTCTTTGGTTCTAAACACAAGGAATCCTAGAAAACCCAGATATAGAAACTTATTCAAACAAGATATCAGCAGAGGAATGATAATTTCAAGGCAGGAGATACCAATCATTTAGATAGGAAGTAGGCATTTTGACACTTTCATCCATTTGTTGATTAACAAATATTTGAGTAAATGACTACACTACAATAAACCCTTTGGTAGGCAATAATGGAGATAGTATTCCCTTTGCTAGAAAAATGCTCATGGTCTATTAATATAGTCATGAAAACTGAAATTCAAGTATATTGTGAAAACTTCTAATTATATTGATAAGTATACTGTACCACGTGGATCATGTAATCCTATACGACTGTAAATTATAACAATCCACGTCCAGTTTTATAGATGGAGCCAAAAAGGCAAGTGAGCTTGAGAACTTTAGCACTGGAGATTTACCATCAGAAGGTGATGTAGGGCATGATGAACACCAAAATGTTCTGATTATTTAAGAATACAGAGGTTTACTCTGACTCAAATCAGAATGATGGAGAATGACTAAGTAATATCTATGAGTGAGATAATGAATTACCAATTGCATATTCTATGGTGATGGCTGCAGTTGTTGTTGTGGATAACTCAGTGTTCAATCCAAAAATAACAGAGAGTCTTGCCAATTGAGTGTCTATATTATCATACAGGTATATGTTGTATCTGAGACTACCAATGGAAAAGTTTGGGATTCTGAGTTTCTTTGGCTATTTTTCTGGTTTTAGGTCTAGGGATTTAATTTTAATTTCAAAGGAGTGCTTGTCTTCTGAATTTTTAATTTTCTGAGAGATGTTACTTTGAGAGAAATCCCCATAAGCCAAGTGTGGCATTTCGGTGGACTTATTTAGTACTCTTGTGAAAGAAAGTACTTTCGTGAAAGAATGCCATCTTATTCTGAAAGTCTGTTTCTTTGTATATGTTTATATTGCAAGATTTCTCCCTTCCCACAGGAATTGGCACAATGGCTTATTTGGGGGACATAGCTAGATTTGAATCATGGTTCTAATATATATTGGCCATGTATACATTATTTGTTTCCTGTGAATTTCTATGTCTCATTCTTTAAAAGGAGAAGAGAAACATACCCACTTGAGGGGATTGTTAACACTCATAGGGGTAGATAAAATGTTTAATATCATTTAAAACATACAATACTCACATGAGGAAAGCGAGTATTGGTTTTATAGCATTATTTTACCTGTGTATAATAAATTGAATCAATAAAATTAGCTTTTCAAGGAAAACATAAAAAAGAAGTAGTGGCTACTTGTTACCTTCCGTTTATTTCCATGTGGTTCACATTCACTTCTCTCACTTTTACAATTGTGTTTTTTGCAATCATTATTCCCCTTGTCCAGAATATCCATTTGATTATATTTCTTATTTTGAATTGGCGTTCTTACTTCATTACTGCAAATATTGTGAGCAATCCCATATTTCATATTGATATAGCCCTTGGTATATGTTTTTATAAAGATTCATTCTATATCTAAATGTCCACCTTTTTATCCATTGCCTGAAATTTTATAAGATGGAGATGGTATATCTTATTAACCAAATGGCTAGCACATGCTTGCAACATTTTAAAAGTATTTTTAGAAATAACATCTAAACGAATTTTCAATGATATAAGAATTAGGGAGAAATTATATTTGTGAGATTCTTATTCTGCTTATAGGAAGCTGTTACTATCCACGTATAGGTATTAAGTATTGTTATTGGTTTTTCTTTCTGCCTGTTTTGTTTGCATGGGTTTAATTTGACAAATACACCTCAGTGTTCACTAGATGTAAATGCCTGAAGTAGTCCTAGAAATATAGACTGTGGTCATTGATATAAATTCTTTCAAATAGATCCAAGAGAGGACTAGAAATGGAATGGTAATGGGTTAAACTTTGTATAAGATTAATGTATGATTCACAATGCAGTTTGAGGGTAGAGGGAGCCTTGCTGGAGAGTGTCTTGGAGAATATCATAATCCTATTTCTCAAAACCCTTTTTTACTCAGGAAATAATGTGACTTTGTGTATAACATATATGCTAATGACCAAGAAATAAAATAAAAGGGAAACTAAGATGACAGCCAAAGCGGGCAAGTTTTCTCTTCTGCATGTGACTTTAGGGTTAAAAAGAACCAACATTTAGCAATTATTGTGAAGTTGACTGTAATTGTGCTAAGAAAAAAGGCAGGAAAACTGCCATTTTCTTTGATGATGATAACATCACCCGGCCTATAGGTTATTTAGGCCTAAGCTGCTGCATTTATCAAATTAAATTTTAGTTATATGTTGTTTTTCTCCCCCACTACTTTCAGATAATTTAGGGTAATAATCATTCTTTTTCGTTATTATATCCTCAGTGCCTGTCATAAGTAAGAAAAACCTGGAGTTCATCACACATTAAAAAGTCCTTTAATTTAACAATTCTAATATTGACTATGAACTTTTGTTCATAAATTATTACATGTGAAAGTCAATGAGAAATGAAAGTAACCCAGTAGTCTGGATTTGAGATGAAAGAAAAGTGATTTACATCCCAGTTCTGAAAGCTGCAATCTCTGTAGCATTGAAGTCTCAACCTCAATTTCATTGTGTTTGTTCACCTATAAATTAGGAATAATGATGTTCATTTTCAAAGAGTTTTTTTAAAATAAATACTTCATGTGATTTGCTTAATACAAAAAAAAGTGTCTAGAATATTGTCAACAGATGTTATTTCTGTTCCGTACTTCCAAAAACCCTGAGGTTGATTCTAGATGCGACAATTAAAACTCAAATCTTCAGAAAGATGAACTTTTACCAGTTTATCATAGTTTCATACATTTTATACATTTGCCATGTTTTACGTTGCCTGTTCTCTACCCAGTTTTTAATTTTTGGGCGTATTTGATCTATGTAAAGAAAAATACATCTAACTAAAAGATAATAGTAATTGAAAGTACATCATAAGGTTGTTGTCAGGACTAAATGAGTTAATACAAAGAAAACAATAGATTTTGAGTGTAGGAATTGCTGAAAAATCTTATATTGTCTTCTACCCCAGTCTCTCTTTCTTCTTCTCATTAGCACTATGATTAATATTATAAAGATTTTTTAATGTGTATGAGTTTCTAATTTTTAAAATATTTAAGTAGATATTTATATATTATTTCCAACCCCTAATGGTTGTGTTCATTTGATTTCATGGAAATGACAAATAGAATCAAAATTTTCTAATGACATTCATTTCCATTAGTAACAATGAAAAGTTCAGAAATCTGCATGTACTCTTACACACTTACCATCAACCTAAAGCCCATGTCTCTTCAAAATCAAACCACTCCCATTCAAAATCATAATCATCAACCCAATTTTATTACTTCATCCAAATACATTTGAATAAAACTTCTGAATGCACAGAAAATTCTGAGACGATATTCACATTATCAAATTTATTGAGTTCCATGATTGGGAAATTTTAATAGGGGGATGGAAAAAAAGGGGAAAACACATAACTCGAGTAAAGGAAAGGGAGTTTTGAGAAAGTGTGAATAATAGAAAGCATTTCCAAGCACTTCATTCTTGTAATGCTACTAATGCCTTCAATTACTGGGGAAAAACATAACCTTTTGGACAGTATCCTTAAAGGCTTGCTTTACTTGCTGGTTCCTCAGGGTATATATAAATGGATTCATCATAGGAGCCACAGAGGTATTCAGAATAGCTACTCCTTTGGTCAATGATGCCTTCTGTTTTGCGGAAGGGTTGGCATACATGAATATGCAGCTTCCATAAGAGATGGAAATGACAATCATGTGAGAGGAACACGTAGAAAATGCCTTTTTTCTCTGACTGGCGGAAGGCAGTTTCAGAATTGTTCTAATGATGAACATGTAGGATAGAATTATTAATGCCAAAGTGAAAAGCAGTATGACTATTGCAGAGTAAAAGCCAATGACTTCTAGGAGCCATGTGTCTGAGCAAGATAACTGCAAGAGGGGAAAATAGTCACAAGCAAAGTGATCGATGACATTGGAGCCACAGTAATCTAACTGGAGAAAAAGAATAACTGGTGGGAAGATATTTAAGAATCCTGCCAGCCAAGCACAAAAGACAAGTAAAATGCAGACTCTTTTGTTCATGATGGTTGTATAATGTAGGGGTTTACAGATGGCTACATAGCGATCATAGGACATGGCAGTTAGAAGATAAAACTCAGTTATACCCATGAAGATGAAGAAAAACAACTGAGCTGTACAATTATTGTATGAAATAGATTTGTCTCCGGTGATAATTGTGCCCAGAAATCTAGGAATACAGACAGTTGTAAAGGATATTTCTAATACAGAGAAGTTCCTGAGGAAGAAATACATAGGGGTCTGTAGATGGGAATCCACCAAGGTGAGAGTGATGATGGTCAAATTTCCAGTTACACTTAATATATATGTGATAATTAAAAAGAGAAAAATCACAGTCTGGAGCTCGGGGTCATCAGATAGCCCTAGAAGAATGAATTCTTGGGGTACTGTGTGGTTTTTCATCGCTGATCATTTTTCCCCACTTTCAAACAGAGGATGTATGTTCTCCTATAGAAAATAAAAGAGTTAAAAGAAGATTGAGGATAGAATATAAAATCTTAAAATATCCATGATGATGAATAATCTATGAAAGCCAAAAACACATGTTCCCCTTCAGCAACTCTGTCCAATTCCTATTGGACCTTACATTCAAGTAATAACATGATCTGAAGTTAAAGATTGATCTCTTATTGTTGAGTATACACAATCACAGGCCATGGATTAAAAAAAAATGTCTTTTGCTAGCATTTAAGCAGAAGCTATTTCTTCTAATGTTTCTTTAAGATTAAGCATCTAATTATTCTCTTTTTTATAAAACCATGAAAATATTCTGATTGATCTTTTCTTTTCCTCAGTACTATAAAACAAGTCTGGATTATGGATAATCTAAATACAGAGTTTGAAATCTTACAGGTGTCCTTTAGGCTATCTCCACATTTTCTATTTTGAAGCCCACATAGTTGAGGGAACTCTCACAAGGTTAAACAACTTGTCACCATAGTAATCATCTCACAAGTTTATCCATGGGAATGTTTTGTTCGCATTCTCTTGTTAATTACTTTCTTAAAGGTTTGGTTGATGCTACCCTCCCTTTTCTTATCTTTTTAAATCCTTTTCCGATAAAAGTCCAGAAGGACAAGCAGGCAGTCTTCTTCTATTACTAAAATAATTATAGCCTAGAAAGAGTTTAATTCATACAATGTAGAATTCTATTTTTTGTTTTTTTTACAGTATTGTCATGGAAAATGAACAAGTAGGTGATCAGTATAGCATTTACTGGGAAACAGATAACCTTTCCAATTGGGAATTTTTTTTTTAATTTTTAAATTTTTAATGAAATTCCAGTTACTTAACATATAGTGTAATAATGATTTCAGGAGTAGAATTTAATTATTCATTACTTACATATAACATCCACTGCTCATCCCAGCAAGTGTTCTCCTTAATGCCCATCCCCCACCCAACACCCAACATAATCTATGTAACAAAAATGATTATAATATAGATCTACCTTTAAAATTAAATGTAATAAGTATATTTACACTTGAATTTAACACAAAAAATAAGCAATTAGATATATTAAACTAGGAAAACAGTTTTTTATTCTAAGAAATGGTAACTCTTAAAAGGGAAAGTATGAAAGGTCCAATAGGGAATAAAAAAAATTGTATTTTTATAACAGACCACGATTTCAAGTTAGAAAGAAAGAACAATCCAGGATTGATTTGTGTGTTCCTTCTTTAGCATTTTATTAATAGTCTCTTGGTAGTAAACAATTATTTAATTTGTAATATTGAAAGATTTGTGAATCCACAAACATATACAAATAATATTTTTAAAGACTTTGAATAAAATGAAGGTATATATATTGAAGAATAAAAAATTGACTTACTTCTTGGTCTTCTTGATGATTTAATCTCAGATTTTATCATCTGATTTGCTTAAACATTTACATAATTTCAGAGCTGCTAAATTGAATTAGCAAAAGATTTAGTTTCTATTGTGCTCTCAAAACAAGCATATTGATTTTTAAAACAAACAAGTATACTGATTTAGCTTTGTCATGGTTTTAAGGATCATAATTCTCTTTGTTGCTAGATTAGTGATATGTGACTCACAATATCCTTCATTACTGATGCTATGAATTTCTGAAAACATAATACAACTCATTCTGGCTTTTCATCTCTTATCAAGCTCCATGTACTAATTCACTTACACCTGGGTTGACTAGTAAAGTACTCTTCCATTTGCCTCTTTTCATATAGTACAAAAAATGATTGATTAAATCATTTTTCTTTCTATTCGTGTAAACATTTAAAATCAATAGTTTGTAATTCTATGATTATGCATCTATAAAACCTAAGTAGTATTTTCCTTAGGTTCAGGGACTGCTATATTTTCCTGCAAATGCTGTTTTGAAGAACAGAAAATAAGGAATGTTCTTCTCTAGGCATGCCATACAAATGGAACTGGACTGATTTTATGTGCCTTTTTGTTGGCCCAGGGGAATTGATTAAGTAAACTGAGTGCCAAGAGAAGAATCATTAAAGATAGGGGTGAATCATTTTTATAAATATTGATTAAAAAATATAAAAAGCAAACTTATAGGCAAATGTACAAACAACATTATAATGAATGTGTGGAAGCTTGACTTGGAATTTCACCCTTCTGATTATACAAGGAAGTCACATTTTTCTTCCAGAAACTTTGGACTTTTCTTCAGTAGAATTTGTGCCCTTATATCCTTTGAATTCTGGCAACCCCGAGAAGAATTGTTTAGCAGAATGAAATGGTAGAAAACACTGCTGTTGATTTCTAGTGTGAGTTGATTGCCTTCTGAAATGGACAACCAATTAAAGACATGAGAAGGTTTATCCATGTATTGGGCCTTTGAATGTAGGGAAACCCTTCCCATAGCTCCCACTAATGTGGCTTCTATTACCTTTAGACTACTTTTTCCATTCTGTTATTTACTTCCATTAAATACTGGTTTATATTTGTGCATATGACATCTTTTTGTTGTGAGAATATTTTTGAACCAGTAAAATAAATATCTGGGAATCTGGCATCGAATATTTTTAACTTGTTTATTTTCACATTTTCTTCAATGAGAGATGCTGTTTTTATTACTAGAAGAATACGATATTTGAATATCATATATGTAATGTACACATATATGTACACATATGTAATATAATTTCACATTTGATGACTTATCTTTATTTTCTTCAGTTAAAAATGTGGGCATAAAACATGCATGCATTAATGCCAGAAATGCAGATAATATGCAGGATTGAAAGATGAGAATATTTGAAAGTGGGACAAAAGAAAGAAGTGAGAAAGGATGAACAAATAACTAGCTAACACACAGAACAATAGATAGATGCCGAGATGTGTTGAATTTATTTATTTTTTAAAATATTTATTTATTTTGAGAGAGAGATAGCAGGGGAGGGGCAGAGAGAGAGAGAATCCCAAGCAGGCTCTGCTCTGTCAGCACACAGCCTAACACAGGGTTCGAACTCATGAACCATGAGATCATGGCCTGAGCCAAAACCAAGAGTTGGTCGCTTAACCAACTGAGCCACCCAGGCACCCTGAGATGTGTTGAATTTATAATTGATACATATTAAAACAGTAATTGAAAATATTCATTCAATATATTTCAATAGAGATAGTGAAACTGATTTTCTACTTATGAAAATTCTATTCCTTTGCCTTTATTTTTGTTTCCAAATAGTGATTCTGTTTTGTTCTGAGCTTTTATTGGTTACCAGGCACTGACCATACACTTAAATTATCTCAACTTTTTCAAACAAGCAGACAATACAAAACCTTCTGAGGTCAGTGCTATTATTCAGGTAAAGACTCTGAAGTAGAAAGAAGTTAGCTAAGTGTCTGCTGACCACCACTTGTGTGTTTGTGAACAATGCAGTCTTCATTGATTTTCTTACAGGAAAAGGAAGTGAGTTTCTATCTCACAAAGCACTGCACTTCATTTCAAATATCCTATTAGACAGGTTTCTTCTCCACATCTTTTCTGAGACTCCTAGATGATGAATTGCCTGTCTTTCTTACTTGATCATTCTTTCACTCTTACTTTCTTACATTATTGTTTTATTCTTGGTTCCTAATAGCTGTCTAGCTTTTCTCTGGACCTCCTCATAATTTACTTTTAATTAAGGCTGATTATACCTGGTACGTATCCAAAAGATACTAGGACATCAGGTTTTTAATAATGTGTCAATTACCTTCATGTCCTGTGAGGTTGATGAGTGACTATGTTTAAGGCCAACGAAACATTGTTCAGCTACCAGTTTCACTCTCCTACAGTTACAAATAATGTTTTACTGTAACACGTTCAAAATCATAAAATAAAATTTATTAAATCAAGTGGTTAAGGGATCCAAATAATTTAAGACTTTCTTAGAAGGACCTCTCATAGAGTTCTGAGCCTGGGTGGCTCAGTCAGTTGAGACTTGATTTTGACTAGGGTCATGATCTCAGGGCCAAGGGATCAAGCCCCACCTTGGGCTATATGCTGAGCACAGAGCCTGCTTGGGATTCTCTCCCTCTGTCCCTCCCCGCCTCTTGCTTTCTCTCCATAAAATAAATTTAAAAAAATTATTAAAGACTTTCTCTGAAAGCCTGAACTGACATCATATTACTAAATAATTCCAGTGCATATAACTAATTATTTTCAGTGATATATTAACATCCTTTTTAGGTAAGCTATCCTGCCCCTGCAGGATGTGTGATTGATCTCCCATTTACTGAATACTATCAGTTATTGACCTATTATTCTATAAGTTGAATTTATAATTTCAGAAGTGTATCAACTGACAGGTGATGTTGGATTTCATACATTTCTTGGTGTATCCCAAATAGTTCTAAGAATTTTTCCATGAGAAAAATAAGGGTTTGCATCATGGGAATTCCTACTATTAGAAAGCTCAGTAGGAAAACTTAATAAGAAGTGTTATCATTGACTTCATGAAAAGTCAAAGAAATAAATTTGTACATAGTTTTTAGATGGCCTAATGTAAAATATAAGACAATGAACATCAAATGCATTAGAAATATTCAATTATTTCTTTCTCATTCAACATTGTCTAGTTATGATATACACATTTTATTTGAACATTGTTTTAAAAGCTAACTCAGTGTCATGTACATTATTATATAAATAGCATGTGTTTCTGTTGGACAAAATAGTGCTCTGATTGCTAGGACACTGGAGCCATTCTACATTATTTAAACTTATTTATTCAAAAAATATTTATTGAATACCCACTACATGGCAGACACATGTTCTAAATGAGGAGGAATAGTGACTTCCAGTAAATGTTTAACAGCTGCCTCAGCGAGTGGAGGTGAGGAGCCCATCAGTAGAGTTTATCAATTTTGAAGATGTAAAGTCTCCCACCATGGCAGGTGATGTGGCCTTTCTGAATGCAGAATTGAGGAGACACAAGCACAGTTGGCTGTTGGGAAGTGTAAAGGCAGGTCCCAGCACAGCACTGCTGGAACACATCATTGTGTCTACAAAGTGGACAGAGATCCTTGCTTTCATGGGGTGAGGGAAGGGTGTGAGACAGACAATTAAGCAATGGACATGATTGATTAGTACATTATATGGTCTCTTGTAAATTAATCAATGTTTTGTAAAGGAAGAGAAAATTTAAAAACCTTGGAAGTGGGGAGCCACTAAATTTTAAATAGTGTCATTGGGGTGGGCCTTATTGAGGGGACATGTGGATGTCTGGCCTATCCCATGTAGATATCTCGGAGGGTAGTATGTCAGGGTTAAGAAACATTTAGTGTAAATACAGTAAGGCTGTAGGAGGAAAATAATGTTCTTTGCAAAGAAAGATTTATTTGTTTCTTCTTTTCCAGTAGTTTTGAATGTATGTATTATTCTTGTGCTAATGCCCTGGATAGAACTGTCAGTGGAGTGCAGAATAAAAGCAGTCATGGTGGGCTTGTAATAGATTTCTGTTTAATAGGTTTTCTATGAACAAAGTATATATATTATGAACAAAGTATATTATGAAATAAAGAAGGCATCTTTTGCACTTCAATGAATTATTCCTGTAAACTGTTATATCAAAATAGCCAGTAAAGATAAGAGAAAGTTATAACTCTTAGCCATTGATTATCAAAAAGAGCAGTTTAAGTTTAAGCACTTGTTTAAATATACCCCTGAACCATATGTAGTCATATCTGGTATCTAGGAATATTTATTTCTTCAGGTTTTTTTTTTTTTTGAAGAACTGGTATTGTGTATCTGATAATTATGGAATTCCAAAAACAAAAAAAAAAAGGGATTAATTCAAGTTTTCCTAATTATGTTTTAAATTGATAAATTATTTAGCACAGAAAATTTTAAACTGGGTAATGAAAGATGTTTTTTGATTTCTCACAATATATATAATTACATTTCTCTTTCAGTGGTACTGTTTCTTATATAATTACTAATAGTGCTATAATATGGAGAGGATAGTAACTGCAATATTCTAATAAGACTGTCAAGCTGTATTTACAGTCTTTGTATAGTAATTTAAAATAATGTTAAACTTGATTGAATATTTTCTGAATTTCTAAAAAGAGTATTTCCTGATGAAATTATAAAACAGTTTTCTCCTCAATGCTCTTGCTCTTTTTCTGTCTGAATTCTCTAAGAATTACTGTGGAAAACCTGGAATTTAAAACTATTTAAAAGAAGGAACTGAGGCCAAGCTCATAGTTACAGAGTGGAAAGACTAGCTCAAAGGTGGGGAAATGAATGAAAGAGGGATGGAATTTGAATAGAAAATACATATATATATTCAAATATCCTCAGTAAACTGCTGGCAATAGAAATAAAAGCAATGAAAAACAATTCCAGTGAGGCTATGTGTATTTAATAGATTTTTGAGGGGCCCTATTTTTTAACTATTCTTCATTATGCCTTTAATTTATGACAGTACTTTTAATTTTTTTCATTTTCTTGAGAAGAATACAATTTTTTTTTGCCCTGCCCATGAAGGCTCGCCTGACTTGCTGATTCCTTAGGCTGTAAATAAAAGGGTTCAGCATGGGGGCCACTGAGGTGTTTAGCACAGCAACTCCCTTGCTCAGAGACACTCTGTCTTTTGCTGATGGATTAATATACATGAAAATGCAGCTGCCATAGGAGATGGAGATGACGATCATGTGGGAAGAACAGGTGGAAAAGGCCTTTGTCCTCTGACTAGCAGAAGGAATCCTCAAAATTGTTCTGATGATATATATGTAGGACAGAATTATTAATGCCAAAGTGAACAGTAGAGTAAGCACAGCACAGGAAAAACCCACTATCTCTAGGAATTTTGTGTCTGAACAAGAAAGGTGTAGTAAGGGGAAATAATCACAGGTAAAATGGTCTATAACATTGGACCTACAGTAATCAAGCTGTATGAACAGCATAAGTAATGGGAATATGATTAAGAATGACATTAGCCATGAAGCAAAGACAAGGAGTATGCAGACTCTGTGATTCATGATGGTCATGTAATGGAGAGGTTTGCAGATGGCAATGTAACGGTCATAAGACATGGCGGCCAGAAGGTAAAATTCAGTGACTCCCAAGAGAATGAGAAAAAAAAACTGAGTCATACAATCCTTAAAGGAAATGGTTTTATCTCCTATAATCATAGTGCCCAGGAACTTGGGTATGCTGACAGTTGTGAATGAAACCTCTAATAAGGAGAAGTTTCTGAGGAAGAAATACATGGGGGTCTGGAGGTGGGAATCCAGCAGGGTAAGGGTGATAATGGTCAGGTTGCCAGTAATGCTGAGCATGTAGGTGACAAGCAGAGAGACAAAGATCACCACCTGAAGCTGTGGGTCATCTGACAATCCCAGGAGGATAAATTCTGTTATTTCTGTGTGGTTTCTCATATTTTTCTTCTCTTGTATAATCTAGAGGGAAAAGCACAAATAGAAGGATTAGAGGATTATTCATGGATACTGCTGGAATATGTCTCTGGAAGTAAACGTATCATACCACATTGATTTAATTTATGAGACCTTTAAGACAATAAAAGTAGGTAACACGTTTTAAAGTACATTTTTGCCATATGGCACACTCTGTATTTTCCACATAATGTTTCTTCTTAAAATCTTTATTTTACAGATTGGAAACTGAATCTAAAACAGTTATTAAAAATCTTATCTGAGTCATATACCCTAAATGAGAAAACAGGGATTTTAACCCAGTTTTTTCTGAATGTTTGATAACGGGAATAGAAATCCTGCCTGTTGACACAGAAATACTTCTCTCAAGGGTTGCCTTCTTATTGGGAAACTCCTTGTCCTTTTTCCAACCACAATAAAAGTGTCTCATTTCCTCATTCCTCTCACTAAATTTCCTGTATTATTACTTACCTGTAAAATATAGAAAGACAAATGTGTCAGGAAAAATGTCCTTCAAATGGGGAGGTCTCCAAAATTTGAAAGTCATTGATGTTAAATCTTTAACAATGTGACAAATTTCTGTTTTCATTCTGGCTCACATTCTCCTTTCAACCACCTACTCCTCATCTCAAGCCACAGATAATGAATTCATTGCCATAATGTTAATGTCCTCAGATTCTACAGTGTACAGAATACGGAAAAGGCAGAGCAGAAATTTAGTAGATTGGACTTACATATTTCACGGGCTAAGGAAGCAAAATTGTATGAGTATCTAAAATAAACATGATCTTCTACAGAACTTTTTTCCTTCAAAATTTCTTCCATCTAAACCTTGTAGTGTATTCTCTCTGTATATGTCTTCTGCTTTCTATCGCGTATAGTATTTTTATATTTTCCTTTCTATGTACGTTAGCCTTTACTTGTAGAAGCTTTATTTTGTCAATACCTGGGAGTAATCAAGGAGATAGCACATGAAATCCCTTTATTTTCTCTTCCTGAATTATAATCATCATCATCATCATCAATGCATTTTAGAGAGAAGCTAAAAGTTCCCTCAATGAATTGAACTGGTCCATTATCCTATCCCTTACTCTGGGCATTCTCATTAAATAGTTAGGTTTTCAGTTCAGTGTCCTGAGAGAAGTTTTGCAATAGAATCTTTAGTTTAAAGATGTCAGATTGTTGATTTGTAGTATATAATGCATCATAATACTGTGAAATTTTTTGTTTTTTTCTCTTACATCTTTGAGCTGTCTTCTCACTCACTTCCCCTGTGTAGCCAAAAATATTGCTGTTGATTAGAAGGTACATTTGAGGTAAGATGGATAGTGCTAATGCTATTGGGAAAGTATGTGAGGTTCACAAGAAATGAGTATTTCTTAGGGACTGGAGAAAACAGGCTGAGGAGCACTTACTTGAGGAAAAAGACATCACAATGACATATTTTGTAAACAAACTTATGGCAATTCAAGTGTGTAATAGATATTTCAATTAGGTCATTGTTCTTGAGGTGCCTGGGTGGCTCGATTAGGGTCTGGTCTTGATCTCACAGTTCATGAGTTTGAGCACCACAGCAGCTCTGTGCTGTCAGCAGAGCCTGCTTCAGATCTACCCTCTTCTCTCTGCCCCTCACCTGCTCACACACTCTCTCTCAAAATTAAACATTAAAAAAACTTTAAAAAAATAAAGGTCATTGTTCTTGATTAACAATCCTCTATAATTAATAGCTGTATAGATCCTTTGATCTCTCAACCATTTCTGTGATGTTTTTGGTGGAGTAATGAAAAATTTATCCAAGAATCTAAAACATCATTTTAGGCTTTCCTTCCTAACCACTCATCCATATTTCTTCTTCCCCGTCACATGTAACTTATGATCACAAATTTAGTATGCTCCCTGCCCCTTTTTGTTTCAATGAATTTGAACCCATCCTGGGTATCTTTGTTGAACTATGTTGGGTGGCTCATGAAAGTGAAAATTAACCTATTTAATGAACAAATACTTGCTGTTGTGCTAAATGAAATAACTGATGCATGTGAATAAAATAATAAGCACCAACTAAATATTTTATTTAAATAAATGACTTTTAGGACACCTCTGCCATTTCATATGAATTTTAAGGATGGCTCTGTTGAGAAGAGAATAGTGTCTTCCTATGTCCAACTTAAAATGCAACAATTTAAAAAGACCTATTAAGGTATAAGAGCTTGTGTTTCCTTGTTTGTTTTTTTTAATAATTAGGAAAGATGGTTAGAGTCTCCCTAAATTCCACACTTTAGTTGGAAACTAACTGTATCATTCTGCATTCTCTATGTGTGCTGAAATCTCTCAAGTTAAAACTCCCAAAAAAGGTGTGAATGCGTATATCCTCAAGGCAATTTGTACCCACAACATTACTACTCAGTTTTCCAATTCTCTATGTCTCTCTCACTTGACAATCTTTTTCTTGGTTTTAGGTCTGTATGTTAGACCAGTTTGTCAAAATAGAGAGCAAAATGCTGGTTTAATCTGATATCTTGAGTATTTGGTTTACACCAAGTACTATTTTTTTTCTGGAATGATTCATTCCATTTTTGATGTATGTTTGGTGACATCTAATATCATGTAAGAACTTCATGGTGACTGAATGCAAAAAATCTCATAAGATGAACCAATTTAGATTCTTTTTCGGATTATTATTTTAGTAATGCCTTAGAGTATTCCTAAAGTGTGTTCAGAATGCAGTTTACCTGAGTCCTCTGAAAAAAAGATAGGACCTTGCTTTTTTATTCTAATAGAAAGGGGATATTTAAATCCCAAGTCAGATCAGAGCACCAACCAATATGAATAGGAATAATGAAGGAAAACAGTAATCATCTAAATCACTTCTAAATCTGTAGGTTTTCATAGGTAGGTGTTCTACTTAAACCCTGATTATCTCAGTCTGTTAACCAGGTAACTATATCTGTAGATCATTTTCAATTTAAAAGGGAAAGGGCTTCTTATAAAACAAAGGCATCAGAACTTAATATTAATTTATAATGCATGGTATTATTGGGGCAACCTGTGGGCTTTGCACTCAAAGAGAAATTAAGTAGTTTAAAGTTAAAAATGCAACTTAGCTACATTATAGTATAGTATTGTAACTTTGGACAAGTTACTTAATCTCTCTGAGTTTTAGATTTTTTTTTAACTTTTAAAATGAGAATAATATATTATGGAAATAGAGCTAATTTAAATACAAAGTAAAATTGTACAACAATTTTATAGCATGTACTCCCAGACAGCAGTTACTAATATCCTTATTATTCCTAAAAATAAAATCAACGATCACACTTGAGGAATAGAGCCCCAGTGCAAAATAACAAAAACCGTTTTTGTAGTCCCTCATGTGAGAGACTGCTAACGGTGTATGTTCTTACCTCATTTACTAATTTTTATAATCCTGTGTTGGTTAAAAGAAACTGACAATGAGAGAGGTTAAATAACATAAACAAGGTCAGACAGCTACTAAATGATAGAATTGAGCATGGGCTACCTAGTATTCAATACCTATATTCAGTGGGGGAGTCCAAACTCAGAGAAAATAATTCTGAAAATTAATAAAAGAATAAATTATGAGAAATAGGAAATGTAACATGCTCATTTTCATAATCCTTGATGCATTCGGAAAGAAATAGCAACCCCCAATTTTTCTATATGATCTGATGAAAAGTTGAGTTAAGAATGAATGAATCAGGGGTGCTGGGTGGCTCAGTCGGTTGAGCAACCGACTTTGGCTCAGGTAATGATTCTGTGTCTCCCTCTCTCTCTGCTCCTCCCCCACTCATGCTCTGTCTCTCTCTGTCTCAAAAATAAATAAACATTAAAAAAAATTTAAAAAAATGAATGAATCGGTGCTAAGAAAAGGAAATTTTTCATTGGCTTCAACTTTACAGCCTTACCTCTACTTGTCATACAAACGTTCTGCATCAGCTGGTTGCAATGATAAAAATCCACATTGACAACTATTTCAGTTTTAGGTTAGGAGATTCAGTATTCCTAAAAATCACTCTTAATACATTTGGAATTACTTTATTTCTATAGTTTATATTCTATTACTCATTTTCCATTGTAATTATGGGAGCAAAAATAGTGAAGACAAGCTAGGTTTGGAGTTGCTTTGGCCTTTCTGGACAAAGATTCTATATGGACTTTCACCTGCATAGGTACATGTTTTATCTACCATAAATACCTATCTCTCATGGCTATTACTCCAGTGAATCAAATGTGCCAACAAGGGCTTAGAGAAAGTACACTAAGGGATTATAAAAATGTTATCAACATTTGCACCAATATTGGAACAGCAAACTTTTGTGATAATACCCAAAGAGTTACAAAGGGCATGTGAAGTAAGCCAGAAACGGATGGAATATTTTGCACATTATCTAAGTGAGAAAATAACTTAGTTGCAAAGCTTTTGGGAGAGGTCTCCTGAATTTCCTAAATCAGAATTTCTTTGACAAATTGAGGCCCCCACTTCTTTTCTTGGTGAGTTAAATACTGGGACAACTTAATCTTACATGAAAACATTACATTTTTATCATACACTAAAATGTCTCCATTAAAGTGACTCTCCAAGCTAGTAGTATCACATAAATTGTTCAGAAATGCTGAATGCAGAGCAATACAAAGAGTGGGATAGAGTTCAGTGCTCCCTGGATTCCCATCGAAAGGCGTGAAAAAATATGGATTAAATACTCATTGAACTCTTCAACATTTTCCAAGAATCATTCTCGCAAAATAGAAATGGTGCTAATTCTTGAGAAGGATCTACTATCCAGAAATCCTTTTCCATTTGAAAGATGTGCTGGGTTTAACCCTGTAATTAATGAAAGCATAATATCTGGAAATGTGTCATGATTTTACAATTCACATTCCTTTTTGTCCATTTTAGAAACAGCAAAAAAAGAAGCTTGTTGACTCATGCACTATTTGTTTTCATTCAACAAATATCTTTCCAGGACCTGCTATCTTTAAATAGTATACAAAACACTGGGAAGAAAATGGAATCAAAATAGATACGAGTCCCACTGTCCTATAATAACCAAAATCAAGGGTAAACCGATGAGAGAAAATGTTGTGAAAGATATAAATAAAGTAACCTGTTTCTCAGTTCAGAACTTTCTCTACTACACCAAGCCAGTTTTTATTCAGCAAACTTACTCCATTATACTAGGTAATATGCCCTATTGACCTCATTATTTCTGAGTCATTTTTCTAACATGAATTTATACAAAAGTCCACTTTCAACATGTTCTAAGCTTTCTGTTGAATCACATGTTCATCAAAAGTTTCCCCTAAATAGTGATTCTTTGCTTGTTAAACACTCTAATTTATCCTCATTCAACCATCGTATCTAATAAAATTATATTTGGAGGTCAAAGTAATTTGGGGCTGATGATCTAATTGTTCATATCACGACTAATAGCATAACCAGCATATCTATTAAAAAAGCTATTTTAACAGATTTCTTTAATTTCTACTCAAGTTTTCAAGTATACAAAACTTTGTTACATTAGGGCTCAAAATTTTCAAAAACATATTTTTTGATTGATATATAAGTGCTTGTGCTATACAAGAACACCAATGGGAGGCAGTTTACCAGAAAGATTTTTAAAATGGAATCTAGGTCCAAGAGAGAGAGGTTCAAATGCAAGTTATGATATTTATTCATGTTGCAATCTTGGAAAATTGTTAAAGGCCTTTCTTCATTTATAAACTAGGATTAACAATGAATCTGCAAGTTTTTAGAGAATTAAAGAAAACATTATGTGGAGCCTTCTGTTTCTGTAAGGAGTGGCTTGATATGCACCGATACTCATGAAACGAACATATGGAGATGTGAGATTAAATGGAAAAACAATATGTTTGAAGACAGAGGACACCTTCAGTTTCCAGTTCTGCAAGTAAGGAGTTGCAAATCACCACTCAAGTCTAACAATAAGGAAAAAAGATGAACAGATTGAAAAATCCACTCTCTTTGTATCCTTAGGGAAGGCAAATCACTGTCCTTAAGATTGAAAATCAGACGGATAAATACAAGAAGTGAAGGTTTAAGGGAACAGAGACTTGGGAGCCAAAACTACCACAAGGTCCAGTGCCAGCACAGGAAAACCGGAAGTAAACTGATAATTTGTGGAGGTTCAGGGAGGAAACACAGAGTTAAAAGCTCTGGGGGGACCAAGATATATGAGGCCCCATCCCATTTTTGAGATATGCTTCCAGGAGCTCAACCAGGTTCAGGTAGTGAATGTCAGAGAAAAATCACCTCCTGCTTCTGTCAGGGGCAAGAGAAAAGGAACCATTTTGAAATGCATCAGAGCACTGTGTTGTTGTTGAGAGAGCCTGCCCTCACAGAAATCTTAGATGGCCAGAGACAAACCTGCTGGAACACTATCAGTGCTTAACTGACCCAGGGAGAGAAATACCCAACTCCAGTGTCCTCTAGCCTTCCACGTAGGACAAGGGAAATACTCAACTCTAGCCCACTCTAAGTTTCCTGTCTGACTGAACTGGGGAGAAAGAACTGAGAAACCCTTATGAAGTTCACAGTCCAGAGGCCTAGGCTCACTAAGAGACTGAGACCTAATCATAGGACTGTGGAATCCTTCCCCTCCCCCGATGCCTGACTCTCACAGCCCCTAAAGGCTATTTGCTCCAGTTCTTTTTACCCAGTGCATCATGTCTGGTTGTCAAGAAAACAGTACAGAGTTAAAAAAGGAAAAAAAAAAAGTTTTGAAGAGGCAGAGAATGATTCAGAACCAGACATGACAGAGGTGTTAGAATGATTAGACTGGAAATTTAAACCAACTATGATTAATATCATAAGGGCTCTCCTGGATAAAGCAGATGGAATGCAAGAATAGAAAGGTAGCATAGGCAGAGAATGAAAAATCCAACAAAACAAAAGAAAACAAAAAAAAATCCCTGAAGGAATAAAGAATTCCTTGGACAAACAGAAACTTAAGTGTATGTTTTGTCAGTGTTCCAAGCTTGAAGGAAATGTTAAAAGAAATGCTTTAAAGAGAAGGAAAATAATATAATTCACAAAGTCAGATTTCCATAAAGTAAGGAAGAGTGTCGCAAAAGGAATAAGTGAAGGTAAAATAAAAACATTTGTTTGTTAACTCAGGGATCCTGACATACTCTAGGTGACTATGGGCTGCTGAGAACAAAAAGGATCTGGATGGCCTGCCGTTGCTTCCAGGACCCGAGTTACCCCAGACAGAAACAGAGCTCAGAAAGAAATTACAAGCTCCATGAAAAGCAAAAAATGAGTAAAATCTAACTAGGAATATCCATGTGAAATTCTGAGAATGCACATCCTTAGAAAAGGCTTGAGAGGCCCCCAGAATCTCTAGGGGGACTGAATGGTGATGGTCTTGCTCTGCACAAATCTGGTTTTACAAGACTGTGAGAGATGGTTGTGTTTTCAAATGTGTACATAACAATAAAAAGGTAGTAGGACTGTGAAGAAACAGAGAAAAATGGTCCAATCAAACAAATGAAATCTTCATTAGCCGACCCTGGAGAAATAAATGCACTACTGACAAATTATGCTCAATGAACTAGGAAAGTGGCATGTTTTTAGTTTTATTGCATTTATTTTGAATTTTTAATAAATATATATGTATATAAATAACACAGAACATGGAAATTCTATAAATAGTGCTCAATATCATGATCAATATTTTCCTTGATAATATGCACTAAATTTCACAAAATATAAAGCTCTACATTTAAAGTGTAATTCACTACTCCATATTACTTCTAAGGACTGAATGTAACATACAATATATAGGAAGTGTATATTTTTAAATGTTAAGAAATTACCAATGAATATCTTGAAAACACAAAAGAAATCACACACTGATTTTGAAACTCTACATTCAAAGTATGATAGGCTGTTATATGTATTTTTTAGGGATTTTTTATTAATAGAATTAAAACTGTTTTTCACATTCTGTTATAGGGTATGTCTTAAAGAAATCCATACCCAAAAATTTTGTAGGAGAAATAAAGTTTACCATATTTTAAAAGAAGTAAATAAACCATGCATTGGGGAAATCTGGGTGTGGAAGTGGAAATGGACTGGAAAAACATTAAGTTAACTGTAAGGTGGCATATAAGAGACTATGGGAACAAGCATACGGATACAGATATTTAGGAATTTTAAGATTTTACCTACTTACTCTTTAGCATGTCCTTTGTTTGCCAAAATAAATATTTGAAGAAAATACTACTTTATGGACCACATCTTTGAAGGCTTGCTTCACTTGCTGGTTTCTCAGAGTGTAAATGAAGGGGTTCAGCATGGGGGCAACAGAGGTATTGAGAATAGCTACTCCCTTGGTCAATGATGCCCTTTCTTTTGCAGAGGGATTAGCATACATAAATATACAGCTTCCATAAGAGATGGAGATGACAATCATATGAGAGGAACATGTGGAGAAAGCCTTTTTTCTCTGACTGGCAGATGGGATTCTCAAAATAGTTCTGATAATATACATGTAAGATAAAATCACCAATGCCAGAGTGAATAGCAAAGCAACCAACGCAAAGTAAAAACCGATGACTTCTAGAAACCATGTATCTGAACAAGACAGTCGTAAAAGGGGAAAATAGTCACATGCAAAGTGATCAATGACATTGGAAGCACAGTAATCCAGCTGGAGCAGAAGCATGAGGGGTGGGAAAATGGTCAGGAACCCTCCCAGCCACGCACAGAGCACAAGCCAGGTGCAGAGTTTCCTGTTCATGATGGCGGTGTAATGCAGAGGCTTGCAGATGGCAATGTAGCGATCATAGGACATGGCAGTGAGAATGTAAAATTCTGTCACCCCCATGAAAATAAGGAAAAAGAGTTGGGCTGCACAATTGTTAAAGGAAATAGTTTTATCCCTGGTGATAATTGCTCCTAGAAATCTAGGAATACAGACAGTTGTAAATGAGATTTCTAAGAAAGAGAAGTTTCGGAGGAAGAAATACATTGGTGTCTGTAGATGAGGGTCCACCAAGGTTAGAGTGATGATAGTCAGGTTTCCAGCGACACTTAATATGTATGTGATAAATAAGAAGAGGAAAATCACAATCTGAAGGTCAGGATCATCAGAAAGGCCAAGCAGGACAAACTCTGTGATCACTGTGTGGTTCATTTCTGTCTCTGTCTCTCTGTCTCTCGGTCTCTCTGTCTCTCTGTCTGTCTCCCTCTCCTTTTTCTTCTCTTAAAGATATTTAGGTGGCAAGAGTATTAAAGGGAGGAGATGAAAGATATAATTCATGATGATCAATATCACTGTCATCGATACAATTCTAAAGTATGTTCTATAATCCATGCTGATCTTATTTTCAGTTGAACTCTATTGTTATATTTAGTTTTCATACACATTCGTGAGTTTTGCTTTATTTACTAGTTTTCTTATTTGAAATGTACCAGAAGTTTGGAAATCTTCATACAGTAACTCACATCATTGAGAGTGATGATTTATCATCATTGAGAGATGATAAATAAAATCAGTACTTCTTGCTTTGTCCAATTTATGCAAATCATTACAATCTTCTTGAAAAATTAAGAGAAATATGCATTTTCTTTCTTTCCTGTCAAGTATTTATTAAACGATGCCACTACCTAGAAGCATAAATGGATAATCTTAATTCCATCACAAGGTAAAAGTGAAGTTTAGAACGGTTAAAGTAATAACCATTATACTTTGTATGATACAAATAATCAATTAATAACTTTCTTAACAAGTAAAATAGGATATAAATTACTAATTATTAATTTACTTCTACATTAATATTTTTGGTGTAGTCATCAAGATTATGTGAGAACATTATATTTTTATATTACGTAATAATACATATGTATTTACTATATGATTGAATAAATAACCTAATTATTTTATTTAACAGAACATACTCACTTACTGGTTTGTCTTGTAATTCCACTGAAATCATTAATGTTTGACATCTTCTGTGACTTGCTAGAAATGTACATATAGAAACATTTTTACTTTTGAGCTTAAAGGGACATACATTATCCATTTTGTGTATTACACTGTGGCACAAACTGGGAAAGAAGTAGTTGCCTCAGATCTTAGTAGCTCTGTCGGTTCTATATTCTGTTTGAATCTTCCTTCTGAGCTATTAGCTTTATGAAAAAGTGTTTGATTCTCTTGTAATTCTGCCTCACACTTATCTTTTACATGAGACCTCTGATCCATAAGGGTATTCCAGAAACATAAAGAAGAATGTCTACCATTGGTACTAACCTATTCAGTTAATTCCCAGCTGTGTTATGCTGTAGATTTGGTTTTGTAAAATTATGACAGTTAACTCCTTTAAATTTAAATAGTCAAATTTGGGCTGTGAAGATTAGAATGCACCTCATTGCTTCCTTGCCAGACTTTAGCAAAGTTCACTCTGATCAGATTTGATTTGTTTTGTCTCTATTTTCGATGACTCAAAGGAAATAGTTCAGGAAATAAAAATACAATGTCAGAAAGCTTAAAAATATATTGAACTAATATGAGAGTCCTCTTCAATAATGTTGATATAAAAACTTAAAGCAATATTTAAAGAGAGAAATGACAGGGATATAACATCGTTGGGTTCTGAGGACAGATTCTTAAAATTGGCTTCCGTCTGGTTGCACTCACAGCTCAAATTTTCCAAGTCTCCTTGTTTTGACCTCAAAAGAAAGTTGTTCGTTGATCTCCTGGGAACAAAGCCAAGTCCAGGCCAGATCTGTGCTATATGGGAGACCATGAGGGATTTCTGGAAGCCTTGCATTTCTCAGTAGCCTTTTAGCTCTTCTGTATGGTGAATCTCCCTTGAGAATGGTTATGTTCACCTTCATATCCCACAGAGAACCTGAAATGTTGTCTTCTATAAAATAATTACTTCCATTAATCACAATTACCTAATATTTCATGAGTAATAAAAAGTTGTGAAACCGACTTTCTTACAAAAATAAAACTCAGAATCTAATTTATTTTTAAGCTTCTGGAAATACGAACTTTTGAACATATACCCTTTTTGTTGTTTATTCTTAGGCTTTGTTAGTGTTGAGACATTGAGAAGTAAGGCCATTTCATAATTCTAAATTAAATAATAACTATTATGATGCACATATCATACTCACATTTAAAAAAAATGCTATTACACTGATTAACCAACCGAGCCACCTAGGTGCCCCATAGCTACTTAATATTAAATGTGTTTTATATCTAAATAAAATAACAAAACATGCATTTAATGTAAAATATACATAATGATTTTATATAATCAAATAATACAGTCACTAGTGCAGACCTAAATCACAGCTGGGATGCACATTTGTTTGGGAATTACTTACTGGAAGAGGGGAATTAGAACAGAGTAGGCAGAAAAATGGAAGAAATAGGTAGGCCTAACTCAAATTTATGACCATGTAGACTTCATTTATTTATCCTAGTTAAAGGAGCGCTCAGTAAAAGAGAATTTTTGCAGATGTGGCTGTAAGTCATAGAGAGTGATACCCTGGTCCAAATCACTTTTTTTTTTTTTTTTTTTTTTTTTTAGTTTTATTGAGATATAATTGACATGTAACACTGTGTAAGGTTAAGGGTACAATGTTTTGACTTTATACAGTTGTATGTATGAAATGATTACAAGGATAGGCGTAGTTAACACATCGATCACTCGTATATTTACCCTTTTTTTTGTGGTGAGAACATTTAAGGTTTACTCTCCCAGCAACTTTATTTATTTATTTAAAAATTTTTTTTAAATGTTTGTTTTTGAGAGACAGAGACAGAGCATGAGTAGGGGAGGGACAGAGAGAGAGAGAGAGACAGAATCTGAAGCAGGCTCCAGGCTCTGAGCTGTCAGCACAGAGCCCCACACAGGGCTTGAACTCATAAGCTGTGAGATCATGACCTGAGCCGAAGTCGGACACTTAACTGACTGAGCCACCCAGGCGCCCCTCTGCAACTTTCAAGTATATAATATGGTAATCTTATAGATCAGTTTTGTTGCAGTAATGAAATGGTATTTTGTTTTTACCCTAAAAGCCCAACTAATAGGCAATAAGAAAATCTGTTATTATTTATAGAGGGCAATGTGCAGTCATGCTTCACTTGATTGTAAGCTCGTCTTCATGACTGCCTCTAGTTGCTAGATTTAGAGGCTCAATCCAGGTTTAGGTTTGGGAACGTTTTTTTGTAAGACTACCCTAGAGATGGAATTTAAACTTTTAGCAGGACATACATGTCTAATTGTCTTCTTCTTCTTCTTTTTTTTTTTCTTAGCAGGCTTTGTTTATCAATGGCTGGATCATTAATTCATTATGTACTGCAAGACGGTTCTGTTCTTAATCTGTCATTTTCCAGGTGAATGCCTACTTTATTCTGTAGTTAGGGTTGGTTTTCTAGTATCTTTTTGGGGTATTGTTATGAATTCATGGCTTTATAAATTTTGCTTTTGTTGTAGGTCACATTAGTGATTGACTTAAACATTTCAAGAGAGATTTAAATTGGGATCACTATCTCTTTGGAGTGCATCTGCTGGGGGAAAACTCCTCCCTTTTGGGCAGTACACTTTTCCTCTTTGATTGCTTCCTTCCCATCTTGGATGACAAGTGTCCCCAGGCTCATGCTATACTTTTCTGTATGAGAACTGGACTGAGTCATTTCTCTCAAGAGTCCTCCTTCCATTGATTAGGAAATCTGGGGTTGATTAGGAACATTAAGAATCTGGGCACTAGCTATGATAATTACTATGAGTTCGATCATCCTTTCTAGGTATTTTCAGTGGAGAGGGCCAGCAAACACATATATTTTATTTTCAAATAAAATGTCTATGAGCGTAATTTAAATGTATCATTCAAACTTAAGACTACAATACTTTTAGGTTCGCCCCCCCCCCCCCTTTTATCTGTTGAACATTTATATTTCCTTTATTTCATGATTAGAGCCCTGGCTATGAATAGCATTAGATAAATCGTAATATCACGTTAATTTTCATTTGCTTCTTTTCCTCATGTTGCACATACACCAGTATTAGAATAACAGCCCTACCATCCACAATATTATTCCTACCTAGGAACAGTTTAAGATATTTAAGCTATTTTTGTTGTTGTTGTTGTTGTTGTTGTTGTTGTTAGATTAAATCCCACTTGTATGTCTGGTCCAATTACAGCATTTAAAATCTCTTGGAAGGGTGCCTGGGTGGCTTAGTTGGTTAAGTGCCCGACTTCAGCTCAGATCATGACCTCATGGTTGGTGAGTGTGAGTCCCCCATCGGGCTCTCTGCTGTCTGAGTAGAGCCTGCATCGGATTCTCTATCTCCCTCTCTCTGCCCCTCCCTGCCACTTGCACACACTCTCTCTCTGTCTCAGAAATAAATAAGCATTAAAAAAAGTTTAAATACAAAATAATAAAAATAAAATCTCTTGGAATAATTTAGCTTCATGTGGTTATCTCACCAACTAAATGTACATTAAATAATACAATAAAAATAACATACTTTTTATGAAAATATACATTAAAAGTATACATTTTAATTATATTTATTTCAGTTAAGTGTAATGGCTTATGCTATTAAGATACACATTTCCTTCCATTCTTTCCATCACAATTAAGTTTGATGTGCCTTTTAAGGATTCCTGTGATTCACTGAGCTATTTAAAATTGAATTTTAAAAATAACATTTAACATTGGCAAATAAGGCTAGAAAGCATCTTCATGGCTTTAGTTCTTAAAACATTTTGATATCCTGCCCTCCCTAAATCTTGACCATCAAGTAAATATTCGCAATGGCCCTCTGATAAACTGGTTAATGGCAATTTCACTGATGCTCAGGGTAAGAAAATGACTCTGTTTAAAAAAAAATACATGAGAATCAAAGTCCAAATAATGTCCCTTTGACAGTCTGAGAGAGGACCTTTTGAGTGGTTCCACTTCATCTCAGGTGTTTCAAATGAAATAAAAAATTTAAAATAATTCTTTCTGTTGTGTTGGGTGGAAGTCTCCCTTAGTAATGCATTAATATTGAAAGTGTTTTTTTTTCATCTTATGTATTTACTCACTTATCTCTTCTTTATTTAAAGCTCATTAAATGACATCATGTTCAGAGAGTGTCTCCTAAGCAATTTGCTTTACTGATCATGTAACCCTGTGTCTTTTTCCTTTATTAAATTGTTTAATAAAGGAGTTGTTCATGTTCAGCTTAATATATTAGAGAAAAGGAAAAGAAATTAATTCAGTTAATTATGGGCAGCATCTAGTTCAGCTTCATAGTTACACTGAAATTCATTTCTGGTACTGCTCATTCATTCTTGACAAATTAGAGTTCATGTGAAACCTTCTTTCTGCCTGAATTAAACAAAATCTCCACAGTTGACTCCACTGAGTGGTTGGAACAATTATTAGAATTGTCTTTTACTCTCTTCATAATTATTTTAAGTACTCTTTTCCCTGGAGAAATCAGAATACTTTACATTTATTCATTTCATTAAAAATGAGCAGATTCAGTTTTTAGAATTCATACAGTTGTGTATAGTGACAGATCAAGGGAAAGAGAGATCACCAAATCACATTTAATAATGTTTTCAGAAATAGTAACATCATACCTATAAGAGTTTATGCTGAATATCAATACATAACCTCATGCTTTTGGTTTATTATTTATTTATTTGTTTGTTTTTCTTTATTTTTTTTTATTTTCAAGTTAGTTAACATACAGTGTAGTCTTGGCTTCAGGCATAGAACCCAGTGATGCACATCTTGCATATGACACCCAGGGCTCATGCTTTGGTTTGTTAACTAGCTATCTAAAATATGAACAAGGAAGGAAAAGTAAATAAATTGTTAATAAAGTTATGGCATTTAAACTTACTACTAACTTGTGCTTAGGACATTATAGGGTGAGTTTATTATCATAGAACATGTATGGTTTTTGCCATTAGGAAGACATGGACTGAAAAGGCAAATGAACCACTTAATAGAATTTGTGACTTTGGATGTTACTTGATTTTTTTAGGCTTCAGTTTTCTTTGACATGGAGTTGAAATTTCAAGAGTGTTTTAATTTTCAATTTTTATTTATTTTCGGGAGAGAGAGAGACAGTGTGTGAATGGGGGAGGGGCAGAGAGAGAGGGAGACAGAATCTGAAGCAGGCTCCAGGCTCTGAGCTGTCAGCACAGAGACGGACATGACACTTTAACTCACGAACTGCGAGATCATGACCTGAGCCGAAGTGGGACGTTTATTCCAACTGAGCCACCCAGGCACCCCTCAACAGTGTTTTTGACAATTAATTGAAATAACATAACTAATGTGCTCTTTTATGTAACACTTACTAACATACATGAATAGCCTCTTTACTTATTTTTTTTTTAGTTGGAATTAATTCCTAACTTCAGGAAGGATATTCATGGTAGTTGTGATTTCACAAAGGCGTTATTTATTTCAGTGATACTTAAGCACTTTTATTATTTATTTCATTTAGTCCTTTAAACACAGCTATGAAATTTTATTCTCTGATTCTACATTCCCACATGAAGAACTGAGGCTGATACAGTTGTATACCTTCCACAAATTCACACAGCTAGCAAGTGTCCAATATGATCTTAGACTTCCTAAAATTAAAGTCTGTTTTCTTAAACACAATACCACATGGACTATATCCAATTGGCAACACACGTAGATAGTAACTTCCTTTTTTAACTGAGGATGAATTAATTGATATAATAAAACAAAATATACTATTTTGTTTTTATACTTTTTGATATATCCAGTTGTAAATTGCAACCACAATATATTTTTTTCCCTTGACATTGTTTTTTAGAGATTAGCAACCACATATCTCAATTCCTAATGCAGATCTCTACTGAATGCATCTCTACTCAATGCCATTTTTTAAACTGGTAATCTACTACATTGTACTAAGTCTATTCATTAACTCCATTTTTTTAGTCTAACTTCTTTTTTTTTTTTTAATTTTTTTTAACGTTTATTTATTTTTGAGACAGAGAGAGACAGAGCATGAGCGGGGGAGGGTCAGAGAGAGAGGAAGACACGGAATCAGAAGCAGGCTCCTGGCTCTGAGCTGTCAGCACAGAGCCCGATGCGGGGCTCGAACTCACGGACCGTGAGATCATGACCTGAGCCGAAGTCGGATGCTTAACCGACCAAGCCACCCAGACGCCCCATTTTTAGTCTAACTTCTAATAGGAAGTCTGGGTATCATAATACTGCTAATACTTTAGATTTTTTCTTGATCATTCTATTTCTCACTAGCAACAGCAGTTGAAGAATTTCTTGTTTTGATTAATGTTCTAATTTATATGCCAAGTATAATATTAGGAGTTAGTACCGACGTGGACTACACTAGAATAATATGATCATGTCCAAATGAGAAAATGTGAGTGAAAAACACCCGTAAGATTGTGTAGGTACTGGGGCGCCTGGGTGGCTCAGTCGGTTAAGCGTCTGGCTTTGGCTCAGGTCATGATCTTGCGGTTCGTGAGTTCAAGCCTCGCGTCACGCTCTGTGCTGACAGCTCAGAGCCTGGAGCCTGTTTCAGATTCTGTGTCTTCCTCTGTCTCTCTGACTCTCCCCCGTTCATGCTCTGTCTCTCTCTTTCTCAAAAATAAATAAACGTTAAAAAAAAATTAAAAAAAAAAAGATTGTGTAGGTCCTTAGTAAAAGCTATGCAAGCAAACAAGTTTTTGTCAGTTTGTTTTGTTTTTCAAATCAAGTTATGATATTGGCTGTTATAGCAGAAGACCGCAGGCAACTTATACAACTTTTCTGAGCATCTATTTATTCACTTGTAAAAAAAGAGATAATTAGTCTAATTTACTATCTAGCTGTGAAGATTAAATATGATATGATTGAGGACATACGTAGTTCAGCATACAGCACAATACAAATGTTCTCTATAGAACAAATTTTATTAAATTTTTATCAAACTTCCTGGTGGCTTAAGTTTAGTGATAATTGCCTAAATATTCATGTGTTAAATATTTTTTAAAAAAATACAAATAAACAAGGAAAGTATGTTAAAAAAGATACATAATGCATGCCTTAAGGATAACTGGAAAACAGAAGACGTACGATGTTCAAATCATACGTAGTAAAATAAGCGCTCAAGTCAACTAAATGAGTTGGAAGAATTAGATACTGCACATAGTGTGCAAAAAATATGGTTGTTACAGATAATTTCATACTTTTAAACTTTACAAAAGAATCTGTGATATTGTTAACAAAAAGTGTAAGTTGATGAAAACAGTGTTTACTCCTTTAGCCATTACAATATACAAAATTATATCATTCAGAACAATCAGGAAAATGATTTACATTTTATAGCCACTGGATTTCTATTTAGAATTGTAAATCAATGAGAAAATGGAACCCACACACAGTTTGAAAAACACAACATAGTTACTTTCAGTGTACAAGAAAGCTTAAGCAAATGAGCACAGCCTTGCAAGTATCTGTGAGATGAATATGGGAGCATATTGTAGAAGTCAAAATTTTGTTTTTCCTTTGGTGGATCTTCCCAGTAACATCCTTTCTTGTTAATACATACTTTCATTTGTTTCTAGAAAACACTACTTTATGAAGCAAATTTTTGAAAGCTTGTTTTACTTGCTGGTTCCTCAGGGTATAAATAAAAGGGTTCAACATGGGGGCAATTGAGGTGTTGAGAATAGCTACCCCTTTGGTCAGTGATGCTCTTTCTTTTGCTGAAGGCTTGACATACATGAATATGCAGCTCCCATAAGAGATGGAAATGACAATCAAGAGAGAAGAACATGTGGAAAAGCCTTTTTCCTCTGAGTAGCAGACGGGATTCTCAGAATGGTGCTAAGAATGCACATGTAGGAAAGAATCACGAATGCCAATGTGAAGAGCAGAGTAGCAAAAGCAAAGTAAAGGCCAATCATCTCCTAACGCTGAGCTGACATGTATCTGAGCATGAAGTTGTAAGATGGGGAAATAGTCACAGGAGAAATGATCAGTTACATTGGCAGCACAGAAACCTAGCTGGAGGATGAGCATGAGTAGTGGGAAAATGGTAAGTAATCCTCCCAGCCATGACCCAAAGACCAGCAGGGTGAAGATATTCTTGTTCATGATGGTGGTGAAATGAAGAGGCCTGCAGATGGCAATGTAATGATCAAAAGACGTGGCCCTGAGAAGAAAAATCTCTGACATACCCATGACGGTGAAGTAAAATAGCTGAGCTAAACAATTGTTATAGGAAATGTCTTAACTTTAGTAATGATTGTCCCCCCAAATCTGGGGATAGATACACTGGTGAATGTAATTTCTAAGAAGCAGAAATTCCTCAGGAAGTAATACATAGTAATCTTGAGATGACATTTTGTCAAGGTGACATTCTGTTAATGGTGGTTAGGTTTCTGGTGACATTTAATACATAAGCCATAAATAAAGTTAACCTGAAGCTTTGGGTCATCTGAGATGCCCAAGAGAACAAACTCTGTAATCATTGTATGGTTTCTCATACAGATTTTTATTTTCTTTAAGCCAAATATATTGTAAAATAAAGCAAAGCCTCATAGAGTAAATTTGGAAGTTTCATTTCCATTTCTAGTTTTTGGAATAATTTTAGAAAAATAGGTATTTACTCATCTTTAAATGTTTTGTAGAATTCATCTGTGAAGCCATGGACTTTTGACAGTTGAGAGATAATGGATTACTGATTCAATTTCTTTGCTGGTTATCAGTCTGGTCAACTTTTCTATTTCTTCCTGTTGAACTTTTGGTAATTTATATGTTTTTAGGAATTTATCCATTTTTTTCAACTTGTTCATTTTGCTGGCATGTAGTTTTCATAATATTCTCTTAAAATTATTTCTATTTCTGTTGGTTGTGATTTCTCCTCTCTCATTCGTGACTTTGTTTATTTCAGTCCTTTTTCTTGGATGAATCTGGCTAAAGGTTTATCAATTTTATTAATTTTTCAAAGAAGGAGCTCTTGGTTTCATTGATCTGTTCTATTTTTTTTCTATATCATTTTTTTTTGGTTTAATATTTATTATTTCCCTTCAGCTGCTGGCTTTAGGCTTCATTTGTTGTTTATTTTCTTTCTCTCATAGGTATAAGTTTAGGTTGCTTGTTTGAGATTTTTCTCCTTCTTGAGGAAGACCCGTATTGCCATATACTTCCCTCTTAGGACCACATTTGCTGCATTTCAAAGGTTTTGGACTGTCATGTTTTCGTTTTCATTTGTTTCCATTTATTTTTAAAATTTCTTCTTTAATTTCCTGGCTGATTCATTCATTTTTTTTTTAAAGATTATTTATTAATTTTGAGAGAGAGAGAGAGAGAAGCAGAGAAAGAGGGAGAGAGAATCCCAGTGAAACTCTGCTCTGTCAGCATGGAGGCTTGATCTAATGAACTATGAAATCATGACCTGAGCCAATATTAAGAGTCAGATATAGGGCACCTGGGTGGCTCAGCCGGTTAAGCGTCTGATTCAGCTCAGGTCATGATCTCATGGCTTGTGAGTTCGTGCGCCACATCGGGCTCTGTGCTGACAGCTCAGCCTGGAGCTTCTACAGATTCTGTGTCTTTCTCTCTCTCTCTGCCCCTCCCCTGCTCACACTCTGTCTCTGTCTCTCAAAAGAGTCAGATATTTAAGTGACTGAGCCAGCCAGGCACCCCGACCCCTTTATTCTTTAGTAGAATGTTCTTAACCTCCATGTATTTGTGGTCTTTCCAATTTCTTTCTTGTGGTTGACTTCAAGTTTCACAGCATTGTGGTCTGAAAATGTGCATGGTATTATCTCAATCTTTTTGTACTGATTGAGACCTGATTTGCGATCCAGTATGTGATCTCTTCTGGACAATGTCCCATGTGCACTTGAAGAGAATGTGTATTCTGCTTTGGAATGAAATGTTCTGAATATATGTGTTCAGTCCATCTGGTCTGGTGTGTCATTCACAGTCATTCTTTCCCTGTTGATTTTCTATCTAGATGATCTGCCCATTGATGTAATTGGGGAGTTAAAGTCTTCTACTATTATTGTATTATTATCAATTAGTTCCTTTATGTTTGTTATGAATTGGTTTATATATTCGGGTGTTCCAATTTGGGAGCATAAATATTTATAATCATTAGATCTTCTTGTTAGATAGACCCCTTTATTATAGTGCCCTGCTTCATCTCTTGTTAGTCTTTGGTTTATAATCTGGTTTATGTGATATACATATGACTACCCTGGTTTCCTTTTTACATGTGTTTGCACGATAAATGTTTCTCTGTCCCCTCCCTTTCAATCTGCAGGTGTCCTTAGATCTAAAATGAATCTCTTGTAGGCAGCATATAGATGGGTGTTGTTTTTTAATCCACTCTGACACCCTAAGTCTTTTGATTGGAGCAGTTAGTCCATTTGCATTCAGAGTGATTGTTTTTTTTGGGGGGGGAGGGTGGGGAGAGAAAGAGAGCAGGGGAGAGGCAGAGAGGGGGGTAGAGGATCTGAAGCTGAAGAGGACTGTGCACAGCAGAGAACCTGATGTGGGGCTCGAACTCACAAACTGTGAGATCAAGACCTCGTAGGAAGTCAGACACTTAACCAGCTGAGCCACCCAGAGCTCCCACATTCAGAGGGATTATTGATAGATATGAATTTAGTGCCATTTTGTTATTTGTTTTGTCATTGTTTCTGGAGGTTTTCTTTGTTCCTTTATAGTCCTTGTTGCTTTTGGTCTTTCTTTTCCTTTCAGGGTCCCCTTTAATATTTCTTGCGGAACTGGTGTAGTGGTCATGAACTCCTTTAGTTGTTTTTTTTATTTGTTTTTTTGGTCTAGGAAACTCTTTATCTCTCCTTCTATTCTGAATAATGGTCTTGCTGGATAGAGTATTCTTGGCTGTAGATTTTTTTTTCCCATTCAGCACTTTGAATATATCATGCCACTCCCTTCCAGCCTGCCATGTTTCTGTGGAGAGGTCTGCTGCTAACCTTATGGGTCTTCCCTTATAAGTTAGGGACTTCTTACTGTTTTTAAGACTTTTTCTTTATCTCTATATTTTGCAAATTTACAGTATGTCTTGGTGTTGGCCTGATTTTGTTGATTTTGATGGGAGTTCTCCATGCCTCCTGGATTTGGATGTTTGTTACCCTCCCCAGATGAGGGAAGGTTTCAGCTATAATTTCCTCTAGTAAATATTCTGCCCCCTTTTCCCTCTCTTATTCTTCTGGGACTGCTATAATATGAATGTTGTTACCCTTGATGGTATCACTGAGCTCCCTAAGTCTACTTTAGTTATCCAAATTTTTGTTTCCCCCTTTTGTGAAGCTCATTATTTTCCATAATTCTATCTTCTATATCACTTATTCATTTCTCTACTTCTTCCATCCTTGTGGTCATCACGTTCAGCTGGTTTTGAATCTCAGTTATTACATTTTTCATTTTGGCCTAATTAGTCTTTAGCTTTTTTTTTTATCTCTGTGGTAAGGGATTCCCTGGTGTCTTCTATGCTTTTCTCAAGGACAGCTAGTACCCTTATCCTTGTTGCTGTAAATTCTGGATGTTGTATATTACTTATATCTGTTTCAATTTCATCCATGGCCATGACCTTTTGTTTTTCTTTCTTTTTGGAGGAATTTGTCAGCCTTGGCATTTTCTTTAGGCATCTTCTTCTATGAGTTAGAAAAGCCTTTTTATGTTCCCTGCTCCTGAGAGGAATGGTTTTATGAAGAAGATGTCATATATTGCCCAGGCCTGATCTTTCAGGAAGTGTCTCTGGTGTATGCTTCATGCACTCTGCTGTTGTGTTATGGCTGCTCTATCCCTCAGGTCAGTTCTCTGCAGAGTGTCTCCTTGCCTGCAGTGGGAAGTATTTGAGCCTTGGCCAGTGTGGTGAGTTTTAAGTAGATGTGCTCTGATCTGCTTGCTAAAAGAGACTTCACAGTATTTCCACTAAAGCTGAAACTTTGCACAACTCTGTGGTCAGTAGATGTGGCGTATGTGGTGGTTTTGCTGGTTTTCTTGTGGAGGGGCCTGCTTTGCTCGTCCTAAGGCAGACTGGGCCTAGAAAAGCAGTCCTGGTGGATCACAGTGACTTGGGACTTGGTGTAAGCAGGTTGAGTTGCCAGTATTGGTGCTGTGCTGTTTACTGAAGTTGGTTTTTGCTGAGGGGTGGGGGAGGGAACTGGCACCAGTCTGCTCCTTTGTTCCTAGTGAGGGGAGTCCATGCTTGCTGCTCTCAGGGAGTGAATTATTAAGCAGTGAAACTGCTTGCAGTTTCAGAGGAGTGAATTGTTTCCTCTGTGGCGTCCCAGGCATTTTTTAGATTGCTGAATTCACACTGTATCTGGGTCACTTGCTTGCCTGGAGCGATGCAGTACACCTTGAGCTCTACACTAGCTGGGCCTGCTGCCTTTTAAAACTCCAAACTTCAGGGACCTGGTGTGATGGGACCTGTGCTTCTCCTCAGGGAAAGGGTCTTTCCATTCTGGGACTGATGCTATCCTCTAAGATCATCTTAAGAAAAGTTTAACTGGGGGTGCCTGGGTGGCTCAGTTGGTTGCATGTCCGACTTCGGCTCAGGTCATGATCTCACAGTTTGTGAGTTCGAGCCCTGCGTCGGGCTCTGTGTTGACAGCTCAGAGCCTGGAGCCTGCTTCAGATTCTGTGTCTGCCTCTCTCTCTGCCCCTCCCCCACTCACACTCTGTCTCTCTCTCTCTCAAAAATAAACAAACATTAAAAAAAAAAAAAAAAAGAAAAGCTTAACTGCCCAGACAGTTTGGTTAAGTCTGTAATGTCTCCTTTGTTTTCTATATCCATCAGAGGTTTCAGAGCTGTTAAAAGGATTGATATTTACTCACAATTACACAATAAATTAGTTAATTTAATATGTTAATGATCTTACCATAGTGCTTTACCTACAAAATTGCTGGGAGGGAATTATTTCTACTTTCCATCATCTATCCTCGTTGTGGTCACAAGATATGTATGTTTTTGGCTTCTGCCTTTGTATAATAGATGCTAACCTTCACTATATAAAATTCACATTGTGCAAAGTAAAACATAAAATATATCTCTTTAGTGTTAACACATGAAATAAATTATTTTGAATCTTGTACAAAAATGATTACTTGGTGTCTGATATAGACTATATGAAAATAGTTATTAAAAGATTTCTATATAAGAACACAAAACATCATGTAGTCCTGTCAGTCACAAAATATTTATGTTATAATGAACAGAAATGTCACACAAAACTCTCAAATTGTAGCATTTTAAAAATGTTTTTCTTTTAGGGGGACGTAGGTGGCTCAGTTGGTTGAGTGTCTGACTCTGTTCAGCTCAGATCATGATCTCACAGTTCCTGGGATGGAGCCCCGAGTCAGGCCCCTCCCCTCCCCTGCTCATGGTCTGTTTGTCTGTCTCTCTCTTAAAATAAATAAATAACTTTTTAAAAAATGTTCTTAAATTTTATATTTCCTATAAATTTGTGTGGTTTAATTTTATTCATATATAGCATTATGCATAATTGACATTACTTGTACAAAGCATAAATTTATCTTATTAAAGCAAAATTGTATTCCTGAGAGAAAATATTAAAGACATACTTACTTTTATGATAAGTATGATAAATATGCCTGGTTTGGACAATGCCATTTCTTTAAAATTTTTTTTTGCATTTTATTTATTTTTGAGAGAGAGAGACAGAGCACAAGTGGGAGAGGGGCAGAGAAAGAGGGAGACACAGGCCAAAGCAGGCTCCAGGCTTTGAGCTGTCAGCACAGTGCCCATCGCAGGGCTGGAACCCACGAACCGTGAGATCATGACCTGAGCCGAAGTCACTTGCTTAACCAACTGAGCCACCCAGGTGCCCCTAGACAATGCCATTTCTGATAGCTTCTTTAATTTGTTTAAATGTAAGTACTTTGGTATTTTTCAAAGGTCTTTGCAATCTGTTTCCTGTATGTCATCTTCTATTTGTAAGCAAATACACAAAATACTGATAATAAAGAATAATTCCGGGATCCACTGTACAATTTTTACAAAAAGGACATACATCAACTAATTTCTATATATCAACTCACATTTCTCTAAGGATCTGAGGCCCCAAGATAACTTATGTATTGCTACCTAAAGAAATATTATCTTAACATTTGAAATGAAATAAGTTATGTTAAAATGAAGGCTCATGCAATGTCTTTACAAGCTGGTGGACAATATGATATGATCTTGGGAATGTTATTCAGGCTAGTCATAATTTTATCTGCTGTCTTCACAATGGAGTTGGGGGATTTGTTGAATGAATAAATGAAAAGTACCATGGAGTTTGGTGTTCTCAAGACACCAACATTGAACAATAGTTCAAATAGTGTAAAATTTAGAATAGACTATTTCAGTGATAATGGCCTGAAATGTTTATAATAATCCATAACCGCATAAGGAGAAGAAACGTAATCAAGTAACAGAGAGTAGCAGTTTCATAATGGCAACAGATTAAATTGTGAACGGGTGACTTTTTTCTCTAATCTGACGAAACTATTAAGAATTGCAATGTTTTAGGAATGGGAAAAGATATTTGCAAATGACATATCAGACAAAGGCCTTGTATCCAAAATCTGTAAAGAGCTCACCAAACTCCACACCCGAAAAACAAATAACCCAGTGAAGAAATGGGCAGTAAACATGAGTAGACACCTCTCTAAAGAGAACATCCAGATGGCCAACAGGCATATGAAAAGATGCTCAATGTTGCTCCTCATCAGGGAAATACAAATCAAAACCACACTCAGATATCACCTCAGGCCAGTCAGAGTGGCCAAAATGAACAAATCAGGAGACTATAGATGCTGGCGAGGATGTGAAGAAACGGGAGCCCTCTTGCACTGTTGGTGGGAATGCAAATTGGTGCAGCCACTCTGGAAAACAGTGTGGAGTTTCCTCAAAAAATTAAAAATAGACCTACCCTACGACCCAGCAATAGCACTGCTAGGAATTTACCCAAGGGCTACAGGAGTACTGATGCATAGGGGCACTTGTACCCCAATGTTTATAGCAGCACTCTCAACAGTAGCCAAATTATGGAAAGAGCCTAAATGTCCATCAACTGATGAATGGATAAAGAAATTGTGGTTTATATACACAATGGAGTACTACGTGGCAATGAGAAAGAATGAAATATGGCCTTTTGTAGCAACATGGATGGAACTGGAGAGTGTTATGCTAAGTGAAATAAGCCATACAGAGAAAGACAGATACCATATGTTTTCAATCTTAGGTGGATCCTGAGAAACTTAACAGAAACCCATGGGGGAGGGGAAGGAAAAAAAAAAGGAGGTTAGAGTGGGAGAGAGCCAAAGCATAAGAGACTGTTAAAAACTGAGAACAAACTGAGGGTTGATGGGTGATGGGGGGGGGGAGGGTGGGTGATGGATATTGAGGAGGGCACCTTTTGGGATGAGCACTCGGTGTTGTATGGAAACCAATTTGACAATAAACTTCATATATTGAAAAAAAAAAAAAGAATTGCAATGTTTTAGACTGGAGCTGAAGTCTTTATTATTCTACACTGTAAGAGATGTCAGGCTTGTCTTTAAGGTTTTACATCTTTCGACTGAATGATGACATAGAAAACCTGACCATGATTGGAATCATTATCATTTATTCATTCAATAATAACTTTATAGATGTTTATTATGTGTTGGTCTCAAGCTTAGGTTTTGAAAATACAGAGACAAAGACTCTGTATGTGTGCATAATTTTCACTTCTTACAGCAATGGGTGGGAATTCTATATTATCTTAGAAATCTTAGATTCCTTTTCTCACATCAAGTACAAGCAATAGACTTCACCCTACACATCATCTTGTTGTTCATTGCATTGATCTGAAAAGACATCTATAATATTCCATTTATATTAATTCTTTGAGACTTCTATTTAGTTTCTAGTGCAGCCAGAGTGCAAGGGTACATGGGCACCTGGCTCCAGGGCTCCCAAGCAGACCAAGTTTGACCACTCACCACTGACAAAATCCAAAAGCAAACAAGTGAATAGTGGTGAAACAAGAAATGAATTTATTTCAGTGAGCCCAACACCAGGAAGACAGTGGACTAGCATCCGCTAGTCTGTCTCCAAAGTGCCAAAAATACTTCTAGATCTATGCCAGGGAAATGTGGGCAAAAGTGGGTGGGTAAGTGCAGGTAAGCAGTCCATTGAAATCAATCATTGTCTTGGGGCCATTCATGCAGAGTAGTGCTGACTCAGGGCAGTTCTTATTGCTTGAGGGGTTAGTTTTGGTTCCCCTCAAGACTGCTTTGCCCACAGGGCCTTTGTGTGAGTTAAGAGATAAGCTGGAAAGAAGAATTTCATCAGTTAGAAAGTTTGAAGTTAAAGTGGAAGTAGTTGAAGTCCTCTTTTGCTACTTAGTTCTGGAATTCCATAAATCATATAAATAGTTAAAATTAAATGGAAATTAGGCTTATTTAATAATCTTATTGCTAGAGATTCTGAAGAAAAATTTTACAATATTTTTACTGTTTCTTTGGGAAACATGAAGTTTTTTAAGGTATGTGACTAAGTAGTACAGAATGCACACACTGTAGGAAGACACTGTTCAAAGAGACCAGCTATTTTAAGCTCAAAGTATATTAATCTATTAATGATAAAAGTCAAGAACTTGAAGGATGTGCCATAAATATGCTCGTTTGATTACAAACATTGTCACAATAATATTTATATGATGTTTACATATAGGCCAAAATATTATTTCAATTATACACTATTGGGAAACTGTTATTGCATTAAGATCCATGGAAAATTGCTTTAATGTATATGACCTCATCTTAACTTGATTATGTAGGGGTGGAAAGATACTTTTCCCTCTACTCTTCTAGATTCTTGGCTGAGACCACGTTGTAATAAAAGGTTAACAAAAGAAAAACAAACAGAAATTTAATAACATGTATACCGCCTGTACACATGGGAGAGATTCAGGAAAACTAAATGACTCTTTAGAATGGCCCAATGACACCACTTTAACTAACTTCTTCAGTTAAAGACAGAAGATGATGTTCTGGAGTGGAGAGGGACCAGGCAAAGCAGGATAATAGAGGGTATGGTTGTTATGTAGATTTGAATGGCCACCTTCTCATTTGATAAGAATTTCCAGAGATTTGATCATCCTCCACTTTCTGGTACAGAAAGGTACAGAGACACCCTTATAAATAGAGATTTCCCTTATAAATGTACATGTCTTAGAAAAATTGACTTCTCAGTTTTCAGAGCTTTACTTTTGCTATTTCTTAAAAAAAAAAAAAAAAGCTCAAAATAATCCTACACAAGAGAGACATATTTTGGGGTGGTATAGTCTGCTCTCTGTCAGTTATCTCTGCAAAGACCCTGTTTTCAAATAACGCCCTAAGTATAGGTTCCAGGTGTGCATGGATTTCTGAAGGGCACTATGCAAAGTACAGTTTCCAAAAGAAATACACTTTTTTCCCAGAAGAAAGACACTTTTAAACAATACCATATCTCCAGTTAGCATAACAATTTATGTGCTTTCAAAACTTTTAGCAGAATCTGTTTTCATGTCAATGATGCCAGCACACTATAAAGGTGTGTTCATGATTGTGTTTTCCATAATACCAGCTTTATTCAATCATAAAGCAAGGTTAAAGCAGGTTTCAGATTCCAAACTCACTGACATTTCAGTACACATTTAACTTGGCTTCATACAAGTCACACAAAGCAAAGCACAATACAAAGTCATAAAACAAGATATACAACAAGGGGTAATAAATAGAGGAACCAAAATGCAAAGTCAGTCCATGAACATGCAGTTGAGATGAGGCCTTGGTCTGGGCCAGGTCAGCTCTAGGCACAATTCAAGCAGTGGAGCATGTCTATTATGTTCAGATTTCAGTTGGCAGAAATTCTGACGGCAGTTGCATTTTCAACGTGGTCAGACATAAAAGGGTCAGCGTCTGGAGAGTCTGACAGTTCCCTGCAAAAGTCTTGCCCTTTTAAAGGACTTTAATCAGTCTTGGGGTTTTGTAGGCCTCTTCTGGTTCTGCTGGTTTTCGTTTCTGGGTGTTGTCAGTCGGTGCTGGTGTCAGTGATGTCTGGTATCAGCTACAGTGTCCTTGGGTGCTTTGTCATTGCTTGACATGGGTCACTGCTTGACATGAGTGACTCCATTTGCTCTCTACAATGATCTTTTTCAATAGTAACAGATTGCAACGTGCATAAAGATTGATGGAATATACGTAATAAATCTGTTAATTAAGAATAACCAAATAAACAAGTAACTTAATCTTTTATTCTTTAAAAATAAATCCATTAAAGATTGAAGACTGTTACACTTTTGGTATGTCATATCACTTTACTCATGATAGGACCCGCATGTTTGTATTTTAGCTTTAGTTGACTTTGAAATTCACACCTGAGACCATATTTTCCCCCAGTGATTGAAAGTTACTATTCATCAGTTGGTTATCCAGTATGCAGAGAAAAAAAAAAAAAGAAAAAAGAAAAAAAGAGAATATCTAGTGTTTGCCTTCATTTTACAAAAGAAATACAAATGGAAAATAATAAATATATGTAAAATTATAAAGGAACAAATGAAAACTGAAAAAAAAACAAGCAAAATTTATATATGGCATATGATTAATACACTCCTTTCTGCTTGTGTGGCTCTCCTAGTTCATTTTATCTTCTGTCATAAACAAAGCCATGCTTTGTAGCACATCTTAAGGGCTTTTCCTCAATCAGATCAAATGTCTTATAAAATATTTCCCTAATTTTCACATTTGACAGTGATCTTGCTTCAGAACTATTATTGTGATTTTGTTCCTGGTGAGAAATGAGGAGACCTTGGGTCCTAAGGCCTTTACCCAGTCCATCCAAAAGATGCCACCAGAAGCTCTTGGTCTCATCATGAGAAAGAATTCAAGGACAGGGGCGCCTGCATGGCTCAGTTGGTTAAGCGGCCAACTTCAGCTCAGGTCATGATCTCACAGTCTGTGGGTTCGAGCCCCCCACTGGGTTTGGTGCTGATAGCTCAGAACCTGGAGCCTGCTTCGGATTCTGTGTCTCCCTCTCTGTCTCTGCCCCTCCCTCACTCCCCCACTCATGCTCGCGTGTGTGAGCACGTGCGCGCTCTCAAAAATGAATAAACATTAAAAAAAAAAAAAAAGAAAATTCAAGGACAGACACAACATAGCTCATTAGCAGTACAAGCAAGAAAGTTTATTAAAGTGAGAGTACACTCTTGACGGGGCACCTAGGTGGCTCAGTCGGTTAAGCGTCCGACTTCGGCTCAGGTCATGATCTCACAGTTCGTGGGTTCGAGCCCCGCATCGGGCTCTGTGCTGACAGCGCAGAGCCTGGAGCCTGCTTCGGATTCTGTATCTCCCCTCTCTCTGCTCTTCCCCTGCTCACATGCTGTCTCTCTCTCTCAAAAATAAATAAAGATTAAAAAAAATTTAAAATAGTACACTCTTGAGATGTGAAAGCAGGAGAGGTCAAAGGAGAGCTACATCCCTGGGTTTGGGTCTCTATCTTTTATTGACAGTTGTTAACAAGGAGTTGGGATATTCATTACTTGAGGCAAGGATTTCTTGGAGGCAGGGTGGTCTCTTCAGGAATGTTGGCTGTACGTGCTTTTTCTTCCTCATTTGTTCATGGCACCGTTAGGTAGAAGATTTTAGTATGGCAATGTGGTATAATGAAGGAATAGTGTAAACTTTGGCCTGGTATGTCAACCATCTTGGGCCTGTCTGGTTTGATCTGGTTCCTTGTGATTTTGTATTGGAGTGCTGCCAAGACGGGCCTCTGACTTCTTCAGAGTTGTCCATGTCTTCCTCTTTGCTGGTCTCCAGGCATCCTGTTAGAACCTAATTAACTGCCTCATCTAACAATTTTAAGACAGTGGTTTTGTACGTTTTTTTATTTTTTTCTGTTTACTAATTGTCCTTCTTCTGTAAGAAAAAAATTAACCCTTTCCACTTCCATTTAATTATACATTTATTTATTTCCGTATGCAGTAATGAATATGATTTTTATTCTTTAGGTTGTAATTCAATACTACATTCTTTCTTTTGTTTTTCATAGTTTCCAGTTTTGGCTATTGGCTACCCTTTCAATTGGCTCCTGGGTCCATTCAACCTGATTCCATCTGTAAAAAAAATTTTTGAGGTTTTCCTAGTGTCTGTCAGTAGGCAGTTATGGGAGACCTTTGTATGAACTAATCTATGTATGCACATCTACACAGGTTTATATCCATATATCTGTGTATACACAAGTATATTTGTAGAGAGTGTGGATTCTCATTATTCCAGGTGCTTATGGTCCATAAATTTGCCACAACAGTGAATTAGCAATATTGAATTTTTGTTCCTAGGGGAAATAGGAAGTTAAATTCCTTCAAGCCTCTGTCACAATATCTCCACCAACAAAAACTATTTGTTATTATATATGTAGTTTGTGCTATATGGCTTAGTTTTCCAACGTCCTTATAAAACAGACCAGTCTCATCAGCACTAAAACCTTGCTCTTTTACATAATCCAACCCTCAATAACATCTTGGATATATTTAATAAATACTTCACAGCCTCTTGATCTGCATAACTTGCCTCACCTGTAAGTTTAATATTTTTTCACACTTTGTCACTCTTTGAGAATTTTCCCATTTCCTAACCATGGGTAACAGGACCATAAATATCTTTGGCTTGTTCCAGTTGGCAATAATGCTGTCATTATGACTTTTTAAAAGTTTATTTATTTCTTTTGAAAGAGAAGGTGGCAGAGATAATCCAGGCAGGCTCCATGCTGTTAGCACAGAGCCAGACATGAAGCTCAGTCCCAAGAATTGCGAGATCCGTGACCTGAGCTGAAATCAAGAGTCAGATGCTCAACTGACTGAGCCACCTAGGCACCCCTGTCATTATCACTTAAAAAAAAAATCTGTTTTCATGTTATGAATCTACAAATTTATCTGCTTTGCATCTTCTTTATGGCTTCATAACACAGTAAAGCTTTTACTTTAGCATTTTTAGGAGAGGCCTCACATACAGAGAAATAAATTTCCTCTTTCTTTTTCTGAGTGTAGTATGTTGTTGATTCATTAACATCAAGCCAAACACCGTAGAACTCATGCCCGGCCCAAACTCACCCAATAGGTATTTTCTCTGTAAGTCACATCACACCCTTCTTGTTCTCAACACTGAGTGGTATAGTACTGTGCTTTGGGGCCATTAGAAGCGGTGAAATAACCATCATTAAAACAGAAAGATGTGAAAAGTATGGCATCATATTGGCCATGAAAAGGACTCTGCCTAAGGTACAAGAACTGAAACAAGAAGGCAGAGCATCACCTTGTTTAAACTTAGCTGGAAACAGGTGTGACGGGTAACTCAAAACCTTTGTTGCTCTGCCCATGTCCTGGTTAGCTCAAAAAAGTGTCCCTTGAATTGATTTAGGGTTTATAAATACATGCTAGAGAGTAAGAAAATGTGTAAATAAGGACTCTGTGAGTAATGAGTAATTTATATAAAATGAACATAAGTTCCTGATCCTTCCAACTCAGTCCTCTAGTCTAGAGTTTATTCTTTATAAGATTGTGAGATTCATATCACAGTGTGTGCTCCTCTTGAGCCCCACCAACATCCTAGATGATTATTTGTAATTTGCATTTAGGAAACGCGCACACTTAGGGCTGTTTTAGGTTCTATGGGTGTTTAAAATTGCATAGGGTCATGTGTCCACCCCATAGAACCACATGGGATTGGTGCATTATCTCACGAATCCCCTCATGATGCACCTTTGTAGTCAACCCTTTGTCTCTCTCAACCCTGACAACAATGGATTTGCTTTCTGTCCTCACGGATTTGCCATTCCAGAATGTCATACAAATAGAACTATCTAATAAGTAGTCTCTGGATCAGGATTATTTCACATACACTGAAGTTATGTTTCATCCATGTTTATTGCTCAATCAGTGTGTGGTTCCTTTCTAGTCCAAGGAGTATTCTCTTAGATGGCTACATCACAGTTAGTGTATGTATTTACATACTGAAGAACATGTGGGTGGTCTCCAATTTATGGTGACTATGAATAATGATGCTTTGTGTGAAATTACTTCAAAACGCTTGAGTAAAATAACTAGAAGTGGGATTGCTGGGCTTTTTGTTAATTGGATGTTGGATGTTATCAGCAACTTATACTGCTTTCTAAAGGGACTGCACCACTTTGTAATCCATCCACATTTTGGAAAGTTCTGTAGTTTTGCCTCAAGCATTTGATATTGTCTTTGAAAAAAAGACAGTTTGCTAAATGACTAAAATACTCATTGTAACAGATACATGGCAGTACCCCATTAGGGTTTAATTTTTATTTTTCTAATGACCAATAATGTTGAGTATCTTTGTGCTAACTTGACATTTGTATATTATCTTTGATAACACTTATATTTAGATATTTATCCATTGTTTAAACTTTGTTTTATTATTGCATCTTGAGACTTCTTTTTTATATATTCTGGATACATATCCTTTTATTACATATTCATATATATATATATATATTTTTTTTTTTCTGTCAGTCAGCACCTTACTTGGTTATTGGCATGATGACCTAAACCTCATTTTTGAGGAAACAAAATATTCTTGCATAAAGGTATACTTGATCTGTCTCTCATGTATGTTCCATTCTAATATACCAGTTAAACAGTGATTCTAATAAGATCCCTGGGGATATTTGGCATGTAGACATTTCCTACAAGCCCCAATTGTTAAATTAGTACTCATATTTCTTATATTTCCCCAAATTTATCATCATAGCTACTTTTATGTTTGTTATTTCTGGATGACATAGTACATAGTAAGACAAATCAATGTGTTGTCTCACTTCTTTTACTGTCAAATGAGTTCCATTTTCAGAATAAATTTTTTTTTGGGTCATCATGACTCGAGAAAACAAATAGGTACCTACAGATTGTATTGCTGGAAGGAATCCTGTGCAAAGCAAAAACAAATATATATTTAGAATAAATATCTCTTCTGAGGGGCACATTGTAGTCCCCTCCATGAAGAAAGGAGTCTAGACTTACTAGTTTTCTGTATGGTAGTTGATTATTCCCTCTAGCTTTTGAGCAATATCAAAAGCTCAACATTGGTCCCAAGTATTAACAGGTTTGACATCCAGGTAACTTATACATAAATGTAATCATTGCCCCATAGCCATATTTTCCATGAGCCTGCTAATCAAATATTGAAGTAAATGGTTTAAGAAAACTGAATAGCTTTCACAAAATGGGTCATGTTATCCTCATTTCAGATGAGTATTTGTTAATAAGTCACTTGGGACACAAACACCTAAATAATCTTAAATAATTTTTTTAATGTGAGGCGCCTGGGTGGGTTAAGTGTCCAACTTCTGTTCAGGTCACGATCCCGCAGTTCATGAGTTTGAGCCCTGTGTTGGGCTCTGTGCTGACAGCTCAGAGCCTGGAACTTGCTTCAGATTCTGTGTCGTCTTCTGTTTTTGCCCCTCCCCTGCTTGCTCTCTCTGTCAAAAATAAATATAGTAAAAACACAATAAAAACATTTTTTTAATGTTTGTTTATTTTTGAGAGACACAGAGAGAGAGCAACAGAGAGCAAGCCCGAGTTGGGGAGGGGCAGAGAGAGAGGGAGACACAGAATCCAAGGCAGGCTCTGGGCAGAGCCCGACACGTGGCTTGAACCTACCAACCACGAGATCATGATCTGAGCTGAAGTCAGATGCTTAACAGACTGAGCCACCCAGCCTCCCCTAAATATTCTGATCCATGAGCCTACTAATCAAATATTGAAGTAAATGGTTAAGGAAAACTGCATAGCTTTCATAAAATGGGGCATCTTATCCTCTTGATCACTATAAATCTCTTTTCAGATGAGTATTTGTTGGAAAGTCACATGGGCCACAAACCATATTTTGGCTCCACTATGAGAGGCTCATTCAAGTACGACTTTCCTAATTCTCTTTGTTATTGATACTCTGATATTTCTAAGCCCCTTGCTATCCAACACATCATTGACTAATGTTCATGAAACAGTGTAACATCTTACATCTAACCAGCTGCAAACTTCTTAGAAACAAGGACAAGATATACCCCTTGAATTTTTCCCACTGGAAAAACATTGTATCCTAACTGTGGTTTAGGGCCATTCCTAAATGGGATTCATTGACTCAGCAGATTATCTGTAGCAATTATATTATATGAGGTAGAACTATCTGTGAAGCAGGCTCAATTTTTCTTCCTCTAGTAACTAGCCATTTTAAATTAACCATGAAATTCACCGTATGCATGTCATAAACCTGTAGGATCATTCTTTTTGTTTGTTTGTTTTACTTGTGATGTACTTGTTAAGTTTTAAAAATAAATCATGTATCATACAATTCACTCATTTAAAATTTTTTTTAATGTTTTTTTTTATGTATTTTTGAAGGAGAAAGAAAGAGAGACAGAGCATGAGAGGGGGAGGAGCAGAGAGAGAGGGAGACACAGAATTCGAAGCAGGCTCCAGGCCCGATGTGGGGCTCAAAGTCACGAGGTGGGAGATCATGACCTGAGCCGAAGTCGGATGCTCAACCAACTGAGGAACCCAGGTGCCCCTACAATTCACTCATTTGAAGTATTTGTTAGTACGTTCAGAGAGTTGTAAAACGATTCCCACAATCAATTTTAGAGAATTTGTATACCTACAAAGAAACTCCATACCCATTATCAGTCATCTCCATTCTTCTCAGTCCAGTCAGCCATAGGTGATCACTGTCTAACTTCTGTTTCTAAAGATGCATATATTCTTTTTTTTTTTTTTTTTTGGTAGTTTCAAGTTTTTAAATTCCAGTTAGTTAACATGTGATGAATCACTAAATTCTCCTGATGCTAATATTAGACTATATGTTAACCAACTGGAATGTAGAGTCACTCTTAAACTGTAACAGAATACTTTCTGCTTCACAGAGGATGGTGTTTTTCTGGAAACTAATTTGAATCTGCCTTGGATGAAAGTTTGTGATTCCTCATGATGATTCAAGTCAGGCTTCCATAATAAGACATTCTGATTATTGTGGTTGCTGCTGCTGTTGTTAATGAGTAAGAATCACCTCAGTGGGCTGGCCATTTTAATTCTGTCCTAGACTTCTATGTTGAATCTCCTAAAAGAAAGCAAACTTTGGTAGATGGTCATTTTTATTGCCACTCTACACATGCTTCCATATTGTGTAATAAGTTGCTCTCATCATTTGAAGACTGAAAGGAGACATTAGTGGCGATATTTAAGGGATGCTTTAATAACAACATATCCCACTAATCATTAACCCCTCTTCCTCTTTTCCTTGTTTTTAAAAAAGGAAAAGGTCATTGTATTTGTTTCAATTTTGGTGTCTTAGGGAATAGAGTTTAGAGGCTAATGAGTAGCTTGAGCATGATGAATGCTTTCCAAACTATCTGTATCATCAGTCTATTGATTGTAAACTTCATATTAAGGAATTTATGGCATTTCAGTTTTTTGTTATAAGTTAACTTTGAACCATGAATTCAGTAGTCACATGAGAATCTAGTGGAACTTTCCTATCTATCTAAGGTGGCGTAGCAAACCCAGAATTTCTGATGGATGCACTCATTTCAAAATTCAGCACAATGCAATCTTATGTCTCTTCTTTCTTGGATATGTGCCATGAAAATCCATCCAAACATAAGTTCCCAAGTTTATCTTAAAATAAGCTGTCCAAAACAGGTAAAAATTTTCAATATGTAATATGCCTTTTCGTTCTGAGTTTATACCTGCTTACCATCTCCTGGGTAATACTAGATTCTGATACATATTATAGGCCAGAAAATAGTCTAGGAGTGATGAATGTACACATAGAAAAAATTTGAAGCTAACTCCTTCACGTGAGGTAATCATAGAGGTTCTAAGTGATGCATGGTCACCGTCATGAGGTTGAGGTAGATGCTTCCTTGTGTTGACAAGGGAGTCTTGGTGGTACTTTCACATTCAGGAATGGAGAGTTATCTGAATCCGCAGAGATGCCTTCATTCCAGAGATCAGCTCCCAACTGATTGATTTTTCCCAATCAATGCCCTAGCATACACATAAGACATGTGGAGAGGCTGTGAATTAAATCAACTTGATAATTAAGGGAACCTGTAGGATTTAATATTAGTTATGTCATCTCTTCAGTTATGAGACACTTGAAACATTAACATTACATTTCCTTTCTTTAAGCTGTCTGATGAATTTGGAAGCAGCCAGCTCCTGCATCAATCCTCCTACCAATCTTATTCATCCTTGCTTTTAGTAGGCATTTACTTCTAGGTGAGCTCTTGTTAATGTGTCAGTGTGGACTACCAGTGTTTCATTGTTTGATAGAATCATTGCTGATTTCAGACCAAACCAGATTAATAAATTGATTTCAGATTCTTACTGCTTTGAGAGTATGTTACCTGGATATGCTCTCTATAAATCCAGTGCAGTTAGTTGCAGACTGCAGAATTTATTGTAACTCGTTAAAAATGAATCTGTTTAAAATAGAGTAATATATGGCTTAAGGAATTATTGAAGAGACATGTAGGCAGATTTTAGCCTGGAATGACCTCAAAACTGTTTCACAATATTGAGTCTTCACAGGGTCTGCTCCTCTGTAATCTAGAACTATTGCTACAAAGTTGGGTCATTTGACTCTGCTATGATCTCTATCAGCAGTGTAGATGCTTAACTACAACAAATTTAAAATTTGTATCTTTTATGAATATTCCTGATTGGCAGAACTAAAATTACATTTAAAATCCTAGCTTCGAGGACAATTGAAAATGTAATTTTTGCAGTCCTTGCATAGACATAGATATGTTTGACAGAATGTGGAAAATCAAAACATGTAAGTTCATTAAAACGTTTCACAGTGGGGATATTCAAAAGAGAAGTCTCAATTATTACAGCAATAAATCAAGTAAACATTATTGTAATCCCTAACTTACAGATGAGGGAGTACCACACAATGCACTGTAGAAGGCACTTATCCTGCAGACACTGTTGTGATGCATAAAGCCAAATTACTTTTGAGAAAATTGCATGTGCTATAGGACATTTAATTAAATTGACATTATTGAAGATAACAGTAACAGTTTTAATAATTAGACACTTGGAAGGTAACAGGCATGTTTGTAATTCTTTTGTAAACCTTGTCTAAGTAAATATTTACAGCTACCACATGATGAAATTCCTATTATTCTCCCTAATTTTTATATTAGGAAACTGACTCATTGAGAGTTTAGCTAATATTTCCAAGGTCGCACAAGTGGAATTGTATTTCTGGGGACTATATAGAATGAATGATAGAGTAGATGAACTGCTACGATGACCTTAAAAATGTGGGACGCCTGGGTGGCTCACTGGGTTAAGCGGCCGACTTCGACCCAGGTCATGATCTCGCAGTTCGTGGGTTCCAGCCCCGCGTCGGGCTCTGTGCTGACAGCACAGAGCCTGGAGCCTGTTTCAGATTCTGTGTCTCCCTCTCTCTGACCCTCCCCTGTTCATGCTCTGTCTCTCCCTGTCTCAAAAATAAATAAAACGTTAAAAAAAATAAAAAAAAAAATCTGCCTCAAGAAGCCACTGATACATACTAAGTAAATGATGTTGTTGAGTACCATTGTTATATTACAACTGTTGTCTATATGAAAACATCTCAAGTTAAAAATGTGATACCCATGGGAGTCATAGGGTTCCATCTTGTATCTTAATGAATAAAAGATAGGATTTTGCCCTAAATATGTCCACAGTGGAGCTCCTAGGAGGTAGTCCTATAAAGAAAAGATAGGTCCTGTCTGTTGAGGAAGGCATTTAATAGGTGATGATATTATTTTAAGGGTTATAGCAATTTCTATGGGTCTGGAAAACAAGGAGTCCTAGAAAACCCAGACAGAGAAGCTTATTCAAATAAGATATCAGAGCAGAAGAATGAGAATTTCAAGGCAGGAGATATCAATAGTTTAGATAGGAAGTAGGCATTTTGACACTTTCATCCATTTGTTGATTTGTTAAATTATAACAAATATTTGAGTAAATGACTACACTACAATAAGCCTTTCGGTAGGCAATAATGAACAAGTATTCCTTTTGCTAGAAAAATGCTCATAGTCTGTTAATATAGTCAAGAAAAATGAAATTCTAGTATATTGTGAAAACTTCTAACCATATTGATAAGCATACTGTACAGGGAGGCTCATGTGATTCTATATGACTGTAAATTATTGCAATATACATCCAATTTTATAGATGGCGATAAAAAGGCAATGTGAACATGAGAATTTTAGCACTGGAGATCTACCCTCAGAGAGAGATGTGAGGCATGATGAACACTGAAAAGTTCTGATATTTAAGAATACAAAGGTTTACTCTGACTCAATTCAGAATGATGGAGAATGACTAAATAATATCTATGAGTGAGATAATAAGTTGTCAATCACATAATTTATGATTATGTCTGTGGTTGTTGATGGGGACAACTCAGTGCTCAAACAAAAATGACAAGAGCCTTGCCAATGAGATACTACATTCATTATCATACAGTTATATGTTATATCTGAGATTACCAATGGAAAAGTTTGGAGTCTGAGTTTCTTTGTTTAAAGCAATTTTCTGGTTTTAGGTGTAGGGATCTAACTTTAATTCCAAAGAGGTGGTTGTCTTCTGAATTGTTAATTTCTGAGAGATGTTATTTTGGAGAGAAATCCCCATCAGCCAAGTGTGGCATTTTGGTGGACTGATTTGGTACTCTTGTGAAAGTAAGTACTTTTGTGAAAGAAATAGCATCCTATTCTTAAATTCTAAGTTTTCTTGTAATGTTTATATTGTAATCTATCTCTCTTCCCCCAGGAATTGGTACAATAGCTTAATTGGGGGGGCAAAGCTTTGATCTGAATCCTGGCTCTAATGTGTATTGGCCGTATATATTATTTATTTACCATGAATTTCTATGTTTCATTCTTTAAAAGGAGGAGAAAAACATACCCAATTGAGGGGATTGTTAAAGTCTTAGAGAGGTAGATTAAATGTTTAACATAGTTTAAAATATATAATATTTACATGAGGAAAGTATTTTTTAATTTCTGGAGGTATGTGATCTACCTAAAGAAAAATACCTCTGACTAAAAAAGAATAGTAATTAAAATTGTTTCTAATGTTTATTTTTAGAGAGAGAGAGAGAGAGAGAGAGACAGAGAGAGAGACAGAGAGAGACAGAGGTTGAGCGGGGGTGGGGCAGACAGAGAGGGAGACACAGAATCTGAAGCAGGCTGTAGACTCCAAGCTGTCAGCACAGAGCCGGACACCGGGCTTCATTTTCTAATGCTATTAATGCCTTCAATTACTGGAGAACTTATGAACTGCAAGATCATGACCTGAGACAAAGTTGGATGCTTAACTGGCTGAGCCACCCAGGCATCCCCGAAAAGAATAGTAATTAAAAGAACCTCATAAAGTTGTTGTCAGGATTAGATGTTTCAATACAAAGAAAACAATAGATCTGGAGTGTAGGAATTGCTGGAAAATTTTATGTTATCTTCTACCCCTGTCTCTCTTGCTTCTCCCCTTCCTCATTAGCATCTTAATTATTATTAATAGTTAAAGATTTTTAATATGTATGAGTTTCTAATCTTTTAAAACCTTTAAATAAATATTTTATTCCCAATCCCCTGATGATTGTGTTGAATTGATTTCATGGAAATGACAAATAGAATCAAAATTTTATAATGACATTCATTTCTATTAGTAAGAATGAAAAGTTCAGAAATCTGCATGTACTCTTACACACTTACCATCAACCTAAAGCCCATGTCTCTTCAAAATCAAACCACTCCCATTCAAAATCATAATCATCAACCCAATTTTATTACTTCATCCAAATACATTTGAATAAAACTTTTGAATGCACAGAAAATTCTGAGACAATATTCACATTATCAAATTTATTGAGTTCCATGATTGGGAAATTTTAATAGGGGGATGGAAAAAAAGGGGAAAACACATAACTCGAGTAAAGGAAAAGGAGTTTTGAGAAAGTGTGAATAATAGAAAGCATTTCCAAGCACTTCATTCTTGTAATGCTACTAATGCCTTCAATTACTGGAGAAAAACATAACCTTTTGGACAGTATCCTTAAAGGCTTGCTTTACTTGCTGGTTCCTCAGGGTATATACAAATGGATTCATCATAGGAGCCACAGAGGTACTGAGAATAGCTACTCCTTTGGTCAATGATGCCTTCTGTTTTGCGGAAGGGTTGGCATACATGAATATGCAGCTTCCATAAGAGATGGAAATGACAATCATGTGAGAGGAACACGTAGAAAATGCCTTTTTTCTCTGACTGGAGGAAGGCAGTTTCAGAATTGTTCTAATGATGAACATGTAGGATAGAATTATTAATGCCAAAGTGAAAAGCAGTATGACTATTGCAGAGTAAAAGCCAATGACTTCTAGGAGCCATGTGTCTGAGCAAGATAACTGCAAGAGGGGAAAATAGTCACAAGCAAAGTGATCGATGACATTGGAGCCACAGTAATCTAACTGGAGAAAAAGAATAACTGGTGGGAAGATATTTAAGAATCCTGCCAGCCAAGCACAAAAGACAAGTAAAATGCAGACTCTCTTGTTCATGATGGTTGTATAATGTAGGGGTTTACAGATGGCTACATAGCGATCATAGGACATGGCAGTTAGAAGATAAAACTCAGTTATACCCATGAAGATGAAGAAAAACAACTGAGCTGTACAATTATTGTATGAAATAGATTTGTCTCCGGTGATAATTGTGCCCAGAAATCTAGGAATACAGACAGTTATAAAGGATATTTCTAATACAGAGAAGTTCCTGAGGAAGAAATACATAGGGGTCTGTAGATGGGAATCCACCAAGGTGAGAGTGATGATGGTCAAATTTCCAGTGACACTTAATAGATATGTGATAATTAAAAAGAGAAAAATCACAGTCTGGAGCTCTGGGTCATCAGATAGCCCTAGAAGAATGAATTCTTTGGGTACTGTGTGGTTTTTCATCGCTGATCATTTTTCCCCACTTTCAAACAGAGGATGTATGTTCTCCTATAGAAAATAAAAGAGTTAAAAGAAGATTGAGGATAGAATATAAAATCTTAAAATATCCATGATGATGAATAATCTATGAAAGCCAAAAACACATGTTCCCCTTCAGCAACTCTATCCAATTTCTATTGGACCTTACATTCAAGTAATAACATGATCTGAAGTTAAAGATTGATCTCTTATTGTTGAGTATACACAATCACAGGCCATGGATTAAAAAAAAATGTCTTTTGCTAGCATTTAAGCAGAAGCTCTTTCTTCTAATGTTTCTTTAAGATTAAGCTTCTAATTATTCTTTTTTATAAAACCATGAAAATATTCTAATTGATCTTTTCCTCAGTACTATAAAACTAGTGTGGATTATGGATAATCTAAATATAGAGTTTGAAATCTTACAGGGGTGCTTTAGGCTATCTCCACATTTTCTATTTTGAAGCCCACATAGTTGAGGGAACTCTCACAAGGTTAAACAACTTGTCACCATAGTAATCATCTCACAAGTTTATCCATGGGAATGTTTTGTTCGCATTCTCTTGTTAATTACTTTCTTAAAGGTTTGTTGATGCTACCCTTTTCTTAGCTTTTTAAATCCTTTTCTGATAAAAGTCCAGAAGGACAAGAAGGCAGTCTTCTTCTATTACTAAAATAATTATAGCCTAGAAAGAGTTTAATTCATACAATGTAGAATTCTTTTTTTTTTTGTTTTTTTACAGTATTGTCATGGAAAATGAACAAGTAGGTGATCAATATAGCATTTACTGGGAAACAGATAACCTTTCCAATTGGGAATTTTTTTTTTTAATTTTTAAATTTTTAATGAAATTCCAGTTACTTAACATATAGTGTAATAATGATTTCAGGAGTAGAATTTAATTATTCATTATTTACATATAACATCCACTGCTCATCCAGCAAGTGTTCTCCTTAATGCCCATCCCCCACCCAACACCCAATATAATGTATGTAACAAAAATGATTATAATATAGATCTACCTTTAAAATTAAATGTAATAAGTATATTTACACTTGAATTTAACACAAAAAATAAGCAATTAGATATATTAAACTAGGAAAACAGTTTTTTATTCTAAGAAATGGTAACTCTTAAAAGGGAAAGTATGAAAGATCCAATAGGGAATAAAAAAAATTGTATTTTTATATCAGACCACGATTTCAAGTTAGAAAGAAAGAAAGAAAGAACAATCCAGGATTGATTTGTGTGTTCCTTCTTTAGCATTTTATTAATAGTCTCTTGGTAGTAAACAATTATTTAATTTGTAATATTGAAAGATTTGTGAATCCACAAACATATACAAATAATATTTTTAAAGACATTTGAATAAAATGAAGGTATATATATTGAAGAATAAAAAATTGACTTACTTCTTGGTCTTCTTGATGATTTAATCTCAGATTTTATCATCTGATTTGCTTAAACATTTACATAATTTCAGAGCTGCTAAATTGAATTAGCAAAAGATTTAGTTTCTATTGTGCTCTCAAAACAAGCATATTGATTTTTAAAACAAACAAGTATACTGATTTAGCTTTGTCATGGTTTTAAGGATCATAATTCTCTTTGTTGCTAGATTAGTTATATGTGACTCACAATATCCTTCATTACTGATGCTATGAATTTCTGAAAACATAATACAACTCATTCTGGCTTTTCATCTCTTATCAAGCTCCATGTACTAATTCACTTACACCTGGGTTGACTAGTAAAGTACTCTTCCATTTGCCTCTTTTCATATAGTACAAAAAATGATTGATTAAATCATTTTTCTTTCTATTCGTGTAAACATTTAAAATCAATAGTTTGTAATTCTATGATTATGCATCTATAAAACCTAAGTAGTATTTTCCTTAGGTTCAGGGACTGCTATATTTTGCTGCAAATGCTGTTTTGAAGAACAGAAAATAAGGAATGTTCTTCTGTAGGCATGCCATACAAATGGAACTGGACTGATTTTATGTGCCTTTTTGTTGGCCCAGGGGAATTGATTAAGTAAACTGAGTGCCAAGGAGAAGAATCATTAAAGATAGGGGTGAATCATTTTTATAAATATTGATTAAAAAATATAAAAAGCAAACTTATAGGCAAATGTACAAACAACATTATAATGAATGTGTGGAAGCTTGACTTGGAATTTCACCCTTCTGATTATACAAGGAAGTCACATTTTTCTTCCAGAAACTTTGGACTTTTCTTCAGTAGAATTGGTGCCCTTATATCCTTTGAATTCTGGCAACCCCGAGAAGAATTGTTTAGCAGAATGAAATGGTAGAAAACACTGCTGTTGATTTCTAGTGTGAGTTGATTGCCTTCTGAAATGGACAACCAATTAAAGACATGAGAAGGTTTATCCCTGTATTGAGCCTTTGAATTTAGGGAAACGCTTCCCATAGCTCCTGCTAATGTGGCTTTTATTACCTTTTGACTACTTTCTTTCATTATGTTATTTACTTCCATTAAATACTGGTTTATATTTGTGCATATGACATCTTTTTGTGGTGAGAATATTTTTGAACCAGTAAAATAAATATCTGGGAATCTGGCATCGAATATTTTTAACTTGTTTATTTTCACATTTTCTTCAATGAGAGATGCTGTTTTTATTACTAGAAGAATACGATATTTGAATATCATATATGTAATGTACACATATATGTACACATATGTAATATAATTTCACATTTGATGACTTATCTTTATTTTCTTCAGTTAAAAATGTGGGCATAAAACATGCATGCATTAATGCCAGAAATGCAGATAATATGCAGGATTGAAATATGAGAATATTTGAAAGTTGGACTAAAGAAAGAAGTGAGAAAGGATGAACAACTAGCTAACACACAGAACAATAGATAGATGCCGAGATGTGTTGAATTTATTTATTTTGAAAAATATTTATTTATTTTGAGAGAGAGAGATAGTGAGCAGGGGAGGGGCAGAGAGAGAGAGAGAGAGGGAGAGAGAGAGAATCCCAAGCAGGCTCTGCTCTGTCAGCACAGAGCCTAACACAGGGTTCAAACTCATGAACCATGAGATCATGGCCTGAGCCAAAACCAAGAGTTGGTCACTTAACCAACTGAGCCACCCAGGCACCCTGAGATGTGTTGAATTTATAATTGATACATATTAAAACAGTAATTGAAAATATTCATTCAATATATTTCAATAGAGATAGTGAAACTGATTTTCTACTTATGAAAATTCTATTCCTTTGCCTTTATTTTTGTTTCCAAATAGTGATTCTGTTTTGTTCTGAGCTTTTATTGGTTACCAGGCACTGACCATACACTTAAATTATCTCAACTTTTTCAAACAAGCAGACAACACAAAACCCTCTGAGGTCAGTGCTATTACTCAGGTAAAGACTCTGAAGTAGAAAGAAGTTAGCTAAGTGTGTGCTGACCACCACTTGTGTGTTTGTGAACAATGCAGTCTTCATTGATTTTCTTACAGGAAAAGGAAGTGAGTTTCTATCTCACAAAGCACTGCACTTCATCTGAAATATCCTATTAGACAGGTTTCTTCTCCACATCTTTTCTGAGACTCCTAGATGCTGAATTGCCTGTCTTTCTTACTTGATCATTCTCTCAGTCTCTTACGTTCTTACATTATTGTTTTATTCCTAGTTCCTAATAGCTGTCTAGCTTTTCTCTGGACCTCCTCATAATTTACTTTTAATTAAGGCTGATTATACCTGCTACGTATCCAAAAGATACTAGGACATCAGATTTTTAATAATGTGTCAATTACCTTCATGTCTTGTGAGGTTGATGAGTGAGTATGTTTAAGGCCAATGAAACATTGTTCAGCTACCAGGTTTCACTCTCCTACAGTTACAAATAATGTTTTACTGTAACATGTTCAAAATCATAAAATAAAATTTATTAAATCAAGTGGTTAAGGGATCCAAATTATTTAAGACTTTCTTAGAAGGACCTCTCATAGAGTTCTGAGCCTGGGTGGCTCAGTCAGTTGAGACTTGATTTTGACTAGGGTCATGATCTCAGGGCCAAGGGATCAAGCCCCACTTTGGGCTATATGCCGAGCACAGAGCCTGCTTGGGATTCTCTCCCTCTGTCCCTCCCCGCCTCTTGCTTTCTCTCTATAAAATAAATTTAAAAAAATTATTAAAGACTTTCTCTTAAAGCCTGAACTGACATCATATTACTAAATAATTCCAGTGCATATAACTAATTGTTTTCAGTGATATATTAACATCCTTTTTAGGTAAGCTATCCTGCCCCTGCAGGATGTGTGATTGATCTCCCATTTACTGAATACTATCAGTTAATTGACCTATTATTCTATAAGTTGAATTTATAATTTCAGAAGTGTATCAACTGACAGGTGATGTTGGATTTCATACATTTCTTGGTGTATCCCAAATAGTTCTAAGAATTTTTCCATGAGAAAAATAAGGGTTTGCATCATGGGAATTCCTACTATTAGAAAGCTCAGTAGGAAAACTTAATAAGAAGTGTTATCATTGACTTCATGAAAAGTCAAAGAAATAAATTTGTACATAGTTTTTAGATGGCCTAATGTAAAATATAAGACAATGAACATCAAATGCATTAGAAATATTCAATTATTTCTTTCTCATTCAACATTGTCTAGTTATGATATACACATTTTATTTGAACATTGTTTTAAAAGCTAACTCAGTGTCATGTACATTATTATATAAATAGCATGTGTTTCTGTTGGACAAAATAGTGCTCTGATTGCTAGGACACTGGAGCCATTCTACATTATTTAAACTTATTTATTCAAAAAATATTTATTGAATACCCACTACATGGCAGACACATGTTCTAAATGAGGAGGAATAGTGACTTCCAGTAAATGTTTAACAGCTGCCTCAGCGAGTGGAGGTGAGGAGCCCATCGGTAGAGTTTATCAATTTTTAAGATGTAAAGTCTCCCCCCATGGCAGGTGATGTGGCCTTTCTGAATGCAGAATTGAGGAGACACAAGCACAGTTGGCTGTTGGGAAGTGTAAAGGCAGGTCCCAGCACAGCACTGCTGGAACACATCATTGTGTCTACAAAGTGGACAGAGATCCCTGCTTTCATGGGGTGAGGGAGGGGTGTGAGACAGACAATAAGCAATGGACATGATTGATTAGTACATTATATGGCCTCTTGTAAATTAATCAATGTTATGTAAAGGAAGAGAAAATTTAAAAACCCTGGAAGTGGGGAGCCACTAAATTTTAAATAGTGTCATTGGGGTGGGCCTTATTGAGGGGACATGTGGGTGTCTGGCCTATCCCATGCAGATATCTGGGAGGGGAGTATGTCAGGGTTAAGAAACATTTAGTGTAAATGCAGTAAGGCCGTAGGAGGAAAATAATGTTCTTTGCAAAGAAAGATTTATTTGTTTCTTCTTTTCCAGTAGTTTTGAATGTATTTATTATTCTTGTGCTAATGCCCTGGATAGAACTGTCAGTGGAGTTCAGAATAAAAGCAGTGATGGTGGGCTTGTAATAGATTTTTGTTAAATAGGTTTTCTATGAACAAAGTATATATATTATGAACAAAGTATATTATGAAATAAAGAAGGCATCTTTTGCACTTCAATGAATTGTTCCTGTAAACTCTTATATCAAAATAGCCAGTAAAGATAAGAGAAAGTTATAACTCTTAGCCATTGATTAGCAAAAAGAGCAGTTTAAGATTAAGCACTGTTGGGGTGCCTGGGTGGCTCAGTCGGTTAAGTGTCCGACTTCAGCTCAGGTCACGATCTCGCAGTCCGTGAGTTCGAGCCCTGCGTCGGGCTCTGGGCTGATGGGTCAGAGCCTGGAGCCTGCCTCCGATTCTGTGTCTCCCACTTTCTCTGCCCCTCCCCCATTCATGCTCTGTCTCTCTCTGTCTCAAAAATAAATAAACGTTAAAAAAAAATTAAAAAAAAAAGACTAAGCACTTGTTTAAATATACCCCTGAACCATATGTAGTCATAAATGGTATCTAGGAATATTTATTTCTTCAGGTTTGTTTGTTTTTTTTTGAAGAACTGGTATTGTGTATCTCATAATTATGGAATTCCAAAAAAAAAAAAAAGGGATTAATTCAAGTTTTCCTAATTATGTTTTAAACTGATAAATTAATTGGCACAGAAAATTTTAAACTGGGGAATGAAAGATGTTTTTTGATTTCTCAAAATATATATAATTACATTTCTCTTTCAGTGGTACTGTATCTTATATAATTACTAATAGTGCTATAATATGGAGAGGATAGTAACCGCAATATTCTAATAAGACTGTCAAGCTGTATTTACAGTCTTTGTATAGTAAATTTAAAATAATGTTAAACTTGATTGAATATTTTCTGAATTTCTAAAGAGTATTTCTGATGAAGTTATAAAACACAGTTTTCTCCCCAATGCTCTTGCTCTTTTTCTGTCTCTGAATTCTCTAAGAATTACTGTGGAAAACCTGGAATTTAAAACTATTTAAAAGAAGGAACTGAGGCCAAGCTCATAGTTACAGAGTGGAAAGACTAGCTCGAAGGTGGGGAAATGAATGAAAGAGGGATGGAATTTGAATGGAAAATACATATATATATATATATATATATATATATATATATATATATATATATTCAAATATCCTCAGTAAACTGCTGGCAATAGAAATAAAAGCAATGAAAAATAACTCCAGTGAGGCTATGTGTATTTAATAGATTTTTGAGGGGCCCTATTTTTTAACTATTCTTCATTATGCCTTTAATTTATGACAGTACTTTTAATTTTTTTCATTTTCTTGAGAAGAATACAATCTTTCTTGCCCTGTCCATGAAGGCTCGCCTGACTTGCTGATTCCTTAGGCTATAAATAAAGGGGTTCAGCATGGGGGCCACTGAGGTGTTTAGCACAGCAACTCCCTTGCTCAGAGACACTCTGTCTTTTGCTGATGGATTAATATACATGAAAATGCAGCTGCCATAGGAGATGGAGATGACGATCATGTGGGAAGAACAGGTGGAAAAGGCCTTTGTCCTCTGACTAGCAGAAGGAATCCTCAAAATTGTTCTGATGATATATATGTAGGACAGAATTATTAATGCCAAAGTGAACAGTAGAGTAAGCACAGCACAGGAAAAACCCACTATCTCTAGGAATTTTGTGTCTGAACAAGAAAGGTGTAGTAAGGGGAAATAATCACAGGTAAAATGGTCTATAACATTGGACCTACAGTAATCAAGCTGCAAGAACAGCATAAGTAATGGGAATATGATTAAGAATGACATTAGCCATGAAGCAAAGACAAGGAGTATGCAGACTCTGTGATTCATGATGGTCATGTAATGGAGAGGTTTGCAGATGGCAATGTAACGGTCATAGGACATGGCGGCCAGAAGGCAAAATTCAGTGACTCCCAAGAGAATGAAAAAAAAAAACTGAGTCATACAATCATTAAAGGAAATGGTTTTATCTCCTGTAATCATAGTGCCCAGGAACTTGGGTATGCTGACAGTTGTGAATGAAACCTCTAATAAGGAGAAGTTTCTGAGGAAGAAATACATGGGGGTCTGGAGGTGGGAATCCAGCAGGGTAAGGGTGATAATGGTCAGGTTGCCAGTGATGCTGAGCATGTAGGTGACGAGCAGAGAGACAAAGATCACCACCTGAAGCTGTGGGTCATCTGACAATCCCAGGAGGATAAACTCTGTTATTTCTGTGTGGTTTCTCATATTTTTCTTCTCTTGTATAATCTAGAGGGAAAAGCACAAATAGAAGGATTAGAGGATTATTCATGGATACTGCTGGAATATGTCTCTGGAAGTAAACGTATCATACCACATTGATTTAATTTATGAGACCTTTAAGACAATAAAAGTAGGTAACACGTTTTAAAGTACGTTTTTGCCATATGGCACACTCTGTATTTTCCACATAATGTTTCTTCTTAAAATCTTTATTTTACAGATTGGAAACTGAATCTAAAACAGTTATTAAAAATCTTATCTGAGTCATATACCCTAAATGAGAAAACAGGGATTTTAACCCAGGTTTTTCTGAATGTTTGATAACGGGAATAGAAATCCTGCCTGTTGACACAGAAATACTTCTCTCAAGGGTTGCCTTCTTATTGGGAAACTCCTTGTCCTTTTTCCAACCACAATAAAAGTGTCTCATTTCCTCATTCCTCTCACCAAATTTCCTGTATTATTACTTACCTGTAAAATATAGAAAGACAAATGTGTCAGGAAAAATGTCCTTCAAATGGGGAGGTCTCCAAAATTTGAAAGTCATTGATGTTAAATCTTTAACAGTGTGACAAATTTCTGTTTTCATTCTGGCTCACATTCTCCTTTCAACCACCTACTCCTCATCTCAAGCCACAGATAATGAATTCATTGCCATAATGTTAATGTCCTCAGATTCTACAGTGTACAGAATACGGAAAAGGCAGAGCAGAAATTTAGTAGATTGGACTTACATATTTCACGGGCTAAGGAAGCAAAATTGTATGAGTATCTAAAATAAACATGATCTTCTACAGAACTTTTTTCCTTCAAAATTTCTTCCATCTAAACCTTGTAGTGTATTCTCTCTGTATATGTCTTCTGCTTTCTATCGCGTATAGTATTTTTATATTTTCCTTTCTATGTACGTTAGCCTTTACTTGTAGAAGCTTTATTTTGTCAATACCTGGGAGTAATCAAGGAGATAGCACATGAAATCCCTTTATTTTCTCTTCCTGAATTATAATCATCATCATCATCATCAATGCATTTTAGAGAGAAGCTAAAAGTTCCCTCAATGAATTGAACTGGTCCATTATCCTATCCCTTACTCTGGGCATTCTCATTAAATAGTTAGGTTTTCAGTTCAGTGTCCTGAGAGAAGTTTTGCAATAGAATTTTTAGTTTAAAGATGTCAGATTGTTGATTTGTAGTATATAATGCATCATAATACTGTGAAATTTTTTGTTTTTTTCTCTTACATCTTTGAGCTGTCTTCTCACTCACTTCCCCTGTGTAGCCAAAAATATTGCTGTTGATTAGAAGGTACATTTGAGGTAAGATGGATAGTGCTAATGCTATTGGGAAAGTATGTGAGGTTCACAAGAAATGAGTATTTCTTAGGGACTGGAGAAAACAGGCTGAGGAGCACTTACTTGAGGAAAAAGACATCACAATGACATATTTTGTAAACAAACTTATGGCAATTCAAGTGTGTAATAGATATTTCAATTAGGTCATTGTTCTTGAGGTGCCTGGGTGGCTCGATTAGGGTCTGGTCTTGATCTCACAGTTCATGAGTTTGAGCACCACAGCAGCTCTGTGCTGTCAGCAGAGCCTGCTTCAGATCTACCCTCTTCTCTCTGCCCCTCACCTGCTCACACACTCTCTCTCAAAATTAAACATTAAAAAAACTTTAAAAAAATAAAGGTCATTGTTCTTGATTAACAATCCTCTATAATTAATAGCTGTATAGATCCTTTGATCTCTCAACCATTTCTGTGATGTTTTTGGTGGAGTAATGAAAAAGTTATCCAAGAATCTAAAACATCATTTTAGGCTTTCCTTCCTAACCACTCATCCATATTTCTTCTTCCCTGTCACATGTAACTTATGATCACAAATTTAGTATGCTCCCTGCCCCTTTTTGTTTCAAGGAATTTTAACCCATCCTGGGTATCTTTGTTGAACTATGTTGGGTGGCTCATGAAAGTGAAAATTAACCTATTTAATGAACAAATACTTGCTGTTGTGCTAAATGAAATAACTGATGCATGTGAATAAAATAATAAGCACCAACTAAATATTTTATTTAAATAAATGACTTTTAGGACACCTCTGCCATTTCATATGAATTTTAAGGATGGCTCTGTTGAGAAGAGAATAGTGTCTTCCTATGTCCAACTTAAAATGCAACAATTTAAAAAGACCTATTAAGGTATAAGAGCTTGCGTTTCCTTGTTTTGTTTTAATAATTAGGAGAGATGGTTAGAGTCTCCCTAAATTCCACACTTTAGTTGGAAACTAACTGTATCATTCTGCATTCTCTATGTGTGCTGAAATCTCTCAAGTTAAAACTCCCAAAAAAGGTGTGAATGCATATATCCTCAAGGCAATTTGTACGCACAACATTACTACGCAGTTTTCCAATTCTCTGTGTCTCTCTCACTTGACAATCTTTTTCTTGGTTTTAGGTCTGTATGTTAGGCCAGTTTGTCAAAATAGAGAGCAAAATGCTGGTTTAATCTGATATCTTGAGTAATTGGTTTACACCAAGTACTATTTTTTTTCTGGAATGATTCATTCCATTTTTGACGTATGTTTGGTGACATCTAATATCATGTAAGAACTTCATGGTGACTGAATGCAAAAAATCTCATAAGATGAACCAATTTAGATTCTTTTTCGGATTATTATTTTAGTAATGCCTTAGAGTATTCCTAAAGTGTGTTCAGAATGCAGTTTACCTGAGTCCTCTGAAAAAAAGATATGACCTTGCTTTTTTATTCTAATAGAAAGGGGATATTTAAATCCCAAGTCAGATCAGAGCACCAGCCAATATGAATAGGAATAATGAAGGAAAACAGTAATCATCTAAATCACTTCTAAATCTGTAGGTTTTCATAGGTAGGTGTTCTACTTAAACCCTGATTATCTCAGTCTGTTAACCAGGTAACTATATTTGTAGATCATTTTCAATTTAAAAAGGGAAAGGTCTTTTTATAAAACCTAAGGCATCAGAATTTAATATTAATTTATAATGCATGGTATTATTGGGGCAACCTGTGGGCTTTGCACTCAAAGAGAAATTAAGTAGTTTAAAGTTAAAAATGCAACTTAGCTACATTATAGTATAGTATTATAACTTTGGACAAGTTACTTAATCTCTCTGAGTTTTAGAATATTTTTAAATTTTAAAATGAGAATAATATATTATGGATATAGAGCTAATTTAAATACAAAGTAAAATTAAATTGTACAAAAATTTTATAGCATGTACTCCCAGACAGCATATACTAGTATCTTTATTATTCCTAAAAATAAAATCAGTGATCACATGAGGAATAGAGCCCCAGTGCAAAATAACAAAACCATTTTTGTAGTCCCTCATGTGAGAGACTGCTAATGCTGTATGTTCTTACCTCATTAACTAATTTTTATAACCCTGTGTTGGTTAAAAGAAACTGACAATGAGAGAGGTTAAATAACATAAACAAGGTCAGACAGCTACTAAATGATAGAATTGAGCATGGGCTACCTAGTTTTCAACACCTATATTGAATGGGGGAGACCAAACTCAGAGAAAATAATTCTGAAAATTAATAAAGGAATAAATTATGAGAAATAGGAAATGTAACATGCTCATTTTTCATAATCCTTGATGCATTCGGAAAGAAATAGCAACCCTTAATTTTTCTATATGATCTGATGAAAAGTTGAGTTAAGAATGAATGAATCAGGGGTGCTGGGTGGCTCAGTCGGTTGAGCAACCGACTTTGGCTCAGGTAATGATTTTGTGTCTCCCTCTCTCTGCCCCTCCCCCACTCATGCTCTGTCTCTCTCTGTCTCAGAAATAAACATTAAAAAACATTAAAAAAAAAGAATGAATGAATCAGTGCTAAGAAAAGGAAATTTTTCATTGGCTTCAACTTTATAGCCTTACCTCTACTTGTCATACAAATGTTCTGCATTAGCTGGTTGAAATGATAAAAATCCACATTGACAACTATTTCAGTTTTAGGTTAGGAGATTCAGTATTCCTAAAAATCATAGTTTATATTCTATTACTCATTTTCCGTTGTAATTATGGGAGCAAAAATAGTGAAGACAAGCTAGGTTTGGAGTTGCTTTGGCCTTTCTGGACAAAGATTCTATATGGACTTTCACCTGCATAGGTACATGTTTTATCTACCATAAATACCTGTCTCTCATGGTTATTACTCCAGTGAATCAAATGTGCCAACAAGGGCTTAGAGGAAAGTACACTAAGGGATTACAAAAATGTTATCAACATTTGCACCAATATTGGAACAGCAAACTTTTGTGATAATACCCAAAGAGTTACAAAGGGCATGTGAAGTAAGCCAGAAACGGATGGAATATTTTGCACATTATCTAAGTGAGAAAATAACTTAGTTGCAAAGCTTTTGGGAGAGGTGTCCTGAATTTCCTAAATCAGAATTTCTTTGACAAATTGAGGCCCCCACTTCTTTTCTTGGTGAGTTAAATACTGGGACAACTTAATCTTACATGAAAACATTACATTTTTATCATACACTAAAATGTCTCCATTAAAGTGACTCTCCAAGCTAGTAGTATCACATAAATTGTTCAGAAATGCTGAATGCAGAGCAATACAAAGAGTGGGATAGAGTTCAGTGCTTAGTGGATTCCCATCGAAAGGCGTGAAAAAATATGGATTAAATACTCATTGAACTCTTCAACATTTTCCAAGAATCATTCTCGCAAAATAGAAATGGTGCTAATTCTTGAGAAGGATCTACTATCCAGAAATCCTTTTCCATTTGAAAGATGTGCTGGGTTTAACCCTGTAATTAATGAAAGCATAATATCTGGAAACGTGTCATGATTTTACAATTCAGATTCCTTTTTGTCCATTTTAGAAACAGCAAAAAAAGAAGCTTGTTGACTCATGCACTATTTGTTTTCATTCAACAAATATCTTTCCAGGACCTGCTATCTTTAAATAGTATACAAAACACTGGGAATAAAATGGAATCAAAATAGATACGAGTCCCACTGTCCTATAATAACCAAAATCAAGGGTAAACCGATGAGAGAAAATGTTGTGAAAGATATAAAGTAACCTGTTTCTCAGTTCAGAACTTTTTCTACTACACCAAGCCAGTTTTTATTCAGCAAACTTACTCCATTATACTAGGTAATATGCCCTATTGACCTCATTATTTCTGAGTCATTTTTCTAACATGAATTTATACAAAAGTCCACTTTCAACATGTTCTAAGCTTTCTGTTGAATCACATGTTCATCAAAAGTTTCCCCTGAATAGTGATTCTTTGCTTGTTAAACACTCTAATTTATCCTCATTCAACCATCGTATCTAATAAAATTATATTTGGAGGTCAAAGTAATTTGGGGCTGATGATCTAATTGTTCATATCACGACTAATAGCATAACCAGCATATCTATTAAAAAAGCTATTTTAACAGATTTCTTTAATTTCTACTCAAGTTTTCAAGTATACAAAACTTTGTTACATTAGGGCTCAAAATTTTCAAAAACATATTTTTTGATTGATATATAAGTGCTTGTGCTATACAAGAACACCAATGGGAGGCAGTTTACCAGAAAGATTTTTAAAATGGCATCCTAGGTCCAAGAGAGAGGTTCAAATACAAGCTATGATATTTATTCATGTTGCAATCTTGGAAAATTGTTAAAGGCCTTTCTTCATTTATAAACTAGGATTAACAATGAATCTGCAAGTTTTTAGAGAATTAAAGAAAACATTATGTGGAGCCTTCTGTTTCTGTAAGGAGTGGATTGATATGCCCTGATACTCAAGAAACGAACATATGGAAATGTGAGATTAAATGGAAAAACAATGTGCTTGAAGACAGAGGACACCTTCAGTGTCCAGTTCTGCAAGTAAGGAGTTGCAAATCACCACTCAAGTCTAACAATAAGGAAAAAAGATGAACAGATTGAAAAATCCACTCTCTTTGTATCCTTAGGGAAGGCAAATCACTGTCCTTAAGATTGGAAATCATATAAATACAAGAAGTGAAGGTTTAAGGGAACAGAGACTTGGGAGCCAAAACTACCACAAGGTCCAGTGCCAGCACAGGAAAACCGGAAGTAAACTGATAATTTGTGGAGGTTCAGGGAGGAAACACAGAGTTAAAAGCTCTGGGGGGACCAAGATATATGAGGCCCCATCCCATTTTTGAGATATGCTTCCAGGAGCTCAACCAGGTTCAGGTAGTGAATGTCAGAGAAAAATCACCTCCTGCTTCTGTCAGGGGCAAGAGAAAAGGAACCATTTTGAAATGCATCAGAGCACTGTGTTGTTGTTGAGAGAGCCTGCCCTCACAGAAATCTTAGATGGCCAGAGACAAACCTGCTGGAACACTATCAGTGCTTAACTGACCCAGGGAGAGAAATACCCACCTCCAGTGTCCTCTAGCCTTCCACGTAGGACAAGGGAAATACTCAACTCTAGCCCACTCTAAGTTTCCTGTCTGACTGAACTGGGGAGAAAGAACTGAGAAACCCTTAGGAAGTTCACAGTCCAGAGGCCTAGGCTCACTAAGAGACTGAGACCTAATCATAGGACTGTGGAATCCTTCCCCTCCCCCGATGCCTGACTCTCACAGCCCCTAAAGGCTATTTGCTCCAGTTCTTTTTACCCAGTGCATCATGTCTGGTTGTCAAGAAAACAGTACAGAGTTAAAAAAGGAAAAAAAAAAAAAAGTTTTGAAGAGGCAGAGAATGATTCAGAACCAGACATGACAGAGGTGTTAGAATGATTAGACTGGAAATTTAAACCAACTATGATTAATATCATAAGGGCTCTCCTGGATAAAGCAGATGGAATGCAAGAATAGAAAGGTAGCATAGGCAGAGAATGAAAAATCCAACAAAACAAAAGAAAACAAAAAAAAATCCCTGAAGGAATAAAGAATTCCTTGGACAAACAGAAACTTAAGTGTATGTTTTGTCAGTGTTCCAAGCTTGAAGGAAATGTTAAAAGAAATGCTTTAAAGAGAAGGAAAATAATATAATTCACAAAGTCAGATTTCCATAAAGTAAGGAAGAGTGTCGCAGAAGGAATAAGTGAAGGTAAAATAAAAACATTTGTTTGTTAACTCAGGGATCCTGACATACTCTAGGTGACTATGGGCTGCTGAGAACAAAAAGGATCTGGATGGCCTGCTGTTGCTTCCAGGACCCGAGTTACCCCAGACAGAAACAGAGCTCAGAAAGAAATTACAAGCTCCATGAAAAGCAAAAAATGAGTAAAATCTAACTAGGAATATCCATGTGAAATTCTGAGAATGCACATCCTTAGAAAAGGCTTGAGAGGCCCCCAGAATCTCTAGGGGGACTGAATGGTGATGGTCTTGCTCTGCACAAATCTGGTTTTACAAGACTGTGAGAGATGGTTGTGTTTTCAAATGTGTACATAACAATAAAAAGGTAGTAGGAATGTGAAGAAACAGAGAAAAATGGTCCAATCAAACAAATGAAATCCTCATTAGCCGACCCTGGAGAAATATATGCACTACTGACAAATTATGCTCAATGAACTAGGAAAGTGGCATGTGTTTTAGTTTTATCATATTTATTTTGAATGTTTAACAAATATATATATATTTAAATAACACAGAACATGGAAATTCTATAAATAGTGCTCAATATCATGATCAATATTTTCCTTGATAATATGCACTAAATTTCACAAAATATAAAGCTCTACATTTAAAGTGTAATTCACTACTCCATATTACTTCTAAGGAATGAATGTAACATACGATATATAGGAAGTGTATATTTTTAAATGTTAAGAAATTACCAATGAATATCTTGAAAACACAAAAGAAATCACACACTGATTTTGAAACTCTACATTCAGAGTATGATATGCTGTTATAAGTATTTTTTAGGGATTTTTTATTAATAGAATTAAAACTGTTTTTCACATTCTGTTATAGGGTATGTCTTAAAGAAATCCATACCCAAAAATTTTGTAGGAGAAATAAAGTTTACCGTATTTTAAAAGAAGTGAATAAACCATGCATTGGGGAAATCTGGGTGTGGAAGTGGAAATGGACTGGAAAAACATTAAGTTAACTGTAAGGTGGCATATAAGAGACTATGGGAACAAGCATACGGATATAGACATTTAGGAATTTTAAGATTTTACCTACTTACTCTTTAGCATGTCCTTTGTTTGCCAAAATAAATATTTCATTTATTTGAAGAAAATACTACTTTATGGACCACATCTTTGAAGGCTTGCTTCACTTGCTGGTTTCTTAGAGTGTAAATGAAGGGGTTCAGCATGGGGGCAACAGAGGTATTGAGAATAGCTACTCCCTTGGTCAATGATGCCCTTTCTTTTGCAGAGGGATTAGCGTACATGAATATACAGCTTCCATAAGAGATGGAGATGACAATCATATGAGAGGAACATGTGGAGAAAGCCTTTTTTCTCTGACTGGCAGATGGGATTCTCAAAATAGTTCTGATAATATACATGTAAGATAAAATCACCAATGCCAGAGTGAATAGCAAAGCAACCAACGCAAAGTAAAAACCGATGACTTCTAGAAACCATGTATCTGAACAAGACAGTCGTAAAAGGGGAAAATAGTCACATGCAAAGTGATCAATGACATTGGAAGCACAGTAATCCAGCTGGAGCAGAAGCATGAGGGGTGGGAAAATGGTCAGGAACCCTCCCAGCCACGCACAGAGCACAAGCCAGGTGCAGAGTTTCCTGTTCATGATGGCGGTGTAATGCAGAGGCTTGCAGATGGCAACGTAGCGATCATAGGACATGGCAGTGAGAATGTAAAATTCTGTCACCCCCATGAAAATAAAGAAAAAGAGTTGGGCTGCACAATTGTTAAAGGAAATAGTTTTATCCCTGGTGATAATTGCTCCTAGAAATCTAGGAATACAGACAGTTGTAAATGAGATTTCTAAGAAAGAGAAGTTTCGGAGGAAGAAATACATTGGTGTCTGTAGATGAGGGTCCACCAAGGTTAGAGTGATGATAGTCAGGTTTCCAGCGACACTTAATATGTATGTGATAAATAAGAAGAGGAAAATCACAATCTGAAGGTCAGGATCATCAGAAAGGCCAAGCAGGACAAACTCTGTGATCACTGTGTGGTTCATTTCTCGGTCTCTCTCTCCCTGTCTCTCTGTCTCTGTCTGTCTCCCTCTCCTTTTTCTTCTCTTAAAGATATTTAGGTGGCAAGAGTATTAAAGGGAGGAGATGAAAGATATAATTCATGATGATCAATATCACCGTCATGGATACAATTCTAAAGTATATTCTATAATCCATGCTGATCTTATTTTCAATTGAACTCTATTGTTTGTATTTGGTTTTCATACACATTTGTGAGTTTTGCTTTATTTACTAGTTTTCTTATTTGAAATGTACCAGAAGTTTGGAAATCTTCATACAGTAACTCACATCATTGAGAGTGATGATTTATCATCATTGAAAGATGATAAATAAAATCAGTACTTCTTGCTTTGTCCAATTTATACAAATCATTAGAATCTTCTTGAAAAATTAAGAGATATGCATTTTTTCTTTCTTTTCTGTCAAGTATTTATTAAAGGATGCCACTACCTAGAAGCATAAATGGATAATCTTAATTCCATCCCAAGGTAAAAGTGAAATTTAGAAGACTAAAGTAATAACCATTATACTTGGTACGATATAAGTAATCAATAACTTTCTTAACAAAATAGGTTATAAATTATTACTTATTTATTTTTACATTAATATTTTTGGTATAGTTCAAGATTATGTAAGGACATTATATTTATATATTATGTAATAATACATATGTATTTACTATATGATTGAATAAATAACCTAATTATTTTATTTAACAGAGAACATACTCACTGGTTTGTCTTGTAATTCCACTGAAATCATTAATGTTTGACATCTTCTGTGACTTGCTAGAAATGTACATATAGAAACATTTTTACTTTTGAGCTTAAAGGGACATACATTATTTATCCATTTTGTGTATTACACTGTGGTACAAACTGGGAAAGTAACTAGTTGCCTCAGATCTTAGTAGCTCTGTCGGTTCTATATTCTGTTTGAATCTTCCTTCTGAGCTATTAGCTTTATGAAAAAGTGTTTGATTCTCTTGTAATTCTGCCTCACACTTATGTTTTACATGAGACCTCTGATCCATAAGGATATTCCAGAAACATAAAGAAGAATGTCTACCATTGGTACTAACCTATTCAGTTAATTCCCAGCTGTGCTATGCTGTAGATTTGGTTTTGTAAAATTATGACAGTTAACTCCTTTAAATTTTAAAGAGTCCAATTTGGGCTGTGAAGATTAGAATGCACCTCATTGCTTCCTTGCCAGACTTTAGCAAAGTTCACTCTGATCAGATTTGATTTGTTTTGTCTCTATTTTCGATGACTCAAAGGAAATAGTTCAGGAAATAAAAATACAATGTCAGAAAGCTTAAAAATATATTGAACTAATATGAGAGTCCTCTTCAATAATGTTGATATAAAAACTTAAAGCTATATTTAAAGAGAGAAATGACAGGGATATAACATCGTTGGGTTCTGAGGACAGATTCTTAAAATTGGCTTCCGTCTGGTTGCACTCATAGCTCAAATTTTCCAAGTCTCCTTGTTTTGACCTCAAAAGAAAGTTGTTCGTTGATCTCCTGGGAACAAAGCCAAGGCCAGGCCAGATCTGTGCTATATGGGAGACCATGAGGGATTTCTGGAAGCCTTGCATTTCTCAGTAGCCTTTTAGCTCTTCTGTATGGTGAATCTCCCTTGAGAATGGTTATGTTCACCTTCATATCCCACAGAGAACCTGAAATGTTGTCTTCTATAAAATAATTACTTCCATTAATCACAATTACCTAATATTTCATGAGTAATAAAAAGTTGTGAAACCGACTTTCTTACAAAAATAAAACTCAGAATCTAATTTATTTTTAAGCTTCTGGAAATACGAACTTTTGAACATATACCCTTTTTGTTGTTGTTTATTCTTAGGCTTTGTTAGTGTTGAGACATTGAGAAGTAAGGCCATTTCATAATTCTAAATTAAATAATAACTATTATGATGCACATATCATACTCACATTTAAAAAAAATGCTATTACACTGATTAACCAACTGAGCCACCTAGGTGCCCCGTAGCTACTTAATATTAAATGTGTTTTATATCTAAATAAAATAACAAAACATGCATTTAATGTAAAATATACATAACGATTTTATATAATCAAATAATACAGTCACTAGTGCAGAACTAAATCACAGCTGGGATGCACATTTGTTTGGGAATTACTTACTGGAAGAGGGGAATTAGAACAGAGTAGGCAAAAAATGGAAGAAATAGGTAGGCCTAACTCAAATTTATGACCATGTAGACTTCATTTATTTATCCTAGTTAAAGGAGCGCTCAGTAAAAGAGAATTTTTGCAGATGTGGCTGTATGTCATAGAGAGTGATACCCTGGTCCAAATCACTTTTTTTTTTTTTTTTTTTTTTTTTTTAGTTTTATTGAGATATAATTGACATGTAACACTGTGTAAGGTTAAGGGTACAATGTTTTGACTTTATACAGTTGTATGTATGAAATGATTACCAGGATAGGCGTAGTTAACACATTTATCACTCGTATATTTACCCTTTTTTTTGTGGTGAGAACATTTAAGGTTTACTCTCTCAGCAACTTTCTTTTATTTATTTAAAAAATTTTTTTAAATGTTTATTTGTTTTTGAGAGACAGAGAGAGACAGAGCGTGAGTAGGGGAGGGACAGAGAGAGAGAGAGACAGAATCTGAAGCAGGCTCCAGGCTCTGAGCTGTCAGCACAGAGCCCCACACAGGGCTTGAACTCATAAGCTGTGAGATCATGACCTGAGCCGAAGTCGGACACTTAACTGACTGAGCCACCCAGGCGCCCCTCTGCAACTTTCAAGTATATAATATGGTAATCTTATAGATCAGTTTTGTTGCAGTAATGAAATGGTATTTTGTTTTTACCCTAAAAGCCCAACTAATAGGCAATAAGAAAATCTGTTATTATTTATAGAGGGCAATGTGCAGTCATGCTTCACTTGATTGCAAGCTCGTCTTCATGACTGCCTCTAGTTGCTAGATTCAGAGGCTCAATCCAGGTTTAGGTTTGGGAACGTTTTTTTGTAAGACTACTCTAGAGATGGAATTTAAACATTTAGCAGGACATACATGTCTAATTGTCGTCTTCTTCTTCTTCTTCCTCCTCTTCTTTTTTTTTTTTTTCTTAGCAGGCTTTGTTTATCAATGGCTGGATCATTAATTCATTATGTACTGCAAGACGGTTCTGTTCTTAATCTGTCATTTTCCAGGTGAATGCCTACTTTATATGTATTCTGTAGTTAGGGTTGGTTTTCTAGTATCTTTTTGTGGGTATTGTTATGAATTCATGGCTTTATAAATTTTGCTTTTGTTGTAGGTCACATTAGTGATTGACTTAAACATTTCAAGAGAGAGTTAAATTGGGATCACTATCTCTTTGGAGTGCATCTGCTGGGGGAAAACTCTTCCCTTTTGGGCAGTACACTTTTCCTCTTTGATTACTTCCTTCCCACCTTGGATGACAAGTGTCCCCAGGCTCATGCTATACTTTTCTGTATGAGAACTGGACTGAGTCATTTCTCTAAAGAGTCCTCCTTCCATTGATTAGGAAATCTGGGATTGATTAGGAACATTAAGAATCTGGGCACTAGCTGTGATAATTACTATGAGTTCGATCATCCTTTCTAGGTATTTTCAGTGGAGAGGGCCAGCAAACACATATATTTTATTTTCAAATAAAATGTCTATGAGCGTAATTTAAATGTATCATTCAAACTTAAGACTACAATACTTTTAGGTTCGCCCCCCCCTTTTATCTGTTGAACATTTATATTTCCTTTATTTCATGATTAGAACCCTGGCTATGAATAGCATTAGATAAAATCGTAATATCACGTTAATTTTCATTTGCTTCTTTTCCTCATGTTGCACATACACCAGTATTAGAATAACAGCCCTACCATCCACAATATTATTCCTACCTAGGAACAGTTTAAGATATTTAAGCTATTTTTGTTGTTGTTGTTGTTGTTGTTGTTGTTGTTGTTGTTGTTGTTAGATTAAATCCCACTTGTATGTCTGGTCCAATTACAGCATTTAAAATCTCTTGGAAGGGCGCCTGGGTGGCTTAGTTGGTTAAGTGCCCGACTTCAGCTCAGATCATGACCTCATGGTTGGTGAGTGTGAGTCCCCCATCGGGCTCTCTGACGTCTGAGTAGAGCCTGCATCGGATTCTCTGTCTCCCTCTCTCTGCCCCTCCCCGCCACTTGCACACACTCTCTCTCTGTCTCAAAAATAAATAAGCATTAAAAAAAGTTTAAATACAAAATAATAAAAATAAAATCTCTTGGAATAATTTAGCTTCATGTAGTTATCTCACCAACTAAATGTACATTAAATAATACAATAAAAATAACATACTTTTTATGAAAATATACATTAAAAATATACATTTTAATTATATTTATTTCAGTTAAGTGTAATGGCTTATTCTGTTAAGATAAACATTTCCTTCCATTCTTTTCATCACAATTAAGTTTGATGTGCCTTTTAAGGATTCCTGTGATTCACTGAGCTGTTTAAAATTGAATTTTAAAAATAACATTTAACATTGGCAAATAAGGCTAGAAAACATCTTCATGGCTTTAGTTCTTAAAACATTTCGATATCCTGCCCTCCCTAAATCTTGACCATCAAGTAAATATTCGCAATGGCCCTCTGATAAACTGGTTAATGGCAAATTCACTGATGCTCAAGGTAAGAAAATGACTCTGTTTAAAAAAAAATACATGAGAATCAAAGTCCAAATAGTGTCCCTTCAACAGTCTGAGAGAGGACCTTTTGAGTGGTTCCGCTTCATCTCAGGTGTTTTAAATGAAATAAAAATTTTTTAAATAATTCTTTCTGTTGTGTTGGGTGGAAGTCTCCCTTAGTAATGCATTAATATTCAAAGTGTTTTTTTTCATCTTATGTATTTACTCATTTATCTCTTCTTTCGTTAGAGCTCATTAAATGACATCATTTTCAGAGAGTGTCTCCTAAGCAATTTGCTTTACTGATCATGTAACCCTGTGTCTTTTTCCTTTATTAAATTGTTTAATAAAGGAGTTGTTCATGTTCCACTTAATATATTAGAAAAAAGGAATAGAAATTAATTCAGTTAATTATGGGCAGCGTCTAGTTCAGCTTCATAGTTACACTGAAATTCACTTCTGGTACTGTTCATTCATTCTTGACAAATTAGAGTTCATGTGAAACATTCTCTCTGCCTGAATTAAACAAAATCTCTACAGTGGACTTCACTGGTTGGTTGGAAGAGTTATAAGAAATGTCTTTTACTCTCTTCATAATTATTTTAAGTGACCATTTCCCTGGAGAAATCAGAATACTTTACATTTATTCATTTCATTAAAGATGAGCAGATTCAGTTTTTAGAATTCATAAAGTTGTGTATAGTAAGAGATCAAGGGAAAGAGAGATCACCAAATCACATTTAATAATGTTTTCAAAAATAGTAATAATCATATCTGTAGGAGTTTATGCTGAATATCAATATATAACCTCATGCTTTTGGTTTATTATTTATTAGTTTGTTTTTCTTTTCTTTCTTTCTTTTTTTTTTTATTTTCAAGTTAGTTAACATACAGTGTAGTCTTGGTTTCAGGCGTAGAACCCAGTGATGCATGTCTTACATATGACAGGGCTCATGCTTTTGGTTTATTAACTAGCTATCTAAAATATGAACAAGGAAGGAAAAGTAAATAGTTAATAAAGTTATGGCATATAAACTTACTATAAACTTGTGCTTAGGACATTATAGGGTGAGTTTATTATCATAGAACATTTATGTCTTTTGCCATTAGGAACACATGGACTGAAAAGGCAAATGAGCCACTTAATAGCATTTGTGACTTTGGATGTTACTTGATTGTTTTAGGCTTCAGTTTTCTTTGTGTGACGTGGAGTCGAAATTTCAAGTGTTTTAATTTTAATTTTTTATTTATTATTGAGAGAGTGAGAGACAGAGTGTGAATGGGGGAGGGGCAGAGAGAGAGGGAGACACAGAATCTGAAGCAGGCTGTAGACTCCACAAACTGTCAGCACAGAGCCCGACACCGGGCTTCATTTTCTAATGCTATTAATGCCTTCAATTACTGGAGAACTTATGAACTGCAAGATCATGACCTGAGACAAAGTTGGATGCTTAACTGGCTGAGCCACCCAGGCATCCCCGAAAAGAATAGTAATTAAAAGTACCTCATAAAGTTCTTGTCAGGATTAGATGTTTCAATACAAAGAAAACAATAGATCTGGAGTGTAGGAATTGCTGGAAAATTTTATGTTATCTTCTACTCCTGTCTCTCTTGCTTCTCCCCTTCCTCATTAGCATCTTAATTATTAATAGTTAAAGATTTTTAATATGTATGAGTTTCTAATCTTTTAAAACCTTTAAATAAATATTTTATTCCCAATCCCCTGATGATTGTGTTGAATTGATTTCATGGAAATGACAAATAGAATCAAAATTTTATAATGACATTCATTTCTATTAGTAAGAATGAAAAGTTCAGAAATCTGCATGTACTCTTACACACTTACCATCAACCTAAAGCCCATGTCTCTTCAAAATCAAACCACTCCCATTCAAAATCATAATCATCAACCCAATTTTATTACTTCATCCAAATACATTTGAATAAAACTTTTGAATGCACAGAAAATTCTGAGACGATATTCACATTATCAAATTTATTGAGTTCCATGATTGGGAAATTTTAATAGGGGGATGGAAAAAAAGGGGAAAACACATAACTCGAGTAAAGGAAAGGGAGTTTTGAGAAAGTGTGAATAATAGAAAGCATTTCCAAGCACTTCATTCTTGTAATGCTACTAATGCCTTCAATTACTGGAGAAAAACATAACCTTTTGGACAGTATCCTTAAAGGCTTGCTTTACTTGCTGGTTCCTCAGGGTATATACAAATGGATTCATCATAGGAGCCACAGAGGTATTCAGAATAGCTACTCCTTTGGTCAATGATGCCTTCTGTTTTGCGGAAGGGTTGGCATACATGAATATGCAGCTTCCATAAGAGATGGAAATGACAATCATGTGAGAGGAACACGTAGAAAATGCCTTTTTTCTCTGACTGGCGGAAGGCAGTTTCAGAATTGTTCTAATGATGAACATGTAGGATAGAATTATTAATGCCAAAGTGAAAAGCAGTATGACTATTGCAGAGTAAAAGCCAATGACTTCTAGGAGCCATGTGTCTGAGCAAGATAACTGCAAGAGGGGAAAATAGTCACAAGCAAAGTGATCGATGACATTGGAGCCACAGTAATCTAACTGGAGAAAAAGAATAACTGGTGGGAAGATATTTAAGAATCCTGCCAGCCAAGCACAAAAGACAAGTAAAATGCAGACTCTCTTGTTCATGATGGTTGTATAATGTAGGGGTTTACAGATGGCTACATAGCGATCATAGGACATGGCAGTTAGAAGATAAAACTCAGTTATACCCATGAAGATGACGAAAAACAACTGAGCAGTGCAATTATTGTATGAAATTGTTTTGTTTCTGGTGATAATTGTGCCCAGAAATCTAGGAATACAGACAGTTGTAAAGGATATTTCTAATACAGAGAAGTTCCTGAGGAAGAAATACATAGGGGTCTGTAGATGGGAATCCACCAAGGTGAGAGTGATGATGGTCAAATTTCCAGTGACACTTAATAGATATGTGATAATTAAAAAGAGAAAAATCACAGTCTGGAGCTCTGGGTCATCGGATAGCCCTAGAAGAATGAATTCTTTGGGTACTGTGTGGTTTTTCATCACTGATCATTTTTCCCCACTTTTGAACAGAGAATGTATGTTCTCCTATAGAAAATAAAAGAGTTAAAAGAAGATTGAGGATAGAATATAAAATCTTAAAATGTCCATGATGGTGAATAATCTATGAAAGCCAAAAACACATGTTCCCCTTCAGCAACTCTGTCCAATTTCTATTGGACCTTACATTCAAGTAATAACATGATCTGAAGTTAAAGATTGATCTTTTATTGTTGAGTATACACAATCACAGGCAATGGATTATAAAAAATGTCTTTTGGTAACATTTAAGCAGAAGCTATTTCTTCTAATGTTTCAAGATTAAGCTTGTAACTATTCTCTTTTTTATAAAAACATAAAAATATTCTAATGATTTTTCTTTTACCTCAATATTATAAAAACTAGTCTGGATTATGGATACTCTAAATATAGGGTTTGAAATCTTATAGGAGTGATTTAGGCTGCCCTCACATTTTATATTTTGAAGGTACATAGTTGAGGGAACTTTCACAAGATTAAACAACTTGTCACTATAGTAATCATCTCACTTAGAACATACATGTCTATCCATGGGAATGTTTTGTTCACATTCTCTCATAAATCACTTTTTTAATAAAATTTTTTTAAATGTTTACTTTTAAGAGAGAGAGAGACAGACAGACAGAACGCCCAAGTGGGGAGGGGCAGAGAGAGAGGGAGGCAGAGAATCTGAAGCAGGCTCCAGGCTCTGAGCTGTCAGCACAGAGCCCAACATGGGGCTAGGACGCAGAAGATGTGAGATTATGACCTGAATCAAAGTGGGAGACTTAACTGACTGAGCCACTCAGGCACCTCATCTCATAAATTACTTTCTTAAGGGTTTGATTGATGTTATATCTCTCTTATCATTTGTTTCCTTTTCTGATAAAAAGGCCGAACAGCCAAGAAAGTACCCTTCTATTCCTTCTATTACTAAAATAAATAATATCCTGGAAATAGTTTAATTCATATAATGCCTAACTTTTTTTTTTTTTTTTTACAATATTGTCATGGAAGATAAACATGTAGATAATCAAAATAACAGACACCCTTTCCAGTAGGGAATTTTAAAAAATTTATCATTTTTTAATGTTTATTTTTGAGAGACAGAGTATGAGCAGAGGGGGAGGGAAGGGGCAAAGAGAGAGGGAGACACAGAATCTGAGGCAGGCTCCAGGCTCTGAGCTGTCAGCACAGAGTCTGACGCAGGACTCTATCCAACTCATGGACTATGAGATCATGACCTGAGCCCAAGATGGCTGCTTAACTGACTGAGCCACCCATGTGCCCTGGGAATTTTTTTAAAAACCCTACTTTTATGGGGCGCCTGGGTGGCTCAGTCGGTTAAGCGTCCAACTTCAGCTCAGGTCACAATCTCACGGTCTGTGAGTTCCAGCCCCGCGTCGGGCTCTGGGCTGATGGCTCAGAGCCTGGAGCCTGCTTCTGATTCTGTGTCTCCCTCTCTCTCTGCCCCTCTCCCGTTCATGCTCTGTCTCTCTCTGTCTCAAAAATAAACATTAAAAAACAACAACAACAACAAAATAACCCCTACTTTTATAACAGAATATGATTTCAAGTTAGAAAGAAATGAACAATCCAAGATTTATTTCTGTGTTCCTCCTTTAACATTGTATTAATAGTCTCTTGGTAGTAAACAGTTATTTAATTTTTAATATTGAAAAGTTTATAAATCCCCAAACATATACAAATAATAATTTTTGAAGATATTGGTATAAAATGAAGACATATATATTGAATGAAAAATTTACTTACTCTGGTTCTTCTGGATGATTTAATCTCAAATTTTGTCATCTGATTTGCTTAAATATTTACATAATTTCAGAGCTGCTAAATTGAGTTAGCAAAAGACTTGGTTTCTATTGTGCTCTCAAAAGAAGTTTGTTGTTTTAGCTTTTTCAAGTTCTTAAGGATCATAATTCTCTTTGTTGGTAGATTAATTATATGTGACTCACGATATCCTTCATTACTGATACTATGAATTTCTGAAAACATTTTATTGTAGTACAACTCATTCTGGCTTCTCATCTCTTATCAAGCTCCATGTACTAATTCAGTTACACCTGGGTTGGCTAGTAAAGTACTCTCCCATTTGCCTCTTTTCATATAGTACAACACACTGATTTATTAAAGCATTTTTCTTTCTATTCATGTAAACATTTGAAATCAATAATTTGTAATTCTGATTATACATCTATAAAATCTAAGTAGTATTTTCCCTAGGTTCAGGGACTGCTATATTTTGTTGCAAATGCTTCTTTGAAAAATAGAAAATAAGGAATGTTCCTTTCAATGTATGCCATACAAATGGAACTGGACCTATTTAACTATGTCTTTTTGTTGGCCCAGGGGAATTCATTAAGTAATCTGAGTGCCAAGGAGAAGAATCATTAAAGATACAGGTGAATCATTTTTATAAACATTGATTAAGAAGTATAAAAGCAAATTTATTAGGTAAATAGGCAAATACATAAACAGAGTGATAATGAGTGTGTGGGAGCTGGACTTGGAATTCACCCTTCTGATTATACAAGGAATTCACATTTTCTCCCAGAAACTCTGGACTTTTCCTCAGTAGAATTGGTGTCCTTATATCCTTTGAATTCTGGCAACCCCGAGAGGAATTCTTTAGCAGAATGAAATGGTAGAAAATGCTGCTATGGATTTCTAGTGTGACTTGATTGCCTTCTGAAATGGACAACCTATTAAAGACATGAGAAGATTTATCCCTGTATTGGCCCTTTGAATTTAGGGAAACCCTTCCCAAAGCTCCTGCTGATGTGGCTTTTATTGCCTTTTGACTACTTTCTTTCATTATGTTATTTACTTCCATTAAATCCTTGTTTATATTTGTGCATATGACATCTTTTTGTTGTGAGAATATTTATGAACCAGTAAAACAGTCAGTTGAGAGTCTTGATTTCGTCTGGACCCATGATCTCAGGGTAAAGAGATCTAAGCCCAGGCTCCGTGATGAGCATAGAGCCTGCTTGGGATTCTCTCCTTCTACCCTTCTCTCCCGTTCATGCTCTATCTCTAAAATAAATTAAAAAAATTATTAAAGACTTTCTCTGAAAACCTTAACTGACATCATATTACTAAATAATTCCAGTGCATATTACTAATTAATTTCAGTGATACATTATCATCCTTTATAGGTAAGTCCCCTCCCACCTCTCAGGATGTGTGACTGGCCTCCTACTTACTGAGCACCACCATTTAATTGAGCTATTATTCTACAAATTAAATCTATAATCTCAGAAGTTTATCAACTGACAGATGATGTTGGATCTCATATATTATTAAGTGTAGCCCAAATAGTTGTAAGAATTTTTCTATGAGAAAAACAAGGGTTTGCATCCATTAGAGAATCCATTGCTACCATTAGAAAGCTCATTAGGAAAACCTTAACTAGAAATGTTATAATTGATTTCATGAAAAATCAAGGAAATAGATTTTTACGTAGTTGTCAAGTGTCCTAATGTAAAATAAAAGAAAAAATGAGCACCAAATGCATTAGAAATATTCAGTTAATTATTTCTTTGTCATTCAAAGTTGTCTAGTTATGATGAAACACACATTTTATTTGAACATTGTTTTAAAAGCTAAATGTCATGTGCATTATTATATAAATAGTATGTGGTTCTGTTGGACAAAATATTTAGTCAGGGCTCTGATTGCTAGGACACTGGAGTCATTCTACGTTATTTAAACTTATTTATTCAAAAAATATTTATTGAATACCCACTACATGGCAGACACATGTTCTAAATGAGGAGGAATAGTGACTTCCAGTAAATGTTTAACAGCTGCCTCAGCGAGTGGAGGTGAGGAGCCCATCAGTAGAGTTTATCAATTTTGAAGATGTAAAGTCTCCCCCCATGGCAGGTGATGTGGCCTTTCTGAATGCAGAATTGAGGAGACACAAGCACAGTTGGCTGTTGGGAAGTGTAAAGGCAGGTCCCAGCACAGCACTGCTGGAACACATCATTGTGTCTACAAAGTGGACAGAGATCCCTGCTTTCATGGGGTAAGGGATATAAGACAGACAATAAACAATGGACACAATTGATTAGTACATTATATGGTCTTTTGTAAATTAATGTTTTGTAAAGGAAGAGAAAATTTAAAAATCTTGGAAGTGGAGAGCCACTAAATTTCAAGTAGTGTCATTGGGGTGGGCCTTATTGAGGGGACATGTGGATGTCTGGCTTATCCCATGCAGATATCTGGGAGGGGAGTATGTCAGGGTTAAGAAACATTTAGTGTAAATGCAGTAAGGCCATAGGAGGAAAATAGTGTTCTTTGCAAAGAAAGATTTATTTGTTTCTTCTTTTCCAGTAGTTTTAAATGTATTTAGTATTCTTGTGCTAATGCCCTGGATAGAACCTCTAATAGAGTAATGAATAAAAGCAGTGAGAGTGGATATGTAACTTATTTTTGTTAAAATTACTTTTTTTTTTTTTTGGTGTGAGCATGTGTGTGTGCATGAGAGAGAGAGAGAGAGAGAGAGAGAGAGAGAGAGAGAGAGAGAGAGAATCTCAACCAGGCTCCACGCTCAGAGCGGAGCCTGATGTGGGGATCAATCCCACAACCTAAATCAAGTGTTGCATGTTCAACTGACTGAGCCACCCAGGCACCCTTAAAATGATTTTTCTATTAACAAAGTATATTATGAAACAAATAAGGTTTTGCATCTTTTGCACTTAAATGAATTGTATGTGTAAGCTCTCATATCAAAACAGCCACAAAAGGTATGAGAAACTTATAACTTAACTGATTTTCAAAAAGAGCTGTTTAACATCAAGCATTTAAATACACTACTGAAACACAGTATATGTACTCGATCTGTATCTAGGAATATTTATTTCTTTAGGCTTTTTAAAGAGCTGATATGGTGTATATGGTAATTATGGAGTTCCAAAAATAGGGGCTGCTTCAAGTTTTTCCTAAGTGTATATTTATAATTGTGTTTTCAATTAATTATGGCACAGAAAAGTTAAACTCAGTACTTGGAAATACTTTTAGAGTTCTCAAAAAAATAATTGTTATTTTTTTAATTGCACTTTTTTTGCATAGTTACTAAGCGTGCTATAAAATGGAGAGGATAGTCTCTGTAACATTCTAATAAGACTAAGTTATATTTATGATACTTATATAGTAAATTAAAAAGAATGTTAAACATGACAATATTTTCCGAATTCTTTGAAAGAGTGTTTCCTGGTAAAATCATAAAACAATTTTAACTCATTGATCTTGGGTCTCTCTTTGCATTTGTTTGATTTTCTAAGTATGATTTTGAAAGAATTGGTATTTAAAAATATTTATAAGAAATGAGGCCAGTCTCATGGTTACAGAGTGGGAAGACTAGCTCAAAGGAAGGGAAATGCATGAGAGATGGATTGGAATTTAAATAGAAAAAACATGTGTGTGTATATATATATATATATATATATATATATATATATATATATATATCTCCTCAGTAAACTGCTGGCAATAAAAGTTTAATTAAGAAAAAATAACTCCAGTGAGGCTGTGTAGATATTAATAAACTTTGGAAGGGCCCTACTTTGTTTAATTGCTCCTCATGTGCCTTTAATTATAATAGCACTTTTATTTCTTCATTTTTTTTGAGAAAGATATAATCTTTTTTGCCCTGTCCATGAAGGCTTGCTTGACTTGCTGATTCCTTAGGCTATAAATAAAGGGGTTCAGCATGGGGGCCACTGAGGTGTTTAGCACAGCAACTCCCTTGCTCAGAGACACTCTGTCTTTTGCTGATGGATTAATATACATGAAAATGCAGCTGCCATAGGAGATGGAGATGACGATCATGTGGGAAGAACAGGTGGAAAAGGCCTTTGTCCTCTGACTAGCAGAAGGAATCCTCAAAATCGTTCTGATGATATATATATAGGACAGAACTATTAACGCCAAAGTGAACATTAGAGTAAACACAGCGCAGGAAAAACCCACTATCTCTAGGAATTTTGTGTCTGAACAAGAAAGGTGTAGTAAGGGGAAATAATCACAGGTAAAATGGTCTATAACATTGGACCTACAGTAATCAAGTTGTATGAACAGCATAAGTGACGGGAATATGATTAAGAATGAAGCCAGCCATGAAGCGAAGACAAGGAGTATGCAGACTCTGTGATTCATGATGGTCATGTAATGCAGAGGTTTGCAGATGGCAATGTAACGGTCATAAGACATGGCAGCCAAAAGGTAAAATTCAGTGACTCCCAAGAGAATGTAAAAAAATAGCTGAGCAATGCAGTCATTAAAGGAAATGGTTTTATCTCCAGTCATCATGGTGCCCAGGAACTTGGGTATGCTGACAGTTGTGAATGAAACCTCTAATAAGGAGAAGTTTCTGAGGAAGAAATACATGGGGGTCTGGAGGTGGGAATCCAGCAGGGTAAGGGTGATAATGGTCAGGTTGCCAGTGATGCTGAGCATGTAGGTGATGAGCAGAGAGACAAAGATCACCACCTGAAGCTGTGGGTCATCTGACAATCCCAGGAGGATAAACTCTCTTATTTCTGTGTGGTTTCTCATATTTTTCTTCTCTTGTATAATCTAGAGTAGAAAACACAAATAGAAGGATTAAAGAAAAGACGGTTACACAGATAGTGCTGAAATTTGTCTCTGCCAAGAAACAAATTTAATTTAATATAGAGGTCTTTAAGGCAACTTAATAAAAATAGATAAAATGTTTTAAAGTAAGGTTTTACTACATACGACACTCTGTTTTACATAGAATGATTTTTCTTAAAGTCCTTATTTCACAGATTGGAAACTGAATCTAAAAAGATTTTTAAAAATCTTGTCAAAATCATATACCTGAATGAGAAAACAGGGATTTTAACCTAGGTTTTCCTGAATGTTTGATAACTGGAATAGAAGTGCTACCTGTTGACTTTTTAAAAACACTTCCCTGAAGGGTTTTCTTCCCGTCGGGAAACTCCTTGTCCTTTTTCCAACCCCAATAAAAGTGACTTATTTCCTCATTTCTGTCACCTAATTCTCCGTATTATTACTTACTAGTATAATGTAGAAAAGATGATGTGTTGGGAGAAAGGTCACTCAAATGTGGATGCACCAAAATTTGAAAGTCATTGGAGTTCAATTTTTAACAATGTGACAAAATTCCTAAGTTTTCACTCCGGTTCACATTCTTTTGCAGCCTCCAACTCCTCATCTGAAGCCAGAGGTAATGAATTCTTTGACATGATATCCTCAGATTTTAGAGAGTACAGAGTGGAGAGAAGGCAGGATAGAAATTTAGTAGGTTGGATCCACATAGTCACAGACTAAAGAAACCGAACTGTATGAATACTAAAATTATCTTTTACAGAACTTTTTTCCTTCAGAGTTTCTTCTATTTAAATGTTGTTAGTATTATCTCTCTATATATGAATTCCGCTTTCTATTCCATATTATACTGTTTATATTTTTCCTTTTATCTACATGAGCATTCATCTACATGAGCATTTCCTTTTATCTACATGAGTTATAGAAGCTTTATTTTGTCACTGCCTTGGAGTAATCTATGAAACAGCACATAAAACCTCCTTATTTTCTTTTCCTAAATAATTAATCATAATAATAGTAATAATAACAATGCATTTTAAAGTGAAGCTAAATTTTCTTCAGTAAATCAAACCAATCTATTATCATATCCTGCATTGTGTTCATTGTCATTAAATAGTAAAGTATTCAATTCAGTGTCCTGAGAGAAGTTTTATAATAGAATATTTAGTTTCAAGATATAGGATTGTTGATTTTTGGTATATGATGCATCATAATACTGTGAAATTTCTTCCTTGTTTTTTCTTATGTGCCTGAGTTCTCTTTCCACTCACTTTACTGTTTAGCAAAAAATATTGCTGTTGATAATTTAAGGCAAATTCCAACTGAGATGGTTAGTGGTAATGCTACTAGGAAAGCATGTGAGATTCACAGGAAATGAACATTTCTTTTGCTATTTCTCAGGGACTGAAAAAAACAAGCTAAAGAGCACTTACAAGAGAAGCAAACATCACAATGACATATTTTGTAAACAAATGAATGGTGATTCAAGTGTACGATGGATATTTCAATCGTAAAAGTCATTGTTCTCAATGAATAATCCTCTATAATTAACAGCTATGTGTACAGTCTTTGATCTATAAATTATTTCTGTGATATATTTGGTAGAGTTATGAAAAATATACCCAAGGTTCCAAGACATCATTTCAAACTTTCCTTCCTAACTACTCATCCATGTTTGTTTTACCCAGCTACATGTAACTTTTGTCCGAAGCTTTGTATTCCCCTTTGTTCCTTTCTTTTCAATGGATGAATTTGGCTCTGTCATAGATATGTCATTGTTGAATCAAGTGTGTCATTCATTGAAAGTGGAAATTAACCTAGTCTATAAACAGCTACTTGTTATTGTGTTAAATAAATAGCTGGAAATTACTTTAAGGACACTACTGCCATTCTATATAAATTTTGGGAAAAAAACCCCACAATAGTATTCCTCAAATTGTCCAATTTAAAGAAACGACAATTTTTAAAGGCCTTTGAAAGATTAAGAGATTGTTTTTCTTTATTTTTGTAATATTTAGGAGATTAAATTCCACAATATAATTGGAAACTAATTTTATCATTATGCACTACCTGTGCTGAATTCTCTCTTCTTAAGTTAAAACTCCTTAAAGTTGTGACACATATATTCAAGGCAATTTGCACCCACAAGGTTAGTACAGTTTTCTAACTCTCTATCTTTCTCTCACTTGACACTGTTGGTGTTAGGTGTACATGTTGGGCTAATTTGTCAGAGAAGAGAACAAAATATTGGTTTAATGTGGTATCTTGAGTAACAGTTTGGTTTTGTAACAACCACTAGTTTTTTTTCCTGGAATGATTTTTTCCATTCCTGTGTTTGCTGACATCTAATGTCATGCAAAAGCTTCATCATTACTGAACGCAAAAAAATCTCATAAGAAGAACCTATTTAATGTTTTTCAGATTATAACTTTAGTAATGCCTCAGAATATTCCTCAAATTAATTCAGAATCCTATTTCCTGAGTCCTCTGGAAAAAAAAAAAAGAGCTTTCTTTTCTCCTAATTCTATAGAAAGGGAAAGTTTGAATCCCAAGTAAAATCAAAGCACCAACCAGTATGAATAGAATAATGAAGGAAAAATCCTTACGTTTTCATAGAGATGTTCTACTTATAACCTGAATGTCTTAGTTTGTTAGCTATTTATATATATTTGAGGATAATTTTTAACTTAAAAAAGGAAATGAATTCTTAAAAAATGTATGGCATCAGAACTTAATATTTATTTATAATGAACGGTATTACTGGGGCAACTTGTGGGCTTTGCATTCAAAGAGAAATGGATCAATAATGCAACTCAGTCACATTATAGTATTGTGACTTTGAACAAGTTACTTAACATGAGTTGTAGTTTCCTTAATTTTAATAAATGGCAATAGTATCTCACAGAATAATTGTGAAGCCCAATTTAAATGAAAAGTAAAATTATACAAAATATACAAAATTTTAATAAAATGTACTCCCAGACAGTGGTTACTATTATCTTTATTTTCCCCAAAATAAAATCAGTAACATATTTGGGGAATATTGCCCCATTGTAAAATACCAAAAACCATGTTAGAGTGCCCTCATTTAAGAGAAAATGAAAAGTTTTAGGCTCTTATCTCATTTACTCAATATGATAATCTTATGTTCCTTTGAAGAATCTGACAATGAAACAACTTAAGTAACATAAATAAGATCAGACACTTGTTCATGGTAGAATTGGAATTCCTAACTCTTTCTGCCTGAAACTGGAGCATGTACTACTTATTAAACCTGTATTCAATAAGGAAAATCAAATTCAGAGAATAATTTTCAGAAAATTAATAAAAGAATATATTATTATGACAAACAAGACATGTAACATCCTCATTGTTCATTATCCTTGATAAATACAGATGACATGACAGCCCCAAATTATTCTATGGATTCTGATGAAAACTTAAGTATTAATGAATTGATGCAAACCAAAGGAAATTTTTCATTGTCCTCACTTTACAATCTTACCTTTGTCATACAAATGCACCACATCAACTGGTCAAAATGATTTTTTTAAGAAAGCGTATTAACAACTATTTCAGTTTTAGATCAGGAGAGTCAGTAGTTTTAAAATCAATCTTTCTCAATATATTGGAATTACTTTATAGCTAATAATCTTACACATTTCCCATTGTAGCCATGGGAGCAAAATTAGTGAAGAGAAGCTAGGTTTGGAGTTACTTTGGGCCTTTCTGGACAAGGATTCTATATGGATTTTCACCTGCATAAGGCACATGTTTTATCATGTATGTCCATGTCTCCCAGCAAATACTCCAGGGAATCACATGTGCCAACAAAGGCCTAGAGGAAAATACACTAAGGATTATACAAATGTTATCAACATTTGTACCACTATTGGAATAGGAAACTTTTGAGATAATGCCCAAAGAGATAGGACGGGCATAAGAAATAAGCCAGAAGCATATGGAATATTTTGCATACTATCTAAATAAGAAAATGTACAATGTACAAAGCTTTTGGAGAGGTTTCCTGAATTTCCTAAATCGGAATTTCTCTGAAAAAATATGCTCCCACTACTTTTCTTGCTGGGTGAAATGCTGAGACAACTTAATCTTACGTGAAAACATTGCATTTTTATCATATACTAAAATGTCTTCATAAAAGTGGCTCTCCAAGTGAGTATGTATCAAATTTATTCAGAAATAATAATTTATTTTAATAATTAATAATTTAATTATTCAGAAATAATAATATAGAACAATAAAAATTATAGAGCACTAAAAAGAGTGGGATATAGTTCAGTGCTCACTGGGTTCCCATTGAAAGGCATGAAAAAAGTATGGATTTAAATATTCATTGAACTCTTCAACCTTTTCAAAAAATCACTTGAAGTTACTCTCCCATAATAGTAATTAATTCTTACTATTAAGAGTTCTTAATTCTTGAGAAGGATCTACTATCCAGAAGGTCTCTTTCCATTTGAAAGATGTGCAGTGTTTAACCCAGTAATTAATAGAAGCATAAAATCCAGGAACTTGGCACGATTTTACAATTCGGATTTCTTTCAGTCTCATTTTAGAAACGACAAAAAAAAAAGTCTGTTGACTCAAGCACTATTTCTTTCGTTGAACAAATATCTATCAAGGACCTGATATCTTTAAATAGTATTCAAGATTTTACCTAGTTACACTGCAGAGTGTCCTTTTTTTTGCCAAATAAATATTTATTTGAAGAAAATACTACTGTATGGACCACATCTTTGAAGTCTTGCTTCACTTGCTGGTTTCTCAGAGTATAAATGAAGGGGTGCAGCATGGGGGCAACAGAGGTATTGAGAATAGCTACTCCCTTGGTCAATGATGCCCTTTCTTTTGCAGAGGGATTATCATACATAAATATACAGCTTCCATAAGAGATGGAGATGACAATCATATGAGAGGAACATGTGGAGAAAGCCTTTTTTCTCTGACTGGCAGATGGGATTCTCAAAATAGTTCTGATAATATACATGTAAGATAAAATCACCAATACCAGAGTGAATAGCAAAGCAACCAACACAAAGTAAAAACCGATGACTTCTAGGAGCCATGTATCTGAACAAGACAGTCGTAAAAGGGGAAAATAGTCACATGCAAAGTGATCAATGACATTGGAAGCACAGTAATCCATCTGGAGCAGAAGCATGAGGGGTGGGAAAATGGTCAGGAACCCTCCCAGCCACGCACAGAGCACAAGCCAGGTGCAGAGTTTCCTGTTCATGATGGCGGTGTAATGCAGAGGCTTGCAGATGGCAACGTAGCGATCATAGGACATGGCAGTGAGAATGTAAAATTCTGTCACCCCCATGAAAATAAAGAAAAAGAGTTGGGCTGCACAATTGTTAAAGGAAATAGTTTTATCCCTGGTGATAATTGCTCCTAGAAATCTAGGAATACAGACAGTTGTAAATGAGATTTCTAAGAAAGAGAAGTTTCGGAGGAAGAAATACATTGGTGTCTGTAGATGAGGGTCCACCAAGGTTAGAGTGATGATAGTCAGGTTTCCAGCGACACTTAATATGTATGTGATAAATAAGAAGAGGAAAATCACAATCTGAAGGTCAGGATCATCAGAAAGGCCAAGCAGGACAAACTCTGTGATCACTGTGTGGTTCATTTCTCCTCTCTGTTTCTCCTTTTTCTTCTCTTAAAGATATTTAGGTGGCAAGAGTATTAAAGGGAGGAGATGAAAAGTATAATTCATGATGATCAATATCACCATCATTGATACAATTCTAAAATATATTCTATAATCCATGCATGATATTATTTTCAATTGAACTCTCTTGTTTGCATTTGGTTTTCATACACATTTGTGAGTTCTGCTTTATTTACTAGTTTTCTTATTTGAAATGGAGCAGGGGAAGTTTGGAAATCTTCATACAATAACTCACATCATTGAGAGATGATAAATGATATCAGTGCTCCTTGCTTTGTCCAATTTATGCAAATCATTACATTTTTGTTAAAAATTTTAAATATGAATTTTCTTTCCTTTCTGTTATGTATTTATTAGATATACCACCCCTTAAAAACGGAAATGAATGCTCTTAATTCCATCACAAGGTAAAAGTGCAATTTAGAAGACTAAAATAACAACCATTATACTTTTTATGATACAAGAAATGAATTAATGACTTTCTTAGCATAAGTTATTTAATTATTAATTTTTAGATGTTAATATTTTGGGAGATAGCTATCAAGGTAATAGGGAATGTTGTATACATATTATATAGTAGTATATTATGTATGTTTTCTATATGAGAGTAAATAGCCTATTATTTTATATAACAAATAGAGAACATATTCACTTACTTATTGGATAGTCTTGTAATTTCATCAAAATCATCAATGTTTGACATCTTCTGCTATATGCCAATAATGTATATATTGAACTTTTTTTTTTGAGCTTAAAGGGACATACAGTATTTATCTAGTTTTTATTTTACACGGAAGCACAAATCGGGAAAGTAACTAATTGCTTCAGATCTTAAAGCTCTGTCTCTGAGATTGTTACCCAGTGCATTTTCCATTTGAACATCCTTTTTCCTATATATTAGCTTTATGAAAAAATGTTTGATTCTTTTATAATTCTGCCCCACACTTATCTTTTACATGAGACCATTGATCTATAAGTATATTTCAGAAAAATATAGGAAAATGTCTTTTATTCATACTAACCCATTCAGTTAATTCTCAGCTGTGCTGGATATGCTATGCTGTAGATTTTGTTTCCCCAAATTATGACAGTTACCTACTTTAAATTTTAAACAAATTTGTGCTGTGAAGAGTAGAATGCACCTCATTGCTTTTCTGTCAGACTGTAGCAAAGTTCACTAAAATCAAATTTGATTTGCTTTGTCTCCATTTTATGATGGCTCAAAGGAAATACTTCAGGATATAAAAATGGAATGTCAGAAACCTTAAAACAATGTAGAAATAATATGACAATCCTCTTCAATAATGTTGATATAAAAACTTAAGAAAGCAATAATTAGAGAACTGAGTGGGATATAGCATCATATATGGTGATGCTAAGGACAGATTCTTAAGATTGGCTTCCCTCTAGTTTCACTTATAGCTCAAATTTTCCAAGTCTACTTGTTTTTGACCTCAAAAGAAGGTTTTATTCATTGATCTCCTGGGAACAAGGCCAAGTCCAGGTCAGATCTGTGCTATATGGGAGACCATGAGGGATTTCTGGAAGCCTTGCATTTCTCAGTAGCCTTTTAGCTCTTCTCTATGGTGAATCTCCCTTGAGCATGGTTATGTTCACCTTCGTATCCCACAGAGAACCTGAAATGTTGTCTTCTATAAAATAATTGCTTCCATTAATCACAATTACCTAACATTTTGTGAATAATAAAAACAGTTGTGAAACTGACTTTCTTACAAAAATAAAATTGAGAATCTAATTTATATTTAAGCTTCTGGAAATACAAAGTTTTTAACATATACCCTTTTTGTTATTGTTTATCCTTAGGATCTGTTAGTGGTGAGGCACTGAGAACTAAGGCCATTTCATAATTCTAAATTAAATAATAACTATTAAATGCACAGATTATGTTCACATTTTAATGTTAATTACATAGGTTAATTAATTTAATCCTGAGTACATATAGCAATATTTACTTATAATACCAATTTGCCCATCTTACTTTTCATCTTAGCCTTTACGTTTATTTATCACTTATCATACCTTTAATATTCTAATGAGAAATATCACCAAGTAGTAATGTTTTGTTTATTTGAAATTCTGGGTAGTGAATTATTGTTGATTATTTTCTTTATTGTTGTTTTTATGTTTCTCTAATATTTGGTAATAAAACTTTTTACATGTAAGCAGTTAATAAGGCATATTTCTATAATTGTATAAACATATAATACATATTATATAATAACTAGTTAAAATTAAATAAGTGTCATATATCTAAATAAAATAACAAGCCATATATTTAACATAAAAAATACGATAGTTTGTATAATCAGATAATGGTAGAGTTACCATTGCAGAAGTAAATCACAGCTGGAATGCATGTTTATTTGGGAATTAGTTACTGAAAGAGCGGAGTTAGAGTGTGGAAAAAAAATGGAAGAAAAAGGTAGGCATAACTCAAATTTATGAGTGTGTATTTAACCTAGTAATGGAGCACTCAGTAAAGAAGCCTTCTTGGCAGATGTGTCTCTGTATCATATAGAGTGATACCCTTGTTCATTTCATTTATTTTTTTCAGCTTTATTAAGGCACAGTTGACACATAACACTGTGTAAGTTTAAAGTGTACTATGTGTTGACTTTATACAGTTGTATATTGTGAAATGATTACTCTGGTGGAGTTACCTAACAGATCTATCACTTATATATTTACCATTTCTTTTTTGTGGTGAGAACATTTAAGGTTTACTCAGCAACTTTCAAGTATATAATATCTTATAGATCAATTTTGTTGTAATAATGAAATGATATTATGTTTTTATCCTAAAAGCCCAGCTAATAGGCAACAAGAAAATCTATTATTATTCATGGAGGGCAATGTGCAGTCATGCTTCACTTGATTGCAAGCTCATCTTCATGACTTCCTCTAGTTGCTAGTTAGATTTAGAGGCTTAATCCAGGTTTAGGTTTGGGTTCTTTATTTGCAAGAGTAATCTAGAGATGGTATTTAAACTTTAACAGGAAATACTTGTTCAATTGTCTTACTATTATTTTTTTATTCTTAGCAGCCATTGTTGATCAATATTTGGGCCCATTAATTCATTATGTACTGCAAGATGGTTCTGTTCTTAATCTGTCATTTTCTTTGCTCATTCATTGGTACAGTTTATACTGAAAAGCCCAGATGAATGCCTATTTTATTTCTATTGCATAGTCAGAGTTGGTTCTCTAGTATGTTTTTCAGCCAGTGAGAAAACTCTTCCTTTTGGGCAGTACACTTTTCCTCTTTGATTGCTTCCTTCCCATCTTGGATGACAAGTGTTCCCAGGCTCATGCTATACTTTCCTGTATGAGAACTGGACTGAGTCATTTCTCTAAAGAGTCCCTCCTCCATTGATTAGGAAATGGTAAATCAAGTTAAGAATCTGGACACTAGCTGTGATAATTACTATGAGTTCAATCATTCTTTCTAGGTATTTTCAGTGGACAGGACCAGCAAACACTTTTTTTTTCAAATAAAAGGTCTATGAATGCAGTTTATTTTTATTTTCTTTAATTTTTTAAAATGTTTATTTGTCCATTTTTGAGAGAGAGGGACAGAGAGCACTAGTTGGAGAGGGAAAGAGAGAAAGAGACACAGAATCTGAAGCAGGCTCCAGTCTCTGAGCTATCAGCACATGGGACTCAAACTCATGAACTGCGAGATTATGATCTGAGCTGAAGTTGGACACTTAACTGAGCCACACAGGCACATTTATTAGTGCAATATAAGTGTATCATTCAAATTTAGGACTACAATATTTTTAAGAACCCCCTTTTATCTTTTATAACTTTATATTTCCTTTATCTCATGATTAGAGCCCTGGCTATGAATAGCATTAGATAAAATTGTAATATCATGTTAATCTTCATTTGCAGTCCTCACATTGCACATACAGCATTATTAGAATAACAGTGACAGCCTACCATCCACAATATTATTCCTACCTAGGAACAACTTCAGATATTTTAAGCTATTCTTTTTGTCCCTGGATTAAATCCCACTTGGATATATGGTCCAATTACAGCATTTAAAATCTCTTGGAATAATTTGGCTTCATGTGGTTATCTCACCAACTAAAAATGCACTTAATTACATTTATTCCAGTTAAGTGTTAATGGCTTATGCTACTAAGATACACATTTTATTCCATTCCTTTTATCACAATTAATATTGACTTGCCTTCTAAGGATTCCTGAGACAGATTCACTGAGCCATTTGAAATTGAAATTAAAAAATAATACTGAACATTGGCTAAATAAGAAGACTAGAAAGCATCTTCAGGGCTTTTGTTCTTAAAATGTGTCGATATCCTGGCCTTCTGAAAAATGTACCATCAAGTAAATATGTAGTGACCTTCTGATAAACTAGTTAATGATATTCATGTTCAAGGTAAGAAAATGACTCTATTTAAAAACATACATGAGTTTCAAAGTCCCAAAGAACGTCCCTTTGACAGCCTGAGAGAGGACCTTTTGAATGGTTCCACTTCATTTCAGTTGTTTTAAATTAAAAAAAAAAAAAAAGACTTTCTGTTGTGCTGGGTGATGCATTATTTTTGAAAGTGTAGGTTTTTTCATCACCTTGTGTATCTATTCACTGATCTCTTCTTTAGAGTTAAAGCGCGTTGAAAGTCATTAGAAAAATATGTTCAGAGACTATCTCCAAAGTAATTTGCTTTATTGTATCTATTACCCTGTTTCTTTTTCTTTTATGGAATTGTTCAATAAAGTAGTTGCTCACATTCAACCTGATATGTTAGAGAAAGAAAAAGAATTTAATTCAGTGTAATGGGCAACATCCTGCTCAGCTTCATAATTACACTAAAATGCACTTCTGGCACTGCTCATTCACTCTTGACAAATTAATGAGAGTTCATGTGACACTTTCTCTGCCTGCATGAAACAAAATCTCCACAGTTGATCCGACTGAGTGGTTGGTAGAATTGTTTATTGGAATTTGCTTTTATTCTTCCTTATAATAATTTTTGATGACTGTTTCCCAAAATCAATTGAATATTTTATATTTCTTCATTTCAATAAAGTTAAGCTGACTCAGTTTTGTTGAAATTCATACAATTATAAATATAAACAGTTGGTTAAGTGAGTGACTCTTCATTCTGGCTCAGTTCATGCTCTCATGGTCGTGAGACAGCCCTGTGTCAGGTTGTTTGCTGAACACGGAGTCTGTTTGAAGATTCACTCCCCCTCTCTCTCTCTGCCCCTCCCCTGCTTGAGCGTGCGCGTGCACACACGCGCACGCGTGCACACACACACACACACACACACACACATAGTTTTATTTAAATCCAAGTTAGTTAACATATAGTGTAATAAAGATTTCAGGAATAGAATTTAGTGATTCATGACTTACATATAGCAGCCAGTGCCTATCCCAACAAGTTCCCTACTTAATGCCCATCACCCATTCAGCCCATCCCCCTACCAAACACTCCTCCAGCATTTAATAATATTTTCAGAAATAGTAACACACATATTCATAGGGGTTTATGCCTGAATATCAACTCATAACTTAATGCTCTGTAATTTATGTTGCATTTACTGGGATATATGAATAACTGCTTTATTTATTTTATTTTTCTTTTAGTTGGAATTAATTCCTAATTTTGGGAAGGATGTTCACTGAAGTTGTCATTTAGCAAAGTTATTATTTATTTCAGTAGTATTTAAGGACTTTTTAATTTATCTCATTTAGTTCTTATAACACAGTTGTTAGACTTTAAAAAAATTTTTTTAACTTTTTTTTTAAGTTTATTTATTTTTAAGAGAGAGACAGAGTATGAGCTGGGGAGGGGCAGAGAGAGAGAGGGGGACACAGAATCCGAAGCAGGCTCCAGGCTCTGAGCTGTCACCACAGAGCCCAACGCGGGGCTTGAACTCACAAACTGCAAGATCATGACCTGAGCTGAAGTCAGATGCTTAACCAACTGAGCCACTCAGGCGCCCTGGACTTTTTAAATCTTAATTCCCAAATCAAGAACTGGCTCAGAGCAATCATGTACCTTACATAAATCCACTCACCTAGAAAGTGTCAAATATAATGTGAAATTAAAGTCTGTTCTCCTAAACACAATACCACTGGCCTATATTTAGTTGGAAACACAAGATGGAGACATAGTGACTTCCTGTCTTTCACTAAGCATGAATACATTGTTATAATAGAAAATATATGCTTTCTTGTTTTTTATACTTTTTGGTATATACAGTTGCAAAGTATAACCCCACTACATTCCATTTAATTTGAGTAAAGATTGACCTAAGTAATGAACCAATGATTAGGTCTGAGAGACTTTCACTGCCTTCTAATATGCCTGACAACTCTGCTTTTCCTAAAGGTTCACAAACAGTCAGAATGGCTAGAATGGTAAAAGATAAGCAAATCTGATCATTGTCCTCTAGGAAAACCAGCATTTCTGATAGACTTCCCTTTGCCATTGAACAAGTATATTTTCTGTTATCAACATTTTGTTTTATCATTGCCATTTTTTCCCAGGAGGAATATACTTATTTAAGTGTAGACAGTAAGAAAGGACCAAATATACAAATGAGAAAAAAAAATCAGAGTGTGTTTTAACTCTTTGACATGGTTTCTACACAGACTTAACTGGTACAACTACTTACTATTGTATCTATTCTCTCTGCCACTGACTCAAGGGGAATAATTCAGTGAATCAAAATTGTCAGAACAGGAGTGTACATAAACTACTAACATATAAAACACTGACATGAAAAGAAATCCTGTGGGATAGTGTCCAATGAGAAATGAAAAGAAAAATCCCCAAACAAGCAAACAATCACACTAAGTGTGATTGTTTGCTTTCCTTGACATTGTTTTTCACACAGATTAGCAACCAAATGTCTTAATTTCTAATGTAGATCTCTACTGAATGCATCTCTACACCGTGCCATTTATTTTTAAACTGGTAATCTACCACATTGTGCTAAATCCATTCTTTGACTCCCATTATTTTTAATCTGCCTCCTGGAAGAATTTTTGGTATCATAATACCTCTTATACATAATACATAAGACTCTTTTTCCTGCTCACTGTATTGCTCACCAGTAATGGCGGTTGAAGTTTCCTGTTTTGATTGATTGGCATTTAAATGCCAAGTAGAGTATTAAGAGTTAGTACCTTCCCTGACTAGACTATAATAATATAATTAGAACTCAATAATAGTAATATAATTATGCACAAAGGAGATCATGTGTTAAAAGCACCAGTAAAATTGTGCTTGTGGTAAAATCAGTGCCAAATTTGCAGTTCCTCGAAGAGTTTCAAAGATGTGTAAAAGAGAGCAAACACAAGTTTTTCTTTGTTTTGTTGTTTTTATTTTCAAATTAGGCTATTATATTGGCTGTTATAGCTCAAGATCTTAGCCAAGTCACTCAAAACTTATAAGCATCAATTTACACATTGGTAAAGAGGGATAACTATGCCTAATTTGTTATATAGCTGTGAAGATTAATTATGATATGGTGTAGAACATACCTGGCTTATATGTGACACAGAATATATGCTCTGTATAGAAGAGGTATTGTTTATGAAATTCCTATCAAACTTTTATGTAGCATAAGAGGCAGTGGCTGCCTAAATATTTGTGTTACATTTTTTTTTAGAAACAATAATGCAGAAAATAAGAAGAGTTCATAAAATAACACATAACACATGACTTCAGCATATACAGAAAACAGTGTACACAGGACCTTCAGATAATTTGAAAGTAGTAAAATATACACCCAGTTTTATTAGCTGAATGGGAAGAATTGGACAGACACTACAGGTAGTATGAAAAAACAATGGTGCTGTAGATATTTATTTCGTGATTCATGTAACTTTTAAAAGGAAAAATATTTGTATATCAAGAGAAAGAGATATTTAAAATAAGTTGATTAAAACAGTGTTACTTCAAGTCATTAAAGTAGAAAACACTTTTTATTGAAATGTGGCTAACACACAATGTTATATTAGTTTCAGTTGTACAACATAACATTTCAATCAGTCTATACATTATGATGTGCTCACCACAGTGTAGCTGCCACCTACAGAGCTATTAAAATAGTGTTGACTATACTCCTTATGCCGTAACTTCTGTTTCTGTGACTTATTCCACAATTGACAGTCTGTACATTCCACTCTCCTTCGCACATTTTACCTATCCCTCAATCCTCTCCTTCTGGCAACCATCAGTTTGTTCTCTATTTATGGATCTGTTTCTGCTTTATTTGTTTGTTCGTTGCTTTATTTTGTTTTCGAGATTCCACATACAAGTTAAATCATATGGTATTTGCCTTTCTCTGTCTGATTTTTTACATTTAGCAAAATACCCTCTACGTCCATCCATGTTGTTGCAAAACATCCTTTTGTATGGCTGAGCAATATTCCATTGTGGATATATCACATCTTCTTTATCCTTCCATCTATCAATGTACACTTGCGTTGCCTCCATATCTTGGCTATTGTGAATAATGTGGCAAAAACCACAGGGATTTCGTATTTTTTTTTGGAATTAGTGTTTTTGATAAAACATTTTGATTAATAAGAATAGTCATTAAAATGAGTTATATTTCATAACTACTGGTTTTATATTCACAATCATAAATCACAATTATAAATCACTGGCATGGAACCTATGGATAGTTAAAATTTTTTTTAATGTTTATTTGTTTTTTGAGAGAGAGAGAAATAGAGCATGAGTGGCGGAGGGGAAGAGAGAGAGTGGGAGACACAGAATCCGAAGTGGGCTCCATGTTCTGAGCTGTCAGCACAAGCCCAGTGTGAGACTTGAACTCACAAGCTGTGAGATCATGACCTGAGCCGAAGTTGGATGCTTAACGAACTGAGCTACCCAGGCACCCTTACAGATAGTTTTAAAGGAAGACACAACCCATCCACATCTATGTTATGAACAATGCTTAACAAATGAGCTCAGCATTTCCTGTAGCTGTGACATAGATATAGGAAGATAGTACAAATTAGTTTAAAATTTCATTTTCCTTTATCAAATCTTTATGATAACATTCATTCATACTACCCCAAATTTGGATTTGCTTGTATGAAACATACCTTAAGGACCAAATATTTGAAGGTTTGTATATTTTCTGGCCCCTTAGGGTGTAAAGGGGTTCAGCCTGAGGGAAACAGAATTACTAAGAATAGCTACTGCCTTTGTCAATGATACTTTTTATTTTTGCAGATGAATTAGCATATATGAAAATAGAAATGGCATTCATGTAAGTAGAACAAGCAGAAAAAACTTTTTTCTCTGACTAGCAGATATGATATATATGTAGGACAAAATCACAAATGCCAAAGTGAATAGTAAAGTAATGAAAGCAAAGTGGAAACCAATTACTGCTAGGAGCTATGTATCTAAATAAGACAGTTGTAAAAGGGAAAGATAGCCACATGTAAAATGATCAGTGACAATGGAGACACAGTTACCCAGCTGGAGGAGAAGTATAAGGGGTGGGAAAATGATCAAAAACATACCTGGCCATGCACATAGCATAAACAGGGTACAGAGTTTCCTGCTCATAATGGTTGTATAATGAACGGGCTTGCAAATGACAGCATAGTAGCCAAAGGATATGGAAATTCAAATTGAAATTCAGTCACTCCCATGAACACAAAGAAAAATAGTTGGGCTGCACAGCTGTTATAGGAAATGATATTATCCCTGGTGATAATTGTCTCCAGATATCTAGGAATACATACAGTGTAAATGAGATTTCTAAGAGAGGTTCCAGCTAAGAAATATATAGGTATTTCTTTCTCTTTCATTTTTATTTCATTTAAAGATATGTGACAACATTGATGAATCTGGAAGACATTAGTTTAGATGAAATAAGTCAGTCACAAAAGAACAAAAAATGGATAAATCCACTTTTATGAGGATTAGTCTAACTCATAGAAATGGAGAATAGATGGTGGCTGCCTTGGGACAGGTTGGGGTGGGCAATGGGGAATTGATGATAGTTGCTATATGTGGGGAATAAGCTTAGGAATTCTCTGAGCCTGCACTGATGGGTTAGCAAGGCATAAAGAATTAGAAAGCCATAGGATGAACACACCCAAGTTTGGGTAAATAAGATTAGGTAAATGGAGCAAAGGCCCCCAGTTTAGGACAAAGATATGGGACAATAGCAGAAAGATGGTTTCACAGGAAGGAAGGAAGGACCAAATTAGGTAAACAGGCAAATAGGGCTATAGACCACAACAGTGCTGAGTTGCCCAGAGTGGACCTAATTAGCAAAAGAAAGCGCCTTGTTGAACCTGAGGTAGCATGCTCTGTCTTTCTTGTCCCCTAGGCCAGTTTAGGTAAATAGAGGTGGGTCCTCACGTTTGCTGTAAACAACCTTCCACCCAGCAGCAGAATCTTGTTTTGTATTTACCCAAATCCCTAACACCACATATCTCCAAAACCCCCTTTTCCCCATGCCCATGACTTAATGTTCATGGTTTCATTGTGTCTCTATGCACATCATTCACTCTTGTAAGCCTTCTGATCCTAATAAAAATGGAGCAAGGACCCTTACTCAGGGCTCTTGTCTCCTCCCGGGCATTAGCTTCTCTCACATTTTCAATCCTGTGTCCCACTCTCTTGCTAGACAAGAGAGAACTCCAGACCCAAAGTCTACGACACTACAAAGTTCACTTCTGTAAAAGGAGCAAGTTCTGAAGATGTTGAATATGAATATTATTAAAGAATATTGTTTGCTATAGTACATTTTTACCTACAGTTAACAATACTATATTGTGGCCTTAAAATATAAGTGGGTAGATCTCATATTAAATGTTCTCATCACTTTATAAATATAATTTGTACTGATTTTCAACTGTAGCAGTTAGATATAGAGACCAATATTAACAATAATCCTTACTTTTTCCTGATAGCTAATTATTCTCTATGACAGGTTCATTTCCATCCCTATAGTGCATTATATATACCAGATTTATTGGACACTGGCCTTATCAGTGGGGAAGTATATGTTAAGAGGTTATAGAACCCTGTTTGCCAGCTATTTGTCTTATTTAACACACAAATTATACTTCAGAGAAGATGAAATTGAGAAACCATTTATAAGTTTTCTCCTACATTTTGAATCTCCTTCAGTTTTCTATTATTTATTTTGTTTTTTCTTCTCTAACAACTCCTGTATTTGTCAATTGAATAAATTGCATAGAGATCATTAGGAACGTTGCACCACTAATTAGGATTATATTATATTTTCTATTACTAAAAAGTAATTTATATAATTTAGAATACTTTTTTTGTACCCATAATTCTTATTTTAGTCTCTCTCTGTCTCTCTCGCTCTCTCTTTCTCTCTCACACACACATCTCTACATCTTTCTAAAATACTTTAGTCATTTAATACCTTAAGTAGAATGAGTGGAAGAGTATTTTAACAGGTGAAATTCTAGTTTTATAGATTTTTTTTGCTCTGCTATAAATTTATATAAATATAAATATAAATTTATATAAATATAAAATTTTGCTCTGCTATAAAGCTTTCACAAAGTTTCTACAAAACCTAAAAGATTTTGTCTAGGCATTAAATAATTCAGACACATGTCTTGTTTCAAACATGTCCAAACGTAGAGAAAGAAGTATAATTAATATTTCAGCATAGTTAGAAAGTGGAGCTTACATTCTCTGAAATTAGAGAAAATAAACTGATCCTACAGATCTAAAACAGCTATTACTTCATAATTTTCTACAGTATGTGCAAATGTATGCTTACTATATATAGTATATATAGTATACTATGCTATATATATTCTATATATAGCATATATATAGTATATATATATACTATGCTATATATATATATGTATGTATGCATACATGTTTGTATATATGTATCTACCTGTATATCTACCTATATCTACTGAGTAATTATGGAATTTGTAAATATGGAGATCTATTTGGCAACATGAATACAAAAGTATATATTATTAGAGATTGCTTTTTTTTTAACCAATAGATAATTTGTATGGACATACCTATTAAGTGTGCAATGTTTCTTGTTTTTTAAATGTGTGTTTTAAATGAAAACTTTCACATTTTTTTCTGTAAATCATATGGCATTTGAAGAATTTTTTTTCCTAGAAAAATGACAAGATGGTGAGGGAATTCCTGTCAATGAAAATCATATAATTATATCTTCTGTATAGATTAAATAAAATATATCAATATTTACAGAGCCTCTTCATTCCTGATGATAATTGTTTTCCTAAACAAAACTCAAACTATGATACTGTATAAAACAATAGTTGCTCAAGAAGTTGCAACTAACAATGTGTTCAGAAGACTGGGAACTAGAAAGACATATGAAGTTATTATAATTGAATGGGAAATATATTAAAGGTGCTTCTTAATTGTTAGAAAGAAACAAAGAATGAATAAGGAAACAGGAAGGCCATTGTGACTTGAAGAATTCCTTGAATTTCATGTTTGTATATTTTAAATTGCCATGTGGTATGTGGCTAATTCATGACACCACAGCCTTTCGTTATCTGGAGAAAAATACAATCTTCCTTGCCCTGTCCATGAAGGCTCGCCTGACTTGCTGATTCCTTAGGCTGTAAATAAATGGGTTCAGCATGGGGGCCACTGAGGTGTTTAGCACAGCAACTCCCTTGCTCAGAGACACTGTGTCTTTTGCTGATGGATTAATGTACATGAAAATGCAGCTGCCATAGGAGATGGAGATGACAATCATATGGGATGAACATGTGGAAAAGGCCTTTTTCCTCTGACTAGTAGAAGGAATTCTTAAAATTGTTCTGATGATATGTGTGTAAGACAGAAATATCAAGGCCAAAGTGAACATTAAAGTGAACACAGCACAGGAAAACCCCAGCGCCTCTAAGAATTTTGTGTCTGAACAGGAAAGTTGCAGCAGGGGAAAATAATCACAGGTAAAATGGTCAATAATATTAGACCTACAGTAATTAAGGTTTAGGAGCAACATGAGTGCGGGGAATATGATTAAGAATGACGTTAGCCACGAAGAGAAGACAAGGAGTATGCAGACTCTGTGATTCATGATGGTCATGTAATGCAGAGGTTTGCAGATGGCAATGTAACGGTCATAGGACATGGCGGCCAGAAGGTAAAATTCAGTGACTCCCAAGAGAATGAAAAAAAATAGCTGAGCAATGCAGTCATTAAAGGAAATGGTTTTATCTCCAGTCATCATGGTGCCCAGGAACTTGGGTATGCTGACAGTTGTGAATGAAACCTCTAATAAGGAGAAGTTTCTGAGGAAGAAATACATGGGGGTCTGGAGGTGAGAATCCAGCAGCGTAAGGGTGATAATGGTCAGGTTGCCAGTGATGCTGAGCACGTAGGTGATGAGCAGAGAGACAAAGATCACCACCTGAAGCTGTGGGTCATCTGACAATCCCAGGAGGATAAACTCTGTTATTTCTGTGTGGTTTCTCATTCCTCAGTTGCTTATTTGTTGTCCTCCAGCCAGATCTCTAGGAGAAAGCCCAAGGAAAAAATTTTGAACGTAGATTAACAGAAGTTTAAGTGTAGAGCCAGAGTTTTGCTGAAATAGTATGTCATTTCATCTACAGGGGAAAGTTTAAGAGTCTTTGATTTATTTTTCTCAGCACACTAAACATCTGTGCTGAAAACTCCTGTGAGCTCCTCCACTACATTGTGCCTGTCTGAAAGTTAGCACAGATTCTTACCCTCAAAGCCATTGCAACCCAATCCAGTGCCTAGAAGAGTCATAGAAGGCTTAAAATAAACACATGTCTCATTCATTAATTAAGTGATGTTGAGTTTGTTGTTGAATCAAACACACCCATGAGGTGAAGTTCTCTATTGTATTTCAAATTCCAGGCCGCAGATCACACAGGCTGGGTCTTAGTTTTGCAAAAGCTATTTTTTTTTTTTTTTTTTTTTTTTTTTTTTTTAGTTTATCTACTTTTCAAGATGTGTGTATCCGCTAGGCCTAAATTCCCTATATCAAGTAAATATATAACAAAGATATGTAAAAGAAACCCCAATTTTTTGGATATACAATTTAGTTTTTTAAAAGTGTTTAGTGTTTATTTATTTTGTGTGAGAGAGAGACAGCACAAGTGGAAGGGGCAGAGAGAGAGTGAGAGAGAATCCCCAGCAGGCTCCACACTGCCAGCGAGGAGGTCTATGTGGGGCTCAGACCCACGAAGCCGTAGATCATGACCTGAACCAAAACCAAAAATTGGATGCATAACCCACTCAGGTGCCCCTGAATATGCAATTTAAAAAAGAAAACTTCATAAAACATTATTTTAAAGTTACTTTCATTAAGTTTCTTTAGAATTCATTCCTTCAATTAACTTTATTCCTGTTCAGTAATGTCAGTCTTCCTTCATCAGGGGTTGCTTTTTTGAAAGCGCTAGTTTTTCATAACACCTAGAAATCCCCAAATGCATTCTCATCAAATAGACAATATTTGGTTTCAATCTCAAGGTTGAAATTTCTGCTCTATTTAGCTGGCATTGGAGAGCCAGCTTTTAAAAATCTATTATTGCTATTCCATAGTTAATAATGTATCAGTGCACTGTATTTTTACCCTTATTTAAACTTTTTTGCATAGTCTTTTTTTCTCCCGTGTTTCCTTTCAATTTTAAGACTTTTCTGAAAAATAATACCATGATTGACTTTCATACTCTAGCTACTGATGAAACCTTTGAGGGAATGTACGAAAAGCTATGAAGGAAGTTACGATAGGTAAGGAAGGGTTCATGTGAACATCACTGAAAATGAGTACTGATACCCCAGTTTTGTAGGGTCAGAGAACATGCTTAAAGAAACTGTAGGGAGAGATGATCAATATCACAGTCTTGGGGAAGGTATACTATACTATTTTTGTAAAGATGTTAATGAAAATTCAATGAATTGTATTCATTTACCAGCATCAACTAAGCCTGATGCATGTTATGCCTTCATTCATTCAGCAGCCTTTTGGGAGAAATAAACTTCAGTGTTTAACAAGGTGCATATGATTCCTCAAGTCTGAAACCATCCCAAGGATGTATTCATGCAGAGGATAAAGGATATCTCTAAGCATTTAACTCCTCTTTATTGTTTCTTTTTTTTCCCAGTATATGAAATTTATTGTCAAATTGGTTTCCATACAACACCCAGTGCTCATCCCAAAAGGTACCCTCCTCAATACCCATCACCCACCCCCCTCCCTCCCACCCCCCATCAACCCTCAGTTTGTTCTCAGTTTTTAAGAGTCTCTTATGCTTTGGCTCTCTCCCACTCTAACCTCTTTTTTTTTTTTTCCTTCCCCTCCCCCATGGGTTTCTGTTAAGTTTCTCAGGATCCACATAAGAGTGAAAACATATGGTATCTGTCTTTCCCTGTGTGGCTTATTTCACTTAGCATCACACTCTCCAGTTCCATCCATGTTGCTACAAAGGGCCATATTTCGTTCTTTCTCATTGCCACGTAGTACTCCATTGTGTATATAAACCACAATTTCTTTATCCATTCATCAGTTGATGGACATTTAGGCTCTTTCCATAATTTGGCTATTGTTGAGAGTGCTGCTATAAACATTGGGGTACAAGTGCCCCTATGCATCAGTACTCCTGTATCCCTTGGGTAAATTCCTAGCAGTGCTATTGCTGGGTCATAGGGTAGATCTATTTTTAATTTTTTGAGGAACCTCCTCTTTATTGTTTCTGAAGGCAGATCCATATTTCCCCCTGGAAGAACACGGTTTAGGTTAACCTCTATATTATCTTCCACCCTTTTAGTCAAAATCAAGAATCCCTTCAAGGACCCCTGAGACAGCTCTTTGACATATTCAAAATGAAAGTTAACAATAATACTTCATATTTGTTGAATAAGATGGCCACAAAGTACCTTCAAGGTTTCATTCTGAAAGGACCCCTAGTTAATGCCCTTTCAAATTTTTTACCATCAATTTAGTATTAACAATGACCCTTTAGATAAAGTAGAAACTGATAACTTCTTTGATGCCCAACATGAGAAAGGGACTCTGTATTAAAGGATATGTGAAGAACCAAAAGGATGTTCCTTTAAGAGATTAAGAGCCTTAGACTGATTCCATTTTATTTGCGGTGCATTTTGTGGTTGTTAATAATGTCCTAGTTGCACTGGGTAGACATATCCCTTAGTAATACAATAACTTTGAGAGGCTAATTGTTTCAACTTTTTCTGTGTTTACTAAATTCACTCTTCAGTTCAACCTTATTAGAGATCATTAGAGAAACTTCATGAATCATGGCTTCCAAGCATTGTGCTTTATGATCACATCACTCTTTCTTTCTTTTTTTTTTTTTTTTAACTTTATGAGTAAAGAGTTCTTCAGCATTTTGGCTGATACGTTAGAGGAAAGGAAAATTGTTTAATTCAGTGTTGTGGGTAACATCTAGGTTGGCTTCATAATTACTCTAAATTTACTTTCAATGTTCAATCTTGCTGGGCTTTGGGCCATGGCACAAGTGTTCACTAAGAACTTCTTTTGGTCTGAATAAAGCTAAGACTCCCCTGGAGAAACCAATGAGTGGCTGGAAGGATTGTACCTGTAGGAATTGTTGGCAAATACCAACTCCTAACCTCAAACTTTCAGTTCTTTATTTAGACAAAAATAAGCAAAGAGGAAGAGTACATAAAGTGATAATAAGATTATGATATCAAAACACTATTAATTTTTGGAGTGCCTGGGTGGTTCAGCTGGTTAAGCATCCAACTTTGGCTCAGGTTATGATCTCGTGGTTTGTGGGTTGGAGCTCTGTATTGGGCTTTGTGCTGACAGCTCAGAGCCTGGAGTCTACTTCAGATTCTGTGTGTGTGTGTGTCTCTCTCTGCCCCTTCCCCACTCACTCTCTCTCTTTCTTTTAAAAATAAATAAACATTAAAAAAAAAACCACTTAATGTCTTATTCATGACAGTCTAGGGTAAATTACTATCACAGAAAGTATATGGGTTCTGCAATTAGAGAATGTGATTTGAAGATACAAATGGAAGTGTGACTTTGGCAGTTTCTTAAATTCCCTAAGCATCAGTTTTTTTCTGTTTATCATGGAGTTAAAATTTCAAGGGCATCTTCAGAATGAATTTAATAATATATATGCAAGTGCTCTATAAACCATGTGGCACTTACTATGCTTTAAGAAGAACTGGTGTATTTATTTTCTTTTGGTTGAAATTGACTTCCAACTTTGGGCAGAATATTCATAGTTAACTGTAATTGACCAAAACCATTATTCCAATGAAATTCTAAGGACGTTTATATTCTATCTCATATAGCCATTAGGACACATCTATGGAAGTTTTATCTTTATTCCCAATGAAGCATTAGGGTCAGTGTGTTTTTGTACCTTAGATATATTCGTATAGCTAACAAGTGTTTAATCAGAGAATACCTAAAATTAAAGTCTGTTCTCTTAAAGAAAGTACTACATAGTCTATATTAAATTAGAAACACAGGCATAGAGTGGTAATTTCTTGCTTTTTATTTAAGAAAAGGAATAAATTTATATAATAAAATATACTAAGATCTCTTTAATTTATAAATATATCCAGTTGCAAAATACTACTCCAATATACCCTATTTAATATGCTTAAACTTTGAGCTGATAAGTAATGAATCAATGATAAGGTTTGAGAGACTACCATTCCCTCCCCTATGTCCTACTTACCTTGATTTCATACAGTCTCACTGATATGCAGAATGGCTGAAATATAAAAAAATATTAGTGGTTTCCATTGTTGTAATCCAGGGAAATCAGTGTCCTGAACACAGTTCCTCTCACTGAACACATTTGCTCTCTCCTGTTAATGTTTTTGACTTAAATTTTCCATTTTATCTAGAGGGAATAGATTTCTTTGAGGAAAGAGGGTGAGAAAGGAGCAAATATATGAAAGAGAAAAATTTCAGAAGGTGTTTTAAAACTGTCTGGTACAGTTCCTACATGGATTTTATGTAGCATAAGCTACTTTATGTTTTATCTATTCTCTGCCACTGGCTCAAGGGGAATAATTGAGTGAATCAAATTGCCAGGACAGGACTAGACACAAAACACTAAGGAATATAAAGCATAACACATTTGTACAGAAATTTGAAAAGGAAGCTTGGGGGACAGTGTCCGATGAGACAGAAAAAAATAACAACCTTGTAGTGTGATTTGTTTCTCTTGAGAAACGGAGACCAACAGATTATTTTCCAGACAGAGATTACTATAAAATATCTTAATTCTTACATCAGCTCTCTACCAAATGCATCTCTCCTCCATGCCATTTTTAAAAACTGAGAATCTACCACATTGTATTAAGTCATTCGTTGGCTCCATTAACTTTAATGTGCCTTCCACAGAGAATTTTGGGACTATAATACTGCTAGTACTTTATATTTTGTCCTTGTCACTCTGGTGGCACCAGCAATGGCAGTTGAAGCGTTTCTTCTTTTGATTGATTAGTGTTCCAAAGTATATGCCAATGACAATATTAGGGATGAGTACCTTCCCTGACCAGACTATAATCATATAATCATGGCCAAATGAGATAATGTGAGTGCAAAACACCAATAAAATTGTGCTGGTCTGTAGTAAAAGCTATGCAAAATATGCAGGTCTCTAGATTTGAAAAATGTACACAATAGAGCAAACACAAGTTTTTGTCATTTTGTTTCATTTTTCAAATCAGGTTATCACATTGACTGTGATAGCTCAACACCTCGGGCAAGTTCCTCCAGCTTAGAATTTACACATGTGTGAAAAATAGATAATCACTAAAATTTGCCATATAGCTGTGACAGCTCAATATGATATGATTTAGGATATATCTAGTTGAGCAAATGGCACAGAGTAAATATTCTCTACAGAAGAGATACTATTATTTGTGAAATTCCTATCAAACTTCCAGGTGCCATGTCTTGGTGACTGCCTAATGTTTATCAATCTCGTATGTTTCAATATAATACAGATAAACAAGGAGAGCATATAAAATAAGACAATGTATGCCTTAAGCATAAGTAGAAAATAAAAGACATATGACTTTCAAATAGTTTATATACAGTAAAATAAACACTCAAGCCTATATCAGAGTGGAAAGAATTAGATACTGCAGATAGTATGCAAAAAATATGGTTGTTATAGATACTGTATTTCATATATTTTATAACTTTAAGAAAGAAACTTAGATATTAGTACAAGAAAATAAAATATAAAGAGTATGTTTTTAAAACATTTTACTCCATTAGCCATTATAGTATACAATATTTTTACTATTTGGAGCAATCAGCAAAATGGTATGTTTTATATCCACTGCCTTTCTATTCAGAATTGTAAATCAATGAGGAAATGGAACGTATACACACTTTGAAAGAAAGACACAACATAGTTACTTTCAGTGTACAAGAAAGCTTAAGCAAATGAGCACAGCCTTGCAAGTATCTGTGAGATGGATATGGAAGCATATTGTAGAAGTCAAAATTTTGTTTTTCCTTTAGTGGATCTTCCCAATAACATCCTTTCATGTTAATACATACTTTCATTTGTTTCTAGAAAACACTACTTTATGAAGCAAGTTTTGGAAAGCTTGTTTTACTTGCTGGTTCCTCAGGGTATAAATAAAAGGGTTCAACATAGGAGCAATTGAGGTGTTGAGAATAGCTACCCCTTTGGTCAGTGATGCTCTTTCTTTTGCTGAAGGCTTGACATACATGAATATACAGCTCCCATAAGAGATGGAAATGACAATCAGGTGAGAGGAACATGTGGAGAAAGCCTTTTTCCTCTGAGTAGCAGACGGGATTCGCAGAATGGTGCTAAGAATGCACATGTAGGAAAGAATCACTAATGCCAATGTGAAGAGCAGAGTAACAAAAGCAAAGTAAAAGCCAATCATCTCTAAAAGCCATGTATCTGAGCACGAGAGTTGTAAAATGGGGAAATAGTCACAGGAGAAATGATCAATTACATTGGCAGCACAGAAATCTAGCTGGAGGATGAGCATGAGTGGTGGGAAAATGGTAAGGAATCCCCCCAGCCATGACCCAAAGACCAGTAGGGTGCAGATTTTCTTGTTCATGATGGTGGTGTAGTGAAGAGGCCTGCAGATGGCAACGTAGCGATCAAAAGACATGGCAGTGAGAAGAAAAAACTCAGACACACCCATGAAGATGAAGAAAAATAGCTGAGCTAAACAATCGTTATAGGAAATGGTCTTGACTTTAGTAATGATTGTCCCCAAAAATCTGGGGATAGACACACTGGTGAATATAATTTCTAAGAAGGAGAAATTCCTCAGGAAGTAATACATAGGAGTCTTGAGATGAAAGTCTGTTAAGGTGAGGATGATGATGGTTAGGTTTCCGGTGACACTTAATACATAAGCCATAAACAGAAAGATAAAAATTATAATCTGAAGCTTTGGGTCATCTGAGATGCCTAAGAGAACAAATTCTGTAATCACTGTATGGTTTCTCATGCTGATTTTTTATTTTCTTTAAGCAAAATCTGTTGCAAAACAAAACAGAAAGAAAATGTGCATAGTAAAGGAGTTGAAGATTTAAATGTTTGTATTATTAGCCCCAAGAAATGAAGCCAATGGAACTTTTTTCCTGTTTGCATTTTTGCAATATCCACTCAGTCCCATTACAGCAGAAGCATTTTGCACATCCTGTTGAAAAGGAAAAATGTATTCACAGATCTATGTTAAAAGTTCCCTCATGAGTGACTGTATACCACATCTATACCTGTGAGCAAATTTGTAACCAAATTTCTAATAGTGCACTACATCTTTTAATATTTAGCTATTCATTTTCATTTTATTTTAATTCCAGTATAGTTAACATACACTGTTATATTCATTTCAGGTGTACAATATAGTGATTCCAGAGTTCCATACATCACCCAATGCTCATCCTGACAAATGAACTCCTTAAACCCCATCACCTATTTTACCCATCCCTCTGCAAACCTCCTCTCTGGTAACCATAATCTTGTTCTCTATGGTTAAGAGTGTGTTTCTTGGCTTGACAAAGCAGGAAAGAATATCTAATGGGAAAAAGAATGTCTCTTCAACAAATGGTATTGGGAAAACTGGTCAGGACATGCAAAAGAATGAAAATACACCCCTTTCTTAGACCATACACAAACTCCAAATGGATTAAAGACCTAAATGGGAGACCTGAAACCATAAAAATTCTAGAGGAGGGCACAGGCAGCAATGTCTCTGACATCAGCTTTAGCAACACTTTACTAGATAGGTCTCCTGAGTCAAAGGAAATATGTTTCTGCAACAATACTTACTCTGTTTCTAATTTAGATATTGAGACATTGTTTTCCAGTTTCTAAGACTGTGTTCTTAGGACCAAAATGTCCAATTTTGAGTTTTAATTTTGATGCCATTTACAAACCTTATTGTCTTATAAAATTGGGTAGAAGCTGATGACCAAATCACAATTCCTGAGCTTAATAGTAGCTATGATTAATGTTATTCTTTTTTTTTTTAAATGTTTATTTATTTTTGAGAGAGAGAGTGAGACAGAGTGTGAGTGGGGGAGGGCCAGAGAGAGGGAGACACAGAATCGGAAGCAGGCTCCAGGCTCCGAGCTGTCAGCACAGAGCCCGACATGGGGCTCGAACTCATGGACAGTGAGATCATGACCAGAGCTGAAGTCGGATGCCCAACCGACTGAGCCACCCAGGTGCCCCAATGTTATTCTTAATATATATTCTTTTAAATATGAGCAGAGGAAATAAATGTGTTGTCTATCAGGAAATATTAGAATTTCCTTAGTGATAGATAAGAGTAAAGTTCTCTATTTATGAGAAAGAAAACTAAAACCAGAGATATTAGTTAATACTCACATAGGTAGAGCTATATCAATAATCTATTTTGACAGCATACTGTTTCACTTATGTCATTTTTATGTTCCTTATTTAAATTAACAACTGTTTTCTGTTTTTTCTTTTTCCACTATTTATCTTTTAAAACTCTCAAATTTGTCTGAGGGCAAGCAGGAACTGATAAGGAAGTGTTTTTGATAACAAAACCTTTCATTGTCTTCTTTCTAGGAGACTAAATAAGTAGAATAAATAAAATTCTTTGTAAAATTTACTTTATAGAAACCACAAATTTCTAAAATGTAGACTATATGACTTTTACCTGTCTTTTTCTCTTTTTATTCTTAAAAATCAATCAGATTTTATCTACGGTCTAAGTCCTCAATAATATTTGCTGTATTTTTTTTTTTCCCTATGGGGTGAACTGGGTAAGTCTGTAGGAGTAACTGTCAGGCTTGTATTGTGTCTTTTTATTTTCTTTTCTTTATTCCTGACAATCAGCATTCTCTTCCTTTAGGAACAGACACATATTTGTTGTAACATACCGGCAAAATTGGCAGATCAAAAGGCAGAGACTATTTCTGTATTTTGAAACATGACTGGAATGCTAAAATATAAAATTTGTTTTAGTAAATATGCTGATATGATAAATTGGGAATCACCCTGCTTTATTCCAACAAAGTAACCTTTGGAATGGGAGAAAGATAAACACATTTATTGACAAATCTAGAACATACTTACGTTTTGATATGTCTAATGATTCCAGTCATAAATACAACCCCAGATTTTCTTATTTACTTAATATGTGAGAGAGAATGCATTCATAAACTACTTCAGGATACTTTGTCATCAGTTCTCCCATGCCTCTGTTATGTAAAAGCCTCTCATACTGAGAAAAAGGCAGGCTTGAGTGCATGCAAGCTTTCTATAGCCTCTGCTCTAAGTGAAGGAATTTCTCTTTATCACTTTTATCTTTCCATATAACCACAAACATTGTTCTGACCTGAACTTAATGAAGTTCTTAAGTTCTTAAGTTCTAAGAGTTCTTTAAGTGATTTCCAGGGAATACTGCCTTATGACTGGAAGTTAAAACATTTCAAAGCTCCCTGGATAAGAGGAAGATTGACTACTATCCAAAGATAAACCAATTTTACCTTCCCTGGTCACTGTATAAATCCCCCAAGAGACCTCGGTCAAGAAAGGAAAGGTGCAAGGACAGATAAACTCAGATGTGTAGTGATGCCATGACACGCGTCTTTCCAGAAAGCTAAGTGATACAGTGAGGTAAAAGCAAAAGTGTACCTGCTAGCATATACAATCATCCTGGTTTCCCTTTGGCTGTACTTACTTTTCCTAATATGCCCATGGCACTTAGTGTACATTCAGGAGGTAATTTATTCTCAGCTCCTTTGGGACTCTTTAAATACAGAGCTGAGCCACATGGTAGTGGACTCTTCATTGAAGGTGGCACCAAAGCTTTATTAATTGATACATTCCCACTTGTATAAAGTAGAATGAATACATAAACAACTTATTTCATTTATTTTTGTTGTGCATTTTTATTATTAACTTTAAAATGAAAATGTCCTCACTGGTTACCAAATTTGCTATAAAAAATCATAAAACATAAAAACATTCTGACTTGAGTGTTAGGTTATTGCCCACCCTCTCCCAAAAACATTTGGATGAAATCCTCTGCCAGATATAAAAATCTTCCCAGAAATCCTTCATCTTGTCACCTGTCAGCCCCAACCAGCTTACTACATCTGTACTCTTTATGACCCAACTGTGGATCTCATTATGCCTTGAAAATGCCTGTTCTGTGCTCAGCAAACTTACTTATGCTCTCTTTTTCAAGTTATTAATTGTTTTTTTTTTAATTTGATTATAGTGCACACACGCTGTTACATTAGTTTCAGGTGTACAGCTTAGTGTTTGACAAGTTTATACATTACACTGTGTTCACACAAGTATAGCTACCAGCTCCCATTACTTGCTATTACAATATCATTGACTGTAATCCTTTTGGTGTCTTTTATTTCCATGATTTATTCATTCCATAACAAAGTCTGTATCTCCCTCTCCCCTTCCCCCATTTTCCTACCCATCCCCCCCCTCCTCTGGCAACTATCAGTTTTTTCTCTGTATTTACAGATATGATTATGCTTTTGGTTTGTTTACTTTTTTTTTTTTTAACAGCCACTTATGAGGAGAATCATATGGCATTTTTCTTTCTTGGTCTGAGTCATTTCACTTTACATGATGCCTTCTGTGTCCTTTCATGTGGTCTCATACTTCTCATTTTTCAGGGGAAAAAAAAGGTTTCTTAGTACCCTCAATATATATATGTCTAAATTTAACAGGGCTAAGGCACAGTAATATTTGACCCCTTTCTGCCATTTCAGACTCACTTCTTACCATCCACCCTCACTTTTTCCACTCCAGAATACCTGCGGTTTTATTTATGTATTTGTTGTAATAATCTTACTTTTTCTTCTCCTTTGGGGCATTCACAGTCACATATGATCTTTACCCTGTTGGAAATGAGGAAAACGTTGGCACTTCAGTTCACTTCTACTCGTTCATCAGTGATACTTTATTTATATTTATTGCTTTGTTTTTACTTGAGTATTGATGACACACAAAGTTACACGAGTTTCAGGTTATAATACTGCAGTTCAGCAAGTGCATACACTGTGCTGTGTTCACCGTAAGAATAGCTACCACCTGTCACAATACCACACATTTATAAAAGCATTGACTGTATTCCTTATTCTGTACCTTTTATTCTCATGACCTATTTATTCCCTAACTAGAAGCCTATACCTCCCACTCCTCTTGCCTATTTTGCCCATCACCCCAACCCCTCCCATCTTGCAAAATCAATTAGTTGTCTGTAATAATGAGTTTGTTTCAGCTTTGGTTGTTTGTTAATTTTTTTTTTTTAGATTCTATATATAAGTGAAATCAGGTGGTATTTGTCTTTGTCTGTCTGGCATATTTTATGTAGCATAATCTCTATGTCCATCGATGTTGTTTTAAATAGCAATATCTCATCCTCTTTTATAGTTGAATAATGTTTCATTGTATATGTGTGTGTGTGTGTGTGTGTGTGTGTGTGTGTGTGTGTATCTGTGTGCGTGTGTGTATAATGTCTTCTTTATCCATTCATCTATGAGTGTGCACTTTGGGTTGCTTCCATATCTTGGTTTTTGTGAATAATGCTCCAAAAACTGCAGGGCTGCATATATCTTTTGGAATTGGTATTTTTAGTTGAATATTTTTATTACTTAGAATAGTAAGAAAAATGATTTGTGTTCCATAACCACTGGTTTTATGTTCACAATCATAAATCATTTACATGGGAACTTGGAATGTTTAGCTAATGAACTCAAGATTTCCTATAGCTGTATATAGCAAGATAGTGGAGATTAGAAGGTTAAAATTTCATTTTCTCTTATTAAATATTCATGATAATATTAATTCATCTTAATCAAAATTTTGATGTATTTGTGTGAAACAGTAATTTAAGGACCATATCTTTGAAGGTTTGTGTACTTTCTGGTTCCTTAAGGGGTACGTGAAGTGTTTCAACATGGGGACAAAGGAGTTATTGAGAATAGCTACTACTTTTGTCAGTGATGGCCTTTTTTCCTGCAGAATAATTAGCATATTTGGAAATGGAGGTAACAATCATGTGAGAAATACAAGAGGAGAAAAACTTTTTCTTGTCTGACTGACAGACGTGATATACATGTAGGACAAAATCACAAACGCCAAAGTGAATAGCGAAGTAATCCAAACAAAGCAAAGGCCAATTACTTCTAGGAACCTTGCATCTGAGAATATGGTTGTACAAGGGAAAGCTAGTCACATGCAAAGTGGTCAGTGATATTAGAAGCACAGTTATCCGGCTGGAGCAGAAGTATAAGGGGTAGCATAAATGACCAGAAACATGCCCAGTCATGCACAGAGCGTAAACAGGTTGCAGAGATTCCTGTTTTTGATGGTTGTGTAATGAAGGGGTTTGCAAATGGCAACATAGTGGTCAAGGGACATGGCAATTAGGATGGGAAGTTCAGCCACCTCCATGAAAAGAAAGAAAAATTCTTCTGGGTGGCTCAGTCGGTTGAGCGTCCGACTTCAGCTCAGGTCACGATGTCACGGTTCGTGAGTTCGAGCCCCGCGTCAGGCTCTGGGATGATGGCTCGGAGCTTGCTTCCGATTCTGTGTCTCCCTCTCTCTCTGCCCCTCCCCCATTCATGCTCTGTCTCTCTCTGTCTCAAAAATAAATAAACATTAAAAAAAATTAAAATCATTAAAAAGTAGTTCATATAATTTAGATTACATTTTAAGTTTCCACAATTCTTATTTAATGTACACACATCACCAGGTTAGAGTGATGATTAGTCAGGTTTCCAGTGACACATATATGTATGTGATGAATAAAAAGATGAAAATCACAATCAGAAGATCAGGATCATCATAAAGGCCCAGCAGGACAAACTGATCATTTTGTGCTTGTTCATTTCCTTCTCTTTTCTTTCCTCTTTTTTTAACAATATGTGACAGTGTTAATGGATTTGGAGAACATTAGGTTAGATGAAATAAGTCAGTCACATGACAGAAGAACAAAAAAAGGATAAATCCACTTTTATGAAGTGTTAAAATTGGTCAAACTCATAGAAATGGAGGATAGATGGTGGCTGCCTTGGGACAGGTTGGAGTGGCCAATGGGGAATTGATGGTAGCTGCTATAGAGTTCCATTCTGTGGGGCTCCTGGGTGGCTCAGTTGGTTAAGTGTCTGACTTTGGCTCACATCATGAAATTTTGGCCATGAGTTCAAGCCCTGTGTCAGGCTCTGTGCTGACAGCTCAGAGCCTGAAGCCTGCTTTGGATTCTTTGTCTCCCTCTCTCTCTGCCCCTCCCCCACTCATGCGCTCGCTCTCTCTCTCTCTCTCTCTCTCACACACACACACTCACTCAGAAATACACATTAAGAAGAAAAAAGTTAAGTTCTGTTAGAGGAATAAGTTCTGAGAATGTTGAAGATGAATATTGTTGAAGAACATTGTTTGCTGTAGTACATTTGCTTACAGTTAATACTATATTGTGCTTTTTAAGAAATAAGAGGGTAGATCTTGTGTTAAATATTCTCACCACTTAATAAATATAATTTGTACTGATTCCAAACTATAGCGGTTAGATATAAAGACCAATATTAACAATAACAATCACTGCTATTTATTGTTAGCTGTTTATACTATATGCCTGACAGGTTCATTTCCATCCCTAAGTACATTATATATGCCAGATTTATCTGACACCTGCCTTATCAATGGGGAAGAATATGTTGAGAGGTTATAGAAACCCTCAGTTTGCCAACTATTTGCCTTATTTAGCATACAAATTATACTTCAGAGAAGATGAAATTGAGAAACCATGCATAGGTTTTCCCTTACATTTTGAGTCTCCTTCATTTTTCTATATTTTGTTTGTTTCTCAACAACTCCTGTGATGTATTCCTCAATTGAATAAATTACATAGTGATCATTAGGCATGTTGGGCTACTAATTAGGATTGTAGTATATTTTCTATTACTAAAAAGTAGTTCATATAATTTAGATTACATTTTAAGTTTCCACAATTCTTATTTAATGTACACACACACACACACACACACACATACACATCTTTCCAAAATACTTTAGGCACTTAATGCCTTACATAGAGTGAGTGGAAGAATATTATCAGGTGATATTTCATTTTATATGAAATGGATAAATTTTCTTCTTATGAAGCTTTTATTTTCTATGAAACCTAAATGATTTTGTTTAGGCATTAAATAATTTAGATACATTTCCTGTTGGAAACTTGTCCAAAACTAGAGAAGAAGCTATACATATGTATTTCAGCATAGTCAGAAAATGGAGCTTACCCTCCATGGAATTAGAGAAAGTGACTTATCTTACATATCTAAAATAGATATTGCTTCACTATTGTCACACAATATGTGTACACATGTATATGCATATGTATGTTTACCTGTATATCTACCTATATCTACTGAGTACAGGATTTGGAAATATGAAGATGTATTTATATTATTAAAGATCTACACTTCTTTTAGCCAATAGGTAAATTACATGCACATACTCCGTTAAGTGAGCAGTATTTCTTGGTTTTTAAATGAAAGCATTCACATGTTCCATAAATCATATGGCATTTGAATAATTTTTTCCCTAGAGAAATGGCAAGATGTTTAAGGGAAATTCTGTCAAATATCAATGAAATAATAAAATTGTGTTTTCTGTATAGAGTAAGTAAAATATCATAACAGTATTTACACAGTGTCCCCTCCATTCCTGGTGATAATGGTTTTCCTAAACAAAACTTAAAGTACAACTTTATTTTATAAAACAATTATTGCTCAAGAAGTTGCAACTAACAAAGTGTTCAGAAAATGGAACCTTTAGAAAGACGTATGAAATTACTGCAATTGAATGGGAAATATATTATAGTGCTTGTAAGCTGTTAAAAACAGAGAACAAAAGTATAAGGATGACAGGAAGCCCATTGTGATTTGAAGAAGTTCCTTGAATTTCATGTTTGTATATTTTAAATTGCTGTGCAAGTGTGTCTAATTTATGACACCACAGCATTTCATTTGCTTGAGAAAAATACTATCTTCCTTGCCCTGTCCGTGAAGGCTCGCCTGACTTGCTGATTCCTTAGGCTGTAAATAAAGGGGTTCAGCATGGGGGCCACTGAGGTGTTTAGCACAGCAACTCCCTTGCTCAGAGACACTGTGTCTTTTGCTGATGGATTAATGTACATGAAAATGCAGCTGCCATAGGAGATGGAGATGACAATCATATGGGATGAACATGTGGAAAAGGCCTTTTTCCTCTGACTAGTAGAAGGAATTCTTAAAATTGTTCTGATGATATGTGTGTAAGACAGAAATATCAAGGCCAAAGTGAACATTAAAGTGAACACAGCACAGGAAAACCCCAGCGCCTCTAAGAATTTTGTGTCTGAACAGGAAAGTTGCAGCAGGGGAAAATAATCACAGGTAAAATGGTCAATAATATTAGACCTACAGTAATTAAGGTTTAGGAGCAACATGAGTGCGGGGAATATGATTAAGAATGACGTTAGCCACGAAGAGAAGACAAGGAGTATGCAGACTCTGTGATTCATGATGGTCATGTAATGCAGAGGTTTGCAGATGGCAATGTAACGGTCATAGGACATGGCGGCCAGAAGGTAAAATTCAGTGACTCCCAAGAGAATGTAAAAAAATAGCTGAGCAATGCAGTCATTAAAGGAAATGGTTTTTATCTCCAGTCATCATGGTGCCCAGTAACTTGGGTATGCTGACAGTTGTGAATGAAACCTCTAATAAGGAGAAGTTTCTGAGGAAGAAATACATGGGGGTCTGGAGGTGGGAATCCAGCAGGGTAAGGGTGATAATGGTCAGGTTGCCAGTGATGCTGAGCATGTAGGTGACGAGCAGAGAGACAAAGATCACCACCTGAAGCTGTGGGTCATCTGACAATCCCAGGAGGATAAACTCTGTTATTTCTGTGTGGTTTCTCATTCCTCAGTTGCTTATTTATTGTTTTCTCCAAACCTCCCGAAGAAAGCCCGAGGAACAAACTCGAAGAGTGGTTAACAAAAGTCCAAGTGTGAAGCCAGAATTTTGCTTAAATAGTATGTCATTTCCTTTGCAGGGGAAATTTTAAGTGAATTGATAATAGCAATGACCTGTTAATTTCTTCTGTTTTGTAGGAGAAAACGCTTGTTTAGGCAGGTTTGAAAACGTTCAATATCACAAAACTTGAAGTGCTAGAGCAGGGTTTTTCCCCAGGCTTTTCTCACTCCAAATATTACCTTTTAACTTTCAGAGACATGCCTGTGACGTTTCTTTCCTGTGAGAACTACTTTGTGCTTTTGTTCCAATTGTACACCAGTTTCTTTTTCTCTGTGACTTAAACCTTAATTACACTGAGAATCCTAAAAAATGGAAAGATACTGTATTTTTTTAATATAGAGTGTGTTTTGTCCTTCAGCACTGATCAACTTTTGCTAACGCTCAGCTTTTACAATTCTTCCTAGTACCTCACAAAGTCAGATATATTACAGTCATCACTACCAGCAACCTTAGGTGTTAGAGTTACAGGCAAGAAAGAGGCAGAAAATAATTTAAGCTGGAAGAGCTTAGAACTGAGCTTGATCACATCTGAATCCCTGGCAATATTTTATAATTTTTCAGCCTATGTGTAATTATTATGACCCATGTTCCTATACAAATGATTTTTCCTTCTATTTAAAACATTATTATTGTTGTTGTTGAAGAATTTCCCTCAGTTAAAGAGTTACATAAGTGCTCTGCAAGAAGATGGGGTAAATAGTTTAATTTCTTTATTTGCATATGGTTTCAAAATAGTTTTAATTTCTTTTTTTAAAACAAAATTTAAATGATATTATCATAGTTATTTCCGTAAGGAAGAGTGACGATATCTAGGTTTGATTCCAAGCCACTTATTAGGTATGAAGCCATGTGGTCTCTCTGTGTTACTTGTATAAATACAGTTTATTTCTCTGTATACAGGCCTATCTTACAAAGTCATCATGAGTATTAAATGAGTTAATATATATGAAGCGTTTAGAAGCATGCTTAGTATTTTAAAAAAGCCATAATAAGATTGCTCAGTGGAGAAAATGTTCTCTAACCCCTGAGCTGAAAACCTCTGGGATTAGATGGTGTCTTTTTTTAAAAGATTTACCTAAAATAAATAGTAATGAATAAATGAACACGGAGAGAATCACATAGGAACAATAACAACAACAAAAATGAGGTGGAATCACCTGGATGTATTGTACCTGTGAAAATCTTAGCTTTGTTTTTCCACTTTATGACCATGGTGACCTCTCGCCACCATGGTGTATCTGCTTCCTGCTTTCCATCACACTCTCTGCCCTCCAACAATTCACTTCTCTCAATCAGCTAAGATACAATCACCACATGTAGAAATTTGCTGCACTTCAACACTGCTACCAATGGCTGCCAATGGCCGCTTAGTTTCTCTGCCTCTCCTTAGTAACAGTAATCTTTCTGAGAATGATTGTGAAACTTGCCTTAAATAAAATATGTATATGTAACTAGCCTTGTGGGTAGCGGATTTCAATGACACCTCAAATCACCTTCTTCCCAACTTCACAACACTAGGTTTAATACCCTTAGTAGGAGTCAGTCCCCTAAGAATCTTAGACTTATTCTTCCCAGCCCACCAAACATCTGTGCTGACATCTCCTGTGAACTCCTCACCACATTGTGCGTGTCTGAAAGTTAGGATGCAGTGTTGCCTTCAAAACCATGTAACACAATCTAATGCCCAGAAGAGTCACAGTAGGCTTAAAATAAACACTTGTTTAATTCATTAATTAAGTGATGTTGAGTTTGTTGTTGAATCACACCAACAGGTGAGATTCTCCATTGTATGTCCAATTCCTACCTGCATTATGTAGGTTGTGTCTTTCTTTTACAAGCTGTAGTTGCCTACTTTATCTACTTTTCAGAGTGTATTTACCTACTGGACCTAAATTCCCTGTACTGAGTAAATTTATAACAAAGGACATGTAAAGGAGCCCAATATTTTTGGATATATAATTTTTAAAAACATCATAAAATATTATTTTAAAATTACTTTCCTTAAGGGCGCCTGGGTTGCTCTGTTGGTGGAGTGTCTAACTCTTGGTTTTGGCTCAGGTCATGAGATTATGGTTTGGGGTCAAGCCCCATGCTGCCAGCCCAAAGCCTGCTTGGGATTCTCTCTCTCTTCCTCTCTCTGCCCCTCCTCAACTTACACTGTCTCTCTCTCTCTCTCTCAAAATAAATAAATAATCTTTAAATAAAATTACTTTCATTAAATTTCTTTAACGTTCATTCTTTTAATTAAGATCATTTCTGCTCAATAACATCACTTGTCTTTGATCAGGGTTTCCTTTTCATTGAAAGTGCTAGTTTTTCCTAACACCTGGAAGTCCCAAAAGGCATTCTTATCCAATAGAAAATATCATTCTGAAAATTGAAATTTCTGTACTATTTTACTGGCATTGGAGATCCAGGAATAAAAATAGTGTATATTACTCTTCCATAGGTAATAATGTGTCAGTGCACTGTATTTTTACCACAATTTCAAGGTTTTTTTTTTTTTTTTTTTTTGCTTTTGCTTTTTTCCTCTTACATTCCTATCAATTTTAAAACATTTTTGAAAAATAATACCATGACAGATTTACACATTCTGGCTACTGATTAAACCCTTTGTAGGAATGCACAAAGAGCTGTGAAGAAAGGTATTAATAGATAAGGAAGACTTCATGTGAACATCTGAAAGTGAATACTGACAGGCCAATTTTGTAGGACCAGAGAACACACTTGAACTGCAAAAGAGGGTCATTTGGGTGGCTCAGTGGGCTGATCGTCCCACTTTGGCTCAGATCATGATCTCACGGTTGGTGGTTTTGAGCCCTGCTTCGGGCTCTATGCTGACAGCTTAGAGCCTGGAGCCTGCTTTGTATTCTGTGTCTCTGTCTCTCTCTGCCCCTTCCCTGCTCGCACTCTGTCTCTCTCTCAAAAATAAACATAAAAAAAATTTTTTTTAAAAGAACTGTTAGAAGAGATGATCCACTATCACAGACTTGGGGGCTATATGCTATACTATTTATGTAAAGATGTTAATGAAAATTCAATGAATTGTATTCATTTACCAACATCAACTAAGCCTGATACATGTTAGGCCTTCATTCATTCAGCAGCCCTTTGGGAGAAATAAACTTCAGTGTTTAACAAGATTCCTCAAGCCTGAGGCCATCCCAAGGATGTATTCATGCAGTGGATAAAGGATATCTCTAAGCATTTAACTCCTCTTTATTGTTTCTGAAGGCAGATCCATATTTCCCCCTGGAAGAACACGGTTTAGGTTAACCTCTATATTATCTTCCACCTGTTTAGTCAAAATCAAGAATCCCTTCAAGGACCCCTGAGACTGGCTCTTTGACATATTCAAAATGAAAGTTAACAGTAATACTTCATTTTTGTTGAATAAGATGGCCACAAAGTACCTTCAAGGTTTCATTCTGAAAGCACCCCTGCATAAGCCCTTTCAAAGTTGTTAACCACCAATTTAGTATTAACAATGACCTGTTAGTATTGTGACTAACTTGAATTTAAATAAATAAATTTTTAAAAAAAGACAAAGGGGCCTTTAGATAAACTAGATACTGATAACTTCTTTGATGCCCAAGATGAGAAAGGGAATTTGTTTTAAAGGATACATTACGGACAAAAAGGATGTTTTTTGAGAAACTAGGAGTCTTAGACTGATTCCATTTTATTTGTGGTGAATTTTGTTGTTGTTGTTGTTAATGTCTCAGTTGCCCTGGATGGACATATCCCTTAGTAATGCAATAACTTTGAGAATCTAATTGTTTCAACTTTTTCTGTTTACTAAGTTAAACTTCGCTAGAGGTCATTAGCAAAACTTCACAAATCATAGCTTCCAAGCGATGTGCTTTATGATCAAATCACTCTTTTTTTTTTTTTTTTTTTTTTTTTTACCTCATGAGTAAAGAGTTGTTCAGAGATTAGGCTCATACATTAGAGGAAAAGAAAATTGATTAATCCAGTGTCATGGGTAACATCTAGTTCTGCTTCATAATTACTCAAAATTTACTTGCAATGTTCAGTCTTGGGCTTTGGGCCATGACACAGGTGTTCTCTAAGAACTTCTTTGGGACTGAATAAAGCAAAGTCTCCCGCGGAGAACCTAGTGAGCCACTGGAAGGATTGTACCTGTAGGAGTTGGTGGCAAATACCAGTTCCTAACCTCAAGCTTTCAGTTCTTTATTTAGACATCAATAAGCAAAGAAAAGAGGGAAAGTGCATAAACTGATAATGATTATGGTATCAAAACACTATTAATTGCTTATTCATGACACTCTAGGGTAAATTACTGTCACAGAGTGTATGTGGGCCCTGCAGTTAGAGGAACGTGAGTTAAAAATACGTATGGGCTGCTTAATGGATGACTTTGGACTTTACTCAATTTCCCTAAGCATCAGTTCTGTTTATCATGGAGTTGAAATTTGAAGAGTGTTTTGGGAACTAACTGAAATAATATAATGCAAGTGCTCTATAAACTATGTGGCACTTACTATGCTTTAAGAAGAGCTGGTGTATTTACTTTATTTTCTTTTAGTTGAAATTGATTTCCAAGTCTGGGAAGATTATTAATACTATCTGTGATTGAGCAAAGCCATTATTGATTCCAATGAAATTCTAAGGACTTTTATATTCTATCTCATTTAGCCTTTATGACACATCTTTGGAACTTTTATCTTTATTCCCAAACGAAGCACCAGGGTCAGTGTGGTTTTGTACATTAGATATATTTATACAGCTGACAAGTGATAAATATAATCACAGATTCTCTAAATTAAAGTCTGTTCTCTTAAAGAAAGTATGATATAACTTGTATTCAATTAGAAACACAAGCACAGAGATGGTAATTTTCTGCATTTTATTTAATAGAGAATGAATAAATTGATATAATAAACCAAAATATACTAACATATCTTTACATTTTAAAAAATATATCCAGTTACAAAATAAAACTCCAGAATACTCTATTTGATCTAATTAAAAGTTGAACTGATAATTGATGAATCAATGATACGGTTTGGGAGACTTCCATTGCCTTCTATATGTCTGACTTACCTCTAATTTTCATACAGGCTCACTAACACGCAGAATGGCTGGATACAAAAAATACTAGCAATTGCTATTGTTGTAATCCAAGGAAACCAGTGTTCCTGGACATACGTCCTCTCCGTGAACGCCTTTGCTTTCTATGTTAATATTTTGGTCTTAAATTTTCATTTTATCTAGAGGGAATATATTTCTTTGAATGAGAAAGGAATGCATGTATAAAAGGGGAAAAAAATCAGAAGATGTTTTAAAACCATCCACTATGGCTGCTACGCAGATTCTGTATAGTATAAGCTACTTAGTGTTTTATATATTGTCTTCACTGCTGCCTCCAGGGGGATAATTCAGTGAATCCAAATTGCCAGAACAGAACTACACACAAAACACTAAGGAATATAAAGCATAATACACATTAGTATTAAAATGAGAAAAGGAAGCTGTGGGACTGTGTCTGATGAGACAGGAAAAAAAAAAAAAAGCAAGCAAACAACCACACTAAGGGGAAAGTTCATGTCCCCTGACAGTATTTTTCAGAGATTAACAACCTAGCTCATAACACATAGCTGTACTGAATGCATCTCTAACCTGTGCCATCTTTAAAAAACTGATAATCTACTACCTAGTACTAAGTCTTTTCTTTACTCCATATTTTAATCTGCATTTCAATAATTTAATCTGCCTTTCAGTAAGAATTTTTGGTATTATAATATGGCTAATACTTTATAATTTTTTTCCTTCTCCCTCTGTTTCTCACCAGTAATGGCAGTTGAAGAGTTTCTGGTTTTGAACGATTACAGTTCCAGTTTATGTGCCAAGTATAATATTAGGAATTACTACTTTCCTACTAGACTATAATAATATAATCATGCCCAAGTAGTATAATGTGAGTGTAAAACATCAATAAAATTGTGCATGTCCTAGGTAAAAGCTATAGATATTTGCAAGTTCCCACAGATTCTTAAGTATGTGTGAAATAAACACAAGTTTTTGCCTTTGTTTTGTTTTTCAAGTCAGGTTGTCACACTGGCTGTTATGCCTCAAGACCTAAGGCAAATTACTCAACCCTTCTGAACATCAGTTTGCCCACTTGTAAGAAAGATATAATTAGTCTATGTTGCCATATAGCTGTGCAGATTAAATACCTAGGACATACCTAGTTGAGCATATAGCACAGAATAACTGCTCTCTAAAGAAGAGATAGTATTATTCATGAAATTCCTATCAAACTTTCATGTGGCATAAATATAATAGTGACTGCCTAAATATTTGTCTTTACATATTATAAAATATAATAGAAATAAACAAGGGGGAGTATATAAAAAAATAACACATGCCCTGAGCATAACTAGAAAGCAAAAGATATATGACTTTTAAATAATTTATAAGCAGTAAAATAGACATTCAACTGTATTAGCTGAGTGAGAAGAACTAGACAGATACTATAGATATTGCGCAAAAAATATAATTGTTAGAGAATTTGTTCCATATTATTTATAGCTTTAAAAAGGAAATGTAAAAAAAAAAGGAAAATGTGATATTAGTAACAGAAAATAAAATTTAAGGATAAATCAATTAAAAGAGTGTTTCCTCAAGTCTTTTTAAAACCTTTTTATTATTTGGAAATAATAAACAATCAGGAAAATGATTTATACTTTATAGCTACTGGCTATATTCAGAATTGTAAATCAGTGAGGAAATTGAACGTACAGACAGTTTGAAAGATAGACACAACATAGTTACTTTCAGTGTACAAGAAAGCTTAAGCAAATGAGCACAGTCTTGCTGCCGGAAGCTGAGCTATCCAACCAGCCTGATGGCAGGGCCCAGGCGGTGGACGGATCGGGACTGCAGGGCTGCCCATCAACAGTGAAACTTCTTGTACTCCCGATTTTATGTAATTTGGCCTTAATAAAAGTACCTGGGGAATTGTCTGTTGGGAAATTGCCCTCGACAGACCCCCTGGGAAAAGAACCATTGGGGAAAGAAAATAAGGTTTCTTAAGCTGGAGTTGGACTCTGGCACCTTGCAAATATCTGTGAGCTGCTTATGGGAGCATATTGTAGAAGTCAAAATTTTGTTTTTCCTTTAGTGGATCTTCCCAATAACATCCTTTCATGTTAATACATACTTTCATTTGTTTCTAGAAAACACTACTTTATGAAGCAAAGTTTTGAAAGCTTGTTTTACTTGCTGGTTCCTCAGGGTATAAATAAAAGGGTTCAACATAGGGCAATTGAGGTGTTGAGAATAGCTACCCCTTTGGTCAGTGATGCTCTTTCTTTTACTGAAGGCTTGACATACATGAATATACAGCTCCCATAAGAGATGGAAATGACAATCAAGTGAGAGGAACATGTGGAGAAAACCTTTTTTCTTTGAGTAGCAGACGGATTCGCAGAATGGAGCTAAGAATGCACGTGTAGGAAAGAATCACTAATGCCAATGTGAAGAGCAGAGTAACAAAAGCAAAGTAAAAGCCAATCATCTCTAAAAGCCATGTATCTGAGCACGAGAGTTGTAAAATGGGGAAATAGTCACAGGAGAAATGATCAATTACATTGGCAGCACAGAAATCTAGCTGGAGGATGAGCATGAGTGGTGGGAAAATGGTAAGGAATCCCCCCAGCCATGACCCAAAGACCAGTAGGGTGCAGATTTTCTTGTTCATGATGGTGGTGTAGTGAAGAGGCCTGCAGATGGCAACATAGCGATCAAAAGACATGGCAGTGAGAAGAAAAAACTCAGACACACCCATGAAGATGAAGAAAAATAGCTGAGCTAAACAATCATTATAGGAAATGGTCCTAACTTTAGTAGTGATTGTCCCCCCAAATCTGGGAATAGACACACTGGTGAATGTAATTTCTAAGGAGAAATTCCACAGGAAGAAAATACATAGGACAGTCTGTCAAGGTGAGGATGATGATGGTTGGGTTTCCAGTGACACTTAATATATAAGCCTTAAGCAGAATGATAAAGATTATAGCCTAAAGCTTTGGGTCATCTGAGATGCCCAAGAGAACAAATTCTAATCATTGTATGGTTTCGCATACTGATTTTTATCATCTTTAAGCAAAATCATGAAAAACAAAACAGAGTTTGTGAATGGTAAAGGAATTGAAGGTCAAATGTTTGCACTATTAGTTCCAATGAAATGAAGCCAATGGAACTTTTTTCCTGTTTGCCTTTTTGCAATATCCACTCAATCCCATTAAGTAGAAATATTTTGCACATCCTCTGTTGAAAAGGAAAAATGTATTCTTAGGTCTATATTAAAAGTCCACTCACAAGTGACTTTATATAGCATCTGTACTTGTAACCAAATTTTCTATATGTGCAATACATCTCTTATTTATATATTTCTACAACAATATTTAGTAATTATATCTGTAGTTTAGATATTGAGATATTGTTTTCAGGTTTCCAGGATTGCATGCTTTTAGGACTGAAATATCTAATTTTAGTTTTCATTTTTATGCCATGTATAAACTTTAGTTTGTTGTAAAGCTTTGTTGGAAACTGATGACTCAAACACAATTCCTGAGCTTAATTAATAATAGCTGTCATTATTTTTATTCTTAATATACATTCTTTTTAATATGCTCATTAGATAAATGTATTTCTAATCATAAAAATATAGGACTAGAATTGTCTTAGCTGTAATAAGAGTAAAGTTCTTAATTTATGGGAAAAAAAAACTTGAAGCCAGTGATATCCATATTTACATAGATAGAGCTATATCAGTAATATAGTCCCTTTATATAATTTTTATGTTCCTCATTTAAATTAACAATTAACTTTGTTTTGTAACTATATTCACTTTGTCTTTTCACTCTTAAACTTGAGTACAAGAAGGGACTCATAAAGGAGTTTTTTTTTTTTAATCACAAAATATCTCATTGCCTTCTTTCTAGAAGACTAAGTAAAAAATTCTCTATAAGATTTACTTTATAGAAACCACAAATTGCTAAAATGTAGTCTATATGACTTCTGTCTATGTTGTTCTCTCTTTATCTTAGCAACCAGCTTTTATTTGTGCTATTTATTGTACTTTTTTAAAAAATGAAAATCACTGGCAATGTAACATGAATCAAGTTAGTATCAGTAATTAATTCTCACATGTCACATTTTATACACTAGAATGAAATTCACTTATTACGCATTGTCACATTTCAAAGATCTCCTTTTTATGTCTGTACTTGTTTTTACAGCATTAACTGGAGAAGTCAGTAGGTGGTAAGTGTCAAAGATTGTATTGTGCCTTATTTTCCTTGCTTTATGTTTTTTCCTTGACAACCAGCATTGTCTTCCTTTAGAAAAAGACACATTTTTAGGGCACCTGGGTGGCTCAGGTTGAGCTTCCAACTTCAGCTCAGGTCATGATCTCATAGTTCATGGGTTCGAGCCCCACACTGGGCCCTGTGCTGACAGCTCAGAGCCTGGAGCCTGCTTCAGATTCTGTGTCTCCCTCTCTCTCTCTGCCCTTCCCCACTCACATTGTCTCTCTGTTTCTCAAAAATAAATAAACATTAAAAATTTTTTTAAAAAGACACATTTTTGACACATTTCAGCAAAATTGGCATATCAAAAGACAGAGACTGTTAATAGTTTTTGAACTGAAATATTAAAATATAAAATTAAAAATAGTAAATATGTTGAAGTAGTAATTTGGAGATCCCGGCAATGTATTCCAAAAAATAACCTTATTAATGGGAGAAAGATAAAAATACATTTATTCACAAATACAAAACATACTTTATTTCTGCTATGTCTAATGATCCCAGACAAAAATATAATCCCAGATTTTCTTAATTTGCTTAAAATATTGGAGGCAATGCATTCATAATCTACTTCAGGAGACTTTTTGTCATTCATTTACCCTTGCTCTGTCTATGCAGACAGCGAAAATGCAGGCTTGATTGCTATATAGCCTCTGCTAAAAGGAAAGGAATTTTTCTTTATCTCTTTTATCTTTCCATATAAGCATAAACATTGTTGTGACCTAAAGTTCAAGAAATTACTATTGTAACCCTGAGAGTGCTTTAAGTAAATTTCCAGGGAATACTGCTTCCTGACTGTAAGGTAAAACATTTCAAAGCTCACTGGATATGATAAAGATTGATACTATCCAAAGATAAAACAAATTTACCTTCTCTAGTCACTCTATAAATGTATGAGAGACCAGAATAAAGAAAATCAGAATGCAGGCAAGATGGTCTTACGCGGTATAGTGATGTCATAACATCCATCTTTCCAGAAAGCTAAGCAATACAGTGAGACTAAAAGCAAACATGTGCCTACCAGTGTGTACAATCAACCTGGTTTCCCCTTGGCTGTATTTAATTTTTCTAATATGCACATGGCATTCAATCTGTACTCAGGAAATAAGTTATTCTCAGTTGCTTCGGGTTCATTAAATATAGAGCTGAACTCCACCACAGTAAACCCTTCATTGAGGGTGGCACTCAGGTTTTATTCATTTATACATCTCTACCAGAACAAAGAAGAATGAATTAGTCAAGAAAGAATTGTAATATTAAAATTTTTTTTTAATGTTTCTTTATTTTTGAGAGAGAGAGAGACAGAGTGTGAGTGGGAGAGGGTCAGAGAGAGAGTGAGACACAGAATCCGAATCAGGCTGCAGGTTCTGAACTGTCAGCACAGTGCCCGATGCGGAGCTCAAACTCATGAAGGATAAGATCAGATCTGAGCCGAAGTCAGATGCTTAACCGACTGAGCCGCCTAGGCGCCCCCGTAATATTTTTAAAAATCAGAAAGGTATTTTAAACTCATTTTTTTATTTTTTAATTTTAAGAGTTATATAGACTTAATGCCTTGAGAAATAATGTCAGAGAATCAATTATCAAATCAATGGTATATGATGTCAGATGGCATGGCCCTTATGTTTTCTAACTCATCCTCCATTTGCCCTCACATCTTCAAATCAACCAGTATTAAATATTTATAGTATATCCTTTCAGAGATTTTTTTCTGTATATTCACTCACAAACACAGTCATGTTCACACACCCAGAGGCGATTTTTTAAATATAGTAATGCAGTTTTACTACAGAAAATATTTTTGCAATTTTTCTTTTTTTCTTTTTCAGTTAACAATATACAACGGGTATCATTCCTTATAAATTTTCTAGATGGGACTCATCCTTTTATAACGAGTTCATGGAATACCAAAGGAGACTTCTAATAATTTAATAATTACATTGTTTATTAAGATTCAGGGGATTGACTTGCCATCGATTTTACATCATTTGCTACAATGCTAAGTCCATTTTTATGCTCATTTGCATATATACAAGTGCTACCTGAAAATATATATGAGTACCAAATCTTGATAGATACTTCAAAATTTCACTCCTACAGACAAGAACGTGTCCTTTTCATTGCATCCTAACCATCACAGGTATTAAAAATCATTTATACATTTTATAAAAGAGAGATAAAAATGGAGCCATAATTCACATAATGATATAGTATCATATAGATCAGATCACAGTTCCTAGATTTTGAGGTTAAAGTGACCCAATATCTTAGTAAAATTGCAAAATTTATTTAACTTACAAAATGTATTAATCCTTTATATCAATTTCTTTATTCATAAAATGGGAGGACTAGTAGTCTCAACTCATAGGATATTGTAAAAATTAAGTGAAATAATGAATGAAAGTCATTCACCCTCACATATGTTATTTTCCCTACTGGAACTGGTTTCTTTGGCATCTAAATTCACTTCTAATCATTCATAAATGTTAATTTATCTATTTATTTGCTTATATTTGAGTATAGTTGACACAAAACTATTAGTTATATTAGTACATTAGTTACATTATTACATTAGCTTCAGGTGGAAAAGTAGTGATTCTACAAGTTTATACATTATGCTACTTTTACCACAAGTGTAGCTATACAATGCTGTTACCATACAATGCTATTACAATAACATTGGCTGTATTCCTCATGCAGCATGTTTTATTCCTATGACTCATTCATTCCATAATGGAAGCCTGTACCTCTCACTCCTATTTAGCCATTTTGTACCCCTGCTCCCCTCTGGCAACCATCATTTTGTTCTATTTATGGTCTTTTTGTCTGTTTTTTGTCTGTTTGTTAATTCCTTTGTTTTGTTAATGCTAGTTTAATTTTACCCTTTATAGTAGTCTTCTTGATTCTTTGATTTTCTCAAACTTTGGTAATTCCCTGTGCTACCTCTTTGTAGTAGTAATTATATTTTGATTGTTAACAAGGTGTCATCCTTCCTAGAATAAGTTTCACAGTGTGCTACACATGTGGTTATTTAAAGTATGAATCCAACAAAGTAGGTTTAGAGGGAACATACCTCAGCATAATAAAACCCATATATGAAAAACCCACAGCTAATATCATCCTCAATGGAGAAAAATGGAGAGCTTTTCCTCTATAGTCAGGAACAAGACCGGGATGTCCATTTTCACCACTGGTATTTAACATAGTACTGGAAGTCCTCGAAATCTGCAAGGAGGAAGTAAAACTTTCACTATTTGGAGGTGACATGATACTATATATATAAGAAACCCAGAGTCACCTGTGTGGCTCTCAGTTGGTTAAACATCTGACTCTTGATTTTGGCTCAGGTCATGCATGATCTCATGGTTTGTGAGATCCAGCCCCACATTGGGATCTGTGCAGACAGTGCCCAGCCTGCTTGGGATTCCTTCTCTCCCTTTCTCTCTGCTCCTCCCCAGCTTGTTCTCTCCCTCCCTCCCTCCCCCCCTTCTCTCTCTCAAAATGAAAAAATAAATTTAAAAAACAAAACCAGAAAAATGAATTCAGTAAACTCACAAGATACAAAATCAATCTACAGAAATCTGTTGCATTTCTATACACCAATGATGAAGCAGCAGAAAGAAAAATTAAAACAACAATCCTATTTACAATTATACCAAAAACAATAAGATACATAGGAATAACCTAACCAAAATGGTGAAAGAACTATACTGAAAACTATAAAACTATAAAACTATACTGATGAAATAAATAGAAGATGACACAAGCAAATGGAAAAACATTCCATGTTCCTGGATTGTAAGAACAAATATTGTTAAAATGTTTATACCACACAAATGCAATCCCTATCAAAATACCAACAGCAATTTTCACAGAGTTAGAACAATCATAAAAATTTGTATGGAAACAAAAAAGACCCCAAATAGACACAGCAACCTTGAAAAAGTAAAGCAAAGCAGGAGGCATCACAATTCCAGACTTTAAGTTACATTACAAAGCTGTAGTGATCAAAACAGTATGGTATTAGCACAAAAAGAGACACATAGATCCATAGAACAGAATGGAAAACCTAGAAATGAACCCACAACTATATGGTCAATTAACCTTCAGCAAAACAGGAAATAATATCCAATGGGAAAAAGACAGTCTCTTTAAAAAATGGTGTTGCACAGCAACATGCAAAAGAATGAAACTTGACTAGTTTCTTACACCATACACAAAAATAAATTCAAAATTGATTAACTGTGAGAGCTGAAACCATAAAAACCCTAGAAGAGAGCCCAGGTAGTAACCTTTCACATCAGCTGTAGCAATTATTTTCTAGATATGTCTCCTGAGGCAAGAAAAACAAAAGCAAAAATAAACTATTGAGACTACACCAAAATAAAAAGTTTCTACACAGCAAAGGAAGCAGTCAACAAAACTAAAAGGCGACCTATGGAATGGGAGAAGATATTTGCAGATGATACATCTGCTAAAGGGTTAGTATCCAAAAATTTTAAAGAAATTATAAAACTCAACACTCCAAAAACAAATAATCCAGTTAAAAAATGGGCAGAAGACATGAATACACATTTTTTACAAAGAAGACATCCAGATATGAAATAGACACATGAAAAGATGCTTAGCATCACTGATCCTCAAGAAAATACAAATCAAAACTACAATAAGGTATCACCTCACACCTGTCAGAATGGTTAAAATCAACAATATAAGAAATAACAAGTTTCATAAGGATGTGGAGAAAGGGGACCCCTTTTGCACTGTTGGTGGCAATGCAAAATGGTACAGCCACTGTGGAAAACAATATGGAGTTTCCTCAAAAAGTTAAAAATAGAACTACCCTATGATCCTGCAATTGCATTACTAAATATTTACCTGAAAGATACAAAAATTCAAAGGGATACATGCACCCCAATATATGTATACATATATATGCATATATAATGGAATATTACTTAGCCATATATGATGGAATATTACTTAGCCATGAAAAATAATGAAATCTTGCTATTTGCAATGATGTGGATGGAGGTAAGAAAGTATTAAACTAAGCAAAATAAGTCAGAGAAAGACAAATACTGTATGATTTCACTCATATGTGGAATTTCAGAAACAAAACAAATGAGTGAAGGGAAAAAAAAGAAAGAGGGAGGCAAACTAAGAAATAGACTCTTAACTATAGAGAACAAACTGTTACCAGATGGGAGGTGGTGGAGGATGGGTGAAATAGTTGATGGGGATTACGGAGGGCATTTGTGATAGCACTGGGTGTTGTATGGAAGTGTTGGGTCACTGAGTTGTATACCTGAAACTAATATTACACTATATGTTAACTAACTAGAATTTAAATAAAGAGTTAAAAATAAATAAACAATCAAAAAAGTTAATTGATTTATTAAGGAATAAATGAACAAACAGTTCTCCTTTCAAGATCTGGGATTTACTGAGTAAAAAGAATTTATTTTAGAATACCTTGTTTCAGAGTCTTACTCTCCCTGGGATATTCTAGAGCTTAATATTTAGACTTGTGCTAGCCTCATGGGAAATTACACTACTTTAGTGGTGATATAATTCATTACCCTGATTTTATCACTCTTTTTTCTCATTTTTTTCCTCCATTACATTAGAAATATAATTTTCAACCAGGTTGCAAAAGATATTGGAATTTATATGAGTGGGTTACATGGATTAAATATTCATAGTCTCAGGATCTTGACATAATGTCCTATAAATTGAACAAAAAGATGCAGAATGAGTTTCATCTCTTCTTTTTTTTAATATATGAAATTTGTTGTCAAATTAGTTTCCACACAACACCCAGTGCTCATCCCAAAAGATGCCCTCCTCAATACCCATCACCCACCCTCCCCTCCCTCCGACCACCCCCCCCCCCCCCCCGGCTTAAACCCTCAGTTTGTTCTCAGTTTTTAAAAGTCTCTTATGCTTTGGCTCTCTCCCACTCTAACCTCTTTTTTTTTCCTTCCCCTCCCCCATGGGTTTCTGTTAAGTTTCTCAGGATCCACATAAGAGTGAAAACATATGGTATCTGTCTTTCCCTGTATGGCTTATTTCACTTAGCATAACACTCTCCAGTTCCATCCACGTTGCTACAAAGGGCCATATTTCATTCTTTCTCATTGCCCTGTAGTACTCCATTGTGTATATAAACCACAATTTCTTTATCCATTCATCAGTTGATGGACATTTAGGCTCTTTCCATAATTTGGCTATTGTTGAGAGTGCTGCTATAAACATTGGGGTACAAGTGCCCCTATGCATCAGTACTCCTGTGTCCCTTGGGTAAATTCTTAGCAGTGCTACTGCTGGGTCATAGTGTAGGTCTATTTTTAATTTTTTGAGGAATCTTCACACTGTTTTCCAGAGTGGCTGCACCAGTTTGCATTCCCACCAACAATGCAAGGGGGTTCCCGTTTCTCCACATCCTCTCCAGTATCTATAGTCTCCTGATTTGTTCATTTTGGCCACTCTGACTGGCGTGAGGTGATATCTGAGTGTGTCTCTTTAACAAATGGTGCTGGGAGAACTGGACAGCAACATGCAGAAGGTTGAAACTAGACCACTTTCTCACACCATTCACAAAAATAAACTCAAAATGGATGAAGGACCTGAATGTGAGACAGGAAACCATCAAAACCCTAGAAGAGAAAGCAGGAAAAGACCTCTCTGACCTCAGCCACAGCAGTTTGTTACTTGACACATCCCCAAAGGCAAGGGAATTAAAAGCAAAAATGAACTATTGGGACCTCATGAAGTTAAAAAGCTTCTGCACAGCAAAGGAAACAGTCAACAAAACTAAAAGACAACAACAGAATGGGAAAAGATATTTGCAAATGACATATCGGATAAATGGCTGGTATCAAAAATCTATAAAGAGCTCACCAAACTCCACACCTGAAAAACAAATAATCCAGTGAAGAAATGGTCAGAAAACATGAATAGATACTTCTCTAAAGAAGACATCCAGATGGCCAACAGGCACATGAAAAGATGCTCAATGTCACTCTTCATCAGGGAAATACAAGTCTCATCTCTTCTAATTTGCTCCCAATACTGATATCACACTATGGACAAAGCCAATGACAAAAGCAATAATTTGCAATTTCTGAGACTAGATCTTTGGTTATTTTTAAAGTATCTGCATTGTCTGTTGCCAACTTGACCTTACAAATACTGTCTTAGTTGTTCTCTCAGTGGAGTGGAAAAACTGGGATGCTATTTCTGAGAGTTCCCTTCTCTGAATGGTTCTAATTTATATTTTGTCCGTGAGAGGACTTGGTACAAAATTTGGAAGTTGGAAGGGAAGCAGAGGATATTGTTCAGTTTGTAGTCAGGCTGGTGAGTGGAGGCTAGATCCATAGTGGATTTTCAGAAAGTATTTGAGAACTAACTACCCACTTTATTGTTAAGATTATTGGTAGATGCTCTCTCAGAAATAACTGAGAGTCACTATGATTTCACATTAAGCTTTCTTGACCCATTTTCTATAAGGCTTCAACATGAGATACTTGGAATTAGTTTCCTCAACATTCCGTCTGGTGTTCAAACGTTTCCTTCTCTATCTCTGTCATTAGTTTTATTTATTTTATTTTTAAAGTTTATTTTTATTTATTTTTGAGAGAGAGAGAGAGAAGGGAAGAGAGAATACCAACAAGGCTCCACACTATGAGCATAGAGCCTGATGTGGGGCTTGATCTCATGAACAGTGAGATAATGACCTGAGCAGAGATAAAGAGTTGGATGCTTAACTGACTGAGCTATGCAGGCACCCCTATTTCATTATTTTTAAAAGCTACAATTCCTCCATTATCTCCTTTATTTCCAGAGTAGTTACAGAAATCCTACCTTCAAATGAACCCTGACTAATAACAGGATCCATGCTGTAAGAATTTACAAATTTGTGATTTCCTATAATTACAATATTTTGTGATTTCATATATATCTGACAGTATAACTTTAAAACAAATAAATGTGCTGACTCATGAGAGGTTAGCAAAGACAGGAGGTAAGACAGTGTACTATTATTCTTCAGCATCTCTTTGTGAGTATCAACTCCTAAAGACCAACTGAGCTGCTAGCACAAAGGAGAAAAGTAGGTAGAATTTTGCATCATGCTACATTAGAAGGAGAATAGAAGATGTTAATTAGGAGTTGGGATGAGATGCCAAAAAAGCCACAAAATGGTGATGGTATTCCTCTACATGTGTCCTTCTTATGTTCCTCTAAAGATAATCCTGTAATTCTGTAACTCCAACTGCCATGGAGAATGGGAATTGAGTAGTAGATTCACCAAGGCATAGGGGGAATAACTCCTTCCAATTAGTTTCCCTTTGGCAGACGCTTACCAGAAGGACATTATGGGAGGATACAGGCTTTTAGGGATTGACGTTTCAGTATATGGTGTGTGCTTGATTGTTACAGTGATCAAAGCAAATGACTCAGTCTTGTGGAAAGATTCCTCAGAGAATATGGGCACCAGTGTGTGGGAATTGGGAGGGAAATCTGGCTATCACAAAAGATCACCAGAGGTCTAAATTTTCTAAATCAAATATGCTAAATTGGATTTGGCTAAATTGCATTAACAAAAAGGAAAAAAGTAAGGATGCATGCAATAAAATGGGTCAATGTCAAAAATATGACTGAACAAGAGAAATCAAACTTTAAAGTTCACAATTTGTGATTTCTTTTATAAGAAATTCCAAAAAGAAAAAAGAAAAAAAAAGAAATTCCAGAAAAAAACAAAAGTAATGTATGTGACCATAGGACATCAGTGGATACTTAAATTCAATGGCAGGCATGGAGAGTAGAGGGAATGCTTTTGAAGAGGCAAAGGGAATTATTTAGTATAATGAAGATATTCTGCATATGTTTTGTCAATATTTGCCCAAATCTATGGGATAAAAATGATTGCATATGCTTTTATGTAAGATATACTTAATAAATTTGATTACATTGACACAACCAGAATGGATCAGGAATTTTTAATTTACAAATGGTTTAAAATATAGAAAGATCCCCAAACACAGAAATAAAAAATTATACCTTGAATTTCTTCCAAGGGTCACTATCATTTGCATAATATAGTGATTTTGACCAACGTCCAGGGTTTGATTATTTCTACACAGAACAATAACTGATAATGTTTATAAATACTGTATACTGCAATCAACTTCTTCCAAACTCTTGTTCATGTTGGCACTTTTTGGCTTCTTCCTATGAATCACAAATGTTCTTAATGGCATCAGAGTGGTAAATCCTTTCCAGAAAATTTTCAATTTACTTTGCCCAGATCCATCAGAGGAATTAGTATCTATGGCAAATCTAGCCTTGGGAAATGTATTTCTTAGATTATAAGACTTGAAAATCAAAATTATTTCTTGGTCCATGGGCTGCAGAATAGTTGTTTTAGCAGCCATGAAAACAACATCAATCTTATTGTACAACTCCATGAGAGTTCTTGAGTGGTCAGGTGCATTGTCAGTGAAAAGCAATATTTCAAAAGGAATCTTTCACTGAAAAGTAAGTCTCAACAGTGAGCTTAAAATATTTAGTAAACCATGTTTTAAACAGGTGTGCTGTCATCTAGGCTTTGTTATTCAATTTACAGAGCACAGAGCGTAATTCTTTTTTTGTTGTTTATTTTTGACAGAGAGAGAGACAGACAGACAGAGACAGAGACAGAGTGGGGGAGGGGCAGAGAGAGCGAGAAGGAGACATAGAATCCAAAGCAGGCTCCAGGCTCTGAGCTGTCAGCATAGAGCCCAATGGGAGGCTCAAACTCACAGACTGTGAGATCATGACCTCAGCTGAAGTTGGATGCTTAACTGACTGACCAGGCACCCCGGTTTAGCATAATTCTTAAGAGCCCTAGGATTTTCAGAATAGTCAATGAGCATTGGTTTCAATCTAGAGTTACTAGCTGCATTAGCCCTAACAAGAGAGTCAGCCTACCTATCCTTTGGAGCTTTGAAGCAAGGCATTGGGTACTCTTCTTTGCTATAGAAGTTCTATATGGCATCTTTTCCCACTATAAGTCTTTTTCATCTACATTTAAAAAATTGGTGTTTAGGCTATCTTCATTAATTATCTCAGCTAGCTCTTCTGGATAACTTGCTGCAGCTACTACATGATACTTCCTGCTTCATTTTGTAATTTTATGTTATGGAGATGGCTTCTTTCCTTAAATATCATGAGCCTTTTTGGATAAATACCTAGTAGTGCAATTGGTGTGTGTATGTATGTGTATATATATATGTATACACACACACACACACACACGATAGATACTACTCAGTGATCAAAAAGAGTGAAATCTTGCCATTTGCAACAATGTGATTGGAACTAGAGCATATTATGCTCAGTGAAATAAGTCAGGCAGAGAAAGACAAATATGACTTCAATCATATGTGGAATTTAAGAATCACAGTGGATGAACATAGAGGAAGAGAAGGAAAAATAAGATTAAATCAGAGATGGAGGCAAACCATAAGAGACTCTTAAATACAGAGAACAAACAGGGTTACTAGAGGGGTATTGGGTAGGGGGATGGGCTAGTGGGTGATGGGCATTAAGGAGGACACTTGGGATGAGCACTGGGTGTTATATGTAAGTGATGAATACTTGGGTTCTACTCCTGAAAGCATTACACTGTATATTAACTAACTGGCATAAAAAAATACAAAAACAGCAAAAATACAAAAATGAAACCTCATGAACCAATCTCTGCTCGCTTCAGACTTTTTTTTTTTTCTGTAGCTTCCTCACCTCTCTCAATCTGCATAGAATTGAAGAAATTGCTCTGGATTAGGCTTTGGTTTATGGGAATGTGGTGGCTGGTTTGATCTGGTTAGAAAACCAGACCATTACAACTTTCTCCATGTCATCAATAAGACTGTTTCACTTTTGGAGTGCCTGGGTGGCTCAGTCAGTTCAGGTGCCTCATCAGCTCAGGTCATGATCTCGTGGTCTGTGAGTTCAAGCTCCCTGTCGGGCTCTGTGCTGACAGCTCAGAGCCTGGAGCCTGCTTTGGATTCTGTGTCTCCCCCCGTGCCCCTCCCCCACTCGTGCTCTGTCTCGCTCTGCCTCTTAAAAATAAATAAATGTTAAAAAATTTAAAGAAAAAAGACTCACTCTCTTATCACTCATGTGTTCATTGGAGTAGCACTTTTAATTTCTTCAAGAACTTTTTCTTTGAATTCACAACTGAATAATTAGCACAAGAGAACTAGCTTTTGGCCTGTCCTGGCTGTTGACATGTCTTCCTCATTAAGCTTAGTCATTTCTAGCTTTGATTTAAAGTGAGAGACAAGTGATTTTTCCTTTCACTTGAACACTTAGAGACCACTGTAGGGTCATTATTTAGCCTCATTTTAATATTGGTGTGTGTCAAGGAATAGAGAGGCCAGAGGAGAGAGAGAAAGGGGAACAGCTGGTCAGTGGAACAGTCAGAACACACATGACATTTACTGATCACATTTGCTGCCTTATATGGACGTTGTTTATGGTGTTCTAAAACAATTACAATTACTATTGTATGTTACTACATCAAAGGTCACAGATTACCATAACAAATATAATGATAATGAGAAAGCTTGAACTATTGTGAGAATTACCACAATGTGATACAGAGATGAGCAATGCTGTTGAAAAAATGGTGACTACATTTGCTTGATGCAGGATTGCCACAAATTTCAATTTGTAAGGAATGCAATATATGCAAAGTGCAATAAAGCAAAGCAATATCTCAATAAAATGAGATATTCTTGTACCACATTTTTTTTGTCCATTCATCATTTCAAGGTTACTTAGGTTGTTTCTACTTTTTGGCCCTTATGCATGATGCTGCTATGGAAATGTGTGTGAGAGTTTTTGTGTGAGCGTGTGTTTTCAATTCCTAGAAGTAGAATTTCTGAGTTATATGGTAACTCTATATGTAACTTTTTGATGAGCTGCCAGACTTTTCTGAGTGGCTGCACATTTTACATTCCCACCAGCAATGTATGAGCATTCCAATTTCTGTACATCATCACTTGTTATTCTGTATAATAGCACTTGTTATTTTTTGTGATGTATATAACCAACATATATGTACACAGCACACATACATATCATAACTGCCCCAGTGACTGCAAAATGGTATGTCATTGTGGTTTTGACTTGCATTTTCCTAGTGACTACTGTTCTAGAGCATCATTTCATGTCATTTTGTCCATTTGTCTATCTTCTTTGAAGAAATGTCTACTCAGGGCCTTTGTCTATATTTTGTTGAGTTTTTGGTTTTTTTTATTGTTCCCTTATAGAAGTGAGTTTATATGAATTTAACCAAGGAGTGCAACACTTGTACAAAAGAAATAACAAAACAAAAAAATTTTAAAAGTCCTAAATAAATAAAGGCATCCCATGTTACTGGATAGTAGATTTGACATTGTTAATTAAGATGGTAATATTGCCCAAACTTATCTACTCTATGGAATCAGTGCAATCCTCATTAAAATTTCAACTGCTCTTTTTGCATAAATGGCCAAGCTAATCCTGAAATTCATCTGGAATTTCAAAGGACCCTGAATAATCAAAACAGTATTGAAAATGAGGAACAAAATTGAAAGTAATACTTTCTAATTTCAAAACTTAATATAAAACTACGTTGATCAAGACAGTGAGATACTGAAATAGCAATTAAACATAGCTCAAAGGAAGAGAACTGAGAATCCTATACTAGACCCATACATGTATGGTTAATTGATTTTTCACAAGGGTGCCAAGATTATTAATGGGGAAATAATATCCTTTTCAACAAATCACGTTAATGATAACTGAACATTTTTATGCAAAATGTGACTTTAATCTGTACCTCAAACCATACACAAAAATTAACTCAATAGAAATCAAAGACCTACATATAAGATCTAAAACTATAAATTTCTTACAATAAATGATAAATATACATCTTTGCAACTTTGGATTAAGCAATGATTTTTCAAATATGACACCAAAAGCACCAGTAACAAAATAAAATAAATAAATAAATACATTTGACTTCATCAAAATTAAAACTTTTGTGGCCAAAGTACACTATCAATACTCACAAACCATATCTAATAAGAGCCTAGTAGTTTTTAAAGAACTTATTAGAAAGCTTTGGGGGCCTAGAATATAATAACTTGAGCTTATTTCCTTCTAATTGCCATAGAAAAGAAGATGGTTAACAGTGCAGGCTTAAAATAGTAAAATAAATCAGAACACAAACTGAACTTAATTTTTTTCTTTTCAGGGCCACATGCATAGTAGTTACAGCATTAAATACCTTAGTGATTTTTTCACTCATGTTTCTCTGATGGAAAATTATATTCAATATGGGACTCTATATATTTCAGGGATTTCTTTGAAGGTCATTTTAAAAAAATCTGACAGGGGATCAGTAATGCTCCCTTCTTTAAAAGAATTAAATATATGAGTGAGTACATGCAGGAGTGGGCAGAAGGAAAGTCCAAGGAAGACACAAAAAGTCTGTTTTCATTTATGCCATATATCCAAATGTTCAACAGTTTGGCTCAGTTTGTTTTCCTAAATATCCCTGGAACCATCACCTGGAGCTTCAGATTCATTGACTCTATTGCATTTCAACTCTCAGAAAACTCATTTCGTTTAAAATATTAGCCCTCTAACTTGTCTTCCTGACTCCAACATCCAAAAACCCATCCTCAATATGTTTAACATAGCAGTCTTTAAAAATAAAAATCTACTTGCATAGGTTCTTATATTAAAAAAGAAAACTCTCGGGGTGCCTGGGTGGCTCAGTCAGTTAAGCACCTGGCTCCAGCTCAGGTCATGATCTTAGGGTTTGTGGATGCCCCAGCTCTCTGCTGTCAGCATGGAGCCACTTTGGTTCCTGTCTCCCTCTCTTTCTGCCCCTCCTCTGCTCTCTCTCTCTCTCTCTCTCAAAAATAAATAAACATTAAAAAAAAAAACAAGAAATAAAACTCTCATTGGAGCCACATGCATCAGAATCGGCTACAGTCCATGTTTCTATACAGCAATCCAGACAAATTGAAAAGACATTTTAGGGATAAGAACATTGACTTTGTTTAAAAAAAGCTAACCAGGTGTGTGATTCTTATTCACTCCAGATTTTTAGGTCTCTAGACCTACCAGATAAAGTCCTGGTGCATTTTAGGACATATGAGCCTTTTATGATTTGAAGCCTGCCTTTTTTTCTTGCCTTGTTGAAAATATTGGAATGACATTTGAAGAATTTCCTAGAGCCCCAGTGGTAGTGCATGTTGTTATATTGATGTCTGTATAATTGATAACATCCTTATGATGAATATCTAATACGTTTTTTTTTTTTGAGGAGGTCAGTACCATGTTTTGTAAAGTAAGTGAAATTTAACATTTGTGTTGTTAACTAAAGAGAGGACTCCTGCTGAGGCACAGAAAGGAATGCTAATCATAAAGAGAAACAGGAAAGGATAGATGTATTGTGCTGAAAGCTCTGGTTAAAATATTATCAGGTTAACTAATTGAAGGGCAGATTAAGTTAATTTATGAAATGAGTAAACATTTCTATTTACTTTTTTCTCCAAGATTTAAAAATTAAAGTTTCTTTTCATTTTTTGAAAAAAGAGAAAGTCTTTTGGAGTATATCTTTGAAGGCTTGTTTCACTTGCTGGTTTCTTAGAGTGTAAATGAAAGGGTTTAATAAAGGGGCAACTGAGGTATAGATAACAGTTACACCTTTGGATAAAGTCACCCTTTCCTTTGCTGTTGGTTTTATGTAATTAAAGATACAGCTACCGTAAGTAAGGGAGACCACAATTATATGAGAAGAACAAGTAGAAAAAGCCTTTGTTCTTTTCTGAGCAGAGGGGATTTTTAGAATGGTCTTGATAATATATGTGTAAGAAAGAATCACTAACAGCAGTGTGACCAGGAGGGTTAAAATAGCTAAGACAAATGAAAATAATTCCAGGAAACGAGTGTCAGTGCAAGAAAGCTGCAGCACAGGGGAAATGTCACACATGAAATGATCAATTACTCTGGAAGCACAGAATTCCAATGTCAGTCCCAAGGCCAATGGTGGAAATGTAAATAGAAAGCCTGATGTCCATGAACTGAATAGAAGTTGGTAACACACTTTGTTGTTCATAATCACTGGGTAATGTAGGGGTTTGCAGATTGCTACATAACGGTCAAAAGACATGGCAGCCAGTAGGTAAAATTCTGTAATTTCTAATAAGAGGAAAAAGAATAACTGAGATGCGCAACTGTCATAGGATATCGTTTTGTTTTTAGTCACGATGCTTATCAGGAATCTGGGAATACAGACTGTTGTCAATGAAGCTTCCAAGAAGGAGAAATTTCGGAGGAAAAAATACATGGGAGTCTTGAGGCAGGGATCTAGCAAGGTAAGAAGGATGATGGATAAGTTCCCCATTACACTCAACACATAATTTAGAAAGAGAAATACAAAAATCACAATTTGCAGTTGTGGGTCATCAGTCAGTCCTAGGAGAATGAACTCCATCTCTCTTGACTGATTCCTCATTTCAGATTTGAGTCCTATGAAATAGACATAGGAAAACAACCCCAAAAGTGGAAAGAAGAAAATTTTTCTTTAAAAAACTACAAACAGAAAGATAAACATAGTCAGAAATGTAAACAAGTTTAAAAGGTTGATCCAATTTAACAAGACAGATGATACTTAAAATTATAGCATAGATCAACCTATGCAGCCTGATTGTTCCATTTGAGCCACAGTTATAACAACAGTATTGAATTTTTTCTTTTTCCCTGTTTGCAATTGAAAGATAATTTAAATTTGAGCTGATCATCTCCAAATGAGCTGAATTCTGTTTAAATGTTCTAAATAAACATAAGTATGACTTTAAATGTATTTTCTTTGTATATCTTATAAATTATTGAAAAATGCTCATAACATCTAGAAAATTGTACCAATGTCAACTTACAGCATTTATTCAAAAGTCCTTAGCTCACTAAAACACTTAAAAAATATGTGAAATATAGAAATAATGACAATTACATATTTTTATATGATTGAAATATTCTAATAATTAATATTCATTAATTACTTAGTCCCGATGTAGTACATCCCCATTGTTCCTTCATCTCATTTCACTTTATTATTTTTCTTTGGTTTCAAACACATCAGTCTTCTCATATTAGTTGCATTTAATCAGTAAGTTTTGACTATTGCATCTGCATGAAAATAGAAAAATCTATGACAGTTCTAAAGTCAATGGATATTATCTGACTTGTACTTGCAGAATTGCTTTTTATATATGATCTAGATATTTATTGCTAATTATAAATGACTTACCATATCTTGGATACAATGATATACTTTTCTCCCTGTGGGAATATGGCAAAAACAGGAGTAAAAAATAAATGATGAGTATTTTCTCTCTTACAATATTATAAAAAAATTCAATATTTTAAGAGGAAATTTAATTCCAAAGGTTTTCTGGAGAAGAATTCTAAAACAGATATGTATTCTGGAAATTATCTGCATCTTTTAATATCTTCCACTTTCACTCACGCTCATTAAAATGACCCAGACATTACAAATAATTCAGTTAAAATCCTCTTTCAGGCCAGATAAGATTCATTTTCTGTCTTCTTTTCTTATATATTAAAATGAAGGAGAATATCTCCATAAAAATTCTAAGTGAAAATGCAATGCTCTAAATAGAAAGATGTTTTAGGAAGTTTCCCATATGAAAGGAACCCGAATTTTGTAACAAAGAATTATTGCTTCAAATTGTGTGCTAACAATTAGAGCCACAGTTTTATCATTTTGCTCATAAGAGACACACGGGGATTAATTAAAATTACCAAAAAAAAATAATGCCCCCTAAGACTAGTGTCAGGGGGTGTGTATGTAAAATATAAAATAAAAACAATAACAACCAAAAGAAAGAAGGAAGGAAATAAAAACTGTGAATTGCTTTAACCATAGAACTGAATTTCTTTGGGACACCTGGATGACTCAGTTGGTTAAGCATCCCACTCTTGATTTCGGCTCAGGTCATGATCTCACAGTTCATGACAGTGTGGAGCCTCCTTGGGATCCTCTCTGTCCCTCTCTCTCTGCTGCTCCCCCACTTCTCTCTCTCTCTCTCTCTCTCTCTCTGTCAAAAATAAATAAATTGAAAAAACTTAATTTCTTTGACTATAAAACAGAACAGATATTCCCCCCAAAAGGTAGCTAGAACTAATTTAAACTCTAAAGTTGATGCCAACAAGAATTTCACATATTCCACTTCCCTGGGACAATATGACCAATTCTACATGTAAGAGGGTTTACCCCAAAAAGAAACCTCTCTCTTGCTTCCTAGTCAATGTTAGGATTTCATTAATTTATGACACATGCCCCAAATTGAAGGTGTATGGCAGTACTTACATGTTTCCTTATTTTTAAATTTTGAAACAATATAAACATAAATAAAAAGAACAAATACACGATGAAGATCTTTTATTCCTGCACCATTTGATCCTCCATCTGCTCTCAGTAGAGTAGTATGTGTTTGTGACAAAAAAGAATATGTTCTACTAGATAAGTACAATATAACCATTGTTATCAGGACATTAACATTGCTACATTATTAACATTGTTCTTCTCCAATCCTATTTAAGTTTCACCAATTGTCTAAAAATTTTCTTTATACAAAAAAAATTCAATTTAGAATTGCATGTTACTTTAATTACCATGTTTTAGTCTCCTTTAATTTGGAATAGTTCCCTAGTCTTTCTTTCACTTTCTTTTTTTTTTTTAAGTTTTTTTTGTAATGTTTATTTATTTTTGAGAGAGATAGAGAGAGTGCAAGCAAGGAAGGGGAAGAAAGAGAGGGAGACGCAGAATCCGAAGCACGCTCCAGGCTCTGAGCTGTCAGTACAGAGCTGGTCGCGGGGCTCAAACCCACAGACTGAGAGATCATGACCTGAGCCAATGTCAGATGCTTAACCAACTGAGCCACCCAGGCGTCCCTGTCTTTCCTTCACTTTCAAGAATGTTGGTTGCAAATTCTTTTTTTCCTTTTTCTTTGTTTTTTCTTTAAGTTGACTATAAGCACACTTAAAAATTTTTAATCCAGTGTAGTTAACATACAATGTTGTATTTGTTTCAGGTGTACAATATACTGATTCAACAATTGTATGTATTACTCAGTGCTCACCATGATAAATGCACTCTTGATCCCTTCATCTATTTCATTCATCCCCTCACCCACCTCCCCTCTGGTAACCATCACTTTGTTATCTATAGTTAAGAGTCTGTTTTTGGTTTGTCTTTTTTTTTTCTTTCTTCATTGGTTTTGTTGCTTAAATTCCACATGAGTGAGATCAAATGGTATTTGTCTTTCTCTGACTGACTTATTTTGCTTAGCATTATACTCTCTAGACTCATCCATGTTGATGAAAATGGCAAGACTTTATTCTCTTTTATGGCTAACTAATATTTCATCACATGTATATTTATATATATATACACACATACACCTTCTTTATTCATCTATCCATGGACACTTGGGCTGCTCCTACGTTTTGGCTATTGTAAATAATGCCTCAGAAACATAGGGGTGCATGTATCTTTTCAAATTGGTATTTTCATATTCTTTGGGTCAATGTCCAGTAGTGGAATTAATGGATCTTATGGTAGTTCTATTTTTTTTTTTTTTTTTAGAGATGGAGGGAGGGGCGGGCAGAAGGAAGAGAGAGAGAGAGAGAGAGAGAGAGAGAGAGAGAGAGAGAGAGAGAATATCAAGCAGGCTTTGTATCCGTACAGAGTGTGTGGGGCTCAATCCTACAACCCTGGGATCATGACCTAAGCCGAAATCAAGAGTCAACTGACTGAGCCACTCAAGCACCCCACAACTTTTAATTTTTTAAGAAACCTCCATATATACTGTCTTCGACAGTGGCTGCACCAGTTTGCATTTCCACCAATAGCGCATGAAGGTCCCTTTTTCTCCACATCAGCAACAGTACTTATTGTTTCTTTAGTTTTTGTTTTTAGCCATCCTAACATGATTTTTCCTTTTGTTTTCTTATGTCATGAGACATATCTAGAAAAATGTTGCTACAACCAATGCCAGAGAAATTATTACCTGTTCTCTCTTTTAGGAACTTTATGGTTTTATGTCTTACATTTAGGTCTTTAATCTATTTTGAGTTTACCTTTGTGTTTGGTGTAAGAAAGTGGTTTGCATGTAGCTTTCCAGTTTTCCCAGCACCATTGGTGAAGTTTTTCCCAGTGCATATTTTTGCTTCTTTTCGTCAAAGAGTTATTGAATCATGTGTTTACTTCTGGGCTCTTTATTCTGTTCTATTGATCTAGGTGTCTACTTTTCTTCCAGTACCCTATGGTTTTGATTAGTAGCTAGCTTTTTAATGTAACTTGAAGTCTGGAATTGTAATATCTCTGATTTTGTTCTTTTTCAAGATTCTTTGGCTATTTGGGTTTTTTTATTTTTGTGGTTCCTTACAAATTTTAGGATTGCTTGTTTTAGTTTTGTGAAAAATGCTGTTGGTATTTTGATAGGTATTGCATTAAATGTGTAGATTGCTTTGGGTACTATAGACATCTTAACAATATTTGTTCTTTCAGGCAATGAGCATGGTATATCTTTCAATTTGTGTCATCTTCAATTTCTTTCACCATTGTTTTATAGTTTTCAGAGTACAGGTCTTTTACCTCTTTGGTTAAGTTTTTTCCTAGGTATTTTATTTATTTATTTATTTTTTGGTGTAATTGTAAAAGGGTTTCTTTTCTTTTCTTTTAATGTTTTTTTTATATTTACTTATTTTTGAGTAACAGAGTGAGACAAAGTGTGAGCAGGGGAGGGGCAGAGAGAGAAGGAGACACAGAATCTGAAGCAGGCTCCAGGCTCTGAGCAAGCTGTCAGCACAGAGCCTGATGCAGGGCTCAAACCCATGAACTGTGAGATCATGACCAGAGCCGAAGTCCGATGCTCAACTGACTGAGCCACCCAGGTGCCCCTAAATGGGTTTGTTTTCTTAATTTCTCTTTCTACTGCTTCATTATTGGTGTATAGAAATGCAACAGATTCTGTGCATTGATTTTGTATCCTGTTTTCTTACTGAATTCATTTATCAGTTCTAGTAGTTTTTTGGTGGAGTCTTTAGGGTTTTCTCTATATAGTATGTCATCTGCAAGTAGTGAGTTTTACTTCTTCTTTACCAACTTAGATTCTTTTTATTCCTTTTTCTTGTCTGATTGCTATGGCTAGGACTGCTAGTACTATGTTGAATAAAAGTGGTGAGAATGGACATCCTTGTCTTATTCCTGACCTTAGGGGAAAAGCTCTCAGTTTATCTCCATTGACTATGATGTTAGCTGTGAGTTTTTCATATATGACCTTTATTTTATCGAGGTATGTTCCTTTCACACCTACCTTGTTGAGGGTTTTCATCATGAATGAATATTATATTTTGTCAAATAGATGCTTTTTCTACATTTATTAAAATGATTATATGATTTTTATCCTTTCTTTTGTTAATGTGATATAACATATTGATTGCTTTGCACTACCCTTGTATCTCAGGGGAAAGAATCCCACTTGATCATGGTGAATAATTATTTAAATGTATTTTTGGGTTTGGTTTGCCAACATTTTGTTGAGGATTTTTGCATCTATGTTCATCAGAGATATTGGCCTAGTTTTCTTTTTTTAATGTCTTTATCTGGTATTGGTATCAGAGTAATGCTGACCTCATAGAACGAATATGGAAGCTTTTTTTCCTCTTCTGTTTCTTGGAAAATTTTGAGAATAGGTATTAACTCTTCTTTAAATGTTTGGTAGAATTCACCTGTGAAGCCATCTGGTCCTTGACTTTTGTTTGTTGGGTTTGTTTTTGTTTTTTTGATTATCAATTCAATTTCATTGCTGGTAATTTATCAGTTCAAATTTTCCTCTGGTTTCAGTTTTGGTGGCTTATATGTTTCTAAGAATTTATACATTTATTCTAGGTTGTCCAATATTTTGACATAATTTTTCATAATATTCTTTTATAATTCTTTGTATTTCTGTAGTGTCAGTTGCTGTTTCTCCTCTTGCTTTTGTGATTTTGTTTATTTGAGTCCTCTTTTTTTTTGAGTCTAACTGAAGGTTTATCCATTTTATTGATCTTTTCAAAGACCCAGTCTCTATTTTTTTAGTTTCTATTTTGTTTATTTCTGCTCTAATCTGTATTATTTTCTTCCTTCCCCTGGGTTTATGTCTTATTTATTCCTATTTTGATGTAATATTAGTTGTTTGAGATTTTTTCTTGCTTCTTGAGATAGACCTGTATTGCTATAAACTTTCCATCTACACCTGCCTAAATAACCCAGAAAACCACCAGAAGACTAGCAGAATGGAGTCTCTGGAGCCAAGCACAGACGAGAGGCCCACGGAGGAGGGTAGGAAGGGCAGTGAGGCGGTGCACACTACACGGACTGGTGGGAGGGAGCCGGGCTGGAGGGGCGGCCCCCCCGGCCAAGCAGAGCCCCGAAGTCTGGCTTGAAAAGCGGAGGGGCCAGACAGAGTGTGTTCCAACAGCAAGCGGGACTTAGCATCTGGGAGGTCATAAGTTAACAGCTCTGCTCAGAAATCGGGAAGGCTGGAGGACAAAGGGAGGGAGAGTTGCTGAGCCCCGGGACGACAGAGCTCAGTTTGGCGGGGAACAAAGGCGCTCGCCAGCGCCATCTCCCCCGCCCATCCCCCAGCCAAAATCCCAAAGGGAACCGGTTCCTGCCAGGGAACTTGCTTCCTCCGTGCAAACACGCAACGCTGTGCTTCTGCGGAGCCAAAGCGGGTCTGACTCCCTCCTGCTGCCACAGGGCCCCTCCTGAAGTGGATCACCTAAGGAGAAGTGAGCTAAGCCTGCCCCTCCTGCCCCCCCGTGCACCTTGCCTACCCACCCCAGCTAATGCCAAATCCCCAGCACCACAAGCCTGACAGCGTGTAAGTAGCCCAGACGGGCCAAGCCACCCCACAGTGAATCCCACCCCTAGGAGAGGGGAAGAGAAGGCACACACCAGTCTGTGTCCCCAGAGGTGGGCTGGGGGCAGACATCAGGTCAGACTGCGGCCCCGCCCACCAACTCCAGTTATACACCACAGCACAGGGGAAGTGCCCTGCAGGTCCTCACCACTCCAGGGACTATCCAAAATAACCAAAAGGAAGAATTCCCCTCAAAAAATTCCCCTCCAGGAAATAACAACAGCTAATGAACTGATCAAAAAGGATTTAAATAATATAACAGAAAGTGAATTTAGAATAATCATAAAATTAATCGCTGGGCTTGAAAACAGTACACAGGACAGCAGAGAATCTCTTGCCACAGAGATCAAGGGACTAAGGAACAGTCAGGAGGAGCTGAAAAATGCTTTAAACGACATGCAAAATAAAATGGAAATGACCACGGCTCGGCTTGAAGAGGCAGAGGAGAGAATAGGTGAACTAGAAGATAAAGTTATGGAAAAAGAGGAAGCTGAGAAAAAGAGAGATAAAAAAATCCAGGAGTATGAGGGGAAAATTAGAGAACTAAGTGATACACTAAAAAAAAATAATATACGCATAATTGGTATCCCAGAGGAGGAAGAGAGAGGGAAAGGTGCTGAAGGGGTACTTGAGAAATAATAGCTGAGAACTTTCCTGAGCTGGGGAAGGAAAAAGGCATTGAAATCCAAAGGGACAGAGAACTCCCTTCAGACGTAACTTGAATCGATCTTCTGCATGACATATCGTAATGAAACTGGCAAAATACAAGGATAAAGAGAAAATTCTGAAAGCAGCAAGGGATAAACATGCCCTAACATATAAAGGGAGACCTATAAGACTTGTGACTGATCTCTCTTTTGAAACTTGGCAGGCCAGAAAGGCATGGCAGGAGATCTTCAATGTGATGAGCAGAAAAAATATGCAGCCGAGAATCCTTTATCCAGCAAGTCTGTCATTTAGAATAGAAGGAGAGATAAAGGTCTTCCCAAACAAACAAAAACTGAAGGAATTCATCACCACTAAACCAGCCCTACAAGAGATCCTAAGGGGGATCCTGTGAGACAAAGTACCAGAGACATCACTACAAGCATAAAACATACAGACATCACAATGACTCTAAACCCGTATCTTTCTATAATAACACTGAATGTAAATGGACTAAATGCCCCAACCAAAAGACATAGGGTATCAGAATGGATAAAAAAACAAGACCCATCTATTTGCTGTCTACAAGAGACTCATTTTAGATCTGAGGACACCTTTAGATTGAGAGTGAGGGGATGGAGAACTATTTATCAAGCTACTGGAAGCCAAAAGAAAGCTGGTGTAGCCATACTTAGACAAACTAGACTTTAAATTAAAGGCTGTAACAAGAGATGAAGAAGGGCATTATATAATAATTACAGGGTCTATCCATAAGGAAGAGCTAACAGTTATAAATGTCTATGCGCCGAATACGGGAGCCCCCAAATATATAAAACAATTACTCATAAACATAAGCAACCTTATTGATAAGAATGTGGTAATTGCAGGGGCCTTTAACACCCCACTTACAGAAATGGATAGATCATCTAGACACACGGTCAATAAAGAAACAAGGGCCCTGAATGATACATTGGATCAGATGGACTTGACATATATTTAGAACTCTGCATCCCAAAGCAACAGAATATACTTTCTTCTCGAGTACACATGGAACATTCTCCAAGATAGGTCATATACTGGGTCACAAAACAGCCCTTCATAAGTATACAAGAATTGAAATTATACCATGCATACTTTCAGACCACAATGCTATGAAGCTTGAAATCAACAACAGGAAAAAGTCTGGAAAAACCAAAAGCATGGAGGTTAAAGAACACCCTACTAAAGAATGAGTGGGTCAACCAGGCAATTAGAGAAGAAATCAAAAAATATATGGAAACAAACAAAAATGAAAATACAACCATCCAAATGCTTTGAGATGCAGCGAAGGCAGTCCTGAGAGGAAAATACATTGCAATCCAGGCCTATCTCCAGAAACAAGAAAAATCCCAAATACAAAATCTAACAGCAAACCTAAAGGAAATAGAAGCAGAACAGCAAAGGCAGCCTAAACCCAGCAAAAGAAGAGAAATAATAAAGATCAGAACAGAAATAAATAATATAGAATGTAAAAAAACTGTAGAGCAGATCAATGAAACCAAGAGTTGGTTTTTTGAAAAAATAAACAAAATTGACAAACCTCTAGCCAGGCTTCTCAAAAAGAAAAAGGAGATGACCCAAACAGATAAAATCATGAATGAAAATGGAATTATTACAACCAATCCCTCAGAGATACAAGCAATTATCAGGGAATACTATGAAAAATTATATGCCAACAAACTGGACAACCTGGAAGAAATGGACAAATTCCTAAACACCCACACCTTCCAAAACTCAATCAGGAGGAAATAGAAAGCTTGAACAGACCCATAACCAGCGAAGAAATTGAATCGGTTATCAAAAATCTCCCAACAAATAAGAGTCCATGACCAGATGGCTTCCCAGGGGAGTTCTACCAGACGTTTAAAGCAGAAATAATACCTATCCTTCTCAAGCTATTCCAAGAAATAGAAAGGGAAGGAAAACTTCCAGACTCATTCTATGAAGCCAGCATTACTTTGATTCCTAAACCAGACAGAGACCCAGTAAAAAAAGAGAACTACAAGCCAATATCCCTGATGAATATGGATGCAAAAATTCTCAATAAGATACTAGCAAATCGAATTCAACAGCATATAAAAAGAATTATGCACCATGATCAAGTGGGATTCATTCCTGGGATGCAGGGCTGGTTCAACATTCACAAATCAATGTGATACATCACATTAATAAAAGAAAAGATAAGAACCATATGATCCTATCAATCGATGCAGAAAAGGCCTTTGACAAAATTCAGCACCCTTTCTTAATAAAAACCCTTGAGAAAGTTGGGATAGAAGGAACATACTTAAAGATCATAAAATCCATTTATGAAAAGCCCACAGCTAACATCATCCTCAATGGGGAAAAACTGAGAGCTTTTTCCCTGAGATGAGGAACACGACAGGGATGCCCACTCTCACCGCTGTTGTTTAACATAGTGTTGGAAGTTCTAGCATCAGCAATCAGAAAACAAAAGGAAATCAAAGGCATCAAAATTGGCAAAGATGAAGTCAAGCTTTCGCTTTTTGCAGATGACATGATACTATACATGGAAAATCCGATAGACTCCACCAAAAGTCTGCTAGAACTGATACATGAATTCAGCAAAGTTGCAGGATACAAAATCAATGTACAGAAATCAGTTGCATTCTTATACACTAACAATGAAGCAACAGAAAGACAAATAAAGAAACTGATCCCATTCACAATTGCACCAAGAAGCATAAAATACCTAGGAATAAATCTAATCAAAGATGTACAAGATCTGTATGCTGAAAACTATAGAAAGCTTATGAAGAAAATTGAAGAAGACATAAAGAAATGGAAAAACATTCCCCGCTCATGGATTGAAAGAATAAATATTGTCAAAATGTCAATACTACCCAAAGCTATCTACACAATCAATGCAATCTGAATCAAAGTTGCACCAGCATTCTTCTCAAAACTAGAACAAGCAATCCTAAAATTCATATGGAACCACAAAAGGCCCTGAATAGCCAAAGTAATTTTGAAGAAGAAGACCAAAGCAGGAGGCATCACAATCCCAGACTTTAGCCTCTACTACAAAGCTGTAATCATCAAGACAGCGTGGTATTGGCACAAAAACAGACACACAGACCAATGGAATAGAGTAGAAACCCCAGAACTAGACCCACAAAAGTATGGCCAACTAATCTTTGACAAAGCAGGAAAGAACATCCAATGGAAAAAAGACAGTCTCTTTAACAAATGGTGCTGGGAGAACTGGACAGCAACATGAAGAAGAATGAAACTAGACCACTTTCTCACACCATTCACAAAAATAAAATGGATAAAGGACCTGAATGTGAGACAGGAAACCATCAAAACCCTAGAGGAGAAAGCAGGAAAAGACCTTTCTGACCTCAGCCGTAGCAATCTCTTACTTGACACATCCCCAAAGGCAAGGGAATTAAAAGCAAAAATGAACTCCTGGGACCTTACGAAGATAAAAAGCTTCTGCACAGCAAACAACCAACAAAACTAAAAGGCAACCAATGGAATGGGAAAAGATGTTTGCAAATGACATATCGGACAAAGGGCTAGTATCCAAAATCTATAAAGAGCTCACCAAACTCCACACCCGAAAAACAAATAACCCAGTGAAGAAATGGGCAGGAAACATGAATAGACACTTCTCTAAAGAAGACATCTGGATGGCCAACAGGCACATGAAAAGATGCTCAACGTCGCTCCTTATCAGGGAAATACAAATCAAAACCACACTCAGGTATCACCTCACGCCAGTCAGAGTGGCCAAAATGAACAAATCAGGAGACTATAGATGCTGGAGAGGATGTGGAGAAACGGGAACCCTCTTGCACTGTGGGTGGGAATGCAAATTGGTGCAGCCACTCTGGAAAACAGTGTGGAGGTTCCTCAGAAAATTAAAAATAGACCTACCCTATGACCCAGCAATAGCACTGCTAGGAATTTACCCAAGGGATACAGGAGTACTGATGCATAGGGGCACTTGTACCCCAATGTTTATAGCAGCACTCTCAACAATAGCCAAATTATGGAAAGAGCCTAAATGTCCATCAACTGATGAATGGATAAAGAAATTGTGGCTTATATACACAATGGAGTACTACAGGGCAATGAGAAAGAACAAAATATGGCCCTTTGTAGCAACGTGGATGGAACTGGAGAGTGTGATGCTAAGTGAAATAAGCCATACAGAGAAAGACAGATACCATATGGTTTCACTCTTACATGGATCCTGAGAAACTTAACAGAAACCCATGGGGGAGGGGAAGGAAAAAAAAAAAAAAGAGGTTAGAGTGGGAGAGAGCCAAAGCATAAGAGACTGTTAAAAACTGAGAACAAACTGAGGGTTGATGGGGGTGGGAGGGAGGGTGGGTGATGGGTATTGAGGAGGGCACCTTTTGGGATGAGCACTGGGTGTTGTATGGAAACCAATTTGACAATAAATTTCATACATTGAAAAAAAATTTTAAAAAATAATTTAAAAAATAATGTTAATATCCTCTATGGTAAATAACTAGCAGTTGACAGACATTAAAATATATAAATAAAGCATTTTAGAATGACTTAATGATAAATTAATGCCTTAGCTTGGACAGTGTGTCTAACACAAACTCATTTGGATTGATACATGAAAGAATTAAAACAACAACAAACACCATTGAGAATCTTAGGCTTCACTCTATTAGATTGTCTCAATATGTCATATGTATCTTTTATTATTTTTCTGTGCTTTTTTAATTTCTAAAATTAGATAATGCTCCTGGATCATTAGATCTGCTTTCTCAGAATATAAACAGTATAGGTATAGGGACGCCTGGGTGGCTCTGTCAGTTAAGCCTCCAACTCTTGATTTCAGCTCAAGTCATGATCTTGCAGTTTGAGAGTTTGAGCCCCATGTCTGGCTCTGCACTGACTGCATGGAGTCTGCTTGGGAGTCTCTCTTTTCCTGTCTCTCTGCCCCTCTCCTGCTCACTAGTGTGCTCTCTCATAATAAAGAAATAAACTTAAAAAAAGTATATACATAAATGATCATAGAAAAAATGTAATCAATGGTTTCATTAACTATTATTCCTGAAATCATTCATGACTCAAATATCTTTTAAGATCCAGTTCATTAATGAACTGTTCAGAAGTATTTAGAGTGTATTTTTCAAAATATTCAAATCAAGACCCATAGTTAAGATAAAAAGAAATGAAAAAAAAGGCCTAATGCACATACATTTCTATTAAAAAACATGAAACATGATATGTAACTGTGAAAATGTTTCTATTATATTTAATATTTTACATTTTGTCCATGACACAGAAAAGTTTTGAAACCCTGAAATTCTAAATTTTGACCTACAGTTCAAAAATCTGTAAGTAAAGTTTTACTTTAATTCTACTATTTTGATTTTACTGGGATAACTATCTATGTTTATGTCTATAAAAATCTGAAAAGAATAAATACACTGAGTTACCATTGGTTTTCCAAATTACACTTATAGTTTCCAGTTAGCTCCAGAGTATCCCATGTTGTTGAAGAGATTTTTTGAGCATAGAAACACCAAATAAGTTTGAACTTCATAATTAATTTTTAAAATATAGCAGTGAAATAACACATTTTGTCACCTATAATTGATACACTTATAAACGCTAACAATTTTCTAATAGAAACTAAAAAACTAATTTCTAAGGGATCTACTTAGACACATGAACAATTTTTAAATAGACAACATTTTCTAATTTGAGCATCAACACTAATCTTTAATCTCTGCCAAAATTTTCCTCTCATTTTGTTAGAGTATGCAGCAATAATTTGGTAGTATTACAAAAACTATAAATGAATATTAGTTGTAAGTACGTTCAACTAAAATAAATAAAGATGTAATACTTTACGTTGTATGTTACATCAAGTATAATGTAAATAAAAAGATATTTTGATCCTTGACTAGCATTCAAAGACAACAGAGACCGATTGAAAATCTCAACTCCATTTCTTTCAGATATTTATAGGAAATGGAAGTGAGCTGAGAAAAAATATCTGTTAAAGGTTATCAATAAAATTATCTTCTTTGGAACAAAGATTTGTTTTTGTAAATATAGCTTGAGAAGGTATAAAGATGAATATCAAAGACATGAAAGCAAAAAACATTGAAAGAAACTATGTATTGGAAGCTATAATTAGATTCATTGATATTATTGGGGTTCCTTTGTTCATTTGCATTATACATTATGCAACAGGATATTCATTTGCTTGAGAAAGAAACAACCCTTTGTATCATGTTCATGAAGGCTTTTTTCACTTGCTGGTTCCGTAAAGTGTAAATGAAAGGATTCAAAAGTGGGGCAATGGAGGTATTGAGCACTGCAATTCCCTTGGAAAAAGATATTCTTTGTTTGACTGACGGCTTAACGTACATGAAGATACAGCTGCCATAAGAAAGAGATATCACAATCGTGTGAGAGGAACATGTTGAAAAAGCCTTTTTCTTCTGATTAGTTGAAGGGATTTTTAGAATTGTTAATGCAATAAAGCTGTATGATATTATCACCATTACCAACGTGACCACAAGTGTCACTGATGCAGAAATGAATCCCATGGTCTCTAAGAGCTGTGTGTCTGAGCAGGAGATCTGCAGCAGGGGAGTTGTATCACAGTAGAAATGATCAACAACGTTGGAGGCACAGAAGTCAAGGTTTATGCCTAAGAGGAGAGGTGGAAAGATGACAAAAAACCCAGCAAACCAACAGAAGACAAGTTGCATGCAGATCTTACTGCTCATGATGGTTGTGTAATGCAGGGGCTTACAGATGGCAACATAGCGGTCATAGGACATGGCTGCCAGCAAGTAAAATTCAGATGCACCAAGAAGGAAGGCAAAAAACACTTGAGTAACACAACAATTAAAGGAAATGGTTTTGTTCCCGGTTGCCATAGCAACCAACAATTTGGGAATGCATGTGGTAGTATAGGAAATTTCTAGGAAGGAAAAATTCCGAAGGAAAAAATACATGGGGGTCTTGAGGGTGACATCCACCAGGGTGAGTGTGATGATGAGCAGATTGCCAGTGACACTTAGCAGGTAGGTGAGAAGCAGGAAGAAAAACAGCACAACTTTCAATTGTGGATCATCAGTCAAACCTGCCAGGATAAACACTGTCACTTGTGTGTGATTTCCCATTACTGTCCTCTACTTTTCCAGGTCTAAATAGAAAAGAAAGAAAGAAATTGATAGTCCTAAGGGGAAAATAGCAGTGGTAACTAGTGTCTAAAGTAAAATTAGGAAAGCAATCTTTCAGATAGAGTAACACCATTCATATTTTAGGAGGTTATGCCAGGAAGAACAATACTTTGCATTTCCAAAGTATCTGGATAGAGAATTTGATGTTTACTTTGCAATTCTGCCAGAGAATAATGATAGCGATGATTGATATGATAGCGGTTGTTGACTGTTTTTATATGAGGGAAATTAGAAGGACTTTTAAAGCATGCACAAATGCTTATTCTCTCTTGATTTTAGCAAGAACTGATGCCATTTCTTATTCAATTAAGAGCTTTGCATTCAGAACCAAAATGATTATTGTCATTAAAATTATATCAGAAAATGGTTTTCATAAAATATACACCACACACACACACACACACACCTCACCATCATCAATAGACAGGGTCATATAACTTTACCATTTTACTTAATCAAATTCAAATGCTTGATTCTTCTGTCATTTACTTTCATGGCTAATGAGATACAGTTTCCAATAAGTGAATATGAAACATCATGAGTAGTTTTATTTTCTGTCCTTAGTAGTATTTCCATCCCATCAAACTCTGTTATCATTCCCACTCTTCCCACGTTGTACTCCCAAACAAAATCAGCAGGAATATTCTGGTAATATTTGTGTGTCTAATAAGAAACTGCAGTTTTCCTCTCTAAGTTATGATTCTGAAAAATGAAAAAAAAATTAAAATGAGAGTAATGGATATAGAAGCATATAGAAATATATAAATATGAGTTCAGGAAATCATATGAAGTGGGAGAAAGATAAAGATAAATCTTTATGGAAACCTAGAGATATAGAAGGGATTTTTAGAAATAGGTTATTGAGCTTAAGGAAGAAATTAAATTAGTAAGAAAAATTGAAAGAAGATTAAGACATTTAAATTAGTAATAATCCTAAAATTAAAAATATGTAAATTTATAAGTATTAATAAATTCAAATTATAAGAAAATATTTGTCATGAAATTTCTCTCTCTGCTTCTATGCTTTACAGTTACCATTTTGATCTTTCTGTAAAATACAGACTGAAAAGATGAATAATTTGAGGTCAGCATGGCTTAAAAGAGATTAACAGTATTTGGCAAATTTCAAATACAATGAATCACAGAATAGTGTTGACAAAATTTTAGGAGGCATGTATTTCCCTATCATAAGGATATTCAAATGTTTGGCTAAAATGTAATTAAATAAATATTAACTATAGATAACAGTAGTCATCTCAACATATGGCATATATTAGAGACAATCAGATTGTTCTGGTTTGCACAGCTAGCAAATTGGACACCAAGATTAAGTTTGAAAGAGTGTTTTTCCCTATGTTGTGCTCTGAAAAATAACAACTTCTACCAATGATTATAGGACAGTTTATTGTGCTTTTTTCTTTTTTTAATAATGATTCTAAGGAAAATTTCTTTCCTTGGTACCTTCATATCAAACACATAAAATAAATAAGGTTTAGTAATGGGCCATAGATAAGACAATGTTTTCTGTTTTGAGAATATCAATATAATTATTTCAATCTTAAAACATAGAATATAATTTCAAAGATATATACATAAATAAAAATAAACATAGAGTACAAATAAACATCGTTTCCAGTTATATCTAAAAGTGTAGGTAAAAAATAAGATCTGTTGTCAAATTCATGTTAATAATGTAGACATATATGGGTATAAAAGAAAGGACGGTTGTTTTTCCTGGACATTCCTCTTACATTCACATAATTGTGACACGATTAGTCATAAATTTTTCTTCATTTACACAAATTACCCCAAAGGCAACAACTGTAGGAATGTTATATCTAAAACACCTAAATCAGAGTTTTACTATGTCAGATTATTTCTTTGTCCAACTACAACAGTTACACCCACCAACTATCCCCAACACATATTGTACAAAAATTAACAAAGCTCACACTACAAAACCATTAGAAGTCAAGCTTATGTTTAATATTATGAATATTAGTGAAATTTTAAAAAGGTAAAGTTTTTCAAAACTAAATTTTCATTGTATTCTTTTTTCATGATTTCCCCTTAATCAAAATGTGAAGGTTAGAAAAATAAGGTTAATACCATAATGGTAAAAATAAGACAAAATGGGTTAAAACAAATCTAATGGAAATATGGTCTTTAAATTTTCGACATACCAATTTTTTCATCCTTTTGAGTCCTAATCAGTCTGCCAAAAGCACTTTAAAATCAAACACATTTTTTGAAGATATTAAACAGATTTATTCCAGCAAATTATCTCTGCTTCAATATTTAACTCTTTTATTATCATGCTGAACAGACCACAGTGATAATTCCATTCTTCTCTGTAGGATTCTCCCTCTGCCCCACAATCTGTGACTGATTTTCTTACTTATTTATGGCAACTTTGTAAATGGTTTCAAAGCGTTTTTTTTTTTTTTTTTCAGAGTTTTAGACTATTAAATTTCCCTGTCACTACAATTGACTTATTTATGTTTTGAGTGCTTTTCTTGGTATTATTCACAGTGTCATATGAAATTCATCAGCACTTGATCTCATTGAATATTTATGCAGTCTGTATCTTGAAAGAAAATATCTAAAGATTATGAGGAGTCCCCAGAGGATATGAGATCCAAGAAGACCATTCTCAAAGGGTCACAAATTTATACATTACGCACGAGTTCTCCCTAGGCACTAAATACTTAAAAAAAATAAATTATATACTTTTTTTTCAAGACTGCTTTTAACTCTGTCTCCAAAGCTTTCAGTATAGATTTCCCTAATGTGTGTTTGCCCTTCCACACAGATGTGTTTTGAAACCCTAAATACATAGATAACAAACTAGAAGTCAAAAAAGAAAATTTTAGTTGATAATAACAAGTGACAATATTAGTTGGAGAAGTTATTAACCTGTCATAGAAAAAATTGCACCTGAAATATCTAACATTTTATTCCATATAATCATTTTGTTTTTATTATGAATTCAGTCTTTCCTCCAAATCGTCTTTACAATCTGATCTTATAGATCTTAAGACTGATTATTTCATAACACCCAAGCATTCTCCACTTTCTCTGTATTAATGGAATATTTGTCTCTGTCTACAACTAGCCTTCCTTGCAACTGGTTGTGACCATGTGACTAAATTATGAGCAAAGGACATAAGTAGAGATGTTGTGCAATTTCCTTTGATTGTTCTTTGATAAGAGGGGTTTGCCCTCCTCTTCCTCTCTGCTACTCCCTCACACTGTTGTGATGCAGGTTGGATGGCAAACCATTTGGAACCATGAGTATGAGCAAGCACATGAGGAATACACTGGCCATTCAATACGGGACAGCAGACCTAGGTTCCTAACACCATTGCAGGTCCTACCAGCTAAGAAACACAGTGACTTCATAGAAGAGTTCCATGATGTGATATTTGTCTTTCTTACACTCTACCAAATCTATGGTATTAATCAAAACCCGAGAAGGATCTGAACTTTTACCTAGAGTCTAACAGGTTGGCCCACCATCATTTCATAGATACTAATGGGGAGGCAAGCCTACCAGGTCAGCAACAGAAAACTTTATTATGTATTATATAGCAGGAAGCAGGAGCTTCATGTTCTCATCTGTTCTCCTGACCCCTAAATTCTCTTCAAGGAAGGGCCCTAACCCTAACAGATATTGTTATTTACACAATGCACCTACATTTAAAGCTGAGGAACACCAGGTTAGGAAATTCTCAGTCTTGTGAAGAGAAAATCTGCTTAATTTTGCCCTACTAGAAGAGAGTGTCTTTAATATACTGCTAAGGGGAAAAATAGGCCAAATCTATCACAAAACATTCTTGAAAACAGAGTCCAGAACAAAAGCTATCACGACATGTGGAAATGTTTCAGAATTTCCTTCCACCAAATCCACCCCTCATTTCTATACCAACTTGGCTTCAGCTGCAAATTCCCCTAAGCATGTACCTATGTTAACCTCTCTGATTAACCTGCAGGTCTCTCTTATTACTCCCAAGGTACCACAGTGTTTTCCAACAAGATGCCAACCAATGTCCAGCCCTCACACAGGAAGTATAAACCCAAGAGTGCATGAGGTCTCCTAGAAAGAGTTTACAATTTTAGAGGTTGACAGCCACATTAAGCGTGCATCGTTCAGATTACAGGTTAGCAAGCCTCCCATGTAACTTCCAGCTGGCTGGTAAGCCTTAGAGCTCCCAATTGAGTAACTTATTTTTGGAGGGACTGCTTAAGTGTATTTAATCCAATTTGTTCTATTTGTTCAAGCCATTAGCCATGTGACATTTGTCTGCTTCATTATGACTCAAAATACGAGTGAGGAAGACATTTGGAAGTGTTTTTCCCGACTAAAACAAAAAACACAAGTAAAAACGTACTAGTGAGGATGTGGAGAAAAACAGAACCCCCATGCACTGTTGGTAGGAATGCAAACTGATGCAGCCACTGTGGGAAACAGTTTGGAGCTTCCTCAAACATTAAAAATAGAACCACTCTATGATCCAGGAATTCCACCAAGGAATATGAAAACAGTAATTCAAAAGGATGTATGTACCCCTATATTCATTGTGGTACTTTAGAATAGCCAAATTATGGAAGCAGCCCAGTGTCCACTGATAGATAATAGATAAAGAAGAGGTAGTAAATATAAAAGAATATTATTCAGCCACAAAAAGAATGAAATCCTGTCGTTTGCAACAACATGGATGGATCCAGAAGATATTGTTCTAAATAAAATAAGTCAGAGAAAAATACCATATGATTTCACTCATATGTGAAAGTTAAGAAACAAAACAAAGAAAGAAAGAAAGAAAAAGAGACACACCAAGAAACAGGCTCTTTCGAGAACAGACAGAGGGTCACCAGAGGGGAGATGGATAGGGAACGGGTGAAATAGGTGAAGGGATCAAGAGTACATTTATGATGAGCACTAAATAATGTATACAAGTGTTGAATCACTATATTGTACAGCAATATTATACTGTATGTTAATTTACTGGAATTAAACTTTAAAAAGAAGTATTTTGGAGAGCCTGGGTGGCTCAGTTGGTTAAGCTTCTGACTTTGGCTCAGGTCATGATCTCAGGGTTCATGAGTTTGAGCCCCGTGTCAGGCTCTGAGCTGTCAGCTCTTAGCTGGAGCCTGCTTCAGATTCTGTGTCTCCCTCTCTTTCTCTCTGCCCTTCCTCTGTTCTCTTAAAGATCAATAAATAGTAAAAAAAAAATAAAATTAAAATTAAATAAAAAATAAAAAGTATTTTGCCTAAGGGTGAAGGTAGGTGTATGGGGGTGACCAGGAGGTACTGGAGTGGTCCCCTCTTGTCTCTGCTATCCTCAGAGACCATCTGGTGGAGGATGACAGACCTAACACGTAAATTTAAGGCTCTTGCATTGGAGTATTTGTCTTCTGGAGGAAGGCGGGTATCTTGCCTGATACCAGGTTTTTCTCTCTCTCCACTTCTACAAAATCTGAGTGGCCCATTCCAGTAGCTATAATTGCATCTAGTTTACAGTTATCCCCTACTCACACTGAGACCTTTCATCTAGAAAGATCAGGTGCAGAAGGGACAAGGACATTTTTTTAAAACTTATCCAGAATTAAACTTGAATCCACTAGACCCCTTGTGGCCGTGTTCCCACCTGGAATGTGTACCAACCTGACTGATTGGAGTTTGTTTAAAGCAATAATATAACAATGTATTGGGTGATATCACATTAAATTTATTAGACTTGTACCCTTAGGTTTCTGTAGACTGACAGTTTCTCAGACATTTCTTATTTTTTATAACCTAGACAGTTCTGAGAAGTACTTGTCAGGCATTTTCTAGAATCTCCCTTTATTGGAATGTATCTGGAGTATCTGTTCTGGATACCCTCAGGTGATAGAGCAAGGGAATATATATTTATATCTATCCAGATTTATACACACAATTATGCATTTACATATGTATCATTCTGTATGTATGTTATGCTACACATGAATTCATACTAGTATCTTCAACTTTAACCCAATATCACATGAATCATTCTACCTTTGTCCTCTTGCTCCTATGTATTACTCCAGCAGTGAAACAATGGCTTCCTCCATCTGCAATTGACTTAATTATTCAATTCCAATAGAAATGTCCAGTAGGAAGCAACTATATCAACTAGAGTAGGGCTTATAACTTGAGTCTTACTGATTCACTCATTTCCACCCATAGGTTAGTATCATTTCCCCTACTCCCTTCAGTGAAGTTGTTTCTTACATTCATAATGCAATTAAATCCTCTGCATTCCATTTTAAGATCCTGGATTTAATTTTTTTTTAAATTTTCACGCATTGGAGTTATTCTTTGTGTTGCAATGTTCTTTTTACTTGTTTTTACAACTGTAGTGTGATATACCCATCTTCATGGCATCATATTCAATAACTTTACTACCCTAAAAAAAATCAGCTATGCTTCAACTGTTCAACCCTCCAGCTCCCAAGTCCTGGCAATCACTGATCTGTTTACTTTCTCTATAAATTTGTCTCTTTTAGAATAGCATATAAGTTCAATCATACACTGTATAGCATTTGAAGTCGGCTGACTTTCACTTAAGAGTGTGCATTTAACATTCATCTATGTCTATGTATGGCTTGATAGCTTATTCCTTTTGCTGTATGTTTAGCCATTTGCCTTTTGAATAGCCTGTGAATTGCTTTCATTTTTTTCCAATTAGATATAAAACATACATGTTATATATATGTATCATATATAAAATATATAAACATATAAAATATTGTGTATATCATTTACATCCAAAGTCAGGTTTGGTGCGTCCTTGGCCATCCTCTTTCCACCTAGAGGAGTAAACAATAACTTAAAGCAGTGATCTGTTGGATAGTTTCAATCCTACCTCCTGACCCTCAGGCTCATTAAGAGGTAGGTGAATTAGGGACTCATACCTCTTCATTTGCTACCTGCTCAAGAGCATCTATAATTGGATGAGGGATCTTTCACATTCCTAACCTTGCCCATGGATGATCCCTGTGCCCTCCATTTCCAGAGAGCCATATCTTTTCTAGAAATTTATCTTCTTCAACAAAACTGTCAAGAACTTGGAGGGAGATAATAGGTCACCCAACCACAGTTTCATAGATTCTGGCAGAAAACACAAGACTCCTGAGTCAGAGACAATAGATACTACTACTCACAGCATAGCAGGTGGCATAGACTTCATGTTTGCAACAGTTCCCCTTGCCTCCCAGTCCCCACACAGAGCAATGCAGAGAGGATGCACATGGACGCTACACATACAATAGGTATATGTCAGAGCTGAGAAACTCTGAGCTTGGAAAAAATCACAGTATTTAAAGAGGCTGCTACCAAACCTGGCCAATATTGCCATATGCAGAGGCATGATCTTTCTAATCCTGGTCAGGAAAAAAGTCTGCCTTCTTGCCTAGAGGGAGATATAATCTCTATCTCCATGGCTGACTCTATAAAAACAGTTGTAAAAATAATCTAGAGCAAGAGTTAATACAAGATATGTATGTAGCAAGTCCATGGAAAATTGGCACTCAGTAGTCATGAAAGCACAGGGGGTTGCATGAAATATACGCTTAAGGGGTTTTTTTTTTTTTTGAAGTAGTTTTCTGACCTTGAAGTGTTTGAAGATAGGGCTGTGACCATAATAAGACATCAGGAATCCATGGCATCAAGTATTGACAGAGTTACTTAGATTATCACTTAGGAAGAAATTTACATTAAAGGATAACCTTTTCCAAACTAAATGGAGATGATAGCAATATGATAAATGTGACAGATATATAGTCACTATAGTGCTATGAGGCAGGATGGTTATTTCTAACCATTTCAAGGATCTAAAGAAAGAAAATGACAAATTTGTGGCCTTAAATTCTTAGCTTGATTTATAGTCAGAAAAACATGGAGTTCCCATGACTTCTCTGAAGAAATTTATTACCACTTATAGCCTTATGTTAGGTATTGCTGTAAACAAAGGTAGGCTCTGATCTCTTTTTTCAATTGAGGTATAATTGTCATATCATATTATATTGGTTTCAAGTATATAACATAATGATTTGATATTTATATACACTGCATAATCACCATCAAAATAAGTCTAGTTACCATCTGTCACCATGCATAGTTGCATTTATTTTCTTGTGATGAGGACTTTTAAGATTGAATCTCTTAGCAACTTTCAAATATACAATTAAGCATTATCATCAATGGTAGGCTCTGATTTTGTAGTGTGTTAAATAACAACATCAGTTGAAATTGCATCCTTACCAGATCTTATTTGTGAAAGCTCACAGACTGGAAATAATGGTACAGGGTTTGGAGAAAATCAGATGTATATATTGGATATTTGATATATTTCTATTTTTTCCTAAATAAAAATCACATTACAATTCACTGCCAGCAAAAGCTATCCTCTTCTTGCCCTATTATGTCTTATATATAACATCGATACTGCTTTGTTTAAAATCCTAATGACCAGACTAAAGAATCAAGGGCCCTGAATGATACATTGGATCAGATGGACTTGACAGATATATTTAGAACTCTGCATCCCAAAGCAACAGAATATACTTTCTTCTCGAGTGCACATGGAACATTCTCCAAGATAGATCACATACTGGGTCACAAAACAGCCCTTCATAAGTATACAAGAATTGAAATCATACCATGCATACTTTCAGACCACAATGCTAGGAAGCTTGAAATCAACGACAGGAAAGTCTGGAAAACCTCCAAAAGCATGGAGGTTAAAGAACACCCTACTAAAGAATGAATGGGTCAACCAGACAATTAGATAAGAAATTAAAAAAATATATGGAAACAAACGAAAATGAAAATACAACAATCCAAACGCTTTGGGATGCAGCGAAGGCAGTCCTGAGAGGAAAATACATTGCAATCCAGGCCTATCTCCAGAAACAAGAAAAATCCCAAATACAAAATCTAACAGCACACCTAAAGGAAATAGAAGCAGAACAGCAAAGGCAGCCTAAACCCAACAGAAGAAGAGAAATCATAAAGATCAGAGCAGAAATAAACAATATAGAATCTAAAAAAACTGTAGAGCAGATCAATGAAACCAAGAGTTGGTTTTTTGAAAAAATAAAAAAAAAATTGATAAACCTCTATCCAGCCTTCTCAAAAAGAAAAGGGAGATAACCCAAATAGATAAAATCATGAATGAAAATGGAATTATTACAACAAATCCCTCAGAGATACAAGCAATTATCAGGGAATACTATGAAAAATTATATGCCAACAAACTGGACAACCTGGAAGAAATGGACAAATTCCTAAACACCAACATGCTTCCAAAACTCAATCAGGAGGAAATAGAAAGCTTGAACAGACCCATAACCAGCGAAGAAATTGAATCAGTTATCAAAAATCTCCCAAAAAATAAGAGTCCATGACCAGATGGCTTCCCGGGGGAGTTCTACTAGATGTTTAAAGCAGAGATAATAACTATCCTTCTCAAGCTCTTCCAAAAAATAGAAAGGGAGGGAAAACTTCCAGACTCATTCTATGAAGCCAGTGTTACTTTGATTCCTAAACCAGACAGAGACCCAGTAAAAAAAGAGAACTACAGGCCAATATCCCTGATGAATATGGATGCAAAAATTCTCAATAAGATACTAGCAAATCGAATTCAACAGCATATAAAAAGAATTATTCACCATGATCAAGTGGGATTCATTCCTGGGATGCAGGGCTTTTTCAACATTCGCAAATCAATCAATGTGATACATCACATTAATAAAAGAAAAGATAAGAACCATATGATCCTGTCAATCGATGCAGAAAAGGCCTTTGACAAAATCCAGCAACGTTTCTTAATAAAAACCCTTGAGAAAGTCGGGACAGAAGGAACATACTTAATGATCATAAAAGCCATTTATGAAAAGCCCACACCTAACATCATCCTCAATGGGGAAAACCTGAGAGCTTTTTCCCTGAGATCAGGAACACGACAGGGATGCCCACTCTCACCGCTGTTGTTTAACATAGTGTTGGAAGTTCTAGCATCAGCAATCAGACAACAAAAGGAAATCAAAGGCATCAAAATTGGCAAAGATGAAGTCAAGCTTTCACTTTTTGCAGATGACATGATATTATACATGGAAAATCCGATAGACTCCACCAGAAGTCTGCTAGAACTGATACATGAATTTAGCAAAGTTGCAGGACACAAAATCAATGTACAGAAATCAGTTGCATTCTTATACACTAATAATGAAGCAACAGAAAGACAAATAAAGAAACTGATCCCATTCACAATTGCACCAAGGAGCATAAAATACCTAGGAATAAATCTAATCAAAGATGTACAAGATCTGTATGCTGAAAACTATAGAAAGCTTACGAAGAAAATTGAAGAAGACAAAGAAATGGAAAAACATTCCGTGCTCATGGATTGGAAGAATAAATATTGTCAAAATATTGTCAATACTACCCAGAGCTATCTACACATTCAATGCAATCCTAATCAAAATTGCAACAGCATTCTTCTCGAAACTAGAACAAGCAATCCTAAAATTCATATGGAACCACAAAAGGCCCTGAATAGCCAAAGTAATTTTGAAGAAGAAGACCACAGTGAGAGGCATCACAATCCCAGACTTTAGCCTTTACTACAAAGCTGTAATCATCAAGACAGCAGCATGGTATTGGCACAAAAACAGACACATAGACCAATGGAATAGAATAGAAACCCCAGAACTAGACCCACAAATGTATGGCCAACTAATCTTTGACAAAGCAGGAAAGAACATCCAATGGAAAAAAGACAGTCTCTTTAACAAATGGTGCTGGGAGAACTGGACAGCAACTTGCAGAAGATTGAAACTAGACCACTTTCTCACACCATTCACAAAAATAAACTCAAAATGGATAAAGGACCTGAATGTGAGACAGGAAACCATCAAAACCCTAGAGGAGAAAGCAGGAAAAGACCTGTCTGACCTCAGCCGTAGCAATTTCTTACCTGACACATCCCCAAAGGCAAGGGAATTAAAAGCAAAAGTGAATTACTGGGACCTTATGAAGATAAAAAGCTTCTGCACAGCAAAGGAAACAACAAAACTAAAAGGCAACCAATAGAATGGGAAAAGATATTTGCAAATGACATATCAGACAAAGGGCTAGTATCCAAAATCTATAAAGAGCTCACCAAACTCCACACCCGAAAAACAAATAACCCAGTGAAGAAATGGGCAGAGATCATGAATAGACATTTCTGTAAAGAAGACATCCGGATGGCCAACAGGCACATGAAAAGATGCTCAACATGGCTCTTCATCAGGGAAATACAAATCAAAACCACACTCAGACATCACGCCAGTCAGAGTGGCCAAAATGAACAAATCAGGAGACTATAGATGCTGGCGAGGATGTGGAGAAATGGGAACCCTCTTGCACTGTTGGTGGGAATGCAAATTGGTGCAGCCACTCTGGAAAACAGTGTGGAGGTTCCTCAAAAAATTAAAAATAAACCTACCCTATGACCCAGCAATAGCACTGCTAGGAATTTACCCAAGGAATACAGGAGTACTGATGCATAGGGGCACTTGTACCCCAATGTTATTAGCAGCACTCTCAACAATAGCCAAATTGTGGAAAGAGCCTAAATGTCCATCAACTGATGAATGGATAAAGAAATTGTGGTTTATATACACAATGGAGTACTACGTGGCAATATGAAAGAATGCAATGTGGGCCTTTGTGGCAACATGGATGGAACTGGAGAGTGTGATGCTAAGTGAAATAAGCCATACAGAGAAAGACAGATACCATATGGTTTCACTTTTATGTGGATCCTGAGAAACTTAACAGAATCCCATGGGGGAGGGGAAGGAAAAAAAAAAAGAGGTTAGAGTGGAAGAGAACCAAAGCATAAGAGACTCTTAAAAACTGAGAACAAACTGAGGGTTGTTGGGGGGTGGGAGGGAGGGGAGGGTGGGTGATGGGTATTGAGGAGGGCACCTTTTGGGATGAGCACTGGGTGTTGTATGGAAACCAATTTGACAATAAACTTCATATATTGAAAATAAAATAAATAAAATATGCCATGTAGATAATAAGAAAAGTAAATCAGAGAAGGAACAATGGTGTGTCTGGTGTGGGATTATGATTTAAATACAATACAGAAGTTCATGGAGGAATATTTGATTCATGTGGATCAAGAAAAAAATATATTGAGCAAAGGAAAATCAAGTGAAAACTATTCTAAGACAGGTATGTGTTCTGTCTTTTGCGGAATAGTAAGAAAGAACAATTAGAAAAGATGAGGCTAATGTAATAAAAAAAAAACAACCCTGAAATCATATAGCTGTAATGTGGACCACTTTAAGGCTTTTTTCTCTTTAAATGATTAAGATGAGAGTTTTTGAAGGGTTTTGGGTAGAAGGCTGAAATACATGATGTGAGAGATGGGGGGAAATGAAAAGAGGTGGAGGAGAAGGTACAGAAAGTAGGGAAGAGAAGAGGAAAAACAGGAGAAGGTGAAGAAGAAAAAGAACAGAAGAGGGAAGAGAGAGGAAGAGGAGGTAGAGAAGGAGGAAGAGTTACCAAAGGGCTATCACAATCATCACAGCAAAAAGGGACTTTGACTTGGGCCAGAGTGGCTGCAATGGAAGAAGAAGTAGAGGTTGTTTTCTGAAAATAGTCAACGGATATTGCCAAGAGATTGCTAAGAAGTATGAGGGGAAACAAGAAAAAAAGAAAAAAAAAGATGATCTCAAGGTTTTAACCTGAACAATTGAAAGAAAGTTGCTGTTTGTTGAGATGACGTCTGAGAAAGAAAAAAAAAAATTGGGGGGAAATAGAGTTTAAATTCAGAGCTTGTTAAGTCTGAGATTCTTAGACGTCCAAATAGAGATTTAGAATAAGCAGGTAGTTCTTTTATGCAAAGAGGAGTTCCAGGCTACAGAAGGAATTTGGGGATTATTACCATAGGAGAATGAGTGAAGATGAAGACTAGACCAGGTCCAAGCAATGAACACTGGGATTTGAGAATGAAAATGCTACCTAAATGCCAATATATCTGTATATTTAAATGAAAAAGGACAAATTCTTGAAAAACACAAATTACCAAAACTAACCCAAGGAGAAACGATATCTAAATAAAAAATATACAATATACAAAAAATGTCCATAACAATACTCTTCATGAAATTTGTACACTTAATTCATATGCCAGTTCACATTTGGGATAGTCACTTAATGCAATGTCATAAAGCAATGAAAATGACCAAAATCATGCAAGATACAACAGCTTGTAGAGATTCCACAGACATCATGTTAGGCAGAAGAGGCCCAACTCATACTGCTTATTCCATATTCATAACATTCCTGTGCAGTCAGAAATAATCTATAGGTATTAGAATACTTGTTTCCTACAGTGTGTTAGTAATGCCTTATACCTTGATCTTTGGTTACTTATCTTTATTTTTTAAGCTTTGTTCAGCTATTATCTGAGTCTTTTTAGAATAATCATCAAACTATACAGTTTTAATTTCATTCACTTTTATGCTAAACTTCTAAAAACACTTTTTTAATTATTAGAAAATAAAAAACAAATGAGCAGAAAAAATAAATAAAATAAAATCCTAATAACCAGAGAGGTGATAGGTAATTTTAGAGTGAATCCAGGTGTCCTTTTGATCTATATCTACCAAAATTCATCATCTCTGTGTTAAAAAAGTCATACCTAGCATATTAGAGAGGTTAACATTCTTCTCAAAGGAGAAGACTTATGTATCAAAAAGTATTATAGTAATTGTTTTAGTCCATTTGGCCTACTATAATAAAATATCAGAAGACTGTGTGTCTTGTATACAATGAAATGTATTTCACACAGTTCTGGAACATGGAGGTCTGAGATCAGTGTGGTCAGATAAGGGCTCTCTTCCAGGTTGCTGTTTTCTCATTGTAGCCTCACATGGTGGAAAGAGGGGTACAGAGTTCTCTGGGATTCTTTCTACAGCAGCACTAATCTTATTCATGACCTACACACCTCCCAAAGGCCCTTTCTCCTCATACTATTATCTTTCAGGATTTGGGTTTCAACATATGAATTTTGAGGTGCATATTAAGACCAAAGCAGTAACTTATCAATTTACATCATCAAAAGTCTGAGAAAATAAATGTGGAGAATGGAGAATGGATTCTAAGGGTGATATATCAGAGATAAAGTAAAAATAATTATATACCAAGGTTAATTTATTGATATATTTTTAATTGTGGATTTTTTTCCTATTTATTAGGCTTTTACTTTCAGAAAGCTAGTTTACCAGCACATAATGGTGAGGTCTGAGTAGTGATTGTGGATTTAGTGGAAGAGTTCAAGCTTCTGATGATGACTGTAATCTTTTGTTCAATTAGATAACAACTTGGATTTGTGAATGATTTATCCTGATTAAAGTTGAAATATAAGAAAAATCCAAAGTTGTAGAATGACAACAATATGGAATAGTTTTATCATGTGCAATCTGCCTATATGTCCCTTAACTATGTAACTGGTGAAGATCTAGAGGAAAATTCTTTGTACAAGGTACAAGGGGGTATGAGCAGCATTGAAAAGTATTCTAACTGCTGGTCTGAAATGAAAGTGGAGATAATTTCATTAAAATGAGCTTCCTCACTTCACTGGAAATGATGGGACCATGGAAGGGCAGAGACCATATTATAGCCCTTAGCAAGATGGTTTTGGTTACTTACTAGTTGGTAGGGTTAGAGTGGTTATCAAAATTGGATGATATGCTTTAGTAGTAAATTGAATAAAACATCATGCTGCCCCAAGACTAAAATAAATAGACAATCCACTAAATTCCTATATGACCTATATAATTAAAAGAACTCTAGGTTAGGTGAAAGAAGGGATGATCCAGGCATCATAAGGAGTTAGAGATCCTTATCCAATTAAAGACTTTAGTGAGTTCACGGAGCCAGAACCCATGAAGGAAGTTATCTGTGAGGAAGAGCCATGCATTGATATTAATATCTAAATTCTCCCTCTAGTTTTCCTGAATGGATATATATTCCTTTGCCAGGAAAACTGTGCACTGAAGAGGGTAAAACCTGGAACTTTCAGGTATTGTTTGACCTCATCTCTGAGTTAATCTTAATTATAATGATGATAGAATGTCAGGGTATACACTTATTAGAGTGGAAGATAATAGGGGTGTGGGAAGTGATTCTACTGCATGTGAAAAATCATCCTGAATATATTGTTAAAATATATATACTCAAGGCCAAGTAGAAAACCATGGAGTTCCCCCTCATTAAAAAATAATAAATCTAAAGCCTCTTTCCCTGGCAAAACTGCAGTACTTGGTGTTACTATCTAATACTTTAAAAAATGATACAGGAATGGTGATCCATTCCATATAGCCATTTAATTCAAATGTTTAGCTGTCCTATCACAGACGAATTTCAGAGGGTGACAGTAAATTCATAGGCTGAATTAGGTGGTAACATCAATTGCAACTGCATTTTAAGTTATGGCCCACTTATTGGTTTAAATTAAAACAATCTTGGCACTAAATACTGAGTTATTGAATTTTGTGGACTAATGGAGCATAACAGGTAGGTTTCATCACCTTGAAATAAGGCTTTAGGGCCATCTCTGGCCTTTTGCCATAATTTTGACCTGGGGCAAGCGAACCATAATCTGCAGGACAAATACAGGCTGTTTTTGCATAGCCTTTCATCTAAGAATAGTTTTTTTACGTTCAAAGGATCAGAGGAGTAAGGAGGAGGAGGTGAGGGAGTGGGGATAAGAGAAAGAAGGAAGCTTGTAATGATATGTTAAGATATCTTTTTCAAAACTCTATCAGCGAATCAGAACTTCTCAGGCAAAGTATTTTTTAAATACACAGTAAGAGAAATACACAATTTTATTTTACAAACAGACATATTCCAATTTTCTCTTTTCAAATACCCATCATTACCCAACAAATACCCATTAATAGTATGCTTTCATGAAGATATTTCCCTACCATTTTGTTCCAAAATATGTGGTATTTTAATAGTAATGAAAAAGTAACCAGTTTTCAAAAGAAAGGTGTAATAAGCTAAAGAAATTTAGAAATTGATTGCTTGAAATTTTTGCCATGGTTATTGTTACTGAAGAGTATATAAGCTCATTAATTATGAAAATGCTCATCCACCCACTGGAAAACTTAGAATTATTTTAATCTCTATTAAAATATTCCAAATAAAGACTTTCTCTGCACTGTAAAAAATATTTGTATAAAAAGAAAAGTTTAGGCAGCAGATTAACATTAGAGAAGACAGAAATGTAGTAACTCAATGTCAAAAATTCAAGTAGGACAAAAGAATAATTATTGTGATTTTCACTTCTTTTTTTTCAATCTAAATCTTTTTTTTCTTTTTTAAAAAAATTTATTTACATCCAAGTTAGTTAACATATAATGTAATAATGGTTTCAGAAGTAGAATTTAGTGGTTCATCACTTGCATATAACAGCCAGTGCTCATCCCAACAAGTGCCTTCCTTGATGCCCCTCACCCATTTAGCCCTTTCCCCCCCACCCAGCACCCCTCCAGCAACCCTCCATTTATTCTCTGTATTTCAGAGTCTCTTATGGATTTCCTTCTTCTCTGTTTTTATCTTATTTTGATTTTTACTTCTTTCGATGTGATCAGTATGCATTGTAAGGCATCAATTTTGAACTATGATGGTCCTTCTAGATAAGTACCAAGATCAGATAGGCTTGGAATAAGCTTTCAGATAACTTATCACATAACTAAACTGATATTTGCAAATATAATAATATGTGTTTTATCAAATTGAATCTAATAGTTGTACCATTAATATTAAAATTAATTTATATAATAAAGTTATATTATAAAATATATTAATTCTTTTGCCTAATTTCCTTGCTTAATTTCTATTTTTGTATTAAAGTGTTTAAATATTCTATACTGTAATTGTATAATTTATAAACAAATAAATATACATATACTGTGAAATTCAAGTATTTTTGTTTGTGTTTTGTTTTTTACTGACAATATATGATAAAGAGTAATAATAATAAGCAAAAGCAATTTATAAATTGTTTGAAATGATTGCCATGACCTCTATTTACAGAAACAAACAAACAAACAAACAAAATCCACATTATTTAAGGACATATGATTAGTGATTCAATCTATTTAATAGTTACAGGTCAATTCCCATTTTTATTTTCCTTTGAGTCAGTGATAATTTGTGGGTTTCTAGAAATATGTGCTTTCCAGCTAAGTTTTAGAAATCTAGGTAGTGAATTAACTCTATATAGAATATATGTAAAATTGAATCTCTGAATTCCAGAACAGCAGAAAGGAACATGGAAAAATTAAAGTCTAACTTTGTTCTTCCTCTGAGAGAATTTTAAAAGGAAATAGATAAAAGCACCAAATAAAAAGGCAAATAATTTTGGTCCAAATAAGGGACAGATAAGGGAAAGAATTAGGCTTTGGAAGTTAGGCAGGCCACTATGAAAATTATGTCAAGAAAAACAGTATTATTTTGAATACAAACTTTGAAGAGCTCTGTGAAACACTCTACCCTTCTTGCTTTATTTTACTCATAACCTCAGTAATATCACTAAAATGGTTCACTTACTTGAGAAAATCTCAATCTTTTTGAGCATGTGCTTAAAAGCATCTTGCACTTGTTTGTTTCTCAGTGTATAAATGAAGGGATTCAACACGGGGGCAACAGAAGTACTGAGCAAGGCTATCCCTTTATTTAAAGACACTCCCTCCTTTGTAGAAGGCTTCACATACATGAAGATGCAGCTGCCATAAGAAATGGACACAACCACCATGTGAGAAGAACATGTAGAAAAGGCTTTCTTCCTCTGTTGAGAAGAAGGTATCTTCAGAATAGTCCTGATGATGTTTGCATAGGAGAGAATCACTAATACCAGTGTAACCAGGAGTGTCAAAATGGCTGAGAGAAATGCCATTAATTCTATTACAGCTGTGTCTGTGCAAGAGAGCTGTAATATAGGAGTAAAATCACAGAAGAAATGATTTACAGTGTTGGCTGCACAGAAGTCTAGCTGGAGACCCACAAGGAGTGGTGGGACAATTACTATAAAACCGGCCAACCATGAAGCAAAGACCAACAAGTTGCAGACTCTGTCACTCATGATGGTGGTGTAATGCAAGGGTTTGCAGATGGCTACATAGCGGTCATAAGACATGGCAACCAGAAGAAAAAATTCGATTGCACCCAAGACAGTAGTAAAAAACAGCTGTGTTGCACAACTGTTGTAAGAAATGGTCTTGTCACCTGTTGCCATGCTGACAAGAAATTTGGGGATGCAGACAGTTGTGAATAAGATTTCTAAAAATGAAAAGCTTCGGAGGAAGAAGTACATGGGTATCTTTAGATGAGAATCCAACAGGGTGAGGGTGATTATGGTTAGATTCCCAGTGACACTCAACATGTAGGTGAAAAAGAGGAGAAGAAAAATAACCACTTGTAATTGTGGGTTATCGGTCAGTCCAAGAAGAATGAAGGTTGTTACCGTGGTGTGGTTTCTCATGGCTGACTTCTACCAATGAAATAATAATAAAATAAGGAATAAGAAAAAAAAATGAGAATTAAAGGGGATAAGGCTGTATGAGATACCTATTATCTTGAGATCATCCATATACATGTTGCTACTGACACCTAAACTCCTTCGATATTCTGCTAGTCAGCAGTAACAGCCTCTAAAAATTCGCTCATATAATTTGTACTCAGAATTTCACTAACTCAGTGCAACTCTCTGAGTTTCTTTTCTCAAGTGTCATAATTTCAGGCATTCCAAAAGGATAATATATGGCATTTACAAAGTCATATTAAAATAGAAACAAAGAAAGAAACAGAAAAACTGTCATGATATTTTAACTTGCATCTTCTGTAGTTGCAATTTTTTCCAATCTATTTAGTTTACATTTACATTATTTTACATCATCAGCTGGCTCATTCTTCTTTGCTAATCGTGTCTCTTTTCTCTATTTATTACTCCTTATGATAGTATTCTGTAAGTCAGATTTCAGCTGAGGACTCTTCGCCTTTTAAGAAATGTAAACTTGACCTAAACATCTGAGGCCCATATACAGTGGGGACTCAGTACTTTCACCAAACTTTTGCAAACTCTTCAAGATTGAAATCCTCATGACCACTTTAGGTCTGCTTTCTCCTTTTTCCTTTGGATTTACTTTCATCTCACCAGCCCTGTTTATTCTCCTTTCTGTGATATGAAACCAAGCAGACAGGAAGTGTATCCTCATGCATGATGATTGTATTATTTATGTAGCATGCCTTATTTAGTTTTTGCAGTAACAGAAAAGGGTTCTAGAAAACAAGCCATACAAAAATTTTATCTACCCCTGCCTACTAGTTCCTTTTAGTGTCCTTGCTCTGCATGGCTTCCCCTGTTGTCGCGGTAGACTCTTCACTTCTTTCTTACTCATGTCCCCCCTTCTCTTCTCTTATTCTCAGTCGGTTAAGTGTCCACTCTTGGTTTGAGCTCAGGTCATGATCTCACTGCTTTGTGGGTTTGAGTCCCCCCACATTGGGCTCTGCACTGACGGTGTAGAGCCTGCTTGGGATTCTCTCTCTCTCCCTCTGTCTCTCTGCCCCTCCTCCATTTGTGCTGTCTCTATCTCTCTCAAAATAAACAAATAAACTTAAAAAATTACATAGAATTATGTTACCTTTTCATTTTTTCTTGTTTTCCATCTTTTTCCAGACCATGCCTACATCCTCATGTTTATTATATTGAAAGTCTATCACCAAATTTTTGTAAAGCATGACCATATTTCTTAAGAAGAATATCATGTCATATGTTACATTGCATTTTAAACTTTTTATACTTCAGGGCTCCTGGGTGGCTCAGTCGGTTAAGCATCTGACTTTAGCTCAGGTCAAGATCTCATGGTTCGTGGGTACAAGCCCTGCATGGGCTTGGTATTCTCTCTGTGTCTCCCTCTCTCTCTGCCCTTCCCTGATCTGTACTTTCTCTTTCTCAAAATAAACTTAAAAAAATAAACTTTTTACACTTCATATATTCCAGTTCAGAGGTTGAGAATGTACAAATATTTCCAATGGTTATAAATAATTATAATGCACTAAGATTTCTTTTTTTCCTCTTTCACTTTATTCCTTTCTTACTTGTTTTCTTTCTTTTCCCACACTCCTCAGTGTATCATTTTTCTAAAAATGTCTGCATTCTGGCCATTTAAGTCAAAAGCATAGGGAAATGTCAATCAGCAGAGGATGAATTCTATAGGGTGCCAAATTATAAAGATAGAAGTGAATCATACATGCATATTCCCAGGCTAAATTTAAATTACAAAATTGCAACCCCCCCAACAAAAACTATTGTAAATTACATCATTTTTTTTCTTTTAATTCCAAATAAAATACTTGCTGAATGGCAGTAAAAGTCATTATTTCTGACCATTTTTACAGTCCTAGGGACTTCTGTACCAACTTAGGTAATTTATAGGTAAGAGAGAGGAGACTCCTTTGGGATATGAAAACTGGGGAGTTCATGAAATATTTAAATTCTATTGAATTCAACAAAATGAAGTTTCTCAAATTCAAGACTAATTCATTTTTCTAGTGACATATTTTATGATATTCACATTGACTTTGCATACTAAAGGCATATATAATTATAATTATGTGAGGAAAACAACACATTCATTTAATAAAATTCATTTCTGAGATTCTGTTGAAGCCTATGAAGGGTATCTATTTAAAACTTGATTCCTACAAAATGAAGTTTCAAAGGTTTCTTATTAAGACAACTCGACTGAGTTGATAAAAAAATAGTTTTAACATCATACTATATATTTCAATGACTTACAAATAAATCAACTTTTTTTGTCCACTTTGTGCAGTTAATATGACCAAAATACTTTTTTTTCCAAACCTTATTGTTGTTAGTAGCAATTTCATCCCCAATTGTCTTCTTTTGATTTGAGTCCCAGAACAGAGGCAATTTCTGAATGTTGTATATTCATCATATTTTTTTATATTGCTTTAACCTACTTTTATCTTACATTCTCATCCAAAATACATTAATCCCAGCACCTCACACTCAAGACACATGAGCTGAAAGATTTTTATGATAACAAGAAATTCATCTAATTTCATTTCTTCTCATTATTTTCTTTAAAGAGCCATATCTCCAATTTATTCTATATTAAATTTGGAGCACATTTTTTTGCATTACATATAAAATAAACACACCTCTTTAAAAAATTTAGAATGGAGTGGTAAAAAGGGAATGTTTCAGTCTCATTGTTTACTTTGAAATGTGTCTGGCCTCCATGAGAAGCACTATTGCTTCTTTTGTAGTTTTTAAGATTGCAAGAACTATAATCATTTTTGTGTACTCTGCCATTGATCTCAAGAGGATTAGCTGATGAAACAATTTTTAAAAGATGGAAACATTCCCTGGGAGACCATTGTACAAATACATTAAAAATACATGACTTATTTATTAAGTGGAGAAAACTCTATAATCCATAAACTTAAGTTTATAAAACAAGACAAAATCTTCTTTTTAGACAGCTATATGTTGTAAGCCATAAGGAGTTTTTGGAACTTACAGCTTACATATCCATGACAAATATACATTCTACACAAGAAAAGTGAAACTCCCCAATCCATATTGTGAAAAGACTTTAAGGGGATTACTAAAAATTTGAATCCTGATTCAATAAGGGGCTTATACCTACCTAAATTAAACCTTTCAAGGCTATCTTCTTGAGTGACAGATTGAATTTAGAGACTTAATTAGTTTTAGGATTTGAAAGCAAGACATGTCATCATTGACAAAAGAAATATTAAGTGTGTGATATTACCCTGGAAGGATCAAAATCATAGAGCTCTAGATTGAGGGGAAATGAGTGTCTCAAGACAGACAATAAGAGTCTAATATTTGTACCAGCTATCTAAGTGTCTTCACCCAATCTGCAGGAAATTTGGTTGATTCTACATAAAATTTTATTTCAATTCATTTTACCTTTATTTCTACTGCTAAGTACTTAAACTAATCCTGTTATAACAGATAAACTTTAAAATCATTGCAATATTACATAGATTTTTAAAGGTATTTCAATTAAGTAAAAATGTATGTACAGAATATGCAATTATTATACTATATAGCTTGGTCACTTTTCACAGATTTAACATACTCACATAAGCAGTACTCAGATAAAGAAGTAGAATGTTACCAGTACTGCAGAATCCTCCCTTTTATTCTTTTCTGGTCATTATCCCTCTCAAGGTTTAGCCACTATTCTTACTTTCAATGAATTGGGTCTTTTCTTTTTTTTTGCCAGATTTAACACAATGAAAAGTTATTTCCTGGAAATTTAAAGTCAAATATGCTGCACAGATGGCAGAGATTATGTTTGTAGGGTGGGATGTGCCTACTCTATGCCACCATTCAGAAATTAACTTTTAAAGCTCTGGCCTCTTCAACATATATCTACAATAGACAGAAGAAGAGAGTCTGGTAAATCATCATAGGGGAGGTTTTTAGTGCTAGGCTTGGAGGTAATTCTCATAATTTCCATTTATTTTCCATTGATAATAACCCAGTTATATAGACATACCAAAATGCAAAATGTCCAGATGTCTAGTCTTGATGTGTGTCCAGTAGGAAACGTTTTGTGATTAAACATAATGTCTGCTACAACTGCTAAGATCTGAATCCACTCTACCATTCCCTTCCACTTGGTCTAAATAGTAGCCTCTAATAAGCTTCTAAATGATCTTTGCCTCTTTTCCTTATCCAATCTATTTTCTGTAGAGAAGATAAAAATATGTTTTCTCAAGTTATGCTACTTCTTTGCTAAAATTATGTCCCAAAGCCACATTAAATTGTAGATGAGTGGCCAATAAGAATCCTTGGCATAGCTCTTCACTACCCTTCTTCATGCTCTTCCATTCTTTCCTTATCTGCTGTTATCAGTGTAATACCGACTCTCTTTCCATTCCTTAAGCTCTTTTTCACCTCTCTCCCTACATCTGCTCTCACTTGGCCTCCAAATTCCAGGTCTCTAATTAAATATCATCTCCTTAAAACAGTCATTTTCAGAGGAAACCATTTGTGAGGAGACCCTCCCCTTCTTTATAGTCATTATCTCAACATTTTTTTTCTTTACAACTCTATCAATATTTATTTTATGTATTTTTCTCCTTTCTCTGTCTCTGTCTCTCTCTCTCTCTCTCATCTCTGTTCTCTTAGATAATTAAGCCATTTAGGGGCAGAGAGTTGTCTGTTATATTATTCATCCCTATATATTTAGGATCTGGTATAGCCCTCAAACTAGAAATTTTAAAAGTATGTGATGAAGAATTAAAAAGTTGAGTTATTTGGATATGAGAGCAATTGATGGTTATTCTGAAATTTTGAACATGATGAAATAAGAAATGAGACAATGTCACTAAGTAAGATGTGGCATAACAGGAAGCCTGGAATGAGCATGGAAGAAATTTGGAGGAAAGAGGGAATAATGATGAGTTAATTTTTAAAATATTAAATTCAGGGTGTCATCTATATAAAAATTTTCTGATATAGGTCTTTCCAATTTTCAAATAAAATAATCTACACTGAAAACTAATAATTAAAACTTATGCAACTCTGGAAGCATTTGAAAATAACTTCAGGATAAAGTATTTTAAAATGAGAAAAATACCAGTTGAAAAGAAATGAGCCATCAAACTATGAAAAGATATGGGGGAATCTTATATGCATATTACTAAGTGAAAGAAGCCAATCTGGAAAAGTACATACTCTATTATTCCAACTATATGACATTACAGAATAAGAAAATTATGGAAATAGTAAAAAGACCAGTGGTTGCCAGGGGTTAGGGAAAGGGGTGAAGGATGAAGAGATGTAGACAGAGGATTTTTAGGGCAATGAAAGCATGTGATACCATAATTATGGATAACCAATCACAAATTTTTAAAAAAAAAATTTAATGTTTATTTATTTTTGACAGAGAGCAAGAGAGAGAGAGAGAGAGAGAGAGAGAGAGAATGAGTGGGGGAGGGGCAGAGAGAGAGGGAGACCCAGAATACGAAGCAGGCTTCAGGCTCTGAGCTGTCAGCATAGAGCCCCACACGGGGCTGAACTCACGGACTGCGAGATCATGACCTGAGCCGAAGTCAGACGCTCAACCGACTAAGCCACCCAGGTGCCCCCAGAACTTAATTAAGCTATTCAAATCATAAAGTCCAGAAAAGAAAATTTGCATTAACTATATGATATGGTTCTCTAATACTCTTTTTTACTAAAAATTTTTATTGTAGTTTTTATATTGCTATAGTCTTTTTTTTTTGATCAACCATTTTATTTTTTTTAAGTTTATTTTGAGAGAGACAGAGATGGCACAAGTGGGGAGAGGCAGAGAGGGAGGGGGAGAGAGAGAATCCCAAATAGGCTCTGTGCTGCCAGCACAGAGCCCAACCACAGGACTCAAACTCGTGAAACTGTGAGATCATGACCTGAGCTCAAACCAAGAGCTGGATGCTTAACCAACTGAGCACCCGGGTGCCCCTAGTCAACTATTTTAAAGTGTACAGTTCAGTGGCATTTAGTCCATCCACATTGTTCAGCAACCACCACCTATACTAAGTTCCAAACACTGCTCTCCTAAAAGGAAACTGTACCCACTTAATAGTCATTTCCCATCCCTTCTTTTCTGAGCCCCTGGCATATACTAATCTATTCTAACTCTGTAGATATTTCATATATATGGAATCATACAATATGTGACCTCTTATGTCTGGTTTCTTTCACTTAGCATCATGATACTGACGTTCATCCATACTTAAGCATGAATTAATACTTCATTTTTCTAGCTGGATAATATTCCATTATGCATATGTATCCCATTTTATCCATTTATCTGTAGATGGACATTTGAGTTGTTTCCACCTTTTGGCTATTGCGAATAGTGCTGCTATAAACAATAGCATACAAGAATTTGAGAGCCTGTTTTCAGTTATTTGGGTGAATATCTAGGAATGATATTGTTGCATCATATGGTAATTTTATGTTTATCTTTTTTAATGAGACTCCCAAACTTTCCTCAGTGCCTACACTGTTTTACATTCCCACTAACAATGTATTGGATTTCCAATTTCTCCATATCAATTTCTTTTCTTTTTTTAATTATGGCCATGCTGGGATCCTCCCAGCGTGGCCATAATTGAAGTGCAATTCACTGTGGTTTTAATTTGCATTTTTATAATGATGTGTAACACTGTTGCATGTCCTTGTTGGCCATTTGGAGAAATGTCTGTTCGAATCCTTTGCACATATTAAAATTGGGTTATTTGTGATTGTTTTTGTTGCAGCTGATTTGCAATAGTTCTCTATGTATTCTGAATACTAGAACCTTATCAGATATGTGATATGAAAATACTTTTTCCAGGGGCGCCTGGGTGGCTCACTTGCTTGGGCATCTGACTTTGGCTCGGGTCATGATCTCGTGGTTTGTGGGTTCGAGCACCACGTCAGGCTCTGTGCTGACAGCTCGGAGCCTGGAGCCTGCTTCAGATTCTGTTTCCCTCTCTCTCTGCCCTTCCCCTGCTCATGCTCTGTCTCGCTATGTCTCAAAAATAAAACATTTAAAAAAATTTTTTAAAAGAAAATACTTTTTTCAGGTTTTTGCTTTTTGAGAAAGAGGGGGGAGGGGGCACAAGTGAGCAAGGGGCAGAGACAAAGAATCCCATGAAGGGCAGAGAAAGAAAGAGAGAGGGAGAGAGAGAGAAGCGGGGCTCATCCGAAGTGGGTCTTGTGTTCACCCAATGTGGGTCTTGTGCTTACCTGATGTGGGACTCAAACTCATGAACCCTGAGATCATGTCAGATGCTTAACCACTGAGCCACCCAGTTGCCCTTCCAGGTTTACTTTACACTTTCATGACAATGCCCTCTGATGCATAAAATTTAGATGAAGTCCAATTTAATGTTTTCTTTTGTTGCTTATGTTTTTGGTGTCATACATAAGAATCAACTGCTAAATCCAAATCAAAGTTATGAAAATAGACCTCTATATTTTCTGCTATGAAATTTATAGTTTGCTCTTACTTCTATGTAATTGATATACTTAATTTGTGAATAGTGGTGACCTAGGGCTCTAACTATTCTTAGCATGTGGCTATCCAGTTGTCCCAGCACCATTTAAGAGACTATTCTTTCCTCCATTGAATAGTCTATGTACCTTATGAGAAAATTGATTGGCTATTGATGTATGAGATTATTCTGGACTTTCCATTTCTATTTAATTTTTCCATAAAGAACTTAAAGTTCTTTCCAATTCAAGTGTTTTTATTTATTTTCATCTAACCGTTCTGGCTAGAACTTCCAGCACAATAATGAATAGCAGTTGAGAATGTAGACATCCTTGTTGTGTCCTGGAGGTTTGGGAAAGGCTTTCAATCTTTCACCACTAAGTGTGACAATAGCTGTAGGGTTTTCATGAACACTTAGCAGTTTGAGGAAGTTTCTTTCTATTCCAAGTTTGCTATATTTTTATCATGAAGTTTTATCATTTGAATCTTCTCAAAGACTTTTCCTGCATCGGTTGTAATGACCATGGTTTTTTTTTTCTCCCTTTATTTTATCTTCTATCATTGGTGTATTATGCCAATTGATTGTTGTATGTTGATCACTGTACATTACATCCCATTTTATCATGGTGTATTACCTTTAAATGCAACTAAATTTGATTTGCTAATATTTTGTTGAGGATTTTTTCATCTATATTCATAAGGGATATAGATCTGTATTATTCTGTTTTGTGATGTTTTTATCTGGCTTTAGAATCAGAATAATGCTGTCCTCATGCAATCAAGTAGGAAGGGCATTATAATCTCTAATATTTGGAAGTTAAAATTATTTAATTCTTTAATTCTTCTTTAAAGTTTCAGGGGGCACCTGGGTGGCTCAGTTGGTTAAACATCCAACTTTGGCTCAGGTAATGATCTCACGGTTTGTGAGTTCAAGCCCCGTTTTGGGCTCTGTGCTGACAGCTCAGAGCCTAGAGCCTGCTTTGGATTCTGTGTCTCCCTCTCTCTCTGCCCTTCCCCCTGCCCTCTCTCTCTCAAAAATAAGTAAAACATTAAAAAAAATTAAAGTTTCAGGAACATTTATCTGGTCTTGGATATTCTTTATTTAGATTACTGATTCAATTTCCTTAATAACTACAGGTGTATTAGATATTCTGTTCAACCTTAAGTGGTAATTTGTGGGTTTTTACAAATGTTTCAATTATGCTAATTTGTCCATGCACAATTGTTCGTATTTATTCTTATATTCCTTTATATTTATTTATATAAATATATAATATATAATATATAATATATAAATATATAAATATATAATTATATATTATGTATTTATATATATAAATATATATATTATATTATTATTAATTTATTTATTATATTTATTTATTATATTATTATTATATTATAATATATTATATTATATATATAAATACATAATATATAATTATATATTTATATAAATATAAATATTTATATAATGGAATATATTCCATTATATTCCTTAATAATGACTCTGATTCCTGATTTTAGCAATTTGAACCTTCTCTCCTCTCTTCTTGTCAATCAAGCTAAAGGTTTGTCTGCTTTTGTTGACCTTTTGAAAGAACCAACTTTCGGTTTTGTTGATTTTTCTCTATTTTTCCCTCTCTTCTACTTCATTTATCTCCACTCTATTATTTACTTGTTTCTGCTGGTTTTGGGTTTATTTTGCTCTTTTTTAATTTGAAAATTTTTAACATTTAATGAGAGAGAGAGAGAGAGCGAGCGCACGCATGAGTAGGGGAGGTTCAAAGAGACAGTGAGACACAGAATCTTAAGTAGGCTCCAGGCTCCAAGCTGTCAGCACAGACCCTGACATGGGGCTTGAACCCACAACCATGAGATTATGACCTGAGCTGAAGTTGGAAGCTTTACCAACTGAGCCACCTAGGTGCCCCAATTTTGCTCTTTTTTAAATTTAAATCTGGAATTTTGAAATTAGATTATTGATATGAGCTATTTTTTTTTTTTTTTGTTAAAGCAGATGTTTAAAGCTATAATTTTGCCTCTGAACACTGCTTTCATTGTATTTCATAAGTTTTGGTATCTTGTGTGTTTGCTTTCATTTGTCTTCAAGTGTTCTCGAATTTCCTTTGCAACTTCTTCTTTGGCCCATTAGTTGTTTATGCGTGTTTTTTAATTTCCACATGTTTTTTCATACTTACCATGAATTTGGTCTGAAGCTTCTGAGAAGCCAAAATGAAGAAGTTAACAACAAACCATTTACATTATCTATGTTTACACTATCCAATTTGGTAGCCACTAAAAATTGAAATGTGGCTAGTCCAAACTGAGATGTGCTGTGAATGTAAATGTACCTCACATCTCAAAGACTTAGTACAAAAAAAGTAAAATATCTCTTTAATTTTTAAATATGTATTAGATGTTGAAATGATAATCATTTGGGTATACTTGGTTAAAATATCTTATTGAAATCAATTTCACCTGTTCTCTTTACTTTTTAAAAATAAGGTTACTAGAAAATTTTAAATTACAAATGTTGCTTACATTTGTGTTTTGCATTATATTTTTTTGGACAGTGCTGACTTATAATATCCTCTGCTTTTTAAAATTCAAATTACACACGTACGTTAGATCTTTTGATATTGTCCCATAGGTCACAGAGGCTGTGTTCGTTAAATATATATATTTGACTTTTTGTTTTTCAAATTGAGTGGTCTCTATTAATCTCTAAGTTAACTCTTTTTTTTTGACTTTTTTTTATAATCATCTTTCTGCTGTTCAGCCCATCCACTGAACTTTTACTTAAGATAGAATTTTTGTTACAGTATTTTTAAAAGTCTTTTAAATATGTGAATATTTAAATTTCTTTGTGATGAACTTTTATTTTATTTCAAGCTTATTTTAAATATGCAGTCTTCAATATTTGCCCCATGTTTAAAAGGTTTGATATTTCTGATTTCTTCCTGAAATTCCAGCTTTCTGGCTGGATTCAGTTTTCTTCAGCTGACAAACTTCCTGCAACATTTCTTGTAGTGCAGATGTGTTACTGAAAAATGCTCTTAGTTTGATTTTATGTGAAAATGTCTTTATTTCCCTGTAATGTTTGAAGCATAGTTGTACTGTATAGAATTCTAAATTGACAAATAGTTTTTTGTTTGTTTGTTTGCTTGCTTGCTTGTTTGTTTCAGCACTCTAAAGGTGTCCTCTGTTTTCTGGTCTCCATAGCTTGTGAAAAGAAGTCAGAAATTGTTTAAGCCTTTGTTCTCTAATATTCATAGTATGTAATTCGTCCTTTATCTCTAGCCAGATTTGAGATTTTCTCATTGTCTTCGGTGTTTAGTAGTTTGATTATGATTTGTTTAGGCATTTAGTCATGCTTGGAGTTAGCTTGGTTTCTTGATTCTGTAAATTTATGTCATTCTTCAAATGTATGAACTTTGGGACCATTGACTCTTCAAAGCCATCACATGTCCAGGTTGCCACTATGAAAGGCATTTTGTAAATTTTTATAACCCCACTTGCCAATCTTGTCAGATAAAGTTTCTCCTTAAAACTGTCTGTTGATTAAAGCAAGAAAGAAGGAAATAATAAATAATGGAAAAGGAAAGTAGGAAAGTATATGATGGAAATAAAGAAGAAGAAAACAGGGAGTGAAGGAGGAAGGTGTTCAGAGATAATCTAATTTGGATCTCAGAATATCGCCTATTATTAAAGACAGAAACATACTCATGGTATTGGATTTGTAATTAATTTTAATAAATGGTTGGTGCTATACAGAATGTCAGTTTTGTAGAAAATGCAATTGAATGTACTTATCCCTTTACTTCTTCAACACTCTTATTTTCTTGATGTAGATCAGAATTTCTGACCTATATCATTTGAATTCCTCCTAAAGAACTTTGTTTAACATTTCTTGCAGGACAAGTCTGTTGGCAATGAATTCTCTGTTTTTATTTTTGCTTAGTCTGTTGGCGCTGCTATCACAAAATACTGTAACTGGGTGCCTTGAACAACAAACATTTATTTCTCAGCTTTAGAGGTAGAAAGTCTAAGATCTGGGTGCCAACAGATCTGGTGTCTGGTAAGAGTCTGCTGCATAGATTTCATACACTTTTAACTAGGTCCTCACATGGTAGAAGGGAGCAGGGGAGCTCTCAGGATGTATGCCCTGGACACAGAACAGTGCTTGATACATTTCAAGCACACAATAAATAGGTATTCACAAATTAATGAAGGTAAACGGGGTGCATTTAAGATACTGCATTTTGTACAGAATCTTCTGAGAACACGGTTGAAGGATATAAAAAGGAGTCTGTGTATTTTGGCATCTCTTATATAGGAAGCAAGCCAAAGATCCTCAGGGAAACATTGCTTTTTGAGCTGAATTCCTTGGAGACATATGCACACAGTTTACAGAATTCCCTGGAAATAAACCATAATCACTTGATAGGATAAATAGTTGCTTAATTTTAGTACTGTGCTGTATTGACTTAAAAACACATTGAATATGAAGAATAAAAGAGATACCTGGATAGTTTAAATTGCTGATCTAGTAACACCTGTGTGGCTCAGTCGGTTAAGTGTCCAGTTTCAGCTCAGGTCATGATCTCAGGGTTTGTGGGTCTGAGCCTTGCATCAGGCTCTGTGGTGACAGCTCAGAGCCTGAAGCCTGCTTCAGATTCTGTCTCTGTCTGTCTCTCTCTCTCTGCCCCTCTTCTGCTTGCACACTCTTTCTCTCTCAAATATAAATAAACATTAAAATTTTTTTAGAAATTGTTGATCTAAGCTAGAAACAGCTAATCACAAAATGTCCACAAGTGTTAAAACTTATTATAAAAATTACACATTTCAGTGTGATGCTTGGAAAGAAAAAAAAATATAAATCTAAGTGCTTCATCCTGCAATAGAAATATAAAAATGAGACCATCACAAACAAAATACTTTGCCTGAATAATTCTGTTTATATACCTTTAAGGATAATAGTTTGTAAATTTTAGTGTTTTGCAGACTGATTTATAATCCACATTTTGAAAATAAATCTCTCTAAAACTCTGAGTACTTTATTTATATTAATATATTTAAGTTATTCTGATTTTATTTTAATTACAGAGGATCTGAAATTATCCCTTCATGTATCCCTTCAAATCTGTATTTTTGTATCCTTTGGGTTAATACCTAGTAGTGCAATTATTGTGTCATAGGGTAGTTCTATTTTAAACTTTTTGAGGAACCTCCATACTGTTTTCCAGAGTGGTTGCACCAGTTTGCAATCCTACCAATAAAGTAAGAGAGATCCCCCTTCTCCACATCCTTGCCAACACCTGTTGCTTCTTGTGTTCTTAAATTTAGCAATTCTGGCAATTGTGAGATGGTATCTCAATGTGGTTTTGATTTGTATTTCCTTGATGATGAGTGATATTGAACATTATTTCATGTGTCTGTTGCCCATCTGGATGTCTTCTTTGGAAAAATGTCTTTTCAGGTCTTCCCCTTATTTCCTAAATGGATTATTTGGTTTTAGAGTATTGAGTTTGATGAATTCTTTATAGATATACCCTTTATCTGATATGTCATTTGCAAATATCTTCTCTCATTCCTTTCATCCATTTTGAATTTACTTTTGTGTATGGTGTAACAAAGTGGTCCATGTTCATTCTTCTGCATGTTGCTGTCCAGTTTTCCCAACACCATTTGTTGAAGAGACTTTTTTCAATTGGATATTATTTCCTGTTTTGTCAAAGGTTAGTTGAATATATAGTTGTGGGTCCATTTCTGGTGTTTCCTATTGTGTTCTACTGATCTCGGTGTCTCTTTTTATTCCAGTACCAGACAGTTTTGATGACTAGTTTTGTAATATAGCTTGAAGTCCAGAATCATGATGCCTCCAGCTTTTCTTTTCTTTTTCTGCTGCTTTGTCTATTTGGGGTCCTTTGTGATTCCATACAAATTTTAGGATTGTTTGTTCTAACTCCATGAAGAACACTAGTGGTATTTTGATAAGAATTGCATTAAGTGTGTAAATTTCTTTGGGGTAGTATAGATATTTTAACAATGTTTGTTCTTCCAGTCCATGAGCATGGAATGCTTTTCTATGTCTTTGTGTCCTCTTCAATTTCCTTCATATGTATTCTATAGTTTTCAGAGTACAGATCTTTTACCTCTTGGGTTAGGTTTATTCCTAGGTACCTTATGGTTTCTGATGTAAATGGGATTGATTCCTTGATTTCTATTTCTGCTTCTTCATTATTGGTGTATAGTAATGCAACAGGTTTCTGTACATTGATTTTATATCCTGCAACTTTGCTGAATTTGTGTATTAGTTCTAGCAATTTTTTGGTGGAGACTTTTGGGTTTTCAACATAAGTGTCACATCATCTGCAAATAGTGAAAGTTTGACTTCTTCGTTAACTATCTGGATACCTTTTATTCCTTTTTTTTTTTTTTCTGATTGCCCAGGCTAAGTCATCCAGTACTGTGTCAAATAGTAATGACGAGAGCCACTATTACTGTCTTGTTCCTGACCTTAGAGGAAAAGTTCTCAATTTTTTCCCACTGAAGATGATGTCAACTGTGGGTCTTTTGTAAATGGCCTTTATGAGGTACATTCTCTCTACCCCTCTATCCCTACTTTGTTGAGGGTTTTATCAAGAAGTGATGTTGTATTTTGTCAAATGCTTTTCCTGAATCTACTGAGGATCAGATAGTCCTTATACTTTCTTACATTAATATGGTGTATCACATTGATTGATTTGCAAATATTGAACACACAGCCCAGGAATAAATCCCACTTGATTGTGGTGAATAATTCTTTTTAATGTACTGTTGGATTCAATTTGCTAGTATCTTGTTGAGAAATTTTCTATCCATGTTCATCAGGGATGTTGGCCTGTAATTCTTTTAGTGGGGTGTTTGTCAGGTTTTGGAATCAAGGTAATGTTACCCTCGTAGAAGGAGTTTGGAGGGTTTTTTTTTTCATTTTATTTTTTGGAACAATATGAGAAGAATATGCATTAAATCTTCTTTAAATGTCTGGCACAATTCCCCTGAAAAGCCATCTGGCCCTGGACTTTTGTTTGTTGGGAGATTTCTGGTTACTGATACAATCTCTTTGCTGGTTATAGGTCTGTTCAAATTTTTTATTTCTTCTTTAAAGTTTGGTAGTTTGAATGTTTCTAGGAATTTGTCCATTACTTTGAGATTGCCCAGTTAGATGTCATATAATTTTTCATAATATTCTCTTATAATTATTTATATTTCTATGGTATTGGCTGTTATCTCTCCTCTTTCATTTGTGATTTTATTTATTTGAGTCCTTTCAATTTTCTTTTTGATAAGCCTGGCTAGAAGTTTACCAATTTTATTAATTCTTTCAAAGAATCAGATCTTCATTTTGTTGATCTGTTCTACTTTTTTTATTTTTTTTGTTTCTTTCTATATCATTTACTTTTGCTCTAATATTTATTATTTCCCTTCTTCTGTTGACTCTAGGCTTTATTTTCTGTTATTTTTCTAGCTCCTTTAGGTGTAAGGTTAGGTTGTGTATTTGAGACGTTTCTTGCTTCTTGAGTTAGGCCTGTATTGCTATATACTTCCCCTTAGGATTGCCTTTCCTGCATTCCAAATGTTTTGAACTGAAATGATACCATTTTTGAATAAAACAATTGTTCATGATTTTGAAAGGAGGGAAAATTCTCTTGCATGTTTTAATGTAAACATAAATAAAAGTAATAGGCTTGCTAAACATATTATAATACACTGTTCCAGTGTATCTCTAGGGAGTTGGGTTAGCAGGAGAAAAACTAGGTCTGATTTGATATCATTCTTACTTGTGGGGATGATGGGTCTGTTTTTGACTCAGATGACTATAGCCATTGTAATACAATTAAGTTCCTTGGGAATTGTCCCTTAGGTTTGGGAGAATGTTTGTAAGTACTAGGAAAATGTTATTATACTTTGGCACTAATAGCTAGAATGTCTAGAACCTTAACTATTCCCTGGAGAAAACTGTTATCATATTCTCTCTGATGAGTTTTTATTAATTCATGAGTTTTTATTTTCATGTACCTTTTCCACACTTCTTATCCTACCTAAAATGCCTTACTTTACCTCCTAATATGTCTCCAAGACAGCTTTGGATCCATCTTTTTTTAAAACATATTTTCTTATTAATCTCCCTTGACTGCCCTAAGCAATCACATTTACCTTTAAATTTATGGCACATTATACATTGCTATATTCATGCAGAAATTCTGTCTCCTCAATATGTTGGTAAAGCACGATAGACAGGGACATTGACTTATACTGCTTTGACGCCTCAGTGTATAACAATGCATTCTCCATGGATCTATTAAATTGTTTAATAAATGTTTTGTATTGATAATGAAGTCCTTAAAGAAGCATCAATGAAGTCATCAAACAAGAAACTTGCCCCCAAGGGATGAAATGTTTATACCTAGGAGTTTTCATGACATTTAGCTTAATGAGAGCTTATATAATTTTCAACCACACAATCAACTCCATTTGAATTGGCTTAGCTCTTGAATACCATATAATTTGGAGGCAGTCAGTATTACCTGCAAGTGTCTGAACACTTGCCAAGTGACTGGTCATCCAAGTAAAGTTGCCTACAGTTTCTCCTCTGTACTCTCTTATGTAGAAGTAAATTAGAGCTTTGCCGTAACTAATTCTATACATCAGGTAAGAAGCCAAGAGCCAGATACAAGTCATTGTCTCATCTGAAGAAAAATCCTATCCTAATGGTAAGTATTTAAATTTATGGTCTTCCCTTACTGTCTTACCTCTTTTCCACTTCTTTTATCTTTTCTTCCCTTTTTCATTATCCTTCTTTCTGAACTCTTATTCACTTCATTTTGCATTTCACTTTGTGATTCTCTTCCTGTTTTCAGAACTGTAACCAGAAGAAACACTGAATCTGTTTGATTCTGTTCAAGTCAGGTTTACTACACAATCAGATGAATTTAATGAATGGCATAGGAGGTGGTAAAATGAAGAGGCGGAATAAAGACAAAACAGACTACACTGACTTACAGAAATAAAAATCAGATAGGACCAAGAAAGAATGTTGATTACCTGAGCAGATGTGGCAAAGGCCAAACCATTGAAGAGCTCTGGTTGTTCTACTGAATGACTTTCAGGATTATCTCCAACCTAAAGCTGGATTTCTGTTTTCACCCATCATAAGTATTTATATATCTATCATCTAGCTTCTCTGTTGCATTCATGGCCAGTTCCTTGAGGCAATGATATTTATATAATCATCAGGCTGAGTATAAGTATTATGACATTTTAGTTCTTACATATTGAGAAAAGAGGAAATATTGTTTTCACCTACATGTTCATTTCTTCATCTCATTACCATAAATATACCTAAGTCAAAATATAAAGATAATTTATGAGATAGTTTTTTATTTCATCAGATTTGTAGAAAATCATTATCATTTCTCAAAAGCAAAGTAAGAGCTTTTATTAGAGTTTATCTTACATTAATCATTTCAAACAATGTCCCATTAGTATATATAATTAATAGCAAATACTAATATTTTGACATTGTTATTTTAATATTTTACAATTGATATCTTTACATAATTTTTCTTGATATTTTTACCAGAACAGAAGCATAATAGGAGGTAATGATGGAAAACCGTACAACTGTGACAGTATTTATCTTAGCAGGATTGACAGAGGACCCAAAGGTGAAGATTGTGCTATTCGTCTTCCTGCTTCTCACCTACTTGCTAAGCATCTCAGGCAACTTAATTATCATTACCCTTACTTTGCTGGGTTCTCATCGCAAGACCCCTATGTATTTCTTTCTTCAAAAATTTTCCTTCTTAGAAATTTCTTATATAACTGTGTATTTACAAATTGCTTGTAAGCATGGCAACTGGGGACAAAACCATTTCCTATAACTGTTGTGCAGCTCAGTTATTTTTTGCCTTCCTTCTTGGAGCATCCGAATTTTATCTCCTGGTTGTCATGTCCTATGATCGTTATGTTGCCATCTGTAAGCCCCTGCATTATACAACCATCATGAGCAGCAAAATCTGTATCCAGCTGATCCTAAGCTCTTGGATCACTGGTTCCCTCGTAATCTTTCCAGGACTCATTTTAGTCCACAGAAGCCTGGACTTCTGTGACTCCAATATCATTGATCATTTCTACTGTGACACTGCTCCCCTTCTGCAGATCTCCTGCAGAGATACACATGTGTTGGAAATTATGAGTTTCGTCTTAGCTTTGGTGACTCTGCTGGTCACCTTGGCATTACTGATTCTACCATACACATATATTGCCTGACAATTTTAAAAATCCCTTCTGCCAACCAGAGAAAAAAGGCTTTCTCCACTTGTTCTTCTCACATGATTGTCATCTCCCTCTCATATGGCAGCTGCATCTTCATGTACATTAAACCCTCGGTCAAACAGAGGATATCCTTAATGAAGGGAGTAGCAACTCTCAATACCTCAGTCGCACCACTTTTGAACCCTTTTATTTGCACTCTAAGGAACCAACGGGTGAAGCAAGCATTTAAGAACTTGCTACAAAGAGTCCTGTCTTTATCCAAGTAGAATCATGAGGTTTATAAGGAAATTTATAAGGCAATCTGCAAAGGAAGTGTTTAGATTGGGTCCCAATGTCACTATTGCATCATCCAATATATAATCATACTTGTTCTTTCACTTATTTCTGAAGTATCATGATGTTTACATTGGCTCTTTTTTCTCAATATATGCCTTCCTGTTCAAAATACTGACACTTTATTTTTCTGTTCCATTGTAAGCATTCTCAAATTTGACCCTTTCCTCTCCTCTTCTTCCACTTAATTGTAGCAAATATATGAAAGATTGTTTTCATCAACTTTATGCGTTAGATCATGGAGACTTAATTATTTCCATGCATGTGCAGTATATTTTGTCCTTATATTTGATTTTCTGTAAACTCTTGATAAATTCAAAACAACTAAATGATGTGTCTTCCTTGGGATTTTTCCTTTGTTTGGCTTTTTATGTCTTGATATTCATTCTCTACTGTTTTTTTAAAAAATTTTTTTTTAACGTTTATTTATTTTTGAGACAGAGAGAGACAGAGCATGAACGGGGGGGAGGCGGTGGTCAGAGAGAGGGAGACACAGAATCTGAAGCAGGCTCCAGGCTCTGAGCTGTCAGCACAGAGCCCAACGCAGGGCTTGAACTCACGGACTGCGAGATCATGACCTGAGCCGAAGTCGGCCGCCCAACCGACGGAGCCACCCAGGCACCCCATTCTCTACTGTTTTTAAATAAATATATTTAAGAGTAGAAATTGAGATTAAAATGCCAATTTGAGAATTTAAAAAGAAATCCCACTAGGCTAGTGTAATAAAAAATATGGTATATATATTTCATACTACATTTTATTCTATATAATAAGTAAATACTGACTCATGTAAGTGTACTTAATCTGGGTAACTTTGATTAAGAATAAAATGCTGCCTAGACAGATCACATTTGATACTTTAACAGCTATTCCTTATTCGTGTTATAATTGTTTTCCTTAGAGTCTACATTTATAATGTAATAATAACCAGGTATTTTATTCTGTGATGTTTTTAAGGCTAATTTGAAAGTATAAAATAAGTATAAGTATACTATCCATATTAAAAAATGAAACAAAACAAAATTTATAGCATAAATTATTCTGATTTTATCTTGTGAAAAAATGATCTTCTAAGAGGTACAATAAGTTACTCCTGGTCACATGACTAGTAAGAAAGATAGAATTGAAATCATTTCTGCTTGATTCCAGAGGCTATGTCTATGGTACCAGCACTTCACAATCAGTTTGTGGCAAAGAGTCGTTTACACGTATACCAAAATGATTATGGCTTCAGTTTTGGGGTTGGATGTAGAGGTGCAATAAGAGACTCTCAAGCTGGTTATGTTGGCTGGTATTGTAGTATACTGTAGTGTCTTATTTTATATATGTGACATGCCACTTAAAAATCTAGAAAGCTTTGTAATATAGCAATTATGTACTTATAGGGTGCTTCTTACAGTTTTACTATATGACCTGCTGTCGAGTCATAGAGTCAAATTGTCCTGAAGTAGATCATTGCTTTTGTATGCCCAAGATAATCTCTCTCTCTCCCACTCAGTCTCTATCTCTGTCTCTATTTCTCTCATGCACACGTGCATACACACACACACACAAACATACTTATCTCTATATCTAACTCAATAATTTCTTTTTTTTTCTTTTGGTAGGATGATTTCCATAATTTGTGTATGAGTCCATAAACCACAGTTAGCCAATCAAGGCATTGGACTCTCTGATTAGCTCAAGGTTACACTTCTATCCTAGGCTTTACAGATGACCATATTCTCTCTACAAACAACTAAATTACTGTTAGGCATGAGACCAAAGTCAGTTCAGTAAAATACAATTTAATAAATTTTTGTAAATATTAGAATATTCTTTACTGTATGTTTACAGCTATAAAAAATAAATACAGAACTTTCAGGGATCCATTAAATAGAACATGTATACCTCACTATGAAGCCAGAGTAAAGAAAGGCAGAACCAAAAAGGAAAAAAAAAATAAGAGAGTATGAATACCAATAACTTCATTTTTTTCATTTTCAGTAACCAAAAATAACAAAAGCTAGCATCCTGTGGAATTTCAGGTTGGATTTTCTATACTCATAACCAAGATGAGTCTTTTTAATTGTTGTATCTGCTAAATGTTCTCTCTACTCCACTGTGTATCTCTTGGCCGTTGGTGGCTTTGTCCTCAGGTATTAAGCAAGAGAAAATGAAAACCAAGAAGAATTTCATTCCCTATATTTTTTATCTATTAGGTTTTTACTTAATGTTTATCTGAATACCACCAGGCCAAGTATTTCTAGAAATTTGTCCCAGAAAAGTACAAGTTTTTAAATGTGTTAATTTTAAAGCAGTTTTAGGTTTACAACAAAATTGAAAAGAAGGTATAGAGATTTCCCATATAACCATGGACCTCAAACATGCATAGCCTCCCCCATTTACAATATCCCTCAGCAGGGTGATATGTTTCTTATAATTGGTGAACCTACATTAACACAGCATAGTTACCTAAAGTCCATAGTTTACATTAAGGTTTACTCTTGGTGAATCTACATTCTATAGGTCTGGACAAGAGTATACTTACTGATAGATAGATATGTAGGTTGACAGATGATATAGATGGAAGATATATAGATATATAGGTGATATACATAGATATATAGATATAAATCCTTTGTACCCTGCCTATTCATCACTTCTCACCCCTCACTCCCCAAAAACTGCTTATTTTATTGTGATCATAGTTTTTCTTTTTGCAGAATGTTATATAGTTGGAATCATAAAATATGTAGCTTTTTCAGATTAGCTTCTTTCACTTAGTGACATGCACTTGGGTTTCCTTCATGTCTTTTCATGGTTTGATAGCTCATTTCTTTTTTAGGATTGAATAATATTCGATTTTCTAGATGCATCATAGTTTGCCCATTTACCTACTAAAGGGTATCTTAGCTGCTTCCAAGTTTGGGCAATTATGGATAAAGCTGCTATAAGGATCTGTGTGCAGGTTTTTGTGTGATCTATTTTGGTGAGTCAATACTGAGATGGGCGATTACTGGATCATATGGTAAGAGTGTTTAATTTGTAAGAAACCACCAAATGTCTTCCAAAGTTGCTGTACCATTTTGCATTCTATCAGCAAAAAAATGAAAGTTCCTGTTGCTTCACATCCTCATCACCTTTGCTGATTTAAGTGTTCTAGGGTTGGCCATTTTAATATGTGTGCAGTGGTTTCTCCTTGTTTTCATTTACATCTCCCTGATGATATATGATGTGGATCTTCTTTTCATGTGCTTATTTTCCATCTATGTATCATCTTTGGTGAGGTATCTGTTAAGATCTTTGGTCCAGTTTCTAATCTTGTTCATTTTCATTGTTTTTTAATATGAAATTTATTGTCAAATTGGTTTCCATAAAACACCCATTGCTCCTTCCAACAGGTGCCCTCCTCAATACCCATCACCCACCCCCCTCTCCCTGCCACTCCCCATCAACCCTCAGTTTATGCTGTTTTTAGAGTCTCTTATGGCTTGGCTCCCTCCCTCTCTAACTTTTTTTTTCCTTCCCCTCCCCCATGGTCTTCTGTTAAGTTTCTCAGGATCCACATACGAGTGAAAACATATCGTATCTATCTTTCTCTGTATGACTTATTTCATTTAGCATAATACTTATTTCCATCCGCATTGCTACGAAAGGCCATATTTCATACTTTCTCATTTCCAAGTAGTATTCCATTGTGTATATAAACCACAACTTCTTTATCCATTCATCAGTTGATGGACATTTAGGCTCTTTCCATAACTTGGCTATTGTTGAAAGTGCTGCTATAAATATTGGGGTACAAGTGCCCCTATGCATCAGCCCTCCTGTATCCCTTGGATAAATTCCTAGCAGTGCTATTCCTGGGTCACAGGGTAGATCTATTTTTAATTTTTTGAGGAACCTCCACACTGTTTCCCAGTGTGGCTGCACCAGTTTGCATTCCCACCAACAGTGCAAAAGGGTTCCCATTTCTCCACATCCTCACCAGCATCTATAGTCTCCTGATTTGTTCATTTTAGCCACACTGGCTGGCGTGAGGTGGTATCTGAGTGTGGTTTTGATTTGTATTTCCATGATGAGGAGTGACATTGAGCATCCTTTCATGTGCCTGTTGGCCATTTGGATGTCTTCCTTAGAAAAGAGTCTATACATGTTTTCTGCCCATTTCTTCACTGGATTACTTGTTTTTCGGGTGTGGAGTTCGGTGAGTTCTTTATAGATTTTGGATACTAGCCCTTTGTCCAATATGTCATTTACGAATATCTTTTCCCATTCCATCGTTTGCCTTTTAGTTTTGTTGATTGTTTCCTTTGCTGTGCAGAAGCTTTTTATCTTCATGAGGTTCCATAAGTTCATTTTTGCTTTTAATTCTCTTGCCTTTGGAGATGTGTCAAGTAAGAAATTGCTACGGCTGAGGTCAGACAGGTTTTTTCCCGCTTTCTCCTCTAGGGTTTTGATGGTTTCCTATCTCACATTCAGGTCCTTCATACATTTTGAGTTTCTTTTTGTGAGTGGTGTAAGAAAGTGGTCTAGTTTCATGCTTCTGCATGTTGCTGTCCAGTTCTCCCAGCACCATTTGTTAAAGAGGCTGTCTTTTTTCCATTGGATATTCTTTCCTGCTTTGTGAAAGATTGGTGGGCCATACTTTTGTGGGTCCAATTCTGGAGTTTCTATTCTATTCCATTGGTCTATGTGTCTGTTTTTATGCCAATACCATGCTATCTTGATGATTACAGCTTTGTAGTAGAGGCTAAAGTCTGGGATTGTGATACCTCCCGCTGTGGTCTTCTTCTTCAATATTACTTTGGCTATTCAGGGTCTTTTGTGGTTTCACACAAATTTTAGGATTGCTTGTTCTAGCTTTGAGAATAATGCTGGTGCAATTTTGATTGGGATTTCATTGAATGTGTAGATAGCTTTGGGTAGTATTGACATTTTGACAATATTTATTCTTCCAATCCATGAGTATGGATGTTTTTCCATTTCTTTGTATCTTCTTTGATTTCCTACATAAGCATTCTATAGTTTTCAGCATACAGATCTTTTACATCTTTGGTTAGGTTTATTCCTAGGTATTTTATGCTTCTTGGTGCAATTGTGAATGGGATCAGTTTATTTGTCTTTCTGTTGCTTCATTATTAGTGTATAAGAATGCAACTGATTTCTGTACATTGATTTTGTATCCTGCAACTTTGCTGAATTCATGTATCAGTTCTAGCAGACTTTTGGTGGAGTCTATTGGGTTTTCCATGTATAGTATCACGTCATCTGCAAAAAGTGAAAGCTTGACTTCATCTTTGCCAATTTTGATGCCTTTGATTTCCTTTTGTTGTCTGATTGCTGATGCTAGCACTTCCAACACTATGTTAAACAACAGCGGTGAGAGTGGACATCCCTGTCATGTTCCTGATCTCAGGGGGAAAGCTCTCAGTTTTTCCCATTGAGGATAATATTAGCTGTGGGCTTTTCATAAATGGCTTTATGATGTTTAAGTATGTTCCTTCTATCCCAACTTTCTCAGGGGTTTTTATTAAGAAAAGATGCTAAATTTTTCAAATGCTTTTTCTGCATCGATTGACAAGATCATAATGTTCTTTTCTTTTATTAATGTGATGTATCACATTGATTGATTTGTGAATGTTGAATGAGCCCTGCAGCCCAGGAATGAATCCCACTTGATCATGGTGAATAATTCTTTTTATATGTTGTTGAATTCGATTTGCTAGTATCTTATTGAGAATTTTTGCATCCATATTCATCAGGGATATTGGCCTGTAGTTCTCTTTTGTTGCTGGGTCTCTGTCTGGTTTATGAATCAAAGTAATGCTGGCTTCATAGAATGAGTCTTGAAGTTTTCCTTCCCTATTTTTTGTAACAGCTTGAGAAGGATAGGTATTATCTCTGCTTTAAATGTCTGGTAGAATTCCCCAGGGAAGCCATCTGGTCCTGGACTCTTATTTGTTGGGAGATTTTTGATAACTGATTCAAGTTCTTTGCTGGTTATGGGTCTGTTCAAGTTTTCTATTTCTTCCTGTTTGAGTTTTGGAAGTGTGTGAGTGCTTAGGAATTTGTCCATTTCTTCCAGGTTGTCCAGTTTGTTGGCATATAATTTTTCATAGTATTCCCTGGTAATTGCTTGTATTTCTGAGGGATTGGTTTTAATAATTCCATTTTCATTCATGATTTTATCTATTTGGGTACTCTCCCCCCCTTTTTTCTTTTTTTTTTGAGAAGCCTGGCTAGAGGTTTATCAATTTTGTCTATTTTTTCAAAACACCAACTCTTGGTCTCATTGATCTGCTCTACAGTCTTTTTAGATTCTATATTGTTTATTTCTGCTCTTATCTTTATTATTTCTCTTCTTCTGCCGGGTTTGGGGTGCCTTTGCTTTTCTGCTTCTATTTCCTTTAGGTGTGCTGTTAGATTTTGTATTTGGGATTTTTCTTGTTTCTTGAGATAGGCCTGGATTGCAATGTATTTTCCTCTCAGGACTGCCTTCGCTGCATCCCAAAGTGTTGGATTATTGTATTCTCATTTTCATTTGTTTCCATATATTTTTAAATTTCTTCTCTAATTGCCTGGCTGACCCATTCATTCTTTAGTAGGGTCTTCTTTAACCCCCATGCTTTGGGAGGTTTTCCAGACTTTTTCCTATGGTTGATTTCAAGCTTCATAGCATTGTGGTCTGCAAGTATGCATGGTATGATCTCAATTCTGTATACTTATGAAGGGCTGTTTTGTGACCCAGTATGTGATCTATCTTGGAGAACGTTCCATGTGCAGTTGAGAAGAAAGTGCCTTCTGTTGCTTTGGGATGCAGAGTTCTAAATATATCTGTCAAGTCCATCTGGTCCAATGGATCATTCAGGGCCCTTGTTTCTTTATTGATCCTATGTCTAGATGATCTATCCATTTCTGTAAGTGGAGTGTTAAAGGCCCCTGAAATTACCACATTCTTAATAAGGTTGCTTATGTTTGTGATTGTTTTATATATTTGGGGGCTCCCGTATTCGGCACATAGACATTTATAAATGTTAGCTCTTCCTGATGGATAGACCCTGTAATTATTATATAATGCCCTTCTTCATCTCTTGTTACTGCCTTTAATTTAAAGTCTAATTTGTCTGATATAAGTATGGCTACTCCAGCTTTCTTTTGACTTCCAGTAGCATGATAGATAGTTCTCCATCCCCTCACTTTCAATCTGAAGGTGTCCTCAGGTCTAAAATTAGCTCTTGTAGACAGCAAATAGATGGGTCTTGTTTTTTTATCCATTCTGACACCCTATGTCTTTTGGTTGGAGCATTTAGTCCATTGACATTCAGTGTTATTATGGAAAGATATGGGTTTAGAGTCATTGTGATGTCTGTAGGTTTCATGCTTATAGTGATGTCTCTGGTACTTTGTGGTCCTTGCAATATTTCACTCACAGAATCCCCCTAGGATCTCTTGTAGGGCTGGTTTAGTGGTGATGAATTCCTTCAGTTTTTGTTTGTTTGGGAAGACCTTTATCTCTCCTTCTATTCTGAATGACAGACTTGCTGGATAAAGGATTCTCGGCTACATATTTTTTCTGTTTATCACATTGAAGATTTCCTGCCATTCCTTTCTGGCCTGCTAAGTTTCAGTAGATAGGTCTGCCACTACTCTCACAGGTCTCCGTTTATATGTTAGAGTGTGTTTATCCCTAGCTGCTTTCAGAATTTTCTCTTTATCCTTGTATTTTGCCATTTTCACTATGATATATCGTGCAGAAGATCAATTCAAGTTATGTCTGAAGGAAGTTCTCTGTGCCTCTTGGATTTCAATGCCTTTTCCTTCCCCAGATCAGGGAAGTTCTCAGCTATGATTCGTTCAAGTACACCTTCAGCCCCTTTCTCTCTCTCTTCCTCTTCTGGAATTTCTATTGTACGGATATTGTTCCTTTTGATTGCATCACTTAGTTTTCTAATTCTCCCCTCATACTCCTGGATTTTTTTCTCTTTTTCTCAGCTTCCTCTTTTTCCATAATTTTATCTTCTAATTCACCTATTCTCTCCCCTGCCCCTTCCATCCGTGTATGGCCGCCTCCATTTTATTTTGCACCTCATTTATAGCATTTTTTAGGTCCTCATGACTATTTCTTAGTCCCTTGATCTCTGTAGCAATAGATTCTCTGCTGTGCTCTATGCTTTTTTCAAGCCCAGTGATTAATTTTATGACTGTTATTCTAAATTCTTGTTCTGTTATATTGCTTAAATTGTTTTTTATCAGTTTGTTAGCTGTCACTACTTCCTGGGGTTTCTTTTGAGGGGAATTCTTCTGGTTCGTCATTTTGGGTAGTCCCCGCAGTCGCTCCAAACTGCAGGGCACTTCTGTGCTGTCCGGAGTAACTTGTGTTGGTGGGAGGGGCCGCAGTCAGACCCGATGTCTGCCCCTAGCCACAGTCAGACTGGTATATACCTTATCTTCACCTCTCCCAGGGGCAGGACTCACTGTGGGTGGCCCCTCTCAGGGCTACTTGCACACTGCCAGGCTTGTAGTGCTGTTTGGACAGGACCTGGCATATTAGCCAGGGTGTGGGAGGGGCAGGCTTAGCTTTCTTTGCTGTCCGTGGTCCCCTGCGGGAGGGGCCCTGCAGCACTGGGAGGGAGGCAGGACCATAGGAGGGATGGATCCACAGAAGCACAGTGTTGGGCATGTGCGCGGTGCAAGCAAGTTTGGTGATGGGAACTGGTTCCCTTTGGAATTTTGGGTGGGGTATGGGAGAGGGAGATGGCCTTTGTTCCCCCACTGAGCTCTGTCCTTCTGGGGCTCAACAACTCTCCTTCCAAGTGTCCTCTCGCTCTCCCCACTCTCCAAGAGCAGAGCTGTTGACTTTTAACATTACAGATGTTAAGTCCTGCTGGCTGTCAGAACTTATGCAGTCCTGCCCCTCCGCTTTTGCAAGCCAGACTCTGGGTTTCTGCCTTGCTGGGTGGGCTGCCCCTCCACCGTCCCAGGTCCCTCCCACCAGTCCGTGTAGCACGTACCGCCTCTCCGCCCTTCCTACCCTCTTCTGTGGGCTCCTTCTCTATGCTTGGCTCCGAGAGTTAGTTCTGCTAGTCTTCTGGTGGTTTTCTGGGTTATTTAGGCAGAATGTGGGTGGAATCTAAGTGATTAGCAGGTTGAGGTGAGCCCAGCGTCCCCCTACGCTGCCATCTTCCCTGCTCAATTTCTCATTTTCATTGTTGAATTCTAAGAGTTTTTGTATATTTGAGTTACTTTTCACATGTATTTTATGTAAATATTGTCTCCCTGTATGTGACTTGTCTTCTCATTTTCTTGACACTATCTTTTGCACAGCAGAAGTTTTTAATTTTAATGAAATCCATCTTACCCATCATTTCTTTCATGGATCATAGCTTTCATGTGGTATCTAAAAGATCACTGCCAAAATCAAAATCATCTAGGTTTTCTCTGTGCTTTTAGGAGTTTCAGAGTTTTGCCTTACATATAGGTCCAAGTGATGGACACCCTGCCTGAGGATATCTGATTATAAAAATTTAAAGTTTAGTATGAAGTTGGGAAAGAATATGATTTAAGCTTATAAACTTGTTAACACCATAGATACTGTTAATATGCTTTTCATATTCTTTTTCAAAAGTTTTTATTTAAATTCTGGTTAACATACACTGTAATAATGTTTTCAAGAGTAGAAACTAGTGATTCTTTGCTTACATAAAACTCAGTGAGCATTACAAGGATTGCCCTCATTAATGCCCATCACACATTTATCCCATCCTCCATCCACATCCCCTGCAGCAACCTTCATATTGTTTTCTATAGCTATAGGTATCTTTGGTTTACCTTCCTCTCTCTTTTTTATATCACGTATGTTCATATGTTTTATTTCTTAAATTCGACATGTGAGTAAAATCATATGGTATTTGTCTTTCTCTGACTTATTTACTTTAGCATAATATGCTCTAGCTCCATCCACGTCATTGCAGTTGGAAAGATTTCATTATTTTTGATGGGTGAGTAATATTCCACTGTATATATGTATACCACATCTTCTTTGTCCAGTCATCAGTCAATGGGAATTTGAGCTCTTTCCATAATTTGGCTGTTGTTCATAATGGTGCTATAAATTTGGGGGTGCAAATGCCCTTTCAAATCAGTATTTTTGTATCCTTTGAATAAATACCCAGTAAGGCAATTTCTGGGTCACAGGTAGTTCTGTTATTAATTTTTTGAGGAACCTCTTTACTGTTTTCCAGAGTTGCTGCACCACTTTGCATTCCCACAAACAGTGTAAGAGGGTGCCCCTTTCTGCACATTCTTGCCAACTCCTGTTGTTTCTTGTGCTGTTAATTGTAGTCATTCTGCCAGGTTTGATATGGTATTTCATAGTGATTTTGATTTGTATTTCCCTGATGATGAGTGATGTTGAGCATCTTTTCATGTGTCTGTTGGCCATCTGGATGTCTTATTTGAGGACAATGTTTATTGATGTCTCCTGACCATTTCTTAACTTGATTATTTGGTTTTGAGGTGTTGAGTTTAAGTTCTTTATATTTATCAGATACGTCATTTGAAAATATCTTCTCCCATTCTGTAGGCTTCCTTTTAGTTTTGTTGATTATTTCCTTTGCTGTGCAGAAACTCTTTTATGTTGATGAAATCCCAATAGCTTATTTTTGCTTTTGTTTCCCTTGCCTGCAGTGACATGTCTAGTAAGAAGTTGCTCCAGACAAAGTCAAAGAGGTTACTGTCTGTGATCTCTTCTAGGATTTGGTTGGTTTCTTGTGTCACAATTAGGTCTTTGATCCATTTGAATTTATTTTTGTTTATGGTGTAAGAAAGTGGTCCAGTTTCCTTATTCTGCATGTTGCTGTCCAGTTTTCCCAACACCATCTGTTGAAGATACTGTCTTTTTCCCATTGGATATTCTTTCCTGCTTTGTCAAATATTAGTTGACCATATAGCTGTAGGTCCATTTCTGGGTTTCTGTTCAGTTCTCTTGATGTATTTGTCTGTTTTTGCCAGTACCATACCGCCTTGAGGGCTACAGCTTTGTAGTGTAGCTTAAAGTCTGAAATTGTGATGCCTCCAGCTTTGCTTTTATTTTTCAGAATTGCTTTGGCTACTCAGGGGTCTTTGTTGTAATATGCAAACTTTAAGATTGTTTGTTCCACTCTGTGGAAAATGCTGGTGGTCTTTTGATAGGAATTCCATTAAATGTGCACATTGCTTTGGGTAGTATAGACATTTTAACAGTGTTTGTTCTTCTAATCCATAAGCATAGAGTGTTTTCCCATTTCTTTGTCTCGTCTTCAATTTCTTTCATAAGTTAAAATTTTTGGAGTACAGATCTTTTACCTCTTTGGTTAGGTTTATTCATAGGTATCTTACTGTTTTGGGTGCAATAGTAAATGGGAATGATTCCTTAATTTTTTTTCTGCTTCTTCATTATTGGTGTATGGAAATGCAACAGATTTCTGTACGTGGATTTTATATCCTGCAACTGAATTTGTGTATCAGTTCTAGCAATTTTTGGTGGAGTCCCTGGCTGTGACCTCTTCATGTTCTTTCTTTCGAGATGAATTATTCCATCTGGGCATTTTGTCTAGGTCCTTGTTTTCTCTGTGTTAGGAAAGGCTGCTATGTTTCCTGCTTCTGAGAATAATGGCTATGTTGCAAAGAGGTCCTATACTGTCCAATGCCTGGCTCTTCAGGAAGTGTTTGTAGTATATGCTGTATGTACTCTGTTGTTGTGTGTTTTTTTAATGTTTACTTATTTTTGAGAGACAGAGTGAACGCAGGGGATGGGTAGAGAGAGAGAGGGAGACACAGAATCCAAAGCAAGCCCCAGGCTCTGACCTGCCAGCACAGAACCCAACGTGGGGCTTGAACTCACAAGTTGTGAGATCATGACCTGAGCCACCCAGGTGACCCTCTGATGTTGTGTTTTAGCTGTGTTTCCCTAAGGTCAGTCTTCTGCAGAGTTCCTCCTTGCCTAAGGTGGGGAGCATTTGGACCTTTTCCACGTCTGGAAAGTTTTAACTAGGTATGTTTTAGTCTGCTTGTTAAAAGAGTCTAGATCTTATTTCTTCTAGAGGTGAAGCTTTGCTTCACTCTATGGTGAGTAGACGTGGTGAATGTAGAGAGTTTGTGTTGGTCTTCTGGAAAACAGGTCTGGCTGCTGCTCTGACTCTCATTCACAGTTGTCCTAGTTCAGAAGCACCTGCAGAGCACAGGGAAAACAGGTCTGGCTGCTGCTCTGACTCTCATTCACAGTTGTCCTAGTTCAGAAGCACCTGCAGAGCACAGAGTACAGGCTTGGTGTAGGTGGCTCCAGCCTCCACTTTGTGTGCTGTGCCACTCACTGCTTACACAAGTCCTGTCAACCTGCTCTCTGATGGTTCTGCTTTTCTTGGGCAAGTATGCCTGAGAACCAGCATGGTGGGACCTCTCCCCCCAGAACATGAGCACAAACCCCACAAATACCACATCTACTGAGCATAGAGTTCTGCAGAGCTTCAGCTCTAGTGGAAATAGCATCAGGTCTCCCTTGACAACCAGACCAGAGCACACCTAGGTAAAACTAGCCACACTCTGTCCAATGTCCAAACACTCTCCATAGCAGGCAAAGAGAAACTCTGCAGAGGACTGACCTGAGGGATCGAGTAGACAAAACACAGCAGCAGATAGAGTGCATGCAGCATACACCAGAGACACTTCTTGAAGCTCAAAGCCATGGACATTAAGTGACTTCTTTTTTTTTTTTTTTTTTTTTTTTTTTAATTTTTATTTTTGGGACAGAGAGAGACAGAGCATGAACGGGGGAGAGGCAGAGAGAGAGGGAGACACAGAATCGTAAACAGGCTCCAGGCTCTGAGCCATCAGCCCAGAGCCCGACGCGGGGCTCGAACTCACGGACCGCGAGATCGTGACCCGGCCGAAGTCGGACGCTTAGCCGACTGAGCCACCCAGGCGCCCCTAAGTGACTCTTTTTACCAAGCCATTATTCTCAGAAGCAGGAAACGTAACAGGCTTTCCTAACACACAAAAGACAGAGACCTAAACAAAACGTCTCATCAGATGCATGCTATTGTCAGGATTAATGGAAGTGATTTAGACAGATAATAATTATAATAGATTCATCTATTAATTTTTTGAATTTCTTAAAATTATGAAATGAAATAAATTCAGGGTACAATAGGATTAAATATGGGCTACTTTTACTTTTCCAATTTTGTAGTGTATAAATTACGTGTTTCTACTGAATGGAGTGTATTCCATTCCATCATCCACTATAGACATAAACAGATACATGTATATGTATGTATGTGTGTGTATGTATATACATATATATACATATATATATATATATATATATACATTTGCACACTTGTATAAGTATATATGAGACACAGAAAATAAACATAAGTAAAAATTAAACACAAAATGTAATTTTGATTTTGCTGTTTTACTGTAATCTTCATGTGACTGTTAATTTATGTGATTTTTTTATATTGTCATTTGAACCTTAATTTCACTTCACTGGACCCCTATTTCTACTCTGCACATAGGTATAGTGCTACCATTTTGGTGTGGCTTAAAATAAAATTTCAAATGAATATGACTTTCAATAGAGAAGTCCTCTTTCCAACATTCATTTCAGTTCCCATCCATTAAAACCATTCTGCTTCCTACTGTGCTGTGACTTTGTTAAATTATCATTAATTAAGTAAAGATGGTGTGTAAGTTGTTGATCCAGGGTTCAACAAAAGACCATACAGGAAGCAAAATGGAGAGGTTTATTAATCACTGGTTCTGGAGGAGGCACAAGGCTCACTCAAGGTGCCACATGGGGAAGTCAAGGCAGAGTGTGAAAGAGAGAGTGGAGAGAGCTGGGCACATGCTTGTATTAGAGCCTGAGGGTAGAGTACTTTGGGGTCCTGGTCAATTGGTCAATTTAAACCAAAAAAAAACAGGATTTCAGTATTCTTCCTGGTGGTTTTATCTAATGGCGCATTAGAGGAAAGCCCTGGGAGACAGGGGAGCCCATTACTTATGACAAGGGCAGTTGAGGGAATCATATCATATCAGGAACTTACGTTTACTGGTGGCTCTTTGGGCTGTTAAGAAGGATATGCACTTGAGGGAGGGGTAAATCAGTTCAAGGGCCCTGCAGGCAAGTTTGCTATCCCAAATGGATGCCAAGTCAGCAGCATTATGAAGTAGTTTAGTTAAACTCTCAACAGACTCAGTGGTTTCCAAAACTGCATGGTCAGAAGTGAGAGTTAGTCACAATTGTGTATCCACTAAAAATCTCATTATAAAAGTACTGACTCCATTATTATGCAATCAGTCACTCTATTTTAGTTAGATACAATATTTTGAGCAAAAGTAGAATGAGACAAATATTTTCTGTACAAGTTTTACTTAGCAATAATATAGCAGACATTAGTAATGATAGAAACATTATTGAAAAAACAATTACTCATAATGTTGCACTGAAGCTGAGATGAACAATGCTTCTTTTTTTATATCGTGGTTAGATGAATATTGGATCTGTTATTTTGCAATGCATTTTCCAAATTTAATTCAGAAAAAAGTAACTATTTCATTTAGAGAAAAATTATACTTAAAACGGATTTCCCCTCTGAAAGTAAGAAGCTGAAAACTCACAGCCTCTATATCCATTCTGAAACAAGTGGCTCATTGGAAGAATTCTGCTTTAATTCCTCCCCAGACATATGTACTTTTGGTACTATCTCACTTGTCTAAGTTCTGAAGCCAATGTCCTCAGTAGCATAAGGAAAGGAACCCTGGCGATCCCACATTTTGCATTCCCCCAGAAGTCCCTGGGGGACAGATGTAAGTCCCTGGGGGACAGAATCACAGGGACAGATGTAAAGGTGATTGTGTCCATTACCTCACACCATTATTGCAAAACCTACTTCAATACCATTCTCATCACCAGTGATAGAACAACACTATTTCTGGTACATTTAGCAAAGCTATCATGGTCACTAGAATTTTGCAACAATTCTAAACTTGTTACAGTGCTAAAAATACTCCATTATTTGTCTTAGAAAAAAAGAAGTGTATAATAGTTGATAAAGTATCCATATTTTATTGACATTTATTCATTGATATTTATTACATTATGATTTTTAGTGTATGCCTAAAATGCCTAAGCCACCACTGCCCCTCAGAACTCTGATATTGATGCTACAGAAAATCAATGATAGGTTGAATGGCTGAACTTTGAGTGATCAAGCTCTACAGTGTACCATCCATGGTCTCTAATGTAAAATAAGAATAAGGCTATCCCAGAAAAATCGCCATTTTCTTGATTGCTCGATAATCAGCGTTGTACATTTTTCACCATGCCTGGGCACATTTAAATTCAATAAAATTTTGGAAAATTAGGGATTGATAATACTATAGATTGTGTCTCCAAATATTCCTCTCATTCCTGCTATAATCCTAAAAACCCTACTGATTACATTGCATATATCCTATTTAAGAAAGATTATTCGCAATTGCAAGCAATCCCATAGATTTATATTAATGTCTTTTTTAAAATTTTCAAAATGTGACTGAGTTGCCATGACTACTACATGCTCTAGAGAATATAAAATTTTACTTGCTGCATAGCATTTTGATAATTTAGTAACATTTACTTAAGCCCACTAATTTAGTTGGCTACATCTAATGAGGCCATAGAACTCTCACTTCTTAGTAAGCTGGTCAGCTTTCAACATTTCTGAAGAAATAGACTTTACCTTTGAGTCAAACAAGCTTTCTCACAACTCATATGTTTTTTCCTTAAAAAAAATTGATTATGGATTTATGCAATTATATCATCAGTATTTGGAATACCAGCCAAAGCTGAGATCATTATTATATGTCTTTTACTGGAACAGTACAACACAAAGTGTAAGTTAGTAAATTGGAGAATGAATGAACTCAGTCTCTGAATTGAAAATACTTTGCATAATTGTAATCCACAGCATTCCTTAAGTACACAACCCTCATTTTTTTCTTCATACTCTTTTCCTTAGCATTCTATAGCTTTCTAGACATAACAGGCTCTATGATTTTTGTTTTATTTTATTTTAATAAAGCATAACCTTATTCCTTTTCCATAATTAAGGTCCCATATTTACTTTTCTTAAAATATTTTTATTATTCACAAATACTCAGTTAAAATTAGTTTTTTTTTTAACTGAGGAATGAAATAAGCCATAAAGAATATCCAGATATATCCTACCAATTAAACCCCATACTTCTTAATTGGAAGCTTAATGATATTTTAAATATATACACATTTTGTAATGTTACTTATTTTTGAGAGAGAGAGAGAGAGAGTGCACAAGTGAAGGAGGAGCAGAGAGAGAAGGGGACAGACGATCTGAAAGGGGGCTCTGTGCTGACAGCAGAGTGTCCAATGTGTGGCTCGAACTCATGAACTGTGAGATAGTGACCTGAGCCAAAGTCAGATGCTTAACTCACTGAGCCACCCAGGCACCCCAGTGATATTTTTAGCGATGTGTAATTTTGTTGATTAGTACAAACTTCAGAACTAAACAGATACTTAGGGCAGACTAACTTGCTTGCACTGGCATTAAGTGGTTGATGTATATTAGTAGTAATATTTAATTGTGACGGGCCTTGGGAAAATGATTCAGGATCATTAGAAAGAAGTACTATTAACTATGCAAGAGTTTTTATCTCATAGGGGAGAATATAGAATTTTCATGGAACTGTCTATGTTTTCCTTAAGTTATGAAGACTGCAATTCAATATGTATTTCTCAATAATACATACTTATGGAAGGTCTATTGGGCACACTGGTCAAGTCCCTCAGGACTACAAGTGTTAATATGCCAAATTGATATGAGGAACAGAGATGTATTTACCCAGTAAGATTTTTGTATTTTTGTGGAATATATTTGTTTCAGTACTCATAAAAGTAATTTGAATCATGTCCTTGAGAATTACATGACTTTTAAATTTCAATTGTTAATATATTTTAAATGATACTTTAAACATATATTTTCCAGGGGTGCCTTGGTGGCTCAGACAGTTAAGCATCCAACTTCAGCTCAGGTCATGATCTCATGGCTCAGGAGTTGAAGCCCCACATCAGGATCTGTGCTGACAGCTAAAAGCCTGGAGCCTATTTCAGATTTTCAGAGTGTCTGAAGCCTCCTGGGACTTAACCATAACCCTAACTGTAAGCATAAACAGGAACCTCACCCAAACCCTAACCCTATCTCGAAACCTAACCCTACAATTGACACACACCGTCGCATGGGCCCTCACTTCAGCCCTCGAGGGAGATCACAAGACTGGAGTCGCTTTGGCCCTGGCGACGTCCCTGGAGCGATCCCTAACCCTAGCTAAGGCTCTCTCCCCATGGGGACCCAATAGCAAAGTATGACAACACCATGTGCCTGGGATCCAGAAGCGGTGCAGGACCACTGGGCATGGAACCTGGAACATCATCATATTGTTTCCAAGGCCCAGCTGCAGCTGCCCGAAGGATTCCTGAGGCCAACCAGATGACTGGCCCATTGAGTTCTCTGGCCTAGGAAACCAAAGGATAATCCTGACTGGCACCCTCCCTTGTGCACTCCACTCAGCCTTTCGGGGAAGACAACTGTACTGAAGTGGGTTCAGCGCCTGGAGCCTCCTGGAACGTATACATAAACCTAACCATAGCCCTAACCCTAACCAGAAGCCTCAACTGAAAACTAACCATATGTCGAACGCTTACCCTACACTTGACCTGCACCGTTATATGGGCCCTCACTTCAGGCCTCGAGAGATCACAAGACTGGAGTCCCTTTGGACCTGGAGCCATTTCTGTACCAAACCCTAACCCTAGCTAAGGCTCTCTCCCCATGGGGACCCAATCCCCAAGTCTGACAACACCACGCACCTGGGGTCCAGAAGCTGGGCAGGATCACTCGGCATGGAACCTGGAAGCTCACCATGTGGTTTCCCAGGCCCGGCTGCAGCTGCCCGAGAGGATTCCTGAGGCCTACCCGACCAGTAACCCATAGATTTGTCTGGCCTTAGAACACAAAGACTAATCCTGACCAGCACCCTCCCTTGTACACTACACTCAGACCTTTGGGGACACAACTGCACTGCTATGGGTTCAGCGCCTGGAGCATTGTGGATCTAACCGTAACCCTAACCATAACCCTAAAGAGAACCCTCAACTGAACCCTAACCATATGTCAAACCCTCACCATACACTTGACCCACACCGTCGCATGGGCCCTCAATTCAGCCCTCAAGAGAGATCACAAGACTGGAGTCGCGTCAGCACTGGCGATGTCCCTGTACCGAACCCAAACCCTAGCTAAGGCTCTCTCCCCATGGGGACCAAATACCAAAGTCTGAAAACACCACACGCCTGGGATCCAGAAGAAGTGCAGGATCACTCAGCATAAAACCAGGAACACCACCTTGTCCTTTCCAAGACCTGGCTACAGCTAACCCTGAGAGGATTCCTGAAGTCTACCCGATCAGAGGCCCATACAGTTGTCTGGCCTTGGAACCCAAAGACTAATCCTGACCAGCGCCCTCACTTGTACACTATACTGAGCCCTTCAGGGAGATAACTGCACTGCTGTGGTTTCTGCGCCTGGAGCTTCCTGGACCTAGCCCTAATGCAAAACGTGCCCCTAACCAGAACCCTCACCTGAAACCTAAACGTGTCTGAAACCCTAACCCTAGACTTGACCTGAAATGTCACATGGGCCCTCACATCACCCCTCGAAGGATATCACGAGACTGCAGTCACTTTGACCCTGGCAACATCCCCGGACCAAAACCTAATCCTAGGTAAGGCTCTCTCCCCATGGGGACCAAATATCAAAGTCTGACAACACCATGGGCCTGGGATCCATAAGCGGTACAGCATCACTCAGCATAGAACCTGGAACATCAATATGTCCTTTGACGGCCTGGCTGCCGCTGCCAAGAGGATTCCTGAGACCTACCCAACCAGTGGCCCATACATTTGTCTGCCCTTGGAATGCAAAGACTAATCCTGACTGGCATACTCCCTTGTGCACTCCACACAGTCCTTTGGGGAGACAACTGTATGTACTGTTGTGGGTTCAGCTCCTGGAGCCTCCTGATACCTAACCCAAACCAGAACCCTCACCCTACACTTGACACGCACCATCGCATGGGCCCTCACTTCAGCCCTCGAGGAAGATCATGAGCCTGGAGTCACATGGGCCCTGGTGATGTCCCTGACTGAATCCAAATCCTAGCTAAGGCTCTCTCCCCATGGGGACCCAATACCAAAATCTGACAATAGCACGCGCCTAAGCTCCAGAAGTGGTGCCTGGGGTCCAGAATCGGTGCAGCATCACTTGACATAGAACCTGGAACATCACCATGCCCTTTCTTAGGCTCGGCTGCAGATGCCCTTGAGAGGATTCCTGAGGACTACCCAACCAGTGGCCCATACAGTTGTGTGGCCTTGGAACCCAAAGACTGTTCCTGATTGGCAACCTCCCTTGTGCCCTCAACTTAGCCCTTTGAGGAGACTACTGCACTGCTGTGGGTTAAGCACCTGGAAACTCCAGGGACATAACTCTAAACCTAACCCTAACCCTAACCAGAACCCTCAACATAACACTATCTCAAACACTAATCCTACATTTGACTGGCACCGTCACATGGGTCCTCACTTAAAACCTCGAGGGACATCATGAGACTGGAGTCGCTTCAGCTCTGGTGACATCCCTGGACTGAAATCTAACCCAAGCTAAGGCTCTCTCCCCAAGGGGACTCAATTGCAAACTCTGAGAGCACCACATGCCTGGGGTACAGAAGCAGTGCAGGATCAGTCAGCATTGAACCTGGAACATCACCATGTCCTTTCGAATGCCTGCCTGTAGCTGCCTCAGAGGATTCCTGAGCCTTCCCCACCAGTGGCCCATACAGTTGTCTGGCCTTGGAACGCAAAGACTAATCCTGATCTGCACACTCCCTTGTGCCCTCAACTCAGCCCTTCGGGGAGACAACAGCACTGCTGTGGTTTAAATGCCTGGAGCCTCCAGGGACCTAATGCTAACACTAACCCTAACCCTAATGCGAACCCTGTATGGAACCTAACCGTATTTCAAATGCTAACCCTACACTTGACCCGCACCGTCGCATGGGCCCTCACTTCAGCCCTCGAGAGAGATCACAAGACTGGAGTTGCTTGGGTCCTGGCGATGTCTCTGGACCGAACACTAACCCTAGCTAAAGGCTCTCTCACCATGGGGACCCAATACCATAGTCTGACAACACCACGTGCCTGGAGTCCAGAAGTGGTGCATGATCACTCAGCATAGAACCTGGAACATCAACATGTTCTTTTGAAGGCCCGGGTGCAGCTGCCTGAGATGATTCCTGAAGCCTACCCGACCAGTGGCCCATACACTTGTCAGGCCTTGGAACCCAAAGACTAATCCTGACAGGCACCCTCCCTTGTGCTCTCAACTTGGTCCCTCGGGGTGACAACTGCACTCTTGTGGGTTCAGCGCCTGGAGCCTCCTGGGAACTAACCCTAACACTGGCCATAACCCTAACCAGAACCCTTAAGCAAATCCTAACTCTATCTTAAACCCTAACCCTACAGTTGACCCGCACCATCACATGGGCCTCACTTCAGCCCTCAAGGCAGATTATGGGACGGGAAATGCTTTGGCCCTGGCTATGTCCATGGAACGAACCCTAACCCTAGATAAGGCTCTCTCCCCATGGGAACCCAGTAGCAATGTCTTACAAAACCACGCACCTGGATCCAGAAGAGGTGAGGATCCCTTGGTGTAGAACCTGTAACATGACCATGTCTTTCAAAGGCACGGCTGCAGCTACCCTCGAGATTTCCTGAGGCCTACGCAACCAGTGGCCCATACACTTGTCTGGCCTTGGAACCCAAACTCTATTCCTGACCGGCACCCTCCCTAGTGCCCTCAACTCAGCCCTTTGAGCAGACAAATGCACTCCTGGGGTTTCAGAGCCAGGATCCTCCTGGGACCTAACCCGAATCCTAACCCTAACCGGAACACTAAAAGAACCCTAACCGTAACTCGAATCCTAACCCTACACTTGACCCGCATGTGCCCCAAATGTCACAAGGGCCCTCAATTCAACCCTCGAGGGAGATCATGAGAATGGATTCACTTCAGCCCAGGCGATGTCCCTGGACCGAACCCTAACCCTAGTTAAGGCTCTCTCCCTATGGGGAACCAATAGCAAAGTCTGACAACATCATGCGCCTGGGGTCCAGAAGCGGTGAAGGATCACTCGGCATAGAACCTGGAACATCACCATGTCATTTCAAAGGCCCAGCTGCAGCACCCCGAGAGGATACCTGAGGCCTACCCGATGAGAGGCCCATACACTTCTGGCCTTGGAACACAAACACTAATCCTGAATGGCACTCTGCCTTGTGCCGCCAACTCAGCCCTTCAGGGAGAGAAATGCACTGTGGTGCGTTCAGCGCCTGGAGCCTCCTGTGACCTAACACTAACCCTAACCCTAATTCCAACTGGAACCCACTACCAAAACCTTACCGTATCTCCAACCCTAACCCTACACTTGACCCGCACCGTCACATGGGCCCTCACTTTAGCCCTCGAGGGAGATCACAAGACTGGAGTCTCTTCATCCCTGGCGAAGTCCCTGGACAAAACCCTGACCGTAGCTAAGGCTCTCTACCCATGGGGACCCAATACCAAAGTCTGAGAACACCATGCGCCTGGGGTTAGAAGAGGTGCAGGATCACTCGGTATAGAACCTGGAACATCACAATGTCCTTTCGAAGGCAGGGCTACAGCTGCCCGAGAGCATTCCTGAGGCCTACCCGACCAGTGGACCATACAGTTGTCGGGCTTGGGAACACAGACTAATCCTGAATGGGAGGCTCCCTTGTGCCCTCAACTCGTCCGTTCGGGGAGACAACTGCTGCTGTGGTCAGCACCTGGAGCCTCCTGGGACCTAACCCTAACCCTAACCCTACACCTAACCAGAACCCTCAACCAAAACCTACCCAGATCACAAACTCTAAGTCTACACCTGACCGACACTGTCACATGGGCGCTCACTTCAGCCCTCGAGCGAGATTACGAGACTGGAGTCACTTCGGCCCGGGCAACGTCCCTTGACAAAACCCTAACCCTCGATAAGGCTCTCTCCCCCTGGGGACTGAATCCCCAAGTCTGACAACACCACACGCCTGGGATACAGAAGCAGTGCAGGGTCACTCGGTATGGAAGCTGGAACTTCACCATGTCGTTTCACAGGCCTGGCTGCAGCTTCCCGAGAGGATTCGTGAGGCCTACCCTACCAGGGGTCCATAGAGTTGTGTGGCCCTGGAAGCCAAAGACTAATCCTGACCGGCACCTTCCCTTATGCCCTCAACTCAGCGCTTTGGGGAGACCACTGCTTTTCTGTGGGTTCAGTGCCTAGAGACTCCTGGTTCTAACCCTAAACCTAAACATACCCGTAATCAGAACCCTCAACCGAAACCTAAACTGATCTCGAACCCTAACCCTACACCTGACCTGAACTGGTGCATGGCCCTCACTTCAGCTTTTGAGGGAGATCACGAGACTGGATTCGATCGGCTCTGGTGACATCCCTGGACTTTAACCTAACCCTAGCTAAGGCTCTCTCCGCATGGGGACCCAATCCCCAAGTCTGACAACACCATGCGCCTGGGGTCCAGAAGCAGTGCAGGGTCACTCGGAATGGAACCTGAAAGCTCACCATGTCGTTTCCCAGGACCCGCTGCAGCTGCCCAAGATGATTCGTGAGGTCTACCCGACCAGGGGCCCATAGAGTTGTGTGGCCTTGGAAGCCAAAGACTAATCCTGAACGGCACCCTCCCGTGTGCCCTCAACTTGGGCCTTCGGGGAGACCACTGCACTGCTGTGGGTTCAGCGCCTGGAGCCTCCTCAGACCTAACCCTAACCCTAACCCTACCCCTGACCAGAACCCTCAACCGAAACCTAACCCGGTGTCGAACCCTTACCCTACACCTGACCCGCACTGTCGCATGGGCCCTCACTTCAGTGCTCAAGGGAGATCACGAGACCGGAGTCGCTTCGGACCTGACGATGTCCCTGGACTGAACTCTAACCCTAACTAAGGCTCTCTGCCCATGGGGATCCAATCCACAAGTCTGACACCTCATGCCTGGGATCTAGAAGCGGTGCAGGGTCACTCGGCATGGAAGCTGGAACCTCACCATGTTGTTTCACAGGCAAGGCTGCTGCCTGAGAGGATACGAGAGGCCTCCCCGACCAGGGGCCCATTGAGTCGTGTGGCCTTGGAAGCCAAAGACTAATCCTAACCGGCACCCGCCCTTATGCCTTCAACTGAGCCCTTCGGGGAGACCACTGCACTGCTGTGGGTTCAGAGCCTGGAGCCTCCTGGGACCTAACCCTAACCCTACCCTTGACCAGAATCCTCAACCAAAACCTAACCCGATCTCGAACCCTAACCCACCACCTGACCCACACCATCGCATGGGCCCTCATTTCAGACATCGAGGTAGATCATAAGACTAGAGTTGCTTTGGCTCTGACCATGTCCCTGGACAGAACCGTAACCCTTGCAAAGGCTCTCTCCCTATGGGGACCCAATCCCCAAATCTGACAACACCACGTGCCTACAGTCCAGGAGTGGTGCAGGGTCACTCAGCATGGAACCTGGAACCTCTCCATGTCTTTTCGCAGGCCTGGCTGCAGCTGCCTGAGAGGTTTCATGAGGCCCATCTGACCAGGGGCCCATAGAGTTGTGTGGCCTTGGAAGCCAAAGACTAATCCTGACCGGAACCCTCCCTTGTGCCCTCAACACAACCCTTCATGGAGACCACTGCACTACTGTGGGTTGAGCTCCTGGAGCCACCTGGGACCTAACCTTAACACTAACCCTACCCTTGACCAGAACCCTCAAACGAAACCTAACCTAATCTCGATCCCTAAACATACACCTAACCCGCATCGTCGCCGAGGACCTCACTTCAGCCCTTGAGGGAGATCATGAGACTGGAGTCGCTTCGGCCCTGGCAACGTCCCTGAACCGAACCTTAAGACAGCTAAGGCTGTCTCCCCATGGGGACCCAATCCCCAAGTTTGTTAACACCATGCACCTGTGGTCCACAAGCGGTACAGGGTCACTTGGTATGGAACCTGGAACTTCACCATGTCTTTTCCCAGGCCCACCTGCAGCTGCCTGAGAGGATTCTTGAGGTCTACCCGACCAGGGGCCCATAGAGTTTTATGGCCTTAGAAGCAAAAGACTAATCCCTATCAGCACGCTTCCTTGTGCCCTCAACTGAGACCTTTGGGGAGACCATTGCACTGCTCTGGGTTCAGCGGCTGGAGCCTACTGGGACCTAACACTAACCCTAACCCTACCCTTGACCAGAACCCTCAACTGAAACCTAACACGATCTCGAAACATAACCCTACAACTGACCCGCAACGTTGCATGGACCCTCACTTCAGCATTCGAGGGAGATTACGAGACTGGAGTCGCTTCCGCATCGGCCTCGTCCTGTCACAAATCCTAACCCTAGCTAAGGCTCTCTCCCCTTTGGGACCCAATCCCCAAGTCTGACAACACCACGCTCCTGCGGTCCACAAGCGGTGCAGGTTCACTCGGCATGGAACCTGAAATCTTACCATGTTATTTCCCAGGCCCAGCTGTAGCTGCCCGAGAGTACTGTGAGGCCTACACAACCAGGGGCCCATAGAGTTGTGTGGCTTTGGAAGCCAAAGACTAATCCTAACCGGCACCCTCCCTTGTGCCCGCAACTCAGCCCTTCGGGAGACCACAGCACTGCTGTGGGTTCAGCACCTGGAGCCTCCTGGGACTAACCCTAACCCTAACCTAACCCGATCTCGAACCCTAACCCTATACCTAACCCTCACCGTCGAATGGGCCCTCACTTCAGCTCTCGAGGGAGATCACAAGACTGGAGTCGTTTCAGCCTTGGCATCGTCCCTGGACCAAACGCTAGCCCTAGCTAAGGCTGCCTCCCCATGTGGACACAATCCCCAAGTCTGACAACACCACACACCTGGGTTCCAGAAACAGTGCAGGGTCACTCGGCATGGAACATCGAACCTCACCATGTTGTTTCCCAGGCCCAGTTGCAACTGCCAGAGAGTATTCATGAGGCCTAACCGACCAGGGGCGCATAGAGTTGTGTGGCCTTGGAAGCGAAAGTCTAATTCTAACCAGGACCTTGCCTAGTGCCCTCAACACAGCCTTTCAGGGAGACCACTCTACTGCTGTGGGTTCAGTGCCTGGAGCCTCCTTGTACCTAATCTTAACCCTAACTCTACCCCTGACCAGAACCCTCAACCGAAACCTAACCCAATCTCGAACTCTAACCCTACACCTGACCCGCACTGTCACATGGGCCCTCACCTCAGCCCGAGATGGAGATCAGGAGACTGGAGACGCTTCAGTCCTGGCAATGTCCCTGGAATGAACCCTAACACTAGTAAGGCTCTCTCCCCATGGGGACCCAATCCCCAAGTCTGACAACACCACGTGCCTGGGGTCCAGAAGCGGTGCAGGGTCATTCGGCATGGAATCTAGTACCTCACCGTGTCTTTTTCCAGGCCTAGCTGCAGCTGCCTGAGAGGATTCGTGAGGCCTAATTGACCAGGGGCCCATAGAGTTGTGTGGCCTTGGAAGCCAAAGACTAATTCTGACCAGCACCCTCCCTTGTGTGTTCAACTGAAACCTTCGGGGAGGCCACTGCACTGCTGTGGGTTCAGCCCCTGGAGCCTCCTGGGACCTAACCCTAACCGTAACGCTAAACTTGACCAGAACCCTCAACCGAAACCTAACCCGATCTCGAACCATAACCCTACACCTGACCCGCACCGTTGCATGGACCCTCACTTCAGCACTCGAGGGAGATTACAAGACTGGAGTCCCTTCGGCACTGGCCACATCCCTGGTCGGGACCCTAACCCTAGTTAAGGCTCTTTCCTCATGTGGACCCAATTCCCATGTCTGACAACACCACACGCCTGGGGTCCAGAAACAGTGCAGGATCACTCGGCATCGAACCTGGAACCTAACCATGTCATTTCTCATGCCCAGCTGCAGTTTCCCGAGAGGACTCATGAGGCCTGCCCGACCAGGGGCCCATAGAGTTGTGTGGCCTTGGAAGCCAAAACTAATCCTGATCGGAACCCTCCATTGTGCTGTCAACTCAACCCTTCATGGAGACCACTGCACTGCTGTGGGTTCAGCTCCTGGAGTCTCCTGGGACCTAACCTTAACGCTAACCCTACTCCTGACACTCTTCTTAAACCACACACACACACACATGCACACACACACACACACACCTCAAAATGGATGAAACATCTAAATATAAGTCAGGAACCATCAAAATCCTAGAGGAGACAACAGGCAATCTACCTCCTTGATCCTGGCCACAGCAACTTCTCGCTTGTCCTGTCTCCAGAAGCAAGGGCAATAAAAACCAAAATGAACTATTGAGTTCATAAAAAAGCTTCTGCACAGCAGAGGACACAATCAGCAAAACTAAAAGGCAACTGAATGAAATGGGTGAAGATATTTGCAGGTGGCATATCAGATAAAGGGTTAGTATCCAAAATCTATAAAGAACTTATCACACTCAACACTCAAAAACCAAATAATCCAGTTAAGAAATGGGCAGAAGACATGAAGAGACACTTTAAGAAACATGACTTCCAGATTGGTCACACATGAAAAGATGCTCAATCTCACTCGTCATTACTGAAATACAAATCGAAACCACAATGAGATATCCCCTAATACCTATCAGAATGGCTAAAATTAACATCTCAGGAAACAACAGATGCAGGGAAAGGGAACACTTTTGCAATGCTGGTGAGAATGCAAAGTGGTGTAGCCACTCTGGAAAATAGTATGGAGATTCGTCACAAAAACTAAAATAGAACTACACTAGGACCCAGCAATTGCACTACTAGGTATTTATCCAAAGGATACACTAATGTTGACTCGAAGTGGCAGGTGCACTCCAATGTTTATAGCAGCATTATCAACAATAGCTAAATTATGCAAAGAGCCCAAATGACCATTGACAGATGAATGGATAAAGAAGATGTGGTATATTCATACAATGGACTATTACTCGGTGATCAAAAAGAATGAAATCTTGCTATTTGCAACAACATGGATGGAACCGGACTTAATTATGCTGAGCAAAATATGTCAGAGAAAGACACACATCCTATGATTTGTCTCATCTGTGGAATTTAATAAAACTGATGAACATAGTGAAAGGAAAGTAAAAATAAGATACAAACAGAGAGGGAGTCAAACGATAAGAGACTCTTAAATGCAGAGAAGGAACTCTGGGTTCCAGGAGAGTTACTGAAGAGGGGTATGGTGTAAATGGGTGATGGGCATTAGGGGCGGCACTTGGGATGAGTATTGGGTATATTTTGTACTTGATGGATCACTAAATTCTACTGCTGAAACTGTATTCCACTATAAGGTAACTAACTTGGGCTTAAATTTAAAGAAGAAGAAATATTAAAAATAAGTAAAGAAATGTACTACCAGTCAAAAGAAAAGAATATTTATATCAGGCTCTTTGAGTGGAAATGAAAGACTAAAAGTGTTACAGACAAGAGAGGATCAGAGAAAACATCAAGAAACAATGACAAAACAACTAGTATAATGGGACTAAATATATACCTATCAATAATCACTCTGAATATAAATGGACTAAATGCTCCAATGAAAAGACATTGGATAGGGCGTCAGAATGGACAAAACAAACAAACAAAAACAAGACCTATCTAGATGCTGCCTATAAAGCCTTATTTGGACTTAAGTCACCTGTAGATTTAAAGTGAGGGAATGAAGAAACATTTATCATGCCAATAATGTCAAAAGAAAGCCAGTAGCAATACTTATATTAGGCAAAATAAACTTTAAAACCGAGACTCTATTTTGGTACCCTTTGGGTAAATACCTAATAGTGACATTGCATGCACCCAGTATTTATAGCAGCATTATCAACAGTAGCCAAACTATAGAGAAAGCCCAAGTATCCATCAACTGATGAAGGTATAAAGAAGTTGTGGTGTGTGTGTGTGTGTGTGTGTGTGTGTGTATACGTATGTATATGCATATATACATATGTGTATGTTCATATATACATACATACTTATATACAATGAAATATAACTCAACTTCAAGAAGAATGAAATCTTGCCATTTGTAATGATGTGGATGGAGCTAGAATGTATTATGCTAAGTGAAATATGTCAATCAGAGAAAGACAAATATATGATTTCACTCATGTGGAATTTAAGAAACAAAGCACATGAAAACATGGGAAGGGGGCAGGAAAAGAGAAGAGTGGTAACAAATCACATGAGTCTCTTAATGTTAGAGAAAAAAAAACTGAAGGTTGATGGAGGGACAAGGGTCAGCACTGGGCTAGATGGAGGACGAGTATTAAGGAGAGCACTTGTTGTGATGAGCACTGGGTGTTGTATGTAAGGGATGAATCACCGAAATCTACTCCTGAATCCGAGAATGCACTGTATGTCAACTGAGACTTAAATTAAAAAAAAACAAACAAGCTATAACAAGAGATGAAGATGGGCACTATCTCATACTAGAGGGGACAGCCAAACAAGAATATCCAATGATTGTAAATTTTGATGCATCCAATATGCGATCACCAAGTATATAAAACATTTAGCAACAACCATAAAGGAACTCATTTATAATAATATAACGATAGTAGAATACTTTAACACATCACTCACATCAATGGACAGAACCTATAAACAGAAAATCAACAAGGAAACAATGGATTTGAATGACACACTGGGCCAGATGGGTTTAACAGATATATTCAGAACACTCCATACTACAACAGCAGAGTACACATTCTTTTCAAGTGCACATGGGGCATTCTCCAGAACTGATCACATTGTAGGTCACAAATCAGGCCTCAAGAGGTACCCAATGACAGAGATCAGACCAAGCATCTTTTCTGACCACAAAGCTAGGAAACTTGAAGTCAACCACAAAAAGGGGGGGGGGGGAGGGGAAGGCCACAAATAAAGGGAGGTTAAATAACATGCTACTAAATGAATGGGTCAAATAGGAAATCAATGAGAAAATACACTGAAACAAATGAAAATGAAAATACACTGGCAAAAACCTTTGGAATGCAGCAAAAGCAGTCTATGATGGAAGTATATAGCAATACAAGCCTACCTTAAAGAGCAAAAAAAAAATCTCAAACAATCCTAACTTACAACTAAAGGAATGAGAAAAAGAACAGCAGAAGGAAAGAAATAATAGAGATTAAGGCAGAAATAAGGAATATAGAAACCAAAAAGACACTAGACCAAATCAATGAAACCAGGGGCTGGTTCTTTGAAAGCAGTAATCAACATGAAAACCTCGTAGGCAGACTTTTCACAAAGAAGAGAGAAAGGACTCAAATAAATAAAATCACAAATAAGAAAGGAGAAATAACAGTCAACACCACAAAAATACAACTAGAAGATAATATTATGAAAAACTATATGCAACAAATTGGACACTGAGAAAAATGGACAAATTCCTAGAAACACACAAACTACCAAAACTGAAACAGGAAGATACCTAAAATCTGAAAACAAAGAAATCAAATCAGTAATTAAAAAAAATCTCCCCCCAACACAAGAGTTCAAGGGCCAGATGGCTTCATTGATGAATTCTACCATACACTTAAGGAAGAGGTAATATGTATTCTCCTTGAATTATTATAAAAAATAAAAAAGAAGGAAAACTTACAAATTCATCTTATGAGGCCATCATTACCCTGATACCAAAACTAGATAAAGCCTCCACTAAAACCGAAAACTGAAGCGGTGCTTGTGTGGCTCGGTCGGTTTACTGTCCAACTCTTAATTTCGGATTAGGACATTATCTTGCAGTGCATGGGTTCGAGTCCCACGTTGGACCCTGCCATGACAGTGTGGGGCATGGCCAGGATTCTCTCTCTCCCTGTCTCTCTGCCCCTCCCCCACTTTTATGTACTCTAAGAAACACTTTAAAAAATGTTAAAAATTTTTAAAATAAAACTGCAGACCAATAGCCTGATGACTATGTATGCCTAAATTCTCATTAAAGTACCTTCAAATTAAAGTCAACAATACATTAATAGAATTATTTACCATAATCAAGTGGGATATATCCCTGGGCTGCAAGGGTGGTTCCACATTCACAGATCAATCAACATGCACCACAGTAATAGAAGAAAGGATAAGAACAATATGATGCTTTCAACAGATGCAGGAAAACAATTTGACAAAATGTCACATCCATTCATGATAAAAACCCTCAGCAAAGTACATTGAGACTCAACCTACCTGCACATAATAAAAGTCATCTAGGAAAAACCCACAGCTAATCTCATCCTCAATGGGGAAATATTGAAAGTTTTTCCTCCAAGATCAGGGACAAGACAGGGATGAGCCCTGTCACCACTGTTATTCACATAGTATGGGAAATCCTAGGCACAGCAATCAGACAACAAAAAGAAATAAGAGGCCTCCAAATTGGCAAGGAAGTAGCACTTTCGCTATTTGGAACTGACATGATGTGCTCTATAAAAAACATGAAAGACTCCCTTAAAAATTGCTAGAATTGATATATGAATTCGACAAGTCACAATATACAGAAATCAATGTACATAAATGTATTGGATTTCTATACACGAATCATGAATTAACAGAGAGAGAAAGTAAGGGATCAATCCCATTGACAGGTTCACAAATACCACAAGATACCAGGAATATATCTAACCAAAGAGGTGAAAGACCTGTACTCTCAAGGCTGTGAAACACTGATGAAAAAAATGGAAGAGGACACAAAGAAATGGAAATACAGTTCAGGTTCATGGATGGGAAGAACAAAATACTGTTAAAATGTCTACATTCCTCAAAACAATCTACACATGTAATGAAATCCCTATCACACTAACAAAAACATTTGTCACAGAACTGGAACAAATAATCTCAAAATTTGTATGGAATGACAAAAGTCTCCAAACAGCCAAAACAAACTTGAAGAAGAAAAGCAAAACTGGAGACATCACAATTCCAGACGTTAGGTTATGTTACAAAGCTGTACTGATCAGAACAGTATGGTACTGGCAAAACAACAACAATAACAATAACAACAACAAAACACAGAGGCATAGATGAATAGAATGGAAACCCAGAAATGAACTCACACCTATATGGTCAGTTAATTCTCAACAAAGCAGGAAAGACTATCCAATGGAAAAAAAAGATAGTCTTGGGACACATAGGTGTCTCAGTCACCAAAGCGTGTGATTGTGGATTCAGCTCAGGTCATGCTCTCAGGGCAGTGCAGAGCATGCGTGGGATTCTCTTTCTCCACTTCTCTCTGCCCCTCTCTTGCATGCTCTCTCTCTCAAAAATAAATACATAAACTTAAAAAAAATCTCCTCAACATATGGTTTTGGAAAAACTGGACAGCAACCTGCAAAACAAAACAAAACAACAACGGACCACTTTCTTACAACATACACAAAAATAAATCCAACATGGATAAAGACCTCTGTGTGAAACCTGAAACCATAAAAATCCCAGAGGATAACAAGGGTAGTATCTTATTTGACATTGCCTGTACAAACGTCTTTGTAGATATATCTCCTGAGGTAAGGGAAACACAAACAAAAATAATGGGACTTCGTAAAAATAAAAAGCTTCCATCACCAAGGAAATAATCAACAAAACTAAAACACCTACAAAATGATACTTGCAAATGACATCTGATAAAGGGTTAGTATCCAAAATATATAAAGTTATATGGCACCCAAAAAATGAGAAATCCGATTAAAAATGGGTAGAAGACACAAATAGACATTTTCCCAAGGAAGACATACACATGGCCAAGAGACACATGAATAGATGCTCATGCTCAACAATTCGGATCTTCAGGGAAACACAATTCAAAAGTACAATGAGATAACACATCACATCTGTCAGAATGACTAAAATCAATGAATGATGAAACAGCAGGTGTTGCCAAGGATGTGGGGAAAGAGGAACCCTCTTGCACTGTGGGTAGGAATGCAAACTGGTGCAGCCACTCTGGAAAACATCATGGAGATTTGTAAAAAAAAAACAAAACTGGAAATAGAACTACCTTACGATCCAGCAATTTCACTAAGAGGTATTTACACAAAGAATAAAAAAATAATTCTTCAAAGGGATACATGCACCCTGATGTTTACAGAAGCATTTTCTACAACAGCCAAATTATGGAAACTGCCCAAGCATCCATCAACTGATGAATAAATTGAGATGTAGTATATGGAATGTAATATTATTTAGCCGTAAAAACATGAAATCTTGTCATTTGCCATGAGGTGGATGGAGCGAGAGAATGTTATGCTGGGTGAAATAAGCCTGTCAGAGAAAGACAAATACCCGATGATGTCACTAACACATGGCAATAAAACAAAGCAAAGGGGGGAGGGGAAGGAGACAGTGACAAACACTCTTAACTAGGAAACAAACTGAGGCGTTCCACAGTGAGGTGGGGGAATGGGTGAAACAGCTGATGGGGATTAAGAAGTGCACCTGGGATGAGCACCGGGTGACGTGTGGAAGTGTTGCTCTATATTGTACACCTGAAACTAACATTACACTGTATCTTTACTCACTGGCATTTAAATTAAAAGATAACATAAGGTTAATGACAGGTACATACCAGGTTTTCTGTAGTTTTCAATCACTTCACTAGGTTGGAAAAATAACCATGAAATTTTTAAGGGGGACAGTTTGTGCCCTTACCTCGGTCTCTGGTTCCAGCAGGACTCGGAACGTGGGTCCCAGCTCATTCTTCTAGAAGGTCCTGAGAGAGCATTTCATGTATCCACATCCTAATTGAATGCAGCTCCTGTTCTTCTGAATTTCTGTCAGGGTTCCTTCCTGGAAACAAGCCTGAATCTGGAACAAACCATCGACTGCATCTATGAGGTGATGTCGTGGGACCCCGCAATCCACGAGTCCTTTAGTAAAATACGTCATTTTCAAATACTGTCCGGGAAGGGGAGGAATGAAACACGGGAACAGCTCAGAAAATGCAAAGGCCTGTGCAGCTCAGCAACCAGCTTGCCCAGGGAAGCCACCCAGCGCCCCCTCCTCAGGACTCAGTACAACAAGGCAGCTTCTCTCTGATGACTCAGGAGATGCTAAGTTTCTGCTAAGCTCCCAACGTCTCCCCTGGGGCGGGCGGCAGACCTGCTGGAAATGCAGCTCTGCTCTCTGTACTGCGGCAGCGGCAGAGGCCCTGAGTCCTCTGGGAGCAATAGAAGCCCCTCCTGCTCTCAGGTGCCCTGGGTCAGAAAAGCCGATGGTGCGCCCTCTGCTGGCCATCACTACCCAGCAGAGGAACCCACCCCTCCGGGTCTGTGGTGCTCGAGCTCTCTCTGCTGGCCACCATGGGAATTCCCGCAATGTTGAAGGTCCTGGTTGCTCAGCTGAGAGACTGACCGAAGGTGCTCTGGGCAACTAAGCCTGTTCTCCACATTGGGAAGGGTTTTAGTGACAGGGCCTGGGACACAAAGAAATCTTTTCCTTCTCCTTTCTTGTGAGTGAAGAATGAAACCGAATTTATTAACGTAATGACATCATTTGTAATGTTTTAAGCAATGTTCACAGAAAAATAGACCTCCAATTTACACATGCTGAACAAGAGGTAATTGTGTTTACCACCAAAATACTTAGGTTAGATAAAGAATTGACACCTTTGAGAGAGAGATACAGGCGTCCAGCTATGCAATGAATGAGTTCCTAGGGATACAAGGGACAGCCAATGGAATGGAGTCAATCAGGTAATAATACTGTTGTATGCTTTCACATGATAGCTACACTTGTGGTTAAATACAACATAATGTATAGACATGTGGAACGACTACAATGTATGCCTAAAACTAATACAACAAATGTGTGAACAATATTTCAATTAAAAATAGACATCCTTTACACTATCTTTAATTTCTCCTTCTTTGCCAATAAACTATTATTCCTGGGGCGCTTGGGTGGCTTAGTCGGTTAAGCATCCGACTTTGACTCAAGTCATGATCTTGCAGTCCATGAGTTTGAGCCCTGCGTCAGGCTCTGTCCTGAGAGCTCAGAGCCTGGAGCCTGCCTCAGATTTGGTGTCTCCCACTCTCTCCCCCCTCCCCAGCTCGGGCTCTCTCAAAAAAAGAAACATTAAAAATGAAAAATCATTCCTCATTTAGAATCTGTGAAATTCCATTTATACCAGATTCTCTAACATGACCATCTTGATGTTGAGAGCTTATCTGAAAAGTCACTAATAATATCTTTGATGACACATGTGACAAGGTCAGAATGCAACTTACAGGGAGCTACACATCTGTTGTGAATTTACAGTATGGACCTTTGGCTAATATTTCCAATGAAATGTGCTTTAGGGATACGGATGGATGAAATAATATCCATCAGTCATATAGGTAAATTTCCTATAGGACCATTATGCCTTCAATTACTAATTGCCATCTCTTCAGAATTAAAAGAAAGGCGGGACAAGAAAGTGTCTTTGAATTTGACGTAAGCGAAGACTATGGTGTTTTAAAGGGTTCACCTACCTTCTGGAATCCTCAGATTGGTTGTGGACAGGAGGATAACAACCCACGATTTTGATGCACACCGCTAGTCCCAGAGGGAGGATATGGACCTTATTGTCAAATATTTTTTTTAATCAATATCACTAGTCCACCTCTGCCAGGTCCAGACTGCAGGACCTGCAGGCAACACAATGCCTGATGCCTGGGTTCAGAACTTCAGGAAGGCCAGCTGGTGGGGGGAGGGGGGAAATCCATGGCCCCGGGACACCTCCCCACAGCCCGTTACCTGCCAAAGAGCAGCACACTCTCCCTCAAGACATCCCTCTCCATGACAGAACGTGAGGCTGAGCCTCATAATTCCAGAAGAAATGAGGGATACACATCTTTTCAATTCCAATGGCCTCTGCAGAGCTTGGACCCAGGGATGTTGGAGGCTTGGGGTCATGGAACTCTGATGCCCATGTACAAGCCCTTTCTGCCCCAGCACTCAGAGCCACTTCATACATCCCCTCTCCCCTGGCCCATATAACCCTGTCCACATGCCTGGACCAGGTCTCTACTTTCCTCCTTGTACTTCCTCTTTGTCTCTGTTTCTCTCTAACCACACCTCCCTCTGTTTCTTCCTTTCAGTCTCTAGGGAGTGGTGTAACATACGGTGCTAAGCTTTATTCTTATACATATGAATATCCAATTTTCCCAGCACCAGTTATTCAAGATACTACTCTTCTCCACTGTGTATTCTTGACTCCCTTGTCAAATAGTAGTTGACTGTGCATGCATGGGTTTAGTTTGGGCTCTCAATTTCTGTTCCAGTGTGTGTGCTTATGCCACACATAAGCATGTGTTAGAATGAAGCTTGTGTTAGAATGAAGCTTGAAATCAAGAAGTGTGTTGCCTCCTGTTTTGTTCTTTCTTGCGTTGTTTACTTGGGGTCTTTTTGTGGTTCCAAATACATTTTAGGATATGATTTTCTAATTGCATAAAAATTGCATCGGAGTCTTGATAGAGATTGCACTGAATCTCTAGATGGCTTTGGGTAGTATGGACATTGTATCTATATTAATTCCTCCGAAAGATGGACATGGGATGGCTTTTCACTGACTTGTGTGTTCTCCTGTTTCTTTCATCCAAACTGAATTTCTTCCATTCCTGCACACAGGAATAGTTTTCTGTAGAGAGATCTTTCACTTCCTTGGCTAAATTTATTCCTGTAAATTTTATTGTTTTTGATGCTATTGTAAATGGGATTGTTTTCTTTACTTCTTAGATAATTTGGTTAGTGTATAGGAATGCTACAGAATTTGATATGGTGACTTTCTGTTTTGGAACTTTATTGCATTTCTTGATTAGATATTAACAGGTTCTTTTACATTAAACTTTTTATTTCATTACTTTACCTTATTAAAAAAAAACATGTTATTTGGGAATAGCTGACACACTATGTTACATTAGTTTCAGATGAACAACATAGTGATTGGACAAGTGTATCATTCTGCTACGCTAACACAGGTGATATATCATCTATCACCATGCATCACTATTCCAGTACCACTCTCTATGCTCCCTATGCTATATCTTCTATCTGTGATTTATTCATTGCATAACCAGAAGCCCACATAACCCAACCCCCTTCACATATGTAGGGCATCCTTGTCTTGTGCCTGATTTTAGTGGAAAATCTTTCACAATTTCACTATTGAGTATGATATTAGCTGTGGGCTTCACATACATGGCCTTTCTTATGTCGAGATATGTTGCTTCTACACTGAATTTTAAAGAGTTTTTTAGCACAAATGGATACCAAATTTTCTCAGAACTTTTTTTCTGTGTTTATTGACATCATCACATGAGTTTTCTTTTTCTTTTTTAAAATGTATTTATTTAGTTTAGTTTAAATTTATTTATGTATTTCTTTAGTATTTATTTTTTCAAGTTTTTATCTAAATTCCAGTTGGTTAACATACAGTGTAATGTTAGTTTCAGGTATAGAATGTAGTCATCCATCACTTACATACAACACCCAGTGATCCTCACTACTAGCGCCCTCCTTAGCCCATCACCCATTTAACCCATCCCCCTACCCACCTCCCTTCTAGTAACCCTCCCTTTGCTATTTATAGTTAAGAGTCTTGTTTCTGGTTTTTTCTTTCATTCAATTATGTGAGAGATCACATTGATTGATTTGCATTTCTGAAACATCCTTCCTTTGCAGGGGAAAAAACTCTTCATCACGGTCAATGATCCTTTTAATGCACTGCTGAATTTGGTTTGCCTGTACATTATTGGGAATTATTCATCTACATTTATCACGGGGATACTGGCCTATAGATTTGTGTTCAGGTAATTCCAGTCTCATGAAATGAGTTTTGTGGTGTTCATTCCTTTTGAGTCAGTGAGACGACTGCTGTTAGTTCTTCTAACCCTAACCCTAACCCTAACCCTAACCCTAACCCTAACCCAACCAGGAGCCAGAGAGTTGTGTGGCCTTGGAAGTCAAAGACTAATCCTGACTGGCACCCTCCCTTGTGCCCTCAACTGAGCCCTACGGGGAGGCCACTGAACTGCTGTGGGTTAAGCGCTTGGAGTCACCTGGGACCTAAACCTAACCCTAACTATACCCCTGACCAGAAACCTCCACCGAAACCTAACCCGACCTATAAACCTAACCTTACACCTGACCCGCACCGTCGCATGGGCCCTCACTTCAGCCCTGAGGGACATCACGAGATTGGAGTTCATTCGGCCCTGGCAACGTACCTGGACTAAACGCCATCCCTAGCTAAGGCACTGTCCCCATGGGGACTCAATGCCCAAGTCTGACAACACCACGCGCCTGGGGTCCAGAAGCAGTGCAGGGTCACTCGGCTTGGAAACTGGAACCTCACCATGTCGTTTCCCAGGCCAGGCTGCAGCTACCCGATTGGATTTGTGAGGCTTACAGAACCTGGAGCCCATAGAGTTGTGTGGCCTTGGAAGACAAAGACTAATCCTGACTGGCACCCTCCCTTGTGCCCTCAACTCAACCCTTCGGGGAGACCATGGCACTCCTGTGGGTTCAGTGCCTGGAGCCTCTTGGGACCTAACCCTAAACCGAACCCTACGCCTGACCAGAACACTCAACCGAAACCTAACCCAATCTCAAAACCTAACCCTACACCTAATGCACACCGTCGCATGGGCCCTCACTTCAGCCCTCGAGAGAGATCACGAGACTGGAGTCACTTCAGCTCTGGTGACGTCCCTGGACTGAACACTAACCCTAGCTAAGGCAATCTCCCCATGTGGACCCAATCCTCGAGTCTGACAACATCACGCACCTGGGCTCCAGAAGCGGTGCAGGGTCACTCGGCAAGGAACCTGGAACCTCACCATGTCGTATCCCAGGACTGGCTGCAGCTACTCGAATGGATTCTTGAGGCCTACCTGACCATGGGTCATAGAGTTGTGTGGTCTTGGAAGCAAAGACTAATCATGACCGGCACCCTCCCTTGTGCCCTCAACTGAGCCCTTTGGGGAGACCACTACACTGCTGTTGGTTCAGCACCTGGAGCCTACTGGGACCTAACCTAACCCTAACCCTACCCCTGACCAGAAGCCTCAGCTGAAACCTAGCCCGATTTCAAACCCCAACCCTACACATGACCTGCACCGTCACATGGGCCCTCACTTCAACTCTCGAGGTAGATCACGAGACTGGATCACTTCGGCCCTGGCAACGTCCCTGGACCGACCCTAACCCTAGCTAAGGCTTTCTACCCATGGGGACCCAATACCAAAGTCTAACAACACCACGCGCCTGGGGTCTGGAAGTGGTGCAGGGTTACTCAGCATGGAACCTGGAAGCTCACCATGTCGTTTCCCAGACCCAGCTACACTGCCGTGGGTTCGGCGCCTGAGGCCTCCTGGGACCTAACCCTAACCCTAACACTACCTCTAACCGGGACCCTCAGGGAAACCTAAGCCGGCCTCGAACCCTAACCCTTCACTTGAGCCACTCTGTCGCATGGGCACTCACTTCAGCTCTCGAGGTAGATCACGAGACTATAGTTGCTTTGGCCCTAGCGACGTCCCTGGAGCGAACACTAACCCTAGTCAAGGCTCTCTCCCTATGGGGACCCATTAACAAAGTATGAAAACACAATGCGCCTGGGGTCCGGAAGCTGTGCAGGGTCACTCTGCTTGGAACCTGAAAGCTCACTGGGTCATTTCCCAGTCCCGGCTGCAGCTGCCCAGGAGGATTCCAGAGACCTCCCCGACCAGGAGCCCATAGAGTCCTGTGGCGTTGGAAGCCAGAGACTGACGCTGACCCGCACCATCAACTCAGCCCTTTGGGGAGACCACTGCACTGCCGTGGGTTCTGTGCCTAGAGCCTCCTGGAACCTAACCCTAAACCTAACCCTACCCCTAACCAGAACCCTCCACAGAAACATAAGCCGGCCTCGAACCCTAACCCTACTCTTGAGCGGCACCGTAGCATAGGACCTCACTTCAGCCCTCAAGGGAGATCACGAGACTGGAGTCGCTTTGTCCCTGGTGACGTCCCTGGAGCAAACCCTAACGCGAGCTAAGGCTCTCTCACCATTGGGTCCCAATACCAAAGTCTGACAACACCACGCGACTGATTCCGGAAGCGGTGCAGGCTCAGTCCACATGGAACCTGGAAGCTCACCATGTCGTTTCAAAGGCCCGGCTGCAGCTGCCCAGAGGATTCCTGAGACCTCCCCAACCAGGGGCCCATAGAGTCATGTGGCCTTGGAAGCAAGAGACGGATGCTGACCGGCACCCTCTCTTGTGCCCTCAACTCAGCCCTTCGGGGAGACCACTGCACTGCCGTGGGTTCGGCACCTGGAGCCTCCTGGGACCTAAACATAACCCTAACCATACCCCTAACCGGAACCCTCCACCGAAACCTAAGCCGGCCTCGAACCCTATCCCTAACTTGGGCCACACTGTCGCATGGGCCCTCACTTAAGCCCTCGAGGGAGATCAGGAGACTAGAGTCGCTTCAGCCCTGGTGACGTCCCTGGACTCAACCCTAACCCTAGCTAAGGCTCTCTCCCCATGGGAACCCAATACCAAAATCTGAAAAAACGACGTGCCTGGGGTCTGGAAGCGGTGCAGGGTCACTTGTCATGGAACCTGGACACTGACCATGTCATTTCCCAGGTTGGCTGAATTTGCCCAAAAGGATGCATTAGTCCTCCCCGACCAGGGTCCCATAGAGTCGGGTGGCCTTGGAAGTCAGAGACTGATGCTGACTGGCACCCTCCCTTGTGCCCTCAACTCAGCCCTTCAGGGAGACCACTGTACTGCTGTGGGTTCGGCGCCTGGAGCCTCCTCAGACCTAACACTAACCCTAACCCTACCCCTAAATAGAACCCTCCACCGAACCTAAGTCGGCCTCGAACGCTAACCCTACACTTTAGCCACATCGTCGCATGGGTCCTCACTTCAGCCTTCAAGGGAGATCACGAGACTGGAGCCGCTTGACCCTGGAGATGTCCCTGGACCGAACCCTAACCCTAACTAAGGCTCTCTCCACATGGGGACCCAATTCCAAATTCTGACAACACCACGCGCCTGGAGTCCGGAAGCGGTGCCGGGTCACTCGCCATGGAACCTGGAAGCTCACCATGTCGTTTCAAAGGCCCGGCTGCAGCTGCCCGAGAGGATTCCTAAGACCTCCCCGACCAAGGGCCCATAGAGTCGTGTGGCCTTGGAAGCCAGAGACTGATGCTGACCGGCACCCTCTCTTGTACCCTCACTCATCCCTTCGGGGAGACCACTGCACTGCCGTGGGTTCGGCACCTGGAGCCTCCTGGGACCTAAAACTAACCGTAACCCTATGCCTAACGTGAACCCTCCACCGAAACCTAAGCCGGCCTTGAAAACTAACACTGCACTTGAGCCTCACCGTTGCATGGGCCCTCACTTCAGCCCTCGATGGAGATCAGGAGACTGGACTCGATTCGTCCCTGGTGACGTCCCTGAACCGAACCCTAACCCCAGCTAAGGCTCTCTACTCATGGGGACCCAATAACAAAGTCGGGCAAAACCACGCGCCTGGGGTCCAGAAGTGGTGCAAGGTCACTTGGCATGGAACCTGGAAGCTGACCATGCCATTTCCCAGGCTGGCTGAAGATGCCGGAGAAGATGCATGAGGCCTCTATGACCAGGGGCCAATAGAGTTGTGTGACCTTGGAATCCAGAGACTGATGCTGACCGGCACCCTCCCTTGTGCCCTCAACTCAGCCCTTCAGGGAGACCACTGCACTCCCGTGGGTTCGGCGCCTGGAGCCTCCTGGGACCTGCACCTAACCCTAACCGTATCCCTAACCAGAACCCTCCACCGATACCTAAGCCGGTCTCGAAACCTAACCCTACACTTGAGCCGCACCGTTGCATGGGCCCTCACATCAGCCTTCGAGGGAGATGACGAGACTGGAGTCACTTCGGCCCTGGCGACGTCCCTGGACCGACCCCTAACCTAGCTAAGGTTCTCTCCCCATGGGGACCCAATTCCAAAGTCTGACAACACCACGCGCCTGGGGTCTGAAAGCGGTGCAAGGTCACTCAGCATGGAACTTGGAAGCTCACCATGTCATTTCAAAGGTCCGGCTGCAGCTGCCCGAGAGGCTTCCTGAGACCTCCCGACCAGGTGCCCAAAGAGTCGTGTGGCCTTGGAAGCCAGAGACTAATGCTGACTGGCACCCTCCCTTGTGCCCTCAACTCAGCCCTTCGGGGAGACCACTGCTATGCCGTGGGTTCGGCGCCTGGAGCCACCTGGGACCTAAACGTAACCCTATCTGTACCCCTTACCGGAACCCTCCACCGAAACCTAAGCCGGCCTCGAACCCTAACCCTACACTTGAGCTGCACCGTTGCATGGGCCCTCACTTCAGCCCTCGATGGCGATCACGAGGCTGTAGTCACTTCGGCCCTGGCGATGTCCCTGGACCGAACCCTAACCCTTACTAAGGCTCTCTCCCCATGGGGACCCAATTCCAAAGTCTGACAACACCTCGCGCCTGGGGTCCGGAAGCGATGCAGGGTCACTTGGAATGGAACCTGGAAGCTGACTGTGTCATATCCCAGGCTGGCTGCAGATGTCCGAGAGGATGCATGAGACCTCCCCGACCAGGGGCCCATAGAGTCTTGTGGCCTTGGTAGCCAGATACTGACTGCCCGGCACCCTCCCTTGTGCCGTCAACTCAGCCCTTCGAGGAGACCACTGCACTGCCGTGGGTTCGGCGCCTGAAGACTCCTGGGACCTAACCCTAACACTGACCCTACCCCAAATGGGAACCGCCACCGAAACCTAAGCTGGCCTCAAAACCTAACCTTGCACTTGAGCCGCACCGTCGCATGGGCCCTCACTTCAGCCCTTGAGGGAGATCACGAGACTGGAGTTGCTTCATCCGTGGCGAACTCCCTGGACCGACCCCTAACTGTAGCTAAGGCTCTCTCCTCATGGAGACCCAATTCCTAAGTCTGACAACACCACGTGCCTGGGGTCTGGAAGCGGCGCAGGTTCACTTGGCATGGAACCTGGAAGCTGACCATGACATTTCCCAGACTGGCGGAAGATGCCGGAAAAGATGCATGAGGCCTCTAAGACCAGGCGCCCATAGAGTCGTGGTACCTTGGAAGCCAGAGACTGATGCTGACCGGCACCCTCCCTTGTGCCCTCAACTCAGCCCTTCAGGGAGACCACTGCACTGCCATGGGTTTGGCACCGGGAGCCTCCTGTGACCTAACCCTAACCCTAACCCTACCCCTAAAGGGAATCCTCCACCAAAACCTAAGCTGGCCTCAAAACCTAACCTTGCACTTGAGCCGCACCATGCATGAGACATCACTTCAGCCCTTGAGGGAGATCACAAGCCTGGATTCGCTTCGTCCCTGGGGACATCCCTGGACTGAACCTTAACCCTAGCTAAGGCTCTCTCCTCATGGGGACCCAATACCAAGGTCTGACAACACCACACACCTGGGGTCCAGAAGCAGTGCAACGTCACTTGGCATGGAACCTGGAAGCTGACATTGTCATTTCCCAGGCTGGCTTAAGATGCCCAAGAGGATGCATGAGGTCTCCCGGACCAGGGGCCCATAGATGCGTGTGGCCTTGTGGCCACAGACTGATGTTGACCGGAACCCTCCCTTGTGTCCTCAAACCTGCCGTTCGGAGAGACCACTGCACTGCCGTGGGTTCGGTGCCTGGAGCCTCCTGTTTCCTAACCCTAACCCTAATCCTACCCCTACCACAGAAACCTAAGCCGGCCTCGAAACCTAACCCTACACTTGAGCTGTACCGTCGCATTGGTCCTCGTTTCAGGCCTTGAGGGAGATCACGAGACTGGAGTCGCTTCGGCCCGGGCGATGTCCCTGGACCGAACCCTAACCCTAGCTAAGGCTCTCTCCCCATTGGGATCCAATACCAAAGTCTGACAACACCACGCGTCTGGGGTCAGAAAGCGGTGCAGGGTCACTTGGCATGGAACCTGGAAGCTAACCATGTCATTTCACAGGGTGGCCTAAGATGCCCGAGAGGATTCCTGAGGCCTCCCCTACCAGGGGCCCAAGAGTTGTGTGGCCTTGGGGCCACAGACTGATGCTGACTGGCACTTTCCCTTGTGCCCTCAACTCAGCCCTTCGGGGAGACCACTGCACTGCCGTGGGCTCTGCGCCTGGAGGCTCCTGGGACCTAACCCTAACCCTAACACTATGCCTAACCCTAACCCTACCCCTAACCAGAACCCTCCACCAAAACCTACGACGGCCTCGAACCCTAACCCTACACTTGAGCTGCACTGTCACATGGGCCCTAACTTCAGCCCTCAAGGGAGATCACGAGACTGGAGTCGCTTCAGCCCTGGCGACGTCCCTGGACCGAACCCTAAACCTAGCTAAGGCTCTCTCCCCATGGGGACCCAATTCCAAAGTCTAACAACACCCTGCGCCTGGGTTCCAGAATCGGTGTAGGGTCACTAGTCATGGAACCTGGAAGCTCATCATGTCTTTTCTCAGGCCCGGCCGTAGCTGCCCAAGAGGATTCGTGAGGCCTACCCTACCACGGCCCGGAGAGTTGTGTCTCATTCGAAGACAAAACTAAACCTGACCGGCAACCTCCCTTGTGCCCTCAACTGAGCCATTCAGAGAGACCACTGCACTGCTGTGGGTTCAGCGACCTGGAACCACCTGGAACCTAACCCTAACCCTAACCCTACACCTGACCAGAACCCTCAACTGAACCATAACACGATCTCAAACCCTAACCCTACACCCGACCTGCACCGTCGCATGGGCCCTCACTTCAGCCCTCGAAGGAGATCACGAGACTGGAGTCACTTCGGCCCTGGTGACGTCCCTTTACAGAACCCTAACCCTAGCTAAGGCTCTCTCCACATTGGGACCCAATACCGAAGTCTGACAACACCATGCGCCTGGGGTCAGGAAGAGGTGCAGGGTCACTCGGTATGAATCCTGGAACCTCACCATGTCATTTTCAGGCCCGGCTGCAGGTGCCCGTTTGGATTTGTGAGGCTTACAGGACCAGGGGCCCATAGAGTTGTGTGGCTTTGGAATCCAAAGACTAATCCTGACTGGCACCCTCCCTCGTGCACTCAACTCAGCCCTTCGGGGAGACCACTGCACTGCTGTGGGTTCAGCGACTGGAGCCTCCTGGGACCTAACCCTAACCCTAACCCTATCCCGAACCGGAACCCTCCACCAAAACCGAAGCCAGCCTCGAACCCTAACCCTACACTTGAGCCGCACCGTCCCATGGACCCTCACTTCAGCCCTCGAGGGAGATCACAAGACTGGAGTTGCTTCAGCCCTGGAGACGTCCCTGGACCAAACCCTAACCCTAGCTAAGGCTGTCTACCCATGGGGACCCAATACCAAAGTCTGACAACACCATGTGACTGGGGTCCAGAAGCAGTGGAGGCTCACTCAGCAAGGAACCTAAAACTCACCATATTGTTTCCCAGGACTGGCTGCAGCTGCCTGAGAGGATTCCTGTGGCCTCCCCGACCAGGGGCCCAATGACTTGTGTGGCCTTGGAAGCCAAAGACTGATCCTGACCAGCACCCTCCCTTGTGCCCTCAACTCAGCCCTTGTGGAGACTACTTCACTGCTGTTGGTTCAGTGCCTGGGTCCTCCTGGGGTCTAACCCTAACCCTAATCCTAGCCCTAACCCTTACCCTCATCTCACCATCCCTAGGGAGATCACGGGACCGCTGTCGCTTTGGCCCATCTTATGTCCATAGACCGACCACCAACTCGAAGTAGGCTCTCTCCCTATGGTGACCCATATCTTAAGTTCAAGGACACCACACAAATGGGGTCCATAAGTGAGCATTATTACTTGCCATGCCACGTCGAACATGACCAGCTAATTTCCAAAGCCCAGAGGCAGGTGCACAAATGGGTTACTGAGGCCTACCGAAGAATGGCCCACACCGGAGGCTTGTCCTGGTACTCAAAGAAACCGCCTGACCAACACCCTCCCATGTGCCCTCCACTCAGCCCTCTAGAGAGACCACTGCACTGCTTGGTGTTTAGTACCTGGTGTCTCCTGAACCTAACCCTCACCCTTACCATGACCCTCCCACTATCCCTCATCGAACCCTCACCCAAATGTAATGCTGACATACACCTGACCCGCACCTGCTCTTGGGCTCTCGCTTCAGCCCTTCAGGGAGAACTTGAGACTGGTGTCACTTCTGCCCTGGTTACATCTCTGGTTGAACTCTATACCTAGCTAAAGATCTGTCCTGATGGGAACCCAGTGCCTACATCTGAGAACACCAGACACATGGGCCCAAGAATGGTCCAGGATTACTTGGCATGGAACGTGAAACAGCACCTTGTCATTTCTAAACCTGGATGGAGCTACACAAGGGGTTTGCTAAAGTCCATCCGAAGGGTGGCCCTCATTCGAGGCTGGCCCTGGCACTCAAAGACTAGCCCTGACCAGCACCCACCCATGTGCCCCAAACTCAGACCTCCAGGGAGATCACTGCATTTCTGGAGTTTCAGGGCTTGTAGCCTCTGGGACCAAACCCTAACCCTAACCTTGACTGTCACCATAACCCTCATCTAATTCTCATCCCAACTGTAACCCTCACCCTACACCTGACCCACACCCATGCATGGATACTCACTTCAGCCCTCCAGAGAGATCTCAGGACTGGTGTTGTGGCTGCCTTCTCTACATCTCTGGTTAATCCTATCCCTTGCTAAGGCTCTCTTCCAATAGGGATCCAAGTCCTAAGTCTGAGAACACCACGCATGGGACCCAGAAGCAGTGCAGGATTACTCGGCATGGAACACAGAACATCACTATGTCATTTCCAAAGCAGAGAGGGAGCTGCACAAGGGTGTTGTTGAGGCCCATCCAAAGAGTGGCCCACATCCGAGGCTGATCTGGCACCCTAAGACTAAGCCTGATTGGCACCCTCCCATGTGCCCTCCACTTAGACCTCTGGGGAGACCACTGCCCTGATGGGGTTTCAGCACCTGGAGCCTCCTCACACCTAACCCTAAAACTAACCCTTACCCTCACCATAGACCTCAAACTAAACCTCACCCAAACTGTAATGTGCACTATAATGCTTGGTGTTCATCGCCTTGAGCCTCCTGGGACCTAACCCTAACCCTACCGTGTTTCTCACTGTACCCCCCAAACCTAAACCTCACCCCAACTCTAATCCATCCCTACACCTGACCCACACCCAAGCATGGGCCCTCAATGTACCATTCCAGGGAGATCACGGGACTGGTGTCGCTTTCCCTCATGACGTCCCTGGAACGAATCCTAACCTTAGCTAAGGGTCCCACCCAATGGGGACCCAATCGTACATATGAGAACACCATGTATATGGACCCATAAGCGATGCAGGATTACCTGTTAAGGAATGGGGAACATCACCATGTTATTTCATAGCCAAGATGGAGCTGCACAAGGGGGTTGCTGAGGAACAACTGAAGAGTGGCCCATACCCCAGGCTCATCCTGGCACCCACAACTAAACCTGATCTGCACCCTCCCATGTACCCTCCACTCAGCCCTCGTCTGACACCACTGCCCTGCTGAGTTTTCAATGCCTGGAGCCTCTGGGTCCTAACCTTAACCCTAACCTCGACCTGCACTTTACCCCTCAACCTAAACCTCACCCCAACTGTAACCCTCACCTTACACCTGACCAGCAACCATATATGGGCCCTCACTTGAGCCCTCCAGGAAGATCAATGGACTGGTGTTGCTTCAGCCTTGGTGATGTCCTGGGACCGAAACCTAACCCTAGTTAAGGCTCTTTCCCAATGTGGACCCAATTCCTAGTCTGAGAACACTATGCCATGGGGACCAGAAGCTGTGTGCAGCATTACTAGGCATTGAAGGTGGAACATCACCATGTCATTTGCAAATCCTGGCTGGAGCTGCACTAGGGCACTCATGAGGCCCGACTATAAGAATGGTGCACAAACGAGGCTGGCTCTGGCAACCAAAAACTATGCATGACCGGCGGCCTTCCATGCAACCTCCAATCAGCCCTCTGGATTGACCACTGCACTGCTGGGGATTCAGCACCTATAGCCAACAGGGACATAAACCTAACTGTAAACCTAACCCTAAATACAAGAAGAAGCTTAACGGTTACACAATACCCTAAACCATAACCTGTAACCTTAAACCGCAACCCTGACCCCTAACCTATAACTAAGTAACCAACCATAAACCTTAAGCCGAATGCCTAATCCCTAACCCCTAACACTAACCATAACACTAAACCCAAAACCAAATATTAAACCCTAACTGTAATCATAACCCTAAACCTTAAACCCTATCCTTAATCTATTCCTGACAATGACATTTGACACAGACCCCTACTCAAACCCAAATGATAACCCTAACGCTAACCCCTAAATACTAACATCTAATCCCCACCCCAATCACAAACCTACACCCTAACCCAGAACCAAAACACCTATCCTATCTCCTACCCTAACCCCATCCCCAACTTCAATGCCACCCCTAACTCCTATTCCCTAACCCCTAACCACTAAACCCCAATCCCCTAATCCCAAACACTAAACCCAAACCCTAAACCCTAACACTAACTCCAACTCCTAACCCCTAAACTTAACCCTATCCCTTAACATATATCTTAATGCTAATCCTAATCCTGCACCTAGCCCCTAGCCCCTAGCCCTAACCTCTAACCCTAGCCCCTAATCTTAACCCCTAACCCTAACCCTAAACCCCAACCCTAACCCTTACCCTATCCCCTAAACTCTCACCGTGATCCTGACCCTGATCCTGACCTTTTACCCTGACTTTATACCCTGAATTTCACCTTGATTCTCATCTTACTCACCTGTTCTTAATGCAGATTCTGACCCTTAACCCCTAACTTTATCTTTTTTCTTTGACCACAACCCTTAATGTGACTGTAACCTTTACCCATTCTAATCCCATCCTCATAACTTATTCTGGACACAGCCATAGTTCTTTAAACCTAATACCTTTCCCAGTCATATAACATCAATACATCACTAAACCCGAAAAAAAAAAAAGAAAAACATATCTGTGTCCCTTAAATACAGATCTAAGAATCCTCCAGAGAATACAGCGATATAAAACCAAAGCACATAAAAGTATTGCACACCATAAGCAAGTCTACCCCAGACATTGAAGGGTGATTCAATACACTGAAACCAAGCATTGTTATGCACCACAATTTTTTAAATGAAAACATGTGATCACATTCATTGATACGGAAAAAAAAACTCTAAAGAAAATCCAATGCTAGTTCATGATATATACTCAAGAAAGTCGGAATAAAGAGTAATTTGTTTAACAAACCTATAGCAAACATCATTGTCAAGTTTCAAGACTGTAAGGTTTCTTCTGATACTGGGGACAAGGCCAAGATAAAGGCTTTGCACTCATTACTCAATATTGTACTGACACTTCTACCCAGAGCGATGAGAAAAGAAAAATGGTATCCACATGTGAAAGGAAAAGGTAGAACTACATCTATTCAGAAACCAGAGATGACATCATCTTATATAAGAACCTCCTAAAAAATCAACAAATGATTGGAGTTAGTCACCTAATTCAGGGAAGTTACAGGGCAAAATATTGATGCACAAATATCCCACTTATTTGTATACACTAGTAGTGAATCTTATGAAGAAGAATTTAAGAAAATAATTCCATTTTAGGTAACATCAACATCAATAAAATACTTGGGTACAGATGTAAAAATCACTGCAGAAAGAAATTAAAGACAATCTGAAATGTACTATTGTTATACGGTGATAGTACATAAGGCAACATGTAGTTTCAATGTGATTCTTGGGAAAATTCATAAAGGCCTCTGAGAAGAAAGGTACAAGCTCATCCTAACAGTCATATAGAAAAGCAAGGGACCACAAAATAAACAAAACAATCAAAAAAATCAAAGATAGAAGCTCATACTTCCCAATTTCAAATCTTCAAACAAAGTAACACTAAATGAACACTGTGATACTGCCATAAAGAAATACACAGATCAGTGGGATTTAATTGAAAACCCAGAAATACACCCTTTCATCTATGGTCAACTGAATTTTGACAAGGGTGGACAACATGACATTGGGGAAACAATGGTCTTTGCAAAAAAAGGGTGCTAGACAATTGGACAGCCATGGTCATAGGAATGAAATTGGACCCTTACCCTCACACCAAATACAGACATTAACTCAAAGTGGATCAAAAGCTTAAATGTAAGAGATAAACTTGTAAACTCTAGAAGAAATAAATGGAGATAAATCTTCATGAGCATTGAGTTTAACAATGCTCTTAGAGCTGACACCAAAACACAAGCAAGGAAAGAAAGACCAATTAGCTTCCTCAACATTAAAAAACCTTTGTACATGAAAAGATGCTATCCCAAAAGTGAAAAGACAATACCTACAATGGAAGAAAATATTTGCACATTATTTGTCTGGTAAGAGTCTGTTACACAGAATATATAAAGAGCTTGTACAACTTATCAAGAAAACACACTTTTTAAAATGGACAAAGGAATTGGATATGCCTTTCCCCAGAGAGATCATATGTATTGTGAATGGATATGAAAAGATGTTAAACATCATTAGTCCTTATGGAAATGAAGATTTAAACCAAGTTAGATACCCTTTTACATGCATGCTAAAAATTTACATGCATGCTAAAATTTCTATGGTCAAGAAAACTACAAAATAACAAATGTTGGCAAAGACGTTGAGAAATTGGAACCCTTAAGCCATGCTTGTGTTAACATAAAATGGTGGAGCCTATATGTAAAATAGTTCGGCATTTCTTCAGAAATAGAAAAACACAGAATTACCATTTGGCTCAACAATTCTACTCCTAGATGTGTATCCTGAAGAGCTGAAAACAGTACTTTAAAAAAATAGCACATGCAGAAACATACACAGCAGCACACACTGTTCACTATAGCCAAATGATAGAATCTAAGCAAATGCCCATTTGTGGGTGAATGGGTAAAAAACTGGAGTAGACCCATAAACAGCAATATCATTGTGTCATATAAAGGACTAAAGTAACATGGTGCAGCTGTAGAGAATAGTATAGGGGTTCCTCAGAAAGTTAACACAGAACTCCACCTCTGCACACACACCCCCAGAAATGGAAAGCAAAGCCTTGAGCAGATATTCATGTTCCCGTGTTCATAGCAGCTTCTTCACAACAGCCACAAGACGGAAGCAACCCAAGTGACCGTTGACAGATAAATAAACAAAATGTGGTCTATACACAATGGAATATGGCTCAGCCTTACAAAGGGTGGGAATTCTGACACCAGCTACAACATGGACTGAGCCTTGCAGTCATGCTGAGTGAAATACGCGAGTCATGGGAGGACAAATACTCTCTTCTTCCCAAATAAACACATTTTTGCTGGGAAAAACCGGCAGTGTTATATTTAAGGTTAACAGAACTAATAAATAAGTACACTCGGAGCATACGAGAGCAATACACAAACACCACGTGCACATCTACAGGCTCATGACAACCCATCGGAAAGCAAAATGAAGAGGGTCCCATTTACAACTGCATCAGAAGGAACGAAGTGCCCAGGAGGAAATCTAAGCAAGGAGGTGACAGACCTGCTCTCTGGGGACAGGACACTGGGGACAGAAATGGATGAAGATGCACAGGGATGGAAAGCTACTCTGTGCTCCTGGACGCGGAGGAATCGATCCTGTGACAATCCTGCCCGGAGCGATCTGCAAATCTGGGGCCATTGGCACCGAACTCCCCACGACACCGTCGCAGACGCGGGGCAGACATAGGACCCGCGCGCGGAGATGGGAAGGACCCCGCCCGGCCAGAGCAGCGGGAGAGGGAGCACCGCCCAGGCACTTGCTTCCAGACCGCGAACCGCATGAGGACCCGGCAGGAACCCAGTCGGAGCGGAGCAGAAACACAAACGCACGGCCCCAGAGCCCAGAGAGGGAAGACCCGACAGCCTCCAGCACAGCCCCGCTGGGGACACATCTCTGGGCAGGAAGCACAGAGGACCCTTCCCCCAGGGGGTCCCAGAAGCCGACCCCCTCAGCGTCCCTGCTCAGGAAGCTCCTCCTTCCCAGGCCTCTCTGTCTCCTCACCTGCTTCTCCCGCCTCTGGTCCGGAGGAGACTGGGTACCTGTCCCTGTGGACGCGGCTCCATGCCCTCTGGAATCCTCCACAGCGGGTCCTGAAGAAGCCAAGGAAAGAGGTGCCAAGACTCCTTCACAGCCATACTACTCAAGGAGGTTCATATATGTTGTCTATCTTGAATTGTCTGCCTCTGCCTTTGGTAACTCTAACATATAAATACCCCAAGTGACCAATGTTGACCCACAGGTAGGGACATCACTATGCCCCTATTCAGCAGAAAGAAGTTACAGAAGAAGACCTTCCCCCCTCAGGAACCTTAAAGATTTTTGGGTCAAAATTGTTCAGGAGGAAATGATGTAGGAAACAAAGGCAGCAGGAAATGGCAGATAAAATTATTTCCTTATAACCTGCATCCCACTGGCAAATACTTGAGGCTGGCAGAGTAAAATGTTTCCCCAGGAATTCCCTACGGTCTTAATGCTAAGGCTTTGCTAGGGGGAAAATCAACCTTAGCTTGACAATAGCTAGGTTTCCAGTATCCTGTGAGTCTTCTTTAGCATATGAAAACCTCTTTGGAAACTTCCCATTGACTTTACCTCCCCCAACTCCATGGTATATAACCAGTCTCCTCATGGTACCAGGGCATCGCTTCCTGTCCACAGGTCCCGTCCCCGTGCTTCAATAAAATCACCTTTTTGCACCATATGTATGCACATACATACATAAATACATACAATAATAAAATAAAGTAGAAACACAGGCAGCACCTGGGAGGCTCAGTCGGTTAAGTGTCTGACTCTTAATTTCCACTCAGGTCTTGATCACATGATTGTGATCCCACATTGGGCTCTGTGCAGACAGTGCTGATCTCTCAAAATAAATTAACATTAAAAAAATAAAACACAAACACAAAAACCAATCCAAAAAAGAGAAAAATTGATAACATAGACTTTATAAAGTTAAAACTTCTACTCTGATAAACCTTGTTCAAAGAACCAAAAGACAAGCACAAACTGGGAGAAAATATTTGCAAACCACATATCTGAATTCAGAATGTACCCTGATCCTAAACCCTAGCTCTCTCAAGTTCTTCTACCTCTAAGTTAGAACCTATAAACTCCATTACTGAGCCTAGTGCTCTCCCTAGTGAGTCTTCTGGACAACAGAGCTCTCCTTGGATCTTGTGCCCCAGCCTAATCACATTAACTATTATCTCCAGTGACTCAAGGCTCACCCTCTTAGCTCCTAAATGCTCATTCCCTAAACCATTAACCAGCTGATCCCTCTAATCTCTCAACTAATAAGCAATCATCCCCAAAACCTTCTACACATACACCCAATTCTGTCGCCACCTAAACAAGCACCCTCTCAAACCCTCACTTGCTCACCCTAAACCATCACCCTCCAAATTCTGAACCCACTAGCTCCACAGAGAACACCCGATGAACCTCCTAAGCCCTCCTCCTCCAAACACACACCAGCTCATTCCATCATCCACTCACTCCTCAAAAACATTTTGCCTCAAATCCAATAACACTCATTCCCTCTTCTGTCCACCTCCTCATACTAAAACATCCAAATCATAGGGTGTGTAACCAAAAAGCATATATCATAAACCCATAACCATACACCATTAAACAGTAGAATCATAAAGCCATAACCTATAAACCATACACCATGAACTCTAACTGGATACTCTAAGTCATAGGATTAAACCATAACCATGATCCACACATTATGAGTCAGAACCATAATCATAAACAAAACCAACATAAATATTCATAGCAACACTATTCACAATTGGAAAATGGTACAAAATATATGCAAACAAAGTGTAAATGAATATACAACACGGAGTAGATCCATAAACTGAAATCTTCTTCCAACACATCAAGGAATGAAGTAAAATTATACAGCTGCTTGGGAAAACTGAATGATGGTCCCTCAAAGTCTTAAAAGTAGAATTAGTTAATAGACCTCATGGTATATACCCCAAATATTTGAAAGCAGGGACTCAATCTGCATTTCTTCCCCCAAGTTCATAGAACCATTATGCACAATGGTCAAAAAGGCTAAACTGACCGAAGGTCCATTGAAGGATGAATGGGTGATATATACACAATGGAATATTATTCAGCCATGCAAAGGACTATAGTACTGATTCATATCACAATATGGATAAACCTTCAATTCACTATGACAAAGGTAATAATCCATCACAGAAAAGAATATTATAAGATTCTACTTGTTTGGGATATCCAAAATAATCAAATTCACTTACAAAAAGTAAAATATAGTTGCAAGCAGAGGGGAAAGGGAAATGGGGAGTTAGTGTTTAATATACACAGACTTTCACTAGGTAAAAATTTCAACATTGTCAAGGTGGAAGGTGGTGATGTGTGCACATGGGAATATACTCAGTGTCATACACTGTAGACCTAAAATCTTTTAAATGGTCGCTATTATGTTTTGTAAATTGAACCACAATTAAAGTCATGACTGAAGTACTAAAACACATCACAACATGAATGCAGACTGAAAACATACTAAATTATAGAAGCCACATAGAAAAACTGCCCAGATTAGAGCCCCCTGTGATCTTTAAACCAATCATGGTTGTACAGTGAGTGAAAGTCTCAGCAATAGTAAAGTAGGTCACAAAAAGAAAAATCATTGTCACAGAGTCTGGGCAGGTGATGACCAGACATTAGTGATCCCATGAGCATCAGGCCTGACAGTTCCAAGCAAGTAAGGGGAGGCAGCCTCTTCACCAGCAATTCCATTTCCCTGCTTGTTTCATGGACACCTGGAGAATGGAGATGGGAGCAGAGCAGGACACCGCTGAGGGCAGACCAGCGCCCGCCTGGAGGCCCCAAAGCCGCGCACCGCCAGGGATCTCGTCACCCATGCAGACCTTCCCACCAAGGAGGACATTACAGGACAAGTCAGAAGTTCCACTCATACACTTTCCCCTGAGATAAACCTCCAGCAATGTAGGACCTGAATCCAGGAAGATCCTGACAGAAACTCTAATCTTCATGTTCCAACTTAGATGAGAGTTTCCCTGGCTCCAGTCGTGTCATGCAGCTTCTTAGGCGCATCAGGGGCTTGGACACACCTGCTGCAGGCCTAGGCTCTCCTTCCTCCCTGGGAGGTGGTGCCCTGGGATTTTCCTCTGGGTGAACCGGGTGTCCCCAGGACTGCTTAGCCTCATCTTTTCCCTGTAACTGGGGCAAGGGATTCCTAGAGGAAGATGTGGAATAGCTGCCCCTGGGTGTGTGCAGAGGGGCAGGAGGGTGCATGCAGGGGGGCTAGTGGGTGCATGCAGGGAGAGGAAGGACTGTGAGTGCATGGGGGGGGCAGGTGGGTGTGTGCAGAAGGAGTGAGGCAGTTGGGTGCATGTAGGGGGGCAGGGGGCAGGTGGGTGATTGCAGGGGGGCTCACAGATGTGTGCAAGGGGCAGGTGGGCGCGTGCAATGAAGCAGGTGGGTGTGTTCATCAGGGCCAAGGGGGAAGGTGGGTTAGGGTTAGTTGGGTGCATGCAGGAGTAGGTGGGTGCTTGCACAGGGGCAGGGGGGCATATGGGTACATAAAGGTGGGCAGATGGGTATGCATAGGGGGGAAGGTGGGTGAGTCCAGAGGAGTGAAGCAGGGTGGGTGCACACAGAAGGCAGGTGGGTGTTTGAAGGTGGGGAGGTGATGGATACATGCAGGGGCAGGTGGGTGCTTGCAGAGGGGTGCTTACAGAGGGTCGGGGGGACAGGTGGGTGCACACAGGGGGAAGGTGGGTGCCTGCAGGGGAAATGAAGGTGTTTGGGTACATGCAGTGGGACAGGTAGGTGTGTGCAGGCGGGCAGGTATGCACTGGGGCAAGTGGGTGAGTGCAGGAAGGCAGGGGGTAGGTGGGTGATTGCAGGTATGTTCCTTCTTTCCCTACTTTCTTGAGGGTTTTTATCAAGAAAGAATGTTGTAGTTTGCCAAATGATTTTTCTGCTTCTATTGAGAGGATCATGTGGTTCTTATCCTTTCTTTTATTAATGTGGTGTATATCACGTTGATTGGCTTACAGATACTGAACCACCCCTGCAGCCCAGGAATAAATCCCACTTGAGTGTAGTGAATAATTCTTTTACTGTATTGTTGGATTCAATTTGCTAGTATCTTGTTGAGAATTTTTGCATCCATGTTCATTAGAGAAATTTGTCTGTAATTCTCCTTTTTAGTGGGGTTTTATCTGGTTTTGGAATCAAGGTAATGCTGGTCTCACAGAATGAGTTTAGAAGTTTACTTTCCATTTCTATTTGTTGAAACACCTTCAAAAGAATAGGCATTAGATCTTCTTTAATTGTTTGGTAGAATTCCTCTGGGAAGCCATCTGGCCCTGGACTCTTGTTTGCTGGGAGATTTTTTTTTTTATTACTGATTCAATTTATTTACTGGTTATGGTTCTATTCAAATTTTCTATTTCTTCCTCTTTCAGTTTTGGTAGTTTATGTTTCTAGGAAATATCCTTTTCTTCCAGATTGCCCAATTTGTTGGCATATAATTGCTCATAATATTCTCTTATTATTCTTTGTTTTTCTGCAGTGTTGGTTGTGATCTCTCCTCTTTCATTTGTGATTTTATTTATTTGGGTCCTTTCCTATTGCTTTTTGATAAGCCTGGCTACTTTTGTTACTTCTTTCTTTCAAAAAACCAGCTCCTAGTTTCATTGATATCTTCTATTTTTTTTAAAAAATATTATTTCGATATCACTTATTTCTGCTCTATTTTTTATTATTTCCCTTATTCTGCTGGTTTGTGGTTTTATTTGCTGTTCTTTTTCCAGCTTTTTTAGGTGTAAGATTAGTTGTTCATTTGAGACATTTCTTTCTTTAGGAAGAAAGGCCTGGATTGCTATATACTTCCCTCTTATGACCCCCTTTGCTGCATCCCAAAAGTTTTGGACTGTTGTGTTTTCATTTTCATTGGTTTCCATGTACTTTTTTGTTTCCTCTTTAATTTCTTGGTTGGCCCATTCACTCTTTAGTAGGATGTTCTTTAACCTCCAAGTATTCGTGGTCCTTCCAAATTTTTTCTTGTGGTTGATTTCAGGTTTCACAGTGTTGTGGTCTGAAAAAACCCATGGTATGATCTCGATCTTTTTGTGCTTGTTGAGAGCTGATTTGTGACCCAGTATGTTATCTATTCTGGAGAATGTTCCATGTACACTTGAGAAGAGTGCTCATCTTCTGCTGCTTTAGGGTGAAATATTCTGAATATATCTGTTAATTCCATCTGGTCTAGTGTGGCAGTCAAAGTCTGTTTCCTTGTTGATTTTCTGCTTAGATGATATGTCTATTGTTGTAAGTGGGGTGTTAAAGTCCACTACTATTTTTCCATCATTATCAATGAGTTTCTTTATGTTTGTTAGTGACTGATTTATATATTTGGGTGCTTCTAGTTGTGAGAATAAATATTCACAAAGGTTAGATCCTCTTGGTGGATAGACCCCTTCATTATGATATAGTACCCTGCTTCATCTCTTGTTAGAGTCTTTTAAAAAAAATCTAGTTTGTCTGATATAACTATGGCTACTTGGGATTTCTTTTGATGTCCATTAGCATGATATATGTTTCTCCATCCCCTCAATTTAAATCTACAGGTGTCTTTAGGTCTACAATGAGTCTCTTGTAGGGAGCATATAGTTATATCTTGTTTTTTTTTTTTTTTGTTTAATTCATTCTGATATCATATGTCTTTTTAATTGAAACATTTAGTCCATTTACATTCAGCGTGATTATTGAAAGATACATATTTAGTGTCACTGTGTCTCCTGTACAGTTGGTGATTTTGGTCCTTTCTAGTCTTTGTTGCTTTTGGTCTTTTGTTTCATTTTGTTTTGATTTTCTCCACTCGACAATCCCCCTTAAAATTTCTTGTAGGTCTGGTTCAGTGCTCATAAACTCCTTTAGTTTTTGCTTGGCTGGGAAACTCTTTATCTCTCCTATTCTGAATGACAGCCTTGCTAGATAAATAATTCTTGGCGGCATGGTTTTCTAATTCAGCCTGTTAAATATATTCTTCCACTCCCTCTGGCCTGCCAAGTTTCTGTGGAAATATCTGCTTCAAACTTGATTTTTCTTCTCTTTTAGGTGGAGGACTTTTATTCCCTTGATGCTTTCATGATTCTTTCCTTGTCTCTGTATTTTGTGAATTTTACTATGATATGCCTTGGTGATGGTCTGTTTTGTTGAATCTAATGGGAGTTCTTTGTGATTCTTGGATTTTGATGTTTGTGTCCTTCCCCAAATTACATAAGTTTTCAGCTGTAATTTGCTCACCTAAACCTTCTGTACCTTTTTTCTCTCTCTTCATCTTTTGGGACTCCTATGATACAAATGTTATTTCCCTTTAATAAGTCACTGTATTCTCTCAGTCTTGTTTCATGGTCTTTTTCCTTTGTTTTTCTCTTTTTTTTCAGCTTCATTATTTTCCATAATTTTACATTCTATATCACTGATTTACTGCTATGCTTCATCCATCCTTGCCATCATGGCATCCATTTGAAATTACATCTCAGTTACAGCATTTTTAATTTCCACCTGACTAGATTTTAGTTATTTTATATCTGCAAAAAGGGATTCTCTGGTGTCTTCTATACTTTCTTCAATCCCAACTAGTATTCTTATAATACTGGTTTTAAATTCTAGTTCAGACATCTTACTTATATCTGTGTTGATTAAATCCCTGGCCATCATTTCTTCCTCTTTTTTCTTTTGGGTTGAATTCCTCCATCTTGTCATTTTGGAGAAAGAAAAAAATTTTAAAAAGAAAAGAAAAAGTAAAAATAAAACCAAAAGAATAAAATAAAGGAAGCTAGATCTTATTCTGCTTGTTGAGAAAAACTTGATAGCAAAGAGGGAAAAAAAAAACGAAAGGAAAAAAAGTTGAAATAAATAATTTTTAAAATTTTTAAATAATAAAAAGTAGATCTACCCTATGACCCAGCAATAGCACTGCTAGAAATTTACCCAAGGGATACAGGAGTACTGATGCATAGGGGCACTTGTACCCCAATGTTTATAGCAGCACTCTCAACAATAGCCAGGTTATGGAGAGAGCCTAAATGTCCATCAACTGATGAATGGATAAAGAAATTGTGGTTTATATACACAATGGAATACTTGTGCCAATGAGAAAGAATGAAATATAGCCTTTTGTAGCAACATGAATGGATCTGGAGGGTGTTATGCTAAGTGAAATAAGTCATACAGAGAAAGATACCATATGTTTTCACTCTTATGTGGATCCTGAAAAACTTACCAGAAGTCCATGAGGGAGGGGAAGAAAAAAAAAGAGGTTAGAGAGGGAGAGAGCCAAAGCATGAAACTCTTAAAAACTGAGAACAAACTGAGGGTTGATGGGGGGGTGGGAGGGAGGGGAGCCTGGGTGATGGGTATTGAGGAGGGCACCTTTTGGGATGAGCACTGGGTGTTGTATGGAAACCAATTTGACAATAAATTTCATATTAAAAAATATAAATAAATAAATAAATAAATAAATAAATAAAATAAACACGTGAAAAAAATTTTAAATAATAAAATAGAATAAAAAACTAAAGAAAATAAATAGAATAAAAAAGTTTTGCTCTTTCCTGTCTGTGTCTAAGCTGTTTGCATGCCAGGCAGCACCTCCCTCCAGAGTTTTATTTCAGATGGGGCTATGTTTCAAAACCTCACACTTCAGACACCCCCATGGCTTAGACCCACACTGATTCTCTGGGGGAGGGTCTCATGAGCAATGGCTGTGTGCTGGATTGCTCCAGAAAATGTTCATGGGATGGCGCAGCAGGAGAGTCTCCGAATTTATGGTAAATCACAACACACAGTCAGCACCAAGTTTTGCTGCATTCTGACATCTTTGTCCCAATATCTGCAAATATAGCTGCTCTCCAGGGTCTGCCAAGACTTTTGCCTGTAGGGAGGTGCTGGAAGCCGAGCTATCCCAGCCTCAGTGGCAAAGCCCAGGCCATGGACGGATTGGTGACTGCAAGGCAGCCTGCCGACAGTGAAGCTTCTTGTACTCCCTCTTTTAGGTAATTTAGCCTTAAAACTACCTGGGGTATTGTCTGTTGGGGAATTGCCCTCGGCAGGCCCCCTGTGAAAAGAACCATTAGGGAAAATAAGGCTCTGCAAGAAATTGTGTGGCCTTACGTTTAACCCTTGCCATCCCCTATGGAGACTCCTCTACTTACAGGAAGGATAGCCTCATACCTTTGCCAGCAAAGAGGGCCTGTATAGGAGAGACATATGGATTTGAAAGCCCCACTCCAGTAACTAAGAAGTGTATCTATGGACACAGGTCACTCTGACCCCTAGGCCCACTTGGCCCCCAGAAGGCATTCCAGATGATGACTGAACCTAGTCGGTTAAGGTGGTCGGTCTGAACCACAGAGTGGTTCATTGGTTCCTAGGTGCATGGTCTCTCTGAGAATGTATAACGTGTGGGTTTCTAAGGTGTGAGAATGTATAAGGTGTGGGGCCCCCTTCCTGGCATCTCGGACCCAGGCGAACACTTTTGTTCTTCAAAACCACGAATGGTTCAGGGAAACAACTAAGAGGTCATGTCCCTGTAACTGTTCCACTTGAGGTGTTGAGAGATAAATGACCTTTCATGAAAACAGCAAAGCAAATACTTTATAAATTATAGATAAACATAGATACATAGTAAAAACAATAAAAAAATTAATCAATAAGCAAAGGGCAGGAGGGAACGTTATGACAAAACAATCATGTTATTCCTTATTGGGTGATTATACAAAGGAATAATTTTAGAAATGGGTATTGTTAGAAAAACATAGATAACATATGTGACAAGGAAATCACTAGCAAATATAATGCCACGCTTGCTACAATAAATTGGCCAGTTCAACACACTGCTGTTGTCTGTGTCCATTTTTATTTTAGTTTTTTATTTTAGCTTTTTATTTTAGTTTTTTATTTTTATTTTTATTTTTGTTTTGTTTTATTTTCACTTTTTCGCCGACACCGTTCATCCTTTGGGAACCCCTGGACCTGCTGGAGCTGGACTCCGGCAGGGAGGCCCTATGGTCTCTACCAAATGCTCCCCAAGCAGGGGAATGGTTTTTCCCCTTGTGGCACATGGGCCCTTCAGACTCAGCTGCCTGCTCCTGGGAATTCACCATATTTCCTCACCAGAGCACCGCCAGGTACTGAGCTCCAGAACTTCAGTCTCTGCACTCCACTGTTCATAGAATCCTGGTGGTATTGCAACTATCTCCTTTTCCTTGTCAGTGATTTGGGGAACAATTTCTTGTCCAGTTGGCTGGGAGGTTTTCAATCTTTCTCTTCTGATACTTTCAGGAGGAGTGCTTTTCTTGCATGATCCAGATATGCAGCACTCTATCCCCTTTTCTCTCTTTCTCCTTCCTCTCTATGCAAAAAATGGCTCCCTGCCTTCTGTGACTCCCTACCCTTCTCAATTTTCTCCCCCCTCCCCCCATTCACCTCTCCTCACCACATACCTGCCAAGTTCTTTGGATAAAATTATGTAGGTTGTTGTGTTAATTCTCAAATCAATTTCCTAGTTGTTCAAAATGGTTTGATGCTGACCTGGCTGTGTTTCAGGGAGGAGACAAGCTCAGGGCCTCCATATTCCTCCTCCATCTTAAATACTCAGCTCAGTTTTTAGATGCAGGAGCTACTTATTTCTAAAATACTATTTGAACTTGAATGTATTGTTTTATTGTCAGTTTAGCTGGAGTTTAGTTTTTGTAAATTAGAGTTGCACATCAATTTATTAATTTCCATTTTCTCACTACTATATATTTCTATTAGTAGTGTAGCAACACCAGTAAAGGTAAAAAATCTGAGGAAGGATGTCTATTTACTGGGACACATAGGTGGCTCAGTTGGTCTAACTCTTGATTTTGGCTCCAGTCATAATCCCAGGGTCATGGAATTGAGCCTAGTGTTGGGCTCTGTGATGAGCATGGAGCCTGCTTAAGATTCTCACTCTCTCCTTTTCCCCAACTCCCTCTCTCACCCTCTCTCTCAAGAAAAAGAATATGTTTACTTCATAATTTCCTTTTCCTCTGTATTTTCCCCAGAGGGGATACTGTTATGGTTTTTACCCTTTTAATTTGTTCTAAAATTGTTTCTTAGGGAAAATGAAATTCATATACCTTATTTTAAGAATGACATCTAGGGGAGCCTGGGTGGCTCAGTCGGTTAAGTGTCTGACTTTGGCTCAGGTCATAATCTCATGGTTTATGAGTTTGAGCCCTGTGTTGGGCTCTGTACTGACAGCTCAGAGCCTGGAACCTGGTTTGGATTCTGTGCCTTCCTCTTTCTCTGCCCATCCCCCACTCATGTTCACTTGCTCTCTGTCTCACTCTCTCTCTCTCAAAATAAATAAATATTAAAAATTTTTTTCAACAATGACATCTAGCACCTTACACTTTACTTATCCAAAGCAGTCTAGGGGCTTATCCCTAATTTCCAGTTTCTAGGTTTATGGTGATTTTGTGTCAGCTTAAGTAGGATGATTAATCAGACTCGTGCACAATATCTATGCAAACATATGCTATGTAGCTTTTCCTGGATGTTTAATTTTTATTTTTTTCTTCACATCTTTTGTAGACACTTTGCATTTATAATAGGGCTTTAATATTTGAGTCTTTATAAATATGATACTCACATGCTTTTGAGTTAAGCCATGGATTGCTGACAACATATTAAAAGCTTCCACACGGCAAATCTACAAGTAACCTCCAGTATTACAATATTCTTAAACTGTTTATAGTAATCCTTCCAAAAACACTGCACACCTCCTTATTTTTTCAGAAGAAGGCATTAAAGTAACTGATGACTGCTTTGTCTTCAAACCTATATAACTTTAGGCCAGGAGGTGATAGGTATTCTTTAGCCATTTCTGGAATTATTATTATTCATGCATCCTTCCTTAAACAAAACAAAACAAAAGCAAACTTCTGTGAACTCCCTGTTTTCCCTCTTTACCACCAGTATTTATTCACAGCTCTCTAGGTTGTCAAAGATAGCGCCTGGCTCATAGCCATCCACTCTGCCAAATTTCTGAAGTTACTCTTGTTGATTTCCACATATGTGCACCCAAACTTGTGGGTGGGGTCTGAAGTAAGAGCAGTGTTGTTGGGGACCACCCTTTAATCTGTGGAGCATGATGCTGGACCCTGGGTGGTTAATATCAGGGTTGTGTTGCAGTGCCTCAATGCAGACCTTAGTTAATATATATTGACTCTTTAACACTGAAATCATGGCCAACAGCACTATAACTCAGAAATGGACAACACTTATCTAACACATATATTTTCTTTGTCAAGGCTAGAAAACATTACAGACTTCTTTGCTTAGAGATACTAGGCAACAGTTCAGCACTGCTTGGGGGCCATTTAAACAGTGATATCAAAATAAAAATAACTAACAAAAAACAAACATAACACTAAAATACATAACACTAATATAAATACAAAAAACATAACACTAAATAAAGTACACAAGGTTATTTATGTATAGTATGAGGGCTGAAACAAGAAGGCAGAACATTACCTTGTTCATCCTAGGCTGGGAATGTGTTCATTGGGTGAATCAATTTTTGTGTTGTTCTGTGCATGTCCACAGGTGATTGCAAAAATGCCACAAGTATTGATTTGGGCCTGCAATAAATTTGAGTAAGTTGGTGAATTTGCAAATATGAAATCCATGAATAATTAGGCTCAATTGTATATTTATGTATACATGTATGTGTGTATCTATCTATGTATCTATCCAGAGAGACAGACAGACAGAGAGAGAAAGAGAGAGAGAATGTTTATATCAGCCACTTCAGTAAGTAATGTATGTATTATTCCATCTATAACTCAATTCTCTCAGTTTGGGGTCTAAACATTATGGATGGAACCATCTATACTCTAAGAAGTTCAATGTACTTCCCTGGGGCTTGTGTTCAACAGGAACTAGCCTCAGGTTCATACTCCTGAGTGTTTGATATTGTTTGTCTCTGTAGCTGTTCTTTCTGCTTCATACAAAGCCAGGGATGGAACTCTGCTCCTTTACTTGATTTCCTCTCAAACTATATACCCAGAGTCTTGGTTTGTGTAGCAAGCTAAGAAAGACTTGGGAATTGAAAACTCAGTTACATTGCAATAACACAAACAGAATAGAATAGAATATTAAACATTCTTGTCTTAAACAACCTTTAATCCCTCTACTTTATCTCCTGGAATGTTTAATAGCTACTATATCTGATTCTTTATTAAAAACGTGCTATCTCCCTGCTTCAGATCTTAAATTTAACGGCACTGACCAGTGTTTTCAGCCTTTGTTTTTCCCCCTCTTTCCTAGCTGTATCTGTAAATAGAAGAACAGAGATTTAGTTCTACTAAAATGAATTATGATAACCACTCTTTGACAAGCACAATTGGCTATGGGAGCTTTAGTACCATTTTCTCCCTTTATGTTACTGATGTCAAACCCATTGAACCCTCACAAAATCTTTATGTGAAAGTTTTATTTAAACTCTACAGATTACAAAAAGGCATATGGAGCTTAAGTAACTTGTAACTTGTCCAAGTTCAGAGTTTATCACGAGGAGTCCCACTAGACCTAAGAGGCGGAAGTGCTCTGCCACACAAGACTTGTCCGCTTCCCAATGTTCTGACTTACCTGATGAGGGATTCTTATTAGTAACAATATGCTGCACCATGTGCTATCTTTGGAAGAAACAAGTTTATAATCAAAGTAAATGCTAAAAATATTATCCAAATTAAAAATGTGGGTTTATGGGCTCTTACTCTTCATGGAGATATCTGCATGTTAAAGATATTAAAAGGCCAGAACTAAAAAATGGATTGTTTCTATTCATCCAAATATACAACATAACCCAGGCGCAGAGATTTTAAATATGTACTTAAACATACAGATTAGTTACTTATTTGAATCATTATGAGGGTTTTCTTATGTTGTAAGGCAATTTTAAAGCATGCAGAGGAAAGGAGTAGAAATACTGTGGTGGAGTCATGCCCAAAGTATAGAAATTATTTTTAAATTTTAACTTGCAGCTAACCACAAAGATTTCTTATTAATATATAGACAAAGTATATGGATGCTCTTAAGATATACCATGCATGGAAAATTTTATCTCAGCTTTCTTTTCTTTTTATAGTTTCATTGAAGTATAATTCAAGACTTGTTTAAAAAATTGTAATTTAACTTGTGAGTCATCACTACAATCCACTTTTAGAACTTTTCCATCACCCACAAATGGTCCTTCAAGTCCATTTGCACTTTTTCACAATTTTTAACAGGACTGAGGTGTGAACACGTACACTCGTACACACACACACACACACACACACACACACACACTACTTCAAGAGAAGTTAGTTAGGATTAGGACTTGAATCTCAATCTCTCTCAGTTTTTTTAAAAAATAATTTAATGTTTAATTTTAAATCAAATTTTATCTTCTGGGGTGCCTGTGTGGTTCAGTTAGTTAAGTGTCTGATTCTTGATTTCAGCTGAAGTCATGATCTCATGGTTCATGAGATAGAGCCCCAATTCGGGCTCCATGCTGACAGTGTGGAGCTTGCTTGGGATTCTCTCTCCCTCTCTCTCTGACCCTCCCTCCCCCTCAAAAATAAATAAAATTAAAAAGATAAATCAAATTAGACATTCATATAGACTAAAGTGCGAAATCATATTGGAAATCTTAATTTTTTTAAGCCCTTGTATACCATTCACTCCATTTCTTTTTCTCATAGAAAACCTTTTGATCCCCCAAAAAGCTTCTTTTTAGTTTTTATTCCCTGAACACTGCTACCTGTATTTCAGTTCCTTCCGATGTCTTGCCCTCTTTGGCTTGAGTCCTAGTGAATATTCCTTTTTATAGGACACAATTCAACCCCCTACACTGTCTTTGCCAACCATTGGTGCTCATGCCTCCTCTTCATCCTTTTGCATTTTTGCACCTCTTGTACCTGCCCATTCCTGCTGACTCTCTCCCAAGATTTCTGAAGAGTGGGGGAAGGATAGACAAATGCATGGACACAAACACATATTTCAGAGCCCAGTCCACAGGAAAGGACATATGTCACCTGAAAGAAGCTATGTTTCCCTGGCTATAATTAGATCCTTCCCTGTATAATAAATTCCCTATCCAGCCGTGGGCATTGACTTTAACAGACAGCCCATACACCCCAGTGAACAGACAGTATTACCACTTCCTATACTCTTTCCCTTTTATGCATTCTTCCAAAGAAATATAAATTTTAGACTGATTTTACTCACATATCTACATGTATTTAAGTGGGCTGGGGGAGAGCAGAGAAGAGGCATAACAGAAAGTGGTATGTATTCCTGTACGAGCAGCTGGTTGAGGATACAGGTCCTGATGAACTTGGGTGGTTACAAAATCATACTGGCCCCAAAGGGTAACAGCTCTTCACCTCATATCAAGCCCTCCCTCTCTTGGTTTACTTTTCTCTCCACTCTCTCTGACTTTCCTGCTTTCTTCTATTTGTTGTGAGTCATAGGTGGCAACAGGTCTCTTGATTCTTTCATTGTTTATTCTTTCAGAATGTTAAGATTTTGCCTTGAAGGTTGGAGACTAAAATGCTTGTGAATACAGAAATTAGGTTTTTTTAAAAAATTGATAACCCTGGCCAGTCTGTTTCTTGGAAAATCAGAGGAAGTAGCCTGTCAGAAGAAATTATGGGATTTCAAATCAATTGGGAGGATCCAATCACCACAAAGAAAATATTCTACTTTGTATTCAATTAAGCAATTAAGTGATTTGTCAAATGCCCATTTATTTTCCAGAGATTGTGTTGGCACTAAAGAGGTATTGAAAATTCTTTTAACAGCATGCAAAGAGATTTATAGTTTTTTTTGTTTTTTTTTTTGGGGGGGGGTCTTATTGTTGTTTTAGGGTGAAAAGAATTGAAAAGATAAAGCCATTAGTAAATAATGGAATATACACAGAAATAGAACTAATTTTAACTATAAGTAGTTGGCTGCCATCAATCCCCAGGGTTTGAAGTATCTATTATTTCCACTTTATAGGACTGCAGATAACATTACTTCAAAAGCTCCATGAAAGGTGCATGTTTATAAAGCATCAAGTAATTTTTTTAAATTTTTTTCTTTTACATTTATTTATTTTTGAGAGAGTACAAGTGGGAGAGGAGCAGAGAGAAAATGAGACATAGAATCCAAAGCAGGCTCCAGGCTCCAAGCTGTCAGCACAGAGACCAACGCAGGGTTTGAACTCACAAACCATGAGATAATGACCTGAGCTGAAGTCGGATGCTTAACCGACTGAGCCACCCAGGTGCCCCCAAAAAGCTTCAAATAATTAAACACTGGACTAAATAGTTTCCTAAAAGAGCATTTGCATGCATACCTTTTTCTTCTTTCCAAAGCTATTTTTGATCTTGTTTTGAAATGACAAATCTGAGCAGCAAATCTTTTTCACAACCAATTAAACTATTTGAGAATACAGGGTGTTGGAATCCCCACAGAAGTCTGAGAGTTTAAGAAAATGCACTTAAGCATGCCACTTGAGACAGAACATGACTGCTGTCCATTCTGCTGTTCCTAGGTTTGGATAATAGAAAACCTATTATCCAAAACCTAGGGTTTGGAAGGTTTGGAACCCTTGCAAACAGCACGCATCCCCAGATGCTCAAAAGGCTCTGAGGTATAGTCATGTGTAGTCATGTCACCAAGCTCGGGACCATGGGATATGAAATATGGTCATGTGCGCATCTGCATCTCTCATGTCCTTTTAAAAGGAAGGGTTTCCCCCTTTGCTCTCCATTTCCTTACTTCTTTTCCTGGTGGCTGGAATGCATATATAGTAAAGAGGTATCTTGGATTTGCAGATGTGGGTAACAAATCAGGTCATATTGCATTGTTTTCATTTGCTTATCTCTGAATACTAATGAAGCTGAGCATCACTTTCATATACTTATTAGTCACTCAAGTACAACATTTAAGTCAATGAATTGGAAGAGAGTAACAAAGAGATAAATAGGAAATAAATAATAAAGATGTCTATTTTTTTTTTTTTTTTTTTTTAATTTTTTAATTTTTTATTTTTGGGACAGAGAGAGACAGAGCATGAACGGGGGAGGGACAGAGAAAGAGGGAGACACAGAATCGGAAACAGGCTCCAGGCTCTGAGCCATCAGCCCAGAGCCCGACGCGGGGCTCGAACTCACGGACCGTGAGATCGTGACCTGGCTGAAGTCGGCCGCTCAACCGACTGCGCCACCCAGGCGCCCCTAAAGATGTCTATTTTTAACTTTTCTTAGTTCCTAGTGAATGCATGTGAAATAATCAATTTCTCTCTATGCACTGCCTTAGCTATGTCAAACAAATTTTTTCTGAACTGTTTCATTTCTATTCAGTTCTAAGTAGTTCTTAATTTTCTTTACATTTTTTTTAACTCTGGGTTTCTTGGTCATGTTATTTAGTCCCCAAACATTTGAAATGTGTTAACTATACTTTTGGCATTAGCTTCTAATTTTATTTCACTATGGTTGGACCAGAAACTTTTAATTACATATTGATCTTTTGGAATTTGAGATTATTACAAAGGTCTAAAATGGTTTCTTTTTATGAATGTTATATGTATATCCAAAAAGTGTATATTCTTCATTGTCTGTATGCATGTAAATGTGTGTATGTGTGTTCCAACATATATTTCATATATTTAATACATCCAATACAGTATTAATTGTTCATGTCTTTATTACTTCACTGATTATTGTCTTCTTGTTATATTAGTTTCTGGGAGGATTATGTCATAAATCTATAACATAGTTTTAGAATTATAGTTGTTCTTTTCAGAATAATGCTTTTTACATTTATTTTGATGAACATCTGATAATTATTTTTGTCTTTGTTAAACAATTACAAAAATTGATTACATTTATCTTTGATCATCTTTTTCCAATTATTTGGCATTTGGAGTGCTTTCTTTTTTATTTTCTTTATTTTATTTTAGTTATTATTTTTCTCCTGATGTGCTCATTTGTTTTTCTTTAATGGTTTTGCAATTGTAAAAAGGAATGTTTCAGCAAGTTTTGCCTAGAGTTCCCATCACCACCAAAAGAAAATGTGGAGACAGTGCAGAATGAATGCGTACTTCTTCTGCAGCACTGGTGGTGGTAGGAATCTCTAGGCTGAGAGACTAAAACTATAATGGTTATGATCTTTGAAATAAGACTCTTCATTGTATTCTGTAGACTATATAGAGTTCTGAGATTTTTTGTTGTCTTGGTTTTGATTCTGATTCCTTAATAATAGAACTAGGGAAACACTTAAGAGTATTCTCAAAGTGATCATACAAACTGCTTGCTATTTGTGATACGATTTGAAGATCTGAAATTATAAACTCCTAATATCTAAAAAATTATCTTATTATTCTCAAAAGGATGTATTTGATGAGTGTCTGAAGTTATATAAGTGATATGCTTTAAGTATCTGGCTGCATCTATTTTATTCTTATCATTATTTAGTATTCTTCAGAATCAATGATTCCCTAATTTGGCTGTGTTGTCAAGAGACCAACTTGAATTATAGCTGCTAAGTGTTCCAGAAATATAAAGTCAAACACAGTCATTCTTTTATTTTGTCTTATTAACACTTACTCCTTATTTGCACTAGTAAGTATTTATTTAAATCTGTGTGGTAAAGACTTCTAGTTTTCTCCTAGTATTCATCCTTATTGTCTAAAAAATCTTAATTTTAACTCCAAAAGTTTGGTTTAGTGCACAGTAACTGAGAATAAACGCCATATATTCCAAATCCTCCTTTATAGCTAGATATGGCCAAATGACTATGTTCCACTCAAAGGGATATAACTGGAAGTGATCTTAAAGATGTGGTGAGGTCTGCATCTCTTGTATGCTTCCTCCTATGTGTTGGGCAGAATGGGATGTAATAGCTGGAGCTGCAGCATACATTTTGGACTATGAGTCAACCTTTAGAATAGAAATACTATAAAGCACAACAAAGTAATCGAGCCTGGATCTCTTACAACTTTGAGTGACTTAACAGTTCTGATGTACTATTGGGCTTCTTGAATATGAGACAGAAATAAACATCTATTTTTGCTTAAACCACTATAAATGTGGGTTATTCTGACACTCACATTCTAATATAAGTTAAACCAATACACTCCATAGTGTTTTTGCATGTCCAGCATACATTTCCCATTCTTCAGGAAACATCACCTTGATTTTCCTATTTTTTTTCCCATGTGATTAGGGAAAACCGACCCTAGTCCCTCAGTTTCAAGGAAGGGCATATGAGCGGTGCCTCACCAATCATAGCATTACATCCAATGGGCCTCAGTGATTGGTTCATGGAAGGTCACATGATCCTTACTGGACTAATGAGATACAATCTGAGACTTTTGCTATAATTAACAGAGAAAGAGAAACTCTTTCCACCATAGTTGCTAAACTCTGAGAACAAGAATCTGAGGGTCTCACTAACACAAAGGAGCACCTGTCTGAAATAGAAGTCAACAAGGGAAAAATGCTGGACCGGAGTACACACAACACCCAGACACCCAGACACCCAGACACACACACACACACACACACACACACACACACACACACACACGACATCAGTGGATCATTTCATCCAGCCATACCTGAAGCTAAATATTCTTGGATTTTAACCGCTTGAGGAATAAAATTTCCTCCCTTTTTTGTTTGCTTAAACAAATTGAGTTTGTGACTAAAAGATTCCTGACCATTACTCCCCCTATTTATTTACATAGTTACAGAGTGTTTCTCATGTGCCATTTTCCTACTTCAGTTCTGAAAACATATCTATCAGTTGGGTAGGAAAACTAAGACTGGATATTACTCAGTCTCGTACTTCTCACAGGGCAGGGTGGTTCCTTCAGAAGAGCAGTGCTTAACAATGGCATGATTGACCACCACCAGACATCTAACTAATTTTATTCCAACAGGCCAAAACTCATGAAATGCCAATTATTACTTTCAAAGTAATACTAAGGCCATTGAAAAATGGTCTTATGAATTGTATTCAAAACCTGTGGTATTTTTTTCTTTGTAACTCAGTAGTGATAAAACTTCATCATACGAAAATGATTTGACTTCTGACAACAGCCAAACTTTAATCAGAATTAAGTCTGGTGGGACACCTGGGACTCAGTTGCTTGAGCATCTAACTTTAGCTCAGGTCATGATCTCACAGTTTGTGGGTTCCAGCCCTGCATTGGGCTCACTGCTCTCAGTATGGAGCCCCTGGAACCTGCTTCGGATGCTCTGTCCCCCTCTATCTCTACCTCCCCTCTCTCTCTCTCTCTTTCACACATGCATGAATGCTCTCTCTCTCGAAAACAAATATTAAAAATTAAGTCAGGTAAGTCTTGGAAGAAAGAGGCTAAAGAGTAGAATTAGAAGGGAAATGAACTTTTATTACGTTTTGCTAAAACTCATGAAATCCTGCAAAATATGTGGGCATTAGTAACTCTAGTTTACCCATAAGAAGTTGTAGAAATGGCCTCAGGATGTATAGGTCATATTTCCAGGGCCAGGACTCAATCCCAGATCTGTCTCACTCCAAAGACTGTGGTGCCCCTTTCCACTATTATTCCTCCTTGAGTCTGATTTTATTTGGAATAAAAACTACTATAAAGTGAGAAGATTTACTTCCTTTTGCATGTTATCATATAAGTGTCACGCCACAGGGCAGGGACAGGCACCTCTAGTGACAGAAGCACAAAGTGGGATTTGTTGGGGAGTATGTAAAAAGATCAGCGGTGTTGTGTGTAGGGTGCTTAATAGACACAGCTGGAGACATCATGGGACATGCTCTATGAAAACAACCCTGCTGCTACTTTACATGTGTATGGAGAAGGCAGTTGTCTGAATGATTGTGTCCCTCTGAAATTCATATGCTGAAATCTTATTGCCCAAGGCCATGATGTGAGGAAGCGGGGTCTTTCCCGGTGATTAGGTCATGAAGAAGGAGCCCTTATGCATAGGATTAGTGCCTCATTAAAGAGACCCCATAAAGCTAGCTCACCTTTGCCAGCACATGAGGACATATCAAGATGTCAGTCTGCAAACTGGAAGAGAACCCTCACCAGAACCCTGCATTTTGGTCTCTGACTCCCAGCCTCCAGAGCTGTGAAAAACAAACTTCTATTGCTTACAAACCACCCAATCTGTGGAATTTGGTTATAGCAGCCTAAATTAAGACAGAGACCTTGGAAAGTGAGCAGAAAACACCTGGCTAACCATGTTCAGTGAGTTTTCTGGTTGCAGGTAGTGGTCTTGCTGGAAAAAGGGAGCCCAGAGGTCAATAGATGAGGGAGTTCACATACCAGTGCTAGTATGTGCCAGTTTACTATAAACTTTACTATAAAGTTTACTTTATAGGGCAGATGAACTAGCTCCATCCTGGTGAGCTAAGTCTTTGTCGGAAGACCCACAGGGTAGCCAAGTGGGGAGGGGGAAGAAGGGGGGCAGGTGTAGATGGAGCCGCCAGGCCATCCAGCAGACATGTGGTTAGTTTCCTTTCAGAAAATATGTCATTTCCTGACATGACTATTTTATTCCAACAGACATATTTTTCTTTTTTGTTTATTTGTTTCACTCATTTTTGTCTTACCTCCTGTCTTATTACTGTACTCCACACTGCATATTTCTAGGGTGTTCCTCCAAATTGTAACAGATTCAATTCTATTGAAAGTGAGCTTCTGGAAGAGTGCCTTGGGCATATACCATCCAGGACTCTGAATCTGCTGTTTGTTTGAAAGCAAGTCTCCCAAGAGCTTCAACAGAGAAGAGGAGTGAGTATTGTGCGATTATCTTGGGCATCAACGGTGCTAATTGGTATCCAGAACATCTCAGGGTAACAAAAAGGTCCTAGGCTCATGGAACCCTCTTATTTTCTCTATCTGCTCTTTTGAACTTAATCCAGAGATCGGAATAGGGGTAATGAGTCTATTGTCCTGAATTCACATGCTGCTGTCTGCAAAGACAGGTTGATGCTGTTGTTTAAAAGGACATCTAGCACTTTTGGCAGGAGGCTTCCATTTCATCTGCTGCTTCTGAACCACTAAATGAAATTACTTTCCCAGTGGTGACTTAGAACAGGGCTCTGTCACACTCTGTAACTCTGTGTGCCTGCCTATTGAAGAAGCGGCTGGAAATTTTCTGTGCTTGCAGCATGTAAATGACAGCCCTGCTGTGGTGCCATTAAGAAAAGGATGCTTCTGCCTTTCCCTGTGGACCACAGAAAAAAATTCCAGGGCAGAGTGAGGGAGGGTCTGGAAGCATAGTCGGGGTGGGGCGGGGGGGGGGAGGTCAGATGTGATGTGCTCACAGGCACAAATGCTCTGGATTCCATCACTTCCTGGCTGTGTAATCATGCATGGATTACTTAACATCTCCCTTCCTCACATCTATCTGAAAAATGGGAATAATAGTAATATCTTGATTAATAAGCTCAGGAGGTACCCAGGTAAATTTGAAACTGGCCCCTGTATGTGGAGGCAGACCACTTTATTTTGGTAGGTGGCAGGTTTAATAAGCAAGGGAACCTACATAGAGGCTTGTCTTTGGCAGCTGTGAGACAGGTAGATGTTTATACCTGTTTGCCAGAATCTTCAGTTTATATAAAGGCAGTAATTGCTTCAGTCAATTCAGTCCACATGCTCTCAACAACACTTACACTGTCAGGCTGTGTCCTGTAAATGGCTGCTGGTATGGGAATAGTAGGGAGAATGTAAATCCCAAAGACAGGGTGGAGGAAGAAAGAGCTTAAAGATTGCTCAGGCCCAGTTTGTGGGTCAACCAGTGGTCATACTCTCTTGATGCCCTCCTCCAGCATATCTACCTCAGAGCTGTTGGCAAGATTAAATGAAACACATTTGTAGAATGCTGTACATAGAAGCCAAAGAAAGCAATAAATATGTTATTTTTTTGTGCTGTTGCTGCCGATAATTATATTAATGACACTATGGGAGGGGATGGGGATGGTCTAACAGAAATTTCTCTGTGAGATAATTCTACCACTTTAAAGTCTCCTACTATCATGTGGGATCAATAACACTACTATTTCATTTACTCTTTCTCTTTTCTCTTTAGGTAAGAAGGTATACCCAACTCCATTTTTCAGATTAAGGAAAATTGGGGGTGAGAAAAGAAATATAATTTGCCTTATTCACAAAGCTCATTAGTGGTGTAGTCAAAATCGTATCTCAGGTGATGTGACTGTGACCAAGATTTACAAAGGACTCAAGACAACATGACATAGGGGCTTGCTTCCTTCATTTTGGGGGTGAGTGTGGAGTGACAGGGGAAATGCAGTGTCTCCTGGGAAAAGAAAGTTGGGATGAGGCACCAGGTTGGGGCCCCTTTGGGACCTGGGAAATGCAGGGTCTGGACACCTGGGAGTGAGAAGACAGTCAGCTGCCAATCCCTGCTTAGTCTCAACAGCTGACATGTCACTTCTGAGAAGCCTCTCCTTCCTTCGGACCTGGTTTGGCCACCACCTGCTTTTCACAGAAGCCCATGGTCCTTCCTGCATCACTTCCATGCATATTTTGGGTCTCCCCAATAGGCTTTCAAATCTGAAAAAGCAGGTGTTTTCATAACTGCACCCTGTGCTGAGCCTGGTGCCTGGCCTGCAGCAAGGGCCCCGTGCATGTAGTTGCTGATTGAAGGAGAGGGAGGCAGGGGCCGCTAGAATATCTCTTCCATCCAGTGCTGTGTGGTCTGTGTGAGACCTCCAGATTCAGTTAGCTTGATTACAGAACGAGAGGTTCTAATACAAAATAACTGGAGTGGCCATGGGTGAGCCAGAGGTGAGGGAAGGGGCAGATGTCTTTCTTCACCTAGAAAATAGCGTCAGCGTCTTCAGAATTCAGGCTAGAAGGCTGGTAATGATGGTCAGAAGTCTGGAAATACAGGTTAACCCCAACTTCCCCCAAGCTGAGATGCAGGAAATGTTCACAAGCGTTCAGCCTGCAGCCTACAGAGCAGAGCAGAGCAGAGGGGCATTTCAGGGAAAGCTTTCAGGGCAGAACAGGTCGGGAAACATTGCACACCAGGAAAACACCTCTGCAGACAGGACCTACCCTCATCTCTGATGGAGCCAGTCCCTTGAAGACTCCATGGCTGCAATTCTGGGTCAACACAGAAACCTTCAGTAGCTGGCCTGCTTTCCCCTCGGGGGCAAATGGAAGTTTGCAGTTACATTTTATATTTCATCCCACAGCAAAGATCAGATTTGGAGAACTCCCATTCTTTGTGAAGCTTTCCCAGAACAACACTATTCACAACTCACCCAACTGTGTTCCCTTACTCAATCTTGCCCTCACTCCCTTCATAGTATGCTACATCTTCTTTATCTGACATCGTTTTATTCTCCACCAATTCAATTTACCCTATTCATTTTTATCTTATTCTATACTTTCTATAAGTGTGCTGTTTTGAATGCCCTGTTAAGAAAGTTTCCAAAACTTCATTTTAGATGGTAGGACCTATGATGACATTCTGTTTTGTCTCTCCTACTTTGCTCTTCTTACAATCCTCAAGATCTGAATATAGCTCCTTGCAACCAGAGACAACAGGCCTGAGGCCCACTGGGCCTCTACACAGGGATTGGGAATGCCCTATTATTCTGGCGTAGCTGGATTAGCTCATTTAATCCTGGGCTGGAGGGTTACTGTGGGCAGACTCTCTTCTTGCTAGTGGCATACCTTGAGGCAGGACTCAGTTTAACCGAAGTCAGAATAACCTAATTCTGCACTTCCTGATATGTTCTTTACCTTTCCAGCTACCTTAGGCTTCACCCTTCTTTCTTTTTCTTTTTTTTAACCTCATGGTCTATCAAATCCTGTCTGTGATCCCGAACAATTAGGTTTTCACCTAAACTCACATATTCCACTCAGCAAAAAAGAACTTCTGTTCTGTAGCTGAGAGCTGAGTAGTAACCAGGCACTTTGGGTGACTTGGTTCCATTCACAGCATCTTCAATGGGAGATTTTTGTTTGTCACTGTTCTTGGTGCTGTGTTTCTTAGTTTGATAGCTATGACTCCATCTTTGGCAGGGTTTATCAGTCTGGGTCCAATCAGGAGACAAGAATCATAAAATGATATAAATATGAGAAGCATAATATAAAGAATTACTGAACTCTGATAGGAGAATAATTATAAGATATAAGAAGCCTCATAGGGTACACTAGGACAGAGGGAGAGTATACAGGAAAGACAAACATGGAAGAAGGACTCACCCTTGGGTTGGGGTTCGGATTTTGTTGAACATGTAGTTGCAGCCCACAGGATCGCAGATTTTGCTAGCTTGCATGGGCAAGAGCTGGTCTTCAGACCATGGGCAGGAGGGAACAAGTCTTCAGGAATCTGTGGGGCACACAAGAGCTGCAGTCAATTGAGGGTATGTGACAGGGCATCATTGCAGGTTGCTGTCAGGGTTGACAGGGCCCCATAGGCCAGGCCAGGGCTGCAAGGAAATCAAAGGACTGCATTCTAGGAAAATGGCTGGGGCCAAGCACAACCCAATGCTCTCACTCCAACATCACTGATTGTTCATGCAGTGACAGAAAACAGTAGAAGACCTCCCTTCTGAAATATTGCTGCAGCACCCTCTACTTAACATCGCACTCACTATAAAAGGGAGATACATAAGAAAAATCTATCCATTATTGCAGAGCATGTATTAAGGGAGAAATTAAAATTGAGAGGCAATACATTGGTAACTGGCACACAGGGTTTCCTTGTATCTGCTCATAGGAAGATCTCAATAAATAGTGACTTGATTCTTTGTTCCAAGCCAGCTGGATGGGCTAGAACATATTTGACTTCAAGCACTTGTTTAAAAGCCAGAAGACAAGGAACTCTAGTCCCTCCTGTAGCCTTTTTTTTTTTTTTTTTTTTTTTTTTTTTTTTTTTAACTCTCAGGGTGCCTCGGTGGCTCAGTTGGTTGAGAGTCTGATTCTTATTTTAGCTCAGGTCATGATCCCAGGGTCATGGGATCAAGCCCTGTGTCAGGGTTTGTGCTGGGCATGGATCCTTCTTGAAATTCTCTCTCTCCCTCTGTCCCTTTCCACTGCTCATGCTTGCTCTCTCTCGCTCTCTCAAAAAAAGTTAACTCTCTAACAAGTCCCTTACCTTCCCTAGGCCTTACTTTCCACATCTGCAAAACACAAGGGGTCATCTAGATAGCCTCCAATGTACATCTCTAAGATAGAAAAGCATTAAATTACAGTACAAGCCCCACAGCTTCCAGAGCCAGGAAATCAAAGGATATCCCTGGGCGGCAGCCTCAAAACCCGATGCACCAGACACACTGGATACCCCAGACACATGCACATGCTCCTGTCTGGGAGATCCTGGGGCTCTGAAGCACAGTAAGGACACCCACTGGTGTCCATCCCCAAGAGTATCTCAGCAAGCCTCTGTCCCTCGGTGCAGTACTTTAAAATGAACAAACATGCCTCTTTCACAACAAGTCTGGGTGCCCTTTCAAAAAGCAGCTTCTGGGGTGTCTGAGTGGCTCAGTCGGTTGAGCGTCCGACTTCGGCTCAGGTCATGATCTCATGGTTAGTGGGTTTGAGCCCTGCATCAGGCTCTGTGCTGACCGCTTGCTTGGAGCCTGGAGCCTGCTTCAGATTCTGTGTCTCCTTCTCTCTCTACCCCTCCCCCGCTCATGCTTTGTCTCACTGTTTCTCAAAAGTAAATAAATGTAAAAAAAAAAAAATTAAAAACAAAAAAACAAAAAGCAGCTTCTGCAGGGTCCCTGCAAGAGACATCTCTCAGGTCTTCATAGCCCGCCGGCTCCGTGGCTATGAGCCTTGCTGGCTTTCATAGCTAGATGTTTTGGGAGGTCATCAGTCGGGGCAGGTCTTAAAAGTCGGGGTGCCCAATGTTGAACATGAACCCTTCACTCCTCAGGGAGAAGCTCTGGGTCCTTCATCCCCTCCTGACTGTGGGTCTAGGTGCTGGGGATGTGGTTTATGGTGAGATTATGTCTCAGTCTTTCCTACCCCTTGCATGTGTTTTATTCCTCATCTGTCCACTAATTTTTAGGTTTTTTTTTTCCAGAGGAAATTTTTCCATATATAGCTGTAGATTGGTTTGTCCATGGGAGGAGATGACTTTAGGATTTTCCTGTGTCACCATCTTGAATCAACACATCCCTAAAATATACTGTAATTTAAACCCCTTCAGTGTTGCTGTGATATGAAGTTATATCAGTTGTCTAACTGAAAATCATCTTGCAATAGATGAGGATGCTGATTTATGTCCTTCAACACTTAACATGCCAAGGAGTTGCCCCTTCACATATAACACTACTGGGGTTGTTGTGACCTTCTTTCTTGTGACTGTGCGAAGTCACTTTGATGCTTTCCTTCTTACCCTTCCTCATGTGAGCCATGCAGAAAAAGACGAATACAATATGTTTTTCTTGTCACCATCACTCAGCTATTGGCTTTTCATCTAGGAAAAGAGACTTAACAAACAGCAAAGGTTATTTAGAAGGCTTCCTTTTCTGACATTTTTATAAGAAAATAGCAAGTTAGTTACATTTTCCTCCCTCCAGATGTGACTGAAAGATCCTTATACATTCCAGTCCACTTTTTGATTAAAAGGGTATTGAAGAGGTAATCATATTTCTTGCTGTCTTTTAAAGACATCTGGAAATACATTTTTTTTTGTGCTAAAGTGGGAAAATCACACAGAAGAATAAATTTTTTATTGCAAGAGGAATAAATTTGGAACTTGGTGGAAGAATTTAACTTTCAAATGCTTGAAATTATTGTGCAAAATAGACCCTATGGGTCTAAATGAGATATTTCACTGGTAAAGTAAATAGGTGATCTTCATTCATATGAGCAAATCAATATTCCTATAGGTGAAAATACAATTTATTTGACAGTTAATGTGTTTTCTTTCCCTTGCTTTTATGTGAAATTGGATTATTTCCAAATATTTGATTAAATCATACCTTGCTTGGGATCTCATCTTGCCAGATAACTTAAGAATATCAATGCCAGAAAATAATCAATGCCTTTGATGTGAGGCATATTAACAAATGACAGAATCAATCGTTATGACCCTTGAAAAATATTCTATTTGTATATTTAATGTATTGAGATTGCTTACTTCTAAATATTAGCTGCAGGATGGACAATATATAATCGCTCTTAGTTAAAGGAAAATGCAGAAGAGCACTGTTTTAGTTTCTTTCATAATTGGGAAGCATTTTATAGAGCACACATCAAATGAGTTCTTCAAAACTCAACACTCTAGTTCCATGTTACATTTAGATGAACTGAGTGGATATGTCCATGTAAATTGAATATATTTGAAAGAAAAAATTGTAAATAAATTCAGTTGAATTTTTTCAAGGGCTTGTTTGCACTCAAAGCCTCTTAGAAGGCTTACTTTAGTGAACAGGTAAGTTCATGAAACAACCGACTTCAGGTACTGTGGTTGCACTGTTTACACATCTGCACACAGGTCAGTGAGGGCTCCTAAAGCCGTGTTTCAGTTTCAACGAGGACTAGGAGCCTCCTACTGACCAGTCAGGCTCATCTTCAGAAAACTGATTCCAACCAAGTCAGGGAACAGTTCTCACCAATTTAGAACTATCTGCATATTGGTCAGTTAGTATTCCTCTGGGTTGGAGTCATTTTTCTGCAGATGAGCCTGACTGGTCACTAGGAGGCTCATGGCAGAAAATGAGAATGGATCAGAGCACATTCACTAAGACTCTTCACACACATCAGCGCTCACCTGTTTCTGCTAAATAACAGCATACAGGTGTTTACATGTGATGAGGCAATAGCGTTTGCTTCTGAAGTGAATATTATTTTTGCCTAAGATTTATATAAAGTGTCTACTCTTTATTTTTCAAGAGTTAAGTTTAAACAAAGCAAAGAGCAATTTTATTTAAGTAAAATTGAGTTTAGGAATAGCAGAGGAATTGCAGTTTGGGGCATGCAAGCTGTGGAGAACCATAAGCAAGTTCATAGAGACAAAAGGAAGGTCAGCTTTTACTAGGTTTTAGGAGAAAATTGGGAAGATTTCTTTGAACAAAACTGGGGAACAAGAGTTCAGGGTTGTGGTGGTTTCTTACCACCTGCAAGCAGTGATTAGTGTGTTGTTGCTGGGCAGGAAGGGATCTTCCTCCTTTTCTTTAAAGCAGAAGATAGGGGACTCTTGGGCGGCTCAGTTGGTTGAGAATCTAGTCTTGATTTTGGCTCAGGTCATGATCCCAGGGTTGTGGGATCAAGCCCCACACTGAGCATGGAACCTGCTTGGGATTCTCTCTCTCTCCCTATGCCCCTCTCCCCTACTTGTGCTTTCTTGCTCTTTCTATCTCTCTCAAAATAAAAAATAAAATAAAATAAAATAAAACAGGAGATAAAATCCTTACATGAAAAAAAATGTCTTCCCTTGTCAAAATAATTCTTATCTTCCTTCTTCCTGCTAGTGATGCAGGCTATAGGAGTGGTTTGTGCATGAGAGCCTCCTCCAGGGATTCCTGACTACACTTTATTTATCTTTTATTATTTTTAATGTTTATTTATTTTTGAGAGAGAGAGAGACAGGCAGACAGAGTGCAAGCAGGGGAGGGACAGAGAGAGAAGGAGACATAGAATCTGAAGCAGGTTCCAGGGTCCGAGCTGTCAGCACAGAGCCCAATGTGGGACTCAATCCCATGAACCATGAGATCACGTCCTGAGCCAAAGTCGAATGCTTAACCTACTGAGTCACCCAGGTGCCCCCCACTGCATTTTAAATGATGTTTCCTCTCTTTATCTTCACACAAGTTAAAAATCACTCTCCCATATATGCTATCAATACCCTTGATTTTCTTAATAAACTCTTTCTCCCCATAGACAAGAAAATAAAAAGATCAGCTGCCATATGAATTACAATCAATTTTAAGTTGGTTAAATCAAGCTTGATGCATGTTGATTGTATACACGTTAAACTCTGATGGAAGATAATTTGTTACATTAGGAGGCCTTTAATTCCATCTTTTGACATTAATTGCTTCCTGGTAGAATGATTCATTCTGACACTTTTTCTCATTGCTATTCTGCCAGTACACTTTGGAGCTCCAAATAAAAGCTTTCCCAACAAAATCTGGATTGAAGTGTTTTGAAAGGTATGTTTGCTTTTCTACAAGAACTCTGTATGGTTCCATAAAGAGTATTTACCTTTAAAGTGAAAAAAACATGGGCTTTTTTTAAGTGACACAAACAAACACTCTCCATGCATACTTGCAATATAATGGAGTTTATACAAAGAAAGCTAACATGAACTCAGTTTGGAGTATTTTGTTATAGCACTCCTTTTGGAAAACCTGCTATTGATCTGTTGTGCAATAAAGGCATATAAAATTCACACTGAAACACATTCAGCAAAATGGCATGCCCAAGGCATATGTTTTCACTGGGTCAGGTGACTTGGCCATAAGAATGCACTTAAAAATGAGGGGTGTGTGGGTGTGTATACATGTGTACACATGTGTGCATGTGCATACGTGTGTATGTGTGTGCATACATGTGAATGCATATGCATACGTGTGTATATGCATGCATGTTTGTATGTGGGGTGCACACACATGTGTATGCATGTGCATATGTGTGTATATGTGGGGGAGTGAGTGTGTATATGTGTTTGTGGGTATGCATATAATGAGAGGGAAGGAAGAATTGCTGGAAGAATCAGCCCTCTACCCTCAGATGCTGGTGAACCTGGCTCCACTGAGGAAAGACAACTGGGAGAGAATCTTTGTTTTGTCCCCTGCAATCCCTTTATTTTTATTTTTCTAACCAGCACATCCTCCTTTGCCCCCTCCCCTAGTCCAGACCTCTTGATGCCATAGGCAAGGTTTAGCAGAGTCAGTCCTAAAAGGCACCCTTCACAAAATTCTTGCCTGCTTCATCTCCAACTTTGTGTCTACCTTGGGGCTTGTTGTGTACTCAGCTCTTCATTGATGGTGAAGCGTGGCATGGGGCCATTCAGACGTGTTAGATGTCAGGCGGTCTTCACTAGGAGCTCTGGAGGAGCCAGTGGAGACACAGATTTAGGAACCTGATAGGAATCAACATGCAGGGGCCATTTTGTTGTCTGTGTATGAATCTCCTTTTACCCATGCCCATCTAGACCTTGGGACTCGCATGCAGGGGGAGTTGGGTTTGTAGGGAAAACTGACCATCAGAATCACTGGGAGTTTTAAAAACTTCTTGGGCCTCATCAAAATCATATTCAGAGCCTCATATTCAGAGGCTGCAAGGTGGATCATGGAGCCTGTGCTTTGAAAATGTAACCAGGAAGCTCTGATGACTATTAGGTCTTGATTCACTAACTCAGAGCCTTGGAGCTCTGTCATCCTTGAGCTTTTTCATATTCCAGAAATACATTCTGTCTGCTGGGAGGAAAGTATAACCAAATGAGTAAAATCCCAGTATAAGGAATTAAAACCATAGAAAATGGTTAGCTATCAATTTGGGTTGTCTTCAAAATTTTTGTCTTAAATTGCTTGACAAAGTGTAAATGTTTGGAAATATGTACACTAATGTATGGTTGCATTAGTGCCAATATCCAACCTGGTAGAAAGGCACCCCAGTTATTGTACATGGTCATGTCATACAATGACAATGACCTTGCAGGGCTGCAAGGCAATGGTGTTCATCCCATTGTTGGAGCCTGAGAGCCCTTCCCTGGTCTTGCTTATGTCAGGGGTGGTGGCCCAGGAGTGTTTCTGGGGTCCTATGTCTTACCCTGGCCCTGAGCTATGCCTTCAGGAGCCAGCTCTCAGGAGTATTTATACCACTAGGAGAGAATTAGACATTTCTTTTTAAAAATATTTTTAAGTTTATTTATTTATTTACTTTGGAAGACAGCAAGCATGAGTGGGGGAGGAGTGGAGAGAGAGGAAGAGAGAGAATCCCAAGCAGGCTCCATGCTGTCAGCCCAGAGCCCGAAGCGGGGCTCAAATTCACAAACCACGAGATCATGACCCGAGCTGAAATCAAGAGTCAGATGCTTAAATGACTGATTCACTTAGATGCCCTAAGAATCAGACATTTCTAAAATGGTTTTTACTTTTTTGTTGTTGTTGAGAAAAGTGAAGCTGTTCACTTTCTAATGTAAGTTTCAGTGGCATCATGTTGAGATGTTTCTTTTTTGTTTCTCTTGATCAGAGAATAAGCTGTCAAGGGAGGATGTACATTATGCTATGAGGAGCAGTTTAGTGTTTAAGAACCAGATTCTCAGGGCGCCTGGGTGGCTCAGTCGGTTGAGCAGCCGACTTCGGCTCAGGTCACGATCTCGCAGTCCGTGAGTTCAAGCCCGCGTCGGGCTCTGTGCTGACAGCTCAGAGCCTGGAGCCTGTTTCGGATTCTGTGTCTCCCTCTCTCTGACCCTCCCCCATTCATGCTCTGTCTCTCTCTGTCTCAAAAATAAATAAACGTTAAAAAAAATTAAAAAAAAAAAAAAAAAGAACCAGATTCTCGAGCTGACTACAGACTGCCTGGACTCAGTTCTGGCTTAGCCACTGATCGCTGAGACCCTGACCTATTGTCCAAATTGGGTCATTTGTCCCATAAAATTATTCACATTTCTAGATTTGGCTGATTGATTCTTCATGGCTTAGTTCAGCTTGTCCTTAGACCTCTATGTTTTCCATAATCTTGTAGTTAGATCTAGAAGTTTAATTTTTAGGAATAAATTTTTTCATATTATTCCATTCTTAAAATTCAATCACAGTATTTATGCTTGTATTCAAAATATTACAACAAGATTGCATCATCAAATTTATAGCTTAAGCTAAAGTACACCTAACTAATTTAGGGTATAGTCTGGTGACAAAAAGAGATTCTCCCCACAAGATGGCATTTATTTGGAAGTCTCAAGTGTCTCCCAAGAAAGGTGTTCTTACATGGAATCTCTTACCAATTTAAGTATTTGTTTGAAGTGGAAATAAATCACAGGAACTTTTTAACTATGATAAAGACAAGATAACTCCATAACACAGTAGGAAAAACATATTTTTGAGAGAACAACTATCTTTGATGCAAATATGACATTTTAGGTGACCTTTGGTAAATGTTTAAGGTCTTAGAGTGATGGTTTCTCATCTGAAAAAATGGGAAAATACCTTCCTTCTAGGGTTGCTTTTAGGATAAGTAAAATAAAATTTTAGGATAAATAATATAGCATACAAAAAACATCTACCATAGAAATTTGTCTTTAAAAGTGTTCATTTCCTTTCCTTTTCTACAAATATTTCCTGAACACCCAATTTACATCCAGCTGCCTGTCAGGTGTTATGCTGGGGTTTAAAAAGAGTATAAATAAGGTAGCACGGAGATTATTGCCTAGTACAAAGTAGCTTCTCAATGAATGAATTGGAAACATGGTGGCTGCCCCAAAGGTGCTTCAGTACAGTAGGAACACACATGGACACACATACACTCTACCATGTAAGGCTGGCAGGGTAGGAGGAATTCTGTGGTCAGAGTCACCACTGAGAGCTGACATGATGGGGGAATCCTCATAAAGGAGAAGGGACTAAAGCTGAGACTGAGAAAATATAGGAGCATTAGAACAAGCAGAGAGGATTAGCAAACTTATTCAGATTTGAGGAATATGGTAGATGAAGAAGCAGACAAATGTAAGCAGGGGATTTTTCTCATAAATAGATACCTACAATTGATTAAAAGGAAGATGCATGAAATCAAGGAGCAGATACAGCTGGATTTGTAATTTGTGGTAACAATGAGGAAAACCTCAAATTCCACCCACAGGAAAAATAGAAAGTCTCGAATGTGTTTTTTTTTTTTAATTTTTTAATTTAAGTTTTTAATGTTTATTTATTTTTGAGGGAAAGACAGAGCACAAGCAGGGGAGGGCCAGAGAGAGAGGGAGACACAAAATCTGAAGCAGGCTCCAGGCTCCAAGCTGTCAGCACAGAGCCAACGTGGAGCTCAAACTCACAAACTGTGGAATCATGACCTGAGCCAAAGTCGGATGCTTAACTAACTGAGCCACCCAGATGCCCCTCGTGTTTTGATGAAGGAGGAGTGTAGAAAAATAATTTAAAGCCTAATGGATTGGGAAGAAAGACTAATGGACTGAAGGATATCAGTTAGGAGACTGTAGTTAAAATCCTGTCATGAGGTGAAAGGGTCTTGGGTGACTTTTTGTTTATGTGAATTTAGATCACGGAAGTATCGGTACCAGACAATATAAACGTGATTAAGTAATCTTTGAGGTATATTGGTTTGGGGTTCTCGAAAACTTTTTTCCTAGTGCCCTGGTGGCATCTGGTACCAAGAGTAAATGGAACCAAGGATTTCCTCGATGTTGGGAGGACTTCTAGATCCTTCCAGTCTGAGTGGTGCAGGGTATCAGGAAGAGAATGGGCTTCTGTGTCAGACAGGTAATTCTATCTTCCTGGTAAATGGGAGTAATAATGTAGGTCAAGCATGGTGCCCAGTACATCCTATGTGCTTGATTGGTGCTGGTTAGTTCCTTTTGTGGTGAAATGTGGTAACTACAGGAAGGGTCAGTTTTAGACAACAGTCACAGCGGGGGCTGGATGAGTTCACATCATGGCCATTAGTCCTTTATCTGTTGCCAGTAAACCATGGCTATTTTATCTTTAACCTGGTATAGTGGTGAAGAGGGAGCCAAAGGCAAGCTGAGGAGAAAGTAAAAACTTTGTAAAAGTAAACAAAGTAAAAGCACCCCCCCCCCCCCAGCCACGTGGGATGTTTGTGACATTCCTCAGGCACTCCTGGCTGTCCAAGAAAAAAGGAAAGGGCTGAAAAACAAAAACAAAGAAACAAAAACAAAAACAAAACAAAAAACAAAACAAAACAAAAACAATGGTTAACTAACAGAGATCACAGTCATGCAGGACAGGGGTCTTCATCAGTTTATAAATATCTTAGTAAATTACAAGAAAAAGGCAATCTTATCAATATCCTGATCTCCAGAAACCCATAGACTCTTTCCTGGAGCCCTAATATCACCCTCCCCTCCATAGTGATGTGGGGAAGGAAATGGTGATGTGCAAGAAGGAAATGGTGGTAAAATTAAATTTCTTTATAACCGGCAGCCTATTGAAAAATACTTGAGATAGGCAGAGAGAAATATTCCTCTAATAAACTCCCAACTGTCTTAATATTAATGCCTTGTTAGAGGGAAAAATAACTTTACCTAGGCCTCGAGGATCTTGTGAGTCTTCTTTAGCATATGAAAGTCCTTTTGGGAATTTCCCCTGGCCTTTCCCCTCCCCACTTGAAGATATATAATCAGCCACTCCTCACAATCAGTGCAGCTCTTTCTGCCTGCTGGTCCTGTCTCCATGCTTTAATGAAACCACCTTTTTGCACCAACGACGTTTCAAGAATTCTTTCTTGGCCATCAGCTCCAGACCCCTCACCACTCCAAAACTCCCACTTCTTCAGTGGAAAGAGGATAGACTCCACTGTCGAGGTAGGACCAGGAGGAAGGTGGTCTCCTGTCTCAGGACACCTGATGGTGACCCATCCCTGGTCACTCCTGCTGGAGGAAGGGGCCTTATGTCAGGGAAGGTACATCTATATCTTACTTCTAACAGAATTTTTACTCTTGCATACTATTCCTCAACACTTCTTTGTAAGTAAATTCAGTCTTATTGTGCAGCTGAGATTGAGAGATTAAGTGTCTTTATCATTATCACCCAGGGAGCTTGGACTGGTTAGTCCCCAGAGCTGTGAACCCAGATAATTCCTAGGGACAGAACATTTTGATGTGAATGATACTTTGCAAAATGTAAGTTTTAGCACCAAAACACAGCAGTCTTCACAGTTATTGTTGAAATATCTTCAGCAAATGAAGATCAAAAATTCCTCAGGATTATAGACGTGCCTGGAAACACCACCTGTCACTGACTGCAGCAAGGTTCTGGCTCCCAGTTGTTGGAGCCAATTTAATGAGAATGAGGATCATGACTTTTTTGGCATGATTTTTGTTGTCTTAGTGAGTGAGTAATGAGTGTGTTTATATTTTTACAAGCTTTATCTAGAAATAAGTGCCTCTCCCTATAGCCCCAAGAATCCCAGAATTGACCTTAGCTAAAGAAAATAAAATGGAAGTGGGTCTCCCAGGGGAAGGAGCTGCTTCTCCAGGAATGCTGACAGAATTTCATGCTGCTTTTGAACACCTGGTGGCAGACTTGCTCTGGTTAAGGTTTGATGATGGCTTTTGGACAGCAACTTCATTCTGACAGGGACTCTGCACTCTTTTAATTGAATAGTCACCCCTCACACACAAAGGCCACACAGGATGTTCCTGTCGAGACAGACATCTATTTTGCAATCCACAGGGAACATGTTTTTACATTATTGATGGCTTGGCCAGACACTGTTTTGAGGCCTTTCAATTCATTTCAGTAATGGAGTGGGGTCAGGAGGACCACAACCGCTCATTTACCTCTCACTTAATAACGGTGAGCATTAGGAGGAAAATGAAATCTGATTTTAAACCCAGACATTATGCTCAGTACTAAACACCTTCTCCTAAGAATCTTGGGGACCTAGAAGAGGTCAACAGAACAAACAATGGGATGTAATTTTCTCTCACTATTGTGGAGACAGAAATGTTTTGTTGCAGATCATAGAACTCCAGAGGCAGGTTGGTCACCAGTGATCATCTGGTGATTAGAATCTCTTTGAGAGGGAGGTGACCCTGGCCATGGCTGAAATTCACCTGGATGCTTTCAAAAAGTACAGGTACCTTGATGTGGGCAGCAGGAACGAGCATCTTCCATTTGAAAAAGCTACACAGGTGATTCTGGAGTGAAAACTTCACCCTTAGAGTAACATTTGTAATCTTAAACATAAACTAAACACATTCTCAGGATCATCTTACCAGGGTAACAGCCTACAGTGGTGGTTTCAGGAGCACAAAAAGAACGCAGTGGATCTCCAATCTGTTCTCCCCTCAACTTGTGAGGAGTGGTTCCACCCTGAGTCCTAGGCTGAAGTACAACAGTGATGTGGGGAGTCATTCACCAGTAGCCGTTAGCTTTACAGTTCTGAGTTGTTTATTGTATAATCAATAAGGCAGTAAGCACACAGCATTAGGCTGATCAGAGTTAAGAAAGGTTTAGGATTTTGGCATCCTCTCAGGAAGCTTTGACTGTGGGGAGGCACAGAAATTCACAAGACAGGGGAAGGATTCCCCTGAGCAGATTTCGAGGTTCTCCAAAACAATCTTTGTATGTTTTCCAATTTTGAGGTGCACTGCCCAGGTCCACTGCTAAGCACTGAGTCAGATGTAATAACACAATCCTTCCCTGGAAAGGATCAGAGAGGCTGAACCCAGGGGTGTCAAACACATGTTCTAATTTCTGATCGGTGATGGAGGTGAGATCATTTCTTCCTATGAGTGATGAGGTGTTTTTTTTTTCTTTTCTAAAAAACATTTTTAGTTTTTTAATGTTTATTTATTTTTGAGACACATAGGGGCAGTGTGAGTCAGGGAGGCAGAGAGAGAGAGAGAGAGAGAGAGAGAATCTGAAGCCAGCTTCAGGCTCTGAGCTGTCAGCACAGAGCCTGATGTGGGGCTTGAACTCACAAGCCATGAGATCATGACCTGAGCTGAGGTCAGGTACTTAACCAACTGAGCCACCCAGGCACCCCTGAATGATGAGGTTTTTTGGGGTGATGGTGGGATCCAGAGCCATTGGCCAAGAAAGAACTCTTGAGACATCTTTGGTCCAAAAAAGGTGATTTTATTAAAGCATGGGGACAGGACCTGTGGGCAGTAAGAACTACCCAAAGACCCGGAGGAGAGACTGGTTATATACTTGGGAGTTGGGGGAGGTAAAATCAATGGGAAGTTTCCAAAGAGGTTTTCATATGCTAAAGAAGACTCAAAGGATACTGGAGGCCTAACCATTGTCAAGCTAAGGTTGTTTTTCCCTCTAACAAAGCATTAACATTAAGACACCCTGCCAGCCTCAAGTATTTGTCAATGGGCTGCAGGTTATAAGAAAATTTAATTTTATCTGCCATTTCCTTCTGCCTCTGTTTCCCATATCATTCCCCCAGCACAATTTTGACCCTAAAATTTTTAAGGTTCCTGAGTGGGGAAGGTCTTCTCTTCTGTAACTTCTTTCTGAATAGGGGCAAGGTGATGTCCCTACCCATGGGTCAACATTGGTCAGTTGGGGTATTTATATGTAAGAGTTACCAAAGGCAGAGACAGGCAATTCAAGATAGACAACATATATGAACCTCCTTAAGTAGAAAGGATCATCTGTCAGCTAGAAGTCATGGCAGAAAAGGAGTCTTGGCATAAGGCAGGGAGACACCAGAAAAACAAAATAAGGTTAATAATAAGAAAAAGTTTGAATAAAAAACCTTTGTTAGCTCTAGTCCACTACTGTCATCTGAAGAGAAATTTGAGGTCTTCCACTGGTTAACAGGAATAAAAATGTGTGTCAGCTGGCCTATAGATTCCTGTAAGGAGAGTACAGGTTTAATTCTTGATATAGGAGTCCATGAGGAATGGCCTTCTAATTTCACTGCGGTGAGAGCACATAATATGACCTGGTAAGGGCTCTTACATTTTGCAGTTAAATCCCCTGCTGTACTAGATGTTTAATCCTTTAAATAAACCATGTTTCTGAGTTTATATGGGGTAGGTTTCTAGTAACTGTCATATCAGGTTTAGGGAGGATATGGTTTGCATATTCATTTAGAGATTTATGAATTACCCCAGTCTCAAGTGAATAATTTAAATAAACAATATATATGTAGAGCATCTATTGATAGGTCTATAGTGAGAAAAGCTTTTTCGTACACAATTGTTGGGGGAATCCATCCCATTTTCCAGTTGTTCAAATAATCATATGCTCACAGGGTCCTGTTACTATCCCCACAGAATAACAATCATGAAGATAGACCATACCTATGCTATTGTGACAGTATCCCTGAAGTTTACCTCAAGTTGTCTAGTTTAGGCAAACAACATTTAAAGACAGTCAGAACTAGAATTTAACATTCATAAAGGTGTGTTATTGAAACATAATTTTTCTTTCTAATAACCCTCATTTCCAGAGATGGCCAAACCAAGACTAATTTATTTGTAAAATAAGTCCAGTTTTAATAAACTTGGCCTAAATGTTTTCATAAGCTCAGGAAGAGTAGTGATTGATCATGTATATCCTTCAACATTTGCTTTGCTGGAACTTTCCATAAGGAATTTAGATTGAACTTTTTAGTGGCCTCTCCAGGCCAAGTTTCCAATGAGATTTTTCATATGCTAAAGAAGACTCCCAGGATCCTAGAGGCCTGGCTGTTGTCAAGCTAAGGTTATTGTTCTCTCTTCCAAAGCATTAATATTAAGAGTGCAGGGAGTTCCTGGAGAAATGTTTTACTCTGGCAGCCTTATGTATTTGTCAATGGGCTGCAGATTACAAGGAAATTTAATTCTATCTTCCATTTCCTTCTGCCTCTGTTTCCCACATCATGAGCACAAGGCTTCTCTTTGTGGAGGTCTTAAGGTTTGTTAGAGTCGCTGCTGAGGCCATGTCTCTAAGACACTGCTGTGGTAGATTAAGAAGAATTTTGTCTATCAGTCAAATGCATGAGAATACAATCTACTTGGTAATTATTTTTCCTCTGGTTGATCTGTTATTTTCATGTTATGTAAGCACTTTTTAAAATTTACTTATTTCTTTTCTTTTGAGAGAGCACGAGCAAATGGTGAAGGGCAGAGAGAGGAAGGGAGAGACACAGAATCCCAAGCAGGCTCCTCTACGTGGGGCTTGAACTCACGAACTGTGAGATCATGACCCAAGCCAAAATCAAGAGTTGGAAACTTAACTGAGCCACCCAGGCACAACTGTAAGCACATTTTGAATAACTAGTAAATTTGAATCCATTGTATCTAAAACTAGTCAGTTCAGTGACAAAAGATCAAACTTTTCATTTGGCATACACATAGCATAAATGTAAAGTACAAAGAAATTCCAATTGATTATAGCTTTCACTGTTAACATTGGAATAGTGAGGTAGCCAGTCTGGGTTTAAATATCTAGAAAGAGACTCTATGTTGTTCACTTTAAAATGGTTAATGTTATGTTGCATGAATTTCTCATCAATAAACAAACATACAGATAACTAAAAAGGGCAAAATGCCCCACCTGGGGGAAAGCTTCCCATATACCAGTTCTAAATTAGCCATCTAGTCTGTTTTTATTATAAATCACTAGATCCTTCCTCTATTATGATTTTTATTGTGCTCCAGGAAGGCAAACGTACACCAGGATATAGAAGAAACTGTGTGCTACTGACATTTGGTATTCTCTGGTTGCCCGTGTTGTTAATCAGAAGTACATGCTTTGGAAACTGATTTGTTAGCCTTCAATATTTACAGTGATCTTATTCCAGCTTCTAATTAATGGGCAGGATTTAGCTATAGAAAAAAAAAAAAAAAAAAGAATCTGGATCTACCAAAGAGGACTTCAACCAACACAGCTCAACAAACTTGCAGAGGATCTGAAACCTTTAAGTTTTGCATGTGGCACCCAGGCAGCCATCGGGGTTGGAGCCATGTGCCCCAGGACTCTTGTATCACAGATTCCAAAGTTTTGTGAAACCGGAAATATGTATTTCTGTTGGAGAAGTGAATAAAGCATGCCAAAGATGGCCGATGAGGCTAAAACAGACTCTGGTCTCTAGCTTAGAGACCCCTCCCCCGAGTTCTTCTCCCTTTGTTTGCTGCACGCGTGAAAACCCCCACATATATGGAAGTTGACGACTATAAATTACCCTCCCAACTGGCATTAAGTGTTCAGATCTTTGGAGAAACAGTCTCCTCTGAGCCCGCCGGTGTTAAATAAATCTCTGATCCACCAAGATTTCCGAGTGCCGCTTGTTTTTTCCGCCAGCATTCCAGCCTGGTTCCGTAACAAATTTGGTTCCCTGACCGGGAAACCCAACTGCGCTGGCCCATTGTTGCCACTGGTTTGGAAGAACTGCAAGGTGGTGATGGAATGAGGGGTCACAAGGGAGGGGGCCCACCCTGCCTGAATTTTGGCAGTCTTGGTTGCCTCGGGTTGGCCCTGCCCTGCCGTTCCTGCCAGACTTGTCAGGTGAGGACTGGACCCGATGTCAGAACCGGTAAGGCTGGGGCCCAGTCTAGTCAGGCCCACTCACAAGAGTGGAAGGGGGACCTGATCACTCCCTGAGACTTCAGAAGTCTCACTGGTAGAATTCTGTGGGAGGGAATGTAATAACCTCTGGTGTGTATGTGAATGTGAATGTGAATGTGAATGTGAATGTGAATGTGCGACTTGGTCTAGTTTGCCTGCTGAGTTTGATTCTGTGGCTCCATAGGCGGGCTCCCTTGGGGTCCCCAGGGGCCCACAGAGTCTGAGTGGGCCCGTCTGCGATTCCCTGATGGATGGCACTCAGTCTGTGGTGATATCAGAGTGTTTTCTGATCGTGGGTCACAGGGCTGGGACCTGTGGGGCTGAGCGATGCCTGGGTTCCTTTGGGACATGACCAGGCAGGCATCTGGCTGGTCTCCTCATTGGAGGAGGCACCCCTGTCCCTCTGTCTTTGTGACTCTGCCTCATGGGAGCATTGTGGGGTCAGGATGGAGCAAGGAGAGCCAAGCAAAGGTTTTACCTGCTTTATCCCGAGACTCAACCAGGGAGCCAAAGAAGCAACCCACCACTCCCCTAATGTTCCACCTCCTCATGACTCATTAGGCTCCCTCCCCCTCCCCTGAGCTTGAAACTCCTACCCTCTCCTGTCTCGCTGCCACCACCACACTGCCACTGCAGCTGCCCATTTCTCTTCCCCTTCTGGGCCAGAGAACCCTCCCCAAGGACTGGCTGCCAGATTTCGCCCTTAACCAGGCACAGGCGTCCTTGGCCAGGCACAGGCTCTCTCCAGATGCCAGTCCACATCTTACCATATCAAGAGGCTCTCTGGGGCATCAGAGCAGGGGGCTGAGAAGGCCATAAATATGCCCAGCAGCAAGGGGGGAGGCCCAGAACCTCCTTAGCAAGGGGTCAATGAACCTACTGCATGGGGAAAGGACATTAAAAAGAGTAAGTGTCCCAACAGGGAAAGTCCCAAAAACCCAGCAAAATCAGGAGGAACCTTGAGAAGGGGACCTTATTGGTCTAGCCAAGATAGAACCAGACTAAAAGGGGACACTGACTCTCTCTCTCTGTTCCTCTGCTTAATGGATGTGAGGGATTCTCCCTCATTTCCCAGGTTAACGGCTATAATTGGAGCCAACTGTGTTAGTCTACCTCAGGACAGGGATTTTAAGGAATATTCCCAAGCAGTTGCTGCTTCTGCCTTTCCCTCCCCCTCCCAAGTTTCTGCACCAACTTGGGTGTGGTCCTATACCATCCTCAGTGTTTCAGGCACCATTGGTTCCTCCTCCCACCAAGTCAAAGGAGCCAAGTGCACCCCCCTTGGACCACCCATTTAACATATCTCCACTGGTGCCCCAAATGAAACTTGACAATGGGGAAAAATTGACTGACTTTTAGGTGGACGCAGGTGAAACATATTCGATGTTTAAACTAATTTAAGTTTATTGGAGCAAAGGTCAAATAAGCTCATGTTTCTCTGTTGCAATTTGTTAATGGTAGTTAATTTTGTCTGTCTCAAAGTTTTCATGGGTAATTGTTAAGATAACTTTCAAGGTCCTTGGTAACCTGAAACTTTCCAAATAGGATCGGATGCTAAAGCTTTGATTATTGAACATAGGTTTGTGTTTTTTTTAACTTCTTATTGCTGTGAAATTAAGGCTATTTGGACCTATTGGAAAACATGCTTTGTACTTAATTGGTTCATAAATTTACCATCTAAAAAATTCTAATGTAAACACCTCTCAATTGGTTCCTAAGTCCTCAATTGGAGACTAAGGTTTCCTAAGAGTTAAAATTCTGCTAAATACTTTGTAGCAACATGGATGGAACTGGAGAGTGTGATGCTAAGTGAAATAAGCCATACAGAGAAAGACAGATACCATATGTTTTCACTCTTATGTGGATCCTGAGAAACTTAACAGAAACCCATGAGGGAGGGGAAGGAAAAAAAAAAAAAAAAAAAAAGAGGTTAGAGTGGGAGAGAGCCAAAGCATAAGAGACTCTTAAAAACTGAGAACAAACTGAGGGTTGAGGAGGGGTGGGATGGAGGGGGGGGTGGGTGATGGGTATTGAGGAGGGCACATTTTGGGATGAGCACCGGGTGTTGTATGGAAACCAATTTGACAATAAATTTCATATATTGAAATAAAATAAAATAAAATAAAATTCTGCTAAATATACTTAAGACTGATAAAAATAAAAAAAAAACACAACCCTCTATGTAGGAAAGTAGGAGGTATATAAAAATATATTTAAAAAAATACAATTTTGTTGAGGGTAAAAAAATAATAATTTTGTCCTAAACGAGGCTGGTTATTTGGAAAGAAATGGCTTTGGAACAAAATTTAAAAGCAAAAAAACGTTGTATAAGGTTAAAATAAATAAAAATTTAAAAGTACACTGCCATAAGGTTGAAATTCTGCTTTCTCTCTGCTCAAATGACAAAGTTTTATTGAACTGTTGATCTGATCTTGATAAGACAATGCAAACAAAGGTTTATCTTCTGAGAAAATCAAAGTTTTAGGTTTCATATTTATCAGGTCTTTGATTACTTAGTTAAAACTTCTCAATGTTAAAGAAGCTAGGTTTTGGTAACAACTGTATAATGCTATACATTCACCTTTGGGATCTTTTATTGCTACTTTGGTTAAATAAATAAAATTGTAAGATTTATAATGATCTGTAATCCTATTTAAGATGCACTTATGCCTTCTGGGGTTTTAACAAACTTCTCAGGATTTAAATGGTAAATAAAGTCTTCTTGACCAATTAGGCCCTTTTATTTGGGATGCTAAATTACTTGGAAAAGCACTGTCATACAATGGTAAACCTTAGATTATATTGCAGAGGTAAATGCTGTAACTACCCAAATATATGCAATTCCTAAAATTTTAATTGTTTTGATATAAGGTCATCACTTAATATTCTGATTACTTGAAATGTTATGTGTCACAGAAATAACCGAATTTCTTTGTCAATTGCATCATAAGTAACTCTCATTAGATCTTTAACGATGTCTATTTCTGAGATCTTGTCATTTATAATTGTTCTTATTCTCTCACAAAACATGTTTCTTCTTCAAGGAGATTTATAAAAAGGACTTTGGGAACAAATACAGGTATTCGACATCTTTAAGATTAATACTAAAATGGGTAAAAATTTCCAGAACTAAAAAGCTAAATTCAAATTAAACAAGAATTAAAAACATGGGATTAAATGAACTGAAAAAGAATATAGTTTTGTAATTCTTGTTGCAAATATTGCTGGTTTTCTCATTTTTCCTCTTCTAGATTAAGAAAACTTTCTCTTAAGATATCTATGATATACAAAAATGTCATAAAGTATGCATTTGTAAACTAAAGAATTTATCTTTCCTCTCTACATAATTCCCCTGAAATTCAAAACTCTCAATGAGTATTCTTTTTTTCATGGCAATTACAATTTTTTGCATAAGTTCAATAAAAATCTGTTCATATTATAACAGGTCGCCATTGGATATACTGGTTATTTTACCAAGGCTTTGACTGGAATGTCATATTTGAGAATGAAATTCATAGACTCAGATATGACCAGAAAGCTTTAAGGAATTAGGGCTGGCTTTATAAAACATAGAGCCATTAAGCCCCTTGAAAATGTTGACCTGGTGCCTTGCTTACAGAGTTCCCAGCAGCCTCACTGTGAGTAAAAAATGTCACTTCCTGGCAGGTGCAGTAACCTCAGGATATCTTGGAGACCTCGTGAGGAGGAATTCACCCAATTCTACAGGTATTGCAGGCCTGTCTGATGGCAAGTATTTGGCTTGGCTTCTGGCCTGGAGAGGCTACTAACAGTTCAACCTGGAGATTCCTTATAAAAGGTTCCAGAAAAGCAAACTTTAAAAGATTCTCATGATCAGTAGCTATTCTTGCTGAGCTTATGTAAATATTTAGGCCAGATTTGTTAAGATAGTATTTGTTCTACAAATGCATTGGTCCCAATTTGGCTATCTCTGGAAAGGGGGGATTTTTAGAGAAAACAACTATGTTTCAACAATGCACTATTATGGATGTTAAATTGTAGTTATGATTGCCTTTAAATGTTTGTTGTTCGCCTAAACTAGAAAACTTGAGGTAAACTTCAGAAAATTATCACAGTATTTCATGTATAGGCAATCTTCTGTGCTTGTTATTCTATGGGGATAATAATAAGACCCCATGGGCATATGATTAAACAACTGGAAAACAGGATGGACCTCTAAATACACAAACCATATCTTCCCTAAACCTGATCTGACAGTTGCCAGAAACCCGCCCCTTTTGAAGACTTGGAGATGAACTTTACAGACATACAACCAAATAAAGGATTCAGTTTCAGGTATCACCCCATGGGTCCATCACTCCAGAGCTAAGAAGGCAAACTCAGAAGAACCCTCAACCTGGCGAAGTGATCCAATCAACCCACTTAAACTGACACTTAAAAAGAGACTGGCCCCAGAGGGAGAAGCCAAGATGGTGAAACAGCATGGAAGTTTTTTGTGTGTCTCGTGTCCATGAAATACAGCCAGACCAACACTAAGCCATCCTACACACCTAGAAAGCTGATTGGAGGATTAACACAACAATCTGCGCAACCTGAACCACAGAATTCAGCAGGCACGTGGCGCGGAGACGTGAATTTGGGGAGCAAGAAGCCGCAGAACGTAGGGAACCGCTTTTGCAGGCGGAGAGAGGACAGAGACTGGGGATGGGGGGAGAATACGGGAAAAGCACCCCTCCCCAAAAGCAGGTGGAGAGAAAGTGGAAAATTGCAAACAGCCGCAGGGACTAAACTAAAAGGGTAGAAAGGAAAGGGTTTAAATTCCATTAAGACTGTAAACAAGGGGAGTGCAGAGTCTGCAACTCAACAGCTCCATACCTGGCAGTGCTCTGGTAGGAAGGGCGAATCCCCAGGAACAGAGTGGGGTCCAGGAGGTTCTCAGGCTACATGGGGAAAAGCGGTTCCACTGCTGGAAGGACATTTGGTAGAGACTGTTGAAGCTACCTGGTCACAGCAGACCCCGAAAGGCGGCCACATTCACTGGTGCTGGGGCAAGGTCATTAAGGGTGATGCCTGGTACCAGATGTGTGTTGTGATTTTCCATAATCCCTGAAATGCTGCTGCTACACTGTCTTGCAAACTTTTTCTGGGGCGGGCTGGTACCTGGCCGCAGTCTTGGTGCACCGGCAGCAGCAGGGTCCCGCAAGTGTTCCTGGGTGGAGCCGACATTCGGCCATTGCTCTTTCAGCCATCGCTCGGTGAGACCCTCCCGTAGAGGGGCAAAACGGGTCAAAGCCTCAGACCTTCAAAAATAAGGGCCCGGGGAAAACAGCCACATCTGAGACAAAACTCTGGAGAGAAGTACTGCCTGGGGCCTGGTCACGGAGAGTGAAAAAGCAGAGAGTGGACGAGAGCTGAAGACAGACGACAGGTGCTGAAGACAGACGACAGGTGCGTGATTGCTGATCAGGGAGAACAGACCGGGTAGGTGAGTGACATCATTTTCACCACTCCCGCGCATGCGCATACGCAAATACGAGCACCGCAAAAATCCACCCCAGTAGACTAGTAACACCATCTAGTGGAGAGTGGAGCTGTTACACTGAGCCTTGCCCAACTGGGCCAACTTTGCTCTTCAGAAACAGAAGTCTCACCGCCAGCTTAGTTTACGGACTATAAAGCACCACATAGACTAATTTCTAGGGGAAAATGAAGCAATTTCAGTCCTACTTCAATCTGTTAGCAGGTTCATCTAATTCAATTTTCTTTCTTTTTTTTCTTTTTCTCTTTTATACTTTTCTTTTTCTTGAATACAGAAAAAAATTCATTTTTATTTTCAATTTTTATTCAAAATATTTTTAATTTTTATTACTATATTTTTTACTTTTGTGTAAATTTTTCAAATTCTATTTTACTTCCATCATTTTATTGTAGTCTACTTCAGTGTATTCACCTTTTCAAATTTTCAAACAATTTTCTTTTTTTCTTTCTTTTTTTTTCTCTTTTGTTTCTTTTTCTTGAATGCAGAAGAAAAACTTCATTTTTACTTTCAATTTCTATTAAAATATTTTTATTTAATTTTTTTACTATATTTTTTGCTTTTATGTAAATTTTTTAAAATTCTAGGGGCACCTGGGTGGCTCGGTCGGTTAAGCATCCGACTTCGGCTCAGGTCATGATCTCACAGTCCGTGAGTTCGAGCCCCGCGTCGGGCTCTGTGCTGACAGCTCAGAGCCTGGAGCCTGTTTCGGATTCTGTGTCTCCCTCTCTCTCTGCCCCTCCCCTGTTCATGCTCTGTCTCTCTCTGTCTCAAAAATAAATAAATGTTAAAAAAAATTTTTTTAATTCTATTTTACTTCCATCATTTTATTTTAGTCTACTACAGTGTATTGACTTTTTCAAATTTTCAAACAATTTCTTTTTTTATATTTTTTCTCTTTTTCTTTTTTTTCTTAAATACAGAAAAAGAAAAAAATCATATTTATATTTAATTTTTATTAAAATATTTTCTTTAATTTTCTCTACTATATTCTTTATTTTGTGTATATTTTCTCAAATTCTATTTTAATCCCATCATCTCATTTTAGTCTACTTCAGTGTATTCATTTTTTCAAATTCTGAAATGATTTCCCTTCCCCTCTGCTTTTTTTCCCTCTAATCTATCAAACCACTTTCAACACCCAGACAAAACCACACTAGGATCTAGCATCATCTATTCGGTTTTTGTGTGGGGGTGTGGTTTTAATTTTTAATTTTAATATTTTTTAATTTTAATTTTTTTTAATTTCAATTTTTCTACCTCATTAATTTCTTTTCTCCCTTCAAAATTACAAAGTGAAGGAATTCACCCCAAAAGAAAGAGCATGAAGAAACGACAGCCAGGGATTTAACCAACACAGATACAAGCAAGATGTCTGAACCAGAATTTAGAATCATGATAAGAAGAATACTAGCTGGGATCGAAAATAGATTAGAATCCCTTTCTGCAAAGATACAAGAAGTAAAAAATAGCCAGAATGAAATTTAAAATGATGTAACTGGGCGTAATCACGGATGGATGCAGCGGCAGCAAGGATGGATGAGGCAGAACAGAGAATCAGTGATATAGAGGACAAATTTATAGAGAATAATGAAGCAGAAAAAAAGAGGGAGATCAAGGCAAAAGAGCATGATTTAAAAATTAGAGAAATCAGTGACTCATTAAAAAGGAACAACATCAGAATCATAGAGTCCCAGAAGAGGAAGAGAGAGAAATAGGGGTAAAAGGATTATGTAAGCAAATCATAGTGGAAAACTTTCCTAACCTGGGGAAAGGCACAGACATCAAAATCCAGGAGGCACAGAGGACCCCCATTAGATTCAACAAAAACCGACCATCAACAAGGCATATCATAGTCAAATTCACAAAATACTCAGGCAAGGAGAGAAACATGAAAACAGCAAGGGAAAAAAAGTCCCTAACATACAAGGGAAGACAGATCAGGTTTGAAGCAGACCTATCCACAAAAACTTGGCAGGCCAGAAAGGAGTGTCAGGATATATACAGTGTACTGAATCAGAAAAATATGCAGTGAAGAATTCTTTATCCAACAAGTCTGTCATTCAAAATAGGAGAGATAAAAAGTTTCCCAGAGAAACAAAAGTTAAAGGAGTTTGTGACCACTAAGCCAGCCCTGCAAGAAATTTTATATATTATATATATAATTATATATATATAAAAGAAATTATATATATTATATATAATTATATATATATATAAAAGAAATTATATATATATAATTATATATATAATATATTATATATATTATAATAAGAAATTATATATATTATATATATAAACACCAAAAGCAACAAAGTTTATAAAGGACCAGAGAACACCACCAGAAACTCCAACTCTATAAGCGACATAATGGCGATAAATTCATATCTTTCAGTACTCACTCTAAACATCAATGGACTCAATGCTCCAATCAAAAGACATAGGGTAACAGAATGGATAAGAAAACAAGATCCATCTATATGCTGTTTACAAGAGACCCACTTTAGACCTAAAGACACCTTCAAATTGAAAGTAAGTGGACGGAGAACCATCTATCATGCTAATGGTCGCCAAAGCCCCAGTAGCCATACTTCTATCAGACAATGTAGACTTTAAAATAAAGACTGTATCAAGATATGCAGAAGGACATTATATCATAATCAAGGGGTCTATCCACCAAGAAGACCTAACAACTATAAACATTTATGCACCAAATGTGAGGGCACCCAATCAATTAATCAAAAACATAAATAAAAAACATATAAATATAAATTAATTATATAAATATATTAATATTTATATATATAAATTATTTAATATATAAATATATATATTTTATTAAATATATATATAAATCAATTAATCAAAAACATAAAGAAACTCATTGATAGTAATACCATAATAGTAAGGGACTTCAACATCCTACTTAAAGCAATGAACAGATCATCTAATCAGAAAACCAACAAGGAAACAATGGCTTTGCATGACACACTGGAACAGATGGACTTAACAGATATATTCAGAACATTTCATCCTAAAGCAGCAGAATACACATTCTTCTCCAGTGCACATGGACCATTCTCCAGAATAGACCATATACTGGGACACAAATCAGTCCTAAGTAAGTACAAAAAGATTGAGATAATACCGTGCATATTTTCAGACCACAACACTGTGAAACTCGAAATCAACCACAAGAAAAAATTTGGCAAGGTAACAAATACTTGGAGACTGAAGAACATCCTACTAAAGAATGAATGGGCTAACCAAGCAGTTAAAGAGGAAATTAAAAAGTAGATGTAAGGCAATGAACATGATAACACCACAACTCAAAACCTCTGGGATGCAGCAAAAGCAGTCATAAGAGGAAAGTATGTAGCAATCCAGCCTTCCTAGAGAAGGAAGAAAGGTCTCAGATACACAACCTAACCTTATACCTTAAGCAGCTTTAAAAAGAACAGCAAATAAAACTCAAAACCGGCAGAAAACAGGAAATAATAAAGATTAGAGCAGAAATTAATGCTATCGAAATCAATCCAACAAACAAACAAACAAACAAACAGTAGAACAGATCAATGAAACCAGAAGCTGGTTCTTTGAAAGAATTAACAAAATTGATAAACCCCTAGCCAGTTTGATCAAAAAGAGAAAGGAAAGGACCCAAATAAATAAAATCAAGAATGAAAGAGGGGAGATCACAACCAACACAGCAGAAATAAAAACAATAATAAGAGAATATTATGAGCAATTATATGACAATAAAATGGGTAATCTGGAAGAAATGGACAAATTCCTAGAAGCATATACACTACCCAAACTGAAACAGGAAGAAATAGAAAATTTGAACAGACCCATAACCAATAAGGAAATTGAATTAGTAATCAAAAATCTACCAAAAAACAAGAGTCCAGAGTCATATGGTTTTCCAGGGGAATTCTACCAAACATTTAAAGAAGAGTTAACATCTATTCTCTTGAAGCTGTTCCAAAAAATTGAAATGGAAGAAAAACTTCCAAACTCTTTTCTATTAAGCCAGCATTACTTTGATTCCAAAACCAGACAGAGACCCCACTAAAAAGGAGAACTACAGACCAATTTCCCTGATGAACATGGATGCAAAAATCCTCAACAAGATTTAGCCAACTGGCTCCAAAAGTATATTAAAAAAATTATTTATCACGACCAAGTGGGATTTATACCTGGGATGCAGGGCTGGTTCAATATCTGCAAAATAATTAATGTGATTCATCACATCAATAGAAGAAAGGACAAGAATCATATGATCCTCTCAATAGATGCAGAGAAAGCATTTGACAAAATACAGCATCCTTTCTTGGTAAAAACCCTCAAGAAAGCAGGGATAGAAGGAGCATACTTCGAGATCATAAAAGCCATATATGAACAACCCAATGCTAATATCATCCTCAGTGGGGAAAAACTGAGAGCTTTCCCCCTAAGATCAGCAACAAGACAGGGATGTCTACTCGGTCAGGAGGAGGTCAAACTTTCACTCTTTACAGATGACATGATACTCTATATGGAAAACCCAAAAGATTCCACCAAAAAACTGCTAGAATTGATTCATGAGTTCAGCAAAGTTGCAGGATATAAAATCAATGCACAGAAATTGGTTGCATTCCTTTACACCAACAATGAAGCAACAGAGAAATCAAGGAATCGATCCCATTTACAGTTGCACAAAAACCCATAAAATACCTAGGAATAAATCTAACCAAAGAGCTGAAAAATCTATACACTGAAAACTTTAGAAAGCTTATGAAAGAAATTGAAGAAGACACAAAAAAATGGGAAAAGAATCCATGGTCCTGGATAGGAAAAACAAATATTGTTAAAATTTCTATACTACCTGAAGCAACCTACATATTCAATGCAATCCCTATCAAAGTAACACCAGCATTCTTCACAGAGCTAGAACAAATAATCCTAAATTTGTATGGACCCAGAAAAGACATCAAATAGCCAAAGTGATCTTGAAGAAGAAAACCAAAGCAGGAGGCATCACAATCCCAGACTTCAAGCTATACTACAAAGCTGTCATCATCAAGACAGTATGGTACTGGCACAAGAACAGACACTCAGATCAATGGAATAGAATAGAGAACCCAGAAATGGACCCACAAACGTATGGCCAATTAATCTTTGACAAAGCAGGAAAGAATATCCAATGGACTAAAGACAGTCTCTTCAGCAAGTGGTGCTGGGAAAACTGGACAGCGACATGCAGAAGAATGAACCTGGACCACTTTCTTACACCATACACAAAAATAAACTCAAAACGGATGAAAGACCTAAATGTAAGACAGGAAGCCATCAAAATCCTCGAGGAGAAAGCAGGAAAAAATGTCTTTGATTTTGCCTGCAGCAACTTCTTACTCAACACATCTCCAGAGGCAAGGGAAACAAAAGCAAAAATGAATTACTGGGACCTCATCAAAATAAAAAGCTTCTGCACAGTGAAGGAAACAATCAGCAAAACTAAAAGGCAACTGACAGAATGGGAGAAGATATTTGCAGATGATGTATCAGATAAAGCGTTAGTATCCAAAATCTTCAAAGAACTTATCAAACTAAACACCCAACAAACAAATAATCCAGTGAAGAAACGGGCAAAAGACATGAATAGACACTTCTCCAAAGAAGACATCCAGATGGCCAACCAACACATGAAAAAATGCTCAACATAACTCATCATCAGGGAAATACAAATCAAAACCACAATGAGATACCACCTCACACCTGTCAGAATGGCTAACATTAACAACTCAGGCAACAACAGATGTTGGCGAGGATGCTGAGAAAGAGGATCTATTTTGCATTGTTGGTGGGAATGAGAGCTGGTGCACCTACTCTGGAAAACAGTATGGAGGTTCCTCAAAAAACTAAAAATAGAACTACCCTACGACCCAGCATTGCACTACTAGGCATTTATCCATATAGGGATATAGGTGTGCTGTTTCGAAGGGACTCATGCACCCCCATGTTTATAGCAGCACTATCAACAATAGCCAAAGTATGAAAAGAGACGAAATGTCCATGGATGGATGAATGGATAAAGAAAATGTGATATATACATGTGTGTATGTATATATACACATATATGTATATACACACACATATATATGTATATATATACATACACATACACACACACACACATACATACAATAGAGTATTACTTGGCAATCAAAAAGAATGAAATCTTGCCATTTGCAACTACATGGATGGAACTGGAGGGTATTATGCGAAGTGAAATTAGTCAGAGAAAGACAAAAATCATATGACTTCACTCATATGAGGACTTTAAGAGACAAAACAGATGAACATAAGGGAAGGAGGACAAAAACAATATAAAAACATTTCTTTTTAATAAAAGAAAAGATAAGAACCATATGATCCTGTAAGTCAATGCAGAAAAAAGCATTTGACAAAATTCAGCATCCTTTCTTAATAAAAACTCTCGAGAAAGTTGGGATAGAAGGAACATACTGAAACATCATAAAAGCCATTTATGAAAAGCCCACAGCTAATATCATCCTCAATGGGGAAAAACCGAGAGCTTCCCCCCTGAGATCAGGAACACGACAGGGATGTCCACTCTCATTGCTGTTGTTTAACATTGTGTTGGAAGTGCTAGCATCAGCAATCAGACAACAAAAGGAAATCAAAGGCATCAAAATTGGCAATGATGATGTCAAGCTTTCACTTTTTGCAGATGACATGATATTATACATGGAAAACCTGATAGACTCCACCACAAGTCTGCTATAACTGACACATGAATTCAGCAAAGTCACAGGATACAAAATCAATGTACAGAAATCAGTTGCATTCTTATACACTAATAAAAAACAACAGAAAGACAGATAAAGAAACTGATCTCATTCACAATTGCACCAAGGAGCATAAAATACCTAGGAATAAACCTAACCAAACATGTAAAAGATCTGTATGTTGAAAATTATAGAAAGCTTATGAAGGAAATTGAAGAAGACATAAATAAATGGAAAAACATTCTGTGCTCATGGATTGTAAGAATAAATATTGTTAAAATGTCAATACTACCCAAAGCTATCTACACATTCAATGCAATCCCAATCAAAATTGCACCAGCATTCTTCACAGAGCTAGAACAAACAATCCTAAAATTTGTATGGGACCACAAAAGACCCCAAATAGCCAAAGTAATTTTGAAGAAGACCAAAGTGGGAGGCATCACAATCCCAGACTTCAGCCTCTACTACAAAGCTGTAATCATCAAGACAGCATGGTATTGGCCAAAAAACAGACACATAGACCAATGGAATAGAATAGAAACCCCAGAATTAGACCCACAAAAGTATGGCCAACTCATCTTTGACAAAGCAGGAAAGAATATGCAATGGAAAAAAGACAGTGTCTTTAACAAATGGTGCTGGCATGAAAAGATGCTCAACGTCGCTCCTCATCAGGGAAATACAAATCAAAACCACACTCAGATATCACCTCACGCCAGTCAGAGTGGCCAAAATGAACAAATCAGGAGACTATAGATGGTGGAGAGGATGTGGAGAAACGGGAACCCTCTTGCACTGTTGGTGGGAATGCAAATTGGTGCAGCCACTCTGGAAAACAGAGTGGAGGTTCCTCAAAAAATTAAAAATAGACCTACCCTATGACCCAGCAGTAGCACTGCTAGGAATTTACCCAAGGGATACAGGAGTACTGATGCATAGGGGCACTTGTACCCCAATGTTTATAGCAGCACTTTCAACAATAGCCAAATTATGGAAAGAGCCTAAATGTCCATCAACTGATGAATGGATAAAGAAATTGTGGTTTATATACACAATGGAATACTACGTGGGAATAAGAAAGAATGGAATATGGCCCTTTGTAGCAACATGGATGGAACTGGAGAGTGTTATGCTAAGTGAAATAAGCCATACAGAGAAAGACAGATACCATATGTTTTCACTCATATGTGGATCCTGAGAAACTTAACAGAAGACCATGGGGGAGGGGAAGGAAAAAAAAGTTAGAGAGAGAGGGAGCCAGACCATAAGAGACTCTTAAAAACTGAGAATAAACTGAGGGTTGATGGGGGGTGAGAGGGAGAGGAGGGTGGGTGATGGGTATTGAGGAGGGCACCTGTTGGGATGAGCACTTGGTGTTGTATGGAAACCAATTTGACAATAAATTTCATATTAAAAAAATTAAATAAAAAAAACAAACCAAAAAGAAAAGAAAAAAAGAAAATGTCAGAGATTAATTAAATGAATATACAGAATAGAGTATTAGTGGAGCCAATAGTGATTCTTCGAAAAGAATTAAAATTTGACAATACTCTGGCAAGATATACTCAGAAAATAAAGTGAATAAATAATATTCTAAAAAATAGTGAATAAAAATAACAATAATAAATAATAAATAAAAGTTATCTCCCTTCGGGTATTCCAGGAAAAAACAGGAATAAATGTCAAATAAAGAACAGTGTAGATGAATACAATTTTAAAAATCTGAGGAAAAAATATAATTTTCTATGGCTGACTTAAGAAGAAATAAACTCGATTAGACAAACATTTTTTTAAAGATGAAACTGTACTCAAGAGAATTCCCTCTCTCCCAAGTGTAGACCCAGATGCGTTCACCATAAAATTCTACCAAACAATTTAAAACACACACACACACACACACACACACACACACACACACACACAGAGTCTTTTACAAACTGCTTTTGTGTATAAATAATAGAAAACATGTTAGTATTCAAAATTATTTTATCAAGGTGAATCACTATTGAGACCTAAATCCAATAAATTCTGTACTAGGAAGGAATATTACCAGTTTTATTTTTATTCTTGAATATTAATGTAAAGGTCCAAAATTAGATACTAGGAAAAATAATTCAGTAATGCATAAAAACGATAACATTTAAGGACCAAATCTGACATTATAAAACCAATGTAATTTACCTTTTTAACAGATTCAAAAAAGAAAATCACACTAACTTTTTATTTGGTACACACAAAGGATTTGATTATATTTCACAGTCATTCTTTATAAAAACTCTCAGCAAACAATCTATTGATTATAATTATCTATTGCTATTATCTATTGCTATGTCACAATTTACCTCAATACTTAAACCATTAATAAACACTGATTACCTCACAATTTCTGTGGTTTTGGAATTCAATTTATCTGAGAGATTTTGGTTCAGAGCCGTTAATAAGGTTGCAGTCTAGAAATGATCTCTTACGTGTGGAATCTGAAAAAAACTGAACTCATGGAAACAGCTTAGCATGGTGGTTGCCAGGGCCAGAGGCAGGGTGGGGTAGGGAGGGGAGATGTTGTTCAAAGGGTATAAACTTCCAGTTTATCCATAAGGATTGCTCTGCATTCTCAGCATTGTTAAGTGGAAAGTAGAAAACTTATTTTAACATTCTTTAATATAAGTTCTTTGAAGATGAGGAGACTAACCAGAATGAGTGGGATACTCTTTCCGTCATAGGTTTTTATTTCCTTTTCTCCCATCTTCAAAATGTTGATTTACACAATTGCTACCATATTTTACCATAATAATCTAATTAGAGAGGAGAGGGAGTATAGAGGAAAGAAATTATATTATATTGTATATGTTGGCATTAGACAGCCACACTTCAAATCCTAACTCCACACGTTTGTACCTAAATACCTTGGGAAATTTTTTAACAACTCTGTTTTTAAGTTTCCTGGTGTCTGTTATGGGGATAAAATACTAATTTTTTCAGAGAGTGGTCATATAAATTAATTGAGGTATTATATATAAATTGTCAAACATGTATCTAGCAAAGGGTAAACACAAAATATTAGCTACACTTTTTAAAAAAATTTTTTAACGTTTATTCATTTTTGAGAGACAGAGACAGAGCATGAGCGGGGAAGGGGCAAAGAGAGGTAGACACAGAATCTGAAACAGGCTCCACGCTCTGAGCTGTCAGCACAGAGCCCGACGCGGGGCTGGAACTCACAAACTGCGAGATCCTGACCTGAGCTGAAGTCAGACGCTCAACTGACTGAACCACCCAGGCACCCCAATATTAGCTACTCTTACTGACTATTTATCATTATCCTCATAATCATCCTCATTGACATTATTATTAAGGAGGATACTTGTTAGGATGAGCACTAGGTGTTGTATGTAAGCAATAAATCTCTGAATTCTACTCATGAAGCAAATATTGCACTGTATGTTAAGTAACTAGAATTTAAATTAAAATTTGAAGGGAGAAAATGATTATCTTAATACTGTTACAGGTGGTCAGTTAATAGAATCTTTATTTCCACTGAAACATTGTAAGTACTAGAGGCACAGATCTTACTATGATAAATATCTGTTTGTAATTGTTCTATACTAATATATTCAGTTTTCTAAGTTAATACTTTAATTCAAAAATTAAAATGAAGGTTATACCATTTTGTTTCCTAAATGAGGGAGGAAGAGCTTTATACATGGTTCCCTCACACCAGCTATTAAATAGGCTCATGGTTTCCATCTTAAAAATGTAATAAATAACAATAATAAAAATCTTACTCTGTCCTTTGTTTTACTCTAGGTATTATCCTGCCTTTCTCTCCCCTTCATGACCAAACTTTCCTTACATGTTGCTCTGTTGGTTTCTTTTTTTTCTTACCAGTATCTTTTTTTTGTTAATCCAAGTTAGTTAACAATTAGTGTAGTAATGGTTTCGGAAATAGAATTTAACATATAATACCCAGTGCTCATCCCAACAAGTGTTCTCCTTAATACCCATCACTCATTTAGCCCATTCCCCCCACCCAACTCTCCTCCAGCAACCTTCAGTTTGCTCTCTGTATTTGAGTCATTTATGATTTGGTTCCCTATTTTTATCTTATTTTGCCTTCCCTTTCTCTATGTTCATCTGTTTTGTTTCTTAAATTCACATATGAATGAAATCATATGATATTTGTCTTCCTCTGACTGACTTATTTCGCTTAGCATAACCACAATGAGATACCACCTCACACCTATCAGAATGATTAAAATTAACTACTCAGGAAAAAACAGATGTTGGCAATGATGCAGAGAAAAGGGAACATTTTTGCGCTCTTGCTGGGAATGCAAACTAGTGCAGCCATATGGAAAATAGTATGGAGGTTCTTCAAAACATTAAAAATAGAACTGCTCTATGACCTAGCAATTGCACTACTAGGTATTTATCCAAAGGATACAAAAACACTGAATTGAAGGAGAACATACACCCCAATGTTTATAGCAGCACCATCAACAATAACCAAATTATGGAAAGAGCCCAAATGTCCATCTACTGATGAATGGATAAAGAAGATGTGGTGCACATATACAATGGAATATTACTTGGTGATCAAAAAGAATTAAATCTTGCCATTTGCCACAATGTGATGAAACTAGAGTGTATGATGCTATGCTTTTATTGTTTTCTTTCACTTCCTGATTTCTATTTCCTCATAAATGCTTCAGTCGGTTCACGCTCTTAGCTGTCTTTACTGCACAGAAACTTTTTCATTTGATGTAGTCCCACATGTTTATTTTTGCTTTTCTTGCCTGTGCTTTCAGTGTCAAATCCAGAAAAGTCATTTTTAAGACCAAGTCAAAGGGGGATATTATTCAGCCATAATAAAGGAAATCCTACCATTTGTGACAACATCGAATGACCTAGAGGGCATTATGCTAAATGAAATAAGCCAGAAACAAAGAGACAAATACTAATATTCTCAATTGTGTGGAGTCCAAAAACAAAAATAAACTCATAGACACAGAGAGTAGAATGAGTTAGGGAGTGGGAGAAATGGAGAGATGTTGATCAAAGTGTTCAGTTTTAAGACGAATAACTTCTGGGGATGTAATATACAGCATTATGACTATAGTTAATAACACTGCAAGGTATACTTGAACTTTGCTAACACAGCATATTCTAAGCATTGTTATCCCCACACAAAATGATGACAATTTGTGGTGATGTGTGTGTTCATTATCCTAACTGTGGTTATTTATTTAAAATGCATACAAATATGTAATTTTCATATTGTATGCCGTAAATATATACAATTTTACTTTTCAATTATAGCTCCATAAAACTGAAAAAACAAAGTAAAAAGAAAACGTGTTATGTTTGAAGAATGAGGATCCCTCAGAATGAACAGATTTTTTTGTTTCTGAAGACAGTGCAGAAAACACATTTTTGACATATTATTTTAATTAGCTGTATTAAAATTTGCAATTTCCCTGTTCAGGCCTATTTATTTAAGCTGTTAATCTACAAACAGATAATAAATAAAGTGAAAGCCATCTGTGGTGTTATGGAGACTTCTTTCTGCCCTGCACTGTGCCTATAATATCACAAATACCTGAACAGTCACTGAATATTTGAGGAACTTAAAGAAGATTGCTATGGTGAACATTCATAACTCCAATATTTTAATTGCGTGATGAAAATCCATTACAAACATTTTGTTTTACAACTTGAAACTTTATTATGGAACCAAAAGCAAAGATTATCTCTGGAAAATGTATTCAAAAATGAAAACCAAATTTACATCAAATGTTCATTGTTATTTCCAAAGAAATCCCACCTGGGATTTCTAATTAAGCTGTGCAGTGAATACAATCCCTATGGTCTTTAGTCAGAATAAAAATACTGCCTATTCCATCACCAATTTGGAATTATAGAACGTCTAGAAGACCAGCAAGGAAAAGAAAATACACCTGTGGTTCTAGGTATGTTCTCCTATTCATAATTTCCTGTAAAACTACACTGAGGTTGTGGAAAGGAGATTCTGTTAGTTTTGGTTTCCATGGATATTACCTGCCTAATCATTGGATTATGCTTTTCAAACATAAATGAGTAAAAACATGTATGAAAATGAATAGATAAATGGCTGGAAATATGCTCTCTTGTAAACCCTTAATTGTTGCTTAAACAGAAGTTTTGAATTCAAACATCAATATGGTACCTTTATATTTTACTCTGTGTACTTAAGTTTTGTGAAACTACTTTCAATCAGAATACCTTCCTATATTACTTACATATACCCTGTGTATAGGATGAGAGTATCAATAAGATAAAAACAAAAAAAAATTACATTATGTAACATAAAGGCATTGTTTTCTATGAATTTCTGTGAAAAAAACTGTAAGAGCTAGAAAGCAAAATCAGGAAGAAATATTGCATTCATTTGAATTGGGCATTTATTTAAAAAGATTTAGCAAAGGGATCCAAATGTCTAGGTTCTCATGTAAGTCCACTCACTCTAGGAGAGCTCCTTTGCTGGGATTTGATAGACAGCCAATTCTGGATTCCCTTCATGATTACCGGTCCTCTCTGTTGTCTCCACAGATGTCTGGTCCTGAGCCTACCATGAGTGGAAATCAGTCCCTCATGTACACAGTGCAGCTGGAGAAAAGAGTCACTTCAATAAATTATGTAGGAAAATTGGATATTCACACGTAAATGAAAGAAGACCCTTGTCTGACACCATTCACAAAAATTAACTCAAATTCAAGTTTTAAGTGTAAGACATGAAACCATAAAACTCATAGATGAAAACAGGGAAAATACTTCTTGACATGGGTCCTAGCAATGACTTCTGGATAGAATGCTTCAAGCAAAAGCAACAAATAAAAAATGAACAAGTGGGACTGTATCAAAATAGACAGCTTTTGCACAGCAAAAGAAACAATCAGCAAAATGAAAAAAAAATCTATAGAATAGGAGAAAATATTTGCAAATTATATACTTGATAAGGGATTAATAGCCAAAATATATAAAGAACTCATTCAATTCAGTAGCCTTAAACTACAAATAATCCAACTTAAAAATGGGCAGAGGACCTGAATAGACATTTTTCCAAAGAAGATATTCACATGGCCAAGAAGTACATGAAAAGGTGCTAAAAGTCACTAATCATCAGGGAAATGCAAATTCAAATCACAATGAGATAGCACCTTGGACTTGTTAGAGTGGCTATCATCAAAAAAGAGAAGAGATACCAAATACTGTAGAGGATGTGGATAAAAGGGAACCCTCGTGCACTGCTGTGGAAATGTAAATTGGAACGGCCACTATGGAACACAGTATGAAGTTTCCTCAAAAAAATTAAAAGGAGAACCACCATATGACCTAGCAATTCCACTTCTGGATACATATCCAAAGGAAATGAAACCACTGTGTGAAAGAGATATATGCATTCCCATGTTCACTGCAGCATTACTTACAATAGCCAGGATGTGGAAACAATTGAAGGATCCATGACAAATGCATGGATAAAGAAAATGTGTGTGTATATGTATGTGTGTGTGTGTGTACATGTATATGCAATAGAATGCTATGCGTCCATAAAAAAGAAGGAAGTCCTGCCATTTGTGATAACATGGATGGAACTTGAGAACATTATGCTAAGTAAAATATGTCAGGCAGGTAAAGACAAACGCTGTCTGAAATCACTTATATTTGAAATCTAACAAATGTTCAGAGAAAAAGAGATGATGTTTGTTGTTAGCAGAGGCAGGGGGTAGGGGTTGGAAATAGGCAAAGGGGATCAAAAGGTGTAAACTTCCAGTGATAAGATGAATAAGCACTGGAGATGCAATGTGCGGCAACTAGACTGCAGTTCATTCCGCAGTATGGAAAATTTGAGAGTTGCTAAGCAGGTAGAGCCTAAAATGTCTCATCATAAGGACAAAAAATTGTAACTGTAGGAGGTGATTGATGTTAACCGAATCTGTTGTGGTAATCATTCTGTCATATATGTATGTCAAGACATTATTCTGTATACCTTAAACTTACATGGTGGTATATGTCAATTATATCTCGATAAAATGGGGAAAGGTAAAACTAGTGAAAGTTGAAAATAGAAATAAAAGCCTAGATGTCATTGCTGATTCTTTCATTAACTATCTTGTTGACGTTGGTCAAGACAGAAACTCTTTGAAACTCACCTTGTTCATCTATAAAGGAGCAAGTTCTAAAATCGTGTGAAATAAAACATTTGACAACAATAAAGAGTAATGTATGGCTTATAAACGGCAAAGTGGTTGGAGATAGGGTAAAAACGTTCATGGATCAATTTGCAAAAGGAACTTAACTTTAAGTTGAAAAAGAAGCATGCCTTGTGTTTGACCAGGTACCACAGGGAAAGCCAAAAAGAAAGTGAGGGAAGCTTTTCTAATGCTAGTTGACTTTTTCTCTATTTCTTATATACTCGTCTATGGATTGGGCTTTTCTATATTTTATGAATTTATAGGCCTATGATTTTAATGGTAATCAGGATACGTGATATCTCTTCAGCATATTCCACACAATATATATCATCACTGTTGTGAAACGAATTGCGTCCCCCACAGAGGTAAGTTGAAGTCCTAAAAGTGGGTATGTGTGAATGTGACTTTATTTGGAATAGGGCATTTACACGTGTAATCAGGTGAACATAGAGTTATACTAGATTGGAGTGGGCCCTAAATCCGATGACTATTGTCATTATTTAAGGAGAGATTAAGAGACGCAAAGATCCACAGATCCACAGGACCAACAGCCATGTAAAGACGGAGACAGAAGCCGGAGAGATCTCGCCAGGGGTACCAAGGACTGTTGGCCACCACCAGAAGCTAGAAGAAACACATGTTCCTCAGAGCCACCAGATCTGGCCTCCTGAATTGTGAAAGAATACATTTCTGTTGTTTTAAGCCACCGGGTTTGTAATTTGTTATGGCAGCCCTGGGAGACCAATATGGTCACAACGGCTTTTAAAGTGATTAGGAGAATGAAGCGCAGAGCAGAAAAAAAAGAAAAAAAAAAAAAGAAAGTGATTAGGTGATTCTTCATGAGCTGGTGTGGTGGATGGATAGGAAAATGGCCATGTCTTTTGCTATGTGACTCCACAGTCCACTCAGCAGGAAAATGTCTGCTTCTCATCCTTTGAATCTAGCCTAGACCTGTGACTTGCTTTTGCAAAGAGATGTGACAGAAGGAATGTTGTGACAACTCAGAGTGTCAGTATCAAGAAGCCAAGCATGCATTCCCCTCCCCCCCTCTCTCTCTTGCACCCGCACAATTCTCATGAGAGCAAACCAAGGCTAGTCTGCTGGGACAGACATCTATTGAAGTAGAACTGATTCATCTCTACCGAAGCCATCCTAGACTAGCTTAGAGCCAATTGATTCCCCAGGAAGTGGGAGCACCCAGTCCATATCAGCAGAACTGCCTAGCTGAACCAGAGACTCATGAACAGTAATAATGCTTGTTGTTTTCAGACACTAAATTTCAGGGAGCTTTGTTATGTAGAAATGGCAAAGTGATAAAAGGTACATGACTAATTCCAGACAATCCCTTGACTCTAAATTTTTCCCAGTATAAAGCATGGTGCAGAGAAGTTGTCAATGTTAACCATGTATTGCATCCAGTTTCTCCTACTTACCTTTCTATTTACCCATGTGATTTATTAAAATCTCTCTGCATTCATTTGTCTGTCTCTCCATTCTCAATATTCCAATATTGTTTTCTATCCTCTTCTTGGAATCTTTTACCTGGCTTAGATTTCCATTTGCCTTTTGGATCTCATCACTACATAGATCTCAGCATGAACTCTAGCTGCAGTTAGAACATACTGCCCCTAGATACCACAGCTCTCAGTATAGTCCCTATAAATTATCTGTTAGAACATAAAGCACCCATTTAGTCACTGAGGTGTATAATGAAACATTGATTAAGCATAGCTATAAATAACATAGGCTATATACTATATTTAACATCTACAGAAAAAATGGTAATGCCACGATGTTGGGTATTTGTGGAAAACATGCAAAGGAAACAGAATATCTGAATACCTTTATGCTTATAATGCTTAATCGGAGAACTTAGAGTTGGCAGTTGGTAAAAATAGGCCCTTTCTTTCTTCTTCTTTGGAATAACGCTCACACAGTTGCAAAACTGATAAATTCTTTCCCAGCGAACTGATCTTCTATGTGAGAGTGTAGGGTGGGTTGCAAGGCAAGGATTAAAAGGGGTATGGGACAATTTTAGGGTTATCTTGACTGTGGTGAAGTCTTCATAGGTTTATGACAGATCTCAAAATTATCAAACTGTATACTTTAAACATGTGAAATTTATTACAAATCAATTATGTCTCAATAAAATGGAGTATGTCATTTAGACACTTAATCTGGCTTAAATAAATCCTCAACAAATATTTACTCAGCAAAGGTATCATGCTATTTCCTTCCTGCAGGGAATACATATCTATATATCTATATAGATATTGGCGTATGCACGTGCACGCGTGCACGCACACACACACACACACCCCAATATATCATAAAATGGTTGTTGCCAAAAACTTGCTTAAGCATATAGAGAAGTTAGCACATCATTTCTCATATAAGTCATTACAAGGAATATGAGTGTTGAAGCAGAGTTTTATACAGCAAAGTATTTCAATGAAAGACATATTTGAGAAATGGTTGGCAGCACCCATATGGCTTACATTAAAAGAAAGGGCAAAGAGAATATAAAAAGATGAGTTATCATTAAAGCATTGGAGGGATTCAGTAGTTACTTCACAAGGCTAGATTAAGTGCTAAAGAAGTTGTACGAAGAGATAATATATCAAAGGATGAAAGCATTGTATTTATGCGTATATGAGTCAAAGAGAGGTTTCAGAGTGAAATTGGCCTGCTTTCCTGAGAAAATATTGGAATCATTAACATTACTATGTGTGTGACAGTGTGGGTGTCAGGCAAGCAATTAGTGGCTATCTGGAAGAAGTTCACATTGCATACAATATTTTGTTTATTCATTTACTTTGAGAGTGAGAGAGAGAGAGAGAGAGAGGAAGGGACAGAGATGGAGAGAGAAAGAATCCCAGTCAGGTTCCTCACTGTCAGCGCAGAGCCCGATGAAGAGCTCAAACTCACGAACTGTGAGATCATGACCTGAGCCAAAATCAAAAGTCGGATGCTTAAACCAGTGAACCACGCAGCCACCCCTACAACTTTTTTTCTTATTACCATTTTGCACATAAAAGGCTTTTATTGATTAAAATCATTTTGAGGCATGGGTATATTTAGCATATACACATGTTCTATCAATCTACCTATCTACATATCTTTATTTTTCTGTTATCTTTATATATACACACACACACACACACACACATACATACACATACATATGTGTGTATGTAAACTGAATGTATATTATAAAATTTTTATTTTGTACATTTATTTTATACAGTGCTTATTGTATACATCTGATTTTTTAATTATGTAAAAAAATGTTTAATGTTTATTTCTTTTTGAGAGAGAATGAGAGAGAGAGGGGTGGGAGGAGGAGCAGATAGAGAGGAAGACACAGAATCCAAAGCAGGCTCCAGGCTCCAAGCTGTCAGAACAGAGCCCTACACTGGGCTCAAACTCACGAGCTGTGAGATGATGACCTGAACTGAAGTCAGACACTTAACTGACTAGCCACCCAGGCGCCCCATCTGATTTTTTTTAACATAAGTTTGGTTGGACATTTTTCTCATCAATAAATTGACTTTATACTGAAGGTTTGCACATGTGAATTGGAGATTAGAAGAACCGTCTGCATAATTTTTGACTGGAATTCTATACAATTTTTAATTTTTTTAAAGATTTTTTAAAATGTTTTTTTTTATTTATTTTGAGAGAGAGAGAGAGAGAGAGCATGAGTGAAGGAGGGGCAGAGACAGAGAGAGAGAGAGAGAGAGAGAGAGAGAGAGAGAATCCTAAGCAGTCCCACACTGTCAGCATAAACCCCCACGGGGGGCTTGATCTCACAAACTGTGAGATCATGACCTAAGCAGAAATCAAGAGTCAGATCCTTAACTGACTGAGCCACGCAGTCACCCCTATATAACTTTAAAACATAAGATCAAGTTAGGAAAAGAATTATAAAGGTGACATTTTATTTAATTGTGCAATCTTGGGGTTCCTGGATGGCTCAGTGGGTTAAGCATGGGACTTCAGCTCAGGTAATGATCTGGCAGTCATGAATTCGAGCCCCATATTGGGCTTTGTGGGGACAGCTCAGAGCCTGGAGCCTGCTTTGGATTCTGGGTCTACCTCTCTCTCTCTGCCCCTCCCCCACTCACACTCTATCTCTCTCTCTCAGGAAAAAAAAAGAATAAATAAAAACATTAAAAAATGTTAATTGTGCAATCTTAACATTCCATTTCTTTGTGTGTTTTCTTTGCCTGAAAAATTGTTAACTATTTGGTCTGTGATATTTGCATGTGTATCCTCATCATTTCATCAGAAATATTAATCATGATTAGCTTTCAGGAAGAACTACAAATTTCCTTTAATGTTATCCCTTGAGTGGGATATGTTATAGTGAAATCTATTTCCTTAACTGAACACTTAGGAGGGCCTTTCAGATCATTTTATTTGAAATATTTAATACAAATCAAATATTTATATGAAGTCTGTTAAAACTTTTGAGGTGTCAATCATATCTTTTTCTGTATTAAGTATCTTTGGAGAAAAGGAATTGTTGTTTCAAAGACATTGGATCCCTTATAATAGATGAAGACAAATGATATGTTGGGATAGCTCAAGCCTATGGAAAATTGCTATTACATAAGGTTCCGGTGAAAAACAAAATTCAATTAATACATATCTATAGGATTCCAAATACGTGCTAGTCATTTTCATAAGTCCCAGAGATTCAGCACTAAATAAAGTCCTTCAGTTAGTTGAGGAACAACAAAAAATCTACTGGGCATAAAATATCAAGCCAGTTAAGGTGTTAGACAGTGATTGAGTAGTGGGCATCTTGGATAGTATAATCAGGAAGCTTCCCCTGAGGCATGCCCCAATTCTGAGATCTCAGGGACATGAGGGTGCTAGTCAGGTAATGTCTGGAGAAAGAACATCACAGAAAGATGCAACAGCCATTGCAAAGGCTTTGAGTTGACCACGGGCCTGGATGACAAAGGAATAGCAAGATATCCATTCACATAGACCAAAATGAGTAAGAAAAATAGGGAGATAATTCTAAGAGCAAGGGAATGGCAAGGAAGACTTGGCAGGGGGTTTCAATCTGCTTACATACTTTGTTTCTTCTTTTTACCTGCTAATTTGACAGATCTTTGTTGGGACAAAAAGCCAGGCATTCCTCAGCATTCTGAAGCAGTCAAATTCTGGTGACCCAGGGACCATTTCCCAATGGGTCCCAAGCCTTTATATTCTCTGATTTAGCCATGGAAGGAGCTGATTTGAAACTAAGGCAGAAGTGATTCACCTGTTTGAGGTAGGAGAGGGTTGGTGATGGCTGCATTTAACTAGACACGTACAGTCTATTAATTTGCTGTCTACCTTTCATTTTGCTTGTTGATACAACTGCATATACATTCTTTTTAAGCAATATTTTGATTGATTTAAACAGATACAGCTAAAAAAAATTAAAATATGACAGTTTTGAGGGCGCCTGGGTGGCTCAGTCGGTTGGGCGACCGACTTTGGCTCAGGTCATGATCTCACAGTTTGTGAGTTCCAGCCCTGCGTCGGGCTCTGTGCTGACAGCTCAGAGCCTGGAGCCTGCTTCGGATTCTGTGTCTCCCTCTCTCTCTGCCCTTCCCCCACTCATGCTCTGTCTCTCTCTGTCTCAGAAATAAATAAACATTAAAAAAATTTAAATATGACAGTTTAGCATATACACATACATTCAGTAAAAAATGTTACACCATACTCACAGAATTAGAGCTTAAAGGAAATCAAACCACACTTTCTTCTGTTTTTCCACTAAGCCCTCTCCTACTTCCCACGGACTCAAGTTTCTGAACTTTCCTCCTAAATGCTTCATAAACTAGCAAACAGGTCCACCACAGAAGGAGACAGAGGCTAAACATGACACTTACATACAATTAATTGTAGAAATGATTTTACTTTGGAGAAGACATTCATAACTAACTTTATCTCAAAATTTTAGGGAAAGCTCTTCCACATCTTTTCAACTACAAATAAACCTCTTAAAAAAATCACTGTACCAGCAGTAAGTCTTTGAGTAAATATATATATTTTTTGCCAGATAAATCTTGTTTGGGTCAAGTATTTATTATTTGATCATATATACATATGACTATGTATATATCACATATGGTATATATATACAATTTTTCTGTAAATAGCATGAATCTTTATTATAAAGGAGTATCATCTTTTATTTTGCTGACAGAAATGTTTGATATAAATTTTTCTTTTTATATACAAATTCTCATTTTGTTCATCTTTTATTTGATAGATGACGAGGCCACTTAGTAGTAATTAAATGGTTTCACACTCATTTTTGAGCACTCACTCATTAATCCAATGAAGTGTTTCTATTATGTGGGAATAATGTACAAAGTTTTCACTTTGTCAAAAAACTGATTACTTACACAATGGAAATTTCAGAATATTAATGTTCCTTAGCAAATACAATTGCTTGAATACTGTTAGAAAATAAGTCTTAATTAATAGTTAGGATCTAAAACGGGAAGCTTAACATCCATGTCTCCAAATTTTCTGACACATTAGCTATTTTCATGTAGACACAGAAAATCATTACCAATCGTTCAAATCCCCAAGATTTATTTCAACTAGTTTGGCAATATTACAGTCTAATGAGCTATGTTGCCATGGTAGAATAGGTGTGCCCTAATATTCTCTGCATATAAAATATTTTTGCAAAACTCATTATTTGTGTGCACATTTTTAATTACCTATATTCACTTATTTGTACCCATTAGAAAGTAATCAACATAATTCATGAAGCCATAGAAAGCCATTGTTTCAACTAACACTGAAATTTATGTTATTGGTGTATTAATCTAATTATCAATAACATAACTGAACTTTCAATAACACCTATAGGTGTGTAGCATATTATAACTTTTAAATTTGTTAATATGGAAGTATTTAACACAAAAGACAATTATCTACAAAAGTGCAAACTGATTAAAGTTGTGTTAGGAGCACTAAAATTTTCCATATAATTCTAGACAATCAGCCTTCCCAAGTTGGCAAAACTCTTCTTTGGTCCGTATTAAATACTTCTGGAATTTTTACCTTGATAGAAATATATAATGTGTGACTATTACTAACTCATTACATGGTGTAATATAAAAATTATCAACCTATGTAAAACAGTTGTTAAAATGAAAATAATTTTATAATTTTTTGAGTAGAGAAAAGAATTCTCAGTAATATTTCTTTGTGTCTGATGATGAAAAATACTAAAAGATAATTCTGAGGAGCTATATGCATAAGCTTCGGTGGAATTTTTATACGTATAGTAACTATAGCATTTAAGAAAACAGGGCTATGAATCTAAAGAAGTCAAAAAATTGATGAATCACTGAATTCTCCTCCTGAAACCAATATACTGCACTGTATGCTAACTAAATCAAATTTAAATTTAAAAAAATTAAAAATCATGAATGTAAGTAATTTTATAGAAAAGGAGCTAATAAACCTTACATTCGCTTATTACTTCAAAAAAATTTACGTTAAAGTTTTTACCAAATCTGTACAATTTTCTCATCTCTCTATAAAAGATATGGGAGAAATAAGAGCCTATTCTTTGAGCAATAGATTTGTGTTAAAGTTGTACAGACAAAGTGTACGTACTTGATATAACTGGAAAATAATTGGGCTTTATGACCAAGTGTTATTTTGGTAAATCTTAATACAGAAGGGGAAGAAAGAGTTATTATTGATTGCAATTGTTAAAGTTGTACGAAGAGTTGAATTTGAACGGATAATTAAGGAACTGTAATATGCTGAAAACTCACACAATTCTCACAATTAGTGAGATTATTTTAATTTAATGCTTCCCCAAGTACTGACTAGTCCATATATCTATATTAAATTGTCATAGCATTAAACACCTTTATTTAACATCTCTTTAATTTCAAGACAGAGAGACACAGAGTGCGAGCGGGGGAGGGGCAGAGAGAGAGGGAGACACAGAATCCTAAGCAGGCTCAAAGCTCCAAGCTGTCAGCACAGACCTTCATGCAGGGCTCAAACCCATGAACTGTGAGATCATGAGCCGAGCCGAAGTCAGATGCTTAACCCACTGAGCCACCCAGGCGCCCCTATGTGACAGCATTTTATTAGATCTTTGCCGTGACCCAGGAACTATAAGTAATATGAATTGCAAACACTTTATTAAGAATTAAGAGAAGAGTCAATCCAGGCTTAGAGCTTCAGCAGATACAGAGAATTATTATTCAAAATGAGAAAACAGAAATAAAGAAGAAAAAATACAGAAAAGCAAAATGAAGAAAACAGCCAAGTTCAATTTTATTCCTATAGTTCATACCTTCATTTGTATTTACTTTGTTGGCTAATGAACTGGGAGTTAAAAGGCTAATTTAAGAAATTTATTTAATTCAAATAACCCTACTCTAAATTTGTTTTAGATTTGTCTATATATATGTGACAGACAGCATCTAATAACTTAGAGAGGAAAATCAAAATAGATTCAGAAGGCAAATATAAATGAAAATGAATTGAAAAGTGATGAGAAATGAATATGAATACAATTTAGGAGAACTAATTGAGTATGAGCCTAAGAAGGAGGAACTTTGTTAATTGTGAAGTAAAATAAGAAAACGTGTTAACATTTCCTTAAAAGATATGTCATTTTTAAAACGAGGGCTAGAGAAGGATTCAGAGTTTTAAGGTTTCCCTCCATTTTTTTTTACCTGGATTTTATATTTCAATAAAAATCTGGAACCTTTCATTTTATTCCAACCTTTGTCATTATTATAGTTTTCTCTCTTAATTTGCGTGAAGTTAGTGATGGGCAACCAGACATCAGTGATAGAGTTCATTCTTCTTGGACTGACAGCTGACACTGAGCTTCAGGCTGTGCTTTTCCTTTTTCTGCTGCTAACTTACGTCTTAAGCATCCTGGGAAACTTGACCATCATCATTCTGACCACGCTGGATTATCGCCTCCAGACTCCTATGTATTTCTTCCTCCGGAATTTTTCCATTCTGGAAATATCTTTTACCTCTGTCTTTGTTCCCAAAATGCTAGTCAATATTGGAACTGGAGACAGGACTATCTCCTTTGCTGCTTGTTTCTCTCAGTATTTTTTTGCCATCCTTCTGGGAGCAACCGAGTTTTATCTTTTAGCTGCCATGTCCTTTGACCGCTATGTTGCCATTTGCAAACCCCTACATTATACAACTGTAATGAGCAGGAGACTCTGCATTCAACTTGTCTTGTGTTCCTGGTTCTCTGGTTTTTTGGTTGTCATTGGGCCTCATGTAATGACTCTCCAGCTGCCTTTCTGTGCATCCAACATCATCAATCATTACTGCTGTGACTATACCGTACTGTTGCATCTAGCTTGTTCAGACACACATTTCATAGAAGTGATGGAGTTCATCTTGGCTGCAGTTACCCTCATCTTCACCTTGGTGCTAGTGATCCTTTCCTACACGTACATTATCAGGACAATTCTGAGAATCCCCTCTGTTCAACAGAGAAAAAAAGCTTTTTCTACATGTTCCTCTCATATGATTGTGGTCTCACTTTCTTATGGAAGTTGTATCTTTATGTACATAAATCCTTCTGTTAAGGATGCAGAAACATTTAATAAGGGCGTGGCTGTTCTAAATACGTCAGTTGCCCCTCTGTTGAATACTTTCATCTATAGCCTCAGGAATAAGCAAGTGAAAATAGCCTTCAGAGATATGGTCAGCAAAGTAACAGTGTTTTCAAGAAAATAAAGCTGAGGCTCATAATAATAATAAATACTAAATAATGAATAAATGTTTGTAGATGTATATTATTGTATATTACAGTGTTTTCTATAATATGCCATCAATAGTCCTACCTGAACACCAAAACAGTAAAACAATCTATTTAATGAAGCCTATTTTAACATGACTTTATTTCTTAAAAGTTTTAAAGGCCTGTGAGTGTATATATGTGTGTGTATCTTCTAATGCTTTCATGCTATTTTTCCTTATTTGTACCTCACTTTTAAGGAAAGGATGTGGGAGAAAGTTAGAATTGGGAGTATGAATTCTAATTGTTAGTTTTTTACAACTGAACTTTTCTTATCCACTCCCACGTGGTGTCCCATCTCTATACTTGGAAATTGAATCATTTAATATACACCCAGAAGAAATTGACTTTAGTTTGTAAGTAATAGCTTAAATAATACGTCAGTTAATTAACATAAAGTTGGTTATTTTGTAATTATACTATTCAGATTTAAGTTTAGTGTTTCCACAATAATCACTTACTGAAACACTAGGCTACTCAATGTTTGGGGTAAGAAAGATAGATGTAAAGAAGAGAAAATCAATATCTACTTATTTTCAAACTGATAGGAAAATAGTAATGATTTATACACACATTAAACACTGAGTGAATCCACAAAAGAGGGAAAGGGACGATTCAAATTTCAGTTACTTAGCCATATATCATTATAGCAAATTCATACAAATTAATGTGCCTAGTCATTGTTCTGGTTCCGTTTCACAAGAATATGAAATAAAATTATATGAACAGCATATATGATGTTAACAATTTTATAAGCTGAAATCATCTTCTTTCTAAGTTGATGCTAAACTTTAAATTTTATAATCTGATGTCCTCAGGCAGGGTGTCCATCACAAGCCGATATTTTCTAAACATTTCTTATCCATATTACTTTTTTTCAGAAAGCCTGGGCCAGACCCATAGTATGGGTAATTTTAAAATTTAAAGAAGCTATGCATGTTTCTTTCAATGTACTGATGAAGAAAACGGGGCCCTAGAGGTTATCAACAAAATACTTTTTATTAAAGTGTATTGTTAAATTTGTACTCTTGAATCTTGACTCATCCATCTAATAATGGAGAATCTACTAAGTAGCAGAGATACTAAGAGTGCCCTGGGACACCAAGGGGGAGAAAGATGATTGAAAATGTAGCACCTGTTAGTTTCGTCTGAAAAGTCACCTAAATTCCTGACATGTAGTTGTTGGCAAGTGAGGAAGTTTGAAACTTAGCTATTCAGATTGACGAGTAACTGACTCGTTAGTTCACTCAAGAATTTGTTGTTTCTACATCATCAGTAGTACATCAATCATAGTCATCCAAAACATTACCTCGTGTTATGGTGGTTGCTCAGTTTCAAAAGACAGATCAAACAATGCTATGTGGTGGAACACTTTTTTGACAGAGGTAATTACTTTTAAAATACGTAAAATTCTGTTACCCCCATTTAATTAAAATATAAAACTAAATCAGCCAACCAAACAACCACAAATCTGGGAACATTATGCTGAAGTTGCTTAACATGTGCAGAAGATAGAAAAACAAACAAACAAACAAACAAACAAACAAACAAAACGGCAGTCAATTAGAAAACAGGGTGGGGGAGTCCTAGGACATCCAGAGGAATAGTAAGAGGGAATCATTATTGAGTCTCTTAGTTCAATTAGAATCTGAGTTGAGTTCAGGCTGGGTTGCAGGTTTTGTTGCTATTCTGTTTTGTTTTGTTTTGTTTTCCTTTGTTTTGTTTCCTTATTTTGCTTAATTTTACAATTTTATGGAGTTATAATTCGTGCGCAATAAAGTGGGACCAATAAAGTTTGTAACTTGAGGTTTGACACATGTATACATTTGTGAAACCATTACCTAAATCAAGATAATGAACTTCGTTCCTTTAGGCACTCTGGCAATACATGTCTGCAGTCTTCGTAATGTTTCCACTTGGCTAGGCTGAACTATTGCCCTCGGATTTCCCTTTCCTGTTTATTTCCTGTTTTAGTGGCCCACCAGAGAGATTATTTGGGATATTTGGAGAACGGAGTGAAGCAGAAGGCATTCTGTGGCTCACAGAGGTTGTTGTTTAACTGCTGGTTTATTTTGTTGTAGGGCACAGCTGCCATGCTTGCAATCTTTCCATTTTCACCTGGATTCCTTTTCATCTTCTCCAACACCAGATCTGGGTATCTCTGTTTAGCTCCATGGCAAAGCGCCCAAGCTTTTTGTAGGATACCAGTAAATGTGAGCTGAGAGGCAACAAGAGCTAACACAGGTTTCAGTTCCTTCTCATGTGATTCTGCCCATGCACAGACTTTACATCCTTCACAAAAATGAACTTAACATGGATTGTGGACCTATGTATACAAGGCGAATCTCTAAAACTCTGAAAGAAATAGCACAGAGAAAACCTAGATGACTCTGAGTTTACCAATGATCTTTTTTTTTTTTAAATTTTTAATGTTTATATTTGAGAGAGAGAGAGAAAGAGAGAAAGACATTGCATGAGCAGGGGAGGGGAAGAGAGAGACAGAGACAGAATCTGAAGCTGGCTCCAGGCCCTGAGCTGTCAGCACAGAGCTGAATGCAGTGCTCATACCCACAAACCGTGAGAGCATGACCTGAGCCCAAGTTGGAAGCTCAACCAACTGAGCCCCTCAGATGCCCTGGCAAAGATCTTTTAGATACCGCATGGAAGGCACGATCCATGAAATGGATGATGGATAAGCTGGACTTCATTAAAATTTATCAAAGCTTATCAATAATGAATAAATTTCATAGCGACTATTATTGTGTGGCTTCTCTGTGTCAGGACATGAGTGACGTGATTTTTACTAATGTTTTACCCGTTTAATCACCACTACCTATAAACATAATCAAACAGAAAATAATTTGTTCTTTTGTTTTTGCATTATGATTAACATATTAGAAATGAGTATATTTTGACCAAAATTCCATAGATAAAATCTCAAAATCTCATTTATGTTTATTATAAAGATGTTGTTTTGTATTGGAAGATACATAAAGGAGTTTCTGAAGTCCTTGTAGACAATGAGCCTCATGTCCAAAAACCAGTAGCAGTAAGAAACAAAAGGAACATGAAAGTATTGCGCAGCCCACTAGAAAGGTTGATTTTCTTTTATTTTTCTTCCAAGTTTTTATTTATATTCAAGTTAGCTAACATACAGTGTAATATTAGTTTCACATGTAGGATTGACTGATTTATCACATACCACACCCTGTGCACATACCTCTGCCCACCCCCCCCCCACCCTGCCGCAACCCTCAGTTTGTTGTCTATAGAGTCTGTATTATGGTTTGCCTCTCTTTTTTTTTTCTTCCCTATGCTCATCTGTTTTGTTTCTCGAATTCCACATATGAGTGAAATCATATGGTATTTGTCTTTCTCAGACTGACTTATACTGCTTAGCATAATACACTCTAGCTTCATCCATGTGCTTGCAAATGGCAAGATTCCATTCTTTTTTTTTTTAAATGTTTATTTATTTATTTTGAGAGAGATAGAGAGATAGACAGCAAGCGGGAGAGGGACAGAGAGAGAGGGAGACAAAGAATCCCAAGCAGGCTCTGTACCATCAGCACAGAGCCTGATGTGGGGCTCAAACCCACAAACTATGAGATCTGGACCCAAGCTGAAAGAGTTGGATGCTTAACCAACTGAGCCACCCAGGTGCCCCAAGATTTCATTCCTTTTGATGGCTGAGTAATATTCCATCATATATATGTATACCACATCTTCTTTATCCTTTCATCAGTTGATGGACATTTGGACTATTTCTAGAATTTGGTTAATGATGATAATTCTGCTGTAAACATCAGGGTGCATGTACCCTTTTGAATCAGTATTTTTGTATCCTTTGAGTAAATACCTAGTGTGCAATTCCTGAGTCATAAGATAGTTCTATTTTTAAATTTTTGAAGAAATCCTATAATTTTCCAAGTGGTTTAGTTTGTATTCCAATCAACAGTGTAAGAGGGCTCCCCTTTCTCCACATTCTCACCAACATCTGTTGTTTCCTGTGTTGTTAATTTTAGCCATTATGACAGGTACAAGGAGGTAACTTAACGTCATTTTCATTTGTATTCCCTAATGAGTGGTGTTTTCATGCATGTTTTGGCCATCTGGATGTCTTTGGAAAAATGTCTATACTTGTCTTCTGTCCATTTCTTAGCTGGATTGTTTGTTTTTTGGGTGTTGAGTTTGATAGGTTCTTTATAGATTTTGGATACTAACCCTTTATCTGATATGACCTTTGTAAATATCATTTCCCATTCCATAGGCTGACTTTTAGTTTTGTTGACTGCTTCTTTCACTGTGCAGAAGTTTTTATCTTGATGAAGTATGAATAGTTCATGTTTGTATTTGTTTCCTTTGCCTCAGGAGAATGTCTAGTAAGAAGTTGCTGTTGCATCTGAAGCCAAGGGGTTGCTGCCTGTATTCCCCTCGAGGATTTTGATGGTTTCCTGATGCACATTTAGGTCTTTCATCCATTTTGAATGTATTTTTGTGTATGGCGTAAGAAAGTATTCCAGTCTCATTCTTCTGAATATTGCTGTCAAGTTTTTCCAACACTATTTGTCGAAGAGACTGTCTTTTTTCCATTGGGTATTCTTTCCTGCTTTGTCGAAGATCAGTTGACCCTATAGTTTTGGGTCCATTTCTGAATTTTCTATTCTGTTCCATTGAACTAGGTACCTCTCTCTCTTTTTTTTTAATTTTTAAAAATATTTATTTATTTTTGAGAAAGAGACAGAACACGAGTGAGGAAGGGGCAGAGAGAGAGGGAGATACAGAATCTGAAGCAGGCTCCAGGCTCTGAGCTCTCAGCACAGAGCCTGATGTGGGCTTGAACTCATGAGGCATGAGATCATGACCTGAGCTGAAGTCAGATGCTTAACCAACTTAACCACACAGGCATCCCACTATGTATCTGTTTTTGTGCCAGTACCAGGCTGTTTTGATGACTAAAGCTTTGTAATATAGCTTGAAGTCCGGAATTGTGATGCCTCCAGCTTTACTTTTCGTTTTCAAGATTGTTTTGGCTATTTGGGGTCTTCTGTGGTTCCATACAAAGTTTAGGATTGTTTTTTCTAGCTCTGTGGAAAATACTAGTGGTATTTTGGTAGGGATTGCATTGAATGTGTAGATTGCTTTGGGTACTACAGACATTTTAACAATGTTTGTTTTTCCAATTCATGAGCATAGAAAGTTTTTCCATTTCTTTGTGTTGTCTTCAATTTCCTTCATAAGTGTTCTACACTTTTCAAGGTACAGATCTGAAACGTTTTGATTGGATTTATTTCTAGGTATCTTATGGTTTTGGTGCAATTGTAAATGGGATTGATTCTTGATTTCTTTTTCTTCTGCTTCGTTATTGGTGTATAGAAATGCAACAGATTTCTGTAGTTTGATTTAATATCCTGCAACTTTGCTGAATTCATGTATTAGTTCTAGAAATTTTAGTGGGTTTTTTTTATTTTCTACATTGGCTACCTTGTTGTCTGCAAATAGTGAAAGTTTACTTCTTCCTTGCTGTCTTTTATTTCTTTTTGTTGTATGAGTGCTGAGGCTAGGAGTAACAGTAATCTGTTAAATAACAGTGGTGAGAGTAGACATCCTGTCTTGCTCCTGACCATAGAGGAAAAGCTCTCAGTTTTTGCTTATTGAAGATGATATTAGATGTGGGACTTGCATACATGGCCTTTATGATGTTAAGGTATTTTTCATCTATCCCCACTTTGTTTAGGGTTTTTTTTTTTTTTATAAAGAATGGATGCTGTATTTTGTCAAATTCTCTTTCTGCATCTGTTGAGAGGATCATGTGGTACTTATCCTTTCTTGTATTAATGTGATGTATTATGTTGATTGATTTGTGAATATAGAACACCTTTGCAACTCAGGAATAAACCCCATTTGATCATGTGAATGATTACTTTAATGTACTTTTGGATTCAATTTGCTGGTATATTGTTGAGAATGTTGAATTCATGTTCATCAGGGATATTGGCCTGCACTTCTCTTTTTTAGTGGAGTCTTTGTCTGGTTTTGGAATCAAGGTAATACTAACCTCGTAGTTTGGTAGTTTTCCTTCCATTTCTATTTTGAGAACATTTGAGAAGAATAGGTATTAACTCTTCTTTAAATGTTTGGTAGAATTCTCCTGGAAAACCATCTGGTCCTAGACTTGTTTGTTGAGAGATTTTTGATTACTGACTTAATTTCTTTACTGGTTATTAGTCTTTTCAAGTTTTCTTTTTCTTCCTGTTTCATTTTTGTTAGTTAATATGTCTCTAGGAATTTATCCATTTCTTGCAGATTGCCCAATTTGATGGCATGTATTTTTTTCATAATATTCTCTTATAACTATTTGTATATCTGTGCTTATCTTATTTCTCCTCTCTCGTTTGTGATTTTATTTATTTGGGTCTTCTGTCCTTTCTTTTTGATAATTCTGGCTAGGAGTTTCTCAATTTTTAAAATTTTTTCAAAGAAGCAGCTCCTGATTTCATTGATGTGTTTTACTGCTGTTTTTGTTTCTTTGTTTTCTTCTATATAATTTATTTCTGCTCTAATCACTATTATTTCCCTTCTTCTGATGGTTTTAGGTTTCATTTGTGGTCTTTTTTCTAGCTCCTTTATGTGTAAGATTAGGTTGCTTATTTGAGATTTTTCTTGCTTCTTAAGTAGGCTTGTATTGCTATGTACCTCACTTGTATGAGCACTTTTGCACATCCCAAAGGTTTTGGACCATCATGTTTTCATTTTTACTTGTTTGCATGTATGTTCTTATTTCTTCTTTAATTTCCTGGTTGACCCACTCATTCCTTAGTGGGATGTTCTTTAATCTCCATGTATTTGTGGTATTTCTAAATATTTTCTTGTATTGACTTCATGTTTCATAATGTTGTGGTTGGAAAATATGCATTTTGTACTTATTGAGGACTAATTTGTGACCTGGTAAATGATCTGTTCTGGAGAATGTCTCATGTGTACTCAAAAAAGAATGTGTATTCTGCTATTTAGGATAAAATGTTCTGAAAACATCTGTTAAGAATATCTGGTCCAGTGTGTTATTCAAAACCATTGTTTTCTTGTTGATTTTCTGCTCAGATGATCTGGCCTTTGAGGTAAGGGGTGTTGAAGTCCCCAACTACTATTGTATTGTATTGTATTGTATTGTATTGTATTGTATTGTATTATTATGCTTTATGTTTGTTGTGAAATGTTTTATATATTTGTGTTCATCCAAGTTGGGGTAATAAATATTTACAATTGTTAGACCTTGTTAGATAGATCCCTTTATTTTGATACAGTGTCCTTCTTCATCTCTTGTTACAGTTTTTGGTTTAAAATGTAGTTTCTCTGATACAAGTATGGCTACTCAGGCTTTTATTTTGCATACATTTTCATGGTAAATGTTCCTCCATTCCCTCACTTTCTTTTTTTTTTTTTCAGTATATGAAGTTTATTGTCAAATTGGTTTCCGTACAACACCCAGTGCTCATCCCAACAGGTGCCCTCCTCAGTACCCATCACCCACCCTCCCCTCCCTCCCACCCCCCATCAACTCTCAGTTTGTTCTCAGTTTTTAAGAGTCTCTTATGCTTTGGCTCTCTTCCACTCTAACCTCTTTTTTTTTTTTCCTTCCCCTCCCCCATGGGTTTCTGTTAAGTTTCTCAGGATCCACATAAGAGTGAAACCATATGGTATCTGTCTTTCTCTGTATGGCTTATTTCACTTAGCATAACACTCTCCAGTTCCATCCATGTTGCTACAAAGGGCCATATATCATTCTTTCTCATTGCCATGTAGTACTTCATTGTGTATATAAACCACAATTTCTTTATCCATTCATCAGTTGATGGACATTTAGGCTCTTTCCATAATTTGGCTATTGTTGAGAGTGCTGCTATAAACATTGGGGTACAAGTGCCCCTATGCATCAGTACTCCTGTATCCCTTGGGTAAATTCCTAGCAGTGCTACTGCTGGGTCATAGGGTAGGTCTATTTTTAATTTTTTGAGGAACCTCCACTCTGTTTTCCAGAGTGGCTGCACCAATTTGCATTCCCACCAACAGTGCAAGAGGCTTCCCTTTTCTCCACATCCTCTCCAGCATCTATAGTCTCCTGATTTGTTCATTTTGGCCACTCTGACTGGCGTGAGGTGATATCTGAGTGTGGTTTTGATTTGCATTTCCCTGATGAGGAGTGGCGTTGAGCATCTTTTCATGTGCCTGTTGGCCATCCAGATGTCTTCTTTAGAGAAGTGTCTATTCATGTTTTCTGCCCATTTCTTCAATGGGTTATTTGTTTTTCGGGTGTGGAGTTTGGTGAGCTCTTTATAGATTTTGGATACTAGCCCTTTGTCCGATGTGTCATTTGCAAATATCTTTTCCCATTCCGTTGGTTGCCTTTTAGTTTTGTTGGTTGTTTCCTTTGCTGTGCAGAAGCTTTTTATCTTCATAAGGTCCCAGTAGTTCATTTTTGCTTTTAATTCCCTTGCCTTTGGGGATGTGTCAAGTAAGAAATTGCTACGACTGAGGTCAGAGAGATCTTTTCCTGCTTTCTCCTCTGCAGGTGTCTTTAGGTCTAAAATGAGTCTCTTGTAGGCAGCATATAAATAGGTCTTGTTACTTTATCCATTCTGACATCCTATGTCTTTTGATTGGACATTGAGTCCATATACACTCAGAGTAATAATTGGTAGATATGAATTTAGTGCCATTTTATTGCTAGTTTTGTCGTTGTTTCTGGATATTTCCTCTGTTCCTTTCCAGTGTTTTTTCTACTCAAAAAGTCCCCTTTAATATTTCTTGCAAGGCCAGTTTAGTGATCATGAACTGCTTTAGTTTTTGTTTGTCTGGGAAACTCTTTATCTCTCCTATTCTGAATAATAGCCTTGCTCAATAGAGTATTCTTGGAGCAGTTTTTCCCATTCAGCACATTGTATATATCATTCCACTCTCTTCTGCCTACCAAATTTCTGTGGAGACATCTGCTGCCAACCTTATTTGTCTTCCCTTGTAAGTTAGGAATCTGTGTCTAGCTACTTTCAGGATTTTTCTTTATCTCTATATTTTGCAAATTTAACTACAATATTTCTTAGTGTTGACCTGCTTTTACTGATTTTGTTGGGAGATGTGCTTTCTGTATCTGGAAGTCTGTTCTTTTCCCAGATTAGGGAAATTTTCAGCTATAAGTTCCTCAAATAAACCTCTGCCCCTTTCTCTCTCTTCTTCTTCTCCTTTCTTCTTCTTCCTCTCCTCCTCCTCCTCCTTCTTCTTCTTTCTTCTTTCTTCTTCTTCCTTCTTCTTTCTTCTTCTTCCTTCTTCTTTCTTCTTCTTCCTTCTTCTTCTTTCTTGTCCTTCTTTCTTCTTCTTCCTTCTTCTTCTTCTTTCTTCTCCTTCTTTCTTCTTCTTTCTTCTTCTTCTTCTTCTTCTTCTTCTTCTTCTTCTTCTTCTTCTTCTTCTCCTGGGACTCTGAGCTGTCAGCACAGAGCCCGAATGGGGGTTCAAACTCCTGGACCACGAGATCATGACCTGAGCCAAAGTCGGCCGCCCAACTGACAGAGCCACCCAGGCACCCCATAATTGTTGCTTTTAAATTGTATATCAGGCATATTACTTATAATTGTTTCAATTAGAAACCTGGCCATGACCTTTTCTTCTTCTTTCTTTTGGCATGAATTACTCCGTCTTGGCAATTTGTCTAGGTTTCTGTCTTCTGTTTGTTTATTTGAGTTTATTTAATTATTCTATATACTAAATGTTTTCTCTACCCCACTGTGTACCACTTGGCCCTTAGGGCCTTTGTCCTCAGGTAGAAAGCAACATAAAAGGAACAGTAAGAAAAATTTACTCCCCATATTTTTGGTCTATTAAGTTTTTACTTAGTGTTTATGCAAATACCATTGGCCAAATATTTCTAGAAATTTGTTCCAGAAAGGGACAATTGTTTTAAGGTGTTAATTTTAGAGCAGTTTTAGGTGTACAACAAAATTGAAAGAAAGGTACAGAGATTTCCCATATACCAATGGGCTTCAAATATGCATAGTCTCCCCCATTTACAATATCCCCCAGGACAGTGGTAGGTTTGTTACAATTGATGAACCCACATTGACACATCATAGTTACCCAAGGTCTACACAGTTTGCCATATGGTTCATTCTTGGTGTAGTACATCCTATATGTTTGGACAAATGTATAACGTTTGACAGATAGATCGGTATATAGATAGGTAAATGATATAAATGGATGATATGTAAATACAGATAATGTATTTAGATGTATAGATAAAATCCTCTGTGCCCTGCCTATTCATCACTCCTCACCTATCATCCATGAAAACCACTGATTTGCTGTCATCATAGTTTTTCCTTTTCCAGAATGTCATTTAGTTGGAAACAAAACATATGTAGCCTTTTCAAATTGGGTTTTTTCACTTAGTGACATGCATTTAGGTTCCTGCATGTCTTCTCATGGCTTCAAAGCTCATTTCTTTTTAGCACTGACTAAATTTCTATTTCCTAGATGCATCATAGTTTATCCATTTACCAAATAAAGGGTATCTTAGCTGCTCCCAAGTTTGGGCAGGTAAAATAAAGCTGCTATAAATATCTGTGTACAGGTTTTTTCGTGGACATGTTTCCATCTCCTTTGGGTAAATACCGAGATGGGTGATTGCTACGGTAAGGGTGTGTTTAATATGGTAGAAAAACACCAAACTTTCTCCTAAAGATGCTGTACCATTTTGCATTCTACCAACAATAAATGAGATTTCTTGTCACTCTACATCAACATCAGGCTTTGTTGATTTCAGTGTTCCAGTGTTCCATTTTAATACGCATGCAGTGGTTTCTCCTCGTTGTTGTGATATACATTTTCCTAATGATATGTGATATGGATCACTTTTTGTGTGCTTATTTGCCATCTGTATATCATCTTTGTTGAGACATCTGTCAAGATCTTTGGCCCATTTTTTAATCTTGTTGTTCATTTTCATACTGTTGAATTTGAAGAGTTTTTGTACATTTGAGTTAATTTATTTTAGAGGTGTTTTCACAAAATTGACTACCAGTATGTGGCTTCTCTTCTCATTTTCTTGACATTGTCTTTTGCAGAGCAAGAGTTTTTAATTTTAATGAAGTCCAACTTATCCATCATCCCTTTCATGGATCGTGCCTTCCATGCGGTATCTAAAAGATCTTTGCCAGGGCATCTGAGGGGCTCAGTTGGTTGAGCTTCCAACTTGGGCTCAGGTCATGCTCTCACGGTTTGTGGGTATGAGCACTGCATTCAGCTCTGTGCTGACAGCTCAGGGCCTGGAGCCAGCTTCAGATTCTGTCTCTGTCTCTCTCTTCCCCTCCCCTGCTCATGCAATGTCTTTCTCTCTTTCTCTCTCTCTCTCAAATATAAACATTAAAAATTTAAAAAAAAAAAGATCATTGGTAAACTCAGAGTCATCTAGGTTTTCTCTGTGCTATTTCTTTCAGAGTTTTAGAGATTCGCCTTGTATACATAGGTCCACAATCCATGTTAAGTTCATTTTTGTGAAGGATGTAAAGTCTGTGCATGGGCAGAATCACATGAGAAGGAACTGAAACCTGTGTTAGCTCTTGTTGCCTCTCAGCTCACATTTACTGGTATCCTACAAAAAGCTTGGGCGCTTTGCCATGGAGCTAAACAGAGATACCCAGATCTGGTGTTGGAGAAGATGAAAAGGAATCCAGGTGAAAATGGAAAGATTGCAAGCATGGCAGCTGTGCCCTACAACAAAATAAACCAGCAGTTAAACAACAACCTCTGTGAGCCACAGAATGCCTTCTGCTTCACTCCGTTCTCCAAATATCCCAAATAATCTCTCTGGTGGGCCACTAAAACAGGAAATAAACAGGAAAGGGAAATCCGAGGGCAATAGTTCAGCTTAGCCAAGTGGAAACATTACGAAGACTGCAGACGTGTATTGTCAGAGTGCCTAAAGAAACGTTTGAAGTTCATTATCTTGATTTAGATAATGGTTTCACAAATGTATACATGTGTCAAACCTCAAGTTACAAACTTTATTGGTCCCACTTTATTGCGCACGAATTATAACTCCATAAAATTGTAAAATTAAGCAAAATAAGGAAACAAAACAAAGGAAAACAAAACAAAACAAAACAGAATAGCAACAAAACCTGCAACCCAGCCTGAACTCAACTCAGATTCTAATTGAACTGAGAGACTCAATAATGATTCCCTCTTACTATTCCTCTGGATGTCCTAGGACTCCCCCACCCTGTTTTCTAATTGACTGCCGTTTTGTTTGTTTGTTTGTTTGTTTGTTTGTTTGTTTTTCTATCTTCTGCACATGTTAAGCAACTTCAGCATAATGTTCCCAGATTTGTGGTTGTTTGGTTGGCTGATTTAGTTTTATATTTTAATTAAATGGGGGTAACAGAATTTTACGTATTTTAAAAGTAATTACCTCTGTCAAAAAAGTGTTCCACCACATAGCATTGTTTGATCTGTCTTTTGAAACTGAGCAACCACCATAACACGAGGTAATGTTTTGGATGACTATGATTGATGTACTACTGATGATGTAGAAACAACAAATTCTTGAGTGAACTAACGAGTCAGTTACTCGTCAATCTGAATAGCTAAGTTTCAAACTTCCTCACTTGCCAACAACTACATGTCAGGAATTTAGGTGACTTTTCAGACGAAACTAACAGGTGCTACATTTTCAATCATCTTTCTCCCCCTTGGTGTCCCAGGGCACTCTTAGTATCTCTGCTACTTAGTAGATTCTCCATTATTAGATGGATGAGTCAAGATTCAAGAGTACAAATTTAACAATACACTTTAATAAAAAGTATTTTGTTGATAACCTCTAGGGCCCCGTTTTCTTCATCAGTACATTGAAAGAAACATGCATAGCTTCTTTAAATTTTAAAATTACCCATACTATGGGTCTGGCCCAGGCTTTCTGAAAAAAAGTAATATGGATAAGAAATGTTTAGAAAATATCGGCTTGTGATGGACACCCTGCCTGAGGACATCAGATCATAAAATTTAAAGTTTAGCATCAACTTAGAAAGAAGATGATTTCAGCTTATAAAATTGTTAACATCATATATGCTGTTCATATAATTTTATTTCATATTCTTGTGAAACGGAACCAGAACAATGACTAGGCACAACATTAATTTGTATGAATTTGCTATAATGATATATGGCTAAGTAACTGAAATTTGAATCGTCCCTTTCCCTCTTTTGTGGATTCACTCAGTGTTTAATGTGTGTATAAATCATTACTATTTTCCTATCAGTTTGAAAATAAGTAGATATTGATTTTCTCTTCTTTACATCTATCTTTCTTACCCCAAACATTGAGTAGCCTAGTGTTTCAGTAAGTGATTATTGTGGAAACACTAAACTTAAATCTGAATAGTATAATTACAAAATAACCAACTTTATGTTAATTAACTGACGTATTATTTAAGCTATTATTCACAAACTAAAGTAGATTTCTTCTGGGTGTATATTAAATAATTCAATTTCCAAGTATAGAGATGGGACACCACGTGGGAGTGGATAAGAAAAGTTCAGTTGTAAAAAACTAACAATTAGAATTCATACTCCCAATTCTAACTTTCTCCCACATCCTTTCCTTAAAAGTGAGGTACAAATAAGGAAAAATAGCATGAAACATTAGAAGATACACACACATATATACACTCACAGGCCTTTAAAACTTTTAAGAAATAAAGTCATGTTAAAATAGGCTTCATTAAATAGATTGTTTTACTGTTTTGGTGTTCAGGTGGGACTATTGATGGCATATTATAGAAAACACTGTAATATACAATAATATACATCTACAAACATTTATTCGTTATTTAGTATTTATTATTATTATGAGCCTCAGATTTATTTTCTTGAAAAAGCTGTTACTTTGCTGACCAAATCTTTGAAGGCTATTTTCACTTGCTTATTCCTGAGGCTATAGATGAAAGGGTTCAACAGAGGGGCAACTGACGTATTTAAAACAGCCACGCCCTTATTAAAAGTTTCTGCATCCTTAACAGAAGGATTTATGTACATAAAGATACAACTTCCATAAGAAAGTGAGACCACAATCATATGAGAGAAACATGTAGAAAAAGCTTTTTTTCTCTGTTGAACAGAGGGGATTCTCAGAATTGTCCTGATAATGTACGTGTAGGAAAGGATCACTAGCACCAAGGTGAAGATGAGGGTAACTGCAGCCAAGATGAACTCCATCACTTCTATGAAATGTGTGTCTGAACAAGCTAGATGCAACAATACGGTATAGTCACAGCAGTAATGATTGATGATGTTGGATGCACAGAAAGGCAGCTGGAGAGTCATTATATGAGGCCCAATGACAACCAAAAAACCAGAGAACCAGGAACACAAGACAAGTTGAATGCAGAGTCTCCTGCTCATTACAGTTGTATAATGTAGGGGTTTGCAAATGGCAACATAGCGGTCAAAGGACATGGCAGCTAAAAGATAAAACTCGGTTGCTCCCAGAAGGATGGCAAAAAAATACTGAGAGAAACAAGCAGCAAAGGAGATAGTCCTGTCTCCAGTTCCAATATTGACTAGCATTTTGGGAACAAAGACAGAGGTAAAAGATATTTCCAGAATGGAAAAATTCCGGAGGAAGAAATACATAGGAGTCTGGAGGCGATAATCCAGCGTGGTCAGAATGATGATGGTCAAGTTTCCCAGGATGCTTAAGACGTAAGTTAGCAGCAGAAAAAGGAAAAGCACAGCCTGAAGCTCAGTGTCAGCTGTCAGTCCAAGAAGAATGAACTCTATCACTGATGTCTGGTTGCCCATCACTAACTTCACGCAAATTAAGAGAGAAAACTATAATAATGACAAAGGTTGGAATAAAATGAAAGGTTCCAGATTTTTATTGAAATATAAAATCCAGGTAAAAAAAAATGGAGGGAAACCTTAAAACTCTGAATCCTTCTCTAGCCCTCGTTTTAAAAATGACATATCTTTTAAGGAAATGTTAACACGTTTTCTTATTTTACTTCACAATTAACAAAGTTCCTCCTTCTTAGGCTCATACTCAATTAGTTCTCCTAAATTGTATTCATATTCATTTCTCATCACTTTTCAATTCATTTTCATTTATATTTGCCTTCTGAATCTATTTTGATTTTCCTCTCTAAGTTATTAGATGCTGTCTGTCACATATATATAGACAAATCTAAAACAAATTTAGAGTAGGGTTATTTGAATTAAATAAATTTCTTAAATTAGCCTTTTAACTCCCAGTTCATTAGCCAACAAAGTAAATACAAATGAAGGTATGAACTATAGGAATAAAATTGAACTTGGCTGTTTTCTTCATTTTGCTTTTCTGTATTTTTTCTTCTTTATTTCTGTTTTCTCATTTTGAATAATAATTCTCTGTATCTGCTGAAGCTCTAAGCCTGGATTGACTCTTCTCTTAATTCTTAATAAAGTGTTTGCAATTCATATTACTTATAGTTCCTGGGTCACGGCAAAGATCTAATAAAATGCTGTCACATAGGGGCGCCTGGGTGGCTCAGTGGGTTAAGCATCTGACTTCGGCTCGGCTCATGATCTCACAGTTCATGGGTTTGAGCCCTGCATGAAGGTCTGTGCTGACAGCTTGGAGCTTTGAGCCTGCTTAGGATTCTGTGTCTCCCTCTCTCTCTGCCCCTCCCCCGCTCGCACTCTGTGTCTCTCTGTCTTGAAATTAAAGAGATGTTAAATAAAGGTGTTTAATGCTATGACAATTTAATATAGATATATGGACTAGTCAGTACTTGGGGAAGCATTAAATTAAAATAATCTCACTAATTGTGAGAATTGTGTGAGTTTTCAGCATATTACAGTTCCTTAATTATCCGTTCAAATTCAACTCTTCGTACAACTTTAACAATTGCAATCAATAATAACTCTTTCTTCCCCTTCTGTATTAAGATTTACCAAAATAACACTTGGTCATAAAGCCCAATTATTTTCCAGTTATATCAAGTACGTACACTTTGTCTGTACAACTTTAACACAAATCTATTGCTCAAAGAATAGGCTCTTATTTCTCCCATATCTTTTATAGAGAGATGAGAAAATTGTACAGATTTGGTAAAAACTTTAACGTAAATTTTTTTGAAGTAATAAGCGAATGTAAGGTTTATTAGCTCCTTTTCTATAAAATTACTTACATTCATGATTTTTAATTTTTTTAAATTTAAATTTGATTTAGTTAGCATACAGTGCAGTATATTGGTTTCAGGAGGAGAATTCAGTGATTCATCAATTTTTTGACTTCTTTAGATTCATAGCCCTGTTTTCTTAAATGCTATAGTTACTATACGTATAAAAATTCCACCGAAGCTTATGCATATAGCTCCTCAGAATTATCTTTTAGTATTTTTCATCATCAGACACAAAGAAATATTACTGAGAATTCTTTTCTCTACTCAAAAAATTATAAAGTTATTTTCATTTTAACAACTGTTTTACATAGGTTGATAATTTTTATATTACACCATGTAATGAGTTAGTAATAGTCACACATTATATATTTCTATCAAGGTAAAAATTCCAGAAGTATTTAATACGGACCAAAGAAGAGTTTTGCCAACTTGGGAAGGCTGATTGTCTAGAATTATATGGGAAAATTTTAGTGCTCCTAACACAACTTTAATCAGTTTGCACTTTTGTAGATAATTGTCTTTTGTGTTAAATACTTCCATATTAACAAATTTAAAAGTTATAATATGCTACACACCTATAGGTGTTATTGAAAGTTCAGTTATGTTATTGATAATTAGATTAATACACCAATAACATAAATTTCAGTGTTAGTTGAAACAATGGCTTTCTATGGCTTCATGAATTATGTTGATTACTTTCTAATGGGTACAAATAAGTGAATATAGGTAATTAAAAATGTGCACACAAATAATGAGTTTTGCAAAAATATTTTATATGCAGAGAATATTAGGGCACACCTATTCTACCATGGCAACATAGCTCATTAGACTGTAATATTGCCAAACTAGTTGAAATAAATCTTGGGGATTTGAACGATTGGTAATGATTTTCTGTGTCTACATGAAAATAGCTAATGTGTCAGAAAATTTGGAGACATGGATGTTAAGCTTCCCGTTTTAGATCCTAACTATTAATTAAGACTTATTTTCTAACAGTATTCAAGCAATTGTATTTGCTAAGGAACATTAATATTCTGAAATTTCCATTGTGTAAGTAATCAGTTTTTTGACAAAGTGAAAACTTTGTACATTATTCCCACATAATAGAAACACTTCATTGGATTAATGAGTGAGTGCTCAAAAATGAGTGTGAAACCATTTAATTACTACTAAGTGGCCTCGTCATCTATCAAATAAAAGATGAACAAAATGAGAATTTGTATATAAAAAGAAAAATTTATATCAAACATTTCTGTCAGCAAAATAAAAGATGATACTCCTTTATAATAAAGATTCATGCTATTTACAGAAAAATTGTATATATATACCATATGTGATATATACATAGTCATATGTATATATGATCAAATAATAAATACTTGACCCAAACAAGATTTATCTGGCAAAAAATATATATATTTACTCAAAGACTTACTGCTGGTACAGTGATTTTTTTAAGAGGTTTATTTGTAGTTGAAAAGATGTGGAAGAGCTTTCCCTAAAATTTTGAGATAAAGTTAGTTATGAATGTCTTCTCCAAAGTAAAATCATTTCTACAATTAATTGTATGTAAGTGTCATGTTTAGCCTCTGTCTCCTTCTGTGGTGGACCTGTTTGCTAGTTTATGAAGCATTTAGGAGGAAAGTTCAGAAACTTGAGTCCGTGGGAAGTAGGAGAGGGCTTAGTGGAAAAACAGAAGAAAGTGTGGTTTGATTTCCTTTAAGCTCTAATTCTGTGAGTATGGTGTAACATTTTTTACTGAATGTATGTGTATATGCTAAACTGTCATATTTAAATTTTTTTAATGTTTATTTATTTCTGAGACAGAGAGAGACAGAGCATGAGTGGGGGAAGGGCAGAGAGAGAGGGAGACACAGAATCCGAAGCAGGCTCCAGGCTCTGAGCTGTCAGCACAGAGCCCGACGCAGGGCTGGAACTCACAAACTGTGAGATCATGACCTGAGCCAAAGTCGGTCGCCCAACCGACTGAGCCACCCAGGCGCCCTCAAAACTGTCATATTTTAATTTTTTTTAGCTGTATCTGTTTAAATCAATCAAAATATTGCTTAAAAAGAATGTATATGCAGTTGTATCAACAAGCAAAATGAAAGGTAGACAGCAAATTAATAGACTGTACGTGTCTAGTTAAATGCAGCCATCACCAACCCTCTCCTACCTCAAACAGGTGAATCACTTCTGCCTTAGTTTCAAATCAGCTCCTTCCATGGCTAAATCAGAGAATATAAAGGCTTGGGACCCATTGGGAAATGGTCCCTGGGTCACCAGAATTTGACTGCTTCAGAATGCTGAGGAATGCCTGGCTTTTTGTCCCAACAAAGATCTGTCAAATTAGCAGGTAAAAAGAAGAAACAAAGTATGTAAGCAGATTGAAACCCCCTGCCAAGTCTTCCTTGCCATTCCCTTGCTCTTAGAATTATCTCCCTATTTTTCTTACTCATTTTGGTCTATGTGAATGGATATCTTGCTATTCCTTTGTCATCCAGGCCCGTGGTCAACTCAAAGCCTTTGCAATGGCTGTTGCATCTTTCTGTGATGTTCTTTCTCCAGACATTACCTGACTAGCACCCTCATGTCCCTGAGATCTCAGAATTGGGGCATGCCTCAGGGGAAGCTTCCTGATTATACTATCCAAGATGCCCACTACTCAATCACTGTCTAACACCTTAACTGGCTTGATATTTTATGCCCAGTAGATTTTTTGTTGTTCCTCAACTAACTGAAGGACTTTATTTAGTGCTGAATCTCTGGGACTTATGAAAATGACTAGCACGTATTTGGAATCCTATAGATATGTATTAATTGAATTTTGTTTTTCACCGGAACCTTATGTAATAGCAATTTTCCATAGGCTTGAGCTATCCCAACATATCATTTGTCTTCATCTATTATAAGGGATCCAATGTCTTTGAAACAACAATTCCTTTTCTCCAAAGATACTTAATACAGAAAAAGATATGATTGACACCTCAAAAGTTTTAACAGACTTCATATAAATATTTGATTTGTATTAAATATTTCAAATAAAATGATCTGAAAGGCCCTCCTAAGTGTTCAGTTAAGGAAATAGATTTCACTATAACATATCCCACTCAAGGGATAACATTAAAGGAAATTTGTAGTTCTTCCTGAAAGCTAATCATGATTAATATTTCTGATGAAATGATGAGGATACACATGCAAATATCACAGACCAAATAGTTAACAATTTTTCAGGCAAAGAAAACACACAAAGAAATGGAATGTTAAGATTGCACAATTAACATTTTTTAATGTTTTTATTTATTCTTTTTTTTTCCTGAGAGAGAGAGATAGAGTGTGAGTGGGGGAGGGGCAGAGAGAGAGAGGTAGACCCAGAATCCAAAGCAGGCTCCAGGCTCTGAGCTGTCCCCACAAAGCCCAATATGGGGCTCGAATTCATGACTGCCAGATCATTACCTGAGCTGAAGTCCCATGCTTAACCCACTGAGCCATCCAGGAACCCCAAGATTGCACAATTAAATAAAATGTCACCTTTATAATTCTTTTCCTAACTTGATCTTATGTTTTAAAGTTATATAGGGGTGACTGCGTGGCTCAGTCAGTTAAGGATCTGACTCTTGATTTCTGCTTAGGTCATGATCTCACAGTTTGTGAGATCAAGCCCCCCGTGGGGGTTTATGCTGACAGTGTGGGACTGCTTAGGATTCTCTCTCTCTCTCTCTCTCTCTCTCTCTGTCTCTGCCCCTCCTTCACTCATGCTCTCTCTCTCTCTCTCTCTCAAAATAAATAAAAAAAAACATTTTAAAAAATCTTTAAAAAAATTAAAAATTGTATAGAATTCCAGTCAAAAATTATGCAGACGGTTCTTCTAATCTCCAATTCACATGTGCAAACCTTCAGTATAAAGTCAATTTATTGATGAGAAAAATGTCCAACCAAACTTATGTTAAAAAAAATCAGATGGGGCGCCTGGGTGGCTAGTCAGTTAAGTGTCTGACTTCAGTTCAGGTCATCATCTCACAGCTCGTGAGTTTGAGCCCAGTGTAGGGCTCTGTTCTGACAGCTTGGAGCCTGGAGCCTGCTTTGGATTCTGTGTCTTCCTCTCTATCTGCTCCTCCTCCCACCCCTCTCTCTCTCATTCTCTCTCAAAAAGAAATAAACATTAAACATTTTTTTACATAATTAAAAAATCAGATGTATACAATAAGCACTGTATAAAATAAATGTACAAAATAAAAATTTTATAATATACATTCAGTTTACATACACACATATGTATGTGTATGTATGTGTGTGTGTGTGTGTGTGTGTGTGTATATAAAGATAACAGAAAAATAAAGATATGTAGATAGGTAGATTGATAGAACATGTGTATATGCTAAATATACCCATGCCTCAAAATGATTTTAATCAATAAAAGCCTTTTATGTGCAAAATGGTAATAAGAAAAAAAGTTGTAGGGGTGGCTGCGTGGTTCACTGGTTTAAGCATCCGACTTTTGATTTTGGCTCAGGTCATGATCTCACAGTTCGTGAGTTTGAGCTCTTCATCGGGCTCTGCGCTGACAGTGAGGAACCTGACTGGGATTCTTTCTCTCTCCATCTCTGTCCCTTCCTCTCTCTCTCTCTCTCTCTCACTCTCAAAGTAAATGAATAAACAAAATATTGTATGCAATGTGAACTTCTTCCAGATAGCCACTAATTGCTTGCCTGACACCCACACTGTCACACACATAGTAATGTTAATGATTCCAATATTTTCTCAGGAAAGCAGGCCAATTTCACTCTGAAACCTCTCTTTGACTCATATACGCATAAATACAATGCTTTCATCCTTTGATATATTATCTCTTCGTACAACTTCTTTAGCACTTAATCTAGCCTTGTGAAGTAACTACTGAATCCCTCCAATGCTTTAATGATAACTCATCTTTTTATATTCTCTTTGCCCTTTCTTTTAATGTAAGCCATATGGGTGCTGCCAACCATTTCTCAAATATGTCTTTCATTGAAATACTTTGCTGTATAAAACTCTGCTTCAACACTCATATTCCTTGTAATGACTTATATGAGAAATGATGTGCTAACTTCTCTATATGCTTAAGCAAGTTTTTGGCAACAACCATTTTATGATATATTGGGGTGTGTGTGTGTGTGTGCGTGCACGCGTGCACGTGCATACGCCAATATCTATATAGATATATAGATATGTATTCCCTGCAGGAAGGAAATAGCATGATACCTTTGCTGAGTAAATATTTGTTGAGGATTTATTTAAGCCAGATTAAGTGTCTAAATGACATACTCCATTTTATTGAGACATAATTGATTTGTAATAAATTTCACATGTTTAAAGTATACAGTTTGATAATTTTGAGATCTGTCATAAACCTATGAAGACTTCACCACAGTCAAGATAACCCTAAAATTGTCCCATACCCCTTTTAATCCTTGCCTTGCAACCCACCCTACACTCTCACATAGAAGATCAGTTCGCTGGGAAAGAATTTATCAGTTTTGCAACTGTGTGAGCGTTATTCCAAAGAAGAAGAAAGAAAGGGCCTATTTTTACCAACTGCCAACTCTAAGTTCTCCGATTAAGCATTATAAGCATAAAGGTATTCAGATATTCTGTTTCCTTTGCATGTTTTCCACAAATACCCAACATCGTGGCATTACCATTTTTTCTGTAGATGTTAAATATAGTATATAGCCTATGTTATTTATAGCTATGCTTAATCAATGTTTCATTATACACCTCAGTGACTAAATGGGTGCTTTATGTTCTAACAGATAATTTATAGGGACTATACTGAGAGCTGTGGTATCTAGGGGCAGTATGTTCTAACTGCAGCTAGAGTTCATGCTGAGATCTATGTAGTGATGAGATCCAAAAGGCAAATGGAAATCTAAGCCAGGTAAAAGATTCCAAGAAGAGGATAGAAAACAATATTGGAATATTGAGAATGGAGAGACAGACAAATGAATGCAGAGAGATTTCAATAAATCACGTGGGTAAATAGAAAGGTAAGTAGGAGAAACTGGATGCAATACATGGTTAACATTGACAACTTCTCTGCACCATGCTTTATACTGGGAAAAATCTAGAGTCAAGGGATTGTCTGGAATTAGTCATGAATCTTTTATCACTTTGCCATTTCTACATAACAAAGCTCCCTGAAATTTAGTGTCTGAAAACAACAAGCATTATTATTGTTCATGAGTCTCTGGTTCAGCTAGGCAGTTCTGCTGATATGGACTGGGTTCTCCCACTTCCTGGGGAATCAATTGGCTCTAAGCTAGTCTAGGATGGCCTCGGTAGAGATGAATCAGTTCTACTTCAATAGATGTCTGTCCCAGCAGACTAGCCTTGGTTTGCTCTCATGAGAATTGTGCGGGTGCAAGAGAGGGGGTGGGGGAGGGGAATGCATGCTTGGCTTCTTGATACTGACACTCTGAGTTGTCACAACATTCCTTCTGTCACATCTCTTTGCAAAAGCAAGTCACAGGTCTAGGCTAGATTCAAAGGATGAGAAGCAGACATTTTCCTGCTGAGTGGACTGTGGAGTCACATAGCAAAAGACATGGTCATTTTCCTATCCATCCACCACGCCAGCTCATGAAGAATCACCTAATCACTTTCTTTTTTTTTCTTTTTTTTTTTCTGCTCTGCGCTTCATTCTCCTAATCACTTTAAAAGCCGTTGTGACCATATTGGTCTCCCAGGGCTGCCATAACAAATTACAAACCCGGTGGCTTAAAACAACAGAAATGTATTCTTTCACAATTCAGGAGGCCAGATCTGGTGGCTCTGAGGAACATGTGTTTCTTCTAGCTTCTGGTGGTGGCCAACAGTCCTTGGTACCCCTGGCGAGATCTCTCCAGCTTCTGTCTCCGTCTTTACATGGCTGTTGGTCCTGTGGATCTGTGGATCTTTGCGTCTCTTAATCTCTCCTAAATAATGACAATAGTCATCGGATTTAGGGCCCACTCCAATCTAGTATAACTCTATGTTCACCTGATTACACGTGTAAATGCCCTATTCCAAATAAAGTCACATTCACACATACCCACTTTTAGGACTTCAACTTACCTCTGTGGGGGACGCAATTCGTTTCACAACAGTGATGATATATATTGTGTGGAATATGCTGAAGAGATATCACGTATCCTGATTACCATTAAAATCATAAGCCTATAAATTCATAAAATATAGAAAAGCCCAATCTATAGACGAGTATATAAGAAATAGAGAAACAGTCAACTAGCATTAGAAAAGCTTCCCTCACTTTCTTTTTGGCTTTCCCTGTGGTACCTGGTCAAACACAAGGCATGCTTCTTTTTCAACTTAAAGTTAAGTTCCTTTTGCAAATTGATCCATGAACGTTTTTACCCTATCTCCAACCACTTTGCCGTTTATAAGCCATACATTACTCTTTATTGTTGTCAAATGTTTTATTTCACACGATTTTAGAACTTGCTCCTTTATAGATGATCAAAGTGAGTTTCAAAGAGTTTCTGTCTTGACCAACGTCAACAAGATAGTTAATGAAAGAATCAGCAATGACATCTAGGCTTTTATTTCTATTTTCAACTTTCACTAGTTTTACCTTTCCCCATTTTATCGAGATATAATTGACATATACCACCATGTAAGTTTAAGGTATACAGAATAATGTCTTGACATACATATATGACAGAATGATTACCACAACAGATTCGGTTAACATCAATCACCTCCTACAGTTACAATTTTTTGTCCTTATGATGAGACATTTTAGGCTCTACCTGCTTAGCAACTCTCAAATTTTCCATACTGCGGAATGAACTGCAGTCTAGTTGCCGCACATTGCATCTCCAGTGCTTATTCATCTTATCACTGGAAGTTTACACCTTTTGATCCCCTTTGCCTATTTCCAACCCCTACCCCCTGCCTCTGCTAACAACAAACATCATCTCTTTTTCTCTGAACATTTGTTAGATTTCAAATATAAGTGATTTCAGACAGCGTTTGTCTTTACCTGCCTGACATATTTTACTTAGCATAATGTTCTCAAGTTCCATCCATGTTATCACAAATGGCAGGACTTCCTTCTTTTTTATGGACGCATAGCATTCTATTGCATATACATGTACACACACACACACATACATATACACACACATTTTCTTTATCCATGCATTTGTCATGGATCCTTCAATTGTTTCCACATCCTGGCTATTGTAAGTAATGCTGCAGTGAACATGGGAATGCATATATCTCTTTCACACAGTGATTTCATTTCCATTGGATATGTATCCAGAAGTGGAATTGCTAGGTCATATGGTGGTTCTCCTTTTAATTTTTTTGAGGAAACTTCATACTGTGTTCCATAGTGGCCGTTCCAATTTACATTTCCACAGCAGTGCACGAGGGTTCCCTTTTATCCACATCCTCTACAGTATTTGGTATCTCTTCTCTTTTTTGATGATAGCCACTCTAACAAGTCCAAGGTGCTATCTCATTGTGATTTGAATTTGCATTTCCCTGATGATTAGTGACTTTTAGCACCTTTTCATGTACTTCTTGGCCATGTGAATATCTTCTTTGGAAAAATGCCTATTCAGGTCCTCTGCCCATTTTTAAGTTGGATTATTTGTAGTTTAAGGCTACTGAATTGAATGAGTTCTTTATATATTTTGGCTATTAATCCCTTACCAAGTATATAATTTGCAAATATTTTCTCCTATTCTATAGATTTTTTTTTCATTTTGCTGATGGTTTCTTTTGCTGTGCAAAAGCTGTCTATTTTGATACAGTCCCACTTGTTCATTTTTTATTTGTTACTTTTGCTTGAAGCATTCTATCCAGAAGTCATTGCTAGGACCCATGTCAAGAAGTATTTTCCCTGTTTTCATCTATGAGTTTTATGGTTTCATGTCTTACACTCAAAATTTGAATTTGAGTTAATTTTTGTGAGTGGTGTCAGACAAGGGTCTTCTTTCATTTACGTGTGAATATCCAATTTTCCTACATAATTTATTGAAGTGACTGTCTTTTCTCCATTGAGTATTCTTGACTCCTTGGTCAACTATTCATTGATGTGTATGCATTTTGGTTTTAAAAACTAATATTAGCAACACATATTTGATTTTGCTTTATTCATATGGTTTTTGTTCACATTAACAACTAAAAATTGATTACACAATTATCTTTTTTTTTCTATCACACATTTTTCCATAAATCTGTCAATTGTTTTAGGTAAAGAAAATATATCCAACTAATCTGAAAATTAAAAATATCAAAATAGTTTTTAAGGTCACATCCAAAGGCTTACTTTAAAATTATTTTTGCACTGTGTCCAGATGCCCTTAAAACACATAGGTAAAGTTATTCACTTCTTCTTTATGATGAAGGGCGGTTTTTGTCTCTACATATCAATATATTCCATATATACATATGTGTATGTATTTTTTTCTTCTGGATCTAGAATGTTCCTTTCATAACATTCTGAGCGAGCCATTTTGATAGGAACTTACAGATTAATTTTGTCGGATGACACTTGTTCCCTGACTTGTTTTCTATCCATTAGACGTCTTCATTAAATCAAAGAAAAACAAAGGAATCCAAAAAAACTGAAACTGACTTTTCATGACTTACCCAGGAAACATATTGAAAAGATAGTGAGAAGTATACCGCATCAATCTCTGGACACTGGAGACTGCCACTGTCACTGCAGTCTCGATGGCCCTGGACACTGGGACCCACTGGCTTCAGGTGGATCCCCACTGTCTCCATTTCTTTGCATTGTTAAATCAGAATTCAGTATCTTATCAATTGAGCTTAGCTTACATGCCCACAAACTGGCTGTAAGGGAGTCTGGTAAAATACATACATGACATTCAGATTTCCTCCATGGGAAATGTTTTCTGCCTTCCTTCCCTAAGACTCAAAAAATGAGGAGTCCAGAGGCTAAGCAGTTAGTGAATGATCACTGTTCCCGCCTTTCTGAATGTACCGAATTGTAATAGCACAATGAAAGCTGACATGACTTTGCCACAAATCTGTGCTAGAGATGAGGTTTCATGGAGGATAAATAGCTATTGTGTATTGGATCTTGATTCAAAATAGTGATTATCTGACTACCAAATATGTGGGTTTCATTCCATAATGAATCAACATTGTGAGTGCATTTTATTCTCTTTACTACCTGAAAATCCACAGCACTCACTATCAACATTATTTAATAAAACGAGTTTATAAATGTGCATGTATGTGCATTTTGTAGCATTGATTTTGGTATATTAAGAATTTTGCTTTATGACTTCGTTACGTAATTGTATTTTTACTAAAGCTCTTAAGTTTTGTCTCCTAACCAAATTTAAAACTCCCTTGGGACAGTGTTATTTCCTCCATGTTAAATAAATAAAGCAATTCTATACATTGGATTGGATTCACAAATTTGACTTGATTGTCATTGAAATAAAGCAAGATAGAATTTTTAAGCTATATTTAAATATCAACCACGTTGATAGCTCATTCTTCTTCCCTCAGTTCTCATACATGTGACAAGATTGGATAATACATAAACTGAACTAACCAATTTTTTAAAATTTGTTTGTCTTTTAATATTTTCTTTTGAGAGAGAGAGAGAGAGAGAAAATGAGTGTGTGGGGAGAGCAGAGAGAGAGAAAGGGAGACACAGAATCCCAAGCAGGCGCCAGGCTCTGAGCTGTTAGCACAGAGCCCGATCCAGGGCTCAAACTCACGAAACATGAGATCATGACCCCAGCCTAGGCCGGTCGCTTAACCAACTGAGCCACAGGTGCCCCTGAACTAACCAATTCTTATTTTAGGGGTGCCAGGTTTGGTTTTTGAGGGCATCTTCTGACACTCAAACTGAAAGACATTTGGAGGAGATATTTTCAGAAAAGCTTATAAATGACAATAAGGGGACATATATATAGAAGTGCTCTACGGAATTATAAACGTAAGAAACACTCTTTACAAAATGTTTTTTCACTATCACTAAAAGAGTCAATCATATCACCATAAAGACAATGATAAAAATATCTTTCCAAAGAAAACTCTAGAATACTATTAGTGATGAAAATCTTAGCATTTTGGCGGGCGTGGTGAATTACTTATCAAATCAATACTTTCAATCATCTGTCTGGATATAATAATGACTCTATTAATTGGCTTTTGGAACTCTAAAGAAAAAACCAAGCTGTAAATTGAGGATGACAAGCCTGAAGAGAAAAATGTCTCAGTCTGTGGCTTTATGACTTACACCAATTTTAATGAAACTATATGAAACATGGTAATCGTGTTATAAATTCCTTTCAAGAAGCCAGGGATTATAAATCATATAAGATATGCAATAGATGAGTGACTTATGAAAATTTTGGCTGGCATCTTACAAGAAGAAATCAATTTTACATTTCATTCGAAACATAATATATGCATAACTAAAGCATACCATTTAACATGTGAGATCTGATCCTATATTTTCTGTTATTTTCACAACAGTACTATCAAACACTCAGATAGCATTTACTTGCCATTGACTGTTTTCATAAATTGTTGTGTTATTCTATTCTAGTTTGTATTACGCTAGCTTATTAAATGCATACACATGCACTACTAAACTGATTTTAAAAACTCACAATCTACTCATGAGTCACACACAACTAGTAGAAAAACGTTGCAACAGTCTTACCAGATGGTCACTGAACTTAGTAACATTAATTTTGGGATATATGCATTTAACTTAAAAAACTAAAAGGCCATTGAAGGAGAAAGATTTAAAGAAACTGAGATTTCTTACCCTAAACTCCCAATATAGTCAACGGCTACAAATCTCAGGGAATTGCATTTAAATTAAAATAGTTATCTCAAGTTGCATATTTGTGATGATTTAAATTTTTCCTGGAAATTGACCAAGAATGATGGAGGTTGGTTACCGCTTAAAAACAAGTCTATACAATTTTGAAAAAAAGGCTAATTGCTAATGAAGACTTGGAGCAACAGATATTATTAGATATAAGTTGCATATTCAAAGCCAATGTATCTTTATGCTCTGGGAAATATTACAGTTTCCAAAATTACATTTGACCCAGTCACATTTTGTCTTCTTAGTTGTTTGAAGGCATTTAAGGTGTTAATTAAAAAAAAATCCCATCTATAATCATGCTCTATCTGGATGAAAATGTGACTAGAGATTTTAACACATTACCATATTGAATTTCAAACACAGAAGGGTCTGAATTTAAATTCTTGTGGCTACCTTTCAACAACTCTTTGCCTTGTCGAGAGTCTTAAATTTTCTGATTCCAATATGTCTTTTAGAAAATTAAATGTATAATAAGATCTACCTGTTGGGTTGTTGCATAGACATTTATTAAAGACAGTGACTTGATAGATCATGTTGTCTATTATTATCACTACTCTTTTGGTTTTACTATAGTGTCCAGCAAGTATTTTTTGTTTAAATTCTAATAAGTAAACGTTAATTAGTAAAAATGAATAGATGATTTAGCCAACGATCAAAAAAGTCCAGACCCACATCATCAAATGTTAATATGAAAATAATCTTATTAAATAACTTCATTTAAAACAGCTACGCATATAAACAATTTGAACCATGAATTCTTGACAACTAGAAGTCTCTACCTTTTAATACATATTTTAAAAAGTTAGTAAAACACAGTACATGATTATATTTGCATCACATTAGCTGCAGAATGTGTAGAGGTTTGTGGTGAATATTTTCATTTACACTTCATGATTTTCTATTCTGATTTGTGCCCCACAAGGCTGGCCTTTATATACTGCACCAATAGATATTCTTGCCCTCTGTCTCAGATTTTTTTTAAGTTTATTTATTTCTTTTGAGAGAACAAGAGAGCAAGAGTGGTGGAGGGGAAGAGAGAGAGAGAGAGAGAGAGAGAGAGAGAGAGAGAGAGAGAATCCCAACCAGGCTATGCACTAGCTGTGCAGAGCTAGATGTGGGGCTTCAACTCATAAACTGCAAGATTATGACCTGAGCAGATCAAGAGTTGGACCTCAACCAACTGAGCCACACAGGTGCCCCTCAGATTTGGTTTGATGAAGAACAGGAATCGGCAAATTTGAGAGTCAGGATAGAATAAGACTGGGATGGCTGCCTTCCTCTACTAAAAACCAGAATTCCTGTTGAGTGACTTTTATTTATTGTAGTAGGATCATCCTGGTTCCAGTTAATACTCCTCTTTGTCCCTTCAGGGCAAGAGATATGGAATTTCCAACCTATGAGCTATGTGACAGTTATCTAACTCCATCCCCCAATTTGTTAAGAGCCCCCTCATTAATATTCTCTCAATGATTCCAATTTGAAAGTACCATCCATCTCTTGCTGAGACTCAGACTGATACACTGAGATCCACCCATCACAGTGATACTGACAAAATCAAAGCAAATCTTATATTCTTTTAAGCTTTCGTCAGTGGGTCCTGCTGCCCCTGCTTTGCTTAGAAACACTCTAGACAATAGAATTCAAAACACATCTAACTTCTGCAAGACTTTTTGAGTGACTGTCCTCTTGACAGCCCCCTTCACTTCATTGTTCCTTAGGCTGTAGATGATCGGATTTAACATAGGAGTGATGACAGTGTATGACAATGACACTAGCTTCTTGCTTTCAGGGGACTGGCTGGATTTGGGCCGTAGGTAGGTCAAGCTGGCGGTTCCATAGAAAAGGGATACCACAATGAGGTGTGATGAACAGGTGGAGAATGCCTTCTGGCGACCAGTAGCAGATGGCATCCTGAGGACAGTTGTGATAATGCGGATGTAGGAGACCAAAATGAGGGAAAAAGGAAACATAATAAACAGTAGTGTGGAGGCAAGTGCTTGCATTTCATACATGCTTGTATCCTGAGTGACTAGTTTCAACACCGGAGGACCATCACAAAAAAAGTGGTCTATGGTATTTGGTCCACAGAAAGGAAGGGCCATCAACCAAGCTGTTTGTAGCATAGAGACAGGAACACCAGACATCCAAGAGCCGACAGCCATCCACAAGCACAGGGACCTATTCATTATGACTGAATAACGGAGAGGGTTACAGATGGCCACAAAGCGATCATAAGCCATCATAGACAGAAGAAAACATTCAGAGCTGCCAAAGAAGAAGAAAAAATACATCTGAGCACCACAGCCTACAAAAGAGATGATTTTCCTTGGAGACACTAGATCTACCAGCATCTTCGGCACCATGACCAAGGTAAAACAGACTTCGAGAAGCGATAGGTTTCGGAGAAAGAAGTACATGGGTGTTTGAAGAGCAGGATCCACACTGGTAACTGTGACGATAAGGAAGTTGCCCAACAAAGTGACTGTATAGATGACCAGGAACAAAATAAAGAGGGAAACTTGCATCTCAGGGTTATTTGTAAAACCGAGAAGAAGAAATTCAGTGACTCTGGTGTGATTTTCACAAATCATATCTCAGACTAGTTTCTCTGTAAGAATCAAATATGTGCATGAAAGGATATTGTTTAAATACAGGTATAATCTCAAATATATCAATAAAATCCATAAAAGCATCACTGTGCTCAGGCATCTCATCGTTCTATTCCTCTGATGCAGAAATAATGTTTACAATAAAATATAAGCAAGAGCAAAGAAATATTTTGCATGACTCCTACTAATTGCTTACCACGTAGGTGCAGTTTTGTTTTTGTTTTTGTTTTTTTGTCAGTAGTCACAGCCTGCAGCTCATGTTCTTCATCAGAGGCATGCTGTTGTCAGGATTAAGTAGAAGTAGTTCAGGCAGACGATATTTAAAATAGAATCATCTACTAATTTTTTAAAATATGAAATAAATCCAGGGAACAAAAAGAGAAATTATGGGTGATTTGACTTTTGGAATCTTTTAGTATATAGATTGCATGTTTATAAGAATGGAGTGTGTACTCCACACCATCATCTTCTATGTACATATACATTTACATATACGTTTACATGTACACACACGTATGTATATATGAAAAACAACTGATAAACATAGTAAAAAATAAGCATAACTTACATGTTTGATTTTGGTGTTTTTCTGTAATCTTCCTGGGGCTACTAACTTATGTGATTTTTAATAGTGTCTCTTGAACCATAATTTGACTTCCCTGGGCCCCTATTTCTACTACTGACATAAGTGTGGTCCTATTATTTGTGTTGGGCTTAAAAATCCTTCTGAACAATTATGACTTTGAATAGAGAAGTCCTCCTTCCAAATTCAGTTATCATTAAGTAGCGATGGGTAGGATGTTGAACTAGGGTTCAACAAAAGACCACAAGGGAAAGCAAAATAGAGAAATTTATTACTCACTGGTCCTGGAGGAGGCACACAGCTCACTCAAGGTGCCACATGAGGAAGTCAAGGCACAGTGCAGGCAGAGAGAGTGAAGCAGGAGCTGGTGCACATACTTGTATTAGAATGAGAGTGGGGTACTTTGGGGTTCCCTGGCTAAGGCCAGTTTGGTCAATTTAGACCAAAAAGAGCATGACTTGGGTATGCTTTCTTGGGGTTTTTATCTAAGGGCTAAGGAGAAAGCCCCAGGAGACAGGGGAATCTATGATTTATCACAAAGGCGGTTGGGGAATCATATCAGGAGCTTATATTTACTTGTGATTCTGGGCTGTTACCTAAGGTTTGCATTCAAGCGGCAGGTTGGGGGGTGGGGAGGTTAATACCAGTTCAAGGGCCCTGCAGGCAATCTGGCTACCCCAAAAAGATGTCAAGTCAGCAGCATTATGAGGTAGTTTAGCTAAACTCTGAGTAGACTGTCAATCATTTCCAAAACTGCATGGTCAGAAGTGAGTTAGTCACTATTGTGCGTCCACTAAAAATCTAGCCATAAAAGTATTCACTCATTTATTATGAACTCAATTGCTATATCTTATTTAGAATTAAGTATTGTGACCAAAAGTAGAATTAGCATAGCAGACATTAGTAATGTCAGAAACATATTGGAAAAATAATTACTCATAATGCTACGTTGAGACTGAGATGAACAATGTTTTTTTTTTTAATAGTGGGGTTAGGTGAATATTGGATCTACTATTTTACAGTACACTTTCTAATTTAATTCAGAAAAATACTTAACTACTTCCTTCTATAGTAAAAATATTTAAAACAGATTTCCCCTCTGAAAGAAAGGAGCTGAAAACTCACAGCTTCTGGATCCATTCTGAAATAAGTGGCTCATTCGAAGAATTCTGCTTTAATTCCATCCCAAATATATGTACTTGTGGTACTCACTCACTTGTCTATTTTGCTTACTCTAAGTTCTGAAGCCAACTTCCTCAGTAGCATAAGCAAAGGAATGTTGGTGCTCCCACACTCTCCATTCCCCTAGAAGTCCCAGCATCACAGGGACAGATGTAACGGTAATTGTGCCCATTAGCCTCTCACCATTATTGCAAAACATACTTCAATACCATTCTCATCATCAGTGAAAGAACAACAACATTGTTGTTGGTACATTTAGCAAAACTGATAAAAAGCTTCACATGTATTTTCATGCTCACCAGCATTTTCCAACAATTCTATACTTGTCATGGCACTAAAATTACTCCATTATTTGGAGAAAAATAAAAATATGAGAGTTGATGAAAGTATCCATATTTTGTTGAAATTTATTCATTTATATTTATTATATTATGATTTTTAGTGTATGTCTAAAATGCCTGAGCCACTACCGCCCCTCAGAACTCTGATATTGATGCCACAGAAAGCAATGCTAGGTTGAATGGCTGAACTTTGAGTGATCAAGCTCTACAATGTACCATCCATGGTCTCTAATGTAAAATAAGAATAAGGCTATCCAAGAAAATCACCATTTTCTTGATTGCTTGAAAATTAGTGTTGTAAATTTTTCACCATGCCTGGGCACATTTAAATTCAAAATTTTGGAAAATTAGGGGTTGATAATATCATAGAATGTGTCTCCAAGTGTTCCTCTCATTCCTGCTATAATCCTAAAAACCCTACTGACTACATTGCATACATCCTCTTTGGGAAAGATTTGTCAGCAGTGATTACAAGCAATACCACAGATTTATATTATCTTTTTTAAAATTCGCAAACTGTGACCGAATTGCCATGATTACTACATGCTCTAGAGAATATAAAATTTTACTTGCTGCATAGCATTTTGATAACTTAATGACATTTACTTAAGTCCACTAATTTAGCTGGCTATATCTCAGGAGTCCAAAGAGCTCTTTCACTTCTTACTAAGCTGGTCAGCTTCCAACATTTCTGAAGAAACAGACTTTACCTTTCATTCTAGCCAGGTTTCTCCCAAATATATATTTTCCCATTAAAAAATTGATTATGTATCTTTGCAATTACATCATCAGTATTTGGAACACCAGACAAAACTGAAATAATCATTACATGTCTCTTACCGGAACAGTACAACACAAAGTGTAGTTAGTTAATTGGAAAATGAATGAACCCAGTCTCTGAATTGAAAAGACTTTGCATGGTTGTAATCCACAGCATTCCTTGAGTACACAACTCTCATTTTTTTCTTCATACTCATTTCTTTACCATTCTATAGCTTTCTAGACAGAACAAGGACCCCATTATTTTTTGTTTTATTTTAATAAATTATAAGCTTATTCCTTTTTCCATAAAGTCCTATATTTACTTGTCTTAAAATGTTTTTATTATACACAGATATGCAGATAACATGAGTTTTTTTTTAATTGAGGGAAGAAATAAGCCATAAAGAATATCTGGATATATCTTACCAAATAAAACCTTATATTTCTTCTTTAATTAGAAGTTTAATGACAATTTTAAAGATACATAATTTTGCTTATTGCTTCAAATTTTCAGAACTAAGCAAATACCTTGGACACACTAACCTGCTTTGCAATGGCACTAAGTGGTGGATATATTTTAGTAGTAATATTTAAAAGTGTGACTGGCTTTGGGGAAATGACCCAAGGGATATTAGAAGGAACTACTATTAATTACACACCTGTTTAAATCTCATAGTGGAGAATGTAGAATTTTCATGAAACTGTCTATATTTTTTAAGGTATAATGACTGCAATTCAATATGTATTTTTCAATAATAGATACTTTGTGGTGGGTCTATTGGGCACACTGGTCAAATCCCTCAGGATTACAACTATTAATATGCCAAGACTGTATAAGGAACAGAGATTTTCATTTTCCCTGTAAGATTTTTGTACTTTTTATGGAATAGATTTTGGTCCAATACTGACAAAAGAGATTTGTACTACGTCCTTGAAACTTACATGATTTTTAAATTTCAAATTTTAATTCATTTGTAAATGTGATCTTAAACATATATTTTTCTAGTAATAATCATTTCAGATGATTAAACACCTCAAGTTAAGCTGATAATTGGCTCGTATTTTATTGCAGTCTTATACCCTAAATAGTTTGGCTGTTGGTTTATTTTAATAGGAGAACACTGTAGACAGTACCAAATTTCATATAACATTCCATGGAAGTAGTATCTTATAATGTCTAAGTTAATGCCATAAAAAAGTAAGTAATTTTTTTTTCTTTTTTAATACTTGGAATATTTTATTTTTGGAATTTCTAAAGCTATTTCAATTTACTAGATAGAGACAACTACCCACTAAATACACTGTGTAAGCTCAGTGTGTAAGTGTCCAATTGCCACTTTACAGTAGTCTAGCTCCTGGCCAGTTCCTAGAGTCAGCTTGTACAACACATCCCCTGAGCATATGTTACTGCCACCTTGTGAGTCATTCATCATAACTATTTTAGCTGATAATTTTCCAGTTGTTACACATTTGCATTTGCCTGAAAAAACATCAGTGATTCTTTTCCATAGATTTTTTTCTTCACCTACGAAGTGACAGGCACTGTGCTAAACAGCAGGTTTGAAGGGTACACTAGACACGGATGCCCATCTCAAAAAGATTGCATTATAATTCTAATTTAACAAAATTCACTTTTTATCTTCACATGTTTATTGTTTTTTTCTTCCATAGATATTTCACACCCCTTCAAAAACTTTTTACAAAACTCAACCATAATCGCTAATAGTGGTTACATGAATCTACACATGCAATAAAATGGTATAGAGCCATTCACGTGTATTCACATTTTGTAAAATGTCAACTTAGTGTGTTTGATATCCCGCTTTATGTTTAACTAAAATGTGCACGTGACCACCCTGTACTATCTTTGCAACTTCTTGTGAATCTGTATCATTTATAACCATGAAATTCATTTTGAAAGAGTAAAGAATGAAGATATGTCAGCAGGATAGGCTATCTAGTGGCTCTTGAATAAAGATAAAGTATGTCCTTACATTCGTCTAGGATTTGGTCCATAGATTTCAGTTTTGGAATTTCAATATGTGCATTAATCCTGAGGAATCCAAGTTCTTAGAAGGTGATGAACACAAATTAAACTCACACCAAATGTGGTGTGTAAATGTGAAAAGTGTGTAAACACTTAAGATGTGTAAAATCTATTTGTGTGCTTTAAACTGAGAGATGTATCTTTTAAAAAAATGTAATGAATATAGTTTACACGTTTCATTTTTTTTAACTTAAATAAAATCCTCCCAACGTGGGCTTTGAACTCAGGACCCCAAGATCAAGAGTTGCATTCTAAGAGTAATTTCTAAGAATTCACGTGATTAGATTGAGCCAACTCAGATTTCTCAGAATAATCTCCCCATATTAAAGTCTCTAGTATTTTTACATCTACAAAATGCCTTTTTTCCATACAAGTTAACATATTCACAGCTTTGGGGGCTTAGGGCATGGACATCTTTGAGGAGCCATTGATCTTCCTGCCATGTTGACTTGCCAAAAACATTATCTGGAATTCATAAAATTCCTAATTAAAGTGCAATTCATATGTTTGCTTTTAATTACAACAAGAAATAATGACAATTCATCCCTAGAATTTTCAAAACAATAGTAAGTTAAACCCAATGAAAATGGAAGGAAAGCGTGCCTGGGTGACTCATAAAGTGTCTGTTAAGCCTCCGATTCTTGTTTTTGGCTCAGGTCGTGATCTCATGGTCGTGAGATCAAACCCTGCATCAGACTCCACACTGAACATGGAGCCTTCTTGGGATTCTCTTTCTCCCTTTCTCCCTACCCCTCCCCTGCTAGTGCTTGCTTGCTCCCTTTCTCTGTCTCTTTCTCAAAATAAATAAAACATTTTAAAAAATGAAATAAATTTGGGGCATATCAGTGGATCAGTCAATTAAGCATCTGACTTCGGCTCAGGTCATGATCTCCTGGTTCATGAGTTTGAGTCCCGTGTCAGGCTCTGTGCTGACAGCTCAGACCCTGGAGCCTGCTTCGGATTCTGTGTCTCCCTCTCTCTGTGCTCCTCCTTCTCTCATGCTCTGTCTCTCTTTCTCTCCCTAAAAGTAAAAATAAACATTAAAAAAAATGTTTTTAATAAAAAATGAAATAAATAAAAAAAAAGAAAATGGAAGGAAACAAATTACAAAGAAAACATCAGAGATTAGTGAAACAAAATGTTATGTACAGAGGAGAATATTAGTGGACCCAGTATTGATCTTTGAAAAGATAAAATTTGGCAATGTTCTGGCAAGATACACTCAGAAAATAAAGCAAATAATAAAAAAGTAATAAATAATAAATAAAAGGTATCTCTATTCAGGTATTCCAAATTAAAAAAGAATGAGTGTCAAATAAAGATAACGCTGAGGAAAAAAAGATAGTTTTCCAAAACTGACTCAAGAAAAAATGGATAACTGGATTAGACATACAATTTTGTAAAAGATGAATCAGTAGTCAAAAGAATTTCCCCCCAAAATAGACCCAGATGACTTCACCAGAAAATTCTACCAGACAATTTACAACAAAACAAACACAAAAACACACAATCAAGTCTTTCACAAACTGTTTTTGTGTGTAATAATAGAAGAGATGTTAGTACAGTAAAACCTTGGTTTGCGAGCATAAGTTTTTCTGGAAAAGTGCTTATAATCCAAAGCACTTGTATATCAAAATGAATTTCCCCCCAAGAAATAATGGAAACTCAGATGATTCATTCCACAACCCAAAAATATTCATATAAAAATGATTGCAATACTGCAATATAATGCAAAATAATAAAGAAAATACAAAGTGTAAAGAAAAATTAATCTGTGCTTACCTCTGAAAAAAAGCTTTATGGCTGGTGTGAGGGAGACAAGAGAGTTTGTGTAGAACAACTTTCACTATGACTAGTGGAATCAGTGCTTTCTATTGACTTAATGGAATCTTTTTCTTTTTGTGCAACTTTAACAAGGAACCCAGACAATGACACTTGTTTTTGCCTCCTTTTGAGGATTTCACAGAAATGTGACATTGCACTGTTGTTAAACAGATTCATCGCTGGCACTACAGCCTTATTCATGTGGTTCCTTTCTACAAAATTTTGCCCTGTTTCTCACATTTTACCCTTCTCCCTAATCTCGTTTGAAGTGAAGGATTCCTCCGCCTTTTTCTCCTTCTTCTCTGCGGACAAGATGCAAATGTAAACTTCTTACAAAATCTTGCAATTTCGGTCACTCGCATACCGTGTTTGTATTTCTCGATGATTTCCTTCTTAATTTCCACTAAAATAACCTCCTTCTTCTTACCATCTTTCTTTTCAACCTTTTTTCTGCATGGGGGCCATTGTATATGTTCACATGGATGTTGACTACAGTACAGTATTAATAAACTCTTTTAATATACTGTATATAATGTAACTGGCAATAAGGCAGCAGAGGAAAAGGTCTATATCTGCTGGCAGCCTGACCTAGAGGGAAGCAAAGCATTGCTAAGCTTACTCTTGTATGGAAAAGCAAAGGACTGTCCATAGGTCCTTTGAAATGACAAAAAATACACGAGTGCCCGTTGTGGGCACCTTCCAACGTTCTGAAAAATCACTGATTTCTGCCAAACACTGAGGCCTGAGACCAAAAATCTGAGCATGGGAGATGATCACCCACAATCCCACAGAGAGAAAGAGAGAGAATCCCCTTTATACTAAACATGAATGAGATTTTGAGATTTTGTCCATGGAATTTTGTTCAAATACACTTCATCTTTAATATGTTTATCATAATGTAATAACAGAAAAACAAATTTTTTTATTTTTCATTATGTTTATAGGTTGTGGTGATTAAATGGGTAAAACATTATTAAAAATCACCTAGCTCATGTCCTGACACTGAGGAACCATATAGTAATAGTTGCTATCACTTTACTAATAACTGATAAGCTTTGATAAAATTCACGGTATTGTAACTTAATTAATTAATCTTATTAAAAGACTATCTAAATACTGTTGCAAATGCTAAGTTACTCTTTATCTCAAATCAAACATTGTAAGTCCTAGAAGCACAGATCTTATTATGATAAATGGCTGTTTGTAATTTTCTACCCTGAGATGTTCATAGTTTTCTAAGTTAGTACTTTAATTCAAATATTAAAATATATGTTATATCATTTTATTTCCAAAATAAGCACTAGAGAGCTTTTTTTCAGATGGTTCCTTCACACCAGATACGGCATATGGTTCTCCATCTTAAAAACATAATGAATAACAATAATAAGTAATCTTATCCTGTCTTTTGTTTTTCTCTAGGTATCACCCTGTCTATCTCTTCCCCTTCATGAGCAAACTTCTCCCACATGTTGCTGCCACTGGTTTCTTTTTTTATTTTTCTTTTCAATATTTGAAGTTTATTGTCAAATTGGTTTCCATACAACACCCAGTGCTCATCCCAAAAGGTGCCCTTTTCAATACCCATCACCCACCCTCCCCCCCCCCCCCACCCCCCATCAACCCTCAGTTTGTTCTCAGTTTTTTAGAGTCTTTTATGCTTTGGTTTTCTTCCACTCTAACCTCTTTTTTTTTTTCCTTCCCCTCCCCCATGGGTTTCTGTTAAGTTTCTCAGGATCCACATAAGAGTGAAACCATATGGTATCTGTCTTTGTCTGTATGGCTCATTTCACTTAGCATAACACTCTCCAGTTCCATCCACGTTGTTACAAAGGGCCATATTTCATTCTTTCTCATTGCCATGTAGTACTCCATTGTGTATATAAACCACAATTTTTTTTATCCATTCATCACTTGATGGACATTTAGGCTCTTCCCATAATTTGGCTATTGTTGAGAGTGCTGCTATAAACATTGGGGTACAAGTGCCCCTATGCATCAGTACTCCTGTATCCCTTGGGTAAATTCCTAGCAGTGCTATTGCTGGGTCATAGGGTAGGTCTATTTTTAATTTTTTGGTCTAGTTTAATTCTGTTTTCCAGAATGCATCCACTGGTTTCTTTCACTTTTTTATTTCTATTTACCCATAAATAACTTCAGTCTGTTTCATGCTCTTAACTGTCTTTCCCTTGCTGTGCAGAAACGTTTTTATTTGATGTAGTTCCACTTGTTTATTTTTGCCTTTCTTGCCTGTGCTTCAAAAATCATTAAGACCAATTTCAAAGAGGGATATTATTTAGCCATAAAAAAATAAAGAAATATTGCCAATTGTGACAACATGGACGGACTCGGAGGGCATTAGGCTAAGTCAAATAAGTCAGAAACAGAAGGACATACACCATATGATCTCAGTTATGTGGAGTCTAAAAAAAATTGAACTCGAAACAGAGAGTAGAATGAGTTGGGGAGTGGGAGAAATGGATAGATGTTGATCAAAGGGTAAAAGCTTTCAGTTATAAGATGAATAAGTTTGGGGATATAATGTATATAGCATGATGGTATTAGTTAATAATACTGCATTGTATACTTGAACTTTGCTAAGACAACATATCCTAAGCTTTGTCATCACACTCAAAATGATAACAATGCATGGTGATTTAGGTGTTCATTATCCTAATTGTGAAAATTATTTCACAATTATATGTATATTATATGTAATTGTCATGTGTAAACTTTAAATATGTAAAATTTTATTTTCCAATTATATCTCCATAAAACTAGAAACAAAATTTAAAAATGTGTTATGTTTGAAAATAAAAATTCTCAGAATGAATGAGTTTTTCCACTTCTTGAGGAAGTGCAGAAAACACATTGTTCACGTTTCTGACAAATTATTTTAATTAGAAACATTCAAAATTAGGAATTGCCCTGTTAAGGTCTCTTTATTTATGTTGTTAATTTCCACATAGATAATTAAGTGAAAGCCATCTGTGGTGTTAATGGAGCTTCTTTGTCCCTGCACCGTGTCTACAATATCACAAAGACCTGAACAGTCACTGTCCATTTGAGGAGCTTAAAGAAGATTACCATGGCAAACATTCATAAATCCAATAATTAGTTCAATTGCATAATGGAAATCCATTAGAAAATTTTCATTTTACACATTGAAACTTAACTGATGTAACTAACAGTAATAGATTCTCTCTGGAAAATGTGTTCAAAAAATGAAAACGAAATTTACATCGAATGTTCATTGTTGTTTCTGAAGAAATCCCTCTTGAGAGAAATCTAATTAAACTGTGCAGTGAATACAATCCCTTCGGTCTTTAGTCAGAATAAAAATACTGCCTATTCCACCACCAGTTTGGAATTGTAGAAAGTCTGGAAGACCAACAGGGAAAAGAAAATTCACCTTATGGTTCTAGGTATGTTCCCCTATTCATAATTTCCTGTAAAATTACACTGAGGTTGTGGAAAGAAGATTCTGTTAGTTTTGGTTTCCATGGATTTTACCTGCCTAATCATTTGATTATTTTTTTCAAATCTAAATGAGTAACTTCATGTATGCAAATAAATAGATACATGGCTGGAAATATACTCCCTTCTGAACCCTTAATTGTGGCTTGAAGAAAAGTGTGGAATTCAGAACCTAAATATAGCACTTTTGTATTTTACTCTTTACGCTTAAGTTTTGTGTAACTTTTTCAATAGAATATCTTCCCATATTGCTTACATATACCCTGTGTATAGGATTAGAATATCAATAAGATAAAAACAAAAATTAGATTATATAATTTAAAGCCATTGTTTTCTTTTAATTTTTGTGAAAACACCACAAGATCTAGAAAACAAAATCAGGAAGAAAACTGCATCTATTTTAATTGGGCATTTATTTAGAAATATTTATCAAAATAAATCCAAATGTTTAGGTTCTCACGTAGGACCATTGATCCTACGAGAGCTCCTTTGCTGGGGTTTGATAGGCAACCATGGTGGTCTGGATTCCCTTCAGGATTACCTGTCCTCTCTGTTGTCTCCACAGATGTCTGGCTCTGAGCCTACAATGAGTGGAAATCAGTCCCTCTGCACCAAATTCACATTTGTGGCTTTTTCCTCTCTAGCAGAGTTACAGCCTGTGCTCTTCGTTGTGTTCTTACTCATTTACTTGTTTACTGTGGGAGGAAACCTCATCATCATCTCCCTGATCTGGGTCTCCACTTCCCTACACACTCCCATGTATTTCTTCCTGGTTAACCTCTCCTTCCTGGAGATGTGCTACATCACCAGTGTGGTGCCTCAGATGCTGGTGCATCTGCTGATGGAGACCAAGACTATAAGTGTGGGTGGTTGTGCAGCTCAGATGTACACATTTGCCATCTTGGGACTGACAGAATGCTCCCTGCTAGCAGCCATGGCTTATGATCGCTTTGTAGCTATTTGTTACCCGCTGCATTATACACTCTTGATGAGCCCTCGCATGTGTTTGATATTGGCTACAGCGTCTTGGACCACTGGGGTGGTGGTGGAGTCAGCCCAGATCACCTGGATCTTCAGTCTTCCCTTCTGCGGAACAGGAAAGATTCAGCACTTTTTCTGTGACATCATGCCTGTAATGAAACTGGCTTGTGTTGATACCTCCCACAATAGGATTGTGATGTTTGTTCTCTCCATGATCTTCATCATGACTCCCTGTTTGCTCATCTTGTGCTCCTACCTGCGAATTCTTGTAACCATCTTGAGAATCCCTTCAGCAGCTGGCAGACACAGAGCTTTCTCCACTTGTTCATCTCATATCTTGGTTGTTTCTCTGTTCTATGGCACTGCCTTGTTCACTTATATCCAACCAAAGACTGTACACACTCCAGAAACAGACAAAGCAACTGCACTCATGTACACAGTGGTCACCCCTGCTCTGAATCCTGTTATCTATACCTTGAGGAACAAGGAAGTAAAGGAAGCCTTTCAAAGGGTAACACAGAGGAATCCTCTTAGACAAATGGCCTAACCCAGCCATAGTGGATGAAACATATACTAATATACAGATAAGTTAGTTACCCAAGGTTTTATGATGCATCTACCAATATACATTGTCCTTAAAGTATTTGTACCATCCAACTAGGAAACACTTATGAATGTTGTACATTTTTTCAATGTGTTTAAGCAAAAGGGAACTATGTAGTAGGGTCTGCAAATTATTTATCTTTCGTTCACAAGCATTTCCTGTGTCCTGGACACTATTCATTTTTTCCTTCTCCATAAGTACTAGGATTAAGCTTGGTATCCTTTACACCACTTTACTGAGGAACTGAAATATTATTGTGGAGAATGTTAAAAATGAATAGGAAGCAATTAGCAGCTTTTTAGTGTCAAACATAGGCTGTTAGGATTTAAGTTCTTAAGTGGAGTACACTCCCTAATTACTTAGCTCTCTATACCTAAAAATCATGCATCTTAAATTATAAATTGTTAATAAATACTGTTGAGTGTTATACACTATAACACAACTCTAAGTATTTAAGGTAAGTGTTTAAAATGTCTAACTTGTAAATCCAGTGGCACCCTGATTCTTTATTCAAAACTAGATTCTTCCCTTGCTCTTATTCACTTAGTGTTTGGTTTTTCATATGAATCAAGTTTTAGAAAAACTCTTCCTAAGTGACATTCATTCTTGTTACTCCCATTCTAAGCCTTATTTAAATGTATATGTTTGAATATAATTTCCTTTAGGAGCTGACCATTTATTCTAGCTAATTAATTATATTATTTTTGACCCTGAATTATCAAGAACAGGACTCCCAAAATAAATAACTTTTAAACAAAAGCTGGTTTCTTATGGCAACTTTGGAGAAGTGAGGTGACCAAAATAATTTAAATGTTCAGTAATATTTTGTAGAAATTAGAGTTAACATTTTATTTTTATCTTAGTGTTTTCACCCTGTAGTCAAATCTTAATACCAGTGCAAGCAATTTATTTGGAAGGACTCAGAAGTGAGAAAATGATACAAGCAAGGGAAGACAGCCACTAAATTGCCCATTATTATGCCAGGTACCATAAAAGGCCACTAAAATTTATTCTTACAAGGGAAATCGTGTAAAGCACAATCCTAAAATGTATTGACATATAGGCCTGTGTACATACACACCTATCATACACATTGATTGAAGGTTGATCTTAGGGAGCATTAACTCTGACAGTAATACTTAGCTGCTAACTGTTGCAAACTTCTGGAAATGCCCTCAAGAACAGTGATTTGGATTTGTGACATCTGGAAAGTATCTGGCATTGGATCTTAAGATGGCAAGTTGGAGGGATATAAGAGGTAAGACTGTCAGTGAAATCTACCCATTTATTTTCCAGAAAGATTTGAGATACTTGTATTTGTGATAGTAAAGAAGGTAAAGTATATGTGTGAATTGGAATGAATATAAAATAAGAATTTTATATTTCAGTAATTATATTTCTGTGTTGTATTTTCTGGCTCTGTTTGTAGAATGGTAGTTCCTCAAAGGCCGGTGCTAGAGCTATACATCACAGTTCTGATATATAACATACTCATAATTAGGGATGAGAAACATATTAAAGATGAAGTGTATTTGAACAAAATTCCATGGACAAAACCCCCAAATCTCATTAATGTTTAGTATAAAGGGGATGCTTTGTATTGGAAGATACATAAGGAGTTACTCGAGTTCTTCTAGCCAGTGAGCCTGCATATCCAAAACAACAGTAGTAGTAAGAAACAAAAGGGGCCTGGAAGCATTGTTCAGCCCACAAGAAAGGTTGATTTTCTTTTTCTTTTTAACATAATTGGGGTATTTAAACCTAAATGCAAACCACGCGGTGTCACGTTACCTTGTATAAAACATAAAATATTCATAATTGTGGGTGTTCTGATGAACACACACTTAATAGCTCATTGTATCTTTTGTTTTTCACTCCTAGCACTAAGTGGATGCAAATAGAGAAAGAAATAGTGAACATGACTAATTATATTCAGCTTAAGTAATGGATCATGGGAAATGTTTCATTGGGTAATTTTGAAAAATAGTCACACTTAAACACTACTGTGTGACTATGTTCTTGGAACTTGTACCTATAGTCTTTCATCATTAATATGCTTGTAATAATGTAATAACAGAAGAACAAATTATTTTCTTTTTGATTATGTTTCTAGGTTGTGGTGATTAAATGGGTAAAACATTATTAAAAATCACCTAGCTTGTGTCCTGACACTGAGGAACCATATAGTAATAGTTGCTCTCACTATCAATTAAAATAGCATTGTGAAGTAAGTTAAGTCCTGTGGACATAAATACAGTGTCAGCTTTCAAGTACTGAGAAATGGTGTGTTCTTGTTTTAATGGCTGTTGTGATTACTTAACCATATTGTCTTCTCATAGCAAATCTCCAGTACTCTTATCATCCATGCTCAAGAAAAGACAAGTACAAAATACTTGAAGGGGACAGAAAGGGAAGCAGCTAAATTTGATAACCAAGAATTCATTTCGCATTGCAGGATGTGATAAAACTGATCCCTGTGTCATCATTCAGTCATCCTCTCAGTTACCTTACATTTACTATATTGGGGGAAAAAAGATTACATAATGTGTGTGTGTGGGGGGGGTGCTAATGATAAAAATATGACACTGCTATGGGAAGTGTTTCCTGTTTATCTTACTTTTAAATTGTGGTTGTCTTCCCCCCACCCGATCATCTTGTCTTCCCCTGTATTGAATACACAGTATATTGTTTTGCCCACATTATCATTCTAGTCAAATTATCACCCAGGTCCTAAGTTTTAGAGTTGTGGTGATCAGAACCTGGATGGTTGTTCAACGTCGCTCCTTATCAGGGAAATACAAATCAAAACCACACTCAGATACCACCTCACGCCAGTCAGAGTGGCCAAAATGAAGAAATCAGGAGACTATAGATGCTGGAGAGGATGTGGAGAAACAGGAACCCTCTTGCACTGTTGGTGGGAATGCAAATTGGTGCAGCCGCTCTGGAAAGCAGTGTGGAGGTTCCTCAGAAAATTAAAAATAGACCTACCCTATGACCCAGCAATAGCACTGCTAGGAATTTATCCAAGGGATACAGGAGTACTGATGCATAGGGGCACCTGTACCCCAATGTTTATAGCGGCACTCTCAACAATAGCCAAATTATGGAAAGAGCCTAAATGTCCATCAACTGATGAATGGATAAAGAAATTGTGGTTTATATACACAATGGAATACTACGTGGCAATGAGAAAAAATGAAATATGGCCTTTTGTAGCAACATGGATGGAACTGGAGAGTGTGATGCTAAGTGAAATAAGCCATACAGAGAAAGACAGATACCATATGGTTTCACTCTTATGTGGATCCTGAGAAACATAACAGAAACCCATGGGGGAGGGGAAGGAAAAAAAAAAAAAAAGAGGTTAGAGTGGGAGAGAGCCAAAGCATTAGAGACTGTTAAAAACTGAGAACAAACTGAGGGTTGATGGGGGGTGGGAGGGAGGGCAGGGTGGGAGGGAGGGCAGGGTGGGTGATGGGTATTGAGGAGGGCACCTTTTGGGATGAGCACTGGGTGTTGTATGGAAACCAATTTGACAGTAAATTTCATATATTAAAAAATAAAATAAAAAAAAAAAAAAAAAAGAAAAAAAAAAAAAAAAAAAAAAAAAAAAAGAACCTGGATGGTTATCAATAGAATTACAGCTGGAAAGGATACATCTGGGTATTTTAAACTCAGAAACTAACTGTCACTACAAGTAGAAGCTGAACAAACATATTTTATCTCCTGTGACTGAATAACATGAATGTGTGCTGTCTCCTGTTGAGAGTGTTTGTGGTTGTACATGGGATACTGTGGTAACATTAGGTGAAAGAAACTTCAGAAGAGAGGAATGACTGAAGGCTTCATGGGCACTGTAATAGCAGAGCCTCGCCCTCTTCAAAGGTATCTCTTAGCTGTCTCTGAGGTACATAATGTTTACCTCACGTATGTACCTCCCAACATACCGTAAGTCCAACAGCTGCCGGTCATTACAGAGTGTCTGATCCCTTTTATTGTTTTGCTCTTTTCAAATACTCACTGCCCTGAAAAACCACTTAGAGAGGATTTGCCGTTGCTATTTATTACCAAAGTACTAAGAAATCAGTCCATGTTTACACCAGAAGTAAAGTTTCTCAACCTCTAGTTCCCCAAAATCAGAACGCTTAATTTTCAGGAAAAGACACAACAAAAATTTCTTTACTAAACTTGTGTGGTATTTTATTTCTTGAATTCAAAGCAGTTTGCCCCCAAGTCAAAAGTTTAAAGAATATTTTCCACACATACCACAAAAGATAAATCAATGCTGACTATTGGTTTAGAAAACTGTGGAGAGGTTCCAAAAAAGCAACCTCAAAAAATACCCTATTGTAAAAAGTATGAAAGGAAAAAGATGTGTATACATCCTTAGTTTAAGTAATAGAAAGTTATGGACTCTAATGAGATGCTTTCCAGTACATGCCTACTTTTCTGAGACTTGCCCAGAACTCAGTCCCCTGACGTTAAGATAATTTGACATTACTTCCAAAGCCAAAACTAATTTTAAGTACCAAAAATCTCTAGTTAGTACATTTACAGACCTCCAAAATGATAAAACCTGATATTACACTTAACATTCTATGTTTTTAAGATATTAAACATTTTTAAAGGTGTGCCTGGGTGGCTCAGTGAGTTGAGTGTCTGACTTTTGATTTTGGCTCAGGTCGTGATCCCAGGGTCATGGGATTGAGCCCTGAGTTGGGCTCCACACTGAGTGTGGTGTCTGCTTAAGATTCTCTCTCTCTCTTCCTCTGCCCCCTCCCCCTCTTTTGCACTCTCTCTCTAATTAAATTCTTTTTTGTTAATTTTAAATCATGCAAAAAAGTTCATATTATATTTACTGTAACTATTGTTTTAAATATGCGATAGGCATGGAGTGGTGATTTTTCCATTTGCTTAACAATTTCAGATGAGGACAAAGGTGAAGGCAAGAGGCACTTGAAATTCTAAATAAGACTGCAAATGGATCAATAATAATTAGGTTTATTAAAAAAGCAGAAAGACCTAAATGTAGGACAGGAAATCATCAAAATACTACAGGAGAAAACAGACAACAACCCCTTTGACCTTGGCCACAGAACTTCTTATTAGACTTGTCTCTGGAAGCAAGGGAAACAAAAACAGAAATGAACTATTGGGACCTCATCAAGATTAAAAAAAAAAACAAAAAACCACTTCTGCACAGCAATGGAAACAATCAACATAACTAAAAGGCAACCGATAGAATGGGAGAAAATATTTTCAAATGGCATATCAGATAAAAGGTTAGTATCCACAATCTATAAGGAACTCATCAAACTCAACACCCAAAATACAAATAATCCAGTGAGGAAATGGGCAAAAGATATAAATACACTTTTCCAAAGAAGACATCCAGATGGCTAACAGATACATGAAAAAATGCTCAACATCACTCATCATCAGGGAAATACAAAGCAAAACCACAATGAGATACCACCTCGCACCTGTCAGAATGGCTAAAATCAACAACTCAGGAAACAAGGCAATGTTATGGAGAAATGCTGGTGGGAATGCAAACTGGTGCAGCCACTCTGGAAAACAGTATGGAGTTTCCTCAAAAAGTTAAAAATAGAGCTCCCCTATGACCCAGAAATTTTACTACTAGGAATTTATCCAAAGCATATAAAAATGCTGACTTGAAAGAACACATGCACTCCAATGTTTATAGCAGTGCTATCAACAATAGCCAAATTATGGAAAGAGCCCAAATGTCCATCGACTGATAAATGGATAAAGAAGATATGGTATATATATATATATATATATATATATATATATATACACAATAGAATAGTACACAGCAATCAAAAAGAATGAAATCTTGCTATTTGGAACAACATGGATGGAACTAGAATGTATTATGCTAAGCGAAATAAGCCAGAGAAAGACAACTATCATATGATTTCACTCATGTGGAATTTAAAGAACAAAACAGATGAACATAGGAAAAAGGAAGGAAAAATAAGATAAAAACAGAGAGGGAGGCAAACTGTAAGAGACTCTTTAATACAGAGAACAAACTAAGGGTTGTTGAGGGTGTTGGGTGGGGGCATGGGCTAAATGGGTGATGGGCATTAAGGAGCACTTTTTGGGATGAGCACTGAGTGTTATATGTAAGTGATGAATCACTAAATTCTACTCCTGAAACCATTTTTACACTATACGTTAACTAACTTGGATATAAAAAAAAAAAGTAGGAAGTCATCCCCCACCACCTCCTTATGTATAAGGAAGGCTGAGGAGGGTGTGAGGCAGTGAAACTGTTACACTTGTAAAACAGCCAGGTTCATGAGATTTTTCTACTTCTCACACTACATGGCAAACAAAAGCAGCAAGTCCACCAAATTACAGAAAACAGCCTATCTTAAAAAGTGAAACTGGACTGTAGTTCTCCATTTGGATGCTTGCTGGGATTTAGCACCTATGCATCTGAGTGAAGCCTCACATGACAAAACGTTTCAGATATATTTTGTTTGTATCCACTGGAGTTTGGGGGATTGTGTAAACATAAAGGCGAGAATCATTTCTTATCCAGTTAATATTGTTATTTTGAGGTTCGCTGTAGGAATCTTTAAAGGCAGCGTTTGACAGGAATGGAATAGAGAAAAAAATAAACAACTTAGGTACAAATCTAACAAAATATGTGTAAGATCTATATGAGGAAAACTATAAAACTCTGATGGAAGAAATTAAAGAACTGAAAAAAAGGAAACATAATAGCTTTGTACGTATCAGCAACATAACTAACTACATAATTAACTATAGGCTATCACTGCCTGGGCCTCACGTTTGTAAAGACATTTGCCCTTTTCCTCTTTCTCATCCCTGACTTACCAACCCAAGGTCTACAAACTGCTGGGCACTGGCTTGGTTTTTAATTAAATGAAATGAAAGATTTAAAATTCCATTGCACTAAATGTTAATCCCTAAAAGATAACTGGACGTTGTAGAAACTGACTGAGATAGTTCAGGAATACAAAGGGGGAAATCAAAACAGCAAGGTTAAACAGTGATTGGAAAAAGGTACAACCATTTCATAGCTGTGTTCCTAAAGACTTGAGCCTTCTAGTACAAATGTCTTATTTCTTTATGTGAAAGTCAGTTACACATAGTATGTATGTTGTATTCCTGCTTAAGTGGATTGGAATGACTAGAATGATCTATCCACACATTATTTCCCAAGTAGGAGAACTTATCAAAAACAATGAACACCTTATTAATGTTAAATTGATAATTTCCTTTATAATTAATGTGCCGATCTGTAAATTCATGAAATAAAATGTACACAGAACTTATTCACTTTATTTTTAGAGTCTTCCTTTTTCAATACTCTTTTAAAAATTTCCAACTCTTTTAGTAAGAAAGTCTCTGATGCATACTAGAAATATTAAACCCAAACTTTACTTTTTAGAAGATGGAGACATTTGTCATTCTGAGAGCACAGATTAAGAAACATCTCTATTAGAAGAATCCACCATTTTAAAGCAATGGGAAATGGATAGACAAAAAACAGGTGTTGGGCATACCTGAAACTGTAAAACTGTGGTTGGAGGAAAGAAATCTATTCTAAACACATTTCTTTATGTTTCTGTTCTTTCATCCTTTATTAGTGCTAACATGTAAGAGACATCTTTTGAATTTTTAATCTCCTTAGCAACCAATGACACTTTGCCTTGTTTCATTTCAGAAACACATCTTACCAATTTTCAAACCACACGTTAGCACCACATAACACAGGTGGGCATGTGGCCAAGGCCTCACTCACAGAAGAGAGTGGCTCAAAGTTTGATGACCCAGTAAGGTCCAATCAAACTAACTTTTAAGGTTTTACTTAAGCAAACAAGAAAGTGATATCTTTTCCATTGGACTTGAACTTGGGAATATATAACTCTGGAGCTTCTGAGGACTGTAGCACAAGGAAAGAAAATAATTTGGTTGTAATGTCAATGAGAGGAAAACACTGCTCAGAGCTGCATAAATCTTGAGTCAGGACAACATAGGCTAGTGAATCCAGTTTTCATAATGTGCTACAATTTTCTATTGCATGAGACAATAATGCCTCTCTTTTATCATTTTTTACAGTATTTCAAGATGAGGTATTCCCTGCCAGTAACTCAAAAATCCTCAATGATTCAAAAGCCATTTTAACATTTTAATTCATGTTCTAGAGACTTAGACTTAGCTATGTTTTTACTCTTTTTACTTTTCTAGGAAAGATAAGCTATTGCTGTACATTCTAGCTTGACATAACTTTATATGGTGAAAATGTTCAATGGTCTTCCCTACAAATTTCATGAATTAAAATTTTTTTTAATGTTTATTCATTTTTGAGAGACAGAGAGAGACAGAGCATGAGCGAGGAAGAGCAGAGAGAGACAGAGACACAGAATCCAAAGCAGGCTCCAGGCTCTGAGCTGTCAGCACAGAGCCTGCTGTGGGGCTATAACTCATGAACCTTGAGATCATGACCTGAACCGAAGTTGGACGCTCAACCGACTGAGCCACTCAGGCACCCCCACAAATTTCATGAATTAAAATATATTTTAATAATTCTATTAATCAAACAAATCTAGCATGCACATAGCCTTTAAGAGTAATTCCAGAATGATGCAAATGTGTTCAATAAATATCATTCAAATCTTATAGAACAAATAATTTGGAGTTATCCATTTGTTTGGCAGATTGTGTCTGAACGTATGTCATGTCTGGACATTTTTACACTTAAAAAAAACCTGACACTTTGTGACACTTTAGCTCTTACAACATATGCAATTTTATTAGAACTATTATATTTATTATAATTATTTAAAATCTACCCAAAGCAATATGATCATTCCCTTCTCTTGCTCCTTCACTCTGTTTTATGTATACATCAAATGAAGAACATGTCACATATGACTCATTTTTTGTCACTTAACTCTATTATTCTGTAAAACACTTATAACTCCCTGGCATCTCTCTCCACAAAAAGTTACAAGCTGCTTGAGAGCAGAGATGACTACTGTCATGGCCATCAATGATTTCCAATAAAGAAGTCCAAAGATGATATCTCCACCCTTCAGGGAGGACCTAGAAAGCATTAAATAGTTTAAATAAATACATTATTGATAATATCATTCAATTTTAAATGTTACCAGATTTGAAAGACCCAGATGAAGTAAAAGAGCAAATTCGTAGGGGTGGACAGAATTGCTGTTTGGCCACAACAAGGTTCAACTGAAGTCATTAGAGAAGCTGAATATATACAAGATAAAGTCATTATCATTACCCGTTTAAAGAACTCTTACAAGAGGCTTAATTTATTCTCAAATATGGAAAGCATAAAGTTAAAACCAATGAGAGGAAGTCACAGGAAAGCACCTTTCTGCTCAGTATAAAGAAAATCTTTCTAAGAAGCATAGCTTTTTGAAAATGAAATGGACTGCTTGAAAAAAATAAGAAATTCTCAGTTGTCAAAAATATTCAAGTGTATTCTAATTGATAATTGATTTAGGAAGCATATAGAAAGGACTTTGAATATCGTTAGGTTAAATTACTTAACGCACGTCTATGACATAAGAAAGCACAACACATTCTTCATTTGAAAGTATTAAACACTAAAAGCAGGTGCCTAAAATTTAAATCTCCATTGTCTTCCTTCTTCCTGACCCCCATCCTCTACCTTTAGGTAGAATATGGTTTCCAATCTTTTGGAGGGTTATTTGTATGCATGAATGCTGTAAAATAGACAAGTAAAACCAAACATTTCTTTAAATTTCTATTCCATAATCTTCTGAGAACCTATCATCAAATTCTTATTTAACTAAAAATAAGAAGAAGAATATCTATCCACTTTAAGGAAAGCTTTAAAATTTTGAAAGCTTTAGAACACTACATCTCTTACTTAGAATAAGAAACCCCTATCTCTAAGTGACAAAAGGTCTGGGAAACATGAAAGAAACATTTGAATTATAGCTTAATTATTTAGTGTCTGGGATTAGCCTCAAACAGAAGGTATAAAATGTTTTATTTTTGGCCAAAATTTAACATAGTTAGTATGTTGTTACTTCCTAAGTCGGTAGCCAGTTAGGATATACTTAACTAGTTTTGTTAAATGAGAACTTTGTATTTTTTTTTAATTTTTTAAAATTTTTTTTATTTATTTTTGATACAGAGAGAGATAGAGCATGAACAGGGGAGGGTCAGAGAGAGAGGGAGACACAGAATCTGAAGCAGGCTCCAGGCTCTGAGCTGTCAGCACAGAGCCCGATGCGGGGCTCGAACTCACGGACCATGAGATCATGACCTGAGCTGAAGTCGGACGCTCAACCAACTGAGCCACCCAGGCACCCCAGAGAACTTTGTATTTTTGAAGGCAGTCCACTTTGCATTGTTTTGGGTAAATTGCAGACTCATTATTTTCACCATTTTACTCTCTTCTTTCATATTTATCATTTTAGTCATCACAGTCAGGGAATTTCTACCTGTAATTATCTTCCAGTGTTATCCCTAACTCTTGGTGGGGTACAGAAGAAAAACTCTTTTAAGGTGACTGAGTATAATAGATGTCTTTGAGAAGACTTGAATAAAAATATTTTTGGTAGCCATTTCTCAAATTCTGTGCATATACTTAATTGTTATTACAACTTGTGATGTGATTTTGATATTTAATTGATATCAAGTATTAGGAGCATTAATGTTGAGATGATTCATTATTCTGTTTTGTGACTGCTCTGGTTAAAAGGACTAGGTGAAAATAGTGCATCATACTCAACATAGTTTCTAATGTAGTTCAAAGCAACTACTCAGTCTAACCAATCAAACAATAACCCTGAGTTTATATATATATATACATATATATATATATATGAAAAATATATACATATAATATATACATATTATATAAAGGTTATATATATAATATATGTATATAAAAGCTTGAAGTGATTACAAATAATAATAGTATATTAATTGAGGGAGGTAAAGATTGTAACATGTTTGACTAATGGAAATATCTTTTTTGAACTTTCTGTAAAAATTTTGCATCATCTCAAAAGAAATTGTTTAATTATATCTTGCCATCCAGAGTTATTTAAAAAATTATTTTTTAATGTTTATTTATGTTTGAGAGACAGAGAGAGACAGTATGAGTGGGGGAGGGGCAGAGAGAGAGGGAGACACAGAATCTGAAGCAGGCTCCAGGCTCCAAGCTGTCAGCACAGAGCCCAATGCAGGGCTCGAACTCACGAACTGTGAGATCATGACCTGAGCGAAGTCGGACGCTTAATCAACTGAGCCACCCAGGTGCCCCAGATCCATAGTTATTTTTAAAAGAAAAAAATATATTTAAACTTTCAAGAAATTGGGTAAAATGTCATTTTACATGTGTGTACTAGAAGTAAGAGAAACTGTGGTTCAAATTTGTCTATACATAAGGGAAACCATTTTAGAAAAAGAGCTTTAATTTTTTCACACTTATTTTAGGTTATGTTTTTTAAACCTGATGAATAACATAAGATTACTATTTCCACTGAAGGAATAATAAATATAAATAAATTCTAAACTAACTTCCAGATATTAGGAACGTAAAATGAGTTCAAACTGGAAGCTATAAATTGTACCTTCAAATAGACTGTTGTTGTTTTTAATATATGGTCAAGGGTAAATATAATTTCTCATGGAAAGAAGTCAGAAAATAGTGTTTGCATATATATATATATTTTTAACATGTGGACTCTTTGGGAACTACTCTGCTAATATGGGCATCTACCTAAAAGATTCTTGTGAGTGCACTGTGTGTGCTGGGTCTGTGTGTGTATGACAAGTATGAAAATTTAAGGGAAACAGTTGTCTCTGACTCTATATTTTTTAACATTTAATGTATCACTTAAAACTATTTCAAGCTTGAGTTGCCTAGTAATCATCTACTCAGGGATTTCCTAAGGTTCTTTCTAATTTAGTTCTTTGACTAAATTCACTTTTAAATAAGGTCCAATGAGACTGATTAAAATCAAGAGTTGTTTTACATGAGCTTTATTTAAGATGATTCATAGCAGGATACAAAAGTTTCACTCCACCAGTGGGAATCATCTGTTTGCCCTGGTGTAACCCATAGCTAATTATGCCAAAACAAGATCAATTTGTCTGAGGAAGTTTGAGGAATTATCTACCTCACGCCCCAGTTGTATCTTGAGACAATTGTATCTTGAGACCAGTGGGGTCCCATCTTCTTATTAACCTTTTTAAAGGTATGATTCTTTCTCTCATAGGTATGTCTCTAACTGGTACATTTAACTGTGAAAATGGAGCATTATTTTAAGCATCCAGTGGGAATCACAGTATTTGGAAACCATCAGAGTAAAATGATTCCAAAATGTTACCCTGAGGATAACTTCATCTTAAATTTAAGATAATTTATATAAATATTCTCCAAGGATAAATATGATTAATGGCAACAATAGAGAAGTGCTATATGAGTTTATGATTGGTCTCCAGGGTTTGATGAACTAAAAATGTAAATTTCTTTTGACTATAAACCCCAGAAGGTGCATTAAACACTCTAGGTGAAAAGGGTATCTTAAAGGGATTTTGTCCCCTCACATAATTAAGATGAGACAGTCCTTAAAAAAGAGGAAAGAAAGAAAGAAAGAAAGATCAAAAAAAGTTAATCAGAAAATTTCCCCATCAATTATACAAAAATCTCAGAATTAAAAGGAAAAAACTCTAGTTATCATGAATTATTTTTATCTAATCTCTAATATAGGTAAATTATTGTGGAAAAAATAAGAATTTGGAATTAGGAGAATTGGATTCTAGTAGTGATTGGTACCAAAAAGAAGTGTGCACATGGGCTGGCTAACCATTTTACTTTTCAGGTATTTCTCATTTAAAATCCTTAAGAATTCCAGCCTTATATCACAGACTTTTTTAAAGACTGAATTAAAAACTCCATGAAAACTACTGCATACACCATTTCCTGTTCTATTCCCTAGGCTGAAATATATTCAATTCAAAACGCCAGATGCCTACCATATTTTAGAGAAAATAAAACAAACGTCTAAACAGGAGATTTGTTGATTTTTTAAATTATTCATTTTAATTTCACAATCCTACTTGCCAAACACAATTTATCATTATTGAGTCTTCAAAAATTTTCATGCTTTTATTTCTTAGTTAATCCACAATAGGAAAATAGTAATTTAATTAGAAATCCATAATAATTATAATAATACATCTAGAAAAATCTCCAAATAGCTAGAGCTAAATAACATCTAAAAATATATGAATCAAAGAGGCACCTAAGTGTCTCAGTTGGTTGAGCACCTGACTCTTGATTTTGACTCAGGTCATGATCTCACTATTCCCGACTTGGAGCCCTGCAAGGGGCTCTGTGCTGGCAGTGCAGAACCTGCTTGGGATTCTCTCTCTCCCTCTCCCTCTGGTCCTCCCTCTTTTTCCCCCTCCCCTGCCCATGTGTACATACTCACTCTCTGGAGTGCTCTTTCTCTCTCAAAATAAATAAAAGAAACTTAAAAAAATACATGAATCAGGGTGCCTGGGTGGTTCAGTTAGTTAAACATCCAACTCTTAAATTCAGCTCAGGACATCATGGTTCAAGAGTTTGAGCCCACATCAGGCTCTGTGCTGACAGCATGGAGCCTGCTTGAGATTCTCTCTTTCCCTCTCTGCCCCTCCCTGTTCACGCTCTCTCTCCCTCTGTCTCTCAAAATAAATAAATAAATAAATAAATAAATAAACATTTTAAAAATACATGAATCAAAGTGGAATTAAAAAATGAAAAAAACCTGAGCTGAATGATTTTACACTAAATGATACTAGGGAAAAAATAACTGAAATGAAGCTAAAGCTATATTGAATTTGTCAATTATTTATTGATATTTGTTTGATAGGACACCAATGGCATAGAGAACAAAAGAAAATACAGGCAAAAAAGGCTTAATGAAAATTAAAAAAATTTTTGCTTCAACAGACAACAGAATAAAAATGCAATTCCCAGAATGGATGAAAATACTTTCAAGTCACATATTTGATAAGTGACTAGTATTCAGAATATATAGAGAATTCCTAAAATTCAACAACAAAAAGCAAAAAAATAAGACTCAAAATTGGGCAAGGAAATTAATAGACATTTCTGCAAAGATGATATACAAATAACAATCACATGTGGGGCGCCTGGGTGGCTCAGTTGGTTGGGCGACCGACTTCGGCTTGGGTCATGATCTCTTGGTTTGTGAGTTCGAGCCCCACGTTGGCTCTGTGCTGACAGCTCAGAGCCTGGAATCTGCTTCGGATTCTGTGTCTCCCCTGTCTCTGCTCCTCCCCTGCTCACACTCTGTGTCTCTCTGTCTCTCAAAAATGAATAAACATTAAAAAAAAAATCACATGAAAAGATGCTCACCATCACTAATCATTAGGGAAATGCATATCAAATCTACAATGAGATATCACTTCACACCAATTAGGATGGCTACTATTTAAAAACAAAAGAGGGGCACCTGGGTGGCTCAGTCGGTTAAGCATTCAACTCGGGCTCAGGTCACGATCTAATGGTTTGTGGGTTCGAGCCCCGCGTTGGGCTCTGTGCTGTTGGCTCGGAGCCTGGAGCCTGCCTCAGATTCTGTGTCTCCCTCTCTCTCTGCCCCTCCCTGACTCACACTCTTTTTCTCTATCTCAAAGATAAATAAATATTTAAAAATTATAAAAATAAATAAATAAATAAATAAATAAATAAGAAAGAAAGAAAGAAAGCAAGCAAGCATGGGTGAGGATGTGGAGAGATTGGAACCTGGTACACTTTTGGGGGGAATGTAAAGCTGTATAGCTGGAGAAAACAGTACAGATGGCCCCCAATTTATGACGGTTCAACTTGCTATTTTTTGACTTTACAACTGTGCAAAAGCAATGTGCATTCAGTAGAAACGGTACTTTGAATTTTGATCTTTTCCCGGGCTAGGGGGATGTGGTATGATATTCGCTCAAGATGCTGGGCAGCAGCAGTGAGCTGTAGCTCTCAGTCAGCCATAGTAACATGAAAGGGATACCAATCAATACCATTACATCAATTCTGTACCTCTACAACCACCTGTTTTCACTTTTGGTACAACATACAATAAACTACATGATATATTCAACACTATTATGAAATAGGCTTTGTGTTCATTGATTTTGTCCAACGGTAGGCTAATGTAAGTGTTCTGAGCACATTTAAGGTAGGCTGGGCTAAGCTATGGTGTTCAGTAGATTAGGTACATTAAATGCACTTCTGACTTATGTTATTTTTGACTTATGATAGGTTTATCATAACATAACCCCATCATAAGTTGAGGAAGATCTGCATAATGGATTCTTCAAAATATTAAAAATAGAACTGTCATCAGATGGACCAATTCCACTTCTAGGTACATATTCAAAATAATTAAAAGCAGGATCTCAAAGTGATATTTGTACACCCACGTTTGTAGCAGCATAATTCACAGTAGCTAAAACATGGAAGCAATCCAGGTGCCCATCAATTTATGAATGGATAAGCAAAATATGATATATATAAACAACAGAATATTGTTCAGCCTTAAAAAGGAAGGAAATTCTGACATATGCTACAACATACATTTACTTTGAAGACATTTTTTGAGTGACATAAGCCAGGCACCAAACAAAAAGACAAAATCTGTATGATTCCACTTATATGAAGTAGTGAAAGTAGTCAAAATCATAGAGATAGAAAGTAATAGAATGGTGTTTGCCAAAACCTGGGAGATAGGAGGAGAAGGCTAGCTATGGATTGGGAAAAAAATATTTGAAAAACATTTATCTATTAGAAGTTATCTACAACATGTAAAAACCTCTTATAACTCAAAAATTAAAGGCAAAAAAAAATGGGCAAAAACTTTAACAGAAACATTACCAGACAAGCTATATGAATGTTAATCAAATGAAAAGAGCCTTAATATGACTAGTTATCAGGGTAATGTTAGTTAAGTCAATACATACCCATGAGAATGACTGAAGTTAAAAACACTGAGAATACCAAGTGTTGATAGGATTTGGAGCAAGTTGAACTTTCACACATTGCTGGTAAGTAATGCAAAATGTACGGCTCCTTTGTAACCAGTATGGAGTATCATTAAAATCAAATATACACTTTCTAAATCAATAATCACCCCAATTATTTTATTAAAGGAAATGAAAATATATATCATCACAAAGTTATGTATATGATTGTTAATAGCAGCCTTACCATAAGAGTTTAAAAAAAGGAAATAGGGGCTTCTGGGAGGCTCAGTTGGTTGAATGTCTGATTTTGGCTCATGTCGTGATCTCGCAGTTAGTGAGTTTGAGCCCCGTGTCAGGCTGGTGCTGACAGCTCAGAACCTGAAGCCTACCTCAGATTCTGTGTCTCCCTCTCTCTCTGTCCCTCCCCTGCTCATTTTGTCTCTCTCTCCTTCTCAAAAAAAAATAAACATAAAAAAAAGGAAGTAAACCAAATTCAGGTTCAGTAGGTAATGGATAAATTGCAATACATCTATGTAATAAAAATACTACTTAGCAATGAAAAGAGCAAGCTGTTGATATAAACACATAAATCAATCTCTAAAACATTATGCCAAGAGAAAGATGTTATTACAAAAAGATAAATGCTGTAAATTCCATTTGTATGCAGTTCTAGAAAATTAAATATAGTGACAGAGCTGATCAGTGATTCTTAGAGGCTAATAATGGAATGAAGGGTTGAATGTGAAGGTGTATGAGAAATTTTTTTGGACTATGGAAATATTCTATATCACCACTTTATTTTAGATTTTTAATTAAACTCTAGGCCCAACATGGGAGTTGAACTCACAACTCTGAGATCAAGAGTCACATGTTCTACTGACTGAGCCAGCCAGGCACCCCTAAATCATGATTTTAATGATGATTTCATGAATGTATACTTTTACCATAACCCATTAAATTATACAGTTAAAATTGGTAAATTTTATTTTATATATATTTTATCTCAAAAACAAATGTTTTAAAATTTCAAGGCATCTACAAAAAAAGGAAATTTCTAAGTTCACAAAGATTGCAAGATACTAATTTAACTTAATAAGAACATGCATTTCCACTATAAGCAATGGACAATTGAATAACAGCATTAAAAACACCATCTAGGAGAGCATTAAAAAATTTAAAAACCTAGAATAAACTTACCAAAACATCCACAAGCCCTCTGTACTGAAATCTGCATTGCTGAAATTCCAGAAAGCTTAAATAGAGAGATATACTGTACTCATGAATTGTTAAGATGTATTATTAACATATTGAGTTCCCCCAAATTGAGCTATAAAGTTAATACCATTTGAATTACAATTCCAGTCATATTTTGTAAAAAGTTGAAAAGCTGATTCTATTATTTTTATGAAAACGCAAAGAATATAGAATAGCAGTAACATTAAAAAAAAAAAGAAAATCGGAGGACTAAAACTGGTTTTAGATTTAGATTTAACATTAAGATATAACAATCAGAAAACTGTTGTATTGGCATAAGAATATATCAGTGAGGCAGAAAAGAGAATGCAGAAAGACTGCATGTGTAAGATTTTTTTTTATTTTTAGCAAAGAGAAACTCACTGGAAAAAGAGAATTCTTTTCAACAAATAGTGAAGAAATAACTAGCCATAAAAAAAACAAAAACAAAAACAAACAAACAAAAAAAACCAAATAAAATGCTCCTGGATCCCACCTTGTATCATGTCCCCTAATTGACTTAAAGTGGATTCACAGACATAAACATGAAACCAAAACTATTAAACTTATAGAAAACCCACAGCTTATCTTTGAAAACTTGGAGGAGGTAAGCATCCCTCAGAAAAAAACACATGAAACACTATTATTTTAAATGATAATTTGACTTTATCAAAATTTAAAAAATGTGTTCTTCAAAGGACATCACATTTGATATGAAAAGGCAAAATATGGACTAAGAGAAAATACCTATGATTCATGTATCTTGACATAGGACTTTTATCCTGAGTATATAAGAATGCCTATGAATTCAATAATTAAAAGACAAACATATCACCATAAAAATGGGCAAAAGAACATCCATTTATTTGACAGCTTATGGCCAATGAGTTCACAGAAACATACTAATTTGACATCGTTAGTATGGAAATTAAAGTTAAAATCATGATGTGAGGCCACTTTACACAAACTAGACTGGCTACTATTGAGAAGACAGATAAGCAACTGGCAAAGACGAGGAGCTACCAGAATTCTCCTACCTTTCTGGAGGCTGTATAGACATCTTATCAACTTCTGATTTAGTTCAAATGCATAGATAAGTTAAAGGCACCAATGTAAGAAGGACATTATTAAAATAAAAGTATTCTTATATTGATAAAACTTAAATTTAGAACTGAATAAAACTAGTCTCAAATTGTAATTAATAAAATAGCTTCTATATAGAAAACATGCTACAGAAACAAGTTGCCAAGTTCACCATCATAGTAGGAGATCATCACATATCTCACTAAGTATTAAAAAATAAAGCAGACAGGAAATCAGGAAAAATGTAAAGAAGTACAGTTAAAAAGGCTGATATGATAGACACCTGCTAAAATATATATAAACATGCACATGTATAATGTGTGTGTGGGCCCCCAAAACAAAAGAATGCAGTTTCTTCTTCAGCACATGAGGAATAATTATCAAAATAAAATCATAAATTAGGCAGTCAAGTTAGATTCATCACAATTAGAAATACATATATGGATAGCATTCTTTGGAAATAAATAAATAAGGCAACAACTGGAAAAGCTCATTAACAGTACCCTCATATTTTTTTTTCTATTTACAAGTTTATTGGATCATCGTGACACAAAATCATTACAGCAGTGTGATACATCCCTCTTTCCTTTATGCGGAAATGTCATAGTGAATAAATTCTTATATTAACACATCATACAATTTTGAATTAAAATTCCAGTCATATTTTGTAAAAGAATCCTGCACAGGATTCTTGTGATTACAAGAATAAATTACATGTTAAAGTGACAGTGTTCATCAAAAGGAAATTAATTGTCACTGAGGACCATCATCTTTAAGGAAGTGCATTTCACTGGGTTGGTCCATAGTTCCCTTGGCCTGCCCATGAGGTGCATTCCAGGGGTTGGGCCACCCCAGGACGGGGCCTTCCTGGCAACTGCCGGCACAATGTGGGAACAAACCCTGTGGAGCATTCAGTGACAGGACCTATAATCCCAAACAGTCCCACCACTCATCAAACAGTGCTTACTAAGACACATTTCACTGAACAGGAAAAAAATGTAAACCAGCAAGGTCCAGATCCTGCTCCATCAAGGATCCCGTGTGGACCCCCACCCCAGGTGGCAGCCCCCTGCTCCGGGCCCAGCACATGAACGCACCAGTGGGACGCAGAGAACACAAGGGACAGCAGGCTGAACAACCCTCTGGCCACCAGGTGTCCTGGATCACGGCTGTGAGGGTGACAGAGAGCGTCTCTGCGGTGAGCAGGTGCCCCCGAGCAAGATACCTGGGGGACTTGTAGGACTTAGATGGCCTCACAGAAGCAAGACACACCACCCTGTGCAGTCCACTGAGTGTCCTCAGCCTGTTGGCAGGTAAGCTTTTCCCCCAGGGGGCCGGCCTAGCTACCAGCGCCCCGTGGATTGGGGGCTGGATGAGGGCTTCTCGCCAAAGAGAGTAGAAAGAGTCGAAGTAAAAATGACAAGATAAACCAGCGTAACAACATTTCACCTCTCCTTTTGAACGGTGGGCGACGGTGGACCCGGGCCACCTGGCTCCTGTCCTGGCCCACGTCGTGCGCTGTCTCGGAGGGTTGCGGGCCGGGCTCAGCACTTGGCCGGCGTCACCTTCATCTCCTCCAGCAAGTTGCTCAGCAACATCCATTCACTGCTTTCCCATCGAGTGATAGGGACTTCCTTCCTTGTTCACCAGCAGCAGACAGGCATGGTGGCCCTGGATGGGGCGGCTGTATATACATGGAGGTGCAGGACTGTACTCTCTCCACCACAGAAAAATGGTGATGAAAACAGATCTATACCAGAAGGTTCTGGAAGGACATACTAATACCATTGACTTTGAGTGAGCTCATGCTCAGGTCCCCAGACTCTAGCAACTTGGCAAAGGCATCGCTGCAGCAGGGCGTTGTGACCAAGTATGAGGTACAGCTGAAGTGCAGCTTGAAGTCCAGCTTCTTCCGCCCTTTCTCAATCTTGGGGATGAAGGATAGGATCCCACTGAGCTTCTGGGCCATGGCAACAGTTCCTTCATATTTGTAAAATTTACAATCTATTACCAAGTAAACCACTGGTCAAAAACTATTAAACATATTTATATCTCCACAATAATGGAAAATACTATGAATCAAGCATTTTTTAATTTAAAACAAAATTGTGAAAAACACTTTTCCCTACTAGATTACAGCAATTGGGTATGACCTTTTGTCTTTAGCCATAAGGTATAGTCAAGATACTGTTTAATTTTCTATCCTTGATCATTGTTCTATGATTATGTAAAACATAAACATTGTGGGAAGTGGAGACTTAAGGAAAGGGGTTGTTTTTTTTTTTTTTTACTATTTTTTCAACTTACCTGTAACTTTCTGACAGAGAATTTAAAGTAACTATGATTAATATGTCATGTAATGGAAATAATAGACAACATGGAAGATCATAAATTTAATTTTAGGGGAAAGATGGGAACTCTAAGAAAAAAATGGAAATGTTAGAAATCAACACAGTAACCTAGATTTAGAATGTCTTTGCTGTTCTCATTAGTATACTTTATACATCTCCCCAAAATTATTAGAATTAATGAACATGAAGATAAATCAATATAAATTCTTTAAAATGAAATGTAAAGAGATAAAACATTTTTAAAAGAGAAAGCAGAGCATCCAATAACTGTGGGACAATACCAAACAGTGCAACACATGTGTAATTGAAATCACAGGGGGGCACCTGGGTGGCTCAGTCAGTTGAGCGTCCAACTTCGGCTCAGGTCATGATCTTGCAGTTCGTGAGTTCGAGCCCAGCATCAGGCTCTGTGCTGACAGCTCAGAGCCTGGAGCCTGCTTCAGATTCTGTGTGCCCCTCTCTCTCTGCCCCTTCCCCGCTCATGCTCTCTCTCTCTCTGTCTCTCAAAAATGAATAAACATTAAAAATTTTTTTTGAAATCACAGGTAAGTTACAGATAAGTATGAAGATAAGTTTGATAAATAATGGCTAAAATTTTTCCAAAATAAATGACAGACACAAATCCAGAGATCCACACAGTTCAGGGAACACCAACCAGGAAAAATACCAAAACTACTGCACATAAGACATATGGTGTTCACACTACTTAAAACAGAGACAGAGAAAATTATGAAGGCAGCCAGAAAAGTGAAGAGAAAGCATCTATAAAAGAAATAAAGATAAAGAGGCACCTGGGTAGCTCAGTGGGCTAAGCACCCAACTTCAGCTCAGGTCATGATCTCAAGGCTGGTGAGTTTGAGCCCCACATCAGGATCACTGCTGTCAGCGCAGAGCCTGCTTTGGATCCTCTGTCACCCTCACTCTGTCCCTCCCCTGCTTTCATTCTCTCAAGAAAGAAAGAGAAAGAAGAAAGAAAGAAAGAAAGAAAGAAAGAAAGAAAGAAAGAAAGAAAGATTAAAAAAAAAGAAAAGAAATCAGGATAAGGAGAAATAGGAATACAGATGAATTCTCATAAGAAACCATGCAAGCAAGGAAACAATAGACTAACATCTCTAAACTGCTAAAAAACAGACAGAAAAAAAAAAAAACCCACAAGAAACTGCAGACCTAGAATTGTATATCCAGTGAAAATATCCTTCAGATACAAAGGAGAAAGACTGTCTAAGATAAAAACTTAAAGACATTCATTTCCCACTTTAAAAAATGTGTATAAAGTATTTCATATAGAGGTAATATAATATGGGTCAAGAACTTGATCTACAGAAAGAAATTACAAGTTTTAAAATGGACTAAATGAATATAAAATAAAATCTTATTTTCTCATTTTATTTTTTTAACATTTATTATTGAGAGACAGAGAGAGACACAGCCTGAGCATGGGAGGGGCAGAGAGACGGGGGGAGACACAGAATCTGAAGCACGTTCCAGGCTGTGAGCAGTCAGCACAGAGCCCGAAGCGGGGCTTGAACTCACAAACCGCAAGATCATGACCTGAGCTGCAGTCAGACACTTAACTGACTGAGCCACCCAGGCTCCCCTTGTTTTCTCATTTTAAATTTCTCTAAAAGATAACTCTTTAAATCAGGAGTCAGCACACTGTATAGCCCTTGTGATGAGGGAAACAAAGGCAAGAAAAATGTAGTTTAAATTAAATCTCCTTGCAGCTTACAGCCCACTGATAGATACCAGAGACGTGCAGCTCCAGTAACATTCCTCGGGAAGTTCAGAGCTGCCTTAAGGCCTTAATGTAACATTTTTTTAAAAACTGAAAGCAACCTTATCTTGACAATAGCTAAAATTCTGAATCTTGTAAGAACCAGCTTTCAGCCTACAGAAATTCCTTAGAAACTAACGTTATCTCTACCACCCCGTCCCTGCACAGACTTAAAAATATATAATCAGTTACTCCTCACAATCCTGGAGCAGCTTTTTCTGCCCATGGGTGCTGTCCCTGTGCTATAACAAAATCACCTTGTCGCACTAAAAATGTCTTAAGAATTTTTTCTTAGCCGTTTGCTCACGAACCCCACTTCAAATTTCATCACTTGGATCCAATCTGGTCAGCCACAAGATTTTACATGCCTGTGAGTTAGAAACATTTTTCACATTTTTAAATTGTACAATTTTAAATGACTGGAAAAAATGTAAAAAAATATTTTATGACACATGAAAATTATATGCATTTTAAATTTCAGTGTCAGTAAAATTTTATGGGAACTCTGCCATGCTCATTCATTCCTATTTCTCTATGGCTATTTTCTTGTTATAATGACAGAGTTGAGAAGTTGCAAAAGAGATTCTGCTACATTGCACATTTCCTCCATATATTTTTATTTGATGCTTTTGTTTGTGTCTGTATTTTTCCACATTTATTTAGCACATTGTTTATTAAAGGCTCTTGATAAAGACAAAATGTCTAAAATGCACATTTCATTCTTTACATGACATGATTTTTTTATTGCTTTGAGAATTTACTTTAATTCTGGGTCATTTATTGGTAAATCCTCAATTTCAGTATATTTGAGTCTTTCCTCTGGGAAATATGAATTACTGAATAATGGATAGCAGTCTGATAGCCAGTATTCTGGCATGGAAGTGAGGGAGGAATCCCGGAACATCTCACATTTGTTTAGGATATAGTTTTTAATTGCTCCATCTTTTGGTATGATGCCCACCCATGTTCTTTGCTGTCTCTAAATCTGGAAATCTTTTAGTTTACACTTCCTGGGAAATAAACCTCAAAGTTGTAGTGTGGGAGAGGCAATCACCCAGCATCACTATGTGGGGGAATGAAGAATGTCATCCCAAAATATGCCTCCTTGACATAAAAAGTATGTTGAGCTAAAGGCTCAAATTTGGAGTCTGTTTTGCTGGAAACAGACTCATCACCCCAGAGATGGCACCAGAGAAATCTGCAAATAAAGCTTAGTCCATTAGTTGTTGGGGTTTTTTTCCCCCATATATATTTACCTTCTCTCAGTTTGCCACTGTGGAAGCCTAAAACTGCTTTGCTTTGTCCAGTCATTTCTCAATACATGTATTGTTGTTTGCTGAAGCTGCTATGTGAACCGGAATTCTAAATCCCCGTTGTAAGTTATTTTTATTTTAGGTTTCTCCCATGTGATATGCACTGCATACATTAATAAACTGTTTTTTTTTTCCTCTTGTCAATCTCTTTTTGTTTAAGAGCCCCAAATGAGAACCTAAGATGGGTAGAGGTAAAGTTTTGACTCCCCTACAGAAGAATCCAGGCTGAATTGTATATTTGTAAGCATGATTCTTGAAAGTTGTTAGTTTGTTAATCACAAAATAAATGTGGCTTAAATTAACTGTAGGTTTATTTCCTTTTCAAAAACTGATGTCCTGAGATAAACAATGAAGAAATTGTGTAGTAGTTTTACATTCATCAAGGACACTTGCTCTTTCTAACTTGTTAGTCTACACCCTTCAACAGGGAGATACCACTTTGTAGTTAATAACAAATATCACTCTGATATTTTCCAGGTCTTACTTACAAAGAGGTGAATCTAGGGTGGCCTTGTGAATCACACTGACTTATATAATGTGGTAGCATTGATGTTGTGGGAATTTTTAACATTTATGAGGATTTTCAAATACCCCTCTTGCTGTATTTGTGAACTCTGTGCCCATCATCATGTCGAGGAGACTGGGTTAATATTCTAGATAATCATTAAATGATGAGCTTTTAAATGTTTGTTGTGTTAAGCCACTAAGTTTTGATGCATACCATTGTTGAGCTCCAGCCAAAGAGAGAAAATTTTAATTTAAAAAAAAAATTAAAGCCCTTATAAATTAAGGAGGAAGAAGAACGATGTACAAATTTCCTTTAAGGGTACTTATAATTTTCAAATGACACTGCTGCTTATATCCTTTTGGTGATATCATAACCATACAGCCTCATGAGAAAACTAGAGGATATTATTCAGCCTACTAATAGACTAAAAATGAAAAACCATGATAAAATTTATTGATAAGGAAAAAATTCAACCTGCATTATAGGTGCAAGCTATGAGAAAATTAGAATATAAAGGAAGCTTCACAACCTTACCAAAAGCATCTGCAATAAGACAACCATTAACATCATACCCTATAGAGAGAGAATTTTCTGCTAACACCAGGGAAAAAACAAGGATATCTGGTTCACTACCGCTGTTCACCATTGAATTGAGTGTTCAAGAAAGTGTGATAAGTTAAGAAAGATATTAAAAAGGCACTCCAAATGGAAAAGAAGAGTAAAACTGCATTTATTAGCAGATGCCATGATTATCTGTGCATTAAATTCAATAGAATCTACAGAAAAACTACCAGAAATAATAAATGTCAAACCAACTTTACTTTCCAGGTATAAAGTTTACTGGTCATGATGCAGTATCCCTTTTATGTATTGTGGATTTGATTTTTCTAAAATTTTATTAAAGTTTTGTATATTTGTATCTGGTAACTGGATGGCTCAGTCAGTTGAGCATTCCACTCTTGGTTTCGACACAGGTCTCATGGTCTCACACTTGTGGGATTGAGCCCCACAACAGCTCCGCACGGACAGTCTGGAGCCTGCTTGGGATTCTCTCTCTCTCTCCCTCTTTCCCTACCCCTCCCCCCACTCACTCTCTCTGTCTCTCAAAATAAGTAAATAAACTTAAGAAAAAAAGAACTTTTGCATATTTGTGTACATGAGAGATGGGTATTCTATCAAAGTAATGTTGGCCACATAATGATTTGGGATATATTATTTCTATTTTCATTTTCTGGAGGAGTTTGAGTAGAATTGTATTCTACTAAAAACATAAATTTCTATAGAATAAAAATATTAAATATTTAGTGATAAATCTGACAAATGTGCAAGCCCAGTTTACTAAAAACTAAAAAAAAATTGCAGAGAGAAATTACAGAAGAGAAATTACAGAGAGATATGCCATATTAAATCATTGGAAGATTCAGTAATATTAGATTTGTTATCCCCTAATTGATCTATGAATTCAAATCAATTTGAATCAGTATCCCAACAAGGTTTTTGTGGAAATTGGTAAGTTTATCCTAAATTTTCACGTAGAAATTCAAAGGACAGAGGATTTCCAAAACAACTTGAAAAAGAACAAAATTGGAGGCCTAATTCTAATACTAGCATTGTAATTCTAGACATTATAAATCAAAACAGCATGGAATTTATATCAAGACATCCTGATAGACCAAAGCAAGAGAGTCCAGAAATAGATCTACGCCTACATGGTTGTTGATTTTTCAGCAAGGATACAAAATCTTTTTTTCAGTGGAAAAAAGATAATCTTTTCAACAAAGTGCTGAAACAATTGGATATCTATATGCAAAAAAATTAATTTATACCTCTCACCACATACAAAAATTAACTCAAAATGCATCACAAAAATAAATGCAAAAACTAAAATATAAAATTCCTTGGAAACCTAGGAAAATGTTTATGACTTATAAAGCTTATAAAAAGCGACCAAGTGGGAAGAAAGAGAACTGAATAAACACTGAAAATAAAGAGAGTTGCAAAGGTTAAGGAAAAAACAAACTGAAAACAAAAAGGAAGAAACAAAAATATTAATGTATCAGATAGAATTCTGGGGAATATCATTAAGCACACACAAAAATAATACAAAATTATAATTTGAACACACTTGAATTTCAAGTGTGCAGAAACGGATTTGTGGTAATCCTTGTTTCATGCTCCACTATCAACTTCAGACCATGCTGTTCCTCTCATACCTGCATCCTCCCATCCCAAATCTCACTGCCTTAATCGTCCAGTTGCTAACATTTAAAATAGTTTGAGTAAATACACAGATCTTTCTAACTACTTTTATTTCAGTTGCTTTATTTTATTAAAAAGTGTCACATACATAATTCCATATAATTTATGTAGACACACCTCACCAGGAGGTAAAGCTTCACTCCCCACTCTTTAAGAAGAAGCTGTACTTACTGATTTGCTTCCAAAGAGAATTGTATGAAAAGAGAGAAAAAGTAACTACAGAGGAGATACTTGATAAGCACCACCTTAGCCAGACGATAAAGGTTAACATTGTCAGGGATTAAGTGATGTTGATAGTATGTACCCATTGTACCTTTGATATGATGTGTTGAGAATGTCACTTCACCTGTATGATATTCCTTATAAATACCCACAATCCCAGTCTAGCCATAAGAAAAACATCAGACAAACTCCAGCTGAGAGGCATTCTACAAAATAACTGACCACTACTCCTCAAAATTATCAAGATTATCAAAAATGAGGGAGGTCTAAAAACTGTCACAGTTTAGAGTAGGTTATAGAGGCATGAGAATAAAATGTAACATGGTATCCTGAAAGAGTTCCGGGAAATGAAAAAAAAAATCAAAAAAAAAAAAAAAAAACTAATGAAATCTGAATAAAATATAGACTTTAATTTTTTTATTTTTTTTTTAACATTTTTATTTATTTTTGAGACAGGGAGAGACAGAGCATGAACAGGGGAGGGTCAGAGAGAGGGAGACACAGAATCTGAAACAGGCTCCAGGCTCTGAGCTGTCAGCACAGAGCCCGACGCGGGGCTCGAACTCACGGACCGTGAGATCATGACCCGAGCCGAAGCCGGCGGCTCAACCGACTGAGCCACCCAGGCGCCCCGACTTTAATTTTTTTAAACATCATATTCCATAAGTGATGTTTGGGGAATGACTTCCTCCTTAACATATTATTATTTAGATTCACTTTTGTTGTGGGTGTATCTGTCATTTCTTTGTTGCATAATATTCTGTTGTGTAAAAACACCAGTTTTCATTGATCAAAAATCCCATTGATGAGCGTTTTATTTCTGGAATTTTTTATCTTGTTCATTATGCTGTTATGAGCATTCTTACACATATCTTCTCCACTTCATGTGCAAGATCTCCTCTTGGGTATCTATTCAAGAATAGAGTTTTGTGTCATAAGATACATAAATAATCCACTGTAGAAGATAATGACAAACTTCCCAAATTATCTGTATTGATTTACACTACCAAATGTGATGTAAAATACAACCTGTGGACCACTTGCAGATTGAATCTTATTTTTTCATTGTCACCCGCAACAGCCTATTTTGTACATTTTTATAATCACCACCATGAAATGTTAATACTACAATCATATGGTAATAACTGTGTGTATATATACAGAAATATGATTTTTATTCCATGTGTAAATAAAAAGGATATGATACAAAAGAATATTTTAAATTAAAAAAATAAGATTTTTATATCACAAGCCAGAAACAATGTTTGCTCCCTTAGAGAAAATATCCTTCTGTTTAGAATGTATGCTGTGGACCATGTACTCTCCAGCTTTGGCATGGTCAGACTTTTTCACTTCTTTCTAATTAAATGGGCATAAAATGGAATTTTATTATAATCTTGATTTACGTTTCCCTAATCACTATTGATATAAAACATTCCAATTAAATTTTGCAATATTGTTTGCTCTTCTGTAGAATGTATACTAATATTTTATCCATTTCACCCTGGTTAATTGTGCCTTTCTTATACGTTTGTAGAGCTCAGTATATTATCTTTTTATTTTTTTTTTTATTTTGGGGAGAGCACAAGCAGGGGAGGGGCAGAGAGAGGGGGAACAGAGGATCCAAAGTGAGCTCTGTTCTCACAGGCTGACAGTCTGACCACAGCATGCCCAATATGGGGCTCTAACTCACAAACCGTGAGATCATGACCTGAGCCCAAGTCCGATGCTCAATCGACTGAGCCACTCAGGTGCCTCGAGCTCAGTATATAATCTTATTGGTTGTGAACATTTGTGTATATGTGAACATGTACTATAAACATATTCTTTAAGCTTGCATTTTGTGATTTTACTTTTTATAAAGTGCCTTTGTTGGGCAAAACTACTCCTACATGTACTTATCTCTTCTTACATGATTGAAGCCCTTTGTAATCTTTAAAATCTTTTTCTCTATTTCATTTTTTTCCCTATGGATGAGAAATAATTTATGCTCCCAAGGCACAATTGATCAAAGCTACATTTATTCATTCCTGAAAAATTTATTTTTCTCTTGAATTCTTTGTGCTGAAACTTTCAGAAAAGTTTATTAGATTGGCTGATACGTTTACATTAAAATTATGAAGAAAACCTGTCTTCCACATGACAGCATGCTCATGCATTGTTTTCCTGATTCTGTTTAGTTGTTCACTGAGTTTCTTTAAGAGGATTATTTTGAATTCTTTGTCAGGCAAACTGTAGATCCCCATTTCTTTGGGGTCTGTTACAAGAGCTTTATTAATTCATTTGTCGACGTCATCGTGTTTACCTGATTCTATGTGATCCGTGTGGCTTTGGATTGGTAAATATGTGTTTTAGGGAGCAAACACCTCTTGCAGGATTTATGGACTGGTTTCAGCAGGTAAAGTCCTCCTCCTGTTGGTTTCCTGAGCTAAAGGAATCACCTCCAGAATTGTAGTGATGCTGGATTGGAGCCAGTTTAAGACTGTCCTTGGGTCTGTAGTGGAGTCTTTGTTGGCATGCTTGTTACCAGGGGCTAGGGTGAGCACTGATACTGTCTGGTCCCTGGGTGGATGGACTGCCTCCGGCAGCTTGTTCAGTAGGGTGGCACTGGGACAAGGATCTCTTTCAGGGTCCATAGTCAGGTCCTCATGTATCTCTTGCCAGGTGCACAGACAGGAGTGTCTCCTGCTGGGTCCCTGGACTCGCAGGACTGCTGGCAGACTGTGGCTGTAGGGAAACATATGGCCTTTTCAGGATCTTTAGTGGTGCAGACAGGAGTGTTTCCTGCCTAGTCTCTGTGTCAGCAGGACAATTTATGAACTGCTGCTGGGACAGGCCGGAACCCAGTTACAGGACTACTCAGAATCTACAATCTGATCGCGTTTGGTGGGCTTATTTTCAGGAACTCCCAGACTCTGGCTGAGAGGGACTGGAGCTGGTTTGCCAGCTACTTCCAGGTCCACAGACAAGACGGGAGGTCTATATGCCTATTCCCCAACCTATGGAGGGGCATGATTCCCTCTGAGTGCCCTGGCATTTGGTACTGGTCACAGGATCAAGCCAAAAGGGGATGTAGTTGAGTCCTCAGGGGTATGGAGCTGTTTCCAGAACCACAGCTGGGACCACGTCCAGGAGTCAAACTGCTTGGATGTTGGCCTGTGATCTTGAAATGGTTGTCTTCAGTGGCAGACTATACCAGGATTGCACAGTCTCCTACCTGGATCCCAAACCTCCCACAAAGGCACTTTGTCCACGGATGAATGCCAAATTATTGTTCAGGAGGGATATGAGAAGGGTACAGCTTATTCTGTGGTCTTGCTGACATCACTCCTCCCTTCTTTGTATTTTTGAATGTTACTTTTCTAGTGCATATTTTAAGGAATTTTCTAATTTTCCACATTGAGGTTGTATATATCTTTTGCTAAATTATATTAAATCCTTGGTAATATCTGATATACATAGAAATGGTGCAGCCTTTTAATTAAATATTTTAGTTGTTCACTACTGTTCTATAAACATGAAATTGATTTTCTATGTTAACTCACACATTTGTATAACACTTCTTCAGATTTTCTTTGTAAATAATCATGTAAGTGAACAGTTTAATCCTATGTTTAATCCCTTATACTTTGAAGTTTTTATTTATTATCACATTGCTCTTACTAGAAATAATAAAATGCTGAACTACATTGAGGATAATGGACATTTTTTATCCATATATGTCTAATATCTTTCCTTTTAGAATGTTCATTAGTTCCTATAAATGTAATTTGACAGATTAATGATGTTTGGTCACTTTTATGATTTTACTGTTTTTAATATAAAATGGTGTAAAAATTTATCAAATATTCTTTCTTCATCTATGAGATATTGTTTTTTATATTTCATCAACAATAAAATGTTATCATTCAAACAAATCAATTATAATGGAATAAGAAACATCATCTAAAGAATTCTTAACATGAAAAGTAAGCAGAAAAATTATATAATAACAAAAACAAAAGCAAGATACATGGAAAAGTAAGTAAAAGTTTTTTTTTATTTTTAATTTTTTTTTTAACATTTATTTATTTTTCGAGAGACAGAAAGAGAGCATGAGCAGGGGAGGTGCAGAGAGAGGGAGACACAGAATCAGAAGCCGGCTCCAGGCTCTGAGCTGTCAGCACAGAGCCCGATGCGGGGCTCAAACTCATGAACTGTGAGATCGTGACCTGGGCCAAAGTCGGTCGCCTAACCGACTGAGCCACCCAGGCGCCCCAGTAAGTAAAAGTTTTAAATATGTCATTAAAGTAAAAACAGAAAATAAACTAACCAAGCATTCAACGTATGAACTCAGAAGCAAAAGTTTAATAAAACCAGATCATAAGTGAATGAATCAAAATAATTATGTATATTTGCAAATGTATATGCAGATATTATATGAATGAATCCAATGTGTGTATTTATGTATTAAATTCAGGAGTTTCAATTTTGAATATAAGCAAAACAAAACTAGAACAATAAACCTATGTAACGGCTAGATACCACTAACTTTTTAAAACAATAACTAGTTTAAAAACATTGACCAGGAGTTCAAAAGTCTAAAGGCATGAAGTCAAACCCTTGGCAAATTTCATTAAAGAACAAAAAATAGGATAAAGTTCTAAGGATTAATAATAAAACTATAGATAATGAAACACACTGAAAGAAATTATTATAAGCCATGATTTTATGTCATTCTATGGCAATAATCTTTCAAATTTAGAGAAAAATAATGATTTTCAATCAATACACAATCTGTGAAGATGATCCCAGAATGTAAATAGACAGTAATGAGACCCATACACATGAGAAATATTGGAAAGATGATCAAATATTTGTTATTAAGACCCCCATGACAGGGCACCCAGGTGGCTCAGTTAGGTAAACATCTGACTCTTGATTTTGACTCAGGTCATGATCTCATGGTTTGTGAGATAGAGCCCTGCACTGGGATCTACACTTACAGTACAGAGCTTGCTTGGGATTCTCTCTCTCCCTCTCTCTGCCCCTTCCCCACACTCGCTGTCTCTCTCAAGTAGATAAACATTAAAAAAAAAAAAAGAAGACCCCCATGACAAGATAGTTTTACATCAACCATATCACATTTACTTATTTATTTTTAGTTTTTGCTTCTTGGTGCAATCATTAATGTTTAGACAATGGAAAGATATTATTAAGAATATTATTGAAGTAATACTTTCTACCACTCTTTTGTATAATATAGACAGAGCCAATAATTTATAATACCATAGTATCTTGAAATCTCATTTGAAAAGATTGGACAGTAGCAAACTTGATTATGATTTGGAGAAAACAAAGCATAGAACATTCAGTAATGTCTCTCCCGCCTTTCTCCCTCTCCAGATATATAGATGGAGATGTAAATATTTACACATATTTATATGTATTTGTAGATATATATTGATAAATTGAATGTGTGTATTAAATTAGGATACTGTATTTGTAAGTTATAATTTTGCATATGCATCTAAGAAAAATAAAACATGAACAACAAATCTACATAATAACTACACACCACACCATGAAATAATTCTGTAGGAATATGGAAAATCTATATTGATTTTTAAGTTCATTTCTAAAGAATATATTGATATTATGCTGCTGGAGGATGTTGGGTGGGGTGATGGGCATTAAAGAGGGCATTTGTTGGGATGGGCACTGAGTGTTATACGTAAGTGTTGAATCACTAAATTCTACTCCTGAAAAAAAAAAAAAACAAACCACTTTGATACTCAAAACTTTTGGATGGCCTTAGTTGAAACTATTCTATAACAAATTATTGAAAATACTGTTTTTTATTCTATTCTACAGTTTTATAGATAGCTGGATGTCAATGAAAAGATAATTTTCTCAATAGTATCCTTTTCACAGCATGTTTCACCTCCCTGTTCCTTAGGCTATAAATCAGTGGATTCAACATGGGGATGATAAAAGTATAGAACACAGCTATAATCTTGCTTTTCTGTGGTGAGGAGATGGCCCCAGGCTGGGCATACATGAAGAACACCGTCCCATAGAATAAGCTCACCACAGTAATGTGAGAGCTGCAAGTGGAGAAGGTCTTACCCCTGCCATGGGTCGAGGGGATCTTCAGGACGGTGGACAGGATGTAAGCATAGGAAACCACAATGACAGTTGTGGTGGTGATGATGATGAGGGCAGAGAGAATGTACAGCACAATCTCATTCACAGACGTGTCAGCACATGAGATCTTGATCAGGGCTGGGACGTCACAGAAAAAGTGGTCTAGTCTGTTTTCTCCACAGAAACGCAAACTGAAGGTGAAACCTGTTTGGACCATGGAGTTGATGCCTCCACAGATATAGGAGCCAAACACTAAACGAATACAAGCCTGCTGAGACATATGTACAGTATAGAGGAAGGGCGAGCAAATGGCTGAGAAGCGATCATATGCCATCACGGCTAGAAGAAAGCCTTCAGTCCCAACACAAAGAGCGAAGAAAAAGAATTGTGTTGCACAGCCATTGTAGGAAATTTTCTTGTCCGTGGACAAGAAAGTAGCCAGAGTTTTGGGAGCAATGACTGTGGAGTAGCAGAGATCTAAATAGGACAAATTTCTGAGAAAGAAATACATAGGCGTATGAAGTCTGGAGTCTATTTTAATGACAATTATCATGCTGATATTTCCCACCACAATGACCATGTAGATAAGCAAGAAGAATAAGAATAAAAAAATCTGTACATCTGGAGATGTTCTGAATCCCAGCAGAATAAACTCTGTCAGTTCTGAGTAATTCCTATTCAGCTCTTTCTTCATAGCTGAGACCTATCTGAGAAAATGAGTGGATGATCAGGAAGCCTGTGGAATGCCTTGTTAACTTTTGGTTCCCAAAGTTCCCAGTAAATGAAAAAAAATGCTAAGTGTCCTTGGCAACACATCTGACAGAATAGCCTTACCTGGGAGTACCAGTACCCAAATATATCATATATTTTGTACTTAGTGTCATTACAATATGGGAAATGAGGACGTCTGGGTCAGTCATTTTATGCCATTTTTTCAGAGCTGTGGAATCAGATGGACTGAGTCCAAATCTTGCCTCTTTCAATCTAATAGAATCTAAAATAATGACCTGCACTCTCAACATCTTGAAATCTTCTATCAGATGGAAGATAATAATAATACATTATGGGATTACTGTGAGAATAACATGGGACTGAGTGTGAAAGGCAATATTTACAATTACTAGAACATCTTTTTTTTGCCCATTTTCTTTTTTTTTTCAATATATGAAGTTTATTGTCAAATTGGTTTCCATACAACACCCAGTGCTCATCCCAAAAGGTGCCCTCCTCAATACCCATCACCCACCCTCCCCTCCCATCAACCCTCAGTTTTACAATTACTAGAACATCTTAAAGCAAACAAATATTAGTCAAATAAATAAACCAGGAAACAAACACCTAAAAATTATTTTTGTGTTAGGAATGGAAGACTGGGTGAAAACACAGGTCATCTCCTTTCCCACTAAAAGACACAGTTAATTTAGTTCTCAAAACATTCTGCTATTTAAAAGACATTAGGAAACATGGGATTACTGTTTCAGGAGGGAGAATGAAGCACCAGTCTCAAAGAAAGTCACATGAAATGATCAAACTCTTCCACTAATGCTTTTTTCAACTTCTACTTCCTACTTCACTTACTGCAAATCTCTAATCTCTGATTCTGGTACCTCCACTCTCTTGTTGGCAGCCAAACTCCAGCATGACTTTGCCTTTTCCTGTCAAATGCTAACATCTCAATTATAGAAATTATTCTGTTTATATAGAGGTATTTCATCAACAAGAAGTCCCTTTTTTCCTTGTATATGTGTTAATGAAACTGAAGGCATCAATGGAAATAGAGCCAAAAATATCAATATTTCATAGGTTTTGCTTTTTGCTTTTTAAATAACTACCCATCTTAATACTAAGCACTAAAGAGGCATATGGGTAAAATATCAATAATTTGGGGGCACCTGGGTGGCTTAGTCAGTTGGGCCTCTGGCTCTTGGTTTTGGCTCAGGTCATGATCTCATGGTTTGTTAGTTGGAGCCCTGAGTCAGGCTCCACACTGATGGTGTAGAGCCTGCTTGGAATTCTCTCTCTGTCTTTCTCTCTCAACCCCTCTGCCACTCTCTTTCTCTCTCAAAATAAATAAACTTAAAAATATAAAAGAACTTCTCTTTTTTTTAAAAAAGTCAGTAATTTTTAAGTATCAGAAATATTAAATTTAGGGCACCTGTGTGGCTCAGTTAGGCATCCAACTTTGGCTCAGGTCAGGATCTCACTGTTCGTAGGTTCAAGCCCCGCGTCCAACTCTGTGCTGACAGCTCCGGGCCTGGAGCCTGCTTCAGATTCTGTCTCTCCTTCTCTCTCTACCCCTCCCCCACTTGTGCTCTGTCTCTTTCTCAAAAATAAACATTTAAAAATAAATAAATAAACATCAAAAAAATTTTTTAAAGAAATATTAAATTCAAGTGAAATATAAGAAATTTTATAATTCTATGGTTCCATTACTTTATTTAATTTCAGAACTGACAATTTTTTTTTCCCTTCAAGGAACTTACTATGATATTTGAAGTCACATTGTTACTCAGAAATTTTCATAAAATTAAAAGTACCATAGAATCAGAAGTAAAACTGGTGTAGCTTCTGTTACTATTTTTTTGTGTGTAAAGTCAAAATGTTTTATTAGTTAAAAGCGTGGTATTTTTTTTTAAACAGTGACATTTTAAGTCACATAAATCTGAATTTTAATCCATGTCATGCCATTCACTGGCTAACTAATCTTGGGAAAATTGTTCACATTTCATTCACCTTGGTTTTCTCATCAGTAAGGTATGTCTTAGAACATTTACCCCATAGGATTGTTACTATAAGGATTAAATTAAATGATATGTTTAAATTAAATGAAATATATAGCAACTGGGAAGAAAAAAGTGCTCAATAAATAATGGATCTATGAAAGATTAATAGAAAAAAAAGAAAGGTTTGCTAAACTAAGAAAATTACCTTCAGAAAAAGTTGATGTTCAAAAACCACTTACTTTACTTGAGATCCAGCAGATTCCAAAAGAAGCTTCATTGAAACTTTTAATTGATTATTCTTTTAAAGGAAGCTTTGACAAAAGTGTAGTTAATTACAAAAATGCTTCACAATATATATTAGATTTGTTCTGAGTACAGTCAATAAGCAGACTTTTTTATTTCTAAGTCTTATGTTCCTCATTTTTACTTATTTGAACCAAAAGGAAATCTTAGTCTGGGTCTTTGGTTTGAAACTCAAGAAATATCTTACTCTTGGGGTGCCTGGGTGGCTCAGTCGGTTAAGCGTTGGACTTCAGCTCAGGTCATGATCTCACAGTTCGTGAGTTTGAGCCCTGCATTGGGCTCTGTGCTGACAGCTCAGAGCCTGGAGCCTGCTTCAGATTCTGTGTCTCCCTCTCTCTCTGCCCCTCCCCTGTATGCGTTCTGTCTCTCTCTGTCTCTCACAAATAAATAAATGTTTAAAAAATTAAAAAAAATAAATATCTTACTCTTTATATTCTGCAAAGACAGAACTGACGATTCCTCTTATATGTAATCTGCCATAAATTTGATCTAGCCATATAGTTATTCTTAAAACCCAGAAAGTAGATTAGAAATACACACACACACACACACACACACACACACACAGACGTCAGATGTTTTTGAAAAGTAAGAAGGCCCTGGAGGTCAATTAGGTCAGTGTTTGCCAAACTTCCCCATACCCCAGAATCAGCTGGGGAGGGTTTGTTTCACTCTACTTTTAATACTGATTCCTGGATCACACCTCATTCTTAATCTTAACGTTGAAAATTATCTTATTAGTGAGATGAACGTGGAAAAGCATTCATATGGACTTTAAGATTTTCAAATGACTTAAGAAATCAGTCTCCATGTAGAAGTTCAAGAATCAGTGAATTTAGTCTTCTTTTTGCTTCCTGGAAGAATAGTGGTTGAGTCACTCACAGTCAATCAAAATCATTATTAATTATAAAGATTCCCCTAAAAGGATATTCCTCATCCTTCAAGGCATTGTTTTACGAATAATACTTCCAGGAATTTCTGTCTTTATCCAACACAAATATGTAATATATATAACCTATTTCTTGCTTTTCTGATGCAGTAGGTGTTTGTTTCTTTGTTTTATTTTATTATTTGAGAGAGAGACAGAGTGAGTGGGAGAGGGGCAGAGAGAGAGAGAGAGAGAGAGAGAGAGAAACTAAAGCAGGCTCCACACTGAGCATGAGCCTAATGCAAGGCTTGATCTGATGACCTTGGGATCATGACCTGAACTGAAATTGAGAACTGGTTGCTCAACTGACTGAGCCACCCAGGTGCCCCAGATGCAATAGATATTTAAACTAGATCTATCCTGCTTAGATATACCAGGTTCACCCACATCCAAGGCATTCTGTTACTTTACTTACATTTCCACTCTATATGTCTACTTTTATCTTGGGCTCTAAAAGACATTTTAAAGAATGCTATAAAAGTAGAGTGTATACAGTAAAAATGTCTTGGCATGGAATATTTGAAGACACTTCTGAGACTTTATGAAACCCCAATAATAAATAAAACTTTGCTCATTTATTTAAAAACATTTTTCAGTGTTTATTTATTTTTGAGAGACAGGGACAGAGCGCCAGCGGGAAGGGGCAGAGAGAAAGATGGAGACACAGTATCCAAAGCAGGCTCCAGGCTCTGAGCTGTCAGCACAGAGCCCAAAGCAAGGCTCTGTGCCACAAACTGCAAGATCATGATCTGAGTGGAAGCTGGATGCTTAACCGACTGAGCCGCCCATGCATCCCCCCAATTTTTTTCATTTAAATGACAGGTTAGATGTGCCTGGGTGGCTCAGTTGGTTGAGCGTCCAACTCTTGATTTCAGCTCAGATCATGATCTCACAGTTTGTGAGATCAAACCCCATGTCAGGCTCTGCACAGACAGTACAGAGTCTGCTTAGGATTCTCTCTCTGCCTCTCCCCCATTCTCTCTCTCAAAACTAAAGTAAATAAACTTAATAAATAAATAAATAAATAAATAAATAAATAAATAAATAAAATGGCAAATAGGTTTTCTGATTTATATCAAATTCTAAAAACAACTCCTAACTGAAAATTATTAGTATTAAAAGTTATAAGTGATACACCTACAAGTCAAGAATAATGGACAATGAAAGCAAGGAATATCAGTGATTTTTTTACCCTTCAGATTGGCAAATTAATTTTTAAAGATTTTATTTATTTGTTTTGAGAGAGAGAGAGAGAGAGAGAGCACAAGCAGGGGACGGGGGGAGAGAGAGAGGGAGATAGAATGTTAAGCAGACTCCATGCTCAGTGTGAAGCCAACACAGGGCTTGATCTCATCACCATGAGATCATGACCTAAACAGAAATCAAGAGTCAGATGCTTAGCCTGCTGAACCACCCAGGCACCCCTGCAAATTATTTTTTAATGTGCATCATTCAGTCAATTAATATCGTCACAATACATGGTATATAATTAATATTAAATTTATTTTATTATTTCTTTTTTGTAAATTTGTGTATATAAAATCATGTTTTACAAAATACTTTATAATAGCTACCAACTACTTTAAAATTCTGTAACACTCCTACTATCCTGATGTACAGTTACTTGAGTATTCTTGTATTATATATCTTCATTTTCTCAAACTGTTTTCATTTTGACTTTTTACTTAAATCTATTTATCTTTGAGTGTTTATATACTCAACTCTACCAGCACTCATAATCCCTCCCCAACACTGGGTATCAAACATATTTAAATTTCTTATTTTTTAAAAATATTTATTTATTTATTTTGAGAGAGACAGAATGCAAGCAAGGGAGGGGCAGAGAGAGGGAGAGAGGGAGAATCCCAAGCAGGTTCTGCATGGTCAGTGTGCATGGTCAGTGTACAGGGGGATTGAACTCACAAAACTGTGAGATCCTGACCTAAGCTGAAATCAAGAGTCAGAGGCTTAACAAATTGATCCACCCAGGAGCCCCTTAAATTTCTTGTTTTAGCATACTTTTCACTATCTCCACTTTTTAAAAAATTTTTTTAATGTTTACTTATTTTTGAGACAGCAAGAGAGAGAGAGAGAGAGAATGAGCAGGGGAGGGGCAGAGAGAGAGGGAGACACAGAATCCAAAGCAGGCTCCAGGCTCTGCACTGTCAGCACAGCTGGACTCATAGCTGGAGCCCACCAACTGTGAGATCATGACCTGAGCTGAAGTTGGAAGCTTAACTGACTGAGCCATCCAGGCACCCCTCCACTTTTTTTTTTTAAGTGTATTTATTTGTTTTGAGAGAGAGAGAGAGAGAGTGTGTGTGTGTGTGTGTGTGTGTGTGTGCATAAGTGGGGGAAGGGTGGAAAGAGAATCCCAAGCAGGCTCCTCGATGACAGCATGGGGGACGGGAGGGCGGGGGCAGGTGACGTGGGGCTCCATCTCAGGAATCGTGAGATCATGACCTGAGCAGAAATCAAGAGTCAGGCACTGAAGCAACTGAGCCAACCAGGCATCCCCTCACTTTTTTTTTTTTTTTCATTTTCCAATCGCATATGTTGTTTGTTTGGAAACTGGAGATAACAAAAGTAACTTCTCATAGAGTTGCTGTGTGGATTATATATACTAATATATGTAAAACATAGCATGATAGATCGATCGATCGATAGATAGATGCAAGGTATCATTTTTATCATATCTCACATAAACTACGAAATATTAAGCTACATAGTAACAGCAGCAATGATATTACACTAAGAATACTCAATAACTCACTAACAAGAAGAAAAAAAAAAGATAAAAGAGCCTACCCATGAAGGGGGAAGGTAGTAATCCTTTGCAGCAAAACAAATTTTAAAAGAACCTCATTTGATTTCAAGAAAGTGAATTGTTATTGAGGCACAAAGATGTCTGTCTTCCCAAAATGCAAGAGTGGCAGAGTAGAATAAGTGTAGTTTTACTGTCCAGAAAAGAGGATTGATAACACCAATGGGGTAAAAAGACCGAAGACCTATGAACTCAAATGCGGTGATTTACATTTTCAAAAATAAGAAAAGGCACATGACTAACTCCTGCTGCAGAGATTCCTGGATAGGAAACAAAGAATCATTCCTGGTCTACAAATGATGGACACCCAAATCATTTGTGCCATAGAATCGAAGGTAATTCTCTGGAATGGAATACAAAATGCTGAGAACTAAGAGAAGTGGTCTTAAGAATCAAAGTGTCATCCCCAAAAGAATTTGGCCTTCAAAGAGTGAGACCATCCTTCAAAAAAAGGAACAGATATAGATAACTTTCTTCGCTGAACCTCAGGCAGCCTGTGCAGGCAACTTCATCAACAATAGAACAGTTTTATCCACTGAAAATTCGGACTTAATTGCCTTCAGTGACTCTTCAATGTTCAATGAGAAGCAGTGGGCACATTGACCCTACCTATGAAAACCCCTAGTTAAACAGATAATTTAAAAAAACAAAATCTAACTAAAATAAATGTTTCCCTACTACTCAAGCAGATTGAAAACAAAGTTTAATTTCACTTGGGAAATAGAAAAGATATGAGTAGACTTCTGATTCTGTTCAAGAAGAAGTCATAGGAGCCTAAATCAACAAAAAGGGAACATCTCTCTCTCTCTCTCTCTCTCTCTCTCTCTCTCTCTCTCACTCTGGCTCTCAGCACCTCTATCTATCTATCTATCTATCTACCTATCTATCATCATCATCATCATCTATCATCTATTATCTATCTATGGCACAAACACACTTACAGACACACATATACATACAAATATATACACATATACATTGAAGACATTGGATTGTAGGCAATGAAGCACAGTGATTCCTAGAAAATGGGAAAGAAATGTGGTAAGCCCAATGAGTACCCCAGTTTATTTCACTGAGAACACTTCAAAAAATTGAAATTGTAGTTTAAAAGGATCCCACAAAGAAACACTCCAGTTTGGCTCACTAGTGAATTCTACCAAACATTTGAGCAAAACCTTAGTAACAATTCTGCATGAACTTTCCCAAAGAATTTAAAACAAGAAACTACTTCTTAATCGATTCTATGAAGCTAGTGTACTGTTAATGGTAAACTAGATAGAAAAAGAAGAAGATAATACTAGCCAATATCTGTTGTGAACATAGATGCAAAATTTCTAAACAAAATTTTAGTAAATTCAATCTAGAAAAAGATCAAAACTATCATACACCATGACCAGGTAGGGGTTATCTTAGGATATAAAGCTGGTTTAATATTCAAAAATAAATTAATTTAATTTACTATATTTAATTTACTATACTATAAACAAACTAAAATAGATTTCAATTATATTTAATAAACTAAATGTGTGTTATATATGAGAAAATATTTGCTATATGAATTCATATACATATAGTTTATATATTATATATAAACATGTGATATATAAAAATACATATCACATATATGCATATGTGTGTATGTGTGTCTGTGTATGTGCACGTGTATATGTGGTTGACCCTTGGACAACATGGGGGTCAGGGGTGTAGAATGACCCACACACATAGTTGAAAATCCACATATAACATTTGATTCCCCCAAAACCTTACTAATAGTCTACTATTGACCACAACCCTTACTGATAACATAAGCACATTGATTAACACATATTTTTTTGCTATTTTTATGCTATATGGATTATATACTGTATTCTTGCAATAAAGAAGATACAGAAAAGATAATGTTAATAAGAAAATTATAAGGAAGAGAAAATACATTTACAGTACTGTGTTGTAAAAAATGTGCATATAAGTAGACCCACACAATTCAAAAGTGTTGTTCAAGAATCACCTGTGTATATAAATAATCATATATATGTATATATGTGTGTGTGTGTATTTAAAATCATCTCAATAGATGTGGAAAAGCATTTGACAAAACCAGACACTCATTCATATCTGATACAACTCAGCAATTTCCCTCAGCTTAATAAAGAGCAACTATCCAAAACCCATAGGTATTATCCCCCATAATGATGAAAGAATGACTGACTTCTTACATCAGGAGCAAGAGGAGGAGCTAGGAAATTTTAAATGTAATTGGTATTAGTTTAGCAGAAGCCTCAGAAGATTCAGCATTATAAACAATTTTGTTGAAATGAAATTTTGCTTTTTCAAACACCACATCATCTAATGACTTTGATTTAATGGGACAACTATTGTAATGGCTTGTTTAGGGTAGTCCCCTCGCATCAAATTTCATTTAGCAATAACACATCAAACCAAAGATTTCTCCCAACAATTTGGAAAAGGAATGAAAGAAAGAAAAATAAAGAGAGAGGGAAGGAAGGAAGGAAGAAAAAGAGGGAAGGAAGGAAGAAAGGGAGGAAGGAAGAGGAATAGAGGGAGGGAGGGAGGAAAGAAAAGAAATGGCATGGAAACTTTAGGATGATTTGTGTTGAAAACTTTACCACTAGTTAAGCAGTTTAATAAGAAGACTAAAGGGGCTACTTTGTATTGATTGATATATTAAACATTGATATATAAACATTACTTAACAAGTTGTTAAATGTCTTTATTATCATCACTTTTGGTAACCACTAAATCAAGTCAATCATTAGTCAAACTCTTTCCATAATAGAAACTCCTTGTCCAGATGGCATCTCCCATCAGTTCTCACAAACTTTCAAAGAGGAAATAATTTCATTGTTACACAACCTCTTCTTCAGAATAAACAAGGAGGAAAAAGTCTCCATCTTTGAATGATGTTCAGACAAGCTTGAGTCCAAAATGTGCCCTAAATAGTATGAGAAAAACAAATAATGCTCTGTCTCAGTGATAAACATATACAATTCTAATAACATTCAGTAAAATCCCATCAAAATATATCTCAAGATAAGACAAATTCAGAAATAATATAATTGACAAATATTTTCCCTTTTCTATGCATCCCTTTTCTGAAACAAGGGCGAGATCTTACATGATTCATTTCTGGTGAAGGAAAAGCACAAAAGGAGGGGTGGGAAAGTAGGGCTGGCAACTCCAGACAACTATCCCTCAGGAGACAGGGAGGAATAGGGTAACTTTCCACAGGTCTGCTTATAGTCAACCAATCTCAGGACAATTGAGATTGTCCAATTGCTCAGGACAATATGATGGGGGTGGAAGCCAAGTAATTTAGGAAGTACTTTGAATTTTTAACCACTGTTCTGGAAGTTCCATTCTATCACAGTATCCAGACTCTTCTCTTCAGACTTAGTAGGAGTGGACGACAGCCACCAGATGGCAGCAACTGCAACTGCGTCCATGGTTTGGTTTGCTTCTGGAGCCAAACCCTCCAGGGAGTCCTGAGCGGTTCTACATACGCATACCTGGATCATATAATTCACTTCACAATAATTAGCCACTTAACGTTAGCAAAGAATATCATGGGACTCTTCTGATCAGGTTAACGCAGCATTGTAAAGCTTTCGAAAATTATATTCAGCAGTATATAAAGTGTTGTACATCATGACAAACCAGGGCAAAACTTTTATTTCCTCTCCACATTTTTTTAGGTATTAAAAATATTCCTAGTCAATGGAGGGGGGTCTGGGTGGCTCACTCAGTTAAGTGTCTGACTTTGGCTGAGGTCATGATCTCACGGTTTGTGAGTTCGAGCCCTGTGTCGGGCTCTGTGCTGGACAGCTCAGAGCCTGAAGCCTGCTTTGGATTCTGTGTCTCCCTCTGTCTCTGCCCCTTCCCCACTCACACTGTGACTTTCTCTCTCTCAAAAATAAACAAACATTAAAAACAATTTTTTTAAGTATTTCTGGCTGATAGAAAAAAAAAAAAATTGAGCAAGTACCTCAGTCCACACCAAATAGAAAAATCACTTTTATAATAACTAAAAGCCAAATAATCTTATAGAAAAACGTTAATATTCGAAAATATTTATCTGATTTTGAATGGGTAAGTATAGGCAATAAATTAAAAGTAAAAAGACCGATAAATAAAATGGTATGCAAATGTCATACTGCTTTACATGCAAAATTGATTAAAATTTCATAAGAAAATAAATACAGAATTACATTTGCACAATTAATGACAGGATAATGCATCAGATCTGTTACAGTTTAAAGACTGGCCACATAACTATATGTCCTTCAAAAATGGTTGTTTCTAGATTGTGAGATTATATTTTCAGAATATTCCACATGCTTTACAGCATACATTAGAATAATAAAAATCCTGGTGCCATATTAGTGTTGCATTTTGGCTACACCAAGCTCCTTAGTTCCCAACTGCCTCAATTTCCTCATTTGAAAATGTTGATAAAAACGGTATTTGCTTTTTATGCTTCAGCTTTTATTATAAAACATATCATTTTATATTAAGAAGAAAATGAAGAAATAAAAAATAGAGCATTATTGACACATATTTCCATGTGAATAATTGCTTCTCAAATCAAATAAGATATTGTGGGTCCTGTTTTTATAGCAGTAGTAATGTTAAGGATGGTACTTTTCAGAATATAAACCTGGATCTCTGGGAAAAAGGGGGCCTTTACTTAAAAGTGTCCTATGTAACCATATCTGTTCTGTTTTGCCACCTATACAGTGTGGCTGTTCTCTTTTCCAAACAAATACCAGGGGTCGCCTGGGTGGCTCAGTCAGTTAAACATTCAACTCTTGATTTCAGCTCAGGTTATCACTTCATAGGTGGTGAGTTCAAGTCCCACGTGGGGCTCTGCACTGACAGGGTGGAGCCTGCCTGGAATTCGCTCTCTCCCCCTTTCTCCGCCCCTCCCCCGCTCATGCGCACGCACTCTCTCTCTTTCTCTCTCTCTCAAAATAAAATGCTTTAAAAAAATATCAGTTTACTTGTTTTGGAAAACAGAAAAGTTAAAGAATCATTCACACAGATGTAATATTTGAATCATTATATACTAGCAACTCTTACCATTTACTTCTTAAAGCAAAATTGAAATGAAAACATTATCACATCAGAAATTGAAAACAGATAATTCTTTCATATATTCTAAGCATAGAAATACCATTTTGTAACACTTAGAAAAACATTTGTTGCTGTATATAAAAATATCTTTGATAATACTAATTTTACAAGAACAAGGATAATTTTACAAGAACAAGGACCCTTAGGAAACAAAATGTGTCCACTGAATGATGGTTTTACAATTATCAGGGGAGGAATCATTTCCTGTGGAGTAGTATTCTTTTCATAGCCTCTTTCACATCTCTGTTTCTCAGACTGTATATTAGAGGGTTTAGCATCGGTATTACCAGTGTGTACAGCACAGCTACAATCTTGTTTGACTCTGGAGAGGAGATAGCCCCAGGCTGGGCATACATGAAGAATACAGCCCCATAGAATAAACTCACCACTGCTATATGGGAGCCACAGGTGGAGAAGGTCTTACCCCTGCCATGGGTCGAGGGGATCTTCAGGACGGTGGACAGGATGTAAGCATAGGAAACCACAATGACGGTTGTGGTGGTGATGATAATGACGGCCGAGAGAATGAACAACACAATCTCGTTCACAGATGTGTCCGCACAGGAGATCTTGATCAGGGCTGGGACGTCACAGAAAAAGTGGTCTAGTCTGTTTTCTCCACAGAAACGCAAACTGAAGGTGAAACCTGTTTGGACCATGGAGTTGATGCCTCCACAGATGTAGGATCCAGTCACCAACTGAGCACAGACTTTCTGGGACATGTGCACGGGGTAAAGGAGAGGGGAACAAATGGCCGAGAATCGATCAAATGCCATGACAGCCAGAAGAAAGCCTTCAGTTGTGACAAACAGGGCAAAGAAGAAAAATTGGGCTGCGCAGCCATTGTAAGAAATCTTCTTTCCCTTAGATAGGAAGTTGGCTAAAGTTTTGGGAGCAATGACTGTGGAGTAGCAGAGATCTAAATAGGACAAGTTTCTAAGGAAGAAATACATAGGCATATGAAGTCTGGAGTCCACCTTAATGACAATTATCATGCTAATATTTCCCACCACAGTGACCATGTAGATCAGCAAGAACACTAGGAATAAGAGGATCTGTACTTTTGGAGGGGTTATGAATCCTAGTAGAACAAACTCAGTCACTTCTGAGTAATTCCTGTTAGACTCGCTCTTCATGGCTGAGATGTAGGTGGAATTGGAGAGGTGGTAAAAATGAAAGAAATGAGTCATCAGAATACTTGTTTTAGGAAAAATAACTAAAACCCAGCGTGGAAAATTTTCATCATATTGTTTCCAATAAATCACACAACACCAATAAAGGACAGATTACTGTTTTTAAAAAGTCTTCCTAATGAAGAATCCAATCTCATTGGTCAGCCTCTTTAGATATACTTATTTTGCAAATAGTGAGGATGTGCCCTCAAGGTGTACTTTGGGGAAATGGAGATTCCAGGAAACTGTCTGGAAACAAGAGCTTCCTCTTTGTTTTCCCTTCTTGATTTATTATCAGTTACTGCCATTGAAAGTTGGCTCTTCTAGTGGACAATATTTCTCACAGACATTACAATGCACTTAAATTTTCATTTGTAATGCAAATCCATTCAATTGATGGTCTCATTTTACCTTAAAGAAATAATTTAGTTTCCTTATCTATTATAGAAAAATGATATACTAATACTGTATCTATCCATCTTTCTTATATGGAGAGAAAACCTTCAAATTCCGACCAAGGCATCATCCTTTTACCCATTAACTTCATCTTCTTATTTCTTCCATTATTTTTGTCCCTATAGTGACATGCACTTTAATGCACAGTTCATCTGTTAAAAACAGAAGTGATTCTTGCATATATTTTCTGAACACAATGTAATCAGATTTTTATTTTTTTCTCTTCTTCTTTCCTTCCTTCTTTCCCTCTCTGATTCCCTTTGGAATTCACCGAGTGGAATGCAAGTGAGGAATTCTAAGATCTTGGGTAGTGATTTTTCTATCCTCTCAGAAACAGACAAATCTAACAAAAAATACAAAGATCTGTGAATGGGGAGGATAGAACACACACAGGACAATTTAAAGATAGGTATAAATGGAAAAAAAGGAAGAAATATGTATTTAAACAAGCTTACATTATATTGATTTCAGCATATACTATTATGGCTATAAAGCATTCTTAAAATATTGTGGTAGAGGGAGGAAGTAATTTTTATTTTATTTTATGTATGGGGAAATTAAGACAAAAACATATTTAAAAGGCTTCTTTAGAGTCATGAGATTGAGCAGCAAAGGGGTTTACTATTCAATAATCAAAACATGTAAAAGAAAACTGGCAAACAAGAAATTCAAAGATTCACATACTATGAAAATGTCTTTTATAATTTTATAAGTATAAAAATTATAATTCTGTGTATTTACATAAATCATTATGTAAATTATAGAATTATAATACATAAATAAAATTATATGTTATATAAATTATAAAATGCCTTATAATGTCTCTTGTAATTTTTATTGTTGTCACTGGTATGGTTTCACTAATTTTGACATTCTTTTAAGACAGTTGGGACTATGGAAGTATATTAGACTCAATTTGGTTCAGTATGTATGAAACTTACTTTCTTAAAAAAATTAAAGGTTAACAGAAATATTGACTGATTGATTTTAGCAGGCAGGAGAATCACCAAAATATACTCTGGAAAATCAACTAGAAAATGCATGGTTTCCTTAAATTCATGTTTTACATAAAGAAGTTTCTGAATTCAACAGAAAAATTGGGAAAAAAAGAAAGATATAACTAAAATTATCTAAAAAGGAAGTGTTGAGAATAAACAAATTAAATATAAACGATATTCTTAAGAATGAACACATTTCTTACCTTGTAAACCTACTACATGTGAAATCATGAAGAAACAAAAGCATGAAAAGAGGCACACTTTAGTTTAACAGGAAGTCTTCCTGCAAAATGGATTGTATTTCCTCACTGTTCAGATCAGAGTCCAATCACTAAGATGAACAAGTACCAGCAACAATTGTAATTTGTCTCTCTCTCTCTTTCTCTTTTTTTTTAATGTGCTCTTTCATTGATTAAATCAACCAGACCTGGGGTGGCTCCTAAGAGAAGTTCTCTCATGAGGATGGAAACCAAAGTGGTGAGCATTCCCTCTGCAAGATGTTAACCAGGGACAACAGTTTCTCTCTCACCAGTAATGTATTTTGTATCAGAATGCAAAAGAAAAATGAGGAAAGAAATTATTAAACTCAACAGAACTTTGGAAAGTTAGAAGGGCTCTCTTGAGATGAGAAGTACCTTCTACTTACTGAACAAAATTAATAAAAACAATAACAATAATAACAAACACATTTGGATGAGAAGTACTTGATTCTTTTTTCTTAAAAAAATTTTTTAATGTTTATTTATGTTTGAGAGAGAGAGAGAAAGAGACAGAGCACAAGTTGGGGAGGGGCAGAGAGAGGGAGACAGAACCTGAAGCAGGCTCCAGGCTCCCAGCTGTCGGCACAGAGCCATGAGATCATGTCCTGAATGGAAGTACAATCTTAATGGACTGAGTCACCCAGGCCCCCCTGATTCTTTTTTTAAATTTCATGATATATAGAAGGATATTCACTAGTTTTCATTTGAGTAGATAAACAACCCTTACTTTTAGAAACTCATTTCTTAACTCTACTGTTAACACAGCATGCTGGTATTAGAAGAAAATTTTATGCGGAGAATAATCTAAACAGTCAGTTAAAGAGTTTGGGGAAACGCGGGGGTGAGTATTTAGAAGTAACACAGAGATGGGCAAGAGGAGGCAGTCATACCTCCATCTATGATTTCAAGACAACAGAAGAGGTGGCTTAAAAGATCCCAGAAGCCTGGAATTGCTTCAAGAGTGAGCACCAGGGTGGGGTGTGCCCACCTGTGCCAGAACCAACAAGCAAAAAACCTAAGGAGCACACTGAAAGAGAAGGAAACTCCCCCTCCTCACACATCCTTAGTTCTGCTGTCAGTGTGAAAGCAGCGTCTTCAGGATCCTAGAGATCCTTCCCACTTTATCCTGACAATGTTTCCTTTAGTGAGGACAACTTTCTTTGGTATTTCTTGTGGCGCAAATTTGGCATGACACATGCTCTTAGTTTTCCTTTAGTCAGAAAGTTCCTTTTTTTGCCTTCAGTTCTGAAGCCCATTTGTCCTGCACATGCTTGTTGGTTTGGTCTCCCCTCCTCCTATCTTTAAGTGCTTTAAAGATGTTGTTCCATTGTCTCTGGTTCGAATTGTTTCTGACCAAGGTGTATGATTTAACTTTCATTTGCTTGTGTGTAATGTCTCTCTTTTCCCCTCTTGACAGTGTCTCTTTTTCACTCACCTTCAGATTTTTATTCTGATGTGTTTTATTTGGTTTTCTCTCTGTTCATCCTGCTTGGGATTTTGCCCATTTCCTTGCATCTGTGTGTTTAGATTTGTCATCAACTTAGAGAAAATTTTTGCCCACCATAGTTTCTGTTATTTTTCTGGCCTCTCTTTTTCCAAAATTACATGGGTAATATTTTTTCAGTTGTCATTGAACATCTGTTCTTTTCTATTTTTTCCTTTTTAACTCAGTCTTAGGTTTGGTTTGTTTCTATTGCTGTGTATTCAAGTTTAAAATCTTTTTCTCCTGGTATGTTTCCTTTTTCTCAGTAATTAGTCATTTACCACTTATTATGCAATCTCTAAAAATATTTGGTTCATATATTTTCTCCAGAGTTTAATTTTTTTGTGATGGAAAGCAAATCTATAAAAGCTATGCATCAATAACTAGATGTGGAAAATCTTAAATCTATTTTTTAAAAATATTGAATGACTTTAACATTTCTAGTACATACACTTCAGTGAGATTGCATTATTCTTTTTTTTACTGAAGTATTTTATTTATTGTCTGTTTAGACTTTTGACATTAAGTTTATGAGTAAGATTTACCTATAAAGTTTAATGTCCTTATGACACTTATGAGAGACTCAAAACTATAGTTAGAGAGTATTTCCTTTATGACTATTCCTGACAGAGTTTATGTACAAATGATCTTATTTCTTTCTCAAATGTTCAGAAGTAAACACTGGTGAAGTCATTTAGGCAAGAACTATTCTTCATGGAAATATCATTAATGAAATTCAATTTCTTTAGAAAATATAATTAAAAATTCATACTTGTCTTTTACACATAATTTTGTCCTACTTAAAATATTTTTATTTAAAAAATCATCAATTTTTGGTAAAAATATTTTTTTATCAATATCAGCAGAATCTGTAGTGCCATCACCTTTTAATTCCTGATTCTTGTGATTTAATGTTGCTGTTTTTCCTTCATTAAATTGGCTAGGATTTTATACACATTACTAATTTTTCAAAGAATCAATGTCAGACTATGTGGCTATCCTATATTATACATATTTTTTTCTAATTAAGTAATTTTTATCTACATTATTTCTTTTCTGTTTTTGTTGTTTTGTGCTTTTTTTTTTTTTTTTTTTTTTACTGTTTATTTATCTTTGAGATAGAGAAAAAGAGTGTAAGTCAGGGAGGGGCAGAGATAGAGGAAGACACAGAATCTGAAGCAGGCTCCAGGCTCTGAGCTGTTAGCACAGAGCCAGACCTGGGGTTCAAACTCATGAACCACGAGATCATGACCTGAGCCGAAATCGGATGCTTAACCGATTGAGCCATGCAGGTGCCCCCTGAGCACTCAGGTGCCTCATATTTTGTTTTGACTTGCTGTTTTCTATTTCACATTATTAAGAAGATTGTTATTATTAAAATCTAAATGTTCCTGCCTATCTTCTTCATATTTATCTGTAAGGTTTTGTATATCCCTCTAAGTACTACTTTTTCTTACCAAGCTTAAATATATCATGATTCATTATAATTTAGTTCAATTGAAATCAAAATTTTATTTGATTTCTTTTTTATCAGTATGTTTTTAGGAAGTGTTTATTTCTAATGTCCATGCCCATAAAGATTTCTAGTTATCTATCACTTATGAAATCAATAATGATAGATAACCAGAAAATTCTATGGGCATGAACACTAAAAATAAACACTTCCTAAAAATCTATTTGATTTCTATATTAAGTTGAATATGATCAAGAACATATATTGAATGATTTTAATCAATGAATTTGTTAAGGGTTTATTGATGTCTCAACTACTGTGACAGTTAGTGGCCCTCTACGTATTTGTCAGAAATAGCATGTTGTTACCGTTAATGCTATTGTGGAAAGTTTAAGGATTAAAAAGTATATTAGAGGGGCACCGGGGTGGCTCAGTCGGTTAAGCGTCCGACTTCAGCTCAGGTCACGATCTGGCGGTTTGTGAGTTCGAGCCCCGCGTTGGGCTCTGGGCTGATGGCTCAGAGCCTGGAGCTTGCTTCCGATTCTGTGTCTCCCTCTCTCTCTGCCCCTCCCCTGTTCATGCTCTGTCTCTCTCTGTCCCAAAAATAAATAAACATTAAAAAAATTTAAAAAAAAAAAAAAGTATATTAGATTATGGTACATTTTACAGGTTAGATATTCAAACTCTATCTCATGTGCCTGCTAGATAGAGATGTTGGAAAGTTCAAATGTCTCCTGCCACACAGGTTCTTGACAGATTTTGCTCTACCAATTAGATCTATACAAGCTCAGAATTTAGAAGGGCACAATGACTTGGGGATCAACTTTCTGTCCATTCTTTCTACCAGTAGAAAAAAGAAGTTGTAGAAACATGTGGGCTTATTTCTGCAGTGCTATTGAATCCTCAACTTCCTAGAAAAGTGATTTTGACGGATGAGGAAGTAGTGACATTTTTTTGCTTCTGTGTATCTGATCCCTTGGACCATAGGTCAGGTGCTGTTCTTTTGAATTGTATCCCCAATAGTAGTATCTCTCTGTGAGTTTATCCTAAATTTCTCTCAGGATCATTATAAGAGTGTCATCCAGAAATTCTTCCAGGCTTTCCAAATTTGATAGGCCTCAATTCACCTTAATTAATATTTTCCTGTTTAACGTACGTAATGTACTTCTGGGGCACTTAGGTGGCTCCGTCTATTAAGAATCTGATTCTTGGTATCAGCTCAGGTAATGATGTCATGGTTCATGAGATTGAGCCCCACATCAGATATTGCCGACAATGTGGAGCCTGGTTGGGATTTTCTCTTTCTCCCTCTCTCTCTGCCCCTCCTTTGCTTGCCACTTTCTCTCTCCTTCTCTTATAACAAATACATATTAAAAAAATAAAAACATGAAATACCTAATCTGCTTTTTCTTCCTACACTGACCAAACTTTTACTAATACTGTATTATAATGAGAAACTCTTACCCTATATCATTTTGTATTCCATACAGAGGAAAATTCTAAATAAATTCTAGAAATAATTTTTAATTAAAAGGAGATTTAAAAAGTAGTATTACAATTAATTTGTGGAAATATTTAGGATGAAAATATATAAAGCTCAAAATACTAAGCTCATTAAATAGAGTATTATGCCTATGGTTATTGTTTTTTTAATTTTTTTATGTTTTTTTTTTTTTTTTTGAGAGAGAGAAAGACAGAAGCGCAAGCAAGAAAGGGGCAGAGAGAGAGGGAGATATAGAATCTGAAGCAGGCTCCAGGCTCTGAGCTATCAGCACAGAGCCCGACACGGGGCTCAAACCCACAAGCCGCGAGATTATGACCTGAGCCAAAGTCGGATGCTTAACCAACTGAGCCACCCAGGCGCCCCTATGTCTATGGTTTTAATGCAGTCCTTTAGTCATAAAATAGTTAAGATATTTTAAAATCTTTTACTAGGGAAATGTAAAATCATTTTATTGAGTGCTGTTATTTCTTCTCTAATTGTTTAGTATTTGAATATAAGAAAGCATAGCATTAGAAAAATATTATCTGACTCTGAGTTTGTGATTTACAGGGTATTTGTCATATCATGAAATATGTCTACATCAGACCATGGGGAAGGGGGAAAAAAAAGTTACAGAGAACGAAGGAGACAAACCATAAGAGACTCTTAAAAACTGAGAATAAACTGAGGGTTGATGGGGGGTGGGAGGGTGGGGAAAGTGGGTGATGGGCATTGAGGAGGGCACCTGTTGGGATGAGCACTGGGTGTTGTATGGAAACCAAGTTGACAATAAATTTCATATTTTAAAAAAAGAAAAGAAATATGTCTACATCAAGAAATATAGACAAACCATATCTTGGAGTGAATTTTTATCTTTTTTTAAAGCATAGTGAATGTAATTTACTACATAATTAAAAATATTCACTTATCTAACACTTTTCTCGTATAATACTACCTTTTAAATCTGTTTCTCTGTACATACCAATATGTATGCTATGATAATTACCAGAAAGTGTTTCTTTGTCAATGAAGAAAACTAAGTCCAAAGAAATTTCCCAAAGCATACATACAACCAAAAGGAAAAGTTCCTTGTATTTGGACTATTATTACATTATTTGTTTGTGTCTGAGGTTACTGCAGTCCTAATGGACAACAGCCCTGGAGCCTGTACTTATGTCTCTGTAATTGACTTTATGATTACTCCTCTCCCAATGGAATCCATCACAGAGGATGAGCAAAACCTTAATGTTGAAATATCCTGAGGAAAGATTGCATAGGACTAAAATAAGTAAGACCATCATAAACAACTACTGTTGATACTGGAGCAAATGGTGATGGACTATAGATGACACAAAATTGCTATGGTCTTTTAATATTCATCTTATTTTAAGATGTATAAAGCCTACTAGGATTTAAGAAAGGAACTCTCCATTATATATATTCCTTAAATATACTTGCCCTGCCCAAAGAGCCAGATCCCATGAATTGATGAAGTTGTGGTTGAAAGGCATCATTGTGTTGTAAGTATTAGAATGTTCATTAACTTTTCCCCACTTCAGAAAAGGAGCTGATTATGGCATATTTTAATTAAACAACTATTAGTGGAAGTAAAATATTTATAACGAAGCAATAAAAATTCCTTTATTTGGGGGAATGGACTTGATCTGAGGAAATGCCCATTTATTTAGAATGATCTTTAGAGCATTTTATTTGATCTAGGATTAGTGGTTTTTAAATTTTATTAATTTTAACACACAAATGACTTATCTATTTTTATTCTATTTTCAAAGATGGATACAGTAATAATGAAAAGGAAAGAAATTGAGGTAAATAAGGTAACAATATTTTAAAATATATTTATTAGTGTCATGTAATGATTCAAACACTGACTTGGCTATCACAGGCTATAAACATTGTCATAGTGATTACATGTAATATATCTATTTTAGATCCTAGTAACACTCTTATTTTAGATTGTGAAAATTATTTTACTATAAAAATGTTAAGAATAGAAATTTCAAATTTGATTGAAATTAGACAATATTGTATGCTACTTATTGGCTGAACTCACAGGAAATTTATGATTTAAGTACAGTGACCCAGAAAATTTTTTCACTGCTTAATTAGTCTCATAAGCCTAGTATTATGTAATGCAAATTCTTGATTCTTCATGACATTAAAATTGTTTTATGTGCAATAGTTAATTAAGATGTAAATAATTTATTCTACATTTAAGAAATTATTTATGCCACTAGAAACAAAGCCTAGATTTCATTTGTTTATTTTGCCTTGTGCCTATCAGCAGGTTTCTGCCATGAGTGACAGAGGAACAGACAATCACTCGGATGTAACTGACTTCATCCTTGTAGGCTTCAGGGTCCGCTCCGAGCTCCACATTCTCCTCTTCCTGATCTTTCTGCTTGTGTATGCCATGATCCTCCTAGGGAATGTTGGGATGATGACCATTATTATGACTGATCCCCGGCTGAACACACCCATGTATTTCTTCCTAGGCAACCTGTCCTTCATTGATCTCTTCTATTCATCTGTTATTGCACCCAAAGCCATGATCAACTTCTGGTCTGAGAGCAAGTCAATCTCCTTTGCAGGTTGTGTGACCCAGCTCTTTCTCTTTGCCCTCTTCATCGTGGCGGAGGGATTTCTCCTGGCAGCCATGGCCTATGACCGCTTCATTGCCATCTGCAACCCACTCCTCTACTCTGTCCAGATGTCAGCACGTCTCTGCACTCAGTTGGTGGCTGGTTCCTATTTATGCGGCTGCATCAGCTCAGTTCTTCAGACAAGCATAACATTTACTTTGTCCTTTTGTGCTTCCCGAGCCATTGACCACTTTTACTGTGATGACCGTCCACTTCAGAGACTATCTTGTTCTGACCTCTACTTTCATAACATGGTTACGTTTTTCTTATGCAGCATTATTATTTTGCCTACCATAATTGTCATTATTGTGTCCTATATGTATATTGTGTCCACAGTTCTAAAGATAAGATCCACTGAGGGACGTAAGAAAGCATTCTCCACTTGCAGCTCTCACCTGGGAGTCGTGAGTGTGTTGTACGGTGCCGTGATTTTTATGTATTTCATCCCTGATAGATTTCCTGAGCTGAGTAAAGTGGCCTCGTTGTGTTACACCCTAGTCACTCCCATGCTGAATCCTTTGATTTACTCCCTGAGAAACAAAGATGTCAAAGAAGCTTTGAGAAAGATTCTGGGGAAAAAAATACTTTTATTTAATTCTATCTTAACAGTGACATAACTGAAAGGCAGAGGCATTATGACAATCTGGGGAGGCATTGACACATAGAATTTGCCCATTGATATTAGAAATATTTAATTTTGGAAATTTTGCGTATTTGAAACCCACGTACTTACAGCTGAAGGATACATTAGGACTACATTTTGCCTGGCTGTTGATTTTGGGGTGGAATGGCTTTCGCCATACTTCATCTTCATATGGGTAAAGATAATGATTCCCATATATTTTGATTTTAGGGAAAATATATCCCAAGTTTGCTGCTGGCACTCTAAGGATGATGTTTGGGGTGTATTGTTTATTTTGACTTAGGAACAAGTGTTATGTAATATGTATGTAACTGGTAGGGTAACAAAATCTGATATGGTAAGAAGACAGAACAAAATATCTGATTTATTGCAGAAATCTTTTTGAATGCTGCATGAGAGAAACAGTTACTCTGCAGTGCACACAGTCCTAAAAGTGACATATGAGTCATTTTTAATTGTCCAGAAGGTCAATGAGTGACACACATATTTCACAGTTTTCTGTGGCTTAAATTATTCTTGAAAATCCTCCCTTGACAAGAAAACCATAAAGAAAATGAAACAAAAACAAAGATAATTCATTTTTTGTTGTATATGCCTTAGAAAAAATTCATCAAATGATATTTATTGAATTTTGATGTGCATTTTGCCATATGAAAATCCGTAAGTGTAAATAATCTGTACTTAAGCTCACAATCAGATGAGGAGAAAAGAGCTGAACAGATAATTAAACCGCCACACAGAAACTCAGTGAAAAACACATTTATAGAATATACAAAAAAAAAAAAAAAAATGCAGCCTTTAGAGGTGAATGTTCTTGATGGTGAGAGAAATCTTAAGTGCTTTGCAAAATAAATAAGTAGAATTGAGCAGGTTTCTGTGCAAAGAGAAATAAATAACTATATGGTGAACTCCATGAAGTTTAATAAGTCATTTTAACGCACAAGACAAAGAGTGAGGGATGAGACTTAAAAGGAAATTCATGGCAATCATGCAGACCTATATGTCGAGCCTAGGAAGACAGCCTTTATTCTGTAGACAAGGGGTAAGCTCTGGGGATTTTTCAAAAAGACAGTATTGTATTCAACTTGGCATTTCACAAAAACCATACTGGTAGCTTTATGGAAAATAAATATTCAGGAGGAGAAGACAATAGTCATAGAAACTGTGCGGTCATCCATGTAAGAGGTTGCAATGGCTTTACAAAAAGCAGTCTTATTAGGGACTGTGAAGAAAGAGATGACCTTTAGAATGGCAGCTAAAGTAAGCTGAATATTGATTGCTGGTTGATAACATGAGAATGATGTAGAACTGAACAATGATTTCTAATGTTTGAGCATCTCTGCTGGAGAAATGCTACCTCATTAAATGAGGAAGGAAATATAAGGGTAATATAGTTCATCATGAACCTAAGAGTTAAAAAATAAGCTCAGGTGTCAAACTTAGTTTTCAAATTCTGTTTTTGCCAATGTAGCTTAGAGAAAGTTATACATAGTATAACTTTGAGACAGAGATACATAGTATCTCTGCTTTGTAATTTCCTCCTGTAAAATGGGGTACATATCTACATCTCAGAGTTACTTGAATGATTACATGACATAAATTTCATACTTATTTGTTAAATCTGTATATTTATTGGCTACCAGATTTGTTCTTTCTTTATGCCTTTACTATTATTTATGTTAAGTCTGAGAGAGGAAGAAAGAGAGTAACATTCTCTGTCCCTCAGTAACTTCACTCTCTGCGGAGAAGCATCCCATGCCTGCAAGAGTACCTGTGTTTTCATTTCCATAGACAGAGCTTGCATTACCCAACTTTGCTATTTCAGTCTTTATTTTTCTTTTTGCTGAGAACTAATAGAAAAGATTAAAAACAAACCAAAATAACAAGAGTCTCAACTAAATGCAAAATAGTATCTTATCATCATATGCTATATCTGTTCATGTCTCTACCCATGCCTTTCTCTAAGCATCTTTCCTTATACTTTAACAAATGTCACCTCTTCCACCCACATTTTTTTTTTAATACAGGTTACTGAAGAAAATAGGGGACTCACTAGGTAGAAAAACTGGATGAAGATTTAAGATGGCGTCTTGCCTTTTTCCTGACAGGAAGCAGAAAGATGTTTAGGATGAGAGAGGCACATTTTACTAACCCTCCCCTACGAGTAAAATGCAGAATCATTTTGCCAACATTCTGGGTCCTATAATGGAACGAGCCTGCAAAGAAAGAGGCTCCTCATTCTTTGAATCTTCATCCACTGAATATTAGCAATCCTTTATCAAACTGAGAAAAAAGGCCCTAACAATCATGGTCTCTGACTCTCTGTCTTTTTGTCTCTGTCTCTCTGTGTATCTCTGTCTCTTTCTCTCTTTCTCTTTCTCTCTCTCTCTCTCTCTCCAGGATACTTTTGTGAGAATGATCACTGGTTATTTCACTCCCCAGTGTGTTCAGCATCATCCAAATGACTCAGAAAAGAATCCTCAGGCAGAGGGAGAAGCTAACAGACCTCACCGTAAGATGACACATGCACTAATTTTTCAATGCTGACTTTTTCTCTTCTTTTCCTGATGTCCAGTACTTTCTGGCATTGCTACAGGAATTATATTCAGGTATATTCTGTGCTCATTCTTGTTTGGAATTTGCTCTTCTCATTTTACTTTTAGATTCCAAGAAGATGCACATGCTGTATAGAGTATTTCTGAAAGCAGGGATAAGCAGCAAAAATAATAATAGCTTTAACTAGCATGTTAATATAAATTAATAAAAATATATGCATCAATGCATACATACACATAAATTTACACATATGTAATTCTCTAAATATGATATATACATTATAAGGCTGGTCATCAAATAATCAAAGTTGTAGTGCAAGTCATGTAAAAAGCCATTTTAATACTATATAGCTAATATTTTGATTTAGGAATTACTGGGTTTTTTAAAAACATCATTATTGGTACCTAAATAATACCCTTACCTAAAATATAATGCACATAAGAAATTTCTTCCAACGCATCTACTGACTTTCCATTAAATATATAATTATAGCTGACTGTAGCATCAATAACTGGTAAAGTTTTCTTAATTTAAATGATAGTGTTAATGGTGGTGAATCCTCCCTCCACTGCTGCTACACTAATAGTAATTATATTTTTAATAGGTTTTATCCTACTTTCTGCATTGATTTTTTTATTACAATAAATATCTTCTCGTGCCTTGAGTAGATGCCTGTTTTTCAGTGCAAAAAAAGATCTGAGTCATTGTTCTAAAATGAAGTCTGTGGATCTAAAAAAAAAAGCTCTGCTGATTTTTTTTCTCAAATATTTTACTGAAGAATAATTGTGTGAAATGAACTATGTTTGTTCAGAATGTACAATTCTGTGAATTTTAACAGTTTTATACATCAACAAAACCATCACCACAATAAGATACAGAAAATTTCCATTACCTCTAAGAGATTATCATACTCCCTATTAGTCCATGCCTCTGTCCAACTCCATTTCCACATCACCAGTGATCTGTTTTTGTTTTTTGGTTTTTTTTTGTGTGGCATATTTATATATTTATAGTCTGCATACAGTATGCACTCGTTTCTGGTAGGCTTCTTTAACTGAGTAAAATGAATTTGAAATTTAATTATTTTATCATCTGTTTAAGTAATTCATTTTTTTATTGCTCAGTCATATTCCGCTTTTCATTGTACACATATGGCCAAATTTTCCTTATGTGCTCTTAAATTCATGGGCAATTGAGGTGTTTTCACCTTTTAGATACTATGAGTAAAGCCAATAGGAACATTTGCTTGTATTATTTGAATCAGGACCTACTCCCTCCCTCTTCTCTCCCAGCCCAGCATGATAGGAAGCACACAGGCAAGTGCAGAAAAGAACTTAGAGACTCTTCCCTTACATCCCAGTCAAGAGCTACCATATCACCTCGAAAGTGGCAGGCTGAAAACAATCCTTTTTCCCCTCCAGCTCCATGCTGCAGAAGCTCTATTCAAGGGAAGAGTGGCTACAATGTCTGGAGATGTCTTCCTCTATCTAAAGCCCATTCATAGGGTAGGAGATCTACCCCATGCATGATAGGGCAAGAATAATGGGTTCCCCAATTTTAGTTGCCTCAGTTCAAAGGATAGAGGTTCTATGTCAAGAAAAACAAGCTTGGAAAACTATGGGCTACTGAACTCACCCAGAAACCTGTTCTAAATCCAGGGTGTCACTCTGAGAGAGCTGGGCCACTGCCCCTGTCCCAGTTCCAGAACAGGTGAACACAGGTTTTACCTAGAAAGAAAGGCAGTCCATAACAGAGGGCCCCAAAGCTCTCCTCAAGTGAACTGAATTTATTTGGAAAAAAGTGGGAAAATTCAAGCATAGGCATAAGTGACTCTCAAACATTATACACATTTGGTGATAAGCTGGTACCTCCATGAGAACAAAAAGCTACATGCAGACCACGTAGAAGTTTACCAGAGAGAACCAGGGAAGGAGACAGTGAAGAAGGCCCTCATAGATTGGGGGCAAACCTCAAAGACTGGACTTAAAGGCTATCCTTGCAGAGGTGACAAAAACAATGGATTGGACAGTAGAGAAATATCTGCCCCACAATGCTGTCAAAACAATAGAACAAAAGGAGAATTAATGGAGCTTCCCTGCTAGCTAGGAAACCTACAGAGGTACATCCAATAAAATGTTCAGGGGAGGATACAGCAGAAACTAGCCTCAATAAAACCACTGTCATCCAAGAGTACTCACAAGCCTAAGGTTGTGCCTCTGACAAGTGACACAAATGACGTCTCAGAGCAAACAAAAGCCAATAAAACAGTCAATAAATAAATAAATAAACAGGCAAATAACAAGAAAAATACAGAAATTATTTCAAAAATGTATTCTGCAGTTTAAAAATACAACTGAAATGTTATATAGTGGGAATCAGGCAGTATGTACCCTTTCAAGATTGGCTTCTTTCACATAGTAATATGTATCTATGATTCTTCCATGTCCTTCCAGAGCTTAAAACCCCTTAATTAACATCCCTCACCAGGCTGGCATAATTTATTACAATTGATCAACCTGTGTTAACATATTTTATCATCCAAAATTCATAGTCTACTTCAGGGTACATTCTTGGTATTGTATATTCTGTACATATATGTACATCTATGTATATATACATGGTATTATATATATAATGACCTGTATCTATAATTATGGTATCATGTAGAGTATTTTCACTGCCCTAAAAATGTTCTGTGCTCTTTCTCTTCATCCCACAACTCCTGGCAACTGCCAATCTTTTTTTCTGTCACCATAAGTTTTGTCTTTTCCAGAATGTCGTAGAGTTGGAATCATATAATAGGGAGACTTTTCACACTGGCTTCTTTCACTTAGTACTACGCAATTAAACTTCCTCCTTCTCTTTTCACACTGGTAGCTCATTTCTTTTTAGTGTTGAATAATATTCTATTCTCTGGATGTACCACGGTTTATCCATTCACTTACTGAAGGAAATCTTGGTGGCTTTCAAATTTGAGCAATTATGAATAAAACTGCTCTAGGTTCTTGTGCGGACATAAATTTTCAACTCCACTGGGTAAACAGCAAGGGGCAATTTCTGTATTGCAGATCAGTGACAGTATATTTAGTTCTATAAGAAACTACCAGATTGTCTTCCAAAGTACTTGTACTATTTGAATTTCTACTGAAAATGTAAAGAGTTCCTTTTGCTCCACACGCTCACTACTATTTGATGTTGTCAGGTTTCTGGATTTGGGTGATTTTGATAGGATTATAGCACATCTTGTTTTTATTTGCATTCTCTATGACATATGATGTGGAACATCTTTTCATATGTTTATTTGAACATCTGTATATCTTTGTTTGTGATCTGTCAGTTCAAGACATTGGACCAATCAGATTGTTTTTTTACAGTTCGGTACTAAGAGTTCTTTGCATATTTTGGATATCCTTTATCAGATATGTCTTTTGAAAATATTTTCCCCCAGCCTGTCTCATTTCTTCTCATTTTTTGGCAATGTCTTTTGCAGAGCAGAAGTTTTTAATTTTAATGGAGTCCCACTTATCAGTTATATTGTTCATGGCCCATGACTCTGGTATTGTATCTAAAAAGGCATCACCATACCCAAGGTCATCTATGTTTCTCTCATATTATCTTCTAGGAAAAGTTACATTTTTGTGTTTTACATTTAGGTCGACAGTTCATTTGAGTAATTTTTGTGAATACTGTTAGATTTATATCTAGGTTCACATTTTTGTATGTGGGTGTCTAGGTATTCCAGTACTCTTTGTTGAATAGCCTGTTTTTCCCCCTCCATTTCTTATCTTTGTTCCTCTGTCAAAGATCAGTTGGTTCTATTGATGTCATTCTGTTTCTATCTCTCTATTCTATTCCATTGATCTATCTTTTTATTCTTTCACCAGTACCACACTGTTTTGATTATTGTAGCTATATAGTCAGTCTTGAAGTTGTGTGGTGTCAGTCCCTGATTCTGTTCTTCTCCTTCAATATTGTGTTGGTTATTCTGGTCTTTTGCCTCTCCATATACACTTTAGATTCAACTTCTAAGGTTTGTCAGTATCCATAAAACTATTTGCTGAAATTTTGATTGGGGTTTCAGTGAATGTGTTGATTGAGTTGGGGAAAACTGACATCTTGACAATACTGAGTCTTCCTTTCCACAAACATATAATGTCTCTCCATTTATTTAGGTCTTTAATTTCTTCCATTAGAGTTTTATAATTTTCCCTCTACAGATCTTGTACATATTTTGTGAGATTTATACATACATATTTTATTTCAAGGTAAGGATGATAATAGAAGTGATATTATGTTTTTAATTTAAATTCCACTTGCTCATTGCTAGTGTATGGAAAGCAATTAACTTTTGTATGTTAACCATATATCCCACAACCTTTGTATAATCTCTGTTTCAGGGTTTGTTTGTTTGTTTTTGTCAATTCTCTCAGATTTTCTACATAGAATCATGTGAAAAAAAGTTGTTTTTTTTTTCCTTTTCCAATTCTGTATACCTTTTTGGAATAGTTTTCTAGGGCTTCTAAAACAAAAATACCATAGATTGGGTGGCTTAAATAACAAATTTATTTTCTCATCGTTATGGAGACTCAAAGTCCAAGAATAAGGTGCCAGCAGATTAAGTTTCCTCTGAGGTCTCTCTTCTTGGCTTGCAGCTGTTTGCCTCTCGCTCTCTCTTCACATGGTCATCCCTCCGTACATGTGCACAGCTAGTGTCTCTCTGTGTGTCCTAATCTCTTATAGACACCAGTCAGATTCTATTTGAATCCACCGTAACAGCCGTATTTTAATGACCTGTTTAAAAGCCCTGTGTCCAAATAGAGGCACATATTACAGTAATGGAGGTTAGGGCTACCAAAATAAGAGTTTGGGAAGACATAATTCAGCCACTTTTATTTCCCTTTTTGCCTTTTGCATTACCTAAGACTTGCAAAAGGATCTTGGAAGTTGTGATCAGGGGAGACATCCTTGCCTTATTCCTGTCTTAGCAGGAAAGCTTCTAGTTTGTCAGCATTAAATATAATCTTAACCGTAGTTTATTTTTTTTTTTTAATGTTCTTTTTCAAGTTTAGGAAATTCCCCTCTATTCCTAGTTTGCTGAGAACTCCTTTATTTTTTACCATCACCAAGCACATCATACAAGTTCAAAAATGTGAGACACACTTCCTTTGGCGTACTCTCCTCATACTAATCAGCTAATCAGTTCTGTGTATTTTTTTAAGTGTATTTATTTTGAGAGGGGAAGATGGGGAGAGAGAGAAGCCCAAGCAGGGTCTGTGCCATCAGCACAGAGCCCAGCGCAACAACGTGGGGCTTGATCTCACAAACCAAGAGATCATGACCTGAGCTGAGATCAAGAGTCAATTGCTTCATGGGGCGCCTGGGTGGTTCAGTCGGTTAAGCATCGGACTTCGGCTCAGGTCATGATCTCACTGTCCATGAGTTCGAGCCCCATGTCAGGCTCTGTGCTGACAGTGCAGAGCCTGGAGCCTGTTTCGGATTCTGTGTCTCCCTCTCTCTCTCTGACCCTCCCCTACTCATGCTCTGTCTCTCACTGTCTCAAAAATAAATAAACGTTAAAAAAAAAAAAAAAGTCAATTGTTTCATCACCTGAGCCACGCAGGTGCCCCAGTACTGTGTATTTTATGTGCAGCTTTTCAAATCAGCCTTTTTAGATTTACATTGGCATACTTCAAGCTTTCATCAATAATACGAATTGATTCAGCAGTTTCCCTGACTCCAATCTTATTCCTTTTAAATATATCTTCCACGTAGCGCTGCAGATTTTCACTTATTACCAACCACAATCTTACCACTTGTATGTATTATTGGCATACACATCTCTGGATTATAATTCCCTGTGTAAGCTGTGACTCTCACACTAAATTGTAAGCTCCCTAAAGAATGATTTTATTTAACATCCAGAGGGCCAACACACACAAGAAAAGATGCTCAACATCACTCATCATGAGGGAAATACAAATCAAAACCACAATGAGATACCACCTCACACCTGTCAGGATGGCTAAAATTAGTAACTCAGGAAGCAACAGATGTTGACGAGGATGTAGAGAAAGGGGAACACTTTTGCACCGTTAGTAGGAATGCAGACCGGTGCAGTCACTCTGGAAACAGTTTGGAGGTTCCTCAAAAACTTAATTATAGAGCTCGTCTATGACCCAACAATTTCACTGCTAAGTATTTATTCAAAGGATACAAAAACGCTGATTTGAAGGGACACATGCACTCCCAAAATTTATAGCAGCACTACCAACAATAGCTAAATTATGGAAAGAGCCCAAATATCCATCAAATGACAAATGGATAAAGAAGAAGTGGTGTATATATACAATGGAATATTCCTTGGTGATCAAAAAAATGAAATTTTGCCATTTGCAACAGCCTGGATGGAACTACAGTGTATTATGCTAAGTGAAATAAGTCAGAGAAAGATGAATATCATATAATTTCACTCACATGTATAATTTAAGAAACAAAACAGATGAACACAGGGGAAGGGAAGGACAAATAAGATAAAAAAAGAGAGGGAGGCAAACCATACGCGACTCTTAAATACAGAAAACAAACTGAGGGTTGCTGGAGGAGAGGTGGGTGGCGGGATGGGCTAAATGGTTCATGGGCATTAAAGAGAACACTTGTTGGGATGAGCACTGCATGTTATATGTAAGTGATGAATCACTGGATTCTACTCCTGAAATCATTAATACACTATATGTTAACTAACATAGATTCAAATTAAATTAAATTAAATTAACCATTAAAAAAATAAAAATAAAAACATCTTTAAAATTTTAAAATAAATAAATAAAAGCAAAAACAAAAAAATAAAAGCAAAGTATAAAAGACTGTATATGGTATGCTACTTTCCAGGTAAGAAGAACTTTTTAAAAGGCATTTATTTATGTGTGCACTTATTTATTTAACTATGCAAAAATTTATCCAGGAAGGTTAAATCAGAAACTTACTGAAAATGGTTTCTCATAAGGAGCTGGTGGCAACACCATGGAGAAGAAAGAGATGGCAGTGAGATTTCTCTGAATATATTTGTATACAGTTTTGACTTTTAACTATGTAAACACTTTACATTTTCAAAAATAAAATTAAATACATATATGCATCCCCCCAAAAGAATGACCTTATTTATACCTGAGCTTACCCCAAGATGAGAACATATCAAATAAGTAATCAAGAAAATTAATCAAATAAATAAATATTCTAAAGCATAAAAGAGTGATTTTGGATCATACAGTATTTGATGACTACCTTCCTGCTATAATTTTTAAAAAGTATTTCATAGAATAATTAACACAAAAAAATTATGAAGATCCCAACTGAGGAAGTGACTACTGAGAAATATTTGCAGTTCTCTTTGTCCCACTTGTTTCTTCATATCAGTTGGGATCCAGCACCTAGAGGGCCTCAGAGCCTCTAACACATCAATAAACAATATTTCAAGTTAATATGTATTATGAAGATTACTTATCTTTTTTTCTCCTTATTATACTTCTTCTCAATACATGACATATAAAATGCTGGTGAAAGTATTTTATAATACTTTTTTCACTTGTCAAACTGAATGTTTGATAACTGTTTAACAAGTACTGTTCGTACACTATAATAAAATATCAAAATCACATTTAACAGCAAGCTATAAAAATATAAAAGTCAATTCAGGAAATAAAATGTTATTTTAGATCAGTGGGAAGGTTCAACTTGAAAAATGCTGCCCTAATGTCCAGGACATTTCTGATATCAAGGACATTTTGGATTAACAATGTCCCTGAGCAAAAAAAAAATGTAATATGTGGAACACACATCATCTTGAAAAAGCTGTGTTAATATTTTTATGATGTTCAGGAGATTAATTTTCATTAATGGTCACAAGAAAGATGAAAGAAATAGCCACAATACCTTCGATGGATGAGAAATAATAATCAAGGAATAGCATTTTTCATCTCTAAAAGTTTTTTTAGAGCCTCTTTGACATCTTTGTTTCTCAGAGAGTAAATCAAAGGATTCAACATGGGAGTGACTAAGGTATAGCATAAGGAGGTCACTTTACTCAGCTCAGGAAATCTGTCCGGAGTGAGATATGTAAAAAACACAGCACCATACAGCACACTCACGACTCCTAGGTGAGAGCTACAAGTGGAGAACGCTTTCTTACGTCCCTCAGAGGAGCGTATCTTTAGTACTGTGGATACAATATACATGTAGGACACAATAATGACAATTATTGTAGGCAAGGTAATGATGCTGGATAAGGAAAAAGAAATCAGTCTATAGATGAAGAGGTCAGAACAAGATAGTCTCTGAAGTGGGCGAATATCACAGAAAAAGTGGTCAATAGCCCGAGAACCACAAAATGGCAAAGTAAATGTCGTGCTTGTCTGAAGAACTGAGCTGATGCAGCCGCATAAATAGGAACCAGCCACCAACTGAGTGCAGAGACGTGCTGACATCTGGACAGAGTAGAGGAGTGGGTTGCAGATGGCAATGAAGCGGTCATAGGCCATGGCTGCCAGGAGAAATCCCTCTGCCACCATGAAGAGGGCAAAGAGACAGAATTGGGTCACACAGCCTGCAAAAGAGATGGACTTGCTCTCAGACCAGAAGTTGATCATGGCCTTGGGTGCAATAACAGACGAATAGAAGAGATCAATGAAGGACAGGTTGCCCAGGAAGAAATACATCGGTGTGTTTAGCCGAGGATCGGTCATAATAATGGTCATCATCCCAACATTCCCTAGAAGGATCATGGCATACACAAGCAGAAAGATCAGGAAGAGGAGAATGTGGAGCTCAGGGCGGACCCTGAAGCCTACAAGGATGAAGTCAGTCACTTCCGAGTGATTGTCTGTTCCCCTGTCACCCATGGCAGAAACCTGCTGAGAGGCACAAGGCAAAACAAATGAACTCTGGATTTGATCCATGCTCCAAATAATCTCTTACAATATTAGGATTTGTTAAGTTATTCTATAGTCATTGTTCATTAACTTTATAAATTATTCTGATTTAAGTTTAAGCCAATTACCACTGATGATGAATCAAAAAGTTAGTTTTGGGGCTGTATTTCTATAAGTATTGGAACTGTATTGAGACAGGGAAACCTAAGGGACCCCAAGAGAGAAAAAGCTGCTTTTTTTTCCTACTTCTATTCTTTCTAGGACCTGCAGCCCCACCCCACTTTCTACATGCTTTGTAATGCAAATAGCCTATACCCATCAAGTAAGGGACATGGAGGTAATGATTCTCTAGAAAAAATAACATCTAAGAAAAGATCAGTTGAAAAGGACCTTATAAATCTATCATATGCATATTCCAGGACACCAAGTTAGATATCTCCAAGCCAAGAGCCCCTGGTTCCAAGGAATAACACCTGGGCCCTTGTCTTTCTTCAAACCAGTTCCTGGTTGCCTGAGAGGACACGTACATCAGACCACCATCTTCAATAAAAACCTCAGACCCAGAAAAAAGACAAAACTCATGCTCTTTTCCTTTTTAAGTCTCCTGGACACACTCTTTCCATCTCCCTCTCTCTCTCTGTCTCTCTCTGTCTCTCTGTGTCTCTGTCTCTCCCTCTCTCTCTCTCTCTCTCTATATATATATATATCTTCTGTAAACTCTGCTTTCATATCCTGTTGGCTCATGTTTGATTTCCACCCTGTGTGAAGCCAAAAACCCTCTTAGCTGGTCCTATGAGACTCCTCTCAACTCCAGGTCCTCTGACCACCTGCCAGCATCAGTATTAAAAAAGAGCAATTATAAATAGATCATACTTAGGATCTATGGAGGCATAAGATACTTAAGCCATGAAAAGAGAGCCTGATGTAGCCATGAATATTTTTTGAAAAATAATATATTTTACTTATTTTCCTGTAATCTTGCCTAGGGGCAGGGACACTGTTCATTTGAATTTTCCAAATTTATTCCTATCAAATTTGTTCTCATGTTAATAAATTTTCACCTGAAGAACTGAAAATGGAGAATTTTTCCCAGAGTAGCCAATAAAAGAGTGCTCAGTTTATGACTTAATCGTCAGAGTTTGCATGTTTTAAGATGTGCTCTTACCTTATATTGTTTGGTAATTTGTTAGATTCTGAAAATGAAGAAGCAGAATCCCGATGTTGTCCTCTTGTTATTTTAATTCTAAAAAAGGTAAACATAAAGTTAATTAGTGACTTTGTTCTAAGTGTTGTATAATCACTGTGTCAAGATAAAACGAATCCCTTTCCCCCAAATTTTCCAAATGCATGTTTATTATCTCAGTTTTAGCTCTTCCCATAGAGAACTTGGAGTAATTTCCCTAATTTCTCTGTTTAAATAACTGTCCTTTCCTTTAGTAGTTGATTTCTTGAAAAATGCTACAGTCCTTTGTAGAAGACACAAGGTGAATTTTCCAAATGATGCTCTGCTAAAACTGAAACAAATCCAGGAATTACAGTCTATAGTTATGCAAAGTGAACCTGAGGAATGGATCCTCAGGATATTCTGTCTTGCATTCTTGGATGTTGAGTGCTTTTAAAGAAGTGAAGTAGAGGGGCGCCTGGGTGGCGCAGTCGGTTAAGCGTCCGACTTCAGCCAGGTCACGCAGTCGGTTAAGCGTCCGACTTCAGCCAGGTCACGATCTCGCGGTCCGTGAGTTCGAGCCCCGCGTCAGGCTCTGGGCTGATGGCTCGGAGCCTGGAGCCTGTTTCCGATTCTGTGTCTCCCTCTCTCTCTGCCCCTCCCCCGTTCATGCTCTGTCTCCCTCTGTCCCAAAAATAAATAAAAAATGTTGAAAAAAAAAAAAAAAAAAAAAAAAAGAAGTGAAGTAGATTGTCCTGGATATGTAAATAGAGGTCCTGAACCATCTGGAATCCCTGACAATCTAGGATATGTAAATAGAGGTCCTGAACCATCTGGAATCCCTGACAATCTAGTAGAATATCAACCGTGGTTATCCATACTGGGTTTGGTTTTGGGCTAACAGTGGTGCTTTTTCAAATAATTGCAGCATTGAGGTTTCCTTCACCTTCTGGGAGATAGTCCTCCTGGGAGAAAAAGAAGTATAAGTAAGTTATTAAGGTAACTAGCCTCCAGAGCCAAGCTCCATGAGGACCACAGAGGCTCTAGATTAAAAAGAAAAAGAAAGAGAAAAGAAAAAGAAAGAGGAAAAAAGGAGCCAAAACCTAATAGATACTGAACCTGGGTTTAGATCTTCTGGTTATCATGTGGTGAGTATTATCACCATGAGTTACCCCTCCAACATGAAAGAAGGTTATCGTGCTATACATTTATGATTTGTGTATTTTTATATATGTAATACTTTTATAAAATTAATAAAAACATGATATCAGTCTTTGTAACCTGACCATGTTTCTACTGATGAGTATTACACCATTAATTAAATACATTAATTTTAAATATATGTACCTATATGCAATCATTCTAGGAAGATTGAACATTTCTTTTTGATCTGATAATTACCATATTGTAGACTTGGAGAGTCACTGAAATAACTGTGATAAACTGTTATGCCCAGAATTCGTGATCCCCAAAGACCACTAGGGAGCCGAGTCCGATGCAAAAGCAAAAGAGACTTTATTCGAGCTAGCTCGAGCTCAATCCCCTACCTGCACCGATGCAGCGGTGAGATACCAGGGAGAGAGCGAGTTTCAAAAGGACAAAGGTTTTATTGGGGTCTAGGGGCAGTTGGTGAGGTAATGGCTGTGGCCTCAGCTGATTGGCTGGGGAAGGGTCGGAGTCCTGTTATGTAGGTCGCTGGGCGTGTTTTGAACAGGAAGTTTGAACGGGTGAACGGGAAGTTACTCAAGGGGAGGAGGCGTGGTCTAGGTGAAGGACACAGAACAAGATGGAGTCGGCAGGCGTAGGCCCGCCCTTTCAAAACTACTGAAACAGAGGGAGCACAACAATTATAACCAATTATTTATACCATCACTTCTCACTCATTTCTGCCACGTCATCATGATTACAAGGGAGCAGTCATCTTTAAAAACTGAAGAAATACTTGGATTTTAAAATACTCTTGAAGTTTGTTATTCCTCTGAATTTGGGGTCTTAAACTGGGGAAAGCAATACCAAAAATATTATCAAAGTTGGCTGTTCATTACATGAACATTTAAGTATAGGTCATCAATGTTTTGGGCTATGATTGGAATCTTAGCATTAATTATTTCTGAGAAAAAGTAAGAGTAAAAATATAAACAAATAAAAAGTTAAATTCCAATAGCCATAAAATTAAATTAAATTAAAAATGGAGTTATTTTTTAAACACTTTATTTTTTATTTTTTTAAACCTTTTTTTTTAATGTTTACTTATTTTTGAGAGAGAGAGAGGCAGAGAGAGAGACACACACACAGAAACTGAAGCAGGCTCCAGGCTCTGAGCTGTCAGCACAGAGCCCTACATGGGGCTCAAACCCATGAACTGTGAGATCATGACCTGAGGTGAAGTTGGACTCTCAACTGACTAAGCCACCCAGGTACCCCGTTTAAACACTTTAAATTGGATTTATAATTTCTGTAAGATGTGAAATGAAATCTAACCATATACTGCTTATGGGTGATTTTTCTATAACAAAATACCACAGTAAATTAAAAATATAATAATTGGAATAAATACACCAGATATGTTAGTTCAATGTAGTAAAAAGCTATTATGGGGCCACAAACCTATGCCAAAACTCACATTCAATACAACAAAATGTACTGATATAATTAATATTATAAGAGCATAGAATAGTAAGTTTCATTTATGTAAGCAGAGAGACTCTTTTAATAATAAAGCTTCTAAATAGTTTATACCTTAAAATAAAAAATGGAAATTATGAAATGTTTAAGAATGAAATTAATGAGAAATAAGTTGGTAAGAATTAATGACTTTAAAATTATGACAATGTAACTAAATAATAAAATGATCATCAAAATCAAAAACAGTGTTTAAAAACAAATCTCTTGCAATACTAATTCAGAAAAGAAGAGAAAAATGTAAAAATTTTGAAAATTGACAACTACAAAAGCAATAAATATTTTTAATCATGATAGAAAATTTAGAACAATACACAACATGAAAGACATAATATAACTTTCTAGGAAAAGTACTAAAAGAAAAGAAGAAATTAAAAAGTTAAAACTCTCTGACTACTTAATGTGGCTGGAAAGTTTATGAAGGAGTTTGGCACAAAGTCATTCCTATCTCACAGAAACAGTTGCAGAAAATAGAAAAATAATTTTTACCACATGGGAATAGAAAGAATGTTCTCTAACTTAATAAATGTTTTTCTTCAAAATTATTATATTGAAAATCATAGCAAAATGTTATTAATGTTTCACTTTATTCATGACAACTTAAGGATCAACACCAGCTTTCAACATTTCAGTGTAGGTTATAGCTAATGCAATAAGGAAAATAGGTAAGGATTAGAAGGAGGGGAGGGAAGCATTAATGTAGCATAATTGCCCACAATGGCATTCTATAAAATATATAGGAAGCCTACACGAAGTTATGAGGACTAATACTTGAGTTTGGTCACATACTCAAAAGAATAGTTCTCTATATCAATAGTAAGCAATTAGAAAGTGTAATAGAAAAAGAAAATATCGGGGCGCCTGGGTGGCTCAGTCAGTTAAGCGTCTGACCGGCTCAGGTCATGATCTCACAGTTTGTGGGTTCAAGCCCCGCGTTGGGCTCTGTGCTGACAGTTCAGAGCCTGGAGCCTGTTTCAGATTCTGTCTCCCTCTCTCTCTGCCCCTCTCCTGTCCATGCTCTGTCTCTGTCTCAAGAACAAATAAACATTAAAAAAGAAAAGAAAATATCCATTTTGTAATAAAAATTGGGTTATACACAGAAATACACAAAATGTGTACAAGACCTTTTAAAAACCAAGATCTTATAAAGAACACTATAAAAAATTATTGAAAGATATAAAATAAGACATGAATGAGGTGAAAGATATACCATGATCAGAGGCAGGTATGTCATGAAGCTGAGGAAGCTTATATTTAAGTCCTCCAACTTGTGCAATCCCCTTTGAAGTCACTTAAAAGGTGGAAGGGACTAGCAATGGGTTTATCTAAAACCCATGCGTTTTGAGATTTGCAAAAATAGGTTACCTGCAAGCAATTAAAAGTATTAACTCCATTCTCCGCTATTTCCCTTTGTGTCAGGGTACTTTGAGGTGGATCTAATTAATAGAATTGTGTGTTCAGAATACATTTAAATGCTTTTAGTGAGATGTATTTGATGTTTCTCAGTGACATTTTTTTGTAGTCAGATAATGCTAGCTATTTTAGCTGGGAATGGTTTCCAGAAATATTTCTACTACTGACTATGTAGATTCATTGTTCTTTTTTTTTTTTTTTTTTTTAATTTTTTTTTTTTAGACATTTGATTTATTTTTGAGACAGGGAGAGATAGAGCATGAACAGGGGAGGGTCAGAGAGAGGGAGACACAGAATCTGAAACAGGCTCCAGGCTCTGAGCTGTCAGCACAGAGCACGACGCGGGGCTTGAACTCACGGATCGCGAGATCATGACCTGAGCCGAAGTCAGCCGCTTAACCGACTGAGCCACCCAGGTGCCCCTGTAGATTCATTGTTCTAAGAATGTGCCTGTTGCATGCAGGATGGTAAAGTTGGTGCAGCCACAGGAGGAAAGAAAAACAAAGCTTAGAAGGAAAAAGTTTATTTTACTTACAGGCCCCAAGAAGAGGGGAGAGATGGTTACCATATGCCGTGGAGGACCACATGAAAAGACACCAACTTAGGTCAGGAGACAGGTGAGTGAAGGGCTTACACCATAGCTTTTAAAGGAGTTTCTACAGAAATGACAAGGTAGGGCAGGGTACATGTTTTAGGATTCGCTGATTTGAATAATTTCTGCTGGCTGTATACTATGGTGGTGGTCCCTCGTTTGGTACCTGGCCCAGGGATGATTAAAACAGAGGGATATTTTCTCCTGGGGCATAAGTGCCTGATAGAGGCGGCAGGGCCTTGGATTGGTTACTTGCCTATCAAAGGCATGCTCCAGGCTCCTTTGTTATGTCTGATACTGGCTAGTCCCAGGACAGTCTCTCCCCAGCCAAAAAGATTTTTTTTCAGATATTAAAACATCAGGGGTTCCTGGGTGGCTCGGTTGGTTAAGTGTCTGACTTTGGCTCAGGTCACAATCTCACTGTGAGTGACTTTGAGCCTTGCATCAGACTCTCTGCTGTCAGCGTGGAGCCTGCTTCAGATCTTCTGCCCCTCTCCTGCTTGTGCTCACTCTCTCAAAAAATAAATATTAAAAAAAAAAATTTTAACATCATCACGTACATCATAAATTTTAAATATGTACAACAAGTCGAGTGGCCCAGGGTATGTTTCTACAGGGAGGCTGGCAGGCATGAGGTGGCATAAACATTAGCAGACACAAAGAGAAACAAGGTTATACTGACCAAAAAGATGGCATCTTAAGATAATATCTACAGTTTCCAAACCTGTCCAACAGTCTAGGACAGACCCTGACTTTGTAAACCACATTTGTCAGGGAATCTCTCATAATCCAGGTGATGGAAGAGCAGAAGCAGTAAGTCATTAATGGCGGCTCTATTTCCAAGAGTTTGGCCCTAACCTAATTTAAAAAAAATTTTTTTTAAGCATCTAATGCTTCTGAGGTGTTATTTAGAGATTTGCAGAGTATAAGCAGACAGCTGCTTTATTTTGAAGTGTAAAACTTTTTCAAGAGCCAGGAGTTCTACTAGAGAAAGAGTCAAGGCAGCCATTTAGCATTATTAATTTGTAAATGTTTAGGTAAGCCAAACCTGGGTATTATTTTATAAAGCAGAATTTGTATTACTTTTTGTGCCTTTTCTACCTTGTAGGTGAAGGCCTTTACCCAATAGTAAAAGTATTGAAACCTGATGGTCAGTCAGTCTTCTCTGGATAGCCTCCAGTTTCTTGATTGCCTGGGAGAGCAAGTCTGTAGTTGACTTCACAGGCTGATACTACTTGCAGAACTGTCCTTGACAAACTTTTTCCAGTAAACATCCTTTGGGCCATTTGATAACTTTTGTGCCTCCCTAAATGAAAGGTCTGATGCTGTGTTTTAATTAAGCTCTGGGAGCTCGGTAATAGTGATTGCCCTACTCTGTTTGTAACCATTCCAAGGGCTGGAGACAGTGTCTAGGAGTCAGACAGACCCCAGTTTATTTTGGGAAGGGGGGAGGAGAAAGTCAGTGGAATTGAGTCTCCTTTAATAATTGATATAGCAGGCAAACTATTTTCCTGAACCCTGGTATTTACAGCCTACAATATCCAGTAATTTTCTAAAACTCATACAATTTTGTATTTGTCCTGGAGTTAGTAGCACCATAATCTCTAATTTAGTTATAATGTTCCTTTCTAGCAAGGAAGTAAGGATGTCTGGCATCATTAGGAAAGAATGAGAAAAAAAATTAGGTTTTACCATATACATCCCAGGGGCTGAGAGAAAAATTTAGTTAGAAGTTTTCCAGAGATGCCTCTAATTCTCATGCTCCATTTGGATAGTCGGTCTGGAGTGGAAAGAAGACAGAAAAGGTAGCTCTGGTGTTAAGGAAATCAACCAGTTTTCCTTGTATATTTAGAGTTCCCTGAAGCTCTGGTTTCTGATAGACAGTTGGTTTCGGGGAGCCACTGTGAAGAGCCCCTGACCCCGGTTATCTGAGCCCTCACAGAGAGAGGTCCCCGAGGGCATCCGATCGCCAGTGATTGTCTCCAAGTAAGGGGCATGGCTTATGAGATTCTCATTTTGGTTGTCCTCTCTGAGGATATTCTCATTTTAGTGCTCTGAATCACCATATAAATGGCACTTGGTGCCAGGACCTTGGGAAGTCCAAGTCTGACCTAGTACGTAAGGCCACAACTAAGGCCTCAGGCTTTTTTATTATTATTCTTCTCCTCTTGATGTTGGTTGCAATATACTCGACTGGCAGCTTGTCAGAGTTCCTCCAGGGTCCCTTCAAGGCTAACATCCAATTTTTGCATTTTCTCTGAATATCTAGGGCTGATTGAGTGACAAATTTGTCTTTTTTTAAAAAAAATTTTTTTTAACGTTTATTTATTTTTGAGACAGAGAGAGACAGAGCATGAACAGGGGAGGGGCAGAGAGAGAGGGAGACACAGAATCTGAAACAGGCTCCAGGCTCTGAGCTGTCAGCACAGAGCCCGACATGGGGCTCGAACTCCCGGACCCTGAGATCATGACCTGAGCCGAAGTCGGACGCTTAACCGACCGAGCCACCCAGGCGCCCCCAAATTTGTCTTTTAAAATCATCTCAGCCTTAGGGGTGTCAGGGAGGTAGCCATATATTTAATGAGAGCCTCCCTCCCTAACCTCTTCAGGAAGGCCATTGGGCTCTCATTGTGTTTAAAAAATTGTTCCTGGGGCGCCTGGGTGGCTCAGTCGGTTAAGCTTCTGACTTCGGCTCAGGTCATGATCTCGTGGTAAGACTGTTTCACTTTTGGAGTGCCTGGGTGGCTCAGTCAGTTCAGGTGCCTCATCAGCTCAGGTCATGATCTCGTGGTCTGTGAGTTCAAGCTCCCTGTCGGGCTCTGTGCTGACAGCTCAGAGCCTGGAGCCTGCTTCGGATTCTGTGTCTCCCCCTCTCTCTGCCCCGTCCCTGCTCATGCTCTGTGTCTCTCTGTCTCTCAATAGTAAATAAATGTTAAAAAAAAAAAAATTTTTTTAAATAAAAATAAAAAAAATAGTGGTTGATTTAGTATAAGTTAAGGGTTAAATCTTAGATTTTCTTAATTTTTTAAAAAAACATTTGTCTCATCAAGAATCTGATTCAACAAAAGCATTATATCTTTCCAGGTCAACTCAAAAACCTACATAATATTCTGAAAAGCCTTTATATACTTATCTGATCAGAAACTTTACCTACATCTCCTTTTATCTGTCTTAAACCTTGTAATGTAAAGGGTTTTTTGTTTGTTTGTTTTCCTGGCTTTTTTTTTTTTTGTATCTATAGATTGAGTACCCAAGGAGGAGGAGGTTGTGGGAGATGCTGGAGAGAAGCAACAAAGGAAAAGACTTTTGAAAGGGAAGGGCTGGAGAAGGTGCAAGGCCTTAGGACATGTTTACACAGATGAACTCCTTTGCTGGAAGGAACGCCTAGAGCCATTAACATTGTCCAGGATTAGATCTTCCTTCACACCTGACCCTTCCTAGTGATATAGAAACCAATTAACTTGAAATTCAACCTTGAAAAGCTAAACTATTCGATTTATTAACACACTTGCTTAGCTGACTTTATGCACGTAATCTTTAGCAATTATCTTAATAAAAAGAAGCTTCATTCTGGAGTGGGGGCCTCATTCTGACTTGAGCATGAGGACCTTCACTTAACTGCTCTTTGTTTTCAGACTCATCTTTTGCGACTACAGCTGTACTCCCTGCAACAGGAGGTTGAGGTGGAAGATTTCCCTTCCTCCTTCTCTAGGTCTGTTTTGGATACAGGTAAAAGGTACCTTAGTTGTTTCCCCTCCTGATTGCTTTTAGAAAGGGTTGCCATTAAATTAGGATCCACCTTACATTGTTTATATATATCTCAATTTTTTTTAAGGCCCAAACACAACCAACATAGGGGAATTCTCCCCATATCCCTTCACATTTGCAAAACAAGTCCATTTGTAAGATAGTATTGTCATTGATATTTCCCTCTGGAGGCCAGGTTCCCTCTTCCAATTTGTACTGGGGCCAAGACTTAGTGCAAAAGAAAATGAATCATAATGCATTCCAAAGGAGTAATGGCCTTGGTTGGGGAATTAGTCATCTATAGGTAAAAGGAAGAAAGTTATCCCTTATGTCAATTTCCTATAGCTGACCAAGAGAAATTTCATCTCCTGGCCCCGCGTTTTTGCTGGCTATGTGATTGGCAGCCAAAAGTCCTGTCAGTCTCTCAAGGTTCTGGGAGTAGTCATTCTTGCCCAGGCTTGACCTCTGAGAGCTGACCTGGTCTTTCCTGTTTTTTCTTACCCTTCTGTTTCCCATTTGCAGGACCTTGAGGGTACGGACTGTGACCAAGCAAGACATTTTTGGTTGTTGTAGGATGCACTAATTTTATTTTGGCCCAACAGTAACTTACATATTGTGTTATGCCCAGAATTCGTGATCCCCAAAGACCACCAGGGAGCCGAGTCCAATGCAAAAGCAAAGAGCCTTTATTTGAGCTATCTCGAGCTCAATCCCCTACCTGCACTGACACAGCGGTGAGATGCCGGAGAGAGAGAGTGAGTTTCAAAAGCACAAAGGTTTTATAGGGGTCTAGGGGTAGTCGGTGAGGTAATGGTCATGACCTTAGCCGACTGGCTGGGGAAGGGTCAGAGTCCCGTTTCGCAGGTTGCCGGGCGTGGTTTGATAGGGAAGTTACTCAAGGGGAGGAGGCATGGTCTGAGGTTTGAGTGGGAATTTCTTTCTGTGGCCAAGTGGGGGACATAGTCACTCAAGATGGAGGATACAGAACAAGATGGAGGACACAGAACAAGATGGAGGACACAGAACAAGTTGGAGGGCACAGAACAAAATGGGGTCGGCCGGCCTAGGTCTGCTCTTTCATTGATCATTGGCCGTTGAGAGAGGGGGTTAAAGGGCCAAAGTCAAGGTCTGTTCCCCTACCTTTTTCAACAACGCCCACATAAATATGTTTCAGCAATGTGGATATCCATTTTCGGCATACAATGGGCTAAGGTTAGTAAAATGGCTCCCATGTATCTTAGTAAAAGCCCTTTATATATTATCCATCTTCATATGGCATAGGCATCCATTCCTCTGCTAAACAGGAACAACACAAATGTGGAGGATTTGGAGAATGGCACCAAGGATATTGCTATCATTTCCTCAGCCTTTGGATCAAAGGAGGAGGAATTTTAATCTTAACCCAGTGTACTTTCAAAATCCATTTATTTTAGGGGCTCCTAGGTGGCTCAGTCGGTTAAGCGTCCGACTTCAGCTCAGGTCACGATCTCGCTGTCCATGAGTTCGAGCCCCGCGTCGGGTTCTGGGCTGATGGCTCAGAGCCTGGAGCCTGCTTCCGATTCTGTGTTTCCCTCTCTCTCTGCCCCTCCCCCATTCATGCTCTGTCTCTCTCTGTCTCAAAAATAAATAAAACATTAAAAAAAAATAAAAAATAAATCCATTTATTTTAACCTTAGTCCATCCTGACCACACATAATTTTTCTTTTTTTAAAATTTTTTTTATTTTTAGAATTTTTTTTAACGTTTATTTATTTTTGAGACAGAGAGAGACAGAGCATGAACGGGGGAGGGGCAGAGAGAGAGGGAGACACAGAATGGGAAGCGGGCTCCAGGCTCTGAGCCATCAGCCCAGAGCCTGACGCGGGGCTCGAACTCACGGACCGCGAGATCATGACCTGAGCTGAAGTTGGACACTTAACCGACTGAGCCACCCAGGCGCCCCCATAATTTTTCTTTTTAAAGATTTTCCTTCACTAACCTTCTACAACTTTTCTTTGCATTTAGATTTTGTTCCAAGCCATTTCTCTCCCAATAACCAGTCTCATTTAGGACAAAATTACTCTCTTTTACCTTCAACAAAAATATATTTCCATTTATTGTATCTTTTTTTGATACCTCCTACTTTTCTACATACAGAGTTGCTTTTCTTATTTTTATCAGTTTAAACTACACTTAGCAGAATTTTAACTCTTAGAAACTTTAGTTTCCAGTGAAAACTAAGTACTAGCCAGTTGTGAACTGTTACATCAGAATTTCTTAGATGGCAAACTTATGAATCAATTAAGCACAAAGCATGTTTTTCAACAGACCCATATATCCTTGTTTTTTTCTGCAACAAGTCAAGAGCACAGACCTACATCTAGTAATTAGTGCTTTAGCCTCTTATCTTGTTAGATATCCAATGAGTTTAATCTCAATTTATTATGCAAGCAAAAACTTCAACGTTTTAGGTTACCAAAGACTTTGAAAGCTATCTTAACAATTACCCATGAAAACTATGAGAGAGACAAAGTTAACCATTACTTTAAGTCATTTTTTTGCTGACAAATTGGAACAGAGATAATGAGCTTATTTGACTTTCAGCAAATCTAGGCAGAATAAAAGGGTTTTTTTGGTTGTTGTTGATGTTGATAAACATTGTCTATCTCAAACCAACAAACTTAAATGAGCTTAAACACTGAATATGTTTAACTTGGGTCCATGTAAGACAATTTGTTCCCCATGGTTAATTTTACCTGGAACAGTTGGTAGGGTAATCTGAAGTTGGTGATCTTGGCTCCAGGACATCTAGGGGGAGAGGAGGAGCTGATGGTGTCTGAGGCATTGAGGAGCCAGTTATGCAGGCCACCCCCAGGTGCTGCAGAAACAGGAGAGGTGGAAGGGAAGGCAGAAGAGACGAGGTGCCAGCAAAAGGCGGAGAAAGAGAATTCCCAGTTTTAATTCTTGTCAGCTCAGACAGAGGAGCAGACTCCAGGTTTCTTTGTTTTCCATTAGTGGAATTAGACAGTCCATGTCAGTCCAGAGAAGACAGGGAATTTACCCAAAACAAAGGGTGTTTTGGCAGCTGCTTGGGAATATTCTTTAAAGTCCCCATTCTGAGGTGGAATAACCAGAGACAGTTGGCTCTAATTATCAACAGTCATTGATCCAGGAAATGAATGAGAGACAAATCCTCACACACAGTCACACGATGACTCCAACCTGCCACCCAGTGCCCAGGGCCTTAGAGCTGCAGCTGGAACTACTAGGGCAATTCTGGGAGGTGATCAGGCTCCCTTTCTGCCTCTTGGGGGCAGGTCTGCCAAAATGAACCGGGGCTCTTACCAGTCTGATGCGTGCTTCCTGAGCTGGTTCCTGGGCCTCACAGGTTCCGCTGGTGCACACGGGGTCCTAGCCCTGGCACACCAGAGGGCTAGTCTCCTGCAGATCAAGCGGTCTGCTGGCATCAGGTGAGGCCTCCTCTCTCGGTGCCCTGATGTTCCTATCCCCGGTGGGCAAGGAGGTGGAAATGCACCGTCTCCAAATTCCAGACATGAGCCCCCAAGTAATGTAGCAGGATTCTCTCACAGAGAGTCCTGACACTGAGGCTTTTTTTTTTTTTCCAGGAATTATTCCTGCTCGTGCCACTCAGTTGGATTCGTACCCTAAGAACTGAGCCCCGAAGGTCCTGAGGCATAATTTTTTTATACATTTTCTGTTTCTTTGTCTCCCATATATGGTAACACACACAAAAATGTAGTTTGATTAAGTAGTCTCAGTTTACAAGGTCATGAGGGATGTTGTAGGTCATAGGGGTATAGCCAGGTTACCTTGAAGGTTTTTTTGTTTTTGTTTCTGTTTTTTTCTCTCCTTAGGGAGAGGATCCTACCACAATGTTGCCTGTGGAAATCCTACTATATAATATGTGCAAGAGTAAAACTGAAAGTGAAAGCCTACAAAGGGTGTTTTCCAGACTAATAATAATCAGTGCCAATGGTTACTTTCCCAAGCTGGTCTGGATTCTTATTTGTCTCTCAAATGATGTTTTTCTGAATATCATTTAAACAGTAGCATCTGAGTATCAAGGAAAATGGTAGATTCATTCACAATTAATTAATCATGAGAGGTCTAGGAATAAAATCAGTGGACCTCTTCTATGAGATAGACAGACCTGACTTGAGCTGCCGTGATTCAGATCACACTCAACCTTCAATTCTAGACCCGAGTTGGTTCACAGACAGCCACTAGAATGTAGAGAAGACTTGATATTCTCGAGTAAGATGTGAACTTAAATCCTTCCAACATGCCTTCTTTAAATCTTTTGGTAACTAATTCTGGGGTGACCAAATCTTGAAGTATATACCCTAACATTTTTTGGACTTTTAAAAATATTTAGATCCTGTCTCAGAACTAATCAGCAGAGACACAAAGAGTTGAACTTTTTACAGGTAAATATTTCCAAAAGTGAGCATTAGATAACTTCAGATCCTATTTAGAAATTTTTTGTTTATTTTCCACCTCCTAATTTCTTGGAATGATGACTGACAACTCATCCTCTCCAGCCTTACAATTGTGGATGTGCATCCAGAGCCAAAGAAATTTATATGTCTAATTACCTCACTTTTGCTTAAGTCATCGAAAGTTAATTTCTGTAAGTTGTCACAAAGAAATCTGAGTACAAGACATTCAATTAAAGAAACTGATGATAGTCATCACAGTGCCAAACAATGCAAATAAATGGATAGTTTTAAATGTTGATAAGGGAAGAAGAAGCCATTTCAAAAATCTAGAATCCATATTTCATAAAAGTAACAACAACTATAAAAATCAGTCTTTGAATGGGCAGAAAACATGAATAGACACTTCTCTAAAGAAGACATCCGGATGGCCAACAGGCACATGAAAAGATGTTCAACGTCGCTCCTTATCAGGGAAATACAAATCAAAACCACACTCAGATATCACCTCACGCCAGTCAGAGTGGCCAAAATGAACAAATCAGGAGACTATAGATGCTGGAGAGGATGTGGAGAAACAGGAACCCTCTTGCACTGTTGGTGGGAATGCAAATTGGTGCAGCCGCTCTGGAAAGCAGTGTGGAGGTTCCTCAGAAAATTAAAAATAGACCTACCCTATGACCCAGCAATAGCACTGCTAGGAATTTATCCAAGGGATACAGGAGTACTGATGCATAGGGGCACTTGTACCCCAATGTTTATAGCAGCACTCTCAACAATAGCCAAATTATGGAAAGAGCCTAAATGTCCATCAACTGATGAATGGATAAAGAAATTGTGGTTTATATACACAATGGAATACTACGTGGCAATGAGAAAAAATGAAATATGGCCCTTTGTAGCAACGTGGATGGAACTGGAGAGTGTGATGCTAAGTGAAATAAGCCATACAGAGAAAGACAGATACCATATGGTTTCACTCTTATGTGGATCCTGAGAAATGTAACAGAAACCCATGGGGGAGGGGAAGAAAAAAAAAAAAAAAAAGAGGTTAGAGTGGGAGAGAGCCAAAGCATAAGAGACTGTTAAAAACTGAGAACAAACTGAGGGTTGATGGGGGGTGGGAGGGAGGGCAGGGTGGGTGATGGGTACTGAGGAGGGCACCTTTTGGGATGAGCACTGGGTGTTGTATGGAAACCAATTTGACAGTAAATTTCATATATTAAATAAATAAATAAATAAATAAATAAATAAATATCAGTCTTTGATTAAAGTTTTTGAGTTTTTGTCTTTTTTCGTTACAAAGTTATGATAATTAAGAAATTACTTTGAAATGTACTCCTGTTTTCATGTTTCACTTCCAAGATATGTTGCTTTTTTTTTTTTTTTAATCCCATCTCTTCTCTTCTTCCCCTCCCCCTCCAGGCCTCAATAGTAAGGGAGTTTTGTTCTCAGTGAGATCATTCAGATAATACCTTATACTGACTCAAAATTTTTATTGATTTTGTGACCTACACTGCTTTCAGAGGATTGGGCAAAGTGACATCTCATATACAACTCATAAGAATAAGAATAGCATAGTCCAATATCATCCACTATTACAACACTTTACAATATTTAATCAGTTCAGTTTCTCCAATCACTATAATAATTTAAATCTCATAATAAGAAGTTGAAACTTTCCAAAGGAAAGACAATGAAGCAAGCTCTTGGTGCTTCCCCACAGATGCTTAATGTAGTCATTTAAATTTAATATCAGTTAGTCAACTTTAATATAAGTAAGTTAATGAAGTTTCAAACAGTGCTTAAAATGACTTGCAACTATCTGAATCATGATAGATGTCAGCATGCTGAATGTCAGCATTCTGGCAATAGAAAATATTATTATAAATGACCTCACCAAAGTTCTGCATCATTACACTAAACATTAAGTAAGCATTAACAGTACATAGCATTTAAAGACCAAATGCAGCACATTGTTATAGGACAACCAATATATGTGCATGTCCAAAAACTAGTAACCAGGGAAGATGAATCATCACACATAAGAATGTTTAAGGTGTCTAATGTAATCTTCAGCCTCTTAAGATCATATGAATATTAAAAGATTTCTCTATGTGGATTTTTAGGTACAGTTTTAAAGACCCCTCAAAATAACAACATGATGTACATGTTGTGGAATATAACCTGCAAAGTCCCTTGGTTGTGGCGGTGTTTCATTAGCATTCCATGCAACATTGAAAAATAAAAGACATGCCAACAAAGGCCAACAAAAGGTTGATAAGACATTGCGATGTTCTGATGGAATTTTGATGGCATAAGTAACAAGACAGGTAAAAATTAGGCTCTACTTTTCAAATAAGGCCTGTGAACCCAGGAACATTAGCAAGGAAAATGTTTATGGCAATTGAAAGAAAATTATAGAGACCTTATTTAGCACCTTTTAAAGCATTCTGCCTTGGTTTTCAACTTTCCCAGATTCCTTCAAGCATATGAAGTGGTTTCAGCAATGCCACTCGCGAGGTTATGCATTGGAATACTGCTGTTATGACTATAAAACAGGATATACAATCAACCAGACTAAAAACTAAAGCAAACAAATCCAGGCTGTATTCTAATCCAATACTCAAATCTTTTTCCCAACAGTCTTTAGTGACTGACACTTGTTAGATCTACCACAGAGTGACATTCTAATACTAATGGGCATCTAGTGGAAATAAGCAAAATCTAAGCCTACTTATTAATTCCAGACTAATAACAACCAATGCCAACGGTCACTTTCCCAAGGATGATCCGGATTCCTATTTCTCTCTCAAATGATGTTTTTCTGAATATCATTTAAACAGTAGCATATGAATACCAAGAAAAATGGTAGATTCATTCACAAGTTTAGGGAGGAGGGAATAAATACAACTTTGATTTCTAAAATCAATCACTTTGCTTCTCTCCTTTTATTTCCTAAATAAAAAACTTATTTATCAAGTCTCTTACCCTAATAAACATTAACCCATAAAGATGCTTACCATTGTACATTCATCATAGGAGGCCTTTTACATAAACAAAACCAGAAAAAAAGAGACCTGATAAAATATCAATATTTTATATTAGGTTGAGTTTGTGTCTGTTTTATATAGACTGGAATGAAGCACTGTAACTGTTTAGCTGAAGTATTATTTATATCAGTTGTAAAATCAGTAACTCTGACATGAATTTCTCCGTAACTTGGCCTCCCTCGACATCTTGATCACATTTTAAAATTACCCTATATCAAACTAATCCAAACACTCTCATGCATAGACAGAATAACACACATATGCATGCACACACATATACTTCAAATAATCATAGATATTATTGTAAGGATTGTGATTTTTTTTTAACAGATTTTCAACCTGACTTTATTTCTCTATGGCGTTTTTACTAGTTGCATAGTCACTACCAATGATTTGTATTATCCAGATGATACAGGGCATCAGCTATAAAATACCATAAGCATCCTAAAATATACTCACAGTATTAGAGCAAACTAGGGATGACTATCCCATTCAAAGAAAACCAAACAAAATGTCGTAATTTACCAAATCACTAGTTTTCCCTTGTTCCCTCTTTGGTCCCTTTAATTCAACAAGGATCACTGGCTATTTTACCTTTCCATTTTTTTCGTTATCTTATTTTCATGCACTCACATCTTTGGAATGACATTAAAAACAAAACACAGAATTAGCATTTATACTGAATATATTTGCATATAAAACCTGGTCACACAGTTTCTAAGTTAATCGTACTAGGTATTTTCTGTATCTCAATTTTACTTAGGTATACAGGGAAGAGAAACATTAAAATTCTATACTTCCCCATTTGCATAACATATTAATACCTGGAGACTAAGAAATATATAACTCCTTGTAGAAATATGCCAATGTTCATGGGTGTCCAGAATTTTCATATTTAACATTGCCTCGAGGAAATGTGAATAAGTTATTTGGAGCATTTTTTATGGGAAATTATTAATGCTGTGGAATAAAAGAGTTAACATGCTTTGTTTTGTTTTGTCTTTTAATCAGCCTGAACTTTAAATGTCTGAGTCTAGAAGATCAAGCAGACAAAATCAATTGGTACAAGAAACAGTAAAACAAGTGGAAGCAGATTTAAAGTAAAACTTTTCCTTCCATAGGACTTTTCTCATGGCATCTTTAACACCCTTATTTCTCAGAGAGTAGATTAAAGGGTTCAGCATAGGTGTGAACAAAATGTAACATACTGAAGCCAGTTTACAAAGTTTAAGGTCATTGGGAGGTGTGAAATTGACAAAGGAAATAGTCTCAGAGCAAACTTATGATCCCCAGGTGGTAACTGTAAGTGGAGAAGGCTCTCTTCCTCCCTTCACTGGAGTGCATCTTTAAAGCTACAGACACAATATACATGTAAGATACCACAATAACAACTATTGTGGGCAAAATAATGAGGACAGCCAGACTGAAGGACACCATCTTATTCATAAAGATATTGGAACAGGAGATCTTCTCAACTGGGTTTGAATCACAATAGAAGTGATCAATGACTCGGGAAGCACAGAAAGACATTGAGAATGTTACACTGATTTGAAGGATGGAACTGACTCAGCCACAGAGATAGGAACCAACCACCAACTGGATACAGAGGCTTCTTGACATGTGGACAGTGTAAAGGAGTGGATTGCAGATGGCGATGAAGCGGTCATAGGCCATGGCTGCCAGGACAGAGGCCTCGGTGACCATGAAAAATGCATAAAGAAACAATTGAGTCACACAACCTGCAAAGGATATGGTCTTTTTGTGAGATAGGATGTTGACCATGGCTTTGGGTACAATAACAGTGAAGTAGGAGAGGTCAGTGATGGAGAGATTGCCTAGGAAGAAATACATTGGTGTGTTCAGCCGGGGATCAATCACAATGTCAGTCATGCTCAGGTTCCGCAGAAGGACCATCCCATAAACAATCAGGAATAGTAGGAAAAGGAGACTGTGGAGCTCTGGACAGACCGTGAAGCCTACAAGAATGAAATCAGTCACTTCTGAGTGGTTGTCTCCTCCCTTACCACCCATGGCAAATTCTATTTCTCTATTATCACATATAACACTTCACATTAAAAGAGACCTGATAGCTGAAAAAACATCTTCATATTCATTACCCCATTAAGTTTACACACATGACTCTGTAATTGTTAGATGTCATTTGTGATTTCAAACATTAAAATCTGATAAACTCCTCATAGTAAGAAAAATACACTTCCTTGAAATTAGCACTTAGTATTTATTTTTCTCATAATAATATTATGCTTCATTACAGTATAAAAATAAGTAAAAGTAAGACAAAGAAGCTAAAAGTATATTTCAAGATAATACGAATTTTCTACCAAAAAAAAAAAAAAAAAGAAAAACCCACAAAAAACAAAAAACAAAAAAACCCTCTTACGAGTACAGGTAAATTTCTAAAGGCCCAATTGTCTCATCTAGAGATCTTTTAAAATGCAATCTGCCTTCAGGGTGCCTGGGTGGCTCAGTCGGTTAAGCGGTTAAGGTCTCACTTCGGCTCAGGTCATGATCTCTCACTCGGTGAGTTTGAGCCCCGCGCCGGGCTCTGTGCTGACAGCTCAGAGCCTGGAGCCTGTTTCAGATTCTGTGTCTCCCTCTCTCTGACCCTCCCCCGTTCATGCTCTGTCTCTCTCTGTCTCAAAAATAAATAAACGTTAAAAAAAAATTTTTTTTAAATGCAATCTGTCTTCAACTTCTGGAAATAGTCTAATTTTATTTAAGTGCAAAACTAAAATTTAAGTGATGCCTTTATATATTTTATTCTGTGAAGTTTATTAACACTGTATTTTTTCCACATAAATCTGTCAAGAAATTCATGTCATTTCAAACTTTTCTAGATTTGAGAAAAAATTAAAACTTCAAAATAAGGAACCAATAAAAAAAGGTCAACTGTGTAAAAGAATAGATTAGATAGCAAAGTTTATTGATTAGATAGCAAAGTTTATTGATGGTTGGAGCTCACTAGTATTAAGAATAAATATTTGGGGGGTGCCTGGGTGGCTCAGTTGGTTAAGTGTCCAACATCATCTCAAGTCATGATCTCACAGTTGGTGGGTTTGAGCCCCGTGTCGGGCTCTGTGCTGTCAGTTCAGAGCCTGGAGCCTGCTTCAAATTTTTGTCTCCCTCTCTCTCTCTGTCCCTCCCCTGCTCATGCTCTGTGTCCCTCTCCTTGAAAAATAAATAAGCATTAATAAAAGCATTTTGAAATGCAAGGAAAATATCTTTTAGACATGTAGGAAATGTTCTTGGCTGTCTTATTATATATCTAAAATAGGCGTGATCCCTTTTTAATTATTCTTACCTAAACTTACATTGTTTTTCTATTTTATGAACTTTTCCATGGAAAACTTCAGAGGTCCAAATTCTTTTTATTGCAATCTAGAAAAGAAAATGCATTTAAGAAATAAAAACTATCAGGGTGCCTGGGTGGTTCAGTCAGTTGAGCATCTGACTTTGGCTCAGGTCATGATCTCATGGTTCATGAGTTCGAGCCCCACATCAGTATCTGTGCTGACAGCTTAGAGCTTGGGGCCTGCTTCGGATTCTGTGTCTCCCTCTCTCTCTCTCCCCCGTTAGAACTCTGTCTCTCTCTCTCTCTCTCTCTCTCTCTGTCTCAAAAATAAGTAAACCTTAAAAAATTAAATAAATAAATAAATAAATAAATAAATCTATCAATGACAAATGCCAAAATTAAACATCTCAAATAATGTTTAATCCCCAAGAAAATAACAACCTCCTTAAGCACAACATGACTATATTTTTTGTTGGTGGCATTGCCTACGGAGCCATAATTTTTATTACCTATTATTAAAGTTTGCTCTTTCTTTAGTATAATTTTGTTTGAAAACCTGTTGTGTCTGTCTTCTGGAACACCAATGAACATGATGGACTAGGAATCTCCTTGGCTCCCTTAGAGAATTCCTGGTATTTCTCTACCAAAATTAAAGTAAGTGCCAATAGATCTATGAAATCAAGCTGCACAAAAATCTCTGCCTCCATGCTGACATGTTTTGCAAACCTTTGAATGAAGATGGGAGCAAAATGGAAATTTAAGACCCATAACAAGATTTCCCAGTCTCTGACAACCTGCAAAAATAGTAGCAGCTAAAATCCACGGTAGTGGTAGTTTTTTCCAATCCTGTGAAACTATTTCAGAAAATAGCAGCATGAAGTTTTTTTGAAGTTTGGAGGAAACAGTCCCCCTGAGAGAGGACTGAAAATAAGTTAATTACAATTTCTTAATAAGGGCAAACTCCAGGGTCATCCCATGAGGGCTACAGGAGGAGTGAACATTCAGTATTATTTCTTAACCTGTTAAATACTCTTGGGACAATTACAAAATTATTTTGTACAAGACTCCTTGTTAGAAAGTATTTTTCTTTACAGTAAGCTAAAGTTTACTTCTCTGGAACTCTTATCAGTCTGATTGGCAGAGGCTTTAGCCAAATTTAAGGTAGGACATTGACTATCTCTACTTGATCCTCTAAATGACAAGCTTTCAAAATTTAAAAAGACAGATACACTCTTGACCCATAGTTTTCTCATTTCTGGATTTACTGTCTTTATTTTTTTATTAAGCTGTCCCTTCAAGCTGCTATTAGGTGATTTTTATCCTGCCAGTATCTCTGTCAAATAATCCACTGTCAACGTTTGACATCACTCTTCCTATAAACTATCTCCTTGAAATATCACTCTCTACTTGCAATTTATACTTCTTTTAAGGCATATAAGACTGAAAGATTTTTTCACATGTTGCCTCATATTCATCTTGCAGTCAAGGGCAACCTTTTTCTTTCCTTTGTTCTGTTTTGGCCTTATGTGAATTGCTTCTAAGCCAGATGTTCCTCGTCTTGGTCAGTGGATTTTTCCTACACCTTCTTTTTCCACACACCAGTTAGCAGTATTTTATACTTAGCCTCTTTTTATATTTTAGTCTATTGGATGTAGCCTAGATTCCTATGTTATAAAAGTCAGTTCTAATACATTTGTGGATCTCTACTATTACACAAATGGAAGTTATATCATACAGACTCTACATTTTCACTGAAATAATTTTGGTGCAGAAAAAAAATCAAGATTTCTTAGTAAAGACTCCCTCCAGATTTATGAAGATCCATTAATTAATTTTAAAAATGTACACTTCATAAATCACTGTAAATGTCGCCTTTTTTCACAGACTCTAAAATATCTCATTAAAATAAAAACTCAGTATATGATAATCTTCTGAATGAGTATTACCTTAATCAGAAAAAAGTTTCAGTTCACTTCTCCTGATTCTGGACTCACCAAACAACTTTGTGAAATCTAAGAAGATATCAGGGCAAATTATCAGATATAGTCCAAGCCTTGTGATATGTATTCAGAACTACAAAATTAATATATAAAATAACCTTATATGTGTTAGTCAGTTGGTCTATGGATAGGCTCAATAGTCATCTCAGAAACTGTTCATATGTGTGAGTTGAATATCATAGTTCTAATTCATAAAGCAGAGAATCCAGAGGTTTTCACAATCTAGTTTCATGTATTAGTTTTAATAATCTGGGTCCATAATGTATATTTCCAGCTTCAAGTCTTACCCTTTCATCTCCTTAAACTTATACTCAGTTTCCATAACACTTGAATAGATCTTGAAGTTTCATGACTCCCCAATGTTACTCTTGCCTTTCTTTGTTCCCTGAATATCTCTTACCTCACTTCTGTACTGAAATTACTTGTTAATACCATCATAAATACGTCTAAACTCTTCCCTTCACATATTCATTTACCACCATTACTTAAAATGCCATGGTTAATTTGAATTTTGTGTACAGAATGTAAAACCTAAGTGCCTATGTGGTTGTCCTACGGATATCAAACAAACTCATGCCAATCCCTCTTTCAATCCTGACTTAATGTCATACAAGTGAATAGTCAAGACAAGAGTAAACACAAAGAATAATTACTTGTCTCCCAAAGTAATGGATTTTTATCAATGATAAAAGTCATGAAAAATCATGAAAAAAAATTTAGACTGTATAGAGTGAAACCAAGAAATCATCTTGATGGAAACACCAGTGATGAGACAAATACACTTGTACAAAAGATGAAATTATGTTACTCTTAGGTGCTTACCTTGTCAAATATTACACACAGAGGTCTAGCTTCCTCTCCTTCTCATCCAACACACACATGTGCACACACACACACACACACACACACACTGCATTTGCTAATGGTGACAACTTTTTTTCAGTGTTTATTTTGTCCCATTATTTTGCTTTCCTTTTTCAGAGATTTATATATATTTGTACTCTTTTGTGTTTTATTTTTTATTTTTTTGTAGTTTCAAGTTTTTATTTAAATTCCAGTTAACATAGAGTGTAGTATTAGTTTCAGGTGTAGAATTTAGTGATTCTTCACTTACATACAACACCCAGTGCTCATCACAAGATGCATTCCTTAATACCCATCACCTCTTTAACCCATCCCCCACAAACTTCCCCTCTGGTAACCATCAGTTTGTCCTCTATACTTAAGAGTCTGTTTTATGGTTTGCCTCTCTCTCTCTCTCTCTCTCTCTCTGTCTTTGTTTCTCTATGTTCATCTGTTTTGTTTCTTAAATTCCACATACGAGTGAAATCATATGGTATTTGTCTTTCTCTGAATGACTTATTATGCTTAGCACAATACACTCTAGCTCCATCTACATGATTGCAAGTGGAAAGATTTCATTCTTTTAGTTGGCTGAGTAATATTCCATTTTGAGTGTGTGTGTGTGTGTGTGTGTGTGTGTGTGTGTGTCTGTGTGTTCCTTTTCCATTCATCAGTTGATGAGCATTTGGACTCTTTCTACAATTTGGCTATTGTTGATAATGGTGCTGTAAACATTGGGGTGCACGTGTCCCTCAAATCAGTATTTTTATATCCTTTGGGTAGATACCTAGGTATTTATAATTGCTGGGTCATAGGGTAGTTTTATTTTTAACTTTTTGAGGAACCTCCATGCTGTTCTCCAGAGTGGGTGCACAGTTTGCATTCCCACCAAGAGTGTAAGAGGGTTCCCCTTTCTCCACATCCTCGCCAACATCTGTTTCCTGTGTTCTTAACTTTAGCCATTCTGACAGGCGTGAAGGGATATCTCATTGTAGTTTTGATGTGCATTTCCCTGAATATGAGTGATGTTGAGCATCTTTTCTTGTATCTGGTGGCCATCTGGATGTCTTCTTTAGAAAAATGTCCATTCATGTCTTCTATTTCTTAACTGTACTATTTGGACTTTGGATGTTCAATTTTATAAGTTTATATATTTTGGATAGTAACCCTTAATCAGATATGTCATCTGCAGATATCTTCTCCAATTCAAAAGGTTGCCTTTTAATTTTGTTGACTGTTTCCTTCACTGTGCAGAAGCTTTTTATCTTGATGAGGTCCCACTGGTTCATTTTTGCTTTTGATACCCTTTTCTCAGGAGACACGTCTAGTAAGAACTTGCTTTGGTTGATGTCAAGAGGTTATTGCCTGTGTTCTCCTCTAGAGTTTTGATGGTTTCCTGTCTCACATTTATATCTTTCATCCCTTTTGAATTTATTTTTGTGTATGATGTAAGGAATTGGTCCAGTTTCATTCTTCTGCATGTTGCTGTCTAGTTTTCCCAACACAATTTGTTGAGGAAACTGGGTTTTTTTCCACTGGATATTCTTTCCTGCTTTGTTGAAGATTAATTAACTATATAGCTGTGGGTCCATTTCTGGGTTTCTTTTCTGTTCCATCGATCTATGTGTCTGTTTTCTTAAGAGTACCATACTGTCTTTATCACTGGAGCTTTGTAATATAACTTGAAATCTGGAATTGTTATACCTCCAGTTTTGCATTTTTTTAAAGATTTTTTTGGCTTTCTTATGTGCTTCCATACAAATTTCAGGATTGGTTGTTCTGCCTCTTTGAAAAATGTTGGTGGTATTTTGGTAGGGATTGCATTAAATGTGTATATCGCTTTGGGTAGTAGATATTCTAACAAATATTTTTTCTTCCAATCCATGAGCATGGAATGTTTTTCCATTTCTTTGCATCATTCTTGGTTTCTTTCATCAGTGTTTTATAGTTTTCAGAGTACAGATATTTCACTTTTTTGGTTAGGTTTACTCATAAGTATCTTATAGTTTTTGATGCAATTGTAAATGGGACTAACTTCTTGATTTCTCCTTCTGCTGCTTCATTATTGGTGTATAGAAATGGAACTGATATCTCTACATTGATTTTGTATCCTGCGACTTTCCTTATTTCATGTATCAGTTATAACAATACTTTGGTGACAGTCCTTTGGGTTTTCCACATAGAATAAAATGTTGTCTGGGAATAGTGAAAGTTTAACTTTCATTGTATTTGGATGCTGATTTGGATGCCTTTTCTTTCTTTTGTTGTCTTATTGCTGAGACTAGGACTTCAAGTACTATGTTAAATAACAGTGGTGAGAATATACATCCCTGTCTTGTTCCTGACCTTAAAGTAAAAGCTCTAAGTTTTTCCTATTGGGGATGATATCAGCTGTGAGTTTTTCATAAGTGGCCTTTATGATGTTCAGGTATATTCCCTCAATCCCTACTTTGTTGAGGAGTTTTATTTAGAATGGAAGCTATATTTTATCAAATTCTCTTTCTACATCTATTGAGAGGATCATATGGTTCTTCACCTTTCTTTAATTAATGTGGTATATCACTGATTGATTTGCAACCCAGGAATAAATCCCACTTGATTGTGGTGAATGATTCTTTGAATGTACTATTGGATTTGATTTGCTAGCATTTTTTAAAGAATTTTTGCATCCATGTTCATCAGAGATATTGGTTGGTAGTTCTTTTTTTTTAGTGGGTTTTTGATGGTTTTGGATTTAGGGTAATTCTAGCTTCATAGAATGGGTTTGGAAGTTTTTCTTATATTATATATTAACTTTAAATGGTAGATATTGGGGCGCCTGGGTGACTCAGTCAGTTAAGCATCCGACTCCGGCTCAGGTCATGATCTCACAGCTCATGGGTTCGAGCCCTGCATCGGGCTCTGTGCTGACAGCTTAGAGCCTGGAGCCTGCTTCAAATTCAGTGTGTGTGTGTGTGTGTGTGTGTGTGTGTGTGTGTGTCTCTCTCTCTTTTCCTCCCCCACTCATGCTCTGTCTCTCTCACTCCTTCAAAACTAAATAAAAACAATTTAAAAAATTTAAATAGTTGGGATAAATAAATAAATAATATTTTGTAGAATTCTCCTGGGAAGCCATCGGGCTCTGGACTTTTGACTCGTGGGAGATTTTTGATTACTGATTCAATTTCTTTGCTGGTTATTGGTCTGTTCCAGTTTTCTATTTCCTCCTGTTTCAGTTTTGGTAATTTATTTGTTTCTAGGAATTTATTTCTTCCAGATGGCCCAATTTGTTTGCATAAAAGTGTTCATAATGTTCTCTTATAATTACTTTTACTTTTGTGGTGTTGGTTGTGATTTCTCCTCTCTGGTGATCTTATTTATTTTGATACTTTCCTCTTTCTTTTTGATAAATCTGGCTAGGGGTTTATCAATTTCATTAATTTTTTCAAAGAACCCCCTCCTGTTTTCTTTGATCTGTTCTATTGTTGTTTTTTGTTTGTTTGTTTCTATATCATTTATTTCTGCTGAAATCTTTATTATTTCTCTTCTCATGGCTTTAGGCTTCATTTGTTGTTCTAGGTTCTTTAGGTGTAAGGTTAGGTTGGGTGTTTGAGACTTCTTGCTTCTGAATGTAGGTCTGTTTTGCTTATAGTTACCTCTTATGACTGCTTTTGCTGTATCCCAAAGGTTTTGGATTGTTGTGTTTTTCATTTGTTTCCATGTATTTCTTTTTATTTCTTCTTTAATTCCCGATTGACTCATTCATTTTTTAGTAGAATGTTTTTTTACCCATGTATTTGTAGTTTTTCTGAACTTTTTTCTTGTGTGTGTGGTTGGAAAATATGTATGGTATGATTTCATTTTTTTTTGGATGTTTTGAGGCCCAAATATTACATAGTATGTGATCTATTTTGGAGACTGTCCCATGAGCAATCAAAAAGAAAGTGCATTCTGCTGCTTTATGATGAAATGTTCTGATTATATCTATTAAGTCCATCTGGTCCAGTGTGTCATTCAAACCATTGTTTCTTGTTGATTTTTCTGCTTAGATGATCTGTCCATTGATGTAAATGGAATGTTAATGGCCCCTGCTATTATTGTATTATTGTCAAAGAGTTCTTTTGTGTTTGTTATTAATTGTTTTATATATTTGGGTGACTCCAAGTTTGGGGTATAAATATTTATTTGTTGGATCTTGACAGACCCCTTTATTATGATAGAGTGCCCTTCTTCACTTCTTGTTACAGTCTTTGTTTTAAAGTATAGTTTGTCTGATATAAGTATTGCTACTTCAGATTTCTTTTGATATACATTTGCATGGTAAATGTTTCTCCCTCCCTTCATTTCAATCTGGAGGTGTCTTTAGGCCTAAAATGAGTCTCTTGTAGGCAGAATATAGAGGGGTCTTGTTTTATTATCCATTCTGATAACCTATGTCTTTTGATTAGAGCATTTGGTCCATATACATTCAGTATAATTATTGATAGATATTATTTTATTGCCATTTATTACTGGTTTTGTTGTTGTTGTTGGAGATTTTTTCTGTTCCTTTTGACACTTTCTTACTCTTGGTCTTTCTTTCCCACTTAAATAGTCACCTTTAATATTTCTTGCAGCTCTAGTTTAATGGTCACAAACTCCTTTAGTTCTTGTTTGTCTGGGAAATTCTATCTCTTCCTCTATTCTGAATGATAGTCTTGTTGGATAGAGTATTTGTGGCTGCATATTTTTCCTATTCAGCATGTTGAATATATCATGCCATTCCTTTCTTGCCTAACAAGTTTTTATGGAGAGATCTGCTCCTAAAATGGTTTGTCTTTTCTTTCAAGTTAGAGGCTTCTTTTTGTTTTTAGATTTTTTTTCTTTATATTTATATTTTGCAAATTTAACTATGATATGTCTTGGTGTTGGCTTGCTTTTCTTAATTTTGATGGAAGTTATTTGTGCCTCGTGGATTTGAATGTGTTTCCTTCCCAGATTAGTGAAACTTTCAGCCAGAATTTCCTTGAGTAAACCTTCTATCCCCTTTTGTGCAGCTTCATGATTTTCCATAATTCTGACTTCTATATCACTTATTCATTCCTCTGCTTCTTCCATCCTTGTGGTGATTATATTCAGCTGGTTTCAAATCTCAGTTATTGCATTCTTGTTTGCCCTCATTAGTTTTAACTCTTTTATCACTGTGGTAAGGGACTCCCTGGTATCTTCTATGCTTTTCTCAAGCCCAGATAGGATCCTTGTTTGTTGTTTCAAATTCTGGATCAGGCACATTACTTATATATGTTTCGATTAGAGCCCTGGCTATGACCTTTTGTTATTTCGTTTGGAATGAATTCCTCTATCTTTACATTTTATCTAGGTTTCTGTATTCTTCTCTGTGTTTGGAAAGTCTGTTATGTTTTGTATTCCTAAAAGTAATGGCTTTATGAAGAAGATATCACATATGGTCCAGGGCCTGGGGCTTCAGGAAGTGTCTGTGCTGTATCCTGGGTGCACTCTGCTCCTGTGTTTTGGCTGCTCTATATTTCAGGTCAGTCTTCTACTGAGTTTCTCCTTGCTTTCCATGGAGAGTATTTGGACCCTGCCCAGAGTGTGTCAAATTTTAACTATGTGTGCTCTGGTCTGCTTGCTAAAAGAGACCTGATGCTATTTCCACTAAACTGAAGCTTTGAAGAACTTCATGGACAATAAACGTGTACCTGTGGGGATTTGTGCTGGTCTTCTGCGCTGGTTCCCAGGCACACTTACCCAAGAAAAGAAGCACCTGCATAGAACAGGTGTACAGGGCTTGTTATAAGCAGTTTAGCCCATCACTGTTACTGCTATGCTGCTTACTGTAGTTAGTTTATGTTGAGGGGTGGGGGTGGATATCGCACCCACCAGCTACTTTGTCCCTAGAGAGGGACATCTTCCAGATGCACTTGGAGAAGGGGGAAAAATCTCTTGCTATGTGTCCCAGGAGACCCTCAGACTGCAACTTCTGCCCCAGGTTTTCTACAGGCCTTTTCCACAGGAGCACTGCAGTACCCTTGGGGCTCTATACCAGTCACACTGTGGACCTCTAAAACTCCAGACCTTGAACCCCACTGGTTGAAAAATCTCATAAAAACCAGCCCCTCTCATTTTTATGTTCTCACTGGCTTTAGGGAAGTGTTTCCCTTGTGCAATCCCCTGTATACGTCTCTCTCTCTCTCTCTCTCTCTCCTCTGTCCATAACCAGGGTCCCTCTCCTCCACAGCACCCATGATCCATTTATCACCCAAACCACATCCCCTCACTTCCTACCTTCCACAATATGGCTTCTTCCTTCCCTCTAGTTGTGCAATTTGTTCTGTCAGTCCTCAGGTCAATATGTTGCATATTCAAAATGATTTGACATTTATGTAGCTGTGTTCCAGGGATGAGGCAAGCCGAGGGCCCTCCTACTTGTTTGCCATCTTAGCTCCTTCCCACCTGTCACTAATGGTGACAACTTTTAATAAGCCCCATTCCTACTTATCAAACTTCTGTAAGTAATAACACTATGTTTTCAATATATAAGAAATATTTTTAATCTAGTGCTTGAAATAATCCTCACATTCATCTTTCTTTCTTTTTTTTCACTGCTATAGTTATACTTCAAATTTGAAACCTCCTTATCTCAACTTGAGTATAGTAATAATAATTTTAAAATCTTACATGGTTATCTTGGCCTTCTGAGCATTCGTTTTTTAAGCTTCCAGATTATTGCTTTCTAAAGCACTATTTTCAGCATGTCACTCTTTTCTTAAAAGATTTTGTTAGTTCCCAATTTCTAGTTAGCAAATTAGGCCTTCTACTACTCTCCAAATTATAACCTCGTGAAATCAATGGGCCGCCTCACTTTGCATCCACTCATCTTGCTCAGTCTAGGCTTAGCACCCTAACATGAATTACCCACAATTCTCTCTCCTTCAGTCTAGTTCTAAATTCTACCTACATCTAACACTCAGTTCATATCTGTCCAAAATATACTATCTTCTTGCTACAGTAAACAACTTTGGCACCACGTCTTCACATACTTTTTCAATATAATTATAGTTATCCCTATATATGGTTGTACCTATTTATACTTTGATTATCTCATGCATATCATTTTATTATCCTAACAAATTTTCTGCTGCCATAAGATGGAATAAATTTCTCTATAAGGCCCTCTAACACTTATCACAATTTGGTATGCATTATGGATGCTCATTTATTGTTTATCAAGTGCATATTTATATTCTTATTCTAAAATATTTTGGAGTAACTTGCAACAAATGTAGCGAAAAAAGAAGTTATTGAATGTATTGAAACCTCAATTTCTGTCAAACATTTTTCTAAACACTTTATATAGACTGCATATTTTGTTTCTCAAATCAATTTTACCAACTTTTGTCTCAATGTCTTATGTACTATTTTTATCATTGTAGACATAATAAAACTGAGGTGCAGACCCGTTTAATACCAAGGGGAGGAGCCCAAATTCGAATCCAGGAATTTTGGCTTCAAAACAACAGTTTTACCACTAAACAACTATAATACATTTACAAATAGCAAAATAAAAATGACATGATACAAAATTAGTGAAAGTACAAACTTTACATAGATTAACTAGGACATATTTTCTATGACTTAACTTCAAATACTTTCTCTGAAGTTATGACAATCAAGACAGAATAGAAAAGTACTCTGGATTATTTTTTAAAAAATTTTGTATTATTGGAGAAAAAATACTATACCAACATTTCAAAAAAGCAAAGTTTTCTTAGCATTAAATTCTAAAGACAACTGTACATGCAGGGCTTATTATTATGGACAAAATAAAACATTTATGCTATGTGCAAAGGAAGATTTGACATAGCTGTATACAGTAGCAGCTTTCTATAAAAGCCAAGGATACTGCACTAAAAGTTTTGTAGAAGACTAAGATAACATGGTTGCTTTGTACACTCATAGGGTTCAACTTGATCCAAATATAAAATTTGTATTAACTACAGTGGTGTTAATAGCTTAGGTACTAATCATTTATTTAGAACAGTAAAGTTTTTCAGAGCTGGAAAGTTATATTGTGCTTTCTAACGAAAGACTGAAAGAGTGATATTTAAACATTCTCCATTCCTTATTTTACATTTCATCGATAAAAACATTGATTTTTTTTTATTACATGAAAATCACTCCATTTGAAAGAACATGGATAGAACTATCGGGTATTATGCTAAGTGAAATAAATCAATCATAGAAAGAGAGGTATATGATTTCACTCATGTGTAATTTGAGAAACTCAACAGATGAACATAGGGAAAGTGAGGTAAAAATAAGATTAAAAATAGAGAGGGGGGAAAACCACAAGAGCCTCTTAAATACAGAGAACAAACTGAGGGTTGCTGGGGGGAGATGGTTTAAATGGGCATTAAAGAGGGCACATTTAAGGATGAGCACTGGATGTATATGTAAGAAATGAATCACTGGGTCCTACTCCTGAAGCCAAGACTCCACTGTATGTTAACTAGCTTGAATTTAAATTAAAAAAAAGAAAGGAAGAAAAAGAAAATCTCTCCAAGATTCATCTCGTCTTCCCTATGTTTACACTACATGGGTAATCTGGGTTTAAAGGCCTCTTGTCCCCAATCTAAATCCCATACTAAAACCACAGGAACAGATGAGGTGGTACCCTACTTATAGTTGAATAACTTACTCAAAATTCATACTTGTGAGAAAACTTACTGTACGTCTGTACTGTACGTCTGCATGGAGGTAGGACTCTTCAGGAAAAAAAGGCAGAATTTTTTTTTTATTAGTTTTGGAGCTGTTCCAAATATAACCTGTTTTCAGATTTATAACATAGAGTCCTGGAGCAAAATCATGGAGACGTTTCTCGATATTGGAAACTTTGCAATACATGTAAGCAGTCACTTCCTCTGATGTGTCTACTTTTCTGAGCAGCGTGCATTTCTAAATGCCTACTTGAATATGTTAGTTATAAAGAAATATCTCCAGATAATGGAATGGATGACATTAATTTAGATTTGAAGGAAAAAAAATTGTAGTTCTATTCTATCACAGTTAAAACCTAAATCTGATGTGATGAAGACCTTGCATTGGGGTGAATACAAAATATAAAACAGAGACTTTGAAACAGCATAAACAATATCTCAGCACACAATGAGTTCACCAAAGTTTTATGTAATTAAAGATCCTAAAAATTATGTTGAAATTATGCAGCTTAACCCACATCTGAAGTAAAAAGCCAATGACAGATAAGTCATAGAAAATAAATGATAAAAAATAAGGTAACTAACCAATAAAATAAATAGGTGAAAATGATTATAAAACCTGTCTCTGTTTATTTTGCATAATTCCTCTTAGAGGAAAAATAATCTTTATGCAGATATATGTAGACACATTAATGTTAATAGTAGATACCTCTGGAAAATAAGCTTATATATGTAGTGTTTTCATGTTTTGAATAGGAACAACTTTTACATAAGATATTATTCCTTTAATAGTATAGCAACTGGAATATTAATTATTTAAAAGGCTAATAGAGTTGTAGACCTAGATCCTCCCTGGAAGATCTCTTCATGATAGTACTGATGGTTAAATATAGATCTGCATATTAAATTTTTTTTAACGTTTTATTTATTTTTGAGACAGGGAGAGACAGAGCATGAACGGGGGAGGGTCAGAGAGAGAGGGAGACACAGAATCCGAAACAGGCTCCAGGTTCTGATCAGTCAGCACAAAGCCGGACGCGGGGCTCGAGCTCCCGGACAGTGAGATTGTGACCTGAGCCGAAGTTGGACGCTTAACCAACTGAGCCACCCAGGCACCCCTAGATCTGCATATTAAAGAAAAGGATTGGTGTATGAAGCTAGTGTCATGGATATTTCAGCTAGAAGTATACACACAATATACACCACATATCAAAATATATATCATATCATGAAGTAAAGTTCACCAAAGAAATGGTTAAATACCTATGTTACAACTTATAACACATCACATATATGGAGCTTGTTGAACAAAGGCACCTACAGTAGCAGAACAGGACCAAGCTTCAATTCTCTTTCTTTGTGTAGGAATTCTTCTCTCCCATCTTGCTCATCTTCCATAACTAGAGTGCAGGAAAGCAAAAGGAGAGCAGGGAAATTCTTATTTAATGGATACTGTTATTATGATCTACCAAAGCTGCTCACATGCCTTGTAAATCTTGAAAAATGACTATTTCACTGATGGGTCTCTTCATAAACCCTCCCCAGCTCCTGAAAATCTTTCCCCTATGCTTCCTTTGGATCTATATGTCCATCACCAGATGAATGGATAAAGAAAATGTGACCCATATATGCAAAAGAATATTATTTAGCCATTAAAAAGAAGGTACTCCTGCCATTTGTGACCACACAGATGAACCGTGGGGACATTATGCTAAGAGAAATAAGTCAGGCAGACAAAGACAAATACTGTATTATCTCACTTATAATGTGGAATTTTAAAAAGACAACCTCATAGAAACAGAGTAGAATGATGGTTTCCAGGTGCAAAGAGGTGGGGAAATGGTTGAGGATAGTCAAAGGGTGCAAACTTCTGGTTATGAGTAAGTTCTGGGGGCTTTCTATACAGTATGCTGCCTATAATTACCAGTACTCTACTGTATACCTGAATGATACTAAGAGAATAGATCTTAAATGTTCTTACCACACACAAAGAACATTTTTTAAAAAAATAACTGTGTGAGATGATGGATTTTTAAACTATTCTTATTGTGGTAATCATTTCATAATGTATACATATATCAAATCATTATGTTATACACCTTAAATGTATACAATGTTACACGTCAAGCATATTTCAATAATACTGGAAAATAATGATAACAACAAAAGCCAATATTCAGATATTATGATAGAAAGTCAATATATCTTATATTGTATTAACATTCACACATGTATTCATAATGAAATAAAGAGGAAATGCTCGTAAACTGTTTTTGCATTTGTTTTAAATGTTTATTTGTTTCGTTTGAGAGAGAGAGCAGGCATGCATGATCAGGGGAGTGGCAGAGAGAGAGAGAGAGAGAGAGAGAGTCACAAGTAGGCTCTGCGCCATCAATGCAGAGTCCCATGTGGGGCTCAATCCCATGAACAGTGAGATCATGACCTGAGCCAAAATCAAGAGTTGGTTGCTTATCTGACTGAGCCACCCAAGCATCCTGTTTGTTTCTTTGAATGGAGTTGAATAATGGAGATTTTGTTCCTGGGAAATTCCTGAAATCATTGAAAGAGTAACAAAGTATTCCTTGTTTCTGGTATGTAAGATTCTTTTGAGCATTTGCTAAAAAGAAAATTCTCATTAAAATGTACTACCAGTTGAGAGTGGTTTTCCAATTAACTTGACTTTCATTGCACTTCAGTCAGAGGGAGTGAGATTGGGAGCATTTGAGGGGACGATACCTGTTACTCTGTGTGGCTGCCTTGACCGTTCCTTCAGTGAACACTGCAATGGCCTTGGAAAGAGTCTCTGGGTTAGCAGCTCAGATGAATTCATCAAATACTCGTGTGGATGTCAGTGACATGATGTGGTCAAAAATCCACACTGTGCAGTTGCATTCAGACAAACATGCAACATACACACTAAACACAATTTAAATAAAATCTGTGTATTAGTAAAAAAAATGATAAAAATCCCTCTTAAGAGACTAAAGCCTCCCTCCTAAGAGCTGTGGTGTATTTGTATTATTGATCAGTGTCCAACGTGTTAAAGGGGCATAGATTAACTTTACGCTATTCCCTCAGCTATAGGTCACTGACTTGTTTTCAGATTAGCAAACCTCTCTCTACCTCTGTCTCTCTCTCTCTCTTTCTATCCTTGTCTTTGTCTCTCTCTACTTTTCAAAAATGAGAAAGATAAGATCAAAAAGAAACTCAGATTTATTTACAAGTACAATGATTCAAACACTGATAGGAAAAAGCAGTCGTATGATTGCTTAATGGTAACCTAGTGCGATTGATACTATTGTTCACAGTAACCCAGACTAGTCACTAATGAGTGAATCACTGTACAATTTTTATGGCATACAATTTTATAGTCATTCATAATACACTTTTGGAAACACTGTCACATTTTTTTAAAAACCACTTACCTGTGCTGATAGGCTGATACACAGTTTCTCTGATTACCAGAGAAGGAGAAGCATACTGTAGGGCAATGCAATTCTTTGAAAGCAAAGTTATAAAAGGTTAAGAAAGCTAGCCCATTATGAATCTTAAGCTAAATATTACTCACCTTATTCCTATGGATATAGGCTATCCAGTTAAAAACAAGGTTTACACGTGTTGCCCTACATGGTGAATACTTAGGTGATGATGATAATGATAACACAAACGTCTCAAAGAGTTCTTGCTATACAGTGATTATATTTTCACGTGAAGACATGGACATATACAACACATAAATTTATTAGCTATATGGCATGGTGACTGTTTACTATTCATTAAGTGGAAGCGGATCATCATAAAGGTCTTCATCTTTGTTATCTTGACATTGAGCAGATTGAGGAGGAAGAGGAAGGGTTGGCCTTGCTGTCTCAAGGAGGACAGAAGTGGAAGACAGAGAGAAAGTGGGAGGGGTCACAGGAGAGGGAGGCACACTTGGTACAACTTTATGGAAATACATTGTAATTCTGTCTGATTTTTTGCTTTATAATTTCTCTAAAAGTGTTTCCATACAATACTAATCCTTCTTCCATTGCTTGCTTTGCTTTCAGTGCCTGTATCATAGAAGGGTCCATGTTGTAAAAGAAGTCATAAGCAGTCTTGAATAATCAGAACTCCTCTGCCAGACTGTCTAATGTCAATTTGTTTTTTGGCACTTCTTCTTCTTCCTCATCGCCTGGTACTGGTTTGGTACTCTATCAAATCATAATCTATCAAATCATAATCTGTTACTTCCTCTTGTGCGCTGTCTATTAGCTCTTGAATTTCTCCAAGATCTATATCTTGAAACCCTTTTCCCCCACCTTTGTGCTGAATATACAATCCCTTTTGTGATTTTCTTCATTGGCTCTGTCCTAAATCCTGTGAAGTCATCCACAACATCTGGACACAGTTTCCTCCAGATGGAATTTATGGTTCCAGGCTCGATGGCTCACACAGATCCTTCTGTAAGAACAATGGCATCTTCAGTGGTGTAATCCTTCCAGACTTTCATGATGTTCCATGAGGATTCTCTTCCATAATGTTAGCAATCCTTTCCCTGGCATATGGTGTATAATGAGCCGTAAAGTTCCTCTGACCCCTTGATCTAGAAGCTGAATTAGAGATATTGTGTTTGGGAGCAAGTAAAACACCTTCAGTATTGAGCTCATGGGGCTTTGGGTGGCCAGGGGCATCGTCCAATATGAAAAGAACTTCAAAAGGTAGTCCCTTGCTGGCATGGTACTTTCCGACTTTAGGGACAGAACATCAATGGAATCAATCCAGAAAATGGGTTCTTGTTGTCCAGGCCTTCTTGTGGTACCAACAAAAGACTGATAGCTGGTATTTATCTTTTCCTTCAAGCCTCAGGGGTTAGCAACTTTATAGATAAAAGCGGTCTTGGACAAAAACTTGCCCTCATGTAACAAAACTGTAGAATTAGCTTAACCCTTTCTTGCTAAATTCTGGTGCTCACTTTTCTTATTTACTAATACAAATCTTTTGTGGCTTTCCCCACACACTCTGTCCCCATAATAGGGCACTTTTGTCTGCACTAAAACTCTGTTCAGGAAAATATCTTTTCAGGGCACCTGGGTGACTTGGTCAGTTAAGTGTCTGCCTTGGGCTCAGGTCATGATCTCATGGTTCATGGTTTGAGCCCTGGGTTGGGCTCTGTGCTGACAGCTCAGAGCCTGGAGCCTGCTTCAGATTCTGTGTCTCCCTCTCTCTCTGCTCCCCCTCCACTCACACTCTGTATGTCTCTCTGTCTATCTGTCTCTCTCTCTCTCTCTCTCAAGAATTAAAAAAAAAAAAGGAAGATATCTTTTCTTCTCAAAGATTTTCTTAATGACATTGGGGAACTCATCTTCCGTCTCTTGATTGGTAGAAGCCACTTCTGTTATTTTGAGGTTTTTAAAGCCAAAGCTCTTTCTAAAATTATCAAACCATCATTCGCTGGCCTTAAATTCTCATCTAACACACTTCACCGACGTTGTCATGTAATGACTATGCTTTTTCTTCAATCGTATTAGAGTCTATGGGTATACCTTTCTTAGCAATCCTGTGCCCACACAAAACCTGCATTTTTAGTATGAGATACAAAGGTATTTTGCAAAAAGTGCAATGTTTTCATGGCTGCTGCCATAGCTGTAGTGACAGTCTCATGAATGCCCCCGCTCCTTTTTTTACAACAGTCTTTAATGCTGATTCATTTATCTTGAAATGGGCAACTGTAACTGCAGACCTCAATCTATAGTACATACCAAGCAATTCAACTTCTTCTTGTAATGTTACGACTTTTCCCACCTTCTCGGGAGCATATCCAGTATCACTTAGTGGCACTTACGGCAGGTTCCACTGGTGTTATTTAGGGTTTATGGTACTGGACTAGACACAATGAGAAAAAATCAAAAACCTCACGAGTTCAATTTTATTGTGATAAGCAGTTTCCTGGGTAGATGAATAACTCACACTGAGATATCAGGGTCGCATGGTGTTTTAAGCAGATACACGCAATGCTTGAGCTCAGCACAATAGCAACAGGAGGTGGCTATGAAGATATACAGTACTACAGTGTGTACCACAGTTCATCTTATGCAGTTATGATTTAATACTGCATCTTTACATTTTTTTGCATTTCTCTCCACTTTGAATGGTGCCATATATCGTTTTCAAGTGTTTGTGTGTATAAGTAAGTTTTGATAGATTTTAGCTTTTTTAAAAAGTTTTTTTAATGTTTATTTATTTATGTTGAGAGAGAGAGAGAGAGAGAGAGAGAGGGAGCGGGGCAGAGAGAGGGAGAGAGAGAGAATTCCAAGCAGCCTCCAGCATGTCAGCATAGCGCCCAGCATGGGGCTGACCTCACTGACCATGTGATCATGACCTGAGCCAAAATAAAGAGCTGGCCGCTCCACCGACTGAGCCACCTAGGCACCTCTAAGCTAGTCATTTTTAAGAAATAGCACACAGGGGAACCTGGGTGGCTCAGTTGGTTGGAGCGGCAGGCTTTTGGTTTCAGCTCAGGTCATGATCTTAGGGTCATGATCTCAGGGTCCTGAGAGATCCCCACTTGAGGCTCCTCACTGGGTGTGAAGCCTGGTTAAGATTCTCTTTCTCCCAGGGCACCTAGATGGCTCTGTTAGTTAAGAGTCTGAGTGCATTTCAGCTCAGGTCATGATCTCACAGTTTGTAAGTTCAAGCCCCATGTCCTGCTCTGCACTGACAGTGTGCAGCCTGCTTAGGATTCTCCATCTCTCTCTCTCTGCCCCTCCCCTGCAGCTATCTCTCCCTCTCAAAATAAATAAAAGTTTTTTAAAAAAAAAGATTCTCTCCCTCTGCCCTTCTGCCTGGCTCGCATGCAGCATCTCTCTCTCTTTCAAAAAAAAAAAAAAAAAAAGAAAAGAAAAAAAACAAGCAAAGGAAAAGATTTGAAAACTGAGTAGAAGTTACTCTTTCATAAGATGTTTACATTTATAAGGGAAATCTCTATTGGCAAGGGTGTCTCTGTACCTCTCTGTACCAAGAAGGAGAGGATGATCAAATCCCTAAAATTTCTCCTCAAAGGACAGGCAGCAATTTCAATCTGCATAACAACATACCCTCATTCTTGCGCTTCCCCTGAAAACTTCCTGTAACTGGTTCCATCCACCTCTCCCCCCACCTCACACACATCTTCTGGCTTTAGCTGAAGAAGTCATTTAAGGTAGTAGCTTTGGGCCATTTGGGGGAGTTACTCAGTTTTCCTGTATCTCTCCCATGTACACAGGAGGTATACGTGTTATTAAACTTCTGTTTGTTTTTATCTTGTTAATCAGTCTTTTATTACAGGGGGTGGTCTTACTCAAGAACCTAGAAAAATAGAGGGACAATGATCTTACCTCCACTACATTATCAAAATTATCTTCCCTCCCCTACATAAAGCAAACTTTCAACTATCTTTACTTAGTAACAGGTTCACCGCAATGTATAATTTTAAATAATATTTTGGCCTACACATAAACATCACATAATACAATTGCAACAATGTTTGTAGTGAAACAGGAATATGTTTATGGCACACTATTCAAATTATTGACTTTTATTGTTAATAGATTAATATGCTTTTAGTTTAAAATAGCTGTTCTGCTTTCATAGTCTCTATACTGTGCACTCTGTATTATTTAATCATATACCCTGAATAACTTCATGTTTCCCAAAGAAACAGTAAAAATATCTTAAAATCTTTGTTCAGATAGTGTGTAGCATTAAACAATCCCAAATTCAATTTACTATAAACTGTTTATATGTGTTTGTACCTCCTTGTTTAAGTAGCAACTAATACAATTCTCAAATAATGAATGTGAAAGCGATATTGTACATGTCATTTCAGATCAATGCAGTGAGAAATAAGATGATGCAGGTGGGAGGGTAGGATATTGCTTCAATTGGACATTAAATACAGAATATGAGATTTCAAAACTAATTCTCACATATTTCTGTAAGTGAAAATTATGCAGAAAGTTGTCTTTATTATCTTCGTATTCTCAAAATCTAAGCTTGAGCCCAACACATAATGAGATATAAAAAGTAATTATTGAGGGGCACCTAGGTGGCTCAAAAAGTTGAGTGCCCGACTTCAGCTCAGGGAATGATCTTACAGTTTGGGAGTTGGAGCCCCAGGTCAGGCTTTCCACTGACAGCAAGGAACCTACTTTGCATTCTCTGCCTCCCTCTCTCTTTCCCTCTCCCTCTCCCTCTCTCTCTCTCTCTCTCTCTCTCTCTCAAAAATAAATAAGCATATTGGGGTGGCTGGGTGGCTCAGTCAGTTAAGTGTCCAACTTCAGCTCAGGTCATGATCTCATCATTTGTGAGTTCAAGTCCCACATCGGGTCTGGACGGACAGTAGGGACACTGCTTAGCTTCCCTCTCTTTCTGCCTCTCCACCCTACCCACCCCGCCCCCAGAAAAAAAAATAAACTTTAAAATGAGTGAATAAATACATATATACAAATATATAAATAAAATAAAAATAAAAATTAATTATTGGGGTACCTGGGTGGCTTGGTTGGTTAAGCATCTGACTCTTAATCTCTTAGCTCAGGTCATGATCTCACAATTCATGAGATCAAGTCCCTGGTGCAGCTCCTGGCTGACAGCACAGAGCCTGATTGGGATTCTCTCTCTTCCTCTGTGTCTGCCCCTCCACCGCTTAAGCAAATTTTCTCCCTCTCTCTCTCTCTAAAAAAAAAAAAAATTAAAAAAAAAACTTTAAAAAGTTATTTTGAGAAAATAAATAAATAAATAAATAAATAAAATTAATTATTGAATGAGTACATGGTACTGATTGTAATGATCAAGTTTATGTCATCATTCAGTGAAAAAATGTAAAAGCTTACAGTTAAGCCTGACATCTCTTATGGTATAGAATAATAAAGACCTCAGACACAGTTTTAAAAAATTCTTAATATTTTCCCTAAGATTGGAGAGAAGCCCACTGTTGACAACTTAGCGAGTTGCTCTTGATAAATTGTTAATCTTGATTACTCCATTATTAAGTTTTTCTCCTTATGAAGTTAGAAATTATTACAAAAAATTTAAATGATTTGTATTTCCCTGATGATGAGTGATGTTAAGCATTTTTTCATGTGTCAGTTGGCCATCTGGACGTCTTCCTCAGAGAAACGTCTATTCATGTCTTCTGCCCATTTCTTCACTGGATTATTATTTTTTGGGGGGAGATGTTGAGTTGGATAAGTTCTTTATGGATTTTGGATACTAACCCTCTATCTGATATGTCATTTGCAAATATCTTCTCCCATTCTGTCCATTGCCTTTTAGTTATGCTGATTGTTTCCTTTGCTGTGCAGAAACTTCTTATTTTGATGAGGTCCCAGTAGTTCATTTTTACTTTTGTTACCCTTGCCTCTGGAGACATTTTGAGTAAGAAGTTGCTGCAGGCAAGATCAAAGAGGTTTTTGCCTACTTTCTCCTCGAGGATTTTGATGGCCTCCTGCCTTACATTGAGGTCTTTCATCCATTTTTAGTTTATTTTTGTGTATGGTGTAAGAAACTGGTCCAGGTTCATTCTTCTGCATGTTTTCCCAGCACCACTTGCTGAAGAGACTGTCTTTATTCCATTGGTAAAATCAAAACCACAATGAGATACCACCTTACACCTGTCAGAATGGCTAACATTAACAACTCAGGCAACAACAGATGTTGGCAAGGATGCAGAGAAAGAGGATCTCTTTTGCATTGTTGATGGCAATGCAAGCTGGTGCAGCCACTCTGGAAGACAGTATGAGGTTCCTTGAAAAAGTAAAAATAGAACTACCCTATGACCCAGCAATTGCACTACTAGGCATTTATCTACGGGGTACAGGTGTGCTGTTTCGAAGGGACACATGGACCCACATGTTTATAACAGCACTATCAACAATAGCCAAAGTACGGAAAGAGCCCAAATGTCCACTGATGGATGAATGGATAAAGAAGATGTGGTGTGTATATATATATATATATATATATATATATATATATATATATATATATATATAATGGAGTATTACTCAGCAATCAAAAAGAATGAAATCTTGCCATTTGCAACTACGTGGATGGGACTGGAGGGTATTATGCTAAGTCAAATTAGTCAGTCAAAGAAAGACAAAAATCATCTGGCTTCACTCATATGAGAACTTTAAGAGACAAAACAGATGGACATAAGGGAAGGGAAACAAAATAATATAAAAACAAGGAGGGGAACAAAACAGAAGAGACTCGTAATTATGGAGAACAAACTGAGGGTGGCTGAGGGGGTTGTGGGAGGGGGGATGGGCTAAATGGGTAAGGGGCATTAAGGAATCTACTCCTGAAATCATTGTTGCACTATATGCTAACTAATTTGGATGTAAATTTTAAAAAAGAAAAAAGAACATTAAAATAAAAAAAGAAAGAGCTTCCGCAAATTTGTTATAAAAAAAAAATCAAATGATTGTATATATTTTTCTGTTCTGCTTTCAGGCCACTCTCACCTAAATATTATATTCTAAATTGGGTACTAATTTGGACTATAGTTTAATGCTGGTGTCCTGAGAACACCAATCACTATAGTACCTTTTGTCTATTCATTCAACTAATCCCCCTGAGTCTATTAGGAATGGAGCAGATAAAATTATGGCTAGCCTGAATAACATTACTAAGATCACATCATTTTGTCCACTAAGGTTGGAAAGACAATACATTAGCTTTTATTTCAACTACAACTTATTTCATTTTAAGTATCAAGATAATAATAAATAGTAACAGGTAGGATCTTCTAAGACCTCAGCTCCTTAGAGAAATTGAGGTTGATGTACAGAAATAGGTTAACGTATACCCTTTTATTAACACAGTAGAGGAGCTCTTGAAATTATTCTTTATGATCAGTATTTTGAATATTTGGTTACAAATATAAAATGACAGAGGAGAAACAGATTGCAAAGGCCTTTGAAAAATCCCAAAGCACTTACATTTAAACAAATTAAAGAAGCCATTAAAAATACCATTGACTAAACCAATGATATTTACATAAAAGTAAGTATGCCTTTAAATTTTTCTTTCAGGATTATATTTTTGCTTTTATAGTATATGTTTACACTTTTTACAAGTATTCATAATTAATGCACAATGCTTTATATGAATCAAATTAAACTGCACAATTTATATGAAATATGTAAATAAAGAAAAATTTAAAACTACTATAATTTAATAGTTTTATGCAACATTTTTATTGTAACATTGATATTTTGTGATTGATAGAATTACATGACTTTGGTGTTCTTAGCTAGCTACTGTAGTTATTTTTTTAATAATAATCTTTTTAATTTAACATTTTTTTAAAGATTTTACTTTTTAAGTAATTTCTACATCCAACGTGAGGCTCGAACTTACAACCCCAAGATCAAGAGTCACATGCTGTACCGACTGAACTCGGCAGGTGCCCCAATAATCATTTTTAATATAGTCAATTTCAGGACACAAAATGTATTATTTTTCTGCAAGATTCAAAACAATTTAATTGACATATCTTAACACTGAGCAGATATACCTTATGTTTTAGTTTTATACAATGTGAATTTATACATAGTAGAAGTTAGCATCTGTCAAGTAAAGGCAGAAGCTAAAAAAATGCAAATCTTATGACCACAAAGAAGAGGACAGACAATGGAAAGTAGGAATTATTTTCTCCCAGCAATTATGTAGGTAAAAGATTTTAGTAAGTTCATTAACATATTAAGTTAGTTGGCTAATCCTCAGAAAATGTCATTCATTTTGACAGCTCTGAAACTTCTGAAGGACATAGAAAACAGATAAGATGGTACAGGTGTAGACAGGCTGTCTGGACAGTAAGTATTTTTTTTTTTTATTTTTGCTTTTTTTCTTTTAAATTTTTATTTAATTTATTTATGTATTTTTTTTAATTTTTTTTTTAACGTTTATTTATTTTTGAGACAGAGAGAGACAGAGCATGAATGGGGGAGGGTCAGAGAGAGGGAGACACAGAATCTGAAACAGGCTCCAGGCTCTGAGCTGTCAGCACAGAGCCCCACGCGGGGCTTGAACTCACGGACCGCGAGATCATGACCTGAGCCCAAGTTGGCCGCTTAACCGACTGAGCCACCCAGGCGCCCCTTTAATTTATTTTTTTAATTTACATCCAAGTTAGTTGGCATATAGTACAACAATGATTTCAGGAGTAGATCCCTTAATGTCCCTTACCCATTTAGCCCATCCCCCCTCCCACAACCCCCCCCCCCCCCCCCCAGTAACCTTCTGTTTGTTCTCCACATTTAAGAGTCTTTTATGTTTTTGGAAAGTAAGTATTTTTAAAAATGATCTTAGATGACAGCACGTTTAAAGCTTTTATGGAAAATAATAACTTTAAACAGGAAAAACAAACAAATCCTGAGCAATACCCAGAGTTGTATTAGAAACAAAATAGAAGAAAAAATAGTAATAATCTTTGCCTCCCAAAACTTAGCTTGATGTTTGACTATTCCCTTTTATCACCCCTCAAGAAAAGAATAAGCAATGTGTGGAGCAGTGTTAAGTTATTTTAAAAATAAGTAAGAACACTTACAGCTTACAAAAATAAAATTAGGTCTTAAAGAAAAATCCTGCTTTATATGTCAGAGATTCCTTATAGGTAGGCAATAAATGAAAAAAATATATAAGAAAAACATATTAATCTTAGACAAGACCATTATAACCAATTAGTAATTAAAATTAGAATGCCTTTTGGCATAGCCATTGGAATTAGATTGGGGCTACCCTCCCATCTATTAAATATTTCTGGATTCTGTATACTGTTATCAGAGACACATTATTCTACCAGATGGGCAAGGGAGTGGTCTCTGTGGATTGTAAAAGTTTGAATGGGAAAAAAGAAAGAAATGTTTATTCGAAAGAGAAAAAAATTTAAAGATGTGAAGAGGAACGCAACAACAAAAAATACCTTCAAAGAGTACTGTGGTATGCTGGGAGTAAACTCATAATCTTATATGAGGAGGTTTTAATCTCAGAGGTTTTAATTTCCCTTTTTTTCTTGTTTTCAGGAATATATTGAAACATTCAGAAGACAGATTTATATTGAGATATGTGAAAATAAAATGAAAGCAATATAGAAACAATGAATCAATATATCACATAATAAAGAAATGTTAAAAGTATTTTCTTTTTAGTACAAAGTCATTTTCCTCTAAAAGTGAAAGACAGCAATGATTTTTTTTAACATGTGTGTGTGTATGTGTTTGAGTTTCTTTTATGATGTAATAATTTTTATTTTTCATCTATTTTTCAGCTAAAACAAGAAATACCATCATAAAGAAGGAAAATAATGAGAAATTACACAGCAGTAACAGAATTTATTCTTCTCGGATTGACAAATGACCCACAATGGCAGGTTGTACTTTTCGTATTTCTTCTTGCTACCTACATGCTTAGTGTGACTGGGAACCTGATCATTATCATTCTCACACTTTCAGATCCCCACTTAAAGACTCCAATGTATTTCTTCCTTCGAAACTTCTCATTCCTAGAATTATCGTTCACATCTGTCTGTATCCCCAGATTCCTTGTCACTATAGTGACGGGAAACAGAACTATTTCCTACAATGATTGTGTGGCTCAGTTGTTTTTCTTCATCCTGTTGGGGGTGACAGAATTTTACCTTCTGGCTGCCATGTCCTATGACCGCTACGTGGCCATCTGCAAGCCTCTCCATTACATGACCATCATGAATCACAGAGTCTGCATACTCCTTGTCTTTAGCTCATGGCTTGCAGGATTCCTGATCACCTTTCCACCAGTAATTCTGCTGCAGAAGTTGGAGTTCTGCGCCTCCAATGTAATTGATCATTTTATCTGCGACTCTTCTCCGATTCTACAGCTTTCCTGTACAAACACTCGCTTTTTAGAACTCATGGCATTTATTTTAGCAGTGGTAACACTTATGGTCACCTTAACACTAGTTATGCTCTCCTATACGTACATCATCCGGACAATTCTGAAAATTCCTTGCAAGAGTCAAAGGAAAAAATCCTTTTCCACTTGTTCCTCCCACATGATAGTGGTCTCCCTCTCTTATGGAAGCTGCATCTTCATGTACATTAAGCCTTCTGCAAGGGAAAGGGTGACTTTAAACAAAGGGGTAGCTGTAATCATTACCTCAGTTGCTCCTCTCCTGAATCCTTTCATATATTCACTAAGGAACCAGCAGGTAAAGCAAGCCTTCAAGAACATGGTCCAGAGAATGGCCTTTTCTTTATATAAATGAATGGGATTATGCAAAAAATATATACATACCCCTGAAAGCAAAACTGAATGAAAAACTCTCTGGATTTTCCCCCATAAATTCTTTAAACACCCCATTTCATTCTTTCAGTTAGACATTTTTATATATTGTCAATATCTCTTTTTCTTATTAGCCTGAAAGCTGGGTCCTATGTATTTTATGTTCTAGGGAAAATGGCCAGTCTTCACCTGTGTAGCTAAATTTTAGATGTCAATAATCTTTATTATTTCTCCTATCAAAGCAAGTAGGTTATAAATTTGTACAAAAATGCAAATGGCTATACTACAGGAGGTTTACTAAAACCACATACAAATATAAAATTTATATTATGTGAAATAAGTAAAAATGTGTCTCAGTCAGTATCCCTAAATTTTCTTCTTCTTGTTACCAAGAAAAGAATATCTTTCACTGAAGTTTTCCCTATTTCTGCCAGTAATATTTAAAAAGGAAAACCATGGTCTATAAAAGCAAATTTAAAAATTCATTTTTATATCAGATTCTTTCAATTGATACAAAAATGGTCTTTTCTACCAACATGGAGAAAACAGAAAACTTAGCATCTCAAACACTGTGAGCTGTAGAATTCAGAGACTGTCTTGGAAATGATGACATATGACCCATTTACACCTTAGCTGTCCTTTATTTGCAAATCTACATACTGTGTTTATCTGTCCATTGCCTCTTTCGCAGCAGGCTCTCCCTCCCACATCCATGTCCAAAAAAAAGACTCTCACAGGTAACTGTAAAAAATGTGTCCAAGCCTGGTTCCTATACTCAATGAGCCCCTCAGCTCCAATGTTTCACTAACAAGGGTGTTTGTGTTGGGACCATAGTTATGAGTCTAACTACATACTGGGTAAGTGGATTTGACTTTGGTTTCTTGATTTCTGGCTTGGTCTGATATATAGATTAATGTAAAGACTTCTACCACACATAGTCTCTAAGTAGAGACTTTTCCTTCCTAATTGCTTATAGATGAGACTCTCTGTAAGCACTCATCTATTTCTTACCACTGTACTCTCATGGAATGAGTTACATTGTTTTTTCAAACAGACTTAACACAATACTATCATGAAGTGAAAATTAACTGATTTTATTTGATTATAAATTATTTATTGGAGAAATTTGTAAAGACATGAAGCTATACAAGTTTGCCCTTATAAGACTATACCAAGTAAGCAGAAATGCAAAAGTGAAACACAGGAATGTGGAAAAACAACAAGCAATTGTTAACTAAACAAATATATATTATATGTGTGGTAAGTATAATAGAAGCTAAGTAGGAAGACAGCAGAGAGAAAGGGGGATATAAGAAGGTAAAGGAAAGTTCATCCTCTTGATTGACAAAAACCTCTCCAAAGAAGTTGATTCTAACATTCACATTGTCAGTAAGATAAGAAAATCCCTACAAATCTTTCCAAAACAAATATTATATACTTTAAATTGAAATAATATTTAGAAGTATTATTAAATTATGAACTTTTTGTTGCAAATGTAATTTTGGTGAGAAATGTATCAGGTATACATATACCTGAGGTCATGTTTTTAGAAGCTTTCAAAAAGTATTTATGCCCATATTTTATGCTCACACTGAAATATTTCAAAAACACTTTTCCTTTCTTTAAGTTTTTATTGAAATTCCAGTTAGTTAACATGCAGTGTAATATTAGTTTCAGGTATGTGATATAGTGATTGAACACTTCCATAAGTCACCTGGTGCACATCACAGGTGCCCTCCTTAATCCCCATCACCTATTTTATCCATCCCTCACCCGCCTCCCCTCTGGTAATCATCAGTTTTGTTTTCTTACGGTTAAAAGTCTGTATCTTGGTTTGCATCTCTTTCTCTCTCTGATTTTCCCTTTGCTCATTTGGTTTGCTATTAAATTTCATATATGAGTGACTTCATTTGATATTGGTCTTTCTTTGACCGACATTTACCATAATACTCCCTAGCTCCATCCACATTGTTGCAAATAGCAAGATTTTATCCTTTTTTTATGACTGAACAGTATTCCACTGGATATATATGTGTGTGTGTGTGTGCGTGTGTGTGTGTGTGTATGTATATATATATATATATATATATATATATATATGTATGCATATGTATATTTGTGGTTATAGAAAACATAAATAGTCATTTATTTTCACTGGTAAGTTAACATTTTGAGAGTTAATTCTGATAAACAAAGTTAAATGAGGAGAAGGGAAGAGACGGATAAAAAGCCTGGGGAGGAAATGCCTACCTAAGAGTAGTCTAGTTTTGCTGTGAATAAGGATTTTGGTTGGATACCCAAGTAAAATTAACTGCCATTTGAAATATCAGAGAATATTGGACAAAGCATGGTCTGCTTTTTCCCATTATGTAACCAAGTATATTATTCTCCAGAATTCCACGTGAAAATAATACTAGAAACTATGTATTAGCTAGAAATGTGACTAGATTTTATAGCATGTTCAATCGCTTAAATTTTCTTGCTTTTGTTTTTACTAAGGGGATGATAAAAAGACATTTAGATATTATCTTAACTAATTCACTGATTTCATAGTTGAGTTCTCTATTGATTTGCTACATTTTTAATAAGGGGTGAGCACTCTGTGTTGAGAGTAATGTACAATAGGAATGAGGTAGAACTTTATATCATTAACTTTGTTACTAGAGTCCACACATCTACTGGACTATGTTTTTAGCAAACGAATGAATGAATGAATGAATGAGTGAATGAGTGAATGAGGGGTTGGAAGGCTATTGGTGCTGGCAAGAGCAAAAATGAACCATATTTAGTAACATCTCTTTCTCTCCAGTTTCCTAAGGTGTGATTCTCACTGCTATTTTCCTTGCTTTAGTTTTCGTTTTCCAGAATATATAGATCCACAAGAGTGTACATGTCTTTTATGGTTTCAACTGGCATTCCACAAATAAATTATCCAAAGTTTCCTAGACATAGACACAACTAGTTATACACACAAACATATATCCATGTGTACATAAAATATTTGTATTTAAGTATATTCATTGACACACATCTGTGTGTGTGCGTGTGTGTGTGTGTACATGATCAGAAACACTTTAAAACAAATTAAATCTTTATATAACAATTTGATAACAGCATCTGTACATGCACAGGTATTTTTCTGGCTGGATACAGTATACTTTAGTGATGGTACATGACAGAATAGGGGAACCTGAGCCCCTCCCCTTCTTCAGGGGGTGTGGGATAGAAACCGTGTAGAGGTCAGAAGATTTTCAGTGTGTTGAGGAATGATTTGGGGCAAGGACTCTCCAGCAGCTGAGAGACTCTCTCTTTTTCTTATATGGTCAGTGAGAATAGTAGTCCGGGGGCTCTTACTCCTGGGAGGCCATATAGACTATGAGATCTACTACCTTGTTGCTATAGCCAAATTCATTGTGGTAACAGGAAATGAACTTGTCAAATTGGTCATTGAGGGCAATGCCAGACCCAGCATCAAAGGTGGAAGAGTGGGTGTCACTGTTTAAGTCACAAGAGATAACCTGCTTCTCAGTGTAGCCCAGGATTTCCTTGAAAGTGCCCTCTGATGCCTACTTCATCACTTTTTGATATTGTTCTGGCAACTTTCTCCAGGCAGCAGGTTAGATTCATAACTGACACATTGAGGGTGGGGTCATGAAAGGCCATGCCAGCAAACTTCCCATTCAGCTCAGGGATGACCTTGCCCACACCATTAGAGGCAGGGATGATGTTTTGGACAGCTCCTCAGTCACCACACAACAGCTTTCCGGAAAAGCCATCCACGGTTTCTGGGTGGCAGTGACGGCATGGACTGTGGGCACGAGTCTCTCCGTGATGCCAAAGTTGTCATGAATGACCTTAACCAGAGGCCAAATAGTGGTGCAGAAGGTATTGCTGGTAATCTGGAGAGAGTTGCCACACTTCTCAGGGTTCACACCCTTCACAAACATGGGGGCATCAGGAGAAGGGGCAGAGATGATGATGCTCTTGGCTCCATTCGGATAAGCCCAGTTTTCTCAATGGTAGTGAAGTGACTTCAGCACCAGTATCACCCCATTTGATGTTGGCAGGATCTTGCTCCTGAAGGATGGAGATGGGCTTCCCATTGATGACAAGTGTCTTGTTCTCAGTGCTGACTGTGCCATTGAATCTGTTATGGATGGAATCATACTGAGACAAGTAAACCATGCTGTTGAGGTCAACGAAGGTGTCACTGATGATGACAAAATCCACTCTGCCAGAGTTAAAAACAGTCATGCTGACCAGGCACCCAATGTGGCTAAATCTGTTTACTCAAACCTTCACCATCGTGTCTCTGGGACCTGGGAGGCACTACACAAGGAGATGCAGCTGTCTGTCAAGTGAGGAAGAACAGAGACAGCACATGTATGTATTTTTCAGATTTTTTAGATGAATTAAAGATTTTAATACAACAGATGCTTAGCTTCTAAATAAGGACATGAATGACTCATCTGTATATACTGTGAGTCACTCATTAGCATGATCATAGTGGTCACAAAAATGCCATCCTTACCCCACACTGAAGTCTAACATTAAAAATTGTCATTCTGAATTTCAAAATTAATCCCTAAAAGTGTTTCCAAGTATCAACTTGGATTTTTGTACCATAGTAACAAGTAGTCATTGAAGAATGTTAGCAGACAAGAAAATAACTCTGATTGCAATGCATAAAATAGATTGAAGGAAGTCAGGGTCTGCCATGGTTAAAACAAACAAAAATGGTAAGATCCATATCTAAGATATTAGTACTGGGGATGTAAAAAGACATCTAATGATGCATTTTCAAGAAACTTGACATTGTCTTGAGGTAAGAGTGAAGCAAAAAATGCAAGCCTATGGGAAGAAAATAGAGAAAGCAATGACATCCAGGAATTGGGCTTAAGAGACACAACTTGTTGTGAGCTTTGCAGTGAAGACAGGAAATGCAAAGAGAGTAGACAGGTGGTGCAGAGAAACAATGAAAGAAGGCCAACTGCTGTCATGCTCCATTTTAGGATGAAACAGTAAGAAGAAATACTACGTGCAAGGATTTCAAAAACATTATGATATCGGGGCGCCTGGGTGGCTCAGTTGGTTGAGCGTCTGACTCCTGCTCAGGTCATGATCTTGCGGTCTGTGAGTTTGAGCCCCGCGTTGGGCTCTGTGCTGACAGCTCAGAGTCTGGAACCTGTTTCAGATTCTGTGTCTCCCTCTCTCTCTGACCCTCCCCCCATTCATGCTCTGTCTCTCTGTCTCAAAAATAAATAAATATTTTTAAAAATTTAGAAAAAGATAAAGTTAAAAAAAACATTATGATATCAAGTGAGGAATGTTGTGGAATGAATTTAAATACGTAAAATATCTCTTTAATACTAGTTCTTTGTCATATTTGGGGTTGAATTTATTATTCTTCTAAAGACTGAGTCCCATGAAGTCTCTCTGTACATTTGAGACTGTCATTACAGTCACTTGTTGAGCCGCCCTAAAAAATAATACTTTAAATTAATATGGAGGACATGCTTGAAAACAGCATTGATCTCAGAACTAATAGGAGAATATGGGAAGTAGAGAGAAGGAGCTATCAGGGACAGAGGCCTTTACCCAGGACTGTTTCATTCCTTATGTTGCTGCTTCCTGATTTCTTTAAAATACTGAGCAAGGAATTAACCTATTATGTACTGAAAAAGTCTTCCATACACTCATAAAAATCAGTGTCCATCCTGGAGGCTAAAGTCACCTACAAATTACATGATCTGGGCACATCATAAGTCTTGGAACAATATTATGTAGTCAACTTCGTAACTATATAAGGGACAGTATTACTCATGAAATAGCATTTCAGAAGTTTCATTTTTAGTTTGATAGCAATAACCAAGAAAACCTTAGGCCGAAGCATGAGACACTAATCCAAACTCTCCTTTGGTATCAGTCACATAAATTCCATACATTGAATGTTAACAAAGCAGAGAGCATTTATACCTGTTTGATCACTGCATATGTATTATCACATTTCATCCTCACAGGCATCTTATCATCATTGCTGTGTTTCAGGTAAGTAAAATCAGGCTTGCCTTTCCTATGTTCGCCACCCCTTAACCACCAACCCAATGGTACTGTTATGTCTCTGTAATAATACAGTATTGCAAAGGCTTCGAGGGGACAGGAATTAAATTCCAACAGGTGTCTGGTTCAGAAGTGGAGAGCTTGATCTCAAAGTTAGCTTTCTACAGCCAAAAGAAGCACTCACACTCATAGGTGAAAAACAGTAACTTTACAATTTTTAATTCGTTATATCTAAAAATAATTTGAAAATAAACCATGTAATGCACTGCAAAGATTAATTTACCATTTGACATTTTTATGTCAAATAGACCTGAGATTAGATAGATCTCAGAATAGATCTGAGATTAGATAATCTGGATAAAATGGAAATATTGACATTTTATGATAAAATTCTTACATTATTTGTGTTGTTTTCATTGTTAAATGTATCCTACATATAGAAGAGCATATGAAGTCAGTGATGTCAATTTAAAATAACTAAAAACTATGGGAATGCAAGCTGGTGCAGCCACTCTGGAAAACAATATGGAGGTTCCTTGAAAAACTAAAAATAGAACTACCCTATGACCCACCATTGCACTACTAGGCATTTATCCACGGGATACAGGTGTGCTGTCTCAAAGGGACACAAGCACCCCAATGTTTATAGCAGCACTATCAACAATAGCCAAAGTATGGAAAGAGCCCAAATGTACACCGATGGATGAATGGATAAAGAAGATGTGATATATATATATATATATCATATATATATCATATATATATATATGATATATATATATGTGTGTGTGTGATATATATATGTGATATATATATATATATGATATATATATATGTGTGTGTGTGATATATATATGTGATATATATATGTGATATATATATATGTGATATATATATATGTGATATATATATGTAGATATATATATACGTGTTATATATATATATATATACATACACACATATATATAATGGAGTATTACTCGGCAATCAAAAAGAATGAAATCTTGCCATTTGCAACTACGTGGATGGAACTGGAAGGTATTATGCTAAGTGAAATAAGTCAGTCAGAGAAAGACAAAAATCATCCGGCTTCACTCATATGAGGACTTAAAGACACAAAACAGATGAACATAAGGGAAGGGAAACAAAGATAATATAAAAACAGGGAGGGGGACAAAACAGAAGAGACTCATAAATATGGAGAACAAACGGAGGGTTACTGGAGGGGTTGTGGGAGGGGGGATGGGCTAAATGGGCAAGGGGCATTAAGGAATCTACTCCTGAAATCATTGTGGCACTATATGCTAACTAATTTGGATATAAATTTTAAAAAATAAAATATAAATTAAAAAAATAAATTAATTTAAAATAATTAATTAATTAATTAAAATAACTAAAAACGATATACATCCATCCACTTCCCAGGCTAACACAGCAAACACCAGACTAAAACAGAAACTCCCAGTTTTTCTGCCCCAAAAAATATAGATCTCAAAAGACACATCAACTATACTGACTTTTCACACCACCAAAATTACACTATGGTTTTGTTTTGTTTCCTGGGGGTTTTGGGTCAGGTTTAGTGTTTTAAATTGCGAACAGTAAATTTCAGCTGCATGCTTTTATAAATTTGACAAGTCAAAATAAATAATATCTTCATGACTCCAAAACATTTCCTGATGTACTTTTGTAGTCGATCCCTACTCCTCACCCACAGCCCTTGAAAAACCCACATTGCCCTATGGTTTTGTTTATTTTGTATTGTCACAGAACAAGAATCATATAGTTGGTAGCTTTTGAGTGTCCCTTTTTTCACCTTGAATGAACTTTTAAGATTCATCCATGTACTTGTATATATCATTGGCTTATTCCTTGTTTGCTGGAGTAGTAGGTCATTGCACAGATATACAGACTCACCAGTTGATGGAAATTATAAAATTTCAGGTTTCATATTTAGGAAGAAGTTGTTTTGAGTTGTCTTTTGTACTTCGTGAAACATGTAGGCCTCAGACTTTTGCTTAGAGAAGCCCATTTTTCTAGGACCAATTGTAGAAAACTAATGTGTTGTCATTGAATTCCCTTGGCACCTATTTCAAAAGTGGATTCAACAGGGGCATCTAGGTGACTCACTTAAGTGTCCAACTCCTGACCTGGGCTCAGGTCATGAGTTTGTGAGTTCGAGCCCCACATCGGGCTCTGCACAGATAACGCAGAGCCTGCTTGGGATTCTCTCTACCTCTCTCTCTGCTCCTCCTCTGCGGACATTCTCTCTTTCCCTCTCTCAAAATAAACAAACAAACGTAAAAAACACAGAATCAAAAGTTATTTGAACATAGATAGACAGATAGGCTTATTTACACATATATATCAATACATATGTTTATTTTTGGACAGGTTATTTTGTCCCTTGATATATTTCTTTTTCATTTAACCAATGCAATATTCACTTAATTAATATGTTTCATAGCAGGTGTTTAATAATTTTACTGTATAAAAATTCACAAAAAGTGACTAGATGTGTAAATACCTTAAATTCATTATTTTTTAAATACTAAAAGATATTTATATTTGTAGTGTCAATAGACATTTCAGTGAGAGTTTACTATTCTTTATATATTGATATATTTTATTGTTTATTTTTGTTTAAGGGTTTTGGAGTGAAATTTATGAGATAGACACACCTATAATTTGTATTTTAATTTCTAAATTATAACTATGAGAGACTCATAAATACAGCTAGGAAATATTGTCTTTATGATCGTTCTTGGGTTTGTAACAATGGTCTCGTTTCTTTCTTAAATGTTTAGTAGTAAACACTAGTGGAGCCAATTACAAGAGAATCATTATTCATGGGAAAATTGTTAATAAAAATTTAATTGTTTTAGTAGACATTTTAAAATGTATATTTCTCCTTCATACATCACCCTGATCTCTTCAATTTTTTTTATTTTAACAAATCCTTAATTATTGGTAAAAATATTGTTTATTATGGGGAACATAGAACTCCTATGTAGCCGAAAATCTGCATATAACTCATGACTCCCTAAAAATGAAACTGCTAATAGCTTACTGACAACCAGAGACTTACTAACAACCTAAACAGTTGATTAACATACATTTTGTGTGTTATATGTATTATAGTCTGTTTTCTTACAATTAAGTAAGCTAAAGAAAATGTTATTAAGAAAATCATAAGGAAGGGACAGTACATCTACAGCACTGTACTGTATTTGTTGAAAAAAAAATGTGCATGGAAGTGGACCCATGCAGCTCAAGTCCATGTTATTCAAGGGTCAACTGTGTATATTTGTTAATATCAGGAGTATCTGTCTGTAGTGCTATCCCGTTTTCTTTCCTGATACTTGTGACTTAATGTTGCTGTTTTTCCACTGTTATATTGGTTAGGGTTTTATACATCTTACTAGTCTTTCTGAGAATCAATGTTAAGCCATGTGACAGCCTCACACCTGTCAGAATGGCTAAATGTGGGTGAGGATGCAGTTCTCCATGAAGGGACCTTCATGCACTGTTGGTGGGAATGCAAACTGGTGCGGCCTCTATGGAAAAGAGTATGGAGTTCCCTCAAAGAGTTAAAAATAGAACTACACTCTGATCTGGCAGTCACACTACTGGGTATTTACTCAAAAATACAAAAACGTTAATTCAAAGACACACACCCTATGTGTATTGCAGCATTATTTACAACAGCCAAACTATGGAGTGGCCCAAGTGTCCATCGATAGATGAATAGATTAACAATATGTGGTCTAAATATACAATGGAATATTATCTAGCCATAAAAAAGAATGAGATCTTGCCATTTGCAATGACATCAATGGAGCTAGAGAGGATAATGGAGATACCAAGATGACTCAGTCAGAGAAAGACAAATACCATATGATTTCACGTATATGTGAAATTAAGGAAACAAAAATAAATAGCAAAGGAAAAAGGAAAGAGACACAGAGAGAGAGAAACCAAGAAGCCAACTCTTAATTACAGAGAACAAACTGATGGTTACCAGAGGGGAGGAGGGGAGGTGACTGGAGAGATCCTGGAAATAAAGGAAGGGGATTAGAGAGTATACTTATCATGATAAGCATTGAATAAGGTACACGATTGAAGAGTCACTATATTGTACGCCTGAGACTAATATGACATGTATGTTAACTATACTGGAATTAAAATTAAAAACTTAATAAGACACACTAAAATAGCCAGTAGAAAAAAAAAATGTTAAGCCATGTGAATATCCTATATTATCCACATGTTTCTATTTCATGATTTTTTATCTGTAAAATTTGCTCTCATTTTTTTTGTTTGACTTGCTGTGTTCTCTTTCACTATATTAAAATAGAAGATTAATCCAGTTGTTCCTGTTTTTCTTGTTTATAGTCTTTACCTATATTGCTTTGTATATATCCCTCTAAGTACTTCATTCACTGAATTGCAAAAGTTTAGACATAACATAATGCACTATTTAGTTCAAAGTTAGTCAAAATTTAATTTTGTTCTTTTCGATCCATTGAGTTTTAGGGAGTATCTTTAATGTCCATGCCATTAGACCTCTCTCAACTAATTATCTAATAGTTAACTGATTTCTATATTAAGCTGACCATCATCAAAGAACACACACTGAATGATTTCAATAGTTGAATCTGTGGAGGGTTTCTTTATGTCCCATCAGACTAGAGAATGGCAGGAAGTGTTCTTATGTATTTTGAGCACTAGCATGTTTTTATTGCTAATGCCATCGTGGGCAGTTTAAGGAACTGGATTCTGGTACATCTGATCAATTGGATAGCGAAGCTGTACCACATGTGCTTTCCCCTTGGAGGTGTTGGAAAGTTCAAATGTCTCCTAATACTATGGTTCCTGGCACAGATTTTGTTCTACCAATGAGATCCACACAAACTCAGAATTTGGTAGAAAATTTCAACATTTTCTACCATGGAAATGTCACCTTAGGAAGGTTGTGGGAACATATGGGCTATTTTCTGCAGCATTGTTGAGTCCCCAACTTCCTTTGAGAAGCTATTTTGATGGATGAAGAAGCAGTGACATCTTTTTGCTTCCATGTGTCTGATCTCTGGACCAGAGTTAAGGTTCAGTATTTTTACATTGTATCTCCGATGGTAGCCTATCTTTGTGAATCTTATTATATTGCTCTAAGGGTCATTATTAGAGTGTCACCCAGAAATTCCTCCAGCCTTTCCAAACTTCACAGACCTCAATTCACCTTCATTAATAATTTCCAGTTTAAGATACTTAAACTATTTACTCTTCCTACACTTACCAAACTTTTACTAATGCTGCATTATAATAAAGGAAAGCGCCGGGCCCATATGTTTTGCTATGTACACACTAAAAAAAATCCAGATAATTCTAGAAATAATTTTTAAATAAAAAAGATTTTCTAAAAGTAGAATTATAATTAAATTATGGAAATCTTCAGGGGAAAATGGCATCTGCATAATTATAATACGCTGTTTCATTAAATAGAGTATTATGTCTTTGGTTTTACTGTAGTCTTTTAGTCACGCATAATTATTGAGGATTTTTAAATACAGATCATGATCTCTTATACAATTTCATGCTAAGAATTCTTAGAATATTTTTTAAATTATCATTTCTTCCACTATATTTTCAAAATATTTAGTATTTACACATAAGAAAGCTTAGATTAGCAAAACATTATCTGACTTTGTGACTTAGAGGGCATTTGCCATGGCATGAAACACATCGACATCAGGAAATACAGGTAAATCATAATTTGGAGTTAACTTCTATCTCTTTTTAAAGCATAGCAAATGTAATTTATGATGATTTAATATATTCATTCGTTTTAAACTTAAATAGCACAAACTTTAAATCTGTTTCCTTATGCTTACCGATATCTATGCTATGATAATTAGCAGAACGTCTTTCCTTGTCAATGAAGAAAATAAAGTCCAGAGAAATTTCCCAAAGGATACACACAACCAGAGAAGAAAAGCTCCTCACATATGGACTATTATTAGATTATTTGCTTATGTCTGAGGTTACTGCAGTCCTCATGGACAACAGCCCTTGAGCCTGCACTTCTGTCTCCATAATTGACTTTATGATTGCTCCTCTCCCAATGGAATCCATCACAGAGGATGAACAAAACCTCCATGTGGAAAAATCCTGCAGAAAGGTATCAGAAGTAAAGTAAGTACTGTTGATTCTACCAAGTGATCATGGACTCTGGAGACCGAAGGTTGTTATGGTCCTCAAATATCCCTGGTCATCCCATTGTCCTTATTTTAAGATATATAAGGCATAATAGAATATAAGACAGGTATTCCTTAAGTATACTTACCCTGACTAAAAAGCGAGAGCTCTTGAATTGATGCAGGTTTGATAAAAAAGTTATTCATTGTCATCTAAGGACTGGAATGGTTATCAGCTTCTTTCTCTGCTTCAAAGAAAATGGTTAGGTTAATATTTAATATATTAAATCACACAACTAGTAATGGAAAGAAAATATATATAATGAGGCAATAAAAATGCATCTATTTGGGAGGAATATCCTTGACCTGAGAAAATGAACACAGGTTTGGAAAGAGCGTTAGAAAATGATATCTAGGTTTAGTGATTGTTTTGATGTTATTGATTTTAATTACCAACAACTTATCACCTTTTATTCTATTTTTGGAGATGGCACAGTAACAATGGAAACCAAATAGTAGTGGTGAAAGAAGGTAAAAATGTATCTAAACATATTACTGTCTTTTAATGATTCAGGAAGTGACAGGCAATCATGATGGCTATGGCACTATCATACAGATTATATGTATTCTCTGCATTTTAGGTTATATTCTTACTTTAGTTAAAGACAACTATTTAATGATAAATATATTAGGAATAGAAATTCAAAATGTCACTAACATTAGACAATATGTTATGTTACTTTCTTGGTGAATACTCAGCAAAAAAATGATCTAAAATGCAATAACCCATTAACTTCTTTCACTGCTTAAGAAAATAACAGTTTTACGGACTTCGTATTATCTAGTTCAAATTCCTGATTCTTCATGACATTAGCATGGCTTTATATGCAATATTTAATTAAGATATAACTAATTTATTCTACACGTAAGAAATTATTTGTGTCACTAGAAACCAAGCACGGGTTTCATTTCTTTGCTTTTCCTTGTGCCTCTCAGCATGTTTCTGCCATGAGTGACAGAGGAACAAACAATCACTCTGAAGTGACTGACTTCATCCTGGTAGGCTTCAGGGTCCGCTCCGAGCTCCACATTCTCCTCTTCCTGATCTTTCTGCTTGTGTATGCCATGATCCTTCTGGGTAATGTTGGGATGATGACCATTATTATGACCGATCCCCGGCTGAACACACCGATGTATTTCTTCCTAGGCAACCTGTCCTTCATTGATCTCTTCTATTCGTCTGTTATTGCACCCAAGGCCATGATCAACTTCTGGTCTGAGAGCAAGTCCATCTCTTTTGCAGGCTGTGTGACCCAATTCTGTCTCTTTGCCCTCTTCATCGTGGCGGAGGGATTTCTCCTGGCAGCCATGGCCTATGACCGCTTCATTGCCATCTGCAACCCACTCCTCTACTCTGTCCAGATGTCAGCACGTCTCTGCACTCAGTTGGTGGCCGGTTCCTATTTATGTGGCTGCATCAGCTCGGTTCTTCAGACCAGTATGACATTTACTCTGTCCTTTTGTGGTTCTCGGGCCATTGACCACTTTTACTGTGACACTCGCCCACTTCAGAGGATATCTTGTTCTGACCTCTTCATCTCTAGAATCATTTCCTTTTCCTTATGCAGCATCATCATCTTGCCTACCATCATAGTTATTATTATTTCTTACTTGTATATTGTGTCCACAGTTCTCAAGATACGCTCCTCTGAGGGACGTAAGAGAGCATTCTCCACTTGCAGCTCACACCTGGGAGTCGTGAGTGTGCTGTACGGTGCTGTGTTTTTTATGTATCTCACTCCTGACAGATTTCCTGAGCTGAGTAAAGTGGCCTCGTTGTGTTACACCCTAGTCACTCCCATGCTGAATCCTTTGATTTACTCTCTGAGAAACAAAGATGTCAAAGAAGCTTTGAGAAAGAGTCTGGGGAAAAAAATATTTTTGTTTAATTCTATCTTAACAGTGACATAACTGAAAGGCACCGGTATTATCACAATCTGGGGAGGCATTGAAGCGAAGAATGCAACCAATGAGGTTGAAATATTTAATTTTAGAAAGTTTATTTATTTGAATCCCACGTACTTATAGCTGAAGAATACATTTGGTCTATGTTTTGTCTAGCTGTTAATTTTGGGGTGGAATGGCTTTCTCCATACTTCATCTTCATTTGAGTAAAGAGAATGGTTGCCAAGTAATTTGAATTTAGGGAAAATATATTCCAAGTTTGCCGCTGGCTCTCTAAGGGATGTATTGTCTATCTTGAGTCAGTAACAAATGTTATTTAACATACATAATTGGTAGATGTAACAAAATATGATATAATAAGACAGATCAAAGTATCAGCTTTACTGAAGAAACCTTTTTCAGTGCTGAATGAGAAAAACAGAGTGTACAGTATCCTAAGGGTGACATGTGAGTCGCTCAATTGTCCAGGGACTGAATGATTCACACTCTTAGTTAACGGTTTCTCTGGCTTAGATCAGTTGTTTTTGCAAATCTTCCCTTTCACAAAACTACTGTAATGAAATTGAACCAAAAATAAAGATAATGCATTTTTGTTATATATGGCTTAGTGAAAATTAATTCATCTTATTGGTAATTATTGAATTCGATGCACCCTTGTCCTGTGAAATTTCCATGTATAAATAACTTCAGTGCTTAGCTCACTGTGAAATCAGGGGGAAATAGCTATAGAGAACTAAGCTGCTATATGTTAATCCAGTGAAAAAGGCGTTTATGGAAAATACAAAGGAAGTGTAGCCTTTAAAGGTGAGTGGTCCTATGGTCACAGAACACTTCCTAAGCACATTTTAAAACAAATAGCATTAAGCCAAATGAAATAAATAGCTTTCTGTGCAAAAGGAGAGTTAAGTATATGGTGAGCTTCATGAAGTTTGTAAGTGATTTGTAAGGCACAAGACAAAGTGAGGGATGACACTTCAAAGGAAATTCGTGGAAATCATGCAGACCATATTTTTCATGCTAAGGAAGCTGACCTTTATTCTGTAGACGGGGGTAAGCATTGGGGATTTTTAGAAAGACAGTGTTGTATTCAAATTAGCATTTTACAAAAATCATACCGTTACCTTTGAGGAAGATAAACACTCATAGGGAGAAGACGGTAATCCCAGAAAGTGTGTGGTCATCCAAGAGGTTATGGTGGCTTTAATGGACGGAGTCTTATTAGGGACAGCGAAGAAAGAGATGACCTTTAGAATGGAAGGTAAAGTAAGCTGAATACTGATTGCTGGTTGATCACATGAGAATGACCTAGAAGTGAACAATGACTCTAATGTTTGAGCATCTGTGCTGGAGAAAATGCTACCTCATAATGAGGAAGGAAATATAAGGGTAAGAATAGTTCATCAGTAAGAGTTAAGAAAATAAGCTCAGGTGTCAGACAGAGCTTTCAAATTCTGTTTTTGCCCCTGTAGCTTCGGGTAAGTTACATAGTATCTCCGCATTGTTATTTCCTCCTAAAAAATGGGGTGTATAAGAGAATCTCCACCATAGAGTCACTTGAATGATTGAATTATGTAAATTTTGCATGTTTGTTAAATCCACATCAGATTTGTCCCTTCTTCCTGCTCTCAACACTATTCATGTTACATCTGAGAGAGGAAGACACTAACTTTCTCTGCCCCTTTCTCTACACTCTGTGCCATGAAGTGTCCCCAGCTCTCCAAGTGTATCTGCTTCCATTTCCATAGACAGAGCTTGAGAAACGCTTACTACTTTGTCATTTCAGAATAACCTTTCTTTACCTTTCTTTCTGCAGAAAAAATAGAAAAGATTGTAAAATTATCAAAAAGGCAACAGAGGTCCAAATTATTTTTTTTCTATTTAGTACTATTTTTTTATGTACATTTTAGCTAGCCAACATATCGGGCAATATTGGTTTCAGGAGTAGAATTCAGTGACTCATCATTTACATACAGCACCCAGTGCTCATCACAAGTGCCCTCCTTAATACCCATCACCCATCTAGCCCATCCCCCAATTAAATGCAAAATAGTATCTAATCATCAAAGGTTTTATCTAGTCATCTCTCTACCCATGTCTTTCTCTAAGAATCCTCTCTTATACTTTAACAAATGTCATCTCTTTCACCCACATTTTAAAAACTGCAGATTACTAGGGAAAATACAGGATTCACTGGGTAGAAAAACTTTATGATTTTCAAATAAGTGGTCACTGTGCTAAGGTTGTGTCTTGTCTCTCCTGAGATGAAGCAGAAACATGTTTAGGTTGAAAGAGGCATAGTTTACTAAGCCTCCTTAGGCAATAAAATGCAGATGCCCTCAGGCAGTACTCCAGATAAACCTGAAATGAGAGAGGCTCCTAACTTTTTAAATCTTCATCAATTGATATTAGTAACCCTTTATCAAACTGAGAAAAAAAGACCCTAATCATAGTGCTAACTGCCATGGCAGAACAATGTTCCTCTATATTCACTATGTGCTACACTGCCACAACCACCTTTGGACACACACATGCACATATATACAAACATTAACGTGGTCTTTCTGTCTCTTTCTCTGTCTTTGTCTGCCTCTGTTTCTGCCTCTCTCTCTCTCTCTCTCTCTCTCTCTCACACACACACACACACACACACACACTCACACCAGGTTATCTTTGAAAGGAACACCAATCACCGAACCTAGAACAATATATGTCCAATGTCATGCAGCTGACTCAGAATCCACAGGCTGATGTAGAAGCTAACAGACCTCACCATGACAAGACATGCACAATAATTCTTCAATTCTGACCTTTTCCCTTTTCCTGATGTCAAGAAATCTCTGTGTTGCTATAGGAATTGCATACACCTGCAGTCAGGTATATTCTGTTCTCACTCCTATTAGGAAATTACTCCTCTCCTTTTTTTGATTCAAAAAGGATGCATGTACTATACAATGTAAGTTCTTAAAGCAGGGATATATTGAATAATAATGATAATAATAGCTAGCATATTAATATAAATGTATCAAAATAGATGCAGAAATGCATAAACATATATGTATATGTAATTCTTTGAATATGATATATGCATTATAGGACCACTTATAAACGTATCATTGTAGTACAAGTCATGTACAAAACCATTTAATAACATACAACTAATATTTTAATTTTGAGATTACATGATTTTTTATTAAGGTTTTTATTTTAATTCCTGTAGAGTTAACATAGAGTGTTATATTAGTTTCAGGTGTACAATATGGTGATTCAACACTTCCATACATCATTATCAGTGATCATCATGATAAGTGTACTCTTAAGCCCTTTCACCTGTTTCACCCACCTTGTTATCTAAAACTTTATGCACATAAGGAACATCTTCAAACTCATCTAATGACTTCCCATTAAATGTGTCATATAGCTGACTGCATTGTCAGTAACTAATAAAGCTTTCTTAATTAAATAATAGTGTTAATGGTAGTGAAACCTCACTCCACAGCTGCTATACTAACGATCATAGTAAAAGGTTTGAGCCTACTTTTATCATTGAGATTTTTTATATAATAAATATATTCTATGCCTTCAGTAGGTTCCTGTTTTTAGGCCAACATTAAAACTTCAATCCAAAAGAAAAAAAAAAGACAGAGAGAGAGAGAGTGAGAAACAGAGAAACATCTCTGAATCATTGCTCTAAAATGCAACTCCTTCAATCTAAAAAATAAGATCTGCCCAATTCTTTCTTCAACCACTGTATTGAGAAATAGTTGTAAAATAAACTGTATTCACTCAAAGTATACAATTCTGAATTTTGGCAGTTTTATGCATCAGTGAAACCCTCACTAGATTAAGATTTTAAACTGTTATTTCAAAGTTTTTTTTTAGTTTATTTAAGTAATCTCTACGCCCGTATGGGGCTCAAACTGATGACCTAGAATCAGAAATCACCTGCTCATCCAACGGGACCAACCAGGAACCCCAAGATACAGAAGTTTTCTATCACCTCAGAAAGATTTATCATGCCCCTATTTAAGTCATGCCTCCTTCCAATCCCATTCCCAGATAACCAGTGATCTGATTTGTTTTTGTTTTTGGTTTTTTTTGCACATCCATCTATTTATCTAACTATTTAACCTGCATGTGATATGCACTCTTTCCTGGAAGGCTTCTTTAAGTGAGTGAAATGAATTTGAATTTATTCCTTTTGTCATGTGTAGACGTAATTCACTCTTTTTATTGGTCAGTAGCATTCCATCTTTAGTTGCATATATACACCAAATTTTGTTTATGCACTCTTAAATTGATGGGCAATTGATTAGATATTGTGAATAAAGTCAATATGAACATTCACATGACATGTATTTGAACAGGGCCTACTCTGTCTCCCCCCTCTCCCAGCCCAGCATGATAGGAAGCACACAGGCAAGTGCAGACTCCTCTTCCCCTAGATCCCAGTCAAGGGCTACCCTATCACCTTGAGAGTGGCAGGCTGAAAACATTTCTTACCCCTTCCAGCTCCATGCTGCAGAAGCTCCACTCAAGGCAATAGTAGCTAAAAGGTCTAGAGATCTCTACCTCTATCCAGCATCTATTCATAAGATAGAAGGTCTACCCCAAGCATGATAGGCCAAGAATTATAGGGCTCAACTTCAACTGAGTCAGTTCAAAGGATAGAGGTTTTTTGCCAAGAGAGATAAGCTTAGAAGACCATAGGTTACTGACCTCAGCGGAAACCTGCTCATAAACCAGGGTGTCACTGTGACAGAACTGGTCATGCTCCTGTTCCAGTTCCAGAACAGTTGAACACAGGTTTTACCTGGAATGAAAGGCAGGCAGTATTAACAGAGGCTCCAAACTCTCCTCAAGTGAACTGACTTTATTTTGAGCAAAGTGTGGGAAAATTCTAGCTCAAGTGACTCTCAAACACAATGCACATTTGGTGATAAGACATTAAGAGGAGGCTGGTAGCTCCATGAGACCAAAAATCTAAGTGTAGACCAACTAGATGCATATTAGAGAGAACCAGGGAAGGAGACAGCTAAGAAGGCCCTTCTGGGATTGGAGCAAACCTCAAAGACTGGCTTTAAAGATTATCCTTCCAGAGGAGGCCAAAACAATCAGATCACACAGTGGAGAAATAGATGTCCCACAATGTTTTCAAAACAACAGAACAAGAAAATTTGTGGAGTCTCTGTGCTCAGTGGGAAACCCACAGTGGCACATCACTCAACAAAATGTTCACGGGAGGACACAGCCAAAGCTTACCTTATAAATCCACTGTCATCCAAGAGGACACACAAGCCTAAGCTTGTGCCTCTGGAAAGGGACACAAAGGGTTTCTCAGAGCAAACAGGTTTGAATAATACAGTCAAAAAACCAAAACAAAAAAACAACAAAAATACAAAAATTATTTCCAAAACACATTCTGGAGTTTAAAGGTACAATAACTGAAAAATGTTATATAGTGTACTGTTTTCAGATTGGCTTCTTACATTTAATCACATGCATTTACAGCTGCTTCATATCCTTCCACAACATGAGAGTTAGCTCATTTTTTAATTTTTTTTTTACTTTATTTTGTTTTATTTTTCAGAGAGAGATACAGAGAGAAAGAACAACTGGAGAGAGGGACAGAGGGAGAGAGAGAGAGAAATGTAAACAACCCAGTGTAGATCCCAACCCAGCGTGGAGCCTGACACCAGGCTCAATCCCAGGACCCTGGATTCATGACCTGAGTCAAAATCAGGAGTTGGATGCTTAAACCAAGTGAGCCACCCAGGCGTCCCTTAGCTCATTTCCTTTTAGTGCTGAATATTGTTCCATTGTCTGGATGTATCACAGTCTATTATTCATTCACCTGCCGAAGGATATTTTGGTTATTTCCATGTTTTTGCAATTATGAATAAAGCTGCTAGACACATTCATGTGCAGGATCTTGTGTGGACGTGAGAGTTTTCAACTTGTTTGGGTAAATATCAAGGAGCACAACTACTGGATTGTATAGTAAGAGGATTTTTAGTTTTGCATGAAATCGAAAAACTGTCTTCCAAAGTGGCTATACCATTTTGCATTCACCATAACAATGACTGAGGATTACTGTTCCTCCATATCCTTGCCAGCATTTGGTAGAGTCTGTGGTTTCTATTGTGGCCATTCTAATAGGGGTGTAGTAGTAATAGTACACTGTTCTTTCTTTTCGTTTCTTTTTTATTTAAGACTTTACATTTTAGAGAAGTTTAAGGAACAGAGACATTTACCTGATATCCCTTGCCCCCACAGATACATACCTTCCTCCATTGCCAACATTCCCCACCAGATTGATATGTGATGAACCTATGGTGACACCTATCATCATCCAAAATCCAGTTTACCTAAGGTTTCACCCTAGGTATCATATATTTTATGGTTTGGACAAATATAAATGACATGTATCCATAATGATGGAGCCATACAATCTTTTGCCCTAAAAATCTTTTCTACCCCGCTGTTCATCCCTTCCTCCACCCACGGCCCTAGCAACCACTTATCTTTTTCCTCACTCTATAGTTCTGGCTTTTTCAGAATGCCATATTTGGACTCATACATAGGTATTCTTTTCAGAGTGGCTTCTTTCACTCAGTAATAAGTCTTTAAGATTCCTCCTGGTCTTTTCACAGCTTGATAGTTCAATGTGGGGTTTTTTTTGCACTAAATAATGTTTTATTGCCTGAATACACCATGGTTTATTTATCCAGTCACTTGCTGAAGGAAATCTTGGTTGTTTCCAAATTTTGGCAACTATGAATAAACCTGCCATAAATTTCCATGTGCTGGTGTTTGTGTGGACATACATTTTCACCTCCTTTGGGTAAATACCAAGCAGCATAATTGCTAGATCATAGATCAGTAAGAGTGTGTTTAGTTTTGTGAGAAACTGCCAAACTGTCTACCAAAGTGGCTGTACTATTTTGCAATACCCACTAGTGATGCTTAAGTGTTCCTGTCGCTCCACATGCAATGATATGATGTTGTCAGTATTCTGAATTTTGGTTATTCTGATAGGTGCATAGTGGTATCCCATTGTTGTCTTACATGACATTCCCTCACTGTATATGGTATGGAACATGTTTTCATATGTTTATCTGCCACCTGCATATCTTCCTTGATGAGGTGTCTATTAAGGTCATTGGTCCATTTTTAATAAGGTTTTTTCCTACACTTGAGTATTAAGTGTTCTTTGCATATATTGGATATCTTCTACTAGATATATCTTTTGTACATAATTTCCCTGAGGCTATGTCTTTTCTTCTTAATTGTTAAAAGTGTGCTTCAGAGAGCAGAAGTTTTTAATTTTAGTGAAGTTCAACTTATCAGTTATCTTTTCATGGATTATGCCCTGGTGTTGTATATAAAAATGCATCACCAAACACAAAGTCATCTAGATTTCTCCCATGTTATCTTCTAAGTGTTTTGTAACTATGTGTTTTACACTTAAGTTTATGACTCCTTTGAGTTAATTTTTGTGAATGTTGTAAAGTCTATGTCTATGCTCACATTTTTGCATGTGGATGTCCAAGTATTCCGGCACTCTTTATTGAACATCTTATCTTTTCGTCATTGTATTATCTTTGCTTTGCTCCTATCGATGTGCCTCTATTTCTAGTTTCTCTATTCTACGCAATTGATCTATTTGTTTATTCTTTCACCAATACCACAGTGTCTGGATTACTGTAGCTGTATTGTTGTGTATAACTGATGTTGTGTAGTATCATTCCTCCCATTCTGCTCTTCTCTTTCAATATTGTGTTGGCTATTCTGGCTTGTTACTTTTTCATATAACTTCATTTTAATATGTTATTTGTCAATAACAAAAAATTACTTGCTAAAATTCTGATTGGGATTGCATTGAATGTATAGAGCAAGTTAGGAATAAATGATATCTTGACAATATCATCTTCCTCTCCATGAACATTCAATGCTTCTCCATTTATATAGGTCTTCTTTGTTTTTTTCCATTTGAATTTTATACCTTTCCTCCTAAAGATCTTATACTTATTTTGTGAGATTTACACTTAAGTATTTTATCAGGGAAAGTGATAACATAAATAGCATTGTGTTTTTAATTCTAAATTCTACCTGCTCATTGCATAAATTCTAACTGCTCATATAGAAAGCAATTAACTTTTGAATAGTAACCATGTATCCTGCAACACTTCTTTATTTCCTATTAGTTTTAGGAGGGTGTTCGGGCAATTCTTTCAGATTTTCTACAGTCACCTGTGAACAAAGATCGATTTATTCTTCCTTTCATTGTGTATAATGCTTTATAGTATTTTGCTAGGGCTGCCATAATAAAATACCACAGATGGGGTGCCCTACCTGCCAAATTTTTTTCTCCCAGTTCTGAAGACTGGAAGCCCAGAATCAGGGTGCCGTAAGTAAACATCTGAGGCTCCTGTCCTTGACTTGCAGATGTCTGCCCTCTTGCTCCCCCTTCACACGGTCGTCTCTGAGTGCATATGCACCTCTAGCATCTCTCTGTGTGTCCTAATATTTTCTTATAAACACACCAGCCAGACTGTATTAGAACCCAGCTGTAACAGCCTTATTTAGATTACTTCTTTGAAGGCTCAGTCTTCAAACATACTCACATACCGAGGTACTATGGGGTTAGGGTTTCAACATGTCAGTTTGGAGAGACATCATTCATCCCGTTATACTTTCATTTCTTCTCTTTCTATGACATTACCTAAGACATCCAAAAGGGCGCTGAAGAGATGTGCTGAGGGAGGACGTTCTTGCCTAATGCCTATCTTAGTGCGAAAGCTTCTACTTCATCACCATTAAATATAATCTCACCTGTAGGCTTTTATAGATGTTCTTTTTCAAGTTAAAGAAATGCCCCTCTACTCCTAGTTTGCTGAGAGTTCCTTAACTTTTTATCTGTCGGTACCATCACCAGACACATCATACAAGACCAAAAATGGTGAGACACACCTCCTTGGTGTACTCCCCTCACACTAAGCAGGTAATTAGTTCCGTGTGTCTAACCTACAATTTTTCAAATCACCTTTCTTTCAATTATGTTGATATACTTCAAGCCCACATCAACAACATGATTGATACAGTAGTATACTGGCTCCAATCTTATTCCCTTTAAATAGATCTTCAATACAGCATAAAGACTTCCTCTGATTGCCGGGACACACTGTCAGACACCCCACTTTGAAATCTGTATGTTTATCTTTGGCATAAAAATCTGTGGATTTGGATTGCTTGTGCATGCAAGGATGTGATTCTCACACTGAATTGTAAGCTCCCTAAAGAATAACGTTGTTTATACCTGAGCCTACCACAAGACATATTACACTGTCAATAAATTAATCAAATATATAAATATTCATAGGCATAGATGAGTAAATTTTGGACAATAAGCTATGTTAATGCTAAACTTGCTCTATACCTTTATTAAATATTCTTCACAGTAATTAACCCAGGAAAACAATGCATGACAACCCAAATTGAGGCAATGATTGCTCAAAAATATTTGCAGGTCTCTATCTACAATTTTGGTTCTTTATTTTAGGATTTAACAACTAACAATGTCTCAGAACACTCTACAATGTCAGATCATTTGATATAAAAATTTCCAAATTAATCATTATAGCAAGGATTACTCATTATTTGTTTTTATTATTATTATTTCCTCTTGATATAACACATATCAGATATTTGATTCAAAATGAAAATTCAATAACTACATAACATGCTAAAACAAGGTAGTTATATAAGTGGAAAACATTATGTTTTAAAATAAGTTGAACATTCTTGTCAATATTAGTGATTATGTTATGTAGCAAGGAGACCTTCCAAAACAAAGAGGTCACAAAACATTGTTTATACACTATATTAACTATAAAATTTGTGCTCAGCAGCAAGCCATTAAGCAAATACAAATCAATTCTGTGAAACAGAATGTTATTTGAGATAGTGGGAAGGTTTATCATGAAAAATGCTTCTTTAATATCCAGGACATCTCCAATATCTGAGACGTTCAAGATGAACAATGTTCCAGGTACCTCACCAGAAAAAAGCTTCTGATAATATATTTATGATGTTTAATGGAATAACTTTCATTAATGGATACAAGGAGTATGAAAGAAATAACCACAAAATCAATGGAGGAAAAAAATAATAATCAAATTTTAGGATTTTTCTTCTGTAGAAGTTTTTTTAGAGCTTCTTTGACATCTTTGTTTCTCAGGGAGTAAATCAAAGGATTCAGCATGGGAGTGACTAGGGTGTAACACAACGAGGCCACTTTACTCAGCTCAGGAAACCTGTCAGGAGTGAGATACATAAAAAACACAGCACCGTACAGCACACTCACGACTCCCAGGTGAGAGCTGCAAGTGGAGAATGCTTTCTTACGTCCCTCAGAGGAGCGTATCTTGAGAACTGTGGACACAATATACAAGTAAGAAATAATAATAACTATGATGGTAGGCAAGATGATGATGCTGGATAAAGAAATGGAAATGATTCTAGAGATGAAGAGGTCAGAACAAGATATCCTCTCAAGTGGGCGAGTGTCACAGTAAAAGTGGTCAATGGCCCGAGAACCACAAAAGGACAGAGTAAATGTTATGCTTGTCTGAAGAACCGAGCTGATGCAGCCACATAAATAGGAACCGGCCACCAACTGAGTGCAGAGACGTGCTGACATCTGGACAGAGTAGAGGAGTGGGTTGCAGATGGCAATGAAGCGGTCATAGGCCATGGCTGCCAGGAGAAATCCCTCTGCCACGATGAAGAGGGCAAAGAGACAGAATTGGGTCACACAGCCTGCAAAAGAGATGGACTTGCTCTCAGACCAGAAGTTGATCATGGCCTTGGGTGCAATAACAGACGAATAGAAGAGATCAACGAAGGACAGGTTGCCCAGGAAGAAATACATCGGTGTGTTCAGGCGGGGATCGGTCATAATAATGGTCATCATCCCAACATTCCCTAGGAGGATCATGGCATACACAAGCAGAAAGATCAGGAAGAGGAGAATGTGGAGCTCAGGGCGGACCCTGAAGCCTACAAGGATGAAGTCAGTCACTTCCGAGTGATTGTCTGTTCCCCTGTCACCCATGGCAGAAACCTGCTGAGAGGTACAAGGAAAAATAAATGAACTCTGGGCTTTGAACATAGCCCTTGACCATTGCAGATTTAGGATTACAAAGCTATTGTACAAACACTATTCTTATTGTGGCTTTCACAATATTTCTTAAGTGGCTTTCACATTTGCAAGCATCACTTCTGTGTGTTTCTGATTCATTATTTATTCAATAAATTCATTGTCATGAAGAGGTGATTGGAAGAGACCACAAATAATTTAATAGTTGACATTTGGGAAGGAATTACAGTGTCTGCATTTGTAGATATGAGGGCATTTAGTAGTCTCTTTTAGGAAATCTTAACTTTGAGGCCTTAACTCATATTACATGTAAACAGATCTAAATAAAGTGACTGACTTTAAATAAAAATTACTTAAGATGTGCAAATACTTTTCATAAGTAATGGAAACTTTGAATTCTGATATAAGTAATTTGCTCACTAAGATCAAAGTTGTGCACAAATAAACACAAGTATTATCGGGACTCACGTGCTAAGATGTCTCTCCCAGATGGGCATCCATAGCCTTTCCATAAAGTAAATTTCCCTGTGTTAACTCAGCTTGCAGTTTACAATTTTTAAGAAGAGGCTTCCAGGTAGTCTACATGGAAGAGTTACTTTAGAGAAAAATACTGAAAAGATACATATGAGGGATTGTTGACTGCATTCTTCTTTACCCTGGATATGACTTTCATAGCTGTCACACTTTTAACTGCCATTTACAAGACAGCTCAACGGAGAATTTGAACTGCTTGTAGTAAAAATATGGTAACATTTTCCATCTTCTGAGGGTTCCATGTGCTTGGTTCTGCCTAAAATAACAACAACAACAACAATAAAGGTGCACTTTTGATATGCCAGCCACTTTTTTTCTTTTTTTTAATTTAAAAAAATTTTTTAATTTACCCATCCAAGTTAGTTACCATATAGTGCAACAATGATTTCAGAAGTAGATTCCTTAATGCCCTTACCCATTTAGCCCATCCCCCCTCCCACAACCCCTCCAGTAACCCTCTGTTGTTCTCCATATTTAAGAGTCTCTTATGTTTTGTCCCTCTCCCTGTTTTTATATTACTTTTGCTTCCTTTCCTTATGTTCATTTGTTTTATATCTTAAAGTCCTCATAGGAGTGAAGTCATATGATATTTGTATTTCTCTCACTGAATAATTTTGCTTAGCATATTACCCACTAGTTTCATCCATGTGGTTGCAAATGGCAAGATTTCTTTCTTTTTGATTGCCGAGTAATACTCCATTGTGTGTGTGTGTGTGTGTGTGTGTGTGTGTGTGTGTATACGACATCTTCTTTATCCATTCATCTATTGATGGACATTTGGGCTCTTTCCATACTTTGACTATTGTCAATAACGCTGCTATAAACATTGGGGTGCATGTGCGCCTTCGAAACAGGACACCAGTATCCTTTGGATAAATACCTAGTAGTTCAATTGCTGGGTAATAGGGTAATTCTATTTTTAATTTTTTGAGGAACCTTCATACTGTTTTCCAGAGTGTGCCAGACACTTTTCTAAATGCTTTTTAGTAGCTCATTTAATCCACACAACAATAATATGAGGTGAGTCCTATTATATTCCAGAAGGGGAAATTGAAATACAGAGGAATTAAGTCTGTTGATACCACCTACTGGTGTCAGAATCCGAATTTTTAGAGTAAAAACTTGGCTCCAGAATCCCTCCATTCTCATTCACTGCAGGATACCACCTTTTATAATAAGCCCTTCTGGTTCCTTTAGGTGACTTCCTTCTATTTGTACCTCAGAATTCAGTTAAAGTTTCTTATCTCCAAAATAAATTCTCCAATTTTCAACCTAGGTTAAGACACTTCTGCATAGATCACGCTCCCAAGGATGGTAGCTATGATCACCACATTTTAATAGGCATATTAAATATTCATAAGTTCTTCCTTAAGATCAAACTTCAAGCTGTCCTCCATAAATTCAGCACAGTGTTCTGTGTCTGGCAAATAGCGGTCAATATTTCTTATATAGATAATATATTGCATGATATTTGAACATGCAGAATCAGAAAAACTTGAGGACTTTGAAATACTGAGGTGGTTAGCATGGGTTTAGATTTAAGTAAGGGAACAGCCAGTGCTGCTTCTCGCATTTACTAACTGGGACCTTGGACTAAGTGACTTATGTAACTTATTTGTTTCCTGTACAACCTCCTTATGTTCCTTAAGTTACTGATGTAATTTTGCGGCAAGTTACTATACCAGTGTATCATCACATAGAGCAAGGATAAAACAACATAACTACCAAGTTTTCTTGGGGGTATATACTTAGACCATGCACATAAGAGGCACCTGGGTGGCTCAGCTGGTTAAGCGACTGACCCTTGATCTCAGCTCAGGTCATGATCTCATGGATTATGAGTTCAAGCTCTGTTTCAGTCTCTGCGCTGACAGCATGCAACATGCTTGGGGTTCTCTCTCTCCCTCACTCTTAAAATAAATAAATAAACCTCATTTTAAATGTTTACTTATATTTTATAGAGAGAAAGAGAGCAAGGGAGGAGAGGCATAAAGAGAGAGGGAGAAAGAGAAAATCCCAAGCAGACTTCATGCTGTCAGCATAGAGCCTGAAGGGGGCTCAGATTCACAAACCATGAGATCATGACCTCAGCTGAGATCAAATGTCAGTTGCTTAACTAACTGAGCCACCCAGGTGCCCAAAATAAATAAATAAACTTAAAAACAGGATAATGCACATAAATAACTGAATATCATTTATCACAGAATAAACACTTGACAGATATTAACCATTATCATTTATCATATCTTTCTGTGTTCAATGCAACAATACACACCAAATAATAGGCACTAATTAGGCTGAAAATAAATAATATGTATATGGGCTTTTTTGGAATAAACCATTCTATGTTGAGGGAAAGAATCAGAGAAACTGTCAACAGTTTTAAAAGAATAAAGAAATCTGATAGAAGTATAATATTTTGCCCCAGAAAGAGATCACTGAAGAAAAGTGGTATGGTGTCTCCCTGTTATATTTTCATTATTCACCACCTCCACCGAAACTTAAATATGCAAGTAGTTGTATTATAAAAGAGCAAAATTTTAAATAGATAACACTTAGGTTCTGAGGAGACATAAGATACTTACTTAAATAGTGAGAAGAAAGCCTGAAGTCATCATGAAATATTTTTTAATCATATATTTTATTATTTCCTCTAATCTTTACTAGTGGTAAGAAGATATGTCATTTTAATCATCCAGATTTATTCCTATTGAACTTATTCTAATGTTAATAAGGTTATGCCTAAAGACATTTATATCTGGAAAAGGGAGTAGACAATAAACAAGTAGTCAGTTTGAGACTTAAAACTCTCATGTTTTAAGATGTACCCTTACCTTATATGGTTGGGTAATTTTTCAGATCCTGAAAATGAAGCAGCAGAATTCCAATATTTTCCTCTTGTTATTCTTTTAATTGTAGAAGCATGAAGTTAATTAATGACTGTGCTACAAGTACTAAATAATCAGTATGTGAGGATAAAATGAATCCTCCCCCCACAAAGAAATTCCAAATGCATGCTTAGTATCCAGATTTAGTTCTTCCTATAGAGAAATCGGACTAATTCCCCTTATTTCTCTATTTAACAACTGTACTTTCCTTAAGCAGTTGACTTCTTGGAAAATGCTGTGGTCCTTTGTGGAAGAGACACAAGGTGAATTTTCTAAATGATGCTTTGCTAAGACTGAAACAGATTCATAAATTACAGTCTATGGTTTTGCAAAGTGAACCCAAGGGATCAATCCACAGGATATTCTGTCCTTCATTCTTGGATGTTGAGTCCTTTTAAAGAAGTGAAGTGGATTGTCTTGGATATGTAAGAGGCCCCGAGCCATCTGGAATCTCCGATAATCTACCAGAATATCAGCACCAGTTATCCATCCTGCCTTTTGTTTTGGCCTAACAGTATAACTTTTTCAAATAATTACACCATTGAGGTTTCTCTAATCCTCTGAGAGATAGTTCTCCTGGGAGAGAAGGAAGTATAAGTACGTTATTAAAGTACCTAGGTGCCAGGGTCAAGCTCCATGAGGAACACAGATGCTCTAGATTTGGGGGTAGGGAAGAGAAGAAAGACAGAGAAAGAAAAGAAAGAAAAAAGGAGAGGAAAAAGAAGAGCCTAAACTTAGTAGGAGTCAAAATACATAAAGCATTTGTTTTTTCTCTTTTCCTTTTTTGTGGTGTGAATCCTTTGGGAGGAACCAAAATGATCTCTCAATCTGTGTAACTTCACTGAAAAAGAAGCATTTCAATTTATCATTACAGCAAAACTTGTCATAGGCAAACTGACATATATACCAAAGTAAATATTGTATTATGAAATAGTATTTAGAGATACTTGTATTCCTAATCATAAAGTTAATTTCCTTTTCACTTAAAACTCTCCATATTTATTCTTTAGCTATATTCTGTCATTGATAATTGACAATTAGAAGTACAAAAGCATACCATACTTGTTCATTAATATTTACCATCAGGCATGGTGGTGCTAGAAGGCATCCTGGAAAATTCCTTAATTACTGCTATACCTCCTCCTCTCTTTTCTATTAATATCGTTTGCTAATCACTATCAGTACCCAAAAGTATACAAAGCATTTTGTTTACCTGTCGGTTCAGTGAAATGAATACCCAGGAGACAGGAGCAATTGCTGTGACCCCCAGTAAAATTAGCCCTCTGTTGAGTAGTAAGTATAATAACTCAGCAAAATCCAATGTCATAGGGGCAGCAAGGAAAAAAAAGTGGTTAGCAGGTTTTAGAGTGGTAGTTGACATTCCAACATTGACCCACGGTACTTGGGCCAATAGTCACATTATGAAATAAATGAAATGACTGCCAATAGTCACATTATGAAATAAATAACCTCATATATTATTTGCTAATGCAGTATAAATACAATATCCTAGAGACAATAACCCAACTGTGTAAAGTGCTGACAGACAGTTATATCCGAAAACGGAGTCTTCAATAAGTGATTCTACCATTCCATGAGTTCACCTGATTCTGTCTGACGAGGTGATGAAAATTCCTTTGAATCCCATGGATAGGAGTGTATCCCCTCACTTCTCTTCTTGTAAAGTGAGTGTCTTCCACCAAAGCCCTAGTTCAATAGACATGGTAACAAATAAGGCATTTGTTGCATCTCATATAGTGGTATTGACATAAGTAATTTGAGCAGGAAGGGCAAAATTATAACTAGAACAAAGCCTAGACAAATCACTACTTCTTCTTCATGGAAAAATCAATGTAATCAAACTGAAGCATGATGACTGGCTGATAGCCCCAAGTTATACTGTATTTATCAGGAAAATTTTTTGTTGTAGTAAGAATATTTACCATGAGATCTTCCCCTTTAAAGAAGTTTTAAGTGTGTAACGCACAGTACTGTAACTATAGGAACAATGTTATACAACAGTTCTTTAGAACTCATTCACCATGCATAATTTAAATAAGTTGAAACCCATTGAATGGCAATTTCTCATTTTCACCTCCCCTCAAACCCCAGGCAATCATCATTCTACTCTCTGCTTCTATGAGCTTGACTTTTTCAGGTACCTTATATAATAGGAATTATAGAGTATTTGTTTGTGATTGGCGTTTTCTCTTAGCATTATGTCTTCCATGGTCATCTATGTTGTCAAAAGGCAGAATTTACTTCCTTTTTAATGCCAAATAAGTTTCCATTGTATGTATATTCAACATTATCCATTCATCCATCACATCTTGGTTTTCTCCCTATGTTTTTGATAATCATCATCAGAAAATTGTGCAATTAGCATGGTTCATTTCCAGGTTAGCCAATGTTGAGCCATCTGTGTTGTGACTTCTGTCTCTTCTACCATGGTTATATTATTGATAAGAACCTACTGAATGAGCAATGATAGGGATGGCAAAGAATCTGGAAGATAATGAATCAGTGCCTTCACCAGATTTTGGATAAGTTACCCCATATCTGATATGAATTACTGAGCATTCATATGGGAAATTGATATTCTCAATTCTTTTTACCATTCAGGGAGGTCTCTCTACAAACAGAACACTGTTCTGGATTCCTTCAATATTGTTGCTTTCAAATTCCTAGTTATCCACAGGAATTTACCCAAGGGATACAGGAGTACTGATGCATAGGGGCACTTGTACCCAATGTTTATAGCAGCACTCTCAACAATAGCCAAATTGTGGAAAAAGCCTAAATGTCAATCAACTGATGAATGGATAAAGAAATTGTGGTTTATATACACAATGGAGTACTACGTGGCAATGAGAAAGAATGAAATATCGTCCTTTGTAGCAACGTGGATGGAACTGGAGAGTGTGATGCTAAGTGAAATAAGCCATACAGAGAAAGACAGATACCATATGTTTTCACTCTTATGTGGATCCTGAGAAACTTAACAGAAATCCATGGGGGAGGGGAAGGAAAATAAAAAAGGTTAGAGTGGGAGAGAGCCAAAGCATAAGAGACTCTTAAAAACTGAGAACAAACTGAGGGTTGATGGGGGGTGGGAGGGAGGGAAGGGTAGGTGATGGGTATTGAGGAGGGCACCTTTTGGGATGAGCACTGGGTGTTGTATGGAAACCAATTTGACAATAAATTACATTTTATTTTTTATTAAAAAATAAAAATTAAAATTAAAAAAACAAAAAGGCAAATTCCTAATTATCCACATAAACCACTAGCCTACTGACCCTAAGTCAGTGCAAATATGTGTCTGAGACTATATTCCAGACAAGAGAACAACTATGCAGCTTAAAATTTTGTCTATTAAGAATATTTTCCTTACAAGTATCATAGGAAGTAACTTTGAATTGGACTAGAATGCTGCAGTAATAGTCCATTTCCAGCTGGTTATCATATCACATGAAGCACCACCTATCAACCTGACTCTATTTATTTTTTTCTCAGAAACTAATAATGGTAACATTCCAATATTTTTTTAAGTTTATTTATTTCTTTTGAGAGAGACAGAGACAGCATGAGTGGGGGAGGAGCAGAGAGAGGGAGAGAGAATCCCAAGCAGGCTCCATGCTGCCAGAGCAGAGGCCAATGCGTGTCTTGAACCCATGAAACTGTAAGATCATGACCTGAGTTGAAACCATGAGTCGAAGCTCAACCACCTGAGCCACCCAGGTGCCCCCTAAGATTCCAATCTTATCTCAGAATATCCACGACCTATGCTTAAATATTCACATAATGACCAGACAACTTTGATAATATTTTTGGAATTGCTTTCCCCAATTTAAGATCCCAAATTCAGAAGGAAAACAATTTTTAAAAGATGTTTTGTACTTGAAATATTTTTTGAGATTTTAAGATGGTTGCTCCATTTCCTTGTAATCCTTGATGAGATGGTAGTAACGAGTGAGAAAGTATGATATAAATAATTATTTACAATGGTTGTGCTTCCTCTGTTTAATTAGCCTATTGCAGTTATTTCAGTGGCCTTGTTTGCAAGTTCACAATATGGTTAATTGTGAGATCAAAAAGAAAAGCTCAATCTTCCTAAAATTATATACAGGTAAATGTTTATGATACAAATATATTTCATTGATTATATAATACTTATGATCAGTGGAGACATAGTCATGACCAATTTCCATAAAAGTATTATGTACATAAAAAGACACAAGTCATAAATATATACCACATTTCATTCTTTCTTGATGAAGGGGATAACTCATGGTTATAATATTCACCACACAAAAACAAGAAGTTCTAAACCCACATTGGTAGCCATCTTAAATATTAATAGTAAATTTAAAAACATTCTACCCTCATAATGTGTACACAAATTTCCTATTGAGAAGATAGTTATGTCTGAAAATAATGAGTGTTTTTCCTCTCTTACATTTTAAATTTGTTTTCTTATTTCATTGGCTATAATCTTTGGTATATGAAGATGAGTCATTGGTAGTCACTTCTCTAATTTTTGGTTTCAAATAGAAGGCTTGTAACAGTTTCCCATTAAAATTATGTGTATAGAAGTTTTTCTTTAATTCTTATGTCTACCTTCAATTAGTTATGATTTTTTTAAAGTATCATATATATGTGTGTTGAATCGTATCAAATACTTTTCCTCACCTATTGGGAAAATTATGTTTTTCTTCTTCAATGAGAGTCTCTAGAACAGTTTCTCTATTCTATTCCCATTGATCTATTTGTTAATTCTTCCACCAATACCACACTGTCTGGATTAATATAGTTGTATGGTTGTGTATAGTTGAATTTGTATATATTTGAATGTCCTCTGATTCTGTTCTCCCCATCAGTATTGTGTTGGTTATTCTGATCTCTTGCATTTTTCATATAAACTTCATTCAATATCTAAAATTTGTCAAACACCAAAAAATAACTTGCTAGAGTTTTGATTGAGATTTCATTGAATAAATAGAGCAAGCTGGGAAAAGATGATCTCTTGACAATATTAAGTCTTCCTTGCCTTGAACATTCAATCATTTTCCATTTATTCAAGTCTTTTTGTATTTGTTTCATTAGAATTTTATATGTTTCCTCCTAGAGATCTTGTACATGTTTTGTGAGGTTGACATCTAAATATTTTATTGGGGGTAGTTATAATATAAATGGTATTCTGTTTTTAATTTTAAATTCTACTTTCTCATTCCTGGTCTATGGAAAGCAATTAACTTTTGTATATTAACCATGTATCCTGTAACACTCCTAAATATCCCATTCATTTTAGGAGGGTGTTTGGACAACTCTTTCAGATTTTCTACATAGACAACTATGTCACCTGTGGACAAAGACAGATTAATCGTCCTTTTCACTCTGTATAATGTTTATGGTAATTTACTAGGGCTGCCATAACAAAATACAACAGAATGAGTGTCTTAAACATCAATTTTTTTCTCCCAATTCTAGAGAGAAGTCCATGACCGAAGTGCCATAAATAAGGCTTCTCTTCTTGGATTTGAGATGTCTGCCCTTTTTCTCCCTCTTCACATGGTTGCCCCTCAGTGCATATGCACCTCTAGTGCCTCCCTGTGTGCCCTAATATCTTCCTATAAAGACACCAACCAGACTGTATTACAACCCACTGTAACAGACTTATTTTATTTAGTTCTTTGAAGGCTCTATCTCCAAACATAGTCACATACCAATGTGCTGGGGGTTAAGGCTTCAACATATGAGATTGGAAAGACAATATTCAGCCCATAATACCTTTATTTCCTTTTTTGTCTATTGCATTACCTAAAATTTTCAAAAGGGTGCTGAAGAGATGTGGTGAGAGGGGACAATCTTTGCCTGATTCCTATCTTAGTGGGAAAACTTCTATTTCAACACCATTAAATATAATCTCAGCTGTAGGTTTTTGTAGATGTTATTTTCAAGCTAAGGAAATTCCCCCTCTATTCCTAGTTTGCTAAGAGTTCCCTAACTTTTTATCTGTTGGTACCATCACCAGAAACATCATACAAAACCAAAAATGGTGAGGCACATCTCCTTGGTGTACTCCCCTCATAATAATTAGTTAATTAGTTCTATGTATCTCACCTACAATTTTTCAAATCAGCCTTTTTTTTCAATTACATTGGTATACTTCAAACCCACATCAATAACATGAACTATATAGGATTATGCTGACTCCAATCTTCTTGTGTTTATATACATCTTCTTTTGTTTATTTATTTTTTGTTATTTCAAGGTTTTATTTAAATTCTAATTAGTTAACATGTATGGTAAAATTGGTTTCAGGTAGAGAATTTAGTGATTCATCACTTACATGTAACAACTAGAGCTCATCACAAGTGTCCTCCTTAAAACCCAACATCCATTTAGCCCATCCCCCACTCATCAGCCTCCATCAACCCTCAGCTTGTTCTCTATAGTCAAGAGTCGCTTACAGTTTGCTTCCCTCTCTCTTTTTTCTCCTCTTACCCTGTGTTCAACTGTAAATGCAATCAAGTCTTTGATTTCTCTTTCTACTGCTTCATTATTGATATTACAAATGCAATAGATATATGTACCTTGATTTTATATCCTGTGACTGTGCTGAATTCATATATCACTTCTAGTAATTTTTCAGTGCAGTCTAGCAGATTTTCTACATAAAGTATCATGTCATCTACAAATTGTGAAAATTTGACTTATTTCTTGCTCATTTGGATGCATTTTATTTCTCTTCTGGTCTGATTGATGAGGCTAGGACTTCCAGTACTATGTTAGATAACAATTATGAGAGTAGACATCCCTGTTTTGTTCCTGACCTTAGAGGGAAAGCTCTGTTTTTCTCCATTGAAGATAAGATTAGCTGTGAATCTTCTGTATTTGACTTATATGATGTTAAGGTATGTTCCTTCTGTCCCTACTTTGTAGAGGGCTTTTATCAAGAATGGATGCTGTATTTTGTCAAAAGCTTTTTCTAAACCTATTGAGAGGATCATACAGTTCTTGTTCTTTCTTTGATTAATGTGATGTATGACATTGATTGACCTGAGAATTCTGAACCACCCTGGCAGCCCAGGAATAAATTTCACTTGATCATGTGAATAATTCTTTTAATGTGCTGTTGGATTTGATTTGCTAGTATCTTGTTGAGAATTTTTGCATTCGTGTTCATCAGGGATATTGGCCTGTAACTGTCCTTTTAGTGGAGTGTTTGTTTGGTTTGGGAATTAGGTTAATGCTGGCCTTATAGGATGAGTTTGAAAGTTTTCCTTCCATTTCATACTTAACAAAACATCCACAAACATAAAGAATGGATTACTATTTTAAAAAGTCTTCCTACTGAAGAATTCAATTGGGCTGGTTAAGCTTTGTAGATATACTTAGCAGATTTGCCCCCTCAGTGTGCTTTGAGGTCATGGGAAACTAGGAAAATGTCTGGAAACAAGAGCTTGTTTGTTCTTTTTTAATTGATTGTTGGTTCACTGTCTTTGAAAATTGCCTCCTTTAGTGGAAGATACTTCCCACACACATTATCATCTATCTAAGATTTCATTTGGAGTGAAATTCCATTCCATTAATGTTCTCTCTCTCTCTCTTTTTTTTAAATGATTACTCCATTTCTTAATCTACCCCAAAATTGTATTTGTCTTTCTAAATTTTTTTTAACGTTTATTTATTTTTGAGAAAGAGAGAGACAGAGCATGAGCAGGTGAGGGTCAGAGAGAGAAGGAGACACAGAATATGAAACAGTCTCCAGGTTCTGAGCTGTCAGCACAGACCCCGATGCAGGGCTCGAACTCACAGACCACAAGATCATGACCTGAGCCAAAGTCGGATGCTTAACTGACTGAGTCACCCAGGCGCCCCTATTTGTCCTTCTTCTATCAGGAAAAAGATTTCAGAGCCTGACAAATGCATCATTCTATTACATGTTAACCTTATATTCTTCTTTCTTCTATTATTTTTGTCCCTATGGTGACATACACTTTTATTGACACATTTCAACTGCTAAAGATAGAAGTGATTCTTGTTTGTATTTCTTTTTGTTTTGTTTTGTTTTTAAGATTTTCTTTTTTTATTTTTATTTATTTATTTTATTTTTAAAAATTTACATTAGTTAGCATATAGTGCAATAATGATTTCAGAAGTAGATTCCTTAATGCCCCTTACCCATTTAGCCCATCCCTCCTCCCACAACCCCTCCAGAACCCTCAGTTTGTTCTCCATTTTTATGAGTCTCTTATGTTTTGTCCCCCTCCCTGTTTTTATATTGTTTTTGTACTCCTTCCCTTATGTTCATCTATTTTGTCTCTTAAAGTCCTCATATGAGTGAAGTCATATGATTTTTGTCTTTCTCGGGCTGACTAATTTCATTTCGCATAATACCCTCCAGTTCCATCCATGTAGTTGCAAATGGCAAGATTTCATTATTTTTGATTGCCGAGTAATACTCCATTGGATATATATACCACATCTTCTTTATCCATTCATCCATCGATGGACATTTAGGCTCTTCCCATACTTTGGCTATTGTTGATAGTGCTGCTATAAACATTGGAGTACATGTGTCCCTTTGAAACATCACACCTGTATCGTGTGGATAAATGCCTAGTAGTGCAATTGCTGGGTCATAGGGTTGTTCTATTTTTAGTTTTTTGAGGAACCCCCATACTGTTTTTAGTTTTCTGAGGAACCTCCATACTGTTTTCCAGAGTGGCTGCACCAGCTTGCATTCCCACCAACAGTGCAAAAGAGATCCTCTTTCTCCGCATCATCGCCAACATCTGTTTTTGCCTTTGTTGTTAATGTTAGCCATTCTGACAGGTGTAAGGTGGTATCTCATTGTGGTTTTGATTTGTATTTCCCTGGTGATGAGTGATGTTGAGCATTTTTTCTTGTGTTGGTTGGCCATCTGGATGTCTTCCTTGGAGAAGTGTCCATTAATGTCTTTTGCCCATTTCTTCACTGGATTGTTTTTTGGATGTTGAGTTGGATAAGTTCTTTATAGATTTTGGATACTAACCCTTTATCTGATATGTCATTTGCAAATATCTTCTCCCATTCTCTGGGTTGCCTTTTAGTTTTGCTGATTGTTTCCTTTGCTGTGCAGAACGTTTTTATTTTGATGAGGTCCCAGTAGTTCATTTTTGCTTTTGTTTCCCTTGCCTCCAGAGATGCGTTGAGTAAGAAGTTCCTGCGGGCAAGATCAAAGAGGTTTTTGCCTGCTTTCTCCTTGAGGATTTTGATGGCCTCCTGTCTTACATTTAGGTCTTTTATCTATTTTGAGTTTATTGTTGTATGGTGTAAGAAAGTGGTCCAGGTTCATTCTTCAGCATGTCACTGTCCAGTTTTCCCAGCACCACTTGCTGAAGAGACTGTCTTTATTCCCTTGGATATTCTTTCCTGCTTTGTCAAAGATTAGTTGCCCATACATTTGTGGGTCCATTTCTGGGTTCTCTATTCCATTCCATTGATCTGAGTGTCTGTTTTTGTGCCAGACCATACAGTCTTGATGATTACAGCTTTGTAATACAGCTTGAAGTCCAGGATTGTGATGTTTCCTGGTTTGGTTTTCTTTTTCAGGATTGCTTTGGCTATTCGGGATCTTTTCTGGTTCCAAATTTTAGGATTATTTGTTCTAGCTCTGTGAAGAATGCTGGTGTTACTTTGATAGGGATCGCATTAAATATGTAGATTGCTTTGGGTAGTATCAACATTTTAACAATATTTGTTCTTCCTACCCAGAAGCATAGAATCTTTTTCCATTTCTTTGTGTCTTCTTCAATTTCTTTCAGAAGCTTTCTATAGTTTTCAGCGAATAGATTTTTCACCTCTTTGGTTAGATTTATTCGTAGGTATTTTATGGTTCTTTGTGCAACTGTAAATGGGATCGATTCCTTGATTTCTCTTTCTGTCGCTTCGTTGTTAGTGTATAGGAATGCAACCGATTTCTGTGCATTGATTTTATATCCTGCAACTTTGCTGAATTCATGAATCAGTTCCAGCAGTTTTTTGGTGGAATCTTTTGGGTTTTCCATATAGAGTATCATGTCATCTGCGAAGAGTGAAGGTTTGACCTCCTCCTGGCTGATTTGGATGCCTTGCTTGTATTTCTGAAATACAAAAAATTAGATTTCATTGTTTCCTTTTCTTTCCTCTTGCCTTTTTTGCTGTTGTTGTTGTTCTATTTGGAGTTTGTAGATTGAAATGCACGTAGAGAACTCTATCTGAGCAGAGATTTTTCTGCCTTTTCAGAAATAGACAAATCTCATCAGAAATAGAAACATCTGTGCATATGAAGGATAGAAGAACACAGAAAAATTTAAATATGGGTATAAATGGAAAAAAAAGAAATGGGCATTGAAACAGGCTTGCATTATATTTATTTAGGCTTATGCTATTATGATCATTAAATGCCTATAATGAAATATAGTAGAGAATAGAGAAAGAAAGTAAATTTAATTCTAATGTATGAATGGGTGGATTGAAACAAAAACAGATGTAAAAGGCTTATTTAGAGTCACAAAATTAAGCAGTGCGGTTGTTTACTATGCAATAATCTATCATAATACCCTAGAAGATACCATGCTAAGTGAAATCAGACTGATAAAACAGATACTATATGATTGCACTCATTAAAGGAATCTTTTTAAAAAATGAATAAACAGGAGAGCCTGGTGGCTCAGTTGGTTGAGCATGCAACTCTTGGTTTTGGCTCAGGTCATAATATCATGGTTCATGGGTTTTAGCCCCATGTTGGGCTCCACGTGCTGCTGGTGGGGAGCCTGCTTTGGATTTTCTCTCTCTCTCTTTGCCCCTCCTCTCTTTGTGCCTGCTCTTTCCCTCGCTTTCTGTCTCAAAATTAAAAAAAATAATAAACTTAGAAAAATGAATAAACAAAAAAAAACTAGAATTAGATTTATAAATACAGAAAACAAACTGATAATTGACAGAGGGGAAGAGGACAGAAAGTTGGGCTAAATGGGTGCAGGGAAGAGAGAGATACAGACCTTCAGGTACAGAACGGGTAAGTCATGGGACTAAAAAGCACAGTACAAGGAATACAGTCAATGATCTTTTAATAGCAGTGTTACAGGTACTAGTAGCTATCCTTGTGGTGAGCATAGCATAATGTATACACTTGTCCAATCACCTGAAACTAATGTAACATTGTGTGTCAACTATACCCAAATAAAAAATTTTTAATTAAAAAGTTAGTAATACACTAACATAACATGTGAAAGAAAACTGGCTTACGGTAAATCAAAAAATTGATATACAAAGGAAATGTCTTTTATAATTTTATAATTATAAAAGCTTATAATTCTATATATATATACATACAAGTATCAACACAATAAATTAAATTATATATGAATTAAATTATACAATGTCTCATCTTGTCTCATGTAATATCTGTTGTTGTTACTGCTATGGTTTCACTAACTTTGACATACTTTTAAGACTCGTTGGGACTATGGAAGTACATCAGAGGGAATTAGGTCCAGTGTCTACAACGTCCACTTTCTTTAAATTATTAAATGTTAACAGGGGTGCCTGTGGAGTCTCAGTCAGCTGAGTGTCCAATTCTTGATTTTGACTCAGATCATAATCTCCCAGTTCATGAGATCATACCCCACATTGGGCTCTGTGCTGACAGCACAGATCCTGCTTGGCATTCTCTCTTTCCCTCTCTCTCTACCCATCCCTTGCTTGTGCTCTCTCTCTCTCTCTCTCTCTCTCTCTCTTTCTCCCTCTCTCCCTCAAAACAAATAAATAAGCATTTAAAAAATACATTAAATGTTAATAGAAATATTGACAGATTGATTTTAAGAGCCAGTAGAATGGCCAAAAGAGTCTCCAGGAGGGCCTATCAACAACAAAAATTCATGGTGTTCTTAAATTCATGTTTTGTATTAAAAAATTTTTCTTGGGGCGCCTGGGTGGCTCAGTCGGTTAAGCGTCCAACTTCAGCTCAGGTCACGATCTCGCAGTCTGTGAGTTCGAGCCCCGCGTCGGGCTCTGGGTTGATGGCTCAGAGCCTGGAGCCTGCTTCCGATTCTGTGTCTCCCTCTCTCTCTGGCCCTCCCCCGTTCATGCTCTGTCTCTCTCTATCTCAAAAATAAATAAACGTTAAAAAAAAATTTAAAAAAAATTTTTTTTCTTGTTTCAAGAGAAAAAAAGGTAAAAAAGAGAAATAAAGATATAACTAAAGTTATCTAAAACTGAAGTATTAAAAATAAACAAATTAAATATAAAATATAGTCTTAAGAATGAATCCATTTCTTACCTTGTAAACCCTGTACTATACGTGAAATCAATTAATACTTTTTCTTCAAAAGTATGAATAGCACACCTTTGTTTAACAGGAAGTCTTCCTGTAACATGGATTGTATTTCTTCACTGTTCAGATCAGACTCCAAATGCTAAGATGAACAAATACCAACAACAATTATAGTTTTCCCCTCTCTCTCTCCTTTTTTTTTTTTTTTGAAGTTTACTGTACCTTTTCATTGATTAAGTCAACAGCCATACAGGGGATGGATCCTGATAGAAGTTCTTTCATGAGGAGGGAAACCAGAGGGTGTGCATTCCCTCTCCAAGAATTAACAGGAGACTAAGGTCTTTCCCACCAGTAATGCATTTGTATCAGAATGCAAAAGTAAAGTGAGAGAAGAAATGATTAGTTAGAAATTCACCAGACTTTTAGAAAGTTAGAAGGGTGGAGGAGAAAGGCCAAGATGGTGGAGCAGGATGGAATTTTTTTGCATTTCTCTCCCTGAAATGCAGCTAGATCAACACCAAACAAAACATCTTGCTGATCTAGAAAATTGATCTGAGGATTAACTCAACAATGTGCATACCTTGAATGACAGACCTCAGCAGGTAGGCAGTGCAAAGAGGTGAACTGGGGAAGAGAGAAGGCACAGAGGGTAAGGAGCTGTTTTTACTCACAAAGAGAGGACGGAGATAAGAAGAGCACTGGAAAGGCATTCCCCATGACAGCAGCTGGAGAGAAAGAAAAAGAGTGTAAACACCCATAGGGGAATAAGTAGGGGAGAAAGGAGAAGGGAGAGAGTTTGGATACCATTAAAACCCCTATGAACAGTGGAGCACAGACTCTGAAACTCTGCAGCTCAATACTTGGCAGAGCTCTGGTGGGAAGGGAAAATCCCCAGGAACAGATAGTGAGGTCCAAGATGTCCTTAGGGCCACACAGGGAGAGGCGGTACCCATGCTGAGAGGACATTTGATAGATACTGTGAAGCCTCCCCACAAGCAAAGGTCCCAGTGGACCCCTGAGAACAGCCACATTTGCTGGTGTTGGAACAAGGACATTAAGAAGCAGTGAATCTGGTGCCAAATGTGTGTTGTGATTTACCATAATCCCTGAAACACTGCTGCTAACAATCACACAAACTTTTTCTGAGGTGGGCTTGCACCCAGTCTAAGTCTCTGGGCATCTGCTGGGGCACGGTCCTATGATCTTTCCCAGGGGTGGCCTGGCACCAGCCATTGCCTGGTGAGACCCTCTCCCTAAGGGTCTGAGTGAGTCAAAGCCCCAGGGCCCACAGAGGGAGGGTTTGGAAACACAGCTCCATTTGAGATAAAACTTGGGAGGGAGGTGCCAACTGGCAGGTGATGACTTGTCACAGACAGGGTAGAAGCAGAAATGGATGGAGGCCAGAGATAAAGGAGGGGTTCTTGATTGCCAGTTGGTGAGAGCACAGAATTCTGATACCAGAGACTGGGTAGCTGGGTGATGCCATTTTCACCTCCCTCGCACATGCACATACACATGTACACATAACCCAACAATCAACCCCAGTAAGCTAAGCAGAGCCATATAGTGGAGAACAGAGCTGTTACACCAAGCACTGTCCAACTGCACCAATCCTGCTCTAGAGGATCACCACAAGTTCTTCTAACTGCTTAGTTTACAGACTATAAAGTGTTTCATAGTTTGACTTCTAAGTGAAACTGGATGTAATTTCAATGGTATTCCATTATGTTCATCAGTCCATCTATTCATTTCTTTTCTTTTCTTTTCTTATTCTTGAATACATAAAGAGAATAAATTTAGTTTTATTTTCTGTTTTTATAAAAAGATTTTTCTTTAAATTTTTTCTACTATATTTTTAACTTTTGAATTTTTTATTCTATTTTACTGTCATCATTTCATTTTATTCTATTTTATTGTATTCATGTAATTAAGTCTTCAAACATTGTCCCCTTTTTTCCATTTTCTTTTCTTTTCTTTTCTTTTCTTTTCTTTCCCTTTTTCTTCTATTCTATCAATTCTTTTTCAGCAACCAGAACAAAACACACCTAGGATCTAACATCCTTTATTTGTCTTTTTTCTGTTTTTAATTTTTATTTTTTATCTTATTAATTCTTTTTCTTCCTCCAAAATTATGAAATGAAGAAATTCGCCCCAAAAGAAAGAAAAGGAAGAAATGACAGAGACTTAATCAACACAGATACAAGCAAAGATGTCTGAACCAGAATTTAGAATCATGATAATAAGAAAATTAGCTGGGGTTGAAAAAACATTGAAACTCTTTCTGCAGAGATAAAAGAAGTTAAATCTAGTCAGGATGAAATAAAAATGCTATAACTGAGATGCAATACTGAATGGATGTCACGGTGGCAAGGATCAATGAAGCAGAGCATCGAATCAGCTATACAGAGGACAAACTTATGGAGAATAATGAAGCAGAATAAAAGAGGGAGACTAAGGCAAAAGGGCACAAAATAAGAATTAGTGAACTCAGTGAGTCATTAAGAAGGAATAACATCTGAACTGTAGGGATCCCAGAAGATGAAGAGAGAGAAAAAGGGGTAGAAGGGTTAAGTGAGCAAATCTTAGCAGAAACTTTCCCAACCTGGGGAAAGAAACAGACATAAAAATCCAGGAAACATAGAGAACTCCCATTAGATTAAACAAAAACCAGCCATCATCAAGGCATATCATAGTGAAATTCACAAAATACACACACAAGGAAAGAATCATGAAAGCAGCAAGGGAAAAAAGTCCTTAACCTACAAGGGAAGACAGATCAGGTTCTCAGCAGACCTATCCATGGTAACTTGGCAGGTAAGAAATGAGTGGCAGGATATATTTCATGCCAAATCAGAAAAATATGCAGCCCAAAATTCTTTATCCAGCAAGGCTGTCATTCAAAATAGGAGATAAAGAGTTCCCCAGGAAAAAAAACCCTCAAAAACTAAAGGAATTCATAACCACTAAACCAGCTCTGCAAGAAATGTTAAGGGGGACTCTCTGAGGTGAAAAAAAGTGAAACAAAACAAAAAAGGCCAAAAGCAACAAAGACTAGAAAGGACCAGAAACTCCAGCTCTACAGGCAACATAATGGCAATAAATTCATATCTTTCAGTACTCACTCTAAACATCAATGGACTAAACACTCCAGTCAAAAGACATAGGGTAGGGGCGCCTGGGTGGCGCAGTCGGTTAAGCGTCCAACTTCAGCCAGGTCACGATCTCGCGGTCTGTGAGTTCAAGCCCCGCGTCGGGCTCTGGGCTGATGGCTCGGAGCCTGGAGCCTGTTTCCGATTCTGTGTCTCCCTCTCTCTCTGCCCCTCCCCCGTTCATGCTCTGTCTCTCTCTGTCCCAAAAATAAATAAAAAACGTTGAAAAAAAAATTAAAAAAAAAAAAAAAGACATAGGGTAATAGAATGGATAAGAAAACAAGATCCACCTCTATGCTGTTTACAAGAGACCTATTTTAGACCTAAAGACACATTCAGATTGAAAGTAAGAGGATGGAGAACAATCTTTCATGCTAATGGTCTCCAAAAGAAAGCTGGAGTAGCCAATCTAGATTTTAAAAGAAAGACTGTAATAAGAGATGAAGAAGTGCATTATACCATCATTAAGGGGCCTATCCACCAAGAAGAATTAACAATTGTAAACAATTATGTTGCAAATGTGAAGCACCCAGATATATAAATCAATTAATCACAAACATACAGAAACTCATTGATTATAATACCATAATAATAACGGACTTCAACACCCCACTTATAGCAATGGACAGATCATCTAAACAGAAAATCAACAAGGAAACAATGGCTGTGAATAACACACTGGACCAAATGGACTTAACAGATATATTCAGAACATTTCATTCTAAAGCAGAAGAATACACATTCTCTTCAAGTGCACATGGAACATTCTCCAGAATAGATCACATACTGGGACACAACTTAGCCCTTAATAAGTACTAAAAGATCAAAGATCATACTATGCATATTTACAGACCACAACACTATGAAACTTGAAATCAACCACAAGAAAAAAATTTGGAAAGATAACAAATACTTGGAGACTAAAGAACATCTTAGTAAAGAATGAATGGGCTAACTAAGAACTTAAAGAGGAAATTAAAAAGTACAAGGAAGCCAATGAAAATGGTAACAACACAGCCCAAAACCTCTGGGACACAGCAAAGCCAGTCATAAGATGGAAGTATATATCCAGGCCTTCCTAAAGAAAGAAGAAAGGTCTCAGAGACACAACCTAACCTTGCCCTTTAAAGAGCTGGAAAAAGAACAGCAAATAAAACTCCAAACCAGCAAAAGATTAGAAATAATAAAGATTAGAGCAGAAATCAATGCTAGCAAAATTAAAAAAAACAAACAGTAGAACAGATCAATGAAACCAGGAGCTAGTTCTTTGAAAGAATTAACAAAATTGATAAGCCCCTAGCCAGATGGACCAAAAAGAAAAAGGAAAGTACCCAAATAAATAAAATCAAGATTGAAAGAGAAGAGCTCACACCCAACACAGCAGAAATACAAACAATAATAATAGAATATCATGAGCAATTATATGCCAATAAAATGGGCAATCTGGAAGAAATGTACAAATTCTTACAAACATATAAACTACCAAACTGAAACAGGGAAAAATAGAAAATTTGAACAGACCCATAACCAATAAAGGAATCGAATTAGTAATCAAAAATCTCCATAAAACAAGAGTCCGAAGCTGGATAGCTTTCCAGGGGAGTTTTGCCAAACATTTAAAGAAGAGTTAACACCTATTCTCTTGAAGCTATTCCAAAAAATAGAAATGGAAGAAAAACTTCCAAACTCTTTCTATGAAGCCAGCATTACCTTGATTCCAAAACCAGACAAAGACCCTACTAAAAAGGAGAAATACAAACCAATTTCACTGATGAACATGGATGCAAAAATCCTCAGCATGATATGAGCCAAACAGATCCAACAATACATTAAAAAAATTATTCACCACGACCAAGTGGAATTTATACCTGGGATGAAGGGCTAGTTCAATATCCACAAAACAATCAAGGTGATACATCACATCAATAAAAGAAAAGACAGGAACTACATGATCTTCTCAAGAGATGCAGAGAAAGCATTTGACAAGATAGAGCATCCTTTCTTGCTAAAAACCCTCAAGAAAGCAGGAATAGAAATATCATACCTCAAGATCATAAAAGCCATATAGAAAGACCCACCGCTAATATCCTCCTCAATGGGGGAAACTGGGAGCTTTCCCCCTAAGGTCAGGAACATGACAGAGATGTCCACTCTTGCCACTGTTATTCAACATAGTATTGGAAGTCCTAGCCTCAGCAATCAGACAACACAAAGGAATCGGCAAGGAGGAAGTCAAACTTTCATTCTTCGCAGAAAAATGATACTCTATGTGGAAAACCCAAAAGATTTCACCAAAAAACTGCTAGAACTGATATAGGGACAAGGAACATAAGTAAGCTGTACTGGAAACAAACAAGTTACAGAAGTCACTTAGTCCAAGGTCCCAGTTAGTAAATTTGAGAAGCAACGTTGGACATTCCTTTACTTAAATCTAAACCCATGCTAATCACCTCAGTATTTAAAAGTCCTCAAGTTTTTCTGATTTTGCATGTTCAAATATCATGAAATATATATCTATATAAGTAATATTAATTGCTATTTGCCAAATACAGAACATTGTGTTGAATTTATTATGGAGGACAAGTTGCAGTGTGATCTTAAGGAAGGACTTATTAATATTTAATATGAATATTAAAATGTAATAATAGCTACCATCCTTGAAAGCAGGATATATGCAGACGTGGTTTTTTTAAGATTTTTTTAAATGTCTATTTATATTTGAGAGACAGAGACAGTGCATGAGCAGGGGAGAGGCAGAGAGAGAAAGACAGATACAGAATCTGAAGCAGGCTCCAAACTCTGAGCTGTCAGCAAAGAGCCCAGGGCGGGGCTCAAACTCATGGACTTTGAGAACATAACATGAGCTGAAGTTGGACGCTAAACCAACTAGGCCACCCAGGCTCCCCTATGAAGAAATGTTTTAACTTACATTGAAAATTGGAGAATTTATTTGGAAAGAAGAAAATTTAACTGAATTCTGAAGCACAAATAGACATAAGTCAGGTAAAGGAACTGGAAGGGCTTATTTAACAAAGTGGAACTGTGCTGTGATTTAGAATGCACGGATTCTGGGGGCACCTGGGTGGTTCAGTCAGTTAAGTGCCCCACTTCAGCTCAGGTCATGATCTCAGGGGTTTGTGAGTTTGGCCCAGGTCGGGCTCTGTGCTGACAGCTCAGAGCCTGGAATCTGCTTCGAATTCTGTGACTTCCACTCTGCCTCTCCCCTGCTTTTCTCTGTCTCTGTCTCTCAGAAAATGAATAAATGTTAAAAAAAAAATTAAAAAAGAATGCATGGATTCTGGAGTCAAGTTTTTACACTACAAATTCTGATTCTATTCCTAGTAGATGGTATCAACAGACTTTATTTCTCTGTATCTCAGTTCCCCATCTGTAAACTAGGGAATATCATAGGACTCACCTCATATTAGGTTGTATGGATTAAATGAGCTACTGTAAAAGCATTTAGAAAAGTGGCTGGCATATCAAAAATACAACTTTATTGTTTTTGTTATTATTATTATTATTATTATTTAGGCACAATCAAGCACATGGAACCTTGAGAGGACAGAAAAGTTAACATATTTTTTATTACAAGCAGTTCAAATCCTCAGCTGAGCTGTGTAGTAAATGAGGCATGACACTTATGAAAGTCGTATCCAAGGTGAATCAGAATGAGGTCAACAACCCCTTATATGTATCTTTTGTTCAGTATTTTTCTCTAAAGTAACACTTCCATCTAGACTATCAGGAGGCCTCGTCCTAAAAAAATTCTGGACTGTGAGCTGAGGTAATGCAGGGAAATTATCTTTATGAAAGGGCTATGGACACCCATCTGGGAGAGACATCTCAGCACATCAGTCTGATAACACTTGCATTTATTTGTGCACAACTTTGATCTTAGTGAGTAAAAACCTTACATCAGAATTCAAAGGTTCCATTACCTACAAAAAGTATTTGCACCCCTTAAGTAATTTTTATTTAAGGTCAGTCAGATTCTTTAGATGTGTTTACACGTAATATAAGTTAAGGCCTCGGAGTTAAGATTTCCTAAGTGAGGGTACTGAATCTGCTCATATCTCCAAATGCAGACACTGTAATTCCTTCCCAAATGTCAACTATTAAATTATTTGTGTTCCCTTCCAATAACCTCTTCATGACAATGAACTTATTGCATAAATTGTGAGTCAGAAACATACACAGAAGTGATACTTGCAAATGTGAGAGGCACTTGGGTGGAAGGAAACTGCATTAGATTCAAGGGAAAACATCTAATCCACCATTGCAGAAAGAAGGATATAAAACTAACATTTTGATTCATCCTCAACTGCAAAGGCTTAAATTGAAGTCACAGTAATTTTATAAAGTTAACAAGAATAATGATTATACAATAGTTTTGTAATCCTAATTTTGCAATGGTTATTTGTAACTAGGTTCAAGCACCAGAGTTCATTTGCTTTTCCTTGGGCCTCTCAGCAGGTTTCTGCCATGGGTGACAGAGGAACAAGCAATGACTCTGAAGTAACTAACTTCATTCTTGTAGGGTTCAGAGTCCACCCAGAGCTCCACATTCTCCTCTTCCTGATCTTTCTGCCTGTGTATGCCATGATCCTCCTAGGGAATGTTGGGATGATGACCATTATTATGACCGATCCCTGGCTGAACACACCCATGTATTTCTTCCTGGGCAAACTGTCTTTCATTGATCTCTTCTATTCGTCTGTTATTGGACCCAAGGCCATGATCAACTTCTGGTCTGAGAGCAAGTCCATCTCTTTTGCAGGCTGTGTGACCCAATTCTGTCTCTTTGCCCTCTTCATGGTGGCAGAGGGATTTCTCCTGGCAGCCATGGCCTATGACCGCTTCATTGCCATCTGCAACCCACTCCTCTACTCTGTCCAGATGACAGCACATCTCTGCACGCAGTTGGTGGCCAGTTCCTATTTATGTGGCTGCATCAGCTCAGTTCAGACCATACTCAGTTCAGACCAGTATGACATTTACTCTGTCCTTTTGTGGTTCTCGGGCCATTGACCACTTTTACTGTGACACTCGCCCACTTCAGAGGATATCTTGCTCTGACCTCTTCATCTCTAGAATCATTTCCTTTTCCTTATCGAGCATCATCATCTTGCCTACCATCATAGTTATTATTATTTCTTACTTGTATATTGTGTCCACAGTTCTCAAGATACGCTCCTCTGAGGGACGTAAGAAAGCATTCTCCACTTGCAGCTCTCACCTGGGAGTCGTGAGTGTGCTGTACGGTGCTGTGTTTTTTATGTATCTCACTCCTGACAGGTTTCCTGAGCTGAGTAAAGTGGCCTCGTTGTGTTACACCCTAGTCACTCCCATGCTGAATCCTTTGATTTACTCCCTGAGAAACAAAGATGTCAAAGAAGCTCTAAAAAAACTTCTACAGAAGAAAAATCCTAAAATTTGATTATTATTTTTTTCCTCCATTGATTTTGTGGTTATTTCTTTCATACTCCTTGTATCCATTAATGAAAGTTATTCCATTAAACATCATAAATATATTATCAGAAGCTTTTTTCTGGTGAGGTACCTGGAACATTGTTCATCTTGAACGTCTCAGATATTGGAGATGTCCTGGATGTTAGAGAGGCATTTTTCACAATGAGCCTTCCCACTATCTCAAATAACATTCTGTTCACAGAATTGGTTTGTATTTATTTAATGACTTGTTGCTGAGCACAAATTTTATATTTAATATAGTGTATAAACAATGTTTTGTGAGCGGTTTGTTTTGGAATTTCTCCTTGCTTCATAACATAATCACTAATATTGACAAGGATGTCCAACTTATTTTAAAAAATAATGCTTTCCAATTATATAACTACCTTGTTTTAGTACGTTATATAGTTACTGAATATTCATTTTGAATCAAATATCTGATATGCATTATATCAAGAAGAAATAATAATAATAAACAAATAACAAGTAATCTTTGCTATAAAGATTAATTTGGAAATTTTTATATCAAATGATCAGGCATTGTAGAGTGTTCTGAGACACTACTAGTTGCTAAATCCTAATATAAAGAAAGAAAGTGGTAGATAGTGACCTGGAAACATTTTTGAGCAATCATTGCCTCAATTGGGGTTTTTGTACATTGTTTTCCTCTGTTAATTATTGTGAAGAATATTTAATAAAGGTATAGAGCAAGTTGGCATTAACATAGTGTGTTATCCAAAACTTACTCATCTATACCTATGAATATTTATATATTTGATTAATACATTGACAGTGTAATATGTCTTGTGGTAGGCTCAGTTATAAATAATAGTATTCTTTAGGAAACTTACAATTCAGTGTCAGAATCATATCCTTGAATTCACAAGCAATCCAAATCCACAGATTTTTATGCCAAAGATAAACATACAGATTACAAAGTGGGGTGCCTGAGAGAGTGTCCTGGCAATCAGGAAAGTCTTCAGTCTGTATTGAAGATCTGTTTAAAGGGAATAAGATTGGAGTCAGTATACTGCTATATCAGTTCATGTCATTGATGTGGGCTTGAAATATAGTAATGTAATCGGGGGGAAAAAAGGTGATTTGAAAAATTGTGGGTTAGAGACCTATTACCTGCTTAGTATGAGGGGAGTACAGCAAGGAAGTGTATCTCACCATTTTTGGTCTTGTATGATGTTTTTGGTGATGTTGCCAATAGATAAAAAGTAAAGGAACTCTTAGCAAACTAGGAATAGAAGGGCATTTCCTTAACTTAAAAAAGAACATCTATAAAAACCTACAGCTGAGATTATATTTAATGCTGATGAAATAAAAGCTTTCTCAGCTGAGAAAAAGAGAGATAAAAAAATCCAGGAGCATGAGGGGAGAATTAGAGAACCAAGTGATGCAATGAAACACAACAATATCCGTATAATAGGGATTCCAGAGGAGGAAGAGAGAGGGAAAGGTGCTGAAGGTGTACTTGAAGAAATCATAGCTGAGAACTTCCCTGATCCGGGGAAGGAAAAAGGCATTGAAATCCAAGAGGCATAGAGAACTCCCTTCAGACGTAACTTGAATCAATCTTCTCCTCGACATATCACAGTGAAACTGACAAAATACAAGGATAAAGAGAGAATTCTGAAAGCAGCTAGGGATAAACGTGCTCTAACATATAAAGGGAGACCGATAAGACTCGTGACGGATCTGTCTACTGAAACTTGGCAGGCCAGAAAGGAAAGGCAGGAAATCTTCAATGTGATGAACAGAAAAAAAATGCAGCCGAGAATCCTTTATCCAGCAAGTCTGTCATTTAGAATAGAAGGAGAGATAAAGGTCTTCCCAAACAAATATGTGATTTTTAAATAAAATTTGGATCAGACTCTAAAAAAAAAAAAAAAGAAAAGAAATAAAAGCTTTCTCAATAAGATAGGAATCAGGCAAAGATGTCCCCGCTCACCATATCTCTTCAGCACCCTTTTTGGGTGTCTTAGATAATGTAATAGACAAAAAGGACATAAAAGGGCTGAATGATGTCTCTCCAAATTCATATGTTGAAGCCCTGACCCCCAATATCTCAGTATGTGACTATATTAGGAGATACAGCCTTCAGAGAAATAATCTAAATAAGGCTATTACAGCCGGGTTCTAATACAGTCTGGCTGGTGTGTTTATAAGGAAATATTAGGAGACACAAAGAGACATTAGAGGTGCATATGCACTCAGAGACAACCATGTGAAGAGGGAGCAAGAGGGCAGACATCTGCAAGTCAAGGACAGCAGCTTAAGAATATTTACTTAGGGCACCTTGATTCTGGGCTTCCAATCTTCAGTACTGGGAGAAAAAAAATTGGGGTTTAGGGCATCCCGTGTGTGGTATTTTGTTATGGCAGCCCTAGCAAAATACTATAAAGCATTATACACAACGAAAGGAAGAATAAATCGATCTTTGTAAACAGGTGATTGTTGTCTATGTAGAAAACCTGAAAGAATTGCCCAAACAACCTCCTAAAACTAATAGGAAATATAGGAGTGTTGCAGGATGTATGGTTACTGTACAAAAGTTAATTGCTTTCCATATACCAGCAATGAGAAAGTAGAATTTAAAATTAAAACGCAATACTATTTATATTATCACTTTTCCCAATAATATACTTAGGTATAAATCTCACAAAATATGTATAAGATCTCTAGAATGAAAGATATAAAATTATAATGGAAGAAATCAAAGAAGACCTATATAAATGGAGAACCATTGATTGTTCATGGAGAGGAAGACAGTATTGTCAAAAAGTCATTTCTTCCCAACTTGCTCTATACATTCAATCCAATCTCAATCAAAACTCTAGCAAGTAATTTTTTGTTATTGGCAAACTTCAGATATTAAAATGAAGTTATATGAAAAGGTAAAAAGCCACAATAACCAACACAATATTGAAAGAGAAGAGCAGCATGGGAGGACTGATATTAAACAATTTCGATTCTGCAAAACAATACAGCTACACTAATCCAGACAGTGTGGTATTATTGCTGAAAGAATAAACAAATAGATCAATTGAATCCAATACAGAAACTAAAAATAGATCCTCGATAGAATCAGCTGATCTTCAAAAAAGGAGGAAAGCAAAGGTAATACAATGAAGAAAAGACAGGATGTTCAATAAAGAGTGCTGAAACACCTGGACACCCACATGCAAAACTGTGAGCATAGACATAGACGTTACAACATTCACAAAAATTAACTCAAAGAAGTCATAAACTTAAGTGTAAAACACAAAATTACAAAACCCTTAGAAGATAACATGGGAGAAATCTAGATGACTTTGTGTTTGGTGATGTCTTTTTAGATATAAGACCAGGGCACAATCCATGAAAAGCATAATTGATAAGTTGAAATTCACTAAAATTAAAAACTTCTGCTCTGAGAAACACACGTTTAGCAATTAAGAAGAAAAGACATAGTCTCAGGGAAAATACGTAGAAAAGATATATTTAATAAAGGTTATGCAAAAATGCAAGGAGCACTTAATACTCAAGTATAAGAAAACAAACAACCCTATTAAAAACTAGACAATGACCTTAACAGACACCCCTCAAGGAAAATATGCAGGTGGCAGATAAACATATGAAAACGTGTTCTATACCATATACAATGAGGGAATGTCATGTAAAACAACAATGGGATACCACTATGCACCTATCAGAATAACCAAAATGCAGAATACTGACAACATCAAATCATTGCATGTGGAGCGACAGGAACACTTAAGCATCACTAGTGGGTATTGCAAAATAGTACAGCCACTTTGGTAGACAGTTTGGCAGTTTCTCACAAAACTAAACACACTCTTACTGATCTATGATCTAGCAAGTATGTTGCTTGGTATTTATCCAAAAGAGCTGAAAATTTAGGTCTGTACCAAAACCAGCACATGGGAGTTTACAGCAGGTTTATTCATAAGAAAATTTTTTTTTTTTAATGCTGCATTCCCTTTTTAATGCCTCCAATTCTGCACTAAATATTTTTTATTTTTTTATTTTTTTATTTTTTAATATATGAAATTTACTGTCAAATTGGTTTCCATACAACACCCAGTGCTCATCCCAAAAGGTGCCCTCCTCAATACCCATCACCCACCCTGTCCTCCCTCCCACCCTGCCCTCCCTCCCACCCCCCATCAACCCTCAGTTTGTTCTCAGTTTTTAACAGTCTCTAATGCTTTGGCTCTCTCCCACTCTAACCTCTTTTTTTTTTTTTTTTTCCTTCCCCTCCCCCATGGGTTTCTGTTATGTTTCTCAGGATCCACATAAGAGTGAAACCATATGGTATCTGTCTTTCTCTGTATGGCTTATTTCACTTAGCATCACACTCTCCAGTTCCATCCATGTTGCTACAAAAGGCCATATTTCATTTTTTCTCATTGCCACGTAGTATTCCATTGTGTATATAAACCACAGTTTCTTTATCCATTCATCAGTTGATGGACATTTAGGCTCTTTCCATAATTTGGCTATTGTTGAGAGTGCCGCTATAAACATTGGGGTACAGGTGCTACAGCAGGTTTATTCATAAATGCCAAAATATGCAAGCAACCAAGATTTCCTTCAGTAAGTGACTAGATAAATAAACCATGGTATATTCAGGGAACAAAATATTATTTAGTGCAAAAAAACAATGAACTATCAAGCTGCGAAAAGACCAGGAGGAATCTTAAATACTTATTACTGGTGAAAGAAGCCACTCTGAAAAGAATACCTATGTGTGGTCCAAATATGGCATTCTGAAAAAGGCAAAACTATAGAGTGAGAAAGAAGATAAGTGGTTGCTAGGGCTGTGGGTTGGGGAAGGGATGAACACCAGAGCAGAAAAGATTTTTAGGACAAAAGATTGTATGGTTCCATCATTAGGGATACATGTCATTTATATTCGTCCAAACCCATATGATACCAAGGGTGAACCCTTAAGCAAACTGGATTTTTGATGATAATAGGTGTCATTATAGGTTCATCAATTGTCATAAACATACCAATCTGGTGGGGAATGTTGGCAATGGTAGAAGGTATGCATGTGTGGGGGCAGGAGATATCAGGTAAATCTCTCTACCTTAAACTTTTCTAAAAAATTGAAGTCTTAATTAAAAAGAAACAAAAAGAAAGAACAGTAAACTACTACCACTACACTCTATTACAATGGCCAAAATAGAAACTACTGATGCCACCAAACGCTGGCAAGGATGCGGAGGAACAGTAATCCTCAGTCATTGCTATGGTGAATGCAAAATGGTACAGCTAATTTGGAATAAAGTTTTTCAATTTCATACAAAACTAAACATACTCTTACTCTTACTATACATACTCTTACTATACAATCCAGCTATTGTCCTCCATGATATTCACTCAAACAAGTTGAAAACTCTCATGTCCACACAAGATCCTGCACATGAATGTGTCTAGCGGCTTTATTCATAATTGCAAAAACACGGAAATAATGAAAATGTCCTTTGACAGGTAATGAATACTAAACTCTGATATATCTAGACAATAGAATAATATTCAGAGGTAAAAAGAAATGAGCTAAGGGACCCCTGGTTGGCCCATTCCGTTAAGCATACAACTCTTGATTTGCCTCAGGTCATGATCTCAGGGTCCTGGGATCAAACTGCCTCAGGCTCCATGATGGGTGGGAAGCCTGCTTAACATTCACTCTCTCTCCCTCTGCTCCTCCCCCACTCATGCCCTCTCTCTCTCTCTCTCTCTCTTTCTCTCTCTCAAAAATAAAATAAAATAAGGTAAAAAAAAAAAAAAAAAGACAAGAAACGAGCTAACTCTTTCAAGCTGTGAAAGGACATGTAAATGTGGCTGTAAATGCATGTTATCAAATGAAAGAAGCCAATCTGAAACGGTACATGCTACATGATTCCCACTATACAACATCTTTCAGTCATTGTACCTTTAAACTCCAGAATGTGTTTTTGAAATAATTTTTGTATTTTTGTCATTTTTTTCTGTTTTGGTTTTTTTGACTGTATTATTCAAATCTATTTGCTCTGAGAAACCCTTTGTGTCCTTTCCCAGAGGCACAAGCTTAGGTTTGTGCACACTCTTCGATGACAGTGGTTTTATTGAGGCTAGCTTCTGCTGTGTCCTCCCATGATCATTTTGTTGAGTGATGTGCTTCTGTAGGTTTTCCACTGAGCACAGAGACTCCAGGAATTCTCCTTGTTCTATTGTTTTGAAAACATTGTGGGACACATATTTCTCCATTGTCTGATCCAATTGTTCTGCCCCCTCTGCAAGGATGGTCTTTAAGGCCAGTCTTAGAGGTTTGCACTAATTCCAGAAGGGGCTTCTTAGCTGTCTCCTTCCCTGGTTCTCTCTAATATACATCTAGTTGGAGTGGGTCTACACTTAGATTTTTGTTCTCATGGAGCTACCAGACTCCTCTTAATGTCTTATCACCAAATGTGCATTGTGTTTGAGAGTCACTTAAGCTAGAATTTTCCCACACTTTGTTCCAAATAAAGTCAGTTCACTTGAGGAGAGTTTGGAGCCTCTGTTATTACTGCCTGCCTTTCATTCCAGGTAAAGCCTGTGCTCAACTGTTCTGGAACTGGAACAGGAGCATGGTTCAGTTCTCTCACAGTGACACCCTGGTTTATGAGCAGGTTTCTGCTGAGGTCAGTAACCTATGGTCTTCTAAGCTTATCTCTTTTGGCAAAAAACCTCTATCCTTTGAACTGACTCAGTTGAAGTGGAGCCCTGTAATTCTTGGCCTATCATGCTTGGGGTAGACCTTCTATCTTATGAATAGATGCTGGATAGAGGTAGAGATCTCTAGACCTTTTAGCTACCATTGCCTTGAGTGGAGCTTCTGCAGCATGGAGCTGGAAGGGGTAAGAAGTGTTTTCAGACTGCCACTCTCAAGGTGATAGAGTAGCCCTTGACTGGGATCTAGGGAAGAGGAGTCTGCACTTGCCTGTGTGCTTCCTATCATGCTGGGCTGGGAGAGGGGAGAGACAGAGTAGGCCCTGGTTCAAATACATGTCATGTGAATGTTCATATTGGCTTTATTCACAATATCTAATCAATTGCCCATCAATTTAAGAGTGCATAAACAAAATTTGGTGTATATATGCAACTAAAGATGGAATGCTACTGACCAATAAAAAGAGTGAATTACTTCTACACATGACAAAAGTAATAAATTCAAATTCATTTCACTCACTTAAAGAAGCCTTCCAGGAAAGAGTGCATATCACATGCAGGTTAAATAGGTAGATAAATAGATGGATAGGTGCAAAAAAAAAAAAAAAATCAGATCACTGGTTATCTGGGAATGGGATTGGAAGGAGGCATGACTTAAATAGGGGCATGATAAATCTTTCTGAGGTGATAGAAAACTTCTGTATCTTGGGGTTCCTGGCTGGTCCAATAGGAAGAGCAGGTGATTCTTGATCTCAGGGTCATCAGTTCAAACCCCATGTTCTGTGTAGATATTACTTAAGTAAAGGTTTATAAACTTTAAAATACAAGTTAGGGATCTTAGTCTGGTGAGGGTTTCACTGATGTATAAAACTGCCAAAACTCAGAATTGTATACTCTGAAGGAATACAGTTTATTTTATACCAACTGTTTCTCAATACAGTGGTTGAAGAAAGAATTGGTCAGATCTTGTATTTTAGGTTGAAGGAGTTACATTTTAGAGCAATGACTCAGAGATGTTGCTCGCTCTCTGTCTCTCTCTTTCTCTCTCTTTCTCTCTCTTTGGGGGGGGGGGGGGGTGGATTGAAGTTTTAATTTTGGCCAAAAGCAGGAAACTACTGAACATAGAAGATGTTTATTATATAAAAAATCTCAGTGATAAAAGTAGGCTCAAACCTTTTACTATAATTGTTAGCATAGCAGGTGTGGAGTGAGGATTCACTACCATCAACACTATCATTTATATTAAGAAAACTTTACTAGTTATTGACAGACTGTCAGGTATAATTATACATTTAATGGGAAGTCATCAGATGAGTTTGAAGACGTGCCTTATGTACATAAAGATTTAGACAAGAGGGTGGGTGAAATAGATGAAAGGGATTAAGAGTACACTTATCATGGGGTGCCTGGGTGGCTCAGTCCGGTGAGAGTCCGACTTCAGCTCAGGTCATGGTCTTGCAGTTTGTGAATTCGAGCCCCGCATAGGTCTCTGTGTTAACAAACAGCTCAGAGCCTGGAGCCTGCTTCAGATTCTGTATCTCTCTCTCTCCCCCTCCCCTGCTCATGCTCCACCTCTCTCTGTCTCTCAAAAATAAATAAATGTTAAAATAAATAAATAAATAAAATTTAAAAGAGTACATTTATCATGATGAGCACTGATAAGGATGTATGGAAGTGTTGAATCACTCTGTTGTACACCTGAAACTAATATAACACTGTATGCTAACTCTACTGGAATTAAAATAAAACCTTAATAAAAAATCATGTAATCCCAAAATTAAAATATTAGCTACAAATATTAAAATGATTTTATACATGACTTGTGCTACAACTTTGATTTGTTTATAAGTGGTCCTATAATGCATATATCATATTCAAAGAATTACATATACATATATGTTTGTACATTTATGTATCTATTTTGATTCATTTATATTCGCATACTAGTTACTATTATTATCATTATTATTCAATATGTCCCTGCTTTAAGAACTTAACACTGTACAGCACATGCATCCTCCTTGAATCCAAAGAAAAAAGAGAAGAGTAATTTCCTAACAGGAGAGAGAACAGAATATAAGAATGCAATTCTTATAGCAACACAGACATTTCTTGACATCAGGAAAAGGGAAAAGGTCAGAATTAAAAAATTATTGTACATATCTTGTCACGGTGAGGTCTGTTAGCTTCTACATCAACCTGAGGATTTTCTTCTGAGTCAGCTGCATGACATTGGGCGTATATTGTTCTAGGTTCAGTTTTACATCCAGTGATCTTTCTTGGTGTTCGTCTGATGTGTGTGTGTGTGTGTGTGTGTGTGTGTGTGTGTGTGTCTGGGTGAGAGAAAGAGACAGAGACAAAGGCAGAGACAGAGATGGAGACAGAGGGACGGAGACAGACCACGGTAATGTTTGTACACATGTGTGTGTGAGTCCGATGGTGGTTGTGGGGTGCAGCATATGGTGAGTATAGAGGAACATTGTTCTCCTAACAGTCAACCCTATTGTTAGGTTCTTTTTCTCAGTTTGGTAAAGCATTACTCATTTCCAATAGATGATGATTCAAAGGATGAGGAGCCTCTTTCTTTGTCGGGTCATTCCATTATAGGACCTGAATGTTGTCACGAGTGATTCTGCACTTTATTCATGGGGAAGCGTTAGTAAAATGTGCCTCTCTCATCCTAAACATCTTTCTTCCTCATCTCAGGAAAGAGACAAGACACCATCCTTTTTAAAAAATTTTTTAATGTTTATTTATTATTGAGAGACAGAGAGAGACAGGGCATGAGCTTGGGAGGGACAGAGACAGGGGGAGACACAGAATCTGAAGGAGGCTCCAGGCTCTCAGCTGTTAGCACAGAGCCTGACGCGGGGCTCGAACTCACAAACCCAGCAAGATCATGACCTGAGCCGAAGTCAGACGCTTAACCGACCGAGCCACCCAGGCACCACGAGACAAGACACCATCTTGGCACAGTGACCATTTATCTAAAAATCTTTATCAAGGTTTTCTACCTAGTAAGACCTCTATTTTCCCTAGTAATCTGCATTTTTTTAAAATCTGGGTGTAAGAGATGCATATGTTAAATTATAAAGAGGATACCTAGAGAAAGACATGGGTATAGAGATGGCTAGATACAGCATTTGATGGTCAGATTCTATTTTGCATTTAATTGGTGGATGGGCTAGATGGGTGATGGGCATTAAGGAGGGCACTTGTGATGAGCACTGGGTGTTGTATGTAAATGATGAGTCACTGAATTCTACTCCTGAAACCAATATTGCCTTATATGTTGGCTAGCTAAAATGTACATTACAAAAAAACACTAATTAGAAAAAAATAATTGGGGCTTCTGTTGCCTTTTTGGTCATTTTACAGTCTTTTCCTTTAATTTTCTACAGAGAGAAAGGTAAAGACTGAAATAACTAGTAAACTTTTCTCAATCTGTGTATGGAAATGAAAGCAGATACACTTGGAGAGCTGGGGACACTTCATGGCACAGAGTAAAGAGAAAGGGGCAGAGAAAGTTAGTGTCTTCCTCTCTCAGACGTAACATGAATAGTGTTGAGAGCATGAGGAAAAGACAAATCTGATGTGGATTTAACAAACATATGAAATTTACATAATTCAATCATTCAAGTGACTCTATGGTGGAGATTCTCTTATACACCCCATTTTTCAGGAGGAAATAACAATGAGGAGATACTATGTAACTTACCTGAAGCTGCAGGGGGCAAAGACAGAATTTGAAAGCTCTGTCTGACACCTGAGCTTATTTTCTTAACTCTTCCCGATGAACTATTCTTACCCTTATATTTCCTTCCTCATTATGAGGTAGCATTTCTCCAGCACAGATGCTCAAACATTAGCATCATTACTCACTTCTAGGTCATTCTCATGTGATCAACCAGCAATCAGTATTCAGCTTACTTAACCTTCCATTCTAAAGGTCATCTCTTTCTTCGCTGTCCCTAATAAGACTCCCTCCATTAGAGCCACCATAACCTCTTGGATGACCACACACTTTTTGGGATTACCGTCTTTCTCCCAAAGAGTACATATCTTCCTCAAATCTACCAGTATGATTTTCGTATAATGACAATTTGAATACAATACTGTCTTTCTAAAAATCCCCAATGCTTACCCCCGTCTACAGAATAAAGGTCAGCTTCCTTGGCCTGACATATAGGTCTGTATGATTTCCATGAATTTCCCTTTAAGTCTCATGCTTCACTCTTTGTCTTGTGTGTTACAAATCACTTACAAACCACATGAAGTTCACCATCAAGTTATTTTCTCCATTTGCACAGAAAGCTATTTATTTCACTTGGCTTAATGCTATTTGCTTTAAAATGTGCTTAGGAAGAGTTCTTTGACCATAGAACCACTCACCTTTAGAAACTACACTTTCTTTGTATTTTCCATAAATGTCTTTTTCACTGGACTAACATTTGGCAGTTTAGTTCTATTTTCCCTTGGAAAATATTTTTCCCTTGGAAAAAATTCCCTTGGAATATATTTTCCTTAAAATCAAATTACGTGGCAATCATTGTCTTTACTCAAATGAAGATGAAGTATGGAGAAAGCCATTCCATCCCAAAATCAACAGCTAGGCAAAATATAGACCAAATGTATTCTTCAGCTATAAGTACAAGGGATTTAAATAAATAAACTTTCTAAAATTAAATATTTCAAAATCATTGGTGCATTCTTTGTGTCAATGCCTCCCTAGACTGTCATAATACCCATGTCTTTCAGTTATGTCACTGTTAAGATAGAATTAAATAAAAGTATTTTTTTCCCTAGAATCTTTCTCAAAGCTTCTTTAACATCTTTGTTTCTCAGGGAGTAAATCAAAGGATTCAGCATGGGAGTGACTAGGGTGTAACATAATGAGGCCACTTTACTCAGCTCAGGAAATCTGTCAGGGATGAAATACATAAAAATCACAGCACCGTACAGCACACTCACGACTCCCAGGTGTGAGCTGCAAGTGGAAAACGCTTTCTTACGTCCCTCAGTGGATCTTATCTTTAAAACCGTGGACACAATATACATATAGGACACAATAATGACAATTATGGTAGGCAAAATAATAATGCTGCATAAGAAAAAAGAAACCACCTTAAGAAAGTAGAGATCAGAACAAGAAATCCTTTGAAGTGGACGGTAATCACAGTAAAAGTGGTCGATGGCTCGGGAAGCACAAAAGGACAAAGTAAATGTCACGCTGGTCAAAAGAATTGAGCTAAAGCAGCCACAAATATAGGAACCAGCCACCAACTGCGTGCAGAGATGTGCTGTCATCTGGACAGAGTAGAGGAGTGGGTTGCAGATGGCAATGAAGCGGTCATAGGCCATGGCTGCCAGGAGAAATCCCTCTGCCACAATGAAGAGGGCAAAGAGAAAGAGCTGGGTCACACAACCTGCAAAGGAGATTGACTTGCTCTCAGACCAGAAGTTGATCATGGCCTTGGGCGCAATAACAGACGAATAGAAGAGATCAATGAAGGACAGGTTGCCTAGGAAGAAATACATCGGTGTGTTCAGCCGAGGATCGGTCATAATAATGGTCATCATCCCAACATTCCCTAGAAGGATCATGGCATACACAAGCAGAAAGATCAGGAAGAGGAGAATGTGGAGCTCAGAGCGGACCCTGAAGCCTACAAGGATGAAGTCAGTCACTTCCGAGTGATTGTTTGTTCCCCTGTCACTCATGGCAGAAACCTGCTGAAAGGCACAAGGAAGAACAAACAAATGAAATCTGGGCTTTGTTTCTAGTAACACAAACACTTTCTTAAGTGTAGACTAAATTAGTTATATCTTAATTAAATATTGCATATAAAACCATGTTAACGTCATAAGGAATCAGGAATTTGAACTATATAATACTAAGTCCATAAGACTGTTATTCTATTAAGCAGTGAAAGAAGTTAAAGGTTATTGTATTTTAGATCATAATTTTGCTGAGTATTTACCAAGGAAGTAATTTAATATATTGTCCAATGTTTGTCACGTTTTGAGTTTCTATTCCTAATGTATTTATCGTTAAATAATTATCTTTACCTAAAATAAGAATATAATCTAAAATACAAAGAATACATATAATCTGTATGATAGTGCCATAGCCATCATGATTGCCTATCAGTGTCTGAATCATTAAAAACAGTAACAAACATATTTAGAAATACTTTTGCCTTCTTTTACCTCTATTTGAATTCCATTATTACTGTGCCAACTCTGAAAATAGAATAAAAAGTGATTAGTTATCGGTATGTTAAAATTAATAACATCAAAGCAATCAGTAAGCCTAGATAGCATTTCTAAAGCTCTTTCCAAATCTCAGGTCAAGGATATTCTTCCCAAACAAATGCATTTTATTGCCTCATTGTATATATTTTATTTCCATTAGTAGTTCTGTGATTTCATATATTACATATTAGCCATTTTCTTTGAAGCAGAGAAAGAAGCTGATAAAGATTCCAATCTTCACATGACAATGAATAACTTTTTATCAAAGCTGCATCAATTCAAGGGCTCTCACTCTTCAGTCAGGGCCAACAGCCTTAAGGAATATATATATGAAGGAGAGTTCCTTTCTTGTATTCTATTATGCCTTATATATCTTAATATAAGGACAATGGGATAACCGTGGTTATTTGAGGACCATAACAACCTTGGGTCTCCAGAGTCCATGATCACTCAGTAAAATATCAATAGTACTTACTTTACTTCTGATACCTTTCTTCAGGAGTTTTCCACATTGAGGTTTTGCTCATCCTCTGTGATGGATTCCATTGGGAGAGGAGCAATCATAAAGTCATTTATGGGGACAGAAGTGCAGGCTCAAGGGCTGTTGTCCATGAGGACTGCAGTAACCTCAGACATAAGCAAATAATCTAATAATAGCCCAAACATAAGGAGCTTTCCTTCTCTGGTTGCATGTATCCTTTGAGGGCTTTCTCTGGACTTTATTTTCTTCATTGATAAAGAAAAATGTTCTGATAATTATCCTAGCATACTTATAAACATAAAAAAACAGATTTAAATGTTTGTGATATGTAAGTTTAAAACAAATGAATATATTAAATCATCATAAGTTATATTTGCTATGCTTTAAAAAAAGGTAGAAATTAACTCCACATAATGATTTACCTGTATTTCCTGATGTCAATGTATTTCATGATATGACAAATGCCCTCGAAGTCACAAAATCAGATAAAGTTTTGCTAATCTAAGCTTTCTTATGTGTAAATACTAAATAGTTTGAAAATATAGTGGAAGGAATGATAATATTAAAAAAATATTTTTTAAATTCTTAGTAAGAATATGTATAAAAGATCATGATCTGTATTTAAAAATCCTTAATAATCATATGTGACTAAGGAGTACAATAAAACCAGAGACATAATACTCTATTTAATGTAACTAATATTGTTTGGATGCCATTTTCCCTGAATATTTCCATAAGTTAATTATAATTCTATTTTTAGAAAATCTCTTTTTTATTTAAAAATTATTTCTAGAATTATCTGGAACTTTTTTAGTGTGTAGATAGCAAAACATATAGGCCCAGAGCTCTTCCATACTATAACGTTGTATTAGTAGAAGTTTTGTAAGTGTAGGAGAAGTAAACAGTTTAAGTATTTTAAACAGGAAATGATTAATTAAGGTGAATTGAGGCCTGTGAAACTTGGAAAGACTGGAGGAACTTCAGGGTGACACTCTTATAATGACCCTAAGAACACATAGTAAAATTCACAAAGATAGGCTACCATTAGAGATACAATTTTAAAAATGCATAACCTTAACTGTGGTCCAGGGACCAGATAAATGAAAGCAAAAAGATGTCACTGCTTCCTCATCCATTAAAATAGCTTCACTAGGAAGGTGGAGTCTCAATACTGCTTGGAAAATAGCCCACATGTATTCACAACATTTCTAAGATGAAATTTCCTTGGTATAAAATGTCAAACGGACCAGAAAGTTGATCCTCAGCTCACTTTGCCCTTTCCAATTCTGAGTGTGTGTGGACCTCATCGATAGAACAAAATCTGTGCCAAGAACTATAGTAACAGGAGACATTTGAACTCTCCAACATCTCCAACTAGAAAGCACACAGGGTAGAGTTTGACTATCTAATCTATAAAATGTACAAGCATCCAATTCCTTAAACTTCCCACAATGGCATTAGCAATAAAAACATGCTAGTGCTCAAAATACATAAGAACACTTACTGTCATTCACTATTGTGATGGGACATAAAGAAACCCTCCACAGATTCAACGATTGAAATCATACAGGGTATGTTCTTTGATGATGCTCAGGTTAATATAGAAATAAATAATAATTAGGTAATTAGCTAAAACTCAATGGATCAAAAACAAGTCAAGTTAAATTTTGACTTTGAAATAGTACAGTTTGCTATGTCTAAACTTCTGCAATACAGGAAAAGAAGTACTTAAAGAGATATATGAAAAACACTGTAAGTAGGTACTATAAGCAAGAAAAGCAGGAACAACTAGATTAATCTTCTATTTTAACATAGTGAAATAGAAAACAAGTCAAAACAAAAAAAATGAAAGTAAATAATGCAGATAAAAATTCATGAAATAGAAAAAATAAGGATAATATAGGATATTCACATGGCTTAACATTTTTTTCTACTGGCTATTTTTGTATGTTTTATTAAGTTTTTAATTTTAATTTTGGTACAGTGAACATACATGTCATATTAGTCACAGGTGTATAATATAGTGATTCTTCAATTGTATACTTTATTCAATGCTTATCATGATAAGTGTACTCTTTAATCCCCTTCTTTTATTTCCCCCATCTCCCCAGTCACCTCTCCTCCTCCCGTCTGGTAACCATCAGTTTGTTCTCTATGGTTAAGAGTTGATTTCTTTGTTTCTCTCTCTCTGTGTCTCTGCCTCCTTTTTCCTTTGCTATTTAGTTTTGTTCCTTAAATTCCACATATAACTGAAATCATATGGTATTTGTCTTTCTCTAAGTTATCTCGCTTAACATTATATTCTCTAGCTCCATCTATGTCGTTGCAAATGGCAAGATTTCATTCTTTTTTATGGCTGGATAATATTCCATTGTATACTTAGACCACATATTCTCTTCCATTCATTTATCAATGGACACTTGGGCCACCTCCATAATTTGGCTATTGGCAATAATGCTGCAATAGACACAGGGGTGTGTGTATCCCTTTGAATCAGCGTTTTTGTATTTTTGGGGTAAATACCCAGTAGTGTGCATACCAGATCACAGGGTAGTTCTGTTTTTAACTTTTTGAGGAAACTCCATACCGTTTTCCATAGTGGCTGCACCAGTTTGCATTCCCACCAACAGTGCATGAAGTTTCCTTCATGGAGAACTGCATCCTCACTCGCGCTTGTTTCTTGTTTTTGATTTTAGCCATTCTGACAGGTGTGAGATGATCACATGGCTTAACATTGATTCTCAGGAAGACCAGTAAGATGTATAAAACCCTAACCAATATAACAATGGAAAAACAGCAACATCAAATCACAAGTATCAGGAATGAAAAGGGGATAGCACTATAGACAGGTACTCCTGATATTTAAAATATATACACAATTCATCCCTGAACAACATGGACTTGAACTGCATGGGTCCACTTCAACACAGATCTTTTTCAATAAATACAGTATAGTGCTGTAAATGTATTGTCCCTTCCTTATGATTTTCTTAATAACATTTTCTCTTCTCTAGCTTACTTAATTGTAAGAAAACAGCATAAAATACATATAACACACAAAATATATGTTAGTCAACTGTTTATGTTATCAGTAAGTCTTATGGTTGTCAGTAAGATATTAGCAGTTTCAACTTTAGGGAGTCAAGAATTATATGCAGATTTCTGGCTACATGGGAGTTCTATGCTCCCAAACTCTGCTCAGGGATTCAACTGTATAATAAACAATATTTTTACCAAAAATTAATTTTTTAAATAAAAAAATTTAAATAGATCAAATGATGTATAAAGGAGAAACATAGATTTTAAAATATTTAATAAAGAAATTAAATTTTTATTAATAATCTTCAAGTGAAAAATGACTCTTTTGTAATTGGCTTCACTATTATTATTAATGTTCAAGAGAAGGAGGGGAAAGTGCGTGATGGGCATTGAGGAGGGCACTTGTTGGGATGAGCACTAGGTGTTGTATGGAAACCAATTTGACAATAAATTTCATATTAAATATATTTTTAAAATAAAAAATAAAAATAAATAAATAAATAAAAGAAACAAGACCATTCTTACAAACCCAAGAGTGATCATAAAGGCAATATTTCCAACTTATATTTATGAGTCTGTCATGAGTCTTGTATAGAAACTAATATAAAAATTATAGGTAAGTCAGTCTCATAAATTTCACTTCAAAAGTTTTAAACAGAATATAAACAAATAAAATATGTCAATATATAAAGAATAGTAAACTCTCACTGAAATGTGTGCTTACATTACAAATGTAAATGTCATTTAATGTTTGAAAATAATGAATTTAAGATGTTTCCACATCTAGTCATGTAAGAAGCATTCCCACAAGATTTGCCTTCTGTGACAAAAAACTAAATTCTGGAAAAAAAAATATGAACAACTATTTTCAGAGATTGTACAATAAGCAGTGAATTACTATAATTCTTGACAAAGAGGAAACAAATCAGGAGGGAAAGATTTTAAACTTGAATACATAATAATAGAAACAAACCAAACTTAAGATTGAGTTAAAAAGGAGGGGGGTCTGGGTGGCTTAGTCAGTTGACATCACTGGGGAAACAGTTGGGAAAATCACAGCTTACGGACACAGGCCTAAAATATTGAGGTATAACCATAATATTACAGAACACTACCCCTTGCCACAACTACCACCACACAATATATAACATAATACAGTGTATTATAGCTGTAGAGCCCTTTTCTCTCTGAGAAAGAATACGTATAAGAGTTCAGAGTCAAGAGACAAGACAAAAGCAAAGACATTAGAAGATACTACTTTTCCAGAAGTACCTAGAGCTTCAGCAACACAGCAAATATTAAACACATCCTAAAAAGATTATCCTAGCAAGAGTTTCATAAATCTTCACACTAATGGCCTATTTACATCAGTTTCTATTGTCTATACAAGGTGTTCTGCTTTCAACAACAACAAAAAAAATTACTATGTGTAACAAAAGGAAGAAAAAGCCCAAAGCAAGTAACAGAATCAGATGGTGGACATATCTAACAGGGAACTGAAAATAATGATGATTAATACAGTAAGGGCTCTAAAGGAAAAAGTAGCATGCAATAACAGATGACTAATATAAGTGGACAAAGAGAAAATGTAAGAAAGAATCAAAAGAAATGCTAGATATCAAAAACATTGTAACTGAAATGAAGAATGCCTTTGATAGGCACACTAGTAGACTGAACAAGTTAGAGGAAGGAATCAGTGATTCCTGAAGACTGCTCAATAGAAACTCACCAAGCTTAAATGCAAAGAAAAAAAGAGAAAAACTTAACAGAGCATGGCATCCAAGAATTATGTGACAATCTGAAAAAGTGTAACAAATACTTAATTGGAATACTGGGAGGAGAAAAGGGAAATGAGAAAAAGGAACATCTGAAGAAATAATGGCAGTAGAACTTTTCTTTTTTTTTTTTTTATTATTTTATTTATTTATTTATTTTTCAATATATGAAATTTATTGTCAAATTGGTTTCCATACAACACCCAGTGCTCATCCCAAAAGGTGTCCTCCTCAATACCCATCACCCACCCCCCCCTCCCTCCCACCCCCCATCAACCCTCAGTTCTCAGTTTTTAACAGTCTCCTATGCTTTGGCTCTCTCCCACTCTAACCTCTTTTTTTTTTTTTTCCTTCCCCTCCCCCATGGGTTTCTGTTAAGTTTCTCAGGATCCATGTAAGAGTGAAACCATATGGTATCTGTCTTTCTCTGTATGGCTTATTTCACTTAGCATCACAGTCTCCAGTTCCATCCACGTTGCTACAAAGGGCCATATTTTGTTCTTTCTCATTGCCCTGTAGTACTCCATTGTGTATATAAGCCACAATTTCTTTATCCATTCATCAGTTGATGGACATTTAGGCTCTTTCCATAATTTGGCTATTGTTGAGAGTGCTGCTATAAACATTGGGGTACAAGTGCCCCTATGCATCAGTACTCCTGTATCCCTTGGGTAAATTCCTAGCAGTGCTATTGCTGGGTCATAGGGTAGGTCTATTTTTAATTTTCTGAGGAACCTCCACACTGCTTTCCAGAGCGGCTGCACCAATTTGCATTCCCACCAACAGTGCAAGAGGGTTCCCGTTTCTCCACATCCTCGCCAGCATCTATAGTCTCCTGATTTGTTCATTTTGGCCACTCTGACTGGCATGAGGTGATATCTGAGAGTGGTTTTGATTTCTATTTCCCTGATAAGGAGCAACGTTGAATATCTTTTCATGTGCCTGTTGGCCATCCGGATGTCTTCTTTAGAGAAGTGTCTATTCATGTTTTCTGGCAGTAGAACTTTTCAAAATTAATGACAGAAACCAAAACAGAGATATAGAAGATTAGAGAACATCAAACAGGATACATACCTAAAAAATCACAACTATCCATATTCAAAATACAGAAAAAAATGAAACCTTGAAATAATCCAGATGGAGAAAAATCACAGCCATCTCAGGAAGAGGATTTTTGTTTATTTAATTTTTGTACTGCAAGGGGGAGGGGGGGAGGCTGGGAATAAGGAAATTCACAGCTATTTTTCTATCCCCATAAGTTTTGATGTGTGAAATAATCAGAATGATGTTTTACTACATAATCATGCATCTTCAACAGATTCATCCACACTTTTGTTTTATTTTATTTTTTTAAAGGGGTGGGGGAGGAGCAGAGGGGTAGAGGGAGGGAGAGAGAGAGAGAGAGAGAGAGAGAATCCTAAGCAGGTTCCATGCTCAATATGAAGCCTGACGCCGGGCTTGATCCCACAACCCTGCAACCACAACCTGAGCCAAACCAAGAATCTGACGCTCAACCTACTGAGCCACCCAAGCTACCCTATACATCCACACTTTTAAAAGAAAATGTAGGGGCACCTGGGTGGCACAGTCGGTTGAGCGTCCGACTTCAGCCAGGTCACGATCTCGCGGTCCGTGAGTTCGAGCCCCGCGTCAGGCTCTGGGCTGATGGCTCGGAGCCTGGAGCCTGTTTCCGATTCTGTGTCTCCCTCTCTCTCTGCCCCTCCCCCGTTCATGCTCTGTCTCTCTCTGTCCCAAAAAATAAAAAAATAAAATAAATAAAAGAAAATGTAAAAGGAGTGCATTTTGTGTGGTGAGCAGTGGTGGTGGCTCATTGGATTTTGATATATATGACACACACATACAAAGCTCTTTTGGGAAAAATGTTGGGCATACACCTTGTGGATAAGTCCATTTTTTTTACTGATTCCTTTAAATTCAGATGATCAAACAGGCAGAAGGCATTGTAGAATAAGTCACACACAAAAGTAGTAATGGGAACTGTATACAACACATTGCCTTACAAGAGTAGTGAGCTGTTTCAAAAAATAAATAAATAAACAAAATATAGAACAATGGCAACACCAAATGCTGGTGAGAATATGAAGCAACAGTAATTCTCATTCATTGCTGGTAGAAATACAAAATGGGACAGCCACTTTGAAAGAAAATTTGGCGATTTCTTACAAAATTAAATACTCTTATAATATGGTCAGCAAAGGAGTCAACCCAAAGGAGTTGAAAATTTAGGTCTACACAATGTCTGCCCACAAATGTTTATAGCAGCTATATTCACAATTGTTAAAATTTAGGAAACTACGAAGATGTCCTTCAGCAAGTCTATAGATAAATCAACTTCGCTACATCTAGACAATAAAACATTATTAGGAATATTGGAAGACAGGAAGAAAAAATTTAAGAAGGAACAGATAAAAATGGAAGAAAAAAGAAATTATACGGAAAATAACTATCATCCAACACACTCAAAAAATAAAGAAAAAATGGGGGAGGAAAGAAAGAGAGAAAAGAAAGGAGAATAAGAGAAAAGAAATTTTAAAAGAAAACAAACAAGAAACAGAGGAAAATAAAGGAAAAGCTACTTCCAAAAAAATCACAAATCCAGAAGAAAGTTTGAAAGATTGCTGGCAAGTTTGATATCTTAAAACACACACACATGCACACACAAGGTTAACTTAAAAAATAAATATAAAACTGTTCAATAAAGAGCAATCTAATCATGGTAATAATACTAAAAAGTAAAGGGAAATAAGAAAAAATTTAAAGCTTGATTATAAAAGAAAGTTATAGAAAGATATCAACTAAAATAGAATCACAAGTCAGATGAATAATGCAAATGATGCAAATGACATTGCATCATTTCAAATCTGTGATTAACAGAATACACATAAAGAAGTTTCCCCCAAACTCAGAATGTTTTTAAATGGCAGGAAATAATTTAATAGATGAGGACAAAAAACAATGGAAAGTTTAAAATGTGGAAGCATAGTATACCACAGTTAGAGAAAATAAGCAATGGAAAGGAAGAAAAAACACAGATAACTACTGAGAAGAATAAAGTCAATAAGCAAAATATAATTATAAAAACAGATAACAGATTATGGGTATATAATAGAAAAATGATAAATAGATGACAGATAAGTAGGCAAAGATATACATAGAAAAATCTTATGTTAAACTATGATGAACAATATGCAATAGTTATTAAAAACAAAAAACTAAAGACAAAAATCAGATTGAATTAAAAAAGGTAATTAAAATGAACTATCAATAACCTATCCAGTTATAAATATAAAAAGCATTACCTTATAAATAGCAAACATGACTTACTGTGTTACATTAACAAAACCATGAAACTCTTCAAGAAAATTTCTAAGTATATTAATGAAGGATGATTAACATGATTCTATAGTTAAATAAACTTATTTATTTATTTATTTATTTATCTATTTATTTGACAAATACAATTGAGCACCATTTGGTAGCATATAGAGAGTGCTCTAGGCTTTGGGAATAACATGTTGAACAAATTAAAGCCCCTATTTTCACTGAACTTACATTCCATGTGTGAACAGATAATTTTAGAAAATGTCTAAATTCAAATACTAAACTAACAAAACTTTTTTCTCTTTTTAGGTATTGGTAGAACCTCTTCACATGGACTTTGAAAACAGCAGAGAAGGATGGAATACTTGCTAGGGTTTGATACCAGAAGCAACTGATTATTAGTGATATTGGCCATGCACAATTATGGAACTGAATGGGGAAAAAAGCTTATAAATATATGTTTCTTGCCTCTGTTTCTGGTGGCCCCCTAAAGTTGTGGCAGAAATAGAGTAGGCATTTCAGAAGAAAGCCAGATGTGAGACAGGGGAAATTTTACTTTTATTTTATGTATTTTTTTTATTAAAATAATTTTTTAATAGGAAATTTATTGTCAAATTGGTTTCCATACAACACCCAGTGCTCATCCCAACAGGTGTCCTCCTCAATGCCCATCACCCACTTTCCCCTCCCTCCCACCCCCCTTCAACCCTCAGTTTATTCTCAGTTTTTAAGAGTCTCTTATTTGCCTCCTTCCCTCTCTGTAACATTTTTTTTCCCCTTCTCCCCCATGGTCTTCTGTTAAGTTTCTCAGGATCCACATAAGAGTGAGAACATATGGTATCTATCTTTCTCTGTATGACTTATTTCACTTAGCATAACACTCTCCAGTTCCATCCACGTTGCTACAAAAGGCCATATTTCATTCTTTCTCATTGCTACGTAGTATTCCATTGTGTATATAAACCACAATTTCTTTATCCATTCATCAGTTGATGGACATTTAGGCTTTCCATAATTTGGCTATTGTTGAAAGTGCTGCTATAAACATTGGGGTACAAGTGCCCCTATGCAACAGCACTCCTGTATCCCTTGGGTAGATTCCTAGCAGTGCTATTGCTGGTCATAGGGTAGCTCTATTTTTAATTTTTTGAGGAACCTCCACACTGTTTTCCAGAATGGCTGCACCAGTTTGCATTCCCACCAACAGTGCAAGAGGGTTCCCATCTCTCCACAGCCTCTCCAACATCTATAGTCTCCTGATTTGTTCATTTCAAAGATGACAGATTTCTGCAGAAGCAATGTGGACTAGAGACATTAAAATTCCAGAAAGAAAAGAAACTTTCACAGAAGGAACTAATGTCTACTCACTGGGATCATTTGCTACATCCAACTTTTGGTCAAATATGAGAATTTGGGCTTAACCTTGGTAGAGGACCACTTTTGTGGGTCAAACAAATCAAAAACACTTTGGGAAGTCCAGTATAATTGGAACGAAAAATTGAGAACCTCAAACAGATGGCTAATTTTACTACTACAGACCTGTGCCAGCCTCTAAAGCTGTCTGGTATTTAAGACTAATGATTTAAACTAATCCAGCAGTTTCTTCCTCAAGATATTTTCCAAATTTTGAAGATGAATAGAGCAGGAGTCCTAAACAGCTGATATTTATGTTTCTGATATATATGTATGCAAATTCTGTGTGCCAAAAGGCATCCATCCCACTTCAAAGCATTAATTAGAATCTTTGGAGAGCCACACACTAGATATAAGAGTGACCCAGAAATAGGTTGGATCTATCTACATAAATCTAGCTTCAATTCAACATAATTCCTGTTTGGATTAAGTCAGTCAGCCTCACCTCTATCTTCATATTAAAGGAAATAGTAACTTATCAGAAACATACAAGAATTCTTTAAAACAATGTTTGGCATTCAACATGAATAAATAATCAAGTAAAAATATAGAGTTATAAGACCAATAAAAAACAATATGAGAAGTAATAAATGATATAGATATTATAATTAGGATATTAAGATCATATGTTTATTATTGATGGTATGTTCAAGGAAATAGAAAGAAATTAATAAAATGATTAAAATATGGAAATTTCAATAGATATTTGAAATCTATATAAAAGAATCAATCAGCTTAGCAGAATTAAACAATAAAACATCTAAATGTAAGAACATAGTAAATCATTTTAATAACATTTGAAGGCTGGCAACATAAATTGGAAGACAGGTAAATAATAAATGCCCAAAATAAAAAAAAAGAAAAGAAAAATATGGTGGGTAAGGTACATGTGGGGCACAGCCAATAGTTCTAATATACATGTAAGTTAGCACCGCAGAAGTATAAGAGAGAGAATATAAGGCAGAAGTAATATTCAAAGCAAATACTGCAAAGAATTTTCTAAAATGCTATAACATCAACCCACAGACTCAATCAAGAAGCTCAGGGAAATCCACTCAGTGAAGACACTCAGTGGTCTCTTCATTAAAACTTACTGAAATTGGGGGCACGTGGGCGGCTCAGTAGGTTAAACCTCCGACTTCAGCTCAGGTCATGATCTTACAGTTAGGGAACTCGAGCCCCACGTTGGACTCTGTGCTGACAGCTCAGAGCCTGGAGCCTGCTTGGGATTCTGTGTCTCCTCTTCTGTCTCCCTGCCCCTTTCCCATTCATGCTTTGTCACTCTCTCTCTCTCAAAAATAAATAAACACTTTAAAAAACCCTTTTGTTTATAAAGGAAAAGAAGCTTTTTGAAATTTAATGCAGGCAAAATCATTATAAATTCAAAACCCTTAGTAATGAGTTTTTGTGTCTCTCCAGTCAGTAACTAAATATACTTTTCTCAAGTCTGGGCCATTGCCAAAGGGAAAATAGAATAGGTAATGGAGGCAGGATATATAAATACCATGTACGGTAGCTGCTTCTGCTATTCCTCGCTATTTCTTTCTTCTCCATACTGATTACAATCAGGAAAGGAAAAGGCAAATATCACCACGGAGAATTCCACACAAGGAACTTGCTATTTAGGTTGTAAAGGGAGCAAGACAAGAGGCAAAAACAAGCAAACAAAAGAACACTGAGGTAATGCAGAGATAATAACTACCCTTTCAGGGATGTGGTTTAAATAAAAGGAAATGTATGGCTCCTGAGGCTAGGTCACAAAAAACATTGCTGCTTCTGCCTGGCCCTTGGATTGCCTCTTCTGGGGAATGAGGTGGATTCCCAGACCTCAAGTACTCAGAGCAGCCACTGCCTGGGGTTGTGCTTCTTACTTATGAGGGTGTGATGTAGGGATGCTTTGGTTTCTGGGAACTCAGAGGAGAAACCTGAGGACAGGGCGCTTCCTACACCTGCTTATGCATCTGAAGGCCACGATGTATCTGGTTCTGAAAAACCCTGGAGCCAATTGCTTTTGGGAGGTCAACTTCCGCTGCTAGGGCCATCAGACAGACACCAAGACCAAATACTGGAAAAAATAAATCTGATTGTTTTCTCCCACTTTCTACTTTTTCTGCAGTGCCTCTTATTGTCAGTGTCTATCAGGAAACCTGACAGCAAAGGAGACTGGGTGGTGTAGTTTTTCAGCATCGATCCCCAATATCACAGAGCGAAGTATTAAGTGGAGTTGAAAATTGTCATTAAAAATTAGCATATTTTCCTGTCTGACACTTAGTATACTTTTATTTCCTCATATTCAAGATTATAAATATGTCTACTTGACTACTTGGGACCATGAAATATAAGTAGAAAAGCTATGCTACTTACAAGTGGGAGTATATAGTAGCCTCTACATTGTATTGCACCTTAACTTCCTCCTGATTGTTACTGATCATATCCTTTTTTTAAGTTTATTTATTTCTTTTGAGAGAGAGAGAGACAGAGCTCACGAGCAGGGGAGGGGCAGAGAGAGAGGGAGAGAGAATTCCAAGCAGGATCTTCACTGGCAGCATGGAAACTGACATGGGCCTCGATCTCATGAATCTTGAGATCCAACCTGAGCCAAAATCAATAGACAGACGTCAACTAACTGAACCACCTAGGCGCCCCACTACTGATGTTATCTTAAATGATATTCACTCGGATCCCAGAAAGAGCATCTTGTGGAGCAGAGTCTTTAGCCAACCTGCATTTGACATGTGTTGGGAAGGAGAAATAATTAAGGTTTAACCACTGAACTTTTGATGTTGTTTGTTAATGAAGCACACCACAGATAATCATCAATAGTATAGCAATGATGGCCTTATGAACAACTGAAGAAAAGAAGCACAGTGGTAATTATTCATGTTTTCCTTGTTCTGTTACCTGTTTACATTCTTCCAACTCTTTTATACCAAAAAAAAGACAATGATGACTTTAAATGAGGTAATTAAACATATTTTTGCAAGGCATCAAAGAGAGACTTTCCACTGAACTACAAGGGGAATGAATGTCACCCAAAGAAAAATAAAACGGATGACAATGTTCCCTTCCCTTGGTAAAGAGATTGAATCTGCTTTTGATCAAAATATAGGGGCTTTACATTAGGCAAGAGTATGCTGTTCTCCCTAAAGTTGCTCTTTAGGAGCAACTTATAAGTGAGGAAATGTTTTATTGATTTAAGAATTAAAGGAAGAGTCTATGCTAGTTAGTACACATTTGCTAATTGACTTTTTTAAATCTAGCTGATGTGACAAAGGAAATAAATGCTTTTTCAAGTCTAGTTTCTTTCCGAAAAATCATGTTCCCCAAATAAAAAATCCTTCCACACACCTTCTAAAAACAATAACTTAAAAAGCAAGTGTATGTATCATTACCCAGGGCTCAAGCCCTCAATGTAATTAGAAGACTAGAATAATCATCTCTAAATCCACACGAAAACAAGGAGTAATGTAGGAACTTTGTGAGGTGTAGGAAAGTTAGTTGGACTCTGAGATGTGACAAAAAAAATTTTAATGAAAAACAAATACAAACTCATAATGTTAATGAGAGTTTACCATAGAAGGAATATCATTCACTAAATGGAAAAATAATAACTTTTGTGTATCAGATGGCCAATAACTAGGGAGTCCAAAGGAAAAATATTGGAAAGCTTTCAGGATCTGAACCAGATTTCTTAAAAAGACATCATTTATGAACAGAAGGAAGACCTTGTATAATAGTTTTCCATGCTGCATAACAAATTACCACAATCTTAACACCTTAAAACACAAATTATCTCACAATTTCTTAACTGAGAAACCTGGGCACTGTCTAGCTGGGAGTTCTGCAAAGCTACAATCAAGCCATCATGAAGCCTGAATCATGATCTGAAGGTTTGACTGGGGGTAGGTCCACTTCAAAATTGTTGGCAGAATCACATTTTTAATGGCTATCAAATTCCTGGTGGCTTATTTATAACAATGGAGAGAGAGACTCCACAGCAAGTTTGTTAGCAAGAGTTTTATAGCACATAACATAATCATGAGAGCAATATCACATCATCTTTGTCATATTGTATTGACTGGAAGCAAGTTATGGAGTCTGCCTAGCCTTGTGGAGATGAGATTGTACGAGAACATGGACAGCAAGAATTAGGAATCATGGAGACTCCTTTAAACTCTACCTGCCATATCTTGGAAAGGAAATATTTTCCTGGAAACTGCGTGGAGAATTCTTTTAAATGGCCCAAATCGTGCTAAACATGACATTACAAAATATTAGAAAAAAGAGGAATATGTACTATGTTTTGGCTGGAAAAATTCTGGCCTTTATTTAAAGTTCTATTAAAATAAGTTAACCAGCCTAAGCCACCAGCTTTCCCCCCTGCCCCACTCCCATAGATTCATCTGTTACAGCAAGTTCAGGAAAGGGCAAATATATCATTCTGAAGACAAAAAGAATTTAACACAGCATGCGTAAAAAAATACTGTAAGAAAAAGACAAAAATGTGAATTAACTAATTCAGTAACTGGAAACAAGTTATCAGATCCCAAACGGACTGGTAGGAAAAATTAGAGAAATAAAAAAAAAAAAAAAAACAGTACATAAAGTCTGCTTGCCTTATTTTCTAATGTGGAAGAAGCAATAGGTAAGGAGGTTTCCAGATAACCAGGTTCATGAGTTTTATTTTTATAAATCAGTCTTACAATCTGGACTGTATCTGGATGATGTGCCTATCTACTAACTCTACCTTACCTAAAATAGGTACTCAGTATGTTTTTTATTAACAAATGAAACGCTTGAATAGCACATTTTATATCCTTGTGGCCCTTTTCTCTTGCTATTTTCTGCCTCTTTGCAAGTTTACATGAAATTGGACTATAGTGCCTTGACAGACATTTATCTCGGGTTAAAATAAAATAACATTGATAATATGAAACCCAAAATAATTCTAAGACTTTTTTTCCCTTACTATTGTTCTATACATTATGCACCTTTCTGATGTTTAATTTAAAAAAAAAAACCGTTTGCCAAGAATACTTAATTAAAATTATTCATCTAAACTTTAGGGTACACTTGTCAGGAACATCTCTCTCCAGAGACATTTTAATTGTTTTCCTGCAAGAATTCCCTGTGATACTTAGGGAAAAAAAAGAAAAAAAGAAAAACAGATAAAACCGGGCAATTTGTTTTGGCAACAATAGTTAGAAAACCAAATTTTCCTACTGGAAGGTTAAGGAAAAATAAAATAAAATAAAATAAAAAATTACAACCAATCTTTACAAAAGTTACTAGGAACCAGGTCTAATATTATATTAGTAGTCTTCCTAGCATCTAAGGTTAGGACATTGTTATTTTTATAGAAATTTTGGAAAACAAGGGATACTAAATGTGTGGTCTTGGATTGTGCAATTTAAGATAGTTCCTTACAATGTGGAGAAACAGAAACCCTCTTGCACTGTTGGTGGGAATGCAAACTGGTGCAGCCACTCTGGAAAACAGTGTGGAGGTTCCTCAAAAAATTAAAAATAGGCCTACCCTATGACCCAGCAGTAGCACTGCTAGGAATTTACCCAAGGGATACAGGAGTACTGATGCATAGGGGCACTTGTACCCCAGTGTTTATAGCAGCACTCTCAACAGTAGCCAGGTTATGGAAAGAGCCTAAATGTCCATCAACTGATGAATGGATAAAGAAATTGTGGTTTATATACACAATGGAGTACTACGTGGCAATGAGAAAGAATGAAATATGGCCCTTTGTAGCAACGTGGACGGAACCGGAGAATATTATGCTAAGTGAAATAAGCCATACAGAGAAAGACAGATACCATATGGTTTCAGTCTTATGTGGATCCTGAGAAACTTAACAGAAACCCATGGGGGAGGGGAAGAAAAAAAAAGAGAGAGAGAAAGGTTAGAGTGGGAGAGAGCCAAAGCATAAGACACTCTTAAAAAATGAGAACAAACTGAGGGCTGATGGGGGGTGGGAGGGAGGAATGGGTGGGTGGTGGGTATTGAAGAGGGCATCTTTTGGGATGAGCACTGGGTGTTGTATGGAAACCAATTTGACAAAATTTCATATATTTTTAAAAAGTAAAATAAAAAAATAAAAATAAATAAAAATAAAATTAAAAAAAGATAGCTCCTTACATTTCAAGGATTTTCTGTCTCACAAATTTTTACTCATTCTTATGCAGCTCACCTCTTTTCTATGGCTGATAATTCTTGATTCTCACTCATGGTTTGAACCTCTCCTTATAAACGAAGAGCTTTACTTAATTAACCAGCAAAATACACAACTTTCTCCCCTCTATTTGCTTATTTCACTGTAACCACTGTCCTCATCCCACATTTTTCTTTCTCTTTTACTTTTCATTCATTTTGAGAGTCTTACCCAGAAAGTTTGGTCTCTAGTTCTGCTGTGTAGCCAGGTAGAAACTTAGGGCAGGAGCCCATTTGGCTGTTGACCTCTCCCTTCTCCACCCCTCTAGCTTTACTCCTAAACAATGAGTTAGTGCCAGACACTGCTACCCAATTAAAAATTTTGCATACCACTTGAAAATCAGCCTTTCAGATTAAACATAGATTGTCTACATGGAACAGTCCATAGAGCTTTTTCCACTGTGTGACCAACTGTTTCCTGGATTGCAACATGCAGGACCTCTCCCCAGTGGTTAGGCTAGCCTTTGGAAAAGGGCATCAGACCAAAGACTTGCAGCTGAGGGACCTCATAGGCCAGAAGGAAAGAATGAACTGCACATGCTTGGGTGCAAATCTATAGTCTTCCAGGAGGCCCAACGCCTTAGGACAACAATATGGACTTCTTCTGGTATAGAAGTCTGAGGCCCAACCAAACCTCTGCCAAGCTCCAAAGCCACAGCAACCCAAAGATGCCCACTGATGGCAGACCTCCATGCCAGTAGATCATTTGACCACAGGAACAGTAAGCAAATATCTTGCTAGAGGGTTTTTTGGAGTAATAATGAGTGATGCCACTCTCATTTTTACCCATTGATTCCTGGACCCATAAATCCTGGCTATAGAAGAAAACAGTAGCATTCATTGGATGCTGACTCAGAGCATATACAGCTTTCTGGAGAACTTTGCCCCAGCCCTGCAAGGTATTGTCACCTAGCTTGTGATAGAACTAGGTCTTCAAAAAGCCATTCCACCATGGAATGCTTTAGGGTGGTAGGAAACATAGTAATACCAGAAAATTCCATGAGTGTGGGCATATTGCTATACTCCCTTTGCTATGAAGAGAGTTCATTGATCAAAACTGTACATACAAAGCTGTATGTAAGACCATGGTAGAGGACAACACATTCTCTTTCTCCATGAATGGCAGTGTGAGCAGAAGCATTGCATTCAGGGAAGGTAAATTCATAGGTAGATTGTCTATTCTAGTAAGACAAAACTCTGCCCCTTCAACGATGGAAGCAGCCCAGTGTAATCAACCAGCCACCAGGTAGCTAGCTGGATGATCACCCTGGGAAACAGACAATTTTGGGAACTCAGTCTTAGTCTCTGTTTCTGGTAGACTGGGCTGCTGGTACCTTGGTGAATGCAAATCCATGCTGCTGAGATTCTGCATAACCTCCATCCCTGCTACTATGGCCACTTTGTTCCTGAGCTCTCTGAGCAATGATGGGAAAGGCTGGGAAAATACGATGACTGGTATCCACAGAATGGGCTAACCTATCCACTTAATTATTAAAATCTTCTGCTGAGGTCATCCTTTGGTGAGCATTCACATGGAACACAAATATCCTCACATATTTTTGCCCTCAAGTAAGGTCTATCTATATGCTTTCCTGCAAAATTTCCTAGTCACAAATTTTCCAATCATGTAACTTCCAAGTGCCTTACCATTAAATGAAACCATTGGACATAGTCCATGAATATGTATAGAATTGCATGCCTGGTCATTTCTCCTTCTAAGCAAAGTGAACAAACAGATGCACTGTTTGAAGTTCTGCCCACTAAGAAGGTTTTGCTTCACCACTGTCCTTCAGGAATGTCCCAGAAAGGGGCTGTAGAACTACAGCCATCCACTTTCAGGTAGTTCCTGCATATCATGTAGAAACATCTATAAAGCAGGCCCAAGACTTCTTTTCCTCTGTCATTTAATCACAGAGAACTCTCCATGAAGCCAGAGGTACAGGCTGGGAGAGGAGGGCAGTGTAGCCTGAATGGGGAGCATGGGTGTTTGGCCGCTTCTTCAGGTTACTTTCTTGTGCCTTCAGGGCCCGCTTGAACCTGAACACATGTATACCACTTTCATTTGATGATGGAGAGATGCTGTCCACACCAACTATATGGCTTCTTGAATTAGACAAACACCCAGTTCATGATTGCCAGCTGAGATTGCATGGTAACTTTGGGGCTTTATTGTCAAATGTTTAGTCTCCACTGAGGTCTAGTAACAGACCAAGAGCTATTTCTCTAATGGAAAGTAATTATCTGCAGAATATGGCAGGGCTTTTCTTCAAAATCCTAAAGACCTATGCTGTGACTCATCTATAGGGACCCACCAAAGGCTCCAAGCAGAATCTCTAGCTGCCATGACCTTTTAAGCATCACTGGATCTGCTGGATCGTGTGATCCCACAAGCAGTCTGCACCTGTTTCCCAACCTTCTCCTGTTTCTGGCCCCACCCAAAACTAGCAGCTTTTCAGGTCACTCCATAAATGGGCCAGTGTAACAAACCTAAATGAGGACTAAGCTGTCTCCAAAATTCCAAAAGGCCCACTAAATGTTGTGCCTTATTTTTGGCTTTAAGAGAGGCCAGAGGCAGGGCCCCTGGGTAGCTCAGTCATTTAAGCATCGGACTTTAGATTTTGGCTCAGATCATGATCTCACAGTTTGCGAGTTTGAACCCCACATCAGGCCTTGCACTGACAGGACAGAGTCTGCTTGGGATTCTCTCTCTCTCTCTCTCTGAAAAATAAATAAACTTAAAATTAAAGAAAGAAGGGCCGGATGCAGCAACTTATCTTTCACTTAGAAGAGATATCTTGATATGCCCCAGAACCTAGAAATTTCACTGAGATAGAAAGCCTCTGAATTTTAGCTGGATTTATTTCCCAACCTCTGCCATGCAAATGTTTTACCAATAAGTCTGGAGTAGTTGTTACTTCTTTCTCACTACATCCAATCAGTTTAATGTGATCAATGTAATGGATCAGTGTGATATCTCATGGAAGAGAAAGGTAATCAAGATGCCTACAAACGAAATTATGACAAGGGGTTGGAATTGATGTACCCTTGAGGTAGGACAGAGTAGTAAACCTGTATTGCTGGCCTTTCTAGCTGAAAGCAGACTGTTCCCTTGATCTTTACTAAGAGGTATTGAGAAATAGCACTTGACCTACTTAGACATTTTTTTAAATAAGCTTACCACATGATCCAGGCTCTGTTGTTTAGCTCTTCTGGTATATTAAGTCCAAGGGAGCTTCAACTTTTTATGGGAGATCAATATGCCTGATGAAGCCAAATAATAAACCCCAATGAGATTTCAAATAAAAAGAACCTTACATTTTGAAGCTAAGTTTTGTCTTCCTCAAAAATCAAATACTATTTTAGAAAATGTCTGGTTTTCAAAAAGTTCTAGTGGAGGCTGAATGTCTGCTCATAATGCAATAGACGACCCTAGAACCTGAGCTGCTCACCTAAATTGGGCATTTTAAACTGAATCATAAAGTGGGCATTTCCAGTACTCCAAATCACACATTTTATTAGTGGAACTGGAAAACTAACAGAGCCTGAAATCATAAGCAATTTCTGTTAACAGGTTAATCACTCTCCCAACATACCTGCTTCTGTCACATGGGTGTCCCATTAACACATGTCTGTGGCTTCTTCGAGAGTTTTCTATGAAAAATTGGCTAAAAAAAAAAAAATCAGGATTGCCTTCCAGAGGCCTTGTCTTCTCAAGTACCTTCTCAAGTACCTTGTCTACTCAAAAGAAATAGCTTCGTAAAATGGAACCAACTGTTGAATTGATTTTTCAGCAGAGAAACAAATCATTGTAAAACTAGCAAGCTATTCATCATTATGCAATTATTTTCTCTGATTATATGACCAGCACATAATGTTGTTCACTGACAACCAGAATATACTGTTTTGACGAAGAAGGAGTAAAGATATGGGTGGTATCTCTCATTCACACTTGAAGACCCATTTAAAAATATCAGATTCCTATATTTAGGGCTCTAATATCTGTTGGCTTAGAGATTTTAGTACCCACTGGAGGAATACTCCTACCGAGAGACATAATACATTTCAGTCCAACTTAAAAGTAACAGTTAACATGCATATTAAACTTAGATTCCAAATGCCACTAGACCAAAAAAGTGGATTATGGAGTAGATTGAGATTATTAACTCTGAGTATCAAGGGAAATAGGTTGCTATAAAGTGGAGAAGAAAAATTTTGAATTTTTAAGGTGATTTAAGCTACCTTCTTTTATTATTCTTATATATAATATAGCACCAATATATATAGTACCATGTGTCTTCTTTTCACTTCTCTTTCTACATATGGTATGTGTAAATGGTATTTAATTTACTATTTATTCCACAGATGGCCATATGTCCAGGTAGTTGCCTAAAGCAATTAGAGAGGAACTAATAGCTATCATCCAAAAATTCTGACTTGATTTTGAATGTAAGAAGTCACAAGGTATTTTTCTCTTTTTAGGAAAATTTGGAGGTTTTTTATTTTGATTTTCTTTTTTGTCAGTCCCAAGAATAATTGCTGGGTGTCAGAAACAGAAATATGTGTTTCAGAATGGGCATGTCACAGTTGGCTTTGAAAGTGCTGGACTATGGGGCGCCTGGGTGGCTCAGTTGGTTAAGTGACCGACTTCCGTTCAGGTCATGATCTCGCGGTCCCTGAGTTTGAGCCCAGCGTCGGGATCTGTGCTGACAGCTCAGAGCCTGGAGTCGTGTCTCCCTCTCTCTGACCCTCCCCCATTTATGCTCTGTCTCTCTCTGTCTCAAAAATAAATAAACATTAAAAAAAAAGTGCTGGACTGAAGTGAATTTTTTTTTTAAATTAGTCTGGTGTTAATTTTCCTTTTCTAAAATATGTTGGATATTTTAATTTATTCATTTTAAGCACGAGCTTTTTGGGTTTTTTTAATATTTTATTTATTTATTTATTTTAGTTTCATTTTTGGTAAAACTCTATCCCCAACATGGGGTTTGAACTCACGACCCCAAATCAAGAGTCACATGCTCTACTGACTGAACCAGTCAGGTAGCCCTCATCACTTCTATTTAAATATAATTTTTCCTTTCTAATGGTTTTATATTTATAGAAAAATTACAAAGATAGTACAGAGAGTTCCTACATACCCCTTGCCAAACTTCCCATGCTGTTAACACCTTACAATACTATGGAATATTTATCACAATAAAGGAAGCAAGAATAGTATACTACTAACTAAACTCCACACTTAATGTAGATTTCACTAATATTTTTTCCCTTGATGTCCTTTTGCTGTTCCAGGATTCCATCCAGGACACTGCATTAATTCTCATGTCTCTGAGGCACGTCTTGACTCAGACAGTTTGTCAGGCTTTTCTGGTTTTTGATGACCTTGTTGTTTTGAAGAACACTGGTCAGGTATTTTACAAAATGTCCTTCAATTTGGCTTTGTTTGATGCTTTTATCCTGGTTAAACTGAGAGTGGGTTTTGAGAAGAAAAACCATAGAAATAAAGTGCTATTCTCATCACACCATATGACCACATTCATACTGTCAACATGACTTAACATTGATGATATAAACTATAGAGTTATCTGGCTGAGATAGTGTTTTCCAGGTTTCTCCCTTATCAAAACAAATTATCCTCACACCTTCCATAACACTGTTCTCTATAAGCAGTTCTCTAACAGGATCTCATATTCAAGAGGCTAAGTTCTACTTTCTTGAGGTTGGAAGGTATCTGCATAAATTATTGGGAATTCTTCTCTACAGGAAAGTTGTCTCCTCTCTCTGATTTATTTATTTCTTAAACCATTATGAATTATGGACTTGGTATTTATTTTATACTTTGAGTTATAATCTAATACTATCTTCTTTTTTTTAGTTTTATTTATTTATTTTTTTAATATATGAAATTCATTGTCAAATTGGTTTCCATACAACACCCAGTGCTCATCCCAACAGGTGCCCTCCTCAATACTCATCACCCACCCTCCCCTCCCTCACACTCCCCATCAGCCCTCAGTTTGTTCTCAGTTTTTAAGAGTCTCTCATGCTTTGTCTCTCTCCTACTCTAACCTCTTTTTTTTTTCTTCCCCTCCCCCATGGGTTCCTGTTAAGTTTCTCAGGATCCATATAAGAGTGAACACATATGGTATCTGTCTTTCTCTGTATGGCTTCTTTATTTCTTGCTCAAATTTTCCCACATCTGGTCATATGGAGTTCTTTCAAATTGATTCCTGTGACATTTTAAAAAAATTAATATTTATTTTTGAGAGAGAGAGACAGAACATGAGCAGGGAGGGGCAGACAGAGAGGGAGACACAGAATCTGAAAGGGGCTCCAGGATCTGAGGTGTCAGCACAGAACCTGACGCAGGGCTTGAACCCACGAACCATGAGATCATGACCTTAGCTGAAGTCGGACACTCAACTGACTGAGCCACCCAGGTGCCCCTCCTGTATTTTTTAAAAATGTCCTATGTTGTAAATAGACACTTTCCAAAGAAGACATCCAGATGGCTAACAGACACATGAAAAAATGCTCAACACCACTTATTATCAGGGAACTACAAATCAAAACCACAACGAGATACCACCTCACACCAGTCAGAATGGCTAAAATTAACAACTCAGACAACAACTGATGTTAGCAAGGATGCAGAGAAAGAGCAACCCTTTTACACTGCTGGTGGGAATGCAAACTGGTGCAGCCACTCTGGAAAACAGTATGAAGGTTCCCCCAAAAATTAAAAGTAGAACTTCCCTATGACCCAGCAATTGCACTACTAGGTACATATCCAAGGAACACAGGTGTGCTGTTTCAAAGGGGCACATGCACCCCAGTGTTTATAGCAGTGCTATCAACAATAGCCAAAGTATGGAAAGAGCCCAAATGTCCATCGATGGATGAATGGATAAAGAAGTGGTATACATATATAATGGAGTATTACTCGGCAATCAAAAAGAATGAAATATTGCCATTTGATCACTCGTATGTGAAATTTAAGAGACAAAACAGATGAACATAAGAGACTATTAAGTACAGAGAACACACTGAGGATTGCTGGCGAGGCTGTGGGTGGGGGCATGGACTAAATAGGCTTAGGGCATTAAGAAGAACACTTGTTGGGATGAGCACTGGGTATTATATGTAGGAGATGAATCACTGGAGTCTACCCCTGAAATCATTATTGCACTATATGCTAACTAACTTGGATGTAATAAATAAACAAACAAACAAACAAACAAACAAACTAGGTGGCTAGGCTGGTTAAGTGTCTGACTCTTGATTTCAGCTAAGGTCATAATGTCAGGTTGTGAGATCGAGCTCTGTGTCAGGTTCTGCACTGGGAATGGAGCTTGTTTAAGATTCTCTCTTCCTCTCCTTCTCTCCCTCTGCCCCTGACCTCACTCAAAAAAATAAATAAAATATAAAATAAAATAAAATGTCCCATGCTTTTATGTATTATGGACTCTCTTACTTTCTGGCACTATAAGATTCTTCATACTCACCTTGGATGTCCCTTGCCCAAACCTAGAATCAACAATTTGTACATTGATTCTTGGTTCCTTTTGCTAGAGAATGTAATTAGAAACCAGAATTGGGTTCCTAGGTATGCTTATCGTTATTGAGATGTCATTGCCTCCTTGTGTCAAGATACACACACACACACACACACACACACGTGTGTAGGTTTACATACAAATCTATAATCGTTTCTGCATCTACCCTAGGCTGCATCTGCAGATTACACTACGCTAATCTGCATCTACACTAATCTAAAAACGAGTTCATACTAAAGTCCCCAACTCTAATCCCATGCCATGTGACTTACACTAGCCTTCTGTTTTGCTGATCTGTAACCTCCCATTTCAGAAGTGAGAAATGTGATGGTCTCCACCATTTGCCATGCATTTACTTTAATTTGTTCCATCCCACTATACATGCAGCCAAGTTTCACAGTTGTAACCTGTCTCTCTGTGAGAAAGAACATTATCAACCAGAGTGCAATGTGTATGCACTGTTCCTTTTATACTTTGTCTTATATTTCCCTTGATTCTCTTCATTACAATTATGTCATATATTTGTAACAGTGTGGTTCTTTTATCACAGTCTACATTTCATCCATGGATCCGTAACCTCCTAAATTTTTTAAATGTGTATATGTGATTATTCATCATTTGTGTCACGAAAGCCTGTGGGCTTTGACAAATGCATGGTGCCAAGTATCGGCCACAGAAGTACTATTAAGATTAACTCCACCACTGAATAGCCCTTGGATTTTCATGTGAGCATAAGTTTTCAAATCAGCTAGGTAAATATGTGGGACCACAAAGGCTTGTTTGCAGAATTTGTCTATGTTTAATAAATAAGCATCTGCTAACTATCTGCTATACTTTCTGCTATTCCTCATCAGCAATACACGAGAGTTTCTATCACTCCACCACTTCACCAATATTTAGTATTGTCAAGTTTTTGGACTTAAGCCATTTTATAGGTGTGCCATTTTATTTTGAAGATTCTTTTTTTTTCTAATTAAATAAAGTTATAAGCAAGTGGCTAGCCATCCCCTAGTAAAGGGCCACACACGGACTCAAAATTCAGCCATATGGAACACTAAATCAGAATTTAAATTATTGGAAAGGGGGAAAAGGTTTGAAAATGCTTGGAGCTCACGTGCTCCAGATATAGGCTTCAGTGAGACTGAATTCTGCTAGCAGACTCTTCTACAGTTCTTATCTCTTCATGTCTTGGGATTCCTTGGTTTCTACTCAATTATAAGGGTGGTTCCCTAGTTTTTCTATCCATTCATGTGTTCTACAGAGCCTTCTAATAAATTTCCCTTGCTTACATTAGCCAAAGTAACTTTTAATGTTTTATGAACAAACAAACCTAACATATATATACTGGTCTCCCTTCGTCCACAGGGGATCGCTGTCAAGATTCCCAGTGGAGGCCAAAAAACAGCAGATAGTACCAAAGTCTCTAGATACTGTTTTTTCTCTTATACCTATATGCTTATGGCAAAGCTTAATTTATACATTAGGCACAATAAAGTATTAAAACCAAACACTAATAAGGAAATAGAACAATTATAGCAATATACTTTAATAAAAGTTATGTAAATGTGCTCTCTCGCTCTCTCTCTCAAAATATATTACTGTCGTGTACTCACCCTTCTTCTTGGGATGATGTGAGGGGATAAAGTGCCTATGTGCTGAGAAGTGAGGTGAATGATGTAGGCATTGTGACATAGTGCAAGGCTACTACTCATCTTCTGATGTTGTGTCAAAGGAGAATCATCTGCTTCTGGACTATGACTGACCTCAGGTACCCAAAATCGTGGAAAGCAAAACCATGAATAATGAGGGAACTACTGTACCCTCAGTTAAACGAATGAAAAAAGTCAAAGATAGTAAAATAATAATTCCTTTATTGGAAACATTGGTATGGAGCCAAGAACATCTATTTTTAAATTCTAGACCACATTCAGAATGTTAAAAACAAAGAAACAAACAAAAAACATAGTCCTGTAACAAAAATATTGAAGTAGTCTTTGGTAAAAGAATTTTTCTAAGTTGGTTTTGTAACAATTAAAAGAGAAGCTTATTTTTGTTAATAGTAGGTTACATACCAGAGTACTTTACCATTCCCCATCTGCCACCTATTTCGCCACCTCCTTTCCTAACCTTACAAGTAGTGTACTCCCCAGATTTCCCAGAATTTACTGGCTGTATTGATATATTCTGATATTGTAGAAACAGGCAAACACATTAAACAGTACATCTTTTACAACATCCTTCCACTTCTGCCTTGGGCATCTTCCCATCATTACAATTTTATCTCATAATATACAAATAAAAGATATACAATAGGAGTGAACCCTTGATTTTTTCCAGCAATATTTTCTGTTGCTTTTTTTATATTGGAATTAACTACAATTTGCATTGGAAAGCACAACCTGAATTTAAAAATTATAGCAACATGACAACAAAGATATTACTCTCCAAGTGTATATTACTTCATTATAATTACAACACCAATTCAACAAATATTAGGAAAACAAAAAGATCATATGCAACTAAAATACCAAATACAAAGCAAACAAAAATTTTGTACAGGTAAATAGCATTTATCAAAGAAAAAAAATAATCCAGTGCAAATTGGCAAAAGTGATTTGGAACATCCAATGCAATTTTTGTCCCCTCAAGATAGAACACTGATACTGAAGACTAGATATGGGGGCCCAGTTTTGTAAACACTGGGTATGAAATAACTTTCTCCATCTCTTTTATATGATAATAAATCAATAACAATCAATATTTTTAAAAAAATAACAAGATATAAACACCCATGATTTATTGAGATAAACTCACAATGGCACACAAAAAAAATCTTAAAATATGACACCATATTTCTACTCAAGAATGGTGGGCCCAAAATTAAGTCACTATGAATAGATTCATACAGAAATTAAATATTACAACCGAGAAATCATCCTGCTTTGAGTTGACACTTCCTCTACTCATAAATAAGAGATAATATATTCTAAGATTAACATCCTACCAAACCAATTTTCTGTCTATCATCTAAGTAGTTCCAAAGGAAAATAATAACAAAATTAAATCCCCCTTTCCCTACTATCTCCACCATCATAAAGTTATACTTACAAAGATTGGAGACTATAATGTTGATCGGATGACTGGAAATGCTACTGATGCTGAAGATATAACACTGCTCTCAAGGAAGAGTGAATGATAGGTTGCTACTACTCCTTCAATGAAAACTATTCATTCATCTGTAGGTGGTCAACTTAAAGGATCCTTAAGTGACTCATACTTGACCCCATGTTAAAATCAAATCAGGACAAAACTATCAATGAACCCATTATGAGTCACAAAAAAAGTGAATTAGTATAAAGCTTTTTTCTTCCACAGGATTTTTCCCAAAGCTTGTTTGACATCCTTGTTTCTTAGAGAATAGATCAGAGGGTTTAACATGGGTGTGACCAATATATAAAATACTGAAGCCACTTTACGCAGTTCAGTATTGCTTGGAGGTGTGAGATACACAAATGAGACAGTCCCATAGAGCAAACTTACTACTCCCAAATGGGAGCTGCAGGTGGAGAAGGCTTTCCTTCTCCCTTCACTGGAAGGGATTTTCAAGACTGTGGTCCCAATGTACATGTAAGATACTACAATAACAACTATGGTAGGCAAAATAATGAAGGCAGCCAAACTAAGAGACACCATCTTATTGACAGAGAGATTGGAGCAGGAGATCTTCTCAATTTGGTAAGAATCACAGTAGAAGTGATCAATGACTCGGGAAGCACAGAAAGACGCTGAGAATGTTGTGCTGACTTGGAGGATGGAACTGAGCCATCCACAGAGATAGGAACCAGCCACCAGCTGAGTGCAAAGTCGTCTTGACATGTGCACACTGTAAAGAAGAGGGTTGCAAATGGCGATGAAACGGTCATAAGCCATGGCTGCCAGAACAAACCCTTCTGTTACAATGAAGAAGGCAAAAAAGAAGAGCTGGGCAGCACACCCCACAAAGGAGACAGTCTTTTTCTCAGACAGGAAGTTGACCATGGCTTTCGGGGCAATAACAGTGGAGTAGGAGAGGTCAATGAAGGAGAGATTGCCTAGAAAGAAATACATTGGTGTGTTCAGCTGGGAGTCAGTCACAATGATTGTCATCATACTAATGTTCCCAAAAAGAACCATGCCATAGACCAGCAGGAATAGGAGGAAGAAGAGAATGTGGAGCTCTGGATGAACCCTGAAGCCTACAAGAATGAAGTCAGTTACATCTGAGTGGTTGCCTGCTCCCTTGTCACCCATGGCAAGAACCTGATAAGAGGTACAAGACAAGATTAAACATTGAACTTCCTATTTATTTCCTGGTATCATAAAACACCCTTTCTGTGGACAAATTTGAAATTTGTTATCCTTCTTGCCATCCAACTGTGGTAGGTATGATTTGCTGTGCCTTTTGATAGAAGGTGAATCTAAAGTATAATTGTGACTGTCCATCAGTACACAACATGTAAATTATCCAACTCATAGTTTTCTAATGTGACTCTCCAAATCCAGCGTTCTTCCCATTATAGCACATGTGACATTTATGCATAAAACATTATTTCTTTAAACCTGTTTAACTCTTCACTTGATTGTCATGGTAATTTGAATATGTCTGAAGGTTTTAGAGTTGCATAAGTATTTGTCTTCATCTTTAATTAGTAATTTTAAACTCATTTTATCCTTGTAATGCTTCCAATATACAATAGAAAAATCTAATTTCAAAGTGATTTAAAACTTCATGAATAAACATTAGATCTAAATAGAGGTTACTATTTAAGTAGTTTGTGAGAGTTTAGGTCACCTAGAGATTTAGTCAGTATCCAAAATAAAAATCTTGGAAAACAGAATGCATCATCACCTTCTTGAAGTGGACAAAGCTCAGACACACTACCAGGAGAAGAAATCCATAGATTCTACATATCTGTGCACAAATCTGTCAAGAAGCCAATTTGATTTTAAACATCTGTGCAAATGAGAAAAAAAGGGGGGCACTTCAAAACAATGTATTGATTAAATTTTTGAAAAGTAATTTTATGATGTCTCCATTTAGAGTGAGATCCATAAATATATTAGAATTTTTAAAACAATTATTTTAAACCTGTTACACAGTTAGAAATAGTCTGATTTTTTTTTGTCCTATAACATTGGAAACTCTCTGTTTTCTCCAATAAAGTGACGCAGCTATTTCTGTTATTCAGATTTTAAAATCAATTGTGACTTAAACCACCCAACAGAGGGGACAGCTCACGTGGCTTATCAAAAGCGCCAAATGATCTAAAGTATTCATTTTCAACTTGGCACGTGTGGGCAGAGTCACCATGCTCTGCTCTCAGTCTCCATCAGCATGTGACTGTCTGTCTTCAATCCTCTGCCCTTGTCCCTCAGCTCCTACTGCTCTCAGCCCATCTTTCTTCTCTCGACCAGATACCAACCTTCTCAAAATATTAGTAACTTAGTGCACACGAGGAAAAAACTAGCAACATCTCAATAATGAAATCCTTCAGCCTCTTCTTTACCCCAGCACTCCCAGGACAAACCAAAATCCACTGAAATAATCTTAATTAAGCAAAGCACTAAGTGCCAATGTTAACTTGTATAAGGACATCTGCAATTAAGTATTGTTGTAACACTAGGCTTAAAGGAATAAACATTTAACAGTGGAATTTCAGGCATCAGACATCAAATTTAAGTGAGTAAAGGAACAGAAAAAAGACTAGAGATTTTAGAGAAAGTAAGAAGGCCTTGTCAAAGCTACCAAATTCACATCATACAACTGGATATCTGGCAGTATTAGCAGAAACTTTTCTTTGTTTTATTTATAGTTCTCATTGTTATTAACCAAGTTATATATGCCTGAAACTATATCAGGCAGTATGCAGTGACAAGAGATCATTGTTTTGAGATTGCTCTCATTTTTCAAGAGTAATGTGTATTCATCCAGTTGTTCGTTAAGTCACTGAACACTATGGGCCCCTATGGTACGCCAGCCAAAGTACAGGAATACACAAGTATCATAAAGGAGTTTCTTCCCGGAGTACAAGTGCATTGCATTTTTTTCTTTGCTTACCTTTTTATTATGAAATAATAAGTATGTTGTGATTTGCCCCTCAGGAAAAAAGGGTATGGTTTTTTGAGGTGCATACTAACGTTTTTTATAATTTGTAACAAAGAAATCTTACCAGTTATAAAATAATTTTTGTACATGAAGGCACATAGACATATCCATAAATGACTAATTATTTGGCTGAAATAAACATAAATTTATCTCATCTCCTACCTGAATATTCCTTTCTTTACTTCTCTTGAGCAATACTCTAATGGTAGATGCAAGAATACAAAAGCTATTGTGTTTAATTCCAGAAATGCAAAAAAGTGTATAAAACTATATAAAGGAAATTAAGGACAATGACAAAGTAAAACATTTTTTGGAGTTAACATTTCATACAAGATATAAAATAATTACATAGTTTTATTCTGTTTTAGGCTCTGCTCATAAGTTAATATTATCCTTTTCTTCGATTAAGATTGTCTTTTTTATCTTCTTTATCAGTGTTTCTGCCTGAAAATCCCCTGTAATTTTGTACCTTTGTAGAGACAAGAGGATGGAAGAGGTGGTCCAGTGAAGACTTTTCCAACCCTGTGAATGTTTCTTTATCAAAACCGAAAATAAAATGCAACTGAGCCTCTAGAGCCACCCTTGAGTCTCTAGAGCCACCCTGCATGAGATGCCTCTCCTGCACAGGGGGTATGTCACAGGCTTAGAACAAGGGCGATGACAGCAAATGGGAATTTAAGTAGGGCAAAGCAAAATCACCAGTGAATAGTGCAGTCCCTGATGGCCTGGGGAACACACCAGGAAGAGTCCTGGTGCCCTTAGTTAGCTCTACTGAAACCATTTCAGGTAGTTACAGCATGCATTGCTTGGGAAAGAGTCCCTCAGAAAGAAGTAAGAATAAGTCAATTACAGGACGATAACAATGGCAGGCTCCACATCCATCCCATAGGGCCACACAAGAAGAGACAAAGAGAATGGATTACGGGTTATATTTACTCTTATTACTCACCTTGAATTAACTCTGGTCTCTTTCCATATATTCTTGTTAGAAAAACTTGTTTTAAGGTTGAGATATATATTTTACATGACTTCCATCCCTCGGTGTAATTTCTGCTTTCTACAGTCTCACTGAATTTATCTACTGATGCTTTTATGTGACAGCTCATAGTCTTGAATTGTCTGGGTTCATTGTCCCTATTTTCCCATCGGATCTTACCCTCTGCTAAATGATTTCTTTTTGCATATTATCCCACAAAATACATTACAATGCTACTAGTGTATTCATAATTAATATTAAGAATCAATAAATAAGTCTATTTGAATATAAATTACAACTACTATCTCAAGGCCTTGTCATCTCCCGTGGACTAAAGTTGTGGTTCCAGTTTGAGGGTCCAAATATCAGAATGTGTCTATTTTACTGACATACAAGAAAGAAGCAATAAACTTGAAGAAAATAAACACATGAAACTGTAGTCATTCTTAGTATAACTTATACTGAATTTCAGTTATTACAGACTTCAGAATATAATACACAAGATAAAATGCTTAAATAAATTTTTTATTAGCATACACATTGCAAAAATAACATATAGAGAGCAACCATAAAACTTTAGTGTCATATAACCACAGGTTGCAACTGAGGTCATCAACTAGGCAACTCTGTTGATCCTGGCCATGCAGTCTGTACTGTTGGCTGGTTGAGGTGGGCCTTAGCTGGGATGACTCAAGCAGTTTGTCTCTTCTCCATGTGTGTCCTCCCCTCCAGCAGGCAACCCTGGGCATGTCTTATGATGGTTGAGAGAGAAAAGTGAAAGCATAAATGTACTAGCACTTTTCAGTGTAATAATCTCATTGGTCAGAGTGAGCGATATGGCTGAATCAAGGCATGGGGCAGAGCAGCCTCACCTAAGTGGGAGAACACGCAATTGTATAGCATGGAGCATGGGCAAAGGAAGGGGGCAAGAATTGGGATCATTTCAATGTAGGGCTATGTCCTGAAATGGAGTCCAGTTGGTTCCTTTTGAAAGCCCTTACCACGGGTCCCTGGTACACACACCCCATTTTAATGGGTAGAACTTCTCCCAATTTCAGCTCATATTCTCTAAATGGTCTGCCACACATTCCAGTGAATATCTGCTGGCCATTTTGATTTTTTTCTCTGCTCTTGTGTATTAGAAATCCCATTCTTCATTTGCTTTGTCCCACACAGCAGCCAATTACATTCAGTTCTTGAGACTGTTGGTGGTTTGTTGTCACCTTCTTGTACTTAGAGATTCACTCTCATGCGTTGTCATATAAATTTGTTGTAAAATTGTCCATGAGGTTTGGTTTTGTTTTCTAGATATTCTGTCTGTTTCTGTGTGGATATTTAAGAAGATCCAATAACTACCATCATCTTCCCAGAAGTTCAGGTGGAAACCTGTTAAACATGATGTCTTCTCTGGTATGAGAACTGGACTATGGTAAGCATTTTGGCCCCCATAACCTTTGCTTTCTAGTGCCATATCCATTGTTACAAAGAAAAAGGGAATTTGTATAGGAAATTAAGATTATTAATTAGCTGATTTTTTAAAACTTTTTCACATCTTTACCTTTTAAACATTTCCCATTTTCTGGATTAATAACTTAAATATGACACTTGAAACCATAAAATCCTAGAAGAGATCACAGGTATTAATTTCCCTGACATTAGCCATAGCAACATCCTTCTAGATATGTCTCCTGAAGTAAGGGAAACAAAAACAAAAGTAAACTATTGGGACTACATCAAAATGAAAAGTTTCTGCACAGCAAAGGAAGCAACCAACAAAACTAAAGGATGTTTTCACTTGTATATGGATCTTGAGAAACTTAACAGAAGACCATGAGAGAAGGGAAGGGGAGAAAAATAGTTACAAACAGAGAGGGAGGGAGCGAGGCAAACCGTAAGAGACTCTTAAATACAGAGAACAAACCGAGGGTGGATGGGGGGGTGGGGGAGAGGGGCAAATGGGTGGTGGACATTGAGGAGGGCACTTGTTGGGATGAGCACTTGGTGTTGTATGTAAGCGAGGAACCATGGGAATCTACTCCAAAAGCCAAGAGCACAATTTACGCACTGTATGTTAACCAATTTGACAATAATTTATATTAAAAATATATATAATCCACTGAATGGGAGAAGATATTTGCAGATGACATATCAGACAAAGGGTTAGTATCCAAAATATATAAACTCAACACACACACACACACACACACACACATTCAATTTAAAAATGTACAGAAGACATGAACAGACATTTCTCCAAAGAAAACATACAAAGTTTCAACAACACACACACACACAAAAAGATTCCCAACATCATTCATCATCAGGTAAACGCAAATCAAAACCACAAAAAAGATATTACCTTACACTTGTCACAATGGCTAAAATGAAAAATTCGAAAATTAACAAGTGCTGGCAAAGATGTGGAGAAAAATTAATTCTCATGTACTGTTGGTGGGAATGCAAACTGGTGCAGCCCCTGTGGAAGACACTATGAAGGTTGCTCAAAAAATTAAAAATACAACTACCCTATGATCCAGTAATTGCACTACTGGTTATTTACCCAAAGAATACAAGAACAAGAGTTCAAAGGAATGCACCTCTTTGTTTATAGCACCATTATTTACAATAGTCAAGATATGGAAGCAGCCCATGTCCATTGATAGATGAATGGACAAGGAGGAAGTGGTATTTATATATAAGAGAATATTATTCAGCCATAAAAAATAATGAAATCTTGCCACTTGCAACAACACAGACAGATCTAGACAGTATAATACTAAGAGAAATAAGTCAAAGAAAGACAAATACCATATAACTTCACTCATATGTGAAATTTGAGAAAGAAAACAAATGAGCAAAGGAGAAAAAAAGACAAACCAAAAAGCAGACTCTTAACTATAGAGAACAGGTGGTTACCAGAGGGGTGGTGGGTGGAAGGATGGGTGAAATAGGTGGCTGGAATTAAGAGTACAGTTATCTTGATGAGAACTGAGTAATATACGGAATTGTTGAATTACTATATTATACAGCTGAAACTAATATACGCTGTATGTTAACTACACTATAATCAAAATTTTAAAAATAAATGGTTTTCCCATTTTCACTTGCCAATAATTAAAGGTCAGTACCATATTATGTACACACTGTCTACATAGCACAATTGTATTGGAGTGAGCTTTTTCTTCAGAGAAGCATCAAATAAAAGAGACTTGATTCATCAGACAAAGGGGGCTTGATTTCTTTAGAGAGTGTTGAAACACTTTTTTTTTAGGAACCCCTTATATCTATTGGACACCCTAGTGTCACTTATTTGCAAATATTCTATAGTGTTTAATTATCAAATACAAAAGATAATGAATAAAGACCAACATAAAGAGTCCCATTGTTTTGATCCACTCAAATCATACACTGTCATTGGAGTATAGGCAGACCTATTTGTCTTTGGGGAAGTAGTCATTTGACCTAGAGTTGTCTACTGGTTGTCTCTATGGAAATCTTCCAGTTGGCTCTTTCCTGGTCCTTCATTGTTTCCTATTTTCTTCAGTGAACACTTGGTCTTGGCAGAAGAGTCTTTACTCGCCCCTATTATAATTATCACTATAAAAGAAATAAATGAAAAATAACATTACTTGTATAAGTCAGCTATTGCTATAGTAATGCTACATAATAAATTCAGTCAGAAATTCAGCCCCAAATCCAGTAGTTTAAAACAGTAAGTATTTGTTCTCATGCTTAGGTTCTCGGGTTGACTGCTATTGTCTCATCTAAAATAGGCTTGTCTGAACATCTCTAATTTAGGCTCCATGTTCTCAGGTGGAAGCTCCTGTCTGGGATTGGGTTCAAGCGAATTCCATGTTGCATTCTGGGGCCTGGGCTGAAGGAGGAGTAGCAGTTACTTGAGATATAGTCTTCTCAGAGAATCACAATTGCCAAGAGAATATGCCCAACCCTCATGTTTATGACATGTCTGCTAACATTGTTTTTTTCTAATGTTTATTTATTTTTGAGAGGGGGGAGGGGCAGAGAGAGAGGGAGACAGAGGATCTGATGTGAGCTCCGTGCTGAGAGCTGCTGAGAGCCGAGAGCCCAATGTGGGACTCAAACTCAAGAACCCTGAGATCATGACCTGAGCCAAAGTCAGATGCTTAACCAACTGAGCCACCCAGGCGCCCCTAACATCTCATTCTTCAGACAAGTTATATGGCCAAGGAGAAAGTCTGTTCGTTCAGCCCACTATAAGGAATGGCAGAGGTGTATATATATATATACATATATATATGTATATATATATATATATATATATATATATATACATATATATAATTTTACTAAAAGGAAATGAAGAAGTGGGTGAATATTTTCTTTTAGCTGAAAATATGAAATTACTTGACTGAGAATTTACCAAATTTCTTTCAAAATGCACTAGGACCCTGCAGAAGCCAATGCTATGACAAGACAAATCATGACATTATTTGTCTATATCTGTATCAATTAATCCAATAGCTAACATGTGCGCTCTTATTTTACTTACATTGCAGGAGACTTTCCCACCTTGGAGGCTTCCAGAACAAATCATATTTAGTTCAATCACAGAATTATAACTATAGTGCTGTTAATCACTGCAGATTTTTCTCTTTTTTATTTATTGTAACCATTTAAACTGAAATATAATTTACATACATTATTTAGTTGCAGGTGTACAATGTTATGAGTATAGACTACAAAATGATCATCACAATAACTCTAGTTAACATCCATTACCATACAGAGTTACAAAATTTTTTCTCTTGAGATGAGAAATGTCAACATCTCTCTCTTAGTAACCTTCAAATATACAATGCAATATTATTAACTGTAGTCACCATGCTGTACATTATATCCCCAGGACTTATTTATTTTAGAACTAGAAGTCTGTAGCTTTTGGCCATTTTCACCCATTTTGCCAACTCCTCGCAACCACCAATCTTTTCTCTGTATCTTTGAGCTCTCTTTTTTTTTTTTTAAGATACCACATATAAGTGATATTATATGGTATTTATCTTTCTCTGACTTCTTTCACTTAGCATAATGCCCTCAAGGTCCATCCATGTTGTCACAAATGACAAGATTTCTTTTTTTGTTTGTGGCTGAATAATAATCCATCATTATGACATTTTTCTTTACCCATACATCCATTGAAAGACACGTAGGTTGTTTCCATATCTTGGCTATAGGAAATAATGCTTCAGTGAATGTGGTGTTGCATATATTTTTTCAAGTGAGTGTTTTTTGTATTATTCCCATAAATACCTAGAAGTGTAATTGCTAGAACATGTGCTAATTTTATTTTTTAATTTTTTGAGGACCCTCCATACTGTTTTCTACATTGCCTGCACCAATTTGCATTCCCACCAACAGTATACGAGGATTCCCTTTTCTCCACATCTTCACCAACACTTGTTACTTCTTGCCTTTCTGATAATAGACATTCTCACAGGTATGAGGTGATATCTCATTGTGGTGTTGATTTGCATTTCTCTGATGATTAGTAACGTTGTGCAACTTTTCATGCACCTGTTGGCCATCTGTACATCTTCTTTGAAAAATATGTATTCAAATCTTCTGCCCATTTTTTTAATTGGATTGGTTTCTTCTGCTGTTGAGTTGTAAGAGTTTGTTACAGATTTTGGATACTAACACCTCCTCAGATATATGATCTGCAAATGTTTGTTCCTATTCAGTGAATTGCCTTTTCATTTTGTTAATGGTTTCTTTTGTTCTGCAGGAGCTTTTTAGTTTGGTATAGTCCTACTTGTTTATTTTTGCTTTTGATGTCTTTGATTTTGGTGTCAAATCCAAAAAAAACCAACACAAAGATCAATCTGAAGGAGCTTACTGTATATTTTCTTCTAAGAGCATTAGGGAGGGTTTCAGGTCTTATGTTCAAGTCTTTAATCCATTTTGAGTTAGATTTTTCTGCATGATGTAAGATAGTGGTACAATTTCAGTCTTTTGCATGTGGCTGTCCAGTTTTCCCAACACCATTTATTGAAAGGACTGTTCTTTCCCCCATTGTATATTCTTGGATCCACTGTCATACTTTAGTGGGTCTTTTCTTGAGGATGGAATAAAAAATGCTGAGAACTAAGAGAAGCAACATTTAATAGAATTTGGCCTTCAGAGAGTAAGACTATCCTTTAAAAAAATGAATGGAAATATGTAACTTTCTTCCTTGAATATCATATAGCCTGTGTAGGCAACTTCATCAATGGCAGAACTGTTTTATCCGTAGGAAATTTAGGTTTAGTTGCCATCAGTGACTCTTCAATGTTCAGTGAAAAGCAGTAGGTACCTGAAATCTACCATACCTATGGAGGTCCTTAGTTAAATTGATAATGAAAAAAAAAAAAACTAAGATAACTGCCTTTCTGCTACTTAGGCATATTGGAAAAGAAGTTTAATTTAGCTAGGAAAATAAAACAGGTATGACTGGACTTATTCTGGCCAAGGTATAAGGTGACTTTGCCCATTCCTAGTTATTTCCAACCAATTTCCCATGTTCAGAACAATATAATGGGGATGAAAACCAGTACAGATACCCCTTGTGGTTTGAAAGTTTTCGTTAAGCCAATTTGCTTTTTATGAAGAACCTACATTAGTATGTGTTTTCACTATACTATGCAAAATATATCCAAAAGGAATTTTCCCTTTTATGAAAAAAAAGGTGAAAAATGAAAACAGTATCCAGTGTTTGTTTGGCAGCAAACCATTATAGAGGCACAGCGAAGCTCCTTCCCAGGGAACTGCACTTAGCATCTCAACATCAAGCCACCATTGCTTTGAACTTGTCTGTGAACATCTGTGCTTCATCTCAATTTATTTTGTGCATCTGTTAACCAGATGTGTCATAAGGTATCAGAGAAACATGAGAGGTTATTTTTTGAGTATGGGAAATGCTAAAAAAAATCCATATTAATAATGGTACTGCTTCTTTGATTTCTGCCATTTCAATTTAGGAAAGGTTTCATGGCAATGCTCTACGTTTGGACAGAAGGGGAAATCCACAACTAAAAAATACTTTGTTTTATTAGCCATTGTTCTGGAAGTTTCATCCAATCACAGTACCTGATTCTTTACTTTAGATTTATTTGAAGTGGACAGCTCCCGCCAGATGGCAGCAAACTGCAGCTGCATCCAGGGTTTGCTTCTGGAGCCAGAACTCTCCAGAAATATTGTATATTTTTGTCTAGGTCAATTCCGTATATTTTTGTCTAAGTAATACCATTCTTCTTAGTTTTTTAATCTATTTGATCATGTTTTATAAACTCTTTTTCTTAGTAATTTTAATGTGTTTACAGGAAACAAAGTTTAATAAGTCAAAAAGAGACTCTAAGGCCTTGGAAAGACTCACTGAAGATATGGTCTTTGCTATGGAGACATTCACTAGCTATTGCCAGAAACAAAAATAAAATTGATACATTTTAAAGGCCAATAGAAAAGATGAAAAAGCATAGAGGAATATATGATTCTCATAAATGTGACTTGACTTATAAGAATTAAAATAATTGGGGAGCCTGGGTGGCTCAGTCAGTTGAGTGTCCGACTTCGGCTCAGGTCATGATCTCGCGGTCCGTGAGTTCGAGCCCCGCGTCGGGCTCTGTGCTGACAGCTCAGAGCCTGGAGCCTGTTTCGGATTCTGTGTCTCCCTCTCTCTCTGACCCTCCCCCCGTTCATGCTGTCTCTCCCTGTCTCAAAAATGAATAAACGTTAAAAAAAATATATATATATATAAAAAAAAAAAGTATTCCTAATGAAGAATTCAGTCGGACTGGTTAAACTTTTTAGATATACTTCACAAATAATGCAGATCTGCCCTCTAAGTGTGCTTTGGGGTCATGGGAGAGTAGGAAAATGTCTAGAAATAAGAGCTTGTTTGTTCTTTTTTAGTTGATTGTTGGTTTACCATCTTTGAAAATTGCCTCCTTTGGTGGAAGATAGTTCCCACACCCATTATCATCCACCTAAGATTTAATTTGGAGTGAAATTCCATCCCACTGATGTTCTCATTTTTTTTTAATGGTTACTCCATTTCTTAATCTACCCAAAAATTGTATTTGTCTTTATTCTATCAGGAAAAAGACTTCAGATCCTGACAAAAGCATCACTCTTTTACATTTTAAACTTTATATTCTTATTTCTTCTATTAGTTTTGTCCCTGTGATGATATACACTCTTATTGACACATTTCAACTGTTAAAAGTAGAAGTGATTCTTGTTTGTATTTCTGAAATACAAAAAATAAGATTTTGTTGTTTCCCTTCCTTTCCTCTTGCCTTTTTTCCTTCCTTCTTTCCCCCTCCCTTTTGTTGTTGTTGTGGTGGTGGTGGTGGTTGTTGCTATGTTTGGATTTTGCAGGCTGGAATGCAGGTGGAGGACTCTAAGATCTTGGGCAGAGATTTTTCTGTCTTTTTAGTAATAGACAAATATTATCAGAAATAGAAACATCTGTGCATATGAAGGATAGAAGATACACAAAACAATTTAAATATGGGTATAAATGGAAAAAAAGGAATAAATGTGCACTGAAACAAGCTTGCATTGTATTTATTTATGCTTATGCTATTATGATCATTAAATGTCTATAATGAAGTATAATAGAGAGATAGAGAAAAAAAGTAAATTTAATTCTAATGTATGAATTGGAGAATTGAAACAAAAACAAATTTAAAAGACTTATTTAGAGTCATGAAATTAAACAACATAGTTGCTTACTATTCAATAATCTGTCATAATACCAGAGGATATCATGCTAAGTGAAATAAGACCGAGAAAACAGATACTATATGATTCCACTCATTAACGGAATCTTTTTTTTTTTAAATGTTTGTATTTAATTTTTGAGAGACAGAGACAGAGCGTGAGTGGGAGAGAGGCAGAGAGAGAGGGAGACACAGAATCTGAAACAGGCTCCAGGTTCTGAGCCCTCAGCCCAGAGTCCAAGGTGGAACTCAAACCCACAGACTTGAGATCATGACCCGAGCCGAAGTTGGACGCTTAAATGTCTGAGCCACCTAGGTGCCCCATTAATGGTATCTTTTTTAAAAAATGAATAACAGGGGAGCCTGGTGTCTCAGTTGGTTAAGCATCCAACTCTTGGTTTTGGCTTAGGTCATGATCTCATGCATGGTTCATGGGTTTGAGCCCCATGTTGGGCTCCACATGCAGCTGGTGGGGAGCCTGCTTGGAATTCTCTCTCTTTGCCTCTCCCCAGCTCGTGCCTGTTCTCTCTCTCTCTCTCAAAATAAATAAAATTAAACTTTAAAAAAATGAACAAACAAACAAAAAACAGAATCAGATTTATAAATACAGAGAACAAACTGACCATTGCCAGAGGGGAAGGGGGCAGAAGGTTAGGCAAAATGAATGCAAGGGAGAGAGAGATACAGGCCTTCAGGTACAGAACGGGTAAGACATGGGACTAAAAAGCACAGTACAAGCAATACAGTCAATGATATTGTAATAGCAGTTTAATAGGCTATAAGGTAGTTATCCTTGCGGTGAACATAGCATAATGTATAAACTTGTCAAATCACCTGAAACTAATATAACATTGTTTGTCAACTATACCCAAATGAAAAATTTTTAATTAAAAACTAACGCTACCATAATATGTAAAAGAAAATTGGCTTATGGTAAATCCAAAAATTAACATACAATAGAAATGTCTTTTAATTTTAAAAACTTATGATTTTCTCTCTCTATATATAAATATCATTACAATAAATTAAATTATATATGAACTAAATTATACAATGCTTCATCACAACTCATGTAATTTCTGTTGTTGCTACTGCTACGGTTTCACTAATTTTGATGTAATTTTAAGACACGTTGTGACCTTGGTAGTATGTACATTAAAGTGAATTTAGTTCAGTTTCTACAATGTCTACTTTCTTTAAAACATTAAATGTTGACAAGGGCGCCTGGGTGGCTCAGTCAGTTGAGCATCCAACTCTTGATTTCAGCTCATGTCACGATCTCGCAGTGTGAAATCAAGCTCGAGATGGGCTCTGTGTTTACAGCATAGCCTACTTGGCATTCTCTCCCTTCTCTTTCTGCTCTTCCCCCACTCATGCGTGTGCACGCTCTCTCTCCCTCTATCTGTATCTATATCTCCCTCTCTCTCTCAAAGTAAATGAGTAAACACATTAAAATTAAAAAAATTTAAAAAAACACATTAAATGTTAACAGAATTGTTGACTGGTTGGTTTTAAGAGGCAGGGGAATGGCCAAAATAGCCTCCAGGGGTGCCTATCAACTATGAAAATGTACGGTGTCCTTAAATTCATGTTTTACATAAAAACTTTTTGGGTCTCAACAGAAAAAACTGGGAAAAAAAAAAGAAAGATATAAATAAAGTTATCTAAAAAAGAAGTGTTGTAAATAAACAAATTAAATACAAAAGATATTCTTTTTTTAGTTTTTTTAAATTTTATTATTTTTTTAATTTACATCCAAATTAGTTAGCATGTAGTGCAACAATGATTTCAGGAGTAGATTCCTTAGTGCCCCTTACCCATTTAGCCCATCGTCCCTCCCACACCCCCTCAAGTAACCCTCTGTTTATTCTCCATATTTATGAGCCTCTTATGTTTTGTTTCCCTCTCTGTTTTTACATTATTTTTGTTTCCCTTCCCTTATGTTCATCTGTTTGGTCTCTTAAAGTCCTCATATGAGTGAAGTCATATGATTTTTGTCTTTCTCTGGCTGACTAATATCACTTAACATAATACCCTCCAGTTTCATCCGCATAGTTGCAAATGACAAGATTTCATTCTTCGCATTGCCGAGTAATACTCCATTGTATATGTATACCACATCTTTATCCTTTCATCCATCTGTGGACATTAGGTTCTTTCCATACTTTGGCTATAGTTGATAGTGCTGCTATAAACATTGGGTGCAGGTGCCCCTTTGACACAGCACACCTGTATCCCGTGGATAAATACCTAGTAGTGCAATTGCTGGGTCATAGGGTGTTTCTATATTTAGTATTTTGCGGAACCTCCATACTGTTATCCAGAGTGGCTGACCAGCTCGCATTCCCACCAACAGAGCAAAAGAGATCCTCTTTCTCCGCATCCTCACCAACATGTGTTGTTGCCTGAGATGTTAATGTTAGCTATTCTGACAGGTGTAAGGTGGTATATCATTGTGGTTGTGATTTGTATTTCCCTGATGATGAGTGATGTTGAGCATTTTTTCATGTGTCGGTTGGCCATCTGCATGTCTTCTTTGGAGAAGTGTCTATTCATGTCTTTTGCCCATTTCTTCACTGGATTATTTGGAGTCTTTTGGGTGTTGAGTTTGATAAGTTCTTTATAGATTTTGGATACTAACCCTTTATCTAATATGTCGTTTGCAAATATTTTCTCCCATTCTGTCAGTTGCCTTTTAGTTTTGCTGATTGTTTCCTTCGCTGTGCAGAAGCTTTTTACTTTAATGAGGTCCCAGTAGTTCCTTTTTGCTTTTGTTTCCCTTGCCTCCAGAGACATGTTGAGTAAGAAGTTCCTGCGGCCAAGATCAAAGAGGTTTTTGCCTGCTTTCTCCTTGAGGATTTTGATGGCTTCCTGCCTTACATTGAGGTCTTTCATCCATTTTGAGTTTATTTTTGTGTATGGAGTAAGAAAGTGGTCCAGGTACATTTTTCTGCATGTCACTGTCAAGTTTTCCCAGCACCATTTGCTGAAGAAACCGTCTTTATTCCATTGGATAGTCTTTCCTGCTTTGTCAAAGATTAGTTTCCCATACGTTTGTGGGTCCATTTCTGGGTGCTCTATTCTGTTCCATTGATCTGAATGTCTGTTTTTGTAAGAGTACCATACAGTCTTGATGATTACAGCTTTGTAATACAGCTTGAAGTCCGGGATTGTGATGCCTCCTGGTTTGGTTTTCTTTTTCAAGATTACTTTGGCTATTCGGGGTCTTTTCTGGTTCCATACAAATTTTGGGATTATTTTTTCTAGCTCTGTGAAGAATGCTGGTGTTATTTGAATAGGGATTGCATTGAATATGTAGATTGCTTTGGGTAGAATCGACATTTTAACAATATTTGTTCTTCCTATCTAGGAGCATGAAATCTTTTTCCATTTTTTTGTGTGTCTTCTTCAATTTCTTTCAGAAGCTTTCTATAGTTCCATTGTATAGATTTTTCACCTCTTTGGTTAGATTTATTCGTAGGTATTTTATGGTGTTTTGTGCAACTGTAAATGGGATCGATTCCTTGATTTCTCTTTCTGTCACTTCATTGTTGGTGTATAGGAATGCAACCGATTTCTGTGCATTGATTTTATATCCTGCAACTTTGCTGAATTCATGAATCAGTTCTAGCAGTTTTTTGGTGGATTCTTTAGGGTTTTCCATATAAATTATCATGTTATCTTCGAACAGTGAATGTTTGACCTCCTCCTGGCCGATTTGGATGCCTTTTCTTTCTTTGTGTTCTGATTGCAGAAGTTAAGATTTCCAATACTATGTTGAATAACAGTGGTGAGAGTGGACATCCTGTCTTGTTTCTGACCTTAGGGGAAAAGGTCTCAGTTTTTCCCCATTGAGGATTGGGTCGTTCATATATGGCTTTTATGATCTCGAGGTATGATCATTCTATCCCTACTTTCTTGAGGGTTTTTATTGAGAAAGAATGCTGTATTTTGTCAAATGCTTTCTCTGCATCTCTTGAAAGGATCATATGGTTCTTGTCCTTACTTTTATTGATGTGATGAATGACGATGATTGTTCTGCGGATATTGAACCAGCCCAGCTTCCCAGGTATAAATCCCACTTGGTAGTGGTGAATAATTTTTTTAATGTATTGTTGGATCCGGTTGGCTAATATCTTGTTGAGGATTTTTGTATCCATGTTCATCAGGGAAATTGGTCTGTAGTTCTCCTTTTTTAGTGGGGTCTCTGTCTGGTTTTGGAATCAAGGTAATGCTGGCTTCATAGAATGAGTTTGGAAATTTTCCTTCCATTTCTATTTTTTGGAACAGCTTCAAGAGAATAGGTGTTAACTCTTCCTTAAATGTTTGGTAGAATTTTCCTGGAAAGCCATCTTGCCCTGGACTCTTGTTTTTTTGCAGATTTTGTATTACTAATTTGATTTCCTTACTGGTTATGGGTCTGTTCAAATTTTCTATTTCTTCCTGTTTCAGTTTTGGTAGTATATATGTTTCTAGGAATATGTCCATTTCTTCTAGATTTCCCATTTTATTGGCATATAATTGCTCATAATATTCTCTTATTATTGTTTTTATTTCTGCTGTGTCTGTTGTGATCACTTCTCTTTCATTCTTGATTTTATTTATTTGGGTCCTTTCCTTTTTCTTTTTGATCAAACTGGCTAGGGATTTATCAACTTTGTTAATTCTTTCAAGGAACCAGCTTCTGGTTTCATTGATCTGTTCTACTGTTTTTCTGGTTTCAATAGCATTGATTTCTGCTGTAATCTTTATTATTTCCTGTCTTCTGCTGGTTTGGGGTTTTATTTGCTGTTCTTTTTCCAGCTCCTTAAGGTGTAAGGTTAGGTTGTGTACCTGAGATCTTTCTTCCTTCTTTAGGAAGGCCTGGATTGCTATATACTTTCCTCTTATGACCACCTTTGCTGCGTCCCTTACATTTTGTTTTGTGGTGTTAGAATTTTCATTGGCTTCCATATACTTTTTAATTTCCTCTTTAATTTCTTGGTTGGCCCATTCATTCTTTAGTAGGATGCTCTTCAGTCTCCAAGTATTTGTTACCTTTCCAAATTTTTTCTTGTAGTTGATTTAGAGTTTCATAGCATTGTGGTCTGAAAATATGCACGGTATGATCTTGATTTTTTGTACTTGCTTAGGGCTGATTTGTGTCCCAGTATGTGGTCTATTCTGGAGAACGTTCCATGTGCGCTGGAGAAGAATGTATATTCTGCTGCTTTAGGGTGAAATGCTCTGAATATATCTGTTAAGCCCATCTGGTCCAGTGTGTCATTCAAAGCCATTGTTTCCTTGTTGATTTTTGATTAGATGATCTGTCCATTGCTGTGAGTGGGGTGTTGAAGTCTCCTAATATTATGGTATTACTATCAATGAGTTTCTTTATGTTTGTGATTAATTGATTTGTATATTTGTGTGCTATCACATTTGGTGCATAAATGTTTACAATTGTTAGGTCTTATTGGTGGATAAACCCCTTAATTATGATATAATGCCCTTCTGCATCTCTTGATACAGTCTTTATTTTAAAGTCTAGACCATCTGATATATGTATGGCTACTCTGGCTTTCTTTTGTTGACCATTAGCAGGATAGATGGTTCTCCATCCCCTTACTTTCAATCTGAAGGTGTCTTTAGGTCTAAAGTGGGTCTCTTGTAAACAGCATATAGATGGATCTTGTTTTCTTATCCATTCTGTTACCCTATGTCTTTTGATTGGAGCATTGAGTCCATTGACATTTAGAGTGAGTACTAAAAGATATAAATTTATTGCCATTATGTTGTTTGTAGAGTTGGAGTTTCTGGTGGTGTTCTCTGGTCCTTTCTAATATTTGTTCTTTTGATATTTATTTATTTATTTATTTATTTATTTATTTATTTATTTTTCATCTTTTCTCCCCTCAGAGAGTCCCCCTTAAAATTTCTTGCAGGGCTGGTTTAGTGGTCACAAACTTCTTTAAATTTTTTTTTTTTTTTTTTTGGTCTGGGAAACTTTTTATTTCTCCTTCTATTTTGAATGACAGCCTTGCTGGATAAATAATTCTTGGCTACATATTTTTCTGATTCAGCACATTGAATACATCCTGCCACTCCTTTCTGGCCTGCCAAGTGTCTGTGGATAGGTCTGCTGCAAACCTGATCTGTCTTCCCTTGTAGGTTAAGGACTTTTTTCCCCTTGCTGCTTTCATGATTCTCTCCTTGCCTGAGTATTTTGTGAATTTGACTATGATATGCCTTGTTGATGGTCGGTTTTTGTTGAATCTAATGGGGGTCCTCTGTGCTTCCTGGATTTTGATGTCTGTGTCTTTCCCCAGGTTAGGAAAGTTTTCCACTATGATTTGTTCACATAATCCTTCTACCCCTATATCTGTCTCTTCCTTTTCTGGGACCCCTATGATTCTGATGTTCCTTTATAATGAGTCACTGATTTCTCTAATTCTTAAATCATGCTCTTTTGCCTTAATCTCCCTCTTTTTTTCTGCTCCATTATTTATTCTCCACAAGTTTGTCCTCTATATCACTGATTCTCTGTTCTGCCTCATCATCCTTGCTGCCCTGGCATCCATTAGAGATTGCAGCTCAGTTATAGCATTTTTTATTTCATCCTGACTACCTTTTACTTCTTTTATCTCCACAGAAAGGGATTCTAATCTATTTTTGACTCCAACTAGTATTCTTATTATCATGATTCTAAATTCTTCAGATATCTTGCTCGTATCTGTGTTGGTTAAGTACCTGGCTGTCGTTTCTTCCTGCTGTTTCTTTTGGGGTGAATTCCTTTTTTTTTTTTTTTGTAATTTTGAAGGGAGAAAAGGAATTAATGAGGTAGAAAAAATTAAAATTTAAAAATTTAAAACAAACACACACACAAAAAAATCGAATAAATGATGCTACATCCTAGGTGTGTTTTGGTCTGGTTGTTGAAAGGGACTTGATAGATTAGAGAAAAAAGAGAAAAAAAAGAAAAAAAAGGATATCATTTGAAAATTTGAAAAGAATGAATACACTGAAGTAGACTAAAATGAAATGATGGAAGTAAAATAGAATTTAAACATTTTGCACAAAAGTAAAAAATATAGTAGAAAAAATTAAGGAAAATATTTTTAATAAAAATCGAAAATAAAAATGAATTTTCTCTCTGTATTCAAGAAAAAGAAAAGAAATAAAAAAGAAAAAAAAAGAAAGAAAGAAAATTGAATAGATGGACCAGCTAACATACTGAAATGCGACTGAAATTACTTCCTTTTTCCCTGAAAGTCAAACAATGAAGCGCTTTATAGTCAATAAACTAAGCAGGTGGTGAGACTTGTGTTTTCGAAGAGTGAGGATGGCCCAGTTGGGTGGGGCTTAGTGTAATGGCTCCGTTCTCCGCTAGATGGCGCTGCTAGCCTACTGGGGTAGATTGTAGCATTTGTAGGTGTTTATGCACATGCGCAAGAGCAGTGAAAATGGGGTCACCCAGCTACCCAGTCTCTAGTGTCACAACTCTGTTCTCCCTGATCAGCAATCCCCCACCCGTCCTTCATCTTTGGCTTCTGTACACTCACCGCCTCCTTACCATCCGTGACCAAGCCCCAGGCAGCACCTCCTTCCCGAGTTTTGTCTCTGATCCAGCTGCCTTCCCCAAACCCCCACTTCTGAGGGACTGCGGCTTTGACCTGCTCAGCCCCTCTGCAAAGGGTGTCACCAAACAATGGCCAGGTGATGGCCACACCCAGGAATATTTGCAGGACCGTGCTGCTGCCAATGCCCAGAGACTGTGGCCAGGTGCCATCCTGCCCCAGAAAAAGTTCACAAGACAGTGTAGCAGCAGTGCCTCAGGGATTATGGAAAATCACAACACACATATGGCACCAGGCTTCACCCCCAATGACCTTGTTCCAGCACCAGTGAATGTGGCCACCTTCTGGGGTCTGCTGGGCCCAGATGTCCTCACATCTACCAAATGTCCTTCCAGCAATGGAACTGCTTCTCCCTGTGTGGCCCAAGAACCTCCCCGACCCCACTCTGGTCCTGGGGATTTGCCCTTCCTACCAGAGCATCGCCAGGTGTCAGTTGCGGAGTTGCAGACTCTGCACTCCTGCTGTTTACAGTCTTAATGGAATTTAAACCCTCTCCTTTCTCCTTCTCCTTTCTCCCTTTTTAGTTCAGTCCCTACAGCTGTTTCCAATTTTCCACTTTCTCTCCAGCTGCTTTTGGGGAGAGGTGCTTTTCCCGTATTCTCCCCACCATCCTTCTGCCTCCAACCTCTCTCCACAGCAAAAGTGGCTCCCTGCCCTCTGCAGCTTCTCTCTCCCCATGTTCACCTCTCTGCGCTGGGTACCTGCTGAATTCTGTGGTTTAGGTTGTGCAGATTTTTGTGTTAATCCTCAAATCAGTTTTCTAGGTGTGCAGGATGGTTTAATGTTGGTCTGGCTATATTTCATGGATGCGGGACACACAAAAAACTTCCAAGCTGTTCTGCCATCTTGGCTCCTCCTAGAAAGAATCTTAAGCAGGCTCCCCACCTAGAACAGAGCCTGGTGTGGGGCTCGATCCCAGGACCCTAGGATCATGACCTGAGTTGAAATCAAGAGTCAGATGCTTCACCGACTAAAGCACCCCTGAGCTCATTTCTTTTTAGGGCTGAATATTATTCCATTGTCTGGATGTATCAAAGTCTATTATTCATTCACCTACTGAAGGGCATTTTGGTTATTTCCATGTTTTTGCAATTATGAATAAAGCTGCTAGAAACATTGATGTGTAGGTTCTTGTGTGGACATGAGAATTTTCAACTTGTTTGGCTAAATATCATGGAGGACAACTGCTGGATTTTATAGTAAGGGTATGTTTAGTTTTGTATGAAATTGAAAAACTTTATTCCAAATTACCTGTACCATTTTGCATTCACCATAGCAATGAGTGAGGATTGCTATTCCTCTGCAATCTTGCCAACATTTGGTGGAGTCAGTGATTTCTGTTTTGGTCATTCTAATATGGGTGTAGTAGGAGTAGTATACTGTTCTTTCTTTTCGTTTCTTTTTTAATTAAGACTTCAATTTTTTAGAGAAATTTAAGGTAGACAGATTTACCAGATATCCCCTGACCCCACACAAGCATAACTTCCTCCACTGCCAACATTCCCCACCAGATTGGTATGTTTATTACAACTGATGAACCTATAGTGACACCTATTATCATCAAAAATCCAGTTTGCTTAACGGTTCACCCTTGGTATCATATATTTTATGGATTTGGACATATAATAAATGATATGTATCCATAATGATGGAGCCATACAATCTTTTGCCCTAAAAATCTTTCCTACCTTGCTGTTCATCCCTTCCTCCACCCACAACCCTGGCAACCACTTATCTTCTTCCTCACTCTATAGTTTTGCCTTTTCCAGAATGCCATATTTGGATTCATACATAAGGTATTCTTTTCAGATTGGCTTCTTTCACTCAGTAATAAGGATTCGAGATTACTCCTGGTCTTTTCACAGCTTGATAGTTCAATTTTTTTAAGACTAAATAATATTTTATTCCCTGAATATACCATGGTTTATTTATCCGGTCACTTACTGAAGAAATTCTTGGTTGCCTCCAAATTTTGGCAATTATCAATAAAGCTTCCATAAACTTCCATGTGCTGGTTTGGGACAGACCTAAATTTTCAGCTCCTTTGAATAAATACCAAGCAATATATTTGCTAGATCATAGATCAGTAAGAGTGTGTTTAGTTTTGTGAGAAACTGCCAAACTGTCTTCCAAAGTGGCTGTACTATTTTGCATTACCCACTAGCAATGCTTAAGAGTTCCTGTTGCTCCACATGCAATGATTTGATGTTGTCAGTATTCTGCACTCTGGTTATTCTGATAGGTAAATAGTGGTATCCCATCATTGTTTTATGTGACATTCCTTGATTGTATATGATATGGAACACCTTTTCATATGTTTATCTGCCATGTGCATATCTTCCTTCCTCCAAGAAATGACATCTTCACAATATTGTCTTCCTCTCCTTAAACATTCAATGGTTCTCTGTTTATATTGTTCTTCTTTGATTTCTTTCATTATAATTTTATACTTTTCCTCCTAGAGATCTTATACATATTTTTTGAGATTTATACCTAAGTATTTTGTTAGGGAAAGTGATAATATAAATAACATTGTGATTTTAATTTTAAATTGTACTTGCTCATTGCTGGTATATGTAAAGCAATTAACTTTTGTATAGTAATCTTGTATCCTGCAACACTCTTATATTTCTTATTAGTTTTAGGAGGATGTTTGGGCAATTATTTCAGATTTCCTACATAGACAACTGTCACCTGTGAACAAAGATCGATTTATTCTTCCTTTCATCCTGTTTGATGCTTTATGGTAATTTGCTAGGGATGCCATAACAAAACACCACAGACAGGATGCCTTAACCACCAATTTTTTTTCTCCCAGTTCTGAAGACTGGAAGCCCAAAATCCAGGTGTCCTAAGTAAATATTCTGAGGCTTCTGCCCTTAATTTGCAGATGTCTGCCCTCTTCCTACCTCTTCAGATGGTGGTCCCTCAGTGCATATGCACCTCTAGTGCCACTCTGTGTGTCCTAATATTTTCTTATAAACACACCAGCCACACTGTATTATAACCCAGCTGTAACAGTCTTCTTTAGATTATTTCTCTGAAGGCTCTATCTCCAAATATAGTCACATACTGAGATACTAGGGGTCAGGGCTTCAACATGTGAATTTGGAGAGACATCATTCAGCCCATAATACTTTTATGTCTTTTTTGTCTATTAAATTTTCTAAGACACCCAAAAAGGGTGCTGAAGAGATATGGTGAAGGGGGACATCTTTGCCTGATTCCTATCTTAGTGGAAAAGCTTCTATTTCATCATCATTAAATATAATCTCAGCTGTAGGTTTTAATAGATGTTCCCTTTCAAGTTAAAGAAATGCCCCTCTAGTCCTAATTTGCTAAGAGTTCCTTAACTTTTTATCTGTTGGTACCATCACTAGAAACATCATACATGACCAAAAATGGTGAGACATACCTCCCTTCATGTACTCCCCTCACACTAAGCAATTAATTAGTTCTGTGTGTCTAACCTACAATTTTTCAAATCACCTTTTTTTTCAATTACATTAGTATACTTCAAGCCCACATCAATAACATGAACTGATATAACAGTATACTGACTCCAATCTTATTCCCTGTAAATAGATCTTCAATATGGCATAAAGACTTTCCCTTATTGCCAGAAAACACTCGCAGGTACCCCACTTTGAAATCTGTATGTTTACCTTTGGCACAAAAATCTGTGGATTTGGATTACTTGTGCATACAAGGATGTGATTTTCACACTGAATTGTAAGCTACCTAAAGAATATATAATATTCTTTAAATAATAGAATAGAATAGAATAGAAATATAATAATTTATTTACTCTTTATATAAATATAATATAATATAATTAATATAATATAATATAATATAATTAATATAATATAATATAAATAAGGTTATTTATACCCAAGCCTACCATAAGACATATTACACTGTCAATAAATTAATCAAATATATAAATATTCATAGGCATAGATGAGTAAATTTTGGACAACACACTATGTTAATGACTAACTTGCTCTATTCCTTTATTAAATATTCTTTACAATAATTAACCCAGGAAAACAATGTATGATAACCCAAATGGAGTCAATGATTGCTCAAAAATGTTTGCAAGTTTCTATCTTCCTTTTTGGTTCTTTATATTCAGATTTAGCAACTAACAGTGTCTTAGAATACTCTACAATGCCTGATCATTTGATGTAAAAATTTCCAAATTAATCTTTATACCAAAGATTATGTATTATTTATTTTTGTTATTATCACTTCCTCTTGACAAAGTACACATCACTGATTCAAAAAGAAAATTCAATAACTACATAACATGCTAAAACAAAGTAGTTACGTAATTGGAAAACATATTATTTTTAAAAATAAGTAGGATATTCTTGTCAATATTAGTGATTATGTTATGAAGGAAGGAGAAATTCCAAAACAATCAGCTCACAAAACATTGCTTATACACTATATTAACAGAAAAGTCGTGCTCAGCAGCAAGCCATTAAATAAATACAGATCAATTTTGTGAAACAGAATGTTATTTGAGGTAGTGGGAAGGATTATTGTGAAAAATGTTTCTCTAACATCCAGGACATCTCCAATATCTGAGACATTCAAGATGAACAATGTTCCAGGTACCTCACCAGAAAACAGTTACAGTAAGATATTTATGATGTTTAATGGAATAACTTTCATTAATGGGCACAAGGAGTATGAAAGAAATAGCCACAAAATCAATGGAGGAAAAAAAACAATAATCAAAGAATAGGATTTTTCTTCTCCAGAAGTTTTTTTAGAGCTTCTTTGACATCTTTGTTTCTCAGGGAGTAAATCAAAGGATTCAGCATGGGAGTGACTAGGGTGTAACACAACGAGGCCACTTTACTCAGCTCAGGAAACCTGTCAGGAGTGAGATACATAAAAAACACAGCACCGTACAGCACACTCACGACTCCCAGGTGTGAGCTGCAAGTGGAGAATGCTTTCTTACGTCCCTCAGAGGAGCGTATCTTGAGAACTGTGGACACAATATACAAGTAAGAAATAATAATAACTATGATGGTAGGCAAGATGATGATGCTCGATAAGGAAAAGGAAATGATTCTAGAGATGAAGAGGTCAGAACAAGATATCCTCTGAAGTGGGCGAGTGTCACAGTAAAAGTGGTCTATGGCCCGAGAACCACAAAAGGACAGAGTAAATGTCATACTGGTCTGAAGAACTGAGCTGATGCAGCCACATAAATAGGAACCGGCCACCAACTGAGTGCAGAGACGTGCTGACATCTGGACAGAGTAGAGGAGTGGGTTGCAGATGGCAATGAAGCGATCATAGGCCATGGCTGCCAGGAGAAGTCCCTCCGCCACGATGAAGAGGGCAAAGAGAAAGAGCTGGGCCACACAACCTGCAAAGGAGATGGACTTGCTCTCAGACCAGAAGTTGATCATGGCCTTGGGTGCAATAACAGATGAATAGAAGAGATCAATGAAGGACAGGTTGCCCAGGAAGAAATACATCGGTGTGTTTAGCCGAGGATCAGTCATAATAATGGTCATCATCCCAACATTCCCTAGAAGGATCATGGCATACACAAGCAGAAAGATCAGGAAGAGGAGAATGTGGAACTCAGGGTGGACCCTGAAGCCTACAAGGATGAAGTCAGTCACTTCTGAGTGATTGTCTGGTCCCCTGTCACCCATGGCAGAAACCTGCTGAGAGGCACAGGGAAAAATAAACAAATGATTCTGGGCTTTGAACATAGCCCTTTGACCATTGCAGAATTAGGATTACAAAGCCATTGTATAATCATTATTCTTGTTAACTTTATAAAATTAATGTGACTTCACTTCAAGCCATTGAAACTGAGGATGAATCAAAATGTTAGTTTTATGTCCTTCTTTCTGCAACGGTGGATTAGATGTTTTCCCTTGAATCTAATACAGTTTCCTTCCACCCAAGTGCCTTTCACATTTGCAAGTATCACTTCTGTGTATGTTTCTGACTCATGATTTGTGCAATAAATTCATTGTCATGAAAAGGTGACTGGAAAGAGACCACAAATAATTTAACACATGACATTTGGGAAGGAATTACAGTGTCTGCATTTGGATATATTAGGGGATTTAGTAGCCTCCTTCAGGAAACCCTATCTTTGAGAACTTAACTTATATTACATGTAAACAGATCTAGAGAAAGTGAATGACTTTAATAAAAATTACTTAAAAGGTGCAAATACTTTTTGTAGGTAATGGAAACTTTGAATCGTGGTATAGGTTATTTGCTCACTAAGATCAAAGTTGTGCACACATAAACACAAATATTATCAGGACTCATGTGCTAAGATGTCTCTCCCAGATGGGCATCCATAACCCTTTCATAAGAATAATTTCCCTGCATTAACTCAGCCTGAATCTCAGAATTTTTTAAAGAAGAGACCTCCAGGTAGTGTAGATGGAAAAGTTACTTTAGAGAAAAATACTGAACAAAAGATACATATGAGGGATTGTTGACTGTAATCTTCTCTACGCTGGATATGACTTTCATAGTTGTCATACCTCATTTACTAGACAGCTCAACTGAGAATTTGAACTGCTTATAGTAATAACATGGCAACTTTTTCAGCCTAAATAATAACAATAATAATAACAAAAACAACGACAACAATAATGTTGCACTTTTGGCCTGCCAGCCACTTTTCTAAATGCTTTTTAGTAGCTCGTTTAATCCACACAACAATAATATGAGGTGAGTACTATTATATTCCAGAAGAGGAAACTGAGATCCAGAGAAATTAAGTCTGTTGATACCACGTACCAGGGTCAGAATCCAAATTTGTAGAGTAAAAACTTGGCTCCAGAATCCCTCCATTCTCATTCACTGCAGGATACCACCTTTTATAATAAGCCCTTCTGGTTCCTTTAGGTGACTTCCTTCTATTTGTACCTCAGAATTCAGTTAAAGTTTCTTATCTCCAAAATAAATTCTCCAATTTTCAACCTAGGTTAAGACACTTCTGCATAGATCACGCTCCCAAGGATGGTAGCTATGATCACCACATTTTAATATGCATATTAAATATTCATAAGTTCTTCCTTAAGATCAAACTTCAAGCTGTCCTCCATAAATTCAGCACAGTGTTCTGTGTCTGGCAAATAGCGGTCAATATTTTTTATATAGATAATATATTGCATGATATTTGAACATGCAGAATCAGAAAAACTTGAGGACTTTGAAATACTGAGGTGGTTAGCATGGGTTTAGATTTAAGTAAAGGAACGGCCAGTGCTGCTTCTCGCATTTACTAACTGGGACCTTGGACTAAGTGACTTATGTAACTTATTTGTTTCCTGTACAACCTCCTTACGTTCCTTAAGTTACTGATGTAATTTTGCAGCAAGTTACTATACCAGTGTATCGTCACATAGAGCAAGGATACAACAACATAACTACCAAGTTTTCTTGGGGGTATATACTTAGACCATGCACATAAGAGGCACCTGGGTGGCTCAGCTGGTTAAGCGACTGACCCTTGATCTCAGCTCAGGTCATGATCTCATGGATTATGACTTCGAGCCCTGCTTCAGGCTTTGTGTTTACAGCATGGAGCATGCTTGGGATTCTCTTTCTCCCTCACTCTCAAAATAAATAAATAAACATCTTTTTAAATGTTTACTTATATTTTAGAGAGAGAAAGAGAGCAAGGGGGAGGGTCAGAAAGAGAGAGGGAGAGAGGGAATCCCAAACAGGCTCTGCTCTGTCAGCGCAGAGCCTAAAGGGGGCTCAAATTCACAAACCATGAGGTCGTGACCTAAGCGGAGATCAAAAGTCAGTCATTTAACTAACTGAGTTACCCAGGTGCCCAAAATAAATAAATAAACTTTTAAAAAAAGGATAATGCACATAAATGAGTATCATTTATGACAAACTAAGCACTATACAAATATTAACTATTATCAATTATCATATCTTTCTGTGTTCAATCCAACAATGCACACCAAATAATAGGCACTAATTAGATTGAAAATAAATATGTGTATGGGCTTTTTGGATAAACGATTCTATGTTGAGGGAAGGAATCAGAGAAACTGTTAAAATATTAAAAAGAATAAAGAAATCTGAGAGAAGTGTAATATTTGCCCCAGAAGGAGATCACTAAAGAAAAGTGTTATGGTGTCTCCTTGTTATATTTTCGTTATTCACCACCTCCATCAAAACTTAAATATTTAAATAATTGTATTATAAAAGAGCAAAATTTTAAGTATATAATATTTAGGTTCTGAAGAGACATAAGATACTTAAACAGTGAGAATAGAGCCTGAAGAAGTTATGAAATATTTTTAATCATATATTTTATTTATTTCCTCTCATCTTGCAAGGGGTAAGATTGTACATCATTTTAATTATCCATATTTATTCCTATAAATCTTATTCTAATGTTAATAAGTATACCTGAAGACATTTATACCTAGAAAAGGGAGTCTTTCCTAGAGTAGCCGATAAAGAAATAGTCAGTTTGAGACTTATTATTTGTCAAAACTCTCATATTTCTTTTCTTTTAACGTTTTATTTACTTTTGAGATAGGGAGAGACAGAGCATGAGCGGGGGAGGGTCAGAGAGAGGGAGACACAGAATCTGAAACAGGCTCCAGGCTGTGAGCTGTCAGCACAGAGCCCAACGCGGGGCTCGAACTCACGAACCATTAGATCATGACCTGAGCCAAAGTCGGCCGCTTAACCCACTGAGCCACCCTGGCGCCCCAAAACTCTCATGTTTCAAGATGTACTCTTACCTTACCTGGTCTGGTAATTTGTCAGATTCTGAAAATGAAGCAGCAGAATCCCAATGTTTTCCTCTTGTAATTGTTTTAATTCTAGAAAGGGTAAACATAAAGTTAATTAATGACTGTGCTACAAGTACTAAATAATCATTATGTCAGGATAAAATTAATCACCCCCCCCCGCAAAGAAATTCCAAATGCATGGTTATTATCCAAGTTTTAGTTCTTCCCATAGATAAATCAGACTAATTCTCCTTATTGCTCTAATTAACAACTGTTCTTAAGTAGTCGACTTCTTGGAAAATCCTATGGTCCTTTGTAGAAGAGACACAAGGTGAATTTTCTAAATGATGCTTTGCTAAGACTGAAACAGATCCAGGAATTACAGTCAATAGTTTTGCAAAATGAACCTGAGGAATCAATCCACAGGATATTCTGTCCTTCGTTCTTGGATATTAAGTGCTTTTAAAGAAGTGAAGGAGATTGTCTTCGATATGTAAGAGGCCCTGAGCCATCTGGAATCTCTGATAATCTACTAGAATATCAGCACCAGTTATCCATCCTGGCTTTGGTTTTGCCATAACAGTGTAACTTTTGAAATAATTACAGCATTGAGCTTTCTCTTTCCTTCTGGGAGATAGTTCTCCTGGGAAAGAAGGAAGCATAAGGAAGTCACTAAGGTACGTAGATGCCAAAGCCAAGCCCCATCAGGATCACAGATGCTCTAGATTTGGAGGAAATAAGAAAGAAAGAGAAAGGAAAGGAAAGGAAAGGAAAGGAAAGGAAAGGAAAGGAAAGGAAAAAGAAGAGCCTAAACTTAATAGGTGTCAAAATACATACAACAGCTGGGTTTTTTTCCTTTTCTTTTCTTTTCTTTTCTTTTCTTTTCTTCTGTGAATCCTTTAGAAGGAGCAAAATTTTCTTTCAACTTGAAATTCTCCACTGAAAAAGAAGCATTTCAATTTACCATTACGGCAAAACTTGTCATAGGCAAACTGACATAAATGTGAAAGAAAATACTATATTATGAAATACGTTTGTAGAGATGTTTGTATTCCTAGTCATAAAGTTCATTTCCTTTTCACTTAAAACTCTCCATATTTATTCTTTAGCTATATTCTGTCATTTATAATTGATAATTAGAAGTACAAAAGCATACCATACTTGTTCATTAATATTTACCATCAGGCATGGTGGTGCTAGAAGGCATCCTGGAAAATTCCTTAATTACTGCTATACCTCCTCCTCTCTTTTCTATTAATATCTTTTGCTAATCACTATCAGTACCCAAAAGTATAGAAAGCATTTTGTTTACCTGTCGGTTCAGTGAAATAAATACCCAGGAGACAGGAGCAATTGCTCTGACCCCCAGTAAAATTAGCCCTCTGTCGAGTAGTAAGTATAATAACTCAGCAAAATCCAATGTCATAGGGGCAGCAAGGAAAAAAAAGTGGTTAGCAGGTTTTAGAGTGGTAGTTGACATTCCAACATTGACCCACGGTACTTGGGCCAATAGTCACATTATGAAATAAATCACCTCATGTATTATTTGCTAACGCAGTATAAATACAATATCCTAGAGACAATAACCCAACTATGTAAAGTGCTGACAGATAGTATATCTGAAAACGGAGTCTTCAATAAGTGATTCTACCATTCCATGAGTTCACCTGATTCTGCCTGACGAGGTGCATGATAATTCCCTTGAATCCCATGAATAGGAGTGTATCCCATTACTTCTCTTCTTGTAAAGTGAGTGTCTTACACCAAAGCCCTAGTGCAATAGACATGGTAACAAATAAGGCATTTGTTGCATCTCATATAGTGGTATTGACATAAGTAATTTGAGCAGGAAGGGCAAAATTATAACTACAGCAGAGCCTGGACAAATCACTACTTCTCCTTCATGGAAAAATCAATGTAATCAAACTGAAGCATGATGACTGGCTGATAGCCCCAAGTTATACTATATTTATCAGGAAAATTTTTTGTTGTAGTAAGAATATTTACCATGAGACCTTCCCTTTTAAAGAAGTTTTAAGTGTACAACACAGTATTGTGACTATAGGCACAATGTTTTACAACGGATCTCTAGAACTTGTTCACTTTGCATAATTTAAATAAGTTGAAACCAATTGAATGCCAATTCCTCATTTTCCCCTCTATTCAACCCCAGCAATCACCATTCTACTCTCTGCTTCTAAGAGCTTGACTTTTTCAGATACTTTATATAATAGGAATTATAGAATATTTGTCTGGGATTGCCATTTTCTTTTAGCATTATGTCTTCCATGTTCACCGGTGTTATCAAAAGCCAGAATTTCCCTTCATTTTAATGACAAATAAGGTTCCATTGTATGCATATTCAACATTATCCATTCATGCATCAGTAGACATCTTGGTTTTCTCCCTATATTTTTGATAACCACTATCAGAAAATTGTGCACTTAGCATGGATAATTTCCAGGTCAGCCAATGTTGAGCCATCCATGTTGTGAGTTCTATCTCTTCTACTATGGTTATATTATTGGTGAGAACCTAGTGAATGAACAATGAATTGGATGGCAAAGAATCTGGAAGATAATGGATCATTGCCTTCATCAGATTATTGATAAGCTACCTCATATCTGATATAAATTACTGAGCATTCATGTGGGAAATTTATATTCTCAATTCCTTTTACCATTCAGGCAGGTCCCTCTACAAACAGACCACCATGTCAGTAATCCTTCAAGCTTGCTGATTTCAAGTTCCTAGTTATCCATGTCAACCACTAGCCTACTGACCCTAAAAATATGTGTCTGACACTATAGTCCAGACAAGAAAATAACTATGCAGCTTGAAATTGTGCCTATTTTGAATATTTTCTTTCTAAGTGATATATGAAATAACTTTGAGCTGGACTAGAATGCTGCAATAGTAGTCTATTTCCAGCTGATGCTCATATCCCATGCAGCACCAACTATAAACCTGGTTCAATTTATTTTTTTCTCAGGACTTAATAATGTTAAGATTCCAATATTATTTCAAACTATGTATGATCTATACTTAAATATTCATAAATGACCAGCCAAATTTGATAATATTTTTGGAATTGCTTTCCTCAATTTAAGATACCAAATTAACATGGAAAACAAACTTTAAAATGTATTTTGTACTCAAAATATTTTTTGAGAAAGGGTCCCTGGGTGGCTCAGCTGGTTAAACATCCGACTTCAGTTCAGGCATGATCTCACATCTCGTGGGTTCAAGCTCCATGTCGGGCTCTGTGCTGACAGCTCAGAGCCTGGAGCCTGCTTCAGAGCCTGTGTTTCCCTCTGTCTCTACCCCTGCCCTACTCATGCGCGCGCTCTCTCTCTCTCTCTCAAAAAGAAATAAACATTAAATAAATAAATAAATAAATAAATAAATAAATAAATAAATAAATATTTTTTTGAGATTTTAAGATGGTTGCTCCAAATCCTTGTAATTCATGATGACATAGTGGTAACGATTGAGAAATTATGATATAAATAATTATTTATAATGTTTGTGCTCCCTCTGTTTAATTAGCCCATCACAGTTATTTCAATAGCCTTGTTTGCAAGTCCACAAAATGATTAATAGATCAAAAAGAAAAGCTCAATCTTCCTAAAATTATATGTAGGTAAATGGATTGAATATAAATATATTTTATTCATTATATAATACTCATTATCAGTAGAAACACAGTCATTATTAATTTTCATAAAAGCATTACATACATAAAAAAACAAGTCATAAATAGCATAATAACATTCTTTCTTGTTAAAGGGGATAACTCATGGTTATAATATTCACCACACAAAAACTCGAAGGTCTAAACCCAAATTTCCAAATTTGGTATCAATTTCAAATATTAATAGTAAATTTAAAAAGATTCTACCCTCATAATGTGTACATAAATTTCCTATTGAGAAGATAGTTATATCTTAAAATAATGAGTGTTTTTCCTCCCTTATATATTTAATTTGTTTTTTTATTTCATTGGTTATAATCCTTTGGTAAATGAAGATGAGTCTTTGGTAGTGGATATCTTTTCTTTATTCCTGGTTTCAAATAGAAAGTTTCCAATGATTCCACATTAAAAAATGTTTATAAAAATTTTCTTTAATTCTGTCTTTTATGCCTACTTTCAATTAATTTTGTTTTTTTTAATATCAGAAATGCATGTTGAATTGTATCAAATACTTTTCCTTTCCTATTGAGAACATTATGCTTTTCTTCTTCAGTGTGGCTGTATTTCTAGTCTCTCTACGCTATTTCATTGACTATTCATTCTTTCACCAGTACCACAGTCTGGATGAGTATAGTTGTATGGTTGTGTATAGTTGAATTTGTGTATTGTCATTCTTCTGATTCTGTTCTTTCCTTTGATATTGTGTTGGCTATTCCAGTCTCTTGCCTTTTTCAGATAAACTTCATTTAATATCTAAAGTTTGCCAATAACACAAAAATAACCTGCTAGAATTTTGATTTAGATTGAATTGAATGAATAGAGCAAGTTGGGAGGAAAAGACATCTTGACAATGCTAAGTTTTCCTTGTCAGGAGCATTCAATAGTTTTCCGTATAGTTAGATCTTCTTTGATTTCTTATATTAGAATTTTATACTTTTCTTCCTAGAGATCATGTTCATATTTTGTGGGATTGACATCTAAATATTTTACTGCCAGTAATTGTAATATAAATAGTATTGTGTTTTTAATTTTAAATTCCACTTGCTCATCGGTGGTATAGAAAGCAATTAACTTTTGTATATTAACCATGTATCCTGCAACACTCCTACATATCTTATTAGCTTTAGAAGGGTATTTTGGCAACTCTTTCATATTTTCTACACAGACAACTATGTCACCTATGGACAAAGACATATTAATCTTCCTTTTTATTCTGTATAATGTTTATGGTAATTTGCTAGGGCTGCCACAGAATGGGTGCATTAAACACCAATTTTTTCTCCCAATTCTGGAGACTGAAAGTCTATGATCGAGGTGCCATAAATAAATATTCTGAGGCTTCTCTTCTTGGATTGAAGATGTCTATCCTCTTGCTCTCTTTTTACATGGTTGCCCCTCAGTGCATATGCACCCCTAGTGTCTCTCTTTGTGTCCAAATACTTTCTTATAAAGATATCAGCCAAACTATATCAGAATCCACTGTAACAGACTTATTTTATTGACTTCTTTGAAGGCTCTATCTCCAAATACAATCATATATTGAGGTACTGGGGGCTAAGGCTTCAACGTATGAGTTAGGGGAGGAGGAGTCAACATGATGGAGAAGTAGGGGAACTGAAGTTCCCTTGTCCCTCAAACACAGCAGTATTGAGGCCAGAAGACTTGGAATTCCAGGAATCTTGGCTATAGAGTGACAGAAACATCTCCAGAGGCCCAAGGGGACAACATGGTGGGCCATAGGTGCATGATTGCAAACTGGGAGAAACAGAATGGGCGGCCTAGGAATGGAGGGAAGAGATTCCCTTCTGTGGAGAGACAAAGGGAAGAAAAAGACAGGCTCTGGAAGTGTAGGATTCTACTTGAACAAGAGAAAAACCACGGACTGGGGAACACAAAAAATGGAGAAAGAACCAATTTCTAAAGCAGGACTTTCTGTGCCCTATTCATGCATTTGGAGAGGAAGGGAGCCAGATCCAAGCTCAGTAGCTGGCTCCCAGGCACAGCCAGAGAGGGAAATCCTCTCCCTTGAGTGCTGTGGGAAGAAGGTAAATAGCCATTCTGAAAACAAAAGACCCTGCAGGCCCTCTGCCAGCCAGAGGCCCTTTGTCAGTTGCCTGGCAGAATGACAGTACCCCAGAACCAGGGCTCACAGAGTGGGATCCTTTAAGATATCAGGGCTGAATCCCAGCAGAGCACCAGGGAGATCCGGGAGACGGTGTAGCGGGAGGTAGCGGGCTGCTCATGCCCACTCAGCACTGTGAGGAGCCAGAGGCCCTTAGTTGGCTGACTGGGAGGAGTAGCACTTCCCTGGAACCAAAACACACTGGAGTGGGATCCTTTAAGACATCAGGGTTTGATTCCTAGACAAGCACCTGGGAGGCACAGGAGACTATGGAGCAGAATAGAACTGGCTCACTAGCACCCACCTGGCACTGTGAAGATGGCCTGAACAGACTGGTTTGGGACACCCAGTCTGGGGAGGAGAGACTGGGTTGCTGCCATTTTCTCCCCATCACCAACAAGGTGGGGTTTCAAGGAAGGGACAACTGGCCCACAGTGGAGGCAGGACCCACCTACACCAAACCATGTCTCTTCATGCCTGGTAACTGTGTATCTAACAGAGCAAGATTGACACTGACCAAACCCCTGCAGCCACCAGTTCCAAGGCACCATCAGATACCGGTACAGTGGTTTTGCATGAATATATATATATATATATATATATATATATATATATATATTCTTCCTTTTCTTCCTCTTATTTCTTCCTTTCTCCTGTCTGGTTACTCTGACTATTGGTTTCTTTATGCAGACATTTTGAATCTATTCTTTTTACACCTCTTCTGTATCTCTTTCTTCTTTATTTTCCTCTCTCTCTCTCTCTCTCTCTTTGGCCTAAGCCATATAGTTTCTCTGATACTCTGTCTGGTCAATTTTGTTTGTTTGCTTGTTTTCCTTTCCCCTGCCCTTGTCATTTCTCTCTTTGTGTTGGATAAGGCCTCTTCCACCACCCCTCCCTTTTATTAAATTTTTTTCCAGGGATACTTCAATGAACAAATCAAAGCACACCTGGTGGAAGGTACAATCCACCACTATGAGTAGGGAGATAAAGCAACCAGAGTCACAACAACAGAGAGCATGAAACACTCCAAAACACCTCTGAAGAGCCAGGTCCTGAATAGCATATGACCCCTTTTTAATATAGTAGTGCTTATGGCTGCAGGACTCATAACAAGTATTAAAACACATAAGGGACAGAAAACTAGCCAAAATGACAAAACAGAAGAATTCTCTTCAAAAGAAATTCCAGGAAGAAATTACAGCTAGATAATTGCTCAAAACAGATATAAACAATATAACTGAGTAAGAATTTAGAATTATAGTCATAAGACAAATAGCTGGGCTTGAAAAAAATAGAAGACAACAGAGAATCTATTGCTGCAGAGATCAAAGAACTAAGAAATAGTCACAACCAATTAGGAAATGTTGTAAATGATAGCCAAATTATGGAAAGAGCCTAAATGTCCATCAACTGATGAATGGATAAAGAAATTTATCCATTTCTTTGGGGGCACTTGTACCCCAATGTTCATAGCAGCAGTTTCAACAATAGTCAAAATATGGAAAGAGCCTAAATGTCCATCAACTGATGAATGGATAAAGAAATTGTGGTTTATATACACAATGGAGTACTACATGGCAATGAGAAAGAATGAAATATGGCCCTTTGTAGCAACGTGGATGGAACTGGAGAGTGTGATGCTAAGTGAAATAAGCCATACAGAGAAAGACAGATACCATATGTTTTCACTCTTATGTGGATCCTGAGAAATTTAACAGAAACCCATGGGGGAGGGGAAGGAAAATAAAAGAGGTTAGAGTGGGAGAGAGCCAAAGCATAAGAGACTCTTAAAAACTGAGAACAAACTGAGGGTTGATGGGAGGGTGGGTGATGGGTATTGAGGAGGACACCTTTTGGGATGAGCAATGGGTGTTGTATGGAAACCAATTTGACAATAAATTTCATATATTGGAAAAAAAATAAAAACAAAGAAAAAATAAACTGTAAAAAAAAGGAAATGTTGTAAATGAAGTACAAAATAAACTAGATGTAGTGACAGCAAGGACAGAGGAGGCAGAAGGGAGATTAAGTGAAGTATAAGATAAAACTGGAAAATAATGAAGCTGAGAAAAAGAAAGATTAGAAAATACTAGACCATGAGGGGATAATTAGAGAATTAAATTATTCAATAAAACGTAATAGTATCTGTATCATAGGTGTTCTGGAAGGAGAGAAAGGGACCAGAGGTTTACTTAAATAAATTATGGCTGAGCACTTTCCTAGTCTGGGGAAGAAAATGGACATCCAAATTCAGGAGGCACAGAGAATTCCCTTCAGATTTAACAGGAATAGATCATCTCCAAGGCATATCATACTGAACCAGGCAAAATACAAAGATAAACAAAGAATTCTGAAAGCCCCTATGAACAAATGGGCCTTAACCTACAAGGGTAGACACATAAGGGCAGTAGCAGACCTATCTACTGAAATTTGGCAGGCCAGAAAGAAGTGGCAGGAAATACACAATGTGTTGAATAGGAAAAATATGCAGTCAAGAATCCTTTATCCATCAAGGCTGTCATTCAGAATAGGAGAGATAAAGGCTTTCCCAGACAAAAACTGAAGGAGTTCATGACCACCAAGCCAGCCCTGCAAGTGATCCTAAGGGGGACTCTGTGAGTTGAATGCTGCAAAGACTACAAAGAACAACAGACATCACCACAAACATAAAACCTACAGATAACACAATGACACTAAATCTATATCTTTCAATAATAACTCTGAATGTAAATGGACTAAATGCTCCAATCAACAAACATAGGGTATCAGAAAAAATTAAAAAAAAAAAAAACCAAGATCCATCTATATGCTGTCTATAAGAAACCCATTAGACCTGAAGATACCTTCAAATTGAAAATGAGGGGATGGAGAACCATCTATCATGCTACTGGAAGTCAAAAGAAAGGCAGAGTAGCCACACTTATATCAGACAAATTAGATTTTAAACTAAAGCCTGTAACAAGAGATGAAGAAGGGCATTATATCATTATTACGGGGGATCTTCATCAAGAAGAGCTAACAATTATAAATGTTTATGCTCCCAACATGGATTTACCCAAATACATAAATTAATTAATCACAAACATAAGCAATATTATTGATAAGAATACAGTAATTGCAGGGAACTTTAATACTCTACTTACAACATTGGATAGAAAATCTGGACAGAAAATCCATAAAGAAACAGTGGCCTTGAATGATACACTGGACCAGATGGACTTAACATATATATTCAGAACTTTTCATCCAAAAGCAGCAGAACACATTCTTTTCAAGTGCACATGGAACATTCTCCAAGATAGGTCACATACTGGGTCACAAAACAGCCCTTAATAAATACAAAAGAATTGAGATCATACCATGCATATTTTCTGATCACAATGCTATGAAACTTGAAATCAACTACAAGAAAAAATTTAGAAAGCTTCCAGATGCATAGAGGTTAAAGAACATCCTACTAAAGAATGGGTTAACCAGGCAATTAGAGAAGAAATAAATATATATATGGAAGCAAATGAAAATGAAAACATGACAGTCCAAACCCTTTGGGATGCAGCAAAGGCAGTCCTAAGAGGAAAATACATTGCAATACAGACCTATCTCAAGAAATAAGAAAAATCCCAACTAAAAAATCTAACAGCACACATAAAGGAACTAGAAGCAGAACAGCAAAGAAACCCCAAAGTCAGAAGAAGAACAGAAATAATAAACATTAGAGCAGAAATAAACAATATAGAATAAAAAAAAAAAACAGTAGAAAAGATCAATGAATCTAAGAGCTGGTTTTAAAAAAAAAATAAGCAACATTGATCAACCCCTATCCAGACTTCTCAAAAAGAAAATAGAGAGGATCCAAACAGATAAATCACAAATGAAAGAGGATAGATCACAACCAACACCACAGAAATACAAACAATTATCAGAGATTACTATTAAAAATTATATGCCAAAAATTGTGGTTTATATACACAATGGAGTACTACATGGCAATGAGAAAGAATGAAATATGGCCCTTTGTAGCAATGTGGATGGAACTGGAGACTGTGATGCTAAGTGAAATAAGCCATACAGAGAAAGACAGATACCATATGGTTTCACTCTTATGTGGATCCTGAGAAACTTAACAGAAACCTATGAGGGAGGGGAAGGAAAAAAAAAAAGAGGTTAGAGTGGGAGAGAGCCAAAGCATAAGAGACTCTTAAAAACTGAGAACAAACTGATGGTTGATGGGGGTGGGAGGGAGGAGAGGGTGGGTGATGGGTATTGAGGAGGGCACCTTTTGGGATGAGCACTGGGTGTTGTATGGAAACCAATTTGCAATAAATTTCATATATTGAAAAAAATTTTAAAAATTTGAAAAAAATTAAAAAAATTAAAAAAAAAATTAAAACAGTAATGTTAATATCCTCTATGGTAAATAACTAGCAGTTGACAGACATTAAAATATATAAATAAAGCATTTTAGAATGACTTAATGATAAATTAATGCCTTAGCTTGGACAGTGTGTCTAACACAAACTCATTTGGATTGATACATGAAAGAATTAAAACAACAACAACAACAACAAACACCATTGAGAATCTTAGGCTTCACTCTATTAGATTGTCTCAATATGTCATATGTATCTTTTATTATTTTTCTGTGCTTTTTTAATTTCTAAAATTAGATAATGCTCCTGGATCATTAGATCGGCTTTCTCAAAATATAAACAGTATAGGTATAGGGACGCCTGGGTGGCTCTGTCAGTTAAGCCTCCAACTCTTGATTTCAGCTCAAGTCATGATCTTGCAGTTTGAGAGTTTGAGCCCCATGTCTGGCTCTGCACTGACCTCATGGAGTATGCTTGCGAGTCTCTCTCTTCCTGTCTCTCTAGTGTGCTCTCTCATAATAAAGAAATAAACTGAAAAAAAGTATATACATAAATGATCATGGAAAAAATGTAATCAATGGTTTCATTAACTATTATTCCTGAAATAATTCATGACTCAAATATCTTTTAAGATCCAGTTCATTAATGAACTGTTCAGAAGTAGAGAGTATTTTTCAAAATATTCAAATCAAGACCCATAGTTAAGATAAAAAGAAAAAAAAGGCCTAATGCACATACATTTCTATTAAAAAACATGAAACATGATATGTAACTGTGAAAATGTTTTTATTATATTTAATGTTTTACATTTTTTCCATGACACAGAAAAGTTTCGAAACCCTGAAATTCTAAATTATGACCTACAGTTCAAAAATCTGTAAGTAAAGTTTTACTTTAATTCTATTTTGATTTTACTGGGATAACTATCTATGTTTATATCTATGTCTATAAAAATCTGAAAAGAATAAATACACTGAGTTACCATTGTTTTTCCAAATTACCCTTATAGTTTCCAATTAGCTCCAGAGTATCCCATGTTGTTGAAGAGATTTTTTGAGCATAGAAACACCAAATAAGTTTGAATTTCATAATTAATTTTTAAAATATAGCAGTGAAATAACACATTTTGTCACCTATAATTGATATAAACGCTAACAATTTTCTAATAGAAACTAAAAAACTAAATTCTAAGGGATCTACTTAGACACATGAACAATTTTTAAATAGACAACATTTTCTAATTTGAGCATCAACACTAATCTTTAATCTCTGCCACAATTTTCCTCTCATTTTGTTAGAGTATGCAGCAATAATTTGGTAGTATTACAAAAACTATAAATGAATATTAGTTGTAAGTACGTTCAACTAAAATAAATAAAGGTGTAATACTTTACGTTGTATGTTACATCAAATATAATATAAATAAAAAGATATTTTGATCCTTGACTAGCATTCAAAGACAACAGAGACCGATTGAAAATCTCAACTCCATTTATTTCAGATATTTATAGGAAATGGAAGTGACATGAGAAAAAATATCTGTTAAAGGTTATCAATAAAATTATCTTCTTTGGAACAAAGATTTGTTTTTGTAAATATAGCTTGAGAAGGTATAAAGATGAATATCAAAGACATGAAAGCAGAAAACATTGAAAGAAACTATGTATTGGAAGCTATAATTAGATTCATTGATATTATTGGGGTTCCTTTGTTCATTTGCATTATACATTATGCAACAGGATATTCATTTGCTTGAGAAAGAAACAACCCTTTGTATCATGTTCATGAAGGCTTTTTTCACTTGCTGGTTCCGTAAAGTGTAAATGAAAGGATTCAAAAGTGGGGCAATGGAGGTATTGAGCACTGCAATTCCCTTGGAAAAAGATATTCTTTGTTTGACTGACGGCTTAACGTACATGAAGATACAGCTGCCATAAGAAAGAGATATCACAATCATGTGAGAGGAACATGTTGAAAAAGCCTTTTTCTTCTGATTAGTTGAAGGGATTTTTAGAATTGTTAATGCAATAAAGCTGTATGATATTATCACCATTACCAACGTGACCACAAGTGTCACTGATGCAGAAATGAATCCCATGGTCTCTAAGAGCTGTGTGTCAGCAGGAGATCTGCAGCAGGGGAGTTGTATCACAGTAGAAATGATCAACAACGTTGGAGGCACAGAAGTCAAGGTTTATGCCTAAGAGGAGAGGTGGAAAGATGACAAAAAACCCAGCAAGCCAACAACAGAAGACAAGTTGCATGCAGATCTTACTGCTCATGATGGTTGTGTAGTGCAGGGGCTTACAGATGGCAACATAGCGGTCATAGGACATGGCTGCCAGCAAGTAAAATTCAGATGCACCAAGAAGGAAGGCAAAAAACACTTGAGTAACACAACAATTAAAGGAAATGGTTTTGTTCCCGGTTGCCATAGCAACCAACAATTTGGGAATGCATGTGGTAGTATAGGAAATTTCTAGGAAGGAAAAATTCCGAAGGAAAAAATACATGGGGGTCTTGAGGGTGATATCCACCAGGGTGAGTGTGATGATGAGCAGATTGCCAGTGACACTTAGCAGGTAGGTGAGAAGCAGGAAGACAAATAGCACAACTTTCAATTGTGGATCATCAGTCAAACCTGCCAGGATAAACACTGTCACTTGTGTGTGATTTCCCATTACTGTCCTCTACTTTTCCAGGTCTAAATAGAAAAGAAAGAAAGAAATTGATAGTCCTAAGGGGAAAATACCAGTGGTAACTAGTGTCTAAATTTTTTTTTTTTCAACGTTTTTTACTTATTTTTGGGACAGAGAGAGACAGAGCATGAACGAGGGAGGGGCAGAGAGAGAGGGAGACACAGAATCGGAAACAGGCTCCAGGCTCCGAGCCATCAGCCCAGAGCCCGACGCGGGGCTCGAACTCACGGACCGCGAGATCGTGACCTGGCTGAAGTCGGACGCTTAACCGACTGCGCCACCCAGGCGCCCCGGTAACTAGTGTCTAAAATTAGGAAAGCAATCGTTCAGATAGAGTAACACCATTCATATTTTAGGAGGTTATGCCAGGAAGAACAATACTTTGCATTTCCAAAGTATCTGGATAGAGAATTTTATGTTTACTTTGCAGTTCTGCCAGAGAATAATGATAGCGATGATTGATATGATAGCGGTTGTTGACTGTTTTTATATGAGGGAAATTAGAAGGAGTTTTAAAACATGCACAAATGCTTCTTCTCTCTTGATTTTAGCAAGAATTGAGATGGATGCCATTTCTTATTCAATTAAGAGCTTTGCATTCAGAACCAAAATGATTGTCATTAAAATTATATCAGAAAATGGTTTTCATAAAATACACCACACACACATACACACACACACACACCTCACCATCATCAATAGACAGGGTTATATAACTTTACCATTTTACTTAATCAAATTCAAATGCTTGATTCTTCTGTCATTTACTTTCATGGCTAATGAGATACAGTTGCCAATAAGTGAATATGAAACATCATGAATAGTTTTATTTTCTGTCCTTAGTAGTATTTCCATCCCATCAAACTCTGTTATCATTCCCACTCTTCCCACGTTGTACTCCCAAACAAAATAAGCAGGAATGTTCTGGTAATATTTGTGTGTCTAATAAGAAACTGCAGTTTTCCTCTCTAAGTTATTATTCTGAAAAATGAAAAAAAAATTAAAACGAGAGTAATGGATATAGAGGCATATAGAAATATATAAATATGAGTTCAGGAAATCATATGAAGTGGGAGAAAGATAAAGATAAATCTTTATGGAAACCTAGAGATATAGAAGGGATTTTTAGAAATAGGTTATTGAGCTTAAGGAAGAAATTAAATTAGTAAGAAAAATTGAAAGAAGATTAAGACATTTAAATTAGTGATAATCCTAAAATTAAAAATATGTAAGTTTGTAAGTATTAATAAATACAAATTATAAGAAAATATTTGTCATGAAATTTCTCTCTCTGCTTTACACTTACCATTTTAATCTTTCTGTAAAATACAGACTGAAAAGATGAACAATTTGAGGTCAGCATGGCTTAAAAGAGATGAACAGTATTTGGTAAATTTCAAATACAATGAATCACAGAATAGTGTTGACAAAATTTTAGGAGGCATGTATTTCCTTACCATAAGGATATTCAAATGTTTGGCTAAAATGTAGTTAAATAAATATTAACTATAGATAACAGTAGTCATCTCAACATATGGCATATATTAGAGACATATGGCATATATTAGAGACAATCAGATTGTTCTGGTTTGCACAGCTAGCAAATTGGACACCAAGATTAAGTTTGAAAGAGTGTTTTTCCCTACGTTGTGCTCTGAAAAATAACAACTTCTACCAATGATTATAGGACAGTTTATTGTGCTTTTTTTCTTTTTTTAATAATGATTCTAAGGAAAATTTCTTTCCTTGGTACCTTCATATCAAACACATAAAATAAATAAGGTTTAGTAATGGGCCATAGATAAGACAATGCTTTCTGTTTTGAGAATATCAATATAATTATTTCAATCTCTAAAACATAGAATGTAATTTCAAAGATATATACATAAATAAAAATAAACATAGAGTACAAATAAACATTGTTTCCATTTATATCTAAAAGTGTAGGTAAAAAATAAGATCTGGTGTCAAATTCATGTTAATAATGTAGACATATATGGGTATAAAAGAAAGGACGGTTGTTTTTCCTGGACATTCCTCTTACATTAACATAATTGTGAAACGATTAATCATAAATTTTTCTTCATTACACAAATTACTCCAAAGGCAACAACTGTAGGAATGTTATATCTAAAACACCTAAATCAGAGTTTTATTATGTCAGATTATTTCTTTGTCCAACTACAACAGTTACACCCACCAACTATCCCCAACACATATTGTACAAAAATTAACAAAGCTCACACTACAAAACCATTAGAAGTCAAGCTTATGTTAAATATTATGAATATTAGTGAAATTTTAAAAAGGTAAAGTTTTTCAAAACTAAATTTTCATTGTATTCTGTCTTTTTTCATGATTTCCCCTTAATCAAAATTTAAAGGTTAGAAAAATAAGGTTAATACCATAATCGTAAAAATAAGACAAAAATGGGTTAAAACAATTCTAATGGAAATATGGTCTTTAAATTTTCGACGTACCAATTTTTTCATCCTTTTGAGTCCTAATCAGTCTGCCAAAAGCACTTTAAAAATCAAACACATTTTTTGAAGACATTAAACAGATTTATTCCAGCAAATTATCTCTGCTTCAATATTTAACTCTTTTATCATCATGCTGAACAGACCACAGTGTTAATTCCATTCTTCTCTGTAGGATTCTCCCTCTATCCCACAATCTGTGACTGATTTTCTTACTTATTTATGGCAACTTTGTAAATGGTTTTAAAAGGTTTTTTTTTTCAGAGTTTTAGACTATTAAATTTCCCTGTCACTACAATTGACTTATTTATGTTTTGAGTGCTTTTCTTGGTATTATTCACAGTGCCATATGAAATTCATCAGCACTTGATCTCATTGAATATTTATGCTGTCTGTATCTTGAAAGAAAATATCTAAAGATTATGAGGAGTCCCCAGAGGATATGAAATCCAAGAAGACCATTCTCAAAGGGTCACAAATTTATACATTACGCACGAGTTCTCCCTAGGCACTAAATACTTAAAAAATATATATATACTTTTTTTTCAAAACTGCTTTTAACTCTGTCTCCAAAGCTTTCAGTATAGATTTCCCTAATGTGTGTTTGCCCTTCCACACAGATGTGTTTTGAAACCCTAAATACATAGATAACAAACTAGAAGTCAAAAAAGAAAATTTTAGTTGATAATAACAAGTGACAATATTAGTTGGAGAAGTTATTAACCTGTCATAGAAAAAATTGCACCTGTAATATCTAACATTTTATTCCATATAATAATTTCGTTTTTATTCTGAATTCAGTCTTTCCTCCAAATCGTCTTTACAATCTGATCTTATAGAGCTTAAGACTGATTATTTCATAACACCCAAGCATTCTCCACTTTCTCTGTATTAATGGAATATTTGTCTCTGTCTACAACTAGCCTTCCTTGCAACTGGTTGTGACCATGTGACTAAATTATGAGCAAAGGACATAAGTGGAGATGTTGTGCAATTTCCTTTGATTGTTCTTTGATAAGAGGGGTTTGCCCTCCTCTTCCTCTCTGCTAGTCCCTCACACTGTTGTGATGCAGGTTGGATGGCAAACCATTTGGAACCATGAGTATGAGCAAGCACATGAGGAATACACTGGCCATTCAATAAGGGACAGCAGACCCAAGTTCCTAACACCATCGCAGGTCCTACCAGCTAAGAAACACAGTGACTTCATAGAAGAGTTCCATGATGTGATATTTGTCTTTCTTACACTCTACCAAATCTATGGTATTAATCAAAACCCGAGAAGGGTCTGAACTTTTACCTAGAGTCTAACAGGTTGGCCCACCATCATTTCATAGATACTGATGGGGAGGCAAGCCTACCAGGTCAGCAACAGAAAACTTTATTATGTATTATATAGCAGGAAGCAGGAGCTTCATGTTCTCATCTGTTCTCCTGACCCCTAAATTCTCTTCAAGGAAGGGCCCTAACCCTAATAGATATTGTTATTTACACAATGCACCTACATTTAAAGCTGAGGAACACCAGGTTAGGAAATTCTCAGTCTTGTGAAGAGAAAATCTGCTTAATTTTGCCCTACTAGAAGAGAGTGTCTTTAATATACTGCTAAGGGGAAAAATAGGCCAAATCTATTACAAAACACTCTTGAAAACAGAGTCCAGAACAAAAGCTATCACAACATGTGAAAATGTTTCAGAATTTCCTTCCACCAAATCCACCCCTCATTTCTATACCAACTTGGCTTCAGCTGCAAATTCCCCTAAGCATGTACCTATGTTAACCTCTCTGATTAACCTGCAGGTCTCTCTTATTACTCCCAAGGTACCACAGTGTTTTCCAACAAGATGCCAACCAATGTCCAGCCCTCACACAGGAAGTATAAACCCAAGAGTGCATGAGGTCTCCTAGAAAGAGTTTACAATTTTAGAGGTTGGCAGCCACATTAAGCGTGCATCATTCAGATTACAGGTTAGCAAGCCTCCCATGTAACTTCCAGCTGGCTGGTAAGCCTTAGAGCTCCCAATTCAGTAACTTATTTTTGGAGGGACTGCTTAAGTGTATTTAATCCAATTTGTTCTATTTGTTCAAGCCATTAGCCATGTGACATTTGTCTGCTTCATTATGACTCAAAATACGAGTGAGGAAGACATTTGGAAGTGTTTTTCCCGACTAAAATAAAAAACACAAGAAAAAACGTACTAGTGAGGATGTGGAGAAAAACAGAACCCCCATGCACTGTTGGTAGGAATGCAAACTGATGCAGCCACTGTGGGAAACAGTTTGGAGCTTCCTCAAACATTAAAAATAGAACTACTCTATGATCCAGGAATTCCACCAAGGAATATGAAAACACTAATTCAAAAGGATGTATGTACCCCTATATTCATTGTGGTACTTTAGAATAGCCAAATTATGGAAGCAGCCCAGTGTCCACTGATAGATAATAGATAAAGAAGAGGTAGTAAATATAAAAGAATATTATTCAGCCACAAAAAGAATGAAATCCTGTCGTTTGCAACAACATAGATGGATCCAGAAGATATTGTTCTAAATAAAATAAGTCAGAGAAAAATACCATATGATTTCACTCATATGTGAAAGTTAAGAAACAAAACAAAGAAAGAAAGAAAGAAAGAAAGAAAGAAAGAAAGAAAGAAAGAAAAAGAGACACACCAAGAAACAGGCTCTTTAGAGAACAGACAGAGGGTCACCAGAGGGGAGATGGATAGGGAATGGGTGAAATAGGTGAAGGGATCAAGAGTACATTTATGATGAGCACTAAATAATGTATACAATTGTTGAATCACTATATTGTACACCAATATTATACTGTATATTAATTTACTGGAATTAAAATAAATTTTAAAAAGAAGTATTTTGGAGCACCTGGGTGGCTCAGTTGGTTAAGCTTCTGACTTTGGCTCAGGTCATGATCTCAGGGTTCATGAGTTTGAGCCCCGTGTCAGGCTCTGAGCTGTCAGCTCTTAGCTGGAGCCTGCTTCAGATTCTGTGTCTCCCTCTCTCTCTCTCTCTCTGCCCTTCTTCTGCTCTCTATCTCTCTTAAAGATCAATAAATAGTAAAAAAAAAAAAAAATTAAAATTAAATAAAAAATAAAAAGAAGTATTTTGCCTAAGGGTGAAGGTAGGTGTATGGGGGTGACCAGGAGGTACTGGAGTGGTCCCCTCTTGTCTCTGCTATCCTCAGAGACCATCTGGTGGAGGATGACAGACCTAACAGGTAAATTTAAGGCTCTTGCATTGGAGTATTTGTCTTCTGGAGGAAGGCAGGTATCTTGCCTGATACCAGGTTTTTCTCTCTCTCCACTTCTACAAAATCTGAGTGGCCCATTCCAGTAGCTATAATTGCATCTAGTTTCCAGTTATCCCCTACTCACACTGAGACCTTTAATCTAGAAAGATCAGGTGCAGAAGGGACAAGGACATTTTTTAAAAACTTATCCAGAATTAAACTTGAATCCACTAGACCCCTTGTGGCCGTGTTCCCACCTGGAATGTGTACCAACCTGATTTGATTGGAGTTTGTTTAAAGCAATAATATAACAATGTATTGGGTGATATCACATTAAATTTATTAGACTTGTACCCTTAGGTTTCTGTAGACTGACAGTTTCTCAGACATTTCTTATTTTTTATAACCTAGACAGTTCTGAGAAGTACTTGTCAGGCATTTTCTAGAATCTCCCTTTATTGGAATGTGTCTGGAGTATCTGTTCTGGATACCCTCAGGTGATAGAGCAAGGGAATATATATTTATATCTATCCAGATTTATACACACAATTATGCAATTACATGTGTGTCATTCTGTATCTATGTTATGCTACACATGAATTCATACTAGTATCTTCAACTTTAACCCAATATCACATGAATCATTCTACCTTTGTCCTCTTGCTCCTATGTATTACTCCAACAGTGAAACAATGGCTTCCTCCATCTGCAATTGACTTAATTATTCAATTCCAATAGAAATGTCCAGTAGGAAGCAACTATATCAACTAAAGTATAGGGCTTATGACTTGAGTCTTACTGATTCACTCATTTCCACCCATAGGTTAGTATCATTTCCCCTACTCCCTTCAGTGAAGTTGTTTCTTACATTCATAATGCAACTAAATCCTCTGCATTCCATTTTAAGATCCTGGATTTAATTTTTTTTTTAATTTTCACACATTGGAGTTATTCTTTGTGTTGCAATGTTCTTTTTACTTGTTTTTACAACTGTAGTGTGATATACCCATCTTCATGGCATCATATTCAATAACTTTACTACCCTAAAAAAAAAATCAGCTATGCTTCAACTTTTCAACCCTCCAGCTCCCAAGTCCTGGCAATCACCGATCTGTTTACTTTCTCTATAAATTTGTCTCTTTTAGAATAGCATATAAGTTCAATCATACACTGTATAGCATTTGAAGTCGGCTGACTTTCACTTAAGAGTGTGCATTTAACATTCATCTATGTCTTTGTATGGCTTGATAGCTTATTCCTTTTGCTGTATGTTTAGCCATTTGCCTTTTGAATAGCCTGTGAATTGCTTTCATTTTTTTCCAATTATATATAAAACATACATGTTATATATATATATGTATCATATATAAAATATATAAACATATAAAATATTATGTATATCATTTACATCCAAAGTCAGGTTTGGTGCATCCTTGGCCATCCTCTTTCCACCTAGAGGAGTAAACAATAACTGAAAGCAGTGATCTGTTGGATAGTTTCAATCCTACCTCCTGACCCTCAGGCTCATTAAGAGGTAGGTGAGTTAGGGACTCATACCTCTTCATTTGCTACCTGCTCAAGAGCATCTATAATTGGATGAGGGATCTTTCACATTCTTAACCTTGCCCATGGATGATCCCTGTGCCCTCCTTTTCCAGAGAGCCATATCTTTTCTAGAAATTTATCTTCTTCAACAAAACTGTCAAGAACTTAGAGGGAGATAATAGGTCACCCAACCACAGTTTCATAGATTCTGGCAGAAAACACAAGACTCCTGAGTCAGAGACAATAGATATTACTAACAGCATAGCAGGTGGCATAGACTTCATGTTTGCAACAGTTCCCCTTGCCTCCCAGTCCCCACACAGAGCAATGCAGAGAGGATGCACATGGACGCTACACATACAATAGGTATATGTCAGAGCTGAGAAACTCTGAGCTTGGAAAAAATCACAGTATTTAAAGAGGCTGCTACCAAACCTGGCCAATATTGCCATATGCAGAGGCATGATCTTTCTAATCCTGGTCAGGAAAAAAGTCTGCCTTCTTGCATAGAGGGAGATATAATCTCTATCTCCATGGCTAAATGCTATAAAAACAGTTGTAAAAATAATCTAGAGCAAGAGCTAATACAAGATATGTATGTAGCAAGTCCATGGAAAATTGGCACTCAGTAGTCATGAAAGCACAAGGGGTTGCATGAAATATACGCTTAAGGAGGGTTTTTTTTTTTTTGAAGTAGTTTTCTGACCTTGAAGTATTTGAAGATAGGGCTGTGACCATAATAAGACATCAGGAATCCATGGCATCAAGTATTGACAGAGTTACTTAGATTATCACTTAGGAAGAAATTTACATTAAAGGATAACCTTTTCCAAACTAAATGGAGATGATAGCAATATGATAAATGTGATAGATATATAGTCACTATAGTGCTATGACAGGATGGTTATTTCTAACCATATCAAGGATCTAAAGAAAGAAAATGACAAATTTGTGGCTTTAAATTCTTAGCTTGATTTATAGTCAGAAAACCATGGAGTTCCCATGACTTCTCTGAAGAAATTTATTACCTCTTATAGCCTTATGTTAGGTATTGCTGTAAACAAAGGTAGGCTCTGATCTCTTTTTTCAATTGAGGTATAATTGTCATATCATACTATATTCGTTTCAAGTATATAACATAATGACTTGATATTTATATACACTGCATAATCACCATCACAATAAGTCTAGTTACCATCTGTCACCATGCATAGTTGCATTTATTTTCTTGTGATGAGGCCTTTTAAGATTTAGACTCTTAGCAACTTTCAAATATACAATTAAGCATTATCATCAATGGTAGGCTCTGATTTTGTAGTGTGTTAAATAAAAACATCAGTTGAAATTGCATCCTTACCAGATCTTATTTGTGAAAGCTCATAGATTTGAAAGAATGGTACAAGGTTTGGAGAAAATCAGAATGTATATATTGGGATATTTGATACATTTCTATTTTTTCCTAAATAAAAATCACATTACAATTCACTGCCAGCAAAACTATCCTCTTCTTCCCCCATTATGTCTTATATATAACATCAATACTGCTTTGTTTAAAATCCTAATGACCAGACTAAAGAAACAAGGGCCCTGAATGATACATTGGATCAGATGGACTTGACAGATATATTTAGAACTCTGCATCCCAAAGCAACAGAATATACTTTCTTCTCGAGTGCACATGGAACATTCTCCAAGATAGATCACATACTGGGTCACAAAACAGCCCTTCATAAGTTTACAAGAATTGAAATCATACCATGCATACTTTCAGACCACAATGCTATGAAGCTTGAAATCAACCACAGAAAAAAGTCTGGAAAACCTCCAAAAGCATGGAGGTTAAAGAACATCCTACTAAAGAATGAATGGGTCAACCAGGCAATTAGAGAAGAAATTAAGAAATATACGGAAACAAACGAAAATGAAAATACAACAATCCAAACGCTTTGGGATGCAGCGAAGGCAGTCCTGAGAGGAAAATACATTCCAATCCAGGCCTATCTCAAGAAACAAGAAAAATCCCAAATACAAAATCTAACAGCACACCTAAAGGAAATAGAAGCAGAACAGCAAAGACAGCCTAAACCCAGCAGAAGAAGAGAAATAATGAAGATCAGAACAGAAATAATATAGAATCTAAAAAAACTGTAGAGCAGATCAACGAAACCAAGAGTTGGTTTTTTGAAAAAATGAACAAAATTGATAAACCTCTAGCCAGGCTTCTCAAAAAGAAAAGGGAGATGACCCAAATAGATAAAATAATGAATGAAAATGGATTTATTACAACCAATCCCTCAGAGATACAAGCAATTATCAGGGAATACTATGAAAAATTATATGCCTACAAACTGGACAACCTGGAAGAAATGGACAAATTCCTAAATACCCACACGCTTTCACAACTCAATCAGGAGGAAATAGAAAGCTTGAACAGACCCATAACAAGCGAAGAAATTGCATCAGTCATCAAAAATCTCCCAACAAATAAGAGTCCAAGACCAGATGGCTTCCCAGGGGAGTTCTACCAGACGTTTAAATCAGAGATAATACCTATCCTTCTCAAGCTATTCAAAGAAATAGAAAGGGAAGAAAAACTTCCAGACTCATTCTATGAAGCCAGTATTACTTTGATTCCTAAACCAGACAGAGACCCAGTAAAAAAAGAGAACTACAGGCCAATATCCCTGATGACTATGGATGCAAAAATTCTCAATAAGATACTAGCAAATCGAATTCAACAGCATATAAAAAGAATTATTCACCATGATCAAGTGGGATTCATTCCTGGGATGCAGGGCTGTTTCAACATTCGCAAATCAATCAATGTGATATCACATTAATAAAAGAAAAGATAAGAACCATATGATCCTGTCAATCGATGCAGAAAAGGCCTTTGACAAAATCCAGCAACGTTTCTTAATAAAAACCCTTGAGAAAGTCGGGATAGAAGGAACATACTTAAACATCATAAAGCCATTTATGAAAAGCCCACAGCTAACATCATTCCCAATGGGGAAAAACTGAGAGCTTTTTCCCTGAGATCAGGAACACAACAGGGATGTCCACTCTCACCGCTGTTGTTTAACATAGTGTTGGAAGTTCTAGCATCAGCAATCAGACAACAAAAGGAAATCAAAAGCATCAAAATTGGCAAAGATGAAGTCAAGCTTTCACTTTTTGCAGATGACATGATACTATACATGGAAAATCCGATAGACTCCACCAGAAGTCCGCTAGAACTGATACATGAATTTAGCAAAGTTGCAGGATACAAAATCAATGTACAGAAATCAGTTGCATTCTTATACACTAATAATGAAGCAACAGAAATACAAATAACGAAACTGATCCCATTCACAATTGCACCAAGAAGCATAAAATACCTAGGAATAAATCTAACCAAAGATGTACAAGATCTGTATGCTGAAAACTATAGAAAGCTTATGAAGGAAATTGAAGAAGACATAAAGAAATGGAAAAACATTCTGTGCTCATGGACTGGAAGAATATTGTCAAAATGTCAATACTACCCAAAGCTATCTACACATTCAATGCAATCCCAATCAAAATTGCACCAGCATTCTTCTCAAAACTAGAACAAGCAATCCTAAAATTCATATGGAACCACAAAAGGCCCCGAATAGCCAAAGTAATTTTGAAGAAGAAGACCAAAGCAGGAGGCATCACAATCCCAGACTTTAGCCTCTACTACAAAGCTGTCATCATCAAGACAGCATGGTATTGGCACAAAAACAGACACATAGAGCAATGGAATAGAATAGAAACCCCAGAACTAGACCCACAAACGTATGGCCAACTCATCTTTGACAAAGCAGGAAAGAACATCCAATAGAAAAAAGACAGTCTCTTTAACAAATGGTGCTGGGAGAACTGGACAGCAACATGCAGAAGATTGAAACTAGACCACTTTCTCACACCATTGACAAAAATAAACTCAAAATGGATAAAGGACCTGAATGTGAGACAGGAAACCATCAAAACCCTAGAGGAGAAAGCAGGAAAAGACCTGTCTGACCTCAGTCGTAGCAATTTATTACTTGACACATCCCCAAAGGGAAGGGAATTAAAAGCAAAAACGAACTACTGAGACCTCATGAAGATAAAAAGCTTCTGCACAGCAAAGGAAACAACCAACAAAACTAAAAGGCAACCAACGGAATGGGAAAATATATTTGCAAATGACATATCGGACAAAGGGCTAGTATCCAAAATCTATAAAGAGCTCACCAAACTCCACACCTGAAAAACAAATAACCCAGTGAAGAAATGGGCAGAAATCATGAATAGACACTTCTCTAAAGAAGACATCCGGATGGCCAACAGGCACATGAAAAGATGCTCAACGTCGCTCCTCATCAGGGAAATACAAATCAAAACCACACTCAGATATCACCTCACTCCAGTCAGAGTGGCCAAAATGAACAAATCAGGAGACTATAGATGCTGGTGAGGATGTGGAGAAACAGGAACCCTCTTGCACTGTTGGTAGGAATGCAAACTGGTGCAGCCACACTGGAAAACAGTGTGGAGGTTCCTCAAAAAATTAAAAATAGACCTACCCTATGACCCAGCAATAGCACTGCTCGGAATTTACCCAAGGAATAGAGGAGTACTGATGCATAGGGGCACTTGTACCCCAATGTTTATAGCAGCACTCTCAACAATAGCCAAATTATGGAAAGAGCCTAAATGTCCTTCAACTGATGAATGGATAAAGAAATTCTGGTTTATATACACAATGGAGTACTATGTGGCAATGAGAAAGAATGAAATATGGCCCTTTGTAGCAACATGGGTGGAACTGGAGAGTGTGATGCTAAGTGAAATAAGCCATACAGAGAAAGACAGATACCATATGGTTTCACACTTATGTGGATCCTGAGAAACTTAACAGAAACTCATGGGGGAGGGGAAGGAAAAAAAAAACGAGGTTAGAGTGGGAGAGAGCCAAAGCATAAGAGACTGTTAAAAACTGAGAACAAACTGAGGGTTGATGGGGGGTGGGAGGGAGAGGAGGGTGGATGATGGGCATTGAGGAGGGCACCTTTTGGGATGAGCACTGGGTATTGTATGGAAACCATTTTGACAATAAATTTCATATGTTGAAAAAAAAATAAATAAAAATTATATGCCAACAAACTGGACAACCTGGAGAAAATAGACAAATTCCTACACACCCACACACTATCAAAACTCAAATAGGAAGAAATAGAAAATTTGAACAAACCCATAACCAGAAATTGAATCACTTATCAAAAATCTCCCAAAAAAAAAAAAATCTCCCAAAAAATAAGAATCCTGGGACAGATAGCTTTCCAGAATTCTACCAGACATTTAAAGCAGAATTAATACCTATAATTCTCGAGCTGTTCAAAAAAAAAACAGAAATGGAAAGAAAGCTTTCATACTCATTCTATAATGCCAGCATTACCTTGATTTCCAGACCAGACAGAGAACCCACTAAAAAGGAGCATTATAGGCCAATATCCTTGATGAACATGGATACAAAAATTCTCAACAAGATACTAGCAAATTGAATTCAATAGTATATCGAAAGTATTATTCACCATGATTAAGTGGGATTCATTCCTGGGATGCAGGGGTTCAATATTCGCAAATCATTGTGATAGGTCACAAAACAGAAGAAAGGATCAGAACCATATGATCCTGTCATTAGATGTACAAAAAGCATTTGACAAAATACAGAATTCTTTCTTAATAAAAACCCTCAAGAAAGTTGGGATAGAAGGAAAATACCTCAACATCATAAAAGCCATATATGAAAAGCCCACAGCTAATATCAGCCTCGATGGGGAAAAACTGAGAGCTTTCCCCTGAGATCAAGAACACAGCAGGGATGTCGACTCTCACCACTGTTGTTTAACATAGTGTTGGAAGTCCTAGCCTCAGCAAACTGACAACCAAATGAAATAGAAAGCATCCAAATTGGCAAAGAAGAAGCCAAACTTTGACTTTTCGCAGATCACATGATACTGTACCTGCAAAACCCTAAAGACTCCACCAAAAAGCTGTTAGAACTGATACATGAATTCAGCAAAGTCGCAGGATACAAAATCAATGTACAGAAATAGGTTGCATTTCTACACACCAATGATGAAGCAACAGAAAAAGAAATCAAGAAATCAATTCCATTTACAATTGCACCAAGACTCATAAAATACCTAGGAATAAACCTAACCAAAGATGTAAAAGATGCATATGCTGAAAACTATAGAAAACTTATGAAGGAAATTGAAGAGGACACAAAGAAATGGAAAAACATTCCATGTTCATATATTGGAAGAACAAACATTGTTAAAATATCAATACTACCCAAAGCAATCTATACATTCAATGCAATCCCAATCAAAACTGCAGTGGTATTCTTCTCAAAGCCAGAACAAACAATCCTACAATTTTTATGGAACCATAAAAGACCCTGAATAGCAAAAGTAATGTTGAAAAAGAAAAACGAAGTGGGAGGCATCACAATCCCAGACTTCAAGATGTATTACAAAGCTGTAATCATCAATAGAGTATGTTACTGGCACAAGACAGTCACATAGAACAATAGAATAGAATAGAGAACCCGGAACTGAACCTACAAATGTATAGCCAACTAATCTTTGACAAAACAAGAAAGAGTATCCAATGGAAAAAAGACAATCTCTTTAGCAAATGGTGTTGGGAGAACTGGACAGCAACATGCAGAAGAATGAAACTAGACCGCTTTCTTACACCATACACAAAAATAAACTCAAAAGGGATGAAAGGCCTAAATGTGAGACAGGAAACCATCAAAACCCTAGAGGAGAAGACAGGCAACAACATCTTTGACCTCAGCTGCAACAATTTCTTGCTCAACAGGTCTCCAAAGACAAGGAAAATAATACCAAAAATGAACTATTGAGGGGCGCCTGGGTGGCTCAGTCAGTTGAGCGTCCGGCTTCGGCTCAGGTCATGATCTTGCGGTCCGTGAGTTCAAGCCCCGTGTCAGGCTCTGTGCTGACAGCTTGGAGCCTGGAGCATGTTTCAGATTCTGTGTCTCCCTCTCTCTCTCTCTGACCCTCCCCATTCATGCTCTGTCTCTCTCTGTCTCAAAAATAAATAAACGTTAAAAAAAAATGAACTATTGAGACCTTATCAAGATAAAAGTCTTCTGCACTGCAAAGGAAACAATCAACAAAACTAAAAGGCAACCAAGAGAATCAGAGAAGTCACTTGCAAATGACATACTGGATAAAGGGTTATTATCCAAAATCTATAAAGAATTTGCCAAACTCATCACCCAAAAAACAAATAATCCCGTGAAGAAATGGGCAAAAGACATGAATAAACACTTTCCAAAGAAGACATCCAGATGACCAACAGACACATGAAAAGATGCTCAACATCACTCATTATCAGGGAAATACAAATCAGAACCACAATGATATATCACCTCACACCAGTCAGAGTGGCTAAAATGAACAATTCAGGAAACAAGAGATGCTGGCAAGGATATGGGGAAACAGGAATCCTCTTGCACTGTTGGTGGGAATGCAAACTGGTGCAGCTATTCTGGAAAACAATATGGAGGTTCCTCAAAAAGTTAAAAATAGACCTACCCTATAACCAAGCAATAGCACTACTAGCAATTTATCCAAAGGGAAAAGGGGTGCTTATTCATAGGGGCACATGTACCCCAATGTTTATAGCAGTCGCTTTCAACAATAACCAAATTATAGAAAGAGCCCAAATGTCCATCAACTGATTAGTGGATAAAGAAGATGTGGTTTAATACAATGGAATACTACTTGGCAATGTGAAAGAATGAAATCATGCCATTTGCAGCAACGTGAATGGAACTGGAAGGTAATATGCTGAGTGAAATAAGTCAGTCAGAGAAGGACAGATATCATGTTTTCACTCATATGTGGAATTTGAGAAACTTAACAGAAGACAATGGGAAAAGGGAAGGGGAAAAAATAGTTACAAACATAGAGGGAGGGAGGCAAACCATAAGAGACTCTTAAATACAGAGAACAAACTGAGAGTGGATGGGGGCAGGAGAGAGAGGAAAATGGGTGATGGGCATTGAGGAGGGCACTTGTTGGGATGAGCACTGGGTGTTTTACGTAAGCAGTGAACCAAGGGAATCTATCCCAAAAAACACGAGCACCCTTTACACACTGTATGTTAGCCAATTTGACAAGAAATTATATTAAAAAAGAGAGAGAGAGAACAATAAAGTAACTAATCATGAGACAAGAGAGCAAGAGAAGAGAGCAAGAGGCAGGAACTACAAAAACAACCATAAAACATGTAACAGAATGGCTTATAAATATACACATGTCAATAATTACTTTGAAAGTAAATAGACTAAATGCTCCAGTCAAAAGACATAGAGTGATGGAATGAATAAAAACACAAGACCCATCTATATGCTGCCTCTATGATTATTTTTAAAACACTCTAAGTTGGATTTAAAATACCTAAAAATGTAAAACAAAGTCCAATTATATATTGCTGACAGGAGATTTGTCTATAACAAAAATACTATAGTAAATTAAAAATATAGTAGTTGGGAAAAACATAACAGATATAGCAGTATAGTGTAGCCAAAGTCATGATGGGACTACAAATCTATGCCCAAACTTCATATTTAATATGACAAATGTATTGATATAAATAATATCATAAGGGTATATAATGGGCAGTTTTGCACAGGTAGGAGAGCTTTTCTAATAATAAAGCTTCCAAATAATTTATACATATTAAAATAACACAAAAATATAACTTATGAAATGTTTAGGAATGAAAATAACAGGGAAGAAATAACCTGGTGACAATTAATGACCTTAAAATTATAACAATGAAACTAAATAATAAAATGACCTTCCAAATCATAAGCATTTATTTTAATTCTCTTGCAAATCAGAAAGGAAAGTAAATAAATATAAAAAATATAAATATAGATATCTCAACTCTACAAATCAATAGGTAGTTTTAATTACAACAGAAATTCTGAATGACATATTACAAAGAAAAAAAGAATAATTTTCTACAAAAATAAAAAATTTCAAAATACAATCTTTCTACAAAATACAAAATTTTAGTAAAGAGGAAATTTAAATGTTGAAAAGATCTCACGTTACCTATCATATGCTGAAGATTTTACAGGGCAGCCTAGCATAAAGGCATTCTTTTGCAGGGAATAAAAAATAAATAAATGATACTTAACTCATATAATATACCCTATATATTAAGAAAAAAAGACCAAAAAATGTGAGTCCCAGTTATACCAATAGTCTGGAAAGAAAAATTGAGAAAGACATGAGACATTAAATTATAAAACTTATATTATGCACAAGAGAGATATTTTATGTAAAGATATAAAGATTCAGCATGAGAAAAATCCATTTCATTCCCAGTATCAGTAGATTAAAGGACAAGAACATATGATTGCCCTGGATGATATAGAAAAATAATCTGTTACTGCACTGGCCTAGAAAGAATGCTGCTTAACTTAAACATTTGTCTCCAAAAGCCTTATACTGAAAATCATAGTAAAAGTTCATAAATATTTCACCTTAGTCATGGCAACTTAAGGATGTTTGTGATCAGCACTGTCTTTCAACATTTCACTACAGGTGATAGCTAATGCAGTAAGGAAAGCACATAAGAATTGGAAGGGGGTAAAAAGTACTAATATAGCAAAATAATTGCCCACAATGCCATACAATAAAATATACAAAAAATCTGTATGAGATTATGAGGACTAATACATGAGTTTGGTCAATGTGCTCAAGATAATATTTCTCTATACAAACAGAAAGCAATTAGAAAATGTAATAGAGAAAGAAAATATCCCTTTTATAATAAAAATTGGGTTATATTTAGAAATAGATTTTATTATGTGTGCAAGGCCTTTTAAAGAACAAGATCTTTTAAAGAACACTATAAAGTGAGCGAAAGATATCAAATAAGGCATGAAGGAGGTGAAAGATATGCCATGATCAGAGGCATATTCATCATGAAGCTGAAGAAGAGCAGGGTTAAGGGCCCCAACCTGCAGGATCCCCTTTGAAGTCACTTAAGGGGTGGGAGCGCCTAGCAATATGTTTATCTAGCAATGTGTTTAAAAATTGCAAAAATATGTTACCTGCAATCAATTAAACCTGCTGGCTCCATTCTCTGATATTCCCTTTCAGGTCAGGTAGTATTGAAGTAGCAATTGCACTTTGGATCCAGGTAACGGGACTTTGAGTTGAGAATACATTTTAAAAACTTTCAGTGAGGTATAGTTTATGTTTCTCAGTCACACTTATATGTAATAAGGCAATGCTAGCTATCCTAGCTGGGAATGATTTCCAGGAATATTTCTGCTACTAACTGTAGATTCATTTCTCTAAGAATATGCCTGTTGGATATGATATGGTAAAGTTGGTGCAGCCGCAGGAGGAAACAAGGAGGCTTAGAAGAAAATTTATTTTGCTCACAGGTCCCAGGAAGAAGGGGGAAAGGGGCAGGGGTTACCCTATGCCTTGGAGGACCATGGGGAAGACCCCAAGATGGAACTCAGGAAGTCCTCATCAGCTATGGCTTATTGTTGAATAAAATCACTTCATGATACTCCCTCCTCAAATTAGGTAGAGGTGGAGGGCTTAGACCATAGGTTTTATTGGCTTTTCCACAGGAAAGGCAAGGTAGGGCCACATAAATGGTTTAGGATTGGCTAGTTTGAATAATTTCTGTTGGCTCTAACTATAGTTGTGGTCCCCACTTGCTCAGTACCCAGCCCTGAAATGACCGAGGCAGAGGAATATCCCCTCTTGGAGGTAAGGGTCTGATAGGGGAGGTATGGCTCTGGATTGGTTATTTACCTATCAAAAGCATGCTCCTGGCTGGTTACCTCTGATCTGCTAGCCCCAGGAGGGACAGTCTCTCCCCAGCCAGAAGAGTCTTTAAGATGTCAAAACATCATAATATACAGAAGTTTTTTTAAAAATATTTACAATATGTGTGTCCAGTCATGATACAAGGTGCAATGCCAAGGATTTATATTAAAGCATAAAGTGGCACCCAGAATAGAAAATATATGGGCTAAAATTGACAACACAAGAAAGAACAGGTGTTGGCAAGGATGTAGAAAAAGAGGAACCCTCCTGCACTGTTGGTGGGAAGGCAAGCTAATGCAGCCACTGTGGCAAACAGTGTGGAGGTTTCTCAAAAAGTTAAAAATAGAACTACCCTATGTTCCAGCTATTGCACTACTAAGGATGTACATAAAGAATACAAAAATACTAATTCAAATGGATAAACATACCATGATGCTTACAGCAGCATTATCTATGATAGCCAAATTATGGAAACAGCCCAAGTGTCCATTGACGGATGAGTGGATAAAGATGTGTATATATATACAATAGAATATTTCACAGCCATAAAAAAGAACGAAATCTTGCCATTTGTAAGGACATGGATCAAGCTAAAGTATTATGCTAAGTGAAATAAGTCAGTCAGAGAAAGACAAATACCATATGATTTCACTCATGTGGAATTTAAGAAACAAAACAAACAAGCAAAAGAAAAAAAGAAAAGAGAGACAGAGAGAGCAAACCAAGAAACAGACTCTTAACTATAGAGAACAAACTGATGACTACCAGAGGGGACGTCGGGGGGGGCTGTTGGGAATAGGTGAACCAGGTGATAGGGATTAAGGAATGCACTTGTGATGAGCACTGGGTGATGTATGGAATATTTGAATCACTATATTATACATCTGAAACTAATATTACACTGTAGGTTAACTGACTGGAATTTAAACAAAAACTTTAAAAACTTTAAAAAGACAAAAAATAAGATGCAGTATGAAAATAAATCCAGTTTCATCACTGCTGTCTCAATCATCCTATGCTTAAATAATCTATTGGTGTGTCTATATTTTCAGCAAATAATTTTTTTTCAATATATGAAATTTATTGTCAAATTGGTTTCCATACAACACCCAGTGCTCATCCCAAAGGGTGCCCTCCTCAATACCCATCACCTACCCTCCCTCCCTCCCACCCCCCATCAACCCTCAGTTTGTTCTCAGTTATTAAGAGTCTCTTATGCTTTGGCTCTCTCTCACACTCTAACCTCTTTTTTTTTCCTTCCCCTCCCCCACGGGTTTCTGTTAAGTTTCTCAGGATCCACATAAGAGTGAACACATATGGTATCTGTCTTTCTCTGTATGGCTTATTTCACTTAGCATCACACTCTCCAGTTCCATCCACGTTGCTACAAAGGGCCATATTTCATTCTTTCTCATTGCCACATAGTACTCCATTGTGTATATAAACCAGAATTTCTTTATCCATTCTTCAGTTGATGGACATTTAGGCTCTTTCCATAATTTGGCTATTGTTGAGAGTGCTGCTATAAACATTGGGTCAAGTGCCCCTATGCATCAGTACTCCTGTATCCCTTGGGTAAATTCCTAGCAGTGCTATTGCTGGGTCATAGGGTAGGTCTATTTTTAATTTTTTGAGGAACCTCCACACTGTTTTCCAGAGTGGCTGCACCAGTTTGCATTCCCACCAACAGTGCAAGAGGGTTCCCGTTTCTCCACATCCTCTCCAGCGTCTATAGTCTCCTGATTTGTTCATTTTGGCCACTCTGACTGGCGTGAGGTGATATCTGAGTGTGGTTTTGATTTGTATTTCCCTGATGAGGAGCGACATTGAGCATCTTTTCATGTGCCTGTTGGCCATCCGGATGTCTTCTTTAGAGAAGTGTCTATTCATGTTTTCTGCCCATTTCTTCACTGGGTTTTTTTGTTTTTCAGGTGTGGAGTTTGGTGAGCTCTTTATAGATTTTGGAAACTAGCCCTTTGTCCGATATGTCATTTGCAAATATATTTTCCCATTCCGTTGGTTGCCTTTTAGTTTTGTTGGTTGTTTCCTTTGCTGTGCAGAAGCTTTTTATCTTCAAGAGGTCTCAGTAGTTCATTTTTGCTTTTAATTCCCTTCCCTTTGGGGATGTGTCAAGTAATAAATTGCTATGACTGAGGTCAGACAGGTCTTTTCCTGCTTTCTCCTCTAGGGTTTTGATGGTTTCCTGTCTCACATTCAGGTCCTTTATCCATTTTGAGTTTATTTTTTGTCAATGGTGTGAGAAAGTGGTCTAGTTTCAATCTTCTGCATGTTGCTGTCCAGTTCTCCCAGCACCATTTGTTAAAGAGACTGTCTTTTTTCCATTGGATGTTCTTTCCTGCTTTGTCAAAGATGAGTTGGCCATACGTTTGTGGGTCTAGTTCTGGGGTTTCCATTCTATTCCATTGGTCTATGTGTCTGTTTTTGTGCCAATACCATGCTGTCTTGATGATGACAGCTTTGTAGTAGAGGCTAAAGTCTGGGATTGTGATGCCTCCTGCTTTGGTCTTCTTCTTCAAAATTACTTTGGCTATTCGGGGCCTTTTGTGTTTCCATATGAATTTTAGGATTGCTTGTTCTAGCTTCAAGAAGAATGCTGGTGCAATTTTGATTGGGATTGCATTGAATGTGTAGATAGCTTTGGGTAGTATTGACATTTTGACAATATTTATTCTTCCAATCCATGAGCAGGGAATGTCTTTCCATTTCTTTATATCTTCTTCAATTACCTTCATAAGCTTTTTATAGTTTTCAGCATACAGATCTTTTACATCTTTGGTTAGATTTATTCCTAGGTATTTTATGCTTCTTGGTACAATTGTGAATGGGATCAGTTTCGTTATTTGTCTTTCTGTTGCTTCATTGTTAGTGTATAAGAATGCAACTGATTTCTGTACATTGATTTTGTATCCTGCAACTTTGCTGAATTCATGTATCAGTTCTAGCAGACTTTTGGTGGAGTCTATCGGATTTTCCACGTATAATATCATGTCATCTGCAAAAAGCGAAAGCTTGACTTCCTCTTTGCCAATTTGGATGCCTTTGATTTCCTTTTGTTGTCTGATTGCTGATGCTAGAACTTCCAACACTATGTTAAACAACAGCGGTAAGAGTGGGCATCCCTGTCGTGTTCCTGATCTCAGGGAAAAAGGTCTCAGTTTTTCCCCATTGAGGATGATGTTAGCTATGGGCTTTTCATAAATGGCTTTTATGATCTTTAAGTATGTTCCTTCTATCCCGACTTTCTCAAGGGTTTTTATTAAGAAAGGGTGCTGGATTTTGTCAAAGGCCTTTTCTGCATCGATTGACAGGATCATATGTTTCTTCTCTTTTTTTTTGTTAATGTGATGTATCACGTTGATCGATTTGCGAATGTTGAACCAGCCCTGCATCCCAGGAATGAATCCCACTTGATCATGGTGAATAATTCTTTTTATATGCTGTTGAATTCGATTTGCTAGTATCTTATTAAGAATTTTTGCATCCATATTCATCAGGGATATTGGCCTGTAGTTCTCTTTTTTTACTGGGTCTCTGTCTGGTTTAGGAATCAAAGTGATGCTGGCTTCATAGAATGAGTCTGGAAGTTTTCCTTCCCTTTCTATTTCTTGGAATAACTTGAGAAGGATAAGTATTATCTCTGCTTTAAACGTCTGGTAGAACTCCCCTGGGAAGCCATCTGGTCCTGGACTCTTATTTGTTGGGAGATTTTTGATAACCAATTCAATTTCTTTGCTGGTTATGGGTCTGTTCAAGTTTTCTATTTCCTCCTGGTTGAGTTGTGAAAGCGTGTGGGTGTTTAGGACTTTGTCCATTTCTTCCAGGTTGTCCAGTTTGTTGGCATACAATTTTTCACAGTATTCCCTGGTAATTGCTTGTATCTCTGAGGGATTGGTTGTAATAATTCCATTTTCATTCATGATTTTATCTATTTGGGTCATCTCCCTTTTCTTTTTGAAAAGCCTGGCTAGAGGTTTATCAATTTTGTTTATCTTTTCAAAAAACCAACTCTTGGTTTCGTTGATCTGCTCTACAGTTTTTTTAGATTCTATATTATTTATTTCTGCTCTGATCTTTATTATTTCTCTTCTTCTGCTGGGTTTAGGCTGTCTTTGCTGTTCTGCTTCTATTTCCTTTAGGTGTGCTGTTAGATTTTGTATTTGGGATTTTTCTTGTTTCTTGAGATAGGCCTGGATTGGAATGTATTTTCCTCTCAGGACTGCCTTAGCTGCATCCCAAAGCATTTGGATTGTTGTATTTTCATTTTCATTTGTTTCCATATACTTTTTAACGTGTTCTCTAATTTCCTGGTTGACCCATTCATTCTTTAGTAGGGTGTTGTTTAACCTCCATGCTTTTGGAGGTTTTCCAGACTTTTTCCTGTGGTTGATTTCAAGCTTCATAGCATTGTGGTCTGAAAGTATGCATGGTATGATTTCAATTCTTGTAAACTTATGAAGGGCTGTTTTGTGACCCAGTATATGATCTATCTTGGAGAATGTTCCATGTGCACTCGAGAAGAAAGTATATTCTGTTGCTTTGGGATGCAGAGTTCTAAATATATCTGTCAAGTCCATCTGATCCAATGTATCATTCAGGGCCCTTGTTTCTTTATTGACCGTGTGTCTAGATGATCTATCCATTTCTGTAAGTGGAGTATTAAAGTCCCCTGCAATTACCACATTCTTATCAATAAGGTTGCTTTTGTTTGTGAGTAATTGTTTTATATATCTGGGGGCTCCTGTATTTGGCGCATAGACACTTATAATTGTTAGCTCTTCCTGATGGATAGACCCTGTGATTATTATATAATGCCCTTCTTCATCTCTTGTTATAGCCTTTAATTTAAAGTCTAGTTTGTCTGATATAAGTATGGCTACTCCAGCTTTCTTTTGACTTCCAGTGGCATGATAAATAGTTCCCCATCCCCTCACTCTCAATCTGAAGGTGTCCTCAGGTCTAAAATGAGTCTCTTGTAGACAGCAAATAGATGGGTCTTGTTTTTTTATCCATTCTGATACCCTATGTCTTTTGGTTGGCGCATTTAGTTCATTTACATTCAGTGTTATTATAGAAAGATATGGGTTTAGAGTTATTGTGATATCTGTAGGTTTCATGCTTGTAGCATCTGGTACTTTGTCTCACAGGATGCCCCTTAGAATCTCTTGTAGGGCTGGTTTAGTGGTGACAAATTCCTTCAGTTTTTGTTTGTTTGGGAAGACCTTTATCTCTCCTTCTATTCTAAATGACAGACTTGCTGGATAAAGGATTCTCGGCTGCATATTTTTTTCTGTTCGTCACATTGAAGATCTCCTGCCATTCATTTCTGGCCTGCCAAGTTTCAGTAGAGAGTTCGGTCATGAGTCTTATAGGTCTCCCTTTATATGTTAGAGCACGTTTATCTCTAGCTTCTTTCAGAATTTTCTCTTTATCCTTGTATTTTGCCAGTTTCACTATGATATGTCGTGCTGAAGATCGATTCAAGTTATGCCTGAAGGGAGGTCTCTGTGCCTCTTGGATTTCAATGCCTTTTCCTTCCCCAGATCAGGGAAGTTCTCAGCTATTATTTCTTCAAGTACACCTTCAGCACCTTTCCCTCTCTCTTCCTCCTCTGGAATACCAATTATGCGTAGATTATTTCTCTTTAGTGCATCACTTAGTTCTCTAATTTTCCCCTCATACTCCTGGATTTTTTTATCTCTCTTTTTCTCAGCCTCTTCTTTTTCCATAATTTTATCTTCCAGTTCACCTATTCTCTCCTCTGCCTCTTCAATCCGAGCCGTGGTCATCTCCATTTTATTTTGCAGCTCATTAATAACATTTTTTAGCTCCTCCTGGCTATTCCTTAGTCCCTTGATCTCTGTAGCAATAGATTCTCTGCTGTCCTTTATACTGTTTTCAAGCCCAGCGATTAATTTTATGACTATTATTCTAAATTCACTTTCTATTATATTGTTTAAATCGTTTTTGATCAGTTCGTTAGCTGTCGTTATTTCCTGGATTTTTTTTGAGGGGAATTCTTCCGTTTCATCATTTTGGATAGTCCCTGGAGTGGTGCGGATCTTCGGGGCACTTTCCCTGTGCTGTCTTGAATAACTTGCATTGGTGGGCGGGCCGCAGTCAGACCTGATGTCTGCCCCCAGCCCACCACTGGGGCCACAGTCAGACTGGTGTGTGCCTTCTCTTCCCCTCTCCTAGGGGCGGGATTCACTGTGGGGTGGGGTGGCGCTTCTGGGATACTTGCACACTGCCAGGCTTGTGCTGCTGGGGATCTGGCATATTAGCTGGGGTGGGTCAGCAAGGTGCACAGGGGCAGGAGGGACAGGCTCAGCTTGCTTTTCCTTCAGAGATCTGCTTCAGGAGGGGCCCTGTGGCCCTGCGAAGAGTTGGAAACTTCAGAGACCTGCCGGAGGGATGGATCCGCAGAAGCACAGTGTTGGGTGTTTGTGCGGTGCAAGCAAATTCCCTGGCAGGAGCCGGTTCCCTTTGGGATTTTGGCTGGGGGATGGGCGAGGAAGATGGCACTGGCCAGTGCCTTTGTTCCCTGCCAAGCTGGGCTCTGTCGTCCGGGGCTCAACAACTCTCCCTCCCGTTGTCCTCCAGCCCTCCCGTTCTCCGAGCAGAGCTGTTAGCTTATAACCTTCCAGATGTTAAGTCCCACTTGCTGTCAGAACACACTTCGTCCGGCCCCTCCACTTTTGCAAGCCAGACTCGGGGCCTCTGCTTGGCCAGCGGGCTGCCCCTCCACCCCGGCTCCCTCCCGCCAGTCCGTGGAGCTCTCACCGCCTCGCCGCCCTTTCTACCCTCTTCTGTGGGCCTCTCATCTGCGCTTGGCTCAGAGAATCCATTCTGCTAGTCTTCTGGCGGTTTTCTGGGTTATTTAGGCAGGTGTAGGTGGAATCTAAGTGATCAGCAGGACACGGTGAGCCCAGTGTCCTCCTACGCGGCCATCTTCCCCAGGTCTCAGCAAATAATTTAAAGATTACATTGTGATTAGTACTTAGGACAATGTAAATAAGTCATCAGAGAAGTTTAAATTTTCTTCTGTGTGTATGGTTTTTTTAAAATAACTGGAAAATAAGTGTTCACAGAAAAAAAAGAATGGACTCCAATTATTAAAAGAAAAGTAAAAATAGACCATTTCATGTTAGCGTAAATAACATTTTATGAACAATAGCTATTTGGTCCAAACAAAATAGTAAGAAGAGAAGCATTGAGCTTTTTTGCTGTGTGTTTTGGGGTGTTTTTTTAACTTTATTTCTTTGAGAGAGAGAGAGAGAGAGAGAACAAGTGGGGGAGGGACACAGAGAGAGAGAGAGAGTGAGAATCTCAAGAAGGTTCTGTGCTGTCAGAGCCTGACACAGTGCTCGAACTCATGAACCATGAGATCATGACCTCAGCCAAATCAAGAGTTGGAACCTTAACCAACTGAGCCACACAGGCACCCAAGTAGCATTGTTTTTCATTTTTGCAAATTTCTCTAATGTTTTACTTAATAGAAAAGAGCTAAATTTTCTTATCTGCTCCTTCATTCAATTGGTTGCAATCTCAAACATTATGTTGCCTGTGGAAAGCCTAGTGTGTGTGTATATGTATATATATATATATATATATATATATATATATATGCAATATACCGATTAGTTATCTCTACCAAGATTCTTTATCATTTCATTCCTCCTCCAAATTAACAAAACAAAACAATTTCAGAATAGGTTTGCTTTCATTTGAATTAAGTTTAAATGAATGTGTATAATATTTCAAAACAATATTTTGTGGCACAAATATTAAAGGCCAATTTCAGGAAGAGGAGTGTGATCCCCAAATGCATATGTGATGGCAAAAGAATGATGAATAAAAAAAGGATTAAGCTGATTGATAAATTTAAATGAACCATAATATTATGTAATGTTATATAAGTTTCAAAAGTAAGACGACTAAAATGAAAGCAACCGAGTAAAAAATGAAGTCATTAAAGAGCCCTAAGGCCTTGTATTGTTTAGGAAAATGTTAAAAATTTAGTAATTGACCCTAGATAAGTTAAATGAGGCTGCAGAAATTTCTCGGATAAACACTAAAAATAATAATGTTAAAAATAACCAACCCAAAAGATGATAGGAAGAAAAAAGAAGACACACAGAAACAGAAATCACAAAATCTGGTCAAAGAAATAAATCCAAAAATCAGTGTTACAAAAAATAAGATGCAATTTGGTTAACTATAGAAATCAAATGGCAAATATCTGGGGCACCTGGGTGGCTCAGTCAGTTAAGCGTCTGACTTTGGCTCAGGTCATGATCTCGTGGTTTGTGAGCTCGAGCCCCGCATCTGGCTCTGTGCTGACAGCTCAGAGCCTGGAGCCTGCTTCGGATTCTGTGTCTCCCTCTCTCTGACCCCTCCCCCACTTGTGCTCTGTCTCTCTCTATCAAAAATAAATAAATGTCTAAAAAAAAATTTTTTAAAGGCAAATATCTTCTGACCAAATTAACAACACGACTAAGTGCTGTGTCCAAGCTACACTTTCAAATATCAGAACAATAAGAGCAAAAGTGTTGGAAGTGTCTGAACAATGTATTCTTCACCCGTCAGACTGACAAAATTAAGATTGATAGCACCCAGTGTTGGGTGTGATGTAAGACAAGGAAATGCCTGCATTGTTAATGTCAACATGATACATATTTTTTTATGGAAAACAGTTAAGAAACATCTACGAAAATTGAGATGCATAAAAGTTTGGTTCTAAAAATCTTGCTTTTGGTAATGTATTTCATGCAGAAAAAACCCTGACAGTATGTAAGGACATGTGCAGAGGATGTCTACTAGAGCAGTTTTTAGTAGCAAAAACATAAACGAAGTGAGCACTCAACAATAGAAGAATGGCTAAAGAAATCAAGAGAACACATAACATGAGATCTACCCTCTTAAAATTTTAAGTGTATAATACTGAATTGTTAACTATAGGCACTATGTTGTACAGCAGATCTCTAGATCTCTTGACTCATCTTGCATAACTGATGCTCAATCCCTGGAAAATGACAACTCACCATTTTCCTTTCCCTTAGCCTTTGAGAACCCCTTTTGACTCTGTTTCCATAAGCTTAACTATTTTAGAGACGTCAGCAAGAGGAATCATGTAGTATTTGTTCTTCTGTGGCTGGCTTATTTCACTTACCAAGCACCTATAGTTAACCATTCATACGGTATACTTAACATTTTTTAAAGGGTAGGTCTCATGTTAAGTATTCTTACCATTAAAACAACCAAGCAGGGGTGCCTGGGTGGCTCAGTCAGTTAAGCATCTGACTTGGGCTCAGGTCATGATCTCACGGTTTGTGAGTTTGAGCCCCACATCGGGCTCTGTGCTGACAGCTCAGAGCCTGGAGCCTGCTTTGGATTCTGTGTCTCCCTCTCTCTCTCTCTGCCCCTCCCCTGCTCATGCTCTGTCTCTCTCTGTCTCAAAAATAAATAAAAACATTTTTAAAAAATTAATAAATAAATAAATAAAACAACCAAGCAAGCAAAGCAAATCCAAATCAACCAAACAAAAAAACAAAAATGGGGCAGGAGGAAACTGTTGGAGGTTATGGGTATGTTTACTACCTTGATGATAGTGATGGCCTCACTGGTGTATGCATATTTCCAAATTCATTAAATTGCATATATTAAATATGTCCAGTTTTTTATATTAGCTATGCTTCAATAAAGCTGTTTTTTTATTAATTTTATTTTTTAAATTTATATCCAAATTAGCATATAGTGAAACAATGACTTCAGAAGTAGATTCCTTAATGCCCCTTACCCGTTTAGCCCATCCCCCCTCCCACAACCCCTCCAGTAACCCTCTGTTTGTTCTCCATATTTAAGAGTCTCTTCTGTTTTGTTCCCCTCCTGTTTTTATATTATTTTTGTTTCCCTTCCCTTATGTTCATCTGTTTTGTCTCTTAAAGTCCTCATATGAGTGAATTCATATGATATTTGTCTTTCTCTGACTAATTTCACTTAGCATAATGCCCTCTAGTTCCCTCCACATAGTTGGAAATGGCAAGATTTCATTCTTTTTGATTCCCCAGTAATACTCCACTATATACATATACCACATCTTCTTTATCCATTCATCCATCGATGGACATTTGGGCTCTTTCCATACTTTGGCTATTGCTGATAGTGTTGCTATAAACATTGGGGTGCCTGTGTCCCTTTAAAACTGCACACCTGTATCCCTTGGATAAATACCTAGTAGTCCAATTGCTGGGTCATAGGGTAGTTCTATTTTCAATTTTTTGAGGAACCTCCATACTGTTTTCCAGAGTGACTGCACCAGCTTGCATTCCCATAATAAAGCTGTTTTTAAAAATAAATACATAAGGGGAAATTCAAAAAAATCTACAGAAAGGTAGAAAACCTGACTCAGAAAGTGAGTAGAAACTAATTCTGGACATCCAGACTCACAACGAAAAATGCCACCACCATGCTGCTCTGTATTGGGAACCATCCTTGTGTCACCATCATCAGTACCTCGGGACAGTGAAATGCCACCACAAGCAACAGTGCAAAGTTTTTCATGCATTAGATCCTGTCATTGCTACCAACAGTGTTCATTTTAAACTGCTGAGTTTTCTCCAAATTCAAAGTCCCAGGCAAGAGCATCAAGTTGTCTGACTCCTGGTCATATACCCATGTTCTAGTTTCCAGGAATAGAGAGACAAACATCTCAATCTTCAGATTTCCATAAAAAGTAGTGAGAGTAAGCTTCCCACCAATAACTGCACACTAGCAAGTTTCCCGCATAGAAGAAGGTATTAAGATGCTAGGCAGCCCAACAATAATACATTTTATGACAAAATTATTATTATCTACGCATCGCTCTGATCGAATGTCCTCTAAGAATTGAGAAATTGTAACTGTAGAGTGGCTAGGTATTGCTCTTTTGCTCTCTGGTTTCTATTTCCCCTTTCTTAATAATGCCTGGTTTATTTTTGAGGCATTAACCGTTTCCAATTTGATACAGTCTGCTGGACTCAATTTAGGTGTCCCATCTTCCCTCGGTAAATGGATGGGCTCATAACAAAGGAAGGCCAAGACAATGCTTCCTCACCAGAATGTGAAGTCAGCAGAGTGACTCAGACAATACTACTATTTCCAGCTTGTGACATTCTCTTCAAATGACTCCCCGCTATACCATACTGAATGTCCTACTTCATTCTCTGCAGTGTGTTTGGTCTTGACATATTTTCAATCTTTTTCTTCTGCCTCTTTATCAATTCTGCATGTTACCAATACATTTAGCCTTCTAATAAATAACTTTCTGCTTAGGTTCCTGAACTCGGTTTTTATTACTTTCACCCAGAACTCTAAACAAATACCCAAAATTGGTTTCAGAGTACATAGATGTAACTACATCAGGTAAAATTAGTCAAAAATATAAGAAGAAGAAACTCTATTTTATATTTGGAATAGAACCTATATGTTCACATTATTTGTGGCAAAATTGTCTACGAACTTATCATATTAAATAAATGGTTAAATAGAACCCTATGCCCATGAAAGCGAGAATGTGGTAGACAATACAGTCACCATCATGAGATAAAATCATGGTATCATTGATTCAAGGCCTGCAACATAGTATGAGTACTTCTGATAACTTAAAACAAAAATTAAGCACAGATTTTTAAATTCACACCTCTGTACAGGAAACTTCTGTTGCTCTATAAGATGATCTCTTATGTTTTATAGTTGCAGAGATGAAACACCAGAAAATTCAATCCCAGAGTATGCTTTGGCGTTTTTTTTTTTAATTTTTCAATGTTGATTTCTTTTTGAGAGCCAGAGAGACATAGAGACAGAGAGAGACAGAGTGCAAGCAAGGGAGGGGCTCAGAGACAGAGGGAGACACAGAATCTGAAGCAGCTCCAGACTCCCAGCTGTCAGCACAGAGCCCGATGCAGGGCTTGAACTCATGGATGACAAGTTCATGACCTGAGCCGAAGTCGGATACTTAACCAAGTAAGCCACCCAGGCACCCCCAGAGTGTGATTTCTTTTGGTTTGTTGACTACAAAATATGTCAATTCATACTTCCAATATCTCTTACACAAATAAACTCTGCCCATCTGGGTATGTAAGATTACTTAAAACACTTGGAATATCCTGACATTTCTTTTTATTCTTAGGTTTTTTTTTTTTTTTTATTTTTTAAGATAGAGATCACAACCAAGGGGGGAGCAGAAGGAGAGGGAGGGAGAGAGTCTTAATCAGGCTCCATGCTTAACGCAGAGACTGACATGGGGCTCGATCTCACAACCGTGAGACCGTGACCAGAGCCAAAATCAAGGGTCGTACGCTTAACCAACTGAGCCACCAGGCCCCCCTGATATTTTTTACACTCTACCCCAACCACCTTTGCATAGGAAACAAAATCCACTCATATCCCTGTTGGAGCTCTTTCCTACTTACTTTAAGATGTTACTACTCCTGGGGCGCCTGGGTGGCGCAGTCGGTTAAGCGACCGACTTCAGCCAGGTCACGATCTCACGATCTCGCAGTCTGTGAGTTCGAGCCCCGCGTCAGGCTCTGGGCTGATGGCTCGGAGCCTGGAGCCTGTTTCCGATTCTGTGTCTCCCTCTCTCTCTGCCCCTCCCCCATTCATGCTCTGTCTCTCTCTGTCCCAAAAATAAATAAAAAACGTTAAAAAAAAATATTAAAAAAAAGATGTTACTACTCCTGAGGACATTTCTTGAAGGAAGAAGTTAAATTCCCCTTTCATCCTACTCCTAATTTTCGTGAGCACAGTTACTAGAATCAGAACCCAGCATTCTGAGACAGGAATGCTGTTCCAATGCAGATGCAGATTTTTTTGGAAAATGGCTTAAAACTGAATATTTTTTGGATACATACTGGCAAAATGCAAAGTATGTTGGTGTGAATAAATTTTGAAGGCTTTTTTACTGGAGAGGGGGAAAGATATTGGGTAGAATTTGTACTTACCAGAGATTTGAAAACTAAAGAGCTGCTTCATGAAAATAAGTAGAGGACTAATAGTTTGCTGGATTGATAAATCCAAACCATTAACTAATAATGGATGTCATTTAAAAAGCTGGGACACTAGAAACACTTTGAGAAAACCTTAGAAAAAGAAATTCAATCTCTTTAGGAGATAGTGGTGCTGAGGAGGATTAACCATAGATGGTCTGGTCTCATACTCCCTGGTTAGGTGCCCCACAGATGTCAGAAAATTTTCCCTGCACAGGTGACAGAGGGAAAAACCAGTAACCTTCAAAGCATCTGTGATGCTTCTAAAGATGTTGGTGCGAGACATTAAAGTTCAGTGGCTCCCGGACTTCACTGGAAGCAGGGCAGTGACAGAGCTCAGATTGTGGCATCTGACTGAGAGAGCAAAGGAAGATTTGGTTAACGTGATAGTAGCAGCTCTGGCTTATTAGTCAAAAAGGATAAATGTGGTACAATAATCTCCATGTAAGGTTAGTTAACCATGAGGTGTCTAGGAATAAAATCAATGGGCGTCTTCTGAGAGGTAGAGAGAGGGAGACACCTGACTTAAGCCGCCATGACTCAGATCATGTTCATTCTCCAATTCCTAGACTGAGTTGGTTCACACACAGCCACTAGAATGTAGAGAAGGCTCAATACTCTTGAGTAAGGTGTGAACTGAAATCCTCCCAACAACCCTTCCTTAAATATTTTGGTAACTAATTCTCAGGTGACAAACACCGAAGAAAAGTATATACCAAACGTTTTTTGGACTTTTAAAAATATTTAGACCTTGTCTCAGAACTAATCAGCAGAGAGACAAAGAGCTGAACTTTGTGAAGTAAATATTTCCAATAGTGTGGCAGTAGACAAGTTTGGATCCTACTTAGAAATTCTTTGTCTATTTTCCACTGTCTAATTTCTTGGAATACTGACTAACAACTCATCCTCTCCAGCCTTACAATTGTGGATGCGCAGCCAGAGCCAAACAAAATTTATATATCTAATTATTTAGCTGTTGCTTAAGTCATCCAAAGTTAATTCCTGTAAGTTGTCACAAAAGACACCTAAGTACAAGACATTCTATTGAAGGAACTGGTGACAGTCACACGGTGCCAAACAGTGTGAATAAATGGATGAATTTTAAATGTTGATAAGGGAAGAAGAACCCATTTCAAAAATCTAGAATCCATATTTAATTACAGTAACAAATATAAAAATCAGTCTTCGATTAAAGTTTTTTGGTTTTTTTGTCTTTTTTCTTTACCAAGTTATAATAATTAAGAAATTACTTTGAAATGTTTTCATGTTTTCACTTCCAGGATATTTTGCCTTTTTCTTATCCCATCTCTTCCAACTCCTGCCCCTCCCTTTCCAGACCTCACAAGTAAGTAGATTTGTGCTCAAAGACATCTCTAGAAGAATAGCGTACACACACTCAAAACTTTTATTGATTTTATGACCTATACTGCTTTCAGGGGATTGGGCAAAGTGACATCTCATACTTGACTCACAAGAGTAAGAATAACAGTCCAATATCAATTCAACATCACATTTTACAGTATCTATTCAGTTCAGCTTCTCTAATCACCATAACAATTTAAATTTCATAATACGAAGTTGAAACTATCATAATGAAAGACAATGAAGTAAGCTTTGGGTGTTTATCCACAGATGCTTAATGTAGTCATTTTAATTTATATTAGTGAAGTTTCCAATCAGTGCTTAATTATCATTTGTAACTATCTAAGTCAGAGAATGTTAGCATCCTGGCAATAGAAAATATTATTATAAATGCCCTCACCAAAGTTCTGCATTGTTACACTAAATGTTAGGTCAACATCAACAATACATAAAATTTAAAGACAAAATGCAATACATGATGTTACAGAACAATAAATATATGTGCATGTCCAAAAACTTGTAATCAAGGAAGATGAATCATACAGTACAAATAAGTTAACAATGTTTGAGATAGCAAATTCAATCTTCAGCCTCTCAAGACAGTATCACTATTAAAAGATTTCTTCATGTGGATTTTTGCGTATAATTTTAAAGTCCACTCTAAATAACAACTTATGATGTATATGTCGCAAAATGTAATCTTCAAAGTCACTCGGATATATCAGTGTTTCACAAACAATCCATGTACCATTAAAAAAAAAAGACCTTGTCAATGAAAGCCAACAAAATGTTGGTAAGACATTGGGGTGTCCTGATGGGATCTTAATGGCACAAGTAACAAGATATATAAATTAGGCACTACTTTTCATATAAGACCCAGAAAAAAAGCTACTACGGAAAATGTTCATTGAAATTAAAAGAAAAGTATAGGGATCTTATTTAGCACCTTTGAAAGTATTATGCCTTGGTTTTCAACTTTCTCAGATTCCTTCAGACATTGGAAGTGGTTTCAGCAATGCCACTCGTGAAAGTTACGCACTGGAATACTGTTCTCTGTTATGGCTATAAAACAAGAAATAGAATCGACCAGACTAAAAACTAACAAGCAAACACATCTAGGCTATATTCTTATCCAATATTCTAATCGTTTCCCAGCAGTCCTTAGTAACCCACACTCGTTAGATCTACCACAGAGCAATGTTGTAACACTAATGGGCATCCAAGGGAAATAAGTAAAACCTAAGCCTAAAAGGATGTTTTCCAGACTAATAACAATCAATGCCAACAATCACTTTCCCAAGCCGATCTGGTTTCCTATTTTGCTCTCAAATGATGTTTTTCTGAATATCAATTAAACAGTAGCATCTGAGTACCAAGAAAAATGGTAAATTCATTCACAGGTTTAAGATGGAGAGGATAAATATAACCTTGATTTTTAAAATCATTTTGCTTCTCTCTTTATCTCTTAATTAAGAATAACTATATATCAAGTCTCTTACCCTAACAAACATTGACCCACAAAATGCATGCCCTTGTGCATTCATCAAAGAAGGCTTCGCTATCTAAACAAAAGCTGCAAAAAGACCTAATAAGATACTCATATTTTAGGTTTTCACAATACCAAGTACACGGACAAAACTATTCACTGTATTTTACTTCTTAGGATGGGAGTATTTTTCACATTTGCTATTGTCTGGATGTAAGCATTGATTGTGTAGTAGAAGTATTACTTATAGTACTTGTAAAAACAGTAACTTGTTATGACTTTCTCTGGAACTGGTCTTCCCTCAATACCTCTCAAATCTGTGGGATGAACCACTCTTCTTCTCCCAATTGACATTTGATGTTTAGGATTAATCATATTTCTATTACCCCTTTACTAAACTAATAAACACACTCATACAGGGGCGCCTGGGTGCTTCAGTCGGCTGAGTGTCCAACTTCGGCTGGGGTAATGATGGTTTATGGGTTCGAGCCCCACACCAGACTCTGTGCTGACACTTCTGAGCCTGGAGCCTGCTTTGGATTCTGTGTCTCTCTCCGTTCCTCCCCTGCTCATGCTCTCTCTCTCTCTCTCTCTCTCTCATAAATAAGCGTTAAAAAAATAAAAATAGAGGGGCGCCTGGGTGGCTCAGTCGGTTGAGCGGCCGACTTCGGCTCAGGTCATGATCTCGTGGTCTGTGAGTTCGAGCCCCACGCGTCGGGCTCTGTGCTGACAGCTCAGAGCCTGGAGCCTGTTTCAGATTCTGTGTCTCCCTCTCTCTGACCCTCCCCCGTTCATGCTCTGTCTCTCTCTGTCTCAAAAATAAATAAACATTAAAAAAAATAGAAAAATAAAAATGAACACATACATACACAAACATAACACATGCATGTACACACATAATCCAACTATTCATAAAGGTTATTGGAAGGCCTTGTGATATTTTTAACTGAGATTTTCAAGCTGACTTCATTTCAATATGGTGCTTTCACTAACTGCATACCCTTTACCGATAATTTTTATTATCCGAACGATAGAGGACATGAATTGTAAAATATCATAAACATCCTAAAATGTTTTCGTTGTGTGGCAGCAAAGTAGAAATGGCCGTACCATTCAAGGAAAGTCAAATAGAATATCTTAATTTACAAAATCAATGCAATTTTCACATATTTCTTCTACTTTAGCCACTTTAATTTAACAAAGATCGCTGGTTATTTTACCTTTCCTTTTCCTCCTCATTATGCACATGTTTTCTAATATTTTGCATGACATCGAAAACAAGATACAACACTAACATTTATATGGAGTATCATTTGCATATAAACCATTGGCTCACACAGTTTCTGAGTTAATGATTATACTAGGTATTTTCTGTATTTCAATTTTACCTTGGCATACAAGGAAGAGAAACTATAAAATTCTATACTTCCCCATGTACGTAACAACGTATTACCTGGAGAATCAGAAATTCATAACTCTTTGTAGAAATGCAGCAAATTTTCATGGTGTCCAGAACTTTCAGATTTAACATTGCCTTGCGAAAAAGTGAATATGTTGTTTGGAGCTTTCCTTATAGGATATTATTTATTAATGCTGCGGAATAAAAACAGTTAAAGGTGGGTTTTTCTTTAGTGGGGGTGTTTATTTTTTAAATTAACCCTAGCTTTAAACGCTTGAGTCTGGAAGATCAAGCAGACACAATCAACTGGGGCAAGAAACAGTAAAACAAATGGAAGCAGATTTAAAGTAAAACTTTTTTCTTCCATATGACTTTTTTCATGGCATCTTTAACATCTTTATTTCTTAGAGAATAGATTAAAGGGTTCAGCATAGGTGTGAACAAAATGTAACATACTGAAGCCACTTTACGAAGTTCAGGGTTATTTGGAGGTGTGAGATAGACAAAGGAAACAGTTCCATAGAGCAAACTTACAACTCCCAGGTGTGAACTGCAAGTGGAGAAGGCTTTCTTCCTCCCTTCACTGGAGCGGATTTTTAAAACTGCAGACACAATATACATGTAAGATACCACAATAACAAGTATTGTGGGCAAAATAATGAGGACAGCCAGACTGAAGGACACCATCTTATTCATAAAGATATTGGAACAGGAGATCTTCTCGATGGGGTTTGAATCACAGTAGAAGTGATCAATGACTCGGGAAGCACAGAAAGACATTGAGAATGTTACACTGATTTGAAGGATGGAACTGACCCAGCCACAGAGATAGGAACCAGCCACCAACTGGATACAGAGGCTTCTTGACATGCGGACAGTGTAGAGGAGTGGATTGCAGATGGCGATGAAGCGGTCATAGGCCATGGCTGCCAGGACAAAGGCCTCGGTGACCATGAAAAGTGCATAAAGAAATAGCTGAGTCACACAGCCTGCAAAGGATATGGTCTTTTTCTGAGATAGGATGTTGACCATGGCTTTGGGTACAATAACAGTGGAGTAGGAGAGGTCAATGATGGAGAGATTGCCTAGGAAGAAATACATTGGTGTGTTCAGCCGGGGATCGGTCACAATGATGCCAATCATACTAAGGTTCCCCAGAAGGACCATCCAATAAACAACCAGGAATAGTAGGAAGAGGAGACTGTGGAGCTCTGGACGGACCCTGATGCCTACAAGAATGAAGTCAGTCACTTCTGAGTGGTTGTCTCCTCCCTTGTCACCCATGGCAAATTTCTGCTTAAAAGTATAACAGAAAGTCAACAAATAAAGTTTCTGCTATTTCTCTCTCATCACGCACAACACTCACATTAAAAAGACCTCATAGTTGACAGAATACTCTCAAATCTATTACACCATTAAGTTTACACTCATGAGTAAATTAAAGAAAGATACTAGACTTGCCTAAGGTAATACAACTGGTTAAGGTAACACAACTGGTTAAGGTTCAAACAAGAATTTGAACTCCAAGTGAAATATGTATTATTCAAGTTTACTGTTAATTTCAACACAACAAAATTTGATATTTCCTTATATCTAACTACCTTGTCGTATGGGTGGTTTGTGAGATGTCATTTGTGATTTCAAAAATAGTAAAGTCTAACTCTTCATACTAAGAAAAAGACACTTCGTTAAATTTGATTTATAATTTTATATTTATTTTTTGTAATAATACTTTGTTTCAACACAGTAATAAAAATAATTAATGAAAGAAAAGGAAGCTAAAAGTTCATTTCAAGATAATATGAACTTTCTTTCAAAAAGAGCTCTTACAACAGCAAGTAAGTTACTAAAGACTTAATTGTCTTACTTGAGATCTTTAAAAATAAAATCAGACTTCAACTTCTGGAAATCATCTAATTTTATTTACATGAGAAAGTAAAATGTGATCGATGCCTTCATAATTTTTATCCTATAAAGTTTATTGATACTGTTTTTCTCAAATAAGTCTGTCAAGAAATCCATGTCATCTCCAACTTCTGAACTTGAAAGAAAATTAGAAACTTCAAAGTGAGGAACAAACCAAAAGCCTACTTGTATAAAAAAAAAATAGATTAGATAGCAAGTTTTATTAAACTCTTAACCTGATAGTAAAAGCTCAGTAGCTTTCAAAATAAATTTTGCTTTTCTAGCAGCATCTAAATTAATCTGTTTGGTTAAATATTTGAAACCCATTCAAGTAATTGCATAGTAATATGGTTTTGTTAGGAAGTGGGGGAATAAATTAGGTTTACAGGTTAACATACATAAGAATGATTATATTTTATTCTAGAAGTAATAGAATAAAGCCTTTTTTTTAGGCATAAAGCTGAATAGAGCAGTTTCAAGCATCAGTCATCGTTTACTGGTTTGGTTGGAATGGGAAAAAGATGATTGTTAAAGAAAATAGGAAGCCCTTTAAAGACATTCTAAAATTTTTTCACACATAAATCTTCTTTCTGCAAGGAGGCACAAGCTTCATAGATCTTGTCCTTTGGTCTTATTTAAAAAGGAGAAGGGGGGGCGCCTGGGTGGCTCAGTCGGTTGAGCTTCCGACTTCGACTCCAGTCGTGAACTCACAGTTGGAGGGTTTGAGCCCCGCATCAGGCTCTGTGCTGAGGGCTTGCTCAGAGCCTGGAGCCTGCTTCAGATTCTGTGTCTCCTTCTCTCTCTTCCCCTCCCCCGCTCATGCTTTGTCTCACTCTGTTTCTCAAAACTAAATAAATGTAAAAAAATTTAATAAAAAAATAATAAATAAATAACAATAAATAAATAAATAAATAAATAAATAAATAAAAAGGAGAAGGGGGGTAGAGAAGGAGATAGATCAGGAGAACAACTCTTAAGTTCATATACCAAATCAGGTGTTGCTTTTTTGATTCTATATCAATAAAAGTAAGCTATTAATAGTTCAAAGATATGCATTTTCGTCTGATTATTATCCATTAATGTGTTTACTCAATATTTTTAAGCATCAATTCTGTGCCAAGTATTGTGCTTATCACTGACTATGAAGATAAAGAGAAATGAATGCAATACTAATTTAAGGCATGAAATGATACTAGATATGAAATATTTATTACAGTATTATAACTACATTTAATGCATTACTAAATGCTCAATAATAAATTCACTGCTAGCTTTTGAAGTAACACATTTTTTAACGTTTTATTATTTAGTTTTGAGAGAGAGAGACAGAGTCAAGTGGAGGAAGGGTAGAGAGAGGGAGACACAGAATCCAAAGCAGGCTTCAGGCTCTGAGCTGTCAGCATGCAGCCCAAAGCCGGGCTTGAACTCACGACCGTGATATCATGACCTGAGCCGAAATCAGATGCTTAACCAATTGAGCCACCCAGGTACCCCAAGAACACATTTTTTAATGCCAAACTAAGGATAATAAAAGTTTTAGCTATGAGGGTCTATGACCACAGCAACCTTAGTATGGACAATCCTCACATTAAATGCTCCATATTATATTCGGACCAAATTGTGTCACGATTTTTGGTTCAGAAAATGTTGTCAATGTACCTTTAAGGAAAAGGTGATGAGTCTAACCTAGAGTAATAAAATATAGTAAGATAATATTGTTTATTGCTTTTATACAAAATTAGAGAATATGGATGATGAAAGATTCATCTCTGTTCATAAATGAATTAAAAATAGTTAATATTAGGTATGAAATACTCAAAACAGTGATAATGGTGGATTTTTATGACTGTGAGGTCTTCTAAGCAGTGGAAAGGAGAGAGAACAAGAGATAATAGAATATATATCACTAATACTGTATTTAAAAATCAGTTATCATATTGCCAGTCTGATTTAGCCATGCTTTTTTCCTCAAGCAATGGAATATAAATCACTGGGGTTTCTTCTCACCTTGATAATCTTTAATATATGGCATACCACATTCTGATACTAAAAAAAAATATCTTTTAAGCATGTAGAAAATGTCCATGGCTATTTTATGTGACAAAAATAGATAAGATTGCTTTATAATTATTCTTACCTGAACTTATATTTCTTTTCTATCTTGTGAACTTTTTCATGTGACACTGCAGAGATTCAAATTCTTCTTCTTTCAGTCTAGGAAAGAAGATGTATTTTAAGAATAAAACTATCAATGACAATGCCCAAAAGTAAACATCTCAAACAATGTTTAATCCCCAATAAAATAACAACCTCCTTAAGCATGGCATGACTATGTTCTTTGTTAGTGGCATTGCCCAAAGGTCCATAACTTCCCATTACCTATTATTAAAGTTTGCTCTTTCTTTTATATAATTTTGTTTGAAAACCTGTTGTATCTGTCTTCCTGAACACTGAGTGAAAATGATAGACTAGGAATCTTTCTCTTGGAGAATTATAGGTATTTCTCTACCAAAATTGAAATAAGAGCCAATGAATCTATGAAATCAAACGCGATGAAAATCTCTGCCTCCATGCTGACATGTTTTGCCAGCCTTAGAATGACGATGGGGGCAAATGGAAATTTAAGACTAGTAACAAGACTCCCCAGTCCCTGATGACCTACAAAAATAGCACTAACCAGAATCGATGGTAGTCACAGTGTTTTCCAATCCCATGAAACTATTTCAGAGAATTGCAGCATAAAGTTTTAAAATAAAGACACCAAGTTTTTGGAGGAAGAAGTCCCTCTGAGAGAGGACTGAAAATAAGTCAATTATAATTTTGTAACAAGAGCAAACTCCAGGGCCATCCCATGAGGACTACATGATGAGCACTTGTTGAATACTCTCGGGACAATTACAAAGTTATTTTGGACAGGACTCCTTGTTAGAAAGTTTTTTCTTTATCTTAAGCTACAGTTTGCTCTTCTGTAACGTCTACACACCTGATTGTTTTATTCTTTGTAACTTCTCCCCACCTTTCAAAGCCTCTACCCAAAATTCTGTTTTCTAAAGTAACACTGAATATCTCCACTTGATCCTCTAAAATTTCTCAAATGTTTACTTATTTTTGAGAGAGAGACAGATTGCAGGAGGGGGAGGGGCTGAGAGAGAGGGAGACAGAATCTGAAGCAGGCTCCAGGCTCCAAGCTGTCAGCACAGAGCCCGATGCGGGGCTGTGAAATCATGACCCGAGTTGAAGTCGGATGCTTAACTGACTGAGCCACCCAGGCATCCCTCCATTTGATCCTCTAAATGACATCCTTTCAAAATTTAAAAAGACAAATACACTATTGCCCTATAGTTTTCTCATTTCTGGACTCAATGTCCTTATTTTTTTATTTAGATCTTCCTTCAACAGCAACTAAATGATTGCTATCTTGATGGTGTCTGTCGAATAATCCACTGCCAATATTTGAGATCAGGCTGCATATAATCTATCCCCTTGAAATATCACTCCTAATTACTTGTGATTTATAACTCTTTCAAGGCATGTAAGACTGAAGGTTTTTTTAGCATATTGCCTCTTAATAATCTTGCAGGCAAAAGAAATTTGTTTTGCTTTGTTCTGTTTTGGCCTTACGTGAATTGCTCCTAAGCCTAACGTTCCCTGTTCTTGTTCTGTGGATTTTTCCTACCCCTTCTTCTGTCTGTTCAACTATTTCCCCCAAGTTTGCAGTATTTTATATTTAACCTTTTTTTTTATATTTTAGACTGTTGGCTTTAGCCTATATTTCTGTTATAAAAACCAATTCAAATATATTTGGGGACACTAACATTAGTGAGTTCCTCATGTTTTTAGACATATGGAAGTTATATCATATAGCCTTCTAAGTCTTCATTGATATAAGTTTTGGACATAAATAATTCAAGGTTGCTTGAGAAAGCTTCCCTACAGGTTTATGAAGATTTGTTAATCAATATAAGAAATGTATACTTGTTAAATCCCTGTAAATCCAGCCTTTTTTCACAAAGTCTAAAATATCTCATTAAAATACAGATACATTATGTGATAAAATTCAAAATTACTAATGGTAACAACTTTTAATGAGCTCCTAGCCTATTTATTAAATTACTGTAACTAATAACACAATATTTTCTATTATATGAGAAAATGTTTTCTTTTTTTTAATATGAAATTTATTGTCAGATTGGTTTCCATACAACACCCAGTGCTCATCCCAACAGTGCCCTCCTCAATGCCCATCACCCACCCTCCCCTCCCTCCCACCCCTCATCAACCCTCAGTTTGTTCTCAGTTTTTAAGAGTCTCTTATGGTATGGCTCCCTCCCTCTCTAACCTTTTTTTTTTCCTTTCCCTCCCCCACAGCCTTCTGTTAAGTTTCTCAGGATCCACATAAGAGTGAAAACATATGGTATCTGTCTTTCTCTTTATGACTTATTTCACTTAGCTTAACACTCTCCAGTTCCATCCACGTTGCTACAAAGGGCCATATTTCATTCTTTCTCATTTCCACATAGTATTCCATTGTGTATATAAGCCACAATTTCTTTATCCATTCATCAGTTGATGGACATTTAGGCTCTTTCCATAATTTGGCTATTGTTGAGAGTGCTGCTATAAACATTGGGGTACAAGTGCCCCTATGCATCAGCACTCCTGTATCCCTAAAGTAGATTCCTAGCAGTGCTATTGCTGGGTCATAGGGTAGATCTATTTCTAATTTTTTGAGGAACCTCCACACTGTTTTCCAGAGCGGCTGCACCAGTTTGCATTCCCACCAACAGTGCAAGAGGGTTCCCGTTTCTCCACATCCTTGCCAGCGTCTATAGTCTCCTGATTTGTTCATTTTAGCTACTCTGACTGGCGTGAGGTGGTATCTCAGTGTGGTTTTGATTTGTATTTCACTGATGAGGAGCGACGTTGAGCATCTTTTCATGTGCCTGTTGGCCATCCGGATGTCTTCTTTAGAGAAGTGTCTATTCATGATTTCTGCCCATTTCTTCACTGGATTATTTGTTTTTTGGGTGTGGAGTTGGTGAGTTCTTTATAGATTTTGGATACTAGCCCTTTGTCCATATGTCATTTGCAAATATCTTTCCCATTCCATCGGTTGCCTTTTAGTTTTGTTGATTGCTTCCTTTGCAGTGCAGAAGATTTTTATCTTCATGAGGTCCCAATAGTTCATTTTTGCTTTTAATTCCCTTGCCTTTGGAGGTGTGTCAAGTAAGAAATTGCTGTGGCTGAGGTCAGAGAGGTTTTTTCCTGCCTATGAGAAAATATTTGTAATCCAGTACTTAAAATAATCAAGTTCAACACTGCTAATCAAGTTCAGCAGTATAATTTTTAAAAGTATACTGCTACAGTGATAATTGATACTTGGAAACCTGCACCTCAACTTGGATACAACCAAAAAAAATTATCCTATATAATTATCTTATTCTCCTGAACATTCGTATTATTTAACCTTCCAAATTTGTCTTTCTAAAATGTTCTTTTAATTTTTTCAGTCTTTTCTTTTTTTGTTTTTTTTTAAACTTTTTATTTAAATTCCACTTGGTTGCCATACAGTATAATATTAGTTTCAGGTGTACAATATAGTGATTCAACACTTCCATACATCACCCAGTGCTCATCACAAGTGCATTCCTTAATCCCCATTACTTATTTCATGCATCCTCTGCCCCCTTCCCCTCTGGTAACCATCAATTTGTTCTCTATAGTTAAGAGTCTGTTTCTTGGTTTGCCACTCCTTTTTTCCCTTTGTTCATTTGCTTTATTTCTTAAATTCCACTTATGAGTGAAATCATATGGTATTTGTCTTTCTCTGGCTGACTTATTCTACTTGGCATAATACTGTAGCTCAATCCACGTCATTGTAAATGGCAAGATTTCGTTCTTTTTATACCTGAGTAATTGAGTAATATTCTACTGTGTGTGTGTGTGCACATACCACATCTTCTTTATCCATTCATCAATCAATGGACATTTGGGCTGTTTCCATGATTAGACTATTGTAGATAATGCTGCTATAAAAATTGAGATGCCCATGCCCCTTCCAATCAGTATTTTTGTATCTTTTGGGTAAATACCTAGTAGTGCAATTGCTGGATCATAGACTAGTCCTATTTTTAACTTTCTGAGGAACCTCCATACTGTTTTCCACAGTAGCTGCACCCGTTTACATTCCCACCAGCAGTGTAAGAGGGTTTCCCTTTCTCCACATACTCACCAATATCTGTTGTTCTTTGTGTTATTAATTTTGGACATTCTGACAGGCGTGAGGTGGTATCTTATTGTGGTTTTGATTTGTATTTCCCTGAATATGAGTGACTTTGAGCATCTCTTCTTGTGTCTGTTAGCCATCTGGATGTGTTCTTTGGAAAAGTGTCTATTCGTGTCTTCTGCTCATCTCTTAACTGGATTATTTTTTTGGGTGTTCAGTTTCATAAGTTCTTTATAGACTTTGGATACAGCCCTTTATCTAATATGTCATCTGAAAATATATTCTCCCATTCCATCAGTTGCCTTTTACTTTTGTTGATTGTGTCCTTCACTGTGCAGATTTTTATCTGGATGAATTTCCAATAGTTCATTTTTGCTTTTGTTTCCACTGCCTCCAGAGATGTGTCTAGTAAGAAGTTGCTACAGCCAATGTCAAAGAGGTTGTTGCCTGTGTTTTCCTGAAGGATTTTAATGGCTTCCTGTCTCATATTTAGGTCTTTCAACTATCTTGAATTTATTTTTGTGTATGGTGTACAAAAGTGGTCCAGGTTCTTTCTTCGGCACATTGCTGTCCAGTTCTCCCAGCACCATTTGTTGAAGAGACTGTCTTTTTTCCACTGGATATTCTTTCCTGCTTTGTCAAAGATTAGTTGACAATATAGTTGTGGGTCTATTTCTGAGTTTTGTATTCTGTTCCATTGACCTATGTGTCTGTTTCTGTGCCAGCACCACACAGTCTTGATGACTACAGCTTTGTAATATAGCTTGAAGTCTGGAATTGTAATGACTCCAGCTTTGCTTTTCTTTTTCAAGATTGCTTTGGCTATTTGGGGTCTTTTGTGGTTCCATGAAATTTTAGGATTCTTTGTTCTAGCTCTATGAAAGATACTAGTGGTATTTTGATAGGGATTGCCTTAAATGTGTAGATTGCTTTGAGTAGTATAGACATCTTAACAATATTTATTCTTCCAATCCATGAGCATGGAATGTTTTTCCATTTTTTTGAGTCATCATCAATATCCTTCATAAGCATTTTATAGTTTTCAAAGTACATACTTTTTACTTCTTTGGTTAGGTTTTCCCTATCTATCTTTTGTTTTTTGTGCAATTGTAAATGCTATCAATTCCTTGATTTCTCTTCATTATTGCTGCTTCATTATTGGTATATAGAAATGCAACAGACATCTGGACTTTGATTTTATATCCTGTGACTGTGCTGAATTCATATATCAGTTCTAGTAATTTTTTGGTGGAGTCTTTCAGGTTTTCTACATAGAGTATCATGCAGATACGAAAGTTTGACTTCTTCCTTGCTGATTTGGATGCCTTTTATGTCTTTTTGCTGTCTGTTTGATGAGGCTAGGACATCCAGTACTGTGTTGAATAAGATATGAGATGAAAGTGGACATCCCTGTCTTGTTCCTGACCTGAGAGGGAAAGCTCTTAGTTTTTCCCTATTGAGGATAATATTATCTGTGGATCTTTTGTATATGGCCTTTATGATGTTGAGGTTTGTTCCATCTAGCCCTACATTGCTGAGGATGGATGCTGTATTTTGCCAAATGCTTTTTCTGAATCTATTGAGAAGATTATATGGTTCTTATCCTTTCTTGTATTAATGTGGTGTATTATGTTGATTGATCTGTGAATACTGAATGACCCTGGCAGCCCAGGAATAAATCCCACTTGATTGTGGTGAATAATTCTTTAAATGTACTATTGGATTTGGTTTGCTAGTATCTTGTTGAGAATTTTTACATCCATTTTCATCAGGGACATTGGCCTGTAATGCTCCTTGTAGTGGGTCTTTGCCTGGTTTTAGAATCAAGGTAATGCTGGCCTCATAGAATGAGTTCGGAAGTTTTCCTATTTTTGGAAGCTCTTGAGAAGAATAGATATTAACTCTTCTTTAAATGTTTTGTATAATTTCCCCTGGGAAGCCATCTGGCATTGGACTTTTGTTTATTGGGAGATTTTTGATTACTGATTCCATGTCATTGCTGGTTAGGGTCTGTTCAAATTTTCCGTTTCTTCCTGTTTCAATTTTGGTAGCTTATATGTTTCTATGAATTTATCCATTTCTTCCATATTGCCCAGTTTATTAAGCATATAATTTTTCATAATATTCTCTCATAATTATTTATATTTCTGTGGTGTTAGTTGTGATCTCTCCTCTCTCTGATTTTACTTATTTGGATGATTTCTGTCTTTTTTTCTTTTTATTTTTTTTAATAAGTCTGACTAGGGGTTTATCAATTTTATTAATTTTTTCAAAGAATCAGCTTTTAGTTCCATTGATCTGTTTTGGTGGGGGTTTTGTTTGTTTGTTCCTATATCATTTATTTCTGCTCTAATCTTTATTATTTCCCTTCTCCTGCTTGGTTTCGACTTTATTTGATTTTCTAGTTCCTTTAGGTGTAGGGTTACACTGTGTATGAGACTTTTTTTGCTTTTTGAGATAGACCTGTATTGCTGTATGATTCCCTCATATGACCACCTTTGCTGCATCACAAAGGTTCTGGACTATCATGTGTTCATATTAATTTGTTTCCATGTACTTTTTAATTTCTTTTTCAATTTCCTGGTTAATCCATTCATTCTTTAGTAGGATGTTCTTCTTTTTTTTTTTTTTTTTTAGTAGGATGTTCTTTAACCTCCATGTGTTTGAGGGCTTTCCCAATTTTTTCCTATGGTTGACTTCAAGCTTCATAACATTGTGGTTGGAAAAGATGCATGGTATGATCTCAATCATTTTGTACTTGTTGAGGCCTGATTTGTGACCCAGTGTGTGATCTAGTCTGGAGAATGTCCCATGTGCACTTGAAGAGAATGTGTATTCTGCTGCCTTAAATTGAAATGTTCTGAATATATCTGTTAAGTCCATCCAGTCCAGTGTGTCATGCAAAGCAACGGATTCCTTGTTGGCTTTCTGCTTAGAAGATGTGTCAATTGATGTAAATCAATTACATCAATTGATGAAAATGTGGTGTTAAAGTTCCCTGCTAATATTGTTTTGTTATCAATGCGTTTCTTTATGTTGGTTATTTTATATATTGGGGTGCTCCCAAGTTGTTGGCATAAATATTTATAATAGGTATTCTTGTTGGGTAGATCCCTTTATTATGATGTAGTGCACTTCTTCATCTCTAGTTACAGTATTTGGTTTAAAATCTGGCTCATTTGGTAGAAGTACTGCCACTCTGGCTTTCTTTTGACATCCATTAGCATGATAGGTTGTTCTCCATCTCCTCACTTTCAAACTGCTGGTGTCATTGGGTCTAAAACGAGTATCTTGTAGACAGCATATAGATTGGTCTTGTTTTTTTTTTTTTTTAATCTATTCTGGTACCCTATGTCTTTTGATCAGAGCATTTATTGCATTTACATTTAGAGTTATGATTGATAGATATGAATTTAGTACCAATGTATTACCTATAAAGTCGGTGTTTCTGGAGATTTTCTATCTTCTTTTCTAGTCTTTGTTGCTTTTGGTCTTTCTTACCCACTCAGAGTCCCCTTTAATATTTCTTGCAGAGCTGGTTTAGTAGTCACAAACTCCTTTAGTTTTTGTTTGTCTGGGACACTCTTTATCTCTCCTTCTATTCTGAATGACAACCTTGATGGATAAAGTATTCTTGGCTGCATATTATTTCCCATTCAGCACATTGAATATATCATGTCACTCCTTTCTCACCTGCCAAGTTTCTGTGGAGAGATCTGTTGCTAATCTGATTTGTCTTCATGTATAGATTAGGGATTTCTTTTCTCTTGCTACTTTTAAGATTCTTTCCTTATCTCTGTATTTTGCAAGTTTTACTACAATATGTCTTGGTGTTGGCCTGTTTTTGTTAATTTTGATAGAAGTTCTCTGTGCCTCCTGGATTTGGATGTCTATTTCTTTCCGCAGGTTAGGGAACTTTTCAGGTCTAATTTGCTCAAATAAACTTTCTGCCCCCTTTTCCTTCTCTTCTTCTGAGACTCCTAAAATATGAATGTTGTTGTGCTTTATGGAGTCTCTGAGTTCCCCAAGTCTACATTTATGACCCAATATTCTTTCCCTCTTGTTTCAGCTTCATTATTTTCCATAATTTTATCTTCTATATCACTAATTAATTCCTCTGCTTCTTCTATCCTTATGCTCATTACCTCCAGTCTGTTTTGCCTCTCTGTTATAGCATTTTTTATTTCAGCCTGACTAGTTTTTAGTTCTTCTATCTCTGCAATAAAGGACCTCCTGGTGTCTTCTATGCTTTTCTCAAGCCCAGCTGGTATCCTTATGATTGTTGTTTTAAATTCTTGTTCTGGCATATTACTTATATCTGTTTTGAGTAGATCCCTGGCTGTGACCTCTTCTTGTTCTTTCAGTTGGGATGAGTTCTTCCATCTTGGCATTTTGCCTAGATCTCTGTCTTCTGTGTGTTAGAAAAGCCTGTTATGTTTCCTGCTCCTGTTAGTAATGGGTATATTAAGAAGAGGTTGGGGTGGCTGGGTGGCTCAGTTTATTAAGTGTTTGACTCTCGATTTCTGCTCAGGTCATGATCTTGCAGTCATGAGATTAAGCCCCATGTTGGGCTGACAGCACAGAGCCTCCTTGGGACTTTCTCTCCCACTCTCTCTGCCATGCTCGTGCACTCTCTCTCTCTCTCTCTCTCTTTCTAGCTCCCTCTTGGTCTCTCTCCCTCTCTCTAAATAAATAAATAATTTTTTAAAAAGAGGTCATATACTGGCCAGGGTCTGGTGCTTCAGGAAGTTTTTGTGGTATATGCTACGTTCACTCTGCTGATGTGTTTTGGCTGTTCTTTCTCTCAGATCAATCCTCCACAGAGTTTCTCCTTGCCTGCCTTGGGGCTATTTGAACTTTACCCACTGTGTGGCAGGTGTTAACTAGGTGTGTTTTGGTCTGCTTGCTAAAACAGACCAGATCCTATTCCCCCTAGAGCTGAAGCTTTGCAGCACTCTATGGCCAGTAGACTTGGTGGGTTCAGAGTGTCTGTGCCAGTCTTCTGGGGAGGAAGCTTGCTACTGCTTTGATTATCAGGCATATTTGCCCTGGTTCAGAAGCACCTGCAGAGTGCAGGGTGGTGGGGCTTGGTGTAAGTGGCTCAAGTCTCCACTGTTAGCTCTGTGCTACTCACCGAAGTCCTTCCATGATGATAGGCAGGGGTAAAAATGGCGTCAGTTTTCTCTCTTGTCCCTAGAGAGGGGAGTTCAGGCCTGCCAGTTTAGGAAGCCCTTAAGAAGAGCAAACATTCTTGCCTCTTGTGTCCCAGGCTTCCATCAGATCCCTGTCTTTACCATGTCTGTGTCTGAGCCATCTGCCCACCAAGTGGCCCAATGCTCCTGTGTTTTCTCTCAGGCACACCAACTGGGTTTCAAAACTCCAAATTTTAGGGAGCCAGCATGCCACAGAACCATGCTGCTCCTCTGTGCCAGTTTGTCCTAGAAGGGCAGTCACATGACTGCATACGGGTTTGCAGTTTGTGGCAAAGTGTGACAAAAAGTCCAGCGTCCAGGTTAGTTGCCCTCAGCAGTCAACGAATGGGGCAACTCAATGGTTCCTGCCATCTCTTTTGACCCCTGAGAGGCATTGTCACTTCTCCCAGATGTACTCCAAGAAAGGAAACTGTCTCACAGTGCAACCCCAGGGGATTCTCAGATCATGCTGTCCACTCCCAGGCCTCTGTCCTCCTTCTCCACAGGAGCACCTCTTTGCCTGTCAGGCTCCACCTTGGCATTGGTGCATATTTCTAAAACTTCAGACTTTGAGCTCTGCTGTCTATAAAAATTTGTGATTATCAGCCCCTCTCATTTTCTTTGTTAATGGTTTGAGGGAAGCATTTTTCTTATGCAATGCTCTGCGCCCTACTCTCTCTCTCTCTCTCTCCCTCTCTCTCTCTCTCTCTCTCTGTCTCTCTCTTTCTCTCTCTCTCCCTCCCTCCCTCCTCTCTCTCCACTCTCCCTGATCAGGGCTCTCTCCCTTATGCAGTACCAGTGATTCTTTTCTCCCTAAATCATGTCTCTGCACCTCCTACCTTCCATGAGGTAGCCTCTTTTCTCCCTCTAATTGTGCAGTTTGTTCTATCAGTCCTCAGATCGATTTCATGGATGTTCAGAATGATTCAATATTTATCTAGCTGTGTTTGAGGGACAAGGCAAGCATGAGGTCCTCCTATTACTCCACCATCTGAATTAGCATTCCTATGTCCCTCCTTTCGTAAGAAATTTTGTTAGTTCCCAATTTTTATTTAACAAATTTGGCTTTTTATTACTCTCCAAATTAAAACCTCATGAAATCAATGGGCTGCCTCACTTTGAATCCACTCATCTTGCTCTGTCTAGGCTTAGCACCCTGACTTCAATTATCCCTGATTCTTTCTCCTTGAGTCTAGGTCTAAATCCTACCAACATCTAAGACCCACTTCAGATCTGTGCACTATATACGACTGTCTTGCTTCAGTAACCAATTTCAGTACCACTTGTTCATACTCTTTTTAAATATAGTTATAGTTATTCCACATATTATAGTACCTATCTATACTTTGATTGCTTCATATGTATAATTTTTTCATTCCCAACTGGATTTTGAGCTACCTTAGGATGGAATTCATTGCTTTGCAAGGCCTTTAGCACGTACCACAATTTGGAGTGCATCATAAATACTCATTTATTGTTTATTTATTGAATTCATTTATATCTCCTTATTATAAAAAAGGCTTTTAGAGTAATGTACAGCAACAGCAGTGAAAAAATTATATGTTAAATGTACTAAAAACTCAGTTTGTGTAAGGCATTTTTCTAAGCACTTTTATAGACTGCATATTTTAATCTCAAAATAATGTTACCTACTAGTCTCAACTTCTTAGGTACTATTTTTGTCATTGCAGAGATGATAAAACTGATGTGTAGAACAATTTAATATCAATGGGAGGAGCCCATGCTAACCCAGGAATTCTAGCTTCAGAAACAATATTCTTAACCTCTTGATCCAAATATTCAATTTGTAATAACTACAGTGATGATAACAGGCACTAATTATATATTTACAACAGTTAAGCTTTTCAGAATAGGCAAGATTAATTCTGTTTTCTAATGAAGGCTGATAAAGGTGATATTTAAACTTTCTCTGTGCTCTATGTTAAATTTCATCAATATTTTTTTCATTTTTTACTGGAAAATCAGCCCCAGATCCATCGCTTCTTAACTATTTTTACTGCCACATTGGTTATCCAAGTTTGAAGACATTTCTTCCCCAATCTAAATCTCATACTGAAACTAAATAAGCAGATGAGGTGGTATCCTACTTACAGCTAAAGAATGTAATAAAAATTCGTGCTTGTGAAAAAGCTTATTGTACATCTGCAATGGAGTAGAACTTCAAATATCTTCAGGAAAAAAAGGCAGAAGTTTTTTCTTTAGTTTTGGATCTGTTCCAAATATAACCAGATTTAAGATTTATTATACATAAATTTCATATTAAAAAAACAAAAATCCAAAAATAAATAAATAAAATAAAACTTAAAAAAAGATTTATTATACAGAGTTCTGGAATAAAATCAGTGAGACAGTTCTTGAGAATGGAAACTTTGCAAGTAAATGTTAGCAGTAACTTATTCTGATGTGTCCACTTTTCTGAGCAGCATGCATATCTAAACACCTACATGAATATGTTGGTTACAAAAAAAAAAAATCTCCAGATAACAGAATGAATGACACTAACTTAGCTTAAAAGGAAAAAAAATGTAGCTCTACTCTATCACATTTAGGATCAAAATCTGATGTGACAAAGACCCTGCATTGCTATGAATATAAATTTTAAGATGGAGATTTTGAAACAGCATAAACACCATCTCTGGCACACAATGAGTTCACCAAATGTTTATATAATTAAAGATCCTAAAAATTATGTTGAAATTTTGCAGCTTAACCCACACTTGAAGTAAAAGGCCAATGATAAGTCATAGATAATGAATGATAAAAAAAAACAATGTAACCACTAAATAAAATTAATAAATAGGTAAAAATTGAATGTAAAACTTGTCTCTATATATGTTTTTACCCTTTCTATTAATTTTCCCCTTAAAGGAAAAATAAGGGGCACCTGGATGGCTCAGTTGGTTAAGCATCCAACTTCAGTTCAGGTCACGATCTCGCAGTTTGTGACTTTGAGCCCCACATCGGGCTCTGTGCTGACAGCTCAGGGCCTGGAGCCTGCCTCAGATTCTGTGTTTTCCTGTCTCTCTGCTCCTTCCCCACTCACATTCTTTCTCTCTCAAAACTAAATATTAAAAAAAATTTTAATGAAAAATAATATTTATACAGATATATGAAGACGCACTAGTGTTAAAAGTAGATATCTCTGGAAAATAAGCTTATATGTGTAATATGTATTCTGTGTTTTGAATTGGAAAAACTTTTACACAAGATACTATTGTTTTAATAGTGTAGCATCTGAAGTATTACTTATTTAAAAGGCTAGTAGAAGTTGTAGAATTAGAAGGTCCCTGGCAGATTTCACCATGACGGTACTGATAGGCAACTATAGATCTACAGATTAAAGAAAGGGAGTGGTGTATGAAGCTAGTGTCATGGATATTTTAGCTGGAAATACACATACGATATACACCACATATCAGAATAGATGTCATATCATGATGTAAAATTCACCAAAGAAATGGATAAATACCTATGTCACAACCTATAACACTTCACCTACATTGAGCTTGCTGAACAAGTCACTTACAGTAGCAGAACAGAACTGAGTTTCAATTCTCTCTTTCATTGTGTAGGAATTCTTCTCTTCCATCTTGCTAACCTTCCATAACTAGAGTGTAGGAAGGCAAAAGGAGAGCAGAGAAATTCTCATTTGATGGATACTGTTATTATGATCTACCCAAACCGCTCACACACCTCGTAAATCTTGAAAAAATGACTATCTCACTAATGGGTTTCCGTAGGTTCTTCAGAAATCCTCCCCAGCTCCTGAATATCTCTCCCTTGTGGTTCTCTTGGATCTATGTGTCCATCACCACATGAACGGATAAAGAAAATGTGACCCATATATACAAAGGACTATCATTCAGCCACTAAGAAGAAGGAAATCCTGCCATTTGTGACAACAGGGGTGAACTGTGGAGACATTATGCTATGAGAAATAAGTCAGGCAGAGAAAGACAAATACTATATGGCCTCACTTATAGGTGGCATTTTAAAAAGCCAAACATAAACAGAATAGAATGATGGTTGCCAGGGGCTGAAAGGTGGGGAAACGGTTGAGGATAGTCAAGCTTCAAGGGTGAAAACTTCTAGTTATGAGTAAGTTCTGGGAACTTACTATACAGTAAGTGCCTATAATTAACACTATGCTACCGTATACCTGAACGTTACTAATAGAATAGATCTTATATATTCTTACCACACACACACGCACATTTTTTTAAGTAACTGTGTGAGGTGATGGATTTTTTTTTAACTCATCTTATTGTGGTAATCGTTTCATAATGTACACATACCAAGTCATCATTCTGGGCACCTTAAATGTATACAGTGGAAACCTACCTCAACAACACTGGAAAACAGTGATAACAACAAAAGCCAATATTTAGATATTACGACAGAAAGTCAATACATCTTACGTTGCATTAACATAAAGACATGTATTCACAACAAAATAAGGAGGAAATGCTCATGAATTGTTTGTTTATTTTTTAATACAAATTATTGTCAAATTGGCTTCCATACAACACCCGGTGCTCAACCCAACAAGTGCCCTCTGCAATGCTCATCACCCACTTTCCCCTCTCCCCCACCCCCCATCCACCCTCAGTTTGCTCTCTGTATTTAAGAGTCTCTTATGGTTTGTCTCCCTCCCTCTCTGTTTGTAACTTTTTTCCCCCTTCCCCTCCCCCTGGTCTTCTGTTAAGTTTCTCAAGATCCACATATGAGTAAAAACATATGATATTTATCCTTCTCTGACTGACTTATTTCACTTAGCATAACACCCTCCAGTTCCATCCATGTTTGTTTGTTTAAATGAAGTTGAATAATGGAGATTGTGTGTCTGGAAATTCCTAAGATCATTGAAAAAGTGACAAACTATTCCTGGTCTCTGGTACTGTAAGATTCTTTTGAGCATTTTCTCAACCAATAAAATGTACTACCCATTGACAGTGGCTTTCCAATTAACTTGATTTTCAGTGCACTTCAGTCAGGGGGTGTGAGATTGAGAGCATTTGAGGGGATGGTACCTGTTACTCTGTGTGGCTACTCTGAGGGACTGTTCCTTCAGTGAACATACTGTGTGACCGTGAAGACAGACCGTGGGCTGACAGCTAGATGAATTCATCAAATACTCCTTCAAGAGCTCTTGTGGGTGTTGGTGACACGACTTAGCCCAAAATCCACACTGTGCAGCATTGTGGCAAACACAATGTGTTGTACAAATTTAATACAATATAAATGAAACCTGTTTAAGAAAAAAAAAAAAGCTCCCTTAACAGACTAAAGCTTCCCTCACAAGAACTGTGGTGTGTTTATATTGGTCTATGTTATTGGTCAGTATCCAGTGTGTTGGAGGGACCAAAGATTAACTTTGTACTATTCCCTCAGTTATAGTTCACTGACTTGTTTTCAAATTAGCAAACCTCTCTTTCCCTATGTTTCTCTGTCTTTGTCTCCTTTTCATGTACAACTTTGGAATTGTACTTGATTTTAGAGTCTGCACAGTCACAGCAGGGGCGGGGGGAGTTGCAAGGAGCGGGTATATAAGGCTCCCATTACATTTTCATCAAAGTTTCCTTGCTTGCACTGACCTATAAATCAATAAATTGATAAGTATGCTATCCCTTCCTCTGGTGTTTGGTTTTTTTTTTAATATGGGTAAGTAGGGCACTACCTAGAATTGCATATCATACTTATGGGTAGTACTTTTTCAGCTATTTATCAAAGTATGAACACGTTGAGTATTTTGCTTGTACTGTTCCATTCTGAGCTATAATAGTTCATTGTGTAATTGAAGAAAAGATTTCTTCATAAATAACTTTCAAGATGAATATTCACCCAATTGAATCCAAAATAATCTTTCAAGAATTATAACTACAAGGGAGAAAATATATATCTGAAGATACATGGAATAACTGACAAATGTAATAATTTTCTTTTGACAAAGGAATGACAAAAACAACTTTAGTCTATGTGATTTGCTTATGGTTATTGATGTTCGGAGAGAGAACTACTTCATAGCCCATGTATGTATTTGTAAATCCACAGTCAAGAATAACTGGGGGTCTGAAAGTTTTCTGGCAGTTCTTTTAAAATTATGTTCTGGTGTGCCATTAGCTTTATCATATTAATTCGTAGGTTAGCATTTCTATACAAGGAATCAATATCAAAGACCTATCAGAAAGAATAAATAAAACCATAGGAATAATATTTTTTGTTTTCATTTTAGCTTTAATTTTGGTAGTACAAAGGTTAAATGTGGCTATGATGCAAAAATCAAAATCATCTTAAGATTATTTACATTAATAAAAAAATTAAAGAATACCTGGGTGGCTCAGTTAGTTAAATGTCAGCTCAGGTCATGATCTCACAGTTCATTGGTTTGAACCCCAGGTCAGGCTCTGTGTTGACAGCTCAGAGCCTAAAACCTGCTTCGGATTCTGTGTCTCCCTATCTGCCCTCCCCGACTTGTGCACTCGCTCTCTCTCCCCCTCTCTCTCTTCTCTCTCTCAAAAAAATGAATACACATTAAAAAATTTTTTAATAAAAATAAAAATAAATTAAAAACATGTGATGGAGGACTCCCGCAGGCCAGAACCAGAGCACAGGTAGAGCTGGTGGAATTCAGGGCTTCCCAGGAAGGCAAGCAGGGTGTAGTTGGAGCCTGCAGGATGTACTGTGCGGCTTCAGGAGTGTGAGGTGGAAGCGCAGGTCCTGATGGAGGGGCAGGCAGAGCATGAGCTGGGAAGCATTGAGCATCAAGAGCAGCTGGGAGAATGGCGCATTCAGGCCTAAGAAGCAGCTGCCAAGACCCACACTTCCCAGAAGAAGCCCGATCTCAGGCAGGATCTCAGAGTTGGGGGTGGGATGGGTTGGGCAGGTGAATCCTGGGATGAGAAACACCTGGGTGTCCTGGGTGCCAGAAGCCCCCTGGTACCTGATCATCTATAAGGAGTCTGGATTAGGTCATCTATCAAGCAAGCCCCAATCCTCATGGATACCTCTCTCCCCCAACTCAGAATCACAGCACATCAGCCCCTCTCCCCAGTGGCTCTGGTAGATGTAGAAAAGGGGCTCTGGCCCAAAGGCTGTGCAGCTGAGGGACTTCACCAGGCCAGAAGGAGGGAATAAACTGGGAGTGTCATGACCAGAAATCTATAGCATTCCAGGAGGCCCAAGCACCAACACAACGAAATGGTTTCTGTTGTAGAACCCTGGACCCAATCAAACTTCTGCCAAGGTCCAAGGCCATGGTAACCCCAAATCATCCAATCATTGGAGACCTCTAGGCCAGCATATCATATAACTTCAGGCAGAGGAAGCAAAAAATTGGCAGGTAAGTGCCTAGGGGTAATAATGAGCAATGCCACTCTCATTTCCACACATTTGTTTCTGGACCCATGAATCCTAGCTAGGGAAGAAACAGTGATATTCATTGGTTGCTGATTTATGCCATATACAGCCTTCTGGAGAACAATGCCCCAGCCCTGCAGGTATTGTCACCTAGTTGGTGATATAAATAGGTCTTCCAAAGGCCATTCCACCATTTTAGCAGGACAGCTGCTTCAAGGCGGTGGGAAACATGTTAAGACCAGAGAATTCCATGAGTATGGGCATGTTGCTAACCTCTTTTTGCTATGAAGTGAATTCACTAATCAGAAGCAATGCTGTATGTAATGCCATGATGGTAAATAAAGTATTCTCTTTCTCCATGAATGGTAGTATGGGCAGAAGCTTTACACTCAAGGAAGGTGAATTCATATCTAGAATGTGTATTTCAGTTAGAACAAAACCCTGCCCCTTCCTTGATGGAAACGGTCCATTGTTACCACCAACCTGCTGCTAGGTAGCTGGTTGACTACCTCAGGGAAAGGACCATACTGGGAACTCAGTCTCAGTCTCTGCTAACTAGCAGATTAAGCATTCAGCAGTGGCCCTAATAGGTCAGCCTGATGAGTGGAAGTCCATGTTACCGAGCCCATGCATAAACTCTATCCTTGCCACCATGGCCACTTTGTTCCTGAAATTATTAGGCAATGACAGGGTGGCTAGGGAAAGATGCTGATTAATGTCCACAGAATGGGCTATATCTTCTACACTTGATTATTAAAATCTTCCTCTGCTGAGGTCATCCTAAGGTGAGCATTCCCATGGGACACAAATATCTTCACATTTTTTGCCCATTCAGAGAGATCTTTCCACATAACTCTTCCCAAAATTTCCTTGTCACAAATTTTCCAGTTATGTTCCTTCTAAGTGCCAAGCCATTTAGAGAAACCACTGAACACAGACAATGAATCTGTATATCATTGCGTGTATGGCCACTTCTTCTAAGAAAAGTGAACAAACAGATGCACTGTTTGAAGTTCTTCCCACTGGGAAGATTCTTGTTTGCTACTGTCCTTCGGGACTGTCCCAGAAAGGGGCTGGAGGACTACAGCCATCCACTTTCAGGTGGTCCTTGCATATCATGCAGAAACATCTCTAAAGCAGGCCCAAGACTTCTTTTCCTCTGTCAGTTGATCACAGAGAACTCCCCATGAAGCCATAGGAGCAGCCTGGGAGAGGAAAGCAGTGTAGCAGAAATGGGAAACATGGGTGTTTGGCTGCTTCTTCAGGTTATTTTCTTGTGCCTTCAGGGCCTGCTTGAGCCTGATCACATATGTACTGCCTCCATTTGATGATGGAGTACACCCAAACTTATGGCCTGGCAAGTCAGACAAATACCCAGTTCATGGTTGTCACCTGAGGTTGCATGGTAATGTTCAGTCTCTACCAAGGTCCAGTAACACACCAAGAGCTATTTCTCAAAAGGAAAGTAGTTATCTGCAGAATATGGCAGGGCTTTGCTTCAAAACCCTAAAGCCCTATGCTGTGGCTCATCTATAGAGACCTGCCAAAGGTTCCAAACAGAATCTCTAGCTGCCATGACCTTTCAAGCACCACTGGATCTGCTGGATCATGTGTTCACAATGGCAGAGCAGCTTACACAAGCAGCCTGCACCTGTTGCCCAGCCTTCTGTTCCTGGCCCCACCCCAAACTAACAGCTTTTCAAGTCCCTCCATAAATGGGCTCATGTAACAAACCCAAATGAGGAATAAGCTTTCTCCAAAATTCCAAAAGGCCCATTAGGTGTTGTGCCTCTTTTCTGGTTTTAAGAGGGACTGGATGCAACAAAATATCCTGTACCTCAGAAGGGATATCTTGATATGCCCCACACCTGAAATTTCATCGACGTAAAAGACTTCTGAATTTTAGCTGTATTTATTTCCCACCCTCTGCCCTGCAAATGTCTTACCAATAACTCTATTGTAGTTGCTACTCCTTTATCCCTACATCCAGTCAACTTAATGGTAGCAATGTAAGGGAACAGTGTGATATCTCATGGAAAGGAGAGGTGATCAAGATCCCTGCCAACTAAATTATGACAAAGGGCTAGAGAGCTGATGTTCTCCTGAGGTAGGACATAGTATTGAACCTGTATTGCTGGCCTTTCAAACTGAAAGCAGACTGTTTCATATGTTCTTTTCTAAGAGGTTTTGACAAAAAGCACTTGACCTTCCTGGATTTTTTTTTAAAGAATAAGCTTGCCACATGGTCCAGACTCTGCTGCTTGGCTTTCCTGGTCTAGTAAATCCAATGGAGCTACAACATTTTATAGTAGATCAATATGCCTAGAGTCAATGATATGCTCCAATAAGATTTTAAATAAAAATAATCCCACATTTTGGAACAAAGGTTTTTCTTCCTCAAAAAATGGGGCACCTGGGTGGCTCCATCGGTTAAGCATCTGACTCTTGGTTTCGGCTCAGGTCATGATCTCACAGTTCGTGGGTTCAAGCAGCACTACAGCATTCTGTCTGCTATAGTGCAGAGCCTGCTTGGGATTTCTCTCTCTCATTCTTTCTGCCCTTCCCCTGCTCACATGCTTGCTCGCTCTCTTTCTCTCTCTCTCTCAATAAATAAATGTAAAAAAATCAAATACTATGTTGTGAAAAGGTGTGGTTTTCAAAAGAGTTCTAGTGGACTCTGAATGCCTGCTCATAATGCACTAGACAACCCTGGAACCTGAGCTGCTCACCTAAACTGGGCATTTTAAGCTGAATCATAAAGTGGGCATTTCCAGAAGTACTCCAAATCACACATTTTATTAGTGGAACTGGAAAACTAACAGGGCCTTAAATCATAAGCAATTTCTATTAACAGGTTATTCACTCTCCCAACACACCTGCTCTGTCACATGGCTGGCCCAATAACACACGTCTGTGGCTTCTTTGAGAGTTCTCTATGAAAAATTGACTTAGAAAAAAAATCAGGCTTGCTTTCCAGATGCCTTGTCTTTTCAAGTACCTGATTACTCAAAATAAATACCTTTATAAAACAGAATCATCTGTTGAATTACCACTATTCAGCTAAGAGACAAATCATCATAAGATTATCAAGTTATCCATTATTTTCCAATTATTTTCTCTGATTATACGACCAGTTTAATGTTTTCACACTGATAATAATTTTTTACCAGAATATACTGTTTTGAGGAACAAGGAATAAAGATATGGGTGGTATCTCTCATTTACACCAGAAGACCCATTTAAAAATATCAGATTCCTATGTCTAGGGCTGTAATATTTATTGGCTTAGAGAATTTTAGTACCTATTGGAGGAATACTCCTACCAAGAGACATAATGTATTTCAGTTGAATTAAGAGTAGTAGTTAAGGGGCGCCTGGGTGGCTCAGTCGGCTAAGCGTCCGACTTTGGCTCAGGTCACGATCTCACTGTCCATGGGTTCGAGCCCCGCGTCGGGCTCTGTGCTGACGGCTCAGAGCCTGGAGCCTGTTTCATATTCTGTGTCTCCCTCTCTCTGACCCTCCCCCGTTCATGCTCTGTCTCTCTCTGTCTCAAAAATAAACGTTAAAAAAAAAATTAAAAAAAAAAAAGTAGTAGTTAAGATGCATACTGATTTTAGATTCCAAATGCCATTAGCCAAAGAAGTGGATTATGGAATAGATTGAGATTATTAACTCCGAATATCAAGAGAAATAGATTACAATAAGGTGGAGAAGGGAAAATTTTGTACTTTTAAAGGTGATGTAACTTACCTTTTATATATTACTATATCTAATGGTAATGGGTAGTGAATACAATGTTGGACACATTGGACATTGATCACTGATAGATGCGAGAAGTTACCATGAGTGTCTGAGACTGCTCAACTTTCCACCAAAGTAATTTTTCATCTTACTAAATTGTATCCTCCTTTACCCACTAGCATAAAGTTATACCTAGAAAGAGTGAGAAGTTTATTTCTGTTTGTAGAATGGCTACAAATTGCATTGATGCTGAAGATATAACACTGCTTTTAGGGAAAAGTAAATAATGGATGTACTATTCCTTCAGTGAAAATAATTCATTGTGGGATAATCAACTTAAAGGACTCAAAGTGACTCACGCTTAACCCCATATTAAAAGCAAATCAGAATGAAACAATGAAAGGGGGAGCATTAATGAGAAAATCACAAGAAAGTAGAATTAGTATAAAGATTTTTTCTTCCATAGGATTTTTCCCAAAGCTTGCTTGACATCCTTGTTTCTTAAAGAGTAGATCAGAGGATTTAACATGAGTGTGACCAATATGTAAAATACTGAAGCCACTTTACGCAGTTCAGGATTGCTTGGAGGTGTGAGATACACAAAGGAGACAGTCCCATAGAGCAAACTTACCACTCCCAAATGGGAGCTGCAGGTGGAGAAGGCTTTCCTTCTCCCTTCACTGGAAAGGATTTTCAAGACTGTGGTCCCAATGTACATGTAAGATACTACAATAACAACTATGGTAGGCAAAATAATGAAGGCAGCCAAACTAAGAGACACCATCTTATTGACAGAGAGATTAGAGCAGGAGATCTTCTCAATTTGGTAAGAATCACAGTAGAAGTGATCAATGACTCGGGAAGCACAGAAAGACACTGAGAAAGTTGTGCTGACTTGGAGGATGGAACTGAGCCATCCACAGAGATAGGAACCAGCCACCAGCTGAGTGCAAAGGCGTCTTGACATGTGCACACTGTAAAGAAGAGGGTTGCATATGGCGATGAAGCGGTCATATTCCATGACTGCCAGAAGAAAAGCTTCTGTAACCATGAAAAATGCATAAAGAAACAGCTGAGCCACAAAACCTACAAAAGAGATAGTCCTTTTCTCAGACAGGAAGTTGACCATGGCTTTTTGGGCAATAACAGTGGAGTAGGAGAGGTCAATGAAGGAGAGATTGCCTCAAAAGAAACATTGGTGTATTCAGCTGGGAGTCTGTCACAATGATTGCCATCATACTAATGTTACCCAAAAGGACCATGACATAGACCAGCAGGAATAGGAGGAAGAGAATGTGGAGTTCTGGACAGACCCTGAAGCCTACAAGAATGAAGTCAGTTACATCTGAGTGGTTGCCTGCCCCCTTATCAGGCAAGATAAGGGGGCAAGAACCTGATAAGAGGAACCATGGCAAGAGCCTGATAAGAGGTACAAGACAAGATTAAACATTAAACTTTCTATCTATTTACTGGTATCATAAAATATCCTTTTTCTCCTGTGGAAGACATTAAAATTTGTGTTCTCCACTTGTGTTAGGTATGATTTGCCCCGCCCTTTTATAGAAAGTAAATCTAAGGTATATTGTGATTGTCCATCAGCACACAACATGTAAGTTACCTAATTCATAGTTTTCTTTTGTTTTAATTTTTTTTAATATTTATTTATTTTTGAGAGAGAGACAGAGTGTGAGCAGGGGAAGAGCAGAGAGAAAGGGAGACACAGAATCCAAAGCAGGCTGCAGGCTCTGAGCTGTCAGCACAGAGCCCGATGCGGGGCTTGTACTCACAAACTGTGAGATCATGACCTAAGCCGAAGTCGGATGCTCAACCGACTGAGCCACCCAGGCGTCCCAATTCATAGTTTTCTAATATGACTCTCCAAATCCAGTGCTCTTCCCATTTAGCACATGTGACATTTACGCATAAGGCATTATTTCTTTGTATCTGTTTAGCTCTTCATTTTATTTTTGTGGTAAGTTTAATATATCTGAAAGTTTTAGACACGTGTAAGTATTTGTTCTCATCTTTAATTTCATATTCATTTTATTCTTGATAATGCTTCCAATTTATGATAGAAGGATCTAACTAAAGAATGAAGTAAAACTCCATGAAACAGGCACCTAGATGGATCAGTTGGTTAAGCATCCGACTTCGACTCAGGTCACGATCTCAATGTTCATGGGTTCGAGCCCCACATCAGGCTCTGCGCTGACAGTGCAGGTCTGCTTCAGATACTCTGTCTGCCTCTCTCTCTCTGCCCCTTCCCTGCTCACTCTCTCTCAAAAATAAACATTGAATAACTTAATTAATTAATTAATTAAAACTTCATGAATAGACATTAGACCCAAACAGAGATTAATATTTAAATAGTTTGTGAGAGTTAAAAAGAGGTTACCCCCAAGATATTTAGTTTGGTATCCAAAATAAAAACCTTGGAAAATAGAATGCATCATCACCTTCTTGAAGTGGACAAAGCTCAGACATGCCACCAGGAGGAAAGATCCATGGATTCTACATACCTCTGTACAAATCTGTCAAGAAGCCAATTTAATTTTAAACATCTGCGCAAATGAAAAAAAAAGAAAAGAAAAGAAAAGAAATTTCAAAACAATGTATTGACTAAAACTTTGGAGAAGTAATTTTATGATGTCTCCATTTAGAATGAGATCCATGAACATATTAAAATTTCTAAGACAATTATTTTGAACCTGTCACACAGTTAGAAATAGTCTGATTTGTCTGTCCTATAACTTCGGAAAGTCTCTGTTTTCTCCAATAAAGTGACACAGCTATTTCTTTTATTCAGACTTTAAAATAAATTGTGATTTAAACCACCCAACTGAGGGGACAGTTCATGTGGCTTATCAAAAGTGCCAAATGATCTAAAAAGTATTCATTTTTTGATTTGGCACATGTGGACATTGTCACCATGTTCTGTTCTCAGTCTCCATCAGGCATGTGACTGTCTGTCTTCAATCCTCTGCCCTTGCCCCTCAGCTCCTACCGCTCTCAGCCCATCTTTCTCCTCTCCACCAGATACCAACCTTCTCAAAATGTTAGTAACTTAGTGTCCATGAGGAAAAAAACTGGCAAAAGCTCCATAATCATATCCTGAGGCCTCTTCCTTACCCTATTGCTCCAAGGGCAAACCGAAATCCACTGAAATAATCTGAATTAAATTTATTTTTGAGAAAAGCATGAAGTGCCCATGTTGACCTGTATAAGGACATTTGCACTTAAACGTCGTTGTAAAACTAGGTTTAAAGGAATAAGGATTTCACAGTGAGGGGCACCTTGGTGGCTCAGTTGGGTAAGCATCCAACTCTTGATATCGGCTTAGCTCATGATTTCTCAGTTTGTGAGCTCAGGCCCCATGGTTCTCCCTCTCTCGCTCTTTCTCAAAATAAATAAAATAAACTTAAAAAAAATATTTTAAAAAAAGATTTAACAGTGGAATTTCAGGCATCAGACATCATTTCTAAGTGAGTAAAGGCAGAGAAGAAAGATTTTAGATTTTAGAGAAAGTAAGAAGTCCTTGTCAAAGCTACCAAACTCAATCATACAACTGGATATCTGGCAGTATTTTAGCAGAATTTTTTTTGTTTTATTTATAATTCCCATTATTATTAACCAAATTCTATTATATTGCCTGAAACTGTACCAGCCGGTATGCAGTGGCAGGAAATCATTGTTTTGAGATTGTTATTTTTTTCAAGAGTAATGTGGATCCACCCAATCGTTCATTAAGTCACTGAACACTGTGGACCACCTATGGTATGCCAACCAAAGTACAGGAATACACAAGTACCAGAAAGGTCTTTCTTCCCAAGGTACAAGTGCCTTGCATTTTCTTCTTTGCCTACCTTTTTATTATGAAATAACCAGTATGTTTTGAATTGCCCTTCAGGAAAAGGGATATGATCTTTTTGAGGTGCATACCAACTTTTTTTTCCTATTTATTTATTTATTTTTTTTAAAGCTGGCCAACCAATATCATCAGTTCCCATACTTTTTATGTTTTCACAACTGTGAGTACCTAAAACCTGGGCATCCCTGTCCTAGATGCCATCCCCAGCCCCTGCCCTCACAGCCTTGTTCTCAGAGGCCGGGCCTCAAGGCTCTGGGAGCAGATCGTGGGCTTCTGGAAGCCAGGGAAGGCAGAGAGCACAGCTCCTTCTATCACCTGCACTTGGTCCAGTGACTGGCAGGAGCCCATCTCAGGGAAGAAGGATGAATGAATGAACTTGCATGCTGCCATTCCCACCCCTGCATCTAGGCTAACAGGTTTCAGCCAAGTCTGGGCATTAGAATCATCTGCAGCTTTAAAATTTTCTGATGCCCAGGACTCAACAACAGAAGTCATGATTTAATTAGTCTGAGGTATACCCCTGAGCTCTGTATTTTTTTTTTTTACTTTCTATAATTTATTTATTTTTTCGAATTTACATCCAAGTTAGTGCAACAATGATTTCAAGGGTAGATTCTATAAGCCCCTTACCCATTTAGCCTATCCCCCCTCCCACAACCCTTCCAGCAACCCTCTGTTCTCTATATTTATGAGTCTCATGTTCTGTCCCCCTCCCTGTTTTGTTTTTTTAATTTTTTTTTAATTTTTTTTTATTCATTTTTGAGACAGAGAGACACAGAGCATGAACGGGGGAGGGACAGAGAGAGAGGGAGACACAGAATCGGAAGCAGGCTCCAGGCTCTGAGCCATCAGCCCAGAGCCCGACTCGGGGCTCGAACTCACGGACTGCAAGATCGTGACCTGAGCTGAAGTCGGACGCTTAACCGACTGAGCCACCCAGGCGCCCCCCCCCCCCGGTTTTTATAATTATTTTTGCTTCCCAAGAGTGGCTTACTAACTTTTAAAAATAATTTGTAACAAGTATATCTTACCAATCATAGAATAATTTTTATGCACGAAGGCACACAGATATACTCATAAATGACTAATTATTTGACTGAAATAAACATAAATTTATCTCATCTTTTACCTGAATATTCCTTTCTTTACTTTTCTTGAGCAATTTGCTAATGATAGATGCAAGGATGCAAAAGTTACTGTGTTTAATTCTAGAAATGCCAAACAATTTATGAAGCTAAACAAAGGAAAATTAAAGACTATGTCAAAACTAAGCCTTTTCAAAATTAAAATTTCGCACAAACTATAAAAACCTTGTTTTAAAATACATAACCTTATTCTATAGAAATAAGCTCTGCTCATAGATGAATAATACCCCATTCTTCCATTAAGAGTATCTTTCTACCTCCGTTAGCAGTGTTTCTACCTGAAAAATCCCCTGTAATTGTGTACCTTTATAGAGACAAGAGAATGGAAGAGATGGTCCAGTGAAGCCTCTTCCAAACCTGTGAATGCTTCTTTATCGAAACTGAAAAGAAAATTCAACTGAGACTGTAGAGCTGCCCTGTGTGAGATGCCTTTTCTGTAAGGGGGGGGGGGGAGGAGGGTATCTCACAGGCCTCAGAACGAGGGCGACGACAGCAAATGGGAATTTAAGTAGGGCAAAGACAGAATCAGCAGTGAATAGTGCAGTCCCTGATGGCTTGGGGAACACAGCAGGAAGAGTCATGGTGCCCTTAGTTAACTCTACTGCAACCATTTCAGGTCATTATTACATGTATTGGGTTGAAAGAGTTCCTCTGAGGGAGGCTAAAATTAAGTCAATTATGGGATAATAATAATGGCAGGCTCCAGATCCATCCCATGAGGACCATGTAGAAGAGACAAAGAGAATGAACTTTATTCACCTTGAATCATCTCTGGGTCTTTTTGGACAGGACTTCTTATTTGGAAAACTTGTTTTAAGGTTGACATAACATATTTTACATAATTTCCATTCCTGAATTCAATTTCTGCCTTCTAGAGTCACATGTACTGATGCTCTTACATGACAGTGCAATGTCTTATATTGTCTCTTTTTTCTTGTTGTAGCTTACTCTCTGCTAGATGATTTTTATTTTGCACATTATACATAGATTATATTACAATGTTACCAGTGTGTTCATAATTAAAATTAATAAGTATCAGTCTACTAATAAGCCCAACTATTTAAATATAAATGACAATTATTATCTCAAGGCCTTGTTATCTCTGGTGGAATAAAACTCAGTTCTAGCTAGAGTACAAGTTTGTGGATCCAGATATAAGAATGTACTTATTTCAATGAAATACAAGAAGTAATGAAAAAGAAATGAGCTTTAAGGAAATAAACACGTAGAACTGTACCCATCCTTAGTATACCTTACACTGAATTTCAGTGACCAAAGACAGAATATAATGCCCAAGATAAAATGTTTAAATAATATTTTCCTTAGCATACTTGCCAGCTAGCTATTGCAAAAATAAGGTATAAAAGGGAAACACAAATTTTAGTGTTATATAACCTCAGGTGACTGGGGTCATCAACTAGGCAATTCTGCTGATCCTGGCCATGAAGCCTCAACTGTCGGCCAGTTGAGGATGGCCTTAGCTGGGATGACTCAGGCAGCTTGTCTCTTCTCTGTATTGTGTCCTTTTTCCAGGAGGCAATCTTGGATATATCTTGTTGTGATGTTTGAGAGAGAATAGTGAAAGCAGAAATGCACCAGTACTTTTTCAGTGTAATAATCCTATTGACCAAAGTGAATGATATGGCTGAATCAAGGCATGGGACAGAGCAGCCTTGCCTGAGTGGGAGAACACATAATTACATAGCACAGAGCATGGGCAAAGGGAGGGGTGAAGAACTGGGATATTTTCAATGTAGGGGCTCTGTTCTGAAATGGAGTACCACTGGTTCTTTTCAAAGGCCTTAACACAGGTCCCTGGCATATGCTTCTTATTAGGTTGGGGGAAACTTCTCCCACTTCAATGCGATCTGATGGATATTTTAAGTTTTCCTATTCTTGTGCCTATTAGAAATTCCATTTTTTCATTTGTTTTTTCCCACACTGAGGCCAATAATATTCAGGTCCTGAAGTTATTGATGTTTTTTTTCCACCTTCTTGTTCTTTAAGAATAACAGTCATACTTTGTCATCCAAATTTATCATAAAATTAGTCACAAGATTTGGTTTTGCTAGCTAGATGTTGTTCTCATGTCACTCTTTGGGAAGTCAATCATCTTGCTATTTGTGTTCTACTTGTCCTGTTTGTCCTTTGTTCCATACTTTTTTGCTTTATTTTGGATTGAGTATTTTTATTAATTTTTCTCCTTTGTTTCCTTATTAACTATAACTTTCTTGTTTTGTTATGTTAGTGGTTGCTTTCAGATTTATACTATACATTATAAATTTACCACAGCTTATTTTCAAGTAATACTATACTAGTCCATGTATATTAAAACAACTTTATATAATCTACTTTTATTTCTCTCCTCTTAGTCATACATTTTTCTTATGCTTGTTATAAATTTGGCCATACAATATAATTTTTGTTTAAACAATTATTTTTAAAAGATATTTAAGTAATAAGAAAATGATTACATGTTTTCCAATGTAACTCCTATTACATTACGAATGTAATTCCTGTGGCTTTTTATCCTTTTATGTAGATCCATATTTCTCTCTGGTATCATTAATCCTTTTGTCAAAAGGATTTCCTTTAACATATCTTGTTGTGTGGATCTGCCGGTGGTGAAGTCTTTTGGCAGTTGTGTGTTTGTAAATGTCTTTATTTCACCTTCATTTATTGAAAGAAATTTTTACTGGATATAGAATTTTAGGTTGACAGGATTTCCATTTGGCACTTTAAAGACTTTTCTCCACTGTACTCTCACTTGCATTGCTTCCTATAAGAAATCCACCATCATTCTTATGTTTGTGCCTCTGTTTGTAATATGGGTTCTTTTTCTTTTTTTTTTTTTTTTTTTAATTTTTTTTTAACGTTTTATTTATTTTTGAGACAGGGAGAGACAGAGCATGAACGGGGGAGGGTCAGAGAGAGAGGGAGACACAGAATCTGAAACAGGCTCCAGGTTCCGAGCAGTAAGCACAGAGCCCGATGCGGGGCCTGAACTCACGGACAGTGAGATCATGACCTGAGCTGAAGTCGGATGCTTAACCGACTGAGCCACCCAGGCGCCCCTATGGGTTCTTTTTCTTTCCACTTTTAAGATTTTCTATCATTGGTGGTGAATAATAATGACCATGATATGTCTCAGTGTAAGTTTCTTCATGTTTGCTTGGAGATTGTTGGAAATGTTAGATGTGTGGTTTTCTAGTTTTCACCAAATTTGCACAATTCTAAGACTCAATTTCTTAAATCTTTTTCTCACCCCTCATCTTCTCTCAGGGACTCAAATTACATGTATCTTAGAGCACTTAAAGTTGTCCTTCATATTACTGATGACCCTTTCATTTTAAATATTATTTTCTAGGGGTGTCTGGGTGGTTCAGTCAGTTAAGCATCCAACTTCAGCTCAGGTCATGATCTCACTCTTCTCGAGTTCGAGCCCCATGTCAAACTCTGCTGACAGCTCAGAGCCTGGAGCCTGTTTCAGATTCTGTGTCTCCCTCTCTGTCTCTGTCCCTCCCCAACTCATGTTCTTTCTCTCTCTCAAAAATAAATAAACATTAAAAGAAATTTTTTACTTATTTTCTCCTTGTGTATAGCTTCTATTGCTATGTTTTTAAATTCACTAATCTTTCTTCTAACATATATAATATGTTGTTAATCTCATCCAGTCTATTTTTCATCACAGACATTGTAGTTTTTATCTTTAGAAGTTTGATTTGGGTCTTTTAAAAACCTTCCGTGTTCTCTGTAACTTATACAACATACAGAATTCAATTATAATCGCAATGTCTTCATCTACTAATTGCAACATCTATCTTAGTTCTGGATAAGTTTTCATTGACAGATTATTCTCATTATGGGTCATGTTTCCTGCTTCTTTGTATACCTTATTATTTCTTACTTGATGCTGGATATATTTGTATTACTATAAATATTCTTGAGGTTTTGTCTAGGATGTATTTAAGTTGGGTCTTGCTTTTGTGATTTGGTTGACAGGATCAAAGCCATGTTCAGTCTAGGGCTAACTATTCTTCACTACTGAATGAAGACCTCTCTGGGTATTCTTTTCTTTTTAAGCTTATTTATTTATTTTTAGGAGAGGGGGGAGAAAACACAAGCAGAGGAGGAGCAGAGAGAGAGAGAGAAAGAGAATCCTAAGCAGGCTCTGTGCTGTGAGCGCAGAGCCCCACACAGGGCTCAATCTCATAAACTGTGAGATCATGACCTTAGCAGAAATCAAGAGTCAGACTCAACTGACTGAGCCACCCAGGTGTGGCCTTTCCTGAGTATCCTATGTTCCATTAACTGTGAGGTCTGATGAGAATAGGCACTATGCCAGCACTGTTTAAGGTTGAGTACTGTTTCCATAAACCCTTCTGGATATTTTTTCCACATGCATATGCTAATTAATATTTTGCTGATCATTAGAAGGAAACCATCTGCAGGTATCTGGAGAATCTCTCTTTGTGCTACTCCCATCTTTCCAGTACTCTGTCCTACAAACTCTGAGTTCAGTTTATCTGACCTCTCAGCTCTATCTTTAACTCAGTGAACCCACCAGGCCCTGCTTCAATTTCTTCTTACTGTACCACAAGTTAGAGCTCTCTCAAGCCATTAAGCCAGGGGCAATCTTGTTAAATTCCCTTTGTTGGTCTCAGGGACCATTTCGCTGCCTTATTATTAAAAAGTACTGTTTCAAAGATTTTGTCTGAGTATTTTGGCTGTTTCAGGTGAGAGGCTCTTGTTACTTTATCTTGACCAAAAGCTGAAGCAGCCACTCTGGAAAACAGTACGGAGATTCCTCAAAAAACTAAAAATAAAACTACCCTATGACCCAGCAATTGCACTACTAGGCATTTATCCACAGGATACAGGTGTGCTGTTTCAAAGGGACACATGCACCCCCATGTTTATAGCAGCACTATCAATAATAACCAAAGTATGGAAAGAGCCCAAATGTCCATCGATGGATGAGTGGATAAAGAAAATGTGGTATATATATATATATATATATATATATATATATATACACACACACACAATGGAGTATTACTGGCAATCAAAAAAAAAATGCAATATTGCCATTTGCAACTACATGGATGGAACTGGAGGGTATTATGCTAAGTGAAATTACTCAGTCAGAGAAAGACAAAAATCATATGACTTCACTCATATGAGGACTTTCAGAGACAAAACAGATGAACATAAGGGAAGGGAAACAAAAATAATATAAAAACAGGGAGGGGGACAAAACAGAAGAGACTCATAAATATGGAGAACAAACTGAGTGTTATAGGAGGGGTTATGGGAGGGGGGATGGGCTAAATGGGTAAGGGGCATTAAGGAATCTACTCCTGAAATCGTTGTTTCACTATATGCTAACTAATTTGGATAAAAATTTTAAAAAATAAAAAATAAAATTTAAAAAAAACCTCTTTTTCATTTTTTCAGTTGAGGATTATTATACATATCAAAAAGATCCTAAAGAAATCTTAGCTGAAGAACTCATTACTGAAGAAAAAATTTATATAATATTATGGCCCACAAATCAGAACATTGTTTAAGAAGTTTAATAGAAGTAATCCACACTACATTCACAATGAAGGTATCCCTAACAAGCCAAGAACCTTCCCAGTGGGATTTATTACATTCAAGTTATGTGGGATTAGTATTTATTTTTTAATGAAATTTAAATTAATTAATTCTAAAGTAATTTTTTTAATCCTTTTGTCTTGCTACCATGTAAGCACATCCAGATTTGGTGATTTTTTTTTTTTGTCACTACCAATGTTGTTATTTTATATTAATTTTCAGTATAAAACCACTAACTAAAAAACAGAACCACAGTTATCCAACCATGACATATACAGGGTGTTTTAGTCTATCAATATATTGTTCACATAAGCCATTGGAAATAGCCTTTTAATATGTTAGCATTAAATTATTTTTGAACTATCTGGGTACCTCATTTGGTTGAGCGTCTGTATCTTGATTTCGACTCAGGTCATGATCCCAGGGTAGTGGGATCGAGCCCCACACTGGGCTCTGCACTGGACGTGGAATTTGTTTATGATTCTCTTTCTCTCTCCCTCTGCCCCTCTCCCCAGCTCGTGCTCTCCCTCTCTCTAAAATTAAAAAAAAAATTTTTTTTGAACTAAAAAAAAAAAGGCATAATCAAACACCCTACCATTTCAGCATTTTCAGGTATGAACAGAAACAGGTTCCAGAATAGCTCGAGTGAAGATAAGAAAGAGGAGGAAAAAATAAATTAATTCATCTATATAAGGAATACTGAGCAAAAAAAGATCTATTAAATAATCTGTCTCATAAGACTCAATATTGGATGTCCAGTAGATTGTCATTTCGCAATTACTAAGTCAAAGTTATCCTACTTTAACTAATAACCCTAGAAAATATCCCTTGGTAAATAATCCCCCTATGCCAAATTACAACTGAGTGAGGATTTATTATACTACGACTGATACTACCACTTAAACCTCAAAAATATATATGTTACCAGATGCAGAAAATAAACAATTCAAAAGGAGGATGTGAATGTTAAGGAATATCATAACCATCTTAACAGAAACCTATCAAAATAAGAGAAGGAGGTTTTCCTTTTTTTTTTTTTTTTAATTTAAAAATTCACAAATGATTAGCCTGGGAATTAATTAAAATTAAAGTGGTCTGCCCACCCTCGTTCTGCCAAAGCTACTTAGCACACCCCTCTGGTTACCCACTTGCCAGCTATTCTTATCCTTCCTCCTTTTTTTCCCAGTTATTGGATAGACACTTTTACTTTATGGGGTCTCGTACATCCAGCCATCCAGAGGTGATTTCATAAGATAAAAATTTCATTATTTTAAACCAATTGTGATTATTTAATTTCACTTGACAATGACTAGTTTACATCTGAGCATATGAGACAACTCTGTGCAATAAGACAGAAAAAGGAAATTGACACTATTGTTGGAAAAGCTTTTCTAGTTTTCATAGAGAGGCATATGTCATATCGATTACTGTGCTGAAAATTAACAATTAAAGGAAAAGGCATTAAACATTTTTCTTGTCTTTCTGATAAGAACTCTATTTCAGCAAAAATAAACTGTCCTACCAAGAAAATGCCAGCTAATAAATTTAGAGGATGTTGAGGAAATAACTTGCTCAACAAGAATCATCATCAGTGTATGCTAAAGCCATTAGCTGAAAGAATGAAATAGAAGTAGGTATTCCCACGGTATCAGAGAATCATATGTAAATTATTTGCTGTTTTAAATGGGAGTGGGGGGGGGGGAATCCATGTAATTTCACAATGGCAAGATCAGCCAAACTCACGTAAATCCAATGGTAAAATTTTGCATTACTAGTGAGGTATGATCTAACAGGATATATCTGTAATATGATGTAACAAAAATACATCTCTGAAGTATTATTTCCAAAAAGATATAAATTGAATGGAGACTTTAGATCTAATCTCCAGTTTGTAAGAAATATAAAAAGTTGAGGAAAAGTTAACTATCACCCCAATGAAACATTAAGACAAATCCACAATGGGTCATTTTACACAAAAATGAGCCTGGCCTCTACAACAAATCAAACTCATGAAAAAAAAGGGCTCAATTGTTCTCAATTTTTAAACCACTGACATACAACCAAATACAATGAGTGTTCCTTAATTTACTCATGGTTTTAACAAGCCACTCATAATTACCTATTTTGGGAAATAGGGGATTTTTATTATAAGAAGGTTAAGTTAACCTTTATTATAAGAAGGTTAACAGATTCATAATCTGTTTAGGCATAAAAGGAATTGGAATATTGACCTACATTAAGGTGTTGAGTATATAGATGTGGAGTTTACTATTTTTCTATTTTATTATTGTCTGTGTATTTAGAAATTTTTATTATAATAACCACCTGTTTTTTAAAGGCCTACATGATAGAGAGTTAACAATATCTTCCTTTAGCCAAAATAATAAATTGATACCTAGAACTATGGCAACCATCATGTGACAATACATGGCATGACTGACCTGCTAATGATGGCAGAACAGAAGGTAAGGAAAACCTGTGTCCTTGATGAGTTTCTTGGACCACTGAACCCACCCTAGAGTCAAGGTATCTCCAGCAACCTTAATATATGAAACAACAGACCCCTTAAGTTTGCAGCTCCTCTCAGCAAGGCTTTAATTCCTTGCTGCCAAATACTTTGTATTTGATTCAGCACATATGACTGAAAAGAAAGAGGAAAAAATGATCTGAGCATGTATCTAATAAAAGCAACACTGCTTAGAAGTAATTGAAATGCTAACAAAGTCAAAATTGGAACCAATCAGTGAGGTTGCCAAATGGGTATACTCTACTCCAAATAAGTGACAGTATCATTAAATTGGGGGCATCCATATAAGACCTGAAACTCACTCTCTCTCTCTCTCTCTCTCTCTCGATCTTTCTCACACACACACACACACATCTTAAGGCTCAGGTCTACTCAAAACTTTATCCTGTTTTTCTTTAAAAAAAAAAAATTAAAGGAATATTAATAAGCAATTCTTAGCTTGTGGACCTGGAATGTTGATCTGGAATCCTAAACAAGTCAAGAGCTGCCTGTTGAGGGTTCTGTTTTCTAGCCTCATCAGAGCAAGCCTGCAGACACCTCTTTTTTCTACTGACTGAACCACAGCCAAATTCTTCTTAGTTTAAAAAAAAAAAAACAAAACCTGGAGATATTTACATGTTAAAAGGATCTTCTTAAAGCCCAGCCAGAAAGAAGGAAGAATTTGATTTTTACTTCAGAAATCTCTAACCATGAGTTCTTTTACTTCTTAGTAAATGTGCTTTCAAAGTCAAGGGGCACCTGGGTGGCTCAGTTGATTAAGCATTCAACTCTTGATTTCAGCTCACGGTTCATGATCTCACAGTTCACGAGTTTGAGCCCCACATAGGATCCTCTCTCTCTCCCTCTCTTTCTCTGCCCCTCTCTGTCCCGGAATAAATCAATAAGTAAATAAAATTTAAAAAAAAAAAAAAGTCAGGGGCGCCTGGGTGGCTCAGTCGGTTAAGCGTCCGACTTCAGCTCAGGTCACGATCTTGCAGTCCGTGAGTTTGAGCCCCGCGTTGGGCTCTGGGCTGATGGCTCGGAGCCTGGAGCCTGTTTCAGATTCTGTGTCTCCCTCCCTCTCTGTCCCTCCCCCTTTCATGCTCTGTCTCTCTCTGTCTCAAAAATAAATAAACGTTAAAAAAAAAAAGTCAGATTTAGGTTTCTATCTTTAAGGCTATACTGGGTGAATAAATTTGACTGTATTTACATTTTTTTAAAAAACCTGTATGACAAAATAGACCATAAACAATATTTAAAAAATAAACCACAGGCTGAGAGAAAATGCATGCAGTGACCAAAATCCTCAAAGGATTAATATCCGCAATACGGCATTGTTTCAAATAAATTTGTAAGAAAAAAACAAGTAAATGGATAAGCAAGTTAGGATAACAGGCAATTTGTATAAAAGGAAGCATAAATGAAATTTTTAAATTGCACTCAATACCACTAATAATCAGGTAGATATTAAAATCCTTACTTTTTCCACACCCATCCAACTGGCAACTGAGAATAAAGAAAAATGAACATTCTTGAAGTATAAACTGGCATAACCTACTCAGGGGGCAATTTATGAATACCTAAGAAAGTAGAAAAACACATGTTGCATGACCCAGCAATTCCATTTCTTGGCACACACCCCAAGTAAGTTCTCAGGCATGTGCACAACAGACTTATACATGAACATATTTCCATTTTTTTAATTTTTGTGTATTTATTTCAAGTGGGAGGAAGAACAGAGAGAAAGAGAGAGAGAGAGAGGGAGTGAGAGAGAGAATCCCAAGCAGGCTCTGCACCACCAACAGAGAGCCTACCATGGAGCTCCATCCCACAAACCTTGAGATCGTGACCTGAGCCAAAACCAAGAGTCAGACACTTAACCGACTGACCCAGCCAGGCACCCCAACATATTTCCATTTTTAATTAAAAAAATGAAAACAAAATTCTAAGCAATATGATATTGGATAAGTGGTGTATTGATCTATATGTTAGAGTTTCTTTTAATGAATAAATATATGTGCATATACTTCTATTTTTGTATATTAGGATGTGTACATCTTGCAGACATAATGATGAATGATGAAAAGAAATTAAATAATATATATGGAAGGACATAATTTTCAGAAACTGTTAATCATACTAAGTATATTATGTATTATCTGTGGATCTAAACATAAATAGCAGGAGTAGAAGAGAGTATAAAATGACAGAGGTATGAGATTTTAGTGATGTATCAATTTATTTTTTAAATTGAAAACTGAGAGTTCTGGAGCAAATATGGACCAAGTTAAATCTGCTAAATGGAGGTAGTTGGTAGATGTCATATATTACACTATTTTCAGAACTTTCCATAACGTTGAAGTGTTTCGGTTGTTTTAGGAATTAAGCAAAATGATGAAAGGTTGTCTTAGCAAAACTCACGAGAATGGGCTGTCTTTGTCTTGACTCCCTGGTTGTTGAATGACACATGAAACTCACTTTTTCCTCTCTCACTAGCTCTTATTCCACATGTGATACCAGTCAGAATAAAGTGACATCAGCCAATCCCAAATTTTGCCTGTTGACCTAATCTCACACTCTAGCTTACCACTTACTTCTTTGTGTTACAGTTTGGAGGAGTAATTTCACCACATTCCTGGATGAACCATTAAGTGGACAGAGCCCCTTCCTAACTCAAAAACCTCCCCACACAAATCAAACAATTGTTATTGATTGAACATAGCCAATTTTGCTCAGCCAGGAGGGCTTTTTAAGACCTGGTGACTTTATACAGAGCAAAACACCAGCAGTGTCTTTTCCTCTGAATGGGGCCATTGGGACTCCAAGGACCAAGACCCAAACTTGGAAGGGCAGCTACACTGTTCTGTCTTTTCCAGAGGCCCACTTCAGCTTTATTTGATGTTGAAGAGGAAAGATACGAGATAAAACAGATATGAGTACATCTATTTCTAAATATATTTTTAAAGTGCTTAGAATATATACTGTAGTACCCATATTTCTAAAGCAGTATTTGCACTGCACCTAAATAAGTGCCCATCACATAAAAGGTACTCAATATATGTTAATTCTGTTCATTATTGTTTGTATAGTAAATATCGATAAGCTGCTTACTAGCAGTAAGGTGGTGTGCTGGAGAAGCTGTCTGTATAATGGAAAATGTGTAAGTGGTATGGAACAACATATTCTCTAAAAACCGGTCAGGGAAAATGGCTTATGTATGTTATACAAATAGTGTGCATTCAGTGTTTAAGAAATAACTGGCTTTAAATCTCCTAAGTTCATGAAATGGATTTATCATTGTTATTTTTTTAAAAAAGTGTCTATAGATGTGGTGTATGCTCACTTACAATCAGTAGAAAGAAATTCAAGTGTAGAGAATCTTGAAATTTTTAAATGTTAAGCAAATATCTGTATTCCTTTAAGGGAGAACAGTATTAAAATACAGCCTGAAAGGAGAAATTTTGCAAACTAGTGCATGCACACACCCCAAACGACCACGAGATGGCAGCACATTCCCACGCTAGCACCGCCTAGGCTTCGACTTGTCCCTAGTCAGAAAGAAAACACTGAGAGAGATGTTCTCAATCATACGTGTTAGAAAGAGCTTGAGGAACAATTTGGCACACTTTTCCCTCCACCTTCCAAAGAGGAAAACAAATTTCTGAAAAATTAAGGCGTTTATTCACAAACAAGCGGTTTGTTACAAAAGCGGGGTCAGAACCCTTACCTTCCAGCTCCTGGGGCGTGCTCCTAACAGCATGAAGCCTGAATCTCTCCCTTTTTCTACCCCAAAGCCTTTTGATGACTCTTATTGCTAAGAAAAATGATATTGAGCAGCAAGCAAAGTCTTCTCTGGGTCCTCATGCTCCTTCTCCAGGCCCAGCCCTCCCTGACCTACTGATGTCCTCTCTGGTCCTTCCCATTTCATAACCCCTCCCACAGCAAAATGGCAGATATTCTGTCAGGCTTTGTCATTTGGGGGACCAACTTCATTTTCCTACACTTTAAAATGAATGCTGGTTGCTCATGCTAAAGTAATAGTAGGCTATAGAAATAGATAAACCTTGAAGTAGACTCTACAGATTCTCCTTTGGGTTAAACACAGTCTGGGGACTAATCTTCCTGGCTTGCCTGGGCCTGAGGGGTTTCCCAGAATGCAGGACTTCCCTTCTAAAACAATGAAAGTCCTATGTTAGGGAAACCAGTAAAATTACTTACCTTGGCTCCTTTATATGGGACTTGGGGGTTGTGGTGTGATGAACCCAGAAGAAACACAATGTGTCTCCCTGTCCCCTTTTCTCTCTCCTGCCACCTCTCCGTTCAGTTCAGCAAACCACAGAACTGCTATGCGTGAGGCCCAGAGCTAAGCCACAGGAATTTAAGGATGAACCACATGAAATAGGGTAGCAAACATATACACAAATAAGACTCCTGGATGACATTTTTACTGTTCTAGGGAAGCCCCCACACCAAAGCTCCACTTTACTGGATAATTCCAGTAAATCAAACACGGATGCACCATTTTTATCCTTATTTCAAATAAAGTCTACTCTTGAACCCAAAATTAACACTATATGCTAACTAACTAGAACTTAAGTAAAAAATTGGGGGGAAGAAAAAAGAGGTTGCCTGAATTAAACACATCATAAGACAGTGGATTTGGTCACCTCACCGGTGACATGGATGACTGGTCTCTTGGTGCCATTCTTTCCTGTTCTTTCTCCCAACCTCTCAAAGACGAGGTGAATCAGGCACACGTCCTTCCACCCTGCTGTTCCCTGCACAGCCACAAGGCGGACGTCCAGTCTAATCCTGAGGAGCTGGTATAATAGGCTTAGAAGCTTGAGGATTTCCAGACTTAATGGCCCCAGAGGGAGGGACTAGCCCCAGGGCTGCACGTGAGTGAACAGACTCAACAGCATGGTGATTAAGCCCTGAGATTTCATCACTTGCCCGGAGGCAGGCTTGGAAAAAAAAAATCATAGCAGACCCCAGTCCTGTCCACACCCTGGTCACTGCCTCTTCATGGCCTTGGACTCCCAGGTGTTCAGATCTCAGTGGCCCCGTTACCCTCCTTCCGTCCGTGAAAGCTCAGCTGTCAGAACCCTCGGTTCAGAGCTCAGGTGTCAGGTTAGGGCCTTAGCCTTGGGGCTGAGGGAGGTGTTGACCCCTTCCCAGAACCTGTTGAATCAGAAAAGGACTTTGTCTGAAATTACAAAGGGAGGCTGACCAGAAAGAGACAGCAGCAACCGAGTAACCTGTACAGAGGCCTCTGAGGATGGCAGCAAGAGCAGAAAACAAGTCTGTGCCCAAGAAAGAAGCTTTTTAGCTTGCACTTGTTTCCTTAGTCCAATTTGCAAATGCCTGTCAGTAAAACCCCTGGTATTTATACGCCCCTTGGGTCTGTTCTTCTACCTCTGAGGAAGGCCTGCCACACACCTTTCGCAGATTCCCCTCAGTGACTCTCTCCTCAGACTGTTGTTGCTGCTGAGCCATCTGTCACCCACCCAAAGGCTGCAACCCTCTCTGGAAAGCTGAGTCCCAGCAAGCTGTGGCCCAGGCCTAGGGATGGGATGCTGCAGTCACAGCAGGATTTGTGGTAACTGGGGAAGGACCAGCGGGGAAAAAAGAGGAAGCTTCACAAAGCAAAGAAGATTCTAGATATTCGCTTATGACTCAAATAAATACATATGGGACACGTTCTGTGAGCAACACACTCGTCTCTGTCTGACAATAATAAATGATGCCCGTAATGAATGGTTAGAAAGGACTCTAGAACCTATAACACTGTCAATCAATCAATCAATCAATCAATCAATACCTGTTACAGATCATTGAATCAAACCCCTTTAATGTTACATATGACTAGATATCTAAGGTTGGAACGTGCAAAGGTACTGAAATTCATATTATATAGATGGAGAATCCCTTAACATTTCTAAAAAAGGAAATGTTCTAGTAAATTGCTGTCAAAAAATAAACACTTGTCAAACTCAAAGAAGGACAGGATTATTCTTCGTCTAAGAGTCAAGTTCCTCAAATCAAATCAAACCATCAAATCAAATAAAAACCTCAGCTGTCTATGTCTGTCCATTCACTCACCCTCTGATATAACTCCCAACACCCCTCATGACCCATATTGCCCCTTGGGGAGAACACCTGGACCCTGGACCTATCTCAGTCTCAAGTTTACACAAATGTCTCAGATTAGCAGGAATGTCCCTGATTTCATATTATCAAAATTCTCCCTAATAAATACATCAATTTTGGCTTAAAAAAAAAAAAACAAACAAACAGTAATGCGTGTTTACTTTCCTTGCAAAAATCTGGACTGAGAAAATGAAAATTGAGGGATCCGGGCAAGGTACATGTAGAAAAATTTTGAAAAGATAACAAGATGTCCAGAATATACATAGATACAGATACAGATGGCTAATTACAACATCATTTCAGTTTAGTTTGAAAGTGATGTGAGAATATTGGAAGCAAACAGAGGAAGTCTCAAAACAATGCTGAAACCTGCCGGTGTTTTACCTGCACAACACAAACATTCTGGCTTTTCAAATATCACTGAGTAATTAACCAATTTAAATTTTTTTTAAAAAAGTGTGTCCTCCAGCTCCGTCCAGCAGCACAAAGCTAAATAAACGGCCTGCAAACTTAGGTGACGTTTGGTTTGCTTATGGGACTCCTGGCTTAATAGTAAAACAAATGAGGTGTTTCTTTCATTCTCATATCCTCATATAATTCACATACCAGTATTTAGGATAGTTAGATATGAAGTTGCCTCTCTCAGTTCTCAGGATCCGAGGACTGCGAAGTTGTCCCCAGACAGAATTGTCTGTGACCCAAGCAAGCAGTTCTGTCGCCTGCTCCCCCACCCTGTATCACCCGAAACCACTCTCAGTGCCTCCTGGTCCCTCCTCTGTTTTCCTGCCCCATTCTCCCTCAGGCATCTGTGAACAGCTAGAAAGTGCCCTCCCCAATTCCTGTCCTCACTGGAAGAAAATGAATATGGGAGCAGAGCTATTCCCCCTGGGGCTCCACATGACTGATTTCCATAGGAAACAATCAACGGGACTCTGGCCCGATTGTTTGTGTGTAGAGGCTGAGTGAGAGGGAGGTGGAGGTGACCCTGGAAAGGGCTGCCCACTGCTCTAATGAGAGTCAGGACTGCGACTGGGATCTGACAGATGGGTTATGAATACCAGACTGGCACCTTGAAAAAGTTTCTCATGGGCCTGCAGAGGGACAGGAGAGGAGTCCAGGTCTGGGGACAGAACATCTATGAGCCATCTTTGCCTCCGACCTACTCCCCATCTATTAAAAAGAGGCTCTTAGTCATCTACGCAACTCTAAACCCAATTCAGAGAAAATATACTGCCCTAAAAGACTGAACAAAAATTCCTCTGGGATACATTGGTTTGTTAAGAGCAACTTCTCCAAAACGAACCATTCCTAGAGCCAGGACACCAGCCACTGATATTGAATCTTGCCACTTCTTTGCATAAAAACTCCAATGCCTCCCCGCTATTGATGAGGGACCATAAGGCAGGTGGAGGGCCAAGCACAAGCTAGCATTAACCCCCCCACCCCTCCCCAGGTGGGGTATGTGTGACATTCCTCAGGCATTATTCGCTGCTGCCCAAGGACAAAGGAAAGGAAAGAAAACAAATGGTTAAACTGATAGTCTCTAACAGTTTACAAATATCTTAGTAAATTACAAGAAGAAGGCAATCTTATCAATAGCCTGATCTCCAGAAACCTATAGACTCCGTTTCCTGGAACCCTAGCATCACCCTCCCCTCCATAGTGATGTGGGGAACAAAGGCAAGAAGGAAATGGCAAGTAAAATTAAATTTCCTTATAACCTGCAGCCCATTGACAAATACAGAGTATAACATTTCTCCAGGAACTCCCTACTGTCTTTTTTTCTTTTTTATGTTTATTTTTGAGAGAGAGAGAGAGAGAGAGCGCAAGGTAGAGAGAGAGGAAGACACAGAATCCAAGGCAGGCCCCAGTCTCTGAACTGTCAGCACAGAGCCCAACACGGGGCTCGAACTCGCGAGCCGTGAGATCATGACCTGAGCTGCAGTCAGACACTTAACGGACTGAGCCACCCAGACACCCCACTCTCCCCCTACCTTAATGTTAATGTTTTTCCAGGGGGATAAACAACCTTAGCCTGACAATAGCTAGGCCTCCAGTAATCTGTGAGTCTTCAGCATATGAAAATCTCTTTGGAGACTTCCCTTTTGACTTTACTGCTCCCAAGTCCATAGTATAGAACCAGCCATTCTTCACAACCCCAGTGCAGCTCTTCCTGCCCACGGGTCCTATCCCCGTGCTTTCATAAAATCACCTTTTTGCACCAAAGACGTCTTCAGGAATTCTTTCTTGGCCGTCAGCTCCAAACCCCTCCATAACCCCAAAACCTCATCACTATGGCCAGCAGGTCAAGTCCACACCTTAGGCAGGCACCGCTTGGTTGTAGTTTACCTGAACTCATCCTTAACCAACCCTGCCAAACACACCACCACGAATACTACACACCGATCCCTTAGAACATTCCTTATTCCCAGGACACTCCAAAAACTTCCAAGCTTGTCTTTGGCCTTGCCATTCATTCCCATTGCTAGCATGCTTCTTTCTACTTTTTTTCACCCCTAAGGTACAGCGTAAATGTAACAGCCTCTGTCTTCTCTCTATATAAACTTCCTTTCTCTGTGTCATGTAATACTGGGGTGATGCTTTTATATTAGCAAATATCATATATTTTGTGCCAATGCAATCTCTGTCTCTCCCTAGACATAAAAAGCACAAGACATTGCTCCTTGAAGGATTGAACAGCATCTTGTGCTTTTTATCCCAAGACTAGAGTCTGGTGACACTTTTAAACAGTGCCTATGAACTTGACAATGAACCACGTCTGCTTCTGATGCTTGTCTATCTCTTCAAATTGTGATTTTTGCCTTTTTGGCATGCCCTGTGGTTTTTTTCTTGAAAGCTGAACATGCTGACGTGGGTCTAGGAACTGGTGTAAATAGGCCTTCCATGAAGTGAGAGGGTGGTAAGGTGTGGCGGAGGGGAAGCATTCTATAGTCCTGTGACTAGGTCTCTGACTTTTGGTGAGCCTGTGCCCACACTATGACCTTCACAAGAGTTTCTTGGGTTTGTTTGTTGTTGTTGTTGTTGTTTTTATTTCTCCCCCCTCAGGTGGGACAGGAGAGTTGGAGATGGCTGGAGTGGGGCATTTCCCACCCCAGGCTCTGCTTAACTAGTTTCTCCAGAGGGCAGGCCTTGTTAAGAGTAGAGCAGGGCGCCTGGGTGACTCCGTCAGATAAGCATCTGACTTCACCTCAGGTCATAACCTCATGTTCCTGAGTTCAAACCCCACATTGTTTCCCCGCTGTCATTGTGGAGCCTGCTATGAAACCTGTCTCCTTCTCCCTGCCCCTCTAGCACACTTGTGCTCTCTCGCTCTCTCTCTCAAAATAATTTCAACATTAAGAAAAAAAAAAAAAAGAACAGAAGGGCTCTGATGTATTTCAGAATTGTTTTTTTTTCCCTCCCACTGCTGGAAGCCTGAGGGCGTTTTTCTCAGAGATTTACTGTGAGAACCTGGGTGGGCCCCTAGAGATAAACCTCCCAAAATTGTTGGGGCCCTCCCTATGGCTGGGTCCTCCTGGAGTTTTTAACTATCAAAATTGTCCACACCCGGCCCCCAGCCATTTGTCATTTAGAGTTCAGGTTTCCCTACGCCGGCACTGGTTCCCACAGTGGTTTTTGCTCATGAATCTGTTCTGGTAAACTGGAACGACCTGGACTCTCCGGTCTGTCTCTCCAATGTTGGAAGCTGTGACTTGCCTTGTGTCCTTCCCTTTCTGACAAACCCACCAAGAGCAGTTGCTTTTTCAGTCTCTTTAGCTTATTACTTGTTAGAATAGAGTTGCAGCAACCTCCACGCTTCACAGATATGGAATGGGGAAATGGAATTCTCCCTGTGGACTTCAGTTTTTTATTTCGACCATTTCTCAAGATTCGAGATGTCTTTGGAGCATAAATTGTGTTGTGTCCTCCTGTTAAATTCCTCCTTTATCAGGTCCACAAAGTACAGCTGAAGAAATATATTTGCTTACAGACTATTTGGTTGGCACCTTCCATGTGCCAGCCATTTTACATATTTCTTCTCAAAACCATACTCTGAGGGGCATTTATAGGTAAGGAAAACTGAAGCTCAGGTATAGAGCTCACCCACTGCCACGTAAGCAGTGAATATCAGAAGTGCTATTAGAACCCTGGTCTGACCCTAAAGCTTGATCTGGAACTCCTATGCATCTCATTAGCTCACAGATTTACTAAGAAATTTGTTCCATATTTTCTGCTGTTGTGTTTTTCCTCTGCCTCTGAGAAAAGAGTAGGAAGTATGTTTATTTCATGGAACTTTCTGACCCCCTCGAATAATGTGTAATGCCAATTTGAGCGAGGAAATAAAGGGGGACAGAATGTTCCATTTTTATTTTCTTTAAGTTTTTGTTTATTTATTTTGAGAGAGACAGAGATAGCATGAGTGGGGGAGGGGCAGAGAGAGACAGAGAGAGAAAGAGAATCCCAAGCAAGCTCTGCACTGTCAGCACAGAGACCAAGCGGAGCTAAAATTCACGAAACTGTCAGATCACCACCTGAGCGGAAACCAAGAGTTGGAAGCTTAACCGACTAAGCCACCCAGGTGCCCCCAGAATGTTTCATTTTTAGATGAAACCTATTTTCCACAGGTAAGTTATAAGTATTTTACATCTCAACTTTATGAGATGTTAAAAAAAAATAGCAGAGGGAAACTGGAAAATGAACTGATTGTATATAGGGAATATAATAAACAGTTATGGAAGTGAGTAATCTGGGTACAGCTTTGTTACCTGATAGCTGGATCTGGGACCTTGAGCTCCTTGCCAAGTATCTCATCCATTCATGTCACTCGTCAGTAAAATCGAAAGAATTGAACTAGATGAACTTATAGTCAGTCTAGACATAAGATTGCATTAAGTTCCAGCCTATTTTATTCTAGTGTTCTCCAATATATTGTAATGATTTAGGCAGGGGAGCTTAGCAATGCCTGCCCTATATAATATAAGGACTATACAGGTATCTTCTAAATGACTGAAAGAGAAGGTAGCAACATTAACAACTGCTCCAAATACATTGAGGATGCTAGAATGTAGGACTTCTTTTGTGGTTTCCTTTCAGACCTTCAGTAGAGTAAAGGAACCGGTTCCAATGAAAACATTTGGGGTTAGGCATCTAGAAGGAGAGGATGGATAAAGGAAAAATGAACAGAAGGAACAAAAGCCCAGAAAGAACAGAGGATGTGTGGATAGAAGGAAAATAAGTTTTATTTCAGAACTGCTAAATACCTATAGATCCAACACGCTTGTCCCCACCCCCACCCCCACTTCTCAGGAGGGAGAAAACATCACTGTATGGAAAGAAAAAGAAAACTGTCACTCTTAGAGTTTTTGAAAAGCAAAAATAAATAAAGGAAGTTAGATCCTCATCTGAGCCCGATTTCCACAAAGCTGACTGCATTAGATGCTAATCCCTCAGGCCTTAGGGGGCTGCTGCACTCAGTCTATGACCCCTAATCCCCTCTTATAGGTCCCCTAGAGTAAGTGATACTGTGCGAACTGCCTGGATGGGACCCTGGCCACATCTGGTCCCAGGACCCTCTGCTCTGCATTGAAATAGAAGGATGGATAAACAATTTGGACTTTGTCTTATTCTCCCTTTGAAGGATGCAAACTTATTACCCAAAGTGCTGAGCTCCTGACTCAATTAGTCTGCTAATGTGATTATATGCTAATCTGGGTTTTATTTTGCATCTGATTTTCATGTTATCTGCTTGATTTTAAAATAAGCAGAAGCCCTCCTGTGTATGGTTCCCATTTCCTAACAGAGAGAGCATGAGTTCTTACACCCGACATGATCCCAGTGTTCTTTAATTCCAGTTAGATCCGTCTAATGTGAGAACCTGGGCAAGAATAGGGGTCCAGCTTTCCTTTGTGATATTTTATAAAAGTCATCACAATCTTCTTGGTTTAGTCCCTGACACAGATGTACCCACTGAAAGAAGAGAGAATAGTTTTAGCCACTCAAAAAAATTTTTCTCCAGAGAAATCTGGACACATGGTAATGAATTATTATTAGTGACCCTTATATGTTTAATTTAAACATAACTAAAATTATGTTTCTCTGTTTTAAATAATTTTTGACAATAATTGTAATAAGCATAGCAAACTTAGATAGCACTTGCTTTACCACACAATATTATCACAAAAGAACTTTGAAGAAGATAAAATTATTATATCTATTTATCTGTCTGTCTGTCTATTATGTAGGCTTTACACTTGGGGCTTGAACGCACAACCCTGAGAACAGAAGTCACATGTTCTACTGACTGAGCCAGCCAGGTGCCCCTGTTATATCTGTTTTTGGTTTTTTTTTAACGTTTATTTATTTATTTAGAGAGAGAGAGAGAGAGCATGAGCGCGAGCTGGGGAGGGGTAGAGAGAGAGAATCCCAAGCAGGCTCTGCACTGTCAGTGTGCAGAGCCCGACGTGGGGCTTGAAGTCACAAACTGTGAGATCATGACCTGAGCTGTAATGGGACGCTTAACTGGCTGAGCCAACCAGGCGCCCCAGTACTTGTTTTAAAGATAAGGAAACTGAGGCACAGAGAAATCCTGAAGGCCCAAGATCATATTACTGGTGAGAGGCAGAGCTGGGGTAAAGCATGCTTTCATTACTTGTTTAATGAAAGTTAAAAATTAAAAAAATATAATGTTACCACATTGCTACACAGATGGATGAATGTTAAGATAGTTGTAACTAAGATCATATAGAATTTCAGGAAAGCCATATATTGTTATGAGAATCCCCAGACTTATACTTTCTAAACATCTCAGGTAAGAATAATTGAGTCAGGGGCAAGAAAAGAGCAAATGGTATGGAAAAAAAAAAAAACCTTCACTTTTTAAATTTCACTTTAATTTTGCTTGTTTCTTTTAAATTCACTTCGTTTTTTAACTGCCTTGCTCATTGTTCCCTTTGGAAAGGGAAATTAAGCAAAGAAGCAGGAAGAAGGGTAACAGTAAAAAGAGAACAGAGAAGGCAATCTTTCTCAAATATATATGTATTCTCCTCAGTAAGTCTCTAGTGACTATTATATACTAATTAAAGATGAGCTCAGTGCAGAGAATATTGAGATGGGTAATAATAATAATAATGATGATGATAATGATAACGATGATAATCCCTGACGTGAAAGAGCTTATAGCATAGTAAAGAAGATAAGGAAAATTAGTAAAACTATGTGTGGAGATGTCTCTAATGCAAGGCAAAACATGACAGATCTCCTTGGGAGAGTTACAAAGTATAATGGAGCTTCAGGAGAGAAAAACAAATCAATCTCTCTGAGCCTTGTGAAGGTGCATTCTTAGGAAGTGCCAGAAAGCTAGAATTCGAAAGATTGGTACAATTTTGGAATACAGGGATAAAAGAGGAATGAAAGCCCTGATGCACTCTGGCAGAATTTGTAGAGGTCTCAATAGAACTATCTTTCTTGAAATCCAAAGGACAGGCTACTCCACTGACCAAATCTGTACGCTTTACGAAGAGAAGGGAGGAGGGCGAGAGGTAAGGAGGCAGGAGTCTTTGAGAAGAAAAAGTCAGAGTCATAAGGACTCTGGGGACACCTGGGCTCTACCCAAGAAATGAGGGTAAGAAAATCAAAGAAAAATATCTTCCCTTTGGCCCAGTCCTGATACAAATATATATATATATATATATATATATATATATATATATATATACACACACACACATACATATATGTATATATATATAAATATATATATACATATATATATATATTGCAAATACTTTTTTCCTGAAGACAAAAATAATTGATATGGGTACTGTTCTTTCTGTATCGTGTTCAATAAGGTTTCACCAGGCCCCTAACGGCAGACCTTGCTAGCACAGATGGGGCCTTTCAACCCAGCCCGAGTTTCTATTCTCTGGCTAGCACCAGACTCCAGCCAACACAAAACTCCCCTCTAATTGTAATTGAATCCACACTTTTATAGTTCATTACCTCTCTGATAGATTAGATTAGATTAGGCTGAAGCTGTGGCCAGTCTAGCCGTCAGCCCAGGTTGGAGCACAGAGAACAGAAAAGGAGGAGAGCTGAAGCAGGAAGAAGGCACCTGACAGAATGGCCTGTTTTTCCTCCCAGCTACTAACACATTTCTCTCCCCTAGAATCTTTCCCCGCCTCACACCCCCTGCTCAACACACACACACACACACACACACACACACACACACATACACATCCACCCTTTAGGGATTAAAGACTTAGGCTTTGTAAAATCAGAGATTGAAAGAGATGCACAGAGCCTAGAGATCATCTAGCCACAGCCATGAGAAAACAGAGGCACAGATAAAGAAGGATATTTCCCCAAAGTCAAACACCAGAGGACCCAGGTGTGGTGGCCATGAAAATGCACTACCGAGATCTTCTGCAAGACAGGCTACTGCAAGGAGCATAATCGATGAACAGCTCTGGTTTCCATCCCACTAGTTTCACCATTGTGCATGCCACATGTTTGTGGTGCTCCCAGTTTAACCACTGTGCTGTGTAACAGCACAGGTCTTACACCAGGCAGGACTCCTCCAACAGACTGTTTTGGCTTAGGGACTCACCACCGACATGGCCAAAACTTTCCTAGACTGTGCTGCAGTCTGAGTCTCTTCCTGAAAGATCCTACTTCCTCCTCTCTCCTTCCCTGGTGTGACAAATTTCCCTTCCTGCGCATGTTCCCACTCCTTTATCCATCATAGGCATTTCTATCCCCCCAGAATCTTTTGCTTTGTTTAGTCATATCTTGGCATTTGTTTCTTAAAGATCCCAAATGAACATACTTGGTGTCTTGTCTTACAGTTGAGTGATACCCTCTTCCCCACACAAACATATTCATGTATTTACTCAGTGGTTCTATCACAAGAAGTCTCCTCTATTGACCTGTTTAAAAATCATCTTTGCGGGGTGCCTGGGTGGCTCAGTTGGTTAAGTGTCTAACTCTGGCTCAGGTCATGATTTCACGGTTCGTGGGTTCAAGCCCTGCACTGGGCTCCACACTGGCAGTGCAGAACCTGCTTGGGATTCTCTCTCTCTCCCTCTCTCAGTGTCCCTCCCCAACGTGCGCTCTCTCTCTCTCAAAATAGATAAATAAACTGTTAAAAACATCTTCTTTGCTTCTTTTACATGTTATTTCTTAGAGTAAAATTTTCAGGAGGGTCTTGATGGTCTTTGTTTTGTTCTCATTTCCCAAGTCACATATGGGATAACTTCAGATAAGTCCTCCCTAGACACAGGTAGAATGTTAGACCCCTTCACTTGTGGAAGACTTAAGTTATACAGGAACATTGTTCAGAATCTTGCTAGTCCTTTTCTGGGGCTGTTTCAGTCTGCCTGTTTCATCCTTTTAAACTCCATATTAACACACTGTCTTCCAAAGAACATTGCCCTGATTGCAATTATTGGAGGGATTGGGACAGAATTTAAAGAAAGGATTATTCCTGTACAAATTCTGATTAAAATGGGCTCCCTCAACCTCAGCTGAAAAGATTAACAACTGTCCAATCTCCTACAGCCAGCAAGTCTTCGTAAATAACTCCCAATCTCTCTACTGTGAGTTTATCTGCCAAGGATTAAACAGAGAGACTGCTCCCAAAACCTGTATTAAAATAACCACAAAATATAGCCTCTGGTTCCTGGCAGCTGTTGAGCTCAAAATGAGAGACCTAGAAATCTCTCTCCAACCATGTCTGGAGAGATGTCAGTATGGGGCAGGGTGGGAGGAGAGTAAAAGGAGGTTGCCTAAATTAGAAGGTGTCTAGAGGGACGTGAGTTGGATTTACTTACTGGATATAATCAGAAAGGTCAGGAGTGTTCCACCTTCACATTGTTTTAATGGAAAACGTCCCAACATAGTACAAAAAGTAGGAAAAGTAGGAAACTTGTAATCAAAAGACCAGAGTTCAGAGTCTAAGTTGGCCATCTGTGCCTCATAATGCCTAGTTTTCTCATCTGAAAAGGGAAATAATACTGACCATATTACTTGTCTCACACTGAGAATATGATATGATTCATGTGTTGGGCTTTAGGAACTGTAACCTGCTTGTAGAAAAGACCATTCAAACTCATCCACTTGTTTTTTTGCTTTTACCTACAATATAAGGTGAGGCTGAGCATATGGTTTCTCAGCATCCCTCACAGCTATGAATGGCTGTGTGACTAAGTTCCATCATCGTTTTATGGTAATTTACAGATCACACTCTTTAAGAGCAACCAGGGGCCCACCTTTTCCTCTCTTCGTGGGTACCCACCTTCCCCCCATCACTATCCTTTCTTCTGGCTGGAACATGACACCGACGGTGGAAGTGAGAGCAACCATCTTAGAGATGAACAAAATCTGCATGTTTAGGATAGAACAAAGAAAAAGGATCCTGAGCCCCTGAAAACTAGGTAATTATCCAACTACTCCTGGTCACACTTTCTAGACTTGATAAGCGAGAAACAAACTTCTATCTTGTTTAAGCCACAACTATTTAGGATTTATTTGATACAGTAACAAACTGTTATGATACGACGCTGAAAATATAAATTTTTATTATGACTAACATTAGTGTTATTCCATAGCTGTGTATGAGCAAGGGTATCATAAGTCCCTTCACACTACGTGGTCTTCAAGTGGGCTTCCAAGTTTTAGGCTCTAAGTGCAACAGCTTCCGTAATCCAGGTGAGTGTTTTTCTTTCTGATTCTAGTTTAATCCAAAGAAAAATTCAGGAGTATTATTTTGAAGGGACTCTGCATCCTGGGTCTTCTCGCATTATTTGGGGACTGCCAAATTCTTTCCCTTCATCCTTCACCTGGAGCTCTCCAGGACTTCCTTTTCTTACAAGTAGTTGAGCTCTTCAATTCAAAAATTCCCTCTCTTCTCTCCTTTAACTGTATGACCCTTCCCTCCTTCCTCAGTCTTCCATTAGCAACAAGGCTTCCAATCTTCAGTCCATTTTATTCTCCCCCAAGATAATTTTTAGTCTGCTAATAGCCTCAGTCTGAAACCCTCAGAAATACTTTGAGTTTATTATCACTGGAGTTCTTACCAAAAATTGCATATTCCAGAATAGCCATGCCTACTAAACAAGAATCTGCTGATATAGCCTTAAAACCTGAATCTTAACAAGCTCTCCTATCCTCCCCCCCCACCCCCGACATAAGCGCATATGAAGCAATTCTGAGGCATGCTAAAATTGAAGTACCACTGAGCTCTCTGAAAGCCATCCATAAAGTATTTCCCATTTTCTACTAGCTAAAATTAAAAATGTTACTGAACAATCTTAGGAGAAATTATTACAGTATTAGGACAGGGGAGAGAGGATGTCTGAAAAGAGAAGCATGGTTTCATTACCAACAGATTTCAAATTTTTGAGTTCATTGAATTACATGTATCTACAAACCCTTACATAGAAAATGTTCGTCCTCACATCTAACTTTAGTGACTGCTTTGGAAGTTTTAAAAAGGTCGGTCCTTTGCTGGAGCCTTGCAACTGACAGAACAACAGGTTACTCTTTGGGATTTAAAGGAGTAAAGAGTTGCTTTCAGGCCAAAGGATGCAATGGAGAGAGTAGCAATGCCTTCTGGACCTGTGCTCAGAGGCAGATGCTATTTCCTCTGGAAGTATAACACGTTTGCTGGCAAAGGAAATCTCCCTCCAGGGCAGGCAAGGGAGGACAATAGAACCACGTCACCACCCACCATCTGTCGTGAAAACAGACACCAGCTGACAGAGAGGGAAGCTCAAAATCCTGCTCCCACCCCCACACCAACGTCAGCAACCTCACTGCCTGACCTCCTGAGAAGGGGGCCGGGAAAGACGAGGTAGGGATTAGCCTGAGGGGCCTGTGGGGATCAAGTTCGGGGTCACCCTGCCCAGATTGCTACAGTTCTTTCGTCAGGGCCTCCAAATCATCAAATCTTCACTCTTATCTGTGAGATGAAGGGAAAAACCATGGCAGATAAGCAGAGATCAGTATACAAAGAGCCCAGAAAGGCAATCCCATTTCTGTGTGGCCAGACAGTCTGCCCCATCTCTAGATGCCCAAGGCCCCAGAGGACACAGAGACAGGAAAAGGCAACCTTGGATAACTGGCAACAGAAACCATTCAACACTGTGGAGGCAGCAATCAGGCAAAGAGTGGGGGGCTGGGGGTGGGGGGGGTAATATAAATAGAAGTCGCAGAGTAAGGGTGGCTCCCTGGAGAGGGGGGCATCCAGAGCCACTCTTGAGGGAAAAGGCTTGGTTTTTCAGTGAATATTTTACGAATTATAGTGTAAGGATCAGAGTCAGGAGTCCTAGGTTCTGCCACTGACTTAGATATGGCCAAGGGCAAGTTCCTTCCTTATTAAAGAACTTGGTCTCCCCATATAAAATGATGAGTCTGGACGAGGAGATCTTAAGGTGACCTCTCTGATCCATGAGTGGCACAGGCAAAGGGTGAGGTGGAAGCTCTCAGGATGCTGAAATACACTTGAAAGGTCTAAGATACAACCACAGAGTTCCCAAACCTTAAGAAAATTGAATAATTCTCCCAGTACAGCAGGGAGACACCTTAATTTGCAAAGCACGTTCTGATCTGGTGAGATTAGATCTTCACAACAGATCTGTGAAGGAGCTGGAACAGTGACTGTTATTCTGCCTGTGCTAAAGGATGCTTAGAAAGGGTGAGTGGTGTGGCCAGAGCTACAAATGACTACAAAAAGGGGCTGTGTCTGAAAGCCAACAGGATTGACACTCAAAACAGGGCAAGCTCCACCAGGTCATGAGTTAACTGAGACCTTGACTAGAATGGCATTAATGTTCCCTTCAGCTTAACTACAGTTTAGAAAGGCTTCTTCCTGACTCTAGGCCCCTAACCTCCCTATGAGATGTAAACATGTTTGAAGGCCTCTTGCCCAGTTTTACAACGTAGAACTATCTTTCTTAAGGACATGGGGACCATCTCTTTGAAATGTAGTCATCAAGGAAGACAGCACCTCTATTTCACAGTCTCTGTAGGAAGGAGGAGCCTAACTTCAAAGGGAATATTGCTTGCTCCAAGTTGCAAAACTACCTACTTTCTTAGGGATATGAGAAGCTTATTTTTACTCTGGATAAAGCTATTAGCAAACAGATGGTTTATGACTTCCCCCTAATGTCTGCCCATCCTTCTCCAATAGATCATTCCAGTGTTTAAAAACTTTCCCACCCTTTATTTTAGCAAAGTTCAGACAGATTTCTGGCCTCTCTCCTCCATTGCAATAACCTTGACAAAAATCTTCCTTGTCTGCCTAACTTGGTCCAATGCAATTTTTGCTTTGATAACTTCCTCAGCACATTTGCTACACCTCACTTCATTTCCCCTACTTTGGGTTTATAACTTGTTGTACAAATCCAACTTATGACTGAAGTTTTTCATTTATTGAATGACTATTTATTAAATATCTACTATCCATCTGACCTAAGTCCTGGCTTGGTTATTTTCCATTAAAATGTAGTGTTACATAAAGTTATAGTGGATGTAATCTATGACAGATTTTTTAGAAGTTAGGCCAAGAGTTTCTCCACTTAGCCTATATGGGCAATGTATAAACGTCCACTTAACCAATCATTTACTGAACTCGGAAGCTACATATTACTTCTTTTCTGCACCAGACTTTGTGCTAAACCCAGAGACATACAGAGATATAAAAAATAATCAAAGTAAGTCATACCTCTGCCCTCACTTTAATCCAAGGAGAATGAATTCCATTCTACAAGTGGAGGGCTCCGTGTGCATAAGCTGTTCCAAACTCTGCTCAATAAGGGTTAGGTGAGTACAGGGCACACACATAAAAATAAATAAATAAAAATATTAAATTCGGTCTTGGATAGACATCAACTTGTTTGCCTCACAGAGAATTCAAGTGCTAGACTAAGATTTGGAGATAAGCTGAAAGAGTCCTGAATATAAAATGAGCACGGCACACAGGAGTAGGCAATACCCTACTTTATCAATGACTTTGTAAGTGTGACCCTTCCACAGAACCTGTGGAAGCTGGAGTCCCCAGGAAACACAATGTTGATGTCCATACTGCCACCTCCCAGTTGAAGCTGTAGGCATGATATTTGAGGCTAACGGCAAGATGAGAATACAGCTGTCTGTCTTGTTCTCTCTAATCTAGTTTCTTTGGAAGACCCAACTTCCCCTGTCCATTGGGTTTCCAAGTGACAGAGAGGAATTTAATTTTAGAAGAATGGGGGAGGAGAATTTTACAGCCCATTAGATATGTATGTATACAAAGGTTGTGTTCATCTATTAAACTTCAAATAAACACAAAAGGAGAAGAAAATGAGAATATTTCCAAATACAAATGTTTTGAAGTACTAAACATTAAAAGAACAGAAAAAGAAGCAAATATAATGAAGCAAAACAAAGAAATAAAGAGATCGGGAAGATCCCGAAGAAACACCGTTGTATAATCCATACACAAAGTTCCCCAAATTATCCCCAAAACTTACATCGATGTTATAGGTTTCTGCCTTCTACATATGAGGGACAGAAAGAGCATGAGGTTTTGTAACTTGATATAAAAAATCCAGAGGAAGTATCAGATTAGTGGGAAAAAGCAGCTAAGAATCTAGAAAGACCTATAAGATTAGGTGAAGGTAAAGGTAAGACCACAGAAGTCACACATTGCTGATTATTCAGAGACCGGTAAGTAAGACTATGAGCATAACCATAGGGTAGACTTCACAAGATTATTCATTTTACAACAGAAAGGACAAGCATGATGTATATATACAAATGCACACTAGAGCAAGCAAGATGCATATATACTCACACACACTAGCTAAGTTCCAAATTGAGTCAAGATAAAGGAGTTCATAATGACTTTCTAAGATTCCAGTCAAATCAAGAGAAATTCTCTTTTATTTTGCTCATTACCAATGTGAGTCATAACAATAATAGGTCACCAACTATCTGTTACACGCATTAGTCTACTTAAGCATCACAGTAGTCATTTGAGGGAGGTACTATTATTACACCTATGTTACAGATAAGAAATGGAACCCTAGAAATGTTAAATAAATTGCCTAAGATAAAACAAACAAACAAACAAACAAAACAGTGAAGGACAGGTTTAGGATTCAAACCCTGGAATTCTAATGCCAGATGCCACGACAGAACTCCAAAGTCGATCTTACAGAAATGACCACCCACTCCCTGCTAATTTTCTGATTTTACAAGGTTGTTTGCCTGGATGCAGTTAACTGGCAGAAAACATTCACAACAAGTCTAGGACTGCCTACGTTAACATATGCAGCATCCTGGTAACACAGTCACACCTGATATCACCTCTTCTTGTGTCCTGTCAGACTTATGTCTTGTGTGGTACTTTCTGTTTGTCAGAGGATTTAGATTACCTGCTTTCTCATTTTATCCTGCTTCTTGCCATTAAATGCATGCACATACATGCATACACACACACACACACACACACACACACACTTTTTTTTTAAGGGAAATACATTTTCTAGAAAAGAAGCAAATTGAAATTACCTAATTAAAATATCCCAGTTTGTGGGGCACCTGAGTGGCTCAGTCGGTTGAGCTTCCATCTCTTGATTTCTGCTCAGGTCACAATCTCACAGTCGTGACATTGAGCCCCATGTTGGGCTCCATGATATGCATAGAGCCTGCTTGGTATTCTCTTGCTCTCAAAATAAATACAATAAAATAAAACAAAACCATTTAAAATACCCCAGTCAAAGTACGAGAACAAAAGACAAAGGTAAATGTGGGAGAAGACACTTAGCTTACAGGTTCCCATCAATAACCAGTGCACCCCCGCCCGCTGCTATTGGCCTTCACCTTGCTGCCCACAGATGCTCCGGCTCAACAGGGCCTGCATGGTATCAGTCCTGGAACCTTCAGTCTAGACCCAGCTTTCCCACTAGTAAGGTCTATGACTTTTGACAAATAACCTAAACTTTCTTGCACTCATGTGTTTCTTCACCCCTAAGATATCCCCAGATCCTAAACAATGTGTTCCACCATGGGAAAACCCATAATGGGGATGGGAGATGGGGTATTTACTACTAGCTGGGGGAAATCACTATCATATCAGAACTATGAGGCAGTGGTTTATCCACAGCTTTGATTGAGTGTTACTCCAACAGACATGGTTGCCTATCCAGTTGTCATTCCCGTTTCCCTTATTCCCAATCATCTGCTGCTGCCCCAGGGACAGAGGAAAAATACAAGGAACGAGTCTCTCATCCAACTAGGGATAAGCAGATGGTCCAATTCTAACCAATGAAACATAAAAGGAATTATGCTAGGTAGATGCCTGGAATGTTTTTTCTAATTAAGAGAGGAAAAGAAAATAAAGAACATTGTTCTCCACCCACATCCCCTTTCTTTCTAGTGTTTTGGGTGGAATTGTGGAGGACAATGGTGCTGACACAATGTGCCGACCACCTCGTGACCATCCTAGCAACAAAGATTTGGTGAAGGCCCACCATGTGTAAGACATGTGGATTACTGGGGATTAGAGATGAAGTAGGCCACAGAGGGGATTATGGTTCATTAGTATCATGAAACTGATAATTATTTGTGAATAATTAAAGCCTACAGAATTCAGCAGGTGGCTGAATATAAAATAAAGAGAAGAATCACTATATTGTACACTTGAAACTATTATAATACTGTATGTTAACTATTATGGAATTAAAATTAAGAAATAAAAAAGAGCGACTTTTGACATATGCTTCAGGGGGAAAAAATCACACTACAGTCAGGAGTTTTAGAATTTCTGTTGGATTTGAGGAGTCAGATGCAGCTTGTAGCTCTTTCATTAAAAAAATTCTTTTTCTCGGGGCGCCTGGGTGACTCAGTCGGTTGTGTCCAACTTTAGCTCAGGTCATGATCTCACAGTTCATGGGTTCGAGCCCCACATCAGGCTCTGTGCTGGTAGCTTAGAGTCTGGAACCTGCTTCGGATTCTGTTTCCATCTCTCTCTGCCTCTTCCCCACTCACACTCTGTCTCTCTGTCTCTCTGTCTCTCTGTCTCTCTGTCTCTCTCTCTCTCTCTCTCTCTCAAAAATAAATAAACATTAAATTTTTTTAAATTATTTTCTCATCCTTACCTAAATGCTTCTCCATCAGCTTCTCATTTATTCCACACACACCCCCCCCCCCCCCACACACACACACACACAAGTATATAGGATGGGACACCTGGGTGGCTCAGTTAGTTAAGCCACTGACCTTGATTTTAGCTCAGTTCATGATCTCACAGTTCATGAGTTCAAGCCCCACGTTCAAGCCCCCGGCCTCTGTGCTGACCGTGCAGAACCTGCATGAGATCCTCTCTCTCCCTCTCTCTCTCTGCCCCTCCCCTGCTCATGCACGTGTGCTCTCTCTCTCTCAAAATAAATATATAAACATGTTTAAAAAGTGTATAGGAAGTAGGGGTTTTTTTTGGAAGTAGTTTATGTCATGTTTAATAAACTCTACAAAAAGCTCTGTAAAACAAATCAATAGCAAAGTTTTACAGAGAATAGTGTAGTCCATTGGCATGCCCTTACCTATGGATTGCCATGCTCTCTCCCTTCGCCTGGGGTCAGGAAGGCAACGATCTCTCTTCTTTTCCAGTGCCATTCCCTTATCTGGAGCACCTCATTTCACAATCTGGGGGTCAGCCTAGTCAGCTGAATTTGAATTCAGCCTATTATGTATAAACTTTTAGGCATTGAATTCTATAGTATAAATTTTAGAAGTCATTCATATTAGATTATATTTCATAAAATTTAAGGGTTTTTTATGTTTCTCATTAAGATTGAAAATCACCCTAAAGGTGATGTTGGTAACTGGTAACAGACTGAGCTTCTAGGTGTTTCTTCTGTCTCAGGACTCTGCACAAAGCATAGAAGGGAGGGGATCCTTTAAACTGGAGATCACCCCCAGAAATAAGGTATGGAATACCATGATTCCCGGGTAAAGATTGAGAGCCCATGCTTTACATTTAGCAATGTTTATTGAAATCCTAAAGAAGTGACAGGTAATTGAAAAAAACTCTAGCAGAAAAAAAAATCTATAAATTTTTCACTTGTCCACAACCATCTACCTGACCTAACTAGTCCTTCTTCCCCACAAGGTCTTAACTGGGGGAAAAGAAGAGAAAGGAAAGAAAGCTAACAAGGGGAACATTTTCTGTGCCCCCATAACTTGTTAATCTAAGCACATTTTCATGTTTAATTTTCATAAAAGTTCTGGAAGAAAGATTGTTGTGATCCTGATTCTATAATTAAGAAACTAAAACCTGGAGGTATTAAGTCAATTTTCCCAAGATCACATAGCAACAAAGTCAGGAAGCAAAATCCAAAGGCACAGGGCAGGACCTTTCTTACCAATAACATCCAACTAGGAGAATGACGCTCCAAACTCTGCTCCTCTTTTCACCAACTCCCAGCCCTCCAATTGGAAGGAGGAGGACTCCTGGCTGAGTAGTCAACTGAGCCATTACAAGCTGTAAAATCTTTTATTCTGAAGCTAAAGTAAGATCCATTAATAGATATATGGTCTATAATTGGACCTGTCTCTGATTCCTGGTAGACCTTAAAAGAATATAAAAATGCTTTGTGTTTGGTGAGGAGAAGTAAAAGTAAATAAACAAATGATCATCTAAACAAGAAAGTGCAGTTCAAAACAGAAAACATATGTATTATCTTCCTTATGATATTGGCCTCTACTCTTTCTGAGAATTCTTGTCTGTCTTAGGAAATGTGTGTGTGTGTGTGTGTGTGTGTGTGTGTGTGTGTGTGTGTACATTTGCATACATATGCAACTTATGTGGTGCTTATCCAACAATTAATTGCTGACAACCTGAATAATTAACATGTGTATCATAATACGCACTCCTGAGAAAACAAAGGATTCTTGTTTTGGAGTGCTTGTACTACTGAGAACAAACTGAGGGTTGATGGGGGGTGGGAGGGAGGGGAGGGTGGGTGATGGGTATTGAGGAGGGCACCTTTTGGGATGAGCACTGGGTGTTGCATGGAAACAAATTTGACAATAAGTTTCATATATTGAAAAAAAAAAAGAAAAGTATCAAAACTTCCATGAATTGACTTGCTGGAAAACCTAGGGTATTATTCTAGGTTCAGTAAAATAGAATTGGAACAGTGTACTCTTAAGAGAAAAAGATGGGTCCAAGATTAAGACCAGCCCATACTGGTCTGGTAGGAATAACACTAGCCAGAGAAGTAAGAAAATAATGCACTTTCATAGACAGAAGCAGAGCATGGAACAAGTTTAAAAACTAGGAATGTTGAGAAGGGGCATTTGTTGAAATGCTTTGGAGTATTTTTTCTGTGGCCTAAGAGAACACTCATTTATAATGGATAATTTCTTTTTTTTCCCTTTAATATTGTAGTTATCTTAATTTACCTATGTCTTTAAGTGGTGTGTGTGTGTGTGTGTGTGTGTGTGTGTGTGTGTGTGTGTTTTAAGAGTGACAGAGTGAGCAGGGGAGTGGGGCAGAGGGAGAGAGAGAGAGAGAGAGAGAGAGAGAATCTTAGGTAGGCTCCACACTGAGTCCAGCATGGGGCTCGATCCTATGACTCTGGGATCATGACCTGAGCCGAAACCAAGAGCCGGATGCTCAACTGACTGAACCACCCAGACACCCCTAAGTGGTGGTTTTAGAAGAAATGTATTTAAGAGTAGCAGAAGGTGTAGTCTATGACACATTTGCATATTTTCTGATATCAGCCTGGAGGAAAAGCATCAGGTAATGGCCATGAGTCCCAAGCCTTGAAATGAGAAATGCCCACTGCAAAATTGGATGAGCTGGGAAGAGAACATAATCCTGGGAATAATTGCCAGCAGGATGATTATAGAAGAATATGAGATAATCTCTTCAAACTTCATTTTCTCTCAACCAACTGAGCCACCCCAGACTCCCCCCTCTACCTTCATTTTCTATATTCCCTACAAAAAGGAAGTCGTTTAGAGGGAAGAAAAAACTGAATTTTGACTGATTTTTTTGGTTTGATCAGTTCATACACTAAATGTAGCCATCTAGGGCAGAAAAAAGTTAGATGTGTTGCCAGACAAATCAGGCGCCAGGGAGTACTCAGAGATAATAACTGGAAGTCTCACTGTTCATTTCCATTACCTATCTTTCAAAGTTGCTGTGGGAGTAAAATAAATAGAAAAAGTGGATGATTGCATCAAATTGATGCAAGAAAGAATTACTGCATCAGTGAAAAATGTATTCGAGTGGAACTAAAAATTAATCCTACGATCTATCATTTACTCAACAAATATTCATTGAACACCTAGTAGATGCCAAATACTATGAAGGCGTCTGGTAGTAGCAAACACTATTGTTAGTTTTTGCTACATACTAATTAACAGAGATGATTAGAAGCAATCTCTCGCATGTTAGAGGTCAAACTGTAATACTAATATTACTGATAAAAGAAAGTAGGTTATTTAGAAGCAAAGAGGTAGCTGGAAACTGTATTACAATCTTTTCTTTGAACCTCAGACATTTACCTGGATGTAGCCCCCCCCCCCCCCGAATATGGATCTTCCCTAGCTGCCCAGAAGAGCAGTTCTTTTCCCATCCTTCACCCCGACCTCATCCATATGGAAATAGTGATCCCTCCTCTGGAGCAGGGCCTTCAGATCAAGGTATCTCAAGTTTTAGCATCTAGGAAGTTATTCCTCAACCCTGACTTCAATCTTCCTCCTATAATGGAAGGACATCCCCCTGATATTGTCCCCCATGGAGGCACAACACAGTGAGTCAGTCTCCTGGAATCAACTTCCAGTCATGGGAAGCCTAGTGTAGGGCTCCTCATGCTTAGTAATTTTCTGGGTTTCCATAATCTTTATTGTTCACCACTCTCCTTTTAATTTGTTTAAAATAAACTTTTAATTCAGAACAGTTGAAATCTACAGAAAAATTATATAGTATAAAAAGTTTCCATATATGCTACACCCGATTTCCCCTTTTAACATTTTACATTTGTTTTTTTATTTTTATTTTTTTTAATGTTTATTTATTTTTGAGAGAGAGACAGAGCATGAGCAGGGGAGGGGAAGAGAGAGAGGGAGACACAGAATCCAAAACAGGCTCCGGGCTCTGAGCTGCCAGCACAGAGCCCCATGCAGGGCTCGAACCCACGAACCGTGAGATCATGCCCCAAGCCGAAGTCGGATGTTGAACCGACTGAGCCACCCAGGCGCCCCTAACATTTTACATTTGTAAGATGCACATTTGTTACAATTAATGAATTAGTATTAATACTAATACACTACTATTACCTAAAGTAAATAATGTATTACCTAAAGTAAATAAGGTATTTTTACCTTATTTGGATGTCCTTGGTTCCTACCTATTGCCCTTTTTTGTTCTAAGATCCCATCTAGATTCCACATTATAGTCATTAGATCTCTTTTAGCTCCTCCTGTTTGTGACACTTTCTCAGGCATTCCCATTGTTAACCACTTTGTTTTACACGGTATTGGCCAGGTATTTTGTAGAATGTCCCCTATCTGGGATTTGTCTTGTGTTTATCTCATAATTGTTTTGGTGTTATGTTGTTTTGTTTTGTTTTTGAAGATTACAATGAAAACATGCCATTTTCACATCTTGTCAAAGGGGAAGTTGATGGAATGACTTTTTTTTCACCCTCTCCACAATGTACTCTTTGAAAGGAAGTCACTATGCATAGGTCACATTTCAGCAGTGGGGAGTATGTACCACCTCCTGGAGAGCAAAATAGCCATATAAATTATTTCGAATTATTCTACACAGGACAATTGTCTATCTATATGTTTTTTGTATCTCTGCATCTTTTCTCTATATATTCTTTTTTTAAGTTTTTATTTAAATTCCAGTTAGTGAACATACAGTGTAATATTAGTTTCAGGTGTACAATATAGTCATTCAACACTTCCATTCAACACCCAGTGCTCATCGCAAGTGTGCTCCTTAATCCCCATCAGCTATTTCACCCATCCCCCCATCTCCCCTTTAGTAACCATCAGCTTGTTCTCTAGAGTTGAGTCTGTTTCTTGGTTTGCCTCTCCCTCTTTTTTTGTTCCGTTGTAATATTCAGTCATTTGTCTATATCCGTATGGAATCATGTGTTTTGATTTTATGCCTTGCACCGCCCTCCCTTTTTATTTATTTCCTTAAAACTGAAAGCCCTGATCTAAGCCCTTTGGAGTCTACAACAGCAGTTTTCAAAATGTTTTGCAAGAGTACCTTCAGCAAAAGAGGCTAGGGGTGGCTAGGAGAAGGTAAAGGCCAGTAGAAAGGATGGCAAGTTAGCTAAATCTCCTTACTTCTATATGAACCTTTAACAAGAGTGTACCCATTTCTTTCCCCTGGACTTTCATTGAACAACAACAACAAAAAGCTACAGCAAAAATGTAAATATCACTGGGTAGGTTTATTTTCAGTGGATCTCATCTAATGAAATGGCTTTATTTTGTAAATGAAGCAGAAAAGGACTTACCCAAGACTAGGTAAGTAGTAGAACTAGACATTGGTGATCTTCATTCTAGCCCTCATGGCAACATGTCACTTTGCTGTTTGTTTCACTGAAACACCTTAGAAAGATAAACTCTAACGCAGATTATATTGGTGAAGTGCTACAGACTTGTGCTACAAATGAGTTTTAACGCCACCTTGAATTTCTCTGGAAATATGCACAACTATTATTGGATTAATCTTTGGCATGGTGGAACAGAAATTCATGTTTCCCCTCCTCTATCTTTCAGATATGGAAATTGAGGCATAGGAAAATGATCTGCAAACAATATCAGTGATTGTTGATAACAGAATTTTTAAAAACTTGGGAAGTCATTCAGAGCAATTACAGATATACAGGTCTGACCCATTTTAAGAAAGCTCCAAAGTATAATTACTAGTTTCAAAAAGGAAAAAAGAGGAAAATGAGGTGAGTTTGCTTTTGAAGAGTCTGCATTTAAAAATTTTTCTAATACAGGATTTATTCAAGGGATAAATTAACTCCTAGTTATTAAAAATGCAACCCAATTTAGAAACACATACTTACTTACAATACACTGGACAGGAATGGGAAGTATCTAGGATAAGGGCTGGACTTCCAGACTGAAGGCGGAGGTGAGGCATTGGCTGGGGGAGCAGGGAATAGAAATATATTTCCTTCTGCCCAGAATCATTAGCTTCCAGCTACTATCTATATTTACAAAATCTGTTCTCTTGCCACAGGGACTCACAAGTTGTCTATTTCTCAGCCCTGGGTACAGTTCAGATATAAGAGTGGAATCTGAGTATTTGATTGTGTAAACAGTCTTCCTCAGATAAAAATTAAGGAATTACCTAATTAGTTGCTTGACTGTCTCCTCGAGCCAACATGAATATGCAGGTGGGAACAAGCCCCCACAGTCCTCTGCTGGGAACTAAAAAAGAACCACCACGCTCTTTATTTCCAGCAGTAAATGTAAGGTGTTCACTGTACCTCCCTTGCCCACATCCCTCACACCCTGAAGAATGGCCCAGGACCCTGTGGTGACAAAGGGGAGTGAGGCAAAACACGGCTAAGTCTCCAGTTAAGAATGAAAGTTCAGAGTTAAATCCTGACTAGCAGTCTTAATCATATACATTAGTACTTTGAGAAGGTTCAGATTAAATAGCTTATAAACTAGACCTATTTCAGGAATTTAACCCATTTTGGTATCAGCTTTGCCAGGTAAAAGGACCTATGGGTTTCGTAGTGCAGGGGATAAGGGGTAGGACGAGGGTAAGACAAAATGAAGACATTTTCCATCTAATGAAAAAGTTCTTTCTCTGAGGATGAGGAGGTTCACTTACTACTTGGCATTGGTGTTGGTGTCATTGGAAGTGAGGATAAAACATGGCTATGAAGAATTGGAATGAAGAAGTGGAGGAATAAAAACTTGATGTTCCCATACATCTCTCTACCTAATTAGATCTCTACTTAACCCAGCCCCACGCAGATAAGGATTTCTTTGTCCTTGCTCAGAATTCAGTTAACTGTTAGTTTCCCCTCTTACAATTGGAAAAATCCTTCCTAATATCTAAACTTCTCAATTCTCCCATTCAGTCTGTGTCCCCGACATCTGTGTTATCATCAGACTTTAATAATTCCATTAATAAAATTTAATTAACTATTTAACGAACTTTAGTAGAAAGATCATGTAATGTAAAATCACAAATTCAAGCCTTGGTTCTGCCACCTGTTGAGCAAATCATAAACACAGAGTCTCAGTTTCCTAATCTGTAAACTGGGGATGATAATACCTACCCCTGCAATCCGTTATTGTGAGGACCGAATGAATTCAAATCCTGAAGGTAAACTTCCTAAACCGTAACTAGCACATAGTTGGCATACAGTATTTAGTTACAATTTGTTAAGCACTGAACTAGGTTTGTTGGATACTATCCCACATACCACCATCTGCAATGAGGGATCCACGCTACAGCAGAGGAACATCAAGGTATTTGAAAGAGCCACAGAAGGGAAGGGAGATGCTGGAATTGAGAGAGGCTGTCTTGTGGAGGTAGCATTGAGTATAGCTTTGAATGGCTGGACCAACATCCAAAGGTCTCAGATGACATGGTAGTGAGGGTTTTGCAGAGACAGGTAACCAAAAAGGTTCCGAGTTGGAATTTGGTATTTAGAGATGCTTTCAGCTAATAGTTCATAGGCTAATAGCACATCGAAGGCCTGATTGAGAAGAGATTTGCACAGGAGTGCAAATAGCCAGGAGGAGAGACCTGAACTTTTTCAGAGGAAAGATCAAACTATTTTCTCCAGTTAAGCCTATACCCACCCATGCTGTTCATTCAGGCCTTAACAGCCCCCGAGAAAGGGGGTTGGGGCCTGTGGAAGGGAGAAGGGGACCTATAGAAGGGGAGGGATGGGGGTGGGGGATATCAGGCCCGGCTGTTGTGTATTCCAGCACCTGCCAGGGATGCCCTGGGGACGCCAGGTCTGCCCTGCTGGGGCCCAGCTGCCACCCAGGCCCTCCTGACATCTAACAATGCACGGTTGAGAGGTCAGGAGGGAATAGGGCAGGCATGACAATGAGATTCCGATGCTATAGAAAGAGAAACAATTGGGACCCAGGGAGAGAGAAGCCAAGTGTTTTGGAACTGTGCAGGAAGGGGTGGGGGTGGGGGGCAGCAAATGTGAGGATAAAATTAGAATGACTGGAATTTTATGGGGGTGTCAGGGAATGAGGAGGAGAGACTCTGTCCTTGATTATTCTCTTCAGAAGAGAAAAGGTCAGCTTGGCCAGGGAACAGGCTCCCTTGTTCCTGACCTTGGGGTTGGTCTGTCAGTAACACTGATCTGCTCTGCCACACGAGTCTGATCTTGTCTCTAGCTCAGTCATTTATTCTTCTGTCCATTCAATGAATATTTATTAAACCCCTGCCATATATCAAGCTCTTTGCAAGGTACTAGGGACAGAGATCTATAATTTATCTCCCTACTATTGATGAGCTAACAGTCTTCAGGGGAGACAGATTTAGGAATAACACCAGTACAGCAGAATGAAGTGGGGAGGGGGGAATGTTTTGTGGGCGTGAGTAAAGGAGCCATTAGCTCACTGAGTAGGGGAACTTCACTCAGCCTAGGAGATGTGTGTGTTAAGAGAAGAATCAAAAAATCTTTCCAGGACAGGTGATATTTGAGCTACCTCTTGAAATCCAGGTAGGAGTTCAGCAGGCAAAATAGCAGGGAACCGGAGAGAGAATAGGATACTTAGAAATTAATCAGGAAAGTACTTGTCAAATAAAGCCTTGGAGTTTCCAGAGGCTTACGCTGATGTCAGGGGAAGTTATTCAAGTGTCACAAGGCTCAAATAAAAATTCTACTTCAAGAATTATCTGGGGAGCTGTTACTTTTCTTGTGTTTGCAGGAAATAACATTTCCCTGGTCTCTGATCTACTTGTGACTCTTTCCTGTGTACAAAGATGTACCATGGATCCCAGTGGAGGGCTTCTTCAGTGATACTTAGAATGGAAAAAAAAAAAAATGTTCCTTTGTGTCCATTCACATTTGCTGACAAGAGGATAGACATCCGGGGCAGCAAAAGTGACTTGGATCTGGCCTTTAAGGAAGACGGGTTAAAATCTTTCCAACATTTTTTTTTTTTTTTTTTTTTTTTATTTTTGGGACAGAGAGAGACAGAGCATGAACGGGGGAAGGGCAGAGAGAGAGGGAGACACAGAATCGGAAACAGGCTCCAGGCTCCGAGCCATCAGCCCAGAGCCTGACGCGGGGCTCGAAGTCACGGACCGCGAGATCGTGACCTGGCTGAAGTCGGACGCTTAACCGACTGCGCCACCCAGGCGCCCCTAAAATCTTAAGTACACTGCAAAAGGTGCCCTCCACCAACTCAGACTTAAGGGATGAGGGCCATGTTATGTGGGTGGAGAGCAACCAGGTGCGGGTGAAGAAAGAAAATCAGCATTACCGGAAGAGATGTCTTCTGTAACAACATCTCCTTCCCTCTGATGCCTACACCTGGCACTTTTCCTAGATAACAATCTAGAGTCCCGAGGGGGGTATCACCTTCTTCTCAAATGAAGAGTCTAAGCTCTTGACAGTGACTGCCTACCATCATCCTCTGTCATGATGGATTCTGAAGAACCTCCAGGAGGAAAGAGTCATAACTGATGGATGGCATCCATATGCCCAGGCATGTCGGAAATCACTTCCCACGTTTTCTGACCTTGGGATCCAAACCCACAGTTTTGAGATGGAAAAGAAATTAATCCATAGAGATCTGTCTCTAAAAAGACAGAATCAAGCTATGCTCTCCACTGTGTCTCAACTAACTGTATGAGGCTATTTAAATTTAACTTCTTTCTAATTAAATAAAATTGAAATCCTGTTCCTCACTTACACTGTCCATATTTCAAGCGCTATACATGATAGATAGGACATTTCCATAACTGCAGACCGTTCTACTAGACAGCGCTGCTAGAGAGCAACGAACAAAAATTCAAGCTGAGTGAGGGTGCCTGGGTGGCTCAGTCAGTTAAGCGTCCGGCTTCAGCTCAGGTCATGATCTCGCGGTTTGTAAGCTCGAGCCTCGCATCAGGCTCTGTGCTGACAGCTCCGAACCTGGAGCCTGCTTCAGATTCTGTGTCTCCTCCTCTCTCTCTGCCCCTCCCCTGTTCATGCTCTGTCTCTCAAGAATAAATAAAGTTAAAAAAATAATTCAAGCTGAGTGCCAAGCTTCCCAGGTTCAATCTCAGATTTGTCACTTGCTTATTATGTGGCCTGAGAGAGCTGCTTTACTCCTCTGTGCCTCGAATTTCTATCTGTAAAATGCAGACAATACCAGCGCTGATTTCATAGTATTCTAGTAAGAATTACATTATCTCGTATATGTAAAAAATGAAGGCCATGGCCTGGCATCTGGTTGGCACACACTTAACATTAGTTATTGTGACTATTATCTGCCCGTGTGTCGGCAGCAACCTGAGGGCAGAAGAGGCTAAGGAGGTCTTGACCCCTAATCTAGCTCCTCTACTGAGCCATCAGCCTGCTGTCACTACTGAGCATCATTTCACATTCAGAACACCCCCTCCTTGCCACCGCACACATCTCCCTCCTTGCCCAGGCCCTCGCTTCTGTGCAGTGGAATCTGCCGTCCTGGGAACCCGGGGCACTGCTCCTTGCTTGTCTCTCCCTCCCTTTTGCTTAGCCTGATGCCCACTTTCCCTGGGAATCGAGGCTTCTGCAAACAGCTGCCGCTGCTATCCCTGCTTGCAGCTGCTGCTCAAAAACAGGGCAGCATGGTTCAGCGGTGCTCTCTCTCAGGACTGATTTTTTTTTTCATTTATCCTTGAAAATCTCGTTGGATTGTGCCAACTGTGGGCACGGTGTCAGCTGCCCCCTGTCTGTCCCTGATGCTTCTGCTTAGGGACCCTTTGTACTCAGGCTCCAGCTGAGTCACACGCTCCAGACTACAACCCAGTAATTCCATTTGATGGGTTAGTCATTATCCCATACTACTTGTCCCCTTGTGGGTCACCTTTTCTCAGACCTTTGCCTCTGCATTAATCTGTCCTTCCGCGTGCCCAGCGTGATGGAGACCTTACCTGCCCAGGGGGAGCAATGTTGATAATGATGATGACAAAGACTCAAGATTACTATTATTGAACTCTAACAATGTGCCAGGTCTCATGATATATGGATCATAACAATTATATTTAAGGTTACGAAAATCCTGCAAGATATTACTGTCATTTTGCAGATTAAGATTTTGAAGTTCTAAGAGTTTCTGAAATTTTCCCAAAGTCATTGAGAGCATGTAGCAAACCTAAAATTCACGCAGAGTTTGTCTCTGTGGACTCACAAGCCCAAAGCATCGTAGACCTCAGTGGCCATGTGGGCTGGAGAAATGTATTCACCCACCTCATCGGCAAATAACACTTTGTTTGCTGTACCTTGTCATTGAAGAAGATATATCCAGTGACCAAATGGAAACTTTCATACTGCAGCATAAGTCTTCCAGCTAATGGAGATACTTGGAAGCATGGAGTCTTTGATCTTCTCCAAAACGAGATATGGTAGTGATATTTCTGTTGCTCAGAAGACAGATAACCAGGGACTGTCCTCAAGGAGGCTTGGTGGAAAGTATGGTGGTGCCCAGCATTTTGTGCAGCAGTAATCAAGACCCAGGTCTCCTGCCTGAGACACAGCAGATTTCCTGATGTGGACCCCACCCTCACCCACTGCCATGGAGCCCTGGGCCCTCGAACAATATCTAAAAATACTGGAACTGCCCCATTTGACGAATGGGACACACTCTTATCTTGCCTTTATTCTGTTCTTTTTTTTAGACTTCCTAGTCTCTCCCTCCTTTCCTCCCCAGGCCCACTCGGCCTTTATGTTGGCTTATTTCTGTTTCTCTGGTTTTGTTTCTCCCGAAAACCCTACTTTTTCAACATTCTTTAATTTGTCTCTGTATTTTACTCCATATTATTTAAACTGACCTCTCTGGCTTTGTCTAAATAAATACTTTGATAGCCAAGTTCTTGTTACAGTCAATGGCATGGAGGGCATTGAGTAGATAAAACTCATGAAATGTTTAGTCTTTTTCATTCACACATACGCTGGTGCAAAAATCACCCTGACAGAAAGTCACTACTCCCTTTTAAAAAAAATTTTTTTTTTCATGTTTATTTATTTCTGACAGAGAGGATGACAAGCAGGTAAGGGGCAGAGAGAGAGAGAGAGAGAGAGAGAATCTGAAGCAGGCTCCACAGTCAGTGCAAAGCTTGACATGGGGCTCAAGCCCATAAGCCATAAGATCATGACCTGAGCTGAATTCCAATGATCAACCGACTGAGCCACCCAGGTGCCCTACTACTCCTTTCTTGTAGACTTGGACATTATTGGAAACCCCTTGTGATCATCTATAACAAAGGAGAGAAAGAACACTTCTCTCCCAGTTATGTGAGTTTGTGGGATGTTAACTTAACATCACAATTCCCAGCACATATTTAGAAGCCCCTCAAAAAATTGTGCTTTATTTCCTCCTTACTCTATGGGAAGAACTGCCCTGGGAGCTGTAAATATAGCAAGCGGATAAAACAGCCTCTCATCTCAAGGAGCTTATAATCCAGTGGAGGAGACCTAGGTGGAAATAGAACTTTATGTCTAAGATCGGCTTCCACGGTTCCCTACGCTGCAAAAGAAGGAGGCAATAATTAAATAAATATACAGAAAGAAGGGGGCAATAACATAAATAAAATAAACATAAATATAAATAATAAAGAAGGAGGCAATAATTACTATAGGGATGCTTTGTAAAGGCTTTATCAAGGAAGAATTTTATCTAGGATTTGCAGAATAAATAGAGTTTTGGTAAGTGAGGGTGGAGGAGAGAACTCTCCAGGGAAAGACATTGCAGGAGCAAAGGAAAGGGAGCTATCTCACTTCATGTTGATTAAAGGAAGGGTAATCCGGAGAGGTGGCACAAATGTAAAGATGGGGTGGCAAAGAAGGGTGGGGGAGGGGGATGGGTGACTTCTGATGTCAGTGAGGGGAGAATTAGTGGTATTTACACCTGGAAACATAGACCAAGACCAGATGTGGTGGGCAGGGTTAAATGAGAAGCTGGGAAGCTTAGACTTCATTCTACAGTGGTTTAGAGAACCCATGCAGGTCTTTGATCAAAAAATGACACAGTCCTGCCTTTACTTTAAGACGATCAGTCAGGATGGGTTGGGAGGAGACGCTGGGTGCAAAAAGACTGGAGGTTTGAAAAAACACTGTTGCCTGAATACAGACATAGAGATTCTGAGCGCCTGAACCAAGGCAGGGTCAATGAGGTGAGACTGCACGAGGGAAGAGTAAGAAATAAGGAAAGGTAATGTGGCAGGTGTGCACATGTGCTCCACTGATCCCTGTGTCCCTGACTCTCTGTCACACTGTCTGGGCGCTCCTGAAGCTCTGACTCTCCTGGCTTCTGTTTCCCTCACTTCCCGTCTATGACTTTCCCTTCCTTGTGGAAACCCAGACTCTGTGGGTCAGTGAATGCTCTTTCTCAGATTATTTGGCAGCAGCTATGGGGAGGTCTGGATTCTTTCTTCCAGAGCTTCTGTTCAGGTGAGAAAACAGCTTGCCTGGGAGCTGCTTGAAGAAAAGGAGACTTTAGAACCTCCTTTCAAGCCTGGCCCATTAACCAAACGTCTCCCAGGCTTGTCTCCTTTGCTCCTCCAATACGGAACAGCTCTGAATCCCCCCGGTCCTCCATCTGGCTGCATGTGTCCTAGATCTCCCTGGGCAGGGATTAGGTAATTGCGCCATTTCCATCAGCGTGCCCAGGGGCCCGGCAGGAGGGAAGCTGCCGGCTGGCAACAGTAGGCTGAGCAGGAGCCAGGGGAGCGTCTGCTCCAGGAGTCCCTGAGCAGCTTGCGGCTGTGCCTGGCCCTTGGCGAGGCAGCCACGTGCTTGCCTGCCCTGGATCCGCCTCGCGCGGCGGCCGGCTCTCAAAGGAGAGAGGACAGGCTCAGACCAAGGAAGAGCACTTACCGTATCAGGCTGCCCCTCCAAGTCCAGCCCAGTGGGAAACACTAGGTCTCCTCCACTTCCTTCCCAGCTCTCTGCCTCCACCCCCCCCTTGCCAGTGCCTGGCCTTCTAGCTGTTGTTACCATCGGGTTAATGAAGGAAAGAACTCAGCATATAGACTGGGCAAACATTGAATGATCCAAAAGGGTTGCCATTTGACTTTAGACCGTTCAAATATGTAAGTATACATGGATGGATGTGTGTGTGTGTGTGTGTGTGTGTGTGTATGTGTGGATGTGTATGTTCGACATATACCAATACATACCTTCAAATACACACACACATGAACACACACACACACACGCATATATATATAACTTGATGTATGTTTTTTAAATGTAGACACATTCATATGTGTGTACACACATACACACACACAACAAAATGTAGGAACATATCAGCAAGCATGAAGAAACAAGATTCATGTGAAATATTTTCCACCAGTCATCCACAGCATGGATTATTCATATGGATAACGGAGAACACGCTGTATTTGCAACCAAGTAAATAAGAGTCAAACGCCTTCCTATCCTTTCCCACTTAAGGGAGGGAAAGGGGCACAATTCTAGGAATAATGCAATTTCCTAATTTGATTTTTGATAAGTTTATTTTAGCTCCGTGTAGCGTATGGGCCTTTCAGTGGCCAAACATGTTGCAGTCAATATCTCTGTTATGAAATTGGCCTTTAAATTGATAACAAACTGAAATCACCCCAGTTCCTTAAAATAGCTGCCTGGTAATTATAAAACCACACGAGGAACCCCAACCTTCATTTTAATGTTTAAATGTATTTTACACATACTGTAAACACTATGTGTTTCCTATTTCCATTTTGCCTTACCTATTAGCTTTGACTTAATCACCATTCACTCATTTCCCCCCTCCCAAAATGTGGTTATCTGTCAGTGAATAGGGACATTGGCCCCTCATGGAACTATGAAGAATGTCTATTGGCACAATCATCTCATTTTATTAATGAGAAAACAGAAGCCCCGAGAGTTTCCATGACTTGCCACATCCTCAAATTTGCTTCCACGTTTCTACACAGGTTTCTACACAGGTTTCTACACTATCTGGAACTTCCTTTAGTGGCTTATTTTGAAGACTGATTCAATATTGTAAACTGACTTTATGACCTGGTGTGGATGCTCAATAAACAGCAATTTCCTCTTCCTTTCCTTGAGTCTTTAGCTATTATTTTTTAAAATGATCTCCAACTCACATTTGGTAAGTTTATTTACTTACACACATAGGAGGCATTGGTCAAACATTTTATTTTCAAGTGTGTTATTACAACCATGATGGGATTCTTTTAATTTTTACGATCAGCTTACCTCCCTGGTTACTGCATCTACAGCTAGCCTTGGCCACAATTTTCTTCGCTTTATTTATTATTCATAGTGATTAACTTTAGCAATGTTAACAAAGCAACTGAGACTCTGAAGGGTTAATTAATTTAACCAAGTAAGTTATCCAAAATTATCATAATAATCCATTAACCTTATTTCAGAATATGTATTTTACTTAACCCCAAATAAAGCAAGACTTCACTTATTGAAACAAATAAACAAACAAAACAACATTGTAATCAGATAATCTGACTTAACTTCCAGCTGATTACCTGACTTAGCTATTCAGTAGTATCTCTTGAGTGTCAGTTTCCTCCTTTATCAAGCAGTATTTATAATACTTCAACTATTGCCCTCACATTGTTGCCAATATTGATAACTGTGAAAAATGCTCTATTATTTTATACTGTCCCAGACAATCAACCTACAAAGCATGGTCATATATTTACTTCTGTATTCCAAGCACTTGGCTTTGTGCCTGACCCACAGGAAATACTCAATGAGTATTTGTAAAATTGAATTGAAATGAAGTATGAAATATAAAGTACTAAGTATTTGTAATGTAATAGCATTCTTTTTCTACATGGCCTCAAGCCAGATGACATAAAAAGCAACCACAAGTCTCCTTTTATTCTATACCAATTTCCAGAAAAGAAAGAAAAATATGGTGTTTCTTATTTGCTAAATTCAGGAAATTTGCCTTTGGGGAATTCTGTCCCTGTGATGAGTTAGAATATAATATATTCCAATGTATGGACTACAGGTCCAAAGGCTTGGATTTTGATGTTGGCTCCAGTCAATGATTTACTGTATAAATTCAAAGCTCTGCTTTGTCCCCTTGTTCTCCATTCTTGTTCTCAATTCCCTCATTTGTTCCCATCTCCTCCCTGGTAATAATAATAACAATAATAATGGCAAATTGTTTCCTTTGTGCCAGAACCTGAGGCAAACCCTTCACTGGCATTATCATTACTTTTAATTCTCATATCAACTTTATGGATTTGGTGGAATTGTTATGCCTTTTTTTATACAGAAGGAAGCTGAAGCATAGAGATGTTGAATAAACTACATAGGACTACTCAGATGGTTAGTTTCAAACCCAAGTCTACCTGACCCAATCCTCTTAACTAAGAATTCTATAGGGGCCCTAAGCCTGCTACACTCACCATCAACATTCCCCCAATCAGATATTGAAGGCAAAGAGACAAGTTAACATAAAAATTACCAAAGACTAATGAATGATAACATGGGTGTAAGTAATTACCACTTATTAGATACTTACTATGTGCTCTGGATGTATTATCTCAACTGACTCATCATAAGAACCCTGTGACAAAGCCAGGGGGTATAGTTCAGGGGTAGAGCATTTGACTGCATAATAACCCTGTGACATAGCCATTGCTATCATTGCCATTTTAAATTTGAGGGAACTGAGGTTTTGAGAAATTAATCAACTTCACAAATGTTATTCAACCAGTAAATTGCATAACTAAACTATCATGTATTTTCCCCTAAAGCTAATGTTTGCAATAAATGTGCCAAACTGTACTTTAAAGTTTTATAGCTAGACAAAAAATAATCTTGAAGCTAGGATGCTCCTCTGTTGTTGCAATTTTCATTTCTATAATTCCTTGGTAAAACTTTTTTTTTCCCTAAAGCACTAAAGGTCTATGAAATGATAGCAGTGAAATAGATTTAGGCCCTCTGAAAGATGGACACTTTCAAGCAATAAAGCATTGGTCTGTGAGCTAGCCTGTATCTACATAATCTACATAGGCAACATACAATACAAAGTTGAGCTTTTGTCAAAGGAAGGAAAGTCTTCTCAGATTCAATGGCAGAGTCTGGGGTGGGCCAGTCTGGGTCATAGATACAACAGGATGTCATATGTAAAGAATAGCTCAAGAGATGTCAGAAAGTTCCACCAGCTCTGGCTTCTTGCAGATATGACATTGTTATGTACCTACCAGGCAAACAACCAAATAACCAAATAAACTAGTTCCAATTCTAGCTCCACCATTAACTAGCAGTGGGAGTTTGAACAGATTACTCTATGCCTTAGCTTGCTAGTTGGTAAAATGAAAATAACAATAGTGTCTCCCTTATAGTGATGGTTTTAAGATTAAATGAATTACTACATGTAAATCACTTAGAAAAGTGATAGTACGTAGTAAAAACTGCTAGATGTAATTGTTGTTATCTGCCAATTTATCATTATTCCTCTAAAACATTATTTGTAAAGATTCTCTTCATAAGTGTCAAATGACATGTGTACGTGATTATTCACTCAATATCATAAAAATTGGGAAAATCTAAATTATGTTTTAATTACATTTTAACATGGAATGCCAACCAGCTATAAGAAAACATTAAGAAATGTTTATGACATAAGAAAATGCTCCATGGTATGTGTCAAAATAAACAAAAGTAATATGCAGAACTGTGTTATATATGGGAAAAGGAGAAAATAATGTAACTTAATATTTGTATCTAATCTACCTGATATTATCTTATCAGTATAACAGGTCTCTGGTACCTGATAAAGTAAAACATAAAAAGCGGTTTCAAGTTGGAAAGTGGGTACCAGGCAGATGAGGAGAGCTGTGGAAGAATGACTTTCGTTCCATATTTTTTGCTTCTTAAATATCTTAAACCAACTCTCTCCTTTGACTAACCAACTATGTTTTATCATTATCATCAACATCATCATCATCATTATTTATCATCAGCATTTTTGTTCATGTAATAAAGGGACCTGAAAGAAAAAAAGTCAAGAGAAGAGATGTTAAGAAGAAGCTGCCAAAAAGTATAGTTCATAAATTTTGAAAAGTTGGTGGGCCCAATTTTGGATAATAGTACATCTTCTTATGGTCCACCTGTTCGTGCTTCAGTGGCTTAGAATGCCCATCACCCTAGATTTCTGTAAATGGGAAGATCTTTTTTCCTCAACTGCTAATTACATAGTTGATTATGTGTGTGACAGAGATCAGTGCTTCTAGGTTTGTAACTACTTAGTTTAGACCTTTCAAATCTTCTGAAAGGAGGAGTTGAAATATGGGATGTAAATCCTCCTGACAGGCTGGCCTGTGCTTTTGCTGGCTGCTTACAGGACACAGAGTCCAAGAAAAGGGATAGAAGAAAGTGAAGAAAAACTTTGAAGACAGACAACGCAACACAGTGTCTAATAAAACTCACAGCTTTATTTCTGCTAGAAAAAAGGGAGGAGAAACAGTCTGGGTTGTGTTTTGTTTTGTTTTTTTACAAAAAGTTTGAACAATTGTTTTTCTTTTATTTCATAAAATCCCCTGAAGAATGAGACCACCCTGGGTAAGAGAGTAGGTTCTTTCCAATCATACTGCACTCCCAAATTTTAATTCAATTAGAAAGTCTCTCTGAACAATCCCAAGGAGGCCTGGTTCATGGGTACCATATTCCCCAAAAGCATAAACAACAGCTTCCCAAAACTAACTCGCTCTTCTTAGAATGGATGGGAAAAAAATCTAAGAACATTAACTTGCATAGCCATTCAAATTTATTGCTGCTTTTTATAAAATCATTACAGGTAATTCTGCACTAACTTCCCCTTTTCCCCTTACCCCAAACTCAGGAATTTCAGAAAAATTATGAGCTACTTTCCAAAGGAAGCCTTAGGGAAGGTTTGCAAGCACATGTAAGGAGCCGAAGAAATTTGCATGAAAGGGAGAAATAAATTAAATAAATAATATCTAATAAATAACTCCAACAACATTCATTATCTACAAACTTAAATGCCAGAAAATACTACCTTCAAGGATAGATTCCCCCACAGCCTCTCACAAAGGTAAGTGCCAGTATAGACTCAGAAAGCACATAGGCTGGCCTTGTAGACACTTAACTTGCCTTTTCCCGCTAGGAAAAGGGAACCACTTCAGTAGCTGGTGGGATTTAAGATCTCTCAGCAAGGATACTTTCGAGGGGGTCTACAAACCAAGGGTGCAAAATACAACAGGGTTAGCACTGCAAGCAAAATGGAAAGACAATAACTTAGACTGTAAGGAGATAATAAATAAGAGGGTAAAAAAAAAAAAAAAAGTCAAGATCCACAGATAGTTTGGCAGCGTTTAGGGGATAGCTGAGCTGTAGAAAATGACATACTAATCTGCCTTATCAATTTTATTCATTGGTCCTATTTGTGTACCCTACATCCTAAACTTATCCTCTCTGGCAGAGCAGGATGTGATCCACTATCATGTAAACCATTTAGGCTTTTAGTTTGTTTTAAATAATTGTCCTGGCAGATTGAACAGGACATTGAAATTTCTCAGATCACATTTTTCTGAAAAAAAAAAAAGTGACAAAATTAATGCTGATATAAACAAAAGAGGAGTTCCATGAAGAAAAATAAACATCCTGCAAATCAGGATAAACCTGTGATGAAGACATAAATTGGTAAAAGCATTCACCGACCTTGGATTTGATTTCTGCATCCTTAAGTCCGCTCACTTGGAATGTTATCTACAATATGTAATAACATATTATATTTTAGAAGTGAAGAAGAGGTAACAATTAGTGGAGGAGGAGATAAGGAATTGTATATGCATTGGAAAAATTCAAGTTTGGTCATAAATTGATTGGTGCTTATCCCTCTAGAAAATATAAGAATAATTGGTGTGAACAGAGGTCAGTGGTTTTAACCATGTTTTGTGTAACCAAATGAAATGTATCTTGCCAAAGAAAATTTGGTCTTCCTATGGGCAGATGTGAGATAGAGGGAGTCACCAAACTATGGTAAGGTATAGCCAATTGCCATGTTAGTATAGCCAATTGCCATTTTATTGCTCTTGAATATGACCTGGGTTGTTTGCTGATTCCAATAGCAGCCCCTGAGCATCTTCAGAATTTTTAGAGCCTCCTGGTTACAGAAGCTATGAAATGGTATGGATGACTTCTCTAAGTTCCATTGGTCATAGGAGTCTGTTTACAGTGACTTGCTTGCCCCATCTCTAGAACTGAGAAAAGTGCTTTTGAAATGTTAATCAAGAATCAAGTTGGTATGAGATCTCTACTATGGTTCTCATATTACTAAGAAAGAGATGTTCAGCCTCAGCCAACAAGAAGTAGAGCTAATCTCTTAAAGAACATGCTTTGTTATTCACAGTGACAGCCAAGTTAGGATTTTAGCCTTTGGAGACAATTTTTAGATAGATGTATAGACGTCCTATCAGGTCCCCGAGAGAAATGCATCTGTGCTCCTTTGGCAACTCCATCTAATCATTCCACACACAGTGTTCATTTACTATTATTCTTCAATTCTTTCAGTTTCAGTAAGTTTATAGGAGTGATCACCAAAATTATTGAATTTTCAGAACTGTGAAGGACTTTAAAATCATCTAGACTTAAAACAGTTGTCTGATTTTACCAATCAGTAAACAGAGGCCAGAAATGGAAAATTAAGTGGCATAGATCATGAGTTTTTGGCACCATTAGAATAGGGCCCAGGGCTTCTGTTGTATTTCCACGTGATTGTAAACAATCAAATAATTTCACTTGAGGACCCTAACTAAATGAATCAATACAGTGTGAGAAGCTGATGATAAATGAGGGTGGCAGGTGCAGGAAGGCCTAAATGGACTGGGACTACTGCGTTTGATATCTATCTATAGGGTTCCTTTAAGGTCATTGAATCTTCAGCTCAACCCACTTGAATTATGGGAAACACGTCCACATTATCCTCTGAAATGCTTGTCTTACTGCCCTAATCAGTGAAGATTGTATTAAGTTGGGCCCCAATGCCATGGTGAGGGTAGGAATCATAGGACATATCTATGGGAACATCATAACGAGGGGTACCAGCCTGAAAGGGAGTTGAATGAACATGCCCTGAGCTTAGACTTGCAGAAGGGTAATGTGGCATGAAACTGTAGGATTTATCCAGGTCAGGAGAGCCATCTTGCTTCAAGGAGAAGTTCCCACTGATGCTCAAGGGTGGAGTGAGTGGGCCCTCATAAGGTGGTGTACTGCAGTCAGGTGGATGGCTCCCAAAGGATGATTCTCCCAAACTCTTGAATACTTGGGGTTTGAGATTAATAAGATGTGTTTCCATATGGCCATAAGGAGGGCTAGGGAGCCCAGGAGACTGATAGTTGAAGTTATGGACAGAGATGGCAGAGTCACAAATAGGAGATTTCTCCTCATGCTTCTCCAAGAGGACAGACTGAGGGCCCAGCTGGAGGCATCCAGCCACCAGGTTGCTTGTAGGCTGAGAGAGCCCTTTGCAGAGCATCTCCACAAAGCCCTTCCCTTCAGGTGTCTGTCCAGTTTCCAGGACCTCAGACAAAGCCCAAATATAGTTCCTGGCCAGTCTAAGAGTCTCTATCTTGGAGAGCTTTTGAGTCTTAGAGTAACATGGCATGACTCTCCTCAGGTTGTCCAGGGCATCATTCAGGCCATGCATCCGGGTCCGTTCTCTAGCATTGGCCTTGACTCTTCGAGCCCTGAATCTCTCAAGGCGAGCTTTTGTCATCTTCTTTTTCTTGGGACCCCTTCTCTTAGGCTTCTCCCCATCATCTTCCTCCTCTTCTTCCTCCTCAATACTGTCATGCTCTTCAGCTAAGCTTCCAAGCATCCCATAAGCAGCTGATCTTCTCTCTTCCTCCTTCATCTCATTCTGAGAGCCCAGAGCTTTGTCCATCCAGGATGGTGTGTTGACCAACTCTGTCATCTCCTTGGGTTTCACATAAGGTTTTGCCATTTCCAGGTCTGGAACAGGAAACGGCAATGATTAGTGTCTGTGAATATCTGCTTTGATTTAAAACTAAACTTTCTTTTTATATCTTAGATATAAAACAGAGAATTGTATTGGGATTCAACTTGTGATTATCTAGTCCAAGTCCACCATTCTAAATAAGTAATCTAAGACTCAAATAAATGCCAAGAACACTAATATAGCTATGGCATAGTACAAAAAAATCAACTTTAGAAAAATGAAATTGACTTGATTACTCATGGTAGTGCCACTGCCTTGTACTTTTCATTCTCTGGTGCCTTGTCTTGTAGAGATTTTATGCAAAAATAACTGGTATAAGAGTCAAAATATATCTTTCCTTCTTTCCAGAGTACAGATCAAAAAGGGAAATAGATAAGGTGGACATATAAATTATTATCCAAACAGAGAAACTTCTGAAAGTAAAAGAAGGTGCTAATGTAGTTAAAACTTATAACATGGATATAATTATAATTATTGCAAAATTTAAAAAGCATATCACACAGTAAGTAAGTACACTGTTGTATTTTACACCACAAAATAAATGAAACGCTGTGCTGAGATCATTCAGACTAATTTGTTCTTCAGAGGACTGCCCAGCCTCTATTGAGAGATATGCCACATACACTTAACCTGTAACATTCCATGTTTCCCACTGACTCTGCCAACTCTTAGCTTCAAGCATCCTAGGAAAGAGCAGTGCCACAACTGGCTGGTACCCCCATGTGACCATGACTATTTCTTTCACTATCACCAGAAGAGCATTTTGGTTTTCATCAAGCACCTTATGGTCTGTCTAATGTAGTGGTATTAGAGATGTCAGTGACATGGTGTCTAAAAGGATCATGAAAAGAGAGCAGGGTTACCACTGACCATTTTTTAAATTCACCCATATGTTAAAAATAAAACTCTTTCATTGCACAGGCATCTCACACCATCAGACAAGAATATGGCAACATCTAGATTTACAATCCAGAGGTCTACAAAGCTTATTCAAGATTATCTTAGTATAACTATTATAATAATACTTCATTAAAAATGAAAAATCTGGGGCAAACTCTAAACTTAACAGAACATAGTGACTGCAGGCATAAGCGAGGACTATTTCAGACAAACATGGAAATACCCTGACTACTTTAATTCACTTGCCTAACAGATACTGTTTAATCCAGATTTTCTTTGAAAAAAAATTGCACTTCGAAAACCAGAAGAGACTGGTGGTTTAGTAAACATTTTATGTTCAATTCTGGAAGGGTGAATTGTTTTGAGATTTGCTGAGCGATTTGCAGGTATATAATTTACCAAATAAAAGTATCTGAGAAGCAGCATTGGGGCATGCCAGTTTACCAACTTAGTCTTTGAAACGCTAAACCTTCCATCACTTTTGTGTATCAGAAAGGGGAGAACATGAGACACATTTTTCGATCCTTAAAGCTTGAGCCTCAAATCAATGAGGCAGGATTTAGCACATAGATTTTAAAAATATAAATATATGATCTGATTTGTTTCTGGTAATTTGAGCTTGTTTTCCTTCTAACCTCATTTACCTCCTATAAATAATTAATGTTACTGCATTGCAAAAACAGCCTAGGTTTCATGTTAATCAGCACAGAAATCATGTCAGCTTGACTTACTCACTTAATAAGGCTTCCTGGGTAAGCAGCTTTATTGAAAACACACGTTGGAACCTATTGGTCAACTGGCTGCCCAGGCCAAGTTAGAAAATCCCACTTTTAATATGGATGATGGAGCTTGTGTGCTGAGCTGCACTTCTAACTCAGCCCGATATCCAGAGGGAGGGTGAAGGACCTAATTAACTTTCTGTTAAAGTAACACAGACCTTTCTGAGGCAGGTGCACTCTGAGGCCAAAAAGGATGGAGTAGGCTTGGGAAACGTAATGTTGCACACGTAATTATAATAACATTTGTGTAGCCTTATAGCCAACCTTTGAGGGAAATGGGGATTTATGCTTGTTTTGTAGTCGAGGTCACTGTGGGTCAGAGATTAAGTGATGGAAATGCAAAGATATAGAGCTGATAGAGCAGGACATAAAGTCAGTTCTTCTGATTCCAAATCCTAGGTTTTAGATTATTTCTCCTCCCCCCCCCCCCCCACCACCACAGCTACAGGAAGAAAGGAAGGCACTTTGACTTCAGGGGGTGTGGATCAGCTGAACTAAATCACCAGGAAATGAACATCATCCAAAGGGAGGCTAGTTTAGCTGTTCTTTGCAATGTTTAACTCTCAGATTCCAGGATTCCTTCCTCTTATAGATTTTTTTTTTCTTATCGCTTCCACCCTTTTATTCCCCCCCCCACCTTCTCTTACTCTGCTTCCTTATCTTTTTTCTCTTCTATTTCTCTCATCTCCTCTTCATCATCATCATCACTCAGTCATACTTACATGCAGGGAGAGTTGAGAAGGAAGATGCAGGAGAGGAAAGCAGTCTCCCAAATTGCCCCTGATAGCCTCTGTAATTGGCCTTTTTCATTATTACTATGATCCTCACCTCCGTACCTCTGGACTCTAGCCAAGTTCTGTCCATCCTCACCCCCACCAAGAAGTGGGATTAGGAGAATAGAGTAGACTATCCTTCGCCTTTAACATAATTTGATGGTTTCTATAAGAGTCAAAGAGTTGCTTTCAAGTCAGGTTATCAGCAGGTACGAAGGAAAAGAACCAACTGGCTTTGGCTAAAACAATGTAAAGGGCAACCATTTTTTATCTTTCTTCTCTTACTAACCCTGGGAAGGATATAGATGGCTCCAGTTTAACTCTCTCTTTTTTCATAGATTCTCGTCCATTAAGTTCTAGGAGCATCGCATGGGTATATACGGTGGCTTCAAAATCATGAAAGCTGGAATGACGCACACTCTAGTCCCAACTGTTCTGATTCCCAGTTGCTGATTTCAAACACATTACATAGCTCTCTGGTCTTTCATTTCCTCTTTGATAAAATAGAGGTAAGGTATATTTAACATGGTTCTTGCAAGACAAATAAAAATAAGATTTTGTAAACTTTAAATGCTATAAAACATTATCCATATATTTATCTTGTGTTTATTCTTGAGTTTTCTTATCTAATCTATTTACACAATTTGCATATTCAAAAATAAAAGTTGTTTCCCACAGATGAATCATAAAAGTAGATTCTGCTAACTACTGTACCTCTTCTTATCTTGAGGGAACCTCCTCTAATTGGCTCAGAAGATGATCTAACAATTGCCCAATAGCCCATCTTTTCTCCCAGTGTATCTGGACAGCAGACTCTGGAGTCACATTACCTGAGTTTAAACTTCAGCTCTATTACATACTAGATATGTGATCTTAAGGTTTCAGAATCTATCTGTGCCTCAGTTCCCTCTCTTTAGAATGGGAATAATAATAGTCCTACCTCATAGGATTATTGTGAGCATAAAATGAGCTAATATAGTGCCAGACATCATAATGCCATATAAGTATTAAGTACTATCGTTCCTAAAGTTCATCATGACTTCTCCTGGACACATGGACAAAACCAAGTATACTTAACAATCTGTGCTTACTATTGATTTCATGCCAACAAAAGCTAATGGCTCTATCTCAACATGCATTTTGAAAAATTCCCTGACAAACCCCCTCCTCCAACCTAATAACTAAGTATCAAAGCTTCTACTCCATTGCAAGAGGTGAAGAAACAGAGTTCTATCAGCTGTTTCTACCGGATTGCCCAAAACTCTTTTACCATATTCATGGAGGAGGTTAGTCACTTTTATTGTTTTTTTTATTATGGGGACACAGCAGTTTGCTGGACACTCCTACTCAGTTACTTTAATGTTTAGGTTCATGAAGTTTCTGACAGAACACACACAGCTCTTAGCCCTGGACATTTGTTTCCTTTTGTCTTTGATTAGACACTACTGGGGATAAGACTTTCCTACCAGAATCCAGTGCCAGAGCTCTGAGGAGAAAAATGAAATGTCTCTCAAATAGAAGTAAAAGCCAGGACTCCTCAAAGATTAAAAGAAGTAATAATTCTTTTCTTTTGACTTTTTCCACCTAAATGTCTCCAATGCCTCGAAAAGTTAGCAGGGGAAAAAAGATGATGAACATCCAGTTTTAGACTTGAGAGCCGAAAATGTGTGTGGTGCAGTTGTGATTTCTGATCAAGGAAATCAACTCCGTTTTCTCTAGAACAAGAATCTAATTCTACCATGGCTTTGAGCCTGTTAATGAACCCGCTCAGAGGTGTACTGAAAGAAGCCTGGCACTGAGACCCTCTCCACTCTTTTATCACTCGCTTATTAAATGAGCACAGAAAATTATTTTCATTTTTTTTTTACTCCTAGGGAAAAATGGAAATAGTATTTCTGTCTTTCGTATCTCATTTAGAAGATTTATGAAAAGCAAGGGTAAGGACTTGTTGTGTAGAAGTTTCTATTGATGGACACGTGAATGAAGGGTGCTTACATGTGTGCATGTGGTGATGAGACAGTATATTTCCTCTTGGAAGCTGACTGTACTCACTTCACCTCCTGAGCCTAAGACTGAATCCTCAGTACAACAGGAAGGAGCCTATTCAGCTCAGTTTCTAAGGAATCCAAGCACCAGACAGGCTAAATGCCTTGCTCAGAGCGGCAGAGTCTTCACACTAAAAAGACAGAATGCAGACCGGGGTGCTCACAACCTGCTCTGCCCAGAAACTGCCAGTGGACTGTTTTGTGCTCTTCCTATACAACTTTTTAGACTCTACCACTTTCTCTCTTGGTTAATACCTGTACACACAAGCGCGCGCACACACACACACACACACACACACACACAGGCACACCGTACCCAACACAGCCATATCATATTTCGGTTTTCATAGCCTCAAACCCAAATGATGAACTTTGCAAACAGAAATTACTCAATCTTTTAGTTTTCCCCCTTCTTCTTCAACATTTGATCCCTGGTCCCTCTGTCCGAAAACAAGGGAAGCATTTTACATTTATTACTATTGTTCTGGATACAGTTTGGGGGTGGTAAATGAAGAATAAGAGGCAGAGGAGACAAAAATATATAAGAACAACCTTTCTTTTCTGATTTCTTAGTGGAAAGAGCTGAGGAAAAGGAAATTTTCACCACTCTATTACAACTATCTAAGAATTTCTAGCACACCAAATGGGGGAAACGGTAAGAATATGCTCCATAGCTTTCCGACATCTTCTCTCATATCTTAGTCTATTACCATTCCCCTTCTTACCCCTTCCACTCTCTCCACAGCCTGAAAATGCTGTGAACAGAGCAGCGGATTGAGTCAATTCTTGCAACCTACTTCCTGAGCCACCTCAGACAAAGTTAAACTTTTTGGACATTTTTTTCTCCTGCATTAATAAAATGGAAGGGTGAGTTTGACAGACATAGAGGATGATAATTTGTAATCTCTACTTTATAAAAATGATTGAGTGTGTGAGTTTCACTTCGGGTGGCAGGTGCTATTGGAATTAGTGAAATTGTTAAAATTTTAATATCCGTCCCCAAATGTTCTCTGTCTGCTTCTCTGTTCAAGTTGCCAAGTCCTACTCCCTCTTCTCCTAGCCCAGAAGAGACTTACCTCAGCCCAACTGCTCCTCTAGGTCTGTGGGAACTTCCCACAGAAACTTTAGTAGTCCCGTACCACCCCCATCCAAGGGCTCACCTCTGTCAGTGGTGGTCCCTGGTGTGAAGTCTGGATCTGTGTCCTGGAGGAGACTCAGAGAACCCAAGTCTCCCTGAGCGTCCAGATCATAGGAGAAGGAAGTACTTTTAGCGATCCATGTTAAACCGGCCCCTGCCTCTTAGATATGTCACTGAATCTGTTTTTTCTGACTGATTCTTGTTCTACTCGTTCCTTGGAGTTCTGTATGCTCCTCCAGGACGCCTTCAGGCTGATGCTCCCGTTGCAGCTGATTTAGCTGTTCTTCAGCACCTCCTCTGAGTGGCTAGTTCCCCGGAGTGGAGCTTTCAGGACCACAGCCTCTGGGCAGCTCCTGCGCTCTGGCCGGAGTCTCCGAGTTGCAGCAGTTTTGATTGCTTTCCCAGCTGACCAGGGCGGGGTGATGCTGCCGGAGGTCTAACTCCTCCCCTTCCCCAGTCGAAAGACACACCTACTTCAAAGGGCTCCTCTGCCCAGGTCCAGTTTACCATTCATTCGTTTTGTTTTATTTGATCGTTTGTATAAATGGGGAGAAAGGTTAATAGAAGGAGAATATGGGAGGAGAGTTGCTGAAGTTGAAAGGTAAAGAAAAAGAGGACTGGAAATCTTTGTGGTTAAAAAAGTAAGACATTGGGTGAGAGAAAATTGGAGGGCGTCTCAGAGAGCTAAGAAGGGTTAATGAAAACAGTGGTCTCCATCTGAAGAGTCAAAAAATGAGAAAGATACATGCCCAGGACACAGCATCACTATTACCTTATACATGTAGATTGGTGTCTTTAGTTTTAAAACTTCAGAATTTTAAAAGAAGAAGGAAAAAGTACCTTCCTCTCCCTTCTTTTCAACATGTCAGACTTATTTCCATTCAAAACCTTTTTATTTTAATTAGTGACTATAGACAGGGCCATATCTATATTTGTTGTACTGTTCTTTCAACTTTTGTTTGCTTGAAATTTATAAAAATGTAAAGCAAATGAATGAAATAGTTCATTGTAAGGACACTTAGCTCCTTGAATTACAAACTGGGATCCACTATTATTTTTCAAAAATATATCAAAATATATCATTAAGCATTCAGGTAGAAAAAGTCCATCTGAATAGTAATGGACTTGGAAGAAAGGAAAGGTCCTGCAATTGCTAAAATCCCTGTGGTATTCTGTGGTAAGATTAATTGGCTAGAAGAGAAAGAAGAAAACTACACCTAGAAAGATTTAAAGAAAATATACGGATATGCTTTATTACAGAGAGCTACCAAGTCAAAATGCAGAATCTTCATTTTAAGATGTGAAGGATTTTGTAAACTTCTATGGTTCTGGGGAGGCAAGGGAAGAAGGGTGCTTGGAAGAAGGGAAGAAGCAGTTGGCTGAATGATGTTCGGTATTTCAACCTCATTTCCAATATCACATCTGTAAAAGGACCTGATCAGTAAAGTGTTCCCCACTGTAGCAAGATAGAATTCCGGGTCCAAGCTCAGCCTCTTTTTGAAATTCCCTTGAAGGAAATCCCTCAGTTTTTTGGAAATCACTTGCTCTACCAATGCAACATATGTAATATGCTCTACCATATTACATGTGTGATTTTGGAAATCACAGTGCTCTACCAATGGTACATATGTAATAGAGATGAAGAGCTATAAGAATGTCTTGTGTGCAAAGAAAAGGGCAGAAGGTTAAAGCAAAAGATAGGTTTACTGGATTACTTGGCAATCAAAAAGAATGAAATCTTGCCAATTGCAACAACGTGGATGGAGCTAGAGGGTATTATGCTAAGCGAAATTAGTCAGAGAAAGACAAATATCATATGACTTCACTCATATGAGGACTTTAAGACACAGAACAGATGAACGCAAGGGAAGGGAAGCAAAAATAATATAAAAACAGGGAGGGGGACAAAACATAAGAGACTCTTAAATATAGATAACAAACTGAGGGTTGCTGGAGGGGTTGTGGATGGGGGGTTGGCTAAATGGGTAAGGGGCATTAAGGAGGACACTTGTTGGGATGAGCACTGGGTGTTATATGTAGGGGATGAATCACTGGATTCTACTCCTGAAATCATTATTGCACTACATGCTAACTTGGATGTAAATTAAAAAAAAAAAAAAAAAAAAAAAAAATATATATATATATATATATATATATATATATATATATATATATATTTTTTTTTTTTTTTTTTTTTTTTAAGATAGGTTTACTGGAGTGCCTGGATGGCTCAGCCAATTAAGCCTCTGACCTCAGTTCAGGTTATGATCTCACAGTTCATGGGTTCGAGCCCCATGTTGGGCTCTGTGCTGACAGCTCAGAGCCTACAGCCTGCTTCGGATTCTGTGTTTCCCTCTCTGCCCATCCCTTGCTTGTGCTCTCTCTCTCTCTCAAAAATAAATAAATAAACATTAAAAATTTTTTTTATTAAAAAAAAAAGCAGGGGCACCTGGGTGTCTCAGTCGGTTAAGTGTCTGACTTTGGCTCAGGTCATGATCTCACGGTTTGTGGGTTCAAGCCCCATATCAGGTTCTGTGATGACATCTCAGAACCTGGAGCCTGCTTCAGATTCTGTGTCTCCCTCTCTCTCTGCCCCTCCCCCACTTGCATGCACGAGCGTGCACCCTCTCTCTCTCTCAAAAATAAATATTAAAAAAAAATTTTAAAGCAAAAGATAGGTTTGCTGTCAATAAGGGTGAAGGATATGTCTTAGTTTTGAAACAGTTCATTTTTTTAAAACTCTTGTAGGTGTGAAGGACTCTTGTCCTTCACCAAGAAGAAAGAAAAAAAACAAAGAAAGAAAGAAAGAAAGAAAGAAAGAAGAGAAAAATTAACATTTTCCCCCATTTTATAAGAAGTGGTTCATCTTCAGCAAATCTCTAAGCCCCTACTAATATTTCTTGTATTTCTATTTAGGAAATACCTGCTCAGCAAAACAAACTTCATGTTCAGAGTAATTAAGTAACACAGGCTAGGAAAGGTAGATTTCTGAAAACCGTATCAGAATCCCCTCTTCAGCCAGAGGAAGTGTATCTATGGAGGCATTTGTGCTCAGGAGAGAGCTGCAATGACCATGTATAGAATGGATTGATCCCCTGCTTTGTGTCTTAGAAGCCATCTCCCTGGATATTTGAGAGTTCATGATACTGGCGATGTTAGTATCCCGCCTGTGAAATGCTCAGAGGGCAGGGAAGAGTAGTGGATCAGCAGAAAGGTGAACATATTGAGACAAACATGAGGGTGGGGACAGAACATTCTGTAGGGCTCCTTGCTCTCTTTGACAGATGTAAGAAACTAGACACAATGGGATTAGCTCTCAAAACACATTCAGTTGTGTGTATGTGTGTGTGCCCACGTGTGCAGCCTCAAGAGGGCATTGAGGAAGACGCCAAATTTTCTTTAAGAGCTGCCTTTTGCAGAGGGAGGGATGCAATATAATTCATCAGGGTCACCCACATCACAACTCCTGGAAGGTTATACAGACAGTTAGCTATTGAACTCAGAGCAGGAAGGGGCAGGAAGGGTGTGTGCAGTCAGCAGAGGAAAGAGGGCGGGGACTGCATGCAAAGCGTTTACATTCATTCTCCTCCCCCACATGGTTCCTGGGCCAGAGGGCCAATCCCCAGGCCTTCCTTCTTTCTCTGTGCTTTTTGTAAAGCTCTGAGCTAACCTGTTAGAACCATCTGCTGGGTGGGGGAAATGCAACCAGCGCTCAGTTGCCGGCCCACAGGCCGAGTGAGAGCCATTGAAGCAGAGAGGAGGGAGGCAACAGGCAGATTTATGGGCAGCAATCTGTTCCCCCCACCCCAGGCCCCACTGCCAGGAGACAGCTTGATAATCCATCAACCCCACTAATGAATTAATTAGTATTCCCAGTAATCCTGACCCCCAAAGGAGACCGGCCCACGGGCCCCTCAGGGGGCTAGAAACTGCCTTCTTAGACCAGACACTGAAGCCCCGGGACCAATGCCTGACATTAGGCCCCAGGGTGCTCAACTACATGCCACAGACCCTGTTGTTAAGATCCCCAGATGTCCCTCCTTCTCACCTTCCCTCGGGAGACAGCTAGCTTTTGCTGAATTGAAACCAATACTACCAACAAATGGAGTCCAGAGCCATAAATCAGGGATGGTAGAAAGCGAGGATTCATGCTGCCTAGATTTAGGATAAAACTTGAACAGATCCTAAAGCTGCCCTCCAAGGATTAGTACAGGGATGGAGTAGGTTAGGCCTGACCTCAAAAAGCTCCAGGAGGGAAATGACACAGGGTCAAAAATAATTGTGAAACAGGTTGAAACAGAGTGATTGGTGACATGAATCTCTCCTGAATAAAGACTGCAGTGAAACAGAGATGTCTGTGAAACAGCTGAGTTTCTGAACAGTCTAGTCTGGAGACTGGCATGTGGGAGATTCCCAACCCCCCCCCTTACAACAGTAAACACCACCGCTGTTCTTTTACAAAACTCCAAGATGCGATGGGGTGAAAAAAGCTTGGAAGTAAAGAAACCTGTGTTCTAAATCTTAGCCTGCTTCTAGCTGTGTGGCCACGATGAGTGATCTAAGCTCTCTGGGTCTCATGTCATCAATGATCCGGTTGGATCATGATCTCTTAGGTGCTTTCCTCCCAGCTGTAACATTTAGTGATGGTGACACGGCCAAATGTTACAATTCCCCTTGGAAAGTGAACAACACTAGCTCTTCAAAAATATACAATTTGAGTCCCCAGGTTTGAATAAGGTAACCAACCAGGTTAATGACAACAGTGGGTCTAGAAAACAGATAATAGACATGGGCGTCCTCTCTCCACCCAGATTCCTGGTCTCTCTTAAGGACGCTTGACTCAACCTTCTCCCACCCCATTCGTTCAAGGCCTTTGCATTTGCGCACTCACAAGGCACACAGAGTAACTCATTCCAGCAACAAAATAATGACCTGCATTTGTTAAAAGTCTACTGGGAAACTGCTGCGCCTTTGAGAGCTCTGTACCTTTGCCTTCAGCCTGCCTCCCTACGCTACGATACCCAACTCCTAAGAACACAGTCCTCTTGGATTCATTTGAATCCTAACATTGCCTTTCACTAACCATGCCACTTCAGACAAGTTATTTATCTCTCTGGGCCTCAATTCCCTCATCTGTAAATTGAAGGTAATAATGTTTATCCAATGAACTTGCTCTGAGGAGTATACATCTCATTAAATATGAGATAATGTATGCCAAGTACCTAAGATAGAATCTGGCACTTAGCAAGTGTTCAATAAATTGTAGTTGTTATTGGTATTTTGTCTTAAACATTTAAATCTGATTTTTTAATCTCTTAGAAATCAAGGAAAAACTAATATCAGAATCTCCATGTAGAGCTCCTGTCTCTGTGCTTCTACCTCAATATACATACCCTTTTTTATAGCAATGACCACACTTTATGCATTTATCCCAGAAATGTGTCTTATGTACATATAAAACCCTAGGTACCGTGTAAGAGTCTGGGAATACAGAGCTGAATAAGAGTTCTCATTCCTAACCAACTTCCAGTGTAGCGGCAGAGGCAGAGAAACAAATTATATGAGTATATAATTCAAAAACTCCACTTTGCAATGTCTTTCTAACATAATTACATGTGTACCCCAGGAGCCATATATGGGCCAGAGATGTTCATGGCAGTATTGGTTTTAATAGTGAGAAAGTACATTATCAATACATTAAATAACCCAATGGTTTGGCCAAGCAACAGAATATTACTTAATTTGCATGACTTGGCCTATATACACTAACAAGAAACGTATTTTATGTAATTTTTTTAAGGTGTATTTATTTTTGGAAGAGAGAGAGCACCCACGTGCATGAGTGGGGGAGGGGCAGAGAGAGAGGGAGACAGAAGATCCAAGCAGGCTCTCTGCTGTCAGTGCAGAGCCTGATGTGGGGCTTGAACTCACAAACTGTGACATCATGACCTGAGCTGAAGTTGGACACTTAGCCAACTGAGCCACCCAGGTGCCCCCGTACTCTATGTATTAACATATGTGGGAGGAAATGTAAAACTATATGTAGAAATTAGGTTCCGTATGATACACTTAATTTTTTTGAATGTGTACACATATGTTAAATAATAGATATTGTAGACACACACCTACAAACTGATAACAGTGAGCCTTTTCCTCAGGACATAACCTTCCTGAGAATAAGCACATTGAGAGTAGGTAGTTATCAAAGGAGACTATTTTCTTTTCATTCAAGAATAATGTATTCAGGAGCACCTGGCTGACTCAGTCAGTAGAGCATGCAACTCTTGATCTCGGGGTTCTGAGTTTGAGCCCCATGTTGGGTGTAGAGATTACTTAAAAATAAAATATCTTAAAAACAGAATAATGTACTCCTATATAATCTTTTAAAGTAAAACTGATATTAAGATATAATTAATGTATGCTCTTTTAAAAATCTTATTTCCCACGCATAGCCAACCTTATTTTCGGGAAGGATCTGACCGTCTCCCACTCGGCCCCAAACACTGGGTATACGGCAATATGCCTCTTCCATGACAAGACCACCCTAGCTTCCACTAACTCTGGCCCCAAACCCTCTGCCCCAAGAGCATTTGACAAGTCTTAGGAACACACTTTATGTTGAATTTCAGAGGCTTCAATTATGTGATTCCTAAGCCCTGAGAAATACCTGGTGGAGAACAGAGGGGATTTTCTAAGAATCCAGCCTGAATTTATACCACTGGAAGCAGATTAGGATAAAGAGATAAATCAAACCAAGTCTTCTGGGAGGACCAAACAGAGCACTGCCCTTGGCACTCTCCCATCACAGCCAAAGCTCCACTACTCCAAGTGGGCACTACACTGTCATGGCAGAAGTCTCCTTGCATGCCCGGAAGCTCTCAGTGGTCTACTGCATTAGCCCAGTGCTCTGATCACATCACTTCTAAGCATTCAGGAACTGAGTGAGATAGAAGCCAATGAGGAGAAACAAATTACTTACCGTGATAATTATAGCTAATCCTTATAGAACATATACTATATGTTAGATGTTGTTTTAAGTGCTTTTCATGTATTAATTTATTTTATCATCACAACAGATTTATGAGGTAGGTAGGTAGGTAGGTAGGTAGTAGTAACATCTTCTGTTTTACAGAGAAATTGATCCAATACAAAAAGGTTAAAGCACTTGCCGAAGGCCACGCAGGGAGTGATGGTGTCCTATATGATGGTCCTGGAATTTGGATACAAGTAATCTATCTCTACAACATGATACTGCCTTCCTAAAGCAGATAATTGATAGTTAACTCATCTAAAATCTATTGCCCCAGCAAGGTTACTGAAAGTAAAATGATTCACAATACCTGCTGGGAACAGCTAGCAGGATGGCATCCACATCTGGTTCCCTACTGTCCGGGATATGTTCAGTAGAATCATATTTTGCCCATAACACACTTGCTGAGATTCAGTTTCAGGAGACTTTTTACCTCTACTGCCGATAATGTAATATGAAGAGATGGTTTCATGGTGGTACCTAGAAGCTTCTACGATAGGAGAGCTACTCCCCATTCATCTGGTCTGAGGCCCACTCTACCCGAGATCTCATGCTCTGCGACAGTATTTTATGAATCCAGAGCAGAGAGGATGACCTCATTTGTGGAAATAAAACAGGAAACCTTTTAGGATTTGAGCCAAGCAGAGTGCTGAAAGACCATTGTGGCAAGTCATATACTGTTTACTAGCCTGAGACTTATCTTCCAGGTGGGGTTTTCCCTTTCTCCCACTAATTTTAAAAGAACAACAATACCAAAAGAATACATGAAATATCCACATAGCCCAGTTCCCAAACTCTGATGTTCTGTTCCTGCAATAAATGATTTTTCAACCACAGAGGTCTGGTTGAATTTCTCATTTTCCCCTTCTTCCTGCTCACCCATTCTCTCAGCTAGAACTGCTTTCATTTCCAGACATTTTAATTCCTGGTCTGAGTCAGGAAGGCAGGGAATCAGGCAACACAGAGAATATAAAGCCATGCGGGTCCTCTGGGGCTCAAAGGTGAGTATTTGAAGATACCAGAATTATAGTGTGGGGAAAGGGTAGGGATAAAGCAGGAAACTGACATTTGCAATGTGTCTATACCCTACAGTTGCTGCAGCAGTAATCTGCATATATCATCTCTTTTAGAAATGCTTACAGCCAGCATTCCGTGAATTTTTACATTGAACTGAGAGCTTTACCAACATGACTTCATTTAATTGCAGCAACAACTCTTTGGAATGGGCACTATTATTATCACCTTTTTTCAACAGATGAGGAGAATGAGGTCCATTAATCCATGCATTCAATAAATATTTGACTGCTTCCTGTGTGCAATTAACACCGGGGATATATCAGCAAACAAAACACAAAGGACAAGGGACTTGCCCAAGATCACACATCCAGGAAATGAATGCTATACTGCTTATTGGTATGTCCCTTTTATTTATTCTGATTGTTATTCTATTCTTTTAATCCTTAAGCACTGAGAAGATAGTTTTGAATGAAAACTGAGTCAGTTAATGTTCGCACCTCCTCGACAGAGTCACATTGGTTAACTAAAGGAAAGTCATGGTTCCAGGTAGTTACCACAGAAAGGGATTCTCTCGGGCAAGCTGAACAGTCTCCACATCCCCACCCTTTCTCCCAAACACACACGTGCGCACACACTCACACGGAGACAACACACATCTATTGTGTTACATGCCGATTCTTCATGTTCAGGGTGACCGTAAGTTCTGGTTTGCTTAGTATAGTCAGTTTGCACCGATTTTAGATCAATTAATGTCCATTAATTATTTTTTGACCCCCTTTCACTTCAAAGAAATCCCAGCTTTAATGTACTCTGTATGATCATCGTACTCACACTCTGCACTGAATTTCTGGACTTACCTGTTCCTGGACCATAAGTTGATTTTAGTTTACTCCACTCTTAAAGGGAAAAAAGCTGTCACTCCTTCCCCAGGCTCAAAAGGATGGTGATCAAGGGAGTTGGAGAGGTGTGGAGATATTGCAGAGCAGGGCTTTAAGAGTAAAAGATGATTAAAATGAGAACTGGGGAAGGTAAAGTGAGGGAGAAGAGGTTAAAAAGCAAAGACAAAGACAAAACCTCACTCTAACCCATCCTGTGACCCCGCGAAAAAATACCCCCAGGCCAGCTCTTGACATTCAGTCCCCACTCCTGCCTTCACCCAGCTGAAGCTGGTAGTTAGAAGCTCAAATCCAGCTTTAAGGGTGGGATCCGTTTATTCCCCCAGGCTAGAAGGGATTTAAGGTCTTTAAAGGCTGACTCAGGGCTGAATATTTTCCGTGGGTACCAGCTGGGGCCAGGATAAAACCGCTGTACTGTCTTCTAGGAAACCCTTGGAATAATTCTTGGGGACAGTTGCCACCTACTATTCTTGAGTGCCAGTGAAGTCTTTCCCTAAATATTGCTCCCCTGGCCCCAGACGGTTATTTATCGCTAGTATTGAGAGTTCAGTCTTGCCTAGATTTGAGAGTGATTGAAATGCTCTTCCACCTTCCCTGAGACCTTTGGGAATTCCGGCTCTCAGACCCTCCCTGTCCCTGTTTCCCCTTACTTCCTAACTGTTCCAGAAAAATGCCAGCCTCCCAAGATGGGACCTCCTTTTCCTTTTTCTCTCCCTAACTCCCTCTGCTCTCTCCCCTTCTGGCTCTGAGGGGGCTCCATCCCACTCTCTTCACCCCCACCCTACTGTGAGACCTGCCCCCCCCCCCATCTTCCCCCTTCCTTTAGCGCACATGTTCCTCAATTTGATTTACTTCTGTACATTGTGTGGCTTTGCAACGGTCGGTCCTTAGAGAGCCCTCAGAGGGAGCACTCCATCTGTCAGCCTTTCGCCATCCCTCCCTGGCCCCCAGCCACCGGCCCTCCCTCCCCTCCCTTTCCCGCGGGCAATTTCTAAGAGAGCCGTGGAAGATTTAGGCAAACTTCCCTTACCCCACTTCTTCCCACTTCAGCCCTCACTTGTTGGTTTTCCTTCTCCTACTTTCTCCCCCGCCCCCCGCCCGCCCCCGCACTCAACTTGATCCCTGCCGCCCTTGCAAGGAAAACCTTTGAAGCCGCTGGAGTCGGTGAGAAAGTACAGTCCGGTGAAGTCCTTTTGCGCCTCCTTCCCTCCTGGGATGCTTGATGTCATATAATTAAGACTTGCTGATCTAACACTATATTGGGTCCTCAGTCAATTCAGGATTAGGCGCACAGACGGTAGGGGGCAATGGTGCAGAAAATCCCAAACTGCAGATAATCCAAAATTATTTCCCACTTAACAAGTATCTATTTGTTCAAATCCTGCGAGGTACTGAAGACACAAACATGAATAAAATAGGAAACACGCCAAGGATCCATAGTCTAATGGAGGCTATTCACATATACAAATAACTTTAATCGAGGAAAATGATGACAAGTGCAAAATAATGGGCTAGGACTCCTAGAGAAGATATCATCTCCTGGCTCAGGGAATCCAGCAGGAGGTGGAATTTGAACTATGCCTTGAGACAGATGTATTCCATTAACTCAGCACCAAATGGCAACTGGGCATTTACTGCATTTTTCTTTAAAGCACCACAGTAATCTATTTTATATACTGCGAGCAAGTAAACTTGCAGGAGTTTATTCGTTTAAGGTGAAAACCCTAGGGTGTTTTGTTCTGTTTGTGAGTGTTAAGGAAAACCCACCAATGTTTGGCTGGGGTTGACAATTCAATAACTTGTTTTCTGTGAGATGGGTGGCATGATAGTACCAGCTTTTAAGATTGTGACAGTTTGGAGCATAGAGAATAATAGCAAACTCATATTTGCAGAGAGCTCTCAATATCTGCCTTAGTTTTAAGTCCCTTGGGCAGAAAGTCGGAGTTATTTTGTGCATGGCAAGAGAAGAAGAAGAAGAAGAAGAAGAAGAAGAAGAAGAAGAAGAAGAAGAAGAAAAATACCCATAGGGAGAGTGGCTTGAATGGGGTTATCCATTGAGAGGGTTTGACTTAGTGACTGGAACTTGTCTGGAAACAACCAAAACAAAACCAAAACCACTTATAGCCACTTTAGTGTTAAGATGTGACTAACTCCTTGGATTCCATAATTTCGCCTCAAATGACCTAGCCAAAGGAAATAGCCCCAAACCAGAAATATCCTCATGCATAAGTGAATTCATCCCTGTGTTATTTAGATGAATTAACATAGGAAATAACTGAAACAGGCTCAATACAATAATTAATTCAAGTTAGGGGAGTTCATGAGATAAAACTTTGCTGCTTTTCCTGGGTGCTTACAGCAGATTTCCGTGACATAGAAAAATGGCATAAAGTACATAAAAAGAACATAATATATAAAATTTTGTATGCAATGTGATCTCAATTACCTATAATGTATACTAAGAACTGAAGCTTTTCTTCTTTTTTTGATATGAAATTTATTGTCAAATTGGTTTCCATACAACACCCAGTGCTCATCCCAACAGGTGCCCTCCTCAATGCCCATCACCCACCCTCTGCTCCCTCCCACCCCCCATCAACCCTTAAGAACTGAAGCTTTTCTATATTTATGCAGCTTCTGTCTACATTAACCTGGCTTCCGTACTCCAAAAGTTTTGCCCAGAAGGAAAAAGCTTTCAAATAACTTTACTGTTTATTTCAGGAATTTTGCTGAAAAAAAAATTCTTAATGAACATTGAATGACAGTATATCAAATGACTGTTTACTATCATGACTCTTCTTTTTGTTTTAATGTTTATTTATTTTTGAGAGAGAGAATATGGGGGAGGGGCATAGAGAAAGGTTGACACAGAATCTGAAGCAGGCTTCAGGGTCTGAGCTATCAGCACAGAGTCTGATGCAGGGCTCGAACTCACGAACTGTGAGATCATGACCTGAGCTGAAATTGGACGTTTAATGAACTGAGCCACCCAGGCGCCCCAAGACTCTTTAAAATTCTCATCCCATAATCCTTGCTTTGCTTTCTTTCTCAATCCTAAATTATTCTGTTATCTTTATCCAATTATCTTTATTCCTCACATTGGAAAAAGCTTCTTAAACTATACTTCTATCTTACAAGACCCCTTTGTGCCTCCAAAAACCAAAACAAAAACAAACAAAAAAAAAAACCCATACTCCTTGGACTCTGACAACATAGTGATCTCCCTTGCTGTGGAAAGCAAGAAACTAAACTGTGTCCTATAAACAACTTATTGGCAGAATTTTTGAGGAATACAGCATTTTTGAATATTCAAGAAAAAAAAAATCAAGAACGAAATACAGCAGATTTTTAACAATGATTATCGTTTAAGCAATAAGCTATGTTTGACTTTTCTTTTCTTTGTTTTTTATTATAAAAAATGTATATTTTACAACTTTAAAATGAGTTATTAGTGGGGTGCCTGGGTGGCTCGGTCAGCTGAACATTCCACCCTTGATTTGGGCTCAGGTCCTGATCCAGGATCAGACTCTGCACTGAGAGAGGAGCCTGCTTAAGATTCTCTCTCTCTCTTTCTCTCACTCTCTCGCTCTTTCTCTCCGCCCCTCTCCCCCACTCACACGCACGCACACACACACTCTGTCTCTCAAATAAAAATTAAAAAAAAGAAAAGAAAAACTTGTCTTCCTTTTCAATTAAATCTCTGCAGCACACAACACAGCACATTCATTACATTTGTTGACCAGAACCAGGAGAGATCAGGGCACCTGAGTGGCTCAGTCAGTTAAGTATCTGACTTCAGCTTAGCTCATGATCTCAGGGTTTGTGAGTTTGAGCCCCACTTTGGGTAAGCTAGAGCCCCACTTCAGGCTCTGGACTTGTTCTCTCCCTCTCTCTCTCTCTGCCCCTTGCTCACTTGCTCTTTCTCAAAAACAAATAGATAACATTTTTTTAAATAAAATATTTTTAAAAAAGGAACCATAAGAGGTTATCTCTAGAATCCTGCACTGCTTGTGGGACCACCTGACCTCATTGCATAAATGTCTACTAAGACCATATGATTGCCAGACCCTGTTCCAGGCACTGGTGGAGAATTGAACCGACAAGTTTCTTTGCAATTACATGATATGATTTATGCTTAAGTAGAAACTCGAAAATTTCATTTCACAGGTGCTTCTCAGGAATACTCTCCTGATGCTTAAAGTCAGAACGTTCTACCTTGGTTTCAACCTGCCTTAGATTCCTCCTGCTATGAGAGAAAGACTATTTCTTTTCTCCAGTGCGAGGTCCTTGTTAAAAAATTCTTTACTCAAGGGGCGCCTGGGTGGCTCAGTAGGTTAGGCGTCCGACTTCGGCTCGGGTCATGATCTCATGGTCTGTGGGTTCGAGCCCTGCGTCGGGCTCTGTGCTGACAGCTTGGAGCCTGGAGCCTGTTTCAGATTCTGTGTCTCCCTCTCTCTCTGACCCTCCCCCGTTCGTACTCTGTCTCTCTCTGTCTCAAAAATAAATAAACATTAAAAAAAATTTTTTTTAAAAATTCTTTACTCAAAACAAATATTTTGTTCCAGACCTCAAGGACCTTTGGACGTTAGAATACTTAAAACACTGTACAAGCAATTTCATTAAATGTGTTATCAAGTGTAACTGGGCATCCCAAGAGAAAATAGTGAAGTGAGATGTTAAAGAATCCATCCAGAGAGTTAGTTTAGAATACAAAAAGAGAAAACAGAATGGCTTAAAATAGGAAAGTAAGATGTAGAATAAGAGGTGAAATGAGCCAATTCTCACGATAGATAGATAGATGATAGATAGATGATAGATAGATAGATAGATAGATAGATAGATGATAGATAGATAGACAATAGAAGATAGATAGATAGATAGATAGATAGATAGATAGATAGATCTCCTACTGGTTGGTTTCTCTGGAGAACCCTGACTGACACTATATTCAAAATAAGTTGTGAAGAGACATTATTTCACTTTTGCAGTTAATGATTAGAAATTAAGAGGAAAGTAAATAACCAAATGATGTGCGTGCCTATTAAGTGTCATAGCAGGACTCCAAACCACATTTGCCTGACTGAAAAGTTCATAATCTTTTGATCACCCAGAGTGGTTGGGGAGATAAATAAGGCTCATGTGTGAGGAAAAGTATAAAAGGCAGCAGATAAAATGTGAAGAAGCCCATACAAGGCGCATGCCGAGGGAGTGGCAGAATCCTCAGGGGCTGTGGAGTTTCAGACCCAGATGACCTCACTCTGATACAGTCAATTGATTATTCTAAAGAAGGGGCTTACAAACAAGTGCCTGCTTGGCTCATGTGCCTTTCTGAGAATAAGTGGTTCATCCTTCCTAAAGTTATCATTCAGCCTTTATCTAAAAACTGAAACCTAACAATGGAGTTGAGTGGACCCACGGTCAGAGGCAGACCTTGGGGAGGCCAATCCCCTCTGAAGGGGCCTGGGGCAACACCCAGTAGAAAAACGGCATTTCGGATATGGGTGAGAAGCCCTCATCAGATCCTCTCCTGGGAAGTGCCAACTTAGGGTTCACAGACAGTGAGGTAAGAAAGCTCAACTGTGCCCTTAATTATCTCAGTGTCCCTCCCTGTGCATCACTGAGACCCCGGTATTCCTGGGACTCAGAATGATTAGGCTGCCGCCACACACTCTCATGCTTCTTTACTTCGTAGTCCACATAGCCCGATAGTAAACATGGATTATTAAAGATTTCTGTGAGTCTTGCCTTATAATCTACAAGACCCTCCCTGAAACAACTTTAAAGATAGCGGAGAGGAGTGGACACCAAGAAGGGTAAATGGCATGAGCCTAGGCGCATCACTTGGCCAAAGGGGCCTGCTCAAAGTTTTGATGCATTTAACATACCTTTCTATCTACCCATTCCTTCCACCCATCTAAATCCAGCATGCCCGTTGTATCAGCTATTGTGCAAAAAGCCGGGAGTACGGAGATGAATAGGACAGAGTCTCTTTCCTGTGGGGTTTATATCTCATTGGGAAGTCCAGAAATGATGGCTGTGCCTGTAGGAAGGCAGTATGAAGGCTGTTTCAACCACTGAGGAAGAGACATCCATCACTTTCGTTTTCCCAAATCCCACTTACTAGCAGCTCAGGCTCCCATTTTTCTGTGGGCAGAGCAGTAAGCCAAAGTCCATAGGTAACACACAGCATCTGGTGGGCACCAGGAGAAAGTATTCACATCTTAGTCCCCATCACGTTGTGATCCAAGCACACTTCTCAAGCCTATCATTCCCTGCTTTGTTTCTCAATATTTCATTCTGTAGCTACAGGAACTCCCTCACACTCCTCTGGTCTGTTCATGCCCTTTTAGTGGCTTCATCCCTCTTCCAATGCTATTTCTTCCCAAAGAATATCTTTCCCCAAATCACTCTTTTGGTTAATCCTTATTTGATTTTCTGGGAGCAAAACTTACTTCAATCATTCTCATCTCTAGGAAAATTCTTGATACACCTGGGAAGAGTTAGGTATCTGATGCAAGCTGACTGTGTTCCCTTCAAAAAAGACGCATTGACATCTTAACCCCTAGTGCCTCAGAATGTGATCTTGTTAGAGAATAGGTCATCAGTGAAGTTAAAATGAGGTCATACTGGAATGGGGTGGGGCCCTATCCAGTATGACTAGTGTCAATAGGAGAAGACCATGTGAAGACAGAGACATACAGGGAGAATGTCATGTGAACACAGAGGATGGAAAAGATGCCTATATAGGCCAAGGAATATATAGGAATGTCAAAGATTGCTAGCAAACCACCAAAAGGTAAGAAGGGGGAAAACAAATTCCCCTCCTCACTCAGGGGGAGCATAGCCTGACCGACATCTCAAGATTGGCCTTCTAGCCTCCAGAGCTGTAAGACAATAAATTCTGTTGTGTTAAGTCACCCAGTTTTTAGTATATGTTTACAGCATCCCCAGGAAACCAATATAGTGTTCCTCCTCTTCCACGCTCTCGTGATACCCTCTTTTTAACATTAGCCTATTTTCCTCTAGACTGAATTCCTCAAGGGGAAGGACTCTCTTATTTGTCTATGCTGGGCCATGTCTAGAATAGTGCTCCATACAGAAAAGGACTAAAAGCATATGTGCTGAATCAGCAAATAAATGAATGAAGAGGAAAAGGAGACTGGTGACTCTATGGGGAAACATGGAGATCCAGTCCAAGGGCTTTGTTCTTTTCTTTTCTTTTCTTTTCTTTTCTTTTCTTTTCCTTTCTTTTCTTTTCCTTTTAGCAACCCCACTGCCAGAATTTTTCCATTTATATCTTTGGAAATCTTAGCTTCTTCTTTAAATGCACCTAGAAAGGAAATGGTCATCAAGAATGGGACAGTTACGTGTGGGAGGGATTATTGCAAGCCAATTTGAAGAGGAAAGTTAATGCAAAGGAAGGGGCCCTAACTAGAGCAGCTCAGGTCTTTGAGAAGGAGAGTTGTTCTCCCTGAGTAAAGAAGGCATGAATTTGGGGCCCAGAAAGATCCAGAGATAAAACATTCCTCTACTTCCTAAGACTCATCCTTCTAGCTACTCCTTTTTGTCTTATCCCATATGCTTGCAGGTCACAAATCTGTTGTACCTTTCTTCCCTCGAGATCCCTTATCTCCCTTCCCAGAATTCCTGTCCTGTTGTAGTTTCTGAGCAATTTTTCAGAACTTCACTCCAGTGACCTTTTTAATAATGCTTTTTCTGATTCCTATCCCAAGCCTCTTGCACCATTACTGCACCCTCACATATCTCTTAAAGGACCTATCTGCACATCTACATATATTTAAACCAATCATGAGGCCCTCCTCTCCTTCAAAACAGAAATTATGTCTTTACATTCTTTAACATCCATCTCACTAGGAGGCATGTTGGTGGAATAAAGAAATGAAGGCCAGGTAAACTTTGCCCTAAGAAAATCGCAACTCTTCTTAGGTTGCAGGCATGAATAACGGAAGAAAAGCATTGGAACCTAGGCTACAAAACAATACTCTGTAAGGGGACTAGCATTCTTTCCCACATGCGACAGAACTCAGAACTCAAAGCATCGGCAGCAATCGTGGCAGGACAAGCGGCAAAGCATATTTGCAGGAAAGACCTTGGAGTCGGGCAGGATGGAAGGAGCAGCAAAGATAACAGTAGAATCTCATTCCTGAGAACGAGTTCCATATCCTTCTCTCTCTCTTGGCCCAATGACGGTGGCCAGGCACAGTGGAGGTAGGCAGCAGAGTGGATGGGATTTAGGAAGGTCCCTTTGAGTAAAACTCTCTTCTCTCATTCTAGTCTAATCTAATTCAAGGGGCCCAGATTGGCTGGGGAGGACAAAACCATCCAGGCAAGAAGAGGCAAATATCCTCAGCAAATATTGGCGATGCTCATTTGCTCTTCACTGGCCCAGTACCCCAAAGGTGGGGGAAGAGAATTCCAGGCCAGAAAATATAATTAGTCAGCCTGCTGGTTTGGGCTCTAATTTAATCTGGGCAGCTGTGCCAGGAGCCTGTATTAGCATGACACTGGGAGGCGGAGAATATAATTACGGAGCAATAGAGAAGGGGAGGTGAGGTGGGATGGTGACCCCCATTTGTGCCCGCGTCCAGGATGGGGGGGAGGGGAGGGTGATGTCAAGGGGGAGTGTGGATTCCCCTGAGAGAAGGGAATAGGAAATAGGCTTCTGTCAGTGGATGGATGGCAACTTTAATTTGGCTTTTGAGAAATTATGTGTGTGGTGTGCAGGATGTGTGTGTGTGTGTGTGTGTGTGTGTGTGTGTGTGTGTGTGTGTGTTGGTGTTGGTGTGTTGGGGGGACAGGGCTTTGTAGCTAGGGGCTAGTCCACTCTGCATGACAAAGGTGAGTCTGAAAGTTGATGGATGGCCTTGGTTACCTTGGAGGGGACAGATGGGAGGGGGATGTTGGAGCAGGTTAGGGCTGAGTTCTGGACAAACCCTTAGATACTTTTTCAGTGGGCTCATCTAAATGGGTTAAGCAGAGTAAAGATTTTAAATCTGCACACTCATTACCTCCCTTTTGCCTTTGGCAAAAGAAATGTTATTAAAAGAATACTTCTTAGGGAATGTCATTCATAGCAAAAAGGGACCAGCTACTAATTTTACTTCTAGGGAGTTAACTTTGTGCTGGGCTGTGGGTTAAGCAGTTTATACTTTATTACGTAGTCTGTATAAAGCTCCACAAGGTATTTGGTATTATAATCCCCACTGAACAACTGAGGAAACCGAGCCTCAGAGAAGTTGAATAAGATGCCCACAGCCACACAGCTAGTAAGTGTTGAAGGTGCAATAGAAATCAGGCCTGTCTGACTCTGGATTCTAGGCTGCTAACCAGCTACAAACTAACATCAGTTGTGAGTTACTATCACAATTGGAAATAGAACTTGGCTCTCCCACAACACTGCCTTTCTGCACAGAGGACTTATGGGGGAAAGAGGAAGATATCATCTGCCAGGGTAAGAACTGGATGTATTAGAGAAGTAGAAACAAAAGCCGTTTTCCTCATCCTCAACCCAATGCTTTGGTCAGTGGAAATAAGAATGTGATAGTAACCGCTTAATTCTTTGCTCACTTGGTGTGCACTGAGTGATATGCCCTCTCATTTCACACCTACGGCATTTGGAGGTCCCAAATGTCTCTCACTGTCCCATATCATGTGAGGAGACGTAGGCTTCTGGATTCCAGCACTTGCCCAAATGCAAGTGGCTGACTCATGACAGGGCAGGGGTTCACATCTGGACAGCCCACTCTCTTAATCCCTGTCTCACTGTGAGCCACACTCGTCCTTCAGGCGTCATTGCCTTGGATGAGGGAGTGTGGGGCAGCCTGACCTGCCCTCCGCCCCAGGTGGGATGTGTGTGATATTCCTCAGGCACTCCTGGCTGCCCAAGAACAAAGGAAAGGAAAGAAAACAAATGGTTAACTGATAAAGATCACAGTCCTGCAGGACAAGAGTCTCCCTCAGTTTACAAATGTCTTAGTAAATTACAAGAAATAGACAATCTTATCAATAGCCTAATCTCCAGAAACCTATGGACTCCGTTTCCTGGAGCCCCTTAGCATCACCCTCCCCTCCATAGTGATGTGGGGAACAAAGGCAAGAAGGAAATGGCAGGTAAAATTAAATTTCCTTATAACCTGCAGCCCGTTGACAAATACCTGAGGCAAATACGGAGTACAACATTTCTCCTGGAACCTCCTACCCTCCTAATGTTAATAATGCTTTGCCACAGAGAAAAACAACCTTAGCTTGACAACTGCAAGGCCTCAGGTATCTTAAGAGTCCTCTTTAGCATATCACCAGTCCCTCGAGAGACCTCCCATTTGACTTTAGTTCCCCCACCTCCATAGTATATAACCAAGCCTTTCTTCACAACCCCAGTGCCGCTCTTTCTGCCCACGGGTTCTGTCCCAATACTTTAATAAAATCACCTTTTTGCACCAAAGACATCTTCAAGAATTCCTTCTTGGCCGTCAGGTCTGAACCCCACCCCCATCACCCAAAAAACCTCATCACCATCCTTCCCTCTGTGTCCATGATGGAGCTGTGAGGCCTATCCACCCCAAGAAGTGACCTGAAACTTCAAAGATCCATAGAAATCTTCCTTAATTTCAAGCCTCAACACGTACAAATCACATTTCAGCCTGTTGTTTGAGGGAATAGGACAACCTACAGCTGTAGCAGGGATCTCAGAGTTAACTTTTCCTGTGGCTTTTAGCCTTTTCCACTACCCTGTGAGGACCTGCAAAACTGTTCTGTCGTGTCCTAGGGTCCTCTGGTCTTACAAAAAAAATGGGGAGGGAGCACAGAGAGGCCTGGTTCTTCATTTTCTTTTGGTTCCATTACTCTTTCAGCTCTCTTTTTTCCTAAGCAAAGACCTCCCTCCAGGGCCTTGAAAGCCACTGGGAGTAAGAAGGGAGAGCAGCCAGCTTCCTCCTCCCAAAGGAGGAAGGGAGGGAGGCTCTGCTCCCAGGGTGTCTGGACAACAGGGTTAGCCAGAGGAGATGGCCCTCCCTGCCTGCCTGTCCTGCTTGCTCAGCTGCTCAGCATCTGCCCTGCACCCAGGAGTGGGGCTTCTCTAGGGCCCCTGCCAATCTCCTGGGCTCTGGCAGAAGGAGCCGGAAAGGGCGCAGATGGGTCCTGTATCCTGAAGCCTGCGGGCGCTGTGGGGCGGCTCCATGGTCCATGTCCAAGAAGCCAGAAAAGACGTCTTGATTTCACAGATCTCCCTACCCTTGACATCCTCCACTTGTATAGCTTTTATTCCCTATATCCCCTCTTTTACTCTCCAAAATCCTCCCGGCCTCCTCAAAAGAGGGCACATGCTATCATTAGAAAAAGCTTTGGGCCGAAGGTCAAAAAAGCTTGGTTTTGCCCCTCGTTGTGTGGGCAAATCTTCATCTATAAAATGAGACAAATGGTATCTGCTCTGTGTTTCTCACAAAGCTGGGAGCAGGGGAGGAAAGGCCTGTGAAGACGCGGTTATGTCAGCTACTGAGACGATGACAAGGGTTGCCCTTAGTATTGCCACCACAGCGAGGGGAGTTACAGAGCAGCAGAAGTCTCAGAATGAGACCCACCAGGCGTGAAATCCGGGCCTCCTACTGACACCGCTAGAGCTCATTTTCTTCATCTGTCTATTGGGGATAAGATTCTCTGCCTTGAAGGGTTGCCATGAGGTTCAGCAAGGGGATGGATAGGACGGTAGTGAGAGCTTGATACGTGGCTGTCCTCTCCCAGATTACAATGTTTCCCACATCCAAGCCAAGGCTGTAGGGCCCTGCACTAGGGCTGTGTGGGCTGGACCTTGCATAAAAGTGAAAGGAACAGCTTTGAATCCAAATGACAGCCCTGCCTTAGTTTAAAGCTAGGTTCTCTTTTCTGCTTATTATGGATCTTTCATAAGAAATACAATTGCTGAGAAGTCTGTTTTGCTTGCTGTTTGCTACGAGCATTGTGAGACCTTTCCTGATTGTAACCCGCTGTGTAGTAGAATGGGCTGTAAAACTTCCTAAATGTAGTCTGATATGTAATGGAATGAGTGATTTTACATAAACTAACCGGCATTTCTCGCTTCTGTAAACCTGCTTGCTTAGCACATTCCTCACCTACCCCCTTCCCCCTTTCTTCCTCCCGCCACAAGTAATGGACAAAGCCTTCCCACCAAAGGACAGACAAAGGACGCCCAATCAGAGAACAACAAATGTCCTTACTTTAAAATCAACTAATCAGGCCCCTCATAATTTGAAACCTCCCCTGTGCTATTTGTCTCTGTCTATAAAAACACTATACCAACCCTGATCGTGGCCTCTTGCGTCACCGGCGACGAGTGCGCAGAGGACCAGGTTCGAACCTGCAATAAAGGACCCTTGCCGCTTGGCTTTGACTTACGACTCTGGTGATCTTTTGTGGGAGGTTTAGGGACTTCAGGCATTACAAAAAGTGCCTCCCCAAGGAACCAAATACAACCAAGGTGCATGCTCTGAGACCTGCCTGTACTGGCCGGGAGGAAAGGTGTCTTTTTTTTGCCTGTCCCCCAAATCTACCGAGATTGTGATGTGCTAGACTCGAGCATAAAGGTTTCCTGAAGCGGGTTAGGACTCCAGTACCAGAGTTTCAGGCAGAAGGAGTATGATGCACAGGAGTTACAGTAAAATCACACACACACACACACACACACACACACACACGCACGCATGCATAAACACAGCTTCCAGAATGAGATTTCTAAGCATGCTTCTGCTTACATCTTGCTGCACTCAATATAGTTTTGATATCTTTCTGACACTCCCCTGTTAAGAAAATGAAATACTAAAGCTAGGAGGTGAGAGCTTTGATCACGAATAGGGTGTTTACGTAGTCCTCAAATAGTTAGGAGGACTTCATAATTTTAAAACATTATAATTTTACAATAAAAAAAACCCAGAAAGTAGCATCTTATGTTACCAATAATGGGAAAACTGATACCGTGTGCTTCCCGATGTGATGCGCTGAGGATACAAGGCACATACAGACTCCTGACGAAATCGTCTCACCCGAATTTAGTCACATGAAACTGCAAGCAAACCAAATTGAGAGATGCTCTACAAAAGAGAAGGACTATCCTGTTTAAATGTCAGTGTCTTGAAAGAGAAAGGAAAGCTGAGGAACAGTTCCCAATTAGAGGAGACAAGAGACATGGAAATTAAGTGCACTTTGTGATTCTACACATTATTAGGAGAATAACGAAATCTGAACTAAGTCTGTAGATTAGATAATAATATTGTATCCATCTTAAATTTCCTGACTTTGATCATTGTGCCATGGTCGTGAGAAATCATTGTTTTCAGGTCAGGGTAAGGGGGCATAACACCTGCCAATTACTCGCAAAAAATTCAGAAAACTAGGCAGTGTGATAAAGCAAAAATATTAACCCTTGTAAATCAAAGGGACAGTTGCACCAGAGTTCTCTTTACTCTTCTTCCATAAGTTTGAAATTATTCCAAAAGAGTAGTTCACAAAATAAAACAAAATTCAAACCCAGAAACGTGACATTCAAGGATTTCTTACATGTCACCTAAAACTAACTGAACAGTCTTCTGTTCCATTCATTGTCATGCAACTCACATGTAGCCACCTTGAGCCGCTTGATTTTTCCCAAACAAACCCTGTATTTTCTACCTTGCTATTCATGCTCACTCAGATCTCTCTGCCAGCACAGGCTTCTTTTTACTCCATGAACGTTTGAAATCCTATCCAACCCTGGACATCCTTAATAAAAATTACCCAATATTGAGGAAGAAACCCTCAATAGCCCCTAAATCCATCCAGTCTGCTGGGTTAATTCCTAGGTCTGGGTTAAGTCAACCTTCCCAGCAGTGGGCTAGTCTCAGATACCACGGGGGAAACCACAGGAGGAATTCAGAGCCTGGGTGTAGGCTGCCACCTGGTGGTCATTAGGAATACATTCGCTTGAAGAATTCCGTCAGCCAGTTTGTAGGGAAGTCAGGACACGTTCTCCGTGGCGCCTCATTCAGTTCATCTGAGGGTTATAAAATCCACTTTACGGTTTGTTTGAGACTAGAGTTAAGATCTGTTTATTGTTTTTCACAGAATATTCACTCAATAAATGATAGCTATTATAATTAGAAACAAAATAGTATACTGTAGAAACCATTTATTTTTCACGTTTTCATTTTGTGGTTAAGGAGCATGAAATCCAGGAAAGATGCAGAGCAAAGCCTACAAGACAGATTTGTTGACTCCTGACTTCTTTACCAAATGTAGGTCAAGAAGAAACAAGTTCATTATGAGCATGGCAAAAACTATAATAGGGAATCAAAGAACACTTTGAGTGGTCTAAATCTTTCATGCTCATCCTCTCATGTACTTCTTTTTTTTTTTTTTTAAGTTTATTTTTTATTTTTGAGAGAGAGAGAGAGAGAGCACGCAAGCAGGGGAGGGGCAGAGAGAGAGAGAGAGAGAGGGAGAATCCCAAGCAGGCTCTGCACTGTCAGTACAGAGCCCAAGGCTGGGACTCAAACTCAAGAACCATGAGATCATGATCTGAGCCGAAACCAAGAGTTGGACAGTAGGACGCTTAACTGACTGAGCCATCCAGGCGAGGACTGAGGCCCTACTTCATGTACTTCTACCTTCTAAGGTCAGCCTGGCAAGCTGCTAGCTCCACGTGGGTAAGAACAGGAGGGGACTCCAGAGGTGGGAGGGAAGAGAAGGACGGTCCTGTTAGGAGTTGCTGCCCCAGGGAAGGAGGCCATGTTTCCTCCCGTGAGGTACACCACAGCATTCGGGGTGGTTATACTTCACTTTCACTTTCTCTTCAGTGTGAACCTGTTCCTTTCATATTCTCTTCCCTCTAGTTCAGTGTCCCTTTCTTCTCCACCTCTTCCTGCTTTTCTCTAAACCTAACAAAGGGTTCTCTCCTTGGTGCCAAGACTCCTACACAGACCAGGGGCTGGGGTTAACACACATGCCATTTCCCCCTCCTGTAGCTCTCCCTCTGATCAGCAGATGACGGTTATCCCACTTCCTGTGATCAACTGACAAAACACTGATGCAAGGGTACAATGTCTTTCCAGAAATCCTGGGTTGTTCTTCCCCAGTCCATCACTGGGTTCTACTCCACACCCTCTCCTGCCCCTATGTCTGCTCCACTCTCTAGTCCACTGTGGCTGGGGAATAGTTAGACTTTGGTGGGATGGCCTCAGAGCCTCAGGGCTTCCCTTTTATAGAGATGAGAGAAGGACGCAGGCTTAAGAAAGAGCCACCCTCCCTCCAATCTATTAACCTCCTACCCCATCTCACTATAACCCAAGTGCTCATGCTCTACTTCTGCCCCTGACCCCACACTCACCCTACGTTTTTTCCCCTTACACCAAATCTCCAGCAACCCCCAAATTCTACCTGCTGTTGTGGCTTTTAATGCCTATCCCTTTAAAGATTTTAGAGTGCTGGACACAAAGACCCCAGTTTTAAGTTCCTCAAATCCATGAGGTCACTAACCTCCTGGCACTTATCCCATAATTTCTTCAGGGTTCAGCCCACCTTAGATGCTATTTGACTCAAAAAACATTATATTGCTTTTCTGTCATCCCCTCTTTATTTTCCCACCACCAATGAATGATATCATCGTCATGAGTGTCTGCTTTGTACCAGGTACCTGTATAGACAGGAACCCTACTAGAAGTCCTCTTTTCTTCTAGAAAGGGAGACCAAGATGAAAATTATTCCACATTTTTTTCCCTCAAGTGCATGGGTCTGACCTAGCCCCAAAAGAAGCCTGACTCTCATCCTAGTACATCCCCAGATCCTTCCCCCTCCACTGCTCTTACACTCTATATTATGGGTCCCAGGATCTGTCCTTCTCAACAGGCTTGTAAAACACTGAGTATTCACTATGTGAGTCACACTTGAAACCCAGTGAGGCCCTGTGCTTCTAAACTAAACAGGCTTGATCAGAAGAAAGATAGAACATAGCTCACCAGACAGTCAAACAATCTTGAGCTCAAACCATCTGAGTATGATGAAACACGTGAGTGTCACTATTTAATCTAGAGAAGACAGAACTGTAGTGGCTGTAGTGGACAACTTTCCCAAAAGTAATTTCCTTGGGATGCTCCTCAAAAAATAATCATGTATGTAATATATATATTATATTTGGGAACTACAAACTCTCTCTCCTTCTAGGAAAGTCACATTTCCATCACTTATTAAAAACTTCAAGGAGGTGTGCCTTACAGTCAAGTTTGTCTTTTGTTAACCACGTGTTTCCCCAAATTATTAGATTAGCCTGGAAGTAAGCCCTCTAATGGATAGCATTTTATATTGTCTCTTTTCATATCCTCCTGGATCTAGCTTATTTCTGGCACTACCCAGTATGAATAGATTTATAATTTCAGATCTCTGAAGGAATATACTCTACAGAGGCCTGTAACAGATTGTTCTCCCATTCTGTAGGACTTATAAACAAGGAAGATAGAGCAAGACAGAAGGAAGGACTTCCCTGCAATTGAGTTGAGCGATTCAGGAGGATGGGTATGTTAGAAAAGTTAGCAAAGCCCATTTCTTGGAACCCTTAACTCCCAGAACATAGAAGCAAAGAGAAGGAGACGATGACCCTGGTCTGGTGGACCCTTTTGTGTCTGAAGAAAGTTTAGAAAACCCTTGATTAGTTGAACCATCGCTTTCTCCCCTAAGATTCCATCCACTGTCCCCACTTTTGAGCCTTTGCTATGGTAAGGAGACAAACTCACTCTAACTCCCCCATCAGCAATTTGAAGGAATGGGACTCAGTGAAGAATGGGCATTTGACTCAGTGAAGAATGGGCGTTTGCAAAGCCATACATCTGAGAAAGAAGAAAGCTGACGTCTGAAATGGAAGCAGGTCACTTGCATCTGGGCCTGGGAGGAGGGGCTGTGAGCCACAGCTTCTCCGTCATGGGACAACCTCTCTGAGCAGCCTTCCTGGCTCTGTCCTGGGTCTGGCTGGGCACCCTGCCAGCTGAGCTCTCAATTCGGCAGCTTCAGAACTCACTCCCAGCTCCAGTTCGGCTGTTTGAGGGGTGCATCGGTGTTCAGAAACTGTTCTGACTTATCACTGCTACCAGGCTACCTATCTGGGGGATAATATCCTTCGTGAGCAATTTTTACTTGGCTTTTCAATGGACAAGAGTTGTTTTCTAATGTATTCTCTATTACCTTTACAATAACTTCTTTTTTTTAATTTTATTTTTTTTTTTTTTTTTTTTTTTTTTTTTTTTTTTTTTAAATTTTTTTTTCAACGTTTTTTTATTTATTTTTGGGACAGAGAGAGACAGAGCATGAACGGGGGAGGGGCAGAGAGAGAGGGAGACACAGAATCGGAAACAGGCTCCAGGCTCCGAGCCATCGGCCCAGAGCCTGACGCGGGGCTCGAACTCACGGACCGCGAGATCGTGACCTGGCTGAAGTCGGAGGCTTAACCGACTGCGCCACCCAGGCGCCCCTCTTTTTTTTAATTTTAAAGAATTTTTTTAACTTTTTTTTCTTTTTTGAGAGAGAGAGAGAGAGAGAGAGAGACAGAGCACGAGTGGGGGAGGGGCAGAGAGTGTGGAAGACACAGAATCCCAAGCAGGCTCCAAGCTCTGAGCTGTCAGCACAGAGCCTGATGCAGGGCTTGAACCCACTGACCTAGGGATCATGACCTCAGCCAAAGTCAGATGCTCAACTGACTGAGCCGCCCAGGTGCCCCCCTTTTTTTAATTTCAGAGAGAGAGGGTATTCAAGTTGGGGAGAGGGCCAGAGGAGGAGGAGGAGAGAGAGAGAGAGAGAGAGAGAGAGAGAGAGAGAGAGAGAGAAGGAATTTTAAGCAGGTTCCATGCTCAGTGTAGAGCCTGACACGGGCTCGGATCATGGGCAGGGATGGTGACCTGAGCCGAAATCAAAAGTCAGACTCTCAACCGACTGAGGCACCCAGGTGCCCCTATAATGATTTCTTACCAAAAGTCTGTCATTTAATATTTTCATTTTCCACAATTAACCTCATGTGATCATATGAGAGAAAAGAACACTCGTGTGGATAGATATCGTAGATTTCTAGAGGCAAGAGAATCTTTGACATATTTCCATATTTTTCACAAGAGGAAAATTGATGTCAGTGAAATTAAGTAACAATCATACAGCTAGTGTTAAAGTTGAGGGTCCCTTCTATTCCCAGTCTCAGTGTTTATACTGAATCCCTTAACGCAGGAGGGAGAGCGCCCAGAGTGACAAACTGGCCATGGAATGAGGCGCTAATCTGCTGAATTGCATAGGCATTATGTGTCGCTTCATTTAGTATAAGGGTTTTTATTTTTAATCAAGGGCGGAACGAGCAAAACATCATTTAAAAAGACCCTGAAGTCCTGGACTGCATGTAGCACCCAAGGGGCAATTGGTTTTCAGAATGCACGTGTGATATATGATCAGAGCATGTTACAGTGTCAGAGATATCCGGGCACTTCATGTTTGCAAAGGACGGAGGAAGAGTAGATGAGAGAGAGAGAGAGAGAAAGAGAGAGAGGGAAAGGGAATTAGCCAACAACTGAGAAAGAAGGTCATCACGTCCGCACTTCCTTCTCTTCCTAGGAATCCCGTGGCTTCCAGCCACCGCTGGTGAAAAAGAAAATATTCTTTAAAAAATCACACAAAATAGCAATTTTCTTTTTTAATTAACAAAAAAAATCTCTAGAAATTGGCTTGAGAAATGGTTTATTTAAGAAATGAAGCGATGTTGGTGTATACAGACATACGGCTTGCTGAATATAGTGAAAACGGTATTAAAGACCTAGGAAAACATAGCTGCAACTTGAGCATTTGTGCTGGGTCATTATCCTATGTTCCTTTATTCCTATAGCTTTGCAACCCCTCCTTTAAGGAACGTTGTCTGCATTTTGCAGACAAGGAAGTTGAGGCCTTAATTAATGTGTGCGGGAGTGCAAAGACCCCTAGTGCCGGAGTCTGATACCAAAGCCTGCTCTCCTAACTGTGACACTACCAGTGTGTATCAGAATGCAAACATTTTTGCCGGGACAATCAATTGTTCCTTATGCGGGAAAGTCCTGTACCTTCAAAGACATTTAGCATCTTTGGCCCTCAGGCACTGAAAACCAGGAGCAGCTTGACGGTCACTCTGAAAATTAAAATGCCCTTCCATATTTATGCACTGCCTGTAGAAGTACCCCAACTGTTAAGGAAAAAATTGCATTTCAGAAACAGGGTTAAAAAGAATTTTTTTTTAAATATGAAATTTATTGTCAAATTGGTTTCCATACAACACCCAGTGCTCATCCCAACAGGTGCCCTCCTCAATACCCATCACTCACCTCCCTGAACTTCCACTGGTTTATGGGGCACCTGGGTGGCTCAGTCAGTTAAGCTTCCGACTTCGGCTCAGGTCATGATCTCACAGCTCATGAGTTCGAGCCCGGCGTCGAGCTCTGTGCTGACAGCTCGGAGCCTGGAGCCCGCTTCCGATTCTGTGTCTCCCTCTCTCCCTGCCCCTCCCCTGCTCACATTCTGTCTCTCTCTCTCTCTCAAAAATAAATAAACATTAAAAAAAAATTTTTTTTAAAGCTTCCACTGGTTTAGTTTTTGTAGTTAATAGTGTAGAATAGTGATAAAGAGACCAAGGGAATGCTGAGTTTGAGTTTGTTTTTTTTTTTTTACTTGTTGACCTTGAAGGAATTCTCAAAAAGCACCCTACTATCGTACTGGAAAATGTATTTGACATTTTCATCCCTACATGTAAAAAAAAATGTGTTTGTGTATGTGTGTATTTGTGTATGTGTGTATTTGAAAGAAAAACAGAGAGAATTATTATTTTACTCATATTACCCTTGAAGAAAATAATGTTTAGAGAACTTAATTTGATGATCAAGAATTTTATTTTGGCTTCTTCCCACCACACTATAGCTATACTGTGGATAGCCAAAGAGTCGTCCTCTTCGCAATTGGAAATGGAGTTTAGGAACACGGTAAAAAGAGATGAACCTGTGGTGACAGCCATAAAATTTGAAAGAAGAGAATGGGGAAATGAAAGAAAGAAGAGAATGGGGAAATGAAAGAAAGAAAAGAACAGATATGTGAAAATCAGTCACACTTAGTACATTCAAGATATACCCCGTACAAGGGTATTGTGATAAATATTTGTAAATAAATGCTACAAGGAAGGAAACAGTTGGGTAAGAGGGATGGGAGATGGCTGGAACGGTAGACATCAAGCGAAGAGAGAGGAAGCAGTCTTGGCAGATGTTGGAGAAGTGGAGCGAGGGCTGGTCCACAATGCTGAATGCTAGTCCAGGGTGGCAACGATTGGGGATGGAGGCAAACTTCTCAGAGTTTAAGAAAGCTTCTTGGAACTGAAAGCCAATGAACTGGAGACATCTCTAGGATGTGACAGTGTTTTAAAACTTCACCTTTAAAAATTCCTTGGGAAAGCAATCATTTCTTTATAAAAAAAAAAAAAAGTAAGAAAGAAAAGAAAGAAAAACTTTAAAGGGATTTGAACATAAAAGCAAAAGGCTAAGAAGCCAACCCCAAAAGAAGTTGCCTACGACGGCATGCAGTATTTGAAAACAAGCTTCTAGAGAATTTACCAGAGTGTGAAAGAGTTATGCAAACCGATCAATTTTGGCTTAGAGCGGTCTCAAGTGTGTTATAGGGCTGTGAGCATTTTCTCTGAGATACGTATGAGCGAACTTTCAGACACTCCTCCTCCTGGGGACAGCAAGCTTTATCACAGTAATGAGATTCCAGTTACATGGTAGGAAGACTCCCATGCACATGTTATTAAATAGGCTGTGCCTTTCCCTTAACAGGAAAAGATCTCTTGTTTTGGAAAGAGCAAGGCAGCACTCAGACAGGAAGGGCTCCTTAGTGCTGAGCTCAGTGACTTCAGATCTTTTGTTCTTCAGTCTCCAGAGCTAGAGCAAAGGATGTGGCTGGGGTAGGAGGCGGGGACTGTGTGTGTGTGTGTGTGTGTGTGTGTGTGTGTGTGTTTTCTCATTTCCGCTTCCCCTTTCTGGGCTGGCAACAGCAATTTCATGAGGACAGAGAGAAAGGTACAACATACAATATGATACTTTGTCACTGTCCTCACTCAGGTCCCCATACCTGGGAAGGGCTTGGCCGGGCTTTGACAACCGCTTTGCCTCACACGCTGCTCTCTACCAGCAGACAGGTGAGTATAATTTCCACCTCAATTTTAAGATGATACTGATTTGGGATGGTGCTGGGAGATAGGAAGCAGGTAGGAGAGAAATCACATTGCCAAGAAAAGGGAAAAGTCAGGAGCAAATTTCCCACATTCTCGACTTCAACCTTAAAAAATTCATCACTACCTCGCGGAACAAAACATCCCTTTTTTTTTTTTTCTTCCCTCCTCCTATTCCCAGAAAGGTACTCTGTGTCGGGTCACAAAACATGGGTTCTTCTGATGGCCTGAAGTAATATTTAAGAATTTTTTTACCTTTCTCACCTGGGAAGTCCCTCTCTGTGTCTTGCTGTACTCCCTCGTGCTGTAATTCCAATCTGATCCTTACTTTGAAAGGTTCTCAAGGAGAAGAGTTTCTCAACTTCCCTGTAGGTTCCATTCCAGCTCCCATAACGGTGAACAAGTGGGAATCTCTAGCTGAAATTAATGTTGCTTTTGCAGATGTAACTACTTTCCTCAGAAGCTGCAGAAGAAAGCTGGTGAAGAGATAAACTGTAGCAAGATATACGGGGATTAGATACGAGGGAGAATTCACACCATCGGACAATGCCAGGCCAATTCAATGGGAAGGTTCTAGAAAGATAACCACCTGTGAGGGTTGTTTTCCAGACTGTCCATCTCAGAGATGGATCTGTGGATATGTTGACCACTTAATGACTTACCTTATGTGGGATGGGGGGTCTGTGCTCCATGACTTACCTCATCTGGGATGGGGGGTGGTCTGTGATCCTCCAGCACCCTTTGTCTTATAGGCAGCCAGGCTGAGCATGTCACTCCCTACATGAGTTTGGGGGAAGGTAAAGGAGTGGAAAGATCCTTGCACTGGGGTTTTCCCAGGCCCCCGCTATGCTCCTGCACTTTCCAGTGGGTGGTGAAGAGGCGGGTCCCCAACATAGAACAAGGACAAGAGAAAAGAGCCCCACAGAAATGGTTTGATAAGATCATGAGGATTTATGAGTACTGGTGACTCTGTCTATCACAAATGACTGCCTGTCTAGGCAAGGGGACTTTTTAGACAGTATGTGGGAGGCTGAGGATAGGAGGTTGGAGGTTGGAGGTTGGAGGCTTTCAACTTGTGTGTCCAAGCTTACAGACTTAAGGGTTGTTAGGCTTGAGTGATTGGAGCCAAAGATCTGGCATGATTATCCTGTAACAGGATGCATTATTAGGAGGAAGGTAAGCCAGGTTTATTTTCTCTCTCTCTCTCTCTCTCTACTAGAATACTATCGGGGTTAACAAGCAGAAGGTGTAACAAGAGGGATAGAAAGAGATCTAACAAATGATTTCTTATTCATGGACACCCCAGGGAGTTTAAAGCCATCTTAATAACCTTTCATCACAACTCCCTGGCCCCTGAAAGGGGGATGGAGCCTTGGGATTAAACATTACATAGTGGCCACAGGAATCAGAACAGTCATTTTTAGCTCAGGGTTTATGACTCTCATTCTAATGGAGAATGGAGAGGAGGTTTGGTCTCAGCTTAGATCATGACTCGTGGGCCCACTCTAGGCTACAGTAAGGAGAAAAGATCAGACATTTATTGCCACTTGATAATTGACAACTGTTTTCCACCTGCAGGGCAAAATCGAAGTGGGTGTTCTGGTACCCACTGTGCTTTGTGCCCTGCCCACACCCAAGCCTAACACAGAATTGCTTAAACATAGATTTTGAGAAGAGAGGGTGTAGATATGTGAAAAATAAGAGGGGAGAATAAAAATGAGCCCATGAGGGAAAGAGCTGCATTACCATGGAAACAGGGATGAAGAATTAAAGACGTGCCAAGAAAGCTGCTCACCCTCACTTCTGTCTCTAGACTGAGCTATCTACACACCAGGACAGATGAACAGATGTTTCTTAGTCCTGCTAGCTTTAGAGCCCATCCAGGTGAAAAAAAATTAGTATCTCCCAACACCGAGAGCACCGAATGACTCTTTTCCAAATGTATAACTTTAATGTTTCCTGTGGTACTTGACAAGCCTTCCATGGAACTCATTCACACTGTGGAAGTGGACGTAGGGAAGAAAGGGAAGGAGAGAGAAAGTAGTCTCTGGTGGTCTTCTTTCAGTATTGATTCAGCTGAAATTATTTGGGGGAGAAAGGTGGTGAAAGAGGAGGGTAAAATAGTTATATTGATTAACTGGAATTTTTCTTGGAATTGTCAAACAACATCCCCCTTTTCCCTGAAATAGATTGAACTGCTGCTTTAGACCACAGACGTCTCCGAATGCTCAAAGGCTATACTCAGGGTAATGTTTGCTCTGAAGATCTTCCCAACTGCGGTGGCATGGAAGATAACTAGAAATTAGGAGTGTATTTCCTACCTGTGAAGGAACGTGAGAGCATAGGGCAGGTTGGGGGCGTGTTGAATGGGGTGCAGTCAACCTGGTTTGAGGTGGAGATTGTCCTATCTATAAACAGAGAAATGGCTGTCCTGGGATTTCCCACAGGCCTTTGCAATGGGGGTGATATGTGTGTATCTTGGCTGTAAATGCGAATGAGATGCAGAAGGTCTTGTGGGCCTCATCATGGAAACTCTGTTTCCTCCTTATCTCTTCCCACGCTTGTTTTCATTCTTAGTCCCAGTTTATAGGCCCTGGTTGGGTGTAGGCACGATACAGACAGAAGAGAAGAGAGGTCTGTCTGATACATGTCCCTGGGAGGAGCCCCAGAGTGGAAACCAGAGTGGCATGAGGAAGGCTGTGTGATGTAAAGGAAAAAGCGTATACTTGGGGCTCCGAACTTGGGAACTTTGAGTCCCACTTATAACCATCATATTTTATGTGAGTTCAGATAAGCCTCTCTCTCTCTCTCTCTCTCTCTCCCTGTCTCATTGTCTCCTTCCGTCTCCCTATCTTTCTCCCTCTCTCCCTCCCTCCCCACTCCTCTTTTTCAAAATGACTGACTGGGATTAAATGGTCTCTCTGGTCCCTTTGGGCATTAAGAAGGAAGGACCTACTTAGTGTTTATGTTTCATTTCTGCTTAACAGCAACACCCCTCTTTCACCATATGGATTTTACACACACTACTGTATCATGTTGCTCACTCTTTCTTCCTTCTTATTCCTGGAAATGTCCCAACTTTAGTGAATGGTTTAGACTGAGGGAAGATTAATAATAATAACTGCTATCCTTTATGAAGCACCTCCCTTATACATCAGGGACTTAACATACATTACCTGATATTAGCTCCCTAGAGCTCAACTAGTTGTATGTTACCTGTTTTACTTATGAAGAAACTTAGGTTTAGAGGGGACAGGTAAGTTACCATTTACATATGCAGTAGGGAGATAGAACTGTGATTCCAAACAAGGTTTATTCTGATTCCAAGGCTCTTGCTCTTTCTACAGTTTTCCTTCTCAAAAGTTGGCCATCCTTACTGGGTCCCTTAAAAATACCCCCTTGAGATACCTGCAAACAGCTGATATTTAACAGGTACAAAATGTTAGATCCATAATGATTGTTAAAATATTTCAATAGTTCCGGGGTGCCTGGATGGCTCAGTCGGTTGAGTGTTCCACTTCAGCTCAGGTCATGATTTCACAGCTGGTGAGTTCGAGCCCTGCATCAAACTTGCTGGTATCAGCACAGAGCCCACTTCAGATATTCTGTCCCCTTCTCTCTCCGCCCCTTCCCCACTTGTGCTCTCTCTCAAAACAAAATTAAAAAAAAAAATTTTAAATAGGGGCACCTGGGTGGCTCAGTTGGTTGAGTGTCCGACTTCAGCTCAGGTCATGATCTCCTTGCTCGTGGGTTCGAGCCCCGTGTCAGACTACATGCCGACAGCTGGGAGCCTGGAGCCTACTTCGGATTTTGTGTCTCCCCCTCTCTCTCTGCCCCTCCCGTGCTTCTGCTCTGTCTCTCTCTGTCTCTCAATAATGAATAAATGTTAAAATTTTTTTTTTAATATTTAAATAGTTCCATACCAAGTTATGATAAATATCAATTGCTTCAAGCCACTGAGCGCCCATAACCAACCCAACTATCCGAAAGTAATGTGCAATTCTAGGCAGCCCTTTTCCCCTCAACTAGAACCTAGTTGGACCCTCGTTGCTGAAACACTCTGTAAGCCTGACAAAAGCAAAACTGCATCATAATCTAGTTGGAGTTCAGAAGGAAAACTATGCTAATAACCAAATGAAGCAACACTTCCTTCACGAAGACTGTCACAAAGCCAAGGATAAATTTATTTTGGTTTACACTGTCTCTTCTATACCGGGCTATAAAGTAGAGAGTTTATATAGCATGTGAAATGGATAATTTACAAAAATAGTTTCTCCTTTCTTTTATCCCAAATTACATGTACCACTGATACTTGGGTGGTGATATTAGGTTATTTTCCTGTTCTGTAATTAATGGAAAGACCACACAACTAGAGTCAGACCAACCTGAGTTTAAATCTCAGCATTACAAAATCCTAAATATATGACCCTGGGTAAGTCACATATCTTCCTGAGTTTCACATAACAGTAATTAGCTCAAAGGTGATTGTCTTGATTAAGTGATAGTGTTTACAGGAAGATCTTATGGATAAATATAAGGTACTCTACACATCCCAGTTATTATTAGCACCTATCACTTTGACTTACCCATGTAGCGAATCTGACTACATCCCTTAGAAAAACATACTTGAGGTATATGATGTTCTCAGTGTAGTAACAATGACAGAACTACAAAGGTTTTCTCCTGATACTAAACTCTCTGCTTCTGCTGATGATTTTCATTAGAAGATATTCATTTCAAAGCTCTTATTTCCTGAATCTTCTTTTGTCTAATTTCCATCCTATCAGCTGAAATTTCTACTTTTAACTATAACATCCTCAGAACAAAGAGAATTCCTTCCTACTCTATTTGTTGTAGTCAGATTCCAGAACATTGGACAGGTTGTGGAGAAATATTTGGGGAGTGAACCTTTAGAGAACTGGAGAAAAGAGGAAAGGGCAAAGGGCTGGAAATGAGAGCAGAAGGGCGAAATAAGGCTTTTAAGGGGTAATTCAGGTAAATAGCAACAGAAGTAGTGTGGAATTTTTTGGGTTGAGGGGGCGGGCAGTTCGTAGGAACATCAGGGAAAAGTACCAGCAAGCTAGGACTTCCTTCCTCATAGAAGTTAGATTAAGTACAATTTTGTAATATAAACCAGCATCAAGAAAGATAACAATCAGATTCCAAAAGGAACCTCTGACCAAGGAATGGAAACTTAGAATGGAACACTCTGGAAAAATAATTTTTTAAATATAGAAGAATTTGGTAATTCAAGTGTTGCAAAATTTTGGTCAAACCCATGTGACCCCTACGTTCCATCAAGAAAGGATCAGCATGACTATGCCCCAAGCCTCTTTCCTCTTCTCTACAAGGTATAAAATATATATATACATTAGGATTTGGGACCTTGTGGAAAGTCAGGAGCACCTGTCCCGTAACACCTACTAAACGAGGGTAGTTTCTCAGCGCCAGTCTGATTCTCACGTCTCTGCAGGTACAGCATTTGCTGAGCTCTTCCTGTTGCAAAGGTATGATGCCGTGTCTGAGTTGGGGCTTGGGGGAGGGTTGATGAGGAGTGACACATAACGACCGATGGGTGACCATGTACCTCTTGCTGGGTGTGGTAGAGGCACATGTGGCAGTTGCTAGAGGCAGGTAAGAGAAGCAATGACTTGAATCAGCCTTCAAAGTGTAGACAGAATTTGTCTGGATAGAATATGCTGTGGATGACACAGCATAAGCCAAAGAAAAAGAAGTGGAAAAGTTGAAAAAAGGGCAGTAACACCTAATGGAATCACGCTCATTTGGGTTCCTTCTCAGCTTCCCTCGTTCAAAGACTCAAGACTCACCGCTTTCCTGGGTCAATGAAAGTTGGAAGTGTAGGAACCTCATAAGCCAGGGCCACCTTAAAAAGGAATCTGCCAAGTGGGAAGTAACACCAGAGGCCGCTGGACCATTTCCTAATGCGTACGGGGAAAATGATACAAAGGCATTTGCTTTTACAGATAGTAGCCATACAGGTATTTGAAACCCAACTCAAATAAATTCGTATACATTGGTCTCGAAGGTAAATGTACACAACATCGAATCCCACCAATTCATTTTCAAGAGGATGAAACTGCTCCCCAAGGAAAGAATGTAATTGGCTTGCCAGACGTCAATGGATCGGACAAAAAGTTTGAAAGAATGTCCACGTCTCCCGATTCCTCCCGGTCAACACTCTTTACACTGCACCACACTCTGTGGCACATGTGGGTGTGTTTGTGTAACTTGTCTGAAGGAAATAGCTCCACACCCTTCCCTCTCTTACATGAGGTCCCAAGGCCTTCAAAGGTGCCATTTCGACCGCTGCGTGCACCCATCCATCCTTCAATTCTTTCTAACACTTGTCACTGCTGATGTGCTTCTCTGATATCATGTGCCACTTCCTCCAGATTCCCACAAAGAATACTCAGTTTCCTACCTCTCAGCAGCACAGCTTCCTCCCTGCAACCGCTAACCAGACAGTTCTATCCCTCCCTCCCTCATAACATCGCTGAGCTTCTCGCTCCCACATAACACCCGTGAACAGGTCTCTGTGGCAGAGATTGGGAGAATTGCTCAATTCTCTGAGCCCGTGACCAGTTTGCCAAGGTTGAGATTAGCTTAGATACGGCTGGCATCCTTTCTTTCAGACTTGAAACCGTGTCGCTTCCCCAGGTGAAGAAAGTATTCCATTCTCGCACAAATTGTTCCAAAAATGGCTGTCATTCTCAGTGGGTGGTAGAGACCTTAACTTGTCTAGCCTTTCTGTTGCTGTAACCATAATGGTCATTTATTTATAAGCCCTTCTTTGGAACACTTATTCATTGCAGATTCTGTTTCCATGGGCTTTCTCCCGTAGGTATTTACACTGAGTAAAACCTTTGTGCATAGGACAGAAGAGCAAATAAGAATAGTTAAGAAGGGGTGCCTGGCTGGCTCAGTCGGAAGAGCATGGGACCCTTAATCTCATGGTCAGGAGTTCGAGACCCACATTAGGTGTAGAGATTACTAAAAATAATAATAATAATAAACTTAAAACAGAAAGGAATAGTTAAGAAATTACAACTTCTTTTCATAATTATAGGAGCTCCTAGAACAGAAACAAGTCTTAGACTCTCAAATTCATCTCTTTTCTCCCAACTTGAAGATGGAAACATTGTTACATGCTTAGTAGCACACAGTTATAAGTTCATTGTTAACCCTTTGGAAGCTGATCTCCCTACATAGGTCTCTTAGGTTATGATGAATCTGTAAAGCAATGGGCTCCTTTGGGGAATAGTCACCTACTGAACATTCATTCGTTTAGAGAATAAGTATTTCCTAAGTAACTACAATGAATTCCTCTCGGTTTTATGCATTAGGGATACAGCAGTGAACAACCCAGACAAAATCTCTGTCCTTGTGGAGTTTATATTCCAGTCAGAAGAGCAAACAATAAATAGGATTAACAAATAAAATATCAACTATGTTAGTGATAAGGACTAAGAAGAAAAAATGGGCAGGGAAGGAAATCCGTGAAGGTGACTATTGTAGGCTATAGAACCCGGGTCTGACTTCATGAAGAAGGTTGGTTAAGAGTGGGCTTTGCAAGTGAAGTATGTCAAAGGCTGAGGAAGAGGCAGATGGAGAGGGGAAAGAACATGACAAAAGTGTAGGGTTTAAAAGGAGATAAGCATTTTCAGGAGGCAAAGAGGAACTTAGCCTATATGCGTGTAATATATTTTCCAAGATGTGGAGGAATGTAGAATAGAATTCCTATCACAGAAGATGTTGAAACCCAAGTAGAGGCGTCTATCTACCATCTCCACTGGTGAGATTCGGACACTCTGCTGGCCTTATAGGGGTTTAACTGTAAAATGACACATCACAAATTTATGGTATGAGAAGCATCAAATTTTAGAGCATAATGTCCCAGTTGAGCAACTGAGAACAGAGAAATGGACTGAAATTTCCAAGGTCATACCACTAGCAAGTGGCAGAGTAAAGTGTGGGAGTCATATATTCTTTCTTTCCTTCTTTCCTTCCCTCCTTTTTCTCCTCCCTCCCTCTTTCCTCTCCTCCCTCCTTCTTCTCCTTTCCTCCCTCCCTCTCTCCCTCTTCCCTTCCCTCCTTCCTTCCTTCCCTCCTTCCTTTCTTTCTTCCTTTCTTCACTTCTTCCTCCCCTCCTTTTTTCCTGCCCTGCTGCCTTCCTTTTAAATCCCCCTCATCGCCAAAAAAAACCTCTCCTTTGTGAGCTGAAGAATTCTTGTGTTTGAGATGAGGTCCAATTACTCTGGGAATTAAAGACAGTAGGCAAGTCAGCCTTTGATGTTTTCTTCTTTGGACCAACTAACACCAACCTATTCAATATTTTGAAGGTGAAGAACTTGGTAAATAAACCCCAGTCAAAGCTTTTTAGACTCTTTTCCTCAGTTCTTCCTAGTGGTAATTTCATCCTCCTTTTTATCACCTCACAGCATCTCTGTCTAAAGGACAAGTTTTTTTCTGCACCGCCTCTTTGTGGCTTCTCTGCGTCACAAGCTTAATTTATTCATTTAATTTGCCTTAAAAGGCACAAACAGTGGATGAAGAGCCGGGTGCTCTGGGTTAACAACTTCTCAAAGTGCCGGCTGCTGTCTCTCCTTGGAGGATATTTTTGCTGTTGGGCTGGACACAAGTGAAAGAATTTAGCTCAGACAACAGTAACTATGTATTCTTTGTTTCTGGATATGTTTTGTCTGTAGCAAGCAGAGGCATCCAAAACAATTTCATTGCCCTAGGAAGGCATCTTATGTTCCGGATGTTCTTCTCAAAAATAGCTGTTTTAGGGCCTAAATTGTTGAATACCTCCCTAATGATCTTGTTTTTAAGTCCTTGAAGAATAAGAAGTCTAAGGAAACTGGCATTCTTATTCTTTTCCTGTTGTTTTCCTTTGCTCCAACAATTAAAAAAAATTTTTTAATGTTTATTTGTTTTTTGAAAGAGAGAGAGAGAGAGACAGGCAGAGCATGAGCAGGGAAGGGGCAGAGAGAGAGGGAGACACAGAATCCCAAGCAGGCTCCAGGCTCTGAGCTGTCAGCACAGAGACTGACGTGGGGCTGGAACTCACGGACTGTGAGGTCATGACCTGAGCCAAAGTTGGACACTCAGTGGACTGAACCACCCAGGCACCCCTCCCTTGCTCGAACAATTAAAAGCACAGCGATGAAGAAGAAGCTGTTGGTGGCAGCTCTGGGGAGGAGACAGATGAGACCCCGAAGAGCTCTGGTCCCACTTCTACTTGTTCACCGTACGGGCTGAGTGAGAGTAGCAGGAGGGAAGAGGTAGGACAGAGTATAAGCCAGTGAATGTACCTCTAGGTACATCAGCCTCAAGGCTTTGTAAGCTCTATTTGGACAGCTGAGTGATTTTTTCCCCTCCTTCTTCCTCTTTGAATAAGTGGCTAGTGCCATCAGAATGCATCTTTGGGAGGAACACAAGAGATGTTGAGTGGGCAGTGTTAAATGAAATATGAATGCATTGGGGCACCTGGATGGCTCAGTCGGTTGAACCTCTGATTCGACTTTGGCTCAGGTCATGGTCTCAACAGCTGTGGGGCTGAGCCCCACGTCAGCGTGGAGCCTGCTTAGTATTCTCTCTCCCTCTCCCTCCCCCCCACCCCCCACCTCTCTAAAATAAAAACTAAAAACAAAGAAAAAAGAAAAAAATATATAAATGCATTGATGAACCAAGGCGTTAACTCATAGCTATGGAGAAACCGAGGTTGACAAATCAGAAAGTAATGATCCTGGAGGTTGTGACTGCTAATTGCATAAGGCCACATCTCCTTGTTGTTTGTATTATGGGAATTCTTTTCCAAGAGAAATCTTATGCGGATCCCTAATACATAAAACAGGAAACGAAACAAAACAAACAACAAACTCAGAATGACTGTAGCTGGAGTGACATCTTGGCTGTGGCACCTTAGAAAAAGTTGTTTAACCTTTCAGACCTGGAAATTCTTCATGCATCTCTATGAAGATCAAATAAAGTGAATTGTATACATTGCAAATGTAAAGATATTCTAATTTTTTTAACATTTATCTATTTTTGAGAGACAGAGAGAGACAGAGTGCAAGTGGGGGAGGGGCAGCGAGAGAAGGAGACACAGAAGTGAAGCAAGCTCCAGGCTCTGAGCTGTCAGCACAGAGCCCGACGCGGGGCTCGAACTCACAAACCGTGAGATCATGACTTGAGCCAAAGTCAGATGCCCAACTGACTGAGCCACCCAGGCACCCCTAAAGATATTCTAATTTTAATGGAAGCTTCTGAGAGGCAACATCATTAAGGATTAGAGAAAGTTTATTTTGTTTTGTTTTATTTTGTTTTGTTTTGTTTTGTTTTGTTTTACACAGAGAGCACGCACACCAGCAGGGGAGAGGGGCAGAGGGAGAGAGAGTGAGAGAGAGAGAGAGAGAAAATCTTAACCAAGCTCCTCACTCAGCACAGATCCCACAACCCTGGGATTATGACGTGAGCCAAAGTTAAGAGTCAGACACTCAACTGACTGAGCCACCTACATGCCCCCAAAAGTTGTTTTTTAATATAGTATGTCAACTTTCATGAGAAGTAGCAGTTCTTTTATGTTAGAAGAACTTTCTCAATGTCCTTTACATCATAAGATGTTCGAAATTGCCAGATTTGCTGATTTGAAAGACTTGCCCTGGTATATTTCAGAACATTTTTTTTTTTTCTTTTGGAAGACAGAGGAAGGGCTGGACATCTCCTCCCTCTTCCTGGATGGGCACAGAGGTCATGCTCCTTGATGCAGAGCTGGGGAGTTGTGGGGCAACCCTGGGGTGGCTTCTGAACGGACGATGAGGGGGCTATCACTGTGTTTCAGCTCTCAGAAGAACAGCATTACGTGGCGGGAGGCCCTGAAGTCTGAGCCAGGGCCATGGAGGGCTCTGTGCTGAGCCCCACGTCCTGGGAGAAGCGGCGGGCCTGGCTCCGGCAGAGCCGCCACTGGCAGACCCAGGTCTTGGAAGAGGAGGCTGGGGCCATCCTGCAAGATGTCTCAGATCCTGAGCCTTCCAGCCTGGATGACGTTTTCCAGGAAGGTAAGAGGCAGTTAGACCACAAATAGACTTCCACATCGCCTGGTGCTGGGGAAAATGTGCCCACGGGCACAGGTCTGCAGAGCGTGGGCAGTGGTTTCCTGGGTGAGGCTAGGCCTTCAGGGAGGCTCATTTTGATGGGTTTAATGAGTTTAAAGGAAGAAGAGTGAAATGATACAAGATATAGATTGTGGGAGAGAGAGAGAGAGATAGGCATAAGATGAGGAAAAAGAAAGCACATTGTTGCATCATCCCGGGCTATAAGGGCCTGAGGTCAGGGTTCTCTTGAATGCTTTGGGGCATTTTTATTTTGTCTGTGCAACAAGGTTACACTCAAGTGGATGCTGAGACTCTGACTTCAACTCCGCTGCTAGGGAGCTGTGTGACCTTTGGCTAGTCACTTACCTCTCACAGGCGTGTTTGTCTGATTGAAGTGGTCATACCTCAAGTCGTGGTAGTACGTTTTCTATGTGCCTCTCACAGCTTCTTAGAGGTTCAAATGAGACTGTAGACCTAAGAGTTAAAAAAAAAACAAAAAAACTTTTATATAAATAAATCCATCCTTGCTTATTTGGCAGAAAACAAAAGTGTAAGCACAAAATTCTGATTTTTTTGTTGTCTTTTTCTTTTTATTATTATTATTTTTTAAATTTTGTTAGAGAAGAATCCACCCCTGTTCCCAAACCTTGAGGAAAAGGGAGCCGTGGGCCTGCCATCCTGGGCATTTTCCACAATCCAGGCAGAAGGGGGCGGGAAGCAGAGAGAGAAGAAACACCCACTATTTTTATACATGGGAGAATTCTCTCATCTCTTACAGAAAAGCTTTGTGGGGGGAAAGGGGTCATGGTACGGCTTACATAAGGACAAACTTGCAGAACAGGCTGAGTTGCAGGGAGGAAGCCTGGCCTCCTTTAGCTCTCACGGCGATCTGCTCTCTGCTATTTCCAGGGAATCCGATCAGTAAGATTGAAGACTGGCTACAGGACTGCGGGTAAGTGCCAGACGGGCGGTGACAGTGAGTGGGGTGGATGGCTAAATCTGCGAACAGGCCCTGACTCTTGGGAGCTCAGAGACAGCGAAACGGGTTTGACTGGGCTTCATGGTTAGATGTGAGGTGGAAATGGCCGGGGTGGGGGTGTGGATTGCAAGGGTTTGGGGCGAATGTGGGGAGTGGGCCATGAATGAAGCACAGCTCTGGGCTGAGACTAAGTTAGGAGCGGAGGCCTGGAAATCCAGACTGGATGCGGTCTATAGTCCAGAATGATGGACATCTGCAGTTAAGGGCACTGTCCGGGCTTTTCAGATCCCTCCTCCATTGCTTCTTCTTCAGACTGAAGTCTGACACTGTATAACAAAACAGGAGTTAGAAACCCAATTGTCCTTTTTTTTTTTTAACTTATTTAAAATCAAGTTAGTTCACATGCAGTGCAGTATTGGTTTCTGGAGTAGAACCCACTGATTCATCACTTACATATCACACCCAATGCTCATCTCAACAAATGCCCTCCTTAATGCCCATCACCCATCTAGCCCATACTCCCACCCACCAGCCCTCCAGCAACCCTCAGTTTGTTCTCTGTATTTAAGAGTCTCATATGGTTTGACTCCCTCTCTTTTTATCTTATTTTCCTTCCCTTCCCCTAAGTTCATCTGTTTTGTTTCCTAAATTCCACATATGAGTGAAATCGTATGATATTTCTCAGAAACCTCATTGTTCTTATCATCATAGGAATTCATCACTGTGTTAATTTCTACTACAGAACGCAGGAAGACAGGCTGTCGGTTTACCCCAGTCATTGAAACCAGAACTGGAGAAGGTACTTCAGGGCAAAATGCAGTATCTCTCTCCTCGGAAACAGTAAAATACGAGACCCCACACCTCATCAGTACCTAACCCTAACCCTAACCCTACTTTTAAGTAGGCTCAGTCTACCCAGAGGGAAAGCTTCTATGCCCTACTTAATCCTGATCCTCTGTGTGATGATGCTGAGAATGCAGCTCCTTAGTTCCCCTTATGTTTCAAACTTTATATGGCCTTCAATCTATAAAGTCTGGGGACCTGTTAACATATCAATAAACCCATCCTTGCTTATTTGGTAGGAAATGAATCATCTAAGGTTATTTATTTCAATTCTGCCCCAGAAGGTAATGCCAGGAGGGATTTATTTTGTGGTTTTGTGGTTTACAAAACATATTGTCCTTCTTGTCCTAATCTGGTTCACAATTCATTGACTTCAAAGTCAGTAAAGGGTCCTCAAAGTTCAGAAAGTTGAAGGGGTGGTGGTAATAGGAATGCTGGCATTTTTTGGTGCATCACAACTGTCCTAGGATTTAGAACGCCTCACCTGATACCTACTGGAGAACCAGTCAGCTCCTGGTCTTTCTATCATGAACTATTCTTGAGTCAATTTAAATTCATCAGTAATTGTTGACAGCATATTTGCTGATAATGTCTGATCGTCTAAATGCCCTCAGAGGGGGCCAAGTAGTTTAAAATATGCTCCTTGACTCAAAACATACTACATTCCAGCTGGAAAGAATAAATTCACAGAAACACAAGATTGTAAACTCCAGAAATTACGTTCCCCCCCCCCATATTTTACAAAAATAAACCCTAAACAAAACATGGGCTGAAAAAAATAGTCTGGTGAGTAAAGAGGCTCCAGGATTTGAGCCAAAAGTTGTGCTAACTATCTGTGGAACCACCTGTAAGAAAACAATCAACACTCCTTCTATTTCAGACTCCTTGCCTAGAAAGTAGAGACCTAGAATAATAATAAAGTTTCAATGTTTATTGTGAGATTTAAATGATATAGTATATGCACAAATGCTTTATGCTCTGTAATAATACGTGAGCGGTGAGGTTTATAAAGGAGGGGCTTTGTGCTACTTGAAAATTTCACAAAATAGACCTGCCTATATACTTAGCATCTGTCTGTCTAAATCTCTTTATTTCTCAGAAAAGTATGTGCAGAAGGGATACATGCCAACTCGAGGATAGTGGTCACCTCTGGGAAGGAATGGGAGTAAAATGAGGCTGTAGTTATATTTTTAATATTATATTTTTATTTTTATTAAGAGAGTTCAGGAACAAATATGACAGAATGCTTACAGGTGTGAAAGTAGGGTGGCAAGTGCAAGGTATCTGTCATTTTTTCTTTACCTTTTGATGTTGTTGAAAAAATTTTAATAGTGAAACTTTAAAAAGCCCACAGGAAAATCTCTTAATACACATTTGTCAGGGTGCCTGGGTGACTCAGTCAGTTAAGCATTCGACTCTTGATTTCGACTCAGCTCATGATCTCACGGTTTATGAGTTCAAGCCCCACACTGGGCTCTGTGCCAAGAATGCAGAGCCTGCTTGGGGTTCTCTCTCTCTCCTCTCTCTGCCTCTCTCTCTCTCTCTCTCTCTCTCAATATAAATAAATAAACTTAAAAAAACTACATTTGTCTCTGGAGGGGGAATTATTAGGTTTATAAAATATTTCCAATTATATCTATTTTTGAATCCTCCCTAATACAATGTAATACTTTTTAGTTATATGAAACAATTAGAAAAATTAAAGGTTAAGGATGATTGACGGTAGCGAGAGAACACTTGATTTTGGTAATAGACATTGAAGAAGATAGGGAAAATGCATTCCAGATATGACTTTCTGAGTCACCACAGTGTTCAATTCTTAGGCTGCCAAGACCACAGACGAGACAAGATGAACGAGGAGCCCATATTCACCGGATACCTGTCCACTCTGTTGACAGGTGCTTGGCCGCACTTCTCAAATTTTATTTCAAGGCTCTATGGTTTCCATTTTCTTTCCAGTGCCAAATAAACATTCTCTGATAGCAACACGGTTTTGTTTTCTGACAGGCTCTCCAGGAAAACCTGCCAACTTCCTGAGTAATTTAGTGTCAGTGTCTCTCAGTGTATTGAATCCAGTGGCAGACCATTCTGCTGCAGGTCTAGATCATGTATATCTTCACAAACTATGCCTCTCCTTTTTCTTTCTCCTCTTAAAGCTCCCAGGGGGGTTTCTAGGATATGAGTGTGTTGCTTGTGCATCATGAGAGGTAGGGTTGGGAGCCCAGAAATCATCTGTGTGGACTTGAGCTTAAATCTCACAGGCAAGATCTATGGAAATTGCTGGAAGAAGCTAAAAAGAGTCACATCCTTCTTTTCACAATCCGATCCTCCCTCCTACTTCTGCTTAGGAACTCGCTATACAAGACAAACAGTACCTTGGCTCTCCTATTTCAGACTTGAGATGATGCAAAGGGATCTTTCAGTGCAAGACAGAGAAGAGCAGCTACGGATCTAGTTCCTAGTCATGGGTTTTATGTCCTAAGCATTAATACACGAAAGGCCTGGTACTTGGGTGATGGTCATGAAGTTTTCAGTCATCTTCGGGTCAATCAGTAGATCCAGACTCATGTCCGTACTTCTATAGTAGATTCCACCTACACACAGCCTACTGTCCCAAAGCTCATCCTGGGCTGGTCCTCATATAGAGAATATGAACATGCCTGCCAGGGCACAACCAGAGAAGAGACATGTAGGCTGAACACCCAACAAAACCTCGTATTTAGTGAATAGCACTGAGTTGTGCTTGGACACCCCAGAAATTTTACCTGCGGTATTCTTTAAAGTAAATTTTATTGAAGTTTAGCATACATATCAATTGAATTTTTCTTTTTAATATAACTGTAGTACAGCTCAACACGTATAAGTTTCAGTTACACTAGATGAGTGAGTCTTAGAGCTCTACACAACATAGTGCCTATATTAACAGTGCAGTATTGTTAACAATGCAGTATTGTGTGCTTCGAAGTTTGTTGAGGGTAGGTCTCCTGTTAAATGTTCATTCTTTTTTGTCGTTGTGAAGCATTAATTTATCATACGATTTGTCCATTTTACAATAGAGATTTGGTGTCTCCCAGTTCTGGAGGGCTTTGATACTTCCATTACATGTAGCTACATCACAAGCATTAAATGCAATAGTCAACCTCACTATTCTAATAGTTGACTTTATATGTTGTGGTTCTTTAGTAGTAATAGTAAATATAAATTTATACTGATATTTTTAATAGTGTATATACTAACATATATGTTCATAATATTATATTAAAATATATTTTTGTGTCATCTGTTAGGAAGAGAAGCACATTTATAGAGTTACCCATTCTTTTTTTTTTTTTATTTTAATTCAAGTTAGTTAACATATCGTGTGGTGTAGGTTTCAGGAGTAGAATTTAGTGGTTCATCACTTACAAATAATACCCAGTGCTCATCCCAACAAGTCCCTTCCTTAATGCCCACCACCCATTTAGCCCATCCCGCCCCCCACTAGCCTTCCAGCAACCCTCAGTTTGTTCTCTGTATTTAAGACTCTCTTACGGTTTGACTTTTATCTTATTTTTCCTTCCCTTCCCTTATGTTCATCTGTTTTGTTTCTTAAATTTCACGTATGAGTGAAATCATATGAGAGTTAACCATCCTTAATTAGCTTGTGTATTACATTATTTTATAATGTACCTTGATGTGCAGTTTTTTTTTTTTTCATGAAGACGTAAAAATACAGATTTTGGAAAACATGACTGATTTTCCACTATTGAAAGGAAGGTGCCAATAAAAGATGTCTATATATGCAGTGATTTATTTTGCAAAACTCAAACACAACTTGATCTATGGGTGTTCAGTTAGTAAACTCATTACCATCAATGAGTAATTAAACATTTCACTGAGTGATTACATACTGAGGTTAGATTCAAAGCATCATGTGCAACTTCCCGTTTAAAAACTTTCAGGAAAATGAACGCTGTAAAACTCACAACATATTAGTCCTTGGAAGCGGACATATCTAGGTATCCACATCCTCTTATGTAATATCTGAGAACAGCACAGCAGCCAGGAAGCAGGAATGCAATCACCTGTTTCAGACACAGAATTCTTCCTGGTTGGTAAAACTGAGTTGTTTCTCACTAGCAAGTATGCTGATTTCTGTCTGTCCCTCTTGTGGAGATGGTAAATGTTTGATAAGACCATACCTCAAAATGTAAAATCAGAATCTCTAACCAAAACGCAGTTTCTGCTGCTTCCTGAGAGATATGATCATGGCTCAGAGAGAAGGAAGAGGGTGTGGGGAGTCAAGTTGACCTCCTCCTACAAGTTGAAAACTATCAACACTTGTATCTGTCATGTGGAAATTATGGCACCCCTAAGCACTGCTACTATAAATGTATTTCTCTTGTTTTGTTTCTCTGTTTTTTCTTTCCTGTTTTACCTAGCAACTGCAGACTTGTCGCTTTCTGAGCTGACTTTGGACGGAGTGGTCAGTACAATAGCAGCACAATCTAAAATACAGTGCACCCTAGTCCCACTTCCCCTGACTACTTCTACGAATTTGTCAACTAGCCACTCTGTCTTAGCTTTCTTCAACATAAAGGCAGTTAAGTACTGCTGGTTCGCATTGGAAAATTACGTGAACTTGTGAGATTTATTTGAGGAAAAGCACCTTGGAAAATGTAGTGGCTTCAACCCTCATTTTTGCTCCTCAGGTACTCTGAAGAAGGGTTTTTTGAGGAAACAGGACAGTCAGGCTACAGTGGTGAGTATAGGCTCTCTTCTTTCTTCTATTATTCTTCTATCTGGACAGTGACATGGCTGTGTGTGTGTGTGTGTGTGTGTGTGTGTGTGTGTGTGTGTGAGAGAGAGAGAGAGAGAGAGAGTATATATACATGCACACACATATGCACATATAAGAATGCTGACTGCCTTTTAACTGTCTATAAAACACCTATTAGTAGTCACAAGGCAGTCTACGAGGTCCAAAAGATAGAGTAAGCGTTGGCTCAGCTGACAGGCTGACTAGTACTCAAAGATTATCTTCTGTTAGTGGTTGTTCAGCTACCAACCACCGTTACAGGAAAAGAGCTTTATAAGATGTGTGTGTTTATGCGTGTGAGTGTGAGTACACACCTCCGTGTGCTCACTACCTGACAGAGGATCGTGTACATGACTATGTGATATAGGAGACAGGTTAATTACAGGTGATTGTTTCAGTCTTTCTAAATCAAAATACAAATGTGATTTCTGAAGTAGTGTATGTATAGCTGGGGGGAGTTTTGCAAACATGTGATGTCTGATGTGATTATGTGTTTATAGATGTTCGTGTATATAAATGTGTGTGTGTGTGTGTGTGTGCATGTGTGTGTAAGCCTGTTTTCTGTGACCTTTGCCTTATTCCACAGGGTGCCTCAGCCATGGAACCAGCTTCGAAGATGATTTGACCCTAGGAGCAGAGGGTAAGTGGCACAGCTCTCTGATGTTGGAATCAAAAAAGAGGTTATACATTAGATACTTAAGAAATGAAAGGGTAGAATGCAAAGGGAGAACTGTGGAAAAAAGAAACCCATTCACTGGGGTCTTATCTGTAGGAAAAAAAGCAGTCTCGTTATGACGTAAGGTAAAACTCATAAAGCATCATGTGTCCAGACATACTTCCTCACCAACCTCACATGATGCCTACCAGTCCATCATGAGGGCTTTCATTTGGCTCCTGGGAAGATTACGTATAAAATCACCATAACATTGGCTGCCCAGACATCACTGAATCTGTATAGGAAGCGTAAAGCAGACTAAATACTGGGTATAAGAGAGAGATTGCCTGCAAGAAGATGACGGTTTAAATAAAGGATGGAGGTATTGCAATGTACCAGTGTCTCCCGGGACCTGTAGAGACTCACCCTGTGGGGAAGGAACACTAGCCTAGAAGGCTGAATGATGTTACCCTCCTCAGGACAGAGAAACTCTGGCCTAGACACCAGTCATGGTTTTTATAAGTTCAGAGGCTTAGGGCCACTTGTTCTCTGCCATGTCTGCCTCCCTTCCAGGTCTATGTTTGATGATCTTTAGATACTCCCGTGAAGAGCAGAGTTCATGGGGTTCAGCAAGCCTGTAGTAGTGGCAGAGAGGAATGGAGGGGGCTGAGTTTTAAGTTCAGAGAGGCAGCATAGGTGATTTTCATTTTCCCTTCTAACTTTCTTTTTGCCTTTTTGTTCCTTGCCCAGCCATACTGCTGGCCGCCAATGGCAAAGTCTTCTCCAGGTAAGTGTTAGGGTCACCCAGACTGAATGATGTCTCTGTCAGGAGCTACTGAACTAGGGTAGGTGTCAGAGTCAAAGAGATCAAACACAAAGAGCTAAAGGGTGAGATTTTCCAACCAGGAATGAGGCCCTAGACTGAGTTTGTGCAGTAGACGGTAGAAGGTACACAGCAGGGGGGTAAATATGCCCAGCAGAGCACGTCTTGGAACCAGGATGTAGACTGCTGACAAGAGTCATGTGACATCAGCTCTTATCCCTGCAGGAGTCTCCTGGAGACAGCCCGGCCCTTCCAGCTACTGGATCTTGGCTGCAGTTTGGCTTCCAGCAGCATGACCAGTGGGACCAACAAGACTAGTTCAAGGTAGATACCAGGTGTGGCAGGGTTGTACGAGTGGGGAAGAGGAGAGGCAGAAGAGAATGGAACCAAGAACCCTTGCCCATTTTTTCTTGGATACCTTACTGGAGATTCTATGCAGTCACGTACTTGAGAAGTATGTCCACATTTGCTTCAAGAACAACGGGCAGGGGGCAGTGCAGAGGAATCCATGGCTCAGAGCTGGAATGCTGTGTCAAACAGAGGTGAACTTGTACCCCAGGAGGTGTAGTATGGGTATCACCACAGTTCCTAGACTTATAGCAATTGTTTACGGTAAATGCATTGATTGATTGATTTGTTGATTGAATGAAGCAATTAAATATTGATTCACTCAGGCAATTTTGTATCCCCTTATGCAGATGGGGCAATGACTATGTGAAATTTGAAAACGTGAAGCAAAGTGCTTGCCCCCAGGAGCTCCAGTCAAGTAGGGTGAACAAAAGACAAACACAAACAACTTGAAGGTGGAAAGTTATGAAAAACAAAGCAGTGTGATAACAAGTGTTTGGAATTTGGTGTCAAGGTTTGAATTTGAGACCCAGTTCTCAGATTTATTAGCCATGTGCCTATCTTTAGTGATTTGTCCTCACTAAGCCTCTACCCTGGCCACATCCCACTTCAGTTGAGTCAGAATCTCTGGAGACTCAGATATCTGTACTTTTTTACTGAAATATGCTTGACATACAACATTATATTAGTTTCATGTGTGTAACATAGTGATTCAACACTTCTACACATTACACTGTATAAGATAGGATAAGTGTGGTAACCATCTGTCACCATAACAATGCTGTTACAATATTACCGACTATATCCCCTATCCTGTACTTTTCATCCCCATGACTTATTCATGTGGAATGCATAGTTATTGAGCTCTAGTGTCACCAGCTTGGTGGTACACAGCTTTGGATGTAGAGACATGTTAGTGCCACACTGAGAGAGACAGAGAATGCTTGATCTTCTGTAATGCAGGGTTTCTGTCCTGAAAAAAATAGTGCTACAAAATCAGGTTTTGAACATTGGTTAATTTTTACCTCAGGGTAAGGATAAAATGAGTTTTGTGTTTCTTACACACTCAGTGCCTCGTTGTCCCACACAACCATCAGGGTAAGTTGAGTAGCAAGCCACAAAGCATTTGGCAAAAGCCAGCGAAATCATAGTATGTGCAGGTGGGAACTGACTGATTAATAACCCATAACCATAAGATTTCTTTAAATCTATGATGTTTTCAATTTTTTATATCCCTCTCATAGCAAATTTTCATTCATCTGTGATGTTTAAAGTACTATGATAGAGTCTAATTGGATTTTTAAACCAGGGCTGGGTTGTAATTCTCATGTTCAGACCAAAAATGTAGGTTCACAGAAGGGAAAGCTTTTCTCAAAGTCAAAATGGAAGCTAGAGAAAGGATCAGGAAGGTATGTAAGTCTTCTGACAATTTTATTAGGTACTCTGGATGACCTTGAAACTCAGAGTTGCCCCTATTTACCGAACCTCCCTCCTTTCAGCATCTCTGAGATTCTGGACAAGGTGCAAGAAGATGCAGAAGACATCCTCTTCAGTCTGGGCTTTGGCCAAGAGGACCACAAGGACAATTCTCGGATTCCCGCCCGATTTTTCACTACCCCTTCTCAGGCCAAAGGCATTGATTTCCAACTCTTCCTGAAGGCCCAGGTGCGGAGGGTTGAGACGGAGGACCCTTGCCTCATGCTGGCCAGTGAGTGTTACCATAGGCCTGCTCTACTTCGCCGCCATTCACAACAGTGGCTCTAGATGCTACTTCCTCTTGGTCAGTTTCACCGACCCTTTGTTTCTTGTGTCTATTTCCTTTCTGCTGTTTTCAATGTGGAGAATTTTGATGTATGCCTCTCCCTCTTAAAGAAATAGTCTTGAAGACACTTCATATCACTATTACTTTCTTAGGCCTTCTCTCTCCTTTAGCTGAATCAAATGAGAACAATGTTTTTACCTCTTATCCCCATTTTTATTTCTCAGTTGGAATGATAGAATGTTCCTCATTTATAGCCACTGTATTAAAATCACTTCCCTTTAGGGCAATTGTTCTCATCAGTTGGAACAATAGAACGTTCCTCATTTATAGCCACTGTATTAAAATCACTTCCCTTTAGGGCAATTGTTCTCATCAGTTGGAACAATAGAATGTTCCTCATTTATAGCCACTGTATTAAAATCACTTCCCTTTAGGGCAATTGTTCTCAAAGTTAAATATGTTAGATTGTCCAGAGACTTTATAAAACATTCATATTCATAGGCTTTTTTTTTTTCACAGAGGGAGAGGCTCAGGAGTATTTATTTTATTTTATTTTTTAAATTTTAATGTTTTATTTATTTTTGAGACAGTGAGAGACAGAGCATGAGCAGGGGAGGGACAGAAAGAGAGGGAGACACAGAATCCGAAGCAGGCTCCAGGCTCCGAGCGGTCAGCACAGAGCCCGACGCGGGGCTCGAACTCACGAACTGCAAGATCATGACCTGAGCCGAAGTCGGATGCTTAACCGACCGAGCCACTCAAGCGCCCCAGGAGTATTTATTTTAAACAAGCACACAGGATTCTTATGTGTAATCCTTAGACCACATCCAGGGTAACAATTATTTAAATTGTCCTGATTCCATACTAAGCAAAGATATGAGAGGACTTCTCTAGCTGGATGAGGGATAAAAGACTCTATTTGATTCTTTTTTTAATGTTTATTTATTTTGAGAGAGAGAGAGAGAGAGAGAGAGATACAGCAAGCACAAGCAGGGATGGGGCAGAGAGAGAGAGAGAGAGAGAGAGAGAGAGATAGGATCCCAAGCAGGCTCTGTTCTGTCAGAAAGGAGCCTGGCATGGAATTCAGTCTCACAAACCATGAAATCATGACCTGAGCCAAAATCAAGAGTCAGACGCTTAACCAGCTGAGCCACCCAGGTGCCCCTCTATTTGACTCTATATGTTAGATTATGTTTCAAATTATATTCTGTGACATCCTCAACATGATTGTGTTTCTGACAGTGTTGTTTCAGAGTCTTTGCATCAGATTCAACTTGAAATAATCTTGGTAAAATTACATTCCTGAGTTCGACCTGCTGCAACAATGATTTTGAGTTGGAGTATTTTCACAACCTTAGATGATTCTTATGCACACTAAAATTAGAGGATAATTTATTGAATTTATTTTAAGTGCCAAGTACATAATTAGATGTTAAATTCTGGAAGAACAGACTAGAGAAGAGGAACATGATTCTTGCCTTTTGGAAGTTTTACACCGTAATAGACGTATGGTTTATCACAGTGCTTTTCAAACACGGATATGCGCATGAATTACCAAAGGAGATTATTAAAATGCTTGAGATACAGTCTGAGATTCTACATTTATAACGGGTTCCTAAGCAGTGCCCATGCTTCTGGACCAGGGACCACACTTTGTGAAGCAAGGTCTAATAAAATGATATAGTCCATGAATAGGAGCCCCACATTGGGTGTAGCGTTTACTTTTAAAAAAATGATATAGTCCATCTAAATTTCTGTACCCTAGTCCACTGGCTAATAATTGCCATTCTTCAAATTTGTCGCTGTCCAGAAGCCTTCTAGAACCCTAAAGTTTTGTTACTAAGAAAATGATGTTGATTTTGTCCTTTTTTGTCATGTTTGTCATCTAAAGCAAACAGTACTAGAAGCCATTGTTTAGAATATACTGACATCAGAAAGGATATGTTAAATCAGGATGCAGAAAAGCTCCTCATCCCATACAGAATTAATTTTTGGGCTGAAGGAAATCATCTATTCAGGATGGTGAATCAAGAAGTCAAGAAAGTGAAGAAGGGGGATCCTGGGTGTGAGAAATCTAAATGGGAGAAACACTGCTGGGAAATATGGCATCTTCTTTCTGAATTTTGAGCCTTGGGAAGGCTATTGAAGGAAGATATACAAGGGATAATTTACTGATGACCCCCAGATTCACCATCTTTAACCCTTGTGCCCAGGCAGGTTTAAGCAGGTGCAAACACTGGCCGTCACTGCTGATGCCTTCTTCTGTCTCTACTCCTATGTGTCTAAGACACCTGTCCAAAAGTTCACACCATCCCACATGTTCTGGAACTGCAACCCTGATGTGCCATCCATCAAGATTCTGGCTCCACAACCTGAACCTCAGTCACCCAGAGAGCGCCTCCGGAAAGCCATCTCCAAGATGTGCCTGTATACATGTCCCCGAGACCGGCTATCAGCACCCCATAATATCACCAAAAAGAACAGTTTGGACCAAGTGGTATGGGAAGTGATGGACAGAGTGAGAGGAGATAAACTGGTCTTCCAACAAGACCTTGGGTTTGGGCCAGGCTCAGAGGAAGATCCTGTTCCTCCCACCAGGGACACAAAGCTGCCCACTTCTTCTGGTCCATGTGCCCTTTGCCATAAAGAGGAAACACAGCAGGGGATATCCACAATGCAAACACCATCACAAACTCTGGATTCGAACCCAGAGGCAACCTGTTGCACACATTCTTTGCCCAAAGCAGATCTACAGTGGAGCACAGACCCTGCACAGGTGAAGAGAGAGCTGTGGGGTCTACAGGCCACCAGTAAGGAAGTCCATTTAGCCAAGGATGCGACTTTCTGGAAAAGAAAGAGCAGAGCAAGAAAGAGCCTGTTTCAGGAGAATCCCATGAGCAGGATGGTTAAGTCATTGGACTTGTCCATCATCCAGCAGAGCCAAGAGCACCCAGCACTGCACCCATCTCTAACCCAGCAGCTGCAGGACACTTGTGACTTGGAGGACATGAGAGTGTTGGGGGCAGGAGAGAGGCTGGCAGAGAAAGGCTTTGTATTCTTGCCATTGGGTAAAAGGAATCCAGGCTCCCTGTCCTCGCCAGATATCCCAATTCTTGAACTACATTCAGAAACTTTTGGGAGTAGGTTAATGGAGAAGGATTAATAGGTGTGATTTCTTAAGAGCATCCAGGTTTCCAGAACTTTTCTAATTCCTCATCTGATCTGATCTTCACTGAAGTTTCTCATCAAGCACACCTGTCTATCATTTGTGGGATCAGCACAAGAGTATAAATAGAGGTCGATTATACACTAAGCTAAACACTATGAAATAAAGTATGTTCTCTTCTACATCAATAAATATGTAACCATAAAGACCTGGAAGTCCAGGTTCAAATTTAAATTCTCAGACTCTTCGGATTTCTGTGCTAGAACACAGCAGTGTGGGCAGAGCCACTCCCTAGTTCCTGGACTGTCACCTTCTCTTCCCACACCCAGATCTGTCCTAAACCACAAAGACTTTGCTTATAGATGTGTGAGCACCCCAGCCTGCATATCCAAAAGCTACACACACAAAATAGCCATCTACTCACAAAAATAGCCATCCGCTGGTCATCACTCATGCCTAGGAGTGCATACGTTAGTCCAGAGGTTAACCTTTTAAGACAACAGATATCAGGCAAAACCAGTGCAATTCCCTGAAGAAGCCTTGAAGCCATCTGAGCACAATATCTGGGCATCCTTTGTAACCGGAACATGTTCTAGAAGGGGTAGTGCAGGATCCAGGTGGGCATATCATGTAGGTCCACCAACTCTTCATCCTGTGGACTCTCAAAAACCTAAGACCTCTCTTGCCTGGGACTATAGACAGTACTGCCATCAAATGCTGAGCTCTCTTGGGAAAGTTCTCAGACCCTTGCCACAAAGAGAAGCTGTGATGATTTGTAATATCGTTTGCATGCATGTCACCTCTCACTGGACATAGAGCTGCACCTCAGCTCCTGCGTTCCTCACTACCACATTCCTGCCAAGACAGAAGAATCCAAGTCTCTCAAGTACACTCAGCCTCTTTCCCCTATGGCCACCTGCCACCCAACACCTTTCCCCACTGGCTCTGGGTTCTGCTGGGATCTTGGTTACAGGTGCAAAGCCATAGTGAGGACGAAGAGAGCTGCTGGCCCAACAGTCCCAGACACCCCCACCTGTACCAGATGTGCCGGCAAAGACTCAGGCAGTAAGTGGGTCTCTCCCTCCTCTCTCTCTCTCTCTCTCTTTCCCTTCTGCCCTCCCTCAGGCAGTGATTCTCAGACCTGGCTGCATATTGTGATTGCCCAGGAAAATTTTTTTAAATACCCATGACGAAGGGTCTCACATCCTGTGATTCTGATTTAATTGACGTGGCATGGAAACCAGTGCCTGACCTTTTGTTTTTAAGCCCCTCAGGTGATTCTACTATGGCTGGTTAGATACTTCTTTAGTTCAGTGGTTCTCAGACTTCAGCATCAGAATCACCTGGAGGGCTTATTGAACTACAGATGTCTGGGCCCAAATCCCAGAGTTTCTGATTGAGTAGCCCTGGACAGGGCCCAAGAATTCGCATTTGTAACAAATTCCCAGGTGATGCTGATGCCACTGGTCTTGTAATCACAGTCTGAGAACTGTTCTGGGGTAAATTCTGTATAACCTTCATATTCCAAACGTAGCCTGCAGACTGGCAGCCCTATAGCATCACTTGGGATTTTGTTAGAAATGTAGAATCTCAGACCCCACCCCAGATCTCAGGAATCACAGTTTTATCAAGACCCTTAGGTGGTTTATTTGCATGCTGAAGTTTGAGAAGCATTGCCGGAGTTTTTAACCATAAAGAGCTACGTCCTGGCTCCTGCTTAGGGCTACATTCTAATCAGCCCACATCACCACATGGGGAAGACCCCGTGTATCTCGCAGCTATGTTCCCCTAAACTCTGAGCTCCTTCCAGTAGGTCTGATGTCCACAATTCTCCTTCCCTTGTCAAAGAAGGATAACAAATCTCACATAGGTGGTTATTGCAGCTAAAATGTCTTTCCTTTCAATGCGAGTTTGAGTATTAACTGTGTCACTTAACTGTGTTCATTAACTTTGAACGCTTTGGCTAAAGATTCATTATTTAAACTAAGTATAAGTGAGGCTCCTGTAGTCTTTACCACCTATCCCCTAGGACCATAGAGAAGATGGCATCAGGAAAAAATTATTTTTCTAAGATAGCAGGACTTGAAATCCTTCTTGAATTAAGTCAATGAGTCTTGCTTAGAGTTCCTTCCATTTTGAATCTCTTAGTACTATTGACTGCACTTCCTTGCCCAATAGTCATTTTGGGTCAGTACTCGAAATTTACTGTGTTACTTGTCCAGAATCAAAGAGATCTTTACATTTCTAGCTCTTCTAACTTTCTGTGATTGTAGAGCCCTAGTTGCTTTTCTTTCTCTCTTACTCATTACTTTCATCTCCAGATATATAAATTGTATGTATACAGTAGTCACTCACAAAAGAAGTAAATATCAGAAGGCAGCAATATATTATATATAGTTGGGAGAAGTTTAGGATATGGAGTCAAATGACCCATTCTATACTCAATGATCTTGTAAAAATCACTTAACTTTAATTTTATCCTACATAAGAGGAGACTAATAATAATTGTGTGTGTGTGCATGGATTGGACATTTATGTAGAGTTTCAACCCCTTATAGAGAGTTCGTGAAGGCAATGTAACATATTAGAACAACAATGGTGTTGCTGATTTTAGAAAAGGTATTCATGGGCATAAAATATTTAGATCAGTGATTCTCAGTCCTACAAGGTTTTTTTTAATTGCTATTTCCTGGACTCCAACCAATAGAGTTAAATGCAAATCTCTAAGGTTTGGACTTGGGCATCGTTTATTCTTCTTTTAAAGCTTTCCTATTGCTGCATAGCAAACCATCTAAAAGGTAGTGGCTTAAAGAAAACGTTCTTATTTCTCACTATTTTGTGGGTTTACTGGAAGATTCCCCTGTTTGTCTCACCTGGGCTCACTTATGCAGCTGTTTTGGACTATTTGGTTGGGCTGGATTGGAAGGTCAAAAATGGACTCCCCCACACGTCTGGAACCTTAGTTTTGACTGTCAAAGGGAGCCCTCTCCATGTGGTGTGTCTTTCTTTGATAGTCTAGCTTGTCTTTCCTATTTTGCTGAATTCCTAAATTCATCAAAAACTGAAATTCCAATGCTTCTATTTACGGGTATGTTGCAAGTTTCACAACGTCCCCTTTACCACATGTTATTGGTCAAATCAAGTCACAAGACCAAACTAAATTCAAAGGGAAGGAAAAACAGACTTTTTTTTTTTTTTTTTACATTTTTATTCATTTTTGAGAGACAGAGGGAGACAGAGTGTGAGTGGGTAGGACGGAGAGAGAGAGGGAGACACAGAATCCGAAGCAGGCTCCAGACTCTGAGCTGTCAGCACAGAGCTCAACATAGGTCTCAAACTCATGAACCACAAGATCATGACATGAGCCGAAGTCAGACGCTTAACCGACTGAGCCACCCAGGCATCCCCAGACTCTATTTTTTAATAGGAGTGGCAAGATCACACTGCAAAAAACCATGTGGATGGGAGGGTTGTCATGCCACTTTACAAACGGTCCATCACAATGATCTCAGTGCACCGTGAGGATTAAGAATAACTGCTTTCATGGGGCGCCTGGGTGGCTCAGTCGGTTGAGCGCCTGACTTCGGCTCAGGTCATGATCTCACGGTCTGTGAGTTCAAGCCTCCCTGTCGGGCTCTGTGCTGACAGCTCAGAGCCTGGAGCCTGCTTCGAAATCTGTGTCTCCCTCTCTCTCTGCCCCAACCCTGCTCACACTCTGTCTCTGTCTCTCAAAAAGTGAATAAACATTAAAAAAAAATATTAAAACAAAAAAAAAAAGAATAACTGCTTTCATTAAAGGGCTTACTCCTCACATATTAAAGATACACTGGGGGTAAGTTTTCATTCTATAGCTAACTCAGACTCAGCCACAGCATACAAATTTGAAAAGGAAATTAATTGCTAGACTTACCACGTTAAAATAGAAACTGCGGAGTCTGTGCTCCACAGCTAGGTTTCTTTGCCACTGACTTAATTTACTCTGAAATACAAAGCTTTGCGCAAGTGTTATTTGTCCAGCAGATGTCAGCCTCACACAAGAAAATGCCAAGATGTCCGGCAAAGCAGGCCGTGTGCAGGTTCTATAATGTTATACTTTCTGGGCAGTACCTACAACACCCGGGACACCGGTTCCTCTCACAAAACTGTCCTACAGGGAAAAAGTATTGTTAGGAGTTGTAAATTTTAGATAAGGAATCAGATTCTGTTTTCTGCCAGGGACATGTGGTTAGAAATGATGTATTTCCCTTATTCTAAGGACTGCGTTTTTCCACATTTTAATATCTCTGAAATAGAATGGGTCTTACAACTGACAGTGCCGATGTCTATTTTTTATTCCTCCTTAGTGAAATATAAAATAAAGGAGTCTTGCAAAAGATGGTTTCTCAGATTCAGTGAAACACAGCAACTTTAGGAATTAAATGTACTCAACTCTCTCGAGTAGTTGAGGAAATGATTTTGCAGGTTGCCCTTCTATGATTTCCTAGAAGACTCCGAGATCTCTGCTTCACTGACACAGCCTTTGGCAAGCGGGCCACGGTGGTTCCCAAATCTTTTGGGCGTTCCATACATTTGTTTCATCGTCTTTTCACAAAGCTATGAATTATCTCTCTCTATTCACTCCTCTATCATCCTTTAAGACATCACAAGAAGGGGGCAATACCTGTGAAAGCACCTCAGGACTGCCAAGATTAAAGACTGTGTGATAAATATGGAAGGGGGAAGTTCACTCACCACCTTCTAAGGCAGAGCTAGTCTGCCTCCAGGACCTGTAATTATCTCTCCCCAGGACGAATGATCTCCCAGGAGCTCCGTATCAAGCTTCGTGTCCACCTACTACTCGTCATCAGGCATGAGAGGGGTGTGAGCCTGGGTAGGAAGGGATAGCAACCCCCAGCCAGACATTGAGTCCAGTTGTACAGTCCTCACAATGCACAAAAATACTCAAAGAGGCAAGCGGGGGTGGAAATCCAGCTCTCCTGTGCTTACCATCCAAAATCTCAAAGGCCTTTATCTTCTAAGCGGAGTTCCTTTTTTTTTTTTTTTTTTTCTAATTCATCTACATAAGGTGAGTGCTTTTCTGTAGTTAGCCCACGGACACCTTAAAAAAGGATCTTGTCCCCAGCTATCAGCTTTCACTTAGTCTCTGTCAGAGAAGAAGTCTTAATCTTCCTCCCAGATCCTAGGAAAGGATGACCCTCATCATGCCTCATAACTTGCACCACACTCAAGACTTTCGAATGCATAGCCCTTTCCATTTGTGCCCTGTTGCAGAAATTTAAGCTGTTGACCTCTATCACATTTATAAAAGGCAGAGCCAGATTGGGGGGGGGGGGGGGCACAGGCTCAAATATATTCTATCTGCAAAGGGATCATACCTGGAGGTGGGAGTTGCACTTTATGGGCAGCTCTCCTGGTGGCAGTGGGAGAAGACAGGCAGGATTGAGTGGGGAGACCACGAAGAGCATCGGATAAAGAAGGAAACTAGTCTTAGATAATCCCAAATGTCAGGTAATCCAAAGCTGTCTGTTGATATTTAGGGGACCGATATGAGACAGGTAGCTACAGACTTGCACTTTGATGTAAGATTTTCCCATGTGACAATATTAACAACAAATGTTTACGTATAGTGCTTACTACATGTCAGGCCTAAGCCTTAGCACTATGTGGGAGTTAAATCACTTAATCTTATGACATAGCCATTTTATTGTTCCCCATTTTATAGATGGTCACACCGGGCATGGTTACTTTTATACCAAAATAAATTTTGAAGAGCCGCTATCAGACAGGTGGTGTAGGGAGGGATGGGGAGAGGCAGAGAGGAAAGCAACAGGGCACCAGGAGCACGTGACGATTATTTTTCTGCCTCACTTACAGTTCTTACCAAGGTTTTTTTGCATCTATTGGGAAAATATAATTAAAGACAAAATCTTCTTCCATCCCAGAAAACCTCTCCAGAAAGGTATAAGAAAAAGAAAATAGTTTTTTTTTAATATGATGTGTGTGTGTCAGAGGCCATCCACTAAAGAGATTGCAGAGACAGGAAGAAATCCCACCCTCTTCCAAAGGCAGGCAGATAAAGGCCCTTACATACATACGATACACCTTGGAACTGGTGTGGCCAGCTTTATCAGTCAGCTAATTGCCTTTATCCAAAGGACTAATAAAACTTCTCGTATCTTTACGACAGAGGTAGTTGCGCAGGTGGGAGCCGGGCATCTACGGTAGACTCCTGGTCTCTCATGGGGACCCAGAGATAGGGCGAGAGTCTTGGATGATTATTACATTTCAAAGCAAAGGCTTCCATCATCCTTGAGAAAGACATTTCAGGGTCACAAATGTGGCAAGAGGCTTATTTAGAGATTTACATACATTTCAAAGGCAGAAAGAACTTACAAGTTTTCTAAAGAAACCCACTTTCAGAAAAGGGGAGGGGGCTTCCACAAGAGGGAAAATTAAGCCTTTTATTTTTAATTTGTATTTGCCATTATACCTGTGTTCATATCTTTCCTCTCCTTTGGCCTTCCCTTCACCTGGACTGGATCATCTCCCCTTGTGTTGCTTAATGTCCATTTTCTGAGTTACGTTTCCAATGTTTCGGTGGATTTCCAAGGCTGTAGCCAAAGCTGTCGAGCCACACAACTTCAGGTGTCAACATTCACGTGGCCTGCCATGCAAACATTGTTCCTAGAGACGTGCTGAGCAGAGGCCTGATCTTCATCCACAGCGCCTTACCCAGCTCTCAGGTAGAAAGGGACTTTCATGACAAATACAGCACTTTCAGAGATATTACCTCGTGTCAGTCTTTTAATCATTTAGGCTAGATGAGAAAAAAAATTGCTTAGCAAGATCACATAACTCGTTAGTTAAAAAACTCAGATCTCCTGACTCCCAAACCAGTGCTCTTCTCATCAGAACACACTGCCCTGAGTGTGCAGGAGTTCGGACTACCAAGGTGGATCAGAGCAAGCCTCACTGCATGTACTTGAATCTGATTATCATTGACTATGTGCCCTAATCCTTTGCACTAAGCACCAGTGCCCTCACCGCCTTTGTGACTACTGGAGTTTGCCTGCCTTCTTATAAACTCACCGGCAAGGGAATGCCATTCAGATTAAGCGGGAATGCTCACAGTTCAGCAAAAGACATGACAGGAAAATCAAGAAGCACATTTATATAACTTCATTAAATGCCGCAGAGGCATAGAAACATGAACTTCCCAGAGGATGACATATCCAGGTGAATCTAGACACATGAGTAAAAGGTCAAACAAGGCAAGAATAGTGGGGGGAAGCAGAAGAAGAAGCGACAGAACATTGATATACCAGGTAGAGAGATACACACATTCAAAGGCAGAGAGAAATGGAATATCATAACATCTTCAGAAACTATACCTTGTGCAAATTGAGAGAAAGGGGTATGTGGAAGATCAAAATGAAGAATAAGAAAGATAAGTAGAAATTACATTATGAAACAAAGGTCTTCAATATTATTTTAAGTGTTTTGATTTCATCTAGAAAGATGAGGAGCCACTTAAAAATTTACAAAAGAAGTGACACAATTAGATTTATCTTTTAGAAAGATCATTCTGGCAGAGGCATGGGAGATGGGTGGAATAGGGAGCCAACGGAGAAAGAAAAATCATTTGAAAGCCTACCACAAAAGACTGAGGGGAAATGGAACAACCAGAAATTAGATGAGCATACCAGGAACGGAGGGGAATAAGAGTGGGACTTCAGATATTTAATATGCCCAATGGCTAAACTGAGAACCAGTCAGACTTGTGTTTGGGGGGAAGGGGAAGGAAAAGAAAAAAAAAACATAGGGAAATTTCCAAGTTTCTTCTTGAGAGATTAAGTGAATATTAATGTACTTTTATTAAGAACAAAATACAGTAGGGGCGCCTGGGTGGCTCAGTCGGTTAAGCGTCCGACTTCGGCTCAGGTCATGATCTCACACTCTGTGAGTTCGAGCCCCTTGTCGCGCTCTGTGCTGACAGCTCAGAGCCTGGAGCCTGCTTCAGATTCTGTGTCTCTCCCTCTCTCTGCCCCTCCCCTGCTCATGCTCTGTCTCTCTCTGTCTCAAAAATAAAAATAAAAACATTTTTAAAAAGAGAACAAAATACAGTAGAAGGAGCAAGATGGAAGGCAAATATTTTAAAGGATAATTTTCAAAAACACAAAATAATGGTTTTCATGTTAATATAAATAAGGTAAACACATTCAAAGATTTTATTCAACTCATTAATTAATAAGAATTCCTATTAATAATGCGTTTGAACTGGTCCAAAGACTATTTGAGAAGCTAGTTCTTTTAAAACTAGGTAACCCGAGTTAACTACACAACTGGTTAATACACAACCAGACCATAAATTCTCATCTTTGAGGTTATTGGTTACACTCGAAAGAAATTATTTGCATCTCTACTTGGCATACATTTGTGAGATAACCTCTGCCCCCACAGAGTAGTGAAATAGCCGATAAAACACAAAACAAAACAAAACTCAAGGATAACACTGTACTGAAAGTACGTCTGGTAATCTTGTTTGTCTATTTTCAAGTCTAGAATAATTCAATGAGTTAAGATCTGGATATGATGAGTTGGCAGTAGTTCTGAAATACTAAAATAAAGAAGTCCATAAGGCAGCTGGATATATGAATTTGAGGATAACTTTTTTTTGGAATTCGAGGCTTACTTATAATAGGTGAAGGAAGGCATGAGAAATAATAGTTCACCTAGGGAAAGGTTGCAGAGTCAGAAGTTGAAGTGAAAAAGGAACCTTTAGAAACATTAGTATTTAAAAATTGATCAAATGGTGTGTAAGTGGCTCAGTCAGTTAAGCGACCGACTCTTGATTTCAGTTCAGATCATGATCTCAGAGTCGTTGGATCTAGTCCTGAGACGGGCTCCATGCTTAAGATTCTCTCTCTCTCCTTCTTCCCTTCCCTCACTTGTGAACTCACACAACCATGCATGCTGTGTCTAAAAAAAGGAAAAAAAAAGAAAAGGAAAAATTGATCAAACAGCGGATGTTCATAAAGGAATAGCCACATGGATTGAAAAAAGAAAGTGTCAGATAGTAGCCAAGGGAAGTTTGTCTCAGGAAGGAGGGTGTAGTCTTCAGTAACATACATCATAAAATATCCAGAAGGAAGGAGAATGCAAAGATATCATTGGATTTGCAACCACATAATGACTGATGTATTTTTATTCGTGTGGCAGGGCTTTAAAGTATGATTGTGAAAAGTGAATAGGAAATTATGCAAATAAAGTAGGTAAAGGGGTCCAGAGATTCTAAGGAATGTCTTGTTTTTTCTAGGATGGGGAAGGTTTAAGCATATATATTTGCGAAGGAAAAGAATCAATAGGGTGGGAGAGGCTCTGGTTCAGGAAGGAAGAGAGATTGACAATGTGGGGTCACTGGAAATTTAGAATCAGTTGAGATCCAAAGTGCTTTTGAAAACTTAACTTTAAAAAACAAAAATAAAGTGGGGTGCCTGGGTGGCTTGGTCGGTTAAACATCTGACTTTGGCTCAGGTCGTGATCTCCGGGTCCATAAGTTTGAGACCCACATCGGGTTCTGTGCTGACAGCCCAGAGCCTGGAGCCTGCTTCGGATTCTGTGTCTCCCACTCTCTCTCTGTCTCTCTGTCTCTCAAAAATAAATAAACATTAAAAAAAAAAGTGAACACTTCTAGGAATCTCACTTCATGAGGGGCACACAAGAAAATCCCAGTTACATGAGGGTTTCTTTGCTGCTCCTGCTGCTGCTGCTGCTGCTAATGACTTTAAATATGACTTGCAGTAGTGAGAAACATTTCAACAGGTGGGATAGAAAAGCTTCTACCAACCCCAGCACCCAGGGCTGACTCAAAAATGCATGATGTCTTTCTTTTTATTCCCACTGCAGGCTTTTTCCACCACCACAACCATACATGTTCTGATAGCAGTGACCTCATAGAAGAGCCTAATTCCCACCTCTTCTCACAAGAGGTTGTACTACCCCAATGTCCAGCTCCTGCTCCCTGACCCTACAAACCCCTGAACTCGGTAGGAGAAAAGCATCGTGGTCCACTAGAAAGATCAGACCTCGAGACTTGGAATCTATGCCCTGATGTTGTCATAAACTGCATGCACAGAGAAGGACCTGAGGCACATCACTTCATTTCTCTGTGCATTGGTTTCTCTACCATGTGGGCATGAGAAAACACAAGACAGGCAGTGGTAAACTGGACAAAAATGTAATTTTCCCCCATGCTTCGACACTGCCTAAGGCAGTTAGAGGATTTAACAGTGGTCGAATTTAGGACACAAGGATTGCTACGGGAATGCTCTCAAAGGACTCAAAGTAATGAAAATGGAGAAATCCCACCTTTCAGCTCTGAAGCCTTGGTGCACCCAGCAGTAAGGTTCCCTCTGAGCCTCTACACATCCCCATGTGTTCCCAATTAAGTTCCAGAAAATCTTCCACAACACCAGAGTCCTGTTTTTTTTTCCTTGAAGTCTCACCTGAAGAACATCCTCTTATCCCAAATTCCTCCCTCTATCTCTAGTTTCATATCTTCATAAGAAAAAGAAACATGGGTGGGATTCAGGGTTCCTCCTCTTGGTCATTGCAAAACAATCACAGTATTTTCTGCTGGCAGAAAACAAAAGACCAATAAAAATATTTTTTTTAACTTTGGCATATTTTTAAAGAGAATTAACAGTTGTGGTTTGTGTTGGAAGGAAAATATTTTGTCAACAAACAGGACTTGAAGACCTACAATGCTCTTTGAGGTGGTGTGTGGTACAGAGCATTTTAGACCTGTTCCTCCCCCCAAGAAAATTCTAGTAGAGTAGAAGTGATAACACACACACACACACACACACACACACACACACTTCCAATAATGTATTACTCAGTTGCCTAATAAACTGCAAGTCAGCAAAGACCAGAAGGGAGAGATTTGAGGGAAAGTATAACCATGAGTGTCAAAGTAGAAAAAAATCGTACTGGATGCGATGAGTCAACAGAGGTTGATTTTGAGAACGCACAGAGCATTGACCAAGTCTGGTTGTCGAGCTAGGTGGAAACAAGGGACCAGAGAGTTTAAGAGCTGGGATGGAGGGTTTTTAGAACATCTTTATTTGCTGGTTGGCCTTATATAATGGAAAAGTAAACTTTCTGGCATCTTTGTGACAACTTGGAGCTAGGGGCCCTGCTGAAGTTAGGTTCCAGCCTTCCACAGAACTTGGGAGAAAGGGGCACTATCTTCCTTGAAGTATCTCAGGTCCTAAGAAAGACTTTCCTGGGTTGTAAAATTGAAATGAGGCTGGGAGAAGATTTATATCTCAAAGGGTCAGAGAAGGATTTACAGTAACAAGCTTTCTAAAGTAAATGCTATAAGAAAACGGAAGTGAGAGCCTACAGTCAGAGGAAAAAAACTCTCCAAACTGCAGTTACACTGAGGAGAATGTTAAGGCCATCTTGGTCATGAGAGATAACAGAAGGATCTGAGATTACTTCATTTAAATTTTTTTTTTAACGTTTATTTTTGAGACAGAGAGAGACAGAGCATGAACGGGGGAGGGTCAGAGAGAGAGGGAAACACAGAATCTGAAACAGGCTCCAGGCTCTGAGCAGTCAGCACAGAGCCCGACACGGGGCTCGAACTCCCGGACCTTGAGATCGTGACCTGAGCCGAAGTCGGACGCTTAACCGGCTGAGCCACCCAGGCGCCCCTGAGATTACTTCATTTAAAAAAGCCTAAGAGACAGTATATCTGACCACATCTTATTGAGGAAATGGACTGGGGCTGCAGAAAGAGGTCATCCCCACACTCAGCTTTGCCGGATTCCCTATAGGAATTGTGTAACAGAAAGATTCTAGAAAGTGCAGTCGGTGGGAGGTGCTTGCCATCTGGGGCTGGGTATGGACAAGATAACCTCCTCAGGTCTGTAACTGATGGATCTGCATAGGCAATAACAAAGGAAAGAAAAAAAAACATGCATTTGCCTCCTGGTCCCCTCCAAGGCAGATTCCAAAGAACTTGGACAGTAATTGGAATTATCTGGGTAGGACTCTATCATTAGCCTGAGGAACAAAGGCTTCCCCTGCTTCTCTCTCTCCTTAGCTCTCTCCAGCATCTGCCCCGCTCCACCTCCTCTCATTTGCTACCAAGGACAACCAACCTCCTCTGCCCGGGCCCCAGCTGCAAACTGTCCCTGAGGTGCCGGTGACAGGGGTGGATAGGACAGAGCTCCAGGGCATTCGCAGCTGGACAACTGCTCACAGGCTCCAAGCCAGTTTGCAGTTCCCATCTCTCAGGTGTGGGTGGAAGGGGAAGGATGGGTGACAGAGTGGGTGCCCAGTTTAGGAAACATGGATTGGAGGGGTGGCAGTTCATGGCTCAGCAGTTGCAATGGGAGGGAAGGCGCCATAATCTCAGTAATGCTCCCAGATTCCTGTACCCCTCCTTACTGGCAGTCCCCATCAGGACAATCCAGCCATTATACGCAGTGAGCCCAACAGGGAAGGGGTTAATATTCCATTTCCACTGGGAATATCGAGGCCTGACCATCCTTGAATGTCACAGTTTGAAAGGACTAGCTTAGTTGTCTGTGAAGAAAAAAGTCCCAGAGAAAGGAAATAAATGTAACCAAGACCACATGTGGAGGAATGGACAGATTATCTAAGCAGAACCAACAAGGAAACAATGGTCTTGAATGACACACTGGACTGGATGGACTTAACAGGTATATTCAGAACATTTCATCCTAAAGCAGCAGAATACACATTCATCCTACACAAGCAGCACATAGAACATTCTCCAGAATAGATCACATACTGGGTCACAAATTAGCCCTCAACAAGTACAAAAAGATTGAGATCATTCCATGCATATTTTCCAACTGCAACGCTATGAAGCTTGAAGTCAACCACAAGAAAAAAATTGGAAAGCCCTCAAATACATGGAGGTTAAAGAACATCCTACTAAAGAATGAATGGGTTAACCAAGAAATTAAAGAGGAAATTAAAAAGTACATGGAAGTCGATGAAAATGAAAACATGACAGTCCAAAAACCCTGGGACGCAGCAAAGGCAGTCATCAGAGGGAATTATATAGCAATCCAGGCCTTCCTAAAGAAGGAAGAAAGGTCTCAAATACACAACCTAACCTTACACGTAAAAGAGCTGGGAAAATAACAGGAAATAAAGCCCAAAACCAGCAGAAGAAGGGAAATAATGAAGATTAGAGCAGAAATCAATGATATTGATATTAAAACAACAAAACAAAACACTAGAGCAGATCAACAAAACTAGGAGCCATTTCTTTGAAAGAATTAGCAAAATTGACAAACCCCTAGCCAGATTTAACAAAAAGAAAAAGGAAAGGGCCCAAATAAATAAAATCATGAATGAAAGAGGAGAGATCACCACCACCACCATGAAATACAATCAATAATAAGAGAATATTATGAGCAATTATATGACAACAAATTGGGCAATCTAGAAGAAATGGATAAATTCCTAGAAACATATAAACTGCCAAAACTGAAACAGGAAAAAACAGAAAATATGAATAGACCATAACTAGCAAAGGCATTCTATCAGTAATCAAAATTCTCCCAAAAAACAAGAGTCCAGGGCTGGATGGCTTTCCAGGGGAATTCTGCCAAACATATAGAGCAGAGTTAATACCTATTCTTTTGAAAATGTTCCAAATGAAAGAAATGGAAGGAAACCCTCCAAACTCATTCTATGAGGCTGAAATTACCTTGATTCCAAAATCAGACAAACTTCACTAAAAAGGAGAATTACAGACCAATTTCCCCAGTGAACATGGATGCAAAAATTCTCAACAAGGTATTAGCAAATGAATCCAACAATACATTAAAAGAAATATTCATCACGATCAAGTGGGATTTATTCCTGGGCTGCAAGGTGGTTCAATATCTGCAAATCAATCAATGTGATACACCACTTTAATAAGAGAAAAGATAAGAACCATATGATCCTCTCAATTGATGCAGAAAAAGCCTCTGACAAAATACAGCATCCTTTCTTGATAAAGACCCTGAAGTAGGAATAGAAGGAACATACCTCAACATCATAAAAGCCATATAAGAAAGACCCACAGGTAATATCATCTTCAATAGGGAAAAACTGAAAGCTTTCCCCCTAAGGTGAGGAATATGACAGGGATGTCTACTCTCACTGTAGCAGGATTCTCACACAGAAAGTCGTGACACTGAGACTTTTTTTTTTCCAGGAAGCAACTTTATTCCTGCCAGCACCACTCAGTTGGGTTCATACCCAAAGAACTGAGCCCCAAATGACACGTGGCATAGTTTTTTTAATATATTTTTTACTTCTTTGTCTCCCATATATGGTAACACACAAACATGTAGTCTGATTAAATGGTCTCATGTTACAAGGTCGTGAAGCATGTTGTCACCTATGCATATAGCCACGTTGCCTTGAGGGTTGTTTTTCTTTCCTTAGGAAGGGGACTCTACCACATCATCACTGTTTTTCAACATAGTACTGGAAGTCCTAGCCTCAGCAATCAGACAACAAAATGAAATGAAAGGCATCCAAATTGGCAAAGAAGAGGTCAAACTTTCGCTCTTCGCCAACAACATGATACTCTCCATGCAAAACCCAAAAGACTTGACCAAAAAAATGCTAGAACTAATACCTAAATTCACCAAAGTCGCAGGATATAAAATCAATGTACAGAAATCAGTTGCATTTTTATACACCAATAATGAGGCAAGAAAAAGAGAAATCAAGGAGGGGCCCCTGGCTAGCTCAGTCAGTTAACTGTCAGACTCTTGATTTCAGCTCAGGTCATGATCTCACGGCTTGTGAGTTCAAGCCCCACAACAGGTTTTGCACTGATATTGGAGAGACTGTTGGGATTCTCTCTCCTTCTCTTTCTGCTCCTACCTCATTCTCTCTTTCTCTCTCCAAATAAATAAATAAACTTTTAAAAGAGAGAGGAGGGGAGCGTCTGGGTGGCTTAGTCGGCTAAGCGTCTGACTTTGGCTTATGTTATGATCTCGTAATCTGTGAGTTTAAGCCCACATCAGGCTCTGTGCTGACAGCTCAGAGCCTGGAAACTGCTTCAGATTCTATGTCTCCCTCTCTCTTTGCCCCTCCCCCACTCACATTTTTTTTTCTCTCTCTCTCTCTAAAATAAACAAATATTAAAAAAGAGAGAGAGAGAAATCAAGGAATCAGTCTCACTTACAATTGCACCAATACCCTAAGATACCTAGGAATAAACCTAACCAACGAGGTAAAAGATCTGTACAGTGAAAACTATAGAAGGCTTATCAAAGAAATTGAAGAAGACACAAAGAAATGGAAAAAACATTCCATACTCATGGATTGGTAGAATTAATATTGTTAAAACATCTATACCACCCAAAACAAATTACATATTCAATGCAATCCCTATCAAAATAGCACCAGCATTCTTCACAGAGCTAGAACAAACAATTCTAAAATTTGTATGGAACCACAAAAGACCCTGAATAGCCAAAGTAATGTTGAAAAAGAACACCAAAGCTGGAAGCACCACAATTCCAGACTTCAAACTGTATTACAAAGCTGAAGTCATCAAGACAGTATGGTACTGGCACAAAAACAAACTCATAGATCAGTGAGATAGAATAGAGAACCCAGAAATGGACCCACAAATGTATGGCCAACTAATCTTCAACAAAGCAGGAAAGAATAACCAATGGAAAAAAGACAGTCTCTGCAAATGGTGTTGGGAAAACTGGTCAGTGACGTGCAGAAGAATGAACCCGGACCACTTTCTTACAGAATACACAAAAATAAATTCAAAATGGATGAAAGACCTAAATTTAAGACAGGAAACCATCAAAATCCTAGAGGAGAAAACAGGCAACAACCTTTGACCTTGGCCGAAGTAACTTCTTGCTGGACATGTCTCTGGAGACAAGAAAAACAAAAGCAAAAATGAATTATTGGGATCTCATCAAGATGGAAAGTTTCCGTATAGCAAAGGAAACAATCAACAAAACTAAAAGGCAACTGACGGAATAGAAGAGGATATTTCCAAATGACATATTGGATAAAGGGTTAGTACTCCAAATCTATAAAGAACTTATCAAACTCAATACCCAAAAAACAAATAATCAAGGTAGGAAATGGGCAAAAGACATGAATAGACACTTTTCCAAAGAAGACATCCAGATGTCATCCAGATGGCATCATCATCAGGGAAATACAAATCAAAACCACAATGAGATACCACCTCACACCTGTCAGAATGGCTATAATTAACAACTCAGGAAACAAAAGATGCTGGTGGAGATGCAGAGAAAGGGAATGCTGGTGGGAATGCAAGCTGGTGCAGCCACTCTGGAAAACAGAATGGAGGTCCCTCAAAAAATAAAAAATAGAATTGCCCTATGACCCAGAAATTGCACTGCTAGGTATTTATCCAAAAGATACAAAACTGTTGATTTGAAGGGGCACATGCACCCCAATATTTAGAGTAGCACTATCAAAAACAGCCAGATTCAATAAAAAATAATGAAATCTTGCCATTCGCAACTATGTGGATGGAACTAGAGGGTATTATGCTAAGCGAAATTAGTCAGTCAGAGAACAATAAATATCATATGACTTCACTCATATGAGGACTTTAAGATACAGAAGAGATGAACACAAGGGAAGGGAAACAAAATAATATAAAAACAGGGAGGAGGACAAAACATAAGAGACTCTTAAGTATGGAGAATAAGCATAAGGTTACTGGAAGGATTGTGGGAGAGGGGATGGGCTAAAATGGGTAAAGGGCATTAAGGAATGTACTCCTGAAATCATTGTTTCACTATATGCTAACTAACTTGAATGTTAATTAAAAAAAAATTTTAAAAAGCAGCCAGATTATAGAAAGAACTCAAATGTCAATGGACTGACAAATGTATAAAGTAGATGTTGTATATATATGTGTCTGTGTGTGTGTGTACACACACACAATGGGATATATACATTGTATATATACAACATATGTTGTATATGTATATACGATGGAATATTACTTGGCAATCAAAAAGAATGAATTCTTGCCATTTGCAACAATGTGAATGGAACTAGAGTGTATTATGCTAAGTGAAATAAGTCAATCAGAGAAAGACAAATATCATATGATTTCACTCCTATGTGGAATTTAAGAAACAAAACAGATGAACATAGTGGAAGGGAAGGAACAAACAAGGATTCTCCATAGAATCCAAAGGGCTATGAATTCAGAACTTGAGGGATTCATGGCAACTGAGAAATGTTCTCAAAGTAACATATACTTGACATATACAAGATGGACTGGGAGTGGAAAGGGGTGATCAATCCCAGACAACCAATTTTCCAGGTCTTATCTAAGGAAGAAAATTATTTGAAACCCCTTCCTCCCTCAGAAAGGCTATACTCCTTCAGAGTTCAGGTGAAGGAGCCCAAATAGGAGAGAGGGTTTTAGTGACAAACAAGAGAAATGTGGGATGTCCCAATTTCAAAGAGGACCAAGTCAAGAGAAGGGGTCCTCTGTTCAGACATGAACTGTGTATTTCTAGGTGTTGATGAAGAAGAAGAAACACTGAGGCAGCAGGAGAGAGAAAGGTCAACAAGGTCCTATTAGAACCCAGGCTCAGGGGTGCCTGGTTGGCTCAGTTGGTTAAGCATCCAACTTCAGCTCAGGTCATGATCTCCAGGTTCCTGAGTTTGAGCCCTGCATCAAACTCTCTGCTATCAGCACAGAGCCTGCTTCTGAATCTCATTCCTCCCCCACCTTCTCTCTCTGCCCCTCACCTCCTTGCACTCTCTCTCTCAAAAATAAACATTTTTTAGAAATTATTTTTTTAATTAAAAAAATTTTTAATGTTTATTTTATTTATTTTTTTGAAATGTTCATTTATTTATTTATTTATTTATTTATAAATAAATAAATCAATTAAAATTGATTTACCTTTATTTTTTATTTTTAAAAATTTACATCCAAATTAGTTAGTATATAGTGAAGCAATGATTTCAGTAGATTCCTTAGTGCCCCTTACCCATTTAGCCCATCCCCCCTCCTACAACCCCTCCAGCAACCCTCAATTTGTTCTCCATATTTATAAGTCTCTTTTGTTTTGTCTTCCTCCCTGTTGTTATATTATTTTTGTTTCCCTTCCCTTATGTTCATCTGTTTTGTCTCTTAATGTCCTCATATGAGTGAAGTCATACAATTTTTATCTTTCTGTGACTGACTAATTTCACTTAGCATAATACCCTCCAGTTCCATCCACGTAGTTGCAAATGGCAAGACTTCATTCTTTTTGATTGCTGAGTAATACTCCATTGTATATATATATACCACACTTTCTTTATCCATTCATCCATCGATGGACATTTGGGCTCTTTCCATACTTTGGTTATTGTTGATAGTGCTGCTATAAACATGGGGGTGCTTGTGTCCCTTCAAAATAGCACACCTGTATCCCTTGGATAAATGCCTAGTAGTGCAATTGCTGGGTCGTACGGTAGTTCTATTTTTAGTTTTTTGAGAAACCTCCATACTGTTTTCCAGAGTGACTGCACCAGCTTGCATTCCCACCAACAATGCAAAAGAGATCCTCTTTCTCTGCATCCTTGCCAACACCTGTTGTTGCCTGAGTTGTTAATGTTAGCCATTCTGACAGGTGTAAGGTGGTATCTCATTGTGGTTTTGATTTGTATTTCCCTGATGATGAGTGATGTTGAGCATTTTTTCATGTGTTGGTTGGCCATCTGGATGTCTTCTTTGCAGAAGTGTCTATTCATGTCTTTTGCCCTTTCTTCACTGGATTCTTTGTTTTTTGGGTGTTGAGTTTGATAAGTTCTTTGTAGATTTTGGATACTAACCCTTTATCCGATACATCATCTGCAAATATCTTCTCCCATTCTGTCGGTTGCCTTTTAGTTTTGCTGATTGTTTCCTTCGCTGTGCAGAAGCTTTTTGTTTTGATGAGGTCCCAGTAGTTATTTTTGCTTTTGTTTCCCTTGCCTCTGGAGACAGGTTGAGTAAGAAATTGCTGTGGGCAAGATCAAAGAGGTTTTTGCCTGCTTTCTCCTCGAGGATTTTGATGGCTTCTTGTCATACATTGAGGTCTTTCATCCATTTGAGTTTATTTTTGTGTATGGTGTAAGAAAGTGGTCCAGATTCATTCTTCTCCATGTCGCTGTCCAGTTTTCCCAGCACCACTTGCTGAAGAGACTGTCTTTATTCCATTATATATTCTTTCCTGCTTTGTCAAAGATTAGTTGCCCATACATTTGTGGATCCATTTCTGGGTTCTCTATTCTATACCATTGATCTGAGTGTCTCTTCTTGTGCCAGTACCATACTGTCTTGATGATTACAGCTTTGTAGTATAGTTTGAAGTCTGGGATTGTGATGCCTCCTGCCTTGGTTTTCTTTTTCAAGATTGCTTTGGCTATTCGGGATCTTTTCTGGTTCCATACAAATTTTAGGATTATTTGTTCTAGCTCTGTGAAGAATGCTGGTGTTACTTTGATAGGGATTGCATTGAATATGTAGATTGCTTTGGGTAGTATCAACATTTTAATAATATTTGTTCTTCCTACCTAGGAGCATGGAATCTTTTTCCATTTCTTTGTGTCGTCTTCAGTTTCTTTCATCAGCTTTCTATCGTTTTCAGTGTATAGATTTTTCACCTCTTTGGTTAGATTTATTCCTAGGTATTTTATGGGTTTTGGTGCAACTATAAATGGTATCAATTCCTTGATTTCTCTTTCTGTCGCTTCATTGTTGGTGTATAGGAATGCAACCGATTTCTGTGCATTGATTTTATATCTTGCAACTTTGCTGAATTCATGAATCAGTTCTAGCAGTTTTTTGGGAATCTTTTGGGTTTTCCATATAGAGTATCATGTCATCTGTGAAGAGTGAAAGTTTCACCTCCTTCTGGCTGATTTGGATGCCTTTTATTTCTTTGTGTTGTCTGATTGCAGAGGCTAAGACATCCAATACTATGTTGAATAACACTGGAGAGAGTGGACATCCCTGCCTTCTTCCTGACCTTAGGGGGAAAGCTGTCAATATTTCTCCATTGAGGATGATATTAGCGTTGGGTCGTTCATATATAGTATTTATGATCTCGAGGTATGATCCTTCTATCCCTGCTTTCTTGAGGGTTTTTATCAAGAAAGGATGCTGTATTTTGTCAAATGTTTTCTCTGCATCTATTGAGAGGATCATGTGGTTCTTGTCCTTTCTTTTATTGATGTGATGAATCACGTTAATTGTTTTGCGGATATTGAACCAGCCCTGCATCCTAGGTATAAATCCCACTTGGTAGTGGTGAATAATTTTTTTAATGTATTGTTGGAGCCAGTTGGCTAATATCTTGTTGAGGATTTTTGCATCCATGTTCATCAGGGAAATTGGTTTACAGTTTTCCTTTTTAGTGGGGTCACTGTCTGGTTTTGGAATCAGGGTAATGTTGGCTTCATAGAAAGAGTTTGGAAGTTTTCCTTCCATTTGTATTTTTTGGAACAGTTTCAAGAGAATAGGTGTTAACTCTTCCTTAAATGTTTGGTAGAATTCCCCTGCAAAGCAATCTGGCCCTGGACTCTTGTTTTTTGGCATATTTTTGGTTACTAATTCGATTTCCTTACTGGTTATAGATATGTTCAAATTTTCTATTTCTCCCTGTTTCAGTTTTGGTAGTTTATATGTTTCTAGGAATATGTCCATTTCTTCCAGATTGCCCATTTTGTTGGCATATAATTGCTCATAATATTCTCTTATTATTGTTTTTATTTCTGCTATGTTGGTTTCGATCACTTCTCTTTCATTCTTGATTTTATTTATTTGGGTCCTTTCCTTTTTCTTTTTGATCAAACTGGCTAGGGGTTTATCAACTTTGTTAATTCTTTCAAGGAACCAGCTTCTGGTTTCATTGATCTGTTCTACTGTTTTTCTGGTTTCAATAGCATTGATTTCTGCTGTAATCTTTATTATTTCCTGTCTTCTGCTGGTTTGGGGTTTTATTTGCTGTTCTTTTTCCAGCTCCTTAAGGTGTAAGGTTAGGTTGTGTATCTGGGATCTTTCTTCCTTCTTTAGGAAGGCCTGGATTGCTATATACTTTCCTCTTATGACCACCTTTGCTGCATCCCTTACGTTTTGTGTTGTGGTGTTAGAATTTTCATTGGCTTCCATATACTTTTTAATTTCCTCTTTAATTTCTTGGTTAGCCCATTCATTCTTTAGTAGGATGCTCTTCAGTCTCCAAGTATTTGTTACCTTTCCAAATTTTTTCTTGTAGTTGATTTAGAGTTTCATAGCATTGTGGTCTGAAAATATGCACGGTATGATCTTGATTTTTTGTACTTGCTTAGGGCTGATTTGTGTCCCAGTATGTGATCTATTCTGGAGAATGTTCCATGTGCTCTGGAGAAGAATGTATATTCTGCTGCCTTAGGATGAAATGTTCTGAATATATCTGTTAAGCCCATCTGGTCCAATGTGTCATTCAAAGCCATTGTTTCCTTGTTGATTTTTTGATTAGATGATCTGTCCATTGCTGTGAGTGGGGTGTTGATGTCTCTTACTATTATGGTATTACTATCGATGAGTTTCTTTATGTTTGAGATTAATTGATTTATATATTTGGGTGTCCCACATTTGGCGCATAAATGTTTACAATTGTTAGGTCTTCTTGGTCTATAGACCCCTTGATTATGATATAATGCCCTTCTGCATCTCTTGATACAGTCTTTATTTTAAAGTCTAGATTGTCTGATACAAGAATGGCTACTCCGGCTTTCTTTTGTTGACCATTAGCATGATAGATGGTTCTCCATCCTCTTATTCTTAATCTGTAGGTGTCTTTAGGTCTAAAGTGGGTCTCTTGTAAACAGCATATAGATGGGTCTTGTTTTCTTATCCATTCTGTTATCCTATGTCTTTTGATTGGAGCATTGAGTCCATTGATGTTTAGAGTGAGTACTGAAAAATATGAATTTATTGCCATTATGATGCTTGTATAGTTGGAGTTTCTGGTGGTGTTTTCTGGTCCTTTCTAATCTTTTGTTGCTTTTGATATATATATATATATATATATATACATATATATATATATATATATATATATATATTCACCTTTGTCCCCTCAGAGAGTCCCCCTTAATATTTCTTCCAGGGCTAGTTTAGTGGTCACAAACTCCTTTAATTTTTGTTTGTCTGGGAAACTTTTTATCTCTCCTTCTATTTTGAATGACAGCCTTGCTGGATAAAGAATTTTTGGCTGCATGTTTTTCTGGTTCAGCACACTGAATATATCCCACCAGGATATATCTGGCCTGCCAGGTTTCTGTGGATAGGTCTACTGCAAACCTGATCTTTCTTCCCTTGTAGGTTAGGGACTTTTTTTCCCTTGCTGCTTTCATGTTTCTCTCCTTTCCTGAGTATTTTGTGAATTTGACTATGATATGCCTTGTTGATGGTCAGTTTCTGTTGAATCTAATGGGGGTCCTCTGTGCTTTCTGGATTTTTGATGTCTGTGTCTTTCCCCAGGTTAGGAAAGTTTTCCGCTATGATTTGCTCACATAACCCTTCTACCCCTATTTCTCTCTCTTCCTCCTCTGGGACCCCTATGATTCTGATGTTGTTCCTTTTTAATGAGTCACTGCTTTCTCTAATTCTTAAATCGTGCTCTTTTGCCTTAATCTCCCTCTTTTTCTCTACTTCGTTATTCTCTATAAGTTTGTCCTCTATATTGCTGATTCTCTGTTCTGCCTCATCTGTTCTTGCCGCCGCTGCATCCATCCGTGATTGCAGCTCAGTTATAGCATTTTTAATTTCATTCTGGCTATTTTTTACTTCTTTTATCTCTGCAGAAAGGGATTCTAATCTATTTTCGACTCCAGCTAGTATTCTTATTATTGTGATTCTAAATTCTGGTTCAGATCTTGCTTGTGTCTGTGTTGGTTAAATCCCTGGCTGTTGTTTCTTCGTGCTCTTTCTTTTGGGGTGAATTCCTTTGTTTTGTCATTTTGAAGGGTGAAAAGGAATTAATGAGGTAGAAAAATTGAAATTAAAAAAATTAAAATTAAAAAAATATTAAAATTAAAAACTAAAAACACACCCACACAAAAATCTAATAGATGATGCTAGATCCTAGGTGTGTTTTGGTCCGGGTGTAGAAAGTGGTTCGACAGATTAGAGAAACAAACAAAAAAAAACCAAAAACAGAAAAAAGGGGGGGGAGAGCGAAAAAAAGAAAAACACAAGGAAATCGTTTGAGAATTTGAAAAAATGAATACACTAAAGGAGACTAAAATACACAAAAGTAGAGAATATAGTAGAAAAAAATTATGGAAAAATATTTTTAATAAAAATTAAAAAGAAATATGAATTTTTTAATTTTCTGTATTTAAGAAAAAAGAAAAACAAAAAAGAGAAAAAAGAGAAAAAAGAAAAAAGGAAAAGACAAAAAAAAGAAACCGTTTGAAAATTTGAAAAAGTGAATACACTGTAGTAGACTGAAATAAAATGATGGGAGTAAGGTAGAATTTGAAAAAATTTACATAAAAGCAAAAAATATAGTAATAAAAGTTAAATTAAAATATTTTTAAAAGAGGGGCGCCTGGGTGGCGCAGTCGGTTAAGCTTCCGACTTCAGCCAGGTCACGGTCTCGCGGTCTGTGAGTTCGAGCCCCGCGTCAGGCTCTGGGCTGATGGCTCGGAGCCTGGAGCCTGTTTCCAATTCTGTGTGTCTCCCTCTCTCTCTGCCCCTCCCCCGTTCATGCTCTGTCTCTCTCTGTCCCAAAAATAAATAAAAAAAAAAAAAACGTTGAAAAAAAAAATTAAAAAAAAAAAAAAAAAAATAGCAACTTCCCTATTTAAAAAAAAAAAAAAAAAATATTTTTAAAAGAAATTGAAAGTAAAAATGAAATTTTTCTCTTTCTGCATTCAAGAAAAAGAAAATAAATGAAAAAGAGAAAAAAAGAAAAAGAAAGAAAAAAAGGAAATTGTTTGAAAATTTGAAAAGGTGAGTACACTGAAGTAGACTAAAATAAAATGATGGAACTAAAGTAGAATTTGAAAAAATTTACACAAAAGTAAAAAGTATAGTAATAAAAATTAAAGACAGATATTTTTAATAAAAATTGAAAATAAAAATGAGTTTTTTCTTTACGTATTCAAGAAAAAGAAAAGAATTGTAAAGAGAAAAAGGAAAAAGAGAGAAAAAAAATTGAATAGATGAACCTGCTAACAGATTGAAGTAGGACTGAAATACTTCGTTTTCCCCTAGAAGTCAGTCTATGTAGCTGTTTATAGTCCATAGATTAAGCTGGCAGTGAGGTTCGTGTTCTTGCAGAGCAAAGTTGGCCCAGTTGGGTAGGGCTCGGTGTAACAGCTCCACTCTCCACTAGATGGCGCTACTAGGCTACTGGGGTGGATTGTTGCGGTGCTTGTAGGTGCGGATGCGTATGCACAGGAGTGGTGAAAAATGGCGCCACCCAGCCACCCAGTCTGTTCTCCCGGATCAGCAGTCACGCACGGGTCCTCCGTCTTCAGCTCTTGTACACTCCCCACTTTTCCACTCTCCGTGACCAGGCTCCAGGCAGTACCTCTCTCCCAAGTTTTGTCTCAGATGTGGCTGTTTCCCCCGGCCCCTGACTTCCGAAGGACTGCGGCTTTTTTTCGCCCCTTTGTGGGAGGGTCTCACCGAGCGATGGCCGAATGAGCAATGGCCGAATGTCGGCTCCACCCAGGAACACCCGCTGGATCCTGCTGTTGCCGGTTTCCCTTGAGACTGCAGCCAGGTGCCAGCCGGCCCCCCAAAAAAATCACGAGACAGTGTAGCCTCAGCGTTTCAGGGACCATGGAAAATCGCAACACACATCTGGCACCAGGCTTCACTCTCAACAACCTTGCCCCAACACCAGCGAATGTGGCTGCCTGCCGGGGTCTGCTGGGACCAGGTGACTTCAACAGGCTCTACCAAATGTCCTTCCAGCAGTGGAACCGCTTTTCCCCGTGTGGCCCAAGAACCTCCCAGACCCCACTCTGTTCCTGGGGATTCACCTTTCCCACCCGAGCACCTCCAGGTATCGAGCTGCAGACTTGAGCCTTTGTGTTCCCCTTGTTTACAGTCTTAATGGAATTTAAACCCTCTCCTTTCTCCCTTTTTAGTTTAGTCCCTGCGGCTGTTTCCAATTTTCCACTTTCTCTCCAGCTGCTTTTGGGGAGGGGTGCTTTTCCCATATGCTCCCCTCCTCCCCAGTCTCCATCCTCTTTCCACCCACAAAAGGGGTTCCCTACCTTTCCGGGCTTCTTGCTCCCCAAGTTCAGCTCTTCATGTTGTGTACCTGCTGAATTCTGTGGTTCAGGTTGTGCAGATTGTTGTGTTAATCCTCCAATCAGTTTTCTAGATGTGTAGGATGGTTTAGTGTTGGTCTGGCTGCATTTCGTGGATGCAAGACACACAAAAAGCTAGAAATTATTTTTAAAAAAACATAGCCCAAGCTCAGGTCCCATGGTCAGGCCCACATTCATTGTGAGTAATTCCAGTTGAGTAACTGGAAGATATAAATGATCATTAATTTTATTGCTGACTTTTACTATTGTTACACATAATGATGATTAACTATTATTACTGATAAAAAAACAAAAAACAACTGTAAGACAAATGTGCCTATCACGTTCCAGTCACTATTCCACATCCTGGTTAGCAATTTTATAAATGTCTAAAGTTTCGACAACATTGTACTAAGGAGAATGTTTTTAATTGGATACGTAGGGGAAAAATATCTCAAACTGTCTACAATATTAATGGAAATTATTGTCTCATGGCCTGGGAAGGTTAGAGAGAGAGTTGTCTTTTTTTTTTTTTTTTTTAATATTTCTTTTTTTTTTTTTAATTTTTCTTTTAACGTTTTATTTATTTTAGAGACAGAGAGAGACAGAGCATGAACGGGGGAGGGGCAGAGAGAGAGGGAGACACAGAATCGGAAGCAGGCTCCAGGCTCCGAGCCATCAGCCCAGAGCCCGATGCGGGGCTCGAACTCACGGACCGCGAGATCGTGACCTGAGCTGAGGTCGGACGCTTAACCGACTGAACCACCCAGGCGCCCCTAGAGAGAGTTGTCTTTACATACAGCTAGAACTTATAGTCCCAATGGTGGGACCAGAGGACTTTATTCTTTCCATTTCTTGCCTCTGATTCTTTGATGATTGGTTCTATTTTCAGTGAGTTTTGCCTTTCATCCTCCTAGAATTGGCTTCCACTCAGTCCTGGCCTCAAATCTTTCCCACTATGTATAACATGAAGCATGAATCTCTTTCCCCTATTTCAATACAAAAGCTTTTGGCTTCAGTCTGATTGGATCAACCTAAGTCACTGGCCTCTCACGAATCCCTCCATTCCTGAACAATCAACTGTGACTGAAGATTGAAGATTCACTCACTGGTTTGCTTAGGTTTCAGCCACAGGTTCCACCCTAAAGACGTGGGTAGATTCAGCTTCCCCAGAAGCACATGGAGCTACCTGAGAGACACGTGGATATTCATATGTAAAGCAGGCTAGAGTTACACAGGAAAAAGGAAATTCATCCTATACAGCTAAACTACCATCTATAGACAGAAGACATTTTATGTATTTCACAGTGCATTCCTAACATTTAGGAAATAACTTTCTCCTGATAAAAATGCGAGATAAGTCTCATTGGCTGCACGTTTGTCAAAAAGAGGAAAACAAAATTAGAAGTATTACGTGACATGTCTAAGACCTAACAGGAGGGGTCAAGGGCCCTCATCTTTAAATAGCCAACCTATGAGTGGTTCACAGAAGTGACCATCCAACTGGGTGCCTGGGGGGCTCAGTCAGTAAGCATCCAACTTCAGCGCAGGTCATGATCTCACAGTCTGTGAGTTCGAGTCCCGCGTCGGGCTCTGTGCTGACAGCTCAGAGCCTGGGGCCTGTTTCAGATTCTGTGTCTCCCCCTCTCTCTGTCCCTTCCCTACTCACACTCTGTGTCTCTAAAAAGTAAAATAAAAAACATAAAATATTTTTTTTAAAAAGGGACCATCCAAAATGAATTTTCCAAGAGGTATGTCTAGTGTTGTTTATTAGTACAGTTTTATTGAGAAATAAATAACATAACACTGTGTACGTTTAAGGTATACAACATAATGGGTTGATATATGTGTACATTGCTAAATGATTACCACAATAGGGGTGGTGGAAATCCATCATGTCACATAGTTACAATTTTTTTCTTGTAATGAGAACTTTTAAGGCCTACTCGTTTGGCAACTGGTGGATACATATGGTGAACACATAGAGTATGGTGAACTATAGTCACCATGTTGTACATTATTCTCCAGAACTTCTTTATCTTATAGCTTGAAGTTTGTGCCTTTTAGCCACCTTCACCCATTATATCCTTGCCTCTGGCATCACCAATCTGTTCTCTGTATCTTTGAGCTTGATATTTCATTTTATGATTCCACATACAAGGGAGATCATACAGTATTTATCTTTCTCTCTCTGACTCATTTCATTTAGTGTGAGGCTGTCAAAGTCCATACATGTGACAAATAGCAGGATCTCCTTCTCTTTTATGGCTGAATAATATACCATTTGTGTATATCTCCCATTTCCTTTATCCATTCATCTGCCAGTGGACACTTACGTTGTTTCCATGTCTTGTCTGTTCTACATAAGCTTCCAGTGAACATGGGAGTGAAAATACCTTTTCAAGATAGTGATTTTTTTCCTTCCAAAAAATACCCAGATGTGGATTTCCCAGATAATATGATAGTTCTATTTTTAGTATTTTGAGAAAACGTCACACTGTTTTACATAGCGGCTGCACCAATTTACATTCCGCCAATGCTGCACAAGTTTTCTTTTTTCCAAGAACTCAGTAAACACTTATGTTTTCTCTTTTGATAATCTTTACAATAGGTCTTCATATCTGGTCATAAGCCTTGAAAGGTTTGCAAATTTCTTCTTCTTCCAAGACTTCTTTTGCTGTACATGTAAATTATAAAATAAATTTGTCATTTCCACAACAATACTTTATAGGATTTTTTATAAAGTTGTTTTGAAAGTACATACAATTTTTTTTTAATTTTTTTTAATGTTTATTTATTTTTGAGACAGAGAGAGACAGAGCATGAAGGGGGACAGAGCAGAGAGAGGGAGACACAGAATCTGAAACAGGCTCCAGGCTCTGAGCTGTCAGCACAGAGCCCGATGTGGGGCTCGAATTCACGGACCGCGAGATCATGACCTGAGCCGAAGTCAGCCGCTTAACCGACTGAGCCACCCAGGCGCCCCCATACAATTTTAAAATAACCGACTTATTCACATTATGGAGTCCTCAATTCATAAACATGATCTATTTCTTGGATTTGATGTTTTCTTTAATTTATGTCAATAATAATTTCTATTTCTTAATGGAGATGTCTCGGAAAGTTTTATTAGATTTCTTCCTGGATATTTCATCCATTTGAACTGATAATAATTTCATATCAAAAATTAATTTGGGGGCACCTGGGTGGTTCAGTCAGTGAGGATCCAACTTTGGCTCAGGTCACGATTTCAAGGTTTGTGGGTTCGACCCCTGCATCAGGCTCTCTGCTGTCAGTGCATAGCCTGCTTTGGATCCTCTGTTTGTGCCCCCTTCTCTGTCCCTTCCATGCTTGCTCTATCTCTGTCTCTCTCAAAAATAAATGTTTTTTAAAAATTAATTTTTACTTTGTTATTTCTGGTAAAACCAAGAAAGAAAGAATGAGAAATGCTTTGGTACATTTACTTCATATGCAGTTATGTTGCTAAATTTTCTTAGTAATCCCAATTAATTATCTTCAATTTTCTATATGTTAAATATGTTCTTTATAAGTGATGTTAATTTTATTTCTTCTTTTCCAAGCCTTAAACCTCTTCTATTTTTTTTTTTTTTTCATGCTTTATTGAACTGGCTTAGACCTTCAGTACAATGTTGAATAAGACTGGTGACAGTGGGCAACATTCACCATACTCAATCTCAGGTAAAAAGGGAAATGTTATTCCAAAGCTAACAAAACTCTTCGCACATATGCTCAAATGATCTTACATTTGAACACACTTAGGACTCTGAAATCAATCATATTACTTCTCTATTGCTGAATCACTAATTATCACAAATTCAGTGTATCTTTAAAAATTATACATTTATTTTCTCATCGTTTCCATGGGTCAGAGGTTTAGGCACTAAAACACCAGGTCCTCGCCACAGACTCCCACAAGGCCGCCAGCAAGGTTTCAGCCAAAACTTGTTCCTTTCTGAAGCTCTGGATCTTATTCTAACATCACGTGGTCGTTGACAGAATTCATTTCCTTGCAGTTATATGACTGAGAGCACAGCTTCTTACTGCCCCTCAGCTGAGGCCACCCTCAAGTCTGAGAGGTCAACTGTAGTTCCAAGTCACCTTGTTCTCCCATAAGCACTTTATATCATGAATGTTTGGTTTTTCCAAGCCAGCAGGAAATTTTGTCCCTGCAATGTATGAACAAAGCATAACCAAAGGAGTGACATCATACGAACCTTGTCATGCCCTATTAAGTTAGAATCAAGTCACACATGCCATCCACTCCAAGGGAAGGATTACACAAGGGCAGGCGTGGGTCAGTGGGGTTCAGTCTACAATGTGGACACCACACGATGAAATCTCCTAATGGTGAACTATGTTTTCATTTTCATGCCACCTTGGAGTATTTCAGGGAGAGTCTGGAGAGCTACACCTGAACACTAGAGGAAGAATTCCATCAACAAAAGATGTGAGTCTAAGAGATCTTTTTTCATATTTGTCAGTGAATATGCTTGAATCCCATCAAGGAAGGACCCCCAATTAGATAGAGAAGGCATGACCAGACAGTTTCACTTCAGTGGGTCAAGGAAGAATGTCACTGTATGACCCCACACCCTGGTACTGAGCAGGTATTCAGGTGAGAGACTGAATGGTAGGTGTTGACAGAAAGAATGATCCAGAGAAGGGATCAACAGAATCCGAAAACAAGACTGAAATGGTCCAAATTGAGGATCAAGCTCTGAGAGCAGAAACTTGACGTCACCTGCCATGAAAGGAGAATGTGAGTAGTTCAAGAAAGGCACATTATAGTTGTCAGTTCACTGGAGGGGCTGATGGGCAGGCTACCAACAAATTGACTGGACCAAATCCACAAAGGTTTGGCCACAGCTATCTAAAAACGACTAACCTGGGGCACCTGAGTGGCTCAGTTGGTAAGCATCCGACTTTGGCTCAAGTCATGATCTCACAGTTCATGAGTTCAAGCCCCATGTCAGGCTCTGTGCTGATAGCTCAGAGCCTGGAGCCCACTTCAGATTCTGTGTCTCCCCCTCTCTCTCTGTGTTCCTCTCCCACTCACACTCTGTCTCTCCCTCTCAAAAATAAATAAAGATTTTTTAAAATGTTTTAAATGACTTATCTGGATATCTCAGTCGGTAAGTATCTGACTTCGGCTCAGGTCATGGCCTCACAGTTTATAAGTTCAAACCCACATCAGGTTCTTTGCTGACAGCTCAGAGGCCGGAGCCCACTTCAGATTCTGTGTCTCCCTCTCTCTCTGCCCCTCCCCCAATCATGCTCTGTGTCTCTTTCTCTCCTTCAAAAATAAACATTAAAAAAAATTAATAAAAGATAAAAACGACTTGCTTTTTGCCAGAACAGAATAACCTTTCTTGTGATTAGGTCCATTTCCCCAGCTCTGTAGGCAATAAGTAGGAAGCAAACAGAGCCTGAAATAGGAAATAAAAATGCCCGGGGAAAACCTCACAGCCCCAAAGGACACTTTGCTAAGGGTTGTTTGCAATACTTGCTTCTGAGTTTCCTCATATGATAGTTTTTCATTGCTGCAGTAACAAATAACCACGAAATTATCATCTTAAAACAGTATGCATCTTATCATTTCTGTGGATCAGAATTCAGAGCACTACTTGGCTCAATTGGATTCTCTGCTTAAGGTCTTACAAGGCAAAAGGAATTATGTTCCTTTCTGGAGATCCTGGGGAAGAACCAGCTTCCAAGTTTATTCAGGTTGTTAAAGAATTCACTTCCCACTCAAGTGGTCCCCTTCCTGTCAAATTTGCAAAGACACATTGACCCATTTATGTTACTCAAATATTTCTACCTTTTACCTCTGCCTTCCTCTTTTGCTTTTTGGGGCTCACGTGATTACATTGGGCTCAACTGGACAATCCAGGACAATCTTCCCATTTTAAGATCAACTATAGTAACCTTCATTACTGAAATTTCCCTTTTGTCCTATAACACAACATATTCATCAATGTGTTATCTCTTTATATTTACAGTCCTGGGGATTAGGGCCTCTGATCATTTTGGAGGTCGTTCTTCTGCCTACCTCATCTTCTACATATATAAAATATCTGTGTCTGTGTGCGTGTGTGCGTGTGTGTGAGTCTGTGTGTGTGTGTAGTTCTGTGAAGACTGTCCGCCTTCATTAATGGCATTGCTATTGTTCCAGTTGCTCAAGTACAAACCTTCAAACTATGCCTCACTCTTCTTTTCTTTCACAACCCATACCCAACTAAACAGCAATTCTTAAGCTACACCTTCAAAACACCCAGAAACAAACAACTTCACATCACCTCAATTGTTGTCCTGGACACGGTCAGCAGCATAGGTGGCCTGAAATAGCTTTCTATCCTTTGTCTTTGCACGGACACTGTCTCCCCATGTTCCATCTTTAAGAAATTAGCCATAAGTGTCATGTGAAAATGTTACTTCCTGTCATGTAATTCCTCTGCTTTCAGTCCTCTAAGGTTTAAAATCTCTCAGCAAAATCTGACGTCTTCATGATTGCCAACAAGCTCTACCTGACCAGGCCTTCTACACAAGACAGACTCATAGGTGGTTGCAGTCAGAGTACGTGTGGCTACAAAGCAGGGGTAGGAAGAGGAAAGAATGGAGTCAGCTAAAAACACTAATAGTGAGGCATCAGGATTTTATTTCTGACACTAGGAAAATTTTCTTAAAAATTTAATCCTCACAACTGATAACTGGTAACTAGCAATGAACTGTGGTTACTCTGTGACTGTGTGGCATAAGACATAAGTGAGACCACTCTGGAATCCTGGATGGACCCACTGCCACAGGACACGGTTCCACAAAAGTAATCAATCATCCCCCTTTAGTGGTGAGCATGTGTGATTACAACTGCTCTGTCAATAACAAATATTATGCCAAATTGATTCCTCTCCTTCCTTAGATGAAAAATTTGAGACACCTGCAGCTGTAGGGTCCATTCAGGAGACATAAACCATACAAAATTAGAATAAGAAATGTTGACCTGTTATTATGTGAAGAACATATAGAAATAGAACATGTAAAGGTATGCAACATTTGGAATATATAAAAAAGAACTCAATGGAAATTCAGAAATAGCAGATACAGAGAGCAGCCACCACTGCTGGAACTGGAGCTGAGTCCCAAATTCAGAAGAAGGATTCTGAGGTTTAGAATTCACATCTTGGTGGAGAAAATATGGACGTGGCCCACTGCATAGCAGAGACATGCTGAACTGCTACGGGAAGCTACCCACAGGCAGGAAAGAACTCAATGGGGCTTATGGAACTGACTGGGAGGCTACCAGTGGAGAGAGGGAGAGAAGGAGCTTCTGGGAAGCTACCACAGTGGGGACAGCAAGACCTGCTGACACAACCGCTAGGGCACCACATCTTACTCCAGAAACAGAATTTGTAATTAGGAACCTCAGACAAGGAAAACCTCCAGCTTCAGAAGTCGTCCCTAGTACCTTTCAACAAGCACCCAGGGAAGAATTTATACTAGTTCTGTATTTAGAAACAAACAAACACCCCTCCTAGAAAAAGTGAAAGGAGAAACTTCCCAGGTTGTTTTCATGAGGCTACTATAACGTTGATCCCAAACCTGAGAAAAAGACTAAAATACATAAAATCACATACCAATAGTCTCATGAATACAGCCTCTTATAGTCACACACTAGGTAGACAACACAAATAGCTTTAACGAAATATATACAAAAGGACAAACAGCAGGTAGAGTGTATCCAAGGAATGCAAGGTGCAGTAACATTTGAATGTCAACTAGTGTAATCCAACAATTCAAGAGAATAAATGAGAAAACACATGTAATCTTCTCAATTGGTACACGTAAATTATTTTAAAGAATCAAAACAGGGGCGCCTGGGTGGCTCAGTCGGTTAAGCGGCCGACTTCGGCTCAGGGCATGATCTCGCAGTCCATGAGTTCGAGCCCCACGTCGGGCTCTGTGCTGACAGCTCAGAGCCTGGAGCCTGTTTCAGATTCTGTGTCTCCCTCTCCCTGACCCTCCCCTGTTCATGCTCTATCTCTCCCTGTCTCAAAAATAAATAAAACGTTAAAAAAAATTTAAAAAAAAAGAATCAAAACATTGTCATGTTAAAAAGAGAGAAGAAGAAAATAACTCTCAGTAAACTAGGAATAGAAGAAATTTCTTCATCTGCTAAATAGCATCTATAAAATGTTACAACTAATAATATATACAGTGGAGAAGCCCTGAATGCTTTCCCCTAATATCAGGGATCAGAATTTGGTAAAGATCTCTGCTCTTATCACCTCTATGTAATCTTTATAAAGGTTCTAACCAGTTCAAAAGACAAGAAAAACAGGAAGAGACATATAAAAAGCTCAGAAATAATGAAGCAAACTGACTTTCCTTGCAGATTACATGATGGCACACATATATAACCATATGCACCCATGCACGCAAAAAAAGTTTACAAGAAAAAATAAATAACTTAAAGTAGTGTCATAAGACCGAAAGTCAAATATAGGAAGATCAATTATTATATCCACATGTCAGCAATGATCAACTGGAAAATGAACGCATTTATGAAAAATAAGCATTTATTTATGGATAAATTTATCCAAATATGTGCCCAAACTCTACAGTGAAAGCAACAAAACATTGATAACAGAAATCAAATCACCATAAATAAATGTAGGTATATTATGTTCTTGTTTTAGAAAAACCAATGACCAAAAGGTATGAATCTATCTATATCTTCAATTCAATCCCAATCAACTTTTCTGTAGGATTTTTTTTTTTTGTAAAAATTCACAGTTTCCAAAATGTACATGACAAACTAAAAACTGACAGTTAGAAGAAAGTAAATGGGGAGAAGTCAACATGGCAGAGAAGCAGGAGGACCTGAAGTTCCCTCCTCCCTCAAACACAGCAATATTGAAGCCAGAAGACTTGGAATTCCAGGTATCCAGGCTACAGAGTGACAGAAACCTCTCCAGGGGCTCATGGGGACAACTTGGCAGGTCATAGTTGCATGATTGTGAATTGGGAGAGATAAAACAGGTGGCATAGGCATGGAGGGGAGGAATCCTCTTCTGTGGAGAGACAAAAGGAAGTGAAAGAGAGTCTGTGGGAGTGTAGGATTGTATTTGGATAAAAGAAAAACCACGGACTGGGGAATGAAAAAACCGAGAAAGAACAATTTTTAACAAGATCCAGGGTAGGTCTTTATCCAGACTGGGGCCTGCCACCCTGTACACGCGCATGGGGAGGAAGGGAGTCAACCACAGGCTCGGTAGCAAGCTCAGAGGTGAAATCAGAGAGAGCAGTCCCCTCCACCGAGTGCTCCAGTAATAAGGTATAAAGACCCTCCAAGGATAAAAGACCCTACAGGCCAGCCAGAGGCCTTTGTAAGCTGACTGGGTGGAGTGGCACTACCCCAGACCCAGGGCCAGCAGAGAGGCATCCTTTAAATCCGGGGCTGGTTTGAATCCCAGCTGAGCACCTGGGAGGTGCAGGAGACTGTGGAGCAGGACAAACAGACCCACTCATGCCCACATGGCACTATGAGGATGGCTAGAATAGAGTCGTTTTGGTCTCCCAGTCCAGGGAGGAGAGACCAAGGTGTTGCCATTTTTCTCCTCATCACCAACAAGGTGGGGCTTCAGGGAATGGACAGTACTCCCACAGTGGAGGCAGGACCTGCCTACACCAAACCATGGCCCTCCGTACCTGGTAACTGCATGTCTACAGAGCAATATTGACACTGACCAAACCAGACGGCCCTTCCTCCAGACCAGCACAGCCACCGATTCCAAGAGACCATCAGATATTAGTCTACTGGTTTTCCATTTTCAGATTTAATGCTTGGTGAATTCTTATTATGTATATATTGTATATTATATATTATATACAATATATAATATATATTACATAAAATATATAAAACTATATTATATAACTATAAATATATATATGTAACAATATAATATAATATAATATAATATAATATAATATAATATATAACATATAATATATATATTGGGTTTTTTCCTTCTATTTCTTCCTCTTATTCTTTCTTATTAACCCATATAGTTTCTCTGATCCACTACCTGGTCTTTTTTTTTTTTATTCCTTTCCTCCACACCTGTCACTTCACTCTTTGTATGGGATAAGGCTTCTTCCACCACCCCCCCTTTTAAAATTTTTTCCAGGGTTACTTCCATGAACAAATCAAAGCACCCCTGGTGGAAGGTCCAAACCACCACTACAAGTAGGGAGATAAAGCAACCAGAGTCACAACAACAGAGTGCACGCAACACACACACCAAACATACCTTCTGAAGGGCCAAGCCCTGGAGAGTGTATGAATTCTTTTTTAAGCTGATAGTGCTTGCAGGTGCAGGACACATAACAAGCTATTAAAACACATAAAGGACAGAAAACTAGTCAAAATGATGAAATAGAAGAATTCTCTTCAAAAGAAATTCCAAGAATAAATGACAACTAGAGAAATCCTCAAAACATATATACACAATATATCTGATCAAGAATTTAGAGTAATAGTCCATAAGCTGGGCTTGAAAAAAGCATAGAAGAAAACAGAGACTCTATTGCTGCAGAGAGCAAGGAACTAAGAAATAGTCATGACAAATTAAGAAAGGCGATAATGAGGTGCAAAATAAAGTAGATACAGTGATAACATGGACAGAGAAAGCAGAGGGGAGAATAAGTGAAATAGAAGATAAAATTATGGAAAATGATGAAGCTGAGAAAAAGAGAGATAAGAAAATCCTAGACCACGAGGGGAGAATTAGCCTCCACTTACAGCAAAGAACGGATTATCTAGTCAGAAAATCAGTAACGAAACAATGGCCTTGAATGATACTCTGGACCTGATGGATTTGACAGATATATTCAGAACTTTTCATCCAAAAGCAACAGAATACACATTCTTCTGGCGTGCACATGGAACATTCTGCAAGATAAATCACATACTGGGTCACAAAACAGCCCTCAATAAATATAAAATAATTGAGATCATACCATGCATATTTTCAGATCACAACGCTATGAAATGAAATCAACCACAAGAAAAAGTTTTGAAAGTCTCCGAAAGCATGGAGGTTAAAGAACATCGTACTAAAGAATGAACGGGTCAACCAGGCAATTAAAGAAGAAATTTAAAAGTATATGGAAGCAAATGGAATGAAAACATGCCAGTCTAAACCCTTTGAGTTGCAGCAAAGGCAGTCCTAAGAGGAAAATACATTGCAATCCAGGCCTATCTCAAGAAACAAGAAAAATCCCAAATACAGAACCTAACATCATACCTAAAGGAACTAGAAGCAGAACAGCAAAGGAACCCCAAAATCAGCAGAAGAAGAGAAATATAAAGATTAGAGCAGAAGTAAACAATATAGAATTAAAGAAAACAAAAACCAGTAGAACAGATTGGTGAATCTAAGGGCTGGTATTTTGAAAGAATAAACAAAATTGATAAGCCACTAGCCAGACTTCTCAAAAAGAGAGAGAACCCAAATTTATAAAACCATGAATGAAAGAGGAGAGATCACAACCAACACCACAGAAATACAAACAATTATTAGAGAATACTTTGAAAAATTATATGCCAACAAACTGGGCAACCTGGAGGAAATGGACAAATTCCTAGGTATGCATACACTAACAAAACCCAAATGGGAAGAAATAGAAAATTTGAACAGACCCATAAACAGCAAGGAAATTGAGTCAGTTATCAAAAATCTCCCAACAATTAAGAGTTCTGGGCCAGATGGCTTCCCAGGGGAATTCTACAAGACATTTAAAGCAAAGTTAATACTATACTTCTCAAGGTGTTCTAAAAAATAGACAAATGAAGGAAAGTTTCCATACTCATTCTATGAAGCCAGCATTACTTGAGTCCCATCCCAGAGACCCCACTAAAAAGAATTACAGGCCAATATCCCTGATGAACATGGATGAAAAAATTTTCAGCAAGATACTAGCAAATCAAATTAAACAGTATATCAAAAGAATTATTCACCACAGTCAAGAGGCAGTCATTCCTGGGCTGCAGGGCTGGTTCAATATTCACAAATCAATCAGTGTGATATGTCACATTAATAGAAGAAAGGAACAGAACCATATCATTCTGTCAATAGATGCAGAAAAAGCATTTGACAAAATACAGCATCCTTTCTTAAAAAAAAAAAAATTCAAGAAAGTCATGACAGAAGGAACATACCTTAACATCATAAAAGCCATATATGAAAAGCCCACAGCTAATATCAGCTTCAATGGGCAAAACCTCTGAGATCAGGAATACGACAGGGATGTCCACTCTCACCACTGTTGTTTAACATAGTGTTGGAAGTCCTAACCTCAGCAATCAGACAACAAAATGAAATAAACACATCCAAATTGGCAAAGAAGTCAAACTTTCACTCTTTGCAGACAACATGATATTCTACATGTAAAATCAGACAGACTCCACCAAAAACTGCTCGAACCGCTACAGGAATTCAGCAAAGTCACAGGATACAAAATCAATATACAGAAATAGGTTGCATTTCTATAAACCAATAATGAAGCAACAGAAAGATAAATCAAGAAATTGATCCCATTTACAATGGCACTAAGAACCATAAAATACCTAGGAATAAACCTAACCAAAGATGAAAAAGATCTGTATGCTGAAAACTATAGAAGTCTTATCAAAGTAATTGAAGAAGACACAAAGAAATGGAAAAACATTCCATGCTCATGGAGTGAAAGAAAAATATTGTTACAATGTCAATACTACCCAAAGAAATCTACACATTCAATGCAATCCCAATCAAAATTGCAGCGGCATTCTTCTCAAAGCTAGAACGAACAATCCCACAATTTGTATGGAACCACAAAAGACCCTGAATAGCCAAAGTAATGTTGAAAAAGAAAACCAAAGCAGGAGGCATCACAGTCCCTGACTTTAGCCTCTATTACAAAGCTGTAATCATAGAGACAGTATGATATTGACACAAAAACAGACACATAGACCAATAGAATAGAATAGAATAGAGAACCCAGAATTATACCCAAAATGTATGGCCAACTAATCTTTGACAAAGAAAGAAAGAGTATCCAATGGAAAACAGTCTCTTTAGCAAATGGTGCTGGGAGAACTGGACAGCAACATGCAGAAAAATCAACTTGGACCACTTTCTTATACCATACACAAAAATAAACTCAAAATGGATGAGAGGCCTAAATGTGAGACAGAAACCATCAAAATCATAGAGGTGAATACAGGCAACAAGCTATTTGACCTCAGCCGCAGCAACTTCTTACCCAACTTGTCTCTGAAGGCAAGGGAAATAAAAGCAAAAATGAACTATTGGAACCTCAGGATAAAAAGTTTCTGCACTGCAAATGAAACAATCAACAAATCTAAAGGCAACCAGTAGAATGGGAGAAGATATCTACAATAGACATATTAGATAAAGGGTTAGTATCCAAAATCTATAACTTACTAAACTCCACACCTGAAAAAAAAAATAATCCAGAGACAAATGGACAGAAGACATGAATAGACACTTTTCCAAAGAAGACATCGAGATGGCCAACAGACACAAGAAAAGATGTTCAAAGTCACTCGTCATCAGGGAAATACAAATCAAAACCTCATTGAGATACCACCTCACAGCAGTCAGAGTGGCTAAATATAAAAACTCAGGAAACAACAGATGTTGGAGGATGTGGAGATACGGGAACCCTCTTGCACCACTGGTGGGAATGCCAACTGTTGCGGCTGCTCTGGAAAGCAGTGTGGAGTTTCATCAAAAATTAAAAATAAAATTACCCTATGACCCAGCAATAACACTACTAGAAATTTATCCAAAAGATACAGTAGTGCTGATTTACAGGGGCACATCTATCCCAATGTTTATAAAAGCACTTTAAACAATAGCCAAATTATGGAAAAAACTCAAATGTCCATCAACTGATGAATGGATAAAGAAGACATAGTTTATATATGCAACGGAATAGCATTTGGCAATGAGAAAGAATGAAATCTTGCCATTTGCAACAACATGGATAGAATTTATGCTAAGTGAAATGAGTCAGTCAGAGGAAGACAGATATATGTTTTCACTCATATGTGGAATTTGAGAAACTTAACAGAAAATCAATGGGGAGAGGGAAGGAGAAAAAACAGTGTCAGAGAGAGAGATAAACCATAAGAGACTCTTAAATACAAAGAACAAACTGTGGGTTAATGGGAGGTGCAGGGAAGGGGGGAAAATGGGTGATGGGCATTGAGGAGGGCACTTGTTTGGATGAGCACTGTGTGTTGTATTAAGCGATGAATCATGGGAATCTACTCCTGAAACCAAGAGCACACTGTATACACTGTAAGTTAGCTAACTCGATAATAAATTACATTTAAAAAACACAAAAACTGACAGGTAGCCAAAACCATCTTGAGAAAGAGCAAAATTAGAAAATCACACCATCCAATTTACAAACTTTTATGGCTACATTAATCCAATCACTAGATATTGACTTCAAGAAAGAGAAATGGGTCCGGTCCATGAGGCAGAACAGATAATCTAAATATATACCCACACATATACAATTAATCATTTTTCACAAAAATGCTAAGAGTCTTCAACAGAAGAAAGTCTTTCAACAAAGTATGCTGGGGGGGAAAGTACAACTACCTGTAACATAAAAGAAATAAACCATGATTCATACATCATATCATACACAAAAATCAAAGACTCGGTCGTAAAACCTAACAATATAAATTATTCAGAAGGGAACCTAAAAGTGTATCTGTCTCAATTTAGGAGATGCTAACATTTCTTAGACAGAAAACAAAAAAAGTCCTAACAGGAAAAGAAAATTGAAAAACTATATTTTATCAAAAGACATTATGTTTAATTTACCATCTCTGTTCATTGAATAGTACTTCCTAGCAGCAGTAAAGTTTGTAACCTGAGAAGAAGTATATTCCCGTGGACCAAATTGATGAAGAATCTATTATTCAGAACTTTCATTGTATCTTTCATTGTATCTTTAGGATTGTTTCTTTACATTATAGGCAACTCCCAAAGAAGACCAGGTGCCCAGTTAGCACCAGTACTTACACCCAGTTACAGAATCCTGGAGCTACCAGGAGAGGTTCAGTGTGATCCACTTGACCATATCAACTAATTTCACCTACAGCTGTTATTAAGCCAAACCTTTCTTGTAATTATTGGATACATTTTCTTGTTAATATCATTTGCCTTTGTTGAATTCAAGGAGAATGTGTCCTCTCTAGCTCATGGGGCCTGACCTGAGCTTCCGCAGGCATCTCCTCTCAGGGCCCAGATATATGGAGAAAGCTATGTCAACATTTCAATCCTTTTCTTAGCCAACATTTTTGTTTGTTTCATATCCTCACAATTTTAATTCCTCTACTAAATTCACAAAGACATTTCCTTATCTGAGTACATTATACACGTAGCTGTTTTTTTTAGTTGCCTGGAACCCATTTGCCTGACAATACATGCAACTCTTTGTTACAGCCCAACAGACTATAATATCTAAATGCTCCTCTAGAACAGGAGCCTAACACTTTGTCCACTGCTAAATGAAGAGCTTTGAATTCCACTCACTAGGCCAACTTAACCTTGCTCTCTTTCATCAGGGTTGTGGTATGAACACAGCCTGCTGAAAACTGACTTCCAGGGGCATCTGGGTAGCTCAGTTGGTTATGCATCCAGCTCTTAATTTCAGCTCAGGTCATGATCTCACCATTTGTGAGTTCAAGCCCCACATCAGGCTCTGTGCTGTCAGAACAGAACTTGCTTGGGTCTCTCTCTCTCTCTCTCTCTCTCTCTCAAATAAATAAATAAACTTAAACAATTTTTAAATATCAACAACCAACTGACTTCCAAAGAGCAACATAGGCCTCAACTCAACTCAAGAATTTCTATTGGTAGTCCTTCAATCCTTCATCCCCAGGACCACTCAGGAATGAGGTCAGGGATGTCCTTGCAATTCTATTTTCTGCAAACAAGTAGCAACACAGCCTGTTTGTTTTGTGTGGTACTTTCCCTGAACTTCTTCTGCTAGAATGCTCCTTAAAATAAATTGCCACTCTATGAGTGGACTCTCCCGAGCTGCCAATACATATTCGACTGTATGTATGGCATCATCCAGGACACAACAGAAAGCCCAAGGTATTTGTCTCCTCAGAATCACCTGATACTCATCAGTGCGAGGGCTTGTTTTATCAAACACCACTGACAAGCTAGCAACCATTTTTCAAATAGTCTGGGAGAAGGATCTATTCCTTCAAGTAGTTTTCAAATCCAAAACCCAAGACAACTTTGCAAGAAATCCTGCTTGGTTTGAGCCAAAAATTCCAGATTCCAGCATATAGGTGATGGCAGAAACTTCTATCATATAGTCATATCCTATGGGCTCATAGGAATTACCTGGAGCCAATTCTCAGTCAATCTACCAACAGTTTGGGCTCAGGTCTGCTGAAATTCAGATATCTTTCTGCTGACCTTGTGAGAAGAGGCTAGCAGGACCGTTACGTGAGGAGCATGATTTTGCCATAACCAGCCTAGCCCTAATAGTCTTTGACCTTCTTACTTATTAGCATGATCTGAAAAATATGACAACATGTTGCAAAGTTGGGCAATATCCTGTTGCTCCAACTGACATAATTCACGGGAATTTCACAGATGCGACATGGCCTGGAATATTAGCTAGCCATTTCAATTACCCTCCAGTTCTTCTATGGATACTAAAGGTTTTCATTCTTTGTAGTTTATTCCTCTGAGGAAGGAATACTCACAGTATGTGCTAATTTTCCCCTAATGCTCATTAACTCCAGATCTTACCTAGCTAAATTGTGACAATTTCTAATATACTCAGATATCCCTATGGATATATGGTAAACATACACTGAGCTCTACTCTATGAAAATTCTGTAGTGCAAGAGAGACTCAAACTACTGTGGAAAAGAAGGTGTTGGCTAACTCTATTAAGGTCTACCCATTCCACTTGGCCTATTGCACCTCCCAAATAGCCTTGATCACACCGAATCCTGCTCAAACAATCCGAATACACCTATTTAATCTTCAGTCTCCTGTACATCTTATCCACTGGCATTCCAGAATCGTTTTTTAAAAATCAAAAAGATTTAGTTCAAATCAAATTGTAAACACCAGCATTTCCTTATCAGAATATTGACATGTTCTTCTTGAATTGAGCACGGCTTAGTGTACTGCTGGTAAGAACTAGGACAAGTTTAAAGAATCCCATTTAGTAAGTGTGGGAAAACTGGGCACATGCCCACAGTTGAAACGATGAAGACAACTTGACTCATTCATGTGTAATATTCATCCTGATTATGCATTCAGGTATTGAAGCCTGGCAGCCAAAAACCACCAGGAGCAGCTGTAGCTGAGAAGTTTGGGGTCTTTGTCACTGCTGTGGGGGAGAGCATACACCAAGGGGAATTGCAGAGAGGTGTCTCAGTTCAAGGGTGTTAGAAAAGAGTTATATAAGATTTGGGCTTGTATTAGGTGGTTTGGAGGATGTTGTAGAGAAGCAGGCCTCTGCCCTGGTTTTGGATGCTGTCAAGGGGCATGAGTATGCTATGATTGGTTATCTTAAGAAATCTTTTCTATAAGGAGAAGAGAAAAATAAGGCAAAGCTGTGATAGGTAATAGAGCAGTAGTCACACATTAACTTGGAAAAAGGGATATGTGCTATTGTGGGCTTGCCACACTAACATTGCTTTTGTCTGTATTGAAACATACCCGGGAAGTGGTCTGTTTTTGACAGAAAGAGAGACAGAGGGAGAGAGCAGGGGAGGGTCAGAGAGAAAAGGAGAGAAAAAAATCTCAAACAGGCTCTACCATTATTGCTGAGTGGTGTGAGGTCTATCTTGTGACCCTGAGATCATGAACTGCACCATACCAAGAGTCAGACACTTAACCAACTGAGCCATCCCGGTGCCCCACTTTAAAGTGATCTTGGTTTTTCACTCCTTTCATCACAGTCACTGAGTGCCCTTCTCTGCTGTTGGACTTCTATGACTTTTTATGTCCAACAGGAGTACACCGTGTCCTGGCTCTCAGCTCAGGTGAGCCCCTAATAACTCCATAACTCCCAACCCGTTGCCACTAAGCCAACTCCCACATGGCAGGGCTGCTTTCCTCCTACTCACCTGCTATATCATTGCAGATAAGAGAAAAATTATGACTCAGTTAATAGTAGAGATTGATGGAAACCAGAATGGACACTGGTGCCTAGTAAATGTTGATTAGTGCATTCATGTTACAGAAACCTCTAGTCTCTACTGATGCACCCGAGAAGAGGGCCTTATGTGTAAAAATTGGGTAGACATGCACAAAGTCCATTTCACAGTAACACAGGAAGGATTAAGTAAAATCTGTCACTAAGGGCCGATAAAAGCATTGCACAACCACTTCCCAACATCTTAAAAATATACTATTTTTGATGTTGCTCAATGTTAATTTTATTTGAAAACAAACAAACTGATTAGAGATAGGAGAGACATGATAGGCATGGTACGTGGTTGGAGTAAATCAAATGAAAGGACATTCTGGCCGAGCCCAGCAGGATCACATGCAGGACATCCAGGAGACTTCCATCTCACAATCATAGCTTCAAAATACGCTTAATAAAGTCCAGAAGGCCTGCAAGAGAATAAAATATATCGTCAAGCAGGTTTCAAAAAGGATGAAGAATGTGGCTTCATTTGGGGAATCTGCAAGGAAACCAACAAATGTCAAATGGCACTGAATTCCATGGAGTCAAATGGCCATGAGATGTTCATCCCCCAAAAATGGGGTTTGCAGGCCTGGTTGGGAGCCCAGATAAGCTCGAAGTCTAGAGAGCCCAGGAAGTAGGTCCACAGGTACTAGTTCTCCCTCTATGATTCAACAGAGCAACCCTGCCACCTTCTCACCAGGGATATATACTCATTTTCTCCTTCATGCACTGCCCACTACTCACCCTTGTGCAAGGTGCCAAGCAATGGCCCCGACACTGAAAGGCTATAAAGCAATATTTGAAAAAGTTTCCTCAAGTACACATGCAACCTCTCCCATCTGTTCAGGGGAAAGTTTTTCATTGGAACTTTTCCATTTCTTCATCTTTACAGTGTTTCCTTGGTAGAATGACTCATATATAAATTACATTTCTATGTGAATTTTTTTTCATTTATTGCTTGGGCACCTGGCTGACTCAGTTGGTTAAGCATCTGGATTTGGCTCAGGTCATGATCTCATGGTTCGTGGGTTCATGCCCCACATTGGGCTCTCTACTGACGGCTCAGAGCTTGGAGCCTGCTTCGGATTCTGTGTCTACCTCTCTCTCTATCCCTCCCCCACTATCTCTCTCTCTTTCTCAGAAAAATAAACATTTTAAAAAATTAATGAAAAAAATTGTTTGTTTGTTTGTTTGTTTGTTTGTTTGTTTTAAGAGAGGAGAGTGCAAGCAAGCAGGATTGAGGCAGAGAGAGAGAATTCGTGAGACTGTGACCTGAGCCAAAACCAAGAGTCCATCACTTAACACAATAAGCCACCCAGGCACCCTGTATGTGAGTTTTATACCACAATACCTTGCATATGTTCACAGTCAATAAATCTCATAATCGATGATACATGAAAGTAGAAGGAGGGGAAAGATGAATCAGGAATAGGAAGACTGTACTATCTTGGTCCTCAATGGCTTTCCAAATTCCCAGGAATACCCTGAATAATGCTCAAAAGTGTCTGCTTCAAGGAGGCCTCATTTTAAAGCTGTTGTCTACGTTTAGAAAAGTCTTTCAAAGAAACAAACACTGGGACACCTGGGTGGCTCAGAGCTTAGGTGTTCACCTTCAGCTCAGGTCATGATCTCACAGTTCGTGAATTTGAGCCCTACATCAGGCTCTGCACTGAAAGGATGGAGTCTGCTGAGATTCTCAATCTCTCTCTCTCTCTCTCTTTCTTTCTCTCAGTCTCCCCCTCCACCTCCTCCAACACTTGCATTCTCTCTTTCTCTCTCTCTCAAAATACATAAACTTCATAAAAACTTAAAAACAAAAGAAACAAACACTTTTCTATAAAAAATAAACATAAACAGTCACCTGGCCCCCTATCTTTCTAATAATATTTCCACTAAAGACAAAATTCCCTATTAAAGCCAACATGTCAGGAACATGCAGGTAATATTAGTGAACAAGAAGCTGCAACCTCAGGGCTCCTCTGAGATCTATCTGCTGACTTGATTTGTAAAGCCAGAAATAATTAGAGAATGATGGAAACAGAGCTCTCTCATGGCTTCTCCTTCCTGACCACACAATAGAATCTGCCAGGATCATAGGGAACCAAGGAATCAAGAGCCCCGAAAAGAAAGCACAAAGATGAGTGGCTTACCCTTTGGAGTGGTAGTAGGAGCTGCAGTGGTGGCAGCGGCAGTGGTGGCAGGAGCAGCAGTGGTGGCAGCGGCAGTGGTGGCGGCAGCTGTGGTGGCAGCAGCTGAAATTAGAAGAAAAAGATCCAGGGGCTCTTGGTGGCTTAGTGGTTTAATTTTCTCTTGATTTTGTCTCAGGTCATGATCTCAAGTTTCATGAATTCGAGACACTTGAGCTCTGCACTCACAGTGCAGAGCCTCATTGGGATTCTCTCTCCTTCTCTCTCTTCCCCTCCCCTGCTGGTGCTTCCTCTCTCTCTCTCTCCCACTCTCTCTAAGTAAATAAACTTAAAAGAAAACTTAAAAAGACAGAAAAGATCCAGCTGAGACTTTTGACTCTTCTCCAGGAATGGAATTTGTCCCACTTGAGCTTGGAGGTACATTCTTCATTCTGAATTCAGTTCTGCAATTGTCAATAGTTTGTCCTCTCTTTAGCCTGGCTATCCACTTTTCCCAGACTCATTCTTCCTAGCCCTTCCCTAGATGGGACAGAAAGAATTTGGGGTTTCCTTACAAGGACTATAAGACTAAGAGACAAGCAAATACTTCCACCTAGTGGTGAACACAAAATACCAAATCCATATGTGTTCTTATTCACAGGGATCATGGCTCACAGGCAAAAGGAAATCCCTAGTGAGCTGACTTTATGGTTCTCTCCCATGGGATAACTTGATCTGACTAGTTTCCACTGCATCATGAATCAGTGTGAGTAGCGGAACAAACTATATAGGAGAACAACACAAGAAGAAGATCATGTATCGGGGGAAAAAAAGAAGTTCATGCATCTCAGATTTGTACAATAGTATCTCCTTTCTTTGAATGAAGTCCAATCTCTTCTCTCAGGTTCTGGCCTCAAAGGGGATTATATTTGTCTCACCTGTTCTTCAAGTTGGACTCTGTCTGTTATAGAAGTAACTAGGAGAGCCACATTAGACATAAAGGGAGACAAGGGTACTATTCTGACTGTATTAAACATGAGCAAATGCCCCCCAAACACCCCAGTTCAAAGGAAATGTGACAATTTGGGGGACAATTATCACTCTCCACACCTTACACCAGAGCTCCTGACAAATCGCCAGGGTCAGACCCCACACTTGTGGGTTACACCTACCCCAGCAAGTAGATAGCTCAGTCTCAACACTCACACTGCAGCGATAATGTCTCAGTCCTCAATCACTTGAGACGATATTTTTTCAGTTGGCCCTGGCTTTGCAGGTAGGATGTATGGCACAGTGTATGAGGTCTGACCATAGTCTATGCCCTTATTACCAAAGGAAACAAGTCCTTCCCCAACTGAGAAGGGCAAAAAGGGAAGTCGTCCCAATATACGCATGAGTACAACACACACGGCATAGGATGTAGAGGACACTGTGTGAGAAGCCCAAGAAATGCGCTTGGGGCTTTTTTACACAACCTTCAGTTTCACATAAGAAAAAAAAATGCAGATCAGCATGGGACTAAGGCATACGTTACAAAGAACAAAGCATAAGGCCATTCATCAACTTCACCCTATATTCCTCAATCTCCATTCCACACTCCCATGCAGGCCTACTGCTGTCATTTCTATATCACCTTCGGGAATTAATTACATTGTCTTTCTTCATCCTGAAACTGATTAATCCCACTTCTACACACTGACCCTATATTCACCCCTTCAAATGATGGTCATCAAGAAGACTTTACATGCAACTCCCCCAAATTCCCACACCACAAATTCAGACCATAATCCCTTGTCTTTTCTCCTAGACAACACTTACAGTTTGCATTGGTCCTTTCCAGAGACTATATTCTCTAAAAATGTATAAGAAATCAGCAGATTTTCTATAGTCACAATGAACTTTACAAGCAAGAATGTGGCTTTCCCAAGCAGCTGCTTTGCATTCTGTCCTCCATGGCCGCGTGACACGAGACAGAGATGGAAAACAGTCATGGCAGGAAGGACATGAAGTACAAACACAGACTTACCAGTAGAGCTATCACTTGCAGCGCCAGTTGTCTCTACAAGAGAAAAAGAAAAATAGGCATAAATTAAACACCAGCTTAGGGCATAGAGGGAAGAGAAATTATAGACAATATTGCAGGTTGTCATAACTGAAGAACCTTAGGCTTTTCTACTTGTGCTGAGGGCAAAAAGATACACACATAATATAAAACCAACAAAACCCCACAAAAGACATAATACGTCACCATTTTTTGCTCTCCTGAAATAAAACTCTGATTGCATTCTTTTCTTTATTTTTTTATTGATTACATTCTTGAACATATTTTAATGACACTCTCAATGACGTTGAACACCAAGGTTAAAACTGAGCAAAGACCTGACTGGATTGCCAAAGCCTAAAGGGAGAGTCCACTCTACCTTGAGGGGTCAGTCAAAATGGGGATGGAACGGGGCAGTGGGGTGGAGGACGTGGGGGCCACCATTCTAAGCTCCTCCAAACCCACACCCACACAGAGCATATACGTTGATGGACTCTTGCCCCAGACCTTCTTTTCAGGTAAGAATCTTTACTTACGGCCTGAAACCAGGAAGGTGGAAACGGCCACCAGTACCAGCAACGCCAAGAGCTTCATGCTGGGGAATTGATTAGCAGGGAGCACAGATAAGAAAGCGTGGAGCTCAGGAGAAGGTAGGACGCTGCCTTCAGCATTCCACATCCTGACCTTATATAGGCAGAGGGCACCAATCAGGAACTGCCAGATCAGAATCTGGGCTAGTTAATGCCAGGCAATGTTGGTACTGAGAGAAACCACTAGAGAGTCAACAGCACAGCCAGAGGCCCTTTGAAAAGATCACTTTAGTCCCTTGATTATGACACAGGTTTCAGGTCAAGACTTTTCAGTAGGAAACATTTTCCAGAAAACAACTTTGTTTCCAGGCTTCCTCTCAACTAAGAGGATCGAATGGCACCACGATTACCAGTTCTGCTGACAAGCCAGAGGAACCCAACACCTAGCCTTGGGGGGATCACTCACCCTGCGGTGCCCCTTTCAGACACGTTAGAAGATGCACATCTACAGCTTGCTCAACCCTAGGATTCCTCAAAGGGGAATAACCAGGGTATGGCAGCCTGTTCTCAGATCCATCCACCTAGGTCAGGCTGTACATTCCTCCACAGATGGCCTCCCTCATGTACATGTAGATACTGTCATCTGACACTCACGCACAGTGAAGCAACACTGATATGATCTCTCTGGATTGAAGCATTTCTTGTGGAAAAATCCAAAGTCAAAGAGAGATATAATAGAAAATGAAACTAACGTTGCTTAATTAATGCAGCCATTGAATCGATGCATTCATCCAACAAATATTTAGTGAGAGCTACGCAATAGAGAAACAGCAATGAACAAAGTGCTTAAAAATCCCATGGGATACATGCAACTGTGGGAGTTCATACATTAAAAAGTGAACAGAAAGGAAGGAAGAAATGGAAGGAAGTAGGGAAAGAGAAAGTTGGGGAAGAAGGAAGGGAGGAGAAAGGAAGAAAGGGATTAGGAAGGGAGGGAAGAAGGAGGAAAAAAACAGTGTATTGTTTGTAAAATGATAAGGCCTAATAAGTAATAATACAGGAGAGAGAAAGGAAAATATCTTTAGAGACAGGAAGCAAGGTTACAATTTCAGATGAGGTAGTCATAACAGGAATGAAGGGAAAGGTGATATGTGAACAAAGACTTGAAGATGCTGAGGAATCAATCTGATTACATCTTGGAAAGTGTGTTGCCAGGAAAGGAAACAGTGGGTGCAAACCCATTATTCATGCGGGCCTCTCGGCAGCTGTTGAGTTGGGTCCAACACCGCACCAAGACACAACCAACTATTTGCCCTAGTCACACACCCCAGCTACTAAGTCAATACAGCAATGAATCCAATACTCCATATTCACATCACAACCAAGTGTGATTCAGATCTCCAAGGAGAGGTACCGAACATGTCTTGGAAAACCTGGAAAGAATGAGAAATCACTACCTTCTAACGGTTCCTTTGCAGTTAAATGGCTCTAGTACTTTGAAGGCTGTTCTTGTTCATACAAAGGATGCTTTCTGTGACATACCCTCAGTGAGAGAGTCTCTTTCATATGGAACAGTATTGACATCTATTTCCACTTTCCTATTGAAATACACTTGATATTCAACCCTGTGCAAATTTAAGGTGTACACCATGTAAATTGGATACATTTGTATGTTGTAATATGATTGCCTTGTACCATTAGTTAACACCTCTATCATGTGACAGAATTATCATTTCTTTTTAGAGGTTGGAGTAATTAAGTTCTATTCTCTTAGCAAGTCCGATGACTATAACAATATTGTTGTTTATCTTGTGTCTATCGCTATACTGTGCATTAGCTCTCTAGGGCTTATAAATCATCAGGGGATGCAAACCACAACCACAATGAGATATCACCTCACACCTGTTAGAATGGCAAATATCAAAAAGACAAGACATAAGAAGTGCTGGAAAGCTTCTAGAGAAAGAGAACCACAGTGCTTTTTTGGTGGGAGTATTTGTTATGCTTATTTTCACTTGCTGATTATAGTACATTTGAGCATGTGCATACATTTGTAGACCACTTGAATTTCCTCTTCCAGGATTTGCCTACTCAACTCGTTTAATTGAGTGTGTCTCATGTTCTTATCACTTAAGGACTTATACAAGATGAGAAATATTAACATGTTTATCTTTTCTAAAACCACAAAGATTTCCAAAATAACACAGATGTTTTAGTTTATTCACAGTGTGCTTTTAGATGTTTTATTCAAGAAGACCTATCATCTTGATTATAATGTTTATATTAAATATTTGAGAAAGATGAAATGGGGTCATCTTAAATTTGTGACACCTTCATACTCATGCATACAGAGATCACAGCTCTCTAATCCCTAGATTTTCCCAATGATCACAAACCTGACCCCAGTCACCAGGGTACACTCTTCTGTGAAGCATATTTGAAAGGGAGACAGGCCCTGAGATGAAACCAGAAAAGCAGCGTCAGCCTGAAGTCAGGCCCTAGAGAGAAGCATCAAGGACTCAGTCCAAAACCAGACCCCTCACCCTTCAAAGTACACCACTCAGAAGGTGGAAGTCTCTGTAGCAGTCATGGGCTGCAACGAGCAAGGACACCTAACTGAGTCTCAACAAAACAAGATTAACAAGGCACAGACTGATGAGGGCTGAGGGAAGTCCCAGGGTGATGGGAGGATTTGGTATTAGGACCAAAGGGAAGATCTTTCCCTGTTCTGCTTCAAGGATCTGAGAGATACAAAGAGTGCACAGTGACTCTCCAGCATTAGAAATCTGAAACTCCGAAATCTACTCTTTTTCAATACATGTGACTGCTATCATACGTTCTTACCATTCAGTCTCAACTTCAATACCACCTCTTCAGGGAAGTGTCTGATGGCTTCTAAACTCAAGTACCCCTCAACTTACAGCCAGATAACTTGATTCTATTCCCATCATAATATTTATGGCTACCTGGTATTTTCTTGACTCTTTGTTTCTTTGCTCTTTGTTTGCCTGGTTTTCTGCCTCCTCTGTCAATAAATATGATCTAAGGGAACAAAAGTTTACTTTGTTCAACAATATTCCATAGGACTTCCAAGAGTGCCAAGCAGTTAGTAAGCTCCTGAGAAATGTGAGTTAAGAATGCATTAATGAATGAAATAGAAAGTCATAAAATAAGCATAAAGCAAACAGAGAGGGCTTTTCTTCACATATTCGGGAGGGATATACTCTGAAAAGCAGGACAGTGGATATGGATGACATCTTGGAAAGCAGAAGCTCAAGAAATGCCTAGAGTTATGATCTAAAATAGACAAGGAAGAGTTAGGCAGGCAAGAATCCCATAAGCAAAATTAACAAAGAGAGAATTCCAATGGTGTTTAGCTACAAATGTACTTTGTTGTCTCCAATCTCTTTAATCAAATAAATCTGGATATACGCAGAGTTACACAAAAAACAACATGCACATTTAGGGGAAAATGTGACTTCGACACATACAGGTGAAGCCTACACCTTAGTAAGCTGTACCTCAACACCTCACAGGTACTTCCTGTAATGAAAATCCAGGAAAGTTTTTTCCAGAACTTCCATATGTCTTTGTTCATTATTTTGCTAACAGGAAAGATCTCTGCTAAGCACGAATTCTCCCCATCATTGGCTTTTCCTAATTAACGAAAGGAACTTCCACATCTTCCCCTATTTCTCCTTCATTTCCCATTCCAGGATCAGCCCACTTACTGCTTTATATCAGTTCCTACCATTGTCCCATGGTCCTCCCTCCAAGTCTGAATGGCTGCTCCATGCTGGAAAGCCCAGGGCAAACCACTGAATGCTCCCCACAAAGCTAAATTCAGAGGAGTGATAGTTCCCAAATTTATCACTTTATTTTTATTTCTCTTCTAGGAATACTTCATTTTTACTCCTGTCTTTCTTGTTTTTTCCACTCTTTCTGTTTTCTGAAGCTCTTCCCGTTTCTGTCTACACTTCTTTCTCATCCGAATGTCTTTGTCATCTTCCAGTAATCTGTAGCTTCCATCATCCTTTGACCCCATCCAAACTTCACTACTAAATTGAATTTATTTTAGTTAAATGTCACTGGCTGTGCAACATTCCAGGCATCCAAAATGCCCTTCCTGGAAATCTGAAAACGATGACACTTTGAGAGTGTCACCCCTGATATCCTAGGGAAATATGTTTCTGAAGACAGTGGCAGGTGCACCCTGAAATACTTAAAAGAGCCTCCTTTTTCCTCCTCCTCACCTCTCTAAAACTTCACACTTACTCCTTCCATCTTTGATCATCCCATTAACCTCCTGGACATCTGACAATACTCATGTTTCTACAGTTTCCCTCCTGACACCTTAGGGCAGTATCAGTATGAATATGATGCCAAGCTGACCTTGAAATACCGTGAAGACTCCTTCTTCCTGCTCACTCGCTTCTACCCTAACATTTACATTCTCAGGCTTGTGAGATCATCACACTTGCCAGATGTTGACTCTGTACACTGACAACTATTTATTCAAAAACCTGCTCAAATATCTAGGACACCGATATAAATTTTATCTGAAATTATTGTTCACCTATTGGCACCTTTGTAGAAAGAAAGTGAGGAAGGAAGGAAGGAAGGAAGGAAGGAAGGAAGGAAGGAAGGAAGGAAGAAGAAAGGAAGAGAGAGAGGGAGGGAAGGAAGGGAGGGAGGGAGGGAAAGACTTATGGCCTCTTTTGAGAAGAACAGATTCTGAGGTGATATTAATTCATACCAAAACCTTCAGAACACATCTTTCAAGAGGAAGTCTGCACTGCATCAAGATTTAAGTCAAAAATAATTTCAGTGTTTGTATAGACAATAGACAGACTTTGGAGAAATCCACATGGATTGGATCATAAGAGTTCATCATTTACCCTGCGTAGGACATAATGCCCCCTGTGTAGCACTCTGGTGGGAAATGTATAACCTGAATCTAATTATGAGGGACAATTTAAAAAACCCCAAATGAGGAAATTTGTATTTTTTCAAAACGGGAGGGCAAGTGATCTTCAACTTATCAATGCCATGCAAGACTTTTTTTTAAAGCAGAAACATTGGTCCAAAGGAAAGGAGATTAAGATACCAAGTAATTAGATAAAATATGTGATCTTAGACTGGATCATATACTAGAGGAATACAATTACATAAGGGACTTTATTGTGTCAAGTATTAATAGTGGATACATTTTTTACAATAGATAAAGGATTATAGTCGTGTTAAATTCACCAAGATTAAAAACTCTACTCTGGTTACATGAGGAAAACTGTGGTAGAATCTACACTAAGGTAATTAATGGTAAAGAAATATACCTAAGGAACTTTGGGATCTGACAAAGGAGATTAATCATCTCCACTCTGTTAACCATCTTGAGATGGAATCATCTCCACTCTGTTAACCATACTGAGAAGTCCCTAGCTGCAACAAAAGTTCATATAGACATTCTGGCCTACAGACCCCACTAATCTCCACCGTAATGGCATCCATGACTAAGCACAAGAAACATGTTTGAAAGAGCCTCCAAATGATTTTAGCCTCTAGCCACTCATGGTGTCCCCAGTGTGGCTCCAGACAGAGTCAAGAAGAGACAAGACATTCCTTTAGTGCCTTAGCCAAACTCCTCATCTGCAGATAATCTAAGCACACAAAAGTGATTGTTGTATAGGATCTTAGAATTTTGCAGAATAAGTGATCAAAATGGATTTTGTTCCTTCTTCCTCACTTGGTTAGTGCAATATGAAGTGACCATTCCTCAATACAACTTTCTCCTTCCAAACACATTACTGTAACTAGCTTTGGTCACCGAGAAACAATCACATGCAAACAGATGCTATCTGTGCAGGAAAGAGAACAGACAACATGGCTGCACTGGTTCACACCCTTACGGGCCTTACGTGGTACACAAGTCATATCTCAAACGGATTGACGAGGGCAGAATGACTTGATCCCAGCCACAGAGGATGCATACTAATGTGTGAACTCCTTCAACTGAACTTTAGCACTTACCTTCTACGGCTCTCAATTTCCTTATCAGTTCAAAATGGGAATAATAATGTGAAAGCAGTTTTTTTCCCTCTCAATTGATTGTCATGAAGATCAAAGAGGTAAAGAGTGCTTCCTCAACTGAAAATCATATATATAATAAAGCATTTATTGTGTCTTCTTACAAAATCACCACTGACCTATAAATTCATTTTTATCCTATAATCAAACTAAAGATAAATGTAGCTATATTTTGAGAAAAACACATTACTCAGTCTTTGCCCCTGTCGACTATCATCAGTGTGATCAGGACACAGAACCTTCGTAAGGGTGCCTTCTGATCTTGGCACATGCAGGAGGAAAAGAGGAAAGAACACAGGAAGAAACCTTGGCTCATGCCTTGCCATGGCTATCACCTGCTGTCTGTCCCTGGACAAGGCTCCTTCCATCTCTCAGCCTCAGAGTCCTCATCTGCTTCCTCTTATGCCCGTAGCAGCCCAGCCCCCATCAATCCATATCCCCCTTTCTTGCTATCATTTTTCTCCACAGATCTTACATGATTTCACATTCTTATATAGTTTCCTTATTGTCTCTGTTTCCCTCATACAATGTAAGCTCCGTGTGGGAAAGCAGTCTTGTCTATTTTCTATCCGCAGGCCTAGAAAAGCCCATGAAAAGATGATGATGCACTCTACCTGTCAGAGAAACAAATAGATGAGGAATTAGGATATCAGATTAGATGATCTCGAATCTACTGGTCTTAACTGTTTGAATCTTTAATTTAGTCATGAGATAGTTTCACCATTTCATCTCATGGCCACAAGTGAACTATAAAAACTACTTCTACCATCTTGCAAGCTTAACAAAAGCAACAAAGATTCAGGCTAGATGGAAAGACATTCTGATACATAGAAATAAATTCTAAGATAGTTCTGACACCAGAAATGGCTCCCAAGTTTTCCATTTGTATACAATTTATCTTCCAAAATATACTAAACTTGCTGGAAGACAGAGAACTCCTCTTTATCTGTTTACCCAAAGGCAGAGGGTAGGCAATTTGAAAATAGGGCTCAGTGACCTCTGAAGGAACAGTATGAGGGGACCCTGGGACTCATTCCCTCTCCTTGAGGATCCTAGCACTTCAAAAGAAGAAAGAATATGCTCTGCACGGCAGGAGTTGATCCTGCCCAGAGGCAGAGAGATAGGTCATGATATTTCATCTGCCCAAAGTGCCTTAAAATTAGATTGGAAGGTTTCAGTCTGTCCAGTGGTCATTAGGAGGATTCAGCTAAAGAAGAATAGACCAGAGGATATAAATGATCGTTAATTTTATTGATAACTTTTACTATTTTTACACATAAGGGTAATTAACCATTATTTTTCACACACACACACACACACACACACACACACACACACACAAAACCATTTTGCTTGCACAGCAAAGCCACGATTGTTACCTGCAAACATAGGGGACAGTTAGTTGCTCTTTCCTGCTGAATGGGAGGAGAGAAATGAGCTAAGGGTGCAGCAAAATGAAGTCGAGACTATACCTCAGGGGGGCCTAACTGCCAGTAACAAACCAGGAAACGACATGGCCATGATGACTGAACAAGATGCTGTATAAATTTCTGCTTTGGAACCATTGCAAAGTAAAACAAACAGGAATTCTCCATCGAATTCGAAGGCCTATGCGTTCAGAACAACTTTAAGGTGTTCTTAAGGTGACACACATGTGTCATCAGGGAGAAGAACTGGGAGTGGAAAGGCATGATTAATCCTAGAACACCAACTTTCCAGGTCTTATCCAAGGAAGAAAAATATTTAAAACCCCTTGATATCCTGGTGTGGCTATTACCCCTTCTGAATGCCTGTAAAGGAGCCAAAATAAGACAGAGAGTTGAAATGACGGCTTGTCTCAATTTCAAAGGGGACAACGTCAAGGGGTCTTCTGTTAAGACACGAACTGTGTGTGTTTGCAGGTGTTGAAGAAGGAACACGGATGGAACAGGAAACAGAAAGATAAACTAGGTCCTATTAGAACACAGGCTCAGGCCCCAGTGTCGGGCCCACATTCACACTTAACTAGAGGATATAAATGATTGTTAATTTTATTGCTAACTTTTACTATTTTTACACATAAGAGTAATTAACTATTATTTTTTACACACACACACACCATTTTGCTTGCACATCAAAATAAATAAATAAAATAAATAAATAAATAAATAAATAAATAAACAACATTTTTAAGCAAATGCGCCTGTCACGTTCCAGTCACTTTTCCACGTGCTGGTCAGTATTTTTATAATTGCCTAAAGTCTCCACAACATCAGACTAAGGAGAATGCTTTTTTTAAAATTTTTGTTTACTTTTGAGAGAGACAGATGGAATGCAAGTGGGGAGAGGCAGAGAGAGAGGGAGACCCAGAATCTGAAGCTGGTTCCAGGTTCTGTTGTCAGCACAGGGCCTGACACGGGGCTTGAACCCACAAACTGAGAGATCATGACCTGAGCCAAAGTCAGACGTTTACCTGACTGAGCCACCCAGGTGTCATGGAGAATGCTTTTAATTGGATATGCAGGGGAGAAATATCTCAACATGTCTACAATATTAATGGAAATGATTGACTCGTGGGCCTGGGAAAGTTAGAATGACAGCTGTCTTCACATGACGCTAGAGCTTATAGCTCAAGTGGTGGGACCAAAGGACTTTATTCTTTCCATTTCTTGCCTCTGGCTATTTGATGATTGGTTCTATTTTCAGTGAGGTTTGTCTTTTGTCCTCCTAGAAATGGCTTTCACTCAATCCTAGGCTCAAATCTTCCCCCAACTCGTATAACATGAAGTGTGAATCTCCTCCCTTATTTCAATATAAAAACTTTAACCTTCAGTCCGATTGGATCAACCTAAGTCACTTGCCTCTCATGAATCCCTCCATTCCTGAACAATCAACTTTGACTGAAGATTGGAGATTTGCTCATTGGTTTGCTTAGGTTTCAGCCACAGGTTCCACCCTAAAGACCTGGGTAGATTCAGCTTCCCCAGAAGCACAAGGAGCTACCTGAGAGACACATGGATAGTCACTTGTAAAGTAGGGTAGGCTCACTCAAGAAAAGAGAAATTCATCCTATACAGCTAAACTACCAACTCTTGATGGAACACATTTCATGTATTTGACAGTGGGTTCCTAAGATTTGGGCAATAACACTCTTCTGACAAAACTGTCAGACAGCTCTCGTTGACTGCACATTTGCCAAACCGAGAAAAATGAAATTAGGAGTACTTGGTGACATGTAAGAACTGACAGGAAGGGTCAAGGCCTCCCATCTTCAACTAGCCATACCTGTGATGGTTCACAGAAGTGACCATCCAAAATGAACTTTCCTGTAGTTGTGTCCCGGGCTGTTTTTTCTTGCAGTTTGATTGAGACTTAAAAAATACAACACTGTGTAACTTCATGGGGTACAATATAAGGGGTTGATATAAATATCTAATGCAAAATGATTACCACAATATATCTGGTTAGCATGTACCACCTCAAATAGTTACAATTTTTTTTCTTGTAATGAGAACTTTGAAGGTCTACTCGTTTGGCAACATGCAGACCCACATACAGTATGGTGAACTGTAGTCACCATGTTGTACATCATTCCCCAGAACTTCTTTATCTTACAGCCGGAAGTTTGTGCCTTTCTACCACCTTCACCGGTTTTCTCCTTGCCTCTGGCACCGCCAATCTGTTCTCTGTATCTGTGAGGTCAATTTTCACCTTACGATTCCACTTACAAGTGAGGTCATACAGTATTTATCTTTCTCTTTGACTTATATCATTTAGAGTAATGCTATCGAGGTCCACACGTGTTGTCACAAATAGCAGTATTTCCTTCTCTTTTATGGCTGAATAATATACCAGTTGTGTATATATCCCATTTATTTATCCATTCATCCACCAATGGACACTTAAGTTGGTTCCACGTCTTGTCCACTCTGCATAAGGCTCCAGTGAGCATGTGAGTACAAATACGAATTCAAGACAGTGGGTTTTTTTCCTTCCCAGAAGTGGATTTGCCAGATACTATGATACTTGTATTTTTAGTATTTGGAGAAGACTTCACACTATTTTACACAGCTGCTGCACCAACCTACATTACATCGACCCTGCATGAGGATTCTCTTTTTTTCAAAGAATTCAGTAAACACTTATGTCTTGTCTTTTGATAATCTTTATAATAGGTCTTCATATCTGCTCATAAGCCCTGAAAGTTTTCCAAGTTTCTTCTTCTTCCAAGATTTGTTTCGCTATATATATAAATTATAAATTAGTCAATTTCCACAAAAATATTTTATAGAATTTTTATAAGTTGTTTTGAAAGTATATACAATTTGAAAATAATTGGCTTTTTTAAATTATTGAGCCCTCAATCCATAAACATGATCTATTCTGCAAAAATGTGACTTTATTCCTAGCTATTTAATCCATTTGAACCTATAATAATTTCATTTAAAATTAATTTTTAAGGGCGCCCGCGGGCTCAGTCAGTTAAGCATCTGGACTTCAGCACAGGTCGTGATCTCCCAGTTCCTGATTTTGAGCCCGGCATCAGGCTCTCTGCTGTCAACACAGAGCCTGCTTTGGATCCTCTGTCTCCCTCTCTCTCTGCCCCTCCCCACGTCATTTTCTCGCTCTCAAAAATAAACTAACATAAAAATAATTGGGGAGTGCTTGTGTGGCTCAGTCAGTTCAGCATCCGCCTTTGGCTCAGGTCATGATCTCGGGGTTTGTGAGTTCAAACCCCACATATGGCTCGCTGCTGTCAGAGATGAGCTGGCTTCGGATCCTCTGTCCCTCTCTCTCTACTTGCACTCTCACTTGCACTCTCTCAAAAATATATAAAACATTTTTAAAATTTTGTATCTTCTCTTTTTATAAAAAAAATAAAGAAAATAATTTTTTTTATTTCTTCATCTGGTAAAACCAAAAACGGAAGAAAAATGCTTTTGTGTATTGACTTCATATGCAGTTATGTTGCTAAATTTTATTAGTAATCCCATTTAATAATCTTCCATTACCTATACATACAATAATGTACCTTACAAATGGTAGTAACATTATTTGCTCCCTTCCAAACCTTATGCACCTTTCCTGTTTCCTGCCTTATTGAACTGGCTTAGACCTTCAGTACAATGTTGAATAACACTGGTGCACTGGGCAACATTCACCATTCTCAATCTCAGGTAAAAAGGGAAATGTTGTTCCAAAGCTAGCAAAACCCTTCACACATATATTCAAATGATCTTATATCTGAACACACTTAGGACTCTGAAATCAATCATATTACTTCTCTATTGCTGCATCACTAAATATCATGAATTTAGTGTGTCTTTAAACATTACACATTACATTCTCATAGTGTCCATGGGTCAGGAGTTTAGGCACTAACACACCAGGTCCTCTCCACAGACTCTCACAAGTCCGCCAGCAAGGTTTCAGCCAAGCCTTGTTCCTTTCTGAAGCTCTGGATCTTATTCTAATGTCACATGGTCGTGGACAGAATTCATTTCCTGGCAGTTGTATGACTGACAGCCCAGCTTCTTATTGACCCTCAGCTGAGGCCACCCTCAAGTCTGAGAGGTCAACTGCAGCTCCAATGTCACGTTGTTCTCTCCATAAGCACTTTGTAACGTGAATGTTTATTTCTTCAAGGCCAGCAGGAAATTCTGTCTTTCCAATATGTGAACAAAGCGTAATCAAGGGAGTGACATCATATGGCCTTTGTCATGCTCTGTTAGACTCAAGTCACACATGCCACCCACTCAAAGGGAAGGGATTACACGAGGGTAGGCGTGGATCAGTGGGGTTCAGTCTATAAGTGGGCACCGCACAATGAGGTCTCCTAAAGGTGAACTATGTTTTCACTTTCATGCCACCTTGGAGGTTTTCAGGGAAGGCTTGGAGAGCTACCCCTCAAAATCCTAGAGGAAGAATTACATCATCAAAAGATATGAGTCTAAGAGACCTTTTTCCTGTTTGTCAGTGAATAGGCCTGAATCCCATCGAGGCAGGACTCCCAATTAGAGAAGGCATGACCAGACAGTTTCACTTCAGTGGGTCAAGGAAGAATGTCACTGTATGACCCCACACCCTGGTCCTGAGCAGGCATTCAGGTGAGAGACTGAATGGTAGGTGTTGACAGAAAGAATGATCCAGAGAAGGGATCAACAGAATCCGAAAACAAGGCTGAAATGGTCCAAATTGAGGATCAAGTTCTGAGAGAGAGCAGAAACTTGACCGTCACCTGCCATGAAAGGAGAACGTGAGTAGTTCAAGAAAGGCACAGTGTAGTTGTCAGTTCACTGGAGGGGCTGATGGGCAGGCAACCAACAAACTGACGGACCAAATCCACAAAGGTTTGGCCACAGCTATTTAAAAATGACTAACCCAAAACTGCAACAGAATAACTTTCTTGTGAGTAGGTCAGTTTCCCCAGCTATGCAGACAATAAGTGGGAAGCAAACAGAGCCTGAAATAGGAAATAAAAGTACTTGGGGAAAACCTCACCGCCCAGAGGACACTTGGCTAAGAGTTGTATGCATGCAACACTTGCTTCTGAGTTTCCTCATATGATAGTGTTCCCTTGCTATGGTGACAAATTACCACAAAATTACTATCTTAAAACAATACACGTCTCACAATTTCTGTGCATCAGAATTCAGGGCACTACTTAGCTCAGCTGGATTCTCTGCTTAGTGCCTTACAAGGCAAACACCAAGGCAGGTGGAATTCTACTCTTTTCTGGAGATCCTGGGGAAGAACCTGCCTCCAAGGTCATGTGGGTTGTTGAAGAATTTACTTCCCGCTCAAATGGTCTCCTTCCTGTCAAATCTACAAAGGCACTTTGAACCATTTCTGTGACTCAAATATTTCTGCCTTCCACCTCTGTCTTCCTCTTTTGTTCTTTGGGGCTCATGTGATTACATTGAGCTCAGCTGGATAATCCAGGGTAATCTCCCTATTTTAAGATCAACTATAATAGCCTTCATTATTGTAAAGACGCTTTTGTCATATAACACAACATATTCTTCAGTGTGTTATCTCATCATAACTGACCCTTTTGGGGATTGGGCCTGAAGCCACCGTGGAGGCCATTCTTCTGCCTACATAAACTTCTACCTAAATGTACATAATACACATACAGTTCTGGGAAGATTTGCTCCCTTCATTAATGTTCCAGTTGCTCAAGTACAAACCTTCAAAATGATGCCTGACTCCTCTGTTCTTTCACAAGCCATATCCAACTTGTCAGCAATCCTTAAGCTCCACTTTCAAAATATATCCAGAAACAGACAGCTTCTCATCACCTGCATTGTTCTCCCGGAACAGGGTCAGCATCATGAGTGGCCTGAAATAGCTTTCTAAACTTTGTCTTTGCACATACACTGTCTCCCCAAGTTCCTTCCTCAAGAAGTTAGCCATAATTAGATGAAAAAGAATGAAATATTGCCATTTGCAGCAACGTGGATGGAACTGGAGTGTATTATGCTAAGTGAAATAAGTCAGTCAGAGAAAGACAGATATCATATGATTTTACTCATATGTAGAATTTGAGAAACTTAACAGATGACCATATGGGAAAGGAAGGAAAAATAAGATACAGAGAGGGAGGCAAACCATAAGAGACTCTTAAGTACAGAGAACAAACCGAGGGTTGATGGGGGTGGGGGTTTGGGAGGGTGGAGAAAATGGGAGATGAACATTGAGAAGGGCACTTGTTGGGATGAGCACTGGGTGTTGTATGCAGGTGATGAATCACGAGAATCTACTCCTGAAGCCAACTGTGTGTTACTGTAACATACGTAACACTGTATGTTAGCCAACTGCATGTACTGTAACATACATAATGACACTGTATGTTAGCAAACATGACAATTAAAGAAAAAAGAACAAAGGGTGGAGGAATGCCAATAAATAAATAAATATAATTTATTAACAAGAAAAAATGTTAGCCAATTTAACAAGAAAAATTATCATGAAAATGTTGATCCTGTGTTGTAATTCCTCTGTTCTCAACCATCTAAGGCCTACAATCTTGCAGCAGAATCCGAAGTCTTCATAATTGCCGACCCCCTGCGGGTTACCTGGCCTTCCACACATGACAGCCTTGTAGGTGGTTGGAGTCAGAACACATGTGGCTACAAATCAAGGGCGGGAAGTGCATAGAATCCACTCACCCAAAAACTCTATCAACGAGGCATCAGGATTTTATTTCTGAGGGTAGCAAAGTCGGTTAAGCGTCCCACCCTTGGTTTAGGCTAGGGTCATGATCTCAGTTTCACGAGTTCCAGCCCATCTGGGGTTCTGCATGGCGGAGCTCTCTCTCTCTCTCTGTCTCTCTCCCTGCCCTTCCCCTGCTTGCGCTGTCTCTGACTCTCTCAAAACAAATAAATAAACTTAGAAAAAAATCACTCACAAGTGATAACAAGTAACTAGCAACGAACTGTGGTTACTCTGTGACTCTGCGGCGCAAGACACAAGCGGACCCACTGGTTCCGTAAAAAGTAATTAATCATCCCCCTCTAGTGGTGAGCACGTATGATTACAGCTGCTCTGTCAATAACAAATCTTCAGGCCGAATTGATTCCTCTCCTTCCTTAGATGAACATTTTTAAGATAATTGTAGCTGTCAGGGTCCATTCAGGAGGCGTAAAGCATACAGAAAATAGAACAGAGAAAGCTTATTTATTGACATATGAAGAACATTTAGAAACGGAACTGTAAAGATATACAAAGTTTGGAATATAAAAGAGAATTTAGGGGAATTCAGGAATAGCAGATACAGAGAACAGCCAATACCACTAAGGATGGAGCCGAGTACACAAGGAACGAATAAATGAGAAAGAAGGATTCTGAGGCTGAAAATTCAGATCTCGGTGGAGAAACTATGCACGTGGCCCACTGCATAGCAGAGACATGCTGAACCGCAACAGGAAGCCACCTGCAGGCAGGAAACAACACACTGGACTGAGAAACAACACCCTGGACTGATGGAACTGGCTGGGAGCTACCAGCGGGGAGAAGGAAAGAAGGAGCTACTAGAAACCACTGGGCAGCTACCGCAGTGGGGACAGCGAGACCTGCTGGGACACAAGCCTTAAAGGCACCACTCATCACAAAGGTTAACTAACTTAAGAATTAGAAAAAGAAAAAAGGAGAAGAAAAGGAAAAAAAAAAGTAGAAAGTTATAGGAGTCGAGTGAAAGAACCGCTGAAGAAAGAACTTCCAGGTAGGGTCGAAATAAATAAATAAATAGAGAGAGAGAGAGAGAGAGAGAGAGAGAGAACTCTCAGTAAACTCCAAACTGAAGAAATTTCTTCATCTGCTAAATGGCATCTACAAAAGGCTACCACAAATAATATGTACAATGGAGAGGCCCTGAATGCTTTCCCCTACTATCAGGGATCAGAAATTGCTAAAGATCTCTGCTCTCATCCCCTCCAAGTGATATCTTTAGGAAGTTCCTATGGGGGCACCTGGGTGGCTCAGTCGGTTAAGCGGCCGACTTCGGCTCAGGTCATGATCTCGAGGTCCGTGAGTTCCGGCCCCGCGTCGGGCTCTGTGCTGACAGCTCACAGCCTGGAGCCTGTTTCAGATTCTGTGTCTCCCTCTCTCTGACCCTCCCCTGTTCATGCTCTATCTCTCCCTGTCTCAAAAATAAATAAAATGTTTAAAAAAAAATTAAAAAAAAAAAGAAGAAGTTCCTATGCAGTCCAACAGGTGAGAGAAGCAGAAAAAGACATGTGAAAAGGTCAGAAATGATGAAACACTGACTTTACTTGAAGATGATGTGGTGATGCACACATACAACCACACACACAGGCAAAAAACATCTGCTAGAAAACACAAGTAATTTAAAGTAACATCACAGACAAAGTTAATATAGAAAGATCAATTTTATTTTCCATATGTTAGCAACGATCAACTGAAAAATGAACATTTTACAACACTATCTAAAACAGCATCAAAGTATGTATTTATTTACGAATAAATTTATCCAAAAGGGGGCCAGACCTCGATAGTGAAAACTACAAAACATTGATGATGGGAAATGATCTATATAAATAAATGTAGATGTATATATAGTATTCATGGCTTACAAAGAGCAACAACATCAGGATATCAGTTTATATCTTCAATTCATTCTCAATCAATGTTTTGGCAGGCTTTTTTGTAAAAAATGACAGATTCCAAAATGTACATGACAAAGTAAAAACTGACAGATAGCCAAAACCATCTTGGGAAACAACAAAGTTAGAAAATCACACCACCTATATAAAAACTTACCCAACTAAATTAATCAAATCACTGAGATACTGACTTAGAGACAGAAAAATGGGTCCATGGAGTGAAACAGAGAGTATAAAAATTGATTCATTCATATACAGTTATTTTGTTTGGGACTAAAATGCTAAGACTACTCAATAGAAGAAAGAAGTCTTTCAACAAATTATGCTGGGAAAAAAAATACAAATACCTGTACGATTAAAAAAAAAAAAACAGGATTCATACCTCATACCATAAACAAAAATCAAACACTTGATCATAAAACTTAACATTATAAATCATCTAGAAGAAGACCTAAGGGCACTTGGGTGGCTCGGTCAGCTAAATGTCAGACGTCAGTTCAGGTCATGATTTCACAGTTTGTGAGTTTGAGCCCTGCATCGGTGCTCACAGCTTGGAGTCTGGAGCCTGCTTCAGACTCTATGACTCCCTCTATCTCTCTGTCCCTTCCCCACTCATGTTCTCTCTCTCTCTCTCTCTCTCTCTCTCTCTCTCTCTCTCTCTCTCTCAAAAATAAATAAACATTATTTTTAAAAAGAGAAGAAAAATAAGACCTAAAAGTATATCGTGTCCATCAACTGATGAATGGATAAAGAAATTGTGGTTTATATACACAATGGAATACTACGTGGCAATGAGAAAGAATGAAATATGGCCTTTTGTAGCCACATGGATGGAACTGGAGAGTGTTATGCTAAGTGAAATAAGTCACACAGAAAGAAAGACAGATACCATATGTTTTTACTCTTATGTGGATCCTGAGAAACTTAACAGAAGACCATGGGGGAGGGGAAGGAGAAAAAAAAAAGTTACAGAGGCAGGGAGCCAAACCATAAGAGACTCTTGAAAACTGAGAACAATCTGAGGGTTGATGGGGGGTGGGAGGGAGGAGTGGGTGGGTGATGGGTATTGAGGAGGGCACCTGTTAGGATGAGCACTATGTGTTTTATGGAAACCAACTTGACCAATAAATTTCATATTAAAAAAAAAAAACCTAAAAGTATATCTTTTTCAATGTAGGGAATGCTAACATTTCATACAAAGAAAACCAAAATGAGCCCTAACAAGAAAAAGAAAATTGAAAAACTGGATTTCATCAAAAATGTTATGTTTCATTTACAATCTCTCTCCTTTAAATAGAAGTCCCTAATAGCAGTAAGATTTGTAACCTGAGAGGAAATATATTCCCGTGGCCCAAAGTGATGAAGAATTGGGTGTTCCAGATTTTAATGGCATCTCCATTTAATCGCTCCTTTACAAGATAAACAAATCCCAGAGCAGAACAGGTGCCCAGTTAATACAGTACTTACACCCATTACAGAATCCTGGAGCTACCAGGAGAGCTTCGATGTGATTCACTTGCCCATATCAACTAATTTCACCCACAGCTGTTATGAAGCCAATTCTTTCCCGTAATTATTGGAGGCATTTTTGTTTGTTTACATCATTTCCCTTTGTTGAATTCAAGGGGAATGTGTCTTTTCTAGCTCACGGCGGGGGTGGGGGGGTGTGTGTGCCTGACCTGAGCTTCCTCTTCCTCTCCTTTGAGGACCCAGGTATATCTAGGGAGCTATGCCAGCATTTCAATCCTTTTCTGAGCCAACATTTTTGTTTGTTTCATTTCCTCACAATTGTAATTCCTCTCTAAATTCCCAAACACATTTTGTTATCTGAGTGCATCATACAAGTAGCTTTTCTTCTTAGTTGCCTAAAGCCCATCTGCCTGACAAGACACACACCTGTTGGCTGCACCTCAACAGACTGGGATATCTAAATGCTTCTCTAGAACAGGAGCCTAACACTTTGTCCACTGCTGAAGACCTTGAACTCTACTCACTGGGCCAACTTAACCTTGCTCCCTTTCATCAGGGTTGCAGTATCCACACAGCCTGCTGGGTACTGATTTCCAAACAATAGCATGATCCTCAACTCAAGAACTCCCATTGGCAGTCCGTCCATCCTTCTGGCCCCAAACCACTCAGGAATGAGGTCAGGGATGTCCTTACACTTCTATTTTCCACCCAAAGAATAGCAACACAAACCATTTATGTTGTATGGAAATTTCCCAGAATTTCTTCTGCTAGAATGCTCCTAAAAATAAATTACCACTCTATGAGAGAACTTTCCCATGATACCCATCACACATTTGACTGCCTGGCATCAGTCAGGATACAACAGGAAACCATATTTATGCCCACAGAACTACCTGCTGCTCTTCAGTGCAAGGTCTTGTTTTATCAAACACCACTGACAAGCTAGCAACTATTTTTTCACATAGTGTAGGAGAAGAATCTGCCTCAAGTAATTCTCAAATCCAAAACCCAAGAGAACTTTGCCAAGGAATCCTACTTGATTTCAGCCCCAAATTCCAGATTCCGGCATTTGTATGATGGCAGAAATTCCTGTCATATAAATCGTCACTACCTATGGACCCATAGGGACTACCTCAGGCCAACTCTCAATCTATTAACAGTTTCTGCTGAAATTCAGATATCTCTCTGTTGACTTTGTGGGAAGAGGCTAACAGGATTCTTACATGAGGAATATGATTTTTCCATAACCAGACTATTCCTAACAGTCTCTGAACTTCCTGCTGATTAGCATGATCTGAAAATCATGACAGCATGTTGCAAATATTGACCAGTATCTCCGCTGCTCCAACTGACATAATTCTCAGGAATTTTGCAGATTGGACTTGGCCTGGACTATTAGCTGGCAGTTTCAACTACCCTCCAGTTGTTCTACAGATACTACAGGTTTTCATTCTTTGTAGTTTATTCATCTGAGGAAGGAATAATCACAATGTGTGCTAATTTTCCCCCAATGGTAATTAACTCCAAATCTTGTCTAACTAAATTATGGCAATATAATTATGGCAATTTAAATTATGGCAATTTAAATTATGTCTAACATACTATGGATATAAAGGGAATGTACATTGATATCTACTCTATGAAAATACACAATTGTAAAAATGTGACTCAAACTATTATGAAAAAGAAGGTGTTAGCTAAGTCTATAAAAGTCTACCCATCCCTCTTGGCCTATCACATTTCCTTAACTGACTGAGCCACCCAGGTGCCCCTGGCCTATCACATTTCCTAAATAGCCTTTATCACATAGAGTCCAGCTCAAACAATCAGGGAACACCTATTTAATCTTGGATACTCTTATTCACCTCTTATCCATTGACATACCAGAATCATCTTTAAAAAATAAAAAAGTTTACGGGGCGCCTGGGTGGCTCAGTTGGTTGAGTGTCCAACTTCAGCTCGGGTCATGATCTCACAGCTTGTGAGTTCAAGCTCCGCGTCGGGCTCTGTGCTGACAGCTCAGAGCCTAGAGCCTGCTTTGGATTCTGTGTCTCCCTCTCTCTCTGCCCCTAACCCACTTGCGTTCTGTCTCTGTCTCTCTCAAAAATAAATAAACATTTAAAAAATAAAAAATAGAAAAGTTTTAGTGGGGATCATATACCAAACTCAATCATTTCCTTTTAGGAGTAGTGCCATGTTGTTCTTCTTGAATTCAGCACTGCTAAGAGTACTGCTATGAGAACTAGGAGAGTGTAAAGTTTCCCATTTAGTATACTACTTGGCAATGAGAAAGAATGAAATCATGCCATTTGCAGCAATGTGGATGAACTGGAAGATATTATGCTGAGTGAAATAAGTCAGTCAGAGAAGGACAGACATCACATGTTTTCACTCATATGTGGATCTTGAGAAACTGAACAGAGGACCATGGGGGAAGAGAAGGGGGAATAAATAGTTACAACAGAGAGGGAGGAGGGCAAACCACAAGAGACTCTTAAATACAGAGAACAAACTGAGGGTTTATGGGAGGTGGGGGAGAGGGGAATATGGGTGATGGGCATTGAGGAGGGCACTTGTTGGGTGTTGTATGTAAGCCACTGGGTGTTGTATGCAAGCCAATTTGACAATAAATTATATTCATTAAAAAAATTAAATAAGTAAATGTTCCCATTTACAAGCATATCAAAACTGGGCTGCAGGTTAAAACTAGATAGATGTCCACAGCGGAAAGGATGAAGACACCATGATTCATTCATACACAATATCCATCCTAATTATGCGTTCAGGTATCAAAGCCCTCCAGCCAAAAACCACCAGGAGCACAGCTGTAGCTGAGAAGTTTGGGTTCATTGTCACTACAGTGAGGGAGGGCACACACCAAGGGGAATTGCAAAGTGATGCCTCAGTTCAAGGGTGTTGGGAAACACTTAAAAAGGAATTGGGCTTGTGTTCGGTGATTGAGGGGATGTTGTGGGGAAGCAGGCTTCTGTCCTGGGCTGGATGAGGTCAGGAAGCATAAGTATGCTAGGATTGGGTGTCTTAGGAAACTTTTTCTAGAAGAAGAGACTTCAATGAGGCAAAAGCAAAAGCAGTGATAGGTAATGAAGCAGCAGTCATTCATTATCTAGGAAAAAGAGACATGTGCTATTGTGGGTTTGGCACACTAATATTGCTTTTGTCTGTACTGAAACGTAACTGGGAAGTGATCTTACTTTTTGCCTCTTTTCATCACAGACACTAAGTGCCCTCTTGTGCTGTTGGTCTTCTGAAACTTTCTTTGTGTCCAACAAGATAACACCATGTCCTGGCTCTCAACCCAGCTCAGCCCCTAAGAACTGCAAACCTGGTGCCGCCAGGTCACTTCCCACATGGCAGGACTGCTATCCTATTTCTCACCTGCTACATCATTGCAGATAAGAGAAGAATCATGGCTCAGTTAATAGTAGAGTTTGGTGGAATCAAAAATGGATATTCAAGCCTAGTAAATGTTGATTAGTGCATTCATGTTACAGAAACCTCTAGTCTCTACTGATGCACCCGAGAAGAGGGCCTTATGTGTAAAAATTGGGTAGACATACACAAAGTCCATTTCACAATGACACAGGAAGGACTAAATAAAATTCCAGGTATCTGTCACTAAGGACTGATGAAAGCATGGGACAACCACTTCCCAACATCTTAAAAATATACTATTTTTGATGTTGCTCAATGTTAATTTTATTTGAAAACAAACAAACTGATTAGAGATAGGAGAGACATGATAGGCATGGTATGTGGTTGGAGTAAATCAAATGAAAGGACATTCTGGCCGAGCCCAGCAGGATCACATGCAGGACATCCAGGAGACTTCCATCTCACAATCACTTCTTTAAAATTTTCCCAAGCAAATCCTTAAGGCCTGCAAGAGAATAAAATATATCGTCAAGCAGATTTCAAAAAGGATGAAGAATGTGGCTTCATTTGGGGAATCTGCAAGGAAACCAACAAATGTCAAATGGCACTGAATTCCATGGAGTCAAATGGCCATGAGATGTTCATCCCCCAAAAATGGGGTTTGCAGGCCTGGTTGGGAGCCCAGATAAGCTCGAAGTCTAGAGAGCCCAGGAGGTAGGTCCACAGGTACTAGTTCTCCCTCTATGATTCAACAGAGCAACCCTGCCACCTTCTCACCAGGGATATATACTCATTTTCTCCTCCATGCACTGCCCACTACTCACCCTTGTGCAGGGTGCCAAGCAATGGCCCCGACACTGAAAGGCTATAAAGCAATATTTGAGAAAGTTTCCTCAAGTACACATGCAACCTCTCCCATCTGTTCAGGGGAAAGTCTTTCATTGGAACTTTTCCATTTCTTCATCTTTACAGTGTTTCCTTAGTAGAATGACTCTACGATTTAAATTACATTTCTATGTGAGTTTTTTTCAGTTTATTTACTTATTTTGAGAGAGAAGGAGAGAGCAAATGAGCGGGATTGGGGCAGAGTGAGAGAATCCCAAGCAGGCTCCATGCTGTCAGCATAGAGACCAATGCAGGGCTTGATCTCACAATTCATGTGATCGTGACCTGAGCTGAAATCAAAAGTCAGTCACATAACCCACTCAGCTGCCCAGGCTGAGTTTTATACCACAATACCTTGCATATGTTCACAGTCAGTAAATCTCATAATCGATGATACATGAAAGTAGTATAGGAAAGATGAACCAGGAATAAGAGACTATACTATCTTGGTCCTCAATGGATTCCCAAATAACCAGAAATACCCTGAATAATGTTTAAAAGCATCTACCAAAGGAGGCATCATTTAAAGCTGTTGTCTACCTTTAGAAAAGACTTTTAAAAGAAACAAAAACTGGGGCTCCTGGGTGGCTCAGAGCTTAGGCATTCAACTTCGGCTCAGGTCATGATCTCATGGTTCATGAGTTCAAACCCCACATCAGGCTCTGCACTAACCATGTGGAGCCTGCTGGGATTCTCTCTCTCTTTCTCTTTTTCTCTGCCCCTCCCCACTTGCATTCTCTCTCTCTCTCTCTCTCTCTCTCTCTCTTTCTCTCTCAAAATAAATAAACTTTAAAAAAAATAAAAGACAGAAGAACAGACACTCAGATCAATGGAATAGAATAGAGAACCCAGAAATGGACCCACAAACGTATGGGCAACTAATCTTTGAGAAAGCAGGAAAGAATATACAATGGAATAAAGACAGTCTCTTCAGCAAGTGGTGCTGGGAAAACTGGACAACGACATGCAGAAGAATGAACCTGGACCACTTTCTTACTCCATACACAAAAATAAACTCAAAATGGATGAAAGACCTCAATGTAAGACAGGAAGCCATCAAAATCCTCGAGGAGAAAGCAGGCAAAACCTCTTTGATCTTGCCCACAGCAATTTCTTACTCAACCTGTCTCCAGAGGCAAGGGAAACAAAAGCAAAAATGAACTACTGGGACCTCATCAAAATAAAAAGCTTCTGCACAGCTAAGGAAACAATCAGCAAAACTAAAAGGCAACCGACAGAATGGGAGAAGTATTTGCAGATGATGTATCGGATAAAGGGTTAGTATCCAAAATCTACAAAGAACTTATCAAACTCAACACCCAAAAAACAAAGAATCCAGTGAAGAAATGGGCAAAAGACATGAATAGACACTTCTGCAAAGAAGACATCCAGATGGCCAACCAACACATGAAAAAATGCTCAACATCACTCATCATCAGGGAAATACAAATCAAAACCACAATGAGATACCACCTTACACCTATCAGAATGGCTAACATTAACAACTCAGCCAACAACAGATGTTGATGAGGATGCAGAGAAAGAGGATCTCTTTTGCATTGTTGGTGGGAATGCAAGCTGGTGCAGCCACTCTGGAAAACAGTATGGAGGTTCCTCAAAAAACTAAAAATAGAACTACCCTACGACCCAGCAATTGCACTACTAGGCATTTATCCATATAGGGATATAGGTGTGCTGTTTCAAAGGAACACATGCACCCCCTTGTTTATAGCAGCACTATCAACAATAACCAAAGTATGGAAAGAGCCCAAATGTCTATCGATGGATGAATGGATAAGTAAAATGTGGTATATATATACAATGGAGTATTACTTGGCAATCAAAAAGAATGAAATCTTGCCATTTGCAACTACGTGGATGGAACTGGAGGGTATTATACTAAGTGAAATTAGTCAGTCAGAGAAAGACAAAAATCATATGACTTCACTCATGTGAGGACTTTAAGAGACAAAACAGATGAACATAAAGGAAGGGAAACAAAAATAATATAAAAACAGAGAGGGGAACAAAACAAAAGAAACTCAAATATGGAGAACACACTGAGGGTTGCTGGAGGGGTTGTGGGAGGGGGGATGGGCTAAATGGGTAAGGGGCATTAAGGAATCTACTGAAATCGTTGCTTCACTATATACTAATTTGGATGTAAATTTTAAAAAATAAAAAAAAGAAAGTTAAAAAAAGAAAAAAGAAAAGAAACAAACACTTTTCTATAAAAAACAAATGTAAACAGCCACCTGACCCCCTATCTTCCCATACTTTTCTACTAAAGACAAATATCCCTATTAAAGCCAACATTTTAAGAACATGCAGGTAATATTAGTAAACAAGAAGCTGCAACCTCAGGGCTCCTCTGAGATCTATCTGTTGACTTGATTTGTAAAACCAGGAACAATTAGAGAATGATGAAAACAGAGCTTTCTCATGGCTTCTCCTTCCTGACCCCAAAGTAGAATGTCCCAGCATCACAGGGAACCAAGGAATCCAGAAGCCCCCAAAAGAAAGTATCATCTATAATAAGTGGCTTACTCCAAGTAGTGGTTTGAGCAGCATTTGTGGTGTCAGGAGCTGCACTGGTGTCAGCATCATCGGTTGTGGATTCCTCAGCAGGACCTGAAATTAGAAGGAAAATATCCAGGGGCATCTTGGTGGTTTTGTAGATTAAACGACCAATTCTTGGTTTCGGCTCTGCTTCCCGCTCAGGTCATGATCTCACAGTTCATGAGTTTGAGTCCCACCTGAGCTCCACGCTGAGAATGCAGAGCCTGCTTGTGATTCCCTCTCTCTTGTGATTCCCTCTCTCTCTGCCTCTCCTCCTCTCACACTTCCTATGTCTCTCTCTTTATAAATAAATAAACTTTAAAAAAAAAAAAGAAGAAGGAAAAGATCCATCTGAGACACTTGACTCTTCCTCAGAAACAAAATTTGTCCCACTAGAGCCTGGATGTATCCTCCTCATCATGAATTCAGCTCTGCTATTGTCAACAGTTTTGTCCTGCTTTTAGCCTAGCTACCCACTTTCCTTTGGCCTCATTCTTCCTAGACCTGCCCTTGGTGGGACAAAGAATTTGGGGTTTGCCTACAAGACTATGAGACTAAGAGACAAGCAAATACTTTCTCCGAGGGGTAAGCACAAGTTACCAAATGCATATGTGTTCCTATTCACAGGGATCATGGCTCAGAGGCAAGAAGAAACCTCTAGTGGACTTTCTGGTGCCCTCTATGGGCTAACTTGATCTGATTAGTGTCCACTGCAACATGAATCAGTGTGATTAGTGGAATAAACTGTACAGGAGAAAAGAAGAAGAAGATCATGTATCAAGAAATAAAAAAAGAATAAGATTATGCATCTCAGATTAGAGCAATAGTATCTCCTTTCTATGAATAACATACAATCTCTTCTCTCAAGTTCAGGCCTCAAATTGGATTATATTTATCTCACCTGTTATTCCAGTTGGACTCTATCTACTACGGAAGTATTTAGGAGACCACATTAGACCTAATAGGAGACATTGGTAGTATTCTGGCTATAATAAATGTGAGCAAATGCCCCATGAATCACCTCACGTTCAAAGGAAATGTGACAAGATTGATGATAATCATCACTCTCCACACCTTACACCAGAGCTCCTACAAATAGCCAGAGTCAGACCCCACATTTGTGAGTTACCCTTACCCCAACAGGTAGATAGTTCAATCTCCACACCCACACTGGAACCATAATGTCTTGATAATCACAAATGAGGATTTTTTTTAATTGGCCCTGGCTTTGCAAGTAGGACATATGGCACAGTGTAGGAGGTCTGACCACACTCGATGCCCTTATTACCAAACGAAACAAATCCATCCCCAACTGAGGAAGGCAAAAAGAGAAATCTTCCCCATGTATGCATGAGCACAACACACATGGCACAGGACATACAGGACATTGTGCAAGAAGCCCAAGAAACACTAGGATATTTCTTCCACAAATTTGAGTTCCAGATCAGAGAAAAAAACCCACATCGGCTTGGGAATAAGACATACATACAGTTACAAAGAACAAAGTGTAAGGCCACTCTTCTACTTCACCCTACATTCCTCAATCTCTATTCCACACTCCCATGTGGTCCTACTGTTCTCATTTCTACATCACCTTTGGGAATTACACTGTCTCCTTCATCATGAAACTAATTAATCCCTCTACTACACAATGGCATACGCCTTCCATTTATGGTAATCAGAAAGACATTACATGCAACTTCCAAATTCCCAGACCACAAATTCAGACCACATTCCCTAACCCTTTTTCCTAGAGAGCAATTAATAATTAATTGACAATTTGTATTGGTCCTTTCCAGAGACTTTTATTGTCTAAAGACATATAAGAAATAAGCAGATTTTCTATGTTCACAATGAACTTTACAGGAGGAACATGGCTTTCCCAGGCACCTTTTTTGAGTCTCTATATTCTGTCCTCTGTGGCTTCCTGACACAAGACAGGGATGGAAAATAGTCATGACAGGAAGGACATGAAGTGCAAACACAAACTTACCAGTAGCACTCTCAGATGTATCATCGGTTGTCTCTGTAAGAGAAAAAGAAAAATAGGTACAAGTTGGACACCAGCATAGGACATAGAGGTAAGAGAGAATACAGACAATATTGCAAGCTTCCATAACTGAAGAACCTTAGGCTTCTCTACTTGTGTTGAGGGCAAAAAGATGCACAGATAACATAATACCCACAAAACTCCACAGAAGACATAATACATCACCATTTTTTGCCCTCCTAAAATAAAACTCTGATTACTTTCTTTTTTGGTGTTTTTGTTGTTGTTGATTACATGCTTGAACATATGTTAAAACACTCACAATGACGTTGAACACCAAGGTTAAAACTGAGCAAAGACCTGACTGGATTGCCAAAGCCTAAAGGGAGAGTCCACTCTACCTTGAGGGGTCAGTCAAAATGGGGATGGAACGGGGCAGTGGGGTGGAGGACGTGGGGGCCACCATTCTAAGCTCCTCCAAACCCACACCCACACAGAGCATATACGTTGATGGACTCTTGCCCCAGACCTTCTTTTCAGGTAAGAATCTTTACTTACGGCCTGAAACCAGGAAGGTGGAAACGGCCACCAGTACCAGCAACGCCAAGAGCTTCATGCTGGGGAATTGATTAGCAGGGAGCACAGATAAGAAAGCGTGGAGCTCAGGAGAAGGTAGGACGCTGCCTTCAGCATTCCACATCCTGACCTTATATAGGCAGAGGGCACCAATCAGGAACTGCCAGATCAGAATCCGGGCTAGTTAATGCCAGGCAATGTTGATATTCCCAGAAACCACTGGGGAGTCAAGAGCACAGCCAGAGGTCCTTTGGAAAGATCATTTTAGTCCTTTGATTATGACACAGGTTTCAGGTCAAGTCTTTCCCATTTTAAAATCTTCCAGAAAAGAACCCTGCTTCCAGGCTTCCTCTCACCTTATAATAGGATCAAGTGGCACCATGCTTACCAGCTTCGCTGAGAAGCCAGAGGAGCCCTACACCCAGCCTAGGGGGATTATTCACCGTGCAGTGCTCCTTTCATACACATTAAAAGTTGGACACCTACAGCTTGCTCAGCCCTAGGATTCCTATGGCAGCCTGCTCTCAGATCCATCCACCTAGGTCAGGCTGTACATTCCCCCACAGATGGCCTCCCTCGTGTACATGCAGATACTGTCATCTGACACTCACGCAGTGAAGCAACACTGATGTGATCTCTCTGGATTGAAGCATTTCTTGTGGAAAAATCCAAAGTCAAAGAGAGAGACAATAGAAAATGAAACTAACGTTGGTTAATTAATGCAGCCATTAAATCAATGTACCCATCCTCTTTCTCTCAAAATAAATAAATAAACTTTAAAAAAACTTTTAAAAAATTATAATTTTTATATGAAACTTTTTGAGAAACGTGTAATGGGATCATCTTAAATTTGTGACACCTTAGTACTCCTGCATTTAGAGGTCACAGCGCTCTAATCCCTGGATTTGCCCAATGATCACAAACCTGGCTTCAGTCACCAGGGTACACTGTACTTTGGAGCATATTTGAAAGGGAGACAGGCCCTGAGATGAAATTAGAAAAGCCACCTCAGCCTGAATACAGACCCTAGAGAGAAGCATCAGGAACTCAGTCTAAAACCAGATGCCTCACCCCTCAAACTACACCACTCATGAAGTGGGAAGCCCTACAGCAGTCACAGGCTGTGATGGGCAAGGACACACAACGGAGTCTCAACAAAAATAAAAGTTAACAAGGCACAGACTGATCAGGGCTCAAAAGAAGTCCCAGAGTGATGGAGACCCAGCAGGATTTGGTCTTTGGACCAAAGTTAAGATCTTGTCCTCCTCTGCTTCAAGGATCTGAGAGACACACAGAGGGCACAGAGACTCTCCAGCATTAGAAATCTGAATGTGTGGCCAAGCACCATATACAGACACAGTGTGTGTCTACTCTTTGCAATACATGTGACTCCTCTCCTTCACTATTAACATTAAATAACAACTTTCAATATTGCCTCTTCAGGGAAGTCTATGATGGCTTCGAACTAAAATACCCCTCAACTTACAGTCAGATAACATGATTGTATTCCCATTATAATATTTATCGCTACCTGGTATTTTCTTGTCACTTGATTTGCTCCTTGCTGGATTTCTGCCCCCTCTGTCAATCAATATGACCTAAGGGAACAAAAGGTTACTTTGTTCAACACTATTCCATAGGACGTCCAAGAGTGCCAAGCAGTTAGTAAGCTCCTGAAAGATGTGAATTAAGAATGCATCAATGAATGCAATACAAATGCATACAGTAAGCATAAATCAAACAGAGAGGGCTTTTCTTCACATATCGGGGAGGGATATACTCTGAAACAAAAAGACAGTGGATGTGGATGACATCTCAGAAAGCAGAACTTGAAGCACTGCATGTGAGTTAGGATCTAAAATAGACAAGGAAGCATTAGGCAGGTAGGAATCCCATAAACAAAATTAACCACGACAGAATTCCAATGATGTTTAGCTACAATGTAATTAATTGTCTCCAATCTCTATAATCAAATAAATCTGGGTATACACAGAGCTATACAAAAAGCAACAGACATACGTGGGAAGACACAAGTTCTGCATGCACAGGTGAAGCCTAGTCCTTACTCAGCTGTACGTCAACACCTCACAGGTACTTCCTGTAATGAAAATCCAGGAAAGCTTTTTCCAGAACTTCCATGTGTCTTTGTTCATTATTTTGCTAACAGGAAAGATCTCTGCTAAGCACGAATTCTCCCCATCATTGGCTTTTCCTAATTAACGAAAGGCACTTCCACATCTTCCCCTATTTCTCCTTCATTTCCCATTCCAGGATCAGCCCACTTACTGCTTTATATCAGTTCCTACCATTGTCCCATGGTCCTGCCTCCAAGTCTGAATGGCTGCTCCATATTGGAAAGCCCAGGGCAAACCACTGAATGCTCCCCTATGAAGCTAAATTCAGAGGAGTGATCTGAATTTTACAGATTTGAGGATTCCCAAATTTATCACTTTATTTTTATCTCTTTCTAGGAATACTTCGTTGTTACTCCTGTCTTTCTTGTTTTTTCCATTCTTTCCATTTTCAAAGCTCTTCTTGTTTCTGCCTACATGTCTTTCTAATCTGAATGTCTTTGTCGTTTTCCATTAATCTGTAGCTCCCACCATCCTTTGACCCCATCCAAACAACACTACCAAATTGCCTTTATTTTACCTAAATGTTACTGGGTGCGCAACATTCTAGGCATCCAAAAGGCCTTTCCTGGAAATCTGAAAACAATGACACTTTGAAAGTGTCCTGCCAGACATCCTAGGGAAACACCTTTCTGAATACCTTTGGCAGGTACACCCTGGAATACTTTAAAGGAGCCTCCTTTTTCCTCCTCCTCACCCCCCTCAACCCTCACACTTACTCCTTCAATCTTTGATAGGACATCTGACAACACTCAGATTTATACAGTTTCCCTCCTGACATTTTAGGGCAGTATCATTCTGAATATGGTGCCAAGCTAACCTTGAGATAGCATCAAGCCTCCTTCTTCCTGCTTACCTGCCTCTATCCTAACATTTACATTCTCAGGTTTGGATCATCACACTTGCCGGATGTTGACTTTGCACACTGGCAACTATTTGTTCAAAAACCTGCTCAAATTTCCTGGACATTGTGATAATTTTTATCTGGCATTACTGTTCATCTATATGGCACCATTGTCTAAAAAACAATTTACAGACTTTGATGAGAAGGACAGATTCTGGGGTGATATCAGTTCATACCAAAACATCAAGAACACCCCTTTCAACCAGAAGTGTGTACTGCATCAAGCCTTCACTCTAGATTAATTTCATTGTGTTAGTAGACAACATACAGGCTTTGGAAATCCACATCAATTAGCCCCATAAGAGTTCATCATTTACCTTGAATAGGACACAATATCCCCTACAGAGTACTCTGGTGGGGAATGTATAACCTGTATCTAATTATGAGGAATGATTTTTTAAAACCCTAGTGAGGAAATTCATACTTTTTCAAAAATGGGAAGAGAGATATATTCTTCCATTTATCAATGTCAAAAAAGATGTTTTTAAGTCAGAAAAAAATGCCCATAATAAAGGAGACTAAGATACCAAGTAATTAAATGAAATAGACAATCTTAGACTGGATCATTTACTAGAGGAATACAATTTTATAAGGGATCTTATTGGGTCAAATACTGATATTGGGTGATTTTTTTTAGAAGAGATAAAAGTATTGCATCACTGTTGAAGTTACTAAAATGAAAAACTATATTCTGGTTCTGTAGAAATATACACTAAAGTAATTAGTGGTAAAGAAATAGACCTAATGAGCTGTTGAATCTAAGAAGGCAAACCATCTCCACTGTGTTACCTACCCTGAGGCCACCATACAGAGGAGTTCAAGATGGAAGAAAAGTTCATGTGTAGGCATTATGGGCCACAGTCTTACCAAAACCGATTCTTAATATCATCCTGGACCAAGTAAAAGAAGTAAGTTTGGAAGAGCCTCCAAATGATTTCAGCCTTCAGCCACTCACATGGCCCAAGTGTAGCCCCAGAGTGAGAAAGGGAGAAGACATCTCTTTGGTGCCTTAGCCAAACGCCTCCCCTGCAGATTCTTTAAGCATGCAGTGGTTGTTGTATAATATCTTAGTATTTTGCAGTGGTTTTTTAATGCAGAAATAAATGATCAAATATGGATTTTGGTACCAGAAATGGGATGCTGTGATACCAAAAACCTAAAACGTATGACACTGGGTTTCAGAAAACATAAGAGATTGGAGGTGATAGTTAGCCAACACCTGACAAGACTACAGCTTGTTGGTGAGGACTTAAAGGAAACTGAGGAAAATGTTATTAAAAACTGGAGCACAGGGAAACTTTGCTATATAGTAGCATAAAAGTGAAGAAACCCTTGCCTGGAGTAATGAAGAATATAAAAATGTACTTAATGAAGTGTTAAATCTGTCTAAGGAGATTTCCAGGCAAAATGTCAAAAGTATCATCAGTATTTATTTTAGTTGCACATCGTAAAGTATAAATGGAAATGAGACTAAAAAGGATGCTTTGCTAAGACCTCAGAAACCCAGCATGTCATAGTACCCCTGTGCTAGATCCTTAGGCTCTTGAAGGATTTCATAATCTGTGTCACAAATTCTTCCCATTAAACTATAAGACATCTAGGAATCATAAGGGCATTGTTGCTCAAAGACCACTCAGGGGGCCAGACAGAGAAAGGTCTATCTAGAAGAAACAATGGATTTGAACTGTCATTTATCTATTAGATAAACTGAATTCACAATATTCCATCTTCCCAATAAGAAAACTGCAGTCCCATATGGCTTCACCAAGAAGCCATACCTAAAATTTAGGGAAGAAAACACCAACCTTCGCCAGATTCTTCCCAAATGTTGAAAACCCAATGAAAGATTTTTAATCCAATTTTATGATGCCAGGATATCCCTGATGCCAAAGCCTGAAAAAGGTATTACAAGAAAGAAAAATTACAAAATCATCATTATCATGACCATAAAAGCAAAAGTTATAAACAATAAATTACCAAAGCAATTCCTGTAACAAATACAAAGCATTAGACATCACAAAAGTCAGTTTTTTCTGGGAGTACAAGACAAGGTTAATATTTGGAAATCAATCAAGGGGAGCCTGGGTGGCTCAGTGGGTTGAGCATCCGATTTTGGCTCAGGTCATGATCTCACGGTTCGTGGGTTTGAGCCTATCATCAGGTTCTGTGCTGACAGCTCAGAGCCTGGAGCCTGCTTCAGATTCTGTGTCTCCCTCTCTCTCTGCCCTTCCCACCTCTCAAAAATAAAGAAACGTTTTTTAAAAAGCAACCTTTGAAAATCAATGTCAGTACATTAGTTTCCATTTTCTTCGCAACAAATTACCATAAACAGTGACTTAAAACAACACAGACGTATTATCTTATAGTTTGGGATTTCAGAAGTCCAAAATGGGTCTCTGGAAACTATTATCAACATATGGATAGGGTTGCATTCCTTCTGAAAGTTCTGAAAGAGGAAAATCAATTTCCTGTTCTTTTTCAATTTCTAGAGTCTGCTCACATTTTTTGGATTGGCCTCTTTCCATCCTCAAAGCCAGTGATGGCTGCTCAAGTCTTTCTCATTCTGCCTCCCTCTTCCACATCTGAAGGACCCTTGTTGATTAAATCAGGCCATGCCAGATAATTCAGTATAATCTACCTATTTTTATATTCATATGATTAGTAACTTTAATTCCATCTGCAACACTACTCCCACTTTTCCATGTAATCTAACAAATACAGGTTGAAGGGATTAGGATATGGATATCTTTGTGCACCCATTATTCTGTCTACCAAAGTTAGTCATCCAGTTAGCAGAACAAAGGAAGAAAATCATGATTATCTCAACTGATGCAAAAAAAATCTGGTAAAATTCAATACCCATTTGTTATTTTTTTCATTTTTAGACAAATATAAATAGAATTGCCTTAAACAATAGCAAATGTCATACTAAAGGTTCAAATATTGAAAGTGTTCTCCAGAGATAAAGATGGACACTATTTATATTATTATTGTGCTAGAGATCCAATGAGGGCAATCACACAAGAAATGAAATGAAGAGGAAAGGAATAGAAAGAAAATATGAAACTGTAGTTAATTATTTACAAGTGGCATAATTCTGTTCAGAGAACATCTAAAAGAAACTACAGAAAAACAATGAGAACTAAAAATCAACTCTAGCCATTTCCAAGGTGTCAGGTGAATATATGAAAATCAATTGCAGGAGCGCCTGGGTGGCTCAGTCAGTTGAGTGTCTGACTTCAGCTCAGGTCATGATCTCATGGTTTGTGAGTTCAAGCCCTGCATCAGGATCTGTGTTGACAGCTTGGAGCCCGGAGCCTGCTTCAGATTCTGTGTCTCCCTCTCTCTCTCTGCCCCTCCCTCGCTCATGTTCTCTCTCTCTCTAAAAAAATAAATAGAAATTTAAAAAATTTAATAAATAAATAAAAATCAATCGCATTTATCTGTACCAGCAAAAATCCATTTGAATTTTAATGATACCATTCATAAGAGTTATATAACCAAGAAATTAGTAATACATCTTTTAAAACATGTTCAAAACGTCTATGCAGTAACTATGAAAAATAAAATGAAGGATAAATCATATAAATGAACAGGAAAATTGAGTCTTATGAAGACACTGTTTTCTCTAAATTAATTCATACATACAAAGCACTAATTTTGAGTGGCCATTCCAAGCCTGGAAATGCAAAACAAATTAACAGAGACTCTTCCAAAAGCTAAACAATTAGAGTGATATTTCTAAGTATTATCCCTTTTTTCCCTTTGCTCTTTCTTTCTGGGAATATGGCACTATTTCTTTCTCCTTTATCATTTTTTCTTTCCCTGTTCTAAGTTTGAAAGTCTTTCTATTCCTATTGTACATGTCTCTGAATATTTTTTTCATATTCAGTTTATCCATATATCTCATTATCCCTTACCTCACTTCAAACTCTGCTAACACTGTTTTACTTACACAATTTTTACAGTTAGCACAGTATTTATAGAATTCTAAAACTTCTTTCTTGGAAGCTTAGAGACAACTATACTCTAAGACTCTCTCTGACTCCGTGTCAACATCCATCTGATATAGTGCCATGCTTACCCTGGAAAGGTTAAGAAGTGTTCTTCTTAGAACTCCTTCCACCCTCACACATACCCTATCAGTGTTGATCAGCTTATTTGCTGAAGGATCCAGATTGTTTACTCTGTACCCTGCCAACCTTTTTTCAAAAACTGTCTTAGGTGCTGTCAGATATTCTGGTACCTTTTCTCTGTCATCACTGTTGATCCTGAGCAAAAGATACAAGAAAGAATTGAAGACTTCACTAAGAGAAACAATTTTTGAGGCAACAGTAATTCCTAATTATCTGGGAAGCTCCAGAACATGTCTGTGCAACTGAAAGTCTATGCTGCATCAAGTTCCAAGTAAACAATAATTTCATGTTAATTTTAGGGAACAGATGTATATATTAGAAAACCACATAAATCAGCCTCATCAGAGTTAACTGTCTTCCCTGAGTAGGACTAGGAATTCAATTATGGCTGGGAATATACGAAAACAGTATATCCTTGATACCAAAAGTCAAATCCTGAAAAGATAATAGAATAAATTGCTAGATAATCATTATCATGACCATAAGTGCAAAAGTCCTAAATAATGTATTGCCAACTTAAATCCAGTTATAAATAAATAAACACAAGGCAGCCAAATAGCATTTATTTTAGGAATACAATATAGAATTAATGCTAGAAAATCATCGGTGTTGAGCATCTGATTAGCAGAGCAAAGGAAGAAAACCATATGATTATCTCAACCAATGCAAAAAAATTGGTAAAATTATCACTCATAGATATCATAGAATTTATAAAGCATACCAGAAACTCTACCAATATTTTATCAGGATCAAAAAACAAATGTATCATTGTACTGGACACAGGACACTATAGAGAAATCAATTGTATTTGTACTAACAACAAAAAACTAGAAATGCTTACATGATACCCTTTATAATGCCATTAATAAAATCAAATACTCAAACAACCATTTAAGGGAAGATGTTCAAGACTTCTGCACAGAAATTACTACAAATAATTGGAAGGGAGAAACCATGTAAACAGCCTAGAGGCTACAATATTGAAGATGCGAGTTCTTTCCAAGTAGGTGGATAGATTTGAGGAAATTCCAGTCAGAATTTGGGCAGTTTATTTTTGGAAACTAATAGCTTCTACAATTTCAAAGTTGTGGTAGGGGGAATTTCTATAATGGTCTCCAAAGATGTATGACCCTAATCACAAGAAGCTGTAAATTTGATGAGCTTTCAACCTTCAAATAATGAGTGGCTCATATCATGATGTCAAGTAGAATAAATTATCTACTTCTGTGACACTGTCTTATAATTTGTTTTCATTTTTTTATAATCCAATAAGTAAAGAAATTTGTGCTACAAATTCATGTGTAAATTACAGAATACATACTGTAGCTGGTACTTTATTTAAAGGAATGTAAACCAATGTGAGTCTCTCAAAAAGTGGGAAATCAGAGTTCCTGTCTTTCTAACAAAACGCAAACAAACAAAAAAGCCTAATTATGGGCCAAAGAAATACAGTGAAAGCATAATATATCATTAAGAAAGTGGGAGTGCCTGGGTGGCTCAGTGGGTTGAGCGTCCAACTCTTTTTTGGCTCAGGTCTTAATCTCATGGCTTGAGATTAAGTGGGATTGAGCCCCAGGTTGGGCTCTGCACTGAAAGTGCAAAGCCTGCTTGGGATTACTGTAAATTTCCAAAATGCTTGGGATTACTGTAAGTTTCCAAAATGCAGCCCTTACAGCTATTTTTCTCTGTGCTTCCTCCTTTCCACATATGGAAAAATATAGAGTTTTATAAGGGAAAAAAACCCTCCAATTCTCACGTTGCTAGTGATTATTGTTTATGTGAAAGGAGATAAACCATTGTCAACAGAAGATGTGAAGGAATGGGGAGACAATCCGTGGGTTGAAACAGGGCACATTACAGCTAAGTATGGGCCAATCTGTGCATGTGAATGATTTAAGATTAGTTACATGCCCAGATATAAACCACTATTATGAGCTTTTCCTCCCAAAACCTATAAAAGAAAAAAATGATAGTGTTTGTAGAGTTTCATACCAGGTTGCAGAAGGTGACTTCCTATTTGATATCTGTAACAGGAGAAAAACTGTCTAATGCAAAGGGATCTGGGGTTTAAGATCTTGCAGTATAGCACTGGTGTGAGGATCAACTCCTGTTCAAAAGAATTTGGTTCAAACAACTCTGGATGGAAGCCTACAATGGATAAAATTTACAATGGGAAGTATCCCAGGATATATTAAGTTTTCCTAAAATACACAACAAAGTAAGACAGCCTTTCTCTGAAAAAGGAAAGGAATCAATTTTTCAGCTCTAGTCTGTTTGATTCAAATTTTTCTTAAATTTATTTATTTTTGAGAGAGACAGAGACGGCATGAGTGAGGGAGGGGCAGAGAGAATCCCAAATAGGATCCACACTGTCAGCTCAGAGCTCGATGTCGGGCTCGAACTCGTGAAACCACGAGGTCACGACCTGAGCCGAAATCAAGTGTTGGACGTTTAACCGACTGAGCCACTCAGGCGCTCCTTGATTCAAATTTTTGATGAAGATGTCAAGATACTAACCCAGACACTGAAACAATATAAAGTAATGTTGGAAAATTTCTTCATGGTTATAGGTCCCTTTATTTCAAATACAGTCTTTTACTCTTGGTCTTAGTCCCTTTGGACTGCTATCACAAAATACCATATACTTGGTAGCTTGTAAACAACAAACATTTATTTTTCACAGTTCTGGAGGCTGGAAGTTCAGGATCGGTATGCCGGCATTGTTGTGGAGGGATCCCTCTGTTCTGGTGAAGGCCCTCTTCTGGGTTGCAGACCACTGACTTCTTGCTGTGTTCTTACATGGTAGATAGAATGAGATATCTCTCTGGGGCTCCTTCAATAAGAGTACCAATTCCATTTATGAGGGCTCTGCCCCATTGGCCTACCATCTCCCAAATACCCAACCCCCTAATACCAACCATCACCTACAGTTATGTTTCAATGTATAACTTTTGAGGAAGACACAAACATTTAGACCATAGCACCCTACTCCCATGTGTCTGTTTACTCACTGTCTCTACTTACATTTCCTCATTTAAAAAATTTACCATTTCCTAAAGTTGGAGTAAGATTAAAATAAAATTTTATATGTGAAATGATCAAATGAGATGTATAGTTTATGTAGACATTTCCAGAAATCTATGCTCATAAATCTATAGATTCTGGGTTTATTTAATATAAGAAATCATAAATCTGGATATCCAGCTATTCTAGTACATATCTATGATATATTTATTCTCTAGATAAGATCTCTGCCTCTTAGTAATAAATATTAGTCTACTTACCCAACATCCAGCTGATGTGCTGCCACTGGGTTACCTGTATTCTTTTACTTCCTGATGATTTGTCTTCAAGAAAAGAATTGGCGAGCTTGGTTAAATTGATTAAATAATTAAGCAGCCAGAAAGAAAAGTACAGTTTCTGCTAGAATTGAACTACCTATTGCCTGGGACCCTAGTGTCTTTTGTGCTTTTAGCACTTATTTTGAAACCCAGATTATACTACTTAATGTATACATTCCATATTTGTTACTTTAAATTTCCAAAGTGCACCCTAACTCCGGTTGCTTCCTGAGATTTCCCCATTCTTATCTGGATAGATTTGTTTAGTAGCTTTATTGAGATCCAGTTTATACGCCATAAAATTCACCTGTTTTAAATGTATAGTTTGGTGGGTTTTAGTATGTATTGCACAATCCCATATATATGAAGTGTCCAGAACAAGCAAATCTGGATACTTTCATAAGAAGAAACAAACTCCAATTCTGATGTAGCTTTACTTGAATGCAGAGAAATTTGTTGAGGATAGCATGAAGACAAGGTAGGCAATCAGGTGAGATGAAATGCAGGCACACTGTAGCCCAACAAAGCCAAAAGTGGAAAAGCCAATGTATGCATATGATGAGCCAGCTCCATGACTTCACCAAATGTCCTCCAGTAGTGAGGCAATCCATGCAAATAAATCTATAACACACATTTAAAAAAACAGAAAGGAAGAAATATATTGCTGACATTTCCATAGAAGCTTACAGAATGTGACTTCCTTATTTGCTGCCAGGGGAACAACAAAGCCCAATGCCACTGAAATCACAGGAGTCCAGGGAATCTAGGGTTAGAACATCCAGAGCCTAGTACTTGTGAGAGGATCAACTCCTCTCCAAGAGACTATGGTCTATGCAACCCATACCAGAAGCCTAAGATGAACTGCAAGCTTTAGAATGAGAAAGATCCCAAGGTTTATTAAACAGCTTTCCAAACTTATGCAAAACAAGATAGTCATCCTGGGGTGGGAGATGGGAGGCCATATTTTCAGCCACTTGCAGTCCAACACAGATTCTTGGTCATGTGCCACACTGTGCCCAGACATTGAAATAATATAAAGCAATATTGGTAAAAGCCTCCTTGGGACTTAGATTTCATAAATACAAAACAGCTCTTGGCCATGTACACCATGTGCCTAAAGAGTGGCACACTATCTCTGTACATCCATTTCTACTTCTTCAAAATTTACTACTTCAAAAAGCTGGTGTGAGACTAAACTTATATTTAAGATGTGACATATTTAACAATGGGGCCTGGAATAGTCTCAGATAAACAAATGATTGTAATAAATCAATACGGTGGTAGGAAGGAAGGGGTAAGCTAACCTGGAAGGCAGACCTGAACCCTGACCCTCAAGAGAATTAAATATTCCCAACATACCCTCAAAGACCCTCAAAATTATCTGGTCTGTATTTTATTTCCCCAGGGAATACCCAGTATAAAGTCATTTTCCATTTCTTAGGAAATTCTCCCACAAACAGGTACATGACCAATGATGGCACTTTTTTGGTATTTGCAGTATAACTTTTATTAAAGATGAAATTAGATGTATTCCATGCTAAAGGAAAAAGTAAGTCAAGGTGGTAGCCAAGAAGTATATATTTTGTGGTCCCTCTACTTTCTTTCTTGTTGCTATGGAAAACCAAATGAAAGTAGGAAGCAAAAAGAACACAGGGCATTTCTCATGCCTTCTCCCACCTCGACATAGTCCACTGTGAAAGTGTGGGACCTAGATGATCCAGCAGCCACATAAAGATATCCCTTCAAAATGTGGACAATGGCTGGCATAGCAGTGTGAGCATCAGCCGCAGTGGAGACGTCTACAGGGACTGCTGAAATTAATATGAAAACTCACAATGAAAGTTTCGATACTTTTCATGGAAGAGAAATTAGTCTCACACTTTCTCGAGCTTACATCCCCCAAAATGTATTCCTTTCTCTTTTATCTCTGCCATCATAGCTGCAACCTGACCCACCAACATCCTTACATAATACATTTTATGAAGAATATATCATAGTGACATCAGAGAGGAATTCTAGAGGGGAAGAAAACAAAGATTAAAAACCTATGTCTTAGATAAAGTATTAGTACCTCCTTCCTAGTGCCATATATATCACAAGCTTCTAAAACAATTGTGATCCCTTGGGGTGTCTGGGTGGCTCAGTCAGTTGAGCTTCTGACTCTTGATTTCAGCTCAAGTCATGATCCCAAGGTCATGGGTAGAGCCCCACATCTGACTCTGCACTGAGCATGAAGTCTACTTAAGATTCTCTCTCTCCTTCTCCCCCCTGACACTTTCCCCTGCTCATGCTTTCTCTCTCTCTCTTAAACAAAATAAATATAAAATGAAGTATTTAATTAAAAAGTACTAGTAAAATAAAAATTAAACAATTGAGATCCCTTTTATTACTCAGAAATGTGAGAATAACGGAGAGGTGGAGAAATTGGTACTGTTCTTGCAGTTAAACAAATGAGTAAATGAGCAAAAATCACCCACCAATTACCCCATGTTAATGGAACCATGTCATAGGTTGATGACAATTATCAAGCCCTACGTCTTATACTGGGAACCTACACACACACGTCACAGAAGATGCATATACAGAAAAAATTTGAGAGGTCCCCAGAATCTCTAACCAGGCTGATTAGTGAGGGGCTTCTATACCAGGCCAGAACATGAAGAATGGGAGAGGAGGCTGTGTTTTCTAATGTTCAGATACCAACACATAGAGTCAAGAAAAATAAAAAGCTGTGTAATTGGGTACATGGGACCTCTCTGTACTATTTTTGCAACTTCTTCAGAGTCTATAAATACTTCAAATAAAAAAATTTACAAAGAGGGGTACCTGGCTGGCTCAGTGGGAGGAGCATGCAACTCTTGATCTTGGGGTTGTGAGCTTGAGTCCAATGTTGGGTGTAGAGATTATTAAAAGACAGTAATAATAAATAAACTTTAAAAAGTTATTAAAAAATAAAGCAAATCCACATAAGGTGGAAGATATTACAGCAAACATAACAAAAAGGGAGTTTTATCCAGAATATGTAAATAATCTTATAAATCAATAGAAAAAAAATACAACTAGATAGAAAATGAGAAATACGTTTGAGCAGATAAATCACACCAAAAAAAAAAAAAAAAAAGATATACAAATGGCCTGCAGACATATAGAATGGTGTTAAACCTCATTAATAATCAGGAAAATCACCTTCCCAGAATAATGAAACAAATGAGTGGATCAAAGCTCAAAAACAAGGATTCACTCAACTTTGACCAGAAAGAATGATGTACACCCTTAGACACCGGGGTGCTGTGAAGAAGGCAGAAGGTGAGAAAATGGAGAAGTAGAAGCCAAGAGAAGAAACGTCCAGAAGTTCATGTGAAACACATTTCATGAGAATCTACAGGTGACTCACTGGAAAAAAAAAATGCTTTGCAGTACCAATTGGTTCCTCAATATGTCTGTTATTAGATATAAAAAAAAAAAAAGGATTGTCTCTGGAAATGAACAAGATAGTCTCACATACATTCCATGCTATAATGGATTAAAGCTGTGTGAAACTGAAGACTTTATTCATCTTACGATTCTTCCTATAATTTACTTTAAAATTTTTCTTTTACCTTACCTGTAAATAAGAAAGTTATTTTAAAGGCTGAAGGTGTAAAATTATAAAGTTGTAGAGATGGAGAACAAATTAGTGATTGCCAAGACTTAGGGATGGTGGGACAAGAGGAGGGGACGTGACTACAAAGGGGTGGACGGAGATCTTTGTGGTGAGGGAAATGTACGGCAGCTTGATTGTGGTGATTGTTAATGGGTCTAACTCCTGTGATAAAATGTCAAAGAGCTCTACACACACCTTGTGTCAGCGGCAATATCCTAGTTTTGATACTGTACTATTATTCTGTAAGATGCAACCATTGGAAGAAAGTGGATGAAAGGTATATGAGATCTCTGTACTATCTCTGCAACTTCCTGTGAATCTATAATCATTTTTTTTTAACGTTTATTTATTTTTGAGACAGAGAGAGAGACAGAGTATGAACGGGGGAGGGGCAGAGAGAGAGGGAGACACAGAATCGGAAGCAGGCTCCAGGCTCTGGGCCATCAGCCCAGAGCCCGATGCGGGGCTCGAACTCACGGACAGTGAGATCGTGACCTGAGCTGAAGTCGGCCGCTTAACCGACTGAGCCACCCAGGCGCCCCTCTATAATCATTTTTAATACTGATGTGAAAGGGCACATGCACCCTGCTGCTTATAGCAGCACTATCAATAACAGCCAAATTATGGAAAGAGCCCAAATGTCCATCGACTGATGAATGGATAAAGAAGATGTTGCAAATGTGTGCAATGGAATATTATTCAACCATCAGAAAGAATGAAATCTTGCCATAGGCAACAATGTGGCTGGAGCCAGAGTGCATTACGCTAAGTGAAATAAATCAGTCAGAGGAAGACAAATACCATATGATTTCACTCATATGTGGAATTTGAGAAGCAAAACACATGGGGGCACCTGGGTGGCTCAGTCGGTTAAGTGTCTGACTTCAGCTCAGATCATAATCTCATGGTTTGTGGTTTTGAGCCCCACATATGCTCTGTGCTGCCCCTCTCTCTCTGCCCTGCTCCAGCTTATTCCCTCTCTCCCTCTCTCTCTCTTTCAGAAAACAAATAAAGAAACATTTTTTAAAAAGGAAAGAAACAAAACAGATGAACATAGGGGAAGGAGAAAGAAAGACAGGGAAGCAACTATAGAGAACAGAGAGTTGCTGGAGGGGAGGTGGGTGGGGAATGGGCCATTAAGGACGGCCCTCACGTGGAGCACTGAGTGCCGTATGTAAGCGATGGATCACTAAATTCTACTCCTGAAACCAACATTACACTATACGTTAACTAACTAGAATTTAAATAAAAACCTAAGACAAGCAGAAGATGTATAAATTCAATGCTGTCTAAACGCAATTAGCACAACTATATAAAATGAGCATGTGTGGTAAAGACAGAGAGGTAAAAGTAAGTTTTGCTAGGAGGGTACTTACTGCAAAGTAGCCTCACCTAAGGCTAATTTCAGCAGAAAAGTTACTTCATACAAACTGTCAGCTGGCTCCTAAGAACCCCTAGAAGGGCTGGAGATGAAGTTTCAGCTTCCAAGGGCGTTGCAGATACCTCTGCCACAGGACTGGTCTGGTGAGAAAACCAGACCAGCCACCAGTGCTGCCAAGCACTAACTGCTAAGAATTTGATTAACAACAGTGATTGCTACCGGTAAAGTGTGCTTCTGTGTCAGAATTCCGCCCCGCAACCGTCGTTCCCCTTATACCCCAGAAGCTTCTGCAGGTAATGTGTGCCAGCAGAACGAAGGCTGTTTTCACCCACGGCTCCTCTTCCGACCAAGGTCTTGTGAACGTTCCTAAGATTAGCAGAATTCCTTCATGAGCCTGCCTCCTGGAAGCTGAGAAAGTTCCCAACTTCACTGTTGGGAAAATAATACACAGAATCCTGTTTAATTTTCATTACAAAAAAAAAAACCAGTCAACATTATAATTCAGATTTTAAAAATAGAGAAATTTTAGTTATGTCTATTTTATAAATTATAGGTTGTTTGGGGGTTTTAGGAAAGAATACGTGGAAATTAAGAATCTAGAACTTTGTTTCGTTTAAGCTCTCTGTAACTGTGTACCTCTGAGGTAGGGTACCCCAGCTTGAAGATTAGTAGTTTACCCCACTTCGTTTGGGAGACAAATACAAGGTCATCAAGTTCAATTAATCTCATTTAATAACTTTAATAACTGTTAAGTAGCATATTGTAAACATGTGCAACAAAGAATAAGAACAATGTAATGGATCCCTTCCAGAAGAGATAGTTAAAAAGCTATACAAGGACACAAAGAGGTGGGAACACTGAGTGATGGCGTCAGGGCTTAAAGCTGAGAGGAAGACAGGTCGCTACTGAAATCTTCAGGTCATCCACAAATGACGACATTTTTCATTGTTCCTTTCCAACTATTTAAATTTTTATTTCCATTTCTCACGTTACGAACCTAGGACAATGTTGAAAAAAAGTAGTGACGGCAGCATTCTCTGAATTATTCCTGATTTTAAGACCTTTAGTAATTCATAATTCATAATTGACTATGTTTGCCGTAGGTTATTTGTAAATGACCTTAAGCTTTTCATGTTAAGCAAGTTCCCTTTTACTCCTCATTGCTAAGACTTTTAATAAGTATACGTATTTTCTGTTAATCTTTTAATATATTGAATTACATTAATAGACTCCTTATCTTGAAATACCTTCCTTTTGAGGAGGAAATCCAGTTTTCTGGAGGTAGTGTCTTGTCTGTAAAGATAGTTAGATTCAGACTGCTGCTAATTTGATTATGAGTTTTGCAACTCTTCATTAACAAGATCCACCTGTAATGTACAATTCTGCTATCATCCTCAAGAAGTTTTAGCATCAAAGTTATACTATTTTCAGGGGTACCTGGGTGGCTCCATTGGTTAAGCGTCCAACTACTGATGTTGGCTTAGGTCATGATCTCACAGTTCAGAGATCGAGCCCCACATCAGGCTCTGCACTGGAATGGAGCCTGTTTAAGATTCTCTCTCTCTCTCTCTCTCTCTCTCTCTCTCTCTCTCTCTCCCTCCCTCCCCCTCCCTCCCTCTACCCGTGCCCCTCCCCACTGCACCTGTCTCTGTAAATAAATAAATAAATAAAGTTTTGCTATTTTCATAAAATAAGTAGAATAATATTCCTTCTTTTGTATCTTCAGAAGGAGTTGTTTGTGTTTAGAATTATTTATTCTTTAAATTGTTACTATGACTCATGCACACAATGAGGGCTGGAAACTCTAGTCCACCATCTTGCTGACAACACTCCCCTAATTTATATTTCTTAAAAGTTGGCACATTTCATCTGTTTTCAAATTCATTATCATGACATTCTCCTTACCTTTTTAGTCTCTGAAGCATCTGTAGTTACATTCCTTTTTTATACTGCTAATAGAGTTAATTTGTGCATAAGCAACACCCATCCTCAGAAGGAATCTCACTTCTGATTCCTTCTGGTTGTTCTAAATCCACAGCACAGCAGAGTGTCCAGAGTCATGGGGTGTGCCGTAATCGTTGATTTTATAGATACCTAGCAAATTTTAAACATTCATTTATTACTTATGAACCAAACAATAATGCCTATGAGTCCCTCGGGCATCTATCCACTTTTAAAGCATTCAATCCCAAAATATCAGAAAATTCAATATATTAAACAGTAAACATCAAGATAAATGCACCCAGTGTAACTCCAAATAGGAAAAATTCTGGGAAATCTCCCACATTCTTGGGGGAGGACACAAAAATCACGTAGCAGTTTCTGAGCATTATTATAGCTCAGTGGCAAGTGTTCAAATGGTGAACGTGGCTTAAGCACTCACATGTGCCACAACTCAATACTATAAGCAGATCCCAATTTGTCAGACCCAGTTTAACTTACTTTATTCCTTAGTTTCACAGTATCATTTGGGAGCTGTACCAAACCCCTCTCTGTCTCTGCTGACAACTGAGAGATCACTTTTTTGGAGAGAGAGGCAGTGCTGCTCTAACCGGTCAGATTTCAGAATGCGTGTGAAGATGTGTGTGTGTGAATAAAGGCAAAGGGGAAATCTTCACTTTGGCTATTTCTCCTCTAAGATTTGTAGGGGTAAACTCTTCATCCCATTTGAATAGTAACTTCCAAGAGTCAATATTGGGCCCAGCAAGGGGGGTACCATTCATACCAAAGTCAAAGAAGATGCCCATAAGGTCCATGTGCTTAGGGCCCAGTGCCCCTGAACACTTTACTCACAAGCATCCTGAAAGGATTTGGGAAAACTACATACCCTCCGACACATTTTTTAATTGACATTTAAGACTGTCAAAGAAATTCTTTCAATTTAAACAGTTGCAAGTGATATAACTTGCAACACATTATAATATTGACATTTAAAATAAAACTGGTACTTTACTCTTTCAGATGTATCCCACGGAACCTAAATGCCAAAGCAATTTGACACCCACTATCAAACATTTTTAAAAGACAAGATATTTTTAAAGTTAAAAATTCTACAAAATTCTTTTTTCTCTTTAACCTGTATTTTTACTTCACTCCCCCACAGAACTTTATCCTCATGCATGTTTATGCTTGGAAGCATTTAATACATTATTTTAGTATATTATTCTGCAACAAAAATGTATATATTACTTAAATATTTTTGTAACCACAAAATTCCAAGTGATAAAAATTTATTTCTGAGTTTAGATATTAATACAATTTTTATGTGTTTCCTCTTGATTGTAATAGGTGTAAATTATAAATCTGGACAAATATCAAAGATAAAAATATATGATTGGGAATGCATTTTATAGATGAATTTTTTCCAATTCATGCATTCAAGGATAAATATTACTTAAAGCTACTAGATTCAGCATCACTACTATGTCTATTTTCATTTTTATTTGTGAGGGCTGACAAAATATTTTCAAGTAAGTTAGTTGGTAAAAAAAAAAAAAAAGAATGAACGTCTTCCATTTTAACAATGTTACTCAATCCTCAAATTCCTTTTAAGTTATATGTTTTAAAAAATCACATAACCACCTATTACGAAAAAATTAATAATCAGAGGACAAAAATTCAGAAACCACTTGATTTGCAAAATGACTGGCCATTCAGTTAGAGTCACTCACTCTCTTAGTGCTGGCACCGTGTTTCAAGTATCCCTGATGTCCTAGAGGTTTTGACACACTTTTCCATCACAGGCTGGTCTTAGGCAAATAAAATTTAGGAAAGAATATGTGGAATATGAGAATCTGGACATTTATTTCCTTTAAGCTATGTGTAACTGTGTACCTCTAAAGTAGGGTACCCCAGCTTGAAGATTACTAGTCTATCCCAATTTGCTAGAGATATCTCTACTTTAAGAGACAAATATAAGATAATAATCAGCTCAATCGCTCTCATTCAATACCTGTTTAATAACCACGGCCAAGTAGCAGGTTGTAAAAACGTGCAACAAAGAATACGAAGGATATAGTCTGGGCCCTTCCAGAGTGAGGTAGTTAAAAAGCTATACAAGGACAAATAGAGGTGGGAACATTGAGTGACACTGTCAGGGCTTAAGGCTGAGAGGAAGACTCTGGACAAGTACTGACGTCACCAAGGCTTCAATGTGTGACAGCAAAGCCTGAAAATGAGGAAGGTGAAAGCTGGCATAGGCAAATGAAGAAGATCCTTGGCTTGAACATGAAATGTGGGATTATGAACAGCCTCCCCCGGGCAGGGCCACAGAACAGAAGCATCCATGAGAGACAGCCAAGTCTTAGTTAAGACAGGAGAGTAGGGGGGAAGAGGTGTTAAATGTGGAGGAATTTCTTCACCACGTACCCAAACTCTTTTTGCTTTCACTTCCCTTGACTCTTTTGTAGATTTATCTCCTTTTTTTTTTTTTTTTTTTTTTTAAGATGTACCATAGTTTATTTATCCATTCACCTACTGTCTCGGTCAGCTTATGGTGCTACAACAAAATACCATGATTGGGGGCCTTCGGCAAAAAATACTTATCTCTCACAGTTCTGGAGGCTGAGAAGTCCAAAATCAAGGCGTCAGTGGATCTGGTTCTTTGTACATTGTGAGGGTCTGCTTCTTGACTTGCAGATGCCCATCTTTGGCTGTATCCTCACATGATGGAAAAAGAAAGCTCTGGTGTCTCTTCCTCTTATAAGGATACTAATTCCATTATGGGGACTCGACTCTCATGACTTTGTCAAAACCTAATTACCTCCCAAAGACCCCCGCCTCCTAAAACCAACATATGGGTGGTTGGGGCTTCAACATACTAATTTGGGAGCATAAACACTCCGTCCATAACACCTACTGAAGGATATCTTGGTTGCTTCTAGGTTTTGATAATTATGTATAAAGTTGCCATAAACATCAGTGAGCAAGTTTCTTCAGGGACATAGGTTTTCAACTCATTTGGATAAATACCAAGGAGTATGATTGCTGGATCATATGGTAATATGGTAAGAGCATGTTTCATTTTGTAAGAAATTGCCATGTTGCCTTCCACAGTCATTGTACCATTTTCATTCCCAGCAGCAATGAATGAGTGTTCCTATTATTCCATGTCCTTGCTAGAATTTGGTGTTGTTAGTGAGACAGGGATCATGGGAACAAGTGCCAAGTGGAAAACATTACGCACCTGGGGCACTTTCTGTTGGCTGTTACTCTTTTTTCTTTTTTAAATAATTTATTTATTTTTTTAATTTACATCCAAGTTAGTTAGCATATGGTGCAACAGTGATTTCAGGAGTGGATTTCTTAATGCCCCTTACCCGTTTAGCCCATCGCCCCCCCCCCCCACAGCCCCTGCAGCAACCCTCTGTCTGTTCTCTATTTTTAAGACTCTCTTATGTTTTGTCCCCCTTCCTGTTTTTACATTATTTTTGCTTCCCTTCCCTTATGTTCATGTAGATGGATCTCCTTAAGGAGCTCTGCTAAGAAGAAAGGTGACCTGGGCGAGGTAGAAAATTCTGAGGGTTTTTGCCATAAAAAACCATTCTCCTTGGAGGCCAAGACAGCCGTCATCAAGGAAAGGACAAGCTCCAGTATCCTCAAGTTCCTTCAGGAAATGGAGACACAGAATGAGTGGGGCAGGCTGAAAGTAATGTGAGATCTGGTGGTGGCCATAGATGGCACCCGCACTAATTTCAGTTTCCAAATGCCGGGCCTCTTGGAACCAGAGGAAAAGAAAGCCCGAATTTTAAAGTTTTATCTGTGTTCCCTAAGGAGAAAGCAGGAGGCCTCAGAAAATACCTGGGGAAGCAAGATGACAATAGCAGTGCCTCAGGTGCAGTTCTTTGAAAAATGAAATATTTTACTCTCCCAATAGTCGGGTGTGTTTCACCACTAGCCTTGTGATGTCCATGCTGAAATTAAAAAGCAATAGAAGGGGCGCCTGGGTGGCTCGGTCGGTTAAGCGTCCGACTTCGGCTCAGGTCATGATCTCACGGTCACGGGGTTCAAGCCCTGCGTCGGGCTCCGTGCTGACAGCTCAGAGCCTGGAGCCTGTTTCAGATTCTGTGTCTCCCTCTCTCTGTGACCCTCCCCCGTTCATGCTCTCTCTCTGTCTCAAAAATAAATAAACGTTAAAAAAAATAAATAAATAAATAAATAAATAAAAAGCAATAGAAGCCCAGGCCCTGCTACAGCTGGGAAAGTTTCGAGCGGCTGTAAGGAGAAGGAAATGTTCTTGACAGTTAACTTCTCTGTGGGATCAAGAGACAGAACATTGAATTTAGAGGCATCATTTTTGTCTGAAGGCACGAAAACGGAAGGAAAGCAAAATTGTTCAAGGGAAGGCCTTTTTTCATGCCTGGCCCTGTATTAAGTTGGGTTATACTGCCATCTGGTGGTCGCCGTAATACTGCTGTGCCCAAACGGACCTCGTGTCCAAACATAAAAACAGAAGAGGGAAGAGGAAAAGGGAAGAAGCAGAGGCCAATTCTTACAGCAGTATTGGAATGAACTGAGTTAAGCTGTGCCTTGACACAATTTGGAAGCTTCTCTGGCAGCATCAAAGAAGCTGTGTGGGCAACTGCTTCGGTCTCAGGTCAACTGCTCTGACATACCTGATGTATCACTGACTTGCCAGAGCACCCACTACTTTACCATCAGTGGAATGATGAAGAGAGAAGGCTGCCTGTGTTGGAACCCCCCTTTGGCTACTGGAAGACCTCGAGCAAGGTACTTAATTTCTCTTGACCCCAGTTTCAGCATCTGGAGAATGAAGTTAATAATAGCATCTAACTTAGAGGGTAGGTTTGAGGTATGAATCAACCTCACTCATAAACGTGAATTGTTCAAAACAGTGCCTGGAATATAGTAAGCGATCAGTAAGTGTTAACTATTACTCCTTCAAAAGCTGACCATAGGTTTGTTAAAATGGGGGGTGGGGCGGGGGGAGGATGAATCCATTCCACCCTCCTCTTCAGTCTTGCCCAGAAAAGAGGAATTCGGTTATGACTGGCTGGATTTCAGGATGCTAACTGGATCCAGTGCCTCACAGACAGAAAATTAGGATACAGTCCGGCCTCTACTGGTAAGTGCCCCTTGTTCAATTTCTACTGGGTATCTTGAGTGTGGTTTTGCATCATAGGAGTCCTTAATACATGGCGTTGGGCTTATAAAGAACCCACTTTACAAACTCCCAATGGCTTCTCATTTCTCACAAGCCACTTATGATCTGACCTCCAGGCACTCCTCTCATCCTATACATTCCCACTGTCCTCCTTTCTCACCTCTCCCCAGACACGTGACCTCCTTGCTGTTATTCAGAGAAGCATGCTCAGCCCCAGGGTTTTATACTCACAGCCCCTTCTGCCTGGATTGCACACCCCCAGAGAGCCACAAGGCTCCCTGCCTCCCTTCCTTCAGATCACTCCTTAAAAGTCATCTCCTCAGAGAAGTCTCCCCTAATCACATCATCATCAAGAAAAATGTCACATTCTAGCTGATTCTGGCTGTATTCAATGCACTTAACCATCTGACATACAATGTATGTATTTACTTGTTTGATGGTCTGCCTTCCTCCACTAGAATGTAATCTCTATGAGGGCAGGAGCTTTGTTTGGCTTTGCTCACTCTAACAAAGTCAGACACAGACCTTTCTCCTTTGGTCTGAACCTGCTGAAAAAGCCAGACTCGGAACCTCCAACTTCCCATTCCTGTCTCCTATTTGATTAGCTAAGACTAGAACTGCGTGTGCCCTAACCCTATCTAACTGATGTGGTTTTGGAGTGGTGGTGGGGCTCTGGAGCCAATGACCAAGAAAGAATTCTTGAGATGTCTTTGGTGCAAAAAGGTGATTTGATTAAAGCACTGGGACAGGACCATGGGCTGAAAAAGCTGCACTGGGGTTGTGAGGACTGACTGGTTATATCCTATGAAGTTAGGGGAGGTAAAGGCAAAAAGGAGGTTTCCAAAAAGACTTTGATATGCTAAAAAGGACTCATAAGACACAGGAGGCCTAGCTATTATCAAGCTAAGGTTATTTTTCCCTCTAGTAAGGCATTAGCATGAAGACAGTAGGGAGTTCCTGGGGGAATGTTATACTGTGTATAACATGGGTTATAGCTGTGTGACAATGGGCTGCAAGTTATAAGAAAATTTAACTTTATTTACCATTTCCTTTTGCCTTTGTTCCTCACATCATTATGGAGGGGAGGGTGATATTAGGACTCCAGGAAACTGAGTTTATGGGTTTCTGGAGGTTAGGTATGGGTAAGATTGCCTTTTACTAAGACATTTGTAAACTGATGGAGACTCATGTCCTGCATGACTGTGATCTCTATCAGTTAACCATTGGTTTGTCTCTCCTTTGTCCTTGGGCAGCCAGGAGTGCCTGAAGAATATCACACAGACCCCACCTGGGGGTGGGCTTTGTGGGGTGTTAGCTTGTGCTTTGCCCTCAGCTTGCCTCTGCTTCCTCATCATAACCACAGCGGAAAACATTTCCTATTCAGGTAACCAACTGGACATTCCCTGCTCTCAAAACGACTTCCACTGTAAATCACCCCATCTACAACTTGGTTCCCCCTCCCTATAACATCTAAGGCAAACCCAACCTGCTGAGTCACTATGACCCTCAGATCTGGGGTGCTGTCACTGCAATGGCCCGAAAAAAATCAATCTCCTTACTTCTCTGGCTGTTGTTTGTGATGCCACCTGTAGTTCTATCATGTAAGACAATTTTTGATGCATAGCATTCAGTAAAAGTTTGTTGAATGAATGAACTATGGAGAAAGAATTCTCCGTGTGATCCTGGAGTCCTGAACTTTATAATTAACCCTGGTTAATGTAAAGATTGGCTTTGATTTTGATTTTACTTTGCTTTTGCTTTTCTTCTCTTGTGAACATACAGCCCCTTAGGATCCCTTAGGAATAATGACACGATTCGCAAAGGATTCTGGATTTTCTGCCCCTCTTAGCATAATAGCATCTTAGTAATACCTCCTCACTTTACCATTCCAGGAAGGCCAGCCCATCTAAAGGACAGAGGAGTGGATTTGAAATATTCCAGTAGAAGTATGTAGATGTACATAAGAGATGCTCAGAAAAGAAATGTCTCATTTATGTGTAAGAGTATAGATGTCTATTACATACTTGATATGAGCCTTTAGGACTTACTCAAATGGAGGGGTCAACACTGGGTGTGAGGGGCAGGAGGAAGATGCAACCTCCAGAATCTGCAGAAACCGAGGATTCCTCCTCTGTCTTTGAATCTACTCTTCCTCTTGGACTTCAGCCTTAGCCTTTAGCTAAATGATCACTTCCATTGTTGACCTTCTTGAATGGCCATATTATCTCATGGGTGTCTTCATAATTAATAATCTAAAAACATCAGTAACACCGTTAAACAACAAAAACCCAACTGAGCAAATGTGCAGATCTAACTGACTTTATCAAACGACTCATGAATCGGACAGCATCCCATCTAGCAAGTAGAGGGGAGGTCAGAGGAGTCCTACTTTGTAGGAAAGAGGATGGGACAAGAAGTTATTAGCAAAAGAAAAGAAAAGATCCTTTCAGGCAAGACCACCTTCCCTCTGGGGGAAGGACAGGATTTCTTATAGGGGCGTTACCTCATCTTCCCTCGGGGGAGGGACAGCTCAAGTGACAGATCACCTGTGGGTACTGACCAGGAAGCTCCAGATTGATTAGCTTAAAATTCCACACCTGGAGAGGTTGAAATTATTAGTAAGTCTTGGTTTGCCATCCTGGAGGTAAGTGACTCGGCCTTGGGCCTGTGCCTATCTTTTTCACGCTACAAATAAACTGTGTCACTCAAATGCTACCTTTCACCTAAGCATCTTCACATAGCCCAGAAAAATTCATCCTGCAAGCATGCAGTCAAAGGTTAACTCAGCGAGCTCAGGGTGTTCAAACTCTGCACAATCCGGAGGGCAAGCCCTTGACTGGTTTCTGAGAGACAACCACTAGGTCTCTGGAATATCCTGCCTAAAAGAGTGTCTTTGTTTTTTTTTTTTTTTTTTTTTTTTTTTTTTTTTAATTTTTTTAACGTTTATTTATTTTTGAGACAGAGAGAGACAGAGCATGAACGGGGGAGGGTCAGAGAGAGAGGGAGACACAGAATCCGAAACAGGCTCCAGGCTCTGAGCGGTCAGCACAGAGCCTGACGCGGGGCTTGAACTCACGGACCGCGAGATCATGACCTGAGCCGAAGTCGGACGCTTAACCGACTGAGCCACCCAGGCGCCCCTAAAAGAGTGTCTTTGAATACCTGGGAACTTGGCTGTGCCCCGTAGTTCATACCAACAATGCAATTTGTGGTGAATGCATGTTTCTGTTCACTTGGGGCCTTGGACCATACGGCATCAGTTTGACCTCTGCACGTCAGACCAGTGACCCAGACTAGAGAGTTTTAGTTGGAAATTGGTGGGGGCAACAAAGGGGGGAAAATGTAGATAAAATTAAATTTTCTTATAACCTGCAGCCCATTGACAGATATTTGAGGCAGGTGGAGTAGGACATTCCTCCAGGAACCCCATGCTGTTTTAATGTTAATGCTTTGCTAGAGGGAAAACAACCTTGGCTTGATAATGGCTAGGCCTCCAGGATCCCGGGACTCTGTTTTGAAAATCCTTTTGGAAAGTTCCCCTTGTCTTTCTGTTCCCCAGCTCACAAGGATATAACCAACTGCTCTTCACAATGCCAGGGCAGCTCTTTCTGCCCTCGGGTCCTGTCCCCATGCTATTATAAAAACATCTTTGGGGGTTCCTTGGTGGCTCAGTCAGTTACGCATCTAACCCTTGATTTCGACTCAGGTCACAACCTCATGGTAGTGAGATCAAGCCCCACGTGAAGCCTGCTTAAGATTCTCTCTCTCTCTCCCTCTGCTCCTCTCCCACTAATGCTCTCTCTCTCTCTTTCTCTCTCTCAAAAGTAAAAACAAACACTTTTTTGCACCAAAGAGGTCTCAAGAATTCTTTCTTGGCCATTGACTCCAAACCCCAACACTTCAAACCACATCAGAAATCACTAAACTTACTGTATCTGAACCAAAATTTGAATACTGTGTATGAGGAAAGCCAATGAATCATAAGGTTTGTGGGTAGAAACAGTTAAAACCTAGCAATATACAGTACTATGCCTATCAAATTTTTTTTCTCATAAGTTGTACTTATAACAAAACTGATGTGATGTGGGGTCCTGGAGTGAACAGTCAACGAATTCTTGAGATGTTTTGGTGCAAAAGGGTGTTTTTATTAAAGCACGGGGACAAGACCTGTGGGCAGCAAGAGCTGTACTAGCATAATGTACATAATTGCTTATGTACTTTTTAGTTGGGAGGGGCAGAGATAAAGGAAGTTTCCAAAGGGATTTTCATACATTAAAGAAGGCTTACAGGATCCTGGAGGTCTGGCTAACTTCAAGCTAAGGTTGTTTTTTGCCTCTAGCAAAGCATTAACATTAAGGCAGTTGGGAGTTGGAGGAATGTCCCATTCTGCCTGCCTCAAGTATCTATCTGTCAGTGGGCTGCAGATTGTAAGGAGCTTTCATTTTATCTACATTTCTTTCGCCTTTGTTCTCCACATCAAAAACTATAAAATATTTTGTGACACTTGCTTGTTACACATTCAGGGCTTAAACATCCACTTCATTGTGCTTGCTTATTTTTGTAAGGAACAAGAGACCAGAGCTCATCTTCCCAACATTCAGGGTAAAGCGATAATAACAAAATTCTCCATCGAAAAATAACGGGAAATTGCATTAAATATGCTATAATTAGGAATAATCGCTATCGCAAAACAAATAACGTTATACATTATTTTTCCAATGAGCTTCCATTTGAGAATCCGATCAGCAAAATATCCTTAAGATTTGAGTCGTGGCCAAACTGGTAGTTCTTTGAAATCTAAGAGATATATTAGCAAGACCCGTCACTGCATACTCTCCACCAAAATCCTAAAGCAAAACATCTTATTTATGGTGGGAATAAGACTGAACCTTGGCGAAGCTATGACTTGTTGAAGTCTAGAGCCACCTGGGGCACCGGCCCAAGAGATGAAGAGAACCTCTAGTGCTGGTGGAATATAAGAACTAAATTCTGTTGGGCTGACCAACTGCATGTGTTATTAATGGCTTTGAATTTAAAAAGCGAAATCCTGCGTTGCATTGTCTCTGAAGCTAATCAAAAGATTACAGAGTCTTACATACAGTTTGGAGACACAAAGTAGATGTTGAAAGACTAGAGGTCACTCCAGGTGTGGAATTTTAGAAAATGCGTCCTTGGAGTAAGTGCCACCATGGCCCATGACAGCAGATGCAAAGGAATGATGCTCCAGAGGGGAGGTGGGGGACGCTCTGAGATCCTCCAGTGGAAAGAGGACAGACCCAGCCAGAGGCGGCACCTTTCTTACTATGGCTTAACTTCCACTGCACATGCCTCTATCTGCATGATCACTCATAAATGACAATTTGATATAAAACCTCCAAATCCTGTCTCAGTGGGATCTGTCAGGAGGAGGCCTTGGGACGCATCTAGCTTCTTGTTCTGCTCTTAATGTACTTGGAGACTATCTTCAGAACCTTCTCATAAGGAGTTTCCATGCATAAGAAAATGGTATATGGTGTTGCACGAGCCAGGCAGGTTTCAAGAGATGACTGGCCCTCAAACTTGCCTGCCTCTGCATAAAGGTTATTTAGGGTCTGAACTCCTTCTTCAAACTGCTGCTTATCAATCCAGTTTCCAGCTGGGTGGGGAACTTGTTCTAGAACTGACAGCCTGTGCAGTGCTCCTCCCACTGAATGAATACTTTCCAGGACCCGGGCACCTCCTCTGCCTTCCAGGAGCTCTAGTACCACCTCAATTTTATTATAATTTTTTTAACATTTTTTTATTCTAGAGAGAGAGGGGGAGAGAGAGAGCACTCGCATGCAAACAGGGGAGGGACAGAAAGGGAGACAGAGGATCCCAAGCAGGCTTCCTGTAGTGTGAGTGCAGAGCCCAATGTGGGGCTTGAACTCACAAACCATGAGATCGTGACCTGAGCCAAAACCAAGAGTAGGCCGCTTAGCAGACTAAGCCACCCAGGGCCCCTTTATTGTTTTAATTGCATGAGACCATGAGCCTTTATTGAAAAAAAAAAAAAAGAATTTGTAAATTCATCATATGGTATAAGTAAGGATGAATTAAAAGCAGAATGTCAACTTTGTCACCTCAAAACTTCACGAGAGAACTTTAAGCCTGGCTTCAAGTATTTATCAGACATATCCACCTTCACACACCAACCAGGTTTGTTTGTCTTTTTCTGCCACCAATCAAGCCCTAATGAAAAATACAAAGGGTCTGAATAAAACAAGAGAATGTGAGAGGAACACTTTGTGGCATATTAGAAAAACGTAGTGTGTTCTCACTAATCAAACTTCAATATTTTACTATATTATATTCAGTGTTCTGCTTCAGTATCAGGTGCATCAGACACTGGGGCCCAAGGTGGATCCATAATGAACTCCTCTTGCTCTCCTTTGTGTGCTTTCAGAGAGATTTCTGGGTCTCACTCAGCTACGGTGAGGATGACTGAAGAAATATTTATAAACTGTGAAAGCAATGAGGAAGCTCATGCAATTGTAAACATCATGTTTGGTTCATGACCTTCAGCTGTTTGTTCAGAAAGTAATAAGGCACAGTGTAATTAACAAAATTGCTGGCTGAAAACGGGATGGTAATGAACCAGTTTCACCATTTCCTCTGCCTGTCACAGGAGATACTTTAAAGTTCTCTGTCATGTAATTATCTTCAAACAAAATGGAATAAGAGCTATTACTTGTTTGTAAAAGGACAGGGAGTAACTCTGAGGAGGTGGGAATGGTAAGGGGCAAAGGAAGAGTACACGACGAACGTCATATTGGATGTGTGTATTTTGAAATGCCTTACAAATGTAAAGTAGGGACTAAAGCGTGGTGAATATCCAGATAACTTGTGCGTCTATCTTATGAGCAGCACATAAGATAACTGCTTCCTCTGTCATAGGGCAGTCTAGCAAGCAACAGCAGACACAAGGTTTACCTGGAAGTGTAGAAGCATCCCTATCAGATGAGGAAAATTGACTAAATCCTGACAGGGTAGTACTCAAGAATCAGGCACATGGTAGACTGATGTCACCTCTAACACGAGATTGAGTTAGGAAGTAAAGCTGTTGTCTCAATAAAGAGAGCTGGCCCAGGAGCAGGAAATGTTAGAGCTCTGGAGAGGTCTCGTTCACCCCTAGATCCCCAAACCACAGAGAAGGGCTCATGGTAGTTTCCTAAAAGACTACAGGTGGAAAAGCAAGGAAGAAATTAAAGATGTTGAGAAATTAAGAAGAAAGAATTAAGAAAAGCTAACTGAAACTTGAAAATAAGACAAAAAGAGGGGAGGAGTCAATATGGTGGAGAAGTAGGGGGACCCAAAGTTCCCTCATCCCCCACACACAGCAGTATTGAGGCCATAAGACTTGGAATTCCAGAAATGGGGGCTACAGAGTGACAGAAACATCTCCAGGGGCCCATGGGGACACCTTGGCAGGCCATAGGTATGTGATTGCAAACTGGGAGTGATAAAATGGGTGGCGTAGGCACAGACGGGCAGGATCCCCTTCTGTGGGGAGAAAAAAGGATATCTAATGGAGCAAGATTGACATTGACTGAACCAGACAGCTCCTCCTCCAGACTAGCACAGCCATCGGTTCCAATGCACCATGAAATATCAGTCTAGCGGTTTTGTATTTTCTGATTTGATTCTTGGTCAATTCTTATTATATATATTATAATATATATATAATAATATATAATAATATATAATAATATATAATATATATAATAATATATAATAATATATAATAATATATAATATTATATATTATATATATATTTCTTATATATATATTCTTATATATATTCTTTTATATTCTTTATATATATATATATATATTTCTTCTTCTTCTTCTTCTTCTTCTTCTTCTTCTTCTTCCTTTTCTTCCTCTTATTCATTCCCTTCTCTATTCTGGTTTTTCGGATTGTTGGTTTGCTTAAGCAGACATTTTTAATCTATTCTTTTTACACCTCTTCTGTATCTCCTTCTTCTTTATTTTCCTCTATCTCTCTCCGGATTAAGCCATGTAGTTTCTCTGATTCTTTTTCTGGACAATTTGTTTTTCTTTTCTTTTTCCCCAACGCTGTCATTGCTCTTTCTATGGGATAAAGCTTCTTCCACCACCACCCCCTTCTTAAAATTTTTCCCAGGGTTATTTCATTGAACAAATCAAAGCACCCCTGGGGGGAAGGTCAACCCACCACTATGAGTAGGGAGATAAAGCAACCAGAGTCACAACTGACAGCACACAACACACTCCGAAAACACCTCCTGAAGGGCCAGGCCCTGGACAGTGAATGGCCCCTTTTCAATATATAAGTGCTTGCAGCTACAGGACATATAATAAGCTACTAAAACACATAAGGAACAGAAAACTAGCCAAAATGACAAAAACAGAAGAATTCTCCTCAAAAGAAATTTAAGGAAGAATGACAGCTAGAGAATGGCTCAAAACAGATATAAACAATGTATCTGAGTAAGAGTTTAGAATAATAGTCATAAGATTAATAGCTGGGCTTGAAGAAAGCATAGAAGACAGCAGAGAATCTATTGCTGCAGAGATCAAGGAACTAAGAAATAGTCACGAGGAATTAAGAAATGCTATAAATGAGGTACAAAATAAACTAGATTCAGTGACAACAAGGATGGAGGAAGCAGAGGGGAGAAAAGTGATATAGAAGATAAAATTATGGAAAATGATGAAACCAAGAAAAAGAGAGATAAGAAAATACTAGACTATGAGGGGAAAATTAGAGAAGTAATTTATTCAATGAAATGTAATAATATCAATATCATGGGAGTTCCAGAAGAAGAAAAGAGAGAGAAAGGGGCAGAAGGTTTACTTGAACAAATTTTAGCTGAGAACTTCCATAATCTGGAGAAGGAATCAATCATCCAAACCCAGAAGGCATGGAGAACTCCCTTAAGATTTAACAGGAATAAGTCTTCTCCACAGCATATCATAGTGAAAAATGGCAAAATACAAAGATAAAGAGACAATTCCGAAAGCAGCTAGGGACAAACAGGCATTAACCTACAAGGGTAGACACATAAGGGTAGTAGCAGACCTGTCCACTGAAACTTGGCAGGCCAGAAGGGAGTGGCAGGAAATATGCAATGTGTTCAGTAGGAAAAATATGCAGCCAAGAATTCTTTATCCAGCAACACTCTCATTCAGAATAGAGGAGGGATAAAGGCTTTCCCAGACAAACAAAAACTGAAGGAGTTTATGACCACCAAATCAGCCCTGCAAAAGATCCCAAGGGGGACTCTGTGAGTGGAATCTTGCAAAGACTACAAAGGAACAGAGACATCACTACAAGCATGAAACCTACAGATAATACAATGACACTAAATCCATATCTTTCAATAATAACTCTGAATACAAGTGGACTGAATGCCCCAATCAAAAGGCATAGGGTATCAGAATGGATAAAAAACAAGATCCATCTGTATGCTGTCTACAAGAGATTCATTTTAGACTTGAGGGAACCTTCAGATTGAAAGTGAGGGGATGGAGAATCATCTATCATGCTACTGGAAGTCAAAAGAAAGCAAGAATAGCCACACTTATATCAGACAAACTATATTTTAAACTGAAGGCTGTACGCTCTGGAAAGCAGTGTGGAGGTTCCTCGGAAAATTAAAAATAGACCTACCCTATGACCCAGCAATAGCACTGCTAGGAATTTACCCAAGGGACACAGGAGTACTGATGCATAGGGGCACTTGTACTCCAATGTTTATAGCAGCACTTTCAACAATAGCCAAATTATGGAAAGAGCCTAAATGTCCATCAACTGAAGAATGGATAAAGAAATTCTGGTTTATATACACAATGGAGTACTACGTGGCAATGAGAAAGAATGAAATATGGCCTTTTGTAGCAACGTGGATGGAACTGGAGAGTGTGATGCTAAGTGAAATAAGCCATACGGAGAAAGACAGATACCATATGGTTTCACTCTTATGTGGATCCTGAGAAACGTAACAGAAACCTATGGGGGAGGGGAAGGGAAAAAAAAAAAAAAAAGAGGTTAGAGTGGGAAAGAGCCAAAGCATAAGAGACTGTTAAAAACTGAGAACAAACTGAGGGTTGATGGGGGGTGGGAGGGAGGGCAGGGTGGGTGATGGGTATTGAGGAGGGCACCTTTTGGGATGAGCACTGGGTGTTGTATGGAAACCAATTTGACAATAAACTTCATATATTGAAAAAAATAAATAAATAAATAAATAATAAAATAAAATAAAAAAATAAACTGAAGGCTGTAATAAGAGACAAAGAAGGGCATTATATCATAATTAAGGGGTCCATCCATCAAGAAGAGCAAACAATTGTAAATGTTTATGCTCCCAACATGGATTTACCCAAATACATAAATCAATTAATCACAAACATAAGCAATCTTATTGGTAGGAATAGTGTAATTGCAGGGAACTTTAATACTCTACTTACAACAATAGACAGATAATCTGGACAAAAAAAATCAATAAAGTAACAATGGCCTTGAATGACACACTGGACCAGATGGACTTGACAGATATATTCAGACTTCTCATCCAAAAGCAGAAGAATACACATTCTTTTTGAGTGCACATGGAACATTCTCCAAGATAGGTCACATACTGGGTCACAAAACAGCCCTCAATGAATATAAAAGAATTGAGATCACACCATGCATATTTTCCGATCACAATGCTATGAAACTTGAAATAAACAACAAAAAAAATTGGAAAACCTCCAACTGCATGGAAATCAAAGAACATCCTACTAAAGAATGAATGGGTCAACCAGGCAATTAAAGAAGAAATAAAAAAATACATGGAAGGAAATGAAAATGAAAACATGACAGTTCAAATACTTTGGGATGCAAAGGAAGTCCTAAGAGGAAGATACATTGCAATCCAGGCCTATTTCAAGAAACAAGAAAACTCCCAAATACAAAACCTAACCGCACACCTAAAAGAACTAGAATCAGAACAGCAAAGAAACCCCAAAGCAAGCAGAAGAAGAGAAATAATAGAGATTAGAGAAATACAAAATACAAAAAAATAGAAGAACAGATCAATGAATCTAACAGCTGGTTTTTTGAAAAAATAAACAAAATTTATAAACCCCCAGCCAGACTTCTCAAAAAGAAAAGAGAGAGGACCCAAATAAATAAAATCATAAAGAGGACAGATCACAGAAATATAAACAATTATCAGAGAATACTATGAAATACTATGAAAAACTATATGCCAAAAAAACTGGACAACCTGGGAGAAATGGACAAATTCCTAGAGACCCACACACTATCAAAACTCAAAGGGGAAGAAATAGAAAATTTGAACAGACCCATAACCAACGAAGAAATTGAATAAGTTATCAAAAAATCTCCCAACAAATAAGAGTCCTGGGCCAGATGGCCTCCCTGGGGAATTCTACCAGACATTTAAAGCAGATTTAATACCTAACCTTCTCAAGCTGTTCCAAAAAATAGAAAAGGAAGGAAAGCTTCCGGACTCATTTTATGAAACTAGCATTACTTTGATTCCCAAACCAGACAGAGGTCCCACTAAAAAGGAGAACTACAGGTCAATATCCCTGATGAACATGGATGCAAAAATTCTCAACAAGATACTAGCAAATCGAATTAAACAATGCATGAAAAGAATTATTCACCACGGATCAAGTGCAGCCCTGGGCTGCCAGACTGATTCAATATTTGCAAATCAATCAATGTGATACATCACACTAATCAAAGAAAGGATAAGAACCATATGATCCTGTCAATCGATGCAGAAAAAGCATTTGACAAAATACAGCATCCACTCTTAATAAAAACCCTCAAGAAAGTCAGGATAGAAGGAACATACTTCAACATCATAAAAGCCATATATGAAAAGCCCACAGCTAATATCATCCTCAATGGGGGAAAACTGAAAGCTTTCCCCCTGAGATCAGGAACATGGCAGGGATGTCCACTCTCACCGCTGTTGTTTAACATAGTGTTGGAAGTCCTAGCCTCAGCAATCAGACAACAAAATGAAATAAAAGTCATCCAAATTGGCAAAGAAGAAGTCAAACTTTCACTTTTCACAGATGACATGATACTCTACATGGAAAAACTGAAAGACTCCCTGAGAAAGCTGCTAGAACTGATACATGAATTCAACAAAGTCACAAGGTACAAAATCAATGTACAGAAATTGGTTGCATTTCTATACACCAATAATGAAGCAACAGAAAGAGAAATCAAGAAGTTAATCCCATTTACAATGGCCCCAAGAACCATAAAATACCTAGGAATAAACCTAACCAAAGATGAAAAAGATCTGTATGCTGAAAACTCTAGAAAACTTATGAAAGAAATGGAAGAAGACACAAAGAAATGGAAAAACATTCCATGCTCATGGATTGGAAGAACAAATATTGTTAAAATGTCATTACTACCCAAAGCAATTTACACATTCAATGCAATCCCACTCAAAATTGCACTGGCATTCTTCTCAAAGCTAGAACAAAAAATTATAAAATTTGTATGGAACCACAAAAGATCCTGAATAGCCAAAGTAATGTTGAAAAAGAAAACCAAAGCAGGAGACATCACAATCCCAGACTTTAGCCTCTACTACAAAGCTGTAATCATCAAGACAGTATGGTATTGCCACAAAAACAGACACAGACCAATGGCATAGAGTGGAGAACCCAGATTCAGACATACAAATGTATGGCCAACAAACCTTTGACAAAGCAGGAAAGAGTATACAAAGGAAAACAGACAGTCTCTTTAGCAAATGGTGCTGGGAGAACTGGATAGCAACATGCAGAAGAATAAAACTGGACCACTTTCCTATACCATACACAAAAATAAACTCAAAATGGATGAAAGACCTAAAGGTGAGACAGGAAACCATCAAAATCCTAGGTGAGAAAACAGGCAACAACCTCTTTGACCTCAGCTGCAGCAACCTCTTACTCAACACGTGTGCGAAGACAAGGGAAATAAAAGCAAAAATGAACTATTGGGACCTCATCAAGATAAAATGCTTCTGCACTGCAAAGGAAACAACTAACAATACTAAAAAGTAACCGACAGAATGGGAGAAGATATTTGCAAATGACATATCAGATAAAGGGTTAGTATTCAAAATCTATAAAAAACTTACCAAACTCAACACCTGACAAACAAATAATCCAGTGAAGAAATGGGCAGAAGTCATGAGTAGACACTTTTCCAAAGACGACATCCAGATGGATGGCCAACAGACATGAAAAGATGCTCAACATCACTCATCATCAGAGAAATACAAATCAAAACCACATTGAGATACCACCTCACGCTGGTCAGAGTGGCTAAAATTAACAACTCAAGAAACAACAGATGCTGGCGTGGATGTGGAGAAACGGGAACCCTCTTACACTGTTGGTGGGAATGCAAATTGGTGCAACTGCTCTGGAAAACAGTGTGAAGTTTCCTCAAAAAAATTAAAAATAGAATTACCCTACAACCTAGCAATAGCACTACTAGGAATTTATCCAAAGGATACAGAAGTGCTGATTCATGGGGCACTTGTACCCCAATGTTTATAGCAGTACTTTCAACAATAACCAAATTATGGAAAGAGCACAAATGTCCATCAACTGATGAATGGTGGTTTATATATACAATGGAATACTACTTGTCAATGAGAAAGAATGAAATCCTGCCATTTGAAGCAAGGTGGATGAAACTGAAGGGTATTATGCTGAGTGAAATAAGTCAGTCAGAGAAAGGCAGACATCATGTTTTCACTTATATGTAGAACTTGAGAAACTTAACAGAAGACCATGAGGGAAGGGAAGGGGAAAAAATAGTTTCAAATAGAGAGGGAGGCAAATCATAAGAGACTCCTAAATACAAAGAACAAAGTGAGGGTTGATGTAGGGTGGGGCGGGAGAGAGGGGAAAATGGGTGATGGGCTTTGAGGAGGACACTTGTTGGGATGAGCACTGGGTGTTGTTTGTAAGCGATGAATCACGGGAATCTACCTCTGAAACCAAGGGCACACTGTACACACTGTATGTTAGCAAACTTGACAATAAATTATATTTAAAAAACAATAAGACAAAAAGATTACTCCATACCCTTTCAAAGCTGTACTAAGTCTTCGTCTAACAGGCCCAGCTAAGCGTTATCTGATTCTCTAAGGAATAGAGTACTGTCTGGCTTACTAATTATTATTGAGTAGGGCCCAGAATCTGTAAAGCTAGATGTTATTTTGGAAAAGATTGGTAACTGGTGCATGATTTTCTGTCCCAAAGAAGAGACAACCCCCAAGGGTGAAGCTTCTAGGACATTAAACAGTTTTGTATCCAGTTTTGCAATCTGGCTCCACTATTTTTTCTTTAATGAGTGCACTAGTCTCTCCTATCTTGCTGGTTCTTTCATTAATAAATTAAGTAAATATTTTATATATATTCATACTACATTGTATGAGAGTCAAGAGTATTTCCGCCCCCCCAAAAGTTTTTGAAAAGTAGAGTGCGATGGAAGGAAAGAAGGAAAGAAGATAAAAAGGGTTTTCTTCTCAGATTATTCCCAATAAAGAGTAACCCTGGCACTTTTCTTCCCCTTCATTACCTTTCCTCTCCTAGCTATCCCTCCTCTCTCTGCAGGCTCTCTCTAGTAAAACTAACAGACAAACTGAAGAATAATACAAAAGATACTTTCTGCCCTCGTACTGCAGAGCTCCGGGGATCTGCCAAGCACAGTGTGGAGTCTCACTGCCCAGTGAAGGAAGAAAAAAGCCATGGAGTACTCCCCTCTAGGCTGCAGTCACCTCCCATGTTAAATGAGGCCTTGGAACTAGAGAAGCTTTTGCCAAACTGCCCTCCACAGACCCTCGGGCACTCCCATGGGTTTCTGGAGGAGCACAGCTGGGCCTGGGGTCAGGGCTGTGTGAGCAGGGCTCCGGGTTACCCCCACCAGGGCTGCCTCAGAAGAGTCAACTTTCAACTTCCTTAAATACCACTGATGTGGGAAACAAAGGCAAAAGAAAAAAGTTAAATTCCCTACTACCTACAGCCCATTGACAAGTCCTTGAAACAGAGTAACCTTTCTTTGGGAGCTCAGCTGCCTCAATGATGACACTTTGCTAAGGGCAAAAGGCAATCTTAGCTTTAACATTATCCTGACCTCCAGGATCCTGTAAGTCTATTTTAACATATGAAACTTCCTTTGGAAACTTCGTCTCTACCCTCCCCCTCAAGAAATATGTCGTCAATCATACTCCAAGCTTACGGCTCGCTATATACATCTGAAGGGTCTCATGACTGAGTTTTTACTAAACAGTAATAAATGACCTTTTTCCTAGCAGCAGCTAGCCTCTCAAGATCCTGGGAACCTGTTTCCAAAATACCTTAGAAACTTACGCTATCCCTAACCCCCTCCCAACCTGAAGGTATGTAATCAGTCACCCATCACAACCCCGGGGCAGCTCTTTCTGTCCATGGGTCCTTTTTGCACCAAAGACATCTCGAGAATTATTTCTTGGCCATCGGCTCCAAACCCCAACACTTCAAATCACATCACCATGATTCAGACTAAGACTTAATTAGAAGCAAAGGGTATTATGGGTTTTTATTTGCGTATGCGCTTGAAATGTTTATGACATTTAAATGCTTCAAATTTTAGTTTTTACCATTAGACTTTTCAGTGTGGTATAATAATTCCATTTGAGTACTATATCATAAGTAGAGTATTTTTAATATAAATAGAATATAGACACATCTATTCTTAAAATGGCCAGCATCATGTTGTTTTCATATCCATTGTTATCTACTATCATAACTGGGCTAATAACTGTAACTTGTTTAAAATATTTTACCTTTATATGGCATGCATGTAGCATTTAAATTATTAATGTACCTCCATATGACACTGAATCAACCTATTTGCCCGTTTATAAATGCAATTTATCCCCAATGTGGAACAAAATAGAAGGTTGCTTATGACAAATATCATACACTAGTGAAAATGTCCATCACTGGGGCACATCAAGCCAATATCAGAGACTCCTGCCTGCTGTGTAATTGCCAGTCAGGTTGCAAACCAGCCCCATCCCCAAATTTCAAACAGTGTATCAATTGCTTTCACTCAAATAAGATGGTCTCTGAGAAAAAAGAAAACACAGCTTTGTTTTTGTCTCTTAATTCTCAAACCGAACATTGGTCCACTCCTTATTTTCACCTCTCTACATTGTCTTTTCTTCAAGTCCGTTCCTTTGGATGGCGGTGGTGGTAGGTGGGTGGGTCATTTTCTTTTTAATCCTGCAATGGGTTCTTTTTATGATTATATAAATTGAGGGTAAATGTGAGGATTAGAACCAATAACACTCTTTTTTTCCTCTTCCAAAAAAAGTTATAGGAAAACCATAACTGTCCTGGGGTCACAATTAACAATAACTCACTTGCCCTCTGTCTTGTTTTACTACCATCCTCATCACACGGATTCTCTGTTGCCTCCTGGTGGAAGATCTCTTCTCCACTTCCAGCTCACGTGTCCTCCTTCTGGCCTGTAGAAAGGAGGAAAAGGGAAAAAGAGCACACCCATTCTCCCCTCTAGGGATATTGCTCAGCAAATACAGCAACCGCTTCCATGGCCTGAACTTAGTCTGGTGGCCACAATAGAAGCAATGACAGCTGGGAAATCATCTTTAGGTCCGGTAGCCAAGTGTCTAGTGAACATTTGAAGGTTCTATGTCAGAGGAAAAAGGGAAGAATAGATATTAGAGACTAACGTGCAATCTCTACCACCATCTGTCCCTTTGGCCACCCAACTATCTGTATATACTTTTCCTCTCCCTAAAGGGCACACACACACCCCCTCCTTTAAAAAGACAACAGTAAATTCCCAGCCACGCATCACCTCCAGATCACAGTCCAGGATCTCTGGGTGATGAACCCCTTCTCAGGTCTAGACTGTCTCTGTGATCTGATGACCTATAAGCAGCAAGCCCTCACCTGCCCCAATCCAACATGCAATGGACAAGAAAGAAATAGATTAACTGGGGTGCCTGGGTGAGTCAGTTGGTTAAGTGTCCGACTCTTGATTTCAGCTCAGGTCATGATCTCTCAGTTTGGTTTGTGAGATCAAGCCTGACATCAGGCTCTGCACTGATGACCCAGAGCCTGCTTGGGATTCTCTCTCTCACTTTCCCTCTGCCCCTTCTCTGCTCATGATCTCTCTCTCTCTCTCTCTCTCTCTCAAAATAAATAAATAAAACATTAAAAAATAGATTAACTACAATTAAATCTATAATTTGGTAAAGAGTAGCAGGGAAAATACACAGCAGTCATTAGTCCCTAACAATTAACTAATTTCACAGTTCTTTGGGAGTTAAGTCCTTATTTTGACCATCTGACTATCCCCTGCTCTGCTCTTGTGGAGTAACTCCTTTGCCCACTGTCCTATCCAGTCTGTATCTCCTTGCTCATCATCTTCCTGGCCAGAACTGCGGCATGTTTTAGAAAGTACCACCTTTGAGGCACCTGGGTGGCTCAGTCAGTTAAGTGACCGACGCTTGATTTCAGCTCAGGTCCTGATCTCACAATTCATGTGATCGAGCCCACATCAGGCTCTGCGCTGACAGTACAGAGCCTGCTTGGGATTCTTTCTCTCTGCCCATCCCCCGCTTGTGTGTGTGCACGCTCTCTCTCTCAAAACAGATAACTAAACATTTTTTTTTTTTTTTGTAAAGAAAATACCGTCTTCTTTGGAGCTGCGCAATTTCCCATCATGTGTGGGTTTACAGGTGGGACAATCACAGGCTTTTACAGCTAGGCTCTTGGTCTCTTGCTCAATATAATTCCTTCTAAAATTTAGTATAGACCTGATCTATTTGTATCTGTAAATTCCAGATATCCCACATACAAATATCCCACAACCAAATACGTCTAACATAGTTTTTAAATCTGAAGACTCTGGTCTTTACTGACTGACCTCTCTCCTCTACCTATGACTGTCTCTGTCAGCTTAGTGACAGCTATCTGGAAGTCCTCAGAAAGAAAGAAAAAATGGTTTTAAAGGCAGATTCTTAATCTGACCTTAACTGTTGCATTGAGCTCCCATTATCTGGCAGAGAACTCTCAATAGAGGGTGCTAGAAAAGTCTTGGGGTTACCGTTTATTTCCTTCTTTAGCTGCCTTTTCACAACCACTGCATACAACTGCTTTGTTTGGGGACAGTGATATCCCAAAATAGGTGATTATCTCCTCCAAACTTCAAGACACCAAATTCCAGACTTTCAATCAATTTAAATTGGAGGCCTCAAGCAGAGACCATCTCCAGGAGGGCCCCACCTCCTCCTCTCCACTTGCAGACTGGTAAGCTTAAGCCTGAATTCATCTCTCTCCTCGGACTTTGATGAAAGTGGCAAAAAGCAGCCAACCCACGCTAAGACTGCATTTTCCCGTTGTTTTCATGAATACCACATACCCCTAGTTGAAAGGTGGTTAGCTTTCCAACTCTGACAGGTGCCTTTTTTCAAATGTATTGCCACTGAATGGTAGTCATTAGACTGTCACCCTGCAAAGTCTGGGTTTTTGCTGCCCACTGGCCAATCTCCAGGCCAGGGTCATATTTTTAGTTGTGTCTGACAAATCTTCCCATTACCAATAACTTAAATGTGCTAAATTTGTCCTTCTTTCCATCTCTTTCTCTCTCTCGTGGGAAGTCTAGAGTTTGCATCATCAAACCCACTGTGATGAGAAACCCAGGCTTCTTTGGTCTTCTTGTTCTACCACCCTCACCATGTATTTTTCACTTTATGGCCCAAGATAGCCTCAGTTATCATGCCTTCATTACAAGCAGCAGGAAGGAAAGAAAAGAAAGGAGAAAGGCATGCCTCCTCTCTTAAGGAAACTTGTTAGCAATTGAACGATCTTCTCCCATTTATCTCACATTGACCGTATTTAAGCACATGGCCACCCTTGTCTGCAAGGGACCTTCAGAAATGTAACTTTCCTTCGGGGGGAGCCATATGTGCAGCTGAATTTAGGAGGTCTGTAACACTAATAAAGAAGGAAAGAATGGATATTGGGAACACTGAGCACCAGGAGCTTCCTTCCTGTTCCTGTGGTTTCCTCTCGGATGGATAAGGTTCTGCTTCTACAATACTCTGGCCTGTCACTCATTCTCCTGGGAGGTAGGGAGAGTGATTTCCTCAGGTTTCTGACTTTGAAAAGTATAACTGGGAATGTCCAACCTACCTCCTTCCTCTCGTCTCTCTCTTGAAAGTAAGTTGCTTGTGGAAAGTGCACAATAAACTCTGCCCCTTCGTGTCCCAAATTTGGTGGAGATATTCCCTGATGTGAAGAATCACGAGAACTCATTGCTGCCTGTGACTGGGTGTAAAGCTGTCTAATCCTGGAGACCAAACTTAGGAAGCCCACTTGCCTACCTGTCACATACTCTATTATCAACTTCATCAATAAAGAAGCTAATAATTTTATTTCCATGTGTCTTGCCTTGTCTTATCTAGCTCTTAACTGCTTCAAAACCTAGGCCTATGAAAAAATGGTACTATTTATTTGACCCATTTTCTTTTTTTTTTTTTAATTTTTTTTTTAACGTTTATTTATTTTTGAGACAGAGAGAGACAGAGCATGAACGGGGGAGGGGCAAAGAGAGAGGGAGACACAGAATTGGAAGCAGGCTCCAGGCTCTGAGCCATCAGCCCAGAGCCCGACGCGGGGCTCGAACTCACGGACCGCGAGATCGTGACCTGAGCTGAAGTCGGACGTCCAACCGACTGAGCCACCCAGGCGCCCCTTGACCCATTTTCAAGGCAGTGTAAATAATGGTTGTTCATTGTGAAATTTTCCATCAATATAAACAAGATCAGGAAGAAATTGAAGATCACCAGATACCAGAGGCTTTGCTATTGTCAAGCAACTTTTTCCTCCAGTAAAACATTAACATTAAGACAGTAGGGGGCTCCTGGAAAAATGTTACACTCTGTATTTGCCTCAAATATTTGTCAGTGGGCTGCAAGTTATAAAGACATTTCATGTTATTTGCATTTTCTTCTTGCCTTTGTTCCCTATATCACTATGGAGGGGAGGCTGGTGTTAGGGCTCCAGGAAACTGAGTCCATAGGTTTCTGGAGATTAGGCTATTGATAAGATTGCTTTTTTCTTGTAATTACTAAGATACTTGTAAACTGATGAGAGACTCATGTCCTGTATGACTATGATCTCTATCACTTAACCATTGGTTTTCCCTTTCCTTTGTTCTTGGGCGGCCAGGAGTGCCTGAGGAATGTCACACATATCCCACCTTGGGGGCTGGTGTTGGGGGAGTTGTTAGCTTGTGCTTTGCCCTCAGCTTGCCTTATGTTTTTTCATCATGTCCATGGACAAAAGTGCCTCTTTTGGAAGATTGGGGATCCAGGTAGGAGACTGTGAAACTCCAGCATAGTTTAAGGCCTAGGAGAGCCATTTTCAGAATGCAGGCCTGCACCCACATGGCTGACTGGTAGGCCGTCCATGGTCCCAGCTACGGACATGGAAACAGTTCTGTACCTCTGAGGACTCAGCTATAGCCCCCAATTGACTTGGCCCTGTCACCAGCACATCCCTCAGCATATGCCAAGGGACCCAAGAGCAGTTCTGCACACCCATGTATCAGGCAATGGGCACACAAAATGCCTTCCCTCCTGTGGATGTTAAACTGGCCCATGAATCAGTTCCAGCCCCTCCCAGTCATTACTGAAGGTAAGCCCACCAAACTCAGACTGTAGATTCTGCAAAGACCCTGTTACTGGGCTCCAGCTCATCCCGGTCCAGTCTGCAAACAGTCTTGCTGGTAGTCACACTCCGATCTGTGCCCCCCACAGATACCAAGAGGGTCCTATACTCAGTGCCCTCCCCTCCGGGGCCACAATACAAGGTCAGTCCTGCTCACCCAGGGACCCAGCCAGTAACGAATCATCAGGGAAATGCAAATCAAAACCACAATGAAATATCACCTCACATCTGCTAGAAGGGCTGGTATCAAAAGATAAGAGGTAACAAGTGTCGGCAAGGATGTGGAGGAAAGGGAACCCTCATGCAAGGTTGATGGGAATAAAATTGGTGCAGCCACTATGGAACACAGTGTGGAGGTTCCTCAAAAAATTAAAAATAGAATTACCATGTGATCCAGCAATCCCACTTCTGGATAAATATTCAAAGGAAATATACAAATAAATCAAATCTCAGAAACTAAGAATGAGAGGGAAAAGGCTATACAACAAAAACCATCCAAAATCAACAAAATAATGGGAAAAGACTAACATTTCCTGTAAGATCAGGTGCAAATATATATATAGATAGATAGATGATAGATAGATAGATAGATATAGATATATCCAGAATCACCACTATGATCTAATATATTCCTGTAATTCCTAGATAACACTACAAAATATTTTTTTCATGTTTATTTATCTTGGAGAGAGAGAGAGAGAAACAAAGCATGAGTTAGGGAGGGGCAGAGAGAGAGGGAGACACAGAATCTGAAGCAGGTTCCAGGCTCCGAGCTGTCAGCACAGAGCCCAAAACAGGGCTCAAACTCACAAACCACAAGATCATGACCTGAACTGAAGTTGAACACTCAACCGACTGAGCCACCCAGGATCCCCCAAAATATTTTTTTTAATTAGTATGTATAAGGAAGAGAACAGAATGTATCTAAGCAACTGCCATTCATTCATTCCACACATGTTTACTGAGCACAGGCTACATTACAGGTACTTTTCTAGGCACTGGGGATAAAGCAGAACAAAAGTGTTTAGTCCTAAGAGGAAGGCGGACTATAAATAAGAAATTAAGTGTAAAGGATAAGTGGAATAAAGAAATATATTTTGCATATACTCTTATCATCTACATTTAAAAAGTTAACATAATCAACATAAACTGTAAGAAATACAAAGGAGTTCAGCAAGGGTGCCAAACTTAAAAATTACAAAGATCGTGGGACACCTGGGTGGCTTAGTCAGTTGAGCGTCCGACTTTGGTTCAGGTCATGATCTCGCAGTTCATGAGTTCAAGCCTCACATCGGGCTCTCTGCTGTCAGTGCAGAGCCCACTTTAGATCCTGTCCCTTTATCTCTGCCCCTCTTTTCTCACTCTCTCTCTGTCTCAAAAAAAAAAAAAAAAAAAAAAAGTTTAAAAAATGAAATAAAAATTACAAAAATCAAGTGTGTTTCTCTATGCCATCAATAACTAACTAGGGAAAAACAATGGGATATTATTCACAATAGCAACAAAATCTGTGAAATAAAAAACGAGCCCTGTATAACCCAGGTCAACAACATACTAGCCATATAACCTTGAACACCTTGTGTAACCTCTCTGGTCTCACTTTTTTCACCAATAGTATGAAGAAAACAATAAAAGTAACTTCCTCATCAGATTATTGAAAAGATAAAATTATTTAGAGGAGTTTGTGTCTGAAAACACTCAATAAATGTTAGCTGATTTTTATTATATCAATAAAACAAGAAACACAACAGAAAAATGGGCAAAGGATACATAATTCACAGAAAGAAAAATGCAAATGGCTGATAAGTTTATGAATAAATTCCAACCGTATGGGTAATCAAAAATATGCAAATTAGAGCAAACTTATCACCGTTAATTTGGCAAAAAATAAAGAAAGAAATAAAAACTAGAAAAATGGATAAAAGCAAATACTGGTATATTCTATGTTGATGAGAATATGTGGAGTAAGGGAATTTTAAACCATCCTTTCAATTATTTTTTTAAAAAACCTTTGATCATAAATCATGTATTGTTCTCATAATTTGTTTCTGAATTTGGTCTGCCATTACTATGTACGGTAATTAGAATTTTGTATTGCTTCACAAGGAAGATTAGTCAATGTTTTTGTTTTCACTGTCTTTAAGTTTTAGTACCAGGGTTATGTTAGCTTCATAAAATGAATTTGGAATTTTTCCATCTTTTCAAAGCTCTGAAATAGTTTACTTTTTTTGTTTTTTGTTTTTGTTTTCTGTTTTGTTTTGTTTTTTTGAGCGCAAGACAGAAGGCAAAAGTGAGCGAGGGGCAGAAAGACAGAAAGAAAGATAGACTCCCACGAGGGGCAGAGAAAGAGGGTGAGAGGAGAGAGAGAGAAGCAGGGCTCACCCCAAGTGGGGCTCGTGTTCACCAGAAGCAGGGCTCCAGCTCACCTCATACAGGGCTTGAGCTCATAAACTTGAGACCACGACCTGAGCGGAAGTCAGATGCTTAACTGACTGAGCCACCCAGGTGTCCTGAAATAGTTTAAATAACTATAAGAATCATTTCTTTCTTGCGGCACCTGGGTGGCTCAGTCGGTTAAGCGTCCAACTTTGGCTCAGGTCATGATCTCGCAATCCGTGAGTTCGAGCCCCACGTCAGGCTCTGTGCTGACAGCTCAGAGCCTAGAGCCTGTTTCAGATTCTGTGTCTCCCTCTCTCTCTGACCCTCCCCCATTCATGCTCTGTCTTTCTCTGTCTCAAAAATAAATAAACATTAAAAAAAATTTTTTTAACAAAAAAAAGAATCATTTCTTTCTTACAGGGTTGATTGAAAACACAGCAAAACCATGTAGATCCTGATGCTTTGGATGTAAGGAATTTGGAAATGGTGGCGACAAATTTTTTTCTTTTTTTCTTTTCTTTTCTTTTCTTTTTATGGGTGGCAGGGACAAATTTTAAAACATTCTCCATAATTATTTGTGTATTTATTTGTGTTCTTACTTCTCCAGAGTAAATATTAAGTGTTCATGTTTTCATAGAAAGTATTCAGAGTGATCTTATAGCTTTAAATTCTGTATATATGGTTATATCTCTAATTTTCACTAATAGGTGTGTGGTCTTTTACCTTTTCTATTGACTAATTTTATCAATCTTTTCAAAAATACGAGAATTCATCTATTATTTCTCTTCTTTCTCCTATATTTTAGTCTATGGACCTATGTTTTCTCTACTTCTCTGCTACATTCCTTATGTTTATTTTGTTGTTCTTTCTCTAAACCAGATCATTTTTCCCCTTTTAGTTAGTGACTAATGCATTCAAAACTTCCTCCTTCTCCTGCTCTCTCTCTCTCTGAAAATAAACAAATAAACTTTAAAAAAAGTGGGGAGGTACCTGGGTGGCTCAGTCAGTTAAGCATCTGACTTTGGCTCAGGTCATGATCTGTGCTTCATGAGTTCAAGCCCCACATCCGGCTCTGTGCTGACAACTCAGAGCCTGGATCCTGCTTCGGATTCTGTGTCTCCCTCTCGCCCTGCCCCTTCTCCGCTCATACTCTGTCTCTCAAAAATAAATAAATGTTAAAAAAAATGTTTTTAAATGTTGATCTCCTTCTATCCTGCTGTGCAGAGCTCCAGGCAACTGGAGTATGTGGGCAATGGGCTCAGAGGCATTCCCTTTCCAGAGCTTGGAAAGAATGAGGAACCTCCACGGTGAGGAATTATCCACAACCACTGGAGGTAGACAACTATAACAGAATATGCAAACTCAGATTTTCAAATTCAAAGTTATGCAGCAAACACAAATCACCAAACATTGGGGGAAAACCAGAATTGTGACAGATGCTAAATATTAGAAGAAGAAAAATAACAACTAAGAAAGCAGAATGAACAGAGCAAGCTACCTTCAGAGATGGTCAGGAGTTTTTAGCAGGTTCATGAAACAGTGGTCTGAACAGCAAATGGATATAATTAAAGAACAAAACTGTCAGCTGAAATAGCAAGCAGAGAAGTTCTCCTGTAAGAAGTTCTCTTATAGTATAGGAGACTATAAGAAGTACAAAGATAAAAGACATGAACGACAGATCCAAAGGAAATGAAATTACTATCTCGAAGAGATATCTGCACCCCCATGTTCATGGCAGCAGTATTAACAATAGCCAAGACACAGAGACAACCTAAGTGTCCATGGACAGAAGAATGGGTAAACAAAATGTTGTATACATACAGTGGAATTTTCTTGAAGTATAGCTGACATACAATGCTACATTAGCTTCAGGTGTACAACATAGTAATTGGACAAGTTTATGCATTAGGCCATGTTCATCACAAGTGTAGCTACCATCTCACACCATCCAACACCATGACAATAGCATTGACTACATTCCCTACATTCCCCCTCCCCTTCATCCATTTTGTCCATCCACACAGCCTCCTCCCCTCTGGCAACCATCAGGTTGTTCTCTGTGTTTATGGGTCTGTTTCTGCTTTTCGTTTGTTTGTTGGTTGGTTTGTTTGTTTGTTTGTTTGTTAGAGTCCACATATAAGTGAAGTCATATAGTATTTGTCTTTCTCCATCTGACTTACTTCACTTTGCGTAATGTCCATCCTTTCAACCACATCTTCTTTATCCATTCATCTCTTGGACATTTGGGTTGCTTCCATATGTTGGCTTCATAAATTATGCTGCAATAAACATAGGGTTACATATATCTTCTCAAATTAATGTATTTTTTTTCCTTTGGGTGAATCCCCAGCAGTGGAATTACTGGATCATATGGCATTTCTCTTTTTAATTTTTTGAGGAACCTCCATACTTCTTCCACAGTGGCTGCACCAATTTATATTCCCACCAATAATGCACAAGAGTTCCTTTGTCTCCACATCTGCAAAAGTTGTTATTTCTTTTTTTTTTTTTCAAATTTTTTTTTAACATTTATTTATTTTTGAGACAGAGAGAGACAGAGCATAAACAGGGGAGGGTCCAGAGAGAGGGAGACACAGAATCTGAAACAGGCTCCAGGCTCTGAGCGGTCAGTGCAGAGCCCGACGCGGGGCTCAAATCCACGGACCGTGAGATCATGACCTGAGCCAAAGTTGGACGCTTAACTGACCGAGCCACCCAGGCACCCCAAAAGTTGTTATTTCTGATGTTCTTGATTCTAGCCATTCTGACAAGTGTGAGGTGATATCTCATTGTGGTTTTAATTTGCATTTCCCTCATGATTAGTGATGTTGAGCATCTTTTCATGTGTCTCTTTGCTATCTGTATGTCTTCTTTGGAAAAATGACTTTTCAGGTCCTCTGCCCATTTTTAATCAGATTATTTGGGGTTTTTTGGTGTGGAGTTGTATAAGTTCTTTATATGTCTTAGATATTAACCCCTTATTGGATATATCATTTGCAAATATCTGCTCCCATTCAGTAGGTTGCCTTTTCATTTTGTTGATGGTTGCCGTCTCTGTGTAAAAACTTTTAATTTGGGTATAGTTCCAATAGCTTCTTTTTTTGTTTGTTTTTTTTCCTTGCTTTAGAAGACATATCCAGAAAAATGTTGCTATGGTCAGTGTCAAGGAAATTACTGCCTATGTTTTCTTCTAGAAGTTTATGGATTCAGATCTCACATTTAAGTCTTTAATTCATTTTGAGTTTAATTTTTACACAATGGAATATTATTCAGCCACAAAAAAAGAAGAAAATCCTGCCATCTGGGAGAACGTGGCTGGATCTGGAAGATAATATCCTAAGTGAAATAAGCCAAACACAGAAAGAGAATCAATTACATATGGAATCTAAAAAAGTTGAACTGATAAAAGCAGAGTAGAATGATGGTTGCCAGAGGCTAGGGGGTTGGTCCAAGGTTACAAACTTTCAGTGATAAAACTGTTAAGTTCTGGGAATCTAAAGTACACCATGGTGACTATTAGTAATATTGTATTGTCTACTTGAAATTTGCTAAGAGATTAGATCTTAAGTGTTCTACCATGAAAAAAAAAAAAACGGTAACTGTGAGGTGTGCATGTGTTCATTAACTTGACTGTGGTGATCATTTCACAATGTATATGCAAACCAAAACATCAAATTGTACATTTTAAATTAAATATATACAACACTCATTTGACAATAATTCCTCAGTAAAGCTGGGAGGAAATATTTTTTAATTTTAAAAATAAAATAAAACTCGGAAAGTAAAAAAAAAAAAAAAAAAAAGGAAAGAGAGCAGGGCAGCAGAATAAAGACTAATAGGAGTGGGTAACTTTAGTTACAAGAGTCTAGAAAGACCTGTGTGGGAAAATGACTTTTGAACAAAGGCCTGGAAAGTGTGACTATAAAGAGTAGGTATAAGATGATGAATTTAGGGGCGCTTGGGTGGCTCAGTCGGCTAAGTGGCCGACTTCGGCCTAGGTCATGATCTTGTGGTCCGTGAGTTCAAGCCCCGCATCGGGCTCTGTGCTGACAGCTCAGAGCCTGGAGCCTGTTTCAGATTCTGTGTCTCCCTCACTCTGACCCTCCCCCGTTCATGCTCTGTCTCTCTGTCTCAAAAATAAATAAACGTTAAAAAAAAATTAAAAAAAAAAAGATGATGAATTCTAGAAACCTGCCGTACAACATACAACACTGTATTGTACATGCGGCAGATAACACGTTGAGTGTTCTTACCACAATAAAAAGATAATTTAACTTTAACTTTAATTTAACTTAATTTAATTTAATTTAATTTAATTTAAATTTAATTTAACTTTAAAAAAGAAATTCAAAGGGCACCCGGGTGGCTCAGTGGGTTAAGCATCCAACTTTGGCTCAGGTCATGATCTCACAGCTCTTGAGTTCAAGCTCCGCATCAGGCTGTGTGCCGACAACTCAGAGCCTGGAGCCTGCTTCGAATTACGTGTCTCCCTCTCTCTCTGCCCCTCCTCCACTTGCACGCTGTCTCTCCCTCTCTCAAAAATAAAGAAACATTTAAAAAAATTTTACAAATTCACAGAAGAAATGCAAACAGCCAATAGACATATGAAAAAACCCCTCAATCTCATTGATAAAAAGGGAAACACAAATTAATATAATAAGAAACCACTTTCACGTACACTATATTTGCAAAATTGTTAAGTCTGATAATATCAAGCATTGAAGCAATGGGAGTAACCATGTACATTGTGGGGACCACCATTGCAGAACATTTGGTTTGAACACTTTGGAAAACGACATGGCAATGTGTATTAAAATTGAAGATGCGTCTATCACACAACTAACTACAACTCTAAGTCACATACACACGAAGACGTGAACAAAAATATTTTTGTAGCATATTTATTAAGTGAAGAAATGGAAAAACAAACATCCACCAACAGATGAACAGAAATAGATTGGCTATGTTCACACAATGGAATCCTGGAGAGCAGTTTAAAGTTTTTTGTTTTTTCATTTCTTTATTTTGAGAGAGAGAGAGCGTGCAAGCAGAGGAGGGGCAGAGAGAGAGAGAGAATCCCAAGCAGGATCCACACTGGCACAGCGCCCGATGCAAGGCTGGAACTCATGAACCTCCAGATCATGAACAGAGCAGAAATCAGGAGTAGGACACTGAACCCACAGAGCCTCCCAGGTGCCCCCAAGAGAGCAGTTTAAATAATGAACTACAGGTATATTTTTCACAGAGACAAGTCTCAAAATAAAATGTTGAGAACAAAAAAGTTTCAGAAGGAAACAGAAATGTGAGGCCATTTGTTTATAAAATTTTAAATCTGTAAGGTGGTACTTTATAATACTAGTGGATACATGATTATGTAATTTTAAAAAGCCAAAAGCATGCAAGAGAGGAATAAACAGTTAATGATAGTGGCTAGCTCTGAGTGCAAGGAAAAGGGTTCAAGCTTCGATTGATTCTTTATGTTTATTTTTTTTTTTAGTTAAATGCGCATACTGTTGAAATTTGATTTAGCTGGACAGTCGATACATAATGGGGGTGTCCGTTATATTATTCTATTCTTGTCTATTTAATTGAAGTATTTCACAAATTATATTAGTTGCAACCAGTTTGGAATACCTATAACAGAATTATCAAATTCTGAAATTCGCACAGGCAGTCATTTAACACGTGAAAATTTAGTTGTCTAACAGCTCCCTCTGCTGTTCCAAATATGCTATGACCAGCAACTTCCTGCAAAAATCAACAACCCTGAAGAAGCCAGAGAGATCTCCCATACTTCTTATCCCTCCAGTCTGGCAGGAAGCAGCCTCTGCACCAGAAGTATCATGTTTGGGGATCCAGGGAATATGATAAACATACAATTTGGGGAAATTATTGTACAGAAGGGGTTCTTCCCAGGCAAACGAGGAGCCAGGAGCTTGAGTAAAGCTGTCTGTGCAGGGCATACATCCTGAAAGAAGCCTGTCTCGCACCCTCTGGGTGTCTCTGCTAGAGAATACAAGGGTGGGGGTGGCAGAGTGGGACCCTGAGCGAGTGTCAAAGCTAGTATCTGAGCTTCCAGAGGCCTAAGAGAAATCTGATCCAACTTCTTTATTTTCAAATGAAGAGTTTGAGCTTCAAAGAGGAAGATGATCTCTTCCTGGGTCATGCAGTGACTTCAAGCCACATGAAGAAATGCACCCAGGGAAAGTGGGAGGAAGGCACATGGTAGTACTCTGTCTCTAATGAGCCCTATCAGCCTCCCTCAGTATTTCCATAGATGCTGCAATCAACCCCCATGAATAAGCTCCCCTTCTTCAGCACCTTCACCATCACCAACCTCATGTGCATGAAGGGGCTGTAACAGAACTGTCCTCCCACACCAGCTAGAAACTCAGAACCGCTCTAGGTTTTGCAGGAGATGGAGAATCACCCCTGGGAGAAGCAGCACCAAGAGACTTGTCTCAGAGAATAACTCCTATTGCTGCTGTGACAAATTCTGCACATGTACTGGCTTCAAACAACCCAAATCTTACAGTTCTGGAGATCAAATGTCTGAAATGGGCCTCACAGGGCTAAACATCAAGGCATCAACAGGGTCGTATTCCTTTTGGAGTCTCCGGGAAAGAACACGTTTCCTTGCCTCTTCCAGTTTCCAGAGGCCGTCCACCTTCATTGGCTTGTGGCCTCTTCCTTCTTCAAAGGCAGCAATCACACCGCTCTAACCTCTGCTTCACACCTCTTTCTCTAGCTCTGACTCCCCCACCTCCCTCTCTTCCTTGTAAGTCTCCCTTTGATGACATTAAGCCTACCCAGATAATCCAGGATAATCTCCCCATCTCCATGCCAGCTGGTTCGCAAACTTAACTCCCCTGTGCTTTGTAACATGACATATTCACAGGTTCTGAGGACTAGGATGTGGACATCTTGGGAGGAGGGGGGCATTGTTCTGCCTACCACACTTGGTCCTAACCAATGCTGGCTTGAAGAAAAACTGTACACTTCAACTCATGTTCTTTACCTTAATCTTGCTTGACACTCAATCCTTCCCCTCTCTCTCTCTGTCTCTCTGTCTCTCTGTCTCTCTCTGTCTCTCTCTCTCTCTCTCTCTCTCTCACACACACACACACACACGCACACACACACACACAGAGTCTAATTTCAGAGCTCAGTGCTGAGCCACAGAGGTGCATCAGTGCCAAGAGGGGATAGTTAACTCCGAGCCTGGGAGGCTTGGAGAAATCACAGAGGAGATGGCCTTTATGCAGGACCTTGAGAATGGATAGTATTTTGACAAAAGAAAAAAAGAAGACAGACCATGCCACTCAGAGATGAAACATCCTTGGAATGTTCAGGAACAGCTGGATTTGTCTTGAATATGCAGTGGAAGAAAGGCTAGGAAATGGGGCTAAAAGAAGTTTGAATTGGATTATAAAAAGCCTTGAATGTCAATCTGAGTGGGTGTCCTGACTTCCAGTGTGGCCGTATTTCCTCACTGCCTGAAGCCGGGCACAGGAAGTTCTTCAGACATGGAGAAGACTGACAGGTCTGACTAACAGGAGTTGCAGGAAGGGCTTCCTCCTTTGTCCTTTGTAGACAAGCCCCCTTGCCCCAGGACCTCTTAAGAGCCCAAAAATTATGAGTGACCACTCTGGTTTCTTCCTACCTGAGCAGGATATGGATAGGATAACTTCCTTGCATTCCTTTCCCTCTAATTTTGCCTGTATCTGTTATGGAGCTTGTCCGTTTCTTTGTTAATTACTCTTGTAGAATTGGAGGTGCAATCCTGTGCAAAGAAGAGCAGAAGACAAGAGGGATCCAGAGTACGTGGCATGGTTGGAGGATTTCTGATTTCAGTTGCTACCTAGGGTTCCTGGAATCATAAAAGGGATCAGAAGTTGCTTCGTCCATACTTTATCCCCAGGCCTTACTTCCCCCACCATTCTAACGGGACCACCACGATGTTCTGGCCCTTTCACAAGTTTGTACCACTCTTTCATTCTTCAGGGCTCCCACCCCGCCCTGCCTCTCCTTCCCCTGCTAAGAAGCTCCACACCATCCATTCCACTGGTCTCTTCCTTGGTGAAGCTTCCCCCAGATTATCCCCACTTTCCAAAATCTGAGGATTCCTCAGGGCTCCTGATGATTCCTTGGGACCTAAAAAATATGGTTTGCAGTAAATCAGCTAATGACTTTGTTGAGGTCACGTCCAAGAGAATGATGGTAAGGTGAGCAAAATCAGTTCGTCCCTTTTCACAAACGAACCAGAACTCATACATTCTATGAGTTGAGTGTATTGGATCATGAAATGATGGATCGTGAAAGCGAATGCAGAAAGGGAAGATTGTAAAGATAGGAGTGGAGAAACCAAAGCAGCCAAGGCACTGAAGGTGATAGAGGAGGTATAAGTGAAATATCTATGTCAGACAATTAGGACTCAGAAGTCAAGGTCACGGGCAGGCAAGGAAAGCTATTTGAACCAATAATTTCATAAATGGAGCGAATTTAAGTAATGAATTAGGTCCATGAGCGTCCAAAGCGCTTGAGATGAAACTTATCAGGAATGAAGAGGTCAAAGAATTGGGAAGCTCCAGGAAGTGAAAATTATCTAGGACATTGGCAGGACATGGGATGGTAAGCAAGACTGATCCAGAAGCCAAAGTGTTAATTAAATGAAAGAAGAGGAGTCACTGAGAGGTAATCGATGAAGCAATGAGGAGCAGGAGCCAGAGGACTGGAGCCTCAGAACGACAGTGGTGTTAGTCAGTAGCCGACAGTGGTGTTAGTCAGTAGCCGGGTCTGGAAACTGCAGTGCCCATCAAGGAGCCAACAAGTCCATACATTCCACGCCCCAAGCCTGGGAGCCAGGCTGCCCAGCACAGCCCAGCAGGCTACCTTGCAGGTGCCTCCCAGGGGGGAGGGGCACCTGAGAACCATGTGTTGTTCTGTTAGCAGGTTTCTACTTAAATGAGTTTTGCTTTTTTATTTGCTTTTATATCTGCTAATACCCTCCTACTTTCTTTTGGTTTATTTGGCTTCTATAGTCCAGTCTCTAAAGTTAAAGTCTTTGTTCCTTTACTTTTGATCTAGCTCATTTTGTAGTAAAAAATCAATAAAAATGAAGAATTCCCTGAGAACCACATTGATTGCAACCCACGTGTGAAGATGTAAGGTGCTAACTTTTTATTATAATTTTGTTTTTAATTCGACCATATGGCATTATTTTGGAAAATGCGACCTGTACATTTTCCACCTTAGGGATTTATCAAGATTTTCTTTAGTGCCTCATACGGATCGATGTCCTATATTTAATGCCCCAGGGGACCTGAAAATAATGTTTGTTCTTTGTTCATTGTGTGCAAAGCCATAATAAAGCTTCTGCATCATAGTACCTTCTCCTATGTCAGTTTTGGGGCTTTTTTTTCAAATGCCCCCATTACGATTGTTGCTCTTTCCCTATATTTTTGACAGATTTTATTTGTCTCAGTGCAAAATAGGTTTGTATATAAAAGTTCGTGACTGTTCTAGCCTCTTAGCAAATCATACCTTTTTTTTTCCCAAATAAAAGGCATTCTTTTTTCCACTGAAAGATCTTAACCTTGAGTCTATTTTGTCTGATGCATACATGGCTAACCTTGCTTTCTTTTGGTTAGCATTTACCTTGCATATGTTTACCCATCCGTTTACTGTTCCACCTTGCTGTGTCCATTTATTTCTGACCCAATCCTCATGAAAAAAAGTTGCTGTTTCTATTTTTCTCCTAGTGTTTTCAAGAATCTATGTATCAGTATTTGACTCCACTGAGTAAAACAGAAATCCTAAAATAAGAGAAGCTTAAGAATATGTACTCTCGGGGGGGGGGGGGGGGGGGGGGGCTGGGTGGGTCAGTCGTTAAGCATCCAACTTCGGTTCAGGTCATGATGGTTCAGGTCATGATCTCACCGTGCGTGAGTTCAAGCCCCGCGTTGGGTTCACTGCTCTCAGCGCAGAGCCTGCTTTAGATCCTCTGTTTCTGCCCGGCGCTGTCCTTCCTCAGCTCTCTCTCTTTCAAAAATAATTTTTTTTTAAAAAAAGCTTAAAAAAAAAAAAGAATATGTATTCTCACCTGTGAAAGAAGTCTGGAGGAAGGCAGTCCCGAGCTAAGGTGGGGGCTCCACTCTCCCAGTAACCCAGGCTCCTGCTCTCGCTCTGTTCCACAATTCACGGAAAGTAATTTCCATTCTCAGAGTTATAGGGTGGCCGCTACGGTTCCCACCATCATGCCCAAACTCCATGCAGGGAGAAGAAAACGAGAAGAGCAAAAAAGGGCATGTGTCAGCTGAATCATCTCCCTCGGAGGAGACTTCCCTGAAGTTTCACACAGTGCTTTCGCTTCTTTACAATTAGCCAGAACATAGTCACGTGGACGTGACTACATCTATGTAGTGTGTATTTAGTATATATCTAGCACAAGGGTGGCTGGAAAATGTGGCCTTTTAGCAAAGTGTACCACCCCCTCATTCTATTCTAAAGAAGAAAAGGAAAAAGGAGATCAGACAACTGAGATCTCTGCCAAAATCTACATTCCATTAGCTATTACATTTCATTTTTTAACATAGCTATTTAAATAGGCATTTCTCTATAAATATCAACAACTAAACACTGTGAGCTCCCCTCAAAGTAAGATATGTATCATTTCTTTAATTTTCTGCCTTTCCCAATGACCCCTTCTAAATAGTGAAATATTGCTTCCATTATTATCAATTATTATAGTGTATACTCTCTTATAAAGATCAATTCTTAATAATTGTATGAAATTTAGTATTAATAATAACTGTCTTTAAATTTAGCTGTAAATTATAATTAGTGCTTACCAACTGTTGTCGTCTACATTATCTTCTTTCTTGAAATTTTTAAATTTTTTTTATGTTTTTATTTTATTTTTGAGAGACAGAGAGACAGAGTGTGGGCAGAGGGAGGGGTATAGAGAGAGAGGGAGATACAGAACCGGAAACAGGCTCCAGGCCCTGAGCTGTCAACACAGAGCCGGGGTGGGGCTCGAACTCAGGGACTGTGAGATCATGACTTGAGCTGAAGTCGGGCGTTCAACCCACTGAGCCACCCAGGCACCCCCTTTCTTGAATTTTTAATCTTAATTTTAATATTCTCAATGGTGTACAAGTGGCCCTGTTATATTGTACCTAATTCTTATATGATATTTTCTAACTACAGAAGCTCAGTTTCTCTATTCTTTCTCCTCAAAACCAAGTAACCTCTGCTTCCTTGTCCATTGGCATCTAATCTTATAGATGAGGCCTATGCCATTCCAGTTGGCTTTCCTTTGCTTGTGATTTCTTTTCCGGAAACTTGTAAATTATGATCCTCACCCCAAAAATTCAGATTCCAGCAAGTTCACCTCGCTATTCACTTCTCCCCTCAATAGGCAGTTTTGATCAGAATACTAATTCCGACATATTAAATCTAATTATAAACCCCTCTCCTCCTACGTCTTCATATTCTGATTCATTCTTCCAACCTCCTCTGAAACATACCTGATCTCCAGGATCTATCCTTCATGACTTTTATCTTTATCTTCCTAATTTCCATCTCCTCATCTTTTTGGTCCGTGCTATGGAAGTATACTGTATCTGGATTTCCAAGTCAGTGGTTCATTTTCCAGCCATGTCTTCTGATTTTCTGGAACGTTCTTTTGATTAGCCATTTTTTAATTTTTAAGAACTTTTTGTCTGAGATCGGCCCTTGATTTATAAATATACTGTAATGTTCATAATATTTATGAACTATAATAATATAAAATTTCCTAAAGATAATAATTATAATTTTTTTAAGTTTGTTTGTTTCATCCTTAGCTCATTTATTCTTCTTGGTCCTTCTTCTTTATGATGTTAATCTTCCTCAGATGTTTGCTAGCTTTGCTTCAAGTGAGGTCTAAGTTGAATTTATAGATACCAGGCTTTGGGTTCTCAGCCTCTGTGCAGGAAGACCGTGTCTCCCTGTAGCTAACCAAGCATAGTCATTGCGTTAATGGGATGACCAAATTGCAAAGCGTATGCTGATTGGAGAGCAGACAACCTGGCAACGATCTGGCTCTCAGGGACTGGCTTTGGGATATCTTGTTCTTCTAGAACACAGTTCTTTTTCTTTTTCTGCGACCATTTTGGAGACCGAGTTACACCCCATCCTGCTCCTCCTCTCCGACCTCTCACAACAGCTGATTACTTCACATTGGTCCGGGGAGCAAACCCTTGAAGCAGCCACTCTGTAAACAGATGAGGGGAAGAAGAAGTGACCTAGCTGTGCCAGGGAGAGTTATTTGCTTAATTACCCCTAGAATCACCCTGTGGCCCACTCCTCCTCCCTGACTCTGTGATTCCTGAATTAAAAGTCCCCCCAGGTCCCTCTGGGAAGAGAGCTTTCGTTTCTGCAGCGGCTCTCTCCACATCTTACTTCTACTATACTTTCTCCATCATCTGATCCTGTATGTTTTCCCTTTTTTAATTAAAGAGATAATAAATGTTTATTTATCCAATAAATCATATGGAATAGATCCAATATACCTGTCATGTTTTTAGGTACTACAGAGGCAGCAATAAACAAGATCAAAATTGCTGTCCTTGTGGAGCTCATTTCATTGCAAGAAATCAATACTGCAGAGATAGGAAAAGGTCAAAAACCCTCATTCCTCCCACATTCTCTAGTCCCAGCCCCTGAAGGAACATATGGAAATAGTTTTGTATGTATTCTTCCCCATCATTCTCTAAAATCATGTAAAAGATATATGGGCCATTTTGTTTTGTTTCAAATATAGAATCTCAGTCTGTGTGCTATCTATAACTTATTTTCCCCTTAATAATTTGGTATAAGCATCTTTCCAGATCCACTTTATTTCTTTAACAGCCAAATAATATTCCATATTGAAATTGTACCAGTCTCTGCAAGCACTCCCCTATTGATGGACACACTAGTATTCTGTTAGTGTGGTCTTAGTTTCCTTTTACTCTTTTTAAATTGAAAGTATGTATGTATTTTTGCTACTACAAGCCTGTGATAAATGCCCTTGTCCATACATTTTGTGTATGGATGCTTTCGTTTCTGCAGAATTATTCCCGGGACTCGGAATGCTGGGACAAATGATATACATATTTTTAGTCTGAATAGATACTGTCTGATTATTTTCCAAAGGGGCATGGCAAGCCATGTTCTCACTGACAGGATATGAGTGTCTGTTTCCTCATATACTTGACAGTGCTCAGTGGCATTTATTTTTTAGTTTTTGCCAATAAGATGGTGAAAAAGAGTTCCTCATTGATGCCTTTTCATTTGTCTAATAAGGTAGAGAAGATGCCTGTATTCTTATTGGTAATCTGTATTTCCTTTCAGCAGATTTCCTCTTCATAGTCTTGGCCCACTTTATGGTTGGCATTATTTTTTACGTCTTGTCATTTTATAGAAATTCTGTTTATAACATGGATAGCAACCTTCTGAATATCATGTGTAACAAAAAAAAATATTTTCTGATTTGTCTCCTATCTTTTGATATGTGTATTATCTTTTGGCATAAACAACTTTTAAGTTTGTGGGTAATCATGAATGTTTGATTTTTTTGTTTGTTTCTCTTCTTTTTCTCCCTTATATGAGAAGGTATTTTCCACCCTCAAAGTATCTTAAATATTCATCTTTTTTTTATACGTTATTTATTTTGAAAGAGAGAGAGAGAGCAGGGGAGGGGCAGAGAGGGAGGGAGAGAGAGAATCCCAAGCAGGTTTCACACTGTCAGGGCAGAGCAGGGCTTGATCCCACGAACCATGAGATCATGACCTGAGCTGAAATCTAGAGCCGGATGCTTAACCAACTGAACCATTCAGGTGCCCCTTCATCTATTTTTTTTCTTTTATTTTTAAGATTTTTTTAGACCGTGTGGAATATACTTTATATAGAAGGTGAGGTAAGAAACTACTTTCTTCTCAATTATAGTTGAACCATTTATTATGTGATTATTTCACTCACTGAATTCAACTAGACTTTGTCTATTTGTTACTCTCTTTAGGTTTCGTGCATCAGGCCCAGCCAGGTCACTCGAGGTTGGTGGTTTTATCAAAAGAAAGCACTACAGCCTTCCTTGCTGTGGGAAATTGAGTCACTAGTAATCTATGTGTTCAGCTCACTGCACCATATTACTCAAATTATCACAAGTGGCAACATGGGAAGAAGTGCATCAGGAGATCAAGTGGTTTGGGCACTTAGTTGCTATGACAACGATGGTGTCTTATAAAAATCATAGTCACCTGGTTTTTTACAGTGCTAGAATGTGCTCTTAGAAGAGTAGGGGGTGGAGAGAGAGAGAGAGGCTATGAATCTACAATTGGAAACATATGTGGAGAAATGGAGGCCTTCATGGCAACTTTGATTCTCCCATTTCCTGTAGTCACAGGGAAAATATGGCTGGGGACCACAGTGAGAGTCTCACTGGAAAGCTTTCAGAGTTGCAATACCAATTAAAAGTTCAACCGCTCTAGATTTCTTATGCTAAAGTTAGGGCACTGGTGAGGAAGAAGGGGGGGTCTTGGAGTGGGGATATTTGGGTAGACAAGGTTAAAGCAAAGAACTATGAACTTTCAGATTCCCCTGAATCTCCTTGCCAAGAAGGGGAAGCTAACCACTCATCACTCTGGTCTTAGCTTATGATTTACTTGAGGATTTTTGCCCCTTGACTTCTTGCAAGCTCAATATACAATTTTAAAAATATGTTCTATGCAGGTTCTACTTGCTTTGTAGTGAAAGGAAATTTCAGAACACCTAGTCCAACTAGGAATTTATCCAAAGGATACAGGAGTGCTGATTCGTAGGGGTACATGTACCCCAATGTTTACAGCAGCGCTATCGACAATAGCCAAATTATGGAAAGAACCCAAATGTCCATTAACTGATGAATGGATAAAAAAGACGTGGTGTACACACACACACACACACACACACACACACACACACACACACAATGGAGTATTACTCGGCAATCAAAAAGAATGAAACCTTGCCATTTGCAACTACGTGGATGGAACTGGAGGGTATTATGCTAAGTAAAGTAAGACAGTCAGAGAAAGACATATATCATATATTTCATTCATATGTGCAATCTGAGAAACTTCACAGAAGGCCATAGGGGAAGAGAAGGAAAAATAAGATACAAACAGAAAGAGAGGCAAACCATAAGAGATTCTTAAATACAGAGAACAAACTGAGGGTTGATGGGGGTAAGGCGTTGTGAGGGGGGCATGGAAAAATGGGTGATGGGCATTGAGGAGGGCACTTGTCTGAATGATCACTGGGTGTGTTGTATGTAAGTGATGAATCATGGGAATCTACTGAAGCCAAGACTATACTGTATGTTAGCTAACTTGACAATAAACTATTTTTTTGTTTTTTTAATGTTTATTTATTTTTGAGAGAGAGACAGAGCATGAGTTGGGGAGGGGCAGAGAAAGAGGGAGACACAGAATCCAAAGCAGTCACCAGGCTCTGAGCTGTCAGCACAGATCCCAATGCAGGGCTCAAACTCATGAACTGTGAGATCATGATCTAAGCCAAAGTCGGACACTTAACCTACTGGGCCACCCAGGCACCCCTTGACAATAAATTATTTTTTAAAAAGAGAACATGTAGACTGGGATATCTTCCCCATTCTTCCTTGAGGTCACTCTAGTCCCCCACTAGTGCCCTGGAAATACCTTTATCAATCACAAGGTGATTGATTAATCCTCACTTTGTCTCTCTTGACCCATCAGTAGCACATGACATAGTTAATCACAGCCTCCTTGAAACACTGTGTCTTCAAGGCTTCCCGGACCCCACTTTTGGTTCTCTTCCTCCTTTACTAGTCATTATTGCCCTGTTTCCTTTGTTGATTCCCTCCATCTCCCTGACCTCATCCTCTTCTCTCTCTGCCCTTATATTCAAGGTAATCTCATCTAATCCCTTGGCTTTAAATATTATCCAGCCCCGAAATATAGAAATATCCCTAGAACTCCAGGCTTATACATCAAACTGCCTGTTTGAAATCTCCACCAAGATGTCTAATGGGCATCTCAAAATAGCCAAGGCAGCACTCATGATTTCCAACATTACCCTCACCGAACTGGGTTCCCTCAAAAGTTTATCCCAACTCAGTCTGTAGCAACCCCCATTCTTGGAGCTGCTCAAGCCAAAAACCTGGCATCATCTTTCACTCCCCCCCCCACCACCCTCTCAATCTCTCTCTCTCTCTCTCTCTCTCTCTCGCCCCAACAAACAATTTTTCAGCAAATTCCACCAGATTTACCCTCAAAATAGTATAGATTCTGACCATCTTCCACTACCACCTGGTCTAAGCCAACACTATCTCTCCCCTGGATTACTGCAACAGCCTCCTAACTGTGTGGTAGAGTATGCTAATTACCACCCAATATCCATTCTCCCCTTCTTCCTCAGTGACCAAAAAACTGGACAATACATACAACAGATAAACTACATTTCCCAGCTTCCCTTACAGCTGGGTGTAGCCATGTGGCTCCACCCTGTTTGGTGTAATATAATGAGAAGCGCTGGGTGAACCTCCTGTGAAGTCTTATGAAAAGAGAACCAGAGCTAGCCCTTTCTCTTCCCTCTCCCAAGCTGCCTTCAGAGTGCCCATGGCTGCAGCCTCAGCATTCACTGTAGAAGGGCGCATGAGACTGGGAGCCAGGTAGAAGAGTGAAGGAAAGCTAGGCACATGGGAGCCCTTGATGACCTTGTGCAGCTACGTCACCAGCTCTAAGCTGTGTGCCTCTGCAGTTCTTTAATATGAAAACCCAAACTTATCTTGAGTTTTCTGTAACATGCAGTGAGCTTAGCTGATAAAGTGGGCTCTCTGCTTCCACAGTGTCTCTCCACACAGCCAAAATGATCCTGAGATCATTTCAATTCCTCAGATCCAAAATGTAAGTCAGATGATATCACTTCTCCACTCAAATTCCTCCTTTCCTTGGGGCTTTCCTTGTCACTTAGAGTAAACACAGGAGTCCTCCCAAGGGTCTACAAGACACAGGATGATCTGTGCCCCCCATGCTCTGAATCCATCTTTCACTAGTGCCCCTCTTGCTCCCTCAAATTCTGCCACATGGTTTTCTTGCTGGTCCCTAATGTGCCAGGATGGTGTGGCCTCAGGGGCTCTGCCTGCCATGCTCTTCTCTCGGATATCTGCCGCCCTCACCCCCTCACTTTCTGCAGCTCAAATGTCACTTATCATCTTCTTATGGAATTCTCTCTTACTTATCTCCATCATAGTAACCGGAATCTTATGTGTGTTTGTCTATATTCTGTGCCCTCCTCTCCCTCAAGAAAGATATAAGCTCATGACTATACAGACCTTTTCTGTGTTGATCGCTATTGGTCCCTTCCTGTCTTTCTTTGCATATGACTCCATCTCTGTGTGTGTCTCTGCCCATCCACCCATGCCAGACCCAGCACTTCCCTCCCTCTTGCTTCATTCAAACATGCCCTGCTCTGAGTGTATACCCTCAGTTCCCAGGAACCGAGACAGGGCTCAGACCCTTTGGTCTAAAGGGCCCTCCTTCAGTTGCCTTTCTCCCTCTATCCTTCACCTGTCCCCAAATCCACTAAGCCACCTCTTGCTACCTGAGGGCATTTACTTTGTTCACTGGCAGTTGTTTTCTAGGGTTCCATGCCAGCCCCAGCTTGGCATTTACTTTGGCATTGCAATTGCCCTGCAATAACTCTCCCAAGGGCTGGGGAGGGGGAGTGGGCAGTGGACCCTGTAAGAGAAGATGTTTTCCAAGTTACCTGGGCTCCTACCTCCTCTCAATAAGCAACCCACAGGGCTCCAAGCTCTAAGCTTAGAATGTCACTCAGGACACTTGGGAAGGCAGTGATGTGCTGGGAAAACTGCATGAATGGGCCTCCTTCTGATTCAGCCCTGACCCTCTCTGAAGGCTCCCCTAGGCATGGAGCTGTTACATTCCTCCTTCCAGCTCCCATTACCTGCCCTGCTCCTTGAGGCACTTCTTTCCCTAAGACTGGCCCAGAAAAGTTAAAATTAAATTAAATTCTGCACAAATTCACAGACCAAACAGATACACAATATATCCATACCTCACACAGAGATACCACACCACACACACACACACAACACACACACGCACAGCACACACACACACACATATCATGCACACAGATCGCCAGACACAACACACACACACACACACACACACACACACACACACACACATACACACACTACCCCTTATAGCTTCATCCTAATTATAGGCCCCAGAGAATAAGAAAACTTTATGACAAAAATAACTGACTGTAGATCTCCTGTCTTATAGAAGAGAGACAACTTTCACCCATGAGCAGATGGGTTTTTTGTCAGTTTTGTTTTGTTTGTTGCTTAAAAATATATCCTGAGGATCTCTGAAAAGCCTTTTGTTGGAAAGGTGAGGTTCCCATAGGCAACAAGAAAGGAGAAAAGCTAAGCTAACCAGTGTGCTGGACAGGTCCTACAGATGGTAAGCACTCAATAAACACTTGTTTTGTGAATGAGTGAGGGAAAAAATGTGAAAAAATTAGAAAAGGGAGGCTGAGGAGGGGACAAGAGCCAGCCAACAGTGGAAGTCCACGAAGAGAAGCATTGTGGCAGAATGAGAGGCCCAAAGAGGAGGCAGGATAGTGACAAATTCTGTGTCAACCATGGCTGATGACATACACTGTTGGTGATTAATGGTCAAGATAAAATTCTCATCCTGTGACATCAACCCAAACATTCAGCAAAAGCCTCTCTCACCCAGCAGCTTCCTGTTGGTGGTGTTTGGAAGAATTCAGACAAAGGGGACTAAGTCTTGTGTCTGGGGAGAGTCAAAGCCAATAGAAAAGCTACAAGGAACAAGAAATCATAGGGAGAAAAATGATCATGAGACTAGCAGCTCCCGGGGATCACTGACACTTGGGGGGATGAACTAGACTCCCCCCGTACGTTATTTTTTAGGTATAAAAAGGAGATATTAAAGGAGGTTGGAGAAGAAGGAGGCTCCCAGCCTTGAGAAAGATGTATTTGTAAATATACGGCCACAGTATATATCCACAGCGCAAAACTGCATACTTACGGCAAAAGGTAAAGTCAGAATAAAAGAATTATCCTCCCACCCCAGCTCCACTGTGCACAATGCATGGCACACCTGCTTCCCTCCTCCTTGCCAGTCTAGCAGGTATGGATGGAATGACACCCACCTAAGCCCCTTCCCTCTAAGTGTCACTGATCCATTAAGGAAGCTAAGTTCCTTCCCATATCCAGCTGGCCCTCCTCTGTTGCCAACTCAGAACAGGAAGCGAAGGAGAGAATGTAGATCTACCGGACAGAACCAGAGGGAACCAAGGATTGTGGCCATCTGGGGCGTTTCAGGATACAACGGCCCCCTGAGGTTCCTGGAATCTCAGCAGGGAACAGGAACACTGGCGTCCTTCATACTCCACTGGGCAGCCCCTTTTCCCCCAAGGCCTACTCGCACATGAACTCACGGGAACATAAAAATCCTATTTGTCCAAGTCATTTTCATGAGTAAATTGGCAATTCATGTACCTGGGCTTGCCTCCCTGGTGCCTCCAGGGATTAAAGGATGGGTCAGGTGGATGGTGAGTTGGCCAGGACCCAATTCAGGCCCCATCAGTACTTTACAGCCAGCTCCAATTGCCAAAAGTAGATAAAGGCACAGAGTTAAACTTTTGGGAGCCCCTTTCCTCCTATTTAGGATTCCATCTTATCACAGCTTCCCATAAAATCAGCTTCCGTCATGATCTAACAGTTCATGGGTTTGAGCCCCACATCAAGCTCCCTGCCATCAGTGCAGCATCTGCTTAAATCCTCTGTCCCCCTCCCTGCCCCTCCCCCACTCGCGCCCTCTCTCAAAAATAAATAAACATTTTTAAAAACCCATCCCGGTCTTCAAACACCTCCCTCTACTTCATATTTATGTCACCCCCATTTACAAGGATCCCCTAGATCAATTCCACTAAGCTGATTTGTCCTGGTTTTGCCTCTCCCCTTCCACATCCGAGCCTCAGAAGAGCAGCCTCCAGCTTGACAGCCCTGAATTCTGCCTTCCCTCCCCTCTAATTCTGCCCCATAGGCTTCTTCCTTCAGGAAATCCCCTGAAATATATTGCCTCCCCCACATCTTCCCGGGATCTAATGATGCCTCGGCCTTCCATTGCTGTGAGACAAAGGAACTTCACTAAATATGTCAGTGGCCTTGCTAAGGCCAAGTCCAAGACATGTGATGACAAGGTGAGAACAACTTGGTCACAAATAAATTAGAACTTCCACATCCAAGTGGTCATTATCCTCTTCCAACTAGTCATTCTTAGAGGCAAAACACTTGTTGCAGAAGAGTACCCAGTTATTCCTTATATGTGGAATCTAAAAGAGTCAAACTCAGAGGAACAGAGAGTTGAGTGGCAGTTACCAGGGGCTGGGGCGGGGGGGGGGGGGGGGGGGTGGGGTGGACAGTGCAGGCAGGGGACATGGAGCTACAGTGGTCCCAGGGCAGAAACTTCCAGTTCTAAGATTCACCAATTTGGGGATCTAATGTATATAGCATGGTGGGGATAGCTAAAAATGCTGTATCATACACCTGATTGTGGCTAACAAAGCAGATCTTAAATGTTCTCACCACAAAAAAGAAATAGCAACTATGTGACAGGATGGAGGCAGTAGCTAAGGCTATGATGGTGACCATTCTGCAATATACAAATGTAGCTAGCAAATCAACGTTGTTATACACCTGAAACTTAACTCAGTGTGATGTGTGAATTATGTCTCAATAAAGCTAAGAAAGAAAGAAAGAAAGAAAGAAAGAAAGAAAGAAAGAAAGAAAGAAGAAAAGAAGAGGGAGGAGGAGGGGAGGAGGAAGAAAGAGAGGAAGGAAAGGAAGGAATTTAAAAGAGCACCTATTGCTCCCAAAGTATTTGTGGAAACTTCCCTTTTAAAATGGCATTTAGAACCTTGTTAGCAACAAATGCAAACTGGAAAGCCTCATATCAGTGTCATCAAGCCCCATTTTCAACTTCAGTCTCTCTCCTCATATTCCTCACTGTTGGAACTTAATGGCATTTGATTGTTTCCAAATATCCACTCAGTCTTCTTAGGTCTGTGATGTGTCACATGAGAGTATTCAAATCCTGGGACATTTATTCTAAGGTGTTTCTCTGAGAAAGCAACCTCTTTGCCTTCTAGCCACACCTGGTGCACTTGACCAAGGTGACTTCAGCTTGCACCTGCTCAGGGCAATAACTCACCACTGTACTGCCAACAGGTGCTTGACGGAGAGATGGGTGAAGTCGAAGTAGTCAGCATGAGACGGCTCACGTAAAGAGAGTTTATACTTGCGTCTTGGATTTGTAAGGTGTCTCCCCCATCAGGCTAGGGGCTCCTAGAGGTATTGGATCATTCCTTCCCACTGAATTCTACATCTTCCATGCCCCACTCTCTAGAGAGGCTGTGGGCTCTGCACACAGGTATGAGGACTAGAGAAAGAACACACAGGACACGAGGACAGTCAGACATAGAATCATTAGGACTTTCCACAGGAGGTCCATGGAGGACAGCCTCTCATGCCACCCAGGTACAAAGGGGTATGCTTTTTAACCATCTCAGGAAAAAAAAAAGAAAAACCTTTGTGGAGTAGCCTCTACCTCTCTGATCCTATGCCTTTCCACCCTGATTCCATTTAGGACTGACACTAAACTTGGGGCACTTATTTTAAATTAGTGAAAAAATCTTTACCACTCAGATCCCGCCTTTCACCTTCACTCTTATGAGTATATCCCCTCCAGTTCCTGGGTCCTGAATGAGGAGAAAGGCAAGGAGGGCTGGAAAGAGGGAGTTCATGTTGCAGGCTCTGAGTCGGAACCCCGAGGACTAATTTACATCTGTAAAAAAAAAAACTGGGGCACATATCAGGACCTACCCCTGTTGGGTTTTCCAAGCTCTATCAAGGAGGAGGGGCGCATCCCCCTCTGTCTCTACAACCCCAGGCACACACATGCACACCACCTGTGCACACACACACCCTACTTGGACTCTTGTCTTCCACCTCAGACTCCCTCACCCCAAGGCCACACTACCCTCTCCCTCTCTCAAGCTGAAACCCTCTCCCTCCCTCTCACTCCCAGGTCTGGCCAACTGCCAAGTCCAGTCCTTACAGATGCTGCACTGTTTACCCAACACATACCCTTTTCTCCACACCCACTGTCCCTGAACGACTCCTTCTCTTTTCTAGAGGCTTCTTGGCACAAGTTAGATTCATCTCACAATCTTTTGTGTTAAGTTCAATATCAGTTCCAGACTGTAAACTTCTTGAGGGGAGGAATCTTGTCAAATTTCTCTGACCTCAGTGCCCAGTAGCTGGAGGGACGCCCAGGGGGAATAGCGTAAGGTGAGGTTGAACAGAAAACATAGTCTGGGGCCTCATTTGTCGACAAAAATACCAGGTATCCCAGAACCAGACCACACACCTGACCCTCAGCGCTCCCTCCATCTACCTGTTTAGCCTGTGCTGACAGAAAAAAAGATGAGTTTTATATTATGCTTCATGGTAAATTTTCAAGAATGGACCCTTAATAATCAAATGACCAGAAAGTTATAGTATCTGCCCAGTGTAGCATTAAAGAATAAAAGGAAAAGTCCACAAAGCCTAAGTGGAGGCAATGGTTGCCAGAAAATAAAACTGTTACAACTGTCTCCAAATATGAAATTAACCCACCAAAGACCAAGATTTGCCACATGTTGACTCTCAAAGACTGAATCAAGGATCTTCTGAGGCATCTAGTAAAAACTCAGCTCCACAGCTTTCCAGTCACGTGTCACCCCTGCCACCCACACAGGCCAAGGTGAAAAGTCAAAGGCATCAAGAGACCAAAGAGGTAGCTGCCACAGGTGAAGAGAAAACCAGTCACGTGGATTGCAGGAGTCAGGGTAAGATGGCCTTCAAAGCACAACCTATGTTTACATCTTGACCCCAGTGAGTTAAGTCACTGTCTCCCTTTGGGGTCTCTGTTTGGGGTCCCACCTCTAGGCAAGGTCTGCACAAGCAGGCAGAATGAGAAAAGTAGTTCAGAAAAGTCTGGTGGGTAGAAGATACAGCACTTTGCAAATACAGGGATATCCCTCATCTCTAACAGGGCTTCCTGGAGACAAGCCTTTCAACGGGTCACGTGACAGGAGAGGAATCTTCTTCTTCTTTTTTTAATCTTTTTTAAGGTTTATTTCTTTTTGAGAGAGAGTGCTCAAGCAGGGGAGGGGCAGAGAGGGAAGGACAGAGGATCCAAAGCGGGCTCTGTGCTAACAGCAGCGAGCCAAAGCTCGAACTCACAAACCACGAGATCATGACCTAAGCTGAAGTCGGACGCTCAACCAGCTGAGCCACCCAGGCGCCCCGGGAATCTTCTTTTAAACAAGTACCTCCCCAACACACATTAAATTCTTTCCCTTTCTTTACATTTAATAACATTGAATCTGGGACCTATTATTAAATAATGACGGGCAATATTGAGAACACATGTTCCTACTTCTCAAGCCCCCATTTCTGTGAATAATTTCCTAATTAACTCCTGAGGTCAGGAGTGAGGCAACGAGAGGACCGGGTCAATGGTAAGTAGTGATGTTTATAAAGCCCCTTCTCTGTGGCAGTTCTGGTGTTGGCGTTGGAGATCCAATCCCCTTTGAGAAAAGACTTGTGCAAAGTGTGCAATGGTTGGCTCAGCCCTGATGCTCTGCTGCTGGTGACCATTTGGATCCCAGAGTCGAAGTTCTTCCCTTTGCCCACCACCCACCCATACACTACACACACACACACACACACACACACACACTCAAACCCTCAGACATGCGGTACTTATTCATTCCCTCAATCCCTTTATCAAATAATTGCCAAGTCCTTACTACCTTTAAATATTTATCCAGGAAAAAAACCTGTTCTCCACCCACTGACACTAAAGTACATCAGAAGCTCATTATATCTCTTCCAGGATATCCCCCCCACCTTACAAGCCAGATAAATCTAATATTCTTTGTCTCAAATTTAATCCCAAGCCCAATTGTGAATCCCTTGATGATAGGGATCTGCCATACTCCTCTCTAGAATTAGTGCCTCACAAAAAGTCTATCTGATGAAGAAGTGGGACCCACACCTGCCTGTCCTGTCCCATCTCCCACTGTCCCCCCCACTCTACCCCTCATGGCCAGGAGGCTCTTCCAAACGCTCTTGATCGGAGAACCAACTGGCTTCCAGACCCTCCAATTCCTGATCACTCTTATGTTCACCTCACACTGAGCCCACTGCCCCCTGCAGACATACGTGACCTTCCTCCCTGGACACCAGCCCCTCCAAGAAGCAGCCGTTCAGATGGGGCAGGGCTGCTCTCCACCAACCAGACATTGTGACTTAATGTCCCTCCAAGACTTCTCGCAGGGCCTGTGCTAGGGAACCTCACCCGGGCCACACTCCACAGGGCACCATGCAAGCCCACAGGCAGAATCCCTGACCCAGACTTGAAAGGATGGGGAAGACTCAGAGAACTCCAGGCAAAGCTTTTCATAGAAAGAGATTCTTGGGATGCCTGGTGGCTCAATCAGTTAAGTCTTTGGCCCAGGTCATGATTTCACAGTTCATGAGTTCAAGCCCCACACTCGGGGTCTCTGCTGTCAGTGTGCAACCTGCTTGGGATCTTCTGCCCCCCACCCCCCATCCCTCCTTTGCTCTTGCTCTCTCTCTCAAAAATAAACATTAAAAAAATTTTTTTAAGAAAGAGATTCTTAATCTGAGCCTGAAAGAACAAGTAGATTTAGACAAACTTTAAATAAGTCTATGGCTCTCAAGTTTAGGGAACAACAGAGGAAAAGTTATAAGTTAATGGAAAACCTTGATCTACTGAGAAAGTCTCAAAAAAAAAGTCTGTGTCAAAAGCATAACCTCAAATAAGGGACTGAGGAGAGAAAACCATAAATGCGTCAGGGCCAGATCATTAAAGGCCATGTTTGCTCTGTTAAATATCAGAGGTTTATTTTGAAGGACAGCTGAGAGAGTTGGAAGATTTTAAGCAGGAAATGACACGATCATATTTACATTTTAAAGACCATTCTGGCAGCTAGCAGAAGATGCATCAGACCATTGGATGTAAACCCATTCTAAGACTGTTCCTGACTGGCAGGAGATATAGCAAGGGTTTGGCCTCAATCAGTGGCACTGAGAATAAGTAAAGGGGAAGCATCAACAAGACTCGTCCAGGTTGCCTGGTTGATTAGATGCGGGACTGAGTGAGAAAGCTAGGGTAACCCCAAGATTTCTGACTTGATTGTTTAAGAATGTGTTCATGCCATTAGGTGGGATGAGAAACCCAAAAGGAACAGCAGTTGTAGGGGTGAGAATAATAAGGATGATACTGAGTTTGAAATGCCTGTGAGACATTCAGTGGAAACCCACCGGAAGTTGTACAGACACATCTAGAAGTCCAAGAGCTACCTGGGATCGAGGTGAAGATTGGTCAGTAGAAAAGATGCTTAAAGTCGTGCAAAGTCCCTGAGCACAGAAAGTAGCTCAGGGTTCATGGAAGGTTTGAGGAGAGAAGGTGATGTGTGAGTGGGGAGCATATTTACTGGAGAAATGTTGTAGGGCCGATGGGCGGTGATAAATGCCCGGTGTAGGTTTGTAGTCACACACTTAAACCAAGACTGGCCCGCTGGTGATTTTCTCCAACAGTGTTCAGTGGACTACAGGCACCAAATAGGCAGGGTTGGGATTCTTGGACAGTTGTTTCTATGCATAAAGACTCTATGCCAGACTTCTTTTCTTTTAAAAAAATTTTTAATGTGTATTCATATTTGAGAGAGAGACCGTGCACAAGCAGGGGAGGGGCAGAGAGATGGAGACAGAATCTGAATCAGGCTCCAGGCTCTGAGCTGCCAGCACAGAGCCCAACACAGGGCTTGAACTCACGAGCCGTGAGATCACGACCTAAGCCAAAGTCAGATGCTTAACCGACTGAGCCACCCAGGCACCCCATTTAAACTAAAGTATGAACAATTTTATGCAAACTGCATTATTATTTAAATTATTACTTCAATGTCCAAGATAAACACTACCAGATTGTCTGAGTGTCCATGAACAATTTTTGCCTCCTTCCCAGATTATTGCAGACCCATTTTCTAGGAGGTTTCAATCTTGTGGGGCTGGGGCGGGGCGGGGGGGGGGGGGCAGTCTTTTTACGGCACTTTAACATGAATCAAGTATTTTAAATATTTGAATCCCCTGAAAGAAGATTAATACGTAGTGAAAAACTAGTAAAGAATCACCTGTGGTTCAGGTGACCCAAATTATAATCCAAAAATCCAAAAAGTCAGAAACCCCACTGAGATCATTGCCATTTTGTGAAATGGAGGCATGGAGCTATGTTCCTGAATTCTCCATTCCTTTAGAGAATCCATGGATTCTGGCAATGAAGTGTTTCTAAAATTCTGCTTTGACTTTTTCCTCTCCACAGGGGTCAGACCTGACAACTAAGGGCCATCTTTTTCACTGGAAGTTTAACTGATATCCTCTTTTCCTAAACAATAAATCAGACAATAAGAGTGACTGGGCCAGCTCACAGTGCTGTATTTTCAAGAGACCGAGGTGGCCTATCTTTGACAAAGAAATCGTTTCGAGGTATTAAATATTCTAATACACTGATTCTGATGACCTGATGGTTTCCCAGAGGTCCCCAGAAATTGGCAAGCAATGTGATTAAACATCTCTCACCCAAGGAGTTCAAGGTGGACTATTTCTGGAGGACCATTTATTCCCAACAGTTCCAGAGGACAACAGAAAAAAATTACAGAATAGCATTCACTTAATATTTTTAGCAAGTTATAATACAAGTATAAATGTTGAAATTCATAGAATGTAATAGACACATCATGCCTCAAGCCATACATGAAAAACTAACTTAAGCAGAATAATTATTCTGGGTGTGTATACTCACAGACTTTAATCTGTATCCCCGCCATCTCTGTCTGAGGCCATGGCAACTGGTTTCATTCTCAAGAATATTCTTTCAATATGATTTTATTATTTTTTACCTCTTCTTAAAATTGCTAATAACCTTTGCCAGAGTTACATTTTACAATAAATTAGAAATTGTTGGCACCCTTAATTAACTCTTTTCTGTAGATCATGATATTTTAAGGAAGAATAATACTGTCCAAAATTGCTGAAGTACCTGGTAAACTCAGAAGGTTCTGCCAAATAAAATACTTCATTCTAACTTTTTCTTATTGAAATGTGTAAATATCTCAGGTCAGAAATTTCCACAGATACTGTCTTCTATCCTGTTCAGAGGAGCATTACTTGACACATAGTTTTGGAAGGCGAAAAGAATCAAAAAGTAATCTTACTGATGATTCTTGAATGTCTCACCAGATTGGGATGTTGCAATATCATACGCCTTCTTAATTGCGTCGAATCCCAGGATGAAATATCAATTTGTTTGTTTAAATATAGAAACTCTGTCAAAACATTCTTCCTACAAGGTTGAGCTGTTCTGAAATCTCGAAATTAAACCTTGTAAAATGTTTGAGTGCTCATCGTTTGATTTGTTTGGTATTTTGCTAGCTTTTACAGAAATAAATTTTAATGTCCTTCTGTTGCAGGCCTTACTTACCATTATTCCAATGTACTAAAAGCTTCAAACGCTGAAGTTTTTGGCATTTCACCAAATGAGTATTTTTATTAAGGACTTCCCATGAATTTTAAATCAAATGTGCTCAGAATTCACAGATTGACATCCACGAATATAAATCAGTAATAATAATAATCTGCTTATTTTTAAAATTAGGTTGATGACATCAGCTTCCTCACCAATTATATGGGTACAATTTATGATATGGATGTTTAGCATAGTATGTTTAGTATATCTAGAATGTTTAGTATAGTATGTTTATTATGTATATAAGTATTCTTATATGTATATTAAATATATACTAGTTTGTAATTATATATATATATTTATAAGTTGAACGCATATTTTTAAGTTTTGACAAATATACCTCTGTTTAGTTTGGTAGAATACTATTGTTTGTTTGGCCTCAATTATAAATTATATGGGCACCACAGGCACATTCCTATTTTTTTTTTCATTTTAAAACATTTTTACCACATCATGATCCACAAAACTTATATTCCAATTCTCACCATAAAAACAAAACATTTTTCTCTTCAAATTTCAACTGTTTAACTAAATTGACAATAGCGTTCCCAACAATGTCAAATGGACTTCCAAATCTTTACTTTGATTCCATGATTTGGATGGGGAAAAAAATTGAACCATTATTGGAATTAATTGATCTTCTACTTGAAATATCTGATGACATTGATACGAAATCGGCATCTTTTAAATGTTTGCCAAGTGCTTTTGTTAATGGAGCCAATAATTTCACAGCCAGAAGGTCACTCTTCACATGTGCTCAAGAAAACTTGGAATTTAAAGTTAACAAAAATTTTTTAAATTGACAAAATTAGTTTAGAACAGGCATTTTATCTAAATGAAAACTCATGTTTTCATAGAATAATACAAAAATATGCTTTCTGCAGCTGTAGATGTTAAATCATTGCCTTTAAGCGCAGTCTTTTTTTTTTTTTTAAGTTTATTTATTTTGAGAAAGAGAGAGGGAGAATGAGAGAATCCTAAGCAGGCTCTACACTGTCAGCACCGAGCCCAACGTGTCGCTCATGAACCATGAGATCATGACCCCAAGATCAAGTCGATCTCTGGTGAGAGCCCCCTTCCTGGTGTATGGCTAACTCCTCACTGTATCCTCACATGGTAGAAGGGGCACAGGATCTCCTTTTAAGTCTCCGTATAAGGGTACTAATCCCGTTCATGGGGGCTCCACCCTCATGACTTCAGCACCTCTCAAAGGCCCTATGTCTTAATACCATTGGGCACTGGCACTGCAACTTAAGAATTTTAGGGGAATATGACATTCAAACCATAGCACTCTGGTTTCTGTAATGGATAGTAAACGTCAAACATTTCATGCAAGTGTCATGTTCATCAACAACTTCCTCTAAGAAATGAATATCAACTACTTAATTTTTGTTTGTTGTTTTAGTTCATGGCTGCCACAAATGTTCAAAATTTCAAAAACAATACCAAACAATGAACTAAGTAAATGAAATTCATACCCTAAAACAATTAACAAAAACCACAGTCATAAGGGAAGTCGGGCTATTTACTCAGGTCTGTCTGTTGCAGACCTGATCAACCTCTGTGTCCCACAAATATCTCACATAACTTCCCAAGTTTCCTGTTGACTCTGTTAACCTACGCCCTGATTTCTGTTGCGCTTCCCAGGCCACTTCCCAAGCCACCAAACAAGTGCTCACATGCCAAGCGGCCAGCAGAGGGGGCCATGTCAAATACATCTCCCACACAATCCAGACCGAAAGGAAATCAGTGTCCCTAACTCTTCCAACTGTTCCGAGTATCCTGTGTGCTGTCTTTGAAAGGTAGGTGTTAGTCAAGTTGCATCTAGAAAAGACGAGAAGAAAGAAAGGTTATCACTAGCTGTCTTTCAGATTTAAACATGTGTTAAAGCCAGAGCATGGGTTTCCCCTGCTACCCAGTGAGACCATCGCTGAAATTCAAAGTGAAGATCTACCAAGCCATCTCAGTTTATTTTATTGTAGCCATTAATAATAACATTAATTTTTGCTACCACATGAAAAATCCAGATCACATGCCAACTCAGACCGGACTCTGGAAAAAATAGGTCTAGACTGGGACGGCACCAGGCAAAGCAGGACATATGGTCACTCTTCACAATACCCATTTAAAGCTTCTTGTTTCCACCACAGAAACTATAAAATCCCAAAGTAATAATCAAATCCTTTGACTTAAAAAAGAAAAGCTATTCAAATAAGGGGTGTCTGTCAAGAATTTAGCCAAACTGAATAAGATGCCCAAGCAGAATTGCATTAACAGAGCTCAAATATTATGTCTCAGTTTCATTGATTCAGCTTCTCCACTGAAGTATATCACTGTAGTCGTCTCTAAGGGAAGGTCAAGATTTCTCTTCACTCCTTTTCAAGGAGAGAAAATGCTTGGAAGAAGAGTCCAGATCAGATTGCAGACCCCCACTGGCCATGTTTTCCAGTTGGGGTTGGGGCAGAGGAAGATAAATACGACTATGTACAGTGAAAACCTCTCTCTGGCTCATTTTTTCTTTTTCTTTTTTTGTAAATATATGAAATTTATTGTCAAACTGGTTTCCATACAACACCAGTGCTCATCCCAAAAGGTGCCCTCCTCAATACCCATCACCCACCCTCCCCTCCCTCCCACCCCCTATCAGCCCTCAGTTTGTTCTCATTTTTTAAGAGTCTCTTATGCTTTGGCTCTCTCCCACTCTAACCTCTCTTTTTTTTTTTCCTTCCCCTCCCCCATGGGTTCCTGTTAAGTTTCTCAGGATCCACATAAGAGTGAAAACATATGGTATCTGTCTTTCTCTGTATGGCTTATTTCACTTAGCATCACACTCTCCAGTTCCATCCACGTTGCTACAAAGGGCCATATTTCATTCTTTCTCATTGTCATGTAGTACTCCATTGTGTATATAAACCACAATTTCTTTATCCATTCATCAGTTGATGGACATTTAGGCTCTTTCCATAATTTGGCTATTGTTGAGAGTGCTGCTATAAACCTTGGGGTACAAGTGCCCCTATGCATCAGTACTCCCGTATCCCTTGGGTAAATTCCTAGCAGTGCTACTGCTGGGTCATAGGGTAGGTCTATTTTTAATTTTTTGAGGAACCTCCACACTGTTTTCCAGAGTGGCTGCACCAGTTTGCATTCCCACCAACAGTGCAAGAGGGTTCCTGTTTCTCCACATCCTCGCCAGCATCTATAGTCTGATTTGTTCATTTTGGTCTGGCTCATTTTTTCTGACACTGATGATTATGTCATCTCTCCTGACTGGAAAATTCCAAGATTTAAATTTGGGCTTAACAAATGGCACCGTTTAGGACTCCCAACCACACAAAATACATTTCCCATATGACCCAATTAAGCTTCCTAAAATTCCATATTATGGTTTGAGGCCAAAGCTCCAGTCAACGAATTTTGAATGGCTCGTATATGTCACACATGTTCCAGATGCCAGGATTTCAGCATTGAATAAAAGCAGTCTTGGTCTTTTTGGAGAAAACTGGAATGAGGGAGGCCAGAAAAAGAAATCTCTTGGCATATTTCAAAATGATGAGTGCTATGATAGGCTATTAAGGAGTATGGGTTGGGGCACCTGGATGGCTCAGTCAGTTGAGCATCCGACTTTAGCCCAGGTCATGATCCCACACTTTGTGGGTTCGAGCCCCACAGTCAGGCTCTGTGCTGACAGCTCAGAGCCTGGATCCTGCTTCAGATTCTGTGTCTCCCTCTCTCTCTTCCCCTTCCCTACTCATGCTCGCTGTCTCTCTCTCTCTCTCTCTCTCTCTCTCTCTCTCTCAAAAAATAAAATAAAAACATTTTTTAAAAATTAAAAAAAAAGAAGAGTGTGGGTTAAGTGTATTAGATCTGCACCTAGGAGATTTCCCAGAGAACGTGATATAAGATGAAAGATGTAGAAAGCATTACTCAAACATGCAGATTGGAGATGAAGGGGAAGGTGGCATTCCAGAAATAAGGATCAGCATGTGCATAATCCCAGGATAAGTGAACCAGGCACACTGAAGGTACTGACAGAAAACCTATATGGCCAGGACATAGACCAAGGGGGGAGAAATGGAACAGGAAAATGCTGAAGATTGGCAGGGAGAGGCCAGATCACAAAGAACCTTGTAAACCACATTTAATTTTTTGTCTTTAAAGATGCCAGGAGAAATTAAAGCACAGGAGAGAGGGGAGATAATCCACAGAGCAAGATTTCTGCGAAGGCAGAAGACGGGCTTCAGAGCAGAGATGAAGCGCTAAGTCTCAGACAAGAGAAAGGAAAACTCAACATGGTAACCGTGGAGAAAGGGAAAAGTGAATGTGAGTACAGGTTAAGACCGTAGATGTTGCCAGGAAATAAAGGGAATGTATGTCAAAGCCCTTCGATTTCCTCTGGGAAGCCGATGAGCTTCCCCACTGTGGGCGAGTCAGGATGTGTTGGGATGGGTGGGTTAGGGAGCTAGAGGAAGGTCCGCTATAGCTTCTGTGGAGAATGGGAGGCAGCACCAACTAGAAAAGCATTGTGGGTTTGCTTGGAGAGTCAAGGGCCTAACCGAGGTTACACTCCAGAGGTTTAAAGGTATCATCTTTATAATTCTATATATTTTCCTTTCTAGATGTGCCCAATAAACCTGGAATAAGACCAGAGAAGGCAGATGACCTGATTCATCAAGGGTGGAAATTTTGCCAGAGTTTGTAAAAATGGGGCTAGAGAGTAGCATAGATTGGAAAAAAGAGTTATCTAGGTGGTGGGCCATGTAATTTACCCTGGAAAGGGAAGCAAGTGGAGACTGGAGTCGGCACATACATATAAAGAGAATATGGGGCACCTGGGTGGCTCAGTTGGTTAAGCATCTGACTTCGGCCTAAGTCATAATCTCCTCGTTTCCGAGTTCAAGCCCTGCATCGCACTCTGTGCTGACGCTCAGAGCCTGGAGCCTGTTTCAGATTCTGTGTCTCCCTCTCTCTCTCTCTTTGCTGCTCCCCCACTTTCTCTCTCTCTCTCTCTCTCTCTCTCTGTCTCTCTCTTTCTCTCTCTCAAAAATAAATAAACATTTAAAAATTTTTTTAAGGGAATAAAAAGGTCAGGGAAGTGAAATTTGCAAAACAGATGGAAAGGAAGTCTCAAAATGAGAGCCTTGGAAGGATAAGAGATTGCGGTCAGTGTTTTAAGAAGCAGAGGAGCTCCGGGGGCACCTGGGTGGCTTAGTCAGCTCATGACCAACATAAACGCAAAAACAGTAGAGTAGCTCCGAGTAACATCCAGGTCTGTGCACTGGCCATGGCAGTTGCAATGAAAGTCAAGATAAGGTCAAGGAACCAGGAACACAGACTGCTGAGTGGGTCACGCCCGTGGATCCTTAAAGTTGTCCAGAATATTGAGACCAAAGGGAGCACCACCACCCAGGAGTGGGTCTTCCTTGAAGATCGGAGAATTCAGCAGATGAAACAGTGAGGCGGGGTGGTCAGAGGACCCAAGACCCCTTGGAGGAGGGGCTGTCAGTGGGATGTCTGGACACCGCAGTGGAGTCCAAGGTGATCGACACGTTTGTGTCCCCCCGTGCCCAACCTAAGGGCTCAGCTGTGGGAGTGGGAGTGAGCCACACGTCAAAGGGAAAGGGAGATGTTTGGGGAGAGCCGGGCTTCTTTCGGTTGGGATTGCCTCCATTTAGATTTAGTTAAATAATTTCCGGTTTTATATCGATTAATCCCCTCCTCTCCTTTTTTCCAGGGTGTTTGATTGGCCAGTTTCTAGCTACTAAACTAGCCACTGAATTTTTTTTACCAGGTGTTTTCTTCTCATAAAAGCAGTGAACACCAGGGGTCCTCCAAGAACTGCAAGAACTGTGTTGGCTACAATCCTGGTAAAGATGTGCAGGGATCACATAGCACCCATTTCCAAACAATCGTAATTTAACATTCAGTTTCCTTTCCGACCCCAAAATTAAGACTGTTCTTTTTCCCCAGTGGTTAGGTTTTGTTTTCTTTTCTGTTTTTAATTATTACTGGTTCTCGAGGTGCCAGGGTGGCTTCGTTGGTTAAGCGTCTGACTCTTGATTTTGACTCAGGGCATGATCTCACAGTTTGTGGGATTAAGCCGAGCATCAGGCTCTATGCTGATGGCAGAGAACCTGCTTGGAATTCTCTCTCTCCCTCTCTCTCCACCCCTCCCTCACTTGCTCTCATTCTTTCTCTCTCAAAATAAATAAACTTTAAAAAATTTTTACTAATTCTCTTTCATCTTTAATTTCTAACTTATATCATCCTGTGTTAAGAGAATGTGGCCTCTATAATTTCTTCTGGGAGAACTGATTCAGATTTTCTTTGGTATGTAGTATTTAATCAATTTTGTAAAGCCCTGTGGGTGTTAAAAAGAACGTTTATTCTCATCTCACTGGTGTAACGCTCAAAGCAAGCTTGCCCATTGTGTTCGTCAAATCGTCTCCATACAAAATTACATTTCGTCCACATGAATTGTCACCTCCCGAGACTTACGGAATGATGTCTCTTACAGAGATTTTGGTTTTGCCAGCTAATCTTTACTTTTATAAAAATTTGTGCTTTCTTTCAATATAAGTTCAGTGCATAAAAGTTTGTAACTATTATATCTTCCTGGAATATTTCACCTTTTTTCTTGCAATGCTATTTTAAATAGCACTTCATGTTTTCTGTCATAATATTTGGCCCTTGAATTCTATTCTGCCAGGTATTAATATTGCCATCGCATTTACCTAACATCTCTTTAACCATCCTTTATTTTCTTTCAGCTTTTGTGTATCATTTTTCATGTCTTTTATAGAAGTAATCTATGACTTCAGCACACTTTCTAACCTTCCATTTATTTATTTTGTTTTCTTGTTGTTCTTTATTTCTTTTTTATCCTTCTGCTTCTCAACCTTTGCCGGATTGATAAAGCCTTTGTTCTTCTTATTCTTCTATCAGTTTGGAAAAACCAATAAATCAGGATTCCATTTGGCTGCATGGAATAGAAACCCAAGACTAAACAGCTTCAAGACATGGTTTTCCTGCCCCACCCCTCTCAAATGAGAAAAAAAAAAAAAAAAAAAAAAAAAAGTCTAGAGAAAGTCAGTCCAGCACTGGCCTCAGCAGTCCAGCCACATCTTATTTTTCTACTCCTCCATCCTTAGAACATAACTCTCAGTTCTCAAGACCATGGCAGCTGCAAGGACTTTAACCATTGTGTTCAATTTCTGAGCAGGAGGAAGAAAAAGGGGAGGCCACAAAAGGCATGGGCCGGCTGAGTCAGTTCCTTTTAAGAAGCCTTTCCTGACATTTCACACAGCACTTCCATTTACGTTTAGTAATGTGGCCACGACTTACTGCAGGAGCGGCTGGGAGATGGTGTCCTTTAAACAGACACGTTACCCCCCTAAAGAAATCAGAATTCCTTTACTAAGAAAGCAAGCAAGAATGGATACTAAGTAGGCAAGTAACACACTGCCACCATCTACATACTATACTCATTCCATTAGTAAATATATGTAAATTTCTAACAAACCTATTTAAATCTGGGTGTGCCTGGGTGGCTCAGTGGGTTGAGCTTCTGACTTTGGCTCAGCTCATGACTCAGTGTGTGAGTTCGAGCCCCACGTGGGGCTCTGTGCTGACAGCTCAGAGCCTGGAGCTGCTTTGGATTCCGTGTCTCCCTCTTTCTCTGCCCCTTCCCCACTCATACTCCATGTCCCTCTCTCTCTCTCACAAAAAAAAAAAAAAAAAAAAAGCCAGTAAACCTATTTTTGTGTCAATATCAACAATTAATATCCATGACTTTCCCCCCAAAATTAGATCTGTATTATGTATAATTTACCCCTCTGTTCCATTCAGTCTTCCAAGATTTAGTGAAATTAGATATAATTTTATTTCAGATATTGTTAATTTTCTTGTTAGTATAACACATAATATAATCATATATAATTTTATATTTAGTTATATATGATATATAATATAATTGTCAATAAAATAGATACCATATTTCTATTTTAAGAATCATTTCTTTGTAGCTACATTAAACACAGTGATAACAAGAATTTTTTACATTTAGTTATAAATTCTGTCAGTTTTTCTGCTTCTCACTCTTTCTTCTATATCATGTTCCCCTTTCTTGAAATTGTATTCCTTGTGGACCAATTGTTCCAAAAAAGGAGCATCAGTGATATGCTGTCATAGCTCTTTAATTTGCCCTTATAATGTTTAACTGGCTACAGAACGGCAGCTTTAAAATTTGGCCGACTCTGATCCATTGTCCTTTAGCTATCTGTGTTGCAGGTAAGACACTGCTTATCTGATGTGCTTTCCTTTTTAAGTGATTTGTTTCTCTGTAAATTAATAAGACTTTTCCTTAGGCATAAAATCCAGAAATTTAAATGTGGGTGTCTTTCAGTATTCCTACCTACCCTTAGGAGGCACTTTGGTTTTTTTTGTTTGTTTTTTAATCTTTCTTTTAATTTTATTTTTTGTTTTTTAAAATTGACATCCAAATTAGTTAGCATATAGTGCAACAATGATTTCAGGAGTAGGTTCCTTAGTGCCCTTTGCCTATTTAGCCCATCCCCCCTCCCACAATCCCTCCAGTAACCCTCAGTTTGTTCTCCATGAGTGTCTTCTGTTTTGTCCCCTTCCCTGTTTTTGTATTATTTTTGTTTCCCTTCCCTTGTGTTCATCTGTTTTGTCTCTTAAAGTCCTCATATGAGTGAAGTCATAAGATTTTTGTCTTTCTCTGAGTGACTAATTTCACTTAGCATAATACCCTCCAGTTCCATCCACGTAGTTGCAAATGGCAAGATTTCATTCTTTTTGATTGCCCAGTAATACTCCATTGTGTGTGTGTGTGTATATATATATATATATATATATATATATATACACATACACACACATCTTCTTTATCCATTCATCCATCAATGGACATTTGGGCTCTTTCCATACTTTGGCTATTGTTGATAGTGCTGCTATAAACAAGGGGGTGCATGTGTCCCTTCAAAACAGCACACCTGTATCCCATGGATAAATGCCCAGTAGTGCAATTGCTGGGTCGTAGGGTAGTTCTATTTTTAGATTTTTGAGGTACTAGGAGGCACTTTGAATCTTAAGTCTTAAGTTTAAATTGCCCTCAAGGAAATTTCCTTCTATTATTTCTTTGGCCTTTTTGTCTCATTCTTTTTTCTTCTTTTTATAGACAGAGGCAGAGAGAGGGGGGGAGTGGGGGGAGAGAGCCGAGGGAGAGAGAATCTTAAGCAGGCTCCTATGGAGCCCAGTGTAGGGCTTGATCCCACGACCCTGGGATCATGACCTGAGCTGAAATCAGGAATTGGAGGCTCAACCGACTGAGGCACCCACATGCTCCTCTTTAACCTGTCTTAAATGAATATTTGTTCCTCTAGATATGTCTACATGTCTTAACTTTAGACCATAATTTCTATCATCTTTTTGCTTTACGTAAAAAAAAAAAAAAAAGACCTTAATTTCCAAATCACTGTTTATTCTTTAGCCAAGTACTTTCAGTTACTCAGCCCTCCTAGTAATTGCTTTCTTTTTACAATCATCTTTAAAATCTGAAGTCTTTCTTGTGTAATGATTGGCTCTTCTTCATGGAAATCTACCCTAGCTCTGTGGATTTGATATCCACTCAATGTTTTCTAAATAATTATAAGTTTTATGTGAAATGAAAAAAAAAAAGTTTGTTTCATTGTGAATCCATTATCCTGTATATTTGTCTTGGTTCTTCTTTTTCAAAATGCTCGTTTTCCTCAAATATTTTGTAATTCTTTGTTTTAAATGAGCTACGTCTCGGCCTCCCTCTCCTGGCACTTTGTAATGCTGTAAATATCTGGCATAGGTTTCTACAACTTTCTATACGTCTGTTTCCATGACGGACCTCTCTCCTTCTCCTGGAAGGCCTAAAGGGGCACAGAGGATGAGGAATGCTGACAGAAGGGTTTCCCATGAAGGTATGTGGTTGTATGGAAGTTGAGCCAACAGATAAGCCGGCATCGCCTCCCATAGAACAATCCTGCTTGCTTTTCTCCACTGTGACCACCTGAAGGCCCAGAGTTAGTGCAGGTCCCAGCTCACACCAGGGCAAACCCCTCAGCTGGTCGCTGTGTAAAGAGGAGGAGGGGAGAAGGAATGACTTGGCTGGCTATTCCGAGAAAAACCATTTGTTCACTTACCTTTACGAGCATCCTCTTGGAGGATGAAAACATCCTTGCATATCTCTGGCTACCAGTATCTTTGGAGAAGAATGTCAACATGCTGGAGAGGAAGAGTGGCTTCCCCTCTTTGCATTAAGCTTAAGGAGAGAGGCGTCAAGAGAAGCATTTAGGCAGCATGACACGTGTCCTCTGGATTTGAAGAAATGGGGACTGGTATCACCCTTTCTCCAGAAAATTCCAGAAAAAGAAGCTGAGCCTGTCACACGTGTCCAGAAGCTGGCAAGGCAACTGTTGCATGGGGTTCCCACAGGCCAGAGATAGGGTCCTTTGGGGGAAGCCTCCCTGGCTTGCCTTGAGATCAACTCTACCAGGAGGACACCCTGTAACCTGACATAGGAAAGAAGGGGTCGGGGACACAGGAGGGAGCATCAGCAGCCAAGGCAAAGGTACTGCAGGTGAGAGATCCTCAGTGATCGGAGGAGATCCTGAATAACCCACAAAAGCAGACTGCAAGAAAAATTCATATATGGAATCTGCTATATCTAAGAAGGCCAACACCAGACTACCTGTGCCAGACGGGTGAGACATTTTTTTCCCCTATCTCTCCTCCACTCCATTTCAATCCCAGAAGAGTCAGATGTAATCTCATGGATGGGGAAGGAGTAAAAGAACTGGTGGTAAAGAGGAGATTTAAAGGTCCCTGCCTCCCCTCCCCCACGACGTGCTTTCAAGCCAAAATAGTCTCTAAGGGAAAGGAAAGGTTTCAAATGGATGACAGTTTAGAGTTTTTATGTTACATTAAACTATACTGTTTATTGACTGAAAAAGATATAAAAACTGCAATTTCATCCAGGCGTGGGAAGCATGATTTTATGGAGCAGGTGTCCAAAGACGGTGGTGAGAAAAATATTAAGTTTCTCTTCTTTCTTTCTACCAAGTCCAGCTCATTGAGGAAATCATGCACACAGGTAACAGCGGCTCATAGGAAAATGCGCAACAGTTCTACATAGTTACTTTGGGTCCAGAGGCGGGGATTTCTCTTCAGGCTCCTCTCATTGGAGATACGTAAGTACACTACCATCTGCTCAAGAAGGCTTTTGAGAGCCCAGGACTGTTGTAAGACAGTCGTCTACAGGGAACTGTGAGAGGAAGGGTCCGAATTCAAGGACTGGCTCCGCACTGGGTTCTGACAGGCTACTCCCAGTTCCTGATCAAGGTGTCCAAGGACCCTGATCCCTCCTCTTCCCCAGCTCCACTCCTATCCTTCTTCTCTCGTCCATCCTTAGCCTGTCAGATCTCTGGGAGAGGACACCCCAGCCCTGCAAGCATGCATCTGTATCTTTCTGTCTTGAACTTAAACCGAGATTTACATCTTTGGATCTGTTTCAGTGTGGACCAGGAGAAAGGGAGAAACAGAAATAGTCCTTGAGGTACTGGTAAGAGAACAAGAGGAGATAAAGCCCTGTCACATGTATGTGTGTAGATACCCGGAAAAAACTGAGAAGTGTAACAACAACTATGGCTGAATGGTAACATTCCAAGTGACTTCTTTTTCACTCTCGATCTTTTTGTTTCTTTCAACATTTTATTTTTTTAATTGTTCTAAAATTACCATAAATGTGTATCTGTATAGAAATAGACATTGAAACCTCTGGATGTGTAAGCAAGCAACATCCAGATATGTAAGTCAAGGCAGGCATCCTGGGAGAATGTCCTCATCACCGTAAGGATAGGATGGGAAGCAGAACGCTAAAGCCTGCAGCCTGCAAAACGGAGAAGTGTATCTGCCGGCCCTTTTCTGTCAGCATTTAGAGTCAAGTGTCTCTCATCTTGGAAAAAGCCCTCCCTGGACACCATATTCTCGAACACACAGGTCCGTCACCACCCAAGTGAAACTTCTTCAAAGTGTCTCTGCTCACTGCCCTCGCTTCATTTCCCATCAACCCCTTTATCACCTCACCAGAACACCAGCCTCCAATTTTCCTTTCTTGGCTAAACTTCAGGGGTCTGAAGAGAGTCCTTCTTACACGGACTACTGCAGCCACAGATGAAGAGGTGCCTAGGGAGGCCAGATGGTCTACTAAACACCAACTAGGACATTGCCCTCACCAGACACACGGAGAATTCTGGAGGATTAAGGCACCCTTTCAATCAAGACTGTGAACTATTCTCTTGTTTGAATGACATGTGATCGGAATTGTTATCTTTGCTTTTTGGAAAATCCATAGGAGAAAAAGTCAAACCACAGGATCCAAATAGGAGAGAACAAATCAAATATTAAGACTATGAATTAATCCTTTAATAGTTGGGCATGAGCTAGAAGGAAATGCATTAAAATATGAACATCTCGGGGCACCTGGGTGGCTCAGTCGGTTGAGCGTCCATCCGACTTCGGCTCAGGTCATGATCTCACAGTTCATGAGTTCCAGCCTCATGTCGGGCTCTGTGCTGACAGCTCAGAGCCTGGAACTTGCTTCAGATTCTGTGTCTCCCTCTCTCTCTGCCCCTTCCCCGCTCATGCTCTCTCTCTGTCTCTAAAAAATGAATAAATGTTAAAAAAAAATTTTTAAATATGAACATCTCTGGGGGCACCTGGATTGCTCAGTTGGTTGAATGTCTGACCTCAACTCAGATCATGATCTCATGGTTCATGAGTTCAAGTCCCACATTGGGCTCTGTGCTGACAGCCTACAGCCTACTTGCGATTCTCTCTTTCTCTCTTTCTCTGCCCAACCCCCACTAGCACTCTATATCTCAAAAATAAATAAACATTTTTTTTAAAAAATCTGAACATCTCTTAAAGCAAATAAGCCCAAACTGCCCCATATCCAAATTAGGAACAAGAGAGATTGAATTAAAAGATAGAGGAAGTACAGTATAGGGATTAGAGCATGACCTCTGGAGACACGTGACCTGGATGCAAATGCCATTTATGCTGCTTATTAACCTGGAAAAATTGCATAACACCTCTTGCTTTAATTTCCTAATTTGTAAAAACATATAGATATCCACAGGATTAGGACCCTGCCCACCCTGCTCTCCTTCCTAGCACAGTATCTGGTACACACTCAGGCTATTTTCTTTTTGCCATCATTATATCTCCCCAAATTCTCTCCTGATTTCCATACTTGTATATGGAACTGCCTAAATAATATCTTGGTTAACACCCAGCCAGCTCAATACAATGTTTTGGAAACCAAATTCCTTATTCCAATCCACCTTCCAGTGTGTGCTTCCTCCAGCGTTCAATAAATATTCTTTTTTTTTTTTTTTAATTTTTTTTTTTCAACGTTTTTTATTTATTTTTGGGACAGAGAGAGACAGAGCATGAACGGGGGAGGGGCAGAGAGAGAGGGAGACACAGAATCGGAAACAGGCTCCAGGCTCCGAGCCATCAGCCCAGAGCCCGACGCGGGGCTCGAACTCACAGACCGCGAGATCGTGACCTGGCTGAAGTCGGACGCTTAACCGACTGCGCCACCCAGGCACCCCTCAATAAATATTCTTAACGATGAATGTGTTCTCTTCATCTTGTTCATCCATATTTTCAAATATTTTATTTATTTTTAATTTTTTTAACGTTTATTTATTTTTGAGACAGAGAGAAACAGAGCATGAACAGGGGAGGGGCAGAGAGAGAGGGAGACACAGAATCTGAAACAGGCTCCAGGCTCTGAGCAGTCAGCACAGAGCCCGATGCGGGGCTCGAACTCATGGACGCTGAGATCATGACCTGAGCCAGAGTCGGATGCTTAACCGACCAAGCCACCCAGGCACCCCTCAAATATTTTAAATCAACATGTATAACGAAAAGTAGTGAATACTTTTATTTGTAAAAAAGAAAACTAGGCAGCAAAATTAAATTCATAAAAGAAATATCCAGTAAGGTTTAAAGGACTTTTTCCCCGAAGGTGTGTTACAGCAAAATCCAGATAAATGGATGTAGGAGTAAATGGAGAGATAAGGAAGAGCATAAAAGTCCTTTAAAGTTTATTGGGTAACCTGTTTCTTGGTAACAAAATGTGATTTTAGGAAGGGGCAAAGGAGGGAGCTGAAGAGAAGTCTGCAGAAGGAGGATCTGGAGAAAATTACCAAAAACAAAATCTCCCGCCAACCAAGAAAACCTACTTCCACAAAAGTGGGAGACAACAAAACAGTTTTTATGATTGAATAAGCGTTCGACCAGAATGTGATGCTCCTCACGGGAAAATTGACTAAAGTGATTGGGAAGACAGAAAAGAATCTCACCCTCTTCTATCACCAAGTACATGCAGCGGACTGCATACGTGTTCTCCAGATAACGACAACTAGTCCCCAGGGGAGAGGGCTTGACCACACCATTTGTTACACACAGTTCAAACTCACCCAGTAATTGGGGTGGCCGTGGGCATGAGCTAATTGCCTTTATCCAAAGGAAAAATACACTTCTCCGATCTTTATGACGGGAGGTGGTTTTAGTGCTTGGAGCCAGGCACCTTAGTTAGACTCCTACCCTCCATGGGGACTCGGAGAGGGAGGCCCTGTGGGCCCTGAGGATGACATTTCAGAGAGATGGCTCCTGGGTCCTGAAAACAATATTCCTGGGTTGTAAAACCTGCAAGGAGCTCTTTTAAAGATTTATATCCCAAAGAGGCAGAAAAAGAATTTACAATTTTGAGTTTTCTAAAGTAAAGGCTCTAAGGAAAGGGAGGAGGAGTGAGGCCTACAGAAGAGAAAGTTTACCCGGAAGAGAATGAGAAGGGGGAAACCAGGATGAGTTAGCAAATTGACTCCTTGAGCTCTTGCTGTGGATCATGGGTTCTAAGCGGTACTTTAGCCCAGGTTGTTTTGTGCCTCACCAGTCTGTGTCTCCCAGGAACATGAGGAGGACCTGTGAATCGTGTGGTGCACAGATTCAGGTGCAAGTTGCACAGGCAAGTAAGGTGCACATGGCCACAGTGTCTAGAGATACTTGTCGTTTTGTTCTTGGAGCCATTTTATGCTACAATGTTTGTGACAGCATGTTGACTTTGAAATTCTAAATTACTTTAGAAATATCAGTTATTATGTTTTATTATTATTTTTGCTTCGTTTATTTTATTTTTTAAATGTTTTATTTATTTTTGAGAGAGAGAGACAGACAGAGAATGAGCAGGGGAGGGGCAGAGAGAGAAGGAGACATAGAATCCAAAGCAGGCTCCAGGCTCTGAACTGTCAGCACAAAGCCCAACGCGGGGCTCGAATTCATGGACCATGAGATCTTGACCTGAGCTGAAGTCGGACACTTAACTGACTGAGCCACCCAGGCACCCCAGTTATTATTTTTCCTATGAATGTCCTGCCACATAGACAAAAATGTTCATGCCTCTCGAATGCACAAACTTCAACCTAAGTATTCACCTTCTCTTGGATTCATCAGCCTTCCCAACTGCAAAATGAGTGGGTGAAATACTGAAAAGGAGGCTAAATTCCAAATTACACATGTATTCTTGCCTGAAGTTAAAACTAAGAAGATTAGAACTTCCCAGGTTGCCAAGAGGAAGTAGGGCAGTGCCCCAAACCATAAACTCATAAGGAAATCCTAGAAGGCAAACAATCCTAAGTTCCAAAGTCAGGAAGCCCATGTAGTCAAAGATGAAGAACCAGCACCAGTCTCAGGTGTGAGGTCATGATTCTTTCTGTTGACCTCATGCCCTGACCTCCATTCCCCAAACTCAGCACCAGGCCAGAGTTTCTGGGTTAAAGGGCTTTTCTGATCACACCCACATGAAATACCCTTAGTCTCTCTCACCGGACAAGCCCAGGAGGCTTATCACCTGAGAAGTGGTAATGGCTAGAGCCTGATGGATTTCTGAATCAACTGGGATTATGAAAGAGAAGCCGTGTACTATAGCAGAAAGAGCCAGGACTAAGAATCAGCTAACCAGGACTGTAGTGCCAACTTCACAATTTATTAGCTGGGTGATGGGGGGGGCGGGGGGTATTCTAAGCAAAAGGAGCAGCCATACAAAGATCTGGTGGGGGGAAAGAGCACAGACCTGTCAAAGGGGACATTCATGCTCAAAATGGAGATATCAAAGGGGTGCATGGGGACTGGAATAGGGAAAGGAGAACTTTCTAGAAAAGGACCAGACTTATTTTCAACTTTTTATCGTAAAATAAAATACAGATACAGAAAACCATCCAAAATAAATGCATACTTTACTGAATTATTTAAGGCAAACACCCATGTAGCCCACCAGCCATCTCATAAAACATTGCCGACCACCATAGAAACCTATCCAAGTGCCCCATCCCTATCACAACTGCCTTCATCCCACCACAAGTGACCACTATCTTAATGTTTATAATATTTTCCTTGTGTTTGTTTATGACTTTATCACCCAAGTGTGCATTCCTGTCCACCATAGTTTAAAGTTATTTTTTTTTAATGTTTGTAATGTTTTTAAGTGCTTTTTAATTTAAAGGTTTTCCCCTCCATCTCTTTCTTTTCCTTTCAATGTACTGATTGAAGATAACCTTTGACCTATAGACAGACAGTTGACCTGTATAGTTCCTGACAGTCCAGATTTTTGATGATTCTGTATTGATGTTCAGCTCAACATGCCTCTCTCCTCTTGCATTTTCAGCAAACTGACAACTGAATCCAGACAACTCGATGTTTGATCCTTTTCATAAGACTATCTAGGCAGCATTTTGTCCTTTCACCAAGAGGCAGATAATATCTGATGCTCTCTTTTTTGTGCGTGATGTTAACAGTCACTGATGTCCAATGTCTAAATCCATTAATGAACTGGGAGCTGCAAAGTGGTGATATTCTAACATTTTTTTTCATGTATTAGTTGGAATGCATTTATTCAGAGACACTTCCTTCATCTACGATGTGGTTGCCCAATGGTACAGTCCATATAGGCAGAATAAGTACTCAATTATTTCCCTTTATTAACAAGTTGTAAAGGTAATGGATTGATTTCCTGTCATCCTCCAAACATGACAAGTAAGCCAGACACAGAAATACAAATACCCCATGATCTCACTTGCATATGAAATCTAAAATAACCAAATTCATAGAAGCACAGAGTAAAATGGTGGTCGCCAGGCGATGTTGGCCAAAGTGTATAAAGTTTCTGTTATGCAAATCAAATAAGTTCCGGAGCTCTAATTGCAATACAGTGACTATAACTAACAATACTGTACTGTATACTTGAAATTTGTTGAGAGAAAAACATCTTAAATATTGTCACCACACAAAACATTGTAACTTCATAAGGTAATGATAACTAGCATGACTGTGGTGATCATTTCACAATGTACATGTATACCAAAACATCACATTGTGTATCTTAAATATATGCAATTTCTATTTGTCAATTATATCCCAATAAAGCTGGAAAATTTTTAAATAAATTAATGGATACCATTGATTACATTAACAGAATAAATTATTATTTATTAATAGAATAAATAAGGTAAATATATAAATATCTTAATAGATGCAGAAAAGCATCTGATTAAATTTCATATCCATTCATGGTAAAAACTTTTGCAAACTAGGAATATAAAAGTGCTTTCTCAATCTAGAGTATCTTTTTATTTTTTTAAAGTATCTTTTTTAAAAGACCTACATTAAATATGATATTGATGGTGAATTAATGAAAGTTTTCCACCTGAAATCAAAAATAAAACAAGAATACCTGATTTCACCATGTCTGTTCATATTGCATTAGAGGTCCTCGCCATTGCCAAAAGGCAAGAAAAAAATGTAAGAATTGGAAAGGAAGAAATGAAACTGTCATCGTTCCCACACAACATGATTATATCATGATTGTAAATGTGGAAAACCCCAAAGAACTTGCAATCAGACTATTAGGTAATTTGAACTAAGTCATTGGACATAAGGCCAATTTAGAAAAATCAACTGTATTTCTACATATACAAGGAGGGAACAATTAGAAAATAAAATCTAAAAATAGCATTTACAATAGCATCAAAAAGTCCAAATTGCAGGAATAAGCCTAAAAAATTTTTCTACACAGCAGTTACAAAACATTATTAATATTATATTGCTAATTCAAAATTAGTAATAAATGAAGGGATAGATCATGTTCATGAATGGACAGACTCAATATTGTAAGCTGTCTATTACCTCCAAATTGATCTATGGATTCAATGTTATCCCAATAAATATACCAGCCAGTTTTGGTCCTGGATGAAAAAAAAGATTCCTAATTCTTAAAAACACAGGATGATCAAACAGCCCCATAATCGCTCATTTACATTATTTTACATTATACAATAATAGTCTGAAAATAACAATATCAATACTACCACCTCCAATACTCAGAATGTATTTTTAAATTGCCTGTGCTCTCTTCTGATTCTCATATCCAATATCTCAATCTACTGAATACATAACCAGCTCGTGCTGTACTCGCCTTTTAAACTCTCATTTAGTTTTAGTTCTACATGTAACTGTTTTTTTAATGCTTGCCACCATTCCTTCTGGTGAGATTTCTCTAGTCATTCTGATTGTCCAAAGCTCACACTCTTAACAGATTCCTCAGGACATGCACATTGGTAACAGTGACATAAAATCTTTGACTCACATTTTCTTTCCTTGAAATCTTAAATATTTTATTTCCATTTTTTTTCTTTTTTTAAGATTATTTTGTTTTATTTTATTTTATTTTTATTTTAGTAATCTCTACACCCCTCTATGTGAGTGGGGCTCAAACTTGTGACCCCAAGATCAAGAGTTGCAGGTTCCATCAGCTGAGCCAGCCAGGCGCCCCCATTTTTTCTTGCACAAAGCATTGCCATCAAAAACCCTGATGATAATCTAATATTGTTGCCTACAGACCCAAAGGCTTTTTGTCTTACTTTGAAGTCCAGCAACTTGACTACTCTCTGTCCTGGTGTTCATTACTCTGGGCTGATATTCTCAAGCAGAAGGTATGCTCTTTCCATTTGTATCTTCAACTCTGTCTGATTTCAGGGAAGTTCTTGAAGTATGGATTTTAGTTTGTTCTAGTCCTTCTCCGTGGTTTTCTTCTTTAGGGACTTCAATTATGTGCTTGTGGATTTCTTTTGCCTTTCTTCAACATCTGTCACTTCCTCTTGAATTTTATCTCTTCCACTTCTTTTTTTTTCTTTTTAAATTGTTCCTACTTTTCACTTCTACCTACCTGGCATTATCTGTTTTGTTAATTCATTTTTATATTCCTTCTCATGAAGTTCATTCTGAAGTGATTTTTTTTCTTCTATTCCTCTTTCTTTCCTGAGTTTGGCCACCTTGTTTCTGAGTTCATAATTCTGATTTATGTTGTTCTTTTATATCTCACAACATTTTCTCAATGCCTTTTACCACATTTTGAAATAAAAGATTACCAGATTTGAACTGCCTTGTAGATATGTTTTCTTGGCTTTCCTTGTCTGTAGGAATGGTATCCTGCTTTTTCTTTTTTATAAATACTTTTCTGTTGCTCATTTTTTAAAGTTCATTTATTTTGAGAGAGAGAGAATGAGCACACACACGAGTCGGTGAGGAACAGAGGGAGAGAGAGAGAGAGAGAGAGAGAGAGAGAGAGAGAGAGAGAGAGAGAATCCCAAGCAGGCTCCACGCTCAGTGCAGAGCCTGACCCAGGACTTGATCCCACGACTGTGAGACCATGACCTGAGTCAAAATCAAGAGTCAGGTGTTCAACCAACTGAGCCACCCAGGCACCCCTCCTGTTGCTCAATTTTAAATGAAATTCATATCCCTGGCCTTTTAGAAGGAACATGGTTCAGAGTGGCTTTGCTAACTTTGCAGAGCCCCCTTTTCTGTTGTTCTCAATATGGCAGCTTAACTGTGAGATTTCCCAGCTCTGCTCCCCTACCCTGCCTTTACATTTTCTTCCCTACTTTTTGTCTCTTGTCCCTATCTTACTCAATTTTTATTCTCCTCTCAGAAGTTCCTCCTCCCTGGAAGGGACGCATTGTGGTTTTGTATCAACTGTTTCCTAGGGGCTTTGGCCAACACCCTGCTGACTTAACACAGGCCGCTGACACCCACCTGCTAGTGGAGTGAGGAAAACCCTTCTCATTTCAGCTACTGTTTTCAGATTGGTCTGCAATACCTTCCAGGGAATATCTTTTGGGTATTTAGGAGTTTTTCTGCTCTTGAGTTTGCAGGGTTTCCCATTGTTTGTCTCTGCCTTCTCCCTTCTAAACAGGACTAACACAATTTTGTGTCAATGAGTGACTTCCTCTCATCCCCTTGTATTTGGGGTTTGTGATATTTGTCAGCAAGTTTTGTTGTAAATATTGTACATGAGTTTTGGGTTTTGCCATCCAGTTACTCTGTCTTTTAAGTGGAGACTCAGAAAAAAATTAAATCTATGCTGCAGCTGCCCCATTTTCTTAGAATTCCCACCCCCCCAAAAAAAGCACTAGCTTTTCAAAAGCCTTAATGCCGTGGTAAGGAGTTTAGAATTCATCTTGCAGGTAATGGGCTGACAAAGATTTTTGAAAGTAAAAGCTGACATGACAGTATGCTTTTTCAAAAGCTCATTCTGGCAAAACCATAGACAGAAAGCTTGGAGGCAAGGATACCAACTAGAAGGTTATTGTCATAGCACAAACAAGAGTTGTAGCATTCTGGATGTAGGCAGTGACAATGACAATAGATAAGAGGGCACAAAAGTTAGAGAATCCATGTGTCAGTGCCCCTAACAACTGGCATGCATGTTTCCTGGACACATTCCTTACTTTTTATTTTATTCCTTACCCTTTTATTTTCAACAGCCTGGCTTCTTCCTCCAAGGGAGCAGTCTGAAGAGCTCAGACCATAACCCCACTCTCCTTCATATCAGGCCTCACCCCAACACTGAGCCCCAGAACTACCTGGGGAGGAGAGTGATATGCTGGCCCAGGTCCCCTTGTCTTCCAGAACCTCAGAGGACGTAGGAGGGCATTCCCACCTTCCTTCAGGTGCATGGTCCCAGTCTCAGGCTTGCCAACCCTCTGAATGTTAGTCTTCTTCTCAGGAATATCCTTGGAGTTGGAAGGAGCTCCCTGGGATTTGGTCAAATAAAGAACAGAACCTGCACACAATCAGAGCAGCAATTCAAGACTGCTCCTCAGGACTCAACACCCAGCTTCCATGGTCTCTGGCCACTTGGTAGCAGCAAGCCTTAGAGGGAGACCTCAGTCCACGGACAAGGGAAGAGAAGCACAGGTGACCAGCTGGGGTCAGGGCATCCTCCCTTTGCCCACAGAAGGTAGGAAACGAGAAGAGATTTCTGTGTCTCTCTATTATTCATTGATTTGACAAACACATAGCAAGTACCTTCCACGCAAGTGCACTGTGGGATTACAAAAACAAAACAGGCAGGGGCTGGACCGGGTGGATGAGGGAGAGTCTGATGTAGGGCGGGGTGGCCTCAGATGACTTCTGGAGGGAAAGGAGGGCCAAAGGGACCATCAGCCTGCTCCCACAGCACCCTCTGCTGTCCCAGATTTGCTGTGGCTGTCAGGGCAGCTTCTGATCTTGCTGGGACTGACTCCTTCAACACACTCAATCCTCATTCACCCAGAGGGCAGCCTCCACATCTTCAGAATGGGCTGCGGGAACAGGGAGAAGCAGAAAACACATAAAGTTGATAGAAAACCATTCTTAACCCAGTGTTTCTCTTAGGCAAAAGTGTCCTGGGGCTGGGGGAAGAGGGGCAGGGGCAAGGGTTATGAACACTGTCCAGAGCATGGACTCAGAATCCTCCCTGGAAAGGGAGCTTTCCACCTAGGCAGCACTCCAGCCCCATTGCAGGCTATCTAGCATTGGCCAGAGAGCACTGGGAGACCTGAAGAGGGACCAGCCCACACGATGGGATGTCTGGAACCAGGAGGGGCCTGGGAGGGATCTAATGATGCCTTCTTGTTTTATACAGGAGGAGGCGGAAGCCAAGGGAGGGGTGGTAGCTTTCCAGGGAGACCCAGGGTGCCACTGGCAAAGTTGTGAGAAGAATCCAGGTTCTCCCAGACACTCAGCAGAAGGGATCCCATGGAATGACCTTTACAGACCAAAAGTGAACTACACATGATGCAGGATGCTGCCTATGGACGTGATACAATGGAGGGAGGGGGGCAGAAACTCATCACTCGTCAGCATCAGCTATGGCAAAAGTGAAAAACATTCTAAGACAAAGGGACAGGATGTGGGACCAAGTGACTCTGCTTAATAGATACAGACACAAGGTTGAGACCCCAGGGAAGCCCCACGTAGACCCAGAATATGCCCGCAGTTCTGAAACCATCCTACCTTGTGGGTCCCTTGCTACCACTCCTGATTCTTATCCACATGCTCTCCTAGAACAGGGCTAGTTTTCTTGACATTCCCCACACTCTTGACCCTCTTTGGAAACTCAGCCTTTAAATTATCCCTGGATATGAAAACTGCCCCTTTTCCTTAACTTTAAATTCCAACATGCTAAGAGTTTTTATGCTAGAAGAGAGAAGGGAGGTAGCCAGGCCAGAATCTGTTCTCATGAATCGTTCCAGAGAGTGTCACTGCTGTCTCACCACATTCTGGCCCATGAAATCCTCCCTACCTCATGCATGAAAAAAATACCCTCTGTTTAATTCATTTAGCCCAGCAGAAGTAGTCTGGAATGTTCAGCATGATTTTATTTAAACGAAAATAAATGGGGAATTAAGGAACAAAAAAACCCAGGATTCCAACAGCCCAGCGAATAGAATCCTGACTCCACCAGGGAATGCTCACTGTCCGGGCCCACAGGCTGTGCGGTCTCCTCCTTCCTCCCCAGACTGCTGCGGGATCCAGAAACAACTGGCCGAAACTGCAGGTGCCCCGCCTGAGTTCTCAGCTTCCCTTGTCTCTGGCCTGTGTTCATTCGAATGAACTCTCTCCCACTCCACCATCCAGAAACATCCATGATACAGCCAAGCGCTGCCTCACTTAAACTCATGATGTGGGATCAGCCAGCCAGTTCTGCTTTCTGTGTGGCAATCAACCAGGAAGCTGGTGGCGGGAAGAGGCAGGATAAAGGACAGGCAGAGAACTGACACTCAGACTCGGTGTGTTACAACCAGCAGGGGCCTAAGGGTCAACCATTGCCCAACATTCAGGTGGGACTCTACTCCTTCTCCCGAGGGCCTCCTCATACATGCAAACCAAATTACATCATTCTTATTATAGAATAATTTAGAACAAAAATAAGTGGCTATAAACCTCATGCCTCCAACATAATGGCATAATTTATCCAGACTGTACATTTTTTTGTGCATAAGAGAATATTTTAGTGAGCTTGGTAATACCAAAAGAAAGGAAGGCAAAAGAAAACTAGAAAACTCAGAGGCCAATTTGAACATTTAAAACAAAGTATTTGGGGGGCACCTGGGGTGGCTCAGTCGGTTAAGCATCCACCTTCAGCTCAGGTCATGATCTCATGGTTCATAAGTTCGAGCCCCACATCAGACTCCGTGCTGAGGGTGTGGAGCCTGCTTAGGGTTCTCTCTCTCTCTCCCTCTCTCTCTCTCTGCCCCTCCCCAACTTGTGCTCTATCTCAAAATAAATTTTTAAAAAACTAAAATAAATAAATAAATAAATAAATAAATAAAGTATTTTTATTTGTGGTGATTACAAGGAATTCCTTTGGAAGAACAGGGCTCTCTGAATAAAACTCACAAAAGGTAAAGGAAAACAGCAAAGTAACAGTTGATCTGTTCCTCATTTCATTGGTAGAAAAACAACAGTTCACATGATTATCATATCTGCAAGGGTCAGTCTGTCATCTGCAGCCATTGGTATTATAAAGTCAGAGTTAAGTTTCTTTCCACAAGGGAGTTAACTCGCAGGATAAAGGCTCAGAAAAGAGGAAGAGTGCTTGATAAAATTGTGGTTTATTGTGATGTATCATAGGATACAAATTTTTCTCTCCAGCTGAGGTCTGTGTTGCACACAGCTGGCAAAAATGGGGCATGCCTGGTGTCTGCCTTCTCAGTGGAGAAAGGTGGAGTTCTCTTGGTGGTAGGAGACAAAGAGAACTCAACTATTTAAACTAATGGGTAACCAGCACAGTGCACATGGCTGAGTGAGGAGATGAAAAATAAAGTCAGGTAAATGGATAAAGGTGCCAGGGGAACGATGATGGCCTGGAGAGAGTGAAGGTCTAAGGAGTGAGAGACAGTGTGAAGTTCCCTGTGGCAGTCAGAGCCAATGAAATCTGGGACATGGATGATGAATATTCACCATTAAAGTGCTTTTGTGCTGGAATTTAACCCCAAGTTTTCAGCAAAGACAAAAAACTTATGTTGGTGTTGCTCAGAGAAATTCAGAGAAGGGGGCTCTGTCCCATATTTGGGGATATTCAGGGCACAGAGAACAGTTCCAGGAATCAAGACACAAATGATATTTACAGTTGAGCAGGAAGAAAGTCATAGGGAAAAGCCTCAAAAGAGCAGAAGCTCTTGGGAATCCACACAGATATTAACAAGGAAATTGGATTTCTCCCAGTGGGAAGGGGGATCAAGTCTGTGTATTATGTCTTAAAAACAAGTATTAGAGAAAGCAGGTAACACTAAAGCTGTCCCTAACCCCCCTTGCCCACCCCTACATTGAGAAAGCTGGACTTCAAATGCATGAAATGAGGAATGCATGATACAGCAGAAATCACACAATTAGAATATAAGGCAAGGGAAAGAATTTCTCTCACCCTCTCCTCTAGACCATCAGCCCTGCCCATTTGCCTCCCTTCTTTCTGCCATTCTGATGCTATGGATGGAATGACTTCTTGAGACCCCCATCATCTAAGTGTCTAAGTCTCTGAGGAGGTTAAAGGTTCCCACTTGCCCGGTGAGTGAGCCTCTTCTTTGTCATTAACTCAGAACAGGAAGTGGGGAAGAGGTTGGAATTCTCCCCAGGAGAGAGCCAGAGGACCAGACCGAGCCAACACTTGTGGCCAACTGAGGGCATCTCAGGACTGTGGTCTCTGGAGTTCTTAGAATCTCAGCAGAGAACAAGGCTAGTTGTCTCCTGCAAACCTCACTGGCAGCTTCTTTCCTCAACCTCCAGCCCCACAATGCCTCAGGCTCACACATGAATTAACAAGAACATAAAAATCCTATTTGTCCAAGTCACCTCCATGAGGAAATTGGCTCTCCACACAGCTGGCTCCACCCTCAGCACCTCTGGGGATTAGGAAGTGGGTCGTAAGCACTGTAAGTTGAGAACATAGACCTATTTCAGGTCCTGTATACTTTAGAACTGCCTCCAATTATCCAAAGACACAGACCAACAGGAGACACAATGACCTCCCTTTCTCCCTGTTTCAAACTCCGTTGTCTCACCTCAGCTTTCTACCAAATGCCCCTCCTCACCTCTGTTATTCCCCCTGATATAACGGGTCTCACCTCACTTCCACTCATTCATATTCCCCAATTCTGCATCCGAGCCCTACACTAACAAGTCCCCAGCCCTGAAGGCCCATATTCCCACTCCTCTCCTCGGGGTCTCTGTGTCCACGAAGTCTCCCCAAATTAGTTCCTCCCCCACAACTTCCCGTGGTCTGATAGTCCTCAACTCTCCATCCCCCCAGAAGAAAGGGATTGAGAATGTACTAAGTGTTCCAAAGACCTGGCAAAGGTCAGTTCCTAACTGGATGGTAATAAAGAGAGGAGAATATATTTGTCTCAAATAAACCAGGACTTCTCCACATTCTTCAAACTTATCGCTTTGGAAAGCCATACTCATCCCAATGGACTTCCATTGCTCCAAAATGTTCTCCCCTTTTGAAAGGACTTTCAGAGGCAGTCTGAACCTGGTGATGAAAGGGAACCTGGTGATGAAGCAACCAAACCGAGTTTCAACCCAAACCTCTCTCCACCTTCTTCCTCACCATTGGTTCCAAATGGTAGTTGATCATTGCTAAATATTAGCTCACTTTCAGAAGCACATGATAGGTCCCTTTGGGAGTCCCAAAGCCTGGGACATTGACTCTGAGAACATTTTGTAGGCAGGCATATGTAACATTCAGCCAGTTTACCTCCTGGTCATACTCAATGCACTTGACCAAGATGACTGGTCAGCTTCTACCAGCTCAGGGAAAAAACTTGTTACTGCAGTGGCCTCAGGTGCTTGCCAGAAAAACCAGTGAATCACTCAGAGTGGTCAGTTGACCAGGTAAAGCACCTTCTGTCCATGTCTTAGATGCAGGGAACATCATCCCCATCCTCCTCACCCTCTATATTCCAGGTTCCCTAGCCTACTGTTGAGGATAGGGCCCCGTACCCAGCTAGAGAAGAAAGAGAAAGAACACACAGGACAGGAGGAGGGTCAGATCAGCACCCCAACGATCACCAGGATGTTTAACCAGGCATTCAGGAACAATCACCTACTCAAATAACCCAGAGGACAGGGGTGTACTTTTCTTTAACCACATCCAGGGAAGGAGGAATTAAAGTCTTCAGGGCATCATCCCTGTCCCCGCTCCCTCCCCACACCTCCTCCCTCTCCATTTTGGGTAACAGCCCCAGCTTGGTCACAGATCATTACAGAGCTGTTTTAAATTCATGAAAACATTTTGTTTTAAATTAATGAGAAAAAAAAAAAACTCTTTACCATTCAGACCTCTGACCCCTCACCACCATTCCTGGGAGTACTTGCCCCTTTAATTCCTGAGGCCCAGAAACTTGGAGAGTTAAGGAGGCAGGGGTGTGGTGCAGAGGCTGCCATAGGCAGCGCTGATTCCAGCACCCCGAGGGCTGATTTCCTCCTGGAAAAGACTTGTGCAAATAGCCAACAACGGTTCCTGTTGGCTGTGTAATGAACTGTCAAGATGACTTTTGAAATGAGAAGAAAGTATCCTCCTCTGCCTACACATACCTTCCACTCAAATACACACCACACACCCACACACAGGTACACACACACATACACACACACCACACACAAACACACCAGACACCATACCACACGCACACCACAGGCACTCACATACACCACACGTAGAACTACACATACTCAACCACAAACACAAATAACACACACCACACATAAACACGCATATATATACATCACCTACATATACACCATTCACCAGACACGACATACCACACACATACCATTTACACACACACACACCACACGTATACCCACACCACACACCACACGCATACAACTACATACACCCACACCACATACCCTCATACACACCCCTGTGCTCTGCTACAACTGGAATCTCACCCCACGCAAGGCCCTCCCATCTCGGACTCTCTCCTGCGCTAGATTTCAGATCTCCAGAATTGTAGCACCTCCTATCCCTCACTCTCTTGTCCATAATACCTCTGGGTATTTCCTCTAACATTTCTACTCTTCCCTCAGCAGGTTTAGACCTTCATTTTTTTCCTCCTTAGACCTTCATTTTTTTTTTTTCCTCTTCCTGGCACACCTCACTATAGGCCATATTAACATCAAATTCGTTAGTTTAATTTTATTACCAGGCCTGGACTGTGAGCTCCACAAGGGTAGAAACCCTGTCACACTGACCTCTCTGATGCCAGTGTCCGGTATCTGCAGAAGAACTGGAGCCCCTGCCTACCTTCCTCTGAGGTCTCCCCGCTCCTCCCTGCTGTGCCTCCCACTTTGATATGAGACTTGACTCCCTGACTCCCAACTTTATTCCCACCCTAGACTACAGGAACTACCTGACCTTTCCTTCTGAAGACTCTTCTGGAAGCCATCAGTTAAACACAGTAGCACCATTCTCTGTCAAGCCGAATGTTCCCCATATCATAGCCTGTCCCCAGGGCCCTTCCTCGGGGGGTCCCACCACAGACCACTTAGGAATTCCAAACCCAGTGCCGGCCCTCTTTGCCATGGAACCCCATAGAGACCCTCCACACTTCTGAGAACATGCAAGCTTTCTTTCCAGACTCAAGGAAGCTTCTATGGCCTGAATCACCAGATTTCCACACTACAGGCACAAACCCACTTTGCAAGACAGAGGGAGCTATCAGCCTAGGTTCCCTTAATAAACCCCACAGATACCACAGCAAAGCATACCTCAAGGGACTGGGTATATAAGTGAAATTCCCAGTTTCCAAAAGATTAATCTAAACATAGTCCACTAGCTCCACATGCCTTCAGCCCAAATTCTGAAGGCATGTGGCTTCACACATTTAGTCTCACTTCATCAAAAAAAAAAAAAAAAAAAAAAAAACTGCCTTCTTACTGCGTTAAGGCATCTTGATTCGGGCTGTGAATACAAAGACAAGTTAAACATGGTCCTGGCACCACACAGCTTGAAGTCTGGTGTGGGAGACCTAGCTCTATGCAGATAACCTGGGGACGGGCTGATTGATGCAAAGAGAGAAGGAAGCACAAGGAACCAATAAGAGCACACAGCCCAGAGCTCTGACCTAACTGGGTAGGGAGAGGAAGGAGGGCAAGAATGCCAAGGAAACTTCCGGGAAGAGGGTATTCCTGGTCTGAATCTTGGAGGATGAATAGAAAGAAGCCATGCCATCTAGATGTAGGAGAGCATTAAAGAGAGTAGGCAGAGGAAAACACGTAAAGAGGCAGAAGCTAGAAAAAACAAAATTTATGCAAGAGATTGAAAGAAATGTGACATGACTGAAGCAGAGTCCAGATGAGGGAGTGAGGAGGGGTTGGCACTGAAGAGAGAGACAGGAGACCCTCATGAAAGGACACATGAACTCACCCAGGCTTGCCTATTAGAAATCACTAGACAGCCAGTAGACTGGAAGCTGAGACTATCAGAGGGAAAGCCAGTGATGGGACCATGTCTTTAGTGGAGATGAGAAATGGTGGAGCCCTGGAAATGACAAAAAGGCAGCATGTAAAGAGGGAGACGTGATGGGTGTCAATGACCTTGTGACATAGGTGGTCTGGGAGAAGGAAAAATGTGAAATTCCTCTCAGATGTCTATTTAGATTGCTGGGTGAATGTTGTGCTGTCCGAACAGAAAACAGTGGGAAAGGATGAGCAGGGGATGGGGGGAAGCTGGACGAGACCAGTTTGCAGCTTATAGGGTTTGATAGGTTTCCGGTAGGTCCTGTAACTGCTCATTTGTTGGTGGGTATTAACATCCGGGTGATGGATCAGAGCTGGAATGTGGATGTGGAAGTAATAATTGTGACTCTAGGGAAAGGGGGAAAGGGCTAAGAATAGAATACTGGAGGGCAGTGAAGGGGCAAGGAAAGGTGAGTCAGGGAGTGAAGGGTCGCCAAAAAAGAGAGGAAAGGAGGGGGAGAGAGAGAGAGAAAGAGAGAGCATCCCAGCATATCACAAGGTAAAGGGTCAGCTGTGTCACAAGCCCACAGGCTGGGAAGTGGAGATCGTATCTGAGCACCTTGATAAGGATTGTTTCTGTCCCAGGGATGGTAGTGAGAACATTATGGGGCGATGGGAACATAAAGTAAAACAAGAATGTTGAGGTAGTTTTTTTCAAAAGCTTGCTTGTAAAAGGGTTGGAAAGAAGTCAGAAAGGGATAACATAAACACTTTGTTTATTTTTTCATATTAAAACTTTTTTGACGTTTATTTATTTTTGGAGACACAGAGAGACAGAGCGCGAGCAGGGGAGGGCTGTGAGAGAGGAAGACACAGAATCCAAAGAAGTTCTAGGCTCTGAGCTGTCAGCACAGAGCCTGACACAGGGCCCAAACTCACAAACCGTGAGATCACGACCTGAGCCAAAGTCAGACGCTTAACTGACTGAGCCACTCAGACTCCCCTATTTGTTTCTTTTTAAGATGTCTGTCTGTATATTGAAAAGAGAAAGCCAAGAGAGGATCACAGTGAACTAAGCAGGAGAGAACGGGGTGCTGTACAAAATGGGTTCCTGAGGTGAGGTGGGCACATCCAGAGCTCGGGGAGAAGCCTCTCTCCTTCTACACATCTGAACTTTTCCCACTGAACTTCACAAGTGTCCTGGATGGTTCTGCACACTGCTGAGACAGAGTCCGAGACTATGTGGCATGCCAAAGTCAGTCAGTTACTAAATAGAGAACCCCACCTCTAACCCTGTGGACTAGGAGGGGCATGCCTTCTCTTCCAGGGCGTGATGACTCCTACTACCACTTATGTCAATTGTCATTGTATGCCAAGTGAGGCCCTTGCCCACTGTGTGTCCCTCAAGACAACACCACAACCCACTCACCTTTGCCTGTCTGGACCCAGCAGTGCCCAGCAGCACTGGTTTGATCGAAACCCTAGTTTTCATGTTATCCTCAGCTCCCCAGCTTGGGCCTGAGAACAGATGGAGGAGGGAGATGGCCCATCTTGACATAGATATTCCTCAATAATGGATAATTATGATTAATTATACCACAGGATAATGACTATGATTTCCAATCATTGAATGAAAAACAACTGAAGTGGGGCAAGTGATTGCCTCTCCCGAGGCCACACAGCTAATAAATTACAAAGTCAAGTCACAAACCCGTATCTCCAGGGCTGGCTCTGTCATCCCAAACAAACACAAGTCCACAGGAAGGGATTGCAAGGTGAAGAGGGCACTTTTGGATTCTCCACTAATCTGGATTATCCATACTACTGGCCATCCTCCCCAGCTGAAGGACAAGCCCAGAAGAGACTACGTCCTCCTACTAATTTACCCAGAGACCTTTCTGGAGTTGACAATGATTAGCTGGAACTGAAGTCACTTTGGTGACATCTACAGAGACTGAGAAACTCTGGTTACCGTATGGAGAGCCGCAGAGAAGATCCCAGCATCTCCAGGCCTTAGTGAGGAGGGGCCTCAATATGTCCTGAAGGCAGCCTCCTGGGATGGACTTGGCCCAACCCCAGGGAAGCTCCAGCCACTCCATCATCTCCTGAGGAGGCTGAGTCTGACCTCCTGGGTCACATGGCCACTTCCCTGTGACGGAGACATTTCTGGGCACAGCCCTCCTGCCAAAGTCCCCTCCTCAGAAAGCTCTCACGGTCTCTCTTAGGACCCAGATATCACCAGAGATGGCAGCCCAGGTGATAGGTAGGATGGTGAGGGGAGAAGCAGGCAGAAGATGTTTGGATGCCAGTCAGGCTTGTGCTGGCCCCAAGGCTGATGTCCAGGACTGACCTACAGTGAAGGCGGCCACTGGCCAGCCCCAGCCAGCCCTTGTTGACTTAACAGGTGGCTCTGAGGTGGGAGAAGAGAGGAAAAAGAGAGCACACCACTGGAAGACTGGTTCCCATTGGTCCCTATCATCATTAAAAGAGGCCCAGAGAGACAGTACGCACACACTAGCTCCCAGGACCTCCAAGAATTCTGTGGTATACCTACTCTGGCACATGGAAGCATGAGGTTTACAACTCTCCTCTTCCTGGCAGCTCTGGCTGGGGTCCTGGTCTATGCCCATGAGCATGGCCCTTCCCCTGCACCCATCCTTATAGCCGCCCTAAGGTGGGCCCTGCCTCCCCTCCTCCCTTCCCCTCCTCAGCAAGGCAGTTCTCCCAAGTGTGTCTCTCCATCTCTCCTGCCTGCCACTGGGTTCACCACACAAGGGCCTGTGCCCACTAATGAAAGGAAGTGAGGCAACCTCCGGCACCTGCCTGGCTCTACAGCCCGGCCTCTCGTTTGCCCGTTCTTCTCTAGCTACTATGGAATTCCTTTTCTCCACCAATGAGCTTACCTTTGCCACCTGCCCAGGCTCTCATATAGCTGCTTGCCCATCCCCCACCCCATTCTTTTACCCGCCCACTGTCAACGCCTCCTATCCAATCTTCAAATGCTTGCCCCTTTACCTCTTCATGACTATGGATTGATTTCCTCAGAGCAGCCTCACTGAAGTCCCAGAACAGTTTAATTCCCTATTACCCATGTTATTACCTCCTGTATGCCTCCTTCCTACCACCATCATGAATGTAATTAAATCATTTTTCATGTAATTATGTTAATTCATCCAAATCCCCAACAGACTGTCAGCTTCCCCAAGCAAAGACTATCTATCTTCCTCAAAGCTATATCCTCAACTTCTAACACAATATCTAGTACCTAATACGTGCCTCATTTATGTTGTTGAAAGAATGATGGAATGGAGGGTTGATAATAATCAGAACCCATCCTGCCCCATCACTACAACCAGGTCACACCCCTTCCATTTTAATTAAGAAACTCAGACATCCAACAAGGTATAGAAGAAAGTCAGAAAATGATTCCATTCTAACAGAGATGTTATAAGTTAGCCTAGGTCTTTGGGGGAAGATAACAGAAAGACAGGTTTGGTTGAGATATTAAAAAGCATTTCTGGTAGACCTTGTGTGGCAGACATTTCTTTCCCATCTGTCCACACCCATGCTCCTGTGATTAGAGGTCTTGGAACTTCAGGGAGCCCCAGTTGGATCTGGCTTACCCACCTGACATGGCCACTCCTCCCTCCTTTGCCAGTGACACAAAGGCTGCCTCTGCCCCAGGATCGGTGAATTTATGAGTCCTTCCTCTCCTACCTGCCCCAGCTCTGGGTGAGAGGGTTAATGAGGAGGGGTGTGAATAGATGAAAGAAGAGAAGTAGAAGAGGCATTCAGGGAAAAAGTTCTGGGATACCCACCTCTAGGAGCCAGGGAGAGGAGAGACTTCCTGAAAAAGAAAATTATGTACCAGAACAAGATAGAGCCCAGGGGAGGAAAAGGTCACCCCTGCCAGAAGTAAAGGAGGGAAATGGAAAAGATAGGAAAGTTCGTCTTGACTAGCAGGAGGAAGACAACATGGTGGGGGGGTTGTCAGAAGTTTTCATCATGTCCCATCCTCAGCAACACTGCCATTCAAAACCTTTCATGTGGTTCCCCGTATCCCACCACATAACTCCCGTTTCCTGGCCTGATGCTCATGGTGCCCATGATCTGGGCAAATTTAATTTCCCCAGACTCTACCTCTTGCGTCTTCCATGTCAGGCAAAGTGAATGACTTCCCTTTTCCTGGATAACTCTCCAACCCCTCACTTGTCCAGGCCTAGCATGCTTCCAATCCCAGCCGTTCTCCAAAGCCTGCCCCCCATCCCCACTAAGAGTTCCTCCAGGTCCCTGAAAGCCTATGATACAAGCTTCTTCTTTCCAGCTGAGCTCCATCCCTCCCACACCTGCACCCACACTCTAGTCTGTCACAGAGTATCTTGCTCTGTGTGGCATTTTCTGTGTGGCCCACTCGCATTCCCATGAGGGAGAAGTTAGTCCCCTGAGCAAAACCTCTCCACACTAGGAGGCTGGTTTAGGGGATGAAAACCAGTGGTGAGGGGTGGTGGGGGGTGGTGGTGAGAAGGGGGCATTCTCTTTTAAGAGCCAACTGGTCTTTTCTTCTCTCTGAATCATAATCCACTGGAGGAAAAGTCCATGAAAGAACAGGAGACAGCAGGAAAAGACCAGAGCTGAAAAGGCCTGTGAAAGAGTAAGGCCTGGAGGGGATAAACACTACCACTGGGGGTGAGGAGGGAGCTCTTGTTCCTTTTACCCTCTCCACCTCTTGCAGCAGCCCAGGAGGCATCAACAGCTGAAAAGACAAATGCAGAAGCCCTGGAGTTAACCAAAAGGACACCAAAGACATCAATGATGCTATAGATGCAGCCTTGGACGCGGGGGGGGGGGGGGGGGGGGGGGGGGGGGGGCGGCGGGCAGGGGTTGGTTCCTACCTGCTCCCACACACAGAATTACTGGGGTGGTAATATATGCTGTGTATACCCACCTACCACCTTTCCCGTGAGAGAGCAGATGGTTCCCTCAGCAAAACCACTTCACTTTAGGGGTCCCCACAGTGCCTAGGGTGGGGGTTGGGGGTTCTCTTACAATAAAACCACTCTTCTGCCCTGAATTACTATCTGTCTTAGAAAATGGCCAAAAGGAAGAAGATGCTGTTAAGGAACTCACAAAGCCAGCACTGCATACAATTCAAGCTCAAAAAAACAATGGTGAAGGTGAGTGTGTCCCGAGACGGGTGGGACCTTGTGGGCCCCAGTATCAGCATCCCTATCCCTCCCTCCAAAGCCATGTACCCAATCCCACCCCACACGTGAGTCCTGGAACCACCACAGCACCTCCCCACTGAACCTTCACTCTTGCTGTGCCTTTAAAGATCTCCAATTTTTCATCCACATACAAACCACATGATCACCTGATACCAGATTGCCCCTGGGGTGTCAGCTCCAGCCTTCCCACTGCAGAGCCTGCCCAGGTGGAGAAAGGCAGGTCTCTTGGGCTCTGGTGAATCTACCCTTGACTCCTGTGCAAGGCCCTCCAGGGGCTGGGTGAGGTTGGAAAGCAGAAGACTGAGTTGAGGAGAATGGACATGGTGGAGCTGGGGTCTGGACCACATTCATATTCTCTTCTTTCCCACTCTTTCCTCTCCATCCTCAACTCTCTCTCCCTCTGTCTTTCCCCCTCCTTTTCTCATTTTTCTATAGCTATCCTATATGATGTCATCCATGATATTAAGGATAGGGGTACCTGAGTGGCTCAGTCATTTAAGCATCCAACTTTGGCTCAGGTCATGATCTCACAGTTCGTGGGCTCAAGCCCCACATTGGGCTCTGTCCTGACAGCTCAGAGCCTGGATCCTGTTTTGGATTCTTTGTCTCCCTCTCTCTGTGCCCCTCCCCAGCTTGCACTTTGTCTCTCTATCTCTCAAAAGTGAATAAATGTTAAAAAAAATTGTTTAAGGATAAACCCAACTTGCAGCCAAAACTGTAATGAGAAACTAAGAAATGATGCCCAGAAGCACACAGGCTTCAAGACAGTAGCATAAAACCTAAAAAAAATTTTTTTAATTAAATTAAAAATAAAACCACTATTAAGCTGAAAGCATCAAACTTAGAATATGTACATGCTTTCTTCAAAGAGAGAGGTGGTGAAAAGCCTAGTCAGGTGTCCCCAGGATGGAGGGGTCCCCCCATGAGGCATCATAAGCACCCTGGCTCTTCACCCTGAACAATAGCTTCCAGACTGAGCCTTCCCAGAGAGCAGAGACCCCAGAGAGTTTGTTCACTCATACCTGCCCCCTCATCCATGTCTGCAGGAGCTGAGCCTCCCAAATTGGTTTTCCTTTTATTCCTCAATTTCCCTGCCCAGTGACATTTTACTATGCATCAGAACGTTGACTGAGACTTTTTCCACAGCCCCAGAATTGGCCCTAGGCCCACACCTGGAAGCCACAGGCCATGAATAGCCTACATTCCATGGAGAACTTCTGATACTGGGAGCATTACACCACTCTGCTCCCCACCCTGAGACTTACCAAGAGTTAGAAAAGCCACCCAACCCCAGTCTACCCTGGGCTAGCATTCCATGCCTATGGAGTAGGAAAAAATGGAATCATCAGAGTCACTTGCTCTGTGGGCAATGCAGTGCTCCTACCAGAGTTTTTTCTTGAATGTTCCATGGAAGAAGGAGGGAGATGCTCCTTCCCTCCTCCAAGTCAAGTAAGGGGCTGTGGGAATCACTCATAGATTGGAGGTTCTAGTCCAAAAGGAGACTGGTACTCCCCTCTCTGAATGGATGCTCACTCTAGGCTAACCCGGATAGCCCAGACTGGAGCACAGTAAGACAGCTCTGGGGAGAGCCTGTGTCCCCAGGTGGCAAGAATATGTTAGTGAAGGCTACACTACTATAAATAATAACCCAAAGTATAATGGTTCAAACACAATGGTACATCTTTCTCATATACCAGATTTGAGGGAAGGGGGCAGGAGTCAGACCTCTCCATGTAATCATTTAGGGATTCGGGCTGGCAATTGCTTCGGCATCAAGGTCATTCTGTCATCTTCTTCACCATTCCAACCACACAAATGTGGAAGGATCCCACAAGATTGCTTGAAGGTTTGTCTGGGCTACACTAGTAAGTGATATAGGTTGTTGGCAAGAACTCAGTCTCATGGCCACACTTAACTGCAAGGATCTAGCAGGAAGATGATCAGCATGAATGTTGGTGTCCCTGTGGCAGAAGTTGTGGCATAGTGAACCACAAAATTGGTGCCTGATTGCCATCTGAAACTTCTGGAGGCAGGAAGTGTTTCATGGTAGACCATAGAAGAGATGTAAGAACACACTCCCACCTCAGTCTCCTGAAGCCTTTGGAGAGCAAGGGAGAGAACTTAGAAATTCCCGTTGCTCTCGTGAATGCATTTAGAAAAATGGTCAAGGGCCAAGAATCTGTACAGGAGGTTCCAGGCCAGGAGAAAGGAGGCAGAACCTGGTGACAAGGTTGAGTTGTCTGTCACTCACAGGGCCCCAGAGGAATTGTCACTTTTTGAGGGGTTCCACAGCAATGGCAGGAGCTGGGGTGAATCTGAACACCGTCCACCTGGAGACCATCACACCCTACATCAGTGGAAGTCCCTAGAAGAGCAAATAAATGGAGACCAAGCCAGAAGACCAGGACCTCTCCCTCCATTAACAGGAACCAGTCACCTTAGACGATCTCTGCCTGTCCTGTCGCACCTCCCTGAGATACAGAACCTGACCCCTTTCCCCCTTCGTGTCTCTCCAGTTAAGTGTCTGCCGGGGAAGAAAAGGAGGAAAAGTTTTAAACTGGAAGGACTCTTAACCAAAAGACACTAAAAAAGGTAGAATCTGCTTAAATATGTCACTAAAAATGGGAAAGGGAGATTTGACATATTTGGAAGCACTGTTTGCAAAAAAAGAAAACACCAAATCCTAGCTAGTCAATTAACTGTTGTTTCCAAAGATAAAATTAACCCACAAGGACCAGGATCTGCCATCATGGAAATAGCCAAGAACTGAACACTCAGTTCTGAAGGGGTCTTCTGTCATGTCTACTAAACATTCAGCTCCAATTCTCCAAAAATTCAGGAAAACACACAGAAGGAGACACAAAGAATGATAAAGCAAGCATGATTAAATGTTAACATTTCTGGACTCCAGTTCCCAGTGGACCTAGGAAGAGTATGTGAAGATTCTTGGTACTATTTTTGCAAATTCCCTGTAAGTCTGAAGTTATTTCAAAATAAAAAGTAAAAATACTACAGAAAATGTAAAAGGAGAAGGAGGAGGAGGAGAAGGAGGAGGGGAAAGAGGAGGAGGAGGAGGAGGAGGGGAAATAAAATCAGGAGGTTTCACATGGAAATCCAGATCTCCAGTTTCTCTTGAAGTTGAATGTCTGGCAACAATCAGCTTGAGGGAGGGGCAGCTGACCGCTTTAGAGGCCCCAGGCACACCCCAATTGGCTCCAGTTCTACCACTTCCTCCTGACTCCCTAACCCTGAGGTGGAGGGACGCTTCTCATTCATCATTGCACTGTTGTCTGCCTTATATCTGGCCTGCCTGGCTCATCTATGTTACCTGCCTGACTCCCGGACGCATTGACATTTGCAACCCTTAACCCTGACCTTTGACTCCAAGTCCCTGGATCACATGGGAGCCATGAGAATTCTTTTGGCTTAGACCATAGGCAGAAAGGCTGGCTCTTTGTTCTCTATGGCTCCCTGTGGCTCCCTGGAGCTCGCCACTCCACCTGTGAAACCAGAAACGGAAAAAAGAGTCCTTCATATTAAGGTCTGGAAAAAGCTTCCTAAAGTTGCAGAGGATGTATTTTTCCCTCTAGGCCCTACCTGATGTCCACTAAACCTTCCAAAATCAAAATGTTGAAAGATACTGTAGTGGTTCATTTTATGTATCATCTTGACCGGGCCACAGTGTGCAGCTATATGGTCAAACATCATTATGGATGTTTCTGTGAGAGGGGAGTTTGAGTGAGATTAATAGTTAAATCAGTGGACTTTGAGTTCAGTGGATTGCCCTTCAGAATATGGGTGACTCTCGTGTAATCAGTTGAAGGTCTGACTAGAACAAAACACTGACCTCCCCTGAGCAAGAGGGAATTCTGCCAGCAGTAGCCTTCAGACATGAACTACAGATCTTGGACTTTCCAGCCTCCATAATCATATGAGCCAATTCCTTAAAATAATACACACACACACACACACACACACACACACACAATTAGCTCTATTTTCCCTAAAGGACCCTGATTATTACAGGTACTAATTAGTTAAGACTAGAGAAACAGTGTTATAAAGGCCTAATGTTTACTATAAAATAGATTTCATATTCAAGCATAGAGTTGTGGTTGATAGCAAAGACTCTGGAGCCAGAAAGCCCATGTCTAAAACCAGCTCTGCCCCATACTAGCTATGTGATCATGGGCCAGTCCTTTAACCTACCTTTACTTTAGTTCCCCATATGTAAAGTGAGAGTATTAACAGTACCCATCTCATTGGGTTGTTATGCAGATTAAATGAGATAAAATTTATAAAGCTCTGAGAACAGCGCTTGCTTGGCACATATTATATGTTGTATGTTTGTTAAATAAGTAGAATAAGAGTCTTTAAAATAATTCTACTCATTGCTTTGTCTTCACACCTCCCCCACGAACAGATGAATGATCAAGGACATTAGGGGAGTGTAGCAATTTGGGCCAGCCCATAAGAGCTTGGCAGAGAAGATCAGCCATGTGAATTGCACCAATCAGGGTAAGATACCCCTCATAAACACAGCTTAAGTCTGTGTCTTGAATATGTGAACTATCTACCCCAAGAGTCTGGGTCACTTTCTCCTTTAGAGTGTCTTCTAACTCTCTAACCCCAGGACAGGGTTTAACACACAGGAGAAAGGGAACAAGGAGGAGACATTCAGCATGGGTCAGACAGGGTGGAACGTATCACTCAGGGTCCTGGCAGAAAACCTATGGCATGATCAGAAAGTTTTTTTAAGAGACGTTTTAATGGAAAAAAAAAATTATTTACAGAGGTACAAGTAAGGACTCACAGCAGCAGAAAGCCATTACCATCCCTAACACTGAAGGGAGAGGAAATGGCATTCCCTGACACCAGTTAGGAAATGGAGCTGTGGAACCAGTGTCACCAGACAAGCTATTGTCATAGAGGAACACATCCACTGTTACTCCATGCTGTATTAATAATCGGTGGCTTCATAACAAATTATTCCAAAACCTAGCAACTTCAAATAACATCATTTCTTACTTCACAATTGCTGTGAACCAGGAGTCCAGATGTAGCCTAGCTGGGTCCTCTGCTCAGAATCTCTGACAAGGTACAATGAAGATATCATCAAAACTGCAGTCACCTCAAGACTCAACTACAAAAGGACCCACTTCCAAACTCAATCACATGATTGTTGGCAGGATTCAGTTTCTCATGAACTGTTGAACTGCAGACTAAGGCAGCCCTCAGTTCCTTGCCACCTGGACCTCTCCACAGAGCAGCTCATGCTATGGAAGCTCTCTTCATCCAGGCAAGCAAGCTGAGAAGACTCAGAAAGAGATATTATACATATAAGCAGGACAAAAGTCATAGTCTTTTATAACCTAATCTCAGAAATGATATCCTATCACTTTTTCCATTTCCCATTTGTCAGAAGTGAATCACTAGATCCAGAATGGGTATTACACAACGGCATAGATACCAGGAAGTGGGGATCGCTGGGCGCCATCTTAGAAGTCTATCTACCAAGGTATCTACCTGCCACACTTGCCAAAGCAGGGAGAGAACAGGAAGAACAAATGCCTTAACCTCTCTTCCCATTCTGACTTCCCACTAGTGTCTCCCATTGGCCAAACTCAACTAGAAGTTAGAAGGCAAGAGAGCCCAGGTGGTGCACCCCATAAAGGTCATCCTTCCAGACCAGTGCAGAGATGGTCAGAAAACAGATCTGAAGCAGGGAAGGAAGCCAAGAACTATGAATAGAGAATAACCAGGAGAATAACAAATAAGAAAAGACACCTTGGCAACTGACAGAGTTATCATGGAGGTCAGATACCTTAAAAGACAAGACATCACAGAAGACAGCTCTTCACCCAGATACATGAGGTGCATCTCTCTTCTTTAAGATACATATCCAATTCTTTCCCAGGCCCTATAATTTGGCGTAACATTTCTCCTGGGCCCTGTTATAAAATACTGAAAATTTTCTATGGAACTAAGTTCCCTACCTTCCATCTCACCCACATTTATGTCAATACCTGCCTCTTTAATTCATGAAGCCAAGAGGAGAATTAGGAGAGGAAAAGGGCTGAGCAGTGACATTTGGAGAGACCTTGCTCTGTGACAGCTCTAGTGTTGATGCCAAAGTTCTAATTTCCTCTTAGAAAAACTTGTGCAAATATCATGGTTTGCTCCTGTTGGTTTTTTTGATGTGCTCATGAAGACCGTTGGGATCTAGAGGCACAGCCTCTCCTACTATAACGTACACATGGACACACACACATACACCCACATACACACACACATACCAGGGCACTGATGCAGTCAAAACTCTCTCCTGCTCCTCAAGATCTCCCCATCAAGTTAAAGCCACCACCATCTTCAAGGCTTCCAGGCCTGGACCCTTAGATGGGTAGTTAATGCTAAGTCTTGTCCCTGCATTAATTCAATGCACCCCTCTTCTTCACCTACTGGCCACCATTAAATGACAGATAAATCTTAAGTATCAAATCACACAGGGAGTTAGTGGGTGAGCAGTTGCTTTAAACCCAGTTCCTACTTGACATGACTGGAGCAGATCAATCTCCTGAATGTCATTGTCATCTTACCTGCAGGTTAAGGATGGGTGAAACCTAGATTAAGGATAGCCCCAAAGGACCCACCCCTCATGCCTGTGATGTCCCACTCCATCAGTTTTCTCTTCCTTTATCTTATGAGGAGACTAATGCTCTGAACCCAAGCACCCAAGCACCCTCATGTTATAAACTTCCTGATACCCCCTCTCCACACCAATCTTCAGAACAGCCTTGAGGCAGAAAGCTGCAGGACCACCCAGGGCCTGGCAAAAGCCAACACCAAGCAAATGAGAGTCACAAACTTGTATACAGAACCCTATTCTCCACCCACCACCCCTTCAACCGTCTCCTGTGTCTCCTTCACCCCATTCTATTTGGCATTCAGCACCAGCCTGAACCAAACCTACCCAGAAAGATGAGCCTTCTGCAAACTACAAGTATCCCACACATCTGCATAGAATTTTATTGTTGAAAAAATGCTTTGCCATGTATTATCTCACTTAATTTCCATCACAGTTTTGTACATAGCAGCTGTAACTCCCAGACGACAGATGAAAACCCTAAGGTCTTCAGTATATAGCAATGTACCATCCTGTGTATATGCCAAAGCCAGAACTCAAGATCCAGGCCTTTTGAATGTCAGCTCAAGGAAGGAAGAAATCCCAAGTCAAACACAATTATCTGCTTCTCTGGGTTGTTCACACCATGGATCAGCTCCCCACTTGAAGGAAGAACCAAGTTCCAACTTCAGTGAACCACCATTGTCCTGTAATCAGAAGATCCTCTGAGAAACAGGGGCTCCCATCAGTTGGGCCTGATGATAGAGGTTGACAGGGGTCCATCTGAGGGTTAGGAGTTCCTTCTAGGGGTTAGATAATAACTTCAAGAGCAGGAGACAACTCCAGAGAAGTCATTCATGCCTCCAAACCCGTCCCCTCAAGAGGAGAAAGGAACCATGAACTTAGTCCCCAGATGTTCTGAGTGTGGCCTCCTGGGGAAGGAAGCTCACATAGTCTGGGGAAACCTTCAAGCCCCTGCACGGAGTCCTGTACAGATCGAGGCAAAAGGTAGACAACATGATCTTACAAACACCCAACCTCCTCCTGGGGGAGACGCCAGTCCTATTAATACCATCAACAGACACATTCTAGAATCTCCCCAAACAAAATTTGCTCTGCATCTGGTCCCTGAGATCCCAAGGATGTGAAGCCAGAGGGCAAGTAGGAAGGAGAAGGAAGGGGGGAGGAAAAGGATGGCTGGAAGTCAGTAGGGAAAGGATGCCAGCTACTAGCCAGCCCCAGATATCCCTTGTTGACTTAGCAAGTGACAGTCTGGGGAAGAAGGGGAGGAGGACACGGAAGTCACACCCCTCCAAACTTGATTCCCATTGGCCCTCGGTATCCTTAAAAGGGCCCAGGAGTATCTGCACTGGTATTCCTGGACCCTCTGAGGATTCTGTGGTTATACTTGCTTCTCACTCCACAGCATGAGATTCTCAGCTCTCCTCCTCCTGGCAGCTCTGGCTGGGGCCCTGGTCTGTGCCCGTGAGTATGGCCCTTCCCCTGTACCCCACCAGAGCCCTGACAGTCCAGGGAAGCCTTAACTCTGGTCTTCATTTTTCTCTTTCTCTCCCAGTGCTGTCCTGGCTCCTCCTGTTCCTGCAAGTGACTCCTGCCCCCAGTTCTCTGCCCATAGGCTCTTTACCCGCGTTGGTCAGGGAGCCAGGAACCCCCTGGCGCTGTCTGCTCTCCAGCCCATCCCCTCATACACCTTCCTTTATCCACTTTATCCACTATGCTCCAGCCACCCTGGCCCTCTGTAGGCCTTCTGGGCCACCACATAGAGGTGCAGGTTGTCCCCTGCACAGGGGTGCCAGGCAGGGGATGGAGGGGGCTGAAATCTAGCCCATGGTCCATTTGCCAAGCAATGGGCCCTGCCCATGGCCTTGTGTCTCTGGATGCCTCTTCCTGAGAAGAGCAAAAAAAAAAAGAAAGAAAAGCGCTATTCGTGCCAGGACAACCCTGCTGCTCCTCGAACACTGGGGCCTTCCTTCTTGCTCTTCTTTCTGCCTGGAATTCTTTTCCACTCCTTGTCACTCTCCTCCAGCCAATCCAAAATGTCACCTGGCCAATGCTTTCTCATCTGTCAAATCTCAGTTCAGATATCAATTCCTCAAAAAAGCCTTCCATGAACATGTAGGAAAAATTAGACCCTGCTTGCTGTTATCACACCACTCTGCACTTACCCCTCTAGCACCGTCACACAGTGACTCAATAATTATGTCATGGAATGTAAGCTGGGTCAGGGCAGGGTCTTTCCACCTTCTTCAGCACTGAACCCCCTCCACTTAGCAGAGCACTTTGCATAAACATTGTGTTGAAAGAACAGAGACAAGGAGGGCTGGAGTCCAATCCCAGAAATCACTCATGCATGGCCGCATGGCCCCTGCACTGTCCCCCTCAGCCACAGAGGACCCTGAGCGCCTCCAACCACAGCCAATTCCCTGGCGCGAATCTCACGGCACCCTCACAGGCCAGAGGCAATCTGGAGGAGGGCAGTTTTCAGAGCATATTACACTTCTCCCGGGAGAACCTGCTTCAAACAACTGTAGGAGGGGTTAAACACCAGACAGAGTGCTTGGTGGGTCTACTGATGAGGCAGAAGGGCACATTTCACCAATAGGGAAATGTGTCTCCCTGTGTCCATGAACTCTCCTTAGAGCTGAGGATACAGAATGGGAGGTAGGATGGCTCAGATGGGTCGGGTTCAGTCCTTACTGTCACCTCTTTCTTCCACTGCAGAAGATGCCTCTTCTGATCCCACCGAGGCTACTCCGGGGACTGTGGCCAGTGAGTCCTTCTGTCCCTCCTGTCCCTGTGCTCAAGGGGAGGGTCTAACAGCCAGGGATGTGGGTGGAGGCTGGAAGAGGAATGGGGGGTGGGGGTGGGTCCTGCTCTTGGTGGTAACAAGAGGAGCATGGATGGGGGTGCAACAAGGCTAAGGATGAAATGGGACAACCCAGGCAGGCAAGATCAGTAGGAAGAATGGGGAAAGGGTTTGTTACGGATAAAAGGGAGAAAAAGATGAGGTTGAGTGATAAGGGAAATTATACCCATGCGGTATTAATACCTTCACCTACACACCCTTCCTGTAACTCCCAACTCCTTAGCAAGTTGCCCGATATCCAGCTTCAGACTCCATTTGCATCCTGGTTTTCCATGCTTCTCCTTCATGTACAGCCCACATCAACTAAATTGAACTTGTTTGCATTCTCCATTCCTATCCTATACACACCTTCCCCAGAACTCTGGCTGACTGATAGAGGTTGACGACTTCCTGCCCCCAAGGAAGCCCCTTTAGAATATCCTCCCTGCCAAAATCCTGCTTTCAAGACCCAGCGTCGCTCTGACTAGCTCCTTGATTCCCCCCATATCCTAGCCCAAATACCTCCCCAACCCTGCCCATTAGAAGCATGCAACCCTGCCCTCCAACCCTGCCATCAAAGAGGCACTGTCTTAGTCCATCTGGGCTGCACAGCAAATCTCCACAGACTGGATGGCTTAAACAAGAGACATTTATTTCCCACAGTTCTGGAGGCTGGAAATCCAAGATCAAGGGGCCAGCATGATCAGGTTCTAGTAAGGACCCTCTTCCAGATTACAGACTGCTGAGTTTTCACCACATCCTCACATGGCAGAAAGAGCCCTGGGGTCTCTTTTATAAAGACATTAATCCCATTCATAAGAGCTCCACCCTCATAACCTAATTACATCATAGGCCCCACCTCCTAAGACCATCATACTGAGGGGTAGGATTTCAATATATGAATTTGGAGGGGGACATAAACGTTCAGTCCCTCACAGGCACTTGTGTGTAGAAATCGTATCATCTCCGTAGCCTGGCCCCCAGCACATACTAGGTATCCTGGGCTCTGCCACTCGTTCCAAAACTAAAAACCATTTGACTTTGCTAAAATCAACAAATTGGCGTGTTTGCAGCTGAACCTGAAGTGACTACATCTCCAGCGGAAACTGTTTCACCCCAAGAGACACCCCAGGAGCCAAACAGCGCCACCACAAGTAAAGAAGGACTAAACCCACTGAGTAAGTCTCTGTCTCTACGCCAGATGACAACCCAGAGGAATCTCTGGTGGCAGGCCTCCATGACACTTCCTCCCACAGAGACGAGTCCAGGGAGAAGCAGACATACTCATTCCCCTGACCGTAAAGTCGCAAGTAGGGGCTCACACTGTACCCACTCACGCAGCTTCCGCGATAGGTTTTGCTGCCTGCACCCTCCATGGTTTCTTTCCTGGCCCACCCGCCTTCCTAAGAGAAGAAGCTGGGCCCCTCAGCAAAACTTCTTCACTTTAGGGATTTGTATAGGAACAATGTCTGGTGAGGGGCAGGAGGGGGAAGGGGGAGTTTTCTCGAAATGATGGGACTTTTCTGCTAATGTGATTCTTCTGCTCCAAAATTAGAATTCCTGGTGAGCAAAGGTAGCTTGGTAGCAGAACATGGCTTTCAAGAAGCAAGAAAAAAACTGCGTGAAGGAAAACTTTATGAACGTGAGTATATCCCAAGGCAGAGCCTTGTGGGAACAGGAATACTCACCACTCATCATCCAGGGGCAGGAGGTGGGTCAGGACCCCCTTGCCCAGAGACCTGGAACTGCCACAGCCCCTCCCCACTGAATCTTCCCTCCTGTTGTCTTCAAATGTCCCCAATTTCTCACACACACTCAAACCACAGGGTTGCCTGATGCCAGATTGCCCCTGGGTCTCAGCGCCAGCCTTCCCACTGCGGAGCCTGCCCAGATGGGGAAGGAGCGGGCGGGTCCCTGAGGCTCTGGCGAATCCACCTTCCATCCCTCTGACTCCCACGCAAAGCTGTCCAGGGGCTGGGTGAGGTTGCAAAGCAGAAGAGGGAGTTGAGGAGGATGGACAGGGTGGAGCTGGGGCCTGGGGCCTGTGAGCCTCATTCTCACCTCTGCTTTCTTCTAGGTGGAGTTGAATTAGCAGAAAAACTGAAGAAATTCGTTCCCAGTTCCTTTCTTCTAAGTTGAATCTAAGAATTTGAAAAGAACAGGGCCCCTGGACTCAAAGCCTTAAACATGCTTGCAGCCCAGAACGATTAAACTGAAGCATCCAACATGCTGTGTGCCTGTGCTCTGTGGGGCGGGCCCGGGAGGAGGTGGGGAGCAAAGCCATCCGCTGGAACGCCAAGAGACCCTGGGTGTCCTGACCCAGGCCCTTGGGCCTGTCACGCCTTCCTTGAGGACACAACCCCTAACAAACCCTTTCATTTGCACTGAGCCACCAGCCACATGTGCTGGGCCTCCTTCTAGTGCAAATGCCTCTCCAGTTCTGGTCTAATAGCTCACATAGAGTGCCTCATGACATTTGAGCATTTCCAAAAATTAAATCAACCTCCAAAGAACCAGGATTTGTCATCCTGAAAATAGTCAAAGCCCGAGTCACTCTATTAAAGCCATTTTCTGGTGCCCTTATTAAAAATGCATCCCTCCTGCCTTCCATTCACCCTTTCTACACTGGGCCCAAGTGAAGGGCAATGGCTAATTAGACCAGATCAGTAAAATAATGAGCTGCTGCAGTGAGAGCTGGCACTTGACTAAAAGGCCTATTAACCCACTGCAACAATCCATGTGATTAGCGTACCCCGTTTCCCTCCACCACAGTCTGGGATCGCACTTCACACTCTGCACACAGGTGAGCAGGGGAAGAATATTCATGACTGTGGAGGAAGACAGGACAACGCTCTCCTGCCAACCCTCTTCCCAAGCCTGGTGTGTGGCAGGGTGTGCTTTCTAACACTCCCAGAGTCCTTGATTCTAGATGGTCCTTCCTCCACCCCACCTAACACCCACCCCCTCTATCCTGGGAGTGAGAGCATTCGACCTAGACCCTGTTTTATTTATTTTTTATGTATTTATTTATTTTGAGAGGGGGGCAGGGGCAGAGAGAGAGGGAGGGAGAGAGCGAATCCCAGGAAGGCTCCACACTGTCAGCACAGAGTCCTATGTGGGGCTTGAACTCACAAACCATGAGATCATGACCTGAGCTGAACTCAGATGCTTAACCGACTGAGCCACCCAGGCACCCCGACATAGACCCTGTTTTAAATGGGGTGAAGAAATTCATCTCCTTCCTCCCTCCTCCCACCATGACGACACATTCTCCATTTCTGAGAGCACTGCCTACGAAGCACAGAGAGACCTCCAGTAGCAGGTCCCCCCTGAGTGCCGGTTATAATCAACACTGGGTAAATAGGGCACTTCACACTCAAGTAGACTGCCACCCTTTTATGTGTTCAGTTGTGTCCCCCAAAAAGATTTGTGGAAGTTTTAACCTTATTTGGAAATTGAATCATTGCGGATATAAATTAGCGAAGGTCATACTGGACTATGGTGGGCCCATAATCCGATATGACTACTGTCCTTATAAGAAGAGAGAAAGTTGGGGACACCTGGGTGGCTCAGTCAGTTAAGCGGCCGACTTCGGCTCAGGTCACGATCTCGCGGTCCGTGAGTTCAAGCCCCGCGTCGGGCTCTGTGCTGACTGCTCAGAGCCTGGAGCCTGTTTCAGATTCTGTGTCTCCCTCTCTCTCTGACCCTCCCCCGTTCATGCTCTGTCTCTCTCTGTCTCAAAAATAAACATTTAAAAAAAAAATTTTTTTTTTAAATAAAAAAAAAAAAGAAGAGAGAAAGTTGGACATAGAGTCACCTATGATGTGAAGACACATCAAGGGTAGATGACCATGCGACATGGAGTCAGGGACTGCAGTGATGCACTGGTAAGACCAGGAACGCCAAGAATTGCCGGCAAACACCAGAAGCTAGAAGAGGCAAGAAAGGATTCTCCCCTACCAGTTTCAGAGAGAGTATGGCCCTACAATAAATTTGCCATTCAAAGTCATCCATTTGACTTTATTATGGAAGCCCTAGGAAAGTAATACACACCCCCACCCCCATCCCCAAACGCATCCTCTCTTCATGCTCCTGACTTTCATGTTATCACCAGAACTTCATACCCTTTGTCCTCTGTCACCCATTTCCCCCACTTCCCAGCTCCTGGCAACCACCAATCTACTCTGTCTCTACAAATTCAGGTTTTCCTAGATCCTACGTGAGTGAATACACAATGTACCCTTCTCTGTTTGACTTATTTCAATTAGCCTAATGCCCTCAAGTTCTAGCCACACTGATATAAATGGCAGGATTTCCTTCTTTGTCATGGCTGAATAATGTTGCATTATATTGACATGTATCTCCTAGAGTTTCACTGTAAACATCTTTTACCACCTTGTTAAATGTATTTCTAACTATTTTTATTCTTTTTGATGCTATTATAAATGGAGCTGTTTTCTTAATTTCTCTTTCCGATAGTTTGTTCTAAAAAAAAAATGTTTTTAGGGGCATCTGGGTGGCTCAGTCAGTTAAACGTCCGACTTTGGCTTAGGTCATGATCTTGCGGTCCGTGAGTTTGAGCCCCGCGTTGGGCTTTGTGCTGACAGCTCAGAGCCTGGAGCCTGCTTTGGATTCTGTGTCTCCTTCTCTCTCTCTGCCCCTCCCACACCTGTGCTTTCTCTCTCTCTCTCTCTCTCTCTCTCAAAAATAAATAAACATTAAAAAAAAATTTTAATTGCCACTTCCCGCATATATTCCCTGCTTTATTTTTGTCCTTAGCACTTCTTTTTTTTTTCAGCTATTTTGAGATATATTTAATACACAAAAAATGGCATGTAGTCAATGTATACATTTTAGTGAGTTTGGACATATGCATATACCCATGATACCATTCCCACAATCAAGGTAATAAACATATCTATCACCTCCAAAAGATTTCTTGTGCCTATGTGTGCACACGTGTGTGTTAAGAACACTTGGCATCTTAGCATGAGATTAACCCTCTTAACAAATTTTTAAGCCATGACACTGTATTGTTAATTATAGGCACCATGTTGTAACGCAGATCTCTAGAACTTATTCACTTTGTAGCATTTCTCACTATCTAATATACTATATAAGTTACTTGTCTGTTTTCTTTGTTTTCTTCACTAGAATGTAAGCACCATGAGGGCAAGGGTTTCTATTCTTTTCACTGAGGCATCCCCAGTGCCTGAAACAGTTTCCGGAACATAGCAGACACTCGATAAACATTAGCTGAAAGTTAAATAAATCACCACTTCCACCCTCCTCTCCATTTTCATCCTGTGAAATTAATGTCTCCATACTGTGGTTTTGTGCTGGTCTCAGCCTATCAATAACCAATGTGGTGGCCTTCGTGGTTTTTCTTATGATTGCAAGATGCCCTTCGGCAGTAACCATTGTGAAACTTTGGGGGGAAGAAAAGGTCATTACTTATAAGCCCTTAAATGACATAGCGCACCTGGCACCACACAGGAAGGTCGTGGGCAGAAACAGAGAGCACACAGGCCTGGGTTTCCGCTTTTACTGGGGTCAAGGGTTTCATAGGCTCACTCTTTATTGATGAATTTAAAACATAAAAGCAGGAATTTAAAGTTAAGGCACCTGGGTGGCTCAGTCAGTTGGGTGTCTGATTTCAGCTCAGGTCATGATCTCACAGTTTGCGGGTTCAAGCCCCGTATCGGGCTCTGTGCTGACAGCTCAGAGTCCGGAGCCTGTTTCTGATTCTGTGTCTCCCTCTCTCTCTGCCCCTCCCCTGCTCATGCTCTGTCTCTCTCTCTCTCAAAAATGAATAAACATTAAAAAAAAATTTTTTTAAGTGCTAAAAGAGGAAAAACAAGCAGCCCAAAGGGTTAGTTATCGAAACCAACCAAGACCTCTAAACCAGAGGAGCTTGAGCGAAAGAAGGCAGCCTGGCTTTTTATCCAGTCATGTGGCTGACTTCATCTAGTCTTTATCTAGTCATAACCCTCTTGGAAGTGGATGCTGTGCCAATCAAAGCTTAGGTCGGGCGCTTGCATTATGAGAAAGAGAAAACCATGAGAAAACCATCAGGGGGGTTACACTACACCTCTCTATTCTCAGAACGTGTTTTCGGCATGCTGTGCTTCTCCACCAGGCAGGTGGCTGGCGGAAGTGAGTCTGCGCGAGATCGCTAATGCTCAGTAGGTAACAGATGCTTAACAAGTGGTCTGTGTATTTTTATTTTTTTTTATTTTTGAGAGAGAGAGAGACAGAGAGTGGAGGGGTGGGGGTAGAGAGAGAAGGAGCCAGAATCTGAAGGAGGCTCCAGGCTCTGAGCTGCCAGCACAGAGCCTGACGCGGGGCTTGAACTCACAGACCGCAGATTATGACCTGAGCCGAAGTCAGGCACTGAACCAACTGAGCCACCCAGGCACCCCAACGAGTGGTCTGCGTACTTAAAGGAGATTCATGTAGCACCATCCACTGAGGCCCATACCTACACACAACACTTGTCCCATTTTCCCCACTGATAATACCCACCCAGTCTCCTGGGCTATTTGCCTTCTAGCACCCTGACGCGCCCCAGGTCCTCTAGCCTCAAAGGAGAAAAACTTCAGCCACCGCACATCCAAACACAGGTGCCTTTGGAGGCACCGCAATGGGGACAAAGCCTGATGAAGGGGAAGAGCTTCCCCAGATACCATTTCGGAGGAACCCCCAGCCGGGATGCAATGGCAACCCTGGAGGACCCAGGCAGGCCACAGAAAAAAGGAGCAGACAGCTCCCCCTGGTGGTACGGGTCTGTCCACTCCAACACTTACTCTGGTTGGGAGGTGGGGGCGGGCCGTGTGGTATCTACCAGCAAACCCCTCAAGGTACGCACGCGCTAACACATGGAAGTCTAACCGCAGCTCTTTACCTCCCTCCCGCCCCCCCCCCCCCGCAAATTTCAGGAAATGACCAAAAAATAATAATTGCTTAATTAAAATTGGCTTCTTTCTGGCTTGTTTTCCTGCTTTCTGGGATTATGGATGTTTAATGTTCAGATATAGATTATATTCTAAATAAATTGCATAAAAATTAAGGGGAAAAAACAGTAACATAATTCCAATATAAAGAGGAGGAGTAAAGACAAATCTACCAACTTCTTATCTCTGAAACCAGTTGAACTGATCACAACAAAAACAATTCGCACAGATATGTAAATTCCACTTGGGGTGAAAATAGAAAGCACTTACAACCCCAAATAACACTTTCTATGAAGAACTCCTGCCAAGTCCCCTGAAACTGGAACCAAATGGAGGGAGGATGCTGACTCAGCGTCCCATTATGACACTCATGGGCAGAGCTGACAACACGCTTCTCCAAGGGACACGATATGCTCAGAGGACTAAAACCAAGAACACCTCGTCTGTAACCAGATCTGCCACACGTATACTTCCTGCTCCTGAAAAAGAGAACACCTAGAAAAGAAAAACATAATTGAAGACAGTGTTCCTTAAAAATAGAAGAAAATCGAAATCTGGCTGGGTGGGCGGGGGGCGGTGGGGGGGGGGGGGGGGGTAGGGGGAAACCAGGAACCCTGTTTAGTGAGTATAGAGTTTCAGTTTTGCAAGACGACAGAGTTCTGGAGGTTGGTTGCACAACTCCCTCAATATACTTGACACCAGTGAACGATTCAAAAAGACTAATGCTGAGAACTGGCCCAATAAAGTTCAGTAGCTTCAAAGATGAAGGATATTTGGGCATTCAGGCAAAACTACCAACACATTTGCTGAGGGGGAAAAAAATATATTCAGGTCGCCTCCAGACTACACCACCAAAAGACAGTGAAGAAATCCCTACAAAGTCCTCTGGAAGAAGAAAAATGAGGCCCAAACACTTTGTACTAAATCAAACTATTTTACGAGACTAAAGGCAACAGACACGTATTTCCAGGATGCCAAATTCAGGGCATTTCATTCCTGTGAACCCTTTTCAAAAACACTATTAGACATAAACTCCAACCAGCCTCCAGAAAATGAGGTAAAAGGATTGGGTGTGAGTGCTAAATCCATTTCAGTGCAAGAGAAAAAGCTCAGGGGTGCCTGGGTGGCTCAGTTGGTCAAGAAGCCGACTTCGGCTCAGGTCATGATCTCACGGTCTGTGAGTTCGAGCCCCGCGTCGGGCTCTGTGCTGACAGCTCAGAGCCTGGAGCCTGTTTCAGATTCTGTGTCTCCCTCTCTCGGACCCTCCCCGGTTCATGCTCTGTCTCTCTCTGTCTCAAAAATAAATAAATGTTAAAAAAATTTTTTTTAATAAAAAAAATAAAAGAAAAAAGCTCAAGTCGCTGCAGGAATTATGGTTACAGAGCAGAGTAAGTGTTATAAACTATGAGAACGTAACCAAAGATCAGCATGGGGACGGCTGGGATGGAACAGCAAGCAGGAGTTAATATAAATCAGGTGACACGTGCAACTTTTATAGTTAGAGTATCAAAAACTATTTTTAACCTGCAAAAGCAAGTAACTAAAGTATAAAAGAAATCGGGGCATCTGGGTGGCTCAGCCAGTTGAGCATCCATCCGACTTGGGCTCAGGTCATGATCTCACCGTTCGTGGGTTCGAGCCCCACGTCGGGTTCTGGAGCCTGGAGCCTGTTTTAGATTCTGTGTCTCCCTCTCTCTCTGCCCCTCCCTCACGCGCACTGTCTCTCTCTGTCTCAAACATAAATAAACATTAAAAAAAAAATTGTAGGGGCGCCTGGGGGGCTCAGTCGGTTAAGCATCCGACTTCAGCTCAGGTCACGATCTCGCGGTCCGCGAGTTCGAGCCCCGCGTCGGGCTCTGGGCTGATGGCTCAGAGGCTGGAGCCTGCTTCTGATTCTGTGTCTCCCTCTCTCTCTCTGTCTCAAAAATAAATAAACGTTTAAAAAAAATTTTTTTTTTTTAAAAATTGTAAGCATAAAGGAAATCACTAGAAAAAGTAACACTAGTCCTATTATCCATGAAAATCAGACGGTAAAGAGGAGAGCAGGAAGTAGAAGTACACTGTTTTAATCATTGCTGGTGGAGGGAATCAATCTAAGTGATACAGCATTGAGTACATCATTTGAAGTTATGGTTATAAAGATAATCACTAAGACTATAAACAAACTGAATCTTTTATATTATCAGAAGAAATACACATAAAAGAGAAAAAATAATAGGTCATGTAGCCAAATATAAATGATAAAAAATTGTAAAGCGGAAGGACAGCATGAAAAAGATAAAACAAGTATCAAACACGTGTCATTTATATGAATAAATTAAAATAGCACAAATTCATGCATTAAAAGCAAAAGATTCTCAGATGGGATCGCAAAGCAAAACTACACTATAAACAGTGAATTAAAGGATATATCAATAAGAAAGTAGCCGCTTCATTTTGTCGTCCTCTCAACTGCATTCAAACACGCATCTTATACTTGCATTCCTGACTTCCTCCCTGAATAATCCTGTACAAAAGCCAGTAGGCAGAACCCAGCAAGGTAGGTGTCTGCAGGGGCGGGAAGGATGGGGGGGGTGGTGGTACATCGCTGGAAAGCCGGAGCAGGGTGTTGGAAGTGTAGAGCCATGAGGAGGGTATCTGCCCAGGGAAAGCAGGGACAAGGGGAAAGGTGGTGGCCTCTCGTGGGGTATCAGAGCCCAAGCAGGCAGGGGAGGTGGGGGGTCTATGTGTTGCAGGGTGAGCAGGCCTGAATTCTATGGTGCCAGACTGAAATTGGGCATAACAATGAGAACTCATGGTTTTCAGTATATGTAAATAGATGCAGAAATACATCTAGATGTAAATGTGCATGTGTTATTTATTTGTACAAATACACATACATACACACACATGTGTATATGTACATACATTCATATATTCCCTAGTTTTGACCTTGGAAGGGCCTGGAAGTGGCGACATCTCAAGAACAATGAGCACACCGAGAGCCCGAATCTTTGTTTCTAAATACCATTAAGAGAGCAGAGTTCCTTGCAGAAATGGCTGCTACCAGGCAGGGCTGGTGCAGAGAAAATACACGATGAGTCTGGAATGCCTTGCTGTGCCAGAAAGGAAAAACTGCTCAAAGAATGATGGAGACATGACAAGAGAATACACAAGCTAACCAAAAGGCTAGCTTACTCCCGCTATGGCCAACTTGTTTCAGACTAACCATGGTCAATGGAGAAGAAAAGTATTATAAAAGATTATTATAATAATGAAAACCAATGGTAGTAACAAAATTATAATTCATTGACTAAATAGGAAGTTATGAGCCCATAATGATATAAATAAATGAATAAATAAATGGGGAAGTGAGAAAGATTTGCCTTACAGCAGAATGACAGCTAATGAATGTAGAGGGAATGATTGACCTAGAAAATCACTATTTGGCAACCATCGCAGGAATAAGTAATTCAGCCTAAGTAATTCAGCCAGAAAGCATCAATGAGTGCTAAAACTAATTGGTAAAAGTTTGACGAGGAACAGGATATTTACATAGCCTCAAATTACTTTGCAACAAAATATATATATATTAATTACAAAGAAGGAAAAGAGTAACTTCACACTGGAGAAAACTGGCAGACGTCTGGTTAATCAGTGATCGATCGATCAAAGTTAACATCGCAAAAATGGGACAAATCAAAATTACGAACCACCTGATAGAATATAATATAAAGAATATAGTATGGCTTGCTGATACTCTTGCCAAAAATGCAGAACCTGCCTCTAATAATGGGGAAACATCAGATGAACCCGAAGTGGGGGACATGCTCCACAATTGGCCCCTCATCTGCAGAAGAGGAAAAGCCATGAAAATCAAGGAAAGACTGAGGAACTGTGTCAACAGCATTCTATGCGTAATCTTGGATTGGGTCCTTTTGTCATAAAGGACATTATCGAGACAACTGGCCACATTTAAATGGGGCCTGTGAATTAGACAGTAATAAGGCGTCAATGGCGTATCGGATATTATGTGTGTAGTTTGAGGGGTGGTTGGTAGGGCTTTCAGAGGAGAGGGGGAAAGCATGCCCAGGGCCCCAGGGGTGGGTGAGTGGGTGCTCAAGAGGCACCCTAGTAAACTGCAGCTTTCAGGGTAGCCTCTCCATCAGCTCTCGCAGACCCCCAGTGCAGCACGCCAGGCCTTCTAGGGGCCACAGAGCAGCCAGTGCACGTGGGCAACATTCTCAAGGCCCCATCTCCAAGATGGAGAGTGTTTTCCACAGACTGCCCAGGCAGAGTCAAGTTTGGCCCAGACCTTCCGGCAGAGAAACTGGGTATGGCTGGAGTGAACTTGCAAGCAATGGACCCTGAAGAAGGGAACAACGGACTCAGGAAGAGCTGCTGGAGCCCGACTGAGAAGCAAGACAGAAGCTGCTCTCCCTCCCTGGATGCTCCAGAGTCCCCTGGAAGTGCGATCTTTCTGCACTGAACTGTTGACTCTCTCCTGAACCCTTTCCTGTTTCACCTCCCTCTGGCTCTGTTACCCTCTGAGCAACTCCCTGCTCCCCGGGGATGACAGGCAGTCTGGGAAGTGATTTGAGGCAGAAACATTGATTTCCCAGGGTAGTCAATGGGTCTGGAAGAAACAGCACAGAATATGTAAAATGGATCCCCCCTGGAAAAGCAAGGGTTTATGGTTGCCGCACTGTGGAGTCAACACTCGCGATGCTTCGTGGGGGCGGTGAGCCATGGTGAGAAGAGCATGGAAATCAGAGCCAAACAGATCTGGATTCAAATCCCAGTCATGTCAGGTGACATCTATATCCCCTTGCTAAATTTACTTCACCTTTCTGAGCCTCAGTTTTCCAATCTGCCATCAATACCACCCTATGGATCAGTGTGAGAATTAAAATCATCGTGCGTCTGGCTCCAGATCAGACGCTCACAGAATGTTAGTCTCCTCCTCCTTCTCTCCAACCTCCAACATTCCAGCCAGCAACCACCATAGTAATCTCTCTCTCTCTCTCTCTCTCTCTCTCTCTCACACACACACACACGCAAAACAATAGACTTTCTCCCTCCCAAAATCCTTACCAGAAAAAAGAGTTTGAGCTTTTGTTTAAAAGCCACCCTATTGCTGAAGGGAGTGTATTCCTCAACACCCCTGCATTAGAATTTCTCTGGACACTGGTTTTATTTATTTTTTAAAAAATTTTTTTCAAATGTTTATTTATTTAAAAAAAAATTTTTTTTGATGTTTATTTTTGAGAGAGACAAAGACAGAATGCGAGTGGGTTGGGGCAGAGAGAGAGGGAGGCACAGAATCTGAAGCAGGCTACAGGCTCCCAGCTGTCAGCACAGAGCCTGCCATGGGGCTCAAACTCATGAGCTGTGAGATCATGACCTGAGCCGAAGTCGGGACTCTCAACGGACTGAGCCACCCAGGTGCCCCCATCAAATGTTTATTTATTTTTGAGAGAAAGAGAGAGCACGTGCATACGAGCGGGGGAGGGGCAGAGAGAGAGAGGGAGACAGAGGATCCGAAGCAGGATCTGCGCTGACAGCAGAGAGCCCGACGCTGGGCTCGAACTCACAGAATTGTGAGATCATGACCTGAGCCGAAGTCGGACGCTTAACCGGCTGAACCATCCAGGAGGCCCTGGACACTGGTTTCAAAATGCAAATTCCCACACTACATCCCAGACCTGCTAAATGGAGAGGAAGGGAGCGGGTGAGTTTTCCTTCTCTCTGTCTCACATTCAAAATTCACTGAGAGGGATCTCATTGACCTGGGTTGGAACCATCCAGTGTGGAGGGTCAGAAATGGACAAGTCTTGGGGTACCTCTGGGGGCTCTGTGCTGACAGCTCAGAGCCTGGAGCCTGCTTTGGATTCTGTGTCTCCCCCTCTGCCCCTCCCCTGCTTGCTCTCTCTCTCTCTCTCCCTCCCTCAAAAATAAATAAATCATTAAAAATTTTTTAATAAAATTAATTTAATTTTAAAAAAAGAAATGGACAGATCTCTTACCCAGGCCTCCTCAGAAGCCACTGGTCTTCCTTCTGCCCAGCCTGTTGGTGATTACCTCTAGATAAGACCCTGACTCCCTCACCAAACAGGAGTGGCCAGAGTAACAGGATCATCTGACCAAAGTCTGGAACCTATGTGCAGAGAACCATTGTGACCTCTTTTCTCAGAACGAAGCTACACGCACGGCACACAGTCAGCTCTCCCATCCATCTTTGCCCTGCTCCAGAATCCTTAACTGAGAGCAGGACGAAGCTGGGCTCTTGGAGGGACAGATGGTCGAGGCTGGAGGCTGGTGGGGAGCCCTAAGGCAGGATCGCCATGTTTACCAAATAAAATATAGAACACCCAGTTAAGTAAGCAAAGTTTTACTATAAGTATGTGCCATGCAATATTTTTTAGGCTAAAACAATTATTCCCTGCTTATCTGAAAAATCATACGTTAACTGCATGGCTTGCATTTTATCTGGCAATCCCACCTGGGAGAGCAGGGACCAGGTCTGTTTTGCTCAGTGTTGAACCTCCAGTACCCATTTCATGTCTGGCATATGGCAGACGTTCAATATATTCTTTTGAAATACTTAATTGTTGAAAAAGGCCTCTCAGAGGTCCCTCTCTCCCCACTAAAAGGAAACATATCCCCCAGGGGCCAGCTTTGAACTCGCAAATTGACTCATTCAAATCATTAGACTAGAGCACTTAGCTAGTGTTAAGATCTGTGCTAACCAAATTGGAACACAGAGATAAATAAACTGTGGCTCTTGTCCTCAAAATGGCAATTAACCAGCAGGAGCAATAGATCTGAACTGAGAATTACGAGAGAATATGATAGATGCTAGACAGTAAAACCAGAAGGTCAGGGCCAGGTGATTTTGCTCACCATTTTATCTCCAAGCACCTACAACCTGGCAGGCACTCAGTAAATAGTGGCGGAGTGGAAACGTGAAAAGACGGAGACAGGAACAGTGCATCGCAGGGCGGCAGAGGGGAGGTGACTAACTGAGGGAGGCGCGATGGTGAGAAGACTGGGGTCACTCCAGGGAGGGAATGACACCTGGTGTGGATTGTGATGTCGGAACACAGCAGACAGATGGAAAGGAAAGAGCATTTCTGAGAGAGGAACAGCATGAACACATACAACATTTTATCGAGCAGGAAGTAGCACCTGGGGGCCAGTGATGAGGTCAGAAACGTGGAAAGCCCTGATCACATGGTCAAGGAGACTGGGCTTTATCTTAGGGGTAATGGGTGGTCCTTAAAGACTTTTGAGTAGAGCCTTGGCCTGCACATCAGGCATTAGCATTAGCATGGAGGGTGGACAGCAGTGGAGACAGACTGGAGGCCGGAAGCCAGTGAGAAACCACTGAAATAGCCTAGTCTGCAAACGATGGAGGGCTAAACTTGTGGATTATTGGGGGCATTGGAAAATAAGCCTGCAGGACGGAAACGGTACCCTTAAGGATTCGCTGTGAATGCCTCCTCCATCTGTCCCCACCCTGTTCCTACGTGCCCCAGGCGATGGGAGGGGAGGCTGCCGCAGAAAGGGGCAATTGTGGAGGAAGGGGAGATGGGAGGCAGCCCAAGACAAACTTCCTTTACTTCGAAGACTTGCCCAAGGAGACAGCAGGGCTAGAGCGATTGGAGGCTGACCCCAGCCCCCAGGCTCTTCCCTCCCGCTGCTGCCAGGGGGGATGGGGGGGCGGGTAAGAAGGCTTCACCTCGCACCTTGGCCCACAGAGTCCACAGTTCTCTTGGGGCCTGCAGGTGGGACCTTACCCTCAGGGTGTAAGCCACGCCCCCAGCAAGCCACGCCCCCTGCTGAAGACCGGAGGTGCCTACAGCCGACCCCCTCCTTCCTGGAGATGATCCCAAAACATGTCCCAGAGAGATTATCAAAAATTCCAACCTAGTATTTACCCAAAGAATGCAAAAATACCAATTCAATGGGATACATGCACCCCGATGTTTATAGCAGCATTATCTACAATAACCAAATTGTGGAACATATATATGTGTATATATATATACATATATATAATATATATGTGTGTATATATAATATAAATGTGTTTTATATATATTATATATATTATATATAATATAAATATAAATATATAATATAAATGTGTATATATATATACATATATATATAATACACACACAATGGAATATTACTCCATGAAAAAATAAAACCTTGCCATTTGCAACAACATGGATGGGGCGAGAGTATTAGGCTGAGCAAAATAAGTCAGAGAAAGACAAATACCATATAATTTCACTCATATGTGGAATTTAAGAAAGAAAACAAGCAGGCAAAGGGGGGAAAAAGAGAGGTGGGGGAGAGGCCAACCAAGAAACAAACTCTTAACAATAGAGAACAAACAAACTGATGGTTACCAGAGGTGGGGGGGGGGGGGGGGGAAATGAGTGAAATAGGTGATGGGGATTAAGGGGGACACTTGTGATGAGCACAGGATGACGTACGGAAGTGTTGAATCACTACACTATACACCTGAAACTAATATGACGCCGTATGTTAACTAACCGGAACTTAAATAAAAACTTTTCAAAAATTCCAACCTGAGGGAGGCACAGGAGATCAATGAGTTCAGCCCTAGGCCCAGAGCCAGGCCCAAGTCCTGGGTGCGTCCCCCACTGCCTCTCATGTGGCTCTTTGGGCATCTCACTGCTTCATCTCACCCACCTCTGGAGCCACCAGACCTTACCTGTAGCAGGCATAGTTTGGAGTTAGACTCACATGGGTTCAAATCCACCCAGATATGTGACCTCACCTTTGTGAATATCGCTTTTCCTGCTTGATGAGTAACACATACCTCACAACCATGATGAATTAAGTAAAATATCCCATATGAACAAACTGCACAGTACCTGGCATGTAATCAGAATTCCTATAACGGCCGCGCTCCTTCATTCCTGAACTGACAGAGTTTTATCTGCAGCCTACCTGCCTTTATTCATTCACCCTCCTGATATATTCTGGGTGCCTACTATGTACCAGCTCCTTCTAGGTTCTGGGAAAAGAGTGGCAAGCAAAACATAGTTCCACCACCCATCACGGAAGTTCTGTCCTCCTGGGGCACAGAGATATTAACTGATCACACAAATAAAAATAAAATTACACCAATAATGAGTACCATGAAGGAGAGAAACTCACACCCACTTAGTTATTCCAAGGACTTCCCGAGGTGGAGCCTGGGGCTGACACACCTTTGGCATGGCCCACGCCAGGGAAATGCTGGAGGTCTTACTTTCCTGTTAACTGGTTTCCCAGAAGCTCCATTTCCTAAAAACAAATGTATTCAGAAAAGGGAACTTGGGAGGGGAAACCTGGAATGCCCCCAGATCCAATCCGGAACCAGGTTCCCCAGAGCCCTTTCCCACCCCAAGATAAACAAAGCCTCTGCCGGACTACTGCCTCTGCAACACTAAACAGCCTCCCCAGGGAAGACGGATCTGGCTACAGGTTCACCATGAGATTCTTTACCATCCTGCTGCTGGCCACCTGAGCCTCCACCTCTCTCGCCATCCTTAATGGTGAGTCTGGCTTCTGCTACACTCCTCTTTGTTCCCCAGAGGTCACTGAGCTGTCCGCTGGAGAGTCGTCAGCACTAGGAAGACCCCTCCTTAATCCTTGTAATGCACCGTGTGGAGAACGCATAACCAAAAGTGCACACCCGGGATGGCTGAGGTGTGAAGGCAGGGGACTAGGACTCATGATACCAGGAATCCTGCACCCTAGAAATCCTAGCGCTGGGGCCAGAGGAGCCAACTGGACCCAAATCAAGGTGGACTATGGGTTAACAGAGATTCAGATAAGATTCCAGCCTCTGAGGGTGCTGGACACGCCAAAGCCACTGACCTCCTCTGGGCCCCCCTGCCTCCCTCTGTAACAATGAGGGCAAGACATATACACACATTCATTTAACGACTATTTATTGAGCACCTACTCTATGCCAGACACACAGCTCTAGGCACTTGAGATACACTAACAAAACACAGAGACCTCAGTCATCATTGAGATGTCATTCTAGGAGAAAGAAACAGATAATTGGCATATTAAACAAATTATGTAAGTGTGTTAGAAGTGCTAAGACAGGGGCGCCTGGGTGGCTCAGTTGGTTGGACGTCCGACTTCGGCTCAGGTCATGATCTCACAGTTGGTGAGTTCGAGCCCCGCGTCGGGCTCTGTGCTGACAGCTCAGAGCCTGGAGCCCACTTCAGATTCTGTGTCTCCCCCTCTCTCTGCCCCTCCCCTGCTCATGCTCAGTTTCTCTCTATCTCTCAATAATGAATAAACATTAAAAAAATTTAAAAAAAAAAACAAAAAGAAGTGCTAAGACAGAGAACAGGATAAGGAAGGTGGAAATGCTGGGTGGGGAGTGGGTGCATACAAGCATCTCACATGTCAAATGTCTTAAGACCTCCGGAAACTCTAACCCCTTATTTTTCAGAGCCAGAAGATGAGATCCACTTGCAGTCTCAATGCATAAATGCCCGTAAGTCTCATGTTGGCATCCTTTAGAGGGAGTTGGTGGTAGTGAAAGATGGTCCAGTAAATGATGAATTCTCCACCTGAGGAAGAAGTGGAGCAGAGACCATCCCTCCTGGCGCTGGACCTTAATCCTTCCTGCTGCACTAATTGGCTAAGATCTGGGGGCCGGGAACAATTTGAACAGCACTTCATGCTGGGTAGTCATTGAAGATGACTATATCTCATACCCAAATGCTAGCAGGTAGGGAGTTTCAGCTCACCCTGAGGGGAGGATGCTGGAGGGGCTCCTCCGTCCCAGGCTCCTCCACCGCCTCAAAGTCATGAATATCGCAGGACCCTGCTTTGTAGATTATCCATAAACACAATTCAGTCTCAGGCTAGCTTCCCCCAATTTATCGGAGAAGGAAGACTCAAGCAATACCCAGAACTCAGAAAAAAAGAGCCAGTGTTTATTGAACCCCTCCTATGCACCAGACAATGGATCGGGTGTTTGCATAGTTAATCTCTTTTCATTGGGAAGGTGAATGTGCTAGAAATGGAATCCCTATTTAACACCATTCAAAATCAGGGGTGTGCCCTTAGGTGCTCATAGATTTGGGTGCGGGTATTGGATCTCAATTCTGGTCTACACTGACTGAGCAATGGCTCAACCCTGACACTCTCTGCATGTTAAGGGATATGGCAGAGAGCTGGCTGGCTGTTGCTTACCATGAGCTCTTTCTCTGCCCCTCATTTCATCTCCTTGGTCCCAGCTGCTCAGCTGATATCTGAAAAGGACCATGTCTCCATTGAAAACCTTTCTGAGGAATCTCTCATCTCCAGAGAAGAGCTGGTTTTTGAAGAGGATGATATGACCAAATCTACCAGGAGACCAAAGCGTCAAAGGCCCGAGCTGCTTCACCCCATCCCCCAGGAGGACAGTATCAGAAATGCTGCCTCTCAGTCAGAAGAGACTACAGAACTCACTCCCAGGGCTGGTAGGAGCCAGGGCCAAGGGGAAGAAGCCGGGAGGGAGGCATTAAACAGAAAAACGCGGTGGCGGGACACTGCCTTGGGGGAGAAAGTTGGGGATGGAAAGAGAAAGGAAGCTGAAGGGGAACAAAAATTAAAGGTAAATGAGATTTGGAGGATCCACTGATTGTGCCAGCACTGAGGAGTGTGGGGGAGGCGTGAGGGGACTAACCTTACTTTGCCATTTCTCTCCCAATGTTCCCCAGCAACCACCTCAGAGGGAAAACTGGCCAAGCTCGGCCATAAAATCGGGAAGAATGTGGACAAAACAGTAAAAGAAACCATGAGCTATCTGAAAAAACCTACTCCCTCATGCCTATGAAGTCATAAGGCCCTAATGATAATAAGGCCCAGTCCCGGCCAAAGCTGGTGTCTACGGCACCCAAACCCTCCTTGCCCTGACCACCATCTCTCAGCTCCCCACGTCCCTTATTAAAGCGTTGCATCCCAGTCTGGCTCTGTGGTGGCTTTGTCGGGCCAGGAGGGAAGGCGGAGGCCCCCACTCCGCTAGGATTCTTCCTGAGTTACCCCATCGCTCTAATTTTAAACCTCCCCTCCTCAGCTTACAACCTGTTCAAGTCTCCACGTCCCAAAATATCCTCTGTGAGGTCTTGACTCCCCTCAAGCTGCCCCTCCTCTTCATCCACACTGCCTCCCTGCTCCCTCACCCCCTGCACCCCTCACCCCCTGCAATCTACATTTTCACACCCTCCAGCAACTGCTCCCCCCAACATCACTGACAGCAACAAGCCCAGTGGCTATTTCTGGTCCCTACTCCTCTCTTCATGGTCTCTGCAGAACTGGACACGATTACCCCTCCTAGAAAGTTTCCCCGCACTGACCTCCCAACGTGCTGCACTCTACTGGTTCTCCAAGCCCCCCATTTCCTTCCTGGCACATTTTCTGACCATGCACTCTATGCTCCCAGGGTCCCATCCTGTGCCCTCTCATCTTCTCTCCACCTTCCTTCCTCTACATCCCCATTTGCCAAGACTTCAGCTTCACCTCAGGGTGGATGGGGTCTACCCATTTACCCACCACCACACAACCACCCAGTGTCTACTATATGTCACACTCATCTACCTAATATGTGCCAAATTACCCCACCCCCACCCCCCCCCACACACACACACACAACCCTGGGCAGTTTTCACTATAAAGGCATATGGGACCAAATGGAGAAAGAAGAGAATGGGAAAATAAAAATCTCTCTTGGTCTTACAAACGGAAGGAAGATTGCCCATTCAAAGGGAGATAGGAAGGAAGGCAGGAAGGAAGCTATGAGATAATAGAAAATATATGTATTGGTCTCTGTTCCCCCAAACCTGGCACAAAGCTTCAAAATCCTTGTAATTTCCTAAGGGATAAGCACATTGGAATCATCCCTGTTCTAGTATCTGGACTTTGACACATCCCAGCGATGGGGATCCTAAGACTCTTGTAAGTTCCTAAGTGATAAGAGTGACAGGAGCATCTTTTGTTCTAATGAGGTGACTCCGGTGCGCTCTTGGAGGCTCCTGGATGGAGGCTGGCTGCCAGAAGGACCAAGCCATCATTAGAAGCTTGGAATTTTCAGCCCCACCCCTACTTCACTGGAGAGGGGAGAGGGGCTGGAAACAGAGTCAATGATTGATCATGCCCCATGTGATAAAGTCCCCATAAAATCCCTCTACAGTGAGGTTCTAAGAGCATCCAGGTCGGTGAACACATCCACACACCAGGAGGGTGACATCACCCAGTTCCACTGGGATAGAAACACCTGCTCTCAGGACCCTCCTGGACCTTGCCCTGGGTATTTCATTGTCTGCCTGTTCAACTGTATCCTCTATCATATCTTTTAATAAACTGATAAACTGGTAAACAAGCATTTCCCTGAGCCGAAGCAAGTTAATTGAACTCAAGGGAAGGGTCATGGGAAGCTCTGATTTATATGATTTATAGCCGATCAGTCAGAAGAACAGGTGACAACCTAGACTTGCAATTGGCATCTGAAGGAGGACAGTCTTGTGAGACTGAGCCCTTTCCCTGTGGGAGCTGATGCAACCTCCAGGTACTGTCAGAGCTGAGTTGGATTGTAGGACACCCAGTTGACCAGAGTTGCTTGATGGGAGAAAACTCACACGCACTGGGAACAAGAAGTGTCAGAAGTGAAGTGTTCTGTGTGTGAATAAGGAAAGACAGATGAATGACTGAGTTTTTCCAACTCAGGAGCCACCTCTGATGTCTATTATCCTACCCCCAGGACATAAAAAAAAAAAAAAAAATGCACTTGGAAGATCAACAGGGTGATCCACCCACAGCAATGCAGGCCAGGTGCTGCCCTGGCCCAGAAAAAACTGGAAGTGTGTTCACAGCTGGGGGCAGATAAAATAATCTCCATCCTTCCTTCCTTCACTTTTTCCTGGTACAGAAAGTTTCCACCTGCCCACTGCCCTTAGTTACCCACCCTCCCCTCCAATACAAAGACACACTCACAACTCCACCAAAAACATCACCCAACCTAGATGGAAAGTTCTATTATAGGTCTTTCTCATAAATTCTTGCCAGGCATAAATTCTTGAGATGAGGCATAAATTCTTGCCAAAATGACAGAGGAAGGTGGTGAGAGATTCTGGAGTTTAGGAAAGAATTGGAAGGGAAGTTCCTTGAGAAGATTAGGTTAGGAAAATTGAAGTGTCTTGGAGATTAAAAGCCCCAGACTCATTGTTCTGACCCTCCAGTTGAGACCAATAAAAAAATGACATGAGGGTCATTACATAATGGTGAAAGCATCCAGCTTCCTAGCAGCTGGACAGATGTTCTATAAACCCAAAATTCAGGGCTCTTGGTTAAAACTGGATAGGAGACCCCAGGCCAAAGGAGCCTTCGGCTTTGACCCCATCTCCCCATTCCCACCCCACCCTACCCCAGCTCACCCCGATTCACAGACTAAACAAGAGATAGGGCAGGATGAGCTACTCTGGGGTTCTCAGCCATAGGATCATCTACTTTTCCCCCAAAGGAGAGTAAGCAACACACGGGAAAACAGGCTGGGAAGTATTCCCTCCAACCTGTTCCTCTTGTGGGGAGGGTGCTTCTAAGAGGGAACACCCTCAACATGGAGTAACCTTCTCTTCTCTCCACCCTTTTGGCTTAACAGGTGGACCTAGGATCTGCAACCAATCACAGGTATGGCTGGAAAGACAGGAAGGGAAGGGGAAGGGGGGGAGGAGAAGACAAGCCATGCATCAGAGCAGTCTCCCATGTCACAGATATTTGGCCATCCCTGACCTACAAAGTGGCCATATCAGGGGCACCTGGGTGGCTCATTCGGTTAAGCGTCCTCTTTCGGTTCAGGTCATGATCACACGGTTCGTGGGTTCGAGCCCCGTGTCGGGCTCTGTGCTGACAGTTCAGAGCCTGGAGCCTGCTTCAGACAGCTCAGAGCCTGGATTTTGTGTCTCACTAGCTCTCTGCCTCTCCCCCACTCACGCTCTGTCTACCCTTTCTCTCAAAAATAAATAAACATTAAAAAATTTAAAAACAAAACAAAAAAACCAAAGTGGCCATATCATATGGCCCACTGATTTCTGTAGCCCCTGCTATGTGAAAGGTGGAAATAAGAAACAGATTTCCAAACAGGAAATGGAGAAATAAGTTTCTGAGTGCTTTACATATATTTGCTCACTTAATACTTGCAAACAAACAAACAAACAAAAAATGAAGTAACAAGTTCTCATCACTATTCTTTGTATATCCTCCTAGAATCATTGGGGTGGCCAATTAACCACTGCCCCCCAAGTCCTCTTGATTGGGTCCAGAGGGGACCAAAATTAACTCCAAGACAACAGAAACTCGGTTTCCTCTCTCCAGTTGGCTGTGTCGTTGTTCAGTACAGCTCACCTGCAGGTTACAAAATAAACACTACCTGGCACCATAAAATATCAAATACGTCAATTCTAGCAACCAAGAAATACTCTAAATTTGAACCTAACCCCCCCTCCTAATTTCAAAAGTAACACAAAACAAAATCTCAGTATACTTTTCTTTTACATTAGAATGCAAGAAAATGAAACGTCCAAAATTCTTCCCTTTACCATGTCCTGTTCTGCTCGTTCTTAGCCAGGAGGCATCACTCCGAAGGAACCTAGCTTCGTCCATTTGCCTGGACATCCCCGGTCCTCAAGAATATCTGTCGGCCACAAGGTCAGTTCTCCATTTCCCCCACGCGGCTGCCAGGGCTCTGGCGGGGCCTCCCCACCTGACAACACCCTGTGACCTCTTGGGATGGGCTGGAGAGGGTTCTCTGTGTGGGCTCCAGCTGTTTGGGAGAAGAAGGTCGGGATCTGAAGGGAGGGGTAGGTGCACATAGTCTCCCTGCAACTTCAGCTTCCCCAAGTGTGGGAAGGGGTGAGGAACCTGATCTGTCCTCTCTCTGGCCTGGGGGAGAGCTCCGTCTCCAGACCCCCAAGGTGTGACAGCAGGGCGGACTGTGGTGAGGCCTCAAGCCTGGTGAGGATGAGCAGGGTGGAGAGAGCCCGAGCCTGGGGAGTGTCCCCCCAGAGTCAGGAGCAAGACTGTTAACGCCGGGAGGCAGGAGACTGGCTACATCCTGGTCTTCCCCCCTGAAATGTAAACAGCTCCTCCTGGCATCTCCAAAGTTAACTTAATCTATCCCCAAGCAGCTCACTGGTCCCTCTTATTCAAAGTCAGAGTAACTGGGACGCAGAATAATACTATGGCACCAGCTTTACACCAATGAAACTTAGAAGCACGAGCATATTCTCAGGCCTCAGAGCAATCATGTGCCCAGAATCTAATGCACAACAGTCTTGTGGGGTTTTGGGGGGGGGGGGGGGGGGCGGTGGGGAGAACCCTTAATGAGGATTCAAGATACAGGAGGCCAGCCCTTAGCCACAGCGGCCTCCCGCGTCCCATGGAGAGGTGAATTTGGACATTCAGTTTACCACTAGAGGGTGGGGAGCATGCTACTATCTCTTCTCTTAAAGTCGGGCGTTTAAGACATTTCTGCCATCTTGTGATATTTAAAAATATGGAATAATGCTCCCAGTAGTCCTAATTTAACTTAGATGTGGCTAGATCTAGATTTCTTTCCTGCATGAATTTCCCTTAGTGTGTATTTCATCTTCTCACTGCTCAGGGAGCAGGGAGGTCCTGACCACAAATTCCTGGGCCTGCCCCTCAGGGCATGGGCAATACCTCCGCCACCCCTCATTCCTAAATAACTGTGTCCCTTGGAAACTAACCTAATAGCCGCTGTGCTCGCCGCTAAGCGGGTCCTTTCCTCGCCGACACTATGCAAACCCTTCTACGTTGGTTTCTCACCCCATCCAGGCTCCCTCTAGCGGCCTCGGTCGGCTTTGCATCCTTATTAAATCGGCCCCATTCATCCTCTCGGATCCAGAAATGAGTATTTCTTTCTGTTTTTCTTTTTGAAATTTTTATTTAAATCCCAGTGACTTTACACACAATGTAATATTGGTTTCACGTGTACAATATAGTGACTCAACACTTCCATACACACCCGGTGTTCATCACAAGTGCCCTCCTTAATCCCCAGCATCTAATTAATCCATCCTCCCACCCCTCTCCCGTCTGGTAACCATCAGTTTGTTCTCTATAGTTAAGAGTCTGTTTCTTGGTTTGCCTCTCTTTTTTTACTTTATTTTTATTTTTTAATTTACATCCAAGTTAGTTAGCATATAGTGCAATAACGATTTTAGGAGTAGAATCCAGTGATTCATCCCCTATATATAACACCCAGTGCTCATCCCCACAAGTGTCTTTCTTAATGCCCCTTACCCATTTAGCCAGCCCCCCACCTACAACCCCTCCAGCAACCCTCAGTTTGTTCTCTATATTTAAGAGTCTTTTATGTTTTGTCCCCCTCCCTGTTTTTATATTATTTTTGCTTCCCTTCCCTTCTGTTCATCTGTTTTGTATCTTAAATTCCACATATGAGTGAAGTCATATTTTTGTCTTTCTCTGACTAATTTCGCTTAGCATCATACCCTCTAGTTTCATCCACATAGTTTCAAATGGCAAGATTTCATTCTTTTTGATTGTCAAGTAATACTCCATTGTGCATACATATCACATCTTCTTTATCCATTCGTCTGTCTTTCCATACTTTGGCCATTGTCAACAATGCTTCTATAAACATTGGGGTGCATGTGCCCCTTCGAAAATAGCACACCTGTATCCCTTGGATAAATACCTAGTAGTGCAATTGCTGGGTCGTAGGGTAGTCCTATTTTTAGTTTTTTGAGGAACCTCCATACTGTTTCCCAGTGTGGCTGCACCAGTTTACATTCCCACAAACAATGCAAAAGGGTTCCTCTTTCTCCGCATCCTCATCAACCTCTGTTGTTGCCCGAGTTGTTAATTTTAGCCATTCTGACTGGTGTAAGGTGGTATCTCATTGTGGTTTTGATCTGTATTTCCCTGATGATGAGTGATGTGGAGCATTTTTTCATGTGTCTGTTAGCCATCTGGATGTCTTCTTTTGAAAAGTGCCTGTTCATATCTTTTGCCCAGAAGAAATGAATAAATACTCTGCTCTTTTCTAGTTCAGTCCTTAAAAACACTTGATAGGGAGACATTTCCTTTTTCTTTTGCTATATCTCAAATAAGGCCCCTAAGAACTCAACCTTTCTCCTGAGAAAATCTTATCTTTCTCTCCAGCTCAGTCAACAGAACTTCCTTCTTTTTTCTTTCCTCTTCTTGCTGATTTTTCTCCCTGTTAAGACCAAGACTTGCATCTCAAATGCTCCCCATATCTGCTTGATTCCCTAAGTCTGATTTCTAAAGACACAATATTCAAGACACCTTGATAAATAGATACAAACCCAACCTTTAGGTTTGTAATAATTCCATTGATTCTTTTCATCCACATTGGTGTTTCCTCCACAGAAGGGGTCGTGGTCTTTTTTATCTGTGCAAAGTGCACCACACCTATGTGGTTAATCCCACAGCAGGCCTCTGAGATCAGAGGTCAGGGCTGACTTAATAAATGTACAACCCAGAGCCAACTTGAGGCTGTGTGGCAGGAATAATTCTAGGACCCTGTGGGCAGGCCATAAATAAAATCCTTCCATGCTTCCATCTGTGGCCTTAAATGTGGTTTATTTTAATTTTTGTTTGTTTGTTTTGTTTTTTAAATTTTTTTTTTAACGTTTATTCATTTTTGAGAGACAGATTGAGACAGAGCATGAGCGGGGAAGGGGCAGAGAGAGAGGGAGACACAGAATCCGAGGCAGGCTGCAGGCTCTGAGCCGTCAGCACAGAGCCTGACTCGGGGCTCAAACTCACAGACCACGCGATCATGACCTGGGCCAGAGTCGGTCGCACAACCGACTGAGCCACCCAGGCGCCCTTAAGTGTAGTTTAAAACAAAGTAGACAATCAGGATCGGGGACAGCCAACCTCGCACCACTTACCAAAGATTAGCACAAATAATCGGAAGCCAAAATGTAACCATTTTGTGCTCTGTACCCACATGAAATTGGGGTAATTTCATTCCCACTTCAGCTGCACCCATAAAGCTGCAGGTCAAAGTTAACTTCAAAGCCTTTGCCTGTTAAAATCCACCGTGCTGGCGTCCCCCTAGGCCAGTGTCTGATTTTACTGTCAAGGCTGCAGGGTGGCCCAACAGCCTGTCAACCCTCCATCCCTCTGAATCAGGCCCATGGAGAAGGTGCTCCCAGAAGAGGGGACAGAAAGGAGAACAAAGCATCACTTTTATTAATGGCCAGACAAGTGCCAGACAACCCACGGTACTCTGACCTCTCTGACAAGCTGAACTAAAGAACGCGGTCAAGACACAAGTCCAAGCGAGGCCTCCTCTACTTCCTCCCTACCTGAGCCAGTAAGCAAACGGGGAAACAGCAGACATACCCCAAGGGAGAGAAGGAGAAGGGAAGCCTTGTCCAAATGTGTGTGTTTGCATCATGAGAGGGCAGCAGAGAAAGAGGCAACGCTATTCAGGAACGTTCCTGTTAACACATGGACCGCTCTCCCTGGTGAAACCTGTCCCATGAGTGTTCTGTCTCCCCAGCTGCCACGGCACCCCCACGCTGCAGGAGGGAGCACTTGCCTGCACGAGGAGATCCTTTCATCTTGTATTAATTTCCTAAGTACAGTGTCTAAATACAAATTACCACAAATGTACTGACTCAAAACAACACAGCTGTATGATCTTGTAGTTCTGGAGGACAGAAGTCTAAGATGGGTCTCACGAGGCTGAAATCAAGGTGTCAGCAGGGCCACATTCTTTTCTGGAGGCTCAGGGGAGAAACCCTGTCAGGGCTCACTCCAACTTCCAGAGGCCGCCCACACTCCCTGGCTTTCAGTCCCATCCTCCCATCTTCGGAGCCAGCCACAGCCAGCCAAGCTCTTCTCGCTTTGCCACCCATCTGGTTCTCTCTCCTGAATCCCTCCCCACATTTAAGGTTCCTTGTGCTTACACTGGACCCATCCAGATAATCTGGAATAACCTCACTATTTTCAAGCCAGCTGACTAGCAACCTTAATTCCATCCCAAACCTTATTTCCCCTTTGCCATGAAGGCTAACATAGTACAGATTCTGCGGATTGGGATATGGGTATCTTGGGGGCCATGATTTTGCTAACACTCCCATGGGATCAGCCACCACTCACACCCACTTAGGCCTTGGTACCACAGGAATCAGTTGCCAGAGGTCCCAAACCATCCAGGGAGGTACTAAAATCTATACCCTGTTCCAATTGCTCTCAGAGGAAGGTGGGTAACCGAATCCCTCCTGTCACACCCGTTCTGTTTTCCTCAGTCGTGGCCAAAGTCAAGCCAAAGCCTCCAAGACCCAGTTATCCAGACTCCCATCTCCCTAACCCAACCCAATTCTCTGCCCGGCCTCTCTCCCAGACCCTTCTACTGTGACTTCAGGAACTCCTGGCATGTGATCAGCAAACTCCTTGACAGTGCCAATGTCTTGTTTTGAGTGTTCTCTCAATTGACTAGTCTTAAATTTTTAAGATTTCCTGAGAGTCCCACAGCCCCTACAAGGCTCTCAAGAGGAGGCTTCTCTCCCTCTCACTGCCAATTACCTCAGAGCTAGAATGTGGGAAGGGAAGGCCTCCCGGTTTCCCACTGCTGCTTCTATAGCTCTGCTCCTCCTTCCAATTTCAAAACCTCCTCTCCTTGGAAGCTCTGAACACAGGCTGTCACCCTCCTCCCAACCCTCCCCCCTCATTCACTGATGACCTCAACTCCTGCTCTTCTTCCCCTCACTTGCTCCTGTCAACATTCCTGATGATGTTCCACATTCACACAGATGATCTCACCGACCCTCTGGCTTCTCAGTCCTTGACCTCTGTACCTCAGCCTACACTTCACCACAGTGACCTCCAAAATCTCCAAGAATCACATCTTATCTACCACCTCCTGACCGTCCATCTCCTTTCCTCTAGAAGTTCAGTTGTACCAACTCTTTGGCCTTACCCAGACCCCTGATCTACGTCACCACTTTTTCCATGCAGTTAATGACTCCATTGTCCAGGCTTCTTTGCAGTTAGATGTGGCCATGTGACTTGGTTGCCGCCGGTAGGATATGAGCCAATACGATGATGGCAAATTATAGAGGGCAGTGACAGAAAAGGAGTTACGTCCTCCCCTTCTCTTTTCCCCCCTTCCCACCAACTGGAATGAGACGAAGAGGTGAGAGCTGGCACTGCCATCACAGGCCACTAAATGGAAGCCACATTTTGAAAAGGACAAGTTACAAGATAGAAAGAACCTGAGCCTTGAATATTGTGAAGCCACCATATTACCCATGTTTAACTTCCACTTAAGCCAGGGTATCGAGACCTTGTTTTTGCACCTGAACTAGTATCTTCATATACTTGTCCACCTCACCTTCCCATCTCATTACATATAACTTCATATACTCAATTCTTCAAATCGAAAACCTAAGACTCAATCTTGACTTTTGCCTTTGCCTCAATCCCTGCATCGACAGAGCTTTAGACTCTATCTCCAAAATACATCTTGACTTCATCCCACTCTCTCCATCCCCATGCCACCACCCCAGTTTTACCAGAATGGTCTGTCACTTAGACTTCTGCAAAGGTCTCCTGACTAACCTCTCTGCCTCCACCCTTACCCCTTCCAAACCAACCTCCAAAAGACAAATGATCTTCTTTCATCATTATCTTCATTTTTAGTTGAGAGAGAAGGAAAGAAAGGGAGAGAGTGTGCACATGAGCAGGGGAGGAGCAGAGAGAGAGATAGAGAGAGCCAGAATCCCAAGCAGACTGCAGGCTCTGAGTGAGGCCGCGCGTCTTGCGATTTGATCTCACGATCATGACCTGAGATCATGACCTGAGCCAAAACCAAGTCAGACATTAACCATCTGAGCCACCCAGGTGCCCCAGACAAGTGATATTCTTAAAGTATATCAAATCATGTCAGTTAGTCATGAAAACTAATTGTTTCCACCGTGAAAACCTCACAGGTGTTCTTTTTTTTTTTTTTCATCTTTTTTTTTTATGTTTGTTTATTTTGAGAGAGAATGCGTGCACGCAAACGGAAGGGGCAGAGAGAGGGAGAGACAGAGAATCCCAAGCAGGCTCCACGCTGTCAGCACAGGGCCCCATGCAGAGCTCAAACTCGCAAACAGTGAGATCATGACCTGAGCCAAAATCACGAGTTGGACGCTTTTAACCAACTGAACCACCCAGGCACCCCCTCGTCGGTGTTTTCCAATTGCACTTCAAATAAAATCCAAACTCCTTACCAGGGCCTACAGGCCCTAAATGGTCTAGTTCCCATTCATTTCACTCCACTCTCCTGCTCACCACTTCATGGCCATGATGGCATCCTTCATGGTCCTGGGACACACGAGCATTTTCCCAACTCAGGGCTTCCATCCTTGCTATTCCTTTGGCTAAGAACCTTGTTGCTCTTGCTCTTTGCTTAGCTGGCTCCTTTTCATCCTTCAGGACTATGCTGAAAGGTCACCTCCTCAGAGAGAGCTTCCCTGGCCACCCCATTCAGTGCCCACCCCCATCTACCCTCCCATCAGTCTCCTCACCCTATTTATTGCCTCACTGCAGTCACCACATTCTGAAATTATCTTATTTACACATTTGTCTACCTGTTTATATACTCTCTACCTCACAAAAATGTAAGCTCTATGAAACCTGGGAACTTGTGAATTATTAGTATTTATCATTTCTCTCTAGTATCGTGAACAGTAATTACTGGGCAAGGGGAGTTCAATGAACAAATCCAAATTGAATTTATGAGCAGAAGGAAGGAAGGAAGGAAGGAAAGAAAGAAGGAAGGAAGGGAGGGAGGAAGGAGGAAGGAAGGAGGGAAGAAGGGAAGGATGAAAGGAGGAAAGGAGGGAAGGAGGGATGAAATTAGCTACTCTTTTCCTCGGAGGAACAAGTAAGGAACAGAGAGAGACTCGAAGGTTCACTACATCCCTTGTGAAGAAGGGAGCAAAGTCCTCTCCTCTAATGGAAAGGGGCACAGGGGAGTAGTGGCAGGTAATGACCTCCCTCCCTCAGAGTGGTTGGGAAGAAAAGACCCTGGGAAGCTTTTGTTCAAAGGCCCAGGGCTCCCTTCCCCAGGATCTGCAGAATTAATGCAGAGGTGAAGAAAAGGCCACCTTTGCTTAGAACATGGTACAGCACCAGAGGTCAAGATACTGCCAGGAGGAAGCCTGAAATTCTGTCTCAGGAAGGGCTTTTCAAGGCATGCACAGGGGGTCCCCAGAATGGGGACTTTCTTATTGGAAGTGAAGGAAGGGGTCTTAAAAAAGAATATTCCCCACCACTCCCAACCTTCCCACACAGAAAATGGAGTCCCATCACAGGGACTCAGGGTGAGGGTTGGGACAGCCTCCACAGAGCCTCCCACATGCCCTCCCCTCACCTGAGGAGACAAGATAGCTAAGGCCTTGGGTAAACTGGCCCTAGCTCAGGAGAGGCACTGATTCTCTCCACCGCCAGCTCCGTCTCCTCTGTCCCCGGGGCCCTTCTCTTTCAAGGTGAATCACAGAATCTTCTATTCGTAGACTCCCCTGCACAGTTTCGGAGCAACCCAGGATCTCAAAGGATTGAAATAGAACCGAAACAGGTCCCAACGTAAGGATACCCCAGACAGCCTCTTGAGTACGTCCAGTAACACATGTCTCCTCACACACAGTGCAGCCTCTTCTAGGCCTGGGTGCCTCCGACTGTAAGAGCATCCTTCCTCCCAGCCAGGCCAGGTCTCTCTCCCTCTCACTGGCATGGCTGCCTCAGCCCTGGCAGAACAGCACGAGTAAGTTGGTTGCTTCCATGTGACATCTAAAGGTAATTGTCACTCCAATAATAAATGCTACCATTTAACCAAGCTTACCAGGCACCATGCTAAGCATTTTATGTTTATTATCTCCATCAATACTCGCAATGCCCTACCATATAGGAATTACTATTCCCATTCCACGGATTAGGAAATAAGCTTGAGAAGTAAGGCAGTCAGTCCAGCCCCCCCCCCCCACCCCGGGTATTGGAAGAACCAGGATCCGTTCCAACATCCACTCCATCCAAAGCCCATGCCCTCAGCTCCCCTGTTATGCCAAAATCACCCCACCCCTGAGTCTTCTTTAAGCCCGGCTAAGCCACATGAATTCCTTCAAGTATTCAAGTACCAGTTCTCTGAGAAGCTCAAAGCACCCATCCTGCTTTTCTCTGCACCTCCACCTCGGTTTTTAATAAAATCCTGCAGCCATCCAGCCTTAGACCCGCCTCCTGGGAATGGGAAAGAAAGCTCTTGTCCTCCACCTCCCTTGTCACCTGTCCGCTCCCTTGTCCCCCGGGATTTGTCAGTCTACCTCCCCCTATTCCTCACCTCTTCTTCCCCAAATTCCTATTCATCCTTAAAAAAAACCAAAACCTGACCCCAATTCCCCTCCTCAGAGAAGCCTTCTCCAGCCCGTGCTCCGATCTCAGTGCTCCCAAAGCCCTTATTTCTCTCCCACCCACCTCTCCAGCTTTATTGAGACGTAACTGACATACAAGGCGTACAATGTGATGGCTTGATATAAGTAAGTACTGGGAAGTGATTCCCATAGCTCAGCCAGTTAGCACACCCATCACCTCACAGCTACAAGTGTGAGTGTGTGTGTATGTAAAAACTCTTAAGACCTACCCTCTTAGCTGCTTTCAAATATGCAATACAGTATTGTTAACTGTCGTCACCATGTCGTACATGGCATCCCCAGAACTTATTCATCCTTCATAACTGAAAGTTTGCACCTGTGACCACCTTTGACCCGTTTCCCCCACCCCTGTCCCTGGCAACCGCCAACCCGCTCCGTGGTTCTGTGTGTTCAGTTACAAGACCCTTATTTCTGTCTCTACAACAACGGTTGCCATTTTGCAGCTCGTCGTGTCTGGTCACCGTTCTCCCTCCCTGGTCGGGCTTCTCCAAGGCAGAGGGTATGGCTTCATCTCCAGGCGCATTACGATGTAGGTGTTTAGTGGCTGTTACTGCTCAGTGTAGACTGACATTTTTGATACTTCAAACGGAAGAACAGTGGTCAGACTGCAGAAATTCAGAAAGTAGGGTCACCATGGGGGAACCAGTGGAGACACCAGGAGAACTGAGCCCCTCCATATGGCCCACCACCTGGGCTCTACCTGGTCTCTGGGAACAATGAGAAACTATTCCAAGGAGTACAATGAAAGACAAGAGTTTGAAACAGGATCTGCTGCCCTCTGGTGGCCCTTCGGCCTCTGGCCATTTGTTTGGTGTCCTCCCCTTCCCTGAGGGGGAGAAGTTGCCAGTATGGATTTAGAACCTCATGCCCCCCTCTGCTGGCACAATCTTCACTGTCCCAGGTGCTTTTGTAACAAGATATTAAAATTAGAAGTTCAAGTAGGTGCCAAGATACGATAGATGAGGGTTTTTAAAAAAATTTTTAATGTTTATTTATTTTTAAGAGAGACAGAGACAGAGTGCTAGTGCAGGAGGGGCAGAGAAAGAAGGAGACACAGAATCTGAAGCAGGTTCCAAGCTCTGAGCTGTCAGCACAGAGCTCGATGTGGGGCTCAAGCTCATGAACCGTGAGATCATGACCTGAGCCAAAGTCGGACACTTAACCGACTGAGCCACCCAGGTGCCCCCAACAGGTGAGATTTTAAAGTGAAGTGCCAACTCATCATATGACAAATTTCAAAGGAAATTTTTAAGAACTAGTTTCTGACCACCTCGGCCAGACCAAGGATATTTTTTTTTAATCTCACAGTACAAGGAGCGCCTGGGTGGCTCAGTCAGTTGAGTATCTGACTTCAGTTCAGGTCATGATCTCACATCTCGTGAGTTCAAGCCCCACATCAGGCTCTGCGCTGACAGCTCAGAACCTGGAGACTGCTTCAGATTCTGTGTCTCCCTCTCTCCCTGCCCCTCCCCTGCCTGTGCTCCATCTCTCTCTCTCTCAAAAATAAATTTAAAAAAATTTTTTTAATCTCATAGTACGGAGGGAAGGGAGGATTTTATTAGGAGGCAATGTTTGGATAAAGCTGTGCTGTGAGCCCCATCTCCCCTCTCCCAGGGAAGGAGATAGGGCCTACCCACCTCACAGCAAACCCAGTGGGTGCTTACAGAGGTTACCCCAAAAGCTGAGTATGTGGCCCCTTGAGGTAAGGGCAGAGTGTCCTGGGGCCTGGATGCCACCCAGAAGTTTAGAAGGAGAAGGAAGGACCAAGGAACCGCCATGTGGGCAGGCTGAAGGAGCTGGTCCTCTAGAAGGCCCTGGGCTAGTTTGCCTGGCAAAGAAGAATCTGCTCTGGGTCCTGGGAGAGAAACAAGCATATCCCCATGCATCCATCTTGGGCGCTGTCCAGTAGGGCTACCTCGAGGGACACAAGGACCCCAACGGCTGAAGAAGGAGGCTCAAATTCCTGGAGTCAGGGAACACAAGGGAACGGGGCTGACGGCAAAGCTCTGAGAGGCCAGGAAAGGGCCCACGAGAGAACAGTCACCAGAGATCAGAGAGAAAGGGGCAAGGATACCACCGGCTGATGGAAGAGGAGTCTGAGTATCACCAAGTGAAATCTCACCTGCCCCTTCCTGTCTGCTCCACACCACCCCACCTCTCCCCACCGCACCTCACTCTGAAAAGGCAACCGGTGAGAGCGGGCGAAGGGCAGGCCTGGGGGACAGGGGAGGAGGGAGAACATGACAGACAGAAGCCAGTCACCCGCTCCTTTCCCCGGCAACTGAAGCAGGGCCCAACAGGCGGCACAAGAATGACATTAAATAGCGCCAAGTTTTGATTCATGTACTCGCCTGGTTGTTCGAGTTTCTGATCAACGCTCCATGCCTGTCTCTTACGTGAGAGTAAGCAAAATAGTTAAGAGTCTTTCCTTAGAGCAAGGGAAAAAATTGCCCCTGTCCAGCATCCCAATGAAGCATAAAGGATAATGTCATGAATCAAACTCACCAGGGAAATCAAACTGCAAATTTATTTTCTTATTACATGACAAGTGGTGGTTGCCACATAATATAAAATATAACATACAGTATACAATACATGTCATAGTATGTATATAGATAACATATATACAGTATAACATGGGTTACACTCTCCCCTCCGATAGGATTAAATTACAGGGACCCAGGATTTTCCCTTCAAAGTCTTCTCAGCCTTCTTTTCTCCAATCTAGAACATCCCTACTCCCATCCCTTCACCACTTTCCACTAGTCGCCTCCCTTTCTAGGCCTTTTGAGACCCAAGTCAGCCCCTCCCAGAGTTCCTGAGAACTTCCTCTACGTGGGGAGGAGAGGCAGGTGCCAGCCCCAGCACGGGCCACAGGGTCAGCATCACCTCTCTGCCCTGACAGGCACCATCTGTAGTCGGGCGCGTAGTGTCTCCAAAAAATTCAGGTACACGTAGAACCTCAGCTGTGACCTTATTTGGAACTAGAGTCTTTACAGATGGATGTAATTAATTAAGGATCTTGAGATGAAATTATCGTGCATTTAGGGGAGGATCCCAAATCCAGTGACCGAAGTCTTTATTTTTTAATGTTTATTTATTTATTTTGAGAGAAAAACAGAGCACGAGCAGAGGAGAGACAGAGAAGGAGACACAGAATCTGAAGCAGGCTCCAGACTCCGAGCCGTCAGCACAGAGCCCGACACGGGGCTCGAACCCATGAACTGCAAGATCACGACCTGAGCCAAAGTCAGAAGCTTAACAGACTGAGCCACCCAGGCTCCCCATGACTGAAGTCTTTATAAGAAGGGGAGAGGACACAGAGACACAAGCGGAAAGAAAGCCATGTAAACACACGGAGTAACGATGCCACAAACCAAGGAGCACCTGGGGCCATCAGAAGCTGAGAGATGCAGGGAAGGATTCTGCCCTAGAGCCTTCAGAGGGAGCACAGCCCTGCTGACACCTTGATTTCACACGCCTAGCCACCAGAACTGTGACAGAATAAGTTCCTGCTGCTTTGAGTCACCGTCACCCGGTTGGTGGCACTTTGTTACAGAGCCCTGAGAAACCAATACACCATCTCGAGCCTTGCCTGGCTGCAGGAGCAATCAACCACCAACCCGTGGCAAGAGGAATGCCAAGGCTTGGGCCGGGGCCTGGTGCACTCTGCCAAGCCTGGGAGGAGTGGGGAAGGAGGGTTGGCCATAACTTTCAAATGACCCCCACCATCCACATTCCCCCGGCTGAGCAGCCCAGAGAGAAAACCCAGGCAATCTGCTCCCCTCCCCCAGCTGCCTACCATCAACAACATGGTCAGAGCCCAGGGGGCCATTCCCTCCTACCTTGGTAACGTACCCTCATCCAGTCCCGTGGCTGGGGAATTTTCCGTCTCATGCCCAAGTCAAAGTCATTAGATGTAATCATTAACAGGACGGGTGTTAATTAGCAGGCCATCCATGCTGATGAGAACACAGCTGGACATCAAGAACAGCTGATCAGACAGAGGTGGGGAGGAGCAGGCTCTGGCTGAAAAGGGGCAAGGGATGTCCTACAGATCCCCAAACCCTAGTTCTGAAAGCTTTGAAATCCCCATTTCTTCACGCCCTGCTTTTTCCAGAGTCAAAGGAGAAAACATTTGCTAAGATGGACTCCTAATCACTCATGCCCATTTCTCGAGTGCCTAACGGGTCCTAGGCACTGAGCCAGGCACGTTATGGACCTCACCTCATCCCACCCCTCTCTGTAACAGTAGGGATACCTGTTATTTACAGGTGGGAAAACTGAGGCTCAGAGAGGTTATACAATTTGCCCAAGACCACAGTGCTACTAAGTGGCATAACTTGAACCCAGGCAGAGTGCTCCAGAGGCTGGGTGTTTAACCCCCATGCGGGAAGGAGCTCCTATGGGACGGAGTTGGGTTGGGGGGGGGGAGAGGGGTCTAAGCAGTCAGAGGTTACGTTGACCTTCCTCCTTTCTGGATACATCTCATTCTTTGGACTTCCCCCTTTGTAGTAGTCATCATTTATAATTACTTGGTCAGCCCACCACCGCCCGGACCCCTCCTAGGCTGTAAGATGCCCAGAGACTGTTTTGTGCTCCACTGTATCCCCGGCACTTAGCATAATGCCTGGCACCCAATAAATACCGGTTGGAAGAATGAATCCAACCTGTCAGAGTTGGAGTAGGAGGGGCCAGCTAAGGACAGGTTCTTCTGAGCTGGTGATGATCAGAGGGTTAAAGTGCCTCTCAAGAGGTCATCTGGTCCACGCCACTGCTCCAGGTTCAGCCATTGCCCCGTAAAAGCCTCCAAACCTGGCTTATCGGGAAAAGCACTGGCATGGATTCTAGTCCTGGGGAGAGCTGCTTCCTCTCTCTTGCCCTCAGTTTCCCCTCTCTTGTTTGAAGGGGGGAGTGGATTGATCTTCATGTCTCTTCCACTTCTACCAGTTTGTGGTTCAAGAAGACGCAAAGCACTTTGGAAATGAGCAGCCCCTGTGTTTGAATCACCAGCTTTGGCCCATTCCCGAGAGCGCCAGCTGCAGGGGGGTGTACCCACGCCTGGCAGAGTTGCAACGATGGGCTTTTTCACAGGCAAACCAGGACGTACACAGTGGAGGGAGGCTGGGCCTTCCAAGTCATCCCCCTAGACGCCACACATCCCCACCATTGGTGCTGCTGGGGCTCACAAGAAGCTCTGGAAACTTCTCTTGCAGAGAAACCTTCTAGATGGGTGTCAGAGCCACAGGGGACATGCAGCCTCACTCCGGGGTACCCGCACCTCAGTTCCAGATCAAGTTCTTCTCCCCACCTGGCTTCCCTCCTTCTTCACAATGCATGACCCCTGAAGACTCTCAGGCGTTTCCAGAAGAGCAAAGCCACTCCAAAGCACAAAGATTCACTCTACCGTGAGGATTTTCAGAGCATATGTCACAAGACCTCAGATGATTCCAAAAGTTTCCAGAAATGTTTGAGAAACTGCAGCAAATCGGTATGAACATATGGCTTCCCAGGGGGACCACTTGGATGGGGTCGTTGCTCCTTTGGGTGTATAAATCAGTCTCTAGCCTCACCTCCTCAGAGCTATATGTGTGAAAAAGTATGCATGCGGGGTGCCTGGGTGGCTCCGTCGGTTAAGCGTCCGACTTCAGCTCAGGTCATGATCTCGCAGTTTATGAGTTCAAGCCCCGCATGGGGCTCTGTGCTGACAGCTCAGAGCCTGGAGCCTGCTTTGGATTCTGTGTCTCCTCCTCTCTCTGCCGCTCCCCTGCTCACGCTCTGTCTCTGTCTCTCAGTAATAAATGTTTAAAAAAAAAAAAAAAAGTATGCATGCATTATGTATCCAACAGTCAGGGGTTTAACCCCTGCCACAGTGGCCAGGCAGGGAGACATGCAAAGATAGAGGTGAGGTCCCTACCTCTGGGTCCCAACCCTGGGTCTGAGACTTCCCAGTATGTGGCTAGAGCACCCCTAACCCCAAATGACAAAATATTAGAATGGGGAGAAACCCACGTAGTCACCTGCTCCCCTCATTTACAGGTGAGGAAACAAAGGCCACTGTGTGTTCGGGGTAGGGAGGTAGCGATTGCCCCACAGTGGCCCAGAGAGTTGGCAGCAGAGGGAAGAATTGACCTCTAACCTCCCAAACGCCAACCCAAGCGGCCCATCCCAGCATCAGTTTGCTCCACGGCCCCGCCCATGAAGAGTAAAATAAAGATCCTAACATATGCCTCCCTCCTGGTCAGTTGTGAGGAGTCGTGAATTAATGCCTGAGAAGCTGAGTGGGGGTAAGGAGGACAAATAAATAAGAGAAGACCGTGCTGAGAGCGAAAAGAGCAGCCCCATCAACCCAGAGTCCAGCTCCCAGAGCAGGGCGGGTGGGAGCTAAGGCTAAGTGACTGCATCACCAAGTCACATCCCTGTAGCCTTAAATATTTCATGGACCCAGAAGGGCACTGCGCAGAACAGCGGCCGCTCCTCTGGCCTGGCTGTGACTGCAGCGGGGATGGGAACGCTCCTACAAACGAGCACGCTCGCACAGACACAAGCGAGCTGGGGAAGGTCTGGGGCGGCGCAGGCTCCACCTCTTATTCTAGAGGGTTCCAAGAGCGGATGGCAGGACCTCCGCAACTCCCCAGCCCCGTGTGTGAGCAACCCGTGCCTTCTTCCACCCACAAGCCCATCAGACACAGCCACTCACCCAGCTCTGGCATGAATAAAGGTCCAAACAGGACACACAGGACAGACCCGTTGTAGCCCACGCGGAGACCCCAGCACCAGGAGCTGAGGCCAGTCACACTCCACCTCCCCACTACCCAGAAACGCTTCGCCCACCCGCACCCAGCCTCCTCCTGGAAAAGCCAAGCCGGGTACTGGGAGCTGTCTCCTCCCTCTCCCGGCTCTCTCCTCCTCTGCCTCCACCCCAGCACCGGCTGCTCCCCAGACCCTTCTTCCCACACAGCCCCTCATGGGGCATCTCCCCAAGGCCTGAGCAATCGGGGCCCCTCTCCCTACCTGTAGCTTTCGGACCATGGGTTCGGAGACTCTGGAGCTTGAGGAAGCAACATGAAGGGTGGGTGTAGGACTTGGGGAGGAATTTCCATGGCCAGACCAAAGTCTGAGGGATACAAGGGAAAGAGGCCCAGGCAAATTGGATGGCTGGGGTAGGGTAGAGGTTCTCCTGATGAAACCCTGGAGGGATGTCTCCCCAAACTCTGCTGTCTGCTAGGAGATAACAAGACAGTAACGACAGCAGCCATGGGTTCATCGAGGGTCTTCTACATGCCAGTATCTTACCTCAGATGATACCCTATCAGGTGGAGACTCTTCTCCCATTTTACAAATGAGGAAACTGAAGCTCAGTGAGGGGATTCTGGGGCTCCAGAGATCCAGGAATGTGAGAATCCTGGCTTCAAGTTCCAGAGTCCCGGTGGAATGGGGTAAGGGATGTGCCAGTCACCTATGTAGAGGATACTCTGGACTCTGCTCTGGGTATGCGTGGTTGGGAGGTGAGTGAGTGAGGAGGAAACCAAAGTGCCTGCCTACTAATGGGTCCTGCGTTCCCCACCCCATCTTTATTCTCTTGGCTTCAGTGTCTTCTTATCCCCTCCCTCCCCAGTCACTCTGGTTGGGGGCATGGGGGTAGTTTCAGGGGAGGGGCTGGGAAATACAATCAGTTGTTTTCCTGGTTGGCCTTGCTACGTCAAAGAGAGGCTAAAGGCAAAAAGATATCTGCACCCCCACGTTCATGGCAGCATTATTTACAATAGGAAGACACACAACCACTGATGGATGAAGGGATAACCTTGTGAGATAGATATAGATAGATATAGACATAGATTAGATATAGATATAGATTTATAGATATAATGGAATATTTTTCAGCCATAAAAAAAATGAGGAAATTCTGCCATTTGTGACAACATGGATGGACCTTGAGAGCATTATGCTAAGTGAAATAAATCAGACAAAGACAAATACTGTATGACCTCACTTATATGTGGAATCTTAAAAAATAATTGAACTCAGAGAAAAGGAGATAAGATTGGTGGTTATCAGAAGCGGAAGACAGGGGGAGGGGGAGTGGAGGAAGGTAGTCAAAAGGTCGAACCTCCAGATTTCAGATAAATAAGTGCTCAGTTGGTTAAATATCAGACTTCAGCTCAGGTCATGATCTCACGGTTTGTGGGTTCAAGCTCTGCATCGGGCTCTGTGCTGAGAGCTCGGAGCCTGGAGCCTGCTTCGGATTCTGTGTCTCCCTCTCTCTCTGCCCCTCCCCTGCTCATGCTCTCCCTCTCTCTTTCCCCAAAATAAATAAACATTAAACAAAATTTTAAATAAGTAAATAAATAAGGGATGGAACATACAACATGATGACTATAGCTATATAGCTATATAGGGAAGTTGTTAACAGAGTAAATCCTGAGTTCTTATCACAAGGAGCAATGTTTTTCCCCTTTTTTTCTTTTTCTTTCTTTCTTTTTTTTTTTTTTTTTGTATCTATATGAGAAGACTGATGTTAGCTGACCCTATTGTGGTCATCATTTCACAATATATGTAAATCAAATCATCATACTGTATGCCTTAAATTTATACAGTGATGCATGTCAATTACTTTTCAATAAAACTGGAAAAATGTTTTTTAAAAGAATGAAAAGCCCCCCCCCACAAGTGCATCCTGAGTGTAGGGGGTCATTCCTAGAGTCTAGTGACAACAAAATGGGGTCAGTTAGCATGCAAATGGAGGTCTGGCTGGCCCACTGGGTCCCTATACCCCAGTGTTGTTCTGAGAAAACTGAGCTGAGCCTGGCATGTGTAAAGAGATATGGCTGGGGGGGGGGGGGGGGGGGGGGGGAGGTTATTTTGGGAGGTAAAAGGGGAAGGGGTGGTGTGAAATCCAGGTCAGGGAAGGGTTGCCCAGGAGAGGAGGCAACTAAGAGTTGAGGCTGACCCCTTAGAGGAAAGAGTGATCATAGGGACCCCAGAGAACCAGGCATTAATCTGTATGGAACTTGCAGTTGCTGGGCTTAAGGCTAAAGAAACAGATCTCTGGCCCTGGCCCTGGCCCAGCCCCTCCCCACAGAACTCCCTGTCCCTTCTCCTCCCTACTTCTTCTCCTCCCCCCCCAACCCACCCCCCCCCCCCCGTGGTTCATCAGCACTGCCCCTCCTCAGGTCCATGGCACCTCTTTTCCCCTCTATGCGATGGCCCCCAGGCCCTAGCATGGTGCCCCCAACAGCTCCTATGAATATCCTATCTGCCTCACTCACTAGTCCTGATTGACATCTGGTCCTACACCAAGGTGGTAAGTTCTTCACCTAGTCTAACCTCCATCCCTTCAGTTACAGCAGATCACTTTCATTATCCCGCCAGTAGTGGAACTGGAAATCAACCCCAACTGCAAACGAGCCACCCCACCAGGAGTTTCCCTTCCATCCCCCAGCATTCTCCCCTTGCAGGCCTTTCACCTGCTTTCCCAGCCCGTAGTTTAGCAAGCAGAAAGAGAAATCTATTTCACAAGCATCATCAGCTCCCCACCCCCAACACTCCTTCTGCTGAGTCCCAGATGGTCCTCTCTCCCTGAGCCCTCCACCCACTCCCATCGGTACTTCAACAGAGAGGCTCTGGCCTCTGGAGACTCTGTAAGGCCTCAGTTCCCCCCTGCCTGCCGGCCGAGTGAACAGAAGACCTGCGCCCAGCCCTCACACCTCCCCTCCGAGTTTTCCCCTTCGCTCTACTGTTTTCTTCTCAAGGGAAAGTCCCTCTCCGTGTCTAGCCTTCATCCCTCCTGCTGCATGCCTAAATCCCCTTCCCTTCTTTGCTCTATGAGACAACCCCTTGCAAGATCATAAACGAAATCTTCCTCTCGCGTTTGCCGCCTCCTCCTGCCAGCGCCCCTCCACCTTCCCGCTCCTAAAACCTGTCCCCCTAGCCTGGAGAAGTTCTCCGTACCGCTCCCCACCCCCACTCCCTGCCCCGAGCTCTGAGGACACCCGGAGGCCCGCCTGGGCCGCCGACCCAGTCTGGGACCCGGCCACGCCCGGCTCGCCCGCCCGCGGGGCGGAGACCCCCGCAGCCCGCGGCGCAGCCACGACGGGGTTAAGGTTCCGGGCGGGGGGGGAGGGGGAGGGGGCCGGGAGGGGCGGGTGCGGAGCCAATCGGCGGCCGCAGAGTCCCCGGGGCCGCGAGCGGGGAGCGCCGAGCAGGGCGCCGGGAGCCGAGCGCGCCGGGCTGGGGCCGGGGCCGGAGCGGAGCGGAGAGCGAGCGCGCCCGCCCCAGCCCCGAGTCCCGCCGCCTTCCCTCCCGCCGCAGCGCCGGCCCAGCGGCCGCCGCCCCAGCCATGGAGCAAGACAACAGCCCCCGGAAGATCCAGTTCACGGTCCCGCTGCTGGAGCCGCACCTTGACCCCGAGGCGGCGGAGCAGGTGCGGAGCCGGGCGGGGTGGCAGGGGACTCGCCCTGCAAAGAACGAGGGACCTCCTGGGCTGGGGGATCTGAGAAACCTGCTTCGTCCGCCCTCGGCAGTGCGCCCCTGTGAGGGCGACCGCGCTCAGTTGGGGGGGAGGGGGGTCTTCTATCCCCTCCCCCACTGTTGGAGCCACCTCTCCCTGTCCGTGCTAGCACGAGCGCCTCCACTCGAAGCCTGTCCCCGCAGAGTCGCTCTCTGCGCCCCAGCCCTGGGGGAGGGGGCCTGCCTGAGGACACGACCCCAACCCCCTTCGCCAGTCTGGCATCCCCCACTCAGTCAACCCCCGCCAGAGTTTCTGAGCTCGAGTGGGGGAGGGGGCGCCGTAGGGGCCCGGCAGCCTTGCGGGAGGGGTTAGGGGAGGAGGCCGGGAACGGAGGGAGCCTGGTGCTGCAGAAAGGAGTTGAAAGAAGAGAAATAGCTCTCCCAGCCCTCCCCTCATTGAAGGCCACCTTGCGTGACTCCAGAGAGTGAGAACCAGAAGGAACCTAGGAAAACCAAGAGCGCCCGGGCTTTGGGGAGAGGGGTGGTTGGGTCTGCAGGCTGAGGCTCCCCTCTAATGCAAGTCTGGACACGTGGGTCCTTATTCCCAACTCCTGCCCTTCGGAGCAGAGAGTGGGGGTGGCCTGCAGAGAATGGCGCTGGGAAGCCAGAGGCAGGGGCTCTCTGGGAGCTGGGTGCAAGGGACTCCCTAAACACGGGAGCAGCACTGCGCTGGCCTGGGCTCAAGGGGTGGGAGTCAAGGCCCTGGCCCAGCCGTGGGCCTGGCCTATTTTTAGCTCAGAGCAGCCTGGCAGAGGCGGCAGTGGATGAGAGTGTGTGAGCAAGTGTGTGTCTCAGGGAGAGTGAGCATGTGTGTGGAGAGGGTGACCACCCGTGGTCACTACTACCGCCCATTTGCCAAATATTTGCTCATTTGCGCCATCTCGTTTTGTGTTCTCTGTCCATTTGCCTGGACATCCCCGGTCCTAAAGAATATCTGTCGGCCACAAGGTCAGTTCTCCATTTCCCCTATGCGGCTGCCAGGGCTCTGGCGGGGCCTCCCCACCTGACAACACCCTGTGACCTCTTGGGATGGGCTGGAGAGGGTTCTCTGTGTGGGCTCCAGCTGTTTGGGAGAAGAAGCTCAGGATCTGAAGGGAGGGGTAGGTGCACATAGTCTCCTTGCAACTTCAGCTTCCCCAAGTGTGGGGAGGGGTGAGGAACCTGATCTGTCCTCTCCCTGGCCTGGGGGGAGCCCCATCTCCAGACCCCCAAGGTGTGACAGCAGGATGGACTGTGGTGAGGCCTCAAGCCTGGTGAGGATGAGCAGGGTGGAGAGCCCGAGCCTGGGGAGTGTCCCCCCAGAGTCAGGGGCAAGACTGTTAACGCCTGGAGGCAGGGGATTAGCTAAGATACCCTCAGCCCCAGGAAACGGGCTGTGAGTGTGGGCTGGGGGTGGTTAGGGGTGAGGTTCCAAGGACTGCCTTCCACTGGCACAGACAGGTCTCCCTGACACCTGCATCTGTTTGGTGTTAGAGACGGCAGGTGTCCATGTGTATTGGGAGGAGGAGGGGGTAGTCCAGCTGGTTCAGGGGTCGGGAGACACAGGAGGAGAAGATAGTTCTCTGGAGCCAGAGGGAAAAAGAGAGAGACGGGACTGCCGCCTGTTTTTCTCGTCTTCAGAAATCGGTGTCCTGTCCACTAGACCTGAAATTCTAGCTGCAGCCTAACCTCAGCCCTTCTCTCTGTGTCGTCCAAGTGTGTTACCCAAGCAAAAAGCTCCAGGCGTGGCAAGAGGGCCTAATCCAGACTGACATGGGAGAGCAAAGGGGGTTAGAAGCTAGGAGTTACAGAGCACAGAGTGGCAGGGGATGGAGGGGCGCCCACGGCGACCAGGTATTTGGTGTGACTGGTTTGGCAATAAATCAGAGGCAAAGGCACGAGGTATCCTTGAGCACTCGGAATTTGGGGAGGTGCAAGAAAAAGAAGAAAGACCATCTATTCACTTCCTAGTAGTTCAGGTACCTGGGGTGGGGGGGGGGGGTTACTTTAGGAAGTCTGACTTTACTCCCTTCTCTGATATCTCTAGGATATCAAAATTGTCAAAGACTCTGAGCGCCTAGAGATCTTGTCCAAGGTTAAGGAAGGGACCTGTCCAACATCACAGAGCCCTGGTGCCCTCTCAAAAGCCCTTTCCGGCATGCTTGTGGTCTCCTTCTCGGACTCCCAACTTCCACTAACACCCCCACCCTCTCCCCGTCTCTCTGACTCTTCCACAACCAGCACTCCCCCTCTGCCTACAGCAGGAGAGAAATAAAAAGGAGTCCTCTCCTAGGAAAGGATGGCCCTCACCCCACATTCGGGAAGAACAAGTACCCGCCTGCTGGTGCCCAGCACATCTGTACCAGGAATGGCCAGACGGACTCACAGCTCATGTGTGTGTAGTGCATATGTGTATGACTGCACACACACACACACACACACACACACACACACACACATGCACACACACACACACAACCAGCACTGCCAGGGACCTTGAAATGTCACCCAAAATAGATGCCACTGGATTTTCCAGAGAAAACAGTGACCCACCCCAAGAGCCCCCCATTCTGTGCATCTCACTTCTTTGGGGAGAATCCCCCTCTCAGACTAACACTGTGCCTCTTGCTAAGGCTGACATCCATTTTCTGGGCATAGAGAGGGGCGGGCGTCTTACCACCCCCGCCCCCAGTGGTAATGATACTAAATAATGGACACAGAGAGAGAGAGGAATTCCATCCTTCAGTATCCTCGCGCTACCGTGCTCAGCCCTGGATGATCTTAACCCCTCTCCCAGCCCTTTGGCTTTCCCCAGCTCTGCTGCCCCGGAAGGTTGCTGTAGGGACTCCAGCCCCATGCGTTCCCCTCACTTCCAAGCCTCAAAACCCTCCCGAGAAAGGAAAGAAAACCTACATGTCCCAAGAGTCCTTGGACTGACTGCAACAACAATCAACTTTATTGGCAGCCTGGCAGAAGAGCAGCAGTTGGCAGAGGGGCTCAGAGGCCAGGAGTCAACCAGCTTTTATATGTTAATTTCTTAGAATGGGACCCTGGGGCCCCCGCATAAGATTTTTCAGGTAACTTTAGCACCCCCCCCACTAGGTCCTGCCTGTATTTTATTTACCGTTACAAGGATTTGCCCAGACCACACTTGCTGACAAATTAGAAAGGCAGTGTGTCCGATGACAGAGGGAGAAATTTAGAGAGGGGCATGGAATTTAGAGAGGGGCATGGGCGAGGGAACGCACCTTCAGACCTACCTTCCTGGTGCTGTCGCCCAGGCTGGGCTGGGTGTGAGGGGTGCTGCCCACAGATGCTGGCGCACAAAACGTTCCTGTCTGTCTGGGGTGGTGGGCTAGAAGACTGGGGGAAAGCCCTCGTGCCCTGTCAGGTTATTTCTGACCATCGATCAGGATGGACGGAAGGACAGCAGGCCAGAGATCGATGCATTTGAGCAGATACAGCTGCTGAGAGGGAGAGCTGGGGAGATGCGGAAACAGAAAGGGGGGATGGGGGATAGAGGGGGCGGGGGTGATCTTTTGCGTCCCTAAGGGAAAGGGATGGGTCCAAGAATGTCCACCCTGGGACCTGAGGCTCAGTGTAATGTGGTCATTTTTGAGGTATGTTAAGCGGGTGGCCTGGATTATGTTGCTGAGGGGTACTGGGTGGGTCTTTGAGACTGCCACGTGCACTTGACCTCTCCCCTCAGATTCGGAGGCGCCGCCCCACCCCCGCCACCCTCGTGCTGACCAGTGACCAGTCATCCCCAGGTAACCCCCCCCGGGATGGCTCGCTGAAGGGACTGGGGGCTGCTGAGGGGGTCCAGTGAGAGAAGGGGGGGCGCTGGCTGGAAGAAGGGCAGATCTGAGGAGTCCGAGAGCTTCTAGGTCCCAGGGTCGGGAAAGCGGGCGGCTGGATTAGCAGGAGGATTTCCTTTGCTTTGGAAAGACGGAGCAGTGCTAGGGAGGGGAGGGAACGCACCTGCGTCCTAAGCCCCCCCAGGAATTGGGGTGGTCAACTGAGTGCCGTTGCTGCGGCAACAGTCTTCCAGGTTTCTCGAGCAACTGAGATGCTGAGGCCCCCACCCCCAGAGGCAGTGACAGCTGTGAGGGGGAGACACCGCCTCCATCAGCTAGCCTCACAGCCCCCAGAGGGGAAGGGGAAGGTTAGACACAGCTCAGGGAGCAGCTGGCATGCCGGTCACCACTGTGCCCAGCAAGGTCTGGGGAGAGAACAGGGTCTCAGGGAATGTCGGGGAGAGGTGGTCATGCTAATAAGCCAGACTGGAGTTCAAGATGCCTGAATGTCCGGCTTGCCCCCAACTACCAAAATTGGTTGTACCTCCCTGCGCAGGATAAACTTGCTCTTTTTTATCTGGTATTCCCTCCCGTGCACGGTTCCGTTCTGAACCTGGGGTCGGGGCAATGATTGGGAGGAGAAAGAGCTATGGATACTTCAGAGAGAGGAAAGGAGCAAAAACACCACACCGATCCCACTTCGGGAACCTCCAGGTCTGAGGCGAGGATGTAGATACACGATGGACCACAGAGTCAAGGACAGGACTACGTACCGGGAAGAAAGCAAGGCAGGGGGGAGCTGAAGAGAGCAGGCCTGGGGCAGCCAGACATCAAGGCTGACTTCCTACCGGCCGATGTGAGGGACAGATCAGGAAAGAGGTGATCACAGAGGCTCCTCCCCTTGGGAAGTCAGCTCTTTTTTGGGGGTCCCCCCCCGGGTTTTCAGTCCTCTTCACTTTCTCCTTTCCCTGTTCCCCCTCAGAGATAGATGAAGACCGGATCCCCAACCCGCTTCTCAAGGTGAGCTGGTCCCTCAGGCTCAGCCCAGCCCAGAGAATTATTAGAGGATTATTCCTCAGCCCTTCCAATCTCTAGGGCCTTCTGACTCCCCCTTCTCTGCGTCCCTCCCAATGAGCGGACACACACTCACACCATATCCCCCCACACTCAGTCTCTTTGCTCACTGTGGGGACGGGGGTAGGGGTGGCTGGGAAGCAGGAATGTTCTCCCCCACTTTCTGAAGCCCACGCCGACCCCCCAATCTCCAGTCCAAAGCATGGCAAGACACAGAAGGTGGGCGAGACGGGCTGGCCCCCATCTGTGCCCTGTGTCCTTCACAGTCCACTTTGTCCATGTCTCCACGGCAACGGAAGAAGGTGACGAGGACCACACCCACAATGAAAGGTTAGGAACACCCTTCCCATCCCCTTCTGCCCCGCTGTGCCTGAGGCTGAGCCGTAGACCTAAATGACCCCTTTGCAGGGAACTGTTGCGAAGTCTTGAAACCTGCCTCTGTTAGAGTTGAATCGTTTGCTAGACAGTCTGGGCTGGACTCCGGTTCTGGCTCCCACCAGCTGGGTGGCCTGGCAGAACCTGCTTAACCTACTGAGCCCTGAGTACCACCTCACTATGGCAGTTAAATAAAATATGCAGTGCTCACCACACAGAAGGTACTCAAATATTTCTTGAACCTAAACTGAGTCTTTTCTTTTGCCCCTAGTATCCCAGCAAGTTAGGAGGGTCTTTTCTTCCTGAAGGCCCTGCCCCTCGCCTCTCTGACTTTTGAAGGAAGTATGTTTTATTGTCTAGCTTTAGGCCCTCCTTAGTGCCCAGCGCATATCTTTCCCCACCCCCCCCCCACCCCACCCCCGTTCAGATCTCAGGGGATGGAAATGTCACACCAGCAATGTCTGCCGGCCCTTCAGCGGCGCTGTTGAGACTCTGAGCAGTCACGTCCCTCCCTTTCTGTGCCCCCAGAGCTCCAGATGATGGTTGAACATCACCTGGGGCAACAGCAGCAGGGAGAGGAACCTGAGGGAGCCGCCGAGAGCACAGGGACCCAGGAGTCCTGCCCACCTGGGATCACAGACACAGAAGCGGAGTTAAGGCTGGGCCCTTCTGGGAAAGCACAAAGTACGTTGAGGCTGGGGAGGGACTGGCCCGGGAGGAGGCAGACCTTAGCCGTGATAGGGAGGGGTCTACTAGGAGCCGGAAACTGTCCTGGGAATATGGATATGTCTGGATGTATTCCATGTATTTGCGTCTCACCTTTGCTTACTGAATGAGAGCAAACCCTCCCCACCTGGGCTGCAGGGCTCCCTGCTGTACGGGGGGAGGGAGCGAGCCCACCGTGGTGGGTCCAGCACGCACAAGCTAGAATCCTCCTCACTTGACCAGCCCGGAGGCCTCCAGCGACTCACTTAACCTCAGTCTGTAAAATGATAATGACGTTGCCTATTGCATTGGGTTGTTTGCGAAAATGAAAGGAGACCGGTTCCTAGCCCAGCAGCTGACACATGCAATGAACCGGAAGCTGCTGGTAGTGCTGTTAACACATCTCCACAGTCCCTCATCCCAGGTGGGATTCCAGAATCCAGAGCTTTTCCCATTCTACGAAGGTGACATGGTGTGTGTATATATCTACTGATATTATGTAATACCCTCCAACAGAGCACCCTGTAATCACACACATTAATATTTCTGCAGTGAAATGAATGGTCCTACCAAATGGGATAAAGACTAAAAGGAGTCCCGTTATCATCTCAGGTCAGGTTTTGCCCAATTGTACCCAAACTTTTTTGAACTCCCCTTTGAAGCGTTTTTTTATCTTTCAATTTCTGATTGCAAATTTAAAAAGTGAGCCTGTAGTAATCATTGTGATGAGAGAAAACACCGCTGGGCTTGTCCGGTTGCCCGCAGCCTGGTCTTGGGCCCCTCTCAGAGGTCACTGGATGTAGTGAGAGGAGCAGCTCCCTCTCCAAGCTTTCATGAATACTGCCTCTCCCTCCCACCACCCCTTTTCCCTCCTTAGAGCCTGCAGAATCCATCCCTAAAACTCAGGAGAGGGGCAGTGAGAAACCCAGCACAGAGGAACCCACAACCCATATACCACCATTGGATTCCCAGGGAGCCAACTCGGTAAGAGCCTAGGGCTGGGGCTGCCTGGTCTACAGGAGAGCAGGCTGTGTCAATGAGGGCAAGGACTAAGATCTGGAATTAGGGGATGGGGGAACAGAGGACCGGCTTCAGTCACTGAAGAGCTATTGTCTGAGGCAAGAAGATTTGGGGGTATTACGTATCCGTGGACAGAGAGAAATGGGATTAAGCTGCAGGAGGAAGGGTTGAGGTTAGACTCTGTATTGGGGTTTCTGGCTCCTGGACTGGGTGATGAAGTAGACCGTGGACTTTCTGAGAAAGGGCATTTGGAACCTAAAGGGAGAGCCTCATGTCCAAGCTGGGCGAGCAGTGGTCATGCCTGGAGCGGAGGCATTGATGAAACAGCCTCGTGGACTCTGATTTTACGGTCCTCCCTCCCCTGCGTAGGCCGGGCAAGCAGGGCGACTGGCGTCAGACATCAGAGGTTAGATGCTTGAGGATGGGCGGACTAGTAGGGGTGGGGACAGTAGGACCTCTGGTCTCTCACATGCCCTCTTTCTGCCCCTCCCCCACAACAGGTCTGAGAGTGAAGGAGGTATCCTGGAATCAAGACTGCAGTTGGGATGCATGGACACTGGATTTGTTTCTTATTCTTCACTTTTGGGAAAAATCTCCTGTTTTTAAAAAGTGATAAATTTGGTGTTAGGTGCTTGGCATTTTCCTTCTTTCCCAACTTAGAGAATCCTTTCTCCCTCCCTTCTTGTCCTGCCCCCTCTACAACTCCCTGCTCTTCTGCCCAGCTCCTTCTGGAAAGAAATGGGGAAGCTGGGCAGGAGAAATGGGGAAGCTGGGCAGGAGCCTTGAGAAGGGGTTGGGGTGGGGGGAGTTCTCCCCCAACCCTGCCCTTACTTGCTCTGGGAAGAGAGATGGGGGTCAGACAGGTGGAAGGACTAACTTCCAGGGCACCAAGAAGGAACAAAGGGCCTGGGTTCTCTTTTCTTAATTGACCCCTGCCCTTACTTGCTCTGGGAAGAGAGATGGGGGTCAGACAGGTGGAAGAACTAACTTCCAGGGCACCAAGAAGGAACAAAAGGCCTGGGTTCTCTTTTCTTAATTGCAGAAAAGATACCACCACCTGGCAGGGTTGCCCTGCAGCTGTGAGACTTGGGAGTTGTAAGGCCGGTCCAGCTGCGACTGTGCTGTGGCCGCCGCCTGCTGGACAGGAGGTGGAACTGCACCCTGGCTCGCCCATTGGAAAGAGGTGTTGCTTGTGTGGATGCCTTTGCAAGTCCTCCAAACCTTAATGATTCCCACACTTCAGGGTGTGTTCCCTCCTCCAGCCATGAGGAGACCACACCCCCTGCTCCAACCCGTTAGCAAAGACGCGTGGAGAACACAGTGGCTATTAACAAAGAGGCCTTTGCTGGGACCAGGAAAGATCATCTCTCCCTTGTCCTAGACACTGAGGGGCCAGGGGAAAACACAAAAGCCAGCACAGGCGAAGAAACTTCCATAGTCAGGCCTCTCCTGCTTTTGTCTTTCCAGGGGGGAGAGGGGAAGAGGGAAGGCAAGATTCGCCCTTCCTTACTGAAGCAGCACTCTGATGGAGAGAAAAAGAACCTGGGTGTAAGGTCCCACTTCTGCCATTCCTAGTATGTGCTCTCAGGCAAGACCCCAGCTTACCCACCTACACATCAGATAGGGAGAACACCACACCAGGATTTTCTCGAGCTTAAGGAGTCCGTGTACATGAAGATGTCCAGTGGACTTCTACCCAGTGAACACCAAACACATCCAGGCCTGGTCTCCCTTCTTTATTGATCTCTGGCTATAGCAGGGTTCTGGGAGACCCAGGGCAGGGGTGAGTCACATGCGTCTCTGCCCCACTCGGGGTGGGGTAGGAGGGACAAGTGTCAGGGTGGCAGGTCTTTGAGACCATGGATATGGACTTCACACGAACAGGACCCACTGTACAAATGCATGGTTGGTATTTACAAGAAAGGAGGAGGGCAGTCACCTGGACTTGGACCTTTCCTGGGACAAGGCAGCTCAAGGAGCCTGAGAAGAGGAAGGGGCACAGGGCCTGGCTGGGCAGTCTTCAGGGGACACCCGGCAGCAGCCCTGAGTCCCTCCCACCTGCCTTCCACCCACCACCCTCCACTTGTCCCGGGGGAGGGGCCTCTTGGTGTCAGCAGCTGGGCAGGTGCTGGAAGGGGGAGGGAGGGGAGGGACCCTCTCTGTTAGCAGTGCAGGATTACTGGATTCTACGTCACCCTCCCCATGCACCCTTGACCCCAACCCAGCTGGTCTCTCCTGCCTGTGCTCCTAAGATGCATCCTGAAGGTGCTTTGCTGGGGAGACCTCAAAGCACTTTACAGACATTGGTCGGATGGGAGCCTCCTGGCCCCAGGGGAGGGGAAGGAGGCAAAGGGCTCAGGACAGCCAGGGTAGGTAAGTGATAAGCCCCAAGGGCCTAGACCAATCCCAAGTTCTTGAGGACCCCAGGGAAGGCTTCCTCTTTTCCCCAGTCGACATTTCAGAATGGGAGGGAAGGAAGATTGGGATGGAGCGGGGGGCGGGCTGAGGATGGCGCTGAAGCAGTACAGGTCTGGGGTAAAGAGGATATTCCCCCCCCCCCCCATTCCCAGGCCCTAGAAAGGTATCATGCCCTGAAGGAGCCCACTCACCTCTTCACACATAGGGCTCTGAAAAACCCCAGCTTTCTATCCTATTCCAGCCCCTCCCAGGGGAGGAAAAGGGGGACCCAGACCCGCCAGCTAAGATCTGGGGGGGGCTGAGGGAACCCCCCAAAATGTATTGCTTAGAAACTTGGAGGCAAAAAGGATGGGGGAGGGCCTGGGGGCTGGCATCTCTGACCCTCCCCTCTGGGCCCTGGGAAGCCTCCAAGAAGCTCCCCTCCCCCAGCCTGCCATCTGGCCACTGAGGGGGTGGGGCAGGTCCAGAGGCAGGGGGATGGGCACAGTGACCATTGGGACCCTAAAGTTCCCCAGTCTTGCTGCTGGGAAATTGAAGTGTGCCCCAATGGGTGTCGGGTGGGGAGGGGCCCTTCCCCCAACCCCACAATCTCTGGCATTTGGCCTTCGGGTGGGTTGTCTGTTCCTCAACCTCCGTGCTCCCTTGGAGCAGATGGGGGAGCCGGTCCCGATGGATGGTGCTGATGACATCGAACACTTTGGACTCACTGAGGACCTGGGAAAGAGGGAGAGGTCTCAGGCGTCAGCTCTTTGCCTTATCTCCAGCCTGACTCACCTTCTCCAGGTCCCCCCACTCAGTCCCATATACAGTTGTGCCCAAACCACTTGCACAGGGTGCCCAGCCAAGGGTGTGGTGTTGGGGGATGGTTTTCGACCTCACAGAATCTTGCACCCTGACTGGGCCCTGTTCCTGAACCCTCTCAAAGGTGCTACAGAGGCTGGCTGCTCAGGTCCTCCCTGTTCTGAGGAGCTTCTTCCTTCCTTCCTGCAGGGAGTGGACAGAGGGGGTGGGAAAAATTCCTTGCTTCCCACTCACACCCTGGCTCAGTTCTGTGTCCACTTCCTCCATTTTCCTCCCCAGGAAGAGTGAGGGAGAACTTCACATCCACTGAACCCCAGAGATGACCCTTCTAAGATGCCTTGTCGGACACCCAGCTCTCCCTACTCCCTACAGAATCTCCAGACCCTCCCCACTCCACCACACAGGCTCACCCGGCCCAGTCCCAGACTAGTCCAGATTCCCGTTCTGGTTGTGTTCATCTTCAGCAGGGGAGGGCAGGGTGTCTTCCTCACAGGGGGACAGTTCGTCAATGGACATCTGGTTGGTGATACCTGCAGGGGACATTTAGGAAGTCAGGACCAGACTAAGAAATATTTTTCCCCAGAACCCAAAAAGTATATAGAGAAAAGTAAAGGATTCTCATGCATCCTTCTGCCTTCAAGATGAACTATACTCAACCCATGCCAACTTAGGGAGAGCCCCTCTAGCCGTGCTAACATTCACAACCCTCAATTCACCCATAAAGGAAGAGATTTCCCAGCCAAGGCCACCAAGTTACCCAAATCTAACGGGGCGCCATTTGCAGACCACAATATGCATGGAGTCCCTCGGGTTGTGGAATATGGCTGTTCTATCTTCTCTCCTGTCCCCGTTCTAGAATGATCCAGGCCAGTCAGCTCAACAGTCTTTCCTCGGATCTAACTTTAGTCTGATTAGCTCCATCCTCAATTCTGGGAGTCACACAAAGGGACGCTCCAGGGCTTAAGGAAAATGGTCCTGCTACTGCTCCATCAGCCACCCTCCCCACAAGGCCTCATCCCCGCTTCCAACGGTACCTACCACTTGCTGCCCGTTCCTTCCATTTCTGCTTGTTCTCCTGAATGTATTTGGTCCAGGTAGAGCGGAAGCTGACCACATCAGGGTTGGGGTCTCCCACTTCCACACCCAGAGAAGGCTGGCGCCACTGGAAGCTAAAGCAGGCCCCCCAGCTCGAGAGGTGAGACCCGGCCCACTCCAGAGCTGCCTTCACCAGCCCTCAGAGTGGAGGGGAAGGAAGACCAGGAGGAGGCTTAAGGAGACTTATCCTTCTCTCCCTTTCCCTCTGCTAGGTACCCCCAAGTCCCTGGCCCTCTTCACTCAATTTCACCCCTCCCTCTCCACACCTTCCCTCCTACTAGAAGGAAAATAAAAACAAGATTAGCAGAGAGGCAAGAGAGACAGAGCTAATGGAAGAAACAAAAATTGGTGGAGGGCACCACAGGTGCGGGTCACACCCTTCTGGTCTCATCCTTTCACCCCTGTGTGTGACACACATCAGGGACTCCCAAGTTTTGAGTAGCCTGCTTCTCCGCCGGCCCCACCATGGCTGTACCTCCTCCGTGGGCTCTCTGTGAGTCCCTCTTGCCTCCCCCAGAAGCAGGAGACCCGGCTACCCCAGCATCCCTCACCTGGGCTGGTTTTTAGACTTGGAGTCGTCATCCACCAGGGGTTGGACACTCTTCTCAGCCACATCAGTCAACACAGAGAAGGTGGGCTCCACGATGAAGTCAATGAAGCCTGCAGGGAAGGGGGAGCAGGATGGAGAGGCCTCACCTGGAGGGCTGGGCAGAGGACGGGGGCCTGTGTGGCTGGCACCCCCTGCTGCGTGGAAAATGGGGTAACCCGGGCTGAGGAGTCCCCAGTGGGGGCAGCCTTTGGAATAATGCCTTTCTGACCCTGCCTTTGCACCCCCAGGCCTTTCACCCAGGACCCCGTGCTCTAGCACAGGCTTACTCAATAGGAAGACTGGTTTTGAGGGATGGCAACTTGGAGCAACCCTGGGCCAGGCCGAGAAGGCATCCTCTCCCCTTCCCGGTACTCCCCTCCTTATGGGAAAGGACACTCACCAATCTGGGACTGCGCCACCAGAGTGGACGTGCGATCGCACAGTGGAGAGAAGGGCAGGCCCAGCTCTGCCTCCTTGTCACCCTGGGAGAAGACAGGGCAGGGAAAGCTGGAGGGGGTGCCTCAGACTACCAGATCCAGGGTGAGGCTGGGGGAGCTTGGGAGTTGTGGGAGAAGAGGAATTTCAGCGCCTCTGGCCTGGAAATGGATGAGACGCAAGGGGAATGCAACTACAGTTAAGCTTCTGGGAAAATGACATCTGATCCCAGGGGTTTGGGATCAAGTCAGAGGTTGCAGGTAGCTGCACGAAGATCTGGAGGTGGAGTGCGAACCTGGAGAACAAAGGGGAGAGAAGGGCAGGGGTGGGTGAAGACGCCATGCTACCTGGCGGAAGAATTCCTCCATGAGGGCCTTGGTCCAGCGGCTGTGGACTGACCACTGCTTGGTTGGGTGGCTGATGTCAGCAGCGTGGAGCAGGAGAGACAGGGCCTTGGACTTGTCAATCCTGGTCAGGGCAGGTGGCAAGCGAAGGGAGACCAATCTTTTAGGATAAGGAAACCTGGACCATTCCTAACTTCCCATCACATGCATGTCCTTGGATCCTTGCGGGCAACTTCAACTGGTCTCTGAGATGACACGCATGTGCACGCACCCACACAGGTACACACGCGCGCACGCACACGCTCCTATACGTATAGGGAGCAGCCCGAGCTCTTGGAACCAGAGGCCCTGGGTTCGAATCCCCACTCTACCTACCACTCCCTAGCTGTGAGACACAGAGCAAGTTACTTAAAATCTCCATATTTCACTTTCCTCAAGGCTAACTGGAAATAGTAACAAAGTCCGCCCCACAGGGTAGTTCTGAGAATTAAATGACACACAACATACAAGCATTTAGTAGAGTGTCTGGCACATGGTAAGTGCTGAGTAGTTATTATCTATAATAACATTAGTAACAATTATTATTATTATTACTGTTATATTATTATTCCCCGACAATGCCACACTGCACGCTGTCCCACGCAGAGACGCCGTACGGGACACACCTTCAGGACACACACACACACAGTCTGTTCTCTCTTAAACGCATTTATAGACTCCCACCCACTTTTAAGCAACATTCAGCAATCACGGCATTTGTTCTGTGCTGTTTTTCTTTAACCTCCAATGATTCTCTCAATAGCCCTATTAGCAGCGGAACTGGCTGTAAGCCGTTGCAGGGAAGCCTGTCACTCTCACACTGCACAGAGAAGAAAGCGAGTCCAGAAAGGTTGCCTGATTTTGCCAACGTTCCAGGGAAAGGCTGTCCTGCAGGGGCTGTAACGTTCATTTCAGACTCCTGGCCCAAAGTGCTCTCCAGGAGACCGACAGCCTGGGCTGTACATAAACCCAGGGCCGTGGACACACACGTGTCACACGCACGTACACACACACACACACACGTACACACACACACATACACACACAGGGCCACAGAGACAGACTCAGATACCTGGGGCCAGGAGAGTTCCTACATCCAGGTAAAGACCTGGCACCCCAATTGCCCACATACGTGTCCCCATTTCACACAGCCCTCACTCTGGCCGAGTCCCGGTCACACCCCCACCAGATGTCACCTCTCCAGCTGCTGCAAGGCCGTCTTCATGCACTTCACTTGCTGGAAATGGCAGGACATGTCTGTGGCCAACACCATCTCGATGACCAGGGCCCGTAGCTCTCTGGATGGACAGAAGCAGAAAAGCGATCAGCCCCTACAGCACCCAGAGGCAGGAGGGCCAGGAAGGAGGAAGACAGGGTTGGGTGAGGGGTCTCTCCGGGACGGCCACTGCCGCCTTCGGCTCACACAAACTCATCCTTGGTGAGGTTGATGAAAATGTTCATCTCATCATCCTGCATCATTCGGAAGACAGAGCTGATGTGGTGATTCTCCAGCACGGAGCGATCATTGTACAAGATGGCACATTCTGACCTGCAAAGCCAAGGATCATCAGGCCCAGCTCCCTATAGGTGGCGACTCCGGTGACCGCCCCCACCCCCACTTGGCCCCTCCTGCCCCTGCCACATCTGCACCCCTCACTTGGTCTGGATGTGGAAGCTGTTGGTCGTGCCTGTGTGCTCATAGTCATGGATGGCTGCAGCAAAGACGATGGCTAAGACCTCGATCTCGGACAGGCAGTGCTGGGAGAAAGGGACAGGATGAGAGGGGTCTGACCCCTGCCCTTCACTGCCCAAAGACCTCCACACCAGGCTATACCACTCAGCCCATCCCTTCCATTCTTCGAGGCCAGCTCTTGGGCCAAGACGGCAGGTTTCTCAGCTCCCAGAATGGCGGAATGCCCTCCCTTACCCCACCATGCAACACTCCCACTGCATCCCAGCACACGTCCCCAGCATTGCCCATGAAGTTATGGTCCACCCAGGAATTCTCTAGAATTGAGCGAAGTCCAATTTGACTTTGTAAAGACTTTGAGATACCAAAGGCAAGGAACCAAAGAGACAGAAAGGGAAATGGGAGTACAGTCTGGACTTCCCAGTTCTGCAGCCGTTAGACCCTAAACCACGGAAGAATGATCTCCTGGGCACCTACCACCATCCCTGTGCGGAGCAAGAAGCAATGGACTGTCTGGGTAACATCTGCTGCGTGGATCTGGTTGTGGTAAGGGTTCTTGTACTTCCCATAGCCTGTCTCCAATGCATCCAAGAAAGTCATCAAAAACACAGTGGGAATCTGCAGTGGGAAGGAGAAAATCGAGGATCTGCAGGAATGGCCTGCAGCCGAGGACTGACATCAGCAATGCCGCCTGTCTACAGGAGGCAGTGAGGCCCAGGGAGAAAGCACGAGCTCGGCAGTCAGGTGAACCTGGGCTCACACCCCGCCTCCACCGCCTGCTGGCCCTGTGACCTTGGGTAAGCCACGTGCCTCCGATACTTCATTGCAGAATGAAGATAATACCACCTACCTTGAATTTAATGAGATAAGTACAAGGCACTTAGTAAGTGCTCTCTAAAGAGTAGCTGTAATTATTATTATTTCCCTGGGGATTTTTAAGAAAAGAAAACTTCCCTCCTATCTTCCAACCACCCCATCCCATCCCCAATCTGAGACCATGGAGAGAAGTTCAGGGGAAAGAATAAGATGACCCTTCCAGACACACCCACCCACCCACACCCACACACACACACTCAAGCACCGGGAGCCAGAGCTCTGTCCAGCTACTGTGAGTTGTCTCCGTATATGCCCTTGGAGCATGCCTGCCTCCTTCAAAGGCCCAAGGCTCCCAGAGGGCAGGGCTGGTGTCTGCACCAGTCTCCCTGGATCTGCTGAGGCTGTGAGGAGAGCGAGGTTCAAGACTGGGGCAGGCTTCTGTAGAGGTGAGCAATAGTGAGGAGACGTAGAAGATGCACCACTAATCAGTCAGACCCTAACATCTCCCACCCCCACCCCGGAGGGCTGTGCCCCAAATTCAGGGAATTTTAAAGGACCGTTTCCATGACAACTGCCCTTGCTTCTGCGTTGCCATGGTGTCCCTGGAGGGAAGGGAAGGGACGCAGGGGAGGGGCTGGGTGCCCAGGAAGGGAACGTGGAGCCTGACAAGGGCGGCTCCGACTGGAATCTCTGCCCTGAGTGAACACTAAAGCAGGAAGTGCCCCTCTCTCTCTAATTGCCTTGGCGCACGGTGGACCGGGGCTGGGCCAAACCCAACCTGATGCAGTTATTCTCGGGGTCCCTCAAAACTAGTCCTTCCAGGCAAGGAAGCAAAGTTTAGGAGAACCTGGCGTCTGGAGTATGTCTGAGAACCAGTTTGGAGAAACAGGAGCTGGGAAAAAGCTTAGGAAAAGGAAGACCCTGCTGTTCTCTGGCCTGGAGAAGGCAGGATTGGAAGGAAGAAAATGAGGCTGCAGAAGGACTGGCCTCAGGAAGGCACCGAGGAAAATCTCAACTGAGCATCTCAGGAAAGTTCTGGAAACCTTCTTGAGAGTTGTTGTAAAATGAGGAGCCAAGGGTCAAGGAAAGGCTCACACGCACCAACGGCGTATAGCAGTGAAGCAGAGGCAGCGGACGGTTGGATGATCTTCCAAAGCCCTCCGAGAAAGGCCCCTCCAACTAGACCCCTTTGTCCCCAGCCTGGCCCCCTCAGAACATTCATGTTTTCCTCTGCTCTAACATCTAGGCCCACCCCCACCTAAGCGCTGGCCAAATATTCCCAATGTGACCCTTCAACCCCTTTACCCTCCAACTCCTAGTGTGGTTTTTCCACATGGAAGTGGTTTTTTCCAGCCCCTATTCCCCAAAGACACTCTCCCCTGGCACAGAATCTGGAGAGGACTTTAATCCCGTATTCTTTGTGGTCAGCCAAGCTGAAGAACAAACTGAGTTCACACACCCTCCCTCCCCTCAGACAGCCCCACCCAGCCTCGCCAAGAGTTGATCCTCTCCATAAAACTCCCTGGCCAGAGACTAGAGTTGAGGGGGAAGGGAAGGAGTAGCCAGGAAACAAATGGAGAGACTCTAGTCCCAAGGGCACAGGCTGACAGCATCTGGACTCTAGGCCTCGGGTGTCCACAGGCAGGAGGCAGGGTAGCTGACACAGGGAGCTGAACCTCGGGCCAGCCTGGAGAGGACAAGTTATGAGAAAGAAGCAAAGCGGGAGAGAGCAGAACCCTAGGCTGGAAGGTTGCAGACCTAGAATCTTCTCCTCGAAAACAATAAATGAAGTCAGAAGCTCAGGATGGAGCAAGTGAAAGAGAGGCTGCGCAGGTGGGCACAGGGACACTTCCCTGATGGTGAGACTGAGTGAGGGAGCCTGTGGGACCTGCTCGTTGGGAATCTTCTAGAATAGGAGTGATGGGAGCCGAGAACCCTGCCCAGGAAGAGGGGTCCGATGCTGCCCAACCTTAAAGCGGCTGATGAGGTTATGCCGAGTCAGTAACTCAAAAACAATGGTCCTTAGGGCGTGGTCATCTGCTGCCCGGTTCAAAGAGAAGACGTCAAAGCACCAGAGGTCCAGGTTCTGTGGAAACAACAGACTAGGCAGGGAGACTCCCAGGGGAGCTTCCCAGCCTCCGCGAGGGTTACAATTAGACTTCAAGGAGGACTTCCCAATGTTTACAGAGGCTTGGGAAGCAGGAAGACAAAGACGTGGTGAAGCGGGGCCTCCTTCTTCTCAACACATCTCTCAGTACAGAGGAGACAAAAACGTAGGAGTCTGCCTCTGGAGTGGGCAACATGTCGTTTTGAGGAGCATGGGAATGGCAGTTAAAAGGGAAAGCAAAAATCACCCCATGAAGAGTCGGAAAGTCCCAATGAGCATTCCATCCCCCACCCTTCTTCCTCTTTCCCAAAAACCCGGGGGGTCACCTTGAGACAGTTGAGGACCACAGTGGAATAGGTGGGGCCCACAGAGGTATACGTTCTCCGGAACATCCTAAGGGCGAATGATGAAAAGAAGCGCAGGTAAGAAGGTTGGGGAAGTGGGGTCTGAGTGGGGCAGGCTGTGAGGCTACGCGCTGGGCGCAGGGGGGCCACGCTGGCTGTCCGGTAGGGGCCCCAGAAGCCCTGGGTGTCTGGGGGACAGGGTCACATCTAGAGGCAGAGGGAGGCTGGGCACGGGCGGCCTCACCTTTCCACAAAGATGCCGGCCTGCACGGCGTGCACGATGCTGCGGAACTTGGGCTTCTCCTCCGCGCGGCGGCCTTTGGCCCGGGCCTGCTGCGTGAAGGTGGAGGCCAGCCAGTCCCGCACCTCCGAAGGCACAGCATCCGACCGCAGCTCCTGCAGCTCGTCCTCCGTGTCCAAGATTTGCCTGAGGCCCCGGAGGGGGAGTCACAGAACAAAGACAGAGGGTGCTTCCACAACCTAGAGACGCTGGGCCCAGCCACACCCCACCGCTCAACAACTCTCCTCGCTCCCTTCTCTGACCCTCCCTTGCCTTTCTCTCACTACATTTTTTTTTTTAACGTTTATTTATTTTTGAGACAGGGAGAGAGGCAGAGTGCAAGCGGAGGCGGAGGGGCAGGCAGAGGGAGACGCGGAATCCGAACCGGGCTCTAGGCTCCGAGCTGTCAGCATGGAGCCCGCCGCGGGGCGGGGCTCGAACTCACTAACCAAACCGTGAGATCGTGACCTAAGCCACCTAAGCCGAAGTCAGAGGCTTACCGCTTAACCGACTGAGCCACTCAGGAGTGCTCTCTCACTACATTTTTTAAATGTCTGTCTCTCTCTATCCGATGCCTCCAATAATGAAACAGCTCACTATGTGAGGTAGTGAGCCTCCCAACTCTGCAAGTGCTCAAGCAGAAAATGGACCGGGTACCGCCTTGTCAGGGAGCCTGGAGACCGGCAGCACTGTCCAACGGAAATAAAATGCAAGCCACACATAAGTAATTTGAAATTGCTTAGTAGCCATATTAAAAAAGTAAAAAGAGGGGTGCCTGGGTGGCTCAGTCGGTTAGGTGCTGGACTTTGGCTCAGGTCACGATCCCCTAGTTCGTCAGTTCAAGCCCCACGTTGGGCTCTGTGCTGGCAGGCAGCTCAGAGCCTGGAGCCTGCTTGGGTTTCTGTGTCTCCCTCTAGGTCTGCCTCTCTCTCTCTCTCTCTCTCTCTCAAAAATAAATAGACATCAAAAAAAAATTAATAAATAAAATAAAAAAGTAAAAAGAACCAGGTGAAACTCATTTTAATGATAAGGTTTCTTTAACCGAATACACCCAAAATATTAGCATTTCTATGTGAAGTCAACAAGTATATTGAGATATTTTACAATCCTTTTTCTCACTCTTTGAAAACCAGCGTGCATTTTACATACACACACACGACTCAATTCATACTTGAGCTCAACAGCCACCTGTGACCAGTGGCTCCCATCCTGGGCAGCACAGGTCTAGAGGGATTCCTCCCCCACCCGCCAGGCAAGAAGGTTAGGACCACATGAGCTTCAAGGTCCCTTCCAGCTCGGAAGGTCTTCTCTCCTTGGTACCTGTGTCTGTCTCTACCTCTGTTACTCCCTATCTGTTCCTCTGCTTCTTTACCTCCATGACATCTCTATCTACAGTTCTGCTCTCCCATCCTGCTCCGGCCCTGGCACGCGTCTCTGTACCAGCTTTCTGTCTTACTCCCAACCCTGGATCACTGTGCCTGTCTGGGATCTTCCTGTGTGTGCAGCTCTCTCACCGTGTCTCGTCTATATAGACGGCCTCCAGGAGAGAAGCTGTGTACTCCAGGTTTTTCTTCAGTTCCTCGATGTTCACTTCCCCATTCTCCAACTGCTTCACCATGTAGCGCAGCCTGTGGGGGGTGGGTACGCAGAGCCCGGTCAGACGCTGCTGCTACCTTGTCGTAGTAACACAACACCCTCTGATGGGGTGCATGTTACAGACCCGGCCTCAGTCTTCCACAGATCATTACTCTTTCTAACAGTAAGCATCATAGCTAGTGTCTCTCATCCCAGGCTACTGCCACTGCCTATATTAAATTTATCTACCCCCAAAGTTTCATCCTGGGCTTTTTTCTGGCCCCACCATCCCCACCTATCTCTGACCTCTCAACACCTCCCTTCAGTCACTGTTTCCTGAAAACTCTGGCTCAGACTGCCCCGAGCGCAGCACCATTAGGTAGGTACAAGCCCCTGGGGCAATGTTTTGGGGATGATCTGTTTCGTAGCCTGGATAACCAAGAGCTGAGATTGCCAATTTCCCCCAGAAGAGTGAGCTGTGGGGTCAACAGCAAGCAAAAGAGCTCCCGAGATTCTTCCATTATGTCCCTTGGTCATGGCAGGGAGGGGGGTACATGTCCACAACCCCTCCGTCCCTGTCAGGGATGGCGAAGACACAGAACAAAGACCAATCTGAATGCTTTCGCCTGGCCTCACTCCATCCAGGCAGAGCTAATGGATTATGATTGCTGAATCCATCAACCCGGACAAAGCAGGATTAACCCCTGCCTCCCCAATGCTGTGCCAAAGAGAAGCATTGGCAATGTGTGACTGTGCCGATCCCCAACGTCTGCCCCACAGCAGCTTCCCCCAGAGCCAGAGTGGTGGGAGTGAGGTCATGGGTCTCACTTACGGGATGCTTTGCCTGAAGGTACAATCCCTCATCTTTTGCACCCGTGAGTGCTGGGGGTCAGAGATTAAGTGGGAGACTTCTTAGAAGTCCAGCGAGTCCAGCCCAGGCAGCCACAAAGCCAACAAAACTCTGACTTTAGATGATGATTTTAAAGAAAGCAAAGAAACATTCCCCTCTCACTCTTTCCCCCAGCTCTGCCCTGCCTCGCCTAAAACCAAGGTGGGGGGTGAAATGGTAGCCATGACACTTCCCCACTGAGAGGGGCTTCAGAAACCCAAGGTCACCCTATGAGTCAGGAAGGAGAAAAGAATGAGTCAGGGACCAGAGGCTGAAATTAGCATCAATTCCCAGGGATGCCGGGGAGGGAGAACAATGGTACTCCTGAACAGAAGCGGCTCCAGAATCCTGGGGTCTCAGCAGCTTTGGAAAGGGGGTGCCCGAAATAGCCAGCCAGAGGGAGAGTCACAGTCCAACTCTCACCTCAGGGGCCAGCAGTCCTGATGAAGACAGTCAGAATGCAAATGGGGCAGAAGGGAAAGGGGGAAAGGGAGGAAGAAAACAGTTGAGGACGATGCGGCAGCTTCCTCAGTGGATCATCTTCAAACCCCACTTCTGACCTTCCTGCTGCATGTGCAAATGGCAGGAAAGAAGCCAGCTTCAGTAAAGCTGCTGCCCCAGCTAGGGCTTCATTAGGGAGGTGGGATAGAGGCTAGTCAACATAAAAAAACAATGAGCTGGGAAGGGGGACTGAGCCAGCCTCTCCCAGACTGCTATCCCAGAGATGGCAGAACAAAGAGGTTCGCTCCGCCTCTGGGCCTTTGGAGCCCAGGCACAAGCCAGGGCTTCCCTTTCCTGGTCAGTCCCTGTGGCCAGGGACCCTCAAATCTGGGGACACACAACCCAAGAAGAAAGAAAAGCCTCTGGTCTCATCTCTCTTCACGGATTCCCGCCCCAGCCCTCATCTTCCACTTTGGTCAGCCCTTTTTAAAACCCAAAACTAAACTCACCAAAGTTCTTCCACTTCCTTTCTCGACCCACCTCTTGAAACATCCCAGCACAGGCTCCCAAAGTGAACAGCCAAGCCCACGCGTGTTCATTTGCATGTATTCGCATAATCGTTAGCAGTGTCACCAGCTCTACATTTTAAAAAGTGATTTCTCCCACATTATCTCATATTATCTTCACAATGGGCCTAGAGGGAGGGAGGGAGTTGGGAGGAAATCGCTACCCCTATTTCCAAGGCAGAAACCGAGGCTGAGTTCTGGGAGGCAGGAATCCTGGATTCAAATCTATCACCTCTTGGCTCTGAGCCCTTGGGCAAGTCACTGACTAATTCTCAATCAGGAGCTATCAAAATGTGGCCTGCAGACCACTGGCACCAGAATCACCTGGACTACTTGTGAAAAATTGAGATTCTAGGTCCCCCTGCATACCTACTGACCCAGGATTTCTGAGGTCATGGTCCAAGGATCTGCAAACATGTTTAACAAACACCCAGGATGGTTCTCCTGCACACAAGTTTGAGAACCTTTCTTTTAGAGCCTCTTTTCCTTCATCTGTAAAACAGTGAAGATAATGATAAACCACCTGTGAAGGGCTGTCAACAAGAGGACTAAATGAAATAATGTGTGCGAAGGGCCTGACACACAATGATGGGTTTCTATAAACGTGATGTGAATCGGAATGAACTGACCAGCATCACGCTGGCCCCACCCCAACCAGCTCACCCGCCGTTGCCTTTGAACCCAACAAGCGCCTGCCTTCTCCATCCCAAGTCCGGGTGGAGAAGGGTGAGTCTAGTTTGGACGGAGGCTGGTGATTAGGAAGCCCCCTAACAGGGGAAATGGGGCAGTGAACCTGGCCATGATCTCTCCTTCATAGTGACAAACCTCTCGTGGGCCACACAATCACCTGATGAGGGAGGTTAAGTGACTGGCCCAAGGTCACACAACTTGTCAACCTCAGTCAGGCAGGCAAGCCCACGACTCACACTACTGGAGCCTAGCTGTGCCCCGCACACCAAAGGTGTTGGGCAGAAGGAGCTCCAGCATGTAACTTGCGTGGAGAGAAGCTAGAACCCATTTCATCATGGCTCCTCAGTGCGCCACCAGGAAGTGCTCGTGTCTGTCGGCCCATAGCAGCCTGTAAGCACCTTAGCGACGCTAACAGTGACTTTGCTTATTCTGCTGCTATACCCAGCACAGCACCCAGTACGTGCTCAGTGAATGTTCGTTCAATAAACAAAGGGAGAGGGGGCAGAGGAATCAGGTGCGGAGTTATCTGCCAGAGCTCACGATGGAGATCTCTGAGGCAGGGCTTCTGAAACTCTAATGGAGAGCCTGCAGAGAAGAATGAAGTTGTGGCTGGCTTTAACACACCCTTCCCTCCAAGTTCCTCCTGCCTCCCCCTCTAGATCTTGCTCTTTTATAGCTTCTGGTGAAATCTGAACCCGACATGATCCAGACACCAGAAGGAACGGGGAGGGAGGGAAAGAAAGATTAAAGAATACATTTGACAAACGGGGAGTCCAAGAAGGGGACCTGGACTCGGGCAGCTAGAAGGCTCCAGGTGCTGGACGTCACCCTTCTGAAGTCCTCTATCTCTCCCACACCACCCTTCCAGCCTGGCAGTGGCCTTGGTTCTAAAGTCCTTCAGGGCTGCGGAGTTAGGATCTCCCCAGACCTGCCCACAGCCCTCACCTCAGCATTCTGCAGGAAGTCCCACTTCTCCACCTATGGCAGTATCATTCCACCCCCTCTGGTTCGGTCCTCAGAGAGTCCAGGAAAGGGTCCCTTTCCCTGCACAACAGGATGCTCACCCCTGTCCAGTCCTCATCCCGGCCTAAGGAAAACTGGAAGCTTCCCCAGCAATCCTTCCACCTCCACCCCTAGCCCTGTTTCTCCACACCCGCTTCTTTCTCCTTTCCCTTCAGCCCCTGCGCCCCAGGAAAAGTCTCAGACCCTGACCCCTGGGAAGGCCCAGTCTCTCCCAGCTCTAGGCAGCCGAAAGGAAAGGCTCAGGGCAGTAACAATCCCAACACCCCAGAAGAGCTCAGCTTCCCCAGCACTTCATTTCTTTGGATCATCATGGCTGATGATCTGGCCACTTCCAAACCTCCCTGTATTACTTCCAGCAACCACACTCCTAAAAAAATCACTGTGAGTGGGCGCTTAGGACAGGACTGCCTCAGGTCAAAGGGCTAGGGGTTGGGAGAAGAATCCTATTTCCCTCTGGGGTTCTTAAGACCAGATGAGGAGATTTCAGAGGAATGTGAGGTCCTAAGGATGCTGGGGTGAGGAGAGAAAGGGGGGAGGCACTGCTAAGTCACCTGCCACCGTTAATAGGAAGCCAAAGAAAGGAAGAAGAAACAAAGAAAGAAACAAAGAAAAGGGAGATGGAAATGGAAGGAGAATAAGGCGAAGGGTAAGACAGATGGTGTAAAAGGTGGAGAAGGCCACATACACACACACACACACACACACACACACACACACACACCCCACATATGGGGGCCATCAAGTCTTGATCCCTCCCCCTCCACCAAAGTACTAGTGGTGGACCCACAGCAACCTGTCCTCCTTCTCCTCCTCCCCCCCTCTCCCCTTCTCAGCCCTGGTGCCTACCTGAGGATGGGGACCTGGAGGTGGCTCCTTTGCACAGGAACAGGGTTTGCCATGGGAATCAAAGTGTCCTACTTCAGAGTTATCAAAATGCCGCCCCCAGGGCCCCAGGGCCCCTGAGGGGAATGACTCCCTCTTGGGCCCAACTTCCTCCTCCAGGTCTCGGCAGAACTGAGCGACTGACCAGAGAGAACTTTGGGGAGGGGAACAGGAGGGGCCTGACGGGAGGAAGAAGGGAGTGATGAGACAGAGAAGCAGCCCACAGCAACTGGGTGAGAGGCCACGGGAAAAGTTTCACATCTGAATCAGACCGAAAACAAGAATCTGTTCTCAGAAGAATCCCAGAAAGGACAGAAATAGCACAGTCCAGCCCCTTGTTCTGAGGAGGTGGGGCTCCTCTTTGGGGAGAAGGGGTGAGCAGAAGGCTTAAGGGTACAGGGCCAGGGACCCACCCTGAACCTGTTGTGGAGAGGAAGTCCGCCCGTGGGAGGGGAAGGGACCCTGCAAGGGCCCCCTGGAGGGGCTAAGGCAGATTCAGCTCCCTCCCAGGGTCTTCCTCCGGGGCCATTCTTCAAAATGAGCTTTAACCCACCTGAAAGGACAGAAGCAAGACAGCATGAGAAGCAGAAACTACAGGGGAGGGGCTTATGGAAGCCAGGAATCAGGGGAATCCTCACCCAGAGACCCGCTCAAGGGGGAGGGAAGGCCCCGCCCAAGCAGTGAATGAAAGTCGGGAGGACTCACTCATAGAAACCAAGAGGTTGGGCAAGTTACTTTCCCACTCCCAGCCCCTCCCCCCCCCCCCCCCCCCCCCACCGTGGTCTCATCTAGAAAACGCGGACTGGGGGATAACTGTGAATGAACTGGGGAGAGGCCAGTCCAGCCCAGAGGGAGAAGAGAATTGATGGGACAGCCTAGGACGGGCCTGGGACCAGGCACCCCCCCACCCCCCCACCCCTTCCGCCTCCAGGCTTTGCTCTCGCTCAGGTTGGGGGACAGAAGCCGGCCTCTGCGGCGCGAAGTGGACGTGCGCGTACAGCCCCAGCCCGCCTCCCGATTGGCTGTGAGGTGACGTCACTGATACAAGCGCACCGGGGCCGCGATTGGTCAGCTGAGGGGCCGGGCGGGGCCAAGGAGGAGAGCCCCGGGTGAAGACAAACGCATCCAGGGAAGAGTCCCGCGCGACTGCCTTCTCCTTAATCCAGGGTTTAGAGCTGGGGATAATATGGAGATGAGGAAAGGGGACTAGTGGGGATGAGTATGACAGGAGAAAGGGAAAAGAGAAGAAACAGACCAAGAGCTAGGATTTTATGACGGGAAGTCTTCCCCCCGCCAGCTCTATCCCCAAAAAGCGGAGAGAAATTAAAATACCTTGTCACTGTGCCAAAGCCTTGAAGGATTATAAACAAATGAAGTTTGGGAACCTGCTGTTTCTCAGTCTCACTGAGCACTGGGACAAGTGGAAGTGGGCTTCAACAGCAACAGAGGAATGGAGGTTAAATATCTACAAGTTGTTTCCTGGCGTACGTCCCGGTAGCCATGAAGCGGGGCTGCTGCAGATTTTGGAAGAAAGGAAACCCTCTCTGGGCCCATCTCATTCTCTCTGCTCTCCCAACACACACACACACACACACACACACACACACACACACACACACACTGATGAGTGTTTTTTAGAGAAAAAAGGGACTAGACCCAAAGTCAGAGACCCAGAACTTGACACCCAGGGAATGAGGGACAAGTCACTGGCCTGGCCTGTGGACATGCTTGCTTGGAGGGACATGCATGGGCTAGGAGTGGAGGAAGGTGGTAGCCAGCTGCACGCAGCCTGGAAAACCAACAAACACCAAGCCAGGGCAGCTCCCCCACCCCCCACCCCCAACTCCAGGCCCTGCCACGTCAAGTACTCACGAACCTCAACCCTCCCACAGAAAGGTGCAGGTTTCTTTCCCTCTGCTCTCTTGCTCAGTAAAACCAAAGCTGGTGGGACAAGTGACTGCTGACCACCTCACCCCACATACATACATGCTGCATCATCCCAGCATGTATCCCATACCTGCTCATCCCAGCCTGGTATTATTATGAACTGTTCCTAATAAGGAAGGATATTGGCCAACCACCACCCCTTCCTGGGGAGAACAATTTCACACACATCCACTCACCTACGCATCTACAGACACCCCACACTTCTGTCTGAGCTAACGAGACTTCCCTGGGTGGAAGGCAGGGCATAGATAGGATGACCCCAGCAGCGTCCAGCATGGGCTTTCCTTTAGTCCTTAAATTTAGTTTAAAAATAGCAAGGAGCACAAGCATAACGCCTCCCTCCCAGGCCTTTTCCCAGCATTCCCCACCTGCACTGAATAGGAGTTGGGACAGGGGGTAAACAAAGAACTGGAAACCCTGCCTCTGGTCAGAGGAGTGTAAGAGAGGGGGTGGAGATGGGGGAGTGGATGAGAGCAGGGGTGGAGGTGGGGAGGGTTAGGGAAGGGATTAACTGGCTGATGTCAAGGCTCCAAAATCTCAGAAATTGAAAGAGCCAAAGAAATCACCTACATCCAATGGAAAGAGGACATGAATTAAAATCAGGAGACTTTTGCCTAGACTTTGTCACCATGTATGACCTTGGGCAGGACACTCTGAGGTCCTTTCGTTGTCTGTAAAATGGGAAAGTAATATGTGCTTCACAGAATTCACACAAGGATCAAATGAGATCACATGAGAGCACCTTGCAAACTATAAAGTGATACATGAAGGTCACAGATTATTCCTTAGCCCAGAGCTTTATTTAGTTAGTTATTTGTTCAGCAAACGTTCACTGGGAGTCCTCCATGAACAAAGCCTCCTATGCTCACCCTTGTACCCAGGCCCCCTGGTGTGGAAAAGCCCCAGTCACCCTGCCACCACCACTCCAGATGTTTAGGGCTTCTCCCTGGCTCCTGAGTCCACAGGGGCCAGGAGGCAGTCAGAAGCAGAAAGTGGCGAAAATGCAGAGTGCTCCAGCAACCAAGAACAACCAGATCTCTACCTTCCCCAAGCACTGCTGCTCCCCTCACTCCCCTGGCTTCCCCCATTGCTATACAAGCAGCCTCAGTTCTGGCAGCTGGCTGGGCACGGTGGCGGCGGGGGTGGCTCTAGGGATAAAAATAGCCCCCCTGGTGGCAGAGCTGGGGTGCCATCCTGGGAGGCAGTGGGCCTCAGGTTGACATGGCAGCGGTAGTAAGAGATCTCTAGGCACTGGACGGAGGAGCTGGGTGGAGGGAGGGTGGTGGAGGGCGGCAGGGAGTGGGAGAAGAACAGAAACCAAGAGAGTGCAGGGAGAGGAGGAGGAGGAGGAGCAGTGAGGACTAAGGGGGCAGGGAGGGAAAGAGAGATTTGAAAGATGCTGAAGAAGAGGGTCTGGGGAAACACTGAAGCAGAGGTGAAGGGGCTGGCCCCAACCCATGCTGTGTCTGAAAGTACTCCTCCTCTGCCTCCTGACCAGAAGCCGTTTCTAACAGGTGTTCCTAGCAAAAGCCCAGAACAGCTCAGATCAGATGAGGAAGAGGGTAACCAAACCGCTTGAGCCTCAGCCCAGACCAATAAGACCCCAGATATCCTGGCTCCCAGCCCAGCCCAGCCGGCAAATGAGTCACCTCTCCCTGAGGCTTCAGCCCTTCAGAGAAGGAGGAACTGGGAGGGGTGGGCAATAGAGTCCAAGGAAGGCTAGCTAATGAGGGAGGAGGCCCCCAGGACCCAATCCTTAAGATCTCTCTCTCTCTCTCTCTCTGCCTCACTTGTCCCTCCCTCCCTGCATTGTTTAATTCTGCTCATTAACCACCTCCATGTGGACCACCCCACCAGCCCTCCAAACCACATCCCAGCAGATGTTCCAGCAGATGCCCTGTGTCCAGGGGGCCTAGCAGATGTTGAAGGCGGCCTGGGATGGGAAAGTGAGCTGGAAGCTTGGAAAGGGACTGACTGCAGGTGTGATACTCCAGCGTGGCACAAAACTGTGGACTAGCGAGATTGGAGCCTAGTCCCAGCCCTGCCCCCCAACCTTACCAACCATCTCTAGGCATCACTTTCCTCCGCTGAACATTTTTTAAAATTTTTTAATGTTTATTTATTTTTGAGAGAGAGAGAGCACAAGCAGAGGAGGGGCAGAGAGAGAGAGAGAGACAGACAGACAGACAGACAGAATCTGAAGCAGGCTCCAGGCTCTGAGCTGTCAGCACTTGCGAACTATGAGATCATGACCTGAGGCAAAGTCCACACTTAACAGACTGAGCCACCCAGGCGCTCCCTCCTCTGAACATTTTATGATTCTCAGATTCAGTGCCTGGGTTGGAGGCACTCAGGAAACAAGATGCCTGGGTCTCGATTCCCTGGTTCAAGTTCATCCTTTCTGAGTAGCTCACCGCTTCCCCAACTCATCCCTACCCTGATGTAAAAGGAGGGTGATGGTTTTCTTCTTTATCACAGGAACGTCACATTCTAACCTCCATGAACTTTCCAGGAAGTTCTCCTGTGTATCTCTGTTTATTCCATCTTGCTGCAATCAAAACAACAGCCAATCTTCTGGGCATTTCAAGAAGGAACAGAAAGGAAGAGAACAACCAGGACACAGAAGTCTTTAGGGTGAGTCTGGTACAATCTGATTTATAATATTTCTTCAAGACTGGAATTTCTAAAGCTACTGTTTGGTAGATATGGTCCATGTTTAGGGAGCTTGGCGACGCTGTTGGGATGTGTGCTCACTCAGCTCAGGCCCCAAGAAGTTTCCAAACAAGGTGGGCCTAGAGGAGAGAGCCAATCACATTAGATATGGAAGAGCTGATAAACAGGGGAGCAGGGAAGCCAAGGAACAGGAAGGAAAGGGACGTTTCTCTAGCCCTCGGGTCTTGCCTGCCAAAAAAATCACTAAGCCCCCTGGAAGCTAAGCTCCCTTCCCAAAACTAAATGGTGCCAACAGCAGCTGGCAGCCTAATCACGCCACTGCAGCCACAGTAATTATTTGCAAATCTGACTTCTCTTTGCAGCTATGGAATCTGCTGACCAAGGACCCAGGCTGTATCCAACAGCACCACCTGAAGCACCCCCTTTCTCGCTCTTCTCCCAGCCCCCTCCCCCCACCCAGGTCACTCCCTGGATATACCCTACCCTTTTCCCACCAAGCCTGCTTCTTCACCAAAACCTCATCACGGCTCCCTCAGTGGACTCCTGCCAGGTCTAAGATGCTGAAGTCGAATCCTAACCTGGTGTTTCCTTCTCAGACTCACACAAATGCAGCAGGAGCTGAGGGGAGAGAAGCCACTGCAGGATAAAGGGGGGCGGAGGGGTGGATATTCAGGACAAAGGGGCAAAAGCACCTGCATTAGGGACCTCTTGGCATTGAATGGACAACAATGAATGTTTTTTTCCCTTCACGTTTTTTTCCCTTTGCCCCCACTAAATAGCCCCAGGATGCTCTCCCAGTTCCCGGGGACCATTAAGTCTTCCTCTCTAGTGGAGGGTCTCATTATCTAACAACTTCCCATCTCTTGGGTGTCTCCCCTGCACCCCACCTGCTGCCCTGGTTTTGTCCCTTTTTCTCAGTCCTGAAGAGGGTTGGAAAATAGCTACTCAACTTCCGTACCTGAGAAAATCAGCCCCCTGAGATCCAAAGGCAATTACTTGGCTTCCTCCCCAGGGAGGCTGGGAGGATGAGGTCACTGAGAAGGCAAAAGAAAGGCGGTGCAGAAGGTGCAGAATACAGCCTTTGAGGCTGGACTCCTAACGTGGTCCCAAAGGGCGCCTGCAGCAAACTCACCCTGCACTATCACCACCATTCCTGGGGGCAGGGAGGGGGAAGAGGAGGGGGAGGCCCCAGGGATGGCCTGGCCCCTGGCCAAGGTGAGAAAGGGGTAGGAGAATTGAGGGCCAGAGAAGCCAGGTCAAAGGGAATAGGGAGAGAGGAAGTGGGACAAGAGATAAGAGCAAAACACACCCCAGCAGAGAAAGACAGGAACAAAGGAGGGAAGGGACAGAGGAAAGGATGCAAGAAAAATAAAAAAGGAGGAAAGCAGAGGGAGCAGAGGAGCCGGAAACAAATCCTCGATGATTCCTTTAAAGACTCACAAGAGAGGGAAAGATCTGTTTCAAGGTCCCCTGCTCCTCCATCCCAGTCAGATGGGAGCGGCCAAAAAAAAAAGGGGAAGATAGGAAACAGCTAGTCACTTCATTGACTTCAGGGGCTCCCTGGACAGCGGGCAGGTAGAAAGGGGTCTCGAGAAGTCTAGGCTTTTCTCTCCTGCTGGGTCTCTCACCTGGCCTTCCAGTACCGGTACATCACACCTCACCATCCTCCCCTTCCTCCTGGCAAATGCAATCTCCACTGTAGAATTTCCTCTCTTGGTCTTTCCAACTGGCCTCCTGGGGCCTCTGGGCAAACAAAGTGATATTTGGGTTCTGAGAGACTTTAGAGATTCTCTAGTATAGGATGTGGCATACCTGATCATATCACTCCCAACAAGACCTAGAAATTTAGGATAAATGCCAGAGAAGAGTTTCTCCAATGCTCCCAGAACTCGCCAGTGGCAGTCCCGGGGCTCCCCACACCCACCATGTCTTAGAACTACAACTGGCCCATCCACTTCTAGCTTGACCCACTGGGAAAAGGGGTGACGGGAGTTAAGTCCTTCTCTTTTCTTTTGACTTCAGTGTCCCACATCCTTTGTAAGACAGCCAGCCTGCAACCCCACTCAGTCTTCTACTGTCTAAGCTCAGACACCTGTCTCACCCCTCCAGACAACCATTTATCAACAAGACTCTACCAAATCATGTCCCAGACACCGGGACTTCAACCCATTAAGTAATTCATATTCCTGCTTCTTGAATCTTTAGCTTTCCCCCCCCCCATCCAAGCCAACGGTCACCCATTCATTCCCCCTGCCTCTTCACACAGCAAGCTCTCCAATGCTGAAAGAACTCCAGACTTTGCCATCTACAAACCTTCACGTGGATGGTATCAAATGAAGAACTGAGATCAGAGGGACTACGTGTGACTTCAAGGTCATGCAGCTACTAACTGGCGGCATGGGCACATGAACTCCAACTCAAGTCTCCCACCATTCCCTATGTTCTTCCACCACCACCACTCGGCCATGCTCGTTCTCTCCAGCCACCCGCTCCGACCAGAGGTTTGTGAAGTTCTTCCTTTGGTCTAAATTGATGTCCTCCCTCCCTGCACCTCCCTTTCCCTTACTGCAAGAGTTTTTCACCTTCTACCATCGAGATGCCTCACTCAAGACACAGCTGATGAAGGAAATGGAAAGACGGGAGGTATTGGTGAGACGGGGGGCTAGAAAACCCAGGAAGGAGAGATTCCCTTTGCCATGGTTGGAAATAAAAGAGGGACTTGGGCTGATCTGAGGAAGGAGGCACTAAAACTCATCCCTGCCAGGGCCTGGGAGAAATGGGGCTTTTTCTCCAGAGATCCAGGGAGCCACAGTTTATCTTGCAATCTTCACAGCAGCCCCACAGCCATATGCAGAAAAAGGAGAACGGCTGCACAACTTTCAAAAACAGTAAAAGCCACTGAAGATCACTCTGTGGGTCACATACAAAATGAGGACACAAGGGGGGATAAATCAATCAGTGAGGCACCCAGTCCAGTCCCTCAGCTTCCTCTGACTGCCCTTTTCATCTCCCCAGTATTGTAAAAAAAAAAAAAAAAAAAAAAAAAAAAATGTTAGTGTATCGCAAACACATACACAAGATCACACATACTTATTATCCCATTACCTACATGCCCACGCGCATGCACACACACACACACACACTCATCATCATCATCATCATCGTCATCATCATCATCATCTCATTCATACATAGGACAATTTCGGGTATTCAGGGAAGTGCATGTCTTCCCGACATATTTATTATCACAAATGCCATTTATAAATATGAAAACAAAGAGGCATCCTCATGGAGGTCTGACTCCACAAGCTGCCCCCCCCCACAACCTTCACCCAGACACATATGTACCCATGTCAGGCATTACAGTTTTATCCTCATACATCTCATCCACACACCCAAATAACGTTTCTGTATCCTCTCTGCAACTCCTTCAGTTCCAGGCTCCGTCCTGTGGTCCTCAAACACCACGCCTTTCAAACATCGCCTTCTCAAAACACAATACCATCTCCTTTTCCTCCATCCCTATCTCCTGCTACCCCACCCCCCTCCACCCACACGCAGGAACACACGCACCACAGAATCAGAGACAGAACTGGGCTCTGTGACATGTGCACATAGACTCATTAATTCATTTGTTCATTCCTTTTATTTAACGGCATTTATTGAGTGCCTATTATGTTTCAGGTAGCACACTAGACTCTGATGAAACAAAGAAGACCAAAACTAATGCCCAGCTGGGTCCTTGTTCCAGCTCAGCCGTAATGACCTTGAACCACAGCTTAGGACATAGCACCTAGATCTGGGGAGTCCTGAGTCCATGTGAAGAAAGAAGAGGAAGGGATTGTGTTTATACTATCCCAAAGGAAAAGGGAAGTTCTGTCTGTAAAATTCCAGGAGAAACTGGGACAGAGAGAAGAAAGTGATGCTTGTACTATCCTGGGAGAAAGAGAAAGAATTCATTTCTATGCTTTTCTTGGTGTCTAGGCCCCCTCAGAGGAAAAGTTTAGGCAGAAACTGGAGTGGTAGAGCTTTACCACTTGGATGGATGTAGCAAAATGAGGAACAGGGTGCCTTATCCCCTCTCCACTGCACTTTACTCCAGATTACAAACTCCATAGGAGCAGGGACCGTCTACTTTGTTCACTAGTATATCCCAGCCTCCAGCACGTCACCTGACCCTCAGGAGGCAGTCAATTAATAGTTGTTGAATGAATGAATGAGCTAAGGATGGCAAGCCAACCAATCTCTGTTCACAGATTTTCTTGATTCACAAAATACACAGAAAACCTCCTTCTACTGACCCTACCCTACACTCCTCAAGGCCCTCTCGTCTCAGAGAAGGGTAGGCAGTCCAGTCAAATCCTTCACTCAGTGTTAGAGATACTCACCCTGCTCGACCCATCATCTCCAGACTGTCTATCCCAGCCTCTCTTGTGCCTCCCCTCACAGGTCTGCGCTGTTAGGAAAATTTTCCTGCCAGGTAGAGGTGAAATCCCATAGCTAGAGACACTTCAGCTCATAGCTTCCAGATTTTAAGTTAATCTTTGGCAGAGTCCTACTGTGGGAAACAGGAGTCCTGGATGCCCTTCCCAAGAAGAAACTGCCCTGCACAATGAGATTCATTGATGGGCTTTGTATGGGCTTTGTAACCCAAGGCAAAAACACCAGACCCAGCCTCCCTGAATGGAGGACTCCCTCTAGATGTCCTATATTAGAAATTGAAAGGATATGGGGCGCCACCTGGGTGGCTCAGTCGGTGGTTGAGGGTTTGGAGTGACTTCAGCTCAGGTCATGATCTTGCAGTTCACGAGTTCGAGCCCCGCATTGGACTCTATGCTGACAGCTCAGAGCCTGGAGCCTGCTTTGGATTCTGTGTCTCCCTCTCTCTCTGCCCTTCCCCTGCTCATGCTCTGTCTCTCTCTCTCTCTCTCTCTCTCTCTCTCTCTCTCTCTCAAAAACAAATAAACATTAAATAATTTTTTTAAAAAGAAACTGAAAGGACAGTTGGGGGGCTGGGGGGATAGGATATGTTGTGTAGAGGAATCAAGGCCTTTATACATATGTCTTCATTTCTATTCAGAACCCACTCATGGGATAATCATGTCCATCCCCCTCTTTCCACATTCAAGCCTCCCCAATATTCAAACAGGGCCAAATCCAATAAGCCATCAACTCGGGATCTACCTTGATATCAAAATCTTTCTCTGCTCTGAGAAAGGGAGATCAAGAATCTATTCCTGGTGACTGATAATATGAAAACGGGCCTTTTCTGGATAAGTTATGACATGCAGCTAGCACTCTTAAGAACCAGACTGCTGACAGGAGTGAAGACCAGAATAATTCAATCAATAAGGCTAGCGATCCCTGTCCACCATGATCTCCTGTAAGGATATCTCAGCTAATGCAGTCTGTAGGGGCAGCTGCTTCTATTCCCTTCTTTCCCTGGGCTTCAGTGCCTCCTCTGGGGATCCTCTTCTCTCACCAGTGAGCACTTCTCATAGTCAAGGAAGAAAGAGCAATTTTCTTCCAGGAAAGACTTTGGGTTAGAAAGGTGTGGGAGACAGTGAACAGGTAAAACCCGCTCTCTTGCAGTTCTCATTCATTACCTGGAAAGGAGGCAAGGAAAGTATATGATGAGCTATGAGCGCTATGGGGAAGCCGTCCTGGGACACCTTGAATTCTCTAATGTATGAACCATGAGGTCCCTTCTTTGCTTTTCCACCACTTCCTTACCTGCCCACCCCCACCCCAACCCTGGCTTAGTCACCATTAACAGAGCACCGTCTTCTGTCAAGAATCACCCAGTGCTCCTCCCAACAAAAATCAATTCAATCCGGTTTTCCATTTCTTCGTCCCAGAACTCATTCCAAGGCTGCGCTTCATAGAGCCCAGCAAATTGCATTGGCTGGAGGCAGCAAAGGAGAGGAACTGAGAAGCACATTTGGATGCCAAGCCTTGTTGCCCACTGTGCCTCAGTTCTCCCTAAGCCCTCTCCGAGCAGCTACAGTACAAATCAGACAGACCCACCCAATATCAAGGGGTCATCTTATTACCATAGATACAGTATTTTAAAAACAAAGCAACCACTAGCATCCATCCATCTCCTACCACCGTCTCTCCCGCTGCCAGAACCCAGTAAATGGAAAGCTTCAGTGCTCACTATTGAGGATAATGGGGAGGAACTGGGTTTCAGGGCTATGGTTCCCGCATTTCCTCACCAAACATCTACAGCCTTTTTCCTGGGACCATTGGGAGTCATATCAGGGAGAAGGACACCTTCCCTTGTTCTCTGATTAAGAATCAACAGACTGCGGAGATTACCCGATGGCGTCTGACTGCGAGATAAACATGGTGCATGGTCTGTCTTTGACCCAATCCTCTCCTCCTCTGAGGAACAGAAAGAAAAGTTGCTTCCTTCCCCTGGGACCGGAGTATGGGACACCTGAGTCCCTTGTTTCCCTGTTTATCCATCCTCCCCCCGTGCCCTTCTCCTGCAACAACAAGAAAAGATGCCTAAATGTGCTTGGAGATCCTTGGGAGATCATATAGCAACAAAAAGGTTTTGACAGTTACCTTATCCCTGTCAATTAATTTTTCTTCACCACCACCACCACCACCACCACCACCACCGGGGGCTCCCAGGTAGGGGCTCCACCCCCCTCTTCCAGATCCCAGATGGGTCCCCCATCATTACTGTGCACAGTGGATTTCCAGGCCCCAAGAGAAATGAGGGGCTCAGGTACGGGGCGCCCCCCATCCCCATCCCCTGAAAGATGCAGGAGGCTGAAACCACCAATCCCAACGGAGACCCATATGACCCACAGGTTGGCACAAGTATCCCCATGCACTAGATCTGCAGCTGTGTGCCATCACTCTACACACATCTGTGTGTCCCACGGACCCTCATGCACACACATGTGTTCTCACATCTGCACGACCCTGCACACGGATACGTGTGAGTCAGCCTGGCACCTCCCGAAAGCTGCCCGTCTGCAGCCCTGCCACACGGCGCATCCCGTGCCGCCTCTCCGCGCTGCGTGTGTCCCCCGGGGGGTCCACCGGCACGGGCGCGTCGTTAGCTTTGCAACTCCTAAACCCTCTCCAACCGGCCGACTTGCTCCGCACATGCCTTTTGCACATGTGGCCTGGCTCTGCGCGTCAGGGCCGCTTATTTCCTCGCACCTGCCAACATGTGTGCCGGAGGGAATCCACCAGCCCGGCTCCAGCTACCCACCCACCCCCACCCCCTTCCGGGCTCCCTAAGATCCCTTCCCCCCACGCCCGGCCGGGGACTCACAGCGAGCGAAGCTTAATCCACATCTTCTTGCTGGGGGCTGACTTCAGCTCCAGGGGTGACGGGCAATCCGACTCCAGCATCTCGGGAGGGCTGCGGGGGGACAGCTCCATGCTCAGCCTCAATCTATGGAACCGAGGGAGGAGACGGCACCGCGGCTCAGCCTCAGCCCCAAGCCGGGAGAGCCCCTCACCGCCCGCCCCAACCACTTCCCACCTGCGGCTGGCGCCGACCAGCCAGGCCGGGATCTCCGGGCTCGGCCCAAGCTGGCGGAGCTGCAGTTCCTGCGGCTCCTGCTCTCGCGCTGTCCAGCCGAGCTCTGGCTCCCAGTCCGAGCCCTCCGCGGCGCCGCCGCCGCCGCCGCCGCCGCCGCCGCCGCCGGGGCCGCCTCCTCTGCTCTCTCCTCCTCCCCCGGCCGGCCCCCCTCCCTGCGCGCCCTCCCTCCTCGGCCTGCCGGCTCGTCTCTCACTCCGCGCAGCCCCTCCTCCCCCTCCCCGAGGAGCGCGGGGGAGCCGGGGGCACACGCAGACACAGGCGCCGAGGGCGAGCGCACGCACCCGGGCGCCCGGGACGAGCGGCGGCGCGTGTGCCCCGCGCGGGGGGTGCGAGTGCGTGTTTACAGAGTGCCTGGCGCGCGGGCGGCCGCAGCGCTCCGTGTGGGCGGCTGGGCGCCTTCCCCGGTGTGTGTTTTGAGTTTCGGTGTGCGTGCGTGTGGCTTCGTGGATCCGCGGGTGCCTAGCCGCCCGTGCGCCCCAGGTGGGGCGGGAGGGGGAGGGGTCGAGTCCCCCCGCCGCCCCCCACCCCCCGCCACTCTCTCTCTGCCTCGGGGAACCCGTGCGCCGTGGCCGACCGAAGCCATCCACCCTCCGAAACCCAGCCCCAGACCAGACAGACCCTCACACCTTGTGCTCCTGCCTTCATGTGAAGGGAAAAGTTCAAGGTCTGCTCTGAGTTGCCACGGGATCCCGTTCCTCTCCCCAGTTCCCTTAACTTGGTGGTCCTGATATGTCTCCATCCCTGTGGCCTTCCCCCTCGTGCCTCTCTCCATCTCCCTGGCCTGTGGGGGTTTCTTCCAAGCTTAAAGCTCTCCAGACGGAATCCACCAGAGCAGGCAGGACCGCATCATCTTTGTACAGAACTCCTCAAGAACCAGGAAACCGTTCCTGGTATCTCATCTCAACCCCTCCTGTAGCGGGGCCTTCTTATTTCCTCTTATTCTGTCTTCAGTAAAAGAAATCTAGTGCCTAAGGGCCCACACCAAACAGCCTGGCTGCTGAAACACTTGTAAAACAATTAATGAACCCAAATTTGAATTCAAGACCTTGTGACAGGCAAAGCCTCTTGCATTGGACTGAATCCTACTAAGGATTCTGGCAGGAACCACCTTAGGATTCCTCAGAATGGCTCTCCTCCTTAATAACCACCTACCTTGGCATTATGGGAAAATCCTATGTAAATAGAAACTGGGGATGTATTCACTAACTGCTGGATCCCAAGCAGGCCACTAATCCAGAATCCCAAACTGTGAGTTTTCATTTCAAGAACCCTGGAGGTTGGAAGGAGGGATGATCAGAAGATATTTACTCCATTCTAAATGGGGGAGGGGAGTTCTCCCCCTGCCCCCCCCCCCCACCTTCCCAGGCAATGGAGGAGAAAAGAAGCAGCCGGACAGAAGTGAAGTGGCAAAGACTTCCTACATAAAAGAATTGCCTTTTAGGGGATTAGATTAGGTCGGGCCTTCAGACCTAGCAGGACAGAGAAGAATCAGCAACACCAGCTCCCAGGAAGTTACACAGGCAGAGGCAGAGGTGGAAAAAAAGCAGAAAGAGTAGGAGACTTCCCTCGCTGTGTCCATCGAACTTCCGCATCCATCACCCTTTCCCCTCTCTCCTGAGGAAGAGCCCCAGGCAGGACAAAGCTGCAACCCGAGACCCCAGTCAGACTCCTACGCAATCCAGTTCTCAAACTCGAGAGCAATCACCTCCCTTAACAACTGAAAAAGAATGGGCTGGAAACTACAAAAGAATTGCAAATTAGGATCCAAGCTAAGGAGCTTCCCAAATTAGGCAGGTATTTAAACACAAAGAGGTGGGAAAGAGGCGGGAGATGTACTTTCAGAGGGATCTCAGATCATCCGTTGACACTTCTTGTCAACACAATGGCATATCCCACCCCGATCTCCCAGGCCCCCAACTCCCAACCCATTTGAAGAAAAGGAAAATTCACCAACACAAAACAAAAAGTTATTCATGAAGGATGCTTTAGAGTCCATCGAGTCTAACCCCCCTCATTCAACAAATGGGAAAACTAAGCCCAGAAAAATGACGCGGTCCCCACAGAGAGTAAAGCAACAAAGCCAGGGCCAAGTCTCCTAACCTTTTTCTTGTGTTTTTTCCATTCTGTGGCTCTCTTTCTCCTTCTTTAGTTACCCGTCCTGGTGTTTAACCTCAACCTCTTCCTTCTGGCAGCAATCTCATTCCATTTCTGCCTTCCTCTACCTCCAGACAGATAAGAACCAGATATATCTGCTCCATCCACAGGCTCAACAGACCACTATTTTTCTCTCCCTGTCCTCTCGTCCCCAACCCCCCTTTTCCAGGTTCCTGCTGCCAACCTCATTCCTTTCCTTTTTCCCTTCCAAATGGCCCCTGCCTCTCGAAGACCCTGCCTCATCACTCCCCTAACCCCACAATGCCTCCCAACAAGCTCTGAGTTTGATAGAGACCAAAAATGATGCTTTGGCAGCAGTGACGGATGGATGTGATGTGCCTCCTACGGGAATGCTATTTAAAGGGGCAGCCTCACAATCCTCTCCCTCCAAAGTGACAAGAGAAAAGCCTGCTCCTCAATTTCTCCAGAGCTGCAAACTCAGCTCAAGTTAACTTCTGACTTCCTCAACCTGCAGCCTGGCCTGTGCGCCTGCTTCCTATTCAGGTGGGAGGAGAGCGCTTGACACTCACTGAGGTGTGGGGGCTGAGGGGGGACTCATCTTCAACTCTTTTGATGACAGCTACTTGGGAGAAGCAGGAGGCCCTGTAGGGGGAGAACTGGAAGAACACGCTTCCCCCAACCTCGTGAGTGCATTTCAGCCATGTGCCAGCTTCTTCCGAGAGTCAAACTTTGTTGGAGAAGAACTGATACGGGCACAGAGGACCTGTGTGAAGGAAGCTTTTCCCTAGCTGGAACCTCCCTCCCTCCTGGGGCCCGGTGCTCAAACGGCTGGCCGTTCCTCCCAGGCCAAGGACCAACAGGCAAGATCCCCTCTGCCAGGCTCCGGCCCCACCTGCCCACTGAACCGAACACCATAGTGGGGGGAGCAGTGTTTGTCCCTCCCAAAGGAAAGGGATCTCCTCTACAAGCATCTCACCCCAGCCCCGTGGGAGAGATAATTCCATCTCACTGCCACAAACAAGTTAATGGAGACTTTAATGAAAACACTGCACTAATCAAAATGCTGAGCCTAGAACCTACTCTCTGCCTGCAAGACAAAACAAACTGGAGTCAGAATTTCTCCCTCAGAATTCATTCCTCAGTTCCTTTTAAGGCCTGAATAAAATAAGCTGGGCATCTGATAGCAGAAGGCGGCTTATCGTGGATTGTGTCCCCAGCTGTCCGGGGTCAGAGAACCTCCTGGTCAAGGAAGCAAACCGCCTGAAATGCTGATGGGTCCCTTCACCTCTAGACACTTTTTGTTTCAGGTGGTGAAGGCCATCATGTCCAAACCTTCTCCTATTCGCTCATTCTAGGGTCTCTGGTTCCTAACAGCGAAAGCTCCCAGATGTGGAAGCAGTCTGGTCAGGTAGAAAACGTCGAGGATTGAGACACCAGACTCGGGTCCTGGGTCTAGACGTACTGTTAAACACGTGACCTTCATGAAATCATTGAACGTCTCTGAATCTGTTGACTGGCCTCAAATAGGGAAGCCTTCCCCAGCTACCTTGCAGAATTGTCATAGAAGTTGTGAAAGCACTTCGGAAAAGTATACGTAGCAGAGAAATGTGTGTGTAATTACATGTTTGTGAAAAGATATTATGTCAAATGACAACATTTTCTAGAAAAGGAGAACAGATTTGTATTGCCAAGTGTTCGGGAAGGCGAAGGGGATGTGGCTGTAAAAAAGCTGTACGGAACAACATTTTGTACACACAGAGGAACAAGAATAAGTAAAACTGGGAAAATCTGGATTAGATCATGAATTGTATCAATGTCAATATCCTGGTTATGATAGTAGACTATAATTTTGCAAGAGGCTACCTCTGGGAGAAACTGGTAACGATACACGAGAGCTCTCTGTGTTTTCCTTTTTTTTTTTTAATTGGAGTATAGTAGACACACAGTGTCTCTGTGTTATTTCTCACAAGCGCATGTGGATTAATTATCTCAATAAAAAAAAAATTTTTAAGTAAGCTTTACACCCAACGTGGGGTTTGAACTCATGACCCTGAGATAAAGAGTCACGTGCTCTAAGGACAGCCAGCCAGGCACCCCATCTCAATAAAAATTTTAATTGAAAAAAAAAGAAGTATCATGTCTACCCTCTACTCTCCTGCAGCAACTTATCTCTTCTGTCCTTAAGAGGCTCCTCTTGGGGTGCCTGGGTGGTTCAGTCAGTCAGGCAACCAACTTCACTCAGGTCATGATCTCACAGATCAGGAGTTCGAGCCCCGCATCGGGCTCTGTGCTGACAGTTCAGTGCCTGGAGCCTGCTTCGGATTCTGGGTCTCCCCCTCTCTCTCTGCCCCTCCCTGACTCACATTCTATCTCTCTCCTTCAAGAGTAAATAAACATTTAAAAAAATTAAAAAAAAAAAAAAGAGGCTCCTCTTACATAGTGCTACACGTGCATGGAAAAGAGGTCTCCATCTCAAGAGTAAGATCTTAGCAGAGTAGGATGCAGGAGTAGTTGTTCAGATACGTCTGAGACTCCTCTTCCTGATCAACTTTGCCCTCAGTCTCAATAGGCCTGACCCTGAATCACTCCTTTACAACATAATGTCCCTTCCACAGCAAGGAAGGACAACCAGCTGACGCCTGAAGCTGGATCCTCAGTTGCTCCTATCCTGAGGAGCAGACAACTGTTGCTAAGAAAAACTTGTGTATCGATTATGAATGCTAAGTTTAAGAACTATTGACTAAGCCTGGGTACTGAGAAGTAAAGATCAGACGTGCATACAAAATCCCAAAACAGCTATCAAATAGCTTAATGATGGACATGACCCTAATTAATCAACTAATTATATTCGCCCACTTCCACCACTCTCAACCTGTGACCTACAGTCTGTTGCCCCAGTCCTCCTTGGCCGTGGTGCACAGAAGTGATGGATGGGGCCACTGTTTTCCTGCCACGGAGTTAACTGAATCTAGTTTAGTGCTATCTTGAACGCCCCAGGCTTTGTGACACTTGAAATTCTAATTAGTGCAGAAAAGGGCTAAGTTGAAACAGCTTGGACTCCCTCAAGTATACCCACTCTCAGGGCCCTATAATCTAATGAGGTCTATGAAATTTAAGATCTAGCAGAGAAATCCCTGCCTACAGCAACAGCTGTACCCAGGATGACAACAAGGGGATTTGGGTTAAATTAGGGGCTCCAGATAGCAGGGAGAGTATCCCCAAACAATCTGGGAGGGAGACCCACATGACTCGGATCCCACTCGTTGTGGTGTGACTTAGAATTAGCTAGATTGACTCATGGCTCTGGGTTGTGGCATGTCAAAGAAAAAGCAGGAGGGGTTATGGCTACACAGATGGGAGAACTTAGTCCCTACAAGGTGTGGTAGAGCAGGTGAGGGCAGCTGGGGCCAGAGAGAATCTCTCAAGGGCACTCCCTCTTGTAGGCAGTAGAGATGGAGGAGAGGAAGAGACCCGTGACTCCTGAAAGAGCCCCCACAAAGGAAAAAGGAAGTTCCTTTGCTATTAACTACTTTGCAGTAGGAGCAGGCTGAATGTTTGCCGAACACATTTGGAAGAGGAAGAGAGGAGATAATCGTCCTAATGAATGTGCAGGAGACAATAGCAGCTCCAGTGGGAGAATTATAAGCTCATTATGGTTTAATATGATGATTGATCATCTCTGCCCGCCAGCATTATCCTAGAATAGTGATGAAGGTCGAGAGACCCATGCCAGTCAGAGCTCAAGCACCAGCCACCAGAAGCTAGAAAACATGATTTATATGTTACTATGTTAAAATGTACACACGTGGCCCCAGTTCCCTAATTTTTCCCGTCACCTGTCCTCCGTCTCCCGCCCCCGCCCCCACCCCCTACCGTCTGCCCCATTTCTCTTTGATTTCTCAGCCGTGGATGGTTTTGGTTTTGTTCCTCCATATGTCTGTTCATCAGCTCTGGCTCCTGACCCCATCCCTTGAGAAAATGGCTACAGCTTCCTGGGTTTAGGTAGGTCCAAATGGCCCTTCAGTGGGTACTAGTTGGCACTCGGTTCAGGTGGAAGGTCCGGGATACCTCCCGATAGGCATTTCGAAGCAGGACGTAAGGGAAACAGGACTCCAGCATGTCCAGGGTCAGGAAGGAGGACTCCTCTACCACCTGGAAGGGAAACAGGTCAAGAGATGAGAACCTCAGGGAGGGTATAACTCTGTGACACCCTGTTCCTTCGTTCAGTTTCCTGGGCCCTCTGAGGCTCTTAGAGTTGCAAGTGAACAAGTTTCTAAATCACACCCCCCTCCTTCTTCCCCTCACTTGGTTTAGCTTTAGGAAAGCAACGTGGCCTCTTCAGCTTCCCTATAATGGCCCCTGTGTCCCTTCTCAGGGTTACAGGAAAAGGTCAGAAGCAGAAGGCAGGAAAGAATCACTTCTCCAGTGGCAGAAAAACTCCCATTTTCCCCATTCTGGATGCCAAATCATTTGCGGGGGGCAGCACAGAAGCAGGTAAGGTTGGATAAAAGCGCCAATGACAGAGCTTTACAGAGAAGGCAACAATCACCACTGCAGGCCAAGAAAGAAGGGCCTGGAATCCACATGGGTCCTCTTGTGCTGGGTCTCAGTCTCCTCCCTCCCTCAGTACAGTGCTTGGGGAGCAGTAAGGATGCTGCATAAAGGAGCAGGCATGATTAATTAGTTTAATTAGAAGCCTGTGTGCTATGGTGATCCCAGCAGCCCCCACAGCCAAGCAGAAAGATAGATCAAGATGCCTGGATAAGACTGAGGGTAGAGGGGGTGGGGGAAGGGGGGCATATTAGCGAAGAGCCCACAGCCTAGCATTGGGCTGGAGGCTCCCCATCCCGGAAGAAGAAACAGGGAGTATTTCCTTCAGTGCTCTCCTCATCCATGAAGTTGTGGGACTAAAAAACACACTCTGGAGAGAAGTGTCCTGTATCCTCTGGCAATTTACACAGATGGGCCCTCCCCAATATGTCTGGTGTTTTTGATTCCTCAAAATTCATCCTGGAAAGAGAATCTACTATATCAACTCTAATGTGTTTATTTCTCTGAAGTCCTTTCAAGTTTTAAATTTTATAAGATTCTGCTATTCTCAAATATGTGCACATACAAACGCACACAAACAGCCTCAGAGGAACAGACACGGCAGGCTGGAGGAAAGGAAATCTGCCAGAAAAACAGTAGCTCCGATCGTAGGTTGGATAACACAAGGAATTTCTCGCTAGGCAAGACTTTCAAACCGTAAGCCAGGAGAGAGATAGGGTCTCTTTTCTAGGATATGACCCTCAGGTCCAGGGAAATGAGTGATGGCTTCACGAAGAATCCACTGGCCCAAGACTTCCTATTCTTTGCTCCATTAAGCACAGAGGATAACACGGCTCCTAACTGGAGGAAATTCATGGCAGTAGAAACAGCCCTAAAGTGAAAGCCAAGACACTTGGGTTCTCATGTCCATATATTTTGGGGGAGACCTTGCATGTGTCATCTTTCCCGCCCTCTCCTCAGTTTCCTCACCCATAAAGTGTAAGGACTGGACCAATTGCCAGGATCTGGTCTCATCCTGACATCTAGAATTCTATGATTCTCTGAGAGCCATCTCTTCCCCGGCTAAACCCATGCCAGGAACAGGCTGGCAGTAACAGGGGTGGGCACTGCCCAGGCTTGACAGCCAAGACAGAAAGACCCCCAGGGAGAGAAGTGCCTGGCCAGGAGTTGGGGCTACATGAGTAGCCTCTTAACTCAGAATACAGTTCCTTCCCCTGTATTTCCGTGGGGAAACATTTGCATTTAAATTGCTTTGCAGCAGCTCCTCCCTAGGTCTCTCCCTCTAACAAAAAGGGCCTAGCTCTGTCCCAGCTACTCGGCTGCCTCACTGTGAGGCCACAAGGGGCAGACACCCTCCCACACTGAGGGGAAGGGGTGGGGGGGGGGGAGTTGGGGACGAGCAGGGGACCAGCAAAACAGAAGGAGGCAGGGCTGAGTGGCCATACAGAATCGCCTCCAACCTTACAGAGATGACAGCTGCCCAAGTAAATGACGAAGCAAATGAAGAATCATCCAGAAACTAAAATGAGCGGCAGAGAAAGAGAACTAACATTCGTTGAGCATGTATTATGTACTAAGCACTTTCACATATATTTTCTTATGAATCCTGACACTCTATGGCAAGGACTACGGCCCACTTTTCTGGATAAAGAATCAGAGTCTCAGAAAGGTTAATTAACTTGCCCAAGGTCATGCTGCTCCAAAGACTGTGCTCTACCTAGCACACTACTGGCCTTTGCCCTCATCTGCCTCCTCTGCCCTTTCACCCCTCACCATACACCCCTCCCTCCCCCCACACCCTCATTCCATTCTCTTCTCATCTCCATCAGGATCCTTAGCCCAGTCTAGGCCTTTTTCTAGCTGAGACACAGATCCCACTCCATGCCTGTGTATTTACAGCAGACTCAAAGGGAGTCCCAGGCATGCCTGCCCCTAACATCTGTGGGCCTTGCCAAGAGTACAGCATACTATGTGATTAAATAAATCAAACTATTATGTTCTGTTGTTCAACCTTCACAATCTACCTTTATAATTTCGTGGAAGGTCAGGTTTGAATTAAGAATTCTTAGACTCAAAAAAAATTTTTTTTAATTAATAAATAAAAATAAAGGCACGCCTGGATGGCTCAGACAGTTAAGCATCCGACTTCAGCTCAGGTCATGATTTCACGGTTCACGGGTTCAAGCCCCCTGTGGGGCTCTGGGCTGACAGCTCAGAGCCCAGAACTTGCTTCTGATTCTGTGTCTCCCTCTCTTTCTGCCCTTCCCCTACTTACACTCTGTGTCTCTCTGTCTCTCTGTCTCTGTCTCTCTCCCTGAGCACTAGAGGTAATCCTCCAACAGCACAGCCCGCCTCAATAGGATGCACTTGGGGAAGAAACTTTGCACAAGCCCTACAAGTAGGCTGGAACCGCTTAGCAGAGAATTCTGGGGTCCCAGAAATCTTTAGTGTGGACTTCAAGGCGGAGCATAGGCTCCAGATGGGCCTGTCCTCTCCCCATACGCCAGAGGAGGGCCTCTGAAACACAGGGGTCAGTCCCGGAGTCTCTCCTGACCATATCTAAATGCAGTACTAACCTGGAGAATCAGACATTTAGAGCAAAAGAGTGAGTAAGCGTGTTGAAGAGGAAAACAGGGTCATGAGGAAAAGATTTTTTTAAGTTAACTGAGTCAGAGTTCCCAGAAGTTTCTGCCAAAGTAGCAAAAAGCCCACAGCTTGGGAAGAAAGAGATAGCAGGAGGCGCCTGATTCATGACCCACCGCGCTCTCGGTCTTAATAGCTTTTCAGGGGAAAATTCTTTCCTCCTCTGAGCCCCCAGTTCCCCACCCCCAGCTCAGCTCTGTATTATTCCGCACCCTTCCCATAGTACTTCTTAAGGACAAGACATACAGTGGTAGGAAGTGGTCAAGTAAAATCAAACATGCACTGGACAGGCAGTTATGGATGAGGGACACAGCTGCCCCATCAGATCAGACTTGAGAATGCTGCAGGAAAAAGGACCCAGTCAGCCAGGGACAAGGTAGGCCCTGTCCTGCAGAGAAGTCATTGAAGACTCTACCTTGGGATTACAGGACAAGTCTGGAAGGTTAGCCAGAATGTGAGTCCTAACGGTCAGGCCGAATTCAGTTCTGGGTTCAGGCCTTTTTTTTTTTTTTTTTTTTTTTTAATGTTTTTATTTATTTTTGAGAGAGAGAGAGAGAGAATGTGGGGGGGGCGGGGAGGCAGGGCAGAGACAGAGAGGGAGACACAGAATCTAAAGCAGGCTCCAGGCTCTGAGCTGTCAGCACAGAGCCCCACATGGGGCTGGAACCCATGGGCTGTGAGATCATGACCTGAGCCCAAGTCAGACGCTCAACCGACTGAGCCACCCAGGTGCCCCTGAGTTCATGCTTTTGAGTCACAACAAGGCAAGGACACAAAACCCTCTGGCCTTTGCTCTTTCTGTTCCCAGACCAACTTAAACCAAATACATACCAAGCGCATGAGCAGAGAAATGGATTCCCGATTTCTGGTTTTAAGCTTGTCAGTCTCCTGGCCCAGCTGCAGGAGGCTGACAGAAGCCACCTGTAGGGGAAGAATTTGTAAGAAAGCAGATTTTTATGGAGGTCAGAGTGGGACAGCCTCAGGCTACAGGAAGTTAAGCAAAGATCAAGGAGGAGAGTTTAGAAGTGCTGCGATGTTCCTGGAGACTCTGGGTGGAAAAGTAGCAAATCCCCTAGGCTCCAGAGACGCGCTTTGCCTGTAAACCAGGCAGGGCAGACAACAGGAGGTTGCCAGAGGTGCTGGGGGAGAGGCTGCAAGGGGCGAGGACAAAAGCTAGAACAAAGACAGGTAATACTGTATGCTGGAGATTAATCCCTTTTCCTAGGCAGCCTTCAGACAGCACTGTCACCAAGTTGTTTACAGCTGACTCCCCACCAGACTAGAGACAGAGCTGGGCCTCTGATTCAGAGGCAGTGTTCTTCACATTCCCCTCCTGTCAACTCCCAAATGCCTGTCCTCTCCATTCACCTCCAGGCCCCCAACAGATCAAAGAGGGAGGAAGAAACATGGTTAACTGCATCCCAGGCCCAGGTTACTCTCATTCAGTAAAGAAACAGGGCAAACGGAAAAGGGGAGAGGGGGTCCCTTCTCACCCCATCTTAGAGATCTGGTACGAATATTCTTTATATCTAAGATGCTCGGATCCCATTCTGATTGGCTGGCTGGCCCAGTTTAAATGGAGACCCTCTAACTAAGCTTCCAGGAAAATGGTATGATTCCGGAGAGAATATGATTTACCGTGTGTCCTCCTAAAAGGAGACAAATGAGGCCCTAATTCTTAAGTCAGGCCATGCTTTGCAGAGGAATAAGTTCCCCATTGTTGAGAATGCTGAAGTCAGGCAGTGGGTAATGGACCATGTATCAGAAGCGTATGGATTGAATTCTACCATGGAGGACTTAGAATGGAAAACCCCAGGGTTTTCAACAATGGAAAGAGACTACTTATTCTGTGTTTTTCCAGAGGCAAAACTTAAGATAAATGGTGATTGTTACAGGGAGTCAAACCTTGGCTAAAAATATTTTTTGAAACAATTTTTCTCGAATAAATGGGATGTAACCTACAGTAGAATCGGCTGCCTGATTATAAGCCCCAGTCCTAGAAATCAAGCCCAGTGGTTCTCAAAGCGAGATCCCAGGATGAACAGCATCAACTTGGGGTCTTGGAAACGCACATTTTCTAGCCCCACCTCAAATCTACTGACTCAGAAATTCTCCAGGTGATTCTGATTTACACTAAGGTTTGAGAATGTGAAAAAAGGTTCCGTTGTTGTTTGTGAGGATTAGAGTTGGAAAGGGCTTCCTTATGGGTTCTAAAACTTGGTGTCTCCAATTTGATTGTGGATCAGACGTCCCGGAGACCTTATTAAAAACAGAGGACTTGGGGGTCCCTGGGTGGCTCAGTCAGTTAAGTGTCCAACTCAACTCTTGATCACAGCTCAGCTCTTGATCTCAAAGCCCTGTATTGGGCTTGAGGTGGGCTATGCCTTGGGCTCTGTACTCACCACCAGAAACTCCTTGAGGTGAGTTTCGATGTTCTTGTTGTAGAGTGTGAAGAGGGCAGCAGATACCTGGATGATGGCTTTGGTCAAGCAGTGAATATTGTTGTTGTAACCTAGGTTATGATTGACAGAGGGGGAGAGACACAAAAAGGAATAAAGTGAGCCACCCCAGGCTGACCCCAGCTGGTACTTTCTCACTGTTTCAGGCTAGGCCACCCCCGTTTGACACCAAAAGGACCAGGAGGCATTTGGGGGATGATATTCCTAGAAACATCAGAAGATATTTAGATATTAGGATAAGGGTATTCCTAAGAAATCTCACTGGAATTGAATTTTACGGAGACTTCATTCTCAAGTGTTCTTTGAAACAGAACTTTACACCTGAGTCAGAATTCTGTACATTCTCCGGACAAATGTCTCCGTCTCCTCTCCCTACCCCAGGAGACTATCCTAATAGCACTGGTCCCTCCCACCTACTCCTTACTTACCATCTTTCTCAATACTATAGAAAGAAGAAGGGTCAGCGGCGAGGAGTGGGAGGGAAACAGCAAGAAAGATCAAGAGCAGGCAGGCCACCTTATATTCTTCCTCAGGGGATGAAGTATCTGGTAAGACGAAAAAAAAAAAAAAAAAGAGGGAAAGTAATATCAGCAAACAGGAGTTATCTTCTATAGAGGTCCTAGTTCCCAGGATTACTGGGAAGATCCTATAAGAAAATTATCTAGGAAAACGCTTTCTAAAGCACTGCAGGCAAGTCATTCTTGCTGAAGGGGAACAGGACTGGCCTCCACTTCTCATGAGGGGCCTGATCCTGGAGGCCTCCTCTGGTGACCAAAGTGGAGCTCTTGGGGAAGGGCTCTGCGGACATGCAGTCAGAGGACACTGTCAGCTGCCTGATGGGGTGGGGAGGCAGGAAGGAGAGGGAAGAGTCTTACCAAACTAAAAGAGAAGGGCCAGTCCAGCAATTTTAAAAGGGCTTGATACCAGCCCCTTGGTTTCATCCCATTCTGAGTGTGCGTAAGAAAGAGGAAATGTGTACCGGGAAATGTAAAAGACAACAGGAGACGAGAGGAAGAAGTGAATAGCATCAGGGTGATTCTATGGGAGGGGAGAGCACCAGATCACTCTGAGGCACATAGATGCTGTACCACAGCATGAAATCACATGTAACTCAGCATGAAATCACATGTAACTGTGGCTTGCTCTCTCATTGTCTCATTTGCATTAATCTTACCTCCCCAACTAGAGCACAAGTTCCTTTGAGTATTTGCTGAGCATCAAAGGGGCTCTCGCTTAATATTTTTTAGCAGATTGACAGGTCAACTGGTTGGAACGTGGCTAGGAATCTAAATTGCCTATGTAAATGTTTTCTGGGGGTTAGGGACTGCACTTTAAGTCTTTCTTTAGCTCCCAGCTTATATCCTCTGAATTCACAATCCCAAGGGAAGATTTCTTTTGACATTGACATTTTCCCACCTGAAAATAATGGTCCAAGCCCTCCCTTGCCCACTTTCCCCAATCTTACCAGCTTTCAGATTGGCAATGGCAGCCACCAGGGCTGGGTCAATGTCACAGCCCACTCCTGCAGCAGAGGCCAGCTCAAAGATACTCAGGGTCACCTAGTAGAGAAGAAAACAACATTCTGGACAGGGTTCCCAGAGAGAAGTGTTTGACAGAAGCTACAGGTAGTCAGGATTCCCGGATCACAGATGTTAACCCTTCAGTGAATTATCATCTTTTCTAGGTATTCTTTTCATAGCTCTCCATAACCTACAGAGAAAAGGCACAAATGCTTTTGTTTGGCATTCAGATATTCCACAGTACGAATTTCCTCTCTCACTCTTAATTCCCCAAAAGCTTCCTACAGTCAATGCAACCAGAGTCATCAATTCACTGCCTCCAAACTACAACTTGCTTCCTTACTGTCATACTTTGGTTCCCTCTTCATCTACAGTGTCTTTTCCTGACCTCTACTTATATCTAAGTGACACCCACCCCTTGAGGCTTAACTCAAATCTCATATTATGTGTGAAGCCCTCACTGAAACACTTCAGGCCCAATTCATCTCTTTCTTCCTAAAGTGGTACCACGGACTTATCATGGATCACACATGGTATTATCAGTTACCTTTTCAGATAGGAGGTGGCACATATGGCTTATCTCAGCACCTAGAAAATAATCCTTTACAACCTCATGGCATCTGAGGGGAGATAAAGGCCTTGGAGTGAGAAGATCTGGGTTCAAATCCCAGGACCACCACTTTCTAAATGTGTGACCTTGGCTAAAAGTTACTTAACCTCTTTGAGCCTCAGTTTCCTGATCTGTAAAACTGGGAGAACAATACCTCACAGAGTTGTTGTGGAGATTAAATTAGGTCACATGTATAAAGCATCTACCCTACACACTCAGAGTCACTAATAAACATTAGTCACCAATCAACATTATTCCTTTCCTCCTCTTCCTTTATCTCAAAGCCAGGAACATTGCACTTCTTTTTCTCCTCTTTAGTTTTTAACACAACGCTAAGCACATAGAAGGTATTCAATTAATATTTATTGATTGATGGAATTTAAGAAACAAAACAGATGAACATATGGGAAGGGAGACGGAGAGAAGAGAGAGAAACAAACCATAAGAGTCTCTTAACAATAAAGAACAAACTATGGATTGATGGAGGGAGGTGGGTGGGTGATGGGCTAGATGGGTGACAAGCATTAAGGAAGGCACTTGTTGTGATGAGCATTGGGTGTTGTATGTAAGTAATGAATCACTAAATTCTACTCCTGAAATCAATATTGAACTGTATGTTAGCTAACCAAATTTAAATTACAAAAATACATTTATTGATCGATACTTGAATCTCTAGTACTTAAAATCAAGTTCCCGGGATATGGCCCCAAAGCCCCACTCCCATGCCGAGTATTTAGACCTCATTTGAGGTTAACCAAATTACTTGAAAATGTTTGGAGAGAACAAGGACAATTGTTTCAAGAGTAGACAACTGGGTGGGGTAACTTTAGCAAAGCACCCTACAGATACACCAATCAACACACACTTCACCTATGGTACTTGTCATGGAAGGCTCACCTTTGCCACATCCTGCTCTGCCCTTTATTTAAATTCCCTATAGTTCATGGGTCTGGGGAGATCAGGGACCGGGTCCATGACCTGTGATTTTTCTGGAAGAAGAAAGGGATGATCGAAGGAGTCTTATTTTCTCTTTCCCTAATCTTCACACTCCTCTGAGACAGCAACAGAATCTCTGATGGACAGGCCACCTCTCCTCCCCCCCAACTCCGGCTCCAACCTACTTATTTTCACAAGCAGGCAGGGCCTAAAATCAGTGCTGCCCAGGAGATACAGGTAGACAAGCTTCTGACAGGCTATAGCATTCGTCCCCGACATCAGCAGCTTCCAGAAACCCAAGTTCATTGTAAAAGAACGGTCAGAAGGGGCAGCCAGCCCAGTGAAACATCAAACCCACATGGTCCCCAGGACTGCTTCAGCCTGAGGTTCAGGGGGAGAGAGGGGAAATTTCATAATTCCTTTGATCTCAAGGCAAGGAAGTTTTTCTTAATATCCAACTTTGATTCTTCCTGCTGACCAGTTCCCTCTTAATCACAGAGCTCTCTCCATGAAGAAGTGGCCTGCCCTATGTGTCTGAAGACCCTTGTTCCCAGCCTTTGGCTGTATATCCTACATAACAGACCTGTTTGTTTCAGGTGATCCAAAAGACAAGAAGATGTTGCAAAGATGAGTGGGGGGGGGGGGGCGGGCAGAGAAGTGGATGTTCTACTCAGGGTGCCTGCAGAAGCCCCTCCTCCTCTCTCCATCTCTGTAGTAGATGCAGGCCTGAGCCAGGTGACACAGACATAGAGGAATCAAAAAGTTTCAGAACCAGGAGGAAGGAAAGGCCAGAAAAGGGAAACTGGGCTCAGGTGGAGAGGGTGGGGATGGAAGCAATAAATCATTTTACAAAAAGTACCTGAGCTCCTGACTGAAGAGGGAACTTGTTTGCACACAGTTCAGTATCTAATTGGCACACTTTAGCTACAAAAAGCCGCCGATGCTACCCTAGATCTTACCTTTCTCCAGTAATGTTTCCCCAACCCTCTCACAGGTACGCCAGGCTCCCACCTCTGTCCATCCCCCTCATGTCTCTCCAGCTCTGCCCTGTCTCTCCAAGAATATCGTCTGACCACTACTCCTCTCTCTACAAAATCTCTCCCAGCTCCTTCCTATTCAAATGCCGGCTCCTTGGGGCGCCTGGGTGGCTCAGTCAGCTAAGTGTCCAACTTCAGCTCAGGTCATGATCTCGCAGTTTGTGAGTTTGGGCCCCACCTCGGGCTCTGTGCTGACAGCTCAGAACCTGGAGCCTGCTTCAGATTCTGTGTCTCCTTCTCTCTCTGTTCCTCCCCTGCTCGCTCGCTCTCTCTCAAAAATAAATAAAGATTTAAAAAAAAATTCAAATGCTGGCTCCTTCCCTACAGTATTCTTCAGAGCCCTCCCTCCCTCACGAGGTCCTGGGTACGTCCTTTCTACAACAACAATCTCCTAAGTGGATTGCACTTCGAGCTGTCCCATACCTTGATGTCTGTGTCTGGGGTGACAAACTCCTTCAGGCACTCTATGGGACCCATGAGAAATGGGCAGTGGGAGGAGAACACCTGGAGGAGAGAGAAGATAAATGAGTTCACAGGGCAGTGCCAGTACCTGCAAAGATAGACAGAACAAACATAACAAGGGCCCCAGCTTGGATAAGGGCCCCACCAGCCTCCCACGCGGCCCTCGCATCATGCTTCTAGGTGTCCTCTGCTCATCTGTCCCCAGAGATCTTCCGGGACCTCTACCAAATTACGTTCCCCCTCTCTCCTCAATGCTCACCACACATCTCCACGATTTCTCATACAAACCCTCCCCTCAGGGGCATCTGTGATTCTGGGGCAGCCCTTTGCCCTCAGCTCACCTCCCGAAGTCCCTCCTGGGCCATGGCCCTAAAATTGAGGATAACTCCAATGATGGTCATGCGTTTCAGCACATTATCAGCCCCTGCGGAGAAGGAAGAGCGTGAGAAAAGTAGAACTTAGGAGACTAGTGCGGGTTTTGCTTCTGCACACCCAGCCTAGCCCCGCCCCACTCCCCCAAAACCCCTGTCATCCGTAATGCCATGGCTACAGTTCCTTGTCCCATCAGGGAGGTGCTCACCTATCAGCTGGGGCAGCAGAGAAGCCATCAAGTCTGCCTTGCTAAAGTTGGATCTGATCTGAACAAGTACATCCATGTTTTCCACCACCAGCTTCTGCAGCCAGGACACAGAGACATGAAGCAGGAGAAGACAAGACTGTGGTACATCCCCCCACCCCCGGACCAATTTCCTACTCCTGCCCCTTTTCCCTGAGGCTGCGCCTTTTCCCAGGCCTTGTTTCCACAGTACCTTCAGTTCCATAATCTGAGAGGTCACGTGCCACATCAGGTTCTCACTCAGGAACTTCATGCCGTAGGGGCCCAACAGTTCAGCCAAGGCCCGCATCTCTGAAACAGAGTTACAGAGGTCCCGGGTGGGACTCAGAGGGCACTGGAGTGTTTACACCACAGACAGACGGTAAATCTGAACATTTACAATATTTTTCCTCAAGGAAAGGAAGTGGGAAGTTGGGGAGCAGAAGTGGCCTGCAATCCTACATTTAGGTGACAGACCTGGCCATCCTGTGGGACCATTTACCCCCTCCCCACTGGTACTCACGCAAACACTTACCGCAAATGATATTTACTTTACATTCTTACAGGAAGCGATCCTTTCCCAAGTCCCTTTCTGTGGTACCTGGGTTTTGCTCTTGCAAGACTAGCTGTACTAACTTGTTAGATGTAAGACCTTAAACAAATCACTGACCCTTCTGAGCCTCCATTTACCTCTCTGTAAAATGAAGAAATTAATATCTGCCCCGAATACTTCACGGAGTGGATATGAGAGTCAATAAGAGCCCATGCTAAAAATCTTAGAAGCCCACAAAGATATATATGATTAAAGGATTATTGATGTGATCATTATTAACAGCCCTCTGAGGTATACAGTACATTCTTCTGGTTTAACAGACATGGTCAAGCGCTTGTTCAAGGTCACTTAACCAAGTCAAGGGCTGGTACCTGAAACCTAGCATAATGTCTTCTTATTGCCCCTTTCTGTAGATACCACAACTAGTTTCTTATCTAAGCTCTGGTGTCTTCTGTGCTCCTCCCTCTGCTTCCCTTATTGAATGCTTCACTGTCCAAATTTTCCTCTCCTGGACCTACCTTTTCTTTTTCATAACCAACACACATCCCCAGAATCCCAGTTGTTTTTTCCTCTAAGTCCTTCCTCCCTCTAGTCTGCCCCGGATGCCTTATCTGTCCCTACTCATCCCACTTTTGGCTCTTTGTGGATTAAACGACACCCTACTGGGGAAATCCCCTGTTGGAAACATTAGTGACAAATCCAAATAGGAAGGAGCTCCAGCGATGGTCTTTGGCCATGCATCATCCCAGCAGAGAAAATCGTACAAAACCAAAAGTAGCAACAACAAGAGACCGGTAGCAGAAAAGTGAGTTTAGCGTTGTTAATAGGAGTTCAGAGGGGAAAGAAATCAAGGCTCACGCTCAAGCTGTTGAAGGCAGGACCAGTTGATCTCTGCTTCCACCAAGAACAGAGGAAGTGGAACTTGGTCAGAGCCCCGTCTAGAGTAAATACTACACACTTCTGGCCTCTCCGATTTATAGTAGAAAAAACTGAGCTGAGAATTAGAAAAAGATGTGCCACCTGGTCAACTTGATAATGCCAAAATGGCTGATAGAGAGGAAGAGGGGCTGAACTGCCTCCCCTGGAGAGAGAAAACACACTGATCATCCAGTTCAGATCTGCTGAATCTCCTTACTCTAGTCTTCTCAACTCCAGGCTAGTAACCCTAGGCCATCCTTCTCTTTCCATCTATCTATTTTTACAGTAGCATTGCCCCATCACCATGGTAACTCGGGGAAATTGGGGTGGGGGTGGTAGAAGGGGGAATCAGCCTTACCTCCTGCTGCTCATCAGTTGTCAGCAAGACCTAAAGCTGATTTTAGATGCTGCCTACAGTTTGTGGGTGGAGTTGATGAAAGGGGACATCTGAAGCCTCCAGAACGCAAAGAGTAGGGTCAGCTTACTGATGGAGTCAGAATGAGGGTAAGAAGGAGACAGCACTGGACAACAGAACTGTGTGTTCTTCTATAACATGCCCCCCCGCCTCAAACAAGGAAGGGGAAGAATGGAGAAGGCGGGGTCAGGAAAGCATCCCCCACCTGTACCAGACACCATGCAGGAGCCAGGATTTACATGGAGGTGAAAGGAGGGAGGAAACAGTAGGATAGTTCATCAATCAGTCAGTAAAACAAATCCATTAAAAAGGATCTGTATGGCTTCCAGCCCTCTTTTAAAAAGAGAAGGACACCCCAACTCATTCACTCCACAATCCTTACCCACCGGCCTTAAGACACAAAAGTCCTTCTAGACACTGGGAAGCAGCACTGCATGTGATTAAGCACCCAGGTTCTAGAATTTGACTGCCTTGAGTTGAAATCCCAGTTCAGACATTTATGAATGTGTGACCTTAGGTAAGCTCCTTAACCTCCCTGTGTCTCAGTGTCCTCATCTGTAAAATGGGGGTAATGGGAGTTCCTACCTCAAAGCCATTGTGAGGATTAAAGGGATTAATAGGTGTGAACATTTAGAACTTAGCCCACAGCGAATGTCATCTATTATTTTATCATCATTATACATCAGCAATCCAAGCTCTGGCTCAGGCCCTAAAATTTATCCCTCAGAAAGAAGATGCCATGACATCAGACCACTATTTAATAACTCCAAATATCAGAATTCCCTTCTTACATTTATTTATTTATCCTTTACCCTTCATTATATGTCTAACTCTTTATTCTGTGTGGAAATGGAAAATAACTATTTACCACCCTTCGAAAAATAAACCCTTTCAGTAACTTGAGTGGCCTTACCTAGCTCCCAACTCCCCTCATTCTCCCTCTCCACCTGCAACCCCCCGGCCACTCCTCAATTCTGGCTCTCACTTAGGATCTCTTTATTGTCCCCAACGTGTAATCCCGCAGAGATGTTAAGGAGCCTACAGAATGAGCCTCTGGGAAGGTCTGGAGGCTGAGATGCTGAACTGAGGGGAAAGGCTCAGCTCCTCGCCAAGGAGACCAGGCCCCAGGCTCACCAGAGATGTCAGAGAACTCCTCTGCGCTGAAGTTCTGCTCCCCCTCTCTGGGAAGGCTGATGAAGGCCTGCATGGCGGGGGAGAGGATGATGGTGCCACTGCTCGCCTGTCTAAGCAGACTTTCTAGGTACCTAAGGGTTGGGCAAGAAAGCACACGATTTTAGCATTCGATCGTTTCTCCCTGCCATTGCTCCCCACTACTACCACTGGGCTCGGGAAGAGAAACTCTGCCAAAGGCTGGGGTGGGGGGAAGAAACTCAAAGAAGACAGCAAAACACTCTAATTAACACCCCAAGCCATTGGCTCAAGAACAACTGGCAGTGTTGTAATTCTGCTTCTCCTCCAGTCCACAGGGTATTTCACGGGCGCTGTCAGATGTAACAGTATGCACTCCCCTCTCTCAGCCCCTGCTCTTTTCCAACTGTTCTCTCCCCTCACCCTAGGCCTCTCTCTGTCAGGTAAGACAAGCCCAAACTGACAAGAAAAAAGTTCCTACTAACTGGGCTCCTCTGAAATATACTTAGCCTCAACCTCTCCAATGAGAATGTTGGACTGAGGGGGGGCGCCCGGGTGGCTCAGTTCGTTAAGCGTCCGACTTCGGCTCAGATCATGATCTCACAGTTTGTGGGTTCGGGCCCCAAGTCGGGATCTGTGCTGACAGCTCAGAGCCTGGACCCTGCTTCAGATTGTGTCTCCCTCTCTCTCTGTTCCATTGTGTCTCCCTCTCTCTCTGTTCCTCTCCTGCTCACACTGTGTCTCTCTCTGTCTCTCAATAATAAATAAACATTAAAAAAAATAAAATAAAAGAATGTTGGACCAACCTGGAACCTGCTTCAGATTCTGTGTCTCCCTCTCTCTCTGCCTCTCGCTGTGTCTCTGTCTCTCAATAATAAATAAATGTTAAAAAAAATTTTTAAATAAAAGAATGTTGGACTGAGGACATAGGATTCTAGAAGCCGAGTCCCAAGTCAAACCTCCTGGACTGACAGAAGCCTTGTGAGCACTGGTCATCCAGCCTCCAAATATCCCCTTCTGACCTCCAGGCAAAGGAGGGTGTGGCCAGCCCCTGCCACTCACCCAGGAACTAGCTCTGGGTCTAGGTCTTACAGAAGTCCCCTGGGTGGGGGGCAAACCCAGCCGTCAAAGGTGAGGGGTTTTTTCTTTTAGTTTGAGTTTGTTGTCAAAATTTTGAAACTGGGAGACTTTCCATTAAAAGTAAGGCGCTTCGTGGGGGTAGTGATCAGGTGGAGGTAAGGGGTGGGTGCCCCCTTCAGAGAAGCATGCCCTCTTTAACAATTCAAAGTTTTCACCTAACCCACAGCACCCATTTTCCTTTCCTGACACGCCCCTGGTGGCATTCTTACTTGCAAAACTGGTCTCCGTCTTTCCCCCTGCTCAGGGGGGCTCTTTGCAGCCTGGCTCCTGCTGAGCTGATATTGGATTAAGAGCGCCACCCAGTGGCTTGGGGAGGTAGGAATCCGGCTCCTTTCCATCCTTAAACTCTCAAAGGAAACATTGCTAATCCCTACCTCCTCTGGTTTTGGAGAGGCGGCTCCCTTCCTATTAAAAACAAACTGCTAGACTCGACATGGTCGTATCTGGGATGAAGTGATTGTATTCTGGAGATACTGCGTTAGACAGAATAGTCTTCAGGGAGAGAAGCTGGGCAAAGAGAAATAAGAGAACTTCAGAAAGAGGAAGAGAGAGCATTTGAAATTAAAACAGTAAGAATCCAGAAAAGGAAGATTAGGAACTGGAGAGTAAGAGGGGAAAGGTCAAATTACTACAGGGTAGACGAATGGGTGTTACATGGAAGGTCAGAAATAGATGGTACATGGAAAGAAGGACATCTGGGTTTGCCCCCCGCTTATTGCTCTAGTCCTCTAGCAGAAACAAGCCTCTATTTGGGGGTCTATGACCCTCAGAGCTGAAATGCCTGGACCCAAGGTCTGACCGTGTAAAGGCAAAAGTGGTAACAAAGGAATAAGGCAGTAGAAGAGGCTAAGCAACACTGACCAATTTGTGTAGAGAGTGGTGATCGTCTGTTCCCCACACGAGTCCAGTGGCTGTGTCTGCTGCAGGAGGGCATTGCGGATGACTCTGGAAACATCTGCACCCACAAACTGGGCCAGTGACTGTATGAAACCGACATATGCCTTGACTCCTGCCAACAGTTCAGAAGGCCTCGCGATCTCCTGGGTCGTGGCATTGTAGCCAGCCAGCCACACAATGGCTCTGGGTGACAAAAATCATAATCACAATCATAATATTAAACACAGTAGCAGCACATTTATACTGTGTTCCAGGTGCTGTGCTATGATTTAACTACACACATTACCTCCTTTAAATCTCACAGAAACCCAAAAAGGTAGGTACATTTGTTCGTGCTCTGCTCAAACCCTGTCAAGGCTCCCCATCTCACTCAGAGTCAAAGTCAAAGTCCTTACAATGACATAGAAATACCTACACAGTCTGCCAACTCCTCCAACCTAGTCTCTAACCTGACATCTGACCCATCAGTCCCTGGCTCATTCTGGTCCAGCCATCCTGGCCTCCCCCGTGTCCCTGAACATTCTAGGCAGGTTCCCATCTCAGAGCCTTTGCCCTGGCTATTTCCTCTACCTAGAACGCTCTTTCCTCAGATAGTCACACACTTGGCTTCTTCAGGAGTTTACCCAAATGTCACTTTCTCAAGCACGCCTTCCCTGGCAACTCAAGCGAATAGATTACAAATTCCAAAACAAAACATAGAAGACTGGAGTATTATTTAAGACAAAAAACAAAAACAAAAAAACCAAAACCTCTTCCCCTCATTCCCCTAATTACTGACTATAGCACTCAACTCCAATATAAGGAATATTCCTCCTACTTCAGGGGGCAATGGAAAGAGAAGCAAAGTGAAGGGAGGGAATCTATTTTATTGAAGCCTGTATGTGTCAGGAACTTCGTACACATTATTACCTTTAATTCTATACCAATTCTCAATTACAGGTAATTCTCATTATAAGGTAAATATCATTATCCTTATTTGCAGGGTAGGAAACAAGGTGCAAACAAGTCAGATTCCCCACTTCAGTGTCTTAACTAATGGCCAGGATGTCAACACAGGTCTCCTGACCGCGAAATCCCCGCTCACTCTACTAAACCACTAAACCAGTGGTGATCAGTTCTGGTTGTTTACCAAACCACCTGTAGAATGTTGGGACCTTTTTTGTTAATTGCATTTTAATAAAGATACTTGAGACCTATGCCAGATTAACTCCATCAGAGTGACCACCAGAATGAATCTAACAGAACCCAACTTTAAGAACTACCATACTATGCAGGGGCACCGGGGTGGCTCAATCAGTAAAGCATCCAACTCAATTTTGGCTCAGGTCATGATCCCAGGGTCATGGAATAGAGCCCCATGTCAGGCTCCACACTGAGCATGGAGGCTGTTTGGGATTCTCTCTCTCTCTCTCTCTCTCTCTCTCTCTCTCCCTCTTCCTCTCCCTCTCTCCCTCTTCCCCACTTGTTCTCCCTCTCTATATATGAAATAAATTTTTAAAAATTTTTTAATAAAAGATTCTCTCTGCTCCTTCCCCGCTCACGCACACGCACACACTCACATGTGTGTGCTCTCTCTCTCTCTCTCAAAAAAAAAAAAAAAAAAAAAAAAAAAAAGGACTACCATACTATGCAAACATAGAAGACAAGGAAAGAGTGATACCTGTTGAGTCTGGCCTCCAGATGGCTGCTGAGATACTCAGAAGGGAAGATCGTGTGTTCAAACACAGAGAAGCTGTGCACATGATTCATTGTCAGTGCCAATTCTGTCAAGTTTAGGTGTAGCTTGTCCATGCTGGGAAATTGAGAAAGTAAAGCGAGCTTTAATTACAGGGCTGGCACTACCTGCTAGTACCCAGGAAGGATTTGTCAGGCCCATGACCCTCAGACCCTTTCAGCTTCTAGGACATTGATGCCGCCTTCAAAGGCAAAGTAGGAAATTCACACGGAAGTGCTTTTCCATATCTGCCATTTGCCACCACCACTTCCACGTTCTTCTGCCGAATCACCTTCCCTCTTCCCTGCTCTCCCTTCTTGGAGGCAGTGGCCACCTGGCCCTCAAGGGCCCAGGTCCTCACTTGGTGACGACGCTGCGGTTCTTCCGGTGACTCTCAGCTCCTGGCTTGTCTCTCTCAGGTTCTCCTTTTCTGGGAGTCTGCCTCTGCTTCATGATTTTCTTATTCTTGGCTTTGCTGATGGTAGTGGCACAGTGCTTAGGTAGAAGCTTTAGGGACAAACACAAGTGAATAGTGAGATCCATTTCTAAAACTGACAAGGAGCCCATCTCGCAGACCCTCCACTATTGTCTATTCTTTTATTTGTCTGCCTTTCTCCCTCTTTCCTTCCAGCATCTCCTCCTTGAATGGGGGCCAATTTGAAATGCACTCATTTCTTTTAGGTATCACTAAATATCTCTCCATGGGTAGGGCTCAAAATCTAGAAACGGCAGTGTTTTTTATGGATCAGATCGTCAAGTCCCCACTCACATCCTGAGAGAAACTCTTTACTGATGGAAAAATTCAAGTAAAAGGAATAGGACCTAAGAGCTCCACGCAATTGCACTTTCTAGGATCTTCCAACCTGGGAAGAAAGTTATTTTTTGCTTGGATGGAACAACCATCTCACTTTACATCCCTTCATATTCTGTCCCATGGATACAGATGCCCGTGCTACGTAGCTGTACAAAGATCCAGAGCTCACAATATGGCCAGCACTCTCTTTCCACTTCTTTTTTTATTATTATTAATCAATTCTGTATCTCTTCTCTTCACTGAGATAGCCCAGTCAGCTGCACAGAAAATATAAGATAGAATTATATATTCAGGTTTCTCCTTCAAGATAATCATCTTCGAATTCTCTCCACTTAATCCAATGCTGCGGAGCCTGTGCAGAGCATGTCTGGAAACTCCTCATTCAGAATTCCTCTCAGAGTAGCGTAAGCACCATGAGAAAACCGGTTTTGGTACTTCACAGTCATGCTAAGAGATGTGACCCTAAAGATGTGTCAACCCTGATATTATGCCAAAACGTCTGCGGTAGATTCTGAAAGTAATTCCAAAATAACGTAACTCTGCTCGTTATGGCAACATCACTAATTATTTATTCCAAATGATAACTTTAGAGGGGGCAATACTCATCTGGGCACAAAGTCCTGGTGTGCGTGAAAACAATTACTCACATCACGCTTGAGTCACCCCTGATACAACACTGAGCAAATCTCTTTCGCGTCCCTTGCATGTAGTAGGGACTCAAAATAAGTGAAGAATATGCCCGCAATTCTACTTGGTTGCCTAGCTTCTGGGCATTCATCACTTAAATTTCTTTCTGGCATGTGTTTGTACTCCTCTTTCCCTTAAACCAGGACATTCCCCAAGGGCAGGGATTGTGTAACTTCCTTCTGGGACCCCATCCCAAAAATCCAGCACAGAGCTTAGGGCTCAGTAAGTACCAAATAATATAACAGCTGACATCTATTGAGAGCAGTGTACTAAATCTTTAACATACTCTATTTCATTGCATCTCTATGATACCTCTGTGAAGAAACTATTTTTATCCACATTTTACATATGAGACAATGGGAAGGTTACGTAAGTAATAATATTAACCATCCATATGTATACACAACACACACACACACACACACACACACACACACACACACACACACAACCTGGACCCCCTTCTACCAAAGTTGCTACAAAGCCCGACTCAAACCCAGGAAGGGTGGGTAGGCCAGGGAGCCTGAAAGACTCCAGGACAACAAGTTCCTCATTTTCTAATTTTCTGAAATTTAGGTTGAGCTAATCATGACCAGGTGCTGTGAGTCAGTCAAGGTGGGGCGTGGGGGAAACAAGCAGACAAGGACAAGAAAGCAGCCCTGAGGATAAACACAGAGGAGGTGCCTGAAAATGTTCACATGGCCACGGATTAGGGTGCAGCTGGACAGAAAGGTGAGACAAGACAGGTGATATAGGGGCCACAGTCCTAATTATGCATACACAGGGCAGAGAGGGGAGGGGGAATAAACAAGGGAGCTAACTCCTCTCTCAGAACGCTTCAAGTGAGAGCACAGATTTTGCTGGTATGCAGCTGTTCAAATAAGAGTATTTTTAGACACCTCTATCTCATCCTAAGGGAGTAAAGACTGAAGGAACTACACTAAGAAAAGAAACCTGCCGTAAACTCAAGTACACAAAAGCCCTAGCTCTACTTGGGAGAAAGGGTTAGAGAACTTGGCATTTGACAGGAAGACAAGGTAGACAGAGGGAAACTGAAATAGAGAGAGAAGACTGAGCCTACCTGCTCGCTCAGGTTTCGTTGTTCAGCACAGAGCTCCAGGACGCAGTTGCTGGTCTGCTTGGCCAACTCTTCAAGGAAGGAGTTGCAGTGATGAAGGCCATGGTTCTTCAGGTGGGGGTACTTTGGAAAAGAGGAACCAAGGAAGAAATTGTCATCACCAAGACAGTCACTTCTTCCTCATAATCTGCTCTGAGCCACCACTCAGAAGAAGAAACTGAGACCCAGAGAGAGGACACGTTCTACATCAAGCTGAGACACTTAGGGTCACATGTCACATACCTATGTTTGTACCCTTCTTATGACCAAAACCAACCCTTGGAATTGTGTTTTGTGGAATATGGATGAGATGTGATTAGAGAGATGACAGGGCTTAGAGGTCAGGGTACCCACCTCCTCCGGGCACATCTCATGAGTGCAGTGGACAAAATGAGCACAAATCAGAGGGAAAGCAATGGCATAACGTAACATGGTAGGTTCCTCCAGGGTCACGGCAAACATCTTCTCAAAGATGCGGAGATGGAAGCTGCAGACAAAGGGGAAGCAGACTTAGAACCAGGGTTTAGGAGCCAGCTGGTCCCTTTGAGGTGGAGAGAATATTCATTCTTTCAACAAATATCTACTGATCTTCACACCTCCCTCCCTCACTTCCCTCCTCTCTCTCTCTCTACCTCAATCTCTCTCTCTCTCTCTCTCTCTCTCTCTCATTCTAAGTAAGCTCTATGCCCAACATGGGGCTTGAACTAATGAACCGAAGATTGAGAGTCACATACTCTACATACTGAGCCAGCCAGGTGCCCCCACAACTCCCTACTCTTAAGGTAGACAGGAAACCAAGAAACTTAACCCTTTTCGATTTTCATACTGGACCCCATGGTGGTTTAGTGCTAATCTTCTTCCCTGCCCTTGTCCAAAATTTGTTATTCTTCCCTCAGAGCCTCTGCATGATTTAAATTTTTTTTTAATGTTTATTTTTGAGAGAGACAGAGACAGAATGCGAGTGGGTTAGGGGCAGACAGAGGGAGACACAGAATCCAAAACAGGCTTCGAGTTGTCAGCACAGAGCCCAACGCGGGGCTCGAACTCATGAGCTGTGAGATCATGACCTGAGCTGAAGTCGGACACTCAACCGACTGAGCCACCCAGGCGCCCTAGAGCTTCTGCATGATTTGGGCTATTCCCCCTAATTTAGAAGTCCTACAGTAATATTAATTCACATCCCTCCCAAAATTCGACCACTGAGGCTCCAGAAAACTTTCTCAGGTTAATTCCATGATACTAATCTTTCCTCAACCCTATATCCTCTCAATATCATGCACTCTTTTTACACTTTCTTACATTTGCAATTATTATGTTGATGTCCTTTTCACATGTACATGGGTGTTGCATCTCCCCACCTATACTGAATGCAGAGAACAGAGCCAACATATTGTGTTGTTTGTTTGATCTGCCAAAGGACAGAGTTATGTCCAACAGTGGTCACTTGATAAATGCTGAATGATACCTAAGGAAGACAAACTAATTTTCATTCTCCAAAGGCCCTATTCTCCAACTCTCTCAATTATTTTCAGCTCCCTCCACTGAAACCCCACATTTTCCATGTCTCTTTTAAATCACAATACCCCAAGAATAAAAAGAAGCTGCAGAAGGTTCCAAAGATACCAGTTTGGAAAAATATATACTGATGAATTATCACAGATAATTATCCTAAAGAAAGCCAAAACAAAAGGGAGTCAACCTAAAATTCCTATGACTTGGTAGAACCTGGCATGAGTGAGTTGGAGCACCTGCCTCTAAGGAACTCTCAAACAATATTTTCCCATCTGTTGGAAGGAACTACTGTTCTCCACAGAAGCCAGGGAAGAGATCAGGTCAAATGATAAAGAGCTCTGAATAAGGGCATACCAGAAAGTAGACAAGTCAGAAGTTTCCACCAGTATAGTCTCTACTGAGTCCAGCATTCGGGAGTGAAAGACAATGAGATTCATCACCTTGGCTAAGTCAGGATTCTCGTGAAGGTGCAGGGGAGCCTTAGCCACACTGGTATATGCCTGTGGTTGGAGTTAGGAAAAGGGTGGAGAAGAACAAAATAAATGAAAAGGACAGCCCACCTAGGAGCTACAGTTTGGCTAGGGTTTGTCCTGTCAATCAGTAGTTGTCAATGTTGAATCACTCTATACAGCAGAGATTAGGAAATAAACAGAGAAGGGATTGTTGAGGAGGAAGAACCCTGAGAATGCGGGACCATTAACAGGAACAGACCTACCTGTAGACGGAACCAGTCCAGCCTCAATCCAGAGAATTCAAATTTCTCTCCACTATCAACTACAAGAAAAACAGAAGTTTAAAAGAAAATAATAAAACAGCACCCTATATCAAACTCCACAGAATGGTAGGTCCTTTTCAAAGTCATCTTGTCCCACTCCCTGGCTCAAGAGATCAATATTTCTAGAACAAAAGATGTTCACCCTTATATACCTTACCTTCTCCTCTTCCCTCCAATTACCTTGTTTGAGATTGAGATTGGAGAGAGTACTGACGAATGAGGACATTATAATGGACTCCTCCTCAGGACACACAGACAGGTTCTAAAAGAGAAGTTCAAGTTGACATCAAGTGGGTAGAGGTTCCACCAGGACAGAAACCAGGACTACAAGGCTCAGTCAGTTCATGAAGGTAGAAAGAACTGGTAAGTGCCAGAAACAGAAAGAGCTAACCAAGAGATGGAGGAAATCCCCTGGGTTCACTGCCATGCTAACACCCAGTTTCTCTTTATTTTTCTCTCCTATTTCTAAGTAGCATTTTTCTCTCCTATTTCTTCATGTAAGAAGAAATATTCTCTCCTAAGTATTTTTCTCTCCTATTTCTTCATGTAAGAGGGGGGAAAAAAAAAGACCGTGGAGATTATCGGTCTTTTTTTTTTTTGTTTCAACAAATGCAGAGAGGAAAATCGGGCTTTTTGACAATCTACAAAGCATGAGATTCAGCCAGGGTGGCCCCCAGCGGGAAATGACCAGGGATCACCCTGACAGTTCCAAAGTTTAGTTAATTAAACTTACTTGAATGATGTCACTGAGCACAAGGGCATCAAATCTGGCCAGGTACTGAAGGTGGTATTGCTGTATCACTTTGATGTGTCTCCGGACAAGAGCCCTAATCTCCTCCAATAAGAAAAGCAATTCTGCAATGCTCCTGCAGAGTCGAGGAAGAGAACAGGGAGGTTTTGAGGCTAGAAATATCAACTGAGACAAAGACAGTGATAATAGAGCAGAAACGGAGACCTCCTGAGGTCATTTGATGCCTCCCTGTCCCATTTCCCAATCCATCTAAGGTCAAGGCTCTTAACCATGTCAAGTACTTACGAGTCAACATAGTCCTCAGGTGTCTTTGTCTTGGTGACGTTTTCTGTGTGGCGAACCAGCCAGGTGACCTCATCACGAATGAAGGACAGAGCCATGAAAGCATAAAGGGCCTAAGGAGAGGACAGAGATTATGAGAATTTTCAACTTTAAAAATGGATTTCAGAGCACAGAGAACCATCACGATAATATGCCTACGGACACAATCGTGTAACCTCACCAGCAATAGTAGCCAATAATAAACACAGAGACCCATAAAAACCACATGAAACAGAATCAGACATGCACGTATGTTGACATTAGCTCACAGTCAATACTATTTCATCTCTATTAAGTCTTGGAAATATTTAGTAGGCATTTATGTGGTTTGGCAAAAAAAAAAAAAAAAAGCAAGCTCTATCTTCAATTAGATCACACTCAAATAGAGGATAAGACAAGTACACAAATAGCTATAATGCATCATATACTACCCCCTGATGGTACCCAATAAAGAGATCCAAAAAGTTTTGGGGTGCTCCAGGAGGATTCAAGGGAATCAGTGTATACATATATAAACAGATCACGAACGACTCAGAAATGCAAAAACTAACGAATGCCAAGTCACTCCCCCACAGAGTCTTTCATCATTGGTCATCATTCCCCTGCCAGCCTTTCATTTTCTTGCCTTAGGACCCAGCAGTCCTGGCTCATCTGTTAACACAGTCTCCAGCTCCTTCACTGCCATCCGCAGAAATTGGCGCCGTTGACAGTGAAATTGGCCGCTAAGGAAAGAAAGTAGAAATGAGAGAATAGTGCCTCTCCCATCCTTAAAAATCCTCCTAAGGCATTTAGGAAGGGGTATCAGATAGGAGGAACATTCAGTGCTGCCATTAGACTTGGTAAGAAAACACAAGAATCTGTGGGGCAGCAGCAGGTTCTTGGGTTGAAGCAATTAAGCTGTGGGCGGTTTAGGTGAGAACAAAGGTCAAGAGAGATTCCTATTCCATCCCCTCTTGGAGAGCCCATTCCCCACCTTTACCTGTTTGCAATTACATGCTCCTTGCTTTCCTTTATGTCTGCCACTCTCTTGCCATACCTGAAAATTGACACAAGCACAGCAGGGTTGGCCACACCACCAATTAGAGACCTTGTCCCACCTTCCCAGTCCTGAGAGATTCCAAATGACAGCCTATGTATGGGAAGCATGGGCACCCCTCACTTTCAGGATCTTTCCAAACCCAACTTTTCTCCCTGGCCTACTAATAAGAGACTCATACAGCTTAGAGATTATCCAGTTCTCCTCACTATTTTCGGATGAAGAAAATAATATCCAGGGAAGAGGAACGACTTGCCCAAGGTTACATAGGGTTGTAATGGCAAAACTGGGTCTGGACTTCTTGTCATGTGCTCCTGCCTTGACACCATTAGGCCAAGTACTCTTCCAGGTTTGGGGGAGACAAAAGAGGCAGTGCACGGGCCCTGCTCTTAAGTAGGAGTAGTTACTCCAGCTCTACCTTGGATCCCATTCTCACCCTTCTTCTCTTAGAATTTTTCTTTATCAGTTACCTCTGTCACTTGGTCTCTCCCTCTCCACCAGTTTAGTCTCTACTCCCAACACATAAGTTCAAAGCCTCCCTTATCCTGAAAGACTTTCACTTGACCTTGACAATCTGCTGAACTTCCTGTCCTCCCACACCACCCAACTCCTCCAAAGACACACCTAAACTCTTTACTTCCTCACCTTTCACTGACCCCTGAATCCCACAAAGCTTTTGACACTTAAAAAACTGTTCTCTCTAAAGTCAATGTGAACTGTTGAATCACCAAATGGCCTTTTCGTTGATCTTCACTGGTCTGTGATATTTGACTCTCCTGACCATCTCCTTTTTCTACTAGTGATCCAGGCTCAAAAATCCCACATTACTTTAGGCTCTGTGTGTTCCCTGTGTCCCTTAGATCTGTCTTCTCTTGTCCTGCATCACTGTTGCCACTGCATTAGTCAAACTTCATAACCTTTCTTTTCCCTTTTCCAAACCACTCCCTTACTGAACTTGGCACAGAATGAAAGAAATTTAGACTTGGAAAGTATCTTAATTAAATCAGGATTCAACTCCACAGCATTCCTGGTAGATAATTTTTTCACCTCTACATAGTATGATGGAAAGCGACAGGATTAGAGTCAAATAATCTGGAATTATTTCCTATTTCCAATGAGTGGCATTGAGATTTAACTCCATTTTCTCATCTATAAAAAATATATTAATACTTACACATGAGTATAAGTACCATGAAGATCAAATTAGATCATTTATACCAAAAACCTCCCTCAACTATAAACCTTACATCTTAGTTGTTGTTCTTAGTGATGGGGAACTGAACACTCTTCAAACGTGCTTCCATTCCTTAAAAGCAATAATCATTTGGGGCACCTGGGTGGCTCAGTCGATTAAGCGTCCGACTTCGGCTCAGGTCATGATCTTGCGGTTTGCCAGTTCGAGCCCCGCATCGGGCTCTGGGCTGACAGCTCAGAGCCTGGAGCCTGCTTTGGATTCTGTGTCTCCCTCTCTCTGATCCTCCCCCACTCATTCTCTCTTTCTCTCTCTCTCTCTCTCTCTCTCTCTCTCTCTCTCAGAAATAAAGAAACTTCAAAAAAAACAAGCAATAATTATTAGAAAGTTTTATAGGTATACAGATATGGATGTAGATATAGACCCAAATCCACCCCTTGTAACTTCTAATTATTAATCTTAGACTTACTCTCTCTTAACTCTGACAGTGATTCTTTTTATGGTAATATCCAGTTGTTGAGAGTATGAGGAATAAGAATTCTCATAGACTGCAGATAATACAGCTGTTTGGAGGGCAATTTGGTAGAAGCTATTAAAATTTGGTATATGCATACCCTTTACCCCAGCAATTCCACTTCTGAGAATCTACCTTAGAGAAATGTTCATGAAGATATGCGTCTAAGAATGTTCATTATAGCATTGTTTGTAATGATTTTTTTTTTAAAAAAGGAAACACTCTCAACTATGCTTCAGTTAAAAAACAAAGAAAGGAAAGTGGAAATGGTTCAAATGTCCATCACAGGGGATTGGGTAAATAACTTATGTTACAACCACATAATAGAATACTATGCAACTGCTAAAAAGAATAAGATTAAGTCACTATAGACGGACATGAAAAATATCCGAAATATAGTAAGTGAAAAAAAGCAAACTGCAGAACATAATGTAGCAGCGGGTCCATTGCTCTTTAAAAATTGCTTATGTAAGGCTGAAAACACATTCACGCCTTTACGTGTTACAGACACACAAGCATCTGGAGGACATACGCCAAACTATTCCGGGAGATGAGATTGTAGTCAACGTCCACTTTCTATTTTGTGCATTTCTGGACATTAGTGCGCAATAATAAAAAAGTAATAAAGATATGTGACCCCTTCCTCAATCCAACGGCTCCTTTTCTTTATAGTTCTCTCTCTATTCTTCCCTTCATAGTCAAACTTCTTAAAAGAATTACTTATTAAATTCCTTATCTCCCATTTGCTTCTAAACCCACAACCCGGTTTTCAACCTTACCACTCAACTGAAGTTGTGCACAGGAAGGGCACTAAGACCACCTTTACAGCCAAATCCAATGAACATTTTCCAGTCCTCATTTTCTTTGACTTCTCAATGTCATCTAATGTAAATAACCGATCTTCCCTCCTGAGAATGTTTTCTTCCCTTCACTTCTGTCTTCCCTCTTCCCCAAAACCCTAAAAATCTCAAAATAAGATTAGTTGGCTCTCATGTCTCACCCTTTCCAACTGCTAAATAAGTCCTCGGTGACCTTGTGCACCTGTAGCACATCCTCCCGGATTAGGGTGATGTACAGGGAGCCCTGCAGACACAGCTTCCACAGCTTCTGGCACTGGTTGTTGGAGTTGAGGCACCCATTACAAAGAAGAAACCCAACTGCAGGTGGATAAAATAGTGCAGAGGAAGACTTTTAGAATTTTCTATCCACGTAACACGCTGCGACATCTACTCCCACCTGATCCCATGAAACTTACTGATAATCCAGCGCTCCATCACTTCCACAGATAGGTACTCACAGGCCATCTGTGAGAAGAGAGGCAGAGATGGTCAAGCAGTTATTGAACCTGGTCTTCCCCTAAAGACTAAGGCAGTCAAGACCAGGGCAGTCAAACTAGAATTTAAGTATCAAAACCAACTTTTATTTTACCAGACTGACTCAGGACACTTTGATAAACTAGTAGCTGGGGAACCTGCCAATCATGGAGGTGAGGCAGTGGAAGTGAAACGAGCAAAAATGAATACACTTGAGAAAAGGAAATGAAGCTTGGGCTGGAAGTTGGGACAACGAAACATGTAATATAATATCTCTCTAACAGCTTAGAAAAGCAATACTCAAAATGTTCTCATGATCGCTTCCTCCTTTGGATTCTTTTGCCACTTCAAGTACAAATCACTCATTTGGCCTTTCTCATTCATCTTGTACCATCTCTTGTATTTTTATGACTACGTGGCATATATTCCCTCCAAGAGTTTAAGTTGTTGAAGCACGGATGTTGGGCCCATATTAATTGAATAAAAATATTTGTTCATTAACTGATGCCTATGTTTAATTTCCTGCTGGGCTGAATAGGTGTCTAATGACTCACTTTCATCTGTCCATTCATTCTATGATTATTCATTAAATTCTTCCTATGGGCAGCCACACGCTAATCCTGGTCCAAACAAAAGCTCGAATCCAAACATGATTTTTTAGCTATAAGAGGTTATCAACTTAGATGCATATCCTAGAAGAGGGCTAAAGCACTCTTAGGGATGATATTTCTTGAAAGAAGCACTCTCTACAGAGATGGCCTTGGCAAAGAGAATGTTATCACTGACCAGAGAAGGGAACGTACTGTGTCTGAATTGGCAGGGTTAATCATGGCTGGGGGGCTGCTGATGAGACTCAGAAGCTGGGCACTGCGCCACTGCTCAGCCCCCTGGGTCCTCCGGATGAAGAGGAAGTGCAAAGAGAGGAGAGCTTCACTCACAGCCTGTGGGAAGAAACAAATGAATCCTTAATGTCAATGACGAGGACGATATACTTCCACCAGAGGAATTCTCCACTCTCTCAGGAAACATGCCTTCGTGTGAGGCCCAAACTCCTCTGTCAACTTCTTCAGAGGGTGATCATACTCCAACACCATCTGCCCCAGACGGGCAAAACTGGGGTCACTGGAAAAAGCATAGGAAAGAAGAGTTACAGGTCTCCCTTGACCATGATATAAACTCTCATGTTTGCAGATGGGATAAAGCTGTGTGCATAGGCTGGCATCCCCCTCCACCTTCAAAGATATAGAAACTAAACTGTGAGTTACATATATAGATAACCCATTCCAGACCCAAGTGTATCAAGCTATTAGATAGAACTACATAGTTTGGGGCAGGTCCATGAAAGTTTCTGCCATGTAAGTACCCAAAAGAGTACTGAACACATGATAGGTACTCTATAAATTCATGTTAATTAGTTGCAATTCGAATAACATGCCTAGGTCCAAATCTGTACACAACCCAAAAAGATACAAGTAAATTCAAAGCTAATGGGTAAGGCACGTGCCTAGGTATTCATGGAGACACATGGGAATACACATCATACATAGAACAATGTGTCACAGCCTACTCTGATTCTTCTCGTCTTCATTTTTTCAGCCCTTAAATACTTTTATTTGCACTAATGGAGGGGCACAGAATTTCAGATAATCCAAAATCCATTTATATTTGGCTTCAAATGTACTATCATACATTACTTACCTCTAATGGCTTTACCTTGCTAATATTATTCCTACCAATACTAAAAAAAGAAAACTTTATCTTCCTTTCGCAATAACCTGAAAAGCACAGTGGAAGCCAGCCCAGGATTAAAAAATGATCAGAGACAATGCAAATTGGATAATCCACTAGAAGATGCTCAAGAGTTAACTATATGTAAAAGAGCTGTGCACTTGTTGACATATGCCATTATAAGGATTTAAAAAAAATTTTTTTTGGCCTGGATCATCATGTAGAGTGTAAGTCCTCAAATGAGAAAACATGGATTCTATTTCCTTTGTGTCCACCTTGTACCTCATACCACCATGTATGAGATTCTTCATCTCCTAAATCCCTTTAACTCACCTATGCCCATGCAGCATCTCATGGGCACAGTTGTACATGCCAATGAGTACCCGTCGGTCTTCAATCCGTGACAGAAGTAAAATAACTGAGGTGTAAGTCACGATCAAGTCCAGGTAGCTCCGGGTGAAGTCAAAGTTGAGATTCTGCAAGGAAAATACATAGGAACCCAAGAACAGCAAGGCCAATTAATCCCTATTTCACCCACCATTCCAGACAGTACTAAATAGACTCCGAAAGGGTCTGTTTAGAAGGAGGAACTGGTAGGATGGAAAATTCAGAAGGAGAAAATCGGAACCACAGTCAGGGGTTAAAAATGAGCTCAAGATACAAAAAGGCCAGGAAATTTGGTAACATCTGGAGGTTAGAAGAGGTGGAATAAGAACATTTTGGTGTCATTGTTATATTAAATAAATCATACTGCTGATCTGCTTCACATGTAAATATCCTTTAACTTCAGCACTTTATACAAAAGAACCATAGTCACGGAGTGAATAATACAGTATATTATATTAAACATATTGTAATATATTATCATCCTGAAGGAATAGCCATTCTTCCAGTCCCTTCCCAACCCACACTGTTCCAACCAAGACCTTTTCTAGGGTAGAAGAGAATGACGAAGAATCTTACAATATCAAAATGGCACTGGCAGGCATCAATGGTGTTGAGAAGCTCATATACATGATCCTGGGGGTAGAATTGGAAATGAGAATGAATAAAGAATAAAGAGAAGGTGACATGTACTACTAGAATTTGAAGGGAAGGTTCTCTCCCTTAGAGGTCCTAGAGAGCCACTGAGTTACATAAGGGAAGCTGAATAGAGGGAGTTTCTCCTCAGGAAGCCATCAGTGGGCCCCCATTAAGCTTACCCTACCAAATGCCCAAGTTTCCACAGACACAAGTCACTACTATATTACACATACTCTCCCTAATTTTATCATCCCAGTGCCCCCTTCCTCCACACACACACACAAAAAGGTTACAAAATGCAGATCATCTGATAGGCTGTTTCTAAGATACCGGAAATTAGACCCATTTTTTATTGATAAATCCCAAAAGTTTTTCTTGTAATCCATCTCCTGTTTTCAGAAATTAGTCATTAACAAATGAGACTACGACCCAACCTGTGTTTCTATTTACTGACCACTTACTATGTGCTAAGTACTACTTACTAGGTAATTTGCATATCCTTCATTGAACCCTCATTCCAGTGTGATAGGGATTCGTTTTCTTTTCATACATAATTTTACCTAAATAAATATGCAGTTTTATTGTGGACACTTCCCTCCCCCCACATCGGCACCACCCTCCATCCTGCCCCAACCCCCAGGTAAACCAGTTTAACAACCCAGTATGGCCTTTCTTAATTTTCTCCCTATTTATATAGTCTTATTCAGTTGGGGGGGGGGGGGAGGAGAAAACTAGAGAGAGAGGTTTTTTTCATCATCACTTGTGTTATAAAATTGAGATAATGTTATATTCTTCTTGCCATTTTGTTTTTCTCATCCAACCTTATCTGCTTAAAGTCCTCCAAGTCATCTGGTAGAACACTAATGTACTTCTTTTTAATGGTCACATAATAGCCCATGGTGTGGTCAATTCATTCAGCCTTTTTTCCCACTGATGGACATTTTCTTTGTTCCCAGTCCCTGGCCTCTCCTTTGTTCCCTATTCCTAACATATTGGTACTTTGATTTCTACAAGGTGGAACTGCTAGATCAAAGAATATATATATTTTTACTTTAAAAATGTGTTGCCAAGGACTTGAGCAGATACTTGATAATAACAAATATACACATGGCCGATAAGCAAATGAAAAGATGTTCAACGGTATTGGTCATCAGAGAAATGCAAATTAAAACAACACTGTATACCCATGAAAAGGCTAAAATTTAAGTCAGTTAATAGTAAGTGCTGATGAGAATGTGGAGCAACTGGAACACTAATATATGACCGATGGGAGGAGAAAAGGGAACGACGACTTTGGAAAAAAAGTTTGGCAGTTTCTTACAAAATTAAACATACACATACCATTTAACAATTCAATTTCTAAATTATTTTCCCAAGTGAAATGAAAAATATGTTGCCACAATGACTTGTACTCAAATGTTTATAGCATCGTGGGCATAATGGCCACCAATATGCATAATGGACACAACCCAATGGCCATCAACAGGTAAATAGATAAATTGTATCCATACAATGGATCAGTACTCCACAAAAATAGGAAATGAATCACAGTTACATGAAACAACAGAGAGACATCTCAAAAACATTATACTGAGTGAAAGAAGCCAGATACAAAAGAATGCATGCTGTATAAATTCTAATTATATGAACCTGTGGAAAAGAGAAGAAAAGAAAATTCTAATCTAGAAAGCAGATCAGTGGTTGCCTGGGGCCAGGAGTTGAGGAGATAGGGATTGAACTGGGGAAAAAAAGGCTCAGGAAACATTTGGAGTGATGGAAATTTTCTATACTCTCACTGTGGTGGTTTTTACATAGGTGCATATATGTGTCAAACTTATTAAAACAGGAAAAAATGTTTCCACGTTATCTTCCCCAAAAGACCTAATCTAAATTAACACATGGGGGATTGGGGCGCCTGGGCGGCTCAGCCAGTTGAGCATCTAACTCTTGATTTCAGTTCAGGTCGTGATCCCAGGGTTGTGGGATCAAGCCCCATGTCCGGCTCTGTGCAGAGCGTGGAGCCTGCTTAAGATTCTCCTTCTCTCTCTCTCTCTCTCTTTCTCTCTCTCTCTCTCTCTCTGTCCCTCTCCTCCATGCATGCACACTCTCCCTCTCTTTCCCTCCCTCCCTCTCTCTCTCTCAAATGAATAAATAAATAAATAAATAAACAAACAAACAAAATTTAAAAATAAATTAATACATGGGGAAACCAAGGCTAAGAGCAGTTAAGATACATGCCCACGATCACTAACTAGTAAGGGATAGTATCAGAATTAGAACACAGAGCTCATGATTTTCCCTGTATACTACATGACTTCTAAATCTCTGTCTACCCCTATGTTGCCTCATTTGCTAGGAGGGCCTTTCTACCACATCTTCCTGAAACCCAATTCCCAAAGATTATAGATGAGATTTACTATCAGCCACTCACACAATGTCACTACATAAGTCATCTTCTAAAGGTAAGAATCAAAAGAGAATGGAATTAGCATTTGTTGGCCTATAACCTTACTATATGCTAAACACTGAGCTAGATGTTTTCCCTGCATCATCTCATTTAATTCTCACAAATACCCCACATAGATCTTATTTCCCCATTTTATAGATAAAGAAACTGGAATCCAAAGAGTGTCCTGTCTAAATTTATACATCTGGCAAATGGTAAAGCTGAGATTTGAAACCAGGTCTGTCTGATTCAGAGCCTACCTACTTTACAATGCACAATATCTCAGTGTCTCTATTATTCCTCTTACCCTAAATGAGCGATACCATACACCCTGGGCTCAGAACTTTACCAATGCAGCAACCAGAAGGTGTCCTAAAATCCCCTTTGGACCCAAAAGTTTCCTAGTTTATATGCATCCAGCATTCTTTCCACCACCTCCACCAGTGCCTGCCTACCTTCTTCCTAACCACTACCCTCAATTCCAAGATTAATAACTTCTGACCTGACCCTCCTTCAGACTTTACAGTTTTCCATGACCCCACTTCATTGTGTGATGAAAGGCCTGGATTAGCCCCCTCGGGTAGATTCGGGGCACCCAAAGCAGGGTTCCATACTCTTGTTTCATCTGAAGAAATCCTATGGTACCATCACAAACTTGGATTGCTCAGATGGCTAAAATCTGTGTTATTTCTTGAATATGTAAATAACATGCTCATTGCAGAAAAATTATAAAATACAAACAAGCATAATTTTAATTCATTTTTAAAATCACTCAAAATCCCACCAATCAGAAGTTCAAATTTTCTTTATATGCGTGTTTCCCCATATAAATATACATATTAGAGACATCTTATGTCTTACTGTATTATAATTTGCTTTGACATTAAAGAATATATGAAAAACATTTTTCCATGCTGATTATCATAAATATTATCATCTTTCACAGCTGCATAATATTCATTTATAGACATATACTCTGAACTTTTAACCGAACCTCTATATATCGGATACATCAATTATCAATTTGTCACGATCTTAAATAAGGCAAAAGAGTACATTATTTTTTTTAACAGAGTACATACTCTTACATATCTCTGTACTTCTGATTGTTTCCTTAAGAAAAACGTCTAGAAATAAAATTACTACATTAAAAAGTATGTGTTTTAGAGATGCCTGGGAGCTTAGTCCCTTAAGCGACGGACTCGTCTCGGCTCAGGTCAATGATCTCATGGTTGGTGAGTTTGAGCGGCAAGTCACGCTCTGTCCTGACAGAGCAGGCCCTGCTTGGGATTCTGCCTCTCCCTCTCTCTATGCCTCCCCGGCTCATTCTCTCTCTCTCTCTCTCTCTCTCTTTCTCTCTCTCTCAAAACAAACTTTAAAAAAAAAAAAATATGTGTTTTTAAGACTTTTGAAACACATCATCAATTTGCCCTTCAAAAACATCATACCAAATAATTTTTACAGTTTGTTTACATTTACAAAAATAGTACCCACTCATTATTTAAAACACAAAGAAAATATCATCTATGTAGTATTGCTACCAAAACTACAATCAGAGAGTTAACAAATCAGACAAATCCAAATTGAGAGATATTCTGAAAAATAACTAGTCTGGACTCCAAAAAGTCAGTGTCATCAAAGACATAAGGAAAAAAAAAAAAAAATGGTTGGGAACTATTCTAAAGACTACAGGGGCGCCTGGGTGGCTCAGTCGGTTAAGCGGCCAACTTCGGCTCAGGTCATGATCTCACGGTTTGTGAGTTCGAGCCCCGCGTCGGGCTCTGTGCTGACAGCTCAGAGCCTGGAGCCTGTTTCAGATTCTGTGTCTCCCTCTCTCTGACCCTCCCCTGTTCATGCTCTGTCTCTCCCTGTCTCAAAAATAAATAAAACGTTAAAAAAAAAAATTAAAAAAAAAAAAGACTACAGAGACATGACAGCTAAATCCAATGTGTTATACGTGAGACAACTAGTAGAATGTGAACACGGACTGTATGTTAAAACTAATAATATTGCAGTAATGTTACATTTCCTGAGTGCGATAATTATATTAGGGTTATGTAAGAAAATATTCTTGTTCTTAGATGTATGCTAAAGTATTTAGGAAGGGAAATGGCACGACATCTGCAACTGACTCAAATGGTTCAGGAAAACAATAAAGATTAGCAAACACGGTAAAATACTAACAATTAGGAAATCTAAGAGAAGAATAGAATCATATTCATTGTAATATTCTTGAAATTTTTCAGATTTGTAATAAAATATTGGGGAATGGTACTTAAAATACTTGAATACTTAATAATGCTTAAATATATACAGTGTAATAAATTAAAGCTAATCATAGTCTACTCCCAAAGGTAGTTATTCCTAACAGTTAAATGTATAATGTTCCAAATCTGCCCAAGTACATACTAACACTATATATATATACAAGCCTATGTATCCTTTTATTTATTTATTTTTATTTTTTTAATGTTTATTTATTTTCGAGAGAGAGAGAGACAGCACAAGCAGGGAGGGGCAGAGCGAGGGGGAGACATAGAGTCCGAAGCAGGCTCCAGTCTCTGAGCTGTAAGCACAGAGCCCAACGCAGGGCTTGAAATCACAAACCGTGAGACCATGACCTGAGCTGAATCAGACGTTTAACCAACAGAGCCACCCAGGTGCCCCATAAATGAAATGTAATTATATCATACACTGTAACTTGTTTTTCTTTAACCAAGATATCCTTCCACATCAGTACATATCCCTTACTTTTTCTTTTTTTTTTTTTAATTTTTTTTTTTTTACGTTTATTTATTTTTGAGACAGACAGAGACAGAGCATGAATGGGAGAGGGTCAGAGAGAGAGGGAGACACAGAATCTGAAACAGGCTCCAGGCTCTGAGCTGTCAGCACAGAGCCCGATGCGGGGCTCGAACTCACGGACCGCAAGATCATGACCTAAGCCGAAGTCGGTCGCCCAACTGACTGAGCCACCCAGGCGCCCCAATCCCTTACTTTTTCAAGAAACAATATTAAGAAACATAAATGAACATCTACTAAAGAAGGAATAGCCTCAGAAGGATAATGCCTATACTGGGGTCCTAGGCTAGAGAGAGCTCACCCGAAATTCCATGACATCCACAAATGACTGGTAGTAGTTGATGAGGAATCTAATTATCTCAGATTTTTCTCGATGTACTGGTCCTAAATGTTGCTGAGGGAAACACAAAGCAAAAATTTTAAAACACAAAATAACACAATTGTTCAAGGTAATCCAAGAAGAATAGGAGTCATGCCTAAAACATTCTTGAAAAGACTTGAAATACACTAACAGGCAAAGTTGGAAAATCTCCAATGCTCTGAAGGTCTTAAACAGAGGAGAGTCTCTAGGTAAGATGATGCGTATAATCTTGACTAGATACAGAGTGCTAAATGAGAGGAAACTTCAAGGTCTCTTTCAGTCAAAGAGGCTTGTCATTTATATTAAAGTCAAAAGAAGCAGAATGAGAAGATGCTATATGTATAATGGTAAGAAATCTAGGGCTAATATTTAATGGAGGAGAACTAAGGAACATTCCATGAGATGCCTGATTCTCAGATAATCAGCAAGGAAACAGAGGGGGAAACAGGAACAACGGTAAAATAAATGTACCCTGCTGGGTTGACCAAGCTGTCTTTCTCTACAAGAACAAAGTGTTTTCATGAATCTTGCAACAGAGAAAGGGGCAATGCTTTGCTCTAGCTTACCCTGAGAGAATCCCATCTTATCTCAGAACTCTCAAGATTACAAGAGCCTGAAGCCCTGTGGTTGAGCCCAGGAAAACTAAAAGGAGGCTACTCTATGCCCTGCCCAAGTTCAAAGAAAGGCAGTTAAAAGAGGAGAGTTTAAGCCATCCAAGCACAGAATTATTTCAGAGAAAAGAGAGGAGACGGATCATGTTCTCACCGTGCTGCTTCGGACATCAATGTTGGGAAATTTCTTGTTGATGTACTTGAGAGAAGGTTCCATGGACTTTTCCAGTAAAAAAGGTGGCTTGGATTTGGGGTCTGAGCAAGTCTGCACCAATAAAGCACACTCTGTTTCAACCCTTTCTCCTGTCCCTCCAAACATACCCCTCCCTGTAGCATTCATTCTCACACAGTCTCATGGAAAGGGAATCTGAGAATTCATAATGAAAGCATTATGAAAGTCTACTGTTAAGCAGACGAGGAACAAGCTCCAAGACATGAAGCCAACTATCAGTAGAGCTGAACAACCTGGGTATCTTGTCTCACGGAGAAGAATTCAGTGAATTCAGCGTCTGCTGGGGCCCCAGCGCAAAGAGGAAGCTCTCTCCCCACCCCTCAGCTGAAGCCGGAAGGAGTGAGAAAAGCAGCTGCTCCTGAATTAGACTTCATGGGCAAATGTGTCACAATTATGTCCATATCTAAGTATCTCACCCAGAGGGCATTTGTAGGAGTCACGGGGTCAAACCATGTTCCTGGTGATTTGTTTTATTACAAAATGCATAAAAGTTCCCTCTCCCTATTTTCTCTTCCAGAAACTCCCCACTCCCGCCCCTGTCTTTCTCTCTTTACTTCCCTAGGCCCAGCTCCTTGCCCCCCACCCACCCCCCACCCCACAGCCCCGCCTAGTCTCACTCTTGTCACCAGCCTCTCTCAACTCAACAGATCCTATCCTAAGCATACACACACAACCAGAGCATGAACTCTCAGACTCTAAGTATCTCAGAAGGCACCTACCCATATTTTATTGAAATATCTATTTTTTTCCTTTTAGGTAAGTACTTCCATGGAAAAGTTTTTGCCAGAGACCCAACTTTGGATGTCTTCAGAGTATGGGAGATCAACAATAAACAATGAGACCCAGAATTCTAGATCCCAGACCTTATTCAAGTGACTCAGAACAAAATTATTTCCTACCTCCATATGCCCAGCAGAAAGCAGACACTCTCATTGGGGCGAGAATCATATCTAGAAGGGGAAAGCCCTTAAAAAGAGCCTCCCGTTCTGCCTTCCTACACTGGCTGGCCTATGTAATCCGAGTGACTGAAGGCCAGTGGGAAAGAAGAGGAGTCTAGCCCCTGGAACTGCCAGCCACGGGGTCCCCTGCCCTACTGTTGCTGGAATAATTAGTACTGGCCCAGTTGTTCATGCTTACCTTCTTGATGTTATACATGCGGATGAGAACCCCCTGACCTCGATCATTCAGAATAGTGAGCTTCTCGGCTAATTTATGCTGGTAGGCAGAGGTCAAAGACATGATGGCCACCGAAAGAGAGGAGTATCCGGACAGCAATGCCGAATCTCCCCAAACACTTTCAGCTTGGGTGGTGACACCCCCTGGGCGGAGGGACCCAGCCTGGTTGGTGCGCTGGTCTTCCTGTAGCCTCTACAATTGGCTCATGGGGGAAAGCAGTCATTACAGCTCACAGGCCTTCAGAATCTTCTTGTGCTTCCTCTTGCACACTCAGCAGGAGACACTTCCTCTTTCTAGCTGTGTAGCATTTTTGGTAAGACTGTGAAGTTGGTGGAGGCAGGGGAGAGGGACAGGCTTTCAAGGCTCCTCACAGTCTAGCACCAAACTTTTGGGCCTTACCCCTTCACTAGAGTCCTATAAAAAGCTCTGCACCAGACAAACAAGTATCGACTACCCCACTCCCATCCACCTTTAAGCTTTTTCTCTTTTATATATCCCTATCAAGAACACCTATGTTAGGGGCGCCTGGGTGGCTCAGTCGGTTAAGTGTCCAACTTCGGCACAGGTCATGATCTCATGGTTTGTGAGTTCGAGCCCCACATCAGGCTCTGTGCTGATAGCTTGGAGCCTGGAGCCTGCTTCAGATTCTGTGTCTCCCTCTCTCTCTGCCTCTCCCCTGCTCATGCTCTGTCTCTGTCTCTCAAAAATAAATAAATGTTTAAAAAAAATTAAAAAAAAAAAAAAGGAACACCTATGTTATTCTCAGCTGAACCTTAGGCCTATCCATCTTTTAGGGCCCAGATTAAATCCCAAATCCTCCATATTATCCCTTCCAGTGTCAAATACTATACAGAACACCATATTCTTCACTATATTTTTAAGTATATGACTTATCTCCCCCAACCACATCATAAGCCCCTTAATGACAGGAATTGTATCTAATACTTCTTCATATCTTTCACAATACTTTAATACAGTGATTCTTAAAATGTGGTCATATCAGCATCATCTAGAAACTTGTTAGAATGCATATTCCCAGGACCCACTCCAGACCTACTGAATCCAAAACTCTGGGGTAGGGTCCAGCACTCTGTGTTTCAATAAGCCTTCCAAGTAATTCCAATGTACTCTCAAGCTTGAGAACCACTGCTCTTGCACAAGAGTTCATTTATTTTTTTTTAAGTTTATTTATTTATTTTGAGAGAGAGAACAGTCACACAAGTGGGGAAGGCACAGAGAGACAGTGCGAGAGAGAATCCAAAGCAGGCTCCACATTGTCAGAGCAGAGCCCGATGTGGGGCTTGAACTCACAAACTGTGAGATCATGACCTGAGCTGAAATGAAGAATTGGATGCTTAACCTACTAAGCCACCCAGGCCCCCATCTAGTACAATGGCTCTTAAAGGTGCTTAAGAAACTGAGATCAATCCCTATCCTCTGAGATTCAGGATTGGTAACTCTGCAGTGAGGCCTAGAAATCTGCATTTCTAAGTACCATGGGAGGATTTGGTGCAAATATTCCATCAAATACATGTTGAGAAACACTGATCTAGAACACCACCTCTTGGACTCAACCACTTAGTAAAGTTGCTGTCTTGTTTGTTGAATTATTAAGACTAAATTGGGAAATAGGCCACATGAAGAACCATATTAACTGAGATTAACAAGGGAAAAGTAGTTAATAGACTTTAAATCTTAGAAGGCTGAATAAATTTTTGCACTAAAAAATTCTTGCCATTCTAACCAGGCCTTAGCTCCCTAATTCAAGAAAACCAACTCACTTTCATGTTTCTTTCAAGGAGAAAAGCAGAAAGCCCTCAGAAAAATTCTACATTAAACAGAGTTGTCTTCATATCTACTTCTTTTCCAATACCTTTTCTCCACTTTTCTTTAAAAAAATTTTTTTAACATTTATTTATTTGAGAGAGAGGGAGAGAGAGACAGAGCACGAGCGGGGGTGGGACAGAGAGAGAGGGAGACACAGAATCTGAAGCAGGCTCCAGGCTCCCAAGTGGTCATCAGCATAGAGCCTGATGCGGGGCTCGAACTCATGAACCGCAAGATCATGACCTGAGTTAAAGTTGGACCCTTAACCGACAGAGCCACCCAGGCACCCCTTCCACTTTTCAATCATTCTCATTTTCCATATCCAGGGCTCTTACATTATTCCAATAAATCCTGGGATGGAGGGATAGGAGAGCTGATTGGCATTATCATATACAGATCTTAATATGTTTGTTCTCAAGATAATGTCTCTTTTAAAGAAACAAGATGACAGTGCTTAACACACAAAATTTCAAACATCCCTAAGGGAAACTTTATACTCCTGGAAAACAGAATCTGCCTTCCAGTTTATTTACTAGATAGACTCCCTAGAAAGCTAGGGGCCTGGAATGAGGTGTTATTGGCCCTGAAGATTTGAATTACCCGCTATTCTCAAAGAAACCCAGGTTCTACTAAAGACATTGGTGGGATTTCTACTGGTCTTTCACCTTGATGGGGGAGATTAAGAGCAGTTGCTGAGGCACCAACAGGTAGGAAGCACAGCTGCCATATAGCCGCAGCCTTTTTATCAGGTTAGTATAGTTTCATTGGATCTTTTTCACTTGCATTTGTTATCCTCCTGAAAATTTTGTTGAAGACTCTCCATACCAAGCCAATCTTTTCTCCTGTTCCCAAATATATACTCCCCAACCCAGCAGGGACCAGCCTAGTAGTCTACTGTGAATGTGCCACATTCATTTCTGCCTTTCTCATGATGTGTGCTTTCCCTCTTGCTGACCCAAATCCTACTCGATCTTCTGGATCTGGCTCCAAAAGTCCTAAGTCCGGCCCTTGCTGAACTCCTGCGGTATTTGGTCACTACCACATATTTTACATCTAAATTAGGTCCCATCTTTGACTGCCTGTTTCATACTCTACTGCCACCCCAGCTGAACTGTAAGATTGCTGGAGACTGGAAAACACTTATTTGCTTGTATTTAGTATATGTGAAAACCCTACATTTTGACATAGGACAGATTTTGGGCTTGAATGTTAGTTGAGTCCAATGGACAAAGCCTTATGATTTAGAGGCAAGGAGCCCAGGTTATGGAGCCATAAAGCTTGAGTCCACATCCCAACTCTATCATTTAGCAGCTCTGATCCAGTTTCCCTGCCTGCAAAATGGAGATATTGATAACAGTTCCTACCGAAAAGAACTGTATTAAGGTCCTACATGCGAAGTGATGACCTAGTTATATACTAGGGACCCGGTACTTTAAGTGCTTTGTATGTATTACCTCAAATAATTCTAATGTTATTCAAACATGTGCTAGCTTTGTAACTTCAGGATCTCTCTCACTCACGGAGTTGGTTTCCTAATCTATAAAACCATGGTGATTCCTCATATACCTGTAGAAGTGGTTACATGATATGGTGTTTGTAAACATTCAGCTCAAGGCCTGGTACGCTGGATTAAGAATGCCAAAAAGAAAGTAAAATTTGGGTGTTTTTAGTATGTGATGAGCTTATGTCACTTTCTGTGAAATTCTACTTGGCATCGCATAAATAAAAAGGCCAGATTTAAAGATGGGACTAATTGTTCCAACTGGTAGACTTTAGAGAAACTTCACTGGAAAGACCATGCAGCAGTTCCTCCTGGAAACTGGAAGAACCCTTCTGAGGGTGGTTCAATTACCCCCGGGCAGGGCCTAGTAACCCCGGCTACAAGTCAGAATCCCCTGTGGAACTCTTTTAAAGCCACAGTTAGCCAGACCTCATGTGTGAAGATTCTGATCTGCTAGTTCTGGAAGATCTGTCACTTTAAAACTACTCAGTGATTTTCATGCACAACCAAGATTGAAAAACAGTCATTCAAGACTTAACTATGACATCAAAAACTTCCAAACCTCTTGAGAAACCATAGACCATATGGTGGGAGAAGAGGAATTGAGTAGCTTGAACAGAAAGTTGATTTACATCACTTGACAAAGGTACTTTGCTCTCCCTCACCCCAAACTTCTGCGAAATTTGCCTTGTTCTGACTTGTAGGATTGTTTCCCTCTTCAGATTCAGACACACTTCCCTTCAGATTCTTGAGAGACACTGCTTCAAGAATAACGTAAGAGATCTCAAAGGCCTCTAGACTCAGTTTAATTGTCAAAGTAGCTTCGAGGCTACAACATTCTCGCCAAGTCTAATAGTATTAAATCAAATGGCCTCCATTATAGTCTTGGCCTCCCAACATGGGATATTCAGCTATCGATAATTAGACAAATGGTCCAAGCTTACCAATTCTTGCTGCCACTTTTGAAGCACTCTTTGTTAAGACCAGCCTTATCAGTCTGATCAAACTTTATACTTTTCTAGGCTGCTGGATAAAATAAGGGTTTGGGGTTATCTGAAGACTACATTTTAGTATTAAAGCTCTTCTATTATCTTTAAGAATCTAAAGATAACTGTATGATACTGGATTATACTGCAGGTGTTATTTTCCAGAAAGCCAATTCACTTTATAATAAGTGTTCGTGGCTCTAATATTATCATTAACATGCAGTGTAAGCTTGAAAGGGCCACCCTGGCTTGCGTTCCTGAAAGGCACCTGAGTGTAAATCCCTGGACTTAATCATCTAAATGCTCTCAGGAAAATCTGACATTTAACAGTCTAGCTCTGTGCCCTTTGTCTATGCCCTAGGCATGATCCAAAGCAGAATTGAAATGGGCTATTCTAGGCACTTTTCTATCCTTCCTTCTTATGCCACTCTGCCTTGATCCTCCCCCCCCCCCCCCCATCTCAATCAGACTATGCTGTCCCTGCTTTGCAGAAATCTCAGCTGTAGCTGTTGCCTGGAAACTTGGGAGTCCTTGAAGTGAATGTCTGCTAGGATAGCTAAAGACAGCTAGCCATAAGGGAAAGTAGGCCTCCTATTGGCAGTCAAATGTGGCAGATTTTAGATGGTATATTCTTAGTTCTTTCTAGGAGTCTTCATATGCTGATACGTACAACTTTAAAGATTTCAGACTGGCATTCACAGATAATTATAAAGTAGCCTGAACTTGAACATGGTACTGTTCATTCTTCTCTTCCCCTCTCCCCAAAAGGGCTATGCTGATCTGACAAGTAGCATCTTTGTCTAGCAAAGGGCTTAATTTAGATAGATTTGGCAAAGAGAAGGAAGGGAGCAATGCTGAACTGTAAAGGAACCAGCTGCCCCGGCCTTGCTTTCCTGAACACTCAAGCTGATGGTGAATTTCATCTTACCCCAGTACTGTGAGCTTTCCAAAGAGCCTTGTCTGTTTAATACTCTATTTGGGGGCACAGAATTCTATTCAAAAGAACCCATGAGACTAAAATATATGTATAAATGTTAATTTTTAGTTTTCCAAGGCATGTAAGCCGTGAAGTTCTCCTATTAGCTGACTAGGCTATTGCTTTAGACATGCAAAACTTTCATAGGGAGATACCCATATCTTTGCCTCTTTTTTTGAGAACAGAAAGTAGGCCTATGTCAAAACTACTTGATCTTAAATGTCAATATTTTCTTTGTCAACCCAAGGTTCCTACTATTTAGGCCTCATGGAGCCAGAAGTCCTAGAAATATGTCCTTATGACCCAAACCACAGGATGCCAGCCAGCAGGTTACAGTACCACCTGGCATCATGTAGAAAGGTACGTTTTCCTGGTTAATACAAAATGTTGGGATATCTGGGTGGCTCAGTCGGTTAAGCATCCCACTCTTGGTTTCAGCTCAGGTCATGATCTCAGTTTGTGAGTTCCAGTCCTGCATCAGGCTCTGTGCTGATGGTGTGGAGCCTGCTTGGGATTCTCTCTCTCCTTCTCTCCCTCTCTAATCTCTCTCTCTCTCTCTCTCTCAAATAAATAAATAAATTTTTAAAAAAATGTTAAATCACTGGTGGAAGAAATATAAGCTCAATATAAAAAGTTAAAAGATTAAAAAAAAAAAAAGAACAAGCTTCTGACCATACATAGCACTTAGCAGTTCTTAATGTTGGAAATGGTTTGTCTTCAGCATTTCATGAAAGGAATGGAGGGTAGAATACAGGCAAAACCTAATAGCCATTTCACAAGAGCCTTTTTCTTTTAGAAAAATCTGAAGATAGCTAAAAAGATGGCTAATTGCAAATATAATGCTTGCCATGTGGTCCCAGTCAAAAGGCTCAAGGAACATGAGGCTAACTGTGTCAATAGAACTGCTGTAGATGATGGTAAGTCTTTTTTTGGGGGGGTGGGGGGGGAGGATAGATGAGTGGCATCAAGTTCTTTTGCCCCATGCCCTCCATATTTCATAACTAGGGAAGTCTTAGCCCACTAAGAGGAATGAAAAACAAAAGGAAGTTTCTACTCTGCTTCTACAACTTCTGATCTGCTTTATTTCAGAGCCATTTAATCTTCCAAAGGTTATTTCTCCGAGTTTGGAGCCAAATGAAAAACTTTCTAATACTGCCAATCAGATTCTAGACCCTGATGTCTGGAACATAGGTGAGCAAGGGTGAAACAGTGAACACAGCCATAAGTGAAGGCTTGGACCCTAAGTCCTTCATAGCTGATAAGTACTGTAGTCCTGGATAAATGAAGTCTTAATACTCCTCCCACAAAATCCTTCAACACAGTCAAATAAATCTGGGAATTTCATCTGCATCTGGAGAAGCAACCCAGCAAAAAGGGATCTAATTAAAACCAAAAATCATTTATAACAGCTTAAAGAATCTTACCTTACCAATATCTGGTCACTTTCCATAGAAAAAAGTATTGGTATAAATTGAAACGTGTAGTCTAAAAGGTTTGGATTTATCCCATCTCAAGTGATATCCTTTCTCTAAAATGTAGCATGCCATAAAGAATCCACTAGTTTTTCAGTCAGTCTAGGTTCAACTATAGGCTGTGGCCATAAGGAAAGTTACTTCTCAACCACATCTCCCTCACCTATAAAGGTATAACACCTACCTTATAAGATAAGTATTAAATAAAGATGTATGTGTGTATTAGAATAATGCAAGTTCCTTTAACAGATAAAGTTCCAAGTTGTGTTGATATCCTGGTTTAACACAACAGAAGTTTCCTTGTGTAGCCCAATGCAAGCATTCAGTGGGGATGGTGGATTGAGACCACAGGCTCTTTTCATCTGTGACTGTCACCTTCCACGCTTGGCTTCCCAAACTGCCACAAAAAGACAGTGGAGGTGCAGGTGCCTCTTAAGCAGCTTGACCCAGAAGAAAATACTTCCACTCACATTCCATTGGCAAAAACTAATCATATGGCCACACCTAAGGTAAAACTGGTGGGAACGTTGTCCCTGGCGGCACAGGCAATTCCCAGCAACAACTATGGAAGAGAGATTCAAATCTCTGCTGCCAACTAGCTTTCTCTGCAACAATCTAAAAATGCTTAGTACTGGGGCACCTGGGTGGCTCAGTCGGTTGGGTGTCTGACTCTTCAGGTCATGGTCTCAGTTCATGGATTCGAGCCCTGCATTGGGCTCCATGCTGATGGGGCAGGGCCTGCTTGGGACTCTCTCTCTCTCCCTCTCTCTGCCCCTTCAGCATGCGTTCCTCTCTCTCATAAAATAAACAAACTTTAAAAAAGTAAAAATTAAAAAAAAATGCTTAGTACTTGTATCACATCTCCATCCTCTCTCCTCCTTTCTAGATAACACATATCATTCTCCTTTATTTGTTCTTAAGACATTTGCTCCAAAAATGCTGGTTTGTGAAAGGTAAGATAAATCATCTTACAGAAGTCATTGGAATAGTAGGGCGCCTGGTGGCTCACTCAGCTGAGCGTGTAGATTTTGGCTCAGTAATAATCCCAGCGTCATGGGATTAAGTCCCACATTAGGCTCTGTGCTGAGCATGGAACCTAAGATTCTCCCTCTCTTTCTCTCTCTCTCCCTTTGCCTCTCTCCCTCGCTTGCATACTCTCTCTAAAAAAATTTTTTTAAGTTATTGGAACAGAGAGAAAAATACCTTTAAGTTCAATTCTTAAAGCTAGATGGCCACTACGTCATAGACCTGGCAGATGCCTAAACTTCAATTATAAATTTTTAAAAATCTATACTCATGGGCTCTGAGTACCTCCATTCCCTCCCTAAGGCTCCACTTAGGACTTTAATCCATTAAGGACTTGATTACACAGGTTCTCAATTCTATCTTATATTTTCAAAAATAAAAAAAAATTCCTAAAATTGTAAAGGGAAAATAATTATTATACTACACATGAACCAACCTAACAAGGATCCAACCTAACAAGCTTGAAGGGCACATCTAAGAGTTAGAGAAGCCAGGGCACTTGGGTGGCTCAGTAGGTTAAGCATCTGACTCTTGGTTTCGGCTCAGGTCATGATCTCTTGGGTAGTGAGTTTGAGTCCCACACTGGGCTCTGCGCTGACAGTGCAGAGCCTGCTTAGGATTCTCTCTTTCTCCCTCTCTTTCTGTCCCTCCCCTGCTCTCTCTCTCTCGAAATAAAATAAGTAAACTTAAAAACAAGAGTTAGAGGGGCACCTGAGTGGCTCAGTTGGTTAAGTGTCCCACTTCAGCTCAGGTCATGATCTCATGGTTCATGGGTTCAGGCCCCGTATCGGGCTCTGTGCTGACAGCTCAGAGCCTGGAGCCTGCTTCAGATTCTGTGTCTCCCTCTCTCTCTGCCCCTCCCCTACTTGAATGTACTCTGTCTCTGTCTCTCAAAAATAAATAAGACATTAAAAAAATTAAAAAAGTAAAAAGAGAGAGAGAGAGAGAGAGAAGCCATCAATGGAATTACCCACCACATGTACAGGGGTATGGGAAGTACAAAGGGACTGTATAAACAGAAGCTTACACGAAGTCAATAATTCCTACTCTGACAATAATATAGTAATTTTAATCTCTGGGGCACCTGGGTGGCTCAGTCAGTTAAGCATCTGACTTGTGACGTTGGCTCAGGTCATGATCTCACAGTTTGTGAGATGGAGTCCCACACCAGGCTCTGTGCTGACAGCTCAGAGCCTGCTTGGGATTCTTTCTCTCCCTCTGCCCCTCCCCCACTCATGCACACTCTCCCTTTCTCTTTCCCAAAATAAATAAATAAACCTTTTTTATAAAGTAATTTTAATCCCCTAGAACTGGTTATCTAAACTAAATCTTCAGTGCTGGTCTCCAACTAATTTTCCTTTTTTGGTTATCTTCTACAGTGACTCAGGAGACATAAAAAAAGAGACTATGGATGAAAAACATCCTAACAACTATAAGTCCTGGAGAAAAGGTAGCGTAACTTTTTTAAACTAGTGGGTCCCTGGGTGGCTCAGTCAATTAAGTGTCTGACTCTTGATTTATGCTCAGGTCATGACCTTGGGGTCATGAAGTCAAACCCCAAGTCGGACTCCGCACTGGGTGTGGAGCCTGTTTAAGATTCTCCCTTTCAGGGCACCTGGGTGGTTCAGTGGGTTGAGCATCCGACTTCGGCTCAGGTCATGATCTCGCGGTGAGTTCGCGCCCCGCGATGGGCTCTGTGCTGACAGCTCAGAGCCTGAAGCCTGCTTTGGATTCTGTGTCTCCCTCTCTCTCTGCCCCTCCCCCACTCACACTCTGTCTCTCTCTCCTTCAAAAATAAATAAACATTTAAAAAACAAAAAAGATTCTCACTTTCCTTTTCCCTCTGCCCCTGCCCCTCTCACACTTATGCTTGCACTCTCTCAAAAAAAAACTAACAATATCATAGTTCTATGATATTAACATAGTTTTAACTAATCACTAATGTCGTATTCTAAATCTTCAAAGTTTCTTAGACAAACTTTTATTCTTTAAAAAAATAAACCATATTTTCTACTCTAAGTCCTTCTCCACACCAAATAGTAGAATGCAAGGAAAGTCCCAATGCCTTTAAGTCAGAGTATGGAGAAAGAACTGTCTAAAACTCTATTTGAAATGCAACTAACACATATCGAGCTTAGGTCTTCTATAAAAACACTATAAAAAATGACACTACTTTAATGTTCTCTTTCTACCCATAGGTCAGAAAAACTGATGGAGAAGCTGTGGATTAAAGAGCCAGCAGACAGAAAATGTATTGTCCTTTTTCAAACTTTGGGGGAATCTTAACTGTCAAGTTTTAGATAACAACTCCAGTCATTGTTGGCATCTTAATATGTTTTTATTTATTTAAATAAAGAATATCCTTCCTGTGACCAGCTTCATTTGGTTTTTTAGTCTTCCTTGTTTTCATATCCTCATTTGTCAACCAAAAGGCTAGAGGGCTTTTTTGCCTATTTCCCTTATTAGTGGAGGAAATACAGTAACCTTAGTCATATCCTTTTTTGTTTTTCTTTTTTTACCATTTATTCAGTTTTAAGAGAGAGAGAGAGAGACAGAGCGTGAGCAGGGTAGGGGCAGAGAGAGAGACACAGAATCTGAAGCAGGCTCCAGACTCCGAGCTGTCAGCACACAGCCAGACGTGGGGCTCGAACTCACAAACCATGAGATCATGACCTGAGCTGAAGTCGGACACTTAACCGACTGAGCCACCCAGGCGTCCCCTTAATCAGATTCTTTATCCTCCGATTATTTTTCTCCTACTCCAAGTCATGTACTACATGACCATCAGATCAACCTTCTTCAGTTAATTTTGTACAAACCTTCCATGTTTAAAAGATACAGTTTTGGGGAATGAAAACTGGTGCAGCCACTCTGGAAAACAATATGGAGGTTCCTCAAAAACTTAAAAATAGAACTACCCTACAACCCAGCAATTGCACTACTAGGTACTTATCCAAGGGATACAGGGGTGCTATTTCTAAGGGACACATGCACCCCCATGTTTACAGCAGCACTATCAATAATAGCCAAAGTATGGAAGAGCCCAAATGTTCATCGATAGATGAATGGATAAAGATGTGGTATATATGTGTGTGTGCGTGTATACACACGCACACACACATACAATGGAGTATTACTGGGCAATCAAAAAAAATGAAACCTTGCCATTTGCAACTATGTGGATAGAACTATAGGGTATTATGCTAACCGAAATTAGTCAGTCAGAGAAAGACAAATATCATATGATTTCATCATACGAGGGCTTTAAGATACAAAACAGATGAACATAAGGGAAGGGAAGCAAAAAAATATATAAAAACAGGAAAGGGGATAAAACATAGGAGACTCTTAAATATGGAGAACAAACAGGATTACTAGAGGGGTTGTGGGAGAGGGGATGGGCTAAGTGGGTAAGGGGCATTAAGGAATCTACTCCTGAGATCACTGTTGCACTATATGCTAACTTAGATGTAAATTAAAAAATAAAAACTTTAAAAAGAAGTAAAAAAAAAAAAAAGGATACAGTTTTTAGGAGCATCTGACTCAGTCAGTAGAGCATGTGACTCTTGATCTCAGGGTTGTGAGTTTAAGCCCCAAGTTAGACATGGAGACTACTTTAGAAAACAAAACAAACAAAAAAGATATAATTTTTATGAGAAGCTGAGTCTGGAGCATGTCTCCAAATCTCCCTTCTTAACTCTATAGAAGTCAGGTTATTCCAATCTTATATACACCTTATTCTTTGCTACTCTGTTCATTTTTAAATGTTACCCCTTGCCCTTCAACCATTGAAATCTCTTTCTAGCTGTTTTTTTGTTTGTTTGTTTGTTTGTTTGTTTGTTTTGTTTTGTTTAAGGCTACTTCTTATGCCTCACCACATTTAAACTTACCAGGTGTCCAACCTCAACCATACCACAAATCTTCACAAGAGAAGTCAGAATCACATGCTGCTTTGTATTTGCTATACCATATATCACTAGCCTGGTGCTATGCATCTAGGAGATATTCACATACTTGGTGCTTAAACTGAATCAAGACCCAATTTATAACAGGCCAAAATTTGTTCCTTTTAAGCTGTTGTTTTTGTTTTTTGTTTTTTGTTTTTTGCAGCTAGCTAATTTTAAAATGACTTCAGGGACACCTGGGTGGCTCAGTCTGTTAAACGTCTGACTTCAGCTCGGGTCATGATCACTTGGTTCATGGGTTCCAGCCCCACATAGGGCTCTGTGCTGACAGCTCAGAGCCTGGAGCCTGCTTCGGATCCTGTGTCTCCCTCGCTCTCTGCCCCTCCCTGGCTTGTGCTCTGTCTCTCTTTCTCTCTCAAAAATGAATAAACATTAAAAAATTTTTTTTAAATAATGACTTCAGTTTTTTGCTAGTTTACTGATTAGTTCAGGTATAGTTAGACTTACAATTAAAAGTAGAAATTGTAATCAAATGGATATTTTCTGACCCTATGAGACTTATTCCTACCTAAATACTTTCTAGATCCTTTTCAGATGATCTTTTTCTCCCCTTTAAAGCAGAAAATAGAAGGGAGAATAACTAGATACCTATAGAATCTAGCACATTCTAGTATACTTTGTACAAAGGAGGGCTACTGACTTGCTCCCTTGTATTTACATAATATAAACAAGATTTTCATCTAAGGCCTTACACAGATTTTGATTTTTTTAAATTACACTTTGGTATATTAACACCAAACTATATGAAAATTAAAATGTTTCCTAGGTGGAGCACCTGGGTGGCTCAGTTGGTTAAGCATCCAACTTCAGCTCAGGTCATGATCCCATGGTTTGTGAGTTCAAGCCCCATATTGGACTCTGTGCTGACAGCTCAGAGCCTGGAGGCTGCTTCAGATTCTGGGTCTCCCTCTCTCTCTGCCCCTCCCCAGCTCACAGTCTCTCTCTCTCTCTCTTTCTCTCAAAAATAAATAAACCTTTGAAAAAAACTTTAAGAAAATGTTTCCTAGGAAAAATAGCCCAAAAGACAAAGATGTCTTCCTTTATCATATCTTAGGTATATGGTATCGTCCCCTAAAAAGCCATGTAGTCTTAATTGATTGGTGTGACCACATAATCTTTTCTTCAAACCAGGATAATCTTGAGCATGAAGGGGGGAACAATAATTATCCTAGGATAACAACAACACCACCACGTTGGCCACCCTAGTCTTAAGGAATAAAACATCATTAATTAGGCAGCTGCCATTCAAAATATAGATGTCAGATCTACTCAAATCTCACTTTGAGAAGTTTTGAGTTCATTGGAGGAAGGCACCATAGAAACTAAAATATCACTTTTTTTTTTTTTTTTTTGGCCTTTGACGTAACATTTGGTCAAAGCTTTGAAAGTAAACAAACTTATGGAAAAATACTTAAAAGGAAAAAAAAAAAAAAGCAAAGTTTCAAAGTAACTGCCTCAAAGCCTGCCTAGATCTCCAAAGTCTTAACTATTCCCCCATACTCCCATAACAGGTGGTTTATGTCTCCATTTAATGTCCCTTCATTCTGATTTATTATTATTTTACTATAAGGTGCTTTAGGAGAGACATGATCTTGACTATGTAACAGTTCTGTGCCTACAAAAAAAAGAAAAATCAAAGTTGCTGAACATGAAGAATCTATATAGACATGGGGTATAAAGAAGACTCAGTGCCCTGGATTAAATATTTATACTGAATAAATCAATCTTTCAAAAACCTTGGTAACCAGAATCACTCATTTTCACCAAAAAGTCCTAACAAGGCAATTTAAGTTGTATTTATGTAATGCTAACAAGCCTTCCTAGCTATGAAGTTTCTTCCCTACAATCACGTTTAGGATTTCTACTCTTACATTCACAGTATGATGGGGAAACAATTGCTAAGGCCCATTACTCATGTCATAATGTACCAAACTATAGCTCATTGGTTCCCCAGCTTTATCTTATTGTTGGTCCATACTTCTTGACCTTTCTGTGCAGGCTTCCCAAGCAACTGTGGTATAAAACGAGGAAAGGACAAATCTCCAATATTTTAGTCTCTTCTTCCCACGTTTTCTTACAAGGTAGATGATGTCTCACAGTTGTCCTAACAGCTCCTGACAAAATACACCTGTGCTCTAAAATAATCAAGTATCTACTGTGCTTGCCACACTATGTTAAGAACTACAGTGGCGTGGTCCATTATAAAGGAACAATGTTGACAGTAAGAGTATAAGGCAATGGTTCTCCAACTTTCGTGGGTATCAAAATCACATGAAGGCCTTGCTAAAACACAGATGAAAGGACATCTCACCCGAGCTTCTGATTCAGTACGTCTGTAGTAAGTCCTAAGAACTGGCATTTTCTCAAGTTCCTAAGTGATACTGATGCTGCAATTTGGGACCACACTTTGAGAACCACTGGTCTAACACACAGTTTAAGTGCTAGGAAGGAAGGAGGGTGGAAGGAGGTTATAAGAAAACATAAGAACTTAATCCCAGGCAAACATTAGGTTTCAGAGAAAAAAATGACCCTTGAGTGACATTTTTATTTTTATCTTATTTTTTGTTTTATTAATAATTTATTTACTTTTTAATCTACATCCAAGTTAGTTAGCATATGGTGCAACAGTGATTTCAGGAGTGGATTCCTTAATGCCCCTTACCCACTTAGCCCATCCCCCCTCCCACAACCCCTCCAGCAACACTGTTTGTTCTCTATATTTAAGAGTCTCTTCTGTTTTGTCCCCTCCCTGTTCTTATATTATTTTTGCTTCCCTTCCCATATGTTCATCTGTTTTGTATCTTAAAGTCCTCATAAAACATTTGACGTTTTTAAAAATAACAGATCAGAATGACAGAATTTTAGAACTGTTCAGTGCAAGATTAGTCCTTTATGTAATTTTTAGTGGGTAAGATTTCTTTAGTATAATTCTGCCATTCTACCACCTTTTCAACAAACTTCTTTTAAGCAGTTCCATTTCCTCACCGATTTGTTCATAAGCCAAGTGATACTCACAATGGTTTGCAAACTTTGACTTACAATTTACATCTTAGCTGCCAGCATCAGAAACAGTGTGAGGAGCTATTTGTTGCTGACTCCTGGAAAAAGAACTAGCTGGAAGTCACAGAAAACACAGAGAACAGATTTCTCAAGCCCACTGGTAACTGTTATAGGCAATGTGGATTACACAGGTATATGACATTTATATATTAAGCCACAGAATTAAAGTACAAATTTTTCAAAAATCACTACTTTTTTTTTTAATGTTTGTTTATTTTTGAGAACGAGCCCGAGTACAAGCCGGGGAGGGGCAGAGAGAGACGGAGACACAGAATTCGAAGCAGGCTCCGGGTTCTGAACTGTCAGCACAGAGCCCGATGTGGGGCTTGAACCTACAAGCTGTGAGATCATAACCAGAGCCAAAGTCAGACGCTTAACCAACTGAGCCACCCAGGGACCTCTAAAAATCACTATTTTTATTCACCCTTTATTATCCTGTGTTTCTCGAGCTTAATATTGGTTATTATTCAATCCAAACTCCCACTAGGGACTCCTCTTTAAACATAAATTTATTTTCTTTGGCTCCCTGCTGGCAGCACTTCTCTGTGCTACTTTCCCTGAAAAATTGTAACCAGGCCCAACTTTTCACCCTCCTCTACAGCAATACTTCCCAACCTATCCTCATCAGTAAGAACATCTATTATGATCCCCTAGCTCTCTCATTTTGAAATATTTTGCAACTGTATTTATTGAATAGTTTTCCTATTTTTTTAATTTATTTTTGAAGGAGAGAGACAGAGTATGAGCAGGGGAGGAGCAGAGAGAGAGGGAGACACAGAGTCGGAAGCAGGCTCCAGGCTCTGAGCTGTCAGCACAGAGCCCGACACGGGGCTCAAACTCACGAACCGCAAGATCATGACCTGAGCAGAAGTCGGATGCTCAACCAACTGAGCCACCCAGGTGCCCCAATAATTTTCCTATTTTTAATTATGCACTTAACTACTGACCGGCATCTATAATTAGATAAGAGAATCAGGATTTTGTTGACAGCACTCAAGCCAGAAACAAAGAAGTTTAATATTTTAGTCTTCCGGTGGACTAAAGTTTCAGTTTTATTGGGCTATCTCAAACACTGAAACTCCCAAAGAATCTCAAGGACTACTGGAGTTCCTTCCATCCTAAAAGCTGAGAAAACTAATTTTCTAACAAAGATTTGTTTTTTTAATCACTAGTGTACAGATCTGTCTTTATAGTCATTAGTCCAGAGTGTTTGTTTTTACCTTATAATTATTAGTTCAAAAATATAATCTATAGGGGCATCTGGGTGGCTCAGTCAGTTAAGCACCAGACTCTTGATTTTGGCTCAGGTCATGATCTCACGGTTCGTGAGTTGGAGTTCCATGTCCAGCTCCTCGCTCACAGTGCAAAGCCTGCTGGGGATTCTCTCCCTCTCTCTCTGCCCTCCTCCCATCCCAAGCATGAGCGCACACACATACTCTCTCTCTCAAAATAAACTTTTTAAAAAATTTAATATACATAATCTATAATTTAAGGACAAATGCTAGCCTATCATCAGAGAGAACCAGCCAGGATCAGATTCGGTTTATGGTATTAATCCTAGCTAGCTTCTAGCTCCTAGACTAACCCTGTGTAAATGCCTTGGTTTGTTTTTTTCCCTTTTCAAATATATTCAACCTGGCTGAAAAGCCAGTCTGAAAGACAACTCAGCAGGGATCTTAGATAAAGCAGGAACTTTCTAGGTTGGAGATGAATGAACAAAGCATTTAAGAATAGAAAGAATAGATGTGTGGCGCATTTTTATTTTAAAATCTCCACTGAAAGTTGGGGGGGGGGGAGTTTGTTTACAAGTTGATGGGCTTGTTCACTCCTGCTAAATGGAACAGCTTTCTCAGCTGAGGATCCTGTCACCCTGACGCATTACTGAACGCAGTGAAGCCTGACTTTGGATTCTGGTTTGGAACCCACCCACCCCTTCCGTGCTCTCAAGCCCTAGGTCTTCCTCAGAAATTTCAGTCTGCAGGTATCTGAAAAGTACTTATGGGTCACAGTAACAATGTCAACAATTTCACCAGCTTACTGCAATTTGAAGCCTGAAAAATCACATTTCACTTCAAATCACATTGGCCCCACCAATCTGCATGAATGATGTGATAAATTAAGAGGTTTAGAATTTCAGAAAGGTTACCTTAAGATATTCCTAACAATCTGAAACCGATTTGCCGAAACAGCAGCTTTCTCTAAAATGCTTTGCGCTAGGCTTGCAGTGAAGCTTTCATTCTTAGCTATTATCTTTCAAGAAGCACTTTAACAGCTTGCTCCTCCTTCACAGGAATTATCCAGGCCACTCAGGTGAAAGAATAGCTTTCCTAAATGCAAAACAGTGCCTAGGTCAGTGGTTCCCAGCCTTGACTGCACATTAGAATCATCTGGGTAGCTTTTTAAAAATAACTATGCCCAGCCCTTTCTGATTAACTGGTCTGGAAGGGGAACTTGGGCTCCCCAGATGATTGGAATGTACAGACAAGATTAAAAATCACTAGCCTACAAGAATGGCTTGGGCAGGGCGCCTAACAACACATTTCTTTTTAGGGTCTTAATATGAGCCAAAGACTGTGATGCACACTCCTAAGTCCAAGAGCTGATAATCTTAAAAAAAAAAAAACAAAAAAACAAAAAAAAAAAAACAGGTAACAAATTATGTTTACAGAGTATTCTCGGAAAAATAAAATGTCCCATCTGTGATCCTTTTCACTGAAGCCACATTCAGTTCATGCTATCAGGATAAGTTCTCCTAAGTCACATTTAGGCTCTATTAGTCACTGATATGTTTCAAAAATCCCAATATTTCAGTACTCAGACTGATCTCTCATACTGCCTCCTATACTTTGGAGTACAAAAATTTTTGTCATATCGTATTTTTACTTCTTGGTTTTGAAAAATAGTATCACCAGATCTACCGTAACAGATGTCAACATCTTCCTTTTTTCCTGTCTAACCTTCAAAGACCACAAGTCCCTTTTTTCCATAAAGCGTTCCCAGCTTACTTTGGGCCTCAGTGATTTCTTCCTAACGTAAATTTCCAGTCCTGACCATATTTTCGACATCTGTTACACTGCTATTTTGCCTTTCATCCACTCTAGGCCTGTTTTCCTAAGCATTTCAGGGACAAGTACCGCGTGTGTGCGTGTGTGTGTGTGTGTGTGTGTGTGTATCACAGTTTCCACAACAGGGCGAACAAATCTATGTTTGGGTTTCCATTATCAAGTTATAGCGTTCTGGTTCCCTTCACCTCTCCAACTCTTTTCACTGAGCTCTCCCCTCAACTCTAAAACTCCCTTTAACCCAACGAGGTCATCCTCCCTCCCAAGCATTCTTACCTACTATTATTGACTTCTGAATTTTAAGATTCTACAACGCTTGCTAAACAAAAACAACTAGATTCCTGTCCTTGGTGTTTTGTTTGTTTAGGCTCTTCTGTAGGCTTGTCTCCTTTACGATTTCCCTCTTCCCGCCCCGCAAAATCCAAATTACACTTCTACCTGGGTAACTGACACCAACAAGGCTTCCTTCCCACCAGCAGCCGGCCCTAACCAGTCTCATTCCCGCTTCGAGCGCACATTCGCCTTCCTAAGATGGCCGCCACGAACCCCGAGGAAGGCAGGGCGGGTTCCACCCACGCAAGGCCACTACCGTTCCGGAGACCCCCAGGAGGATGGGCTAAAAAAGGAGAATGGCGCGAGGCGGGGGAACCTGAAGGGCAGGAAGGGGCCAAGGCGGGGCCCACGGCGAGGGAAAGGAGGGTCCACGCAGCCCACGCTCCCGCGGAGCAGAGGCCAGCGTCACAGGAAGTGGGGGCCCCACCCTCCAACGTCAGGGGCCGGAAACGAGCGTTGCTGGGGCGCGGAGGTGAGGAGAAAGCCACTGTGGGAAGAGCGTGTCTCGACCAGGTAGGGAAGGCGAGGCCCGTCTGGCTTGGGGCCGCCGAACACCTCCCCTTTAGTGTGCTGGGACACCTTCGCCCTCTAATATCTTCCTTTTTCCTCCCGTAGCCTTGGGACTGTGGGTTCCCGGCGCTGCTGTTGTGACTGCGCACCCCGAGGGCCTCTACCTCTTTTGTCTCCATTTTTTTAAGTTAACCACCTTCCCCCCCCCTTCTCGAGTTTAGTCTCCTTGCTTAAATCTACTCTGATTGTTTCGTTTAAAGGAAGAAAAACGATAGTTTTACTGAGACCCCATCTCTGTTAAGAGTTTAACCGGTCGCTTCAGACTACATCCAGCCCCCCAAACTTGACTGCTTCACGTAATTTGTCCATTTCACCGCGGTCTAGTACTAGGGAAAAGGTAAAGAATCGCCTGTTAACAGTTCGTTACGGAAGATACTTCAGTGGACACGGCTGAATGATGAAGCTATGGGTTCCAGGGCCCTTAGTCTACTCTAATTAGGCGTTCTGCCCCCAAAGTTTACGGTGGCTTAAAAATCAAGGAACCTAATACTTGGTTCTTCCTTCCAAACCTCTTAGTTTTTATTGAAAACGTGTAAAGTACGTATAAGTAAAACTTGTCAAAAGGCAGATCGGGATTTCTTAATCCAGATATGAAAAATATTTTTTACAACACTTTCACTAACAGTTGTCATTAAGAAATGGGCTCCACAGCAAATTTCTAGAGTTCCAGCTGATCACTTGTATTTCCTATCATAGATTCCAAGGCTGCTTATGTCATAGAATGGGGGGAAGGTGTGTAGAATTGTATGAAGGGCCAAAGCAGAGCTTGCTCTAGAGACAATAGCCGTAAATCTAGCCAATTTTCAGGAGTTTCCTATGAGAATGGCTTTATATAAATTTAGTTCTTCCCCATAATGATGTTTGTTTAATCACAATGCTAAATAGGGGGAGATCTTCAGTAGAAGAGGATCCAAACTACAGAACTATTTCCTATCCTTTAATCGTCTGCATTTCTGGTGGAGAGTTGTACTTTTGTTACTGTGGTATCCATAAAATGAACAGTTCTTAAGTCCTAACATTCAAAAGTTTTCCCTCAGTGGTACAGGGAATGAGTTCTAACTGGAGGCACTTAACCAAGTGTATCCATTTTAGCATAGGAGATTGGCAGGGGGGAAGGGAGGTGAAACATCACTGGAATAAGTGTGGCACTTCGCAGTCGTGCTTAGGAAAAGTCACAGAAATAATAAGCTAGAATGGCTCTGGGCTTATTGGATCCATTACGTGTGTACTTAAAGTAGACTGCCTTATCACCTGAGTACAGTTTAAATTAGTAGTCATATTTGGTTTTTCTTAACTGTGAGCCCTAGAATTTATTCCAAGAACGTGTGTTAGGCAAGCATGTTAAAATACTTCAAAGTAGTAAAGAATGCTTTAAAGGAGGGTAAATATTTGGGGGAACAGGACAGTCAGGCTTTCTTATATTGAACTTGGGTAGCTTCAATTCCAGTTCGACTCCCCTTTTTGGGACTTCCTTTGGTACATTTTTATTTCTGGTTACCTGAACCACTGCTTTTTTTTTCCCCCCTCAGCACTTGGATTCAGCTCCTTCATTTCCAACATGGAAGAAACTTACAGTATGTACTTCTTGTTGCTTTTAGAAAATAAGTTAAATTCTTTACATATAGTTTTATGTCTGACAAGACTTTTAGTGTGTTGGGAAGGATTCACATTTCTCCCTAAACTGCTGAAGATGTCTATGTGGTAGGTAGTAGAGAAATACCCAAAGTTGAAATAAGACACTTGAGGGGCGCCTGGGTGGCTCAGTCGGTTGGGCGTCCAACTTCGGCTCAGGTCACGATCTCACAGTCTGTGAGTTCGAGCCCCGCGTCGGGCTCTGGGCTGATGGCTCGGAGCCTGGAGCCTGCTTCCGATTCTGTGTCTCCCTCTCTCTCTGCCCCTCCCCCATTCATGCTCTGTCTCTCTCTGTCTCAAAAATAAATTAAAAAAGTTAAAAAAAAAATTTTTTTTTAAAAAGAAATAAGACACTTGAAATTTATCAAGCTTTGAAAAGGCTACAGTTGGGACAGCTGTGTTAAACTATATTTTTATTAAATGAAGCATTTTAATTTCTCAGGACTTCAGTTGCTCCTATTAAGTACAAGGGGCTAGTAACCCCTGTTTTCTTTCTATTGTGAGGAATAATATTGTGTACATAATGATGTTGACGTACGTTGAATTTTTAGGATTTAAAGACATCCTAGGAAGAGTTCTTAATTCTCAAGTGACCCAGGCACCTTAGATGGCCCAAGAAGTCAAAAGGGAGTGAGCACCTAGAATCATACAAACGTAAAAACAAAAGAAACCTGAAAAATCATTTCATTTAACGTTCAGATTTTACCTACGTGAAAATAGAACCTGGGTTAACTGACTTTCCCAAGGTCGCATAGTAAGGGACAGAGTCCTATGTTTTTCATGTGTCATGCCATACTTGATACCATAAGGCACTATGGTTTCTAGGTCCTAACCAAGTTTAAAGAACCTCTGCATCAGTGAATGGATGAAACTTGTCAGCGGGGCCTGCTTTGTTTCTTACTTTGCTGTCTCGTTCAGAATGTCTTTAGAGTAAGTTCCAACGAAAGGATATTTTTGTTCCATTTTACCTTCAAGGAAGAGTCCAGTAGAATCTTTATTACCAATCTATAGAAACTACATGGAAATGGTCTTTATTAAATATCTACATCAGAGGTTTTCAGACTTTTGAGCATGCAGCAGAATCACCGAGGGAGCTTGTTAAAACTCAGATTGCTGGACTCAATCCCACAATTTCTCATTCAGAAGGTCTGGGACCCAAGAATTTGCAGTTCTGACATGATTTCAGGCGAGGCTGCTTATCAGAGGACCACACTTTGAGAATCCCTGATCTAGAAAGCTGATTCTCTTTGGTCTTCCGTAGGGCTCCCTCCCCTACTCCCTTAATTTTTCTTAAAATATTATAATTTAAGCCTGGAATTCCATGTGAGATAGGCAGATAAATATTTATTTCTTCTTGGAAGCTTACTACTCTATTAAATTAGAAAGCAACAACTCCCCTTTATGTCTCTCATTCTTTACTTTTTTCAGCCATATGTTTCTATTTTGCTTAGAAAAATATCACTTGGGAGTGTGTTAGAAATGCACAGTGTCAGGACACCATCCCAGACCTACTGAATCAGAATCTGCATTTTAACACAGTCCCCAAGTGATTTAACGCCTAGGGATTATGTTAAAGTTTGAGAAGCTCTGCTTTAGAATATACTTGACCTTCTCAACCTTAAATTTTAACCTTAATCTGATAGATTGTGGGGCCCCTGGGTGGCTCAGTTGGTTAAATGTCTGACTCTTAGTTTGTCTCAGGTCATGACCTCATTGTTCCTGGGATCAAGCCCTTCGCTGATGCTGAGGGTACAGAGCCTGCTTGAGATTCTCTCTCTCCCCCTCTCTCTCTGCCCCTTCCCCACTTACATGCGAGCACGCGCACTCACGCGTGCACACACATGCTCTTTCTCTCTCAAAAATAAATAAACTTAAAAAAATTAATTTGATAGATTCCAGAAGATTTCCAGTTTCTGCTTGGGAGCTGTACCTCTTAGCTGTTGATACTTTTGTTGGGTCTAGTCCTGATTTCTATGAAGTTTCCTCCATTTTTTCTCACGTGGGTTCCAGGCCCTGCCCAAGGGTAAGGAACATCTGAGTCTGTGCTTTTAGAGGCAGCTTATCTACAGGGCCTACTCTGTTTTCCAAATTAAGTTATATTCCCAAAAAGCCAGACAGAGTTTTTGCTGAGCAGTTTGATAGTATTTATTACAGGTATTTAGGACTTTAAATACACCTGTATCTCAATGCCACACTCTTAGGTATCTGTCCAAGAGAAATGCTCATACGGTACACAAAGAAGTGTATACCAGATTGTTAGTCACAACATTATATATAATAACAAAAAACTGGAAACAACCTAAATGTCCATCCGTATAAAAACTGATTAAAAATCTATGGCACATCCCTATGCAACACTAAAATATTCCTGTTATGGTTTGGTTGTTTTTGGTTTGTTTGTTTGTTTGAATATTCCTTGTATGCACTGACATAGAAGGAGCTCCAGGATATATTAAGTTTTAAAAAAAGGGGGCAGGGGGTCAGAGCATCCGGCTGGCTCAGTTGGAAGAGCATGCAACTCTTGATCTCAGGGTTGTGAGTTCAAGCCCCACATTGGGGGTAGAGATTATTTAAAAATGTAAATAAAAACTTAAAAAAAACAAATAGCAAAATAGGTGCAGGAAATCCTGTCACATACTACTATATGGATGAACCTTGAGGACATTATGCCAAATGAAATAAGCCTGTCAAAAAAAGACTACCCTAGGGGCGACTGGATGGCTCAGTCTGTTAAACGTCTGACTTCGGCTCAGGTCATGATCTCCCTGTTCATGGGTTCGGGCCCCGCATAGGGCTCTGTGCTGACAGCTCAGAGCCTGGACCCTGCTTCAGATTCTGTGTCTTCCCCTCACGCTCCGTCCCTCAAAAATAAATTAAAACATTAAAAAAATTTTTTTTTAATAAAATAAAAAATTTTAAACAAGACTACCCTATGCTTTTACTTATATAAAGTATTTAGAATAGTCAAACTCATATAAACAAGAAGCAGGATTACTGGTTGCTAGGGATTGGGGAGAGGAGAGAATGGGGAGTTGTTGCTTGATGGGGATAGCATTTTGGTTCTGGATTGCTTGATGGGTATAGCGTTTCAGTTCTGCTAGGCAAAAAATTCTGGAAACTGGTTGCACAACAATGTGAATATACCTAACACTACCGGACTATAGACTTACAAATGGTTAAGATGGCAAAATTTTTTTTTAACTTTTATTTATTTTTGAGACAGAGAGAGACAGAGCATGAACGGGGGAGGGGCAGAGAGAGAGGGAGACACAGAATCGGAAGCAGGCTCCAGGCTCTGAGCCATCAGCCCAGAGCCCGACGCGGGGCTCGAACTCACGGACCGTGAGATCGTGACCTGAGCTGAAGTCGGACGCTTAACCGACTGAGCCACCCAGGCGCCCCAAGATGGCAAATTTTATGCTGTGTATCTGTTTATCACCATGAAAATTTTTTTACTTAGAAGTAAAATAAAATTTTTCAAATCTAGAAACCAGTTGAGAGCTGACCTAAGTTACCAGAGGCCAGGAAGTAAAGCGTTAATGGTAGGAAGCCATCATTATCAGCTCTGATGCATGGCACTGTACAGGTAGTATAACGTGTACGAGTCATAAGGTGTGTCCAGTCAGTCAGCTGCTGACATGGCCCGACGTGCTCATGATGGAATGGATTAAATGAAGAGAAACTAATAAGAATTCTATCTGTAAACTCTCCCTGGGTGTCTTGAAGCTTCAGAAATATGAAAAGATTGCTCGTCAGGATGAGCCCGGTTGGCGTAACAAGCCTGCCTGTCCTCTAATACTTTTCCTTCCTATTCTTTCCGTCCTTCAAGTCACCTTTCTGGCTCATTTGCATCACGATCATGGCTAGCAGTCTATTCCATGTTTACCACTCTCCCAGTGAAACTGCCTGTTTCAATTCCCCACTGACCTCTGATTTTCAGAGCAGTCTCCTGGTTTATAAGCTGCTTATCAAATGTGAATTGTTTACATGATTTCACTTTTATCATTGCCTTCAGTGATGGCAACAGCATTTTATTAGGTTGCCTCTTGTCCTCATAATATACTCAGAATGTGCTTAGCCATTTAATTTTCCTTTCTTAACCAAGCTTGTTAGAATTTGGGGCTCAGCTTGGGCATCATGTGAAGTCTACAGGTAGCATTATCCATTTAGAGAAACTTCTTTCGTAACTATAGAGGTAATTCCTGAAAGTATAGTCTTCTTTTAAAAAAAAAAAAAAATGTTTGTTTTTTTTTTGAGAGAGAGAGAGAGAGGGTGTGTGTGTGTGTGCGCGCGCACACGAGCGGGCAAAGGGTAAAGAGAGAGGGAGACACAGAATCCGAAGCAGGCCTCAGGCTCTCAGCTGTCAGCACAGAGCCCAACGTGGGGCTCGAATCACGAAACGCAAGATCATGACCTGAGCTGAAGTCAGATGGTTAACTGTGCCACCCAGGCACCCCAAAAGTATAGTCTTCTAAGGGTAGTTTTAAATAGCATGATCTAGGTTAGGGGCTTTCTTTCACATATGTCTGCAATTGTCTTAAACTTAGGAGGTTCTGTTTTTGTAGCTTACTTTTTTTTTTATCTAACTTGATAATCACTAGATTAGAGAATTCTGGTTTTTCCTCACCTGTGTTCCAAACTATGAAAAGTAAAACCACCAGGGCGCCTAGGTGGCTCAGTTGTTTGAATGTCCAACCCTTGGTTTTGGCTCAGGTCATGATCTCACACTGCGTTGGGTCCTCACTGACAACCCAAAGCCTGCTTGGGGTTCTCTCTCCCTCTCTCTCTTCTCCCGCACATGTGAGCACACATACAGGCATATTCTCTCTCTCAAGATAAATTAAAAAAAAAAAAAAAAAAAAAAGGTAAAACCACCTGTCTGATAAAGGTATTGTTTTCATTTGAGAGGTGTCTGCAGCAACCAATATCAGGAACTACTTAACAGTAGTCAAAACAAACGAAAAAGAAATCTAGATCTAGAGCAGTGCTTATGAACTATTTTCACGACCTGGCATACTAGTAAATAGGCAGGAATGCTGGCAAAGGGTATTAACTACCCTCAATTTGCCCTAGAACTGACTGATGGGGGATAGAGGGCACACGTGCAGAGGAATCCCCCATCAATATATTGGCACACCATCCATTCTGACCTTTAGCATACTGGTTGGGAGGCTTTGGTTTGGCTAGCTAGAGGTAAGAATGACCCTGAATTAGCACATCTAGAAGGGAGAAGAGGCTGTCATTTCATTTAACTTTATTGTTGTTTTCATTGTTACTCTTCGTATAAAACAAATTTATGTACAACCAAATATGAACTAATAAGATTCTATCTTATCAATATCCTATCAAGCTATCCCATGATAGCTTGTTTTGCTAGACTTCCCAAGATTTGGTGGTAATACAGTTTTATCTTCTCGGAGTTACATTTTCGTGTTTAAATGTTTAGTCACCCTTTTTTTTAAAATGCCAAGTTGTCATTAGACTGACTTGTTCTATTGTTAAAGATTCTGTTGAAAAATCCAGTGTGTCTGGAATACTGGAGTTGTACAAAGCCTGGTTGGGTTTATGTTTATCCTACCTTTCTCTCTTTTAGTCGATTCCCTGGACCCTGAAAAGTTATTACAATGCCCCTATGATAAAAACCACCAGATCAGGGCCTGCAGGTTTCCTTATCATCTTATCAAGTGCAGAAAGGTAAGATATTGTTTGCATTATTTGCCTTGTAATGACCTCCTGAGTTCTTTTAAGAGGCCAGATTTTGTAAATAACCGTATAATTTTAACAAAAGTGTTTTAACTTAATGCCGGAATTGTTTTAGGACTCTAACTACCAACATTTATAGAAAGGAATTTATTTCTTGAGTACATAAATTTTTTCTCGTTTTCATTTTTTTCCCCCTTAACTAGTGAGAAAACACCCTTTATATGCTCTTTTCACTCTTTGTAAAACAGAGGAAACACTAATTTTGCTAGCAACGAGAAATCCCTCTTGGCTTGTAAATTTGATGTGTTCGTTGTCCTGATAAGGATTGAGTGCCATAATACACTTATTTTTTATTTTTTTGTTTGTGTGTTTAGCAGTGTTAGAGAAGTTGAACAGCTAGAGGTTAGCCTAAGAAAAGATTCCTAAAAATAATCATTTCTCCAAGTTTAAACAGTAAGCGTCTTTGGGGTTTGGGAGGGTGGGGGGGAAGAAGTCATCTGAGTTTTTTCTCTGGTCTTAGCTGATGTAAACTACTTTAATTCTGGTATACTAATTGAGGCACTTAGAAAGGATTTTTAGAATACAGATGTCAGATACAGAGGGCAAAGGTCTGCAAGGACTTTTGCTTGGACAACATTTTTGGTATTTAATCCAAACTGCATACAATTCATGTATGCATTAACATCCTTTAAAGGGTGTTTCTCTTGTAATCTTGGAGACATGGTTGTAATGCCATTGGTGATCATTTCTCCACCCCTTTTGAATCTCTAGAGCAAGGATCCCTTAAAGTTGAACCTGGATAATCTGGACCAGCAGATACCACAATGACTTCCTTCCCTAGGCTCTCAAACATGCCCCAAGGGTAAAGGTTGGGAAAGGAAGCCAAGCGATAAAAAGACACTGTCTTTAACTCTCTTCTTGTGATGCTCTTAATCTTTCACCGCAAAAATCTTTGCATTGGAATGCTTGCAAATTCCTCACAATTTTCTTCATCCTCTGTTTTTCTCTAGTGTCCTCCCCCTTCACATTATTTTTACATTTTTGAGTATCATTTGTGATACGTGTTTTGCTTCTAATAATAAATGAATTTCTTAACTGCTGATATACTTGCTACAGGATTTGGGTGATGTTAAATACTTTGTTGTTTTGTTTTTTAAAATAAGAAACTTGGTCAGCAGAACAGACCCTCATTTGGGCTTTTCCTCAGTACAATAACCAAAATAAAGGTCAAATTGTTCACAGCGTCATTTCAGGGATCGTTACTTTAAATAAGTGTTCCTGTGTTAATCTAAAAAGCCATTGCTTTGCTGCTTCTGCGGCTCCCTTCCAACAGCTATTTTCCAGCACTATTGCATTGCAGTAATAGGGGCGCTACTGCAATGCAGACCAAGAGCGTGTTTCCGTGTTACTGTTTCCTGAATATCACCCTTCAAAGACATCCAGAGAGCTCCACCGTTATAGGCTGTGCTGCCAGAGTCTTGTGATCCTGAGAAAGATGGCTCAAATACCCAATCCGAAATTCACCATGTCCTTCCGTATAAGCCACTTTTGACCCAGTATCTGTGTTGTCAGTCTCTGTGATCCTAACAAAGAAGCTTATGTTTTGATGATCTTGAGGTCACCTGTACAGTCTGTGTGAGTGATAAATAATTCCCTCTCACTTTTCTACCATGAGTTTGCCTCCCATAGTTAAGCCACAAGTTTATTGAGAGATATTAGTGGAGTCGTTTATAGAATAAACCTCCTTATTTTGACAGACCCCTTAATTTGTGTTCTGCAGAATCATCCTGATGTCGCAAACAAATTGGCTACTTGTCCCTTCAATGCTCGCCACCAGGTTCCTCGGGCCGAAATCAGCCACCATATCTCAAGCTGTGATGATAAAAGTTGTATTGAGCAGGATGTTGGTAAGACTAGCTAAAATGTTCCAGTGCTAGAGGTTAGCCCTAGCTATGTATTGTGCTATGTTGTCACCTTGATTTTTGACTTTCATCATTTCAGAAGAATAATACCTTTCTGCCTTTGAGTTTTTTATCTCATCAGTAACAGGTTGTCAGGTTGTGTTTGTCAGACTGCTTTCCCTTCTGAACAGCCTGATCCATTTTACCAATAATTCATCTAAAAATAAGAATCATTTTATTGCCGTAAATATGATAAATGTCTTTGTTTCTGCGGGATAAGACCTCTCTGTTTAGCTTTTGTAGCATCCATTTTTCGGAAACAAAGACCTGTTAGGCTACCCTGCAACCTTTTAGGCCATTGACCCCTTTTAACATAATTGGCGATGTCCCCTTCTTACAGCAGAGTCTTTATTATCTTGCAGTCAACCAAACCAGGAACCTTGGACAAGAGTCTCTGGCCGAGAGCACCTGGCAGTGCCCTCCTTGCGATGAAGACTGGGATAAAGGTGAAGTGTTTCTATGTCTTTTTCTTCACAGTGTCTAAATTCTCAAGTCATTTGCTTTAGACAGAAGGAAGATTTTCCTTTTTTATGAGCACACCATGTTGTGCAGAATGCCTTATTATTTTTATTGGGCCCCAGAACGAGCACATTTGTATCACTGTGCAGACACGTGGAACAGCCTATCCCTCTTGATTGGAAGAAGCACTTCTTTACATCTGTTTTTTTCCATAAATTGTGTTGTACCATCTGTGTTTGGTTGTTACTGGGCACGTTTATTATTATTTATGTTGCTGTGTTTATATCCTTCAATTAAATCCCTGCTACTGTGTCAGGCAGGGTACTTGATCAATTTTTACTTGCTTCTCTAAACTTAGGTGTATTATTTCCCACCTTACAGATTCAACTAGCATAAACTACAGCACCACAAACTGTGTTTTGCTTTCTTTGGCAGATCTGTGGGAACAGACCAGCACCCCATTTGTCTGGGGCACAGCCAACTACTGTGGCAACAACAGGTAAATGAAATGGTCTCGTTCCCAGCACTGCCTCCCAAAATCCAAGTGCTCTGTTACCAAAGGAAGCCACCAAAGCCTGATTTGATCTCGTTCCTTAATGGTGTTACTTGGTGGTAATGTAGTCTAGATGTGGTTTTGACGAGTTATTTTCCTTTTTTATTCCTCAGTTCATAAAAAAGTCACATGCTTTGTGTTAATCACTATGGGAACACAAAAATACTAGCTTATAGCCTAGCAAGGGAGACAGTGGTACGAGACATTCTTGTGTCTGTTTGGTTTTTTTGCTAGGTTCACAGTATTTAAACACTTTGAAAAAAATTCTCCAGCTACACCACATGGATCAGTTTTACTCTGGGTAGCTAATGTCTAAGGAAAAATAATCTTAAAAGTTTGTGACTTGAAACTGGGTAAGCCAGAGTACCTTTGGGTAGGGAAGAAAATACATCTCTTCTTTCCACTGATTTGTATCTAAATCTATAAGATTTCTCATTACTGGGGAGCCTGGGTGGTTCAGTCTGTTGAGCATCCCAACTCTACATTTCAGCTCAGGTCGTGGTTGTGATTTCATGGTTCATGAGATCAGGGAGTGGAGCCTGCTTGGGGTTCTGTCTCCCCTGCTCATTTCTGCATATTCACTCATTCATTCTCATATTCTCTCCCTCTCTCTCTCTCCCTCTCTCCCCCCTCCCCCCTCCCCCTTCCCCCCGCCCCCTCCCCCCTCCCTCCTCCCTCCTCCCTCCCTCTTTCCCTCCCTCTCTCCCCCCCCCAAATAAACTTTAAAAAAAAAGATTTCTCATTACTACTTCATCTTCAAACAAGACCAAATTGCAAATATTCAGAAATGAAAATATTTATGGATTAGAAAATGAAGGAATGAGATGCTAGACTTCATTTTTCCCCAAATAGAATGCTTATCAATTTTTATTTCTTAGCTCCTAAGATAAGTTAACAATTGCATGTGTACCTTATTGTGTGTGTGCACTAAAATAGAAGAACGTGAAGATGAATTTTAATAGTACAGTTTTAATTTTCCCTCCGTCCTATGAGATGTGTTGCCTTTGGTTTGGTTGTCTTGGCATTTTATCTCTCATATTTGTTGAGTGAGTTGATGAGCCTGTCACACAACTGAACAGTAGATGGCATTGCTGTTTATCTCAATTTCTGGAAAATGAAAATGGTCAGACCCATCTTAATGCTTTTACAGAACAGTGAGCTTTTCAGAGAAGTAGTAATCATTCTAATTGCAAGAATGTTTTGATGGAAATGTGTTTACATTTCAGAATGTAGTTTGCTGTTTTCCCCCAAATTACAAAAAACACATTTTTGATGGTCTTGTGTGTGCCTGCCTGGAGAATACAGATAGGCGGGCATAGGCAAATTTGTCTTTCTTTTTGCAGCCCTGCAAGCAACATAGTTATGGAACATAAGAGTAACCTGGCTTCAGGCATGCGTGTTCCCAAGTCTCTGCCGTATGTTCTGCCGTGGAAAAACAGTAAGTGAAATAAAGGCAAAATGCTTTTATTCTTTTCATTGTGTAAATATGGTTGGTCTTGACTAGCCAAAAACATGTTCAGCGTGAACACATTACACTCGCATGACTCTGAGAGTGAGTGCCTCCTTGAATTTTGCATTCTGAGCACTTCGCTTTCTTCACCCTAGCCCTGGCCCTGGTTAATAACAGGAAAGTACAGGATCGCAGAAACCAAAAGAATGTGCTCAAGTTGGGGTGACCACTGACATCAAATACTGTGGGCAAATTTGGGGACCAATAAAAAAGCTATTAATTTTGCCTAGGAGGAAGTCATCCCTGACATTCAAGGCATAATATCAATAGGAAACTGGGATTCGAAATGGATTGCAGAGACCTAAAAGGAAATGAAAGAGAGAAAATGAAAGTAATAAGTCAGAAGAACTGGCATTAAGAATAGTATTCCGATGTCTTCCCTAGGCATCAGAGGCCGTTCTGGGTAAATAGGTACTGAATTCATATCATATCACCCTGATAAATTCCCACACCCAAGATACTGTCATTTTTATTTAATACGTACTTTCCTAATGTTGCTCCCAAATGCACATTCCCTTGATTTCGGTCTCTGCTGCTGTTTGAGCTAATTTTGTAGGTGGCTAAAAGATTCCCTTTAAAACATTTCCCTTTGGATACTTCCATTTCCAAAAAAAATGAGATCACCAGATCATATGCCTGAAGGCTTGATAGGTAATGAATGAACTATTCTTTTCCCATGCGTTTGAGTAGAACCCAATCACTAATTTTGAATTCTTCTACTTTTATATTGTAATTCAGCCTACCCCAGGAATAAGTCATTTGTGTTTAGTAAGAATAGGGAATGGAGTGAGTTTCAATTGTCATGGTGTATTTATTTTGAAATATTTCTACTCCATAGATGGAAATGCACAGTAACTGAATATCTCATCAAGTAAGTGTTTCAGTTTTATTTCACTATCTCTTCAGATGGTAGCAAGATTTAACTGGACATAAAGCAATTTGGGTCCAATTTTCTTTCAGATTATGGTACCAAATTAAAGCTTTGTGTGTGCCTGTGTTTTTTAAGTATATAGCTTCTATTATGGCTTTACACGCTAATGAATAGGCATTTACTGGTTAAATTAGAATTCTGTTAACATGCCAAGTTGCTTTCCCTAACGTTAATACACATTGCCTTTTTCCTTTTTCTTTTCTTCTTTTTTTTTTTTTATCAAAGTTGCATTCTAGATCTATCATGCCTTTTTAATGGGCTTGAGATTAATCAGACAGCTGTGCTTCACTGCTCTGCAATTTTTCCTTTGCTGTACAGTTTAACACTCATCAAAAAATTCACTCCTTTTAATGAGCACTTAAAAGTTTGGGGTCTCTAAGAGTCTTGCACTGTCGATCTTATCTGAATACCTGATTTAGTAGAATCTCACAAAATCTATATGAAGGGAGCAAAATCTTTTTACAGAGAAAGCCTTTCCTTGAGGTAACCGTGTACACCTATGGCAGAGCCAAATTTGATGCTTCAAATGCTATTTTGGTTGAGGTTGCCCGGCCATCTTGCTCCTGGCAAAAGGAATATTATTAGTCTAGGGAGGAGATGATATCCCCACTGTCATGCAGATAGTAGGCTCTCTGTGAATATTTACTTAATGAGTAATTGGCCTGATGCCTTCCAGTTCATTCGCTTCCTCTGGACAGTGAAGCAGGTGGATCTCCTGTGAGTTAGGGTTCATGTTGTACCAAAACTGATGTTTCTTCTAGTGAGAAGCAGAAAAGAGATTCTAAAAGCAAACACCCTTTAGCCACGGACAATATTTACAAGTTGCTTCTAGGTACTATCCATTTTTCTTGGTAGGTTCTGATGTCACATGGTTAAATACATCTGGAAACCAGAAAATTAGATTTGGCCCCAGAAGAGAAAGTGCTACAGCAGCACTGGGGTGTGTCAGGAAAGCACACACTGACCTGGATGAATGGCGAACTTTGAAGCCTTCTCTGACACGCCTCCCAAGATGCTTGGTGCTCATCTCGTCTGGATAGCTACCTAATAAAAATGGTCTAGGGGCGACTGGCTGACTCAGAAGAGCATGCAACTCTTGATCTTGGAGTTGCGAGTTCGAGCCCCACATTGGGTGTAGAGATTACAAAAAAAAAAAAAAAAAAAAAAGTTACTCTAAGATGAAAGCCTAGGAGAAGCTCCTGTCTCTAATGCTGAATACTAGATGTTCCTCTCCTTTGGAACTTAACTCTTTGCTGTTAAACCCCTTACATGCTGAAAATGTATTTTTCTATATAACCTCTGAGGAACCAAGGGAAAAAAATTATCCTAGTTTAGGTAAGAATCCTTAAACAGCCACAGACCTTTTTCTCTTAATAAAAAATAAAGCATCATATTTTGAATGTCTGTTGTAGAATGCTGTAGCTTCTTTGGAAAGATAAAAAAAGAGAAGATAGGACTTTATCCCTTAAGGAACTTAAGTATGGGTGGAGATTTTTTTTTAATACATATACATAAAAAGGATCGGTTCACCTTGCATTTACTATGCTTTTATCTCATTGTGTTTTTATAAACAAATCTTTTTACTAGGTACGTGTCTCGAAGCAGGTGATATCATATTAATTTTTGTTCCCCTAATGTGCATTGTAAACAGCTCAAAAAATATTACTGAACTAATGAGTAGATAGAGTATGTGAGAAGAGAAAAAGATCAATATGTTAGTTGAAATTAATCCAGAATTGTCTCGAGGAGTCAATTGTATGGATAGTCAATTCTGATTTTCTTCTCACTCATGAAACTGTTGACACAAGGAGTGTACATCGATCTCTGTGTAGAATGTTTTTAATTCAATTAACAAGTTTCTGTGTGCTTAGTGGAACTGAAAAGTTAAGGGTCAGAAGGTACTTGGTGTTCTGCCATTAACAACAGCAGATTCTTCCAGCTGACCAAGAGATTTTAATCAGGTTATGTGGCCTGTTGTCAGATGTAGTTGGTGTTTTTATCACTGACAGGAACTAAGATCTCTTCTTTTTCTCTCATTTCCTTGCAGATGCCAGACCCTAGAAGACTCTTGCTTCTTCCTGCTACCAATGGGTTCTTCATTTTTTTTTTTCTCCTAATTTTAGAAAGATAAACTGTGACTTTCAAACTGACAAGTACCTTTTTCTTTTTTCCTCCCTGCTTTGAGTCTCATTCATTTGATGCAGGAAAGAACTCTCAAACTCAGAAGAACTGCTTCAAATAAAGCATCAACATAGATAGCTTGATAGTTTCATTAAGTACCTGCAGCCCCAAGATCAGAAATCACATCCTGTTCCACATTAATGAAACATAATTATTTAAAGTTATCTTAAAGGATCCAGCTAAAGCAGGCAAGAAACTTGGGTTGGAAAAAAAAAAAAACAAAACTGTATTTATGTTCTCTGACACACATCAGCAAGCTTCTTTTTAGAATTTATAGGAATGGGCCTTTTTTGATCAGTGCATCTTTTTATCCAGAGTCCTCAAGATGTTGATAGCATTTATATAGCAAAATACCCCATTCTTGGTTAAAATCTTAGAACATCTTGCTCTCTGAATATTTCCAACCTAGGGTAGGTTTCTTTTCATCTCTCCCACATTCCAGCTGGAAATTGTACTCGGTGTCAAACCAGGTGTAGATTATGTAGGAGTGAAGATTGGAATGGAGAGGAACAATGTATGCGTGGGGAAGAGATAGGCTTTCCACCTGTGTGTGAAATTTGATTAAGCTTCAAAGCTTAAATTTGTGATGGCCCTGCCGACTACCCTGGGATTTGTGTAGAGTAAGTTCAATTTCTGAAACACCCAAAGCTCGGGCTGTCCTAGCATCTGGTTGGCTCTCAAGAGGAAACCTCATGATTTCCCCAGACCAGTTTTTTTGTTTGTTTATTTGGATTATCTGTGCGTTTTTGCTTTTTTGTTTTTGTTGATTGGTTGGCTTTTTCAGGTTTGGTTTGGTTTGAAGTCTGCATGGAGAGGGATATAGGATGTGGTATAGATAAGGATTTGGATGAAGCATGCTTACAAATAATTTCAAAAATGATCTGTCTAGCATTGTTTGTGGGTAACAGATAAGGGAGAGTGGGCTTTTATGGAATGCCTCCTTTCATGAGTTTTCCATTGGAGTCTCTCCTAATGAAGCAGAGCAGTTTATTTAGTTGCCGTCTCTAAAAACAGGTTCAAGATAAGCCCCAGTACAAGGTATTTCTGCTTCTAGCTGTGTGATCTTAAGTGAATAACTAAACCTTTTCCTCTGGAGATGGTGATAATGTATGGAGGGGGGAGAAAACACCCATTATGCCACTAAATCTGGTTATTTGTATATCAACCAATACCTCACAACCTAACGTTTTAAAAGTACTCGTCTTACTGGAAAATTACAAATCCCTGTTGATTTCATTTGTTTGGGTGATAACAACAAAACTGTCTATTCTGTAGTTGTAATCCAGAACACCTAACCAGTTTAGGAAGAACAAGCAGGGGTGTGAGTCTCATTGCAAAGAATTAACTGCTTGAATACAACTCAACAAAAGAATCAGAAATCACAAAGTCACAAAACATCTGACCTTTTCGAGTGTGAGTACCACTCACTGTAGGAGAACGCCTACCTGTGTTAATTTCATTAGCTCACAAAATAAACAAGCCTGCTGTTTCTTTAGTAAACTAATGATTAAAGCAGCCAATTTGTCTGGTCCAGGAGCTTTCAGGGACTACTTGGGATGTTTATTGGGCCTAGAATTCACTAGTCTGGATTTAGTTTACTAGAGATTTTTGGAAATTCCCAAAAACTAGAATAAAGAAGTGACTAAGTCTATACATCTGTCAGAATTGGGAAGGAGAAACTTCTCTGTGAGATCCTCTTTTTCAGAGGATGACTTCCCTTTGGAATGTGGACAGGTAAGCAGCTGAATATTCTGCCTTAATTTCAGTTAAAGTCAAGTGTTACAGGTTAAATGCAGAGGTATTTCACAACTTTAGCCCAGAGAGCCTTTGAGGCCCGCATTTCAATCTTATCCAAGGCTTCCATACTCTACCCCAAGGAGAGGATTTGCTTTTTGGAAGATTGCCTTTCGCTGTAGGGGTTCTAGAAGTGCCATTGTGATTTGCAAATGTTCTTACCAGGGATAAACACATGGAAGTAAAAATGATTCTGAGCTCTCCTGGTAGCTGTACCCGAGCTAAACAAGGAGAATATCTGGATTTAATTTCAAGTAATGCATGGTAGTACCTTTTCCTTGTTAATCTCTTAGACAAAATGTATATACCTATACTGGCATTCTTGGAGTCCTTTAGTGTTACTTTTCCCAGTTCATTTTAAGCTTTAAAGTAGGCAGACACTGAGGAGATAACGTTGTGTTTATATTACCATTTTTAAAGAGGCAGGTTATAAAAATCAAGGTGATTTGTATACTATATTTTAAATGATTGAAGCAGGACTGGCCTTGGAAAGGAGACCTTTAAGAAAATACACATTTTCCGGGGTGCCTGGATGGCTCAGTCGGTTAACTGTCCGACTTCGGCCCAGGTCACGATCTCACAGTTCGGGAGTTCGGGCCCTGCGTTGGGAGCCTGCTTCAGATTCTGTGTCTCCCTCTTTCTCTGCCCCTCCCCCACTCACAGTCTGTCTCTCTCAAAAATATAAAAAATAAACATTACAAAAAAATTTTTTAAAAATACACGTTTTCTTGTGCCAACTCAGTGGGTAGCATAAGGAAAACCACCAAAATTCTATGAGAAAAATACTGTAGTGACCACTCATTCTTTTGATGACTGTCTTCCTGGTACGATTAAGGTCCAGAACATATTCACATCCTACTTTACAGTCCTGGCCTCTTCAGAAGCCACTGAGGACACTATTAACCTGCTACCCCAGTACCAACAGGCTCAGGTGACTTTCTATAATAGCTGTACTGAGGTCTGACCAATGCAGACCTTTGTATGAACAGGACATTTGCCCTTTACACAGCAATTCCACTGCCTGGTCCAACTCGCTTAACTCATAAACTTGGTAACTGGTGAGACAGATATAAAAGTTAAGATTGTCTATAGCTAGGAAAAATAGCATCCTAGGCCAGATAGTACCCCTGGAGAACAACCATATGGTCAGCAGATTTGCATTTGTGTTTACCTTAAAGACTGTTTTATATAAAAACTAAAATAGTGGAAGAGCCTTTGAAGAAACATGAAGACAAGAAGACCTACACATTTTTATGGAGGATGTAAATCCAGGTTGTATGAAATACTTCATATTAACCCAACCATGCCTCTTCGTTTTTATTAAAATGCTTGTCATTGAGGGGCGCCTGGGTGGCTCAGTCAGTTGAGTGCCTGACTTCGGCTCAGGTCATGATCTCACAGTCCGTGGGTCTGGGCCCCACATCAGGCTCTGTGCTGACAGCTCGGAGCCTGGAGCCTGCTTCGGATTCTGTGTCTCCACTTATGCTCTCAGATAGATGATAGATAGATAGACAGACAGACAGAGACAGATAGGGAATGATAAACACAAACTTCAAGACAGTGGTTATCTCCAGTGGAGAAGCTGCGGGGATGGGATTAGGGAAAAACACAGTATATTATTCTATTCAATAAGTTGGGTGGTAGGTTTCCTGGTGTTTATCTGATGCTTCGTACGTGTGTATTAAATACTATATAACTGGGCATTAAATACTATATAACATAGCACCAGGCTATGAGCTGTCAGCACAGACCCTGGGTGGCTCAATCAGTTAAGCATCCGACTTCGGCTCAGGTCATGATCTCATGGTTTGTGGGTTCGAGCCCCACATCCGGCTCTGTGCTGACAGCTCAGAGCCTGGAACCTGCTTCACATTCTATGTCTCCCTCTCTCTCTGCCCCTCCCCTACTTCCACTCTGTCTCTCAAAAATAAATATTTTAAAAAATAAAATGAATAAATACTATATAACTTTAAAACATTAGGAACAAGTATTACATAGTTGCAGAGTGCTTACTGTAGGCAAACCACTGTTCTTACTTGACATTTTACATACTTTAACCCAGGGTTAGGAAAAAGAGGCCCAGAAAACTATCTTTGCCAAGGATCCATGGCTTATTAGTACTGAGCTGTGACCATAACCTGGGACTTCTGATTTCTAATTTACTGCTTTTGGCTTCTAGACCCTTCCTGTTTCCCTAAATGGTAATTTGCACCCAACCTCTCACTCTCCCAGGCTGTGAGTTTCCTTTTGAACTCATTTCCATGTCTGTCACCTTGGACTTCATAGTCACTCCGGTGGCCTAAATCAGCACCCTGAATTCTCTTGACCGCATTGCTTTTTTACTGTCTCTGCGTCACCAATTCCCAAGTCAAGTGGAACCCACTATCTCTTACACCCTATTTCTTCTGGGTTCTTGAGCATGGTGGTAGAAAATCACCTAAATATGCCAACTGACTCCACTGCAGATGTATGATTTCTTAACTCGGGTATTCATTCTTGTTGGGCTTTTTCAAATTTACCTGGTGACCCCTGCACCCTTTTTATTGTTCTCAACTTTATCTTTTTTAAATTTTTTTAAATGTTTTATTTATTTTTGAGAGAGAGACAGAGTGCAAGCAGGGGAGGGATAGAGAGAGAGGGAGACACAATCCGAAGCAAGCACCAAGCTATAAGCCGTCAGCACAGAGCCTGATGCGGGACTCGAACCCACAAACTGTGAGATCATGACCTGAGCCGATGTTGGACACTTAACTGAGTCACCCAGGCGCCCCTATTGTTCTCAACTTTATAGTCCCTATTTCCCATCCTTACTTTCAGCAGATGGCTTTGCCTCTTACTCTCTAGAGAAAATAGTGGTCATCAAACTTAGCTTCCTCTTTTTCCCATCCCCAGACTAAACTCTTAGAGCATCCACTTTGCCTTTATCTCAGGGGTATGCTTCCTCTCCAAGGCTAACCTCACCCTTGCTACCTGCTCTGTATCCCAGTGTATTAGTTATCTGTTGGTGCGTAACATTTCCCCAAAGCTTAGCGGATAAACCAATAATAAACATCTATTACCTTCAGAGTTTCTATGGGTAAGGAGTGACTTAGGCGGGTGATCCTGGTTTGGGGTCTTTTATGTGATTGCAATCAAGATCAGCCCGTGCTGCAGTTTCTTGTACACTTGACCGAGGTTGGAGGTTTTGCTTCTAAGGTGGCTCACTTACTCGCTTGGCAGATCAGTGTTGGTTGGTGGCAGAAATCTGAGTGTCTTCACAACATGTCAGCTGCCTCCCTTCAGAGAGAGTAAGTTAAGAGCAAGATGGAAACCGTAAATTATTTTATGACCTAACAAGAGTTACACAGTATCATTTCCACAGTATGCTTTTGGAGACACAGCTGAGCTGTGGGAGGGGGTTTTACAGGAGCACGAGCACAAGGATCACCGGGGACTATCTTGGAGGCTGGCTGTCACACCCACTTCTATCCTCCACTGTCTTCCAGAAGTTATTTGCTCTTTTCTCTTTACCTTAATTTTATTTCTCTTAAACTCTTTTTATGTGTTATACTTTTCGTTAATAAATAGCCTTTGGGGCGCCTGGGTGGCTCAGTCGGTTGAGCATCCAACTTCGGCTCAGGTCATAATCTCGTGGTCTGTGGGTTCAAGCCCCGCTGTCTCGGGTTCTGTGCTGACAGCTCGGAGCCTGGAGCCTGCTTGGGATTCTGTGTCTTCCTCTCTCTCTGCCCCTTCCCCGCTCATGCTCTGTCTCTCTCTGTCAAAAATAAACATTGAAAAAAAATTTTTTTGTAAATAAATAAATAGCCTTTAAGCTCCAAAAATGCTAAGGTTACATTTGTTCTTTTAAAAAAACACACACACCTAGGGCTTCTGGGTGGGTGGTCAGCGGGTGAAGCGTCCAACTCGTGGTTTCAGCTCAGGCCCTGATCACACAGTTCATGGATTCAAGCCCTGAGTTGGGCCCAGTGCTGACAGTGCAGAGCCTGCCCAGGATTCTCTCTCCCTCTCTCGCTCTGCCTCTCCCCCATTCTCTCTCTCTCTCTCTAAATAAACATTAAAAAAAATTTTTTTATCTAGTAATTCTTTCCCAATTTACCTAATAATAGTTGCAGAGGCTTTTTGAGCACTTGATGTGCCAAGCACTGTACAAAAGCACATTGTATGTGGGGCGCCTGGGTGTCTCAGTCGGTTGAGCTTCCGACTTCGGCTCAGGTCACAATCTCACGGTTCATGAGTTCAAGTGCCGAGTTGGGCTCTGTGCTGACAGCTCAGAACCTGGAGCCTGCTTCGGATTCTGTGTCTCCCTCTCTCTCTGCCCCTCCCCTGCTCGAGCTGTGTCTCTATCTCTCTCAAAAGTAAATAAACATTTAAAAAATTAATTTTTAATTAATTAATTCCAATTAATTCCACATAAGCCCATGAAGTAGATATTATTAGGTCCCCATTTGGTAGATGAGGAAACTGTGGATTATAGAATATACAAGATTTGACCAGAGTTACTTAATTACTGTATGTAGGAACAAGAATTGGAGTTAGGTCTGTGACCCCTAAAGGCAGTATTCTCTTTTTTTTTTAATTTTTTTTTTCAATGTTTGTTATTTTTGAGAGAGAGACAGAGTGTGAGCGGGGGAGAGGCAGAGAGAGAGACACACACAGAATCCGAAGCAAGCTCCAGGCTCCGAGCTGTCAGCACAAAACCCGATGTGGGGCTCGAACCCACCAACTGTGATATCATGACCTGAGCCGAAGTCAGACGCTCAACTGACTGAACCACCCAGGCACCCCCTAAAGGTAGTACTCTTTTTTTTTTATGTTTATTTATATTTGAGGGAAAGAGAGAGACAGAGAGACAGAGCGTGAGCAGGGGAGGGGCAGAGAGAGATGGAGACAGAATCTGAAGCAGACTCCAGGCTCCGAGCTGTCAGCACAGAGCTCGATGTGGGGCTCGAACTCACCAACCACGAGATCTTGACCTGATCCGAGCTGGATGCTTAACCAGCTGAGCCACCCAGGTGCCCCTAAAGGCAGTATTCTTAATCCCACTGTGTTTTATACTTGCTCCAGCCCTGCTGTCTCCCCATCCTGTTCATAGTCAAACTATAGTGAACTCACCATCTCTCCAACACTGTGCTGTTTAGTGACTGTACCTTGGTACATCTTATTTCCTAAAATGCATTCGTTTCCTCCCTGTGCCAACACTTTTCTGCTTAGCATCTTCCACCTTCAAGTTCCAACTCAAATGTTATCTCCTTGGATAACTATTCCAGCCTCTCTGATCTAGGCTCCTACTGTCCTCTGTTCACACTATATTTTTAATGTTTATTTACTTTCTGAGAGAGAGAGACAGGGTGTGTGAGCAGGCAAGGGGCAGAGAGAGAGGGAGACACAGAATCGGAAGCAGGCTCCAGGCTCTGAGCTGTCAGCACAGAGCCCGACACGGGGCCTGAACCCACGAACCGTGAGATCATGACCTGAGCCGAAGTCAGACACTTTTAACTGACTGAGACACCCAGGCGCCCCTGTTCACACTATTTTTAATAGCATTTATTGAGTTGTGTTATAATTATCTTCTAAATGCCTGCATCAGGCAAGGTTTAGAACAGGAAACAGAAACTCACAGTATCTCAGTATTCTTAAGGAAAAAGGAAACTTAATGCAGAGCATTAAGTGCTTACAAAAATCACTTGAATAGCTGGAGAAGCAAACTATGGCGGGGCCTCTAGGAATGATTCCCAGAACACTACTGAACTAACCCACCTGGGGAGCTGCAGTCTCCGATGGCCGCTGAAATACTGAGTTTGAGAACATAGTGCCGTAGCTACAATCCAGGGATCAGGAAGCTGCCACAAACAGTCCTACAACATATATAGTATCAGAGTTTTACAGAGCTACTGACCGATGTAAACATCCAAATGTATGGTCAGCAGAGGAAGGAAAAAGGAAACTAGATAGTCAGCACCTGAAGCACTGAGAGTTTACTCTAGGGCCTGTTGAGGTTTTTGAATATTTGTTTTACAATAAGATTAGGTCACTCTTTTTTTTTTCATGAGGAAATTGGTTACTTTCAAAGTTCAAAGAAAAAAGTACCATATGGCAACCTGCCCCCATGCTAAAAAAAAAAAAAAAAAAAAAAAAAAAAGCCAAAAATTTGTTGCTACAGTACGTGAGTACTAAGTGGACAAGGGCAGGCAAAAACTACTTGAGAAAAGTGGTTATGAAAGCAGTTGACAGAAGTGACATTGAACTGAGAGTCCATACAAACATACCTTCAATCTAAGACCAGCCCCGCGACCTTGGAAACCTTAAACTTTTCTGTGCCTCATAACTGTCTTCATAAAGTGAGACTGAACTTAGATAACCTCCGAGGTTCAATCCAACCCTACAATTCTGTTTTCTTAGTTATTCAATTGAAAAACATTTTGTATTTATTTTAGAGAAAGAGAGTGCAGGCGTGGGGGGCGGAGGGGGGCAGGAGTAGAGAGAATCTCCACAGACTCCACTCTGCACGGAGCCTAGTGCAGGGCTCTACCCCACAACCCTGGGATCATGACCTGAGCCAAAATCAAGAGTCGGACGTTCAACCTACGGAGCCACCCAGGCGCCCCCAAAACACATTAGTGTTGTTTTTTTTTTTTTAAGAGGAAGATTATACAACCATTTTTAGGGCTTTCTTTACTTTTTGATCATTCTGTAAAATTTTCCTGTCAACCTTAAAATATTCTCTGAGGCCATCTCGATGAGGTGAGAGAAGCAGAAAGTAACGTAGAAAGTGATGGGGTTTTGCTTCACCATGCCGAGTCACATGGAGTGTTTTAAAAGCACACCAGAGCAACTTTGGAGTTCCCTACTTTCCAGTCTGGGGTTTTGGTTAATCTGTCCCCAGGTGTCAAGGGGAAAAGAAATTCTTTAAAGAGTCATCACTGATTCCGGGAGCTAGAAAGGCTCATCACAACCTCAAAAACGAGGCTTGTTATAAAAAAAAAAAAGTGCATTAAAAGCTGTCTCCAGGCTGTGTTAGCTAGGCGAGAGATTAAATAGAGCTTTCCCCATGTCCCTGCAACCTCCTTTGGGCTATTTGAGGTGCTTGCTGGATTTTTTTGGCCTATTTTTTCTTTTTCCTTCAAGACTTGCCCTTCATTCTCTTGCTTCTCTGATGCAAACTTCTTTTCAGAACACAATTTCCAGACAAACCTTCAGATGTTAGCCAAGGGTCGGTACTGTTTTTAGTTGTTATTTCCTTCAAAATAGACACCGGCAGCGACTGGTGCTGTCTTTTTTCAGAGAATCTGTGTTGTTCCAGGCTCCGCGTGCAGCCCGTGTCATTCCTCCCCTGCTAATATGCTTTCTTAGCTTGCTTCATGCGTGTTTACCAACTCCAGTTTAGTCCCCGGGCTCTCCACCCTTCACCCCGCCCCCTGAGCTGTGCATTTCAAAACGTAGAGAAAAAAATGACAGCTTCTTCTCAGGCCCCTCCGGTGAAGGCTGCAGAATCACCAGGGCCAGTATGTCAGAGTGTACAGCCTTTACCAAAACTTTGCACAGACATATTTTGGATAAGCAAAAGAGAAAGCCACTCAACATGTAACACACAGCCTCTTTTCCAAGGACCTCTAACAGACGGGCAGGCCCAGGGCTGCCTCTCCTCAGTGCAGAAGATAAATGAGATGACAGTGAATGAGCAGGGCTTAGTCCTTAGCCAAGGATGATCCAAACTCCAATGTTGTATCTATTGCTACATGCAGCAAATTAAATGGGACGTACACATGAAGATTTGTTATAGTTACAGTCCTGTCCTCGGGCCTTTTATAGTCAAAGGCACTGTTTCTCAAAGCATAATCCAAATATCACCTACATCATAATTACTTGGGTGCTTATTTTAAAATGCAGATGCCTGGGCTTTGATCCAGACTTACTAAATCAGAATATCTGGAAGCAGCACACAGGAATCTGTTTTTCACAATATACCTCACATCATTCTTCTGTACAGTAAGGTTTCTAAAAGTACATGTTACTTTGAATAAAGGCTTTTTAGGAATTCACCAGGAAGATATTCACACTATTTGAGTTTTTAAGGACCTAGGTCCTTCATGGATCCTTAAAACTGTACACACTAATCACAAAGTAAAGAGTATAGTATAGTAACTATTAAGAATATGAGATAATAAAGGAACGGTACCTGAATCATAAGATCATTTAAAGGCATAAATGGAAGGGACACCTGGGTGGCTCAGTGGGTTAAGCATTGGACTCTTGATCTCGGCTCAGGTCATGATCTCACTGTTGCTAAGATCAAGCCCCGCATCAAGCTGTGCACTGTCAACTTGGGATTCTGTCTTCTCTCTCTGCCCCTCCCCTGAGTTCTCTCTCTTTCTCTCTCAAAGTAAATAAACATTTTTTTTAAGGTATAAATGGGGAGGAAATGCACTAAAGTTTTTAATAGTGTTAACTATAAGCACTGTAGTGAATAAACTGAGGACATTTAATACACAGATGACATGATGTACACACAGCACAAGATTATCCCCATACATTGTCTTTACTCCTTGATTTCCAATTTTTAAAACAAAAATTTGAGGGGCACCTGGGTGGCTCAATCGGTTGAGCATCCAGCTTTGCCTCAGGTCATGATCTTGTAGTCTGTGGGTTCAAGACCCGCGGTGGGCTCTGTGCTGATAGCTCAGAGCTTAGAGCCTGCTGTGGATTCTGTGTCTCCCTCTCTTCTGCCCCTCCCCTGCTTGTGGTCTGTATCTCTCTCTCTCTCAAAAATAAATAAGCATTAAAAAAATTTTTTTAATAAAAATTTGAAAGACAGAGGGCATCCTTTCAGTCAAGGTCAGGCATCCAAAACAATAAAAAAGAAATGACTGCTTTTTACTTAACCTTGGTAGATCACAATGTAGTCGGGGAAAGGAGAGTAGATTTCTGGATCTGGTGTCATTTGTTTCCCTAGCCCTGTACCCTCCATGGATTGACGTTATTGTGTGTCCTACTCAATTTTAAGGGTATTTATTGACAGTGTCCCATTTCACCAATAAAAGATTCATTTGAGAGCTGTCACTACTTATAAATGACCTTCACTTCTGAAATGACTTTCATGGTTTCCACCATGAAATGATTGAATGATCGCTGGTAGGTCCTAAAGGAGTTGTCTTTGCTAGTAGGCATGGGAAGAGAACAGCCATGAGTATGAGGAGAGCAGTAGAGAGGACACCCCACCCCCCGGATCTCCCATATCTCTCTGTCAGGTGGGGGACATAGAGACAAGGGCAATTCTTTATCTATCTTTTTTTCTCCCTGCCCCTAAGGTGAACAGGGACCCTGTGATCCATGCCTAAGTATAACGCCACCTACCTGCTGCTTTCTGTTTGTGGACATAGTTAACAGGTGTGAAGAAGGGCATAGATTTCAACCACCCCCCGCACCTAGGGCAACTGATGCAAGGAGGTGAGGCCCTTTATCCAGCCTCTTAGAGACTTTTGGAGAGGGAAAGAATAGCATATGGAGGAAATTGTACACAGCTCTCCCTGGAGTCCAGCCTTCTGAAAAGGCAGTTTCTAAGAGAGAAAAATGTGGCCTCAACAGATTGAGAAGGAAGAATTTAACCTTGGAATAAAGGTGGAGTATTAGTGAAGTTTTACTCTCCATATTCCAAAGAGAAAGCTAAAAGGAGGGTTGTCGATCTCCTTGATGTCCAGCAGGTAGAGATGCAGTCTAAGTCTGCCTGGGGCTGCAGTGGAAAATACTGGGCAATAAGCAGCTTCCAGAGTCTTCTGAAGCCTGAGAGAGAGAATAAGCAAGGTACCTTTGTTGCTTCCCAGTCCCCACTTACCTAAACCTATTTACACCCCATTTTCTTCCTTCCCTTTCTTGGAGACTTTGACCTCACACTAGGACCTCTCAGCTTCTGATACGAGGCTGGGAAGGAGGGATACAAAGAACTCTAAGGTGGCAGAAGGATGGGAAGAAGGGGATCACAGACACATTTGAAGGAGTTTCCTGACGTCCAGGTCTCGGCTGTGTAACACAGATCCTGGGTTGGCAGTGAGGTGTCCTGCCTGCCGGTCTAGAAATGCCAGCATCTTAAACCCATGGAGAGACCATGCTTCTAAAATTCTGCCATATATATACACAAATCTAAAAGTGACACAAACCAGGACCAGCAAATCAGACAAGATGCAGCATAGGTATCCCGCCAGCCATGTGGCATCTGTGGATATGCCAGGCACCAAGTAAAGGCATGGGTGGGCACCCTCCCTACCAGTGGGCAGCAGGCCATGACCATCAGCTGGATACGATCAGCCTGCCAAACTGGAGGGCATCCCAGGGCATTGTGCCCATCCGCTTCCCCTGCCACAGACTGAATGGAGCCCAGAACTTCTGCGAGAACCTCCTGCATATGGAGAAATAGATTCAGTTTGTCACTGAGAGCGACAGGAGAAAGGGAGGCAGGCAAAGGGGGTAGCATTCTATCTGCAAACCATAGCAGAAGCTCTTCATCTTTGCCCTTCCACTGGAAAAGAAAAGTCTAGAAATGGACCTTCTGAATATAACCCAGAACTTGAGGTTGAGTGTTAGGATAAATGGGAGTGGGATACACGGGAATTAGTAGAGTGGAAGGCAAACGTGGCTTGGTGGAAAGAACTAACTTGGGATAACGATACTTGGATTCTATCCCACGTTAGCTGTATGACCTTGGGCAAGTTACTTCATTTCTCTGGGCCTTGGTTTCCTTATCTGTAAAATGAGGACATTGGACTAGACAGTATCTAGAATATCTTCCTCCTCTAATATCTGCTATTTAGTTTTGAGCAGTGATTGACTCTCCCTTGTTTTTTAAATTTTTTTTTAATGTTTATTTATTTTTGAGACAGAGAGAGACAGAGCATGAATGGGGGAGGGGCAGAGAGAGAGGGAGACACAGGATCGGAAGCAGGCTCCAGGCTCTGAGCCATCAGCCCAGAGCCCGACGCGGGGCTCGAACTCACGAACCGTGAGATCGTGACCTGAGCTGAAGTCGGACGCTCAACCGACGGAGCCACCCAGGCGCCCCGACTTTCCCTTGTTGAGGGTGACCCATATAGCACCCACAGAACCCTGTGTGACCCCAGGCATAAGCTGTGTCTAAACTAAGGGAACCATGTACTGGGGGGGCGGGGAGGGGAAGTGAAAGTTCTGAGTTCCTAGTGTCCCTACTCGTGCTACCTCTGTTCCCACACTGGACGTCCACCGCCACAGGGATGTGAAGTCCACAGACCTCCTAGTCTTCTGTGTACTGAGAAGGCTGGAGGCCCTAGTCAACCTTGTAACTCAAAGAATCTAAAACTATTGTGTCAAAAATAAAGTGATGCTCATCTAGGTAATATCCTTTGTGCAGGATTCCTCCCCCACCGTCTGCAGTTTCACTTTCTACAGTTTGAGTTACTTGCGGTCAGCCGCGGCCCAGAAGCAGAGGAGCCTCAGACAAGATGTCAGAAGGTCAGTAGTAACCGATGTCATTCGCCTCTCTGTATCTCATCACGGAGGCATTATCTCATATGATCATCGTAAGAAGAAGGAGGAGTACAGCACAGAGATATTTTGAAAAAGAAATCACATTTATAACTTTCGTCACAATATATCATTATGATTGTCTTATTGCTCTTGTTAATCTCTTACTGTGCCTAATTTATAAATTAAATGTTATAGGTATGTGTGTATAGGAAAAAACAAAGTATGTATAGGGTTCAGTACCGTCTAAGTTTCAGGTATCCAGGGAGATATCCCCTGCAGATAAGAAGGGACAACTGTATTGCTACATACTGAGTCTGGGCCCAGTGCAAGTCTGTCTCTGATCTCTGCTCCATTGCCTACAGAGCTCCCCCTCCTCACTCAAGCCCCTTCCTGCTGATGCAGATTCACAGTAGGCTGGCCATTGGTTCTGGCTGCCTGTGCAATGTTCACCTCGCCCCTGGGCAAGGACTTGTGCCTGAAGTGATCCTGTGAAGAGAGCCAACACTTCACCTTCCCCCGCACCCCACCCCCAGGCACTATCTCACTTCCTTTGTCCAGGTGAGTTTCCAGTATCCTCTAGATACTGGAAGTTTCCATAGGATACTGGAAACTCCCCATTTACCAAAGCTTCCCTATATACCCAGGCCTAAGAACATATTCCACTGCCGAACTGAGAACGGAGAATTCTGGGGGATTCCGGAATGACAAATAACAATACTCATCCTGAGACCTGAGTTCTACTCCTTTATCCTCACCTCCACCCTGGGGACTCGTAAATACCCTCAGAAATAAAAAAACGGTCAGAATGGACCGATTGACATCTTGGTTTTCCTCATTCGGATGTGTCATACTGAATTTCAAGGGGAATGTCATTTCACCTCCCATATTTTGCCAGATATTTCTTTTTTTTTTTTTTTAATTTTTTTTTCCAACGTTTTTTATTTATTTTTGGGACAGAGAGAGACAGAGCATGAACGGGGGAGGGGCAGAGAGAGAAGGAGACACAGAATCGGAAACAGGCTCCAGGCTCCGAGCCATCAGCCCAGAGCCCGACGCCGGGCTCGAACTCACGGACCGCGAGATCGTGACCTGGCTGAAGTCGGACGCTTAACCGACTGCGCCACCCAGGCGCCCCTTGCCAGATATTTCAATATGCTCTAATCTCCAAGGCGGAAGTGGGAAGGGAGGTGATGCAGTAACTTGAAGTAAAATAGGTAGAACTCATGAGTCCTACTTTCAAGGAATTTCTAATCTGCACTCGGTACCTATTGATGCATAACGAATCGCCCCCAAATGTAGCGACTTAAAACAACAGTAAACATTTATTCTCTCACACAGTTCCTGTGGGTCAAGAACTCAGAAGCAGCTTAGCTAGGTGGTTCTGAGCCGAAGGTCTCTCATGAGGTTGTAGTTAAGATGTCAACGGGGGCTGCAGTTTTCTGAAAGCTCAGCTAGGGTTGGTCACCTTGTACTGCAAGGTGACTCATGTGCACGAACTCAAATTCTGGCAAGTCGGTGCTGGCTCTTGGTGGAGGGCCCTAGTTCCTCACCACATGGGTCCTGCCATAGAGCTGCTTGAGTGTCACCATGACATGGCAGCTGCCTTCCCTCAAAGCAAGTGATCCAAGAGGCACACCAAGGTAGAAGCTGCAATGTCTGTTTATGACTCAGCCTTGAAAGTCACATATGTCGCTTCCACAGTATTGTATTGTAGGAAGCCATGTAGGAAGGGAACACAGAAAGGGCATGAATACCATGAGATGAGGATCATTGAGCTATCTTGGAGGCTAGCTACCCCATAATCCATCAAGTATTTCAAGGTTATCGTAAATAATATATTATGCTAAATAGAGGAGGTTGGATGTTTAAACGCCTGCAAGAAATTTTTTTAATGTTTATTTCTTTTTGAGAGATGAGCAGAGAGACAGAGTATGAGTCGGGGGAGGGCAGAGAGAGGGAGACACAGAATCTGAAGCAGGCTCCAGGCTCTGAGCTGTCAGCACAGAGCCGGGCGCGGGGCTCTAACTCACGAACCACGAGATCGTGACCTGAGCTGAAGTCAGACGCTTAACCACCCAGAGCACCCAGGTGCCCCCGCCTGCAAGAAATTTGAGTATGCTCACGATAGATCAAATTCCACACTTTTTCGCAAAATGCCATTAAAAGAAACTAGACCCTTTGCCATTGCCCTGAAAGAAAGAAAGAAAGAAAGAAAGAAAGAAAGAAAGAAAGAAAGAAAAGAAAAAAAGGAGAAAAGAAAAGAAAAGAGAAAAATAAAATTAGACCTCAGCAGATTCTATTTTCATTGAAACTGGTTCAATTTGATTTTTGAACTCCTTAAAAATATTCTTCAAAGTAGGCTGAGATTTCATGATTTCATGGTGCTCTTAATCTTTTTCAAAAAACATAGGCCATGCTGCTGTAACAAAGAGACCCACAGAGTGGTTCAAATAAAGGAATAAACCAGAAGGAGATGGGTAGGTAGTCCTTGACTAGTGGAGAAGTCTTGTATGGCTTGGTGGAAGGTGGCTACTTAGTTTGTCACTATGTCCCAGCAAGCAAAAGGAAGAAAGAGGAAGCCAAGGGCAATCAGCTTTCCTTTTTAAGAATATGACCCAGAAGTTACACGCATTGGTTCATTCACATTCCATTTACCAGAACTTGGTTATGTGGCCACTCCTACTATAAGATAGGCTTGGGGGGAGGGGGTGGCGTCTGGACAGCTCAGTTGGTTAAGTGTCTGACTGTTGATTTCAGCTCAGGTCATGGTCTCATGGTTCATGGATTCAAGCCTCACGTCCGCCTCTGCAGTGACAGTGCGGAGCCTGCTTGGGATTCTCTCTCTTTCCCTCCCTCTCTCAAAATAAATAAATAAACTTTCAAAGAAATTTAATTTAAAGGAAAGAAAGAAAGGCTGGGCAGAGTAGTATCTAGCCAACAGCCATGTATCCTGCTAAACTTCAGTGTGGGTAGCAGAGTGGAAGGGTCGTATTACTAAAAAAAAAAAAGAAGAAGAAGAAGAAACTGGACGTTGGGAGACAATGGTCTCTACCATACCTGCAAATCTGGTTCTGTGGGGACAGCTTCAAGTGAACAATTTTAACAAGCCGTTAGATCACATCTCCAGATACATTTCAAGAATTGGATGTATATCCAAAGCACGATAGCAAGAAGTGCTATCTTGCTAGAAGATTATCTTGTTAAAAAAATTATTTGTCATGGCACCTGAGTGGCTCAGCCGGTTAAGTGTCTGACTTCGGCTTAGGTCATGATCTCACAATTTGTGAGTTCAAGCCCTACATGGGGCTCTGTGCTAACAGCTCAGAGCCTGGAGCCTGCCTCAGATTCTGTGTCTTTCTCTCTTTCGGCCCCTCCTCTGCTCAAGCTCTGTGTCTCTCTAACTCTCAAAACTAAACATAAAATTTTTCTTTTAATTTTTTAATTAAAAAATTGTCATACAGTTCAGAAATTAATTTTGTAATATCACTGTTATGTTTACCTTTGCTTTTTTGGGTTTTTAAATTTTCTTTTTATGTTTATTCATTTCCTGAGACAGAGACAGAGTGCAAGCAGGGGAGGGGCAGAGAGAGAGGGAGACACAGAATCCAAAGCAGGCTCCAGGCTCTGAGCTGCCAGCACAGAGCCTGATGTGGGGCTTGAACTCATTAACCGCAAGATCATGACCTGGGCTGAAGTCAGATACTTAACCGACTGAGCCACCCAGGCACCCCTACCATTGTTGTTGTTGTTGTTGTTTAAGTAAACTCTACCCCCAACATGGGACTCGAACTCATACCCCTGAGATCAAGCGTCACATGCTCTACTGACTGAACCAGCCAGGCACCCCACCATTGCTTTTGCAAAAAGGTTTAATTTATTCAAATAATATTTACTGAACTGGGCAATGTGCTAGACAACGGAAAAACTGAAGTAAACAAGACCCTTACCTCACAGAACTGAGTTTAGTGGGTGTGAGAAAAGACAGGATTGATTCATTTTCAGAAATACCAAATAAAAGCTGTGCTGTCTAGTTAACAGTAGGTTTACAACCTGTTGGAAATATATATGAACCCCCCCCCCCCATAATGGAGTCCCAATCCCTTCAACACTTTACTTCCTGGTTCTTCTTACCCTCTCTGTTTCAGAGGCTTATTTTCGTGGGCTTTGCAATGAGCATGTGTCAAAGACCAGAGGGAGGAAGGACTGAAAGACTCTGTCACCTCAGGAAATGTACATTTGCTCCCATCAGACTACTTTTTTTGTTTGTTTTTAACGTTTATCTGTTATTGAGAGATAGAGACAAAGAGCACGAGCAGGGGGAAGGGCCAAGAGATGGAGAGATGGAGAGATGGAGAGACAGAGAATCTGAAGCAGGCTCCAGGCCCTGAGCTGTCAGCACAGAGCCCGACGCGGGGCTCGAACTCACAATCCACGAGATCATGACCAAAGCTGAAGTCAGATGCTTAACCGACTGAGCCACCCAGGGTCCCCTCATCAGACTATTTTTTTACCTTACTACTACGCCTTATATGGGCATAGGCGACACCCGGGTAAGGTTGTAACTTCTGTAGTACTCAGCCAATGAGGAACCAGGGGCGGGACTTGCATACTAGGAGATAAATTGCCTGCTGTGACTGGCCGAGCATGCCTGTCCATCAGACACCTGCTTTTGCAGGAACGTTGACGAAAGCCTGGCTTCACTGTGCTCCAAGTCTCCGAGTCCCTCCTTTGATTGGGTCAGTGGGCTTATTTCTCACAGTGGGCAAGACAAACAAGAAGATACAGTGCAATGACTAGAAGTCTAGGGAACTGGGAGAGGATTAAGGAGGAAGTAATGTCTGTGCTGAGAACTGACCAATTAAATACATCCCGTTTCATTCAAAGAGCTTATCAGACTTTGAATAGATTTCAGATTCATCAGCCAGATTGGATGAGGTTTTAATATTTGCAGTCACGCACTGCAGCAGGTGATGATACATGCACCATGTTCCTTTAATTCTCCCAACAAGTCAAGGAAGGTATGACTTCTGCTTTACAGATGAAGGTACTGAGACTCAGGAATGTCAAGTAACTTGTTGTGAGGGAGGCAGCATTCGAACCCAGGTTATCTTTCCAGTATAACATATGCCTTTTCTGTACAGATTAAAAGCATATTAACAAAAAGCAAACGTTAGCATTAAAAATTATATGGAATATGCTTTCATAAAATATTTACCGTTTCTTCTATCATATATACATCCAAATGTACTCACTTTCTAAATGTATTCACAAGGACTTTATAAATACCCTGTATAATTAAATTCTAGACTGTGTAGTCCAGACTATGAGCACAAGAATTCAGAAGAGAGGAGCGTGACTGAGAGTTAGAAGGAGTTGGGGAAGTTTGTGCAGGCCTTGATGAGTGCCTTCCAGATGTTGGAATCACAGGAGAAAACTAAAGATAAATTCAGCACATTAGTAAAACAATACTGAATCATTGAGCCTCAAGGGACTGACTTAGAGGTTGTATCGGGAAGAGGCTTTTTCTGATCCAAACAGGTAGGGGTCGAAGGAGGCTTCAATACCAATTTATCCCCATTTAAGTGGCCCTGGTAGCTGTGGCCCAACTCCCTCCCCTTTTCTAGGAAAACATATATTCCAGCATTCCCAAGATCTCCCTCTCCTCCTCCTGTATCATCATGTTATCACTTTGCATATCAAGAAATATATATTGGGGAGCCTGGGCGGCGCAGTCAGTTAAGCATCCGACTTCAGCTCAGGTCATGATCTCACGGTTCGTGGGTTTGAGCCTTGCATTGGACTCTGTGCTGACAGCTTGGAGCCTGGAGCCTGTTTCGGATTTGGTGTCTCCCTCTCTCATGCTCATACTCTCTCTCACTCTCTCAAAAATAAATAAACAATAAAAAATTAAATATATATATATATATATGTATATATTATTTTCCTAATGCTAGTCTGAGGGCCAAATCAATGGACAGACACACAGTCCTTGTTCCAGTAAAGCTTCCAGTCTAATGGGGATGCAAACAGATAATTTAGAGAAAAGAATGGGGCAAACGTAGCCCAAAATGAAGCATAATTGCTCCCCTTAGATGTACTTCTAGCTATACCATAGAGAGGTCACGGCAAACTCCTTTACATGGAAGAGAACACCAGGCACGGATGGCACGGTCCCAGGCTGAACCAGGTTACTTGAGCCCCCCAAACCTCTGGTCAATCCAGAACAGTCACCTGGAAAAGGGGGAAGAGGCCTTACCTCCACTGGAACACTGCCTCTCCTATCTCTCCCCACAAATGAGCCCTGAGTGGGAAGCTGACCAAAGGAAGAAGTAGGAGGCGCTGCTAGGGTATGACAGGACCCGGCAACCTGGACCCGGGCCAGCGGAAAAACGCCATTGTCTCAGTTGCTTTCTCAACTTCCTGCCCTCAAACATCTACCTCACCCAACAGGCACACTGAGTGTCAGGCCTCCCGCTCTACGCTCTACCTCCTGGCGAGGAGGCATTGCACACCAAGAGAGCCAACCCCAGCGTTCTCCTAAAGTGAGAGGGAAAAGCCGCCAGACCCGTCCCCTGTGGGGAAAAAATGACATAGCTCAGGCTTTTGGATCACTAGAGGAGGATGGTTCTAGACCTTTAATGAAGATCCAGGATACACTTATCTCCCTCAGGCTGCCCTCCTTTCTCAGGGCGGTCATCGGAGGAAGATCAGGGGTTTTCTGGCAAAAATGAGCAACAGCTAGATGGGAAAAGAGTGGGGGTGTGTCTCTGTAGGGGTCTGAGCCTTGAGGCATGTCACATTGGTGTGGTTTGTGGGAAAGGAGAATTCAACAGACTGGGTGGGGCGGTGGGTGTGTCCCAAGTAGAATGAGAGCGAGATCTACCAGAGCTCAGTTTTGTGAAGATCTCCAGGCTCCCGGCCCTACCAGCCCTCACCCTGAGCCCATTTCATGACTCTAATGAGACCAGATGCTCATTCCCAGCTGATTCCCATTCCCAACCACTGGCTTCCAGCTCCTTGGTCCCTCCCCTGTCTCCACACTCACTCCTCTGGCAGGATAGCCGGGCTTTTGGCTGGGAACCGAGCTCAAAGCGGAAACGGGCAGTTGGGAGGTGTGATTTATGTCTCTGACTTCACCCCAGGCTGGAGCCCAACACGTGGACCCTCCTCCCCTCAAAGTGTCCTTTTGGTAAATTTCCTCCTCCTCCTCCCCCTCAGAAATCTCAGGCTCTTCGAACGGGTCAGAGGTCATCTGGGGGAGCCTCCACCTCCACTACCATCCCCCCCTTCCACCACCCACCCCCACCTCCTGCTGACCGGTGATGGAACAATCTATTAACTTTACAATCGCCCACAGGAGGCAAGATTCCCCTATCAACCCAAACAATAGGGAAGTCCCTCTGTATATCTAATTCCCTTCTATCCTGCTGTTGAGCCAGTAGTTAGTTGGTGAAACAAAGGGCAGCTAGTTCACTCAGAATTCAGCCTCTGGCCTCCCAGGCTCCTGTGGCCAATTTAAAGTAATTCCCCAACTCTATGATGATACCTTCTATCTCGAAAGGCAAAGGTATCAAGGTGCCATAACTGGTAACTGTCAGGCACCTTAATGTGCATATTCATTCCCTGTCTGTCAAGGGCTGCAAATTACACCCCTCTGTCCTTCAGCTAAGTCACTCCTGAAACCCAGAGCAGAAAAGATCTTCACAGAAAGTGAGAATCCCCACAACTCCTTCCAGGGCCTCCCACCTGGTAAACACTTAGAAACGTCCTAATAGCAATCTAATTTGGGGGGCACCTGGGTGGCTCAGTCAGTTGAGTGTCTGACTCTTGATTTCATCTCACAGTTCGTGGGATCAAGCCCCACGTGGGGCTCTGTGCTGACAGCGTGGAACCTGCTTGGAATTCCCTCTCGCTCGCTCTCTGCCCCTCCCCTGCTCGTCTGTACTCTCTCTCTAAATAAATAAATATTTAAAAATAAATAATGTTTAAAAAAAAAAAGAAATCTAATTTTGCCTTTTCCTGCTTTTTCAGATTCCTCATCAGTCAGATGGCTTTGTTAACTTTAGAGGGTTGTTGGCAAGATTAAATAGACAAATTATTTGAAAGATAGAAACAGCTGCCTCATCAGATTGTTTTGAGGTTAAATGAGGTCATATACGCATAATGCTCAGATCTGTACCTGGTACTTAGCTAATTTTTCCCATAATACCTCAAAAATTGGGGAGGAACCTGAAAGTTTGCCCCTCCTAGACATCTAGAGCTCCTAGCCTCATTAGAGGCTCCTTGGATGGGAAGCTCAGATTCCTAGGTTTTAATTTCTGAAGGTACATGGTTAAATGAATGAAAGAATGAATGAATGAGTCCATCCTCCATTCACTTTTCTGGGGTCTGGCCTGGCCTGGCCTGGTTTCCTTCCCATCACCCCCTGCAGAGTCTCTCCCTCAGAGCCCTGAGCTCATCCTAGTTACCAAGTGTTTGTTTAGTCCTGCCCCCCCCTCCACCACACACACACACACACACACACACACACAAGGACTCCAACCCCCATGCTGGTTTTCCCCCACTGAGTTCTTTTTTTTTTTTTTTTTTTAACGTTTATTCATTTTTTGATAGAGAGACAGAGTGTGAGTGGAGGAGGGGCAGAGAGAGAGGGGACAGAGAGAGAAGGAGACACAGAATCCGAAGCAGGCTCCAGGCTCTGAACTGACAGCCCAGAGCCGGACGCGGGGCTCGAACTCAGGGACCCGACCGACCGTGAGATCAGGACCTGAGCTGAAGTCGGCCGCTTAACCTACTGAGCCACCCAGGCGCCCCTCCCCCACTGAGTTCTTATATAGGCATCTGAATGTGTTGGAGATGGAACTTCAGGGACCATCTAGTTCAATTCCTTGGTTTAAGAAAGAAAAAGAAAAAACTGAGAACCAGAGAAGAGCAGGGTCTTGCTCAAGCAGGAACTTCCAGGTCAAATACCTGGATCCATCCCAGAGGGTCCCTGCCTGCTGTCAGAGCTAGAAGAATTCTCATTCTCCTCTTCCTTTCTCCACCTCAGTAGGTAAAATAAGTCGCTATTTTTTAATGCCTAGAACAAAGCAAAGGCTGGAAAAGGGCTCAAGGAAGTCCCTCCACACACACCTGTGGTTTCTTCTTCATTCTTCCCTCTTAGCCCTAGATCTTATTTGGGGCCCCTTCTAGCATCCCCACAACCCTCCACCCCCACCCCAGCCCTCCAGTCACATTTATTTGGCTTCTGTCCTAACCTGCATATCACTTGCGTGTCACTCAACAATACGCTTGTTGGGTTTTGTTTTTGTTTTTTTTTAACGGACCAATGACTCTCTGGGAGTGTTTAGTCTGTACCCATGCTAATACCCAAGGGTCCTTAATGGGTCACATTTAACTGGCAGCTTCTGTGAGCATCACCCTATAAGTCACTTGGGAATTCCTTATGCCTCGGCCAGTGAGGCTCAAGTATTCCACAAAGCCAGTGGGTCAGTTTCTCCTAAAGAGAAGCCAGATCGCTTGGGTTTGAATCTCAGCTCTTCCACTTACCCTGGACTAGTTACTTAAACTCTCTGTGTCTTAGTTCCCTCATCTTAACAGGTTTAACAGTAGCTCCCTCATACAGTGGCAGTGCCAAGTAAATGAGTTAATATGTGTAAAGCTCTCATAGTATAGTACATAGTGTGTATTATAATATGTATAATCGTATATAGTATATATAACAGTAGCATACGCTATTATTATAGGAAAAGACAGTAACCCTAGGAAGCCCTGCCTCTACTCCCACCCCTATATATACCTGGGTCATATGGCCTGATTCCCCTCTTTTCCTGAGATCCCATTACCCTCCTCTAAACCAGTCCATATGGCCCCTGGGCAGTCCTTAATGCTTACCAAGCCCCCTTCCCTCCCCTGGGGCCCAAAACTGGATATGGGGGAGGGAAGGAGGAAAGGAGGGAAAAAATGTGGCCATTTTAGGGCAGAGGAGCTATTAGAGGGGAGAGGGAGTGGGGGCAGCAAGGGAATAGACCCAGAGTTGGGAGGCTCCTTATTGGGAAGGCCCCTGTCTAATTCTGGGAGACAGAGGCCAGGCCTGGGCACTCAGCCAAATCCAAAGAGCGGGCCCCAGGCTCTGTCCTGGCCCCGAAGCCAGCACTGGTGAAGGGACTAGATGCCCAGTTGCTTTGGGCCCTTCTCCACACAGTCACAGCACACAGACCCTACCCCAGTTCTACCCCTTCTGCCTAAACCTCCGCGACCATTAAAGTGGCCAGAGCCAGGAGGAGGACCTCCCCGCATGCATGTGTTGGGGAGATGGAGGGTCTCCTGCTTTGGCTGTCTCTAGGACATTGCCCACCACCCACAACCCTCACTACCTCCCCTCCATGTCCAATACTGTGAGCTCCTCCTACAGGAATTCAGCCAGTTCTGGGGAGACCACTGCCAGTGAGGGGAGGCCCAGGGGTGAGTAACAGTTCCCGCGGGGATAGGGGTGCCCATGACTAATCAATGAGAGAGTGAGAGAGGAAACTTACATTCCTTGACTTGTAGGGCAGTGGATGGAGGTGGGAGGTGGGGCAGGGCAGACCGAGGCAAGGACAGCCAAGTAGGGATGCAGAGAAGGAAGCTAGGCTGCAGGGGGGGTGGGGGTGTCTCTTCAGCCCTGCTGTCTCCACATCCCAAGCTGCAGGAGGGGCAGGCCCCAGGTAACCAAATACCTGGGTCCCTGCTTGGTGCAGGGGCTTCCCATCTTCTGGCCAATGATCCCCTCCCACAGTTCATTCAAGTGGGGCTACTGACCTTGAAACGTGTTATGAGAGGGCCAGACTGGCATCTCATTTGCATTCCTCGGCCCCTATTCCCACTCTTCTAGGGGTCCCCGTTCCCAGAACACTCAGCTTGGAAAAACTCCACTGTGCCAGCCTGAGAGCTACACTAAGGGCATAAAAGCGGAAATGAGCTGGGAGCCAAGGTGGCTTGGGGAGGAAGGAAGCCCGTCTGCCGCCACAAAGGAGTCAGGAAAGAGAGGGGACAAACAGCCAAGTGCTTCCTGCCCACTCTCTTTTCTACCTCCCCACCGAACACCCCCCACCCACCTCTTCCAGAGTGTCCCAACATCTCAGGGCCTGGGGGAGATGGGGTAAAAGGGTGTGGAGACCCACACTGGACACCGTCTACCGCTTCCAGCTCCGCAGCCTTTGTGGCAGGAGGCCAGGGGCTACTCTCGCAGCAACCCCTGCATCCACTGCTGGCCGATCAGCCCCACGTCAGCCAGTTCCCGAAGCCCCTTGCCCCAATTTTTTCCACTGAGGAAGAAAGTGACCCATTCCTCCTTCTGTTTTATGGCTTGCTTTCTCTGTCCTTCCGGTTATCTGTGGTTGTAAGAGAAGGCCACTGGCTAGAGAAGGGGTGGGGCGGTGGGGAAAACAGGCAGCTCTCATCCCTCAGGCAGCTCTCTCACCTCCCCCTGCACTGACAAGAAATCACACCCCAACTGTGGCCTGTTGACCACTCAGGACAGAGATGCCCCCCACCCATGTATGTGCATACCGACACATGTGCAGGTGTTCAGACCACACACACACACACACACACAGATTCTCACCTCACGTAAACGTTCACATCACACAGGATCTTTTTCCAGCCCAGCCAGCACAAACAGTGAACATTCACGCAGGGACACAGAAACCTGGGCCAACTTGGGCCCAAGATCTATCCCAACGTTGACTCTTCTCCAGGCCTATTTCTCCTCTGGCCTTGCTTCTCCATGGCTTTCCCTACAGAGCACAGCAGAGGTAAGGTGGAGCACCTGAGGGTGATCCATCCCCCAGCCTGCTGGTTGTGAAACTCAGTCAGCTCTGTCTGGGTTTCTGGAACCCAGCCCCCATCCCTGAGGTGATCACATGGAAAATGTCCAGCTGCGGTTGCTTGGAGAGATGAGCTCAGCCAGTCTGAGTGGGGCTGGGGGCCTGCATTCAGCGTCAGAGTTTCCACCTCGGACCTTACCCCTCCTCCCACCCCCAAACACCACCCCAGGGATTCAGGAGCAGGAAAGGAGCCAGAGGGACCTCTGACACAAATGTCTCAGCCTGGGACGGATTTATCAGAGGAGGAGAGACACTGAGTGGAGAGCAGACGAGAGCTGGAAGCACCTCCGGGTCTGTTTCACCCCTGCCCACACACTTCATGGAAAGAAACCCATAGAAGAGGAATGCAGGAGACCGGCCTGTGGTGTGATGAGTTCAGAGGAAGCCGACTTCAGAAATTGGTACCCAAGGGGTGGCGGTGAGGAGGACAGGGAACCAGAGAAAGAACAGTCAATTCAAGGACCCCAAAATGGCAAGAAACAGACAAAGCTAGGTCCTAAATGGGGAGCAGGTGAGGAGCAGACCAGGCAGCCTGCAGGCTTCCTGCCCACTCCAAAGTGCCTCTTGGTGGCCAGCAGAGTTCCTGCCCCAGCAGGAGGAAGGGATGGTCCCCCAGTTCTATCATCTCCCACTTGCCATGCCTCCTCCCTCCCTCCACAGCCTCCCTCTTCCCCCTACTTCTTGCCTTCCTGGCCCTTTCCCCTTTCCTCCTACCATCTTTCCAGGACCCTTCTTCTCGCTGCCTCCACCCCTTTTGTTTCACTGGCTCTGCTGTCCAGTCGCTCTGCCTGTTCTCTTTCCGTGGCCCCTCTCTGTCTACCCCTTTGCTCCTATTTCATTCTCCATCATAGTCTGATTCTCCCTCCTCCTTCTTCTCCTTTATTATTCCCCCGAGCATGGCCCACTCAACTTTGTACATAGTTAGCACTCAAAATGTAGGCGGACTTGGGTCAACCACACTTCCTATGTGCCTTGCCTGGTTCTCAGCACTTTAGAGTAGACACATCTTTACTGGTTAAAAGAGTGGAGCCGTGGAAGGTTTTGAGCTGGGAAGCAACATCATCAGAGCTTTGGTTTAAGGAGATTAATTTGCCTGCAGCAAGTGGGGCAAATTGCAGGGGGAAGGAGACCCTTCTTTCTCCCCTTTCCCCTCTCCCTCTCCAACTCTTTCCTTCCAACGCTTCCAGTCTTCCTCTCCTTGACCACAACTTCTCCCTCTCTCCCTTCCATGAATCTCCCCTCCTTCCCTCCCTGCACCTCCATCCACCCAACCTCCTTCCAACACCACCACCCCCCCTTTTGTGGCACATCTGTAAGCAATTGGCTTGTTGGGGGGGGGGTAGGGTTGTGATCTCTTCCCAGCCAGCTGTGGGGGTGTGGTCAGCCAGCCGTGGCTGGCTGGGTGTGAGGGTGTGGTCTGAAGAAAGGGCTGATCTCCCCAAGGTGAAAGCTTTGAGCTCCATTCCAATCTTTCCTCCCCCAGTCACTCAGCTCTCTACCAAACCCCATTTCCCTTCTTCCCAGATCAGTCTCTATCACACACACACACACACACACACACACAGACACACACACACACACACACACACACCTCTATCTTAGAGACCTGAGGACATGAGCCCTAACTAACCCCAACCTCCTAACCCCACAGTTCTGTCAGCTGGGACCCCCTAGCCAAGGCTAGATCTGAGACTTTGGCAAGGAGGTGTTGGGTGCCCAGCCTCTGAGCTGCTGGATAGCTATCGAAAGGGATCTATGCCAACAGGTCAGGGAACTCCTCCCCTTGGCTTCTCCCCTGGGGCTTTGAAGTCCAACCAAAGGTTGAGGTCAGAGGTGAGAAGGGACAGAGGCTCAAAGGGCATAGCCCATTCAACCCTTGCAGCAGGTAAGGCAGGAAGCCTGATATATGTTTGCGCTTGTTAACTGTGTACAACACTACCTTCTATTATATTATTATCTCAGCTCAGTAAACCACAGCCTTGGAGTCCAGAAGTTGACTAAGAATCTTTTAAGGTTTGCGGAAGTTCCCCATCAAGCTATAGCTGTAGCAGAAAGGGAGAGGGCTCTGCCCGTACCTCCCCCCCCCTCCCCAGGAGTGCTCCATAGCAGTAAGTTCCTGAGTCTCAGTCCCAGAGACTTTCTGTTTTACCCTTCGGGGCTGGCTGCTGGCGACACCTGGACCCCCTTGCAGGGGTCACTGCGTGCCCCATTTACCCCCAAATTCAGCACCCCAACAGGTTAGATCTCTCTGAAGGGAAGGGCAAGGGATAGACCTATTCTTAGCCCTGTACGTGATCCCTAGAAAACAAATGTGTTCATTACAAGGTGACGATGGACGGAGAGGAATTTGCAGCCAAGGAAGGAGTGTGTGTGTTTGTTTAGGGGTGGAGAGGTGAGGAGTGCAAAAGGTCCAGAGACTCATGGGGAGGAGGACTTCTGTCTTTTCATGAGAAGCAAGCAGGGGGCACATGCTGGCCACCAACCCCAACCTCATGCCACCGCAATTTTATTATTTTGTTAAGGAAACATGGCATACTTGTGCTGTACACACACACACACACACACACACACACACACACCCTGATGCCTGCCTGACCAAGGATGTTGTCATCTCTATATAGCCAGAAAGAGCTGAAGTTAATGAAACAGTATGTCCGGGTTTGGGGTGCAAATCCCAGCAGTCTCTTGCCCGGCTCCCAGCCCCTTCCAATGCCCTAATTTCCTGTCTGGGATTGGTAATCCTTCCCAGGAGAGGACTGGAAATGGCAGGCAAACTTATGGAGGTGGGAGGGACCGCCTGGCTCATCTTCAGCCCTCACAGCCCCGATCGGATGTGTATTGGGAATCCTGGTGTTCCAGGTCCCTCCCTGATGGGCTCCAGATGTGCTTACATCTGGGAAGGCCATCCCAGGAAACTGCTGCTCCCGCCCACAGCTCCCACCCCGGATGGATCTCTCCTCCAGCCCCCAGGCCCTTAAGCACAGAAGCTTCAGGCACTCCTTTCCTGTCCAGAGGTAGGTACAGGGCAGCAAGGGGGAGAAAAAAGATGGAAAGTAATGGGGGTGGGGTGGGTGAGCAAATAAAATGAGGTCAACGTTTAGGACGCCCCAGAGAATCGTATTTCCCTTTTAACTTCCTATCTGGGGTTGTTACATTTTCTGTAGAATTCTGTTCCAGGAAAAAAAAAAAAAAAAAGAATAGAAAACCGAAGAGGGTTTGGAAGAGAAGACTCCAGCTGGGGTGGGGGAAATTCCTTCCCATTGATCTGCTTGTTTTGTACTACCGGATCTTATATTTTTTACCCCAGTGTCTCCTCAGCCCTGCTCTTCTCCCATCAATGCCCTTCCCCCTAATTCCTGTCCCTCTGTCTCTCCCTAACCTAGCCCAGCTTGGGAAATTTCCCAGTTTGGTTCCTACCAAACTGATATCTGGTCACAGTCTCAAGCCCTAGGTTCAGAGCCCTGGAGCACCAAGAGAACTCAAGCATCTTATCTCCCAGGACTGGTCTTGTCACTCTAGCAAACATCTCTCATCTACCCCTCCCGTGCTCTGAGCAAAGTGGGGGTGGAAAGGGGCGGGTAGTCTGGGTTTATTTTAGGTCTAGGACATGGGGGAGGTCTCCCCACCAGACAGGGAGTGGGGGTGGTGGGTGGTGACTCACAGATGATGGAGCCATCAGTTCCCCTAGACTGAGACCTGAGTCAGGGCAGTGACAGAGCCCAAGGGTTCACATGGCCTGCTCCCGTCCTTTCCAACTGCTCTCTCTTAAATACACAAGCTCAGAGCAGTGCCTCGGTGTTAGCAGGCTCTGGACCCATACTCCTGAGATAACTGGGCTTCCACTCTCCTTCCAGAGAGCCCCCTGCAGCTCCATAAACTTCCTAAGTATCTCTCCTTCCATCCCTCTCTGAGAATGACTCCAACTCATCACCCCACCATAGGGCAGAAGGAGCGGGACCCCCAGGCCAAAGCCAGGAGTCATAAACCACCTAACTCCTCTGGCCTGGCCCCTTTTGTCCAGCAAACTCTTACAATTCTTGTTTGTATCAAGCGACCCCGAGAACATGATATTTGCACAGTCCACCAGGGTAAGTGAGAGCCACCAGCCTGGGGTTTCTGGCAGTCCCGGGTCTCTCCAGGCTACAAGGGTTGAGGGGATCTATATCTGTCTTGGGGTACCTACAACCCATTTGTGTGTGCTATACCACACACCAGTGAGGAAGTTTTATTTCACGAAGACCTCACTCAGCCCAAACCACCCAAATGGGCTTCGTACAGACCCAACAAGGCTTGAATCTATTCCTTGAAATCAGGACACCCGGCCTCAGTGTTCTCAGAATTTCCAGGCATTTGAGAATCTAAAAGAAACAACCGAGTCTCGCCCCAGAGAAATCACATGCATACTTCCATCCAGTTTCAGAGGATTCATGGGTTGTGTACCCCATCTTCCCCCTACCACACCCTGGGGACAGTGACCCTAGCTTAAAGATCCCTGCTCCAGAATCTTCCCCCACAGAAACCAGCCCAGTTTAGAGCGCTAAACTGACAGTACAGTGGGAAAAGCAACGACCTGGGAATCAGTTGGGATTGAATTTGAATTCTACTTCTGCCCCTTTCTTTCTGTTGATCTTGGCTTAGTCACTTCACTCCGTGGGCCTCAGTTTCTTGACAATAAAATGAGGATCGTAATACATTCAATGCTGAAGAGTTAGGAAGAATTAAGTAGGATAAAGACAAGTTAAAGGTCAAGCCCAGGACCAGGCACAGAGCACATGCTAAATAAACCTTTATCGATACTCCCCAGCCCTCTCCCATCCCACTGAAACTAAGCATGGCTCCTGGCTTTAGAACTTGCACCACTACCCTGACCACCTCTGCAAATTTACTCTTCTGGTTCTGAGGCTCCAGCCTTCAGGCAGGCAGGCTGGTGACAGCAGGAGCCTGGTGAGTGTCCTGCCCTTGCCCTTCACCCCTTCTGCCCCTCCGTCAAGCAGACTGTGATTAATAAGTGTCCGTCATCACAGCAAATCAATCCTACGGAGCGATGATGGGACAGAGGGTACCAGAGAGGTCAGATCTGAGAGAGAAAACAGAGACACTTGAAGATACACAGGCTGGGCCAGAGACAAGATGAGACATACACAAAAGAGAGAAAGCGGAGAGGAGACAGAACGTTTAGAGGTCAGCTGCCTAAGAAGAGAGGGCATTGGGTTGAGTCAAAACACTTAAGTTCTAGACTCACCACTAACTTGCTAGTCGTGTGACCTTGGATAAGTCACTTCATCTGTTGCCACCCATTTCCTCTTCTGAAAGAGAGAGTTGGGCTGATAACCTCTAGGTTGACCCCCTCCTGGCTGACCTTTTTAGGCCAGCTTCCAGACCTGGAGGGCTGTGCTGAAGCCGTTCCAACTAGGAGGGAACCCTAAGCCAGGCCTGACCCGGAAGCAGAGGAAAGCAGAGCCAGGCAAAGGCAGGCATGGTGAGAGGAAAGGCAGGAGGTGTTGGGGCCACTGGGAGAGGACTTATAAGGGCAGAGAGAGCCAAGAGAGGAGGGATATTGGGGAGAGTAGAAAAGCCAGCCAGAGAATGACTAAGGGGCTCCCGGTATAAACAGGAGCCGGGAATGGACAGGGAGGGGGCCTGTTTGAGTTGGCCAAGGCTGGGGGTGTGGAGTGGGGAGGAGGACTGGGGCAGGACACTATGTCCCCTGTCCCCCACCAGGGCTCCTGGGAGGAGCTGAGTCACACACCTCCCTCCCTATTCCCCTCCCCGCCCCCACCCCAAGCTCCCAAATCCTGGGAAAAATCTAAAGAGTTGGTGCCTGGGCTGGGGGAAAAAAAAAAAAAAAAAAAAACACGAGAGAGCTGGGTTCATACATTTGTGCTTTGCTGGATTATACAGCAGTCAGGCTGCAGTTCCTCTCTTCCCAAAGGGGGTTCTCAGCCCTTGGCTTGGGCAGTTTTCACCTAGAGGTTACCTTTGCAGCAGTGGTGGGCTTAAGATTCTGACCCAGAGATTCCTTGGGTTCCTCGCCTAAGAAAGGGTCAGGACCTGAAGATGTGAGGGTGGAATGGGGCCGGCATCACCCCACAATCGGACCAGCTGGCCTCTCCCTTGGGCTGCAGCTGGCTCTGGAGAGGGGCTTTTAAAAAAACAGCTGGGTGATTTGGGACAGGAAGTAGAGTAGCAAAATGAGGAGACTTGTGTGGAAGGAAAAAGCATTGACTCTGGGTACTTTCATTCTGAGTCCCCCAGGCCAGAGTGGGTCAGGGGCCTGGGGAAGAGAAGAGGCAGGGTTTGATTTGGGGGATTATTATTCTGGAAGGGGAGAAGTCCTGGAGAAAAAAGGCAGGAAGGGGGCGGGGAAGGAAAGTTTAGGAGAAAATCAAGGCCCCTTGGTCCCCCTCCCCCAGACTAAGATAAAGACTAGAATCCTGAAAGGTGATCTCATCACACAGAGCCAGGGCTGGGGGAAGGGGTGGGCAGGGGGTCACTGCCTTCCCTTGAGAAAGAGTCTCTTCCTCTATATTCACAGGGGATCCGGGGATAATGGGTTCTGGGTTCCAGCTTCCAGAACCTAAAGGTTGGGTGCGTTTGCAAGACGCTACCACCACCACCAACCACCCCACCCCATTCTACAATTCTTCAGGCCAGTTTGATCAAGAAGTCACTGAGGGGCCCAAAGCACCCCCCTCCCAACCACTCCCAGGCTCTTGGTCAACTGCCAGTTTCTGAGGAGGGTCTCAAAAGAGGTTTCCATACCCTACAACCAAGAAGGGGGTGTCCTGAAGTAGAATCTTCCTGGTGAGTGATCCCCAACTCCTGGGTTTTCAATTCTAGCAGCTTGGAGGAGGGGGTGAGGCAGCGTCAGTACTCGAGGAGCCCCGGTAGGTCCCCCATCAGATCAGGCTGCCAGGGAGCACTCTGAACCTCAACTCCTGAGTCTCAAATCCAGCTGGCAGGAACCCAGGCACCCAGTGGCCCGGGAAGGCAAGGGGAATCCCAGTTGGCTAGATGCCAGAGGTGTCTCCTGTCTCTTTAGACCCCAAAGTCTCCTCCCTGAAGGAATGAGGGAGACCCCCCCACACACATATACAGGCTCCCTCCTCCCTTTAGAGGTGATTCCTTTCCTCATTAGGAAATTCTCCGCTCCCTTTTTCCGACTCCTTTTCCGAGCGTTTACGTTGTACATCTGGAAAGGAGGGGGGAGGAAGGAGGGGAAAGCAGAGAGAAGGAGGGGGGAAACCCAAACCCGCCCAGTCTGACCCAGTCCAGACAACCGGCCTCCAGCTGGGGCTAAGGAAAGGGGAGTGGAGAGGTGCGGCCCCCCCCACGCCCCTTCGGGGTGGGGGGCGCGGGCTCAGCGTTCCAAGGACCCAGGAATGCCCCCCCTCTCGCCCCCCCGGCCGGCGGGGGGAGGGCTCAGCCGGGAGTTTGGCAAACTCCTCCCCGCGTTGAGTCATTCGCCTCTGGGAGGTTTAGGAAGCGGCTCCGGGTCGGTGGCCCCAGGACAGGGAAGAGCGGGCGCTATGGGGAGACGGGCACCAGGGTTCCCTCTCCACGCCGTGCAACTGCGCTGGGGCCCCCGGCGCCGACCCCCGCTGCTGCTGCTGCTGCCGCCGCTGCTGCTGCTGCTGCTGCTGCTGCCGCCGCCACCCAGGGTCGGGGGCTTCAATTTAGACGCGGAGGGCCCAGCTGTGCTCTCTGGGCCCCCGGGCTCCTTCTTCGGCTTCTCGGTGGAGTTTTACCGGCCGGGGACGGACGGGTGAGTGAGGAGGGTTAGTGGCGGGATGGGGGCTGGGAGGGTGGGGGGCTGGAGACTGGGGGCGCGGCTGGAGTCTGGAGGGGACCAAGGCTTGAGTCTGAGAGGCGGAGTTTGGAAGGACTAGGGCTGGAGTTGGGGGCCCGCGCCAGAGTTGGGGGCCCGCGCGGGAGTAGGGAGGGGACAGTGGCCGGCGTGGAGCTGGGCGCCTGGAGTTTGAGAACAGTGGGGAGACATGTGTGGGGTGGGGAGAAGACACGAAACTGGAAGCTGGAGAGGTCTGGGCAAGGGTCTCGGGGCCAAGGAAAAGGAGGACGCACGAATGGAGAGCAGCGGGTCTCTGGCTGAGATCTGTGAGCTGCGGGGACCCGGGGCGGATGAGGGCGGAGAGGGGGCGCGGAGGCCGGGAAGGGCTTTTTGGAGCCCTGCGGGACCTCAGGACTCCTGAGGGCCATTGTGCGGAGGGAGGACGGGTCGTGGTAGAATGAGCTGTGTGTAGTAAGAGGGGAGTCTGAGACTGAGGGGGTCCGGAGGTTAAATGGGGACCAGCCCCATCCTCCCCTCCCCCTCCGCTCAGACTAGGAAAGACCCGGGAGGGGGATGGCGGCTCCCTCCCCTTTCTCCTCGGGCTCCTACTCCGCCCACCACCCCCAATCTCCGTTCAGACGAGGGGACCCGGGAACTTGAGGAGAGTCCCGGGACCCGGGCACTGGGGGCGCCGGCGCTGTGGCGGGCTCGGCCAAGGGCGGGTGCTCGGATGTGTCGGGAGGGGTGTGTGTGCGCGCGTGAAGGGGGGTGGGCGGTTTCCCTCTTCCTCTAGCTCTTGGGAGGAAGAGAAATGCCGATTTCCTGTAGCCTGTAGTCTGGAGCTGGACTGAGACCGGACTCCAGGGCTGGGGTCGGAAGCTGGGGAGACGCGGGCTCGCTGGGCCCCAGAGCGTCATAACATAGGACATCAAGGACTGGAGAAGTCTCAAAGGAGGGTCCTCATTCCCAGCTCAGCAGGGTGACAAGCAGACCGGACCTGACCGCCTGGAAAGTGGGGAGCCCATAGACTTAGGGAAACCGGAGTTAGAGCTGAGGCAACATGGGAACAGGAGTGTTTGTTTAAATGTGGGGGGTTGGGAAGGAGGAGGAGAAGGTAGCTAGCTGCCCCTGGGCCCGGCCAGGGACTCCCAGGTGCCAGATTCCTGATCCTCCACACTAACTGGGAAATCCTCCTTCTTCTCAGTCTCTGGGCTCTGAGCTTTCCACTGGTCCCCGCCACCACCACCCCAACCCCAATGTCTCAGGGTTTGATAGCAGTTCTGTCAGAGGTGAGCTGTTTTTATATAGGATACAGTTAACTGATCTCTATGTGTTTTCTTTAATTTTTGGAGGAAAGGGGTTAATCTAGCTAATTCAATGGGGGGGGGGCACACAAATTTCTTCTTTGTCTGGAGAACGAACGTGGGGATGGGAAAAAAGAAAGATGATTAGGCCCCAGCTGTTGGTTCTGCGCTATTCAAGGTCCCCACCCAACCCCCACCCCACCCCCCCTGGCCTCCTGCCCAAACCCCATTGCATCACCCTGGCCTGGAGTCTCTGCCAGGCCTGGCCTCCCCCAGGCCCCCTCAAACTGCTTACCACAACCCTAATGGAATAGAGAAGACCCGGCAGGGAGGGGATGGGATCCTCCCCCATATCAGGGTAAATCCAGTTGTCTGGCTCTTAACCTCGCTCGTACCCCACCCCCACCTAGCTAAAGTGTCATCTCCCTTTTCCCAACACTCCTTTAAAACATCTGGACTTTCCCACACTCCCATTCCCTAGGTGTCTGTCTGGCCCCTGGCCTGATCCTACAGGCCCTAAAAGCAGTCTTCCAAACCGGGACCCCGCTTTCTCATCCTCCCCCACCCCCTCCTGCTCATCTCTCCTCCCAAGAGAACCCAGGTGTCCAGCTTGCACTCCTCCCCTCTCATTTTCTCTTACAATACACCCTTAGAATAGGGCTCTGAACAATCCACCTCCCCAGTGACCTCCCTCCCTCCACAGCTGGGCCTGCAACCCCTTCCTGCCCAGTGGTGACAAACACAGCCCCCACCTGGGGCCATCATCCTGGAGACGGAGGGCCTCAGTGTTCTTGTTCCCCCTACAACCCCTCTCACAGGAACCCTGAAACAGCATCAAAGGGCAGGGTGAGCACAAGAGAGGTTTATGTGGCAGGAAAGGGCCAAGCTTTAAGTCAGGCAGAGCTGGGCGTGCGTCCTGGCCCCACCACTTGTTCTTTGTGTGGCCTAGGGCGAGTTACTTAAGCTCTGTGTTTGTTTCGTAGTGTTTTCACGAGAATCAGACACCTAATTTATGAGCCTGTTCTGAGAACTAAATGAGACAATATATACAAAAGGCACCTGGTCCATAGAAGGTGATCAGTACACAGGAGGCATGATTTTTACAGGGTTGCTTTCTGTTTTCTGGTTTTCTCCTCCTTGGATATCACCTAGTTCTTTGTCTAACTACCCCCCCCCCCCCCCGCCCGCCCCCAATCTCTTACTCGCTTCTAGTATTTGTTTATAGTAGTGGTCGTAATAATGGTCCCTCACATTCCTTCACACTGTCATATCAATTTTTCCATCGGATGGTTACAAAAATCTTTGCCTTAGAGGAAACGCTATTACCCCATTTTATATGCACATATAAAGCCGATGCTTCAGGAATTATAGAAATTGGCTTAGGGACCATTCAAGGGCAATCCATCATTTTATAGGGAGCGAATCCAAAGCTTAGAAAGAAGTGACTTGGCCCAGGTCACCAGCTGGAAAGATGCTCAGCCTTAACCCAGCTCTCTTTCTCTTCTGGTACTGCCACAACTCTTCCTCACCAAGCAGCCGGACATATCTCTTGAGAACACACTGGGGGATGTAGATGTCCTCCTGGGGCCTGGCCAGGGCTGCTATAGGACCTACAGGAGCTGGGCCCTGATCCACTTGACACTCCCCGCCCCCAATCTTGCCAGGCCAACAGAGTCAAACAGTAACCATGTATTGAACAGGAACCTGGTTAATCAGAAGCCTGGCTGGGGAGATAGTAGAGGGGAGAGAAGGGGGTAAATTGGCAACAGGGTAGACCAGAACCTTGGCCTAGGAATGAGGATTCGTGGCTTCTGGTTCTTATGTCAGGAAGGATTCCGAGTGACCTTGGCCATGTTCCCTAACTTCCTTGGTAAAATGAGAACATGGGACTAGGTCAGCAATCTTGTAATTAAAGTTTTTTCTTGGGGGCACTTGGGTGGCTCAGTCGGTTAAGCGTCCGACTCTTGATTTTGGCCCAGGTCATGATCTCACAGTTGGTGAGATTGAGCTCCACATCGGGCTCCGTGCTGGGTATGGAAACTGCTTAAGATTCTCTCCCTCACCCTCTTCCCCACCCCTGTTTGAGTGTGCTCGCGCTCTCTCTCTCTCTCTCTCTCAAAAAACAAACAAACAAACAAACAAACCACAACAAGTTTTTTCTGTATTTTTGTTTAAAATCAAACAATATCTTTCCAGGGCATTCTGTATAAAACAGGAAAAAGAGGTTGCTCTAAAAGAAGATGGGGAGGACTGTCAGGACCAAACTGGCCTCCTCAAATGTCATGTGGCAGGAAGTCTGCAAGGAAGGCATCTGCAAGGAAGTCTTCAACCCAGTGGATGCTCTCTCTGGTGCCTTGCAGCTGTGGTGATCCGTGTCTCCGAGAACCAACTCTAGAATTTCAGGGATCTGAGGTTTCAAAAGAAATGATGGCAATGATTTCTTCCCTTGAATTCGGCATTTTGGAAGAGTTTATCTGCCAAACTGCATTTAATAAGGAATAATTAATTCCTTTTCCCTGTTGTCTTTTTTTTTTTTTTATCAACTAGAAGTTAGAACAAGAAGATATCTGTAGCCGCCAATCAGAGCTTTCAACCAATTTGAGATATAACCAGCTTCCCCACATCAGTTGATATAATTATAGCCCAAAGCAGATACCCTTGAGGTTTTAACTAGCCCAGCCACCTTATCAGGTAAATGCATGATTTCCGTTAGGCTTTCTGAAATATTGAAAATAGCGCAAGGACGCTCCACTGTTACCTTCGTGGACCCCTAAGAGGGCCCAACTGTTGCCAGATTTAGGAAGCAAGGACTAGGAGAGGGAGAACAGCGATAAGCTCGGTGATGTGCCTACCCTGACACCAGGCACTTTGCTTGGCACGTGGGAGAGGGCACTGTTTATTGGGATGGAAGGGCCACTGCACCCGCAGGTATAAGTCATGGGGTGGGGACGGGCATCTGAGTCTGTGTCCCTTGCGTGCACACCACATCTCCTGAACCCTCACACAACTACAATGTACACACCCCTGGCTCACGAGCCTGTGGGCTTCCCAGGCTTTGTAAGGTCTTTCTCGCCTTCTAACCCTGCCAGGCTCCAAGCTTCTTCCACAAGCCAGCCCAGGAGCACTCAGGCTCAGCTGCTTCCCAAGAGCAAGGGGTGTGGGAAAACTGGGAGTGGGAGCAGGGTCCTTTGGCTGCAGCCCTGTGCTGTCCTGGAAAGGGAGTGTTGGAGCTCCAAGAGACTTCAAGACAACCTGTTCAACCTCTTCACCCGGAGAGAGAAGGGAAAGGATATTGCCCAAGTCCACACTGAGCTGGTGCCTGACCCAGAACTCCTGACTCATGGTCCAGTGCTCTTTTCACTGCCTCCTGTATCATAGCTATTCTCTGGGGCTGCCCCTACTAAGAGAGGCTTGCACCCCTCTCTCCTCACCCAGCCCCGGGACAATGCACTCACTCTCTGCCTGCCACCAAGCTGTGGGTCTGGCAGCTGACTGGGTCCCTGCCTTCCAACTCGCCAGCTCCCACCCCCCTCAACTGGATGTAATGCCTGAGTGAGAGGGGTGGGGCCCTGCGGGTGGGAGACAAACGGAGAAGTGAGAGGTTGGAAACAGACAGGAAGCCACAGGCAGTAAACATTTCCTGTCCCTAGGGTAACCAGGGCTCGCACCCCACCCCCCTTCACTCCAGGAACTCTCCTCTCTGGCCCCCCTCCTGTTCCTCTGGACCCTGCCTTCTCCCTCCTCTGTTCTCATCCTCCCTTCCTCCCTGCCCACTCCTCATTTCCCCCTTCAGTACCATGGTCCTGCCCCCTCGTTGCTTCCATCCATTATTCCTCTTGAACCCCACCCCACTCACCCCTACCCTTCCTGGTCCTCTTGGAAGACACCCCTAGCTTTTGGGACCTCTACCATACTAACCCACTCGGGCTCTTTCCTGGTAAGAAAAGCTAGGGAACATACCCAAATATCAGGGAAGGGATGACACCGGGAATGTTGAAAGCTGAAGGGGGCCAGAAACCAGTAGAGATGAAGAACACAAGATTTGAGATCAAGAGAGAGGATTAAAAAACCAAAACGAGGAAAGCAAGTAATCATAAGGGCAGAAGGACAGAGAGATTGAGAAGCAGTGTCTGAGGAAGGTATGGGAGGAGAGTTGAGGCCAGACTGGCAGGGACACCGGCCCAGGGGCCAGGTCCAGTTGCCCCCAGCTGCTAGATGCAGTCCTTGTGGGAGACCTTGGAGGAGAAAATCAAGAGGGCTGATGGCTGCATGGAGACCTTGGAGACAAGGGACCTCAAAGACAATGATAGAGGCAGAGTGGAAGGTGAGAAGATTGCCCAGGACCTTAACTCTGACCACCCCATTACATAGGACCCCCAGCAAAGGCAACTTTCTCCTCATCATCTCGAAGCACCGTGTTCAGAGCTAACACCCCAGGAGAGCAAGATTTGAATTCAGATTCCTAGCGATGGTGTGCGGGAAAGGGGTTCAGGGGCTGAACAGAAACCCAGCCAAGATGGGGAGCTCTACCCCAGAGCCCAGGGGAATCTGTCCTCACCATCCTCCAAGCTCCACTCTCCACTTCTACTGACTGATTCCCAAGACTCACATTTTCCTCCTACACACCCCAGGGCTGGGCAGCCCGATGCCTGGGTCTTGGCCCAGGGAAGGACTTTGGCTTGGGACAAGAGGGTAGAGGCTAGGTGAGAGGATGAGAGGACCCTGGAGCTCCAGGGGCTGCATATCCGATGCCGGCAGCTCCAGAGTGGAGATGGAGAAGATGGGGTTCGGGGCCTCTGGCGCCCCTATTCCTTTCTCAGAACTGACTCCGCTTCCTCCTCTCTTTAATAACAAGGGAAGGTGGTGGAGGGGGGTGGTTGTTGTGTTAGTGACAGCGCCACATGGGGACCGCCTGACTCCAGCCTGTGCCTCTGGCATCTGTGGCATCTTCTGAGATATAAATACAACCCAGGGGGCATCTACCCCACCCCCGGCCAGCCCCTGGCCCAGAGGCCTGGGGGGACTGGAGAAGGAGTCACTCTGAACCGCCTCTCCTTTCGCCTCCACAGGGTCAGCGTGCTGGTGGGAGCTCCCAAAGCCAACACCAGCCAGCCGGGAGTGCTGCAGGGTGGTGCCGTCTACCTCTGTCCCTGGGGCACCAGCCCGGTACACTGCACCCCCGTTGAATTTGACAGTAAAGGTAAACCTCCTTGGTAGGCGGGGAAGCTCAGGAAGGGACTGGGGGTGGTACTGCGGCTTGGGGGCGGGCCGAAGGGTGCCTTGAGGGAGGGGTGGAGCCTGTCCAGTTCCACGGCCACGTTCCCTCCAGGCTCTGGTGCTCCAGCTCAGTGTAGAAGCTGTGCAGCGACTCCCGTGGCACTCACACCATGTTCCCAGTCCAGCCCAGCCCAAGGAGGGCGGGCATGATTCAGAAACATGTGGCTCTCATTTCCCCTGAATCACCCACAACTCTGGGAGGCCAGGGCAGTAACACAAAGACAGGGAGAGTCACACAGACTTTTCAGTCCGTTTAACTAAGCACTGACTAAGTGACAGTGCACGCCAGGCACCGTGCTGGTGCTGCAAGGGACTGAAACATGATGCAACCACTGCCCTCGGGGACCTCAAGGCCCAGAGTAGATGCAGAGATGGCTGGGAGGGATACAGATGGAAAGATAAACAATAACAGCTAACGCACGCTTCAAGAGCACTTGCTCTGTGCCAGGTACAGTCCTGAGCGCCCGGCATATCTTAACTCACTTAATTCACTTAATCCTTTCAGTATCATGTGAGGTATTAGCCCCATTTTATAGATGACAAAATGGAGGTTAAGTCCCTTGTCCAAAGTCAGCTAGTAAATAGTGGAGCAAGGCCATGAACTTGAACAGTCTGGCTCCAGAGATAAAGACTGGGGTAAAGGGACGAAAAGAGAGATAAAAACACGGAGACGATGGCAGGGACAGGGATAAGATCATGAAACACATTCATTTTTTTTTTTTTTTTAAGTTTAGTTATTTATTTATTTTGCGAGAGAGAGAAAGAGACAGAGAGCAGGGTAGGGGCAGAGAGAGGGAGAGAGAGGATCGCAAGCATTCTCTGCTGACAGCCCAGAGCCCAATGCAGGACTCGATCCCATGAACTGTGTGATCGCGACCCAAACCGTTATCAAGAGTCAGATGCACTCCACCATTCAACGGACTGAGCCACCCAGGCTCCCTGACCGCCCCGCCACTTTTGTTTTTAAATCTGAAAGACAGATGAGAATCAAAGGAAAGAAAAAAACCGTACTATAGAGAGCAGAGACAGGGCTTGGAGAGATAGACAGATGCTGGGAGAGAGACATAAGGGAACAGAGATCCAGAATTGTGAGAAAGAGCCAGAATTGTGAGAAAGAAGGGATGGGACAAGGTGCTGTTAGAGACACCGACTCAGGTACAGAGAAGCATAGCCAGAGGGACTGCCCTCTCGGGAAACAGCCATTCTTACTTACCACCCCCGTGGCCCCACATCACTTCAAGCGTCCCTGTCCCAGCTGGGTGAGGAGGCAGGGGCACCAGGGGACAGCAACTCTAGAAACGCTAGGTTCTGTGTGTGCACCCATGGATGCACACGTGTCAGGGAAAGGGTGAGTCAGGCTACACAAAGCAGACTCTGAAACCCCCTCCCCACTCCTCCCAGTGAGTCATGGAGCTCAGGGCTTGCAAGTGCCCGGGCACCCCCAGACTGAGAGTGGGGGCCGCTCTAGGGCTCAGCCATCCACAGCCCGGCATGACTCCCTTTTCTCACTTCTCCAAGGCTCTCGACTCCTGGAGTCATTACTGCCCAGCCCAGAGGGAGAGGAGCCTGTGGAGTACAAGTCCTTGCAGTGGTTTGGAGCGACGGTTCGAGCCCACGGCTCCTCCATTTTGGTGAGGGCCCAGCAGGCTGACAGTGGCTCTTAGTGGTGTGGTGTGGTGTGACCAGGGGAATGGAGCAGAGGCCTGAGGGAGTGGGGGAAGCCCTGTTGGACTCACCTGAAGCCCCCTCCTCCTGGGCCCCGCCAGGCCTGTGCTCCTCTATATAGCTGGCGCACAGAGAAGGAGCCGCTGAATGATCCCGTGGGTACCTGCTACCTCTCCACGGACAATTTCACCCGAATTCTGGAGTATGCACCTTGCCGCTCAGGTAGGGCAAGAGGGGGCATGTGCCCTGTGTCTGCCTCCTCCCTGTGATTCCCCACCCCGCTTAGCCTTTCTGATCACTGTCTGGTCCAGGGAGATCCTTTCTCTGGTTCAGCTCTCTCTCCTTTCCTGTGTGACCCGTCTGTGCCGGGCTCCTTCCCACCACCTTCTCCCCTCACAGATTTCAGCTGGGCCGCAGGACAGGGTTACTGCCAAGGGGGCTTCAGTGCTGAGTTCACCAAGGTAAGAGTGTGGGCTGGGAGAGATGCAGCTGTGGGTGATGTCCCAGGGGGGTCAGGACCAGATGTGGACTCCTCTCCTTCCCTCCACAGACTGGGCGCGTGGTCCTGGGTGGACCAGGGAGCTACTTCTGGCAAGGTAAGTCCTTCCTCTGCTGTCCCTTAGTCCCCTGGCACACAGCCTCTCATCCTTCTTCCAGTCTGAGGTCACCATCCTTCCCTCTTCCCTCCCTGTCCAGATTTTCCTCTCCCTTCCTTGAAACTTTTGTACCCTTTTCCACCACCCTCCACAAGCTTCCCTTCCTGGAACCAGACTTCTGCAATCCCACCCAGTCAGTTCCCGGCGCCCCCCTCCCTGCCACCCTCCTCCTCCGTCCGTCCAGCTCCTCACCCCCTTCCCCAGGCCAGATCCTGTCGGCCACCCAAGAACAGATTGCCGAATCCTATTACCCCGAGTACCTGATCAACTTGGTTCAGGGGCAGCTGCAGACCCGCCAGGCCAGTTCCATCTACGATGACAGCTACCTGGGTGAGCGAGCCCCAGGGAGGAAATAGGGGGGAAGAACCTCCGGTGGTCTTGTCCCAACCCCTGCACCCCCCCCCACCTCTCTTCTTCCATTCGGGCATCCTTTGTCCCCCTGCCCCACTTGTGTGCAGGCTGTGTAGGAAGGCCCAGTAGGGTTGGGGAAGGAACTGAAGGATGGGCGACAGCAGAGGGGTCCCCCCAGGAATACTAATATCCACCCATCCTGTCCCCCAGGATACTCTGTGGCTGTGGGTGAATTCAGTGGTGATGACACAGAAGGTGAGTGTGTCTCCAGACGGGGGCCAAGGGAGGGGACGAATGGAGACCCAGGACCTAGGGCCACAGGAACCCAGACACCATGCTGGTCAGATTTCCTTTTACCCTCCCTTAGCCCACAACTTTCTCTTCCTTTGCAGACTTTGTCGCTGGCGTGCCCAAAGGGAACCTCACTTATGGTTATGTAAGACCCAACTTGACCTTCCCTCCCTCTCTCCCCTTCCCCTCCCCTGGTTAATCTCAAAGAACCATGCATGGCAGTTTGTGAGGGTTCAAAAAGCGGATCAGAACACGGGCTCTGGCGGCAGACCTGGGTTCAAGTACTGGCGTTTACTCTGAATGAGTCATTCTGTTATTTATTCATATACCCCCCGCTGCATTCCACAAAATCCCCAGACCTACTTAGCCTCTCTGAGCCTCATTCTTCTCTGTAGAATGGGATAATAATAGTTCTGACCTCACGAGGCTCTTGTAAGGATGAAATGAGATAACGCCTGTGAAAGTTCTTAGTGAACTACGAGGCAGTGTACAATTGGTAGCTGTTATTATTAGATCGTGACAAGCGCTTTAGAAAGGACACAGATAAGACGGCCATAGGAGTTCATTCAATTAACAACATTTATGAAGGCCAGGTCAAAGATAAGAAGATGAAAAAGACACCATACCCCATCTCGTAAGGTGCTTCTAATCAAGTATGTAAGATAAGACACACATACAATTATAATCCAAGGTGTATCTACTATACACGATCTCGCCGCTGCGTCAGGCTCTGTCCTCTCATGATGTGTATTCTTCACAACAAGCTTCTGGGGGTAGATAATACCATACACATTTTCCATGTGAGAAAGCTGAGGCTCTGAGACCAAGTAAGTGGTTTAAGATCACCCAGTTAGTAAGGGGCTGGAGAGAGATTTGAAACTAGATCCGTCTTGGTCCAAAGTCAGCGTTCTTTCTGCACGATGAGAAGTTTCAGAAAAGCAGTTAAGAGGATATAGCAGTTAAGAGGAAGGAATAGCCTACTTTTCTAGGGCAGGAATGGATCGGAGAAGGTTCTTCTTTTTTTTCTTTGCTTTTCCTTTTTAAGGTACATCCAAATTAGTTAGCATCTAGTGCAACAATGATTTCAGGAGTGGATTCCTTAATGCCCCTTGCCCATTTAGCCCATCCCCCCTCCCACAAACCCTCCAGGAACTCTCTGTTGGTTCTCCATATTTAAGAGTCTCTTTTGTCCCCCTCCCTGTCTTTATATTATTTTTGCTTTCCTTCCTTTGTGTTCATCTGTTTTGTCCCCCATATAAGTGAAGTCGTATGATATTTGTCTTTCTCTGACTAATTTCCCTTCACATAACACCCTCTAGTTCCATCCACGTAGTGGCAAAGGATCAGAGAAGGTTCTATGAAGGATCTGTGGAGATGTGGCAAGAGGGCATCCTAGACAGGAGCATGGCAGAAAAGGAAAAAAGTCAGGCCATTGTAGCAGACTCGTGGGCTGACTGAGCATGAAGGGAATAAGGAAAGGTTGAGGAAAAACAGATTAGTTGGGGCCAGATTCCCCAGGGAGAAGGGCATCCATCAGAGGACCAGTCAAGAAGTTGAGAATTTGGGCAGCGGCTGCAGGGAATCACTCTGGGTTTCCAAGCCAGAAGTGCCCCTCCTGGATCCACTCTGGGACCATCAGTCTGACTGCGGCAGTCGGGGCAGGGTGATGGAGGCAGGAAGAGAGCCGGGGGGCCGTCCAGCAGTCTGGGAGAGGACTCACCCCAGAGTAGGAGCAGCGAGAGTGGGGAAGGGGGCAAGGAGCCAAGCGACCAGGGGACTGGTGGGGCCAGTCACTGAGGGGAGACCAAAGGGAGACATGAGCTGTTTGTGGTTTGGGAGGCCTGAAGGATGAGGGATGCCTGAGGTCTCAGGGTGCATTCAGTCGTTCAACTAATAATTACTGTCTGCTGCTCACCAAGCACGACTTCAGGCTCTGGGGAGAAAGCAAAGGACAAAACCAAACTCCTGCCCCCGCTGGTCTTCTATTCTAGTGGGTAGAGATGGACAACAGACAGACAAACGTAACTTCTGTCAGTAGTTGATAAGTGATGGAGAAAAATAGTGAGGGTGCCTTGTGGTGGAGCTTCCTGGCAAAGAGATGGGGGTGTGAGAGCAAAGTCAGGAGGGAATTAACAAACAAGCGGTCTGTGTCTCCAGCAAATGCCTTCCCCCTGAATATCCTGTACCTGTTTGTTCTCTACCCGTGGGATGGTCTGGGAGTCCGGGACCAATGGGTATATCTCATCATCCCCAGGTCACCATCCTCAATGGCTCGGACATCCGATCCCTCTACAACTTCTCAGGGGAACAGGTGAGGACACCCCCCACACACAACCCAGCCTGGCCCTCTGCCAACCAAGTCCCAGGCGTAAGCCAGTGAGCCCAGGCTCCCTGGAGTCTCTGACCTCCCCAGCCACAGTCCCTGCTGATCCTGTTGAGTGACCTCCTACTTCTGACCCAGTGCTGCCTCTGTGTCCACCCCCACCCCAGATGGCGTCCTACTTCGGCTATGCAGTGGCTGCCACAGACGTCAACGGGGATGGGTGAGTAGTGGGAAGAGGGCATACTACGATGCCCTTCCCAGATCCAAGACCGAAGAGCGGGGGGTAGGACAGAAAAATCCAAGGAGAGTTTTTCTCCAGGCTTTTGCTCTGGGTTCTCCTCCTGTGCTGTCATCTCCTTGCTCAGGAGCAAGGAGAGAGCTGAGAGCTAAAAGACCACAAGATCTCAAGTCTTCTCACTTCGGTGGGCAAGAGCCTGGGATCCAGGAGGCCTAAGATGTCCTGGCACTGGGACTGGGGAGGTGGCAAGGCAGGGTATCAGGGTGCCTAGCTTTTCCCCTTCCCTCAGGCTGGACGACTTGCTGGTGGGGGCGCCTCTGCTCATGGAACGGACAGCTGATGGGCGGCCTCAGGAAGTGGGCAGGGTCTACATCTACCTGCAGAACCCGGCTGGCATGGAGCCCACCCCCACCCTCACCCTCACTGGCCATGATGAGTTTGGCCGATTTGGCAGCTCCTTGACGCCCCTGGGGGACCTGGACCAGGATGGCTACAATGGTAAGCACCAGAGGTCCCAGGAGCTGAGGAGGAGTCTGGAGCCTGAGTCAGAAGAGGTTTGGGGAGAGGCCGGCTGTCAGCTAAGATACCCAGACCCCCCAGTGACTTCCCTAGGAGGTGTGTTGACTTTAACCCCACTGTCTAGGTCTTGGGGCTTGAAGAGATTGGAAAACTGGGAATGACAGATGGAAAAAAAAAAACAAAAAAAACAAAAAAAAACCCACTCCTGGGTTCTGGGATCTGGTGGTAGAGATTTGGATTCTTGGATTCCTGGCCTCCAGACTAGTGTGTGTTCTGTGTCTTGCAGATGTAGCGATTGGAGCTCCCTTTGGTGGAGACACCCAGCAGGGAGTGGTGTTTATATTCCCTGGGGGCCCAGCGGGGCTAGGCTCTAAGCCTTCCCAGGTTCTGCTGCCCCTGTGGGCAGCCGGCCACACGCCGAACTTCTTTGGCTCTGCCCTTCGAGGAGGCCGAGATCTGGATGGCAACGGATACCCTGGTGAGTAGTGTCCCAGGCCCCTCTCACCTGAGAACTCTCCTGGTCCCGGACCCTTACCCCCACTTCTGCATTTTCCTAAGCTCCTGGGTGCAGTTCTAGGATAATGCCACCAGGTGGTGCTGTCCCCTCGCCTCGGCCTCCTTTGAGCAATGACACTAGAGAGGGTTAGGAAAGGAGGACCTTAATGTGGGGCTCGCTGTAAGGGGTAGTTTCTGGACTTCTTGCAGATCTGATCGTGGGGTCCTTTGGTGTGGACAAGGCTGTGGTGTACAGGTATGAATTCCAGGGGAGAAGTGGGAACTGGGGAACTTCTCAGACGGGCTAAGGCTGGGAAAGTGTACAAAGGCCACTGGCTTCCCGGGGCTTGGGCATCAGCTTCCTGTGCCCAGGGTTCCAGAGGAGTCTTAGTTCTCTTGACCCCATATCCACTCTTGGCAGGGGTCGCCCCATCGTCTCTACCAGTGCCTCCCTCACCATCTTCCCTGCCATGTTCAACCCAGAGGAGCGTAGCTGCAGCTTGGAGGGGAACCCTGTGGCTTGGTGAGCAGGGGCCCAGGAGATTACAGAGACTGAGTCTGGAATACCTCAGTCTGGGCTTGGACGTGGGCAGAGAAACCAAGTCTGTGGTAGGGGACGAAAGGAGGTGCCCCAGTCTGGGTCTTTCTAGGGGGGAGCTGGAGGCTAGGGTGCCCGTTCACCAGCTTTCCTCTTGGTCTTCCTCCAGCATCAACCTTAGCTTCTGCCTCAATGCTTCTGGAAAACATGTTCCTGACTCCATTGGTGAGAGAGACTGTCTGAATCTCTTAGGCCTTGGGATAGGGGGTGGGGAGGAGGGGGAGGGGACCTTGGCACCTCCCTTCTCTCTGAATAGGTTAGGAGGGAAAGACAGATTCTCCTGAACATATGTTCCTGGCTGCAGGCTTCACAGTAGAACTCCAGTTGGACTGGCAGAAGCAGAAGGGGGGAGTACGGCGGGCACTGTTCCTGGCCTCCAGACAGGCGACCCTGACCCAGACCCTACTCATCCAGAACGGGGCACGGGAGGACTGCAGAGAGATGAAGATCTACCTCAGGGTATGGCCCAAGGGCGGAGAACAGACTGGCCTGGGGAGGGCGTCACAGAGAACTGGGGCCCCTCTTGGAAAAAAAAAAAAGAGAGAGAGAGATTAGGAGAGTCCAATGAGAGGCTTAGGATTTTGGGGGCAAGGAAAGGGGCCCTTCTGTCAGAGGAACTGGGAAGCAGGCTGTCAGGGCCTCAGAAACAAAGTGGATGGTCAAGTTTGGGCACCTGGATTCTTGAGGGCCCTGCATGGGCCAAGAGACATGTGAGAGGCTGAGGAGCAGGGCCACCAAGTCCCCAATGCCTCCTGACACAGCGAACCCTCTTCCCCACCCCCAGAACGAGTCAGAATTCCGAGACAAGCTCTCCCCAATTCATATCGCCCTTAACTTCTCCCTGGACCCCCAAGCCCCTGTGGACAGCCATGGCCTCCGGCCAGTCTTACATTACCAGAGCAAGAGCCGCATCGAGGACAAGGTGAGGAGATGGGGGAGCAATGAGACCCGGGAGGAAAGAGACCTGGGCACCTTGGGGCAGTGCCCTGGAGCGGGGAGCCTTCAGCCCAGGAGGAGGTCTAAAGTCCGCCTCTCAAGGCTAACCTGCTCCCCAGGCTCAGATCCTGCTGGACTGTGGAGAAGACAATATCTGTGTGCCAGACCTACAGCTGGAAGTGTTTGGGTAAGTGAAAGCCAACAGCAAGCTGGGGGATTCCAAGATGCCAGGGTCGCATAGCAGAACATGTGGTATTTGGAAGCACTTGGCACCTGAAAAGGTAGAATAGGGACATACTAGCAAGCTGTGTGACCTTAGGAAGTCACTCAACTTCTCTGAGCTTCAGCTTCTTCATCTGTATAGTGGGAATAATAGCATCCATTTCTCTGCCTTTTTGGAAGGACTAAATGAAATAATCTACATAAAACATCTGGCCTACTTCTGGCCATAGAGTTGGAACGCAGTAAATGGTATCTGTTATTATTATTATTTATTATTGTTATGGTTCATTGTCCTGATTTGGGGATTAATTTCCCAGTGTCCTTTGCCCCGTGTTCCCCCTCCAGGGAGCAGAACCACGTGTACCTGGGTGACAAGAACTCCCTGAACCTAACTTTCCACGCCCAGAACGTGGGTGAGGGCGGCGCCTATGAGGCCGAGCTTCGGGTCACAGCCCCTCCAGAGGCTGAGTACTCAGGACTCGTCAGAAACCCAGGGGTGAGAGGGGATTCTGAGGCAGGGTTTGGGAGGAGACCCCGTCAGAGGGGCACCAAAGCTTTACCTATACCCACCCCACCTCCAGAACTTCTCCAGCCTGAGCTGTGACTACTTTGCTGTGAACCAGAGCCGCCTGCTGGTGTGTGACCTGGGCAACCCCATGAAGGCAGGAGCCAGTGTAAGTCTGGCACAGGAGTGAAGATCTGAGAAGACAGTGACCAGCCTTTCCAGAGCACAGCTGTGGAATAGGGAAGGGGGCTGGAACTGGGGTGAGGCAAATGCCCAGTCTGACAGGGTCCTTTGTCCTCCCTCCTTGTCCCGCAGATCTGGGGGGGGCTGCGGTTCACAGTCCCTCATCTCCGGGACACAAAGAAAACCATCCAGTTTGACTTCCAGATTCTCAGGTAGGGAACCAGTGGGGCCGGTGGGGCGGGGCCTGGTGCAGGGGGCGGGGCCTGGTGCAGGGGGCATTCTCCTTAGCTGGGCTCCAGCACTGCCTCAGTCTCTCCTCCATCCCACAGCAAGAATCTCAACAACTCCCAAAGCGAAGTGGTTTCCTTCAGGCTCTCAGTGGAGGCTCAGGCCCAGGTCTCCCTTAACGGGTAAATTCCCCCAGGGCAAAAATGGGGCCTTTCTGGGAGGGGAGATACTTCTAGGAAAGGGTGCATATGGAATCCCTTCCACTGTCCTCTAAACCACCCTCCTCTTTAGTGTCTCCAAACCTGAGGCAGTGCTATTCCCAGTGAGCGACTGGCATCCCCGAGACCAGCCTCAGGAGGAGGGAGATGTGGGTCCTGCTGTCCACCACGTCTATGAGGTGAGGGACGGTCAAGGCGGGGGCAGGGAGGCACTGGGCTGGTTCGGGGCAGGCTGCTGGGAGTGGAGGGGTGGGACCAGAATGAATGACAGGGAAAGGGGAGCCACTCACTGTAAGTGACTGATGGCTGGGACTAGAGAGAGGGACTGAAGAGAAGAGAGGAGGGAGGGGGAGGGATAGGCAAAGGCCTGGACAGGTTCCTTGTGAGGGAAAGCCAGAGGAGAGACCAGCCAGTTAAGTGACTTGGAAGGGAAGGATGGATCCATCTCCAAGAGTGTTGGCTGGAGAGGATTTTGTCTCTACCTGTTGATCTCCTCCTTCACTTCCGAGGTGGGAGACATGCAGGAGGGGAAGGCGGGCCGTAGTGTCCCAGGGTCTCAATAGGGCAGAAGCCTTCCCTTCCTTCTCAGGATGATTGTGTTCTCCTCTCCTCAGCTCATCAACTTGGGCCCCAGCTCCATTAGCCGGGGTGTGCTGGAACTCAGCTGTCCCCAGGCTCTGGAAGGTCAGCAACTTCTCTACATGACCAGGGTTACAGGACTTGGTAACTGCACCACCAGTCACCCCCCCAACTCACAGGGCCTGGAGGTGAGAGGCCTGGAGACTGGCATGGGGAGAGGGACCAAGGTTAGGGGGGTTGAAGAAGGTCCCTGGAGGCCTGGAAGAACAAGGATGTGCCTGAAGCTTAGGACCGAGGTCACTGAACAAGGGGCAGAAGGACCACAGACACCTCAAGGCTGTGGGAGGGAAAAAGACCATTTTATACACAGCCTAGAATATCCTTCCCTTCCTTCCGGCCCAGGCATACCTCTAGGGCCCATCTCTGTCCCACCTTCTCTGGGAAGGCCCCTTCAGACCTGTTTCCCTGGGCCCTAATGCCTGGTTTAAAGTTTGTTTACCCATTGGCAACATTTAATTAAATGAATGTCTACACTGAACACTGTTATAGGCTCAGGAAATATCTCACCGAACAAAACTAACAAGGCCCCCACTCTCATGGAGCTTACATTTTAGTAGAAGGTAATAGACAATTAAAATTAAATAAATAAATAAATAAATAAATAAATAAATAAATAAAATGAAAAAGGGAGGGGCGCCTGGGTGGCTCAGTCAGTTGAGCACCCGACTTCAGCTCAGGCCATGATATCAGGGTTCGTGAGTTCAAGCCTCACATCGGGCTCTCTATGCCCCCCACCCCCGTCTCTCTGCCCCTCCACAACTAACACTCTCTCTCTCTCAAAAATGAATAAACATTTTAAAAAATTACATTTACATTATATTACATTACATTAAAAAGGGAAAGATTAACAGGTACTGAAAAGTAATCGACATGCAATGTTAACATGGAAAGGCTAGGGGACCAGAGCCTTTTAATGAAGTCATCAGGGAAAATCTCTTGAGAAGGTAACAGTTGAACTGAGGCCTCAAAGACAAGGATGAACCTGCTTGTGAAGACTCAGGAAAGAGCATTCCAAGCAGAGAACAGCCAGTGCAAAGGCCCTGAGGCAGGGATGGGAACCTAACTATTTACTTACACATCTTGTAAACTCCAAGGACCAAGTTTAGTTCGTGTCTGTATTTCAACACCGAGCTTGCTGCCTTGCCATAGGAGATGGTCACTGGATGGACGAAAAGAACAGATTGAAAAAAAACATAGGTTGAAGCTGCTCTGGAACCCAGGTGCTGGCTGACTTCAACACTGTGATGGGGCAAGAGTGGTCCCTAATGGTCTCTTTCTTCTTCCAGTTGGATCCTGAGGGTTCCCAGCACCACCTGCTACAGAGACGGGAAGCTCCAGGCCGGAGCCCTGCCTCCTCAGGACCTCAGATCTTGGTAAGTCACACTGGGACTTGGGTTCTCAGAGCCACCAGAAGGGCAGAACTCCACATTCAAGTCTCTCCTTTCTTCCCAGAAATGCCCCGAGGCAGAGTGTTTTAGGCTGCGTTGTGAGCTCGAGCCACTGCACCGGCAAGAGAGCAGAAGTCTGCAACTGCATTTTCGAGTGTGGGCCAAGACCTTCCTGCAAGTGAGGGAGCCTTACCTCAGCCCTGACCCTTGACCTTCAGAGCCTCCTGATCTTCCCCTCCCTTTCCCTAGTGCTTAAGCCAACTCCTTTGGTGAATGGGACCCAGGCACTCCCACTCCCATCCCTCACCCTCTAGACTGGGCTGTGTGTCCTTTGTGCCACCTGGTGGCCACACTGGGAGTGACAGCTTCCCTCTCCGGGCCCGTTCAGAGGAGGGAGAACTGGAGAGAGACCAGCATGCAGAGAATGATAAAAACAACAGAGATGGAAGATGAATCCATAGTGGAGAGACAAGCAGATGTAGGAATAGTAAAGAGCAGTTATTTACTGAGCAAACGCTGTGGGCCAGGCAGTGTCCTGGCTGCTTAACCCTATCAATGATTCAAAAAACTTTAAAATATATATATATATTTTTTAATGTTTATTTATTTTTGAGAGCGAGACAGAGAAAGAGACAGAGCATGAGTGGGGGAGGAGCAGAGAGAGAGGGAGACACAGAATCCAAAACAGGCTCCAAGCTCTGAGCTGTCAGCACAGAGCCCAAAGCAGGGCTCAAACCCACAAACCGTGAGATCATGACCTGAGCCAAAGCCAGACACTCAACCAACTGAGCCACCCAGGCGCCCCTCAAAAAACCTTTTTATCGAACATGCCATCATCTAATTATACATTATTTAGTTACACCTATTTAATTACACATCTGTTATCTCATATAAGGAACACAGATATTCAGGAGAGAATGGGTCCAAAATAGGAAAGATCACAACCTGAGCCAGATCATGGGGAAGCCCCTGTGTCCTCTAGATCCTAAGGGGGGCTTCCCCGAACACCTTGTCCCCACCCACAGCGGGAGCACCAGCCATTCAGCCTGCAGTGTGAAGCCGTGTATGAAGCCCTGAAGATGCCTTACCGAATCCTGCCTCAGCAGCTTCCCCGAAAGGAACTTCAGGTGAACCTGGGCCAGAGGTCTGGGCCAAGGACACCAGGGCTTGGAGTACTGGGCCTGGCACTAAAACAGGGACGTGGGTGGGGGCCGGCCTCGTTATTGTAAAATATGTTTATTGAGCATTACTAGGTGCCAGAGCCTGGGCTGGATCCTGGAGATATAACGATTAGCAAGATGGACAGAGTATCTTCACTCCTGGAGTTCACAGTCGAGTGGGCAATGAGAACACAGTGTGACAAGTGCCAGGATATTTAAGGGAACACATCACGGGGACAGTGAAATGCAGTCTTGCAGGGTCAGGAAAGGCTTCCTGGAGGAAGTGATGTTTCAGCCGAGACCTGAAGAATAAACAGGAACTACCAAGCTAATTAGTCAGGAAAGGTATATTCTCTGGGGAGGGGAGTCAGCAGGGGTGAAGACCCAAAAGTAAGAGACAATGACGCACCTTTGAGGAATTTAAACTTTATAACGTCCAGAATTGTGTTAGGCCAACATGGGAGGTAAGAGGTGGGTCTTGGTCCGATGGCAAGTGGCAGCCAAGCGTAGGGTGGGGAGAACTAAGGACCCTTCAGTGACCTCTCCTGACTTGCTTCCTAGGTGGCCACGGCTGTGCAGTGGACCAAGGCAGAAGGCAGCCACGGTGTCCCATTGTGGATCATTATCCTAGCCATCCTCATTGGCCTCCTGCTCCTAGGTCTGCTCATCTACATCCTCTACAAGGTCAGCCACATCCTACCCGTGACTTGGCCGCCCTTTCGTCAGGTTCTGCCCTTAACCCAACGTAGTCCCAAGCATCTATCTCCAGACCAGTTCTCCAGCCACGTGCCCCTACCTCTGCCCTGGCCACAGGCATGCCATCCTGACCCTGCCTGTCGGATCCTTCCCTTCTAAACCGCTAGCTCAGAAAGAGTCTCTTGACCCAAGCTGCTAAGCTTGCCTGGACTTAAAAAAGCAATGTTACTCACAAGTGGCAAATATGTGGCATTTGTGATATCACTTCCTACAAAAACTAATGGCAGCCATCACCACTTGACTATACCCTAGAAGTGGCCTTAGAATCCTTCTCAAGAGGCAGCTACTATTAAGCAGTCAGACTTGGATCTTGAATTCAAAACTATTCACCAGCCCTGGCCTAACTGGGGGCAATTTCACAGCACTGATGAACGAACCCTGTATACCAAAAGCACTCCCAGCATTAGCCCTCCTGGCCCATTGGACCTACTGGAGAGATAGTCTTTTTTTTTTTTTTTTTCTTAATGTTTACTTATTTATTTATTTTGAGAAAGAGAGAGGGAGAGAGTGCACACGCGCATGGGGGAGGGCCAGAGAGAAGAAGAGAGAGAATCCCAAGCCGTACACACTGTCAGCATGGAACCCAGTGCGGGGCTCGAACTCACAAATTGTGAGATCATGACCTGAGCCAAAATCAAGAGTCGGACATTTGGGGCACCTGGGTGGCTCGGTCATTAAGCATCCAACTTCGGCTCACGTCGTGATCTCACAGTTCATGAGTTCCAGTCCCACACTGGGTGAGCTCGAGCCCCCGTGAGTCCTGCTTCTCTCTTTCTTTGCCCCTTGCTCACTTGTGACCTCTCTCTCTCAAACTAAAAAAAAAAAAAGTCGGACACTTAACTGACTGAGCCACCCAGGCACCCCTGGAGAGGGAGTCTTAACAGCCAGGAATTTAGGCCACTTTCCCAAGATGGGGAGATTAGAAGCACTAGAATCACCTTCATTTCTGCTTAGGATAAGATCTGGGGAGAAATGGAAGCCAGAATATCTAAACTCTCCCTTCTTCCCCCCTCTCATTAGCTCGGATTCTTCAAACGCTCCCTCCCATACGGCACCGCCATGGAAAAAGCTCAACTCAAGCCACCAGCCACCTCTGATGCCTGACTCCTCCCAGTCCCAGACTCCCAAGCCTCAAGGCCCAGTCCCCCCACCCTCAGTCTACTGACAGGGAGGGGGCTGGGCGCTTCCTGAAGGTGCTGAGGGCCAGGGAGAAGCTCCTCTCCCCAGCCCAGAGACATACTTGAAGGGCCAGAGCCGGGAGGTGAGGAGCTGGGGATCCCCTCCCCCCATGCACTGTGAAGGACCCTCGTTTACACATGCCCTCCTCATGGAGAGGGGAACTCAGATCCAGGGATAGAGGCCCCAGCCTCCCTGCAGCTTTTGCATTTTGGAGAGAGTTTCCTGAAAACAACTTGGAACCAGACCTGGGGAATCCAGTCCCAGTTATCTGGGCTAGATGTGCCACCAGGACTTACTGTCCAGCTCCAGCCTGCAAAGATCTATTCTCAGCCTTGCCAGAGATCCACAGGAAGCCCCCCAGCTAAGAACCTGGAACCTGGGGAGTGAGACCTGGAAGCTCTGGACAGCCCCCACCCCAGTGGGCCGACAAGGAAACACTAACCGTGGATGGTGCCCCAGGCCCAGCTCAGGACAGATCCCAAACGAGGATCAATGCTGGCTCAGAACCAGCTCCAAGGGGACTCAGAACTTTAATGGGGCCAGATCGAACCTGGGGCCTGGGGTTGATCTGGGACTCAGACTCAGACATTGGGAACCTAACCAAGCCGATCCAGGACTACATTTGAGCCTGTTCCAGACCTGGGCCTGGAGGCCCAATCCACCTCTGACTCAGAAGAAGTCAGGAATTGCCCAGGACCCTGAAGGGGCCATGATGGCAACAGATCTGGAACCTCAGCCTGGCCAGACGCAGGCCCTCCCAGTCCCCCAGAAAAAGGGGAGCCCACTGTCCTGGGCCTGCAGGATTTGGGTTCTGCCCACCAGCTGCACTGACGCTGCCCCTTCTCTCCCTGCCCAACCCCCCCTCACCTCAGCTCCGGACATCCGGGACTTATTTAAACTCTGTTGCAAGTGCAATAAACCCGGCCCGGTGCCCCCACTGACCAGAGCCGGAATTTGTGTCCTACCCCACTCTTTCCAAGCCCATCCTGGAACCAGATGGCTCAGTGGATAGGAAATGTCTGTTTTTCACAGCTTTTTTCCACTGGGAGCCAGGAGTATGACCCCCAGGAACTATAGAACCACTTTTTGGGTTCCCTTCTCTCAGGTGAAAGAGATGATGTGATGATGGAAGGGGTGAATGGAGGACTTGACTCCTCTGCCCGTCACCCAGCTCCACCAGATCTGGTTCCCAGCGCCTCGCGGAGAGAAGGGAAAGAATTCCTTCTTTTTGGGTTTGAGCACTAGGGAAGAGTGCAAAGGGGGAGGTCCAAGTTGAAGGTGGAGGACGATGGTCCAGAATGCTCACCTGGGCTTCCCTAAATCAGAATAATGAAATGGCTTGAGAGAAAAAGCCACAAAACTAAATCAGAAGAAAGCCAGTTAGGTTTTTGTTTTGTTTTGTTTTGCTTTCACTGCTTATTGTATACTGGTAGGTAGAGAGGGTGTTAAATAGTTTGCATACCTTATCTCATTTCGTTTCTCTATCCATAATCCTGTGAAGTGGGTACAATTAACCCCATTTACATGAGGGAAAATTGACGTCCAGAGAGGTTATATAACTTTCCCAAGGTCACCCAGTGAGTGCGAGAGCATAGTCGAATTTAGCCTTGTCTGACTGTGAAAGCCCTCATTCTTAACCAACATGGTTTAGGTCTTTGAAGAGAAATCAAAGTAAGGGTGCCCCTCTGGGTCCTCTGTCTTTTCAAGGCCTGTCCTAATGTGCCACAAGAGGAAGGAGAGGGGTGAAGAAATTCTAATGGATTATCGGAGGCAGATGTCCATGTCATGCTAGACCAGAATTCAGCCACCAGAGGGCAGCATAGCCACAAATTTGTGGGAATTTGGGGGATGGAGAGTGCGTGAAGTCCATCTCGTTCTCTTTCCCCATCGCCGGGGTTATTCTTTTTAACTTAAGCTCCTGCCTAGCAGTGCCTACGTCACCTTAAAAATATCTCTCCTGGGAGACCAAGGCTGCTGCACACTCTAATCCGTGACTTCTTGATAATTCTGTACCCTAGAACTTCTTCCCAGAACCCATAAATGAAGAGGGACTGATAAGGAGGAAGAGACCTAGTGAGGCCAAGAGCTACCCAGTATTTCCAAGGATTGCAGCTGAAGCATAACAAGACACTGGGAATTCTCAAGGAAGGAAATCTCATACTCCCCTTCTTGGCGGAGGGCTGGGATTGGCATCATCCAAATTCCAGGGGGCAGATCTGAGATTTCTTACACCATCAGCAGGAGGAAATGAGGAGGGGAAGTGAACTGTGACCACTCAGCTGGGTCATGGGTGTGTCTGTGTAGTGCCTGTACCTTTGAGTCTCAGAGAGTGACAAGGTCTCTCGTGAGGGTGCACAACGTAAGGAAGGAATTCCTTGGGCTCAGAAATGCCGCAGTTGTAATCTAGCACCAGGCTTTCTGCCCCTGAACTGTAATTCTCAGGCTCTGGTCTGTTTCCCTTCCAAAGCTCCCAGCCCTTCCAGAGAATGTCTGCCCCTCATCCTGAGACTTGAGTGATCCAGAGGGACATGAGGGTAGGGGGCTAGGAGGCCTGAGCCCTATCCTTATCTGTTTGTGTGTCTCGATGGAAAGGAGGCCCTGGGAAGGGAACAGCAGCTGGGGGTACAGGGAGGGGGAGGGGACTCAGGAGAGGCAGCTGGCAGGCGGGAAGCTGATCTGGGGGTCTCAAGTTTCTTGACATCAATTAGAGCAACCAGCCTGGGCTCATTAGTAGCCCGGGGTGCAGGGCTCATCAATAATGAATTCACCCCGCACACTGCCCCCACCCCCAGCTGCCTGCAAGGTCACCCCGCCCTCCAGCCAGCTGCCTCACCTTGGTAAGCTAAGCAACCCCTCTTCTGAGAGGTCTCTTCTGTGACCTCCCTAACTCAGAGTCCCTGGAGACAGCGTGGGATGGTGGACAAATCAGAGGGCAAAGGGGTCTGTATCACCAATCAACCACACCTGATGCTGACTCTGTTTTTTTCTGAGTTCACCAAGGAGGAGAAAGAACGGGAAGAGAAAAGGAAAGGTGTGAGGGGTGGGGTGGGGGGAGGCTAGATAACAGGGCCTGGGGAGAAGCAGGCTTTGTGACACTAGAGTTGAACAACATGGTGGCAGGTTGGAGCTGGAGTAACAAGACCTCCTCTGATTGGCTCAGAGACCCTACATTCTCCCCCAAGGCCACAGTTGGGCAGCAAGGCCACAGTCCCCTGACATCTCTGGGCCTCTGGATCAGAACAAGACCAAGGCATTGGAATCCCCAGCATTCTCTTGCCCTTGAGCTGGAACATCTTTCTGTCAAACCAGATCAGTGGGGTAAAGGCAAGAGACTGCTGAAGCTCAGAATCAGGAATTTGAAGTTCTCGTACCTTAATTAGCCATCTAGTCCCAACTCCCCTGCTGAACCCAGGAATGCCAGTCCCCAGTCCCCTTCCCTGACTGTTCCAAGACCCCAGTCTCAACACCCTTCTACCAACCTCTTCCTCCCTGCCTCCACCCTCCTTATATCCCAAGCGTTCTACTTCCCAGTTACACCTCCTTTCCCTCTGGCGCGGGGGCTGGCCTGAAGCTGGCCGTGTGGCATTCTGGGAAGTCCTCCTGGCGCCCTCCCTCTAGGGGCAGGTACAGACAGGTCCAGGCTGTGGCAGCTGCATCTTCTCCAGACACTTCACAGACTCCCAGACTCCAGCCTCATGCTGGGGTCCCAGTTGCCCACCTCTAATCGAGTCCCCTGATGGTCCTTAAAATACATCCAGTGTCCTGTACTCCCCCCCCCCCGACACTCCCCAGCCCATACATTCGTCCCTATTCTCCATCCTCCCCTCCACCTCACCACACACACTAGTCCTCTACAATCCACACTCACCTTGGTGAATGCCCTGGGTTCAGACCCTGATGCCTGATGGGTGCTCCCATCCCCACCCCAATTCAGGTCCTCTCTACAGGGTTGAGCCTCAATTCTGGATCCTCTATCATCTTCTGATTGCCCTAATAAATCATTTCAGTGGCAAGCTTCTTTTTCCACCTCTTTGCATTGATTGCAACTCTCTTCATGCAGACCTTCCCTGAGGACCTAGGCATTTGAACCCCAGCCAGAGATCAACCTGGGACCCATCTTCAGCCCCACTTTTCATCCCTGAAACCCAGCCCCCAGGCATCCTGCTCCAAAGTCAAAGAAACAAAGGACCTTAACATTCTCTGCACTCCCCCCACCCCGACCCTGCCCAGCCTGTCACTCCGGAGAGGACCCAGGTGTCACACCCATCCCAGGCTCCATCCCTCCCCAGAGGACTGAGGCATCCCCCACCCTATATCAGCCCACGACCAGACTTCCTGCCCTCAGACTCAGCCCTTCCCGGGAACCCAGGCATCTTAGTTCCCAGCTTCCTCCATCACCTCACACCGTCTTGTAGATGTCTTGTTCCCCCGGCCCTGGCTGCAGTGACACGGTAAATCCAGGAGGCCCAGGGGCAGCCAGTAGGAGAGGAAGGGGCGAGGAACCGTCAAGACGCCCCCTCATGGAGCCCAGGGTGCCCGGGTTCCCCCTCCTCCCGTCTTCACCTGCTGCGGGCTCCGCCCCCGCTCCGCCTGGGCCGGCCTCTGCTCCTCCCCCGACTCCTCCCCCTGTACCCCCAGCCCGGCCAGAACGGCCCCCGGGACAGAGCGACGCGGAACCCCGGGCGCCTGGGTCCCCAGCATGATCCTCGGTGAGTGGGCTCTGCGGCTCTGGGCTCCGGGCTCCTGGGTCCCTCTCAGTAGGTCACCCCCCCCAACCTCCCGGCACCGCGGTGACTGCGGCCGCCCGTCAGCGACCGGTTCCCCCTCCCCCTTCATCTGGCTCCACATCTGGGGGTCCCCTCTTCCCCTCTTCCCCACGCTGCCGTCTCTCCGGGTAATTTAGGGAGTGGTGAAGGAGAGAGCAGAGCCGAGTGAGACCCCCGCCCCATAATGAGGATATTGCGTATTCATGAGGCTCATGAATATTATATGACGGTCTACGAGAGGCTGGGGGAGAGGGCTGGTCCTGGCCTAGTGGAGTTGAGGGAAAGGTTCTGACCCGTCCCCGCACACACTCTCCCTCCCCCACCCTTAGCTCAGACACTCCGACATCCTTCTGGGCCCAGGATAAGAGGGAAAGGAGGAAGTGGGGGGCGGGCGGGGAGAAGATGGTGGGTGTAGCTTCGAGGTGTGTGTGGTGGGAGGTGGGAACCTGAGGGCTGGAGATAAGGGGGCTGGGTAGAAGCAGGGGTGGGAAACTGTCCTTCCCGGGGCCCCTGCGGCTCGGATCCTGTCTCCGCAGCCATCCTGCCCCAACACGCCGGGACCTGCCCCGCTCTCTCCTTGCTCTGGCTGCCTGGGCCCTTCCTTCCCAGCTTCCTTCTTCTTCCTTCTTCCCCCACCCCCACCCCTGCCTTGGGCCAGGGGCGCCAGGAGACAAGGGGCAATGGAGAGAGTAAGGATGGGGGAGGGGAGCCCCCGCGGGACTCTGACAACCCTTCAGCCACAGCCACCCCATCCTCATGACCTACATCGCGAGGGAGCCCCTGGGTGGGGGAGGAGAGGGACTAGCTGTGCGTCTGGACTCCTCCTCAGCTCCAGGGGCTCCAGGCCCCTGCCTCCACAATAGTAGGCCGGCCTGCTGTGTCCTCTGACCTCTGACCTCTGCCCTGGTTGGGCCGGTTCCTGGGCCCTGTTTATGGTGGGAGATGCCCCCCCACAACCGGGCCCAGACACCTGTGGTCTCCCTGCCTCCCAATGGAGGGCTTGCCCGGCCTCTGCTGGGTCCCTCTGCAGTTTGCTCTTTGGCGTCCCTTCTTTCGTCTGATCCCTGTTGACTTCCCACTAGTGGTCTTTCTCCCCTTCTGCCCTCCTTCCTCTCTCTCTTTCTCTCCTCCTCCTGTACCTCCTCACTCCTTCACCATGTTATGTCTGCCCGCTCCACCTAACACTCCACTATACCTCTTCAGTGAATGAGGGAACAGAGGCGTGAATGACTGGTGCCTGCCTCCTTCCCATGAGTATCTCCAGCAAAGAAGAGACTCCCCACCCAACTATGAAGACTATCCCCAGCCTAAAGTGACCCTCACCATCACATCTGGGACTCAGGTCCCCAAAGCACAGGCCCCACATTCTTCCAACGTGTGCAATCCCTGCATGTTGGCCCCACCCTGGACGCAGGCTCCACCCTGGGCACGGGCCCCAGAGGGAGCATCGTGCTTTTCCAGAATAAACCAGTGTGAGCCACACTTCCCCTGGTCAGTGGGCTCTAAAGACGACCTCCGAGACCTGCTCAAGCCTGACCAAGACCCCACCACAGGAAAAATGCCTGGGTCTGCCAACTGGACCCCCACCACATCTGCCTGATGTGGGACAGGACACTGTAGTTAACTCCCTCCTTGTGCCCACCTACAGAGGGGCGGGAAGCCTGCTGGCCCACACGCGCACATTAGCCCTCTGTGAGGAAAGGAGAGAGGGAGGAAACTGCCAACCAGGGCTCAGGCCTTGCCCACCCCCCTCCCCCCACCCCCCGCCCAGGGCCATGCCATTGTAGGCTTTCAGCTTCCAAATACTGAGGCCCATTGAGTCCATGTACGTGGTGACCCTGACCAGCAGGTGGGGCCCGGCCTACCTGCTTAAGATCTACACTGTGGGCCCAGGTTTAAGCAGATGGTGGTTCTGGGCTCCGTTCCTTGTTCTGGGCCTTTCTTACTGTCCTCTCCAACTGGGTCCCATGGGGAGAGGGGGCATTGAAGAAGGCCCTGTCCTGTCAGGTTGGGAAGATTTCCCAGGGATCTTCCCTCTCTTCCCTTCCTGGCCACCTCCTCCCTTTAGGCCCCGCCCCCGCCTACATCCACCCTGGGGTTATTAAGGATGATGTTTTAAGTAGTTGTTCATAATCATCCCCTTGTTCCTTTAATCTTTGACTTCAAAGCCTTTCCAGCCCTCAACCTGCCTCCTGTCCAGATGAGGGAAATCAAGGCAGAAAGGAACAGAAACATGGGATTTGGTCAAGAACCCAGGACGCAGGAGTTCAAGGCTCTCCCCTCATTCCCCAGTTTCAGGCACTGTTGGGGAGGAAGAGGCCAAAAGGCCTGAAGAGAAAAAGAGATGGATTAGAGATGAGATCCCGGTCCAGTCTCCAATCCAGTTCCTCCCTTGGCTCCAGAGTCTAATTCCCCCATCTTAACCCAGTGCTGATCCAGGCTTTTCACCACCTGGGGTTAAGGCCCTAATACAACTTGCAACCCTAACGCCAACCATATATCTCATCTCACTCTCATCCTGGCCCAACCTCCAAGACCAGCACTAACCCACAGCCCTACCCTAACACCTCTCCTGGCTCCTGTTCTTACCAGACAGGACCCCTCCCTGAGCTAGCTCAAGGCAGACACTCCCATTCTTTACTACAAGGGCTCGAGGCCCCAGACCTGACCTAAGACAGCCAAGGGGCTGAGACTCTGACCTGGCCAAAATTTCTGGGAAAGGGAGGAAGAAAAAGACCAGACTTCAGTGGGATGGAAGGAGTTGGATGTGGCTTGGTTGTGGCTCGGTGTGAGCGGGATCAAAGGGCCTAGGGCTAGGTAGGACCTAGAAAGAGCCAGATGGACATCCATCCAAGGGTCTGAGAGTTCATCCCCTCTAAAGTGCATTGAGAACTGTCTTTAATAAAGCATTTGGCAATTCCCCCACAGAGCTGGGTGGGGCTCTATCTGCTGGAGGTAATTACTCTAATGAGCTTTCCTCTGGAGTGGCCTGCCCCAGCCAGGCCCCAACTCCTCCCTGCCCTGCCTGACTTGTGTGCCATGCAAGAACACGTGCATGCATGTGTACACACACACACGCACGCACGCCAGTTCGATCTCCTACCCCCTCCAAACCTGCCCGAAGACCTCACCTAGTCAGATGTCAGAAGCCCTGGATTTCCTGCTTCCCCAGACCTTATTATGTACCTGCCTTTCCCTCCAATACCCCATCCCTAGTCTACCTACAAAAGTGTAGTGCTTGAAAACCCTGTCTCTGGAGCCAGACAGACAGGTTCACATCCCTCACTAGCTGTGTGACCTTGGTCAAGTAATTCCCCCTCTCAAAGCTGATTGTCCTCATTGATAAGATGAGGACTCGTTCATTTAACAAACATTTATTTAGCTCCCTTTGTGGCATGCCAGCAATTTACATAAATTCAATCCTCTCCACAACTCCTTGAGGCAGTACTATTGTTCTCATTTGCCAAATGAGCTAGTTCCCCAGCTTCTGAGCAGTGGAGACAACCTCAGGGAGACGGTGTATGTCCAGTGACTGACACGTAAAGAGCCTTCAAAAAGTGGCAACTATTATGGAGCGCCCGGGTGGCTCAGTCGGGTAAGCGTCCGACTTTGGCTCAGGTCATAATCTCGCGGTTCGTGGGCTCTGTGCTGACAGCTCAGAGCCTGGAACCTGCTTCGAATTCTGTGTCTCCCTCTCTCTCTGCCCCTCCCCCGCTCACGCTCTGTCTCTCTCTGTCTCTCAAAAATAAACGTTAAAAAAACAAGTGGCAACTATTAGTATTCTCAGAAAAAGGGAGAGGGGACTGAGGCTTGGGCTTACCTGAAACGAGAGAGCTCTGCTTCTGCCCACTCGGCCCGTGAGCTGCCATTCTGCCCCTCTCCTCGTCTCATAGCTCAGTAGACCCAAAAATGGGGAGACACACGAATGTCCAGTTACCCACCTTGCTTCCTTGCCTCACTCCATCCTCCCTCCCCCTTCCCCCCCACCCCTTTCCCTGCTGGGTTCTTGTCCTGGAGGAGAGGAGTTGCTGGCCATAGGGCACTGAATCACTCCTGTTTGTTTTCCTCCAACCCCAGGAAGATGCAGGGACCTTCCTCTCCTTGAACAAGATGGAAGTCTGTGCTGGGACCTCCATCCCTTCTGAGTGACACTAGAGTCCTCGGGCGTTATGTAGCAGTGAAAGAATTTGCAGCAGATTTTGATTTAGCTCCCAGCTCTTATACTTACAGGCTATGTGACATGAGCCAAAGTTTTTAACTCCTCTGAGCCTCAGTTTCCTCGCACGTCAAGTGGGAAAAATAGTATCAGCTACCCCCATAGAATCATAGCTGCCTCAGAGATTAAATGTGATAATACTCAGAACTCATTACCTGGCACATAGCGGCTCCACAATACGTATTTTCTTCTATTCCCTTTTCCAGAACTCATCTGTCTCTTCTGAGATGGGGGCTTGAGGGATGGGGGCTTAAGAGAATCTAGAGCTGGGAAAAGGGTCAAGGAGCTGGGCTGCTCTGGGGCGGGGCAAGTGCCAGCCCCAAACCAGCTGCTAGGGGTGGGTGCTGGGTGCCGGGGACTCTGGGAGCGCTCAGGTTTCTCTCACCATTCCTGATGCTGCCCGGGGCTCGTTAAGGCTGCCCTGGTCTGGTGTGCCAGGCTTGGGGTGGAGGGGGGGGTGTTGTGCATGGGGGGAGGAGTCTTGAGGGGACAGACCAGGAAGGGGAGGTGGTCAAACTGCCCCTCAAACCATCTGTCCCTCTCTTCTCTCTCCCTTTCTTGCTCTCTGCTCTCTGTCGGTCTTTCCACCCTGGGGTCTAGCTCTGTGTCCAGCTTTTCTGCAGTCTCTTTTTTTCTCTCTCATTTCACTGTCTTCCATCTCTCCATTGTTCACTATTCTTTTCTCTGTCAGTATCTCTGTCCCTTTTCTCAATCACTTACTCCGGCTTCTGTCATTTTTTCCCCATTCTCTCTCACTCACTTTTGTCTGTCTCTTCTCTCTCTCTCTCTCTCTCTCTCTCTCTCTCTCTGCTCTCCCCCTACCCCATCTTAACTCTGAGATGGCAGAGGAGGGAATGGACACAGGGTGTACAGACCTCCAGCTGCCCAAGAGCCAAAGCCAAGCATCCTGCCCTTTCCTTCAAACCCTTAGCCCTCTAGAGCCCAAGCTCCCAGCAGCCTTGACCTCAGGGACCCTGGCCACCCACCCTGGCAGAAGAGCCAGACCCCTCCAGACCTTTCTGGACCAGCTCCCTGCCCCCAGCTGTGCCTGAGCCCTCCCCACCCCCTCCCTCTCGCCTCCGATTCCCTAATCCCTGCTCCCCCGCCCTCCCCTCTGCCCCACTTTTCCAGGACTCTGATTGGCTGATTCTACTGACTGGACTTGGGGGGGAGGGGGCTGGCAAGGGAGGGGGCTGGGGGCAGAACCAAGGGAGGGGACGCTGTCAGGCCCAGGCCCCTGGGGGGCCGGGGCCAGGCCACTGCCTGGGGGCAGCAGGCACCAGAAACTGAAGGTATGCAAAGGGGCAGTCTCTGTGGAGGGAGCAGGGAAGGATCCTGGGGTACCCTCTGCCCCAGTAAGGTCAAGGGAGGACGGGGCCAAACTTGCAGCCTCCTGGCTTTGCCTTTGTTCCTGGGAACCCCTGTTGCTGGCAGGGGGTTGTTAGAGCAGGGAAGGGCAGCCAGGATTCCCTGACTGGTGGACAGCGAGGTCACAGAAGGGAGCTGGGCTAGCGGAAGCCCAGAGGGGTCCTCAGGGCCTTTGGCCTCCTCCCACTGGAGCCTGGCAAGGTTCCTCCCATGGCTCTGAGGGGAGGAGAAAAAGTTTCAGGGGAGGGTGGGTAGTGGAGTGGCTGGCCTGGACTTTCATTTCCCCTTGGGGTCAGACCCAGGCATTCCCCTTCCAGAGGCCCGGGTGGCGGTTCCTCCTGCGGTGCTGGAGCTGAACACTCTCAGGGAGACAAGGGGGCTTGGGGGGAGACAAGAAGGTTGGGAGAAGGGGCTCTGAGAATGGGCCCAGGCAGTCCACCTCCCAGGGCAAACGCCACTCACTTATCACCTACCCCCAGAGATGTCAACAATTAACTAAGAACAGCCAGGACAGATCACAGCTCTTTGGGCAGCCCGAGAGACTCAGCGGCCCTCCTCCAAATCGAGACCTCAACATTCCCCTCTGGGCAGTGGGAGGAATCACCCACCTGACCCTGTCCCCCCTGGGGTGAGACCTCGCCTTTGGGATTCCTTGGGGAAAAACAAAACCAGAAGAAGGGAGTGGCCAGAGCCGTGGGGCTCCCTGAGTCCTGCTGATCCAGCAGAGAAGATCTGTCCTCTTCCTGGGTTTGTAAAATGCCTAAAGGTCTTGGGGGAGGGAGGCTGGAGAAGGGGGAAGTGAAAAACACCCAGAAGGGAAGGGCTGGTGTGCACTCTCCCCTGGGCCCACAGGGCACCGTGCTCCATTGCTCCGGAGCTAGCAAGCAGGGGAAGTGTGTGTGCGCATGGGGGTCACACTTCTGAGTGTGGGGGCCCCAGCCGGGGAGTGGGACAGACAGGTTTGGGTGGGGCTCCTAAGCTTCAATCTTCCTGCCCCACGTAATGTTTTCTCTGCCCTTCAGGCAGCCTGAGCCGGGCAGGGCCCCTCCCTCTGCTTCGGCAGCCCCCCATCATGCAGCCCCCACTGGACCTCAAGCAGATCCTGCCCTTCCCACTGGAGCCAGCCCCCACCCTGGGCCTCTTCGGCAACTACAACACTGTGAGTAGCAGCCTGCCTGCCCACCCTACCCTCCTGAGACCCCAGCTCCTTCCTTCACTCTGACTCACCCCTCCCTGATTCTCCTATCTACTTCCTTCTTTCCTTAGGACCCCATCTCCCCGGACTTCTAGTCTCTAGTCAGTTACAAGCGTTGTTGGCTATCTGGTATACTATTAGCAGCAATAACAATAATAGCTCCCATTTGCTGAGCCAGACCCTGTGCTACATGTTTTATATGAATCATCTCACTGAGTCCACCATCTAGAGAAGCAGTGAGACCCAGATGGGTGATAGTGATTACAGGGAGGTGGGAGGGGTGACAGGTGCCGAATCCAGAAGGAAGGGATAAGCAGGGTCACAAGCCTGCCTGTTTGTAAATTCTAGCTCTCTGGAACCCACAGTTGGGTGGGGAGGATCAGTGGGGTAGGGCTTAGAGGCCTGGAAAAGTTGTCTGGATTTAATACAGTATGAAATAGGGAGCCATTATCCATTGTTAAGCAGCAAAATGACTTTGTCAGAGCAGTGTTTGAGGAAGGTGATTGGGACAGCTGGATGAAAGGGAGCAGAGGTTGGAGGAGGCTGTCCCACCAAGGTGGGCCTGAAGGGCAGCCTGGAAGGCCACACCGGGCCAGTGGTAGTGGCAGTGTGAGTATATAGGAAGAGGGAAGGGCAAGGGGTTTGTTTCCAAGGAAATATTCCTAGGCCATGGTGACCAACTGATATTTGGGGATAGGGGAGAAGAGAGAGGATGAGTCAAGACTGACTCCAAGATTCAAACGTCTGTGGCTAGGAGGGAGAAGTCACCTCGACAGAGGCAGGGGTTTATTTTATTTTATTTATTTATTTTTTTAATTTTTTTTTTTTAACGTTTATTTATTTTTGAGACAGAGAGAGACAAAGCATGAACGGGGGAGGGTCAGAGAGGGGGAGACACAGAATCTGAAACAGGCTCCAGGCTCTGAGCTGTCAGCACAGAGCCCGACGCCGGGCTCGAACTCACGGACCGCGAGATCATGACCCGAGCTGAAGTCGGCCGCTTAACCGACTGAGCCACCCAGGCACCCCAACAGAGGCAGAGGTTTAGAGGAAGAAGCTGGTCTGGGGTGAAGCTGTGAAGCTCACTTTAGGACATGGTGAGTTGGTGAACCAGTGGGACATTGAGCCAAAAACGTCCAGCAGACAGTTGGAATTTGGGTCCTAGAAAGTGGGCTAGAGCTAAAGGTTCAGGGGAAGTCGGCTTTAGTCCACGCAAATAACCCACCATCAAACCATATTCAGCTGCAAAACGTCCACTATCAACCATGCAGCAGGCACTGCCATAGATGTTTCTATACCTGATCTCATTTCTCTTCACCTCAACCCAACAAAGTAGACGTTGTTATTCCTGTTTCGCTCGGGAGGGATTAGTAATTTATCTACGTTGACATAGTATGTGCCTAAGGTATGATTTGAACCCGTAGCAACTGATTCCAAATGGAGTTCTCTTTATACCACAGCTGCTTCCTCCAAACTCCTCCCAAAGAATCCAAACCAACATCTGCACTACATTCAGAAGTTTACAAAGTACCCTTCATATCTTAGTCTTTATAGCAACCCTATAGGGTAGCTATTGTTTAATCCATTTTACAGATGAGAAAATGGAATACTGACTATAATAAGCAAGGCACTGTTTTAGATAAAATAGAGACGTGAAGGTAAACACAATACGGTTCAATTTTAAGAGTTTGTGGGTTTTTGTTTTTGTTTTTTTTTTAATGTTTACTTTTGAGAGAGAGAGAGAGAGCACAAGCAGAGGAGGGGCAGAGACAGAGGGGAATAGAGGATCCCAAGTGGGCTCCGTGCTCACAGCTGGAGAGCCCGATGCGGGGCTCAAATTTACGAACCCGCGAGATCATGAGCTGAGCTGAAACCAAGAATCCGATGCTTAACCGACTGAGCCCCCCAGGCACTGCTGATACGGTCCAGTCTGGAAGGAGCTTCTATTCAGGGGAGAAATACAGAAATGTATGCAGCAATCTAGAACGCAAAACAGAGGCAGAGTTATAAATATTGTGACAGAGAAACCAATGATGGTTCAAGTGAACAAAAAAATTTTTTGAGCACCTACTATGTGCTGGGCACTGTACCAGGTGTCAGGGACACAGGACTCAGCCTGTGCCCCTGGGGAGCTCATGTTTAGTAGGAAAGATAACAAGTTAACAGTTACCCTGTAGGGTGAAAAGAGCTGCGTCAGAGGCATTTAGCTTGTATGGGAGTCCAAAGGGGTGTCAGGAAAGACTTGCTGAATGAGGTGGTGCCTAAGGGACCAACCAGAGCTGAGCAGGAAAAGGAGAACAGAGGAAAAAGGGATTCAACCCGGAGCAGGTGACATAGGATTTGGGCTTTGAAGAATTATTCGTAGGATTTTAAAAGGGGCCTTAGAGAACATTCCAGACTGAAGCAAATAGCATGAATAAGAGCTAGAAAAGAGCACTTGAGGGGGTCCAATTGATTCAGTTCGACTGGAGCAGAAGGTGCTGGGAATACTTCCCCCATCTACACACCTCATTGACGCTTGCCCTTAGGTCTCTCATCATTTCCCCCATTTTGTAGATGAGGAAACACAGACCTAGAGAGGTTAAGTGACTTGCCCAAGGTCACAAAGCCATGCAATTCGCATGGGTAGTTCAGGGTTTCTCACTCCCCCAGGGTTCATGGCTCGACTGCCTCTGGTGAGGACTAGCTATTTAAAGCCATGAGCCCTGATAAGCCCGGAGAGTGCGGCAGGGTGTTGAGCAGCACCAGCTCTGGCATCTGACTGGCAGGATTTGAATTGACATTCCGAGAGCACTGGCTGTGTGACCTTAGGCAAATGGCTTCACTACTCTAAACCCGAATTTTACCAGATAGTAATAGTACCGACTCACAAGGCTGTTGCGAGAATCGTATTACATAATCAGAATAGCTAGCACAAAGTGGATGTCTGGTGTTGGCGGCTATGATTATTATTATGTCATCGCTATTATTTTTATTTAAGAGAGGACCAGAGACAGAAAGGCCAAGACTCAGCCTTTTGGAATAAGCAGAATTAGGTAGTAGGAATAGGAGGAGGCTCCAGCAAAGGATGTGGGGGAGCCACTGGAGGGGGGTAGGGACGCAGCCTGGTGCCTGTAGAGTTGGAGAAGCCAAGGGAGAGAGTGTGGCGGGCTGCATCAATAGTGTCAAATTCTGCAGGGGAGTGAGGACTGCAGAAAAGCTGCAGACAGACCTTTGGCAGTACTGTGCAGCAGTTAAGTACATGGCTTTGGAGTCAGGCTGCCCAGGTTTAAATTCAAATCCCAGTTCAGCCACTTACTAGCTTATGACCTTGGGCAAATTATTTAACCTCTCTAAACCTCAGTTCCCTCGTCTATAAAATGAAGATAATAATAGTACTTATTCTGAATAGTGGTTGTGAAGATTAAATTAGATAATCCATGCAAAGAGCTCAGTACAGAGTCTGGCACATTCCAAGGGCTCAGTCAACATTAGGTGGTGGTGGTGGTGGTGGTGGTGGTGGTGGTGGTGGTATTATTCATGGCTAATGGATTCTGGACTAATACAATACCTCCAGATCTCTCTCCTACTGGGGCAGTTCCTACCCCTTAGACCCTTCCCTGTATTATGCTTTCCTCTGCCCTTGGACGTCTCTCATTGTCTCCCAAAGACAGCCTCTCTCTACACTCAGTCCGCTGCTTCACTCATCTCTCTGTCCTAGACGGAGTGGGAGAGGGTGAGAACCAGAGATGATAGAGCGGGAATCCTAAGACCTATTCGGAGAGGATGAGGAGGTGTCTGGGGGAGGGAGCGGTTCTGCCCTCCTGACCCTGAGCCCCCAGTGCTGCTCCTACTTGACCGCCAGAGGGCAGCAAGTGCACGAAACATAAGCTCTTTGGGAACCTAGCTGTCCAGCAGGTGGCGGGCGAGGGGAGGAGATAGGAAGAAGAGGTTAGGGACGTTGTCCCCAGTATGAGGTCGCTTCTGCTCTGGGCGCCTCCCAGCTCCACCTTTCAGAGGAATCACTGAGAGAGCAGTGCCTGACACCTAGGTACCTGGGCTCGATTTCCCATCCCTAGTAAGGGAAGTGACATGTAAAAAGGGCACAGGGGCCGTGTGCAGAGGGAACACGGGTCTGGGGGCTCGGAAAAGGGGTTGTCAACAAGGGAGCGAGGGCCAGGGTGGAAGGGATGGAAGAAAGGAGAAATGTCCGAGCTAGAGAAATAGAGCCGTCCATTAGGATTGGTGGGGACAAGGGACCCAGCAAGGATCCTCAGTGGAGGAAGCCGAGGTCACCTGGTCAATGCCCGATCGCCGGACCGAGCAGCCCCTCACCAGGACAAGGTCTACCACCCTGGAACGAGTATCCGGATACGGACACCCTCTCCTCTCCTCTTTTCACCCTAGCCCCCCTTCCTCCTGCTCAGGCTCCCTAGCCCCGCCCCCGTCCGCGGCCCGCCCTCGGCCCCGCCTCCGGGGCGGGCTCCGGTCCCGGCCGGCACCGCCTCCCCTTCTCGGGCCGGCCCGGCCGCACAGCCCCGAGCCACCCGGGCAACGAGCGCCGCGTCCCCGGCCTGCCCGGCCCGGCCAGGCTCGGGTGCCCCGCCCGGGTCCGCCACCCCGGGCCATGGAGTCGCGGCCCCCGGGGTCCCGCAGGGTAAGCCACCCGGCCCCTCCTCTCTCCCTGGCTCCCGCCGCTGCCGCAGCGCCCCCCCACCCTATCCCCGCCCGCCCCTGGCGGGCGGGCTACCTCTCCTTTCGCCCGGTCCTCGGGTTATTTGGCCCATCCCCCATAACTGGCGCGGTCCCTGCCAATCTCTGGATCCCAGCTGGCACCCCCAGACTACTGCCACCATACTGGATACCCCCACCTCTGCTTCTCAGATCCTTGGAGTCCCCCAAATCTTCAGACTTCCCATCAGGTCTTACATGTACCCTCAAATTACCACGCCGCCTAGATCCTTCTTATCCCATCCCGGCATCTTTCCTTTTCCCAGCATCCCTCCCCCACCAGCTTCCACCTGCTCTTTAGACACCCCCTAGCTCACTCTCTTTCCTATTTCAATCCTTCCTGTCCCTCTGGTCTTCCCATCCCCGAGATTGCACCCTCCTTCTCTTTTCACCTTTATTTGGGGGTGGGGGGGAGGATGGGGAAGTGGGGTGGTCAAACATGGGGCAGCGGTTTCCATCAGATAAAGGGCAATGGAAGGAAATATAATCATGGCCCCCTCTCCTGTTCCTGATCTGGTTTCCTCCCTTCCCTCCCCCTTGCCCTTCCTGATTCATTTTGCCCCAGCTTTAGGGAGCGATTCCCCTTCATGTCTGCTGTTGTGGAGGGCAGGTGGGAGAGGAATGTTTTGTGGCCCTTTCCAGGCAGTGTCTAGGCCAAAATCCCAGGGTAGGGGCTCTGGAGTGGGATGGGCTGTGGGAGATGTTGGCCTCCACCCCTCCCCAGAGAGCCCTCATCTAGGTCACCAGGGCCTCTTGACCTTGGCCTGGAGCGGCACTTCAGTGGCTCACGTTCCACCTGCACAGGGATTGGGCCCAGGAGCCCTCACCTTCAGCCTGGTGTCTCCTCAGTTCCTGGAGGAGAGGGTGGGAAGGACCCATGGCGCACTGGGTTGATACCCTCTTTCTCACCACTCCCCAACCCCTGGTTGGTGTTTATGGACTTAAACCTGAGGAGGGGTGTATGCAAGAGAAAAGGCTTTCACTCTGGAAGAGGGACCCAGGTGGGGCAGGGACCATTCTCCTGGGATGTATGTAGGCATGGTCAGCCCACAGGTCGTCCTCAGGGCACTGTGGGAAGCAGGCTGGGGTGATGGGTGGGGCAGAGACAGAACCCTGGCCTCCACTGTCCCCTCTCCATCCCACTCCTCTCTCCCTAGTGCTGTCATCGACTTAGGTTTCCTGGCCTAGATTGGGTTTCTGTTTGGGCTGAATTCCATTCCCCACCCAGCATATGAGGAAGTCCAGGGGCTGAGGAGAACTCTGGGGCAGGGGGAGGGGGGTGTCTCTGCATAGGGAGGACTGACACCTGGAGACTGGGAGCTGAGAGCAGGCATCTGTCTCCCCTTTCTGATTAAAGCCTGTCTCCAACTTGGTCTGTCTTTATTTCTGCCAAACACATCATACATTCACACAGATAAACACACAGCTGAAGATTGCACAACCTGACCATTCATGGCATCGGCAAAGCCCCCGACACAGAAATGTTGATACATAAATGATGTGCACACAGCACATGACACTCCTTCACACTCCACCCATGCACAGATTGATCACAGCCTGCCCAGACACCCGCAGTCACACCCCTTCTTCCCCTGTTTGGCTTTTCTTTGAATAGGACCTGGGCTTCCAGGAGGTGAAAAGTGAGCTACTGAAAGGGGCTGCTTCCAGCCAAGGGCAGGCCAAGAGATGGACACTTGTCAGCCAGACGAGTCATCTGAACTTGGTCATGGCTCCCGCCTCTACGTCTACCAAATGAGGCAGCCCATGTCACATGGGTGCTAAAGCCCCCTTCCAACCAGCCAGTGAGACTACTGGGGAGAGCCAGGATCTGTGGACTTTCCAGATTCCAGCCACCTTCTTCTCCCTGCTTCACATGCCTGTCTCTCACCAGTGTCTTACTGGGAACCATGAAGACCTGAGCATAGGGGAGGGCCACAGCTGAGGAGCTAAGGACCCCTCAGGTCCCAGAAACTATTTTTCACTTGATCCTTCCACCGGGAAGACCAGGCTTCAGTTCTAATTTCGTTCTGTTTTTATGAGAGGTCCCAGCCATCACCCAATCCTGTTCAGCCTCGGGTGCATTCCAGTCTCGCCTCTCCCTGGCTGCCTAGGGGGCCAGAAGGGAGGAGGACTGTGCAGGGAGGCAGTTTTCATGCCTCTAGGCCCCTGGCTTCATCCCTTGATAGCTGAAGGCCTCAGAAACTCCCATCCTCTCCCTTCCTCATGTGAACTCTTGGCAGGAGACTGCAAAGACATCTGCTGACCCAGGGTGGGGGCAAGACTGTTCCTAATCACGCCCAGCCCCACAGCTCTGCCCCAGAAGCCCTGTGATCAAGGGAGGAAGAGTTCAGAAGATCTCTCCACTGCCTCAGGCCAGCCCAGCTTCTTAGGTCCTGCCCCCCCCCCCCCACCAACCCCCATTATTCACTACAGCCATGTACTCTCTCCTGAGTTCTTTTACTCCCTTAAGACCTGCTGCCTTAAAGAGATCTAGGGAGTATATTAGGGCAACCTGGGGCCCAGAGATGGGAAGCTGGGAATGTCTGTCTCCTGGGACCAGAAGCTTGGCTTGGTAGATATCTTGCCCCGGAGTGGGTCCAAAGAGTTCAGAGGCCTCAGCTGAAGGCCATAGGATCTAGGGTGCTTTGGGACTTCCCATCAGTGGGCCTTTGGTGGGTTGGCCGAGCTGTACATCAAAAAGACCGAGTTGGATCTTCATGGTATGATGAACTGAGACAGCAGCCCAAGTTCAAGTACCAGTTTTGCTATTAACTGGTCGTGTGACCTTGGGCCAACCACTTCTATTCTGTCAGATGGGGGCACTGGGCCAGTTGGTCTCTCAAGGCCCTTCTAGTAGGGTGAGGATTGGGCTTGGAGGGGATCAGGGGACTGAGGCTCAGAACCCTCAGGCAAACTGAGGGATAGGGACGAGGCTCTGAGCCCTTTGGTTCAACCCAGCTGCAACCAATGTGGGGGATGATGGACATAAGCTTGTGCTGGGGTTCCTGGCTCACCCCAGCCTGCCTCCGCAGATGGACCCTGTGCAGAAGGCTGTGCTCTCCCACACTTTTGGGGGACCCTTGCTCAAGACCAAGCGGCCCATCATTTCCTGTAATGTCTGTCAGATCCGCTTCAATTCGCAGGTAAGAAGCCTTGCTGCTCGAAATGGGTGGGGCAGCAGTAGCCTGGAGATCTCGGGAGAGCAGAGGGCAGAGGAGCTCGGGTGGGGGGCAGAGATAAAGGGGATATCGGGAAGAGCAGGGAATGGGGACACTGTAGGAGGGGCAGGGGCGGATGGAAGGCACTTGAGAGGGACAAGCGGTGGCTGTAATTTCAATGTGAAGTCGGCCAGTCCTCTCAGGTTGACCCTTCCCTCCCTTGGGGACTGAGGCATCCCTGGCTCAGAATTTCCTAGAACACAGGTGGCCATCATGTCTGGGTGCAAGAGTGGCCTCTGGCCCACTGGTCCTTGGGCACTGGGCTGAGATAGGTCATTGACTCCCCTGCAGAGCCTGTGCCCTCCGGGGCCTCTGCTAAACTCCTCCCCTGGTCCACCCACTTCACTCTAACCTGGCTTCCTCCTCTGTCTGTCCTTTCCCGTGGGGGACTTTCCATGGAGAGAAGCCACCCAAAACGCAGAACCTAGGTGTCCGGCCTCCCAGCTGTCCTGTCCTCCTTGTGAGGCTCCCTCGGGACTTCTGTGTGGGTCTAGAGGAGACTTTGTGGGGTGCAGGTTCTGAGAGCTTTTGGAGAAAAACAGTAGAGCCTCATTCTGCTGAGTAGGGGGAAATAAAGCACGTTCTGTTTCTCTACCCAGTCCACACACACGCGCGTGCACACACCCACCACGCTGCCAGGCTCTGCACACCACTGCCTCACCCCTGGGGTATCAATTTTCTTTCCCTACCTATCCATACTTTTTATTTCTACTCTATCCCTGTCTGGGTGACCTTGTGGCTCCAGAACTGTATGTCCTAGGCAGGAGGTGCACGTGGGGGTGGGGGTGGAACCAGGACCAACCCAGCTTTAGGCCTCTCGGTTACCTCAACCCCAGGCATCCCCTCTCCCAACCCTGGCTCCACTCCCTGGTGGAGGGTGGAGGACTAGAGGGGCAGGGGGCCAATAGTAGGCAGCCCTCCACTTCCCTCCCCCACCAAGTGGCTCTGTTTTGACAGCTGTCTCTGCTGCTGTCTCTATCTCCAGAGCTGGGCTTGGGGCCAGGGTCCTCCAGGGTGTCCACAGAGGCTTCAGGAAAAATGAGAACCAGGGGGAGTAGTCAGGGTAGGGCCCAGGCCTCAGGGCTCTTGGGACTCTTCGCCCGAGTGTAGAAGCAGTCCAGACTGGATCCAGAGGCCGGGAGACACGACACACGCATAGAAGGCCAGGGGGCCAAGAGACTGCTAGCTGGCTGGATTGCTGGTCCCCTCCCATTTAGAATTCTATTATAGGTTGGGGTAACCCTCCCTCACCCAGAACTAGGTGAGAAGCCTGAGTCAGCAGCCAGGCCCTGGGTGTGGTGGTAGGGTGGAGTCTGGGCTAGGTGAGGATCCAGGTTCCCAGCGACTCAAGGTTGAGAAGCTAGTCTGAACCCCAGGAAAAACCAGGGCTCCTCGGCATGGCTTTACATCCTACTGGTATAGTAAGAGATTCACTGCAGCCTCCTGAGACCACCCCGAGGACCTGAAGGAACTCTGTGGGGAGCATGGTCGGATGAAAGGTGATCTCAGATTCTCTTTTTTTCTTTCATCCCTAAAGAGCCAGGCTGAGGCACACTACAAGGGTAATCGCCACGCCCGAAGAGTCAAAGGCATCGAGGCTGCCAAGACCCGAGGCAGGGAGCCTGGCGTCCGGGAACCTGGAGACCCAGCTCCCCCAGGCAGCACCCCCCCAAATGGGGATGGCGTAGCCCCCCGTCCAGGTGTGTCTGAATACCCCGACATTGTTCAACTGCTCTCGTCTCTGTTCTTTGCCCGCTTCCCAGAATTCTCTGCTTTCATCTCTCTCTTCCTCAACCCCCACCCCCCACCCCTACCCAAGGTGAGTCCTGGAGCCAAACACAGTGATACAAAATTTCCATCCTGTCACCCGTACTCCCGCCCCAGCTCCTCTCAACAGAGTCCCCACTGTCTGTCCTCCCCACCACCCAGTGACTCAGAGAGGGGCTAGGGTGAGGCCACCTGGCAAACTTCCTCAAGAAAAAGGGAACCATCAAATCTAGGGAGAGGCCTCTTCATCTTGGGGAGAGGGACAGGGAGGGAATCAGGATATCTGAGGGCCTGCCCACTGGGCTTCCCCTTGGGGAGACTGAGAGCTCAGGACACCCCGCTGAGACTGAGAGCTCAAGCAACACCCCGGATGATCTTGGTTGATCTTTTGACCTCTCTGGCCCAGTCTGCGTCCTGGGACTGAGACCTTAAGATCTTGGAGATCTTTCCCAGGTTTACAAAAAGCAACTCTGAGACTTTCTCCCTCATGGCTGGTGGCCATCTTCAGTCCTACTCCCAGCCAAGAAATTGGAAGGAAGGAATATCAAGACAGGAGGATATGAGCCCCCCTCATGCTGGGATTGCCACATCAGATATCAGTCATGATCAACTCCAGAAAGACTGAACATCCCCATTTCCTCCTTATCCTTGCCTGTCCTTTCTGCCCCACCCCACATAGAATGAGAACCAGGCATCCACATCAGCAGCTTGGGAACCAGGATCCCACTGTCAACGCGCGCGTGCGCGCGCACACACACACACACACACACACACACATCCCTCAGGGATGCACAGATAGGACAGGCAGGTGAGCTGAGTTCTAATTGTGCTCTGGCTGCTCTTAGCCTGGTCACTTTTTTTTAACTTGGCAACATCTCTGCAAAACGGGGATGACGCTGATAGTGGTGGTGGTAGATAACATTTCATGTTCTGGGTGCTTTATGCATATTACCTCATTTAGTTAGTTCCGACAGGATATCTCTAAGGAGATAATGATACCTGCCCTACTTTTGTAAACGACGAAGCCCTGTCCAGTTTGAGACGTGGGTGTGCTATCTGGATCGGAATGGAGGTCAAGGATGTCAAACGAGTAAGAGAAATAAAGGGAAAGATCACAGGATGGACAAGCAAAGGGACACGTGCAGGGGTCAGGAGGTCCCTTTCTGCCAGTGCCCCACCCCCACTGCCTGCGGTCTCACAACCCGGAAACTGGATCGGCTGCTGGAGCAAGAATGGGAGTGCTAGAGTTTCCCCTGTACAGAGGCCAGAACCCAGCGCTGAGGCCTGGGGCCTGTGCATCTTTAATCAAGCCATGAATTATAGAGCAGCCTGCATCCCTGTTCCCTCTCCAGTTCTGCTGTTTCTGTTTCCCTTTTGCCGTGTCTGCGACTGTCTCTCTCGACCTCTCCTCACACTGCCTCTGCCCCTTCCTAGAGCTCTCTGGCATGCCTCCCTGGGGACTGGGCAGGACTCTGGGAAGGGGCTGGCCAGGCAGGAAGCCCAGGCTGGCTGGCAGGCCACTGAGGGGTAAATCCTTGTTCCATGCCTCTCCCCAGGGCTAGGCTGGCTGCCAGCTTCAACCTGAAGGGGAAGCCACTGCGGCTGGACCCCTCAACCATTCCCAGCTTCTCGAGAATGGGCCAGGCGCTGGAGCCTCACACCCAGCCTGCAGCAGCTAGACCACATCTGGCTCGGGCCCAGGGCATGAGAGCATGCATGTTGTCACAGGGTGGGGACTCCTGGGCCCTTGCCCTCCAGGAAATGGGGGTGGGTTTCCTCCACATAAAGAATCTCCTCCAAAAACCATCTGAGGTGACCCCTATGTTTCTCCCCCAACAACAGTCTCCATGGAGAATGGACTGGGTCCAGCCCCAGGATCCCCAGAGAAACAGCCTGGCTCCCCATCCCCTCCCAGCATTCCGGAGACTGGTCAGGGTACAACCAAGGGCGAAGGGGGCACTCCAGCCCCAGCTTCCCTGCCTGGAGGCAGCAAGGAAGAGGAGGAAAAGGCTAAGCGGCTGCTCTACTGTGCCCTGTGCAAGGTGGCAGTGAACTCCCTGTCCCAGCTTGAGGCTCATAACAAAGGTAAGGACTCTCCCACCCCGACCCCTATTCCCCTATCCTCAGCCCACTCCTCCTCCCCACCTCTAACGCCCCTGGCTTCCAACATCCGGGCCCCTCCAGGACTTACCAGCCTATCTCCCTCCCTAATCATCTCCCACTTACTTCTTCAGTTCCCCCTCTGCTTAACTCCTCGACCTGTGACTCTCCCCTGACCTACCTTGTGTTTGGGGGTGTCCCAAGGGGATTGGAAAACCCCCACACTTGATGCTTCCCCCTATTTTAATTGGGAAGGTGGGTATTTGCTGCCGAGGAGGCCTGGAGAAGTTTTCCTCCACCCCTTACCTTCTGCCCTCTGCGGGCCCCAGGTACTAAGCACAAGACAATTCTGGAGGCCAGAAGTGGGCTGGGCCCCATCAAAGCTTACCCTCGTCTGGGGCCCCCCACTCCTGGGGAACCAGAGGCCCCTGCCCAGGACCGAACCTTCCACTGTGAGATCTGCAATGTCAAGGTCAACTCGGAGGTCCAACTGAAACAGGTGGGTCCAAGGCCTTTCCTGGGAATTCTAGGGAGCTCTACTCACAAACAGGGAGCTTGGGTGAGGGCGCTTCTCTCAGGTCCTTTCCTTGGGACCACAGAAGGGGCGGGGCCAGGTGTTTTGGGTGTGCCTACCGGCTCGTCGGTTACTCCTTTCCGGGTGGCTCACAGCCCCTTACCCACTGCCCCTCCCTACCCACCCCCCCCACCCCCACCCCGCAGCACATTTCCAGCCGGCGGCACCGAGACGGCGTGGCCGGGAAGCCCAACCCGCTGCTGAGCCGTCACAAGAAACCTAGAGGCGCGGGGGAGCTGGCGGTGAGGCCTGGGCGCTGGAGAATTCGGCAATTGGGGGACCGGAGCTGGGAGGAGAAGGGGACGCGGGCCGGCACGGGGAGGGGTGGGGTTTGCGGGCCGCAGAATGACTCCTCGGTCTCCCTTTCCCCGCCCCTCTCCCCGCTGCAGGGCACTCTGACTTTCTCCAAGGAGCTGCCCAAGTCCCTGGCGGGAGGCCTGCTACCCAGCCCCCTAGCGGTGGCTGCGGTGATGGCAGCAGCAGCAGGCTCCCCGCTGTCCCTGCGCCCGGCCCCAGCCGCACCTCTTCTCCAGGGACCGCCGATCACCCACCCCCTGCTCCACCCGGCACCCGGGCCCATCCGAACTGCGCACGGACCCATCCTCTTCTCCCCCTACTGACCTGAACCCCGAACCCCCTCCCATTCAACACCTCCCCCCCCACCTCCAGCCGGGACCCAGGCCTCCGGGCTCCAAGCCTGCCCCTACTCCCGGCACTCCCTGAATGATCTCTCTCTCTCCTTCCCCCCCACCCCGAGGTACGGGGTTCCAGGAAAGGGGAGGGGTAGCGGGGGAGGGGGGCTTCAGAAGGGGGGGAACACCCCAGATCTCAGGGAACCCCGCCCCCTGCCCTTCCCTCTCCCCTAGAAAAGGGGGGGCCGTCTCACCCCCGATCCCCCTTGGAGACACCCCCCCTCCCAAAAGCCATGTCCATTCAGCCCTTCCCCCCCAAACCTAGCACAAAACGGGGTTCACAAGCCATGGTCGGAGTCCGGGGGGCAGAAATGGATTTTTCTTGGCAATAAGCGGACTCTGGGACTCCGGCCCCTGCCCCCAAACTGAAGCGCTTCCGTGAACACCCCCATCCTCCGCAGGGGGAGGGGAGCAGGCGGGATCCTGGGTCCCTCAGAAGCACTTTGGTTTTACCGCCTGCAACCTCACTGTGCCCGCCCCGCACCATGCCCCAGCCCCAGGTCTAGCTGGGCCCATCATAGGGGGCAGCACTTGGGGGCATCTCTGGCACTTGGGTGGGACCAAGTAGATGCCCCTACAGACCCTTCCCTCACCTTCTTCCTCCCCAGTCTGGATTCCATTCTTTTCACCAGCACCCATCGCCCAAGGGGTACCGAGGGGGGCAAGGGGTGTCCAGTCCGAGCCCACCCCCGCCTCGCCTTCCGCAAAACTGTGAGCAAAAAGCAATAGAAGCCTCGCCCCCGCCCCTCCCCTTTCCGCAGGATTCGCTGAGTCTGTAGCCTTCCCCGTCCCAGCTCCTAGACCTCATGGCTGTCCCTCCCACCAGACACCTCCACTGCACAACTCGGGCGGGGGCGTGACCTCCCTCCCCCCACCCCACCCCCTCTGTGGTTTCCGTATCGTCAGCCCTTCTAGCAGCCGACACGGGAGAGGGACGGGCCCCCACTGGCCTTCCCGTCCCCATCAACTCTTTCTGCTTGACAATGTAGCAACCCCGGCCCCCCACCCACGTCTTCCCTTTTCCTTCTCCCCGACAATAAAGTCTGGATTCGTTGCCCTCCGTCCCCCAGACTCAGACTCTCAATCTTTGCCCGCCGATACGGGAGCTATTCAACCGGAGATCTGTCTGCATGGTGAAGGGTAAGGGTACACGGGAAAGGGGGCCTGAAGGAGGGGTCCGGAAAGACGGGGGTGGGAGAAGGCAAGATCCAAAGCCTGTGCAAGGCGAGCAGAGGCTCCCAATATCACTCATCCCCACTCCCGCCCAGATCTAATGTAAACTTGGGCCCTGGGGAATCATTTCCAGTCCAGGTCTCAAGACTGTAGCCGGACTGTAGCCGCGGCAGTTGAGAATTCTCCACGACTCCACCACCAGGCGGCGCCAACGACATGGAAACGGAGTCTCCCCTAGGCTAAGACGCTCCAGTGGCACATGTGTCTCGAGATTCTGGAAAACAAGTCTAGATCCAGCCTCAGACAAAGGAAAGAATCCGGGCTTTTGTGCCTCTGATGGGAAACCCACGCCAGGAACACGCAAGGCATGGGAAGACGCTGGGACAGGGACTAGGCATCTGAGCTCTAGGCACTGCTGGGCCCCATATAGTGACCTTGAGTTAGTCCTTCCCCTCTCTGGACCTCAGTTTCCCCATATGCAAAATGAACAGCTTTGGGTCTCTTAAAAGTTCATTGAGACTTCATGTTCCAAGACTAAAGAACTGAGGCTATGCCATTTACAGATATGCAGGTATGCTAGAACACCTTCTCCTCTGGGTCCCCTACAGGTCTGTGGGACAGAGACGTACACTCTGTTCAGCAGCCTGGCACATGATGTGGGGGAAGATGTTCTTTATTATCTCCAGAATTCAGCTCAGTCACACTTCCAAGAACAGTACTGACTCTGGGACCCCTTCCCTCTAGCCCTGCTGGGTGGCAAGAAAGAAAGAAAGGCCAGACCAGAGCCCAGCATCTTCCCAAGGGTCCCCCTGAATTGCATCTCCTTTGCTCACTTCCCCCCTCCGCCCACTTCCAGTTTTTCGGAGGGAAGGTGAAATAAAGATTGTTAAAGAGGAAGGAAAGGGAGGGGCTCCGTCAGTTAAGTGTCCCGCTTGTAGCTCAGGTCTCGATTTCTCCTTTCCTTGGAGCTGGCTTGGGATACTCTCTCTCTCTCTCTCTCTCTGCCCTTCCCCCACACTCTCTTTCTTTCTCTAAATAAATAAATAAATAAATAGGGGCACCTGGGTGGCTCAGTCAGTTCAGCATCCAACTCTTTTAAAAAAATTTTTAAAGTTTATTTATTTAGAGAACCAGCAGGGATAGGGTGGGGGGCAGTGGGTGCACAGGAGCCATAGCAGGCTCTGTGCTGACAGCAGAGAGCCGGATGTGGGGCTCCAACTCACAAACTGTGAGATCATGACCTGAGCCTAAGTCGACCTGAGTCGAAGTCAGATGCTTAACCTGTTGAGCCACCCAGGCACCCCAAGCACACATCTGACTCTTGATTTCGGCTTAGGTCATGATCTCAGGGTCTGTGAGATAGAGCCCTGCATTGGGCACTAGGGATCCTGCTAGGGAGTCTCTCTCTCCCTCTGCCTCTCCCCTGCTCATTCACTCTCTCTCTCAAAATAAATGGACATTTTTAAAAAATAAATAAGTATGGGGCGCCTGGGTGGCTCAGTCGGTTGGGCGTCCGACTTCGGCTCAGGTCATGATCTCGCGGTCCGTGAGTTCGAGCCCCGCATCGGGCTCTGGGCTGACAGCTCAGAGCCTGGAGCCTGTTTCGGATTCTGTGTCTCCCTCTCTCTCTGACCATCCCCTGCTCATGCTCTGTCTCTCTCTGTCTCAAAAATAAATAAATGTTAAAAAAAAATTAAAAAATAAATAAAAAATAAATAAGTAAACAAACTTAAAAATATTAAAAAAAGAGAGAGAGAAGGAAAGGGAAATAGGGGCCTCCTGGGTTTGTCAGCTATGAAGTTGGGGGTGGGAGTTCACTGTGGGTTTAGAAATGGAATCCAACAAGTTTAGGATGGTTAGGTGTTTGTGTTTTGTTTTTTCAGGCCATCTAGCTTAAAAAAAAAAAAAAAAGCAGAGACTGGAGATCCAGAAGTCCAAGTCCAAGAGGCAAGAGTGGTCCTATAAGAAAGAGGGTGGAGAAAAGCAGGGGCTGGATCACACGTGGGGATAGAGATGGAGGCTAGAAGAGACTAGAGTGAGGAGGGCTGAGATACATACCTCTAGCCTGGTTTAAAACTGAATTCATGATTCACCCCGTTCCCTAAGCCTGCTGCTATGCCTATTTATTCCCTATCTTCCTGATGCAAAGCACCACCAGCCACTGGGAAAACTGGGAATCAGCCTAGTCTTCCCTCTTCCTAACCCTTCATCCACTAAAGCACTAAATAAATCCTCTTACCGGGTTAATTTGACTTCTTACTGACCCATGGATCCTGATCATTGTTCTGTATACCCACAGCCACTGCCCTAACCAGGACTGGCTGCAGAGCTCGTGGTCCCAGTGCAAGAGGAAAAAGCAGGACTTCTTGTTCAAAATGGATCTTAAGACAGTGTGGAGTGTTAAGCCAACCCCAGCCCCTTGTAAGTGCAGGGCCCCGTGTGATCACACATGTGGCATGTCTTTGAAGCTAGCCCTGGCCCCAGCTCAGGCTCTGCCTCTCTCCTGTCTGAACTGGTGCCTCTTTACTGGTCTCTCTCACTGCTGGCCTGCACGCTTTCACTCCTTACTCACAGCTTCGTGAGTGCAAACCTCCCTATGGCCTCCAGGATACAACCCCAGCTCCTCACATGATGCACAAGGACTTCCTCCACCCCCGTCCTGTTCACTTGTCCAGGATCTTCTCTGTTGCTCCCTACCTCCCAGTATTTGTTCACCTCTACCTAAACCTCTGCGACTCTATGCATCCTGTTCCCTTTGCCCCGAATGTCCTTCTACTTACCTCCCTCCAAAAAAACTGTTCATTATTCAAAACCCAGGCCAGCTATCTCTCTGTGAACCCTTTCCTGACCTTCTCCTTGGCGATTTCGCTCCTTTAAGTCGCTGCTACCCTTTAGAGTAAGGGTTGGTAAACTTTTTCTTAAGTGGCTAGACAGTAAATATTATAGGTTGTGCAGGCCAAGAGGCAAAACTGAGGGAGGGTATTATGTAGGTACTTATACAACCATTTACAATGAAACCATTTGAAAGTGGGGGAAAAAAACATTCTTGGCTCATGGCCCCTACAAAAACAGATGGTGGTGGGGCGGGCAGCGTGCCTGGGTAGCTCAAGTCAGTCTTGATTTCGGTTCAGGTCATGATCTCACAGTCCATGGGATTGAGCCCTGTCTGCACTGACAGCAGGGAGCCTGCTTGGGATTCTCTCTCTCTCCCTCTTTTTCTGCCTCTCCCCATGCTGGCGCTCTCTCTCTCTCTTTCTCTCTCTCTCTCTCTCTCAAAAATAAGTAAATAAACTGGGGAACCTGGGTGGCCCAGTCAGTTAAGCGTCCGGCTTCGGCTCAGGTCATGATCTCATGGCTTGTGAGTTTGAGTCCCGCGTCTGGCTCTGTGCTGACAGCTCAGAGCCTGGAGCCTGCTTCAGATTCTGTGTCTCCTTCTCTCCCTTCCCCTCCCCCACTTGTTCTCTGTCTCTCAAAGATAAATAAATATAAGAAAAATTTTTTAATAAAATAAAAAAATAAGTAAATAAACAAACATTAAAAAAAAACAGATGTGGGGGCGCCAGGCTGGCTTAGTCAGAACATGCCACTCTTGCTCTCAGGGGTCATGAATTCAAGCCCCACACTGGGCATAGAGCTTACTTAAAAAAACAAAAACAGGGGCGCCCAGGTGGCTCAGTCGGTTAAACGTCTGACTTCGGCTCAGGTCATAATCTCGCGGTCTGTGAGTCCGAGCCCCGCGTTGGGCTCTGTGCTGACAGTTCAGAGCCTGAGCCTGTTTCAGATTCTGTGTCTCCCTCTCTCTCTGACCCTCCCCTGTTCATGCTCTGTCTCTCTCTGTCTCAAAAATAAATAAATGTTTAAAACAAAAAAACAAAAAAAACAAAAACAAAAACAAAACCGATGGCAGCCCAGATTTGGTCCATAAGCCAAAGTTTGCTGACCCCTTAGAGAATCAATTAAGCATTTATATATCTATATATCTGTGTCCCTTGCTAGACTATGTGCAAGCCCATGTGTCACAACTTCTTGTATCCCTAGAGTCTATCTCAGAGTCTTGTGCATAGTAGGCCCTCAGCACGTGTTTGTTGCGTGAACAGATGAATGAATGAACGATTGAACGGCGGCCTGTGCTCCTGTAGGGAATGAAGCCAGAATACTTCTTTTCTCACCTTTTTTCACCTGGCTCCTTTTATCAGATGTGTTAGGGTATCACATGGGACCCCCCTGATTTGAACCGTCTCTGAGTCCTGGAGAGAAGAAAGGCAATGCTCCTTCCTGACAAACGCAAGGCTTCCGGGGCGTCCAGAATTGCTCCTGGAACTTGGTCTTCTCTTTGGCCCCTAGAGAAGTGGCCCAGGCCTTCTGATGGCCTGTCTCCCTGTCCAGACAATTCTTGGCCATGAACTTGTAGGTGTCCTGCTATGCAAAGAGGGGAGAGAAACACCTTCGTCTTTAGCAAGGAGCGAAACAGCTTTGATGTAAGTAGCAGGGGATTTTCACCAGAGAAGCCCAGATTGCACTAGCCAAAACAAAATGAGTAGGACTGAAGAGAAGGGAGGAAGTGGCTGAGGTTGAGAAACTGGGGAGTTTCTTATCCGTTCAGTCTCGTTTATTAATAGGAGACACACGACCATGTCCTGGAGCCTGACCGCCCACCAGAAAAGACTACTCAAGTGAGTTGGACTTCTTCCACTGGAGTGAGAATTGAAGGCTGGGAGACTCAGGTGAGTACTTTTGTGGTGGGTGTACTTTTACTCTCTCTGTCTCCTCATCTCCCGGATGATGAAAAAAACAAAACGAAACAACAAGACCTGAGACCTGCGTGTGTGTAGCAGACAAGGGCAGAGGGGACCAGTAGCATCCTGAATAGAGGTAGGGAATTCCTGGGTGGTCTTAGGGGAAAGAGAAAAGATTAAAAAGTCAGAGGGCACTGAGGTTACTGAGAACATCTGGATGGATATTGAAGAGGCCTGGAGTTTGGAGCGGGCGGACACCGAAAGATATTTAGAGAAGAATTTGGGGGAAATCTTTGAGAATGGGAGAGGACTGAGAGAGCCGAAGGAGGGGGGGTTGGGGATCTCAGGAAAGGTTGGGGATGAAGAGGACTGGGAATGGATCAGGAGGCTGGCAAGCTTGTGAAAAAGCTCAGGTGTCCAGGGCCCCAGAGCCGTCCAAGAGACCTAAGTTCAAGGCGAGGTTCTGACTCCTTCTTTCCCTCGCACTCTCCTCTTCAGCCTCCATCATGTGGAACACTTCCGAAGCCAACTTCTCCTGCTACCATGAGTCCGTACTGGGCTATCGTTATGTTGCAGTTAGCTGGGGGGTGGTGGTAGCTGTCACAGGCACCGTGGGCAACGTCCTCACCCTGCTGGCCTTGGCCATCCAGCCCAAGCTCCGCACCCGCTTCAACCTGCTCATCGCCAACCTCACAGTGGCCGATCTGTTGTACTGCACCCTTCTCCAGCCCTTCTCTGTGGACACCTACCTCCACCTGCACTGGCGCACCGGCGCCACCTTCTGCAGGGTCTTTGGACTCCTCCTCTTTGCATCCAACTCCGTCTCCATCCTGACCCTCTGCCTTATTGCCCTGGCACGCTACCTCCTCATTGCCCACCCTAAGCTCTTTCCCCGAGTTTTCAGTGCCAAGGGGATGGTGCTGGCACTGGTGAGTACCTGGGTGGTAGGCGTGGCCAGCTTCGCCCCTCTCTGGCGTATCTATATCCTGGTGCCTGTAGTCTGCACCTGCAGCTTTGACCGCATCCGAGGCCGGCCCTACACCACCATCCTCATGGGCATCTACTTTGTGCTGGGGCTCAGCAGCGTGGGCATCTTCTACTGGCTCATCCACCGGCAAGTGAAGCGAGCAGCACAGGCGCTGGATCAGTATAAGCAGTCAAGTATCCACTCCAACCATGTGGCTGGGACAGATGAGGCCACACCTGGTCGTTTCCAGGAGCTGGACAGCGGGCGGGCGTCAGGAAGGCCCAGCGAGGGGATTTCGTCTGAGCCGGTCAGTGCTGCCACCACCCAGACCCTGGAAGGGGACTCATCAGAGGTGGAGGACCATCCCAGCAGGGAGGTAGGTCAGCAGGCGGCAGAGAAAAGCCATCCAGAAGCACCTGCCAAGAGCAGGCCGACCAAAAGAACCCAAAGAACTCAGGACTCTCCGTCAGAGTTTGGGAAGGTGACCCGGATGTGTTTCGCTGTGTTCCTCTGCTTCGCTCTGAGCTACATCCCCTTCTTGCTGCTCAACATCCTGGATGCCAGGGTCCGCGCTCCTCGGGTTGTCCACATGCTCGCTGCCAACCTCACCTGGCTCAACGGTTGCATCAACCCTGTGCTCTATGCAGCCATGAACCGTCAGTTCCGCCAAGCCTACGGCTCCATCCTAAGACGAGGGCCCCAGAGTTTCCGTAGGCTCCGTTAGAACTGTGTTCCCCAGTCACCAGGATCCAGCACTGTCTCCTCCAGAACAGAGCTAAAGTGGCCAGCTGGTAGGGGAGCAGACGAAAGGAAAGCCTGTGGGCATTTTCACAGACAACTTCCCCCATCCCCAAACCAGGCTTCTCCATCCCTTGATCGATGCTTCAGCTCGAGGCTGCCCAAGATGCATTATTAATTATTAATAAATGAATTCTATCCTTCTAGGGCTCAGGTGTGGTCTTTGGGGAATAATAGGCCAGGACCGGTGTGCAGCTGGAAACTAACAGTTGAGGGTTTGGGTAACCTAGGTCACGGCAAGGTTGGGAAGCAGAGGACCTAGGACACAGCCTTCAGCTGAGGGGTTTACGGGCATAAAACATGTGAGTTGGTTTAAGAGGATCCACCTGTCTTTTCATTTAACTTCCCAGAAATGGCTCCTGTCCCTAACTACTACTGCCAGGATTGGCGCCCCCAGTCCCCTAATCCCCACAAACAGGTTTATTTAGCTCAGAAAAGTTTTGTAATCCAGCTTTTTTTTTTTTTAATGTTTATTTTTGAGACAGAGCACGAACGGGGGAGGGTCAGAGAGAGGGAGACACAGAATCCGAAGCAGCCTCCAGGCTCTGAGCTGTCAGCACGGAGCCCGACGTGGGGCTCGAACTCACATTCCGGGAGATCATGACCTGAGCCGAGGTCGGAAGCTCAACCGACTGAGCCACCCAGGCACCCTGTAATCCAGCTTTGATAGCCACACTCCTGTGAGTCCAACGCCCTGGCCCTTGCCCTAGCCGAAGAGAATGGTCATGGGAGAGGATCCCTGCTCCGTGGACATGAACTGAGTTTAGCTGAGGCAATGGCAGAGAGGGGTTCCGGCTGCCCTAGCAGTGACACCAGTCAGACCTAAATCAACTGAAGTCCTGGCCCCTCACTTCCCCCCGACTTGTTCTTGTCATCCTGGGTTATGAGAGCAGAACAGAGACTCTAGTTAACAGGGCTCAGGGGTCCAGCTGAGGGGAAACCATGTTCCCTTCCTCTAGCACGACCAACATCCTGTCACCCTAGTCAGCACCCGTGTGAACTTAAAAGAAAGCACCTGTGGCCACCAGGTGACGCTGGTTCTCTGTGTTTCCTTGTTGAGGACCGAAGGTGTCAGAGGGACCGGGAGGCCACAGACAGCCTCCCACCCAGCCAGCAAGGGCAAAGACCCAGAGATCTGCACCCCTTTCCCCCCTCCCCCCAAAGCTTAGGCGGGAAAGTAAAGAATTAGACATTTATGATTACTCATGAGATATTTCTTGTCTATTTGGTTGGAAATGGGGGGAGCAGGTGGGCACTGGGCAAGCACTGGAATGTAAGAGTCATGTAGACAGTACCGCTGCTCTGGCTACATGCTGTCCCCTCCCTGCTCCCAAGTCCACGGTTTGGAGGGAACAAAGTGAAGTCCAGAGGGATTCAGACAAGCGCAGAAAGAACCATAGGTCAAGGTGGACAGATCAATGTCCTCACATTCAACCCACTTCCAAGTCCCAGGAATCCTGTGTCCTAACGCAGAATACGTGCTTCTGAGAGTTCTTCTTCCAAAGAACAAAGATCACAGCAGCCTCAAAACTGAGTCAAGTTCAGGGTGCTGAGGCAGGGGCCCAGACAGGTGCGGTGAACAGCAGGACCAATAAAGAACATCAGCTTGGGAATGTAGAGACAAGGGTTCTCGCCAAGGCTCTCTGATAATTAGCTCTGTGAAGGTGAGCAGGACCCTGGACCACCGGAACCACAGGCTTTATCGCGGGTGCAAAGTTGGGGGTGGGGCGCAGTCTTACCACGTGCCCCGTGCTGTCCTAAACCCTGTAAATATATTCTTTCATGTAATTCGTACAAATTTTACCATTAAGTATCTATTACAATCTCATTCTCACAAGTGAACAAATCGGAGCACAAATAGTTCAAGCGATTTGTCCAGCTGGGAAGTAGTATGACCATGACTTGAGGGCAGAGAGTCTCGCTTCAGCCCACATGTCTAACCACTACAGGACAGCTGCCTTCCTAAAACTAGAATCAAGTTACCAGATAATTCCTAAAAGTGCTTCCTGCCCCACCCTTCTAAGATTCTGGAAGCTGGCAATTCTCTGAAGGTCTGTAAAAGGGTTCACTTTTCATATTCCTTGAAGGCAGTTCACAAGCGTTGGCAAGTAGAAAGGAGCAGCAACAGAGACTGAAGTTAGACCTAAGGAGGGACTTCCCAATTCTCAGTCGCTGGGAAAAAATGACTCACGGGGCACAGGAGGAAACCCTGGAGTCTGAGACCAGAGAGGCCAGATATTAGCAGGAATACAACCCCCTCCTCTCTCACCCTCGACGCCCTCCCTGCCCCCACCCGCCTCTAGTTTCAACAAACAACTTAGTGAGGAAAAAGAGGCGGAGGAAAAGCAAACAGGTCTCTCAGGCTTTCTCATGCGGGTGTGCGTGGCGCGTCCGTGTCCACGCACGAGGTCCTTCGTGGGGCGGCGCTCACGCGTGTCTCGGGGAAGTGTGTGCACTTGGGGGCCCTCATGAGTGGGAGTCAGTGTCTGTCTCTCTTGGTCTCTTTATCTCTGTCAGTCCCCCGCGCGAGCCGGATCTCTAATCGCTGACTTCCTGACGCTATCTCTCGCGGCTTCTCTTTGTCTCTCTGCATCTGTCCGTCTCTCCTGTAGGCTGTCTTCGTCTCTGGTACCTCCGTTATCGCCTTTTTTCTCCTCAACTCCTCTCTCCCTCCTCGCTCTCTCCCCGTCGCCCCTCCCCGCTCTCCCCGCGCCCCCTCCCCAGTCCCCCGCCCCGACAGCGCTCGCTCGCTCGCACGCTCTCTCTCTTTCGCTGTCTCTCACCGGCAGATTTATGGTCAGCCCAGGGCTTCTCATTGGCCAAGCGCTGACAGGACTTGATTTAACGCCTCCTCTCATTGGCTGAGCTTGACAGGCCGATTTACGAGTCACTCCACCATTGGCCAAACAGCCTTGGCCCTGATTTATGGCTCGGTGGCTTCGGGGAAGAGGGGGGCGCAGCTGGGGAGTCAGGATGCCCCTCCCCTCGCCAAAGCTTTGGTCTCCCTCTCCTCTGCTTGCTCCCCTTGCTCTCCTCCCCTCGAGGAACCGCACTCACTGTACCTGTTCCTCGAGCCCCCCCTCCTCTCTGCTCTTTCATCCCCCGGGGAGGAGAATTGGGGTGTGGTGATGGTGGTGGGGGGGATCCCCAGCAGAGGATGGGGTCTGGAGGAGTAAATATAGGCGGGGGGGGGGGGGTGCGAATCTGAGGGGTAGGGGTGGGGTGAGCGTAGAGTAGGGAGAGAAGATTGAGAAGGGAGAGAGAATGAACTGAAGAGTGAAGCGGGAAACTGAGGGGATGAAAGGGGTGACGGGAATAAAAGGAAGGCTGGGGAGAAAGGGGAGACTGAGGGACAGAAAGAAGGGGCTCTGCGGAGAAAAAAGGAAGGGCTGAAAAGAGGGCGCATTTGAAGGGGCAACGGGGCTGAAGCGGGTGGGGGGGGGCGCGGGGGGCGGCAGAGCGGTGGGAGGGGGGGAGATCCGGGAACTGAGAGACTTATTTTCAAACCTCACTATCCAGACTGCTGCATAAGAGACTGAAATTTCCCTTCAGACAATAGCTCTGAAGAGGCAGAGGCTTAGAGGAGCAAAGGTGCAGTAAGAGAGGGGAGAGAGAGGGGCAGGGAAAGAGAACTGAAAAGTAACGGGGAAGAAACTGGAGAGAAGGATGGAGAACTAATAGAGAAGACAGAGCTAAGGTTGGTTTTTATGGGGTGGGGGGTGGGGTGTAGTGAGAGAAGCCGAATCCCCAGAGGAACGACTGAGAGAAGCCTACTCCTCCTCTCTAGAAAGACCCATAGGCGCCTGCAAGGGGGCGGGGGATGGGGGGGGGGGTGGAGGGCAAGTCCCACGCCTCCCCCAGGAGACGTTCTACCTCAAGGCTGCGGTGGGCTCCCCTTTCCCTACACCTCACTCCTCCCCCTTGCCCACCTCCCCAGTTAAATTTATGAGTTCAGGGCTGGCCTTCAGGAATTAGGAATATTTATGCTTCTTTGAGAGTGAGGTTTGCAAGGTGATAAATAAGGGGCCATGGGGGGGTGCAGCTGGGGGCTCCTATTTTTAGCGTGGCCACTTTCCCAAGGCCCCCACCCACCAATTCCCTCTCATCCTGAGCCAGAGAAGGGAGCGCCGAGGGAGGTGGGGAATGGGTTTCAGATATCAGGAAGGGGGTCTGGACTGCCCTGGAGAGCCCCTCAGAGGACTGCAGATCTTTGCAGCAGAAAGGATTGAAGGCAGATGGGGGAGGAACTTTCCAAGTGTCCTGGCATTCTTATAGCCCCTGGAGTGCAGTTACAGCATTTCTGCAGAAGATGGAGAGAAGTGGGGAGAAGCCAGTTTCCCCTCTGCCCCCCTAAGCTCAGTTGCTGAGAAATGGAGGAGAGGAGCCAGGAAATTCACAGGCAGGTTTCTCTGGCAATTCACGTCCCTCACAGGGAGAGGAAAATTTGAAATCCCCCCTCTCCCCGACCCCAGACCACAGCCTGGGTCCCTGGGAAAGGAGGCTAGGAATGTGGGGCTCAGGGCATCTCCTAGGAGTCTCAGCCCCCAACCTGTCCACCCCCACTGCTGGCTGAGAATTAAAAACAGCCAGTAGTCCTTGATACTCCCTGCCCTGGGCCTCCAGGAAATGAGGGAGGGAGAGGATCTGTCCTGTGATCCACATACCTTCTCCAGCCCCTTAGCTCCAAGGACCATGTGTTTGTGACCCCCAGCCCAGTCAGAAGGGCTCTGACTCTGGGCTTGGATAAGTAGTGAACAAAGATAGAGGTCAGTAATATGGGGGGTGGGGGAGTATCTAAAGAGAACAGAGAGAGCTGGAGAAGAGGTGCCCCCCCCCCCCCCACACACACACACAACACTGTGCCCTCCATCCACTGTGGCTTTAGTAAGGATGGCCACCGTGCGTGCACAAAAGCGCACACACTAGACTCTGCTGCGTGGAGCGGGAAAAGGGAGGGAGAGAAGGGTCTAGACTGGCCCTTTAAGAGCCACTTAGGGTCAGAAAGCCTGGGCTACAGAAAGGGGAAGGAGCTGATGTCAGAAGACGGATGGGCAGCAAGATGGGGATTGATGCTAATGGGGGAGTTAAAGCTAAGTACCCAGACACTCAGAGGGCAGAACTGCAGATCTGTCTTCCTTATGCTCACTACCCCCCCCCCCAAACCAAGGCTGTAAATCTGCCTTCTCAATTGGGGGAAGGGGGAGTGAGGAAAAACGAGATGCTCTCTTTTCCCTTTTCCTGTTTTTTTTTTCCCCTCAACCTGCACCATCCGCCATCCCCCACCCCACTTCTTTTGTCCTCTCCCAATCCATGACCCTTTGCCACTAAAATTTCCAAATGTGTGGCTTTCCACAGGAATTGAGACAGTGATTTCAGCTTGTAGAAGGAAACTGCGAGAAGGTCTCCTTCACCAAATCCCGGGTGGGAATGGGTTGGTGGGATTGTGGTGAGAGGCCAGGAGGCTGGAAACGCCCAGTTGCCTCAGTTTCTCTTCCTCCCAGCCTCTTCTCACTTGGGGATAACTCTGGCGGCCTTCTCCCAGGACAGGAGGGTAAAGAGGCAGGAAGCAGGATATCGGGTGCCAGGAGCTGGAATGGGTGCGAGAGCTTCAGAGTTGGGTTTGTGGAGCCCTCCGACGCACTGAGGTGCTAGACGGTCTCGTGGGCCTCCAAGGGCAGCTAGGGGAGCTGCAGGAGCTGTCCACGGAAAGATACATGGGCTGGTTTCTCGGAAACTCCTGGATCATACCGTTCCCTCTCCTTGCCCACATACCCTGCCTGCTGAGTAGAGACGATTTCTGGCCAATAGTCTCTTTATTGTAAAGGCGGGGTCCAGCTGCTCCTCACGACCTCTCAGGAGGCAGTTGGGGATCTCAGGGAGGAAGGTCTCCTCAGAGGGGTTGGAGCTAATAACCCTCGGGGGGATCCATGTCTTCCCTCGCTTTCAGGTAAGCCTGGATCTCCCATCTTCCAGGACCTGGAAGGACCTTTCTTTCTCTCTACTGGCAATCAGGGCCTGTTCTGGAGAAGTCCTTCTGTATTAGAGGCCTGCATCTCATCGGTTGCAGTTGTACACCTGAACTCCTTTCTAGTCCTGGAACGAACTGCTGCCTGATTGCTTCTGGTTCCCGAATCTTCCTCTGTACACATAAGAGAATGACCCTGAGATGTCAGTCTCCTCCCTTCCCTCTTCCCGGGTTTTCCCTCAGAGGCCTAAAATCACCCCGAGGCCATCCTCTCTCTGTTTCCTAACTCTGCAGGGACAAGGGAGAGAGCAAGGCTGGAGTGAGAAAAGTTGGGGGTTGTGAGCCGAAGCCATCGGAACCCAGGCTTCCAGCCTCCCAGCATCTGGCCAAGCACTCCCTCCCATCCCAGGGAGGTCAGCCACTGCCCTCAGCCCTGTGCTCTGGCTGCCTCTCTGTCCTGATGATAAATCCTGTCTTTGTCTCCCCTCCAACCCGGGGCCCCAGGCGGCTGGGGGGTCAGAGGCTGGGGGAGGGGTCGGGGTGGAGGGGGGAGAGACACAAGAGTGGGAGGAGAAGATGGACAGGAGCAGCTGGTGAGCAGGCACTGGGGGTGGGCGGTGAGGGGTTGGGGCCTCTTGATGCTACGGATCCCGACTGCACATTCCAGCAGGCCAGCATTCTGAGCAAGAAAGCCAGGATTCTTAAGATGCGGAAGGACCTTGGGAATGGCCCCCGGGAAATCAGAAACACCGGGACACGGGGGTTGCTGTGGGGTTCTTCAAGGAAGGAGGCTGCTGAAAGAAATGGGTGAATGAGAACCTGTCCCCACCACCGACCCCTACACAAATGTGCTGTGCACTCAACACACTGAGACAGACAGACAGACACTCGTGTGCACACACACCCAAGATTTATGACCCATCAGCATGAGGGAGCCGGAGCCCAGGAGAGCCAGCCTGCCCCTTGGCTGGCCCCTCCCCAGCTGTCTTCTCTTGCTGTGACTTTCCTATCTCCATCTCTCCATTCTGTTTCTCGGCTCCCAGGCTGGTTGTTCTTTCCTGGTTTCTCCCACTCTCCCAGTTCCTTATGCTGGCTTTCTGCTAACTCTCAGACTCTGCCTCTTTGTCAGTCATTTTTCTCTTTCGTTGTGCTTCTCGATCTTATTCCCGCCTCTCCGATTTCCTTGGACTCTCCATCCATCCTGCCTCTGCTTCTCTTCAGCCCCACTACCTCACTGCCACCCCAGAGCCTCAGAGTAGAGGCTCTGAATGAGTGCCTGCTTTGGTGGGAGGTCTGGGACCATACTGTGTTAGGATATGGGGTGGAAGGGGGGACAGGGAAGCCAGATGACCAAGGACACAAGCTCAACTAAGGGAGGAAAAGTAAAGATGAGAAGGAAGAGAGAAAAGCTGCAGAAGGGCAAACACTAAAGAGAGGAGGGTAAGGACTAAGGGTTCCCTGTAAGTGTATTTTGGGTCAGTGTGAATAGGAGGAGCTGAGGGGCATCTACTGAGTCACAGTGCGACACAGATCCAGCAGCTAGATCTGGAGACTCAGCCAGAGAAACAAAGATGTGAGGTCCAGCAGGCAGCCACAGTTCTGGGTTCTCTCACCTACCTGAGAAGGTCTCACAGACCTCTTTTCCCCTGCAGACGGTCTTGGAGTGCCGGTTCCCTCCCCACTCACCTCCTCCTCCCCTAACACCTCCCCTCCCCACCAGTGACATCAGCTGTGGCTGCCGCTGCTGTCCTCAGCCCTGCTGATGCACTCTCCCATGGGTGAGAGAGAGGCCAGTCACCTCTGCCCCACCCATTCATTCTCCAGTCCAGGAGCTGGGGCTTAAACATGCCAGCACCCTAGGGTGAGAGGAGGAGAAGGAGGAGGAGGAGGAGTCTGTACCAGGAAGCCATCTGCAGGACATGGGGGATAAAAGAGGGAGGCATGGGCACCAGGGGAAGGGAGAGAAGCTGGAGGGGGGCACTTGAGGAAGAGGGACTGTAGCACTAAATCACCCTGTGGGGGGGCTCCCTCTGCCTGAGCTCAGTGGGGTGGGTAGAGGATAGACATTTGGGGAGGGGGGGGAAGAAGAATGGGGAATCGCCACATCTGGCAGGCAGGTGTCTGGCACTGTTCAGGCTGCAGTCACTTTCCCAGCCAAAGGGGAGGAAGGGGGAGAGGGGAGGAGGGGCTTCCCAGGGTTCCCTGGGGAAGAAGGGAAAGCTTACAAAACAAGAGACCCAGCATCAGAGACCAATGGAGGGAAATGATCAGACCCCTGTCCCCGGTTTCTCTGCTTTAGTCAGTGCTGGAGAAGGGTTTGCTCATAGTCCTGGAAGAAAGCTGCTGGCCAAGGGACTGGGTAGGCCAGGGCAGGCCGGGGCACCAGAGTTCCATTCCTCGTGGGAAACAGAGGAGGCAGGAGAAGTTCAAACGAGGCCAGGCTGGGGAAACAGACTCAGAGCATTTCAAGTTTGAGATACAGCTCCATTCTCCACACCGTCACTGATCAGCAACCCCTCAAGGCTCGCACTGACCTGCCTTCCCCCCCACCCCCCAACCAGGGTCAATGCTGGGTGGTGGTAAGTAGAAAGGTTAGGATGGGAAGGCCGGACACTGCTTCCTCCCCGTCTCAGACAGGCAACACCAAAGATCCCTAGCCCTCATCCAGCCCCCCTCCGCCCGCCGCCCCATACCCCAACTTTCAATCCAGGACTACAGAGGTGATAACCCAAGCGTTTTCTTTTTTTTCTACCTGCTGAGGGGGGATTCTGGGCACAGGTGCCCCACAGCTGACGAGCTTAACTGCCAGGTTCTCATACAGCAGGCAAGACTGGACAACTCGGTTTCATGTCTTGATGCTGGAGAGGCTCTTCCCACTCCCATCACCTTCCTTCCCTCCTCCTTTCCCGAGGTCCTAATGTGGTCTCTCTGGCTTACTCCTGGGATTGAAGGCCCATCTTACGAGCTGTAGAGGTGACTGAGGAGACCCTTCAAAACTGCAGTGCGGAGGAGGGCTCCCCACGCTCCCCCCTCCTTAAAATCCTGCGGAGGAAGGGGGAAAGAAAACCAAAGCATTCTCCTGTCGCCGCGGCAACCATAAAACCCCCAGCTAAATCCATCTTGTGAGCTCACCGCCCCATTAAGATGCAGGGCCAGGCTCTGAGCCAGCCCAGCCACATTCATTTGTGCGAATAAAGGTGGAGGAGGGGGAGGGGAGCAGGCTCTGGAGGGACGGGGAAATGGCGAGAAGAGGTTATTTACACCACCGTCCTGACCTTCTGGAGCAGCGCTGGCTCCGATAAATAACCCGCTCAGCGCCATTTCAGAGCAGGAGTGGGAGGTGCAGGAAGGGAGCAGGGGCTGAGGAGAGCCCCCACGCAGGTGCGCGTCTCCGGGTTACTAATGGCTGAGGCGGGAGCCGGCAGCTGGCTTTGGGGGTGGGGGGGGGGGAGCGCTCGGTTCCCCAGGACTCCCACTGAGAAAATACCACCCCCACCCCACCCCTGGCGCCAATTTCCAGGCGAGGGGACGGAGGGATGCCAAGGAGGCAAACAGCCCCGTAAATTAGGGGTGGGGGTGGGGGGAGGTGGAATGCTGGGGAGTCTCTGAGGTAGGAGGGAAGAAATATTATAAGATGGGGAGTGATGGGGGGGGGGGGCTAGAGGAATAGAAGCAGCTGCCAAAAAGAGAGGAAGAGGAACAGAAACATCACACAAAGGCAGTTTGGAAAAAAATCTGTTTTATTCCTCTTTGCGCACAGCAGTAGATGAGGGTGGCTATCTCCTGACTCCATACATCTCTGACCCCAAAAACGTCCCCTCAGATATGCCCGGTTATTCACCCCACTTCAGTCTTGGAGAACTGGCAGTTAGTGGGTGGGGCAGAGTGAAGCCTCAGGAAGGTGTTTTTTGAGACATTTTTGTGGGAAGTTTTGGGTCAGGGGGAAAGGTTAGACCCAAGAGTGGGTGCTCCGTCCCCATCTTCCTGGGGGAATCCAAATCCCAAAGGTTTTCCGAAGAAGGGCACCTCTCTCAGCGACCCAGGGAGGGAGAGAGCGCAGACCTACTGCCTGGATGTAAGGCTGAGGCAGAGAGAAGAGGGGGTTAAGCAACAGAGACTGCAGACCCAGGGCAGAGGAGTGAAATGCATGTGGGGGGAGCGAAGGGGACAGAGCCCAGAGGCCCAAGTCACAAATCCCACCCCCTCCCCAGTTCTGAGCAAAACCTCTTCTTCCCAGGATGAAAATGGGAGTTTTAGTTCAGGGACCGGCTTTGCTCCAGGGCACAGCGAGGACAGGCCAGGCAAAGATCCCAGGGGTGGCGAAGGTGGACAGAGTCCAGGTAGTGGGACCAGGAGATGGACAGTCCTACAGTGAACACTCACAGACGCACAGCGGTTCTGAAGCTAGAAGCCAGGATCAGGGTTAAGAATGCAGCTGTGACTGAAATACAGACTTTTATAAGCCCTATCCCATAACATTTAAATCCCTACTTCTTCTACTCTGTCCCCTGTCCACGAGCTGTTCCCCATCTTTTCTCCCAAGGCTGGAGGACAGGGCAGTAAGAAGGAATGGGAGGAAACGCTGAGGCCAGTGAGTGAGTGGGCCTGTGGCTGAGACTGGAATATGCCACCCCCACTCATTCTATAGAAAAAACATTGTCTCCCTCCCTCCTCTTGCTAACATATGGGCTGTTGGGATGAAGGCCTGGTAAAGGCAAAGGGAGGAAAACACTCAGCACATTCTTTCTCCTGCTTTGATCTGAAGTGTAGCTGCAGCAAAGGGCACCGAAGTTGAGAAGAAAATATGGGGGGGGGGGGGGGGTGTAGGAGAGCATGACAGCACAATTCGGTGTAGAAAGGAAGAGGGTGCTTTCCCTACTACCCTGCGTTTGAATCTGATGGGAGCTTTACTCCCAGGCTGTTAAAAAAAAAAAAAGTGTGAAAGAATAGGAAGCATAAGTGGGGGTTTGGGGGAGCAACCACAGAGAGGATGGAGACTTAAGGATCCCTTGTGATCCCCGAGATGACCCTGAGAGCATCAGTTGGGGGACTGGATGAGAAGTCACAGCAGATATGTGGATTTTCTGAGGGGGTGAGGAGCCAGGAACAGTGAGGTCTTCACCGAAGGAGTGACCACTTGATCTGCTCTTTGGCTGACTGCAGCACCTGCAGGGACAAGAGCGGCAGTGAGGGGCTTGCCTGGGGGAGGGGGGCGGGGGCGGGGCAAGGACAGAGATTGGGGCTCTCCTTCCCCGCACTTGCCTTCCCTGTCCTTAGAAGAATGGCAAATAGAAAATCCCCAAGGGTAGAGGGATGGGAAGAAGCTCTCTAAGGCCCTAGAGGGTTGTCAGTTTGGGAAATTCCAAAAAAATTCAAATCCACTGGGGGGATGAAGAGAGAAGAGGTATACCTGGGAGGAAAGAAAAAAACTGGGGGTTACTGGACATATGTTAGAAAGGAGGGGTTACCACATCCAGATGGGCTTCTTAGTGAGAATTCCAAGTAGGTAGAAAACAGAATCCCTCCCTTGCCTCCCGCATCAAGTAGACAGTCTATCTGCAAAGTAGCAGGATGGATCTGCAAAACCTGCTTATTCTAGAATATGCATTTCCAGCTTAGCCCTCATTTGAATAATAAGAGAAGAGAGAGAGAGAAAGTGTGTGCGTGTGTGTGTGTGTGTGCGCGCGCGTGCACACGCACGCACACAGACCATCTGCTTAAGGCAAGCCTCTGCTGGGGAATAAATCACTGAATGAGGCATCAGGCAGGGAGGGTTTGAAGGGTACAGAGCAAGGCTGACAGCCACTGCTCACAGGGAAGTGGGATGGGAGTTGGGTGGGGTAGGGAGTGTTTGGCTGTAGGAGTCCCAGTTCTCTGGAATAAGAGGGAGCCAAGAAAGATGTGTCTTCGGTCTCTAGACTCATTCCAACTTGGGCTGGGGTGGAGTGTTATTCTAGTCTCTTTAGTGACCCAGTCCGTCTGGAGAGGAAGAAAAGGAGAAAGTCCTACCTGAGACACGGTCTGCTCCGTAAGTGGAACATCTTCACCCTATGGCACGGAGAAACAAGCATTTAGCATGGGAGAAAGATGGAGTGAGACCCGACTGAAGTTTGGTAGTGGAGAAGGAAAAGGCAGATGCCCGACTTCTCTGTCCCTTCTAGGTGGTACAGCCATAATTTTACTTGGCCAGAGGGACTGTGAGCAGAAAAGGGTCATTTCATCCATCCTCTGTTTTAAGGCAGGAGGACTTCTTAAAAGATTTATTCCATTCCAAGTAATCAGCAGGTTATCTGATCCTCAACTTGGGGGTGGGGGACCTGATTCCCTAGTCAGAGAAGACCTTCCCTGAATATCAATATCGCCAGGGAAAGGATGAGGGGGAGCCAGGGGTAATTTAATGGATCCCGCAAGGCCTGATGGGTAACGACAGCATGTTAATTTGAAGAAATAAACTGCTGCAACAGCAGCCTGAGAAGAGGAAGGCGGGAGTGGGTGGTGGGGGGGACCCTCTCTCTTGCCACATAGAGACATATGTTAGAGGAGAAGATTAAACTATGCAAATGGAGCCCACGGCAGTTAAGGGAGAAGATTTCCCATTACCCGGCACTGTCAGCCTTCACTCTGTGGAGGTCAGAGCTGGGACATTCTATGAATGGGGAGATTTGCTTTGCTCAAACATCGAGGCACCCCACAGTTTGCTGGTGGGCTCTCTCTACACCCACCATTTTCTCCCCAACAGACCTGGAGGCTTCTACGGTTAACCCAAAGGCCCCTTTCTGGTATCCCTAGCACCAAAGAGGACTGAGGTTCTGCAAATAAATGCTTCCTGATAGACAGGTGCTGTCCTTAGTTATGTAAAGACTTTATGACAAGGAAGACACTCCTCTGCCTCACTTGATTGGGATCCATCCCCAAAGGAAGTATAAGCCAACCTCAACTTCCTTTATAGTTTCAGAATCATTAATATTAAGGTTTCTTTTACTCATCTTTGATTCAATTAAGTATGTACTAAATGTCCCCTCTGGGCAAAGACTGTATGAGACGCTAGGCAGCAGGTTAGGGACAAAAGTATGCCCCTTCTGCTTCCCCTCTTTGAGACAGTGAGAATTTGAAAGGGGAGGAGAAGGTTGTATGTATTCTACGAGCCCTGACCTTTAGATAAATTTAGCAGGTCTGGCCCTAGAGGGTGAGTAGACGGCGGATGTAGGGGAGCACACTCTTGCTTACCCTTAATGCTACCCGGTGTACCACTTGCTGGGGATCACTCTCTAGGATCACCCTAAGAAGACAAAGAAGAGACCATCGTTCACTCTGGCCTGAAGGACAGACTCATTGTGGGGATACTCTGGTCACTAAGGCCACTTGCCTTAGGACAGAGGCAACGATCCCACCCTCTCACCCCAGCTCCAAGGAGGTTCCAGGCAGGTCAGAAAACTCACCCTCCATCTACGATTTCATCCACAGCCAAGAAGAGACCCTCCATGTTCTCCAGCAGAGCTCGCTTTTCTACATTTTTCCTGAGTCCCCAAGAGAAGAGAAAAATCAGCCTAAGACACATAGGAACCTAGCACACCGTCTGAGTTGGGGATCCTAAACTAGACCAACAAAATGCCTCCACCAACCGCACAGACTAAAAAGTAAGTTAAGTAAGTAAATAAGAACTTTTTGGCTAATCCACTCTAAGCTTATTCCTATTCTTAGCTGCTAAGTAAGGATCAGGAATGTCAGGAAAGAGAGTCAAAAAAATAGTCAATTTCTGACTATCCAAGAGTTGATTATCCAGAGCTACTGTTTCTTCCCTACCTACCGTGATGCTGCTCATGACAGTGCTCATAAACACTACCATCAGTGGGTGGAAAAAAGCAAATAAACAGCTAAATCCAATCTGGGGGTGGTGGGAGGTGGAGAGGAGTTGAGTGCAAACTCTATTTGCACTCAAGCTCTAACAGACTTTCTAAGCCTCTCCCCATTCCCCTGCTCCCCCTGCGTCCCCCTCCCTCACCAGCTCTTCTCAGGCCTTGAAAAGAAGCCCAACCAGGGGGCTGGGAACAGTCAGGGCCCTCATCCACCAGCTTCAGATCCGGTGGTTGTACATGTGGCCAGTCACATCCGTCAGCTTGACTCTTTCACTAGATCACTGAAATGAAGTCTATTCATTCACCTGGCTAAGAAATAAATCATCCCCTTCCTGAGGAAATCTGAGCCATTCGCCCTGCTGATTTTGTGGGGCTGAGAGCGCCTGCTGTTCTGCTCCGGATGGCGGATGGCTGTCTGTACTGGGTTCACTTGGGAGCTGCCAGGGGAATGAAGTTCAGAGCCCTGGATGTTTTCAAGGAAAGTATCTTATATCTCTTCTGTTGCCCATCTACATGGGGAACAGAGGGCTGGCTGCTGGGGAGGTGGAGGGGAGGCGAGGGTAAATGGCATATTCTTCCTGTCCTATAGAAACGAAAAACTAAGGACTAAAGTTAAAAACTGGGAGTCTTGCCTCCATTCCCAGGGTACTTATGTTACATCTGGGACACTTCCCCACACTTGCCCTTTCCCTATCTTCTAATGAAGTCTAGAAAAGCACCTTAAAGGTACTCAGAACTCTGACAGAGCCACTGGGTAATATGAGAGTAGACAGACATTGCTCCCTCCCAATCCCCTTTCTTAGGAGAATTATCCCCCAGGTGGGACACACTTTCCATCCAGTCTTCCCCATCAGTGCAAATTACTCTGAAATAATAAGCCTAACTTCTCAAGGTAAATCAATTCCCTGGAGCCTCTGCTAATTCCCCCACAAATTCCTGGGCCTGATGAATAGTGACTTTCTCTCCCAAACAGATGTCAAGAATGGCCTGCTCACCTCAGCATCTGGCTCAATGAGTCAAAGAGGCAATTCAGAACAGCCATGAGCATCAGCTGTTGGGAGACAGGAGAAGCAGAAGGATAAGGTTCAAGGCCCTGAAAGCTGCTACCTGAAAACAAAACCTGCCAATTCATTAAGCATCAAAAGACATGGGCTTTCACAAAGGACCAAAAGCATAAGGTGGAAGTCAGAGCAAAAACAGGAAGAGGAACTGTGGTTTCTCGCAGAAATTAATTCTGCTACACGATCCCACAATTTGAGACCTCTCTCTGACCAGACTGTTCAAACTTTCCTATTGCAGTCCTCTACAGGTCTTTACCAACTGCGTATATGTTACCGGAGATCTTAGGTAAAGAAATCATTAACCAAACAGTAACTAAGGTCAGAGAGTTAGTGGAAAGAGTATGGACTTTGGAGTCAGACAGAGTTGGGCTTAAATCCCAGCTGAGCCATTTCTATATGTGTGACCCTGGGAAAGTTATTAGGTTGAACCATATGAAACTGCCATTTATACAGTTCAATGGTGGTCATATGCAAGCAATTTCATATTGTTCCTCATGTTTTGGTTTCCTCATCTATAAAACAAGAACACTAATACCCACAACTCACATAAGTGCTGTAAGGATTAGGTAACAATGTACCTTACAAAGCACTTAAAGTAGTAAAAGCTCAGAAAGAATTGGTTCTCTCAAACTTTTACTTTTGCTTCAAATTAGGTGGGGGCTTATTTTTACTTATCTACTCTCCTAGACGTCGCTACCTGAGGTAAGTAGCTTTTCCTGTGCATAGGAAGCAGGTTAGGACTATATTCACAGTTTTCTCAAGTGACCCATTCAGAATGTACGGCTTCAACATGACCCTGAATGTTGGCTAACTGACCCAAGCTCAGTCAGATGTGGAGCCTTCATAGTAGGAGCAAGCATCCCCTTGACCTTGACCACACCTCAGAAATCTACCTCTGAAAACACTATGCAGGGAAGACCCTTGATACCGTATATCAGTATGTATGAAAACATATCTGGTGTCTCCAATGTGAAGATAAAAGAGCAATTGGGGGAGGGGGGGTGCCTGGCTGGCTCAGTTGGAGGAGCAAGCGACTGTTGATCTTGGGGTCATGAGTTCAAGCCCCACGTTGGGTGTAGCGATTACTTAAATAAATAAAACTTAAAAAAAAAAAAAAGAGCAAGTGGGGAAAAACCTGCATTCTAGGTTGATTTAAAAAAAAAAATTTTTTTTTAAATGTTTAGTTTTGAGAGAGAGACAGAGAGACAGAGTGCGTGTAGGGGAGAGGCAGAGAGAAAGAGGGAGACACAGAATCCCAAGCAGGCTCCAGGCTCTGAGCTGTCGGCACAGAGCCCGACGTGGCACTCGAACTCATAAACCACAGATCATGACTGAGCCGAAGGTGAACACTCAACCGACTGAGCCACCCAGGGGCCCCTAAGTCGATTTGTTTGCTAGGCCACATTTGTGAGGGCAGCAGGACTCTGATAACTTCATTAGCCCAGTCAGAAGCCAGAGGGACGTGGCCCTCCTAGGGTCCAGAACCAGTAACTGTCCTGCCTATGGTTTAGGAAGTGGAGTCAGCAATAGCAAAGAGCGATGGGGATTCTCACCTCATTTTCATAGGAGCTGCCAATCACATAGAAATAGAGATCGATACTGCTTTTGTATACCACTGTCAGGCCTTCCAAGAGGGCGATTTCACCTGGGGGTGGGGGGAAGGTGGAAACAGTGGGTGGCCTGAGATAAGGAAGTAGGTAGAAGGAGTTCCCATGAATTCCTGGCATCCAGCTATTTGGGCTCAAGGAAGGTAGGTTGTAATAAAGTCCAAAGACCAAAGTTGACCTGCTTTTTCTTTCCAGGTGGTAAAAGGGAAGTATAAACTTGGGGAAATCGAAACGTATCTTCTCCTCTAACCATCTCCCCCGCCAACTACCCTTATTTCCCTCCTTGTATATGAGACAGGATACTAGTCGATCCTTCGGAGGTGAAAATGCAGAGCGGTCACCTTTACAGACTTCCATTTACCTGCCCTAATGGATGCGGTACAATAAGCAGAGCTGCAGTTAAATTTGTCAAGTGAGGCTCATAAATCCAGGGACTAGACAGGTAGCTAACAGCCAACCTTCCAGCACGGTATTCCCGCGTGAGGTACACTCACCTCCCCATTACATTTCTGAAGAGTTTATTATATGAGGGGAGGAGGAAAAAAGAGAAAAAAGGAGGCAGTCGTTTTATCCTTTCTCTGCAGTCCTGCTGCCCCCCCCCCGCCCCCCACGGTTCCCCCCACACCAGGAGCAGTGAAAGGAAAATGACCTACTGTCAGTCCGATGGGTCTTGTTGAAAATGTTCTTCTCAAAGGCCTTCTGCTCCTTGACACTGGGGTAGGTGTCGTCATAGTACTGGTCAGAGGGAAAGGAGATGGGTTGGGTCATTAGAGCTGGGAGCCCAGAATGATTAGTGATTGTGCTTTGCCCTGGATCTTGGATTTCTTTCCTTCAAGGCATGGGGTGAGGGAAAAACACTGACACGAAGAAGGAAGAACTATGGAGGCAGGGAATGGGCAGTGAGTAATTGAATACCAAAAAAAAAAAAAAAAAAAATTTTAGGGACCCTGCCGTAGGCAAGCCCACCTCACACTTCTAAGACTGTAAGGGCAGAGGCCTACAAGCCCTACGATGAAGCTCTACCCCTGTCTGCACTCTAGGAGAGCAATCCCGAGACTGATCTCATGGAGTGCTTCCTAGGAGCTTCCCTACATCGGGGGACCAGTGCTAAAGAATGCAAAAGACACTAGAAGCACAGAACACTTCTTCCAGACCCTCATGCACAGTATGAAACTGAGGAATGGGGGAAAGGCTGCAAAAAACCTCCTTCCTCTAAAGAAAGGCAAAGCCTATCCAACCTCTCTCGTATCTTAGCTCTCTTTTCTGAAAACTGAAAACAGGAGACCATCTAGCACGTTGCTGAGCCCACTCCCAAGCTCTTCCTGGCACGGGGGCGGAGATACTAGGCTGCTAAATCGCTCTGCTCTTTAGGGGCTAATCCGTCGCAGTCAGCTGAAGACCTATGACAGGTCTGGCATTTAGTAACTGGATAACTGTTTCAAAAGGTGTCCTGCATAGTTACATCCAATTACAGGGAGGAACAGCTGGTGAATTCTAAACTAATCTCTACCTGCTGATTGATTTATGCTGTGCTCGCCCGGAGTTAATACACCAGGGACAGAAAAAATTTCCACAGGAGGGGGGAGACTATGGAGGGAGAGGAGAGGGGTGTCCTTTCTCCTCTCTTTCAATAGATCCAAAGTTAGAAACATCACACTGGGGAAATCAAGAGGTAACAAGCTTGGTGGTGACTGCAGACCTAGGGCTGGAACCCTGGAACTGCGAGAGAATTTCCTGGGAAAACGCAGGCAGGGTGACAACGCAAAAGGAAGGGGGACAAGAGTGATGGGCATGGGCAGCCTGCTTCTCCTATCCAGACACTGTACTGTTCAGAAACCAAGGTTCCCAAGGTTTTCCCTGCTCTAATGCTGACAACAAAGGAGGTCAAAATCTGTGGAAGGCAAGTGTGCAAGCAGGGGAAGTAAGAGACAGAAGCAGTTTGGGTTTTCATCTGGAGTGGTCACAGGAAAATGGAAGAATTCTCAAAATTATAGTATCAAGGAATAGGCGTTAGTGGGGGCAGTCCCAGGTCCAAATCTCAGAATCAGCCTTTGTCTTGCTCCTCAGTGAATTTCAAAGGGAATCTCACCTTGGCAAAAAGTCGATCTCCATCATTGTCCAGAATCAGGATGGCTTTGACAGTATACAGGGAGGGTTCCTGAAGAGATAGGAACATACCTTCAGTCCTGAAGGCTCCTGCTACCAGTGGCAAACCAGCTACCTTCCCCTAGTCCCACTGGGGCTGCAAGGGGATACAGAGGTGCCTCTGCATGTCCCCTATCCCAGCCTGGTTAGATGTAGACAATTCCCGCCAAGAACGATCAAGTGGTGAATGAACTGAATTGAGGGAGGGGGCATTTCGACAAAGAACTCCAAAATAGCATCAGAGGAACAGTGTCTCTGAGCCGGACTCACAGAGAATTTAATCAAGGTAGGTCATGGAATGTTATTTCCAAACATTATGCTACAGTTATTTTCCAAACTACCCTCCCTCCCTGCTCTCCCACGTACAGGTAGGTATGGAATGTGACCAGATTAATTAATAGGCACTGCACGAGGCTATCTGAAAATAGGATTGAATGCCCTAGTGTACTTGGAAGTTTCTGCAGTCCCAATGCAGTAGCAATGCAGAGGCATAAAGCAAGCCTTCCCTGAACCACCCACACACTGAGCAGAGGGAAACGAACACGCATGCGTGTGCACACTCGTGCACACAGACACACCAGTTCTGAACGCAGCCCAGCGAGACATCCATCTTCCAAGACTTCCCCTATGATCCCAGTTCCTCTACGATACTCCCAACACTACCGCTTAACTTGCCAAGACAAAAACCATTCTGAATTTTGGGGGAGTTACGAAGCAGTAAGAAGAGGGTCTAAGAAGCCGGGAGCCTGGAGTTAATGAGCAGGAGGGGAGTGTTCTTTCACTATCAACAATCAAATCTTGAGGATAATGGCTCTCGTAAAGGAACCACGGCCTCAGCCTTAATGGTTACATCCAACTGCAAAGCATATCACATTGCAAAAGCTCCTCTACTCCTGCAACTTCTAACGAACCAGCTAACCAGGAGAGGAAAAGGAAGGAAAGGGAGGCAGTGTTATGTGTGTAGAAGGTGTCTGCAGGCTCATATTCCTTGAATTTCCTTTTTTTTTTTTTAATGTATTTTTTAAGTAGGCTCCACGCCCAACGTGGGGCTCGAATTCACGACCCCAAGATCAAGAGTCGTGTGCTCCACCAACTGAGCCAGCCAGGCGCACCTCACATTCCTTGGATTTTTTTTAATGTTTATTTATTTTTGAGAGAGAAGAGAGCGAGTGAGCAGGGGAGGGGCAGAGAGAGAGGGAGACCAGAGACAGAGAATCCCAAGCAGACTCCACGTGTCAGCACAGAGCCCAGTGTAGGGCTCGAACTCATGGACCGCCAGATCATGACCTGAGCCGAAACAAGAGTTGGACGCTTAACCGACTGAGCCACCCAGGAACCCCACATTCCTTGAATTTCTAATCAACATTACTTACCCTTGCTCTCCCTCCCCTGTGCTGTGAGACAGGGCTGTTGCCTCCCTTTCCTGGCCTTGCTTAGGAAACCCGCGGTTCTCACAGGGGCCAAATGTAACCTCCAAGCATGTGGCATGTGTTTAATAAAGACCCAAGAGTGAGCATGAAAGAATTATTGCCAAGGATCCAGAAACTCCAACCTCTACAAAGGTAAACTGTCCCATGAGGCGCCAGGAGGTTTCTGGTTCCACGCAAAGAGCCAACCCTGCCTCGGGGAATTAAGAATGAGAGTAAAGGGAACCCAGTGTTTGGACAACAGGGTGATGAAGAATGTAAGCTTTCCTCACCTGAATTCTTGACAATAGCAATTTCTGTCTTTTGTTCACTGATTTATTCCAAGTGTCCAGAACAACATGTGACACACTAAACTCTCAGTATTTACTGGATAATTGTGACAAGAAATGAAGTTTGAGAATAAGGCAAAAATCTCTTGAAGTAATAAGTGTCCAGGGGAACTCTTTTTTTTTTTTTTAACGTTTATTCATTTTTTTTTTTTAAACGTTTATTTATTTTTGAGACAGAGAGAGACAGAGCATGAACGGGGGAGGGTCAGAGAGAGAGGGAGACACAGAATCTGAAACAGGCTCCAGGCTCTGAGCAGTCAGCACAGAGCCCGACGCGGGGCTCGAACTCACATACCGTGAGATCGTGACCTGAGCCGAAGTCGGACGCTTAACCGACTGAGCCACCCAGGTGCCCCTAAACATTTATTCATTTTTGAGAGACAGAGCATGAGCGGGGGAGGGGCAGAGAGAGAGGGAGACACAGAATCCAAAGCAGGCTCCAGGCCCTGAGCTGTCAGCACAGAGCCCGACGCGGGGCTCGAACCCACGAACCATGAGATCATGACCTGAGCTGAAGTCAGGTGCTCAACTGACTGAGCCACCCAGGCACCCCTCTAGGGGAACTCCTATAATTAGACTTCCAATGTATCGGTATACATTCTGGTGTGGCCATTTGGGGTGATACTACTACCAACATATCTCTGCTCTGATCAACACTCCATAGAGATGCCCACTCCATACACATTACTCCCTGGAATAAATAGTCTGTCTCAAACTAAGGAACTCTGTGTCTAGCAGAGGCAAGTCTTCTAGAGTCTCATCTAAAAGGTCACAAATAGAGAAGCTTTCCTCACTCCTAACCCCCACAGAAAGATCTCCCCATAACGCGGGCTTAATTCCATAGCAACTTGAGGGTCCAACCTCAAATGACCAAAAGGGAGACACCAGTGGGAATGAAGGAAAGGACCAGAGGAAAAGAAGCCCACAGGGAAGGAAATTTGGAAGAGAGCATTTTTCCTACTTTCCCCTGGAAATCTTTGGCTCTGTTCTTCTCTCCACATTCACAGAAACCTTGGAGAGCTTCCTAATGGTTTAAACTGGGCATTAGTCTGGCATAGATAACTGGTTCCTGCAGCCATAGAGTCTGGCATCCCTAGAAAGAATGGGATGGATCCCAAAGAAAAGAAAAACCCTTATAGCCACCAGCCAACTAGGAGAGAGACAATGCCCTTTGTGGCCACTGGGGTATGAGTGCCTGAAACTGCTGGCAAAGACAGAAAGAGATTCCTGGGCCTTTCTCGCTGGCTTCCTAGAAGATGTTATCAAGGAAACCCCCCAAATAGGAACTGGATGTTACTGGGAAGGATAAAAGGCAGGCAAAGGAAGGCAGGGAGAAGACCAGATCTGACTCTGAGAGAGGTAAGAAGGCACTGGAGGAAAGGCTGGTCATTTCAAACGAGGGAATAACCATACTCAATAAAGCCAAGAATTGAGGCATGAGCGGATGCTGCTTCAACTCTGCTACAGCTGGAGCCAGCAGCATCTCCTTTACGTCTGTCTCCTGCCACCTCCTGACTACAGCCGGTGCCACTTCAGCCTGGGGCCTTTATCTCTCGGGAGCGGGGGAGGCCAAGAGTTCCTCTCATACCATAAAACTAGCCAGTTTAAAGGCCCCAGAAACCATGACTGGTAATGTAATTTCATTTTGAGTTTTTGCAAAGGGCAAGTTTATAAATAACTCCCAGCTATTGAGAAATGGGCCTCCTGGACAATGGACTAGGTTTGACCTTGTAACACATTAAATGCTGATTACTGAAAAAGACCCTACAAGCTTAGGCCATGTTCAAAGGATTTAAAAGGTCTATTCTTCCCTCCCACTCCCAAATGTGTAGCTGCTAGAAAGCTTTCGAGACAAAGTTCTGTGATGCACTGACTTTCAGAGAGCCACAGCCTGAGTGTATAACAGAACTTCACCTCAAATGCTAATAGTGCCTGGAAATGACATGTAGGCAGATTGTTTGCGGGAGGTTGGGTGGCTCAGAGAGATTTTCATGTACATTTTTATTGTCAAGGAAATTAGACGGGACTCCTCAGGAGCGCTGAAACAACACCAAACAAGCAACCAGCCTGCTGCAAAGGAGTCTCCGATCTCAATCAGAGGATTTCTGTGGTCTGGTGAAAAACACCTCCCAGTACCCCGGCGACTAGCACACGGGGGACTACAGGGGAAGTCATTCCTAGTGCTGCCCCCTGTGGGCCTTCAAATGACCTGCAGCTTCCTCAGCAGTGTAATCAGCAAAAATATTAAAAAGGCAGCTCTGAATAGAAGTTCTCTGTGTGTCTTGTGAGTCAAACTAGGAGAGATAGGCTCTGAAAAAGCACTGAATTAAGTCAGTTCACAGCGTACAGAGTCAGAAGGCACTCTGCGGTAAGATCATGAAATGTCACCAGAAGAGGAAAGCGGGGGGGGGGGGGGGGGGGGGGGGGTGGAGAGAGGGGAATCTTTGCAGCAGGCACACAGGATATCTGGGGGCTAAGACCAATTATTTTTATTTAATTCACGGGGACGGGGGGGGTGGGGGGATGTGACCAAGAAGGCTTTGTGGAGCTAGAGGATGCTATCCACACAGCTGAAGGGGCGCAAGTAAGAACCTGGTTGAAATTCCTAGAAAGTTCTTCATTTCCCACTTAGAAAGAAATCTTTATGGCCATGCCAAAAAGTAGTACCCTGGCTTGGCAACAGGTCTTGATCAACAAGAAACAAGACGCTCTTCCCTCGACCCTTTTTTTTTTTTTTTAACGTAGGCTCCATGCCCACCGTAGAGCCCAACGCAGGGCTTGAACTCACAACCCTGAGATCAGGACCTGAGATCAAGAGTCAGATGCTCAACCAACTGAGCCACCCTGGTGCCCCAACTCTATTTATAGAGCAAAACCAAGACGGTAAAAACTGGAAGGAAAAATCCCTAGATACTACTCCCAGCTGCTCTACGTAGCTAAGCAGGTATTTTGCTCCCTGACTCTGTGCCAACTCCTTTAACATGAAAAGCTCCTCTGGGGTTGAGGGCTCCAATTTGCCAGCCACAAGCCTAGGGACTTCAAACAAAAAGAAGAATTAGCTCCAGGCTTGGGAAGCATAGTTTTCACACACTACCCAAGGGTTTGCTTAGATTCAAGCACAACTCAGGAAAGACCAGGAGCCACAGGTACCACAGAACATTACCCAGTTGCCATGAGACCAAATACTGGTTATAAAGAAGAAAGTGAACACAACCCTTAGGAAGGAAGAAGTGATGTCAGGAAGAGACACCTAGAAAGAATCTTCCTGTCTGACAGAGACAGGAAATGTGAAAGCACGGTCACTAAGAACTCAACCACTATAGGAGAAAATGTCTCCGAACTCCTAAAATCCTTTATTGTAATCTGGGTCGGCCATTAACTCAAGTTCTACCTTTCTGGGGGACTCTGCTTCTTCATCAGAGAAATGAGAGGCCTGACCTAGATCAGTTAAGGTTAATACCTTAAGTTACAGCAGACCTTTTTGATAAGCTGATGAAATTTATGGACCCCGTTACCAGAAAACTACACATTCACAAATTCTTATGATTTCAAGGAGCCCAGTTAGAATTAAATATGATACTTTGTGAGGATAATAAGATGGTGTGGAGAGAGGAGGGGGAAAGGGGGAAATGAATGATACTTTTGAAAATCACCCCCTCTCCTCTGCCTCGAACCAAATAATGACTTCAATAAATATGTGTGTGGCCTTCATAAATTAATAAATGTGACTGAGAAAACTAACACAGCCAGCAGGGGGAGCAAAGGTCGGCACCATACCCCTCCAGCTTTCAGTGACTGAACTTGGTGGCTGTGAGACAGGCAAGGACAAAGATAACTGAGCCTAAGCTCTTCAGAAATGCAAAATCTCAGGTCCTCTCTTAAAACTGAGAAAGCCAGGGCACCTGGCTGGCTCAGTCGGTAGAGTATGCAACTCTTGGGCTCAGGGTTGTGAGTCTGAGCCTAGAACTTATTATTATTTTTTCATTTCAGAAAACCTCATCTGGAGAAGTTTTCCCCAGAGGGTGCACAGCCCATTCTCTAACTATTATGAAAAATTACAGAAACGCAGGACAAAGCAAAGCAGCACTGGAAAGAGAGACAAGTCGAACAAGCAGAAATCAGAGCACTTGGCACCTGAGGCCTGAGAGAGACATTAGAACTTCCTGCCTTCCCAGTTGGGTAATCCAAGAGCTCTCATTTAAATATCATCAGTAAAGGGAAAAATCCGATGGAACTAGATCTATTTCTGCAGAGTTCTTGTTTATAACATTTCGGGCTATCTACCCTGCCCCTAATCTGCTAGTCTAAAAGAATGGGTCGACAGCCTCTGTGTTTGTCTTTCAGTCTACCAACCCAAAATTCAAAATCATGTCCTAAGGCCTAATTGCTATCCTCTGCCCCAGTTTCAGTCTCCCTCTAAAAAGTATACAAATAATAGAAAAGGAGTTGAAGAAAATTGGTAGGGCTATCCAAACCATCTGGCTGTAGGTGGATACACCTGCCTTGACAGTGGGAAAACTAAACGCCCAGATAAGGAGACGCGCATTTCACTTGCAACATGTGACTTAGGTTACACAGCAGGAAAGTCTTCTGAAGAGATGGGTGTGGTCAAACGCCAGAAGAGGAAAGCTAGGAAATCGAAGGATAAAGAGAACTCCTCTAATAATCTGATCTGGGAGAAAACCTATTCTGCACAGCATCAGGGAAGACGGAACGTGAGAGGGCCCTTGCCAGTACAGGCATCTTATGACGCGCATGGACTCAACCCCCCAATCCATCTTCGTCAGCTGCTGGAGGGCACTCTGCCTTCCATCTTTCTAATTACTCTAGTGTAAGTGGATAGGTGGACACGGATTCAGTATTCCTGTTCGATCCTTTATTTGCTTCTTGATTTCCCCTTTCCATGACTAGTGGTCAATATCCTAACTCTAACCAAGTCGTGTCAGCGGAGTAAAGAACAGTAGCAGATATCTAGATAAAAAAAAAAAAAAAAAAACACCCTAAATCTGCCACTAGGCTCCCTCAAATATCTGGATAATTGCATTCATCCTCTGCTTCACAGGGAAGACCTGGCTTCTCAAAGGTCTTTCTTCACATGGAGACCCCCTCCTCCTCTTTTGACCATGTGACAGCTCCCCTAGACCTTTGATATAATTTATACCTTGCCGGGGACCAACTCTTTCCCACCACTGTGAAGGAGAGGGAAAAAATATATATAAATACGTCGGAAATCTATAACGAGGTCTTCTTGGAGGGCAAGACACGGAGAGAGTTAGAAGCAGCGTCAATTGCTCTTTGGGGGTTTTAGTTCAAGCCGAGGTCTGCTTCCAGCAATCAACCATTAAAACAAGCCGGCCAGAGTAACAGCACAGTTTATTCTGATCATTTAATTTGAAGTGTCAATAAATTAAACTTCAATCAATTAAACTAGGTGTGCAATAACCCAGATGGACACCCCGACACCAACATAATCACAATAAAAATTTTTATGGCTGCCAGGGACCTCACCGGGGGCAGTGCTGGCACAGCTCGCGCCCTAGCTGAGAAATATATCTCCACGGCGCAGGATCGAGGAGATTGCTTCTCCTAACGAAATGGAGGGGCCAGGCACCGGCAAGGACGCAGCTGGGAGAGGGGCACAAGGGACTGCCAGGAACGAGATGGGAGTGCTTTGGGGGCTTAATGTAATTGATACCTTTGCCCAGAGCAGGGGGAGGGGGCATTCAGGCCAAGTACCTCTACTGTTAGTGCCAAAGGAATTTAACAAAAGCCCCATTAAGATGATTCAGGAAGCGAAGGCCACAGAGCAGTATCAACCTTTAAGTCATTGATGTATTCTGCATAGTTTCCTCCTCCACAAAGATGCACGCTCTTGTGCACTCTGGATGCCCTGATGTTTGAAGGAGTCTTAGAATTTGGGATGTGGTCATTGTTTTAGGATAAAAAATGGTATAAAGGGAGAGAAAGAATGGAATTAAGTCTAGTCTGAAAAGCACTGGAAAAACACTCAGAAAGTGAATCCAGAGAGGTTTAGGAAAAATGAAACCTATGAGGAAAGATTGAAGGATCTAGACTGCTAGAGTAATTCAGCTTTGAGAGGAAAAAGAAAAGAAAAAAAATAAGGTAAAGGGGGAAGGGAGTAAGTCATTATCTTTAAGATTTCATAGGTTATTAATGGAGAATGGTGACCTGTAGAGATCCCTCTCCATTCACAGCTAAGAAAGGGAGCATCAGCAGAAAACAGCAGGAGAGAGGAAGTTAAGTACAAAGATGCAGGCTGGGAGCACTATTAAGCACTTGGGAAGGAAGTTGATGAAAGGGTCTCTTTCCTTAGGAGACGACAACAGAACCTGAGAAAGATTAGACAAATCTGCTTAAAACCTAGAGCTAGATTACTTAATTCGAAAAAGAAACGTGACCCACTGTAAAGTACCTAAATGAAGGGAACCTACTGGTATTTAGAAGTTCCCATAATCAGATTAAGTTTCGGCAGATGTTTCTTCTTGACCCCCTCTAGATTACCCTTCCCTTCTTCTCAATACCCTATGGCTGTGTGCCTTGTAGAGGTGAGGACAGAGGAATGTACATTCATCAGTTTTCCCTAGAGGTCCAGTCAAAACAAAAATGTGAACAAAGGAAGCCTACAAGAACTTTAGAAGGTGTCTGCCTCTTTAAGGAGTGGTCTGTTAAATATTATCTGGGTACAGTAAACTCTAGTTCAGTAGACAGCTAAGGTAAGATCCAGGGATTCCTCATACTTTTCACAACGATGGTGATTTAAGTACTCAGGAGGTGCTGCTGAGTAAACAGAGGAAGGCATGAGGTTAAAAAGGACCAGTGCAGAAGGGTGATTCTGAATCCGATGGAGCTAAATTCCATGATCCAGTTTGTGAGGGTAGAGAGAAATAAACATTTAGGAAGTATCACCTGATTCTCAACTAGGGTTCCTCATCTGAAGCACTGAATACTGAAAACTACTTAAATGACTACTTTTTTTTTTTTAACTTCTCCCAAGGATGGTACAAACTAGTGCCATTGTGGATACAGAGAAGTTGATTCATTACATTAATGAATGCCTTAGGCTTACTTCTCTCCTAGAACTCTGGCTGAGAAAGGCTGGAATGATGAGAAAGATACATAAATTCTTAATTGGGGGCCCAAAATATAATGAAATTGTAAAGAGCTGACACAGAGGAAGGAAAATATTAGTTTAATATCATAAGAACTTTGGAGACCAGCACACGAATTGATACCTGTTAGTACTTTGTCCCCAATAAATGCTTTATATAATTGATGCTTAAAAGTACAGTTCTGCATACTGGAGAGGTATCCTCCAGTACGTGCTTCCCTGAGCAAGCCCTCTTCTCTATAATTTGGTTTCCCCTAAACCCATCACATAGATTTCTCATGACAAAGAATCAATATGGTTTTATATTTATTATTTTTTTATTTACTTTTGAGAGAGAGAGAGAGAGAGAGAGAGCGCGCGCGCATGAGCAGGGCAGGGGCAGAGAGAGAGGGAGACACAGAATCTGAAGCAGTCTCCAGGCTGGCTCCAAGCGGTCAGCACAGAGCCCGACGCAGGGCTCAAACTCACAAACCGTGAGATCATGACCTGAGCCAAAGTCGGACGCTTAACCGACTGCACCACCCAGGCACCCCAGAATCAATATGGTTTTAAAAGCAAAGTTCAGGGGTACCTCACCAAGGTAGCAGGAATCTGGCATCTTGGGTACAGATCAAAATGGATACAAGGAAGAAGCAGACTGAAATAGACTTCAACAAGGAAGCAGACTGAAAACTGAGGTAAGAGAAAATGTGTGAGATTTTCATATATACCTCCCGCAACTCACCACTACACACATATCCCTTATTAAGACGGCTCCCCAAGCATCATGTCCCTCACTCCTATACCTCTAAGCAGGCTCCCTTGTAAACAGATGTAGGGAGCATTTAAAAAATTCCTAAAAATTTCCAAAGAAACCAATTCCCTGGAATTTATCCTAGTCTGTTAACTGGTTAAGAATACTGGCTAACTGCCTGGTACAGAAAATAACTTATTAAAAAACTACTCGGGAGGTGCGTGGCTGGCTCAGGTAGTGGAGCCTGCGGCTCTTGATCTCCAGGTCATGAGTTAGAACCCAACACTGGGCACAGAGATTAAAAAATAAAAAAATTTTTAAAAAATTTTATTTATTTTCGACACAGAGAGAGACAGAGCATGAGCGGGAGAGGGGCAGAGAGAGAGGGAGACACAGAATCTGAAGCAGGCTCCAGGCTCTGAGCTGTCAGCACAGAGCCCGACGCGGGGCTTGAACTCACAGAGTGCGAGATCATAACCTGAGCCGAAGTCAGATGCTCAACCAACTGAGCCACCCAGGCGCCTCAAAAAATAAAAAAATTTTAAACCTCAGCTTTTAAGCTCGCTACCTAGACTTGATCAATTCATATGATGAGAAGGAATTATCCCTATCTTTGCCATTTTGAAAGAAATCAAACCTGTTACTGTCTTCTACCTGATGAAAATCTGGATATGTACATGTATTAGAGCAGAAAAAGATGCAAGAAAACGTCTTTGGAAAGAGCCTGGAGTTAATCAAGGAAGGAGGTTGGCCGCTGAGTTCCTATGCACACATACATATTAACATCCCCAGACTGTAAAACAGAGCACTTTAGAGAGAAATCCGCCAGTCTGGTTCCAAAGAAAGGGTAACAGTATTTTGTTTTAACAGGCAAAACGGATTATACGGGTAAAGAAGCTAAAACACTTTTTTAGCCACCAAAATTCTCATATAACCAGAGGGACAGTTAGCATCCCAGATCTTACAATAAGAATTCTTAACGCCTTAGAAGGGGAGAAAAAAGGAGAAGAGAATAAGGAGTCTGGAAAAAATATTCTTTAATCCATGCTAATTTATCAGGTACTCCAGAACTTTGATGGAATACATTTACCATGACAAAACTACATAACAGGGATTAACAGAAGACCTAAGTAAAAAGAAAACCGTTTTTTTTGAAGATATGTAACAGAACTGTCAACGGAAAATGAAACTATGACAACCACCAGGAGGACCCTGTGATGACAAACAACTGCAGTCTAGTCCTACAATTTGGGGCCAGTTTGGAGGTCTGGAGAAAGTCAAATCAGAGTATCATCCATAATGCTCAGAATCAGGAGAAACCTAAAGGACCCCAATTCAGTATGCTGATGATCCTATGCGTTCTAAGGACTCCATGTGCTCCCTTCAACTTTCCACGGATTCTGCCCTCTCCCCGGAAGAGCTTTCTACTCTAAACCGAGGCTTTACCTCCTACAGTTCCTACACCAGGCCACACGCTTATTCCAGGGGCTGGCAGAACCTTCGGTCCCCGAGGATTACCCGGGATTCCCCTTTCTACCCCCTCCCAGTCAGGATGAACCCCAACTCCCAGCCCCTCTGGACACCGCAGCACCTCGGCGGCCCCTCCGGCTCCTACCAAAATCAGCGCCTCCATCTTGCCCCGCAGCTGGTGCCGACGTGGAGCCGCAAAAGCAACACCGCCGCTGATTGGCCCTACATCCTCATTAGACCCCGCCCAGGATGAGGATTATTGGACTATATCGTAACAGCTATTGCTTTATTGGCCAATCAGTGTACTAGCTTGCTCAGCGGAAGCAAGGTGTCCAGCCAGAAGGCGCAGGCATTTGATTGTCAGATTAAACACTCAATACAACGCCAAAACCTCAAGGTTGAATGGGGCGGGAGGGTCAGGGGGCGGGGTTGTTTCCAAGGGGAACAGAGGAAGCGATTATTAATTTTCAATTGGTGGAGAAGAGACCACGTGATATCCGTAGGCCTGATTTAGCAGCTTTAATCCGCACTCCCTTTAGGGGGCGCTGTGTCTCCTTAGCCCTTAACACAGGACAGCTCGTGACGGAATCGCACCGGAATCCCCAGTCCAAGAGCCACATGTTAGGTAGGCGTTTGATATCCAAGGTTGCTTTAGCAAACACTGCTAGCTCTTCCCTCAGACTCGCTGAGTGCAGCATCCTCACCGGAAGTCTGCACAACCACAGAGTAAAAGCCAAGAGATGCCCAGTGTATTAAATAAAACGAGGCCGCTGGGAGTTAACTGCTACAGTAACAATTTCCCCAAGATGGAGTCCCAGGCTTTGCTGGGCCCAAGGAAGGACAAGAAGCCAATGAGTTTCTAAAAGTAGATTTTCTTTGACCGGACGTGAAACGGGATGTTAGAGCTTTGGACCCTAGAGAGGAGAGAGTAGGAGGGACAAAGGGGTAGAGGGTCCAGGATAAGGAAGGGTGTAGGGACAGGGTCTGCGGTTTTCCAGTAGGGACAAGCTGTTGCAAAATGAGAAAAGAGAAGTTTACTGAACGCAGGGATTTCACAATATGGAAAGGTTTTGATGAAGTCTAGCTTTCCCCTACCGCTAGGTTCCTTGGTCCTGACACCCCTTAGGTCAGGGACACCTATTGCCTTATCTCTACAGGGATTTTTTTTTCCCCCATTTCTGACAATTATGTCTTCAGGAGCTCTCCAAGAAGAGCACCCAAAACTATCAGGAGTTTTTCTAATAATTTGAGCGTAGAGTCAGAGGGCCTAAGAGAAATGTATAGAACGATACAAACTATAGAGCTAACATACATGCTATGAAGGAAGGTATATGATTTTTTGGTAAAATCCCAGGGGACAAGCCTCACATCTGGAGAAAGTAAGGGCTTAGGCTTTATCTGTTCCAAATGTCCAAATGGGGAGTTATTCAGATATTTAGTTAGCATTGTGCCTGGCATCACAAGGTTGTCCTTAGCTTGGCAGCTTAATGCTAAAACTAACATTTGGGGTGCCCAAGTGGCTCAATGGGTTAAGCATCTGACTCTTGATTTTGGCTCAGGTCATGGTCTCACGGTGAGTTTGAGTCCCTCGTGGGGCTCTCCAGTGTCAGTGCTTAGGATTCTCTCTGTCTCCTCTCTCTCTGCCCCTCCCATGTTCACACGTGTACACTCTCTCTCTCTCACAATAAATTAATTAATTTTTTTAAAATGAACATTTAATGACCATCTACTATGCGCTAGTCACCTGCTAAATCTTTGAATATATTATTTAATATTTTTAGAAAAGCTTTATGAAGTAGATGGTTATTATTCCCATTTTATAGATGAGAAAAGTAGAGTTTGGAGCAATTCAAAATCGACTTAAGGCCATACAGTGATTAATTGACCACCATACATTCCAACATAGGAGGTCTGGTTCTAAAACCATGTTCTTAGCTACAATCCACTCTTCTGATTTGTGGTACGAGCCTCTTGTGTATTCCAGTCCTACCTGAGGTACCTTACACCAGTGCTAGATGTTCTATAAGGCCATGAGGAGGAAAAGTGGGGGAGGGGGCTCCTTTTTCTTTAACAGAGTAACTGACAAATTTTAACAGTCAGACATTGTTCCAAAAGATGGCTCATTCTTTTCTTTCCAGGCTATTACGTGACTGTGCTGTAGAGGGAAAACAACTGGCTGGATAGGAGATGTTAATTCTTGTAGTGACTCAGACTTAGTAAGTAGGAGATTTCTGGGGCACCTGGATGGCTCAGTCCATAGAGTGTGCGGCTCTTGGTCTCAGGGTTGTGAGTTTGAGCTCCACGTTAGGGACAGACATTACTTAAAAGTAAAATTTCTGGGAGCACCGGGTGGCTCAGTAGGTTAAGCGATCAACTCTTGTTTTCGGCTCGGGTCATGATCTCATGGTTCATGAGTTCAAGCTCCACACTGGGCTCTGCACTGACAGTGTGGAGCCTACTTGGGGTTCCTGTCTCCCTCTCTCTTTGCCCCTCCGGTGCATGCACTCTCTCTCTCTCTCAAAAATAAATGAATAAAATTTTTAAAAAATAAAAAATAAAATAAATAAAATAAAATCTTTGGGGCACCTGGGTGGTTCAGTTGGTTAAGCATCCAACTCTTGATCTCACCTTAAGTCTTGATCTCACGGTCATGAGTTCAAACCACGTTGAGCTCCACGCTGGGCATGAAGCTTACTTAAATAAAAAGTTTTTTTAATCTTAAAAAAAATAGTTGAGAGACTTCTGTGTAAGTCATTGTACCCTCTCTGGACTATAGATGCCACTTCTGGAAAAATGGGGAGGCTCAGACCAGAGATTTTTTTTTTTTTTTTTTTTGAGGATGCCTGGCTAGATCAGTTGGTAGAGTGTGTGAATCTTGATCTCAGGATCATGAGTTTGAGCCCCATGTTGGGAGTCTTAAAAAAATTAATTCTTTTATTTTTATTTCTTTTTAAAGATTTTTTTTTTTATTTGTAAGTCATCTCTACTCCCAACATGGGGCTCAAAGTCAGGACCTCAAGATCAAGAGTTGCACACTGTACTGATTGAGCCATCCAGATACAGCCCACCAGAGATTTCTAGGGCCCTATCTACAGTTAAAGTTCTATGATCATTCCTGGTCCTTTTGCTTCCACCTCCCCTTCACCTATAAAACCTCTAGAATCAATCAAATAGGAAATGCATACATCCCTCGCCTCCCCCCCTCATAAATATACACACACATAATATAAAATCATGTATATACGATTATAAACAATTTATTAAAAATGTATGGGAGGGGTGACTGGCTGGCTTAGTCAGTGGAGCGTGTGACTCTTGATCTCGGGGTTGGTTGTGAGTTCAAGACCCACATTGGGTGTAGAGATTATTTAAAAATAAAATCTTTTAAAAAAAATTTAAGGGGCGCCTGGGTGGCGCAGTCGGTTAAGCGTCCGACTTCAGCCAGGTCACGATCTCGCGGTCCGTGAGTTCGAGCCCCACGTCAGGCTCTGGGCTGATGGCTCAGAGCCTGGAGCCTGTTTCAGATTCTGTGTCTCCCTCTCTCTCTGCCCCTCCCCCGTTCATGCTCTGTCTCTCTCTGTCCCAAAAATAAATAAAAAACGTTGAAAAAAAAATTAAAAAAAAAAAAATTAAAAAAAAATTAAAAAAAAATTAAAAAATAAAAATAAATAAAAATAAAATCTTTAAAAGAAAGGGGGGGATAGAGAAAAAGACTGGAAGAAAATATATCAAAATGTAACTGGTGGTGTTTTTGAACTGCTAGGACTTTTTTCAATGTTTCTGTATTTTCCGCGTGTTCTAAAATGTGTGAGTGCTGGGGCGCCTGGGTGGCTCAGTAAATTGAGCACCGGACTCTTCATTTCAGCTCAGATCATAATCCCAGGGTCTTGGAGCTGAGCGCTGTGCTGAGCTCTGAGCTGAGTGTGGAGCCTGCTTAAGATTCTATCTCTCCCTCTGCCCCTCTCCCCTGCTTGAATGAATGCTCTCTCTCTCTCTCTCTCTCTTTCTCTCTCTCCCTCCCTCCCTCCCTCCCTCCCTAGAATAGTAAATGAAGGGGCTCCTTGGTGGCTCAGTCAATTAAATGTCCAACTTCAGCTCAGTCATCATCTCATGGTTTGTGGGTTCGAGCCCCACATCTGGTTCTGTGCTACAACTGAGAGCCTGGAGCCTGCTTCAGATTCTCTGTCTCCCTCTCTCTCTGCCTCTCACCCACTTGCGCTCTGCCTTTCTCTCTCTCAAAAATAGACATTAAAAAATTTTTAATATTTTAAACGAATAAATAGATAAAATTGTAAAGTATATGAGTGCTATTTTATTTTATTTTTTTTTTAATTTTTTTTTTCAACGTTTATTTAGTTTTGGGACAGAGAGAGACAGAGCATGAATGGGGGAGGGGCAGAGAGAGAGGGAGACACAGAATCGGAAACAGGCTCCAGGCTCCGAGCCATCAGCCCAGAGCCTGACGCGGGGCTCGAACTCACAGACCGCGAGATCGTGACCTGGCTGAAGTCGGACGCCCAACCGACTGCGCCACCCAGGCGCCCCTATGAGTGCTATTTTAAAAGGAGAAAAATAAGTTATTAAAAAAAGCTTTTAATAAGCTATTTTTTAAAGGACAAAATCAGCTTCTTCCCATGAAGCCTTCTCTGAAGTCCCCAAGTGGAGTTAGATGCCTCCTCTTTGTTGACATTGTCGACTCTAGTCATAGCCATGCTATAACACATGGATCTAACCATGTTATAATACATCGATCTAACTCACTAGACTTACCATCTGTGTCCCATTCGTTTTATTTCTTTAGCACCCTAACCTTTAAATGGTAACACTCAAACAGTGTTTCCTGAATGGGATGAACATTTGTGAAAATGCAAGATACAAAGATGAATGAACAGTGTCAAAGGGAAGTTTAGGATTAAAAGACAAGGACCACAGATATTAAGAAGGAAGTGATCCCTCAGGATTGGTTCGGGAAGGTGGTCAAGGTCTGAGAGAAGAGGAGGTGTTGAGTTAGGCCCGCCATGACTGAAATGCCAAGGTAGAGTTTGCTATGAATAAAGGTATAGAGGTTGGGACGTACAAGAAATCTGTTTGTTTGTTTGTTTTTCTTTTTCTTTTCCAATTGTAAAACAAAGTAAGATGTTTTTATTTATTTGACACATAGCATAAATTTTACCATTTTAATCATTTTTAGGTGCACAGTCTGTGACATTAAGTACATTTCACATTGTTGTGCAACCATCACCACCATCCAGCTCCAGAACTTTTTCATCATCCGAAACTCAAACTGTACCCATTAAACAACTCCCCATTCACCCCTCCCCACCACCAGCCTTTGGTAACCGCTATTCTACTGTTCTGTCTCTATGAATTTGACTATTCCAGTACCTTCTATAAGTAGAATCATATAATATTTGTCCTTTTGTGTCTGGCCTCTTTCACTCAGCATAATGTCTTCATGGTTGTGTAAGAAATGTTTGAGGGATTGACTTGATGGCACAGGGGATTCAAAGGAAGGAATACAGAAGAGGACAGAGAGAAAACTGGAAAGGTACCTTGTGGCCAGATTGTGAAATGCCTTGAATGCAAACCTAGGTAGCTGCTATAGTGCGACCAGATGATTGTGGGAGTTGGAACCGTGACACTCTCTTGGAAACTATTATGGTGATACTCTGTAAAGTAAACACAAGTACATCCTCACCTAGAGAAATAAAAACATACCCCAATATGCAGTGATACATATACAAGAATGCTGATTGCATCATTGTTTACAATGGCGAGAAATAATATTATTGTGTATAAATAAGGGAATAGTTGAATAAGTTATTGTACATCCAGACTGTGGAATAATATGCAACTAATAAAAAAGTATATTCTAGCTGTATGCGTTAACCTGGAGAAGTAGTAGTGACATGCTGAATGAAAAATGTAAGTTGCAGAGGGATTTATGAGGTACGATTGCATTTTTTAATTAAAGAAAATAAGACTCTAATCATGAATAACTATGTTTGTAAATGATTCTATCCTATCCTATCCTATCCTATCCTATCCTATTCTATTCATTCAACAAATATTTATTGAATGCCAGCTGAGGGCCAGCCACTCACTCTAGGCACTGGGGATATAGCAGTGAACAAAACAAGTATCCCTACCCTCATGGAACTTGCATTCTAGTTGGGGAACAGGAACAGACAACAACCAAAGAAACAAGAAAACTGTCTAGGAGTTTAGGTGGTGATAAGTGTTAGGGAGAAATTGAAACTAAAGAGGAGGCTAGGGGGCAATTCTGCTCTGTGGCACAATTTGGAGCCCTACCGTTCACAATGGGGAGAAATGAGGACAGGAAGTTCAGTCAAGGAAGACCTCACTAAGAAGATATTTGATAAAAGATCTGAAAGGAGTAAGGGAATGAATGATGTTCATATCTGGGGGAAGAGCACTCTAATCAGAGAGAACATAGAGGTGGGGAAGCCTTGGCTGGCTTAGTTGGTGGAGTATACAACTCTTAATCTTTGGGGTTATGAGCTCAAGCCTCACGTTGGGCGTAGAGATTACTCAAAAATAAAATCTTAAAAAAAGAGAGAGAGCATAACATAGGGGGAAATGTGGAAGAAAAGCATTAACATAGGTCACCCTAGGGGCACCTGGCTGGCTAAGTTGGTAAAGTATGTAACTCTTGATCTCAGGGTTCATGAGTTCCAACCCCAACTCAGGTACAGAGATTACATACATACATACATACATACATACATACATACGTACATAAATAGCACATATTTTTTAAAAAGAAAAGAAAACTAAATCTAAATCTATATATATTACCCTAGGGCGTGAGATGGAAAGTGTGTATTATTAAATAGTTTTTCTTCATATATGTTGGTATTGTTTGACTTTGTTACAACAAGCATGTGTTTATAATTAAAAACGAATGAAGAAAAAAGTGTATATCAAAGTGGGGATAAAGTTGGAAGGATTAATGAGATATATGTGTAAAAAATATATGTAAACTGTTACATGCTCTGCCATTGTTATTTATTATCTTAAAAATAAGGGCGCCTGGGTGGCTTGGTCGGTTAAGCGCCCGACTTCGGCTCAAGTCATGATCTCACGGTCCGTGAGTTCGAGCCCCGCGTTGGGCTCTGTGCTGACAGCTCAGAGCCTGGAGCCTGTTTCAGATTCTGTGTCTCCCTCTCTCTCTGCCCCTCCCCTGTTCATGCTCTGTCTCTCTCTGTCTCAAAAATAAATAAACGTTAAAAAAAATTAAAAAAAAATAGTTAAAACCCACTGAACACTTCTTTTTAAAATTTTTTTTTTCAACGTTTTTTATTTATTTTTGGGACAGAGAGAGACAGAGCATGAACAGGGGAGGGGCAGAGAGAGAGGGAGACACAGAATCGGAAACAGGCTCCAGGCTCCGAGCCATCAGCCCAGAGCCTGACGCGGGGCTCGAACTCACAGACCGCGAGATCGTGACCTGGCTGAAGTCGGACGCTTAACCGACTGCGCCACCCAGGCGCCCCAAAACCCACTGAACACTTCTGAGCAGAGGCATGAGATTACAGAAGCAATTTTTTAAATTGAAGCAAAATCATAAGCACAACATTAACCACTTTAAAGTGTACAATTCAGTGGTATTAGGTACATTCACAATGTGCAACCACCACCTCTATCTAGGTCCAAAACATTTTCATTGCCCCCCCAAAAATACCTGGTACCCATAAAGAAGGCACTCCCAATTTTCCCCTCCCTCCAGACCCTGGCAATCACCAACTTGCTTTCTATCTCTGTAGATACTTCAGACAAATGGAATCATACCATATTTTACCTTTTGTATTTGGCTTCTTTCACTTAGCATAACATTTTCAAGATGCCTACATTTCTTAGCAAGTATCAGTATTCCATTTCTTGTCAGGGCCTTGCAATATTCCATTGTTCAACATACACTGTTCTGTTTATCAACTGATGGACATTTGGGTTCTTTCCACCTTCTGCCTATTATAGATAGAATAGTAGTGCTATGGACATTCATGTAACAAACATTTCAGTACCTATTTTCAGTTCTTTTGCTTAAGTGCCTCAGAATGGAATTGCTAGATCATATATTCTCTGCGTGACTTTTACATTTTTTTTAACGTTTATTTCTTTTTGAGAGAGAGAGAGCAAGTAGGGGAGGGGCAGACAGAGAGGGAGACACAGAATCCGAAGCAGGCTCCAGGCTCTGAGCTGTCAGCACAGAGTCTGACACGGGGCTCAAACCCACAAACCGTGAGATCATGACCTGAGCTGAAGTCGACGCCTAACCTACTGAGCCACCGGGGCACCCCTCTGTGTGACTTTTTGCGGACCCACCGAGCAATTTTCCACAGCAGCTGTACCATCTTCCTTTCCAAGGTATAATGTCTCCACATTATAACTAACGTTTGCCGTTTTCCATTTTTGTTGTTGTTTTTAATGACCATCCTAGTTGCTATGGAATGGTATTTCATTGTGGTTTTGATTTCCTTAAAGACAAATGATCTGAGCATCTTTTCATGTACCCGCTGGCCATTTGTAAATCTTTTTTGGAGAAATGTTTATTCAAGTAACTTACCCATTATTTATTTATTTACTTTTTTAATGTTTATTTATTTTTTGAGAGAGAGAGACAGAGTGGGAGCAGGGGAGGGGCAGAGAGAGAGGGAGACACAGAATCTGAAGCAAGCTGTCAGCACAGAGCCGGTCGCAGGGCTCGAACTCACGGACTGAGAGATCTTGACTTGAGCTGAAGTCAGAAGCCCAACCGACTGAGCCACCCAGGTGCCCCTTTTTACCCATTTTTTAAATTGGGCTGTTTGTCTTTCTGTTCTTGAGCTCTAAGAGTTCTTTATATACTCTGGATACTAGGCCATTCATTATCAGACATATGAATTGCAAGTATTTTTTCCTATTTTGTAGGCTGCGTGGAAGACATTTTAAGATATTTAATTTGATGGGCACCTGGGCGGCTCAGTCTGTTAAGTGTCTAACTCTTGATTTCAGCTCAGGAGGTGATGTCACGGCTCTCAAGACTTGAGTGGGGCTCTGTGCTTGCACCAAGGGGCCTGCTTGGAATTCTCTCTGTCCCCCACTCTCTGCCCCTCCCCCACTCGTGCTCACGCGTGCGCATGCGCTCTCTCTCTCTCTCTCTCTCTCTCTCTCTCCCCCCCTCCCTTTCTCTCTCTCCCCCTCCCTTTCTCTGTCTCTCAAAATAAATAAACATTAAAAACAACGATAATTAGGGGTGCCTGGGTGGCTCAGTCGGTTGAGCATCCAACTTCGGCTCAGGTCATGATCTCGCGGTTTGTGAGTTCGAGCCCCGCGGCGGACTCTGTGCTGACCGCTGGGAGCCTGGAGCCTGCTTCGGATTCTGTGTCTCCTTCTCTCACTGCCCACCCCCCGCTTGTGCCGTCTGTCTCTGTCTCTCAAAAATAAATAAATAAATGTAAAAAAAAATTAAAGAAAAAAACATAAACAAAGATAATTCATTTGACAACTGCATGTGCAGGAAGGGGTCGAGGAGAGATGAAGGGCAAAAAGAGCAACTCGGAAACCACTGTAGTTCTTCAGTTTGCAGTGAGCACAGAACAGTAACAGTGGGAAAATACCCCCTAAAGATTATGTACCACAAGTGAAATTAGGAAAAGCCAAAGTGTAATGGATGAGATCAGCCATATGTAGAAGTAGCAAATGAACTGGTGTTTTCAGGAAAGCATAATTCTATCAATATATCTAAAGCTCTACAGCCTAATCACTTAAAGTAGAATGGCTGGAGCCCTAACACAATCAAACCCTAACCTAATCAATTATAATAAAATGGCTGAAGTGAACATAAACAGAATCAATTATATTAGCTTGGCTGGAGCTAAAACCCAATCAATTGAATTGTACCTTGTCTTCACAAAAGGGGGAGATAATCCTCCTAGGATTCCCCCTCCCCAACCAAAAAAAAAAAAAAAAAAAAAAAGTCAATATTTCTCCAGTAACAGGGAAGAAGATTTCCTGTTCTGCCTCCATAAGTGAATATTTTATATATTTATAAAGGAGATGGAGGTAGTTGTATTAGCCATTAAAATTATCCAAAAATTCACCTGTTCACTAAGAAGCCGTCTAGTTATAATGTTTGATTTCCAAACTTGTCAAGTATTTTGATTGGTCAAGAGGATTGTCTAGGCCACCGTAAGTCATATGCAGGACATTAAATCAACCATATGGCTTATACTTCATGCTCTTTTAAGTTTGGTCAGCATAAATGAGTTCTAAGATGAATTGATGGGCCAAAATCAACTTCTGGGCATTCAAGCTGAGGCCCAGATCCTCTTAAAGAAGAAAAATCAACAATGTTTCTATCTCTTGTCACTCTAACATCAACCCCAAGTGTGGAAGGAGCCTTACTTTGTGTACTTGGAGAGGTAGTGAGAGGAGTTTCTCTTGTTTGGTTTTTCCATTTTAGAGTGGAACAGAGATTTGGAAAACACTTGGGGTCGCCTTGGGCCGCACAGAGTTCACCCAGATTAGGTGCTAAACACTTCATCCAACTCCCAGCCCAGGGCTTGCTCTGCCTCTTGCTAAAGCAATCACCGAGGGGCGCCTGGGTGGCTCAGTCGGTTAAGCGGCTGACTTTGGCTCAGGTCATGATCTCGCGGTTTGTGAGTTCGAGCCCCGCGTCGGGCTCTGTGCTGACAGCTCAGAGCCTGGAGCCTGCTTCACATTCTGTGTCTCCCTCGCTCTCTCTGCCCCTTCCCTGCTCATGCTGTGTCTCTCTCTGTCTCAAAAATAAATAAACATTTTTTAAAAAATTAAAAAAAATAAATAAAGCAATCACCGATTGTTTCTACAGAATGGAAAACAGCACAGACACTGGTAATCACAGACAGAAGAGTGCCAGCAGCCATTGCTGGTGACTTGCAGGTGTGAGCACATTCCCTCCACAAGATGACTGGTGAAGACACCTCAAGCCTTGGGTGCTCAGTGGAGGCACCTCCTGACAGTGAAACAGGTCTTGGGGAGACAAGAGAAGACAGTAGCCTCTTTCTGACCTAACAGCAGTCTGGCTTTTTCTCTGAAGTGTGGGAGGTGTCTTACCAACACACAACTATGATGAAACTTAAGACCACAAAGAGGAAGCTTCCCGGGGTGATATAGCTGCTGTTTTCTTCCAAGAGAAAGGGTTGGGAATTCTACCTGGATGAATTCTTTTTTTTTTTTTTTTAAGCTTTATTATTTTTTTTAATGTTTTTTTAATGTTTATTTTTGAGAGAGAGAGACAGAGTGCGAGCAGGGGAGAGGCAGAGAGAGGGAGTCACAGAATCTGAAGCAGATTCCAGGCTCTCAGCCGTCAGCACAGAGCCCAAAGCAGGGCTTGAACTCACTAACGCCGAGATCATGACCTAAGCTGAAGTCAGACGCTTAACCGACTGAGCCACCCAGGCTCCCCTAAAGTTTTATTATTTATTTATTTTGAAAGAGTGCGAGCAGGGGAGGGGCAGAGAGAGAGAATCCCAAGCAGGCTCCACACCAGCAGCGGGGCTCAAACCCATGAACTGTGAGATTGTGCCCTGAACCAAAACCAAGAGTCAGACGCTTAACCGACAGAGTCACCCAGGTGCCCGCCCCTACCTGGATGAACTCTTAGGACTGCCGCCTTGCAATTCAGCACCCCCACCCCCCGAATTATTGTATGCCTCTTCCTCTGGACTGAAACCACATAGTCAGCTGTACAGAGAGCAACCTTGCTGTGTATGGTGCAGAATTTAATGTTAGCTATACATCAGAGGAATCGAATTTTCTCATCTTTTCACAGAGCTGAGAGAAGGTGGCTTTAGTTGGGAACAGGGATACTTCTTTCATCTTAATAAGGTAGAAGGCTCTCAGCATGTGGGAACACGTGCAAGTAAGCTGGTGGATTTGGTATTAGAAAAATCAGACAATCCATCTAACTGCGTCTATTTTATCAATGAAATACGAGGCAAGGTCATCTGCTGAGAGGGAAGTGGAGGGGGTGTTGAAGATTTTAGAAGACAGAAGGTGTGAAACAGTTATTGAGCAGAGTAGAAATGAGAATTTACCAGGGAAATGTAGTATTGGGCAATGTTGAGTTTTGGGTGCATAAATTGAAAGTGATACAAGTCAGGGGTGCCTGGGTGACTCAGGCAGTTAAGCATCGGACTTGGACTCAGGTCATGATCTCGCCGTCCGTGGTTTCCAGCCCTGTATCGGCTCTGTGCTGACAGCTCAGAGCCTAGAGCCTGCTTCGGATTTTGTGTCTCCCTCTCTCACTGCCCTCTCCCTGCTTGTGCGCTGTCTCTCTCATTCTTTTTTTTTTTTTTAACATTTATTTATTTTTGAGATAGAGAGAGACAGAGCATGAACGGGGGAGGGTCAGAGAGAGAGGGAGACACAGAATCTGAAACAGGCTCCAGGCTCTGAGCGGTCAGCACAGAGCCGGACATGGGGCTCAAACTCAGGACCGCGAGATCATGACCTGAGCCGAAGTCGGACGCTTAACCGACTGAGCCACCCAGGCGCCCCTGTCTCTCTCATTCTAAAAAATAAACATAAAAAAAAATTTTTTTTAAATACAAAGAAAAATAAAGTGATACAATTCAGCAAGAATCTGAGATTTTCTCTATCAATATTTAGCTGCCTAGGTATAGATGTGGAGAGGCTAAATTGTTGGATTTAACCAGAATTAATTTTTTTTATTTATTTTAAATTTTTTTAACATTTATTTATTTTTGAGAGAGACAAAGACAGAATGAGAGCGGGTTAGGGGCAGAGAGAGAGAGAGGAAGAGACAGAATCCGAAGCAGCACAGAATCTGTGCTGACAGCTCAGAGCCCGATGCGGGACTCGAACCCATGAGCTGTGAGATCATGACCTGAGCTGAAGTCAGACACTCAACCGACTGAGCCATCCAGGCGCCCCAATTTTTTTTATTTCTTAAGTAATCTCTACACCCAGTATGGGACCCAAACTAACAACTCTGAGATCAAGAGTAGCATGCTCTACTGACTGAGCCAGTCAGGCTCCCCAGAATGGATTTTTTTTTTTCTTCCCCAGGAAAGTTGAATGGAGGGGGGAAAGGGCAAAGAAGTTAACAGTGTTGCAAGTTTATAGTTCTGGATATGAAGGGCAGTTGATGGATTATTTAAAGAATAAAATAGAGACATAGTACCAATGGTTTAGAGGTCCTTGAGGAAAAAGGGGTAATTGGGTGGGAGGAGTGGTGTTAGGGTATGAAAAGAAAAAGCAGAAAATGGTGCACAGAAGGTAAGTTACTTGGACATTTCAGATTTTATCTGGATTAAATTGTTCCAGCTTTCTTTTCTTCTCCAACCCTTGGTCTTTCCTTATTTCTTCTTTCCACCTCTCCTCCCACCAGAGAGTAAGAAACAATGAAGTCTGCTTTTCATTTCTTGTCCGGGTAACTGAGCTTCTGGCTCTCCACCAATCCTCTGTCTGGATCTCTGTCTCTTTTCTTCTGTCCCTTCATTCTGGAAAAGGAAAGCTGATAGTTTGGGGAAGACAAGGCCAGGAGCCCTCCACCTTCCTCCTTGTGGGTGTCTCATTCTCTGGCAAGTGATCTCTTTGGGGAAAATATGACCAGGATATACAGGTTACGAGCATGGTTTCAGCTGCAAACAGGGAGAACACACTTAAGAATTGCCAACAGGGAAAATGTGAGTCCCTAGTGTGAAGAACGGCTTTTTGGAAGAAGCTTTAAATACAAGAAAATTTTGGAAGGGGCCCAGAGGCACGGGGCAAATTAGGCAACTTTCATCCAGTGTCTCCCTGTGCTACATAAAGGTGAGCCCAGGCTCACCAAGGTGAAGAGAACCCCAGAATGTCCCCTCCTTGTCAGTTTTGGCCAAGATGGTCACTCCTAGAGACTGGAAGAACCTCAGTGAAGCCCTCTAAGTTTTCCCAGGGGAGGTCAACCCAAATTGGCCCAGGGTACTTGGAGGGAGGGGGCTATCTGAGAACTTTGATAGGCAACTAGCCTCCAGGCAGGGTGTGGGCCCTGAATCTCCTCAGTAAGATCCATTTGGCTGTCCCAGAAAACGTCAGGAAACTTCCTCTCCACCCAAACCTCTTTTTACAACATTGGGGTTTCCATACAATGTAACTGGTCAAATCTAACAGGCTTTCCCCCCACAACTGTGCATTTGCATATATTGTTTCTTCTGCCCAGTATGTTGTCACACATTTTTCTCCCTAGGAAATTCAGATTTTTCCATCTTTCAAGACTAGTTGAGAGGTTACCTCCTCTCCAAGGCCTTCCCTAAAATAGTTGTCCCTTTTCCTTCATTCCCCCCAAAATTAACTTACCTATTCTCACATCACTGGCCATATCCACTAATCTGTTTATACATGTGTCTGCACCATTAGACTGTGAGTGCCCAAAGGCAAAAATCACGACTTAGTTTTCTTGGTATCCTCCAAATTTAGCAACTTGGTAAGTACTCTAGAAATATTTGTTGATTGAGTGAGAATGTTTATGCTCAGAACTAGACACCTTGTATATATAAAAAGACAAAACATGAAATGCAATCCTTCTCAATAAGATGTTTATCTACTAGTTAACAACAATTTAATGTAATAATTTAATTACTTAATAATAATATCAGATGTGCCACATACATATGTACCATTTAATGATGCTCACTATATCCCAGGCACTGAATCACTGAATTAAACATATATACCTGGTTTTTAACTAATTTATTTTTCACAATAACATATAAGTATTGTTATTATCCCCCAAATTACTAGGTGGGTAAAATTAGGCTCAGAGAGATTAAATAATTTGCTTGAGATCTCAAAGTGATTGTCAGAGTGCAGGCGCTTCCAATTTCAAAATTCATGCTCTTAGAACAAAGGGGGTTGGCAGGGGGCACCGGGGTGGCTCAGTCAGTTAAGTGTCTGACTTCGGCTCAGGTCACCATGTCACAGTTCATGAGTTTGAGCGCAGAGCTGGCTTCAGATCCTCTGTCCCCCTCTCTCTCTGCCCCTCCCCCACTTGCCCGCATGTGTGCACTCGCTGGCGCTCTCTCTCTCTCTGTCTGAGAAATAAATAAACATTAAAAAAAAATTTTTTATGTTTATTTATTTCTCAGACAGAGAGAGACAGAGCATGAGTGGGGGAGGGGCAGAGAGAGAGGGAGACACAGAATCAGAAGCAGGCTCCAGGCTGTGAGCTGTCAGCACAGAGCCCAACGCGGGGCTCGAACTCACAAACCAACCGTGAGATCATGACCTGAGCCGAAGTCAGTTGCTCAACCGACTGAGGCACCCCTTATAAATAAACATTTTTTAAAAATTTGGAAGCGGGGGGGGGGGGGCGCCTGGATGACTCAGTTGGTTAAGTGTCCAGCTGTTGATTTTGGCTCAGGTCATGATCTCTCGATTCCTGAGATCAATCCCAGAATCAGGCTCTGCGCTGACAGTAAGGGAGGGACCTGCTTGGGATTCTCTCTCTCCCTCTCCCTCCGCCCCTCCCCTGTTCACACACTCTCTCTCAAAATAAATAAACTTTTAAGAAAAAATTGGGGGGGTGCCTGGTTGGCTTGGTCAGAAGAGCATATGACTCTTGATCTTGGGGTTGTGAGTTCAGGCCCCACACTGGGTATAGAGATTACTTAAACAAATAAAAACTTTAGAAAACAAAAATTTAAAGGTTTTTTTAAAAGTTTTTATTTGTTTAAGTAATCTCTACACCCAATATGGGGCTCAAATTCACGACCTCAAGATCAAGAGTTGCATGCTTTAACGCCTAAGCCAGCCAGGCGGGTGCCCCTTAAGATTTTAATTTAAGTAATCTCTGCACCTAATGTGGGGATCAAACCCACAATCCCAAGATCAAGAGTCGTGTGCTTCACTGACTGAGCCAGCCAGGTGCCCCTAAAATTCATGTTCTTAGTCTTAATGCTATAGTGCCTGAGTCAAGTTTTGTACAATACAGTTTACACCATCTCTATTACAGGGGAATATAATAAAGCACAAACTCATATACACAATAAAAGAAAATAAAATATTTAGGGGCACCTGGGTGGCTCAGTCAATTGGGCATCTGACTCTTGGTTTTGGCTCAGGTCATGATCTCACCGTTTGTGAGTTGGAGCCCCGACTATGGCTCCGTGTGGACCCTGCTTGGGATTCTCTCTCTCTCTCCCTCTCTCTCTGCTCCTCTCCCACTCACACACACACACACTCTCTCTCTCTCAAAATAAATAAATAAACTTCAAAAATAAAATATTTAGGGGCACATGGATAGCTCAGTGGGTTAAACATCTCAGTTGGTTAAACATTCCAGGTCAGGTCATGATTTCAGGGTCGTGAGATCAAGCCCCAAATCAGGCTCTGGGCTGGGCATGGGGCCTGCTTAAGATTCTCTCTCTCTCTCCTCCCTTCCATCCCCCAGTTCATGCACTCTCAAAAGAAAGAAAGAAAAGAAAGAAAGAAAGAAAGAAAGAAAGAAAGAAAAGAAGGAAGGAAGGAAGGAAGGAAGGAAGGAAGGAAGGAAGGAAGAGAAAGAAAGAAAGAAAGAAAGAAAGAAAGAAAGAAAGAAAGAGAAAGAAAGAAAAGGAAGGAAGGAAGGAAGGAAGGAAGGAAAGAAGGAAGAGAAAGAAAGAAAGAAAGAAAAAGAAAGAAAGAAAGAAAGAAAGAAAGAAAGAAAGAAAGAAAGAAAGAAAGAAAGGGGAAGGGAAGGAAAGAAAAGAAAAGATTTAGGGGCACCTGGGTGGCTCAGTCAGTTAAGCGTCTGACTTTGGCTCAGGTCATGATCTCGCAGTTTGTGGGTTTGAGCCCCGCTTAGGGCTCTGTGCTGTCAGTTCAGAGCCTGGAGCCTGCTTCGGATTCTGTGTCTCCCCCTCTCTCTCTCTGCCCCTCCCCTACTCACGCTCTGTCTCTCTCTCTCTCAAAAATAAACATTAAAATTAAAAAAAAAAAAAAAATAGGCATCAAGCCTTTCATCCTGTAAGGAGCAGAGGGTGGCACTTCCTAGGCAGCCCCGCCCCTGCAGAGGATTGCGACAGGGTGAGGTGGGGGTAGGGGTTTTGGGTTCCTGGAAGGTGGCTGAAGCCCATAAGGCTGGCCCTGTGCCCATCGTGTGGCTAAAACTGTCCCCGCCCAATAGTGCCGGTGGGAGAGCCATGGCCTGAGGGCTAGTTCCTGGAAGTCTAGCCACCACTCTCCCCAACCAACTGCTGCATCCTAGGCCTAGATGTCTCCCAGAGTCAGGCTGCCCACTGGCTGCCATTCTGTTCCAAGCGTCTCTCCACAGGAGTGTGGCCTCCAGATGGGTCGTCTTATCCCTCAAGCCCCTGAGGCCCTGCAGCCTCAGGCTTTGAAGCTTCCCTCTCCCCGACCATAACAGACTCCAATTTCCTATCGATTCCTTTTTATCTTCCCAACAACACCACCAAATAGGTATTATCATCATTATCTCCATTTTTCAGGTGGGGAGACAAAGCTCGGAAAGGGTGGGCTGCCCCAAGGCACATCGCCTGGAAATGCTGACTTAAGCCCAGGCCTCAGGATTCAGGATCTGGTCCTCCTGCATTCCGCTAAGTGTCATGCTCACATCTCTTTGGAGGTTTAGAAGTGAGCCCTGGGGGTTATTCCTTCAGGGCCACTCTGGACTTATCTATTACCTTCATCCATTTGGGGTTCACGGCTAGGTTCTGCTATCAGGGCATAGCTCTTAGATGCCGGAGTCTGGGAACCTCAGTCTTACCCAACACCTTAGGCCCATAAGCTCCAAGGTTTCTTGGTCTGACAGTGGGACTCAGTCTCCCCTCAACTCCTGCCTGAGTCAATCCTCTAAGAATTCTTACCACTGCAAAGCAACCTCTTCAAAGACCGTTTTATATGATCCTCACCCAAACTAGAACACAAGGAAGAAAACAATGGATGGTTTAGGAGATCTGGTTCTACTACCTGGGCCTCAGTTTACTTTAGTAAGAGGGGCCTCAACTATTCCGGGGTCCCAGACCCCCCATCCCTACCTCCCCCAGCCATCCGGGGTAACCGCCAGGCTCTGGTGCCTAGGATAACGCCCAGCCCTCCCCTTGCCTCCTGTGGCTGCCTCCCCTTTCCGTCTGTTGAGAGAGGAAGCCGGGGGGTGGCGGGTGCAGCCCTGCAGGGCACTGATAAAGGTCCAGGCCTGCCCCCGCCCCCTGGGGCCACTGCGGTCAGACCAGCAGGCAAGCAGGCAAGGCAGCCATCTCCCTCTGGGACCCATGGCCCTCCCCTGGTTCCACCTCTACTTACCCCGCCCTACTCGGGAAGCTGGTTGCATAACCCAGTGGGGTGTTTGGCAACATTGCTTGTGGCTTGACCTGATGCTGGTGGTGGTGTGCACATGCGTTGGAGTGAGGGTGGGGGGTGGATTCATCAGGGGTGACAAGTCAGCCTTCTGGGGATAGGTGAGCAGCATGGATGGAGAGTGGTATAACAGTAAAGATCTGTTGTTGCTATGTTTTTCTCCATGTTCTGTCTGCTACCTTTGCTGAAGGGGGAGAATCTTGAGATAGGAAACTCTCAGGTATCTTGCCTTGCCAAGCCACAGGCACGATCCAACCCATTCAGGTTCCTAATTCCCTGTTAATCGTAAATTAAGGCAAAGACTTAAGATAGAAGGTTGTTGACTTTGGGGATGCCCAGGCAGCTCAGTTGGTTAAGCGTCTGACTCTTGATTTCAGCTCACGGTTTGTGAGTTCAAGCTCGGCGTCAGGCTCTGTGCTGACGGTGTGGAGCCTGCTTGGGATTTTCTCTCTCTCCCCCCCTCTCTCTCTGCCTCTCTCCGGCTCCCTGCTCATGGTCTCTGTCTCTAAAAATAAATAAATAAACATTAAAAGAAGAAGAAGAAGAAGAAGAAGAAGGCTGTTGACTCTGGACATCAGGAATCTGAGAGGCGGAAGCTGAAGGAATCATTCCCACCCCCTGAAGGCTGTAAAGGATGCTCTGGAGGCAGGACACAGCCTGGGAACAGATGTAATGGCCTCTTCCTACAGGAGGAGAGTCGGGGAGAGGTGGGAGAGACACTTTTGTCTGGCCAGTCACCTCAGTGAACACTGTCTGTTCACTCGGTTTGCTGTACATGATCGTGTCTGTCCCTCTGAAATAAGTAGGAAACTGCCTCCCTAGCTTGACTTTCAAGACTTTACAATCTAGCTCCGAACTTCCCAGGCTTCTCTTCCACTGCTCCTACCCCACACCCCACCCTAGTAGACCCAAAGAACTATTTCACATTTTATGCCTCTGTTCCTTCATACCTTTGCTTGGAACACCCTTCTCCCCCTCTCTGTCTGGTGAACCCCTAGTCATTCTCCACAGCCCAGCTCAATCGTCACCTCCTCTGTGAAGCCTTTCCTGAATTTCACAAAGCAGAAATTCGACTCCACGGCACTTTTTTTTTTTCATTTTTTTTTTTTTAACGTTTATTCATTTTTGAGAGACAGACAGAGTGTGAGCAGGGGAGAAAGCTGAGATAGAGAGGGAGACACAGAATCCGAAGTGGACTCCAGGCTCCAAGCTGTCAGGACAGAGCCTGACGCAGGGCTCGAACTCACAAATGGTGAGATCATGACCTGAGACAAGGTTGGACACTTAACCAACTGAGCCACCTAGGCGCCCCCAAAGCACTTTATATAGACCTTTATTAGTGTCATTCCCCAACTAGACTGTGAGCGAGGACATAGACTATGTCTTATTCATCTTCGTGTTCCTGGAGTATAACACATAGCAGACACTCAATAAATATTTGTTGAATGAATTAACGAGCGATGAGGCTCGTGTTATCCACAGTTGTATCTGCAATGCCACAACCGTGGCCTGAACCGGTAGTTTTCATTCAATAACTGTCTGTTGACTAGCTGTAACCTGATATCATTATTTAATCAGCCACCAGTGTGACTATCGCCACCCTTCATCCCCTCTGAGGGGCCAGAATAAGTATGCCACTGAGAGAGCTGTGTCTGAATGCCCAGATTCCAGGTATGTGACCCAGATTCACGGCCAGGTCATCAAGAGATTCCGGACCCACATGTGCCGTGCAATGAAGCCGTGGGTCCCCTCCTGTCCTACACAGATCACGATATGTAGAATCATCATCTCCTGGGCAGGAGATGGAATCCAAAGGATGTAACCATGGGTTTGGGGTGGGTGTTGATCAGTCCCACACACACAGGCTGCAAGAAGGATGCAAAGAAGCCGTATCAAACTGCCGCTTGAGTTGCTTGCTTGTGCTGCTGGCTGTGGAAGGTCCTAAGGGAGAAGTGGGGTTGATGTAAGGCTGTAGGGGTGGGGAACACTTGGAGGAGGACTCCCAGCAGCTATGCGTTACCAAAGGAAACAGAACATTCCCATTATTTGAACAGTGAACAGGAGCCTATCAGAGGATGTTGGCTGGGTGCCAGCTCTGCCTTGGGGTGACACCTGTCTGCCTCCCACTCTTTGTTTCCAGTATAACTTGAACATTATAAGAAGAAAAAAACAGAGAAAAAGCCTCAGCTGCAGCTGTAAGGACTGAAGCTAGACATAGGAGGGACTTTCCTGACAGCTAAGAGTCAGTAAAAGTAAGCTAGGAGGAAGGAAGCCTCTTCTAGTCTCCAGAGAGAGATCTGTTTGGCCTGGGTCTTGGGTTGTGTGTTGGAGGCCAAGGGATGATAGAGTGACTTCTGGGAGTACTTACTGGCCTGAGAAAGAGCTGCTGTGGGTGCTGGGGATGAACCTGATACCCTATACAGGTGTCCTGGCCTGTCCAGAGTATGCGGCTGCCATGTGTTCGGGTGCCCGGCCTGGCACCCAGGGCCCCCTTTAAGAGAGGTGAATAATGTCCCTTCTGGGCGCCCCCACACACATCCAACTCCCCTCACACACTGACAACAAACCTGGCCAAGAAAGAGGCCTTTGTCCTAGGACATCTGAGGCTGCTGGGGGAGGGGAGAGGGCTACAGGTGAAAGGACACATCAAAGCAGCAACTGCCCCTCCTCCCCAAAAGAGCTCCCCTGCCTCTTTCCCAGAACCCAGGCTTTCCTTAAATAAAAGCAGCGCCCTCCATGCCCACCTGCCTAAGCAGCTGGGACACTAGACATTAGGTCCTTATCTTTCGCCGCCATCCACCTCGCTGTGACTCAGTTTCCCTGTCTCAGAGAGAGTCAAGAGGGCAGAAGGAAGGAGGTTGCGACCTGTATAAAGTTTAGAGGTCACTTTGGAGCGGGCTACCGGGTTGGAATTCATCCTGTGCATAGGAGAAACGCAGGCCTGGCGGGACTCCTGGGCTCAAAAGGAGGGCTGGGAGCCGCTGGGAACCGTGTGTGCCCCCGCTGGCCGGGGAACAAGGTGGGGGCGGGGTGTGGGCAGAAACCACACCGGGCTCAAGTTTCCTCTCTTGGCCAGAAGGGGCAGGAGGAGAGGAGGGCCACGGGGAAAGGGGAGGGTTGGAGGAAGGACGGAGAACTCAGGCCGAGGACTTCACAGTGGAGGCTGGTGCGCCGCCCGGCGCTCTCCCTCCATACTCAGTGCTCAGTAATGGCCCGGGGGCGGGGCGCAGCCCTCCCCCGTTTTCAGAGGTAGCAGAGATCCTCACCCAGGAGGTGTCAGCCCAGGCCCAGCCTCCCCAGAGACAGCACCCCGGAGCCACATCTCTCTCCTCACTCTGCTTGGACCCTGCACAGGTGCCTGACGGGCGGGGTGGGAGGGGGATTTCAGTGGGATCCCCCGAGGGGCGAGCTGGGGAGGTGGAGGTGGCAGAGGGAGAAAAGAACCAACTTTCCTCACGTCCCTAGGAGATCTCAGGGCTTCCCAGGCTGCCCTGGGTTTAGGAATTTGACATCTTTGGGAATTCATCTGGGAGAAGACCTTGATGGCTTCTGGAGCACTCTGAGAGGCTTGGGGTGAGAGGCTGTAGATGGGGACCAGGCAGGGGTCCTTCAAGGCACCTCTGAGGGGCTGAGGCAGAACCCTTTGGCAGGGGGCTGCCCCTGGAGAGCCGATAGACTCTCAGGTATTTGGCACCGTCCTTCCCTACTCCCGTCCATCACTGCCCTGTCCGGCCAGCTGGGAAGATTTGGGGGAAGGTGAGGAATCGGAGACACCGGATGCCTGGATCGCTGCCAACCACGGCAGCAGGATGGAGTGGTGGGCGCAGGGCTGTTGAGGTCTTGCCTCCTTTGCCCCCCTCACTTCTCCCAGGCCCCCGGGGCAGTTAGAGATCAGCTGGAACCAGCAGGGAGAGGAAGGCATCTGGCCCCCAGTGCGGTTCCTTCAGACTGGAAATCTTAGCAGCTTGGGAAGTAGGAGGCAGGGTAGCCGTGGAACAGAAGAGGAGAGGTATCAGATCTGCTGGGGCTGGGATTCTCTCTAGTCATTGGCCCCCAAATGACCAGGGTTTGGTTTCTAGGGACTGAGTGAGGATAACAGAGACGTAGGCCTTTCTCCCCTGTTCCCATACACCTGTCTGAGTCATGTATGCCCCCAGGAGACTAATCCTCACTCTGAGCAAATCTCTCTCCCCTTTTCTTCCATTCTGTTTCTCTATTTTACCTCTATGTGCCTCTCCCTCTTTTGGGATTCTTCTTAACCTCTCTAAATAGCTTGCTCGCTTGCCTCTCCAACACCCCAGGTGTCGCTGATCCATGCCCATTCTTTCACTGCTTCTGTTGACACCTGGAGAGGCGGAGTGGTCTAACAAGCCTCAGAACAGGATCCCAGAAGCAAGCACCCTCTCTATCTCTGTCTTCCCGTCAAGGCATCCCTTCCCAAATGGTCCTCATCTCGAATCCTTAAGCAGAAAGCTCCATATCATTCTGTGATCACTTTCCTGTGATAAGATCTTTCTGGGTAGGACCATCAGGATCACAGTAAGGAGGATGGATTATAGTCCCTGAAGATGGCTTCAGTCCTACCTGATACATGTTGGTGGGGAGGAAGATGGCTGTGTGACCTCAAAGTGCAGGTGAAACTGGAAACTGGGAACTGTTTACTGTAAAGCAAAAGGGACACGGGGAGGCTCACTCTCCTTTCCCAGGATCTGTCCAGCTTCTGCGTCCTCTGTGATGTTCTGTTTGATCCAATTCTGACTACACCCTCCTCCCTGATCTGTATCACTAGCTGCCAGCCCGTCTTCCAGTCCCATCCTTAGAAAGGTAGGCTCCTAAGACCCAGAGGGGACTATGCCTGGTGTATAGACCACTACCAATCTCTGAGTATTTAGGGGAAAACATACCACTCCCCTTTGGTCTGGTACAAGCTTGACGCGGCACCAGGGAGATGGTTGGAGCTGGTCCAGAGATTCTCATCAACTCCCTCTTCCCTGACCTTTTGCCTTCCTGAGGGACCCTTCTGGATTCTCATTTCCTTGTCTCAAAGGTGCAAGGCAGATTGAGCTCCTGGTCTTCATGAGAAGGGACTGATATCTAGTCTCAGAGACCAGGGCAGCCTAGAATCCAGCCTTGCCTGGGTCATGGGTTTGAAGCTAAGAGAAGTCTGGAGATCATTTGCCAGGTTCTTTTCTGGCTTTGTGTTCTTTCCTGTAAATACATATGGCTGGACTAGTTGAGCGTTTCTCAAGGTGGGGTGGGCTTCTGGCATCAGAAACACTAGGGCACTTGTTAAAATGCTGATTGCTGGGTACCTGCACCTATGAATTCAATTCAGTAGGTCTGGGATGGCTTGCAGGAAGGAGCCTGTGTTTTTACAAGTATGATGGATGAATGCAGTGCATCGTCCAGTTTGTGACTGCCTGAACTAGAAGCCAGATACTGCCTCTCATAGCAAAGAGCTTCTAGGGTCCTGTTTCCATTTAATGGAAGAAACTGAATGGGGAAGTGATTTGGCCAAAGTCACACATTTGGAAGGCCATAGAACCTGGTCTCCTGCCTCCTAGGGCAGGATCTTTGAACTGCACCTAAGAGTCAGATCCAGGAAGATACAAGGAAGGAGAAGGGGGGGGGGGGGGGGCAGAGGGCAGAGGGGCAGAAGGACTATGAGGCAAGAAGCATTGTCCCTGCCCCCTAAACCCCTAAACCCCTTCTCCATTCACTTTGCCTTTGGGCAATTTCCTCCAGAACCTGGGTGGGGGAGGGTGGGGTTCCGGTGTTGAAATGGCATCCTGGACAGACATAAACACCCCACCCACTTTGCCCACTGGCCAAGGGCCTGTGCCTACACCAGCTCCCAGCTCTGGGGATAGCACTGTAACAAAGAGGTGGGGGCAAGGGCTAGGGTAGATCCAGCTTTAAAAGGATAATTTGTAATTCTTGCTAATTTGGGGTAAGTCAAAGAGTGAATTCCATATTAGATAGCTGTGATAGGCCATCTTTGTGGTGATCTAAGGTCATGTAATTTGAAGTCATCCAGTCCTATCCTCTGTCCCTTTAGAAGTTTCTCCCACCCCCTAGCCTGCCTGCCTTTACTTATATGGCAGGGGTAGGGTGCTGGGTCTGGCCCTAAGATATTGGGAGGCCCCTGCAAAATCTACTTGGAATCTCTTGCCAAAGGCAGAGAGAACAGATGCAGGGAGATGGGTGTTGGGAATAGGGAGGTAGGATGAGGAGAGGGGCAGATAAAGAGGAAGATGAAGGTAGGGGTGAGGGTTTGTTGAGAATGTTAAGCTGCCCAAGCAGAAAGGGACCTCTGAGTTCAATTTATCCAACTCCCTGGTTTTATAAATGAGGAAACAGAAGCTCAGAGAAGTGCGATGGCCTTGCCCAACCTCACACTGCTGCTTTGTGGCTGACCAGCAGCTAGAACCCACATCAAAGAAAGCGGGGGGTGAGGGTGTGAAGGGGAGTGTGTATGTAAGGCTCTAAAGGATATTCCCCAGAAGAGGAGAAAAGAGATTCCACAGAACTGACTGGCCAATATGGGACGGTAGACCACCAATAGAGGACCGGAGTATGGACACACAAGAGTGGGATGGGAAGGGGTGTGAGAGGCCAGTACAGGCTAGCAGAGTTAGCTAGTATGTTCCAGACCTGAGCCTGTTATTTCCCAGGTTGGGTGTCACTCTCTGAATGGACATTATAGGATCTTGGTGAAAATCAATCTCATAAACTAATAACGATGGTGAAAACATCAGCGCAGTTCTTGGTAGTTCTTAATAGGTCTCTGCTATGATTGTCCCTTTAGGAACCCTGGAAGCCTGGCTGTGTGGGTTGGGGTATGGCTGAGATGACCCTGCAGGGACATAGGACAGAGAGGTCCAGTGTCCCCAGAGACCATTCCTCCTCTGCTGCCTCCAGCTGATAAACCTCTTATCTGGCACAAGCAGGGGAGCCCAGAGCCAGGATAGGAGGAGAAGGCAGGGCTGCTATCAGCCACCAGGCCTGGGCCATATCTCAGAGAAGGGGAGGGGCTGTCTGCTTGGCTCTTCCCACAACACACTCCTTGGGGATCCCCAAGCACTTACTCTCATCTTGAGAACATGAGACAGAGGAGGAAAACTGAGGACAGAGGAGGAAAGCCAGAGTGATCCCTGATGTTGCCCCAGAACAAGGGAAAAAAACCAAACCAAAACAAACCAGAAGATGTGACTTCTGCCCTGCCCAGCGATACGGTTTTGGGGGAGTAAGAAGTAGGAGGAAGAGAAGGAGGCGTCTTGTCTGAAAAAGAAGGTGAAGCCCTACTGTGCTCCCAAAGGAACCGACTACAGCCACAGCAGGTGAGGCAGAGATCACACCGCAGACAAGCCTTTGCTTAAGGAGTTGGTTGATGAGGACAACATAATTGGGGGGATGAGGCCTGTCCTTCTCTCAGGCGAGGCTGCAGGGAATTCTCCATGGAGGCAGGACAAAATTGCTGGGCACTCGAGGGGCCTTTTCTTCTCTTTTTTTTTTTCTTTTTTCAAAGCCTGTTTCTCCTTTGCCACAGGTTGCAGGGGCCTTTTGGGCTTTGGGGACCCTGGACCAGGCCCTGGCCCAGTAGGATGCCCCCGTGTCCTCCCCAGCAGAGCAGGAACAGGGTGACACAGTTGCCCACTCTGGAGCTGGGCGAGATGGAACTGACCTGGCAAGAGATCATGTCCATCACTGAGCTGCAGGTGAGCGGGGCTGGGGGAACCTGGGGGAGGGAAGAGCAGAGAAGCAGGGAGGCTGGCTGGGACGAAGGCAGGGGACTGGAGCAAACAGGGAAGCTTCCAGGGACTGGAAAAGGAAGGGTCGGAGTAGGAGGGGGATCCGGATGAAAGACCAGAACATTAAGGGGAAGGGGGTGTAGAGGAGCAGGGGATAGGAGTGGTGGAAGAATCTGATTGGGGGGTGTAAGCGCTCCCAGCAGCCACTCTGCTCACATCATTCTACCCCACCTCCTGCCCCGCCTACCCTTTCTCACCTTCTTCCCTTCTGAACCCCCTCTCCTCCAATCCTGCCCATCTTCTTCCTTCATTTCCTCCCCTTGCCCTCAGATGCCGGGGCCCCTTTCCCTCAGGTAGTAGAGCAATAGTTCAGGGGCCTCGGGAAGGGGGGTGGTCAGACTATGACGGGGTCCTCGCCTCCTGCTAGTTGGACAAAGGGGTGTCTGTTGGCCTCACAATGATGCCTTTGTCCCCAGCTGGGCTGGAGCACGGTGGCTCCTCCATGTGGGTTGGGGGCTCTGTTTCCAGCATGTTCTCTCCTCCTCTCTGCACCTGGGCAGGGACAGAGGGACTGAAGAGGAGAGGGTAGAGCTAGTGCCAGCTCCCCAAGGTGCCTCTTGGCCCCCAGGCCTGGCTCTGCCTGCCCCCCTACCCCCCCCTTCTCTCCCCTGCCACTGTGCCTGGGTCCTCAGGATCTGCCCTAAGCCCTCCTCCCATGCAGCAGCTCCCTCTGCTGGGCACCCAGGGCATGACCAGGGTCTGAACTTGACCCTTTGACCCCAGATAACCATAGCAGGAAAGGCGTCTGAGGGGGTCATTATAGATAACAACTTCTTGTGTTCCTGAAGGAAATAAAGGAAGAGCAGCCATTTCAACCCAGTAAGAACTTCTGAAGAGGAGATTCCATGTTGTTGCAACATTAGATAGTCTTTCCTGAAGTCGGACTTCAGTGACTTTCATTCAAGTTTAAGCTGCTTTCTGCTTAAAATAGCTGCGCTGCAACCTTACAAGAAGCTTTGGGTGATTTCTTAGCACCTTTCTGTTCCCTTGTTATTATCTCACTGTGTCTTTCAGAAGGACCCAGCTTGATCCTGAGAGAGAGCTGGTTTCTCTTCCTCAGCCTGTCTCCAAAACTTCTTTATGGCTTTTCTTGCAGGGACTAAATGCTCCAAGTGAGACGTCGTTTGAGCCCCCTGCCCAGGCCCCATACCCTGGACCCCCACCGCCCCCAAGTTACTGCCCCTGCTCAATCCACCCAGATGCTGGCTTCTCCCTTCCTCCACCACCCTATGAGCTCCCGGCACCCACATCTCATGTCCCAGACCCCTCATACTCCTATGGCAACATGGCCATACCAGTCTCCAAGCCACTGACTCTCTCCGGTCTGCTCAGTGAGCCCCTCTCAGATCCTTTGGCTCTCCTGGACATTGGGCTGCCAGGGGGGCCCCCCAAGCCTCAAGAAGACCCAGAATCTGACTCAGGATTATCCCTCAACTATAGCGATGCTGAATCTCTTGAGCTGGAGGGGACAGAGGCTGGCCGACGGCGCGGCGAGTATGTAGAGATGTACCCGGTGGAGTACCCCTACTCACTTATGCCCAATTCCTTAGCCCACCCCAACTATGCCTTGCCACCTGCAGAGACCCCCTTAGCCTTAGAACCCTCCTCAGGCCCTGTGCGGGCCAAGTCCACTGCACGGGGGGAGGCGGGGAGTCGGGATGAGCGACGGGCCCTGGCCATGAAGATTCCCTTCCCGACGGACAAGATTGTCAACTTGCCGGTAGATGACTTTAATGAGCTGTTGGCGCGGTACCCACTGACGGAGAGCCAGCTGGCATTGGTCCGGGACATCCGACGGCGGGGTAAGAACAAGGTGGCCGCCCAGAACTGTCGCAAGAGAAAGTTGGAGACCATCGTGCAGTTGGAGCGGGAACTGGAGAGGCTGGGCAGCGAGCGGGAGCGGCTCCTCCGGGCCAGAGGGGAGGCCGACCGGACCCTGGAGGTCATGCGCCAACAGCTGACAGAGCTGTACTGTGACATTTTCCAGCACCTGCGGGATGAAGCCGGCAACAGCTACTCCCCTGAAGAGTATGCTTTGCAACAGGCCGCTGATGGGGCCATCTTCCTGGTGCCCCGGGGGACCAAGATGGAGGCCACAGACTGAGCTGGCCGAAGGGGTGGGACTGTGATGGAGATTTCCTTTAGTCCCTTCCGATCAAGGTACTCCCCAACCCTGAGGCCCAGAAGGAACTGGGTTCTCTAGACCAGAAGGGGACAGTGGGAAACCTGACGTTTGGAGGGTCCACAGCGTGTTCAGGAAGGCTTGCCTTGAGACAAGCACGTGAGGGGAGGGTTGGAATCTCTTTGCCGTGATTCAGCTTCCCGGGGCTCCAACCTCCTCCTCTTGTTTGAGCTTTGATATATAAAGCGCTCTACACTAATAGCCTTCCACTGTGTCTTCCTTCTCGAGAGAGGGTGACGAGCTGAGCACTTCAAGTTCACCGCTTGGTGGTGATGGGGAGGGAACCCTGCCAGGCTCGTTTCTTTCCCCTACAGCTCTGTATGAGAGAGGTACGCAAGAAATTTGGGCTTGAGCAGTGTGGAGACCTACCTGCTTAATCTCCTTTTGCAGAGCCAGGCGCCGTGGATGATCTGAGGAAGCCCACCCTCCCGGGTGGCCCAGGATTCAGAGAGCTGAGATTGCGGCCCAAACTGACTGCACCCTTGGTGCAAGGTCTCTGAAGTTTAGGCCTCTCCTTTCCCAATCTTTGGAGCAACAGAAAAGCCTAGAATGCCCACAGGCCTTTTTCTTGTTCTCTCCCTGCTGTCTACTTCCGCAGGACTTCCTCATCATGATTGTGCCAGAGCTCTATTCAGAAGACTGAGATGGTCTTGATTGGAATGAGATAGTTTGATTGGCCATCAGAGTTTCAAGGGATTTCATACCCAAGTCTGGGCAAAACCTGCTCCAGCATGGAGCAGGATATGAATTTTGGTAACATTTTCTATCTCCTTGGTTATGTTAGACACACTACCCTGCTCTTGTTTGGGGCCCTCCCTTTTCTAGATCCTTGAAGATCTAGGGCCTCTTAGTTTTCTCTTGAAGCAGAACATGATTGAATGTCAGAATCTGGGGTACCTGGGTGGCTCAGTTGGTTAAGCATCTGACTCTGGATTTGGGCTCAGGTCATGGTCTCCCAGTTTGTGAGTTCGAGTCCCGCATTAGGCTCTGTGCAGAGCCTACTTGGGATTCTCTGGTCTCTCTCTCTCTCTCTCTCTTGCCCTCAGTCTCTCAAAAAGAAACATATAGAAACAAGTTTCAGAATCCATCACATCAAAATCCAAACTTTTGACATGACACCTTCATCTCCCAAGTTGGAGTCAGGTGGTTCCCCATCTTTCTAGTCATTGAATTACACCAATTACCTCTTTAGGGTATTTTACTTCTATTTACCTTTCTATTCAATTTGACTAGCTCCATTCCAACAAGGAAAACTTACTTTCAAGTTCTCATAGACAGTTGTGAGACATAAAAGGCAGTGATCAAAAGAGGTGTGGAATCCTTATGCCTATAGATTTCCAGGAACATGGTCTCTAGCCTAGATTTAGGGAATGAAAGCAACTTAAAGCTGATTCCTAGTAGATCTTTTAAAAACAGTTTAGACAACCTGTCGACTATGTTTTCTAAAAAAAAAAAAAAAAAATAGAAAACGTGGGATCTAGTTGTGAAGGGCAGAGCCTGGGATTAGCTGTTCAGAAACTGGACTAGTTCGGGGCACCTGGGTGGCTCAGTCCGTTAAGCGTCCGACTTCAGCTCAGGTCATCATCCCACACTTCGTGGGTTCGAGCCTCATATCAGGCTCTGCTGACATCTCAGAGCCTGGAGCCTGCTTCAGATTTTGTGTCTCCCTCTCTCTCTGCCCCTCCCTGCTTGCACTCGGTCTCCCAAAAATAAATATTAGAAAAACAAAAACAAAAAAAACTGGATTAGTTCACCTGAGGGAACATCGGGCAGTGGTTAACCCGGAGGCAAAATCAGACCTTCATTTATTCAACACTTACTGAGCACCTGAGTTCTAGAGATACACCGGGGATGCAAACAGCTAACAGGAGAAATGCCAAGCACTCAAGATATACCGTAGTGCGGAAGACCACCACGTACGCACACAACTTGGTATGTGGCTACCCAACGCACCGAACAGGTGGAACACCCGTGGACTGTGACCTGGGTTATGTTTCAGAGATTGTAGAACTTCAACAAGGTAATTTTCCTCATCTAGAGTATGGGATTTTTTAACAATCTTGTATTTGTAAAACATGTAGCAAAATACACAGAACGGAAGAGGCATCAACCTCACTTTCAATAGGAACGCTTTTTGCAGTCTAGTGGCCTGAGTTGCTAGTAACTTCATGTCACAAATTAGATTTTTTAAAGAGCCTGAAATGGGGAGAGGGGGAAGAGGGAGAAATCTTAAGCAGGCTCCAACACTCAGACTGACATTGACACAGGGCTTGATGCCACCATCCTCAAAGCATGACCTGAACAAAAATGGGGATGTTTGACTGAGCCACCCAGGCACCCTCAAAATTCGATTCTTAAAACTGGTAAGTGAAGGCTACCTATACATTCACAGCTCAATACCCCTCTCTTTTGCTAGGTTTAAAATTGAGGCTGGATAACCTTCTCTTTAGCATAGGGGACATTTAAGCATTTGCCAGGGGATTAAATTCTTGCGCCCAAGCTTTTGATTACCTTGGAAGCACAGAGACTTCCTTCCCTTCCATACTCATCTAATCCTGGTTCCAGATATTTTAGGAGCCGGAGATAGCTGGCAATAAATACTTGCGGAGGCCACTGTAAACACCCTACTTCTAACTAGGCTAAGATTTACTCCTGCGCTCAGAGCCAGTTTTTGCTTTCACTAAACCAGGATCCTACGGTGTAAAACTTCTATAGTAACACCTGGTATTAGAACTACTTCCAGGGGTGCCTGGGTGGCTCAAGCTGGTTAAGCATCCAACTTTGGCTCAGGTCATGATCTTGCGGTTCAAGCCCCGTCTGCTCTGGACTGCCCTCAGAGCCAGGAGCCTGATTCAGATTGTCTCCCTCTCTCTCAAACCAATTGTTCCTCCCTAATCTCAATTCAACCTGTGGTTTTGTTTTAAAGTGTTTATGTTGTTTTACCTTTCTTTTCCCACCTACATAAGGTCTTGCTTGTTCCTTTATTTTTTTAGTTTATTTTTCAGAGACAGAGCATAAGCAGGGGAGGGGCAGACAGGGAGACACAGAATCTGAAGCAGGCTCCAAGGCTGTCAGTATAGAGCCCAGCTCCAACTCACGAACTGTGAGACCATGACCTGAGCTGAAGTCAACACCCAGACACCTGTTACTTTAAATTTAGAAGGATCCAAGGAAGAATTAGCAAGGAACAAAGGGGAAAGACTTCAACTCTGCTAAAAATTCTGATTTACTATATCATGAAAGTGAAAGAAACAAGACAGAACCAAGTTGAAATCAAAAGAAATTTTATTTAAAAAGTCCATTCATAAAACTGAATGATTAATTCAAGCTGCAGAACAGCTAACAACTACATGGTAGTGAAAATGAAGTGCAGTGGCTCAGATAAAGGTTGTCCTCATAAGGATGTTCCTGCCAAAAAAAAAAAAAAAGTTATGAGGCATTTGCATTAGCACTTGGAAGATCCTACAATTATACTGTTCTGTTGACTGGGAACCCAGCTGCTTTAATCACTTTTTGCTAGCTATGGCCTTTTACTAGACCAGACTATGAAAGTTTTTGTTCTCAGGTACAGCTCGTCACGGTCTACTCTGGCAATACCGAGCACTCTTGGCGCCTGTTAAGTTTGTAAACAGCTTACCTTTTAGCCATAAATTTGGACAGATGAGTTTGTTTTGTTTTATATTTTTAAAGAGAGTTGATTGATTAGCCTGGAGTAGCAGACTCCTCCCTAGAAAAGTAAACAACCTTTAGAACTAGCTTTTTGGGAGACCAAGTCCCAGCTCAGGGTAAACCCCCCACCTCCCCCTCCCCAAAAGGGTCCACCCTCCCTCCCCCCAGACTTTTGGGAAGATTCTAACACATTACTTTGAGCCATCGTTTTAAGGAAATGGGTCAAAGGAAGGTAGGAAATAAAATTAAAGGGCAAAAATATATTGTCACAGAATTAAAGTGTTTACTTCCTTCATTTGGGAGCCACCAAATCTAGGGTGTCAATTTAAGAAAATTCATCTCCAGAAAAACCAAGTTCAGCTTAACTGGACTAGTTTTGGCTCAATATATGAAGGATTAATGTTAACAGAAAACTGGATTTTAGAGAACACTATATGGATGGAAGTAAAATCTGTTCTTACCTACCAGCATAGCAATAAAACCTTTTCTCCTGGTTCTGACTGCTAGTCCTAAGAGTCAGGTGTGCCTTACTCTTGTCTGCCTCCTTTCTCGCGATGGTCACTGAAAAACTTCACTCCCTCCTAGCTTTCATGGAGCGTGCCGTGGCCTGCCCCTGGCTTATCTGTACTCCACATACCACAAGTGTCTACTCTCAGCTGTAGAGTGTCTGAGCTCGGAGCCATTCGCGCTATGCTTGCTAGCAGTTCCTAGTAGCTGAACATCTCTCCTGGATCTTTAAAGGCATTGTCACGAATCCTGAGGTATCTGCAAACTCCCTCAATAGTTAAGGTTCCACCTGCCATTGCAAACTCAGCCAATATCAAACTCACGGAACTATCACCCATGCTTTCCCACCCACCTCCCACCCGCTCCCCCCCTCCGCCCTCCTCCCCAAACTTCCAAGTAACACACCCACGAAATTGGGAGGGAATACACAGTCCTAGTGATAAACAATTCTCTATGCTACCAGGTACAATGGCACTGAAATTGAGGGTACCAAAGGGAGGGCTCAAAAGAACCTATGTAACAAATAACAATGATTGGATATTAAGTGACCGTAAAAAGGCTTCAGAAATCATTTTCTATACAATTAACATTTTCGGATGGTTGTGTGATGTACCATATTTAAAGGAAAACTGCAGTTAGCGTGAATATAGTAAGTTGCCTCCCCATCTCCGCAATTTTAATGTCCAAATAGTAATTAGTACAGTTAATCTATAGACCTCTATTAAGGACCCACCCAACCACAAAACTGCTGTTTTCCTTTAATGTAAGCCTGTTTTTGTATTAAAAAGAAGATATTCTTACTGGTGCTGGTCAGTTTAAAAAGGTCTCCCAAACACTTCTAATCTGTGGACTTATGGGGTGGCATTAGCCAGCAGCTGGTTTCTATTCTCTGGCAGAGTTTTGAACTTGAATCATGATAGAAGCATTCAACATTATGAGGGGTAGTGGGTAGGGAAAGTCCAAAGCTCTGCCAGTCCCAAATCCATACAGTTGTCATTCCATTCAAGAGAATATTAAATCGTTTATTGATTACACATGATAATGGACGATACACAAGCTTTAATCCCATCTATAATTTTATCTGATACCATAATTCAATTTAGATATATTGCATAGGATGTGCCAACAATCATATTAATAACCAAATAAACTCCACGACTTTGCTTGGGTGACCCTTTTAACGGTGAACTCCAGGTCACAACACATTAACTGTCAGTTCAACCACACCAATGTTTGTGGAGACAACGGCTTCTGTGCCCAAGCAGGTTGCAAATAAATTTCAAATGGAACCTGGCATCACCCTGATGGAATTCTAACTTCACACTGTTGGGGTAGTTTACCAAGATGGCTTCAGAGTAGACTAACTTTACACAGCACATTTAAAAAAAGACACATTTATTCAGCGTCATGATCAGACTATTACATTTAGCAATCAACAGCATGGGTGCAAAAAAAAAAATCTACATTAAAACCCTTTGTTGGAATGCTTTACACTTTCCACAGAACAGAAACTAAAATAACCTGTTATACAATTAGTCACAAATACAGTCCTCGAGTTTTTTGCCCATACACATGAGTATTGTCTAAAACATGTCTTCTTTGTAGCAGCTAGGCCCTGCCACCACTGTGCTTGGCTGAGTTCACAAATCTGTTGTAACCTGTAGCTTCCCTGTCACTTCTCTGGCTCTCCTCTCCTGCTAAGCTTTGTTTCCTGTTGAACAATATGGAATAAAGTTGTTAATCTAAACATATTAAGACTCAAGGCTACAATCCAATAGCAAGTTTTGTTTCCCACAAATTTTGCTGATCTGAATATTAACTTAATATCCACAATTTTACTGCAATTATAATGTTAACTATGTTGAACTGCTCAGCTATATTAGGGTTACTGGATTCATTATCATTTACAAAAGTTAACTTCAAACATAAAAAGATGTTTACTTACCTGGCAGTAATTAAAACCTTCTGCCACTGCCATAGCTACTGCTGCTGCTGGAACCGCCATAGCCACCTAAGAATAGAATTTGTCCCTTTAAGCTTTGGAAGCACATAGAAACACTTTTTGTATCAGGGGCAATAAAGCCTCAGATCTGAGTTCGGGGGCACATGATTTTCCCAATCTGATTAAGTTCTTGAAAAGCTTTTAGATTGTAGCTTTTCACGGTCTACACACACCTCACCCCAAAATTACTGGACCTGGTTATGGGTACCTCACCCTCTAATAAACATATATACAATACCTTGGTTTCGTGGTTTGGCAAAGTATTGGCCTCCACCACCATAGGGGCCAGAGCTTCTGCCTCCAAAATTTCCTCCTTTCATGGGTCCAAAATTTGAAGATTGATTGTTGTAATTGCCAAAATCATTATAGCTTCCACCACCTCCAAAGTTGCTTCCTAGAAATGGAAAGAGAACCTTTATTTGTTATTTGGAGAAGATGGTTAAGTTCTGAATTCTATTTAGTGCTCAGAGCAAAAAATGTTGTGTGATCTGCTTGCCTTCCTCCCAAACTCTGGTGGCTCCAATCATCCTTTTCTGGGCAAGGCACTCAGTTGAATAACTCAATGCTTTTAATAAAATTTACCCAACTTACCATGGCATAATAGCAATATATTCTCTAGGCTTGGAAGTCTGTGCCCATCCGGGGCACTGCAAACACATGCTGGATGTATCAACTAAGTGCCTAGGATCCCAAGGGAGTTAAGACAACTAAATCCTGCTGGAAGCTAATCTAATTCTGATTAAAGACAGGACTATCCACTTATCCATCTATCTTATTTGGGAGTGAGGCGGCCCCAGCTTAAAGCTAGGAGGTAGCATTAGCAAGCCCGTTAAAAGAGAACACCATGCATTGCACCACATAATGCTTTTAAGAGCATCAAATCCCCTTATGATCATAAACTCTAAAGAGCTAATCTAACTATTGCACCAAGTACTTGGATCACTGGATACCTACCACTACCACCGCCAAAGCCGCCTCCGCCTCCTCCGTTGTTATAGCTGTCATAGCTGCCACTCCCGCCATAGCCACTGCCCTGGTTTCCATAACCCTGTCCACCACTTCCATAGCCTCTGCTTCCTCCAGAGTAACCAGGGCCGCCTCCTCCATAACCACCTACAAGAATACAATTCTTCTCAATAAGACAAAAGTATTCAACAATCAAAACCTGTGCAAGTGTAACACCTAAAAGCCTGCTCACAGCATGCGGTTACAGTCAGAGCTGAGCTGATCATGCACTACTTTAGCTCTACTACCCTACTCTAGAGATTCCAAAACAAACTTTTCACCTACATACCCATGATAAACTTACCATCGTTACCAAATCCGTTATAGCCATCCCCACTGCCACCATATCCACCACCACCTCGACTGCCGCCAAAGCCACCTGGAAAAAAGTAGAGTTTCAACCACTTTCTGAGGTGTATTGGCTGCATACAAATTATACCCTTCCTAAATTCAAGTTTTCTGAAACCACCCCTGGTCACAAAAATGATTTCTATACTGAAGACTTAACCCTCCAGTAAGAAGCCCCAACAACTGGATAAAAATTAACTTTGGAAAAGCTGGCCCATAGGTACATCCACCATAGGTTGCAAGTGGACAAGTTATCTGGGGATTGTCAAATGACAAGCTTACTATTAATTTTCAGCAAACTATATATAACCACACGTACCTCGCCCACTGAAGTTTCCTCCACGGCCAAAGTTGTCATTCCCACCAAAACCACCTCCACGACCACCACCGAAGTTCCCAGAACCACTTCGACCTTGAAAGAGAAGTTTGAAGTGTTAAACCTACAGATTCGAATGACTTCGTGGCCTGTAAGATCTAATTAAACAAACTCACCTCTTTGGCTGGAAGAAGCACTAGCCATCTCTTGCTTAGATAAAGCTTTCCTTACTTCACAGTTGTGGCCGTTCACAGTATGGTATTTTTGAACTAAAAAAAATTTCAAAGAGAACACCATCTCAAAGACTAGAATACAGCACAGATTTCAGAAACCTTAGCGAGTTGCATGCCCCGGAGACTTACTGACAATCTTGTCTACAGAGTCATGGTCGTCAAAGGTCACAAAAGCAAAGCCTCTCTTTTTGCCACTGCCTCGGTCAGTCATGATTTCAATCACTTCAATTTTCCCATACTGTTCAAAATAATCTCTTAGATGATGTTCTTCAGTGTCTTCTTTAATGCCACCGACAAAAATCTTTTTCACAGTTAAGTGGGCACCAGGTCTTTGAGAATCCTAATGAGAAAGCCGAATTAATTTACTTCCCAATAAAACTATCCTTAATCAAGATCATTAAGAAGTTTAACATCCCCAAACGCAAAGTCCGCTTAGTGGAACACTTTTAAATAACCGAGAAAAGAACTAGATCACTCACTTCTCTCGAGACAGCCCTCTTTGGTTCCACAACTCTTCCATCCACCTTGTGTGGTCTTGCATTCATGGCTGCATCCACCTCTTCCACAGTGGCATAGGTGACAAACCCAAAGCCTCTGGAGCGCTTGGTGTTTGGATCTCTCATTACCTGAAACGTTAATAAAATTTACTACATAATAAAACCCCAGAGACTACTGTCATTTCTACCATGAGTAAATACAAGGCCCTTCAGTTTCCCACTAAATTAACAAGGGAGCCTCTAATCAGCTAAAGCCACACCTTCCCTTGCCAGGTTATTTTCAACTATAATCCCGTTAACAATCTTCACAGTATAGTAATCACGACAAGATAATCCAAAGAAATCAACTCGTCCTACTGGCCTTTTGTCTCTTCGAAGTCTTACCACACAGTCCGTAAGCGTTCCCCATTGCTCAAAATGGCTCCTCAGACTCTCATCGGTTGTTTCAAAGCTCAAACCTCCAATGAAAAGCTTCCGCAGCTGTTCAGGCTCTTTGGGAGACTAGGAGTCGGGGGAAAAAAATCATTACGTGGGGGGGTTACAACACAAAAAAGCTTCCAGTTAGGAGAAGCAAAGCTACACGACAATGATACATAGCACTTATTGTTCCTTTGGGTCGCCGCAAGCCACGTGCTTCTCCCCATTAGGGGAGACGATATGTTGGGGGCTGGGAAGCCCCGAGCGCATGCGTCCCAACTCTCCCTCCGACGCACGCGCAACAAAAGGACGGAGCTGGAAGAATACACAGCCAATAGAGAACTACATCTGCTCCTTAAGAAAATCGTCCCCTGATACAAGGTGAAAAAATAAAGCGAAACAAAACAATCGAATACGCATGAGGGTTTCGCCAGGAGGAACAAGCCCGGAGTGAAAACCAAGTGTTGCAAGACGGCGGCCTCATGGCGACGACGAGGACAAAATGGCGACCCGAACTTTGGGAGGGGTAGGCCCTTGGCAGCAACGGAAGAAATGCCGAGCCAGAGCTGGCGCAAGCAGCCAAACCAAACCACATCCTACCGAATTCAGTAACGGCGAGAAAGAAAATTAGGCCGAAGAGAGCGTATTACTCACCTCTGACTTAGACATGACGGCGGTGGGAGGGGAGACTTTCACGATGCTTACTCGGCGGCGTCCACGGGCAGAAAGGAGTAATCTAACGAACGTATCTGCCAGCCTACCTTCGGCCTCGCTTTTTTATCCCGCCTCCTCGCTTTAGGCATTGGTAGACTCCGCCCCTGAGTATCTCTGATTGGATATTTGCAGTAGCTGCCCCCCTGCTATTGGTCTGTAGTGCCGCATTGCTGTGTAACGTCATCCGTTTGGGCGTTCTACGCAGTCTCCACCCCTTAGTGTTCATTGGTTCCTGAACAATATTACTTTTAGCCAGTGTGATTGGCTCGCCAACCAATCATTCATATTTGAATGTATCTAAGGTATTTAAATAATTTTTCAGTCCTTCGCGCCCCGAAATTACGCTCAACTCACTTGGCAAAACATGATTAATACTATGTATTAGGAAAGAAGTTATGAGGTGACGGTTTTCTTTCTTTTTTTGCAACGACCGCCCACTAAGCGCATGTGTAGTAAAATGGCGAGTTTACGCAAGCGCATTAAGAAGTTCCGCTGGGCGCTTGGAACACGTGAAATGGCGGGCGGGAGACAGCGGCGAATCTACAGCGCTTGCGTAGTGGCGGGAGTTGTGCCTCGTTTTGCGCAGGCGTAATGGGCGGAGAAAGGGTACGGTCCCAGGATTGGTCGCGCAGGCGCAGGGAAGGATCCGTTTTGGCGGGCGGTTGGCGTTGCGCAGAAGGCGGCGGCGGCACTGTCTTGTGGTCCTGCCTCACCACAGAGGAACAGGGAAGACGTTTGCGTGAGTGATCGGTGTCGATTCCGGGTAAGTGACGGATAGTCTTGCCTACCCATACGAGGTCTTGAACTGACTCCAATTGGGCCCGTTATTGTGTGAAATGAATGGACCGCGGGGTGGGGGCTCGTGAAGGGGGAGCGGTGGGTCCGGCCAACCAATGGAAGAACAGGGGCGGGATGTTTTATTCCTGTAAGTTCTGTGGTGCTGTGCAGCCGGAGGGCTTGACTGGCTTGTGTTTAGGCCAATTGGGTCCGCCCTTAGCTGCCGACTGATCGGTCCTTGGGCCATCGGAATGTGGGAGGCGGGTTTCCAGCTCCTGAGCAGCGGCTCCCTGAGCCAATGAGCACGGAGCGCGCGGTAGGTTGGGCTCATCCAAGAGGCAGCGGATTGACTCCAATGGGGAATGCGGGAGTCGGGCGGTTAAATGGATGGACCAAATTTGGAGCCAGTAGACGAATAGCCTACGGGAAGCGCTCGGGCAGGTCGTCCAATCAGCGGTCCAGAAGAGGGAGGTCTTAACGTTAGAGGTTGTGAAGAAGGAGATTCAATGCCTGTGATGGCGCGGCAGCGCATATTTTATCCACTGTGACTTCTCTAACGAATCCTTTAGGCCTCCGTCCCATACACCTTTCTTGTAGGGAAACTATAAGTTCTGTCCCCACACTTTTGGTTTTGAGGGGAGCAAGGTAGGTCTTTGGGACCTCGCTTCTTTAGGAAGACTGACTTGAAATGTTAGAACCAGTAGGATAAATCTATATTGTCGTGGAAAGGCACCCGAGAAAAATCTGCATCGTGAAGCACCTTTCCACGGACAAATGGGTATTTGTAAATCCATAGAAAAAGTTTTGGAAGGCTACATACCGAAGTGTGTTACCTCTATAGACAGAGTGGGATCTAGGCAGGTTGGTGTCTGCTGTTTAAGCCTTTTTAGGGATCGTAATTTGTGATTAAATAAAGATTAGATTAAAAAAGTCAACTTTTGTGTTTCTAGTCATAATCACGGGCTTCTCACAGCCTCTTTTATCCTTACACCTCGATAGAGTTGTTTTTCCCCTAAGAACTAAGGTGATCCTCAGTATAAAAATACAAATATTAAAAAGGTAACTTTTGTTTGACTACTTAGTACCTACTAGAGAGGCTAAGCTAAGCGCCTTACAAGCATTATTCATGTCTCAGTGCCTTTATCTTTGTCTCTGATGCCTCCCCCCCCGCCCCCCCATGTAGATCTTTCTTTACACCACTAAAGAGTTTCTAAGCTCTCTTTCTTCTCTTCCTTTGAGGATGTCTGGATTTTGATAAGGAAGTTGCTTAACAAGGGGGATATTTAGGGTGTTAGAGACAGGACTCATCCATCACCTGGATTATTCCATTGCCTTTTGATTATATTTCCTTCAAAATATTTATTTTACAGGAGCTGTAATCACCTGTTGGTAATGCCCAGTCAGCTGATTTGAAGATGTTTCAGTAAAATAGTGACATTTTCATTACGTAATGGCCATATAAGAATCTAAATTGCTCTGTTGTTGTTCACTGATGTATTTAAGGTTAATAGAAGTACTATTAATAAGTTCAACTACATATGAAGTACACTTCTGATTAGAGACCTTTGTGACATTGTACAAAAGAAAGTTTAGCTGCCCAGAGGAGAGAGTCTCTGACACTTGGCAAGAAGATAAATTTATTTCATATTTGGTTGTAAACTGTAGGTATGCTAATTATGCACTTTTTTCTGCTTAGTTTATAAAGAAAGATACAGATTAAGGTTATCTATCTCTATTTTATTTAGGTTTAAAAGGAATACCATCTTGATCTATTACAGGGTTTCTTGACCTCAGCATGTTGACATTTTGAGCCAACAAATGCATCTCACCTCATCCGTCACCTCCATTTGTGACTATCAAAATGTCTCTACACATTGCCAGATGTCCTGGGGTTGTTGGTGGTGGTGATGCAAAATCTTCCTCAGTTGAAAACCTTTGATTTAGGGGTGCCTGGCTGATTTGGTTGGAGGAGCATATGCTCCTGATATTAGGGTCGTGACTTTGAGCCCCAAATTGGGTGTAGAGATTACTAAAAAATAAAGAAACTTAAAAAAAAAAACAACCCATGTTGATTTAAAATGATATGCTGGGAGCTGGGACTGGCTCAGTGGAGGAACATGTGACTATTGATCTCAGGATCATAGGTTCCAGCCCCAACTTGGGTGTAGAGATTACTTTAAAAAATAAAAATAAATAAAATGATAGATGCTGAAATTATCTTGTCAAAATCTTTCATTTTAATAATTGGAAATTAGACGAAGAAGACCGGTAAAGTGTTTAGAAAATAGTCTTTGGTGAATGGATCACTAAATCCTAATGGATATCTCTTCATATGTAGAGTGATCTTTGTTCCATTGGATAAAAGGACAATTTCATTAAATTTTTACCATTTCTTGAAGTTTAAACACGATTGCATCCATTGTTTGTTTGGCTTCCTAAAATATTAGCAAATATTTTTTGGAAGAAGGTGGACCTTGCATTAGATGCTTCTTAGATTTTTGCCTGCTTTAAGCCTCTTTCCTTTACTGAATTCTTTTGGATCAGAGAGTTTTACCCTGACCCTGTACACCTATTGAAATAGGCTTTACTATATAAATACACGTGCAAAGCACTTTGGTATTTTCTCATCTGCAGTACACGATTTCATTTTCTTAGAAATACAGGTCAGTTTCTGCTGATTTCATGGCCCTAAACTCACAGTTTGGGGAAAAAAAGCTGATCTGAAGAAAGAGAACCAAATCATGCTTCTTACATTACTCTGAATGGATTCCTTCTATCTCCAGCCTGAGCTGCTTGGATTTATAAACAAATTAACCTGTGGTCCGTTATTTGACGATTTTAGTGATATATTTTAATTTAAAAGATTTCAGGATTTGAATACAGGCTTCTTGGTTTACTGTGATATGCAAGTACAAATTGCTTTTTTGTGAATTCTCTTACAATGTCAGTTAATAGGTCTGATGAACATTTCTGTCTCTGGTGGGTAATTTTTCATTGAAATTCGGAGACTATCAGATTGAAAATCTTAAGTTTAGGCTTATTTCTTGCTGTCAGAGAACCTGGTCTGGTTGTTCATTTGTACCGGTGTGTTAATAAAACAAGATGTTTAGCTTATGTTACAAAAATTAAGGTTCAAGTGGTTATGCTTAGAACTTAAGGGTATACTATTGCCACCAAACCTGAAAGGGAAAATAACACATCTTCACTGGTCTGTCTGAAAACCAATACAAAGAAAGCGATCTGGATAGTAGGTGAGCCGGGTGATGGTTGGGGCAAAAAGGAAAGAAAGAACATGCCTCTGCAGTGACTAGATTTTAATATGTCTGGGAAAGTTTTGGTGGTTTTCAGACCCCTTGATAGTGGCTCTAGAAAAGAGAAAAGGCATATAGGATACAAAGATTTCTGAGGAAGATTAGATTAGCATTTTTTATTTAAGTTATATAATTTAACCACAAAGCATGATTTATATATCTTACTGGAATAGCCCATTTAATAATTCTCGGTAAAGCATCTCTTTCCTTTCCTTGTTCTTTTGCTCAGTCTATTTTTATTTCCATTTACCTTACATGAAATTGGGCTTAAAGCTGTGTGCTGTGGATATTGATTTTAAGAGTAGTGAATTACAATGTGAGATATCACTTGTAACTGGCTTAGTATGGCTGCTGTTTACACATTGTTATTCATGAACTTGGACTCTGGGCAATTATCTTTTTTCCCTGACATAACTTTGATTTTCCTTTCCTCCTTACAAAGGATGCCTTTAACTGATCATTGTACTAATGGGAAAGAGTCCAGGTCATCCTGAGAAGAGTTGGCTTGTGCAGAGTCCAAGATACAGCTTTGTTGGATTTCTGTAAGCTACTCGAAGCCACATATTCATTTCTGATGACAACTTTACACTTGTGTTGGCAGAACACCCACAGTGACAACTGGTGCCTATGTTTAGTCTGTCCAGGAGCTCTACCAGCTAACATGTTTGGGGAAAAACCTACACTGTTCTTGTTAGCAGCTATGTAAATACTAGACCTCGCTGAGTTTGTCTTCCTGGATCTGCCAGTATTTTGGGAGGAAAATTACATTCCCTGATTGCTTCAATTTACCCTTTGAAATGAGGGATTAAAGGTTTTAGGCATTCTTTGGGTTACTTAGAGCACAATTCTTTTTGGATGAGGAATTGGTTTTATATATATCCAGTTTATGATTTTTAAAAATTTTATTTCCCCTGTGTATTAGTTTCCTGTGGCTCCTGGAACAAATTACCACAAACTTAGTGGTTTTCAAACAATAGGAATTTATTCTTACAACTCTGTAGGCCAAAAGTCTGCAGTCAAGGTGTTGAACCCCCTCTGGAGGCCCGAGGGTAGAGTCCCTTCCTTGCTTCTTCCAGCTTCTGGTGGTTGTCAGTCTCATCTTGTGGCCTCAGCTCTTCCTGCTCTGTCTTCACATGGTCTTCTCTGTCTCAGAACTCCTGCCTCTCATCAGGATAAATGTGATTGCATTTAAGACCCAATCAGATATTCCAGGATAAATTTCTCCTTTCACATCTTTTTTTTTTTTTTTTTAATTTTTTTTAACGTTTTATTTATTTTTGAGACAGAGAGAGACAGAGCATGAACGGGGGAGGGGCAGAGAGAGAGGGAGACACAGAATCGGAAGCAGGCTCCGGGCTCTGAGCCATCAGCCCAGAGCCTGACGTGGGGCTTGAACTCACAGACTGTGAGATCGTGAGCTGAGCTGAAGTCGGACGCTCAACTGACTGAGCCACCCAGGCGCCCCTCACATCTTTTAGTCACACCTTTGCCCTATAAAATAATATTCATGGGTTCAAGGGATTAGGACTTGGGTATCTTTTGGGGGGCCATCACTCAGACCACTACACCTTAGTTCTCTAACCCCTATCCAAATAAATTTTGCATAATTCAAAAAAAACTTTTTTTTTTTGTTTTTACTTTAGAGAAAGAGGGGCAGAGAGAGAGAGAAATTTTTTTTTTTTTTTTTTTTGAAAGAGAAAGAGAGAATGAGAATGAGACTCTAAGTAAGCTCCATGCTAATTGTGGAGCCCAATCTGGGGCTTGATCCCCTGACTCAGATCATGACCTGAGGCTGAAATTAGGATGCTCATCCGATTGAGCCACCCAGGCACCCTAAGAAAAAGTTATTTTAAAAATGAGAGGCAAATGGGGACAAAAAAAAGGCTCAGGAAACTTAGATTCTATTCCCATATCTGTCATTAACTAGTGATAGAACCTTGGGTGAGCCATTTGCTCTCTTTGGTTCTTAGTTTCTCCATCTTACATGAAAGGAATTGGATAGGTGATTGCTGATAGCCTTCTAGACCAAAGTCTTTCATTAAATGACTCCTGAATTGTCTTGGAGTTTGTTTTTGAAGCCACTAGTTTTATTTTTTATTTTTTATTTTTTTTAATTTTTTTTTTTTCAACATTTTTTATTTATTTTTGGGACAGAGAGAGACAGAGCATGAACGGGGAGGGGCAGAGAGAGAGGGAGACACAGAATCGGAAACAGGCTCCAGGCTCCGAGCCATCAGCCCAGAGCCTGACGCGGGGCTCGAACTCACGGACCGCGAGATCGTGACCTGGCTGAAGTCGGACGCTTAACCGACTGCGCCACCCAGGCGCCCCGAAGCCACTAGTTTTAAATGTACATGAAGAACTCTTTCTAATATTTTGGGCCAATGTAGTCCATTGGTGGTCTTCCCTAGGACTTGAAGGATAGAAGGCTAAGTTGTTGGCTGGTTGTCTGGTTGTCATATCCTTGGGGTACTGACACAGGATAACACATTTGTTAAGTGTGTGTGATTTTCTAAAAAGGGCATAATGGACTACTTGGGCCATTTTTCACTCTCATCCTAATGAGGCTATGGACTGTGTAGTCTGGATTTCCTTTCTGGTAAGTGTAGTTTGTCAAAATTAAACAGTGACAGATTTTTTTACCTGCAGGTAGGTCGTGGGGCTATAGTTTCAAAATTCTTCACATGCAGTCTTATTCTTCAGACTTAACTGAGTGCCTGTTCCATCATGCTTCATTGCTAGAAAGGACACTAGAAAGTATGGGCTTGAGATGGTGTTGTTGAAAGGACTATTCAAAGATCAAGCTTTATAATACACTCTCATTTCTTACATGGAGAAGAGGAGAAGGAACCAAATTGAATTCAAGTATTCTGATTGTAATCTCCATTTCTTAGAATAAAGCAAGTTCATATCTGAGTCAGCAGGCATAATTATGTCGGAATAAAATGCCCTGTTAAAGAGGTCAACCAACAGGCTGGGATATCTATCTTAAGTTTGGTTTCTGAGGCAGATCCTCCACATGCCTTCTTTCTCATCCCTAAATCAGTAAGACTTACTTACCTCACAGGGAGTTGTGGAGGGTAATAATACTGCTAATTTGTTCTGTATTTCCCAACAATAAATCATATCTAAGGATCTGATAAAACATAGGCAAACCTCATTTATATGAGTAGTTGGAGACAGGCATAGATATAACTTACAGATAGTTCAGAAAATTCATTAAAGTTATTTTAACTTCCTCTATCATCAGACATCTTACCTTCTGTTTGCTGTATACTTTCCAAACTGTTCTTTTGTTCTTTTTCCATAACAGACATGAGGTAGGTAGGGCAAATAGCTAACACCAGATTAGATGATAAAGGGATCAATTCATCAAGAGGACACAACAACCCTGAGTTTTACACAACTAATAATAAAGCCTCAAAGTACCTGAAAGAAAAAACAATGGAACTGAAATATATACATCTGTATTAATACACTTCTAAGCAACCCATGGATCAAAGAAGACATCACAAAGAATATTAGAGAATATCTTGAACTGAATAAAAATGATAACATGACCTTAAAATTTGTGGGATGTAACTAAGATAGTTCGCTTACAAATTTATAGTATTAAATGCTTCGGTTAAGAAAGCAGAAAGGTCTAGAGTCAGTGACCTACATTTCTGTCTTAAGAACCTAGGAAAAGACGAGCAAATTAAACCCAAAGTAGGCAGAAAAAAGGAAATAGTAAAGATAAAAGCATGAAGTATAAAGTAAAAATAGTAGAGAAAATCAATGAAGGTGAAAGTTGATATTTTGAGAAAATCAGTAAAATTAATAAACCAAGCTGGTCTGATCCGGGAAACAAACAAACAAATGACTAAGAGAAGGGATGTCACTACTGATTGTAGAGACACTTTAAAAACAATAAGGGAATATTATGAACTATGTCCATACATTCAGTGTCTTAGATGAATTGAATCACCTCCTTGAAAGACAAACTACCAAAGTTCACTTCAGAAGAAATACAGAACCTCACTAGCCCTGTAGTTGTTAAAGAAATGAAATTTGGGGGGTGCCTGGGGGTTCAATCTTCTGACTCTTGATTTTGGCTCAGGTCATGATCTCATAGTTTGTGGGTTTAAGCCCCGAGTTGGGCTCTGCGCTGATAGTGCAGAGCTTGCTTGGGATTCTCTCTCTGCCCCTTCCCCATTCACCCTTTTCATCTCTCTCTCTCTCTCTCAAAGTAAACATTAAAAGAAAAAAAAAAAAAAAAAAAGAAATGAAATTTGTAGTTGAAAACCTTCCCCCAGTGAAAACTCCAGGGCCAGATGGCCTCACTGGTAAGTTTTACCAAACCTTTAAGGAAGAGATAATACTAATTCTACACCAATACTTTCAGAAAATAAGAGAGGAGGGAACACTTACCTAGCATTCATTATTTTTAATTTCATTTATCAGGCACTTCTGTTTCATATACATAATATTTTTTTTGAGCGAGAGAGAGTGAGCGTGAGCCAGCGCACAAGCAGGACGGGGCAGAGAGAGGGGGACAGAGGATCCAGGGCAGGCTGTGAGAGGACAGCAGCAAGCCTGATGTGGGGCTCAGACTCTGGAACTGCAGGATTATGACCTGAACCTATGTCAGACACTCAACTGACTGAGCCACCCAGGTGCCCCATATTTCCTTTATATTTTTAAAAGTGTCTTCTAGCTCATTTGTCTTACCTTCACAGCAGATCTGTGAGATAAGTATGGCAAATAACTTAACACCCTAAGGTTAACTGAACTGTCTAGCTTGATCTTTTCAGTGATCTGACTGGAAGAGGACCACATCTTCTAATTCCTAGTCCTGATTTTGCCACTGTTAACAAGTTGCCCTTTTAGTAGCTTTTTTGTTAACAGCCTTTGGGGACAGGACTAACCAGTGCTGACTTAATCAAGGAGAAACTGTTAAAATCCTTAGCTCTTAAATTGAAGACTGGGTTAGAGACCGTGCCCATGCAATGCTTGACACTTACTAGGCCCTCAATAAATATCCCAGAGCAAGGATCAGAATTGCTATATTAATCATCCCTTTGGCATAGGATTTAAATTAGGATTGTAGTTGGAAACTGGACAAAAAGCGAGTCAGAAACATTTTACTTGGTTTAAGTAACACATCAGAGCATTCAGTGGAAGAGCTGGGTAGTCTGAGATTGGCTATCCCTTTTAGCCGTTAATCTGGTGGTGGCCTTTCTTTGCATTTAACTATCAATATATCTGAAGTGTAGAGCACACTTTTATGATATTGTGGCATAGTAACTCACACTTAAATGTCAATAGAGACACTTACAAAGACCTACAAGGTTCAATAATTTCTGGTGTGGGTTTGTTTCTCCTGTCATCACCCATTATGTATTTTTTTACAGCTTTTAAATTGCCACAGAGAGAAATTGGTCAGGAACATAATGGATGGCCAAGGAGCTGCCAAGGATACTGTTGTATGGGATGGGAAAAAGTTCAATACTGCCTTGATTTTATTTATCTAAATTGTAGGCTATGACTTCAATATAATTCATGTTGCTAATACACCAAGGTAATAGTAAAGTACAAAATTATGCCATAAGTTGAAGGAGTGCTCTCTTTTACTCCATGAAGTTTAACAGTCTAACTCCAATTCTATAAAACTCTTTTTTTGTCAGCATTGTATTAATCAAATTTTAGCGTATTGACTTAAAGTATAATAGCATTTCAATAGTTAAATTAGAGATTTTAGTTTATGGTTATGCAAATTAATTTTTATGTCACTTGAACGTCTTCTCTAAACTAAGGCTGTGAGATAGTGTAAATTGGCATAGAAGAGGCTTTTCCTTAAGATAGAGGATTTGTGGGAGAAACCGGAAGGGGTCTTTGTAGACCCTTAAGCTGCTAATACCTAAAATCTGTACAAGCTGGGGGCACCTGGGTGGCTCAGTTGGTTAAGCATTTGGACTCTTGATTTCGGCTCAGGTCATGATCTCACAGTTTGTGAGATCTAGCCCCACATTGGGCTCTGTGCTGACAATGTGGAGCCTGCTTGGGATTCTCTCTCTCCCTCTCTCCCCCTCCCCCCACTCTCTCTCTCTCAAAATAAATAAATAAACTTAAGAAAAAAATAAAATCTGTACAAGCTGGATGATGTCGGATTAGCACTGCATCTTAATTTTATGGCTGTTTGAAAAATATGACCTCAATTTTACTTGTGGGTAGATCTTTTAGTTCTGTTTTAACCCTTTCATGTTTTGTGAACATGCTCTGCCAAAGTGGTATGTAAAAATCTAAGATTCATAGTAACTACTCAAACATTGCTGGAATCCATTTTTCTTAAGATTTACTTAAGATGAAATTGCCAGGTTCTTCATGAAAGGTGACTGAATCTACTAGTTCACGCTTCATCACATTTAATTAAGGGAGGAGTGGGTGTGAGATTAACTGTGGGACCCAAGGAATTTAACAGAAATCCCCTACCCCTGGACAAGCAGAGCAAGACTAACTCCATCTTGTGCTACACCCGCTATCTCATGTATAACCCCCACATGACCTACTTATTGCTTAAGACACTCCCCCACCCTAGTCACGCCGCCGAGTACACCCTTACTGGAAACCGGCTCACTTAGGAATGCGGAACCCCTAACCGCCAGAGAATGTAAACCCCGCCTTCTGCTCGCCAAACTTGCGCGCCAATTCTGACCAGAGTGATAGGCTAGTTCAAACAGTTACCATAGGGTAAATTGTAATTCAATTGGCCACCTGCATGTGGACTGACATGAATGTGCAACTTTCTGTGTGTGTTACAATCTCATTGGCCACTGGCCCCCTTAAAACTGCTACCCCTCTTAACCTAGGGGTCCAAGTCCCTGCTCTGCTGTGTCGGGTATACTTGGGCCCAAGCTCGAGCTTGCAAATAAACCCTCGTGCGTTTGCATCGGTATCGGCTCCTTGGTGGTCTCTCGGATTCGAAATCGGGGGCATTACATTTGGGGGCTCGTCTGGGATTCGAGACACCCCCAGGACCCCACTTAGAGGGTCCCACGTCTGGTGACTGCACTCAACTTCTACCTTTCGTGCACATATTTTCTGAGAGCTCTATACTGTATCTCTACCTGTAGGAATTCCAAACTGTCTTTGGGTCAGCATTGGCTTAAGTGGACACGCTGGCGAGCCGTCCTGGCGCTCTTGGGAGATATCCCTTGCCCCCGCCAGGAGGACAAAGTCCTCATCTGTGAGGAGGGCCGGCTGCCATTACGGACAGCCAGCCCTTCGTTTTACTTTCTGTTTTGTCTCCGCAGCCGCACTGGAACGTTTGTCTGTGTTATTGTGTCCTTGTTAATCGTCATAACTGTTTGTGTCTTGGTGTGGATTGAAATGGGGCAGACCCAAACTACCCCCTGTCTCTTATGCTGTCCCACTTCTCGGACGTTAAGGAAAGGGCTCATAATTTGAGCACAGACATAAGAAAAGGGAAATTTCAGACTTACTGCATGTCAGAATGGCCAACCTTTGACGTTGGATGGCCCCGAGAAGGAACTTTCCACCTACCTATTATTTTGCAGGTCAAGGCTGTAATCTTCAAGGACAAACCAGATGGCCACCCTGACCAGGTGCTCTACATCCTGGTCTGGCAGGACATGATCAAAAACCCCCCTTCTTGGCTAAAACCATTCTTACCCCCCAAAGCAGGACCTACCAAGATTCTAGCCCTGGGGAAAGCCGAGAAGGAGACTGACACAAAGGCCAAAACGTCCCTTTATCTGGTCTTGCAGGATTCCTCTCCAGAGGATCTGATTCATCCACTGCCCTACCAGGCTCTCCCTCCCCCTTCCGCCCCTCCATTGGAAGCACCAGGGGCTGCAGGAGGGGCACCATCCCTCCCTGACGAAGGAATTCCTGTGCGTGGGCCAGCACCAGGGACACCTGGATGGACCCACCGGGCAGCCCCACCCTCAAATATGGGGCCGGCCGACTCCACCGCCCTTCCCCTCCGTGCCATGGGGCCTCCTGACGAGTCTGGAAAACAACCAATGTTATATTGGCCGTTCTCCACCAGTGATTTATATAATTGGAGAACTCAAAATGCAAAGTTCTCCGATAACCGTAAAGATTTAATTGGGCTTTTAGATACTGTTCTCTTTACCCACCAGCCTACTTGGGATGACTGTCAGCAGCTCTTGCAGGTTCTCTTCACCACCGAAGAGAGAACGAATACAGGTGGAAGCTCGGAAGTCTGTCCTGGGAGAGGACAAACAACCGACTCAAAACCCAGACCTCATAAAGGCTGCCTTCCCCTTATCCCGCCCTACCTGGGACTACAATTAGGCTGAAGGTAAGGAGAGACTCCGGGTCTACCGCCAGACTCTAATGGCAGATCTCAAGGCTGCCGCGCGCAAGCCTACTAATCTGGCTAAGGTATATGATGTAAGACAAGGTAAGGATGAGAGTCCAGCAGCCTTCTTAGAAAGAATCACAGAGGCTTTTAGGCAGTACACCCCTATGAACCCAGAAGCCCCAGAAACAAAAGCCGCAATTATCATGGCTTTTGTTAATCAGGCCACTCCAGACATCAAAAGAAAATTACAAAGAGTGGAGAGGCTAGGAGAAAAGAGCCTGCAGGACTTAATAATAGTAGCAGAGAGAGTTTACAATAATAGAGAAAGTCCGGAGGAGCAACAGACTAAACTATGCGACCGGCAGACCCGAAATCTGGCTAAGATCCTGCTGGCTACAACCATGGATGACCCACAGGAAAAACGGAGGCACCTCAAGATGCTGACTTCAGGGACAGGTAAGGAAGATGGCCCTGGTCCCTGACGGGAGCACCCTAAACTAAACGAAAAACCATTGTGCTTATTGCATGGAAGAGGGCCACTGGGTGAAAGACTGCCCTAACAAAAGATCTAAGGCCCCTGCCAAGATATTAGAGATGGAGGACCTGGACGACTAGGGGAGTCGGGGTTCGGTACCCCTCCCCGAGCCCAGGGTAACTCTCAGAGTGGAGGGGCAACCAGTTGAATTTCTAGCGGACACTGGGGCACAACATTCGGTCTTATTACAACCCCAGGGAAAATTGGCGAGCAAGACCTCATGGGTGCAAGGGGCCACGGGGACCAAACAGTACTCATGGACTACCCGAAGAACTGTGGACCTCGGCATGGGTCGGGTATCCCACTCCTTCATGGTCATCCCTGAATGTCCCTACCCGTTATTAGGTTGGGACTTGCTCACCAAGATGGGGGCACAAATTTGCTTCCACCCCAAAGGGGCAAAAATCCTAGACAAAGAAGGGAAACCGATTCAGGTGCTTGTCCTGAGTTTGGAAGATGAATATCGTCTCCACCAGACGCCCCCAGCCCCAATGACTGACATTGACCGTTGGCTACAGGAATTTCCTCAGGCATGGGCAGAAACGGGGATTCGGGCTGGCCCGACACCGACTGGCTATATAGATAGAACTAAAACCGGGGGCAGACCCTGTTAGGGTCCGCCAATACCCCATGCCTCTCGCAGTGCGAACGGGAATCACGCCCCACATACGACGACTACTAGACTCAGGCATATTAAGGCTCTGCCAACCGGCATGGAACACTCCCTTGCTGCCGGTGCGAAAACCACACTCTAACGATTACAGGCCAGTCCAGGACTTAAGGGAAGTCAACCGGCGAGTAATGGATGTGCACCCCATGGTCCCAAACCCATACACCCTCCTCTCCACCTTGCCTCCAGACAAAAATTGGTATACAGTATTAGATTTAAAAGATGGCTTTTTCAGCCTGCCTTTAGCACCCAAGAGCCAAGACCTTTTTGCCTTTGAATGGACGGACCCCGAGAAAGGCATCAATGGCCAACTCACCTGGACTCGCCTACCACAAGGATTCAAAAACTCACCAACCATCTTCGATGAGGCCTTACACGAAGACTTGGGTGAGTTCCGTTCTGAGCACCCTCATTTGACCTTATTGCAATATGTACATGATATCCTGCTGGCGGCGGAGGACCAGGACACTTGCCTGCGAGGCACCAAGGACTTACTCCAGACTGTAGCGGCTCTAGGATACCGGGCCTCAGCCGAAAAGGCCCAAATCTGCAGAGCAGAGGTGAGCTACCTGGGGTACAAATTAAAGGATGGACAAAGATGGTTGACGGATGCGCAGAAGGAAACCGTCCTAAGGATCCCACAGCCGCAAACCGTCCGTCAGGTACGTGAATTCCTGGGGTCGGCAGGGTTCTGTTGATTATGGATTCCGGGTTTTGCCGAGATGGCCATACCCCTCTATGAGGCCACCAGGCACCAACAAAATTTTGAATGGACAGAGGCCATGAACAAGGCCTTTAATGACCTTAAACAGGCCTTGCTGTCTGCCTCGGCTCTCGGGTTGCCTGACCTAACCAAGCCCTTCTACCTGTATGTAGATGAGAAAGACGGGGTGGCAAAAGGGGTCCTTGTCCAGTACATAGGTCCCTGGAAAAGACCCATAGCTTATCTCTCTAAAAAGCTGGACACGATGGCCGCTGGATGGCCCCCATGCTTAAAAATTATTGCCACGGTGACCACTATGGTCAAGGATGCAGACAGGCTAGCCATGGGGCAAGAGCTATATGTTACCACCCCACATGCTATTGAAGGGGTACTCAAACAGCCCAGACCGCTGGATCAGCAATGCTGGTCTGACCCTACTGCTGAAGAGCCTACTGCTGAACCTATCAGAGCCTACTGCTGAACCCCACCAGAATTTTATTCAAGCCACCTACAACCTTGAATCCGGCAACGCTACTCCCCAACCCAGACTGGGACACTGCTCTGCATAACTGTCAAGAGATTTTGGCACAGGTGCACGGAATCAGGGCTGATCTCCGGGACCAGCCACTGCTGAACGCGGACGCCACCTGGTATATGGACAGCAGCAATTTTGTCCGAGAAGGAATCAGATACGCGGGGGCAGCCGTAACCACAGAAACGGAGATCATCTGGGCAGAGCCATTGGCAGCCGGAACATAGGCTCAACAGGCAGAACTGATCGCCCTGACCAAGGCACTAACCATGAGAGAAGGTAAACGAATAAACATTTACACCGACAGCAGGTATGCCTTTGCCACCGCTCATATCCACGGAGCCCTTTACAGAGAGAGAGGGCTTCTGACAGCAGAGGGAAAGACTATTAAGAACAAAACAGAGATTCTTGAATTCCTAAGGGCCCTCTGGCTGCCCAAGGCACTAGCTATCATCCATTGTCCAGGACACCAAAAAGCAGACACACCAGTAGCCAGGGGAAACCAGCTAGCCGACTCAAAAGCAAAGGATGCAGCCCTTTCGGTGACCCAGGTTTTAACCACGCTACCCGATCTGGGAGCATCAACCCTGCTGGACACCCCCAGCTATACTGGCACTGACTTACAATGGATTAAACACTTGCCTATGACCCAATGCTTGCATGGCTGGTGGAGGGCCGCATACTCCAGCATCATCCTGCCAGAGGAACTAGGACAACGAGTCCTATCCAAAATGCGTCGGAGTACTCATATGGGAACAAGAAAGATGGAAGACCTCATACGACATGCTAAGATCATTATTAAGGACTCTCGAGCAAAGATCGAGCAGATTGTGGCAAGCTGTCATGCATGCCAGCTAACCAACGCCACCACCCATGGGTCTAAGGCCGGAACCCGACTCAGGGAAGACCGCCCAGGAGCATACTGGGAAATAGATTTCATCGAGGTAAGGCCTGGAAAATGTGGGTACAAGTACTTGCTAGTTTTCATAGATACTACGAAGATGTAGATACTACGTGGACAGAGGCATTCCCCACTAAGCACAAAACAGTGCAAATCGTGACCAAAAAGCTGCTGGAGGACATTCTGCCAAGGTATGGATTTCCTGCCAGGATCAGATCCGACAATGGACCGGGTTTATTTCTAAGGTAACACAGGGAGTAGCACAAATACTGGGGGCAGATTGGAAATTGTGCTTACAGACCCCAGAGCTCAGGTCGGGTAGAGAGAATGAATAGGACATTAAAAGAGACCTTAACTAAATTAGCCTTGGAGACTGGCGGGGACTGGGTCACTCTCCTCTCCTTTGCCCTATATAGGATGAGAAACTCACCATATAAGATGGGACTAACTCCCTGCGAAATCATGTTTGGTACATCCCCACCTATCATTCCTGCCTTGAAACCCGAAGTGCTTGCTGAGTTCAATGACCAACAGCTTCTTTTCTCCCTCCAAATGTTACAAAGAGCCCATGAGCAGGTATGGCCTAAGCTGAAGGCCCTCTACGAGACCGGGTCGCCTCCTGACCCCCATCGGTATCAACCAGGCGATTGGGTATACGTGCGGAGGCACCAACAGCAGGCACTCCAACCTCGCTGGAAAGGACCCTACGTTGTGATCATGACCACGCCCACTGCTCTCAAGGTCGACAGAATAACTCCCTGGGTCCACTACACCCACGTCAGGCCAGCTGATCCACACGCCGTCCTCAAAGACTTTGTTCCGGAATGGAAGAGTCAGCCTGACAAGGACAATCCTTTAAAGCTAAGGCTGCGTGCCTACCACTTGCCTCGCTAATATTACTTGTGCTGTATCCCCTCGCAACTAAATCCAACCCCCACCAACCACTTAATCTAACCTGGCAAATCATCACCCCAAGCACTAATCAGGTAGTAACCCAGCTGTCGGAACTACACCCCAGGGGAACCTGGTGGCCTAATCTGACAATCGACCTATGTGACCTGTTTGGGAAAAACCCCAACTTCCATAACGGATGACTAGGGATACCAGGGTGTGGCACCGAAGTAGGCAAAACAGCCCTCCAAAATACCTGTTTTTACGTATGTCCAGCCCCCTCCCAATCCAGTAATAGTATCTCATGAGGTGGCTGGGCGGACTACTTCTGCCAGGCATGGGGTTGCGAACACACTGGGACATGCAATTGGCTATCACAAAACCCGTCCGGCCTCATAAAATTCCAACTGAATACTACACACCCCTCATGCTCAGAACGCCCCTACTGTAATCCAGTCACCATTTCCTTCATGGAGACCGGGAAACAAGCAACAAATTGGGGAGCAGGACTTCTGTGGGGACTCCGGCTTTACCAAAGCGGGTATGATAATGGAGTCCTATTCATGATCAGACAACTAGAGAACCCAAAAGGTCAAACCCTTGGAATAGGTCCCGACACTGTGCTAGTGCCACCCGTGCTAACATCTCCTCAACCTCAGAGGCTTGCCCACAACACTTCTGATGGGGGCACCCCAGTCCCAACTCTCCTCTCCCCTCTCCTCCCCCTCGACCCTTCTCAACACCTTCTTTGGGCCCTGATGTCCAAAGCTTACAAATTCCTTAACGCAACTAAGCCCAATCTTACCCGATCCTGCTGGCTGTGCTATGATATCTGCCCCCCCTTCTATGAGGGTATCGCAATAATGGGGCAATATAACACGACCACGGACCCTAATGCTTGCAGGTGGCACTGAGAGCCTGGTAGTAAAGGCCTCACCTTGCAGTCCGTGTCAGGCCAAGGACTCTGTATAGGCACTCCTCCACGCACCCACCAGGCTCTGTGCAACGTTACACAGCCTATAAATAATACAGGGTATTATCTACCACCCCAGGACAGTTGGTGGGCTTGTTCCGAGGGTCTAACTCCCTGCGCTCATGGTCAAGTTATATACAGAACTGAGGGATTCTGTGTGCTGGTTCAACTACTCCCTAGAATCATCTACCATTTAGATGAACAGGTGCTTCAATGGAAAGATGCGGATACCCACCAACAAAATAAACGGGAACCCATCTCAGCCATCACCATTGCCTCCCTATTAGGAATTGGATTGGCAGGCGCAGGAACAGGAATTGCCTCACTAGCCACCTAGGCCTCCCATTACAGTAGCCTCAGGGCTGCCATTGATACAGACCTAGAGCGCATAGAGACCTCCATTTCTCACCTCCAAGAGTCCCTAACATCCTTGTCTGAAGTGGTTCTCCAAAACAGAAGGGGATTAGACCTAGTCTTTCTACAACAAGGGGGAGTCTGCGCTGCCCTGAACGAAGAGTGCTCTTTCTACACTGACTACTCAGGGATAGTACGAGAATCAATGGCTAAGGTAAGGGAAGGATTAGCCAATCGAAAACGAAAACAAGAGCAGCAACAGGGATGGTTTGAATCACGGTTCAGTCATTCTCCCTGGCTGACTACCTTATTGTCCTCCCTAGCCAGTCCCCTAATCATCCTTCTCCTTCTGACCTTCGGGCCCTGCCTCATCAATAGACTAGTGGCTTTTGTCAGGGACTGAGTCAACACAGTTCAACTCCCGGTACTCAGGCAACAATACCAACCACTGACTCTCTCGACAGAAACCCAGAACCCATGATTGGGTCCTGCATAGGATCCTCTGGAAAAGGGGGGAATGTGGGACCCAAGGAATTTAACAAAAATCCCCTACCCCTGGACAAGCAGAGCAAGACTAACTCCATCTTGTGCTACACCCGCTATCTCATGTATAACCCCCACATGACCTACTTATTGCTTAAGACACTCCCCCACCCTAGTCAAGCCGCTGAGCACACTCTTACTGGAAACCAGCTCACTGAGGAATGCGGAACCCCTAACCGCCAGAGAATGTAAACCCCACCTTTTGCTCGCCAAACTTGCGCGCCAATTCTGACCAGAGTGATAGGCTAGTTCAAACAGTTACCATAGGGTAAATTGTAATTCAGTTGGCCACCTGCATGTGGACTGACATGAATGTGCAACTTTCTGTGTGTGTTACAATCTCATTGGCCGCTGGCCCCCATAAAACTGCTACGCCTCTTAACCTAGGGGTCCAAGTCCCTGCTCTGCTGTGTTGGGTATACTTGGGCCCAAGCTCGAGCTTTCAAATAAACCCTTGTGCGTTTGCATCGGTATCGGCTCCTTGGTGGTCTCTCGAATTCAAAATCAGGGGCATTACATTAACACCCACCTGAGACTGTGGTCCCTTAAGAGGAGTTCAGTACATTGCAAGGACAGAATTGTTGGAAAGCATTATCTGGAAGACATTTGCCCATAGCGGTGCCAAATTCTACTTTCTCATAAATCTTGGCACAATTGGATGTCTAACCTCTTGCCCAGTGATGGGTTTGGGTGTGGCCTAACTAAATTTAAAGAGGACTGACACTTGAAAGAAGAAATTCAGTAGATTAAAATTTTTTTTAAGTGTTTATTTATTTTTGAGAGAGAGAGTGTGTGTGTGTGTGAACAGGGGAGGGTCAGAGAGAGAGGGAGACACAGAATCCGGAGCAGGTTCCAGGCTCTGAACTGTCAGCACAGAGCCTGACACGGGGCTCAAACTCACAAACCGTGAGATCATGACCTGAGCCGAAGTCGGACGCTTAACCGACTGAGCCACCCAGTCACCCCAGAAATTCAGTAGATTTTAATAAAGGAAATAAAATCCCATATAAAATTATTTTGTGAGATTGTGATCTCGTAATGAGATCTCAAGAATTTGTGCTAAACATGTCAGTGAACCAGACTGATTAACTTCAAGCGGTTCTGAGAATCACTGTGGTACACATTCATTTATATTTTTTAATGGTGTGGTTCATTGCTTGGAGGAGAGTACAGCCAAATAAAATTTATAAGGCACCCTTTATTTATAATGTATATGTTTTAATCTAAAAGTACAAAAGGCCCTTTACTCCCTTGCTCACTGGAGCAAGAGTCTTGGATAATCAACAAACAGGATACTTTGCCCCAGAATAATTCTGTGACTGGTTGAGGCAGTGCCTAGGCCTGATTTTTAAAGGATCACAAACTGGAGCTGCACTAGCCAAAGGGAGAGCATTTCCTCTCTCCACGCTCCTCTCTATTAATAAAGTTTGTGTTGTCTATATGTGGCTTGTTAATGATAGGGGTGTTAACGACCACAGTTAATCTTCCTCCTCAACTCTTTCCTAATCCAGTCTCTTAAATAGACATTTAAAAAGCTTTTAACTCCTCTTGAATTGGGTGCTCATGGGCTTTTGGTGGAGGTGGAGTGATAGTTATCAGCCCATTTAACAAAACCTGAGACAGCCAGGACAGCTGTAATGTGCATCTCTATGCTGTGTTTTTGTTAAAATGCCACATGGCTAATACTTTGGAAATCATAAATCTAGTAGAAGAAAACATCTTTATAGAGGGTATTTTAGTTTTATGCTGTATGTGTTACAAACTCAAAATCATTGGTACTTCTAGATACATAAAGAACAAAGAACATAGTAGACCAGATTAAAACGGTTCTGTAAATTTGGTTTCTTTTCATCTGTTTTATTTATCACGATAAGGCTCCTGGAAGACAGTGCTGTAGCTGACAATTTAATCTTCACCTAAGCTACTAACTTTCCCCAAGTACTTTTGGGAGAGAAATGGGAATTTCTCAAGCCTGGGCTAACTGAATTCACCCATTGGCAGCATATTTAATTAATACATGTGATAGGGAGCTTTGCATATGCCCTCACCCTTTTCTCCTCTTTATGTAGGCTTTCTGGAGGATTTTTGCCTTGCTAGTAGGCTTACAGATTTTATTTTGAAACTCTAAAATGGAGGTGCCTGGCTGGCTCACTTGGTAAAGCATGCAAATCTTGATCTCCGGGTTGTAAGTTCAAGCCCCATGTTTGGTATAGAGATCATTTAAATATAAAATCTTTAAAAAAAAAAAAAAGAAGAAGAAGAAGAAGAAGAAGAAGAAGAAGAAGAAGAAGAAGAAGAAGAAGAAGAAGAAGAAGAAAGAAAAAGAAACTCTAAAATGAAGAGAGAGCTCACCGATTATGTGTTTTGACATTTGGTCTGACTACTGCCTCCAAATAGTTCAGTGGGTGGTTCAGTGAGGCACTTTACCAGTTGGTTTTCGTTACTTTAAAAAAAATACAAAGCAAGCTCAGAGAAAGATTTAGAATTATGTTGTATATATACTTTTGCTCGTAAGTAGTGATGAAAATAAAATGTGCTACACCAAGATCTAAGAAAAGCCACCAAGACAGCTGGCATTGCAAAGTAGTGACTGGAGGGACTGGAGCAGAGCCTGAACTGGACAAACAGATCCCAGAGACCCTATGTGGGTGATTCTGTGGTTCTAGGATTGATAAATGCAAATAGCTGACCATTACCTCTGTTGTTCTGGATTGTCCCAGTTTTCTGTAATGGTCTCTCTGTACCTTCTGCAGACTAGCAGTTCTTAATACATTTTTTTAACCCTTGTAATGATATAATGAGTGGGATTTTTTTGTCCCTCTTCTCTTTCTGTTTTACCTCCTCACTCCCCCCCCCCCCCCAAAGATTTATCTGTTAAAGAAGTCTCCTGTCATCGACTTGGAATGTGGGTTCTGACTGTGCCTGGCCACAAAGCTCTTTGATATTTTTCCAAGGCTGACTTCTTACCAGATCCCTGGTTTAGGTATTTTTTTTTGCCTAGCGCTCAGGCCTGTAAGGTGAGTTTGCCTTGTGTTGTTGATATGAAGGGTTGGTGGAGCCTACTCTTTTCTCACATCCTGATGGGCAGTTAAATTGCTGGAATCTATCTGTAGCTGTTGATGCCTTTAGCAGAGTTACTGTGTGTAAGAAAGGGCTGAGAACTGTTACGCTTGAAAGACTCTAGAAACTTGAGAAGCTGCTCACCCCTTCCTATGGAGATTTCTATAAGGATAAGGTTGCGCTCAGGCTCATCCTCTCTTCCTTCGTCATGGTATCGGGATTCTACCTTAATCACTCCATCATCCTGCCAGCCATGTCTCATTTCTCATACTTGAACGGAGGCTCCCTCCTCTCAAGCTCAGCGTGAACCACCAGTCTTGATGCTTTATCTGGTCCGGGCTCTAGCCCTTAAATTGTCCGTCTGGCTTTGTGTTTCATTTGACCCTAATATACTGGGTCGCACTGTCTAAAGGAGAATTATGTTCCCTCCAACGTCTGAGTGCATTTCTCATTTCTTACTGCTGCTCCTGAGCAGATCTGTAACTTCAAGGTTAAGATAAGACACATTCCATCAGAACTATGTCGTCATCCTTGCCAGCTTCTGATCTGTGACTGTCCAGGAGATTTACAAGACACTTGCATGCCATTCTTTACAGAATATTATGGTTGGACTCTGACTCCTGGCATCACGCCCAATTTGATTTGTCAGCTGTTACAAAACCCATTTCCCAAAGAGAAAAGGACCTTAGCCATGTGCCCTTTAGGCAGTTCTTAAAGAGGGGGAAGGAGGAAATTGATCTGACATTATTTCCGGGTGTTTCAGGGAGGGGATACACACCAGAATATTTTTGTCCTTTTCCTTGTTGATTTCACTTTTTTTTTTCCTAAAAGATTGCACTAAAATATTAATGTTGCTGTCATTCTTTCCTGTTCTTTATCTCTTCACAGAATTACTGTTAGTCTTTTCATACTACCACTCCAATGCTTTTCTGAGCTTTAAGAAGTAAAAATAAGTATTTTACCCTTAAGAGAGAATGTACCTGGGGGCGCCTGGGTGGCTCAGTGGTTAAGCGACCCTTGATTTGGCTCAGGTCATGCATGATCTCACAGTTCATGGGTTTGAGCCCAGAGTTGGGCACTGCACTGACAGCTGCGGAGCCTGCTTGGGATTCTCTGTCTCCCTCTCTCTACACCTCCCTTGCTCACTGTCTCTCTCTCTCTCTCTCTCTCTCAGAATAAACTTAAAAAAAAAAAAGAAGAATGTACCTGTGTATTCTCTGAAGCTTTATTAGTTTACTGGTGCCTAGTTAACAAAGACACTCTTCTTGATGTCTACTAACATGTTGAGTTGCAGGAGTTACTACATGTGATAGGGTTTAACAGTTTAGGAATTTGGAAGGTCACATATTTCCTGCTGCTGTTGTATTTGGCCCTATATTTTTACAAAAGCTTCTCTTTGGGGGACTTACCATCTCTTTGGTTTCTATATAAACTCACTGTTTCCCTAGGAGGTAGGCAGTGGGGATTTATTTGGCCCATTTTAGTGACTGGGGTTAGATCTCAGTTATTTACTCTGTATCACACATGGCAAGTTAATCACAGAGTCAGAACCCTGATCTAATTCCTTTGGCATTGTTTTCATATCCCTTAACTACAAAAAGTTTTAAAAAGTTAGGAAGAGTCCAAAAAGGCAGTTTTTACTCAGATTTCCTGACGGGTCCATTCAAAGTTGAGGAAATCTGTAGTTAAAAACTGTCTACTTTACTCTCATACCCTGCAATCTCTTCTGTTTGATAACCAAAATAATCACAATTCTCTGCTTTTTCCTCACTTGGGTTCTTTGCTTTGGACTGTCCCTTTTTCTTACTCTCCTATGGCAGCAATCTCTGGCTCTAAAGACCTATATTGTAAAGCAGAGCAGGGCTTTGGAGCTCTCCTAAGTGTTCTTTAGGGCCAGGAGAAAGGACACTTTATGGGACTGCAAGTCACCAAGTATTTCTTTTCTTTATCTCAGCCTTCCTTTTCTCAAGTGTTAGGCATTATTGGTATATAGGGTTTTAAATTATTATATATTAATGCTTTGGGTGGGTCGTAATTATTCAGAAATTTGTTTCATAACGTTATAAGAACAACTAATGAAAATGGTTTTAACGATGGTGAGGATGGACTTTTAAACTATTCCCTTTTTAAAAACTACTGAAGGATTAAATCTTTTTCTACCTATAATGTCAGTTGATAGGTTTTTTGGTAATGCTTCAAGTGTCTGGATTCTGTTTCTGTATCTCGTATTCTCCCAAAGAAGGAAAGTTGTATAGTGTCTTGAAATACTTCCTTTTTCCCCCTTTCCTGCTATCCCCCGCCTGCCCCCCCCTCCCCCCCCCCCCCCCCCCCCGCCGTGCATCCCCCAAGCAATTTTAATTAACTGTTCAGTGACAGATGGTAGAAAAGGCCTTGTTTAAAGTGCTTCTGGGCTCGGTTGGGGTGGGTGGTTTGAACTGATTCCCTGTTGTACAAGGACCTAGCCTTTCCCCTCCCCCTTCCATTTGAGCTATAATCCTGTTAGATGATCTTAAAATGCTATTGATTAATTCCCAGTGCTCTTAGAGGAATAAGTACAAGTTTTGGGTTTAAAACCCAAGAACCGATTCCCTTGAGCTCTGAATGCCTTAGCTTTGAGGCCAAGGGAGTACCTTCCAACTTCTCCACCCAGTCTTCACAGAAAAGGAAAGTTAAGCCTTTTAACTTTTCCGTTTGCTCCCCCCCCCCCTTAGTCTAGTACTGCTGCCAGTTGCCATGGCAACGGGCTGGGACAGCTGCGCAGTGGCTCCCAGGCAGCTGGGTGGGGGCGGGGGAGCTGCCAGCCCGCCAAGCCCCAGACCTGGGAGGGGAGGCCCCTCCTGTTAGCCCAGAGGGAAAGAAAGAACTGGGGCGATCCGGTAGGTAAAGGAGGGAACCCCCATTCATCTTCTACCTTTGGGGCTCCTCTTCTGCATGAAGGTATAAAGGGAGATTTTCCTCTTTCCTCCCTCAAACTGAAGAACACATATGTAAATCCTTGTTTTTCCTCGTGAGGCATGGGAGGCCATAGCCACAATGCTTAACTGCATGCATCTAACCCGGGGCTGGTTTTAACCCCAGCGCTCTGACCTAAACTGCTCAGCTCCCGGAAATTCCAAGGTGAGTGGGGGTGGGGGTGGGGTACTCTCCCTGGAATATGACATTTCCTGTCTCTGGTGAGGTCGGAGGCTGTTTTTATTTTAAATAAGATTTTTTTTTTTTCTTAAAGCTTAGGACTCTCTTCTAAATTCATGGAAAAATTATTTTGAAACTCCTGTCTACATTTCTCCCCCTGCCACCCCCTCTTCCAAATAAAGGACTTTAATAAAAACTTAGTTTTATTACAGGGCAGTAATGGGTACAATTTTTTGGGTGGGCAGCCCTATTGCTAATAGGTTCTGGAGACATGGTTTCCAATTAGATGTTCTTGGAATAATTCCTTAAATGTTGCTAACTTGAGGCAAATTGATAAATGCAACTTTTTATGCTACTTGACTTGAACAAAATTCTGGGATTAGTAGTGGCCTTCCTTGTTCCTGGGAGTCCTCTTCTAGTCAGGATGGAAATATTTTTAGAAAGTGGTGAAGAAAAATCTTTTAAGATTGCAGGAAAAGAAAAATGGAGTTCAGCTAAGAAAACAATTCCTGCTACTCTATAATCCAGGCTGTAGGCATCATTTAACATGGTTAAAGAAGAATTCTTAAAAATGATTATGGAAACAACAACATGGGAACTTAAAAAACTAGATTCTGTGTTGAGTACCCCCTAGTTGTGCATTTTTCTGAGCTTAACTCAATTTCCATTTGTGTTGCCTTGCTTCAGCTTTCCTTGGGCCTATGAATGGTTCCTCTGTGTTTTGAGGCTTCGTGTTGATGTGAGTCTGGGGCCAGAGTTCTTTTTCCTCCTCTTCTTCCTTTGGCCCATAGTCAACTCCAGTTAAGAGAGGTACCTCCTTAACTATTTGGATTAGTTGAGCCTTGAGAATTACTGAACAATCCAATAACTAATTTCTATTTTATGGAATAAAATTTTCTTTTTCTCCCTACCTTTCTCCCATCCCCAAATGAAGAAGGAGGCTTGCTGTGTCTGAGATGCCAGCCTTGCTTTTGTAAGCTGATGGATACTATGTAGGGACAAGCTCAATTTGTTTAAGGGAGAGATGTACCAGGTCACCGAAGACAGTGGTGAAAGATGCCTGACCAAGCCTTTTTTGTGTGCTGCTAAGAGGCTAGTCAGGATCCTTAGAGCAGAGGAAGGCTTACAATTCGTGGCTTTTCTTTTTTCATTTTTATAAAGAAACTTACTCACCTTGTAGGGAAAGGTTTTAATTCTATCCCTCTTTTAAGCTGATGGTTTTCTGCATTTCTTTGAGATCCTGGGTTGTAAACAGTTACAGGAGTAACATACCATACCACTTGTCTTTTGGAATCTGAAAATAGAGGAGTTAGACAGTTGTGTCTAATAATGATTTTGGTCTTGTAAGCTGAAGAGAAAGTTGTGGTTGGGAAAGTGGGGATTCACCCAGTTTTTACTTATATTCTTAGGAATCATCTGTAGAATGCTTCAAGACCCAAGAGAGGGGTACAGTACTCCCTGCATTCCATCAAGAAGAGACAAAGGTTTTTTTTGTTTTTGTTTTTTTAAATTTTTTAGTGTATTTATTTAGAGAGAAAGTGAGTGAGCGGGGGAGGGGCAGAGAGAGGGAGAGGGAGACAGAAACCCAAACTGATGTGGGGCTCAGTTTCCCAAACTGTGAGATTATGACCTGAGCCAAATCAAGAGTCGGATGCTTAACTGACTGAGCCACCTAGGTGCCCCAAGCAGTGACAGAGTTATAACTCCTTGTATGGATTCTGACCATTTTGTCCTTCCTATTTGCAGGAACCCGGTGGCCTTAATCCTTCAGGTGGAACAGCTTGCGACATGGGCAAGAAAACCAAGCGGACAGCTGACAGTTCTTCTTCAGAGGATGAGGAGGAGTATGTCGTGGAGAAGGTGCTAGACAGGCGTGTAGTTAAGGGGCAAGTGGAATATCTACTGAAGTGGAAAGGCTTTTCTGAGTAAGTGCCTTCTTTTAGGCCTTCGGACTCTACCGGGTGGATACCTTTGGTTTCTTTCCCCATGAGCCACCACCATCTTTGTCTTTTCCTCTCTCCACCTGCACTCCTCCTAAGAGTCAGAAGACACAGCAGTAAACGAAACAGAAGTCTCTCCCTTGAAGCTGGGGTTCTAGTGATAATGCTTTTGAGAGACAGTATGGTGAATTAGGTGCGTAGATTTGGAGCCAGATCGCCTGGGTCCAGATTCTTGCTCCCCAACTTAAGAGCTGGGTGACCTTGGTTTTAGTTCCTTATTCTTTTTCCTCTTCAATAGAATAGGAAATAGTACTTGTCATAGAGATGTTGGGTAGATGTAGAGCCTGACAGGTAAGTTCAATGTAACTATAAACTGTTACTGGGGTGCCGGGCTGGATCATTTGGTACAGCATGTGACTCTTGATCTGAGGATTGTGAATTTGAGCCTCATGTTGGGTGTAGAGATTATTTAAAAATAAAATCTTTCTTTCTTTTTTCTTTTTAAAGTATAAACTGGGGTGCCTTGGTGGCTCAAGTCAGTTAAGCATCCGACTGTTGATTTTGGCTCAGGTCATGATCTCACAGTTTGTGGGTTCAAGACTGGAGTTGGACTCTGCATTGATAGTGTGGGGCCTGCTTGGGACACACTCACACTCACTCCCCCCCCCGCACTCATGCCCTCTTTCAAAAATAAACGTTAAAAAATAAATAACTAAAAATTGTTACTGTTACTATTCTTTTGAATATAACTAATCTAAAATATATATGTTTAAGCAGAAGTTGTCCACCCCATAGCCTAGTTTCTCAAAATGATCCTTGAATCTCAGAAGTGACCTAGGATGAAGGATTTATCTTAATGGGAAACTTAAGTCTGAGGCCACATTTCCCCCCACATGGGCCAATATTTATTTTTGTTTTAATTTCATTTAAAAAAAAAATTTTTTTTAATGTTTATTTATTTTTGACAGAGAGAGACAGAGCATGAGCGGGGGAGGGGCAGAGAAGAGGGAGGCACAGAATCTGAAGCAGGCTCCAGGTTCCGAGCCGTCAGCACAGAGCCCGATGCAGGGCTCAAACTCACAGACCGCGAAATCATGACCTGAGCCGAAGTCGGACGCTCAACCAACTGAGCCACTCGGGCGCCCTTTTTTGTTTTAATTTAAAATGTACAGCTGAAGCAAAAGAAATGGAGTGAACACTCAGATACACATTGCCCTAGTTTCTGCAATTAATAATATACTTTATCAGTCTTGGTTTTTGGGGGTTTGTTTTGTTTTGTGTGTGTTTGTTTTTTCTTTTTGTTTTTTGTTTTTTTTTGTTTTTTTTGTTTTGTTTTTAAGACCTAAACCTATCACCCCCCATCCCCGCCCTTTTTTTTTTTTAATGTTTATTTATTTTTGAGAGAGACAAAGACAGAATGCGAGTGGGTTAGGGGCAGAGAGAGGGAGACACAGAATCTGAAGCAGGCTCCAGGCTCTGGGCTGTCAGTACAGAGCCCGACGCGGGGCTGGAACTCACGAGCTGTGAGATCATGACCTGAGCCCATGACCTCAGCCGAAATCAGATGCTCAACCAACTGATCCACCCAGGCTCCCCTTTAATCCATGAGCTTTAAGAATGATACCGAAGTGGGGCACCTGGGTGGCTCAGTTAAGCATCTGACTCTTGATTTTGGCTCAGGTCATGATCTCATGGTCATGAGATTGAGCTCTGTGTCAGGCTTCACTCTGAGTGTGGAGCCTGCTTGGAATTTTCTCTCTCCCTCTCTCTCTGCCCTTCCCTTGCTCACACTTTCTCTCTCTCTCTCTCAAAATAAATAAACATTACAAACAAAACAAGTGATACTGGGGTATTGATTGGAATGTCTGTTAGGAAGTATCTGGCTTTATGCTGAAGTGCTAAAGGATATTATTCTTCTTTGCAAGAAATAGAACTAGACATATATTGAAGCACAGAAGAGGTAGCTTGAAAGGTGAAGTACGTGAGGCCGTGTAATCGTTAGACATTTTGCCTCAATTTCTGATTAATTCCCTTCCCAGGATGCCTGATCACAAAGAATGGATTTCTCAGAACCCCAGTGAACTGATAGAAAGTGATGTAGGCTTCTTGGAGTGGCTGTCCAATAGAAATCTAATGCAAGCCGCATGTGTAATTTTAAATTTTTTGGTGGCCACATTAAAGAAGAGTGAAATTCACTAAATTCTACTCCTAAAACCAAACTTGAATTTAAATAAAATCTTGGAAGAAAGAAAAAGTGAAATTAATTTTAATAATTTTATCTAACACAGTGTATCAAAATGCTATTTCAACATTAAATAGTCTAAAGATTAAAATATCATACATTGTTTTTTATGCTAAGTCTTAAAAACCTGATGTATGTTTTATAGCACATCTCAGTTCAGACTAGTCACATTTCAAGCGTTCAGAAGCCGCTTGTGGCTAATTGTTATCATACCAAACATCTTAACATTAAAGTGTAGGGCTTCAAGATACTAAAAAGGTTCAAGTTTTGACAGTGTCTTTGGACAAAGGTCTGAATCAGGAGCCTATAGAACATACTTAAGGTTATTTCGTACGTAAGCCAACATTTCTCATTTGGAGCACTTTTGGCATTTTAGATGGGACAGCTCGTGCACTACAGGATGCCTAGCATCTCTAGCACACCGCACCACAGGTAGCACAGCAATCAGATTATGCCCTTCATATTTCTGAAGAGGAATGGTATCACAGCATCCTTTAGAGATGAGAAATACAAGTTGGACAGACCAAGGAATAGGAATTAAAATAATACTGAGGGGTGCCTGGCTGGCTCATTTAGTGGAGTGTGCGACTCTTATTCTTGGGGTCCTGAGTTTGAGCCACACATTGGGTATAGAGATTACTTAAATAAGTGAATAAACTTTAAAGAAAATAACACTGAAAGATTTTAAGGGTGCTTATTGGGCCCAGTGAATCACCATTGGAAACTCTTGGTCGTTTTAAAGGTACTTGAAACTATATGTGTATTTGAGCTACTGGTAGCTTACATAGATTAAAGGGGGGAAGACAATTTGAGGTAGATGGATTAAAGCAATTGTCCTTACTTTCTCAGAAATGCCCAGGATTTCATTAAAGATGAACAAATTTTGCCCACTTCAGCATTGTCTATAATTAAGTACCTACCTACTGCTTGTTAGGCAATGGTCAGATTTTGCTTCATGTGTTCTCTTTAATTCTTATAACAGCCTTTGGAAGTGTTTTCAGTTTACAGATGAGGAAGTTAGCGAAGTTATTTGCCGAAGATAGTGTAAGCATCTGGCACTGGTTAAGTGCTGGCACAAGGATCCAGTATCCGATTTCTTGGCCCTGATGGCCCAGGCTCTTTTTAAATTATATCATGCTGTCTTTTGGGGGAAAATTGGTTGATGTAGAAGCAGCAGTACTAATATGGTAGGAGAAGAGATAAACCTATTATAGCATTACAGGACCGGCTTGCCTTGCTGTCAGTAGAGACTCTCTCCTATCCCCCCATGTCTGCCTAGTTGTGTCACAGTGTTGGCATGCCTCTTGCTTTTGGTGTCTTAATTTCTTCTGGGATAGTAAGCTATATGGTTTGTGGATTTGGGGGAAAGTTACTGTATGAGGTGGTTTTTTGTTTTTTGCTGAAAGAAGAGCTATGAAGGAGAGTCTTTTCTAGTTTTAGCTCAGATGATTTTGAAATACATTTTGTCTTATTCTCAAGCTCTTTTTGCAGAAGGTTATTTAAATCTAGAGTAAATACCAGATTTTTCCATTATTCTGCTTAAGTCAAGTTATTCTGGCATGTGTTCAAACCATGCCCATCTAAAGACACCTTAAAAAACAATATTTAAAATGATAGTGCATACATTAAATTTTTTCCCAAGTCAGTGAAAGGATTGTAGAAATCATTTTCTACATTTAAATCATTTTCATTCACATATAATCATTAATCATCCTACAACTAAAATACATTTTTAGGTGTACTTTAATATGAACTAGTAATACTCTGTTAACCGAAAGAACTTCTGCCACTGGCTAGGAGTGAAAAGGATGCCTGGTCTGGTTTTTCCCATGTAGGTACATTTCATGCTTTGATTCCATAAGCTTCTGATGCAGTTGGTAGTTTGGTTTTCCAAAACCCATGCCAGGAATACATAGAACAACTTTGTGAATAATAACTGTTTGTTTTTCTCTTAATGGGACTCCCATGATCCAAGTTTAATTAAACTCATTTATTCAGTTTGGGTTTTTTTATTAATATAAAAATGTATTTTGACTAGTAACAGTAGTCTTGAATCCATAGCATTGAATAAAACATTCCAAATCCCACTTCTGAGTTGTCTTCCTACCATTTGCCTATATTCTAATGATTGAAGCCGTCACTACCTTTTTTCTTAACAATTATTTTCAGTCCTTCAATAATTGTTGATATTTCTTCAAAATAAGTAAAATTAGTGTTAGTAAAGTTAGTGTAAACTGGGGGTGCAGGTCTTACTATGTTATTCCTTAGGATTCTCATAGGTATGAAATCACATTTTGCCACTTAAAAGCAGAATTCATGTTTGAGTTTTTAAAAGCTTTATTGAGGTATAATTTACATACCATAAAATTCATTCATTGAAAATGTACAATTCAACAAATTTTAGTAAATTCATAGAGTTGTGTAGCCACTATTAATTACCACACTCAACTTTTAGAATTTCCGTAATCTCCCCAGATGCCCTTGAACTCATATGTAGTTAATCCCAAACCTCAGCCCCGAGGAACTACTGGTCTGCTTTTTGTCTCTAAGTGTGTCTTTAGTAGACATTTCATATAAATGGAATCCAGTAATATATAGCCTTTTGCATCTGGTTTCTTTCAGCTTATTATTTTTGAGGTTCTTTCATATTGTGGCATGTATTAATTAGTATTGCGTTTCTTTTGTTGCTGAATAGTATTATTATGTGTAGATATACTGCATTTATTCATCCGTTCACAAGTTGATGGACATTTGAATTGTTTTCTGTCTTTGGCTGTTAAAATGCTGCTATAAGTAATTGTGTGCAAGTTTCTTTGTGGATATATTTTTTCATTTCTCTTGGATAGATCCTGGGATCAAATTTATTATCTCTTTTAAGTATAGGTTTTTTTTTTCGTTTTGCCTACCTGTCTTTAAGAAAGCATTCGATTTTTTTTCCCCCTCATTCTTTCCGTTTTTTTTTTTTTTTTTTCTTTTTCTTTCCATTCTTTGTGCCCAGGGAGCACAATACTTGGGAACCTGAGAAAAATTTGGATTGCCCTGAGCTAATTTCTGAGTTTATGAAAAAGTATAAGAAGATGAAGGAGGGTGAAAATAACAAACCCAGGGAGAAGTCAGAAAGTAACAAGAGGAAATCCAATTTCTCGAACAATGCTGATGATATCAAATCCAAAAAAAAGAGAGAGGTAAGCTTCCTTTTCCCTTTTCCCCACAAACAATTGTTTTGCCACTCGCCCGCCCTCCCCCTGCCGCCCCCCCCCCCCCCCCCCCCCCAGCCTTATTATGGTTGTTTCTTTTCTAAGGATGGTTTGCAAGGTAATTTGTTGAACAAAAGAGCTTCCAGGGAGATATGTTTATTGACTACAGCGCCCCCTCCTGGCTGAGTGAGAAATGTAATACTGTATGCAGTTTCACTGAATTGTATTAAGGTGGCAAAATTAAATCCCTCTAAAACAGGCAGCCAGCCACTCCCTGTCTTTTCCATGAGTAAGGCAGCTAGGTTATCTTAGATGGGGAGGGACTTGACATTTTTAAGTCTACAAAAAGGGTTTTAAAATGTTTACTACTTTACTTTTTTCCTTTTGTTCCAAAGGTAGCACTTATTTTCAAACTTTTATATTCTCTCACTTTTTAAAATTGAGGTGTAATTCGCATAACATACAGTTAACTATTTTAAAGTGTACAGTTCAGTGGCATGGGTATTTTCTCTTTTGATCTTATTCTACATATTCCAAATAAATTAATTTTCATCTCTTGAATCTTTTTATTGTTCAGTTTGGAAAGTGTGTTTATGAAATATTGGTTTGATTCAGTTGCTTTAATCCTTCTGATCTTCAGCTCTCAAATAACTAGCATAAGCACTGTTCTTACCGCTCTTTTTTCATCTATCTGTGTACACACACATACATACACACACACCCCACCAGCTTCCACTCGTTTATTTCAAGGTTATGAAGCCTTTTGTGGTGAAGGATGTATCTATCATACCTTTAACGTTTAATAAAATAAAAGCATAAGTCCACTTCTGAATCTTCAGCATTACTGCCATAAGCGTCTCTATTTATCTTCATTCTACTTGGTACCCATTTTTCTAGAACATTAGTTCTCAGCCCTGGCTGCATATTAGAATCACCGGGGGGGGGGGGGGGCTTAAAAAAAGAAAAGATCCAGTACCCAAGATGCACCCCAGACCAATTACATTTAGATTTCTGTGGGTCGGACCCTAGGCATCAAAGACCTATATATAAGTGATAGAGAAAATGGGAGATCAGCATTCCAAAAGAATTGAAAATAAGAGTGAAAGATTGGAAGCTACAAGTGAAAGTGGACTCTGGGTTTGTGTTTGTCTCCTTATTTGTTTCCCTGATTAATTTTATTTTTTACAACCTTATTTTTTAAAACTATTCTGGTGAGGGGTGTATATCATTATGGTATAGTGTACTGATGAGGATTTGAGAAAGCCTTCCCTTCTCTAAGGAGCTAAGACTTGGTTCTTTTTTTTTTTTTTTTTTTCCTTTTTTATTAGTCCTTTGTATTCTGTTTTTTTGTCATTTGATTCATTTTCTAGGTAAGTAAAGAGACCAAATGGCACAGTGTAAGACTTGTGACTAGCCATTTGTGCCATATAGTTTGTTTTTCCTCAACGTAAGGTTTCTGTCCTTTTGAAAAGGAACAATCTGGCTTAGACCTACTGGCCAGCATAGAGAGTTGTCTTCCAAGGCCAGGTTCTGATGCCACTGACCTTGAAAACAACCCCCACACGTCCCTTACATTGTAATGCTCATCTGGGGCCCCTGACAGCATTCTCAGCAGTGCTCCCGGCTGTCAGGTAGGCAGCCAGAAAGATAGGTGATTGTATGTTTTAAAGATACAGGAGGGGATTACGTTTCTTTCTTTAGACCACTGCAGAAGAAATTTGTTAGTCGGCATTATGCCTGATTTAAGATTACTGCCTGTGTGATGATTTTAGCATTTTCCTCGCCTCGGCTCCTTTTCAGCAGCTTGAACATTTTTCTTCCCTTCCCTCCCTATGTGGCAAACTGTTTTCAGCCGCCAGCTATGATTTACGACTCAGTTCGTGCGCCAGCATTCCAGCTGTGAGCAGCTGTGTGCACATCTGGGAACCTCCTCCCCTTAAGCGCCCCCAAAAGAGGCTGTGTTTTGAGTCAGTATCTCCCCTGATCCGTGCATGGAATTTCCTTCCCAGTGTGGGTTCTGGTATCTTTGGGGACCACCTGGATCCTGAATACTTTGTATCTCAGAAAAAAGCAGGGTGAATATCAGATCAAAGAGATTTTATTATGAAAATCAGACATCAGAGATTTAGTTCATTTGGGCAGTCTTTCTAAATCTTTTTTATGTTGCCACTAGATAAGCTTGCATTATTTTCTATAATAAGGTTTTTAAAATTACCTGGTTTGTCTAAAATTTCACCATTTTGCTCGCAACCAGTGCCATCACCCTTGAGTCGGGTGTACTCTTGTCTTGATTGCATGATTACATTTTGGCCAAGTTTGAGTAATCTAGAAAATGATCAGTTTGTTTTAAATCACTGTCCAGTTCTGTTCTCTAATGAACAGTTCTGTTCTCTCCTTCAGGAGGGGATGGGCATAGACCAGGCCCTCTTCTCCAAGCATGTGGGTATTGCAGTATGTGAGCTCTGAAAGAAATTTGCTGTTTTATGGTACTGCCTTGAATCATTCTTACTGCTGTTCTTTCATACATATAGAGGACTATGTTAAAAAAAAAAAAAAGTATTAGAAATATTGGTCACTGTTAAACTAAATGTCTAAAAAATTAAGACGTGGTATATTTGAAGTTTATAAAGCGAAAAAGGGTTTAGTTCAGGTAAGCATGGACTTGTTTATCATCTTGGAAGCAGCATTGTAGGGGTAGTCAATTCATAATATCAAGGAGGTTTGATTACAGGGTTAGATGAGTTCCTAGATGATGATTTCAGGATGTCTTACGGGATATGAAAGAGTTTTGGGGGCCATTTCCTAATCCTGTGAAGGAGTATTAGAAAGACAACTGCATCTTCTTACAAAAATATCTCTTAGCATCACTGTCACTGGCTGGCCCACTATTGTATTTCTTAAGTTCTAAGAATTCTTTGAATTGGTGACAAAATGAACTTAGGTTGTGCTTTGTTGAGCTGAGAAACAGGGTTTTTTTTTACTCTTCTCCAAGCTGTAAACTTTCTTTATCTTCTATTTATAGCAGAGCAATGATATCGCTCGGGGCTTTGAGAGAGGACTGGAACCAGAAAAGATCATTGGGGCGACAGATTCCTGTGGCGATTTAATGTTCCTAATGAAATGGTGAGAGAGATTGGGCCTCAGTGTACAATTGTGTTTCTTTGCCAGTGGCTTGAGTTTGTATGGAAGATAGGGAAGACCGAGTATTCCCCAACAAAGAATTTTGATTGTCAAAGATCTTTGGCTCATATCACCTATTAGTATTAACGGGAATTATGATCGAGAATGAATTTAAGATATTCCCAAGCTTTGGTATTAAGCCAAATTACATTAGCTCCAATACCTAAGGTAGCTTTAGGTAGGAACCCTGTAGACATGACCTAACCATTTATTTACACAGTTCTGAATCATTTACCATCAGACCATGAGCCTGTGGCCATGAGATGGGAGTTGAGTGAGGCTTTCTGCCATCACTGAGGATCAAAACAACTGAATGATGTCTAAAAGAGAAAAATAATCTCAACAAAAAGCTTTAAGACTAATACTAGCCAAAGCATAAGTTATTTCATCCGGTGGAGGGAATGTCTCTTAGAGGAAAGTGTAGTTACTTCCCCTCAATTTGGTTTCTTAAAGACAGGGTGATTTATGGTGTGGCCCTCACCACCTCTCTGTTTCCAAGTATTCTGGGCTTGTGATTTAAGCTTGGTCTCTAGATAGAGGCTTCATGCCGCATTGCTGCTGAGGAAGCTAATTTACCTTAAAAGTTGTAGAATCAAAAGGTTTAATATTTTATCTGATCGAAATTTTGCTGGTAAATTACCCAGAAGCCTAGATTTGAAGAATCATTATACTCTGTCAGAAGTAAGGAGCTGTATTGACTGCTTTTTCCACTCAGCCATATGCGTTACACGATTTACATTCACATATTAACTAGCTTTTTTTCCCCCACCGCAGTCCAAATTTGAGTATCTGCTCTGAGCTGTGTGTTTTCCCCTCCTCTTTTCATCTGTAATACTTACCTCTATGAATTAAATATCTCCGTTTTCTAGAAAAGGAGGTAGTTGTCTTTGCTCATGTGTTGGTGGAATTTTAACTTAAAATATTTTTTTTCTCGATTTGGAATCCTGGTTAAGACTTGCTGTGTTTTTCTGTCCTACGTGGTAGTAGAGCCTTTGTAAACTTGGATAATTGAGATTTGCAGTTAATTCCTACATTTCATTTTAGTGACTAAATTTTACATTCTCCTTTATTCTCCCTTGTATAAGTACTGTTGCTGACTTAAATTTCTGTTTTCTTATTATTCCAATCCATAGTTCTCTCCAAAAGGACAATGAGCGTTTAAAAGGCCACAAGATGAGGAAGGTTAAGACCTTTTCACTCAGATGATCCAGAAACTGGGTTGATCAATCTGTGCATAATCAATAGGACTGAATGTAGGTTTGATCGTGTGTTCACTCACATGCTCATACACACAAATCAGAATTACAGGAGCGAAATTTATATAATTTCATTTTCAGCCTTTTGATTAAGCCTTCTGTTTTTCATCTAAGTTCTAGCTGAAGACTTCTGTTTCTGTCTGATGTGGTAGTTAAATGATACTCCCTGGTAATTTTTATTTACTTGAATTTCTCCTTGAAAATACTGAGCTGTTAGGGTCCTTCTCACCTTGAAATCAAGATGGAGAGGAAATCAAGTCTGTTAAATCCATATAACAACATAAACCTTGGTTTAGATAGATTATCTCTCATTCTTACTTCCTCTCCTTCTAAGTCTTGTATTCTCTCTCTCCAGGAAAGACACAGATGAAGCAGACCTGGTTCTTGCAAAAGAAGCTAATGTAAAATGTCCACAGATTGTGATAGCATTTTATGAAGAGAGACTGACGTGGCATGCCTATCCTGAGGACGCGGAAAACAAAGAGAAAGAAACAGCAAAGAGCTAAAGGAGGGGGTGGTCTCTGTCATTTCTCTTTGTATATAATACATTCACCTCCCTGCCTCCTCTCCCTTCTGCCCACCCTGTTCTATCCTAAACACATCCATAAAAAATGTGCTTATCACTGTGCTCCACAGGAGAAATGTTGGTATTGGTTCTCTTGTAACATAACTGATGGTCTGATTCATGATAAGTGTCTCTCTGTGAAGACCAGGCATTTACATACTGTGTGTAATTCCCACAATTTTTTCCTTTGCCCTGATCTCTTCCTTCTGCTCCCCTGTGACCTCAAGATGAGTTTTAACTTTTTAAACATCTTAGAGTCTTGATCTTTTCAGGGTTAGTTGCTTTTTAGATTGGGGGATTTTGTTATAATGATGATGAATTTTGGTTTCTTGCTTTGGTTCTTAGAACATGTTGATGACCAGCTAGCTTTTGTTTTGAGATGTTGGGATGGAAAAGATGTTCCCATCTTTTTAAAAAGCCAATAGCAACTGCCTACCTGTTGGGGCTTTCCCAACCTCATTCAGCTCTACCCAGTAGAATACAGGGTTCCTGGTGTGGTCTTCTGGGCCACCCTCTGTTGTTCATCCCCACTCATCCTCCCAGAATAGCTCCATCCTTTCGAGGACTTGAAATTTTACACTCAAATTTGTCAAGGCACTCTTAGCTCCAGGACTTTTGGCCTTGTTTCTTAGCAATCCTTGATTCTACTTCTGCAAGGTGGTGTAGTCGGTCATACAATGACAAGAATGTTAACTGTGGAGATTTTTAGCTATTAGTACATGAGGATGATGGGGTAGGATATAATTGTCTTTATTACCACATATGGTATATATGTATTATTTCCTTCCATCCCTCACATTTGGACTATATATTTATGTAGGTGTGAGTGACTGCCTGGTGCTTGCTTGTGCCAAGGTGCTAGGCACCCTCCAGCCCTGCCAACTTTTGTGGCCTCCCAAAGCATTCCTGTTACCAAAGAGGCTTCAGACCTGACTCTCACTTCTCCGTGGACCCAAGTGTCCCCTCCATGCCATTATTTTCAGTGGGGAATTCTTGGAGGGGAGCCATGGCCACAACATCAAATTTTAAATATTCATAGTGTTTATAGTCCTAAATTTCCTGCTTTGTTGACTCCTGGATTTGCCACCAAGAGTCCCCAAAGTATTATAATACTCTTCCCTTTTTCCACCCTCAAACTCTTTGTTGTATCTTATTTTTAAAAATGCATTTCTGTGGAAGACTATCACCTTAGAGTGACAGGCCCTGGCATTAGCATGCTGGCACAACCTTCTGTCCCTACTCAGCAAAAGATTTCACTTTTGGCTTCCTCCTGCTTTGCCATTATATTGAGAGATTATTACCATATCCTTCTGCCTTTGTGCCCCAAGAAATGCCCTACTTCTCTTTAACCATTTTCTTTCAGGTGGGGGGCGGGGGGGAGGGTGGCTAGAGAAACAAGACTAAAAGTAAGGAAATAGCAGGGTTATGAGCATCTGTGTCCCAGTCCAAAGCTGAGGAATTAAGAATAAATGCTTGAAATAGCCTTAACTCTAGAGTTCACCAGCCATTGAGGTTGTTTTCGTTGTTGCTTTTGATTTTTAAAGCATGTAGCTGTCTGGCCAGGAGCATTCAGCCATTTCTAGATGATTCAGAGTAATCGGGGGAATGGATAGATTGCTCCAGTCCACAGATGAGCTGAATAATATGCAAATCATATACCCATTCATAGCATTTGTTACCATTGCTTTCCTGCTCAGCTGCTGATTGAATTCTGTGTGCTTGTATAAATTATGTCAAAAATTATACTGCACAGTTGAGAAGACAGCTGTTGCTGCAGTGACATGACAGACTGGAACAATGAAGCTTTTGGTTTAAGTCATCCAGGAAAATCCTTCTGAATGGTAATGTGATTGGGTGAGAACTCCTAACCCATAGCTCAAGTGGGTAGGAGTTTTTATCTCCATCTTTCTTTACTCTGAAAGAATTCAAGGTCTAGATCAAGTGCTAGATAATTGCTTAGTACTTAATCTGATGGGCATCTAAAAGAAAGAAAGGATGGTCAGGAAACAAATTTGTCCTACAAAGAGCCAAGAATATCAATTAGGGTAGACAAGAATAAGACAAAAGTAGGCCAGAGCCCCTCAGGAGGTGATCTGGGTCTGTTGATTTGCAGGTGGAGAAAATCACCCCTTATCCATGTAGCCAGTGTGCCTCCCAGGAGCAGTGGGCCTGTAAACTACAGTGACAGTATTTTTAAGACCAAGACCTAGCATTGGACAAAGAACACCATGGAATTATTTTGTGCTGAGATTGGTCCCGAGAAACCTGGGGCATGTGGTTGCCGTGGTTATAGGTAATATTTAAGATACTCATCAAAACCTGATTTTCTTTTAACAAAGGAAGTATCATCTACAACTCATCAGCCCTTTAAAACCTTACTCTTCACTCCATGTTTTCTGTTCACAGTTTATTGAATCATGGTCTTATACTGAGTGCTGCCAGCACGATTTTTGTTGTTTTCCCTGACTACCCACAGCTGCTTCGGTAGGAATGTAGGGAGCCAGGGGCCAGTATTGATTTCAGCCCTCAACAGAAAGGAAACCAGATGCCCGCCTGTGCCCCGGCATTTGTTAGTGCTGAGTAGCTGTGCTGGCCCTTGCAGAATTGCAGCCTCAAAGGGAAACCTGTTTTCATGGGGCTTTCTCCTCAGAAGAGTTAGTAGCCATGGGCTAAGCACTCCTAAACATCTAGGTCTCAGGTACTCGAAATATGTTTTTCCTGTGTTTAGTCTTCTTTCAAAACCTCTTTCTGATGCTGAATTTCTTCTTGTAATCAACATTCAAGGACCTTCCTTTCCACAGAAAGTAGCAGAGTCTTGCCCAGCAGAGTTTTCCAAGGTCAGGGTAGCTGCTTTTCTGAGCCCTGAGCTCTGGGCCAATGCCCTCATGTTAGGATTAGCTGTTAGGAACATCGGTCCTGATGGAAGCACCCATTTTTAACCTGGAGAGGGCCGTATCATTTTCCCTCTGCAGTCCAGTTTTCATCTGCTCAAGGGAGCATTTGAGCCGGTGGTGTTCCTTGATGCTCACAAGTCTAGGTGGTCCTTGGCTGTCTTACAGCCATATCTGTGAACTGCTTTTGATTGGTGATGAAAGATTAGTCCTGTTTCCATAGCTTGGGCAGTTAGGTTATTCTTAACTCTCTTCATTTCTGTTCTGTAGCTGGCCTCCTGGAGGCCATTTTCCATCTGTTCAGGTCAGATCCTAGGGCTTTTGGGAAGGTGCTTGGGATTTTCATCTTGTGATTCTGTTGGGTTGGCATTTAGTCTAGCTCACCTAAGGTACGGTCAGGGGTCAGAGGGATCTATCTTGTGTCTGGGCTGGGGAGCAGTTTTTGCCCTTAGGGTTTGAATTTGAGGGCCTAAAATACTACTTCGCAATGCCATGAGAACCCCAGGAAGGGTTGTGTCATCAGATTTGAAATGTGGAAGTTGTTTCTCACAAATGAGGTCAAAGGAAAAGCTCATTTTGCACCATGATTCCATCCTTTTGGTTTAGATTCTTAGAGTAAAAATCACACTGTTGCGATCTGTACCTTTGTAATTGAATCGCCAGGTAAGCATACCTGTGGCAGGGTGGAGAGAGGAATGGTCTGGATCCAGTGTATTCGAGTTTGATGCTGGCTTTACCGCTAATTGTAACAGTTACGTTTTCAAAAACAGAGATATGACCAGCGTTGCATCCAGGAGTATATGCTCAGAAATCAGTGTCCCCACCCAATTAATAATAGTGGATTTGTATTGAACTGTCCATATTCCAGCCACCTGAGTGTACGTCAACATTCTTTTTATTCAACAAGCATTTTATTGGCCTTGGGGGTACAAAGTTCAAGAAGACGCAGTCTCTGGCCTTAACCTTGATGCTGATGTGGGATGAACTGATTGTGAATAGTTCAGTGTAATAAATACCATAAATGGGGACATGTTTCTGACTTGGGGGCAGTAGGAAGGTGACAGTTGATTCATATGTGGAAAAGACCTGTGACCTTGGATGAACTGAGCTAACTGGCCATAGATGGACTACAACAAGGACTTGCTTTATTCCAGAAGATAAGGATAACTGAAGGTTGGTTAGAAATGCTGTCGCTGAGAGAGAAAACAGGTGAGTGGGGATTGAGAACCCCTCATTTTGATCCCTGTTTTAGGCTCTTTGCCAAAGTATTTCTTAAGATCTAGTGAATCCTTGTTTGTGGAAAGCGTATTACCTGTGTTGCATATCCAGTTCGGTGTTGGTGACATTATTGTGGGTTCTGTAACACTTACTGCCATCAGAGTTGCTGACACCTTTTTCATTTTCTCATCCCTTTTGGAAGAATTAACGTGAGGTTGGCTTTAACTCTGAAACAAGGACATACTTTTCAGTGACAAGAGATTAGCCACAGAGAAGGCTTGGGGCACATCTAACATGTGAGCCATGTATTCTGTGCAGTGTAGTTTTATTTAACACTACAGGGTGGTGATTTCTGTCCTGGAAATGCACATACCCTGAAGTTTCGGATATAATTAATCTAGGGAAGTCGAGGGTGAGGCCTAGCCCTGTTAAGAACCAGTTTAACCATAAGAAAATTCTCCGTTCTGAACCGTATAACCACAAGAAAAAGATACTTTTCGCTGCCTGGGTAACTGAGAATTGACTGACTTTGGTAGAATTCCCAGGAATGAAGAGTAACTGTTCTGGAAAATTACAATGTGCAGGTTCTTTGGATAGCTTCATAAAGACAATTCTAATTTCTTTGTGCTTGTGCTGGATTTCTTGAATTGTAAACTACCTCATCTTGTCTTTTTAGAGTGACTTCAACTTGTCATTGCCACTCTATAACATCATGCTTGACTTTGGTGGTTTTCTAACATGGAGTTTTTTCTATGCCTTGACAGCACATTCTCTTGCCTTTTCATCCGGATCCTCATTTCGTCATCTCGTATTGTTCTTCTGTCAGAGAAATGTTTTAAAATAGCTTAAAATCTTGGTTTATGGGAAGTGATCCTCCACTGCTATTTGTCTCTGGGATCAGTAAGAAAGAGTTAAAACACGGCGGTGGGGGGAGGGGATAGAACCTGCACTGGAGGCAGCTGAGGAGGGAAGAGCCATTAATTAAGACAATTTCAAAGTCAACTGATTGTGATCATTAATGTCACAATAGATCAAAACCTAATTATCACAGCCTAGGTAAGAGCCATCAGTATTAATCGGAAAATCTAATAGGAAACTATTATCAAGAAATTAGGCTAAATTGAATGCAATGAACTTTTTATCTTGCCAGTCTGTTTGTGTGTGAGTGAGAGAGAGCGAGCGTGCGCGCGCGCTAAAGCTGTCTGTGTCCCCTGGCATTGACAAGTATGACCTCACAGTTGATCTAGGCGCCAGTGGCCAGTTCATCACACTTTTTGAGGAATTCCAAACAGACTGAACCTGAACTGTCATTGTCATTTTAATCAGTCTTGAATATTACCATCACCTGGGCTTGTCCAGTGTTGGTCAGGAGTAAAAAAAGGTGTATATTTAGATCTTGGGATGGTCGGTCCTTCCTGGCATTAGAGTAACCCTGGTGGACATTATACCATGTGTGTTGGCAAATCATTCTTTGAGCTTCTGAGGTATGTTAAGAGTCCAGCTACTCTGGCTACTGTGAGTGGGGGCACAGAGGAAAAGAGGGGCTTCCTGCCTGGAGATTCTTTAAGGAGACCCGAGAAGATAGAGTTTAATTGTGTCACAGCACTTTTAAGGCTCAAGTCCGTGTTTTGCAGTTTCCAGTAGCTTTAGGATTTGATTCAAAGCTAGGACTGACTGTGTATTTAGTTTTTTTCCCCCTAGTTTTAGGACAAGGGTCTTAATCATTACTACCAGAGTCCAGCCGTAGTCCAAAGGAGGGGGGAAAGTGCTTTTCCTTTTAGCTTTCTTTTGTCAAAAAGTTAGGCCCCTGTCAGGATTTTAAAGAATATTACGAGAGTCTTACAAGTAGTTCTAGAGAACACTTTATCCCTTCTCCCTGAATGGAAAACTAGGGGTCACCATTCACATCCTTAATTTTGAGAGCCATTCATGAAGATACTGCAACTCCTGAGGTTGGGCTGGGACAGAAAGTTGGAAAGATGCCTTGTGGCCATTGAGGGGAAGGACAGTGGCAGCAGAAGGATCCCTGCCTCCTGCCTCGTCCCATAGGGACTGCTGCTGCCACCGGCACTGTTGTTGCTAATCTTGCCCCCCACCCTCTCCCCTCCCAACCTTGCAACTCCATGCACGATCAAGATCACTGCTGTGGACAAGGTTCTTGTTTAAATGAGGTTTTGTTCTTGAATTTCAGGATTTAGGAGTAGGGGTTCTCACACAGAACTCTGGGAAATCAGCGTGACTTAGTCCTTCACGATAAAGTGAATATTTCTTTATGAAAGAATTCATGCCCTTAATGCTTGAAATGGAATTTTATTTGCAGAATATCCATTAACACGTGGCTTTCAGAAGCAGTTTGTGTCTCCAAGCTTCCTTGTGTTATGCCAGATAAAGAATAGGCCCTCTGTTAATACTTGTGGGTTGATGGAGATCATCTAGTTTGCAGTGTAAGGTGTACCTGCTGACTTCCTTTGCTTGCAAGTGCGCCCTAAGAAGTAAAATGCCCTGGGGAGTGGAACAAGAATTGAGTGGATGCTGACTACGTGTGCCAACCTCCTCAACTGATTCATAATGGCTGACCTTGGGCAAGTCACTCCTTCCAATGCCTCAGTTCCCCATCTGTCAAATGGGGTTAATGATACTGACCTACCTCACAGGGGTGTTGTGAGGCATTGTAAATCAAAGTTGGTAGAGTACCGTAGGGTCCTCGCTGGAGGATGCCTTGAGCCGAAGTCTAAAGTCTAGGCCTGACACGGGCTTTAGTCCTCACTGAGCTGTCCCAAGGTTGGAACTGCCAGTGACCTCGGCAAGTTCTCTGCCCCCCACCCCCACCCCTCATCAAAGCTGCTAGTTCAGATGTTGACAGTGTTTTTGTGAATGTTGGAGTCTTAATAGTCCGGACTTAGGATGTCATGGGGGAAGGCACTTAGTATTTTCTATGTCTTGCATCCACGAAGAGAGGCTGTTTCAGACCCAAGAGTATTGGATTAGGGAACCACGAGGCAGGGACGCTATTGCTTGTTTCTGCAGGTTGGGTGTTAAGGTCCTGTTCCCCATGGGATTGGAGCAGACTCCAGCTGTCTCAGGAGCAAAATGAACACAGTGGGCTGAATTTATAGCGTTGATTTTATTGCCCCCTGAATGGAATCACTGCACCCTCGCCTCTCCATAGGAACCAGCTGGTTCAATAAACATAACCACTTTGTCCATCCCCTACCAAAAAAGAGCCACTGTGGGAAAGTTTTTGTCTAGAGATACATTTAACACTCAGAATGAGGCAGTGATACTCCTTAAAGCTTCATCCAACTTACTGTACTCATTTGTCCTCTTTTTCTCAGTGTCCACAGTCTGAATCTGACCTTGACCTCTTTTTCCTCCGGTTTGGGAAAACTTTGGACACTATTTCTACTTGCCCAGATGTGGGCTCAGCCAGCTCCTCTTCCCCACAGGGCTCTTTCTCCTTTCCCCTCTCCTTGGCCCTAGATGTGTAACCCATGGAAAAGCACAAGGTCCTGGCCCCTTGCTGCAGTCACATTCCGGTTCTCCGCGCTCTGTGGACTTTGTTCACTCAGCGCTGGCGGCACCAGGTGGTTCTGTGGAGTCCTGGAGGGTGGAGAGCGCACAGTCTGACCTCCTGCCTCCTGCCAAGTAGCCAGGAGTTGACTCACCCGTGGCCCAGCAGCCCTTGCCCTTTCTCACAGGATGGGATCCGAGAGACTCAAGAGGCTGGGCTTCTTTCCGCACTCTGTCCCATCCTGAGTCACAAAACACATCACACTTGGTAGCCAGATTTCTAAGTGGAAAAATGGGAAGTTGAATTCTCTATGGATCTTTTTGGTTTGTGGGGGAGTTTTGGTTGTGTTTCTTGGTTTTAGTTCAGCCAAACATGTCTGCTTTTCATTTTTTTTTTTTTTATTTTTTTAGGATAAGTGATATATATATATGTTCGCCTTTTAAATGTAAATGTTTAAAAGTAGGCAATTTATGTGTTTCCACAACTGACATTGATGCAGACCTCATTCTCTCCCCCTCTTCCACCCTCTTTTCCCTCTTTTCATACTCTTGTATTGGTTCTAATAAATGGTTGCTTTTCAAATATGGATCCTGAGTGGTGGTTTTGAAGATGTGGGTCTGACACCCTTCCTTAACTTGGGCCCTGGAATGTCAACTAGTCACAAATGCCTTTCCGAAAGAGCTGCGAGACTTCCAGAACAAGGGCTTTTTTCCTGAGGATTGTTGGTCTCTGACTTTCTGCAAATCGCCACAGGGTGGCGCAAGCCTGAGGGAATAAGAGACCATGTATCCTGTTCCCTATTCTATTCCCTAATAACCTGTTCAGACTGCCTTCCTGGTCTCTGGATGCACTCAGCGCTATAGTAGTGGCCCAGAGAGTAAATATTAGCTTCAGCCTCCCAGGGACCCCCAGAAGAGTCCGCTCCTGGTTATGAAAATTTGTGGAAAACCATACTGACCATCTAAATCAGGCTTGAAAATCCCAATGTGCGTGAGCTTGTAAATATAGCTATTTTATTATCTTTTCTGATTTCCTTCACAAGTGCCAAAGAAACTGTTTCTCTGAGGACCTGATTGTGGGTCAGGAACGTGGTGGGGTGGGGGTAGGTAGCAACTGGAAGTTGGATTAGGAGGAAAGTATGTTAAATAATAGTTTATAATTATTAATTAGTAAAAGCCTGATGCGCTTTTCAATCTAATGGAGACAGGCAGAAACTCTCACCAAAGTAGGGTGAGGAAGCCAGAGAGGTTCCAGAAGCCAGACCTCCTCCCACTGAACTGCAACCGCCCCCCCCCCCCCGCCCCCCGAAGGCTGAGGCCTCGTTTCCACATCTCTTATCTGCAATTCTTCCCTCTCGTTTTCCCTTCTTGCTGCTGAGTTATAGGGTCTCCCCAGCCTAATCTCGTAAAGTCTTATGAAGACATCTGTAGGTTGGCTGGTTTAATGGTCCATGACCCCATAAACATGGGACAGGAGAGCCATTTGGTCCACTTCAGAGCCAGCCCCTTCTGGACATTATTTATTTCCCACCTCCAAAGCCTGGGACTGCTTGCCCCCTTCCTTCCCTTTCCTAGCAGCTCCCGCACCCTCGCGCCACTTTGTCTCTGCCCAGGGCCCGCAGAAGGTGCGGCTCCGGGGTTTGGACGCCCGCGCCCCCGCTCCTAAACAACTGCGTCTTGCTTTTTGTTTTCCTCCAGTGTGTCAGGGGGTACGCCCGCATGGCCCTCATTCAGATGAGCTCATCATTGCTCATAACTCTTCTCCCAGGAATGTTGCCTTTCCGTGTGCTGGGCAAGCCCGGAGCCGGGCTGTTTTGCCTCCCCCTTTGTCTCCCCTAAAGAGCTGCGGAGCTAGTGAGATCGATGCGGCACTGACAGCCGGGGGAACTTGCAGGACCGAGTGTGGGGGTCTGTGCTTAGGTGGGTTGCTGAGTGCACGTGGTCTGTTAGAGGAAGCGGGGCCCCCTGGCAGCCTCTACCTTTGGAGGGGAGCGGGAGCCCCGGTTGTCAAGGGCTGCTGCACATGAGCATGTGCAAGAGGGGAACCCATTACATCCTGAGGACATGCCAAGCTGCTACCCAAGTGACCCGTGGAGGAGGGTGGGGGCACAAGGCAAAAGCTGGGGCCAGCTGGTGTGGTGAGCGTGCCATACAGGCACTGGGGATTCTTACTCTGGCAGAGATGGGGGGCAGGTAAAGACCGAGTGAGAAACCTCTCGAACCCTCCTGCTTACAGTTGGGGACGGGCTGAAGGCGTGGGAGGGGAAAGGTCTGGTCCTTGTCTCCTCGGCCTTTGTTTCCTTTCCCTGCCTCTGCTCTCCTACTTCCCCCACCCCCTCTGCAGCTGTAACATCTTGCTTTCCAGGTGCTGGCTCCCTCCTCTCTCAGCTTCTGTCTTTATTTGTGTCTGTGTTTTTTATGGTTTCTCCCCTTTGTCTACTGTATCGTGTGTGTTTTTCTCTTTCTTTGTCTTTTTCCTTCTCATTTCTGGTCTCCCCACCCCATGTTCTCCCCACCCCGTTTAAATTTCATAAGCAGCCTCAATTTGGACATTTAATTTCAACCCCATCAAATTATTATCTTTCTTGCAACAATCTGGGACTCTTTATGAGCTCTTTCTACCCCATGCCACCTCTGGAAACAGGTGCATCTCTTTCTGTGTATAATGTGATGCTCCCTCCCAGATGGGGAGAGGCGATACCTCATGCCTTTTCTCAGAAAAGCCTTGTGTGATCATTTGGTTATGAGCCAGGGAGAGAGGAAGAGAGGCTGAGAATTGGGCTGGCTTATAAATTTGGGGGCTGCTGAGATGCAAAGGTTTGGTATTATCGCTGCACTCCTTCCTTTCTTCCCCTTTCCTGCTGCTGCTGTTTTCTGGGGAAGGAAGCCGGCCGGCCGTGAGCTGCTGGCTGCAGCGAGAAAATTCAGCTTCTAGGTCTGCAGCGAGGGTGGGGGCGGGGGCAGGTGAGATCTGCAGCTCTGGAGAGGAGGACAGGTGAACTGAAGCCCCTGCCTATGTTGTGTGCGCCCAGGATGGACCGTTCCTTCCTTCTGTTTCCAACAACCATGCAGCACCTCTCTGCCGCCTGTTCCCCCTGATCCCTCTGCCCAACATTGGAACCTTCTGCTGCCTTACGTTTCAACTCCCAGAGACCTGGGCCTGACAGCGCCTTTGTCCTCTGTCATGTGCCCCCCTTCCCCTAGTTCCCTTCTCACCTTTCTGGTCTTATCTGCACAGGGACCTGGAAGGTAGAGGGGACAGAGCCGCCACGATGCTCCCAGGAGAGAGCAAGTCTGGCCTACTTGCTTCTCAAAGGTGCTGCGGAGGGTGGGGAAAACCTCTCCTGCTTTGAGACCAGGATACAGAGGATGCCCCTTCTTTCCATCTTTTCTCTGCCCTTCTTCCTTCTTCCTTTTTCTCCCGCTCGTTGTCCTTTCTCAGTTACTGTTTTTCCCTTTTGTCCTCTCCCCATTTTTATTTCCCTGTCTCTAGGAATACACAGCTAATAAGAAAGCTCACAGGAAGAAATTGAGAGAGAAAGTAAAATACAGATTTTTTCCCCCTCCTCCACTTTGCAGGTGGGGGGAAGGGGAGTCCTTCTCTTCTTGGGGACTGAAGCATCTCTCCATCCTCAACCCTCCTGATTTCTCTCAGCAATGATGACTAAAACAGGACTCTTAACCTTGAAAAGCAGTTCCTATTTTTAATTGGGTTGTTCATGATTTTGTATGTGAGAGAGACCCTTGTCATCCCCACAAAAACGGAGTCTGTTCTCTGTGTGGTAATTTTCTGTTAAAAATGTTAAGATAATCACTTGGTAATTTCATAACCCTCCTCGAGGTGATTGGAGACCGGATTGCAGTCCGGCTAAACCAACTGGATCCTTCCTTGTTTCTGTCTGAATTTTTCCTGCCTTTCAACATAGGAATAAAAACTTCCTTCCATTGGAAGTTTCTTGTTGCCCCACTCATCAACCTAATGGATCATGGGGGCAGGTAGAAACCATTTCCCTGATTCTCTCCACCACTCCTAAAAGGCAGGCCGAGCCTGCTGATAGAGGGAAGTGAGGGAGAGTGAGTGATCGAGTGTATTTACACCCACCTTGCTTTTTTCACTCAAGGCAGAGAAGAGGCTTTCCAGTTTGGATTAAGGAGCTGGGTCAGGTGTGGCTAGGGACAACATTGCTTGGTTAGAGGACACGGAAGAGGGAGAGAAGGAGGTACAAGGTTGTCCCCGTGAGTGGAATGAAATGAGGAAGGGTGGGGGATGAGGGGCTTGGAGGAACAGACGCTGGGGTGGGGGGGCGCGGGGGGCGTGTGTGTGCCAGAACCCAGATGCGAGGGGTGTGCAAGCTTACCGAGGGGCCTGCAAGGCCGCATTCTCTGCTCCAGGCAAAATGTCTTCTTCACCCAGACACAGACGGCTGGCACTTCACTTCTGAAGAGCTCTGGGCAATGAATCAACTTAGCATTTACCCTCATGTGTTCTGAGTTAGAATAGTCTTTGCTCTGAACTGGACGAGTGCCCTGAAAACCTAAAATATATTTTGATCACTTCAGGAGGCCCTTTGGCAGCAATGCTGAAGGGCTTTCATTTCTACCGGGCTGTGGGGGGTGGAGGGCCTGGAATCTTGACATTTCCTTCCCTCAATCCCCAATCCCGCTTCAAGTGGTCTCAGGAAGTGTATGAGGGGGACCGTGTATGGGGGAGGGGAGACTGGGGGTTGGCAGTACAGGTGTCTCAGGGGGGAACCCTATTGTGCCTTAGAAACTCCTCAGAACTGAGTAGCTATTGCTGTCTCCGAAGAGGAGCTGGGGCACACAGCTCCCCCTTCCTCCCAAAGAAATGGTAGGTCTGTGTGTCTATGAGAATTCAAAAAATACACTGTGCTCATGTGAATCTATGAAACCCCACTGGGTCCAAGTTGCAGCTAATGGAGGGGAAGCAATGGCCTAGGTAATTCAAGGTAGCAGATAATCCTCAACTTGGTTGATGAATATGATGGAAAGGTGCTTTGGATTGCACACCCGGGACAGGCCTTGGAAGGTGCTGTGCGGGCTTCTCTGGGCCACTAGAGGAAGAAATCCTCTAGTGGAGGAGGCAAACGAAAGCTGCTCTTAGCTCTGCACCAGGACAGCCATACAGATCAGAAGCAGAAAATTGCAGGCACTGTGTCCATTCAGGTGGAAAGGCAGGGAGGCAGAGAGGGCCTCAGGGAGAGCGTGCTATTGGAAGGCCAAACACACGAAGAGTGGCCTGCTAAAGTGTGCGCTGAGAGAGGTCACGAAGCAATAGAAGCTCACAACTGACCTCATTCCAGAATTAGCCGAAGCACCAGCCCAGAACAGCCCCACTACGAGGTAGGGGGGGATCATTAAGTGAAAGTTCAAGTCAGGCTTCGTCATTCATAGGCTGTGTGATATTGGGCAAATTAATTTCCCCTTCTGGGTATCAGTTTCCTGGCATGGGGGTGGGGGGTGGGGCGTGGGTACTTGCCTCAAATGTTGAATAATGATTTCATTTTTCACAAAATATTTTGTCTTTTATTATAATAGAAGATTGATATAAGGAAACATTGGGAAAAGTGTAATTCTGTCATGTTAATATAATGAATACATGTTGATGTTTGTGTGTGTGCTTGACCAGATTTTGTCCATATGAGACAAATTCTCTCTTTTCTAAAAAACATATTTATTGGGGGGCGGGGCACATATGCACGAGCCGGGGAGGGGCAGAGAGAGGGAGAGAATCCCCCGCAGGCTCGGTGCTCTAACTCAGAGCCCTACGTGGGGTCCTATCTCCCAACCACGAGATCATGACCTGAGCTGAAATCAAGAGTCAGACACTTACCGACTGAGCCACCCAGGTGCCCCTATATGAGACAAATTCTTGTTTTTATGTAGTGTGTGGACCATTCTGTTTTTTGTTTTTTCACTTAACATCATAAAATAGTTCCAGAGCACTATGTATTGGTAACAATTACTGTTTAAAATGATCGTGAAGGTACTAGGTATGGATTCTAGCAGGATCCAGGGTCTGCAAGGCCCCCCTCCTACCCCTCTGGCCGTTTTATCTCAGCCTCGTACCTCTGAAATAGTGGTGGTTCCAAGGGTTCCCCTCTTAGCTCTTGTTCTCATCGCACTGTTTTCTCCTCCTGAGATAGTTCATCCACTCTCACCATTTCAGCGACTGCTTATGATAAGCACGACTGCTCATGACCCCCAGATCTATATCTCTGCACCTCAGTTATTTCTGTCTCCCCTGTACCCACATGCCCTCTGTTGCCTCCTCCTGAGCATCCTGGAGAGCTCTCAAAGCCAAGAGTTTTATCGATGGGAGTTCCGTGTCATCCCTGCCTTCTGGAGCTCACGGTCTAAGACATAGTTGGTGCTTGGGGAGTAGTCATTACAGACTTTCTGAAGGATGAACAGTGAATAAGGATGTGAACATAATTTAAAGAATGACATGATGTGACATCAAGAGAGATTGGATTTGTCTTCGTCATCACCAACAGGGGTGAAACTCACTGAGAATACCCAACACTGTTTGGCAAGACCTTCACTGCCCAGACTGTCCAGCTCTGGTCCCAGCTCCACAGTCCTACTTTCTGCACAGGACTGCCCTGCTCTCAATACCCTTATCACCGAGGCTGTCCCCGTGGTGGAGTTTGCGCATTATGTTCCTTGAAGCATCAGAAGGCGGTTTCTGAGTTTGGGATCTCCAAAAAATGGCTCATAAATCATTAGGGCCCTGGTGGGGAAGCACAGAGGACAGAGCCAGGGAATTGGAGGAAGATGATGAAGAGCTCCCTGAGGGGAACAGGTGAAAGCATTTGAGATGGAGAAAGGAAGGATTTCTGGAGGGTGAGAAGGATGGGAAGAGACCAACCTCAGAAGGAAGAGGAGAGAGGAAATGGGAGGAGAAAGAGTGGGTGCATAAAGGGAGAGGGAAAGAAAAGAGGAAACAGAAAAGTAAGAAAGGTGAGGTATGTAGGGAGAGGGGGAAAAGGCACTGCATGGGGGAGGGGCACCTGGGTGGTGTCCAGGCACCTCCTGGGCACCACGACAACCAAAGGAAGGTGATGAGAGTCTTAGCAGGGTCAATTTCAGCATGTCCTCCTGTCTGGGGGAGTGGGAGGAGAGGGCAGGGCATTCCAGTGATGCCCAGGCTCATGGATGTCACAATCCTTGACACACATGCGGGCACACATACGGCCTCCTGTAAGGTAACGGAGTTGCTGGTTGTCTCGCCCAGAAAATGCCTGTTTGGGACTCTCTGGGTGGGAGTGGGTTGGAGCCCTATGTGAATTCCCTCCATGTTGGGCACACCCCTCTCTGGTGTGAAGCTGAATCCAGGCTGCATCTCCTGATGGGATAGGACCTGGTGTATGTATCCAATGGAAAGTCAGTGTTAAGAATGAAGGGTCTTGGGGCTCCTGGGTGGCTCAGTCCATTGAGCGTCTGACTCTTGATTTCTGCTCAGGTCCTGATTGCAAGGTCATGGGATCGAGCCCCATGCCAGAGCACGGAGCCTGCTTAAGATTCTCTCTCCCTCTGCCTCTCTCCTCCGCTTGCACACACGTTTTCTCTCTCTCTGAAATAAAATAGATAATAAAATAAATAAAAAATGTTAAGAAGAAGAACAACAAAGAAGGGTCTTGTCATCAAGAAAGTTGAGACCAGATGGGAAATAGGGCTGGTATGAGGGAGGCCCCGGCCTGAGGTAGGGTGAACCCTGGGCAGAGTCAGAGGGACGAACATTTAATAAGACAAGCATCCAGCAGAAAGAGCTTTCCATGCACTGAATGCATTTACACTTCACAACTCAGAGTTACACCCTTTGCGATCTGTCCCAGGCGTCAGTCGATTAGTGGTAAGAACTGGGTCCGGAACCCAACTCTACCTTCCCCAGAATTCCCCATTGTGTTCTGTTCCCAGAAGTTTTTTGCCTGTGTCCTTCCCAATGCTGGGATGCCTACTGAATGCAAGATTGTTCAAAATCAAGGGCAGGATGGGCAATTGGGTGTGGAGGAGCCTGCTATAGATGGGCCAAGGGAGCAGCAAAGCCACAGGAAAAAACAGGAGGCACGGGTGGGGGGGGGGGGGATCGGGTGAGGGGAGGGGAAGCACACCAAGACAAGCCTGGGAAGGGACGGTAACAACAGCAGAGGGGGCTGGGGATGCTGATTCAGGCAGTTTTCAGAAGATGGCCCAGAAGGGTCTCCTGCCTCTCTAAGGTGTCAGGCAGTCTGAGGTGATTTGGGGTTTTTTGCTGCCCCCTGGTAGCCATCGAGGGAACAGCAGTGAGGACCATCAAGCCCATAAGTAGGTAGGCCTTCCACCCTTCAGGGTAAATGTCTTGCTGTCCCACAGGTTCTGGCAGAATGCTTACTGGTGAAATCCGAGGCCCTGGAAACCTCAGTCCTTTACACTTTTTGAAGTGGGATCATTACTGGAGGTGCTCTCCTCCCCAAGGGAAGGGGCAAGATGGATCCTCGTATCATCTGCCTGCAATGACACGTAGCGAGCATTTCCTGAAATATTGCGTTCAATCATTATGAAGTCCCTATTAAGTGGTCAATATTATTTTCATGATTCCCAGTTGAGGAGATAGCTTCAGAGGAAGGAAGTTGCTTTTCCAAGGTCAAGCAGCAATAGAGTTTGAGCCTAAATCTCTGGACTCTGAGTCCAGTGCTCTCTCACTGCACCAACTCTCCACTCATCCTCCTGGTTTCTCACCTCTCACAATCTTAGGGGTGTTTGGACCAAAAAGGAACTGGAGAGGGAGGAGGGACTCTCCTGTGGGCTCACAGATATCATGTAAGGGATGGCACTCAGCAGAGTCCTGAGTGTCTATGTGTGTCATATTCCACACATACAGAGTGCCTGGGAGAATCACAAGCTTCCTTCCTTCCTTCCTTCCTTCCTTCCTTCCTTCCTTCCTTCCTTCCTTCCTCATTCAGTATTTCTGAGCATCTCCTGGGTGTCAGGTTGTGTGCTTCGGAACTGGGACACAGCAATGAACAGACGTGGTTTCTGTCTTAACTGAGAGAACCCCGCAATCTGGTGGGTGCAGCTACCCAAACGTGTATGCGGGAGATATCATTAGAAGTTTCCAGAGATGAGAGAACTTAAGGAGCTCTCCCCAGAGCTCCCAGAGGGAACGCTTTAGCACCCATTTAAGCGTGTTTGTCAAACAAACAACAGGGAGGGGCAGTCCAGGTGGAAACAAGGCACTGGGAAAGGCCAGGCTGAGGGAGCGCTCATGAGTTTAATGGATCCCCTGCAGTTTTGTGTGCCTGGGTCTGGCTACAATGCAGGTGATGAGGCCAAGCTAAAAAGAGACGCTGGCAGAATGTGAGGGGCTTTCCCTTGGCACGAGTGAAAAATATAAGCTCTATTCTGCTAGCCTCGGGAGTCCACGGAGTTTTAAGCTCTCGACCGCAATCAGACCTATTTTTCAGCAAGGGACCCCCGGAGGCAGGACTACCACCTAGGAGACGACACACTGGCGCCGGCAGGAAAATCTGGCCAGAAGCCCCTGGTCCGAAGGCCGCAGAGACAGGTGAATACATTCAGGACACAAGGAGCCGATCGAGTCCCAGAGAGACGAAGGAACCGGGAACAGGGGTTTCAGGCTTGGCCTGCGGCAGTGCGACGCAGACAGAAGCCCAGGAGGTGGCGCGAGCCGGGGTGGGGGAAGGCGAGAAGGGCAGGGCTGCGCCGGCCGCAGCGCCGGGAACCGTGAGAACCCTCCGGCACCTGGGGCGTCCAACAGGGGCGGCGGACGGGTGTGGAGAGAGCGCCCGCCCCGCGTGGGGCCCGCTTGCCCGGAGCCGCCCGCCACGAATTTATGGCCCAAAGCCGGATGCAGCTGTGCGCAACTGGGTATGCAAATATATGCAAATGCACACTGCCCGAGCCCGGTTGCTGGCGGCTTCAAAGGCTGGGGGAAGGGGCGCGGCGTCGTCAGGGCTCTTCCGCTCCCCAAAGGAGTTCAGACATGGGGTGGGAGGCATCTTCCCTGCCCAGACGGTCCCGTCTCCGGACCCTGACAGTCTCTTGTAACGAACGTGGGGTCCCCTCCCTGTGCCCATGGTGACCTTGTGCAACCACCCCATCCCCCAGCCTCAGGTGCGGTTAGAGGGACGGCCCCAGGCAGCGCCGGCACTACCTGAGCCCGCCTGCTGGCGAGAGCTTCCTTCCCCGTCTGTGAACCGGAAGGAGCCGCTGGGCAGGGGATGATAATCCCACACCCTCCCCAGCCTCAGAGAGGTCTCTCTCAGGGAAGGGGAGGGTCCGAAAGCCTGTCTTCTTTCATTCCTTCTTTGCGATCTGTCCTTCTGCTTCCCATCCACTTCTAGAGAACTCCTTCCGGAAGTCTAACCACAGTCACACTTGCTACGGTTTCTGTGTTATTTCTCATGATTTGGCGAGAAGACTCTATTCCGTAAATTCCACTTGTTTGGCTTTGAGGGTGTAGGAATGGGGCGAAGGATTACTAGGCACAGCTAGCCACCAAGCCTTCCCCCCCCCCCCCCCCGGGGGAACAAGTCTCTACCCCAGGCTAGACCTAGAAGGGACTCTGGGTTGGGGACTGCCATCTCCGCTCTGGCCCCCTTTCCTTGCTGGCTCTTCCCACAGCAGCCACAAGGGGTCTTCCTTGCGCTAAGAATGGGAATCCTGCGCCTGGGTCGAGCGCTGGCGGGGGCTTCCCGGTGCAGTATCCTCTAGACTGCGATCCCCGGGCATCAGACCCGCAGGCGTCCGACCACCCCCGCCCTACCCCGGTGGCTTCACCCAGTCGCGGACGACCTTCAGCTCTCTTACCCCGCGCTCCGGACTGGAGACCCGCACTCTTGGATCTCCTGCTTCTTCCTTTAAGCCCAGGGAGCAGCCAGAGGGCTGGGAGTCGAGGCGAGGAACTCGGGTTGGACACATAGTAGGCGCTCAATAAATGGTTTTGAGATGAATGAATGTGGTGGCGGTGTCCTGTTCAGTAGCTGGGGGAGGACGAGATGACCTAGATGCGGTTGAGCAGGACTCTCACAAAACGGGAGGGCTCCACAGAGGCGGGGCCATTCCCTCCCCGGAGAAACTGAGGCCATCTATGGGCCCTGGCGCGTGGGACTTGGATATTCGTACCGTTGGGGAGGTACTGTACTGAGATGGAGAAATTGGAAGGGAGGGGGCAGCCAATCAGAAAACAGCCTTGGATTACCTTGACAATGAAAGGCAGGAGAAAAAAAAAAAAAAAAATCGGCCCCTAAAGAAGGCCTTGTCAGGAAGGGGAAATGGGATGTCAGCGTGGTTGAGGGCTGGAGGTTTGCATTAATTAGCCAAGAGGGAGAAAGTTAAAGCACTCACTTCCTTCCGTGAGGACAGAATTTGTCAGGTTGAGCTACAGCTGCAGCAGGAGGAATGGTGGTCAGACACTAAGCAGGACTTCCCCCGTTGGAATCAGACAGGGAGTGGTGGTCGTGTGAGGGAAGGACGACATCGTTCGCGGGGCTGGAGGCGAGTTACCTGAAACCCCCGACAGCGGTGGTGGGGCAGGTGGGGACAGGAGAGAGAATATAGAAAGTTAAAGGTTAGACGCAGGCAGAAGAAACCTAGATGGAGGCGGCTGCCCTTCCCCCCACGGAAGAGGCTGCGGGGCTCGAGTGGTAGGCGGTGTCCCACCAGGTGCTCTCACTCTGACCGCCCACCGGGACAGACGCCCGGGTGGCCCAGAGACCAGCCCCCCCCCCCCCCCCCCCCGCCCCTTGCCCGAGGCTTGCCGGGGCCCAACCTCAACCGGATGGGACAAGCAGTGTCTGGATGAGCCCGAGTCTCCGACCGCCCGCCGGCGGCTCAGACCTCCTCAGAGGTATTTGCACGTGGGCTCCGGTGGCACCTCACCCGCCCTCCTACCACTTTGACACGCGCAGGGCACTGCCTGAAATGTCCACTCTGGACCCCTAGGGAAGGGGTCTTTCAGGAAGCTCGTCCTACTCGTGCCAGGCAGACCAGGAGTCCTCTAACTCCTCCAGTTTGTTTCCCTGGGTGACCCTTCATCTGTGAACTGGGACCACACCTCGATCAGCACACAGTAGGGACACAAATATAGCCGGGGGGGGGGCGGGGGAGGCCTGGTTTTAAGTCTTGCACTTACTGACCGTGTGACCTCGGTTTGAAGCCTCCATTGCCTCATCTGTGACATGAGGACGTAATCCTGCCCTGTTCACTTCCCAGGCGGTTGAAAGGAGGACTTTGTGAAGCAATGAAAGTGATAGCATTTTTTTTAACGTTTATTTATTTTTGAGACAGAGAGAGATAGAGCATGAACGGGGGAGGGTCAGAGAGAGAGAGGGAGACACAGAATCTGAAACAGGCTCCAGGCTCTGAGCCGTCAGCACAGAGCCCGACGCGGGGCTCGAACCCACGAACTGTGAGATTGTGACCTGAGCTGAAGTCCGACGCTTAGCCGACTGAGCCACCCAGGCGCCCCAAAGCATTTTGTTTTATGCAAATTGTGAGCTGTGGGAGCTCAAGCCGCGCAGACCCGCCGTGCATTGGCATAGGTCACACACACAAGTTGAGGCTTTGGGAGGTGCCAGGTCCCGTCCCGGTCCTTGGAGGCGATCAAGGCAAAAGCTGGAGAGCCAACTGTTGGCGATGCTAGACAGGGAACCCAAGAATGAGACGGGTGGTCCCCAGAACTGACCGTCCCAGACCTAGGATCCGATTCTCCAGGGCAGGACGCTAGTTTTCTGCGGGATTCTGGGCGCAGCCCCAGAAACCTGGAATGGGAGACCCCACAATAGGAGAACCGAGTCGCGGCTTCCAGGCCCGACCCCCAGCAGAGGGCGCCCAGGCCCGTACACCCAACTCGCTGCCGCCCTTGCTAGGTCCGGCCCGCCTCCCGCACGCCCTCTGCTGGCCACCGGGGGCACCGCCGCGCGCCCCCCTCCCCTGTGGTCACCACTTGGGCAGGTTTCTGCATACCTCCGTTCTCCTGGCCACACCCCCCTGCTGAAACCGGACGGAAGCCAGACGTCCTACCCTCTAGCCAGGCTACCTCTAGCTAGCTCTATTCCTCAGCTCTCAGGAGGAGGGTCCAGTTCCAATCCACCCCTTGAAAGTGTGGGTTCATTAAAGTCCCAGGTTTCCTGCCATCGCCGCACACACGCTGGACAGGAGGCAATAGACAGTGAGGAAAATCTCAGCAGCCTCTGCTTACAGCCTTTTTATGACTTACGGAGGCTTGAAATCCAACCCTCCTGCTCCCAGCCCCCTGGCCACCGCCTCATCCCCACTGTCAGTCCTTCAGGATCTCCCAGCCTGGACATGCTTCATCCTTCTAACCGGCCCCTCTGCCTACCTTCTCTCCTCTGCACCTTCCACATTCTTTTTCTAAAACACAAATCAGTGCAGATCACTCTTCTACTTAAACCTCTAGTAGCTCGCCTGCTCTGGGCACCTGCATCCTTTGCCATCTGGCTTCACATCTCATCAGGTTACCTCCTTGCCTCCCAGCTCACAGTTCTCCAAACACTTCCTGCTCTTCTGAGTCTCTGTACATACTTTTCATTTTCTCTTGGCAAATTCCTACTCATTCCTCAAAGCCCAGTTCGAATGTCCCCTTCTTTCTGGGACTTTTTCTCTGACACCCCCAGGATGTTCTTGTGCTCCCATGGATTTCATACACACCTCTTTTTTTAGGGCACTTACCCTGGGATAGACTTTACAAGTCTGTTTTTCCCCACAAGTATTTGATCTCCTCTAGGGCAAGGTCTGGTTTTTATTTGTCCTTGCACATGCTGGCAGCTCAATATAGGTCTGTTTGGTGAATGACCAACTGGTGTTTCAGCTTCTCCAGTCATGGAGAATCGATGTCTTGTTTCTGCCTCTGGGCCTGGAACATGGCAGGGATACCTCTGCCTGTTTAAAGACTGATTGGGCTCCCTCACCACCAGGGTGGGCTTTGGCTTCCCTTCCCAACCCCAGGAGATCAGCTGTCCCTCTTTCACCCTGTTCTTTGCTCCCCTCCCTACTGGGAGGGGGGTGCTCCAGACCCTCTGGAGACCCAAATCTAAGTTCTGTGCAGGGCTGTTTCTCAAGAGCCCGGAAACAGACGGTAGGGGGAGGCTTCTCCCTCCTGCAGAGACCCAGAGATACCCCGCTTCTTCTTGGACCCCACCCCAAGTCAGTCCACCCCCACCGCAGTGCTCACTCAGTCCTTGCTTGTCTAGCTTGGGGCTTGGGGGCAAAATCATAAATTTGGGAGACAAGAGGCGAGATAAAGATCATTTGTTGAAAATGGTGTCATCAATCATTTGCTGGAGAGAACACATCCACGAATTCCCCAAACCTGGGTGCTCAGCTCCCCCCACCAAGCTTCCTGTTGTGCCCCCTCTCCCTGCAAAAAGGGTAACCCCACCCCCACCCCCCAGACCTCCCTGGTCAGCTCTTTCCAGGGCCTGAGGTTGCCAGGTCAGTCTGTTTCAGCCCTTCTGCCCTTCCGCATTCTCAGAAAGCCTTCAGGCGCTCTCCTCTCCCACCTTGGTAGGGTCTCAGGATGGAGAAGACCCATCCCCCACCCTTCCCTGCCCATATTAATGATCACATTTCTGAAATAGCCTGGAGGGGAGATTCCCAAACTCCTAGTTGCAGAGTTTCAGGCTGAGGATGAACAGATAAATAATGGCTTGCCAAATTAATTAATTATTTTATTAGCCTGAGTAATTATTAATCAGGTCATTAATCACCCAGCTGTGCACTATGAATAGTAATTGCATTGTTGGCGGTGGGGGGGGGGGGGAGAGGGGGGGGACAGCGGTGGAGCAGGTTACGGCTCTAGGGCCTGGCAGCATCTGGACCTTCTCCTGGCCCTGGGAAGGTTTGGGAAGGTTTAGAGGCCCGAACTTTCTCCCTACCCTCACACTCATGCTTGGAGACTAGGAACTGAACAGGGTTTACCTGGATCCCTTTGCAAGGGCAGGGATCAACTTCACCCTTCTCCTCACTTCCGGGGTTCAGACTGCTGCAGGACACAAAGGCAGGGATGTGCGCACAGAGGTGAAAGGGAAACGAAGAGAACTTTTACTTGCAGGTGTGTGTGTGTGTGTGTGTGTGTGTGTGTGTGGACATGGCGAGACTAGGGCAGATGTGATGGGGAGACCGAGACAGAGGCAAGTCCTGAATGTGCCAGATGTCCCACAACGTCAGTCTGACCGGTCAGTTGATATGTAAGGGCAATGCTGCGACTGACTCAAAGTTTTGCCTTTGAACCTGACGCTTTGGGATGGTGTAGATGCCACCAAAGAGAAGTAGAGGAGGGAGAAAGGCCGAGGTAAGACACAGTCAGAGGAGAGGAAGGAGGAGGGCAGGATGGAAATGGTTCTTTATCTTTCCCGCTTCTGAATCTTTCCCCTTGGCTATTTCCTGGGACTCTGCCTACTGCCCCTATGGGGTTGGAGGGAGGGGGGATGGGAGAATAAAGGGAAGGGGAAGCGGTGGTAGATTATACTTGCCCTTGGCACCAGGAAGTGATCCTGTATCCTCTCCATCTGCTTGCTGTTTAGCGATCCTATCAACTCCTACCTTAGCTCTTGGGCCCCTTCAGATAGCAGTAAACTCCTGTTCCTCGTGTTGTCCCTCTCCCAAATCCTCTTTCTCCCTGGGTCAGGTGTTCCCAGGTCCCCTTTCCCTTCCCCACTCATTTGGGGAGGGGTCAGTGATCTTGTTTTTAAGCCTCCCTCTGTGATAGCCCATTTCACTTCTGTTTAGGGTGAATTTCACTCTATTTACAGAAGGTCCCGCTTTGTTTATGACCTGCTTGGGGTCAGTTTCATTTTTGTGTCTCCAGCCTCTTTCCCATGCACTGTGTGTTTATTCCTCCTCTTGGTGCCCTCCTTGCAGGCCCTTCCCTAAGGCCCCATTCTGAGAGGGTGCAGGGGAAAGGAGGGCCTGAGGCTGAGAACCTGGACCCTGCCGCTTGAAGAGATGTTGGGGATGAGATGGGGCTCTGGAGGCGGGTGGTGGTGGCTCTGACTCCTGGTCTGGGGAGGGCGAATGGAGGGATACCTACTGAGGAACAGGAACCAGGTAGAGGGCCCCTGGGTCGTGAGAAGGTCTTTCAGGAGAAGAGGCCTTACATGCTCGGGCCACTTGGTTGGGGAGCAGGCTGCCGTGAGAACATGGACCCCCATACTCCTCCAGCCCTGGCCCCCTGGAGGGCCTGTCCACTGCACATCCCTGTTCAGTGTATCCTCACTGCAGAGCTCTGGGGTCAGGCGCAGGGGCAGCTTCTGACAAGACAGAGCCTGTCCTGAGATAAACACAAACACGGGGCCTGGAACCAGCTTCTTGTTTGGAATTCTTGATGGCTGGGGGGTGGTGGTGTTGGGGAGGGGCCTGCTGGCGGGAAAGGAGTTGGGGGGGGGGAGGGAAGACCTACTGGAGGGTCTAGGGGCACAGAAAGAGGGGACTACAGCCCTGCAGCCCTTGAAGTTGCTCAAGGACTTGTTGCCGACTTTGAGGAAAGGTGCAGCATCCAAAGTCCCCTGAGATTGACCAACCTTTGCACGAAACAGTAGTGGGCACGGTGGGTGAGCGGAGGGTGAGAGATCTGGGGATTCTCAGCACCGCGGGGTCAGGAGGGGGAAAGGTAGCCCGTCTCAGAGTTACAAGTTCTTCCTCTTGTCTGACTTCCACCCCTCTGGCTGTCAGGGACTGGGGGGGGGGGGGGGGGGGGGGGGGGTAGGGAGGGCAGGAATGTGAGTGGAGGAAGCAGGTTCTTTGCTCTTCCCGGCGGCCTATTATCATCACCAGTTGTTCATCTCAGCCAGGTTCTGAGTGTTATCTGGAAGACACTCCAGGGAACCAGCTCCAGTTCTGCTGGAGTTTTTTATCTTGCCTGCAGACAGACTCAATTAACCTCTTCCCATCCTCAGTGTGTGTGTGTGTGTGTATGTGTGTGGGAAGGGAACCCTCTGCCCATCCCTAGCAGCCCCGCTTTCCTGTGTCTTTGGGGGCATCACGGACATTCTTCTTTCTCCATGTCCTCTCCTGTCCCCCATCTTTGTCAGGCTGCGACGTGGCTGCAGAGGAGGTGTTGTGTATTTTCTCTCCCTCCCTTCCCCTGAAACATCTCTCTGTATCCCTGGGAAGCCCTTCCCCAAGACCTTCCTTCATGTCTTCTCTGCCATTCCGTTTCATCTGCCCCAACTTGTCCTTAGAACCCAGGCATTCTAGGGGTGCCTGGGTGGCTCAGTCGGTTAAGCGTCTGACATCAGCTCAGGTCATGATCTCACAGCTTGTGAGTTCGAGCCCCCCGTCAGGCTCTGTGCTGACAGCTCAGAGCCTGGAGCCTCTTCAGATTCTGTGTCTTTCTCTCTCTCTCTCTCTCTCTCTCTCTGCCCCTCCCCCGCTCACACTCTGTCTCTCTCTGTCTCTCAAAAATAAATAAACATTAAAATTAAAAAAAAAATTTTTTTTAACGTTTATTTATTTTTGAGACAGAGAGAGACAGAGCATGAACGGGGGAGGGGCAGAGAGAGAGGGAGACACAGAATCGGAAGCAGGCTCCAGGCTCTGAGCCATCAGCCCAGAGCCCGACGCGGGGCTCGAACTCACGGACCGCGAGATCGTGACCTGAGCTGAAGTCGGACGCTTAACTGACTGAGCCACCCAGGTGCCCCTAAAAAATTTTTTTTTAAAAGAACCCAGGCATCCTAGTCCTAGACTCCAATTTCAAAACTCCTCTGGTCTCTATTGCCCTTGGTCCTTTTATGGATTCTGTAGAGGTTTTTCCAGACACTTGGAACGCTGGAGAGAACCTCCTGGCCTGCCTGGTCGTCCTCTCCTTCCAAAGCTTCTGGTTTCTCAGTAGCAGAGGGAAGAGGAGTGTGCAGTTCTCCCCACTGCCAGCAGAGGGCGACACACTCAAGCCCAGGTCGAGGGTGTGGAGGTGAGGGGTCTGAGGTGGGGCCCGCTGTGAGGAGAGGTAGGACAGAGGAAGCTTGCAGCATAGGGACTGGCTTGGGGGCAGAATTAGCAGGAAATTCCTAGGACCCTAAATGGGGTGGGAATCTTTACTTTTTGCCGTATGTACAAAATCTATAGTAGCTAATAATAGTGGCTACGGTTTGAGGCACTTTATATAACATGTCAGAGTCTCAAAATAAGCATGAGGTCCTATTATTTTCATTTCACAGAAGGCTAAACGGAGGCTTGGAAAGGTTAAATCACGTTAGGGCATGTGCCCAAGGTCACACTACAAGGAACTGGCAGCACTGGGATGTAGTGGTCCTTGGGAGGTGGCCCATGCCTGGGGGTCTGCCTCCTCCCCAGACATGCAGTAAGGAGCCTGGAAGGGGCCCTGTGGCGCCCACCCAGCCCCCTCCTTCCGGCACCCAGCAGGGTTCAAAGGAGGGGTTGGGAGGCTGGGCGGGGGACCCCTGCCCCCACAAGCCTCCCTCAGCCTGGCCAGATGCCTTTGGGGCCTGGAGACAAGAGCTGGAGAATGGGGCTGCCATAAACAGTGTCCGGCCGCACCGTGAGGCTGTAAAACCAGCCGGGCAGAGGCTGGAATGTGGAGGGATCCAGGAAGGATTTTCCGGCCTGGGTCTGGCCTGATAGCATCTTTGGGGCCCTGGGGTCAAAGGGGAGCCCGCCTCCCTCCCCTCCCTCTCCTGGCCATCCTGCTGTCTCCCTACCCCTTTCCTGCCCCCTCCCCTCCCACGTTCCTGTCGCTTAGTCCATGTGTCTCTACCTCTACTTGGTCCCTCTCAGCCCCTCTGAGCATTGGTATATCCCATCCCCACCCACCCCTGCGAGCCCGTTGGCTGTGTAATTTTGCGACTTTTTTTGCCTCACTCCCTTCATCTGTAAAATGAGGAATAGTGCTAGTACCGATCGTAGAGGATAAATGAAGTAATATTTGCAGAGCACTTAGAACAGTGCCTGGCTCCTATTAAGTGCTACCTGTCTGTTAATAAAATAAAGATCAGTGTGTTCCAGTTTTCCTTCCTGCCCAGGGATCCGGGTGTGCCAGTGGGCTTTCTTCTAATTTCTTCTCACAACCTTCACTGGGATCTTGGAAGGGAAGCAGCTGAGGGGAAGGGTGGCTCTAAGGACAGGGTGCATGCTGGATGTCCCCACCAGTCCCCACCCTAGGCCTGGCTCTGCGGGCCAGGCGGCCATCCCTCCTCCAGCCAGCAGGGGGCAGCAGACGCCCGGACTGTGTGATGCCCAGGAAAGGATGTCCCTCAGCTACCTGGCCCTGCTGAGCGAAGGGGCCAAGAAGGGTGTGTGTCTGGGGCAAGGCCAGGTTGATTCCTGGGTGCTTCCCTCCTGCCCATGCCTCCTCTCTGTGTGTGAGGGTGAGGGAGGGAGGAGGGTATCTTGCCCTGTCCGTTACTATGTTGTGACATGTTTGGGGGCAGGTGTATGCTTTGGAATGTACCGGAACCACGGTATCAGCATGTTATAGCCAGAAGGGACTCCGACATTGTCTAATGGTCCAATTCTCTGCTTCAGATGAGGAGATCGAGGCCCAGAGAGGGCAAGCTACTTGTTCAGGCTTGCACAGTGAGTTAGTGGCACAGCTTTCAGACTCCCACTCTGTTGCTCTTACTAGTGCGTGTGCATGTCGGCACGATCTACGTGTGTGTGCCATTCTGTTCAAAAGCTTGGGTTTCAGAACAAGGGCCTGCTCGGTTCCCAGCCCCTGGGGCTGCCTCTGGGAAGTGGTCCTGCCCGCTCCTCCCCTGGCTCCCCTTCCAGGAGGCTCTGCCTCAACCTTTTCTTCATGGCCTTCTTCCCCAGAATCTGGATCTCCAGAGATTGGAGCTCCTGTAATAATAGCAGCCAAAACATTTGTAGAGCCACATGCATCAGACCATTTAACTACTTAATCCTTCCACAGCCTTACGAGGGAGGCACTCTTGACTACTCTCAATTTACATATGAGGACGCAGAGGCACAGAAAGGTCAGAGGCCTGGCCCAAGAGCACACAGCGAGCAGGTAACCAGGCTGTCCTGAGGAAGCTCCAAGCACTGAGCGTAATGTATCCTCCAGTGGCGCAAGCCCTAGCCCCGCTACCCTGACTGCTGAGTGCTCCCCGCATGCCAAGCGCTGTGCCAAACACTTTTCTATAGGCATGGGCTCTCATCCCCGCGACGGCCCTGCGAGGTTGGTTGCATCACCCCTACTTTGCCGAGAACAGAAGTTCAGTTAGGAAGCAGAGGAGGCACGCCTCTGCCTGCGCTCTGTCTGGCCCCATGTGAAACCCGCACACTTAGCCATTTGCTGGCACAGCGCTCTCAAACTTTACATCACCTGGGGATCTTCTTAAAATGCAGATTCCGGTTCAGGAGGTCTGGGGCAAGGCCCAGGATGCCGCATTTCTGTAAGCTCCTTCCAGCGGTGCCCATGCTGTTGGCGCATGGATCATACTTGGAGCGCTAAGGGTCTATGGATCCTCCCGATCTCGGCATTATGGGCTTTCTCTGGGCCTCGGTGTCCCCATCTGTAAAAGAGGAGGATCCAATCCACAAGTCCGGATTCTTAGTTCAGGGACTTTCCATCCCCACCCCCCTATTATCACTAAGCATTGCCACCCCGTGTCCCAGGGTGGAGGAAGTGGAGGGTGTCTTAAAGACCTCGTGGTGCGCCCTGTTTTCTAGCAGCTGGGACAACTGAGGCCCTGGGGGTGGGGGGCGGGTGTTCTTTCTCAACATTACAAAGCACATTCGTGGCAGATGTGGAACTGAAACCCACGTCCCTGACTCCCAGTCAGGTGCTCTGCGCTCTTCCTGAAAGGGCCTCGGGTGCTCTAGGAATCCACAGGGAGTCCAAACCACTGGGCAGTGAAAGGGCTGGGGGCTCCCACGAAGGGCCGCGTGAACCCTTATTAAGCCCTTATTAAGTAGCTTCGAAAGGGAAATTGAGGTACCTGGAAGCAGGTTGCCCTCCTTTCCCTGGCACCATCCCGTCTGCCTTGGTTTCTTTCTCCTTCTCTCCTCCCTCTCTGCTTCCTGCTGTCCCTACTCCCTATCCACTCGCGCCATCCCAGCCCACCAGTATCCAGAGTCACAGGTGTGACTGTGAATGGTCATTGACCAATTTGCACCAACAGCCCCACTCTCCCTTTCTCTGGCTCGGTCTCATCTTCCCATGCTCCGTGCCCTCCAGCAGCCCTTCAGCAGGGACAAGCCCCCTGCGTCTGGCAGAGGGGGACCTGTCTGCCTGGCAGGGTCTAGAGAAGGAAGGTGAGTCCCATCCAGGCAGGGATGGTCCTCCTGCAGAAGCCAGGCTGGAGGGGGGCCCCCAGAATTTCATCCCTGCATTCAGTGGCAATATTCAGGTTGATCTCTCTCTGGGCCTTTGGCAGGGGTTGGAGCACCCATAACCCTTGGTCTTTTCATGCTACTGACAGTCTGGTCTCCGGAGGGGTCTGCTGACCTCACATGTCTATCTAGAGGATGAGTGAGACAGCCACCCGCCAAGGAAGCCCCGTAGCAGAGCGGGGTCCTGCTGCCCTCTCTTGGTCCCTGCACAAGACTGAGGAGGGACTGGGAGCCAGGGCATCTGGTTCCTGGCTTCCTGTAGGACTCAGACTGGAGGGAACAGGAGCAAGCAAGCCTCCTCCTGGCCTTTCCCCAGGGACTCTACGGAAGTTTCTGCCGCCTGGGCAGAGGCCAGGAGGGATTGACTGATGGAGTCATTCATTCTACAAATGCCTATTGAATACTTTCCTTGTGTTAGGTGCCAGGATGGACATCACACACTCAGGCCCAACTCAGATGCTGGTGAAGAAAGAGAAGGGGTCTGTTCCTGCACTAGAGAGTGGAAAGGAGGCCTCAGCAACATCAGGACTGAGAGGCAAGGCCAGGAAGATCTTTCCTGGAGTCGGGGACTGAGGAGGCACGGAGAAGTGAGAGGCCCTCCCTGCCTGCACGTGTGGGGTCCAGTGTGCAGCCGGTGACCTGGGCAGGTGGCTGTGCTTCTCGGGGCGTCATTTCCTTTCCCTGAAAAATGATAGTGTGAGACGAAGTCAGCAGTTCTCAGGTGCTGACTCAGAAACACTGGGGGTTTGGTGTGTGTGGGGGTGCTGGTTAGAATCCAGATTCCCAGGCCCCTCTTATCCAGGAGCTCTGGGGTCTGGACCTAGTCCTGTTTCCCTAAGCCTGCCATGGTCCTGATAGGCAGCCAGCGATGGGTCGTGGAGCTAGGAGGCTGGAGGACCTCCCTGATTCCCTCCCTCCCTGCCTCCCTGCCTCCCTGATTCACTCGCTGGCCTGTAATTGGGAGGAAGCACTGTGCTCGACTCTTGACAGTGCTGGATATTGGCTGCATTCGCTTAGATCCCTGACAGGCACTATTGGCCCCAGGAAAGGAAACCCAGGAAAGAAAGACCAGAGCTGTTAAGTGAGACAATCCTGAGCTCCGTAGGTCCCCGCTTCCGGCCTGTGGCTTTTTTCTCCACTCTCTCTGTGCTGGTTTCTCTTTGTGGACGAGACACTTCCCTTTTCCATCTCCTGCCATGTCCCCTTCCTCTTCCTTTCCTCTCTCGTCCTGTCATTTCCAGTTTCTAATAATCTAAAATATTTTCAGAGGATGTCCTCATCGACCTGGCCCCAGTGTCCCCAAACGACCCTGTCGTTTGCACCAAGTCCCTCCTCCAAGCGGTGTCCAATATTCCTTGCTCCTTCCTCATAGATGGGGAGGAGAGAGGGTCTGAAACACCACCTTGCCGACTCTCACCTGTCTTATCTGACTCCCCCTTGCCTCCTGCTCCCTCCCTCTCATCCATCCTTCCTTCCTCTTCAGGTTTCAGAATTGTTTGGTTTATGACCAAGGCAAAGAGCCAGAATAATGGAGCCAGCCTCTCCAATCTCAGCTGGAAGGATTGAGGTTAGATGCCTGGAAGAACTTCCAAATAGCCAAAGGGAGCAGTCCTGGAAGGGGGCTGTGGGTCCGGGAGGAAGCCTGGTCTCTGTCCAGGTTTATGACCCTCTTCTTCTCCCTAGTTCCTCTTCTTCACACCCCCCCCCCCCAAGTCCCTATGGGGTGACTCTGTACCTGACCTCTTCATGGACGTTGGGGGAGGGCTTGGTGGTCATGGGTTCCTCAAGGCCCCACTGGTCTCACGGTCCACTCCAGCCATCCCCCATCACGGAGGGTCTGCGGGGGGTCATCCTCTCTGTGGAGCCAGGGGTGTGAGGGGCCCTGTCTGGGGATGTGGGCATGCCTGTGGTCCCCGTGTGGTCAACCCTTGCCTGGGAGCTGCAGAGGCCCCATCGTCCCGGGGTTAGCCATTGGGTGTGATGAGCTCAGGGCTGCAGACTGGGCCTTTCTCAGAAGGTGGGGCACCAGGGTTTGCCCCTCACTGGGTCGGTGCTCCCCCACCCCTGCTCCCTGGCTCTGAAGGCTGGGCATCCGGACTCCGAGCTGCCTGTCCTGTCTCCGCATGGCCACAAGGGGGCTCCGGGACCAGGTTTTTCTTTTTTCCCCTCAGCTGGAGCTGCAAGGGTTCCCAGCAGCCCCTGAACACTGAGCTTTTCTGGAAGTGTTGGCCATCCTCTTTCAAGTACCACTGAGGAAGGGTCTCTGCCAGGCTGGGAGGCCATCAGAGAGGGATGTCGCCTTTGCCCTTCATAGTCCTATTCTGGAAGTACCCCTTTTCTCTGTCTGGAAGTCTTTCCATCTGTCTACCTTCCATTTCCACTGCTACTAGGGGGGGAAGAGACTGGGCTCAGTTAGCCACTTAAAAAAATTCTTTTGTGTGTGTGTGTGTGTGTGTGCATGATCACTCCTTACCCCCCAGGCTTGAAGTAAAATATTTATTCTCTTCCCCATTCTCTGACCATGAGAGCTCAGATTCTGCCCTGACATCATAGCTAAGGACTGGATAGACAGCAGCAGGAAAGATGTAAGCTAGACATTAGGAAGGACTTTCTGACAGAGAGCTTCTGAAAGGGGCTGTACACAGGGCAGTTGCCTGTTCACCTGCGGTGAGGCTCCGGTTCTGTGGGGTTGGGAGAGTCCCCGGTAATCCACAGTCCTACCTGCACTTCCCTGGTGGGGATCCGAGAAGAGAGGAGGGCTGGGTACAGTTACCTGCCACTGTGCGTCTCCAAGCCTCAGAGGACCATGGACGTTTCTGGGCCTTTGGGTTCTGGGGACAAGGAAGAGATCTGTGTGGGGTCTTTCAGAGGAAAACACCTGACCCACTCCCTCCGCTGGCTTGGTGATCACCGGCGGAGGGAAGGAGGAGGGGCAGTTTTCTGCCTCCTCTTACGTGTGTCTTCAGAGCCCCTGTTAAGTCGTTAGATTTTTAGACTGAGTATCACCAGCCTCTTAGGCAAAGACTGAGTCGATGCAGGGGGGCTCTCCCGGAAGTGGGAAGTGACACCACAACCTCATACCCTTCCACGGGGTGGGGAGATGACTGGTCCCCCTCTCTCCTCTGCATCTTGACTTTCAAGTGTGATGTGAAATGTTCTCTCTCTCTCTCTCTCTCTCTCTCTCTCTCCTGTCCATAATGCTGAAAGGATCCTGGGGCTGTGGGAAGAGAAGGGTTTTGGAGTCAGACCCCGCCTCCTGGAGGCAAATGGAGTACCTACCTCTCTGCCTGGGTCCCTCACATCTGTAGGGTGGGAGTAAATCCTGCCTCTCAGGTGAGTTTTGTGAGGTAGGGGGTGTTAGGGGCCTCGGGACACACAGCACAGCAGGTGTTTCTGTCCTTCGCCCTCTCCCCAGCCTCACTTGTTCTCGGAGAAGGAGAGATGTGCCCATTTCCCAGACAGGAAAATAGGGGCAGGAGTGTCACGAAGGCCCAACTTCCGGGTCTCTGCTGCGCATGTTTGAGAATCGGAAGTTTGGGCTCCCTCCTTCTCGCCCCTCCCTCTTTCCTCACCGGCCTTCTCTGACCCTTCTTCCTTCTGCCCCTCACCCCACGTCTTTCATTCCTTGTTTTCTTCTCCCTGTCTTCCTTCTTCCCCACTTCCCCTTCAGCTATATTCCTCTGTTCCTCTACCTTCTTCTCTCCGTTCAATCATTTGATTAGCTTTTAGAAAAGCCAGAAGGACACATCCTGAGCCCTTGGACAATCTTCTGGGACTTCTCCTTTTACATACGGCGCCCACCTCTTGGTCCTTCTGTTTGACCTCCCCAACAGGTTGATGCCTCTGTTCCGTGGGCCTGCCCTGGAGAAAGAATGTGGTAATGAAATCTGGTCCAATGAAACAATGTATGCTTTGGCGAAAGAGCCGAGTAGGACAAGTCCCTGAAAGGCTTGTGGTTAGGGAGGGGGGCGGGGCTGTCAGTAGCAATGTGACAAGTACAGCATGCCAGGCTTAAATATGGTGTGTGTGTGGTGGTGTTGGGGGGGGGGGGAGCTCAGAGGAACGTCAGGGAAGCCTTCATGGAGGAGGCAATAGCTCAGCTGGGTTTTGAGGGATGAGCTGGAGTTTTTCCAGTTCATTAGGTGGTGGGAAGAAAGGCAGTCCTGTTAGAGGGGCCACAATGGGTAAAAGCACATTGCTGAGGAAGGGCGAGGAGAATTCAGGGAACTTCCAGTGATTTGGTGTGGCTGGATCCCAGGGAGCTTGTGGGAGACTACAATCCCAGCCCAGAAGAGGGTAAGCAACAGTATCTAATGGTTAGCTCACCGGACAGCAAGAGGGGTGCAGAACAGGGCATTGCTCAGGGCCAAATGAATGACAAGGAGAGGGTAGAATGGAGACATTCAGAAGAGTTCTCATTTTCTCCCTCCTTGCTGACCATACTGCCCTGGGAAAGTTACTTAACAGATCCCGGGCCTCAGTAGCCTCATCTATAAAATGGGGATAGTGATGTATCAGTTACCTGAAGACAGGTAAGGCAAAACGGTGTGGCTTCCTGGGGTGCCTTCCAGTACTGAGAACTGTAGTTTTATGATCACTCTGGACTGTGTGACCAAGGAAATCTTCATGGAAGAGGAGGGCTTGGGGCCTGACCTTAAAGAATGGCTAATGTTGAACTAAACAGAGGAGGGGAAAGCTGGGGGAAACGTGGGGACAAGGTCAGAGGGAGGACAGCGAAAATCATGTCTGGAGGATAGTGTGTGGCTGGTGCCGGGTACCGAAATGCTGTCTGTAAGGGAGGAAAGAAGGTGTCCCTTGGCAGGGCAGGGAAGTGTCTTGTGCTGGTGGGAGATGTATGACAGACTCACTGGTACCAGTGTGTGGACCCCACCCTCGCTCCCACCCACCCTCTCTCTGCCCCCAACCCTCCCGGGGGCCAGACTGAGCTCGAGAGAGCCTGGAATTGGAGGGACAAGGTCTGTGGGATGACTGGGAATCAGGGGCATGCAAATGAGATGCAAACACCATGTAAATCAGCCACTCCCCGCTATACCCCTGCCTGAGGTCTGTTTTGTCTGGGGCTGAGCTAGCGGGAGGGTGGGGGGAGCAGAGGGTCCTTCCCCTTCCTGCTGGAGCTCCTCCTGTCGCATTGGATAAGCCTGGCCAGATATGGGGACACGGTTCTATACTGCCCTTTCGGTTCTGCAGGCCCAGGAGCTGTCCCCAGAGCTGGAGGCCTTGCCCCTCCTGTCCATCCCTGGAGGATCAGCTGGGTTCCTGTGGGAGCCTCCCCAAACCCACAGGAAGTGTCTGGTCTCCCTGAGAGGGTACATGACGGGCAGGTCAGAGAGATGGCCCCAGACTGGGGTCACTGGGATGAGACCACAGAGAGGGAAACTGAAGGGACAGGGACACGGCATGGAGAGGCCTCAAGAGAACAAAAATTCCCAGGAAATGATAGTTGTGGACCCAGTGAACAAAAAGCCCCAGAGATCCCGAAAGACACATTCTGGCAGAGACCCTGACTGGCAGGGACAGACAGAGAGAGCGCTTCTCTGTGTCCAGCCTGGAACATGCCGCAGCAGTCCCCTGTCAGCTTCCTCTCGCCTGTCTGCCTGTCCCTGGCTGACGGTCCCTTTGTCTGTCTGGCTCTTTGTTTGTTTGTCTCTTTGTTTGCCTGTCCCTCTCCCAGCCTCTCCTTTCCCCCCTCTCTGCTGTCTGTCTGTCGGCCCCGACCTGTCTGTCTGTTGTTGCCTTCTGCCCTGTCCACCTCCCCAGGGAGACAAAACTGCTCGTTGGGACCGTGGGACCCCTGGGTCCTGGCCTCCTGGTCTTGGACAGGTTCTCACTTTTCTTCCTCCTGAAGCTGGGCCTCAGTTTCCTCCTTTCCGGGATGGCCCCATCTTGTGCCTCCTCTCATACTTATAAGAATCAGGAGTGTGGGTAGGTGGCCATATTTATGATTACTCAGGCATTGGAACAAAGGGTCTATAATTCACTGGAGAGCCGACACTGCTTTTCGACCTTCTGAGGACAAAACAAGAAGAAAATAATGGCTGCAGCATGAGGCACAGTGGTTAGATATTCAGAGGGACTTCCCAAAAGAGGGGTGTAGGAAATGTGAGAAGAGATGAGCAAAAACGATTTAGCAACCATGTTCATAATCTCCCATGGAAGAGCCCCACGGAAGGAAAGGTGATGGCCAATATGACCTTCCTGGGTCCATGTAGTCTAAATGTCTTTTAACGTCGTAAGGTAGCAGGGACTTGCATGAGAAGTCCAAGGTACCAATCTCTGCCACCACCTACCCGGGGAGTGGGGGGTCTCAGCTGTATAACCTCCTAGGTGGCTGGGGGAGGCCCTGAAGGGAAAGGGGTGTGGAGGAAGTGCTATCTATCTCCCCACCTTCACCCTATTTCCCACCATCTTCCCAAGCTCAGGACCACCCCGCCCTTCCCCCCCCCCCCCCCCCCCCAATCCATGAGAGATGGCTGCTGGGGACGGAGTGATGTATGTAATGCAGATAAAATGTCAGCAATTCTAAATGGGTCCGGAGATGCAGCCATGGGGGGGGGGGGAGGGAGAGAGGGCGGAGCAGGGGGGAGAGAGGAAGGGAAAATGAGATGTGGGTCCTTACCAGGGATGGCAGCAGGGGCAGACACCCCCTCCCCCCAGCAAAGGCCAGCGGAGGGCTGGGCCCAGGCGGCAGGAGCCCAAATGAGATTTTGAAGAGGGAGCTGGAGGGTGGGGGGTGGAGGAGAGGAGGAGGCGGGTGGGGGCAGCGGGGCCGGAGCTGCTGATGTATAGCGGTTTCATAACTTCCTCAGTATTAAAGGCAGGTTCATGGGGAGGGCAGCGCCATTAATCACCAGGCTGAATGGGGCTGGGATTTGCTGAGAGACGCGCTTGCTGTCTGCTGCGCCCGCCCGGCTCGGGGCGGGAGGGGGCAGGCAGGGATGCCCCTCCTGAACTGAAGGGTAAGACCCCAGGAATCTATTCCGGGTGTTGGGCAAGTGGGTCCTTGCTGGTACCGGAGGGAGCTGGGAGGGGGCATCGGGGACCTCGGCAGGAAGAAGGAAAAGGATGAAGGGGGTTGTGGCAGGAGCTAGGGGAAGTGGGGTAGGGGCTGGGGGGGGGGGGAATGATGGGGATCAGAGGCTGAGGGGGGACCCCGGGGGAGAACAACTGGGTGGGGGGAGGGTTGTGCATTTGAACATGAAATTGATCACATGTAAATATAATGCAAATAGCATGCAAATGAGCACAGGATTTCTCTGGGTCCATAGCTCAGGCATTCCGTTTCTTGGACTGAGAATTGGGGCCAATTTGCATCCAGTTGTATGCCCAGTGCCTCGTTTCTTTATTATTAATATTTTCAGAGGGAGAACTCAAGGTCTCACTTGCTAAGGGGGTGAGGAAGCCAAGGTGAGGCTGGTCCTCTGGGCTCTCGGCAGAAGGGTGGGGCCACCTCCCGGGAATGGTAGCATCAGGAAAAAAATGACAGGCCTAGTGACAGTGAGGGGGCTGGGTGGTAGGACTCCTGGGCTATGCCTGAGATGGTGGCTGTCAGAGAGGCAGAGGCTCAGTAGTGAGGCAGAAACATGGAGAGAGACAGATCTCCACAACTTTGGAGACAGACTCTGAGCAGATAAGACCAGGATGTGCTGTGGATCCTTTACGGTCAGTTTTGTCATCCTCTCTTCCAGGGGAAGAATGAAATGATCAGCCCAAGGACATACAGCTGGTAGTTACTGTCGGCCATTGCCAAACCCCCAACTCCCAAGTTTCCCCCAAAGTTGAGTGCTCCTTCAACCCGCCGTAAGGGCATCTCTGAATGAGATAAACAAAAATGCACAGCAGATATTTTTCTGTTTTCAACAGATATTTATTGAGCACCTAATAGGTACAAGGCAGTGGGCTTGTGCCCAGGAGAGAGGGGAATGATTGCCGACCTCTCAAAACAATCGAGCAGGGACTGTAAGGTACGTTAGCAATAAGTGAAACATTTAAGAGTTGGTGACAAGGCTCCCCGGGGATGCGCAAGCAAAGGGAGGATCAGAGAATGCTTCCAAGGGGAGTGAGTAGAATGTATTCAGTGCCAGAGATGGGGAGGGAAGAATGTTCCAGGCGAAGGGGACAAGATGGGTCACTGTGCAAAGGCGGTAGAGGATGAATCAGCAAAGCTTTCCAATGTGTCATGGGATAGAGTGTGTGGAGAGGCGTGAGGAAGGTCAGGCTGAGATGACAGGGGCGTCAGGATATGAGAGGGTGGGGAGGCCAAACCGGGGATGTGGATGTCACCTGGAGGCCAGCCAGGAGTAGCGAAGAGGGTAAATCACTCATTGGATCGTCTATTCGGTCAACAGACGTTTCTTGGGCATCAGACACGGACCAGAGCTGTCCTGGTACCTTAGGATGCAAAGACCAGATGTGGTCCCTCCTTCAGGAAGTTCAGTCAGCAGCAGTGTCCTCGTCAGTAAGCGGGGATATAGAGTACGGCCCTTGGCGTGTTATTACGAGGAGCCCGCGTAAAGTACTTAGGGCGGTGTCTGGTGTAGAAGAAAAACTCAGGAAAGGTTCGCTACTGTCATCATCCTTATCGCCGTTCTGAAAGGTGTGAAACGGAGGGCAGAGGCAGAGAAAGGGGTCAGCCGTCCATTGTGAACTTGGGGAGATACGGAGTAGGGCAGCGGGGACAGGTTCAAAAGGGCTGTGGAGACAAGAGAAGGCAAGTGACAGAGGCAGTGACAAGGGCAGGGACAGCGTGGCCTGGGAGCACTGCAGGGAGGGAAGCAGGGCTTGGAAGGCTCCTCCTCGGTCAAGTCCCTGCTCGGCTGCTGGTTCCTTGGCGGTGCAGGGTAGGGCAGGGCCGGGTGGCAGGTAGGCCAGAAGGTGGTATGTTGAGCCTCCTTCCTACTTGGCTAGGTGGCTCCCCTCTCACAGACTCATCTAGACTCTTCTCAGTGGCTTAACTTGGCTCACCCTGCGGGAGAGGCTCCTCCCACTCTGCCACAAGTTGTGCTGCAGGATTTGGGGACCAGTCCAGTCCCCTTGGCTGGCCGTCCATCTGAGATCTGTGTGGTCCCCTCAGGATAATTGCTCCGGACAACTCGAACACCACTCAGACGGATTGCCCGGCCTCCCGGCCCCGACACCTCCCACCACCGCATCAAGCCAAATTACTTAGCACCCCCCAGCCCCGGGCTCCGGTGAAAATCCGATTAGTGAAGAGAGAGCCGCGCTGAGCTGACAGCTCCTCCGATAATTGCTTCCCAAGTAAGCGATGCAAATCAGCCCATCCAGCCTGTCCTGCTCCTCTCCTGGGGACCCTGGCGTCCAGGCCCCAGGAGAAGGAGAACACCTGAGTTGGAGAGACCTGGAAGCTGTCACCTGCCTTCGGTTAAGTGACCATCAATCCGTAAAGCTGGTCTGTGCTGCCTTGGGGCTGAGGTGGGGGTGGGGGGCGGTGAGGCTGGACCAGGAACCCCACTGGCTCTGCATTTCTGTCTTCTCTGGGAGCATGTCACTCTGCCCCTTATCTCACCCCTTGGAGAAGTAGCCTCTGTACCCATTTGTCAGTAAGGTAGAGGAAGGCAGAGCGATAGAAGACACGGGAACAGGGTGAACCTGTTAACAAAGCAATGGATGTGTCCACGGCCAGGCTTCCCCAGTTCTCCCATTCTGGGAGGGAGGGGAGAGCGGGACAAGAGAGTGTTCTCCCTTTGTGAGTCACCTCCCCACAAGGTTGGGGGAAAACACTGAACGTTAAGTCCCCACAGAGCTGGCATGGGCCTTCGATATGATATATTTTTGGAGGACTGGGAAGCCTGGTCAACCTTGAGACTTTTGTGCCTGTACCAAGGAAGACATGTTTTTGGGATGCCGTGGCCCTTGCTCACCCCACACGTCAGGGAGTTCTCTCCCCTCCCTTATTCAAGGTCCTTTGAAGGGCCTGCTAATACCTTTTTTTTTAGTGCTTTTCCTTCCTACATCTTTATCTCAAGTTCTTTCTTTCTCTGACCCTCTCATCCAATTTCCTGATGATCTTGGAGAACTTCCCTTGCAATCCCGAACTTCCGGCCCCCACATCTAGCCCATATGGGTCACTGTCTCTGTGGAAATCTCCAGGGATGCGTTGCCCAGTCTTGACCTCTGTGCTTGTGCGTCTGATATGGCTCTGTGGCCTGGATCTTGGGTTGTCCGACTAGCATCTGCCTGAGAGCCGGACACACAGTCGCAACAACAATAACTAACCTTTCTAGAGCACTATTCTGTGCTAGCCACGGTACTAAGCACCTATGTAATGAAGTCATTTTTTTTTAATTAAAAAAAAATCTTTATTTATTTTTGAGAGACAGAGTGTGAGCAGGGGAGAAGCAGAGAGAGAGAGGGAGACACAGAATGTGAAGCAGGCTCCAGGCTCTGAGCCATCAGCACACAGCCGGATGTGGGGCTCGAACTCACGAACTGTGAGATCATGACCCGAGCTGAAGTCGGACGCTCAACCGATTGAGCCACCCAGGCGCCCCTGTAATGAAGTCATTTAATTATCACCAAAGAAAAGATGGATTACAATGACTATCCGATTTTACAACTGAGCTAACTGAGGCACGGAGAAGCAGCTTGCCCAAGGTCAGTAAGTGGCAAAGCTGGGATCCAAATCCAGGCAGTCCTAGTCCTGAGACCACACTCTGAAGGCCTCTGCTATGCCACCTCTCCTCTCCAACGCTTTTTATTTTATTTTTGTTAAGTTTTATTTATTTTGAGAGAGAGAGAGAGAGCAAGAGGGGTAGGGGGAGAGGGGGGAGAGAGAATCCCAAGTAGGCTCTGCACCGTCAGTGCCAAGATGGCTGTGGGGTTCAAACTCAACAACCACGAGATCGTGACCTGAGCTGAAATCAAGAGTTGGATGTTTAACCAACTGAGCCACCCAGGCACCCCTCCAAGGCTTTTTTTTTTTTTTTTATTTATTTATTTTTTTTTTTTCAACGTTTTTTATTTATTTTTGGGACAGAGAGAGACAGAGCATGAACGGGGGAGGGGCAGAGAGAGAGGGAGACACAGAATCGGAAACAGGCTCCAGGCTCCGAGCCATCAGCCCAGAGCCTGACGCGGGGCTCGAACCCACGGACCGCGAGATCGTGACCTGGCTGAAGTCGGACGCTTAACCGACTGCGCCACCCAGGCGCCCCTTTTTTTTTTTTTTTTTTTTTTTTTTTTTTTTTAATGTTTATTGGGCTGAGAGAGGGAAACCCCGTAGTGTGGAGGAGCTGGAGGATATGGCTAGGCTGAAAGTCAAACACCAGAAGCCCGTTGAGGTCCCCTAGGGCAGAGGTAGCAGGAGTTACCAAGGGTGACATCTGGTACTTGGGGAGGGGGAAACGCGGCCCTCACCTCTTCCAATCCCTGATATCTATTTTCTACACTGGAGCCGCGCAGCTAGGCAACCCCCCTCTACTCTGGAAGCATGGAGGCAGGGGAAGAAGGGCTAAAAGATCCGCCTAGAAGCCAATGAGCGGAGAGTCAGAGCTAGGACCACCAGAGGCCGATAGATGGCGCTCGTGGCCCAACACAGCCTCCGCAGCTCCAGGAAACCAAAGGAAAACAAGCCCTCCCGTTAACCCCTTCCTGCCTGGGCTCTGGCTCCAGGAGCAGCCTGCTGGGCAGCAGAGGGCCCTGCCCCAAGCCTGGCTGGACCCTAAGGAGTGGCCCAACTCTCCAGGCTCTGTCCAGGCTACAGGTCTGCTCCTGCTCCTGCTAGGTAAGTTCTAAGCATAAATCACAGTCGGCCAGGCTTTGGAGACTTCCCAGAGGGCCAGGAGACTAGGACATAGGCAAGACAGGTTGGCAGCCCCCACCCCAGCCCAAGTTTCATCTCTTAGGCTTTACCTTTTGAAAATCTCTCTGTCTCTGTTACTAAGCACCTCCACTTCAGGAGAGTTCCTCACCTCCATCTTCCCTGAGAAGGACCCACCAGGTGGGGAAGAGTAGCATGGTCTAGAGACAGAGAAGGCTCCCAGAGCCCTGCGGGGTCAGCTACAAGAACTCACTGTGGGGTTGCCTCAGACTCAGTTTCTGCCTATGTTGGGACTCCCTATCTTTGGGCTCCTGGTGTAAATGGGCTTACAGGGACAGAAACAGTCCTCTAAGTCTTTCTGGAAGTTGACATTGGGAGTGGGGGTCCTGGGGGCATCTCTGTTTGCTTGTCGCTCATTTTACTCATTACTTTCTTACCAGGAGTGGCCTTGGAATGTGGAGGGGCCGCCATGATGATACACTGGAAGCAGCTCGCAACCAAATGGCAAAGGGATGGGGTGGGGCAGGAGGGTTGTCCAAAGGATGGTGAGGCTCCTAGCATTTTTAAGCAATAAGGTGACAACACAGTGTGGTTCCCCCACCCCGCCCCCATAATTTTGGTTCAGAGACATACAAACGCATAGATCTATGAAGAGAGAGGAGCCTGAGGGGGCAGTTGGTTCTAGAAGCTCCGGATACTCTTATTTCAGTCATTCCAGAGAAAGAAGCAGAGGCATGGGGATAGATGTACACAGAGGAAGACCGAGACACATAGATACAGAGAAGTATCAAGAGAGTAGGGATAGAGAGACATTTACATAGGCAGAGAGAGTCAAGGACAAGCAGGGAAAGAATCTGATACAAATGTAAGCTCAGGGAATAACAGACTGTGAGGTGGATGATTAACTTTATTTCCAAAGTCTTGCAAAGGTGGGGTGGTTTTTCACCTTTGGTGTCAGAGGGTTGCTGCTCACAGTTCCCTGAAGCTCATGCCGCACCCAATTAAGTTTTTGTCTGTTGGTAGGAGAGCAGGGGAGGGTTGGGAAGGGGGTAGCATCCTTGTTCTCTCTCCTTTTCCTGTCCTGGGGTTCACTGGTCTCCTTCTTTACCACCTGTAGGGAGACCTTGCTTCTTCTTGATCTCAGTCATGGCTGTGCTGAGGGATGCAGGGGGTAGGGGGTGGGAGGGATTTAGAAGATAGTTAGCCTTATGGGGCTTCCCGTGTAATGAAAATCTTAGAGTCAGGACACAGAAATATACCCAGGTGGGGGACAAGAACAAAATTAGGAACGGGACAGCTCTGGACATTGTTTTGGGTTGGGGAGGTGGGAGGGAATGGACTGTTAGGTGCAGCCATGGGGTTAGGATTGGTCAGGGAAGGTGTCCTGGACAGAGTATTTGAGGGGAAGGATTTGGAAGGATGGGAGATTATAGGGCTGGGTAGACTGCACAGCAGAGGAGAGAGAGAAATCAAATGGGAAAGCCATGGAAACACAGGCTTGGGCAGTAATGGGAAATGTAAGTGTCTCAAAGCCACTACTAAAGAGTTGTCAGCAAAATAAATAAATAAATAAATAAATAAGAATAAAGTTGTTAGCAGATTCCAGAAGTGCCTCCTTGGATGTTCTAGATACTGTCCTTTGAGGGCTGCAAAGAAGAGATCTCTTATCCCTTGGGCAGCAGGAGGACTAGAAATGGTCTTTTTTCATTTAATACCCTCAGGTGAGCTTCGAGATTGGGGAATGTTTGAAGCTCCTTGATTCGCAGTCCTGTTGGGAAAAGTCTTGTCAATGAACTTTTGGAAGGGTGCTGCCCTTGAGGGCTAGCGGCCAGGACCTCTGAGGTCCTTAATGAGCCTGGTCTCTCCTAAAGCCTTCTTGATTTTGCTCTGATGTAAGGAATAAACTACAACCCCCAGAGTCACTTAGGGCTAACTTAGCACGCCTTCCGGGGATTTGAGTATTTCCGGCGGAAGTTGCGCCGCTACGCCAATCTCCTTCCCTAAGCAAAGTAGACTACAATTCCCTCTGTCCTCCGCGCCCGGGGGCGGGGAAGGGAACCGGAAACCGGATGGAGAGCTGAACCAGGTGAGGAAGTCGGGACCCGGGGACCTGGGGTGCTGGGGGGCCGGCTTGGGGCTCTCAGGGTTGCGAGGCGGTGTCGAGCGGGGAGTCAGAATGTGTGTGTTTGAGGGACCCTTGCTCCGTTTGGGGCTTGCCCCGGCGCAGGGAGAGTCGAGTCCACGGAACCTCCCTGAGGGCCTGCGGAGACGTGGCTTTCCCGTCGGGCGGAGCCCTAGGGCGGACGCGGAGGTTTCTTACGGACCCCTAGCTGGCGGCCCTCTCAGAACCAGTAGGAGGGATAAAGTGGTGTTTTTAAGTCCATGACCTACTACTGCTGCTTTTCGTTTAAGGATTGCTGATTGTCCCTGTCGACTCTTTGGAGTGCCCCCAAGGGATAGGGGAGTGGATAGTGTCTAGGATTCCTTCTTCCACTTCCTGGATTTAGTGTCAGAGAACCTAGATGGCCAGACATTGCTGGATCACCCTCCGCGGCCTTTGCACCTAATACGACGCTGTAATTTATAATGTATCTACGTTTCTTAAGTCTTTGGTTCTTGGTGACTTTGGATAGGACTTCCAAGTTCCACCTTTGGGTTCTCGTAGTGCTTTGTTTAGGACAATAAAGCTCAAGTGACAGTGTATGAAAATTGTTTTATGTTTTTCTGAGCGTGGCCTCCATTTTCTTATTTATTATTTCTTCTTCAAGAGATGACCACAGTGCCTTTCATGTAAGAGACTCATAAATATTGGAAAAAATAAATGAGTTAACAGCTTTTGATAGGTAGGTCGGATGGAATATGTGATTTCATAGGGAGGAGAGTTAAATGGCTTGCGTAAGAGAAACTTAGAGATAAAACTAGGGCTAAAAATGGATTCAGTTGACACTCAGACTGTGGTTCTTGTTATCAGGTTAGGCTCTGAAACTGGAACGCTGAAAACAAAGCCTTGTCACTCTTTTTCATACCCCTCAGCCTTGCTATCCCCAGCACAGGTCTCTAAAGGTCGAAGGTAGGCTCAGTGGAAGAAGAGAGAGATCCCAGAGCTGGAACAGCCAGTCCACTAACATTGGCACTACATGAGGAGATGCCGAGCAGGGGCCCCTCAAGACATTTGAGTTCTCCACAGTTCCCTTCTGGGCTTTTGTTTGAGCCCAGTTGGCCCTGGTTAGCCATCTGCACAGAGCAGTTAAAGACTTCTGAGATCAGTCTGGGGAAAGATTGTCTAAGTTTCGCCCTGACTTTTTTTTCTCTTCTGCTCCCCTAGGCTGAGGTCAGATGGATCAAGCTGTTCCGTCAGCCCCTGAGGTCCCTTCTGGGAGAAGAGGTTGAGAGGGAGAAGAACCCTGACCCCTGCCCTATGGGAGGCCCAAACAGGTTGGAAACGTCCAGAGCCTGGCAAGCCCTCAGAAACAAGCAGAATGCCAAGTGGACAGCTGAACCTTGAGTGAACTCAGGCTGTAGAAATGGAGAGTTCATCGGGAAAGACTCCGAGGTAGAAGGTAGTTTTAAACAGGATTGGAAAAGATAGAATGGACAGAGCTGAGCAGGTATTTGTTGATTACCTAATAAAAGCTAGGATCTTGAAGGTATAGAGGGAAACTGAACAGGGCACCCTAGGAAGTTGGTTTAAAATACAGATTCCCAGGTCTCACACCAGACCTTCTCATGTGTAGGGTGGGACTGGGAAGCCACGGCAAATGCCACAGTGTCCTGAGGTGGGAAGGGACGAGTGGGATCTCTGGAGCTGCATCTTGCAGGCTGGGGTACGATTTGGATGTGTGGAGAGGCAGAGGGGTCACAGTCCTGGTTGATTCAAAGAGTGTGTCTGGTCGGGTTTGAAGAAATGGCGTGTGCAGAGTTTTGGGAGTTGGGGTAGGAAAGGCATTTTGAAAGCGTGAGTGGAATGGTCAGGCTGGAACCCTGGGTTTGCGGGGGAATTGTGAGAAGGAAGATTGGGAAGAATTGCCTTTGTAGGCTGTAGAACTTGCCGGAGTGCTCCCTCGGCCTCCTCACCCCCATCTTCCCCCTTTCTCCTCTGCTTCTCCACTTCCTCCCCACCCCCCATCCCCACGTCCCTTATGTTACTATTATTGAGTGGATATTATTATTCTTAGTATTTGGATGAGAAAACCTGAGGCTCTGGCCATGGTTACATGGTTGTAAGAGTCTATTCTGAGTCTGGTAATCATCCTACTCACCACTGAGAATTCTTGACTGTGGGCAAGAAGCTGGGCTGGGTTTGGGGGGGGGGGGGAGGTTGTTGGATGAGCAGGGTGGCTGACTGAACCGTCTCAGGCAAGATGAGATGGGTGGTTAAGAGCGTAGCCTTGAGCCAGACAGATTGGGTGCAGATTTCAGCTTCATTACTTGTTAACCGCATGACCCTGGGCCAGTTACTTGGCCTTACTAAGCCTCAGTCTTCTCACCTGTAACATGGGAGCAATAATAGTCCCCTCATGGGGTTGTTAGGGGGACCAATGAGGTGTACCTGGCACAGAGCAATTGCTCACCACCTGGAAGCGATTGTAATTAGCCTCCTGTAATTAGTCTCCGGGCTCTGGCTGTGCACCTGCATCTCATTCTTCAGCACATTGGTTTTCAGGACACAGCCCATCCTGGCTGCGCTTGTTTTATTAAGGGTGACATTAGAGGCGCTGGAAGTTTGCCACCAGTAAATATATGCTGAACACCTACCATGTGTCTGGCATGGCCTAGGAACTAGTGACTCAAGACCTATGCCTGATGGAAAGGAGGTTTGGAGTGGGGCACGATGGCTTAGTCTAACCAGGTAACATATGGAGAAGAAGTATACTTGAAGCGGGGAGAGGAAGGACCCATCACTACCAAGAACTGAGATGAACTCAGTCAACCCTAGGGGGTGGGGGACGACTGACAGTCTCTTCTGAGCCCAGGAAAGGGCAGCCCTGGCCAGTCTGGATCCCTCTCACTCTAGGGCTGAGGGCTGATGAAGCTTCTGTTCATCTCTTTTCTAGGTGGCAGTGACATGGCTTTGCCCCAGGCTTATCCACTGGGGCCCCTCCATGAACCTGCAAGTGCCCTAATGGAGCTCCAGCCTTGCCCTCAAAACTTGGCTGAAGGCTTCCTGGAGGAGGAGCTTCGGCTCAGCTCTGAACTGAGCCAGCTGCGGTTCTCAGAGCCCGTGGGCATCATCTACAATCCTGTGGAGTATGCGTGGGAGCCACACCGTAGCTATGTGATCCGCTACTGCCAGGGCCCCAAGGAAGTGCTGTTCCTGGGCATGAACCCAGGACCCTTTGGCATGGCCCAGACTGGGGTAAAGGGCTTGGCTTCCCCTGGTGGGTGGAGTGGGAGGCTCCAGGGTGGATGTTTGGTCGTGTGTGCTGTGGGGGGAGGAGCGTGGGCCTGGCTGTGCACATGTGTGGGTACGGCCCCCTCGTCCCCTCCCAGGACACATGCTGGCTCCTGTGGTTTCAGACGCTCTCCTGGCCTTGCTGCCTGTAGTTAACCAAGCACATTAATGGTAGTTCCGTTTCCCCTGTGAGCTGTCCACTAATTGCCTCTGCGAGCCCTTCCTTCCGCTAGCTCCATCTAACCCTTACCTTGCCGGATCTCCTCTTTCCCTAGAGCATGGTTGGGGTCGGGAGAGGGACCAGGACTACTGGGTCCTCAGGGGAGACTGGTCGACAGGGGTGGGTATGGAGGAGATGCAGGGCATCCAGCCGGCCTGCTTCTGTTTCTTAGCTGAGGAGAAATTGAAAACAGAGCCGGCTCTGGGGCCTGCCTGCTTTCCTTTCAGACCTCAGGATGAGTGAATGCCCCTCAGTGGGGGTGCTTGGCAGATGGGGGAGGGGAAGAAGCTTCAGGGCAGGAGGCTCAATCGCTTTTATTGACCCCAACTGGGGGATGAAAGGTGATCAATGATGATCGATGGAAATGACAACCTGAGGCTTGGGGCTGAGAGGGCGCCCAGAGAGCAGTGGTCAGTCCTGTCCTTGGGCCTCCTCTACCCCTGGCAGCTTTCTGTCTCAGACCATCTGTCTGTCCCCAGTACTACCCATCATATCCTGTGTAGGACCAGATATTCCCATATAGTCTTTGCATGTGGTCCCAAAGGCAGGTGGGGATAGAAGCAAACAAACAGATTCTTCTGGACTGCAGTCCACAATGAGAAGTTGGAGAAAGATGAGCAGGATCAAACCTTAGGGCCAGAATCTTTGTCTCGAGCCTTTGGGTGAAGGGGGTGGGGGTGGGGTGTCCAGACTGGGTCCCCATGCAGGGTGGAAAGGGGTCAGCTGACCCAGAACCCAGGCATCAGGTCTCCGGAACGAAACCCCCATGTCTCTCTCCCTCCCGGCAGGTGCCCTTTGGGGAAGTGAACGTAGTCCGGGACTGGTTGGGCATCGGGGGGCATGTGTTGACCCCTCCCCAAGAGCACCCTAAGCGACCAGTGCTGGGACTGGAGTGCCCTCAGTCAGAGGTGAGCGGTGCCCGGTTCTGGGGCCTTTTCCGGAAACTGTGTGGACAGCCTGAAGTCTTCTTCCGTCACTGTTTTGTCCACAATCTGTGTCCTCTGCTCTTCCTGACCCCCAGTGGGCGCAACGTCACTCCCGCGGAGCTACCTGCCGAGCAGCGAGAACAGCTTCTTGGGGCCTGTGACGCGGCCCTCCGCCGGCAGGTGCAGCTGCTGGGGGTGCAGCTGGTGGTGGGAGTGGGGCGGCTGGCAGAGCAGCGGGCACGGCGGGCTCTGGCAGGCCTGATGCCTGTGGTCCGGGTGGAGGGGCTCCTGCACCCCTCACCTCGTAGCCCTCAAGCCAACAGGGGCTGGGAGGCTGTGGCCAAGGAGAGACTGAATGAGCTGGGGCTGCTGCCGCTGCTAATGAAATAAGTGCCCACGTGGCCCGGCACGGGACACGTTCAAGGTCCCCAAGTCATTCTGGGGCAAGCCACGTGCTTCCTGGACCGGAGCAACAGAGTCTTCCCGGGCTCCCTCCCTGGTTGCTGGGACCTGGCGTGGCAGTTTTGACACTACTCTGGCTTGCTGCTTCCTTCACCTTCCTTCCAGCACTGCCTCTGGTCGTGTGGTAACCAACTCCACAGAGACCTGCCATCTGCAAACTGCTCTACCTCAGTGTTCCCTTGGGAGCCTCTGGTCAGCTGAGAGTGACTTCTGAGGTCGTGTTTGCTGTGTTAGAGAAAAGATCCTGCCAGGATCCCCACCCGTCCTCATAGAACAGCTTCCTTCAAGCTGAGCCTTTTCCTCACAGGGACCAGGACAAAGCGAGAGGCATGGATGTTAAGAGGAAACTTCCCCACGGGAGACTGAGGCTGGGTCAGAGAAAGAATTCAGTGTGGCAGAGTGGGGAAGGACCAGAAGACCCGGATTTTCATCTCGGCTTTGAGACTTTACGGCTTTGGGCAAATCAGCGAACCTCTCCAAGCCTCAGGATCCTCATCTGTAAAACGAGGATCCCTAACTCATGCGGTTGGTGTGGGGATTAAGTGAGGGAACACTTGAAAGTGGCTTGCGTAGTGCCAGGCAGGTGGGTGCTTGTTAATCTCGATTTCTTGCCTCTTGGGTGGGGCATCGCTATATCACACTACAGCGGGAGCTCCCGCGCTCTGCAGACCTTGCTGGGTGAGGGGCAGATTCTTGCCCTGCCAGAGATGGACCAGTCACTTCATGAAACCCCCAGCCTGTAATTTTTAGTCTAAGCATGAAAAGCTCCTAAACCCTTTTGTGTGGTCCTTTTTTTATTTTTTCCCTCCTGCATATGAGTCCAAAGTGGTGGTTTAGATTTTCCCTTCTCTTACCTCTTCACTGTTTGCAAAGGGTTCTCATGGGTATCTGGGAAGAGATGTAAACAGGTCTCTGATTGCCTCACCAGAGCTTAAGGGTCTCTGTCAGGGGTTCGTCTGCTACTCAGGGCCCCGGGGGAGCAGGCAGTGAGTGGGCGGATGGGAGCACGGTATCTCCACCTAACTCATCTCTTCTGTCTGCTGGCTGGCATGCCCCTTTAGGAGGACTGGGAAGGTGAGTCAGTTTGGGAATAGGATGGGTCTTGAGGCCATCTTAATGACGAACACACTGGTTGGACTCCCATCTCCTGGGACAGGGCATCTCCGGCTTTCAAAATTAATAAGATTTTTACTATAGGGGAACCTGGCTGGCTTGGTCAGAGGACCATGTGACTCATGATCTTGGGGTTGTGAGTTGGAGTCCCATGTGAGGTGTAGAGATTACTGAAAAAATATACATATAAAATAAACTTTAAGAAACGTGAGGTTTTTGTATAATAAAGACTTTTTTTTTGGTATACTAAAGAATTTGGCTGTTGTCCTTGGGTCTTGGGAGGGAGTCTCTCAGTCCTTGGAATTTCCCAAGTAATAGGAGTGTCTTTGTTATTCATGGAGTGCCCCTCATCCACACCAGAGGCAATGCGGAAATTGACTCTGGATGAGGGCTGACTGTGCCAGAAAGGCCAACCATTTGATTAGAGGGTTGGGGCTATGAGCTAGGTGATACCAGCCTGACCTGGGTGGGGGGAGGTTGGAGTGAGGGCTGGAGATTGAATTTAACCAAACGGTCCATGATTTCGATTGATAATATCTCCGGAAGGGCGCCTGGGTGGCTCAGTGGGTTGAGCATCCGACTTTGGCTCAGGTCATTATCTCACAGCTCGTGAGGTCAAGTCCCACGTTGGGCTCTGTGCTGACAGCTCGGAGCCTGGAGCCTGCTTCGGATTCTGTGTCTCCGTCTGTCTCTGCCCCTAACCTACTCTCATTCTGTCTCTGTCTCTCTCAAAAATAAATAAACATTAAAAAAAAAAAAAAAGATAATACCTATGTAATGAGACCCTAAGGAAAACTCAGGACACAGGTTTTGGTGAGCTCCCTGGCTGGTGAACACATGGATGCAACAGCAGGGTGATGTGTCCTGATTCTGTGGGGAAAGTACATAGAAGCTGTGTTTGTGACTCACTCAGACCTTGCCTTATATATCTGTCCACTTGGCTGGTCCTAATTCGTATCCTGTATAATAAAACTTGTTATAAGCAAGTGCTTTCCCGAGTTCTGTGAGTCATTCTAATGAATTATTTGAACCTGAGGGGGTCATGGGAACCCCTGAATTTGTAGCCAGTTAGAAGTGTACTTTTTTTTTTTTTTAATGTTTATTTGTGAGAGTCAGCGGGGGCGGGGGGCAGAGAGAGGGGGACAGAGGATCCAAAGTGGGCTCCGCACTGACAGCAGTGAGCCCGATGCGGGGCTCGAACTTGAGAACCGTGAGACCAGGACCTGAGCCAAAGTCTGACACTTAACCGACTGAGCCACCCAGACACCCCCAGAAGTGTACTGACCTGTGGCCTGGAAGTACAGGTTTCCTGGGGACCCCTGAACTTACAGCTGGCATCTGAAGTGAGGGCAGTCTTGCTGGGGACTTGGCCTTAAGCCTGTGGAGTATGTGCTCCCTCTGGGTAGTTAGCATCTGAATTGCATTGCACTTTTGCACCCCCTCATGCTTCTGACTCCTTTCCTCCGGGCTGTCAGTACCGTGGTGCTGAGTAGTTATTGCCACATGTGGCAGAGCACTAGATTAGACACGGAAATAAGTGCACAGAGATTGTTCCCTTATGTGTGTAGCTGAGGTAGTCAGAGAAAGCCTTCTGGAGGAGGTGGTACATCACGTGGCCTGAGAGACTGGGAGTTTCGGAGAGCATCGTTATGTTCAAGGGGTAGCAGGTAGATTAGTGCGGACTTGGCCTTGTTGGGAGAAGCAGCTGGAGAGGTAAACTGAAGCCATCTTGTGAAGGGTCTCGAATGCTAGACTCATCTTTGAGTATTTGAAGTCCAGTGCAGAAAGACATGCACAGAACACTCACATTTAAAAATATCCAATAGGGGCACCCGCGTGGCTCAGTCGGTTAAGCGTCCGTCTGTTGATTTCAGCTCAGGTCATGATCTCACGGTTTGTGAGGTCGAGCTGCCCTCCTCGGGTTCTGTGCTGACCGTGAGGAGCCTACTTGGGATCCTCTCTCTACCCCTCGTCTTTCGGCCCCTCTCCCACTGGTTCTTTCTCCTCCCCGCCAAAAAATTAAAAAAAATGTTAAAAATCCCCAACAGATAGGGATGAAGGGGCAGGCTCTGTATAGGAGGCAGTGTCGGTGCAATGGGGTCAGAAAGGGAAAGGGGAGGGGGATTATAGGGAAGGTGTCCTCGTGGGACAGCAAAGGCTAGGTGGAAGTCTAGAATTAGCGATGGGAATCATGAAATGGGGTAGGGGTGGGCAGTGTGTAGGGACACTAGAACAGTAATGACCAGGATGATGGCTTGAAGACAGATGTGGCAGAGTCACTGCTGGATCTGCCTTCTAGTAGGGCTGCTGTTCCTCAATTTTTGGGCACATCTTGTCAGCAAGAGACTGATTAGGGACCTGGGCCTACTTTTCCTAAGGACACTGTATCAGTTGGCCAGGGCTGCCATCGCAAAAATACCACAGCCTGGGTAGCTTAAACAACACATTTATTTTCTCACCATTCTCGAGGCTTGGAGTCCAAGCTGCCAATGGCAGCGGGTTTGTTTTCTCCCGAGGCCTCTCTCCTTGGCTTGCAGACGGCTGCCTTCTCACTGCGTCCTCCCGTGGCCTGTTCTCTGTGTGTGTGTGCCTCCTGGTATCTCTTTTCTTATATTCCACCAGTATATTGGATTAGGGTTTTACCCTTAGGATCTCACATAACCTCAATTACCTCTTCAAAGGCCCTTTCTCCAAATCCGGTCATGTTAGGAGTTCTGTTTTTAACGTGTGAATTTGAGGGGCATGGGAGACACAATTTGGCCCATAACAGGCATCTAAAGTCATGTCCCTGCTTTTCCTGTCCCCTACCAATATCAACCTCTAATAAAAGAGGATACTCAGGAGTGCCTTCCTCTAGTCTGGGGTAGAGTGGTATAGTGGCTTAGCTACCCAATAGGGCTGAATCCATCAGACCAGCCCCTACTCCCTCAATTCATTCTAGAGTAGTTTTTTCAGTGCAAATCAGAGTGTCCTTAGGGAGCAGAAGCTACTGGGCCAAAGGGAAGGGAGACTGGAGCAGCTACACAACAATATTCTGAGAAGTATTTAAAAAATTTTTTAACATTTATTATTGAGAGAGCATGAACATGGGAGGGGCAGAGAGAGGGGGAGACACAGAATCTGAAGCAGGCTCCAGGCTCTGAGCTGTCAGCACAGAGCCCGACGTGGAGCTCGAACTCACTGTGAGATCACGACCTGAGCCAAAGTCAGACGTCAACCAACTGAGCCACCCAGGGGCCCCTTGTGAGAAGTATTTAAAAGCCGCATTGAAGTGATTTGGGATCATCTAGAGTTTGGGCTGATATAGTAGCCACTAGCCACATGTGGCTGTTTACGTCAATGAAGTAAAATTAAAAATTCAGTTTCTCCATCACTAGCCATGTTTCAGGTGCTCAACAGCCACACATACACCACAGATATGGAATATTTCATCATTTCAGACAGTTCTGGATAGCAGTGATCAAGAGATCAGTAGCGTGGTGCACAAGGGTGGCTCGGTTGGTTAAGCATCCGACTCTTGATTTGGGCTGTCAGTTTGTGGGATCAAGTCCCGCATGGGCTCTGCACTGACAGCGTGGAGCCTGCTTGGGATTCTGTCTCTCCCTCTCTTGCTGTCCCTTCCTGGCTCATGCTCTCTCTCAAAAATAAATAAATTAAAAAAAAAAAAAGATTCTCCCTCTGCTCTGCTCCCGTTCTCTCTCTCTTCGTTAAAAAAAAAAAAAAATCAGTCACTTACAACTCTGCCTGTGAATCAGAATTCGCCTGTGGAGGTTTAAAAAAGGCCCAGGTCTGAGCTACACTTTAAGAGCTTTTGATTTGAGAGGTCTGCAGTGCAGCCTGGAATCTGTTTTCCTCTTTGTGCTACAGATGTGCGGCCAAGGTTAAGGCAGGATTGTACTAGGTGCCCTGAAGGCAAGGAGAGGGTCTCTTATATTCCATACCCCAGTAGGTAACCCAACACCAGGCACAAAGTGGGTGTTCAGGACAAATATGCAAGTAATGCGCAAATCTGGCTTTGGAGATCCACCCCCCAAGGTGCCCATCCAAGTAACGTGTGTCCCCAGAGTTTGTTGCTTTTGCCCAGTGACGGTGACTGAATTCTGGTTCAGAGGAGTGATGGAGGCTTAGAAGTCCCATTCCAACACATGCACATGCATACGCACACTCAGTGGTAAAGGCCGAGCTGTGCTTGGGGTCGCGGTGCTTCTGAGACTGAAGGGTGGAGCGTGTTGAGGAAGAAAAAGACTCTTCCTACTGTTTTTATTTGTATTTTTTTTCTTACTGAAACAGGATGGTGTAAAGGAAGATTGAGTCTTGCGTTTGACTGCTGTGTGATCCTTCACTTTCGTTTCTTAATTTGTCAAGCATTTATTAACTCGTCCGCTGTGTGCCTTTCCCTGTGCTAGTCACCGTAGGGAGTGATAGAGGTGAATTACATGATTCTTTGCTGCCACGTTGCTCACTGTCCGGTGCTGGGAGATACAGGCATATAATTATAGTATCAATCAATGCGAAAATGTGTTGGGAACAACTTCTAAACCCAGCGCCCTGGGCGCACTGACTGTGGAAGTGATTAGCCCTTGGAGTGTAGGCAGCAGGTGCGTGTGCCTGTAAGAGAGGGTGGTGACTGCAGAGCTCCCTTATCACTTGCCGTCTTGCCACCTCCACTGAGTTCCTGTTCGAAAAAGGGGACCCCTGTGGCAGATCTCCAAGAATTTCTCAGCCCCAAACCACAAGGGGATAGGAAACAGGATGAGGGGAGTGGCTGGGGGCAAGGGATTGGCACAGCTAAGGGCTGGGGGGGGGGCGCTCTGTGGGACACTCAAGAGGGGCTTCCTCTTTGATCTCTTGCTCTTGGAAAACTGGGTGTTTGGGTGGAAAACTGCAGCAGGTTGGGTCAGGGGGTGTCCAGGTGCGGGAGCAAAAAAGACCAGAACCCCAGCCTGGGCACAGCTGGGCAGAGAACATCAGTGGAATGAAGGGAATAACAATTGTGGCCCAGTCCAGACTAAGTCTCTACTCCTCAAATATTCTGGTTTAGGAGGAGGTAGGCCAGGTGTTTTGTTTTCTCTTTTTTTTTCCTAATGCCCCAAAGAAGGAAACAATTTCAGTTGGAGTATGAGACACTGAGGTTAGACAAATGGATAAACTTCCCAGCTATGACCATCAGGTGATGCAGAATTAAAGAGTTTTGGGGGAAGCTGAATTGCTTTCTTCTTCAGGAGCCTTAATGCCAGCCTGGCTTCAGCCCAAGCTTACCGGTCAAGGTTGAATTATAATGTATTCGGGGAAACTTTCCCTCCCTTCCTGTTTGACCCTTATTCTGTCCAAAACAAAACAACTGCAATAGAATGTTCCTGCATATCTTCTTGCTCATTCTTCTGCCCCTACATCCTGCTCAAGGATCTCAGCCCGATGCCAGTCTCTAGGCCCAGCTTGCAGAGGGGGTGGCTGAGAGCCCAGAACAGTCCTTCACAGCGTCCTGTGCCAAGCCGGGTTGCCATTTCCATTTTCATTAATTGAAGCAGCTTGACCCTGATCATTTCAGGCCAGCAATTTCCTGTCTGCCGGTTGGGAGTGTGCGGAGGACATGCTCGGCAGGTCATTCTGTCCTTCCATCTACCTTGATGATGCTAACTCCTAGTCCAGGCTGCAAAAATGGGTCTCCCACTGATAGGGCAGAAGCCCAGCCTCACACACATGCCCAGCCTCCCCTCTTGGGATCTCAAACCTTCTGTTTTTAGGAAGGCCTTCCCAGTGTCTACCCTGAAGCCCACCTGTTGTAACTTGGGCTCAGGTTTGTTTGTGTCTTTGTTCAGTGGTAAGAAATTTGATGGTAAGAAATTTGATGCCCGGTGCAATCGCCTCTCAGGACCCCATCTGATGATGCTTTCTGCTGTGGCTTGGGAGAACAAGATGTTTCTGGAGGAAGAGTGTGCCTTCCAACCTGGAAAGGCACACAGTCAGGTGATTGGGGGTGTCATGGCCTTGCTCTGAGTGTGAGAGTGAATGTGTGTTTGGCTCTTTACCTAGCTTTAAGGAAGGTCTGTGTGTCACCCCGGGAGGCCACTGAGTCAGCATGATCTTGTTCCCATGTGTGGTACTGTCTGTCACTTTGTAAGAACCATTCCAAGGGGTAGGGTGATGTGTTTCTTCTGGAGGGTAGGTCCCCAGTGTATTCCCACATTTGCGGACTTTTGTGATCCACTGGATCGTTCTCGTCTCTTCACTTTTTCACCTTCCAGATGGACACTTGTGTAATTTAGTGTGACCCATTTTTTTTTGCTGCTCTCGTGGCTTTGTGTGTCTGCGTTTCCGTGCGTCTTCAGGGGACTTCTTGTGTCTTTCTGAGTGTCCTCTGGCTCCGTTCGGGCGCGGGTGTGTGTGTGTGTGTGCGTGCGCGCGCGCGTGGGGAACAGGAGAGGGAGCCCAGACGCGCAGGGGAGCCGTCGGGGCGGGGTGGGGGGGGAAGCGTGCGGGGAGGGGGCGAGCTGCAATCTGTGACTCGGAAAACAGATTTGCGGAGGAGGCGAGCAGCCCGGGCGTGCGGCGCGTGCGGGGCGGGGGCGGGGGGCCGCTCTGGCCCCCAGCTCCTCCGCAATCCAATTAAATAACATTTAAATGCATAACCAGCCCGCGCGGCGATGAGGCTGGAGATTGGAGCGGGCGCGGCGGCGGGCCGCGCGGGCGGCGTTTTGTGGAGCTCAGCGATTCTGGCGGCAATTTCCCCGCTCGGCGCGGCTTTTACGAGCCGGCTCCCGGCGCCCGCCCCGCCCCGCTGCGCCCGCCCGCGCCCGCGCCGCCGCCTCCGCTCGCTCCCCCGCCCCCTCGCCCGCGCCGCGGCCCTTCTGCTCCGTCCGTGCGCGCGGCTCTCTTCCGCGGCGCCCCTCGGCCCCGCGCGCCTCCCTTTGTCTCGCTGGTGCCTGCCCCCCGCCCGCCCTCCGGGGCCAGCCGCCTCCGTCTCCCCCGTCGCTCTTCGCCGCTCTGCCTCTGCCTCCCCGCTCTGCCCCGCCGCCCTCAGCCGGTGTCTGGCTCTCTGTGGCACCTCCTGTCTCCGGCTCGTGCCATCTGGCACCTTTTGCTTCTCTCCCCGTTTCTGCCTCTGTGCCCCCCCCCCCCCCCGCCCTTTTCCTGGCCGGTGCCCTCTCGGCTTCTCTCGGGATGGCCAGCTCCTCAAGGGCCTGGTGTCACTGCCTCTGTGACCTCCCACAGCCTTCCCCTGGAGCTCACTGGCCCTCCCCGCGACTCGGGCCTGGGGCTGGGCCCTCTGGCCTCACCCCTCAGCCTGCCTCCACACGGGAGCTCATGGGGGTTGATGACCGGGAGCAACAAGGAGGGGCAGAGGAGGGAAGGGGAGTGGGGTGGACTGGTTGGGCCAGGCCCTCCTGGTCGTTGGTGGAAATAAGTAGTCATGAGTGAGTGACCAAGGAGACCCGTTCTTCCTACCCCCTGTAGGAGCGCAGCAGGGAGGACCGCCACACTGGGCATCAGGCGGAGCATCAGGCATCAGGCCCATGGAGTCCTGGAGGGAGGTGATGTCGTGGGGCCTGCGGTTCTCCTGAGGGTCAGCAGAGAGTGGGGTCCTTCCTGAGGAACCAGAGAGGGGCCAGACCCCTCCGAGGAGGCAGACAGAGCGTGCGAGACAAGCCATTTTGTGTCTTGTGCGGAACCAGACTCCGTCGTCTCCTCTTCCTCTTCACTCCCGTTCTCATCCCTGCTCAGGCCCCTCAGCATATGGATCCTGCCATGTACCAGATGCTGCGTACCCGTGCAGATTTCTGGGGGAAGAGCATTCCTGACCCAGGAGCAGCAAGGGCAGAGGCCCTGATGGGAGCCTGTGTGGCATGTTGGAGGAACAGCTAGGAGGCTGACGTGGCCGGAGCAGAGATAGTAAGAAAAGAAAATAGGTGACGGGCCTGAGAGGTAATGGGAGTCAGACCAAGATCTACCAAGCCGGTGCAGGGACTCATGAGTCACAGGGAGGCCTGGCTTTCGTGCTGAGTAAGGCGGGGAGTCACTGGAGGGTTTTGAGCAGGAGAGTGACATGACCCACCTTGTATTTTTACAGAAAATCCTTACTGCTCTGTTGAGACTAGGTTGAGAAAACAAGGGCAGGGAGCCCCATTAACAGCCTTCTGCAGCATCAGGTAAGAGATGATGGTGGCCTGGACCACAGGGGTGACAGCGGAGGTGGGGACAAGTAGTCACGTTCTGGATATATATCTCTTGCAGAGAGAGCCAAGGAATTTGCTGATGGGCCATATGGAGGGTGTGAGACAGAGAATGGAGTCTGGAGGAGGCTGGGGATTTGGCCTGAATGACCAAAGCCATGGAGTCCCCATGAAGTGACATGGAGACAACCTCAGCAGGAGCTGGTTTTCCGAGGGGATCAGTTTGGGACCTGTTAGGTTTGAGGTTCCTGTCCAGGCAGAGGTGTCGAGTAGGCGGATGGATTCACAGCTGTGGAGGTCAGTAGTGAAGGTCAGGCTGGAGACACAAGGTTGGGGGTCATCAGTGACACTGAATGAGATCCCTGAGGAGTGAGCACAGAAAACAGAGGACACCCAATGACTAAGACCAGGCATTTCAATATTTAGACGTGGAGTGGCAAAAACCAAAACAAAAATACCCCCTAAATGCTGAGACATCACGGCAGGAAAGATTGGGGGATGGGGTGGGTGGTGGCTCTTGGCTTCGTCATTTTTCTTCATTCCCGGCCACCCTGGTGGGCAGCCCCTCCCTGGCCTGTATCTGCATAGTCCCAGTTCACTTACTGGGCCTCGGCTTCCTTCCCCTCCAAACTCCACACTCCGGCTGGACTGACCACCTCATGCCACCCCTGCTCTAGAACTGACCAGAGCTCCGGAGAGCTCAGCGTTCTGGTCTCAGGGCCAGGGAAAGAGAAACTGGAGTGAGAAAGGACTTGATCTTGGTTTGCCTTTATTGCTTTGCCAGTAGGGAAACAGTGTCTTGTCTAAGGTCCCTGTGTCAGTAGGTGGCCAGGGCCCCCAAGACGTAGTCGGGTGCACTTTATATCACCCTGTGCTGCTTTTTGGACCACTTCTCAACAAGCACCAAATGTTTACTGAGTACCTGGTTACACCTGCTCTGTGCAGGACCGCGAGGGCCCCCGGTAGAAACAGATGATGCAATTCATGCCCTCAAGAAGCTTGAACAAAGGCCCCCTGAATAATTTCCCCATTTTTTCCCCGTCTCTTCCCTTTCGTTTCTTGTGACTCCTGGGCACCTAGGTTTGAAGCATTCCCCAGTTTTATCTCCAATGCCTAGCCCAGCACTTCGCACCCAGTGGGTGCTTATTAAATATTTATTGAAAGGATAAAGGAATGAATGAATGAATGTCTTAAGCGTCCAGCTTCCCTGTTGGGCCCCTGGCCTGGCCTTTTGCTTTCAAACTTTAATGTGTGTATGAACCATCTGGGGATCTTGTTAACCTGGAGAAGTGGATGGACCAGATCCCGACTGGGGCCTGAAAGTTTGAATTACTAGCACGTTTCCAGGGATGCTGATGCTGCTGGTTCTCAGATCACATTTTGAGTAACAAGGCTCTGAGGGGAGGTGTCTCTCAGACGGAAGGAACATTCCATCTAAAATTGAAAAAGAGAATGATGAAGATGGAGAGAGTGAAAGAGGAACCAGAAAGAAAGGAAGCCCACCACCACTGGCTTATGGGCTCCAAAGCCTCTCAGAAGCCCTCATCCCGATGGTCTCAGGAAGCCCAGAAGCACCTGCAGCATCTCCTGAAGCCTCTGTCTCCGGGTGGCCCCAGCCCTGACTTGGGGGAAGGGGACTCCGGTGACAGTTGCCAGCCCCGCATTGGGCGGGGGCGGGGTGTGTGTGTCTCAGTGGGGTTCTCCCACTTCTGAGAACCCTGTGAGTCACAGAAAAGAAAGCTGGGTAGAGAGCAGGTTTGGAATTTTTGTTGACTTCCACAAACATTACCCAGACTACCTCGCGGCACCAGGCACACAAGGTGAACAAGACCTGGGAGACGCAGCTAGTGGGGAGGGAGACAGCTTGCATGAGTGAAAGCAGCTGAATTGACTTTGACCTTGGAGGAAGATGGGGAGAGCTTTGATGAGCATCTGGGAGCCCCAGGGGCTGGTGGAGAGGGCACTCCGGGCAAAATGGGCTGGAAGGAGGACGGTTCGGGGCATGTTCCTTGAGGAGAAGTTGTAGGGGCTCTTCTGGGTCTGCACGAAGGAGGGCTCTAAATGCCAACTTGAGGAATCAGTACTTGGACGTGAATGCAGGTTTATTCTGGATACGTTAGGGAGCCATGGAAGGGAGCTCCATGAGATGTGTGTATTGGAAGAGAGGCTTCCGGGAAAGACTGCCTTCTGTTGGTTTCCCTGCCCTACCAGGGAGGGACCCTTCTCTGTGTGTCCTCTTGTTAGTCTGTGTGCACTCACTGCAGGCTTGGTCAGGCTTTGAAGCTGACAGGGTGGCGCCTGGGTTTGGGAGGAACTGGGTGTTTCCCCCACCCCCACTGCTGGGAAGAGCTAATTTTGTTATGTGGGAAGTTTTACGAACTTCTGCCGTAATCCCAGGTTCTTTGTTTTGTTTTGTTTTGTTTTTAATGTTTATTTAATTTTGAGAGAGAGACGGAGCAGGAGTTGGGGAGGGACAGAGAGAGAGAGAGAGAGAGAGAGAGGGAGACACAGATTCCGAAGCAGGCTCCAGTTTCTGAGCTGTCAGCAGGGCTTGATGTGGGGCTCAAACCTACGAACTGCAAGATCATGATCCAAGCTGAAGCCAGATGCTTAACCAACTGAGCCACCCAGGCGCCCCTCTTTTTTTTTTTTTTTTAATGTTTGTTTATTTTAGAGAGAGAGACAGAGCATGAGCAGTGGAGGGGCAGAGAGAGAGAGAGAGAGAGAGAGAGAGAGAGAGAGAGAATCCGAAGCAGGCTCCAGGCTCTGAGCTGTCAGCACAGAGCTTGATGGGGGGTTCAAACTCACAAACTGTGAGGTCATGACCTGAGCCGAAGTCAGATGCTCAAGCTCAACCGACTGAGCCACCCAGGCACCCCCGGGTTCTTTTAAGCAGGAGCCCCTGATGAGGACACGCTCTGCTTCAGGAAAGGGACAGGGAGGGAAAGATAAGGTCAGTTTTTCACGGTGGCTGAGCAGGTAACAGCAAGGCTGGTCTGTGCTGGTGAATGCTTGAATGCACCAACTCGTCCAGGAGTGTGCTGCCATCTGTCTCACCAACCGCTCGGACCCCCCTCAGAGTGTTTCACGGCCTTGGAGTGGGTGCCCCTGGGCATGTTGCCGGTGCCACATGCTTAGAGGCTTTCCTGCTTAGGAACCTCCAGCACTGGCCAGGCCAGGTGCCAGCCTTCCTAAGAACCAGCTTTTACGTTTAACATGTGTGTATTTCATACACAGGCACAGATCGGGGTTCCCCAGGCCCTTTTCTTGCTGGCTGCTGGGGCAGGGGCAGCATTTTTGGGATTGTGGGAGGGAGCCCCACCCCTGCCAATCTGGAGTTTTCCCTAACAGGGATCCATGTCTCTCCTCTCTGTATGTCCCTGTCCTCTGTCACTCTCTTCTAACTTGTGCTCGTTCCTTCATCAGCTAGAAATTATGCCAGCAGGGAGGGCAGATTTTGTTTCCCTGGGAGAGCCCGGCATATCATTTTCCTCTGATGATCCCCATGCTGATGTGCTAATGAGCAGAAGCAGCCAAAAGCAGCCATCTCCAGCATTGCATGGAAGGTGGGTAGCTAGACGGGCAGGCAGGGACTTTGTCTCAAATAGGCCACTTAGGGGTGGGAGGGGGGCTGAAAGGGCTGTTGGGAAAGGGCAGGGAACCCGTTCGAGATCTGTCACAGACACACCTCAGCTGGGTCTCAGCTCTGGGACAACTTTGCGTGGGCCTTGCCTCTCCCTGCGTCCCATGGCCTCTGACTTTTATGTTCCTCTCTGCCCTCCAGCTCTTTCGGCTGAGTCCTGCCAGTTCTATAGCAGACGTGTCCAGAAAGGTCTGTGTCCTCGGTATGGGTCCCATCGTTGACCACGCATGATCCATGGATGCTCAGTATGATCAATGAACACGTGAAGGGGCTTCCGGGGTAGGGGAGGAGGGGTTTAGGCCTCTACCCAGCCTCATTTATTGTCGGCCTTAGAACGCTGATAGCTAAGTTTTAGGTTCCTCTGTGGCAACTCTCCATCCTTCCGGCAACTCATCCCTCCTGGGGAACATTTTCTCACCCTCACTTGTTTCTCCCTTCTATTTCATGGCTGTTTTGATGGTTCCACTCTATCTGTTTCTTACCTGGTAGATCATCTCAGGTCTTTGGGGGGAGGAAAGCGGGGGAAAACCAGCATCTCTGAAGATAGTCATATTTCTCTCCACCCTGTTTTCTTTTTGTTCTGGTGGGTCCCCAAATGAAGGGGCTGTCCATCAAATGCAGTCACACCAGGTCTCCTGCTGGTCACAGGGCGAGGCGGGGTGGGGGGAATGCCTAGAGAGTGTACAAACATCCAATTTGAAGTTTGGCGAGGAAGCATGATGGGAAGAGGGGCGTCAAGGGAGGACAAGAGAAGATGAGAGAATTAGAAAGAGGGTCACGCAAAAAAACGGGAGATCAGAGATGAGGCAAAGGCAGAGGGGCATAGGATCTAGACCTCAGCTTGTCATCTGTAAAATGGGGTTAATAGGGCTGTTGTCAGAAATAAGAGAGTTAACACAGGTGAAGTGCTTAGCGGGTAGTGAGCATTATAGAATTGCTTGACGATAATGATAATAATAAATGGGGCGATATTGCCTACATCACCAAGGCTGTTGTGAGACTCAGGGCTTGCACAACACTTGTGAGCTGCAAAGTGTGAATGCTGTAGCTGCTGTTATTATTATTCCACTCTTGCAATTCTTTCCACTGATGAGGGGGAGCCACCAGAAGGAGGCGAGGACCCCTGGGTTCTGTTCTGCTTTGGGGACTGTCTCCTTCCTCACTTTCTCGCCCCCTGGTGAGCAGAGTCCAAGCCCCTCACCCTCCCTGCAGCCTCATCTGCCCTGGGGCACAGTGCGGAGAAGGTAGAGGCTGGCAGGAGGGATATGGGAGGGGGGCGGAGGGGGGGAAGCCAAGCTGAAAATGAAAGCAGGGAGGGGGCAGCGGAGCTGCGTGGAATCATGTTTGCGTGACAAGCTGCACCAGCTCTGGCTTGCTGCTTTTCCACACAGAGCTCTTTCTCCTTTGTCTCTCCGCCTGCGCTCTGGTCTCCTTCCTTCTCTCTCCTCTCCAAGCCACGGCTCCTCATTTCCCTTGCCCCTCGGTACTCCCTGCAGCCCCCTGCCCCCTGCCTCTTCCCTTGACTCCTGCCCTGAGGCTCCGGTTGGATAGGATAGTCGATAGTCGTTGTCCCTCCTGGTCTGATCCTGTGCCTCCCTATCTGCCATCCATTCCTCTCCCTGTAGGGTCTCCCCCCATCACCCAGCTCGCTCTTTTCTCTCAGCCTCCAGGTCTCCAGGTCTTACCTGCCTGCTTATTTCTTCCTCTTCCATAGACTGGCTCCCTTTCGCCTTAGGGACCCCTCTGCCCCCACCTCCAGCATTCACCCATGCCCTCCCCTCTTTCCCTGTCTGCTTTACTGCTTGGATTTAGGGTTCACTGTGTGGCCCTCGTTCACTTGCTGAAATGATGGTAAACAGCAATTCTAAAATGGACTGGGCGCTTCCTACGAGCAAGGCGATTTATGTATGAATTTGTCTCTCATGTAACCCTCTCAGTAACCCTGTGAGGTATTATTATCATCCCCATTTTACAGATGAGGACAGTTGGGCCTAGAGAAGTTAAATAACTTGCTGAAGGTCTCACGGGTAATAAGTGGTGGAACTTGAATGCAAACCTGACTGACTAGGGAGCCTGTGATCTTAACCCCAGGAATCCATGCTGGCCCTGGACAATGCTGCTGTCACTTTCTCTCCAGTGAGCCTGAGAGCCCTCTGTCTTGGGGCGCCTGGGTGGCTTAGTTGGTTAAGCATCTGACTTTGGCTCGGGTCACGATCTCATGGTTTGTGGGTTCGAGCCCCACATCGGGCTCTGCCCTGCCGGTGCGGAGTCTGCTTGGGATTCTCTCTCTCTCCCTCGCTCTCTGCCTTTCCTCCACGCACACATGCGCTCTCACTCCCTCTCAAAACAAACACATAAACTTAAAAAAGAAAAAGAGCCCTCTTTCTTGAAACATCATCTCAGCATCCCCATATTCCTCCAAAGGTCATCTGGCCCCTTCTTTCTCTGCACAAGACCAGATCTAACCTAGCCTCAAGAGCTTCTTCTCTGTGACAGCGAACAGTCCACATCACCTCATGTAATTGCCATAACCGCACGGTAGCTGCCCTCCTCATCCACGTTTCACTCTCGAAGAAACTGAGGCATGGGGAAGTAAGTGACTTGCCCACAGTCACACGGTTACTAAGTGGCAGAACCAGGATTGGAACGCAGGCGTTTGGCTCCGGAGACCCTCCCTAACCCGTGACCCTGCTTCGCCCGGCTCTTGGGACGGCAGGTTTTGGTCTCTCCCCACGGTTCGCAGGCCAGCTGTTTGAGAGGCTCTTCCGTGCCTCCCATCCCTGGGCCGCAGCTGAGGTCCGTGGGCACTGCCCACTGCGGTGCATTCTCTGCCAGCAGCACCGGCAGCCCTCAAGATTTGGTCAGGCCTCTAGCCCTAATCGGTGCCTGAGGGGATTTATTGGCTGCTGCCCCCAGGGAGCGGGGACAAGTGTTTTCCTCTCCAGCCCTGCTGTGCCGCTGCCCGGCCTGACAGCTCCCTCGTTCCGGCCCATCGCGGCGGCTGATTTACCTCGGTGGCTGGGGGATTTAGCTGCTGTCCTGGCTCCTACTATAAATCCCCAGGCAAATAACCGAGCTCTGCATCAAACCGGCCGACAGGGGAGCGAGTGGGAGCAGATGGCCGCTTTGGCTGTGGGGTGTAGAGGGCAGGGGTGGGCGGGGAAGTCTCCGAGGCTCTCTTGTCCACCCCTGGCCACGAGGCCAGGTTGCACCTTGCTCAGGCCCACAGGGCTCCCCCTTAACTGTCCAAGGATGTAACTGCCCTATCCTGGCATCTATCCACCCTCAACACCAGTAGGTTCTGGTTGATGTTGGGTCTTATGCCCACTGCCCCATCTGAGGTCTATTTGCCTGACATCATGGGTGCTGGTGAGAACTGACTACCATCCCTGGGGTTGACGAGACTTCAAAGAGTTGAACATTGTTTGGCGTTCTGGGGCCCTGTTTGGCACATATTGGATGTAGGTTCTAGCCTCCCGGGAGAGAGGCTCAAACTGAAACAGGCAGGGGTAAGAACTTCCCAGTGGGAAGGGGGAAAAGGTCCCAGATGGTAGGTGACCTGACTGGCACTGAGGGAGACCTCCAGAAAATAGGCTGAAGTAGATTGGGTGAACCCCAAAGGGTAGAGATACTTCGTAAAAGTGAAGGAGGGAGGGTTGTGGTAGCCATGGTCGGGACCCCCAAACCTTCCACACTGCGATCTGGACTCAGGAGGACAATATGGCTGCTCGGGGGTCCACACTGGAACTGGGGATGGTGGGACCAGGTAGGGGCATCCCTCCATCAGTGCCCCCTCTTTTCCCCCTGGTTTCCTTCTGACGCCTCTTTGATTCCACCAACATCTCTCTGCTGCTCCTGCCTGGTCCCCTCTGCTCCTTCCTATTTGCCTTATCTTTCCCATGGCGCCGTCTCTGTACCCGGAAAGCACTTTTCACTTGACTGACCAGCCAGCGCTGGTGGGGTTGGGGCTGAACCTTGGGGCTCTGGTCCCACTCCCCAGAACCTCTCTCAGCCTGGAGCCTGTCCCTGGTGTCCGTGCCATTTTGTTCTTCTACTCCTCATCCATCTTCACTGTCCCCCTCCCCGCCCCCCTGCCACGGCTGCCTCCGCCTGGGAGATTACAGACCCTGAATCAGCAGCCAGCTCCAGCGTTCTGCTGACAGGGGACTTTCTGCCTCTGAGGGCTCCTTGGTGGGACCAGGGCCCACTCCTGGAGCCCGGGGACTTGGGGTGAAGGGAGGCAGGGCTGGGGAGAACAGTGGGTGGAGAGGGAGAGGTGAAGGGCAGAGGGTAAAGGAAAAAGGAAGGAGGATGGAGAGATGGAGGGAATGGTGGAAAGAAGAACAGTTTGGAAGGAAAAGAAAAATCTAAGAAAGATGAAAATCCAGTGAAGGAAGTAGAAGGAGAAGCAGAGGGGGGGAAAGAGGGTGAAAGGGGGAGGGCTGGAGGGTATGGCAGCTCAGTGGGGGGTGAGCTCTGTTCACCAGCCTGCAAGCCTAGGCCCAGCTCTGCTCTCTCCTCCCCCACAGGCACCCACCCAGGCAGGACCCGTGGAGGCCCAAGTTCACTGGGACTGGGCTGCAGGGTGCAGGCTGGAGCCCACGGGCCCTGGGTCTGGGGCTCTGCCTTGCGCCTCCCTCTCTCCCTCTCACGTGGTGGTTTGTACTTCATCTTGTTTGTGGGGCGGCTGGGCCTGCTCTCGGGGTTTAATGATCTGTGCCATTATTTATAGCTTTGCGCGCCGAGAAACACACTGAATTTATCGCTTGCTTCTATAAATAACCCTGGCAAACGGGTGCCCAGGGAGGAGGGCGGGAAGGGGAGGGAGAAGCAAAGAAAGGAGAGGTGGGGGGGTAGGGCAGGGGAGGTCTCTGTGGACTGTGTCCCCAAAATGGGGTGACGTGTGCTCAAGGACAGCAGAGGCTTGCAGGACTGCTGAAGTGTGGGTGTGTGTCTAAGAGCAGGTTGATATAAACAGGACAGTGTGTGTCCCAGTGATGAGGAGAGTGATCATTTGGATGTTTCTGAGGGTGTGTGTGAATGGACTGTGCGTGCGTCTGCGTTTGTCTCTGGTGCCGTGTTGGTGGCAGTGAGGTTGAAAAAGCACAAGGCAGCCCCAAGGAACGGCTGCTCTATAAAAGGATGTCCAATGGGCTGAGAGGCAGCAGCGGCTGGAATCAGGCTCCTTTCTCTATGGTTGAGGTGACAGAAAAAGACCACAATGAGACTGTTTTTCCCAGAGAGGCAGCAGAAGGGAGAACGGAGGGTCTAGGAAGCGGGCTGTGTAGAAGTCTGTCTATGTCAGGCGGCATCAGTAGCGTCCTATGGAGCAGGTGCCAGGGTCACCTGCTCCAAGATCCGGAGGTCACCAGGCTCTTGGGCTCGGTGGGTGGAGAGGTGGCAGTGCGGGATGTACACCTATCTACAGCATTCCTCAAAGGACCCAACTGGCAAGGCCTGATCCAAGGGGGGTGCTGCCCACCCAGATGAAGCCAAGGGCCAGAGCTGTGGTCTGCTGATTCTGCTGTGCCTGCACGTGGCCTTCACTCTTACTGTGGGCTCACCCCTACCTCACCCCACCCCCACCCCTGCTCAGGACCACCCAGGACCAGCCCTGGGGAATGAGGGCCCTGGCACCGCTCAGCCAGAGGGCAGTGGTCCTGCCACCACCCTCTCCCCCAGCCCGCAGTCTCCTTCTGCTCGGCATCCCCACACAGACAAGGCTGCAGCAGCCATTAGCTCCGGGAAGCGCTCTGCATCTCTAATGAGGGCATTTGCATATATAACGAAGAACCTTCACAGGTGTTGGCGAAGCTGCCCCTCCTCTTTTCCCTTTCTTCTCTCCTGCCAGCTGCCACCCTGACCTGTGGTCCTAGGGGTGGGGGTGGGGGTGGGGGTTCCTGCCACTCAGCTGGGAGACATGCTGAGGGGTCCCAGGCACAGGTGGGTTGTGGGGTTCCCCTCTTTGGGTCGGAAACAGGCAAGGTGAAAGCCCATTGTGTCAGTGTGCTTGGTACCAACTAAGTGAACATGAGCCTCCGCACACACAGAAAGAAGGCCAAGGTCAACATGCCCATCTCTGCCCAAGTGTATACTGCAGCATACCCAGGTTAGTGCAAGTATGCAAAACACGTCCCAGGCTGCCCCCCATCCCCACCCCCGCGAGATGCGCCATGCACACGGCTGCCAACACACCCTCCACGTTCACACCCTGGCACCGAAGCCGGCAATTAGAGAAAAACGCACCTGCACCCACACTTCTGCCATCCAAACACAGCCCCCCCTCCCTCCCTCTGTTTCTCCCTTCGAACCCTAACCTTACCGCGGTGTTTCTCATGGAGTCACCAGCCCCTATTCGGGCCAGAAATCGACTCCCTACCCCCACGTGCTCATTGGGACTTATTAAGCACACAGAAGGCCATTTTCCTTTGTAAAAAAATGAGTAAGAGGGGCCCTTGCACCCTAGAGAAGGGGCTTTGAAGGGAGAGAGAAAATGGCAAGGTGAGGGCTACTGGTGGGCTGTGGGTTAGGAACTGGGGGAGGGTAGAGGGGGGTCTAGGGAGGAGCAGAGACTGGGGGCTAAAGTCCCCACAAGGTCATTTTCGGGTTATCCCCTACAGCCCTCTACTCTCCGTCTGCAGACCAGCCAATCCCCTGCTCCACGGCCTCCCCCAGCCCTGCCGTTGGTCCTGCCTAGACACGTGACCCTCCCCCTCTCTGGCAGCTGCCCCGATGATGGATGCAGGTGCTCAGCTGTACCTGTTGGGGGACAGGGACCGCACAGCTCCTAATTACCTCCTTCTCTAGTCTGGGCTGGGGGCTGGGCTGTACGACAGTTCCCCCTTTGCTCTGCTGGGGTCAGGGCTGACATCCTGAGCTAGAGTCTGGCCTGGAGGCAGGCATCCCCTGAACTGCTCTGGGGTAATGGGGATGCTGGGGCCCTAGCCTGGGGTTTGGAGTCAGAAGAGTGCTTCTGGAAGGCTGACAGAGGGAACCAAAGCACACTACAGCTCCATCAGTGACCCAGAAAGCTGAGATAGGATTTTGAATAAATGACCTTTCTCCAAGTCTTTCTCACTGAGGGTGAGATTCAGGTGAAACATGGAGAACTTCCTGACAGTCTGGGAAAGGATACACTTGAGCAAAAGTCAGAAACATGGAAGCAGAGGGTTTGGAAGGCTTCTTAGAAGTCAGGGAAAACAGAGCATCGTTTTCCTGCCTGGTGGGAGGCCCGCAGCAAATAGCTGCGGAAGAAGTAGGCTGGAGTTCGAGTAACCGGGCTTGAGGGAGAACTTGGAGTTGTTTCTTGGAGGGGTACGGGTGGGTGACCCTGAATTGGATGTTCGAAGAGGTTGTCACTGATCAGCGTGGGAAGCTGTGTGTCTGGGCTGGCTTGGGGAACGATGGAAAAGGCCTCGGGATGGTAAAGATGGCAGAGCTCTCCCAGCCTTCCCCATAGGGGCACCCGAGGTCTTAAGGGGCAGATACGTGCCTTCAGCAATTTGCCAGGGCAGTGGGTGACTGGTGGGCTTGAGTGCCCAGGCTGGAGTTGGGAGAACAGATGGTTACAAATGGGTGGGACCTCTACAAGATTTGTTCTGACCCTGAGATCCTAGAAATCCCCAAATTAGGATTCTCCATGGGTTTTAAGAAAGGAAACCAAGGGGGTGCCCGGCTGGTTCAGTCGGTAGAACGTGCACCTCTTGATTTTGGGGTTGTGAGTTCGAGCCCCGCGTTGGGTATAGAGATTACCTAAAAGTAAATAAGTAAACTTAAAAAAAAAAAAAAAAAGGAAGAAAGCAGCAATGCCTTTAAAGAAAAATTTAAAAATAAATAAATAAAAGGAAAGGAAACAAGGGATGGTGAGCAGAGAGCTGGTGGAAGTACCAGGAATCCTGGCTGCCAGGCCCCTCTGCCAGGGGTGATGGGTATGATGGTGTGGCTGTCATAATTGCTAATTGCTGTTCTGCGGGTCACAGTAATGACCGCCCCACCAGGATTCATTAGTCATAGTCCCCCCATATTTGAGGGTCTCTTGGCTGAGGGAAGGGAGTGGCCTGGACCCCTTTATACCCGAGTCCCAAAGGGGGACAAAATAAAACAGCTGTCCTAGTAATGCAGGTCCCTTCCTTACTTCAGTGAGAAGGTTGGCAGGAAGTGAGGGGCACATGGGCTCCTAATGCCCCCCCGCCCCGCCAAGAGACCCCTCTTCTGAGCGGTGCCCCCATCTCTACTCTGTCTCTCCAGGGCATTTCCCCCTCCTCTCTGAGTTTACTTGGGTCTTGGTTGGTTGAACTGTTCTCATCAGCAGCACCGCCACACCTGTCCCCCACCTGACTCTCACTGCCTTTCTGAGCTCACGGGCTGCTGGATGGTTAGCCCTGGGTGTCCTTTATTACCAACTTGAGATTTGGGGGAAGATGTCAGGTGAGGAGATGCTCACTCTGTTCCAGGTGCATGTCTGTTTCTAGGAGGGTTGCTTTCATGTGCACGCAGGGGTGTAGCACTCTTGCCCATTCAGGGTGGTTGGGAGAGGGAGGGAGACAGAGGGGCGGGGAGCTGGTGATCCATCATCTCCCCCCACCCCCAAGCAGACCAGGGTGGTTTGTGAAACCAGACTTTCCTGATCTCAGCATCGTGCTTACATGCATACATGCATACAAGCCAGCCCAGACATACAGCGCACACACACACACACACACACACACACACACACACACACCACCCACAAGAAATGCACACCTAGAGACAGCACACCAGTATTTGCACTGACACCCTTGGTGTCTCGGGTTTTCTTTCAGGCAGTCTGCCATGGAAGCGGCTTCTAGGGTAAATTTCCAAATTAACCTCTTTGCTTGGGTCCCCCTCCTACCCCAGGTGAAAGCTTTTCATGATTTCCTGGTGCCCGTGGGATAAGGCTCAGACTCCCTAGGCTAGCATTCAAGGCCTTCTCTGATCTGGTCCCAACCTGACCTTCCAGCTTGGTCTCCCATCATCCTCCACCAGGAGTATCTTCCTAAAGAAATCCATGTCATATACACTTGCATTTCTCTTCCTGCCTGGATTCCCCGGAGGATGTGCCCTCTTCCCGTTCACATCTCTTAGAACTGGGTTAGGCTCCCCTCTTCCAGGAGGACTTTTTGACTGCCTCAGCTAATAGCAACTTCTTTCTTTGTTTGGTTTTTGACATTTGGAGGAGAAGTCTTTCTGCAGCTTGGGATGAGAGGGCCCCACGTTGCCACTTCTGAGCCTCTCAAGGCAGGGCCTGTATTTGTTCATCTTTATTTTCCCTGTGCCAACTTGGCGCCTGGCCTCTGTGTATGTAAATAGCTGAGAACCTGGCTCCAGGGAATAGCATGGTCTGAACTGGATCAAGTCCCTGCTCTGGCTCTTTCTGGCTGTCTGAGCCCAGGCAAGTAGCTTACCTTCTCTGGTCACCAGTTTCCCAATTGTACCATGAGGAGTTTAGACCTCCATATTCTCAGATTCTGTGTTTTTGCGGTGGTAAGGATGGGGACGAGCATCCTCAGATAGATGCACAGATAGCCTCCTTCAGCCCAGAGGGTAAGGAGGCTGGGGTGGTAAGTAGCTCGATGGCAATTACACTCAAGGGTCCAGAGACTTCTCACTCTCCAGGAGAAAGCAGATTGGTGTCAGGTCTAGACAGGTGCGTGTGATCCTAGACCACTTCCTTGACCTCTTGCACCACCAATTTATGTACATGGAAAATAGAATTAATGTTGTAGGCTGCTTTGGGGCATTAGAGAACATTAAGTAGGTGGGAGCTTAATTCATGCACAGTGGAGATAGGGACACAGTTATTTGCGGGTCTGGGTCCCCGTCCCATCTCATTTCTCCCTGTGTGGGCTCCGGTCTGTTTCTTTCCTCCTTGATCATTGCACAGGAGAACCCATACTCCCCTCTCCTCAGATCAGCCTGAGTGGCTTGGCATCAGGCCTTAGTGGTGTCCCTGGTCCATAGCCTGCTAGCAGGATCTGGGCTGCAAAACACCCCATTGAGCTTCCAGTTAGCTCCTCTGGTGGACTTTCCTGTGCATATGCTGCTATGAGGGGATCACGGGACTTCCCATCACCCCAGATTCCCATAGTCCCAATTCCCCTGCCTCCAGGACATCCTGCCCCCAACTCACCCTGACCTCTGGGATCGCTCCCAGCCTGAGACATGTCCCCTTTGCCTCATCACCCTTCCCTGGGAATACTGAGGCTGGAATTGTCCACAGAGACCAGAAAAATTCCTTAGAATGTGAGGAAAGGGGAGGGGTCTTCAGTGAGGGGAGACCCCTGTCCTATATTTTGGCCTCTGTCTCCCCTTTGCTCCCATATCACCTTGGGGGGACAGGTTAGAATGAAAGCCCCAGTGTGCACCCCCAAGCCCTTATGCCCCAACCTCCAAAGGACCTTAAAGGCAGGAAATCTTTTTTTGTAGAGAGCTGAAAGGTACCTGGAGTATGTTCAGGGTCTGGCTTCCCAGGCCCTACCCACTCTGTGATCTCCAAGGTCCTTGGGTGCCTCCAGACTTGGGAGCAGCCACCCTGTTTACGGTGTGTGTGGGTTATTCCTCTGAATGGGTCTCAGCCCAGGGCTCTTGATGGAAGAGGGGGTGGGCTGCGGGAAAACAGAAGAAGCAAGCCAACTTTGGAAGGAGGTGAGTTGGTGACTTTTCCCCTCCTTCCAACAGTGGGGAGGATCTAGTAAGATCTAGCACTTTCTCCTAGGAAAGAAGGACCCTAGAAAATCAGCAGGGGGATCAGAGCGGAAGCTGAGGGGAGAAGGGTCAGTAGTTTGGGTTCTAGAGTTGCTAGAAGGTGCAAAGTAGAGAGGCAGTAACAGAAAATGTCAGTCAGCGGGTGCTTGGCTGGCTCAGTTGGAAGAGCATGCGACTCTTGATTTGGGGGTTGCGAGTTTGAGCCCCACGTTGGGTGTAGAGATGACTAATAAATAAATATCTCAACTTAAAAAGAAGAAAGAAAATGCCAGTCAGGACTCAGCAAGATTTGTTTGTGAATGCAAGTGTCCAAGTATCCAGGTCATTGTGAATAAGTGTGTGAGGCCCTTGAGGCTGGGCTGAGTCACAATGTTTCATTTTTCTGCCCAGGACAGTCTCCTGCTGTGGGAGGCCCAGAGAGGGAGGAGGGTTGGACAGAGACGCAGCACTTGCCTCTGACCGGGGGCTGTCCCGGTCTGGCTGTCTTTTGCTATTAGTTTCCCAGCCACTCTTGATTTTTAAAAAATTATGTGTGTGTGTGTGTGTGTGTGTGTGTGTGTGTGTGTGTGTATTCTCCACTCTCCTCAGTCTCCCATGCTCCCTCCAACCCCTCTTCCCCCTAAATAGTTATGTGTGAACTTTGACCCCGGGAATCCGCTTGGGGGGAGCATTTTGGGAAAACATGATAGAGCCTCGTAAAGAACTCTGACAGCTTGCAAACAGCCTGCGCTAAATTGCCCCTTCAAGTCAAAATTAAAGCAAATGTCTGTTTTATGGCCATGTTTTCTTGGGCTGCAGCTATGGCGGGAGCACGGGCTGCTCGGAGCTGGGAAGCGTGCGGAAGGTGGAGGGGCTCAGGGTGGCTTGTACCTGGGTTGTGGACTAGCTACTCTGCGTGGAGCCTTCTGGTTCACTCCCTGCATCCCTCCCTCCTCCACCCCTTTTCTGTGCAGTGAGGGTATGAAGACCATCCTATCCGCAGAAAGTCTCTCATCAGGTTCTTCCTCCTCTCCCAGTGTGGTCTGGAGAGTTCTTGCTCTTTCGCTTCCTAGACTGCCAGTGGAAGCCCTGAGATCATTCTGGCCAAGGGCTTGACTTGAGGTCTGGACACCCCCGGTCTCTCTGGTGGGACTCAGGGGTGGCTGCTCAGGCTCCAGACTACCCCCTGCCCTCGCACTAGTTTCTCCCCACCTAGTCCATCCTGGTGTATTGGCATTCTGAGTTAGGTTGCTTTGAAAAGAAATTCTAAGGCGATGATGATGATGATGGTGGTGGTGGTGGTGGTGGTGGTGGAGGAGGAGGAGGAGGAGGAGGAGGAGGAGAAAGAAACCACTGGTCTATTTTATTCCTGTCATTATTCAAACGAAGAAAGTGAGGTCCAGAGGGGACGTGTTGGAGAAGATCCTTGAATTCGGCCAAAGGAAATCTGATTCTGACCCAAATCAGTTCCCCTCTTCGGGTTTTAGTTTCCTCACCTAGACACATAAGTACCTAAAGATGACAACAATAGCCCATGTTTATTGACCCCTAGGATGTGAGGTCTTAAGTGTTATGCGTTTTCCATGGGCCATCCCATTTAAGATTCAATAACTTTATGAGCTATAATTATTCCCATGAGAACACTAAGGCAAGGGAGGTTAAATAAGTTGGCTGAGGTCCTTCAGTGACAAAGGCAGAATTTGAACCTTGGCGGTCCCTCTTCAGGGCCCGGGCACTCAGTCACCACTCGCATGAGGACGGGATCCAGATGGGTCAGCTGGGAAGCGGGGGCTCAGCCCCACTGACCCCTGGGCCAGTGTTCATGCCACTGGGTCAGGCTGTGTGCTCAGCCAGGGCAGTGCGGGTCTTAGGTCGTCTGGAGGCTGCTGGGGTCCTCTGTACTCAGGGCTGTGACCATGATACTCAGCACATACCCTGGAGCAGGGAGCTTTGGGCCAGAGTGGGGCTTCCAGAAGGAGGCTTGGAAAGGCCGAGGAGAGCTTTTAGGTTTATCGTGAGGGAATCCAGGAAGTGTAAGGGTTCTTGATCAGGGCCGTGACTGTACAATATTATAGAGAAGCCTCTCCCTGCTCCCCCCCACCCCCAGGTGGCGTGCCCACTTAGGAAGTCCTCTAGTAGGCAGCTCAGTCAGCAAAGCCATGCAGTGACACCCCCTCCTTCACCCAGTGTGTCCCTTCCACCCTGGTTATTCCAGCTTCTTCTCAGAGGCTTTACTGCTAGAACTAGATGTTGGATCTGGCTTCCTCCTCAGAAGACAATTTATGGCGACATGTCGGAGACTCTGTTTTAATGAAGTTGCAAAAGTAGGTTAATGGGCTGTGGGTGTTTTTCATTCCCTTCCCCCTGCCCCTTCTCCACCCCTGGGCAGATGAATGATGCCTCTCCCAGCACGACTCAGAGTCGGGCTGAGGATCTTGGGCCTGGACATGTATGCTCACATATCTCTTCCTTGGCCTCCACTGGAGCCCTCAGTACCCTCCTCCCTGCTGCTGGCAAGGTGCTCAGCACATCTAGCCCCCATCCCTCCTGCTGTAGCTATGGCCTGAAGATGCTCCAAAGTCTGCCCAGTGGGAAAGAGCATGGCATATTTGAGAGGCAGGAACCAGGGCAAGGGCTGGGGCAGGGCTTGGGACCCTGGGGAAGAAGGCAGCCAGAATTATGGCTAATGGATTTCTTTTGGATGAGACAGGCCTGGAGATGGGAGCTTAGCTAGCATGGACCTGGGGAATTCTGCAAGCTGACGCTGATATTTTGGGGGAGGAGCTGAGTTTCTGAGGACCTCCCCCATTGTTGTTCCTCCTTCTTTAATTCATTTCTGTGTCTCCTAGGGCCATGCCTGATACATGGCTGCCCTTGCAAATAGTCGCTGAGTGAATGATGGACACAAGAGTGAGTGGGCCTTTTTTCCCTGTCCCCAGTCTCTGGGGCTGGAACTCATCCCCATTCTTGCTCCCTTCCCACCTGTCTTCCCAGTGCTTGCCCCACACTGCCACCTCTGAGGACATTTTCCACGACTAAACTGCAAGAGTAATTCTCCATTTATGTGTCTGGGTCCAACATGAGGGTCTGTGATCCTGGAAGAGTGGGATCTCCAGGGAGAAGGGTCTATCTCCAGATTCTCCCCTAAGTGATCCCCATGCAGGGCTCTAAGATTGGGGTTGGGGCCCAGAGCCTGGTTGTACTTGAAGGCACACATACAGGAGGACCATCCTGCTGTCTAGGCCCCTCTCTCCAGTCCTTCCTCCCTATAGAAAGCCGAGAGCACTCATAGTCTCTGGCCTGTAGTCACTAACAGGGGAGAAGGACCCTTCTCCACTCCCAGCCCCCTCCTGTCAACAAATGAGGTTATTGGTCAGGGTTTGGGAATACCAGGATGGGGTACAGCAGGCCTCACTTCCCTGCAACGTCAGACCATCCCCCTTTTTTGGGAGCCTGGACCTCCTCTGTCCTCTCCACCCTTTGGCTTTCTTTCATAGACTTAGCTCTCTCCCCTCCCTGGGCCTGGGAAGGATCACAGGTTTGTGGCCCTCTAGACTAACGTTGTAGACATCCTGAGAAGCTCTACCATGATGCCCAGAAAAGCCCACCATAATCCCCAGGCCAGTTCTTTTTTTCTTTTTCTTTTTTTCCCGACCCAGATAGGACATTCTTCTCGAAGACTCCAAAGACCTCACTGGACCTTGCTCCATACTCAGTTTTGCCGTGGCAGAGGGAAGGACAGGTGCGCAGGGCTGGATGTGGGTTGGGGGGAGCTTGGGGGGTGTCAGTCAGGGTCTGGTAGAGGGACCCAGTTGTCTGCCACCCTGTCACAATCTCCGAGGAGCTCAAGCAAGAGACCTAGAGGGTAGACCTTGGGAGGCCTGAATTGCTGGGGTCCAGTTTTAATCAGGGATGGGAAAGCAGACTGAGGGTGTGACTTTTCTTTCACTCAGTTCCAGCCGAAGGTCTCCCCTCACCCGAGATGTTAGGGAAGGGGTCTGGGGGGCCAGGGAAACCCAGAAGTCATGGTAGTTTATGCCTGATGTGGGAATCCTAGGGCTTCTGTGGAAGTTTCCACTGAACAAGAGGTGACGGGACTGCTGGGTTCCCAGGACCATGGGAGCCATATACTGTATGTAGTAGAGACATCCGCTGATGTCTCTGGTTGGGCAGATCTGGTTGGGTCTGAGTGGGGAAGAGGGTTGGAGGGTTGGGAGGGAAGACACCCAGGCTCGTTCCCCTAGTGCACGAGAAGAGAGTAACACCCGGGAGCTGACTTAGCACTAGCTGGAAGAGGTTGTTCAGAGCAGGGAGAAACAGAGGGAAGAGAAACCAAAGGCTTCCCATCGGGAAGGCCTCGTGGAATGGGGAGAGTGGGCACAGGACTGGAAAGGAAGGGAAGGGTGGAGTGGTGGGCTCTCGCAGGAGGCGAGGGAGGGGGGCGGGTGTGCCCCCCTTGAAGGTCGGGAGGCGGGTGTCCTGGCCAGGCGGGGTTCCACCTGCAGAGTGGCTGGAGGTTGCAATCTCTGTGTGTCAGAAGTTGCCGAAAACACAAGTGTAAACGTGGAGTTGGGAGGTTTGGCGACTCCAGACCCTCGATCTTGAGCAATTCACACCCACTTCTAGTGTCTTCTTCCTCTAAGCGTGGAGGGTAAGAACATCAAACATTCTTGAGTGTTACAAAAGCTTCTCTGGTGGGTGAGAAGACCGCTGGGCAGGGCGGGGTGGGGGGGGATAGGCTATTCGGCCTCGATTTAGTGGATTTCAGCAGGTGTCAGGCCTCCGTTGTATGTGAGAGGGCAAACTCGGATGGGGGCCAGGACAGCACTCCGGCCCAGTTCTGCCCCTAGGTGGCCCCTCCTACAGCCCTGCTTCCCTACTTGCCAGACCAGGAGAGTTGCTCTGGCTGACTTCTAAAGGCTCCTCCCTCCATCTGAGACTTGTTTAATAATGTTCAAAGTCCTTGAAAGTATCAGTTGAGATCATGGATGCTGAGAAGCTTTGCCAAAATAGAAAGCATGCTCTCAATGTGAAGGTTTGAGGGGCTGCTGGGGGCGGCCATGGGCTGCCATCCATCTGGACTGGGACCCCTGGAAGGGAAATGCAGGTAGCCTGGCTCAGGTTTGTGCCCACACCATTCCCTTCCCGCTTCCCAACCCAGCTCCAGGCTCTGGGGACCAAGCCCTGCTCAGGATGGGGGTGGGGCTCCCTGGGGCAGGGGCAGAGAGGGTGGGAGCCTCCCTTCCAAGTGGCTCCGAGCTGGAGCACAGCAATTACGCAGGAGGATTTATGTCCCTTTGCCTTTAATCGGAAACTCCGTGTCAAGAAGAAAAATTTGCACTGTCCTCCGGCCCGGCTTCCTGCTTTATCATTATTATTGGAGGAAGGTTGATTTGGAAACTTAAAGAAAAGTGGGGTTGGGGGTGGGAGCCACCAGGGAAGGGGAGTTGGGGGGCAGAAGGGTGGCCTTACTACTGTTGTCCTGGTTTGTCACTGGAGGGGGACAAAGGGCAGGTCAGAGGCTGAGGGTCCTAGAGCGCAGGTGAGAAGAGACCAGAGGGACGCTAGGGGAAGGGTAGGGGCTGGGGGCCATGGAAGGAAGGGGCACCCAGGAGCTGGAGGGACACCACGAGGGAGGGAAGGGGTGGGAGACCACAAGGGAAAAGCAAGGGTTGAAGAGACTTGGAGAGAGAGGAAGAGAACCAGGGCTCCTAGTGGAGGAAAGGGGCAGCTCCGTGTGGAGGGAGATGGGGGAGGGGGACAGTCAGGGGCTGTCAGGGGGATGCTGTGGGAGAGGGACAGCATGGGGTCACCAGAAAGGCCACAGGGTGGGGAAAAGGAGGGCTGGGGGGTAACCAGAAAGGATAGCCAGGGCCTGGGGGGGTTGGTCCAGGGGCTCTGGGACTATGGCTGTCAGGGGTCTATACCTGCTGACCTACCCCCACGAAGGCCATTCTCCCCTGGCCCACGCAAGACCTGTGTCTCCTGGCCTCCTGGGTGGAGGGCACTGGCCTCCCACAAAGCCCTAGGTTTCCCTTTCTCCTTCAGGAGCTGTTTCTCTGGATGGTGGGTGTAGTGAGTGGTTATATGCTGAGGGAACCCCTTGGCTCCGGACCCTGCACGTATTGCAGCAGAAGTGTCTGAGGGAGAGGCCTGCGCTCTGGGGAAGGGGAGGGAGCAGGAGAGAAGCCGTCTGTCCTGGTGTCCCCCTGCCTCTTTGATGGAAGCCCCCCGGTGTCTTACCAGCTACCCCTCTTGTGCCCGTGATGTCATGCTGATGTGTGGAACGGGCACCGGCTCTGGAATCGGTCCCCGGCACTGACTACCTGCGTGCACCTCTGTGAACCTCAGGTTTCGTGTCTGCAGTGCGGTGACAGTCGTATCTCCGTGGCAGGGTGTTGTCAGGATGAGAGATAATTAGGTAAAAGATCCAACGTGTAGTAGGCCTTCAGAAGACACCATGCCCTTCTGGGGGTCGGGTCCAATATATGCAGCCTCTTTTGTTTACAAAGTACTGATTAAAGCGGGCTCTATGCCTTTCCTTATCTGATCCCTCGTGACAACTCACCGAGGGAGCTGGGTAGGTGTCCTTATCCTCACTGATGACGGGAACCATGGTGCGGAGCCCCCCAAGTGACTTGCCTAAAGCCACACACACGTCACTGGGCCACCCAGCTGAGAGAGCCCCATAACACCTCCTAAGGAGCTTGGAGAGCAACCCCTGGGCCTCCTTCCTCCATTCTTCCCCCGAGGGTCCCACACGCAGCCCCTCACCCCTGGGGTCTGGGGGGACTTTGGGATGATGGCTCAGCTTCCGATCCTCCTGCAGCCCGGGCCATGCCCACACTCATGTACCTCCTCCCCGGCTCAACTAAGAGGTTTTATAGCCGTTTACGAGCAATTTCTGTCCATATATCACCGGAGATATATAGCCAGGCAAATATTAGGGACCCAGGCGGAGGTTTTAAGAGGCAGGTCTTACTGCTGCTGAAAGGAGGCGTGATCGACAGCCCGCAGACACCCACCTCCCTCTTGCTTGTGGCCGGGCGGTGGCAGCATGGACTGGGCTTCAGCCTGGAGAACTGTCTGCGGAGCTGGAGTGTCATGCGGGTGCCCCGGGGGTGTCTGGTGGCCATCCAAGGCTGGGCTCTGTTCTTCAGAGAGCCCTGCGAGGAGGGGGTGTGGGGGGGGGCGGTGGTGTGAAGGAGGCTAAAGATCACAACACAGACTGGCCCGACAGGACCCCCTCTCCACACCCAAGCAGGGAGACACTGAGTTCCAGCGGGTTTGATGCGCAGAAACAGACGGAAGTGAGATACCAGGGAAGTACTGCCTCCCGAAGGGCCATGGGAAGAGACAGCCACACTGCTTTTTTGATGGAGGTCTTTAAAAATGGTCTGAATGAGGAAACCCCTGGCCGGAGGCAGAGGGCTGGACGCGTCGTCTTACACTCTTGGGCCCCAGCCCTGGGGACACTGGAAGAGGTCTGTAGAGGAGGTCAGCCTTGACCTCCTCCACTGCTCTGGCCCCAGCCTGGCCCCTGTGCCCCCTGCCCTGTGTGGACTGCTCACCCTGCCTTGGGTGAGCGCAGAGGGGCGAGGAGAGCCTTCTTGGCTTGCGGCATATGGTGAGAAGATGTCCCGGGGAATCCTCGCTCCTGATTTAAGCGGCTCCGACAGCTTTATGGCGCCTCCTCGAGTGAGCCCCCAACGTTGGCCGTTTAACTTTTTAGCGTCGTTTAACGCTTAGGCTCCGGCGGACAGGCAGGCCCCTCGGCCCCAGAGGCAACGGTACTAAATCAGGACACTCTGAGGCCCCGATAAATAATTTTTACAGGGCACGCAGCCCATAGATCACCAGTGGGGGTGGGGGGAGAGTGGCTGTGATATTTCAAACGATTGTCATATATGACTACCCCGTGCTCTGATCCAGGTCGTCCACATGGCAGCCGGCTTCATAACCACAGTCAGCTCCAGGGCCCTCTGCATGGGGCACGGGAGGAACAGTGGAGACACAGTTCTCTGGTGGCCCCACAGCCAACAGATGACCCATTGCCTGCCCTTGTCTACTGACGTGGTGCCCCAATCCAAGCTTCCTCTGGCACTGGGATAATGGGGTTGCTGAGAGCAGGGTGGGCGAGAGGAAGAGAAAGAACTTTGTGTAGTCAAAAGGTCACTTTCGGACCACCTTCCTGGTCCCCAGACAACTCCAAGCCTGAGTGCTCCAAGAGACCTGGTGCCGGGACTGCGCCCAGAGGGAGGACAGACCAGAGGGCTGGAGTGCACAGGACCTGCGGTCAGCTCCCTGCCATTCGCACCTCTAGGGAAAGGGGCAGGGCGGCAGGGGGACAGAGGAGAGGGGAGTGTGGAAGGACAGAGACTGGAACAGCGCAGGGAGAAGGGAGGGAGGAGGACAGAAGAACAAAGATGGAAAGGCAAGAGAGAGAGAGAGAGAGAGCCAAGGGAGATGGACAGGGACTCACCCATAGGGGACACTGCAACAGACGGGGTCTTTTCCTAAAGCCTGGTGCCAAGCTGGAGAGACATGGTATGGACAGACCCGGGGCCGCAGTGTCTGTGCCCTCTGAGGGCGCCCTCCAAATGGCTCCAGGCCCACGTTACTCTGCACCAGCTCCGCACTGCCCCCCCCCCTTGCCCCTCCCTTCAGTGCCCTTGCCCCGTCCCGTCATCTGTAAGATCCTGGGATTTGCGGGGACACTTAATCCATATGGAGCTGATTCATTCCCATCTAAATCATCTCCATCAGCTTCCCTAAGAGCCCTCTGATGTGCCAGCCGCCATTCCTCTCCCCCGGTGGTGGCGGGCTGGGGGCTGCCAGTAAACAAACCTCAGCGGCCATCCATCAGTCCAGCGGAGACCATTCGTCTCTCCAGCCCCGCTCCCCCTCCCCGCTCCTCCAGTCCCTCCATCCGTTTGTCTGTCCCTCTTCTCAACATCCCTCTCCTAGAACCTCCGCGTCTCTGCCTCGTCCAGGGTAGGATCTTGAGGGGTCATGTCAGCTGCCCCCCCGTCTTCACGAAGACAGGAGACTTACCCCACCCCTGGCTCAGCAACATGGAGGTTCACCGCCTTCCGAGAAGAGAGGCCTCCAAGTCTGATGATACTGCTACACGGCATGGACAACCCATACGCAGGGACGTTCTTTCCTCTGTCTAGCTTGTCTGTCTGAGATCCACGTAGGATCATGTGTCTGAGCAGGAGTGAAGGTAAGGTGATGGGGGTTTTGTACGAGCACGGAAATCTCCAGTATCTGTAACATGCTCCCCCGTGGGTTAGTGTGGTATATGAAATGCAAGACCAGCGAAATGGCCCTCCTTTGCCCCATCCACCCCAGCGGAGTCCACCCAAGCACACAGTGGGTGCCCCGTGCCGATGGCTTGCTGGCCATAATCTTGTTTATCAGCTCCAGTGAGTCTAATGGCCTTCCGTGCATCCCAGAGAGGTGTCCGGTGGAATGACCCAGTGGGTCTGATTGTGGCCCTCTAGCCTAGCAGGGTTTGCAGGGAACACTAAGGAAACGTCTCTCACTTCTGCCCTCCTACCCAAACTTCTTAGCCCAGTCCTGGGGGGCCAGCTTGCATGAACGACTCTGTATTGGCAATAACGGGGCTGGTGAGGAGGAGGACGAGCAGCAGGTGGGGTGGAGCCTTCCATAGCACCGAGGTGGAACCCTCGCGTTTGGGGGGAAGCCCTCATGTTTACATGCATGAATGAGAGATCGGGAGGCGTTCCTTCCCATGATGGCCCTTCCCCTGTCAGGTTCTTCAGGTCATTCTGGGAGTGGTGATTCTGGGAAAGGGCCGGGGGTCCACTAGCCCCTCAGGAGAAGATGGGGTCTGGTTCTTCTGGTCCCATCTCAGTTTCTCCATCCACAGCACCAGTGAGGGTTGGGGACAAGTCTACCTCTAGAGTAGGGGAGTCTGGGTCAGACTCTAGTAAGCCTGCAGGGGGGGATGATTTGGGCATAAGTGAAAGGGTTTAGGGAGGGAGAATTCACAGGGGAGGGGATGAGCCTCACTTAGATTCCACAGTAATGAGGAGCAGGAGAGGCAGAGAAGAGGAGGTGGGGAAGAAGAGTCTTCAGATGCCCTAGGCAGAACTGGTGGCCCACACTGCCATTCCCTCTGAGAGACCCAGGACACTTGGTTGAGCGTCTAATCACCCCCCTCCCTGGCCCAGATAAGACCAGACCAAGTAGAGAATCCCACTGCATGAGCTCCCCTAGCCCATGATTTCCCAGCACCTCTTCCCCTTGTCACCGGTCCCCTCAGGGAGTCGCTGTGAGTGCACACAGAACATGTGGGGCTCTTCCAGCTGCTATCCAGCTGTGAGGACCCCTGAGCATGCCCCGGCCACCTCCCAGTGGGAGAGAAGACTCTAATTCTAGTCCGAAAGCTGAGAAGGGTAGCAGGGAAGAGGGGCCGGAGGAGGCCATGGGGAAGCTAACCATGTACCCCAGTTGTGTGGACATATGTGTGGGAGGGGAGGGGCTTGCAGGTGTCGAGGCCCAGCTTAAGAAGGATGGAGTGTTTCCTAGTCCTCTGAGCTAGAGACATATGGGGTATATAACACCAAGAAAATGAAAATTATTGCCTAAGAGAGAGAGAGGATGTGGAGGAACAAGAAAAAAATCCAAGCCAGGGAGACCAGTGCCATCCACCTCCGTCACCATCATGACCTGACTATCTGTGCTTGACGATGTCAAAGTCTGAGGGAAGGGGGAGCTTGAGAACTGACCCTCGGGGCCTCCCGGAGGGGGGAAGCTAATCCCCCAAATGTTCATTTCCCTGCTGTTACACAGAGCGGGGGAGCTGGGAACAGCGCTCAAATTCTCCAGGTGGGACAGCTGCTGGGGCTTTTCCGCTTTCCTTCCCTGTGCCCTCCCTTTTCTCTGGGCTGTTGGGGGAACCAGCGAGCTCTTCTCCCACTGGCCTGTCTCCCTCGGGTCTCCCCAGGACTGGGCCCTCCTTGTCCTCTCAGTGGGTTCCACCCTGTCTTGTCTCCCCCAGATCTCTTCATGCAAGAAGCTTCCCATATTTTGTCACTCCCCACACAATCCCCTCCTTTGAAAATAGTCCACTTACCCAAACTTGTGGCCAAAGGGGGTCCTTTAGGATCCACTTGTAGGCTGGTGCCTTCGTCCAGCAGGGCCTGGAGTTTCGTTCGTCTGTCCAGCCTCCTTCATGCAACATCCATGTGCCCAATATGGGCCACGACCTCTACGACGCAGGCAAGGATTCTAGAAGCGTTTCTGTGCTCACGGGCACAGCTCCAGGAGCAGCCTGACTTTTAATGGAGTTGGCAGCCCTTGTTCTGATTCCAGGAGAGAGAAGTGTCTAGAAGGATGCCAGTGGGCTTGGGTGTGACTGATGCCGTTTCCTTAGGGGAGGCCACCTCCTGTGAGGTCACCCTGTGATAGTGATGAGTGAGGCTGGACAGCAGGAGGAACTTCTAAAGACTCAAAGTTAAAGGAAAGATTTCCAGGTTTCAGTGAAGCTTTTGGGAAAGGATGATGTTAACCTTTTCAGGCTCTGTGGGAGCAGAGGGGTCTGTGTGTCTGGAAGGATTTACTTCGACCCAGGTAGGACTGACCCCAAAGAGGGATGGCCACTTCCTCTTTCCAGAACCCTGACTCATCCACACTCAGGGCAATCCCACTCACAATTTCTCAGATGATTGTTTGTTCCTTGGCCAGAAATCTGGTTCTTGAACTCCGTCTCCTATTCTTTTCATGATCTGGGAACAAACCATCTTTGGGAACCAAATGCAGCTTCAACTTATGGAGCCAAAAGAACAGAGAGGCAGAGTCATTTCTAGACAGTGACACTGCAAACCTGCAAGGAGCTAGGAATGTCCCCTTATGGGAATGCCATCTTCTCTTTTTTGCATGGGAAGGGAAAGGATGTGACCCTGGGGGGAAAGGGCACGGTTGGTGAGAGCAGAGAGTGGTATCAGCTAAGGAGCAACCCCCCCCCCCCCGCCCCCGACCTCCGCCCAGCCAGCCCGGATCCAAACGTGCACATGATGGAAATGTCTTCACAGCCAAGGGCCCCTCCTTCCCAAGGAGAAAATCCCACAAGTGGGGAACATCTGGATCAAACCACAGCCATGAAAGCACAACATCAAACGAGGGTTTCCCAGCGACCCTCCCCGCAGGCCCTGCTCCAAGAGAAATTGCAGATCTTCCTGCTTGAAGCTTTTAAGTGTCACAGAACCCCCTCAAGTTTGGGATCACTCCTTATTCACTGGAGACAGATGTCCCTGAGTGAGCATGGTTGGGTTTGATTACCCCCAGCGGGAGAGGGTGTGTGTGACCTGATCCTGGCCGTGTTGGGGGGTAGCCCGGGATTTAAAGCCGTGATGAGGGGCTCCAGCAGTTCAGGCTGGGGGCTGGGGAGAGACAGGGGACAGGTGGGCCTTTTAAAACGTGCCTACATCAAAGGTTTGAGTAGGCTCCCTTCCCAGCGTCGGCGCCTGCAGGGCAAGAAAAGTGCTGATTTCACCACATAACTGCACGTAGGATGGATCTCAGTCTGAGAACTTCTGGGGAATGTGGAGAGGGGAGGGAGGGTGCTCCCGAGAGGGGAGGAGAGGCCAAAGGGGGTTTCTCATTTCCAAAATAGCCTGCCTAGGCCAAGGGAAATGGGACCAGAGTCTGCCTCCTTCCTACTCAGCCCCTGCAGAGGGAGATCAGGAGGGAGGGGTGCGTTCTTCCAGGGTGGGGAGGCTGGAGCAGCCGCAGCAGTGGGAGGTGGGCCCGGGATCACAGATGGAGGTCCAGGCGGAAGCAGGGCCATCTTCCCCAAAGGTGTGAAGGAGGAAGGACCGCAGACCATGTAATTCTAGGAGACAGTAGGCTCTTCCCTCTCTACCACCCAGGGTCCTTCCAGACCCAGGAATCAGAGGGCACCCGGCCATCATGTTGGCAGCGTGGGATGGACTGCGGGGCAGACGGGTTGCGGGGGAGCACCCCAGGGCCGGAATCCCAGTTCAGATTTGAGTAATCTGCCCAGAGGATGTGTGAGAGAGTGTGCTGGCACGTGGGCACCCCACTGTGATCTTGGTTTAAGAAGCCAATGGTTTATGCTTATGGTGGAAGGTGACCTTCAGTTGGGAGGGGTAAGGAGAAGAAGGAGTACCATTTGCTTCATTATATTAGCCACCCCCCACCCCCCCATTTCAGGATGCCTTCCCCTCCCCTTTCCTCTCAGAGGGTTAGAAGTGTGTGTGGTGCTCTGGTGATGCCGGGTGTACCCATAGTGTTGGTCCCACTTGCTTCATAAAGGTCTATTTACAGTTTCCTTTCCCATCTGGGCTGAGAGCACCTTGAAGGCACAAACCCCCTTACTCTTCCTGTGTTCCTGGCGCCTGGCGCAGTGCGTGTTCCTAGCACCTGGTGCAGTGCCTGGCAGAGAGCGGGTGCTCAGTGATGTTCCCCGTTTTCCCAAGGCCATTGTTGGGAAAACAAAGGACACCCACATGATGATTCTTCAGCATCCTGGAAGCCTCTGAGGGGATCCTAGCTCCTGGCCTACCTCCTCGGGGAGGATTCTCGCTGACAGCTCTTTCTCCCACCTCTGAAATTTATTATCCATAAAGTTCACCTTCATGGTCAGGTTTATTTTATTCTTATTTTTTAAAGTTTATTTATTTATTTATTTAGTTTTGAGAGAGAGAGAGACAGATAGACAGACGCAGGGAGAGACAGAGAATCCCAAGCAGGCTCCACCCTGTCGGCATGGAGCCCAACTTGGGGCTCAAACTCATGAACCCTGAGATCGTGACCTGAGCCGAAATCAAGACTCCGACGCTTAACCTACTGGGCCACCCAGGCGCCCCTATTTTATTTTTAAAAATCTGGGATGGATCTGTCTCTTTTTTGTCACATACGACCCAGTGCTCTTTGGGACCAGGCTCTTTGCCCCTACTCTTTCTATGGCCCTCTGTACCAGGAGGAAGAAGGAGTTCAGTCAAGGTCGGTTAGCTATTGACTGGCTGACCCTCTCCTCTGAATGCCGGTGTCTCAGTCTTTGATGTTGTAGCTCATCGGGGGCTCTGATGGCTGAGCCTCTGTGAGCTGCTGAGGTGGGGATGTCTTGGCCTGATGGGGTGGATAGGACACATGAAGGAGCCCTTGTCCCAGTCAGGGGAGGACACGGGGGCCTGAATGACCACAGGCTGAGAGAATGCTTGAGGGGGATGTCGTGGAAATGACAGAGGTCAGTAGGTTTTATTCCGAAAGACTCTTTGGGAGTGGAGAGAATGAATGCCCAGAAGGGCGGGCGAGGCAGAGCGTGAAGGAGGGTATCCAGGTGGGTTAGGCTTGCAGAGGGTGCGGAGGCTAAAGCAGCTTTGCCTGCTGGTGAAGGCCCACGTGTGAGCCTGGCAGGCTTATGTCTGGGAGGGACGGGGCAACGGTCAACATTCCTCTACACCGTGAGGATTGCACCCACCCCCTCCATTACCTGCTCACACCCCTCCCCAGGCTGGAGCCCAGACGGGATCTCATGTCTTCCGGTGATTTCTAGGCCCAGCCTCACCTGTACTCAGGCGACTTCACCAAGTTCGGGTCAGGCCAGCTTTGCTCCATACCCTCGAGCGAGCTCCTCCCAGGGACGGAGCTGCCTTTGAAGTCAATGGAGAGAAGATTGGTGAGCTGTGTGCCGAGCCTAGATCTCTCAGCATCGGTGAGGCAGGGAGGGTCTCCCCTTTGAGTCCTTTCTCCGGGGGGGTTGAGGTGTTGACACATTAGCTGTCAAGAGGTAGGTGTTTCACCCTTGAATGCTGTGTGAGGCTGCCTGAGTCCCATGCTTCTCTGGGCTGCAGGGTGGCCGCCCTGCTCAGCTCCGGGAGCCCGCATTCACTGCACTCCTGGAGCACAACTCTAGGTGGTGCCATTCACATAGAATTCAGGATGCACGGTGTCCTCCCCGCCCCCCCCCCCCATGCCCCAAATTGTGTGATGGTGGGCCACGGTCATGTCCTTCTGGGGTCAAGGTTCTGTTTACCAGCTCAAGCTGGTCAACCTGAGGACTAGGGATATTCAAGTGAGGCTTTGCCCAGAGCCCCGTGTCTGGAATGATCTCTGAAGTTAAGTCCTCCTGGGAAGTGGGCACCAGGAAACCAGAGCTTCTCCTGGAACAATAGGGCCTCGGAGGAGCGTGCAGTCTTTGACTAGGTAGCAGGGCGTAGAAATGACAAATTCCATCCACCGGGGAAGGAAATGGCCAGATATGCCCGGATTGAGGAGGATAGCCCACATGCAAGCACCCGGTGCGGCCCGGCACTCAGTAGGTGTGGGGCGGGTTGGCACCAGTGTCTGTGCTCCAGTCTCTAGGTCTGGGGCTCCGGGAAGCAGGAAGACCTATAGCCTCCACCTCCAGGCTCGCGCGTGGGAGCCTGCTGAAATCTGAAATGGGATCCTGACCCAGATGGGGCTCAGGAATTTGTTTCCTTTTCTTTTTCTCCTTCTTAGGGAAGACTTAGTTCACTGTTTAGGATGAAAAATAACAACCAGATGAACGAAGTCAGGATCATCAGGAATGATAAATAATACACTCCAGATGTGGCTCCAGACAACAGCCTTGGAAAGAGCGCACCGACTCTATATTCACCTTGCGCGGGAGAGCCCCTTAGCGCGACAAGGGGCAATGACACAAGTGTTGGTAACTCCTCTTTGGAATTTGTCTTCAGGGTGGGCGACTCCGTTTTTTGGATGTCCTTATTGGCGACAAACCTTAACTTGTGCTTTTTGGGGATCAGTCAAAAATTAATTTATAGTTAATAATGGTCATCTTGAATATTTTGTAGAATGGCTATAAAGTCCATCTCCAAAAAATTTTTTTAATGTTTATTTTTGAGAGAGAGAGAGACAGAGCACAAGTGGGGGACAGGCAGAGAGAGAGGGAGACACAGAATTGGAAGCAGGCTCCAGGCTCCAAGCCGTCAGCACAGAGCTCAACACAGGGTGCAAACTCATGAACTGGGGCTCAAACTCATAAACTGGGGCTCGAACTCATGAACCGTGAGATCATGACCTGAGTCGAAGACACATGCTCAACTGACTGAGCCACCCAGGCACCCCCATAAAGTCCATCTTAAAAAGAGGGCAGGGGGCGCCTGGGGTGGCTCAGTCAGTTGAGCATCTGACTTCGGCTCAGGTCATAATCTCATGGTGCATGGGTTCAAGCCCTGCGTTGGGCTCTGTGCTGACAGCTCAGAGCCTGGAGCCTGCTTGGGATTCTGTGTCTCCCTCTCTCTCTGCCCCTCCCCTGCTGACGCTCTGTCTCTCTCTCTCAAAAATAAATAAACACGAGAAAAAGAGACTTCGCAGAAGTGTTTTAATCAATAGAGGTACATGTGGAATAAGTATATGTCCTTCTGAGAACCTTTTGTTTGTTCTCCTGTGTTTGTTTAAAAAGCTAATCACAGATATATATCCCATATTGTATTCTATATAATAAAATAATGTAGTATGATGTGGAAGGCTGTATTTTAACCACTTCCTCCTTCTCTTCCTGTTACAAATTAATGCCTCTGATGATGTAGAACGCATTTGCTTTTGCCAAGGAAGGGAGGGAACAGAAGCATCAGGCAGACCCAAGGGAAGATTTGGTACAATGACTGGGGGAGAAGGTTTGGATCCCCATCTACACCCAAGACTTGCCTAGCTCTGCACTCCTCCCTGGACCAGCTCTGCGTTCATTTTTCCAGAAGATTTGGTCAACCAGGCAGAGTGTACTCAGCCCTTTTGTGTGGGGGAGGTTAAGTTTCTTAGCTTGGTTGCCTGTCATTCACCTGCAAAAATCAGCCCTGAAGTCTAAGGGAGGGAACCTGCTGCTTTGTGAATTACATAAAAATGTATTTTTCACAAAAATGGAGGGGGTGAGGTCAAAATGAATCTACACAGCAAGCCCCTCTATAACAATTATTCGTTAACTTGAACCAAGACCTCTCCAGTTGGCGAAGTTGCCAGAAAGTTTCCATTCCTGGAGAAAGACCAGGAAGAAGCGGGTGGCACCCGATCGGGGAGCCTGAGTGACAGTCTCAGGAATACTTGCCCTCCCTGAGCAGTGGTTTTCTGTCCATTCGGAGAGGCTCCTGTCTCCGGGCTGGAGTTGGGTGAGTGGAGATGGCGGTGGGCGTGACCACCTGGGCTGGGGACAGAGGGAGGGATGGAATGACCTCCAGGAGGCCTAGCCAGGCAGAACGCTCAGTGCTCCTTCGCTGATAGACCAAGCTGCAAATCAGGGATTTATTAGGAGCTGAGACTCATTTTCCCACCCTTTATAGCCCTGACGACTCAGAGCCAAACTCTGGCAAGGGGCTTCCTCATGGTTTTAATTAGACAATTAATTTTTTATTGGGTCGTTTGATTTCCGGAGCCGACTCCACGCTCCCTCTTATCTCCCACCTGCCTCCCAGCTGTGAACAGCCAAGGGGAGATGGGGGATTCAGGGAGGGGTGCACAGAAAAAACGCCTTGGTCTCCATTTGAGCTGATTTAGGAGTCGGTGGGTGGGTGGGTGAGGGGGCGGGAGTCCCTCTGCCACCCTCGGCAGGTCCAGCTCCAGAGACACTATCCAGAGCTCAGACCTGGGCTTGCGGGGTCCGCACAAAGGCATTCTTAGCTGCTCCTCCCAGGCTTCTCCCAAGCTGTTGGGCTAATTAGTAACACGGGGTGGGAGTGGGGGCAGGGAACAGTGCTCGAAGTGCATTAGCGGCATTTCTGGTGCTTAAATCCCCCTGGTGCTCCGAGACTGTTTACCCTCTACCCAGGGATTAGGAACCTGTTTGAGTTAGAAGGGCAGACAGAGGCCAGGGCTTGGCTCTGTCCCCCACCTGCTTGTCGGAGCTGGGGCAGGGGCGCTGAGCCAGCAGAAAAAAAAAAAGAAAGAAATGGGAGAAACCTGTCTCCAATCTATCTGCCTTATTGATCTCCCTGGCGTCCAGCTGCTGGCCTGCTTTTGAATCTTGATCCTCTCCACTCCTGCTTCACCCCTCGCCAACTGTCCTTGTGGTCAAATACCAACCTGGCTCGGAAAGGTGGGGAGGAAGGAAGGAGGGAAGGGACACACGTGTTAGCGGTGGGGATGAGCCCGGCGTCGGCGCGGGGGGGGGGGGTCCCCTATTCGCCATAGATGTTCTCTTGGAGGAGAGGGGAGTCGTCTCCCAAGATTTCGGACCCTCCCCGTACTCCACCCCGAAAAAGAAAAGGAGGCTAGACTCAAGAAAGAACTTACGCACTTCCGGTCGCAGAAATGAGTGGCTCCCTCTTTTAGACTTTTATGATTTGGCCAGGCCAATATTTTATTGAGAACGGCATTGCTCAGAGGCCTTAACATGGAATTGTGGGGAGAGAACTATTTCCTCAGGTGTCCTGTTGGTGGGGACATTGTCACTTGTTGTTCCAGCATAAGGACTCCTGAAAGCGTGTAGACAGACACACACACTGACAGCCACTCGGAAGCAAGCTGACAAGTGTCTGCAGACACAGAAGTGGGCTCGAGCGTCTGGGGACAGGGCTCTGGGGCCCTCACAGAGAGGACAAGCCCGCCAAATGAATAAGTCAGGATGCCATTCAAAGGGGCTGTGGCGACCCTCCTCGCCGCCCATGTCCTCCTCGAGTGTGAACACAACATCAGCACTGGGGAGAGTGCGGAACCCACCCCCCCCCCCCGCCCCGAACACCCCCAGTGGGGGCGGGGAGAGCACCAGCTTCCCTCCAGTCTGGTCCGGGACTGGAAGAAAAAATAGCGCATATTTACACTGGATTGTGAAGACGCAAAGATAAAAGGACCCAGAAATCAAGGGGACCCCAGAAGCTCTGTGTGAAGACCCCTGGATGTAGAATTTGTTCTGCAAACAGATCCTCTCTTTTTCTGGGAAAACTCACACTGAGCCATCCCTCTGCTAGGCTTTGAGGTGGTTCTGCATTGAGAGAAAGGGGGCAGCCCCGAAGTGGGCCTTCTTGGCACACAGTCCTGCCTCCCCCTGGGGCGTATGCCTGTGATAGCATGTCCGCTATCTCCCCAGCTGTGCAGAAACCCACAGAAGAAAGGTTGTGTGTATGGGGGTGGGGGCGAAAGGCAGAGCAGGCCTGAGGTCATCCATGACACTTGTGCTTCCGCGTGGCTCCCAGGAAGAAAGAATTCACACCTTCCAGGGCTCTGGCGCTGGGTTAGGGGTGGTGTGGCGTGTGTCCGTGGGGATCCCGAGTGGGCACCTGAGACACTAGAAACAAAGGGGGCAGGAGCGCAGGCAAACCTCCATCAGAGAAGTTAGTTACGTGAGGGGTAGGGGAGCTCAGCATCCATCGTAGGGAGAGGGGGGAGAGAGAGAGACGGCGAAGAGAATGTGAGAAAGAGAAGAAATAAAAATGAAGGCACTGAAAGAGAGAGCAAACTAACAGAGACCCACACAAAGACAGGCAGGGAAACGTCCATGTGTGAGTCAGGGGAACGTGTGGCAGGCGGCCGGAGGCGGGGAAGGGAGAGTCGTGGGAGGGTCAGCGGCCAAAACAATTGGCTGGGGACAGGGACAGGCAGGCGGGGCAGGCAAGAGCTGCAGAGAAACACCGGCTGGCAGGGCAGAGGAGAGGGGTGGCTGTGGACCCCGCGTCTCCCAGCCCCCAAGTTTCCGGCACCCGTCCTCTTGCCCTCTCCCTGAGCCCAGGGACTGACGGGACTGCAGGCTCTCTGGGTCCTGGGTGGATTTGAATAATTAAGTCATCTGGATTCTTATGATTTACCATTTTCAATGATAAATAGACAGCGCCCAAGCCAGCCAGTTGGCAAAACTCTGGCTGCTAGTTATAATTTGTCAAGCTGCCAGCAGATTCATGTTTTATGCTAATTGAGAGAGACTCATTGACTGGGGGAGGCAGTGACCGGGTCAGCTCTTTCCTCAGGCACCCCAGAGGTCGAGAGGTCGGGGGAGAAAGGCCGAGGCTGGTATGGATTTTCTGTAAGGGTCAGGGTAATTTTATAATAATTCAGCGGGTACACACACTCTTGCATACACAGAGGGTCATGTATGCAGAGATATGTTCGGATCTGTGTGCAGCCTGGCCCCCAGCACGCACGCGCACACACGCACCTGCTCCCGTGCGGGTGTCTGGGCCCAGTGCACACAAGCCTGGTGCAGAAATGCTTGTCCACCTCCCCCCTTGAGCTCACTTGCATATGCACACCCTTGCTGTCACCTTCAGGCACGTGATTGCACCAAGGCAAACCCTAAGTCGGCTAAGCAATCCAGAGAAACACGTCACCCTGCACAGCAACAATGCACACCTCAAGGATGGAAAGGTACCTATGGAGGGCTCTTTTGCTGACCCTCCCAAACCCTTTATTTCAGGGCTTTCCTGTCTGCCAATCCCAGTGCATGTTTCTCGCTCCCCATTCTGGTATTTTTCCAGTGGGGGAAACAGAGGAGACCCAGGGCCGTCCTGTCTTTGCACCGACTGGGTCTGGGCAGCGGGAGCTGGGAAGCCAGGGGCTCTGAGACCAGGCGCATGGAAGGCTGCAGTCAAAATCAGCCTGAGTCCAGACTTTCTTTTCCATTGATTTGTTTATTTGTAGATCTGTCCACACACACACTGAAGCCTTATAGGGGCAAGAATTGCTTTCGACAGTCAAGACAAACTGAGTTAGGGGTGATGCTTTGCACATAGTAAGTACTAAATAAATACAGTAGAATGACCAGCTGAAATGACTGACTTTTAGATGGAGGAAATTGCTCATTTCCCTTCTGTTCTTCCACCTCCACAAGCCTTTATATCATCAACGGGTTTGAAAGGCCAGAGAAGAGGTGTGGGTCTGGGTAAAGACCTTCTATTCCTTTCTTTTTTTATTAAGTAATTTCTATGCCCAATGTGGGCTTGAACTCACGACCCTGAGATCAAGACTCACATGCTCCACTGAATGAGCCAGCCAGGTGCCCCAAGACTTCTATTCTGGGATGCTAGAAATCTGGGTGTGATTTTAAGATGCTAATTTTATACCAATTGAAGCAATCTGGTCTGACTTTGACCCCAAAAGGCCTTCAAAATGGATCACTGAGCAAGGGAGGACCGAGGAAGGAGCATCTGTCCTCCCTCCTCCCCAGAAGAGAATTTGAATTCACTGTGAGTAGCTTATGAGCAAGGCTGGAAGCTGGAGTTCATTACCGTCAGCAGCTAGAAGGTTTGGTGGGGGTAGGGTACAGGGAATGACTAGGGGAGTGGGGAGGGACATTTTATTTCCCTCAGTGAGGGAGAACACAACAGCACGCAGACATGGGCAGAGGCCGAGACAGCAAGGAGAGCGCAACGGCAGAAACTTCTTCCGGCGTCAGGCTCCAGAGCGCGGCTGTTCGCTCTGCCGGCCGAGATTCCGGATCCTGCGAAGTGAAGGAGGTTCCCACCTTCCCTGAGGGGCCAGTTGAGGCAAGGAAGCTGCGTTGGGCAGTCTGTATCCCTTCCACCAAGACCTGGAATGAGCGGCCTCCCTTCTCAGCAGAGCAGATGGGGATGGCTGCGGGCCTGGCTAATCAAGGGGTGTGTTCCTCGGAGAGATAGCCAAGAGCCAAGAGAGGAGCAGCCTCTCCATCCAAGGGAAAGAGGACCCCTAAAATGCATCGGGAATAGGGAAACAGGCTTTGCTTCTTTAATAGTTTGAGGCTCTGACCTGGCATCACTGACCTCTCTTCCCCCACCCCCAGCACCCCCATCTACTGAGGCAAGGGGAGCTCTTGGAGGCCCTCACTCGCCCTGGGAGAGAATGGCCTTGGGGACACCAGCAACCCCACCCCCGTGGGCAGGGGCAGGCCAGCAGATCGGTGAGGTGGGGAAAGATTTCCTGGGATGAGCCACTGGGATGTGGTCTCTATTAATCACAACTGATAGAGAAAACCAGTTGATTCATCCCGCACCTGATCAGCAAAGCTTACCCCCCATTTTGCCCCTCATCTCCCAGTCCCAGTACTGCATCCACATCATGAACTCCTGAGGGCAGGCCTCAGGTTATTAGCCTGCCTGAAGTTCCCACAGCAAAGCCTCAGGGCAGGGGGCACAAAGACAGTACAAGAGTCCCAGCCTGGGCTAGATGATAAAGGAAAGAGAGAACCTAAAGAACAGGAAGAAGGAGGGAAGGGAGCAAGAGAGAGGGGGGGAGGAGGAAATGAAGGAAAGAAGTAGCTTGAGAGAAGGGGAGGAAGTCTAGAAGCGCAGTGCTGGGAAGCACTGGACCGAGCCCCCCCCCCCCGCCCCCGCCCGAGAGGGGCTGCAAGGCTTACTGTGGGCACCAGCTGGCCATGTGAAGGTCCCTCAAGCCCATCCCCAAGGCTCGTGCTGCCCTTGGAAGATCTGGGTGATCTCAGCCACTGTCCCCTCTGCACTCCTGGGAGTTCATTACCGTCAGCAGCTAGAAGGTTTGGTGGGGGTAGGGTACAGGGAAGGACTAGGGGAGTGGGGAGGGACATTTTATTTTCCTGTCCCCCTCCCCCCCGCCCCGAACCCCTCAGTGAGGCAGAAAACAACAGCAAGCAGAAACGGGCAGAGGCCAAGGCAGCAAGGAGAGCCCAATGGCAGTGTCCCCTCTGCACTCCTGGGAAACAAAGGAGTTACCTAATTGGCTTTAAGAGACCCTCTGAATCAAACTGGGCAGTTGTCCCCGGCGCAAATGAACGGGGCGTGGGAGTGTAGGCCCCACGCGCCACAGACACACAATAACCCCAAGTTCATTCCTCTGCAGCGCAGTCTAAAGCCCCTTTGCCAATTAACGTCTTTGTGTGTGTGAGTTCAGTGCTATATCCTGCAAAGCTCAACTCCACTTGCCCCTGTAGGAAACGTCCTCATTCTCTTTCAAAACTGAGGTTCCTTCTCCGGTTCCTCCAGCACTGGACAACCTCATGCCGAGCTCTTTACAAGTTCACACAATCCTTTCTGGTGTAGAGAAACCTTGTGCCCTGGCAGGAAGTTTTCTGGGGCATGGAGAGAGAGAAGAATGGCAAAGGAGGATTTTTCTTCTCACCAATGAACATGCCCTTGCTGGGGAGGACCAGGCCTCATCTTCACCGCTCTCTCCCCCACGCAAATACAGACAGGCGAACCAAAATTACAGAAGAACCCTCCAGCACAAAGGACACATTTGACCTAAGATCACACTGAGGCCCAAGGTCACAGGGCGGAACAAAAGCAGTCAGTCTGCAGCCAGCCTCTGCCAGCAAGGTCAGGGTGGAGGCTCTCGGGGCTGGGGGCAAGGAGACAAGCCAGGGCTGTGTGGCCACTGGTCCCCCCATCTCTAAACTGCCTCTTCGGCTCCGCGTTCTGGTTTTGGAACCAGATCTTGACCTGCTGCGCCTCCAGGCCCGCTGTGCTGGGTTTGAGGCTGGCATGGCTGCAGGAAGAAGTCCTTCTTCCAGCTCAGTCAGCTGCTTCTCCTGGGAGAAGCTGGGCGCAAGGGGACGGCTGAACCCCCACCTCCCTCCGGGGCACCACTGGGGTCCTGGGCAGCCGGGGTGGGAGGCCAGGGCCCAGGTAGCCCCAGGGGAAGCCAGTAGGGCGCCCGGGCGCCTGGGAGACCCTGGCTGGGCCACCGCGGCCTGTCTCCCTCCTCCTTCCCTCCCTGTGCACCTCCAAATCAGGATCCCCTTTCTGTTAGGCTGGTTTCCGGCTCTGCTTTTCTTTTTCTCTCTTTATTTCTCATTTCCCCCCCCTTCTTTTGTTCTCTTTCTGCCCCACCTTCGCTGTTTTTTTCTCTATATTCTTCCCTCCCTTCACCTTCCTTTTCTTTTCCCGTTCCCCCCTTTCTCTTTCTGTCTTCTGTTGCTTTTACTTTTTTCTTTCTTGTTTCCTTCCCTTTTCTTTTACTTTCTAGCTCCCTCTTTTCACCCCTTTGCTTTCCCTTCCCGTCGTTTCCCCCCCTCACAAAACAGGCGAATCCTGCACCTTTGTTCTGTCCCTTATCAAAATTTTTTCATCTTCTCTTCTCTCCCACTCAGCCTCCGGGAGGCCCTTCCTCTGTCCCCAGCTCTGGGGCTTTTTCGAATCTTTTCTTCCCTCGCTGGTCTTTTATCTTTGTGGTTCTCAAATTTTCTAGTCCTTTGTGCTGTTTCCTCAACCTTCTTTCCTTTGTTTCTAAGTCCTCTCTCTGCAATGGAAATTTAGCCTAAAACTGCCCCCTCCCCAGGCTGGGGCTCTGTCCTGTGTCAGGCCAGCCATCCTTCATGCCATTCTGTGTTGACTTCCCCCCAACTTGGGGGCCAAATGCAAGGGCCCAGGAATGGGACGGTTCCCCCTAGTTGAGAAGGCAGGGCCGAGTCCACAGCCCCCCACTACAGGCTTAGAGGAGCCTTGCCAAATTGTTGTCTCTCCATCAATCCTAATAAAAAAGAGAAAGAGGAAGAAAAGAAAGGGAAGAGTAAAAGAGAGAGAGCCCCGCAGATTATGGGAGGAGGTAGGGTGAGTGTCGGGGCGGTAGGGGCAAAACAAGACTGGATTCATCAAGAGGGGGACAAAGCCCAGAGCCAGGCACCTCCTCTTGGTGCACCCAGCGCCTAGGCAGCTGCCCTATCAGCTCTGGGATTGGGGCAGCCGGAGACCTTCCGCTCAAGTCCTCTGGGCTGGAGAGGTGGTAGGGCCACAGAACGGGAGGAAAGAAAAGGGCTTAGTTTGGGTATCAATCACCTTCATGTCTGCCCCTGGATAGTCCTTCTCAAGACCAGGTCCCTAGGCAGTGCGGGGCTGCGACCCTCCTAAACCTCTTAGCCAGGAGGGCCCAATTCCGGGGGCTCGGGTAGGAGCAGGTGCCGGACAGCCAGCCGCTGCATCACCAGCAGAAAAACCCCGGGCGCAGCGAAAACAAAGGCCTGGGCGAATCTGCAGCTCCTAACAGAGCAGGGCCAAGCAGCCTCTGGAAGTTCGGGCTGGGCAGGGGCCAGGGACACCACGCGCTGGCGTGGGAATTCTCCCTCCTGGGATGCACAACCCCTCCTGGACCTTTCCAAGAACTGGTTCAAATTTGCCCTCAGCAGCCTGCCCGGTTTTTTAGGGCAGGACGCACAAACCTCCGGTGCAACGGAGACCATCCGGTTTGGGCCGGGCCTCCCCTTCCAAGAACACAGGGCTCTGAGAGTTACCCCCCCTCCGCCCCGCCTTGCCAGTGCACCTGCAGCGGCCTCCACCCTCACCTGCTTTCCCAGATCACGCCGCAAGCCCCCGCCCTGGCTTGCCTACTCCCCCCACTCTCAATCCGGGGACCCCCAAGTTCAGTCGCGCCTTCCCGACCCACCCTCTGCAACTTGACTCCTTTTAGAAGAGCCATCTCTTCCTCCCAGGACTTCTCTTGTGTGTAGATGAGGGGCAATCTCAGCTCCGGAACTGGGTAAGGGGCTCATCTCTTTGCCCTCCCTTGAGCGCTGGAGAAAGTAGGAAGATTGTGCTGGGGGTGGGGGTTGGCGGGGAGAAGCACTCCTCTGATTTCATCTCAAGGAGATGGGTCTCTGGATCAAAATGGGTTTACAAGGAAAAGAAGAAGAAATGTGGGAGTTGTTCCCTCTCTCGTGTCATTATTAACTTAAAATAATGCCCGCGAAAGGTCCCGGGGCAGCAGGGGCGAGGTCTTCCCGAGCTGAGGCTCTAGACTGATAACCCCGCCCCCTACCCCAGCAGAGTGGGAAACTATTTTCGGCTAGTACTTCTCTCCCTTTCCGCCGGGAGACCCTGTGGGGATCTCCAAGCGTCTCTAAGAGTTTGCTGGGTGAGCAGGTTCGGGACACTGACAATCCACCCTGACTGGGAGATAAGCAAAGAGATCCTTCCTCCAGTATGGGGATCACTGCAGCCCTCCTTCCCACATTAAGCGTCAAAACCCCAACTCTACTCTCTTCTCCACCTTCCTTCAGAAAACTTTCCTGAAGTTTCCACCAAGTTGCGGTTGGGGAAAGAAGAAACCAGACTCTTTGGGTCTCCAGGCCCCCACTTTCTCTCGTCCTCCCCAGTTTCACAAGTAATCCTCCTACCTCTGCCAGCTGCCACCGGAGTCCCCAAACTCGGGGGAGGAAAGTCGCTCTGGACCCATTTATTTGACAGACGCCCTGCCCCAACCCAAATTCCTCCAAGGGTGGACAGATTAGTATCTGCCGGTAGGGGAAGCGGGATGGAGTAAGGAGGAGAGAGACAGAGAGAGGAGAGACAGATTGTCCTCAGGCGGAAACCCACGCACCCCTCCAGAGCCCGGCTCACCTGCCCCAGACGGACTCCTCTTGATTTTTAATCCGTTCAAAAGTTTGTCCTTCTCTCAAACAGTCCCAGGAGGGGCGCAAATTTGGCAGTCGGGTTGCCCCTGAGGGCGCAGGCGCCTGATCCGGAGCGAGCCCCAGGGAAGCACCTTCCCCAAAGTGTGGGCTGAAGCAGTGATCCGGGGAGGATATTCAAGCGCCCGGGACAAGGGGCCAGGCTGCTTTTGCCCTGGGACCGCCGCGGGCCGAGTGGGCGCTGTAAGAGGGAGTGGCCAGCGGGGCCGGCTCGGCCCGGGGACTGGGAGGAGAGGACCCTGGGTCCCTGGCGACGTCTGTTAGCTTCCTCCAGTGTGTGCCCTCCCGGGTGTGTCCCAGCCAACAACATTCTTTCAACCCCTTCTGGGCCGGCCACTCAGGGCCGGGACAAGGCGAAGAAGGAGAGTGAGGGGGCGAAGAGACCCCCCTCGTTAGCCCCTCCCTAAACCCCGCGCCACCGGTCCCCCCCTTTCCTGCCCAGAGCCAAGGGACAGACAGAGAATTGCAACTAGAAATTCGATCGATTGGTACGAGGGACCACGTGGTCCAGGGTTGGCCAATGACCAGGACGCCCGGGATGAGCTAATAATGGAAGCAATTTGTAACTTTCAGTAGCTCTCTAGGCCTGAGTACTGGAGGGAGGGAGACGCGCCGAGGTGGGGAGGTGGGTACCCCTAGTCCTTGTACTCTCCTCTCTCGAGCAGGGGCACCCGGAGCCCCTATTCCTCTTTATCCCCAACACGCAGACACTCGCAGGGTCCCGCGCCCACTTCTGTACGGCAGCCGCCGCTCCAGAGCAAGGTAAGCCGGTCTTCCACCCCCTCCCCCATCCTTTCTGGCACCTGCAAACTACGTCCCCCTTCCTGCCCCATTACGCAATTTAAATCCGATTTTCTTTTTCTCGCAGTTGAAAGGAAGGGATCCTTTTATTTATTGTTTGTATAATCTATTTCAGATCTGGGCAAAGATTAAATTCGGATTAGTATAGTTTTCTCAGGGGAGGGTGGGTGGTACTTTTTAGATCAATTTTGTATTTCCTTCTTTTGGGGAGGAGCAGTCTACTTACGGAGAGTTTACTTTTCTTTGGGGGTGAGTTACACCTTCTGTTTTTGCAAGTTTCACTTCTCTGATGATGTCAATTTCCCGCCTTTCTCCATCCCATTTTTCAATTTCAATATTTACCAATAATCAGTTAATGGATTTCAAGTTTCTTTCTTTTTTCTCCTTCCACACTCGTTTTTTAGTTGTTGCTGAATCTCCATGATTTTTTTTTTCCCCTCCGTGTGAAACTGTTAGTCTTGTGTTGATTTCTCTTTTTGTTTGGTAAATGAATTTATTGTTTGGGAAGCTCTATGGGGGTGTGAACAAGGTCTCTTTTGATTAATTCCAACCCCCTCCTCTTTTGAAGAATAATTTACTTGAAGTAGTTTATGCTTTATCCTCATTTTTGTTTAATCTCTCAATTTTGATGTATTTTACCTCCTTTTAAAACCTGACTTGTTCTTTAAATTTAATCTTTACATGTTAAATCGTTTTTAAAGTTTTTATTTAATAAACTTCACCATTTTATACATTTGCTTACCCTTCCCCAGCCTCCTTTGCACTCCTTTCTCCTTCATTTCAGGACCCTCACCCCCAACCTCCACAATTCCCAGCTTCAAATTTGACTCACCCTGCCAGCCAAAGAGGGACACCTAGGAAGAAGCAATGTCCTGCTTGGGTCAAAGCCTACATTCAGGGTTCTAGTTCTCCCCCTCTCCCCCATCGAGCCAGCAAAATCAGGGAAAGAAAAATTTCTGTTTGACTTTTTAGTCTAGGACTGAGCTCTTTCTCCTTGCCTTTATCCTGGGCAACTTTTTGGTACACAAAGTTGAAATTTTAATTCTCATCTTTTCCCTAAATTCTAAGAAAAGTACAAGCAGATCTTTGTACCTCCCCTAAATGTCAGCAGCTAGCTCAGGGTAAGCCTGTTGGGTTTCTTACCTTCTGGAAGAGGATTCCCAGAAGAAACACAATGTTTAGTCCTCTTTTTTACTTTTGATTAAGGTGGAGGTGGCAGGGATCAGGGCACCCCCATTTTGATCTCTGGCTCTGGCTTTGAACGGACACAAAGAAGGAAGGGCGAGCTGGCCTGAGACTCGATCACTTCTGGTCTGAGAGGTCTGGCTTAGGATAGTTTGGGGTAAATCTCACCTCTGAGGAGATTCTCATTTAGCAGTACTGTGAAGTAAACCATCAAAATGGTGTGATGAGGTTTTCAGCCTCTTTAGATCCAGTGCAAGTACAAAAATCAAATTGTTAGAGTAATCTGTTTCCCAAAGATCCACCTCCTGCGACTTTGTCTGTTTCCCGGAGGGAAACAGAACCCAACTGGGCAGAAGTAAAACTGCCACTGCCATTGCCCCTCCCCTCCGGGTTCTCCAGCTCCGTCATCACATTGACATTCTGGGCACATTTGGCCCAGCCCCCGTCCCCCGCTTCTCCCAAGTATGAATCTAAATTACTATTAATAAGGGGCCGCTCCAAGTTAATTGGCATTAAAAGAATTCATTTCAATTTGTTAATATTAAATGAACGCTCTGCACTTTAGCTCCCTTCTTCGCCCTGGATTCCCAGATGAGTGATGGCAAGTGGGGGTGGGGGAATAGAATGAGGATTTTATTTCTGACTCTCCAGCCTAGTCACTGCGGTGCCTCCCCAGGGGGCTGGAGATCAAGGCTCAGTGGGGGCCAGATTGGGGAACGTCCGGTGCTCTTTCTTTTTTTTTTTTTTTAAGTGAAATTCATCTGATTCTGTGGGAGCTGCAAATGTGGGAGAGGGCAGAGGGGAGCTGAGGGAGAGGGACAGTAGGGTTTGGGGGTAGTTTTGGTGGAGGGATGGGGGACTGTGGAGGGGTGGGGGTGGGGGAGTGGGGAGGAAAAAAGACAGAAATGCATGGGAGTGGTAGGAGGATAAGGGTTGTGGGCTGTGGGGGTAAAGCAGATTTGTCAAGGAAGGTGCTAAAACCCACCTAGAGAAGGAGGAGCTGGGGGTGAGGGTGGGAGATGTGGGGTAAAGCAGCTAGGGGATCTGAAGCTATCTAGCTGTGTGACTTTCGGCAAGTTGCTTAACTTTGCTCCCTTAAGTTTCTTGATCTGTAAAACTGGAATAATATTAACAGTAGCTATCTCAGGGGTTGTTTGGGATTTGATGAAATCCACGTGATGTGTTTTCCACGGGGCTTGGCACCTGGAAACTACCAGTAAATGCTAGCTCTTATTATAAAAAATTTTTTCTAACATTTATTTTTGAGACAGAGAGAGACAGAGCATGAACGGGGGAGGGGCAGAGAGAGAGGGAGACACAGAATCAGAAGCAGGCTCCAGGCTCTGAGCCATTAGCCCATAGCCCAACGCGGGGCTCGAACCCACGGGCCACGAGATCGTGACCTGAGCTGAAGTCAGACGCTTAACCGACTGAGCCACCCAGGCGCCCCGGTGCTAGCTCTTATTATAGCAGAGTGGTTAAGAGCATGGATTCTGGAGCCCGACTGCCTGGTTTTGAATCTCAGCCCTGCCTTAGGCTAGCTGTATGACCTGGGGCAAGTTACTTTACCTTTCCAGACGACAGTTTCCTCATCTGCAAAATGGAGTTAATAGTCCTAGCGCACAGGCTGTTGTGGAAGTGAAATGAGTCCATGTGTGTGACATGCCCGGAACAGTGTCAGTAGAGTGGGCAGTACTGTGTCAGCATTAGTTATTATGGATGTTGCTTTTCTAACCTGAGAAGGTTGGAGATAGAGGCGTGGAACCCCTTCGACGTTAAGGGCTCAATGGATTCTCTAAGCCTGATCAGCTCAACCCACTGATCTAACAGCTGGGGTGTACACAGTGGGGGCAGGAGAGAATGAAGCCCTGGGGCTCTGGAGGCTGAGATGCCTGAGTTCTTCCCCAGCCTCTGCTGTGGCTCTTGGCTTGGCCGTCCCTCTCAGTGCCCAGAGACTTCAAGAGGAAGTCACTTCTTTTTTTCCCTGTGGCGGCCCATGCTGGAGGAACTACTTTCTCGGTCTCATACCCCCCTTGGGTCAAGAATGAGTCTCTGGAGTGGGGGCTGGGGTGGGAAGTGGCTAAGTGGGAATGTTTTGGAATGCTTAGTCAGGGAAGACTTGCCGGAGGTGGAAAACACAGATCCAGGTGGGTTCAGGTGGGAAGGCAGTGAGGATGGGGGTAATGAAGAGGGCGGGGGGGGGGGGGGGGAGTGGTACACTGGCCAGGAAGGGGAGGGAGAAAAGGCCATGCAAAGGCTGGATGAGGCCAGGGGGCAAGGATCAGTTTGGCTTTGCTGGCGCCAAGTAAAATCGGTTACGTTTCTTGAGGACCTACTCTGTGCCCGGGCACAGGGTTATAGACTGGGTGTGTCCTGTTCGATGATCACAACAACCCTGACAAGTGAGTGTCTTATTCCTGTTTCCAGAAGAGTCTGTTGAAGCTCAGAGGGCTGCCCCATTTCGGGTCACACATTTGGTAGCTGGATTTGCCCGGCACTGACCCCCGTGCCTGAGCTGCCTGCAAAGCATGGCCTCCTCCCTTCCCTGGGGCTCGCCTCCCATTCCTACTGTGTCCCCGCGTTTGTAGTCACACTTAGTGACTGGGAACAGAGGGTAGAGAATGGGACAGGACCATGAGAAAGCGGCAGATGGGCAGTGGGGGCAGAAGCTTGTCTCACATGTTTGTGAAGAAGATGGATGGAGGGGTATTCTCCCTGGAGCAAGGCCTCCAAGTCACTGTCCTGTGACTGCTGTTCTTGGCATGACAGCCATCGGGGAGCACAGTGACCTCATGGGGGATCACATTGTTTTCTGGACTGTGGTCTCTAGCCCCCCTCCTTTGAGAGGGGAAGGGGAAGAGGGTGGTTCAGGTGTGGGTCTGAGCCCTGGATGAAGACCACTAGTTGTTCAATAAAACCCCTTCTCTCCTTGTTGCTTGAAAGCAGACGGCCTTGCGGCTGGACACCCATTTCGTGGCTGCACTTGCTGCCAGGTGTGGCCAGAGGGGAGTGGGAGCCAAGTAATGTCATCAGAGCCTTAAGACATTGGGTAAGTTCTTCTTTCGCGAGCTGGACCCGATGCACCTGGGACTGAGCTTTGACCATGCACTTGAGGACAAGTCCTTAAGAGAGAGCAAAGCAACCACATGGAAGGAAGCCACGTCTCTGACTGACCAGGTGGAACCGAACTGCCTGCCGTCGAGAAGTGCTCCACTGAGACTGTTACACGAAGAATAAACTTGTTTTCTCTAAGTTCCTGTGTCTGGGGGCCTCTCTCTTACGGCAGTTTTGCCTTCGTCTTTCCTGACGTACCTCCTTACACCAGATTTGTGGTTCAGACTCACCGGCAGGATCACATCAGGTCAGGGGATAGTTACAATAATGACATGTACTGAGTGCCAGATATGACGCATGTTAGTTAATATAACCCTCGTGACAGTCCTCCGAGAGAGGGATCACTATTATTCTCACTTACACGTGAGGAAACTGAGGCCCAGAGGAGATAAGTGATGTGCCAGTGGATACACAGTAAGTGGTAGAACTGGGGTCCCAACCTCGAGTGTGCAGAGCCCGAGTTCTCTATACGGGGCAAGTCCCCTCCTGCAGACGGAGAAGGACCGGGGACCTTGGAGATCATGTAACACTTGGCCAGACCCCTTTCACAGTCATGACAGGGGCCTCGGCATTTCTCATCGTGCCCTCATTTGAACCCAAGAAGTTCAGCAGGACACCCCATGTTAGCTGTTGGGTTGCTACTTAAGATTTTGAGGGGCGCCTGGGCGGCTCAGTGGGTTAAGTGTCCGGCTCTTGATTTCGGCTCAGGTCACGATCGCCCGGTTCGTGAGTTCAAGCCCTGCATCGGGCTCTGCATTGATAGCGGGGAGCCTGCTTGGGATTCTCTCTCTCCCCCTCTGTCTGCCCCTCCCCCGCTCATGCTTGTTCGCTCTCAAAATAAATAAACCTTAAAAAAAGGATTTTATTTAGAGAAAGGACCCCATAGCTAAAACCAGTTTTGACCCCCTGATCGGTTTCATCTCCCCCCACCCCCCGCTTTGTTACAGATGAGGCCCAGAGAGAGGACGTGACTTGTTTAAGGTCACACTTCGTTTTTCTGTCCATTTTCTGAATCCAAGATGAATTCTCTCCCCACCCCATCAGCTGCCTCAACCAGCAGCAAGGACAGAAATAACCCAAACCAGGCAGGGGGCCTGTATCTCATCTGATATGCTTCGGGATAGCCAAGCCATGCTTCCCTAATTTCCCCTGTGCCCCTCCTGTTGGATATCTGCCTCAGAGACCCGCCTCTCTGGGCCTGCACCTCTTCTCCAGCCGCCTCCTCACGCAGATGGTCAAACACGCAGAGGGAAAGGAGAGCAGGGGCCAGAGCCAAGATCCCTGACTCCTTCAAGTCTTTCCACATTTATATCTCCCTCCTCCCGCCCAGGCCCCTTCTGAGTAGCCCACCAGGGAGGAGAAGGGGGAAAACTATCATAAATTTCCCCTATTTATACAAGAAGACAGAATGTTTCTTGTGCCAGAAAAAACACAGAGAGGGAGCTGTCAGGGGAGAAGAGACCCAGCCCCATACCTTCTGGGGCCAATTTATCTTCCCGAGTCGTGGCTTGGGGGCTACCATAACCCTTCCTGTGTGATGTGCAGGCTCTGGCTTGAGGGCGCAGCCAGGACTGACAGGCCTCGAGCTTTGTTTCTGAGCACAGCCCTCCTGCTCCCTCTCAAAGCCCCTTCCCCTCCTTGCTCGCTCGCTCGCTCTTTAAACAGGTTTCTTGAGAAATAATTCACATACCGTACAATTCACCATTCAGGCGTATGATTTGGTGGTTTCAGTGTATTCACAGATAACGTGCAACTATGAGCACAATTTGAGAACTTTCATCACCCCCGAAAGAAATCTCATACCCGTTACTTATCACCTCCGTGTCCCCCCAGACCCCCTCCCAAGCCCTAAGCAACCACTAACCTGCTTTCCGTCCCTGTCGATTTCCCCGTTCTGGACTTCCCCGTAAGGGGAATCGTGATGTGTGGCCTTTGTGATTGGCTGATCTCGCTTAGCATAATGTTTGCGAGGGCCATCCGTGCTGCAGCGTGTACGAGTACTTCGGTGTAGCTCAGTCCTTTTCACGGCCGAATAATATTCCATCATATGGATATGCCTCACTGTGTGGATCCACTCTTCAGCTGATGGATATTTGGGTTGTTTCCACCCTTTGCTCTTATGTCTCTGGACAGCCTGGATCACACAAAGTGAGGTCTGTGGGCAAGAACGAGTGTGTCTTACATGTGGGAGCACCCGATATCCACAAAAGCAGGGCCTTACTTAGGTCATGTCTTCTTTTATGTTAGTTACATACCCACTAGCTGGAATTTCCCTCCCTCTGTTAAGTTACTAAGAAGGGGCTGCTCCTTCCATTTGCCATCAATTCTTTTTTTTATCATCCTTATTTTGGTCACTTGCTGTATTCCTCAGAGTGGGGGACTCGAACCCTTCTCCAGGTCTTTTAGAGACACCTAAGCAGTTACATGGATATCTTCCCACTGGGGAAAAGGTTCCTGGAGTCTGGGCTCCAGTGATCTTCCGGTATCTCACAGCTGAAGGAAGGTCTGTGGAGGCTCCAGGTCAAGAGAAAGTTTTGTTCCTGGAGGCGTGACTGAGCCCAGAATGCAGGCCTCCTGCCCCTACCTCCTTTCAGTCTTTTACTTTACTTTTTAAAAAATTGTAATGTTTATTTTAGAGAGAGAGAGAGAGAAACAGAGCACGAAAGGGTGGGGGAGCAGAAAGGGAGGGAGACCCAGAATCCGAAGCAGGCTCCAGCCTCCGAGCTATCAGCACAGAGCCCAACGTGGGGCTCGAACTCACAAACCGTGAGATCATGACCTGAGCCGAAGTCGGACGCTCAACTGACTGAGCCACCCAGGAGCACCTGCCATTTCAGTCTTGCAGACGTGCCTTGGGCTCCGTCCATTCACTTACCTACCTAGCCAGTCTTCACTAAGTATCCAGTGAACTCCACAGACTCCACCACCGACCTCGTAAGCCTTGCAGTTCCGGTGGTGAGAGCCAGACAAATACGAGTGAGCAAAATAACGGCAAGTTGTACAAATTCTGCAACATTTGCTGAATGAACGAACGCATGAACCCTTAGTATGTTCCCTGGAAAGAAACCATAAACATTGGAGTTATAAATCACTTGTGTCGCCACCACCTTTCCTGGTGTAGATAGATGTCAGCCCTTCTCCATCCCTCAGAGGGGATGGTGTGCGGATAATGCAAAATGTTAGCTCAAGTGGCTGCCAGTTATTGGACTAGCCATGTACCAGGGGAGTTATATATGTCACCGATGTTCACCCTTTTAATTAGGTATAATTATCCCCATTTTGAGGATGAGAAAAACTGAGACTCCAAGAGTCTTTGAAATCCCATAGGTAGCAGTACGTGGCAGATCATTTGTACTTTGCTCTGGGATGTGTATTTGTTCTCATTCCCAGCTCTCCACATTCAAGACAAACCCATTTCTTTCCAAGGCCCTGGTACAGAGGACCTGGCCGCCTTCCCCTGTCCTGCTCCTCCTGCTCAAAGGAAAGCGGGCTGAGACAGAGGTGTGTGTCCCTCTCTCACAGCTTGTGTCCACTGGCTATACCTGCCTCGCAGGTGGGAAGGGAAGGACCAGCCATTTCCCTTGCTCTGTGGGAAGGACCCGTGAGACGCCTGGATGTTGTCAACCAAAGACTTGAACAGGCCAAAGAGCTGACGACGTTGGCAAGAAGGGGACCTCCATGAGGCAGATAATCAGAAGTTGACGACTGGGGCACCTGGATGCCTCAGTAGGTTGAGCGTCCAACTTAGTCTCGGGTCATTGTCTCACAGTCCATGGGTTCAAGCCCTGCGTCAGGCTCTGTGCTGACAGCTCAGGGCCTGGAGCCTGCTTCAGATTCTGTGTCTCCCTCTCTCTCTCTGCCCCTCCCCTGCTCATGCTCTGTCTCTCTCTGTCTCAAAAACAAATAAAAACATTAAAAAAAAAAAAAGAAGTTGACGACTGACAGTCCTTGAACATCCCTCCCTGCTGCCTCCTGCTAAATCAGGCTGCTCCCGTGGTCTTGACGACAAATAACAAGCTTTCACACGTTCTAATTTTCACATACGTTAGCTCCCTGCTCACAACAGACCTGCGGGGTAGCTAAGGCTGGCCTTGTTCCAGAAAAAGAAAGTTTGTGGGGCTAGACCCCAAGCGTCCTGCTCAACTTCATGTAATGAAATTTATGTATGTAATGAATTATGTATGTAATGTATGTATGTAATGACATTATTTATGTATGGACCGTGTACTCTGAAATATTTCATGACTGTTAACCCATCTCCTCTTCTCTACTGCCATATGAGGTGGGCATGAGCGTTAGCCACAGTTTTTTAAGATGAGGAAACTGAGGCACAGTAATGGAGTGTCTTGCCCCAGGCCGCACAGCCGGCGAGTGGTAGAGCGGGGAGGCGGAAGCCAGCTGCCTGGCCCCACAGTCTGCGCGTAATCGCTGCACCAGGTGGGCTCGGCACAGCGACTGCACTCGGGAACTCTAGTTTGTTTTTCTGGTGACCCCCCCTCCCCTTCCCCCTGCCTCCCTCAGTCTTTATGGCCCATTGGAAAAAAAGCGAGCCAGAGCTGTGGCTCCCAGGGTGACGATCTTTCAGCTGCCTCTTTGGCACTGTCATTCTGGCCTCCTATCTCTTGCCAAAGGCTCCAGCCGGGAATACCGCAGACTGTTTGCCATGGATCAACGTTTCTCCGGAGAAAGAGCTCACAGGAAGGCTGCTGGGCAAAATGAAGTAACTTGCCGTTTCCCCCGTTGCCTCGTCGAGAGCGGCCAAAGGAAGTCACTGCACGTATGAACACGTGCCATCAAAGCACAGCCTCTGGCCAGTTTGGAGACCTACGTGGGCCGGAGCGGCCAGTGACTCACTGGCCGCGTGGAAAATCTGAGGTGGCGGATGATGGAAATAACACTTCTCTAGGAGTGTGGCGTGTGACTCGCTCAACAGTGCTCCCTGACGAGGGCCCAGGGGTGTGCACCTGAGCTGTGACTAGGCTTGTTCATTCATGTACTTGTTATCCACTTATTTATCCAAAGCATTCTAATTCATGCACTTAAGAGGCGCTGAGCTAGCTGTGGAGGATAGGCAAGACAAAATTCCTGCCCTCCAGGGGCTCACCGTCTAGAGAGGGGAGGCAGGAGCAGGATCCAGCGGTTTGCACTAAATCCTGACGTCGTACGGTCATTTCGCCTCGCCACCTGACATCATCTCCCGCCCAGCTCTGTCCTGCTGGCCTCTCCCCACGCTCAGGCACAGGTCACGCCTGGCCCAGGCAGCCCTCCTTCCTTCTACCTTCTTTCTGCCTGGATCCGCACCTTCCTTGTGAGCCAGACCGTTTCTGTCAAACGAGGAGTCTTGGATCTCCTTCCCTGTCAGTTACTGTTGGTCTGCAGGCAGGGACAGAGGTGGTGATAAAGCAGCAGAGATAGGCTTCTCCATCATATGGGGATCCCAGGTGGGGCGGGCGGGTTATTTTGTTTGCCCCCTGTGTTCTCCGGGCTGCCCTGGGCCCTGGGGAAGCAGCCTTAAGCAGACCGCATCACCTGGGCTCCTGACCTCCTGATTTCTGTGGGGTTTGGCCAGCAGGGGTCCTGGCAGGAAAGGAGAGAGAAGCCACTGTGTTTATTTCCCATCCCCTGCTGCCTGCTCTCTCTCCTGCCTGAGTCCCAGCAGGGGTTCGGGCTCCTCTGTGGCCACAGCTTTGCTGGGTGGCCCTTGGTTCATGACCCCAGCTCGAATCAGGCTTTGCTGCACATTTCCATTTCCTGTCTCTTTGGGGCTTTCCTGGTGCCTCATCGGCCCTTATTGGTTCCCCGAATCCTGTCTATACCTTGCAAACTGTCATATCATGAAACTCCCTTCCGTGAAGCCCTTCTGAATGTGTCTTTTGTTTCCCGCCGGAACTCTGGCCGGCCTCACCTGGGTGCAGAGGACTGGGTCCCCGGTGGTTCAGAGACCCAGGTCAGCTTTATTACCCCTCTTCTCCAGGGGCTCCCCCGGGGAACAGAGAGGTTGAATGAAGGACAACGCTCTACCAAGGGTTTTCACTGAGGGATGAGGAATCCCTGCCTTCCTGGAAAGCAGAATCAAGGGGCAGTGTGGGACAGGCAGCCGGAAGCTGTGGTCAGGCCAAGGGGAATGAAACAGACTGGGGCCCAGGGCCCGCCTCTGCTGGCTGCTCTGCTCAGCTATCTCCTCAAGGCTTCCGAGCCCTGGAATCCCCGCACATACCTTACTGATGAGAAATCTGTGACTCAGAGAGGGAAGAAGGAGCCTACAGGAGCATCATTCTGTCTCCCTCACACTGGCAATCAAAGAGAAACCCCACTGGGTGATCAAGAGGTTGGAGGGTAACAGACAAATCTTGGCCGCGGTGGTGGCCCAGCACATAAAAAAAATCTGGAGCCAGACCGCATAGATGCCAATCCCGGATCCACCTCTTACTAGCGGTGTGATCTTGGACGGGGTACTTGACTTCTCGGGGCCTCAGTTTCCCCATCCATAAAAATGGGGCTGATGAGAATAGCAACCCCCCACCTCATAGGGTTGGGGAGACAGTTAAGCGAGTTTGTGGTCACGAGGCCCCTAGGAACAGCGCTGGCACACAGGGAACACTGTGTAAGTGCTAAAAATCGGAGCTTCTCCCATTCTGCCCCCAGCCGTCTTTTGATTGCGCACCTCCCCTGCCTCCTTTCCAATGTCCCGAAAAAGGGTGAACAACCACCAAGGGAGCCCCTTGTCAAGTCTACCATCACCAAGCCTTTTGTGAGCACGAGCCCTGCCCCGAGGGGTCACCATTCTGGGGAGAGCAGTGAGGACAGGACGCACCCAGTTGGCTCACTCACCCCAGGTGCCTATGCCCAGTGGGCTCAGCCTCGATGCGTGCAGAACGGCCTCTTCCCCCAGCCCCCTCAACTTCCCGGAGCTGCAGGGGGCCCGGGAGCTCTTGGTAACAGCACATTAAGCCCCTGTTTGTGGGAACTTTAATTTAAACACAAATTAGAGACGGCAAATGACTCTGGCAGCCAGATAAGCCATCCCAGGAGAGCAAGGAATAAGCCAAGAGAATCAGCCGAGGTAAGGCCTGAATTTAAACTACCGGAGATTCCCAGAAGCCTGGAATGGGTGAAGGCTGGAGGTCCTCAGTGAAGAACCCCAGAAGCCCCACGCCCCACGGGCCCTGCTCGGGCTCCATGCCAGTCCCCTTTGCCTCTATTCTATTCTGCAAAATTCCAACCCTCCCTGCTCCCGCCGCACTGTTTTGGAGAACTCAATTTCTTCACTCCGTCTTCTCCTCTTCTGTAATCCGCCATTCTGAGAAAGTCCTACTTACTCTCTAACCTCCATCTACACTATCACAGCTGGAACATGATACATCCTGCTTATTGGTGGCTCAGGGGATTTCTATTCAGGAAGCAAACGTGGTAGAGTAGAAATAACCTGAATGCTGATAGACCCGGGTTTACTCCTCTATACAATGGGGGTTTCCTCATCAGTTTCCTCATCTATACAATGAGTGTGTGAGAGGATTTCTAAGTTCCTGGGAGCTCTGACTTTTCACAGGAGGACTTGAGGGCAAGAACGTCCCAGGAAATCTCTAGTGTTCTATAACCCAGGAGTTTCCCACTGTTCTAGATACATTGTTGGTTATTTGGGGGCAGGGGGGAGAAGGGAGAGCAGTCAAGCCTGTCTATTCCTTTGTGGGAAGGGTCTCCAGGCTTTGCTTCTCCCCCTCCACACACAACCCAGGCCCCGGGCCCAGGCAAGAGGCTGCCTTTCCAGGTCTGTCAAGGCCTGCTGAGCTCAGCTCTGTGGGGCTGTGGCTGCTGAGATGTTGTTACTGTCCTCTGGGGTGGGAGCAACATATGTTCCCTCTGTCACAGCACCTGTGAGGGTGGCTGAGGGATGCCAGCCCCCAAGAGGGCAGAGTGCCACCCTCTGCAGCTGACCTTGAGAAATCTTAGCCTGTCTTTCTGGGGAGCTTAAAGTGAGGGCAGAGGGGACAGGTCCCAAACCCCCACCAAATGGGAAGCCGCTGTCCTTCAGAGGGTTAAAGAGCACACCTTGGCTACAGCAAGAGGGAAGAGGGCAGAAGAGTTCTGCCCCACAGGCAGAACTTGGGGGTTGGATGCTAGAACAGACTAGGACTCTGAGAGGTCATCCGAAAGGACAGCCCCATTGCCTTTGGTCTCAGAGGATGTCCGTGAGGCCTGGATCCCAGGAGGTGGTGAGAGGACTGTGACCCCAAAGGTCAATGCCAGCTCGTGACTCAGGAGTCAGAAGGTCCCTGTGACTGGCATAGAAGGATCTTGGCATTTTTTCTGGCCCAAGGCCCTCAGACAGAGGTGGACAGCTGCCATCGGGGCCCAGGGCCCAGCTGTGCCCCCACTTTGCCTGCCTCCCCCCTCTTGTGAGCCTGGCTGCCCCTGGAGCCACAGGCCTGCCCGCCATCTGGGCAACTCAGAGGAGAGCCCACTGCCAAGGGAGTGCCAGCATTGATTTATAGCCCACAACCTTGGCAGGCTCGGCTGTATGCCCGGAACCTCCTTTGCTCAGGAAAGAGGCGCGCCTCTTAAAGGGGCAGTGCAGCGGAATGCAGGGAAGTCCAGGATGTAAGCCGAGGGGTCTGGGGGCTGGCGAGGAAGAGCCCCACCCCTCAGGACTCGGGGTGACCTGTCTTGTCTTACGGAAGCTTCTCTGCTGTCCATCACACCCCTCATCATGCACCTCTCCTTTGTAGGCTTAGCCCAACCTGGACAATCCAATTCAATTGGTTTAATGTCAGTCCCTCTTGACAGACTGCATACTCTATGAGGGCAGGAAGCAGAGCCATGGTGTTCATCCCTGCAAATGCAACACGCAGCACAGTGCCCGGCACCTAATAGAGGCTCAGTAAGCATCTGTCAAGCATAGGAAAGAATAAATAAGTGAAGAACTTTGCCCATGAGGTGCGGGGAATGGTTTTCGAGATCCTGCAGCACCTGCCCCTGCCCGCAGGACCTCTCCCTCCAGGCCCCTTCTCCACGCCTGACACGTCACCTGGGACCAGTGAGGCCAATCTGTTACCCAGACACATTTGCCTCCCTCCTTTCCCTGGGTCTTCTCTCCGAAGTCCTTCATACAATGTTCCTCCCAGTTTCCTTCAACCAAGGAGATTTTGCTAATTGCCTTTCGCCTCCGCTCCCCATTCAGATTACTTCTCAGCATGGAAATGCTTCATTCATTCATTCATTCATTCATTCAGCAATAGTCACCGCATATATGCTGCCTACGAGGCTCTGGGTACTGAGAATTCACGAAAGAACAGGCCGGTCACGATCCCTGACCCCAGGGCCTACATTTCAGGGGATGAGGCAGACCAAAAAAAGGAAGCAAATGTGTTAAGTGCAAGTCGTGGCACCTATACTGTGAAGAGGGCTGAGGTGATCACAGATTTAATGTGGGGACCCATTAAACTGGGTGGCTAGAGAAGGCTTCTCTGAGGAAGTGACATGTGGCTCAGATTTGAAGGGCAAGAAGGAACTGTGTGGAGAAAAGGGGACCAGCATTCCAGAAGTGGCTCCTGCGCCTGGATGTGAGCAGGGGAGTACCTCTGTGGCGGGGGGCAGGGGTGTTCCAAACTATACTCCCCCATCTCTTCCAAATTCTGAAACTCATACCCCTTCCTTATGCAGGCGCATTGTTGAAAATCCGTGGAGATCCAGCATGGGCTCCGCCTGGGAACTGATCAGAAAAACAACGCCAGGTTCCACTCCAGATCTACTGCGTCAGAATCTGCATTTTAACAAAATGCCCAGTCGTTGGGAGGCACGGCGATGTTGGAGTAGCACCGATCTAGAGAACACCTCAGAGGTGGAGCAGTGCGAGAACATCACTGAGGTGAGTGTCGTGGGAGGTGGCGGTGGTTGCTGAATAGTTCAGATCTGAACCCGAGATGAGGTGTGATAGTGGATGTGGGTTTATGTATGTGCTTGTGTGTGTGTGTGTGTGTGTGTGTGTGTGTGTGTCTCCAGCCCTGACGACTGTGAGCTATCTGGGGCTTGACATCTCCTGGCCTTTTTCCACACCTGGGGATACATCTTGATCTCACTGTGACAACACCCCCCTTTTGTACGTGCAGCTGCAAGTCGAATGGAATCTGCCAGCCTCTGGGTGGTGGGGGACACCTCTGAAGCAAGGCAAGGCGAGGAGATCCCTTGTTCCTGACCTCCGGCAATCCATTTATCTGACCTGAGTCTCATAAATGCGTCCTGATGAGCCCAATCGCTTGCTAATGGTTATGAGCTGAGACCTGGGGATTTATGGCTGAGGCCTCAGCGGCCACGGACAGGAGCTGGGCTGCGTGCAGGAGACCAGGCTCTGCGTGGCTTCAGTTCATGACGGTCTGTGCCCAGAATCATACTGGGGACACCCCCACTGCCTTCATTTGGGACAAACAGCACTACCCTGGGTAGGAACGGGTGGGCCGAGGAGAGGAAAGACCTCTGACTGATGTCCTAGGGATGAGGTGTGAATGTCTGGGAAGCGGGCCCGGCTTGTCCGTGTGTGTGTTGAGGGCAGGGGAGTGGATATTGAATCAAACACTGGAATTGGAGCCAATCAAACTGGGGTTCAAATCCTGGACCTGTTGTTTACCAGTGTGTGACTCTGGACAAATCACTTCTCTTCCTGAGCCTCGTTTTCCTCATCTGTAGATGGGAATTGTAAAACGACCTCACAGGCAATGTCTGCAGAAGGCACTTCAAGTACTAATCGTGTGTATTTAAGTAGGGCAAGAGATTGGGATTCTAACTCCCGCTTTTCTGCTAACTTGCTGGGATTCTCACATCGGCTCTGTCACCAACAGCCTCACATACAATTTCTGGGCCTCAGTTGCCCCGTAGATATTAAAGAAGGAGCGAGACCTGTTGTTCTGTTGGCTTCTCCCAGCTCTTATATTTTGTGATTTTGACGAGGAGTCCTTCAGTTGGAAACAGAGAGTTGGAAGGGCGTGGGCCTCATCCTGGCCATACAGAGGGGGTCCCTGCAGCTGTGGCCTCAGGGACCAATGGGGGTGGGGGTGGAAGCTGAGCCAGAATAGCCCCTCCCTCAATGGTGCTTTCTTGTGAGTTCCACTCCTGGCAGGGTGCTGGGCACTGTGTTTGGGAAGTCTGGGGCAAGAGAAGAGATCAAGAAGGGCCCTGCTGGGGGGTACGGGGTTATCGATGGTTATCGATGGAAATGCCTGAATCACTCATGCTTTTTGCATGGGTAGATCTTCAAATGACCTGTTCCCCTTCCCCCTGCTTCCCTCCCCCACCCAAAACACATAGGGACACATGTGTGGGTGTGTGTACACACACACACACACACACACACACACACACACACACTCACACAGCAGGAATTTTGAGGCTGACCTGATTGGAGTGTGAGCCAAATGGAGTAGAGAATCCCACCCCCACTCCCACCCTGAGAGCTCAGGTACAGATCTAAGGATTCCTATACCACAGTGCACGACAATGTTCTCAGCTATCCCCCCCACCCCTTTGCCCCATTCCGGGAACATCCTGGAGCCGGTCACCGTGGGAAATGGACATGACCCCCAACCCAGCCTCACAGATCCTGCCTCTCTTCTGTGCTCTGTCCCACCCTCCCCCCATGTGCTTGCATGGAAACCCTGGAGACCTCTAGGAACACAGACAGCATCCAAGTCAATGACATTTACTGAGCACATGCTATGTGCCTGGCACTGAGCCAGGCACAAGGGCTATGTAGGGAAATCTGACCTGGTTCCTGTTCTCAAGATGTCATAGCCTAGTAGGGGGACAGACTTTAAACCATTTAATGACAACACAATGCGCTAAGGGACAGTAATGGACAGGCCAACAGGTCTATGGGAGAGGGAGGCATAAAAGGAAGATACTCGAGCTGCTTTCTAAAAATTTTTGGTAGAAAATTGAGAAGATACACATATAACAAATCCTTGTGTCCTCATCACCAGCTGCAACGACGATTACCTTGTGGTCAGACGCGGTGTCACTCCCTCCCACCCACAGGGCACCATTCCTTTGGACGGTTTGGATGGAGGGGCCGCAATCCCCCGTGTGGGCAAGCACTGGAGGGACACTGCAGGCAGAGGGGGAACGCAGCGTCCGCGGGCGCCAAGCAGGGCTTCGTGCTGATGCATCAAATTCGAGCTGGACCAGTGGGGCGAGACGCTGTGTCCACCGCGCACGTTGGCTCCGGAGCCATATTTCGCCCATGTGACTTGTCACTGTTTATGGAACTAGAAGTCTCTCGAGGCAAGCCTTCCGCAGCGCCCAGGACGCGAGAGCAGGCCCTTTGAGAGCTGGGAGTGAGGCGGGTACAGTGAGGCCCGCGAAGGGCGCGAGGTGGGGGGGGCGCGGGGGGAAGGCGCGCACCGCACTGACGGGCCCCGCGGGCTCAGCCGGGCCCTCCGCCCCGCGTCGGCGCGCGGCCTTAAATATTACCCCGGAGTTTTCAATTATCTCTTCTTAATGGATTTGCAGGGGCTCTTTCATCAAGCGCGGGGTGGCTGGGTGTGGGGGTGTGGGGAGCGCGCGGCGAGGGCTGGAGCTGGGAAAATGGCCCATATTTCAATATTAAAGCCCTTTACGATCGTCAGCAGCATGAAAGATGCTGCAAATAAAACGGAGCCGCCCGCGCCAGCCTCTCCATCTCGCAAGTTTTAATTAACGCTGAGGGGGAGGCGGCTGCCGGGCGGGGTCGGAGCCGGGCCCCGGGGCGGCTGGCGGAGCCCGGTCCCGGGCGCGAGCCGCGGGGATGTCGCCGCCGGTCTGCGGACGCGGAGCGCGGACGGCCCGTGCGACTGCGGAACGCGCCGGCCGAGGTGGCGGAGCCGGAGGGGAGGGAAGCGCTCGGACGGTTTCGGAGCGTCCGACCGGGAAACGAACATCGCGTCACTGAAGGCAAATGGCTCTTGTTATCGAAGGGGAGGGGGCGTGGGGCCGGAGGACTGAGCGCCTCGCTCCGACCCTCGTTGGGCGTCCTTCCCTCTGCCCCTTCTTCCGGCCCACGGCTCCCGCCCCCACCCCCAGAGCTGGTTCCATCCCCCCACCCCTGCCCGCCCTCCGCGGCTCCCCGCCAACCCCCCTTGCTGGCATCCCGTGGCCCTCGCTTCGCGTGACCCAGCGGCCGCGGGTCCCCGCCCCTCGCGGCTCCTGCTCCGGGACGTCTGCTTTCTCCATCACTCCCGCGGCCTTCGGGGCGGCTCCACTCTCCAGGCGCGGAGCAGCGCGCACAGAAGCGCCACTGTTCTGCCTTGGCAGCGGCCCGGCCTGACAGCTTGTGCCTGAGCAACAGACCCATCCGTCAGGCGGGAAGGATGGAGCGACGTCCGGCTGCCCGCTCTGAGGACTCCCCTGGGAGCCACCTCTGGCCTTGGCCCAGACTCCTCTCTTCCCCTCTCTCCACTCCCCAACCCTGCCCCAACTGCCAGCCCAGTATGTATGTCTGTCTCTAGTCTGGCTCTTCCCACTCCCCCCCTCCCCCCACCTCCCTATGCACACAGCCAGGAGCCTGCCGCCTGGGAGAACCTCCTTCTCTCTCATGGGTCACGCTTAAAGGCCCTTCTGCTACCTACATCCACATGGCAGGGTGTAAACTCTTTAGCTTAAAAGGATCTGGGGATCTTAGTGGACCACAGTCCAAACCCAAGTCAACCAATTAATACTCAGGGTTTAAGCCAAGGACTTTGGGCAAACCCCAGGAAGAAGGGGGCGGAATAGAAAAATAATAAGTGTAAAAGACATGGTCTTTATTCCTGTGTACTTACAGATACTTAATGTGTCCTGAAGTTTTTGCAGAAATCAAATTCTCTTCCCATTGTGCTAAGGAGCTTGCAAGAACCAAGATGACAAATTCTACATTAAAGCAGCAAAAGAAAAATCCTCCTCTACTCCCTTTTTGGTATGTATTTTTTTTTCTTGTCAATTTGTGATAATCATCTGTCAATCCTGCTTTTAAAATAGAGCTTGCTTGGGGTGCCCAGCTGGCTTGGTGGGTAGACCAGGCGACTCTTGATGTCAGGGTGGTAAGTTCCAACCCCCATTGGAAGTAGAGTTTACTTAAAAAAATAAAATAAAACAAGGGTGCCTGGGTGGCTCAGTCGGTTGAGCGTCCAACTTCAGCTCAGGTCATGATCTTGCAGTTTGTGAGTTCAAGCCCCCGCACCTGGCTCTGTGCTGATAGCTCCGAGCCTGGAGCCTGCTTCGGATTCTGTATCTCCCTCTCTCTGCCCCTTCTCTGCTCATGCTCTGTCTCTCAAAAATGAATAAACGTTAAAAAAATTTTTTTAATAAAAAATAAAAATAAATAAAATAGTGCATGCTTATGCAGTATGGTTAGGAAGACAGAATTCACATTTGAACAGTTAGGAAACAAACCAATGCTGTTGGGACAGAGAGTAATGGGAGAAGGGGGTGAAAATGAAAATGAAAACATCCTGAGTTTAAGGGAGACTTTCTGGAGGAGACCTGATTTGGAAGTCGAATGGTGATATGAATTAGAAAAGAAAGTTCCAGATGGGGAAACACTGGGCCTGAAGTAGGATAGATCCTGTATTTTATTTTGGGTTGAGGAACAGGTACACATGGCTAAAACACGCCTCTGAAAATAGGTTAAGATGAAACAAAACTTGTGTGATAGCAGGAAGAATTCACAGAAGACGATGGGATCTCGATGATGCTGGAGACTGAAGTGAGTGGGGAGGGGCCCTGAGCACCCCTTCTCCCAAGGAGTCCTCCTGTACTTGGGATAGGCCAGGGGAGAGATGCCCGGCCCTGGGGATTCGGCCATCACCTTTTGTTGTACCTTTAGAAGGTCCAGGAATATGGCCATTGGAGGCAGGGCTCCACAGTTTCAACCACCAGCCCTGACACAGGGGAGGAAGGAGAGAGAAGCAAAATCCTTTCCCCGCATCCAGAGTGTAAGGGGGAGAAACAGAGGTCCAGTCACTCAAATCGACAAGTTTTTTGAGCACCAGATATGGGTGCCAAGCACTATACAAGGCACTGAGGGCCGAGAGGTGACCAAGGCCCAGTCCTGGTCAACAAGATGCTCACAGTTTGGTGGGGAGGACAATCCACTCATTCAGAAAAAGTGCTGAGCTCTTATCAGGCAGTGCCACAGGCACTAGAGATACAAGTGCAAACCAGACAGACTCCGTCCCTGCTTCTCAGAGATCACTGTCTGCTGCAGAAGATAGGAGCAGAACCGGCAGTTAGAATTCAGGGTGATGTGTGCTCTGCAGGGGGCTGGATCGTTGCCATGCGCGGCGGGGGGGGGGGGGGGGGGGGGGGGGCGCATGGGTGGGACATCCACCCTAGTCTGTGAAAGGGGAAGCGAGGACGATGTAGAAAAGGCAACACTAAATCTACCTCAAAGGATGCACAGAAATCAAGGGCAGAAGACGGGGGGGGGGGGGGGGGGGGGGGGGGGGGGGGGAGGGAGGGGCACCTGGGTGGCTCAGTTGGTTACACGTCCAACTCGTGATCTCAGCTCAGGTCGTGATCTCAACGGTTCGAGGGATCGAGCCCTGCGTCAGGCTCTGTGCTGATAGCGGGGAGCCTGCTTAGGAGTCTCTTTATCTCCCTCTCTCTCTGCTCCTCCCCCCTCAAAATAAATAAACTTTAAAAAAAAAAAAAAAAAAAAGAAATCAAGGGCAGAATGGCATGGGGAGGATGTTGGGGGCCCAGAGTTTGTGGGTCTGTTCGGCATCCCAGCAAGGGCTGTGGTCACAGCAGGCCCAGGCCATGTTTCCTTCCTCTAGGCACAGGATGGCACTGGCCTGCATTACCGCAGCTCTTCCAACAGCTGCAGGGAGAGCCAGACGATAATCCCAACAGAGCCAGACCAGGGAACGAGCTTATCAGTTTTCCTTATTCTCCCAAGAAGCTTCTGCCTCAGGGCTAGGCTGTTTGGGAAGGCTGGAGGGCAGGGGGGCTCTGTGGAGGGTCTTACTCTTTCCACATCCCCCTTACTGATAACAGTTTTGAAACAAACCAGATTTTAAATAACAAGAAACAAAGTGATCGTCTCTCTGGCTGAAGCTGAATACAAACCAGGACAAGAAAGAATTGTCCTCTCTAGAATGTTTCTGCCTCCCCAGTCCTAACCAGCTCTCTACACGAGCCATCCTCACTACCCCACTGGAGCTGAGTCTGGAAGGGCAGGGGTGAAGCAGCAAAGTAGGAAAGGCACTGGGAGAAGGGCCTGGGCAAAGGCCCAGAGGCAAGAGCGCCTGTGGTCTCTTTGGGGAAACCGCAGGTCCTCCAGTGTAGAGAGGAGAAGTCGGCACAGGCTGGTGAAGAGCCAATTTGTCAGGCTAAGGGGGTGGGGACAGTGAGAGGCCCTGGAAGTATTTATGGTTTAAATGTTGACAAGTTTTTCTATACTCTTGTTCCCGCTATCCAGAATTGAGGTTTTATTAAACTATTATTAAACTTTAGTCAACTTTGCTCTGAAGTTTTAAAAATAAAACAAACAGGTCACTACTGATAAAACTAAAGCTCCCTTTCCCCCTCCCCAGTATCATTCTCCTCCCTCCCAGAGGCACCACCATAAATTTGGAGTTGTTCATCCATCCAGTCTATGTTTTCATATTTTTAACACACACATAGTCCATTGCTTCAGTGCTTTTTTTTTTTTTTTTTTTTTTTGAGACAGAGAGAGAGAGCAGGAAGGGGGCGGAGGGGGGGAGAGAGAGAGAGAGAAAGAGAGAATCTTAAGCAGGCTCCACACTCAGCATGAAGTTTGACACAGGGCACAATCCCATGACCCTGGGATCATGAGCTGGGCCGAAATCAAGAGTTGGATGCTGGGAGCACCTGGGTGGCTCAGTTGGTTAAGTGTCCAACTTCAGCTCAGGTCATGATCTCATGGTTCATGAGTTTGAGCCTGGTTTGGATTCTGTATCTCCCTCTGTCTCTGTCCCTCCCCCATTCATGTTCTCCCTCTCCCTCTCCCTCTCTCTCTCTCTCTCAAAAGTAAATAAACATTAAAAAAAATTTTTTAAATGGGCCCCTGGGTGGCTCAGTCGGTTAAGCGTCCGACTTTGGCTCAGGTCATGATCTCACAGTTCATGGGTTCAAGCCCCACGTCAGGCTCTGTGCTAACAGCTCAGAGCCTGGAGACTGCTTCGGATTCTGTGTCTCCTTCTCTTTCTGCTCCTCCTCCACTCATGCTCTGTCTCTCTCTCAAAAAATAAATAAACATTAAAAAAAAATTTTTTTTAATTAAAAAAAAAAGTCAGACGCTCAAACCGACTGAACCACCCAGGCACCCCTGCTCCGGTGCTTTTTAAAAAACTCTTCAACTATTATGATATAATTTACAACTTGATTTTTTTCATTCCACATAAAAAAAAAAAGTCTTCATTTGAGGTTTTTGGCAAAGCACTGACCAGATCTGGGTTTGTAAGATCACTCTGGCTACCAAGTGGAGGACTCCAGGTGACAGGGAGGACTGAGGATGGTAAGAGTGGAAAAGGGGGTAACAGATGTTCAAAAGGTAGAATCCACAGCAGAGGTCACTGATGGCGAGCCTGGGAGGCACGGGTTTGTTTTGTACACGCTGCTCTTCAGCACCATGAACAGGGCCTGGTTGATTGAAGATGCTCAATAAATACTTGTTGAATCAGAGAGGTTGATAGGGACGAAGGAATCCAGATCGACTCCCAGATTCTCATCCCAGGGTGACTGATGGGATGATGGTGCTAGTATCCAAGATGAGGGTCCCAGGAAGAGGAGCTGGATTGCAGGGAAAGATTAATCCAGAAGCTGTCTTTCTGGGCCGGAGGAAATGGGGCTGCATTGCACAACAGGGGTTGATGATAGGGAGCAGAACAGACTCCCACTTCTCAGGACTGAGGGCAATGAAGGATTTGAAGCGATCCAGAGACTGGAGGGGGGGAAAGTTTCAGTCATGCTGGAGGCAAAGGGAGAGTCGAAAACCAAGCGAGATTCAAACACCAGTTTCCTCAGAAGGCCAGGAGGGCAGGGCCCTGCTTCCGCGTTACCCACAACCAATGCCTTGTTGCCCTTTGTGTGGCGAGTACCGCAGCCCATTAGCCAAGGCAGAGGAGGAGGAAGAAGGTGTAATAAGTGATTCTAGAATCATAAAGACCTTGTCAGGTGCCCACACTCCCAACTTTGCTCCCACTCCATATTCATCAACAAGATGGACGGGCAGGGTGCTCACAATTGCTTCCTAGGGACTTGTTCTTGACCAAATCCAATCTCTTTATTCAGGGAAGGATGTGAAATATAACCTGCTTTCCTGCTCTTAAAACCCAGAGTTCTGGTCATCACCTCGAAAGGATGCCCCCTCTGCGAAGAGCTCCCTCAAAGCTACTGTCCCTCCTCCTTCCCTTACCCCACCCACCCCTGCCCAGGCCCAGCCACCTCCCACCCTCCGCTGCCAATCCACCTTTAAACAGTCTCTCGTTTGTCTTCTCCTTCTCTTTCTCTGACACACTCCCCTCCCCTGGAAGCCTTCCCTGCCCCACCCTCCCCTGCACCCTAGCACTGATTTCCTGAACTGAACTCTGCAGCTCTCAGCTCCAATCTCATCCGTCTTTGTCCCTCTTTTCAGCCCTCACCTGAGCCTTCCATGGCTTGGCCTCAGAGTTCTTTGGGTCCTGGGTATGATTAATGGCATTTCCCTATGTCATCCCTGGGTTCTGGGGCTGGAATGCCTTTACCATCCCCGGTGCTCCTCTTGTGGGGGGACCAAGCATCACTTAAGTTTTGTTTGGCAGAGTAAGGCACTTCCTTCTCTCAGAATAAGAGCCATTGTAGATCCACGTCACTCGATGCCCTTTCCTAGGAGTACTTATAATTTAGACTTGTTCTTTATTCACGGAGTTTTAAATATCACCAAGAAATGGAGTAGGCAGAGGGGGAAATCTTGGAAGAGCTGGTCAGGGTCCAGTCAGCCCACTTCTCCATGAGCCTGACATGTGAAGGGGTGCTGGGATCCACTCGAAAGGCCTTTTGTCCTCTGGATCCAACCCCTAAGAGTCACCAAAGGACCAACCTAATGATCCTCAAACCATGCTGTGACCAGTCCCCTCCCACCTTGAACTTGGGCAGGCTTCTGACTTTTATCAGAGCAATACACCCGGCAAAATACCACCTCACTGAACCCCTACACTGACCAGAGCTCTAAACCGTCGGAGTCACACTGTGTGACTTAAACAGGTAGACACTTAACATGGATACCCCAAGTCACGTGCCCTCCCCAGCTAACCAAGGTTCTTCCTTGGCAGGGAAACTATTTGGATTCTTTTTCCTACTTTTTCACTATCTGGACAGTTAAATTTCTCTGCAATCAATATATATTACTTGTGCCATTAAGAAGAAAGTAAAACTTTAGAAAGACCAGGAGTTAGGAAGTATAGCTACAGGAGGTGTATAGCCATGGAGGTGGCTTCTGCTGAGTTGGTAACACAGCCCGAGTTAGGTGTGCGTCTTGTGGATGTGCTAATGAACAAAGGGCCACCCCACGGCAGCCTTGAGCCCTGGGCAGCCCACACCCGGCCAACAGGGGCACCTGCAGGGGATGAGAACGCAGGTAAAGAGAGGAAGGGTCGACAAAACCTGGACGGTCGAATTCCTTTCACAGCCATAAAACTTAAAAGATCTAAGTGACAGGAAGCTTTGGGGTTTTTCTGTAAGAATCCAACCGATTTTAAGTGTTATGCTTTGCAGCCTTCTATAAAGTATGCTGTTCACCCAGTTGATGATTAGTGGTTCAGCTAGTAATTATTAAACAGGAAGGAATCAGGAATAAGTTGCTGTAAATTTAAACTGAACACTTCATGTTCTGAATGCTAAACTTGAAGGTTAAACATTGGGCAGGTGGGAACAGTAGTGTGGTTTGTATGTTTTGCTCTTTTAAAGAGTAACAAAGTTAGAAACCCTGGCTCTTGTCCAGGCTCTGTCCCTAACGTAAAGATTCTCAAACTTTTCTGCCAAAGTCCCTTTGATATTAGAGAGAGGTGAGTGAATGGACCCCAGCAGTCTGGGGACTCAGCTTGAAGGGCTCTGGCCAAGGACCAGGCCTCTTTTGAGGCCTTTGGTTTTATTTTTTTTTATTATTAAAAAATTTATTTATTTGAAAAAAATTTTTTAATGTTTTTTTTAATTTTATATTTGAGAGAGAGAGCACACAAATAGGGGAGGAGCAGAGAGATGGAGACAGAATCTGAAGCAGGCTCCAGGCTCCAAGCTGTCAGTACAGGGTTCGACGAGGGGCTTGAACTCATGAGCAGTGAGATCATGACCTGAGCCAAAGTCAGATGCTTAACCAACTGAGCCATCCAGGTGCCCCCCAAAATTTATCTTTATTTTAATTTATTTTTGAGAGAGACAGAGAGTGTGAGTGGGGGAGGAGCAGAGAGAGACAGAGACACCGAGTCCAAAGCAGGCTCCAGGCTCTGAGCTGTCAGCACAGAGCCTGATGCGGGGCTCGAACTCACAATCCAGACCGTGAGATCATGACCTGAGCCGAAGTCAGACGCTTAACTGACTGAGCCGCCCACGTACCCCAGGCCTTAGGTTTTAGCTTTAAAACTATGCAACCTGGGCATTTTATTATATAGCATATTTTGTGTGTGTGTTAAAATAAAAATGATGTTTTAAAATATTTGCCATCAAAACCTCTGTGGTACTCAGAGAAGCTTCTTATGTATCCTGTGACACCTTTACCATGCGGCCACTGCAGTGTGGCCCTAGGGCACCGGCGCCCCGGGTGAGCAGTGCTTCTGTTTGAGGCCCCCTAAGTTCCTTCTCTGATTCTTTGATTTGTCATACTTCTCCGCCACTGTCCAAAGTTACATCTCTGATGACGACCACTTAGCGAGCACTTCCTGTGTGCCAGGCTGCATGCCAAATGCTTTATATGCATTGTCGTTTAAATTGTCACAGCCACGTGGAACTCGGCGAGGTGAAGTGGCTGGCCTAAGGTCACACAGGTGTCAAGGGGCCAAGTGAGTATTCCGACAGCAGTCTGATCGACTCCAAGCTGCCTCCCGCTGCCTCAGGGAGGCTGGAGCCCCTGGCTAAGTGAGTGGCAGCCTGCCTGGGAAGGAGATCGTTGTGGTACATCTAGAAAGAGCGTGTAATATAGGAAGCGTTATTTTCTCCAAGTTTCAGAGATAAGGAACTTTCTCTGAAGGGACGCCAGGTCTTGACCAAAGATCACCTCTCCATTTCCCTGCTGGGCCCTTGCAGCCCACCCTGGAGGGAGTTTCCCCCAACAGGCGGGGCTTCCTGAGCGGCCAAGATGCTGTGGGCGGATAGGCTCTCTCCTCCTGGGCCCTTTCCCCCTAAGCCGGAGTCCCAGGCACCTCTCCCAGTTTGGAAAGCAGATTATTTATGGTTTATTTTTGACACCAGATCATCGCTGCCCAAGTTTCATCAATTTGTCACTGTTTTTATTGTCAGCAATTGCCCATAACTGGAGCACATTTAAAATGTCATTGATCTTGGTATTACAGTGTCATAATCTGACAGTAATAGGTGTAGCCAGCACAGGAAGCCCAGGCCCTGAGATTGATGGCGTTCAGCACACCAATTATATTCTGTCCATCTAAGTGATAAAAGAGTACGTAGGAGGCATTCAATAGATAAATTAGATATCGCTCCCAATTATGTCCCTTTATTTTATGGAGTCATATGTTCCCCTTAGAACTTTTTTTCTTCATTTGGCTTGTAAAGGGAGCGTTACTTGACCCCCAAAGATGAGGGCTGCTCCCCTGCCTGACCCACCTTAGGTTTCTCCCTGGTCCCTGTCTACCTTCTAGAAGTTTCTCACCAAGGCTCTTCCTGAGCTCACCTAGGAGGTGCCTGGCATGCAGTGAGTGGGCAGAGGAAGGAGGTAGAGGTGCCCCAGTGTCTTTTGGGAAGGACTGGGAGGTCGGATGGTGCCTTTTGTTAATGTGACTCTGGCTGATAAGTCAGATGGGGTGGGGAGCCATTGCACAGGCTACCATTCTGCAGTCCCAAACCAGCAGAGCCTTCAAATTAGGACAACTAGGGAATTGCTAGGACTGGGGAGGAAGAGGACGGTCAAAGAGCTTTCAGTCCTCGGGAAGTGAATTCATCCAGCTCCTACCTCCACTCCAGCCTGAATTGAGCCAATTCAAACCTTTCCTCAGAAGAACCCCCAGGGCCACCTGCAGCCCTGTTCCAGGCCGATGGCTTCCTCAGCTTGACTCCCAGCACCACCACTGTGCCGGGAGAGTGAGGCAGCTCTCCTAGGGAGGCTGCGGGCTCCCTGCTGGAGAGCAAGCCCCACAGGCTGCTCTTTTTTTCCAAGACGGAGTGCGTGGGCAGAAATGAGAGACAGGGAATAGAGGTGCCCAGCGTATAAAGCCCTTAAACTCTGAGGACAGCCTTGGCCTGATCCAGACCCCTGTTCCCCAAACTCCATGTCCCCCTGAAGCCGGAAGGAAAGACACAAGAGGCCGAGACATCAGGTGGTAAACAGTGTGCCAGGTCCATTTATTGAGCTTTGCAAGCGGAGGCATCCACGGGCCGGGTGGCTCCCCACAGCCTGTTGCCACCTCAGCTGTTATAAATAATCCTGGCACTAAGTGCCCTGTTACACGGAGGGGAAGTTGTTCTTACAGTGTGAAACCTGAGCATATGGGTCAGGGGAGGAGGGATGATGGGGGGACAGGAGAGAGAGAATGGGGAGTCATCGCCCCGAGGCTTCTCAAGTACACCCCCGAGCTGGTGATAGATGAATTTCTGGAGCAGCGGATGGCATTTCAAGTGAAATGTTTATAGGAAGCAAGTGTGATTTAAACAACGTCTTGGCCGATAAACACCAGCCAGATGGGGGGAGAGGGCAAAGCGAGGGGTAGAGGAATCAAAGGCCTGGAGGCCCCCAGTGTTAAGTAGCTGTCTGAAGCTCTGCTCAAACACACACACCAGCTTTGGTCTTAACATGTTTTTAAGAGCTGGTTATGATTTCCTTGAGGGCGGCTCAGATTAAGCCTAGAGTAGAGCCCCAGCTGAGCGCCTTCAATAACTGTCCATCACGTCATCTTTAAAGACAGCAGCCTCCTTCCTCCCCTCGGCTCAGGGAGCCTGAGACCGGCGGAGGCTGCCAGGCTGCCCGGCTTGTCAGCCTGTTCCTAGGCAGCACTGGGCCATCTGCCCTTGAACGGGTGCTGCCCAGGTGCCGGGGCAGATCCTGGGGCAGGAATTGAGCCCCGCCCTCAGAAAGCTCTCAGTCGTCCAGGAAAGAGAAAAACACACAACCTGGAAAAAAAGAGACAAAGTGAACAGAGCAAAAGGATGGAAGCCGAGGCAGAGAAAACGGTCACCAAATCCAGAACCCTTGTCACCGCGTGCACTGCTGCCACCTGGTCTGAGCCACTTGCCTCTGACGTGGACTAGTGCAGTAACCTTGCCACAAGCCCCCTGTATCTTCTCTTGCCCTATGCAAACCATTCCCAATACAAAAGGCAGAAGGACCATTTAGAACTTGGCACGGCATGTCTTTCCTCCCTGCTTCCCTAAGAGTGAATGAAGATCAAAGTCCTTAAGACAGTATTCAAGGCCCTGCATCATCATCTCGCCCCTCAGTGCTGCTGTCATCCTCCCCCGCTGTCCTTGCTCACGACTTTCCAGCTACCCTGGCCTCCAGGCTCCACACACTTGCCAGGCACGCACCTGCCCTAGGGCCTTTGCACCACCTGCTCCCTGTGCTTGGAACACCCTTATTTATAATATCTGTGGGCCTTACTTACCCCTTCACCTCTAAGTCTTTGTTCAAATACTATATTCTCAATGAGACCCCCGCTGACTCCATATTTGAACTTGCAGACCTCTCTACCATCCTGTTTTTTTAAATGTTTATTAAAATTTTTTTAATGTTTTTTTTGAGAGGGAGAGAGAGACACACACACAGAGTGAGAACAGGGGAAGGGCAGAGAGAGATAGAGACACAGAATCTGAAGCAGGCTCTAGGCTCTGAGCTGTCAGCACAGAACCTGACCTGGGGCTTGAACCCATGAACTGCAAGATCATGACCTGAGCTGAAATCCTAAGCTTAACCGACTGAGCCACCCAGGTGCTCCTAATGTTTATTTATTTTAGAGAGAGAAGGCATGCTTGAGAGTGCAAGCTGGGTGGTCGGGGGTGGGGGGGGAGGGTGCTGGCGGTGGGGGAGAGTGCAAACGGGGGAGGGGCAGGGAGAGAGGGGGACAGAGGATCTGAAGTGGGCTTTGTGCTGACAGCAGAGAGCCAGATGAGGGGCTTGAACTCTCGAACCGAACTCTCGACCGGCGAGATCGTGACCTGAGCTGAAGTTGGACGCCTAAACCACTGAGCCACCCAGGTGCCCCTGGCCCCTGGACTTCTCCACCATCCTGACCCCGCTTCCCCTGATCTGTTTTTTTTTTGTTTTTTCTCTTAACATTTATTTATTTTTGAGAGACAGAGTGACAGAGCATGAGTGGGGGAGGGGCAGAGAGAGAGGGAGATACAGAATCTGAAGCAGACTCCAGGCTCTGAGCGATCAGCACAGACCCCGATGCAGGGCTCGAACCCACAGACGGCAAGATGATGACCTGAGCTGAAGTCGGATGCTTAACCGACTGAGCCGCCCCCCGCCCCCGCCCGGCGCCCCAACCCTGATCTGTTTTTTTTTCTATACCCCTATCACTTTCTAATATACAATATGGTTTACCTATTTAATAAATATATTGTGTATTATCTGTCTCTTCTGCTAAAATGTAAGCTCCACAGAGGCAGGGGTCTTTGTTCACTGATGCATCCCAAGGACCTGGAATAGTGCTCAATAATTGCTTAGTGAGTAAATATGAAGGATGAGGTTAACCAGGGGAGGGTTTGGAGAGGAAGACAGGGGGAGGCCATCCCAGGTGTGGGGTTAACTTGGGCCTTATCTCACTACCGGCCATGTGTGAGGATCTGGGAGTCAAGGAGATGGGTACGGTGCAAGATTGGGCCAGTGCATCGCCCAAAAAGGAGAGATTCAGTTGCCAAAGGGACTGGCCTGGATTTACCCCCTGCTGGAAGACTTGGCTTTGGGTTGGGATTTCCTTAACTCCACGGCCAAAGTGTAATTTGGGCTAATAATACCGAAGGGATGTGCCAAGCAAGCATGACGTGGTTGGCAGTAATGGCTGGGCCAGGAGTTCAGAGGCCTTCAAGGTGGGGAGAGGGTGGCTGATTGCGTACGTGGGGCGGGGGAGGGAACCAAGTCACCATCTCCAAGAGGAGGATCCCCCCCCACACTGAGGGCAAAATAAAAGATCCCAGGCTGCACCTGGAGTAGAAGGAAGTGGAGCGAGGCATCAAGAAAGACTTGCCAACCGTGCAACAGGTGGAAGAGGGAAGGTGTGGAGCCGTGTGCGCTGGGGATCCCGAGCAGGCTAGGCTGATGCCGAGGGCCCTGCAGGCCTGTGAGAGAGACCATGGGATGGCAGGGTGGAAGGCCAGGCCCTTGAGCAGCTTCTGCCTCTGCCCGGCCCCACCCCTCCCTGTCACCTGCAAGGCTTCCAAGCTCCTAGGGCGTGGGAGGGGAGACTGACAGCATTTGGTGGCCCAGACCCCACTGGTCCACGTGTGGGCCTTTAGCACTTCTCCTCAAATCCCCAGTGCTCAGCTCAGCTTTGCGGTGACTTCAGGGGACAAGCCGCGCGAGGTAGAAAGTATCTTAGGAGACGGATACAAGATAGTGGTTGGTGTGGTAATAATGGAGACAGGACCCAGGTGGCCTGGGAGTCCCGAGGATGGGAGGGAGACTTACTTGTCACTGTATCACTTTTGGTGCCTTTTGAGTTTTCAACCACGTACATATATTTCCTATTCAAAAGACATAAAATAATTAAAACAGGACAAAACAACCACAGCAGCAACAAAGAATAGATCCAGGGAAGCGGGAACCTAATGCCTGCGATGGCTACGCTGAGGACGCTGACCTAGCTCTTCCGTCCCCTCTGCACCCTCCTCCTCATCTGGTATCTCCGTTCTCTAGAGGGCCAGAGAGGGGTGTGGCTGGTCTGATGTCACACAGCATTTAGGGGCTAGCAAACGTCTGTGGCCAGGTGTCCAGACTCTGGAAAGTTGACAGGGTCAGCTTTCTCTCTTGGTCTTCAGTGGTCTGTCCTCCCCCTTGACCTGTCCATGTTGTTTGCAAGGCTGTGCATATGCTACAGATCAGCCTTCAAAGAGGCATCCTTTTTTTAAAGATTTTTTTTTTCTAACGTTTATTGATTTTTGAGAGAGAAAGAGACAGAATGCAGGCAGGGCAGGGGCAGAGAGAGAAGGAGACACAGAATCCAAAGCAGGCTCCAGGCTCTGAGCTGTCAGCACAGAGCCCGACCCAGGGCTCAAACTCACAAACAGCAAGATCATGACCTGAGCTAAAGTCCAACGCTTAACCTACTGAGCCACCCAGGCGCCACCACCCCCTCCCCCCAAAGAGGCATCTGAAAAGGTGCGTGGTCTTTTTTTTTTTTTTTAATTTTTTTTTTAACATTTATTTATTTTTGAGACAGAGAGAGACAGAGCATGAATGGGGGAGGGTCAGAGAGAGGGAGACACAGAATCTGAAACAGGCTCCAGGCTCTGAGCTGTCAGCACAGAGCCCGACGCGGGGCTCGAACTCACGGACCGCGAGATCGTGACCTGAGCCGAAATCGGGCGCTTAACCGACTGAGCCACCCAGGCGCCCCAAAGGTGCGTGGTCTTAAATGCCATCTTTCTCAGAGTGTTGCGTGTTTACGGAGCTCTCCTCTGTGCCCCACTCCCCTCCATGTGCATCTGATAGTTTATTCCTTCCCTTCCTGCCTCCTTCCTCTCCACCTCTCCCGACCACCAAAGTGGCTCTCCACTGCAATTCAGCCCTGCCCGTGACAAGACACGTGACCCTGAGCCAGTCATTTAACCTTTCTGTGCCTCTGTTTCTTCATCTATAAGCGCGGAGCGTGACCTTCCTCCCACGGCTCCTCATTCATCCATTTGTACAACAAGCGTGTATTCTGTGCCAGGCGCTGAACCCAGCACCGAGGATCACACGAGACAATATGTGTGGAATTAGTACAGAGACACAGAGAGTTATTGCCAAGGCCTCCTTCCTTGGATGCTTTGCTGGGCTGGATGCTCTACGTCCTCGTCTACATGCCTCTGGAAGAATTTCTTCAGTCTATGCCCAACCTCTCAGCTTCCAACACCGCTCCTGACATCCTCCTCTGGAGAAAGTGTCAGGGGCTGCAGCAATAGCCTTTTTCCCAGGCGTTTCCACTGGACTAGATCCCGAGGGCCTCACTTTGCCTGCAGTAAGGAATAATGCTGAAATTCGCCTGTGGGTCTTGGTCTGGAACTTGAAAAGTGTCCACCTCTCTTGCCCTCTGGGGGCCCCATCCCTGATAATCTGCTCATTTCTCTCCCTCCTCTGCTCATTTCTCTCCCTTCCTGAGCCTCACACCGCCTTGGGGACTGGCACAGAGGCAAAGATTCTGGAACTGGAAACTCTCACATACGCCTCCCTCTAAATCTAACCTGGGCTGTGGATGAAAGCTGGTCCCTTCTGTCAAACAACCACCACAACCTCAGAGCATAAAAGAGAGCTTGTTTCAGATAGAGGAAAGAGAAGTTTCCAGAGCTCTTGGAGAGAGATTGTCCCCACTTGCTGCCTGGCCATTGAAGATTGGGTGAGTATGACTTAGAGGGAGGGATGTTTGTGGAAAAGTTGTGCCGCTTCGGCCTTGGTCACGACAAAATCCCAAGTCAAGTCAAAGCGATGATGCTGGACAATGGGGAAGGAGGGAGACACATCCTGTTTGTTGGGAACAGGCTTGAGGAGAGAGGTTTCGTGAGGGGTTCGATGGAACCACTCAGGTCCCCCAGAGGCCGGAGGAAGGAGATGACCTGAGCCTGCAAAGGATTTGGGGATGCCATGATGTCGCAGGGACTGTGGGGAAGCCAGGGACATGTCAGCTCATCTGTGTCTAGAGCACAAACCCCACGGACAGGGACCAGGTTCTCTCGAACTGCACAAAGCCTCACACCGGGCACTGGAGAATCTGACTGAGGAGGGCAAGTCCTTCCCTGGAAGATGGTGCCAGCCCCGCCCTCAGGAAAGGACAGCTGCTTTAGAGTCCCAGCAAAAAAATGATTCCAGACTGTGGAACCCGAAAGTGCTTCATGGACGAGTTCCTCAGTCCTGCCTACCACAGCCTGCTTTGATCTCACAGTTACTGTGGGATGTCGCCCATCCCCGGAAGACTAACTGAGCAAGGAATAAGGGTCTTGCTTTCAGGTCTAGTCTGTGGACCACGGGAGGCAAAAGAAGTTGGCCAAACTTCCAAGCACCTGTCTCAGCTCCTGGGGAGCCCCATGGAGCGTGAAGGAAGGGGTTCCTCTATGGAGCTGCCACAGGCCATGAGGATGGATGCAGAGCAGCAGAGGGCAAGGGGGGTGGAAAGGCCAGAAGAGGTGGGGCTCCTAGAACCCCTCCTGGCTGCAGGTGAGGGAGCTCCTCTGGGTGGTCAGGCCCCTTCCCCCGGCCCAGGACAGACTGCAGCTTCTGGAAGGCAGGAGCTGGTCCTGCATCCTTTAGGCAGCCCCGGTGCCCAGCACAATGCAGACACTCAAAACTCATGTATTGACTGAATAAATGAGCCTGGGGGCCAAAAGCTAGGCCAGCCAGCAGATGGAGTCGGCCTTGGATACGGGCTCCCCCCATTTGGGCCTCAGTTTCTCCATGTGTAATGTGAGGGGGCTTCCGTAGCTTATCCCTAAGGTTCCCAGCAACCTGTTTGCTCTCTTTTTTCCAAATTCTCCTCCCCCCCCCCCCCCAGTAAAACCCTTCTCTCCCACGAATTCTCTCCCATTCTCTGCACCCCTGCTCAGTGCCTCCCCCCACCCGCGCCAGCCAACTTGCTCCTGTTTCGCCCTTTACAGGTGTTTCTCTTTCTGCTTCTGGCCATTCCTCCCAGCATGCCCCGGCCCCCTCCCCGGAGCCTCCGTATTGGGGTTCCCCTCCCTGCCCCTCGCTGGTTCTAGCGCCCCCTTCAGCGCCCTTAGGCTCCAGGGCGGGAGCTGGGAGGAGGGGGGTCCCAGAGCAGCCTTGGGGCCTGCCCAGGTCCCCCTCCCCGCAGTGGTGCCAAAGCGCGCCCTCTCCCCTCGCTAATGCGATCTGGAGAGACCCTGGCGGGCGGCGGGCAGTCTGGGCTGAGCGTCCCGGGCGGCGCTGATGGATGGTCCCCTGACAGTAATCGCGGAATGAGGACGCGCTGGCGACGCTCTCGCCCGAGGCCGGCTGTTTGGCTAGCCCGGGAGTCCCTCCTCCAAGGCGCGGGGGCCCCCAACCCACCTGGCTTTGAAGAGGCCTGCGGCCTCCGGGTCAGGGCTGAGATGGGGTCTCTCCCTGCCCTCTTTCCCTTGGAGACCTCGGTTTCTGTTTTGAAATCATCCTTGGGTCCTACGCTGCAACTGTGATTCTGAACAAGCCACTCACTCATCTGTCTCCAGCCTCAGTTTCCCCTTCTGTATAATAGGAAATAATGGTCTTTCCAAGCCTGGATGGAGAGTGTTAACAGCCAAGGAGAAAACACGGGGGGAAATTACCATCTCCCTTAAGCTGAAATTGATTTTCACTTTTAGTTTACAGTGCTCAGAAGAATACAGGCTAATGTACTGCTCGGAATGAGAGCTGGGTGGATATCCACACACAGAACATATATTTATGCACGTCCGCATGTCATATAATGTTTTGGGGTGTCTAATAAGTACACCTGAAAGTAAGAGATGGCAGTCAGCGTTGCTAACGTGTGTTTAAAGAGAAGCACAGCAGCGCGACATTTCTCCAGGGAGGTGGCCGCCTGGAGCAGGACCCTTCCTCCACTCTACTGAGACCCGCCCACTCACCGAAACCTCATTCCTTATCCTGTCTTGGGATCCCCTTCAATCCAGGGCTAGGCTGACTCAGGGCTGTGAGGAGAGAATCTTTCTTGGGGAAATGTTCTCAGACGATTTCCCAGCCCCCTCACCCACTTCTGGGTGACACAGAGTTCTAAGGCTCTTCCACTCCTTCAACCCAAGGGATCCCCATGGGGGGGGCGGGGGGGGGGCTGGCCCTGCAGAGGGGCCCGGGGCAAGGATCCAGAACCAATTACAATTCTGAGAGCACACCCAGACGCCTCCTCACTCCCTTTTAACCTTTCTCTCTCGTCAGGAACCAAATTGAGTTAGTCTTGAGTTTTGATTTAATTCCCGAAATGGAGTCATAATCTGTTTAGTGTCCTTTTTCCCAAGTCCTGGGTACTGAAGTGTGCGTGGGGGGTGGGGGAGTTAATGAGAGAGTTGCTCTGTGGCCTGTGGAGAACCCTCACACACACTTAACCTCCCAACACCACCAAAGAGCAGGAGACACCAGGAATGCCACTGGTGGTATAATGGTGATGGTGATGACAATGGTGATGTTAGAGATGCCGGCTAGTATTTACTGGGCGCCTACTGTGTGCCAGTACTGAGCTGGGCCCTGTACATGCATCTCTCCCAATGACCTTCCAGGGAGGTACCATGAATGTTTCCAATTTACAGATGTAGAAACTGAGACTTCGGTTAATTTCAGGAGCTTATGCTGTGTCCACAGCTATTCATTGAACAGCAGAGCCCCAATGTAAAACCACACAGTCTGTGCTCTTCTCCACTTAGCTGGGTGAGACAGAAAGTTCTACAAGCCCCAGCTCCCTCATTTGCACAACACAAACAATAAATAGGGATAATAACACGCTCCTTTCATAGGGTTGTTCTGTTGATTAAATGAGATACGTATTTGCTGCATTCAGGGTAAGCATTTAATTGCTTAAGTGCCTTCAACACTGGGGTGGATGGAGTAGGGCAAAGGAATGGGTACAGTGCTGGGGGGGGGGTGACTGTTTATTATAAGTTGTTCCTGCTGATAATAATAGCATGTATTAGAGAACGTGCTGGGCACAGGCAGTCCTACAAGGAAAAGATTGCTACGCCTGTTTCACAGATGAAGAAACTGAGTTTCAGATAAATTAAGTAAATGGCCTAAAGCCAACCGGTTAATAAATGGCAAAGTGGTGCTTGTATTCAAACAGTGGGCCCTTGGACTCCCAAGCCTGCCACCCCCGGTGCCCCAGGGGGGTCACCAGAAACTGGCCTCCCCTGGAGGAGGTGGGGGGAGGGGAGGGCAACACCCTCTACCACCTGCAACCCAATTTTCTCCAGGTGAGCAATGTTTCCTTAAAGGAACAGGAGGAAAGTCAACAACGAGGCAGCTGAGACAGGTTCTCCCTCCCCCAAAGCCAAAGTGGAGCCTCCCTTCCCTCCCTCTCCTCACTCCCCTGATTCCTCTGCGCTCAAGTTTGTGGCCATTAAATAGAAGAGGAGAAAGTTTGAATCAGGCATGAAATATTTATCAGTTAATTACAATATGCAGATTCTGTTCCTGGGGGTGATTTATCTTTTTGGAAATATAGGAAAAGATCCTGGAAACTTGTATCCTAATTGCTTGGCCTATTATTGTAGCAACCAGGTAGAAATTCCATTTACTATGTAACTACAAATTCTCCTACTGGCTGCCTCTGCCTCTGTCACTGGTGGTCTGGGACTGGATGCTTTTTTGAGGAGAGAGGGGCCTCTCCGAGGTCAATCTGTCCATTCCCCTGTTTCCTCTTGGGGAGGCCCCTTTCAAAACCCTAGTGATGGTAGGAAATGAAAAAGATGAGAGTCTCTAAAATTCTGAAGTGTCCAGAGAAGCCAATGCTAAGTGGCACCCTCCCCCAATGAGGCAATGAGGGCTGAGGCTGTGAAAATGCCCACACTTGGAAGAGCTCTCAGCTGGCAGCCTCTCGCCTCCCATATCACCTCCTAGGGCCCATACCTCAACCCCAGGCTGCACATTAGCATCACCGGAAGAGTTTTCCAACCAGATGCTTAGGCACTACTCCAGGCCAACCAAATCAGAATCCCTGGAGGGGGGGACCCGGGCATCAGTATTTTTTAAAGCTCCCCAGTGGGTTCCAATGTGCGGCAACAGATGAGACCCTCCGGGGCTAACAGGAGGGTATGGCTCCCTGGTGAGGGGGCCCTGCTCCTCTGTGTGACTATGTAATTTTTATCACTCCCTTTCAGGTGGTGGAGGGGACAATCCCTTCACTTTTATTGGAATCTGAAGAGCATCCTTTATTCCCCTTACCAGAAGCTTCTAATATTAATAACTACCATTTATCAAGCCCCTGCTGAATGCTCGGATCTATGCAAATAAAATTTAATCGGATCTACACAACTCTGTGAGGTCAGTGGGTATGTCCATTTTATGGAGGGCTCAGGGAGGTGAAGGAATCTGCCTCGGGTTCTACAAACTGGCAAGTGACGGCTCTGGGATTTGAACTCAGAGCCTGTGCTGTAACCACTGTTACAGATTCTCCCAGATTCTCCGGGCTGGAAGTGCTTCAAAGCTAGTATGGGAAGGGCCTGGGGATCATCTTGGGGAGGGGAAAGGCAAGGGAGACAAGAAGGGGGCATGTGGATGGAGCTCGGAGAAAAGAGGGCTGTGGGGGGAGGGGCCGGGGTGTGTGGGGATGACCGGAGGTACCAAGAGGAAGAAGGTGTGGCGAGGGAAGGGGGCAGTGGTGGTGGAGAAAGCTGGGGGAAGGGGTTCAGGAGCGGGAGCTGGCAATCAGAACGCTGGGAAAGGTGAGTTGTGCCCACCGAGGACCAGGACCGGGTAGCTGGAGAGGGGGAGGGACCTTGTGTCAGAGGAGGGGTCTTTGTGAGGCACGCAGCAGTGAGGAATGCCCGCCATGAATACTAAGGGCAAGAAGAAGAGAAAGGGCCAGAGGGGGCTGGGTGATGTTTAGCGGCCGGGGTGATTAATGGGGGTGAACGGAGGGTGAAACTCAAACCCTTCGAACGGAGATGGTGGGGAATGGTTGTCCAAGAACAACAGCGCACTGTTTCATCGAGAAAGCCAATGTCCAGAGGAGGGGCGGGTGGGGAGGGCGCCTGGGCGCAGTCGCTCCTTTCCTTTTTCCCAAGGTCTCTTTATTTGCCATCAGACAGTAAATTAAAATATGCTCGCCAACTCCCGGGGACTCTCCAGAGGGGCTTCCTACCTGCCTCCTGGCTTGGGGGAGACCAAGGATGCTGGAGTGACTTGGGGAAAGAGCAGCTGAGGTCTGGGATGGCAGCTGAGATGTCTCCACGGTCTGCTCCACTGGGACATGAAATGGCCATGTGCTGGCCGGGCCACAGGTCCCCTCTGGACCAGGCGGGCACTGAGCAAGTCACAGGGGCTGGGTCCCCACACGTCCTGTGAAAGGTGGCGGTGTTCTCAGAGTAAAGTTCTCAGGGCAGTCACAGCGTGAGGGAGGCATTGCCTCCATGAGGCAGAGTTGGGGGAAGGAGGAGGGAAGGCCCTGGATTGGGGTGCGGATCTGGGTTTGAGGAACAGAGGTTAAAACTCTCAGGAAATAGGAGGTCTGAACCCCCTCCTTCATTTTCTACCTTCTGCCTTTCTCTAGATGCAACTTTGGGAACTGCCTCTGCCTCCACCCCCCCCCTCCACCACCCCTATCCCGGTCAGCATTCTCAGAGGGCAGGGAAAGAGGGGAGAGGGAATGAAGAAAATGTCTCCGTGCAGGGGGAGGTGAGCTGCAGGCAGGGATTCGGATGGAAATTATCTCACAGGAGACAATTTTCTCCCTCTCTAGGCCCTTACAGATGTGAAACAACGGGCAGATCCCACTCCCCACCCCCAAACATCCAAGAGCATGGTGTATCTTGAAGCCTTTGCCGCTTCAAGGGAGTGGGGTAGGAGGAAAGGGAGGCCAGGAAAAGGAGGGGCCAGTATTCAGGGGTCTCCGGAGGGCTGAGGGAGACCAGCTTGTCCTAGGGCAGGGGAGGCAGGAGGTCCAACCTTGATCCCAGATCACTTGGATTGTCGCACCTGGGTGTCCTTTGCCACCAGGCCTTACCCCCTGTCTCCACACACAGCTCGGCTAACCTGCTTCTCTCGTTGGAGTCTTACTCACAGTCTCCACTCCACCTTTCTAGGAGCCAGGCCTACAAAGCGCTTTGAAATCTGAAGTTAGTGGGTGGTGGTTAATGGAGCGCAAACACTCTGTGAGGTGCAAACATGACCTGACTGGTAATGTGGCAACCGTTCCACACAGGGGCCGAGTTCAAGGGCTGCCTTCCAGAGGACCAGGCCTCAGTTTGCTTGTTCTGAGGGCAGGGGCTAACAGAGGGTGCCCTGTGCTTCACAGAGGAGAAGGAAATAAATGAGCCCACTGGAGAACAACGGCCACAATCAACGGTCTTAATTATGAATTAATAATTCATAATTATTCCAGACTTGCAGATAAGCACAAGCCCGCTGAAATTATTTCCCAGGGAGGAATTCAGTTGGAGGGGGTGGGAAGGGGACTGCATTGCGGCCATTACTTCTAGAGGCCCTGAAGATCATTCCTCTGCTTCCCAACCAGAACGTGGAAGAGATTCATGAGCTGCTTGGTGGGTTCCCCCTTACGGCTATTACCCGCCCCCCATGCTTCTAAACACAGGGCCACACTTCCTCCCCATTCTACCCTGCCAAAGGGACCTCAGAACCTAGACCCTGGATTTCTGTGGTCTCTCTGGCCCCTGCTGCCTGTCCTGCTTTTTATACAAAGATGGGTGTCTCTTCTCCCTCTCTCTCCTCCCTTCTCATGGAGATTGTCTAGGAGGCCTCATGGTGGTGGAAGGTCTTCCAGTTCTAGGTGGGAAGAGAAACAGGGAGTACCCCTTCTAGTGTGGATGCTGTTAGCTCCAGGGTCTGGGTTCGAGGGGCTGACGCTGACCTACTGAGAAGACATCATGGGATGTCTTGGTGGTGGGGCCTAAACAGGGCCAAGGAGGCATACCCACCCCCAGACCCAGCTCCCTGCTGCTCTCCTCTCCAACATCCATAATTCCAAGTTCCCATTTTTTAAATCTCTTAAAGGAAGCTCAAAGAGCTACTCAGACCCTCACAGCTCCAGATCTCCTCTCTCTCAGGGAATCTGAAAAGGAGAGATTCCTGTTTCTCCCCAAATTCAATGCCTTAGACCACAAAGGGGCCTTATTATCTTCTGGCCATTAGGAGACCCTTGACCACCATCTCTGCTGTGGAACCACCTTCTTCAATATTCTAGAAGAAAGAAGGAGCAAGTGGCCAGTGGCCAAGAGGATCTGGCATTAGAAAGAATTTTCAATCCCAATTCTACAATTTTCCCATCAGCCTCAGCAGTTGCACCAAATCTGCATGTGAGGCTACATCTCAGGATGAAGGGAGTTGGCACAAGCGGACCTAAAGCACTCTTTTCCAAACCTGTGGGTGCAAGGATGTGCTTGAAAATCTGCTTCTGGCCTAGGTGGATGGTCAGCGCAGCACACCCAGGGGGGACCCACTGCCATGGGGACCACACAACCACCCTTCACTTCAAGCTCCTTCCCTGGCCCCACTTTTGGTCTCAAGAGAGGGATCAGTTAGGCGTGATCCAAATTATCCAGATAATTAATTGTGGAAGCACGACTTGCGTTCTCTTAAAATGCCACTCCTTTGGCCTCCAGAGATCATTAAATCCCTTCCCTAGCTCCTCCTATTCTCTACCCGCCTCCCCAACGTACTCCAAAATCTTAGCTACGAAAAAATCCTAAAGTAGGGGAACAAACTTTCCTGATCTACCATTTTTTCCCCACCTGCAACTCCTGTCCCCTCCCCCCAAATTTTCTCTCTTCTGAGCCTCCGCTCTTCGCTTCTTTAAAAAAAAAAAAAAAAAAAAAAAAAAAAAAAAAAAAAAAAAAAAAAAAAAAAAAAACGAAGAAGAAGGAATTTTCAATAGTCCCACTTGTCAAGCGAAGACCATCTTTTAACCTTCAACAGCAGCGAAAGCCGTGTGAACTCTCGGTGAACCAAGATTGAAGTCATAAATCACGCGTACAAAGGCGGCTGCGGAGGCTGGCGCGGGCTGCTGCACCTTTAACGCTTTCTGGGGCTGACAGGCGGCGGCCCAGCTAAAGTTCACAGCGCCCGGGGAGGGCCCGCCCCCGCCTCCCCTCCCCCGGCCCGGGCCCCGGCCTCGGCCCCCGGCCCGCCCGGCCCAGCCCGCGCGAGCCTCGCCCGGAGGCCCCGAGCTGCTCTCGCGCGCGCAGGAGGGGGGGGGACATTCTCTCTCCCGCCGCCCGCTCGCTGCTCGGCCGCTCGGCCGGCGCCCCCACCCCGCCCCGCTTGCTGTATTTAAATAGGCAACTGGATCCACACGGACACAATAATTTAGCTTGTCTATGGCATTTTCTACAGGACCCCAAGAGATGGACCTTCCACTCCCCCTTTTCTCTCTAGAACTGGCATCTTTCATCTCTGTCTATACGGGCCCAATTATACAGATCCTTGGGGTTCCAATAGGATCTGAAGCATTGGAACCAAGAACACCTGGCCATAATTAGAAAGGATTTTCTTTTTCGTTACCTTGTCTTTCTTTTCCTTTTTTCCCCCTTTCCCTTAAAAATTCTATTGTTTTAATTTCAGGTATTTATCTGCTTTTAAGAGGGCTAGAATTAACCACGGTGAGGGCGGGGTAGGAGGGGTGGGGGGAAAGCCCAGCCTTCAGCCCCTTGCAGAGATCGCCAGGCTTCCGAGCCTGCCCCGCCTCGCTTCCTTTCCTTGGCCTTCGGCCTCCTCCTCCTCCTCAGATCGTTTTTTTTTTTTTTTCCTCCCCCCACCGTCTTCTCTCCGGTTTAATTAAAGTTTAGCGACTCCACTTGCCTTTTTTCTCCTCTCTCTCCGAAAGCGGAAACCTGACAGACCAGCGGCCATGGGCCAAGCAGCCCCGTGGCCCCAGCACAATCTGGGCCCGCCACCGTCAGGGCCTCCCCCTCGCCCGCCACCCTCCGCCGCCGCCGCCAATGGCCTCCTGAACTGGTGCGCAGCCCCTCCACCATCCCGCAGGTGTGCAGCCGCCGGCCTGAGGGATCTGAATGACCGGGGCTGGGGTAGGGGTGTCCTGCCTTCCCCTAAACCCACCCCTAGACTTGCTCCAGAAAGTTTGGAGGGTGGGTACACCCCGACTGAGGTAATCAGCTCCCCCAAACCCATGGCTGACTAATATGATATGACAAAAGCTGGTGATGGATTTGGTATATGTTAATTCACAATGCCCTTTCCTCCAGAATTTAACTATAAGTTAATACACACCGGAAACCACGCGCATACACGCTCGTTAATGGGCTTAGGTATTAGCGAGTCCTAACGATGCATACAAATGTGCTCTGCGCTCTGTAGGCCCCTCAAGATTTATGGGCCTTGAGCTCTCTGAAGCTGTAAACAAGGAGAAAAAAAGAGAAAGAGAGAGAGAGACTGGGGGAAAGAGACAGAGGCCTGACTCACCCCTCCAGGTTGTGGGAGAGAAGGGATCTCTGCAAGTGGGTTCTTATGTATTTTGCTTTCCTTACAAGCTCGGTGTCTGTGGGTTTCGGCATGGGGCTGGGGCTGGGGCTCGGGTGGTGGTTGCCCTGAATGCTGCTGGGATGCGTGGGCAGTGTGGTGTTTGTGTGCTGGGGTAGGAGGACTCCTGCCTCCCAGGCCGGGGCCTGCATCTAGCAGATATCTGTGGGCGTATACCTGTGAGTGTGCAGTGTGCTAGGTGTGTGTGTGCATGCAAGTGCATGTGTGAGAAGCAGGCCTCCCTCTGGGCCTGGCTGCTGTCCCCTGAACCCGGTGAACAAATCTCTAACAACAGTCATAATAACAATAAATAATAAATAACAATAAAACAGTAGTTAACAGTCCCTCCCTAGCAGGGTAACAATAAAATGCAAGAGGAGATATTTTGAGGAGGGGCCAGGGGAAGGAGTCATGATCACAGCATCTGAGGGGAAGACAAGGAAGGGAGGGAGGGAGGAAGGAAGGATGGAAAGAAGGAAGGAAGGAAGGAAGGAAGGAAGGAAGGAAGTTAGCTTCTTCCTATGCCCTCGGGGGGCTGGGTTTGGGAACCCCCTCTCCAGACAAGGTCCTCTGGCTAGAGGAGGAGAGGGAGAGCCAGGAGGCCACTCTTTCCTGCTTCTTTTACTCTGGCTTTTGCTTTGTGCGATCAGGGGAGGGATCCCACATATGGGGGTGATTAGTGGCTTTGGGGTCTCTGGAGCCCCTGTTTTAAAGAGAAGAGCAAGCGGACAGGGTCAGACGAGGGGGCAGAGATGGATGAGGCGATGGCCAGAGCCAGGGGTCCCGGCCAGTCGGGCCGCAGAGGTGCTGGGGGAGGACCTGCCGCCGGGTATGGACAGAAGCAGAAAAACATTTATGGCCGCCTGCAAGAGAGAGGGGAGAGCAAGGCCGGGTTTCCGGTAGGCCAGGGAAAGTTCCCTTTCTAGGGGCTTTTCAAACAAACAAACAAACAAACAAAAACAACCACCACAACAGCAACAACAACAAAAAAGGAGAAGAAGGGAGGGGTTGAGGCGCGCTGAATTTTCCCTCGCGGTCTTGGAGCCTGCGGATTTCCATAAAAGAAGAGAAGACCACGCTCCCGGATCCTTCCACATCTGCCTCGTTTTCTCCAGGTACAATTTTCTGGTAATCTTATCTATGTATTTATCGTGTGTGGTGGGGAGTCACATGTGTAGGGATACGGCGCTCGCCCAGAGAGAAAGCCGCCCCACAGTTTCGGGTCTAACGAAATCCACCACCACCACCACCACCCTCCCCCTTTAAAAACAATTGTATCCCCCAAAAAGGAAAGAAAAAATCAAAGAGGAAATATAAAAACGCAAATTAGCCAAGTTTTTAAAAGAGAAAGGAAAGAAAAGGACAAAAAAAATGACCATAACAAACAAGCGTTGAGAACTTTTAAAAGATTTAAGTCACAAACCTTTTCAGAGGTTTTGATTCTTTTTCAACAGCCGGTGACCCATCTGGTCTGAAAGGGACGGAGAACTACACTTGCCACTGAGTCACTTCTTTAAGACCGGTGCACACACAAAGATTCGCAAGAGAACCCGGGGCGTCCTTGCATTTGAACACCACGCGAGGCGGAGGATACTGATAACCAGTCGGACAAAATACTAATAAAATAAAATGAAATCGGGGGAAGCGCTGAGTGCAGGGCGAGCAGCGAGAGGCCGGATCTTGGGTTCCAGGCGGCCCGGGGCGACGGGGGGGCGCCGAGCGGGGCCAGGCTCCTGCTGGCGACCCTGCTCCGTCTCGGCGTCCCCAGCCCGGCCCGCGGCCCCCTTCTCTCCAGCCTCCGCGCCCCTCCTGCCCTCTCGGCTCAGATGCCTGGTTCGGCCTCCCTGGTGCGAGAATTTGGGACCTAAGAAGGGGCAAAGTGACTCAAGCCAGACTCTCCATTTTTCTCCCCTAGGCCTCTCCACTTGCCCAGGCGCTCAGCCACCCGGGGACCGACACAACAGGGGCTTCTGGGCCGCTCCCTACCCACTCCTGTATGGTTTCCCCAAAGTCTAGCGACCTCCAACCCTCCTTGTTGGGGGGGGGGGGCAAATATCAGTGGCCAGACTCCTCTGCACCCTGTCATGGGTGACCTCACTTCAGGAATATCTTGAAGGAGAAGAAAAAGAAGGCCGGCTTAGAGCCGTGTTTACATCTAGTTCTACTGATCTGTTCACATCTGGAGAGTTTATTTATAACCCCCACTATAACTCTCCCTGTTTGGAGGCACTGATGTCTAGAAAATATTGCTCTATCTCTAACCATACCTAAATGTGCTGTGCTTGTATTTACAGATTTATGCTCGAGGAAAATATAATTATTTCCATTGTATTTGTGCATATACAATAGTTATAGAAGTAGATTTATATATGAGAAAATATACGACTCTCTTACAGCCATCCAGTTTTATGGACATTTGATATCCTGACAGATTTATATCTCCGAGCAGCTATATAGATAAATGTATATCGTTAGAATTATGTATCAGGAGATATATACTTATTGATTGTGATATAGAGTAGTTAGAACATTCACTCAGAGCCATATATGGCTGTGGAGATATTTCTATATTATTATCACTATATATAGGCATCTCTATTTATAACTACATAGTTATAAAAATAGACATAAGTAATTATAGTCCTATATGTACATGCTGCTATCTCTCTGTAGAGTTATAGACACTTGTGAATATAACTCTGTAGAGATATCTGTATGTATATAAGGGTGTAATTACCTCGTGATGTGTGTGTATTGGGGCTCAGACCAGTCTATCTCTGTACAGACATATTTATATGTAGGGGCTGAGAGAGACTTATTCACAGAAATATTTCCAGAGAGCCAACTGAAAAGCAGGATCGGGCCATCTAGGAAATCAGCTAGCAGAGTTCTTTACTTACGGGGAGAGGGCCACAAGGTAAACAGAACATAGGAAGCCTTGAGAAGAGGAGGCAAAATGACTGGGGTGTGGCGGGAACAGTCAAGGAGGACAGCGGTGAACCCCAGGCACTGCCTGAAGACAGGGAGCTGGTTTTGTGAGGGGCAGGTACAGATGGTCGTGGGCGCGGGTCTTGTGGAAGGGGAGGCCGGGAACAGTACCACAACCTGGAGGTACACTTCAGCTCCGCGGCCCGGGAGCAGGCCTTGGGTTTGGCTTTCATGCACTAAAGGCCAGCTACCACCTAGCCCCTTCTGCGTTCCTGGCACATTGCTCTTGAACCCCAGTTTCAGGGTCTCAGAAAGGTGGCTTCGGAGGTCAGGAGACTTAGGGACAGGACAGGGAGGGGTGCGCTTTCACTGCCTTTGCTCTCTGGGGCTACGGCCAGGAAAGCCAGGGACTGTGGCCAAATAAAGCTTGCTTTCACCGGGGGCCTCCTGTGCCCCTGGGGGGGCTGTGTGGTAGGAGCCTGTGTGGTAGTTTGAGGGGTGAATTTTCAAGTGTTGGGCTTATTCTGATGGGAGTTTCGGGAGGCCTTGCTCAACCCCCTTTTTTGGAGGCCCAGGCCTCAGGAGCTTAATCCTGCTCCATTGGGTCACTCCTCTGTTGCTCCCCAGCTTGGGGTTCCCTCCCTTCTGGGTACAGAAGGCTATACCCTCCAGCTTCCTACCAGCACTGCCCTGGGCCTTGAGGGGAGAATTTGCCTCTAATGTGTGGGGAACGTGGATCGGCACCTCTAGACCTCATTTCTCCCGCTCATATCTACCTGGCTCTCTCTCCAGCCTCCTTCCAGGTGCCAACTGGGCCCGGACTCCACAATTCTTCCCTGCCACCAACCATCCCAGGAGAAAAGACATTTTTCCCCTGGCCCCCGTTCTTTCCATCTTTCTTTCTTTAAACCAGGAAGTCACAGACCTCTTTGCTCAATGGTTTGTTTGAGGGAGTTTCCCTGCACTCAGGATCAGTGGCCGGTCAGGCTTCCAAGATCTCTAGGATTCTGGCAAGGAAGTGAAGACCCCTGGGCTGGGGTTAAATGCCAAGTGCCACCCTCCACACACCCCTGCCCACGGGATTGGAGCTTCTCCGGGACAAGGACTCTATCTTCTGCCTGACACAGAGGGGTAGCCCGATACGTGCTTGTGGAGATAAACCGAATGGCGGTCAGTGCAACAGCTTTTGGTGGAGAGAATCTCACCTTCTGTGGCCACTGCTGAGAGCTAGCTAGCAGGCACCTGGGGGCCCTGGCTGGAGCCAGGCCAGGAGCCCATGGTGGCTGGAGATTAGTGCCCAGCAGAGAGCAGCCTGAGCTGAGACAGGCGAGTAGGGGGTAGAGTGAGGCACCGAAGCCAGGATCTGCCCCCATAGAGTGACTCCATCCCCCACCCCAGCCTCCTGGCTCCCCAGACCCCCAAGCACATGAAAACTAAACCAGAACTGAGACCTGGACTGGGAAGGAGCTGCCTGTCAGCCTGAGGGCTCCAAAAAGGAACTACCACTTGGTCCCTTAAGAAAGACATAAATAGGGGTGCCTGGGTGGCTCAGTCAGTTGAGCGTCTGACTTCGGCTCAGGTGACGATCTCACGGTTTGTGGGTTCGAGCCCCATGTCGGGCTCTGTGCTGACATCTCAGAGCCTAGAGTCTGCTTTAGATTCTGTGTCTCCCTCTCTCTCTGCCCCTCACCCACTTGCACTCTCTCTCTCTCTCAAAAATAAATAAACATTAAAAAAAAAGAAATACATAAATAAAACAAAAAATAAATCAGCATGAGACAGGCACCCTGGTAGAAGGAAACCCCTCAGCTGGGCTCCAGGGATACTACCAAATGCATCAGAATAAATATTTTAAAAGTTTTTTCACTTAAAAAGTTCACAAATTTTCTGATTCGGTAATATTCTGTAATTAGGTTGTTTCATATAGTTCTTTTTTTTTTTTTTAAGTTTATTTATTTGTTTTGCGGGGGGGGGGGGGGGGTGGTGGTGCAGAGAGGGAGAGAATCCCAAGCAGGCTTTGCACCACCAGGGAAGAGCCACCAGCACAGAGCCCGATGTGGGGCTTGAACTCGTGAACCTCGAGCTCATGACCTGAGCTGAAACCAGGATTCGGACACTTAACCGACTGAGCCACCCAGGTGCCCTTCTTTTTTAACCTGTCATCACTCCCTGTAGATTTGGTCTGTGCAGAATAGGTCCTGGAGTTTGGGGAAGGCAGGTCACCGTGAGTGTATGGGGTGAGTATAGGCAGTTTCTCTATCTAGTGAGGATCTAGGTCTGCAGGGAAGGGTCAGCCTTGCCTCTCCCATCAAGGCCTGGAGCAAGGAAGACTCTCCCAAATGCGATTCCTTTTTTCCATAAGAGTCTTTAGGGGCAATCTGTCCTGTGTCTGGGTGAGGGTCCAAGATCCAGAGAAGGATCTAAGTTAAACCTTAATTCTAGCCCCAGACTCTGACAGTTTCCTCCTGAAACACCCAGCCCTTCCCTCCCCAGAACACCTAATGCCCATAGAGATGGTGGGTGCTTTGCCTAAAGAAATGCTGAGTGGGAGAACGGAGGGTCCGGCATTTACATGGGTTTGCCTAAGCAGGACTCTGGGCAGGTGCCTGGACTCTGGCCAGGATCGGGCTGGCGTGGGGGCAGTTGCTGTAAACCTCAGAACCTGTGGCTTCAGACAATGATTGTCCTTGGCCAAAAGACGGGAGATGAGAAACCCTGGCCATACATCATTAATCCTGGAGAGTCCTAGCTCTCTTACCTGGGCTGGAATGGCTCCTAGCTGTTTCTGGGTCCCAACCTCCTTTGAGAAGCAGATAAAAACAATCTGCCCTCTCCCCACCAAAATGTGCATACCCACAGTGTTGTTGAGGGTTGCTGGGCTCATACAGAGACCAGGAAGCCCATGATCTCTGGGCTGCGTCTCCCTTGCTTCTTGTGACCCATCTCCAGTTATCTCCTTTTGCTTGTACCCTCCCTGAGTGCCTCTGCTTAGGAGTCAGGCAGTTCTTCTCTGCCATTCTTGGCAGAGCTCTCTTCCTTCTTTCCTTTTCTAGAGCAGGCACCAGGCACAGGCCTTGCTTATGCCGAGCTCCCGATCGGCTCTCCTGCAGAAACGAGGAGAGTGGCTATTAACTGAAGCCTGGTCTACACTGCCCTACTACTCCACTCATCTGGGGGGGGGGGGGGGGGGGCAGGGGGAGGGATCCTGAGGGCATAGTGACAGCATGGAGGCCCGGCTATAAGGGGTCTAATTCCCATTTCTAGTGGAAACTTGGATGCAAGGAGCAAGTTGCAATTGCTATGATAATAGTCATAATAATAACAATAATAATTTATTTAGCATATCATTAGATGTGTATTTACTGTCTTCCCTCTGCTTTTTTACAAGTGTCTCCTAAGGAATTCTCACAACACCCAGGGGAAACAATAATAAGCTAATTACCACCCTCCGGCTCCTCCTCCTCCCATCCACGGAGCACTTACACAGCCCCTCTTCGTGTTTACACCTATTTAGCACAGTCTCCCCTTCCCAATTCTCCTCTCCCATTCCCAGTTTTTCCCATCCCTGTTAAGGGAATTTCCCCCTAATCTGGGGTGGGGGGAAAGGTTGGGGAGGAGAGTAGCTGAGCCCCAGAGAGTTTTGGGTATTAATGTTGTTTCCCTGGCCTCACAGCAATGTTTAGGATGATGTGGGAAGAACCAGATTCTTCTCTGATTGTGCGTTGGGGGGCAGAAATTGCCTGCACATCGTTTAGAGGCAGACTGGGTTAGAGAGGGGACGGGTGCCTGCATGATGCCAGAACATCGGAGTCAAGTGCAGGAGAATGGCTGGTCCTGCAAATGTAACATCGGTATCAGGGGCTTTCAGACTGTTCAGGCCAGACCTCAGAGATGCCGGGCCCCATCTATCCCCCCGGTCTCTTTTGGCATTGAGAAAAGAAAAAAAAAAGGGAAGGGAAGGGAAGGGAAGGGAAGGGAAGGGAAGGGAAGGGAAGGGAAGGGAAGGGAAAGGAAGGAGACATGTGCATATATATATATATATATATATATGTGTGTGTGTGTGTGTGCATATATACATTTGTATATGCACACATTTTCGCACATATATTTTTCCTGAGTGAATAATCATGACCATGGCTACACTTTTTAAAATACTCATTTCCTTCCACTTTAAATAAAAAATCGTATCTTCTCAGAGATTACAATGAAAACACAAACCAGACATGAGTTTTTGGATGACGGGTTGCGAGTAGTCTCTTGGACCACCTAAAAAGCCCCCTGGAGTCCCAGTGATCTGTGGAGCTCACTTCCTCAGCCCCAGCCCAGGGTGGAGAGCCAGAGTCAATGTCATGAGAGTCTTCATCACAGACGGAGCAGCTTGGCCTGTCATCGAGATCCTGGGTGTTGCTGCCCAGATACCCAGACCCTGAGGTCAGCCTCCACCTCGCTGCCCTGGTGGCATGATAGAAATTTGTGTGAGGGTAGTTTATGTTTTTGTTTTTTTTTAAGTCCCTATCATGGAGGCAGCCATCCATCCTCTCTGTGGATAAGGCTATCCTCACCCTGAACCTAAGGTTTCCAAGCTGCTTAGAGGAATCCAGAACTCTCTCTCTGCATCTTTATTACTGATAAAGTCATATTACAGTAATATTACTGATTACAGATCTTGAGAGATGAAATGAAGTTGGAAAGAAACTGGATTCATCCAGGTAAAAAGAACATTATGCACAATTTATCACGATGTGAGCTTCTGTTTGTTCTGAACATGGTGGTCATTCATTCCATGACTTAGTTCCAATTTATGGACAGTGTCTTGAAGCCCCCTCAATACTCATAACCATAATCGCTTCCATTTAGAGAAGATGACTATATGCCAGGTGCTTTATACTGAATTTGATGAGGAAATGTAATCTCAGAAAGGTTAAGTCACCTGCCCAAGGTCACATAGCCAGGTTTGAACCAGGTTTCCCCATCTGCTATGTTTTAACACTTCCAAGTCATGCCTCGTGGGTTAGATAAACAGCAGATAGTCATGGCAATGAAACTGATATTTAAAAAAAAAAAAGTTTTACATCCTATGGACATACTGGGGGGCGGGAGGGGGGGGTGGGGAGGGCACTTGTACACTGGCTCCTACAGTGGCCAATCCAAATGCATGCACACTATTGGCATTTTTCTCTCTCTGAATTCAGTGTTACTGGCAGCCCCTGTGATTTCTCAGCATAATGACTGCCCTCACCACTTGGAGTCCACCCCTTTCCCATAGCTGAGGCCTCTGGGTTCTAGGGGAGCCCTTGACTTTCCACTACCCCAGGCAGAGTCTAGCTTTCTCACCAGGGTCAGCCAATGTGAAACTGAGAAGTATCTCGAGATTAATCTTCAGAACCCCTCACTCCCTGAGCATCCCTCCCCAACTCCCCAGCAGTGCTTTTCTTGTTCTATCCTTGTTTGATAAACTACCCCAGCGGTGCTTTTCTATTTGAAAGGATGTGATCTGCAGAGGACCGCACTTAACACCTCGTGCTCTAATGGTGGAGCTCACGGCATTTCAGTGGCAAGATAATTGGGGAGGGGGAAACAGAGTCTTCCCAGGGGCTTTAAACTGCATCAATGCATAAGGCTGATCCTGCACCTCATTATCCATTAACTTCAGATGAAAGCTATCAAACTGGATCCCTTATTCTGATATTTGAAACTGAGCAGACAGGGGGCTGATTTCTCTGCTTTCACCTGACTGCTGGCACCAGGCAGATACCCTGCCATTGTCCTGCCTCATCTTGCCTTTGCCTCCCTCCCCTGGGGGGCAGGGTCCCTAAGGGACACAGCTCCCCATGGTGTGGCTGCAGGGGCCCTGTGGAAGAGGTTGAGTTGTCAAATGAGGAGACACCACAGCTAACACCCCCTCTCCCCCACCCCCCACCAACTCTGGAATGAAGATGGAGAGTTTTCTGTGCCTGGTTTGGTTCACGGAGACACATAGTCCATCATTTGATTTTCTACAAAGAGTATTCCTTCCCTGCCCCCCAGCATCCTCTAGTTTTTTTTCTCAGAGCTGGAAGGATCTTAGTGATGTCCTAATCGAACCACTTCATTGTGAAGGAAGGGAAACTGAGGCTCAGACAGACACCAGGACCCAGGTATTTCGATCCCTAAGCCGTGCTGCATCTAGCTCTTTGCACTTCAGCTGAATACTTTTTTCACCGCTCCCTCTAAACCCCAGGATCCAAGCTTACCTTCCATGGCAGACTACACAGACACCAACAAATGCCATGATGGCGGAGCCCTCCCAGCCCAGGAGCGACCACTTTTGGGCACAGGCTTCAGCATACCCACACCATGCTCCATAATCCCGCTAGAGCCCATCTGTAATTTCTGTGAAGTTAAAGGGTTTCTCTGTTCCCCTGGTTTCTGCCCCACTCCCCAGAGCTGGCCAGGGCCTGCAGAGGGGCTGGAGGGCTCAGGCAGAGAGCAAATGGGTAAACACAACTTTTGTTCCTCGCAGCCTCACGTGAGGACCGAGGCTGCTTTGAATAGAGAAGTTTCCTTAATATGCTGTCAAAGGAAAGAAACCTGTCTCATCGTCCAACTCTGATGACTGAAGCCCAGGGAAGGGAGTTGAGCTTAATTAGCGTTAGGAATGCTGATTCCGCATAAGAAAGAACTTGCCAGCCTGGGGAGAGTCGTCTGATGACTGGGATCTCTGAATACACCAGGTAAATTCTCATCTCCTCTCCCCCATATAGTCAAGTTAAGCTCACAGGGTTCCTTCCCGTCCAAAGATTCTGGTTACTTTTCCCAGTATTTGGTGGTCTGTCTAATCTTAGATTCCTCAGGCAGTGCTCCCTCAGTTTCCCATTGGGCCTTGGCCCTGGGAAACATTTTTAAATCTCACGTTGGTCCTCAACAACTTCCCCATCCTTAAGAAACCAAACAAAATCGAACCAGTTCAGGAACAAAATCCGCCAGATCCCTTATCAGTCTGATGTGGGTACAACAGCACTGGCCCGGGAGTCCAGAGTCTTGGTGTCTCTTATAGGCTGAATTATGTTCCTCCCCAAATTCATAGGTTGACGTCCTAACCCCCAGTACCACAGAGGGTGACTATATTTGGAGGCAGGGCCTTTAGAGAGGTAATTAAAGTAAAATGAGGTCATATGGGTGGGCTCTAATCCAGTATTTCAGGTGTGCTTATAAGAAGAAATTAGAACACAGACACAGAGAAAAGACCACAGGAAGTCAGGACCACGTGAAGAAGACCATCTACAAGCCAAGGAGGGAGACCCCGAAAGAAACCAACCCTGCCAACACCTTGATCTTGGACTTCTAAACCTCCAGAACGGCAAAAGAAATAAATTTCTATTGTTTAAGCCACCCGGTGTGTGGTACTTTATTAGGGCAACCCCAGCAAACTAATACAGTGTCTAAGTATGTCTCAGCCATTGATTTGATTTGCCGGGAGATCTCGGACATTTAAAACTCTCTAAGCCTCAGTTTCCACATGAGCCCAAAGGTCCCATCTTGTGAGTCCCGGTAAAGGGAAAGCCCTGCTTATACTACACAATGTTTACTTTCATGTCATTGTAAGTGGGCACAGTTCCAGATACATGTCCTCATCCAGTCACACACACAGCCCTGCATCACCGCCTTATCCTTCCAAAATCGTACAGTCAACGTACACAGCCCGTTCCCTAGCCGAAATGCCAGTGTAGATTCAACTTTCGATGCAAATGTATTTGGGTCCCCTGACTCAGAGGCTGTGGCTGCTCCTGCGCCTCACCAAAACTGGTTGAAATGACAATATTTTAGTCAGTTGACTGGTTTTGGTGAACTTGGTGCCACAGAGCCCCACTGGTCTATCCCCACTTAATTGATGGATTTTATTTTTAAATTGTCAGATTCTGGCCATCTATTCCCCCCCCCCTTAAGCATATCTATTTATTTTTGAGAGAGAGAGAGAGAGGACAAACAAGAGAGGGGCAGAGAGCGAGAGGGAGAGACAGAATCCAAAGCAGGCTCCAGGCTCTGCGCTATCAGCATAGAGCCGGATGTGGGGCTCGAACCCACAAATCGTGAGCTCATGACCCGAGCCAAAGTCAGACGCTTAACTGACTGAGCCACCCAGATGCCCCGTGGCCATCCCTTTTGATTCAGAATCACTCTGTGGCCATGCAAGGCCTAGTCAACCACCATCTGATCCATTGAGCAGCGTCACCTTTTTTCTTTGAATGGATTGGCAAGTTCACTCAAAAGAGTCAAACTCAGACAATGACAATTGACACAGCCTCACTCAGGCCCTGAGAAAGCACTCTCGGGTCATGTCTAGAAGATGTCACAACACCCACCTGGGTTAACCAATTCAGTGAAAAATCAGTCCAACCTATACCTATAATACAGCATAGGCAAAACAATGTTCCTTTGTCAGCCTGAGCTGACTTAAAGTCTGTATATGGCCCATGTCCTTCCCCCTTCTTACTGAGCTGACTTCTTAGGACAAGAGATGTACGTTCATATGGACACACAGTACTCTCAGTCTTGTCTTTTGAGGAGAGAGGACTGGGCAATAGAGAACTTGTGCTGTCAGGGGCAGTGGGAAGACCTTGGGATGACTTATCTCAGGGGCATGTCTATGTGAACATGACACAGATTGTAGCTTTGGCTGCTACGTGACCCGTTTGATGGGAGGAGAGGGAAGGCGCCAGCTAGAATGGACCTTGGCCATGTTAACTGGTCCTGAATAAAAGCGGGCCAACGTGTATTTGCATGCATCCCGGCTTTTGTATTTGACTTTCTGTATTTTTGTACCAGGGCTTAGTTTGTATCCCTGCATATTCACACATGTCTGAGCGTTTGGATTTGTGTCTCAGCATTTTCCCATGTGGTTAAGTCCGCTGATATGTACTTGGACATTTGCATCTGTCTCTGAGCATTTGCATGTGTTTGTACATGGCCTGTGCATGGATTTGCCTGTGCCTCTGTCCGTATCTTCTTTTGGGTTTCTGTAGGAGGACGCTGTTACGTGTGCATATCTGCATGTCTTTGGAGATCGGTAGCTCCAAGGAGACTTCAGACATTGTAAAGTCTGTGCCTGGCAAGCCAAGGATGAAATCTGATGCTGGAGGATGGTCAGGCAGGCCCTCTGCTCAGATTCTTTCTGGCTCAACAACTATTTTCCTCCAAAATGAGGTTTGCAGTGTTTTCCACGGGCCCCTTCTGGCAGCCTCCACCAACTCTAGACCTCCAGGGTCCCCTCTCAGGCCATTTTTTAATGGACCTAATGAGTGGAAGGGAGTGTCTGGAGGTGAACTGAGAATTTAAGACAGGAATAGAAGAGGAGACTTTATAATTTCCTGCCCATTCTACCTTTTCCCTTCTTAAAAAAAATTTTTTTTAATGTTTATTTATTTTTGAGAGAAAGAGAGAGACAGAGCGTAAGCAGAGGAGGAGCAGAGAGAGGGAGACACAGAATCCGAAGCAGGCTCCAGGCTCTGAGCTGTCAGCACAGAGCCCTATGCGGGGCTCGAACTCATGAACCGTGAGATCATGACCTGAGCCGAAGTCGGACGCTTAACCAACTGAGCCTCCCAGGCACCCCATCTACCTTTTCCCTTATTAATATTCGTCAACTCTGAGCACGAGGCACAGGGGAGCCAGCTGGTCTGAGTTATTAAAGCCCTTTCTCCACTCTTTGAAAGCTAATTTTACTAAAAAATTTTTAGGTGGTTATGAGAAGCATATTGTGGTTATGTTGTAAAAAAAAAAAAAAAGTCTTCATCTTTTAGAGACATCCATTGAATTGTTCACAGAAGAAATGACATGACGTCTGAGATTTGTTTCAAAATATATGAGATCGTGTTGGGTTCGATCTAGATAAAAATTAGATTGGCCATGGGCTGATCGTTGTTAAAGTGAGGTGACGGGTATATGAGAGCCTGCTCATATTATTTTCTCTGCTATCGTGTTTGGACTTTTCAATAGTAGAAAAAGAATCATGTCCACTCAGGCATCTCCTACTATTTTCCCCCTGCGCTCCCCATCCAGAGATGTAGCTCTAATTGTTTCCCCCCATTACACAGGTGAGGAAGTGAAGGCTCTCGCTGGGTAAGGGATTTGCCTGAGGCAACCGGGAGCAGAATTCAGGCAGCCTGACTTCCTACCAAAGGTTCTTCTCATTGGATCCTGCATAAACGTGAGCCTCGTGCAGCCACAAAATACAGAATTTGTGAATAAATACCTATTATGTTAATGAAACAACTAAGACTCCGCTTGCTCATACATTTGCACGGGGCTTACCCAGACAAGTATCTGGACCCCCAAGGGCTCCCCACCTCCGTTCACACAGCTCTGCTTTCCTTTGTTGTACGCTTGTAGATCACTTATTTTGAAAAGATGTGTTAGACACAACGTGTGGGGTGGAGGGGGCGGGGAAGAAGGGGATCGGATCGTTACATCGGTTCTGTGTTCTCGTGTGAAGATCTGGGCAATTTACATACCCTCAGTGAGAAGGTACCGACAGGGGACCTGGAAGGAAGAAATGTTTCCCGACAATGGATGGATCAAGCCCCAGGACCACAGACACGTGGAGAGTTTGTCAGGCTGGTGCCCTGTACCTCTTGACAAAAACTGCAACTCTGTGCGCAGGTACAAGATAGTTTTCTCCTCTCATACACAGATATGTTCAGATAAATATAACCGTCACATATGCTTCCTTAAAGAGTTCGTGCGTGGCGTACATCCACGTTCGGTACACGTTACACAGCCGTGTCTCTAGAGAGAGGGGTTCTGAGTAGGTCAGTGCAGGTGTAGGAGTTAGAAGGCAGGAGTTCTAGTCTACTCTCCACCACTTGCTGAGCATAGATCTTCAGCAAGTCACATCACTCTCTTTGGCTCAGTTTCTCCTCCTGAAAGACAAGACTGATATTAATAGCTAAGCTGCCCATCTCAAGCGACGCTAAATGCAGGAAGGCCATTTTTTGCCTATAAATTTGTATTTTACCCCACACTGTCATACTAAAAATGATGGCGATGAATCTGTGACATATATGTACGTATGCATGTATATCTGTTCATCGAATCCATGGGACAGAAAAATTGAATCGACTGCCTAAGACAACACATTCCAAAGACATCATGGAATCGTGAAATGATGATAGGTGTTAGAGTCAGAAACACCACTAATGAGCTAAAACGGTGTCCAATATAAGTGATATGGAGTGGCTTCTGCTGGTTAGCTCAGTCAGTTCGATCAGTGTTTCTTAAAATGTGGCCCAAGGACCCCTGGGGGTTCTTGAAGACCCTTTCAGGAGCTCTCAGAGCGGTCCCTCCTCTTCCAACTACCTATCTGCGTGAGGCTATGTACTTCGTATACTTCAGCCAAAACAATGAATGTATTGCAGCAAACTGAATGCAGAAACAGGCGTGAGAATCCATTCGTCTTCTCAGCTAGACATTAAAGAGATTTGCCTAGGGGTGCCTGGGTGGCTCAGTCGGGTGAGCATCCGACTCTTGATTTCGGTTCAGTTCATGATCTCGTGGTTTTGGGGCTCTGCACTGAGTGTGGAACCTACTTGGGATTCTCTCTCTCTCTCTCTCTCTCTCTCTCTCCCTTTTTCTCTGCCCCTCCCTCCGCTCTCACTCTCTCAAAATAAATAACTAAGCTTTAAAAAAGAAAAGCGATTTGTCTAAATGCGAAACGAGGACATCCTTTTTACTAAATTGTTTTGGCAAATATAGTTATTTTCCCCAAAAGTTAGTTATGTTACCATGTAAGAGCTTTATTATCTTTTTTGAGAAGATTTTTAGAAGGTTTGAGTTTTTTTTCAACGTTTTTTATTTATTTTTGGGACAGAGAGAGAGACAGAGCATGAACGGGGGAGGGGCAGAGAGAGAGGGAGACACAGAATCGGAAACAGGCTCCAGGCTCCGAGCCATCAGCCCAGAGCCCGACGCGGGGCTCGAACTCACGGACCGCGAGATCGTGACCTGGCTGAAGTCGGACGCTTAACCGACTGCGCCACCCAGGCGCCCCTAGAAGGTTTGAGTTTTAATTCTAATAAGGGAAATCCTGAGAGATAGTATTTTTAAAAGCTCTTTGAGATTTCAATAATTTTTAAGAGTGTAGACAGTGTACGAGTGTGAAGACCAAAAAGTTCGAGAACCACTGGGGTTAGAGCCTGTCAATGGCAAGAACCTGAGGTTACTGTAGGCCCTGCCTGCGCCCAGGCTGGCGCTGCCCCACAACCTCACCAATGGTCCCTGCCAACCTCATGCCATCCTGACGGCCAGTGCCCATGTCCATCACGAGCAAAGAATTGGAGGAGTTCAGAGCACCCACCCTGGAAGTCCAGCAAGTCTGACTGGAGTCCTGGCTCTGCCCATGGGGCATATCGCTAGCCTCCTGGGCCTCCCTCAACTTCCCCTTGGGTAGAACGGTAATACAATAGCTTCCTTACAGTGTGGTCATGAGGCTCAAGTAAGATAACAAATTTAGCACAGTGCCTGCTCCATAGTAAGCACTTAAGAAAATGCCTATTATTGTTAATAATAATAATAGGAAGAAGGAGGAGGAGGAGGAGGAGGCGGAGAATAGCACTCATTGAAAGCTCACTGTGTGCCAGGCACTCTTCGAAGTGCTTTTCATACATTAACCCACTTACTCCTCCAATGCCGCTGTAAGGCAGTTAGCAACCCCAGGAGAGAACTATTCTGCAGTCGCTGCTGTTAGTGTGGCTGTGGCAGTGGTTTCCTAGGTCCTGCCTCCGAGCAGAGTAGTGCAGACTAGAGGGTTAGATACATGTTTGTGGTTTTGATTGAACTGTGAACAAGTGAAAGTATTTGGTGAGGAATCTGATCATCCGGAGGCCTCTAACTCCACCTGCCTCTATAGCCACCCGAGGCCTAAGGAGCCCAATTGCAGGATCAAGGGTGAGTCCTCAGGCCACAGGGTCTCCAGTAAAGGAACAAGCCTTTTTGAGCAGCATGCGGGGAACAGGGGACAGCAAAAGCCTCGATTACCAGGGATAAGTCAAAGAAGTTACTTCATAGGCGCTGTACTTGGGATGTTATTGTCTGTCACAAATCACCTCCACACACACACACACACACACACACACACACGCACGCCTTCAACAAAGTCACCCACCCACACATGCAGGAACAGAAGAAATGAATGTGTTGAGGTCCTAGCATGAATCTGTCATGAGTGTTTTGAGGGTGTGTCTGTAGGTAAACGTGTGCAGAGAGAAAGGACTGTGTGAAATTACAGGCTGGAGGGAGGGACTCTCTTCCCAGTCTTTCCTCTTCCGTCCCCATTAGCAAAAATTCCATAACAAAATACAGACTCCCACCATCTCCTGTATCTTTCTTGGGTCAGGTTCCCTCAGAGAACATTCTGGCTGGTATGGGTCTATCCAACCAGTTGAGGGACAGGGGGGAATACTTCAGTTGCCTCTCATTGCCATGGAAACTGAGTGGCAAGCCACGGGGAGCATGAATCTGGGGCTCTTGGCCAACCACTGGTCTTCAAGGACAGAAGAGGGAGCAGGATGCCAGGCAAGGCTAAATCTCGGGAAGGAGCTGGAGGGAATGAAGGGAGGAGGGGAACTTATGCTCTCCTACCAGCTTTCAACTGTGGGCACTAGGGCAAAGACCTTGGGATTATTCCAGTCTGGGGCTCTGGGATACGAAGCGGGTTCTTGCTAAAGACAGGTCTCCCAGGCAGAGTTCAAGAGTCTTGGCCTGAATTATCTGGACTCAGACCCAACTGGATTGACACAGAGAGGAAAAGATAGCCTATTATTTACCCTGACTGGGTTTACCGTACTCTCCTTAAGCTTCGGAGACCACATATTCCTGGATATGAGTGTTGGAAAGGAGGATCTCAGGGAGTCATTTTTTCTTTTCTTTTTTTCTTTTTTGAGAGATAGAGAAAAGAGGCCCTCCAGTGTGCACAGTATGGACACTGTCTTGATTTCTTCAGTTTGGGTTACGGAATTCTGGGAGCTATTGAGGGACATTCTAATTGCTCAGAGAATGAGTTTGCCATCAAAGAAAGGGGCAGAATGACCAGACAGAGGGGTTAGGAAAGGCCATCTCCCCTCTGTGGTCAGGATAGGAAGATATGTTCAAACTCTGGAGCCCAAAACAGCCCTCAGAGAACTGGGGCAATTATTTCAAAATTCTGCACCAAACCTTTCGATCTCAGATACCTTGCTTTTACCTGAATTTAATGGATAGCTGTCCCAGTGAGAGAAGAGACTGGTCCCTGGGGGCCAGGACTCAGACTGCACCATTGGGTGGGGGGGCCTCTCCAGCTGGGAAGGTGAGATTCAAGTGACTTGGGGTTGGGAAAGCTTCTCAAGGGTTGGCCTCACAGGTCTCTGAGCCCTGGGGTAGCAAAGCCCTCTAGAAGCCAGAGGCCCTCCATTTGGGGGCCTCTTTGATTCCCAGAAGTGGAGGGAGGAGGAAAAGGAGGAAAGGAGGGTGTGGGGGGGAGGGGCAGGCAGGAACAGATGCTTCCAGATCTAAAGAAATAATTTGAGGGGGAAAGGCAGGATCAAACGGAGGAAGAGGAGGGGGAGGTGGGGGGAAAGGAAAGAGAACAAAGGTATAGTGGGGATTGGAGCCTCTTTGGTGGAGGAGATAAAGGGGAATCCGAGTGAGTTGGCTAAGCAGACATCTGCCCAGGCTGTAAAACCTTGCTCTATTTGCTGCTGGCTCTGGAGCGGTCAGATCAGCCCCTGAGGTGGCCTGAACTGGAGGCTCAGCCAGGAACCTTTGAACGTCAGCTGTCCCTCCAGATTGCTGCCCCCCCCCCCCACCTTTTGGTTCTTCTTCTCCACTTTCTCAGTTGGAGGGGAGTTCTAGGAGGAGCACTGGGGCTGGGGAATGTCCTAGAGGATTGCTGCAGGATGAAAGGGGCAGAGCAGCAGGGATATGAGGAAACACCGAGCACAGAAAGCAGTAGAAATGCCAGGCAGAGACCTTGAAACAGCTGAGCAAAGACAAGCAGGGCTGCAGGCAGTCACATTGCAAAATGGGTCGAAATCGGCAGAGAGACAGAGTCCAAGAAGAAAGGTTTCCAACGAGGGGTGGGGGGAGGCACGCATCTCTCCATGTGACCTTTGAGCTTGCTCAGGCAAGACAGGGCTTGAGATGGGGGGCTGGGGAAAGACGGGAGCAAATGTACATGGGGAATATTCCATGCCTCCCCCATTTTCTCCTCTCACCAAACTGCCTTCCTTTTTTGCCTCCAGCTAGAACCAACTGCTATTCAGCAACCATATTTTCCAAGGTCTATTCTAGCTGAGTAGAAGGACTCCACACGCGCAAAGTTACAAACACTGTGCAACTGACAAAAGGGACAGAGTCTCAAACAAGAGCCAGGCCATCGTAGGGATGGGGAGAGATGGGGGGAACAAGAACAAACTGGTTGGGGGACATCTCCCAAGTTACTCACTCTGTACCCACCCCACCCTCCCGTGGATCACCCAGCCCTGTCCCTGCCCATCAGATTTAAGAGCAAATTCCCCCTTTTCTAAGAGCCCTAATCCTAATCTAGTGCCCAGAGACAAAGGCCAGGGGAAGAGGGAAGCAATTCTTCCTGTGTTGGGGTGGAGGTGCCGGGAGGACCCATTGGCCTGGAATTCCTGTGATGGAGGAGACCATTTGTTGGTTTGATGACCTGGGATGCTTCTCTCTCTGTGCCCACAAAAATCTTGAGAGGGTCCCATTTCCCCGCTCTTGTAACTCGGGGAAAAGTATGCATTCATTGCTAGCGAAAATGAAATCTCATTCGGTAGTGGTAACTGTGGGGGATCGGTCGGTCGAGGAGCAATTGAGAGTGTGCTCAATATTCCACGGGAAAAAAAAAAAAATGAAGGCCGAAGAGGGCAAAAAAAAAAAAAAAAAAGGCGGGGGGGGGGGGAGTTTGGGCTCTTAAAGGGCGAGACCCCGGAGGTGGAGCGGAGTTCACCGCGCAGTGAACCCGCTCGGCCGGCCGCGCAGCCCGAGGCCCCCGCCCAGAGCCCTATTGTCCGCGGTCCGAGCCCGGGGTCGTGACCCAGCCGAAGGCGACACGGCGCCCGGGGCGGCCGTGGCGTGGAACCCGGAGGGGGCGCCGGGCCGCTGCCGGCCTCTCGCACCTCACCTTTGCCCGGGCCGGCCCCATCTCGCCATCCTCAGGACCCCGGTCGCTCCAGAAGGGAGCCGGGACCCCCGGTGGCGGCAGCCGCTCTGTGCCCCATTCTCTCGCACCGGCTGCCTGGAAGGCCAGAGGCCGGCAGCGGGGACCTGGGGTCGGACTGTTTGGCAGTGCCTACCACACGCTCCGTTTTAACGCTTCGCCCCCGGAAGTTCAAATATACTTCCCTCTCTAGATGCTGGAAGTGGGAAGAGAGGGTCAGAAAAGAGGAGTGAGCCGAGATGACACTTCTTTGGGTTTGACCCATATCCCCATCACGGCTGGCAGAACAGACCCTGGAGTGCCCTACGTTTTAGGAAATCTGGCCATTGCTGCTGGGGACTGGAAATTTTAAATAGTCCTTTCCATTTATTAGGCTCTGTAACCCTAGTCACCCTCAAACATGGGAGACCCTCCCTACCCATCCTTGTCTTCTCTGCCTCCTAATTTAATTCATCAGCTAGCTGGGTCTACAGGAGGATGAAACTGCAAAGGCCCTTGACCCTGTTTGCGCGGATGTGGGCTCCGTTGCTGGATGGACCCTTTTTAAAAACGCAGCTACAGAGCTGATGGCAGAGAGAAGAGAAGACAAATCCTGAGGAGTGGAGACAGAGCCAGGTCTGAGAAGGGGCTCCTGGACCTAGAGGGCAGAGGAGCAAACCTTGGTTTCTCCCTGCTAGCAAAGCCAAAAGGGATCTGAGCTCCCGGAGGTACACAGACTTTAAGGTGGCTGAGGGACCCCTTCAGGTCTCTGGTTCACACAGTGTACCCTACCATTTTTAACCCCCAAGAGGCAGCTAAAATTCCGATACCCCAAACAGTCACGCGCTGCAGAGAAAAAGTAAAATGGGGCTAGCTCTATGGGGTGTAGCAAAAGCAGGCCAAGTTGGTAGGGGGTGATCAGTTCTACCAGAAAGAGTGGTCAGAGGCAAAGGCTCTTTTTTTTTTTTTTCCCCTACCAAATCCCCCAAATGTTTATTTTGGGCTTCTGCCCACCAGATAAATCAAGCTAACAGATTAGGAAGTTCATAAAATTGTATTCTTAGATAATGATATCCAGAGAGGTAATAAATATCCCCTCTGCTCTGATGGCCGCTGGTGTTGGGGGGGAATCCTTCGTCTCTTTCTCCGAGGCTGGGAAGGGTTTCTTAGAATTAGCTCTTTGAAGGTGGGGTACCAGATAGAAGCTGTGGAAAACCATGAGAAGGAGCTTTGTGAGGGCAACACCAATGCTCCCCCCAGGACTTGGCAAAAAGCAGAGGCAAAGATGTGGAATCACGTAGGCATGCTGCTTCTCCCATCATAGCACCCTCCACCTCAAGGGCCCCCTTCGGAGTCCGTCTCCCCTAATCTTGGACAAGCAGACAAGTGGTGCCTAGCAGAGGGTACCCTGGTCCCAAGCTCTGAGAACCCCTTGTTTTATCTTCCCTACCACTCCCCCAAACACACACATACACATCCATCTCACAGCAGGAAGGCGGCTCTGCACTGCAATCCGCTAAGTCCACGCAGGAGAAAAAAAAAAAACAAACCCAGAAGCTGATGCCCAGATTGCAGAGAAAACTTTGTAGGAAACTTCATGCAAGCAGCAGCGAGAGGCCCTCGGAGAAGTAAAGTTCCCCAGTCCTTCCCCCACCCCAGGCTCGCTTTCCCTCCCCACCTTCTCCTTTTGGAGCAAAGTTTCTTCACTCCCCAGGTACAAGACTCGGCCCAGAAACTCCATTTCCCCCAAGCGGAAGCCCTCCGTTCAGGATTGGATTTCCCGCCTTCCTTCCCCAAGATCGGGAGTTGAGCTAAAAACTGAATGGCAAAACGAGACAGAGTTGAAAATGCTGTACTCCTTGCCCTGAGCAGATCAAGTGCTAACTACTTACATGTCAAGGGGATTTTTGATCTGTGGGGATCTCCTGGTGCTTGGAGAGAAGGACCTTGGAAGACTGGCGTTGCCGCTTTCACCCCGTCTTCTTTTAACTTAGCCATTGGAGAGAGAGATACAACGCGCTGGCAGGCATTCATGCGCCTTGCCTCTCCCTTTACTGTGGGCAAGAAATCTCCAGCCCTACAAAAGCAGTGGCATCGTATCTGGAGACCAGGGGCTGAGCGAGGGCTGGTTTGGGAGGGTCGGAGATGGGGGTGGGGGAGAGGTCAGAGGCGCTGCCGAATATAAAGGCGATGGGAGAGAAAATGCTGTGTCCTCCCCGTGAACCTGGGTTGTGTCCTCCCCGCACCGCCCCCCCAGCAGCCTTTCCCCTCTGCTCAACCCAACTTAAATAAAAACTCCAGCCCTCGGCTTCCCAATGAGGCTGGAGCAGCCCGAGTGGAGCAGCAGCGGGGACCCAGACCTCTGGAACTAGGGGTCCGGCCAAGGGGTTGGCCCTTCATGCCCCTCACTCCCTCCTCCGCCCCCCACCCCATCTCTGTCCGGCACCCTGATCCCATTCTGGGCAGTCAGGTCCAAGGAAAGGAGAGCTTTGGGGAAAGAGGAGAGAATGGAGCCCACTGGAGGGAAGGCCAGAGGCCAAAATCTTCACAAACTCAGATGTAAGGGGGTTTCGTTTTGTTTCATTGATCAAGAATTACAGATTTCTAATGTTTCCCCTTTTCAGATGGAGCGGGACAGAGAACTATGTGTACAGTATGTGTGAGAGGAGGGAGAAGCCCCTAAAGAAGGGGAAATAAAGGAACAGTCCCAATCCTTTCCGGATGTTTTCCTGCGCTAGACAGCGTCCCTTTCGCAAGTTCAGAGAGAAGCTTAAGAAATAAAAGATGGTAATTTTTCTCCTCCTTGCTTTCATCTCTTCCACTTTTGGGAGGAGAGGGGATTAAATTCCTCTAAAACCAAAGAAGCAAAGTTAGAAAAGACTATGGATCTTAAGTTCCTTTTCTTTCTCCCCACCCCCCTTTTCCATTTAAACTTCCTTCAGGGTTGAAAAGACACCCAAGTTCCCCCCCCCCAGACCTTCTTTCCCTTTTCCCAAGCACAGTTAGACCCCCTTTTACTGCCCCAAAGTCAATTGCCTCAAGATGATAGGAGCTACAGTCAGATTTGGCTCCTAATTCACTTGATCACATAAAATAACTCCAGATAATTGTTGGCCCTGCTTCCGCACACTGTAGGCAGCATGTTTTGCTGTCTCCAGGGCACCATTGAGGGAGGGGAAAGTAGACCTCCAGGACCAAGTGATTCCCCCCAACACACACACACACACACACACACACACACACACACACACACGCATGCACACACCACTCCAAGTACCAGCCAGCAAGTGGTTCAAGAGGAAATAAATCCAAAGCATACTGAACAACAGATTTTCACAACTGGTCCCATTGTTACCTTCCACTCCAGAATTTAGGGAGAGAGGATAAGGGTATCCCTGGCTCCTCTACAAATCCCAGATCTCTTCTCCCTCATCTCTTCTACTTCTCAGAGCCCTCAATTCGGAAATTTGGATAAATTGTCTGAGAAACTCACCAAATACCACCCCCCCCCCTTCTCCCAACAAACAAGCAAAAATTTGAGCAGGCCTTGCTTAGGGCCTGGTCTTCAAGATCAGGATTATTTGGGAGCCTTTGGCTTAAATTAATTATTCAGGTAATCCAGGCCAGTTTTGGTTGTTGTTGTTGTTTGTTTGTTTGTTTGTTTCCCTCATTTTAGCCCCCAGGGAAACAACTGGAAAAAAATTTTTTTTTAACAGCCGGAGAGCCTTGTTTCAGCTAACTTCAATCCCTGCCAGGACCTGGGAGGTTATAGGAAAAGGGGTGGTCCCTGCCTCTCCCTGTGTCTTTTCTCAACACCTGGCAGGTCCATGATAAAAGTTATGGAAAAAAATAAAAGTTCTTCATTATCTCCAGGCATCAGGCTTTGAGGCCTACACATGCAAGGGGGCCTCCCAGGCCTCTGGCCTCCACTTCACCCTTCTTTCCAAGTCTAAACAAACAGAGAAGCCACCCTGACAGGTCACTTCACTGCTACAGAATCACCAGCTCAAAATCTTCCTTCTTTTAAGGAGCACATGCTGTTGAGGGGGCATCTTCCTTAATCCCTCATCCCTAAAGGGTCCAAAACGATGAAAACTCTTCTCTGTCCCACTCCCTAAACTTGCCTTCTTGTCTGCAAATCAGGCAGGCCTACTCAGCAGAGAGAAAAGAGAAGAGGGGAGAGGGAAATCAACAAAAAGAAGATGGGTACCTAACTACAGAGAAGTGAGACCCTCCCAGCTCCACTCTAAGTACCCCCAGAAGAGTCTGGCCTCTGCAGACTCAGGGAAGGGACAGGAGAGATCAGCACTAATCCTCCATATGCCCTCTTCTGAGGATCCCCTGCCCCAACCCCCTTGCTGGTTCTTCTAAGGACATTGGAAACGGAGTGGAGAGTTAAGATTTGTGTGTTTGCTTAGAGTAAACTTAGGCAACTATCGAGAAGGGGGGATGTTATCAGGCCAGAAGGAGGAGGGGATAAAAAGAAACCATCAGACATTGACGTAAAACTAATTCACATCCACTGGTTTATTATTGATCACGGGGCATTTCACATCGACACTAAAATTCTTTATTGCAAGTTTTACAATAATCAAGTAAATTCAGTCCAAAAACACAATAACCACGATGGTGGGGGGGGGGGGTTCTACCTATAGACTGCCTCTCTGAACTGAAAGTTCATTTTTATTTTCTTTTGGCTCCTCAAACTGAACAGCTCTGAGAGGCTCTTCAGATGCATTTAGCTTTGTCTGCTGTCTTCCCCCCTCTCCTCCCAGCCCCCCCCAACAATAATACAAAAGAACTTCATAGCTTTGTTCTCCTTAAAATGACTTCCCCCTCACTAACCTCCCCTGGTGCATTTTCAATGCAAAAGGCCTAAGGAAAGAGGGGGGAAGGAGGAGGAGGAGAAGGAGGAGAATTGGCTTAAAAATCTCTCTTTCCTTTTTTTCTGTTCCTCATTTCCCCTGAAATTCACCCAAACCAGACCATCGCACCTTGCAATATATAATTTTTGCAGCTTTCTTCCTTAAAAAATAAATAACCCCCCAAAATGGCCTTAAAAAAAAAAAAAAAACCCCAGCAGGTACCATGCTAAGACAACATCACATGCTTAAAAGGGTCCTTAACAGTGGAAGGGAGAGAAGGGCAGAGGGCTTATCTGTTTTGTCAGTTTGGAATTGACAAGGGATAAGGTGGGAGGAAGAGAGAAAAGAACCAAAAAATATATATATATTAAATTCTATAAATAAGAGTCAATTTGTGTGTGAGGGGAGGATGGGGGCATGGGGTGGGGGCAGGGTGTGAGTTATGTTTTATAACCTGGTAATGTCCTCTGCCCGTTGCTGCTCCGGCGGCGTGGCGCTCTGGGAGTGGTCTTCAGAAGTGCCCGGGGTGGCTGCCGAGAGGGTGCTGGGCGCAGCGCCGGCCGGGGGCGCTGACCTGACTTTGGTGTTGGGGAGTCGGTGGTCCTTCTTCCATTTCATGCGACGGTTTTGGAACCAGATTTTGATCTGCCTCTCAGAGAGGCACAGCGAGTGGGCGATCTCGATCCTTCTCCTTCGGGTCAGGTAGCGATTGTAATGAAACTCTTTCTCTAATTCCAGGACTTGCTGCCGGGTGTAGGCTGTCCTCGAGCGCTTGGGTTCCCCTCCGTTATAATTGGGGTTCACTGGGGGGGGAGGAGGAGGGGAAAAGCAAATAGTGGGGTTCAGAGGCAGCAGGCTCCCGCCCCCCACCCTCACCCCATCCTCAGCTCTGTGGAACAGGAGGAGGGGGTGGTGGAAATAAAGTCATCAAGCTAAATGGGTTATAAAGAAGTTGAAGGAAGCTGGAGACTTTGTAGTGTAATAAGAGGGGAATCCTCATTGTAACGACACTGAATTATTTATGCGCCCTTAGAAAGCGAGCATAGTTTTCACACATACATAACAGATCGTAGCACATGGCTCGGACTGCCCAGAGTAGCTAAGCCATAAAATTTATGGGGGATGTAATTACCCATTCTCGCTCGTAAATCCAGTTCAATTGTGCTAACCCAGAGTCGCTCCTGGAGAGAGAGGGGGAAGGAGAGAAAGGAGGACGGGGGCCGGAGGGGGCCAGGGAGGGTGGGGAGCGCTGGGGAAGAGGGGAGGGAGGGGGAGAGCAAAAAGCAAAGTTGCCTACCCGTGCTAACGTGGATTTTTTTCATCCATGGGTAGACTATGGGTTGCTTGCTGGCGGCGCTGGAGGGATGGTCAGGGGCTGGCTGGCTGCAGGCTGGCGGGGCTGGGGACGGGGAGGCGGAGGCGCCTGAGAGAGGCGCCGGCTCGCAGAGCGGCTGTGATTTCTCGGGGTGGTGGTGGCCCGCCTGGGCCGGCCCGTGGCCTCGCGAATTGCCCGGCCCCTGGAGACTGGTGCAGCTATACTGGCGCTCGGGGTAGCTAGGGCGCGGAGGCGGTGGTGGGTACAGCTCCTGGTGGTGATGCTGGAATCCCGATTCCCTGGTCCGGCCGTAATATTCCGGACTGTGTTCAGGGATGTAGCTATTTTGCGAATATTCTTCGCATGGAGGAAATTTCGGATCGATGTAGTTAGAGTCCATCAAATACGAGCTCATGATCATTAATTTCTGGAGTGGAAAATAATTTTTCTCGCTTTGTCGTTTTTCTGCTCCATAAAGCCCTCCTACTAGCTAGCGACCCTGTAAAGTTACTTTCACCATGTGACTCCGCCGGCCAATCACACGGAGCAACCCAGTCCCCGGATAAGGAACCGAATCGCTTTATTCAAAATGTATCCAATTTTTTTTGTGTGTGGTGGTGGTGGTGGTGGTGCTGGGGGTGGTGGTGGTGGTGATGTGGGGTTAGCTGGCGGGGGCTGAGGTGCCCCCAGTGCGCACGCCGCCGACTGACAGCCCTCCCCTGCAAAAGGAGATGGGAAGCCCCCAGCTCCCTTCCAAAGCCTGGGCACTGGGGGGCTGTCGGGAGGCTGTGATTCAGCCCCCTCCCATGGTCTCCCCTTGGGCCTCCGGTGGGTCCCCTGGGCCTCGGCTCCTGAGCTTTTCCAGAGGTCTCCATTCATGGCGATCCTGTCTCAGTCTGTGTAGGTCACCGGGCAGCGCCCCTCTTTTGCAGGAAGAGGAAGTTGAATGAGGAGGACTGGAGTGGAGGTTGGATGGGGAGGGGCCCAGGCTAAGCCCAGGAGGCTGGAGAGCCTGGGGTGCCCCCCATCCAAGGATACCAGAGTCCAGCCCCCTTCCCCGTACACACTCACCCAACCCTCTGGCCATGGGGCCGGCGAGGCAGGGTCCCAGCTGGACCGGGCAGGTAGAGGCAGCGGGATGCAAATGATTCTGACGTCATTTCTGGAAGTCTGGGGGTTGAGCCCCCGCTGAAGAGAGACAGGAAGTGGTTGGCAAAAGCAGAGTTCAGAAGCCTTGCCCTCCTCCCCTAGAACCCACTGACCCTCCCTGCCCCAGCCCCAGAGCAGATGATCTCTTCCACCGCTGGCTGCTGTTTCCACTCTCCTTCCGTCTGGCCTGCTGCTTTCTTACAACTACCTCCAGGGCTGGTTCCTAAGGACCTAGGGCGAGGAGAAGTGGGATTTGCCAGGAACCAGTGCCCTGTGATGGTGCCCAGCCACGGCCCTGAGCGCTCTTCTTTCTTCATCCCCACAGTGAGCCGACCTAACTGAGAGGGAGGCCTGTGTGGGTAGAGCCTGCTTCCGGCCAGGGATTGTATCCATGTAACACATGTGTTTACATGTAAACACACACTCCCAAGGGCCAGCTCCAGGCTGCCTTCCAAAAGCTGAGGGGTGAGCTCACGGAGCTGGGGAGGCTGGGCAGGCCTCGGGGGTCTCCAGCCCATTCCTCCACGCTCCCGTCTCTGCCACCCACCCACAGGAACACCCTGATGGCAGGGTGGCAGGGCCCTGGAGGAGGGAGGGGGCAAGGAAGGGCTGCTTTTTCCAACCCCCCCCCCCCACGCAGCCAGGGGTGGCCACGCTGTGCCACCAATTCCAATTAGCTGATCCCATAACTCAGAGTTGGGGGGTGGCAGAAGGGAGAGCCCAGGGAGGGAGCTGGGTCCCCTTGTTGTACTTGATAACAATTATAGTTTAAAATCATAGCTTGCCAGGGCTCGGCTATATTTTACTTGATAACAATAAAAGTGACACATAAAGTTAACTGTTTATGTTTTATTTATTAGACTAAATCTGCCAGCGGTGGTAGGAGCGCTTGCCTCGTCGCTCCAGCTTTTATAGGGCTGTAAAACGTCATAAATCAGTCTCGCGGAATCGCCCGCACTCTTTGTGTCGGCGGCGGCGCAGGGCTGGCGGCCGCTGGCTGCCTGCTCCCTCCTTTCCACGAAAAGTCGTAATGTGATTTTTTTCCCTCTGATTTTATTATTATGATCGCCGCCGTGATTAGTCAATCTACCTTTAATTCGCCGCCCTACGCTGCCTCCTCCCAGCCCAGCCTGGTTGACACTTGAATAAGTACCTTTTAAAACGGCATAACAACTATTTGAGGGTTTAATTAGAACATCTGCAATTAAGGGAATGAGGAGGGGAAAGGGAAAAAAAAAATAAAGCTCTCTCATGAGAGGGAAGACCGAAGGCAGGAGATTCCCCACCTATCTTTCACCACCTTAGGGATGCGGGAGAGGGGGGTTCCCATTTCCAAATTAGGGCTCACCCTGAGGGCAGAAATGAGAACCGCCTGGGCCCGCTGACCACCTTACATCCTCCGATGTCATGCCGAGGCCCCCCTCATCCCAGGCTCACCAGGAGTGAGGAGTGCTTGGGGGCTCCTGGATACCCTCTCCCCAAGAGACAGTGCCCTGCCCCCCTCCCACCAGGTGGCTGAGGAAACAGGAATTCCCTGAAGGTCCACCATCTCTTACAGGAGATTCCCAGATTTCCCAAGTGGGTTGAGAACCTCTGCCCATTCCTGTCTGGGACCGTGTGCATGTGAGGACTGGCCAGTTTGGCTGGAAGAGGAACGTGAAACTGTGAGGAGGAGAAGGCTGCTACTTGGGTGATAGTGGTGTGGAGTCTGGGAGGGTTTGATTTGTCGTCTTTATTGGGGGTAGGGGCAGGTTAATCATAAGTTGCTGGAAGAGGGCAGAGGGAAACCAACGCTGGATGCTGCCTACATAAAGAGTCTGAACCGCAGCCCCAGACTGCCCCACAGGGAGAGCCAAAGCTCCAGAGAGCTCAGGTAGGGTGGGGGGAGGGTTGCTGAAGAAGAAGAAAGCCTTCCAGCCCCACCCCCAACCTCCCTTTCAGGCCAGCACCTGGATCAGCTTGCCCCACCCAGTCCTGGCCCGGAATATTCCCTTCCTCACCTTGGAAAGGTGAGGTCTGGGCCTGGCTCTTCTGCTCCCAGCCCTCCCACTCTCCTTCTACCAGCCCTGCCCCCACCATAACCCTCTTTTCTTTCATCTCTTCACCTTCTCGGGATTCTTAGGGAGTTCTTCCCAAGGCATTGCTGGTCCCACACCCCCACTCCCCAGGATTCTGAGCTCCTGCAGGTGGTTCAAGAGAGCAGGAGCAGAAAACCCACCTTGGGCCAATATGTAGACATAGATACAGAGTTCAGTTGCCTCCAGCTGAATGTCAAGTCTGTCTTTGGTTATTACGGCTAACAAATACATATGCATACATATTATTAGTACTTGTTAATACATCAGATGCCTCCTTATGCAGCCATAAATATGTGGGGTTCTCCTTCCACGTTGGCACAGCCAATTCAACACGCACCTCCAGAAAGTGAAATCTGGAAGACTCCCCCAAATTTGTCCACATTCATCTACATCATTCGCCATAAAACTCCTTCTGGGTGCCTATAGCTTAATAGCAAGAAAGTCACCTATCACAAGGGAAAATAGCAAGCCAGCCAGACTCCACCATACACATACATGCAAACATTTTTCACCTGGATATTATTATAATCACAGAAATGAAATCCTTCTGGAGAGGCAGTGCACTTAGCATTGGCTTTATGGAGGGGGGAGTACTAAAGCCGCTCCTGCCTGTGTTGAGCCCTCTTATCTGGTCCTGTCTCCTTTTGTGCTTTGCCCTCCTGCTCCTGCCTTGCCAGCCCGTGGGTCTCCACCCCCCCACCCCTGCTCTGCCCTCTACCTCTCTCTCCCTGACCCAATTTTATTTTTAAATTTTTTCTGACCACCTTTTGCCAGCTTCCAAACACTCTCTGAATGCCACCCTCCCCATCTCCTTTCTGAATCTCGATCTGGTTTCTCTTTCGGAAACCTGTTTCAGTACAAAGCGCTTCCCTTCTGACACCACTGAAGAAAAATATGTGTCCATTGTGTGCGAGGCCTTATTGTGCCCGGATTACCATACTGACCGTTGGATAACCCATATTCCTCCCCTCCCCAGTAACAAGCAGCCGGCTGAAGGACCTCGGCGGCTCCACACGTTCTGTGCTGCATTAAAATCTCACCTCTCAGACTCCCTAGATTTTCCTAGGGAGAAAATAAATGGGAGAGCCAACTCAGGATTTGGAGGGCAAAGAGAAGGAAAATGAGGGTCATTCCTTCTCCCACTCTCAGAAGTGCAGGATTGTGTGTGTGTGTGTGTGTGTGTGTGTGGTTTTGTTGTTGTTTTAGAGATTAAAAAATCACAACACATCTCTTTCCTCTTCCTCAAATAAATTGACTTTTAGATGGTATGCAATCAAGTAATTCATTTCATTTTTATTTTTTCTCCAAGCAACTTGAAAACCCCAAACCAAAGCAAGACTCCTATCTTATTTCTTGTCGTGTGTGTACGTATAGATGGGTGTTTTTGTCCCTTTCTAATGCCAGCAGGCAGAGGTAATGTATGCAAAAGAATATGCAAATGCTTAATTGATTTTTTCTTAAATCTCTTGTCAGTAAAAGTAATGAATTGGTCTAAAATGATTTTAATAACCCGGACATGTCACCAGAAAATACTAAACCTTTTTTTTTCTCCTGGAATCGCTTATAGTAAAAAAAAAAAAAAAAAGCAATCATGGAATGTTAATTTGCCCCCCTTTAAAATATTAAAGATGAATTTCTCTTGTTTGTTCGGAGACCATAGGCAAGGTCCTCTCGTGGATTTCCCCCTCCTTGCCTTGCCTTCCTTGGAATTCAATTTTCCTCAAATCTCGTTTAAAGTGGCTTTTTAAAAAGTGGCCGCATTTTAATATTGGTTAGACAGAGTGACCTGCATTTCACCTCGGGTGTTTGACTTGTTCCAATAGGTCACTGCCATGGGGTTATTGATGGGGAAACTCCATTGAAATTTGTCTCTTCGCAAATGGCCTTTAGATCTTCCAGCGAGTTCAATAACTAGTTATAATGTGGAAGAGGAAAAATGAAGGCCCTGGGCTAACGAATTTGATGTTTCATTTTTATGCTGGAGAAATTGTTAGTTAGAGGTTGGGTTCCCCACCCCCTTCCTTGCTCATCCTGGCCTCACTGACCCCCCTACCCCACTCTCATCCAAGGCTGCTGGATTATATCCCCTTTAAAACTTGAGCTGGGGTGTCCCTTTCTCCCTTTGATGCAAGCTTTAATTCTTATTATTATTAACATTGTTGTTGCTGTTGAAAATTCTGACTTAAGGCTTCAGGAAGCTTGCGCTGCTGGAGATTTGTAACCTAAACTTTCCTGTTAGAGGGGGAAAGGACTTTTACTTTTAAAGGAGCCGAAAGGCAGTTTTGAAAGTTCTAGGAATTAGGTTGGCTTTAGGGTAGCTTATGGAGGGCTCCCTGGCCTGGTGCTTCCAGAATTAAAGAAATGATAGGAGGCTGGGAACCCAGAATTAAGGAAACGATAGGGGCTTGATGAGGGCATCTCAAAATGCCCCAATCTGTTCTTGGCTTCTGAGAGGCCAGAGACCCATGCGACCAGGCACCCAGGACCAAGGAAGGCAGAGCTTGGGAAAGGCTAAGGATAGAGGGAGAATTCCATGGAGCAGGCAAGAGAATCCTGGATCTCTCTCCTCCAGGGTCAGAGACAGAATTCCTGGGGATGTGGAATGGTAACTGCTTGCTTCATGAACAGGGCACCCCAGGAAAGCCCACCTCCCGAAGAAGACAGTGCATTTTCCATGAACTGCAAAGAGGAGAGGAAAAATAATGGGGGTGGGGAAGGTGATGGCGATTTTATAAGGTTCCTTTTTTTCCTGGGGTCCTCAAGGAGTCAGAGAGGAAAGGGCAGGGAGAGAGAGGAAAGGTCTTTATTTTATTCTCCTCAACCACAACCAAGTTGGGGACCCCTTGACTTCTCCAGAAAAGCTTCTGTGAGGAAGGACTGTGGAGAGCTTGGTCTCTCTGGACTGACCCAGCCATTCAAGATCATTACCATTATTAACCTCTATAATAACAAGAGCATCATTCCCTCACAAAACAGAGCTCCCAGTGTGCCTAATTTTCTTCTTCCGGGAATCTTCCCTTCTCCTTCCCTGCCCAAAGGGGCCCAGTTTGCTCAGCCCCAAGTTTCTCCTTTAAGAAGCCTACCTGCCTCCTACTCCCCTTCCGAGCCTTGGCCCACAGATGGGAGTCATTCCAAAGGCTTGCCTTGATTCCTGGGTTGGGGGAGTTAAGGCCCAGGACAACATGTAAGGGCTGAAACTAGGTTGCCACCTCCCTCTATCCCCTCAAACCCAGAGGCAGCATCTTGGTGCCACCTGGGCTCCTGGACACACTTCCCTAGACACATCCCTGGCACCACTAGAATATGGGGAGTAGCCTTTAATGCTGCACCACAGCTCCATAAAAATGGGGGAGCTCGATAAGGGGCCATCGGCGGCTTCAGGACTTCCCAGCCAAGCGGGAATCCATTGCGATCTGATCTAAACTTGCCCGCAGCACCCTCCGCGCTCTGGCCGCGGCGGGCGAGCCCCATCCCCAGGCCGCTCGCCTGCCTCGGCCCGCACCTTGGCCGCCTCCTCCGAACCCAGGACCCCCAGCCTCGGGCCTCGCCCTCTCCCCGGTTTAATTACGTGATTGATTTTCGCTTTGGTCGCGTCGGGACGCCTCTGCCTCCGACTGTTTAAATCTTTCGGCTCCCTTTTTGTGTTTCCGAGTCCTCCTGACGGGCTGTAATTTAGAGACTGCCCCTCGGGTGACCTGGGTCCGGTGGGTCCGGGCTCCTGCCTCGCCCTACACGCCAACGAAATGGTCCTCCCACGGTGCTCGGCGCGGCCCTGGCTGCAGCAGCCCCACGCCGCCGGGCTCTGATACTCGGGTCCTGCCCATTCGCCTTCCTGAATTATTTTGTGCTCCATTATCCTCTGATAGAAAAATGTTCCATGTTTGAGTTATCACTCCATGCCTGGGCCCGGAGCTGGGCTGCTCCGCGTTTTTGTGTTTTCTCTTCCCCCGAATGTGGTGTGCATTAGAAGGTCTGGATGGAGACCCGAGGCGGCACCACGCCCGGCTCCAGGCTCCGCGGGGAGCTCGAGCCGCTTCCCCCAAAGAGCAGACCCGCGCGGGAGCTCGAGAAGCGCCGGGACAAGAAAATTCGGCCACAACTTTGCACCACCGAGCGCGAGCGGGCCCGTGGGGCTGGCGGCCCCCAGCCTGCCGTCGGTCGTTGAATCTGCTCTGGCTTCCCGGCCCCAGACAGAGGCCCGTCGCCCTGGCAGCCCCAGCGGGCCCGGCCGCGGGCACCTGCGTCCAGGAACACGCCGGGCGACAGCCCCTTCCCCGGAGGGACTGAAGGTGAGGCGAAGGAAGGGAAAGAGGGGAGGAATTTTCATTTATGAGAAGTGTAGGTTTGGGGTGGGGAGAGGAAGGGGAAGCCATGAAATAAAGAAAAGGAGCCCCTTCGCCCACCGTGGCTGACCTCTTTCCCTGTCTCCGGAAGAAAAACAAAACAAAACAAAACACAACTCCCTTTCCTCCCCAAACCACTGCTTTTCCGCTTACTCTCTCATCTATTTACAACTAATAAACACTTCTCTGAGTATTCTCCCACGTCCTGTTCATTCTTTGATCCCTTCCAACGAGGCAAGCAATGAGTTTACTATTAGCAGTATTTTATGACTACACACACACACACACACACACACACACACACACACACACACACATTTTTTCCTTCAGGGAGAGGAGGGACTCAGGAATGTGTTGCCCACTGGGGAAGAAGTTCAGGGAAACTTGAGTTGGTCACAACCTTCTCCCTGTCCTCCGACCTACAACACCCCCAACCCCTGCTCCCCCCAACCTCCCCCCCCCCCCACCCCGGACCCCGCAGCAATGTTGCCGGGTAAATAAGAGTCCGCCTGCCTGGCTATTAGGATTCTGGAGACGTTGGCATCTGTAGCAATCATTAGTCAAAGCCGCGGAAGCCAAAGGAGCCGAGGAGTTGGACAGAAAAAATCTTGGAAATGATATACAGGAGCCGCGGAGGCATCAATCCCGGGCCGATAAGAGAGCGGCTGCCGGGAGCGAGGCGGCCGCTTAATTGGGCCCTGGGCACCAAGAACAATTGGGGAGGGGGGCACCTAGGGGTCGGGCAGTGACCCTGGCACCATTTGGGCACTCTACAAAAATAGTCGGGGACTTGAACGCCCTTTTTCCAAATTTCAAAGGCCCATTTGGGGTTGGGGAAGACTTTCATGCCTGTGTCAGCCTCTCCACCCTGAGAGCCAAGACGAGCCCAGCTGAGGGCTCTCCCCTTCTCTCGCATTCTCCTTAGGCTGTCTTGAGAGGTACTGCAGGATGGGGAGCCTGGCTGTCACAGAGACAGCCTGGAGAGAGAGGCTATGGTCCCTAGAGTGGGTTTTGAAGGGGCAGATGACTCAGTTGGACTAGTTTTGGAGATAGCTTTAGAGATAGCAACAGAATCACTCACTTTAACAAGCAAAACATCCAAAAGGTATTTGTTCTCCATCCCCACTCGCCTGATGTCTCTTGATCACAGAGATAGAGAGATGCAGGAAGTTTAAATCCTTCCAGAGGGAGATCTATGCCCCTACATACAGATGCATGCATTATGGAACCCCTTTAAACATATGTTCAAATGTTTAAGTTTGCAGCAAAACTGCAAAGACCGTAAAGATCTCCAAATGTGTAGCCTCAATATGTAGCTATTTTACGGGTTGAGAGGCCCTTGCATAAATCTAAATAAAATTTTCAAAATAGAGATTGAGCAACACACACATAGTTCTTTCCCATCGAGAAAAAAAAAACTCCAAAGATTCATCTAGATGTTTAGAGAGACTGTACCAATACATCCCAGCGTATACATCCAAACACTACAGAAAGATTGGTAATGCGCACGCAGGAATTCGACGGAGGACTGGTATGTTCACTGTGGATCTATAAATCTAAAGATCTATATACCTGCATTTAAATGTGGAGCAGAAAGTGATATAAAACATACATCCTGTTATATAGACATAGATCGATCTATAAATACATTTTCACGTGTATAGCTATTGGACTGCTCAGCTCTCTATAACAATATGTGTATTTGCATTGAGTCCTAGGAATGAGGGAGATTCTCTAGTGATTGTGCGTTTGGGATGTCCTAGCCCAGACTTCTCTGGGAAACAAATGAGGGTAAACTAGGACCTGTGCAAGTGCTAAGAAGCCCAGGAACTCATAATCTATGGCCTCATTTCCAGCATATGGGGGCATTTCTCTGGCAATGGATAGGAGCCCTGATCCCTGGGCCTGAAAGCGTCCTGACTTGATATAGCCCTCACTGAGATGGAGGTAGAGAGCTCTTTTCTTCCTTTCCCTTCTGCTCCCTAGCCCAGGGCTGGGGAAGGTGGGGGGGACCCTTGGGAAGTTGGGGTGTCTTTAGAAGGGGAAGGCTCATTAACATTAAAAAATGGAGTTATTCAGGTAAAATATGATTTTGTTTGGAGACAGTTCAGTTACAGTGAGCCGTCAGAAGGCTGTGGGCTTTCACACATACACCCACACCCATCTTAATTACATAAAACCCAGTCACAGAGGGTTTTCTCCATTCATTCGGTGCTAGGTGCTGGATGGGTTCTTCTATATGCTCGCTCCCAATGCCTCTTTTCAAGAGCTCTTTCGACCTCTGAAGTCCCGTCTTGTCAAGAAGGGGTTTGGGCTCAGGAAAGGGGTCACAGGGAGATAGCAGATCCAGAAGTCATGGTAGAGCCCCCAGGAGTCACAGTATCAACCACCAGGCTCAAAAGCTGATTGCATTCCATGTTAGTCCCTTTTTAATTGAGGGGTTGGGGACACCAAGGTCTGTGTGGGCAAAAGAAAAATGAGCGATTGCATGGTTTTTAAATCTGGAACTTTGAGGGGGGAAAATTCACCAACAAGCGCTTTTCTTATTGGAGGCACAAGATTTGGAAAGCCCTGGACTTCCTTTTATTTTTTTCTTCTTTGGTTTACTGGGCAAAGGGAGGCAAGAGGGCCCCAGGTGGGCTTCGGGAAGTGCAATCCAATCTAGCTGGCCAGCTTGGGGGAGAGTGATTTACAAAGCAAAACCTCAGATGCTACTTCCTGAGAAGTCACCAGATCAAAACAGCCTCCTCTAGGCTTTTATGACCCCATCTCTACTCCCAACAGGAAAAGCACCCTCAATAAAACCTCAGCCCACGCCCCCATCCTCCACCCAGAGAAGGGGGAGAGACCCAATCTAAAATGAGGGACTGACCCTTACTCCCTTCATTCACACCACACACACACACACACACTGGGTTTTCCAGAAAGTTGACTTTTTAAAGAAGTATTTACTAGACAAAATTGTCCCCCACTGACCAAAGAAGCAGCCCTGAGAAATTTGGAGTTTTGGAGTTCGAGCCTAGGATAGCAAGTAAAAGGAGAATCTGATCAGAGACGGGTCTGGTCTCAAAAGTCCCAGTTCAATGCCTTTCAACACCCCACAACCCAACAGGCTAACAGGACACTAAAGGTCACCAAGAGCCTGGCTGCCCCCATCTGTGGGGGCTGCTCCAGCGTTTTGGTGTTCCAGGGAGGCAGGAGAGAGGAAACTTAACAGTTGCCCAGGGCTTGAGGGGCAGGGCTGAGCTGGGGAGGACAAATGGTCTTCAGGCTGAACCCATGGGAAAAATGGGGCAGGACAATGAGTGCGAGGTTGGCTCAAGTCAGTTGGTTTACTGGGCTTCTCTGGGCATGTGCATATGCTACTGTGTGTTCTGGTGTGGTGTTTGGGGCTGAGGGCTGGGGATTTTTCAAGGGTGGAACCCAACCTGCTCTGCCTCTCAGAGAGCTGAGACACCTGCAGTACTGAAGGAACACCAGGTAACTGAGCCCACACATCCCACCCAGCCCGTGTGGGGTTGCAGATCATGGTAGAACTTTCTCTGTATGAGTGTCAGGTGTAGAGAAGTAGCTGCCTTCCTGAATAAACCTATCCAACCTCTCATTGTAGATCTTAAGGCCTGGTCATCAGAGGCTGAATAAGGTCCTGGTTACCTAGCCCAACTTTCCCAAGTCCCAAATTACATCACACACACCCCCAATCTCTCTCTCTCTCTCTCTCTCTCTCTCTCTCTCTCTCTCTCACACACACACACACACACACACACACACTCAGCAAATCTCCTGGGTATCTCTGTTCTCCTTTTGCCCCACAGTGAGCCTTAGCAATGGTAGAGGAAGGTGAATCCCAGGATTCTGTAGGATTCAAGGACAAAGAGATCTCTTTGACCCCAGTTCCTCAGTCCAGCCTCCTTGGGCTTCTGGGGTCCCTTCAAAGCAGCCAAGGGAGATATACTACTAATAGTATACTACTATTAGTAGTATATACTAGTATTAGTATATATACTATATACCATACTATATACTATACTAGTATATATACTAATATAATAGTATTATACTATTAGTATAATAGTATATATACTAATAGTATATCTGGGAGTATACAGATATACTATTCTGGGTGACAAAGACCCAATAAAAGGGAATGTGATTTTCTTGGCCCTCCAGCAATCTAGTTCCTTCCTTAAATGGAATCTCTAACCCAGGAAGCCTTAGCTTGGGGTCTCAAATCTGGATTGTCTCCCTTCTCCATCTGAAAGGGCTCCAGGGTCTCCAGTCCCACCAGCAGGAGGCTCAGGGTAATTCTTGTTTCCCCAGCAAAAGAAAACACAGAATTGAGCCTAGGACAATGATGTTTCAGCTCAAAAACTCAGCCCAAAGCAATTATACACAGAAAGGGAGAGTCAAAGAGACAGAAGAAGTTCACATGGGTATTAGAAGGGACTGGAGCAATCAAACCTCTCTTCCCAGTGCCTGTTGGGACAGAAGCAAGCCCCCATCTTTCTTTTTCCACCCTTCATGAGATCTCGAAACTCCAGTGTGAGAAATCCACAGTGGAGGTGAAAGTTGGTCTCAAAGACTCCCACACCATCTACCAGGGAAAAATAAATGTGCGTGCTTTAATTCAAACTCATGAAAGAGGTCAGTGGTGCAGTGTGGTTGACGGAGACGTGGGAAGTGGAGGTCCCATGCTTTCTGAGAAGAGCTGCTCTCCCTCTGACTTCTCATTCTAATCCTTCCCCTCTGTCCTGTGGCACTGTCCCCAAATCAGGCCCACGCAGAAGACCAACAAGCAGAGTGGTGCTGACAAAGCCCAGCTCAAACTGGGTTACTACTTGCACTCGTGCACTCCTGATACCCCTAAAGAGGGGTTAGAGGTCTGAGTGGCACAGGCCATCAGAGCTCCTGCCCCTCAGTCAGCTCAAGGAGGGCAGAAGATCAAGAGAAGAGAGGGAACTCAACCATAAAATTAACCACAAAACAAAGCCCTAGAGCATGGGGGGTACTGGAGGGAGAAATCTCTGGGTCTGGATTCACGAGTGGATTGGCTTAGGGCCCAGCCCCAGCATTCAGAAAACACAGCCTCTCTGTCCTACGTGCACAGTTTCTGTGCCATTAGACAATCTTGCTCCAAAACAGTTTCTCACCCACTGCTTGTTCTGACTTGATCCATCTAAACACAAACACAGAAATCCACACTTTCAGTGGCTGTGTCCTTTGTGGCAAGGACACAGGATCATCACTTAGTTTATTATTGTTGTTACTATTATTGTATAATAATCGTATAAGATTGATATTATTATTATTATATTATTAAAAGAATGGAAAGGAAAGGGACTTAAATTGATCAACTGTTTAATATAACAGGGGAGCAAAAATCTCCACGTCAGCTCCCTTCCCCAACCACCTCAGAGGTCCTTTGATAAAGCTAATGGCTCCTGAGCACTTCCAGAATGATAAATCAAAAGAGGTCTCTTCTAGTCGCCCCCACCTGCCTCCAGGAGGATCTGAAGAGAATGAAAACTCTACAAGGTAAGTGTTTAGGGAATAATCACTGTCAGAATTTGAATTCAGGGCTGGAGTCCATATCCACACCTACTGTACACCCTAATCTCGAGTCTACGTCTATAAAGCCCAGTGAATTGGGTAGGACCTCACCGGGGGGGAAATGGGAATGATCCAGAGGACGCCTCCAACTTCAGATCCCTGTACAATTGATATTCACCTCGAGGCACATTGTTAGAACCAGAGAACGCAAGCCAAAGACTCCCCAGAACTAGTTCAGGGACAAAGAGAGGGGCTAGAATATTCTCAGTATCGCTTGTCCCATTTGTAGCTGAGAAAGGGTGGACTCAGGGGCTAACGCGGGTGGTGAGGGAGGGAAAGAGGAAGAGGAGTTGAGGGGAAAAGTGAGACAGAGACCCAAGTATTTTTTGGCTGATTGGTTTGTGGGGCCCATGTGACCCTGCTTAGCGCATTTCTGATTGGTTGTCTGACCTTTTCTAGGGTTAAAGACCTAGGAACAAAATCAAAAGCTTCCCAGGTTGACTGGGGCACCTTGGCACCTGGTTGATCACCCATTCCCTGCTCCAGGAGACCCCAAAATCAGGTGTGGGGGGCGGGGTGGAAAACCAAGAGTCTCAGGCCCAATTTGTATTTGTCTTTCTTCCATTTGTGTATTGTGTATTTGTCCTACAAAACAGCAAAAAACTGGCCCAGGTATTTGAGAGGAAGGACGATCTATTACTACTGGGGCAGGAAGAGAGGGTGATACTTAAATGGAACTGTTGAGCTTAAGACACAGAAAAGGAGATGAAGAAGTCATAGAACCCCCAACAGACGTTGCATAAATCTGTGAAACAGAAACACACACCCCTCTCCACGGACAGGAAGGGAATGGACTGCAATTTGGCCAGGAGTCTGGGAAGGCTGAGTTTGCCTGGGTGTGGGACTCTGGCCCCGGCTAAATTTTTGATTAAAGGCCATTAGACTCGCTCCCTAAAGCCCTATAGAGGCCGGCGGAAGGGCAGAGTCAAGTTAGAGACCAAGGAAAACTCCAGTCTCCCTGAGGTTTGAATGGAAGGTTTCCAGAAGCCCTTAAAATCACAGACTGGTGGGGAGGGGAGAATGGAGAGGGCCGCTTATGAGAAAGGGAGAACCTGAGAGTTAACTTTTTGAATGGGCTACTGGGGAAATCCTCTGGGATGCTCACGCTTCCCTGGGAAATAAAGGAGTGGGGGGGGGGGGGATGGTGGGAAGGCCCAATCTTGGCGTGGGACAGAGGGCTCCAGAGGGAGGGCATCCGGGAGTTCCCCATGTCCCCTGCCAGCGCTCCTCACGCAGGCGAGAGCCCGCTAGAGCCAGGGATGGGGATCGGCTCAGACACCGGTGTCTTTGGGTCTCTGTTCCCCTTCACCCTCCTGGAGTCTGCCTGGGCTCTCCGTCTCTGCTTCAGTCCCGCTTCTTCCTCAGTTCTTTGGGCGGCAGGGGCACACTGACAACGTCCTCTCCCCGTCCCCCACCCCAACACTTCTCCACAAAAACGGTGTCCAGGCCCGCCTCGAGCCCTAAGGCAGTCCTCCCCCCTGGGTAGGCGCTGACCTGGCTCGCCCCCTCCCCTCTCCTCCCCTTTCCCTGGGCCTAGGCCAGTAGCCCTCCATGGGCCCGCCTTCCTCCCTGCTTCGGAATCCCTCGAGATATGGGAGATATGGTCGGCCCCTTCAAGGAGCCTGAGTTTCTATGTCTTCCATCCTGGCTTAGCTCCGGGTGACTCATGGGGAGGGGTAGGCACTTGCAGGTGTGGAGGACACGTGCCTCCCGTGCCCGACGCCTTCACTGCTCCTTCCTAGAAATCTTTAAGGTGCCCCAGCCTGAGACTGGCCCCAGGAATCACTGCCCATATTGGGCCCTGATGGCTCCATCCCCCAGAGGCCACTCTCTCCTCCGGGCTGAGGATCTTTCCTGGCCAGCCCAGTAAAGACACTGCCTCCACTCTCCCACTCATTTACACTCCACTCACAGCAGAACCTCTAGGCCTCCCGGCCTAGTTTTACCTCAGACAAGGGCTAGGGGTGCCAGCAAAGACCCCAGCAGCTAGAGGGAGGAGGCACGAAACCACACTGGCCCCAGCCAGACTAAGACCCCAGACTACAGACGCTGGGACAGCTGCCCACCCAGGCCTGGTGGTGAGGAAAGAGAAAGCGCTTTGGGACTCCCTGGATTCAAACCAGCCACCTTCAAGATGCTTCTGCCATTTCAGGTCGCAGCCTATGGGCTCAGAAGTCCCAACGCCTTCCCTCCCTCTCCAGCTGCCTGACCTGCCCTGGCCCAAGGGCCGAACTGGCCCCTCCCTGGCCCAGGGCCCCCCAGGTGCGCTTGCACCTAGAGTTTACACACTCTCACCAGCACCCAACACCCATGTGTGTGCCGCAGTCTTTCTTCCCAGCTGAGGAGGAAGAGGGGGTCAGGAAGACCTAGCAAAGCTCTAAAGAACCCAGGCCTCTCTTTACCGCAGTTGACTCGCAGCTGGAGGGAATAAAGGGCAGGGAGGGGAGGGCTGGTCAGAGGAGACAAGCTCCCCCATCCTCCTACCTCCCAGCGGCTTCTTCTCTTCTTCTTCCACCCTAGCCTGGGGATGCCCGGGGAGGCCTTCTTCCCCTCCCCTTAATGAGTGGGAACTGCCTCCTATCTTGGGGAGGGGGATTAGGTAAATGGGAGAAAGGGTCAGAGAGAGAGAAAATTAACTTACAGCGTTCGCCTGGGATTCATTTGCGAAGATGTAACTCTCACCATCATCCCCAGCGCCGTAATCCCCTCTAACTGCCAGGCCCTCTGTCCTAGCATTAAACCTCACCAGCAGCTGCGTGGCTGGACAGTTAAGATTATATATGATGTAAATATATTGTGGGTTTGTCAGCTCTCCCTACACCATAAAACTTGGTTTAATGACATCACGTGGTCCCCCAAGAGCCACTCACGGGCTTGCCTTCGGGCCATTCACATAAATAACCTCCAAAAGTTTCAAACTCCTAAATTCACATAGAAGCCGTGCGTATTTCTCTAATGCTCAGTTACACTAAAAAGCCCTTGTGCTGCTCCTTTGCCCCACCCCCACACCCCCCTTGCAGGGTGGGGAGGGGGGAGAGGGTGGATCCTTATTTATTTATTTATTTACTTACTTATTTCCATAAGGACCTGTCGCCTTCGAGGTCGTGTTGATATTTTTTTTCCTCCTATTTTTTTTTCCTCCTCTCTCCTCTAATTGCTCAGAGTGGGCCGTGTCCCCCTCTTCCCACTCCCCCGGGGAAGGTAAGTCACGCTTCTTGCCCTTTTTTCTCGCTGCCAGAGGGGGTGGGCTTCAGGGCAAAGTGGAGAGGCAGGCTCCATGGTCTCTGCTTGGGACCCAGAAGCCCCTCCACCAACTTTCCCAGAGCAACGCCAAATCCTGGTACTCGCAGATTGTTCCAGGAGGCTGGCTGGTGGGAGAACCACCTCAGACTTCAAAGCAGAGGCCTCTGCTCGGAGAGAAAGCGAGGGTCTGGGCGGTACCTACTCCCAGTGTAGGGGAGTGCGTCCGAGGCCTCTGGCTAGGTTGTGGCCGCTGACGCCGCTGGAGCAGAGGCTGGGGCCTGGGCGCAGGCCTGCAGACTGACAGGAGGGGCAGGGGCGGGGGCGGGCGGGCGCGGCTGCGTCTACCCCAGCCCGGCCAACCTCAGTCAGCCCTCCAGCTGCTCCAGAGAAAGAGAGGCCTTCACCCTGCCCTGCCTTGGCGGAAGGAGGCCTTCAGTGCAAGGTGGAGCCGGTGCGCCCTACCCTGCGGGTCTGAGTCATGTAGGCCCTGGCCTCGGCCAAGCCCCTGGTTCTATCCCTGGGGCGGTGCGTCCCCTGGGGAGGAAGCTCAGGGCCTCGGCAGCCCGGGATGCCGGCGCGCGCGATGGCGGGCGCCACGGCCTCTTTCTTAGTTAACTGTTACCCACTGGAGACGCCAGTGCTTCTCCACGCTTCACCGCTCGCCCAATAGTTTTCCTCAGCATGGAGAAAAAATTAAAATAACTCCCTGAAGAAAATTACACATTTTATTTGAGAGAGAGAGAGAGAGTGAGAGATTGAGAGAGGAGCCGAGTTGGTGCTAGGCTGGGCAGACTGCTGTGTGCTAGTCATGGAGAGACACTACGGGCGCCCTAACCTGGCCTGAGTGCAGGGCGAAGGTAAGGGTACAGCGATGGGTGCAGTTCAATAATCATTTGTCCAGACCTCCTACGTGCTAGGCATGGGGTGAGGAGAGGCTCCTGGGTTTAAAAAAAAAAAAAAAAAAAAAAAAAAGACAGATGGATAGCTTAGGCAGTGGGATGCAGAGAAGTCAGTCCTTATAATAAATCCAAGGAGCATCAGCATTAATAATCATAAATATTCCCCTTGCCCCTCCCCAGAGTCTCTCTGCTCCCTTTCCCTCTTGGCTGCTATAGCAGTCTTCTAGCCCAGCTCCTGAACCGCACCCTCCCCCAGTGTGGGGGGCCTAGGCTTGGCTCCAGGAAATCACCCCGTTGTGGGAGGCAGGAGAGGAAATGCAGTAAAGTTTTATGGACCCTTCCCACATTTGTTTCTCCTATAAAGTACTTCCTCCCCCATCCCATCCCAGGAGCCTGGGGCAGAGCAGAGCCTGGGCCTCAGCCAGCCTCGGGCACCACCTGAATTATCTGCCTTTCCCCCTTCCCCTTAGCCCACCCTCCCCCTCCACACAAAATCCCAGAGACTGAGACAAATGATGGCAAACAGACAGGACTCAGGCACCAGTCTATGCAGCTCCTTTCCCAGCTAATTGTCCTGCATAGCCTTAGGCCCTAGAAGTGGGGAAGCAGTCAGAACATTTCCTGCCAGGCAGGTACCCTGTAGATTGCCCTCCCTGCTCCCATCTCCCCCAGTATCATAAAAAGCTAAGACACATTTCCTCCAACTCCCCCACACCCCTTTCACCAAGCAGTACCAACTCTTCCTGCGGATGTTTCTGGGACCAAATGGGCCCCTGGACTGAAGGCTCAGCCCTCCCTCGATGTCCAGCGAGGCCCCTCAGGGACCCCCTGGCCCTGGGAGAGATCTTCAGAGGTATCACGGAGCCACCAGTCCCTGCAAATTAGCTCTGGCAAGCAGTGGAGGCTGCTGCCAGTCTAGAGACCTCAGATCCAGCCAGCCAAGGTGGGAACGGGGTGCAGAGGCCTGCAAGCCTTGGAGAGCCACAGCAGGGAAAAAGCCAGTACAGACTGCCTAGGTGCCCTCCCCTTTCTCCAGAGGCCCTTCTGGGAACCAGGGATCTGGAAAGGAGCTCACTTTCACCTTCCTCTTCTCAATACCCCTAGAAGCTCCTAAGAATTCTTAAAAAAAAAAAAAAAAAAAGAGAGGCTGAAAGGCCGTGGGCCTCCCCTATACCCCAGAGCCCACTTAGACACTTTTACCCAATACATGCCCCAAACAGAGAGGCACTGCTGCATCTTTAGTCCTGTTCTCTCTTTGTCTTTATTTGATATGACAAAATATAGTTTCAGGAAAGACCTGGAGTCAATAAATAGTTGGACAACAGCAAGGGGGCAAGAGGGCACAGAAAGTCGTGGCAGGGACTACTGGGCAGCCAGGAGCCTCTAGGACTGCTTGCTGGGGTCCAGTGGCAAGGAACCCCAATAGTTGAGCTAGCTAATAGTCTGTGGCGGGGGTGGGGTGGGGAGGACCTGAGAGGACATGCAGAGGGCGCAGGCTGGAGAGGTTACCGGGCTTAGGGATGGGGGAGAAGGTTTGGAGAGCCGAGGGCAACCGAGGGGACCCTAGGCGGACCTACAGCCATTCCCCCCTTTCATATGCAAATCATTTAAAAACCGAACAAGGAGTTTAGTCGCTACAACGAAGCACCCCGAGTCTGGCGCCGGACTCCGCCAGGCACAACCACTCTCACCAGCCCGCAGCCCGCAGCCCGCAGCCGCCTGGCTAGCCTAAGCCAGGAACAAAGGAGAGGGGAGGCCGGAGGGTCGGGGCGCGGGGCCTGGGGCGCCCGCAAGGCCGACCTTAACTCCGGCAGGCCGCTCGGGGGCTGGAAGCCTGAGAGGCGGCCCAGGCCAGGGTTCCTTCGGCACCAGCCGGTATACCACAGCCCTCTGGAGAGCCCGTGCGGAGCTTGCCCTGGGCCCCCCCGGTGCTAAGCAGAACTGAGGGGAGTCCGGGCAGCGCGGGCAGCCCCGCGGGAACCTGGGGTCAGTGGGGATGCGGAATGCCAAGGAAAAGCGCTTTTGTCTGTGAGGCCCGGGAGCCGGTGCTGCAGCCCCCGCCCTTGCCCCAAAATATAGAGACCGGAAAACCGAAAAGGAAAGGCGCAGGGACCAAAGCGGGCTCAGGGCGCTATCTGCGGGCCTCCCCGCTGCCTCTAAAGGGCCTCTTTGCTTTTCATTTTGGAATCTTTCTTCCACTTCATCCTGCGGTTCTGGAACCAGATCTTGATCTGTCTCTCGTTGAGACACAAGTTGTTGGCGATCTCTATGCGCCTGCGGCGAGTGAGGTAGCGGTTAAAGTGGAATTCTTTTTCCAGTTCCAGAGTCTGGTAGCGCGTGTAACTGGTTCGGGACCGCTTGCCGTCCGTCTCTGGAATATAAACCCCCCCAAGCCAGGAAGGGGTGAATAGCGTGCAGCGCCCCAGCGTCCCGACCCCAGCCCAGGCCCCCACCCGCGGCCGGAGGGAGAGGAGGCGAGCAGGGCAGGAGAGGCCCAGCGGGCCGCAGGCGGGCCCGGCCCAGCCCAGCCTAGCCCAGCCTAGCCCCGGGAGAGGCGCCTCCGCCCTGGCAGGAAACTTTCCGCCGCAGCCTTCACTCAGCAAGCCGGAGGGGCTGAGGGGGTTGGGGGGAGAGGGAGACCCAGGCTCGGACCGAACAATAAGCACCCTCGAGATCCGAGCACCGGGGACCCCCCTCCCGCCCCTCCCGGAGTCGCTGGAATCCTCCGGAGCGGCCAGCGCCGGCCGAGCCGGCTCCACAGGGGAGGGAGGGAGGGAGCCGCGGGGGGATCCCCGCTCTGGAGCCCCGCGCTCCTCACCCTTCAGATCCCTCTATTTTTTTAACTCCCTCCCTCTCCCCCCAAAATTGAATATTGCCTTTTATACACGTTTTGTTCCTATGATCCAATTATGTCGTCGTAAATTTGGGCGCACACAGCCTCTAAGCCTTTTAGTGGACAGTTTTACGAGCCATTGATGCCTGGATCGTAAAATTTATGGCCGCAGGTTTTTTTTCTTTATTTGCCCCGCATGGCCTATAAAACCCAGGCGGACCCGAGCGCGCAAAATGAAGTCCTAAAGTTTACCGTGGCTCATGTGCAGTTTGGTCATCCACGGGTAAATCTGTGGCGGGGCCGGTGGCTGGCTCAGTCCGGCGGGCTGCCCTGTCTGCGCCTGCTCCTCTTTGATCTCCCCACTGCTCTTAGCTCGCTCCTCCAGCGCTGGGCGAGCCGCCTTCTGACTGTACATCCCGGGGTTCAGAGGAGCCGCTTCATCTCTGCCCAGAGCGTGTCCCGGAGCGGCCGCGGCGCTGCAGGCGGGGCGGTCGGGGTGAGCCCGGGGGTTGGCAGCCATGTCTACCCCGTGGAGAGAGTTGGAAGGCGCAGGCGGTGGGAAAGTGATGCTTAAGTCCAATCCACCGTAGCAGTACCTGGATGCCTGCACCTCTGAGGCCGATCCATAGTTCCCACAAGTTTGCATGTTATAGGCAGGGATATTGGGGCTCTGCTTATAGAATGAATTGGCTACGTAGGAGCTCATGGCGGGGAGGGCCCAAAAAAAATTTCTGCACCCTTTTTGATTAAGGGTGATTTGTGACTCTTTGAAGTTGAGGGGTTTTTTGTTCTCCAAAGTGCACAATTTATAGGTGGAGATATCTCTTTCTTTATCCTATGCGCTCTTCCCAAATAAGGGAGCCTTAAATAGAGTCACGTGACTCGAGCGGCCACTCATAAATTTGGCTTGATGACCTCCGGGAGGTTAGTGATGGAAGCCGGCGAAACGCATCTTGATATGTTGGCAAAGCCCAACCAAGGGGGAGAGGGAGTGAGAGAGAAAGAGAGAGAGAAGGGGGAGAAAAAAAATGGTTCTTGGAATTGGGGGGTAGCCGGGACAACGAGCCCACAGCGACACCTGGTGCCTACTTGGAGGAATTGCAGCCTGGCTTCTCGCCTCGCCTTCAGACCGCTGAATTTTCTACCCTGTAGAGGAGAAGCTGGTTGTTGCTGCAACAAACCCTTGAAATGGCCTTTTAAATTGTGTTTAATTTTAAGAAAAGATGAGGCCTCATTTAGGATACAAAAACTAACGGATATCTCAGTCCTCCCCACCCCCAGAGCCTTTCAATCTCCAAAAATGGCTGAGGAAAGGAGATTGGGGGGGGGGGGGAAGGGGAATCTGCCCAGGCTGGAGATCCCAGGGGATTTATCTCAGTTTCTCTAAACTAAGTGTCGAAGTCCCTCTTCTTGGAGGCCCCAAGGCCCTGCTACTGCTGAGGAGGCGACTGTCAGCATGGGGAAGTGAACCCAGTCCCTGGAGAGGTGGACAGGATGTCCAGAGAAGGAGGGGTCCTGGATGGGCAGAACTGGATGGGGGGGGGGGGGTTGAGGGTCACAAATCCGAGAGTCCTGGGAACTCTGGGATGATCCTGGAGGTGAGGATACAGGGGGAGTTGGGTAGACCTCACCATGTTTGGACTCCAGAGTGGCAAAAGGCAATTCTGTGTGTGTGTGTGTGTGTGTGTGTGTGTGTGTGTGTGTGTAACCAGACACAATGGGCTTGGAGGACTGCTCTGTATCCCTATGCATGATCCTCATGTGGTACCTTTGCCAGATATTTGAGATAGAAAATAGATGTTAATTGAGGGCATAAAGAAGCAAGATTCAAGCTTCCACAAATATATGAGCATGGCAGAGGAAAAGGCCTGTTTTGTGCCCTTTTTGGAAAATGCCTCTGTAACAGGTTTTCCAGGGACCTAGATGCAGAAGGTCCACAGGAGAGCAATTTCTGAGCTATTTGGAGGCGTGTAAAGGACCTGGCTGGGGGTGGGGGATGGGGGAGGTGGGCAGGTCAGGCGCCTGGGCAACCTTCACAGCCTGTGGCCAGGGGCTCCGCAGCCATTCGGCCCCTTTCCGAACCCCCTCCCCTAGCCCCAAGTCTTATTCTTTCTTGCCTGCCTCTCCCCAGGAAATCCCCGCCCCTGCCAGGAGAAGCCCCCCTCCTGCCCCCCCGCTGGCGGAGGCGCTGGAGGGGGCGCTGGCGGGGATCTGGAAGGTCTGGAAAACTCTGGCGGATTTTTTCCCTCCGGGAGACCCCCTCACCACCTCACCCCCTAGGTCCACTCAGGTTTCTCTGTCTGGGCTTAAGGAGAGAAGGCCTGAGCTGGGGAAAGGGTTAGGGTAGGGTCTGGCTGCGCTCCTCACTCGCCGAGTTTGAGGGGAGAAGAAGGAGGAAGGAAGCAGATTGGGACTGGGGTTGTAAGGAAGAAGGAATTTTGTCCCAGCCCTGTCAGGAGTCCCAGAGCAGGCTCAGTTTCCAGGCTTTCTTTTTCGAGATGTCCTTGAATCGCTCAATCCCTGCGGAAGGGCTCAAATCCCGCGGTCTTCTCTTTCCCCTCGGCTCTCCGCCTCCGCCACGTTTCGCAACAGTCGGCCTGGCGCGGGCCCGGGGGGCTGCTAGCGCCGCGCCCCCCATCCTCACTCCCAGAAGTGGACGGGAGAGGCCCTGGTGCCTGGAGAATGCTTCTTTTCAGGCCCTTGGGGGCTCGGGGTTCAGAAGCCGAGGACCCCAGACTACCACAGGCTGGAAGAAAGGCCTGTGTGCGGCTGGAGACCAATCCGAGCAACCGGGTTTCTCCCCCCACCCCCAACGAGATCCTATGCAGCCTTTTTTTTTTTTTTTTTTTTTTTTGCGGGGTGAGTGTGTTGCTCCGCTGGGAAGCCCAGAGAGGCCTCCCAGCTCCCCCAGCACGTCCACCAGGAGAGCGGGGAGGCCCCGGCTCTGCGCCCAGCTCCCGGGAAAGGCGAGCGCAGGGGGCTGGGGGCTTGCAGGCGGCGGGCGGACGCGGGAGCGCTCGGAGCCTGCTCCAACTTTCACCCCAGGCCGGCGGGCGAGCGAATTAACAGAAATCCCAATATAAACTTTTAAAAATAATATCAGTTTTATTAAATATTCGAGAACGGATCCAGAGGTCGGATTTATACAGGAGGGTAACACGAGGGGGATTTTTTTTAATTTATTTTGTTTTCTCCTACTGGCTAAACAAACGTCATTCACTTTTTTTTTCTCTCTTTTTGTAATTTTCCCTTTTTTTCCCCTTTTAAGATGGGATTGAAACACGGACGGTGCTAAACATAAATATAAATACAGAGACCACAAATACAGCTAAAAATATTCACACAGAAACGGTCACAGTTTGTAATATGCCATAATGACCCCCAGGATTCTTTAAATACAATTTGCCTGGGCTGGGCATTTGCTGGGGCAGAGGGGCCGGGCAGGGGCTGCGGGGAGGCCCTGGGGGTTGCTGTGGGGCCACGACGCGCTCTCCTTGGGCCTCCCGCCCTCCCCGGCTGCCAGGCCGGGCCCTGAGGCCCCGGAGCGGAGGCCCCGGCCCCGGGAGCCAGCTCTCCGCGCAGGGGCGGGGGTGGGGGCGCCGAGGGGGTGGGAGGCCAAGTCCTCATTTGGAAGGAGATCTGTGGAGCTGAAGCGAGGTTCAGGGACGGAGCCCCCAAGGCCTGGGCGGGGGAAGGGGCCTGCAGAGGAGCCGAGAAAGGAGCTAGCGAGGGAGCAGGAGGAGGAGGCGCGTGGCGAAAGAGAGTTTGTGCGGTGAGGGAGGGGTCCAGAGTTGACTTTCAGGTCCATATTTGACTCCCTAATTTTGTTTTAGGGAGTCAAAACGCATCAATTGTGCCAGTGATAAATATAGAGGGTGTGATTAGGAGGGAATTGGGGGGGAGCAAGGGAGAAGGAGAGAGAGGGGTGGCAGGGACAGTTCTGGTCACTCTTTCTGCTTCTCCTCCTCTGTCTCTTCCCGCTTTTCCTCTTTTCCGCCCAGGCTGTCGGCCGCGGCCCCTCCGCCGCCCCCTGAGAGCGTGGACGTGAGATTAGATTCTTTTTTCCACTTCATCCGGCGGTTCTGGAACCAGATTTTGATCTGTCGCTCGGTCAGGCAGAGCGCGTTGGCGATCTCGATGCGCCGGCGCCGCGTTAGGTAGCGATTGAAGTGAAATTCCTTCTCCAGTTCCAGGGTCTGGTACCGCGAGTAGATCTGGCGACCGCGCCTCCGGTCCGCTCCATAGCCGACCCCTAGAGATCCGGGCACAAAACACACTAAAAACAATCAGCAAGGCATCCTCCGTAGACGATTTAGCCTAGCAAAGTCCTGACCCTCCCAACTTGGCCAGCAGCTGACGGGCCCCCTCAGACTCCAGCCTTCTCCCTTTTGCCCTGCCCCACCCCCACTGGGGGTTCAGCCAGGATCCCAACTTCATTCAGTCCCCCACCGTATGTGGGTGGGTGAGTGTCCCAAAGAAAGGGGGGGGGGCAAGAATCAGGCAGAAAGCTGTAAGTCTAAAAACTGGTTTTTGAAAAATCCCAAATACTGGGGATGAGGGCCCCATTTCTCAACGACTGGGCTCCCCCACTTCCCCAAGCACCCTAGCTCCTTGGAAACTTCTCCCCACTTCTCTGCCTCCTACTCTCCCCCTCCTTTCTCCTCAGCCTGACTCGACTTTGGGGGGCTCCCCTACCCTTTGCCCCCTCCCCTCATACCCTGCCCTGTTCCTGCCCCCTCAGCCTGGAGCCCTCCAATGCGTCAGGGGCCGAGGGGGCCAGGCCCCTGCGAGCAAGCGGGAGGCGAGCAGAGGGGGCAGAAGAGGGGGCCCTGTCTCGGCGTCGGCGAGGAGACGAGCGTGATTGTTTTTATGGGGCCATAAAAAACTCTCTCCGCCCGTTCTTCTAGGGAAGCCGGTCATAAAGCCAGTTCAGTTTATTTAATTTATATCTCGGAGCTGTAAAACTCACCACTGTGCGAATTCATTCGCTGCATCCAGGGGTAAATCTGGATACTGGCTTTCTGGTCCTGGGGCGCAGTCCTGCCCTGCTCAGAACTAAAATCCTGAGCGATTGAGGTCTGTGTGTTATGTCCTAAGGTGTTTTGTCTGCAGTTTGAGAGCATGTCTTTCTCCTGGTAAAAGGAATTAGATCCATAGTCATACGGCCCCCGGCTGGAACTGAACACGACATTCTCCTGTGGCGAATAAAAGGGAGTCGAGTAGATCCGGTTCTGGGCAACGGCTGCTCCATAGGTCGAGAAATGCCTCACTGGATCATAGGCGGTGGAATTGAGGGCGACGTTGGGGAGGACGTCCTGGCCCCCGGCGAGGTGGCAGGATAAGGAAGGGTTAGTGAAGTAGGAATTCATCCCTTTGCCTTTACCTGGTCGGGCTATGATTTCTTTAATATTTATTTCTGTCTCCAGTTTGTACTCGGAACTAGATGGTTATAGGGACGGCTCCAATCCAGGACAGACAAAATGACAAAGTCAGCTGACCCCCTTCCAGCCAATCACAAGCCAGATGTCAAGAAGGGGGAAAAAAATCGCTTCTGCTTCTGTTGATTCCCTAGTTGAGACTAAGTGTGTGCTTTGAAAGTAAGACTTGGATTTCTTTTAAAAATATATATGTTAGGGAACTGATTTGGAGGTGAGAGAAGGGTGAATATGCATTAGCAGGGCCTTGGGGCCCAGGAAAGAGGGGCTACACTGCTAGGAAATCTCTAAGCTCCAGCTAACTTTACTGTGCTGTGGCTAGAGCCAGGGCTGGAGAAATCCCTCTATTTTCGATCCGATTTCATCGTTTGTATCTTCCCCCTTCTAAAATTACACCCTGATTTCTCCATGGGAAGAGCCCCTTCCCAGCTCAGGGGGGAATCCCCAGAAATCCTGCAGGAAATCCTGCTTTGACCCTCCATGGAGTGAGTTCTCATCACTAAGCCAGGATTCCCCCACCCCAGTAATTAAAAAAAAAAAATCAAAAGTAGAAAGAAACTGCATAAAACGTGGCGCTCAGAGGAAGGAGAGTGTGGCTGGTAGGCTTAGGTGTAAGGGGGATGTAGGGAGTAAGTAAGTCTAAAGGGGGTAAGGATGAGACTTCAGGGTACAGTGGCGAGCTAAAGTGGGCAAAAGGGCCATGCATCCACTTCCTCTTCCTTTTAGCCTCCTTCTGCCTCTCAGAACCCCCTTTTTGGGGGGAAGCTGCTGCAGCATTTTGGTAGAAAAGGGAAAAATGTATGAAAATACAATAGAAAAAGAGAGAAAGGAGTAAAAGGTGGGAGAGAGAAAGGAAAATAAGGAAGAAGAAAGAACTCTGAGAATCTTTCTAGACACATCAACTCCTGTTTATGTTGGTGAGAATTTATGATTTGGAGCCAGGGAGGGCCGGTGGGGTAATTCACATAAGATCCAGGCAGAGAGACAAGGCTGGTGGGGCTCTGAAGGACAGTTAGCGTCTGGCAGGCTCGAGCCCCTACACAGGTCAGAAGTCCCTTGCCCCTGCCAAGGGAGGCACCCCTGGACCTGAGCCCTGGGGGCTTGGGAGATTCCAGCAAAGGGCTCCTGGGGAGCTCCCTCAAGGGCCAGCCACACCTGGTAGAGCCGGGCCTCTCAGCAGCCCCCACCCCCATTTTCTTTCCACCTTGGGGCCGAGAAAAAGGAAGGGAAGGTTAGGAAAAAGGCAGCTGAGTACGAGGCTTCTGAGGGAGCCGCAGTGGGCGAACTGAAACAGCGGAAGGTGTGCAGATGTGGGTTTTCTCCTGATTAATCCAAACTTAATTTGATATCGTGACATAGACTGAAAATGCTTTGAGTTGACAAAGAGGGGGCGGTGGGGCTAGCGAAGGAAGCAGTGGAAGCTCATATTTTTCTCTTCACCATTTTGGGGGGGGGGGTGGCTATAACAAGAACCCGGATGTCGCCGGATTTTATGATCTTTTCCTTCTGTGTAACAAAGCGGAGTAATCAATGGGTAGCAATAAAGCCATAAACGGGACTACGCTGGGAAAAAACTCGTTTATTCATCTTCTGTAACGTTAAGGTTTCCCTGGAGTGTCGCTAGGGGGGAAAAATAAAGTTTCGAACCCAAAAGCAGACAGTGTGTAGGAGCTGGTGGAGACAACATGTTAGTTAATACATGAACCTCGTTAGGGGATTGAGGAGTCTCCCTGTCTGACAGTTTGTGTTGGCTCTTAAAAATACAGCCCCAAACCTTCAGAAAGGAGGGAAATTTGCTGATATTTAAAAGGGTTAAGGGAAAGACCCCCATATTATAAAGGTTCCCCCTTGTGGACCATACTTTCTTCTACCCAGCGAGATAAAAGTGAAAGATTGAGGAGGGTTCCAATTTAAGAGGGAAATTCTGAGAGGAGTTGTCTCATTTGGGGGTGCCATGGCAGGTACATAAACACAGACACCAGCGTGACTTGATTTTTGCTCTAGAATCCAGCTGTCCTCAAATTCATGGCATGCCTGGACAGAGGTTTTCAACAGCTGGCTGGGGCTCCAGGCCCCCTGGAGGGCAAAGAGGTAGAGTGAGAAAGAACTGGGGGTGGGGGGAAGACCCAGAGGGCTGAGCTAAGAAACAAGTCAGCGCACCCCTGGACACAAGTAGCCGCTCCCAGAGTTCCCAGCCTCATTTCTGCCCTGATGGTAACAGTGTAACACATAGAACAGGCCGGAAGAGAGAATAAGTTCCCTCCTCCCCGCCCCCCCCCCATTTCAGAGAGAGATTGCTAGAGGGATAAATCATGTCAGTGATATTTCCTTCAAGATATTAAATTGTTGCAATGTACAACAAATTGAATGATGGAAGATAGGATGTCTTAATGAGGTTTCGTTTTCAATGAGTGTTGCTTTTCTATGTATTTTTAAATCTCTTTTATGGGTGGGTGGGTGGGGGAGTGGGGGAAGGAAGGACCTTGGAAGAAAGAAGGGACTTCTAGGGAAGCATGTGCTGCAGCTCCCCAGCAAGGATGCCTGGCTTTCCTTGAGCCCTTCCTAAACAAAGTCTGGAGGGGAAAGGGGCCCCAAAGTTGGGGATAGTCTCATTTGGGGCCTAAAAGCAGTGGGCGCGGGGGTGGGCGACCTGAGGAGCAGAATGTAAGTCTCAGCCCCGGAAAGTTAAGTGTTTTATTACGTCCCTAAACAGAGGGCAGAGACTGAAAGGTCTCGCCGATTTATAATGAACAGAAACCAGCTGCTGAGGGAAAAAGGCAGAAATGCTAGAAGGGGGAGAGGAGGGGAAGCAGAAATACAAATAAATTCCCCCACTGCTTAAAGATTTTCAGCCAAATTAATTTCCAACATACTCTCCCCCATCACCTTCCATTCCTGAGAAAAGAAGCCTCCTTCTTTCAGTTGGATCTTTAATTATGCAGCTGAAATTTGCTGGAAGGATTCGCTCCAAGGGGGGAGAGCAGGTCAGATGAGCCCGATCTTCCCTCCATTGGATTATATTTTCCTTTTCTCATCTTACGTTAATTTTATTTTTTTGGCAAAAGAATGACTGTCTATGGGGGGATAGCTGGGACTTGGGTTTTTCTAAATATATTTATATTTTCCTGTTAAATTTGTCTGAAAACAATTATGGAAACTCATCAGCAGAAGCAAGAACAGATGTTTTATTAAAACTGCAGTTGAGCTCTGTAAATATGCACAAGTCCTGGGAGGGGTTGGGGGGGGACTTGTTCTTTGTTTCTATAAAACAAGCCTAGAGCAATCAGAGAACACCCCCATCAGGCCCGCAGGTCTCCGAGTTGCTCTGCCCCTTGGGCCTCCGGAATCAGGCATTCCGAGGGGGTTTGGCGGCGAAAACAGATTTTCACTTTCGGAGCTGTAATTAGTGGATTCGAAACAGAATTCAAAAAACACAGTACAGGAATAAAGGGGGAGCGTTGCCGCTCGCTGCTCCAGTCCCCCTATCTCCCCAGCCCAAAACACATGCTTTTCATGAGCGCTAATTATAGGAGAGGGACCTTCTGCAGGCGCCATGGGCCTGCATGGGGGGCAGTCACTGGCCTGGAGTCCCCAAGGCTATGGGGTGCTCTGGAGGCTGGGCACTTGAAGGTTTCTCAGAACGAGTCAAGTGCTCCTACCCCAGCCTGAACCTGCTCCAGGCCAGGGGCTGGAGGCCCGGGGCAGCTCTGAACTGGGGAGAGGATAGGTGTGACTGGACTCTGGCTGGGAAGGGGTTCGTGGGCAGGCCTCATCTTGCCTGCCTTTGCTTTCCACTCTGCTCTGGGAAATATATTAATTTCTTGGGGAAGGGGATCTGAAGTGAGAGGGATGAGGTCTGGAATTTTTGCTGGACGGTCTTTTCCAGAGGTCCCGGTTAGTTTGTGTTCTGCCAGTCTTCTCTCTCTCCCTAGATCCCCCACTTCTGCGCAGATGTCTGTGACTCACCCAGCCTCGCACACAGATACACACACTCCCTTTCGGGCTGCCCGCGCGCCACAACTATAGCTCGCGCCTCCGGAGGCTCCTCAACGACCTGGACACCGGGGCCGCCAGGACTCAGCGCTCGGCCTGGGCGCTTGCCTGCCTGGAAGCCTCTGCAGCTGCCGGACCCACCCCTGCCAATTCTCAATTCTGAGAGCAGGGGAAGAGCGGTTGCCCCACCAGCCCCTTCTGTGCCACTGGGCAAGGGCCGAAATCCCTCTTGCAGAGAAACCCCAGTTTCAATAATTGTTCAGCTCACCTTACAATTGCACTGTTTGGTTAAGGCTTTGCTGTTCTAGAGTGGTTGCTCAGTTGGCCCGACTGGCTTATGATTAGAATTCTTTCAATTGAAAAATTGAAAAATAAATCCTACTCCAAATGTCTAGTGTTTTGCGTATAAGTTCCTTTGATCTCCACAGAATCCGGAGTAAAAGGATTGCAAAAAGAGAGTCTCCAAGTCTGCCAGAGAACCTGAATGCGGCAAACTGGGTCGGCTTGGGGACACCAAAGCATAGCTCACTCAAGGAGCCTCCAGTTTCTGCCAGATATGCTCCGGGGAAGTTGTCTGAGCGCATGCCTCCCCATGCACACACTGCATTCCAAAACAGAACGTTCCTCCTCCTTTCAAAGTTCAGGCATGGAGACACTTGGAGAAAAGCGAAATTTGACACATCCAACCCGGAAATGGATCCCATTTGGGGGTGCTGATATTCTGGGGACAGGGCCCAGGCTGGCCAGCTGAATGGAGTTGGGGGTCAGCAGGGAGGGGAGAAGGAGGAAGAGGCCAGATGGGGCATGTCAAGTGCCTGAGAACTGCCCCAAACACCTCTGAGGCCTGGGCTGGCAATTCCTCTTTTGAGCTAAGAGGCTGAGAGGCTGCCCAAGCTGCTTTTGCTTTATTTGCAATTAAGCAGAGAAGAAAGGTACATGCAGAGGCTCTGCTAACTCACGTCCTATTTTCTCTCCTCCCTCTCTCTTTCCAGATTTCTTACTGACCTTTCTTTACCACCACTCCACTAGGCCGACACAAGCTCCCACAATGCCATTTGTTTAGCTTCTCAATTCACTTCACTAACTGAAGGTTAAAAAGGAAAATAGATCCCAAGCATCTCTGTCCCATCCCACTCAGCCCTGAGCCCCTTTGGGCTCCCTTTGGAAGAAATCATTTCTGGCTTTTGGGGGCCTGGCCCCCAAGCATCCCACCTCTGTCCCAAGCAGCTGAATACCAGCTGAGGAGAGGGCCTTTGGACACAGTATCTCATCCCGGCTGGGCATGGGGAGGGAACTCAGATGCTGAGTGACATTTCAGGGCGGAAAAGCAAGTGGCCCTGGTTGGCCCAGGAGGAAGAATGAGAATCTAGAATATTAAGAATATTTTTGGCCCCCAGAATGAGGCCAAAGGATCCTCAAATTCCTGGCTTCTCATATCCCCTCCCCACTAAGCACTGCTTGGACCCACTTTGTTGGTTTATGAGCATTGTAAAATTCAGGAGCATGGCATTTATGACGTCACAGTGAGTTGTCATGAGGAAATTGTAAATGTCATATAAGTTATATACAAGTAGGAGTTTTGTGTGTGGGGGGGTGTGCCCTGACTTTTTTTTTTTTTCCTTTTCCCTTTTCCCCTGGCGTAAGTTCTCCCAGTTGAAAATAAAATGTTATTATGTTCTGGAACAATAAGCCAACAATGAAACATCGTCCTCATTTCCCTATAAATAATTTTATCCTTTATTGTTTGCAGATCTGAGAGAACCATTTAATCTGCACTGGCGAAAAGAGAGAGAGAGATGGGGAGGGGGGAATTAATTTCAGAAACGAGAATATTACTTACTTCAATGATACTCTTTTAGATTTGATAGCCAGGAGCAAGATTAGAGGCAAACAGCGGCCTCTCCGACTCTATACCTGGCGGGATTGGAGATTTATAGGATCTTTAGCGAAGGGGCAATTTAATTTTGTAGGATTTGCTTAAATTCACTGCTATTTTGGGGGGCTGAGGAGAAGGGAGGGTGAGGGGAGAGTGACAACACTTTATCTAGTTTTATGCATCCGCCAACATTACCCTGATTTAAAACCCAACAACCTGTGTCTCAGGGAAAACTCCTGCAGAAAGGAGTGGAGGAGTGGGGTAAGGGGGGCTCGGCTTCCTCAATGACTGTGGCCCCCTTAACCAAGCAGTTGCCAAGGGGAAAGAAGAAAAGCCGGAGGCGAGGGGAGGGCAGCTCTAAGTCTCTCCACCACCAGGACACCCGGAGGTTTATGGTGTCCCCATAATTCCCCCAACCCTATAAACAGCTGCCCTATTTTAGGCCGATTTCTGCTTCGTCCCCTGGGAAAGAGAGAGTGAGGGAGGAGGTAATGGCTGGAGCAGGGTGCCGGAAAGGGGAGGGAGCAGAGGATAGCGCCGCACTTTGTTCTCCTGGGTGAGTTTGCTGGTTTGGCGGGTTTCTGACGCAGGGTGGCAGCAGACAAAACAAGTAAACAACTCACAGACACAATAAACAGGGGCGGCTGCAGCCACAGCAGCAGAGGCCGGGGGGGGGGCTGCGTAAGGGGCACAATTTGGGGGTCATGTCACTCCAGCACCCACGGGTGGCCGAGGTCCAAAAGCCCAAGGCTGCCCCCAGCGCTGGGTGGAAGAAGGCTGCATGTCTCGGCACCCGGCACCCGCAGCGTGTCTGGACAGGAGTCTAGGGAGGAACCTGATTGCCTAGGGAGTGGAGGAAAGCCCCACTAGCCCCTTTCCTGTTCTTACTTTCTTTCAAGAGCTTTTCACGGACATTTATATTCTCCCCTGCTCTGTCTTTTCGGGGCCCCAAAAGGGAGGAAGGCTAAGAAAGGAGGCTGTTAATTCCCAGCCCCGGGCCACACTCAGTGCCCCAGGCCCACAGGCAGCTAGACCCAGTTTCTTCTCCGGCTCTGCCGGTCAGTCTTCGCCCGGCTTCGGTAGGTAGCTGAGAGAATTAAAACGAAATCTCACCCGTAACCGGATCTGCCTATTTGGGAAGTGTAGAGAGCCCCTAATCTGCCCCCCAGACAACGCAGGCAAATCTGGGGTCCGGTGAGCAGGGGCAAGAGCAGGGATAGATGTTCACCGCACCCCTAACCCATTCTGTCTCGCCTTCTCCACCAGCCTTTTCAAACAGCTTCCCCAGACTACTTCCCAGAGGCCACCTTATTAACTAGCCACTCAGATCTCCTTTGCTGTCCCAGCAATGCTTCAGGCACCAGGGCCTAGCCGAGTGCTCAGAACTGCTCAAACGTCCACCTTACCCACGAAAACACGAAAAGAGCTTCCCACAAAACTCTCACTTTCAACACAACAGTGTTCCCCTGGTAAACAGCCTCTGAGTTGGGGAAGTTTGGGGGGGAAGTGTGGAGAGAAAGCCGAAGGGATTCAATATTTCCCTGGCCCAGCTGCTTGGACTGTGAAGGCAATAAGGTCTGAGAGAGCCTTTGTGGCATCCGTTGGTTACTGGAACCCGCATACTCCGATTCCAGCGTGCACACATTTGCAGGAGAGCATGCCCAGAGAGCCTTCTTGGTGCACCCAGTGCCTCCTTGAGCCCAATCCCATCTAACAAAATTTTGCATGCACATAAAACGGTGTTTGAGCGAGTATAAGCATGGTAATATACAATTAACCACCGACGAAACATGAGTCTGTATATATTCACGCATAAGTCAGAGTCTGTACATTTGAGCCTGTATATAATAAGTGTATAAAGCTACCAAGCCTGGTTTTTGCAACACAACAGCCAACCCAACAAGGCCGCCTTCTCCAAACAAGGGTGCATTCTTCGTGGGGATCACAACTGTCAGACCCAGGGGGAGAAAGGGTTTGCTCTGCCCATTTCTCCTTAGCTAGGAACTGGTGCATGAAATACAGTCCATGGCAGGGCTGACAAAGCCTAGAAGGGGCAGGCCTGAGGTGCCCAAAGAGGGGAACGCTAGGGGCCCTGGGCTCCGGGGAGTGTTGCCAGAACCTGACCCACAGATTCAGTGCCTCTGCCCAGCCTTCGTCCTGGGCGTCCTGGGCGTGTGCAGAGTCCTTGAGCCAGATTCTAGTCTCAGCCACCCTGGCTATTATTAGATAATCACACCAGTGCTTTCCTGCACTAAGGACCGCATTTACAGGGAATCTGGCCTGCAAGGAGGCTGGGGGTTGCCACTGGTGGCCCCTCTTGTGCTTCTGTTTGAGCACCAGGAGGGAGAGAAAGAAGGGAAAGAAAATCGAAAGTAAGGAGGGAAGGAAGGGGCTGGCGTTTGGGGCTGGATTTATCCCCTGGCCAGACTAGAAAACTGGAAAACCAGGATCAGTCACTGCTGCTATGCTTTCTCTGCATCCCTCTGTCTCATGAGGAGGATCTAGGGGGTGAAGGACGTGGGGGCCTGCAGGACCCTAGCCAGGAAGGGACAGAAAATCAATTGATAAAAATATTATATAAGGACACCTCGGATGCAGCCGTTAACCCGTCACCCATGAACCCAGCACCCTGAAATTTCGCCAGCAGCACATCTGTTTAGATCCCTGTAGGCCGAGATAAATACCCCAGCCTTACCCAGGCCCAACCCTCCGAAGGGAGGGGGCCCCTCTAATATCCCAGGTGAATCCCCACTGTCCTGAGTGGCCTTCCCCGGAAACTGTTTTCCTCGGGGGGCAAACAAAGGAGACTCGCGCCCCCCCCCCCCAGTCAGTGCGGCCATCGGCGGCGGGGCAGGGGGGGGGCAGACAGCGGGGGCAGACAAAATACAGGCGAAAGAGAGAAATAGAGGCCTCACCGGTCGGCGGTTCCCACATTACGCCAGGAGAAAGGCTCCCATTTTCAGGCCTCCAGGGCCCCTCCAATGGCCCACCGCACTCCCCTTGCCCTTCTCAGGTCCCACAGACACGGGGTCTCGCGGCCGCGGCCTGGTACCCGGGGCGTCAGCCCCGGGGCCGCGCTGGAGCGGCGGGAGAGCGCGCGGCAGCCTGAGCAGGCGGCGGGCTGGGCCCATTTGGGGAGAGCCAAGCGCTTTTCTCGATCGTAAACAAGGAACGCGAAATTAGCCCCTCGGCAGACGCCTCTGCCGACACACAAGTCCTATTGAGGGGGGGAGTGAAAGGGGGAGAGAAAATGCCATTTCTTCCCCCGGGAGAATACCTCAGAGGCCTTTATGTCGGATATGAAACGGGAATTTTGGGGGGGCAGCAGAGGAAGGGAAGGGGATTGTGGGGGGAGGGGAGAGAAGATTCACCATCAACTCGGACCCAAGGGGTTTGATTTGAATGCAGGCGAATTATGTTTTTTAAGAATTTGATAAAAACAGGTTCTCCCTCCCACCCACCACCCCCCCCCCCCCGACCCCCAGGCGACGGGTCAGGGTTTAAACAGGAAATCGAGGAGCGTTCCCCTCCCCCACTGGGGCTTGGCGGAGAAGCCCAGTCGAGCCACGAGAGAGAGGACTGGAGGTGGGGGGCAGCTCTTAGCTCGGATTGAAGGTGAGTCTGGCCCCCAGACTCTCAAACCTCTCCAAGGAAAAAGCGCTTCCCCTCCCCCAGCTCTGGGGTGTGTCTGCCTGGGTGTGTAAGCGTTTGTGTGTGCATCGCCCTTTATAAACAGAAGCTCACACATATAGGGGCCGCCTCGGACCCAGGCCAGGCAGCAGGGCGGGGTCATATATCAAACTGCAACACATTCAGGGCCACGTACATTTGGAAGAAATTAAGCCACTGTGTTATGAAACCATATGTGTCGGGTTAAGACCATACAACACGCCATTAGCACCAATTATTAGGAAGATCCCGAGCGCCCAGGACCCTCCGGGCCGCCCAATTCTGACGTCCCTACCCCATGAGCCAGCCGCGCCTGGAGTCCTCACTGCCTCCACTCACCCAAGAAGCCCGCCAGCGAGACCTAGGCCTGTCCCCACCCAGCCTGGGGCCTCCCCAATTCCCACCTCCGCTCCAGACTAGGCAGATCCTAGCCCAGGGCAGCCAGGCGAGGCGGGTGAAGCAGCCCAGTGGGTATCCCTGGTGCGGTGGCCGCGGTGGAGGGTGGGGGACGCTGGGCCGGGTGAGAGAAGGCAGATTGGCCCCTTTTCTCCAAGCACAAGATGGCTTTTGAGTACCGCGTCCCCCACCCCCACCCATCCACCCATCCACCCGCAGTGCAGGGCACCTCCCATCTTTCGGTCCGCTCGAGTGGGGGCGGGAGCTGGGGGTGGGCAGACGCACTCCCCTCCGCTGACGCGCACCAGCCAACAGCCTCCCCCCTAATTGCCAATTAACAGGCCCCGCCGTCAGCCTAGCTGCGCTCTCTTCCTGCTCCGCAGCCCGGCCCTGGGCCCGCACTGCGCATGTGTGAGCTCTAGCGGCAGCGCTCTCCGGGAGGGAGGGGGCTGCGGGCAAGGAGGGGGCGCCGGAAAGTTTGTTTGGGGGTTGGGGGGCTGACTTTGCTTAGGGGGCAATGGTTACAGCCTACAGGTTCTCTCTCTTGCCCTGGAGTTTGAGCTTCCGGGCCCCCTCCATCCCAGTCCTATTAGCCAAGAGGCCGCGGATCTATAATAGGTAAGGACAGGGTGGGCATAAGGCAGCGGGTCAGCGCACTAGACCCCGGCCTTGAGCCCCACAGGCGCAGTCCTCTTGCCCCCCAACCCCCAACTTCGGCGCACAGTGACATCAGGACAACAGACTTCCCACACTACCATATTACAGCTTAACCGCCCCCCCCCCCCACTTTTCCTCCCCATAATTGCCCGCACGCCCACCCTCTCGCCAGCCCCCCTCTCCTCTCTAACCAAGACAAGCCGCTGCTGTCCTTATCTTGAAACCGCCACCCAGCTACGGACCATTAGTTACATATTTGAACCAATAAGGAAACACTTACCGGGCGCTGCTGTCACTCTCCCTCTCCCTCTCTCTCTCTGCCTCTCTCTCTCTCCCACTCTCTCTTTCTCGTCTTCCCTTATTCTGTGCCGCTGCCGAGCCTGTCTCAGCTCCACACACACATATATACTTTATATAAATTTAAAAATAAAAAAGAATAGTCCCAATGATCAAAAAGCCAAATAAAATTAAGGAGAGTTGCAAGAAGGGGGCAAGAGGGAAAGGTTGGGAGGGGAGGGGCGGAGGCATCTGCAGCTCCCTATCTCAACTCCTGCTCCCGCATTCCTCCTGCCCCTTGGGGGGCTAGAAGATCGGGAAGGGAGAGAGAGGTGCCCTCAACTCCTGCCCTTCCCCCCCCCATCTTCCCTCCCCAGGTGCCCCCAGCTTCCGGCAACTCCACCTGGGAGAAAAAAAATTAAATGGGGGGAGAAAATAATTATTAATCAGATTAATAAAAAAAAAAATACTGGTAATGAAAGGAGCGCCCAGCGCAGGTTTCCCTGGCAATGGTTAGGCTCTTACAGGGAGGACTGTTCTGCGGAGCGCTCCGAACGGACAAACCACAATAAAAAGTTCACGTTCATGGATGGAATCCACATGACTTCTTGTGGCCAATCCAACTTGTGAGTCGATCGTAAACTTTTATTACTCAGCTGTAAATTTTCTGCAAACAACCGGGAATGCGATGCATTTGTGTAGCGTGTGCAAATGGGCGCCGCGGTCGCCATGTTTACCCAATTCTCTCGGAGAGGGAGCATCCCCCGACCCCCACCCCACCCCCACCCACCGCCCACTCCCCACGGGCCAGGCAGCTCCAGGCTAGCGCCGAAAGGGCAAAGGAGGGACGCGACAGGAGGAAAGGAAGGATTCTGGCGCTGAGTCGGCCGCCTCCCTTTGCCACACCGAATTTTAAATCTTTTTCTTAATAAATGGGGTATTAAGGTCGGATCTGGGGGAACCGAAGCTTTGCAAAGGTTTGTGCCATTGGTGGAGCAGTGACTGCTGAAGGGGTGAAGGGACTGAGCAGGGATGCGCTTCCTACTCCGACCGTTTTTTTTTTTTCTAGGAAGAGAACTACATCCTTCCCAGTGGGGAGCCCAGGCAGCCCCCCACTCCACCCTAAACGGGAACAGGAGACACACGCCGCTGGAAACCTCCTAGCCAAGCCTGACCTGGCCGTGTTCTGACGAGCGGAGAGGGTTTAGACCCATACTGGGCAGCCCTGCGGAGGCAGCAGGAGGGGTGAGAGTTGGGGGCGGCCTCCAGAACCCCCAAAGAGCCCGTCATCCTCAGGCTCCTTTCTCAGAGAAAATGACATTTTTCCTTCTCCAAGACTATCCCTGGTGTCAAGTCTCCTCAATTCCTAGGTTCAGAGGGCAGCTTATTCCCAATCTTTTTAGAATTGAAAATAAAATGAAGGTCCAAGATCTTGGTTCCCGCTTTTTTTTTTTCCTTGAGTGTAAGGCAGTTTGAAGCCTTTTCTGCCTTGTCAAGTGACCCACACCCACCTGCCTTTTTTCAGAAAAATTCTGGTGCCCCAGCAGCTGGGATACACCTTGGAGGCCCGGAAAAAAAAGAAACTTATCCTTCTCCAAATTCCACCTTCTGTGCTAGTTTCCAAGCACCCAAGGTGTCCCCCCACTTTCTCCAGACCCCTAATTTTGGCGATGAGTCCAATGTGGGGGAACCCAGAATAAATTCCCCCATAGAGATCATTTGCCAACCATTCGCAACCCAGCGGAGCCAACAGCCCAAGACTCTGCACCAGCTGGAGATTTGAAAGCCCAAAGCTCTCCCCTTGATCCCGCTTGGAGCTGGCACAGGGACTTCCAGGGCTGGGTGCCCCACCCCAACCAATAGGGGGTCCCTCATCCCCTCCCCAAACTTCCTCCCTCAGTGAGGGAAGCAGTTCCCTCAGCCGGATGCAGAGACCTAGTTTCTTTTACAAACCCACCCATAAATTTTATAACAGGTAGTTAAAAATTACGACAAGGAAGCTCTGGCCCAGCTTTTCACAATGGGCCACTGGAAGAATGGGACGGCACTGCGGCCTGCTCACGGGAAATTTTACTTCTAGTCTGTGGCACAACCTGTCCCGAGTTCACTCTAATTGGGGCCACGTAACTTTCTGCAGCCGTCAGGCAGCCAGTGGGGCGTCTCATTTGAGGAAGATGAGCCTGGGGAAGGCCAGTCAACTCTTTCACCCTAGGGCCCCCCCCCAAAGCCCTTTAGAGCACTCACTACCTCCCTCACCCCCCCACCCAGGTCCCCTGCAGGCCCACACCTCCCTTGGCCTCTGCAATGAAATGGGAGGGGAGATAGAATGCCGAGAATTAAAAAAAAAAAAAATCCAGAGAAACGAATTTACCCCCCAACTTAATAGCTGCATTATCCCGTCTCTACGGTTGAGATTAGAATAATAAATTCAAGGCGAAATGAGCGAGATGCTTCAACTCAGCATTTTGAAAGATACTATTTTTCACAAATCACAAATAGCTTTCGGAAGCCACTTTGATTGGCTAATAAAAAAGTAAAGAATGGGAGAAAGTCCTATCTGCTGCAGCCGAATGGTCCCCATTCCGGTAATGGGACGGCGGGAGCATTTGGGAGGACGCGTTTCTAAAGAGAGCGCATCCCGCTCGCAATTAAGTTCCCCCATAAAACGGGTTTTACCTCCTTTTCTCTCCAAACGAGAAAAAAAGAGGCGGTGGGCAGAAGGGGTGGGGGAGCGGGTGCTGCAAGAACGGGCGGCTGGAGCTCTCTTGGTCTGGCCCACCCGAGGCTTTGCGTCTCAAGCGATGCCGGGCGCCAGACGCACCCCGCCCTCCGACGCCCGGCTTGGGGCCACGGGCATTGCTGAGAAGGCCAGGGATGAATGGGGGCATTGGGTGTGGGGAAAATTCGGCGAGGTCCTCCGGAGCCACTTAGTGTAGGGTTCAAGCAACTTGGCTACGGGGCCGGCGATGTTTATTAGAAGAAATCATAATGACACATTAAAAAATGAAACAGCCCGCGGCCGGCCCTCGGAGTCTGGAAGGGGCGCCCGTGGGAAGGCCTGAGGTCGGAGCGAAATGCTGTTTATTGGGGCCTCCCCGGTGGGTAGCCTGGGCCTCCCGCAGCAAGCGGGGTTACCTGGATGGCGCAGCGGCTGGCAGCAGGGACCCCAAGTTTCCAAAGATTTCCCCCAGAGCTGTGCAAAGCTGTTCCCGGCTGCTTGCAGCCTGTGCTTGCAGTCGGCAGCCTCTCTCCCGCCGCAGGCATCCCCTATCAAGGATGCCTGACCCAATCCTGTATTCACGACCACTTTGCGTGGGTGCCAGGGACCCAGATGCGGGTGAAATTACACAAAAATAAGAGTCAGCTGGGCCTAAGGGAAAATAACTGACCGGGAGAGAGAGACAGAGACAGAGACAGAGAGATATCGGCTGTCAAAAATATTTCAGTCTTTGGGGGGATCTGGTTTTAAGGACCAGAAGATCCCATCGCCTTCCCTTTCCCCCTTCTCCTGACTGAGTCAGAAGACTTGTTATCTCTGGAATTTGGTACTATTTGACCAGAATCTTATTGGCATAAACAGATTTCTCTGTCTAGGATGCTCCAGGGAGGAGTGAGAGACCCCTTTACCCCCTGAGTCCCTTAGCCTTCAACCCCTTATTTTGGGGAATGAGGGGTCCCATGAAGACCCCCCTTCCCCTGCTGTGGCTGGGATGGAGGACTGTCCACTCAGCAGGTCCATCCTACCCACCCCCCAGGCCAGTGGCCCACACTATGAGGGCAGGGCTGGCTGCCCAATTGCCAAGGTGAAGCCAGGGGCCAGCGTGAAACAGCCAGAACAGAGGCTTGGGTAGATGCTAGCGGCCTGGGGGACAGTGATGAGTCTGCTGGCAGAATCTGAATATCAGAATATGGACCCAGGCTGCTTGGTGTACCAACTCCCTCACCTTCCCCTTCTTTCCTCCCACCCCCCCCCCCCAGGCTTCAGCTTCCTCCTCCCCACCCTTAGCCACCTTCCTCCAGCCAAGTCCTCCAGGCGGCCTTCAGCCTCATATTCTTCCCACCCTGCTCCCTGTCCTAGTGCTGGGTGCTGGGTGCCCAGGGTTGGTCACGAGGGGCATGTGGAGATCAGAAAGGACCCCAGTGCCTCATCCTTAGCCCCTGGAAGAAAAGAGCCTAGCTGTGGGAGGGGCCCAGGGGGGGCATATTCTTTGTCTGGGCCCAGCCCAAGGCTGAGGAAGAGGAAGGTGACTCAGTGGGGGAGATGCTTTCTTCCCACTGGGATCCAGAACCCCACTTTGTTTGGAGCCAAGTTTCTCCCAAAAGCACACTTGCAGCAAACTGCTTTTCTTCCTCCTCCTCTACACCTCCCCCACCTTTCACCTGCCCTCCCTGCCCAGCCTGCCCTCTCCACTCCTAGGCGCCTCTCCACGTGAGCTCCCCCAGCCCAGTCAGACCAGTGGCGGACACCTTTTCCACAGTCTTGGGAGAGGAGGATAAGGAGGGAAGGAGGAGTAGAGAATGGGGGGGGGGGCGGGGGAGGAGGGGGCGTTGGGAAAAAAGCAAGTCATTCCAGCTTCAAATATGTTTTTCTCCTTTTTTTTTTTTTTATTATGACTCACGTATACAATACAAAGTACTTGGACCAGGAACAGGGCTGCTGCCGGGACACAAAATCTACATTCATAGCTGGACATAAAGACAAATGACCAAAAATTATTATTATAGATATATTTTAACGTTTTTTTTCTTTCGAGCACATTGCATAAACAGAGAATTCAAGACAGAGTTAACTATACATTCAGTGCAATTTAGCTCTACTCTACTGGGGTTAGAAGCACAATAAAAGCGCACGGGACCGGTGGGCTAGGCAGTCTCAGTTGTTGGGGTTTTCTTAGTGAAATTAAGCAGCAACAAACGACAACAAAACCGCATTACGAATACTCTCAAAGCAGGATTTCTCTCTATAGGTAGTGATAAAATACGTTGGAGGTTTCTTTCTTTTTTTTTAATTTTAAAATTTTTCTCTTTTTTTCTTGCATATTAGGATTTTCAAAAATGTCTTTTTTCTTTCTTCAAGATTATTGCAGGTTCCCTTTAGGTAGTATGTTAAAGATTTATTATCAGTATTATTATTATTATTATTATTATTATTATCATTCTTATTATTTTCATGATTATGGTGATTTCTGAGCGCTAAGACTAGTACAGCTCAGAGGAAGCTGGGCCCAACAACAGAAATCAGACAGCAAAGGGGAGGAAGGCATGGGCCCGAGTGACCATGGGATGGCTAGGTAGGATTTTAACGGCGACTGCAGGCTCCTATCTACCCCGAGGGGAGGGGGGAGGGGAGAGACCCGCATCTCCTTCAGGTTTCCATCAGGTTTCTAGAGAAAGTCAAGGGGGGGGGGTCTTTCTAAGTGGGGGAGCCCCAGGGAGGAGGAAGGGACATTCCTTGCTATCATTTTTAAACGTTTCTTTAAACATTGCCCTTCCCTTCCTTCCTTCCCTTTTCTTTCCTTTCTTTTGGAAGAAATTAAAAGTAAATCTAATACACTAACCCTAGCATAAAAACAAAGCCACAAGTCTTCTTCTGCATTTTGAGAGGGCTCCCCTCTAAAATAAATACCAGAGAAGCAGGGAGGTGGGAGAGTGGCAGGAAGGGGTGAGAGAGGGGCAAAGAGGCCAGGTCTCAGACCTCAAAATCCAGGCAGGACTCCGAAGGGTGGGGGTAGGGACAAGTGTGTGTGTTGGGGCAACGACTGAGACAGAGTCCGAACTTTTCGCTGTGTCTCCGTCTCCCCCCCCCTCCAGCCCCCAAACAAATAAAGATCGGGGGAAGTCCAAAGGTAATAAAACCAGAGCTGCAAGTATCTGACAGGTAGTTAGAGTTGTGAGTGTCATTCTATTCTCTATAAAAGCAAATGACAGTCGTAAACTTCTCAATTTATCCGCTACCATAAAACGAAACTTCAAGGGAGTTGCTAAGGGGGGGGGGTCTCTCTTTTTTGCTTAGTCCTTGTTTTCTTCCTTTTCCTCCTCTTCTTTCTCCTCTTCCTCGTTTCCTTCTTCCTCCACCTTCTCTTCATCTCGGGCTCCGGGCAGTTTATCCTTGTTGTTTTCCTTTTTCCACTTCATCCTTCGGTTCTGGAACCAGATCTTCACTTGTCTCTCAGTCAGTCCCAGGGCGTGAGAGACTTCAATCCGGCGCTTTCGTGTCAAATAAGGATTAAAGAGAAACTCCTTTTCTAGTTCCAAGGTCTGATACCGGCTGTAAGTTTGCCTTCCGCTGCGCCGCCCCGGAGCTGGACAGAATAGAACCCCAGTCTGGTTATGTTTGGGTGGGGGCTCGGCTTTCCCCTGCCACTCTTCCTCCCCTGAAGTCCCCCCTCTGATCTCCCCAGTTCCCTCCCTCCTGAATACCAGGCGAGAGATCAGGGAGCAGGCAAGGGCAGGAAAGTTTGGGGGCTTGTTTTGTTTGGTTTCACCTTGGGAGGTGGGGTGGGGGTGGGGGCAGGGACCGGGGTCTGTCAGGAAACTGGGGGATGGCAGGGGCCAAGGGAGCACTGCAGAGTGCCCCCCAGGCCTGCAGGCTCAGGAAACTGGCCTTTGCAGCTTTGTTTACAAGTGCAGAGTGGCATTTGGTGAGCAGAGCTGGGGACAGTCTTGTTTCCAAAAGAAAGGAAAAAGGTCTGGGGGTGAGGAAGAGGGACTCTGCTCACTGCCCCCTCCTTGAATCTCTCTGCCTAATGCCTTGCCAGGAAGAAAAATAATTGATCTCCTGGAATGTATCACTGCTTGGCCTGATTGCTAACTGGAGACCAGCAAATAAATCACGGGCCATCCCCGCTGGAACTTGTCGCTTTCTCGCTTCCCCTTTTACTTCGAAATTGGGCCATGAGGGGCCACCCTTGGAGGGGCTCATGGCCTGAGCCACTCTGAAGGTCTCAGGGAAAGCCCACAAACCTTTGATTGGGGGCAGCTGGGCTTGGGTCCTCTGGAGCCCAGAGCCCTCTAATCTGCATGGCCCCTCTCCTTCCGTGCACTCTTTTTCTCTCCTCTCTGGCTCCCTCTCTTCTCTCCAACTGAGGGAAGTAAAGCAAAGTTGGGGTGGTGGCCCTAAGGCTAGTTCTCTGTGAGGAGGCAGTGGGTACCCCCAGAGAGCCAGGGCACCTGTCCTTGGGGTCTTGTCACCCTCTGATCCCGCTAGGGGAAGGAAACAGGAGTCTCCCTTTGCCCCCAAGAAAGCCTGGCCACTGTTCTGGACTGAGGCTCTCTGCCTTATGGAAAGACTGGTTTGCTCCAAAGGCTGATAACCTCAGGGTCCTCGGGGCCCCTGCCCAGCCACCTCCCCAACTTTGACTGTAGAGATGGCAAGGGAGGGAGACAGAGGGGGAGACGAGCAGACAGACAGACAGTGGTGGAGAAAACGATTTTTAACCCTTTGCACCCGGACACCACCTTCGCCCCCCGTCCCCCCAATACCCCAGGCGAGCCCCGCGCCCCACCCCCAGCCGAACCTCCCAACCTCGAGAAACCCACTCAGGCCCCCGGGGGTGGGGCCGGAGAGACCCCAAAGCCAGGAGGGAAGGCGAGGGCAGACAAAAAGGAGGCGAGGGAGGGGGGAAAGACCCCGGAGCGCGGGAGACCAAGGGGGAAAGAGAAAAGGCTTCTCACCGTGGGGTCTCATCCATGGAAACATGAGGCTGGGAGACGAGTTTTGATTTAAGTGGCCTTGTCCTTCGCTACTGTTAGTGTTGGCGGAGGATTTACAGTCGGGATATTGCACCACGCTCGCCTCTTGCTGAGCCCCATAAAGGGACTGTCTGGGGAGCGCCTCGTAGCCATAGAATTTGGAGGCGTCTCCGTGGCAGCTCAGCGAGCACGGGTTCTGCTGGTAGCCCGAGTTGGAGATGCCCGAGGTGCCGTGGTGGAAGAAGTCTTGGACGTGGTGCGAGGCGTGCTGGAAGCCGGGCGCCGAGCCGCCGGGCCCGTACACCAGCGCATGGCTCCTGCCCACGCTCTGAGGGAACCGGCAGTCGTAATAGGCCGGTTCCAGGGACTCGCCGCCTTTGTATTTGGAGAACAGGGGGTTGACGAAGTAGGAGCTCATGCTGGGCACATGAAAACCCGCCGCCCCCTCCCCTCTGGCTCGCGACTCCCCCCCGCCCGGTACCCCCGAAAGTCCCCTCCCCCCGGGAGCGAACCCCGGGCCGGCCGGCTCCCCGGGGCTGGGCTGGGCAGGTGGGGGGCGCCTGGGTGCCGGGCCCGGCCGGCTCGGCGCGCGCGGCTCCCGGGGCTGGGCGCGGGCGGCGGCGGCGGGCGGCGGGCGGCGGGCGGCGGGCGGGCGGCGGCGGCGGCGGCGGCGGCGGCGGCGGCTCTCTTCACTGTCGGTAGGTAGAGCTCGCGCTCTCGCACTTAGCTCTTTCCTTTAACAGCCCAGGCGAATTCCTCAGACTCCCGGCGGTGGCGGCGCTTACACGCGATTCGCGTTCATCAATCCACGACATGAAGACAGGCGAGAGAGAGAGAGAGAGAGAGAGAGAGAGAGAGAGAGAGAAGGAGGGATGGTGGCGGGGGGTTGAGGGGTTCAGGGCTGGGGGGACCTGGAGGAAGGGGAGGGGAGGAAGGGGGAGGGAGGGGGGTGTGGTGTCTGTGTGTGTGTGTTGGGGGGGGTGGTGAGCCAGCCCCAGCTAATGGCTGGGGCCAGCTTCTCCAAGGTGCGCGTTCGGATTTGAAGGTGCCTCTCCCCCCTTCCCGTTTCCTTCCTCTCAGAGATACCTGAGCCAGCAGGTCAACTCAGGTTACCTCAACAGGTATGAGACTCTCCCCCCACCCCACCCCAGGGGGTCGGATGCCTCGAAGAGAGAGCAGGTCCCCTAACCCAAACGATGGGCTCCCCAGGGGGTCCTTAAGCCTGGCACTCAGAAGGAGCTAGCGCATGAGTACCTCGTATCCCCCAATACTTCAGGCATCCGAACCCTGCATGTCTCCTGCCCCTCCTCAGGGTGGGAGGCCGCCCTGTCTTCCACCATCCCTAAGATTCCCTGGCCTGTCCGCTATGGGTAGAGGAGAGGGGCCGGAGGTGGGGCGCTCTCCATATACCCAGTCAGGGCGGCACTGCCCCTTCAGACACCAGCTCCTGCCTGAGGCTTGGCTGGGGGCTCTGAGAGCAAAGCAGTTTATGGGGACAGAGGAGAGGGCTGCTGGAGGGTCCCTGGCCCTCTGGCGGGGCGGATCCAGGATGTTTCTTCTCAGGAGACTATTTGTATCTGGGTTGGAAGGGACTGGAGCAGGCCTCTTACTTGTCTCCACATACTCTAACCCTATAGGAAATGCCAGCTCAGCCCGGAGGGGCCCCCTGGCTTCACTGCACCCCCTACTTCCCCAAGCCAGCTGCCCAGGCCGGGATGTGGATGGGAACTGTCAACAGACACTCTTTAAATATTTACCCACAGTTTCTCTAGGGGGTTCCTCCCCCATCTCCAAGACTAGGGAAATTCAAGGTAATTCTAACGGATAAAAGAACCCTAGTCCATCAGGACCCTTTTCTGGCCATAAGCGTGTACAGTTATGTGAGGCTTAACACAGACAGAGAAAAGGGAGAAAAAGGAGAAGAGGGAGAGCTGTGGATATGTGTGCTGTGTGCATACGAATGAGGAAGAGGAACAAGAACGATTTTTCCGGTCTTCCCCTTCCAAGGCTGTGCGGGGATGTCACACACAGGGCAATACTGGGGCACACTCAGGATACACACATCCTGTATGTGCCACCTTCCACCCTGAGACACATCGAGTGCATGCTCCCTAAACTATCATGCATGCCTAGAAGCGCCCCTGTCACCTCGCAGACCCTGTGCACTCAGGCACACAGGAAAATAAGACCTGACAGACACACAGGCATCTTTAGCTTTTTGCATCATGAAAAAATTTGCTACCTATTTTCTTTCCACATCCTGGGGTTTCCAGGTTGGATGAGGAAGGAGGCTGTTAGGAATCCAGGTCTCTGCCTTCCCCATCTGGAGCCCAGCTCTGGGGATGGATAAGGAATGGCAGTGCAGGAAAGGACGGTGTAGAATGACCCCTCCCCCAGTCCTTCTATTATCTAAATAATTGCTGGGAAGATGGCCACTCTCAGCCCAATTCCCAAAGGAGATTCTCTGGTGCCCCAGCAAAGGACACTTCCAGGATCCCTTGAATTTGGAGGAACCCACCTCCACCTGAATTAGGGACTGCCCAAACTCTGCAACATCTGGGAACTCTGGCCCTGGAGCAGCAGGAGGGGAGGGTCAGAGGAGGGCTGTGCCAGGGCTGCAGGCCTCCCTAGGGTCCAGGACAGTGTGGGGCATGACAGGGGTCTCCTTCACTACCAGAGCCAGCTCTAGCCTTGGTCCCAGCCCTGCGGTCTCTGAGCCTACTCTGCTCAGAGTACCAAGCTGAAGGAGATGGGCTCTGGGTTCCCAGCATCTGGGTCATTGGGGACTGTCATAAATATTTTCCCTTCTCCGCCTGGAAAGAGGAGGCTCCGCAGGCCAGATCCGCTCTGGGGCCTGCGCCTTATCTTTTAGAGGGTGGGGGGATATCTCGACATTTTATGGTCCAGCGAAAACCCTGCCACAGAGCTATTCTTCCAGGCCTTTGTGTCTTGGAATGCAACTGTCCCGAGTGTGCCGCCACCACCGTCTGCTCTGAGAGCCCACCAGTCCTGAACCCCCTGGCTGGACTCGATTTCCCCTTTTGGGGGGGGGGGTCCCTCGCCTTTTCTTTTTTCATTTGATTGTCTTTTTTTTTTCTTTTTTCTTTTTTTTTTCTTTTACACGTATCTGCTTGATTTCGCTCCCGGAGCTCGGATATAAAGGAACCGCAAGCAGCCATCCTCGCTGGGGCGTCTCTGCCCCTCGCCCCGAGGCCTGCTCCGCCCTCCTAGGTACCACGGATTTATGTTCGTTTGTCCGGGTCATTCTGCCTTTTTGTGTTAATTACGCGCTGCCTGCTTGGTGCTTATCTCCTTCGCAAAGCGATTATTTTCGACGCCCGCCCTCCTGAGCCTCTCGAGCCGGCTGCCAGAGCTAGGGCCCATCTCCCGCCGCCACTCGCGATTTATTTACACCTCGCAGGTGAGAGGATTGATTTGCTCAGAGCCAGTGGGGCCGGGCTGGGCCGGGGCGCGGGGCCTTCTCCCGGTTGCTCCTCGGGGCCGGGCCTCAAATGTCAGTGCGGCCAGGCCGGCCAGGGGCACTGCCGCCGCCTCTAACATTGAGCAACAGCGCCACCTCGCGTCCACTTTCTCCAATGCAGTCGGGCCAGGAAAAAGCCAACAGAGCAGGCAGGTCCCAGCCTTGGCCCAAAGGTGGGAAGTGAGAGGAAGGAGTTTCCAAATGGATGCGAGAAAGAGAGAGAGAGAGACAGAGAGAGGGAGAGAGAGATATGGGGGGGGGGGTTCCCCAGAAGGGAGTTTCCTCGGGACCTCTGTCCTTTTGTTTTCCAAGTTCTCCAAATAAACCTTGTCAAAGGTTTCACACAATTTTCTTTTTGTCACCCTCCCTTCCCGCATTAAGAGACACTGCAAAGGAACTGCCGCGATCTCCCCCCTATTCAAGCGCATTTCTGTGCTCAGAACACCTCCGCTCACGCAGATGCACGCTCCGAGGCTCCCGCGACCTCCTGCCCGCGGCGCACACCCTAAACTCCTCGCTCCTCTTACCCTGCCGCTGGTTCCGCACTGCCTATTCCGCCGCCGCCTGCAGGACTTTGGGGTGGGACTGTGACTTCTCCCGACTGTTTGCCCCCTGGTTTGTAGCCCATCCCTCTCTCTGTCTCTCACGCGCGCTCTTTCTCCACCTCTCCCTCCCAGCCAGTGAGGTCCCGTTCTCCGTGGGCCATAGACAAAACATTCCTATAATCCGATTTCAAAGGAAAGAGTGTCCACCTTATTTAAACCATAAAACAATTAAGCCCAGACGTCTAGCCAGCTCCGCGCTGCTGTTTTGTTCGGCCCCATTCAGAATCCAGCGCAGGGAGACAAACAGCGCCATAAAAGTGGCATTTCGGGGCTGCGGAAATGTACCTATCCGCTGCCTTCCCAAGTGGAACAACCTTTAGGGTTTTGTGATTCTGACAAAGGAGCAGAGGAGAGGTGGGAGGGGAAGATTAGGGCAGGAGGGCGTTTGCCAGCCCCTCTATCCCCCAGCTTTCGTTTCTTTCCCTAGATGTGGGTTTGCGTTGTGTTGTGGTTTAAATTCACGAATTGTAATAAATAAAAATTGAATCGAATCCTGACCTGCAGGCTGGAGGATGAGCTGGAACTGAACAGTGGGCTGGGCCGGGTGGGCCTGCTCTGGATCCCACGGTCTCGCCAGGGCCCTCGGAGCCCGGCGGCCCTCCTTCCTGCCCGGAGTAAGGCCGGCTCGGGCGGGCTGCAGGAAGCAGGCCGCGCTGACGGAGGAGGGGAGGCGACAGGGCCTTGGAGCAGGGGCGGGGTGGAAGCCCGGAAACGCCGCGGAGCTTGGACTGGGAGAAAAGCCCCAGTCCCCGCAGTCAGGACCCAGGGACACGGATGCCCTGGCCTCCGCCCGGTGCGAAACTGACGCCAGGGTCTCAGAACAGCGCAGTGGCCAAAGGGGAGAGTGAGGATTTGCGAAAAGAGACAAAACTACGGGCAAAGCACCATTCAAAAGGACCAAGAGAACAACTGCTTCTGGAATTGGGGAGGAGGTCTCTTAAGTGGGAAAAAGGAGAGGGTGCTTCAGCCACTGGGAAAACCAGCGTTTGCGACTTTTGATGGCTCCCCTCAAAATATCACCCAAACAAAATGTTTGTGCCTTCCCACCTTCCTTCAGCCCCCCAAACTGGCGTGCTGGACGGAAGGAGGGGGTAGGAGATTCAAATGATGGGGAAGGGGCTGGTCCCTACAAGTGCCTCACCAATCCTGTTAGGCGATGCGATGGAGGAAGCGACGGAAGGACTGGGATCCCCAATTATTTTCTTTTACGGTGGTATTCCCCAAGTATTCAGAACAACACCCTGCACCCTCACCAGAATGGGCAGCCTGAGATATTAAAGGGCTATATTTCAAGCAGTCTGAGTTTAATAGTTTCCAGATTGGGGGATTTCCGAGAAAGGGGGCGCCGAGCCGAAGCATACCCAGCAGCTTGTGTCTGCTTCTGATTAGCAGATGAAAACTGCCGGTTCTGGGGAAGGCGCTCTGGGGTGCAGTGCAACTGACCAGCCCCTTCGGGCTGTTGCACACGTATGGCCGCCTACCCTTGCGCCTGCGGTCCCACCACCACCAGGGAACACCCCACTCCTGGCTAATCCCTGACCAACTTCCTTGGGCCTTGGCCACGTCATCTCCCAGAAATGCTGCAGCCACTCAGCATAAGCCCGTTACCCCCAAACCAACATTCAAACTAAACACCAGAGAGAGATTGAGAAGAAAAGAGAACTAGGAGAGGGAGAGAGAGAGAAGCTGAGAATGCACTGACAAGTTGAAAGTGGATCTAATTCTGATTGTATTGGTTTTGCCATCTTTCTCCTTCCTCCCTCCCTTCCTTTCTTCCTTCTTTTTCCTCCCTACTTCCTCCCTCCCTCCCTCCTTCCCTCTTCTGTTTCTCTCTCTCTCTCTCTCTTTCCCTTTTTTCACTCGCAACGCATTCCCCAGTGCCTCTTCTGCTCCCTGAGGCCTGCTCAGCCTTCTTCCTCACCGCTCACCGCACACCCTCCCTCCCTCCCAGCCATCCCTCGAAGCACCAATGCAGACAGGCAAGAATCCAGCCCGGGCCCTCACCCAGCACCCAACTTTCATCTTCACCTATCTCTTCCCTCCGATCTCGTGTACTCATAAATTATTACAATTAATTACAGCCAGGGAAAACCATTCATGCCATGCCCCCACCCCCCACCCCTGGACTCCGAGGAGCTACCAGGAAACTCACAAGGCAGCCAGCCGGGGCAGGCACGAGCTGGGCCCGGGCCTCAGCAGCCCCCACCCCACCCCAGGAGTCTTCACGCCCACCCCACCCTGCCTGGAGAGCAATGGCAGGCACTTGCCCTTCCGAGGTAGAGGGAGCCCCTTCCCTGGCTCCGGCTTCCCCCAAAGGATCTGAGCACTTGCCTCCTCCACGACAGCAGCCTGGGAGCCACAGGGAGGAGAAATAACGAGAACTGGATGCGGTTGGGTTTCTGGTTTTTTAAGTGACTTCGATATATTAACACAGAGCTGTTCTACCATAACAAACAGAAGCACGTTACAGGACGGACGCTGGGGATCAGAAGAAACACTGCTATGTACACACCCGAGGCTCCGGCCTGCGCCGCCGGACCCAGCCTGCGGCACGGTCCGGGCCCTCGCCCCTCAGCTCCTGGGCTGGGAATTGTTATTGTGTATGTGTGTGTGTCTTTTTTTTTTTTTTTGTACAAAATCTGCACGCAGAGCACCCCAGGCCTGGGGAGGGATGGCCCGGACCACATATGATACAGAAAAAAAAAAAATAGAAATATAGCGATTCAAGTACTGGCTTCTCTGAAGAAAGGAGGGGAAAAAAATCACATTTGTGTGTGTCATTTATTTCAGTTGCGCTGGGAGAAGAGAACGCGGTTTCTCTCCCCGCCTCCTCCTCCTCGCTGGGTAGAACTAACTCTAAAACACCAATTTCTCAACACTGAACCCTCCCAAATCGCAAGAGTTTTCCTTTTCCCCTTCCTTTTTTTTTTTTTTTGTCTCTTTTTAAGCTGATGGGCTTTTCTCTATCTTGCTCTTTCCTTTTCTTTTCGTGCTCTCTCCCGCCTGGGTTGGGGTATTTTTGTGGGGTTTTTTGTTTTTCCCTTGGCTGTGCCGAGGCAGCAGGCTGGGGCAGGGTTTAGGATTGCTCCTTGTCGGTTTTCTCTTTATTCATCTTTTTCATCTTCATCCTCCGGTTCTGAAACCAGATTTTGACCTGCCGCTCGGTGAGGTTGAGAACCCGGGCCACCTCATACCGACGGTCCCTGGTTAAATACATATTGAAGAGAAACTCCTTCTCCAGTTCCAGCGTCTGGTACTTGGTGTAGGGGCAGCGCTTCTTCCTCGTGGAGCGGGCGTGGATCCAGTTGGCCACGGGGTTGCCTGGAGGGCCAAACACAGGCAGGGGTCAGCGGAGCCCCTTTCTAGCCCAGGACCCCTGCCACCCTACCCCTAGGCTTAGCCAGGCTCCCCAAACGCAATGATTGAACCTGAATTTGGACACGTTTGGTTTTTGGAATTTCCTCCCTGACTCCTTTTGCGTTCTGCCCTCTCCCCATCTTCCCCCTCTTCGGTTTCTAGCACCTAAAACTATAGGAAATCAAAGCTATCAAAGCCCCTACAGTCTGGTCCTCAGCTTCAAGAGTAGTAATTCGAGAATATGCTCATAAAAAGTCCAAATTCCCAACTGTTTCATAGGCCCATAAACGCTTCTCTCTCTTGTTTTTTATTTTTATAGCGAGGTCTCTCTCCTCCCCACTTCCCTCCTCCTCTGCCCCCTCCCACCCTCCCAGCCCACGACCAAGTCCTGAAATTTCAGCAGTTCTGTTTCCTGACCCTGAGAGTCCCTAAGCCCCTCACCACCCTCTTCAGCGCCCGTCTCTGCTCTCGGAGTTCAACCCTGCTGAGGCGAATTCTCAGAGTGATGCTGGAATGGGGAGAGCCTTTCTCCTCTCCCCAGAGAGCTGCTGGCCTTGGGACAGTCTCCCCTATATCTTAGCTTCCCTGTTTGGCTTCCAGTGCCCCCCTCCTGCCAGCCCCAGGACAGGCTCTGCAGGAGCCAAGCCTCCAATTTCAGGTTTATGGGAGTAGCTGAGGGCAAGGAGGGAAGCCTTCAGAGGGGTATAATTAGGCCCTGGCCCCTTATGGGGCTGGAGGAAAGGATTTCCTGCAGCCCCCTCCTGGGACTCCCCCAGACACTTCCTCACACCCAGGGGCTGCACCCCCTCCCCTGCTGTTTCCCCTTCTTTCCCCTTTTTCTGGCCCAGCAGCTCCCACCTGCCCCCCCCCCCCCGCCCCCACACACCTACCCCTGCCCTTCTCTGCAATACTCAGAAGGCTCCAGTCTCCTTGATGGGGAGTGTGTGTGTGTGTGTGAGTGTGTGTGTTATAATTCTCTAATCTGGGGAGATGCTCCCCCCCCCATTCCTCATCCCTGAGCCCGGTTTTCAACCCTCTTTCCTGCAGACCCTCAGAAGAGGGCTCTCAAGTTTAAGGAGACTGGGACCCCACTTCTCTTCCCCAACTCTGTAAGTCCTGATTTCTCCAAGTTCCCAGGCTGTGAAATCCCCCAGACCCCTCACCTAGTGCTCCTGGGTATATAAGAAGTCCATGCACCTTCTCTTTAAGGAATTCCTCCTGGGGTGAGACTCCCCATGCTGGCTGGGAGGTAGGGGTGATTTTTCTCCCTGGGGTATTTCCTCTCTGTCCCCAGTGTCCTCCTCATCTCCCCCCCACTCCAGTCCCACCTCAAACCATGAAATGAACCTCAACCCTACCCCATCCCCTGGCCCTGTCTGCATTTCTTCGAAAGTAGCAACTGAGCCAAAAAGCCTGGGCTGGGGGTGTGTGTTTTGGGGGGGGGGGTCTCTCATCAAAGCCAGCTCCAGGGAGAGGAGCCCCCCTCAGCCCTCTCCCAACCTGGCTCCCTGGGCTCCCTTCTCAGACCTTCCTGCCCCTGAAAGCTCCCCAAGGTAATTCGCTTTTATTGAGTCCTCGCCCCCTCGCCCTCGCCCCTCTCCCGCGCTCCCTGCGCCGCTCCGAGGGGCTGTAATCCGGCTCCCCCCCGCCCGGCCTCCCCTCCCCTCCCGCGCTGGTTGTAAAGGAAAATTGCTCCCAACTTACTGGGGTCCAGGTCGGCCTTCTCCTCTTTGTGCTTGCTGCCGGCGAGTGCGTCCGCCTCGGGCGAGGGCAGTGTCTGCGGGGCGCGGTCGCGCAGCTCCCCGGGCGAGCCGTACATGTAGTCCGGGTAGCTGCGGCCGTCGCCCGGGCCGCAGTCGGCGCGGCGTCCGGGGTAGGCGTCCGGCTTGAGGGCGTAGTGACGGCCCCCGGCCGGGAAGCTGGGGAAGGAGACGGCGCCGGACAGCGGCTCGAGCCAAGTCCGCATGTAGCGCGTGTCGGCGCCGAGGTGGGGCTGGGGGCCGTACGGGTGGTATACCACGGACGACTGCGAGGGCACGGGCGCCCACGACGTGCTGAACACTGCCGGCTTGGGCGCGAAGCTACAGGACGGAAAATCGCTACAGTCCGGCACCAAACCGCTGGGTCTGGCGGCGGCGGGGTGAGCCCCCGTGGCCGGAAACCTGGACGCTAGGAGGTCTTCATTGTCGTGAGAGATGAGCGAGTCCACGTAATAGTTACTGATGGGCCCCGTCGCCGACATCGTAACAGGGTTTTACATACATAAGATTATTGTATGAACTGTATATGTACTTTTTATCTGCTCACAGAACAATCAAGGCAGGTAATTATTTTTCCAGCCTTTTCCCCGCAGCTCATTGGTTCCCCGGCCCCCACGTGATCGTATTTACCCAAAAATACGGCGCGGATCAATGCGCAGGGGCTTTTTTTTTCCTTGCTTTTTTTTTTTTTTTTTTTTCTTCCCTTCTCCCACCCCCTTCTCTCTGCTGATCCCCGCGACCTGCGTTTTCCTGGGGGTCCGGAACTCTGGACCCAAAGCGTCGGCCACCCCCTCAGGACTACTCGTATCTCATCAGAGCACTCCCTTGCCCATGTCCACCCATAAGCAGATGGCCTCCCGCACCCCCCCCCCACCCTGGAGGATTTCTTAATGGGGTGAAAATGCCAGTCCCCGAAGCCAGGGCTCCCGGACCCCCAGGGCCGAGCTGGGCGCGGGAGCCCCGCAGGGGCGGAGAGGCCGGCTGAGGTAGGTGGAGGAACTATTTCTTGACGTAATCCGTCTCTGTCGCCCCGACGCTCCCGCAGTCTCTGCGCGAGCCGAGATCAGCGATTGTCAGTTCGGAACGTGGCTTTTAAAAATGCGTTTTTAAATAGTGTGTATGTATGTATTTCTTTCAGGAGCAGCAGCAGCGAGGGAGGGAGGGTGGGAGGGGACTGGGGAGGCTGGGGTGGAGGGAGGGAAGGAGGGAAAGGGGAGCGTCCTTCTGCCACTGGCCAACTCAGCCCCCCAAATCTGGGGTAGGGCAGCTTGGGGAAGGTGGTCCGCCTGTGGGAGGGGTAGGACCTCGGGACCTCATACACCTTTATCCTCAGAAGTCCTCTCTTTGCTTTGGCACAGATATGCAAGCTCCTTTATTTTAAATTTATTGTCTCTATCTATTTATCTTTCTTTGCCAGCATGAAGAAGTGGAGGAGAGATCAGCACAAGTTAAGTGGGGCGTCCCCATCCCGTCTTCCTGCTCACCCTCCTTTGCCCCCAACTCCATCTCTGCGACACCCTGCCCCCCCAAAAGAAGTCACTCCAGGGCTCTGTCTGCAGAGAGCCAGGGTGAGTGCGGGCAAGGCGAGAGAGAGAGCGACCTCGGTCGTGGGCAAGTAGCTTGTTTTTACGTCCTTCAATAAAATTTTTATGAGGATCATTTGATTGTTCATAAATGTGTCTTTCATTAAATAAAATTGTAGGCTGTTTTTGGAACGGGAAAAAAGCAACGGAGGGATGGGAGAGAGCAGTTTCTTTGGGGTCGGACGCAGGGATTCCGGAGGGGGCAGTGTGATTGTAGGGAAGATCAGACAACTTGGATTCCTCCCCCCAATAAGTTGGTTGCTACCTTCCTCCTTGAATTTGGGGTCTGTTGCCCAGCCCTCTGCTTTCCATCAGACTGCCCCATGGTGGTTTAGTAAAGGTGGGCTTTAAGCTGGCAGGGAATTCTCAGTGTGGGTGCAAGAGAGGGGGCAGGGAGGTTGGCTGGGGGTAGGGAGAAGGGCAGGTGATGTCCCCAGGGACACAATGCACCCTAGGTATGGCAGAGGGAGTTTGAAGGAGGGGTGCAATTTCAGGGTCAGAAAAGAAGGGTCCCAGTTTGTGCTATGGGAGATAGGCAGGAGCTGAGGCTCAGACGCAGGTTCTGAGGCAGCAGAAGGACAAGGATTCCCAGACATGAGACGCCTGCCCTTCTTTCCCACTCCTGTCCCCAGGAGGGGACCAAACGCCAGGGGTGGGGGTGGAGGATGGTTTTCTCCTGCATCTCTGTCGACCTGTCTCCTCTAGGGGGGAGAAGGGCTAGGGAGAGGTATCCCAGAGAGTGTAGCATGCATGTTGGGGGGGGGGGAGGAAAGTTGAGGGGGGAAGGGGAGATCTACAGCCTGCAGCACTGACCCCAGCTTTCCAGGCCCCCTCCCCAGTCCCTGCTCCTCCCCCTCTCCGGTTCTTTCCTTTTCGGTCTAGCGGGGCTGAGATTTCGACTCACGGGGGGTGTGTGAGAAGTGCCTGGCTGGGGATAGACAACCCGGGGCCTCAGCCTCTTCGCCCTCAGCTCTGATTGTCTTCCCCTCCCCCGGACTGGACTGGTGTGGGAAATCCAAATTACAGCAAGAAACAGAATATCTCTTTGGCCTTGATGGAGTCAGGTTAGCTGTCAATCAAAATTTCTCCCTCACTAGTTCAAGGAAAAGACAGGAGGTTCCCTCCCGTCCCCCTGCCTAGGCTTTCTCCAAATCCCCAGCACCGTCAGCACCTCCCCCAGCCCTGGCGGCTGGGGACCCTGCCTGGCTCTTGGGCGGCTGCTGGCAGCAATGAGCAGAGACGCGTAGCCTTCAGCGGGCCCGGGGGCCAGACAGAGACCTAGAGGACATCAGGGGACAGAGCCTGAGAGAGACTGAGCCTGAGACATAACAACTGAAACGCGGCGCCAGGCCCATGGAGAGGAAGGAAGGAGGGAAAGAGAAGAAAACGGAGGGCTGGGATAAAAAGAAAAGGAGAGGGGAGAATTAAAGGAAAGAGGGGGGACAAGATGAAAAGAGATGGGAGAGCAGGGAGAGGAAGGCATGCGGGGAGTGTGAGGGAGGAAGGGCGGCGATAGGCAGGCAGGACGGGGCAGGGCGCGAGCTGGGAGCAGCCGTGGCATTGTGCAGTCCGCTTGCTTGCCGGGCCTTTGCCGCGGGACCCGGCTCAGGGCGCGGCGGCCACTTCTGTCCGGACACAAAGGAGAAAGAGGCCTCCTCTCTGGCCCCTCCCGGGCGACCTGCTGGGGTGGGTACACTAGGCCTCCGGGGGATGTGGAACCCCGTCTCAGCCCAGGCAGCCACCCAGGCGGCTGGGGGCTGAGCCACGCTCTAGCCAAGGAGCTAAGAAGACATGATGAAGGAGGTCTCAAGCCCTGCTCCTCCTTTTTCGTCTTCGCCAGGCGACAGGGCCCATCTGCCCCAACCTCAGGTCTCCTAGAAGAAAGGCGCCCCGAAAGACCGTCTTCCATGGGCCTCTACTATTTGGGAGAGCCCTTCAGACAGAGTGGCTGTAAGCAGATGCCCCTTTCTCTCCTACCCCCTTTGGCCACTGCCTTCTTTTCAAATCTTGAGCTGCCTGCCCACCCGGCTTGCCCACCCAGCAGAGGCGACAGCAGCGGGGCAGCCGGGATCCCAAGGCCCAGGCTCCCTGCTGCCGTCAAATTCCCCGTGAAACTGAGGGGAGATTGTCGCCTTCGTTTGAGAGCGTGAACTCAGACCCTCCCCACTCAGGCACAGACACAGCTGTGGATCAGGAAGCAGGCCTCGCCCACAGCCCCCTCCCCACCAATGCCCCGCTTTGCCTAGGCCTTGCAGAGAGCAGCAGCCATGAGGAGGGGGCTGAAAGAGCCTGGGAGTCCCTGAGTTCACCAGGCCGAGGCCCCTCGGGCTCCACAGCTGCATGTGGGCTGTACCCCCTAGTCTCTGCGTTTGGAGGTGGGATAGCAGGCAGGTCAGGGCCCTGAAGCAGAACTTCAGGCTCCCCCCACACCCCCCCCAAAGCCAGGCCTATAGATGTGGGGGCACAAAGGATGTGGGGGCACCAGTAAGGAATCGCTCCTCTTTCCAGGTTCACCTACTCCTTCTGAATCTCCTGCCAGATTCCCAGACTCCCTCTTACCCCCACCACTCCCTTCAATTTTCCTCAGCACCGATGGGGCAAACCCGAGGGACTGGAGGACACTGGGAGTCCCTGTTGGGGAGGGGGGGAAACCCCAGCTTTAGCTGGCACTTCTGCATCCGCTCTGGTGCTTAGAGCTTGCCTCCGACCCCAAAAGATTACACTAGGCACAGGAGAGCCCCCTAAGGGGGAGGGGCACCTTTACTCCATCACCTCAGACCTGCACAGCTGCGACCACAACCAAGCTAGCACCACCGTGGGAAGGACAGACAGACAGACAGACGGACAGGTTAGCGTCATCCCCTCCCCTTGCTCTGCGCCTCCCTCTCAGTGATTTAAATTCCCTCCGGTTCAATCCACACCGTCAAGTTCGGATTAAATTTAAAACAGGCTTTTCTCCTGGTCCGCAGCCGCCGCAGGCAGGGAGCCCGCTCCCCGGCTCGTCAGCACCCGCCCGCGCGGAGGAGGCCGTGCTCCATTTGCTTTCATTTTCCTTCTCCCCCTGAAATGGGCTCGTTTCACCTCTCCGCTGCCCTCTCCCCCTCCCCGCCCCCTCCCCGGTTCCCCTCTTCTTTCCCCCCTTCTCGTTCCTGGTCCCTCTTTGTTGGGAAAAACACACCCACACACAACTCCTCCTGGCTAAGGCCTGCGCTGGAAGCAGAAACTGAATTCTCCTGGCCCGCCGCGAGGAGACCGCGTCCTGCCCCCACCCCAGGTGGGTATCTGGGATCCCTACATGCCAGGAGTCAGGCCCCTAAGCCCAGCAGGAGCGAAACCCCTAGGGCCTGTGAACCTGGCCCTCTCAACGCCACGGCCTGCATTCCCGCCGGCCCCCCGCCCGCCCTGCCGCCCCGCAGCAAACGGGGCTGTTTCCGGCTCCCCCAACCCGGTCTGGTTTCCCAGCCTGGGGAGTGGCTGAAGGAGGAGCAGCCCCAGAACCAGGGGTGCTCTCTGCCCGAAGCCCCCATGGCTCTGGGCGCCTTGTTACCTGATCTTTGTGTGATGTGTGTGTCGCAAGGAAATTTGCAGTGACTTTGGAGCCCAGACTGAGGAAGCGGAGGTGGCGAAAGGAGAGACAATACGGGCCCGAAGTACAATTAAGGGGCCAGAGCCGCTAGTCTCTCCCCCGCCCTCCCTGCCAGACTAGGAGCTGTCTGGCCTCAAACCTCAGGGCAACCCGCGAACCTGGAGCCGGAAACTCAGCCCGTGCCGGAGGGAACCAGAGGATCCGGCATCCAGAACGCTGGAGGAGAGCTCCCTTCCAACTTGGGGGCGCAGCAACCAGCCCCGCTGTGTTGCAGCGAATCCAATGAATGAAAGTGCACATTCCGACGAAAATTCCCTGTTTTTTCAGCTTTTGGAAGGAGAGCCTAGGGTCTGGGACGTCTCAGACAGACAGACAGACAGACAGGCAAACCGCGTCTCCGGAGGCAGACAGACTCACAACATGAGTGTGAGCCTAAAATCAAATGCAGGTTCAACATTCCCGAGGCCTCTCTGCCAGGCCGGGCAGGCGCCGATCTCCCTACCTTCTCTCCCCTTCCAGGGCGTTGGGCAGAGACCCGGAAGACTCGGTCCCTCTGGCTTGGTCCAATCCCGCCTCGGGAAGCGCCTTCGTTACCTGCTCCTCGGCTCCCCACGGCCACAGATGCAGGGCAGCCGCCTCCCGCCGGGGGAGGGAAGCCCCGGCCACCGCAGCCGCCGCCGCTGCCCGCCCTCCTTCCCTCCCTCCCTCTTTCTCGCCCTCCCTCCCTCTCTCCCTCCCTCGCGCGCTGCCGCTCGCGGGGCCCTCCCGCGGGCAACCTGTTCTGGACCAAATCCAGGTATCTCCGAAAGAGAGAGAGAGAGAGAGAGAGACAGAAGGACCTCTTACGTGGAAAAGAAAGAAAGAAAGACCCTTAACCGCGTTTATTTTCCAAGCTCTGACCACTGGCCGGCCTCTGTTCAGACGCCCTGGACACGGCCCTGTAGCAGCAGAGGTGTGCGGGGCCTGCTGCCTCGCCCACGCTGACCGCCGCGCCCCTCGCACAGCGCGCTCCACACTCTGGGCCGCCGCCCCCCGGCAGCCCAAACACCAAACAGACCTCAAGGTCCTTCCTACAGACTCAACATCCGGTCGCCCGCCTCGAGGCTGGCCTCCGCCCGCCCCGGAGCCCGCTCTGCTCCGTCTGCGGCCAAAGTCCACACACAATCCACCTTGCCCGTGCTCTCGCGCCGGGCCCGGACGCCCCTCCTGACCGAGGCGCCCGCCGGGCCACACTCGGCCCACGGTCCTGCCCGGGACTGCAAACCTCGTCCCCTGCACGGGACCCACACAAAGCCCAGTGCCCTGACGCTCCCACCCGCAGCCCCCAGTCCCCAGCCGCTGCTGCCCTTCACCTGTTCCCGAGAAAGGCTGCGTCTCCGAGCCGGGGCAAAGCCGTGGGAAAGCCGTGGGCCTGGGCGGAGGGTGCCGGGGCAACCGGGGAGCCGAGGTCCCAGGGAGGTTACAGAAGATCCGCCGGGCTAAGCCGGAGCCCCCGCAGCCCGCGAGATTATCTCAGAGACCAAAGCTCTCCTTGGCGAGCTCTTGCCTTTTCCTCCGTCTCCCGCAAGTCTTAAACACTCACACGCCGAGAGTTCAGCTCTATAAATCCTGCTCCTCTTTCCCATATCATAATTAAAAAAAACCAGTAGGGGAGGTTTTAACTTTTATTGCGATTTCTGGAGTTGGGCTGCGGAGCATATATTAAGTTTACGCTTATGCGCTCTCGGCGGGGAGGGTCCTTTAAGAAATAAAAATCCATCTTAATATCCGCAGACGAGAGAGATAATTTTTTCCCTCCTCTTCACGCTGTTTCTTCTGAAGACTCCCTTCCAGCGAAGCGAATAAATAATCACCATCGCCTTAGCCATAATCTACAGTCCCAGGGCCCCGGGGTGGACTCTGGCCACCAGCCTGGCCCTCACCTTGGCGGGATGAGAACTCACCCCATTTCCCAGGATTTGGGGAGGGGGACACCCCAGACTCCTGGCTCTGTGGCCACCCCCCATCAAGCCCACCAGCTCTGAAACGGAAATGGGGGCAGAGAGAGACTCAAAGAGCAAAAGTCGTTCATTGGTGAATTTCGGCCCATAAGGGACGCTCTCCCCAAGCCAAGCACTCCTGAGCACCCCGCCCCTGCCTGGGACTCCCTTCACTCCAACTGGCCCTGTGATTCTGACAGCTTGAAAACTCAGAGACTGCTAAGGGCTCCCAAACCAGGGGAGCCCCTGCCTGCCTCGCACCAGCTGGCCTTCCTCTCTGAAAACCTCCCTATTTCCCCGGGAGCCATAGAGAGATTTGAGCGTTTTCCTTCAAGGGAAGAGATTCTTTTCCCCCACAAAGGGCTGGGGGACAGACGGAAAGACAGACTAACAAATTCAGCTAGGGAGAAGAAAGGCTCTATCCCATTTTCTCCTCTAGCCTCCCTGGGGTAAAAGGAAATCTCTTTGTATAAGAAAGACAGAAAAATACGTGAAGTATTCACGTAAAAAATAGACGTGGGATTTGAGAGAGCCTGGAGGAGCCAGAGATACAGAAACAGAGACTCACACTCATACAGGGTTAGAAATATCCGCCCAGCAGACCACTGTGAGAATGTAGAACTCCAGGTATATATTTTGTTACAGGGACACAATTGTGTTCCCCTCTCCAAGTTGAGAATGTGTTAATAACCATACTATTTCCAAAGTAAGAGAACCAACAGCCTGTCCTCCTCCTTTTGGCTTTCTCTTTCCCAGTCTCTCTGAGAGCAGAGGTGTATCTCCCCATTCTTCCTGACACCCCCCCCCCCTCATTTTTTCTCTGCAGGCAGAGAAGCCTTTTTGGGGAGCCTTCTCTCTAGCCACCAGGGCCAGGATTGAGGAACCAGGTGGAGAAAGGAGGGGAAGAAGCTTTGCAAAGTTTCACATTGCTCAGATTCTCCTTTACTCCATTATCCTCCCCTCCTCCCCCTGGCATCAGCCAACAACCTTCCCAACAATATGGTAATGGTGGGCGCTGGCAGCCTCCGTTCACCCAGACATTTCCACACAGCGCAAAGACAAGCAGCTGCCTGACAGCCACAGACACAACAGACCCAGGCCTGTGGGCCACAGACAGCGAGACAGAGACTACAGCCAGGTTCCTGTCCTGATGTTTCCCAGTAGGGCGTGGGCGTGTGTGTGTGGGGGGGGGGGGGTTTCTACTTGGACTTGATGGCTTCCCTCTAACCTACTAATACCCTAAATATGCCCTTTCTCATTGGGGATGGAACTATAGAAGGGGAAGGGGAGGTGGCTGAGCTGGCGCTCAGAGTTCCCCAACTCTTGGGACCCCCCCACCCCAGTCACCCCACTTTTCTAAGGGGAAGCTCCAGCCCCAGCCAACTGGAGGCAGATTTTTGTCTTTGGAGGTGGCAGGTGAGAGAAACTGGCCCTTCCAGAGACTCCCTTCTCTTTCTGTGCTTCTCCTCTCTTCTACTGATCCTGCCCCACCCAGCTACCCAACTGAGCTGGCCCACCAGGCCACCTCTTACTCAAATTCCTGAATTTCCTTGGAATTGGCTAGACTTTCTTTGTCTGTCTCCATCAGCTGGGCCCAGGAAACAATAGCTGCAGGAAAAAACTCCTCTCCCTCACTCACAGGGATTGGGACAGGCTGAGGAGTGGACAGTATAAAACAGGGCTCTCCAGACTTGTCCTGCGGCCCCACTCACAGCTTGCCCTCATCAGTCTGTGCCCATTTGCCCTATCTGGGAGGGGGCTGTGGGGCAGTCCCACTGGGGAGGGAAGGAGCCGGGTAGGTGGGTTGGGGCCCTCGACGAAAACCGACTGATGTAACTCAGGCAGTTTCTTGTTGCCGAGTTCAAAACTCAATCCCAACAACATGAAACTACCTAAGCCACAGATCAGCTGAGCGAGCAGGGCGGGAGATTCGGCTTTGCATCTATCGGGAGGAGAAGGGAAGGGGGTTGGGGAAGGAAGAAATTCAGCCCCGTCCCCCTTTCCGCCCCCACAACCTCTCTAAGGACTAGAGAGTAGACTTTGGGTGGCTGGGTGGGTAGGGGGTCTGACTGCCCTCATCAGCCTCTGGTCTAAGCAAATTGCTCAGGGAAACTCTGGTGAAATGGGACCTCCAGCCGCCAAACCCCCCGCCCCGCCCCCAGCACCGCAGTGGAGCTATTCCCCTGCCTCTGGCTCTGGCCCTGGGGGAGGCTGGAGGGTCCTTCCACTCTTGAGCTGGGTCCCCTGTCTTGTCCATCTGGCTCTCCTGTGCTCTCCTCCTGGATTCCCTCCGATCCTCTCCCTCTCTCAGCTCTGCTTTGCTTCCCTGCATCTATGGGTGGCCGAACCAAGGCGCCTGTGCTCCAGAGCCTCTTCCAATCAGGCCACTTGCCTGGCAAAACCCCACGGCCAGGGAGCGTGGGGACCGAGAGCCTGAATAAGGCTCACATCCAAACCAGCAGAAAGCAGGAAACCCAAGCTTCAAGCTCCAGCCCTTTCTAGCCCACCCTCCCCGTTTCCCCCAGCAGACGACCAGACTGAGCAACATCTAGACCCATGTGTCGACCTCAAGGCGACCCTAAGTGCCCGTGTAGCGAAAGAAGCCAAAAACCACCAGTTCACCCCTTTAACAGCCGAACCCCAAGGCAGCGGGGTCGGGGAGGGGAGGAGAGGGAGCTCCCGGCCACTGCCCTCCACTGCGAGCGGCCACAAGGCAAGCCTGGGTTCTCAGCAAGCTCAGATGCCCGAAACACCTTCCTCCCTGTTGTGCCCGCGGCACGGCCGGGCACCTGGGGACGCCGCTAGTCCCCACTCCGCCGCCAAGAGAAGAACAAGAAACCGCTTCTCTTACCTTGTCGCCGCCTCCTCCTCCTGCCTCTGCCCGAGCTTCTGCTGCTGCTGTCGAGGGGGGGGGGGTGGCTGAGCTCCTCGTCCCCCTCCGGCGGTTAAGTTTATTCCTCTCCTTGGATAGGTGGGGGGCTCTTGGGGTTCCCCCAGCAGCGGTGGGGTGTGCCTGGCCCAGCACCCCAGGCAATCAGATCCGTCTGCTCCTCAAGATTGCAGTTTGCTCTCTGCCTCTTTCCCTCCTCCAGTCACCTTTAAATGCATCTTTTACTGCAGCACCACATTATATTTGCAGATCATAAAATCCACCTCTCGCGCGCACCAAGACCGTCCTGACATTACTGTTTTATGACCTTGACTTATTGTGGTCACCTGGATAATATTTAAATCAACGTTATGGTCTCTCACTTACATTAAACCCGCCAAGAGACATTCTAGAAAGGCTCTAGGAGATGAGTCAAACACAAAACACACACATCCACACACTCAGCCTCGTTGGGGGGGGGGGGTGTTGCTAAAAAAAACATTTAAAAACAAAAAACCACCCATTTGAGGATTACGATTCTGGAAATTTATTAGGATTTTCTTCTCCATTAAGGAAGCTACATGCAAAAGATACAACATACAGAATATCTTTAAATAACACAACTCCCAGACAGGGACAGGGCGATATTTGGGAGGGGGGGGGATTTCTGTCTTTGCTTCACTATGTTCTATTTTAAATTTTTAAATTTTTTTTGTATTCCTCTGGATGGAATTTCTGAGGTGTCAGTGGCGGGGGGATGTGGGGGTGCAGGGAGGATTGGGAGAAAAGCAGAAAGCAGTACAAATACGAGACTTCAAGCAGATTCTCAGAGCAACCAGGAGGTAAAGACACGGAGAGGGTTTGCTGGAGGCGCTGGGCGCTACGACAAACACACAAAACACTAGCCGAACTTTCCAAAACGTCTATTATCCTAAGGAGGAAATGCAGCAAGGAAGGAGCGATTCTGACTGTGCTCTGCGAGATTACAGACCTTCTCTGGTTTTTTTTCTTCCCTCTTTTCCCCCCTATGATCGGGTGGATTCGACCTTAACTTTGCATGGAGGACAGGATGGTTAGTGTGAGTGCGTGGGTGAGTGAGGGGTTGACACACACACCAGCCACACTCCCACCCTTGTCTATGCGGGCACACCACACCCCACACCCCGGCACCCCATTTCTCATGCTTTAGGTGGATGCATCTTCGCAGCACGAACCATAGGTCCCTTGGAAGGAGAGTCTGAGGTCTTTGCCTTTTTTTTGCAGGCGCGTTGCATTTATACTCAGGGAGGGAAAAAAAAATATACCACCAGGCACAAAGGGAGGAGGGGCGGGGAAAGGAAGGAGCGGGGAGAGGGGGGAGGGGGAGGGGAGGCCGCGCGCTCAGGTGAAATTAAAATTGGAGGTCAGTTCCCGGATCCGATTCTCTCGGTTCATTTTCTTGAGTTTCATTCTGCGATTTTGAAACCAGATTTTGACTTGTCTGTCTGTAAGGTTAATGGTCTTGCTAATCTCCAGGCGGCGCTCTCGCGTCAAATACATATTGAACAGAAATTCTTTCTCCAATTCCAGCGTCTGGTGTTTAGTATAGGGGCACCTCTTCTTCCTTCCGCTCTTTGCTGTCAGCCAATTTCCTGTGGTGTTTTCTGCCTTTATCTCCTCTGTTAAAAATAACATTATTTACATAAGTATCCCTTGAAGAGGCAAACCCTCGCTGCTGCCAGCCAGCTGTGGGGGCGGCTGAGGGAGCACAGGGGGGCTGCTTTCACCCCACAGGCCTGACTGGTGGGGTCCTCTTGGGCTCAGGGCTCTTAGAATTTCTTTGGGGTCCTGACTTACGTGGGGGGAAAGACAGACAGTTCTCGCCTCCAAAGCATTTATTAATTAAATTACCCCAATCCACCTTGACCTAGCAGATTCTGAGTACTCCCACTCTCCCTCAGCTTCCTGACCCTGGCACGCGCTCTCAACCTCACCAGGCCCTCCCTCCTCTGTGTTTCATTCCAGTTCTGGAAAAATCCAACTAGAAGGAAAAGCGCCTCCTAGGCCTCATACGGGGTTGCAGAGTCCCCCCTGCTGCCTAGAGCAATTCCCAGAGAGCTTTGACCCCTTTCAACTCAGTGGAGGGATGTTGTCGCCTTAGGCTCTGTGGCCAGAGGCCACCGCAGCTGTCCCTGCACCAGACCCCCAGCCCTTGTTCCCACCTGAAGTGCCACAGAGCAACTCTGCCCCTTTCAATCTCCCGTTGCCAGCTCTTCCTCTCCTGGCCATTTCCCCCAGGTGTGAGTAGCTGAAGCAGGGTTGCTGGTGCAGGCAGCAGAGGTCAGGGGCAACAGCTCTGGGGCGTGCTGAGGGGTCCTCAGACAACTGCCCTAGCCATGGGACCTAAGGTCAAGGGAGAGAGATATCCTGAGGAAATGCAGCCTCCTGGAAATCTCCACCTAGTCTACAGAGATATGTATGCCTGTACATACATGTGTATTCCTGTAGAGATGCACACTGTCACACATATGTACACACATAGGCACACACGTGTCTATTTATATAAGGAGATGCTATAGACATAGTGTGTGTTTCTCATTATCTTATTGACAACTTCTCTCCTTGGTACACATGTTGGCTGGAATGGACCAGCCTTGCTCCTCAAGCAGCAGAAGAGACCTTGGCCATCTTTTCTAGGGAAAAAAACCCCAGAGTCCAGACACTCAAGAAGGGCACCCAGCAAAGGATTCTGCTGATGGCTCTGTGCTCTATCTCCCCGCTTTGCCAAATGTAACTGCCAGATTCCTCGCTCTTATCTTCCTGGGGAGCGGGACAGGGCCCTGGGGGAATCAAGAGGCACACACACACACACACACACACAAAAGCAAACTTGAGGTTATAGTTTTAGACATTTGAATGTCCTTAATTCCGCTCCAGCCTCTGCACCTGCAGCTTCTTGCCAAATTGTTTAGAGGCTCTCCGCATCTAACTCTGTCCTATTTATTTTCTTATTGGGGTTGTTGGGTTTGGGGGGGAAGGGAGAAATTACAAATGAGGAAGTCTGGCCAAAAGCCCTCTTGGCTGTGGCCTGGTTGAGACACCATATGGGGGAGGGTGGTGAGAGCAAGAAAGGCAGAGGCAAAGTGCAGAGTTAGAGGGATTAGTTGGGGTGGAGGGGCTTAGGTTGTTGTGGGCAGGGGAGGAGAGGAAGGGTTGCCTACCCCAACGGGGGCAGTCCCAGTTAGGAGGTAGACTTGTTAACTTTGACTTTGCTTTTGGTGGGGGGTTAGGAGGCAGGTTTTCCCATCCTAAAATCGTGTCCCAACAAAGCTCAGAGCCTGGGGAGGGGGCACAAAATTAAACTTTCACGCTGCACATGTGCCACAGGGAAGCCTCCGTGGGTGTGTGTACCTCACTCCTGCAGCCTCATGAGCACACCCGTGCTCATCTTCTGGCTGAGGAGACACCCAAGAGGGCAAAGCTCTACCCTTGCCCGCCAAAACAGTGTGTGTGCGTGTGTGCGTGTTTGAGAGGGAGCGGGCATGCGTGAGTGTGCGCTAAGCCTGCGAGAGGCGTGTGTGTGAGTGTGACACAGGTCGCCGCCAGGCATGCGTGTGCGCCGCATCCATATACAAAGCGCCACAAGATCCAGGCCGCCCCCAGTCTGCTCAGCTCTTTCTCAGTATTCCATCTCCCTCTACACCCAAAGAGCCCCATTTATATACAGCCTCCAGTAGCCAGTGCCATGGGAAACAGGTTTATTCCTCTCCTCCCAGTTGGGCCTTTTCTGATGTTTTTTGTTTCAACTTTTCAGGGAAAGTCGGTCCCCTCAGGCTCCCTCCGCAGCTCCCATTTCCCCCACATTCTTTCTCCAGGTGTCAGAGAAAGGTCCTGGAGGCCCCCAGTTCCTGCAGCAGAAATGAATCTTGAACCCTGAGCTTGAACTCTGGATAGGCTTTCTCTCTCCAACCCAAATCACGATGAAATCCAACTAAAGCAACATTCCCTTTCAGGAGAAGACCGCTTGCCACGCACACAGAAATTTTCCAACCACTCATTTGTAAGCTGCTTTTGGAAGACAACGAAAAAAAAATTTTTTTTTGAAATTTAAGTAGAGAAAGAAAAAGGAAAAAAAATTAACAGGGGAGACAAAAAAGAACTTACAACATCCCAAATGCCCTGTTCCAACGCCATCCCCAAGCCAGGCGTTTGGGGGAAGGAGGGAGGGACGTGGCGGTCAGCCCTTCACCTCCACCTCTTTCTGCCCCAGCCCCGCTGCCTGAGGCCCCCCCAGCTGAGCCCAAACCGCAGGAGCCCAAACCACAAGCACAAATCAGACTCACAAACAACAAATCGCGCTTCGAAGGAAACAATTTTCAACTGGGAAAACGCAGGAAAGCGAAATCCCCCTTCTCCCAAGCCTTCCCTAGTTGCTGGCCCAAGATCGCCATTTTAAGCTTTTTGCGAGCTTCTGACCCGAATGGGGGACATCAGCCCCCCCAGTCACCACCGCAAAGCAAGCAAACCGAAGCCAGCACGCGCCCGGGAGCCGTCATCAGCCCTGGGCAGCACAAGGAGCCTGCAGGCTGCCCGCGGTGCGCACCACTCCCGGGTCTCGGCGCCCACGGCCGCTGCCGGCCCGGCCCCTCCACTCTGCCGCTTACCTTCCTTAGCCAAATGACGCGCCACCAGCCTGGCGCTCAGCAGACACGAGTCGCAAGCCGGGATCGCATTCCCGGGACCGTCCAGGGCCTCCTCGGCCCAACCCTCCCCTTGCCCCCGCCCCAGCCACGAAGACCAAGTGCCCGAGCGTCCCAGCCGGGCCGCGGCCCAGGCGGCCTTACCTTTCGCTTCGTTATCCGAGGTGTCTGGGCTGGAGTCCGCGGTTTTGGCCCGCTCCTTTTCGCTCTCCAAGGGGCTGCCTTTTGGGCCCGCCAGGCTCTGCTCGGTCTTGATCTCATTGGGGCTAGGGGTCTGGCTGTCGGACTTGGGGGTCTCAGGGAAACTCACTTTGCCCCCGAGCTGGGGCGACTCCAGATGTTCGGCGCGCGGGTTGAGACTGGCCCGCTGCTCAAAAGGGGCTTCGAAGTCGTTGGCCCCGGCACAGTGGGGCGGCTTGTCCAGCGCGGAGTAGCTCGGGCTGGCGCGGTAGTAGCTGGGCACGGGTACCTCGTGCTCCCCGAGGCAGGACTCCTGCAGGGGGTGGGAGTAGAGAGCTGCCTCGGGGCCACTTTTCGCCCGCTTCTCTGCGCTGTACATGCAGCAGACATTCTCCTCCTTGACACTAGGTGGGTAGGAGCAGGAGGACAGCGGCCTGCCAACAGGTTGTTCCAGGCGGTAGGTGGCTTTGGGGTCGCCCCAGGAGTCCAGCTGCGAGAGGTAGGACGGGTAGGTGTTGAGGGCGAGGTTGGGGCTGCTGCCCTCGTCCCTCTTGGAGAGCGAGGGCGCGAGCCCGCAGCCCCTCATCACCCCGCAGTTGAAGTCACTCCCAGATTGCATATACATGCCTGCGCTCCGGCTATAGCGCTCTCCTCCGCCGGGCGCAGCCAAGGGCTCAGCGTACGAGTTCGGAGTTACATTGCGAGGGCATGTCATTTTCAGAGAGAGGGGTTTTTAAGGAGCAATACTACAGCGGAGGAGCTGACATCTTTTTTTTTCCCCATCCGGGAGGGGGGGCGGTTGGAGGGGCGGGAGGGAAAAGAAGGGGAGGGGGGGAAATATCAGCTCCATAATTATCCGCGCATTCAGTTCTCACCATGTGACGGCTAGACCAATGGGATTTGAAAATGGCCTTGATGATTCAGACGGCCGTGACGTCAGCGGGGTCAAGTTGTCGGCAGGCGGAGCGCGCAGCGTGGAGTAACAGCGCCACCTAGCAGCCGCCTCGGGGTAGGGGCGCCGGAGCCCTTCCCCGCGAACAAAGGAAGCGCCCCCGGGGCGGCAGGGGCAGGAGAGGGGTGGAGGAAGGTGGGAGGGGGGGTTCTAGGAAGAATGGGGTTTGTTTACCCGGGAACAAGCTTGTAACTCTTGGGGAAAGTGGGGCGGAGAGGGGGGAAATGCAGGAGAGAGGGAGAGATCAAGGCATCTCGGGGCTCAAAACAGTCAAATTCAAATTAAAAGGTCAAGACACGATTCAGGTACTTCTTCCCTTCGCTTCACCTCTTCTTTTCCTCTCCTGGCCTCTGGGCCCCGCTTCTTCCCTTGGGATGGGTGTGGGGTGAACTTGGTGGGGAGGGCTCCAGTGGGCAGAGAAAGGGAGAAAAAGTTAAGGAATCCCAAACAGAACTAAACTTCCTGCTCTCCCGCGTCCCGGTTCGCCGGGCTTGGCCCGGGAGCTCAGTTCCCGGACCTCTCCGCTCATGGAAGCTGGTTGAGTTCTAAGTGCCCCGTGGGGCTTGACGGAGGAACCTCCAGTGTCTGGAGTGGACCAAGGAGGGGGTCACCATCACTTCAGGACTGCTCCAGGAGGGTAAAGGAGGTTTCCAGTGGATCTAGGGGTCGGGGGAGGAGGAAGCCGAAGACCAGAGGCACCGGCTCCCCGACCCCGGGAGCGCAGCCCGGCCTTTGCAGGGTGGGCGGCTCCTGGGTCACCATCTCAGGGGCTGGAAGGCTTTGGCCTTGGAGTCGGTTCGGCTGCTTTGCTGCAGGCCTTGGCGGCCCTCGCTTTCCAATTGACCTTGCCCCCACTAAAACAGGGAATATTCCCAGAGAGAAAGAGGGAGCCTGCGGGGCCTCCGCTGGTTTGTGGGGAGTCACGTATCACACGGGGAAACTAGGACACCAGATGCGACAAAATCCTACCCAGAGACGTGTCCTTTGCAGAGCGAATGGGCTGGGGGGGGGGGGCGTTTTTAAATGGGGGAGAGGAACCAGCCTGTTTTTGTGGGTTTTATTTTTTAATAAAGGGAAAGGAGAAATAAGGGACAGGGTATATTTTAAATAGTTCTTTCCGTTTCTCCATGGCCTTTCTCCCAAAGCGAACTAAACTCTCCACCCCTTCCTCAGGAAACGGAATCTGGAGAATAACTTGTCTTTCCGGTCGCCCCGCATTTCCCCCCACCCCGGACGAAGCCCGGGGTTTCGATTTTCCAAAGGGCTGGAGTCTGGCCGGGCAAGGACCGGTGCTCAGGGCGCCCTGGCGTGGAGTGTGGAGGCTGGATCGCTCCTGGAGAGGCCCAAGCCAGCGGCTGCTAGAAAAGGACTTCGGAAAGAAATCAGCCGAACTCTCTCATCCAGGGGGCAAGAGAGGAGGCACAGGGGTCCCTGGATCCCCGGGAATCCTGGAAGAAAATGTGTAATGTGTGACTTGTTTGCAGGGCCAGCCAGGGGGAGAGTAGAAAGGGTTTTGTGTTTTCATTTGCAGGGGTCGCCGTGGGCTCGGCGCAGGGGTTGGCCGGGGCAAGGTTAGGCTGTTTAGGCCCCAGACGAGACTTGGGACAGCCCGGGCGGCACTTAATCCAGGGAGCCATTTGTCCCACCGCCCACCCCTCGGGAAACGGCGGAGACTTTATGGCCACTCTGTTTGTATTATCTGCATAAGTCTTTCCCCACCAGTTTGATCGAAACTGTTCGCTTTTACGAGGACCCAACGAAAATTCCCCGTCATATTTATCAGCCGGGGATAAAAATTTAGTATGGGAACTGATATTTCCTCATTTATGGGGCGATGAAATTAAAGACCAAAGCAATTGAGAATTATATGGCTTTGGGGGGGTTCCCTCCCCCCCTCTTTCACATCTCCTTTATTTTCCCGCCTGGTGTGCCTGTCCCTGGAGTTTGGCGTCCCAGTCTCCTGCCCTTGCCCCCTGTTTGGGGGTCTGCTGGGCCCTCTCCTTCACACCCAGGTACCGCTTGGCCAACCTTAGCTTTTCCTAGTTTTTCTCTCGGTGTCCGTAGCTGGGGGCCTCCCGGAGCCTCTGCCCCGGCCACGCTGGGATCTGGCTGGGGTGGTGGAGGGTTGCCAAGAGCTTCGCAGGGGAAGAATGGGAGCCCAGCCTGGGAGGGGGCAAGGAAGGGGGTGGGGGGTGAAGAGGACAAACTCCAGATTACCTCTCAAAAACAGCAAGCCCCAAGACTTAACCTGGGGAACTAACGGGAGAGGAGCAGAGTCACTCCGCCTCCGGACCGGCTCTCCCTACCAGCCCGACACCCACCCCAAACTCACTCCTTACCTCAGCCATGGGAGGGGTTGGAGTCGCTTCAGAATTCTTGCCATTATTAATGGAAATTATCCCCCCCGGGAGAAGGAGCCTCCCGCCTCGGCTCTCACCTCCTCACAAGAACGAATAGTGTTTAAAGTTGAAATAATTAAAAGTATGATAAACACGGCCCATTAATGAAAAAAGAAATCAAATTCATCAGCCTAAGTGGGACCCCCGGTGGGACAAACGTTTGCCTCTAATTACGCAGGATAAACGCAAACCCCGAGCTGTTAAACGAGACCCCCGAGCGGACGCAGACTTGAATAACTTGTTGGGTTTTTGCAGACTTTGGGATTCTGCCCCAGTGGAGACGAAAGAAAGGAAAGCGTGAGGGTGAGGATGGGGGCGAGGGGGGCATTTGAGCGGGTCCAAGGAAGTACAGTCGGATGTGGGTCCCAGCCCTGCCCCCTTGGGCTCCGTCTTTTCCGAGGCCACGAGCAAAGGCCGTTTCCGTCCTATTGTCCGGGCCTGGCGTTCAAAGGCACTCGGGCTGCCACGGCCAAGCCGCTGCCCGCACCCACCGGCCCTACCCCGCAGAGCCAAGACCCTCAGGCCTGCACCCCTGGGGAACTGGATTGGGGTCCAGAGAAGTCTGCGCTGCTGCATTCACCCTGTTAAACCATTTTCCCAACTTTCCGGGAGGGCTGAGAGACCTGTGCCTATGTCTGACGCCAGGGCTCCCCTTCTTGCCTCAATTTGGGGATGTGAAAATCCAAGGGCTGCCGGCCAGACCAGTGCTCAGGCTGTGCCTACTTGTCGACCAATCCCACCCACCCGGAGAACCCTGGCATTGTGTGCGTCTCTTCCCGGTAGGACAGCAGAACCTGGAAGGGCAGCAGGGATGGGGGGCTGGGCCTGTGGGACGGGGAGTAAGAGAGCGGACAAGGGTGCTCCTTGCTAGCTCCTTGCATATTCCAGGAAGATCGGTGGTTCCAGAGGGCAGGCTGAGGGCTGGGGCACTAGGGGTCCCCATGTGAAAACAGAAGAAGGAAAATGCAGTGCTCAACGAACAGAAAGGGACCGCGACTGTTTTCCGGGCTCTAGCCCTCCAAGTGCCCCCCAGAAACACCCCGATTTTTCCAAGGAAAAATTAGAGTTTCCCAAAGAGGTTCAGGAAATCATCTGGGAAATGCCAAAGGTGAAGTGAAAAAAGGAAGAGCGTCTCTCCCTTTGGGGTAAAATAATAAAATAAAATCATAATGAAGTTTGTGTGTTGAAATCTCTTCAAGTGAAATGGAAAACAAAATCACACCAGTGGTGAAAGTTGCAGGAGGTTTTCCTCTTGTTTTGGAGGCCCAGACAAATCATTTTCATCCCAAAACTTGAAGGAAAAATTTGCTTTTGACTTCACTAACACAAGGCTCTGGCCAGGCTGAGCTGGGAGCAGGGAAATCCTGGGCAAACTGAAGAATGCTCAGAAGCCCAGGAAGGCGATTTTCAAACAGGTATGAGAGAGACATGGGAGACCCGGACACTTGGAGGGACCTCTAGTCCACTCCGGATCTCACAGCCACCCTGGCAACCCGGCCGTCAGAGTTCCTCTCACATCTGGACGTTGTGCACATTTGCACCCAGATGCTATGGAATTTACCCGTTCACGTACTGGTCGAAATTGTGCTTAGTTGTGTGCACACAGCCACAAACAGTCACCTTTACCTAAAAAACACGCTCCCTGCACTCCCCATATCCTGAAGTCTGATAACCTAAGCCAGCACAACTGCATTCTTGCCCTGCCGAAGCCGGCCAATAATTTTGCTTTGCCTCTTGAATCGAAACCAGACAGAAAAGACTTTGGAAAGAAGCTTGGAGAGAAGGAGACAGATGGGAGTGTGTCTTTGTCAGGGGGAGCCTTGCCCCCCACTTTAGCGATTTGCTCCCAAGTTGCCCCAGTAGATTGGGTTTCCAGCGGGAAGTCAGGGCTGTGGTCGGGCCGGCTTGCTCCGGAGAAAAACCCCATTCCTCCCTTACCGACTAAATTCCTTTTCGGAGATCCGTTTTCCATCTTTTTTTCCCCTTCCTTCCTTCCTTCCTTCCTTCCTTCCTTCCTTCCTTTTTGTTCATCCCTCTTTCTCTTTATTTGCTTCTTTCTCTTTCTCTTTTTCTTTCCTTCTTTTCCCCCTGCAATTTATTTTTTCCTTCATTTTTTCTGATCTCTCCTCTTTCTTAATTCATCGTTTTCTTCATTTCCTTCTTCCCTTTTTCTTCCTTTATTACACAATTTGTTCTTTGCTCTTTTCTTTCCTCCTCAATGTTTTTCTTCCCCCGTGACTTTCTCCATACCCTCCCCCCCCCCCTGCCAACCTTTCTTGTTTTTCTCTGTTGTGCAGGGTTCAGGGAGGGGAAGGCACCAGGCTCGGTCGCATCTCTCCCCAGCCTCACTGCTCAGGCTTGGAGTTGACCTTCTCCTGCCTTCAGCCTTAATAACTCGGCTCCTTACAAGGCGAAGTGTATGGCTGCCAGCGGCCGGCAGCCAGGCCTCAGCAGTCGCCATTAGAGGAAAAGAAAAGCGGGCGCTGGGGCCGGTTCCTACTGACTCCGATGGCTCCCTGAAGGGCCCGGTTCGAGGGCTCAGGTGTCTTCAATTCCGTCACCGCAAAGGAGGCTCGTCCACCAGGTCTGTCTTTGGAGAAGTCGCTCCATCTTTGTCCTGATCTCCAGAGCTGAACAGTAAAATAGCCTTGACTTGAGCCCAACTGGCATCCCCAAGGCTGGGGAAATGAAGGAGTGGGGTTCTGTCAGTCCCAGACGAGTGGGGGGGGGGACAGATCCAAGGGGTCACTGGTGGGCTTAGCAGCCCAAAGCCATGTTCCCACATGAGCACCTTTGTTCTCTGAGCTTCCGGACTGCAGCCTGCTGGCCCTCCTTCTCCTTCAGTCTTGCAACCACTCAAGCCCTGGAACCTCTGGGCAGGAATTTCTTGGCGTTTTGAATCCTGTCTTTCTTCAAAACCCAGTGTGGACCTTGCAAGAAACAGGGAGGCAAAACTATGTGTGTAGACTCTCCCAAATCAGCGGTCTGAGTCAAGGTTATGGGTCTCTACTTTGTGCAGTGGGTTGAGGGAATGTTTGGGGCTGTGTGTGTGGGGGGGGGGCGGGGAAATGATGTCTGCAAGAGAACAAGAGGGTGTGATGGGGAATGTCTGGGCCTGCTGACATTGTCCAAACTTTGGGGGTCTGTGAGGGTATGTCTCAAGAGCTGAGTGGCGGGGACTCTTGCAGGCCCACAGCCTCTGTTAGTCGGTAGCCCCCAAAGCTGGGCTCAAGGTGGGCCTCAGGAAAAAGCGGACTCCAACCTTTAAGCCTTGTTTTGCCTTAGGCAGAGCGAGGCAGCTTCAGACACCACTGCCTCCCCCACCCGTGCCCCAGAACCTCTCTCCCCACAACCTCCCAAAGATCCTGAAATTTCATTCCATGGCGAAACCAAAACTTTAAGTTTTTTAAAAAGGGAGGAGGAATCTTGTAAAACTTTTATGCCAAACAAAGTTATAAAAACTTCCCGGGCGTTGCCTTTTCCAAAGGTTTATATGAATAATAAAGAGTGTAGTCGCGTGCACACGGTTCTGGCGGGCTCGGAGCAGGGAGGGTTCAGCAAACAGCATTATTCCGCCCTGGGGCACCAGGAAACCCCTGGGACTGCCCCCTTGAGGGAATATTGGCCCAGAAACGAATTGCCCTACAGATTCCTGAGAGGGGCGGGGAGAGGGAAGGGGTGGCGCCCTTGACTTCCTTGAAGTTCAAAGTTCTTCTTTGCTCTGGTGAGAAAATCCCTCTCTGCCCTCAGTCCACTCGAGAAAAAAGCCCCAAGTAGTTTTTCTCCCTCTGGTGGAGAAGTGGCTCTAGGTATGCCCATGTCGGTTTACCTTTCAGACAGCTGGTATGCATCTTTCTTGCTTCCCCAAAGCAGAACTGCCTGTCCTCTCCATCCGGGACACCTAGAACGTGTGGGCTTTCTCTCAGGGGTGCTTGGTGGGGTTGTGTGAGCTGTCTTTCAAGGGGCCCTGGCATCCCAATTCCTCAGCAACCCAGGGGTCTGAGGGACAAAGAAACCCCAGCGCAAGGCTGGCCCCAACCTATTTCTCCCTGCAAATTCCCAAAGTTCCCCCTGCACCCCTAAAGCCCGTAGCGAGAGGGGGAGGGGCCCAGAGTGCTCTCTCTCAGCCCACACCACTTAATACCCTTGTAAACTCCCACGTGCGCTATAAACTTGGATTTTTACAACCAACATTCCTCCTTAGCTCCGAGAAACTTTGAACTCGGCCTCGGGTTTATTTACTGGGGGGTGGGGGGGGGGTGGGGAGCTGGGAGCTGGGAGCTGAGAAAAGCTGGAAGAGAAGAGGGGGAAAATGCGGGGCAAGAGGGTAATGGCGTGGGGGTCTGGGGTGTGTTGGGGGAGCCAAGACCATCCGCTGTGGGTTTGTTTACTATTTAGAGCGGAAGCATTTTCTAACACAGGCCAGACTGGGTCGTTAAGGGCGAAATGAAACTGGGTTTAGAGGCGCGGGGGGGTGCTTTATGGCGGCGTCTAGACGAAGATCTTTTGTTCCCGGCCAGCGCCTCGGCTGGAGGGGATTACCCAGAGAGGCTGAGCCCAGAATGCCCCTGACCGGCGAGGGGGGTTGGACGTCCCAGGGGCCAGAAGGTGGGTTTGTTTGGGGGACAGAGACCCCTTTTTTCTCTTTTTAGAGGGTTGCCAGGGACTGGCAGGTTCCTGGGTCGGGTCACAGAAGCCTTTGTTTTTCTTTTTCTATGACCCCCCACACATACACCCACACCCCTAGCCTTCCGAAATCCCTCCTGGGGCCAGGGATCTTTCCTGGGATGCATCTTGCAAGGAAAGTGGTAGTTGTAGGTTTTAAATCTTTTTCTCCAAAATCACTATCCATTCAGAGATTAATATTTTGCCTTATAAACAGGTTTGCTCTATAGAGTTATCTCCATCTTATTTTATAGGCAACATGGCCAGCAGGCCAACAGTATTCCTTCATACGACTAGGGGATAAATATCATGGCTAGAGGGGTCTTGCGCATACACATACATACACACACAGAGGACCCTCAGTTGCATTATTGCTGATGCTCATAAACACTGCCAGCAGTTACACACCACAGAGGACACAAGCCCTTAATGTGCATGTGGTCAGGTTTACTCCATCCTACAGCAAAAAGTATACATATAATATCCCTTCTCATGTGCACCCATAGGTACACTGACTTAAAATATTTGTGTGTGGGCACATAAGGGAATTGTGGGGCTGCCTATATACCTTAGCTTGCAAATTCCATCTGAAGACTCACATGTACACATTACAGATTCAGATACTTAAGCTGCATGGATCCCTGTCATCAAAAACAACGACGGAGCCTGGATGTGATTGTCCACCCTCAAGGTGTTTTGCCTTTCATTCCACAGAGGTGTACTGACCAAAACATTTTCTTTGACTTATATAAGAACAGTTTCCAAAGAGAGGGAAAAGATGAGAGAATTAGTTCCAAATCTTTGCCCCTAAATAACGAATTTGGAGCAGAGACTGACAGAGTGCCCCCACTGAAAGCACTTGAAAGGACTGTGGTTATCTTTATACCAAAAAAAAAAAAAAAAAAAAAAAAAAAAGCAGCAAATATAGATGGGTGTGGTGAATCTCCCATGGGTCACCTCCATATCCAGTACCCCACCTCATGCCAACCCTTTACAAAACAAATCTCTGGGGCTTTCTACTCTGGGAGACCCAATGTATAAACATCAGGGTGGCCCCAATCTAGCATCTAGTTGTGTCTGGAGGACGGACCCTGGCCATTTGTGCCTGAGGGGAGGGGGGCCCGGCCCTACCTTTCCACCCTCAGGGGCCAGTCTTGGTGAAGAAAGGGAGGGGGCTGGTTTCTCTTCCTCTTCCCTCCCTCCTTCAAAACTGTATATAAAAATTCCAATACAGTCTTCTCATGGAGAAAAAAAAAAAAATGAAAGCCCTACCCTCAACCCTGCACATTTAACTGCGACAGACGGAGACATCTGGCGGGAGGGCGGTGGAGCCAAGAAAATTCCTATAAATTTAAATTCGATGATGGTTACAATTAACTCCACAACAAACGTGTACTTAAACAGAAAGCGTTGCTGGGAGTTTGGACGCGGCTCGGGCTGCACGTGAGAAAGGAGAGCTTTAAGAGTAGCACCGTAATGTCCTCAGCTTGAGAGCAGGAGGAAGCTACCGCCAGGCTCTGCCCCAGCCAGCAGAGTGAGGGTGCAGGCTCACCAGCTCCGGCCTACCTCAACTTCACCAGCCTGTCCTCACCAGCTGGGCTCTCCCCGCCTTCCTCCTCCTCCGCCTTGGGAGCACTGAGGATTTTAAGAGGAGAGGGGCTAATAAAAGGGTCAAATAAAATCATAATATTGAACAGAATGAAATATCTTTATTTGCCACCAAAAAAAAAAAATTCACAGCAATCCCTCTGGGACGGGAGTAGGGTGGGGATTGCACACGTACACGCGCACTCACGCACATGGAGAGAGATAGATGATTGGAATCTCATTCCAGGCGAGTCCTCCCCCCCCCCCCACCCCGTCCCCTCTGGGTAGAAAGCAACGCTTGTGAAATTTATTTACAAAAATTCAGGCCCCAGCATGGGGGAGGCGCCCAATCCCACCTCCCTACGGCTTCCTCCACCCCAATCTTTTTTTTTCCTTAAAAAAAAAAAAAAAGGGGAAGTAACAACTGCATAGACTATATAGCTATAAATCCATGGAGTGGGGCACGTTTGGAAATAGGTTAGGAAACCTCAATGCACCAGTTAAGAAATTTCAAAAAAGGACTCTACACGTTCACGGGGAGAACAACTAGGCTCAGGCGGGGCCTGGGCGCAGACGGAGGTAGGACAAGGACTTTGCACACCTAACACCAGGTCGAAGGTACAGAAATTTCACAGCAAGGCAAGATCACATTTAGCTGCCCCCTAGCAGTGGGGCTAGGTGGGATAGGGGCGGGGAGCCCGAGATGTCTCCCCTCGCAGACACGGTGTCTTAGCAGATCTTTTCACTTGGGCAAGGGAAGGCTTTTGGTTCAAGGATTGTTCTCTCAGGCGCCCACGACTCTCGCCCCTCCCCCACCCAATCCAAGCAGCAAGACATTGTCGCGAGGTGTGTTTTCTTTTAAATAAAGAGTCTTGGCCTCGGAGCCAGCTATGTCCACTCGCCTTGGGTCGGACACTTCCCTTCCACCCTCTTTCCAGGCTCGGTCCCTGTCCCACAGCGAGAGTCAGACGGAAGGTGGAGGAGGTTCCAGAAAGAAGTGCGGGCGACGGCAGTGGGGGCCAGCCCTGGCCACAGTCCAGTTTTCCACCCGCGGAAAGAAGGCGAGTTAGAAAATAAAAAATAAAAATAAAATAAAATAATTTCCCCCTTTTCCCCCCCTCCCCCAAAAGGGCCCGGTCTGCGGTTACAGCAGAGGGTTTCCCGAGAAATACTGCAGCCGGTCTCTGCTTAGTTTTTTTTCTTTCATTCTTCTGTTCTGAAACCAAATTTTCACTTGTCGGTCCGTCAGGTTCAGCATCCGGGACAGCTGCAGCCGCTTCTCTTTGTTGATATACACGTTGAAGAAAAACTCTCGCTCGAGTTCCCGGATCTGGAATTTCGAATAAGGGCAGCGCTTCTTGCGGGTGCGGGGGGCGTCTGGAGGGGAGGGGAGGGGGCAAGTGCGAGGAGAGGGGAGAGAGACACGTGAGACCCGGGCGACCCCAGCCCGCTGAGCGCTCAGCGGCCCTTCTCCCAGCCCACCGCCAGGCAGCCCTCCCGCCGGGCCGGCCTGCTCTCCTCGCCCGGGCCGCGGTGCTGGGGCAAGCCCCGGACCCCCTGCCAGGTCCGGCTCGTCCGATCCCGGCCACCGCAGGGTCGGCGCCCCTCCCCTCGGGCGAGAGCCTTGGCTGACGGAGTCTGGGGGAGAAGGAAGCCAGCCGGGCCAAGTGCGTCCCGGGAGGGGGGGGGGGGCGCCTGCCCAGCCGCTGTCCTCTGCCCCTTCCTGCGCTGCCCTCCTAGTGGCTCTGAGAACCCACCACCCCTCCCCCCCTCCCCCAAATCTAGGGGGACCGCGGAGAACAGGCGCGAAGAAGTGAGATCGGGCGGGAGCAGTGGGGAGGCGGGGAGGAAGCGAGCGAGCAGGCACCAAAGCCACCCGAAAGCCGCTTCCGGGGGCCCTGGCGCCCCAGGACGCCCGGCGGGGCCGCGCCTGCCCAGCTACCGGGCTAGGCCGGCGCTGAGGCCGAGGACCGCAGTGAAACACGGAGACCCAGGCCTGGAGCCTAGGGAGCCCCCTGAGCCGCCTCTCCCCACCCCCTGTCGCCAGGCTCCCCGGCTGGCTGGCTGGGGTTCTGCTCAAGGACCCGCGAACACATAGTTTGAACATTTCAAAAATAGTTTTTAAAAGAAGCAGAGGAGTCCCGGCTGGCCTCTCCGGTCTCAGGTTCTGCTCCATTGCCTCTCCCCCACCACTCCCCCTCTCTGAGTTTCTCCCTGTCTTTCCCTCGCCCTCCCCTTTCTCCCCCTCCACCCCTCCCCTCCGTCCCACCCCCCGGCAGCCCGGCTCCCCATCCTTCCTTAAATGCTCTTCTAAGTTCACGATCAAAGTTAATATCGCTCGCGATGGTGGCGCTTTTAAAAATTTCACAGACCGAGGGAGATAACGGGGAGGGGGGTTCACCCGGCTTTTCCAAAGAGCCCTTTTCCCTCCCTCCCCACCCCTTCTCCATCGTAAAAAGTCGAGTCGTTGGGAGAGAGGGCTTTGTAGGTTATAATAAAATCCTTTGAATGCTTATAAAACTCCACATAAAATCGGACTGACCCAAAACACGAGGCCGTCCCCGCTCCCCTCGCCTCCCCCCTGCTCTCGCCCTCCCTCTCCCGCTCCCTCCCGCGCTGCCCGCCTGTATCCCGGCCGCTGCTACCTACTGGGGGCGGCTCCCTTGGCCGGCTCCTTGGCCGCGGAGTGGGCTGAACCGGACGAGCTGGGATTCGTGTTTTCCTCCTCGGCCTCGGCCTCGGCACCCGCCTCAGCCCGGGACGCCAGTCCCGAGGCCGGGGGCGCCTCAGGCTCCCCCTTGGCCTCGCCCTTGCCCGGGCAGGGGGGCTCGGCCGGCGCGTCGCCGCCGCCGCAGTAGGCGTTGTCGAAGAAACGGTCGAAGGCTTGAGGCAGGACGCTGTTCTTGTTGACTGAGGAGTAGAAGCCGGCGGGGGCTGCGTGCGGGGCGCTGGGGTGGTGGTGGCCGCCGTAGGAGCCTTCGTTTTTCATGAGGATCTCGGTGACCGTGGAAGGAGGCAGGCACTCCCGGTGCATGAGCTCGTCGGCCGCCGCATAGCAGGAGGAGTAGCTGTTCCGGTGGTGCCACTTGCCGGATGGCTCCAGGCCGTAGGAGACCTCCCGGACCGGGGGCACTTGGGCTGAGTAGGGGTAGGAGATCTGTCGAGAGGGGGCCTGGGGCAGGAAGGAGGAGACCGTGGAGAACTCGGGCACGTAGTAAGTGCAACTGGGCAGATAGAGGTTGGAGGCGCAGCTCCCTCGCTCGCCGAAATCAGCGCCCCTCTCCTTGCGCGACGGCGAGCAGAAGTTGCCCAGGTTGACCGAGTTAAACATCGTTCTCTTCTCCTGCCGGCTCCAGATGGAGGTTTTGGACCCGATCTAGCGAGGGGGGAAAATTTGGGAAGGCGAGATGACGCGTTATCCGTCTTAGTCTCTCTCCCCGAGCACGTGATCCAAAGTAGATATTGTCATATATCAGTTCGGAGCACTTCGCAGACGTAGGAGGGGTTCTCTCTTAGGTAAGATGGGGACGTTCAGGCGATTGGTTTGCAAACACCGCAGAAACATTATGAAAATCAATTGCAGATTTGTATTCGTTTTTCTCTCGTCACTCCCCTCCTCTCCATTCCACAGAGCGAGCAAAGGAGGAGAGAGAGGGTTGGGGTGGGGTGGGCGGTGGGATGGGCGGGGGCGGTGGCTGGGAGGGGGTAATTGTATTTTTTTTTCTAGCCGCTGCTCTTCCCCCCCACCCAGGATTGGGGAAAGGAGGAGGGCTCCCACGTTTGGGGGTCTTGCCTCCTCCCGGTGATGAGCCCAAGATTGAGGAGGGGAATGAAGACCTCTTTCCCCACTGCCTGGTCCCACAAGAGATGTGAATCCTTCCCCCCAACTCTCAGGGACTCTTACCCTGCCAACCCGCAGAGGACCATTGCCTGTTTACAAGAGTTTGAAGAAGTCCATTCTTTTCTTGGCCAGGGCTATATGTTAAGACTCCCTTTCCCCTTTGGAGAGACTCCCCAGAAGAGTATATGAAGTTTTCCAAAGGTGAGGCAGCCCAGCAGCAAGCCAGTGTCCCAACTTTGTCTGGCTTGCTGTGCTGCCGGCGGCTAGGGACTCAGATTAGTCATAAACGAGTGGTAAGCAGTGCGCCAGCCGCCCAGCCGGTGCCTGGCGAAGTCTGGGAAAAACCTTCTCTAATGTTGTGTTAAATATTTAGTATGAGAGAGTGGCCCTGGGTGAATATTTCATGCCTGCCTTTATTGTCAATCAATGTGCAGAAAGCTACATCCACTGTGGATTTTTTAAATCTCCAACCCCAAAGACAAAGATTGAAATGAGATCTGTATATTTTCTCTGTCCCAGGTCCTTTGGGTCTGGGGCTCAGCCTCAGCTTGGGGGCTGAAAAGAAGCCCAGAGTCAGGGTCCAGGAAGGACATGATGGGGGACTGGGTTTGGGGCTCCTGTCCTTGAGTGATTGGGGGGCTGGGGTGGCCAGTGGGGCCAGCTGTGGGTCCACTGGACAGACTAGCAGGGCAGTGGAAAGGAGCTGAGGAACCTGGGTGGGCAGGGCAGGGCCGGGGCCACTCCCTAGTGGAGGCCCCCAGGCCCTGCTCCCAAGGGGGCTATAGGCAGGCCTTGGTGCCTCTATCCCATTTCTCAGCCTTTCCTTGCCCTCATCCACATTTGCCAGCCTCCTAGATAGCTGTGGCCCAAGAGGTGAACTCAGTGGTTCTTTCCCCCTCTGCCTCTCATCCCTCTGGGCACCATGGACACAGTTAGGCAGCTGTGAATCACTTTATTGAAAGGTTCTGGACTGGATCCAAGGGGCCTGAGCAATCGCTACAAGCAGAAAGCACCCTTGGATCCCAGGAGAAGCTGCCAGGGCATGATCCATTCAGGTAAGAGGGGAGGATCACCGTCCCCAAGGACTCAGAAAAGCCAGAAATGGCCCAACCCCTCTCTCTCTCTCTCTCTCTCTCTCTTTTTTTTTTTTTTTTTACTCCTAACCCTTGGCTAAAATTGATTTCCACTTTAAAAATATTATTTGGATTTTATTTTCCTTTCTGATCTTGGTGAGGTACTGCGACCCCCAAACAAGATGGACAAGACACAAAAAATTGCATCCTGTTCCCAGATATAATTCCCCAAATCCATTCTTTCTCAGCCCTCTTGCCTCCCCAAATTTGACCAGCCTTTAGAGCATCACCCAGGGTGGAGTTACCTTGGCCGTGGGTCCCATTGTTGAGCTAGCTCTGGGATACCCAAGGGTAGGCCTCCAGCACCCCTCTACCCATTATTTGCTGGGCCATTCTTCCTGAGCCCTTCTTTCGTCCCGGCCAGATCTTAAATGAGGGCAAAGAGGACCGGGACTGGGGCTTTGCTAAAGTGTAGGACTTCTCTGTCAGGGAGGGGCTGCAAGAAGAAAATCCTGTTGCTTTTCCTGCTTCCTCTACCCCTTTTTATAGGGTGACCTGAGGCTAGCGTTTTTAATTATAATGATGGGGAACTATGGACTATGGCTTTTATGGGGTTCGTGCTGACCTCATTAAACTCAAGTTTATTGGAGGCAAAATGTTCCCCAAACAGTGATAGGAACCAGCAAGAGGGAAGTGAGAGGTACCCCTATCCCTTGCAGAGGTGTGGATAAGGGATCAGAGTCTCAGCTTCAGCTTTTCCCCAGTTCCCCGCCCCCCCCCCCCCAGGGCCCTGCTTCCCTCTCCATCCTGGTCTCCGGGGTGTTGTGGGGCCTAAGCCCCCAAGGCAAATTCTGTACTGCCAGGGCCGACAGTAGGGAGGGGGTATGCTTCCTGTGAGGAGCCAGCTGTGGGCCTGAGCACTTGAATTTGACCACCAAAGTTTATTCCAGGGCCACCATAAAAGTGAGCAAGGCGGCTGCAAAGAGCCACAGGCAGCTTTATTTCCTTGAAACAAAAACGAAGGCAAGAAAGAATGTCAAAGAGGTTGATGTCCAGGAAACTCTTAGGGTCTCCCCACAGAGGCTTCTGAGAATTAATATTCTTCCCCCTAAAAGTCAGGCATGAAGATCAATTTTTTGTTTCCAGTTTTGGTCTGACTTTTAATTTTTCAATGACTTTTTAAAGATCCTAGCAACTGGAGGTTGCTGCTGGGGTCAAGGAAAGAAGGCCCTAGTTGCTGAGGTCAGCAAGGCATTGATTGGCAAGAATGCCCATGGTGTGGGCTGGCCCCTTCCCTGCCCAACCGTAGGTCCAGGCCCCCTCCAAAGCGTACACTGAGTTGTTCGCCCCAGGTTGCACCCCAGGAGTGCTGCCCCCAACATGAGACTCAGTTGTGGCCCCAAATCAGTCCCTAAGAGCCCTGGCAAGCCTCACTCCTCGGTGCGAAGGTGGCTTCCCCTCCCCCACCTCGCGGGTGCCTGTGGCCCTTCCACAATCCTGGAGTCCCATCTTTCACCCGAAATCCTCCAAGGCAGAACCATCCATCCTGCCTACCTCACCAGCTCTTGGGGGCCTCAGTCACCACCTCCAGCCTGCCTGCCTGCCCGGCCCCTAGCAGGCAGCTGCTTCAGTCTGGGCAGCTGATGCGGTACCCTGACCAGGGCCGTGACAGACTCCAGGGATGTTCCAGTCCACACACGGATACCAGAAGCGGCTTCAGAAGGGGGCGGTAGCTCCCGAATTCCCAGTTCCCGCCTGGGACACCCCACACACGGTGTTGGCTGGCCTTCCGGCTTGCCCACCTCCCGATTCTAGAGAGCAGACTGGGGTAACCGGGAAAGGGTCCCATCCCACGGACCGAGCCCTGGGAGGGAAAGCCAGGAAGGAGAAAAGAGGGGCCGTTAGAGCTCCGGTGGGTTTGGACCGTAACTTCAGTCCCACGTGGAGTCAGTAAAAGATAAGCAACGGAGGGTGAACAACCTCAGCGGGCCAGAGGCTTGGCCGGCCAGGGTGAGCCCCCGTTAGAAATCGGCATGCACTTTCTGCGCGAATTTTTCTCCCTTAGAGCAATACTGAGGCATTTCATAATCCCTTTCATAATCCCAGCCAGAGAATTAGAAAGGGGTGGGATTGCTGGTTCTTGGCCCCCACCTCTTCTCAGCCTTGGCCATCGCCCCAAGGCCAGGGGCCCAAGACAGGTCACCCAAGCCGGCCGCCGCTGCTGCTCCGAGGTTCCTCGGGCTCCTGGAGGGGATAGGGGCAGGACAAGGGCAGCTCCTCTGCCCCCGCAGCCCCACCCACCTTCCTCCGCTGAGGGATTGTCCCAGGAGGCTAGCAACGCGACCCCATTTCTCCCCATAAAAGTCCCATTTTACGAGCCAGTTTCACTGGGCCCCTCACCAAATGCTCTAAAATGAGGGAAATGCCTTAAAAGCAGTCTGAAATGGAGCCACTGCCATTGGACCTTGGTGTCCAAACCCAGTCGCAGCAGCACAGAAATGCCCCTTCTGGGCGGGATTTGCCCTGTTGGGCCACCCGGATCCCTGGCCTGGCCGCCGCTGAGCCCAGCTTGGCCGGAGCCGCCATTCCCTGGCTTTAGCGCCTACTTAGGCTCGGACCCAGTCCGCACAGATCAAAGTGAGCTCGCGGCATTTTTATGAGATGAACTTCAGTGGCTCTTTACTTGTAATCAGATGCCTGGGTCGAAAATGCAAAAGGGAACAGCCCATCAATCCAAAAAGGAAAAGGAAGAGAGAGAGAGAGAGAGAGAGAAAGAGAGAGAGGGGAGAGTGAGAAGAGAGGAGAGACAGAGAGAGAGACAGAGAGAGAGAGAGGGAGAGGGAGAAGAGGGGACTGGGATGAAAAAATTCAGGTGACACATAGCAGGAAGATCGTGGTCACCAACAAAAAAAGACCCCTTGCTTGCAGCAGAAATGGTTTGTGGGTCTCTCCCAGCCTCCAGGCCCCGCCATCTGCCTGCACGCTTCGCTCCGATTTCCGGGGGGCCAGGAAACCTGACTCGCCTGTGTTCTGAAGCTTGATCCGAAAGCTTCCACAGTGTGGACGCGCCATGTGGGGCGAGTGTGGCCGCCTGCACTCTCTTGCCCCGGCGGGGAAGTCGCCTTCGGCTCAGGATTTAAAAGTCTCTCCCATTTTGCTGCTTTCCTCTCTGCGGTCTTCGTGGTTCTCTCGTCACTGCGGCCAGAAGTTGAGTTACAGGAAGATTCACCAGAGATTTATCGCCTGGCTCCAAACTTGGAGAGCCCCGTTGTCATAAACAGCCATCTATTGTCTAGACTTTTATCTCCGGGTATGGATCGTGCATTATTGAGGCTCAGGAGACACGGGTCTGGCTCTGTGGGGTGTGTGTGCGCGGCTGAGCGCTTGCCCTTTGCCCCCAAGGGTTTTGGGGGGGGTAGGTTTAGGAAAGTGCACAAATTTGTGTGTGCTCCTGGGGCTGGGCAGGTACACCTGGGTGTCCAAGTGGGGAGGCTCAGGGTGGGGAGGGTCTCTCTGTGCCTGGGAACATTCTGGTGCATGTACTTTTGTGTTGGGTGAGAATTTGTCACGGTGCGCTTTGTTTCTGGGGCATTTTAAGTGTTCCTGTCTGGGTTTTTGCAGGTTTTATGAACCTGCATCCGCTTGGCCTGTTTATGTCCCTTCGAAGCAGATCATCTGGTGTTTTTCAATATTGGGGTCCATTGTGTACGTGTTTGGCTTTTCTTAAGGGAACGGATTTAGGTGGTACCTTTCTAGTCTGGCTCCCTCAGATTCCCACCTCCCCTAAATCACACCTCAGCCTCTGCCTTCCCCAGAGCCTCTGGCTTTGCTCTACTCCCTGAAAGTCCAGAGGCAGCTACCAATTTTCTGTCACAGGGACAGGGACGAAACACATTTTTGCAGGATGAGGTCTGGCTATCTCTGTCTTTCCCAAACTAGGGGGAAACATCCCAGCTCATAAACTCCCTCACTTCCTGGGGCTCCCCTTCCCAGGGCTGAGAGGGACATCAGAGAGGCCTCCCCCATTTCATTCTGACCTTTTAAAATAGTCTCCACACAACACTGAATAATACCAAAGTGGGCCTGCTTCTCCCTTCCTGGGGCTTTCTGGCAGCAAATGTCCTCACCCTAGCCACCTCCTCTTGAGCTCAGCCAGTAGGACATTTGCCCAGATTAAATGTCTGTGGGAGAGATGCCTATCACCTTAGATCTCAGGGTCAGAGACTGTTTTTGAAAGCCTGGCTCCTTTAACACCGCCAGAAATAATCAAATCATCCCCCCTTTGTTTTTCATTATCAGAACGCAGGGTGGGAGGGCTCTAAACACTAGGCCTGGAGCTCCACGGACCACCCCAGTGCTTCTTGCTGCTCCTGCCGGGGTCCCAGGCCCTATTTCCGGTGCCAGTAGCCCTTGAGCACCTTAACCAGGTAGGTAAAGTGGGAGGGGACTGATCCTAGAGGCCAGAGGTGACAAAATGAGGGCCTTGTGGAGCACCAGATTGAACCAGAGGCCCCCAGCATTGCTTTCTGAGCATCCCTCCCTACCCTTGCCCTAGAGTTCCCATTTAAAAAGCATTGGTTAGCCCTAAAAAGGGCTCTGTGGGCGCAGAGCAGGAGGAAACAAGCTGTCAGGTTCAGGAAAAAGGAGGTGAGCCCTTCACAGACACCCCTATGCTATATTCTCTCTCTCTCTCTCTCTCTCTCTCTCTCTCCCTCCCACTGCTACCCTGCAGGGAAAAGCTGGAGGATTCCACTTCAGGTTCCTTTCTCCCGCGCCCCTCGTTTTCGGCTGAGCAGCGCGCTGACCCCGGCCCGCAGCCAGCCAGCCGGGGTCGCCACTGCTGCTGCGGGTCCGGAACTCACTTTCCTCCGGCTGGCCGGCTGCGCCGCCGCCTGCCTCGGTCTCTCCCTGCCTCCCTGCGGCCTTGCTGCTACCCCCACCCTCGCCCCCTTCTCAGGCTAACAAATATTTGATATACTTGTTTCTCTGCACCCCAGGCCTAGGCTGAGCCGGCTTATGCTGGATGATCGCTGCGGGAGGACCGGGTCCTTGGCCGGCGGCTTTGCTCCCAACCCCATCCGCCGCAGTCTCTCCTTCATTCAGCGGGGTAAAACGCTTCTCCCTCCTTTCCTGCTTCTCCCCCTTTCTTTCCGCCTCTGGATCTGAGAAATAAATAAATCCAAGTCTCCTACCTCATCAGCCCTCCCCACTGGCGCTGCCTCACTTCTCCTCCTCCTTACCGAGCGAACCGCCTTGTTTTCAGAAGGAAATCTTAATAGATCAGAGGCTGTAAATGAACTTTTCTCTGAGATGGCTAATTCGCTTTCCATTTCTTACGTCCTGCTGCTTTTCACGGTGGAATGGAAAGGATTTAGAAGTCTGCAGTAGAGGAGGGGGGTGTGGGGAGACGGAGCCCAGAGTTACAGACTGTGGCGAGAGATACAGAAGACCGAGAGATACAGAGAGCAAAAGAGACGTTTGGTTGGGGAGAGGAGGGAGAGAGGGAGGGAGAGAGAGAGGAAGGGAGGGAGGAAGGGTGGGAGGGAGGGAGCCCCAGCTGGCGGGAGCAGAGCCAGAGAGAGAGAGAGAAAAGGAGAGAAAAGTTTCCTGGAGTCTTCATTAGTTGACTTCTCTGTCCGCGGCTTCCCCCAGCCAGCAGGGCTCACCCCCAATAAAGGAAGGAAGGGGGTCTTTATTTTTTTTTCTAAGGCCCCAAAGAGTCCGGTGTTTACAAGACTAGAAATGCTACAGCCATGTCCCGGCAGAAAGAAAGGCTGAAATGGAGGACCGACGCCTTCCTTATAAGGTACGATGCTAACTTGACCTTCACTTTGTCATGGCGCCCCCCGCCCACCCAGACTGCTGCAGGCAGCCTGAGGCAGCGAGCGCCCTGCAGACCCTGGCCTCTGCCTCCCTGTTTCCTCTCCTTTTCTTCCAAATTTCTCTTTCCTTTTTAAATGTCCCTCCTTTCCCATCTTTTTATTTCCTTTTTTTACCTTTTCCTTTTTATTTCCTTTCTTCCCCCCCCCCCCCCCGAGGTTTCTCCTGCTCTTTTTTTCACTCATTCCTTTTATTCTTGCCTTGCAATTTCATGGTTTCCCTTGACTCCCTCTTGCCTGGCTCTCTATCATAACCTCTCTCTCTCTCTCTCTCTCTCTCTCTCTCTCGCTCACTCCCCCCCCCCTCACACCCCAGCCTTCTGGTCTTCTGCATACCAGAAACAATAAAGCATGTTTTCAGTTTTTTCTCCATCCCCATCCCCACCAACCTCCACAGTCCTAGCCTGGCTTCTGCCCCCACCCAGGTGTCCCTGGGGAAGAGGTGCAGAAAAGAAGGCAATTTGGGATCAAAGGAGGCTTCACTCTGGACCCAGTGCCCACTTGGGGATGACAATGAACTTGGTTTTGGTAAGACCCTGTCTTCCTCCCACTGGCCTAACCTAAGTCTCTGTGACCCTAGTAGTCTTGAACTGATTGTGGGGAAATATGGGGAGAGCAGAGACCACTGCTCCTGAGACTAAAGGGGAGATTTAAGTACCAATTGTTAAGTACTCAGCCCTTCTCTGAGCTCCCAGCCCCTAAAATTTTAGAGATTTCCCTTAAGACATCTGGACAGGGAACTGAGAGAATTAGGGATTTCTGGAGATTCACACTCATGTAAAAATCAGAAAGAGAAATGCTATCAGGCCTCTCTACCTTGCCTCTTGCTACCTACCAGGCTCCAACAGAGCTTCTGACATTAACTCTAATCATATCTTGTGTGGCTATAAAATAAATGATATTATCAACACCCCTATAATTATCTATTATTCGCTTACTTGTGATAATTACAATACTAGATGAGGCAGGTCTATACAGACAAAGTAAAGCCAGACAAGTATCTTGGAAAAATGAACCTGGATCACTGGGGCCTTTGAAATCTCTAAGAGTCTATAAGCTCCTGCTTAGGACCTCCTTGGTCTAGGAGTCACCATGATGTGGGTGATAGGGTGACACTGGGAGACCCTACTACCTCCTTTTCCTCTATATGCCATCTAGCCAACCCCCCTCCTCTGAGCTGACACCAGAGAGGATCAGACAATAAAAGGGAAATGCCTTCTCTCCCTCCCTAGCGCAGGGGACAGGATTCCAAAGGGGGGAAGTTGAGAGGGTCTTGCGTTGTTACATTCCCAGACTTTATAGTTCTGTCTAGTGTTACATTGTTTCTTCAGGCAAAGATCTTTGTTCTCCTTCAGTCATATTTCTCCCTCCCCCCTCCCTTTCTTTCTCTCTCCCTCCCCCCCCCCCCCCCCGTTTTGGTCCCTTTAAAGGAGACTCAGATCATCTTGTGCTCTTAATAGATGACTATAAAAGTAAAATTAATTCCCCCCTGCCCTTTAATATCAATATCTCTTCGTTAAATATGCACATTGGTGAGAATAAACAGAATTAAGTGTTGCAACCCAAACCAGCAATTACATCCAAGAGGTTTGTTTTTTTTTTTTTTTCTTCCATGGGGTCTGGCTTATCTGGGGGTGTTCACTCTGCCGCGAGATAACCAGGGGTTATTTGTATTATTATTATTTTTTTACAAGCTCACTGGGGCCTGAGCCAGCACCAACCTGGTAGAAAAAGCAACCACGAAGCCAGAGAGGGAAGAGAGCTCCAGACAGCGATGAAAAGGAACCACGCGGTTAAGTAATGCGAGGGGGGGGGGAGGGGGGGGAGGAGGAGGCGGCAGGTCTCGGAACAAACGTGGCCGAGAGCGAGACAGGCACTCACAGACAGAGGTTTACGTATTTGTATTAACTTTTTTTTTTTTTTTTTTAATTCGGGGCTCGATGAAGAAAAGGGAAGGTTCGGGGAGTGGAGAGGGAATTATCCGAGATCACAGCACGAACGCCCCAGAAGGGGAGAAGACGGAATAACCGCGCGCGCGGATGCCGGGACAGCACCGGGCCCTGGCCCTGGATTCCCGCCCGCCGCTGCCCCACACGCTGAGGGCTGGGCCCTCCAAGCCCCCCCTCGCGGCCGCCAGGGCTTCCTCGCTCTCCTTATCATCTCCATCTTTATGACGAGGCTTGTTAACAAGACCAGCGAGCTGGCCACGCACATCTATCTCAGCGCTCACTCTCAGCCAAGCATCGGCCGGCGCGGGGACTAGCGAGGCACTAATTAATTGATTCCTTTGGACAGTAAAATATGGCAGCGTCTACACGGAACCCATAAACAATATCTCTGCGGGGTGTGAGTGCATTGTCTCTCAAAGAATTTTTCCATAGGCGTGTGTCAAGTAGCGGATTTTTCGCCACTAAAGAAAGACCCAAGTGGGACTCATTTCTCCGGGTCGAGACAGAGTTAGCTCAGTGTCAGAAAATGCTTTAAGCTGTTACTGCCTCTCCGAAAGTGTTTAGGAGTGGATTTTGTTGAGAAAAACTTGGGTCATGCGATAACTTTTCCCTGCTGCTGGTGTAGACCTGGCCAACCTTAGGGATGGGAGTCAGAGCTTAGGGGCTAGGTGGGCCAGAATCTTCTCCCTGGTTGGCTGAGAGGGAGTGGAGCTGCTCTGTGGTTTGAGAGAGTCGTAGAAGAGTAGAAGACCAGGTCCAGCCTTTGCTTTAGGCTGTCTCTCTAGACTCCAGATTTTAAAAATAAATTTTAAAAAATGTAAACAGACTTTGGCTTTCAGGAGCAGTGCGTGCCCAGTGCACACCTGAAACTTGCCTGTTACCCCAATCTGCCTGTTACACACCTTGTCAGGCCATTGCATTTCCCTCCCACCGCCCCCCCCCCCTTTCCAACTGGCAGCCTGGAGTAACTGTAATATATTTACCTTAGGTCTAAAAGAACAAGTCCTGAGACACGGAGGGAAGGGAAGTAACCTAATTAGATAATGTTAATTCTTTACCAGGCTGTGATTATTCAGTCAGACTCTGCTGCAAACAGGACTTAGGATTCTAAATATAGACCCTGACTTCAAGAGATGTAACAGGGAAATAGAGATCAGCGACCAGCGATTATTGTATAAATAGTCCATGTAGACATAGAAGGGGTTTTCAAAAGATGGAAATAATAGAAAAACAGAAAAACAGAAAAGAGGCTCCGTTGATGGAGACTGTCATTGCCAAAGCGCGAGCTTCCTCCAGCTACTGTTTGCAAAACAGCCAAATAAACGCGTATTATAAATACAATAATATGCGAGCTCAAAGAATTTACTTCCCTGGATTTGGTACCTGCACACCATGTAAACAAACTAATTTACAGGACATATTTTTCATACATTGGGTAGATATTCAATTTGTATATATAATGATGCCTTTTCCATGTACTTTTTATGTGGATACATTAATATTGGGATGCATTTTCCATGCATGATTTTATACGTCCTACGGAGTGTATACATCTATGTAGCTCAAGAGATGCGGGACTGTGTATTCCCGGTGTGGGATGGATATGCGAGTGTACTGTTTATGTAAATGAATCTTTACATGTGGTGTTTATCCATGCTATGTGTAACCTTTTCCCAGAAGGTTGCTTTCCCATGTAAATAAAAGTGCCTCTGTATGTACATTTTCTACAGAAATATATTTTCCATGCCCAGGGTGTACATATAACATGGATATCTGTGCGTTCGAGACTGTTTCAATATATCGGTTATGTTGGCAGAAACATCTCTCTCGCGCCCCGTATACGGACTCCGCATCTTTCACAGGGAGCTCTCCTAGCAGGAACTACCGGCGAGTTCCGTCCGCGCAGACCTGTCCTTCGAAGGAAGTCCTCCACTCTGGGATATGGAAACTGACAAAGTGAGGGCTTGTCTCTTAGTCTCCAGGAAGTGGCTCTGGCTCAGAGAGGAGGGATCACCTACCGGCGGCCGGCTGGGTCACCCTGACTAAAGGTCCGGCTGTGTTTGGTCTCATCCAAGCCCAGTTCCCCGGCTCCTTTAGGAGCCACCGGCTTTGGGAATCTCCGCCGCTGGCGGTGAGAAGCCCAGCGGGAGGGCGGGCCGCCGCTGTGGGGACGCCGCGTGCCCAGCAGAGGGAGGGCACTTAGCAGAGAGGCCTGGTTCCCACAGCCCGGCAGCGCCTCGACTCGGGCTGTCCTTCCAGGTCCCCACAAACTCGCGGGGCGCCCCCAGGCCTAGGGTGCTCGGGGCTGGGCAGCCGGGCGGGGCGGGGCTCGGCGGCCTCCACCGCTCCCGCCAGCAGGGGTCATCCCGTCCTTTGCGGGGGCCCGGCGGCCCTCGGGCGCCGACCAGAGCTGCCGGCGCTGTTGGGCGGCGAGCTGCGCGGGGCAGCAGGGGCTGAGAGGCGCGCCGGGTCCCCTCTCCCCGGGACCCTGCAGCGGATCCGGCGCCGGGGCCCGGCCGGCCGGCGAAGTGGACCTACTTCCCAGAGCCCTCTCCACCGGGCCGGGCCACTAGGAGCTCCAGGCGCCCGCGTCATCCACCAGCGGCCGCCGCGCCTTTGTCTCGGAGCGTCCCCGAGAGCCGCGACCGCGAGCTCGGCGCCGGGCTGCAAGCGGTGCGCGGCGTTCGGGTCGGCGGGTGCCGGCAGCACGCTTCTCCACGGAAAACCCGCAACTCCGTCTCGACGGAGGCAGCCGCCGGAAGGCGGCCGCGGGGGTCTAAGGCTCGGCATCCGCGCGGCTGCAGGATCCGCCTCCTGCAGCCCACCTCGCTCTGAATTACACCGGACCCTTCGGCGCCTCCATGTGCCTGCCGCGCGGAGAGGGCTGGGGGCTCCGGGGTGCGTTTCCCGCGCGGGCCCGGGGCCTAAGAACCGCTCCTGCTTTCCTGGTAATGGCGGGGAGGATGGGCGGGGGCTCCGGCCTGTCCGGAACCCAAGGTCCCGGGGGTTTGCTTTGTTCGTAGATCGAGCTGGCGGTCCCTGCTCTGCTCTGGGTCTGAGCCATCGATCGCGCGCCCGGTTTCCGGCTGCATTACTATCCACGGGACCCGGGCTGCCTGGCCCATCTCCCGCCCGCTCGCTCAATAGCTGCCTTAAATACCCTAGCTGTGTCTATGCAGGTCAGAGTGGAGCAGAACTGGGTGGATAGCCAGGGCCAAATACACAGCTCATTTGGATGATATAAGCTTACAAATACACAGCAGCAGAATTATTTCCACCCGCATTGTATTATCCAGATAATTCTCTCCATTTCTTGCCCCTCAAGACCCAGTTTGTTACACGGAGCTCTTTGTCTTAAAGTCCGTGGAGTAAATAGTAGTTTGAGGGCTTAAATCAGACAAATGGTTGCAAAATAGATGCAATCCTTGCCCAGATGCAGAGTTCAGCCTTACCCTGAGTATTTGGGTTGCCGCTCCCACCATTACACTCTCCTTGACAGAGAGACCCAAGGATTTGTTGTTCAGCCATGGGGAGGAGGTTATAGTGTCTCTCCTTCTCTGATAGTCTCTCAGTTATTGACTCTTGGGACCTGTGTAGACACCACCCAACAAAGTACCTCCTCTCTCAGATCTGCAGTGTCTCTGGGACTAAATCAAGGGAATAAATTAAAGGCCAGTTATTCCTAACTTCTTTAAATTTACTCCTTTCTTTTTAGCCAGAAATGCCTTCACTGTTAACTCTCCCCCTCCCCCCCCCCCCCATAGATGTGTCCTAAGAAGAGCTTAGTCTCTGGCCTGGATTCACTGGGATTCAACACGCCCACCCCCGCCTTAATTCAGACGCAGGCGCAGCCACCCAGTCCCTCTCCCAGCTCATGGCTGCCAGAAGCTATCCTGTCCCCAGCTTTGCCTATACTCTGTGGGGGCCTTTGTATGAGTAACTCCCAAAGCTTGGGATCTCCTTCCTGCTCAAACCCCTCAGCTACACAAGACAAGCTGTGGGTTAGGGGCTAAAGGAGAATGGGATTCAATCTAAATCTGTTAGTTTTTCTAGTTGCAAGAGTAAGGAAAAGAAGGGGGAGAGAGAGAGAGAGAGAGAGAGAGAGAGAGAGAGAGATTTCAAGGCAGGGGTGTGGCTTGGATACTGGGCTCTGTGGGGGCTCCTTATTCCAAAGTAGCCCCAGAAGGGTGGAGAAGGAATTTGGAGAAGACTCCATAATTGGAGCTAGGCTGTGAGAAAGGGAAACTCAGGGACCAGAGGCACAAGTGTGGAGGCAGAGGAAGGATGACCCACCCGGAAGGAAGGGGCAAGGTGGAGGTACAGAGGGCCCCTGGGCTCTGCTGGGACCTGGACTCTGGTTCTGCCCTGGGTCTCTGGCATGGCCCAGAAGAAGTTGCTGGCTGGGGAAGATGGAGCCTATCTCACCAGCTCCAAGGGGTTTTTAGTCCCCTGCCTATTCATTGTACAGTGTTCAAAATGTGCTCTCAGAGTGAAGCCATGGGGTTAGACCATGGACTTGAAGTGTCCTTCCACCAACCCCTGCCCCCTATCCCAGGGCACTCCTGCCATCCCTGCTCCAACCTGCTAGAGTCCCTACTCTGGCTTCACTTCTGGGGATCCTGCAGCCCAGACTTCCTCTTTCTGGCCCTGAAAGTGGTTACAGTCTCCTCTGGGCTGTCTACATTATTTTTATGGCCCCATGACTCCTTAGCTATCCCTCTCCTCCCCCCCAATCTACTATCCCCCAATTTTCTCTCTGCTAGTAATTGCTTGGGACTAGGGACGGCAGCTCATGAACAGATCTTGGTTGCTCGTATGTTTTTTGTTGCCCCTGCACCGTTCTTCCTTTATTATTATACACTTATTATTTTTATTATTCACCTGAACTGGAGAAAATAAAGTAGGGGACAGTCAGGAGCCTGGGAATCCCATTCTTTCTAGGCAGAAAAGACCATGTATGGGGGCCCAGTTCAAATTTTTTTCTCAAAAAAATCACATCATCATTCAGTCATGTTTTAATTATTATTATTAATATTAATATGACGAAGCAACTCTGTACAAGGACTCTATAAAGGGAAAACGTGCTAAAGACAGACGTTTGACTAGGAGGGCACACTACAGAGAGCTGGGGAGGGCATCTACCCACAGAGACTAGACTAGGTACTAGCAAGGGACACAGAGAACAGGACACAGATTGACAGAGAAGCTCACGGAAGTCAAGTTTAAAGCGACAGGAAGAGAATATTGCATATCTTTACACCCCCACCCCCTTTGGAGTGTTCTGGTCTCTCTTCTCTAGTAGGCTGTGGGAGTCAGGCTGGAGGGGTGAAGCTTGAATCCAGCACCCCAGAGCCCACAAGGTCACAGGAGGGGCTGCATGAAGGGGTACATGGGTGACCAGGCAAAGGGGAGAGTGCCTCACACTCAGGGCCAGCCCACAAGGGATTGTGCAGACAGCAGGAATGGCGCTGATTTCTGTGAACTTGTTGTATACGGGTGAAACAAGTTTATGTCAGTGGGGAAGTGTGGCAGGTGCCCAGTGGCGATGAGGGCATGTGATTGTACCGCCACTCTGCAGGGCTGCATTTGGGGACATGAGGCTGCCTGCTTACAAGTACTGTTGGGGGGTGGGGTAGGGTGGGTCCAGTGGGGGTGCCGGGCTCCGCTGTGCCTGCGTTTGCCCATGCCTCTGCACAGTCTTGTCCAGGGACTTGACGCTGTGTGCTGGTGGGAGAGCGGCAGGCTCTGTGGATTGCCATTGGAGGGGGTGTTAGGAGAGACTCTTCCAGGGCAGGAAGAACTCCCAAGCTGGCAGGCCAGTTCACAGTGTCCAGGCTGGGCTTAACTCTCATCAGCTCCCTGTTTCTGCCCTTCTTGCTCCTGCAAGGGTGGGTGGGTGGGCAGAGGGGAAGTCGGGAGAACTCCCACCAAGAGGGATAAAAACGGAGTGCAGGAAGGTGCCGAGCTTCTCCACTGCTTCTCTCTCCTAAGCCAGCCTAGATCTAATGGGCTGGGGCTGGGGCCTGAAGGGGGCTTTGAATAAAAGGCCCTCTGCAGAAGAAGCCACTCTTTGGCTTCCGACCGGTTCTGAGGATGTATCCCTCCTTCAGCTCTGGTCCTTGTACTCGCGCCTGGCCGGCCAGGGGGAGGCGGAGGCAGAGGATCCTGAGACAAAGGGCGACGTTGTGGGGTGGGGGGGGGGGGGCGGGTGGAATGGGGATGGGTAAAAGAGAGAAAGGAGTTGTGTGGGGGACTGCAGCGCCCCCCTCCTTCATTGTCACCAGCCTGGGAAACCAGGGCTGAGCAGGGGCCTCTGCGGCCGGTAGCCCCTTTAGGGGCAGATTCTCCTCCTGCCTCGTAAATTATGCCGGTCCAGCCTCTGGCCGGCCGTGACCGTGAACGCCAGCGGGGAAGGGAGAATCAGCGGCGGTAGCGGCGGCTGCCAGAAACTCTCCCGGCCAATCAATGCCGCGCTTCGCAGACTCTTTCATAGCCTCTTGGGCTTCCTGGAGGGCCAGGTGGGGGTCCCTGGGGTGGCTACTATGCCCGAGGCTGCGTCCGCTGGGCTCTCAATTCCGCGCTTGCGGCTTCCGGTCCGCAGCCGCCTAGGCGGCAGGAAGACTGCCTGGCAGCACACCTGTGAGCGAATGGGCGGGCAGAGGCGTCGGGAGAGGGCTGGAGACCAGGAGACTTTTCAGGCAGCCCGCCCCAGAGGGGACTTAAGGCTGATGGTCGCCTTGTCCGCAGCCGGCTCTGTCAAACGCCTGTGCCTCGGCCCCTTCGGCCTCCAGGCCTAGAGGACGAGACCCCAGCGGACTTTACTGGGCATTAATGATCACGCTGTTCTCCCAAACCGCACTTCCTCCCAGGTTTCTCCACTTCCTCCTGCCCTTGCATAGCTACGCTGACCCCTGCCAATCTCTCCGCAGACGCTCCACTCTTGCTCCCTCCTCTCCGCCTCTCCTAACCCCAACCGCTGGGAGTTTGGGGAGCCTCGGTTCCACTGTCCCCACTTTTGCCTACTGCAGGTTGACTTCCGACCACGGAAGGAAAGTGGTGGGAGGGGGGCGCCTGGATTACCTTTGCTCCAGCTCCTCAGCCCCGGGCCCAGTGCCCCGGTCCCACTGCAAACCAGTCCTTCCCCAGCACCTCAGCCTTCCCTGCCCCTATCCCCTGCCTGCAGCTGTGGGCTTCCTCTCTCCTTGGCTGGCTTCTTCCCTTCTCTCTGGGACCTGGCAGGGCCTGCTGGGGGTGTGTGGGAGGGAACCACAAACAAAACAGACAAGAGGATGTCCAGGGAGGGCCTGCCAGAGATGCCTGGCGTTCTAAGCGGGGACTGGGTCCCAGGCAGCGCCCCCTCTTGCTCCCTGCCAGAGACAGGCTCAGTCCGGGGCCGGTGCCCGTGTCTTGCCGCCTAAAAGAAGGAGAGAGCTTGCTCCCTCAACAGAAGTCTTTTCTTTTTCATTCTCCGGTTCTGAAACCAGATCTTGACCTGCTGGTCACTAAGATTCAAGCGGTCTGAGAGTTCCCTCCGGCGCTGCCGCGTGATGAACTCGTTCACCAGAAACTCCCCCTCCAGCTCCGCCAGCTGCAACTTCGAATAGGGCTTGCGCTTCTTCCGGGAGCGGCTGTGGATCGGGTACCAGGGCGCGCCTGGGTGGAGACGAACCGGCAGCGTTGGCCAGAGGACCAAGAGGTGACAAGCCCAGTGCCCTCGGTCCTTCCCCAGCCCTTTGCACCTTGGCCTAACCGCCCAACCCCAGGCCTCTCCTCTCCCATCTCCCATCTCCTCTCTTCTACGCAGACCCCCATCCCCATCAACTCTCCCACCTTCACCATCCTCTTTCCCCCCTTTCACTCCTCCTGGCCTCCTCGACTGGACTTCCCACCGTAGTATCCCTGGACCCTCTGTGCTTCGAACCCCTCACTTCTCCCCAAAGCTCTCCTGCTCCGGGATATCCTGGCCCCTTCCTTTCACCTTCTCCAGGATGTGCTGGGTCCCTGATCAGCTAGAACAGACATGAATGAGCCAGTGGCCAGAGTAAACCAGGTCCACTGGTGTTTCTTAAGAGAGGGAGAAAAAATGTAGGTAACGGGAGTCTGTGCCAAGGCGGGGGGTGAGGTCCTAGAGAGCAGAGACCAAGCTCTCGGTCCCCACCCCCCACCCCTAGGCCTGGGGAAGTCTAGGTCAGAATCCCCTTCGCCGGAGCTCCCTGCCCCCTCTAGCCAGCCGCAGGTCCAGAAAAGGGGAATCTCTCCAGCTCTTTTATGGGGATATTTACATGTTTATAGGCCCTCCCCCCACCCCGCACTTCTTTTTAAAAGAAGCCCTTCCTCACCACACATTCTGTCACCCCAGGCGGCCCTAGCTCAGTCCTACCCTGCCCGCCCCGGTGAGCTGTCCGGTCCTGAGTACGCCTCAAGAGTGGGCCGGGGTCCTTACCGCTGGCCGAGAGCCCGCCGCCGGGGTTTAAAGGCGATACCAAGCTGCCCGGGTCGCCGGCGCCGGCGCCCTTGTTGCCCTCGTTGAGCAGGGACGAACTGGAGTCGGATTCCAGTGACTGGCACGAGGGCGGGTCGTGCGGGGGTCCCGCGCCCCCGTCGCCGCCGCCGCCGCCCGCCGCGTAGTCGTACTTGAAACCGAGCGCAGGGGGCCCCGACGGCTCCAGCGGCAGCAGCGCCGCCCCCGGCCCGACTCCTGGGCCCGGGTCGCGCCCGCGCTCCTCACGCTTCAGGCCCCCGCCGCCCTCAGCGCACGGCTCGCGGTAGTAACCCTTGCTGTCCTCCACGCGCGCCAGCTCGCACGTGCGGCCAAAGGGCGGGTTGAGCGACACCGGGCTGCCGAGATAGGGCTGCGGGTAGCCATTGCAGGGCTCCGCCGACGGCCAGGGCAGCGAGCACACGTTGTCACGGCGCGGGTAGGACAGCGAAGGCAGCCCTGGCAGCTGCGCCCCGGACGCGCGGAAGTTGGGGAAGTAGAACGTGTCTCCCGTGTGGATGTTCACCAGCGGCCCCACAAACCCGGGATTCAGGAGATTATGCTCGCCCATTTCCGCGGGGCCCGGCCGGCAGCTTCTACTTTATTGCTATCTGACATTAAACATAGTTAAACCTGCACCGGCCACCCATTGGCCATCAGGCTCACGTGGGCGCCGCCGCCAGGGGGATGGGTGGGGACAGCGAATCCCCCCACCTTGCACCAACTCCAACTTCCCCCTTCCCCACTCTGGGGTGGGGGGGGGGAGAGACAAAACTCGGGGGCAGATTTAGTCGTTGGTTTCTGGTTTTTAAAAATATCATAAAACCTAATGCAGATAGTGAGTCAATCGCCCGACCCGGGGCAAAAGGGAAAAAGCCACACCAAAAATCCCTGCACATACACACTTCTGCACCATGCACCCCCCCCCAGATGTATTATCTTCTCGCCAACAGCTGGCCAAGCACAGCCTGTCCCTCTTTAATTAGCTCCTTTATTAACTAAAACCGTTGGAATTTACAATATCTCCCCAATAAATTACTATTAGATATTGTGTCATATAAAGTTTACTGGCTGTTTAAGGAGACGGATGAGCCCTTTGGCTCGGGGTTTATTTACAGTAGAGGCGAAGTGGGGGTAAGGACAGGTTTCCCTGCCACGGTCTTTCCCAGCCCTGCTACTGCGGTGCTCCCCCTCCTCAGCTCTATCTGCACAGGAATTTGGGGGGACACTTAGGGTCCTTTCCTCCAGGAAGGACTATGAGAGAATTGCAATGCTGGGTATTCCCACCTCTCCCCCCCCAAGCTGGAAGCCACCCTAGCCTCACATTTCTACTCACCATTATAGGACAGATGCAGAAAGGAAGCAGGAAAAGGAGGTGCCCAGCTCGATGTGGACTTGACTACCTGCTCTTGAAAACCTGGGGGCCTGAACTACTCTTCCTTGGGACTTTTGTGGGTCACATGAGTTTCTGGGGGGTCTTCCGGAGTCTTTGCAGCAAGAGGCTCTGGGACTCCAGCAGAGCTTGGGCTGGCCTGAGAGGCTCCTGATTCCCACTTCGGAGTAGACCCCCACACTCCAGAACCATCTAAGCCTGCTGCTGGGACCATCAGATGGCGGTGCCAATGTCAGTAGGTGTGCTGGGGGTGAGGGAGAGGGATCCGGAGAATGATCTTATTGGGGGCTTAAAATTATATTTATGGTGCTAACCTCGGCAGCTCCTTTCAGAAAAGGCTGAAAACCCGACGCTGGCCATTGATGAAATTAATCGACATCTGGAAACCACAATCTGATCTCAACCACGTCCACAGAATACAGATAAGCGGATTAAAATGAAAAACAAAACAAAGCCTTCAGCACTAGGTGTATCCTATTGGTGCCTAGTAGACAAAATACTCGGATTTCTATTTGATTGTTTCAGGCTCCTCTACAATATGAACGGCTTTAAGTAATACAAAGTCCAACAGATAGTTCAGCAAACGTCTACATACGGGGAAACATCAGAAGAGCTAGATGGAGAAACCGAGGGTCTCCGCGAGAATCGGGCAGAAAGCAACCCACGTAGGTGAAAGTTAAGTATCTGAGAATGAGCTGAACCTACAAAAGCAGATCTAAGCTGAGGCTTCTCATCTCCCCTTTTCTCCCTCTCTCCTCTGCAGGACGCGGCAGAGAGAAACTCAGATTCTTCGAATTCCACAGCTCGCCAGGCGATTTCATTTCCTAAACCCGAACTGCTCCCTCGGACAGAAATTTGCGAGAGCGTCTCCCCCTGCCCGGCGCAGCTCAGAGCTCCCAGCGCGGCGCCCGCCCCTCGCCCCGCTTCCCCTTCCCCTTCCCCGCCCCGGCTGCCCCGGCTGCCCGGCCAGGCCCCTCCCGCCGCCAGGAGCCCGCCCCACGTCCGCCGGGCCCACTTGCCGGAACCGAGGCCGAGCGGTGAGATGCTAGCCCCGTGCAGTCACCTCCAGTCAGAACCGCGCGAGCCGGGGCGCGGAGCGGCGGGCAGGAGACAGCCTGGATTGGCCTTTTGGTGCCTAATTGATTACGGGGCTGCGCGGCTGCAGAAAGAAGCATCCCTGCGCCGCAAGTTCCACGTCACAGCATCTCCAACATTCTATTTATGCCCCCTTTCCGAGATGCATTGATGAGCACCACTGAAAATTTAATTTTTAAAACATTTATTTGGGGGTGAGTTGGGTCCTCCAGATTAAAAAAAAAAGGGTGTGTGTGTGTGACTTGAAGATTGTTGCTGTTTTCGACCAGAACACTGCGCAGGCAGCAAGGTCTCCAGGCCTCCAGGCCTCCGTGCTCAGCCGCTATTGTTGGTGTGAGGGATGCCGAGCTGAGCTGCGCGGAGTAATCATTAGTCCGTGTGGGGCAGAGGCTTCTGCCCATTCTCTTTTACTCTTCCAGATGACTCCAGTCTCCTCGAGAGGGGACCCCAGGAGGAAGGCCTCAGCCTCCCCGTGTCCCTCCCTAGTTGGAAAATCTCAGGCCCAGAGCCCGGCACGCTGCCCTCCGGCCAGGCCGCTGAGCACACAGAGCCGCGGCCACAGGGCGGCAGATAGAACGCTGGGGGAAATGAGAACGGAGTGAGGGCTTTCTTCTTCCAGTGTCTCCCAGTCGGATCCGGCCCCAACTGAAAAGGCCACTTTCCCCAGGTTTCGGACTCTGTGGGCAGTGGCACACGCACACATCCCTCCTGGTTCCGTGCAGCTGGCCCTGCTTCCTCTCAGGGAGAGCCGCCGAGAACCACCAGCCACGTTCGCATCCCGGGTCCAGCTCCTCGAGGCCCATCGTGAGCCTGAGGGTTTTCAGGATGCCGGCGAGGACCCAGGCAATCCCAGTGCGCCACCGCTGATCTGTCCACCTTCAGGGAACCCAGCCACACACGCAGCTCGGCCCCTGCCTTAACCCAAGCTCCCACGAACAGGCCCCTGAGCGCCGCGCCCAGCCTGGGTCCCCGGGGCCGGCGGGAGGCTCGGGTGCGAAGCCTCAAATTTAAAACCGGCCTCGGCGGCGGGAACCGACTGCGGCTGAGGGAGGGGGACCTGGAGGGACTCGCAGCTCAAAGCGCCGGGTAGCTGCGTCTAACCGAGAGTTTTATCCAGCCGCATTTCACAGCCCACATGCAAAACTATAATTGGCCAGACCCAGGCTCTGGAACCGCGGAGCGATCTGTGCGTCCGCTCGCCCGCACATTCATCAAATCACAAGGTTAGTGGAGGCGGCCAGCCTGCTGGCCCCTGAGCCACGGGCTCCTGCTGTAGCTGGCCTGACTCCACCATGCCCCGCTCATTAACTCAGGGGTTAATTATAACTGAAGGCTAGGACGCGGCCCAAGGCTCTCCTTGAAGACCCGAGGCAGCCCTCGTGCTGCGGCGCACCCACCAGCTGGCCCCCGCGCCCCCTGTCTGCATCCCTCCCGCGTCCGCGCGGGCTCGGGTGACAGGGGCCAAGCGGCTGCGGGAGGCTCAGGCCACCGAGGAGCGATTGCTAGCTGCTGTGATCTGGCTCCCCCACCGACCCCAGGTCAGAATTATTCGGCGCGGTGCTGCCTTCTCCACGGTCAGTTGAGAGGCCTCGGTGGCCCAGTTCAAGGTCACTGCCTAGTTTGCAGAAAGCGGTTCTGCCGCGTATGCAAATGAGTCAGGGCCTGGGTCCCCGATGGGGGGTGTGTTGGCACTGAGCGGGCGGGGATAGGGGAGAGGAAAAGCGGCCGATGAGGAAGGTCTGGACCCCCATCCGACCCTTCAGACCTCTCTATTTCGTTCCTTTGGGGCGGGTCCGCCTTGGTTCAGCATCTTTGTCGGGTTCAGACAAGGCTGAGGGATGGAGGTAGGGGGACTCCGTCTCCTCTTTCTTCCCTTCCCTAACTCCTCCATGGGTCGGAGCCCACCTTGGTTCCCAGTCACCCCTCCGGGTGTCCAGGACTTAAGAAGAAAATAGGGAGACCCCTTCTCCAGGTGCTGCTTTCTAGGGATCTGCAGCCTGACGGGAAGAAGGGGGGGGAGGCTTTAATGGAACCTTGGGTGAGGGGCCCAGTCAGGCTTTCAAGCTCACACAAGAGGCCTGGGGTCAGCAGCGAGCTTCCTTACCTCCTCTAATCCTTCTGCGGCATCTCTGGGCCCGCTCCCACCACAATGGCCACTCAGGAAATGAAGGGGGGGTCCCAAGCGGGGACATCTGGAAGACCATGTCTCCACCTCTCACCTGAGTATCCCTAAATGGGCCCTCTTCCCCCCTTTTCTCCGTTCTTTCGGCGCACCAATGGTTAAATAGTTTCGCGGCTCTGACATTTTCCCCCTCCGCCAGCAGAGGATCTCCTCCGCCTAGTGAATTACTGAGTGTCAGGAAAGGTGTGGGGACCAAGTTTAAAAAAAAAAAAAAAAGAAAGAAAGAAAGAAAAAAACCACTCCCATCAAACGCCACACCCACAGCCGCCTGCACCGTATCCGGGAGCCCAGGGCCTGGTCTCCGCGACCTCGAAGCTCCGTAAGGGGTGAGGACTACCCGAGTGCCCTCTGCCCCACAGCCAGCGGCTCGCAGTGACCATGGCTTCTCGCCAGGCCTAGCCCTGGGGAGAGGCCAAGACATGCCTGGGGTCTACTCTGCCCAGCCATCCACTGCTTCCCAAATCCAAGCCCCAAGTCCAGGGCTGGGAGGGGGTAAAGGGGGGTGCGCGGGCGGACTGGGGTGGGGGCAACCGGCCCAGGGGGCGGGTGGAGGTTGGAGACTGTGCTGCGAATCTCGAGGCTGGGCTGGAAGAGCGGGAGTCTACTTACCTTTGGAGACAGAAGAGGTTCAGAAGGGTGCGGGGCGGGGATTCTCAGCCTCTAGAAACCTTCTGGAAGCCCCCTCCCCAAGGCCGCCGCCGGCCCAGCCTGGTATCTGAGAAGGGCGGGGCGGAGGAGGCGGAGGGAGCGGCCAGCGGTAGGCGCGCGGGAGCTGAGTTGCAGAACATCTCTGGAGAGGCCGCCTTTTATGGGCGTTATTAGCGCCCCTGTCTAGACTGGAGACGACACCTCCTCTGTGTGTAAACAGAGGCGGCGGGCCCTGGCGGGAAGAGGGATGGCGCGTCAAGGGGGCAAGCGGCCCTCCCCTTCTCTGGCCACCGGAAGATCAAGGCCTTTTCCACCCTGCCCCCCTTCCCTGTGTTCCCTGTGATGTCAAGGTCAGAAAGACCTAGTCACGGTCAAGGCTAAAAGAGGAAGAGCCTGGTTGGTTGTGAAAAAGCTCTGGCCCCCTCCTCCTCCCAGAAGCCCCTCGCTCCCCAGGGCCCCTCAATCCTCCACCAGCACAGGTCTGGATACACATCTGCCCGAACCAGCACTTGGAGTTTTTTTGAGGGGTGGGCTCCCGACACCATTCAAGTCGGACACAGGTGGATCCTAGGGTGGGGAGCTCGTTTTTGAACAGGGGGACCTGCCTCAGGGTTCCCAGCTCCAATCCCTGAAAGATGGAGACTGGCCCAGGGACTGCCCCTGCCTCACACCCACACTGGCCTGCTGACCCAGCCGCCTGTGGATCAGCCTCAGGAGCAGATGGTTTGGAGACAGTCGTGGAGGGATCTCCCTGAGAACTACTGGCCTTGCTCTCTCAGGTGGGTTCTTGGCTGTGGGACTACCGGCTAAAAGGCCTATTCTGCTGGCCCTGGGTCTGGGGACTAAGATGTGGGTGGGGAAGGGTTTTTCCCTCAAGCCCAGGAAAGGATCTAACTGAGACTTCCCTGGCAGCCTGGTAAAGTGACCTCCAGATGGAGAGTCCTGTGGGGTTCCAACCCAGCCAGGTTCCTTAGTCCTGGATGGGGGGGACAGGGGGAGGCATGGGGAGTGGGGAGTGAGACTGGATCATGAGAAAGATCGCAGGATCCTCAGTCCCAGAGGAGAAAGGCTGTTGTCTGTTTCCAGGGGAAACAGCCCTTCACACCTCCTGTATCCCGTTGCAACCTAATGTGTATTGCAGCCTCTCACACCAACACTAGGAGACTGGCCTTGGAAAGAAAGGCTACTTATAGATTTGAATAAAGAAAAGAAAACACACCCTACACTCTGAGATAACAACATTCCTACTTACATGCTTGCACACACACAAGGGGCAGTGAAGGCTGAGGAAATTCTCCACTCGTCAAAAGCTCTACACACACACAAACACACACACGTGGCTGCACACGAGTGTGCACATGCACACATACACCTTCACAGGAATGTCTCACTGAGTCCCCAAAGACAATGCCAATTCTTGGAGGAAGAAAAGTTAAGGGACCAACACAATCGGGAAAAGAATAATACATCTTCCCAACTTGGCCTCCCCAGAACACACACTCACAGGATACCTGTCTCGCACAGGAATGGCCATTCTCATGCTTGCTTACTCTTATGGGAGAGGCATCTCCAAAACATATCCAGGCACGATAACCCTCCAAAACCCATCCAGGCACATCTAATCCAGGGCGGGAGAGGGTCCTAAACACCCTGGCACACTGGGGCTCCCAGGGTCTCAAGGAACTGCAGTCTTTGCCTGGGTTTCCAGTGTCCCCAGGAGTCTGCCTGTGCTTCCTCCTTTTTTCCATCGCCCCCTTCTGGGGCCTTACGGAGGGTCCCTCTGTGTGGGAAGACTCGCTCATAGGTGTGGGTTTGCATGCAGAAGTGGAGAGATCCCTTGGAGAACTCCAGACTTCTCTTTTCCCCCAGTCTCCAACTTCCGCTTCTCTGGCTGTCATGGGACTAGCCAATGTACCCTTAACTCAAGAGGGATGGGGGCCCATATCAAGAGAGCCCCAGGCTTCTTGTCTACTCCGTCCCTTTTTCTGACACACATTTAGTCTTCGCCTCTTTCCACCTCAGGAGAGACTCGGGGTTCTGGGAAGATGTTAAGGTGGTGGGTGGGGAGATGGAATTCAGAACCAGCCTTATTCCTGGGAGGTTCACCTATTCCCCCCTTAACCCCCCACTTCCCAGCATGTGATTCTTTGATGGCTAACCCGGAGTTGAAATGGAGTAGAACAGGACCAGGACCGGCTGCCGCATCAGTAGCAGAGGCTCTACCAAGAGTGAATTTCTTGAGGCTCTTTGTCTGTGAGACTCCGTGGCGTGTGTGTGTGTGTGTGTGTGTGCGCGTGCATGTGTCTCACCGCCAGAAACGTTTATTTAAATAAAATTGTAAGAATTTCAACCATTGGGCAAAGGGAGATCGGAGAACTCTGATTTCCAACCCAACGCCTCCGGTCTTTCTGTGTCTCAGGAGAGAAAAAAATATTATATATAAATAAAAATTGCTGCAGTAAAGATTTAATCTGAGATAACATTGTTTTAGGCTATACTGCTTTTTAAAAGTCTCTTAACCTGACAACTTAACGATCTCATTAACTCCGCCAGATAGGGAGATAGGCACGGACGGACGCGACGGGGGAAACAAATTAGTGGCAGAGTCCACGCGGCTCCTGACTGCCTGGAAGACTGTGGTTCCCAGCAAGGCTGGAGAAGGAAAGTGGGGTTGGCTTAGTGAACTGCAGGACCAAAGGGTCCTATCGGCCTGATGTCTCGGCATAGATTGATGGAAGACAAAAGAGAGCAGCCCAAGAACGCTGAGCTTGCGGGCTACACGCCAGCAGGACAGGCTGTGCAGGCCCTTCCTAGCCCCAGCCCTGAACCGGCTACCCTTCTGGGGGCAGGAGGGCCCCTACCACCGTCCGCTACCGCCACAGCATCCAGCTCCAACTGGGTGCTTGCTGCCTTCTCACCTCCTAAATCCAGGCCTGACCCCCAACTATTAACCGAGGTCAATGGCAACGTACTTTTCTCACTCACCTGCTTCGGGGCCTTCCCAGTTGCTAATCACACCCATTTCTTCCCAACATACACTCATCTATTCTGAGGACGGCGTTTTTCTCCTGTCTAGATCACATCAACAACCCAAGTAACTCACTTTAGAAATGTAAGCGGAACAAAATAGGAGTTTGGAATTTACCCGGCTGGGGGTGATGTCTACATTCCTCCCCTTGCTCGCCCGGGCTGAGTCAGGGTATCAGGGATGGCCCTGACGAGCAAGAGGACAGAAGCGTCTTCAGAAGGAATCTGAGCGATAAAATCAAGGCAAAAAAAAAAAAAAGATTTTATTTTAAAAACAGGTTTGTGGGGTTCTTTTTCTTTTTGCATTCAGTACGTTGTCATTCAGACATCACAATACTATATACAGATACACACATTTTAAAAAAGCCTATTTCTGATGAACATTTCAAAAGAACACTGTTTTGTAATGCACCAGTGGGAAGGGAGAAGGTGAGGGGCCTCCCCCCCCTCAGCAGTGAGTTGGCCTTTGAGGAGGGAAATGTTAGGCGGTGTCTATATTAGCTGGTTAATTGGGGGCTGGTTATTTTGGCCTTCTGGAAGAAAACTGCTTTCCTCTGGACAACCAGTAAAAGTGAAAGTGTGAGGCTGTCTCCTCAGCTATGGCCTCCATGGAAGGGCAGCTGGAGAGGGGCTGTGCTGGGGGACCCACTCTCCATCCCATTGGAAGAGAAGTTTGTCCTTTCCTTAGAAAAACGTTCTGCTTCTGTGCCTGGCCTGATCCCCAGTAAAGAGTGGGAGAGGGAAAGAGGAAGGAGAGAGAGAGAGAGAGAGAGAGAGAGAGAGAGAGATTGATTTAGCAGCGTGGTTGGAGTTTCCATCTCCTTGGATCTCTGCACGTTGATGGAGAGCAGAACACAGGAGGCAGTGGGGACTCCAGAGAAATTCAGCTTCCTGGTTGAGGTGGGGGCGGGCAGTTCCCCCACCGATTCCAGCTTTTGTTGAAACAGGGAAGAAAGAAAACCTACGCGCTGTCTGTACTCCAATCACGATGCCAGATCCCTAACAAGTATCATTAATATTAACGCGACTTTTAAAATATGCACAGAAAATCTTAACTGGGAAATCTTGCCTAACTAAGGAGCGCGGGAGGGACTGGGAACAGGAGGAGGAACTGGGGGGGATGGTATGAGCTCACCAGGTCCTGCACCGAGGCCCCACCCTCAGGAGGGTCATCAACCTGCCTGGGCAAAGGATGAGGCAAGAATGGGGTCATTCGGGATCCCCCAACCCTGCTTTGGTTGGAATGATCGGGCTCTCTGCTGCCATTAGGTTTTCTGGCAAGCCAAGGTCGAGGGCAAAGGGATGTGGAGGCAGTTAGCCTTCCTCCCACAGCCCACCCACACCCACCTCCAAAGCTGTAGAGGCTAGTAGGTCCCATCTGCATGGGGGTGGGGGTTGAGGATGGGGTGGGGAGCAGGGGGCTGCGGAACTCGCCCTCGGATCCTCTCTGCCTCCCGCGACGCGGTTACTCTTTCTCGTTAACATTAAATATTCGTCCGCACCGGCGAAGCGTCCATCGGTGGGTTCGGTTATGGTACAAAGCGGCGACATAAATAGATGGGGCGGGTGGCCAGATGGGCGGTCAGGTGGAGTGGAGATGAGGCGCTTTCGATTTGCTGACCACCTTCTTCTCTTTGACCCGCCGGTTCTGAAACCAGATGGTGACCTGGCGCTCCGAGAGGTTCGTGGTGGCAGAGATGCGCCGGCGCTTCTCTTTGGTGATGAACTTGCTGGCCGCGTACTCCTTCTCTAGCTCCTTCAGCTGCACCTTGGTGTAGGGCACGCGTTTCTTGCGCCCTCGCCGATAGCTGCTCACCTCGGGCTGTAGGGGAACCACGTCTGGGGGGAGAGAAAGAAGGCGGGCGGCAGGAAGTGAGTCGTGTGTCTGGACCCTGGACCGACCAGGCTGTGCGCCCCAGGTTGCACCACCGTGTAGGCGCAAGGTTGCGGCAGGGATTCCAAGGGGACAGAGGGATTGCCCCCCAGTCCTTTGTGCCTCTGTTATGAGCAAGGCCACCGCTAAGGCGAGGTCACGGGTGTGTTGCCCCTAATGCCAACTTGAAAAGAGGGGAGGGGGCGCCAAAAACTTGGGAATCGAAATAACATTTTCAGGCAATGTTTAAAAAACAAGTGCAAAAAAATCCATGATAAACAAAATCACAAATTTTAAAATAAACGTGGGACCAGTAGTACTGATTTTTTTCTTTTGCCTCCGGCTCCAATATGGCTCTGCACAGCACTCATTATTAGACTCCTGTACCTGTAAAAGGGTCCCTACAAATTCCACCCTGGTCTGAGGGTCTAGAGGATTGCAGGTATTCAGGAAAATTCCTCCTTCCTGCAGTTAGATTATTTGGGCAACCATCAGTATAGACTGTGCCATTATCAGGGGGGAAATGTTCTGTTGTGTGTTTGAGGGAGAGCATGGCTGAGAGACAGCTTCGGTGGGCACAGACCACCAAGTGGGGCCTCATGCCTTTGGTCACTGCCTCTACCCTAGGAATCGGAGACCTGTACGAAGAGGTAGAGAAGAAAAGTATCCAGGTGAAGCCAGCCTGCCTGGGAGCCCATCGCTCTAGAAGTCCAATGTTGTGAGCCATTTAACGACATCCAAGGTAGGAGGTCCTGGACCTGAGTTGTAGGGAATCAGGACCCTGGAGGTAAGGGGTCCACACCCCAGGGTCTGCCCACCAAAGGAAGTACCAGGAGAGACCTCTGGGCTAAAACCCACTGTTCACATAAGTCTTCTACAAAAAGAACTCAGTGCCCCTCCTCTTGCCCCTACAAGTGTCCACTCACCAAGACAGCAAATTCTGCTCCAAAGACCTCTCCTCTCCATTCCTCCAAAGTTGAGGGAAACTGTGGCCATCGCATGCAGGAACACTAACCTTAAACCCTAAGTACCTTGTTATCCCAACCACTGCTAGTTCAATTTCTTTATGCTCTGTGAATTTCCCAGGAACTAAGAACAATATATTTCACTTATATCCCCCTTCCACTCCACTCTCATCCCTGTTAATAAAAAGGTCATGGCAACACTTTCAAGGGGAAGTGGGGAGTGGGGGGGGGACTATCTGAATAATTCACCCCTCAATTTAAAAAAAATGTCATTGTTAGACTTCTTCAGGTAAAAGCCAATGATGAGGACTGAATATTTGAGGACCCCCCTTCATTCTTAGTGCCCTTTGGAAGTAGAGAGGCAGTCCAGAACATAGACACAAAGCTCTTCCTGAAATGCTTGTTCTCACCCCACCCTCATAAAACACCTTCTCTACACCATTGCCATTAGGTCTGCTCTCATCCAGGAATACTTGTCTACACAGGCTGGAAAGAGAAGAGGGTCACAATCAAATGCAGTGGGAAATAAAGCACTCAGGAAGAATATGTGAAAAGGGGGGTTCCAATGGCCTGGTTTAGCTGTCGTCATGATGCCAATTTCTCAGGAAAATTGTTGGACTTGTCACCTGTGTCTGCCTATGTAGGAATGGGCCAAGGCTTTTTTTAAAAAATCTGAAACACAAAACAACTTCACTTTCACAGAGCTCCTTTGGGTTAAAAAGGATTTTTTTGCACCAGATAATCTTTAACCATCTCTCAGTCCTCAAATCTGTTTTACTCTTACAGATGTAGCCATGATTCAGGAGATGGGTGATTCTGGGACAAGAGTAACATGAAGACAGTAAGTAGTGATACCATGAGGTATCTGTCTTTAAAAAAAAAATAAATCCTTAGAACATTTTTTTCAGGTTTATTTTTATTAAGCCCAACTTACAAGATGAGGAATGTGACGCTTAGAGTGGGTAAAATGACTTAAGAAGCAGAGCCAGATTTTAAGCAGAGATTTTCTGACTCGACATCATGATGTAGTATGTTCTGAAATGGAAATAGCCTATCTTGTACAATCCAGCTCCAAAATGCCTCCTTTTCACTGGAGAGCAAAATGAGATAAAGTGGGTTTCGGTTCCTGAATTAACCAGCTAATTGTCCCTGATTTTTTATCTCATTTTCTCAAAATGCTCACAGTTACCTTCCCAATTTTGGATCCCCTAAACCCAACTCTAAATTTCTGATGAGGGTCAATCAACACAATCCTTAAAAATCAGTTTTGAAAAACAGATAACTGGTCTAAATTGGTTATTTTTCTCTATAGGATGCCGAGGCTTGATTTGCCCAAGTGTTTAATGGATCTGACCAAAATGTTGGTTGTTTTGGCCTCCTGGAAAAATACGTTCAGTCTTGCCTTCTCAAAGAAGCCTCCTTTAATTGTCCGCTGTCTTGTCTGGAAAGGAATTGGGATCCACAGATGTAGAAACATCTGGAAGTTTAGACCTCAAGTTGTGTCTATGCTGCCTAAAGTAAGTAGGGGACTTGGTTATTAATTTTACGATCAGGCCTTCCCTAACCTCCCTCCAGAGCATCTACACACACACACACACACACACACACACACACACACACCCCACTTCATACCTGAGGATCTAACAGACACCTTTGAAAAGTGAATAAAAATCAGATCAATGCTCAGCTCTAGCTTACTCTTGGGGTCCTGTGTATGGTTCCTACTGCCCACTGGCTCTTGACCACCCACTCTTACAACAGAGCTCTGCGCCCTGTAGAGGACTTTGTCCAGCCAGGAATCCTAGCTCCTCTTCTCAACCATAATCCAAAGCTTATCAGTAGGGACTTCCAATATGACCCAAAGAACCCACTATTTCATTTTATTGGTCTCCCCTAATCCTATCTGACTCTGTCTCTCCCTGTCCTCTCTGCCCCCCACCCCCAATTCTGATTCTATCTTGGAATTTTTGCTGATTCTCTTCTGGAATTTTTGCCTCTCTCTGTTTAAAAAAAAAAAAAAAAATCTATCTCACCATAGGAAGGAAAAAAAAAAAAAAAAGAGCAATGAAACAAGGGTCTCTATAATTGGGGGAAGGAAGAAGCCACAACACATCTTGGCTCTAATTATCTGGATCTTTCTGAACAATTGCCTCCATATCCCACACCAGCCCAGACTGCCATAGATGAGGTTTCTCAGAGCCAGAGGCGCTAAAGAGAGACAGTAGTGTTTATGCCTAGATGCTGCCGGAAAAAACCACAATTGCATAGACAGAGTTATCTGGAAATCTCACTACTTCTAAAAGATCTCTGTGTGGGTAGAAAGGTGGAGGGTGTCTGAAGATAATTTCTTTTTCATCTGCTTTTTTGCCTGGACGTCTGCACTCACTGAGATACACCAGCCTGGTTCTATTTCTACACAGGGAGTGTGTGAGCCCATAGCTGCTGAGACACAGTGGGTTTTATATCCATTTCCATGCCGTAATTTGCAAGTGTATTAAATCTCAATTGGGCTGTATTTTTTTTTTATTTCAAAGATATTTTTCTCTAGGAGGCTATGATCAAAAAGTGTTTATTCTGAGCAGTTTCCCGCCCCCCCCCCCGCCCCGGGAATATTTAAGATGTATATTTTGCTCAAAGATATTTCTGAGCTTCTCTCCAATCCTTCACCCCCACCTCCCTCCACATACACAAGGATGCCAGAGTATCCTTCTCTTCACCTCTCTAAGCTAAACCCATTGCCCATTGCTCTACACCTGTGCCTCTGCCCACAGTGGGCCAGGTGGCCATCTGCTCCCCTGCCCCTTGGCCCCTTGGCATGGCCTACCGGCTCCCCCTGCTCCAGGAATTCCTGCTGGACCCCTGTCTCCAAAGGAGTTTTCCATTTGGGTGAGATGGAGAATTAAAGGGCCGTCTCTCTGTAATACATGATTGTATACTTACATGTGAATTGCCTATCGTCTAGAAATGTGTCATCATGTGTTTCATATTAGGTAGTTAATAACAGAAATTATTCTATAAAAATATTATGGCCAATACAGAGTCGGTAACGCATGATACCAACGTACTAAAATTCTATCATCCTGCAATCTTCTGGCAGCCAGAAATGGGGTGTCTAGTGTGGGTCCCACCCTGATATTCAGTTGTGTTATACTAAGTAATCTCATAATATTTGCAAGAATGTTAGTTTCTACACTTTTTAACACCATTCAGTGATTTTTTTTTCACCATCTGCCCTTTCCCCAATCCCGGATGCAGAGGAATTTTCAGGCCCACCCTTAGGAGGTCTTCAGATCTATAATTCCCGGTGAAAATGTCCCTGGGCTCACATGTAGAGCCGGAGGCCCCTTTACATAGTATGGGGAGACATTTGTGGCTTCTCTGGGCCCCCCAGGACTCCTGTAGGCAATAGAATGGAGCCAGTCAACCCTCTCCCACCAGGCTCTGCATACAACTAGAGCAGACTTAGGCTCTGGATATGTAATTTGTCAGTGCAGTGCTGAATCCTAAGCTCCTGATGTGAATTTGACAAACCTGGAACTGACATTTCTCATCTGGGGAGTGGTGAGGATTGCAGGATCCCCTCTGGTTCAGTAATAGCCTCAGTTGAAAAACAAAAACAAAAACAGGACACTGGTAAATCCCCAGCACACACAGGCAAAGACTTAGGGGTCCCTAACCCGGGCCTGGATCCCAGCTCTATCCAGCACAGGTCTTCCGTCCCCTACTTCTCATCCTCATTCCCCTTTATCTGTGTTTGAAACATAGAAAACTCTCTTTCTCCCCGACATTTGGGGGAGTTCGTGGGGGAACACCCACAGGATTTGAGCTCAGTATGCCAGAGAGGCAAAGAAAATTTTCTATCCCTGGAGAGAGATGCAAACTCCCTTTTCTCTACACCCTCTCTAGAGATTTTAGTTGGGATCCCTTCATGATCGGGACATTCGTGGCGGAATTCTTAAAATAAATCAATGAAAGAAAATATTCTGCATTTCTTTAGAACCGACAAATTAGACCCCTATCCAAAAAAACAAAAACAAAAAAACCTGTCTAGTGCCTGAACGATCTTGAAAATTCAGGCGAGGTAGTTCTTATTACCCCCCCCCCCCCCAATTTTCCGTGAGTTGAGGGTTTTGTCCTGGTGGTTTCAGATTCCAAAGCACCCAAGGCCCACCCCACCCCCATTCCTGGCTGGAAGCGGGCTACGGGGGGCCAAGAGCCGCGCGTGAGACTGGAGCAGGCTGGGGGAGGAGGAGGCGAGCTCCCTACCAGAGCGGAGCCGGCGGCCCGGCGATCGGGCGCCTCTGATTGCTTCACTCTCGGCCGGGCAGCTCCGGGGAACGTGTCGGAGCAGATTTCTTCCCCGGCGCATTCCTCAGCGCAGCTCGCCGGGCCGGCTCCATCGGCAGCCCAGCAGAGCCGGCGCGCCGGAGCCAGACGGCGGGGGTGGCTGAGGCGCGGAGCCCCGAGGCAGGCGGGGCGGGGAGGGGTCCCTGGCGACGGCGGCGCTCGGGCCCCTTCCTTACCTGGAAAGGGAGACTTCCAGAGGTGGGCGGACTGCGACTGCTCCTTGGAGCAATACACCTGACTGTCCCAGCCGTTGGAGAGAGCCCAATGCTGGTAGCCTTCGACGGGGATGAGCGCGTCGTGACGCGGCTCTGGGTGCCCGCTGATCCCAGGCACCACCGACACGTCCAGGTAGCCGGGCATCGCCTGGTAGGAGCTGGCGAAGCTGGGGTAGAAGGCGAACTCCTTGGCCCTGGAGGACAGGTCGTCACCCGGCAGGGCGCCCGATGGCTCCGGGTATTTATCACCCGGGTGGTAGGCGCAAGGCTTTTGCTGCAGGTTCACGTTGTGCGACAGGCGGCAGCCGTAGTAGCTGCCACCGAACGGGTAGCCGTAGCCCAGGGTGGCGCTGGACGAGGTGGGGGGCGCCGGCGGCGGGGCGCACTGGCGCGCAGCCTCTGGGGCCGGGATGTCCGTGTAGACGGCGCCCTGTGGGGCGCCCAGGGGAGCCGGCGGGCGGCCCAGCACGGGGTGCGGAAGCAGGTCGCGGCAGTGGCTGGCCGGGCAGCTGCTGCCCAGCCCGTCCATGCTGGGGGCTTTGCCGGGGCTCGCTCCGCTGCAGCCGCCCCCCGCGCCGCCCGCGCCGCCGCCTCCCCCGCCGCCTCCTCCGCTGCCGCTCTCCGCCGCGCTGTCCTCATAGACGTACATAAGGCTCTCCGGCCAGCGCGGATGCAGGAGCAGCGAAGTCGTCATGACATGATCTGCTCGAGCTTTTTAAAAACTCCACTTGCCAGAGGCTGCGAGCTAGGGAGACACCTCGCTCTCTTTTCCCCTCCCCCATCCCTCCTCCCTTTCCTCCCTTCCCCTCCCCTCCTCCTCCGGGTGCTTCCACCTCCCTCCCCACAGTCCCTCTACGCATGCGGGGACACTTCATTAAGAAATCCGCCGTCTCCCGCCCGACTCCCCTCTGCACCCCTCCCGCGCCCGTGTGACGCGACCGGTGCACGTGACGCCGGAGCCAGGTCTCCTGGGGTTCCCACCCCTGGCGGTGGGGCGGGGCAAAGGGAAACTGGTCTCTGCTGATTGGCTCTCAGGAGGGGCAAAGAGGAGGGAGCTGGGAGATTTAAAGGGACAGGGCAACGCCCCCCTGGCAGGCCCGAGGGAGGGAGAGGGAGGAGGGGGAGGCTGAATTTGGCCGACGCAAAGGAGTCTGGAGACGCTAGGACTGTTCCTGGGCGCCTCCCTCTAGGTTTAGGTTTAGATCGTCTGTGGGGAAGACCGACCCCCACCCCAAAAAACGATCCCTGGGACTGGATTGGGGTTGGGGCTAAGGATAGAGGAGAAACTGCCTTTTTTTTTCTCTTAATAAATAAACTAGACAGGCGGAAGCGAGCGGGCAAGGCGTGGGGAGCCCTGGTTCTGGCCCTGGCATAATCCCCTGGAGCTCACGGATGGAAAGAACCTGACACCGCGCACCGAGACTTTGGTGTCGGGATTGTATTTCCACTTCCGACTTTCAGCCACTTTCCCCAAAGCCCGGGTTGTCTGAGAGGGACCCTTTCGGCTCCTTGACCGCAGGGCAGAGAGGGCTGGGAGGATGTGATAGCCCCAACCCACGACACAGACACACACACCAGTACACGGAGGGGGTGGAGGGATGCTCTTAGGGAAAATGGAGAAAGAATGAAGGGAGGAAAATGAGGGCAATAGAATAGACTGATATTTCAATGTACAATAGAAATAAAAAGCCTCAGAGAGATTTTCAAAGAAAAGGGCAGGGACGTGGGGGGTAGGGAGTGGGGGAAAGATACGGTCTAGAAAAGCTAAAAAGCCCGTGATGAGAACAAGAGCAAGCACTCTCAGATCGGTGTACAAAAGGAAACGTGGAAAGCGAGACAGGCGGCGGAGCTGCCCCTTTGGAGGGATCCTTCCCAGGCACAACTCAGTAAGACCCCAGAAGGACCGACCTAAGCCCCGGGGCCCCGTCTCCGCCCTCCGTGGCCTGGGCTGATCGGCCTAAGAAGGCCGAGGGGCAGAGCCAGGATCAACACAGTTCTCAGCTGGACAACGCCAAGTTTAGCTCCCACCGCTTTCTTGGGGTCGCTCCTTTTTAGTGTGGAGTGTCTTCATGTTTAAAAATTGCCCCCTATTTCAAAGAAAAAATTAGTACCAACTTCCTGGGTTCCCCCCCCCCCCAAAACTCCCCTCCTCCTTCCCAGTCTCCAGACTTGGGTTTCCTATGCCTAATTTAGCTCATCAGTAGAGTCACCCCTTTCCAGAGCGCATCTCCGTGGAATTGAGCCAAGTTCCCTTTCAGCACAGGGCCTCCCTGAGGAGAAGAGGTAATAAAGAGAGAGAGGAAAAGAGGGGAGAGGGGCTGCAGCATCTCCCTCTTCCCTGCCACTGCCACAGATTTTAAATGCTGGGTGCTCCTGTCCAGACAGCACACAAGCGGGGGCCGCGCGGTAGCCCCAGGCTAGTCCGGACCCACTGGATCCCTCAAACCTGAGAGCAGATGCCAGGTTTGTACTGAGATCTGGCCCACTGGCCGCCTCCTTTCTCCCTGTAAGGGGAAGGTGGTATTTGACGATGGAGAGCGCCCTGGGGTCGGTGAGTTGAGATGAGAACCGAGGAATCTTTATCAGTGTGATCTTCCTCCCGAAGGGTCACCTCAGCGACTGAAAAATAGGCTTTGGGCCGGGCTGGCAGGAGGAGGAAAAGACAGGAGAGAGGCTTGAAACGTAAGCTGCCTTCGCTTGAAAGTGTGTTGAGGGCAAGGATGGTGGAGGGAGAAGAGGGGAGCCAGGGGAAGGTGGGGTCTCGCTGAGAGCCGGCTTTAGGCTAGGAATCTGGCTCTCCTGCCTCAGGGTCCAAGGTCAAGGTAAAACAAGGAGAGCAAACAGGGTCTGGCCAGTCTAGACTTGGTCGTGTGACCTTGGCCCCCATCCGCCTGCTGCCTTGCTGCTGTGGGTGGGTGGCGAGGAGGCCTGCCGGCTGGCAGCCGCAGGTGTAGAGGTAGTGCGGAGACCCAGGCTTCTCCTACTGTGAAGTGCTGGGTCCCGTGGAGAACCCGGAGCTACGTGGACCGGGCTCTGCGGGGCCGCCAGGAGAAACAAAGAGCCTGAACCGCCCACCCCATTCCTGGGGCTCCCTCCCCAGTCCAGGAAAGCTCTAGCTCAATGCCAGCCGCCTCTTCCGCGGACCCGGACCCAAAGACACGCTTCCCCCAGCCTTTGGGAGTAGGGGGCAGGACGGCGGGAAGGATCTGGGTGCAGGGCGGCCCAGCAATAAATAAAATTAATAGTATGTTCTTTTCCAGGTTTATGTAAGGACATTAACTGTTCCTATTGCAGTGAGATATAGATTTAATTAACCCGGCAATTTTACAATTCCATTTATTAGGGGCACGATGCGGCCAAATTTTAGCGACGAGAGGAGAGGGAACCAAAGTCTCCTTCATCAAGAAGACCAGCCAAAGAAGATGTAGGCCCCCCCAAGAGATCTGGGGGTGTGGGAAGGCTGGAGGAAGAGAAAGTCTAGGGCTACGGGGGTTAAAAGCGTCCGGAGAAGTGTCCGCATACTCTGAACCATTCCCGGCTCTTTCGCTGCGTTCCCCAAGACATTTCGCGCCTGAAACTGGTTCCACGACAGGGGCGCGCCGGGAGCGGGGAGGGAGGCGGCTGTGCAGGCGCCTTCGGGCGGGCGGTGAAAAGTAAAGCCTGGTTGGTTAATTAACTTTAAGCCTGGGGTCGCTTCTCCCTCCTCCCCCGAAAAAAAAAAAAATGTGGATCTCGCTGAGACACAAATAAAACCAAATTAAACACTCCAGGAGAATGTGCACCACTGGAAACGTAGTAATTACATCTCCGAGGCGATCCCGCCCTAGAAAGCCGGGCGCTGAAACCCTCGGCCCGGCGCTCGCCACCCACCCCCCCCCCGCCCCCCACCGCACCGCCACACCTCGCCCGCCGGGCCGCGTGGATGGGGCGATGGAGCTGGACTGTGGAGGAAGTTTAGAGGAAATCAAGAGAAAGGAAAAGAAATGTGACTCCTCGGTCTCTCGCCGAGCTGCCGGTGTGGGAGTAAAGATGGAGCGTTTCATTAAATCAAAGGAAAATGGAAAATAGCCCCTCGGCCCCCGTCGGGAAGACCGGGCTCCGCTCTGGGGCTCCGCTCTGGGGCCCCTTTCTCAAAGGGACTTTTTTTTTTTTTTTTTTTTTTTGTCAGGGCTGGGCGGCGGAGCCACTCTGTCCTCTGCTTCCTCTCGGGACTGAGTTCCAGGCTCAGCTCAACTCTGAAATTCTTCTTTTCTAAGTCTCTAACGTACAAAGGAGATATTCAGTATGCCTTCTCAGTGAAAGTGCGTGTGTGTGTGTGTGTGTGTGTGTGTGTGTGTGTGTTTGCTCCAGGCCCGTGGATTTGGGTCCGTGTGCAGGCTGTATGCACTGTTCCAGCTCATGCCCTTGTGGACACAACCCAATGTGTTCATGAAGACACCTAGCTCTGGCCAAAATTCTCTGTATGCAAATAATGCTCTCTACTGGTCTGTTTCTCTCTTCCTATACACATTTCATTTGCATGCCCATCCTAGCTACCTATGCCTCCCCCAGGAAAACACTAGGAAAATGAAGAGGCAGATGTTTGTGCCTTTCTGAAGTTGAGGCTGGAATTCCTGGCCCACTGTATTAAAGACAAAGTCCGAGATGTAAGCTGGCAGTGCCTGCGGCAGGAGGGTGCAAGCTTCAAGGGCACATTTGAGCGCTGGGTGTAGCTTAAATGCCAGGCTGGGGAGCAGGGGGAGAGGAATGAAGTTGACGTGTCCCCTGCTCCCAGATTCTTCTTTCTGGAAATTACGCCTCAGTTGATTCCCCTTTCTTTTCTCCTTAATTTCCTCTGTTTCTTTCATATTCCCCAGGATTAAAAAAAAAAAAACACAAAAAACAAACTTGAAGCTCTTAAGCTCCTGCCCCCCCCAGTTTTTTTTTTTTTTATGGGAGAAATTCCAGTTTAAAAAAAGGAGGGGGTGGGTTGAGGCTGCTGGAGAACAAAGAGCCTCACCACCATGGGGTCTGGATTCTGGCCCAGACTTGGGGCCTTGGTGGGCGGGCATAGTTTGGGGGGCCCTTTCCTGTCCAGAACACGGGCTGGGCTGCAGAATGGAAAAGGAGATTTGTGGATGACAGAGGACATAGGGCTTGAACTATCCAGGAAAGAAAGGGATGTTCTGGATGGAGAGGCCACATACAAGAAGGGTTTGGGGAGTTAGAGAAGGTCTATGGGAAGGCACCCCTGAGTGTGTGTCTGAGTGAGACACATGCAGAGAAAATTCCTGGTGGGTTGCAAAGGTGAAGCAGGTGAAGAAGGAAAGAAAAGTGACTGACCCTGAAGCTCCCTGGCCCAGCCCAGTCTTCTCCTCTCCTTTTTCCCTCCACCTCTCTGGGCTCTGGAAGGTTTGGGATGACCCAAGGAGTATGGAGACGCAGATGCCACCTCCCAGGCACCTGGATCCTTCTGGAACCTCCTCTACTTTATTTTTTCCACCCCCACTGCCTGGCCTCAGAAAAGGGCCACCCAGACCTCTCCTCCCAGTATGGGAACTCACCTCCTGGACAGTGGCTGCCATCCTGGTATCTTCCATTTCTATTCTCCCTCCCTGGGCCCCCAGCTTGAGGGAAGATGAGACCAAGATGGCCGAGCATCACTTTGCTCCTAGTTTCCGGGTTTTCCATTCTCAGACCCAACCTTGCCTTGCTCAAGACCCCATTCACTTCCCTCTTTTAGACATGAGGGAAATCCACTCCCTTCTGCTGCCGACTTAAGACCTATGGTGATGGCCCCGAGTTTGGGGAGCCATATCAAACATTCCTGTCTGGTCCTGCAAGGATCCACACAGGAGTTCGGGTTCAAGCTGTTATCACCGATCTTTTCCTGGATTCTCCTCCAGCCTGCCCACAATTGTAGACCCTTCCTGGTGGTGCACTGGAGTGGGTAGGGAGATAAGCCCTGTCCATGGAGAACTGTCAGGAAACCTCCTCCAGTGGCCTCCAGGGTCCCTACCCCAGCCCTCTTTCTTCCACTGCTTCCCAGGCCCTGCCCTCCCAGCCTGGGCAAGCTCATCTCAGAACCCCTTCCCAGCCCTCCTCATCTTCTCCTTCCCTAGCGTCATCTCCTTTCTAATCTTCATCCCTCCTACTCCCTTTTCTCTTTCAGCAACATCTCAGCCTGTCACTTGCCCTCTCCTCACCTTCTGCCAACAAAAGACATTCAGAGAATTAACATGGAGTTAAGAAATTCACAAAGTATCTCCTTCCCCTTCTTGCCTCCCCAGAGCCTCTACCCCTACCCCATCCTCTGTTGTTGGAGAGAGCCCTCTGTGCCCATCCCCTCCCCCCCCCAAACACCTCCCCCTTTTAGGAAGCCCTTCAGAAACAGACAAATAAAATCTCTCCTGGTTTTAGGGCCTGTCTGCGAGGGAAGTCCAAGTTCATTTTCAAGTTAGACAAGGGAGTGAGGGGGGTGGGGAAGAGGTGGAGGAGTGTTTGCTGGGAGCTGGGTTTGGCTTTCTTGCCGAGATCTAACAAAGGCCCCTTTTGGTCAGAAAGCCAACACACCGAATGCTTGGAAAAGGCATTTATCACTTTCAATAATTTCCTCCATCTTTTAGGGTTTAGATTTGGGGCTTCTAGAAAGGAGGCTGACCAGTCTCTCTCCCTCCCTGTCTCTCTCTCTCTCTCTGTCTGTCTAATTTCCAGTTACTTTAAAAGAAGCTATGCAGAAGCTATAATGTTTTTTTCTCAGGACAAGGAGGGGTTGTGGACCCCAACACATCATTCTTCTGTGTCAAAGTAGACTGTTAAACCTGTCCCAAAGAATGACAAAATATAAAAGAGCTGAAAGGTTAGACATTTCACCTCTAACTAGGTGACAGACCCCCTTAATGCCACCGCTGGGAAGCAGAATATGGTGGAACCCTAAGAGGCAGATGGCGGAGGGTACACGTACATTTTATCAGGAGGAAGGGGGGAAATTCCACCCTAAATGGATTACAGCCTCATTCTCCACATGACCAGACACTTTCAGAAGCCACAGAAGAACATAGAGTCTCATCATTCTAATTTGAAAAGAATCAAGCAGGAGACAAGTAACTAAAGGACCTTCAGAAGATGCTTTATCAAAAGAAAGAAAATGTAATTTCCCCCATCTCCAACAAAGATGGAAGTGAAGACCCAAGGACTCAACAAAAGGGGCAGGGTGGGGGGAATAAATCACTCTTGGTTCAAAATAGCCAACCTTGCCTGAGATTTGTGGAGCAGAAAGGCAGGAGGGAGTTTGTGTGTCTGGGTCCTTGGAGCAAGATTCCAACTGGTGGTAATTAATTCAATCTTCCTGAAAAGATGTAATGTGGTGCAGTTTTAGTGACTGGTGGGCACCTATCACTAGGATGATATCCTTGGGGAGAGTCTGCTAGACTTTCCTTCCCTCACTGCCTCCTCCCTCTCACCCAAATTTCCCTTCCCTCGGGAAGTATTTTAGGATCACTTTTTTTTCTCTCTCTTAGTTGTGGTGTTGCCTTGTACATTCAGCAAAGTTGATGAAATCTAAAGAACCAGAAAGAACGGGAACATCTATTTTCTCTCTTCCCCCAAATTACCACACTTACTTACATAGTCAGGGAAAATTTAACTCCAATAAGAAGAAATACCTTTCAAGGCAAAGAGACCACCCCATGCTCCTCATACTTGGTGAACTTCCGTATTTCCAGGGAGTCTGATTGTTGAGTCCTGGCTTTTGGACACTACTGGACAGTTAGTGCCCATGCTGGGGAACATGTGTTGTGATGGGTGTGTATAGTGCTTGTATAGCATGGAGACATTTATGGGTTAGTCATGACAGGGGTGCCAGTTGGGGCGGACTGATGGAGTGGGTAGGGGTTAAAGGAAAGGACGTGAGCTTGGGGAGACTCTGTGGACCCACCACCTCCAGCTGTCCCCAGAGGTGGCCTTCCCTCCTTCCTCTAAGCCACCATAAACAAACGGATGTGACAAAAGACCATCCTCAAGGTTTGCAGAGATGCTTTCTTACGGCATGGGGAGGGAAGGACTTGTGCAATTCCTTGCCTACTCTGAAGGCTTAGGAAGATCCTTTTCTGCCAGCATCTGCGTTGTGACTTAAAATACTTGCAACTCTCTTTTCAGTGCTTGGCTTATTAATGAATTTCCCTCCAAAGAAATAATACAGATTTATTTATCTCTCCTCTATTATGGACCTATCATCTTCAGACAAGTAAGCACATAATAGATGCTTTGTTAGGTGTCGAGGGAACTTTAGATAAATATTAACACAAGATATGTGCCCTCAGATACCCCTATCCAGATAATTAAGTAATCTTTGTAAAAACTTTGAAAATATTTCCCTTGATTATGAAACATAGTCATGTTTAATTTTTAAAATATGAAGCCTTTAATTGTCTTTATACCCATGCTGATATGTGTGTCTGGGAATGACCTACAGTTTTGTGGGTAAAGATATACGTGGGCACAGACCTGTTTATTAATTCACTTCCACCGGTGTTTTCTCTGATGCAGCTAGCTATTAAGGGGAAATGGTATTCAAGCATATGAAAGGCATAAACGCTTTTTTACAATTTTATTTTTAAGAGGGAATAAAGACACCAGGTGTGAGGCTATCCAGGAGCAACTTCGCAGTGTGTGATTCTCAGATCCGTCCCCCACCCCTCCCCAGCTATCACTTAGCGGAATTCCGCGCCTGCGGGAAACCAAGTTGCCCTCTCGCCAAACTTGGCAGAATCCTGGCGTTGACAGGGTTCCTTCAGCGCATTTTTTTTTTCTCTGCACAGATTTTAGGAGATTCGGGTCACTTCCGGAGCCTGGATGGTGAGTCCCCTCGGCCGGAGCAGTCACGGCCGCCTGCCTCCGCCGGGAGCCCGGCGCCAAGCCTCTGACTCCTTTCCCTTTTCTCTCTGGATTGCTCCCAAGACCTGGAGAGTTCCTGGGGTTTTTTTAACAGGCTGGTTTGGGGGGGCTGTTGTTGTTTTGCATGTAGTAATTATTGAGTATTTGATTTCACTAACTCTGGCCAAGCTGAAGCTTGGCGAACGCCGCTTGCACACAGGACAATAAATGGCCGACATGGGAGGACCGCGGGATGAGCGCCCGCATCGGGAAGCGCCCCCTCCACTCGCTGCGGCCGGTGGACCGGATCCCTCGAGCCGGCCGCGATCGCCCCCGCAATCCCGAGGGATGCACTTGCGTGCACTCGGTGGGCACCGATGGCTGAGCGCACAGGTGGGTACGTTCATTTGTGGCTACGGCAGACTAACGAGGTTGCTGAGAGCTCTGGGCGTGGGGGGAGGCGTGGGCTTACCCAGTGCCTGGCCGTTCCAGGGAGTGCTTGAGTGAGCCTTGTGTTGGGGGGGGGGGGGGGGAGTCGTTGGGAGTCAGGTCCCTGTACTTCTAGGGGCTCCCGTGCCCATTTACAGGGTCACATCCTAATTGCAGATTTCTGTTGACAGCCGCCACGGCCGCGGGACCAGGAATCGGCCAGCTTTCTCTTCCTTCTCAGCCTCCGTCTGCTTGTTCCTGTAAAAAGGGCACCTCCCAAATGGGAAAGAAAGGGGGGGGAAACCCTATTTTCTGTTTCTTCTCCCCAGTCTTAGGATAAGGAAGCGGTTTAAAAAAAAATCATGCACCTACTAAGATTTTTCAAAAAATTTAGAGAGAATTCTTGGCTCAAAAAGAAAAGTGGGGAGCAGTGGGGGGAAAGGGCTAGAAGACAGAGGCAGGGAAGCCACGAGAAAAGACTTCTTCAAAGCTGCATAAGTTTTAGCTGGCACAAGGGTAAAGGAGAAAAGCAAATTATTCACATGATGGAAATCTCAGTATGAATTCCGGTATGGCTATGTATTTGTGGCATTTGCTGCAATGTATTACATGCATATGAGGCGGCATTGTCATGTTTTGTGTAGAAACCCAGGATGACAAATCCCCATCCAGTAGGACATAATTGCAAATGTACTTCTACACTTGTACTCGGAGTCTACAAATTTCCTATATTAAATCTTTTCTTTGGGATGCTCTTCCAAAGAGCATTGAGTGAGCGGTGAGTTTCTCTCTTTGAATATTGCCAGTAAGAAAAGTGGGCTCACTACCATCAAAGCTTAGTCCCTTCCTTGAAAAAGTTTCCCCAAAGTGATTTATCCTGGGAAGAAGAAAACCCAATCCTAAGCACCCACCCCCACCCCCAAGGTAACTGCTCCCTTGGTCTCAGGCCCTCTGGGTGCAGCCTAGCTCCTGGCTGGGTCCAGAGACACCCCCTTGGTCTCCACGCTGGCCTGTGAGGGCTCACTCCCCAGGCTCTGAACTCAGTAGGGATTTCTCAGATGCTCTGCCCACCTTGGAATAAGGATCTGAATCTACAGGTTCAAGTCAGGGGGAGTAATGCCCCAGATTCACCTGCAAGTGCATATTCAGAATAAGGATTATGTGGAGGGGGCTGGTCCTACCCACCTTTGACCACCCTGGAAAAAAACTAGAGCCCCAGAATGATTTCCACCAAGAAATATGTTTTCCATCGATGTAAGTAGAAAACCTTTGTTCTCCCCCTGACACACACACACCCACCCACACACACACACACACACACGCACATTTTGGTAACTTTATCTAGCCCTATGTCTTTTACCACAGTGGGAGCAGTCTCGTTCGAAAAATGGATGCCCCAGAAAGGTGGACTCGGTCCTTTTACACCAGAAAAAAAAAAAAAAAAATGCACAGGGGACCCATTGCACCATCTCAGAACACAATCCACCATTCTCTATTAGATTTTCCTTTTTTTCTCTTCTCCAGCGATGAGGACCCTCCCCAAGCAACCAAAATTCTCCTTGTCCTGAATTACTAAAATAACCAAAAGGCAAGTGACAGGAGAGGTTGCCAGAATTTTTCCACGATGTCGCTCTGATGATGTTTTTTAGGGTGCTGGAATATTGTCCGCCCACGTCCATGGAGAATCTTGCCGCTGTGACCCGCCCCCCGCCCCCACAGTGGACCTGAAGAGTGAGGTCCACGCTCCGTGAACAGGGAAAGTATTTGTAGTCGCTTCAAAATCCGCTTTGTTACACACCCCTAGGACAATGAAAAAAAACCCTCAACACCTCCCTCTCCACCATTTCTTCAGCTGTCATTTCGCACTTGAATTTTAAGTATCCAAAGCTGGTGGGGGGAGGTCCTCCTGCTTAATGCCAAAAAAGCATCTTTTCGTGCCCTCCCGGACAGAGCCAGCTCGGACATGCGTGGGGAGCGTCAGCAGAAAAGCCAGTGAGATCATAATCTCGTTCCAGATCTTTATTTTTGATATCAGTTGGTTATTTCCTTTTCTTCTCTCCCAGGGCCGGTCAAGGAACTCAGGAGTATTGCCTTCCTATCTAATTCCCCAGCAGCTTCGTCTTCTGCCCTCCAACACCCACGACCTCCTCCAGCCGAAATCAGGCGGAGGGAATAGCAGAAGCTGAGGGAGGAGAACAGGCTGAAGACTCGGCTTCTCCTCGCCCCGCAGCGGCGCGCGTTCCACCGGGCTTTCCCGCGGGCGACTTCGAGGGGTGCGGGCAGCGGCTCTCAGGGCTTTCTCTTTGTCCCCCACAGTGGTCCGGGGACCAGTGGTGCCCATGGTCTCCACGGAACCTAACGAGGCTTGGGGCAGTTGGGAAAGCGCACTCCTCTTCGAGGGAGCCCCAGAGGTTTGCACAGTTCAGAGGCAGAGGTCCCCACGTTCCCACCCTAGGACAGGTCGACCCTTATTTCTTCAACCTGAACCAAACGAAATCTGTCCCAATCAGAACCTCAGTTCCCAGACCGGGTGGCGACCGCCCGTCAAAGTGTTTGGTTTTTGGAAGGGAATAGACTTAAAGGGGGGCGAGGAACCTAATGGGGAGAAACTTGATTTTCAGACATTCCTAGCGGAACTTGGACGTGTTGGCGCCGCACTGGGGCCGGGCGTGAGCCCAGCGCCTCCTCGTCCTTTCCTGGAGCGGGGTCCCGCTGCTACGTCTCTACGGTGGGGGACCCAGTCACTTTCCCGCATTGGCCCTCCCGGGACAGACAGCTCCCGAAAGCCGCTTTTGGAGAGGGGCGGCCCCCTCTGCAGGCAGAGTCCGAGCTGCGGCCGCTGCGGGCGGTGGGCGGCTGGCCGGCGGTGGCGCGGGGACGCAGCCCCGCAGCCGAGCCCGGGGAGGTCTCCGGACCTTGCAAGCCTTCGGACCCGGCTTTCGCGTGGACGGCTGGGAGGAGGGGGGGGCGTGGTAAACTGAGGGATTGCTGACACCCCAAGCCTCCAAAGACCGCTCTTTGCTGCTTTGTAACCCCCAGAGCCGCTCACGCCTGAAGGCGCAGATCGGGTCCTTCTTAATTATGTATGGCATTGCAGGGATGGGGAGTCATTTCAACCCCGCGGTATCTACACTAACGGATTATTTCCTCCCCCAAGTCCTTTTCAATTTACTTAGGAAGCCTGGGCTGCTCTTTGCTTTAGGATTTGACAGACCGTCTCCCCTTTCCCCTTTTGTTTTACCAGAGTATGTTCCAGCTCTTCTCGAGAAACAGGGCAGGGGAGGGCGCTTAATGTAAAAGTCCATTGAAACTTCACACAGACACGAATAAGGTCGTGAGTGTCGCTCAGAATGGTGGGCTTGCACCCTTTGATTTTTAAGAGCGAGCTGGAGGCCCAGAATATAGGTAACAGAGGAGATTGACTTGCAGGAAACTTTGCCCTCCGTGATGGTTCCTGCCAAGCTGTTTGCTCTACCTCAAGCGAGACTCAAGAAGAGGCGGTGTTTTGTTTTGTTTTATTATTATTTTTTATTGCACATATTCAAACTCTTCTTGTGATGACCTCATCCCTGCCAGATGTGTCTTCTCATCCTACCAAAACGAGGCACTTAAAAAAAAATTAAATTCAGTTTGGGAATTAATCTAACGTGATACATGATTTTGTTTAGGGTCAAAGAGCCAGGCAATTCTTCTGACTTCACTGGTTTTTACTGGCTTCTGGGTCCACTGGCAAGTTTCACTGGCAATTCTTTTTGGTAGCAAAAAAGCATTTTTTTTTTTTTTTGTTTTTTTTGTTTTAAGAGTACTGTCCACTTCCAGGCTCCTGAAGACCTGGGGGCTACAGGCACATTTCACTATACAAGAAGTCAGAGGTTCCATGGGGGGAAGGAACCAGTCTCTTGCAAGTGGAAGGTCTCAGTAGTCAAGCTACACCAGCCTTGCCCATCTTCATGGTACCTGATTGTGGTTACTGCTGATCTTCCCCTGGTGTTTGCTCTGTTTCTACCCCATTCCACCTTTATTCTCCCCCATTCGTCGACACACACGACCTGGCGAAAAGTCTCTTTGGGGAGTGATGATCTTCCTTTTGAAGAAAAGAGCACTCTCACAGTTATGCTCTGTGTTGTGCCTGAACCACTGGTTCTCCATTAGGATCTTCCAGGATGGTCTCTATAGCAACTGCTCCAAATCTGGGAGCTCTTCTCCTGGGCTCACAGCTGGACTACATTCCCCAGCTTCCTTTGTAGTATGATGTGGCCATGTGACTGAATTCTAGTCAATGGAATGTATATGCCATTTCCTGGCCAAACCTTTTAACAAGTGGATGTGTCCCCATCCACCTCTCCCATGCTTTCTGTCTCCTTCTTCAGTATGGATGCTGGGCTCGAGGCCCTAGGGAATAGTGGACATTCATACTGGAAGAGCCTGGACCCCTGAATCACATGTAGAGGAGAGCTTTCCACTGACAAGAAGCATTTGCCTAGGACTTTACCTAAGGGATAAGTAATTTTCTATTACGTTTGAGCCACTGTACATTTTGGAGTGTATTATGGCCACCCAGTCCATCTTAACATACCCTTTAACAGACAAAATGCAACTTGATTTTTATCTTCCATCACCCCTTGTAAATGTCAATGGATGCTAGGCAATCCTTTTTGACCCTTGGATTAAAACCCTAGGAAGCCCCAAGACTCTTCTGTTCATTCTTAGGTAACAGATAGTCCTATAACAATTTCAAGTTATATACATAATTTCAAATCTATAGTTAGAATGTCCAGTCCGATGTATCTTCAAGACTCTGAGTTTGATTTAATGTGAAATCTTCTCCCTTCCCTAACTTGGGTTGCTGTAGCCCAGATGCTTGTGGAGGGAGAAAGGGGACGATTTTGGCTTCTCTATTTATTTATTTTTTCAAAGATTTTTATTTTTAAGTAATCTGTATACCCCAACATGGGGTTCAAACTCACAACCCTGAGGCCAAGAGTCACAGGCTCCGCTGACTGAGCCAGCCAGGTGTCCTTTGCTTTCTTTATTTCTTAACCTTATGTTTCTCTTCCTCTATCCTCAGCTGCCATTTCAGACTCACTAGCAGCTTGAGAGGTGGAGAGAGTGGGGGATGGGCTCAAGCAATGTTTTGTGACTTGGAGTTGGAGAGATAAACCAATTAAATCAGGGCTACTGTAGTGGAAGCTACATATCACCAAATGAAGCAGAACCTTAGCAATTAATTTGGTACATAGACAAGGGAGTGTAGATCTAGATGGTTTAGAATTTTTTTTTTTTTAATTTTTTTTTTCACGTTTTTTATTTATTTTTGGGACAGACAGAGAGACAGAGCATGAACGGGGGAGGGGCAGAGAGAGAGGGAGACACAGAATCGGAAACAGGCTCCAGGCTCCGAGCCATCAGCCCAGAGCCTGACGCGGGGCTCGAACTCACGGACCGCGAGATCGTGACCTGGCTGAAGTCGGACGCTTAACCGACTGCGCCACCCAGGCGCCCCTAGATGGTTTAGAATTTTAAGTAGATTTTATGAATTATTTGGTTTGGTATATTTCCATATCTAAATACAGAATCACTGCTTGCTTCGCTAGACTGTGTAGAAACGGCCCCAATTGGTCCCTTGCAAAGATGGCTGGTATGAAAGCATTTTCTCCAAAGGTGATGAAGATATATTACTTTGAATTGGTTCACCCATAACCCCACCCCAACCCCCATTGTCTTCCTAAGATATATAGACTAGACTCACTCTCAGGAAATAAATTCCCATTTTTTGGCCCCTTCCAACACTAGCAACTGGGCAGTCTCCTTCCTGCAGTTCTGTTTTGCATTCTGCTTCTTCTTTTATGGGAATCACAGCAGCTGTCTGATAGTCAGGATGCCTGCCAGACTCCCTGGCACTTTGGAGATATTGGCATCTCTCTTTATGACCAGTGCCAATCCACTCAGGCCAGCCTTGGGGTCACCAGGTGAAGAGTAACCCCGTCCAGTCACAGCATGCCAAGTGGAGAAAAGAAGTATTAATGATGCAGCTATCCATTGCCCATGGATTCTGCTTGGCTACAACATTTTAGGGCTATCTACGTGCTGACAAAGAAGAACTTCAGTGGGTTATTTCTTTGGTCATTTGGTCAGTTCCAAATATCTAGATATGTGGAGGCGAGTAGACGGATTAACCAGATGACATTTTCCTCTGCTTCCAACCAGTTGCCTGGCATTACATAGGCCATTGGTAAGTGTGTGTACTTTTGACTGGCACCAGCATTCTCTGAGCCTGAGCTGGGGAAAGAGCTGTAGACTGGAATGTGCATAGACAAAAAGCATTGAAATCTGGGGGTGAGACTCATCTGAACTTGGAAATCTGCTTACCATTGTGATCCAAGAAGAATTTTGAATGTCTACATTTCGTTAACAGGTAAGTCCATCTGGAAATTACTCTCGTCTCTGCAAAGAATGTAGATTGTGTTAAAGATTGAGTTACTCATCATGGTTGACCACTTGGCCCACTTTCTCTGGATTATATCCAGTCTTCTTAGTTTTTCAAGTGTACAGCAGGTTATGCTCTTACCATCATCTTCTTTCTGGGAACAGTCATGGAAAAGGCCTGATGTTAGAAAGGAAAGGTTGTGGGTCCATATAATGAAATATTATTCTGACAGTGAGGGCTGTTAGATAATGGAATGAGAATTGAAGAGTATGATATATATTACCTTTGTGTAGCACTTTGAAAACCAGATCTTTCTAATTTACCTGAGCAGAAATCTATGGGTACCAGGCCAGAGACAGGGGCATGTCCAAGATGACCTCTCAAGGCTCTGTGGTGTTTTTTTTTGTTTTGTTTTGTTTTTTGCCTTTGGCTTCTATAATTTTCTGACAACAGCTGTACCTGTAAAATGTGTCAGATTCAGTAGCAGGGTCAGGGGCTGCTGTCATTTGGCAGACTTCAACAACATGACCCTGGCAAAGACTTTGGAATAAAAACATCAGGAAAATAAACACTCAATGCTCCATAGCCAGAGGACCGGCTGGGAGCTGTCAGGTTGAAATACTAGTCTATTTGGGAAGGGAAAGAACAGGAGCAAGGCCTCCGACACTCCTCTGCCTCCTAGCAAATACCCCTCTAGCAGCAGAGCTGATGCCAAACACATCAAATTAATTAAGAAAAGAGATAGGAGCAGTATCAAGGCCGAGCTTCTACTCCAGCCAGTCTGTCAATAAATGCCCTATCAGGAAGGAGGCACTGCCTGCAGGAGGGAGGGAACCACTACAGAACAAGAGATCAGGCCAGTCCCTCCCCTGGGGAGCCTACCCCTATCTGTGTGTGGAGATGGGACAGAGACTCGGGTCACAGAAGGAAAGGTGAGAAGACTGAGCGACAAGAGGGCAGAGGGACATCCCTGCAGGAGGAGGAAGTAGGGGAGGAGTGGGAGCTGCAGCAAGGTGGGAGGAATCAAATAAGGGTGTGATCCCCAAGGAGGGGAGATGGTTCAGAGCTGGGGAGGAACCTGTAATGGAGTTGAGGGCAGAAGTGGGAGGAGACTTGCGTCCCACAGTTGGGCAATGGCTTATGCAGTTTAGAGCCTGGAGAAGACAAGAGGTGTGTTGGTGGAGAGAGTACAGGAGTCTGGTTGAACAGAAATTGTGCATCAGGGAATCATGGGTGAAAAGGCTGGGAAGCAGATGAATTGAAAAGCTGGCAGGAGAAGATGAAGCAAACATGAATTTCTGGGTAAAGGTATTTATAACAAACATGCTGACAGGGGAAGAGGACTTTGCTCTACCTATCTTTCAGAAAAGAGGTAAAATCTAAGCAAATGAGAGTGATGCAGTCACTTCTGGTCAGCTTTATGGGACAAACACGGAAAAAACAGGCTGCCTCATTGGTATCAGTCTGAAGTGGCTATGGTATCTGCCAGTTATAACAGGAGGATCCAGGGAAGAGCCAGGGATTGGGTTGTGGCATGTGCCTACCCATATGTCTCTGTGGTCTGTGCATATATGTGTGTGTTTAAGGCTTTTATGTTCTGGTTGTGTTTCTTCTTGAAACTTTAGAAGAACATGCAAAATAGCCACCAACAATAGACATTAGACATCAAGTTAGTAGGTAGACTGATTGATAGGCTCTGAGTAACATACATCCATGGAGGAAAGCATAACGCTAACCCCTCTGCCCCATACACACGTACATATTCACACACAGAGATGCTGAATAACATTCATGTACATATTAGAAATGCACATGTATAAAAAGATACACCATTTCAGATGTGGATAAAGACACAAGATATGGAGTTACTGGTATTCATTTCATAAGTATACTATAAAAAAGACTAAGAGAATAGTAGACTTAAAATAGCATTAAAATCGTCTTATTTTTGTCTATAAGAAACAAGAGCAGGGGTGCCTGGGTGGCTTAGTCGGTTAAGCATCCAACTTTGGCTCAGGTCATGATCCCTCATGGTTTGTGGGCTCAAGCTCACATCAGGCTTTATGCTGTCAGTGCAAGAGCCTGCTTTGGATTCTCTGTCCCCCTCTCTCTGCCCCACCCCTGCTTGTGCTATCTCTCTCTCTCAAAAAAAAAAAATAAAATAAATAAACTTAAAAAAAGAAACAAGAACAGCTAACCAATTACTCCAAACAATATAATGTCCCTTTTCTGAAAGAACTGTAGGATATTAGTCCAATCTCTAACCCTCACTAGCGCAGTACTGTAGAGGAAAGTGCACTGAATCTTGCAGGAGTCAAAAATACGATTATTAGTTCACATCTGTCCCTTACTAGCAGAATATCCTTTGGTAAGTCATTTTCTCTCTGACTCTGTTTCTTTATCTATTAAATGTGAAAATTGTTTATAAAATCTAAGATTCCCTCTACCTGTAATCCTAAAATATTTTATATTATATCACACACACACACACACACACACACACACACAATGTTATCCAAGTGCCTGGAAGTTTTGGGTGGGGAATAAAATTAGAAGATAACCATAGTTGACTACAAAATGCCCAAACAGCTTTTCAGTTCTCTTCTCTAATGACAAAATTCCAAGTATGTTTTCTGATATTGGGAAGTCCAAGGGATAAATGACTTAAATTTTCACCTTTCCAGAACTGGTTGGTGTCATACAGACAATGCACCTGAGCACGAACAGGCCTATAGTCACTTGTTCTACACAAATGTTGGAAATGGGTTCTTTGATTTGATTACAAAGTTATACAATGTCAAAACAATGGGATGACTTAGTCAAATCAATGAAAAAAATCAGCCACATTGAATGGGGCCCCTGGGTGAGCAACAGACTCTTGATTTGGGCTCAGGTCATGGCTCCAGTATTGTGGGATCAAGCCCCACGTTGGGCTCGGCACTGAGCGTGGAGCCTGCTTAGGATTAGGATTCTCTCTCTCCTCTCTCTCTCTCTCTCTCTCTCTCTCTCTCTCTCTCTCTCTCTCTCTCTCTCTCTTCCCCCCTGTGCCCTCTCCCTCACTCACATGCTCTCTGTTTATAATCATAATCATAATCATAATCATAATTCTTTTTAACATTTTAAGCAGATCCAGTCTTTATGTTATGACTACATACCCATCTCCACCATAATCCCTCTTCTTTATGGATTTCTCCCCACTTTCACCCCCAACACCCAGCAGAGTATCTGCTCCCATCTTCCGAAGCAGCCATGTTCTGAAATTCTATTAGTATGCCGCTATACCTTAATGCTCCACATATGTGTGCGTGTGGAAGCACACACAGACTGGCAAATAATAGCATGCTCTCTTTTGACGGCTCTAGTAGAGTTCCAGTACTTATAAAACTGTTCCGTTGCACAAAAAAAGAAAAGAAAGAAAGAAAGAAAGAAAGAAAGAAAAAAAAAATGGTCTACAGCTGGTAAACTTCATCCTGAATGTCAACAGGGAGCTGATCCCATAATACAACAGCCTGAGATAACATGTATCACAAAGCCAAGCCTGGCTGTGATTACTTAGCATTTATATAGCACTTTATCTGGGTCCTGTATGTCAGCATCATTAAGGGGAGATAACTCACCAGGAGTTACAGCCAAGAAAAAAATTCATGACCAAAAAGGAAGAAAGAAGGGAAAGCTTAAAGTATCAGTGATTCCGTAGGGGCTTGTGGTTGCTCAGGAATGGGGAGGGACAAAGATGCTATTTATAGAGGACGAGGAAAGCTCTTTTGTCTCTCCCCTGTGAACAGGATGACTGAGGTGCAGAAGGAGAGAATGAATTCAGACTTAAGGAAGAAAAACCCTGCCAGGGGACTTGCTAAGCCTAGGAGTTTGACTTAAAGACTTTGTAGTTTGTCTTCTATAGCATCTTAAATCCCAGGGAAATTATCATCTAGCAAAGATTGTGAGTAATTGTTGGAGGGTGGTTCTGTCTGGAGGCAAAGGGAGGGACAGGATTGCCCTTTTAAAGTGGATTCCAAGCCCAGAAGTCTATTTTTTAAAAAATAGAATATTCAAAAATTCATTCAAAAGTTTCATTGTGGCATTTTTATGAAGTGCAAATAACTAAAACCTTCTGCTGTAATAGACAAGAATGTAATCATTCAATTAACTGTAAATATGGGAATGTCACTGTAGTATTAGGAGATTGAAAACAGTAGGGCTGACTAACTGGTTCAATGAGAACAGCGTCAGTTTGGAAACAAAAAACAAAAAAACAAAAAAAAAAAACACCCTCAGTTTGAAATTTGGTTCCACCACTTGTTATCTATGTGAACTCAGGGAAATGATTAACCTCTCTGAACCTTAATTTTCCCATTTGTTAAATGGAAATTTTGCAGTACATATTAACGAGGTGGACTTTTGAGTGGCTCACTCAGTTGAGTGTCAGACTCTCAGTTTCAGCTCAGGTCATGATTCCAGGGTCGAGAGATCAAGCTCCACGTCGGGCCCCACACTGAGTGTGGAGCCTGCTTAAGATTATCTGTCATGTGGGGCTCCTGGGTGGCTTGGTCGGTTAAGCGTCTGACTTCGGCTCAGGTCATGATCTCACGGTCTGTGAGTTCGAGCCCCGCGTCGGGGGCTCTGTGTTGACAGCTCAGAGCCTGGAGCCTGTTTCGGATTCTGTGTCTCCCTCTCTCTCTGCTCCTTCCCTGTTCATGCTCTGTCTCTCTCTGTCTCAAAAATAAATAAACGTTAAAAAAAAATTAAAAAAAAAAGATTATCTGTCATGCTCTGCCCCTCTCCCCACTGTGCAGGCACAAGCTCTCTCTCTCTCTCTCTCTCTCTTTCTCAAAAGAATGATTTACTATAAAGCACCTGGAAATACTAGATAAAAGATAAAATATTTATTTATTTTAAACATTTTGTTTTTAAGTAGTCTCCACACCCAATGTGGGACTCAAACTTACAACCCCAAGATTAAGAGTCGCATGCTCTACTGACTGAGCCAGCCAGGTGCCCCTAAAATATTCTGTTAAATGTATAACTGAGGGGTGCCTGAATGGCTCAGTTGGTTAAGCACCCAACTTTGGCTCAGGCCGTGATCTCACGGTTTGTGGGTTCTAGCCCCACGTTGGGCTCTGTGCTGACAGCTCAGAGCCTGGATCCTACTTCTGATTCTGTGTCTCCCTCTCTCTCTGCCCCTCCCCGTTCATGCTCTTCCTCTCTCTCAAAAATAAAAAATAAACATACAAAATATATAAATGTATAACTGAGCTTGATAGAAACAGAAAAATCTCCTAAGGGATCAAAAATAAGAGAGCCGAAACACCTGAATGGTAAATGGGAAAGCTGATCCTGAATATTCCCTACAGTGTGTTTGGGAGTAGCTGTTGATCTCATCAAAGGGATTGAGTTTTTTTAAATTTTGTTTTATGGTTAAACACTAATCAGAATCCTTGTCTTTATATGTTATAATTACATGAATACAAACTTTATTTTATTTATTTTTTCCAAGATTTTATTTTTAAATAATCACGACACCCAATGTGGGGCTGTAATCCACAACCCCAGAATTAAGAGTCACATGCTCCACCAAGTGAGCCAACCAGACGCCCCATGGATACAAACTTTAGATTGGTTTATTAATTCTTTCCAATTTGATATATTTAACTGGAGTATCATTTGTTTACATTCCATTTCTCCAGTCAATACATCTCCTTACTTTTTTTTAGGGATTAGGTGGTTTTGTTTGTTTGTTTTCAAGTTTATTTTTGAGAACGACAGAGAGGGGGGAGAGAGCTGTGAGCCTGTGAGCCTGTGTGCCTGTGAGCTGGGGGGAGGGACAGAGAGAGACAGAGACAGAGACAGAGAGATACAGAGAGAAAGAGGGTGCCTGTGAGCTGGGGGGAGGGACACAGAGAGAAAGAGAGAGAGAGAGAGAGAGAGAGAGAGAGAGAGAATCCCAAGCAGGGCTTGAAGCCACAGACTGTGAGATCATAACCCGAGCAGAGACCAAGAGTCTAATGCTCAACCTACTGAGCCACCCAGGCACCCCTAGGGATTAGGTTTTAATAGTCATACAGAAATAGGAAATCAAAACTTGGCCCAAATAAAAATAAAGAGTAGGAAAAATATCTGCCCATTAGTAAAGGAGAGAGGACAAAGAAGTTTGTCTTGGTCAGGATTCTGGCAAAGAATTCCAACATATGAAAACACATTATCTAATAAGATGTTTTTGCCTCCCTTTATGCCATCTTGGGGTTCACAATTATATGTATAGTGTGGGGATTCTTTAGCTGAGAAATTAATATTAAAAGTGATCTCAGGTGGGCGTCTAAGTGGCTCAGTTGGTTAAGCATCTGACTCTTGATTTTGGCTCAGGTCATGATTCTCATGTTTGTGAGATCAAGCCTCAAGTCGGGCTCTATGCTGACAGCACAGAGCCTGCTTGGGATTCTCTCTCTCCCTCTCTCTCTGCCCCTCCCCAGATTGCTGTCACATACACATGTTCTCCTTCTGTCTCTCAAAATAAATAAACTTAAAAAAAAAGTGATCCCAGGTTTGGGGTACCTGGGTGGCTCAGTCAGTCAAGCGATGGACTCTTGATTTCAGCTCAGGTCATGATTTCATCATTTGTGAGATCAAGCCCCAGGTTGGGCTCTGTGCTGATGGCATGGACCCTGCTTGGGATTCTCTCTCTCCCTCTCTCTGCTCTTCCCCTTCTGTGCTCTCTGTCTCTGTCTCTCTCCCTCTCAAAATAAAGAAACATTAAAAAAAGTGATCCCAGGCTTTATTGCCTGACAGAAGCAAACATATAAAACATCTCTGAAAGGAGACAAACTCAACTAGGCCACACAGAATTCCCACAGATAAAATCTTGCTTAAGATAAGCTCATAAATCAAAATTACAGAGGTGCAAAGAAACTATCCAAAAGAATAAATGTCAGCACACACATCAAATAGCAGATTTGGACTCCCCAGAACTTGAGATAATACATTATCAGATCCAGATAATAAAGTACACTTATGTGATTAAGGCTACAAAGAAAGAATTTTAAAATAAGAAAAAACAAAATACTGTTTAAAAAAAAGAACAATTTTGAAAAAGAAGCTAGGAGAATTTTTAAATATGAAAAATATACCAGGATGCCTGGGTGGCTCAGTCAGATAAGTCTGACTTCGGCTCAGGTCATGATCTCAGTGGTCATGGGTTTGAGCCCCGCATCAAGCTCTGTGCTGACAGCCCAGAGCCTGGAGCCTGTTCCAGATTCTGTGTCTCTCTCTCTCTGCCCCTCCCCCACTTGTGCTCTGTCTCTTTCTCTCTCTCTCTCTCTCTCAAAAAGAAACATTAAAAAAAAGAGAAAAAGTTACCATATTTCACCAACTCTAAGATGTGCTTTGTTCACATTTTAGCATCTCTGAAATTAGGATATTGCCTACGATAACTGCTGGCTAGGCAGCCTTTTTGATGTAGTTGTCATTGCCTGTTCATATACATCAAAATTTGCAGAATGGATGACAGTGACTTTGAACAAATCCTGGAGACAATATGGAGCACTCTTGTGAAATGCTACATTACTAATGCTCTTGATGTCACAGAAGATGCCATTGTGTGGAAAAGCATGGAATTTAAAAGACATTAAGAACAGATGGATTCTGAATGTGCAGAAGTGTTAGAAGTGCCTTAACTCATTTATTTCCTTTATATTTTCTTTTCTTATAAATACACAAGAGTAATAAATTATAAAACCCATGTCTAAAGCCTAAAATGGCTCTTTAAATAGGTCGGGAAAATTGCTAAGTGTCAGGAAAACATTTATCTTAGTTTAATTGCAGCAGTGGCTTTCTTAGTGTCAATAAAATAATGGTGTTTCTTACCTCTGATATCATCTTAGATTACATGAAGTGCAATGGTCATTGTATCAGACAGCGTTAAGGATTGAAAAGAAATCTCTCTAGGTTTTTTAAACAAGAGGGAATCAGGGAAGCAGGCGTTTACAAATCACTGAATGGGCTCGAGGAGTGGAAGTCAGAGTCACCTCATTATCTTTATCATACCTGCCTTTCACACTGACAAAGATAAATGCAGCACTGAAAATATCAGAAAGGTGGCTCCTACCTTGTTTCTGCCTTCTAAATCTTTCATGAGTATATCTTTTTGGTAGAACCTAATTTGTATCCAGAACCTGGGAAATGTAGGTAGGTGTTTATTTGCTTTGTTTTCTAGAGTCTCTTGTATGAAAAGGTAAGTAGAAGGGAATGGGAATGGATGTTCGGTGCCAATAGGTCATATCTAGGAGGATCACTAAATATAAAAACCAAACAGATAGAAGTGTATACAAATTAAAGCCATAATGAAACACTATTATATATGCATTGTATTGGCTCAAATAAAAAATGCCCTTATAATACCAAGAATTGGCAAGGTTAAGCAATGAAGATACCGATCCACTACTGATACTAAGTATAACAGTACATTTTGAAGAATAGTTTGGCATTATCTGATAAGATTGAAGGTATGCATACCTTTGGACTTGCCAATTCTTTTTCATACTATATAACCTACAAAAATGCACTTCTGTATTAACCACTGTAAACGTACCATAATGTTCATAGCAGCAGTGTTCATAATAGCACCAAATTGGAAACTACAAAATGTACATAGCAGTAGAATGGCTAAATATTTGGTATATGAAACAGTGGAATATTATACAAACACAGACAAAAAATAAATGAGCTATAGGTAAACACATTAAAAGGTGAATATTAAATATATAATATTGATCCAAAGATCAAGACATGAACATTTATATACAGTATTTATTTTATAAAGTTCCCAAACAGATGCAACTAACCTATTAGGAATGCATACTTATGGGGTGCCTGGGTGGTTCATTTGGCTGAGCATCTGACTCTTAATTTTGGCGCAGGTCATGATCCCAAGGTTGTGGGATCTAGCCCCACATGGGGCTCCCCACTGAGTGTGGATTCTCTTTCTCTTCCTGTCTGCCCCTGTTCCCTGCTTGTAATTTCTCTCTCTCTCTCTCTCTCTCAAATTAAAAAGAAAAAGGAATGCGTACTTAAGTGGTAAACTATTTTTTTAAAAAGGCAAGGAAGTGATTACCATAATGGTCAGGAATGTGGTTACCTCTAGTGGAGAAGAAGACAGCTGTGATCAGAAAGGGGCATATGGAGGGCATCTGGGGTCTGGCAACATTCTGTTTCTGTAACTACAGTAATGAATACAAAATACATTAAAATTATATGCATTTTTATGTATGTTATGTGTGTTATACTTCAATTTTTAAAATTTATTTTATTTATTTATATATTTTATTTGAAAGAGAATAAAATAAATAACCGGGGCGCCTGGGTGGCTCAGTCGGTTAAGTGTCCGACTTCAGCTCAGGTCACGATCTCGCGGTCCGTAAGTTTGAGCCCTGCATCGGGCTCTGGGCTGATGGCTCAGAGCCTGGAGCCTGCTTCGGATTCTGTGTCTCCCTCTCTCTCTGCCCCTCCCCCATTCATGCTCTCTCTCTCTCTCTCTCTGTATCAAAAATAAATAAACGTTAAAAAATTTAAAAATAAATAACCATCAAAAAAATAAAAATAAAAATAAAAGAATGTACAGAACATTTCAAAAATTGACCATACGCTGGGCCACAAAACAAATCTCAAAACAAATCAGTGTTATACAGACGACATTTCTCTGAACATAAGCAATTAGTTTAGATAACAAAAACATAAAATCCCATATTTAGCAATTTAAGAACAAATTTCAAAGCATAACTAATAATGGAAATTAGATAATATTTAGACTGAACAATAGAGAAAATTCACAAGATATGTGAGATACAGCTAAAGTAGCATCAGGGAGGGGTTTATAGCCCCTCTATAATACATTAGAAAAGAAGAAAGAAAAACAAAGAGCTAAGTTCCCAACTGAAGAAGTTACAAAAAGAATGTCACAGCAAACTCTCCCCACCAAAGCATATGGAAAGAAATAAAAGTAAAAATTAGAGGAGCAGCTGGGTGGCTCAGTTGGTTAAGCATCCAACTTTGACTCAGGTCATGATCTCATGGTTCATGAGTTCAAGCCCCACATCGACTTCACACTAAGTGCGGAGCCTGCTTGGGATTCTCTCTCTCTCTCTCTCTCTCTCTCTCTCTCTCCCTCTCTCTCTGCCCCTTCCCTGCTTGTGCTCTCTCTCGCTAAATAAATAAATAAATAAACTTTAAAAAAGTAAAAATTAGATAACAAAGATACAATAGGAATAATCAACAAAACAACAAACTAGTAAATGCTCACTCACCAAAAGGCAGGTCTCAATAATCAGGTGGACAAGATGACCTGGATCTGTACATGTAAGTAAGCCTCTATATCAAGACACCCAGGGCTTGCTAAAAGGGCTCATTAATACTGTAGCTATGAGAGCAAGATTGGAAATTATACGACAGAACAGATGTTCTCTCACCAAGGCAGATCTGGCTACTATATACCTCCTAAAGATAATCTCTCAACAACATAGACCAATAATGAGCCATACAGTACTGTACCTGAAGGAATCAGCTAAGACAAGTTGATAATAGTGGATCTCTTGCATCATGGAAGAGGTGGTATTTTGTCCTCACTGGGATAGATACTTTTTCTGGATATAGATTTGCCTTCTCTGCCCACAAGGCTTTTGTCAGCATCATTATCCACCAACTTACTGAATGCCTTATTCACCACCATGATATCCCACACTATACTTTTTCCATTCAAAGTTCATGCAAAAGAAGTGAGGCGGTGGGTTCATGGTCACAGGATTCTATAGCCTTATCATACACTCTGTCATCCATAGATGGCTGATTTTATGGAATGATAAAATGGCCTAATGAAGACTCAATTACGGAGCCAGCTGGGAGACAACACCTTTGGAGGTTAGGGTGCTATCTTTCAAGACTGATTGGGTGAGCCATATTTGGAGGTATTTTCCCCCTGGATAAAATATATGGATCTAAACACTAAGGAGTGTATATAAGGCTGACTTCTCTCACTGTTAAGACACAATGACCTCCTTGAACCTTTTTCTTACCTCCAATTTCTTTAACTTTGGATTCTGCTGGTTTAGAGGTATAAATTTCCAGGAGATGTTTGCAGCTTCCTGGTCATTTTGTTTTTGTTTTAATTTTTTTTAACGTTTATTTATTTTTGAGACAGAGAGAGACAGAGCATGAACGGGGGAGGGTCAGAGAGAGGGAGACACAGAATCCAAAACAGGCTCCAGGCTCTGAGCTGTCAGCACAGAGCCTGACACGGGGCTCGAACTCACGGAGTGCGAGATCATGACCTGAGCCAAAATCAGCCGCTTAACTGACTGAGCCACCCAGGCGCCCCGGTCATTTTGTATTCTTCATGCCACTGAGCTAACAGGCAAAAGGGTTTCTGGACCAGCTTAGGTGAAAGGGAGTTGTTGCCTCATAATAACAGCAAAGAGGAGTGTGCTTAAAACCCACGGGATCCTCTAAGGTGCCTCACAGTACCTCCATGACTAAGGAAAACTAGAGCACCCCAGTGCAGGCAGGACCCAGTGCAAGCAGCTCCTTCAGGAATAAAGATTTGGGTCTCTCCACAATGAACTAGAATCAGCCAGGATGTGACTAAGGACAAAAAAAAAAAAAAAAAAGAATGGATAGTTGACTAAGAAAGTTATAAATAGCAACTACAGCCTTTTCTCAAAAGCTTTGGGGCATATATAGGTAGTGTTGGCAGCTATGATGGTGGGAGCAGCCTCTTACTGGCCTGTTGATCAACCACAGAGGTATGTTCTTCAATTAATGAGTTTAGTGGCACCTTCTGACTGTTCTTTCAGCCTTTCCAACAATTTTGTAAGCACTGAATTCTTTAATTTGATGTAGTAAATTCCTTTCTGCCTGGAATATCTAGAGTTGTTTCTGTTCTTACACCCTTGACTAAATCACAGAATGATTAAGATGGTGTGGTATTTGCATAAGGAGAGTCAAATTGACCAATTTAAAAGATTTGAGAACCCAGAAACAGACATGTGCTATTTAAATTTGATGTTTGATATTTCAGACCAGTGGAGAAAAGGCAGGACTACATATGTATTAAATGCTGCTAGGGAAAATGGGCCACCTTAGTGGGGTAATGAAATCCTTTTCTCTCACTATAGAAAAAAAATTAATTCCAATAGGACTAAAAGTCTAAATGTGTGTAAAAAGCAGAAGTTTAACACCTTTAGACGAAAATACATGAGATTTCAAGGCAAGAAACATTATTATGCTAATGAATTTTAAATTAACATATTTAGTTTATCCCTTTCCCCTAAACACCACAGTCATATATTCAACTTCCAATTCAAAGTTTCCACTTGGATGTCTAATAGGCATCTCAAGGGGCACCTGGGCGGCTCAGTCAGCTGGGTGCCCAACTCTCTCTCCCTCTCTCTCTGACCTTCCCCACTCATGATTGCACTCTCTCTCTCAAAAATAAATAAACTAAAAAAAAATAGGCATCTCAAAATTAACATGTTCAATACAAAGGACAGTATTCATTCACTACCCCCCCCCCAAATCTCCTCCTCATGAAAAGTTCTCCCTTTAAGAAAATAGCACCATCATTCATCCATTTTCTTAGGCAAAAAACTTGAGTTATCTTTGACTTCTCTTTTACATAATATTTATCAAATCCATTGGATAATCTTATTAGGTCTAACTTCTAAATATATGCTGAATCTGTCCAATTCCGTGATTTTCTCTGCTACTACCCTGATCTAAGTCACCATTACCTCTCATTTAAAATATAGCAATAAACTCCTAGCCAGTCTTTCTGTCTCCATTTTTACCTGTTGGGTTTTATGACAGTAGCCATAATAATCTTTAAAAAAATAAATCACTCCCCTAACTCAATATTCTCCTGAAGAAAATCCTTGGCAACTTACCTGAAGAAACTGCTTATCACTCTTTCCCTTGATCATGCCGCTTAGCCACACTTGCCATTTTCTCAATATAAATTGGCTGATGAAATTAAACAATGAGTTTATAATAGCAAAGATTTGGAAGCAACTTCAATGTTACCCCAAAGGAAAATGGCTAAATAAACTGTGGCACATTCTTTTTAGTGGAATACTACACAGTAGTTAAAATGAATAAATTAGAGCTTCATGAATCCACATAAATATCAAAATCATAATACTGGCCGACAAAAGCAAGTTGAAGCATAAGTATGGTATGACACCACTTATAAAAATTAAGAAGCATATTAAACAATACTGTATATAGCTTATGTTACATGAATATGTAGTAAAAGTATAAAAACTTTGATAATAATGATAAGCATCAAATTCAGCACAGAGTTACTTCTGAGAATAGAGAGACAGTACTGTGATAGGGGAAAGGTTTCTATGGGGTTTCCATTATATCTGCGATGTTTTATTTCTAAGCAGGAAAGTGAGCACATAAGTGTTAATTTTCTTATTATCTACACTTTTTGTGTGACTGAAATATCTAATAATAAAATTAAATGAGGTAGCAGTGACTAGCATGTAATAATAGTCAATATTTATACTGAGCTTGCTTTGTGTTAGGCACTATTTTAAGTGCTTTATATATGACAGCTAATTTAAATTCTCACAATGAACTTGGGAGGTGAGTAGTATTTTTATCTCCAGCCTAAGGATGAGGAGAGGAAGACACAGAAAAGTTATGTAAGACTAGTGGTGAAGCTGATCTAAAAAAAAAAAAAAGGCAGTCTGGCTCTGGTTTTTACCTATTCTACCACATTGTCCTATATTCTTATTAACCACACAGTAGGTTCATTTAAAAAATTTTTTATTTTAGGGGCACCTGCGTGGCTCAGTCAGTTGAGCGTCCACTTCGGCTCAGGTCATGATCTCAGGGTTTGTAAGTTTCAGCCCCGCGTTGGGCTGTGTGCTGACAGCTCAGAGCCTGGAGCCTGTTTCGGATTCTGTGTCTCCCTCTCTCTCTGCTCCTCCCCTGCTCATGCTCTGTCTCTGTCTCTCAAAAATAAATAAATAAACATTTAAAAAATTAAAAAAAAAAATTTTTTATTTTAGAGAGGGGGGCAGAGGGAGAGAGAGACAATCCCAAGCAGGCCTCATACTCAGCATAGAGCCCAATGTGGGGCTCGCCCCCAAGACCCTGAGATCATGACCTGAACTGAAATCAAGAATCGAATGCTCACCCGACTGAGCTACCCAGGCGCCCCACACACCGTAGGTTCTTAATAGTCAGGTGAAATTTACAAGGTTACTATTTTGTAGATCAAAACGTTCAAACATGTCAGCAATCACATATGGTCCAACCTAATAAATTGCAAATAAAAGCAAATACAACTGAAATTATTATATCACAAGGCTCTATGATGATTCTGCAATTGCTCTTAAACATATTAAAATCTTGCCTCCCTGGGGCGCCTGGGTGGCTCAGTCGGTTAAGCGTCCGACTTCAACTCAGGTCACGATCTCACGGTCCGTGAGTTCGAGCCCCGCGTGGGGCTCTGGGCTGATGGCTCAGAGCCTAGAGCCTGCTTCCGATTCTGTGTCTCCCTCTCTCTCTGCCCCTCCCCCGTTCATGCTCTGTCTCTCTCTGTCTCAAAAATAAATAAACGTTAAAAAAAATAAAAAAATAAAGTCTTATGCATGCATGTCCTATATGTTGTTACCCTTAAAGCATGAAAGACTTAAGTTAAATGCCCAAAGTTAATTCCCAATCATTAATATTTGAATCAAGGGAAGAAAGGAAGAGTGGTCACAATCAGTACAGAGTGTACGAAAACCAACCATAGCAGGAGCATAGCTGAGCTGCCCTCTCAACAGCCCAAGCCTCCCTTCCCTTTGCCTCTCTGTTTGTTTAAGAGGTTGCTTCACACCAGCCAGGGCTTAGCCATGGGTTTAGCTCAGAAGTCCTTGTCTGCAAGCCTCTGAGTGAACTCCTGAGAAACCCAGACAGGGAAGTAGGCTTCCTTATTACAGCACCCAAGGGCATGAGAGCAAAGATCCCTTTCCCCCAGCTCCTGGCTGTACCCCAACTCCCAGGAAATTAGAAATAGAAGGCAGGACACAGATACACATTACCCTAGAATCAATCTGTCTCATCTTGGCAGTTAGTCCTTTTTTTTTTTTTTAAGTTTTATTTATTTATTTATTTTGAGAGAGAGAGAAAACAAGAAAGCATGCATGCAGGGGAGGAGTAGAGAGAGAGAGGAAGAGAGAGAATCCCAAGTAGGCTTTACGCTAGTAGAGCCTGTTGCTGACTCAAACTCATGAACTGTGAGGTCATAACTTAAGTTGAAATCAAGAGTTGGACACTTAACCGACTGAGCCACCCAAGTGCCCCAGTCCTTATTTTTATCTAAAGTTTCCAGGAGCCACTATTTGTATCTGTTCAATGGCAGAGTCTCCTTCTCAGTCTTCCTGTCTCTAGTGATGAAAACTTAACTCCCTTTTACATACAGTTAAAGGAGTAACCTGCATGAAACACTGCTTTCTTCATGTCCTTCCTCAAGAAAAATAATTCCCCATATTCAGTTTAAAATCCTTAGTGCAACTTCTGCAACTCCTCATCTCTTTTATAGGTGCCCCTCTCATCCCATGTCAACCTGAACAAAACTCACATCAGTGGTTGGATCTACCTTGGAACCTGGTGGAAACAAGAATGGTCAGGGTTATTTCTGCAGTGTAGTGAAATCATGTTGCACACTATTACATACACACTGTTTCTATGGGGGGTGAATGTATGTGTATGCATGTGGGGAGGGGCGCATGCATGAGCGCACAGATGTAGTTGGTAAGTGTGCCTGAAGGTGGTGTGAGCATTTTCTAGCACCCTATGCTTGGAGTTTTCACTCCATAAATCTCTTTTACTGGCGGTACTCTGAAAGCCAAGGGCTGTGTAATAATTTACACTGCATTGTCCTTCCTCTCTTGCTCCCCTTCACTAGCTTAGGATGAAAAACTAAAGATTGATGGTGATGTCCCTTTGGAGGAGCCAGGAGTGTCATTCATCCCCCTCTGTCAGTCTATTCCTCTAGAGCTTCTCTTCTCACTCCACTCCTGCTTTCTGTCTCCTCGTCTTTCCCAAACATTCTCTACTGGCTCCTTCTGAAATGTCCTCCTTTTCGGGGCGGCCACCCTGGGTTAAGTAGAACAAGAAGGATTTTTCAGATGACCCAATCATGAGACTGAGAAAAAAACCCTCTGCCAAGATCCAAATAGCTCCAAAGTTCTCCTTCATCCACTCAAAGCCATTTTAGTTGGACTTTCAAAGGCTCCAGAGAAGATGAGTTCATACTTCTGTTGGTCCTCAAGTAGAGTATTTCTAACTCTCAGTGCTGTGCTTTTTATCCTTTCCACTGTGGTTTTCACCATATTCTCTTGAGATTGTTTTATTTTTGCTATATAGGAAGTTCTAAGTGAAAGATAAGGGGTAAGTATGAAAACAGAGACAGAGCTGTAACACTTATTTTTACTTTGTGCCTTGCAGCCTGTTAGCAATATATATGGGTTCACAGAGAACTAGTAATCATTTTGTCTGTGCCTTGCCTCTTCACCTCTTCCCTTCCAAGTGAATTATAATCTCTCTAGTGTTCAACGACCCCCAAGCAACCACCCCCTGCTACCAAACAAAATGAAATAGACTCCATTGCTTCAATAAGCCAATGAAACTTTGCAAACCCTCATCCACAGGAAACCCTTCCTGAGGTTAGACCAATTCTCTCTTACACCAGCTTTGGCTCTAACTCCATGTAAGATAGATTACTTTGGACATCTGCCTCCCATGAAAGAAAGAAAGAAAGCCTCTCTTGATTTACCATTCCAGGTTCTCACACCTCTTCAAAATTCAATTCCACCACAACTTTAATTTTTTAGGAGAGAACATAGAATGTCTCTGTGATCTCAGGGTAAAAAAAAAAAAAATCTTAAGTTAAGATACAAATAGAGTAACTCATAATGGAAGAGATGGAGAAATTTGACTACATAAAAAAGATTATTTTCTTCAACTGTCTCCATTTTAAAAGTGACAAGACAAGCCACAAACTGGGGGATATTTGCTACTCAGTTGACTTATAAAGGATTTACACACAGAAGATACAAAGAACTGATAAAAATCAATTGAAAAGACAAACAGAACAATAGAAAAATAGGCAAAAGACATGAATACGTCATTCACTTAACTGGAAATCCAAATAGCCAATAGAGAACTGAAAAGATGCTCAAACCTTCTAGTAATCAATAAAATGTGAATTAAAACTGTCAGAGGTGAAATTTTGTTTATTTTCTATTTTTTTAAAGTTTATTTATTTATTTTGAGAGAGAGAGAGCATGTGTGCAAGAGGGGGAGGAGCAGAGAGAGAGTGAAAGAGAAGGAGAAAGAGGGGGAGGGGCAGAGACAGAGAGAGAGAGAAGGGGGAAGAAAAGGGGGCAGAACCTGATGTGGGCTTGATCCCACGAACCCAAGAGATCGTGACCTGAGCCGAAGTCAAGAGTCAGATGCTTAACTGACTGAGCCACCCAGGTGCCCCAGAGGCCAAATTTTAAAAGAATGACAATACCGAGGCACCTGGGTGGCTCAGTTGGTTAAACATCCAACTTTGGCTCAGGTCATGATCTCGCGGTTCATGAGGTTGAACCTCACATCAGGCTCTGTGCTGACAACTCGGAGCCTGGAGCTGCTTCGAATTCTGTGTCTCCTTCTCCTTCTGCCTCTCCCCTGCTCACGCTGTGTCTCTCTCTCCTTCAAAAATAAATAGAAACCTTAAAAAATATTTTTAATTAAAAAAAAAAAAAGAGGATGACAACACCAAATGCCGGTGAGGGTGTGGAGCAAAATTCTTATACACTGCTAGTGAGAGTGCCAATGGCACAACCAATTTGGAAACAATTTAGTTTTATATTCTAAAGTTGAAGCTACCCATACCCTATTATCCAGCAATTCTGTTGATCCTTTGTGTGGGGAGGAGGGTTTAAAATATAACAGAAAATTTATCATCTTAACCTTAGGTATATAGTACAGCAGTATTAACTATAGGCACTTTTACACTGCATTGTCCACTGGCTCTTTATCCGTTTATCTGTTGATAGATAGTTTCCTTTTTTTATTTTATTTTATTTTTTTAATTTTTTAATATATGAAATTTACTGTCAAATTGGTTTCCATACAACACCCAGTGCTCATCCCAAAAGGTGCCCTCCTCAATACCCATCACCCACCCTGCCCTCCCTCCCACCCCCCATCAACCCTCAGTTTGTTCTCAGTTTTTAACAGTCTCTTATGCTTTGGCTCTCTCCCACTCTAACCTCTTTTTTTTTTTTTTCCTTCCCCTCCCCCATGGGTTTCTGTTACGTTTCTCAGGATCCACATAAGAGTGAAACCATATGGTATCTGTCTTTCTCTGTATGGCTTATTTCACTTAACATCACACTCTCCAGTTCCATCCACGTTGCTACAAAGTGCCATATTTCATTTTTTCTCATTGCCACATAGTATTCCATTGTGTATATAAACCACAATTTCTTTATCCATTCATCAGTTGATGGACATTTAGGCTCTTTCCATAATTTGGCTATTGTTGAGAGTGCTGCTATAAACATTGGGGTACAAGTGCCCCTATGCATCAGTACTCCTGTATCCCTTGGATAAATTCCTAGCAGTGCTATTGCTGGGTCATAGGGTAGGTCTATTTTTAATTTTCTGAGGAACCTCCACACTGCTTTCCAGAGCGGCTGCACCAATTTGCATTCCCACCAACAGTGCAAGAGGGTTCCTGTTTCTCCTGATAGATAGTTTCCAATTCTAGGTAGTTATGAATAATGCCGCAATGAACAAGGGTATACAAAATATCTTTCTGAGATCTTGTTTTCAACTCTTTGTGATAAATACTTAGAAATGGGACTGCTTGGTCATATGGTAGTTTTATTTTTAATTTTTTTGTGGAAACTTCATACTGTTTTCCATCATGGCTGTACCATTTTGCATTCCCACAAGAAACAGCGCAAAGCTCCCAATTTATTTATACCTTCACCAACATTTATTATTTTCTGTTTGTTTGTTTTTTATATTGGCCATCCTAACAGGTGTGAGGTGATAGCTCATTGTGGTTTTGATTTGCATATTCCTAATGATTATAATGTTTAGCAACTTTCAATATGTTTGCTGGCCATATGTATATATATATATATATGCGTATGTATATATATCTTCTTTGAATAAATGTCTTTTAAGGTTCTTTGCCCAATTTCTAATTGGATCTATTATTGAGTTGCAGTTTCTTTGTATGTTCTAGATATTAACCTCTTATCAGATATATAGTTTGCAAATATTTTCTCCCATTCTGTAGGTTTTTTTCAACTGTTTATTGTTTCTTTTGCTGTGCAGAATTTTTAAGTTTGGTGTGATCACATTTGTCTATTTTTGTTTCTGTTGCCTGTGCTCTTGGTGTCATATCCAAGAAATCATTGCCAAAACTTTTCCTATATGTTTTCTTTTAAGAGTTTTATAGTTTCAGGTCTTACATTTAGGTCTTTAATTCATTTTGACTTAATTTTTTTATATAGTGTAAAGTAAGCGTCCAACTTTATTCTTTTGCATGTGAATAGCTAATCTACCCAACATCATTTGTTGAACAGACTACCCTTTCCCCATTGTGTAGCCTTAGCACCTTTGTTGAAGATCATTAGATCATAATTGTGAGAACTTATTACTGGGTTCTCTATTCTGTTTCATTGGTTTATGGAACCAACTGGTTTGTGTCTGGCTTTATGCTAGTACCACACTGTTGTGATTACTACAACTCTATAATATGTTTTGAAATCAGGAATTGTGAGGCTTCCAGTTTTGTTTTTCTTTGTGAAGCTTGTTTTGGCTTTGGGGGGGTCTTTTGAGGTTGCATATGTATTTTAGAATGTTTTTTTTTCTATTTCTGCAAAAAATGCCATTGGAATTTTGATGAGGAATATATTGAATCTATAGATCTATAGATCTATATGATCTAAAATCTGTATGATCTAGATCTAAATGATCTGGAATCTATAGATCATTTGCATGGACATTTTAACAATATTAATGCTTCAAATCCATGAACATGGGATGTCTTCCCATTTATTTGTGTCTTTTTAAATTTCTTTCAGCACAGTTTTGTAGTTTTCAGTGTATAAGTCTTTTGCCTCCTTGGTTAGGTTTATTGTTTTGTATTTTGTCTATGAGATTGTCAGTCAGGTGTGGCCACTAAAGGAGACAGAGGAGGAAAACAAAGTTTCTCGTGCCCACAAGTCATAGAAGCAGGATGCATGACAAGACCTGCAAAGCCACATGGAAAAACATCAAGGTGGTCAGAATACAGAAGATAAGAGTAAGGGTAAGGTTTAAGTCATAGCCTTTATTGGGTTTTCCATGCAAAAGGCAAGGCAAGGCATGGTGGACAATTTAGGATTGGCTAGTTTGAATAATTTGGCGGTTTTGAGCTGTACGTCTCTAGTTTCCTGGTAGCTGGCCTTGGGATGATTAAGGCAGGGGAATATTGCTTCCTGTGTGCATTGGCTAGATAAAGGAGGTATGACTCTGAATTGGTTACTTTGCATATCAAAGTCATGGTCCCAGCTGAGCTCTTTACTGTTTCTAAGAATTGGCTAACTACAGGAAGGGTGGTCCCTCCCCAGCCAAAAAAAAAAAAAATTAAGGTATCAAGACATCATAATATAAAGAAGAAAATGTAAATACAGGTGTTTTATTCTTTTTGATGTTATTGTTTTTTTAATGTTTTATATTTGAAAGATAGAGGGAAAGAGAGAGAGTGTGTGTGAGCAGGGTAAGGGCAGAAAGAGAGGGGACAGAGGATTCAAAGTGGACTCTGCACTGAGAGCAGACAGCCTGATGTGGGGCTCAAACTCACAAGCCGTGAGATCATGACTTGAGCCTAAGTTGGACGTTTAACCAACTGAGCCACCCAGATGCCCTTGTTTTTGTTTTTGTTTTTGTTTTTTGTTTTTCATTTTTAATTAAGCTCTGTGACCAACATGTGGCTTGAACTCATGACCCTGAGCTCAAGAGCTGCATACTTTACTAACTGAACCAGGAAAGCACCCCTGTCTTTTGGTGCTATTGTAAATGGGATTGTTTTCTTTTTTTTTAATTTTTTAAATGTTTTTATTTATTTTTGATACAGAGAGAGACAGAGCATGAGCAGGGGAGGGTCAGAGAGAGAAGGAGACACAGAATCCGAAGCAGGCTCCAGGCTCTGGGTTGTCAGCACAGAGCCCGACTCGGGGCTCAAACCCATGGACTGTGAGATCATGACCTGAGCTGGTTGGACGCTCCACCGACTGAGCCACCCAGGTGCCCCGAGATTATTTTCTTAATTTCCCTTTTAATTGTTGATTGGTTTTTTTTATGTTTATTTCTTTTTGAGAGACAGAGGCTGGAGGAGGAGTAGAGTGAGAGATACAGAGGATCTGAAACAGGCTCTGCATTGACAGCACAAACTGCAAGATCATGACCTGAGCCAAAGTTGAGCACTTAACCAACTGAACCATCCATGTGCCCCTGTTGATTGTTAATGTATAGAAACACAACTGATCTTTGTGTGTTGACTTTGTATCCTGCCACTTAGCTGAATTTGATTATTAGTTTTAACAGTTTTTTGGTGGAATCTTCAGGTTTTTTACATACAAGTCATATAATCTATGAACAGAGATAATTTTACTTCTTTCTTTCCTATTCAGATGCCTTTTATTTCTTTTTCTTGTCTAATTGCTCTGGCTAGAACTCCAAGCACTTTTGTGAACAGAAGTGGTGAAGGTGAGCATCCTTGCCTTCTTCCCGATCTTACAGAGAAATTTTTCAGTTTTTCACCATTGAGTATGATATTATCTGTGACCAGCAGTTCTATTTGTAAATATATATCCTAGAGAAAATTCTGCATGTGCATTCCTGAAGACCTATATAGCAACGTTTATAACAGTATTGTTTGTAAAAACAAAGATCTGAAAACAACTTGATTATTGACAGGAGAATGGCTAAATAAGTTGAGGCATATTCACTTATTTAACTATTTAATACAGCAGTTAAGATGAACTAAAGTTATATGTTGCAATGGGGATGAATCTCACAAACATGATGATGAGAGAAAAAAGGAAATCACCAAAGAATTTATACATCATGACAGAGTATTTAGAAAAGTTCAAATACATTAAAATTTAAGTAATTTATTGTCAAAAGATCTGTATGTAGTAAAACATAATGAAATGCAAGGAATGGTAAGCACAAAATTTGGAATAGAGGTTTTCTCCAGGAGAAAAGGGATATAATCAGACAGATACACAAAAGAGGCTTCACTAATATTAATAACAGTCTATTTCTTAGCTGGGTGGGAGGCACATAGTTATCTGTTTTACTTATTTAATATTTATATTTATATGTATTCTTTTAAATATGAAATATATATTCATGTATTCAAATATATTAAATATCTGAGAATAATAAAAATATATTCACTTATTCAAAAAATAATTATAAAATACCTATTATGTCCCAGTCACTGTTCCAAGTGCTTGAGATATAGGAGTAAATAAAACAGAAAGAAAAAAAAAGGATTTTGGAGTTAGAAGATGAAAACAACACACATTTAAAATAAGTCAACAAATCAATACCACAATGAGATACCACCTCACACCTGTCAGAATGGCTAAAATTAACAACACAAGAAACAGAAGGTGTTGGTGAGGATTTGGAGAAAGGGGTATCTTCTAGCACTGTTGGTGGGAATGCAAACTGGTGCAACCACTCTGAAGAACAGTATGAGGTTTCCTCAAAAAACTAAAAATAGAACTACCCTAGGATCCAGCAATTGCATTATTAGGTGTTACCCAAAGGATACAAAAATACAGTTTCAAAGGGGTACATACACCCCAGTGTTTATAGCAGCACTATCAACAATAGCCAAACTATGGAGAGAACCCAAATGTCCATTGACTCAAGAATGGATAAAGAAGATGTGGTATATACACAATGGAATATTAGTTATCAAAAAGAATGAAATCTTGCCATTTGCAACAATATGGACAGAGCTCAAATGTATTATGCTAAGTGAAATAAGTCAGTCAGAGAAAGACCAATACCATATGATTTCACTTATATGTGGAATTTAAGAAACAAAACAGATGAACATATGGGAAGGGGGGGGAAAAGAAGAGAGAGAGAAACAATCCACAAAAGATTCTTTATGATAGAGAACAAACTGAGGGTTGATGGAGGGAGGCAGGTGGGTGATGGGCTAGATGGGTGATGGATGTTAAAGAAGGCACCTGTTATGATGAGCACTGGGTGTTGTATGTAAGTGATGAATCACTGAAGTCTGCTCCTGAAACCAATGTTGCACTGTATGTTAACTAAAATTTGAATTAAAAAAATTAAAATAGGGGCCCCTGGGTGGCTTAGGTGGTTAAGCATTCAACTTCAGCTCAGGTCATGATCTCACGGCTTGTGAGTTCAAGCCCCCATGAGGCTATCTGCTGTCAGCACAGAGCCCACTTCAGATCCTCTATCCCCCTCTCTCTCTGCCCCTCCCTCATTTGCTCTCTCTCTCTCTCTCTTTTAAAAATAAACATTTAAAAAATGTTAAAATAAATAAATAAATAAATAAATAAATAAATAAAGGCACCTGGGTGGCTCAGTCAGTTAAGAATCTGACTTCTGCTCAGGTCATGATCTCACAGTCTTTGGTTTCAGCCCCGCGTTGGGCTCTGCGTTGACAGCTCAGAGCCGGGAGGCTGCTTCGGATTCTGGGTCTCCCTTTCTCTCTACCCCTCGCCTGCTCACACTCTGTCTCTCTCTTCCTCTCTCAAAAATAAGCATACATACATACATACATACACAAAAAATAAGTCTTCCAGCCAGGAAAAGCTTTAGTATATCCCTACCAAAATTTGTTAGGTATGACTGACAATAGGCCAGGAGAGAGCACCCAAATCTGCTATTTCAGAATGAGGCAGTATTTATAACTAACTTCCAATTTCTTATCCTGGGCAAGAAGTACAATTGTGTGGATAACCTCAGAGAAGGATTTATATACTCAACTAGATCAATATTACAGGAGGGAGGTGGAAGCAGAATTCACACAAAATAGTAGTTAATCGAAAACATCAGTTAATACAGGGGCACCTGGGTGGTTCAGTCGGTTGAGTGTCTGACTTCAGCTCAGGTCATGATCTCATGGTTTGTGGGTTTGAGCTCCACATTGGGCTCTGTGCTGACAGCTCAGAGCCTCAAACCTGCTTCAGATTCTGTGTCTCCCTCTGTTTGTCTTCCCCTCCCCCACTTGTGCTCACTCTCTCAAAAGTAAATAAATAAACTTAAGGAAAAAAAGAGAAAACATCAGTTAATCCAAATAATAGAAAAAGAGCAAATAGCTTTTTGCATTTGTCTTTGGGGTATATTGCCCTGCAACTGTAGCATAGTGTCTTAATGCACTTTTTTTTTTGCACATTGGAAAAGGTGGTGATGTTAATTTCACATCAACTGCCTGGGACTGCCCAGTAGAAAACTGCTGCTGGTTCAGTTACTCACTCAACAAAATGCTTATTGGCCTCTAGTAACATGTCAACTATTGCTCTGGGCAGATACAAAGACAAAAAAAATTTGATTCTTGTCCTGAATGAGATTAGTTTATGGAGGGTAGTAGAGAAAGAGAGATTTTTTTCAAAAACTTGAAAACAACACGATAAATGTTAAAATGAAAATATAAGCAAATTGCTATGGGCACACAGAGGACAGAGCATCTAACTCCTTGGAAGGGAATGTATCTGTGCAGTGTTGTTGGAAGTGGTGATAGCTGGGCAGTATTGGAAGACAGGTAAGAATTTTCCATACGAAATAAGCATGTGGCTTCACAGAGCATGGGACAACATGGAAGCTCAATGTGGCAGTAGCCTAGAGTGACCCATGGGGAGCTGGACTGATGGGCACTTAGAGGCACACCAAGGTGCTTGCCTGTGTCTCATAGAGAGACAAAGCCAAAGTTTGAGCAGAGGAGTGACCCCATCAGATTCATATTCTAGAAAGATAATTCTGGTGGTAGTCGTGGTGTGGAAGTTGGGCTGGAGATGGAAGACACCTAGTAGAAAGAAGTGAATGGTGGATGTTGCAATAGTTCCGGGTATTGGCGATCAGAGTCTGAACCAAAACAGGGCAGAGAAGAGAAATGTCTTTAAGAAATGATTCTGAAGTACAATTCCATTGGTCACAAGCCCGGATGATCAACTTGATATAAGTGAGGATAACTGCAAAGGTTTTAGCTTGAAAGGCTGTGGATGGTGTTTCCATAAACCAACATCAGGAATGCAGGAGAAGGAGGCGTTAGAAAGATGATGGAGTGAAGGGTGAGAGGGAATTGAAGAAGTTTCAGGGGAAAGAGATTCAAAGAAAGGTTATTTTGGGTGAGAAAAATGAGAACATGGGTCAAGAATGGGTAAAAAGGAAGATGGAGTGGGAACAAAAGTGGAGAGTTTGTTCTGAAGGTAGAGAGGCCATATAATCCTCTAATTAACATGAGACTTGGAGGCAAAGCCACATGATTATAACATTTTAGAGGTCAAGGGGAGGGAAGTTGTAGGAATTAGCATTAGAAGGTTTTAATGGTGGAGGGGGAGTAGGACGGGAGCTCATGTGTTGAGGGTGCATGCATAGGAGGTGTGAGAAAGCACTATTGCATGGACTTCCCCATCTGAATATATTAACAAGATTGAAATTGTAAGCCTGTAGTTACAACCTACAGTTTAAACGCTTACTGTTCTCATAGATGTCTGGCTTATCAGTCTTCATTTCTCTTAGAACTTCTGTCTTCAAAGTAGACACAGACATTCACAAAGTTAGTTGACACCAGAACAAGTTTAGTTAACATACCAGTGTCATTTCTTCCCAGCTTTATGATTAAGTGTAAAATTGGAACCACTGAGAACTGAGACACTTGCAAAAGCATCTTGATGTGGCTCTTTCAGTTTGGGCAATCCAATGAGTGTTTAGCAAACTGCTTAAACGTTTGAATTCTAATGAATCAGTGGGAATTCCTAAGAAACAACGACCTCTGTTCACCATTTATTGAGAATGTCTGTCCCAGGCACCGCACTAGATGCTAGAGATTAAGGACCAGTAAGAGGTAGCCTTTGTCCTCCCGCAGCTTACAGCCTAATGGAGCAGTTTTGCTGTGGTGTGTAGAAAGCAGTATGTTTTTACATACAATGAGATCTAGTGAAATTGATACTCTGTTTTTGCTTTTAATGTAGCATTACATCTGTGTGCAGATTATTAATATATAGCTTTTTAAAAATTTTATAAATTTTAGCATAAGTATACATTTGCAAAACCAGCATCACAGTCAAGGTAATAAAACATATCCCCCACCACCATAAGTTTCTTCTTCTTGCTCTTTGCCATCTTCCCCTCCAGCCTTAGCCCCTGCCAAGCAACCAGTGATCTGAATTCTGTCACTATGGAATAACTTGCATGTTCTAGAATTTTATATAAATGGAATCACACAGTATGTTCTCTTTATTATTTGGCAACAGTCAGCTTTGACAGACCATATTAATGGAAGGAAATGTGGATACTTTCTTAAAGTAGATATCTGTTGTTTTAAATCATAAGGAAAATATTTAAAAAATAAGTTAATACTCAAGATCATGGGAACTGATTAATCAGATCTTCTGTAATTTGTGTGGGAAATTTAAATGCATGTAAATGAACCATTGGCAAAAGTGAATTACTTGGAGTGTGAGTATTGTGCAGATTTTGAAGGATTGACTATGAGTAGAAAGTGAACACGTTTGGGAGGCAGAACTACATTCACATTTAGTTTCCCCTAGCTATACAAGAATGACTCTGAATGAATTACTTAGCCACTCTGAGTTTCAGTTGTTTAATCCATAAAATGGGGAAAATAATGACCTCTTTATTGGGTGACTGGGAGGATTCAATTAGACATGGATATGGAAAGTGTCTCACATTCAAATATTAGTTCCTCTTCCCTTAACTGTGATTCTTGTTTCTATGAGGATATTACTTCAGAATCGTAAAGAAAGTCATCTAAAAACTACCCAACATAAAAATAGCCACTTACCAAGCTTTATAAGAACATATCTAGGGTGCAGAGCTGTATTAATCTACATAATATTTTTTACAGCGGCAGGTTGACCTTCCTAATTCTGCTCCGTCCTAATGACATGAGAAAGAATTTGGTATTAGTGTTCCCTGACTTCTCCCTGATAAAGGGTGGGAGAAGATAGCCAAGAGGCCAAGGAAAAGATTGGGACTTGACCAAAGAAATGACCATGGATAAACTCAAAAGTGGATAACCCACACAGAAAAGAGAGTGAGGTGATGGTACATTCCAGGCTTTGTGCTGAGGTTGTACCTGAACTGCTGAATTTAACCTTCACAACAAACCTTTGAGTTAATTACCATTACTTGGCCCATTTTATAGATGAGGAAATCAAGGCTTAGAGAAGTAACTTACTCAAGTTCAAATAGATAGATGGACGTGGCAAAGAAGGATTCAAACCTAGGTCTCTGATTTCAGAGCTCAAACACTTAATGACTTCTAGAGAGGCACAGAGCAATCCCAGGCCTAAACCTTGTCCATAATTTGCAAAACACTCAATTCTCTTCTGGTAGGCTCCTCCTTTAGAAAAGGAGAAAAAGAAACTACTACCAAAACTGTCCTGAATTTTAGGAAAGCAGCCATCCATAATGACTTAGTAGAATTCAATCACTTCTTGATGATCTTTTCTGGACTATCTGACCATGTGTTGTCAGGAAGACAATAGGAAGACAATAGGAAGACCTATTCTAGGCCTTCCCCACCCCTACTCAACACCCTCAACATTGATTTCCCTCATTCTTGGAAAATTCCTCCTGTGGCTGAATCTCAGTCTTTCATTGAAGTGGAGGCCTTCCATTTCTGGCTAACACCCACTTCCCTCCAGGGCTATTTGTCGAGGAGGGGGTGAGTAGGGACTTAATGACATGCTTTCCTTAACAATCTTCCAAACCTATCATCTAGGATAGATTCATCAACAACACCCTAACAAAGTAGGTTAGTAGGATGAACCCACTACCTGTTTAGGAATCTGGAAGGCTGAGAAATATTTTTCGGGACTCAGGACTCAGGGGTTTTAGCCCCAGCCCCTCCTGTACCACGTGGGCTTCAGTAATTGCTCAGCTGCTCTGCTTGTCCATCTTCTACTTACCTTCCCTCCACCCCCACTGCCATCATCTCTGTGGCAGAATGAAGGCTAAGTTTTGCCTTACTTCCCACAGAACTAATTAAAGTCTACAAAGTACTTTGAGAACATTCAGTGTGGGGTTCTTGCCAAGACAGAATTACAGGTGGGAATGGCAAGGAATGTGAACAAACTAAAACTAGGGTAGTTGACTTGCACTACAGAAGGCTCCAATAAGCCTCTCTCCACTGAATCTTAAGGCTCTTTCTTTCCTGTTTGTTCAGCCATCTCAAAGAAGAGTTCACTTCTTTTCCCTTTTCACAGCCTCAGACACAAGGCAAAGCGGTACCTGAGTTCTGCAGCTCTGTTTGCCCTTTCCCCTTAAAATCACACACAGACCCTTTCAGTCAACACTTATCTTAGGAAAAGGAAATGGTTGGATTATGTCTTAGACTGGAGCAAAGTCCTCAGATGCAGGATGTTGATTGTTTTATTTTCTGGGCTTTCAGCTGTGGTTGGTTAATCACTCCTCTTGAGCTTCTGCTCTAGCATCTCCTTGACATGGGCACCTCTGGGGGGAGATTAAAAAATTCCTCTGAAGAGTCAGGCCCTACCCAGGAGTTTACCTGTGAAGGCAAAACACACACAATAAAAGCAACCCAAGAACAATTACAAAGCAACACATTACTATAGGCAAATGAAAAAGCACTGGAAGGATTAAGGTTAGACTCCAGAAGAACTTCCTACCCATAACAGGTGTTATGGATTCTTTGTTTGGTAGGTTTAGGAATATCCCTACTTGAAAGCAGGAGCCTTTTGGCTTTTTTGAAATTAAAATTAAAATTTTATTTTAATTCCAGTGTAGTTAATATACATTGTTGTATTTGTTTCAGGTGTATAATAGAGTGATTCAACAATTCTATATATTATTCAGTGCTCATCAAGGTAAGTGTTTTCTTAATCCCCATCACTTATATCACCCATCCCCCCACCCATTTCCCCTCTGGTAACCATCAGTTTGTTCTCTATATAGTTAAGAGTCTGTTTCTTGGTTTGTCTCTTCCCCCCTACCCCCATGTTCATTTGTTTTGTTTCTTAAATTCCACATATGAGTGAAATCATATGGTATTTGCCTTTCTTTGACTGACTTATTTCACTTAGCATAATACTCTCTGGCTCCATCCACGTCATTGCAAATGGCAAGATTTCATTATTTTTAATGGCTGAATAATATTCCACTGTATATATATATCACATACTTTTGTTTTTTTATCCATTCATCTATCAGTACATTTGGGCTTCTTCCAAAACTTGGTTATTGTAAATAATGCTACAATAAACACAGGGGTGTATACATCTTATTGAATTAGTGTTTTCATATTCTTTGAGTAAATACCCAGTAGTGTGATTGTTGGAATGTAGAGTAGTTCTGTTTTTAACTTTTTGAGGAAACTCCATACTGTTTTCCAGATGGCTGCCCCAGTTTGCATTGCCACCAACAGTGAATAAGGATTCTTTTTTTCTCCACGTTCTCACCAACACTTGTTTCTTGAGTTTTTTATTTTAGCCTTTCTGACAAGTGTGAAGTGGTATATTGTGGTTTTAATTTGTATTTCCCTGATGATTGGTGATGTTGAGCATCTTTTCATATATTTGTTGGCCATCTGGATGTCCTCTTTGGAGAAATGTCTTTTCATATCTTCAGCCCATTTTGAATTGGATTATTTGTTTTTTAGTGTTGAGTTGTATGTAGGAGTTCTTTATATTTTTTTGGATACTCACCCTTTATCAGATATGTCATTTGCAAATATCTTCTTCCATTCAGTAAGTTGCTTTTTAGTTTTGTTGATTGTTTCCTTTGTTGTGCAGAAGCTTTTTATTTTGATGTAGTCCCAATGGTTTATTTTTAAGGATTTTTTTTTAATTTTAAGTAATCTCTATGTCCAACATGGGGCTTGGACTCACAATCCTGAGATCAAGAGATGCATACTCTACCAACTGAGCCAGCCAGATGCCCCCCAATAGTTTATTTTTATTTTTGTTTCCTTGCTTCAGGAGACATATCTAGAAAAATGTTATGGGCAGGAGAATTTTGGCTTTAACATATTTTATGTTACAAAAGCCTCAGTTTGGAGGGCCTTATGTCCAGTTTTTAAGTAGGTCAACTGTACTTTGGGTGTTTCTGCCATTTCTTCTCTCACTGTCCTATAAAACATTTTCTGGCTTCATTTACCCCTTTCCCATATCCCAAATAGCAAAAGCCTTCTACTGTCCAAATCAACATACCCTTTTGTGGGACATGTCATGGAACTTGTCAGTATACTACCAGGTGAGCAATATCATTTAATATTCTTTATTACATGTCTCAAATGTACAAATGCTGACATCATGGGGCAGGGAGGATTAAGGCTGGCAGAGATGTCTACACCTCCTAAATTCTCAGGGATTAAGTTCCACATTCTTTAAGCCAAAGGCCTCCAAGGCCTTTGACTATTTTAGGAAGGGTTTTCTGTTGTCTCAATTGTCCACACTTCTGGTGGCAAACTACGACACTGATAGCCAAGATAGGAGATCTCTGATGCAGTGTGGAAAGGGTCTGATCTAGCAAGAAGTGCTTCTCTACTAGTAATGGATATCAGGAGGGATTTGTTTCATTGTGGGCTCACAACATGATAGAGTAAGCAGACAGCCAAGCTCAAAGATACAAAGTATCAGGACAAGCTGGACCAAGACAAGACATTTGCTGTCAATGATTCCAAAAATGGAGAACACACACAGATTCCAAAAATGGAGAACACCCAGAGATATGGGAAAAAAGGAACAGGCAAGGAGAAAAGGAAACTCATCAGAAGAAGAAACAAGGAAAAATAGAAGTCTAGTTTGGGGAAGGGAAAGGGATTAAGAAGATGACCCCCAGCGCCAGGATTACCCTGAAGCTGTGTTTTCAGGCCAGAGTTCATGTTTTCAGACTGGCAAAGCTCATGCCTGTAGCCCTGGAAGAGAAGATTCCATTCAGTGTGTGGGCTCAGCCAAGTCTGATGGGCCAGATTTTCTCATCCACCCCTATTTACTGCACAAGTTTTCTATTCTTCCCTACCACCTTCAGTGTACATGTATGTTCCTACCTTCTGTTTTCTTCGAACCACATATAAGATTTTTGGACTCCCCTAGATGCATTTAGGAAAGTGGATCAACTGTATCTTAATACAGAGCAAGATCCTCTGATATAGATCAAAATAACACATTTCATGGGTTTAAACTGGCAGGTGGGCCAATAATAATTATTTGGTACCTGGGCAGGAACCCTGCCCTAAAACCTTTTGTGCAATTCAAATATATCAAAGAATAATATCAAAGCATACCAGCTCCTAGAGGAGCTTACAGTCTAAGTGGGAAAACAAAACACAAAGGTACATGAGAACAATCACAAAGCTCATACAAATCTAGGCAAAATTACATAATGCACACTAGAAAAGGAGGGACTGAAGCTAGTTTGGTTTTTTCCTCTGAACTATCATTTTTGAGCATTCACCATCAGCCAGGCACTGTGCTAGGAGGTACCTTATGTCCTTCTTTTCTATTAATCCTCACAAACCTTTGTGGTAGGTATTGTTACCACCACTTCAGAGATAAGATTAAGTGACTTGCCCAGGAATGTGAGTTGGAGCTCTCCTGGATTGAAATCCAGATGTATGTGACTTGAAATTTATGCCTTTAATCACCATGACGCATTGCCTCCTTCTTCAGAGGAGCTTCCTACCTTAAAAGAAGTTATAAACTCTTTCCTTGAGAAGAGGCTGTACAACTCTGAGGCAATAGTGTAAAAGTAGTGAAATATTTTGTATGAACTTCTATCTTCTAGTTGCCTGATGGGCCCATCCAGCACTAACCCCTGAGCTGAGGGAAGAACAAAAACAGAAACAAAAAACTATAAGCTCAAGAGTTATTAAGGTTGCATGAGCTTCCAGAAGCTTTGGGCTAAAAGGCACTTTGAGAAATCATTCTCCTGCTTTCACATAAAAACCTTTTTAGACTCCATGGTATTCACTTTAGGAAAGTGGATGAACTACATCTTAATACAGAGCAGCTTCCTTTGACAGAGAAGATCACATAGAACATTTCACGAACCACTAGATTGATTAGTCCTCAGTGTAGCTTTCATTGTTCCACTGGACTCAGGAAAATTAACAGAAAGGGATATTCTAGGAATCTGTCCATTGACTTTCTAGCAGGCAGTTTTTCCTTATGTCTAGTCCCAATCCTTGCTGCTGCAAAACAAGCACAAGAGTTTTACTCAATATACACTCCATGAAATATAAAACTATGTAAAATAGTCATTATTGTCCAAGAATGTATGCTCCTATACATGGGTAATTATAATAGAGGCAGGATTCAATATGGGAAGAGTATGAAAACAGCCCTTGGTTCTTAGTACCAACAACCCTTTTAGTCAATGATATTTACCTAGATGCCAGTGGAGCCATAATCTATTTGAGAAAGTTTTGAGTAAGAAAGCAGGACACTTGGGTCCTGTGCTTTAAGCCCACCCTTTCCCAGAATTCATGGAACATTTATTGGGCACTTACGGTGTGCAAGTACAGGGAATACAGATATGACTGTGATGTGACCCTACCAGCAAGGCGCTCCCATTTACAGTGGGGAGCTGTGTCCCATCCAACACATCCACTTTCAGCAAGGAAGTTAATTTGGGAGTGTAAGGGGAACACAGACATTAATGCTAAGAGTGCTGAGTCAACAGTTTCTCCACTCCCACTTCCTCAGTAAGTGGGGGAGTTAGAGGAAACCACATGAGTTTCACTAATCCCCCATCAATAGTACCCACTGCATTACTGGCCTCATTATTTCTTAATAGGACCTTGTTGATTACAGACTGCTTAATTACAGTGACAGCTTCCCTCTTGTTTGGCGGTGGGGGGGGGGAGCTGGGGCAAGAAAATAAGGGTGAGAAGGTATGGGGGAGGGAACTATGAGTACAGGCAACCCCCCTACTCCTGCTATCCAGGGCTGGAGCTAAGGTGAGGAAGAAGTTTCTGCCCAGCAATATTGGCCCTCTCACCACTGCCTGCCCCCCAAATAGCAAAACTTCCAGGGATAGGGAAAATTAATCAACTTCTTCTTACAGGTGTTTTCCTAATATAGCCTTCTTTATTAAGATTTTTATTTTTTTTTAATTTTTAATGTTTATTTTTGAGAGAGACAGAGTGTGAGCAGGGGAGGGGCAGAGAGAGAGAGAGGGAGACACAGAATTCAAAGCAGGCTCCAGGTTCTGAACTGTTAGCACAGAGCCCGATGTGGGGCTCAGACTCATGAACTGTAAGATCATGACCTGAACTGAAGTTGGATGCTTAACCGACTGAGCCACTGAGACGTCCCTTTATTAGGCTTTTTAAATATCTGCTAATTAGGAGAAACAGCAATATTGTGTCACTATCAAACCACGAGTACAATATAATTCTTGGTCCATAGTAAGCACCTAATAGGTATTTGTTGAATAAATGAAAGATTACAGAGAAACAAAATAAAAGAGACAAAAGCATACAAAAAGCAAATTGACAGTGGATCTATGTTGGGCGACTTGAATCAAGCTGCCCTTTCAGGAAAGCACTTTTCCCCTACTAAAATTACCAGTTGCATGACAGAGTTGACAACACTAAAAGGCATTTTTACCTCTTTTAAGATAGGATTAAAATTTTTTTCATGTTTATTTATTTTAAGGAAGAGAGATAATGATTGCAAGTGGGGAGGAGCAGAGAGAGGGAGAGAGAGAGAGAGAGAGAGAGAGAGAATCCCAAGCAGGCTCCACACTGTCAGTGCAGAGGGGCTCAATCTGAGCCACCCAGGTGCCCTAATCTCAGGCAACTCTTGATCATTCAAAAAAAACGAAGTGGACAACAAAATATTAGAAATTATCAGACTAATTTTTAAATTTGGCTTTGCCCAAGGAGTTTACCAGAGCAATTATGATTTTTACATAAGCATCATTGCAAAGGGTTTGCAATGCCAATTTGGGAATGACCAGAGTAGGGTAGCCAAGATGCATGCTGACAGGCAAGGAACAGTCAGGTTAGGATTTTAAATTTTCTAAAGATAATTTATATGCCAATATTTATGAGTTGACTATTTGTACCCACATTCTGAACTATATAATTTATAGAAATTTTTCTAATGTCCCCATCTTTCATTTGTCATATCCATCATCAGAGGCAGATATATCTGAGTGTTCTTTCTGTCTTCTTTTATATAAACTGGCTTATTCCTTATGCTGGTAGAGTATTAAACTGTCTATAAAACTCCATAAATTAATCACCCAATAGTTTAAACATAATAAACATGTGAACTGCCTCTGTTAATTGGCCCAAGAAATTGTGTTCAACCCTAGAATCATATTTTTCTCTCTCTCACATTTCCCCTGTCACCCTGAGCTAATGTCATAAGCAAGAAAAATTGTTCTTGACAAATGCTAGATTCATATCCAAAATTAGAGCCAGAACTTAAACAAGAATTTCAGCAATAATTCGCTGACTTGGAGAATCATCAGATGATGTGTGGGCCAGTCACTTCTGAGATGACCACCTTGTGTTCAGGGAGTAGAGGGAAATCCAGCGGTAGGCAAGGATATAGTCCCTTCCACCAGAGTTCAGTCCTAGGTGGAGATGGGACGGCACTCATGACATAAGGACCACAATAAAGGGAGACAAGGAGAGCCCAAGAAGCACCTTACTGAGCTCCAGAGATAAGTGTTGGAAAGCTGTGGAAAAACTAAATTGAGAGAAGCCAAGTCAGGGAGTAAAGGATTAAAATGGAGGCCTATGCACAAGATTTTATGTGTGTGTCTACATGTGTGTTTTGCAAGGAGTGGCAGGAAAAAGCGGTGAAAAAGGAGTGAACTTAGATCTGTAGAGAGAAGCAAGGAAAGGTTCCTATGTCCAGGGAAGAAAGCTAGGAGATACGAGACAGGAGGGCAAGTTGAAAAGGCTGGGGAAAACCAGGCCACCAACATTCTGTCCTCCCTGACTGTCTATTCAAGTCCACACTCACCGCCAGCGGGCAGGCCAGTAGCTTTTCGCAAGGCTATTTGACCCATGTGAAGTATGTCTTCTGGGTCCAGAGAATGAAAAAGAGTGGACCCACTTACATTATTCCTCTTAGCTTCCACTGAGAAACACTTGGAGTTAAGTCCACTCTCATGTGAAATCATGGGGACTGGGGGACAACGGTCTTCAACAGCACAATGGGCTTCAGAACTCTGAAGAATTATTACTCACAGGACCACCAGCGGCTATTCTTCATTCTTTCTGGGGAAATAAAAATCACAACGAAATAGAAAAAAAGCTGCAGAAACAGGGATTGAGTTAGAGGAAACATTCTCTGAGTGAAACAACCCCCCTCTTTGGTAGCTTATAGGGCAGTCATCACAGCCACCAATCAGGATGACTTAGACACCAATTAGCAGAGCTTATTAGAAAATAGTGTTAAATTCAATGTTTCATCATATGATCCAAACATATGTAAAATGGGTAAAATCTGTAAAATGGGTAAAATAATAACTTTTCACAGAGATGATGTGTGAGAAAATGCATAACTCTACGAGAGGCCCCAGTAAGGTGTGTGTGTGTGTGTGTGTGTGTGTGTGTGTGTGTGTGTGACAGAGGAAAAAATCATTTCCTCAGCAAGTAGGGATCCTTTTTCTTTGTTTCCCCTCAGTTTTCTTAAATAAAATGGGCATGGACTATATCCTTCAGAGGGCTTGGTATGAAGATCAAAGGGGCTCAATGGATGGGAAACATTTAGAAATTGTAAACCACCGCACACAAAGGCATATGTTGCCCTTAGACCTCTGTGACAGTGTTTTACCAGCTGCCAACATACACAGACCCCTTTTGTTACAGGTCAGTGTCTTTGTTTCATGAATGTGGGCTATATCCATAATGCTTTCCACTGGCTCAGAACAACACCCCTGCACTGCTGAAGAAAAACCAGACCAAAAACTCACACATCCCTGCAGGTGGCTCACTCCTAGCATGGGAAAAGAAAGATCATAAGCTAGGAGTCAGTCAGGTCTGAGTTCAAATCCCAATACCACTTTTTTTAAGCTTATTTATTTATTTTTTGAGAGAAAGAGAGGATGACAGATGGAGAGAGAGAGAATCCCAAGCAGGCTCCACGCTGCCAGTGCAGAGCCAATGTGGGGCTCAAACTCACAAACTGTGAGATGAACCTGAGACAAAATCAAGAGTCAGACCCTTAACAGATTGAGCCACCCAAGCAACTCCCACCACGACCGCTATTACTTAATATTTTTTAATCTTGGTTTCTGCATTTACGAAATGGAGATAAGTAATATCTACCATTTGTATAGTTTTGAAGTTTCAATAAAATAAAATATATAAAGGGCCTGGTCTATTGGGAATGGTCTTTAAGTATTTGTTCCCTTTCTCTTTCTCCTTGACCATCTCATTTTAAAAGTTGCTTCACAGCACTCTCAACAATAGCCAAATTATGGAAAGAGCCTAAATGTCCATCAACTGATGAATCGATAAAGAAATTGTGGCTTATATACACAATGGAGTACTATGTGGCAATGAGAAAGAATGAAATATGGCACTTTGTAGCAACGTGGATGGAACTGGAGAGCGTTATGCTAAGTGAAATAAGCCATACAGAGAAAGACAGATACCATATGTTTTTACTCTTATGTGGATCCTGAGAAACTTAACAGAAACCCATGGGGGAGGGGAAGAAAAAAAAAAAGGTTAGAGTGGGAGACAGCCAAAGCAGAAGAGACTCTGAAAAACTGAGAATAAACTGAGGGTTGATGGGGGGTGGGAGTGGGGGGAGGGTGGGTGATGGGTGTTGAGGAGGGCACCTTTTGGGATGAGCACTGGGTGTTGTATGGAAACCAATTTGACAATAAATTTCATATATTGAAATAAATAAATAAATAAATAAATAAATAAATAAATAAAATTTTTAAAAGGTTGCTCCAGTGTGAGTACATGATACTTTTCTGAGATTCTTCCCCTGAAAAAATGGACCATGTTTGCATATCCCATTCCATGCTATAGAAAGGAGGAAGGCGAGGTGGAGGAAAAGCCAAAGTCTGCAGGTGTGTTCCAGGTGCACCCACATGCACACACATTAGAAAATGCATCTGAATGGGGAGAGAAGGTGGCATGATTTGTATCTCATATCTTGTAATTTGTATCTTGGGAGGTTTGATATTTGGGTGAATGGATGATTAGTGAGTGAAAACATTAGGTAACTATTGAAGTGTAGTGTGTGTATATAGATACCACTGTCTACTTAGCATGGCATGGGCATATGTGTCAGTGTTCATTACTGGGAAATATGATGACAGAAAGCCACATGGAGATAGAACTCAATTAACAAATCAAAGTGGAAAGACAAAGATATGTAGAAAGAGAGATGAGAGAAAAAGAGATCTGGAATTAAATTTATCAGACAAAAGGCAAAAAAACTCACTTTTCCATTCTCAGTCTGTCTCTCAACCTAATTTCAGACTAAATCACTAGAATAAAAGCATCATGAAAGCAAGGATTTTGATTATCTCGTTAATTGATGTATCCTCAGCACCTAGAACCAAGAGTACCTGGCACATAGTACATGTGAGATAAATATTGAGATAGATACTAGAATAAATATCTTATAAATGAACACATTATTTACTTAAACCACCCGTGGGCCCATTCCAGCCCTGCCAATTAACGGGGATTTGGGATGATGGCAAGGACAGACTACAATCAGATGAACACTGATCCTTGAGGAAGAGAAGGCATGTGAGGAATGAAGCTGGAAGAATCAATCCAGGCAGGCACCTTGGAGGGATGGAGGGATAGAACAGAGAGCTCTCAACATTCTATGCAACAAGTTATCCACTGAGTGTTTATTCTCTAACATTTATGAGTATCTGCTGTGTGGAGGACTCAGTATTTGGTGGTATGGTTATAAAGATGAAAAGGCTGTGGTTTTTTTTTTTAATTTTTTAAATTGTTTTTTTATTTAAAAAAATTTTTTTAATGTTTATTTATTTTTGAGAGAGACAGAGTGCGAGCAGGGGAGGAGCAGAGAGAGAGGGTGAGACATAGAACTTGAAGTGAGCTCCAGGCTCTGTGCTGTCAACACAGAGCTGGATGTGGGGCTTGAACTCACGGACTGTGAGATCATGACCTGAGCTGAAGTTGGACGCTTAACCGACTGGGCCACCCAGATGCCCCTAAATTGTTTTTTAATTTATTTTTGAGAAGCAGAGTACAAGTGGAGGAGGGGCAGAGAGAGAGGGAGACACAGAATCCGAAGCAGGTTCCAGGCTCTGAGCTGTCAGCACAGAGCCTGATTCAGGGCTCGAACTCATGAACCATGAGGTCATGACCTGAGCCAAAGTTGGACACTTAGCCTACTGAGTAACCCAGGTGCCCTGAAAAAGCTGTGGTCTTGAGGTATGCATTTTGGAAAAGACCAATATGAAAACATACAACCATTTAAAAACGGACATAGACCTTAGCCGAGGTCTGTAAAAAGTGTCATAGGAGCAGATAGGTTGGGAGAGGAGTCAGGCTTTAAACTATTTGAGCTAGGTTTTGAAGCATGAGTTCTCCTTCACTTGGCAAGTATAGAAGGGGAAAGGGTTTTCCAAGCAGAGTAAGGCCAAGTCCAACAGGAAGGGGCTCAGCTTATTGTGCTGGAGGCAATGACACAGAGAATGTACCAGGAACCTAGGTTTTTAGATGCAAAGATTTCCTAGAGATGTTGTCTTGAAGTCAGATTATCTATAAAGCAAAAACCTAACAGCTCATGTGCTCTATCCTAGCTGCACATGACACTGCTTTCATACTTGGAGTCAACAGCAGAAAGAAGCAATGTGTGGAGAAAGGTTTTAAGAAGTTACATGGTGATTTTTATGAGACAATATCAAATGAACATAGTTATAAAATGCAAATGAAAGGAACAAGGGAAATGGCTACCATAGAAACCATCTGAAAGAACATAAATCCACTTAAGGGTACATGGGACCGATAGAAAAATGGCTTGAAAACACTTGCAAAGCAACATATAAGTAAGTGCAAATAAATACAGTACACACTGAGTCCCCTAGTGAACATGGAACACACAAGAAACCAAAATTGGGTGAGGAGGACTAGGGACTGCTTCCTGGATGATGGAAATTTAATTATTGCAAATGCTGGAGTATGTGTACACCACATAGAGTTACCTGGGAATGAATCAACCCGCGGTCAAATAATAGAGTGAGAAAATTGTCAGAGACCAGCCAGAATTTGTCCCCCTGACTCACTTCCAACCTGGGTTGATTTTTTGCCTACCACAATGAACATGTTACTCATTGGCCACTTTGAACAGTCTGTTTTCATTTCTTATGCTGCAGACACCTCCTCAGATGCCCCATTCAGTTTCTCACAGACAATTATGGCTCTCAGATTTTCTGTGGCTCCAATGGTTCTAGGGCTCAGGTTGCCCTAGACCACAACGAGGCAATTATCCAGGTAATTTAGGTGTCAAACTACTTTATTTGAATAATCAAGCTCCTCCATCCAATTTTCTGTTTCCCAGAACCCTGGCAGCTAACTATCCTGAGACCAGCAACAAAGCACAAACTCTTGGACAACCTAACAACCTGCAATAAAACATGGCTGTGTGGATGTTGTGTGGGGTATTTTGGGTCCCTCAACCCCCTTTTCTCTCTGTCATTTGTTTTGACACGCACAGAAACCTTCAAGAGCCTATGTCAATGTCCCACAGATGGAAGGGTGCAGACAAGCTCCTGGTTTTGTCTGCTAGGTTTGAAAATCAATGTATGTTACTCACCTAGATGAGGAACGTGAGTCCTCACCATGGGGATCTCTAAGCTGGAAGATTTTAGCGCAGACTCCCATCAAAACAGCCTTCCTCTCCTAGAAGTAGATTTGAGAAACAATGAAGAGTTAAAACCGAGAGGGTTTCATCATTTAAATAATGGTGGAAAGAGAGAGAAGGAGTCAAGAATGATGACCAGGTTTCTGGCACAGGCAACTGAATGTGCCTTACTGAAGTAGGGACGTCAAAAGGGAGAACAGATTTAGAGGAAGCAGAGACGTTGTGCTTTTGGGCACCGTCAAATCTGAGCTACTTGAGGGTGGACAGCAGCTGGATACTTCAGTCTGCACGAGACTTGCTTGCTCTGTGTACATATTCAGGTTCCTTTCATTCACATGGTCTGGCCCTCCTACCATACTTCACATCCTCAGAGGATAAGTCAGAGGGCTAATATTTCTTTAGTATTCAGCTTCAGAGCTTGCAGTTGGAGCTAATACTTGTTGTTGATGAATAGGCTGGAAAAAAATATTTGAATGACCTTAAAGAGAAGCCTCCTCCCTCACAGCTCCAATCCTTTGTTTGTCTGTCTGTTTGCTTGTTTGTTTGTCTCAGGGGAGAGTGTTTCTTTGGACCCAGCATAGCTCAGTTTAGACAAAAGTCTTTACTGCTTTGGTCTGCTCATTTTCTTTTTTGAGATGGTACTGGTGTATCTAGTCATTGGGTTTTTTAAGTTGTTAAACTAGATATTAAGCTGAAGATAGGAAAGGTGATTTCATAAGTCTGTCATCCTGACTGCATTTCTTTTTATTCAACTTTATGCCACAAAATGGATCGAGAGCCAAACCCAGCTTGTTCAAACCCCATTGCAAATGTACACATATCAAATAGTAATACAAGGATACAGGGAAGGACTCTGATCCAGGAGACCGGAGACTTTTGAACCACCTTTTTGGTGATACAGACAACTTAAGTCACCACACATTAAGGAGCACTAGGGTTGACGCTTATCTCCTCACTGCTATAAAGAATACCTTTACCCACCTCCATCCCCAGGCCCCCAGGTCCACAAACTTGGAGCTAATTTTTAAATTTACCTTAATATTTGCAATATATAATCAAGCTATTACCAAATCCTTCTCATTCCTCCATCGTATTCTCCATTGGACTTCTACTCTTCTGATTTCTTAGCTCTAGAAATCAGAGCCTGGAGCAGAAGTTTATGGGACAATACCTTATTGAGAAATGCAATCCCAGGGAAGCAAGAGTGTAGGAAAAGGAAAACAATGCAGGAAAAAAGAAAGAGCAAATCAAAAGGAATGTGTTACATAGCTGGCCAGAGCTTCTTGAAAAGTGGGTTTCTTCACATGGAAAGGTGTCTTCTTACAGGCCACATGAAGCAATGCATCGCCAAACTGTATTTGAGGGAAGTAGGAGAAAGATTTAACTTCTAGCTATTATTCAATTTGTGTTCCTTGAGGTGTTAACTAACTACCCTACACTTCTGTGTGTTGTACACATATGTACTGTGCACAAGCTTCTTACTCATCAGTGGCAACAGGGAAGACCCAGGGTGGGGGACAAAAGATGCATAGCATAGGTGTGAAGTGAGGCCAGTCTGTGCATGCTCACAAATTACCTGAGGGACCTTGTTCAACTGTAATCAAGCTGCCTGACCCTCCAGCAACAGCAGACACCCCAGCCAGAAGGCAGAGCAAGACCTAGATCTGGCCTGGCCTGGCCCATCAACTGAATCTGACATTTGCGTTAGTCCTAAACGTGGTCTAGACCAAACTGGTTATGTCTGGATTATCTTGACAGACTCCTAACCACCTTTCACGCATCCAGTCTTTCTCTTCTTTAAATTAACCAGTCACTGGTAAAAACTCAACAATCCATAAAAGCTGTTTCATGCCAGTCAGAGTGGCCAAAATGAACAAATCAGGAGACTATAGATGCTGGTGAGGATGTGGAGAAACAGGAACCCTCTTGCACTCTTGGTGGGAATGCAAACTGGTGCAGCCACTCTGGAAAACAGTGTGGAGGTTCCTCAAAAAATTAAAAATAGATCTACCCTATGACCCAGCAATAGCATTGCTAGGAATTTACCCAAGGGATATAGGAGTGCTGATGCATAGGGGCACTTGTACCCCAATGTTTATAGCAGCACTTTCAACAATAGCCAAATTATGGAAAGCCTAAATGTCCATCAACTGATGAATGGATAAAGAAATTGTGGTTTATATGCACAATGGAATACTACTTGGCAATGAGAAAGAATGAAATATGGCCTTTTGTAGCAACGTGGATGGAACTGGAGAGTGTTATGCTAAGTGAAATAAGTCATACAGAGAAAGGCAGATACCATATGCTTTCACTCTTAAGTGGATCCTGAGAAACTTAACAGAAGACCATGGGGGAGGGGAAGGAAAAAAAAAGGTTAGGGAGGGAGCCAAAGCATAAGAGACTGTTAAAAACTGAGAACAAACTGAGGGTTGATGGGGGGTGGGAGGGAGGGGAGGGTGGGTCATGGATATGGAGGAGGGCACCTGTTGGGATGAGCACTGGGTGTTGTATGGAAACCAATTTGACAATAAATTTCATATTTTTTTTTTAAAAAAAAGCTGTTTTGGGGCGCCTGGGTGGCTCAGTCGGTTGAGCGGCCGACTTCGGCTCAGGTCATGATCTCACCGTCCGTGAGTTCGAGCCCCGCATCAGGCTCTGTGCTGACAGCTCAGAGCCTGGAGCCTGTTTCAGATTCTGTGTCTCCCTCTCTCTGACCCTCCCCCGTTCATGCTCTGTCTCTCTCTGTCTCAAAAATAAATAAACGTTAAAAAAAAAAAATTAAAAAAAAAAAAGCTGTTTTAATGGGGTCCCCTCATTATGCTGTAGCGTAATGTTCATCATATCACATCAGAGCTCCTCGGTTTGGCTTTAACTCACCTCTTGTACTGCTTCCCCCTTCCCCCCAACTCTAATCCCTCCCTCTAATGAATTTCTTTTTTTTTTCTTAAGTTTATTTATTTTAAGAAAGACAGAGATAGCACAAGTAGAGGAGGGGCAGAGAGAGAAGGCAAGTGAGAATCCCAAGCAGGCTTGGCACTGTCATCATAGACCCCGACACAGGGCTTGATCTCACAACTGTAAGACCATGACCTGGGCCAAAATCAAGAGTCAGATGCTTAACTGACTCAGCCACCCAGGCGCCCCTGTAGGTTTCTTTTCTTATGTCTTTGTATGGCTTTGATATCAGGGTAATCCTAGCCCCATAAAATGAGTTAGAAAGTATTTCCTCCTCCTCTATTTTCTGAAATTTTTAGCATTGGTATAACTTCTTCATTCAGTGTTTGATAGAATTCACCAATGAAACTATCCAGGCTTGGTATTTTCTTCAGAGGAAAGTTTTTAATTATAAATTGTTTCTTTTTTCTTTTTCTTTTTTTTTTTTTTTTGTTTAATTTAAATTCAAGTTAGGTAACATACAGTGCAGTCTTGGCTTCAGGAGTAGAACCCAGTGATTCATCTCTTACATATGACATCCAATGCTCATCCCAAAAAGTGCCCTCCTTAATGCCCATTACCCATTTACCCCATCCTCCCCCACCTTCCCTCCAGCAGCATTCAGTTTCTTTAATAGAACTAGAGTTATTCACATTTTGTGTTCATTGATTAGTTTTGGTAACTTGTGTCTTTCAGGAATTTGTCCATTTTATCTAAGTTATCAAATTTATTGATATAAAAGTTATTTGTAATATTCCTTATTAGCCTTCTAAATTCTCTTGACTCTATAATATCTCCTGTTTTATTCCTGATATTTATAATCTGTATCTTCCTTCTGTTTCTCTTTCTTTCTTTTTTTTTTTAAGTAATCTCTACAAACAATGTGGGACTCAAACTCATGACCCCAAGATCAAGAGTCACATGCCCTACCGAATGAGCCAGTCAGGTGTCCCTTCCCTCTGTTTTTCTTAATCAATCTAGCTAGAAGTGTATCAGTTTTATTAACTTTTTCAAAGGATCTACTTCTAGTATCACTGATTTTTTCTATTGTTTATTTTCTATTTCACTGATCCCCACTCTAATCTATTATTTAATCCTTCTACTTACTTTAGGTTTATTTTGCTCTTCTTTTATAGCTCCTTACAATGGAATCTTAGAACACTGATTTGAGACTTTTCTTCTTTCCTAATATAAACATTTAGTTATACATCTTGCTTTAGGTTCTGCTTTAGCTAGATCCCACAAATTTTAATATATTGTTTTCCTTTTCTTACAGTCAAAGAATTTTCTGTTTTATCTTATGATGTCTCCTTCTTTCACAGACTATTTAGAAATATCACATTTAGTTTTCTAAAATGTGGAGATTTTCAGGGCTCCTGGGTGGCTCAGTCTGTTGAGTAGAGAGCTCTTGGTTTCAGCTCAGGTCATGATCTCACAGTTCATGGGTTCGAGCCCTTAGTCGGGCTCTGTGCTGCCAGTGTGGTGCCTGCTTGGTATTCTCTCTCTCCCTCTCTCTCTGCCCCTCCCTGCTCTTGCTCTCTTTGTATCTCTCAAAATAAATAAATAAATAAACTTTAAAAATAGATAAATAAATAAATAAAAATAAAATATGTAGATTTTCCAGATGTACTTTTTGTTAGGTTTTTAATCTAATTTTGTTGTAGTCAGAGAGGATACTCTGTAAGATTTCAATCTTTTTAAATTCAGTAAGACTTGTCTTATGGTCCAGTAAGTGGTTTATCTTTGTGAATGTACCAGTACTTGGAAATAATATATATTCTGCAGTCACTAGGGTAATATCCTATAAATAGCTAGGTCAAATTGATTAGTAATATTGTTCAAGCCTTCTATATCCTTACTAATATTCTGACCATTTGTTCTATTGATTCCTGAGACATGAGAGTTAAAATCTTCAATTATAATTGTGTATTTGTCTGTTTCTCCTTATAGTTATGATAGTTTTTGCTTTATGCATTCTGATATTCTGTAATTTGCCAACTATTTTTTTTTTAATTTTTTTTTAACGTTTATTTATTTTTGAGACAGAAAGAGACAGAGCATGAACGGGGGAGGGGCAGAGAGAGAGGGAGGCACAGAATCAGAAGCAGGCTCCAGGCTCTGAGCCATCAGCCCAGAGCCCGACGCAGGGCTCGAACTCGTGGACCGCGAGATTGTGACCTGAGCTGAAGTCGGACACTTAACCAACTGAGCCACCCAGGCGCCCCGCCAACTATTTATTATTATTATTATTATTATTATTATTATTATTATGTGCTTCCAATGACCTAAATATTTAATTTATAAAATATTTCTTTATTTCTGATACTATTCTATGTTTACTTTCTCTGAGATTAACATAGTACCTCCAGCTTTCTTGTAATTTGCATTTGCATGTCACATCATTTCCCACCCTTTAACTTTTAACCTGTCTGTGTCCCTATATTTAAAATGCATTTTCTGGGGGCACCTGGGTGGCTCACTTGGTTGAGCATCTGACTCTTGGTTTCAACTCAGGTCATGACCTCGCACCTCGTGGGATGGAGCTCCAGCACAGAGCCTGCTTGGAATTTTCTCTCTCCCCCTCTGTCTACTCCCCCCCCCCCCTGCTTTCTCTCTCTCTCTCTGTCTCTCTCTCAAAATAAATAAAAATAAGTAAATAAAATGCATTTTCCCTAGACAACATATTGTTTGGTCATGATCTTTTAATTTTTTCTGACAATTCCTATCTTCTAGTTGGAATATTTAGGCCATATATATTTAATGTAATTAGCAATATAATTGAGATGAAGTCTATTGTTCCCAACTGTTTTTTGTTTCCTCTTGCTTCTTTTTGAATTAATTTCATTTAAGATTCCATTTTTATCTTCTCTACTGGCTTAAAAGCTATACTTTTTATGTTATTATTTTATTTGGTTGCTTAAGGGTTTACAATATGCATCTTTAACTATCAAAGTCTATATTCAGGGATGCCTGTCTGACTCAGTTTTTGGAGTGTGTAACTCTTGATCTTGGAGTTGTGAGTTTGAGCCCCACATTGGGTGTAGAGATTACTTAATAAATAAATAAATAAATAAACAAATAAAATAAAATTTTTAATTTTTTAAAACATTTATTCATTTTTTAAGAGAGAGGGACAGAGTATGAGCAGGGGAAGGACAGAGAGAGAGAGAGATACAGAATTGGAGGCAGGCTCCAGGCTCTGAACAATCTGAACCTGACAGAGCTAGATGCAGGGCTCGAACTCATGAACCATGAGATCATGATCTGAGCCAAAGTCAGACGCTCAACCGACTGAGCCACCCAGGCACCCCAATAAATAAAAATCTTTTAAAAGTCTATATTCAAATATTATACCATGTCAAATATAATGTAAGAACTTGACAACAGTTTACTTCCATTTCCTTTGTGTTATTCTCATACATTTTATTTCTATGTATAATCCCCATCATGTATTATTATTTTTGCTGCAAACATCCAGTTATCTTGGGGCACCTGGGTGGCTCAGTCGCTTGGGTGTCCTACTTCAGCTTGGGTCATGATCTCATGGTTTGTGAGTTTGGAACCGGCGTCGGGCTCTGTACTGACAGCTTAGAGCCTGGAGCCTGCTTCGAATTCTGTGTTTCCCTCTCTCTCTGCTCCTCTCTCGCTCATGCTTTGTCTCTCTCTCCTTCAAAAATAAATAAAAACTTTTAAAAATTAAAAAAAAACCCATCCAGTTATCTTTTTTTTATTTTTATTTTTTCCAGTTATCTTTTAAAGCAATTAAAAAATTTTTTAATGTGTATTTATTTTTGAGAGAGAGAGAGAGAGAGAGAGAGAGAGACAGAGCATGAGCAGGGGGAGGAGCAGAGAGAAGGAGACACAATCTGAAGCAGGTTCCAGGCTCTGAGCTGTCAGCACAGAGCCCAACACGGAGCTCGAACCCACACACTGTGAGATCATGACCTCAGCCAAAGTCAGACGCTTAACAGGCTAAGCCACCCAGGTGCCCCTTAAAGCAATTTTTTAAGAAGAAAAAAGTCTTTGAATATTTACCCACATATTTACCATTTCTAGAACTCTTATAGGTCCCAGTTTCCATCCAGTATCATTTTTCTTCAATCTGAAAAAGTTCTTTTAACACTCAAAATTCAGTCAGCTTCAGTTTGTTTGGAAAAAGAAAAATTTTTTTATTACATCTTCATTTTGAGAAACATTTTCACTAGACATAGAATTCTACGTTGACACATACTTTCAACATTTTCAAAATGTTCTTCCAATGTCTCCTGGCTTTCACTGTTTCTGGGAAAACATCTCTGATGATTCTTATCCCTGTTCCTTTATATTTAATGTCTTTTTCTCTGGCTACTTTCAAATTTCAAGCAATTTGATTATGATGTGCCTTGGTGTAATTTTCTTTTCTTTCTTTCTTTTTTTTTTAAGTAGGCTTGACACTCAGTGTGGAGCCCAATGCAAGGCTTGAACGCAGGACCCTGAGATCAAGACCTGAGCTGAGATCAAGAGTTGGACACTTAGCTGACTGAGCCACCCAGACATCCCTACTTGTCTTTGTATGAGGCCAGCTTGATGTTCAGGCTCTTGAATTTGTAGGTTTACAGTTTTTATCAAATTGGGGGGAAATTGGCCATTGTATCTTCAAATATTTTTTTTGGTCCCATTACATGGATGCTAAACTATTTGATATAGCTTCATGGGTCATTAAGCCTCTTTCTTTTTGTTTTTCAGCATTTTTTCCCCTCTGTGCTACGGTTTGTATGGTTTCCATGTTTTTAACTTACTGATTTTATCTTCTGCAGTGTCTAATCTGCCCATCAAGTAAATTTTCCCTTTCAGATATTATATTTTCAGTTACAGAAACTATATTTAAAAAATCTACTTCTGTCTTCTTTATGTTCATGTCTTCTTTTAAATCCTTGTGTATATTTATAATCACTCTTTTAAGGTCATTGTCTATTAATTCCATCATCTTTGTTATTCCTAGGTCTGTTTCTGTTGACTGATTTTCCTTCTGTTTATGGATCAAAATTTGCCTCCTTTTGTGTGTGTCTAGTAATTTGCATTGAATTCTGACATTGTGAATGTTACATTGCTGAACATTTGGATTTTGCTTCCTCCTTTAAAAAAATGTTGAAGTTTGTTTTGATAAATATTAAATTACTTACAGACAGGCTTTACCTTTTTGAAGCTTGTTTTTAAGCTTTGTTAGGGATGAGCCTGGGCTAGTTTGGCCTTAATACTAAGGTATCACCTTTCTGGAGCCTCTACTGATTACTCCAGATGTTTAATGATGTCTCTACTCTGAGTGGATGGAATTGGAATGTTTCCCAGCCCCATGTAAACTCTAGGATTTGTTCAACTTACCTGCTGTTCTTTGTTCAGCATCAAGGAGTTTCACCCTACCCATACACAGATTAGTATTCAGCCAAAGACTCCAGGAGACTGTATTCAGACTTCTGAAGCTCCTTCCCTACATAGAGGCCTCCTCTCAAGTATTCTGACCCACCAGTTCTAGCTTCCTTTGCTTCTCTGAGCTCCAATTTCTATCTCCTCAACTTAGAATGACCACTCTACTCTGCTTGATGCCTCCTCTCTGCTATTGTTGTTTGAAAATTGCCTCCAGGTTAGAATCCAGAGTAATTATAGAGTTCATCTTGTTTGTTTTCTCCCTCTCAAGGATCACAGTCCTGCACCGCTTCTTATTCCAATGTCTGAAAACAACTTTTCATATAGATTTTTTAGGTGGTTTTTTTTTTTGTTTTCTTTTGTTTTGTTTTTTTTTTATAGCAGGAAGACAAGTTCCATATCAGTTACCTCTTTGTGGCCAGAATCAGAAGTCTCTTACCTGGCTCTTTCACCATCCCCTCCCACACACACACCTTCATTTGTCATGTTCTGCAATTTCATATGTTAGGTGTGGATATTTTTTTCTTTATCTTATTTAAAGTCCATTGGGCTTCCTAGTAACTTTAATCAGTTTTAGAAAATTCTGTCATCTCCTCAAATATTGCCTCTGCTCTATTCTTTCTCTCCTTTTGTTTTGGAACTTTAATTAACATGTGGTAGGTCTTTTCACTCTGTCCTCTATATCTTTTAACCCTGTTCCATATTTTCATATTTTTTTCCTCTGTGCTGCATTCTGGTTTTCTTCTAGTTTACTAATTCTTTTTTCAGCTGAATCCAGTCTGCTGTCAGACTCAATCTACTTGGTTCTGTTTCAAATCCACTAGTTCATTTTTCATATTTTCTTGTTCCTTGCAACTATTTTCAAGCTTGTTTTATAATACATGCCTGACAACTTTGATATTGTCCAAAGCCTTTGTGAACCTGTTTTTGTTCTCTATTGTTTTTGGTGATTCTCATTCATTTGCCTTTTCTCCCTGTGTGCTTGCTTATTCCTTGCCTTTGAAGATTATTTGTGGGGATTTGAAGTTTAGGATGAAGGTGCATTCATTGAGGGAGGATTCTCATATATGCCTTTGCCAGGTGCTGAGGGGAAATGCTTGACTGGAATCATTTTAAACCAAATTCAAGAGTTGAGGTGTTTCCCCAGCTACTTGGGTAATGCAAATTCAGGCTGCAAACCAGTTTGGCTTGGAAAATTTCCCCCTGCTCTGCTCTGCTCAGCACCTAAGAAACCTTTTTGCAGTCCTTAGGCTGGAAGCAGAGGGGCTAGGTTTACTTCTGTTTCACCCCTACCTTAAAGGTGTAACCCTTTGATTCTACAGTTAAATGTGGGGAACATCTTCTATTAGACTCCCCACTTTGAGATCACACCGAGTTTTAACTCCTGAGACCATCCATTCAAACCAGAGTTCAAGTTTGCCTTGATCAACAAATACTCTCTGGTGAAAAGTGGCCTATTTGTTCTACCTACCAGTTTGAGTTTTCAATTTCCATTAAATTTGGCTTGGCATTTCCTTACTATCTTGTCAGATTTTTGATGCTTTTAAGGTGTTTTAAATATTTTATCCAGCATTTTAGTTGTTTTCAGCAGGAAAGTTGATTCAAATAACATACCTTGTCATGTTCCCAAAAATTAAAGTGGTTTTGGGGTTTTTTGAAAACAGATTCCATCAAATTGCCTCTGTAAGCAATCCAAACTAGCATTGATTCACTTTTTTGTTTTGGAGTTTTTGTTTCTTTGGTTGTTCTTTTTGCCAATTAATGTATCCTTCTGAAAAGAATGTAATTTTTCAAAATCAAGTAATTGAGAACATATTCTATAATATAATATGAGACTTTGTAAGAATTCAAATACAAAGCAACTTCCTCTTTTCTGAGTAATTATTTGGAGAAGATAAAACTTCACCTTATATTTTTTAAGGAAATACGGTATATGAAGGCTCTTTCACAATACCCAGCATAGAGCAAGTATTTAATAAATATTAGTCTTTCCCACCTCTCTTCAGCTCTTCAGGAACTCCCCTTTATAAAAAATCTAAGTGGTCTAGTTGTTTAAAATAATGTAAGACTGTTCCTGCTTTGGGTAGGTAGCATGGTCAGTATGACATTTCTCTAAGTCTCTTTCAGTCCACATTGGTAATCACATGAATTGTTCATACACGCACACACACATACATATATGTGGCCATATAACTTTATAAGTTACCGAGTTTTACAGGGATTATTAGGAAGCATAACAACCAATATATTATATAAGAAACTTGAGTTTCATTTAGAAAATAAAATTTTTAGTTCCAAATAGAAATAGTCTTCTTTTTTCACTTATACAGGACTTGTGAAATTTTAGGAAAGAAATGAATAAGAACTTAATGTAGTGCCTTTCTTCGGTGATTTAGTGAGGGTGGGCCAGACTTTCCACGGTAGAATAGGCATATGTCTAGATACCAGGCCACTGGGCAGAGAATGTAAGGCTTAGGCCATAGCCACTTCACCATCATCTAAAACACATCACAGCAATTTTTGTTAAGATTGCAAGAGGACAAGGAGGCATAGGAGCCTTCCCCCATCCTCACTAAAGATTCATAACTGTTATCACCAGAACAACTTACACATTAAAATGGCTTTTTAAAAAAATCAATTATGTCTTTTTATTCCTGGCTTAAACAAAAATATTTATTATGGTTCTGAAGGCTAGAAGCCCAAGATCAAGTCATTGGCAGTTTTGGTTTCTTCAGAGTCCTGTCTCCTTGGTTTGTACATGGCAATCTTCTCTTTGTGTCTTCACATGGCCCTTCTTCTGTAAGTTTCAATGATGTCTTTTAATTCTTTCTTCTTCTATTCTGTGATTTCCCTGCTTGCAGAGTTCTGTCCATATTGGAGGAGACCAAAAAAAAAAAAAAAAAAGAAAAAAAAGGTTCATAACATATTTAAAGTTTGAAAAATTCTTAGAGATGACTTAATTAAATACTTTCTTGTCCAAATAATTAAACCGAAAGGCCAGAGAGGTTATGAATTTTCCAAGGTTACAGGTCCACACTAGACTCCTGGACTTCTTGACTTCCTTGCTATTCACTACATATCCTTCTACACTATGCTGCCAGTTCCCTATATGCACCTCAGGGCTTTTCTCATCTGGACTTCATACTTGGAGACAGTAAGGTGAGGGCAGATATTGAGGCCAGCTGAATGAAGTTCTTTACATTTCTAGGGGAATCAGAAGCATTGGGAATATAGAAGGTCTGCAGAGTTAGAAAAAGCAGGCTAGAGAGAGAGAATGGAGCAGGGTTAGGAAGTAATGGAAGGTCAGGACTGATGAGAGAGGGAAAAGCATTCCAGGTGGAGAAAACCAATATTTGGAATCTCAGTCCAAAGCAAGGATGAGATATGTTGGGGGTGGAGTACAATAACAATAGTGATAAAAATATGGAATTCTAATTCAAGTCAACAATGCTCAGCTAACAAGGAAAATTTCAAATAATACTTTTCTCTTCTGGCATAAGGAAGATATGAGAACAAACTAACATTCAAGAAACATTATAAAAGAACTAAGACACTTTTATCTGGAAAGATATGAGGGACATGGATCTCCTTTCCACAAAGGGAAGTAATGGCTAGAATTGCCATAGGAAATTAACAGGACAACAGGGCAAACAGATGTGCACATTAACCAAAAGACCCTGAAAATTCAGGAAATCTTGAAATAAGGTCTGGAGGAGACACCCTTCAGTCTGGGATGGGTTAAGTTCAGTCCTGCCTGGAGGCAGAGGGAGGGATGAAATGTCCTGTCACAGAGTCTAGAAGTCTGGATCAGGGCCGATTCATGGAAACAAAGCGTCTCATTATGGAGAGAGGTGGAGAACAACAGGAAAAATCCCCAACCTATTTGCCTGGGGCTTCAAAGCAGTGTAGAAGCTCACTGGCTTGATCAATTTTAGGCTCTGATTTTCACAAAAAAAGATTTCAGTTAAGCCAAAATTAAAGAACTCCTACGGTACTGCAGTGAGACTTGGATCTCTCTTACTAGGAAGTTTAGCAATTGGGAATAACTTGCAAGAACAGTTTAGACACAACTGGGAATGGAAACAGAGAGAGGGATAAAATTATCACTTGGTTTGGGAATTTCGGATTCGGCTCTGAGGCCTTGATAGTTGTCAGAGGAGGTTGGTTAAGGGTCCTCCCAGCCTAGTGGCTATGTAAGAACCTGCTTCTGGGAACCCACAGTGAAGGCAGGGTGTGTCAGAGCGTGTGCTGAATTCCTGGCTTCAATTACAGACTACTAGGCGGCTGAAGAGTCTGTCATTGCCGATGTCATCACATTTACAAGATTCATAGGTCCCCTTTCCAGTAAGACACAAGAATGAGGGCCTCTCTGCACCTGCTGACATGTCCAGCGCTGTGTGCTCGATGAAGATGCACATAATTGAGGGAAGTAGAAGTGAGGGTCTCTCTGGTGTGTCCACTCATTCCCACCAGGAGAATGAGAGGAAATGGGATCTTGGAGAACTTATGTTGAGCCTCCACTGCCCCGATGTAGCCTCCGTGTTATAGGCTAGAAAATCTTCAAGGGGAGAGATTTTTGTTTATCTGGAATGAAGGCAGAAGCATGGATAAGATTATCTCTCAAACTTCAATTGAAACACTCTATGATACTTGGCTGGTCTATGAATTGTCCTTTGCCCATTCAAATCCATTTAAATTCCTCTACTGCCAACATCCTGGGGGATTCAAAAGAGTATGGGTGCTCAGTCTGTCTTCTTCAACTAGTTGTTTCTAGGCTCTGCCCCTGGAGATACCATTAGAGAACTGGCAGGTATGGGGAACTGGCTTCTCCTCGCAAAGTGAAACTCCCAAACAACCAGCCCCACATTCTTCTCTGACTCATGCCACCAAACCCCCACCATGCCCTGCAGGTCAGTGGGCTGGGAACCCTGCCACATCTGGAACAATTGCAGCTGGGATAAGATGCCTATTCTGATAGCCAGGACACACCTCCTCTCATCCCCAGCCTTGGATCACTCTGTGGCCTGTGCCCCAGGTATTATGATAAGATGCAGCCAGAGATGGGCAGAGGACAGTCAACAAGAGGTCTACCCTAGGGCTGCTGGCCTCATCTGCAGAGATCTGATCAGTCTCTGTGGTTCACCTCTGATTCCTCCACTTGCCATAATACAGAATCCTCCAAGCCCCTGAGAAGTAGGCAATTCTCATTATCCTAGTCAATGGATAAGAGCAGAGGCACACATAATTTTTTCACTTGTTGATTGCCTACCATGGGTCAAGTCCTGTGTTAAGTGGTGAGTATACAATGATGCACAAAATAGATGTAAGCCTTCTGTGTAGCTTACTGTCTAGTGGCAGAGACCACAATTAAACAGATTCATAAATAAATATATAAGCTCAAATATAATTGGTATTTTAAAAAGTGAAGTAAATTCACATTATGTTACCTACACAGAGTCATTCATACACATACATGTGCAAACATTCCATCTGTGTCCATCCCCAGTCCTAACACAATGTTTCTGCCAAACCCAAGGCAGTGAAAGTATGGAGTCTGCAAATCAGGAATGAAGAGTTGACCCAATGTTAGTATGAGAATTCACCTTGGCTATTCATCTAGATATGAAAATCATATCAAAAGTGGTCACAAAATTCTATTTGCACATCTAGGTTGAATACATTTCATCCTCAATTCCTCAAGGTCTTCCATCTCTGAAGCAGAAGGGCAAAAAAATCTTTGAGGAACCAGAGAGTCATGCAGTCTTAGGGAAGAGAGAGGCCTGAAAAGATCAGTGCAAATCACTCTAGCTTCCTCTCCCCATGTCCTATTCAAAATTCATTGAGGTATAGGTCTGAAGGCAGAACTTTGGAGATAGTTTCATCCATTCCATTGCTTCCAAAATCATACAGATAGTTGGTATTTGACCTAATTCTTGTAGCTCCCCAGATAAACTATACAATTTTCTTCCGTCACCTCAATAATCCACTCTACTGGGAAGTTCTTTCTTTGGAAATAGAAAAAAAAATAGCATTTTTTCTTTCTCTATAAAATTTAATTTCTTTCTTGATATTTTGTCTTTTTTTTTAATGTTCATTTGTTTTGAGAGAGAGAAATATCAGGGGAGGGGTGGGGGGGGGGGGAGAGAGAATGCCAAGCAGGCTCCACGCTCAGCATGGAACCCGATGTAGGGCTCGATCTCACTACCCAAGTCAACTTCAAGAGTCAGACACTCAAGCAACAGAGCCACCCAGGAACCCTGGTATTTTGTCTTTTAAGCCAAATTTTAAACCTAAATTTATTTATTATCTTTCCCTCCTCATTCATATTTAAACATTATATGAAAAGTGGTCACCCTTTCCTTCTGCTTCAGAGGAGAGACCAGAAGACATCCAAGGTGGAAATATTTACGTCTGGGAAGTTAGAGCCAGGACTCTCCTTCCAAGTGGTTAGTTCACATAACCCATTAGTTAGTTTACATAATCATATTAGAAAGACCTCCCTCTAACAGGCTGGGAAGATCTAGCGGCAGTGTATATTTCCTCCCTTCAAGCATGATCCATCCAGAAAGGTAGAGGTCAATGGACATGGGGTGCCTGGGTAGCTCAGTTGGTTAAGTGTCCGACTCTTCGGTTTCAGATCAGGTCATGATCTCATGGTTTGTGAGATCAAGCCCCGAGTCAGACTCTGTGCTGACAGTGCAGAGCCTGCTTCAAATTTTCTCTCTCTTCCTTTCTCTCTGGCCCTCCCCCACTTGTACTCTCCCTCTCTCTCTCTCAAAATAAATAAACTTAAAATTTTTTTTTAAAAGGCCAATGGACAGATAGCAGGTGTGAACGTTTCTTTGCTTTACCACTAAATCTTGTTTTACAGGAAAAATGGGTAGACTAAAGAATGCAAGAAGCAATGTGACTGGGTAAGTTAACTTCTGCAGAGTCATTCTAGGATTCCAGAATAGAACCAAGCAAAATGAAGTACAGAGTCCATTTGGATAATTACAGCTGATATGTAAGCAATATTTAAAAAAAAAAACAAGCAAAAAAAAAAAAAAAAAAAAAGAAACCCCTAGACCTTAAGAGTAGAGCAGAGACAGGTGTAGGCCCTTATTAATATAACTGGCCTTTATTCTTTACCACATTTAAAGGACCTTAGTAGATAGTAACCAGAGTCTCCCAAACTTCCATCCCTTTTTCTTAAAAGCTAAGGAAAAGAATAAAAATTTTAGTGTTCCAAAATTGAGCCTGGGTTAAGTGGCCAACTATTGATTTTGACTCAGGTCAAGTCTCACAGCTCGTGAGATCTGTGATTTTCAGCCCAGGATTCTCTCTATTCTTTCTCTCCTCTCTCTCTCTCTGCTCCTCCCCTCCACTCTCTCTCTCTGTTCTCTATCTTTCTCTCTCTCTCCCACAATAAATAAACATAAAAAATTTTTAGTGTTCCTAAAGTTATCTTATTTATTCCCCTGCCTCCAGCTGTGTTGGTCATCTAGTTTCTCTACCATTTCTACCTTAGTCTCTCACTGGACCCATGTCTTTTGATTTTTTTCTGCTTAGACCTTTGTGCTTCAACCAAGATAACCCATTGACCAAGCCCCACACTTTGACTCATCCCCACATCCAAGCCTGTGATTGAACATTGTCTCCTATCCCCAAGAATGTTGTCTTCCTGGCCTCTACTTCCCACAGTCTCCCATCAAAATCCAGCTCAAAACTCTTTCTTCGAAAGAGTCTTCTTTATTAACTCCAACTGATCTAAATGACTTCTTTGTCCCTGTTTCATCTCAGTATTTAGTTTCCAAAATATTTAATTGCATAAGTTAGCACATGTGTGTGGTTTTATAGGATAGCTTGAGAAATGACGTTTTCTGTCTCATTTGTTATACTATAAGTTCCTTGATGGTGAGGACCACGGTTCCTTTTTCTTTCTTTTTTTTAAAGTTTATTTATTTATTTATTTTGAGAGAGAGAGAGAGAGAGAGAGAGAGAGATGGCACAAGGGAGCGAGGGGCAGAGAGAGAGGGAGAGAGAGAATCCCATGAGAGGCAGAGAGACAGAAAGACAGAGAAAGAGAGGAGAGAGAGAAGCGAGGCTTGAACTCACCCAATGCAGGGTTTGGGCTCACCTGATATGGAACTTGAACTAACAAACCATGAGATCATAAACTGAGCCGAAGTCAGATGCTTAACCAACAGAGCCACCCAGCCTCCCTAAGTTTATTTATTTATTTATTTATTTATTTTGAGAGAGAGGAAGAAATAACCAGAAGGGGAGGGGCAGAGAGAGAGAGGAGGACAGAGGACCTGAAGTGGGATCTACACTGACAGCAGAGAGCCTGATGCGGGACTCAAACTCATGAACTGTGAGATCATGACCTGAGCCGAAGTCAGACACTTAGCTGACTGAGGACCCAGGAGCCCCATCTTGTTTAAAAAAAAAAATCTAGTCTCCCCACTCCAATCCTTAGAGTTCTTCAGTAAATGCTAAAATTATGGTTGAGATGGACTAACTGCTCATCACAGAATGAGACACAAAATAACCTTTTTGTATCAAGTTCTGAGAGATGGACATAATGAAAGCAATATCAAGAATGGAGAGAATGGCTAACAAAGAATAGACATCCTAATTCTGTGCTCCATCAGAGACTTCCAAACTTTCAATATTGTTTGGGAACATTAGATTAAGTAATTTCCCAAATCAGGCCAATATCCAAACTCCCACTCAGAAAGAACATGGAGCATAAGCTATATACAGGAGAAAAGCATGGTAATGTGAGCAGCGTCTAATACATAGTAGACACTCCGCTAGTATTTGTGAAAGGGAGGGATCAAGAAAGCAGATTCTAAATTTCTCTTTATTGTCACCTGTTAATGTTGGTTGACTTTCCAAGCAAGAGAAAGCTGGTCAATGACTTCTCTGACTAGAGAAACTGGAGGCTATGGGGTGGGTACCGAGTTAAAAAAAAAAAAAAAGTAATATCAATGTGGGGAAATGTGCTGTATGACAGGAAATAAGATACAGATAAACACAGAGAATAAACAGAAACATCACTAAAAGATTTGGGCTGAGGTCTAGTAATCTATGCTATAGAAGATGAGGAAAGGTTAAGGGCATTCCTGGAAAGGAGTCAGAGGATACTTTCTGGAGGAAAAAGAGGAGATAGTAAGCCAGAGTTTGGCAAGAAGGTAGCTACAGAATTGAGCACCAAGGAGTGGTACTGAAGAAGTGACTCTTGTGGGCCATTGGCAACAAGAGAGGCTATCAGCTAATCTTAGATCAGAAAGGCCTTGGGGAACCTGGGTGGTTCAGTTGCTTAAGCGTCATGATCTCACGGTTTTGACTCAGGTCATGATCTCACACTTTGTGGGTTTGAGTCCCACATCGGGCTCTGCACTGACAGGGCGGAGCCTGCTTGGGATTCTCTCTCCTTCTCAATCTCTCTCTCTGCCCCTCCCCAACTCGCTCTCTCACTCTCTCTCAAAATAAATAAATAAACTTAAAAAACAAAAACCAAAACCAGAAAGGCCTTGTTGGAAGTCAGGAGAACTAATGGGGTGGGAGAGTGAGAAGTTGATGGGAGGAACTGGAAAGAGGCCTGGGAAGTTTAGTTTTGTCTTCTCTTAAGTATACGAAACATAAGCAGTCAAAAAGTAGCCCATTCTTCACGTCCTACCAACAAGCAAATGGGAGCAGAGCTGTGATCCCTTCCTTAGACACCTGACAGGAAAAGTGCTCTCAGCGACATTATCATGGCATAAAGAAACAAGCTTGGCACCAAGAACAAAGTGAATACCTCTAAGCAAAGACACAGCCCTTTTTGGCGACATACAAAATCCTTAAACTAATCTCATTCCTAGAAATCAGTTTCTTCCAATATTCAGCTGCTTCTCCCTTGATCCTTGTTTCTCCCTGAGTGTCTCTGCACGACATCCCTTCAAAAGGCCTTTGTCAAGCAGGAAAGCTAATCTCAACCCAGTCCAGAAACCTTCCAAGGATGAATCTGTTTTCAGGGCCTTCTCAAACTTTTCAGCTCTACCTGCAGTCTAACTTAGATTACTTTAGATGCTCTGCTTTTACCATAGACAGAAGTTGAGAATACCCAAAGACTGATTTGGACAGCGCAAGATGGTGACATGTTTGGGGAAAAACTATAAGAGTAAAATAAACATAAAAACACAGCTTTTTCATCCAGTGAACTGATATTTCTTAAGGACCCATTGTGCAAAGCATTATGCTAAACACAGAAAGGAATTTAAAGTTAAAGTATATATAAACTCCACCTTCCAAAAGCTTACCATCTAGTAAAAGAGGCAAAAACATATATACATTACTCCAGTATAAAACAGTGCTACCATAGAGGTTCAAATAATGTGACATCATAGTTGGGGGAGAGACAGAAATAATTGTCACTAGAGAGATCTAGAAGTATTCTTGGAAAACAAGATTTTAAGCTGGGCTTTAAATGAAGGATAGGACCTTGGCAGGTTGATAAGGAAAGGAACGGCATTCTAAAGAGAAAGGACAGCATGTGCAAAAGTCTGAGGGCAGAAGAGCATAGAACAAGTTCAAGAACCTCAAATAGACCCATGAGGGATAGTCCAGGTTATATGAAGGGATGGAGACATAAATATAAGTAGTGTCACAACAGAGTTTGGATTTTATTCAGTGAGAATAAATTCATTATTCATTAGAGAATCAATGAATTATGATGATCCATGTTTCTTTGAAATTCCCAGATAACTGATTCAACTTTTGAAGTTTGAGGACAAATAAACTTCAAGTTATCATATGGAAAATGATATTTCACATGGACTCCACCATGGAAGCTACTGTCTTTTACTAAATTCATCTCCACCTATATAATTTCACTGGACATAAAAATGGGGAGGTCAAGGAGGACTATAAAATCTCCCACTTTGAAAGGCCTTTAATAGAAAAGAAATTTTTATTCACCTCAAAGGTGATGGTAATAGTTTTGTTTTCGGTCAGAAGGCTCATTCAGCTGGCCACAAAAAGTCTTTTCATGGATACAGGCAGACAATAGGACAGATACTAACTGCAAATAATACAATGTTGAGGAACTATAGAATAATGGAGTCCTAGAGGCCACCTAAGGCCAATAAGGCAGCTCTCTGGTGGAAGAGACTTTAGGGCCAGTTATACAAAGAGGAAAAGGCCAGGGCTGAACAGAGAGGACAGAGAAACCTCCTAAGTTTGAAGGAGGAGGGAATTGCCTGTATAAACGTTTGGAGACAAGTCCCAGCAAGCACATGTGGTGAGTGTCATGTGTGGGAGACACAGAACAAATGAACTCAGCTGGAATGGACAGTCTGTAACAAGAGCTAACAAGGATTCAGTCTATAGGTAGACCAGTTTCCAGCACAAAAGCAAGAGTCAACACTGAATGCTACTCTTGGCCTCTCTAGAAAGAGAGGTAAGGGTTTTAGTCTCCATTTTCCCCTTACACTTTCATGAGATGTGGGTTACATTCCCAGTTGTTCTGGACACTGACTCATCCTCCTGTAATGAATCTGAGTGTCCTAGGGTATGATGCTGTCTATTGTACTGAGGGATAAAGTGAGGCCAGGGAAAAGAAGACTGTTGGAACCAAATTCAAATTATACTTAAGAACTAAGCTCTCCTTGGGCTAAATTTGCATTATTAGAACCTCACTCCTCACCCTCCTTTTCCTCTGTTTCTGCTGAACATCCCTTAAGGGAATGCTGAATTCTACTCAAGCCAGGTAAGGGAGTGGTTAGATGTCAAAGCAGAGGTTATTACAGAATGACTTCCATGATTTGGGTTAGCTGCATGCCATAGCCCAGACTCCCTAGTCTCATTTCTAATCCCATCTGCATTCACAGATGCAAGTGGCTACCATGGAAATTTCCTGAAAAGTCTGAATGCTGGAGAAGAAACTGCTCATTGACCATTCTGAACAATCAGCGAAGCCATGTTAGCCCTAAACCATGAAGAAAAACTGAGTTCAGTTTTGCTGAGTAGAGCAAAACTATCGTACAGCCCAACTGCAATTAGAAGCTGGGGACTAAGGCGTCCCTGAAACCCAGCTGGGGAATCTTTCCCTCATGTTCTTTCTGAGCTCCACATTCTACCACAGAAGACAGTAAAAAGGAGGCTGCCCCACACCCTTCTGCAGAAAAAAGGTGCATTTTGGGATGGTTTGGAGGCATCAAAATGGTAAGCAATTTTAGGGTACAATTAAGACCTGGCTGCTGAACCCTACAATAAATTACCATCAAAGGCACTCACACGTCAATAGGGGAAAAAAAACACATGTGCTTGCAAGACGATGTGTGTTTGATGCTCATAAAAAAGATAAAAATATAGGTCATCATCATGTAACGAGCTTGTAGGTGTCAGAACGTGTGCTGTTGGGGGAGGTAAGGGAGTGGAAATGGAGAGGGATCAGCAAACCAGAAAGAAGCTGCAAATCAGACTCCTATCTCCAAGTTCTTCCCTTTGGTCGAAGTCCACAGATGCGCCATGGGGGCAAAAACAGACCCTTCCCCCATTTTTTTTATTTCAGGGGACATCCCCTTCCTTGCACCCCCCAGCCAGATTTCCAACATATTAATCACCTCTCCCATTTTGAAATCAGCCGGTCAGGGTATTATTCAAGCATTGTTAATGACACCATCGGCCAAGGTATCAATTAGGCAAGTTGGGATAAGAAGAGCAGAGAATAGGGCTGGCCAGAGAGCAGAACAAGTCTGTTTTGGTGTAAGTAACCCACATGTCCACAAGAGCTCCTACCTCCCCTTAAAGGCAACTGCAAATGCACTGAATTCTCCAGTCAAACCAAAACTCTACTTCCTAAGTATCCCCTACCATGCCCACTCAGTCATCCCTTAACTGGACTTTACCTATTCACATCAAATCACTCAGGATATGCAGGCAAAGGGCTATGACTAACCAGCTCTGGGCAGAGCGATTCCTGTGGTTGGGTCCTAACATGGAGGGAATGCTTCCCCAAACCACATTCTGAACTTACCTTAAAATCTAGCTCAATGTTTTCTCATCCAGGAAGCTTTTTTTTTTTTTTTTTCAAATAAGGAAAGTCTTCCTATTTGTTAATTCTTTATTTTAAAATTCAAGATAAGGATGTTATTTTCCTCAGCAGACTGAGAATTTCATGAAGACCAGAGATTTTTTTTTTTTTTTAGATCTCTCTGCCTCAGACACCTACCTATTCTCCTCTCAGTCAGGACAGGCTCTGTTCAAAGGGACTGTTCCGAACATGTGGGTGTAACAGCTACTGAAATTTGGATTCTGGAGAAAGGAAAGAAACAAAGACTAGAATCAAAACTACAACATAGTAGGAGTCAATTCAGTCATCAAGATGTCAGATTTCCTTCCCATTATATACTTAGGGAGGTTTTCGGAGTGTTTTGTTCTAGACTCCACTCTTGAGTCATTCCCCAGCTCCTTCTCACCTTTCCACTCTCCAGATGGATATAAGTCCTCCATGGCTTTCTATCCACACCCACCAATTATCCAGATCTTCAGACAGATGTGAGAGACTAGAGTAGGACAGGAGGTCAATGTTTCATATTTTTAGTGGCTTTCGTCCAAAAGAAGGTGGCTGGGCCAAACACCACAACCAAAACTAGAAATCTCAATAAAAAATATTCATGTTAGTGAGTCTTGACGATGCCGTTCCTAACTATTAGACTGACTAGGAAAGTGAATAGGTTTCCCAGACATTTTCCCAAAAGACTTAGCTCCTTGAGTTTCTTTACGCCCTTATTCTCTGCCCTTTTTTCTCCTCTAATGTCTTCCTGCAACTTCACCCTAAACTCCAAAGTACTAAGTTATAGTCGCCCATAGAAAATAAACACATAAACTTTCAAAATGGAGCAGCCGGTGTTTTTAAGATGGAGAATCAACAAAAAAAATTTTTTTCAATTACCTTGTATTTTCCCTAAGGGCAGGCACTATATTATAATTTTCTCTTTTAATAAAAGCTTTATTGAGATATAATTCACATACTATATGATTCACCTATTTAAAGTGTACAATTCGGTGATTTGTAACATAGTCACAGTGTTGTGCAACCACATCACAATCAATTTTAGAATATTTTCATCACCCCAAAGAGGGATCCTGTATCTGTTAGCTTCCCACTGCCCCCAACACTCCTAGCTCTAGGCAACCACTAATATACTGTCTCGTTTTATAGATTCACCTACTTGGAACACTTCACGTAAATGGAATCATATGATATGTGGTCTTTTGTGATTGGCTTCTTTCTGTTAGGATGTTTTCAAGATTCATCCATGTTGTAGCATGTATCAGTAGTTCATTCCTTTTTTATTGCCAAATAATATTCCATTATATGAATAGTCCCCTTTCTTTTTCTTCAGTTGATCGACATTTGGGTTGTTTTCACTTTTCAGCTATTATGAATAACACTGCTATGAACATTCATATACAAGTTTTTACAGGAACATATGTTTCCATTTCTCTTGGGCATATACTTAGGAATGGAGCTGCTGGGGTCTCATGGTAACTCTAGGTGTAACATTTTGAGAAACTGTCAGACTGTTTTGCAAAACAGTTGTATCATTTTATAATCCCACCAGCAATGTGTAAGGGTTACAATTTGTCCAATCCTCACCAACAGTTATTATTATCTTGTTTTTATTATTATTATAGCCATCCTAGTGGTTTTGATTTACATTTCCTTGAGAGCTAATGATGTTGGGCCTATTTTTATATGCTTATTGGCATTTGGAGAAATGCTTATTCAGATACTTTGCTCATTTTTAATTGGGCTATTTGTCTTTTTATTATTGAGTTATAAGAATTCTTGGTATATTGTACATACAAGTCTCTTATCAGATATATGACATGCAGATATTTTCTCCTCCTCTGTGGGTTGTCTTTTCACTTGATAGTGTCCTTTGAAGAAAAGAGTTTTAAATTTTGATGAAGTCCAATGTACCTATTTTTCCTATCTTATTGAGCATTTATCTAAGAAACCATTACCTAACCCAAGGTCATGAAGATTTGCATGTGTTTATCTCTAAAAATCTTATAGTTTCAGCTCTTACATTTAGGTCTTTGATCCATTTTGAGCTAGTTGTTATATATGGTGTGAGGTAGGAGTCAAAATTCTTTTTGTTTTTTTTTTTGCATGTGGCTCGCCAGTTGTCACAGGACTACTTAAAAAGACTATTCTTCCTCCACTGGTTTGTCTTAGCACTTGTGTTGAAAATCAGTTGGCTGTAAATGTAAGGATTTATTCTTGGACTCTCATTGTATTCCATTGATCTGTAGGTCTATCTTTATGCCAGGACCATACTCTCTTGATTACAAGTATTTTTAAAATTTTTTTAAATGTTTATTTTCTGAGAGAGACACAGCATGAGTGGGGAAGAGGCAGAGAGAAAGAGAGAGACAGAGAGACAGAATTTGAAGTAGGCTCAGGCTCTGAGCTGTCAGCACAGAGCCCGATGTGGGACTCAAACTCATGGACCATGAGATCATGACCTGAGCTGAGCCGAAGTCAGAATTTCAACTGACTCAGCCACCCAGGCCTCCCTCAGAGTATAATTTTTATATGTCTTTTGTTAAATTTATTCCTAAGTGTTTTATTATATCTGATGCTATTGTAAATGGAATTTTTTGTCTTAAGTTCACTTTCAGATGATTGTTTATTGCAAGTATTATAATTTTATTTTAAATAATATAGTGATAAGCGTAATTACTTACAGAGCACCTACCATGTGAAAAGTATGCTGCCAGGTTGAATGGGAAATAAACAGTATTAAGACTTAGTTCCTAAACTCAAGGAATGTACAACCTACCTAACTAGAAACAATGCTTTACACAGGTTTCACCTGTAAAATTTTTTGAAAGTATTTCAAATATTTCATCTTACTTGATTCCCAAAATACCATTCATTCACTTATTCAAAGGTATTTACTGAATGACTAATGCATGGAAGCACTTCGCTAGATGCTGGCAATTAAATGGAGAGGAAAAAACAAACACAGTCCCCATCTTCATGAGTACTACTGTCAAATTAGAAAGACAGATATTAATCAAATACAAATTACAAATTGTGATAAGTATCATAAAAGAAAGTAGGTAAGGAAGTAAGTAGGTTGAACAGTAAGTAGGGTAGGAATTATTACACCTATTTTGCAGAAGAGAAAACTGAGGTAAACAAGAGTATTCTAGACAGAAAGAGTAAGAATTCTATAAGAAGGATTAGACCCTTCAGCTTTAACATTGAGTTGTTTGATTAGACCTACAACATTTAGTTTCTGTCTCCTCCCTTTGGCCTGTGGTAAGGGAAAGAAAGAGGCAACGTGATCAACAGGGATATGAGTCGTCCTGTTGCAACCAGGTCAGGACACTTTGGCCACCAGTCTCCTTCTGTGCTAGACTCAAGCAGAGAGAAACAGTATTCTATGAAGTAGGACACTATGTGGTCTCTGAACCCTGCCTGCGGCTTCTCTGCTCTAAGCACTGCATGGTTTTAAACTGTTTTTCAGCACTGGGTGAACTAAGTCAAATGAGTTCTATAATATTTCACTTTCCCCAGGTTCCAGCCTTCTCTGTACTAGTCAATCTGTCCTAACTTTTGTCAAAAAAAAGAAAAATCAGTCTGAAGTTATAAATCCTCTTCCAAATAATTTTAAAATATCTTTAAAAAGATTTACAGAAAATTGGGAAAGGATAAAGGTTATAGGGAGCTAACATTTCATGAATGGATCATAGAATGAAAATCTTGGCTTTATTTCTTATGTATTATTCATACACTGGGTGGAGAGACAGTATATTTTATTTAGCCAGGGAAGTGGAGATGTGGAATTCATCCAGGATCTTCTCCTAATTTCCTCTTGACAAACAGTGATAGGGTCAAGTCACAAACTGCAGTTGCAGACCCTGGACCAAAACCTAGACCTACTGACTCCTATTACAGTGCTTTTGCCACTGCAGAGAGACTTAATCCGGGCACCTGGGTGGCTCAGTCGGTTAAGCGTCCTACTTTGGCTCAGGTCATGATCTCACAGCTCGTGAGTTTGAGCCCTGTGTTGGACTTTCTGCTGTCAGCAGGAACCGCTTTGGATCCTCCATTTCCTTCTCACTTTGCCCTTCCCCCACTAGCAGTCTCTCTCACTCTCTCTCAAAAATAAACATTAAAAAAAAAGAGACTTAACCAACCCTTGATCAATTCATTCAACGAGCATGGTATCATACGAAGGAGTAGGAGATAACAACGATGAATGAAATAAAGTTCTAACTCTCATCAATTGCTCCCCCTTGAGAATCCACCCTCACCTTGCCCCCACCCCGATTGCTCCTTTGTGCTTTCATAATACCTCATGCATTGTTTCTTTCACTATGCCTTACACATTGTATTATCCCTGTTTGTCAACATGCCCATTTCTTCCATGAATACTGTGAGTACCTTGCGGACAGGACCTTGTTCTCTGCTACCCTAGAACTGCACACAGCACCTAGCACATAATGGGAGCTCAATAAATCTTTGCTGAATGAGTAAATGAATAGCTGGTACAGGACTCCTTGCCCCACTTCATTCTGCTGGTACAAAACTATTGGTATGTGACCACATACATCCCAGGTAAAAACTGGAAATCTGATATGTCCACATTCTGATGAATGGCATCACCAGTAGTATGGATGAAATAGAACAGCATCCATGAAAACTAACAGAGCAATTTGACTCTCTCTTCCTACATACCCAAGCCAAAGTGAATTCAAATAAAACAACAAAAGTTGTTTCATGTGGATGTATTTAATAAAGCGGGATGTTTGTGACCAAACAATTCAGAAAACTCTCTTCTATATTATCTTATCATTTTGGTTTTCCCAACAAGTTAAAAGGAGCAATTAGGGGAATGAGATGCATATTTAAAGCTAAGTTGTTGCTGAGCCAACCCAGAGAGAGAGAGGAATCTTATTAAAACTCATCTATGTTATTTTTCATAAAATATAGTCATAAATGGACCTTTAAAGCAGTGTCTTGGAAGACTCTGTAGTTGGCTCAGCCCAGTCTGTCTGCGGGAGACAGGAAGGTGGTAGTGGATGGCTTCCCTCCTGCTCTCCACCGTGTGACTCTGGAGGCAGTTTGGAGACACACAGTTCCAATATCTGTCCCAGCTTCAGATACAGAATCAAACTGGGAGGTAAGCAGAAATGTCATAGAAATTAGATAATGATTTTGTAGTTGTTTGTAAACAATGTCTTAGGCAAGCCCTTTTGGGACAAAAGCACATCTCTACATATGTAAGCATGTATCTCCTATGTGGATAATGTGTGCTAGTCTGTTCTTGTCTCTGGAGACTGCTTAGGTTTGCTTCCTCCATCGGGCTTCTGTCAGTCCAGCCTGGAAAGACATTAGGTACAGTCTGACAAAAGGGAGTGTGCGTTCACCTGCATGTGTGCGCACCTGTGCTTATGTGTGTGAGGATGATAAAGAATGAGAGATTCGATTCTGACTTCATCACAAAGCCAAACTGAATTTTTTCTCTTAGCTCTCTCTTGGATAGTTGTCCGCTATTTCTCCCTTCAAGAGTGCAAAAATAATTGAAAGTGGACCCAACAGGTCCTACTAGCTATTGACCACACACCTGCACCCCCAAAAGCAAAATGAAGTTCATTCAACTGGTTCACATTTTTAGGGGGAACCTCTACGTAACACCAAATAAGTAAAGATTTTAGAACTGGTTTACATAATTTGTAAGCACAGATTAGCTAAGACCCAAAGTAGATTATTTGAGTCTGAAATAATCTCACTCTGGCTATCCATAAAGACTCAGTACCCTCTCTCTGAAAAAAGTTTATATGGACAACAAACATCTACCTACAAAATAGAAAATATATACATAATTGATATGTCTAAGTACTTGGAAGCATCAAGATATCAGTGAAATTTTCAGTCAAAATATGAAAATAGCTACAATTTCCAAAACCTATGCCTGAGAAATCTGCATAATTACCTCCATGCCCCACAGAGCTAGTGAGGTTATATAAATATATTTATATACCACTCTACTTAAATCTATGCACATGCACATAAACATTAGGTAAGCCACCAATATATATAACCTATATATGTTTATATGCTGAGATATATGGGGATTCATAGGCACATTTATGTTATTTATTTTATTAATTCATTTATTGGATTTCTATTAGACATGTCTGTTTTGGTTTATTATCTAGTGTGAATCTGGCCTCACACAGTCCTGCCTTCTCTCTTCTCATATTCCTGGCTGCCAGGAGGGTTTGTACCCTGAAGCCTGGGGTTTTTAGCTACTTTCTTTAAACCCGGGAGAAGGCTGATCATGGCTTAAATGAACCCATAAATGCTGCCCAAGTTCCTGGAATGTTCCTGCAGGGTCTGTCCTCTATACAATAACCTCTCTAAATAATCTTTTTTCTTTATGTAGACTGGAACAGTCCTACAATAGAACGGCCCCCTCTCTTGGAATGACGGAAGAGGGGAGCAACCATGACTTTCCGTCCCACCCAAGTTTAACTGTAACTCAGAGTTTGGATAGAAGTGACAAAACAGAAGAGACTCATAAATATGGAGAACAAACTGAGGGTTACTGGAGGGATTGTGGGAGGGGAGATGGGCTAAATGGTTAAGGGGCATTAAGGAATCTACTCCTGAAATCATTGTTTCACTATATGCTAACGAATTTGGATGTAAATTTAAAAAAATTAAAAATTAAATTAAAAAAATTAAAAAAAGAAGTGACAGATAAGCACTCTGCCCCTACACTTACATTATTTAAAATAACTATACAATGAGCCAAAAAGTCAAATTAGGCAGCTGAATTTGGGTTTCATGACCGTGTTTGCGTGTCTTTACTAATCACCAAATCCCCACCACTGGGTCCCTAACCCTGCATGTTAGCTGCACACCAGCACCGAGGAGTTTTAAAAAATACCTACGCCCAGGGACTCCCTGGTAGGGTGCAGAGCCCGCTTCAGATCCTCTGACCCTCCCTCTCCGCCCCTTCTCTGCTCGTGCTCTCTCTCTCTTGCTCTCAAAAATAAATATTTAAAAAATGCTGATGCCTAGACCCCACTCCACACCAGCTGAATCCATACATCCTGAAATAGGCATTAGGCTGATTAAACGTTCCCTTAGCTGATTCTGATCCACAGTGAGCGTTGAGAGCCACTTATGTACACTGACCTAATTCAGTATAAGGGATTCAGTATAAGAGGTATCCCAGGGATTGGGGGCTGGGAGACGATCAGGGCAATGCTAGCCGAAAACAAACCAACACAAAACAAAGTAAGGTTCCTTTCACAGAAACATTTTTCACCCTATTAATACCCGCTCACAAAGATACGGCTGAAGAAACTGGGCTGGAAGTGGGTCAGGGAGGGGGGAGGGGGATGCTTGTCTTTTAGAAGCCTTACATCCGGGAACCCATTCCCAGAGCAGTTACGAGGAGAACTGGGGCGTGCGCGCACACACGAACACGCGCGTGCACACATACACACCATGTGACTTGCAAGCAACTTAAAACAAAAAAAAAATTTTTAATTGAATTTCGGGGCCTGGGGAAGATCTGAACCTATAATTATTTCTTAGCAAACTTGCTGAACACAGGGTTTCCCTCCTCTGGGACGAGATGAGACGGGTAGCATAATGAACCCTCTTTAATTAAAAAATAAAAATGTTTTAGGATAATCATATTCTTCCAAGTTACATTATTTTTTTTAAAGGAAAAGAAGGATGGTGAAAAAAATGTCTATTTTCAAATGCCTGGTGTTAGGCTACCTCAAACGGTCTTGTTTCTCATTCAACCTTCTAGATTCAAAATTGGGTCCTTACGGGAGAGGTGGAAACCCTCCACTGTTCCGGGTGGGAAACTAACTCTTCATCACCCCAGCTGTAGTCCCTCTTCCCTTAAAAGCAACAGGCAGCTTCAGCGTCGATTGATGCCAGCCAAGCAAAACTGTAGGCAGGGAGCAGAAGTTGAGACCAAAACGGAGCTCTGAGCCCAACAGCCCTCTGACCGACTTTTATGAGATTCTCTAGTAACTGTTCTGTTCATGCACTGTTCATGCCTCATGCTTCATGCACTGTTCATGGTTCCCATTGTAGAGTTCTTCCCTGGCTCCTTAGGAGGTATTTGGGATGTGGATACACAGACAGAAGTGAGCAAATACTCACCTGCATCCTAGGACTATGGAGGGGGCAGGGAGAGGAAAGTAGACAGAGGCACATTCTTTTATTAACTGAAAATGTCTCTCTTCAGACATGGGAACAAAACAGAGATGTCCATGGAATTGGGATGGGAGGGATTTCATCCTGCATTCTACCTCTCAAAGGGATCTACATGTATTGGCGGCCTTGAGGGACAGTCCGTGATCATCCACCAAGGTAAATAGAAGACATCTAATTCAAGACGTTTCTTTTGTTATTTTCATTTTCTTTGAATCCTATTTCCTCTTCTACTTTTTCTGGGTCCAACGGCCCTATCACTGAAATTTATGCATCTAACGAAGATCTTTTTTTTTATTTTTTTAACATTTATTTTTATTTTTGAGACAGAGAGAGACAAAGCATGAACGGAGGAGGGTCAGAGAGAGGGAGATACAGAATCTGAAACAGGCTCCAGGCTCTGAGCTGTCAGCACAGAGTCCGACGTGGGGCTCGAACCCACGACCGCGAGATCATGACCTGAGCCAAAGTCGGCCACTTAACCGACTGAGCCACCCAGGCACCCCAAGATCTCTCTTTTTTTTTAAGAGAATAAGTAACGTATTGGAAGATCTAAATGAAAATCCTATTTTTCCCAAGCTTTTCCTACCCCATTTCCCTGAAAAGAAAAAGTAAAGATGTAAAGGAGCTAAAACCTATTACTGTCACTGACTTCACACCAAAGATTACATTTTCATAGAATGTGTCTATACTCCCAAGGGCAGGCATAGTGGCTAATAGTGGGCAGCTTCTTTAGCCACTTAAAATACATTGAAGCTCTTTCCCTAGGCAGTGTAGATCTATGTTCTCACAGCTAAATGGGAGACATCTACACTCCAAGCTACATTTAGACATACACACACACATACACACACACACATCCATGTACATGTTTCCTCCCTACAATCCTGACACTTGAGATGCATTCACTGATCTCAATTGCATTTACATCAGATACCCTGGGATCCATTTATGATTTTTTAAAGTGTATTGATTTTATTTTTGAGGGAGAGAGAGAGCGCACGCAAACAGGGCAGGGACAGAGAGAGAAAGGGAAAGAGAGAGAATCCCAAGCAGGCCCTGTGCTGTCAAAGCAGAGCCTGTTGTGGGGATCAATCTCACTAACCTAGAGATTGTGACCTGAGCCAAAATCAAGAGTGGGACACTCAACTGACTGAGACACCCAGGAGCACCCATTTATGATTTTAGAAAGGCAAAAGGAAGGTGGATGAACATTTTCTTCCTTCAAAAAAGTGCAGAAGTGGATAGGTAAAAGTAGTGGGAGTGGGAAACCCATTTTCTGAGACTTTATAAGGCAAAGTAAAGCAAGTGTGTGCGCTTTCTCCCTCCCTCTCTCCCTCTCTCTCTCTCTCTCTCTCTCTCTCTCTCTCTCTGCCTGCACCAGGAACATTCACCTGCTGTGGCTGAATGAAAAACTGAAGAGCCTGGAAATCTACCAGTGGGGAGGGACCTCATAGTCAACAGCCTAGAGAGCTTTGCCCTGGCCAGGTCTACACCTGCCCAGGGAGAATTTTGGTAATTTTAATAAAACCAAATTAAATCTTAAAGTAAGACCAGTTGGTGATTCAGTAGGGATGGCCCCAGACCATTATGGAGTGACTATAAAATAAAAATTATAGATGGATAAGAATAGGAGCAAAGCAAATAAAATCATTTTAATGGAGGAGAGAGGGAGCATGGCAGAGAAGAGGAAAAACTGCCAACTATGAAGAGGAGGTTGTTTACAGGATTCTCCAGGTAAATGGCTTTCGAGATGGGGGCCTGCTGATGACAGAGAAGATCAGTGCAGATCCTGGGATTTGTGCATCTTTGAGGAAAGGGGGGGATGCTTGAGTGAAAACGCCATTCCACCCAAGCAGAGAAAGGGCAGAGAGGCCTGTGGTGCTGGAGAAGGGAGAGGGATATGAAGGAGAGCAAGCCAGTGAGATCCCTGCACACAGAGGAGCTTATCTTTTAATTACCGGAGCAAGTTTGGATATGAGACACTACTGTGCACTTTCTGTACACATTTTAGTCCTTTCTCATGACATCCTGTGAGATGAATTGTCTATTACTCAACTCAGATTTGGAAACTGAAGCTCGAAGGGTCAAGTAAGTTGCCCAAGGTCAAAAAACTCAAATGTGGAGGATCTATGGTTTGAACCATGTCTGGGTCACTCCAAAGCCCAAGCATATTCTTTCTATCACCATGAAAGAGACCGAATATAACACTGATATTTCCCAAAGAGACACAGATCTGAAAAGACACTCTGTGTCAGTTTGTCTGGTTGACGGCTCCATATGCTAAATCCCTGACCTCCTCGCTGGAGCCCCTTCCCTGGCCTGAGCACCACTGTGCGCGGGGCGTCTTTGGCTGAGGTTGGCTTCTTTCTACCCCAGAACCACTTCACCAGAAGAAGACATCAAAGATTGCGGCAGAGCCATAAAGAGAGGGAGGGTGTTAGGAGGGAGCCACCCTGGGCTTGTAAACTGGGTGGGGGGGACCCACCCATTTGTCAGGCGACGCTGCACCTCACTTTCCCCAAAACCTGAGACCTCAGCTCTTGCTTCAGGGCAGGCAGTGAAGCAAAGTGCATGTGGCGAGAGCTAGGAGGACACACAGGGTTTGGAGCCATTCTGACATGGAAATGGGGCTACCTCTCTATCTCCACTACCCCCGTGAAGCCAAGACATTCAGGTGGGTTCATTTGAGACCTTGCCTGTAGTTTCGGTTCTGCTGCCCTGCAACTGTAAGCAGCTTCTCCCTGTCCCCTCAGCCTCTTTGCCTTGTTCTAGAGTAAATCATCACTGCCCTTCCCCTCACCTTGCTAAGTGGCAGACTGGAGACCACCAGTGGAGGCAATCCACATGGCCCAAATTCTCTGTGCTGCAGCCAGGCTACATGTCTTGAAGGACAGCTAGAGACACCAAAGAGTATCTGTAGTCTCTCTTTTACCATCTCTCTCTATCATCATGCAAAACAGAGCGTCCAACCTCTTGTTAGATGGTGTCTGAACCTGCAACAGTCATGCAAATTCCATAAAAATGCCTGTGTCTGGGGGCTCCATTAGCCTGGGAGCTCCCCAAGAACAGAAAGTAAGTCTTGTTCCTAGAGGATTCCTCCACTGAATTGAGAGCTCTGTGCACAGTTGGGGCTCTTGAAATGGATTCAGCAAAGTCCACATGAAACAAGAAGTCTAAGTTCTCCTTAGCAAATTGGATAATCACAATTAAAATTCTCCCTTCCTTATCATGTTCACCAAGAACTGCTTTTTTTCCCTACATCATCATAATCATAAACAAGCATTTATTGAACATTACTAAATAGGGTGGTGTCCGAGCACTTGATATGACAGATATCACTGGTCCTGTCATCAGGAGACATGACAGATACATTTAAAAATATACAGACAGTATCGGGATAGCATGAACTCTGGGTTGCAAAGGTCTGGGTTTAAATCTAAGCTCTCCTCTTTCCAGTCATGAGACACGGCAGGTTCTATAACTACTCTGTGTCTCTGTCTCCTCAACTTTGAACAGAGAAAACAAAAGTGCATACTACATAGGGTTGATGTGGTGATTAAATTAGATGATGCATATGGAGCACTTAGTATAGTGATAGTGCCTGACACATAGTGTGCACTCAACAAGGTAGCTATGGAGCAGAGAAGAAAAGTGGCATGATTAGGACTATGTTTTAGGGAGACAACAACAGAGTTTGGGATGGTTATGAGGGAGAGAATCGAAGGAGGGAAGTCCTGTTGGGAAGTGTTTACAACAAGGAAGCAAAAGCAAGAACAGCCCGAATCAGAGTGGAAGGAAATAATAGCACTTCATATTCTAGGAGACTTGACCTCTCCCGAAAGACCTGAAACAACCAGTATTATTCAAAAGCTGGATGTGAGAAGAAAAAGCCAGGGGAGTTGACATTATTTAGGCTGAAGAAGCCTGAAAAGAATGAATTATTTATAAACCCATAAGTGGATATTACACTAGAAGCTTCTAGACAGCTTTCCAAATCTTGATAGAGAGAGATAAACAGACAGGCAGAAATATCCCCCCTACCCCCAATCCCACTAACAGATCTAGTGAGAAGGTAGCAAAAGAGATTTAGATCAGGCTAAGATAAAATTGGCAGGTGGATCAAAAATTGCAGTGGGCTCCTATTCCTCTGATTGTTTAAGAACAGGGCATCCACATGTTGACTGTATGGACTAGAAATGGTGACCTAGAGCCTCTGGAGTTTCCTTCTAAATCACACTCATTAGAACATCCAAATTTTCATCAATAAAATATTATTAGCTTGCATATGATGGCACGTCTTCCCCAGTTTTCTTAATATTGTCTTGACAATGGGGTTAGATTTAGTTTTTTATACCTCATTTCTGGGGGGGAGTCACACCAAGACCATCTTATCCTGAACCTATGAATTAGGAACGCATTTATGATTTCATTAGAAACTGTATTCCCCACCCTGGAAATTCTTCAGAAAGGGTTTCCTAACTCTTCTTGTGATAGTTGGACATATGATCTTCGACAGCCTGACAACAGTCACTAGACTTTGATCAAATGCCACCTCTATTGCTTACTAGTTCCATAGCCTTAAGGAAATCATGTAAGTACTCTGTTTCTTTGTCTGTAAAATGAGGGTAAGAATTCCAAGCATACAAGGTTATTGTATGATTATAAATGAAAATACCCTGGAACTGTAAAATACCATTTAAAAAAATTTTATTTTTGGGAGAACACAAGCGGGAAAGGGACAGAGAGAGAGGGACAGAGGATCCAAAGCAGGCTCTGCGCTGACAGGCTGACAGCAGTGAGTCCCATATGGGGCTTGAACTCATAAACTGCAAGATCATGACTTGAGCTGAAGTTGGTCACTCAACCGACTGAGCCCCCAAGGTACCTCTGTAAAATACCATTTAAATGTTAGTTATTATTATTACTATAATATTTCAGCATTATAAGAAAGAAAAAGGAGGCAGCTGGCAGGAACTCTGACCCCAAGCCCCTTTGACTCCCATATTTTGACTTTTTTCTAAATCATATTACATATTTGAAATCCTCAACAAACTGGAATGCTGGTCTTTTCCAAGTGGGTTGCACCTGGGAGTCAGGCTTGGTTAAAGTGAGTTTTGTGTGTCATTCAAAGAATGGAGCTTTTGCAGTCTTTCATAAAGAACTGTATGTTAATACCTACCACTGTCACTTCCTAGTTAGTTTTAGAGGACTTTTAGCCTCCAAACCCTGTGGAGGAGGCTGGGACAAGAGCTAAATCTGCAATGGGAGAGGAGTGTAAATTCTGCTCCAGGCATGAAAATGAGGCCTAGAGGGAATACACCAAAGAACCAGGCACACCAACCCCCTTCCCCCAAGTCCTATCTACAGTGGTTACAGCAGGATTGGCAGTTGTGGGCTAAGGATAGAGGGGGGGAGGAGTGGAGCTTCCATGAGCCCTGAGGATAGCAACTGTCTTGAACTACATGTGTTTAGAGTCAGGCTGATGGTTGTCTGGCTTGCCCAAGGACTAAACAATAATGGTCCTAATCATGCCTTAACATCAGGAAACAGTCATTAGTGTCCTGCTCCTTCTCTCCCTTCCCAAGAGTAAGGGTCAGATAGACAGAAAAGTGACACATCATGACTCAAGTTAGCCGGGGAGAGGTACCAGGTTCAGGAAAAAGCTCCAGGTGTTTCCGGTTGTTATTTCATCCACAGGCACAGGTTTACTCCCATAAAGATCTCTATCCAGCCACCCTGGATGCCTATCTGGATTTGGGCAATAGCTACAGTGGAAGGGAGGTGTGGTAGAGCATAAGCCCTGTCATGAGAGGGCACAGGGCAAAGTGGAGCAACTCTGCGTCCCTGAGGGGGATGACGCTCAGGGAGCTGGACGAGGTCACCTCACATTTGGAAGCTTCTAGACTCTGCATTCTCAGTAATTTAGTCTCTCCATGATCTCTTTGCAACTAATGACAAAGTGCCAAGTCTTTCCTCTTGCTTTGCTTGAGTCTTGCGAAATCTCAAAGAAAAGAGAAAAGAAGGACCCTCAGGACAGAAGACTTCTCTCTTGTCCCCAAATTAGGGAGAGGGGCAGAGGGGAAGCACCTCATTCCAAGCAAGGCTGTTTACCAGGTGCCAGCCCAGACACACCCCCAACAAAATGCCATGGAGAATGATGTCGTGACTCATGGCTTGGCAGGTACCGGGATCATGCCCCAGGCTCCCAGATACCACACTGGCTCCTCTAGGTCGCTCTGGCTGGATCTCCTCCTCCTCCTTCTCCCCAGAGGCATTCCTCATCTTGCCCTCTCCTCCCCAACCCCTCCTCCCCTGAAATCATTCCATGCAGTGAAAGCGGGGGAGGGGAGCAGAATTGGGATTTGAGTTAGGCTTAATTTCAGGATCAGGATTAAGGATTGGGTTTGGGATAGAGCTACTTTGGAATTTGGTTTAGTCAGTGGACTTTTAGTTGGTAGAGACAATAGAACTCTACTATTTTACTTACATGCATTAAGGTCCTAGGGTTAGCCTAGATGTCTTAGTGGTGGGTCCACTTTCTTTGGGCTCAGATTAGAAGAGTTATAATCTGGTTTAGAAAATAGAAAATGTCAACACCTAAGGAAAGATGTAATCAAGAATCACCTCCTAGGAATCTGAGCAGAGATTTTTTTTTTTTTTTTTGGAGTCAACTACATTCCTAAGGATTGTAGATACCATGGAACAATTATGTCCATTCTCTAGGCACTGTGCAGTACTGTGTGACTTTACCTTGACCTCAGACTTAGAAGTTTCTAGTGCACCCAAGAGTCTTTCTTGTATTTCTTCTCCTAAGCCCCTCCTAGTCTTATCAAAGGAACTGTTCCTCTATCCCATCAGCATCAGGAAATGGCTAGGGGAATAGCTGAAGCACTGGGGCCCTGACATCTGGGTACCTCGGGCGCCGTCTTGGCGGAGAGACACTAAGCAAAGCATGCTGGAGCTTCCCAGACTGAGACATCTGTCAGCAAGGCTCAGGAGGCTCCCCTCAGGCAAAGGACAAGACATACTGCAAGTTCTGAGCTCAATTCCTGAGGAGAGGAGGAAAATAAAACTAGGAGAGACTGCGGAGCAGTAGGAGGGCCTGGAGCAGGAGGGCTCTCAGCAAGTCACAGAGGTCTTCCAGGAGAAGTTGCTAGATAAACCGAAGTGATGCCATTGGGTTGAATTCCTAGAAACACACATACATGCACACACACACCAACACCTTCTTACATAAATTGCTCAACCCAGAACAATAAACTAGCTGGCACCCACCCGCTACTGAGCAACCAAAATCTTTTCCATTTAACATGGGCCTCAGTTTCTCTTCCTCCTCTCCCAAGTCTCCTTCTTCCACATCTGGCTCCATAGGTACTTGGAGATCCTCCTGCAGAGGGGCTAGGAGAGTTCGAAGCTGGCATAAAACCCACCTGAGCCCCGCCCTCTCCATGAGCAGCAGCAAGACGGTGATTAGCAGCTCTCCCCAAGGCTCAGAGGTAAGGGATTTTTTCTTCTTTCAAACATGTCACATCTGGCACATCTGCTTTCCTAGCAATGATGCATCCCAAGGGGTATAATCAGCAGTTGGGGCGGGGCCGGGATGCAGGTCTGTACTGACAGAAGCCTGAGCCAGAGACGCCAAGAGCAAAACTTAAGAACACCAACCACCCCCACTCCCACTCTACCCCAGGGGCTGAAGATGAGCCCTATCTATCCCTGTGCATCTTTCTGCCTTAAAGCCAAGCACCCTCCTCACGGGCCAAACCTGTGTTAGGGCACAGAAATGATGCAGTGGTGCATTTTGCTTTAGGAAATTATACAATCCTTTCTCTTGTCCAACTTTAAGTTCTCCTACTGAAATTCGAAGGGAAGTGGAAAAGAAGCAGTTACCTTTCCCTGTCACAAAGCTCAGAAGCAATATTCAGGAAGGCCCTGGTGGTGGCTTCTCTAGTCTTCCATCCCCACTCCTGTTAGTTGCCCTCCCCACTTGCTATAACCCCTGCTATCTTCAAGCCCAGTCTCCCACCTCAGAACCCCATCACCCCAGATCTGGGCTTTCAAAGGTGCTGACCAAATGCCTCCCGACAACAGTTTGATGAAAGATCAACAGTGCTTTGACCACCCCCCTGCCCACTGGTATAAGCTTCCTCCCAACCCTCCCCTTCCCTGTGACCCCCTCATTCAGACACGTCCTTCCAGCTAGACAAAACTGCCTCCTTCCCTGCAAAGTTCTCTTCTTTTACCTTAAAGGTGGTTCTTTCTCTCCTCCAAGGCACCCACCTTTCCTTTCTCTGGGTGCTAATCCACTTCTTCCAAACATCCCCCCACCAGCCCCTCCTGAAGGAAGTCCTCTGTCGATAAGTCACCCATATTGCTTCCAGTAGTATTTCTCCATCCTCCACCAATGCCCTCATCCCCTCTGTCTGTGTGTTTGCTGTTGTCCCGGGTATCATATCAGTCCCATCTGCCTCCTGAGAATAGGGATGTTGCCTCTCCTTCCAGTGCTCTGTATATTCCAGTTTCTTGATTCAGTAAAAGAAGGTAACTGAGTGGGGGAGAGAGGCAGAGGGCCCAATACCTACTCTGCTCCCACAGAAAGACATAACCAACATATGTACACACACACACACACACACACACACACACACACACACACAAAGTACACATACACACACATCCCAAGTCATCCCAAAGATGACTGAGCTTGTCAGATATAAATCATGTTTGGCTTTCAAATGCAACAGTAATTACACGGTATCTTAACTATCTGTGCAAACTGTCAGAGAAAATATATTGGCGATTGAGAGGAAAGAGGAGGGGGAGGCGGGAGCATCCATTGAACACCACCCTCACCTTCTCTGAAGTCATCCGGAGATAGGACAGCACAGAAGGGCAAAGACATGCCAGGGCCAGTCCCAACACTTTCAGAACCTAATGGTTTTTTGGTGAGATGTGCTGTCACAAGCTCCCAGGGAGGAGGGGACAGTCAAGATGAACTATATTCATCATCAGACTCCTAACGTGTTACAAGCAGCAGCAGGAGGGATTTTGGCTACATTTTCTGAAGATATCCTGACAAGGAAGATTCTGGAAACAGAGGCCCTAGAGAGATTGAGTCCTTCCTTCCTCTGAGAGTTTAGGATTCATCTGGTCTAACCTTTTGCATCTAAGCAGAACTAGATCAGGCGATTCCAGCAAGGGAGTGATGTTTAGAATACCCCATTTAAGACATATCATATTCAAATAAGTCTCTGTATCTGAGATTAGGATTTTTAAATTTCTACTTAGTTATAGTTACAATTTAGCATGCTCTTCCCCCAGTTGCTACTCTATCTTAACATTCTTCCCAACCCCAGACTGATACTTGCCTCAGTTTCCCTTTTAGAAGCACTGCTTACCTGTTTCCAGGCTACTTTTCTTATCCATCTTTCTGCAGTGGTTTTGGAGAAAACAAGATTGATGGGTTTCAGAATGAGGGGCCCAAAGGGATGTCCTATGCAGGGACAGGCCAAGGAAGGAGACATGAACGGTGGGAGCCACAGTAAGGGGAGGGTGAAGAACAGTAAAGGGAGAGCAGGAGTGAGGGCCTGAGGTTGAGAATCTCATCCATGAGGGGCAGAGAGGTGGACGAGGGCAATGGGGGAATGAAAAAGCAGAAGTTGCCCGGGGATCCTCCAGCCCATCCCTCGCTCCCATGTATATTTCACACACACGTACCTGGTTACTCACCAACACCAAGCCAAAGAAATGTGCTGTCCAAGGCTGAGAAAAGAATAGTGTAAAAAAAAAAAAAAGAATAGTGTATTGACCAAGAAATTGCTCATGGACATTTCTAAGGGTGCATGTATAGATACTTTGGTGAGGTGGGCAAGAGGAGAAGGAAAAGCTGCTTCCCACAAAAGGCATACATGGAAGCAGAGGGCAGGGTCTCCTTCACTGGAGATATAGGAAAATCAGATGGAACTCCTCTTTCTAGAATGGTTCCGGATAGTTCATTCTTATATATTCCCAGGCCTTCCGGACCTAAGAAGCTAACAAAACAACAACCACAAACCAAAAACAGCACATGGCAGTCCCAATATAAATTTGCATGAAGAGTAGCCCCAATTCCCTAGTTAACATGTGGATGAACCCTGCTTCCTCAACACCCTAATTGTCCCACTAGGCCCTCTGTTAAAGGAATAAGATTCTCTCCATTTTTTTCATTTGGGGACCTTGAGCTCACAGGTCCCTATTTTAGAATATGCCCTACAGTATCCACATCTCATTCCCCAAAAGTTGATGTTCAGAAGGCTGATAACTACCCTATGAGCGGTCACTCTATCTATGGGCCACAAGTAGTAGGACAGTCACACAGGCAACAGAGATTCAGGACAGCAAAAGAATTGGTATCCCCTTGGCTGTGATTGGCACAGCCTTCCCACTTCCCCAGCAAGGTTAATTCACATGCTATGGGATGGGGAGTTGGAGAAGTGACAGGGGACTTTTTTCTAGTGTTTGGAAGATAGAACTCCAAGTCAGACCCTTCCCAAAATTCCTAGGGTTCCTAAAGATACAGTATTCTTGAACTCCACACACCACGGGCCTGAGATTTCCTGACCTGTCCCCACAGAGCTGTGAAATCCAGTTATAAGGCAAACAAGGCCGTGTTTGTCCCATAAAACCACCATGTGCGAGCTAATTAAATGACATCATAAAACAGGGAGATAAACGCAGGCAGCGGGAAGCCCTTCTAGGGATGGGGATGGGATCAGATGGGTGGCTGAAATAAACACATGCCAGGAGAAGAATTGGGAGCAAATATCCTCAACCCCAGCCTCAAGATTCTTCAGGAGCTGCCAACTAGCACCTACTGGGGAGGTGAAGGGAAGGAGGGTCTGAAGATAGAGAAAAGCTACACGAGGTGCTAGCAAAGGGAGCAAAGTCGCCTACACAAATGTGGATGTCCCCTCTCTTGACATATTCACTCACAGAGATTCCTCCATACAATAGGTAAATCGATTTGCAAATACACATCCAGTCATGTGTAGAGATGTACCTAAGGAGTCTCACATACACATTCTAAACAGATAACTCTCCTCCAGTTCATCCCATAACTGAGGTAGACATCTTCTACTGACACACAGGGATGCATAAGCCATGACTAGGGAGGTCCTCTAGTCCTAGAAGAGTCTTTGATTTTGTGATCTGTGAGCACACTAAGAATGCATATTTTATTTTATTCTGTTTAATGTTTATTTATTTTTGAGAGAGAGAGAGAGACAGAGACAGAGACAGAGCACAAGCCAGGGAGGGGCAGAGAGAGCGAGGGAGACACAGAACCCAAAGCAGGCTCCAGGCTCTGAGCTGTCAGCACAGAGCCCAACGTGGGGTTCAAACCCACCGTGAGATCATTACCTGAGCTTAAGTCAGGTACTTAACTGACTGAGCCACCCAGGCACCCCGAGAATGACATATTTTATTTTATTTTATTTTTAATTTTTAAAGTTTATTTATTCACTCAGAGAGAGAGAGCACAAGTGGGGGAGGGGCAGAGAGAGAGAGGGAGAGAGAATCCAAAGCAGGCTCTGCACTGTCAGTACAGAGCCCTATGTGGGGCTCAAACCCACACACCGAGAGATCACGACTCAAGCCAAAGTCAGACATTTAACCCACTGAGCCACCCAGGTGCCTGAGAACGACATATTTTAAAGTGACATATGCTCACTGCTTCCTCTAAACAGCAATCCACTGAGAATGTCAACAAAATGATGAGGACATGGAGAAAACAAAATTCATGTTTTTATCTGGTCACGAGGCCCAGAGCTCTGTTGTTTGCCATGGAATGGATAAAGGCTATAATTGGCAAAGGTGTCTGTCCCAGATGACTACACTGGCAGGTGAGGGGCAGGAACTCACAGAATTCTTGAAATAAGCTTAAAATTTAGTTTCATTTATAGATCTTCTCAGGCAAAGTAAGAGTGAGTCTCAGGAACTCCTTCCACCCCTCTCTCTTCTGTTCCCAGCCTGTGGACCTAAGGCTTCTCTACCCACTGCTCTGTCTAGGCTCATGTGCCACCCAGCGACATTGAGCTGAAGGTTCATTTCCTCATGCCCCTTCCCAAAGATGTTCTTGTTAGAAGGAAAAAATTGGGAGTAGGGAGGAGGCCCAGATAATAAGACAAATTCAGGCATCTTGCCACTTGCTTGTTTCTATACTCACTCAGCTTTAATAGTTATCAAGGGCCTTCCATGTACTGGACATAGTCTACCAGGCACATCAATGAGACAGAAGTAAAAACCCTGGCCCTAGTCTTGAAGAATGCATGTCTCCTTGGGCAAGGCTGTCTGGCTCAGTGATCCCAGGATTCTGATGTCCTGTAACACTTGCTTCAATTTTCACCATTCAATCATGAGTCCTTTTTTCTGCTGAATGTGCAGAAAACTGGAGCCCTGATTCACTAACAGTGGAGGAGATGGTCTCCCTGGACACCTGAGTTCCTTTCCTGGCTCCACCCTGACTCCCTGGGCAGTTCTGGACAAGTCATGGACTCAGTTTCTCTACCTGGGAAGCGGGGGAGGCTCCCACTGACTTGTTCTCAACTTCACAGAGCAGCATGGTGATTAATGGGTTAATGTCCGTGGGAGGCTTTGAGCTCTTGGGATGAAAGACATCCTAAAGCCCTGACTCTATTGGAAACTCTGCCCAGCCAACATGATACCCTGAAACCAGAAAGGGGGCCTTTGATCATGTATTAAGGGTTCTCTTTGGAAGAATGAACTAGAGGGAATGAGTTGAAACAGCAGCAGGAATTGAAGTAGCATGAAAAAAGGACTTTCTGGCTCCTGGGTGGAGTCCCTCACCCAAGAGTTGTTTACAGATATTTCACCTGCCTTTAGAGAGGGATGGTCTGGATCATCTCTGGAAGCTTCATCTGGACATCCTACAGTCAACTCCATGTCAGATACTCTCTGACAAATATTTCATATTCAAGATTAAATATTTAATCTTAAATGGTTATCCCACCCCAAATCTGAAACAAGCCATTTTTCCCACTACACAAGTTGGTACTAAGCATAAGAGGGATAGTCCATTTCACACATAACAAAAAATGTTTCAATTGTTTAACAAAATTAAATGTGCAGAAAATATTTTCTATGTAATTTATCCAAAATCTATCAAGTATTCATCATCAAGACAAAATATAAACATAGAGATTAAAAGCTGGGTTATGGAGTCAAATTCAAGTTCAAATACTGACTCTGCCATTTACCGGTTATACAACTTGGAGCAAGTTGCTGAAACACCATGATATTCAGTTTAATCATCTGTAAAATGGGAATAATAATAATTCCAATTTGATATGATATTGTAAAACTTAAATTGGAAAATTCTAGGGCTACTAAGAGTTTGGCAAGAATGCTAGAACAGCAGGAACTCTCAGATACTCTGGTGAGAGGGAAAATTGGTATAACTACCTGAAAAACAATTTGATATTACTAAGTAAACTTGAATGTTCACATACCCTATAACCCAGAAATTCCACCACTAGATATAGACCCTATAAAACATGCTACAGGTGCACTAGGATACATGTTTAAGAATGTTCAGAGCAGCACTGTTTTCAGGTGATAAAAACTGAAAGGTGAAGATGTCTATCAACAGTAGAATGGATAAGTCATGGTATATTCATATTATAAAATGTGTACACCAATGAAAATGAACAAATTACAGTGATGAGCAACAACATGGTTGAATCTCACAAATTAAATGCTGAGTAAAAAAATGTAAGACACAAAAGAATGCACACAGTTCAAGTATATTTATATAAGATTAAAAAAAAAGCAAAATGATATTGTTTAAGGATACATACATTGGTACCAAAACCATGATGAAAAACCAGAAAATTATTATTACAAAATACAAGATTGTTACCTTTGGAGAAGGGACAGGATTGTGATCAAAAAGGGACATAACACGGACACCTGGGTGGCTCAGTCAGTTAAGCATCTGACTCTTGATTTCACCTCAGGTCACAATCTCATGTTCATGAGTTCAAGCCCCACATCGGGCTCCACACTGACAGTACAGAGCCTGCTTGGGACTCTCTCTCTCCCTCTCTCTGCCCTGCCTTCTCTCTCTCTCTCTAAAAAAATGGGGGGACAAGAAGGGGGGTTCTGGGGCCCTGGCTACATTCTTTTTTTTTTTTTAATAAATGGTATTTGCATGGGCATTTCTAAGTGCCACATTAATTCATTAAAATGCACATACATTTTTATACACTCTTGTGAATATGTGTCATTTAACAACTTAAACACAAAAAAATTTAATTAGGCTACATATGTGAAGTGATTAGTAAATGTTAGCTATTATACCCATTCTTTCACATCTCTACTTCAGAAATGATCTTTACTGTTCTTTCCCTACCACAATCACTGGAGATATGTGGATATGTGTTTAGTAAACGTTTACTGACTACCTACTACGTGCTGCATGCTGTACTAGGCAGAGATGAACCACAAATCCCCATCAAAGGTGCTTACTACAGTGACCCGGATGTACCAAGACAGAGCCTGCTTTTCAAACCATCTACTTCACTTTCCACACACCTGGGTTAAATATTAACTCCTCAATAATAAAATTACAAACGGATTTTTGTCCTGAAGGAAACCCCCATCTCAAACCACCTATCTCCATCCCTATCAACCAACCGCATTGCTGCCCCAGACCATAGGTATCAATCTATTCATTCTGCCACAGACACACCACATGCAGCCCACATCATATCCGCCACACCCTCAACATGGCAGAGGAAAAAAGAGCTGTGACAAAAAAAAATCTCCCCAGTGTCTGCACTAGCCCCCTACTCATCCCTTCCCACCCCAACCCCACCAACCCAGCTTAAGGGCACGAAATACATTATGACCCTGGGCCTTCGTTTACATGTAACAAACAGAGGTCAATTTATTTCTAAATCACTTTTTTTACGGCTCTATTGAACTATTTGCCACATTATTTATACGTTAATGGGCCAGGCCCCTCTGGGAAGCTCCCCATCTAATAAATAACGTGCCAAATCATTAAGCAAGGTGATAAAATCAAAGCCATTTAAAAATACATCAACCTGCGTTCCCTTCCAGTGAAATAAGCTCCAGGGGACCAGAGAAGGGAAGGGGGAGAAAACACCTTCTATTACTGAGTTTTGTCAGGTGTAGGTTTTTTTTTTTTTTTTTTTTTTTCTGGGCTTGAAATAAAAATCAGAGCTAGGAGATCTAGCTAACCTGACTGCTTACCCATACCCCCAGCAGCTAGGGTGAGAGAGAGTGGGTAGTATTACAATAGCGATGGTTGCAAGTGAGCTTCAGGCAAGAGGAAGCAAGGGCACCAGACTCTACCTCCCACCTGCCACTTGGGGGTATTGAGGGCAGGCAGGGAAGCCCAACTGAGCCCTCTGGCTGAGAGTTTGATAGTTAAAGGGGAAATCCACAGCCTTCACCTTTCTGCCTGTATCCCATCACTATGATTCTTATGAATCTCAGTATTTATAATTGATCTGAATCACAGAGAAGAGCATTAGTAATTACTCTGGCTCCCCCACTCCCCGTCCCTCACCACAGAGGGTTCACCATGCGCTTCTTCCCTATCAACCCACTCAGAAAACCTGTACAGAGCTAGCACAGCAGTAGCAACAGAACGTGGGCTGTAAGACTCACCCTTGAGCTTCCTAGGGACTCTACCTTGAGTTCCTTCCAAGTAGTCCAGAGAAAAAGGACAGACACATGAGAGCCCAGCAATCTATTTTTTTTCTTTCTTTCTTTCTTTTTTCTTTCTTTTCTCTTTCTTTCTTTCTTTCTCTCTTTCCTTCTTTCTTTCCTTCTTTCTTTCTTTCTTTCTTTCTTTCTTTCTTTCTTTCTATTTTTAATGTTTATTTTACTTTTGAGGGAGAAAGAGGCAGAGAGACAGAGCATGAGCAGGGGAAGGGCAGAGAGAGAGCAAGACACAGAGTCAGAAGGGGGCTCTAGGCTCTGAGCTGCCAACACAGAGCCTGATGCAGAGCTTGAACCCAGGACCGCGAGATCATGACCTGACCTGAAGTTGGACACCACCCAGGTGCCCCCCCGCCCCCCGCAGTCTATTCTTATCCTGAAACTCCCTGTGGGTAGATCCCTGCCATGGGTTCTATAAGGAATGGCCCAGATAGATCATCCCCTGATTGATGGGACAAACAAGACCTCCTCCCAGAACTCTGACCCAGGCTGAAAACCTAAGCAGCAATGCAGATGAAGGAGGTACGAGTATTTAAGCTGAGAGGGCACACAGAGCAAAGAATTTACCTGTGGAATTGGGAGGTTTAAATAAATACGTAAGACCTAAGCAAACAAACCAAGCAAATATTGTTTACTTTAATCCTTACAAAAGCCTTGAAAGATAACTTACAGATTCAGAGAAATGAAGAGATTTAATCAAGTTCACACAACATGTGAGTAGAAGGCCAGGGTTTGAATCCAAATCTGTTTGTGTAAACAAGGCTATAGTCTTTTTATTAATTATCATGCCAATCATCATGAGCTTTGAGTTAAGTTCTAAAGGAAGAGACCCATCTGGATAAACTAAGAGAGTAGAGGAAGCAGCATTGCCAAATAAAATAGAGGATGTGCCCATATTGCATGAGATATTGCATGAGACATACACCAAAAATTATTTGTCGTTTATCTGAAATTCAAATTTAATTAGCATCCTGCATTTTTTAAAAATTTTAAACAGTATGGAGGTTCCTTAAAAAACTAAAAATAGAACTACCTTATGACCCAGCAATTGTACTACTAGGCATTTATCCATGGGATACAGGTGTGCTGTTTCAAAGGGACACACGTACCCCCATGTTTATAGCAGCACTACCACCAATTGCCAAAGTATGGAAAGAGCCCAAATGTCCATCGATGGATGAATGGATAGCATCCTGCATTTTTATTTGCTAAATCTGTCAACCCCTAAAACAAGCAATTCTTAAACCTTAAAGCAAAGCAAATGGCCTGGGTGAAGACTCAGAAGAGAAGGAAAATAAGGTTTTCAGGGAAGATGAGCAACAGATTTGCTAACTGGTACAGGTAGTCCCATACTGGGAAGTCAGACACTAGGGAGATGAGCTAGCTTTGAGAAAGGCCTTGAAGAAGGGAATGTTTAGAATTGATAACAGGGAATAGAAAGTCTTTGGTTCTAAGCTATAAACTTTGAAAAATAGTTTCATAGAATTCAGAACTAGAGGGTGCCTGGAAGTCTCAGTCAGTTAACCATCAGAGCCTTGGTTTCAGTTCAGGTCATGATCTCAGTTAGTGAGTTCGAGCCTTGCATGAGACTCTGTGCTGACAGCACGGAGCCTGCTTGGGATTCTCTCTCTCTCTGCCCCTCCCCTCCTCACACTCTCTCTTTCAAAATAAATAAATAAACTTAAAATTTTTAAAAAAAGATTTTCTCTCTCTCTCTGTTCTTCTGCCCCTCCCCTGCTCACGTGCGCTTGCTATCTCAAAAAAAATAAATAAAATTTAGAACTGGAAAGTACTCAGTTTATAATAACACAATGCCTTTTATTTGTAAGTATTTTACAGTTTTCAAAGTGCTTTTACATGCATAATTTATTTGATCCTCACTACCCCTGCATGGTGGACAAAATGGGTGTTCTTCCCACTAGCTGATCTCCATCCTCCCCTCCACTGCCAACATCCTAAAAGGCACTGCCCACCTCCACTCTACCTCTCTCCCGAAACTGTCCTCACAGAGTCTCCGGTGACCTATGCAATGGCTTCTTTTCAGTCTTTGCTCCACTTTACCCCTGTTTGGCATCCAACACTGTCAACAACCCACTCTATCTATGATACTCTTCATCTCTTGCTCTCTTCCTACCGCTTGGATCACTTTCTTAGGCTCCTTCACTGCTCTCTCATCCTTTCAGCCCCCACTAACTAGTAGATACTCCCTAGTTTTCATCCTTGGTCTTCTGCTTGGATGATTTTTAGCCACTTGAGTTTCAATCACTGGATGTGTGCTGATGACTCCCAAATCTATATCCCCCACTAGTTCCAGACCCTAGATTGGGATTTTATTTTATTTTATTTTATTTTATTTTATTTTTAGATTTTTATTTTTTAAGTAACTTCTTTTTTTTAATGTTTATTTATTATTGAGAGACAGAGAGAGAGACAGCATGAGCATGGGACAGGTAGAGAGAGGGGGAGACACAGAATCTGAAGCAGGGTCCAGGCTCTGAGTTGTCAGCACAGAGCCCAACACAGGGCTCGAACTCACAAACCTCTAGATCATGACCTGAGCCAAAGTTGGATGCTTAACCAACTGAGCCACCCAGGCACCCCAATTTTTAAAATAATTTCTACACCCAATGTGAGGCTCAAACTCACAACCCCAAGATCAAGAGTCGCATGCTTCTACCAACTGAGCCAGCCAGCTGCCCCAAGATTGGGATTTTAAACGCTCTCCTATTCCAATTCATCCTCCTACTGCGACCAAATCCAGCCATCTTATTCAATTAATGAATAGTCCCCCCCCCCTTACTTACATGATGAGCTCCAACTTTTTAGCAGGTTTATACATAGTTAATACAATTAGGGTAAAATTTGGTTGAGATCAGGAGGTTGGCAAGCTTTTTCTATAAAAGGACAAACAATAAATATTTGAGGCTTTGCAAGCTGCATGTGATCTCTGTTGCACATTCTTCTTTGGTGTTTCTTTTTTAATATAACCCTTTAAAAATGTAAAACACAGGGGCATCTGAGTGGGTCAGTCGGTTGAGCATCTGACTCTTGGTTTTGGTTCCGGTCAAGATCTCAGGGTTCATGAGATAGAGCCTTGAGTAAGCTCTGTGCTCACAGTCCTGAGCCTGTTTGGGATTCTCTATCACTCTCTCTCTGCCCCTCCCCTGCTCATGTGTGAGTGTATGCACGTGTTCTCTCTCTCTCTCTCTCTTTCTCTCTCAAAATAAATAAATTTTAAAGTAAATAAATAAAATGTAAACAACAACAACAACAAAACATTCTGAGCTTGAGGGTTGTACAAAAACAGGCCTTGGGTCATAGTTTGCCAACCTCTAACCTGGGTCCAGGCCTCCTGATACCCAACCTTGTTCTGTTTTCCTTGCTTTGGGAATTTAAAAACTTACATGTATGGGATATTCACAGTTTAAAAAAATGCCTTTTGCACACATTATTTTATTTGCTCTCTCTTCTTCGGACCTCAGGGAATTTTATCTGTGCCTCTCTCATGGTGCACACTCCAGCTCACAATTATTATTCTATTAGGCTATTTTTGAAGCTAATGATTATGTCTCATTCATTTTTTTAAATATTCCTTTGGGCAACTAGCCCAATGTGTTATTCATAGCAGGCACTTTCAAGTGCTTGTTGAATGAATTAATGACCTAGTTTGAAATTTTTACTTAAATAGGAAAAGTGAAGAAGGGTCTGAAAGCAAACCCTCATTCAGATGGCTGGTGCTGATCTGGACTTCAGGGATGGCCACGGGGATAGGAAGCAATGGAAAGGATCGGAGAAATTCCACAACATTCAGGTCTCTGCTTCTCCCACTGGGAGCTCCATCTCTCCAAGAGTTGAACTACCTAAGATTTACAAAGAGTAAGCCCAAGCTGTCGGGGAGCTATAATTGCCCATGAGGGTTCACCTGAGTACCAAGAGGCCTCCAGGCCTGATTGGAATGAAATCAGAGAATCAGAAGGGACCTTTGAGGTTCAGGTTACAGCCAACTACCAGGGACCTGGCTGAGGCAGCAGAGCTGTGACACAGCTCTCACCAAGTCAGTAGAAAAATAAAATAATTTCTTTTGGACTTCTAATGCAGCATTTTTTAATCTTCCAAAAATGTATCTCTGCCCTTAGAATTGTCTTCGGGATTATGTCTGGCTGGGAAATAAAGGAGAAGGCAGCATTGACTAGGAAAAGATACTAGATGAGAGTTGACACTATTCCTGCAGCTCATCTGAGGCTGGGGTTTAGGGTAAAATCCCTGTATTTTAATATCAGGGCTTCAATAAATATTTGTTAATAAATTGATTGATCTACTCTTTTCATGAAGCTTTGTTCTCCTATACTTCCTGCCTTCTCCTATTAGTTTGTGCATTTGGAAGGGGCTAACAAAGAATTCCAGACATCTGAGCTTAGGGACTTCCAGAGGCACAATCAATAGACTACAGTAGAAGCCTTGAGGCTGGGACACTTTCACCGGAAATACCTAGGTCTAATTCAACTAGTGACCTCAGTGGAATGGAGGCAGAGGTGCCTCCACTGGTGGCCATCAAGTAGGGTGCACTCAGAGCCTGCAGGAGACAGGGCCCACACCCATGAAGTCTGCCCATTGCTCACAGCTCTTTGCACAAAGATGTGTCAATACAATATCCATCTGCCAACCCCCCTTTTTTTGTGTGGGAGGATGGTAACTCCTATGGTTCATAGAACTGTTTTAAGCAAATGTCCTATCTATTCAGAAAATAACTCTGACAGTTCGTGACAACACGAGTCAGAGAATGGTTGATATGGAGAAGTAATCACGTGTAGAGCCTTAGTACCTAACATGTGGGACATGGGCCAACAGCATGTTCATCACTTGGGAGCTTATTAAAAAGTACAGAATTTTGGACCCCATGACAGCTTCACCAAACAAGAATATACATTTTAACAAGACCCTCTTATTAAGGTTTAAGAAGCACTGGTGTATTGGATATGGCTCTGTTACTTAAAAGCCATGTGACCTTGGACAAGTTATTTGGCTTCTTCATAGCTCAGTTTTCTTATCTGTAAAGTTAGGATCATGATAGTATCTCCTCATGCTGGTGTTGTAAGACCTTAGGTAACACATGTAAAATACTTAGGATTGTACCTGGCACCTGGCAGGCATGCAGTAGATGTTAACCATTATCACTATTCCCTTTGTTGCACTCCTCAAATCCTGCTAAGGGGAACTGGCTGAACTTAAGGTAACAGGTGAGGAAAAAGAAGGGGATTATTAGTCTGCGTGTATGGTGGGATGGAGAGAAGGGCCCTTGGAACAGGAGGCATAACCTTTTTGATTGTTAGTGAAAAAGTCAATTGTAGGAGCATTAGGCCAAGCTTGGGGTACATAGAGCTCCAGGAAGAGTGAATAGTCCTTCATATGATGGATTTATGAACATATCCTATAGCCAGGCCCTCTGCTGGATACTGGAAATAGAGTGGTGAATGAGACGGACAAGGCCCCAGCCCAGAAATAGAGAAGACCTGAAGTGTCTACTAACACCGAGGGAAGTGAAGGCCTATCGACATTATGTTACTGTGGCCCATTTAAACAACCCAGTTATGGGGCCTTGGAAACTTGGCTTAGCCCTCTCTCTAGATATTGTTAACCTGATAATCTCCTCAACCTGTCTTTCTTCCATGTCCATGTCCAGGCAGCCAGTTAAGGCAGTTCTGTAGCTCACATTGGTCATAGCAGCTGCTGAGCTGAACACATCAAGAGTAAGAACCAGCTGTCTTAGATGCCACTTGTCCACAGAGTCCCAGTTTCTGGAATAATCTTTCTAAAACACAGACCTGATCTCTGTTTAGGAACCTCTAATGGTACACAAGGCCATTCACACTTTAGCCCCAAACTATCTGGCAGCCTCATCACAAATTATTACCTGTCCCTGGTATGCACCTGTTAATTACAAGAGTGGTTAAAAACTGGGGCTCTGTTCAGAACCGGGCTCCAAATCCAAGCTTTCTTGCTTACTGTATGTGTGAAACTGGACAAATTATTCAACCTAAGCCTCAGGTTTTGCATCTGTTAATGAAACAATAAAAAACAGCCAATACAGGTGCCTGCGTGGCTCAGTCAGTTAACCGTCTGACTCTTGATTTTGGCCCAGGATGATCTCATGGTCATGATATCAAGCCCCACGTCAGGCTCTATGCTGAGCGTGGAACTTGCTTAAGATTCTTTCCTTCTCCTTCTGCTCCTCCCCCCACTTGCACATGTATGTGTGTGCATGCGCGCGCGCACTCTCTCTCTCTCTCTCTGTGTGTCTCAAAAAATAAAAATAAAACTTTTAAAATAGCCAATACTACTCCATATCAAGCACTGTTCCAAGTGCTTTCCATCTACTAATTCAATTTAACCTTCCTCCACAGCAGCACTACCTCATAGTGTTGCAAAGATTAAGTGAGCCGACACACACGAGTGTCTGGAACAACGCATGACATGAAGTGATATTAGCTATTATTGGTATTGGTATTAATATCACAAAACAAACAGGTTTAGCATGCCTTCATGCCTTTAATAGTTCCCTCCGCATGGTATGACAAGCTGCCCTTCTCTGTGCTAAAAATTCCTAGTGTGCCTCCAAAACACCCAGCTTTTTGAGCTTCCATATATAGACTAAATCATGACTTCCACACATGTCCTCACAGCACTTTAAATAGACATTCCTGTGTCTCACCTATCCTACTGCATTGAAAATCATGTTCGGATATCAGTCTCCACCACTAGACCATGGGCTTCTCAGAAGTAAAGGTCCCATCTTATTTACTTTATATCGCTATGACTGACTCTAACATATGGTGCATAGCAGGTACTAAATAAATGTTTGTTGAATGAATAAAGGAAGGTCTCACTGAATGGTTGAATACTTTTCAGGAAAGGGCCTAACATGAGGAATTTCAGAGAGAAGGAAAGGTAGGGAGAAAACAATCTGCACATCTTCTGCCTTGCATCCCTCACCCCTAGAGCAGCAAAGCCATTCACCAGCACAGGCTCCCTCACTGTCCCTGGATTGATTGCACTTCCCCACTAAGAACACTCCCAGGTACCCTCTTGCTGTAGACACACCACTCGCCTCTGGCAGCGACAGAAATAAAGAGGATTACATCATTTGTTACAACAAAATGGTTATTATAGTAATAAGTATAATTAGCATTAGACAATTACAATAATAACACATTTCCTTGCTGCAGAGGTACTTTTTTAAAAAACAGGTTTATTTAATGCCCCCCTCACACACCCCCAAGAGAAAACAACTCTTTTCATGAAGGGCAGAGGCCTCTTTCATTCTGCTGAGATGCTATCTTAATGAAGGAACATTATTGACAAACCCCATAAAATGGGAGCAGATTCCCTCGGAGCAAAATCTCCTTTGCTCTCTCTCTCTGGTTTCTCTGGGGAAAAGAAAACCTTGTCCTCTCTTTCGAGGGATTAGAACAGGTTGAGGGATAGAAAAGATGAAACCAGGAAGAGACAAAAGAAGAGAAAAATCTTCTCAAGTAGCTAGACCTTAAGATCTGTGGTTGGCTATCTCCTACCCCTCCTTCCTGGTTGGACAGCCCAGGAAGGGAGATGGGCTATTTATTCATAGTGGTGAAGGGGTGTTTCAGGTAGTTTTCCAAGCTCCATAGGCACAAGGGATGTCTAGGGTGAGATGCCTCCAAGGAGGAGATCGCAAAAGGATAAAGAGCAGGGCATGCATTTCACTCCACATGGACATACCTACATTAGATGCTTGTACTAAATCTAGTTAGGTTCTCCTGCTTTTTCCAAAAACATTTGGGAAAGCTTATGATAAAATGCAAAGCAAGAGACGCCCGGATGGCTCAGTCGGATAAGCCTCTGACTCTCAATTTCAGCTCAGGTCATGATCTCACTGTTCGTGTGCTGGAGCCCCGCATCGAGCTCTGCACTGATGGTGCGGAGCCTGTTTGTGATTCTCTCTCTCTCCCTCTCTCTCTGTTCCTTCAGCACTCTCTCTATCTCTCTTTCAAAATAACGTTATAAAATGCAAAGGTTTTCAGTAACACCAGACACAACCGGTGTTGGCGAGGATGTGGAGGAAATGGAACGCTCACTCCTGCACTGCACTGTCAGTGGGAATGCAAACTGGTACAGCCACTGTGGAAAACAGTATGGAGGTTCCTCAAAAAGGTAAAACCAGACCTACCCTAGGATCCAGCAATCGCACTACTGGGTATTTACCCAAAGAATACAAGAAACGCTAAGTCAAAGGGATACGTGCACCCCACCCCTAGGTTTCTAGCAGCATTATTTACAATAGCCAAGATACGGAAGAGCCCAAGTGTCCCATCCATTGATGAATGGATAAAGAACGTGTGGTGTACACACACCACTATGGAGTATACACTACTCAGCCATAAAAACAGAATGAAATCTTGCCATCTGTAAGGACATGGATGGAGCTGCAGAGTATAATGCTAAGCGAAATAAGTCAGTCAGAGAAAGACCAGTACCATGTGATTTCACTCCTCTATGTAATTTACGGAAACAAAACGAAATGAAAGAGTATGGAGGCGGAGAGAGAGAGACAGAGAGAGACAGAAAGAGAAAAAGAGAAAAAGAGAAAAAGAGAAAAAGAGAAAGAGAGAAAGAGAGAGAGAGAGAGAGACAGGGAGAGAGACTGGGAGAGAGTGGGAGACAGAGAGATACAGAAATCAAGAAACAGACTCTTCATTATAGAGAAATGATGGTTACCAGAGGGGAGGGGGTGGAGGGGTTGGATGACATAGGTCATAAGGATTAAGGGAGTGCACGTGCCCTGATGAGCACAGGGGGATGTATGGAAATGCTGAATCACTATATTGTACACCTGAAACCAAGGTACCACTGCATGTTAACTAACTGGAATTAAAACAAAAATACTTAAAGAAAAAGACCAAAAAAAAAAAATGCAAAGGTTTTTAAATTAGATGAGAAAATCAGGATACACACAGACAGTTCATAAATGTGTTGACATAAGACAAAAGTGCATGTGCACTTTCCGTACATGTATACAAATGTACCTCTACTCTACTGTATGCTCTCTACAGTTAGTAAATTAATGAACAAACTCACCCCTTAAAGCAAAGAAATACAAAAGTAAGTAACCCAAATAGATACAGCCTAAGATATAGGCCTGTTAATACATATAAACATGGATACAATAGGTATGTGAACAAAGTCCTCATGTATATAAAATTGACCACTATCCATATATATATGGAGTGCACCCACCATTTTATACACACACACATAAAATTAAGCCTCACCCTTTTACAATAGACACAGCCCTAGACATATAAGCACTTTGCAAACCCATATACACATATAAAACGCATTTCCACAGATACGTAGAGGTACACACTCACATAAACTCACATTCACACACACAGGAGCATAGAGATCAAAACACGTGCGTGTGCACACACAAACAGAATGTAAATCAAATAAGAACAGCCATAAAGATAAGCGTCTCTGCTCATCGCTCTTATCTTCTCTAAATGACAGTGCCCAGAGGCATGAACTTAATCTAGGGCTCTAGCCCATCACACCCAAAGCAAGAGAAGGCAAAAAAGGTTTGGGCCACCCACTAGGGAATCCGTCTGTCTCTAGGGCCATCCATGTATGTGTGTGTCTTGTTCAAACACCCGGGGATTTTGACTTCACCACAGATTGCTGGGAGTGAAATGTGTTGATCTACTTTCCCAGGTGCTCCAGATAAAGCTCCTATTTCCCCTCCTTGACATCCAGTGTCTGGTCTGTCCCATCATACTTCCCAGATGAACCTTCTTCCATTCTCTGAATTTTCAGTCAAGGAGATTGCTCCATAGACCAGAGATACTCCCCCTCTCCTCACCTACCCCATAAGAAGAGAATACCCTCTTTCCTTGCTTGATATCAGTGAAGCTCTCTTCCAAGAAGCTTCTCCAATCTTTCCCTTAAGACATTCAGCAGCACATGGAACAACCATGTTTTCTTTCCACAAATAGTTTTCCTTTCCAGTAATGTCTAAAATGCATTTATTCCAGCTGTCTTTAGTTACATATTGGTTTAATGTGCTATTCCATTATTTGCATGTCCTTTATGAGTATGTCAAGATAACTATCTTAGATTTTAAGTTTCTGATTCTTAGAATATTGAGCCTATCTGTGGATGCCTTTGCACAGTGCTGACACTGTTGTGTATTTTCATTCTATTTCCACTCTATCTTTAGATGGGCCCTGTCTTGGGTGTTTCAGGAAGATATACAGAGAAAAAGAGATATAACATCCATCTTAGGGGTTCTCAGACTGACCATAGGAACAAACATTAAGAAAGAAATGGATAATAAAGAAAAAAAATTCTATAATATCAGAGCTAGAAGAAGATTGGGAGATGATTTAAGTCAGACTCCTCATTTTCCAAGTAAAGGAATGGAGGTCTAGAGAAGTTGACTTGCCCAGAGTCACCTAGAAAAGTGAGTGGCAGAGAGGGAAGCAATTCCAAGTTCCTGTCTCCTAGTCCAATATTCCTTCCACGACGTCAGCATTTCAAACTGAAATTTCAGGAAATGCAAATGTCCCCAAAATTGATAAGAGGTTTTTCTCTCAAAGGGGTTCTGTGGCCTAATGATATCGCATATCAGTCCCCTCTTGGAGATTCAAAATGAATATTAATATGTTAAAGGTTCTGAGAAGTCCTGCAGTTTAACATTTTGGTTTGTCTAGTCCTATATTTCCCAAACTGAGTTGATCGTGTGATTGTTTTTAAGAAACCCCTATTAACATGAACCTTCTGAGGATTACACAGTTTAGGAAACACAACAACGGGGAAGGTCTGAGTTGAGTTTCTTCTAAAAAAGAGAGGCAATGAGCTGAGCAGAGATGTGAGCATAAGACAGCCTCCTTTTCTGTGGAGGAAAATGTGAGGCAGGTTTCTATGAAAAGCAAGGTGGGAATATCCCAAGAGGTAGAAACAATTCCACCAAAGGCTTAATGACAGGAGATGGTTAGGGTTCATAAACCAAATTCTCCCAATGGTGGAAAAGGAGAGAAAAGCTGTCACTATTACTGACTACTACTACTGCTATTACAACAAGATGCTAGGAAAGGGGGACTTTCAAATCATTTAGTCAAAAGTAAAAGCATCAGCACTCTCCAAAGTAGGAGCCAGCAAGCCCCCATCACGAGAAGAGAGAGCCTCTCTTTTCATAGTAGGCATTCAACAAATATTTGTTGAATGAATGAATCTATGAAGCAAGTCTCTTTGCCTCAAGCAATGGAGAGAGCCCAAGCCTAACAAATCTGAAGTTACTGATAGTCTTCTGCACCTCTTGGAAGGATTAATTTTCAATGGGAAAGAGGAGTAAGAATATATGACCAGAGACCCATAAGCACGGACTCTCTTATTTCCATAGGGTCTGAGGGATTTTTCCGGGCAAAACCCAGCAATACAACTGAGTGCAGTTGTGGAGGGAATGAGTCAGGTTGAGCTGTTTGTTTGTTCTCCAGGGCAGGGACATGCAAGAGTCAATAAACACACTGGAGCCTCTTTGACTGGGCCTTGGAGCAAGAGATCAGCTTGTTTGTTCTAGAGAATTTGAACTTGGGTCAAAATGGCTCTCAGGGCCTCCCTTCCCTGAGGTAGAGACCTCCAGGCGGCAACTGAGGTCATCCACTGGGCAGCCAGGTGCTCCACCTAACAATGCTTTCCACATGGGACGTCCCTTTCACCAAGCTGTTTTTTCATCGTAACACATAATGGATGCACCAATCTGCCACCTACTAGTTGCAGGATGTCTTGTTCTTTAACACAGGCCACAGAATTGGTAACAGCATCAGCCTAAGTCTCTGGCATATCCAAGGTGGTGCACAAGGTTACAGAATCCTGGGACTGAAAATAACCTTAAGAAGTCATTTCGAATACCTCCCTGTCTCTAACATACCCACTCACCTCAAAGACAGTCTCATTTCCTTCTTTCCTCTTCCCAAATACAGAAATAATTTAACTTTCTCAGACTGTCCAATCCCAACTGTCAGGTAACAGTACAAGATCCTCCCTGTGCATTCCAGCCCTTGCCATCTGAGTTTGTTGGTAGAACATACATTTCTATAAACTTCTTTCAAAATGCTTACAAAACAATAAAGCAGCAAACACAAACCAACAACTGGGCTGAAAAGAGGAAGAGCCAGGAGGATGGTTAGGGAAGGCTTCCTGGAAGAGGGAGTAGGAAGCTGGGCTAGAGAAGAAAGGGGCAGAAGGGAGAGAAAAGTGAAGGCATTCCGGCCTGAGGAGGGGAAGTGTGTGAAGGATGTTTCAGAGGCCAGAAAAGGTGTTTCATGGGCAGGAGGCCAGGAATAGAGGGGGACAGAAAAGATCTGAGTGGAAGGAAGTTGACAGAGGAGTCTTGCCAGTAAACCAGAGTCCGAATGTGACAGGTAGTAGCATGGTGCAGTATTAAAACTCTTGAGGTGTGTGTGACTCAAAAGATGTGGGTTCTAGTCTTGGGTCTACTACCATCTCAGGTGTCATAGGCCTCAGTTTTCCCATCTGTAAAACAAGGCCATTGGATCAGAGGGCCTAGAGAGAGGGTCCCTTGCAGTTTGAAAACTCTCGATGCTGAGATACAAGAGCCAGTAAGGACTGCCATGGTGGTTCCTCCACAAATCCATTTAATATTTTTCCCTTATACAAGACAAGTCTAAGTTCCCTTTATCCCTGCGACTGAATTACAACTTGAGCATATTTACTACGTCAAAGATTAATCCTCTAAACCTGGCAAGCTCGCTGGTTGAGCAGCAAGGAAATATCTCTATAAAAAGAATAGACTCTATAAATTATTGGTCACTTACCTAGGGTTGTTACTAAATTATTTTAAAAGGATATATATTCTGCTACTACACTCTCACTTCTGTCTCTCTCAGACTAATTGCTTCCTGAACTAGGAAGGGTGTCCAGGCAGAGACCTAGGAAGTTTGATATATTCCGGATCCTTCAACTGCTGGGATTCCAGATGATAAATAAACTGCACAGTGGAATTTGAATCAACCTATTCACAGACTAGAAGGGAGCAAAAGGGCAAGTCATTGAAAGTGCCCTCTTTCCCCCCCCCGCCCCTTCTAAGCATTCCTACACAGTGCAATGCTTCAATTGGCTTTAATTGAGAAAGTGTCAGCTTCTACCTCAGGCTTTACCATATTGGATTTTAAGTGGTTATTTTATCTGTCCACCACCCTAGACTGTAAGCTCCCTGCTGGCTTATTTGTCTTCAAATACAACTGAGCATAGTGACTAGCACCTGGTTAGTACTTGCATCTGACTGTTCAATGCAGGAATGCATAGATAAAAAATGGTAATCTAATTGAGAAAGACTTTCTAGTGTCTAGCCTTAGTTTTATGCTACCACAACCACTCATCCCCTCTGCCTCCTGAACCAGTAAATGATAGCCCCTGCACCTGAGTTAGATGTATGCCCTTCATCCCCATACCCCATGCACACCTCCTTTGTAGCTCTGACCATGTTGTATTATAAATGCTGGTTTACTTGTCTATCTTCCCACCAACCTCAAAGCACTCCACTCAAAAGGTAGAGATTTTGTCTTACTCATTTTTCTTCCCTTATCCAGAGTAGTAGCAATCACAAAGGACATTTCTCAACTGAATCCAAGAAGCATACTAGCTTATCTTTCCAGTGTTATGACAAAAGAAAGAATCCTTCAGGAGGATGTCACAGGTCAATCTCTATGACAAAAGATACACCCATAACATTAAGTCTACTTGACCAAAGAGGCTTGCAGAAGCAATCACATGGATACTCAAATTCTTTAACCATGTTTCAGAAAGACAGTCTTTAAAAAAAAAGAAAAGAAAAAAGAAAAGGAAAACGGTCTACATGGGTTAAATTACCCAGGTAACTATTCACCTCTAGCACCTTGAATTTTTTTTTTTTTTTTTTTTTTTTTTTTGAGAGACAGAGTGCGAGCAGGGGAGGGGCAGAGAAAGAGAAGGAGACAGAATCTGACACAGGTTCTTCTCTGACAGCAGAGAGCACAATGCGGGTCTCCAACTCATGAACCATAAGATCATGACCTGAGCCAAAGTTGGACACTTAACCGACTGAGCCACCCAGGTGCCCCAACACCTTGGATTATTATGAAGTCAGGCTTTCAGTTGCGCCAAGAGGGATGTGGGATGAAGCAAAAAGTGCCAACGCAGGCTCTGTTGTCAGGGACGCCCTGACTGAAACACATCAGTGAGGATGAACAGCAGGAAGCTGAAAACCATTAATGCTGTATAATTAGCCAAAGAAAGTCATCAGACAAGGTACGGCTCTGGGGTACTTGGCTTGGGAAATGAGCAGGAGTGGCCGGTCATTCACATTTTGACAAGCTGCCCTCTCGTTGGCCCAAAAGAGCTTCTGAGGTGTAGTGAGGAAAGCACAGACTGTTAGAAGGATGACAAAAAGACTGTCTAGTAGTTTGGGGGAAGTCAAACTACCGAAGTACAATATGAAACAATGTTCATATTCTTACATATGTCTTACAGGGGAAGAGTAAAGAGACCAAATCATCAATAAATAAGGTGGGCCAAGAGGAGGAGTGATGAGACAGGAAGCTCTTGGGCCTGATTCATGGAGTGTCATGAAATTGTTATAAAAACATAGGGGATCACTGGGAGAGACTGAATACGACCTGATTAATGGATCAGAAGACTGAAATGACAAGACTCTTGATGATGTATAATGGGATCTATGCTCCCAAGTTGCTTTACATCTCCATCTTACCCACCTCTACACAAGGGCCATTTTCCTCTAAGAATGAACTCTTCCTCTGCACACTTGCCTCCTCCAGGAAGCCTTCCAGAACAAATGACCCCCCCCCCATGCCCTTCCACACATAGCTATTTGGAGGTTGGCTGAGCTATGTACTACTCATTCAATTCCAGACCTTCTGTCACTCACTGTCTACCTCTGGAGATTGCAGTCTGTCTGCTTTCAGTAGAAGGGCACCTGGAATAGAAATCACATTATCCTCCTTTTGAATTTTGCTCCCAGAAGTTGTTCATGGTAGGAAAGCACAGACTGCCGGAAGAAGACAGCCATCAGATGGCTCCATTCCCCGCATCATGGAGTCTGCGAGGGGCTCCTCTCCACACTAAAGTTATGGAGCAGGAGTTATGGCTTTCCCTGTAAAAAGTCATTATAATTATGAAAAATGTCTATGGCTCTTTCCACCATTTAGGCAAAGCCTCTGGCTGTCCCAATGAGCAGAGATTTAAGATCCTGTTCTCCATAAAGATGGCTAGATAGCCTCAGAGATAGATGTGTTAACGCCTAATTGGTCATTGTTGAGTCATCAAATCTGTTTAAGGCAGCGGGACTGGACAGTCCTAACTGATAAGAGAGGGCAGCAAACAGCTCAAGAGGAAGGTAGCAGGGGATCACCATAGTGAGCCCTCTTTCTGCACTGTCTGCCCCCCTTCACTGTTCCTTTGCACAGGGCTCCTAACAGCAGTAGATTCCACAGTCTCTCAGAGGGAAGATCCTCAACATCCCCGCAAAGCAGTGTTTCTCCAAGTCTACTCCTAATCTTTCAGGCTGAAAGTCCAGCTGTTTCTGCTCTGGTCTCAGGGAAGGCCAGCATTCTCTTTTTCTCAAGCTTCAACACTTTAAATCCCCTGGTCAATATTCTCTCTCCTCCCTTCTTCCACTATCTTCCCCTCCTTTCCCGACCTTTCTCTTCTCCATATCAATCACAACTTTCTTTTTTTTAAAATATAATTTATTGTCAAATTGGTTCCCATACAATACCCAGTGCTCATCCCAACAAGTGCCCTCCTCAATGCCCATCATCCAATCACAACTTTCTTATTTATAATCTTTCACCAAAGCCATGTGACTTTTTAAAAAGATGTTTCTAGAATCCTTAATCATTGCAATGAATATCACTTAAATCAGAGTGGGTGAAACATACAATTCAAACAATCATCATTTCTGGCAGCAAACAGTGCAGAGATGTAAGCCAGACCCCAAGGACCTGTGACTGGGAGGGTCTTTCTGGGAGGAATGTGAGTGAAGAAGATGACGTTATTCATAATTTGTGGCTTTGAAAGCAAGGTAAAAGAGGACTATTGTGCGACTTCTAAAATGCTAGAGTGTGTGACATCTCCATTTCAAACTTTTAAACATAAAAGGGTATCTCTCATGTTTGAGTTAGATTTTCTAGGAGGTAAAACTAACTTTCCGAGAAAATAGGACAAAGTAACTTCTCAAGGAAAATCTGTGCTTCTTCTTTCTTCCCAAGGAAAATGATTGGCTTTGTGGAAATGGTAAAGGAATGGTGTTTGCACCCAGAGTAAAGATGCAGGCAAGATGGGAAGCAGCAAGGGCCCTGGGTCCCTGTGCCAGTGACATTCCTACCTGCCCGCCCCATCCAGGTGGCTGCAAGAGCAATGGAGAGGCACCTTCATTTGAGTGACCCCCTCAAAATACTCTGCCAGCTTTCACTATTATTAGGGACTAAACCCCACTCCTCTCAGGCAGAAACGTGGGATGTGATCGTGGCCTGTGGATTTATTCACTTAGGAGCACATACCCCTTAGTGTTATCCCCAGTATCTTTCTCTCTCTGGAAAGCTCTTTCACTTCAACCATCCAAGTCAGAGATAAAAGTTCTCTTTATTTAAACCAGTTCAGGGGCTCCTGGGTGGCTCTGTTGGTTAAGCGACTGGCTCTTGATTTCAGCTCAGGTCATGCCTCATGGCTCGTGAGATCAAGCCCTGCATCAGGCTCCGGGCTGCTTAGGATTCTCCCTATCCCTCTCTCTCTGCCCCTCCCTTGCTCTCTTTTCCTCTCTCTCTCAAAGTAAATAAATAAACTTTAAAAAATAATCTATTAAAAAAAAAAGCGGTTCAGAGAAGGTGGAACGTCTCCACCACTTCCCTGGTTTGACATGTTTCCTCTCTTTCCTATAAACTTAACCTAAGTCCTGAGCAGCTTTAGTGGGAACCCATTTTCTTTTCTTCTCATGCCTACCCATCTAATTGGTTTTCTCAAGCTCCCATGTACCAACCATTCTCCTCCCCCTTTCAGTCCTAGAGACAGGAGGTCAAATGAGGTGGTCATCCTCCATCCTCAAGTCCCGAATGCTCCTCCAGTCCCTCTTGAGATGCAAGAGCTGGAACAGAGTCTAGCTGCTGTAACTCTACACTCCTCAGACCACTTCACCTCCTAGAGAATGAGCATTTCAGAGTTTCCTGAGCTTCCACGGTGCTACCTGTCAGGCTGCAGAGGGAAGATGGCAGATCATTAAAGAAACCTTGCTAATGCCCTACCAGAATCCAAGGCAGATAGAGCAAGACAATTTGCCATTCCTCCAAGCCTGGCGCTCCCATGAGGGACAAAGGAAGCTGGATGCCCTGATTATCTAGAGTAATTGCCGCCGCCACCACCTTGACAATAATAACCCCGAACCACTGACAGCCTTTTTCATCTGAACGATCTCAAAGCACTTAGCCGCCAGGTGCTCATTAAGCCCTCTTGGATGAGGTTGGCTCTATGGGTCTGAGCCCTAGCTACAGACGGTCAGGGTCAGGGGGTGACTCAGAGAACCTAGGGAGCCAAATGTTGCAGAGGAGGGGGGCCCATCAGCTTCTTACACGTGGGAAAATTAGCCTCCTTGGCCCAGGTCTGGGAGCCGACTCCAGAGAAATGAAAAGGAGGCTAGCTCCTCCCCCAGCAGTCTACAAGTAGGGTCATGTAGAATTAATCCAACACAGAGCTCGTCTACCCCAAATACCAGACAGAACTGTTTACACCCCAAGAACTGGTGGGAGGCATGGGGGAGTGAGCATAGGCAAGGGCAATTTTGGAAGAGAGAAGCAGAAATGAGGGAAACATCTCCACTCAAAGGAGATGGAAAATAGCTAAAGAAACACTCCCTAAATCAAGAGGGATCTGAGGAGGATGGTTCTGGGAAACTCAAGTCTTTGGAGTGGCACTGGATGGCCAAGCAGGGAAAGGCTGGTCTTCATTTTCCTGGGTATAAAAAGAGGCAACACCAATTTTTCTATCGAAGTAGCTTATATACAAACCCTGAATGCAAACCCACAGTTTGTACATCAGAATGTGATTTCTGTTTACCAGTGTTCCTGTTCTCCTGCCCCACTTTACAGCCTCTGTAACACAATGCCAAAAGCTACATGGATCAAGTAAATGAAAACATCCCAACAAACCTGCCCAATTCCAGAGAGATCACCACACTGGAATGAAGCCAAAATTATTTTGAATGGCTCTTTCTGATATAGACCACAAAGCTTGCCTTTAGAAAAATGGACCACAAACTAATTCCATGAACCTTTTAGCTGGGTCATTAGACAATCTCAGCAAATCATATACTCTCCTCACTTATTTTTGCTACTACACCTACCACAACAAAGATTGAAAGGGCTTTTGCCTGATGGCATATGTGGCTTGTGTAGGGTCAAACCTATATCCAAAAATATACTTTAAAATAATGGCATTTTTGGTGACAATATGGAAATGCATAAATGGACAAGATTGCATACCTGTCTTGCTTTCTTTAGATGACCCAAAGCCAAATCACAACTGATTCACCTGGTGGCACTTGCTGGAATTTCAGGTATAGGTGCCTTCAAGAAAACTACCTTCAGTGTGCTAACTTTAGTACTCCAAAAATGAAGGAAGACAGTAGTCACTTAGTGGCCTTGGAGGCCTAAGGACTTGGAGGAAGATGACTCCCTGAGTATCAAACTCAGAAAACCAATTACTTAGGAAAATATGCCTTGAGGGAAGAGATGGGGTCAAGTGATAACTCACCAGCTTGCCTCTGGAACCAAATCCCAGAAGCCCCCGGAAATCCAAAGAGCCCCAGACCTGTTGTCCCACTCCTGAAGGTTTCCATCTCCAAAACTCTGCAGTCTGAAGAAATATTAGGAGTATACTCTTTTTATTTAGTATACTCCTCAAGGTCATTTCTACATTCTTCTGCCCCAAAGAAAGAACCTGACCCCACCCTCCAAACTCAATTCTCCCAGACCTTAAAAAGAAGAAGGCATCCATTTGCCCAGAAATTGGGGGTCCCCACCCCCAACCTCCAAGAAGTGAGGGAGGCAGGGTAAAGACACTCATTAGCAAGTTGCAGGTGGTGTTACCAGGGTATTATTTATTATTTGTTGGCTGCCAAAGCTTCCCTGAGCCTGCAAAGACAGAGCCATTGCCTCGGGGGCTGCAAAGTCTGAGACAGACAAACAACACACAACCCAGGCATGAAATCCATCCCACTGAGGAGCTGGAACTTCAAGGATAGGAGCCATCTTCCTCTCTGGAGAGTCCTCTGGTTCCTGAAAGTCTTGGGGAAGGCAAAATTGCAGGGAAGACTCTAGATCAGAGAGAAGTAGGCTCTCCAAAAGAATGAGAGGGGCTCCCAAGAAAGGAGTGCAAGCACAGGTTGAGGCAAGAGGTCTTAGAATGGTGTGAGAGGTAGGAGGAAATGAGATCAGGGTTACAGGCTGGAACAGCAGGCAGAGGAGGCGGGTTGGGGGGAGAGGTGTTGCTGAATGGATGGGGGAGGCCAAGAGATGTCATCAGCTGTTGCGTGGGGGAACACTGATGCCAGAACACAAGTTGTGGCAAGAACGAACCACCAGAGGTACCGAATGATTAGGAGTTTAACCAGAGGGGAAGAGGGGCTTGGTCATCAGTAACACCCTATGTTGAGATGTTCTTGCTCCATGATAACTCCTCCATTACTAGCATAAAGCAGACTGCAAAGGAAAAGTCTAGCATATAGCATGGTAGGACTCTTTAAGAAAACATGTGGCCATGTATCCCTTTGCTGAGAGAAGCCCAACCATCTCAGAGAGTGATGAAAGTTTAAGTCTTGTCCATGACCTCTTTCCCTAGGAAAGTAACTTGAGGTTCACTATCCCCTAGGACGTCTATCCCCTAGGACGTCTATCCCCTAGAATCTTTGCTCTCAGTCCATATTCTTGGTCTGACCTCATCCTCTGCATGCACCTCACTAAAACAAGAGAGCTTGTTTGGAGGCTTAGCAGAGAAGACTCCTCTCATCTAACCAAAGAAGACACTTCTAACCAAAGACAAGCACTTCCCCCCCACACACACTTTTTTTTAAAGTATGCAGCTGCAAGAGGGATGGACATGAAAGGGAGAGTGAAGGAGGGACTCCCATCTGGTCAACCCTGGAAACTGAAGTGGTGAGAGATGCCATAATGACACTTGGGCCTTGCACCAGACGCAGGGCAGCAGAAAATAAGGCCTGGGAGAAAGGCCAGAATGGCCTCTACACCAAATGAGTTGGTCATGTTGTGCTTACTGTCAGCAAGTCCTTTGCTAAGCCAGCTTCAGATTATCTCTTTTCCTCTTATTTGGAAAAGGAGAAAAGGAAGTACCCTTCTCCTTCATTTAGCTACCCCAGAAACCAGTTGTAAAAGCCCCAAGCCACGTCATCAAACCCCTGAACCTGTTCTAAACTCAGCACTCCTGGGTACTCTTTGCTGGGCTTTTCCCAAGAATACCAGGTATACCAAGCAAGGAGCTCTGAAGACAAGAAACCCACGAGAGTTTATTTACACCTCTCCTTCAAAATATGAACCCTTATTCTTTGGAGGGCTCTCCCCATAAAAACAACTTTATACAAGCAAATGCTGTGGGACAGCTCGCTCCTGCTCTTCATGCCCAAGCAAAGAGGCCAGATGCCAGCCTCTTGCTCTGGATTCACTAAAGCTGTCTGCAACAGGTTGGGAACTTTCTAAAGGTCTGGTATAAGATGGTTCTAGGAAACCATAGGGGAAGGGAAGGAAAAATAAATTACAAACAGAGAAGGAGGCAAACCATAAGAGACTCTTAAATACAGAGAACAAACTGAGGATTAATGGGGGTGGTGGGTTGGGGGACAGAGAAAATGAGTGATGGGCATTGAGGAGAGCACTTGTTGCGATGAGCACAGGGTATTGTATGTAAGTAATGAATCACAAGAATCTACTCTTGAAGCCAAGACTACACTGTATACACCATATGTTAGCTAACATGACAATAAATTATTAAATACATAAATAGCTCTAGGAGGGGCACCTGGGTGGCTCAGTCCGTTAAGCATCTGACTCTTAGTTTCAGCTCAGGTCATGGTCTCACAGTTTGTGATCTCTGCGCTGGCAGTGCGGAGCTTGCTTTGGATTCTCCTTCTCTCTCCCTCTCTCCCTCCCTCTCTCTCTCTCTCTCTCTCTCTGCCCCTCCCCTGATTGCACTCACTCTCTCTCTCTCCCTCTTTATCTCTCAAAAGAAATAAATAAACTTTAAAAATAAATAAGTAAATGGCTCTAGGAGAGACTTAAGCCAGGACATCTCTCTGTAGGGACACCTACAGGGTCACTGCAGAGAGAAGATATGACCTCCTCCAGTGTATCCCCAAACAGTAATGAACGGAAAAGTCTTCCGTCCCCAGCTCCCTCCTGTCAAACCACCTAAATGGGATAAGAAATAGCCAAGACCATAATGCAGAATAAATCTCTCTGTAAGTTTCCACTTCCACCCCGGATTGTGAATCCTATATACTCTATAAACACTGGAAATGGAGAACATAGGCAATCCAAAAATGTTTGATAAATTTTCTAAAATCCATTTGGCCCTGAAATGTATTATGCAAAATTTTTGTACAAGATTTATCTGTGTTATTTAGACAGACATGAGATTGCTTTTCCTTAACACATGCTTGCTTGGAGCTGTGTGGGAGAGGTAAGTCTAAGGTTACAAATTCCCTGCAAAGATGTCCTAGAATGGAAACGAAATAATTGACCACGTTTAAATGGTCATTTCCTACCAAACTCTCCATCACTCAGCATGGAGAAACCCAGACCTACCATGCATCCACCAGGGGGCCAGGCGGCCCGCAATGTTCCCCTGCAGCCAACACAGGGGCTGAGGCAAATGAGGTATTATTACTAACTACAGTAGGCTCTGAGAGCACTGAAGAGTCTACTCTCATCTGTTAATGGTGGAATCAATTCTATCCTTCAATTGGTTTTCAATTTGACTAATTTATTGGAAGCAGGGAGGCAATCAGACCCGGCACGGTGGAAAATTTCCTAATAGGAATGCATGCCTGTTAACCTCTAGGATCCTAGACTGGTTGCTTTAAAAGCATAGAATCTGTTTTCTTTTTCCAGCGAGGTCATAGGAGAGTCTGTCCTGAGGCAGCAGGCCTGGCAAGATGACTCTTCTGCTTGCTCAGAGTCTTGAATCTTCTCTCCTAGGGGAAGCCAGATCCAATATCCAGAAGGTGAGGGCTGCAGTGTTATTTTACAAACAAGCCCTCCCTATATCAACGCCACTTACTGTACTGGAAGCCGGTATTAAGTGAACCGCTAGTGTAGTGCATCAAGGGCTTATTGAATATTGATTCCCATTTACGTGACAGCAAAATGGCCTAAGAAATCTTCTCTGGATGCCTCAGCCCCTTGATAAAGAGGGTGTTAGTTTTGTTTTATGAAGCCGGGATCCAGGCCAGTCACATCTTATAGCTCCACTTACTTTTATTTAATAAAAACAAGGATGGTATGAGTGAGGAGGGGGGAGTATGTGGTGTCGTGTTGTTTTGCAAGAGGATTTGATCTGTTAGCAAAGCAAGAGGAGCAGGAGTTAGACTTCAGAAAGGATTTTTGCATCAGATCAGGGGCTAAGGAAGGGAATGGAGAAATCCTAAAATGGGCAACCCCAAAAGCAGGTTTAAATCTTTCTTCCAAGAAAAGAACCCCTACCTGGGTGGAATAGGAAAGGGATTTTGCTGGCTAGCAACTGCCATACCAGCAAACAATGGAAGAGACTGCTTTTGGTAGCAAGAGCAGAGTCGTAGAGTCTCTCTTTAGGGCAGCAGGGATCCAAAGGTTGCCGTATCTCTTCCCCGTATGCCAGATCTCCCCCAACCCAGCCCTTAATCTCTATGGGAATTCCTCCTACGCTCTGAGTTTTCCAGAAAAAAAAAAAAAAGATATTACACTATGTTTTCCACCCCACCCTCAATCTCTAGCAGAGAAAAATTCCTTAATGTTAAATCTTAGCTCAATTCACCAATTTCTTCAACTGTTCCCCCTGGAAAATAAGCCACAATATTTTTATGGAAATGAACCGACAGCTCCATCCCAGAACAGCATGGCAAGAGTAGGGACCACGGAGAACAGGGGTGAGGCTTGGAAGGTGAATCCTCTCCTGGCTCTTCACCCGCACCCCACTCAGCCTCCGCTCTTCAGGTGAGACAACATGACAAAACTACTCAGTATGGAGGGCCACAGAAGCCTTTTCCCTCTAGCCCAACTAGACTGGGTGCGGAGGCAGAGGGATGCCAAGATTGGAGACAAGACAACAAGGAGGGGGGTGAACAGAGGAGCTGGGAAATGACCACAAATCGGTCAGCCTGCCAAGAGCCACTGACCCCGTTTTAATATCCCAGAGGTTGGAGGCGAGAGTAGAAATCACAGGCTCCAGAAAAAACAATCTTTGAAAGAAAATTGCCTGTCGCAGCTAGAGATATATGAAAGCGCTGTTACAGTCGGGGGGGAGTGACTGTAAAACTACACCTGGTTATTGCACTGACTGGCTGACACCATGATGCTTTTGCACTCCAAACAGTTGTGTTCAAAATGAAAAATCCCTGTGGACTTGAGTAACTATGATGGTGCGGGCCAAGGTGTGTAGACGAACAGGGGGCGAAGCTGCTCAAGCCTCAGGGTAGAACCATCTCTGGTGACCCGATTGCAGGGAAGTATAGGAGGAGGACCAGGGACTTAGAACTTGTGTCCCGCAATAGCAAGGGGCAAGAAGAAAGCAGGAATGCTTTTGGCCCAGGGATCTTATGCCAGCTTCCACAAATGAATCGTTCATCCCTGTCTTCTGGCAGTCTTATCTGGCTTCCACTCATGTCCTTGCCTTTCCACCTGACTTTATCTCTCCTTTTCTTTCTCTTTCCTTTCCTTGCTCCTCTCTCCGTGTCCATCTGCATATCTATCATGGTCTCTCTGCTTCCTCCTGGTATTCACTATCTGTTCCTCAAACTCTAACTGTGTTTGTGTCCCTGTCTCCCTGGTGTCTGTCCCTCTTGTTGTCCTCCTGGTTTTCTTTTTTTACAGTCATCCTCTTACGTCCATCTACTTGGCCATCACTCTTTCTCTGAATCTCCACTCTATCAAAAAGTGGCCAAGGAGCACAGAGAGGGAGTTCTAAAGAAAATTGTTCACTGGCTTTTACTGAGTACTCAAGCTCTCACTTAACAAACAGTCTCTTACTTAATCCGTACAACTAGTCCAAGAAGTAGGTCTTATTATTCGCATTTTACAGATGGGAAAACAAGATCAAAGATTCTAAGTAAGTGGTAGAGCCAGGATTCAAACTTACGCCTGCTGACTTCCAATATCAAACCCTTAACAATTAATGGGCAAGGAAAAAAAGATAAAAACAGGCAGAAAAATAGTAAGAGGGCAAGTATATGGGAAAGATCCTGGAAAACACTATGAAGGCAGGAGTAAGTAAGTGTTCCAGACCAATCAGTAGGAGCAACTAGGTGTCAGTCTTTAACCTGCATTCCTTAAAGCCTGATAGACAAATTACCAGATCTGTCAGGGAGATTATCAGCCCTGCCCTAACTCAAAAGTTGGGTGGAAGGGAAAAGAGAACCACTAGCCCCAAAAGGAGCATCCTCCCCCCTGTCTGGGCCAAGTCTTTTCTAAACCTCCTAAAATCAGTCCTTTTCAACTGAGCCCTCAAATCCTTTGTGGGAAAGATCTGGTTCCTTGTGGCTTGAGATGACACTATCTCCACAGCCAAAGACACTTGTCCATTTGTTATGCATAAATAACACCACCAAAGCTATGTTGGATCACAAAATTCTCAGGCTGGAAGACAGGTCTTTTATCTGTCCCCAATAAATCTCTTTTGTTTTAAAACTACAGTCCCCTCCACGCCCCCCTTCTAGTACTTCACACCCTTCCTGTCACAGTTTCCCTTAGCAACCCCTGTCTCTCTCTCCTGCTAGAACTGAGTCTTGCTCATAGCACTCCAGTCATCCAATTGTATAAGGGATGGTGTCTTCTAGCTCCCATGAGTGCCTGGCATGTGCCATGGAGCATGAGATGGGATCTCTGTTATCTCAGCATCATTACAAATGGAATAATTGGTCATAAAAATTATGCAGCCTGTTGGAAAAGAAATAACAACACACACACACACACACACACACACACACACACACACACAGAGTCATTAAAGATTCTTGAGATACTTCTCCTGGCTAAAATTTCATGACTTCTCCATTTCCCAGTCATCAGCAATATCCCCCCACCTCTGAATATTCAAAACACTGAGTCTGCTCCAGAAAGAAGTCAGAGATAGAATACAGGCTCAAAACTACAGCCTTGTCACAAGTTCTGCCCAACTAAACCAACATGACCTGACTCAGAAGTTGAGGGGTTTTTTAAGAGTGCCAGTAACCTCTCTCATAATGGAACTATGTGTAAACAAGCCAACATCTTAAGTACTTTTTGAAGTAGGAAGGTGGGATTCCCTTAAAGGAAGCGTTCAGTCTGATGGAGAAAATGGACACGTTTAGAACACTGAAATAATGCACTGAATGCTAGAGCAGTGGTTCTAAGTTCCCAGATCTGGTACAAAGTACAAGAGTGAGATATCCTGGTGAAAGATGAAATGACCAACCCCGTGCTGCACTGCTCCCCACCCCCCCAAGAAGAGAGAAGTGAGGAGGTATTATTATTTACTGAAATGCTGGAAACTAACTGTATTCTGAAAGGTCTGGGCTACACTCTCCTCCTGGTCCTAGACACCAGGCCCAGGGCCTCACCCTGCCACCCCCAGTTTTGCAATGACACTCAAGGACTAGATTATAGCATGTGGTAAAAGGGCACTGCTTCTGAGGGTAAATGCTTTTGCAGAGATGACAAGAGACACACATGAGTTCTTTGCTCAGGTTGGATGTGATCTGAAGGCCTCTGTTCTAGAAATCACTTCTAGGAGAAGACCAAGAAATACATGTCTCCACTAGTAGAGCAAAATCCAGAGACCTAGAAAAATGGGGGAAAGATTCAGAGTAATCTTTTCCATAACTCTGGGGGAAAAACCTCTCATTACATTATTTTCCTACACAACATACCATGTTTTCCCAATTCCCCTAAGCTGCTTTGCCCTCCAGCTCCTTTATAATCCCTTCATGCCCTAAAGAGTAAGCAGCAGGGCCAATGGATCCTGCCATCCTCTTCTGGAGATAAGCAAGGAGGGCAAGGCACTAGCCTAAAGAATGTCAAACTCCTGCCTCTGGCCTATGCTTCTGTGCCTTACAGCTGTCCTACATCTGGAAGTGGGAGAGCAGGGGGAGATGTTACCTGTTCCCTTTAATTCCAGTAGGGAGAAGGAACAGAAAAAGAGGGAAGCTGAATAAGAGCCAAGCAGACTCAGAGACTGGCTCCTAGTTTTCCGGGCTGTGGACTCCACTTCTTGGAGTGAGAGCAAAGAGTGAGATGAGGCGTTTGCTATGTGAAGAACAGGTTTGACTCCCACACCCTGTCTCTGTTCTTCATGACTCTCCTCACTCCCTCTCCATGGGGTGAGGAAGGAGAGAATTACACCAGCACCTCAGCCATTCTGGGCTATGGTCAAACCTCCCACAAAATATGAATCAGCACCAGCCATGGAGACAGAAACAAGGAAGGCTATCTTGAAGGCTGAAGCTCTGCTTCCCCTAGCGCTCGATGACAAATATCTGCTGGGGAACAAGTGCTTAATTCTAGAGGAACACCACCAGCGAATCTCAAAGTGAATTATGGGAAACTTTGCCCCTGGTCTGCCTAACCGTGAGACAGACACCTAGGGAGGTCCTTCCCCTTGAGGTCCTTAACCTTGAGAACACTGACTCCTGTTCCTTTTCAGCTTTCTAGGCAATTCTGATAGAGACTCATAAATTCAAAAGACACAAAATACCCTCCTTCCTCCTCCTCGAAAATAGCCACACAGTTTGAATCTAGCCTAGAAGCTTTACTTAGGTAGCTTTTACTCACACTCACCTGCAATATAAATTATTTGTTCCCCCCTCCTACAGAGGTGCGTCTCTCACTTAATGTACATGTCAGTAATCTGGGGATCCTGTTAAAATGCACATTCTGGTTCAGTAGGTCTGGCGGGGGGGGGGGGGGGGGGTGCTGAGATCCTGCATTCCTAACAAGGTCCTGAGTTAGACTAATGCCCCTAGAGCCCAGAGCACGCTGTGAGTGTTGAGAACCTAGAACAGAGTACCTGAACCCAGAATGGATTTCACCTCCTGCCTTGAGGCGGCCTCCAGTCTGAGAGGGAACAAAGACAGAGATAAAAAGGCAAGAACAGGGTAAGAGCAACCAGGCAGAATACTACAGAGATTAAGAATGGGAGTCATATGGGGTTCCTGGGTGGCTCAGTCGGTTAAGCGTCTGACTTTGGCTCTGGTCATGATTTCACTGTTTGTGGGTTCAAGCTCCATGTCGAGCTCCATGATGACAGTATGGAGCCTGGAGCTTGCTTCAGATTTTTTGTCTCCCTCTCTCTCTGCCATTCTCTCTCTCTCTCTCTCTCTCTGCCCCTCCCTCTCTCTCTGCCTCTCTCTCTCAAAAATAAATAAATATTAAAAATTTTTTTAAAAAGAATAGGAGTCATATAATAGAGGCTGGTACATCTTAGAACATCAGGGAGGATGTCTTAAAACAGGAGAATTAAGAACAGAATATGAAGATAAGGGCCAGTGGGACTGAGGGGAAGACTCAGGGGCAACATGTGCAAAGGGTCAGGTAGGAAAGAAGGATATTCACACAAGGGCATGAGCCTAAATTTGCCTCTCAGAGTGAGATTCTCGGCCAAGAAATGATAGGAGCTCATCGGAGTGAGTCCATAGGGGCCAGTGGAGAAGGGTCTTGAAATTCTGTCGGAGGAGCTGAGATTTAATAGAAGATAAAATAGAGCCTCTGTGATGAGAATGGCACCTTAAAAAACTGAGTAAAATGGTAGTAGTGCAGGCATGCCAGGGGCTGGGGGCAACGGGGGAGTGGGGAGTTGCTGTTTAATAGGCACAGAGTTTCAATTTGGGAAGATGAAGACATTCTGGAGATGGATGGTAGTGATGGTTGTACAACAATGTGAATGTACTTAGTGCCACTGAACCGCACACCTAAAAATGTTTAAAATGGTCAGTTTTATGTTATGTATGTCATACCAAAATAAAAAATCATAGTGGATGGGGCGCCTGGGTGGCTCGGTCCATTAGGTGTCTGACTCTTGATTTTGGCTCAGGTCATAGTCTCGAGGTTCATGGGTTTGAGCCCCACGTCACACTCTGCACTGAGAGCACGGAGCCTGCTTGGGATTCTCTCTCCCTCTCTTTCTGCGCCTCTCCCCTTTAAAAATAAATAAACTTTTTTGAAAAATCATAGAGGAGGCAGAGGCCATAAGAAGTTGGTGCTATAATCTAAATATGACTAAGATCCAAGCTCCCTCTAGGCTGAGGAGATACTGAAAAATGGGCCTCCTGAAGTCAAAATAAAATCTGGAACCACCTCTCAGCCCCAAACTCCCACCTCCATTTCACTGTTCCACCATAAGATAGGTCACTTATGTTCTTGAGGATTTGAAAGAAACAACCACATTACAAATGGTTTTCTGTTGTGACTCTGAGCTAGACCTGCTTGGTTTGAGTCACCGGGCACTGCTCTGCAGGTGCCATGTGTGCATCTCCTTGCCCAGCAGCCAGCAGAAGCAGGATTATGAAGAGGAAAGGTGAGCTCTGCAAATGCCCAAGCTTGGAGTCCCAGGGAACACACAGCTGTTTTCTGGTTTCATAAGGGACTTGGGGAGAAGAGGGATAAGCTGAACTGGTGGAGAATGAAAATAAACTGAAAAGAACCCACCAACCATCAAAATTGGAAACATTCCCAAGAAGAAAATAGTGGTGTCTGCCCTAAGAAGCCAGAGAAGCAAAGAAACCGCTCTGCCTCAAGTCAGAGACATGGGAGACGCAGACCAACAAGAGTGGAAAAAACCCAAAAGTGCCACTTAGGTTAGCGAAGGGACCACACAACAAAATGCCAGCACAATGTGCAAACGTTTCTACCAGGCACAGGCTGTGAAGTACGCTGGCCTGAAAATACAGGATGAGCCTCAAGTCAGACAATAGGAAGAAATTCCTGACAGGATTATTGGGGGGGTGGGGGACAGAGAAGGGAGTTTGGAAAACCAAAAACATTTTTTGGGGTCAGTCTGGAGGTAGACAGAGGAGAAAGGAAACTCTAGAGAAGTCAGGCAGTTGCCCTGAAGCCAGTTAGGCTGACCCATCCAGTGTGGAAGCATCAGAATGATCCCCCACTGCACCCTATCCATAAGGGTGAGCCCCGTCAGCAAGGGCTCCACCGAGGTGGGAAGAGTCTGGCTTCCCACCCTAGGATTCAGGGAAGTTCTCTGCCCCTAAGCAGCTTCTGTCCCTGCTCTCTGCCTCCACCCTCTGTAGGTAATGGGGTGAATCCAGCAGCTGCTCTTAAGTCATTAATAGGAGCAGAGCTTGATGATATTTTCTGACTCAGGGCAGCCTCGTCAGACCCTTAATTTCTTTTTGGAAATCCATCATCTGGGATCAAGCGTCATACCACTCTCCCATGTAATCCTCGGGCTCCTCCCCAGTCATCATAGCGATCCCCTGTCTCCAACGATAACGCAAAGGAATTGCACTGTGATGGGGAGGATTTCTTCTGTTATTTATGTCCTCATATGTAGGTGGTTAAGGACTCCTTTCTGAAGTCTGCCCTCAATCCCTAGTACTACATTGAAAAGCATTTGTTCTCTTCAAGGCAAAAAAAATTTATTTTATTTTATTTTTTGTTTTTTTAAATTTACATCCAAATTAGTTAGCATATAATGAAACAATGATTTCAGGAGTAGATTCCTTAATGCCCCTTACCCATTTAGCCCATCCCCCCTCCCACAACCCCTCCAACAACCCTCAGTTTGTTCTCCATATTTATGAGTCTCTTCTGTTTTGTCCCCCTCCCTGTTTTTATATTCTTTTTGTTTCCCTTCCCTTATGTTCATCTGTTTTGTCTTTTAAAGTCTTCATATGAGTGAAGTCGTATGATTTTTGTCTTTCTCTGGGACATGGATCTTATTGGCATCAGAGGTCAAAGAATTTCCATTTGCAAATAATGAGTAAGTAGAAAAGAGACTAAAGGTTGACGCAACTCATAATTATTTAAAATTATCTTTTGAGCTGTACTATTTGTAGGAGGAAAAGACTGTCCTCTATTTCCACTGAGAAGAGGGAATCACAATCTAACATTCACAAAGTTTTTAGAGAACTTTTACACCCATTATTTCAACCAATCTTCACAAACATCCCATATGGGGCTGGGAAAAGTAGGCATCAGTATTATGATGCCCATTTTAATTAAAAAGTATGGGTGAGTAAGGGTGCCTGGGTGGCTCAGTAGGTTGAGTGTCCAACTCTTGATTTTGGCTCAGGTCATGATCCCAGGGTTATGGGATCAAGCCCCACACTGGGCTCCAGTCTGAGCATGAAGCCTGCTTAAGACCTCTCTCTCTCTCTCTCTCTCTCTCTCTCTCTCTCCCTCTTCTCTTTCTGTCCCTAAAAATAAAATAAATCTTTGAAAAAAAAAGTATAGGTGAGTAAATGGAAGCCCAGGAAATGATCTTACCTGCAGGACAAACTAAGGCCAGACATTGAGAAGAACTTACCATCTGTAGGAATTGTGAAACTTTGGAATGCACTACTAAGGGATGTGAGTCAATCCAACTTGTCGCAGCTGAAAGAGGACTCTGGAAAAAGGCCAAGGGGCTTCGCTTGTCACATTATATCAAAATTGAGTGAGTTCTTTGTGCTTTCTCAAATTGCTTAGAGCCTGTGTGCCCTCAGAACCAACAAGGGGACCTGGCACATAATAGGTACTCGGTAAATGTTGGATGAAGGAAGGGGAAAAAGCGAGGGAAAAGGAGCGTAAACAGGGCTAAGGACATTGTAGGGACATGAGCAGAGGTTGACAGGAAACTAGGGGAAGGAGACAAAAGCTAAGGGGACATAGGAAAAGGTGCAGGAACTACCGGTGGAGAAGAAATGGGCATTGGGGGGCATAGAAGCAAGAGACCTAGGGGCCACCATGATACTAGTGGAACCAGAATGTGGCAGGGTCACAGGAAAAAAAGAAGGTGGGGGGAAATATCTGCACAAGGGGCATTCCCTTATAGCCTCACAGTTGGTGCCTACTGTTGGAGGAGGTACCTTCTCAGGGACCCTGTAAGTTAGGTGCCAAAGATATGACTGAGAAAAACAGCACAGGACAGACAAGCAGGAGACAGATATTTTTTCAGCAAACATCCCCGTAGCAAATCTCTGAGAATGGAAGAGCCAGCTTTGGCAGCTGCCTTACTCTGAAGTCACTAGACAAGTCAGGCAGGTGGAAGGAATTTGGGGAGCACACAGAGTCTACTGTGCCTAAGACATGATCTCATTATGCTGGGGACCTGGGCACCCACTTAAACTCAGAGCTGATTATGAAGGGGTATAACTGGAGCAAAAGTCAGGGTACTCTGGGACAGGAAATGAGTTTGAATCCTTAGTATGCTGGGTATATCTTTTGGTAAGTCACTCAAGTTCTCTGGTCCTCACAGGGTGAACAATTCTTTAGCCAGGAGTTTTACAATATCCAGGCCTTACACATGTGACACTTGAGCTGTTGCAGCTACAGCTTCTTCACTGGCCTTTCTTACCCACCCACCATCATCAACCTCTTCTCCCATGATTCAATGCCCAGTGCCTAACAGCAGTCAGACTGTGTTGAGGGTTCTTGAAGAGACTCAGAAAAAAGTTCCTACTGCCACGAAGGCAATTTCAGGAGGGATCATTGGACTATGAGTACCCAAACTTAGTCTCTGGTTTCAGAGGAGAGGTCCAGCTGGCTACACTCAGACCAGATGGCACTACTTGAAGGACTCCCTGAAACCCCAGACCACTCCACTGGCAAGAAGGGTCTCTGGATTCTGCTGCTTCTTTCCATCCACAGACTTTTTAAATATAACTAGAGATATAAGGAGATAACTCAATTAATCTTGGAACTAGAGACTCTACCCCCACCAAAAACCCCTACTCTCACCAACCTCCCCAGCCCTAGATCTTGATTCTTTTGGGGAGGTGAAAAGGTAGCATTCTCCTTTATAGCTTTTCCTGACCTACTGCAGAAATCAGGAGAATAGAAATGAAGATTTTGGCTATCACCATGGAAACAGGCAGTCTCTCTGTCTCCTCCTTACACACACACTCCCCCTAGCACCTCCTTCCCTCCCACCTTTATGTCACATCAGTTCATAAGATTTCTTTGTGGCCAATACACCAATTCATCTGAAACAAAGAACAGAAAAATCACTGGTTTGCAGGGGAAAGGCTGACCTCTGGCTTTCTAACCTCTCACCTGAGCTGAGGTTCCCTCCCAGATCATCATTCCTCTTCTGCTCTCTTACCACACCTCTGAGCCCTCCTCCCTATTCTCACACAGTTGTCCCCATCTAGAACTCCCTGTTCTACTGGTCCCCAAATACAGATCCTTTAGCTTCATAAGCCCCCCAGTGCAGACCCACTCACCCTCAGACTGCCATTCTCTGAGGCCATGTGCCTTCACCCCCATCTAGGCCCTTTTTTCATACCACCCCCATTTTACTACCCCCATTTTCATGTTCCAGAGCCTCCATTCTTAATATCCTCCAATTCAGATTCCTCATCACGTATCCTGCCCCCAGATTCTCAAGCACTCTGTAATAAAGAGTTGTTAGAAAATATCAATATTTCCCATTATCCATTCCCCTTTTGCCTCACGGTCCTATTTCAACCTCCAAACTGGATGTTTGAACAGCGGGGTCCCTTGAGAGAAGAGGGAGAGAAGAGAAATCTCTCAGTGCTCCCTTCTCCTAACCTTGGTTCTGCCCTGGTCCAGCCCTGGCCCCCAATGGGGGCTGTGAGACTTAATTAGCCTTCCCAGATTACCCTGAGATTTTTGAGAGAAGATCCAAAGACTATACTGAGCTGGGAGGAATTTTATCGGCGTCTTTTATGGCTTTGTTTGTTCTTCAATTTCTTCAGCTCGGACTCTTTATCCGAGTCTCTTCAGTCATAAAACAACCTCAAAAGGACAAGCTGAAACCAAACTGCATAGAACCACCTTGATGCCTGCCCTCAGCCCCACCCTGTGATTGGGAAGGGGCACCTAGATACCCACTGCTGTCCCCCAACCTTCCTACCCACCCACCATGTACCCATCCCCAAACATAGTATCTCACTGCCCGCCCCCATCTGGGAAAATGGAAGCAGAAGATGACTCAGGGGGTCAGGGAGGATCAAGGCTTGTTTAGAGCTTTGAGATCTCTGGATGAAAAGTAAAAGGGTGGGGAATTGTGAAAAAGTAAACTGAAGCGTCTGGGGCTCAGGAGCAAATCACTGTCCACCCCACCCACCCACTTCCCAGACTGAGGTTTTTAGTCTTTCATAAATGGGTGCAAGACAGGTTTGCATCGAAGCATGAGCACTTTAAGCTAACCTAAACAGAACTGCCCAAGTATTTACTTCTTCTCTAGGGAGTTGAAAATTGGGAAGACAGACACATTTATTTAGGATAGACTCTGTCTGTTTCAGCCAGATGAGCTAAAAATTTTCCATGAAAATCCAGCCTATTATTGTCCTCGTCAAGATCCAGAATTCAGTGGAGAAGAGAATTCTTACAGAGGACTGAGCATAGGGTCTTTTATGTTTCCAGAGAGTTATTTAACCTCACCTCTCAAGAACAAGACAAGTAAAGAGCTGGTGACAACACCGGAAGACATTAGAAGTGGTCCTATAATATACTCTCTCCTTTGTGATGACACCTCCAACTTTCTACTTTTCCCTTTGGCCCCCAATTTTTTTTTCAATTATCTCATCCATCTATTTTCACAGCTTCAATGATTATTTCTATGTGGGTGAATTCTGAATCTGTCCTTCCAAACCTGACCCCATTCTCTCTAGCCTTCCACTTCCAATGTATGATGAATTTTCCTGGTGGTGGGGAGGTTCTACCAGCAATTTAATCTAAAACAGAACTCATATTCCAAAACCAGCCTCTTCTTCTAACTTCTTTTTCTGTTAGAATCACCACTATTCTACTAATCGCCAAAGCTAAGAACCTCCTGGGGCGCCTGGGTGGCGCAGTCGGTTAAGCGTCCGACTTCAGCCAGGTCACGATGTCGCGGTCCGTGAGTTCGAGCCCCGCGTCAGGCTCTGGGCTGATGGCTCGGAGCCTGGAGCCTGTTTCCGATTCTGTGTCTCCCTCTCTCTCTGCCCCTCCCCCGTTCATGCTCTGTCTCTCTCTGTCCCAAAAATAAATAAAAAACGTTGAAAAAAAATTAAAAAAAAAAAAAAAAGCTGAGAACCTCCAGCTTCATCTTTGACTCCTCTTTCTTCTTCCCTCTTCTCCCATCTTACACACCCTCCCCACCACTAGCCCATCAAAGTCCCTCAATGACCAGGTCTGTCCATCATGCTTTCACAATGCTGGTACCTCCACCCTTTCATGTCTATTCCCACGCCATTGGCCTAGTTTAGTCTTGTAGTGCCTCTCATCTAGACTTCATTAGCATACTAACTGGTCTCTCTGCCTCTGTCTCTTCTCCAAGCTATCTTCCCACTGCCTCAAGAATAATCTCATTTAAACCACTTTGCATGTCATTTCATCGGCTCCACTATAGCCTACCATTCAATTCGTATCTCTTAAAAGATCCTCACATGAATGTTCTGTGCTAGATAAATGGGTCATTCATTTCTTCCACAAATATGCATTCAACATCTAGCCACTATATCTTTGGTGTGTTGAGAAAGCAAATGTGAATATATATCATCCTTGACCTTAAGAAGCTCAGAGAAGGCTCTATTTACTATCCCTAGAATATATCTTTGGCTTTCCTGCTTCCATAACTTTGTGCCATTCCATTCATGCAGAAAGTTCTGTCTAGTCTTAAATTTTGTCTTTAAAATCCTACCACTTCCATGCAGCCTTCCTTAGCCATCCCATCATGATTTCCCCTCCTTTTTCAGAATTCTAGTAGCACTTAATTGTCTGTATCACTCACTAGTCATTGTCTTACTGCCTTGATGTATAGTTTGCCAATGCTATACTTAAATATACACTATAAGTTTTATATATTGCTTATATACACTATATATGATATACATATAATCACCCCAAATGACTTCAAGCACCAAAGGGTAGGGACTCTGGCTTTCTCTTTTTTTAATGTTTATTTTATTTTTGAGAGAGAGAGAGAGAGACAGAGCGTGAGCTGGGGAGGGGCAAAGAGAGAGGGAGACACAGGATCCAAAGCAGGCTCCCTCCAGGCTCTGAGCTGTCAGCACAGAGCCTGATGCGGGGCTCGAACCCACGAACCATGAGATCAGGATCTGAGCCAAAGTCAGACACTTAACCTACTGAGCCACCCAGGCGCCCCAGGACTCTGCCTTTCTTATTGTCACCCCAAGGCATTTAGTACAGTGCCTTAAGCACATGATTGTGCATATAATATGATTGGAGACACCATACTGGCCAACTGAAGAAACAGACTTCCAGGATGGAAATGCAGTGTAGAGTTATGGAAAAAACAATGGTTCTCAACCCAGAAGAAGTGAGTTTGCTTTCTAGCTCCACCAGCTATTAGAGACCTTAAATTCTGAGCCTACTGTGCCAGGTTTTATGAGGATTTAACTTCATGAGAAAACATATGGAAAGAGTAGATCAGTGCCTACCACCTACAAATAAATGCTCAGTAAATATTTGTTTCCTTTATTTATTTCAGTTTGGTTGTGGTAAGAAAGCAGGTTGGATGGAATAACCTCCCTGGACCTTCCAGCTTCAGCCTGTGCAGGTCTCAGGAAGCTAACAGAGAGAGAAGCACTATCTTATTCAATCACTGCTGGCTTTCTCTCCATCTTTATTGTTAAAATCCTCAGTATTCAGCCTATGTTTTATAATTACATATCCCAATCCCTATTTTCTAGGAAGCTTCCCACTCTACTTTTACCTGGGATTCCCCAAGCTATAAAATTAATCCCAGAACTCCAAGTCTGGAGAATTTATTTTCTCCATCTTACCATTTCCTAGACCTGACATCATCTATTAATCTTTTCTGAAAATGCTTAGGCCTTCTAAGGTATTAGGTCACAGGGTCTTAACTTCCCTTCAAGGAGTCCAATCTCCTCATCAACCTCAACCCCCACCTCTCCCAGAATCTCACAGATACTGTCAAAAATCTTAAGACACTGACCTGAGTAATAAAGTGGCCATAGAAGGCTCAGGAAAGTCTAGCACCTCCCCATGCAACTGAAATAAATCAAGGGTCATCCATCCCAGAAGAAGGGGATATGACTAAAACATTCCTTCCATTTTTCTTTAGATTCAAGTGAGGATCAAAATACAAACAAACAAACAAACAAAACACAAAAGGATAAAACCCAGGGGTCCCGGCCCAGTAGAGGCAGAGGCATCCTCTCCCATCACTGCTACCTTGAGCAGCCATGGCAAGTCTCCACCGGGGCCAGGAGAGCTCCTCTAATGGGGAGAAGGGGAAAGGGAGGGATGAGTCAGCAGGAGCTGGAAACAGAGGGTTTTGTTCAAGAGGAAGATGTCTATGATGCAAGCTCTGGGGAAACAATGTGTTCCCTGTATCTTCACCCCCTCCCGTCCACCTCCTCTCCCCACACCCCAGACAGGTCATTGACCAGGTCTTTGGTCAGAATCAGGACAACAGGAGACGCTTCCTAAGAGCCTCTGGCTTCTGTCTAACCATTCCACACTCATCAACCATGACTTTCACCGTCATCCTGATCTTTCCTTTTCTCAGGGGCTGGAGGTAGCTCATAATCCTCACTCATTTTAAATTATTATTTGTCAGAGCACCTGGGTGGCTCAGTCGGTTGAGCGTCCGACCTCGGCTCAGGTCGTGATCTCACGGTCTGTGAGTTCAAGCCCCGCATTGGGCTCTGTGCTGACAGCTCAGAGCCTGGAGCCTGCTTGGAATTCTGTGTCTCCCTCTCTCTCTGTCCCTCCCCCGCTCATGCTCTCTCTCTCTGTCAAAAATAAATGAACATTTTTTTAAAATTATAAATTATTATTTCTCAGCTTAAGCTTTAGAGCTTAAGCTTCAGGCTGCAATTCCACAATGCCTTCTTTGCTTTAAGCAAAGCAAATCTGTTTCTATTCTTTCTGCCTCCCAACCTTCACACTGACTTCACACATAGCACATCCTTTTCTCTTTTTTACCTAAATCTATCCCTTCCTTTCTTTCAAGTCCTGCTCAGTGTCCTCCTCCTCCAGGAAGGCTTCCTTAAGTAAGCCAAATGTCCAATTCCAAGCTCTCTTTTACACTATGTACAGTTAGTATCTGGTACTCCATTTGCAATTTCATGTGTATGTATCTGTCAGACTTGAACTTGTATAGCCTGATGCTCCTCCTCCCCCTCAATAATTTTGAGAGTTTTATGTTTGTAATCAAGCATAAAAAGAACCCAAGTTACAGAGTTATAAAAACCAGAATGGGCAACCTGGGGAGGGAGGAGGCAGGCAGTGATGGGTGGAAGATCATGAAGGTGGGAATATGGGATGTAGAATTGATGTAGGAGACAACTCGACATAAGAGCACAATCATTAAGCTTTTCTCCATCATCTGTCTACACTTACTTCTGGGCTGAGTTATACAGAAAGAAATGATATAGATAGGCTTCCTGCACGTTCAAGTTTCGTAGTATAGTCACAATGATATAATAAATAAAGGACAGATGAACCCAAAAAAATCAAAAAGGAAAAATCAGAAGGCTGAAATATGAAATAATAATAATATCCCACAGAAATTAGAAGTAAGTGTAATTGCGAATAGAGACCAAGATGTATACAAAATGAGAGGGAAGGACAGGGTTTGAGAAAGGGAGTGGGGCAGGGATATAACATGAGGTTGGGGTCAGGGGCCCAAGTCCAGCCATTGTGAGCCCAAGGAAGTCGCCAGCTCTCCTCTAATCCAAGAAGACATCCTTGAAATGAAGGAAATTTTGGAATGGTTTGAAGGATAGGAAAGGGATGGTTCGCTAAAGAGCACAGACCCTGTTTGAGAAAAGGTGAAACGTAAACAAGTAGAAGAGGATTATAGCATATAAGCCTGAGTGGGAGGCAAGTTGGGGGCAGTGTTCTGTTCCCATCTCAATCCTACACTGGTCAGCACTATAATCCCAGGTCTCCATAGCTCCCTGGAACAGAGAACTGTTCCCAGCAAGACTGGCCTGCTGTGAATGAGTTCCACACCTTAGTACCTCTTCTCTTCCCTTGTGGAGTGCAAAACTTCAAATCCTGAAATAAATCTGTTCACCAATAGCGTTTACAACTGTGGCATACTTCACAATTTTCAAAGCACTCTCATAAGTCTCTTCTCATTTGAGACCCCCACTCACTACTGAATTTCTATTCTACCCTCTGTGCATAATAGTTAAACCCTGTATCACAAAATAGACACAGTGCTCCTAGTTCCTATTTCATATGTCTGGCACATAGCTGGTGCTCAATAAACACCAAAGAATAAAGGGTCGATAACTGATCAAATGTTTTAATTTCAACAGAACGGGGCGAAATTTGATATCAGAAATGACTTCCTACCTGTGTGGATGGGAAAATAGTAAAAGCCAAAAATATTCATGGGCACAGAATTGTTCCACAGATAATCAGGCCAACACAGACCTCTCAAATGTCTTTTCCTCCATCCCTCACTTCTAAGAAAGAAGGAAGGTGACACTTGGTATCTCCCCAGTATGTGCCAGTAGTAGGCGTGTTTATAAATATAGTATTTCATTTATGCAAGCCATATTCCAACCCAGCCCTTCCAGAAAAGTGCTTATACTTTTTCCTTTAATATCTTGCAGAGAAGGTAACTTCACACATTTTACATGGGGTCTTCCTACTTCCATTATTAAGGTTTTCCTTTTGACTAAAGGCAGTACTTTATGGTGCAATTTAAACTCATTTCCATTCAAAGTTTCACTCTTATAATCCCTACCTTATCCTTCTCCCTCTCTTATCCCCGCATCCCTACATATACCCTGCATATACTTTATTTTCTTCTCTTCTCGGTTCCTTGCTCCCTATTTCCACCCCAAAGGCAAACAACCCTCCCTAAACCAGTAAAAGGCAGATGGAAGGGAAGGAGAGGACACTGGGCTAAGATGGAAGCCTTGAGCCCAGAGAGACTAACGAGGGAGGGAGGAGAGAACCACCCGCCCTCCGTCAAGGTGGCTTTGCCTGCAGTTTTTATTATGCATCGATTTTCTTATCCATCTTCTTTAGAGCCTCTTAGATCTTCAGGCTGCGGCTGTTTCTCCAAATTGTCATTCACTCCAAGCTCTCTAGCTCCTTGCAGCAGCTAAGAGGGGGTGGGGAGAGGGCTGCGGTGGGGGGGGGGGGGTTGGTGAGGGAGAAGGCAACCAAGAGAGGTGAATGAGGGTTGCTAAGTAACCGTTGCCAAGGAGCCAGTACCAAGGAGCATCCCAAGCTGCCTGCTTATTCCAACCTCCCCCCTTCTTCATCCTCCCCTCACTTAAGTTCTCTCAGGTCTATAAAGCAGCTTGATTCTGTCACCTTCACCAGCTGCAGAGCTATTTCCTCAGCTGTTCAGGTGGAGGGCTGCAGATTCCAGTGGCTGAGAATCTCCCATTCCCAGCCCAGGGCTGGTCATCATGGGCACTCATGTGTGGTTCAGAGGACGCAGTTAAAAACAAATTATTAAAATGTTTTAATTTCATTAACAAAAAGAAAAATCCCATCTGCTTAGGCAGGTTATTTGTCATGGTCTGAGTTCAGAGGGTGGACCTGGTGGCCAGGTGTAGAGCCAAACTGTGTCCAGCTCCCTGAGAGGATCCGAACCCCTCAGGGAATCTCCATCATTTGATCTGAAATTTTGCAAATTTGTAGAACAGAAGATATGTCCTATTCCTACATCAGGATCATTTCCAAACTAAAATGATATTTTAATTATTCAAATTTCAGAAGATTTGCTGATTAGGATTATTCATGACTGTGCACTCAGTTGAGGCAGATAGACCAGATAGCACTACATAATATTTTATAACAAATTTACCTTATTAATTCCATTTGACTCAAATAAATAGGAGTTTACATCCCTGCAGAGGGAGTAGAAGATGTATACAGCAGAAAAAAACTGAAGGGGTAAACAGGGAGAGTATCACTGAGGAAAGCCAGTCTAGAATTCAAATTCTGCCACAAATAATCCAGAAGGCAGATAATCATTCTTCTGCCAAAACTCACAGGTAACCTCAGAGTCACCATCCCTCTGAGGCTAGTTCAGGGGAACTTGGGCATTACCGTGGGCTCTCATAAGTATCCCCATGGCTAAATCGACTGAAGGCATTCTCTTTACTAGACCCACAGCTCCTATCATATGCCAGATATTGTTCTCAGGATGGCCAAAAGCATCCCCTGTCTTTGGTCAGAAGGGTCTCTCAGTTGTCCTCCTGTCATTACTGAGGAAAACGTATTCCACAGTCTCCTTCAGAATCTGCCAGTTTTCTACTCCCAAGAGTCAATACATCTTAAATTTTCCTGATGCTGCTTTCAGGCCGATCAGCAACACTAAGGATAAGAAGTCTTTTTATCTAAAGATTTCCAGGGGTGCCTGGGTGACTCTGTGGGTTAAGCATCCCACTCTTGATTTTGTCTCGGGTCATGATCTCATGGTTTGTGAGTTCGAGCCCCGTGTCAGGCTCTATGTTGACAGGGCAGAGCCTGCTTGGGATTCTCTCTCTTCCTTTCTGTATGCCCCTCCCCTTTCCCTCTCTCTTTCCTTCAAAATAAATAAATAAAATTTAAAAAAAAAGTTTTAAAGATTTCCAAAATACAGTTGTACAGTATAGCGCCGTGGTGGGTAAAAGCAAGGCTTTAAAGTCAGATCAACATAATTTCTTGAGCAAAGAACTTCACCTCTCTAAGCTTCCATTTCTCATCTATAAAATGAAAATAATATCACCTATTTTGTAGAATTCTTGTGGAATTACAGAAGGTGGGATATTATTTAATATTTGTATATATTGTGAAATGATATGTATAGTGTCTTAACATAAGTGCTCAATAAATAGTTGCTGCCATTATTACCATCATCCCTATTATGATGATTCTGGTCTACTCAAAATTAGGCAATGGATAAATCAACTCATCAAAAAACCCGAAGTTTATGTGGCCACCCAACTTTCAAACCTGAGCTAATTACCAATGAAGTGAAGCCAGAAGGCTGAATATACATATCTAAGGAACCATATGGGCCAAAGAGGGTAGCCTCCATTGAAGCTGGGATCAAGCTGCAATTGAGGCCATAACCTTGGCCCATACTATCTTCTTAAGGATCCCCAATTACCTTATAAGCCCACAAAACAAAAGTCTGAATTAAGAAACTGAGAAGAACGAATGGATAAAGGAATATGTTCTATAGGACCAAAGGGAACCTTTGCTTTGATCCCTTAATCTAACCAACTTTATTTAAGTCTCTGTCACTTGCACCTCAGCCCCATCTACTAGGGAAGATGGGTGAGAAGGCACCTGCCCCAAAGGCCACACAAGTCAGCGCTTATCAGCTTCTTCTTGATGTCTGATCACCATGCCTCTTACTGTGCCTAAAGCCCACTCCCTCACAGATGCAGTCCTGAAAACTTACCTTCCCATCTCTTCAAAGTTGGAATCATATATTAAGAAAGTTGAGAGGGAAAGAGAAGTGGAAAGGAGAGAAAAAGAAGGCACAAATAACTGACTAGTAAATACAGCAGAGTTACCAGGATAGGAGGTGAGGAGGGAGACATTGCAGGGGGAGAATCAAAAGACTGAAGAAGCAAGAGTAGCAGGAATAAAATGTATAGAACATTATCCCCAACTCTACACGGTGGTTATAGAAAGAAACAGGCCTGGTGAGGAGGGAAAGAGGAAGAAGGGAGAGGAATGGAGAGGAAGGCAGACAGCTTTTCTGTAGGAAAACAACATGAGTTTAGGTCTAAGGGGAAATTTCCCAATACACATACTGCTTCGGTGTTGCAGAGCCTTATTCTGGAAAGGACTTGGGACTTAAAGCTGTTTCCTAGAAGAGATGGGTCATAGGAGTATCTGCTGAAGGGAAACTTGACAAGATATACTCACATGATGTGGAACGGAGGACCAAGGAAGTTATTAGCAATCTATTTTCAATCAGTTGGATTGTGGTAGAAAAGGGTTAATGGAGATTGTGATTCCGGCTGAAGCCTCCCCTTCTCTCTCATCCCCTAATCCAATGGACCCAGAAAAGATAATTGGACCCTTTCCTTCCTCTATCTGCCATCCCCTTGTCTTCTATCTTTTGAACAAAGCTCCTTGAGAAAATATGTCCATATTCACCCGCATTAATGTCGGCTCTGGCACCAGAATCTGCCCTGGCCTGCCCTGAGCTACATGCCCTATCCTGTCTGCCTCAGAAGAGAGCCAATAATGCTGCTGCCCACTGAGGGAGAGACTCCAGAAAGGACCTTCAGCTAGAAACTAGAGTATTAGTACAGCTTACAGATTATGAACTCTGCCCCGTATATAAATCTGGGCACCTTGGGTTCAGGAATCAGCTTCCCCATTCCCCTGCCTCCATGTATGTTCTGGCCTCACTCTTCCTTTTCCTCTTCAAGCAATATTCATTCTATCCTACCCCATTTCCCTGCACCCATAGCATGAAGTCCCCTGCCAGATGTAAAATCCACTTCAGCTCATCTCTGGTGCTGGCCTTAGTGCAAATGTTAGAAGATATACCTCCTGCTTCAGGCACAGCAAGCCCAGCTTGGACAAGGACTTGGCTGTTTGACTTCAAGGGCTATGTGGGTACCACAATTCCAAAGTGCCTGTCCATCTCCGATATTCAGAAGTGTGTCTTATGTATGCCCTGAGCAACTCAAACGAGGTATAATTCTTCCTCTTCCAACAAGTATCTCTTCAAACAAAGCAATGTGAATCGAGTCCTCTAGGCACAATTCTGGACTATGGAGCAGAGAGGTAGGGTTCCTCTTGAAGCAGAAAGAAGTACAGCCTTTACCCTTGTGCAGGATACCACTTGCAGAGAAGCTGGGGTGGGTGAAGGCTGAAGAGAGGTTAGGGCTACAATTTCAATGAGAGAAACTTCTGGTAATCTCAGTAAGACGTTCTCAACAGTCTGAGGTGTCCCTCAGCATGACCAAGGAGGTCAGGATCTTTGTGAGGAGGAAACCATTACTCTTGAGCCAGCAACCAAAATGTGTTATCCCAACAGGAGACAGGGCTCAGGAAAGGTTAGTGGGTATAAAAGCTCCAGGCACCAGTCTCCTATTCTTCTTACCCACTCCCAAGCCTTTCTTAATGTGACCACTCCTCTACAAGAGGCAGAAACTAATGCTACCAACTTGTGCCATGAGAAGGGGAGGAGAAAAGTAGTCAAAGGAGATCCTGGTAATTAAAGAACTACCTGAGCCTGCTGGGAGATTGGCAGACTCTGTGCTCCTCACAGCCTTGGTTGTCTTCAACTTTGGAGCATGGATCCAAGAATGACCAGGGCAGGTCTCAAAAGTCACTCAGGGGATATCTTCCCACTCCCCAAAAGCCGAAAGCCCTGACCAGCTCCCCCATGAAGTACAGAGCCCAGAACCCACTGACACTGAGACGGGAGGTAAAAGGGAGTCTCTGTGACAGCAATTTGCCTCTCTGTGTACTTCTGTCTCCATCTCTTCCCCAGCTTCTCACATCCTGGGGCATTATTTCAGAGGCCTGTACCTTGATCTGTCTCCAAGTCTCTAATAAGATCAAAGCTCCTAACACCTGTTTTGCTTGCCGACTCTTAGGCTAGAGAAGAGGGGGCAGGGTCCATCCCGAGGCAAGGGGAGGGCCTTGACTTCCCCACTTCCCAAGGCAGAGGGGAGGCTGGGAAGTTGGACCAAAGAAACTAAACCTAAGGTTGGGTTGACAAAAACGCCCCCTGGTGGGAAGGCTGCTATTCTTATTCTGTTATTGATTTTATTATTACTTCTCTTCAGGTTACAAATTGAATTAACTCATAATAATAGTAGGATATATATATTACAGCAACCACAAAGGTCTTTCTCCTAACCTCCATGCCTAAAGAAAATTCCCTGTTATTCTTTATCACAAGATCCTGTTTATTTCCTTTGAGTGTTTAACACAATCTGTAATTATTTGAACATTTGTTTTCTTGCTTATTGTCTATTTCCCACTAGGAAAACTATATATTTGAATGAGAGAAAGGATTAATGATGAATAAATCGACTATATGGGAATAAATCTACTGGTGGGATAAAAATTTCCTGATAATATGATCTATATCTGAAAGTATCATGTCCATTTAACAATAATACCCTTAATCAATACTCATAATGCCCCTATTCTACATCTCTACCCATAGCCTCTTCCCCTACAACTGTATGCCATGCACAACAGTTATTTAACAATTCTTTAGCTCTGTGTTAAGCACTACAGAGAGAATATAAAAATATACAGGGTACAGTCTCCCCATTCTAGTAGCTTACAGTTGAGTAAGGGAGAAAGGGAAGACACACGGTAACTACCACTGAAGACAGTGTGCAGAAAGACTGACACAAAGACTGGAGGAGGTCAAGGGAAATAAATTGCTTCTGATGCAGATTATCCAGGAAGGCTTGGGCAGGAGGTAACATTTAAACTGGACTATGATGGGGGCGCCTGGGTGGCTCAGTCGGTTGAGCGTCTGACTTCGGTTCAGGTCACGGTCTTGCAGTTTATGAGTTCGAGCCCATGTCGGGCTCTGTGCTAACAAACAGCTCAGAGCCTGGAGCCTGCTTCAGATTCTGTATCTCTCTCTCTCTCTCTCTCTCTCCCTCCCTCCCTCCCTCCCCTGCTCATGCTCTGCCTCTCTCTGTCTCTCAAAAATAAATAAATGTTAAAAAAAATTTTTTTAAATAAACCAGACTATGATGGGGGCACCTGGGTGGCGCAGTCGGTTGAGTATATGACTTCGGCTCAGGTCATGATCTCATGGTTCATGGGTTTGCGCCCTGCATCAGGTTCTGTGCTGATGGCTCAAAGTCTGGAGCCTACCTCAGATTCTGTGTGTCTCTCTCTCTGTCCCACCTCCATTCATGCTCTGCCTTTCTCCAAAAACAAATAAATACAACATTTTTTAAAAAGTTTAAACTGGACCATGATGATTATGTAGGATTCAGTAGTCAGAGATTGGGAGGATAGAATTCCAAGGAAAAGACACAGCTACTGGGAAGGATTTCTTGACTTTGGGCATCATTTGATATTGAATTCTGTTTATCATTAGAGAGTGAAATGCAAGGACCAGCGAAATTCAAGATAAAACTGCAGAAGCCAGAGGCTTTGAACAGAAAAGATAGGAGCCAGGACCTGGGCCCCACCTTGGGTTCCATTTATCCCCACTTGTCTTGCATCTGATCTTATTTAAGGGGTATATGGTTCAAATGGGACAGGGTACCTGTTATGCCTCCATCTATATGTCTCTCATCTCCTCTCTCCCCCCACTGAGTTCTTTATTAACAATGAAATGATTTCTTAATCTCATTACCGAGAAGAGCACAAAGCACAGAAAAGCATATGCTACACAAATTAAGTTAGGTAATTTGCATACCTGGAGAAAGAGAGAAACCCCCTCCTCCTCCTTCTATCTCCATAGTCAATTTTCCTCGATCTTCTGACACTCTACGTCAATAAATATCTATATTTCCTCCTTCTCTGGACAAGAGATGCTGTTAAATGTCAAATGTAAAGTAAAGTTTGTCATAAAAATCCCTCATAAAAAAATCTCCCAACTACCGGCATTGGAAGCTGGAGGAGGGGAGATCCTGTGCTGTGTTTGCCTTTGAACCATGTGTCCCGCCTCCTGTTTCCAGGAGCTTTGCTTCAAGTTTTCTAAAGAAGTAAACAGAGGGACACCTGGGTGGCTAGCTGGTTGAGCGTCTGACTTCAGCTCAGGTCATGATCTCACGGTCTGTGGGTTCGAGCCCCGCGTCGGGCTCTGTGCTGACGGCTCAGAGCCTGGAGCCTGCTTCTGATCCTGTGTCTCCCTCTGTCTCTGCCCCTCCCCCACTCTCACTTTGTCTCACTCCGTCTCTCAAAAATAAATAAAAAATTTAAAAAAAGAAGTAAACAGAGACGTTCAACTCCTCTTACCATTGCTGCTTCTGTCAAAGCTCATTGCTTTCTATGAAATTAGTTTCACAAATGACCAGTTTCTCACAATCTCAACCCTAGATTCCTTAATTATATAATTTTTAGTTCTATTTTTTCTGGGATGGCTCAAATAGAGAGTCCTACTTGGAAGCAAAGAAGTAAATGAAATGACTCCTCTTAGTACCTTCCATGAGGGGGTTCTAGGAGAGGGGAGGTGGTTACGTGGGTGGTGTACATACAAGGGCGGCTGTGTATTAGGCTAGAAAGTAAAAGACAGGAGGGGATTGCCTTGCAGCTGCTGTTTCTCTTTCTCTACAAACCTCCTCTGATTATAGCAGATTTATAGGGGCCCCAAAGCAGCCCAGCATCTTAGCCATAAACTTCCCAGAAAGAAAACTCATTGAGGTTCCCTTGAGAGGTGATGAAAATAAATATCAGGGTTTGGTACAAACACATCAACCAGGGCCAGGGGTAGAAGGCAGCCAGTTCCTTATAGCTGGTTTAACTCCTTCAGGATTTGTACACACACACACCTCATACCCAAAAAGTCTAACAAATATGTTCATGTTTATAGACCTACTGAGATAAATGTACCCCACTCCTTGGTGCATATTTCCACTCAAATTCAAACATTTATGTCCATATAGTAGGCACATACACATGATTTTCAATGAGTTGCTTTATGAACATAATATACGCAGCCTCTCCCCCTTCCCAAGCTCCTAACTGCAGGGTGGGGCACGGTGAAGGTGAATGAGAGAATGTCTGAGTAGAAGCTTGCATGTGTCACTAAGTGTGTCTCTGACTACATGCCACAAAACAAATAGAAATTGTGTTTTCATTATTCACTATTTGGAATTATCCGCCGTCTTTCAATTACCTCTATGCCATCAAGTTTCAATGGCCATCTATCCCTTACTAAGCCGCTATTCCGTGCAGACTACAGATTAGGAGTTAGCAGCAAAAGCTTTGCTCAAACTTGGTACAAATCCTAGCTTTACAACTCACTTTGCACAAATGCCTTAACCTCTCTGAGCCTTAGATTCAACTTTTGTAAAATGAGGATAACAATACTCACCTCACTGAACTTCTGTACTAAATAGGTGATGATGGAAAGTGCTTGGAACAAAGTATAGGACAAAGTATTCGCATATGATAGCTATATTTTCATCATCACTCTATGGGCATTGGAGATAGAAAGAAGTATTATGCAAAGCAAAATAAGTCAGAGAAAGACAAATATCACATGATTTCACTCATATGTGGAATTTAAGAAACACAACAGATGAACATAGGGGAAAGGAAGGAGAAATAAAATAAAAACAGAGAGGGAGGCAAATCATAAGAGATTCTTAAATACAGAGAACAAACTGAGGGTTGCGGGAAGGGAGGTTGGGAGGGGTGGGCTAAATGGGAGATGGGCATTAAGGAAGGCACTTGTTGGGATGAGCACTGGGTAGTATATGTAAGTGATGAATCACTGGGTTCTACTCCTGAAACTGATACTACACTGTATGTTAACTAACTTGAATTTAAATAAATATATTTTTTAATTTTTTTAACGTTTATTTATTATTGAGAGACAGAGAGACACAGAGCATGAGCAGGGGAGGGGTAGACAGGGGGAGACACAGAATCTGAAGCAGCCTCCAGGCTCTGAGCTGTCAGCACAGAGCCCGACGCAGGGCTCGAACCCACAAACTGCGAGAACATGACCTGAGTTGAAGTCGGTCACCCAACCAACTGAGCAACCCAGGCGCCCCAAAATAAGTAATTTTTTTTAAAAAGAAGTTATACATAAAAGAGCTGCTCTTTTTCCTTATGAGTTTTTAAAATCTCATCAATGAAACAAGATAAGTACCTGGAGAATGGAAAGACATAGAAACCTAAAACTCTCATTCAAGCCCTAAAATGCAATTTATTCTCTTAAATCCAAGCCCTGTTTTAAAATTTTTAGCAGATTTCAATGTTCTAATAAGATTGCTTTTTTCTTCCATCATTCATCATTCCCATGCCTCACTGTCTTACATACTCCACACATCCACCTCAGCTTCTCATTTGAGGCGTTGACTGGAGAATTCTTGGGATAAAAAAGATAATGAGAGTTCATTCTGTGCATTTCCCTCATTCTGGGCAAGAGACCGTCTGAAGCATTCCAAACCCAAGTGAGACAGCCATACACATGGCCAGAGACTGCACCTTCCCATCTCCCCTGGTCACCCTTTAATCTCAGAAAATTCTTCCTTACGTTCAATCTCAATCTGTTTTCTTTCAACATTGGCCTCTCCTTATGACTCATCTGATTGGGGGTGAGGTACACAAACCCTCAAAAGCTTAAGAAAATTCTCCAATATCCACATGATAACATTGTTCTATTGCTTATCACCCTAGGTCTCTGAAATTTTAGGTCCCATGTATTTTGCTATTAACCCATTAAAAATCATCAAAAGATCCCTCTAAAAGCATTAATTTGGTCCCTACCAGGGTGTAACCCCTTATCCAGTCATCCGGTCTCTCCTTAAACTTTTGAAAGATGAAAATAAATATCTTTGAGACATGAAAATATCATGATAATATCTTAACTGCCAGGACAGTTAAGAACTCCTATTTCAGTCCCTCCAACCCCCATAGTCTCTTCAATTAGTATCACCAAATTATCACTCATTTGACTAAGGGACAGTACAACCCTGAGGCGAAGCATGACTAACATGACCTCCCCAGTCCCTTCCAGTCCATCATATGAAGTAGGGGAAACAAAATTGGCAGCAGTCATGAGCCATGCAATGCTTGCCCCAGGGGAGCCCCTGAGGACCAGGCAGACTCCAGCGTGGGCATGGCAAGGTATTTTCCCAAAGTGGGCAGAGTGCCAAACCCTGGCATAGTGACTGGCGTGGGAGGCCTGGAGACAGAAGAGGAGCCAGGGCCCACACTTCTCCCTCTTCCCCAAACTCAATTTCCCCAGCCTAGGCCCCTCCTCTTAGACTCCCAATTCCAAAGTTTTCAGGCCTTCTATAGTGCTCATGTGAGGACAGACATGTATTATCGATCATTTAAGGCCAGTGCTTCTCAAGCCAAAAAGAGCATACAAATCACTTGGGAGCTTGTTAAAAATGCAGATTCGGATTCATGAGGTCTGGGTTGGATTCATGAGGTCTAAGATTCTGCATTTTTAACAAGCTCTCAGGTGGCACTCATGCTGGTGGTCCGTGGACCATACTTTGAAGAGCAAGGATCTAGATAGATGACTGTAGTAGTTTCTACAACTGTCTCCCAGGAAGAGTCTATCTATCTATATCCTGTCTATCCTCCAGATTGCAATAAGAATCATATCTCATCTTCCTGATTCAGAAATCTCACTCCATGGCACAAATACACAATACAAACCTGGCTCATAAATTCCCTTCAAATGTGAAAAAACACATCCCTCACAAGACTTATTCTTTCATGACTCTTAAAGGTCCATGTAGCCTAGAATTACCGTCCCATTTCTTTTCCAGCTCACCTATCCTTCTTTTATTTCCCAAATTTCTCCATAGGCATCCTCCTCCAGGAAGTTTCTCTTGGCCAATACCTCTTTCTCAGTTTCTACTCATACCTTCCCTTCCAAAGTCATGATGTCTCAATCCTTAACCAGTTCCTAATTCCTCTTATTTCAGTCCAATTTTTCTCCCCATGCAGTATAAATTCTCTCTCTCCAAAGAATCTTAGATGATCTCACAAGGTTTTTTCAGCAGTCTCTCAAAAAGCGTCTAAAGGAGTTGGTAAGTATATGGTTAATTCTCCCTCCAGCAGGTTTCTCTGGAGTCAACTGCTCCCTGTTGCAAATATGAGAAATTCCACAAGTAAGATAGTAGCTTCCTATCCCCCTCTCTCAGGGCAGGCCCCATACATAAATAGAAAGACACTGGTCCTTCTATGCCAAAACATAGAACTCTGACTGCTTCAAGAAAGATGTCTGTTGTGCCCACGCTGGAGACAGTCTAGACTTCAGGGATTCTGTGGAGTCAGGTAGAATGGGTTGGGTCTTCTATCAATTTCACTACTTCCTGCTCCTCCCCAAATCCCATGGGAATAGATGGAGAAGGACCAGAGGAGGTAGGTTCAGGCATTCTCTTGCCCCAGGGCTGTATTTTCCCTGTTGCTCTTTGAATGAACAACACTGTTCTTTCTGCTAGGTCTAGAGGAAGGAGAGAACCTCCCCTCTTGCCCTGAGCAAGATTCCACTGTGATGGAACAGACAGGATAGGATAGTCACCAGAACTCAGGCAGAGCCAAACAAAGGAAAAAGTAGAAGTGCCTGGGTACAGTTCTAGACGCTGGGTTCTAGATGGAGAGAAATGCCATTTGTCAAGGGGACTGTCCTAGGAGATAGTTTTAAAGGAGTAGCACAGGGGCACCTGGGTGGCTCAGTTGGTTAAGCGTCCGACTTCAGCTCAGGTCACGATCTCACGGTCTGTGAGTTCGAGCCCCGCGTCGGGCTCTGTGCTGACAGCTCAGAGCCTGGAGCCTGTTTCAGATTCTGTGTCTCCCTCTCTCTCTGCCCCTCTCCTGTTCATGCTCTGTCTCTCTCTGTCTCAAAAATAAATAAACGTTAAAAAAAATAAAAATAAAAAAATAAAGGAGTAGCACAGTGCTAGCATGAGAAGAGGGAGAATTTTCTACACCAAAGACACATGTAAGGTTTAATTCAATTTAACATAAATTGATTAAATGTTCATTATGTGCTTGGCCCCCAGCTGGATGATCTGGGGGAGTGAACAAGATACACTCCTTACCTATGACCTACAATCTAGTAGAAAAAATAAAGACACACAGATAACCGTAGTATTTTATTTTTTTTATTTCAGCTTTAGTGAGGAAGTATAACTGACATATAAAATTGTAAAGCTATGTAAAGTGGACATTGTGGTGATTTGATATACACATACATTATGAAATGATTCACTATGATTTCCCCACTGTGAAAGACTTAGCAATGGTATTTTAATCTAAATGTTTCATTAAATGAAGGTAAATGTTAAAAGGGCACCTTTGTTCCCCTCACTTCATCTTTACATGTGGAAGGGCTTCAGCAGGAGCTTTGGTTTTTAAAGTGTGGTCCCTGGACCAGCAGTGTCAGCATCACCTGAAACCTGTTACAAGCTTGTTTTCACAAGCCCTTCAGGTGAGGTGACAGACACTCACTGAAGTTTGAGAACCACTGAGCAGAGTACTATTCCTGGCCTCTCTCCACATCCCCTCTCTCACTGTACCTGATTAGTGAGTTGAAGAGACAGCACTGAGCATGCCCAGCTCAGCCTCTTCCAGTTATTTGTTGGTTTTCTTTTTTTATCCAGGGCTGACCTGCCCACAGGACACATGCATTCAACCTGCTCATACATGAGAAAAATCTAATAAAAGCAGGCTCTCTACTGTGATGGATGGCCGGGGGTGCTCAGTACTACTCGTGATGAGTAAGTCTGTCTAAAGTTGACGGTTTAACCACCTGTCTCTGTATCTTGATTATCGATTGGTTCTAAACATAGGAGGGGGGACATGGGGTGTTATTTACTGTACCTCTATTGCTCCAACAGTGGGTCATCGTGAAAAGTGGGCAGGATACAGGTTTAGATTTCGTGCAGTAGACAGACCTAGTTGAGAGAATAACAGGACAGAAAAAAAACAGAGGAAATCCTTGAATTTTTTAACTAAGTGGAACTTTAGAAATGTCCTGTTCTGGGGACCTGGGTGGCTCAGTCGGTTAAGCATCTGACTTGGGCTCAGGTCATGATCTCATGGTCCATGAGTTGCAACCCCATGTCAGGCTCTGTGCTGACAGCTCAGAGCCTGCAGCCTATTTCGGATTCTGTGTCTCCTTCTCTCTCTGCCCCTCCCCTGCTCAATCTCTGTCTCTCTTTCTCTCTCTCTCTCAAAAATAAAATAAAAACATTAAAAAAATTTTTTTTAAAGAAATGATCAGTTGTGACCTCTTGTGTTACAGATAAATAAGCAGAGTGTTGAAGGAACTGAGTGGCTTGCTCGAGGCCACATTGCTAGTTAGTGGTGGAAACAAGACAAAACCCAGGACACCTGGCTCTCAACTACGCACTTTCTGAACAAGTGGACCAAAGCAGACAATAGTAGAGAAACTTTAAAATCCAGGGATACAGATATTAGCAAGTAGAAAAAACCAACCCCAGGGATTTTCAGCATGGGCGGTGGATTCAAAGCCAAAGTGCTTTGTGCTCAGAGGAAGGCTCTGGCTCCAATCCACCTGTGCATGGCCTGTTGCCCTCTCACACAGCCAAGCCTCTGCTTCATTTTCCTGTGCGTTTCCTGGTGTTACTCTCTCTGCTACAATCTCTCCCTGCTGCCCACTTATGGCAAAATCCTATCTGTCCCTAAAGAGAGCCAACTCAAATGCCATTCCTCAACAAAGTCTTCTCTGATTTCACCGATCAACCCTCACCACTGTGCCAGCCACAAATGATCAACCTCCACTCCAAATTTCCAAGACCTTTTATTTGTATATTACTAATGACAACACTTGAAGCTATGCTTTACCCCTTGTATTAGAATATAAGCTCCTGGGGCACCTGGGTGGCTCAGTCAGTTAAGCATCTGACTCTTGATTTTGGCAGGTCACGATCTCACAGTTCATGAGATCAAGCCCCACATCGGGCTCTGTGCTGATAGTGCAGAACCTACTTGGGATTCTCTCTCTCCCTCTGTCTCTCTGCCCCTCCCCTATGCTCTCTCTCTCTCTCTCTCTCAAAATAAATAAATAAACATTTTTTAAAAACACAGAAAAACACAGAATATAAGCTCCTTAAGGGAAGGGACCATATTTCAGTTATATAGATTTTTTGTCTCTTTCTAGTTTACTTTTTTAGTGAAGTATAATTAACATACAGTTTCAGGAGTACAATATAATGATTCAACAATTCTATACATTTCTCAGTGCTCATCAAGATAAGTACACTCTTAATTCCCTTTATCTCTTTCACCCTTTCTCCCACACACCTCCCCTTTTGTAACCACCAAGTTTGTTCCTTGTATTTAAGAATCTAGGGGGATTTTTTGTTTGTCTTTTTGTTTATTCATTTCTTCTATTTCTTAAATTCCACATCTGAGTTAAATCATATGGCATTTGTTTTTCTCTGCCTGACTTATTTTGCATACTCGAGGGGCTCCTGGGTGGTTCAGTCGGTTGAGCATCCGACTTGATTTTGGCTCAGTTTATGAGCCCAGGGTCATGGGATTGAGCCCCTGTCAGGCTCCACACTGAGCATGGAGACTGCTTAAGATTCTCTCTCTCTCTTTACCTCTGCCTCTCTCCCCCCCCCATGCACTATAATAATAATAATAATAATAATAAGCTCTAGCTCCATCCACGTCATTGCAAATGGCAAGATTTCATTCTCTTTTATGGATGAGTAGTATCCCATTGTGTGTGTGTGTGTGTGTGTGTGTGTGTGTGTGTGTGTCACAACTTTATTCTTTCATCTATCAATGGATGGGTTGCTTCCATATCCAGGCTATTGTCAATAGCACTGCAATAAAAATAGGGGTGCATGTATCTTTTCAAATTAGTGAAAGTGAAAAGCTTTTGCATAGCAAAGGAAACCATCAACAAAACAAAAAGGCAACCTATTGAATGGGAGAAGATATTCACAAATGATATATCCAATAAGGGGTTAATATCTAAAATACATAAAGAACTTACACAATTCAACACACACAAAAAACAAATAATCCAATTTAAAAATGGGCAGAGGACCTGAATTGACATTTCTCCAAAGAAGACATACAGATGGCCAACAGACACATGAAAAGATGCTCAGCATCACTAATTATCAGGGAAATGCAATTTAAAACTACAATGAGTTATCACTTTACACCTGTCAGAATGGCTAAAACCAAAAAGACAAAAAAATAACAAGTGTTGGTGAGGATGTGGAGAAAAAGGAACCATCATGTGCTGTTGGTAGCTGTTGGTGCAGCCACTATTGAGCCAGTATGGAGGTTCCTTAAAAAATTAAAAATAGAATTACCATATGATCCAGTAATTCCACTACTGGGTATTTACCCAAAGAAAACAAAAACACTTTTTCTAGTTTCTTTTAATAATAACTTCTTAAAACCAGTGAACAGTTACAGACACAATTGAAAAGCAGATAAGTTAAAAAAACAAAAAAAAACACTTTTTTTAAAGACGAGAAAGGATGTGAAGACACATCCTTCACAATACATACAGAGCTCTATTAGTGTTTCCCCATCAATATCCCATGGATGTTGTGCTCCAAAGTACCCTCCATTATTGTGCAAGGAAACCAGACAGCATCCAGGTGTGATGATGTAAAATCGAATATGTACAGGCACTGCAGAGTTCAAGGTCCACAATTCTGGTCCTAACTCAAGTGGGGTTAATCCTGCATGCATGGTGGATCCCATAGCCAAAGTAGATAGCAAACCCAATCAGCATCCAGACACCAAAGAGGGCCCAGGTGCCAAGTGTCAGCTGCATCATAAGGTAAACATTCATAAAGACGCTCATTATTGGGAGGAAAGGCAGAGCAGGGACCTTAAAGTAAAGGAGAGTGGGGCTCTGTGGCTGTCTCCAGATGACCCCAGTGATCCCAGTGATGAGAATCAGGAGTAGCACAACCACTATAATCAACAGTGGGTTTTCGAAAAGCAGTAGAACTGGCCACTGGACCAGCACCAAGCAAAGAAGAAGGAGGAGCAGAGCAACCAGTGAGAAGCAAACATAGACAACCCGGCCAGAGAGTGGAGTGGGGGTGGAGCTGCCTGGACAAAATAGTCTCCACAGAGTCAGCTTCTCTGCTGCAGGCCCATTCTCCTCCTGTGCCTCTGCTTCATTTTCTTCATCATTCAATTCAGGCTGATACCTGACAATGAGAATACAAACAGCCACCAGGGAGTAAGTAAGCAGGGTCCCAAATGACATGAGGTCCACAAGATCAGTGAGTCTAAAGAAGGATGTCATCAACGCTGTGATAATGCCCGAGACCACAGTGGCCACAATGGGGATGCTTGTTTTGGAGTCTATCCTGGCAAGGACACCGAACAGGAGGCCATCATCTGCCATCACGAAGGTCATCCAACGAAGGAGAAACATAGAGTCCAAGATGCTGGTAGAAAGAGCACAGAGGGCTCCAATAGCCACGACATAGCGGGCAGGGGCCCAGCCAATATGGAGAAATGCCTCAGGCAAGGGGCTCCCAGGTTGAAGCTGGTAGTAAGGCACCATAAGTGTAAGTGCTGAAGAGACCCCAAAATACACCAAAAAGCAGATGAACACTGAAATCACAATGCCCATGGGGACAGAACGCTGGAGATTTTGGGCTTCTTCGGCAATGGTAACAACACTGTCGAAACCAGTAAATGCATAGAAACAGGTCGCTGCTCCACGGAGAATCCCCTGGAAACCGAAAGGCACAAATCCTCCATAGCCCAGAGGGCCCAAGGGAGAAGTGTCATTGAGTCTAAACATGGTCATTATGTAGTCCTCTTCTGTAAGCCACCAGTTGTGCAGTTTCCCCTTAAGAAAGCCAGAGATGATGACAAAACCAAGAACCAAAACATTCACCACTGTGAACACTGTAGTAACTAAGACAAACTCACTAGCCCTGACAGCCAGCAGTCCGGTGAATAACAACATCAGGCCCATGGCAAAGAAGTCTGGATATTCTGCAAAGACATGGGGAATATTCAGTGGGATGCTCTCATGCAAGGTCTGAGAGATCTGGTTCCCAATCAGGTTGTCAAAAGCTAAGCTCCAGGCCCGGGCCACACTGGCTGCACCAGTAACATAGGAGAGGATGAGGTTCCAGCCAGTGATGAAAGCCCAGAGTTCACCTACAGTGACATAGTTGTACAGATATGCAGAAGCAGAATGGGGAACCCGGGCGCTAAACTCTGCATAGCACAGAGCAGCCAACACAGAAGACAGGGCGGCCACCAAAAAGCAGATCACAATGGATGGTCCTGCTTTATCACTGGCTACCTCACCAGCCAGGACATACACACCTGCACCCACTGTGTTGACCACACCCAAGGCCACTATATCCAGAGTGCTCAGCCTTCCGGCAGTGGAAATCTTAGCCACGTATTGCTCCAGCGTATGTCTCCGTACCAGCTTTTGACCAAATCTGCGAAGTGCCTGATACAACATCCTAGCTGGAATTGAAGAGGGTTCTAGGATCAAGCCCAGTGAGCAGAGAGTCTCAGATTGGGTTCAGTGAGGCTGAGTTAAGCCGAGTTGAGTTGAGGCTGCCGAGTTCGGGTGCTCAGGTTTCAAAGCTGCTGCTTCGTATTTCATCTTATATGTGCTATCCCTCCATAATGCCTAAGACATAATAAACAATAGATATTTACTGAACCCATATTCAACCAACCAACCAAAGCTCAGAAGTCACATGTCACCTGTTGCAGCCCCAAATCACAGAAATTGACACCAGAGGACACTCCAGAAAAATCAGCCCTGCTTTCCCCCCAGAAAAAGTGCCAAATACCTCCCAACATTCTGCTTTTTTACGCACCACATGACATAATCCCATTTGGGTTCGTCTAACTCATGTAGCTTCATGTACTAATTAAGCTGTAAGACACAACAGGGCATGAATTTATTGTGCAATAATTCACACGCGGGATGTTTGCGCAGTGCTTGGGCGTGAGTTATGACACATTAATTCACGGCCTAGAGGGCCTCATTGCAATTACAGAACCATTTTTTAAATATCATCTGAGTTTAAAATACAAATATTGGTCCCCCAGTCTTAACACCCTTAGCCCCAAAATCAGCTAGCCAAGGTCAGACATCACTTTGGTTTCCTTTCTCCTCATTCTGCATCACCCATTTAGCTGTACTGATGGAAAAGAAAGTACAGTCCAACCCTTGGCTTTACCTACCTAGGCCCACAGAGGCGCTGTGAGAAGAGAGGAAGTGGGAGAAAGGAGCAGGGCCTTTATAACTACCTGTAAGAATGAGAGGAACAGTCTGTCGGGCAAAGAAACACTGGAGAAATGAGTGTAGCAGCCAACAAGGGTCCATTACTAAGAAGGGAGAAGAACCAGAAAGGCCATTTTATGAATTCTGACATTCAATATACTTCACCCAAAGCAACCAGGCAAAATTCACTACAATTTTTATGTCCACAGTTATGAGAGTGTGATGGGTAAGGAGAAAGAAATAAGTCACCTAGCTCAGTAGCTCACAACCAAAACAATTCTTTCTGTCTCCTCCCTCTCTGGGTTCCGGGAGAGAAGGTGAGCTCACTTCTGCAGACGACTCTCCTCTCTGGCCACCCCGTGCTCTATAAACACATCCGTGATGTCAGCCGCCAGCCACCTGGAGAATCTGCCCTGCTCTGTGAGCTTGTATTAAAACACTCACTTATAACTCCCTATTAATTTTTCACGAGGAGTTATTTTTAACTCGCTCAAACCATTGTCTGAATATGCCAAATATATTTTCTTAATGAACGAACCCGGCGTGTGGTTCCTCCTTCCTCTACTCCCCTGCTGCTATTCAAATGGTCCCCTCCTCATGGGGAGCAAGGCTTTGGATGAACAATTCACAGCAATGCCCCGGAAATGAGTAGTGGAGAACAGAGAAAACAAAGTCACACAGCCCCCATTCTCCTCCCTACTCAGGCTTTGGTTTTGAAAGAATTTTAGGGAGTATTGTCAGGGGGTTTCAAAGACAAAAGGATCAAGTCAAATTTGAAAATTCTTCTCTAAAGATTATCAAAAGGAACCCTTAGATTATTGGGTCAGCCCTTCCATCTACAAATCCATCAAGATTCCTTATTTGCCACCCACCAGTTCCGATGTTCTGATTTACTAACAAGCATACGAGATAGACAAGGAGGTCTATTCTTAACTCACGGAACCTTTATACACTATAAATGTGATTGAGGTGTCCCCACCCCACCCCCAGGCTTCAAACCCTTCAGTGATTCCCTACTGCCCTTCCTTCATAACCTGACCTGTTTTTATTCCTCTAGCTTCATCCCCTGCACAGTTCATGTTCCAGCTGCGAAATTCTACACTCATTCTGTTCCCTTGCTTCTAATGCCCTCTTTGCCCCCTTCATTAGCTAAGCCCTCCTTATCTTTCAATTCCCAGCTCAGAAGTTGCTTCCCCAGGAAGGCTTCCCTGACCCTTATGCTGCCCTTTCTGTGTACTGTCATAGCACCCGGGCTTACCTCATTTGTCACTTATCCTAATATATCAAAATTCCAGTTCAACTACCTGTCTCCTTCTCCTCCTCCTCCTCCTCCTCCTCCTCCTCCTCCTCCTCCTGCTCCTCCTTCTCCTCCTCCTCCTAACTGTGAGTTTGGTGCTTAATAAATATTTGTTGAACAAATGTACACACAGAGAAGAGAAACCTGCAAGAGCACATAATCCAGAATATCCTATCTACTTGACTTTGAGATACATACCTTGCAACCAAGCAACCTTATAAACCTGGCTCAGGTAAATATATAAATGGCATTACCCTCCTTGTAGAAGGCAATCAAAATGAAAAGTGTGAAGGGAAAACCAACTGTGATAAAACCTTGACCACAGATCATTCATGGCAGGTATAAGCCATACATAGGTGATAAAACATTGTCTGCCTTTGAGGACACTTGTTTTAAAAATATCAGGCTGCCTTGGGTTACAGGCAATGAACCACCCACACCCAGTTAGAGAAGTCCTCCTTTTTTTTGAAGGCATCACGTTCAGAATCTCTAACCCAGGTAGGATGCCTAGGGCAGAGGTTCTCGCTTCAGGGACAGAGGGAGACATAATGAAGACAACTGGGAAACATTTTCAAACTTCAGATCCTCTCCCTCTGGATATTCCTGTCCACCTAGCCCCTCACTTCCCATGACTGCTCTAAACCACCCCACTTGACAGGAAGCTGTCCTCAGTTTCAAAGGGAAGAGATTCTTTTTTTTTCCAAGTGTGTAATAGTAATTTATTTAAATAGTCATCCCTCCTTTTATTAGCCTCATAGATTTTTTTAAATTTTTCACTGTTAGTATACATAGCATTTCCCTTTTATTTTTTTATTTTTTTAATATGAAATTTATTGTCAAGTTGGTTTCCATACAACACCCAGTGCTCATCCCAACAGGTGCCCTCCTCAATGCCCATCACCCACTTTCCCCTCCCTCCCACCCCCCATCAACCTTCAGTTCATTCTCAGTTTTTAAGAGTTCAAAGGGAAGAGATTCTAAAAGCTTCCTTCACAGGAAGGCAGCACAGTTTAGTAGTTAAGAATAAAGGCTCTGCAGGTAAATTGTTCAGGTTCAAAACTCAACTCAACCTCATAGCTGGGTGACTCTGGACAAATGAGTTCACCCCTCAGTGGGAGTAAAAGTAATCACCTCACAGAGTTGTTGTCAGGAGTAAGTGACATGATGCTTGGAAAGTACTTATCTTGGTGCCTAGCCAACAATATACATGTAATATAATCTACTTAATATTTAATATTAAAATCTGATCCAAAGTCCCCAAACTTTGAAAATCAATTAATCTTTATAAATGTCTAGCATCAAAATCATGCACTAAAATTCAAACTGTTAGCTAGCCTTCATGATAAAATGAAAACAGTCTTAATCCATATATTTCACCTTGAAATTCTAAGGACTCTTATTAGACACCCACATACATGCTAGTGCTAAACACTTTGGGGTCCTAGGCTGACTGAGTTAGACCAGGCATTGAAAAATGCAAGTCTTGGGACACCTGGCTGGCTCAATGGGTAGAGTGTATGATTCTTGAACTTGGGGTCATGAGTTCAAGCTCCATGTTGAGTGTGGAGCCTACTTAAATTTTTTTTTATTTTAATTAGAAAAATAGAGTAGAGTTTAAAAAAAAGAAAGAAAAGAAAAATGCAAAATAATAATAAAAAATTTAAAAAAAAATAATAATAATAATAATAATAATAATAACAATAATATCTCTGGAAGGCCCCTGAGTGGCTCAGTCGGTTAAGCTGACTCTTCATTTTGACTCAGGTCCATGATCTCTCAGTTCACGAGTTCGAGCCCCGAATAGAGCACTGGCAACTCAGAGCCTGTTTAGGATTATCTCTCTCCCTCTCTCTCTCTCTGCCCCTCCTCCACTCACATGCTCTCTTGCACTCTCTCAAAATAAATAAATAAACATTTTTTAATTAATAATAATAATAATATCTTTGTCTACAGATGCCTCATCTTATTTCTGAAAGAGTCAGTGCTGGGTACAGTAGTGGTAAGAGCAAAGAACATTATGTCAAAACTTTTGAATTTGAGTCCTGGCTCTTCCACTTGGCTATGTAACTAGAGTAATTTGCTTAATCTCTCTAAGCCTCAGTTTCCTCCTCCATAAGGAACTTTACTTGACTTCCCTTACTGGATCATCATGAGAAGTCTATGAGAAGATACAGACTACCACACACTGCTGGTGGGAGTATAACTGGTGCCACCATCTTGAGGCATAATCTTAGTGGAATTAAGAGTGCACACCCCCTCCAACCCCACAATCCCTCTCCTAGGTACATACCCCAAGGAAACTCTCTGCTGAGTCCATGAGGAGACCCATGTGAGCATGTTCATCACAAAGTCCTACAGTATTTGTCACTCACCCAGCTACCTCTCAGCCTTCTGTCTCTCTCTCTTCCCACTCATTTTTCTCTAGCCACTGACCTTCTAACCATTCTGGTCTCCTAACATACCAGACAAGACCCTACCTCAGGGCCTTTGTACTTGCTGTCCCCTCTAACTGGACCACTTCTACCCCAGATATCCACGCAGTTTCTTCCTTAACTGTGTTTGTTGAAATAGCACCTTTGTTGCAACGCCTTCCTTAATCACCCCATATAAAACTGCAGTCTGGTCCTGATCCCCCTCAACATATCTTATCCCCTTGCCCTGCTTTTTTTTTTTTCCCATAGGGCTTATCACTATTTGAGGTACTACATGTTTGACTTATTTATTTGTTCATGATTTGTCTCACTCCAAAAGAATGTAAGCTCCATGAAAACAGGACTTTTTTTTATTATTTTGCTCCTGGTTGCATTCCCTGCAACTATGACTGTGCCTGACACAGTTGGCACTGTGTGGTTGTTGAGTGGATGAATGTATCTAAATACACATATAGAGCACAGATTGGAGGAGCATTTGTTAAAGACACTACACAAGTGCCCCCAGTGAGGAGGGGAGATGGGAACAGAGAAAGGAAAGAAGAAAATGAATCGAAAAGGGGCCTTACAGAAAGGGATGGAGCCAACATGCCATGATGGAGGAAGGGATTGATTCCACTCTGTGCACTTCAGGTTCAACAAAGGAAATGCATGACGTACTGTTGTGAGAGGACCTGGTACATAGATTGATAAACAGCAGACACTCAATATATTTAAACTGAAGGGGAACCAGAGTCCTGCCATCATCAGAACATGGAGAAAATAGGGAAGGAATACCTGCTAGAAAGAGGGTGGAGAACAGGGGAGGATGGGGCACTCTTCTTACCAGTTCCCCTGAACCCATGTCTCTTTTCCCAATTTCTCTTTCTCCCTCAGCTCCTTCAACTGTCTCTGGACGTTCCTGTGGTTGGCCCTAGGGATGCTTGTACCATGTTTCTCTCTCTGGGGAACCATCCTCAGCCACCTACCTCCCAACAAAGACACAACAGTGGTTCTTAACGTTTGTTGAATCACAGACTCCCTTGACGTTGCCCTTCTCAAAAAAATGTCCTACACTCTCCTGAAGTTCAGCCATGGGCCCCGAGCAAGAATCTCAAAGGAGGACCACCTGAATGGCAGGGTCATACATGCTTTTGATCATTTCTGTTTCCCTCCACTTTGTTATGCAGGATGGTCCTTGGGCTCTTCCCACTTTTACTGAAGATGAGTGAAAGTGGGCTACAGACGAAGTACGAAGATACCAGAGAAGCAACCCAAAGAACAAAACACATGGAAGTTAAATAATCATATCTTATGACTCAAACAGAAGCAAGCAGAACAAACAAATGAACAACCAAACTTGTAGAAGAAGAAGCAAACCCATGATTGGGAATCCTAAGCAAGTCTCCTTGCAATCCAGCTTATACCAATACAGAGGAACATCGTCCTCAAACGTCATGTTCAGAAATACCCTTTCTCTTGTAATAATCTGCAATCATTCCAAAAGTTTATATTCAGTCCAGACTCTCTGACCCAGCTGCCAGAGCTCTGCCCTAATTCTCCCCCTACCCTCAGGCCCATCACCTCCTTCCTCACTCAGCTCCTCATATCCTGATTTACCCTTCCTGGGATGAGCCTTTGGCCTGGGTAAGTTACCTGCCCTGCCAGGGATGCCCTCCTCACTCCTTTCTTCCAGTCTTGACCCTCCAGCTCTTTTTAACTCTATTCTACAACTTCTCCCCCCACATCTAGGAAGCCATTCCTAAGCCATTCTGACTAATCCCCCATTTCCAACCTTCCTCCCCTTGTCACCAGCACTTACAGCTGATCCTGATGTTCAGCTGAAACTAATTTCCCCTTTCTGGTGGAGTCCTGGGTGTGTCACTTAAATTCTTTTACAGTCCAAAAGCTTCCAGAGGGCAGGGCCAGGATTCATATACCTCCTCCTTCTGAATTCCACACTCCTATCCCCAGCCATCACTACCCAAAACAAGGATCTGCTCATAATTGTACCAAGAAACCAAAAGAGGCATTTAAGACAGAGGAAATGTACATATAGTGTATTGATTGGTTGCTATATCTTGAGATTCCTAGAAGTAAGGTTTTTTTCATTTTTTTTTTTCTTTTTTGGAAAGAGAGAAAGGGCCAAACAGAGGTGGAAACAGGAGACTAGAACAACTAGAACATGCACACTCATCTATTTCAAGAGCATTTCCTGAGGACATTTCCTAATGAGGGCCCCGGGCCTGTGAATCTCAGTTTAATTAGGAAACAGTCTCTCCCAAAGGAGGTGCTTGGCGCAGGGGAGGTACTTAAAGAAATGCAGAGAGAGGCCAGGGAACATGAAGCCAGCTTGTATGAATTCCATAATGCCCCCCGGCTCCCCGCTTCTCTCCCTCCTCCTCCCTGTGTTTCTCTCAGTCTCTGAGCTCATTCCAAACTCCAAAACAAAAGTTCCATCCCAAGTCGCCAAGAAGAACTCCTGTCAAATCCAACAATCCACCCACTAAATTGCAGGCTGTCTTGCTTTCCCAGCCAGCCCCACCCACTCTCCTCCATCCTGGAGGTCACTGTGTTCACTCCTCTGTCTCTAAGAAGGGTACTGCCCTCACTCTGGACCTTTCCTTTTCAAAACATTTTTCCAAGGCAGTTAAGTTCCACTGCCTATTGTTGGGTGTTACTACCCCTACCAATCAGGAAGCTGGCCCTGTGGCTCCTCCTGTAGAGCTTCAAACACAGTTTGGATAGAAGTTTGATAAAGACTTGGGAGGAAGGCTAATGAGGCTATTAAATAATTATTTTCTCAAAGGTTCTCAAAATTTCAGAGAAGTGGACTTGAAACGCAACATCTCCAGAGATGATATTAATCTCTTTCCATCCAAGCATAGCTTCTTCCTGAGCCCAAATTATATAAATTCTCTCCTCCACCTTAAAATTTCAGGAGAATGAAAAGTCCCGAGCCATTCAAACCAGTGGCTCTGAAACAAACAAGTGTAAAGTCTCCTGGATAGCTAAGCTTCCCAGAGTTTCCCAAGTCCTAATTCAAACATCCCTGCAACTCTGGGAGGTGGGGAGCAGTCAGGAATACAAGAGTAGAGGCTCTGAGTTCAGGGCAACAACCTTAAATAGTAAGTGTGGTGTATGTGGAACACAAACACTTCCAAAGTGGAAACAGTTCAGAATACATACGAAAAAGTAAACAGAGCAAAAGCCACCATGAACACGGGCAAGTCTCATAGCCAAACGTAGAACTTAGTTAACAAAATGAAATGAAAAATGGGATTTTCCCATTTTCTCTTTCTGTCTGTGCCTTCTCTAGAAGTGTATGTCTAACCATGGTCATTCATTTATTTATTCAACAAATATACTGGTCCCCAGTTATTCAACACTGCTATAAAGCAAAGAAAAACACAAAAATCCCTCCACTCAAGATGCTTACATTTCTGTAGGAGGAAGCAGACAATAAACAAATAAGTAATAAGAATATATATTGTGTTGGATTTGCGATCAGTGCTGCAGAGAAAAGTAAAGCAAGAAAAAGTTCAGATGTGCTCAGGACGTGTGTTGGGATTTTAAAATGGGTGATCCTTGGGGCGCCTGGGTGGCTCAGTCGGTTAGGCCTCCGACTTCGTCTCAGGTCATGATCTTGTGGTCCATGAGTTCCAGCCCCGCGTCAGGCTCTGTGCTGACAGCTCAGAGCCTGGAGCCCGTTTCAGATTCTGTGTCTCCCTCTCTCTCTGACCCTCCCTCGTTCATGCTGTCTCTCCCTGTCTCAAAAATAAATAAACGTTAAAAGAAATTTTAAAAAAATAAAATAAAATGGGTGATCCTTAGGGCGCCTGGGTGGCTCAGTCCATTAAGCATCCAACTTTGGCTCAGGTCAGGATCTCATGGTTCATGGGTTCGAGCCCTGCATCAGGGTCTCTGCTGACAGTTCGGAGCCTGGAGCCTGCTTTGGATTCTGTGTCTCCCTCTCTCTTTTCCCCTCCCCCACCCACACTCTGTCTCTCTCTCAAAAATAAACATAAAAAAAAATTAATGGGTGGTCCAGGGGCTCCTGGCTGGCTCAGTCAGGGGAGTATCAGAGGAGCACGTGACTCTTGGTCTCAGGGTTATGAATTGAGCCCCACTCTGGGTGTAGAGATTACTAATAAATAAATAAACTTTTATAAATAAATAAATAAAATGAAAAGGGTGGTCCAAGACAGCCTCACATTTACACTGTTGTGCAACTATCACCACCATCCATCTCCAGAACTTGTTCATCTTCCTAAGCTGAAACTCTGTACCCATTAAACAGTAACTCCCCATCCTTCTCTCCCCCCAGACCCTGGCAACCACCATGCTACTTTCTGTCTCTATGAATTCAACTACTCTAGGTACCTCATAAGTGGAATCATACAATAGTGTCCTTTTGTGACCAGCTTAGTTCACTTAGCATAAGGCCTTCAAGGTTCATCCATGTTGTAGCATGTATCCGACTGTCCTTCCTTTTTAAGGCTGAATAATATTCCGTTGTATGTATATACTACATCTTGCTTATCTGTTCATCCACTGATGAGTATGTGGGTTTCACCTTTTGGCTATTGTGAACAATGCTGTTAGGAATATGGGAGTACAGATATCTTTTTGAGTCTCTGCTTTCAATTCTTTGGGATATATACCCAGAAGTGGGATTGCTGGATCATACTGTAATTGTATATCTAATTTTTTGAGAAACCATCATGCTGTGTTCCACAGCGGCTGCGCCATTTTACATTCCCACCAACAGTGCACAAGCGTCCCAATATCTCCACATCCTCGCCAACACTCATTATTTTCTGTTTCTTTAATAGCAGCCATCCTCATGGGTGTGAAGTGATACTTGGCGATCTGGGGGGAATAACAAGGAGGCCTGTGGGGCCAAGATGGAGTGAGTGAGTGGGAAGAGGTAGGGGATGAGGTCAGAGAGAAAGTAGGAAGCCAGATTCTTCACTTAGGGTCTGAGAGTCACTGTGAGGACTTTGGCTTTTACTCTGGGTGTGATGGAAACCCTAGAAAAAGTGATAGTTTTATATGTTGGCTACTTATTTTCATGTTCTTTGAACTAAGCATTTGGTTCTCAAACTAAGGAAAGGCCTCCTCCAGAGTTCGAAAACAAGACATGGAGACGGGTTCTGCAGAACTCTCAATAGACGTTGTTAGATGTCCAGCGCGTCTAACAACACAGTGAGGGCTGAACAAGCTGCGTTCTTGCATCTGCCTCCCTCTCGAGATGCCAAAGAAGAGATGCCATAGAGTCAACCATGGGAGCATAACATGATAGATTGCTTTCATTGGAGCTGTTCACTTTATGGATTATCTCTAGGCAGAATCTGATCACTTAAAAATCAAACAGAAGTCATTTTAGTATCATTCACTATTTTAGGTTATTCCCACCATGACTGGATAATCAAGAGCTGACATGGATACAAAGGGCCCTTTTTCTGGAACCTGGTGAAATAAGGGGCTGCAAAGACAGGGGTAGGTAGACTCTCAAAAAGGGAGCAGGAACCATGTGCATCAGGCACTCGGAAGCCTTGCAGAATTAAATAGATGAATCCAGTCCCAAGCCCCAGATGCCTCAGGAAGGACTGTCAGAAATGTCTGAGATGATCAGAGCTGGAGAGAGAAAGGGCCCCAAAGGGAAGCCTGAAAACACATTTCTGAGAGGCAAAGAGTACCTCTCATAACCTCACTTCCCCCAGGCGACAGGGATGAAAGCTTCTACATCAAAATGAGAAGTCCAAGGAGTTATAGATTTTCTCAACAATAAATAATCCGGAGAGAATGGCCGCCCAACCACCGTTTATAAATGTTAGAAAATACACACTTGTGTGGGTGGGGAGGGGGGAGATGGAGGGTAGAGAAGGAGAGAAATATGGGGTTGTCCCCACTGCGAAAGGAGGAGGGACAGAAATCAATTTTCACCAGGCCATGCTTAGGATTCAAATGGGAGTTAGAGGAGGGAAGTATAATAAAATCTGGAACCCTAAATAACTAATTTCTCTCAGCAAGGAAACAGACCATGTACTCTTAGGTTCTGCATGCTGTGTTTCTTTCCATCTGACGACCACCTTATTCACCGTCCAGTCTCAACATAGTATGATCACCACCCACCCCCAGGGTAAAGAGACTCCACAGCTTGCCTCACATCATAGTCCCCACCTCATTTCCCTTCTCTATGGGCTCATTACAGAGGTCTTAGGTTCCCTTTAAGCCTTCAAACATGTCTAATAAAAATGGGAACAGGATATAGGAGAAGGCTGCTCTTCCTCCTCTCCTCAAGTAGAAAAATAATAGACCTAGGTAGCAGTAAAAGTCTTTGGTCATTCATTCATTCATTCATTCATTCAATAGTAAGCACCTTCTTAGAAGGACACCTTCTAAGTCCTTGTGCTTGATCTTACAAACACAATGGGAAGGAAGAAAACATGCTCTCTGCTTACATGGCACCCCTTGTCTTTAAGAATGTTCTTATATAATATTACTGCCCAAAATGTGTAACCTGAATCTAATGATAAAAATGATCAGTCTAGGGGCACCTGGGTGGCTCAGTCATTTAAGTGGCTGACTTTGGCTCAGGTCATGATCTCATGGTCCATGAGTTCGAGCCCTGCCTCGGGCTCTCTGCTATCAGTGCAGTTCCTGCTTCAGATCCTCTCTCCTCCTCTCTTTCTGCCCCTTCCCTCTCCTCTGCTCATGCACACTCTCTCTCTCTCAAAAATAAATAAAAATTTAAAAAAATTTTTAATGATCAGGCTACAAAACAACCTTCTACAGCAAGTTAACTTTCTATAAAACTGTTCAAAACTGTCAGTGTCAGGAATGACAGCCTGAGGAACTGTCGCAGATTAATGGAGAATAAAGAGACACAGGGGTGCCTGGGTGGCTCAGTGGGTTGAGTGTCCGACTTCAGCTCAGGTCACAATCTCGTGGTTCACAGTTCAAACCCCATGTCAGGCTCTGTACTGACAGCTCAGACTGTGGAGTCCGCTTCGGATTATGTGTCTCCCTTTTTCTCTGCCCCTCTCCTGCTCACACTCTGTCTCTCTCTATCTCAAAAATAAATAAAATATTTTTTAAAAGAGAGAGACACAACAATGAGATGCAATGCAAAACCTTGGATTGGACCTGGATCAGGGAGAAACATTTTACTATTAAAAAAATTGGACAGTTAGTAAACTATGGACCATATTTCATACATACACACACACACACACACACACACACACAGGAGCACTGGAGAGAGCATGCAAATGTAGAAAAATATTAACAATCAATCCTGGTGAAAGATAAATGGGTGTTAATTACACTATTCCTGCAACTCTCTATAGGTTTGATATTTTTCAAACCAAAAAGTTAGGAAGAAAACAAGAATGTCCCAGTAGTAAAAGTTACGGATTCTTATTCCCTGAATGGCCTTTATAAACAAGCTTGCCATCACTTTTGGTTGCAACAAAATCCCACCCAGAATGATCTAGCCCAAATCAGCAACTTTAGATCAGAGGAGTGGGTGGGAAGATAGAACTCCTTTGTCTTTGATTTACAACCAAAATTGTCAGCAAGCAAAAATGCCTGGAAAGAAACCACAACCTTGGCTCATGTTAGTACGGTTATAAAAACTACATACTGTTATTGTCATTTTGTGGGACTAACACAAATTAATAAATCAGGGCCCTAGGCTTGAACTGTAAGAGGCATGGGGGGAACATGTGCAGAGGCTGGAAGCAGAGAAAACTTATATCAGGCAAATAGGGGGACCAGATATATATGAAAGAATTAGGGATACATGGAGAAAGGGGTGAAGGAGAATCAGAATTTGTTAAGCTGTAATGCACATATGTTCCTTCATTTAACCCCCATAACAACCCAATGAAATAAGTGTTATTATTCCAACTTTAAAGACTGAGAAGTGAGACAACTATCCTAAGCTCATACAGCCAGTAAAAAGAAGAGCTGGAATTTTAACTTGGTTCCTTGTTACTTCAAAGACCATGTTCTTTCTACCGTGGCACCTTGCCTCCATAAAGGGTCAAGACTGCAGCATGGCTTTTAAAGGAGTGTTTGAGCCAGTTCTTATCTTTGTGTCTAGGTCACCCTCTGCCAATGTCTTCCCTTTCATCTCAAATAGATACTGATGGGCCAGAGCTAGAAGTGGAGGAATCATTAAATCTGAAAGCTCCATCTAAACCATGTCCTGCTGGGGCCCCTGGGTGGCTCAGTCGGTTAAGCGGCCGACTTCGGCTCAGGTCACGATCTCGCGGTCCGTGAGTTCAAGCTCCGCGTCAGGCTCTGTGCTGACAGCTCAGAGCCTGGAGCCTGTTTCAGATTCTGTGTCTCCCTCTCTCTGACCCTCCCCCGTTCATGCTCTGTCTCTCTCTGTCTCAAAAATAAAAATAAACGTTAAAAAAAAAAATTTAAAAAAATAAATAAATAAATAAACCATGTCCTGCTAAAATCCTAATCCAATCGACTGGGGAAGGGAGCAGGTACCTGGCTGGCTCAGTCAGTACAGCATCCAACTCTTAATCTCAGGGTCTTGAGTTCAAGCCCCACATTGGGTGTAGAGTTTACTTTAAAAAAAAAAAAAAAGGAAAATCTTAACCCAATCTAGCGCCAAAATGTCTCCAGACTATATTTTTAGATGTCAGGAAAGATTCCAAACATCCCCATAGCCATCCCAATAGTTCCCAGATATAATTTTACAGCTAATTATAATTCCTACCCACAACTTTAACCCACCTCCTTTAGCTTGGCTTTTAGTAGAAATATAGGATAATAGATCTCTAGATGCCAAATATAAGTCACCCTCCTGAGACTTCTTTCATCGTTTTACTCTTTCATTGTCCTATTCCAAATATTTTCTAGTCACTACCTCATTCTTGAGAATAAAAAAAAACATATTCAGTGAGGTTAGGAAATGCTAGAGAAGGTAATGAAACTTTCATTCTCATTGCATAAAGGAAGAAGGGGGTGGGGAGCAGGTATTTTTTTTAATGGGAACCCAATAGCAGGAAGATGGTTGCAGTTTCCCTGAAAGCCTAAAAACCTCCAGTTTTGGCCTTCCCAAACCTCAGCCATCACCCAAGCCTTCCAGATGTTGCTGGCACACACCGTTAGGAAACATCTGTCACAAAGGACAGCCCCAACTGGGACAAAAGAGAGTAGTAAGGCAGACGGTGCCAATTTAATGAGGATGGTTTAACAAAACATCTTTTCAAGCTTCCTAATTCACTTGGCCATTTGCTCCCCAGACTTGGCCCCCAGTCAGGAGCAGACTGGGAATGGTTGCCAGAAAATGGCAATCTCCTCTTTATCCTTAACCCAGAGGAACCCAGTACCAGAAAAATGTCAGCTCACCAGTCACTTCCAAAATATGATTCCCCCATTGCAGAGCTAAAACTTCACGGTGATGCTGGGGAAAAGGACTTCAGCTGTGTCAGGTTGATATTCTGATTTGGTGGTTGTTGATAACCAGACACCTGACCGAGTAGAATATAAAAAATGAGCACCAGCCTTCCCCATTGTGACCCATGTCTGTGACCAGCTCTGAGCTCACAGCACCTAGAGCATTGTTAGTATTTATTAATCATCCTTGGAAATAAGCACGAAGACTGATGGACATCAGACATCGATATGGACCTCTTTGTCTATTTTTGTATCTCCTCATTATTTTTTTCAAGTTGTTAAAGAATATGGACTTAAGATAAGGAATAATCGGTATTCTGAACATGCTATTAGTATAGGAAGATCAAAAAAGAAGGTAAAGGATTGCCTTTCTATTTTAGTTTCAAAAGGAGGAAAACCCTGAATATGTCCAAAAACAAGACCATTGACAAAGCAGCCTCTAAGGATCCTGACTTTATTGGGGGAAATTGCATAAAAATTTGGATTAAATCTGAGGAATTCCAACTGAAATCATTGGTTTCAGATATTTGGGGATCACCAACCAGCCTTCAATTCAATTCAGCTGACATGAAGTCACTTAGACACTTAGCACACCTTGTCTACACTAGACCTCCATCTACTAGGTTCCTACCGTTCACGAATACTGTATATCCAGGGCCAGCCTCCTGCCATAGTCTCTGGTCCTCCCTCCTGGTCCATAAAATTGGTAACTCTGAACAATCACATCCTCTGGGCTCTCACTCAGATTCACCCAGCAGCCATCAGAGAGTGCTGCCCTTCCTTGAAGCAGGATAAAGCCCTAAATCACATTCTTCCTCACTACTGCATTGCAGCAGATAACTGAAGTGTGAGTGCCCTCTACCCTCCTTCTGGAAAATGACACTTTCTTCAAGTCTTACAAAGATTCTCTCTCTCTCTCTCTCTCTCTCTCTCTCTCTCTCTCTCTCTGTGTGTGTGTGTGTGTGTGTGTGTGTGTGTCTCCCCCCTCCCCTCCCCACCACCACCACAACTAGACCTGCAGTATCCTGCTCTCTGTTAAATCCAAACTTCTAAGATTGTATTTCCAAGGCTTCCTTTTCAGTGTTCTTCTGCCATTTACTCTTACTACTAACCTTCTGTGTCTCTCTGCTTGACCAGGACAAATCTTTCCCCACACATGCACATCTTGCTGGCATTAACATCAGCCCTCACAGACTCTCCCTCTCTGCCTAGAACACGCTCTTTCCAAACCCTGTTCAGCATGACCCTCCTTCCAGAAGCTTCTCTGGCCACACTTATAGATAGATATCTGATCTCTCCAGCATGCTCTTCCTTGCCCCTGCTCTCTCCTCATTACTATCCAGTGGCATAACTCGGGGGCCTAGAACTTCGCACTGGGAGAACACCCCTTTAGGAAAGAGGGTAAGAGTAGTTGTGTGGTGAGGTGGAGCAGAGAAGCACAGCTTCTGCCTGGTGATGCTTTTGGCTTGCCTCTCTTTCCCCAGCTGAAGCCTGAGGTACAAAGAGTTAACTGGCCACAACCAAGGAAGTACCCCAGGGTCTACAGCCCAGCTTGGCAACGTCAGAGATATGAAATAAGAACTGTGGTCCAAATCTCTTTCACCGCAACAAAGTGAAAGTATAAAGGAAGTAACCCACGTCGGCTGAGACCAAGTGCATGCATGATCTGTGACATTTACAATTTGCTCCAGCGTCATCCCCTTGATGTGTGACATCTGAACAGACAGACAACACAGAGTTTTATTACTTCCACTGCTTTACTGAATTTGGAAAATAAGTCATCTAATGCTTTGGCAGTAGGCACCATGACACGATACTCAAACTGCAATAACTACATTTAAGGCTGGCCTGCAGAATGGAGGAGTGGGACGATAGTCAAAGGACAGAATCGTGTATACACCAGGACTTGTCTCGGGAGGATGGGGAAGGATCCATGAAATGCCCTTGTACTATAAGCTCCCAGAGAAAGGAATGTGCTGTATTTGCTATCATTTTCCCTGTACTGTCGAAATCACTACACAGATGGATTCTCTATAGCTTGGGTTGGGTCTAAAGTGAGAAACTGGATGGTCCCGCAAATGGAAACCACACAAAGTTTCTAAGTGAGAAAGACTGGATTCAGTCTATTGAAGATCAGATTTCAACTAAGTGTAAATGAACACAAAGGCAAATTCCAAATTGGAAAATTTAGGCGCCACAGAGACTCTTTGTGCAAAAGAATTTAAGCAAAAGCAACATTTCCCCCATAAATTATTAACACCACCACCACACCCCCAAATCACCACGCATTCATTTACACACAGTGCAAGACAATGGTGGCAAATAGAGAACGCCCCTCTCTGGAAATTCACAATGAAGGGCATGTTGTGCATATTTCCCCACCTGCCAAAATAAGTAAAAAATACATAAACTATGAATCAGTAAGGCTATTCCTAAATCAGAAATGAACTGTCATAGCAAGGGGATGTCAAGATCCCAGATGGCTTCATAGTTGACAGAAAGTTAGAGTAGAAAAGACCTCATTTTCCAGTGTTGGCAAGATTAGGGAGTATCTTCTGTACACCATCAGTCAGCCTGGGAAAACTGTGCCTTCTTGGCATTTTGTATGATTGTTTCCCAGTTCAAGCTACATCTTCACCTTGGGCCATGGTCCAATTAATAGAGCATCTTTTAGGACTTCCTTCCATGCCCCCAAACACACACACACACACACACACACACACACACACATACACACACACACAAATCCACCACACCTTGAAACAGTAAATCCAGTTTGCTCAATTATACAGATCCAGTTAAATATTTGCTATAGAGATTAATACAGATATAGATACTAAAATATAATAATAATAATAATAATAATAATAATAATAATAATTCTCAGTCTTGGTCTGTGCAGAAAAGGAAAAGAGAAAGAAACCATTTCAGTAGTAATAAATGTGTTACTTCTCCCCTGGGAAAAGAGAAGTTAAGGTCAGGCAGCTTCCCTGAAAGGTTGGAAAGAAAGCTGAAGTAACCAAATTCAGCTCATACTAAAGAAAATAAATATCCAAACTTATCTCCCAGGAGTCTTCTGAGAACAACCTCACCAAATGGATCACTTACCAGTCATCTTCCCACCTATGATCATACTTTGTACTATATTCTGTTTGAACGTTACTTAGAAGAATCCTTTCTAGGGGTGCCTGGGTGGCTCAGTCAGTTAAGAGTCTGACCAGCTCAGGTAGTGATCTCATGGTCCATGAGTTGGGGCCCCATATTGGGCTCTGTGCCGACAGCTCAGAGCCTGGAGCCTGCTTCGGATTCTGTGTCTCCCTCTCTCTCTGGCCCTCCCCCTCTCCCAAAATAAAATAAACGTTAAATTTCTTTTTAAAAGAGAGAGAGAGAAGAATCCTTTGTAAAATAAAAATTCCTTAGGGTAGAACCTGCTTCATGTTCTCTCAATGAGGCTAGAAACCCTTATTCTGCAAGTAAATATTACTAGGGGCAACTAAGACTTGAACTTGAAGGCATGGCAGCCCCAAACTGTCTTCTCACTAGACCAAGAGGAGACACAGCCACCTCCTCCAACTCATCTACCTCCTACCCTACCGCCCCCAGTACTGCACCTCTCCCATCCCATCCTACTCTGGCAGAAGCTGAATTCCGAGTCAGCAAAAACCCATCCTGACATAGACTAACACACTCCAGACCAAATGTATGTATGTAGACAAAATCCACCCACCCAAATGCAGACCAAAATCTATGTAGATGTAGACTAAGACATTTTTGCTTCCTTCCCTCAATATCTATGGACTCCCTGCTACATGCAGACATGATACTAGTAATATTGTGCCATTATTCAGGTAAACAAGCAGACAGCCAGGCTTTCTCTAGAGGCTGTATAGACTCCATATCATCTAGTACCATTCTGAGATGGTTGTGAACAAGGTGTCTTCTGCGAAGACAGAGGTAAAACTGGTGTTCCTCATTCATAATCTGACCTCATTTACAGGTTTCGTTTCTGTCAGAATCCAGTTTTGGAAATTCTTAACACTTCTGTCACACCAAAACAAAATGATCAACTTCGACAAATGAGACAAGCCTGAGCTTCCGCTCCTAGAGGTCTTCAGAAACTACATGGGCCACAGGAAGAATCACAATTAGATTTTCCAGGGGCACCTGGGTGCCCCAGTCGGTTAAGTGACCAACTCTTGATTTTGGCTCACGTCATGATCTCACGGTCATGAACTAATGGTCGTGAGATTGAGCCCCATGGTGGACTCCATGCTGACATGAAGCCTGACCAGGATTCTCTCTCTGCCTCTCTGTCTCTCTCTCAAGAAAATAAATAAATAAACTTAAAAAAAAAACCATCAGATTTTCCAAACAAGAATCAGAAAGAAAGCTGGGGGAAGCCACCAAAGAGGCACAATTAAGGGATTCAAAAGTGATGGGATACATTGATGTTAACAGTGAAAATTAATTTCTTCTCTACTTCTTCCTAAGATTCTCTACTCCCAACCTCTCTCAACCCCAAATCCTGTCAATCCAGAACACCTAATAAAAGTCCTCAGGAAAAAACAGTAGAAGGAAATCCATCTGCCTATCCACCTATTTTCCAAACTACAACTGTAAGGGTGGGATAGCCTTTATCTACAATGAGTACTGAGTCACACTCATTTTTTCCAAGATGCTTTGCTAAACAGCTGGTCCCCCCCCCCCCCGCCAAATCCTTCCTTTCCTGGTAAGTACAGAATCTAGAAATCCATCCAGTGGTCCCATCTATCACTATACCCTGTCTCCTCTTTGAGACGAGCAGTTGTGAGTGGTCATAGCGCACGGCTCCTTCTTCCATGCACCTCCTCCCAATATACACCCTCAGCAATACATATACTTCACACAAGGTGGCCTAGGAAAGGCGGACTATCTCTCTGGTTATCTTCCCTCATATCTTTATTTTTTTTTAATTTTTATTGTTTATTTATTTTTGAGAGAGAGAGAGAAAGCACAAGCAGGGAAGGGGCAGAGAGAGAGGGAAATGCAGAATCTGAAGCGGGCTCCAGGCTCCAAGCCATCAGCACAGAGCCTGATGCGGGACTGAAACTCCCGAGCCATGAGATCATGACCTGAGCCGAAGTCAGATGCTTCACCAACTGAGCCACCCAGGCGCCCCTCCCTTCATATCTTTAAATGTATCCTTCTGTCCTCCCATGTAAGTACTTGACTGTCTCCTTCTCTTTGTCCTCTCTCACCAAACTGTGCTGGATTCCTGTCATAGCCCCACATAGCTGCCCCACACTCTCACCATCTCCCTTGTTCAGTCAATTTGTTTTGTGTTGTTTTGCTGTAGGAAAGATACCAGATTGTCTGCGTCATATGAAAGTTGTACCATGTCTCAAAGTCCTGAGTTCTTATCCAAATATAGATCAATATGAGTCCTCCATCAAGACCCATCTCGGGGTACCTGGCTGGCTCAGTCAGTAGAGCATGAGACTCTTGATTTCGGAGTCATGAGTTTGAGCTCCACATTGGGCATAGAGATTACTTAAAGACGCTTTTTTAAAAATTAAACAAAAAAGGGACACCTGGGTGGCTCAGTCGGTTAAGCGTCCGACTTCAGCTCAGGTCATAATCTCGCAGCTGGTAAGTTCGAGCCCCGTGTTGGGCTCTGTGCTGACAGCTCAGAGCCTGGAGCCTGCTTTGGATTCTGTGTGTGTGTCTCTCTCTCTGTTCCTCCCCCACTTGTGCTCTGTCTCTCTCTCTCTCTCTCTTCCTCTCTCAAAAATAAATAAAGAGTAAAAAAATTTTTTAATTAAACAAAAAAGACCCACCTGCCTCACCCCAGCTCATGCATCAGAATGTACAACAAAGAGCCTCCGCCACCACTTTTTTAAGGGACGCTCTTTATCCCTATTTCCTTGTTGTTTCTAATCCCCAGTCTGCTTTGTGATTTCTGCAATAACAAAATAAAAAGGGACAAAGATAAACCAAAAGAATATAATCCAAAAATCATTTTTTATCAATTTGGAATATGCTTGGAAAGGAAATTCACTTTTCCACATGATTTTGCTTAAACTAAGGTTAAAATGAGCCTGCTTCTGGAGGCACATAACACATATCAATTGATAATGGAGAAAAGGTGCCCAAAAACTGCTAGAGGGGAAGATAAAGACAAGCTAGAAAGAAACACTTGCCACATATAATCAATAAAACCGGCGTCATGCATAGATAAGTGTTGTCTGGGCTTCTGGCAAAGGGGTACTGCCCACAGGGTACATGACTGGGGTCGGGGGAGCCTGGGTGGAGAACAGTATAAGATTCCAAGAGCCTTAGAAATTAAAGAGGTGCAAATACGTTTTGCAATAACAGCAAAATGTCTCTTGGCGACCCAGGAAGCCAGTCCTATTTCAGGCTTCTCCTCCAAGCCTTTATCAATCAATAAATATGCCTATCATGTACATAAAATTGATAGATTCCAAGAGAGAGAACAGAGCCATCAAGTTGCAAGGTTTATTTAGCACTGGCTCATTTACAATATATTTGGGACCTCAGACAAGACTCCATACAGTGTTTTAAAGACCACTAGGCAGCCACACCCCAGTGGAACTCAGCAATCTTTCCTCCTATAGCCTGACTTGGCTTATAATCAATCCCCACCACAGCTTGTTTACATTAGATAAGAAAGGCAGGGAGATACCTTCAACAGCTGTAAAAATAGATATCTAGCTGCTTGAGCATGGAGGAAGAAGACCCACGGACCCTCTCTCCTTATGGTGGGCCACCTTACCAAACAGGACCTGCTCTTCTGCGAAGCCCACGGCAACACCCCCGCCCCACGAAGATATGACACAGAGGCTTTCAGAATCTCCAGTGAGAAAGCATGACAAAACATGACAGAGGCAGCAGAGCCAGGTGGAAGAACCTTCATTCCCTCAAAGAACACATCTAAGCATACTATGTGCTGGGCCCTGTGGGAAAGACAAAGATGAACAAAACAAGTTCTGGACCAGGTCAGGAAGGAAAGGCCAGGAAGGAGGGCAGGGCAAAGAGGTGGGAAGGGACGCTGAAGGAGAAGCGCCAGGGACTAACCTCCCCTAACTCGTTTTCTTCAGCAGAGCTAAGAACCTTTCTGGTCTAGAGAACAGAGTCTTGGCCTCCCAATCACTCTGACCCCAGCAAAGCCACCTGCCCTTCCCAAACTTGCAAGGCCACTGGTCTGCACCCCCCAATCCAAGTCTAGCTTGGGCACCAGCAAATAACCTCTGCTCACACCCCACAGGGCCTGGACAGCCAGTGGCACTCCAAGCCCAGACTTCTTCCTCTCTGGCTCGGTCCCAGTGTTCTTGCCAACTCCATAAACATGAGAAATCACTTACCTATGGGTTTTTTCTACCTCAGAGGTGAGACATCTGAGAAGAAAGTGCAAGCTAAACCCAGGGAGAGGTAAGAAGCTTGGCCAAGCAGAGTCAGGATATGGAGCTGAGTTTAGGGGTGGGCGGGCGCTGGAGGGGGTATGGGGGCGGGGCTCAGGCAGGCGGGGTGGGGTGGGGTGCTTTGGGAAGAGTGAAAAGTGTGAAGAAGGTGGCTCAGCCCCCTTCTAGGAGGAAAGCTAGAGGTGGGCAAGGGAAGACTAGCGGGGCCCTGTCTGGGCAGCAAGATGTGAATTTAAATTTTTTTTAAGTTTATTTCTTTATTTTGAGAGAGACAGAGACAGTGCAAGTGGGGGAGGGGCAGAGAGAGAGGGAGAGAGAGAATCCCAAGCAGGGTCCCAGCCACCAGCACAGAGCCTGATGTGGGTCTTGAACTTACGAAACCGCAAGATCATGACCTGAGCTGAAACCAAGAGTCAGACGCTTAAACGACTGAGCCACCCAGGCACCCCTAGGTGTGAATTTAGAAGTAAACACTCTTGGGGTGCCTGGGTGGCTCAGTCGGTTAAGCATCTGATACCCACTCGGGTCATGATCTCAGGTTCGTGGGTTGGAGCCCTGCATTGGGCTCACTGCTTTCAGCATCCGGATCCTCTGTCTCCCTCTCTTTCTGCCCCTCCCCAACTTGCCCTCTCTCTCTGCTTCTCAAAAATAAACACTAAAAAAAAGAAGAAGTAAACACTCTTTCCAGGGTCCTGGGCACGGAGGAGGTCCCAGTTGACCGGAGAGTGTGGGGAGCCAGTGGAGCCCAGCCTGTGGTGAGTTGGGATCCCAGATCCAGCTAAGGAACCCACTCAAGAGTCCTTTAAACAAAGATAGAAGCACCCACCAGCCACCTCGCCCGGTTATCCTACTAGGTTCCTCTACTACCACCATCCATCCCTACCCCCTCACCCGCATTTCAAATCGCTCCAGAAATAAAACTAAAAGGGAACTGGCACAAGTTCACCACCAGGGATTTCCTGAGACAGTCATTCAGCGTTCATAGCATATTCTAACAGAATGTGCATTGAGCATTGTGCTGCAAGAAATAAAGAAACAGATACAGTCCCTGCCCGGAGAGCTTCCTGCTCTAGACATTCAAAGCGTAGGGCTTCCAACATGCTGAAAGAGCGACCAGAGGAAGGTGCCTCCTCCTTCCCTGAGCCTTAGTCTTTAAACAGAGGCAAGAATTCTCAGAGATGGAGAAGGTGGGGCCTATCTAGAGACCGAGGGCTAAATGCACAAGTGAGTGGCCCAAGAAGCCATCAGTGTCAGGGAAAGGGGGCACCACTGCCTTTACTTGGTAGTGCTGAGATTCTTCTACATCCTAAATCAGGTGTGGTAAAGACTGGGGTGGAGGTGGAGGGAGGCGAGAGGAGGATAGCGGCAGGACCGTCAAGGGACGGAGTCTATACTAACTATACTAAGACAGAGAATTGAAATTGGAGCAGAAAGGATTGCCCCAGATCCCAGAAAGAACCTCCAACTGAGGAAAACCTTAAAATCACATGGACCCTGCCCAACACATCTCCATTAGGCATGGACCAAAGGTATTAATTGAGCACCTCCTTTGTTCCAGGCACTATGCTGGGTAGTGGATGAGTGGCCCAGCCAGGACTACGGAGCCAAAATTCCTAGGGGCAAAGGAGACAGGCAGGAATTGGAAGGATGACTGTAATGACAGAACAGTAGGGGAGGGGCATCTGGGTGTTTGATTTATGTCTGTTCCAACAGTCCTAGGCTGTCTTCCCCTGCCTCAAGCTGGGATTTTCCCAGATGTGCATCTGCTTGAGGGAAAGAAGGGCGGGTAAAGGGGGAGGGTCTCCGTGTCCTTGCATCTGGTCCCAAGAGCAATCCCTTCCCCTTTTCTCCCTGTGCTATTCACTGCCTGCTGGGTAGAGGGTGGGAGGCTGGGGGAAATGCCAGGGCCCCCAGATAATCACCAGGTAATGAAAAGAACTGGCCCAGGGCTGGGGGGGGAATGCAGAGGATGCGAGGTTGGGGCCATAAATCTCTCCCAGAGGAGGGGGTACAGAATGGGGGGACCTGGCAGTTGGAGCCCATCCAGGTGATTTCACACGAAGTATCTGCACCTTGAGGGGCGGGAGGAGGGAAGTGGAGAGGAGGCAGGGATGTGAGCTAGAGGCAGGGAAAGAGACAGAGATAAGAGAAGCAAGGAAGAGAGAAGGAAGGGAGGGCCAGAGAGGGAATGAGGATGGGGGAGGCAGCAAAATTAGAGAGACCGGAGGAGATGTGGATGGAGAAACTGAAAGGCACACACGGTGAACCTCATAAAGATGTGATGGGAAGAGAGACCCTCAGAGACTGAGGGAGGGAAGCAGGGAGGGAGACAGGGAGAAGGAAAAGCTGAGGGCAGGCGCAGTCCTGGAAAATCGCCGACCAAAATATATTTGGAGTCAGACAGACAGAGAGACGGATAGACAGACAGATCTGCCTGCATGACGGAGATAAAGGTGAAGGAGGCAAAGTAGGAACAAAGAAAACAGGGAGGCAGTGAGGAGGGGGGAGGGAGCAAGACAAAGAGAGAGAAGGAGGCAAGTGTGGAGCAGGAGGAGGGAGCGAGGCCGGGGAGGGGGATATATATTTTCTTTATGATTCTCTTCAATCTCACTCGGCTCGCTGCTGAGCCGGTTCTCCTCTCAGGTGCTGCTGGGTGGCGGATGTGCCCAGAAAGCTGATAGGGTGAAGCCGCTGCCATCACTGCCCCAGGCTCCCTCCCAGTGCCAACCTGGGGATCCCAGAGACCGCTACTCGGATATAAAAACTGCCTCCCTTACCCTCCTCCCCAAAATGCTGCAATCAAAGGAGGCCTGAAGCTCGGCCCTAAATTTTTGAGAGTGAATGCAGCCTAGCACGACCAGCGCGCAGGGGGAGTGGGGGCCAAGGAGAAAGTGAAACAGAGGCAGGCAGACAAGGGAGGCAGACAAGGTCTGGAGAAAGTGTTGGGGACAGACTGGGGTTAGGGATCACTTGGAGAAGAGTGAGGAGAGGGTGAGGACGGGGACAGTGTCTGCATTGAGAGCTACATAAGCACCATGCAACGTAGAAGCAAAATAAGATGCTGGTGACTGTCCGTTAATTTGGAATCAACAATTTAGACACATTCTGAGCAGTCACGATCAATGCCTTTAAGCAGCTCTTCACTAAAGGCCCCCACGAATATACATATGAAATCCACAAAAGGAGAAACTGAGACAGAGAGCAGAAACCTTGAGGCCAGTGTACATGAGTGAATCTAGGTGTTAAGGGACCAGTGAGAAAGCAACCAGCCAAATTTCTGAAGACCTAACACAGCATGGCAAGTGGGACCCTGCCTTTTGCCCCCAAGCTTCCTCGGGGCTCTGCAAAGCCCAGCTCCCCTAGCTCCCCTGAGGGGCAAGGGAGACCCTAAGAACATTAACTCAAGCGATCTAAAGAGGAATTGTTCTACTCACCCCCTTCCCTGCCAGCCACATTTTCAGGTCCCAGAGGCCAGATGTCTGGTTATAGGTAGAGCCTAAGGAGTCTCTTTAGCAGCAGGAAGAACCTATCACAGCTGGTTTGGGCCTCCCAGAGCTAAGCTCAGAGGCTTCAGGACAAGAACTGAGGTCACTTTCCTCTTCCTACACCCGTTCCAAAGCGGTATGGGTAGATAGCCAGATGGCCACCAGGGAACAGAGTCAGAAGGACTCCACAAACCAAGGAAAAAAGAGGACTCGATTCCCAGAGTCTCTGGCAACAGCTCGGTAGGCCAGTATATCTGGAATAGGGACCAAAGCTGGGCAGCCCAGGCTCCAGGCCGGCCAAAGGACCCCCGAGGCAGCTCTACACCTATTTTGTTGGCTGGGTCACACAAAAAGCCGGCAACTAGGAAGCCCTGCAGTACCAGAGGGGACCGCTAGGGAGTGCTCGCCAACAGCCAGGCTCCGGAGAGGCAGGGGTAGGCTGACTTGTAGGAGACCGGAAGACAATCGATCAGAGTCGCCCTGGCAACCGGGCTGAGCCCGAGACAGACAGCACGTCGATAATGAAATCATCGTTAAATGACTTCAAGCCCTAATTAATAATCCGGGCCAACCGAGGCCATGCCTGACTGGGGTCGGGGGGGGGGGGGGGGGATGTCATTGTTGGGGGAGCATTGGAAGCTTCTGGACAATTAATCAATTAATCCACTCACTCAATAATTGGCTCCTTTGTCCTCTGCCGTGCCCCCCTCCCCCACCCCGTCCACCTCTGACTGTGGAGAGGGTAAGATGAGATGCGGTGCTAATCGTTTCCAAGGGCCACGGGGCCTCCCTCTCTCTTTTATATCCACTTGTCTGTTTCCTGGACCAACTCACAAAAGCCTTCAGCAAGATTGGACTTCCCTGGTGCTCTTCTACAAAACCCACCAAAGAGTGAATATTCTAGAACCTGGAGCCCTAGCTGTCTAGGTACCTCCCCATACCCCCCTACTCCTTATCCCATCTCATCCCCACCCCGGTGCACATGCACACACAGACACATCAGCCACCCACAGCCTACCCTGATGGAGTAAAGAGCACTGGAGTGAGAGTCATGGGAGTCAGGTAAATCCCAGTCACAACAGCCCACCCTCAGATACGTGACTTGGAGCAGGTTGCATGCCCTCTCCGAGGCCTCAGTTTCCCCATCTGTTACCTGAGGAGCTCCAACTGCTAGCTATGACTCCTTCCTGTCCTGTCATCTATTATACTAATCATGGGACCTGGATCATCTCCCAGTCCTCTCTACTCAGTTTCTTTATTTCAGGGAGGGAAGAGGGGGGTGGGAAGGAATGCCAGGTACCGATTTCTCAAGCGCCTCTTCCCCAAGGAACTCACCTTGAGAGCTGGAAAGGGGGAGATGCCAGATGGCAGAAGAGTGGATGGAGGGATGCTTCCCCAGCCCATCCCCCACCTGCCCAGTCATTCTGGCCTGCCCACCCACCTTGCTTATTGCTCTCCACAACCCCCAGCAGGAAATGAAAAAGGTACAGGAAATTGCACTTTAAATCCCCCAGCTCCTGGCTCCCTCCACCAAGCCAGGGAGCTTGGGAGGGACTAACCTCACAGACCAGGCTTTCTGTTTGTAATTAGTAAGCAGCTTAGGAGGAGACAGGGCTCCCTGCCGAAAGCGCCCCTCTCTCCAAAACAGTTAAGTGGGTTATCAAAAAACCTGGTGTCAGGGGAGAGCATTTGGGTTTAGGGAGAAGGAATCCGAGAAAGATAAAGAGAGCCAGTGAGACACCTGGACTGGACAGGTGATAGATGGCCTTCTTTCTGGAAGAGCTAATTCGAGCGCCACCTGTAGCACGGCGAAACATGTGTAGCCAAAGGCTGGGGATGGGGAGTGAGGGTAGAAAGAGAACCCTCCAGCAAAGTCCTGCAGAGAAGACCAGGGAATAAAACCCACCAGATCGATCCCACCCCCATGGACACTTAGAAGTTTAATAAAGTTCAGAATGTCCAGGGCTTACATGTAATTAAAGCCAGGAGCTGAGTAATTACATTTCTTCTCCAAGTTCTACCCTTTACTCTCCTCCTCCCCCACGTATACACATCTCTTATGAAAGACATTCAACAAGATCCTGGATTTTAGAAATTGCCCCCACTAAAGAGATGGGCTTAATTTCAGCAAAAGAAATTTAGAATACACCTTGGGAAGGATTTCCTTAGAGCTAGGGTTGGTAAATGCTAGAACAAGAGAAACACACACACACCAAACAGGAAGAGGAAAGCCGTCTCTTGACTGCAATTTCTTTTCATGTGGGATTGACCTCCAGATGATGTATCCCCACGCCAGGGAACGAAATATAGTCTCTCTAAACATTAGGAAAATAATTCCCTGCTGACCCTTAGCTCCAGGAGGGAGACGATTGTTTCTCTCCCCCAGTCATGGCAAACATTCTGAAGAAGAATTACACAAGGTAAGAGCCCCACAAGTAGACACCTCGTTTGCTGTCCTGTCCCCCGAGGCCTCCCTCTCCAGTTTGATCTCAACCTCTCTGCACCTCTCACTGTCCATTCTTTGGAATTGCCCTGTGAACGCACCCTAGGGGGAAAAGAAGGCATCCCAAGGGAGGAGAAGAACAGGGCCCTGTTCTCTGGAATGTGAGACTAGAGAGACACACACACAAGACAAGAAACCCTGGCAGAGGGGGGGGAAACTGCATATAAGTTAATAGAGTGTAGCCACATCCTTCAAGTGCTGAGGGACCTACGGAAAGGAGACTGGAAACAGAGATTGAAAATATAAAGCAAGATCAGAGGGAAGGAGATGCCAGATTCAGAGGCGGGGGGGGGGGGGGGGGTACAAAGGGCTTGGGAGACAGGAGGCCGACGTGCTCAGTGGATATGTGGAGAACAAGTTGAGAAGATAGCAAAGTATATTTGAATTTACAAATCTTTACAACTGTACACAGTTCTTTTGCAGAAATCTCATTTTATCCTCAATAAGTAACTACAGAAGCAGGTGTTGGTATTGCTGTTTTACAGATCATGAAACTAAGGCACAGAGAGGTTCAGCAACTTGCCTCAAGTCACAGAGCTGGTCAGGGGCAGAGCAAAGAATCAAACAACTGCATCGTGGCGCCTCCCCCCTGCAGTTTCTGCCCTGGGAAGCAGCCAAGCTTGCGGCCTAGTTGTGTAAGGGAGACATTACTCCCCAGAGGGCAAAAGACATGCCTCCCTAGTACCCTTTCCAACATATTCTGCCCAGGGAAGCTTTGCCAAGTTTAGGCCTTATCTGTGAAGTGGATGTAGTATCTTCCTCTCCGAAGACGAAAGGCGAAACCAGATCCTTTACTGAAGATTTTTTTAGCTTTAAAACACATCATTCAATCCACGGAAGGGGTAGGTAAAGAAGATAGGATAAAGGTCTCAAAGCCTTCAGTCTTCTCATTACCCTTCCCTATCCCCATCCCTGTCTCCTCTCCCTTTTTCTGTCTACTGACCCCCAGAGGCCTCTTCCCCACGTTTCATGGCCTGAGCAGCTGTCTCCACCCAGCCATGGCTCACTAGCCTATGAAATCCAGGCTCATTCATCCTCGCAGCATATGAGGACACATCAAGGCCAGGGAAGTCAGCCTAGCTTCGCAGCATCTTGCTGGCCCAGCCCAGGGTCACCGTGGAGCTACAACCATGGTACATCTTACATGGCTGCCTCACATCCCCACCACCACTGCCACCCCGTCACATGCCACCCCTGGACGGCCAACCCAAGCTCTCTGCCCCTCTCTCCAGCGGACCCTGCTTCCTCCATCCTTCTGCTTCCCTAGCACACATCCCCCAATACACACACACACACACACACACACTCACACAAATGCACACCCACACATTTCCTCCTCACCTGTCTCCAAGGTTCACATCTCCAGTCCCAAGATCATGTGCTTGCTGAGAGCTCTGGCTTAGCTGATCCTCTCCTCTCCATTTTCCCACTCCTTGCTAACTAAATGGATATCAGTCTCCTTATCTTCATGGAAAACTTCTAGACTTCTGTCTTCCTCCATCTTCCCTCCTTTGGTCATTGCCAGCTCCAATCATCTGAGGTATGGGGCCTGGTCCCATTGCTCTGAATCAACTCAGATCACCTACATTTGCTGAGGGAGCACCCAGACGGGTGCGCCTCTCTGTCTTGGCTCTAAGCCTCATCTTACCAGTGGCCCAGGGGCTCCCGCAGGGCAAGGCCCCTTCTCCTCCCTTGGGATCTCCCTTCAGTGCCCAGCACACATAGAGAGGGTAGAGTGTGTGACTCAGTGATTCCACTCCCTGGGAGAAAGGAGGGAACTGAGAAAGAAACCCAAGCAGGGACAGAGTTCTAAGCCTACACTGCCCTATGAGGCTTTGTGTCAGGGAAGCAGCAGCTGGAAAGAATGGATCTCTAGTGGGGTAGTGCTTTCTTCTAGAAATTCCAGGGCACCTTTAGGTGTGTGTGTGTGTGTGTCACATGCATGAAAGGGAGAAGAGGACATAGGCCTGAGGCTCCAGGAGTCCAGTTCCTGTCTGGAGATGAGAATTTGGGGGGAGCTGAACTCCCAGACGCACTGCAGTGCCCAGCAGACACAGGCCCGGGACTGCATAGACAGAGGACTGCAGGGACAGCACTGCCACCGCAGGATGAAGGCAGGTTGGACTTTGGGCAGCCTCCATCCTCCCTGGGTTTGAATTTGCTCCGGCCAGTGCACCCATTCACATGGTTTCCTGTGTTCTGTGGTTCAATCCAATCCCCATCCTCCCTTCTTGTCCACACTCACAGGCATTTCCTGTGTTCAGACTTCAGAGCATTTGTTAGGTTGAACCGTGTGAAATTCCTGATATTCAAGCGGTTTGGGCTTACACAGTCTATTACTTTGGTTCTTCTTGCCTCTAAATGTTGTTTTTAACTCCAGTCTAAGGAGACAGGGGAGCAGATGTGAGTACATACTATGTGCCGAGAATGTTGTGTTCCTTACCCCGGCGCCAATTCTCACTGCAATCCCATTATGCCCCTAAAATTATGTCCCACATTTTACAGGTGAGTGAGTCCAGGTGAAGAGGCTACATGGTGAGGAACAGGGCTAGGATTCACACTCAGCCCAAGACTAGCTTAACCACTGTCCCCCACGACTTGGGAAGAAGTCCTGAAAGAGACTGGGAACCAGCAAGCAATGCCTGAAGCTTCCCAGCAGGAAGGGAGAGGAAGAGACAGGCCAAACTTGAACTCTGGCTGGGCCGGAGGAGCCCCCAGGAAAGGGGGCGGGGGCAAAGCCCAGGGACCACACCTGAAACCGGGAGAAGAGCCAGTCGGAGAAAGAACGCGGGCAGAAACACAAGCAGAAACAGACCGAGGGGCAGGACTGGGACTGGGAGCCGGCAGAGCGCGGAAGGGCGGAGGAGAACACGGCGGGGAGGGCGGGGAGGGCGGGGGGAGGGGGGGGGAGGGTGGTCCGGGCGGGTGTAAACAGCCCCGAAGGGCAACGACGCGGTGGAACCGGGCTACAGGGTCTCCCACGCCAAGGAGGGAACGATAGCTGGGGCCTGGGGAGGAAAGATAAAGTCCAGGCGAAAAGTCTGAAAGCGGGAGGGCGGGAGAGACCCCGCGGAAGAGATATGGAGACTGCGGCAAAGAGAGGGATCGAGGGCCAGAGGCAGCGGCAGCGCGCGGAGAGGGGGAGCTGGAGTCCGCTGCAAAGAGTGGGAGAGGGAAAAGAGGGGAGGGGGGAGAAAGGAGGAACAGCTAGGCCCGAAAAAGAAAGCCGGGAGCTCGCACCGGCCGGCTGGCGTGGGGAGGGACCTTCATCTCAAGGACACTGAGAAAGGCAGATGGATGGCGGAGAAGTGGGGGAGCGGCGGCCCCCGCGGGGCGGGCACCGGCCCAGCCGCGCCGCGCCCCCCCCCCCCGTGGCCGGCCCCGGCCCCCGACGCCCCGGCTCGGCGCCCCGCAGACCCCGAACGCGCCCCCGCCCCCGGCCCTGCCCGGTCCGCGCTCGTCGACGGCATGAAATTGGCTGCAGCCGTAATGAGTCCGCGCCGCGCGGAGGAGGCTGAGGGCCCGCCAGGGAGCCCTGCGCGCCTCGTTTAGCTTGTTTATTGTTCAGGCCTAATTAAAACGTTCCACCGCGCTGCGTTTACATCCGCCCCCCGCTAATGAATTCTCGGCCGCCGGGCGATTTCGGAAACTGCCGCGGGCCGGAAGGGGGGTGGAGGTGGCGAGACTGGGGAGGGTGCGAAGGAGGGGGCGCACACACACACACACACAGACACACGCACACACCCCCTTCCGCGGCCAAAGGAGCGATTAGGCATCCGGTGATTGGCTCCGAGGTCCGAGGGAGCGCCCCCAGCCCCATCGCCCCCAGCCCTCGCAGGCGTTTGGAGGTGATGGAAGGCAGGGACGCAGGACTCGGAGGAGGGGTGCGGAGAGGGAGCTTAAGAGTGAATGTGCGTGTCCTTCTGTGCGTGGTAGGCCTATGGGTGCCTGAGAGCGTGTGCGCGTGTGGGTGCACCTGCTCAGAGGAGCGGCCTGTGCGTGTAGGGCTCTGCCTGCCTGTCAGCCCTCTAGCTCCGTGCGGGCTTCTCCCCCGCGGGAGGAATCTGTGCGTGGTTTACAATGTTTGTGCGTGGTTTACAATGTTTCTGGTCTCTCTGGGCGTAGCCTTTTGCCGTTAGCTGTTTACCTCCTTGTCACGACCTCAGCGAGGGCAGATGGATCCAGTGGAGGGAGAGAGACAGACGGCGATGGTTGAGCAGCCAAGGCCTCCCTGCCGGCCCCACTCCTCTTACAGACACGGGCACGCGCGCGGCACGCGCGCGCACACACGCGCACACACACACACACAAAACACACACTCGCACCCACGGTGCCCTCCACCGCATGCAGCCAAAGAAAATACACAAAAAGCAGCTGAGACACCTTTCACACATGACCACATGGAAACACACAAGTGAACAAACGCGCTCAGACATACCAACATGCCAATCACACGTACAGATGGAAAGACAAGAGCCTGGGGCACAAAGCCACTTGGCACAAAGCCACCCGGATGTACACCCCAAACACACACACACACACACACACACACACACACACACAGGAAGACATGGGAACTTAGTACACACTTCTCCGGACAATCGTGTGCACACACATCACTACCTACCACATGTCAGTGCACTCTCCAATGGGGCCCAATTCCTCTCCTAGAAAATTCAGATCACCCAACCTGGCCATCAAGATCTGCCCCTCCCCATTCCTCTTTATGTTGGTTCCCCAATCAAACTATCCCAAGCCAGCAAAGCTGTCTCCCACCTGGCTTATGGTTTGCTCATCCTGCTTCAAAAGCAACACAGAAAGGTTTTCTTCTTCATTTCCTACTCCATCTTATGCCCCGTTGGGGTTCTCCTTCTACAGCCCACTCATAACTCCCCTCCTCCAGGCAGCCTTTCCTGATGAACTGACTGGCTCTGATTCTGAATTTTAGTCCTTTGCATTTGTTGATCTCTGCTGGGTGAGTATCACAAGGTTACTTTGCATCTAGTTGGCAGGGAGGGGGACTGTAAGCTCCCCAAGGGCAGGACATTTAACCAAGAATTTCTGGCAAATGCCAGGCCTCACTCTTCCAGTACCAGGCCTCAAAAGCTCGTGGGAGAACTACTTCCTGGTTTTAACGAACAGACAGAAAAATTAAATTGGGGCTCCAGCAGCCAATCAGAATGTCTCCTGTCACGTCCTGCAAGCTTCTCCTTCCGAATGGCCTTCCAGAGCCATGGAAGAGGGCACATCCTTTGCTGTGTCCTCGCACATTCACTTTGTTTTTAACTGGAAATACATCTTCCCAGCTCGGTCCTTCCCTTATTCTCCAGCCTCAGAGAAAACGTGGCAATTTTCAAAAATTAGATCCACCCTAAAGGATAAAAATTGGCCTCTGGTGAGGATGCTCAGAGCTGTACTGCAGGCTGTAAAGGCGATCCCCAAGGAGGAATGCCCGGAATGACCCAGGCACCTGCAGCAGCAGTGGAAAGTGCTACTTTGAAGAAGACGGCATGCATTGGAATAGGTTCATTGTACTTAAAAAAGAGAAAGAAGGTGGCCCTAAAAAAAAAAAAAAAACAAAAACACTCTTTGATCCCCTCCCCACCTCACCATAGGGTTGTTTCATCCCAGCTCAACCTCTCTGGGGAGATAGGTGCCCTGCTTGCTTCCTTGTGCCCTGTTCCCTTACTCTGCTTTCTCAACAGCCCTGTGTCTCTCCATGCCCTTCTCTCCCTCCTGCAGTGAGAGGCGCCCTCCCTCTCCCTGTCCTTCACCCACATCTGCCTCCATCCTATCTCTTTCTCGACCTCGGTCTTTCTCTGTCTTCTGTCCATTTCTCTACTCCCTTTTTTGCTCTCAGTTTCTCTCCGTCTGATCTCGGTTGGGGCTCTGCCACTTCTTTCCCATCTCAGTCTTTCTCTAACTGGCATCTTGTTTCTCTGTTCTCCCCCCTCTCCCTCCCCTGCTCAGAGCAGTCCTGCAGAGGGAGGCGTGTGGGGTCTCCTTCAGCACCAGAGGACTCTGGTTCTGAATAGAGTTCTGAACTGCCATGTTCCACACACACACACACACACACACACACACACACGTGCGCACGCGAACCTCTCTTCCCACCAGAGTCCCAGGTCCTAAGAGGCCAGCAGAAATCCCTGACTCAGGGTCTCCCTCCTACTCTCCGAAATTTCTACTTGCCCCTTCTCACTGCCTCAGCCTTGGGCCCCCATCACCTCCTTTCCCTTCTCTATCTCCTCTCCCTCCCTCTCTGTGTGCACTTGTCTCTGGATCTTCTCAGCCCTGTCCTCGTGTCCATGCATCTGTCTCAGGCTCTGGGCCCATGGCTTTCAGAACCCCCGAGCCTGGGTCCAACTCACGTCTCTGAGTCTGTGTCTGCCTCTATCTCTATCCTCTGGGTGTCTCCTTGTGTCTGTCTGTCTCGGGTCTTTCTGCTCTCTTTCCTCTCTCCTCTCTCTGGGTCTGTCTCCCGGTCTCTCTGTCTCTGTTCACTCTGTCTCTTTGACTGCAGGATGCTCTGACGGGCTCTGCCTTCTTAGTCCCACTCTATCGGTCTCGGTTGGCATTTACTGGGCCTTTCCGTCCCTGTCTGTGTGTCCGTCTTCCCCCTTCCCCGCCTCGCAGCGTCGCTGCCCGGCAGTTACGGGGGGCGAGCCGGCGCGGAGGCCTGGGAGAGGACTCGGCGGGCGGCCCTTTGTGTGGAAGATTGACGGCTCGCCGCGCAGCCTCCGCAACGCTGATTAGGATGCAGCGCGGGCTCCGACTGCAGCATTCTGCTCCTCACCGAACATTCTCCACGACTCCATATACTGATCCCCTCCCTTCCTGCGACGCCGGCCGCTCAGGTCCTGAGATTTACCCTTCCCCCTCCCCAGTTCGTCCCCTGAAAGCCACTGGAAATTCTGGGAGGGCCCTCGAAGTCCCACACACACATACACACACACCCTTTCAGGTATTTCCGCGTGTCGAACCTTCCATGAGATAGGGAGTGAGGAAAGGCAGGGGGCAGACTGGAGGTGCTTTGCCGGAGGGGGCGGGGGTGTGCAGGACAGAGATGAGCCCCCTACATCTACGCGGAGACCCTCCCAGCAGCTCCTTGCACCCCTCAGGCACGCCTAGAGCAACAAGTCCAGGGAGGGCCTACGGCAGGCCCTCAAATACAGGAAGGAGAACAGGAAATACGCATGCCCTCTTTTATCCCCTCATGGCACCTATAACCCTCCCTTGTGAATAGGAAGCTCTCAACAGAATCATTGGCTCGTGTTTCACCAGTTCTCCCACAATTCGCGCCTCAATCAGTGGAATCCAATTCCCTTAAATGTCCCTTCCCACCCCCACCCCCCCCACACACACCCTCACCCCTAGCAACTCAGTGCCCCCAGGACAGTTTCCTTCCAAGCACCCCAGTGATCACCAGACCCCAGCTCAAATCTCACTCATTCCAACCACTCCTCCTCCATCATTTACCCGGTGTCCCTCCCTCCTGCTCTCCTCCCCCCCCACCCCAGTGCAACTTGGCCCACTGGGTTTCTCCCCAAAGACAGGCAGTCACTAATGAGTGTGGAGTACTAGAAGGGGAGGGCCAAGGGCAGCCTGGTGGGTGGGAGGGGATTCCAAAGCTAGCAAATAACGAGTCCTGTCAGCATCTGTCAAATACGCCATCTCCCTCCATCATCCCTGTCTCTTGCCTCCTGGCTCCTGCCAATCCATCTCCCTGCTGACGCTGACGGACTGAGCTCAGGTGCAAATTCGCGGAAGCCTAAATGCATAATGCCTGGTCTGCTCCAGAACCATTTTCTCCGGGAATGTCACTGGCCCCTGCCATCTTTCTTTGAAAATTCCCGACGACCCTGAAGAGCTGGGGTTGTAGATAGAACCCAAGGAGGAAGAGAAATTGCTCTCTCCGCTCAGTTACTTGACCTCAGCCCCTTGTCTGCACTGCACCTCCCCAACAGAACTTAAAACTTCAGGCAATGGAAAAGAGGGTTAAATCTCAGGGAGACTTTTCCAGCCTTTAGGAGGTCGTGAGTACCTCCAGAAACCAGGGGAGATGGGGGAAAAAGTTGGGGTTGGACGACCAAAGATCGCTTCTTGTAATATACGCAATTTCCACCAGGGGGCGGGGGACGCAGCCCTGCGGACTTGAGAGGAACCTTCTCAGCAGCGACCTGCGAAGGGCTCCGCGGCCACAAGAGGGCGGCAGAGAACGACTCTCCCTGCAGAGCCAGCGCTGGGCCCTGGGTGCTGAGATAGGGCTGAACTGCCCAAGCTGAGGGAGTCTTTGGCTCCAGCAAGAACCGATGAACTTCGGGATTGAGGAAATCCCTTCTGCATCCCTTTGCACTGGAATCCCTTATTCTCTTTGGCCCCTGAAGTGTCATCACCCGCTCAAGCCCCCTTCCCTTTAATGGTCCCCCAGCACTGGGGCTGCTGGCACAGTGGCTTTCCCTTATGGTTGTACAGCAGATGACTTCCCAGCTCAGAGAGATGTTGCTTCGCAGGATCCCAGCTGATAACTAGAGCCAGAACTGGAACCTAAGTTTTCTTGATTCCCTGTTCAAGGGTCTTCCCATTTGTGCTGACCACTGCTCCTAAAAGGAAAGCATACTGGGGGTGCCTGGCTGACTCAATCAGTTAAGCGTCTGCCTCCCCATCTCAGTTCAGGTCTTGATCTAAGGGTCTTGCTCTCAGGGTCATGAGTTCAAGCCCCATATCGGGCTCCACACTCAGTGTGAAGCCTACTTAAAAAAAAAAAAAAAAAGAAAAGAAAGAAAGAAAAGGCAAGCATACTTTATAGGCCCCAGTGGGAAGCCAGCTCACAACCCTTGGTTTAAACACTGATGTCAAGGGGCACCTGGGTGCCTCAGTCAGTTAAGTGTCCAGCTCTTGGTCTGGGCTCAGGTCATGATCTCACAGTTTATGAGTTCAAGTCCTGCAGTGTCAGTACAGAGCCTGCTTGGAATTCTCTCTCCCTCTCTCTCTATGCCTCTCCCACTCACGCTCCCTCTCTGTCTCAAAAATAAATAAATAAATAAATAGGTTAAAAGGGGGGGAATTAAAAATAAGAAACCAATGTCAAAGCTAACGCCTTCCCCATGGGATGTATGTTTATATACATAACAGGTGCATATGTATATAAACTCCGTTAACCACAGAGCACGGAGATCTATGCCGTAAATACCTTATAGCACACACCCTCATCCTTGGCACACACACCCCTCTGCCCCTCAGAGCACACACAGCCCCTGCCCCTCTCTTCCTACATCCTGAACTGCAAAAGGAACTTCTCTTCATTCCTATGTTGCACTTTTCCCTGTGTTTGCAGAGGCTCCTCAAAATAGCAGACAGGGAAGCACCCTCCCCATTGTCATCTTGGTCCCTCCTGCCACAGCGCTGTACTCATGGAGGCAAGGGGCCACCCGGGGTCCCCAAATCTCTCTTCTCAGGGATCCCCTCTCTCAGGCCCTTCACTACTCCTCACCTCTCCTGTCCTCTGCTGACCCTTATACTCCTCTTCCATATCCTTCTTGCTATGCTGGCTCTCCTTTAACTTTAGGCTCTGTCCTGTTCTCTTTACCTCCAGTCTTCTGGCTAGCCCTTACTTCTTCCACTCTCCTTGCAGCTAAAGAGTTGACGAAGGTGATAGTGACTGGATTAAATTCATTGATTCAGAAGAATGGAGCCAGTTTGGGGGGGGGGGGTGCAGTAGAGGATGCACATGTCCAATTGTGAGCTGATGGGTTGCATGTGTACATACAGATGTGCTACACCTCCCCCCCCCCAACACATGAACTCCATGCCATTCCCCAAACCAGGACTCCGTCCTTATAAAACAAGACCAAAAAAGCGGGCAAGCCTCTTATCCCAACTTTCATCCCATAGGGAAAAGACAAAACCCGCCCCTCTTCCTTCCCTCTCCCCATGTGCCTCCTTGTCCACTCTGGCTTTTGCAATTTCCCCCTAGACCCTCTGGGCCCAGTCCCCACACACCTTCCCCAGAACGGAAGAGACACCAGACAGAGCCTCCTCCCTGCAAAGGACTGAGATAAACGCCAATCACGTTGGGGCCTCTCACGGTGCCCATTCTGCTATGAATTCCCAAGGTCAAAACCATTCTGGTGTTATTAAAAACATAAATGTTGCATACCAGGCAGCAGGGGAAAAAATTATAAGGCAGCCAGACGAGAGGGAGACGGAGGGGCCGGTAATTGTCTTCGTCTTCCCAGAGTCAAGCTCCACGGGGCTGGAGCCGCACACAGAACATTGCTTTTTAATTTAACTCAGTAAGGTCAGCGGCAGCAAATGAGGCAGGGGAGGAATGGCGCCTCAGAGGGAGGGCGCCAGGGCACAGCCCCCACCCCGAGCCCGCAGAGCCAGGGCTCCAGGCCAAGATCTCCAAGCAGTGACAGAGGAAACAGAGGGGAAATGGCAGGGAGGATCTGGAGACTCTGAGCCCACCAAAAATTGGTGCCGGAGTGGGGATAGGGAGGTGAAGGAGGAGGTGTCACTGTGAGGACTTCTGAGGGACTAGGATTTGGGTGGCGGGAAAGAAAAAGGCTTCCAAGGGACTCTAGGTAAGGCTGATGAAGACAAACATTGCCCCCTATCTTCCCTCCCCATGATACCCACTGTACAGAAGAGAGTAACGAGGGCCATGTTTGGAACTCAGAGCCTCACCTTTCCCCCAGCACCTGTGCATCCTGAAGCCCAAGCAGAGATTCTCCAGTGAAGTGAACCACTCTGTCCCACCTCTTTCATCTCCAAGGATCCAGGGGGGCAGGGGAGAGGAGGATGTAGGAGAAACTGAGGCAGAACTACCCTCCCTCAGAACCTTCCTCAGGTTCCTTTCTCTGGACCGTCTTCCCATCCGCCGTGCTTCTAGCTATGTGGTGGTTCTCTCCATTTCCAGTGCTACAGGAAGGACTGCAGTTAGACCAGAGAAGGGACTTCCCAGATTAGCATCTTGGCCATAACCACACACAGACTAGAGTAGGCAAGGCTAAGGAACCTGAGCTTCTCTGAATAGGCCCAATGAGCTGAACATGAAGATATCAGTGAAGTTGGAGAGGGTGGGACTACTTACTAAGAATGGGGGAGGGGGGTCTTTGAAAGAGCTGGGCAATTGTCAGAAGCAGTGGCATCCAAATACAATTGCGGGGGGTGTCTAGGTGGCTCCGTTGGTTAAGTGTCTGACTCTTGATTTGGGCTCAGGTCATGATCTCACAGTCATGAAACTGATGCCTGCATGGGGCTCTGCGCTGAGCTCTTGAAGACTGCTTAATATTCTCTCTCCCTTGGGACGCCTGGGTGGCTCAGTCGGTTGAGCGTCTGACTTCAAACTCAGGTCATGATCTCACAGCTCGTGGGTTTGAGGCCCGCATCAGGCTCTGTGCTGACAGCTCGGAGCCTGGAGCCCGCTTCGGATTCTGTGTCTCCCTCTCTCTGCCCACCCCCGCTCACATTCTGTCTGTCTCTCTCAAAAAGAAACATTAAAAATAAAAAAAAAAAAAAAGATTCTCTGCTCCTCCCCTCTCAAAAAACAAAACAACAACAAAAAAGACAATGTGGGATTTATTGGGAAGTTCTGCAGGTCAGATATCAACTCCTGCTTTAGTTTCAGACTGTCTCCCTTTTAGGGGTCTTTTGGGGAGGGAGAATTTGAATTGTAGGTTTGAGACTTGAGGACAGAGTTTCAATTATCCCTCTCCATCTAGATGTGTCCTTGCTACTTGGCTTTCCTCCCAGGTTTCTACTCCCCTGTCAATTAGGAATGGAAAGGCTCTCTGAGTAAAACTCCAATGTCAATTAGGAATTCTGAGATCGGCTACCCTGTAATGCACACCCCTACCCGCATCCCCCTCTCCAGCAGGACCCCAACCCTGCAGTTCACAATATGGTCACAAGGTGGCGGCCGATGCATCGATTGGTCCCTAGCTAGGCCTGGAGCCTCTCCAGAGCCAGGACCCTCTCCTCCAACAGACCTCCACCCACCCACCCTCCTCCCCAAGCAGCGTGCCAATCCCAAGGGTCTCAGAGAAGGAAGAGCTTGCTGAAAGAATTCAGGCTTTGCGGATAGGTGGGCTGGGTGTGGATGGAGTGGAGGGAGGAAAGGGGGAATGGAAGAGAAGACAGAAAACAGGTGTGAGGTGACCCAGTGAGGAAGCAGGTGCTCAGGTGCCGTGTGAGGCCCAAGTTGAGAAATCACAGTGGGCCTGCGTGCCGCTCCCCACACCAGGCTCTGCATCCCAGGGCTCCAGGGCAGGAGTCTCCAGGAGTCTGTTAACTGGATCAGAGGCAACCAGGAAAAAGAGGAGGCTGAGGAGCTGGAGGTGAGGCCTGAACCAGAATAAAACTCTAGGATACAGACAGGGGAGGATCCTCACTGCTATCTCTCTCCTCAGGATGAGACCCAGTTGGACACCATTATCTCTGCTGCCCCCAGAACACAGAAAAGAGGGAAGGGTTTAGTCGATTCTCCACTGCAGTTCTGACCCTCCTGGTGCCTGGAGAAGGGTCCTGGGAAGGAGGAGAAAACCCAGCCCTGCCCAAGGAGAGGCACAGGTCCCTGTTTGTGGGAGCAGGGAAGGTCAGAGGAGGGAGCAGGGGCAAGGCACACAGCCAGGAAAGAGAAGAGAGGAGAAAAGGGAAAGGCCCACAGGTACGTTGGCAGTGGTCTAAAAAGAAAAGATTTGGGATCCAGAAGCAGGAGAAATAATCAAGGAAAACTTGCCAGAGGAGGAGAATATGGGGCAATTTTGCAAAGGGCTGAGAGGCTGGTCTGCAGGAAGAGGAGAAAAGAGGAGGCTCAGACTGGGGACAGACCTTGAGGCTAGGAGCCAGGTGAGGAGGGCTGAATACTGGGATGGCTGCCTGGCTGGAGCTAAGAGAGTAGATCCAAGGAGCCTGTGCAGGGAGGGCAAGAAGGAGAAGGAACAGGTGTCAGTGGGCCAGAGGCCTTGAAGCCCACCCAGTTGGGAAGACTGGAAAGGAGTCACTCTAGGCTTAAGCAACAGGAAGGGGGCAGCACCCCAGTCTAGCTGAAGTCCTCCTCCCTTTTTCCCATAAAGCCAAAGGAATAGGAACAGAGTCTAGGGTCCTCCAACCTGGGCACAAGAGGGACTCCTAGACCAGGAGTCGAGGGACTGCCTCAGGGCCCCAAAGGTAGCTGTCACGAACCAGTGGACACTGAGCATTCCACCTTGAGGGCCTCTGGCTCCTGTCTGTAAAGTAAGAGTGCTGCAGCTGGTGATCTCTGAGCTCCCTTCTCCGAAACTGCCCTGTTGATCATGCCCTCCTGCCTAGGAATGGTCCGACCCATCTGGGACCCGCCAGGCTTTAGCCTCACATCTTCTCAGTGTCCCTATACTCTGGACCCACCTTCCTATCCAGAAGAAACCACTTCCATGCTTGGTGCTGGGTTCCCCCTTGACAAACTCAGCCTGGGCTTATTTGGCACAAAGTGTGATGAGAGGACTTGAGGCTAGACTCAGTAAGAACTTCCCGGCACAAGGGTCTGAAACCTCATGTGAAATTCAGTAAGAATGCATACATGGCCTTACTAGAGGCCTCCGAGGGACAAGAACTGGTTTGGGACCTGTCTAGCACGGACTAGAGAGAAGTTTTCACGGTGACTCAGGTCATCCCAGAGTCCGAAGGTGGCACACAAAAACTTCTGGGGGCACTATTGACCTAAGGCAGAATGGATGGAGCCTACAGTTAGTCCTGCTCTCTCCACGGTCCGGGCACTCTCTCACCCTGGCACCACCTCATTATGGCCCTCTCTGGTCAGAGCAGGGCCTCCAAGCACTTCCGATGCAAGCCTTGAGGACTCAGGACTCAGTTTCCACCCAGCCTCAGGCCCAGGACCCTGACACCGTCCCCCTGTGCCTGGCAGGGCAGAGACACCCATAGCTCAGGCTACCCAATCCCCTACACCCCCAGCACAGACAGCCCTCCTCTTCTGGCCTCCCACCTCACCCCACTTCCCATGGCCTGCTAGAAATGTGGGCAAACCAAATCAAAGATATCTTCAGCTATGAATCTTCAGGCTTCCCTGGGACAGCACACACACACACACACACACACACACACACACACACACACCTGCACACATGCAGATACAAACAGATGTTCACACTCATACATAGAAACAGACACATACTCTCGAAATACATGTATGTACACGCCCATGGGTCACAAACATGCTCACATTATGCAACCCAAAGTCACAGACTCATACATTTACCGATAGACATACACGCACAAACTTACACATACTCATACACTCATCAAACACTCTTGTGCACATATACACACATGATGCTGTTTCTCTCTTCTAAGGATCTAGAGCCCAGTCCCCCACGCCCAGGCCTGAAGGTGAGACAGACACTTGAGAGAGTAAGACCTTCTGCCCCCTGGTGTGGTGGAAAGAGTAAGAACTGAGTTCATATCATGCCTTTGCCTCTTAATATATTAGCTGTGTTACCGTGGGCGCTTTATGCAACCTCTCTGAACCTCGGTTTCATCACCTGTAAGGTGGAGTTAATAAAATTTACCCAATAATTCCGTGGGACTAAAAGACAGGGAAAGCCTCCATCAGCAATGTGTCCCCGTGGAAAGCCACCCCATCCCTTTTCCCAGCCCCTGTGGTGAGTACCTCCCCAACACCCTCCCAATCCCACTGTCGCTGAAAGGGAAACCCAGTCTCCTTCCGCCTCAGACCCCCCAGGTGCGCACACCTCGGGAAACTTGATCTCCGACTTGGCCGGCTCCATCCGACTCCCCTGCCCCCACCGCAGCCCCCGCCCCTCCTGGTCCATCATGCCTCTCGCCCGTTTGCAGGTCGCGTTTTCCGTAATAACCTTTAATGCGGCTGGCCACGGCCCAAATGTTCGCGATGGAGCGCTGGGCCCCGCGCATCAGATGGACGATGAAGTGTTAATCATCCCCCAGGGAGCCGTCCCGCGGAAAGTCGTCATTAATTTCTCTGAATTACACCAATTCCGAGACATTCTTTATGGACAGACAGTGCGGGAGACAGTTATATGACAGGACTTGCTGTGCTAAGCAGATGTGGGAGAGATTGCGTCGCCCCATGAATACTAAACAATCGCTCGGAAGAAACCCCACTAGCTTCTGCGCTCAGAGCTGGGAAGCGGCCCAGCCTGCCCCCACCCCCATGGGCACACCCTGCAGGTGCCTTGGGCTGCTGGGGGAGGGGTCGCACCTCTGCCTCCGCGGCTCAGGTGGTCTCCTCGGCTCCCCTCCAGAGTCAGGCCCCAACCTGGTGGGAAGTGGCTCTGGAGGTCTTACAAACACCCACCACACCCACAAACACTCTTGCTTCCCCTGCCACAGCCTTTACTCCCTACATTCCTCCCGGGCTCTGACCTGCCTCGTTACTGCTGTCTGTCTTCCCCTTCTCTCGCTCAGATCCTCCTCCAGCCCTCGTTCCAGACAACCCACCACCCTGACCATCTCTGAGTTTCCATCTGTCATTGTCCCATCCTGATTCCTCCACCACCCCCATCTCTCTGACCCCCTCCGCTGCCACCTCCCACTCTGTCCCCTCCCACCTTGACAACCCGACACCCCACCCGGGCTGCCTCCCTCCCCTCCTGGCTCATCTCCCCAGACAACCTCCCCCCCCACCCCCACCCCGCAGCGGGCTCCACTTTCCCATGTCTCCATCTCTCCAACCTGCTGCATCCTACCACGTTGCCCCATTTCAAGTCATCTGTACATCTGCTTTCACACCTCTGCCCGCCCCCCTTCAGAATCCGGGAAGGAAGAGCGGGGTTCAGAGCCGAGCGAAAGGAAGTTTGCCCCCTTGTCTCCCCTCATGCCCTCTGCCTGCCCTCCCTGCCCCCTTCCTTCCGGCAGACCCGGACGGGTGTTAAGGAGAGCTGAAGAGACCTCTCCCCATCAGCAAAGTGATGGGCGGGGGTGCGCGGAGGAACTGGGCGACTGGGGGGGAAACCTTCGAGGCCAGTCAGTCACACCTGGGGGAAGCCCCGCCCACCGAGGCGAGCCCCGCCCCCTCCTGAGTGGCCTCGGGGGCGGGGCCTGGCCAGCCCACAGCTCCGCCCTGCCCCGGACCCCTGGCGGCCTCTGGGCCTCGGTGGGACCTCGGCGGGCCTGGTTACTCCGGCACTCCAAAGCCACCCCCTCCCAGGAGAGGACAGAGGCTACTAGTGACTGTTGCCCATCGGGTCGTCCCACCACCGCCGCCTCCACTCCGGCTGGAGGGAAGGCTCCCCCTCGGCTCCTAGCGCGGGTTTGGGGGAGAGAAAGGAGAGTGCGCAGCCTCTGCGTCTTTGCTCCTCGCAGATAATTTATGTCTGAGAGCCGAGCAGATGGCGGGTAATTTAGCAATTACCGTGTGCAGGAACGGGACTCGCGCCTCCACATGGAAGCCAAAGATTCCCCGCCGCAGTCTCATCTTCTGCTCGGCCTGTTTCCTCTGTTTTGTCTCCCCTTCCCCCACCCCACCTTGCCGAATCCCGGGCCTCGAGGGGAGAGGCCCTCCCTCTGTGGGTGCCTTTTCATCCTGATCCCTCCGTGTAGGAGGCACAGGATTTGTGCTGCAGAAAAATAGCACGGGCTGCTCGCTCACGGGCAGTCCTTTCTCTTCCCTCGCTTGAATCTTTCTTGCTGCTATAAGCCATCATAGTGTCCGGGGAAATCGTGGGGTCCTCCCGCAACCCTCCCATTCCCCCCCTTCCCCCGCCACTTGTTCGCGTTCTCCAAGGTATGTCCCGAATATCTAGGTTCCTTCCGGGTCCCAGGCTTCCGAGGAGGCTTCTGGGCTCCAAGATCGACCCAGGGGCTGAAGGAGTCTGAGGAAAGCCGTGATTGTTGAGGTGAGAATGGCCAAAGAGCACTTTGGAGCTCTGTGCACACAGTGAGCGTGACATGGCTGGTGGAGAAGCTGGGTTCAGCGAGGTGAGCCAGGGTAGAGGGGACAGGAATAAGGCTGGATCGATCTGAAATGTCTGTTCCCCATTCTCTTCCCTTCCCCTCCGGGCCACCTGGAGAGAATATGCTCTAACACAGGCCCTGAGCCTGGAGTCCTCCCTAAGCTGAGCGGGGTGTCCTCCCCTCCATCCACCTCCACCCAGCCCAGCTCAGGACACCCACCACCAAGACCCCAGGCCACACTGTACCCTGCGGCACACGCATACCCTCTCTTCGGTCAGGGCTCCCAGATCTCTGACCGCTAACCTTGCACACCAACCTGAACGCCCCCATTCTGGCAGAATCTTAAGTGACCTCTGGCCTCTGAAAAGCTCGGCTCTTGGGCTCTGAGACACCCCCACCACCACCTCCCCCAGATCCTCCTCATTCCTCGACACCAGAGGAGAACTAATTAATTAGCGTGTGCAACCAGCCATAGGCACGATCTCGTTACTCACCGCAGGGACCCGCTGTTAACACACCAGACCCCCGGGGACGCGGGCACACACCAATTACACAGCCAGCAGCTCGGCTAATCACCGCTCCTGGTGACACTGTGGCTCACAGAGGAATCCCCAGCTTCCCTCTCCCCATCCCCCCACCCCAGCCCCCACACTCCTGCCTCACAGACCGGGATGCTGAGAGGGAGGAGGTGAAAACTGGTTAGGGAAAAGTTGAAACTTGCTGCGAAACAGGAGGCCAGCCGTAGAGGAGCTAAGGGGAGAGTGGGAATGAAAAGTTAGGAAGAAAAGAGGATTTGCCTACCAATCACTCTGGGCTGTAAACAGCCCTTCTGAAATTAGCCACTGCAGCAAGAGGGAGCACTGGTTAGACCATGAGAAGGACTTTCCTGAGGTGTTGCTACTGTAGGGTTGGGCTGGGAGAGAGCAGCCTTTCTCCTTATAACCAAGAGGCAAGAGAAGATGGCCGCTGGGGTGAGGGAGGAAGGGAGAAACGGGTGGTTCCAGGAACTCAGGTATCTGGCTCCATCCTGTCCCCCAGCTGCAGTTCAAGGGTACAAAGAGGAGGCAGCCTCACTGTAGACACAGATAGACAGCTTTCCCCCCACACACGTCCCATTGACTTTGCCATTCCGCTGTCACTCCACGGCTTCTCCGAGATTTAACATATTGACTCTCCGAGCTGCAGAAAATTGAATTTTCTTCATTACGACTGTCTCCCGACAAAAGCAGCTCATAAATTCTCCATCTTTTTCAGACCTCCCGCCCCCTCACCACCCAACATTTCTCCGGGGGGATTCACATGCTTGAACATACAAGTCACATGTCAAGGTAAGGCATGACCGGCACCCCCTACGGACATACCACTCAGGAAGACCACCCCTCACTGCTCGTGCACTGATGCGGTCAACTCCTGGACTGGGCCGCTGCTCTCCGGGAGGAGGGCACATGTCTTCGCAGCCGGGGCCCACGTGTCTAGTGCTCGGGTGCCCCATAGAGCAGATACAGGGGTCCCTGCCGTGGGACTGAAAGGTCCCATGCCTCAGCCATGCTTATGCTCCTGTGCCCTGAGTCTCACGGCTGTCACGCCCACACAGGACACATTCGGATGGCCTGACCGGCAGTATTCACTCCAGGCCTACCTAGGCACTGCGGCGGGGGGGGGGGGGGGGGGGGGGGGGTACAGCTAAGGCCCCTCCCCCACGGTCTCGGCGCCCCGCCCACACTCCCACCTGGGGATTCAACCACAGTAGGAAACGTGCACAAGTCCGCAGGCTTTGCACATGCATGGAGGCAGAGGAAGAAACATCCCTTAGGATCTAGTAGGGAGTCTTCCTGCCTTCACACCATCGCAACCACTGCTGCCTCCTCCCAACACTGCAGGAGCTCCAGTGCACGCTGAGGTGCTCCTCCTCCATGGACGATAGCCTCATGCCTCAGCAGTCCTCCCCAAGGCACGGGCACCCCTTTCCAGCATCCAGGGGTTGGTGTGGGCATTGATTTCCCTCGCAGGAGCATACTCCCTTCATGTGACTCTCCACCACTTTGGCCTCGGGAACAGAACTGGGGGGAGGGCAGAACCTAGTAGAAATTCTTTTTAATACCTGTGCCAGCCTGGCAGCTGAGGCTATAATGGACGGGCAAGAGGCCAGTCTGATGGCCAGCACCATGTGGCTTGTGCCCAGGGCCAGATTGGGGCGGGAAGTAGTGGGCCAGTTGCCCAGACACTCCACCCTCCAAAATGCCATGCAATCTGTGAGTGGAAAGAGACAGAAAGAAGGTCTCAGATAGATAAAGACAAGGACATCCCCTGAGACCAGACTAAGCTAATCTCTGTCCCCATCTTGGCCCCTCAACAGCCACTCCCTCCTCCACAACTCTGACCCAGATACAAAGGGAAGTCACCCAGTACTGACAGGAGGAAGCCAACCCATTGTTTCTTTTTGAGTATAACCAACCCAGGGGCACCTGGGTGGCTCAGTCAGTTGGACATGGGACTCTTGATTTTGGCTCAGGTAGGTCATGATCTCTTAGTTTGCGAGATGGAGACCTAGTTGGGCCCTGTGCTGGCAGCAAAGAGCCTGCTTAGGATTCTCTCTCTCCCTTTCTCTCTGCCCCTTCCCTGCTCACGCTCTCTGTCTCAAAATAAATAAATAAACTTAAAAAAAAAAAAAACTTCTATATTTAAAAAAAAAAAAAGTATAGCCAGCCCAACTTTAAACAACAGGAACTAGGAGGTTTGGGGTATAACTAGAAAAGAGGAGAAAGATGATTCTTCAGTTAGGAGAGGGGCTGAGACTTGGGGGGGGGGGCGGTTCCACGAATCTTTATGTGTGCTAATTAGAGTGCAAATGTTATGCACAATGCAAATGAACATCTATTGTCTTTACAATCCCAACCTGCTCCTGACGTTATTTACACACACACACACACACACACACACACACACACACAGTCTTTACATACCTTACCTATGTTTGGCTCCTCTGTTTTTCCCAGCACCTAAATTTCTGAACCACCCTTCATTTTCTTTAAGACCAAGTTTGGAGCTACAGAAAGATGGCTGGAGGGGGGCACCTGGCTGGCTCAGTCAGTAGAGCATGAGACTCTTAATCTCGGGGTCATGAGTTCAAGCACTATGTTGGGTGTGGAGCCTACTTAAAATTTAATTTAAATTTAAAGTAAAAAAAAAAAAGAAAAAGAGGGAGGGGAAGGTGGGTGATGGGTATTGAGGAGGGCACCTTTTGGGATGAGCACTGGGTGTTATATGGAAACCAATTTGACAATAAACTTCATATATTGCAAAAAAAAAAAAAAAGAAAGAAAGAAAAAAAAAAGAAAAAGAAAGATGGCTGGAAGGCTGAGCTCCAAGGTACAAGGAATGGCTTTCTGAAGACCAGGAAGTACTTCAGACCTTCTGTATCCAGAAGTACACGGTGTGGGGACGGTGAGGGAGAGGAAGGCAGGACCTTTTGACTTGTGCAGTCATTTTGATGCCTGTGGATGTGTGACCCTTAAAAAGTTCAACTTTTAGCTTTTGAAGCAAATTGTCATTTAAGTCACTTACTACCTGCACCGGAGTCCCTTGTCCCATCTCTAACCCAGGGAGAAGGAAGAGTCATGGCTGATCCCAGGTTCCTGACTATGCTGACAGTGTTTCATCCTTGAGATGGAGACCTTGATGGGAGGTTTTAGGGTGGCTCTGGGTGGGATTGGGATGGGGGAGGTTGGTCCTCTACTTCTGGATACAGGAGGTCTGAAGTACTTCCTGGTCTTTAAATTAAATATTTCTGAACATTGGTTTCTTCAATGATTTAAATCACATAGTAATAATATGTATTACTATTATTACAATACCACTTCATTGGATTGGTCATGAGGATCAAAGGAGTCCAAGAATAAAAGCCTTTGGTAGCAGAGAGCTGCAAATGTCATTGGCTATTATTCCAACAGGTGACATATAATGCTTATTTAAAAATCTGTTGAATACAGGCGCCTGGCTGGCTCAGTCAGTAGAGCATGCGACTCTTGATCTCAGGGTGGTGAGTTCGAGCCCCACATTGGGCGTGGAGCATACTTAAAAAATAAATAATAAAGAAATAAAGATAATAAAATTTAAAAATTAAGGGGCACCTGGGTGGCTCAGTCAGTTAAAGGCTCAACTCTTGATGTGGGCTCAGGTCTCTTGCGAATCGCGAGATCGAGCCCACATTGGGCTCTGTGCTGACCATGCAGAGCCTGCTTGGGATTCTCTCTCTCTGCCCTTCCCCTGCTCATGCTCCCTCTCATTCAAAAATAAGTAAATAAACTTTAAAAAATAGTAAATAATGAATTAAAAATAATAAAAATAAAAACAGATTTTTTAAAACTCTGATGAATAAACAGAGGGAGGAGTACTCAGAGACATATCTTGCTCCCTACCAGAGGAAGGACCAAGGCAATCCGAACACTGTGAGATTAGAGTGGGTCTGTGGATCCGTGGAGTGAAGCAGGAGCTGTGAGACCTGAGTATCAGTGAGAACCCTAAACCACCCTTCCACCCAGTCTGAGGAAAATGGAGCCAAAGAACTAAGAAGACAAAAGAAAATGAGGCAGAGGCCCTAAAGAAAAGTCTAAAAGAATCAAACTTTGCCCTGAAATTATTTAAACGTTTTCCTTACTGTTGTGGACTGACTCTGTCCACCCAGAATTCATATGTTGAAGCCCTAAAACACAAGGTGATGGGATTTGGAGATGGGCTTTGGGGAGGTAATGAGGGTTAGATGAGGTCTGAGGGTGGGGCCATCGTGATGAAATTGGTGCCCTTACAAGCAGAGACCAGAGATGTTGTTTTTTTCTGTGTCCTCCTTGACAGGACACAAGTGTCCACAGGCCAAGAAGAGCGTCCTCATCAGGACCCCAATCAACCAGCACCTTGATTTGGGGCTTTCTTCCCAACATCTAGAAATGTGAGAAATAAATTCCTGTCGTTTGTGCCACCCAGTCTATGATATTTTGTGATGGCAGCCTGAGCCGACTGTGACACCCACTTCCCACAGAGTCCGCAGTTTGGAAACACTAGTAACAGCCTACAATATCTGATACACCAGCTGCTTCTGTATGTTTGTAAGGCACCCAGCAGAGCTCCTGGCACATGGCGGGCACACAGTAAATACTAGCTGTTGTGATTTTCTGAGAAAGCATTCTGTTATATTGGAAAAGGTATGGGTATCAGAGTAAGACTGTTCCAAGACACCTTGAGCAAGTTACTCTTAGAGCTTCAGTTTCTTCATCTGTCAAATTTGCTAGCACCTTCCATGGTTGTTTTGATGGTTCAGTGTGTTGAAAGAGCCCTCTCCACACCTTAGGCACTCAGCTCGTGGTAGCTCCTGAAAGCCTTCCAAGAGTCCAAGAGTCTAAGACCAGCTTCCATTCACCATTTATTATGTATCAGGCGCTGGACTAAATGAAGCAGTACTGGAGTCAGGACTTTTACGAAAGAGAAAAGAGGCTTTAATCTTCCGGAAGATAGGATTCATTTTGCAGCAGCTCCTTCCACAGCCTCTAGAGAGACTGTCAAAGTCATGCCAATCTTCCCCCAGCCCCCGGCAGGAGTTCACTTATATTCTAACACCACCAACAGTCCCAAGACCTCACAACCTCACTCGGAAAGTATTCTTCATGGGGCGCCTCGGTAGCTCAGTCGGTTAAGTGTCTGACTTATGCTCAGGTCATGATCTCATGGTTTGTGAGTTCAAGCCCCACATCGGACTCTGTGTTGACAGCTCGGAGCCTGGAACCTGCTTCGGATTCTGTGTCTCCCCCTCTCTCTGCCCCTCCCATGCTCATGCTCTGTCTCCCTCTGTCTCTCAATAATAAATAAAGGTTTAAAAAAAATGTAAAAAAAGAAACTATTCCTCAACTCTTGTCACTTCCACTGGTCTTTACAGTATTAATTTCCTTATTTAAAAAAAAAATCATCTGGGGAGCCTGGGTGGCTCAGTCTATTAAGCATCAGACTTTGGCTCAGGTCATGATGGCTCAGGTCATGATCTCAAGGTTCTTGAGTTGAAGCCCCACGTCAGGTTCTGTGTTGACAGCTCAGAGCCTGGAGCCTGCTTCGGATTCTGTGTCTCCCCCTCTCTCCACCCCTCCCCTGCCCGCACTCTCTCCCTCGCAAAAGTAAATAAACATTTAAAAAATCCTCTGTGACTAACTTCCTATTCCTGATGGGAATCAAATTCAAACCTCTTAACCTGATGTATTGGTTAGGAAAACATTAACTACTATAAAACATAAAGCCCAAAATGTTAGTGTTATAACAAATAGAAATTGATTTATTGGTCAACTGAAGTCCAAACGCATGCTCCCGATGAGCAGGGAGTTTGCTGCCAAGTGGTGATTCAGGGAATTAGGTTCCTTCTATCTTCCTTCCATGTGGCCCTACCATCTTTAACATTTGGCCTTCAAAGTCACTGTGCTTAAGGTCATATACATCAAACCACAAAGGAAACAAAATGAAGGATCTCCCTTGGGAGACTTCATGGGCCAAGCCTGGAAATGGAACACATTCATTCATTACTTAAAAGGAAACTGAAAAATGTGGTCCAGCTGTGTGTCCAAGAAAAAGAAAGAGATTCTGATAAATACATGTCTGTCTCTGCCTCACCTAGCATTCAAGATTCTCCACACTCTGACTTAAACTTACCTTTCAAACTTGATACCTTTATATAGTTATGACTATTGGTCAGCTTTGCTGCATTAACAACCAAACCCAAACTCTCAGTAGCTCACAGCAACAAAGGTTTATTTCTGACTTATGTTCATGCAGGCTGTGGGCAGGCTACAGCTCTGCTCCATGGGGCTTCTCATTTCAGGACCCAGGCAAAAGGAATAATTCTCACGTGGAATATACCCATGCTAGTGGCAGAGAAGAAAGTGGAAACTCACATGCACAAACACGGCATCGGTTATCTCTGTTCACCTCCCATTGCCAAAATATGAAACATGATCAAGTCCAAAGTCGATGAAATGAGACATGTATACTCCTTCTACAGGAGGTACTTCAAGTCACATAGCAATGGGCAAGGGGGGAGAAAGTAAATAATTTCAAACAATAAGTCAATCTATTATTACTGCCATCTTCCACCTAGGGTACATGATAGACATTACTAGTCAATCCTAGCACTCTTTCCTCAGAATCCTTCTCAACACACTTCAGACAGTCATTGCCAATAATCTGAGTCTGGAAAAAAAGAAAGCTGAAATTTATATGCTGTTCTTATATGACCTCCTGGGCTCCAGTAAACATTACAAATACCCACTTCTGAATCTTTGCTTCAGGCTGGAATAAGCTTAGCCTTCTTAGACCTTGTCCTGCCAGGCTATCCAAATCCAATCCATCCTTCAAATATCTATATTTTATATTCATTCTTTCCACAAAAGAATACCTAGCATAGTATCTCGAACACATATCTGTTGAGTGAAACTGTTTCACATCCCCTGTGTCTTGCACATAAATGCTCCCTTGATTAATTAATAGCACTGTGCCTTAGAACAATGGGAGTTAGTATCACATACCAGCAGTTTCTGGGGTGGGAGCCTAGTATACTCCGCTTGTGTTTGAATCCTGATTCCGCCACTTACTAGGTAGATTATGTCAGGTAAGTCATTTTAATTGTGCCTCAATCCTTATCATATATAAAATGAGAATAATACTAGGGTTTTCTATATAAGCCTGTTATATTAAATAGAAAAATTCTTGGCAAAAACACATTGTAAGCACCAAAAAAAAAAAAGTGGAAAATGTTATTTTTTTAGCTCCACTGAGACTGAGGGTTTTTTTTTCCAAGCCTTTATTCTTGGTGGAAGACAAAAACCAAGAACACTGGAGACCTGGATCACCCCACTCTTAACCCACCCCAGGACCTTGAGCCAGCTCCTCAGCCAGCAGCTATTCCCTAACTCATAAATCCTGACTAATGACACAGACATGTCACCTTAATGTTTGTGAAGCCCAGTGACTTATTGTTAAGTGCTTGGAGATCTTCAGATGAAAGGCACCCAAGGGCAGCCACCAGACACCCTATTCAGCCATAAAAGCAAAATACTACCAAAAAACTTGGAAAAGGCAGAGGCTCCGTAACTTAGTGAGCAGAGTATTAAAGCAGGCACTCTGGAAGAGCAAATCAATCCTTAGACTGTAATCCCTGAACACCGAGACCCGGAGAGAGATCATTTTGAATGCCTCAGACTACCTGGAGGCTCCTGGACGGTGCGGGAAGGGGGAGGCAGAAGGATGCCCAAGTCTTTAATTCGACTTAGGTTGTGGGAGGAGTGTTACTCTTTCACCTCTCCTAAATAAAAACAGAAGCAATAACATGTATTGTTATATTAATTCATTAAAAGGCTTGGGCAAACCGGCCCCCTCTAAGTGGCTTGTTTGTGAGTTCTGACCAGTCCTGAATTATGTCAGCCTCCCCTTTCAACTTCATCCTTCCTTCACCTCCCCATTACCACCACCTCAGCCAATGGATCTTCTTCCTAGACCCACAGACCACTCTAGGGAGAGCCCAGTCCAGGTGTGTGAGTATTGACAGGCCCCCTGGCCCTGAAATCCTCAAGTGGGGGGGGGGGGGGATGAGGGGGGAAATAGCGGTGCACAGTACACAGGTTTTACAGGGGCTGTCCCCGAGGTTAAAGCAAAGAAGAAACTGCCACCTCAGCCAGTAGCTCCCTGTCCCTAAATAGTAGGCAGCCCGTGATGCAGCGGCAAGAGCACTTCACTTGGAGTCTTGGAGCCCTGGAATTCTACCATCGCATAGCTTTGATACTTTAGACCGGTTCCTTAAACATTCTGGGCTTTGGTTTCTTCATCCGTAAAGTGTGGATAACCATACTATCTATCCCACAGCCCGTCGTGAAAAGCAAACATGAGGGTGCAACGCAACGCGTCGTACCCTGTGAAGCATAAAACAGGAGACGTTAGAGCCCCAACTCCTCCCCACCCCCTAACCCACAACGCACGTTACAGACCAGCAGTCACCACCAATACAGCCGGGCCCCTCCTAAGGAATCATGGGCCGTGAAGTCCTTTGGTGGCCACACCCTCGTTTGCAGTCATGGAAGTGGGAACTACGCCTCCCAGGATGCCGTGGTGAGGCCGCCCCCGCGACCGCCCTCTGCTCCGCCCTCCTCTTGCACAGCTTCCTGGGATGTGTAGTTCCATATCCAAGCCGGCTCGCCGACAAAAGAGGGCAGAGAAACCACAAACCCCAGAAGTCCTCACGTCCACTTTTCTCCCTCCCCCTCCAGGAGTCGGAGTGCTGTTTTTGTTGTTGGTGGAAGGTGAGGGAACAGCTGATCCGTGTGTGGGGTAAGAAACTTGGCCTAATTTGGGGGCGATGTAATGCGGGGGTCACCCCCAATTTCCAGTCTGTGAAAGGATAATCTAAGGGAACTGTGGAAGGGGGATGCAGGAGCGTTTGGGTTTTAACACTTTCCGTACTGGAAAAGCCACCCCTTCTGTTTTGAGAGTTCTTGGTCTCGAGGGGGCTCTGATCAGGGGTGCGCCCCCTCACTGTTCTCCCCTTCCCCTCAGTTCTTCTCTATAAAGCTTGTTACTCCTAAGGTAGTTGGGAGACACTGAATTATTTACTCATTCTCTCCCACGCAAGACTTGAGCCTCACAAACCTTCTCTTTCTCCTTACCCTCCCGCCCCAATCCAAAGGCCTTTTACTACGCCGAGTCCCGGGAGGGAAGCCTTACAAGTGGCAGAATGTTAAGGCACTCTTAGAGGCCTACAGAGTTGAGGGGTGGGAGTCCCCCCACCCGCGCGAACGCTTGAATCTAGCTACACACATACACTTTAGGTGCCCAGAGCTTTGTTTCAGGTCTGGTGAATGTTTCCAGCTGTTAAGGATTTTATTTGTGGGGAGTATTTGGGATTCCACAGGCTTAGATCTGTGGGGGATGATGCATCCCCCATTTTAAAAGCCGGAAGAATTGTATTTGGAGAAAACATGGACGAATTTTAACGAGGGATTTTTCAGCGATGAAATCCCAAAGAAACCTCTTGTCCCCAGTTCAATCCGTATTTTGGAAGGAGAAGTTGCTTCTTTTTGTAGAGCTGGCCCACCTTTCCTTCTCTACTGAATTCCTGTTGTTTTTAAAGTTGCTAGCTCCAGACTTCAGCCTCGCGTGGGTTTGTGATGTTTGGGGGTGTGCCCATGACTATTGGCCATGGCTGATTGGACACCATCCTCTGTGGTTGACACAGGATGAAGATTAGTGGGATGGAGAGGAGCGATGACGAGAGCCATCTCACAGCCCTGGGCTGAGGAGTTGTGTTGATTATTGTTGTTGTTCCTCACTCCATCCCCGTGTTTCCTAATTAACTCTCCCCACCCTAACTTGGAACACCCCTCCCTGTCAATCCCATCTTATAGCATGCCTCCAACTACACATCCAGGCACTTGGAATTGAGGCCAAAGGGGGCAGAGAGAAAACACTACAGCTGGGTTAACATAGTCAAACCAGTAGGTTTCTAGTTCTGTTCCTGGCGAGACCTGAAGAAAAGAACGTTAGGTTATTTTTGAATTAATCCTCCCTTCTTTCAACATCATATATATATTTCCCCTTCTTAGGGCCCCTTACTTCCTACCTTCCAATCTATCCCCTATCCAGGGGTGGGACTTTTCCTGGCTCCAGGCTCCCACATTCCGTCTCCCCACACCACCACGTTCCTGCTGAATGTTTCACCCCACCCTTGAAGCAGCCGCCTCCAGAATTCTTGACTTCCTGAAGTTGAGAGGCAAAACCTGTCTTTCCTTATATCCTCTCTTTCCATTTGTCTTTGAATGAGAGCAGAAGTGTTTTTTTGTTTTGTTTTGTTTTGTTTTGTTTTTTAATTCATGAGGGTAGACAACTTGGAGAGGGGAGAGAACTGGGACCTCGGGGGCCTGAGGATCGGGCTGTTGGTCCCCGCCTCCAGCCATATTCCTGCTTTGAAGACTCAGTCATTACTTTCAGAGAGTGTTCAGGTGTCATAAGCTACTCCTGGGTACAGCTGGAGTGGGCAAGGAGACCTGCTCGGAATGAGGGGGTCCCACACGTCAGTTGGATTTTGAATTCAAGAGCCAAAAAGATAAGCGGGATGGGATGGGGAGGTGGAGGCTGAAGAATTTGGAATGTTCAAGTATGTTAAGAGGTGGGAAAGGAGGAACCGAGTGGGTAGAGCCTGGGATACTGAGACTTGGTCAATGGGACTGTGAAAGGGGAGCAGAAATGAGAGAGATCTTAACTCTAGGAAGAGTCTGTGACTCAGAGAGGGTACGATGTGAGACAGAATGGGGACTGACTCAGAAGGTCAGACCTGTGTCCTGGAGACTAAAAGTGATACCTCTAGAGGGTCCTGTAGCCCTTAGGGGCTAGGAACGAAATATACCTCCATCTCTGGGTATAGTGGCAGGAGCTGTGAGTGGGTGGGGATGGAGTTGGGGAGAAGAAGAGATGCATGGGAGAGGTTTTAGGATATTAACCCTTTATTTCATAGGAGGGCAGATACCTTGAGGGCAAGATGGAAGAATCATCACTAAGCCGGGCACCTTCCCGGGGTGGAGTCAACTTTCTGAATGTAGCCCGGACCTACATCCCCAACACCAAGGTGGAATGTCACTATACCCTTCCCCCAGGCGCCGTGCCCAGCGCCAGCGACTGGATTGGCATCTTCAAGGTATCCCCAAAACCCCTTTTGGCTCAGATTTGTGAGCCATGGGTTGGTTGGAATCAGGGGAATGACTTAGTCCTTGGGTTCTCAACCACATGTTGATAGAGAAGAAGGGCAGAGATGTCACAGGTGACAGAAGCCATCTGTGTAAGCCAAGGCTCATCTCCTCCCCATCTTAGCCCTGCCCTCTCCTGCCACAAAGGATCCCTCCACTTTCCCGGTCTGTCATCATCCTTGTCACTGTAACAGCATCCTAGCCCCCATTCAGTCCCTCAGCCCTTTCTGCCATCCCTAGCTCACAGTTCCATCACCATACCTGTCTCCCACCATGGGCCTTCACAGGTGGAGGCTGCCTGTGTTCGGGATTACCACACTTTTGTGTGGTCTTCGGTGCCTGAAAGTGCAACCGATGGTTCCCCTGTCCACGCCAGTGTCCAGTTCCAAGGTACGAGGGAACATGGAAGGTCTGGGAGGAAGGAACCTAGGGGATAGAGGTTTGGAGGAAGATAGTGGGCTCAGAAACCAAAGTTAGGCACAGACAACAAGAAAAAATAAGTACAAATAAATAAAATAAGAACTATATCCAATAGGGCTCAGCAGACATAGAATTGTGGGATTATTACAGAATCAGGGACTTAGAGATAGAAGGACCTGTCAAGGGCCAGTAATCCTGCCACTTACCGCCAAAAAAGAGGAAGTCCTCTCAGGGAACTAGGGGTAGGAAGGAGGGAAAGGTAGTGTCATAAATTGAGAAGAAGGTAGTCATTAGATTCTGAAAGACCTAGGCTCAAATCTCAACTCTAATACAAGCTATCAGACCTTGGACAAATTACTTAATTTCCCTGTCTCTGTTATATTAACAGTAAAAGGGGATGCATGGCTTATAGGCACAATATGAAGGTTTAAAGTGATACAGGTAAAGGGTTAGCATAGTGCCTGGTTCAGGGTGGCCACTCAGTAAGTGATAACTAACATTATTATTATTATTATTATTATTATTATTAGGGAAGGTAGGCTTGGGAAAGAGAGGAAGGACAGGCCTAGGCAGAAAGGAGGAAGAAGAGTATCTCAGGGAACATAAATAGCCCATCGGAGGTAAAGAGGAAAGAAAACAGTATGTGGAACAGGGAACAAGGGACTGGAACCAAGGACAGTGGGTGATAAGACACATCAAGGTGGGGGCGGCTGGATGGCTCAGTCAATGAGCATCCGACTCTTGATTTCAGATCAGGTCATGATCCCGGGGGTCGTGGGATCAAGCCCCACATAGGATTCTGTGCTGGGTGTGGAGCCTGCTCCCTCTCTCCCCATCTGGTGCTCACTCTGTCTATATATATATATATATATATATATAATTTTAAAAAAAAGATGTCAAGGAAAAGGAAGACTGCCAGGCACTTGAGGGCCTGGGATCATATTAGGGTCCTGGGTCCATTCCTCTTCCCACAGCCAGCTACCTGCCCAAACCTGGAGCCCAGCTCTACCAGTTCCGGTATGTGAACCGCCAGGGCCGGGTATGTGGGCAGAGCCCCCCTTTCCAGTTCCGAGAGCCAAGGCCCATGGATGAACTGGTGACCCTAGAGGAGGCCGATGGCGGCTCTGACATCCTGCTGGTCGTCCCCAAGGCCACTGTGCTGCAGGTGAGACAGAGCAACAGAGCTGCTCCCGGGCAGCGGAGTGGGAGGGGCAGGGGAGGGAGAGGGCTGCATGGCAAGGGACTGCTTCTCACTTTACCTTCCCCTGGGCTGTGGCCTCAACTGAGTACCTCACCAGGACTTACACAGTCTTGCCATTAAGAAAGTCTTGATCTAACATAGACACAAACATGTAGGGCAGGAAAGCAAGCTACCCACAGGCACATATCACTCAAGATTTCATAAGTACTTTTCAAACATTCCTTCTCCCAAGTGCTACATCCTGTCCTAGGCCCTAGAGGATGATCCAAAGGGTAGAGGGAGGCCACTCCAGGGAAGGAATGTTCAGAGGAAGGGGAGTATGAGACCCACTTCCAGGACAGGTGAGCAGTGAGAGCAGGTGGTAGGGCCCCACACCTGCACGGTCCAATACAGAAAGCTCTTGAACAGTTGAAATGTGACTGGTCCAAATTGAGATGTACTGTATGGGGAACATACACAAAGGATTTTGAAGACTTAGTGTTAAAAAAAAAGTAAAAGATCTCAGTGGTTTTTTATATTGGTCACATGTTGAAATGATAATACTTTGGATACGCTGAGTTGGATAAAATACCATTAAAACAAATTTCACCTGTTTCTTGTTACTTTTTTGAGTATTTACTAGGAAGTTTAAAAAACTATATATGTGGCTTGTATTTTTCTATGGGACCAAATAGAGAAGAGTTAGAGAGTGGCGGCAGATGTTGGCAAGGACTTCCTGAAGGAAGATCAGGGATAGGGAAACTGGGGAGGAAGTACACTCCCTAGACAAGAGGACAGACTTGAGGAAGTGCTCAGAGGGTGAGAATGGGTACCTGATCTGTGATTTAGATAAACTCTTGCCTTCTAGAACCCTCTAAACACACAGGATCAGCACAAGAATAGGAAGATGTCTATATCTTACATAAGTCAGAGATGTGTGAGCTCCTACCCTGTGTTCTGGGTTTTTTTTTATATTAAGTTTTTATTTTGATTCTAATGTAGTTAACATACAGTGTTTTGGTAGTTTCAGATGTACAATAGAGTGATTCTCCAGTTCCATATATATTAATCAGTACTCATGATAAGTGTATTCTTTAATCTTTATCGCCCATTTCACCCATCCCCTTACCTACCTCCCCTCTGGTAACCATCAGTTTATTCTCTATAGTAGAGAGTCTGTTTCTTGGTTTATATCCCTTTTTTTCCTTTGCTCATTTGTTTTGTTTCTTAAATTCCACATTTAAGTGAAATCATAGGGTATTGGTCTTTCTCTGACTGATTTCACTTAGCATTACACTCTCTAGCTTCATCCATGTTGTTACAAATGGCAAGATTTCATTCCTTTTCATGGCCGAGTAATATTTCATTGTGTATATATGTATCACATCTTCTTTTTTTGTTCTTCAGTCGATGGAGCCTTGGGCTGCTTCCATAATTTGGCTATTGTAGATAATGCTGCTATAAACATTGGGGTGCATGTATCCCTTTGAATTAGTGTTTCATATATTTAAAAAAATTTTTTTTGCTGTTTATTTTTGAGAGAGAGAGAGCACGAGGCAGGGAGGGGCAGAGAGAGAGGGAGACGCAGAATCTGAAACATGCTACAGGCTCTGAGCTGTCAGCACAGAGCCCGACACGGGGCCCAAACCCACAGACTGGGAGATCATGACCTGAGCTGAAGTCGGATGCTTAACTGACTGAGCCACCCGAGCGCCCCTAGTGTTTTCGTATTTTGGGGTAAATACCCAGTAGTGCGATTACTGGACCGTAGGGTAGTTCTATTTTTAACTTTGTGAGGAATCTCCACACCATTTTCCACAGTGGCTGCACCAGTTTGCATTCCCACCATTGGTGCACAACGACTCCTTTTTCTCCACATCCTCGCCAACACTTGTTGTTCCTTGTGTTTTTGATATTAGCCACTCTGACAGGTGTGAGGTGGTATCTCATTGTGGTTTTGATTTGCATTTCCCTGATGATGAGTGATGTTGAGCACCTTTTCCTGTGTCTGTTGGCCATCTGGATATTTTCCATGTTCTGTTTTTACATTTGTTATTCTCATTATAATTACCTTTCAAAAATCTAGGCTAAGAGATCACTTTCCAAATGAGGACAGAGACTCAGAGAAGTTATGTAACTCATTCAAAGTGACATAGCTAGCAGGGCACCTGGGTGGCTCAGTTGGTTGAGCACCTGACTTTGGCTCAGGTTATGCTCTCACAGGTCGTGGGTTTGAGTCCTGCGTCAGGCTCTGTGCTGACAGCTCAGAGCCTGGTATCTGCTTCAGATTCTGTGTCTCCCTCTCTCTGCCCCTCTCCCACTCGCATTCTGTCTCTCTCAAAAATAAGTAAATATTTAAAAAAAAAAAAATAACAGAGCTAGCAAAAATTATATTGGAGACTTAAACCTACCTCTGTCGGGTTCCAGAATAGAGAAGGTAAAATTCAGGGAGGGAGCCATTCCTTTTGTTTATGTGGATCGAGAAAGACTTCTTCCAAGAGCGTCGAGAGCTGGTGCGTCTGACTGGTGGTGGCAGGATTCAGTAACACACAAGCCTCCCCTTACTCAGCTCTTTATAGCTTGTACCGATGTAACCTCCCGGCCCCGAATGCACCTGCAGCGTGATGGGGACGGGACTTTCACGAGCACACCCCCCTCCTCATCCTGCTCCCTGTAGAACCAGCTGGATGAGAGCCAGCAAGAGAGAAATGACCTGATGCAGCTGAAGCTGCAGCTGGAGGGACAGGTGACGGAGCTGAGGAGTCAAGTACAGGAGCTCGAGACGGCTCTGGCAACAGCCAGGCAGGAGCATGCGGAGCTGATGGAGCAGTACAAGGTGGGAGTTGGGCCAGGTGGGGCACGGGGCCTGGCTGCTCACCCAGGGTCCAAAGTCTGAACCCAGCGAAGATGGGAAAGGCAAGATGTCAGTGGGCTTTTAAGATGGTTCCGGTATCAAAAACATAGCTTTAAGGGGTAACAAGTAGGATTAAACTTGACATGACAGGAGACACATCCCCAAATGTAACGACACTCAGTTCTTTGCACACAGCAGTGCTGGGGGACGGGGGGATGTGACCATATTCGCCAGTAAGGGAATGCTCTCTGGCAGTTTCTTTTTCAAGGAAGGTGACAGGGTAGGAAGGTGAGAACAGGCTAACTCCCGTGTGCTCCTCCCAAGCCCTTGTTCTGTGCTTTGAGAGGTGAGTCTCAACTTCATTCTTCTGGGGGGAACCTCGATTCCAGGGGCTTTCCCGGTCCCACGGGGAGCTCACAGAAGAGAGGGACATCCTGAGCCGGCAACAGGGAGACCATGTGGCACGCATCCTGGAGCTAGAAGATGACATCCAGGCCATCAGTGAGAAAGTGCTGACAAAGGAGGTGGAGCTGGACAGGTGAGGGCGTCCCCTCTACCCCCATCACTTCCCTTCATTTCCTGTCACCCCCAGACTCCGGCCTCCTGCTTCAGACAGGCAAACCTGCACTCTGTCTGGTGTGGTTCTTTCCCCTTTCAGACTCAGGGTATTCCACTTCCCCGGCTTTTCTTTCCTGCCTAGCTCTCCTCCATCTTTCCTAAGCCTATTCTGTATTCCTCACCTTCAGAAGTAATCATAGTTACTATTTATGCTGCAGCAAAGGCTAAGCAGGAGCTAGGAGTGGAGGATTTGGAAGAAAAGAGTGGATAGAACAGTCAAGACAAGATAAGAGAGGATGGATTTCAGATTTTATCACAGCAAAGAAGATGAGACTCCGTTCTCACTGTTAGGAAATGTCTGAACCGGTGATCCAGGAATGTTACGGGATCTCTCCTCTGAAAAAAAAGGTATAAGTCATAGAATCTTAGCCCTCAGAGGACTGTCAGGTAATTGAGAAGGTCACTACCTCAGAAGGCAGCCTCTTTCAATATCAGACAGCTGTCACTTTTGTATCTCTTGTATTGAACTAAACACCTGCCTTCTGTAACTTGCCTCCATTAGTGCTGGTTTAGACCTCTGGGGTTGCACAGGATGAATTTCTTTCCTCTACCAGACAACTGTCGTTTTTACCAAATGGCACAAACACTGACCACTTCCCGTGTCTGTCCGTCACATTTTCGCCAGGAGAAACACTCTAGTTCTTTCTTTCATCAAATCATGTAATTAAGTCTCTTTCATTCGGCACCAGTAGATTTTATGTATATTTTTAAACTCCTTAAAGGAAAGAGGCATTCTAGCCAAGGTCCAGAGTAAAAAAGTGAGTTACTCCCTGAGGCTTCTCCAGTGTAGGATATGTTAGTCTTGCCCTACGGAGATAGTAAATGTCTAGGTTCTAAATCATGGAATAGAAAAGCAGGGATCAGACAGAGCATCTGGAAAAGATTAGGGACTGTCTAGCCCAGGGGTCAGTAAACCTATGGCCCATGTGCCAGATCTAGCCTGGCCACCTGTTTTTGTACAGTCTGTGAGTTTAAATGGTTTTAATGATGAATTAACGGTTAAACGAAAGAAGAAAAATATTTTGTGATGTGAAAATTATCTGAAATGCAAATGTCAGTGTTCATAAATAAAGTTTTATTGGAACAGCCGCGCTTATTCATTTACACGTCTGTGGTGCTTTCACACTACAGTGGCAGAAATGAATAGTTACCACAGAATCCTCATGGCCTGCAAAGCCTGAAGTATTTATTATCAGGCCCTTTACAGAAAAAGTCTTCCAACTTCTGATCTAGATCCAAAGTTTATAATTGATCGTGGCTGTCCCTTGTCTAAAAAAAGACTGGATTCTGGTCTCTTGATTGAATGCAAACAACTAGGAAGGCATCAGCAGAACATTCCTTAAAATGACACATAAAGAGAACAAACTGTTTATTTCTAGATTGTGCTCTAGAACCAGGAATCTTGGATACTCAGGGCTTCCAGCGAGATCACCTTGGTCTGGGGATTTGGGCATCCCAGAGACAATAGGAGGTGTGGGCCCAGAGGGGCACCAGAAAAAGTGCTAAAGACAAAAGCCCACGTCCTTCGTATCTTCTGTGGTGACCAGCCGGGTTATCTGATGTTCCATGTCCCCACGTACAGGGTGAGAGACACCGTGAAGGCCCTGACTCGGGAACAGGAGAAGCTTCTTGGTCAACTGAAAGAAGCACAGGCCGACAAGGAGCAGAGCGAGGTAGGGGCTCAGAGTCTGTTTGCTTTCTCAATTGTTCTTCCACTGCGTTGAGGCCCTTTTGAGTGCCGGGCACCAAAGCCAATAAAAAATGTAAAGAGGACATTGTACACACGCTCTCCTAGGAAACAAAATGTATACCCAAGTCAGGATTAGTCAAAGTGGAATATATTCAGCATCACCAGGGAAGAATAATAAAGTGTTAAGATGCTCCACAGAAGTGGACAAAAGCACGTCTTATTAGGGTCATTAGAAGGGGGCAGGGATGCCTGGCTGGCTCAGTCAGTAGAGCGTGTGACTCTTGATCTCAGGGTGTGAGTTCAAGCCCCACATTGGGCATAGAGTGTACTGAAAAAAAAAAAAAAAAAAGAGGGGCATAAAGTAGCCTAGTATTTTCCAGCTTTTTTAGCTCTCCTTTCCACCCCACAATAAAGTTTTACATCTTAGGTGGAACCTCATTGAATAGATAAAACCAATAGTTTATTACTATAAATTTATTTTTATAAATTCAAGTATTTATTTTCTTTAATGTTTATTTTTTTAATTTTTTTTGTTTACGTTTATTTATTTTTGAGACAGAGAGAGACAGAGCATGAACAGGGGAGGGTCAGAGAGAGGGAGACACAGAATCTGAAACAGGCTCCAGGCTCTGAGCTGTCAGCACAGAGCCCGATGCGGGGCTCGAACTCACAGACCGTGAGATCATGACCTGAGCCGAAGTCGGATGCCTAACCAACCGAGCCACCCAGGCGCCCCAATGTTTATTTATTTTTGAGAGAGGGAGAGACAGAGCACGAGTGGGGGAGGGGCAGAGAGAGAGGGAGACAGAATCCAAAGCAGGATACTGGCTCTGAGCTGTCAGCACAGAGCCTGATGTAGGCTGAAACTCACAAGCCGTGAGCTCATGACCTGAGCCAAAGTCAGATGCTCAACCCACTGAGCCACCCATGCACCCCAATTTTAAAAATTCAAATGTACAATGTTAACTTATAAGGTAACAAAAGTAATCAGGTAATTCTGATGGATGCCAAACCTTGAAATCAGAGGTTACAGATAACTATTCTGTCAGCATCAGCAGCTAATATATTTCCGTATTGAGTTTTGGTTGTACAATACTAAGAACACCTTGAGTCTCCAAATAAGTAAGTGCAAATGACGGCAATTTTTAAACTGTCCACCATGCCATCTCAGTTTGCTTTTCAAACAAAAAGAAAATCCAATAGGAACTTTATTCTGAGGTTTGTACAAAAAAATTAATTAACCTGAAAAAAAAGTGAATTAACTCAGAAGCACATGTCAGTGGATTGATGATCCCCGTTGTGTTAACTTGTGAGCTTGTATGTTGTTTTTCTCACATATTTTTTGAATTATTTAGAAGGAGCTCACATCACATATTCGCAGAATCTCTCAGCAGCTTCCTCCAAACCCTAGGCTTCCGTGGAAGGGTATTTGAAAGCCATTTGTTCAGCAGTAAAGAGTAGGTAGGATTTGAGTAGACAGAGATAAGAGGGAGGCCATTCTGGGAACTGAGAAAGACGCGTGCAAAGGCTGAGAGTCCAGAACACTCGGGGCACTTGAAAGTGTGGGTGGAGGGTTTGAGATGAGGCCCAGGTCAGACTGGAGAAGATCTGGAGTTAATCTTCCTTCTGTAAGCAAATGAGAGGCATCCATGATTTTCAAGGGGGTGACATGTACTTAGGCGGGACTTAACAGAAGATTAATGTGATTTCTTCCTGGGAGATGAACTAGTTATGAGATTATTCAATAATCCAAGTCAGAAATGACCAGATCCTGAGTCAACATGGTTGCTGTGATAGTAGAAAAGAGAAAATGGCTGTGAACAAGACAGAAGATGGAGAAGCAAAAGGCTTTTCTTGGGGTCACTAAGGAAAGAACAGAGCCAAGCCCAGCACCAAGGGATCCAGCCTGAGTGACTTAGGAAGTAGTCAGTAGCATGGGCAGAAATAAGAGTGGAAAGAAGTGGACTGGGAAATAGAATATGCTGAGTTTGAGGGCCTCATGGACATCCAGACTGAGTTTTGATCTAAAAGGAAGAGCAGAGGGGAGCCTGACTGGCTCAGTTGGTGGAGTAAGCTACTCTTGATCTTGGGGTTGTGAGTTCAAGCCCCATGTTAGGCGTAGAGGTTACCTAAAAAATCAATAAAACCTTCTTTAAAAAATTAATAATAATGAAAGGAAGAGCGGAGAAGCAGAAATGGTACATGGGATACCTAGATTCGTGTAAGACCCCATCAAGGCTGTGATGCCGGTACCTCATTATGGGAGCTGGAGACTGGATGTTCAGGCCTGAGTCGCTTTGAGCTGAGACCCCAAGAAGGGCTGACGAGAGCTGAATGCTTGAGTTTGTGTTAAATCTGGGAAGCGGAACCTTGATCTCTCTCATCACAGTGGTTCAGCCCCTGCCAGCCACCCCAAATACATATACCCCTTTCCTTACCTATTTTCCACCTTCCATCAGGCTGAGCTCCAAATGGCACAACAGGAGAACCGCCGCTTAAATCTGGAGCTGCAGGAAGCAAAGGGCCGGCAGGAGGAGCAGAGTGCCCAGGCCCAGCGACTGAAGGACAAGGTGGCCCAGATGAAGGACACCCTAGGCCAGGCCCAGCAGCGCGTGGTGAGTGAACCCCTAGGCAGTGGGAAGTAGAGGAAGTACCAAGGGCTAGCTAGGGAAAAGACATGGCTAAAGATTGAACAATATAAATCGTGAGCCTTGTTGCGGTGCGGGGTCAAAGGGACCCTAGTTACCTTCCTGGTTCGAGAATGACTCAGTGGGAGCCCTAATCTCCATCTCCTTCTTTCTCCTGAGGCTGAGCTGGAGCCCCTAAAGGAGCAGCTTCGAGGAGCCCAGGAGCTCGCAGCCTCAAGCCAGCAGAAAGCCGCCCTTCTTGGGGAGGAGTTGGCCAGCACAGCGGGAGCCAGGGACCGCACCATGGCGGAGCTACACCGCAGCCGCCTGGAAGTGGCTGGAGTCAATGGCAGGCTGGCTGAGCTCAGCCTGCACCTGAAGGAGGAAAAAAGCCAATGGAGCAAGGAGCGGGCAGGGCTGCTGCAGAGTATGGAGGTAGAGGGATGGGGGGGAACTGGCAGGCTCACAGCCACTGCCCCCACCTCCATGGAGTCAGATTCCCTGGGAAGGGAGACAGGGATGAGAAGCTTAGAGGACTCAGGAGTGGGGAGGGGCTCTGAGGGAGGTACAATTCACTGTCCAAGTATGACCCATCCGTAAGTAGGGTGTTCCAGTCCTGATCTTCGTAGCACCTTCCTCGGTTACCACCTTGATTAAGAAACGTTTACTGCCCTAGGCACCGGGCCCTGTCGTGATGCCCATTTCTGATCAGCAAGGCACCTTGCTGGCATGTCCCTTCCTTCATTGAGAAGTATCAGGAATGAGGAAGCCAAGAAGGGGAAATTGTTCCCAAAATACCCATTGAAATAAAGGAAAGGACACAGCGAGGGATGGGGCTGATGCCAGTGGCGTCCCTTTTCCTTCACCTTTCCCCTCCCACGTTCCTTTTCGGCCGCATCCCAGGCAGAGAAAGATAAGATCCTGAAGCTAAGTGCAGAGATACTTCGACTGGAAAAGGCAGTTCAGGACGAGAAGACCCAGAATCAAGTGTTCAAGACTGAACTAGCCCGGGAAAAGGATTCTAGCCTGGTGAGACGCCCAGCCACCCATGAGTCCTGGTCCTGTCACCTCCTGAGACATCAGTGGCCCTTCTCTCTGTCCTGGGTGTCAGCTCAGAAGTGCTGGGTGCTCACTTACATGTTGAATGGCATCTTACTTGCACACATCCCAGGTCTCATTGGGTTGAAATGTGCAATGTCCCTTTCTCTTCTCATGGCAAATACTCTGGGCCTCATAGCAATGACGTAAGGGAATTCTAGAATGCCCCGGCTGTGACCAGGGCCTCTGTATCCCAGCCAAAGGCAATCACCCAGGCCCACACTGGAGAGGCAGAGACTGGGACCCAGGCGACTGTCTCCTGTGGTCAAGACAAGGGACTCATCGAAGAAGAGTGTTGGGGCTTCCCCTGTGTGTGTCAGGGCAAGAGAGGGACAGGGGCACAGAGGAGCATGATTCTAGGTTGGTGGTTCCAGGTCGCAGAGCCTAGGTTCTTGGAGGTACATTCTAGGCTCCACATTCCCTCAGGTGCAGTTGTCAGAGAGCAAGCGGGAGCTCACAGAGCTGCGGTCAGCCCTGCGCGTGCTCCAGAAAGAGAAGGAACAGTTACAGGAGGAGAAGCAGGTGAGAACCTAGGACTCAGGCCCTTTGGATGCCAGAGCTGAGGATTCAGGGGGGAACCTCATGTCTTCTTGTCATCTCTTGGCTTAAGAACTGCTAACTCTAAGAGGGCCCGGAGGCTAAAAATGGGACGGTGGCTCCTCTCACTGGTTGACTTGGCAGAACAGGGGAGGACTGTGGGAGCGAGGGAGGGATGTAAGAGGTGAAGGAGGGCTCCTGGGGGTGGGGGTGGGAGTGAGGCTCTCCTTTGAGCTGCCTCCCCACCCCACTCCTCCCCCACCACAGCCCACTTTGGGGAAGGCATCCAGTCCCGAAGAGCTCAGAGTTCCTCTTGGGTCAAGGAAGGCTCTGCAGCCAGCGGGGTTGGCGTCTTCCCAGCCTCTCTCACCTCTTTGCTCCCAACTCCAGGAACTGCTAGAGTACATGAGAAAGCTGGAGGCCCGCCTGGAGAAGGTGGCAGACGAGAAGTGGAACGAGGATGCTGTCACAGAGGACGAGGAGGCGGCTGTGGGCCCGAGTCTGTACACCCCCAGTCTTGTGACACCTCTTCCCCCGCCTGTTTCCCCGGCTTGGGGAAAGCTGCATGTGACCCCTCTGGGAGCTGCCTCTGCCCTCTGTGTTTTGCCTTTTTTCTTCCCAGACCCTGGCCCCTTTCTAGTTTAACCATATCCCTCATCCAAAGGGAGATAGCTGAGCCAAGCCTCTAACAATTCATCCCTCTCTGTCCTCTCCCTCACCGGCAGGCTGCCCAGCGGCTCTGACAGACTCAGAGGACGAGTCCCCAGAAGACATGAGGGTCCCTCCCTATGGCCTGTGTGAGCGTGGAGACACAGGCTCTTCTCCTGCTGGGCCACGAGAGTCTTCTCCCCTGGTCGTCATCAGCCAGCCGGCTCCCATCGCTCCCCACCTCTCAGGGCCAGCTGAAGAGAGTAGCTCTGACTCGGTGAGCTGTGTGTGGACGGGGGCGGTGGTGGGAGACAGAGCAAGGTTAGGGAGGAAGGGGCAGGTACGGCCACACCCAATGGCCCAGTGTCCGGAAAAGGAAGTGTTAATCTTAGCCGTACAGGGCTCTGCTTTCCCCTTGGGAGAGAGGAGGCAGGCCCAGCCTTTCTTCAGGGCCACTGCCCCAAAATCCAGTCCGACCCCAATGCTGCCAGCCCCTGCCCCCCATACTCCTCCTCTTCTTACCCACTAGCCCCCATCAAAACTCCTGTCCTGCCTCACTCTTACTACAGCCCACAGTCTACCATCTGGGCCTGGACTGCTCTTACCTCCCCCAGCATGCTGCTCCCCTATCTTGGGACGCTACCCCCAAACCCATCCCTATCTCTTTGGTACCCAGGAGGCCGAGGATGAGAAGTCAGTCCTCATGGCAGCTGTTCAGAGTGGAGGTGAGGAGGCCCACCTGCTGCTTCCTGAGCTGGGCAATGCCTTCTATGACGTGGCCAGGTGAGTGCAAAAGGGGGAGAACACGAGGAAGGTGGGAGCATGCCAGTGGAAAGGGCATCCGGGTGAACAGTCCCCATGCCCTTCCCCCAAGCTCCCTCTTCTTGGCCCCAGCCAAGAAGAAGAGACATAGGAGTGGTTGACACAGAAAACCACCCACCACCCCAAGTCCCAGGTGCCATCAGGTAATTCCTCCCCCCATCTTATCAATGCACACGTGCACTCAGAGGCCCTGCCTTTAACTGGCTTCTGTGTCGTTCTAGCACCATCTTCCGTGGAGCCCAAATAGCCCTGCATCCCCTCTCTCCTGCCCCTCCCCCTTCCCCAACCACCAGGTAGGTACCTAGGCTCTATCTGGGGAGGAAGGGAGGTGACCAGTGCCCCCAGGGATGGGAACAGAGAGAAGACTGGGATCCAGCATCTGACCACCCCTGAGATGTTGTCCTTCTCCCCTGACTTTCCTGGGAGACCCTTTGGGCAATGCAGCTGCAGGGGTGGGGGATTCAGGTATCAGATCGCCCCTTCTGCCTTCCCTTTTCTTTTGCAGGTCAAGAGGGGAAGGCAGGGGGAAGAGAGATTTTATCATCTAGCCCCCAGCTTTGCCTCGATGTGAGATGGGCTCAGGGCAGGGAGGGGGCGATGCTGTCATCCTTCTCGGCTGGAGCAGGAAGATGAAGGACGATGTCAGACTCATTTTCAGCCTCATTAGGCAGCAGACAGAGATGGAGGGAGGAGCGCAGGGGTGGGGGATGGGCTGTGCACCACTGCGGCGACCAGCGGGGACTAAAGAAGAGAGGGCCTGGAGAGCTGGGAAACTAAGGCTTCAGTAGTGTGGGGAGAACGATGCTGGGGGTGAGACTAGGAGAGAGCTGCCAGGAACAGGGTAATCTGGAAGGCCAGGTGCATGGGTCCCTGTCCCTGAGGTCCACAAGGCAAGAAGGCATCGGAGCACACTGACCCTCTCCTTCCCCTCTGTCTCCTTCAGTGGCTTTGCAGTGGGTCCCTTGTCAGAGGCCAGCACCGGGGGCCCTGCCACCCCCCCGTGGAAGGAGTGCCCTATTTGTAAGGAGCGCTTTCCGGCTGAGAGTGATAAGGATGCCCTGGAGGACCACATGGATGGACACTTCTTTTTCAGCACCCAGGACCCCTTTACCTTTGAGTGATCTCACTTCTCAGTACATGCACAGATGCACTCTCACACACACACACACACACACACACACACACACACACACACACACTCATGCACAGACACACACACTCATGCACAGACACACACTTAGGTCTCAGGCCTCTCTTCCAACACACTGGGCTCCATGATATTCTGTTCCCTAAGAACCGCCCCTGCCTTTGAGCCATTTTCATCCCAAGCTCTCACCGGCATCCTCTCCTGCCTGGTTCTTTTGTCCAAGCAGGGGTCATTTTTGGAAGCAGTGGCTGACCTTACCCTCTAAAAGCGGTTTTGGATGAACCAGGATGGAGGAGAACTTCCCCAGGGGTAGGTTGCTTCTGTCACGGACACCAGCCACACACACACACACTCATACACACACACTCACACACACTCTCTGATGCCCCAAAGCCAATTCCCCGGGGCACCCCACCCTCTCTTATTGGGGGTCTTTGTTGGTTTATCTGAGTTTTCTCTGGGGCCTGCATGGAGGCAGCAGCATGGACATCACGGCCTCTTCAGGTCTCTTTCATTTCTGAGCTTCAGTGGTTCTTTCTGTTCCCCATTCCCTCCCCCCCATTGCTTTCTGCACCCCCACCCCAGCCTTTTCCACACCATTAGATATGAAATTTGGATGTTTCTTTTGTATTTTTGAGGTTTTCTGTACTCTTACCTCCTGCTCCACCCTGCCACCACCCCCCAGTGTCCTCACATGGAAAGAAATAATGCATTTGTGCCTTCTGTGAGGGATGGGGAGAACACAGGGTCCCAGGTGTCCCCGTTTCTCAGCCCTCCTCCCTCTCCAGGTTCCCCCTCCCCCCAGCAATAAGAGCTTTCCCTCATTATCCCTCCCCCGATCTGTAGTTTGGACAAATATATTTATATGATATGTATAACGATTCTAATAAAATGTGTTCTTACCATGAGGTGTGACTAGAGCAACGCAGGTCCAGACAGCTGGCTCATAGACCATAGTGGAGGGGAGTTGGGACGGAGGGGACTACCCCCTGCCTTCTTGGGGAGGGTGCCCAGCAGCGTCTCCTCGCTATGCCTCTTGGTGGGCAGAGGAGGAGGGAGGGATCTTTGTCTCGGGTTGTGGTGGGGCGGCTGGCTTGGAGAAGACTGCGGTGGGCGAGGGAGCAACGTATGGGTCCACGTGAGACAGGACTTCAGGATTTCAGTCCTGGGGTGGGCAAGGTGGAACCCAAGCTGCTGGGCCCAGGTGCATGTCTCAGAAGGCAGGGGAAGTTTCCACAGACCTTCAACCTCCATAGCAGCCATCACTGTACCGTGGGCCAAAGATGGGCATTACCCGTGTCAGGAGTTCACATCTTTGGGGAGCCACTTAGGTAAAAAAAAATGCCCTCAACTCCATCCCTCCGAAGTCTATTTGATTTTCCTTCCATCCCTGCCGCCCCCCTCTCTCTGTTGCCATCCTCACGTACCCGTATGCACACACTGACTCCACAGTCACAAAAACACATTCATCCACTCTAACCAGCTTCACAGGCTAGACACATACACTGCGTCGTAAAGCATTTATTAAGGAGCTGCGTGCTCACCAAGACTCTCAGCAATGCCCAGCACAAGCCATGCCTACAGCCCGCTTGTTCCCCAGCCCAGTAGCTCCCTTATCAGTCACCCTCCTCTGCCTTCAGGGCCCCTGGGTGGGCAACCTGTACCAATCCCTCTCTCCACCCACCTGAACCCCCCACCAATCCACCCCCCTTCCAGCCCCACCTGGATGACATCTTTCCATCCTTCCTTCTTCCCTCCTGTTGCCGTCTCCTAGCAACCCCATCTCATTCCCTGAATCCCTTCCAAGGAAATTAGAGATAATGGATCTCTCCTCTCTCCATCTCAACTCCTCTTTATTGATCCTCCTTTAATGAAAGTTAATTATAACAATGATTTAATTAATAGAATCCCTCTCTTCCTTTATTGCTTCCCGTATTAAGACTATTAATAAATACGAGCTGGGCTGACAGAGGCATCCATCACCCGCCTGGGATTCCCCCCATCCCTCCTTTTTCCCTCCCCCTTGCCCCCTCCCTCGCTTGGCCTATAAACTTGCCGGGGTAGTGGGGGTTAATCAGAGAGGAATTATGAGCCAACATCCCCAGCAGGAGGTGCATTTAATGAAATCACTTGTGATTTATGTCTGGGGGAGGTTGAGGAGGGAAGAATCTGGAACCCAGACATCCTGGCTTCCAGAAGTGTGCCCCACCTAGTGCAAAAGGGGAGGATAGGAGACAGAAACAGGGGCCCAGAACCCCTGCTCCCACCCCACAGCCCCTGCTGAGCTGCACACACACACACACCCACAGGAGCCACATGGGTAGCTGCACAAGGCCATTGACACAGGCTGCCAGACTAAATAATAGCCCTTATGAGGACTGTGGCATAGGTTTTGTTCTTTCCCACCTCCAGGACTTCACAGGGGTCATTCTCATCTCCCATTATCCCCAGCCCAGTTCTGCCCCACCTTCCCAAACCCATGTCTCCATGAAGCCCGCCCCCCCTCCCCCAACAGTTCCTCACCAGACTCCTCTACCTGGATATCTAGAGTTCTTCCCTCTGCCCTTCGTAGGTCTTCTTGTGTGCTATCTGCCCCTTCAGGCTGGGAAGTTTAGAGCCATTTCTCATCCCTACTCATAATTTGCCTACCCCAGGATCCAGTGCATGGCCCCTGACACGGGGAGCTCAGGGAAGATCATTGACTGCCTGGGCCGGGAGGGAAGACACCTGGGTTCCAGCCCGAGCTCATTCTCCTACCCACTCGGTGGTATTTGGCAACTCAGCCTTTCTCGTTGTTTCCCTTCTGGAATGGATGGTCTCTTCTGCCCTGCTTCCCAGCATCTATGCAGACGGTGTTGGGTCTGAATGGGCTCAAGGCACTAGTGTGAAAGGAAGAGTCAGACCAAGTAGCAGCAAACAGGCACTGGGGTGTATCTGGTGGGAGATGACGAATCCAAACATCGCTCCCTGCTTCCAGAACCTCGGTGGCTGCGTGTTGCCTACAGGAACATGAAGTGCAGACCATTAAGTGTGCCAGTCAGGGTCTTCACCATCTGACTCCAACTTGCCTTTCCATTTCCCATCCCACCCTAAGGAACCCTGGCGTCCAGCTTCATGGAACCACTCTACCATTTTTGCATACCTCTGAGCACATGCTTGCCCCACAGCTCAGGGGACACCTCCTCCATGAGGTCTTACTTGACTTCTTGCAGTTATCCCCCGGGGGGGTGTTTTTCATAAAAAACACTACAGCACGTTTACAAGCCTTTCTTCTTTCTCAACTCTAAGCAGCTGGAGGGCAGGTTCTGTGTTTGTACGTGGAAAAAAGAAAAGAAAAGTTGTTTTTGCCAGGCCTTCAAAAATAACTTTTTTAATTATTTTAATAAAATAATTCCCGAAAAATATTTCATACATACGAAAGGGTATATATATATATATATATATGTCCACATACAAGAGATAAAGAACAATAAAGTGAACATTATTGGACTTTACTAACCAGCTTTAGGAAAACATCACCAATGCCATTGAAGCGTGCTGAGGTAGCCTGAAGGAATAAAGTGTGACGTCCTTTGGGACAAAGACATGTCGTGCATTAATTCAGAGAACTTTCTGTAGTGTTCTTTATGGGTCAGGTTCTGGCCATAGAGAATCGGGATGGAATAGTCAAAAACCCTGTTAAAAACTGCCCTCACAGAGCTTATAGTCAAAGCAACAAATCTTCCTAAGCAAGATAAGCACTACTTTAGAGGTATGCACAGCATGCTACGGGGCCACAGAGGAAGGATAATTAACCAAGACTGGGGGACGCAAAGCTTCCCATGGGTGACCATGTAGAGGCTGAATCTTAAAGAGACAGAAGGAACAGAACATGCAAAGACATAACTGGCTTAGAAGTCTAAATACTTGGGGCTGCTGAGTGAGGATTGTGCACTGTGTGAAGTGAGACTGGAAAGATGGACTAAAAGATACTCACGCATTCACTCAACAAATATTCATCGAGTGCCTACTATGTGCCCGGTGCTGTTCTAGGCACTGGGAAACAGCACGAACAAAACATAAGAGGAGCGCCTGGGTGGCTCAGCCGGTTAAGCATCCAACTCTTGGTTTTGGCTCAGGTCATGATCTCACAGTTCATGCGTTCGAGCCCCACATCAGGCTCTGTGCTGACAGTGGGGAGCCTGCTTGGGATTCTCTCTCTCCCTCTGCCCCTCCCTTTCTCTCTCTCTCTTTCTCAAAATAAAGAAACTTAAAAAAAATAAATAATAGGGGCCTGGATGGCTCAGTCTGTTAAGCGTCCGACTCTTGATTTCAGCTCAGGTCATGATTTCACGGTTCGTGAGCTCAAGCCCTGCGTTGGGCTCTGCACTGACAGTGTGGAGCCTGCCTGGGATTCTCTTTCTCTCTTTCTCTCTCTCTGCACTTCTTGCACTCACACTCTGTCAAAATAAATAAATAAACTCTAAAAAAAAAGAAAACAGAAAACAAAAAACAAAAACATAAGAATGCCTGTCCTTACAGGACAAGCTTACACTCTATTGCCAGATCATGAAATTCCAGAGCAATCAGTTAGGAACCTATTGTAATAACCCAGGCAAAAATGGTGAACACTGCACTTAAGCCATGTCAAGAGGAAAAGAGGCAGAATTTTTTAGGATGCAGAATTAATGGAAGTGAACAGACGGAGTCAAGTTGATCACAGATTTCTAGTTTCAATGAACAGATAACCAGCAATGCCATTCACCAAATAAATAATATAAATGGAGAAATACATCGAGGGAAATATGACCGGTGCAATTTTGACTTGTTGACACATTTCCAATGTGTTTGCAATCTTCCAAAGAAGAGAGAGATCCAGTAGGCAGTTGGATAGATATTTAAGTCTGGAGTTTGAGAGTTTGGAACTGAAGACAGAGACTTAAGATCCTTGAAAGTCAAGGTGACGAGAGTGAAGAAAGATCACCCAGGTGTCCCTGCATGTACAGTGAGAGGGCAAGAGGGCCAAGGGCAGAATCCAGGTGACCATCCACATGGAAGAGAAGTTCAGAGAACGCAAAGTCACAGAAAAGACTGGGAAGGATCAGTCAGAGGGAGAAAGGTGTGGCAGGTGCAGCAGAAAGGTCAAGGAAATGACTCCTGGAAACCACTGGATTGGCAGGTGGCTTGACGAGAGCTTGAGGAAAGTGTTGTAGGTGGAAGTTACTGTACCGCCGGACTTCACAGAACCTGTAACAGATACACAATTCCAACCCATGGGAATTGGGAGTATGTCTCCAGACTCACATAAAAACCGGGACTCCTGAGTCAAGGTGTAAGAAAAATCAAGGGCAGGAGCCAAGATGTCTGGATCCACCATCAAAGAATTCGTACTTGCTTTTGACCAGCCAGGTGTGAGGCACACTCTAAGCCTGCACTATCCGCTATGGTAGCCACCAGCCCATGTGACTCCTGAGCACTTGAACTGTGGCTAATCCAAACTGAGATGCTGTGAGTATAAATTGCATAATGGATTTCCAGACTTTGTACCAAAAATTAAAAAACAATTTAAAATAATTTTATGTCGACTGCATGTTTAAATGATAATAACTTGGATATATAGCATTACATAAAATATGTTGTTAAAGTTAGTTTCACCTGGTTCTTTTATTATTATTATTATTAAGGGGCCCCCCGGGTGGCTCAGTTGGTAAAGTGTCTGACCTCGGCTCCGGGTCATGATCTCACGGTTGGTGAGTTCGAACCCCGCGTCGGGCTCTGTGCTGACAGCTCAGAGCCTGGAGCCTGTTTCAGATTCTGCGTCTCCCTCTCTCTCTGCCCCTCCTCACCACCCCCCCCCCCCCGCTTGTACTCTGTTTCTCTCTCTCTCTCTTTCTCTCTCTGTTAAAGGATTTTTATTTTGGGGGCACCTAGGTGACTCAGTGGGTTGAGTGTTCGACTTGTGCTCAGGTCGTGATCTCACAGTTTCTGAGTTCAAGACCCATGGTTGGGTTCTCTGTGGTCTGCTTGGAGCCCACTTCTGATCCTCTGTCCCTCTCTCTCTCTGTACCTCCCCCATTTATTCTCTCTCTCTCTCTCTCTCTCTCTCTCAAAAATAAACACTTTTAAAAAAAAAGATGTTTATTTTCAAGTAATCTACTATGCCCAATGTGGGCTCAAACTCATGACCCAGAGATCAAGAGTCACGTGCTGTCTGGACTGAGTCAGCCAGGCGATCCTCACCTCGTTCTTTTGACTTTTTTAAATGTGGCTACTAGAAAACTTAAAATTCAAAATTCAAAATTACTCATTAAATTTTTACTGCACCGTGCTAACCAAAGCCCTGCCCCAGAATGGGACATCTCCAGACTCCCAACATCCCTACCGGAAGGAAGATGTATGCCAGAAACTTCCAAGACTGCATTCTAGACACACCCCTTTGCCCCATGTTCCCAAGGCCATTACCTAGGGATCCCAAAGGATCCCAGTGCTTAGTACCCATCTCCAGATCGCCATTCCTGTTCCCACCATTTTTTTTTCTTTCTTCAGGTCTATTGATAATCAGGTGAGCGTAGAAATGACCTTTTCTACCTCACAAAAGTGCATTTTTTTCCAGACTTAGAATCCAGAATCTCTCTGTCCCAAACCCTAAATTTAGAAGCCATGTCTTCCCTCTTCTGTTTCCCCTGTTTCTCACATCATGGCACTGTGGCTGTCACGTAGGTTCTCCAGATTTAATTTGTCATACTTCCTAGCCATGTGACCTGGAGCAAAAACACTTCATGTCTCTGAGCCCTTATCTGCAAGATGCGGAGAACTGCTACCTGGGAAAGTTATCGTGAGGATTATATGAAATCAGGTGTGTAAAATGCCTTGCACAGAGCCAGGCACACGGGAGGTACTTTATAATTTGGGGTTTTCTGTTTTGCATCTTACCCCTGCGTATTTGGAGAAGAGCAAACTCGGGTTCATATGATATATGGGCAGTGATAGGACCTCAAAAGCAAAAGGGCGCTTAGAGATATATTTGCAGCTTCTCATTCAGTACAGAAATTCCCTGGACGACATCCCTCATTGGTAGTCATCCAACCTCTGCTTCAACATCTCCAGGGGCCATTCACTGGTTCACACAATAAATAAGAACAAGGCACTGTGGGAGCCACAAAGAAGGGCAGACACAGATCTTGCTGTTAAGGAGCTTATATTTTAGCAAAAAGGATATATAGAGGAATAACTGTAATACAGGGTAAATGTGGTATGTGCCAACTGAGGGTGCCATGACAGAGCCAACAACCTTACAAATTAATCCACGTACAACACAAAGGATGACTCTGATATTAAAATTTCTCCCAAGTGTCAGACCTCAGTTTTCCCTACTCATTTCATAGAAAGTGGTACAAAATTCTTCCACACTAGATCACCAGACTGTTCTCGAGGAGGACATTTCTGTAATAATCTTAAAACTCCAGGAGGGTGTGGCCATGGAAGAGGCTAGAGTGGATGAATGGGAGCACGGGTGTGGGGAGAATTGGTTTTGCTGCAAGACCCTCCGGTCTCTTCAGTATCACAGAATTTCTGGGAGTCCCTAGATATTCATCCCACCCTCTACGTACTACCAAGGAACTCCTGCCTACCTGGAAAGCCCTGAACATCCCTACTCTCAGGACTTATCCAAACATTTTTCTGTCTGTGCTTTTTCTCTCCCTTCCTCCCTCCCCCATCTTTATCACATTTTCTTTATCTTTATCAGCATCTCTATAATTTTCTTTGTGTCCATTTCTGCTTCAGTCCGTCCCTCTCGTCATTTAGATTTGGGTGTCTGTTATTCTTGAGGGGGTCTCTGCCTCTGTTTCTGTCTTCCTCTCTTTTACTCTTTCATCATCGTTCTCCATTTCTTGGTCGGTTTCCATTTTTCTGTCTCTGGCCTTGCTTTCTCCCCAGCTGCCGCAAAGCTATAAACCCAGCCGGCCCTGCAGCAGGCAGCCGCCAATCACTAGGCTCCAGGAGTTGGGGGAGGGGGCTGCAGGGAGGTGGGGACCTGGGAAAGCTGGGGCACTGTTGCTACAGCAGGGGAGGGGAGAGGCAGAAAAGAGCAAAGAGATGCCACTCCCAGAAGGCGACCACAGCTGCCTCCACAGCCTGTGCCTGGACCCCCATCCTGCTGGGAACAGACACCTGGCCCTCTTTCCATTGTGAGCCAGAGTACCTGGGTCCCTCCCATATTCTCCCCAAACCATGATTTCTCATCCAAAACCACCGACCACAGATCACTCCATAAGAGATTTGCCTCCTCCTTCATTCTTAGGCCCTCCCAAGATGAGGGAGCTAAGGGACCCTGGGGGTCTGAGGATGCTTACGTGAACACTGGGACAATAAAAGGATGGTCAGGACAGGCTGGAGGGAAGGATGCTGAGAAACAATGGGTACTGGGGAGGCCCTGAGAGGAGGGGGAGTGCTAACAAGCAAGGATGAACCAGAAGGTTGGGCACTCCAGGCTTCTTACCAGCTCCCTGGCCATTCCTAAGGCAGGATTGACAGCCAGAATCCCTGGTCCCTGGGGCAGGTGGGGATTGGGCAGATTAGGGTGCTGCCTAATGAGCAACTACTTAGCCCGTCCTTAGAAATCTATAGGGTCGGGGAGAGGGTGGGGGTTGGGGGTGTTGCCCAGGCAGGGAAAGCTGGGAAGGGGAGGGATTAGCCAGAGATTTTAGGAGATTTTAGGAGAAGGGCAGGGGAGGAGGAACAGTTCCATGTTGTAGGGCAGGAGGAGACCGACCCAGCAAGTAGTAATTCCTGGTGTGCCGGCGACCCCTGCTGGCTATGCACATCACCACCTGGGAGAAGAGAAGGTATGGCCAGCCTGTGTGAGTCCCCGTGTGGGTAGAATGTGACACTGCGTTATATGAATGTCTCACCGTACCACAGTGACAGGGCGTATTAGCGCTCCCCGTGATAATGTGTGGGCACCCCCAGGTGAAGGCAGAAATGTGACCGGGCACAGAAGCCACAAAGTTCAGGTCCTGAACTCCTGGCCCCCCGGTGGGCAGTCTGGATGTCCAGGTTGGGTGAGGTCTTTGAGCCCACTATGTGTCCTCACTAGTGTCACAACAGCAGTACAGATCCATTCGGTGGGGCGCTGCTGGCATCAAAATGAAATTAACAAGTCCAGGGGTGGGGGGAAATGGGCGCTTTGGAATCAGACATCCCTGGATTAAAATTCTGATGCGCCCCCCCCCCACCATCCGCATGACCTCAGGCAAGTTACTGAACTTCTTTGAGCCCAATTTCCTCACCTATAAGGGCATAATAATACCTATCTCACAGGGTTACTGTGAGTATTTAGCACAGTGCCTGGCATTTAATAGATGCTAATTTTCTGCCTCCCTCTCCCTTTATCTACTCCCACCCCCAAGGTCAAGCAGAGATTTCAAAAGGCAAATAAACTGAGGATGATGTTGACAATGATGATGGTGGTGGTTTATATTTACATCACTCATGCAAATCATTTTAAACATATTTTTAATACACGGCTTTTTTTCCTTTTTATTAGCCAAGCACATCATGATCATGTTTTATTGGGACAGAAATATCCTGGTGTTATGGCAGGTATCTAGAAGGATGGCCTTATGAAGTGATAACAAGGCATGACAAATCTTTCTTTATTGTGATACATTTTCATTACTCAGGTTAATCAGGAATTACCCATTAGAACAAGGGCTTAAGATAAGTACATGACAATCATCTGTGGAGATCAGAATCTCCTGATTTTCCAATGGGTATCTAATTGTTATTGCTGTTGTGGGGGCCGATTAATGCTTTGATTGAACTGGTCTTAAAGCATTAGAATAACTCAAGGAGCTATGACAGGCAGTTAGAAATAGTATATTCTGAAATTAAAAAGAAGACGGATTTCAATTCCACGAACGAATATTCTGATCCCGACAGCAGTCCAGTGACGGGGCAAACTGTTTATGAAGTAAAGAGCTCCATTTCAGCGGGAGGATTGAAGCAGAAGCCGCCGACTCCCTGGCAAGCTCACTGTGACAGAAATTGAGGCTGCAAAGGGACATTGGAGAAGAGGCCCTCCGAGGCCCCTCCACAAACACACTCCAACGCACAAGTAATACTTAGCTGGTAGCAGCGTTGTTCCAAATGGCATTACTGCCCTACCCGCGGTCATTGTTTGTCACCATGGAGTGGAGGCGGTGGGGGGAGGGGACATAGAAATAATAACAACTGTATTCTTTTCCTCTCTCAGACTTTGTTCTTCCTAAGGAAAAGCAAGACCCCAGGATCTTTCCTTCTCTCGCCCCACATTCCTCTTGATTTCTTCTGCAATCCTTTTTTTTTTTTTTTTTCTCCTAGCTTAAGGAGATCCACCTTCGAGTATCTTAAAGAAAACCTTAAAGAAAGTGCTTTTTACATCCTTTAATTCTGTCTCCAAGAGGTGGGCAAGCAATGGGTGGGGGCAAAGAAGGGAACAAACATTTGTTGAGTCCTCTTTAGAGCCTATGCTGTAATTTTAGCATTTGATGGAGAGAGATGTGTATCTGCTATCGGCAGGTAAGTGTGGAAATATAAAGTATCTGTTGTTTTCTAAATGTGGATGTAAATACGATGCATCTGCAGGAGTTCTTTGCTGTTCCGGCCTCTCTGAGGGACTTTGGTATCTAGCTGCCTGTGGAGAGATCTGTGTGCAGCTCCTCTGAGGGTTTCAATACCTGCCATGTGTACATTGATGAGCCAGGAGTTATTCTTCTCACTTCAGGATATTTGTACCCGATCCCAGGCTTATCTTCCCCCCATCCTGGGCACAAAGGGGTGGTCACATCAGGCCCCATCTCCCTCCTTACCTAACAAGTGTGAGGCATTGCATTCCCCATCTCATCACAGTGCCCAACCAGACCCACAATAAGCCATGTGTATCCTGTGGCCCCTCCTCCCACCTCTGTGGAGAGTCCTTGGCACCCTCCCCTCCTGGCTGCCCCCACTCCCCACTTTCCATGCCAGGAGAGATCTAATTACACAGAAATTAGTACAGAGAAGGATCGTTTGCTTTTATGGCACCAGCACCAGGGCAGCTGTAAATCTGGGGCCGCTGCTGTAGCCGCCTCTGGGCACTGTGCAGGCTGTAGGGGGGCTCTCACCTCCACACCCCACTTTGTTCCACCTCGGTCCAGCTGCCTGGGCCTCCACCCCTGCCCAGGAAACCAGAGCCCTATTTGGTTCCTATCTCAGTGGAGTAGGGGGAGGCCTGGGGGGGGGAGGTGTGGCCAATCAAAAATGACACATAATAGGTGTTCAATTAATGTTATCTGAATGATTAGAGAGGCGTTAATCCCAGCAATGCCAACTGGTACCCAACTACCCAGACCAGTGGCCAAGGAATGTATGTATATTCCTGGTAAGTACTTACTAGATGGTCTCCACTTCCTTATGAGTAAATGGGGTGTTCTGTCCCCCCATTCTGATCCAGGGGGTCATCCTGGCTTCCACTTTCCAGACCCTAAACTCCTTCTCAGGCAGCATCAGTTAATGAAAACAGCCCAGGGTTCAGACCTTGAATCTTCTGTTTACTAGCTCAGTGACCTTGGACACCCTACAACTTTCACCTGACCCTTGGTTTCCTCATTTGTGAAATGGTGGTCATGAAACCCACCTTTCAAGTTGTTGTGAGACATCAGTGAGAAAGTTCTGGATCAGGAAGAAAGTAGTCCACTAATCGTTATCACTGATAACATCTTGCTAGCTAACACATCCATGTCCCCCTACCTCTTAACTAGCCTTTATCCCAACCAACTCCCTCAAGTGCCACCATACAATTTGGGGCAACTGGATATGCAGGGTGGTCGTTCCCAACCTGGAAAGAATGTTTCTTTATTTAAGAATCTCATCAGGGGCACCTGGGTGGCTCAGTGACTTTGGCTCAGGTCAGGATCTCCAGTTGGTGAGTTCAAGCCCCACATCGGGCTCTGTGCTAACAGCTCAGAGCCTGGAGCCTACTTTACATTCTGTGTCTCCCTCTCTCTCTGCCCTTCCCCTGCTCATGCTCTGTCTCTTTCTCTCAAAACTAAATAAATACTAAAGAAAAATTAAAAAAAAAAAAAGATAGGTGATTCCAACAGTCCTTGTTCACCTGGAGACACCACTTTACTCATAGCCAACCCTCTTCAAGCTCTCACCTTGGCAGTAATTATTTTGATCTCCTTATTTTCATGGAGGATATGAATTTGTTCCTTGGGGTACTGGAGAGTCTTGTAAATGGCTGGGTAAAAATAATCAAGGACTTGGGAAAATAGGAAGGAGTAGGAGCTGCGGAACTAGGGTGGAGACAGGAGGCTTAGACCCATCCCAGAGCAAGGTCTAGGGGCCCTTCAGGGAGTAGCAGAGACAGAGGCCAACTCCCATCTTCTTGCCAATACAGTCTCTAAACCCCGGGACTTGGGGTCTCCTCCCTCTTGGCCTCTTCTATTTGATGTCTCCAGCCCAGGCCACTCAGCCAAGAATTCCTGATTTTTCCCCTATGAACGCTAAGTGGTGTGTAGGCCCTGAAGGGAAGAGCCAAAGAAAGGAAGGGGTGCATCCTCTTCCCCAACCGGTCTGCCTGGATCTCCAAGCACCATTTGTCAGGACCCCTTCTCCCATCCTTCAGGGGCACGAGGAGCCCACATGAGAAAGCTGAGGCACATCCTCCGTGTCTGGCCTCTCACCCCCTGATCTGCGTCCCAAGGAGGGTGAGGATTTGGCGTGAAGGGCAGAGCGGCTGGGGCATCTCTGGCCCCCGCCTCCCCCACCCCCAACCCCAACTCAGGCTGCAGTCTCTCCTCGTTGTAGCAGAGCGAGAGCAAAGGGACGGGCAGTAAAGATGAGTGATGGCGCGGAGACAAGCAGAAATACACCATCATGAAAATGCTAATGACTCCTTGCTCTCTTTCTTTATGGTTGGAGTAATACAGACTTCAATCATAAAAACAATCTCCCAACATTTTAATGGGCTCCATCATGCCCGCACTTGTCGGTATATTTGAAGAATAAATCACCCTCCCCGCTCGGAATGAATTCGCTGTCAAACTCGGCTCCCTCGGAGAAAATGGATGGGGAGCGAGGATGGAGGGGTGTGTGTGTGCGTGCGTGTGTGTGTGTGTGTGTGTGTGCGTGCGTGTGTGTGTTGGGGGGGGGGGTCCTTTCCCTGTCTAACTCCTTCCTAAACCGTTCTTCAGACTGTTGTGCGAGATGCCTGCATCCTGAGTGGGAGGAGGGGGCAACTGGGAATTGGTGGAGCTGAGCCCTAAGGGAGGGTTTGGGGCAAGAAAGGGCAAGAATTGAGGGACTCCACAAGGAGAAGCCGCCCCTGAGATGGACAAGGAAGAGAGAAAGGGGCAGGAACTGTGGCAGCTTTGGACGGAAGGGGCAAAATCTTGCTATTGAACCGAGAGAATGCAAAGAAGATGCAAACCGCATACAAATCCGCATTATTTCTGCGTTATTTGGTAGGATTTCTTTCAGACTAGGCCTCAGGCAGAGGCACCGAGGGAAAAAGGAAAAGTTCGGGAGATCTCTCTGGGGGAAGAGAAGGCAGAGGGGCAAAGAAACGAGCCCAGGAGTTCTCGCTCTGAGCTTGCAGGTTTCAACGCAGTAAGCCACAGGTTCACACTGCAGGGAGAGGCTGAGAGTCCCGCGTAATTCTCATTTCCATACAGGTGGCCGTCAGCCAATGAAAACTTGGGATGCGCACACTATGAGCAGCCAATCCTAGTAAAGGATGAGCCGAGCTGCCAGGCTTAATTGCATCTTGATTGGTTGTGATGTTGCTAGGCAGACATGGAGTCCTGGAGATTGATGCAGGCAAGACTGAAGAGGCAGGTGGATAAGAAAATATCTGGAAACCTAGACTCCTGGATTGACATTTTTCTTCCCGATCTCCTTTATTCCTAAAGGATTAATGGGGTCAGGGGAATGACTCTCCCACTCCTCCTCCGCTTTAGTGGGACAGAGCTAAACAGTTGTATCTTTTTCCCCAAACGCCTTCAGAGAATTCTGGCTACTTCCGGGGTCTTCTAATCCGAAAAATCCCCTTGAGGTATTTCAACCTCACGATCAGTCTTCCCACTAAGTAAGTCCTTTCTGAGACCTATCTTCAAGACTTCCGACAGTGGTGTAGGGCAAATTTTCCCTAATAGGCTCAGGAAACAGAAATCTTGCCACACGTTCTTCCTTCATTACAGCAACACTCAAAGAACAAGAGAACGCCCTACCTCCTGGCCACTGCACCATGACCCAAGGGGGGCCCTGCAGACCCTTCGTGGGCTCAAGGCGGCCATAACCTACCCCCAAAGGGCGGCGTGGTGGCGTTCCCAAACGCGCGGTTTCTGCACCTTCATGCATAAACCCGGTTCCCCCGTCACCCCGCTTCTTCAATTCCTCTCCCTCCGCGTGACCCTCCCTCCACACACTACCCCTCTCCCCAGCCCTCTCGCCCCCACCCCAGCGCACCCCCGCCTGCAGCCTCCCCTGCTGGAGACTAGGCGCCGGAGCCTCCCGAGGTTCCTGAGTCACAGCCTCCGGGGAGGCCGGAGGGAGACTGCGGGGGGGGGGGGGGGGGATAGGCGGGGGCTGCCGCCGGGAGCTGCGAACCCGCCGGTCTGAACTAGACCGTCCGCGAACAATATGCCACCATTTAAATCTGAACGCACGCCAGCCGCCGATTGTGATGTTAATTCGGGGATGATTTAGGGGGGCGGGACGGAGGGGGGGCTGGCCGCCTCTCTGTCAAAGTGCTGTCCGGGGGCTTAATATTTGTAATTGAAGCTGATGAGGACTCCGTCTCTGTTTCCACTGATAAAAAAAGGCAGGGAGGGAAAAAGAGCAACTAAATTATGGGGCCGGGAGAAAAACATGATTAATCAAAGGTTTGAACTGTCTCCGTGTTCGAGGCCCAGTAAATCTCGCCCGGCCGGGGCTTGTGGAGGCCGGAGGATAAATCTGAACCTCCCGGTGTTTGCCGCCCCTTTCTGTTTGCCTCTCGGTTAGCACGTCAATTAATTCGATAATTGGATTTGAAGAGATGTCAGGAGATTATCGAGGGGCAGCCGGGAGGAGCGGGTGTGGAGGAAGGGGCCGCAGGGATGGCGAGGAAGGAGGCGAGAGCCGGTGGGGTCAGGTGGTGGAAGGACCCAGAGAGCCGGGCCTGCCGAGACAGCACCTCGCCCGCTGCCTGAGCGAGCGCCTTTCGAGGCAGAGACCCCGGGGAAGGCGGCTGGGTTGTGCCTAGCCTTCAGCTGCGGTTCCCAGGCAACGTCTCCGCACACGCTTCCTCCGAGAAGCTTTCCCAGATTTTCTCTAAATTCTGCCCTCTCGCCCTCGACTCCCTTCCCAGTTCTGTTCTGCATTTGAAGTTGACGGTTGTCCCGGCGTGAATTCATTTGCAATTATTTGTGTTTGTTTGTAAACTGAGTTTAACTGTTCCCTGGTCCCTTCCTCTGATTCACCCCATCTGACCCAGAGTCTGCCCCCAAAGCCTGGGGTTTCCCAGAAAGGCAGAGACGGCGACTTGTTTCTGAATCCCTTACCCTAGTGGTCAGAACAGAACTTTTTCCTCATCCCCCCAAGGGCCTTTCCCCCCCCCCCCCCCCCCCCCCCCTTAGAATTCCAACCTAAAATCAAAGCTACTCTCTGGAGTACCTGGGTGGCTCAGTCGATTGAGCGTCTGACTTCAACTAGGGCCCTGATCCAGAAGTTCGTGGGTTGGAGCCGGCGTCAGGCTCTGTGCTGACAGCTTGAAGCCTGGAGGCTACTTAGGAATCTGTCTCCCTCTCTCTCTCTGCCCCTACCCTGCTCTCACTCTGTCTCTGTCTCTCTCTCAAACATAAATAAACATTTAAGAAGTTAAAAAAAAAAAAAAAAAAAAAAAAAGCTACTCTGCTTAAGGAAAACACCTTTACAAACAAATGACATACCCACGAAGTAGGACCCCAAACCAGAGGTCACCAGGCCCTCAGCTGCAGCCTGACTTAGAAGTAGCTACTTCAAAAATTCAGTCTTTTAGGGACTGTCTGTGCAGGATGAGACTTTTAATCTCGGAGTTGTGCGTTTGAGCCCCACTTTGGGTTCATAGAAAATACTTTAAAATAATTTTAAAAATCTAAAAAAGTGGGGGAGGGGGGCGCCTGGGTGGCTCAGTTGGTTAAACATCCGACTTCCGCTCAGGTCATGATCTCACAGTTTGTGAGTTTGAGCCCTGCATTGGGCTGTGTGCTGACAGCTCAGAGCCTGGAGCCTGCTTTAGATGCTTTGTCTCCCTCTCTCTCCCCTTCTCTGCTAGTGCTCTGTCTCTCTGTCTCTCAAAAATGAATAAATGTTTAAAATTTTTTTAATAATAATAATTTTTTAACCTAAAAAAAATAAAATAAAAATCAGTCCTTTAGTAACTTAAGGTGGACCCCCTAAAAGAGTGGACTCATCTCCTAGAAGGGGAGTGATTTTTTAAGGGTTCCCTCCTACCATTTCTTTGTTTTGTTTGGGGAGTTTAGGGTTTTGTTTTTTGTTTTAGAAATGATCTTGATTTGATATTTGGGGGCATGGTAAGTAAGGTCAGAGGAGAGCTTATGTCTGTCTGCCACTGTGCGTTGAGTGTGGGGGGGGGGGAGGGAAGGAGAATTTTTTAGTAGGTTTTTCTCCCTGATCTCTGTAGAATTTTATGCATAGATGAAGAAGAAAATTGCAAAAAAAAAAAAAAAAAAAAAAAAAAAAGCATACGGGAGAACCATGCAAATGATTGTGGAAAATGACAAGATGAGATTAGAGGCTAGGGAAGGTGGTGAGAGCAGGGACATAAAGGCCATCCTGCCAGGTTACCTGGTGTTAAAGAAGCCTAGGAAAGGACATTAGCAGGCACCCCAACCAGAGGCTGCCCCAGTGAGAACAGAACCCACAGCTACCCTTGGTACCCAAACAAGGGTGATTAAGGAGGGAGAGCTGAGCCAAATAATAACATGAGGGGTACAGCAAACCAATTTTTATTTAAGCACGTCAGCTTAGAATACTGACTGATGCCAGCCAACCACGCACACTTGTTCAGATAATTATCATCCTTTGTCTGCATACGTAGGAGACAAAATCCCATCTATGGAGGGACAAAATGGAGCATTTCGGCAGCTTCGGTTTCTGTGTGCAGGCTCCTCAGAGAAGTGCATTTGTGCCTGCTCTTCCATGCTACCTAGTCTCAATCTCCTGCCCACGTAGATTAAGCTCCACGGCTTCGACTGACTGAAGCCTGGACTGAAGGGGGCTGACCACCTGTCCTTCGATCATAGCTTAGTTTTTCCTATGTGCTGTCTGAACGCTTCCTTGATTGCAAGCATCCTGTATACTGGAAAATGTTTTCACTTAAACCTAACAATTAAGGGATGGAGTCACAGAATTTGGGTTCAGGGCTCCTTCTGCAGCTCTCGCTATGCTCCCCATCAGCCAAGTCTTTCATGAAGCCATCGAGATCTTCATATAGGGGCACCTGGGTGGCTCATTCGGTTAAGCATCTGACTTCTGATCAGGTCACGATCTCACAGTCTGTGAGTTCGAGCCCTGCTTCAGGCTCTGTGCTGACAGCTCAGAGCCTGGAGCCTGCTTCAGATTCTGCCCCTCCCCTTCTCACTCTCTGTCTCTCTCAAAAATAAATAGACATGTTTAAAAAAATATTTTTTAAGATCTTCATATACAATTTATGAAAAAAGGATACCCATCTCATGAATGACAGTACCACAAGCTGCCCCTGATACCACAAGGAGGTAAAAGATGAGAGTTAAGGGATCACCACAAGATTTGGGCAGTCGAGGCTGGTAGAAAGAGCACAGGACTTGAATTCAAAAGAATAGACTTTAAGACCGGTGTTATCACTCTTTAGCTCTGTGAGCAAAAGGCACTGATGATCAGTTAGCTGAAATGACTTCTGCCGGTCACACAGCAAGTAAGCAGCAGGGTCAGCTTAAGAACTCAATTCTCCACCTTCCCTATTCACATGTAGACAGCACAGTGTAAAATCAGACTTCTTGGATTCAAGTCCTATCTTTTCTACTTAGTAGTTGTGTCTCAGTTTCCTCTCGTGCAAAGTGGAGATAACAATCATACCTACTTCATGGGATTATTGTTAGGGTTTAGATAATTCATGTGAAGAAATCAGCACTACATCTAGCACATCATAAGTATTTAATAATAACTGTTTTCATTATGATGGTGGACATAGTTCTTATAACTCACCAACCTGAATGATGCAAAGGTATTCACCGATGCCTGTAAAATGCTTTGTGATTTAACCACGAGGCCTTAAGGGAAGCAGTGAACACCACCTTTGAAAGGTTATCTGTTTTGATAACCCTAAAGACCATTTCTCCCCCCAAACCAGTCTCACATCTTTAAGTCTGCCAGAACCAGATTCATATAGGAGGGTACACCTGGAACAGCTGTATCAGGGGATTCAGTTATTTCATGCATTTGTTCATTTGTTGAATGTCTAGTTGAAAAGAAGTATGGTCCCTCAATCTATCAAACCTATATCGATGGTCTATCATGTGTGCAACACATTTAGAAGCAGTTATCAAACCATGAGTCATTACATTATTAGTTCCTCTCTCTCTCTCTCTCTCTCTCTCTCTCTCTCTCTGTGTGTGTGTGTGTGTGTGTGTGTGTGTGTGTGTGTGTGTAGAGAGAGAGAGAGAGAGAAACATTTATTTTTTTTTTAATGTTTTATTTATTTTTGAGACAGAGACAGAGCATGAGCAGGGGAGGGGCAGAGAGAGAGGGAGACACAGAATCCCAAGCAGGCTCCAGGCTCTTAGCTGACACAGAATCCCAAGCAGGCTCCAGGCTCTGAGCTGTCAGCACAGAGCCCAACGCGGGGCTCGAACTCACAAACCGCGAGATCATGACCTGAGCCAAAGTCAGACGCTCAACCGACCAAGCCACCCAGGCGCCCCAAGAGAGAAACATTTTTATATCCCCAGCACCCAACACAGTTCCGGCACATGGGAACACAATAAATGATACTGAATGAGTACACAGACATAGACAAATGGGAAATGCTAGAAAAATAGAAACAGTTCCTTCCCTTAATAAGCTTAAGCTCTAATTGGGGAGATAAGACTTTGCACACAGGAAAGAGTAAGAACAATACAAGACAGTAAACATATCAAGAGTGTCAATGCGTTCTAGGCGATATGGATCAGGAAGCGCTCAAGGGAATGTGGGGAGGGTGGTGGGGAGAGAGGCCTAATATGAAAAGAGTGGACTTGAAATAAAGACTAGAATTTGGAATGGTTGAGGAGAAAGAGGGAGGTCCAGCTGCACGAACAGCAAGAGTGACAGCACGTGGTAAGAATCTATACATGTTTCAGAACAACACAAGATCAACTTAATAAGGAGGTCAGACTCCAACTTTGAAAGGCAGAATCCATATGCGCTCACAACCATGTGTTTCTCTGATTGTGTTTCTGGTCACCAAAAATAATAATAATAATAATGTTTGCATTTTCTATTATGTCAGATCATTCACACCTTCTTCCCCTATCTTAACCTGAAAACCAAGTAAACAGCTGCGACTGCCAACAAAACAAACAGATTGTGAAAGCAATTACACCATTACTATTTCTCACTTATCTGCATACAAGACAACTTACTCTTCCTCTTTCTCCCACATGGTCCTAGCCTGAGATGGGATTATTACTGCCTAGATTATGACTCTTTCCTTCGTAAGCTCCCTTTTTCCCAGACCCCCTCCTCCCAGACAGCCTTGCCTGAGAAAAACTTCCTATCTTTTCCCCAGCCTCCATGGTTGCTTTGAGGAAAGCATGGGGCGTGTGGAAGGAAAACAATGTGAATGAGTGGTTGTTATTAAATACCAGATGCTTGGTACAGATTAGCTTATTTATTCTCACAATAACCCCGTGGGGGGAGATATTATTATTATTATCCCCATTTTATAAGTGGGAGACTGAAGCTCAGAGAGTTTGCCCAGATTCACAGAAGAGGAAATATCAGAATAGAGATCTGAGCCCAATCTATAGGATTCCAGAGTCTATGCCTTTAGTCCTGGCCTGTTTTAGAAGCTCTCCTCCTCCAGAGTGAGGATAACTTCAGGCCAAGGGGACCAGATCTCATGACTTCCCCGTTCTGAGCTATCCTCCAGTTACCAGACTCCCTTGCCAAGCACCCCTGAGCCCACTTTCAGGACTTCTTCCTGAGTCCAATCTCCTAAAAGCACAGAAGGAGCTTCTGGGGAAACACCACTCACTAGCCCTGTGGGCCTGGAGTGTGGATGGAGTTCAGATGTGTGGCTGCCCTGAGCACACGCTTTTGTGTGAGGCCCCTCAGGTAGCAGGACAGAGCCTGGAATGGAAAGAGAACCCCAAAGGTCAGACGAGGGGCCAGAAGAGTCCCAGAATTCTGAATATAAATCTTCCAGTTGGTATTGATATAGTTGTCAAGGTAAGAGGGCAGAACATGTTTTATTTAACAGTTTGTTACCTTTGATTTATAACTTTTACATATTTAGACATTTGGTATGTAGGCCTTAATACATATATTTTTTTTATCTTGCCCTGGGCCCCACAAATGTTACGGGTAAGCCTGTTAGTCTCACTATGACACAGACTCTTTTCCTCCTGCCCTTCCCATTCTGTCCTTTGTGCCTAGAATGCCCTAGACTTGCCCCTCTTGATTCGTACAGCTTCCCAGATCCCCCTTTCCCCTGAAACTTTTCCAGCTGACTACAAGAGCAAGCACTGGTTTCCTAGCCTCTGTCCTCTCACAGCCACCAAGATTTCTGCTATTCCCAGCCTGAAGACACTGTGGCCGACTTACACGGCAGCTTGTATTCATTTTACTCTCTGTCCCTCCTTTCTTCTGTCCTTTATGTCAGGGAGTCTTCAGGTGGCCTATAGTACTTGTGAGTGGCTCCCACGGGCCACAACCCTGTCTTACCCTCTATAGAGAAATATTGGGGAAGATCCTTGTTCTTAGAGGAACGCCCAACCTGATACACAAGGCAGGCCTCGGGACTCAGGCAGGGTCTGGAAAAGTGAGGACAGGGGCGCCTGCCTGGCTCTGTTGGTAGGGCATGCAATTCTGGATCTTGGGGTTGTGAGTTCAAGCCCCACATTGGATGTGGAGATTACACAAAAATAAAAACTTTAGGGACACCTGGGTGGCTCAGTCAGGTAAGTGTCTGACTTTGGCTCAGGTTATGATCTGGCAGTTTGTGAGTTCGAGCCCCATGTCGGGCTCTGTGCTGACAGCTCAGAGCCTGGACCTGCTTGGGATTCTGTGTCTCCCTCTCTCTCTGCCCCTCCCCTGCTCGTATTCTGTCTCTGTCTCTGTCTTTCTCAAACAAACATTAAAAAATAACATAAAATCTTTTTTAAAAAATGTAAGGACAGAACCAGGGTTATCTAGATGGTGGTTTCAGTTTCATTTATATATATATATTTTTTATTTTTTAAGTTTATTTTGAGAGAGAGAGAGAGAGAGAGAGAATCACAAGCAGGCTCTCCACTGTCAGTTCAGAGCCTGACCCGGGTATCGAACCCACGAACCGTGAGATCATGCCCTGAGCTGAAATCAAGAATTGGACACTTAACTGACTGAGCCACCCAGGTGTCCCTCATTTTTATTTTGTTAAGGAAGCTCTACCCCCAACGTGGGGCTTGAAATGACAACATGGACCTCATGCTCTACTGACTGAGCCAGCCAGGTGCCTTTTCTGTTTCATTCAATGTGTTGAAAATGGAGGGAGTAGGGGTGCCTGGGTGGCTCAGTCGGTTAAGCAGCCGACTTCGGCTCAGGTCATGATCTCGCGGTCCGTGAGTTCGAGCCCGCGTCAGGCTCTGTGCTGACAGCTCGGAGCCTGGAGCCTGTTTCCGATTCTGTGTCTCCCTCTCTCTGACCCTCCCCTATTCATGCTCTGTCTCTCCCCGTCTCAAAAATAAATAAAAACGTTAAAAAAAAATTTAAAAAAAAAGAAAATGGAGGGAGTAGAGCCCAGAGAAGAGGTTAGATTCATGCAGAGTCATTGGGTACAGGACCAGGTTTTAGAGAGCAGAGCTCCTAGGTTGAAGAGCCCATCAGGTGGTTCCTAGAAAGGAAAAGGACTAGGCTTTGGAGAGAGCCAGAGAATGGCATCATTCATGACCCAGGCCAGAAAACCAAGTACCATATTCATCTGCCCTTCTCCTTCATCCCCCACAACAAGCCGTGAATCCTATCAGTTCTTCCTTCTGACTCTCTTGAGTTCTGCCCACTTCTCTCCATTCCCACTATCACCACAAACCATCTCCCATCTGGATTTTTTTATAAAGATTTTCTTTTTAAGTAATCTCTACACCCAAAGTGGGTCTCAAACTCACAACCCCAAGATCAAGAATCGCATGCTCCACCGACTGACCCAGCCAGGCACCCTCCCACCTGGATTTTGGCAACAGCCTCCTATTGAATGCTATGCCCCCAGTCCTCCCACTCTCATCCATTCTCCACACTAGAGCTAGAATGATCTTTCTAAAGCACAAATCTAAAATGCAAGAGCTTTGGGGGGCCTGGCTGGCTCAGTCAGTGGAGCATTCAACTTTTGATCTTGGGGTTGTGAATTGGAGCCCCACATTGGGTGTACAGATTACTTAAAAATAAAAAGAAGATAATAAAAACAAATGCAAGAGCTTCTCACTCTTTTGTTTAAATCACTCCTTGTTGGGGCACCTGGATGGCTCAGTCGGTTAAGCATCCAACTTCGGCTGAGGTCATGGTCTCGCAGTTCATGAGTTCAAGCCCTGCGTCGGGCTCTGTGCTGACAGCTCGGAGCCTGGAGCCTGCTTTGGATTCTGTGTCTTCCTCTCTCTCTCTGCCCCTCCCCCACTCATGCTGTGTGTGTGTGTGTGTGTGTGTGTGTGTGTGTGTGTGTGTCTTTCTCTCTCAAAAATAAACAAACATTAAAAATAATAAATAAATAAAAATAAATAAATAAATAAATAAATAAATAAAAACAATTCCTTGCTGCTTCCTGAATAAAATCCACATGTCTTAGCTTGATGCTCAAGATCCTTCAAGACCTAGCCATTAACAACCAGTCTCGCCTCTCTGCACCCTCCTACACTCAAAGCTGTTCATTCTGGCCACACTGAATTACTTCCCCTTTGTGGAAGAGACCATGTAATCCCTCACTTCGAAGACATTATATTTACTGCTCCTTCTCTATGGAACATCCTTCTATTCCCTCCCTATGCAGGTCCTCCATGTGGGTCTTAAATGTGACCTCCTGGAAGTCTTCCTTGACTACCAGTACTCAGGACTGGGATGCATGTCCTCCCTATGTCCTCCCTCAGGACTGGGATGCATGTCCTCATTTCCATAGTGTCCAATGCTTACCCCTCTTACAATACTATCACACTGCGTTGAAATTATTTGCTTTATTTTTTTAAGTTTATTTCTTTGTTTTGAGAGAGAGAGAGGTCATGCACATGTGTTTGAGCAGGGGAGGGGCAGAGAGAGAGGGAGAGAGAGAGAGAGAGAGAGAGAGAGAGAATCCCAGGCAGAGCTCAGAGGCTGACTTGGGGCTCAGTCTCAGGAACCATGAGATCATGACCTGAGCCAAAATCAAGAGCCAGATGCTTAACTGACTGAGCCACCCAGGTGCCCCAAAATGATTTGCCTTTTAATTCTCTGTATTCCCTGATAGACTCTCAATTTTTTTAAAACAAAATTTTTTTAACGTTTATTTATTTAGTTTGAGAGAGAGCACAAGCAGCAAAGGGGCAGAGAGAGAGGGAGACACAGAATCCAAAGCAGGCTCCAGACTGTGCTGTCAGCACAGAGCCCGATGCGGGGCTCAAACCCACAAACTGTGAGGTCATGACCTGATCTGAAGTCGAACGCTTAACTGCTTAACCAACTGAGCCACCCAGGCACCCCTAAACTATAAACTTTTTAAGGGCAAGGACTCTATATTATTCACTGTTCAATCATTCACAAAATTTCTGCTGAGAGCCTACTGTATTCCAGACACTATTCCAAATGCTGAGGATACAGTGGTAAAGAAGGTCCCTGGCCCAGTGGGGCTTATCTTCTAACAGGAAAAAAAAAAAGAATATTAATAATATACTATGATAAGTGCTAAAAAGAAAAATAAAGGAAGAAAGGAGTTAAAGAAGAGAAAGTAGTGACTATTTAGATGGGGTGGTCAGGAAAGGCCTTATAAGGTGGTGCTCTTTGAGGGGAGACCTAAATAAAAGGAGAGAGTGTATGATCGGGGACAAGAATGTTCTGGGCACAGGAAATAGCAAAGGGCTGGAGTGGGAACAAGCTGGTATGTCTGAGAATCAGTAGGAACAAGCTGAACCCTGGAATTTTTTCTATGAGCCCTGGAAAACTATTGGGAGGCTTTAAGTTGCATTATCTGATCTACATTTTAAAAGATCACTTTAGTTATTTACTGTGTGGAGAGTAGATTGGGGCAAAACCAGTCGGAATCCGGGAGACCAGCTAGGAACCTATTATAGTGGTCCAGCAAGAGCTGTCAGTGGCTTGGACCCCACTAGATTTTGGAAGTGGTAAGGAATGAGCAAATGTGGGATATATTTGTATTCTCAGGATCCAGCATGATGTCTGGCTACACATTCAATAAATATTTGATGAATGAATTAAGAATTAATTAATCCAACTAAATGAGGACTCTGAGCTGGAACTGAAACCATCCATCCTTTAAGCCTTTACTAAAATGCCAAGCCCTCTACAAACTGGAAGTAGATAGCGGCCACTGACGAAAGATCAGTACTAGGCTATACGTATTTTGTTAATTCCTAAAAATCAATAGGGAGATGACAAATATCCCAGTAGGAAAATGGGCAAAGGACATACATGAATAGGCATTTCACAGAAGAAGAAACATGAATGGTCAATAAATATATGAAAAGATGCTCAACCTCATTAATAATCAGGCAAGTATAAATTTAAACCACTGTGAAATATCATTTTATATCCAACAGATTAGCTAAATACCAAAGTTGGTAAGGACAAGGCAGCAACCAAAACTCAGATGCTTTGGTGGGCATAAATACTGGAAAGCAATTTGACATTATCTGGAAAAGTTCATATCGTACAACCTAACAATTCCCTTTATGCAGAAACTCTTGCTCACGTATATCAGGAGACACATACAGAAATGTTCTGAGCAGTATTGTTTGTAATGGCAAAAAGCTGGAAACACACCTAAATACTCATCAACAGGGGAACTGAGCAAAAAATGAGTGGGTTATTACACATCGATGAAAATGGATGAACTACAACTATCTACATCAACGTGGATGAATCTTAGAAAGATAATGTCGAATGAAAAGGGCGAGCAAAGGGAGTCTACAAACAATATTATATCATTCTTAGCATGGTAACAAAATAAAAAGAGGGGAGCCAAAATAAACAATATATGGCAAAAATATGTAGACAAATCTTGTAATGATAAACATAAAATTCAGGGGCTACTATAAGAGAGGAGTATGTGGGGCCTCTCGGTGGCATTGGTAATATTTTTCTTTTCTTTTAAATAATCTCTACCCCCAATGTGGGGCTCAAACTCAACCCCAAGATCAAGAGTCACAGGCTCTACTGACTGAGCCAGCCAGGCACCCCATGGAAAACAAGGATTTTTGTCTTATTTTGCTCATGTCTATGTTTCAGGCACCCAGCACGGTGCCTGGAACTAGGATATCAACAAATATCTGTTGAGTAAATCCTATATGTTACTTGCATTCTTTCATGTGATTCAAATATTTCATACTTTCTTAAAAGAAAAAAAAACTATTTTAATCATGGTGTCCCCTTGCTCATTCTAGCTGGAACTCATACTGCCTCCTCAACATCGGTTGCCCAAATAACCTATTAAATCTTGTTGCATATCATAGCTATATGTGCATATGTCTTTCTTATTGATTATAAATTTATGAAGACAATTTTTTGTCTTAAAAAAATTTTTTTTAGCTTTTATGCAGTTTTGGGGGAGAGAGAGAGAGAGAGAGATTGAGCAGGGGAGGGGCAGAGAGAGAGAGACACACACAGAATTGGAAGTGGGCTCCAGGCTCCAAGCTGTCAGCACCAAGCTCGAAGTGGGGCTCATACTCACAAACAGTGAGATCATGACCTGAGCCGAAGTTGGCCGCTTAGCTGACTGAGCCACCAGGCACCCCCTCTTTATTTTTATTTTTATTCCCATTATTTTTGTTCCCATTCACACTGTTTTTATTCCCATTCACACTAGTTTTATTCCCACTCACACCACGAAGCACAATACCTTTCACGTAGTAGATGCTCAGTAAACATTGATTGCTTATTTGAAGTCACAGGAGACAAGGGCAACCCAGAAAGGACAAAGCTATGCTATTTACATTTAAAGCTGAAAAAAGAACTTAATTATCATCTAGGGCTCTCCCGCACGTTTCAGCTGAGAAAGCTGAAGTCCAGGGAGGTGAAGTGATTTTTCTCGAAGTTATATGACTAATTCGTAGTATTACAAAATTTAGATTCAGATCTCTGGTTTGTGTCCTTAGCTGTTCACATTATATCACAGTGACTTTTATTTTCTGTTTTGTCTGTGTTCCTTGGCTTAGGAGCCACCAGACGGCAAGCACCAAATCTATGTTTACATAGATACTTAATCATGGCTTCTAGATAAATATGTAGGACCTGTACAAATTCATCATACAAATTCAAAGGAACTTCAAAATTTGTTTGGCTGTCCTTCTGCCACCAACTGTCCCACTGGCCCCTCCCTCAGAAGCCCGGATACTACTGATTCTTTCCCTCCTTCCACCTATTGTTTTCTTCCTCCACGAATAGGGAGGTTTACTGATGGCTCACCACCTGCTATCCTGGGGAACTGATTTGGCATGAGAAAATAGGAAATGCATCAGTCAGCACCCACTGGCCCCGGGAGTTCAAGACTTAAGAATAGTCCTTGTTGGGGGGGCGCCTGGGTGGCTTAACAGATTAAACGTCTTGACTTTGGCTCAGGTTATTGTCTCACAGTTCATGGGTTCAAGCACAGCGTCGGGCTCTGTGCTGACAGTTCAGAGCCTGGAGCCTGCTTCGGATTCTGTGTCTCCCTCTCTCTTTGTGCTCTGCCTCCCTCTGTCTCTCAAAAATAAGTAAAGGTTAAAAACAAATAAATAAAAAGAATAGTCCTTGTTGGGGGTGCTTGGGTTGCTCAGTCAAGAATAGCATGCAACTCTTGGTCTTGGGCTTGTGAGTTTGAGCCCCACACTGGATGTAGAGATTACTAAAAAAAATAAATAAATAAACTAAAAACAAACAAAACAAAACAAAAAAAAACAAAGAATAGTCCTGATTGGTAATACAAAGGTAGCCCTTTCAACTTGTACAAAAGTGCCTGTTTAACAGAATGAAAGAATATCCTAGAAAGCTAACACTGGAGAGAGCTTCAGAAACCACCTACTTTTCTCCCTGATTTTTCCAAGTGAAGAAATTAGTTTTGAGAGATGAAGTAACTTGCAAAGTTATTCACCTAGTTAGTGGTAAGGCTGGGACTAGACTCCCAGTCTCCTGCTCCCAAGACAGCTGTTCTTTCTGTGCCACGTGCTGGTGACATGTGCATCTAGCAACACGCATCATAAAGTAGCCTCATCCTAGCCTTCAAAAGTGAAAAATAAATTATTCAAACACTTCCTCTTCTCTCTGGCAATTTTTTTTCTTTGCATTTCTCTGTGTCCTCTCTCTCTTTTTATCCGTCTTATGCTTCTCTCTGTGAATCCATCTTTCTGTTTGGGGTTTCAAACTGAACTGTGGCATGCCTTGCGAGATCCTTTTGATTTTTCTTCTCGGAGCTATTGTGTTTCCCGTCCGAAGGCAAACATGCATAAGCCAATCAAGACTCGTTCTTGGTGACCTTTGTGGAAAAGAACACCCAGAATTTCCATGTGAGAGGTGCTGGACCTCCCTCCTAGCCTAGCTAGTCAATTAAAATGAGTCTCTGGCCCCCCTGAGGGCTGTTAACCAATCCTAAGAAAGAAAAGATCAATCTCATTTTTTCGTCACCACTGTGCAGGGAGGCTGCTAACCAGTCAGAATGTGCCACTAACAGTCATTAGAAAAACTGGCCAATCAGGCCAACCTTGTTACATGGTCTGGTAGGAAAAGAAAGGGATTGATTGGAAAGGATAGTCTGGCTCCACACCCTTTCCTTCCTGGATCCTAGTTTTCCCTCACTGAAGTGGAGGAAGGACCCTTTCCCAAGCCCTGGATTAAGAAGATCCCTCGACCTTCGCTGACGTTCTCTTTTGTGGTCTTCAAATTCACTCTTCCCTCACGTAGCTCAACCGTTTTTACATAGTCTGTTTCCCTACTGATTGAATTTCTGACTTCAGGCCTGGTAGCAATAGCCTCCCGAATACTTGGCCCTCCCCACAGATCTCTCCATCCACCTACCTGTCAAATAACTTGTTTTGCATGATTTATGAGGGTGGAAAAGTTCAGTAAGTGATAAGTTGAGTCTCAGGAGATATCATTGAAGGGACCTTGCAATCGAGTCTCCAGGGAGCAGTGCAGAATTGAGTTGCAATGCTCCCAACTCTAATGATAATAACAATAACTATTATTATTATTACTATCATGTATTGATCTCTTACTGAGTTCCAAGCACCTTGCTAAAAGCTTCACATCTATTATCCCAATATTTGCTCTGGGGTAACCACTATTATTATTCCAAATCTGCAGAGGAGGAAATCGATTTAGAGGGGTTAAACAGCTTGCCCAAGATCGCAGTGGCTTGGAAACCCAGGTTTGCGTGAATCCAGAGCCCACCACTGAACGAGGGTAGGGGAGAATTAAACATTGCAGGCTCTAACAGCTTGCGGGAGGAGCCAGTTTAGGTTCCTCGTGGGCCCCTTGGTCCCAATCCCGCTTTGGGATTGTCGGCGATATCCGAAAAGGGTCTGAATTGTCGCAACAAACAGCTGCAACAACCGTTCGGTGGTGGCGGCTCCTGAGGACGGAGGACTTTTTGCCTGGGAGGCTGTGAAGCTGAGAGCTGAAAGGAATTCAGGATGGGCGGGGGGGCGGGGGGTGTCTGGGGACTTCAGGGGAGATCCTGGCCGGCCCGGCTTCCCTCTCTGCTCGCAGCATCTGACACCGTGCCTGGCACCAATTGGTACTTGGTAAATACCTGTTGATTGACTCCCAACGATCCCCAGCTCCATTCTTCACCTACCCCCACCCCCTTTCCACCCCGAGTCAACAACTGGAACGGAAGGGATATTGGGGGATCGCAGGGCAACCAGGGAGAATCCTCGCCCGAGCTGGAATCGTGGATTTAGGAAAGGCGGGAAGTCCCCCACCCTTCTCTCCTCGCCCGCGTCTCCGATTTCTCCCCACTCTTTCCCCTCCCTTTCAGGAGCTCAGGGCCATAAAAATGCAGATGGAGGATCGGTGTGAAATAACGGGCCCATATAAATCCCTCTGCCGCCCGCCTGCAAGATGGATTGGCCGCATTGAAATTCCTCCGCGAGGATAATTAAACTCGGGGCCTCATCCGGGCAAAATTACATTCCTGTAATGGCGTCGCTCGGGGTCCCGGGAAATTGCTCCGTGGGCTTTCAGCGGCGGTTTTTATCGCCGGCCGGGGTGTGCCTGGCTGCGGCTCGCCTCTCCTCCGGGACCGTAAAGCTGCTGCCGTGATTTATCCTCCCCTTCTCCCAAATCCGATTAAATGGAGGAGCTCGGGGCCGGGGCGCCGCGGGGCCCGGGAGCCGGGAGGGGGCGGCGGGAAGGACGGGGCCAAGGAGGGGAGGACAAACGGCCCCTCAGAGGGTGGCGGATTTGGCTTTATTTACAGCCGCGGCTCTCTTTTTATTTTTTATTTTTTATGGGGGTTTGGTGAGCTTTCCCCGTCCTTCTCGTGCTGCATTCAAGCGCGATGCCTGGGTAGCTGGGGTTTGGGCATGAGGAAAAGTGGGTAGGCCCTGCTGCCCTCCTTCCAAGGGGGCTGCTCAGAAACTGTCTCCCGAGACCAAGAGGCCTAGAAGAAGGGATGAGGGCCGGAGCTTCCCCCCCCCCCCCCAATTTATTTTGGAAAGGAAGAGCAAAAGGGCACGAGGGAGAAGCAGAGAGGCTTCCATGAGAGCACCTCATGGGGAACTGCTTAACTCCCACGGATGGAGCCTGGGCAGAGGCCCGGGCATGCCTGCAGTGACCTCACAGCCTCACTACAGGTCCCTGGTGCCTACTATTCCTTGACTGTCTCAGGACTCCAGAGAGAAGGCTTAGTGTCAGGACGCCTGAGTCACAATCATCATTAGCCCCTATCTTCTGGTTCGATGACGCTGGTTTCCTCACGGCTGATCGCTAGAATAAGAAAGACAGAGAGGAAAATAAAGGCGGGGCCGCCACAGGCAGCTGGGGCACTTTGCTGACTATTCGCCCACGGAACGGGTTTCCCATCCATAAAGTCAGGGTCCCTGGGCGACAGAAGACAGGAGTCCCATGACTTCATTTTCCTTCTGCCACATTTGGGCACTGAACCCCAAACCCGGTGTTTGTGATTTAACACTGAATTTCTGGTGTGGGCGGGGCTGACAATGTGACTGCACATGCTGGGTACGGGGACGTGAGTCCCAAGATCCCAAACGCCGAGCCGACCAAACCTCCGGCCACGTTACAGATCCGTTTCCACTGCAGTTGTCCTCATTTCTGTAGAGGGTCGGCTCCGCCTGCAGTTTCTCCTCTCAAACACCAGGTGGAGCGACTGGCCGAATGCGGCCACAAAGCTGGCAGGCGGCGCTGTGGCGCCTGGGCCGACCCTCAACGCTGCGATTTTTCTATCCTTAGAAGAACGACTCGTTGGTTCAGGCCGCGCCTGCGCCGAGCCTTCCCTTCGCTCTTCCCGCCCTCCCCCCGCCCCTCTCTGTCTTCTGTGCTCTGGGAGCAGGTAAGGCCTTGGGCCCTCGCGCCCGCGATGCGCCGCGCACGCGCGCGGGACACCCCACCGCGCACGAGTCCTTTGAGGTCCTTACCTTGCATGCTCCCACCCTGGCCCTGACGCCCTCCCTTGGGCCTGGTACTCCCTCGCCTTAGGGCTGCCCCTTCCGCGTGCCGTGACCTCCAGCCGCGCGGGCCTGGCGCCATCTTGGATGTCTCGTGGGAGGCGGGAGGGAAGACCGCCTTGGAGCCGGCGAAAGTCCAATCCCAGAGGGCTCGTTTTCACCTTTTCCTCTCGACCCTTGCAGACGCTCTGTCTCATCCTCTTGACTGTTCAGAGTTGCCACAAACCTCCGGCTCTCTCCTCCTTTTTATTGCTTTCCCTTCGCTTTCTGACTCGTTGCATTCTTACCCAGCAACTGCCAGACTTGGCCCCAGGACTTCAGATGCCACGAGTAATGGAGAGAGCAGGTAGTCTGTTTTAAAAGTAAACGTGAACGTGGTAGAAGAAAACAGCCAAAACACCCTCTCCGTTCAGGCTGTGCCCTGGGGAGACCTATGGCAGGAAAGAGGCCGGTTTCTTTGAAACCATTGGCTGTCTCCCAGTTTCTCCTCCTTCCACTCCAGTGAAGTTGGAGGAAACAAGTGGTGGGCTAATAGCGAGGTTTTCTATTAGAGGCAGCAGGCCCAAGAGAGTCGTGTGGGGCAGCCTGGGATAGTCTTCACCGGCCAGCTTTCCTGTCAAGGGTCTACCAAGAGTCCCCTGGCCCTGCTCTCAAGAGGAAAAGAAGGTTTAAGGAAGGGAATGGGTAAGTCAGCAGCCCCCTAATTCGGCTGATCTACACGAAGGAATAAACTCACGATGATGTAGGCCCGCTGATTCTGGATGAGGCTGTGGTCCGAGGTGTTGTAAGCTAACAGGTCCAGACTTACCTGGTTAGGTGGCCAGTGGAGGCATCTGTACTTTGCGCAGGCTCCCTTAATTGCCACCTTTTGTTGTGGACTTGTAACACGTCAGCACTACTTTCAGCTGTTTACACGTTATTTAATTTAACCCCCCCCCCCCAGCTATATTTTATGAATGATAATATTGAGATTTAATTGCCTTGGGGAAAAAAACTACTTGTTTATTATTTTTTAAGTAAGCTCTATGCCCCACGTGGGGCTTGAACTCAGGACTCAGGAATCACATGCCCTATTGACTGAGCCAGCCAGGTGCTTTACTCCTCCTTTTTCTTTTCTTTTCTTTTCTTTTTTTTTAATGTTTATTTTTTTGAGAGAGAGGGAGAGAGAATCTCAAGCAGGCTCCATGCCGTCAGCTCAGAGCCTGATGTGGACCTGGATCTCACCAGCCGCGAGCTCATGACCTGAGCCGAAATCAAGAGTCAGACACTTAAACGGCTGAGCCACCCAGGAGCCCTTCTTTTTTAAAATATTAGGAAAATTTTAGATTTTGACCCAAGTAAACCTTTACAGTCTGCAGCAGAATTGGGTTAGAGTTAACTTATGGGCAGTTTAAGACAGGGGACAAGAGTTGAAGGCATGGATTAATCCAAAAGTGACTAAGATTCTGGATTCAGAGGTGTGACCTGGGAAAATATTGAGTACAACTCCTTTAAGGAAGTGTCCTTTAACAGGTTTAAGTAATCCTGAGTATTTCAACCTGTAGCATATTAAGAAGTATTAAGTGTGAGATTTCAAGTCCTGGATCTACCACCACCATCATTTCAGGACTGATTTTAAGAATGTGCTCTTGGGGTACCTGAGTGGCTCAGTCAGTTAAGCATCAGACTTTGACTCAGGTCATGATCTCGTGGTTCATGGGTTCGAGTACTACGTCGGGCTCTGTGCTGACAGCTCAGAGCCTGGAGCCTGCTTCGGATTCTGTGTCTCCCTCTCTGCCCCTCCCCTGTTTGTGCTCTCTCTCAAAAATAAATAAATGTCGGGGCGCCTGGGTGGCTCAGTCGGTTAAGTGGCCGACTTCGGCTCAGGTCATGATCTCACCGTCCGTGAGTTCGAGCCCCGCGTCGGGCTCTGTGCTGACAGCTCAGAGCCTGGAGCCTGTTTCGGATTCTGTGTCTCCCTCTCTCTGACCCTCCCCCTTTCATGCTCTGTCTCTCTCTGTCTCAAAAATAAATAAACGTTAAAAAAAATTTTTTTTTAATAAATAAATAAATAAATGTTACAAAACAAAAACAAAAAAGACTGTGCTCCCAGTGTACCTAAGGATCACTTGAGAAGCTTGTTTGAAATATAGGATACTTGGGCCTTATCACCAGAGAGTTTGTCCATGAAGGTCTAAAGTGGCACCCGAATATGTATTTTTTTTTGAATATGCATTTTTTAATACATATACCATCCCTACCTTCGGGTAACTAGTTCACATGGACCTTGAAGAAATTCTTTTTTGTAGGTCTTTAACCACTCCTCTCTCAGATAATTTCTACTAACTTAGGCACCTACAGGGTGTCAGCTCTGTTTTAGGTCTTAGGCATACAAAATAGAATGCCTCTTAGTGTGATGGTGCAAATGAATACGTTAACAGTCGTGGCTAATTAGAGTAAAGGCAGGATTCTTCCTGGGTCTGCCTCGCCCTGTTAATTAATGTAGGAAATGGAAGTCTTTTGAGGAGTCCAATAACTTCCAGGGATTTCAGTAAAAAGATTTTTGGAGATCCTTCCAGGGTCTTGGCCACCAACAGCTATCTCCCAAGAGTCCTTAAAGGGCAGCAGTTTTAGTCCCAGACAATGAAGTCTTGAGAAGAGTTCCTTTTAGAGAGAGTAAGGGAAATTTAGGCAGAAGACACGGGAACTTCCTCTGACCACAACTCGTGAAGCTATAGAAATGAATAACAAATCTTAAAGCTGAGACCGGGTGGCTGCTTGTTCAGACTAGGGGGAGTCACTTGATTATAAGGAAATCTTGGAAGCTGTGTGGAGGAAATCTTGACTTTAAGGTTTTATTTTTTAAGTTTATTTATTCTGAGAGAGTGTGTGTGCACCTGTGCACGCGGGGATATTGGGGCAGAGAGAGAAACTCTCAAGCGGGCTCTGCACTGTCAGTGCAGAGCCTGATGCAAGGGCTCAAACCCATGAACCGTGAGATTATGACCTAAGAGTCAGACACTTAACTGACTGAGCCAGCCAGGTGTCCCTTGACTTCAGGGTTTTAATTCCGTCTCTGCTGATGACTTGAGGTCATTTACTGTCCTGTTTGGGCCATGTAAATTTAACAGAGCACCTTTTCTGCTATTAAGGATATCCTTTGGAGCGCCTGGGTGGCACAGTCAGTTAAGCGTCTGACTTCGGCTCAGGTCACGATCTCACAGTTCATGGGTTCGAGCCCCGCGTCAGGCTCTGTGCTGACAGCTCGGAGCCTGGAGCCTGTTCTGGATTCTGTGTCTCCCTTTCTCTCTGTTCCTCCCCCACTCATGCTCTGTCTCTCAAAAACAAATGTTAAAAAAAAAAAAAAAAGATACCCTTTGATGAACAAGGACAATATTTACAGCGCTACTTTTGTAATTCCAGCTCTCCTGCCACAGCCCCTCATCCCCTGAAAATGTATACCTGTGCAAAGTTCGTCTCCTCCCCCTTCTTGGTGAGTGCTTGCCTTTTCTGGGAAAGTTTTTGAAGAGGGGCATCGTGTTTCTTCCTTGCCACACGTTGCTCTTCACAGCTAGGTTGAGGGAAGGTCCTTTGCTGCGTTAGCCTGACAGCAGAGAGTGAATGCTTACCAGGCACCCCTGTCTCAGATCCCTTGGAGGCCAGTTAATTCTTTTCATCCAACTATGTTAGAAGAGTGTAAATGAGAATCTCGAGTAAGGTCAGGTTATTCCTATCTTGAAACTCTGTGTGCCTGTAAACTGGAACCCTGCCAGGAATGGTAAGCATGAAGTAGGTAGCCTAACTTGGACCGAGTACACGCTGTGTTCAGGATCTTGCACTGAGTGTCAGAGTCATACCTGGGAGTTCCCTCCAGAAGCTTCAATTTGGGTGGCAAGTTGAAACACACGGAAATACACGTTGGAAAAATATTTTGACTTAACAAGCAACAGCATGGAAGAATTTATAGATTAGATGGTGGAGGCAATTGGTTTATACATCTGTAAGTGAAAAGGAGTGATATTATTATTAGGGGGGGGTACCATTGATTGAGCACCTGAGTTTACCAGTTTGTATATATAATCTCATTTATTCCTCAAATCAACCCTGAGGTACAGCATTCCAATTTGGTAGAAGAGAAAGCAGGCTTAGAAAGATTTAAGTGACTTGTCCTAAGATCACACAGCTGAAGTAAAGCTAAGATTAGAATCTAGATCTGTCTGATTAAAACCCTGGCTATTAACTACCGTGTTGTCTGCTTTGGTTTGGGGTTAGTCAGAAAAGGCTACGAGAAGGGGTGAATTTTGAACGTGGATCTTTGTGCCTATTTTCCTGAAGGATGTGTCTAGGGAAAAATGCTCCTCTAATCATTGGCTTCCCTCTTACGGGTTGGCCATTACCAAAATATCTCTCTCTCACTGAGTGAAGCAAATGCTTCTGAGGCTTAGATTTCTTCCTGTTCTAGAGGCCTGTAAAAGGGTATGGTGAGAGTGGGTAATACCTCATAGCCTGAAAGGAAGTACATTTCTTCCCTTAAAACAAAGGAGAAGCCTAGGAAGCAAGAGAACTGGTTTGGTTCTTGAGTCTAAAATTTACTGGAAGTAAAAGAATGATCGAAGATAAAGAGAATGAATGGGGCATCCACGAAACAACTTGGGGTGGTTCTGAAATTCCTCCACACCCATCCTTGACCCTCTTGCCCTTGTGTCATTCCCCCTAGGTCAGGAGCACCTCTCAGCTGTTGAGCCGATCACTGTCTGCAGTGGCACTAAAACCACCAGAGACACTGACAGATGAGGTACCTTATAAGGTGGAAATTGGGCCTGTGGTTGGGGGTGAGGGGGGAAGAGGGTTACCTGGCAGCACCAGTAGGGGGAGTGCTGAGGACGATCATCACAGACTAAAGTTAGTGAAGGATCAAGGCCATTGGCTTTAGGTGAGGGTGGAGGACAGTTGATACCACATATGATCTAGTGTTCCAGTTTTTGCCACTGGCAGTGCATGCCCATGTGTGCTGCTGATAACTACCATTATGTGACCTGGTTTACTGACTTCATTTGGTGGCAGTTGGTCCCAGGAAGACGATGATTTCAGGGCACCAAGAACAGGCTAGGTCTTCAGTCTTATACTTCTAGAGCACACCTGAATTTTGAAGGTATTTGATGTCTACCTCTTGCATCAAAGAGTTCTGCTTGGCAGCATGTTAGGGGATTTTCCAGGGAGTTAAAAGTTTTTCTGTTTGGGGGAGAAGCCATGGAATGTGATAGCATAAAGGGTTTAAATGGTACAAAACTTTCTGAAGCAAAAAAGGGATTTCTTAAAATCTTTATCCTCTACCTGCATCTTCTTCACAGAGCCTCAGCAGCTGGGCAGCCCCACGTCCCCTGACCTCACTTATTCCTAGCCGCGGTTTCCAAACCAGCGCTGCTTCAAGGGACATCGACACAGCAGCCAAGTTCATTGGGGCTGGGGCTGCCACAGTTGGGGTGGCTGGTTCTGGGGCTGGAATTGGGACTGTGTTTGGGAGCCTCATCATTGGTTATGCCAGGTAAGCTGGGCCCTCAATTGGCTCTCAGATATGTTTCCAGAGGTCTGGGCAGAAATTTCTGGGGATCTTGAGCTATATGTCCTATACAGTAGCCACATGAACTTATTTGAGTTCAAATTTTAGTTAACTAGGGGCACCTGGCTGGCTCAGTCAGTAGGACATGTGACTCTTCATCTCAGGTCATGAGTTCGAGCCCCATATTGGGCACAGATGTTACATAAAAATAAATAAAAAAAATTTAATTAACTAAAAGTACACAAAGTTTAAATTTTGTGTACTTATAATGTGGCTAGGTGGCCACGTGTGACTAGTGGCTACCATATTGGAAAATTCTATTGAAAAGCTTTGGTTTAGAGTAGGAGTCAGCAAACTGAGGTGGAGGGCCATATCGAGCCACCGCCTGTTTTTTGTATAGCTGAGCTAAGAATGGGTTTAACATTTTTAAAAGGTCATGAAAAAGAGACCGTATGTGACCCACAGCATCTAAAACATTTACTATCTAGCTCTTTACGGAGAAAGTTGGCTACCACTGATCTAGAGCCTGAAGTCAGCATAGTGGTTTCTTTACTGTTTTTCCCCATCCCTGGGAATTCCCGACACCCCCCCCCCCCCCCGCCCCCCATCACTCCTGGGAAAACTGCCTTTGCAGCCAGCCCCACAGCTTCCTGACACTTGGGACTGTTTAGTCCCCACCAACCCCAGGCAACTCACTGTTAGAACTAAATTAATCCTCTAGAGACCTGCAAGTTCTCTTAATGCCTTTGAGGAAATAGGTTTATTTTTTAGGATGTATATGAAACAAGAAGCCTGACTGCTTCTGCATCCACAGTTCTGTTAAAAGCTGGCATTGCTTTACCTTATCCATCAAGCCTTCCAGAGGTGACAGAGTAAGGGAAATAGAAATTATATATTGACTTTCAAAGTTGGAAGACTTATCTTTATCCCATTTTGACTCATAATCTAAACCCCACAGACCATTTGTAGGCTTTTTTTTTTTTTTAAGTTTATTTTGAGAGAGAGAGTATGTGTACACACAAGCAGAGGAGGGACAGAGAGGGAGAGAATCCCATGTGGGCTCCACACCAGCAGCACAGAGCTGGACTCAGGGTTCAGTCCCACCAACCGTGAGGTCATGACCGAAATCAAGAGTCAAGACACTCAACCGATTGAGCCACACAGGCACCCCCCCCTTCCCCCCGCATTTCTTAAAGCCCAAAATCTTTAACTAGTTTGAAGTGAAAGAAGGTAGTGTGTCCCCTGGCTTTATGGAACATCACTAGAAAAACCCCATTGTAGAAGGTTTTTCTGGTTGTGTTTCAGCAGGCCATAGAGTTCTGAAGTATGCCCAAAGACCATCTAAAGAATAAAGAGGAGACCAAACCTTTAAAATCCCCCACTTTTTTAACATTGTAGTTCGGCTTTTATACATTTTTTTATTGGGGTTCTGCTCCTTCAAGTTTCAGAACACTGCTCTGATAGATTCTGCCACTCTGGATACCTGTTCCATCCTGGTTGAGCCCTGGATAGTTAAAGGTCCAGGCCCAGAGGTCTTAAGTTATGCTATGGGTGATCCACTAGAGGAGGTTATGTTTGTACCTGGGCCATGTTAAAGAATTTTGGATTGTCCACTCCCATCACTCAGTCTCTATAGAGCCCTTGATGGATCCGGCAGGAATTGGGGCCTGATGGTGCCACCATGAGAGACTCATTACATAAGATGAGCTTGAGGAGATGAATTTTCCCCGAGCCCACCTTTGATGTTTATCTTTTTCTTTGTGTGGACTAGAAATTCAGTCTTTTCTCCTCCCCTTCTCCCAGGAACCCCTCTCTGAAGCAGCAGCTCTTCTCCTACGCCATTCTGGGCTTTGCCCTCTCGGAGGCCATGGGGCTATTTTGCCTGATGGTGGCCTTTCTCATCCTCTTCGCCATGTGAAGGAGCCGTCTCCACCTCCCATAGGTCTTTTTCCCGTGTCACGTCTGCCCTGTATGTTCCTTTTCCTATACCTCCCCAGGCAGCCTGGGGAAAATGGTTGGCTCAGGGTTTGACAGAGGGAAGACAAATAAATACTGTATTAATAAGATCTTTTCTTGTGTCTCCTGTGTATATTTGTTCTTCTTAGTTGGCTGAGTGCCTTGGTGAGAGTGTAAGGCCTGGAGGGTGGTGACAGTTCTAAGTTCACCATGAGTCTGGGCTCACTTGTTCTTTATTCTCTGTGTCAGGAAAGCTTTATTCAAATTAGCACTCCTTTTTTAATAATTTTCACTGGGGATGGCCTGTTATCTTGGAGGACTGGGTCAGTAGAAACGAACAGCAGTGGCTTAACATTTTGACTAATGGGCTCTCTGTTGCCACTGCTACTATCCTGGCTCAGGGCCTCCTCGCCACCCACTTGGTCTGTTGCAGTAACCTTTTAACTGGCCTTCTGCCTCCAGTCTCTTCCCTCTAGCATTTACTTCTGCCCACCACTGCCAGGTTAATTCTTAAGTATAAGACTAGTTTTTGTTATTTACCAATTCAATAACAGTCTGCCCTCAGCTTTCTTGGCTTTATCTTTTATTATTCCCATACTCTACCCAAAGTGGTATTGTCATTTTTTAAATACTTTTACCTCTTTCCTGTCCTTATCTTCACGCCTTGCCCTTTGGCCATCTCTGCTTTCTTTTTCCTGAATCTTTGCTCACTTTCCTCTTTTTAAACTCCCTGTTGTCTTTAAAGACTGAGTTTAAATGCTACCTCTTACTCCATGAAACTTTTCATCTGGTTTCCATGTACCATCAGTCAAATGAGCATTAACTCAAATAAAGGACTGTAGATCATGTTGTATCCTTTATAATGCTTAGGGTCTGTGTAAATTGTGGATTTGCTATGTACATGTGTGTCCTTTATCTTCCAAGTTAGACTATTGGTTTTTTGAAGGGACTATGTCATGTTCATTTTGTATCCCTAACAGTATTTAGCATGATGTATCTCAGCAATATTTTTTTTTTTTAATGTTTATTTTTGAGAGAGAGCATGAGCGAGGGGGAGGCAGAGAAGAGAGAGACAGAATCCGAAGCAGGCTCCAAGCTCTTGAGCTGTCAGCGTAGAGCCCAATTCAGGGATTGAACTCGTGAGATCATGACCTGCGCCAAAGTCAAATGCATAGCGGACGGAGTCACCCAGTCACCCCTCTCAGTAATATCTTTGTCAAATTTTTTACTTGGTCATCTCACCCATCCACCTCACTTCAAAAATGAGGAAACTGAGACTTTGAAAAGTCAAAGGATTCTCAGGAACATTCAGTAGCTGAGCTGGAGCTAGAGCAAGGATCACATCTTCTAATCAGGGTGTCAGACTACCATACTCGATCCTGTGGGACTCCCCAAGCCCAGTGTTGCCAGTGACTTATTTTCCCAAGCATGAAGGAAAGGGCAGAATAAGCAAAGTAAACCTTTTCCCTTAAAAATCCCCCTCAAGAGGGACTTTGGACAGTGAGGTTAGTAAAAAGTAAAGAATTGTATTTTTAAAAAATTTTTTTAACATTTATTTTTGAGAGACAGCATGAGCAGGGGAGGGGCAGAGAGAGAGACACACACACACACAGAATCTGAAGCAGGCTTCAGGCTCTGAGCTGTCAGCACAGAGCCTGACGCAGGGCTCAAACTCAGACCGCGAGTTCATGACCTGAGCTGAAGTCGGACGCTCAACCAACTGAGCCACCCAGGTGGCTCAGTTTAGATACACAACGCACGCTTCAAGTAACTGGGTTAAAGTCCTTTCGTGATAATGTGAATGATCACAACAGTTTTTCTTTTGGTTTAATTGAGGACTATAAAATTAAAGCCCAGGGTAGAGACTTAACCCCAGAGTAAACATTCTCAGAAAGCAGGTCATCCAAAATCTTTCACCCTTGTCCTTTTGCTGTTGTGATCAAGGGTTGAGAGGGATCCTATCCATGGTTTGCTTCCAGATTGCTATACTGTTCCCAGCTAAGTGTATTGTGGGCTGTGGGGCTCTAAGTGGGGCTTTCACCAGAACAGCTCGAGCCAAGAGTAGGTGGAAGGTATCTATATATTTTGAGATGAAGAATAGACCTCTCTTTTGGTCTTGAATTTGTATGTCTGGTCGGTCCGCTGCCCATCCCCTTTCTGAGTCATCCAGTATCCTGTTTTCTTTCTCTCTTGGCCCTTTCTTTGGGATAGATTCTAGCTAATCCCTTATCAGCTTAGGTGCTTGGAGAACTCAAGGTTTAGTGGCCTTGTGTTTTTGTTCTCGCTGAGGTGAATGACGAGATGGTGTTGCAAGAAGCTTGGAAGCAAATTTCTTCGGGAGGAGTCAAGGCAACCTCTCTTTTTCAAGCCCCAGGAGATAATTTGCTGGCAGCCAAAGCTACTAATAACCTGGAGAAGAGGAGTGCTATGTTTCAGTAGAGGGTCCAAGAGCAAATTTCCTAGAGATCTTTCCAACTTTGATCACATTATGTAATGAAAGCTTTTTTTTCTCTCTCTCAAAAAAATTGTTAATGTTTATTCTTGAGAGAGAGGGAGAGACAGAGTGTGAGTGGGGGAGGGGCAGAGAGAGAGAGAGAGAGAGAGAGGGACACAGAATCCGAAGCAGGCTCCAGGCTCTGAGCTGTCAGCACAGATCCCAACCTGGGGCTCATGAGCCATGAGATCATGACCTGAGCCGAAGTCAGACACTTAACCGACCGAGCCACCCAGGTGCCCCTGTAATGAAAGTTTTCTACTTGCCCTTGTAGTTTAGAAAGAGCCCATGATTTGAAATCATATTTTTTTAAAGTATATTGGGGGCACCTTGGTGGCTCAGTTAAGCATCTGACTTCGGCTCAGGTCATGAACTCATGGCTGTGAGTTCAAGCTCCGCATCAGGCTCTGTACTGGCAGCTCAGAGCCTGGACCCTGCTTCAGATTCTGTGTCTCCCTCTCTCTCTGCCCCTCCCCTCTTCATGCTCTTTCTCTCCTTCAAAAATAAATAAACATAAAAAAAGTATAGTGGACCACAGTGTTACATTAGTTTCAGGTATATTGGGAAATGTTCTAATCTCTCTTCTACCATGGCCACTGTGATGTTGGACAGATCACTACCCAGTAACTTTCTAGGACCTCAGTTTCTCCTCATCTATTGAATAGGGATAATAATGTTCATCTCAGGAATTATGTGCATAGACACAGGTCCAAGAAAAGGAAAGGATGGTACCTTCAAAATTCAATATATAATTATTATTTGCTTTCTCATTCCCCATGGACCTCAGGGCATATCACAGGCATTTTGGAGCTAGCTTCTCCTTTTTCTATGGTTGGCATAGAAAAGGGAACTGACCATCCAAAATTTATAAAGTCTAGCCATAATCCATCTGAGAGAGAACCCAGGGATGCTGAAGATAGCGAGGCTTGCTTCCCTCTTCTGCCTTAGTTTTTTCAAGAGTCCTTTGCATTTCTTCAGAACCAGGGGAAGAATGCCATTTAGGGAGGAAGATGATGTCCTTTGGAGATCCTCTAAATGCTAAACAGCAATAATGAGTAACCCTGTTGCAGCCTCCCTTTCCAGATGGATTTATTAATTTAAGGCTTTATCAGGTCATCAGGATGAGATACATATTCAGGAACAACACTGATAATTTAGCATAAGTTGGTGTCCAGGAACCTAGAGACTGCTCTGTGTCTTACATCCTTTGAAGAGAAATGAGGTGAAAGAATATTCAGGTTGAATTCTGAAATAGAAAAAGGGAGAGGAGTAGCATCACACTGGTGAGGAGATTATATTGTCCTCATCCTCTTTTTGAGCAAAGAAATTGTCTTTATTGAGTCATATCTAAAATTATCATGCATTTTCCAACATGAATTCTTAGGACACACTCTTGGATGGCTTGGTGTTCTCACTGTTTGATGAGGAAAAATTAAAATACAAGGTGATTTTTTTAGTCCCCAAGCATTCTTTAAAATGTTATTATTTTTGAGGATTTAGCTCCAGGTACTGTGAATGTTAGGAAGTATATTGTGATCAAACTAGCAACCTTAGAAATGGCAGAAGGCATGATGGGTAGAATACAAGGATGAGGTCAGACCTCTCTCCTCTCAAATGCTTGGCTTCTCTTATTAGCGTGAATGGTTAGATAGTTTGTTCCCACTTTCTTTGTCCCCTTACCCCATAAGAGATTCTTTCCTTTCATCTTTTGAATAAGTGCTGGGGTAGGCAGGAATTTTTTAATGACTCCCCTAAATATGTCCTGCTTGAATCCCCAGAACCTGTGAATTTGATGGGATATGATACGTGTGGTTTTGTTACATTAACATGGCACAGTTGACTGACATAGATTATCTGTGTGGGTGTGATCTAATCACATGAACCCTTAAAAGCAAAGAGTTTTCTTAGTCTGGTGGCAGAAAGAGAAACGAGAGATTTGAGGATTCAAGGTGCCATTGCTGGCTTTGAAGACCTAGGGGACCACAGGCAAGGACGGAAAGGTGGCCTCTGCGAGCTGAAATTGACCCCCTAAACAGGAGCCAGCAAGGAAATGGGGACCTCAGTCCTACAACTGCAAGGAACTGACTTCTGCCAACAGCCTAAATGAACTTGGAAGTGCTTGTTTCCTCAAAACCTCTTAAGATTCCAGCCCAGTCAACACCTTCCTCGACTTTGGCTCTGTGAGACCCTAAGCAGAGAAGATGATCAAGGCTTCCTGGATTTATGATGGAACAGTAAGGCGATAAATGGATGTTGTTTTAAACCACTAAGTTTATGATAATTTGTTATGTAGCAATAGAAAGCTTACACAAATGCAACCTTTCAATCTGGAAAAGGAGTAATATTTCATCTGAATCTTGCGCTGAGAAAAAATCCAAAAATTGACTTCTCTGACCCTCTGCCTCTTGACTTCATTGAATCTAATCTAGCTCAGAAAGGCTAAAGAAGGAAAGACCTTTAAACACAAATTGTGTACCATGGTCTTCTACCATAGTCATTTCATTTGTACGAAATAGACATTTTTTCTTGTTTTAAAAGATGAGAAAACGGAGACTCAGATTCAACAGTGATGACTCGGTCCTTGAGATTACCTAGGCAGAAAGTAATAAAACCAGATAGAAACCCATGACCAAAGCTGCCTATATTATATCACACCACAAGGTATAGGAGCCACAATACATACCATTGGTGGAGAGGGAAAGACAGATTAGACAGTTTTTCAGATTTCTCAGTGAAGGTGATTAGCCTGTTTTTCTTACAATTACCATCCTTGTTGTTAACTTGCAGATAAGTAGCATTTTGCCTCCCCCTAGGTTCATTTTACCCCACTGCTCATTTCCTGGGTATCTGGACAGGCTCAGTTTAGTTGGCTCAGCTCTGCCCTCAAGATGGATATTTTTAACCATTGTAGATTAGAGCCTTCCAGGAATCATGTAGCTGCTTTTACAGAAACCAACTCTGCAGATCTTGCGGGGCAAGGGGAGCTATGTGTGTGTATGGGTGGTATCTGAGACCAGACAGACTTGCATCCCTTTTGTACCTTTAAGGCCTTTCCATTCTCATCTCCCAGCATTTGGAGCGAGGACTTTAAGTTTCCAAAACATAGCTGCAAAGGATAACAAACAGCTAGCCTATAACTCCCATAGCAACAAGGGAATAGTCAGTAGGGATTTAGCTCAGGAAAATTTGTGCAGTGCAAAAGACCTATAAAATTTTCAGAAAGCAGCTTGGCCCTATAGAAATGAGCAGATTGAAAGTCCCAGAATCCTGGGTTCAAGTCACTTTTGGTACAGTCTTCTTATGCTTCAAGTTCCTTCCCTGGTGTGAAATGAGCAGGTTTCCTTGAGATGCGCCTCCTGGAGATGTCATTGAAATAAGTGGAATTAGATTAAAAAAATTTTTTAATGTTTATTTTTAAGGGAAAGAGCGCACGTGCGCAGGAAAGGGGCAGAGAGAGAGGGAGACAGGATCTGAAGTGGGCTCTGTGCTGACAGCGGAGAGACAGATGCAGGGCTCAAACCCACCAACTGTGAGATCATGACCTGAGCTGAAGTCGGATGCTTAACCCACTGAGCCACCCAGGTGCCCCAAAATTAGATTTTAAAACTTCTTTTTGGCACGCAAGATCTTATAAATTGTCTCTATCTCTGCTCTTTCTTGGTTACTAATTTACCAGGAGTAACTTAACACTAGGATTCTCTGCCAGTGCTAAAATTAGACTCCACCACTCTGGGGCTTCCTTTCCTCCTCCTTGCTTTGTTTTAGGGCTTGAGGGAAACATGTACCGTTGGAATTAAACTAAAGACTAAAGAAAAACTTTTCCCCTTAGAAAACACTATTTTCATCCTACCCACATTATCATCCTTTTAAAGAAGGAAGCCAGCTCTGCCCTGGATTTTGATTATTTGATTCAGTTGTACAGATGGACTTGGGAAAGCCTAGGAATCCTTTGGGAATAAGAGAGGAATAAACAGAATTGGAATGGAGACAAATTAGTCTCCCGGTCTCTCCAGCCAGCTTTCCTTTCCCAGCCAGATAAGCTTTCTGCCATGAAAACTTCGAGGTTCCCTGTCACATCACAAAAGGGCCTAGAGTTACTGCTAAGTGTGCTGACATCCTGTCTGAGGGTGGGAGGTTCAGGTATTGGGCACTTTTCCTGACCAGAGATCTGGGGAAAAGAAACAGACGAGAAGGGAGTCAATCTTTTCCAGCTGCAACCTAGAGAGAGAAAAGGAACAAATTCTTCACCAGGGAAGATTGTGTAAACAGTGCCTTTGGCTGGAGCCATAGAGTTGGGGAAGCAAAGAAAGGGATCTTTGTTCTCCCCTACCCCAGCCAGAGCACAATCGTAGAGCTGGGATTGTTTGCTTTGGCAAGGGACTCCCTGCTTGAAAGGACTAGGCGTTCCAGAGACTGGTGAGGCCTCTGTTGGGTTTCCCTTATGGAGCTGAGGAGAGGACAATCCCTGGCCTAAATTTTTTACCTAAGGAAGTGAGCTGGGAAGCCTGGAGGCCTAAGGTATCTCGCCCATTCTTTAGCTTTGTTCACCTCCTTCCCTGTCCAACTTGACCCCACCACAGGATGTTAGTTAGCCTCAATCTTCCTGCCTTTGAGGATGCTTGTGGTTCTTGTACTAGTGTTCTATCCCACAGACAGCAAGACAATCCCAGCACTCCTTTCTAATGAATCAAACAGGAAAAAGGGATTCCAAGATTATCTTATTCATTCTGTTACTCTTTTTTTTAAGTTTATTTTTTATTTATTTTGAGAGAGAGTGGGAGGGAGGGGCAGAGAGAGAGGAAGAGAGGATCCCAAGCAGGCTCCACACTATCAGTTCGGAGCCCGAAGTGGGGCTCGAACTCAGGAATCATGAGATAATGACCTGGGCCGAAAATCTAGAGTCAGACGCTTAACCGACTGAGCTATCCAGGTGCCGCTTTGTCCTGTTACTTTTTGATTGTGTTGCACATGATGCTGATAGTTGTGGGCAATCCAAAAATCTCCAGAAATGTCCCATTTTCTTTGGGTAGCATTAATGTCTCACAAATGTAAAATACTATTTATGTATTGCCTGCTTATGCCAAGTGTTTTACAAATGCCATTTCTTTTAATCTTCATGACCACCTATTAGGTAGATACAATTACCCCATTTTACAGATTGGGACACTAGGGATTAGCAAAATAGAATAATTTGTCCATGGTGCATTAGTTTGCTAGGGCTACCAGAACAAAGTACCACAAACTGAGTGGCTTAACAGAAATTTATTATCTCACAATTCTGAAGGCTGAAAGTCCAAGATCAATGTGTCAATGGAGTTGGTTTCTTCTGAAGACTGTGAAACAGAATCTGTTCCATGCCTCTCCGTTAGCTTCCAGTGGTTTATTGGTAATCTGTAGCATTCCTTGACCCCTAGATCTGTGCCTTCGTGTTCAAATGGCATTATCTCTGCGTGCAAGTCTATGACCAAATTTTCCCTTTTTATAAGGATACCAATTGTTGGATTAGGGCCTTATCCTCCTCCAGTATGACCTTATCTTTAAAAAAAATTTTTTTTAACGTTTATTTATTTTTGAGACAGAGAGAGACAAAGCATGAACGGGGGAGGGTCAGAGAGAGGGAGACACAGAATCTGAAACAGGCTCCAGGCTCTGAGCTGTCAGCACAGAGCCCGACCCGGGGCTCGAACTCACGGACCGCAAGATCATGACCTGAGCCGAAGTCAGCCGCTTAACCGACTGAGCCACCCAGGCGCCCCTGTATGACTTTATCTTAACTGATTACAACTGCAATGACTATTTCCAAATGAGGTCACATCTGAGGTACGAGGGTTAGGACTTCAACATATGAATTGGAGATGGAGGGGAGACACGATTCAACTTGTAATAGATGGAAATTTGCTATGTCAAGATTTTAATTGGGGGGGGTGCCTATGTGGCTCAGTTGGTTAAGTGTCTGGCTCTTGGTTTCAGCTCAGGTCATGATTTCATGGTTTGTGAGATCAAACCCTACATTGGGCTCTGTGCTGACATCACACAGCCTGCTTGTGATTCTCTCTCTCTCTCTCTCTCTCTCTCTCTGCTCCTCCTCCACTCACTCACCCTTTCTCTCTCTCTATCTCTCTGTCACAAAATAAATAAACTTGAATATTAAAAAGATTTCAATTTGGGTCTGACTCCAAAGCCATTTGTTCTTCCTACTATACTTTGCTGCCTCCTTAAAATAAGAAAGTTATTAAAAATGTCTCCTAGTTTCCAATGTCTCTCATCTTCAAGCCAAACTCTTTGTTGCAGCTGCTAGTTACCTTTCTAAAATGTGAATTTGATTAGTCACTCTCCTACTTAAATCTTTGAGTGGTGGGGCGCCTGGGTGGCTCAGTCAGCTAAGCATCCAACTTTGGCTCAGGTCATGATCTCATGGTTTGTGAGTTCGAGCCCCATGTCGGGCTCTGTGCTGACAGCTCAGAGCCTGGAGCCTGCTTCGGATTCTGTGTCTCCCTCTCTCACTCTCTCTCTGCCCCTCTCCCGCTCACACTCTGTCTCTGTCTCAAAAATAAATGAACATTTAAAAAAAATCTTTTTTTCGAGTGGCTTCCAGTGGCTAGCTGCATAAAGTCCAGATACTTTATGGTGGTAAACAGGGTCTTTTTTCTATGCCTGTGTTTTCAGCTTCCTTTCTCATCACTCTCTCCTCCCATTCAGTCACCATAAACTCCAACCATACTGACCTATTTGCAATTTGCAGCAAACACATTATGCTTATACACTCCTTCAGGACTGGCTTTCATCCATCACTTCTCCCAGTTTATTCCTCTTATAGTTATTCTCATTTCAGCTGTTCAAACCAAAAGACCCTAGACTCATCTTTGATTCCTCTCTACTTCCTTGACTCTATGCATCTATCTCCACTGTCACCACCCTAGTCTAAACCACCATCATCTCACATGTACTACTGCAATAGCCTCCTAACTGGTCTGTCTGCCTCCGTTCTTGACCACTCCATAGTAGAGTGACACTTAAAGTGAAGTTGTGATTGTTATTCTGAAAAGAACTACCAATGCCTTACCATTGAACTTGGACTCAAATCTGAAGTACTCACAATGCCTCTAAGTCTACAAGATCTCTGCTCTCTACCCACTTCACCAACTTCACCTGAGATTACTCCCCCATCTCACAGTATGTTAGCTATCTATAATTGTGTAACAGTTATACCCCAGGCTTAGTGGCTTGAAACAACAAATATTTATTATCCCACAGTTTCTTTGGCTCAGGGATTTGGGACTGGCTTAGCTAGTTGGTTTCGCCTCAGGACTTCTGTTGAGGTTGCAGACAAGATGTCGGCCAGAGCAACAGCCCCAGTTAATTCAAGGATTGGGACTCGAGGATCAGATTCCAAGGTATCTCATTCACATGTTGGCAAGAGGTTTCAGTTCCTTATCGTGTGGGCCTCTCCATAAGGGTGGTGGGTGTCCTCACAATACCTGGCTTCCCTTCTAGTGAGTTTTCCAAGAGAGAAGTAGGAGAAAGCTACAATGCCTTTTATGGCCTATAATTCAGGTTTATTGAGGAATAATTTATGTACAATAAAATTCACCATTTTAAAATGTATAATGTGTTGACTTTGGGCAGATGTATAACATAATGTAACCATCACAATTGGGATATAGGACATTTCTATCACCCCAGCAAGTTCTTGTGTGTCTTTATAGTCTGTCTCCCCCCACCACCACCACCTTTACCACAGCCTCTCGCAACCACTCATTTGATTCCTGTCTCTGTACTTTTGATTTTTCCAGATTGTCATGAAATGGCATAATACAGAATGTAGGGTCTGTGTCCGGCTCCTTTCACTTCATGTGATGCTTTTGAGATTCTTCTGTTGCCTGTATTATTCCTTTTTATTGCTGAGTAGTATTTCATTGTATAGATGTGCTATAATTTCTATATCAGTTCACCAGCTGATAGACATTTAAGTAGTTCCCAGTTTGGAGCTATTTATAATAAAGCTGTCCTAAGCATTCATGTATGGGTCTTTGTGTGGGTAGATTTCTCTTGGGGAAATACCCAGGAGTTGGATTTCTGGGTTATGTGGTAAATGTATGTGTAACTATGTAAGAAACTGCCAAGTTGTACACCTGAAACTAATATAACCTTCTATGTCAACTATTCATCAATCAATAAGGAATGGAGCGGGGGGGGGGGGGGGGGGGGGGGGGGGGGGGGGAGGAAGAATTGCCAAATTGTTCTCCAAAGGAGATATATCAATGAAGGAATGAAGGCCTTTGAATATGTTGTTTCTTTCTTTTTTTTTTTTTTTTTTTTTTAATATGTTGTTTCTTTAAACTGAATAATCTGGATACCTGGCTGGCTGAGTCGGTAGAGCATGTGACTCTTTTTTTTTTTTTTTGTAAGTTTATTTATTTTGAAAGAGAAAGAGAGCGCACACACACAAGCTGGAGTGTGAGTGGGGAGGGGCAGAGAGAGAGAGGGAGAGAGAGAATCCCAAGCAGATTCCTCACAGTGCAGAGCCCTACCCAGGGCTCAAACTCAGCAAACCGTGAGATCATGACCTGAGCTGAAATCAAGAGTTGGACACTTAATTGAATGAACCACCCAGGCGCCCTGAGCATGTGACTCTTGATGTTGGGGTTGTGGGTTTGAGCCCCAGGTTGGGTATAGAGATTACTTAAAAATAAAATCTTTAAAAAAATGGAATAGTCTTCCACCCTTTAAATCTCATATGTACCCATTAAAACAGCTCAATAAAAAACTAAACTTGTCAACTCGCTCTAGAGTTTGTTGTTCTTTGCTCTGTGTGGCTATACATACATTTGTTTTAACACTTAACTATGTTATATTGTAATTATTTATGTACATATCTGTCTTGGCCACAAAATTGTGAATATCTGTGACATAGTAGCCACTCAGTAACTAGTTTTTAAATGGATGAATGAATGAAAGAAATGTCTAACATTATGGCTTATCTTATAGTTTATCTTTCTATAAGATGGAGCAATTTAAAAGCAAAACAAACAAAAATACACACAAAATAAGAAATAAATACACCTTAAAGGACCACTCTTTTTTTTTTTAAAGAGTTTTTAAAGTTATCTCTACACCGAAAGTGGGGATCGAGCCCACAATCCCAAGATCAAGAGTCACATGCTCTAAGACTGAGTCAGCCAGGCGCCCCTTTAGAGGACCACTCTTCACATTAGAGGGGGGGGGGGGGGCTGAGTGGAGTCTACTTAAAAAAAATAATAAATTGATATTTTTTTCTTTAAGTAATCTCTACACCTAATGTGGGGCTTAAAGTCACAACCTTGGGATCAAGAGTCACATGCTCTACTGACTGAGCCAGCAAGGCACTTGAATAAATGCAAACTTAAATTCAGAGCTTTGGAGGTAGCCTGTGTCAGGAAGAACCCCTCGAAACTTAAGTGTCTTTAGCTTCAAGGCAAATCTACCTCTAATGCCTGGCACTATTCTAAAGGTATTACCTAATCTGCTTAAACAACCCTATGAAGCAGAGCTTCCATTTTAGAGATGAAGACGTTGAGATCCAAAGAGACAGCAAATTTTTACAGGATCCCACTTACTAGTAAGTATGGCAGGGAGGTTGGGAGCCCAGGATGTCTGGCTTCAGAGTCTGCCTCCCTGAATCAGTGTGAAGTATTTATCATTCATTGTAGGTCTAGATCTGGCATTCCCCATCTAAGGTAACTTGTAAATCTGAAACCTGGCTCAGGGTTTGGTACAACCAAAGCTGCAGGGCATGGCTTTCTTTAAGTACCTGGGGCATTTCTCTAGCTAGAAGCTTGAATATCTTCAGAACTTAGATAAAGATGAAAGAGTAACATTGAGTCTCTGGTAGCTCTCTTGGATCCAGCTATTCTATTTTTTCTCCTGAATCTGTATACCTAATAACCCCAAACACGGTCATTTGGGGTATAGCTATGTAAACCATTATGGACGTAGAGGTACTTGCCTGGCTGGTTCAGTTGGAAGAGCACGCAACTCTTGATCTTGGGGTTGTGAGTCTGAGCCTCGTGTTGGCTGTAGAAATTACTTAAAAAAAAAAAAAAAAAAAGAATATTATAGACAGATTAGCTGCACCTAGTCTAATAATGAAACATCATTTCCTTTCTGCTACAAGTAAGAGTAGCCAATAATACTGTGAATGACAATGAGAAATCAAAATGTTTGGAGGCTTTTTTTCTTCTTAATTAAAAAATAATTATGAGCCTACTTGTCTTCTAACCTTCCTTCCTGTCTTCCTCCTTCCTTCCTGAATAATTTAGTCTAAGAGCCATTCGGTGGGGATTGTAGGAGTCCAGTTAGTCGAGCAACCACAGTGGCCCATTGTGGGGTGCTGGAGCCTGAGGAGGGTGAAGAGGTTTCTGATTCTATGTGGAGAGACCACTGTGGGAGTCTGGCACGGGGTATTGGGGGTCAAGAGGGCATTCATGGTTCAGGGAAGCGATTGGGCAGCAATAGCAACAGAAGATTGATTATATATAAGGGGGACTGATCAAATAAATAAATATATTAAGGGTAAAGGAAACCAGATTTTTTCTGCCAGACAGGGTCTCAACTATGGAAAAGGACAAAAGCAGAAAGAATCCTGTAACATTGGGTTAGAATTGGAGGTATCAGAGTGAAATATATATACCTACACATACATACACATATTTCCCCCCAAATTCTGTTCTGAAAGGACCTCAGAATAATGACTCCCCCTAGCACTGATCACATCTGGTATTGGTTTCTAGTACCATTCTCCACTAAAAAGGACCATTGCTTCTTGGAGAAAGGGATGACCCAAGGCCTGGGGAGGGAAAGTTCAAGACAAACCTGAGACATCTGATTGTGCCAAAAAAGTGTGGAATGACCTAATAATCACAGGGACATGTTAGAAGGATGCAAGAGCAAGCTTGAAGGGGTTCCCACTTGTCAAATCTGGGGCAATTTGAATATCAACTAAATAATAACAGTAAAAGATTAGAATCCACTGAATAAAACAGGAATCTATGAGCCATTCTGATAGTAATTAATTAATAAATAGGAAGAAGAAAAAGCTTTTCCCAGTAAAATGACTAATAAACATAGAAGGCATGATGGAATTAGAAAGTGTCACTTAGTAACCATCATAATAACCACAAAACATCAATGACTACTAAACCCAGTGGGTGAAAACTGGACAAGGAATACGATATTTCTACAGTCTCAAAGTACTTTCCCACAAAATACTTATAAAAGCATAAAAATAATTTTACAGTGGAGAAACCTGGCAGACATCACCACAACTAAGAGATTAATGTTACCATTAATGGGACAAATCAAAATAATGTATAGGCTGATGGGATGCAATTAGAACATCACTTCTGTTGTAATCCCTGACAAAAATGCATAACCTGAATCTTATCATAAGAAAATATCAGACATACCAAACTGAGGAATATTCTATAAAATAGCCGGCCGGGGGGCACCTGGGTGGCTCGGTTGGTTAAGCATCCGACTTCGGCTCAGGTCATGATCTCACGGTCCGTGAGTTCGAGCCCCGCATTGGGCTCTGTGCTGACCGCTCAGAACCTGGAGCTTGTTTCAGATTCTGTGTCTTCCTCTCTCTCTGCCCCTCCCCTGTTCATGCTCTGTCTCTCTCTGTCTCAAAAATAAATAAACGTTAAAAAAAAATAAAATAAAATAGCCGGCCGGTAGTCTTTAAAAGCATCAAGGTCATGGGGCGCCTGAGTGACTCAGTCAGTTAAGCCTCTGACTTTGGCTCAGGCCGCAATCTCACTGTTCTTGGGTTCGAGCCCCACGTTGGGCTCTATGCTGACAGCTCAGAGGCTGGAGCCTGCTTCAGATTCTGTGTCTCCTCTCTGCTGCTCCTGTGCTCTCGCTCTGTCTCTCTCTCAAAAAAAAAAAAAAAAAAAAAAAAAATTAAAAAAAAATTTTTAAATAGTTACAGAAAATAAAAGCGTCAAGGTCATGAAAGTTAAGGGAAGACCAAGAAACTGTTCCATATTGAAAGAGAGTAAAGCAACATGACAACTAAATACAACATGTGACTGAGCTGGATCCTTTGGCTTTAGAGGATATTTTGGGGAAAATTGGCAAAACTTGAACAAAGTCTATGGATTATATGGTAGTAATGTATCAAATATTAATTTCCTGATTCTGATGGTTTTATTATGGTTATCTAGGAGAATTCCTACTTGGTAGGAATCATACTAAAGAAATAAAAAGTATACATTTTAAAAAGGAAGAATCAAAACTGTCTTTTTTCATAGGTATCATGAATGTTTATACAGAAAATCCTATGGAATCTACAAGAAAACCACTAGAACTAATAAGGAAGTTTGACAAGGTTACTGGATAGAATATCAATATGCAAAAGCCATACACACACACACACACACACACACACACACACACACACACACACAAGCAGGTATTGTCAGCCACTGGACTCTGAGTCTGCAAAAGGCCATTCCACTGTTCTATTAAACCAGCTGCTTCAGGACCGTGGGAAATATGGTAAGACCGGTGAATTCAAAGACCATAAATAGACTCATTGCTGCACTTCTTTGGATGAGAAATGAGTTCCTTGATCAAATCAATGGTGTATGGACTACCATGACGGTAGATAAGGCATTCTGTAAGCCCATGGATGGTAATTTTGGCTAAAATATCTCAGGTAAGGAAAATCTATATCCAGAGTAAGTATCTATTCTGGTAAGAACAAAATGCTGCCCCTTCCATGATAGAAGTGGTCCATTGTAACCAACCTGCCATCAGCAAGCAGATCGCCCCAGGGAATGGTGTCATATCGGACACTCAGCGATGGTTGTACCCAGATTGGCTTTGGTGAATGGAAGTCCATATTGCTGAGCCCATGCATAACTTCCATCTCTGCCACCATGTCCAGTTTGTTCATGAGCCCATTGGGTGATGACAGGAGTGGCTGGGGAAAGAGGCCGACTGGTATCCATAGAACGGATCATCCCATCCACTTGATTATTAAAATCTTTCTCTGCTGAGAGCACAAAGTACACAAATATTTTCACTTTTTTTGCCCATTCAGAGAGTCTATATACATACTTCTTCCCTAAATTTCCTTGTCATCAATTTTCCACTCATATCCCTTCCAAGTCCCTGACCATCCAGCCAAACCATTAACCACAGCCCATGAATTGGCATATCATCACATGTCTGGCTGTTTCTCCTTCCAAGCAAAGTAAACAATCAGGTGCAGAACAACCAGTTCTGCTCCCTGGGATGATTTCCCATCAGGAATGTCCCAGAAAAAGGCTGCAGTACAGCAACTGTCTACTTCAGCATGGTACCTGCACATCATGCAGAACTATCTGTAAACCAGGCCTACGTCTCCTCTTTATCTCCTAATCATAGAGACCTGTGTGAGGCCATCAGTGCAGGCCAGGAGAGGATGCCAGTGTGATAGGAGTGGGGACCACGGGCATCTGGGCCACCTCTTCATGTAACTTACTTATGCCTTCAGGGCTTGCTCAGGCCTGATCACCTATGTACCACTTCCATGTGATGATGGAGTGCTGCTGTGCATACCCAACCTTACGGCTTAGTGGGTGAAATAACACCCAGTTCATGATGGGTAGCTGAGGTTGCCTGGTAACTTGGTGGCTCATGATCAGGAATTCAGTCTCTACTATGGCCAACTAGTAGGCCAAGAACAGTTTCTCGAAAGGAGAGTAGTATCTACAGAGGATGGCAGGGCTTTGCTCTAGAATCCAAAAGTCCTATGTTGCAATTCACTGACAGGGACCTACCTGCCAGAAGCTCCAAACAGCATCCCTGTCTGCCACTATCGCTTCAAGCACCATTGGATCTGGTGGATCACGTGGCCCAAGTAGCAGAGCAACTTGCATGAGCCCTGTTGTGAGGCCTGCTGTTCTGGCACACTCAAAACTAGCAGCTTTTTGGGTCACTTGGTAAATAAGCTGTAGTAACACCCAAAGGAGGAATATGTTGCTTCGGAAGCTCAAAGCAGCCCACTGGGGGGCGCCAGCGTGGCTCAGTGGGGTCAGCGTCAGCAGGGTGTGTGAGCTCAAGCCTCAAGTCAGGCTCTGTGCTGACAGCGTGTCCCTCTGTCCTTCCCCCGCTTGCGCTCTCTCTCTCAAAAATAAATAATACACATTTTTAAAATAATAAGTAAATAAGTAAATAAGCAAAGCAGCCCACTGGGCATTGGGACTTTATCGTTTGTGGGAGGGGCCAGATGCAACAACTTATCGATAACTTCATCTTGGAAGGGGATAGGTCCACATGCCCCACACTACTGGGCCCCTAGAACTTTCACTGAGCTAGAAGACCCCTGAATTATTGGATTTATTTTCCACCCTCCAGCATGCAACTATCTTACAAATCAGTCTGGAGCAGTTACCACTTCTTGTTCATGAGGTCTAATCCGCATCATGTTCTTGATGTAATGGACCAGTGCAATGTCTTGTGGAAAGGAATGACAATTAAAACTATCATGAACTGGGGCGCCTGGGTGGGGCTCAGTTGGTTAAGCATCTGACTTTGGCTCAGGTCATGATCCCACTGTTCGTGAGTTCGAGCCCCACGTTGGGCTCTGGGCTGACAGTTCAGAGCCTGGAGCTGCTTTGGATTCTGTGTCTCTCTCTCTGTCCCTCCCTGCTTGCACTCTGTCTCTCTGTCTCTCTCTCTCAAAAATAAATAAAAAATTAAAAAAAAAAAACTATTGTGAATTAAATTGTGATTATAGGGCTCAAGAGTTGATATACCCTTGAGGTAAGAGAGTGTATTGCTGTCCTTGCCAATATAATGTTTGTTTATTTACTCATTTACTTTTTTAAAAAATGTTTATTTTTGAGAATGCACATTCACACACACACACAAGCAGGGGAGGGGAGAGAGAAACGGAGACAGGATCCCAAGCTAGCTGTGTGCTGACAGCAGAGGGCCACATGCAGGGCTTGAACTCACATGCTGTGAGGTCATGACCTGAGCTGAAGTCAGACACTCAACCGACTGAGCCACCCAAGCACCCCTGACCTTGCTAGTTTAAAGCAAACAGCTTCTGGTGGGCCTTATTGACAGGGATGGAGAAAAGGGCATTTGCCAGATTGATAGCTGCACACCAGGTAACCAGGGCATGTGTTAATTTCCTCAGGCAATGAAACCACATCTACAGCAGCTACAACTGGAGTCACCATCTGATTAAGCTTACAATAGTCCACTGTCATTCTCCAAGGACCACGTATCTCCTGCACAGACCAAATAGGCAAGTTGGATGGATTATGTATTCTGGAACTGGGAAAATAACCATAGGATGGGTTCAGGGACCAGTGGACCCACTGTGAGGACCTGAGCTAAAACTCCCCAAGCCCCTACTCTGACTGGTGGGCCACAGTGACATTTTGGGTCTCCTAGAATTAGTGTCAGTTCAGAATCAGTGCCCAGTAGCCCCTGGAAATTCTGATTCTTTCTTTAACCCTAATGCAGTTACACAGGTGAAAGACTATAGGTTCCTTTGTGGAAGGCTTGGAGAAAGATTAGCAGTATAAATTTCAGTACCAGGGTCCTTCATCAAGGGGACCCAGCCTCCCCTTCATTAAAGCGGTTCTGAGTCTGTAAACTGGCTAAAGTGTGAGAATTGATTGAGGGGCCATGACTCTGTGATTCAGGTTAAACTCTTGTCCATCTGACCTAGAACTTTTTTCCTTATACCAATCAAGTAAGAAACTTAGTAGGCTTCTTATCTATTACACTTCTAGAAACACCATGACCAACTACTCAATGCCACAGTTCTGTGAGCATCAGATTATTCTGATTGCCTCTACTATCTATTATGGTAATCATGCCTACCTTGCCTTTGGTGGCTGACTGCTGCCATTTGGCCCTTGCCCCTCAGGATCCAATTACTCTCACTGCATTTAGGTGTCGCAATTCAGTGACTGCATTGCTCACTGTAAGGTCTGGTCTATAGAGAAGAATGATCACAGAGTTCTCCAAGGATTCTTGGGTTCCCCTCATGAAATTTTTTTTTTTAAGTTGATTTGTATGTTTTGAGAGAGAGAGAGAAAACACAGGAGGGGGAGAGAGAAAGGGAGAGAGAGAGAGGATCCCAACCAGTCTCCATGCTGTCAGTGTGGAGCCCGATGCAGGGCTCAAACTCAAAACCATGAGATTATGACCTGAGCTGAAATCAATAGTTGGCCGCTTAACCAACTGAGCCACCTAGGTGCCCCTAAATAAAAAAAATTTTTAAGAGTTTTATTATAAGATTTATTATAGCAAATTAGTTTATTGGGGTGCCTGGGTGGCTCAGTCAGTTAAGTGTCTGACTCTTGGTTTTGGCTCAGGTCATGATCTCACAGTCCGTGGGTTCAAGCCCCATGTCAAGCTGTGCGCTGACAGAGCAGAGCCCTGCTTGGGATTCTCTCTCTCGCTCTTTCTCTGCCCCTACCCTGCTCACATGGTCTCTATCTCTCTCAAAAATACATAAATAAGCTTTAAAAAATAACGAATTACTTTATAACAAATAAATACGTTTACCATTAATTGGTTTATGCAGTTATGGAGGCTGAGAAGTACCACAACTGGAGACCCAGGATAGCCAGTGGTTTCATTTGTGTCTGAGTTCAAGAGCCTGAGAACAGGGGCGCCTGGGTGGCGCAGTCGGTTAAGCGTCCGACTTCAGCCAGGTCACGATCTCGCGGTCCGTGAGTTCGAGCCCCGCGTCAGGCTCTGTGCTGACAGCTCGGAGCCTGGAGCCTGTTTCCGATTCTGTGTCTCCCTCTCTCTCTGCCCCTCCCCCGTTCATGCTCTGTCTCTCTCTGTCCCAAAAATAAAAAAAAAAAAACAAAAAAAAAAAACGTTGAAAAAAAAAAAAGAAAAAAAAAAAAAGCCTGAGAACAAAGAGAACCAGTGGTGTGAGTTCCAATCCAGATCTGAAGGCTTGAGAACCGGGACTGATGGTGTGAGTTCCAATGTAACTGGAAGAGACGATCCTATGTCCCAGCTGGAAAGTATTTGGACAGAGAGCAAATTCTCCCTTACCCCAAGCTTTGTTCTAGTCAGGCCTACAATGGATTGGATGAAGCCTACCCACATTGGAGAGGGCAATCCATTTTGTTCAGTCCACTGATTCAAATGTGTTTTGGGGGGGCTTTTTCTCATGACCCTGAGATCAAGACCCGAGCTGAGATCAAGAGTCTGACACTTAAAAAAAAAAGAGTCTGAAGCTTAACCATCTGAGCCACCCAGGTACCCCCACTGATCTGATTCAAATGTTAATCTTATCCAGAAACACTGAGAGACACATCGGGAATAATATTTAACCAAAAAAAAAACACAAAAAACAAAAAACAAACCACAATGAGAAGCCATCACACATGTATTAGAGGCAGTTGAACTCTCATAGCTTCATTGTGGGAATGCAAAATGATATATTTACTGGAAAACAGTTTGGCAGTTTCTTAAAAAAATTACACATTTAGGGGTGCCTGGCTGGCTCAGTTGGTGGAGCATGTGACTTGATCCTGGGGTTGTGAGTTCAAGCCCCACATTTGGCAGAGAGATTACTTAAAAAAATACATACACACATACATACATACACACATTTAGCTATGATTGAGCAATTTTACTCCTAGGTATTTCCAAAGAAAATGAAAGCATATGTTCATAAAAGACTTATGCACAGACTGTGGTATATCCAAACAACGGAATACCACTCAACAATGAAAAGGAATGAACTGCCAGAGTGCGTGGCTGACTTAGTGAAGTGTGCGACTCTCGATTTTGGGGTCGTGTGTCCCAGCCCCACATTGAGTGTGGAGCTTACTTACATTTAAAAAAAAAAAAAGGAATAAACTCTTGGTACATGCACCAGTATGGATGAATCTCAAAATAAGTATGCTGAGTGAAAGAAGACAAATTTTTAAAAGTATATACTATATCATTTCATTTATATAAAATTTTAGGAAATGAAGGATAATCCATAGTAAAAGAAATGTCAATAGTGTCTTGGGGACAGCTTTGGGAAGGGGATGGGTCAGAGGGACAGATAACAAAGGGATGGGGAGAAACCTTTGGGGGTGATGTGTGTATGTTTATTATCTTGATTGTGATGATGGCTTCGTGGATGTATACATATTTATTTAAAACCTATCAAAATGCATGGGGCACCTGACTGGCATAATCGGTAGAGCATGTGACTCTTGGTCTCAGGGTTCTGAGTTCAAGCCTCATTTTGGGCACAGACCTTAGTTAAACAAAAACAAAAACAGAAACAAACTATCAAATTGTACATGTTAAACATGTGTAGTTTATCTTATGTCAATTATACTTCAATAGAACTGTAAAAAAAACTTCAATAAGAATGTGAACTGAGGGGCTCCTGGGTGGCTCAGTCAGTTAAACCTCCAACTTCTGCTCAGGTCATGACCTCGTGGTCCGTGAGTTCGAGCCCTGCATTGGGCTCTGTGCTGACAGCTCAGAGCCTAGAGCCTGCTTCAGATTCTGTGTCTCCGTACCTCTCTGCCCCTTCCCTGCTCTCTCACTCTCTCTCTCTCTCTCTTTCTCTCAAAAATTAATAAATGTCAGGGGCGCCTGGGTGGCTCAGTCAGTTGGGCTTAGGTTCATGGTCTCACAGTCTGTGAGTTCAAGCCCTGCGTCAGACTCTGTGCTGACAGCTCAGAGTCTGGAGCCTGTTGCAGATTCTGTGTCTCCCTCTCTTTCTGCCCCTCCCCTGCTCACTCTGTCTCTCTGTCTCTCTTAAAAATAAACATTAAAATAGATAAAATAAATAAATAAAAATTAATAAATGTTTAAACATTTTTTAGAAATGTAAATTGATATAAAGTAAAAATATTAATAATAAAATATTTCAGATACAGACACAGCCTTACCTACCAGTCCCTCCCCTCCTTCTTACACAGACATAACCTACATTACTGAAAAGTTGCTGTGTATCATTCTGTGTGTCTTTATACTCGTATAATATGTATAAACATCCATAAATTATATATACTATAAATTATACATAATGTTTCTTAACATATTTTATAGTTACAAATGGCACCATATTGTATGTATTCTTTTCCAACTTGCTTTCTATTATGTTTTTGAGACTTACCCATGTTGATAAATGTAAATGTAAATGTAATTCATTCATTTTAACTGTTGTATGGTAGCCCATTTTTGCAAGGAGGAGCCGTTTCCAACTGTGTTGCAATGAACATTGTACACATGTCTCCTTGTATACAAGTGTAAATATATCTCTAGGGAAGACTCCTCCACGGGAAATTACTAGGGAATACAGCATATGTATCTTCAGTTTTATGAGGTGGTGTCAGATTGCTCCAAAGTAGTTGTTCCAAGCATTTGCAATAACTATAGCCTCGCCAGCAGTTACTGCACGTATTAGTTTTCATTTGCCAAATGGTGTGAAATGGAATCTTATTATTTTAATTTCCATTTCCCTAATTACTAAAGAGATTGAGCATCTTTTCATATGCTTATTAATTTGGGCTTCTTCCTCTATGAATTATCCTTATTATCCTTTGTCTAGCCCATTTTCTATTACATTGTTTGTGTTTTTCTTATTGGTTTCTGGGAGTTCTTTATATATTCCATATACTTATCCTTTATGTGGATTGCAGATATCTTCTAGTCTGTGACTTGTCTTTTCACTTTGTTTATGATATCTTTTGATATAGACAATTTCAGTCTTCTCAGTCTTTCCTTTCATGGGTATGCTTTTTTAGGGTTGCTCAGGAATACTTCCCTATCATGTTGTCATAAGAACATTCTCCCACAGTTATTTCTAAATTCTGGCTTTGTTACTAACTAGCTATGTAATCTTGGGCAAGTTTCTTAATCTTTCTGGGCCTCAAAGTTCACATCTGTAAAATGGGAATGGTAATGTCTACCTCATAGAGTTGTTCTTAGCATTACTCATCTGTATCGGGCAGGGACCCAAAGGAAATAAATGTTACTCTTAAATTAGAATGATAAGAGATGCGGGGCACCTGGGTGGCTCAGTCGGTTAAGCGTCCGACTTAAGCTCAGGTCACGATCTCGCGGTCCGTGAGTTCGAGCCCCGCGTCGGGCTCTGGGCTGATGGCTCAGAGCCTGGAGCCTGCTTCCAATTCTGTCTCTCTCTCTCTCTCTCTCTCTCTCTCTGCCCCTCCCCCGTACATGCTCTGTCTCTCTCTGTCTCAAAAATAAATAACCGTTAAAAAAAATTAAAAAAAAAAAATAAGAGATGGGTTTATTCACAAAAGTATGGTTGGGTGCAGGGAAACCACAAGGAATAGTACAATATCCTGAGGGTAGTAACAAAGAAACTATCATAACACTGAGGCCAAAAGAGAGGAGGAAGGTAGGCAATGGTTATTGAAGGCAGACTCCATGTACAAAGGGTCACCTTAAGAGAGATAATGATCTTAGATCCAGGGAAAGGATAAACCTGAAGCAATTGGGCAGGGAGTAGCCTGGGGAATAAGTACTCTTGAGTTCACTGTTTTCTTTTGCAGACTCCTACTGGGGTTCTGCATTGGCTGAGACCAGAGGGCAAAGAAGCCCACTGATGATGTTGATATGGACACTGGAAAGAAGGGAAAGAGTGAATCTGGAGGAGCAAATGGAAGATATTTGGTAGTACATTCAACTGGAATTTATTGAATCCCCAGATGATCCAGGTACAGTCCTAGGCACTGAAGGTACAACAATGAACACAGTGGACAAAGTCCCTGACTAATGGGAGGAGACAGATGATAAACATAAGTGAACACACTACATCATGTAGTGATAAGTTTTAGGAAAAAATGGGGTGAGATGAGGATAGACTGATGTGGTATGAGGTGTAGAGCGGTCAGGGGAGCATCTCTGAAGAAGTATCATTTGGACCATGATTTGAAGAAAGTAAGGGAAGGAGCTATGTGTATATCTTGTAGAAAAATGCAAAGGTTTTGAAATAGGACCATGCTTGGTAGTCTGAGGAAAGGTCAAGAGGTGGTGGTGTTGGAAAATAATGAGAGGAGAGAGGTGGCTTACTTAGATCAGGGTGGTAGCAATGAAAGTGGAAATAAGAGGTGTGATCCTGAATATATTTTGAAGGTAGAGGATCTGTTATCTCTACAGTATTTGTTGATGTGGGGATGTTTGAGAAAGACAGATACCAAGGATGGCCCTAAAGGATTTGGCTGGAGGTGCTTGGCTGGCTCAGTCAGTAGAGCATGCAACTCTTGATCTCGGGGTTGTAAGTTCAAGCCTCACATTGGGCATAGAGATTACTTAAATAAATATATTTTTGGGGCGCCTGGGTGGCTCAGTCGGTTAAGCGTCCGACTTCGGCTCAGGTCATGATCTCACGGCTCGTGAGTTCGAGCCCCGCGTCGGGCTCTGTGCTGACAGCTCAGAGCCTGGAGCCTGTTTCAGATTCTGTGTCTCCCTCTCTCTGACCCTCCCCCATTCATCCTCTGTCTCTCTCTGTCTCAAAAGTAAATAAACATTTAAAAAAAAATTTTTTAATAATAATAAATATATTTTTAAAAAATAGGCTAAGCAGGGGTGGCTGGGCAGTTCAGTCAGTGAAGTGTCCGACTCTTGGTTTCAGCTCAGGTCATGGTCTCATGGTTCATGAGTTCCAGCCCCGCATTAGGCTCCATGCTGACAGTGTGGAGCCTGCTTGGGATTCTCTCTCTCCCTCTCTCTCTGCCCCTCCCCTGCCTCTCCATGTCTGTCTTTTTTTTTTTTTTTAATTTTTTTTTTTTTAACGTTTATTTATTTTTGAGACAGAGAGAGACAAAGCATGAACGGGGGAGGGTCAGAGAGAGGGAGACACAGAATCTGAAACAGGCTCCAGGCTCTGAGCTGTCAGCACAGAGCCCGACGCGGGGCTGGAACTCACGGACCGCGAGATCATGACCTGAGCCGAAGTCGGCCGCTTAACCGACTGAGCCACCCAGGCGCCCCACCATGTCTGTCTTAAAATAAATAAATAAACATAAAAAAATAAAGAAAAATAAAAATAGGCTAACCAAAAAAATTTAAAGGAAAATCTGGGGATTGTAATGTCCATAAGGGGCTTTGGAGTACGTTCTGATATATTCCTGGGGAGATTCCTGGGACCATGCACCCATTCATAAAGCAGTGTACATGGTCAGAAAAGACCTAAGAAGCTCTTAAACTCTCACCATTGACTAACATTGAGGCTCTGCACAATCAAGAAGTGAAGCTTCAGGCAAAGAACTGCCTGCCTGAGTGTTGAAGGCATGCCCCAATATGCATTAAGAGTCCCTTGGCAAAGATATATTGGATCCGGGCATTTAAAGAAATTTCTGACCAATAATTAGCTGACTACTAGGCTAATTGAGCAGATACTTCAGTGGACACACACAAAAAACAAAGAAAACAGAATCTACAGAATTTTTTTAAGTTTATTTATTTATTTGGGGGGGGGCGGGGTGGAGAGGCAGAGAGAGAGGGAGATAGAGAGAATCCCAAGCAGGCTCCACATTGTTGGTGCAGTGCCTGATGCAAGGCTCGAACCCACAAACCACAAGATTATGACCTGAGCTGAAATCAAGAGTTGGACGCCTAACCGACTGAGCCACCCAGGCACCCCCAGAGTCTACAGAATTATTTCAGAAAAACCACTAAACAAAAAAAAAGAAAAGCCACACACACACACACACACACACACACACGAACAATGACAACTAACAACAAACAGCATCAAAACAGACCTTGGAGAGGGGGGAGAATCTGATTTTCATTGTTGTCACATTAATATATTTATTTATTTTTTAAATGTTTATTTATTTTTGAGAGAGAGACAGAGCGTGAGCAGGGGAGGGGCAGAGAGAGAGGGAGACACAGAATCTGAAACAGGCTCCAGGCTCTGAGTTGTCAGCACATAGCCGGATGCAGGGCTTGAACTCATGAACTGCAAGATCATGACCTGAGCCGAAGTCGGATGTTTAACCAACTGAGCCACCCAGGCGCCCCCCACATTAATATATTTTAATGTCCAGTTTCAATAAAAAATTATGTGATATTCAAGGGAATAAGAAAATTTGGATTATACACAAGAAAAAAAGTAGTCAGTAGAAACTGTCCCTGAGGGGCGCCTGGGTGGCTCAGTCAGTTAAGTGTCCGACTTCAGCTTGGGTCATGATCTCGTGGTCTGTGAGTTTGAATCCCACGTCAGGTTCTGTGCTGACAGCTCAGAGCCTGGAGCCTGCTTCAGATTCTGTGCCTCCCTCTCTCTCTGCCCCCTCCCCTACTCATGCTCTGTCTCTCTCTGTCTCTCAAAAATCAATAAATGTTGGAAGAAAGAAAGAAAGAAAGAAAGAAAGAAAGAAAGAAAGAAAGAAAGAAAGAAAGAAACTGTCCCTGAGAAAGGCCATAGACTTACTAGATGAAGACTTTTGATTAATCACATTTAAAATATACTCAGGAGCACCTGGCCCACTCAGTCAGTAGAACATGCCCCTCTTGATCTTGGGATCATGATTTCAAGTGCCACCTTGGGTGTAGAGATTACTTTAAAAAATAGAAATTTAAGGGGTGCCTGGATGGGTCAGTCGTCAAGCATCTGACTTTGCCTCAGGTCATGATCTCATAGTTCATGAGCTTGAGCCCTGCTTCATGAGCCCAGGGTGAGCCCTGCTTCTCTCTCTCTTTCTCTGCACCTCGCTCACTTGTGCTCTCTCTCTCTTTCAAAAAAAAATAAATTAAAAAAATTATATTGGGGCGCCTGGATGGCTCAGTCAGTTAAGCGTCCGAATTCAGCTCAGGTCATGATCTCATGCTCCGTGAGTTTGAGCCCCATGTCGGGCTCTGTGCTGACAGCTCGGAGCCTGGAGCCTGTTTCAGATTCTGTCTCCCTCTCTCTCTGACCCTCCCCACGTTCATGCTCTGTCTCTCTCTGTCTCAAAAATAAATAAACGTTAAAAAAAAATTATATATATAGGGGCGCCTGGGTGGCTCAGTTGGTTGAGCATCCGACTTTGGCTCAGGTCATGATCTCATGGCTTGTGGGTTCGAGCCCCATGTTGGGCTCTGTGCTGACAGCTCAGAGCCTGGAGCCTGCTTGGGATTCTGTGTCTCCCTCTTTCTCTGCCCCTAACCCACTCGCATTCTGTTTCTGTCTCTCTCAAAAATAAATAAACATTTAAAAAAGTAAACAAAAAATTATATATGTATATATATATATATATATATATATATATATATATATATACATTAAAAGAACTAAAAGAAATCATGTATGAAGAACTAAATGAAACAGAATGACTAATCAAACAGAATATCAATAAAAATATAGAAACTATTTTTAAAAGAATCAAATAGAAATTCTGATGTTGAAAAATATAATAACTAAAATGAAAAATTCACTAGAAGGGCCCAACAGTAGATTTGAACAGACAAAAGAGAGAAATAGGGAATTTAAAGGCAGGCCAATTGCAATTATCCAGTCTGAGGAACAAGAAAGAAGAATGCAGAAAAATGAACAGAGCCTCAGAGACCTGTAGTACTCCATCAAGTATACATGGAAGGAGAGCAGAAGAAAAAAACACAGAAAGAATATTTGACAAAATAACAGCCAAAAGCTTCCCAAATTTCATGAAAAACATCAGCTACACATCCAAGTTCAACAAACTCCAAGTAGGAAAAATTCAAGCAGATTCATACCTACACACATCATAACCACACAATCAAAAAACAAATACAAAGAGTGAATCTTGTTTTTTTAATTTTTAAAACATTTTAATTTAATTTAATTTTTCATTCAGTTATAATTTACATATCAGCATATCCAACTGGATGAGTTTTGACAAATGCATACACTCCTATGTCTCTGCTACCATCAAATTTAAGTGTTTATTTTTGAGAGAGAGCGAGCACAAGCACGTGAGGGCCAGAGAGAGAGGGGAACAGAGGATCTGAAGTGGGCTCCATGCTGACAGCAGAATGCCCAATGTGGGGCTTGAACTCATGAACCATGAGATCATGGCCTGAGCCAAAGTTGGAGGTTTAACCAACTGAGCCACTGAGGCATGCCAATTTTTTTTTTTTTTTTAATTTTAGAGACAGAGAGAGAAAGAGAAAGATCGAGCAGGGGAGAGAGGCAGAAGGAGAGAATCTTTAGCAGGCTCCCCTCTCAGCATGGAGCCTAATGTGGGGCTCCATCCCATGACCCTGGAATTAACCTGAGCTGAAATTAAGAGTCAGTCGCTCAAGCAACTGAACCACCCAGGCACCCCTAAAAAGTGAATTTTGAAAGCAGCAGGAGAGAAGTGATTCACCACGTACAGGGGATCCTCAATGTGATTTCACAACAGAAACGATGAAGGCCAGAGACAGTAGGGTGACATATTCCAAGTACTGGAAGAAAAAGACTGTCAACCAAAACTTCTATATTCAGCAAGTCTATTCTTCAAAAATAAAGGAGGGTGCCTGGCTGACTCAGTTGGTAGAGCATGTAACTCTTGATCTCACAGTCATGAGTTTGAGTCATGTAGAGATTACTTAAATAAATAAAACTTTAAAAATGATAAAAGGATTAATTTATCAAGAAGATATAGCAATTACAAACATAAATGTATCTAACAACACAGCCCCCAAATACATGAAGCAACAATTGATGGAACTGAAGAGATAAATAGACAGTTCAATGATAATATTTGAAGACTTCAGTACTACACTTTCTTTTCTTTTTTCTAGAATTAAGGTGTCTTATTTCTTTGTATCAAGAGTACAGAAAATGCTTATTGTCATATTTCTATACAAGTGAGAATCTTTTCTATGCCTTGGTAAATTGTTAGCCTCCTTTCTAAATTTGTATTATCTTCCAACATTTTATCCTTTGCACTTTCTATGCCATGAACAATCTGAGAGTTCCTTCAATGAGAATTTTTTTTGCCAGCATCACTTGCTGTGGGAAATCTCATCCTTTTTGTCACTTTCCTCATTTATGGCAATAAGTTCACCTTCACTGAGTTCCTTTGCTTGCTTATCCCAAGTCTCTAGAATGGCACCCACCAGTGTCAATATTCCCTTGATCAGCTATATTTTTGAAATTCCAGTTGTATTCAATTTGAATTTCACTTCCTGCATTACCCTTTTCATGTCTTCTTTCTCTATCACATTTGTTGGCCAGTAACCTCCGTTAATTATCCATTTTTGTAGATGTCACATGGGCTATCCCTGGAAGACAAGAAGGCAACGCAACTACACCCTGTGCTGTCTGTGTGTAAACTGAATAACAGATGCACAGTGACCAATCACTGACAGACTTTGAAAGAAGTGACATGATTGCTACTCATCGTGATGCACATAGTTACAAAGTACTTTGTGTACTGATGAGCTAACAGTGAAGTTTGTACTTCATGCAAGTACTCACAGTTCATATACCATGGCAACTGAAATTTGAACCATGTTATTGACAGGAAATACCCTACTTTCAGTAATTGATAGAACAACAGAAGATCAACAAAGATAGAGAAGATTTGAACAAAACTATAAACAAACTACACTCAACAAGTATCTATAGAACATCTCGTCCAACAATCACAGAATACACATTCTTCTAAAGTGCACCTGAACCCTTTTCCAGAGTAGACCATACATTAGGCCATAAAAGAAGTCTTTATAATTTTTAAAACATTGTAATTGTGCAAAGTATCACAGTAAAATAGTTCTTTGGGGGTGCCTGGCTGGCTCAGTCAGTAGAGCATGAAACTCTTGATTTTGGGGTTGTGAGTTCAAATGTCACATTGAGTATGGAGCCTACTTTAAAAAAAAAAAAAAAGCTTCTCAGGGCACCTGGGTGGCTCAGTCAGTTAAGCAAACGACTTCTGTGCAGGTCATGATCTAACCATTTGTGAGTTCAAGCCCCACCTTGGGATCTGTGCAGACAGCCTGGAGGCTGCTTCGGATTTTATGTCTCCTTCTTTCTCTGCCCCTCCCCCCCTTGCACTCTGTCTCTCTCTCTCTCTCAAAAATAAATAAACATTAAAAAAATAAACAAAATAGAATAACATAACAAAATAAAATAAAATAAAATAAAATAAAATAAAATAAAATAAATAAGGTTCTCAAGAAGACTGGGTGACTCAGTCGGTTGAGTGTCCAACTCTTGAATTTTGGCTCGGGTCATGATCCCAGATTGTGGGATCAAACCCCATGTCAGGCTCTATGCTGAGTGTAGAGCCTGCTTAAGATACTCTCTCTCTCTCTCTCTCTCTCTCCCTCTGACCCTCTCCTCCACTCTCTCTCTCTCCCTCTGCCCCTCTACTCCACTCTCTCTCTCTAAAACAAAATTAAAAAAAAAAAGTTCTCTGATCACAGTGAAATGAAATTAGAAATGAATAACAGGGGCGCCTGGGTGGCTCTGTCGGTTGAGTGTCCGACTTCGGCTCAGGTCATGATCTCCCAGTTCGTGAGTTCGAGCCCCGCATCAGGCTCTGTGCTGACTGCTCAGAGCCTGGAGCCTGTTTCAGATTCTGTGTCTCCCTCTCTCTCTGACCCTCCCCCGTTCATGCTCTGTCTCTCTTTGTCTCAAAAATAAATAAATGTTAAAAAAAAATTAAAAAAAAAAAAAGAAATGAATAACAGAAGGAAATGGGGAACTCACAAATATGTGGAAATTAAACAACTCAATCCTGTATAATCAATAGGTCAAAGAAAAAAATTGCAAGTTAAATTAGGAAATACTTTGAGGGGCACTTAGTTGGTTCGGTCAGTAGAGCATGTGACTTGATCTTGAGGTTGTAAGTTCAAGCCCCATGTTGGGTGTAGGGCATACTTAAAAATAAAATCTGAAAAAAAATACTTCAAGATGAATGAAAATGAAAACACAACCTATCAAAAACTTATGGAATGTAGTGAAAGTAATACAGGAAATTTTATAGCTACAAGTGAGTGTAGTAAATAGAAAAAAAATCTCAAATCAATTAGCTAAGCTAAAGAAAAAGAAGAGCAAGAGAAAAGGGGCATCTGGCTAGCTTAGTCGGTGGAGTGTACAACTCTTGATCTCAGGGTTGTGAGTTTGAGCCCCATGCTGGGTATAGAGATTTTTTTAAATTTATTTATTTTAAATGTTTTTAAAATTTATTTTGAGAGACAGAAAGAGATGGGAATGCAAGCTGGTGCAGCCACTCTGGAAAAACAGTATGGAGGTTCCTCAAAAAACTAAAATAGAACTACCCTATGACCCAGCAATTGCACTACTAGGCATTTATCAACAGGATACAGGTGTGCTGTTTCAAAGGGACACATGCACCCCCATGTTTATAGCAGCACTATCGACAATAGCCAAAGTATGGAAAGAGCCCAAATGTCCATCAATGGATGAGTGGATAAAGAACATGTGGTATAGATATACGATGGAGTATTACTCGGCAATCAAAAAGAATGAAATCTTGCCATTTGCAACTATGTGGATGTAACTGGAGGGTATTATGCTAAGTGAAATTAGTTCGTCAGAGAAAGACGAAAATCATATGACTTCACTCGAGAACCTTAAGAGACAAAACAGATGAATGTAAGGGAAGGGAAACAAAAATAATATAAAAACAGGGAGGGGGACAAAACAGAAGAGACTCCTAAATATGGGGAACAAACTGAGGGTTACTGGAAAGGTTGTGGGAGGGGGGATGGGATAAATGAGTAAGGGGCACTAAGGAATCTACTCCTGAAGTCATTGTTGCACTATATGCTAACTAATTTGGATGTAAATTTAAAAAAATTAAAAATAAAATTAAAAATAAATAAATAAAAATAAAATAAATAAAAAAAGAAAGAGAGAGAGACAGAACATGAGTCGGGGAGAGGCAGAGGGAGGGTGAGAGGATCCCAAGCAGGCTGGGTGCTATCAGCACAGAGCCTGAAGTGGGGCTCAGTCCCACAAACCATGAGATCATGACCAAAATCAAGAGTAGAACTCTTAATCAACTGAGCCACCCAGGTGCCCCTGGGTGTAGAAATTACTTTTTTAAAAAATCTTAAAAGGGGCACCTGGGTGGCTCAGTCGGTTAAGTGTCTGACTCTTGGTTTCGGCACAGGTCATGATCTTGTGGTTTCGTGAGTTCGAGCCCCACATCCAGCTTCACACCAGGAGTGTGTTTCTGTCGCACTATCTCTGTCTCAAAAGAAATAAGTAAGCTTTAAAAAAATTAAAAAGTAAATAATCTCAAAAAAAAAAAAAAGAAAAGAAAAAGAGGACCAAGAAGGAGAAGGAAGGAAATAATAGAGATTAGAGAATGAAATAGAGAATATAGAAATAATAGGGAGGATCAGTGAGGCCAAAAGTTGGTTTCTTTTGAAATGATCAACAAAATTGACAAAACTCTAACAAGACTGACAAAAATAAAAAGAGAGAGGAAAGAAAAGAAAAGATTCAACTTACTAAAAACGGGAATAAAAGAAAGTACATTACTTCAGCCTCACAGAAATAAAAAGGAGTATAAAGGAATATTATGAAGCATATGCCAAAAAAACTTAGCCTAAAAGAAATTGAAAAGTTCCTAAAAAGATACAAACTACAGAAGCCAACTCAAGAAATACAAATAGACCTATAACCAGTAAAGAGATTGAACCAGTAATAGTAAAACAAAACAAAACAAAACCCACAAAACTTCCCACAAAGAAAATCCTAGGATCATAGAAGAGGAAGCGACATTTCTCAATTCACTTTTTGAGGCTAGTATTATCCTGATATCAAAACTAGATAAAGACACCACAAGAAAACAAAACTACAGATTAGTATCTCTTAAATACACAAAAATATTCAACAAAATGCTTGTAAACAAAATACAGCAACATGCAAAAAGGATTATACACCATGACTAGGTGGGATTTATTCCCCAAATGCAAGCTTGGTTTAATATATGAAAATCAATCAATGTAATACACCATGCTAATAGGATAAGGAGAAAAATTACACTAGTATCTCAATGGGTGTATTTTCTAAATGCATTTAATACCCTTTCATGATAAAAACACAGCAATCTAAGAATAGAAACAAACATCTTTAATGTGATAAAGGGCATCTACAACAAACCTACTGTTAATATTTTCTTTTTAATTTAATTTAAATTCTATTTTATTTTAGAGAGAGAGTGTGCGAGCAGGGGAGAGGGGCGGAGGGAGAGAGAAAGAGAGAGAATCTTAAGCAGGCTCTATGCTCAGCACAGAGGCTGACGCAGGGCTCGATCCCACAATCCTGAGATCATGATCTGAGCTGAAATCAAGCATCAGATGCTTCACCAACTCAGCCAACCAGGTACCCACTACTGTTAATCTTTAATGAGATAAACGGCATCTACAACAAGCTTACAGTTATCAGCATACTTAATGGTGACAGACTAAAATCTTTCCCCTAAAATCAGGAACAAGACAAGGATACTCACACTCACCACTTCCATTCAAATTTTATTGAAGGTTTTAGCTACAGGAATTAAGCAAAAAACAAGAAATAAAAAGCATCTAGATTGAAAATGAAGAAGTAAAAAAACTATCTCTATTTGCAAGCGATCCTCAGGAATCCACAAGAAATCTATTAAAGCTCATAAATAATGCAGCGAGATTGCAAGGTACAAGTTCAGTGTATAAAAATTAATTGTGGGGTGCCTGGCTCAGTCCACAAAGCATGTGACTCTTGATCTTGGGGTTGTGAGTTTGAACCATATGTTGGGTGTAGAGATTACTTTAAAAAATTAATTGTATTTTTATATAGTAGCAATAAACAATCTGAAAATGAAATTAAGGAAACAATTTCATTTACAATAGCATCAAAAGGAAAAATACTTATGGATAAATTTAACAAAATAAGAGAAAGATTTGTACACTGAAAACTACAAAACATATTTCAAAGAAATTAAGAAGACCAAAATAGGGGCGCCTGGGTGGCTCAGTCGGTTGGGCGTCCGACTTCGGCTCAGGTCATAATCTCACGGTTCATGAGTTTGAGCCCCACGTCGGACCCTGTGCTGACAGCTTGGAGCCTGGAGCCTGCTTCGGAATCTGTGTCTCCCTCTCTCTCTGCCCCTCTCCTGCTTGCACTCTGTCTCTCTCTCTCTCTCTCTCTCAAAAATAAAAATAAGTATTAAAAAATAAAAAAAAAAGAAGGCCAAAATAAATGGAAAGACATCCTATGTTCGTGAATTGGAAGACTTAACATTATTAAGATGGTAATACTCCCCAAATGGATACAGATTCAATACAATCTCCATCAAAAAAATTTTTTTAATTTAATTTTTAAAAAGAATTTCAAGTTAGTTAACATATGGTGTAGTCTTAGCTTCAGGAGAACCCAGTGATTCATTTCTTACATATGACACCTAGTACTCATCCCGAAAAGTGACCTCCTTAATGCCTGTCACCCATTTAACACCCCCCCACACACACACACACACTCCCCTCCAGCAACCCTCAGTTTGTTCTGTGTATTTAAGTCTCTTGTGGTTTGCCTCCCTGTCTGTTTTTATCTTATTCCCCCCCTCCCCTATGTTCATCTGTTGAGTTTCTCAAATTCCACATATGAGTGAAAGCATGTGATATCTGTCTTTGTCTGACTTATTTCACTTAGCATAATATATACCCTCCAGTTCCATCCATGCTGTTGCAATTGGCAAGATTTCATTCTTTTTCATCACTGAGTAGTATTCCATTGTAAATATGTACCACATCTTGTAAATATATACCGTTTGGGCTCTTTCCATAATTTGGCTATTGTTGATAACACTACTATAAACATTAGGGTGCATGTGCCCCTTTGAATCAGCATTTTTGTATCCTTTGGATAAATTCCTAGTAGTACAATTGCTGGGTCATAGGATAGTTCTATTATTAATTTTTTGAGGAACCTCCATACTGTTTTCCAGAGTGGCTGCATCAGTTTGCATTCCCACCAACAGTGCAAAAGAGTTCCCCTTTCTCCACATCCTCACCAACATCTGTTGTTTCCTGAGTTATTCATTTTAGCCATTCTGACCAGCATGAGGTGATATGTCATTGTGGTTTTGATTTGCATTTCCCTGATGATGAGTGATGTTGAACATCTTTTCATGTGTTTGTCATCTGGATGTCTTCTTTGGAAAAGCGTCTATTCATGTCTCTTGCCCATTTCTTCATTAGGTTATTTGTTTTTTTTCCATCAAAATCTTAACTGGCTCTTTTGCAGAAACTGACAAACTGATTCTAAAATTCATATGGAAATGCAAGGGACCCAGAATATCCAAATCAATCTTGAAAAAGAAGAACCAAGTTCGAGGACTCTCACTTCCCAATTTCCAAACTTACTATAAAACCAGAGTTATTGAGCTATTTTGATATGGCATAAAAATAGACCTAAGGAACAATAGAACAGAATTGAGACTCCAAAAATAAGCCCAAATATTTAAGGTCAACTGATTTTGATGAGTGCCAAGGTAATTCAATGAGGACAGAATAATCTTTTCAACAAATGGTATTGGGACAACTGAGTATCTATTTGCAAAAGAATGAAATTGGATCCCTACCTTATACCATATAGAAAGAGTTATCTTAAAATGGCTCAAAGATCTAAATACAGAAGCTAAAACTATAAAAATCTTAGAATAAAATACAAGCGTAAATCTCTGTGTTCTTAGATTACTGTTGTATACCAACGGTACAAACAAGCAAAAATAAATTGGACCTTACCAAAATTAAAAACTTTTGTGTTTCAGAGCAGCTGGCTGCCTCAGTCAGTAGAACGTTGGATTCTTGATCTTGGAGTCATGAGTTCAAGTCCCCATTGGGTGGAGAGATTACTTAAAAAAATAAAAAATTAAAAAATTAAAGACTAAAACTGTTTTTTTTTTAATTTTTTTTTTAACATTTATTTATTTTTGAGACAGAGAGAGACAGAGCATGAACGGGGGAGGGTCAGAGAGAGGGAGACACAGAATCTGAAACAGGCTCCAGGCTCTGAGCTGTCCGCACAGAGCCCGACGCAGGGCTCGAACTCACGGACCGCGAGATCATGACCTGAGCTGAAGTCGGCTGCTTAACCGGCTGAGCCACCCAGGCGCCCCTAAAACTGTTTTTTAAAAAACTTGTGGGGTGCCTGAGTGGCTCAGTGGTTAAGCATCCAATTCTTGATTTCAACTCAGGTCATGATCTCACCATTTGTGAGTTGGAGCCTCTGCACTGACAGCATGGAGCCTGCTTGGGATTCTCTCTTTCCCTCTCCCTCCACCCCTCCCCAACTCGCACTCAAAATAAAAATAAATAAAACTTAAAAAAAATTTTCTGCTTCAAAATAAACACCATCACCATCAGAAAGTGAAGAGACAACTCATAGAATGGGAGGAAATATTTGCAAATCATATATCTGACAAGAGTCTAGTATCTAGAATATATAAAGTGCTTTTATAACTTAATAATAGAAAGACAACGCAATTACAAAAAGGGCAAAGGATCTGAATAGACATTTCTCCAAAGAAGATATATAAGTGGCCAATAGGCACATGAAGTGACATTCAATATTGTAAGTCATTAGGGAAACGTAAATAAAAACTACAGTGAGAGACTATTTCACACTCACTGGGATGGTGAGAATCAAGAAGATGGACAATATAATGTTGGTGTGTAGATGCAGAGGGATTAGAACCTTCATACATTGTTGGTGGGAATGTAAAATGATGCAGCTGCTTTTGAAAAATCTGGCATTTCTCAAAAAGTTAAATACTTACCACATGACTCAACAATTCCATTCCTCAGTATTTATCATGAGAATTGAAAACAATACTCGCCTAAAAGCTTGTATATGATGCTCAAAGCAAAATTATTTTACAATACCAAAAAAATGGGTACAACCCAAAAGTCCATCAATTGATGAATAAACAAAACTTGGTATATCCATTCAATGGGATGTTATTCTGCCATGAAAGGAATGAAGTGTTGATGCACACGGACATGAATGAACCTCAAAAACATTACATTAAATGAAAGAAGCCAGACATGTTTTCAGATATTATAAAGATCAGATATTATATTATTCCATATACTTAAAATGTCCATAACAGGCAAATCCACAGACAGAAAGTAGGCTGATGGTTGCCAGGGGCTGGTGAGGGGGCAAATGGAGAGTGACTATTAGTGAGTATGGGCTTTCTTTTTTGAGGTGATGAAAATTTTCCAGAATTAGAAACTGGTGATGGTTGCATAACTTTGTAAGTATACTAAAAATCACTAAGTTGTATACTTTAAAAGGTGAATTTTGTGGTATATGCATTACATCTCAATAAAAAAATACGACTGGGACAATCGTGGAATTTTACCAAGATAGAGAAAACTAGGGACACATGTGGGAGAGAAAGGCAGAATTTGTTTTGGACATGGCAAAGTTTGAAATAGCCATTAGATCGCACTCTATGTTAACGAATTAATATTTAAATCAATCAAACAAACAAATAAAAACAAACAAAAAAGAAATACCCATCGGAGGGGCCCCTGGGTGGCTCAGGAGCATCTGACTCTTGGTTTCAGCTCAGGTCATGAACTTACGGTTTGTGGGGTTGACCCATGTCTGGCTCCACACTGACAGCAGGGAGCTTGCTTGGGATTCTGTCTCTCCCTCTTTCTCTGCCCCTCCTCCCCTCCGAACCCAAACCAAATAAATAAACTAGCGCGCACGCACACACACACACACGCAAAACAAAAAAGAAATACCCATTAGATATCCAAGTGGATTTCTGAAGTATGTAATTGGAAATATTAGTCTTCAGTTCAGGGGAGAGATAGGGGTTGGAGATATAAACTTGGAGGAAAATGAATTAATACATGTAAAACACTTCAAATGGTTCCTGGAGGCTCAGTCCGTTAAATGTCTGACTTTGGCTCAGGTCATAATCTCAGAATCTGTGTCTCCCTCTCTCTGCTGCTCTCCTGCTCACACTCTGTCTCTCTCTCTCTCAAAAATAAATAAACATTAAAAATTTTTTTAAATTTTTTTAATGTTTATTTTTGAGACAGAGAGAGACACAAAATGAGCAGGGAAGGGGCAGAGAGAGAGGGAGACACAGAATGTGAAGCAGGCTCCAGGCTCTGAGCTGTCAGCACAGAGCCTGATGCGGGGCTCGAACTCACGAACTGTGAGATCATGACCTGAGCCGAAGTCGGACGCTTAACCGACTGAGCCACCCAGGCACCCCAAAAATTTTTTAAAAAAATAAAATAAAATGGTTCCTGGAACACAGCAAGATCTATAAATGTTAGCTACTATATTTATTATTTTGTATGTATAGAGTAATAGTCAATTATCCAAACACAATTTGTAGAATCCTTTACTCCCTGACTTTTTTTTTTTAAGATTTTATTTTTAGGTAATCTCTAGACCCGGTATGGGGTTCAAACTCACAATCCTGAGATCAAGAATTGCAGGCTCCACTGACTGAGCCAGCCAGGCACCCCTAACCTCTACATTTTTTTTTTTTTTTTTTTTTTTTGAGAGAGAGAGAAAGAGAGAGAACTGGGGAGGGGCAGAGAGAGAGGGAGAAAGAGAATCCCAAGTAGGCTCCACACTGTCAGCACAGAGCCTGATGCAGGGCTCCATCTCAGAAACCATGAGATTATGACCTAACTGAAACCAAGAGTCAGACTAAGCTTAAACCACTAGGCCACCCAGGTGCCCCTTTACTCCCTGATTTTTAATGCCACTTTTGTTATATACAAATCTCCCATTTCACTGAGGATTTGTTTCTATTGTTGCATTCTTTTAACTAGGAATTGTTTCAGGGGAGAGTAGATTGGAAGCCAAGACTTCTCTCAACTTTCCTCAATTCATTTCACAAGAACATAAGTGGTTCTATGCTTCTGTTTCACCTTTGTTACCTAGGGAGAAATCACCTGGATTCTTTCTACTTTTTAGAGGGTGCTATGAGGATGGACGATATCCCAGGAAGGAAGTTCAGAAAGCCAACTAATATAACGCTGTAGAGGGAAGTTACCTGAGAGAAAATAGATTCCATTGGTAGTACTTTGGGTCAATTCTACTTAAAATTATGGTAACTTTTTAAAGTTGATTTTTGTTTGGTTGGTCTTTTCATTGTGGCAAAACCCCATGTAACATAAAATGTGCCATCTTGGGGGTCCCTGGCTGGCTCAGTTGGAAGAGCATGTGCCTCTTGATCTCAGGGTTGTGAGTTCCAGCCCCAAGCTGAGTGTAGAGATTACTTAAAAATAAAATCTTTGGGACAACTGGGTGGCTCATTTGGTTGAGTGTCAGACTCTTGAATTTGGCTCAGGTCATGATCCCAACCTCAGGCTCTGTTCTGAGCACAGTGCCTGCTTGAGATTCTTTTCCCCTCTCTCTCTTTGTTCCTCCCTCCACTCCTCCCTACTCATGTGTGCTCTCTTTCTCTTTCTAAAAAAAAAAAAAAAATATATATATATATATATATATATATAATAAAAATCTTAAAAAAATAATAATAATTGAAAGCTTATTTATTTATTTTGAGAGAGAGAGCGTACACAGGAGGGACAGAGAGAAGGGGAGAGAGAGAATCCTAAGCAGGCTCTGCAATGTCAGTGCACAGCCTGATGCAGGACTCGATCTCAGGAACAGTGAAATCATGACCTGAGCTGAAATCAAGAGTTGGGACACTTAACCCACTGAGCCACCCAAGCACCCCTAATTTTTTTTTTTTTAAAGTACCATCTTGGTTACCACATGAGAAAAAATTTTAATATAGTCTTTCCATTTGATGCTTTACCTAAAATCGTCCCAAGGCTGTCTTCTCATAATTCAACTGCTGGTGCAAACATGTTCCTTCTTCAAAGAGGCCTTCTCGACACCAGGAGTAAAAGTTGCTTCCCCACCTCCCCACTTTCTGTCTCATTACCCTGAAAGCACTCTTCACTACTGAAATATTTGTGTTTATTGGGTTATTAACTGTCTCCCCTTCCCCACAAAGATATAACTTCTACCAGAGCCGGGACTTGGTCTGTCTGCTCGTCTCCCCATGCCTAGAACAGTGCCTTGCACATACTATGTCCTGTTAAGTATTTGTTGAAATACTTACTGAATAATATAGTGTTCTTTAATTCCCAGTGCTATATATTTTATCTCACTTGATCATTACAACTCTTTGAGTAAAATGGGATTACTAGCCCCAGAGTAAAGAGATTCAGAGAATCATCTCGCTGGAAGTCACAGGCTAACTAAATAACAGGGTTGGGACTGCTTAGGTAGGTGGCTTGTTTTTTCCAATACATTCACTCCAGTTCTAGGGCTAAGGGCATTTCACACTACTTTCCATTTAAGGAAGTGATAACTCTGGAGGAGAGTAGAAACAACCTGCACATTTATTTATAAGTCGCCAGTTCCCTTACCATCCCCACCCCTTATACAGTCACACACATAGCAGAGTTATGGCCACACTGATATTATTCTAAGTGCAAAGAAGAAAATGCAATTACTCATCTGTTTGGCAACCTGAATCCCCTTGTGTATCCGCCTCAAGTCCCTCCCCGCCCCCTTTTTCTTTTAAAACAGCTTCATTTAGGTATAATCTTTCATTTTTCTTTTTTTCAAGTTTATTTTGAGAGAGAGAGAGAGAGAGAGAGAATCCCAATCAGGCTCCGTCTCTCGGCTGGAGCTCATAGCCCAAATCAAGAGTCTGATGCTGAATCAACTGAGCCACCCAGGTACCCCAAAACTCTTGTTATTCAAGTGTGCTCCTTTAGCGGCCAAGGGAGGGGAAACCAAAGTGCGCTCCTTTTAAATAATCTCATTCCCTAGTATGTTTACTTGAATATACACTTTCGAGTTTATTTATTTAAGGGATCGCTATACCCCAGGTGGGGCTTGAACTCATGACCTTAAGATCAAGAATCGCATCCTCTTCTACCAGGCGCCCCTTTACGCTACCTTTTGGATCTCCACCACTACAGGCATCTGGAAGGATTCCCTTTCCCTTTCGTTTTACCCCTATATTCCACAGCCAAACACGTGTAACCTGTGTGTACCGAATTCGCTCAGCCTCTCTCCCCAGTCGAGCCCGACCCACCGAAAGCCCGGCCCCTTCTTTTTTCCGGAGCCCCGCCTTTCGGCCCCTTTCCAACTTAGGTCCTACGGATCTCGCCCTTCCTCCCCCAGCACCCCCCACATCTCGCGAGAGGTGAGAGCCCCTGGCCGGACGAGAAGAAAGTATCTGCTCCGCTGAGGGGGGAAAGAAGGAGCTGGAGACAGATTGTGGGACCGAACGCGGGCGGGCGGGAGGCGACGGAGCTACCAGCGGGTGAGTTCTTTTAACATTAACTAGTCCATGATCTGGCAGAGTCTCCCTTTCAACTCTGGCCAGTCCCAGTGTCCCAGGCCGGGGTCTCCCCTCCCAGTCTGTGTTGGACGGGGGCGCTGAGGCGGTGGCCGGGCCCAGTCTGAGGAAGTGGGTGGGGCATGGGCTAACGCCGACCAATAAAAGAGAAGGAAGCTACGATTGGCGGCGATGAACACTAATGAGAGATCGTCCTTACCTTGCGGAGTGCCGCCCCTCTTCTCTCCCTCCTACCGCCTCCTTCCTTTGGGGGGGAAGGCGGGGCCAGAGGCCTGAAGTGTGGGGAGAACTTGGGGTAAGTAGCCCCGGGGGGCACAGGGCGTGGCAAGGAGAGGGGAGTTGAATCCTGAGGGAATGGAAGTCTGGTAGAGCCTAATGGGAGGATCAGGGGATGGAGTGGAACGGGAGGAAGGGGAAGGGTACTAAATTGGTTGAAGACCCAGGCTTATCAAAGAGTGGTGTTAGGAGCTTGGCATTGGAAGAGCCAGGGGTAACAGGCAGGAGATAGGGAGAGTAGGTGAAAACATGGCACTGGGTTTGGTTGGAAAGATAGGTAGGAGTAAATCATTGGAAATGGGAGTCCTGGCATTTCGACAGCATTATGAAAAAGCATAGGGACAGGATTTCAGAGAGAAAGTCTGAATTTGGAGAAGATTCAGTGAATGAGTTTAGGAAGTTAATAGGGGTGGACTTAGTAGTCAAAAAGCATCGGTTTTGAGAAGGGTGTAGGAATTCAGAGGGGGTAAAGGAGGTGGTGTTTGGAAACGAGACAGCTGATAGATAACGTTTTTAGCCTAGGTAACAGAAGCAGCCTAGGATATTGATTCGGGGCTTTTGGTGTATAGGGCACCTAGTCTGGTGACCAGCTTGCAAGAATAGTGGGATAGGGGTACAGGAGGAGAAAAATAGAACAATTTCATCACTTCTATTGTGATTTCCTTTCTCTCTCTCTTCCTTTTCCTACACTCATATCTTCCTAAACTCAGGGATGGGGGCTTGGGACTTAAGCAGCCCAAGTTGGAGCCCCATTGGGAGTCATATGTTGCTCTGAATTGCTTGTTATGTTCTCTGACTGGGGTGTTTACTACCCAGGGCACCTCCTACCCAGATTTCCGCGTTGCTACTTTCCTAACTTTAAAAGTTTGTTTTCTACTTAATAGAGGAGTATTTTAGTATCTCCGACGGTTGTGTCCTAGTAAGTGTAGGGTTGTGGGGGTCTGCAGAGCTTTCTGGGCAAGCTCGCTTGATTCTTATGTTTAAAAACTTTGCAGTAGTATAAGTAAAGTAATTCTTATAAAGACATCGGTCTTTCCAGTTCTTGTAAGCACAGAAAAATATACTAAATTGAAGTTTGTTTTGTTAAATGTCGTATCCACTTATATTCTTGAAGAGTTGTTAAATGGATGGTTGTAGTTAGTTTTCATTAGCTTATATATTTTAAATGGTATAAATAAGATGGGCATGTATTTCAGGAAAGTGAAAAAAATTCAGTTTCTTCCTTTGTGTCTAGACTCAGAAGCTAAAGATATGTCATAATATCTTAGGGCAAGTGTTGAGGAAATCAAACACAATTTGTACTTAAACATGGAGGATGTAAGGTAAGTGGAGACTATTGCGAAATGTAACATGTCTGTAAGAAAAGAAGCTAAAGAAAAGTTTGGCAGCTATACTAAGTAGTCTTACCAGTTCTTAATTCTGTACAGCAAAGGGACAAGCCTTTGCCCTTTGTTTGATAGTTGTGTATTTAATAATGGATTGAACCAATGCAGCCAATTAATTAATAACTTCTTCTCTATTGCATAGATTTGTCTTTTCCATCCTACTCTTCTCCTTTTACTTTTGAGAAGCAAAATAATGTCTGAAATGCCGGTAAAGCTGTTACATAAAGAGAAACTGGAGTGTGTTGCTTTGTATTAACCTTCGGTTTTCAGGGACCATTTGAAGCTTTTTCTCCTGGCCAGAAAGTTGCCCCTACAACACATTAAGACTAATTAATTACTGACACTTTGGCATTAATTACTGAATTGGGTTCCGGTATTTCACATTTACAGCAGTTCTGTTGGGCATTCAGACGTCTTTGAGGTTTGCCTGACAGCAGCACAAAAAAATATACAGTGAAGAAGCAAAGTCCCTTGTTTTATTCTCCCATCCTAGAATTTGTGATGGCTTTAACTTGGGCACTATTAAATGCAAGATTCTTTTTTCCTTCATTAGTGTTAACACCTAGCAGAAAGCTAGAGAGTGCTAATATTCCTCATCTTTAAGCTTGTGGATCAAAGGTTACATCCTGTGATGTTTCGGTGTTTTAATTTTTAAGCATTTTGGTTTACCATTGCTTTTAAATGTTCACGGATACTGCTCTTGTACCTCCTTTCTCTTTCCTCTCCCGCTTCCAAAATGAAAATTGTTTTTTTCAACCAACTCTTAAGCTATACTGCTTTGCCTCAAGTAAAGTCCCTGGCTCTGCCTGAACACAGCTGCTCTGAAGTTCTCACAAGTTACTGTTTTGTACATGTCAAGACTGAGTTTTTCCTAGGCTTCAGTAGGAGGGAGTCAGTGTTCAAGCAGCCTCATCCACGCCTGATAAGGAGGAGTCTTCTCCTTGCAAGGAAGTTTTAGGTGGAGCAAATAGCATTGCCTTGTACATGCATAACAAAGACAGCTCTCTTCTTGAGACTAGTTGGCAGGCTGGCATATAATTGTCCCTTATCCCTTGATAAAGGTACTAAAGTTAAGATGCAGATGTTGTTTCTTTGAGAAAAACAAATGCAGCATTCATTAAGAAAGAAGAAGCATTAATTTCTTTTGTTGTTGGTTTCTCTGAAAATGGTATTATGATTTTAGAGTTCATGAAAAAGTCTTCCATCGGGGTACCTGGCTGGCTCAGTCGGTGTAGCTTGCAACTTTTGATCTTGGGGTCATGAGTTCGAGCCCCATGTTGGGTGTAGAGAGAGAATACTAAAAAAATAAATAAATAAACTTTAAAAAAGAGAAAAGCTCTTCCACCTATTTAGAAACATGTCAAGGAAAACAATTTTTAAGCATCCGGTTTTTGAATTTTGTCTTCCTGCAGCAGGCTTCTTTGGGGATCAATATATTCATGAAATGTGAAAATACATTATATTTGGAATCCCTGGTAGTTGGGTCTTTTCACTTCCTAATGTTATAAGGAAGAGGTCCCCACTTCACAGATACCCTATCCCATTATTGGAGGTCTACTTTTAGAACATTCTTGGGGCGCCTGGGTGGCTCAGTCAGTTGGGCGGCCGACTTCGGCTCACGTCATGATCTTGTGGTCTGTGAGTTCGAGCCCTGCGTCGGGCTCTGTGCTGACAGCTCAGAGCCTGGAGCCTGTTTCGGATTCTGTGTCTCCCTCTCTCTGACCCTCCCCCGTTCATGCTCTGTCTCTCTCTGTCTCAAAAATAAATAAACGTTAAAAAAATTTTTTTTTAAATAAAAAAAGAACATTCTTTACATTGTGCTGAAGCTCTGTAGTTCTGCCATTTGCAGCTACAATAAATAAACCTAATTATTTGTCAACATGGTAGCCCTTCAAATATTTGAGGACGGTTATGTCCCATGAAGAGAGGCTTCTCTTACTGGGATAGATATCCCAAGTTATTTCAGCCATTCCTCAAATGACCATTTTTAATAAAGTTCATGTTGCTCATCAACTCGGTTGCCTGAATCTTTAGGGTTTCTTATCTAGAACTGAAATAATGACATCTCAGGTATAATCTGATCAATACATAGTACAAGGGAGAGTATGGCCTCTTTTCTGCTGCACTTGGTACCTCTGTTCTTAAAGTCTAAGATCGCATTGATTTGTGTAATTTTTTACATGTAATTGATGACCTTACATTTATCCTTGTTATTGTCATCTTGTTAGTTTGTGTTTATTGTTTTAGCTTAATAATGTTATTTAGCCTCTTGGCCATTCCTCGTGTCATATTCTCATATTTGTATCATTGATAGATAAATTTGATAAGCAAGACATAAACATGACCCCTATGTGTTTGTTTTAGGTCACTGGTAAAAATAAGTAAGAGTGGAGTGATGCTGTGTAAATCAGCACTCCATTAATCAACCTTTCGGGTAAAACTCAATTGTGAATCCACCTACTGTTTTATGTTCTTAACCTACATTTCCTGTGAAATATGAAGAGGTATCTTGTTGAAATCTAAATATATTGTCTCTGACCTATCCCTGAGCTCCTAGGCTAGTGACCTGTTAAAAAATGAAATGAAGTTAGGGGCTCCTGGGCTCAATTAAGCGTCCGACTTCAGCTCGGGTCATGATCTCAGGGTTTAGTTCTTGATTTCGAGCCCCACATTGGGCTCTGTGCTGACAGCTCAGAGCCAGGAGCCTGCTTTGGATTCTATGTCTCCCTCTCTCTGCCCCCTCCCTGCTCACGTTCTCTCCCTCTCTCATCTCTCAAAAATAAACATTAAAAAAAAAAAAAAAAAAAGAAATGAAGTTAAACATTAGTTGCTACCTAGCTATGTTACGCTAGTGTTTATAGATCACTAGATTACTTGCCGGTTGTTCATAAGCCATCTATTTAATAATTCCCCTATTTTGGGGGCGCCTGGGTGGCTGAGTCGGTTGAACGTCCGACTTCGGCTTGGGTCATGATCTCACCATTCGTGGGTTCGAGCCCCACATCAGGCTCTGTGCTGGCACCTCAGAGCCTGGAGCCTTTTTCGAATTCTATGTCTCCCTCTCTCTCTTCCCTTCCCCTGCTCATGCTCTATCTCTCTCTCTCTCAAAAATAAATAAACATTAAAAAAAATAATAATTCCCCTATTTTTTAGCTGTAATTTTCCTCCCATTTCGAACATTGCTGGTCCTGCTTTATTTTTTTTTTTTACTTTTTCTTTATTTTTTAAACAATTCTAGAATGATTAACAGTGTTTCTTCATAGTTGGATGTTTTTTGTCATCAGGTGAAATTCTGTTTTAGAAACTTTTAGGAAGGAAAAAAAAAGAAACTTTTAAGAAGAAATGTCATTCCCTCAACATTTTATTCATTTATTCATTTATTTATTTTTAAGTATTTATTTTTGAGAGAGAAAAAGAAAGAGAGAGAAAATCCCAAGCAGGCTTCACACTCCGCACTGAGTCCAACGTAGGGCTTGGTCCCAGGACTGTGAGATCATGACCTGAACCGAAATCAAGAGTCAGTTGGACGCTTAACCAACTGAGCCACCCAGGCGCCCCATTCCCTCAACATTTTAAGTTACGTATTAAAAAATTAAACTTTTGCCCATGTAACAGTTATATTGTAGCTGCCCCATAATATTGATACCTCCAAATTAGACCTAAGTTTTCATTTTCTGTTTGGAATAAAAACCTATACCACCTGTAAGAAAATACATACACACACACACACACACACACACACACACACACACACAAAAAATTGACATTTATAATTACAGTTTATTGATGTGGTGGGCTAAGTTTGCCATGTTCTGTGCTGTAGGTAAAATTGTGCTAGCAATAAGCCAGAAATCAGAAGACATCTCTCTAGGGACTAAAGACGATGTTGGCAGCCAACAACTTTCCTGTGTGTTAATTTTAGACCTGATAGTTGAATTTATGTTTGAGCAGTTTTAGCTGATAAATGCATTTTTTAAAGCACCTTCCTCTTTTGGGGTTTTAATTTTTACTTTCACTTTTAGAAAATTGCAAATTGTGAATGGAAATGTCTGTGCAGAATAAAGTAGCATGCCATTAGGGACAGGATGCATCTTCTTTTGATAGCTTCTCATCCATCTGAGATTGTTTAGTTACGAATTCTCCTGGAAAGCAGAAGGATGGACTTGACGACCCCTCAAGGTCCTTTCCAGTCCACACATTCATAAATAGAAACTCAGATCAAAGAACTTACTGTTGAAGAATCAGGAAGAAAAATAGAGTGTAAAGAAAATGAAATTGAAATGGTTCTACTGACCCAGTGGGAATGGCTAAACAAAAAGTAAGGAACATAAATGACAAGAAATAACTCCTTTGAGCAAAAACACCAGAAAACAAAACAAAACAAAACAAAACAAAAACCCAAAAAACAAAAGTCAACAACAACAAATATTTTGCATTGGGGTCATTTCATGTCTTTAAATATTTCATCATGATACTTTCTTTCCAAAATTTCCCTGGTGGACACTTTGTATTGAAAGAATGTTTTTTTTTTTTTCTTTCCTTAAGTCATAGTATTTTGTTTCCTTTCCTTCTCTTGTTTATCCTTTTGTTTAGAAACTTTTTTTGGTGGGGGAAGGATTTGAATAATATACCCACTGCCTGTATACAATGAAGAAGATTCAGTTTAGTTTTGAAAGTAAATGTATACTGCTTGGCTTCCTTAGAGAGGAAGGATGAGTGTTATATTTCAGGAAAAATTTTATGAAAAGACCAGTTTGTTATGTAGTTTTTAAAGCTTTGTAAGCAGACACCTAGGAAAGATTCCCAACTAAGGCAACTGTGAGTTACTACATTAGTATTGTGAAGGGTATAAGAACACTTAGTAGGAGAACAAAACTCATTAGAGACTTACAACTTCACTTTGTTAGCTTTTTCTCATTTTTTGGTGATTTTAATTCTAAATGTTCTCATACATTTGAAACCCAAGCATGTATAGAATTTCTCTTTTGGGGGTACCTGGCTGGCTCAGTTGTAGAGCATGAGACTCTTGGTCTTGGGGTTATGAGTTCGAGCTCCACGTTGGAGGTAGAGTTTAGTTAATAAAAAAAGGTTTCCCTTTTCTATTCAGTACTGCATTTATCCTTAATAAATGTCAATTTATGAAGGTCTAACAAGAGCCATGATTTAGCTTAAAAAGTCACTTTTTGTGAGCTTGTGGCTTGGGCCTCTGTGGGACATTGTTTTGACATAGCCCCACCTTCTCACAAAATCCAACTTGTTTTGAGTAGAATTACCTATTAATATCTTCTTATCTGGTATAGTGCTTTTTGCTGACATAATGGACAAAGGAGATTTATATGCTAAATTGGTCATACTGTATTTGGGGCTTAAAATTTACAATGTGGTAGAAAAATTACATTTTTTTCACATTAAAAAATAGTGTAATCATTCTTTTTGAATAGGAATATGCCTGACTATATTATAAAAAACAGGATGATTTATTGGATAGAACATATGACTGCTATAAATGATTTGTGTTGGCACCAAGTTTCTTGCCAGTAATGTTTATTTAAGCTTTATCAAACTTGAGTGACACCATGTTGGTTTTATTTAACATGGTTTTTCTGGTATTTCTGATACTAACTTGTCTCCTGTAGCACCATTTTCTTTATTGTTTTAAGTTATGGGCAAGCAGTAGTTTGTTGATATTTTATACATCTGTGTTTGGGACTGTTGAAAGACAATCAGTGAACATTAGAATACCCCAAACAGATCACTGTGTTGCCAGTCTGTGGACAGTCTTAGAAAATAGATACCCCCCCCCCCCACCCCCTGGACAGTTTCTAACCATTGCCATGATTGTCATCATGAGATAACTGTAGCAATTTCTTATCTAGGACCAACCTCATACTGGAGTTTAATGTTAAAGTCTATCAGGTTTGTTGTTTGCAGTCTGTTTAAATTAAGTCCATTGGGGCGCCTGGGTGGCGCAGTCGGTTAAGCGTCCGACTTCAGCCAGGTCACGATCTCACGGTCCGTGAGTTCGAGCCCTGCGTCGGGCTCTGGGCTGATGGCTCGGAGCCTGGAGCCTGTTTCCGATTCTGTGTCTCCCTCTCTCTCTGCCCCTCCCCCATTCATGCTCTGTCTCTCTCTGTCCCAAAAATAAATAAAAAACGTTGAAAAAAAAAAATAAAATAAATTAAGTCCATAAAAAAAAAATAGTAAGTTCATGAAGATGTTAAATTTATCCTTAAAGATTAGTATTTTGGGGCGCCTGGGTGGCTCAGTTAAGTGTTTGACTTTGACTCAGGTCATGATGTTGTGGTTCGTAGGTTCCAGCCCTGCATCAGGCTCTGCACTGACAGCTCAGAGCTTGGAGCCTGCTTCAGATTCTGTGTCTCCTTCTCTCTCTGTCCCTACCCCACTTGAACTCACTCTCTCTCTCTCTCTCTCTCTCTCTCCCTCTCCCAAAAATAAATAAACATTTAAAAAAGTTAAAAGATTAGTGTTTTGGGGTTGACTGGTGTTGGTTTATTGTTTTAGTGATGATACTTTATCTGAAAATGAGTAGGAAAAAACACAAAACACAACATTAGATTTAAAAAATTTTTCTTTAATGTTTATTTATTTTTTGAGAGAGACAGAGTATGAGTGGGGGAGGGGCAGAGAGAGAGAGGGAGACACAGAATCCGAAGCAGGCTCCAGGCTCCAAGCTGTCAGCACAGAGCCCGACGCGGGGCTCGAACTCACAAGCTGTGAGATCATGACCTGAGCCGAAGTGAGATGCTTAACCAACTGAGCCACCCAGGCGCCCCCAACATTAGATTTTTGACAGCTTACCATTTTCCAGGAATTTTTCAACTCCTAAAATGCATATTGAAGCCAAACATAAATAGGTATAATGTTCTCTAGTTATTTCTAACTCTGCTTCCTGCTTAGCAAGTTGTTGCTTCTTTGTCTTTGCTTTATTAACTTTTCTGAGGATAGCTCAGAATAGTTCCTTGAATCCTCCAAAAGCCTAGAGAGACTTAAAAAAAAAAATTCTAGTCAAGTAGTTGCCTATATGAAGCTGCTTCCAGATAGGTTCTAAGCTTTGGCCATGTGTTGCCTAACTTATGATTCAGCCTAATTCTCACTCCCATCTGTTTTCAGTCATTTGCTACAAAACTATTTGGTCTATTTAAGCTGGCTCCTTTTTTTTTGAAACCTGTCCCTGCATGTCAGAGCTCGAAATCCAGAAATTAATTTTAACCTTCTCTTTGATCAGTCCAGGGTATTCTACTGTTTGTGTATTTCTTAAAGCAATGGGTTTCAAACTGCTTTTGGTCTCAGCACCTATCCCTTTATACTCTACAATTGTTGGGGACTCCAAAGGGCTTTGGTTTGTCTTGGTTATATCTATTGATATTGAACATACTAGAAATTAAAATGGAGCAGTTGAAAAAATATTTATTTTATTTTTAAATGTGTTTTATTTATTTATTTTTAGAGAGAGAGTGCATGAGAGAGTGGAGGGCAGGAGGGGCAGAGAGGAGGGAGAATCCCAAGCAGGCCCCATGCTCAGCACGGAGTCCTGTGCGAAGCTCCATCCCATAACCGTGGGACCATGACCTGATCCGAAATCAGGAGTTGGGCATTCAACCAACTGAGTCATCCAGACACCGCGAAAAAATATTACTTTAAAATGATAGCATAAATAACTGTATTATAGTGTCAAAAAAATTTAGGGGAAGGCCTTCAGATCTCTTTAACATCTGGCTTAATAGAAAACAGCTGGATTCTTATATCTGCTTCTGCATCCAGTCTGTTACAATATGTTGTTTTGGTTGAAGTATATGAGGATAACCTGGGCTCACACTGATACTTGATAGGAAAAGGAAAGATTCTTTTCAGATAGTTGTAGATAGTCTTTCCTTGATACTATACCAGAATCCAAAATGTGGTAGTTTCTTAAAGGTTAGCTGTTGTGTAGAATCTAAAACCACCTGTGAACTTTTAATACTTTATTATGTTAAAATGAATTAGCCTATCTTGCCCTTTAAACAGATGGTTTACCCATCTATGACTTGAACGGCCCTCTGAAAGGGTCTCAGGGATCTATGGGCATCCCTGCACCCCACTTTGAGAACTGCTGTCTGATAGTACCAAACTGGAAAAATACACGCGTTTACTATGTGGAAGAACTAAACTTTCCAACCACTTTAGTGCCTCTCAAATGCTGGGTTACTGACCATTTGCATTGGGATTACCCAGGGTGTTTTTTTAAGTGTAGATTCTTGGGTCCCAAAGCCAAGAGAATCCAGGAGGCATAGGAATCATTATTTTTCAAGGTGCCCAGGTGAATATGCTAAAGATTGAGAACTATAGAGCTAGATTAATTAATCTTATTTTAAGAAAACCTAATTTCTGGGGTGCCTGGCTGGCTCAAGCAGAAGAGCATAGGACTCTTGATCTTAGAGTTGTGAATCTGAGCCCCATGTTGGGTGTAGAGATTACTTAAAAAAAAAAAAAAAAAGAAAACCTAATTTCTAAAATTTGTAGTCAAATAAAAAGGAATTGGTTAAATAGTCACATTATAAAAGTTCTTATTAATTAACACATATACTCTGACATTTCTTATAATTGGGATCTCCTAATTAAGCATGTACTTTAATTAATAATAGTTATTTATGAATATAAAGAGTTTGCAAACTAAGACCAGAGAGTAAATATGTTAGGCTCTGCAGGCGTGAGGTCTGTGTTGTAAGTACTCAACTCTGCCATTGTAGCATGAAAGTAGCCATAGACAACATGCAAAGGATAAGCTTGGTTGTTTGCCCTTCAAACTTTTTTTTATGGACACTAAAATTTGAACGTCATGTATCGTTTAATTATGATGATTATTTTAATGTTTATTTTTGAGAGACAAAGAGAGACAGAGCACAATTAGGGGAGGGGCAGAGAGAGGGAGACATACAACCTGAAGCAGGCTCCCAGGCTCTGAGCTGTCAGCACAGAGCCCAGTGTGGGGCTCGAACCCACAAACCGTGAGATCGTGAACTGAGCTAAAGTCAAACGTTTAACCAACTGAGCCACTCTGGTACCCCAAACTTCATATAATTTTTATGTGTTCTGAAATACTCTTTTTATGGCTTTTTTCAACCATTTAAAAATGTAAAAACCATTCTTAGCTTGTGGGCCATACAAAAACAGGTGGCAGGCTGGCTTTGGCCCACAGACTGAAGTTTGCCAATCCTTGACATATACTAGAACTGGATTGTAAATTGAAAAAGTTTATAATAAAATATACTTAATGTTAAAACTATAACATTATTTAATTTCCCTAGACAAAAACAATGCTCCAAGAACTTATAATCCCTCAAATTCATATTTCTGGACATTCATTTATATAATAAACATGTAAGAAACACCTACTGTGTGTAAACTTTTGGAAAGACACAATTCAGTTGGAAGTAGTTATATAATATACAAGTTGTCATATAATTTTCAGGAGTCCTAAAAAGATGTGCTGTCAATTTTTATATCTTCTTTCAGGTGTGTGAGAATAGGTAACTAGGATTCAGGCCAACCTCAACCTCTTGACTCATCTTTTGCCCATTTTTTTATAACTCTGTACCTCTGTTTTCCAGTCTGTTAGTTAGCAAAGTGCTTTACGCTTTGTGTTTTTACCCAGATATAAAACAGTAAGGCAAGTTAGTTTAAGATTGTAATGATGTATGTGCTTTCTATATTGTCCTTTTGGGGCAGTTAGTTTACGTACTAGTGAAATAATATATGCTAAACTGTTTTTATGCTAAATAACACAGTGGAAAACAAACTCAGAATTTATGAACAGAAATTTCAATTCCTAAATAATCTGCCTAGTAAAACTTGAGTCTTTGTTTTCTGAGATTCACATAACATGTATTATAGTCTCACAGTTCATATGTTTATTGGCATTTTTTCCTTAAATCATTTTTCTAGATGTAATGCAAATCACAGTAGCACCAAGTATCCTATGGAGAATCAAATGTTGAGACTGCTGTGGTAGAGATCTTTGGTGTTTGTACTCTTTGCTTGGCGGCAGTTAAATTATCTTAGAGTCAGAAACTTAGTATCCAAAGTTATGTTCTTGGAGGAGAACTGTTTGTATATAATTTCTTTCTTTTTAATATCATAAGGAAATGGAGCCCATAGAGCTCTGTTTGGGTGCCTGTCTAAACTTTTTAGCTTGTTTATAGCTGAGCTGAAAGGCATTCAGTACCTGCTAAGCTTGGTTTCAGCTCTTTATTCTCTTTATGATGAATGGATGGGGCCATTTCTGAATGTTTAATATAAGTAATACTAGTTGTTAGGGAGCATTCATAGGATTCTGAAAATGAGTCCTTGAAGGTAACAAAGGAGGAACTATCTTGAACTGCTTGATTACCCTGTGTATCGTTATGTTTAAATTTCCACTGTGTCTATTTCTATATGAGCTGTTAGTTTATAATTTTAGAAAGATTTTTTGGTAGTCCATTTTGAACTTGTTAATTTGTCAGTTGGTTCTGTTGCTTTGTAGTAGAGAACGAACAACCTTATATGATTTGTAAGTATGCTGTTTAGTGCTTTGGAATAGTCTAGCAGATGTGGGCCTTTTTGAAACTCATTAGACATGTTTTGTTTTTTTTCAGTCATGCAGATCAGCATTTTTTTTTTTATTAGCTTACATCATATTCTGTATTTTTATTAAAAGCAATCTGTGATCATTGTAGACTTTGGAAAATTCTGAAGGTACAAAGAAGAAGACAAAATCACCTGGAATACCATTACCCAGAGATAATCATTATTAACATTTGATGCTAATTCCCTTATCTTTTTTATGCTTATTATTATTATTATTATTATTTTTTGCTTTTTTTTTTTCAGTAGGCTCTACACCCAATGTAGGGCTTGAACTCATGAACCCAAGATCAAGAGTCTCAGAGTCACTTGTTCTATTGACTGAGCCAGCCAGGCATCGTCCCTATTTTGTTTTCTTTTTTTGTAGATTTGGAATTATGGTGCATATGCAATTTTATTTATTTTTATTAAAATTTTTTTAAAAAATTAAATTAAAATGTTTATTTTCTTTTTGAGAGAGAGAGAGAGGGAGCGAGCATAAGCGGGGGAGGGGTACAGAGGGGCAGAAGAAGGCTCCTTGCTGACAGCAGAGAGCCCGATGCAGCATGCCCTGAGCATGAGTCGGGCCCCCAACTGACTGAGCCACCCAGGTGCCCCACATATGCAATTTGATAGCCTGCTTTTTTCCCCCCACAGAATGTATAGCATTTTCTCATGTCATTAGATAGCTTTCAGAAACGTTATTCTTAACAACTTAAATATAGTCTTTTGTAAGGCAATATCTTAATTTATATTTATCCATTCTTCTTAAATGTTTAATTTCCGTTCCTTTTTTGTTGTTACAAATAGAACTATGATGAACATTTTAATACATAAGTGATCCATGTTTTGGGCTTTAACCTCAGAATAAAGTCCTGAAAGAATGATTTGTTCAAAGAATATAAAACATTTTAAGACACTTAATATAAATATTGCCAGATGGCTTTCCAGAACGATTGTTCAAGTATGTACTCCCAAAAGTCTTATATGACGATGCCCTTTCTACTGCATTCTTTTATACTTGAAAATATATCTTAACAGCTCTAGCCTAGGTTTTGTTTTCAAGGGCCAGTGAAGGGTTAATTTGACAAATAGCTTCCTTCTCCCAATTTCTTAAAGTTCTAACCAAAAACTATGGAGCCTCCTCTATGTTATTTGGATGATAAGGAAAGCATAGAGTTAGTTGGTTGTACTAAGTCACATCAAGTACCTTAGGCACAAAGTAGCTGTAAAGTATATACTTAAAATATGTCATTAGACTTTAGTCTTTATTTTTTTTTTAATGTTTATTTAGAGAGAGAGTGCACACGCAAGTGGGAGAAGGGCAGAGAGAGAGGAAGAAACAGAATCCTATGAAGGCTCCGAGCTGTCAGCACAGAGCCCAACACGGGGCTCAGTCTCACAGACCATGAGATCATGACTTGAGCCGACCTGAGCTGAAATCAAGAGTTGGACGGTTAACCAACTGGGCCACCCAGGTGCCCCTTTTACCAAGAGTTTTAATCCCTCTTTTGTGTGCTCTTGTCTATACTCTGGAATTGGCTAGCAAAGGAACTTGACAAATGACCACAAAGAATAAGAGAAATAGCAAGGGATTTAATATATATACTGATCAATCTGACTAATTGAACTTTAAATTAAGCCATCATTCTTACCACTTACGTGGCATCTCTTATGCCAGTTGACAAAGATTCTTTGACCAAATTTTAGTTAGGTTTGAGAAACTTCTTGTAGGCCTACCTGTGTACTTTCTTGTAAGATACAGTTTTAGCAAGAACCACCCCCCCCCCCCCGCCTTCGATATCTGATTACCCTCACATCTGATCAGGTTTTCCATCTTTCTCAATCCCCCAGGTTATATGTGATCATTCTAGCCCATCTTTAGCAAGAATTTGGGGATGCCTAGGTGATTCAGTTGGTTAAGCATCCGACTTCGGCTCAGGTCATGATCTCACTGGTTCATGAGTTTGAGCCCCACATCGGGCTCTTTGCTGTCATCACAAAGCCCACTTCATATCCCCTGGCCCCCTCTCTGCCCCTCCCCCACTCTCTCAAAAATAAATTAACGTTAAAAGAAAATCTTACTAGGTCGGTTTAGCCAGAATCCCCCTTTGTCCTGATATTTCCTTTTAGTAATTTTCTATCCATTAACCCCTACTGTGGTCGTTGGCTGTAAATTTCCACTTGTCCATGATGTATTTAGAACAGAGCCCAGTTCTGCACTGAGGTCTCTTTCCCCCTATTACAATAGTTCTGAATAAAATCTGTTTTTTACTGCTTTAACTACTGTTCGGCTGTAGTTTTTCTTTGACACAGATGAGTGAAAGATTCTTTTCTTTCTTCTTCTTCTTTTTTTTTTTTTGCAAAGGATTATTGTCTTTTTCAAAAAAAATGTGTATTTATTTTTGAGAGACAGAGAGAGAGAGAGAGTGCAAACAGAGGAGGGGCAGAGAGAGGGGCATAGAGGATCCGAAGTGGGCTCTGTGCTGACAGCAGTCAGCCCAATGTGGGGTGTGAACACACCATCTGCGAGATCAGGACCAGGGCCAAAGTTGGGTGCTCAACTGACTGACTCACCCAGGTGCCTCTGTCTTTTTATGTCCACTTTGCCTGGCACTTAGTAGTTCCTAAGTAATACATTTTGAATGAATGAATGATAGCTAGTCTGAACCCTTTCTAGATTTTCATGAATCTTTAATATTAATGTTTTTTGATATTAATATGTTCTTCTCATTTTATATACTTAGTAGTATCTGCTTTTTGTTATTAGGAACTAAGAACAGGGCCTTGGGTGTGTTCATATATGGCTTTTATTCCTTACAAAAATTGGGCCATTTTATGAACAGCAATTGGTTACTAAAGAAATAATCATATTACACCTGGGTCCAGAGAACTGACTTTGTAGTCCTCGGTGACAGATTCCATCCTCATTCTGTTGAAACAGAAGAAAAAAGGATAGATATACCTGTGTGTAGATATACCTGTGTGTGTGTACACATAAGGAATCAGTTTTCTTATTTGCACATTGACCATTTTAGGATATACTTCTGGTTCTGTCAAAACTATGTAACAGATTTTATGAAATTATCCCAGTTAATAAAAATCAGTGTCTGAACCTTGGATTTTCTTCACTTCTCTCCTAGCATTCAGATAACTTTCTGTCTTTTGAATAAATAGTAATTTTTATCATTTATGCATTCTGGTGAGTCTAGTACATGAGCCTTTTTCTCTGCAGACTTGGCCTCTAGGATAGCCTTTTTCAGCATCTTTGTTTTCCTGTTCTACGATCTCCTCTGAAAGCATCTCACTTCCCCTTGGAAGTATCTCTCAATATATGTATGCTTTGCCTTTCATTTGTTGGCTAGTTCTATAAAATGCTTGAGTTTCATCCTGAGGAATAGATCATGGAGAAGACAGCAGACTTGAGTGTCGTGCCCAGACAAGTGATCTACTTGTCAAGTTGTACAGTTACAAATGGGCCGTGAGTTACATTCTAGTGAATGGCAGCATTATTATTCAAGATTTCACCTTTGTCTCAGTCTGTTTATACTATAGAAATGTGTTGGTTTTGTTTTTGAGAAGGCATCAGTTTGACCTCTCTCATGTGTGAGATTTGTTTTAAGTATCAAATAGAAATAAGCAACACATTCTCTATATGTAGCAATTGATGCAGCAGATTGGGAATTAAAAAGATGTAAACAGGATTTTTTTTTTTTACTTTTTTTTTAATGTTTATTTATTTTTGAGAGAGACAGAGACAGAATGCAAGTGGGTTGGGGCGGAGAGAGAGGGAGGCACAGAATCTGAAGCAGCCTCCAGGCTCCGAGCTGTCAGCACAGAGCCCGACGTGGGGCTCGAACTCACAAGCTGTGAGATCATGACCTGAGCCGAAGTCAGACGCTCAACCGACTGAGCCACCCAGGCGCCCCGGGATTTATTTTTAATGTTTATTATTTTTGAGAGGGAGAGCACAAGTGGGGGAGGAGCAGAGAGAGAGGGGAGACACAGAATCCGAAACAGGCTCCAGGCTCTGAGCTGTCAGCACAGAGCCTTACATGGGGCTCAAACCCGTGAACTGTAAGATCATGACCTGAGCCAAAGTTGGACGCTCAACTGACTGAGCCACCCAGGTGCCCCTAGAATTTTAAGTGGGAGAACAGATCATTATTGTTGTTGCTAAATATTCTTTAAAAAGACAAATCACTTTGAAGTGAAAAAGCAAGAATGATGGAAATGAAAAAGAGCAAGAGACGGAGGAATGATTTAAGAATAATTGTGGGTACTTAGGAAAGAGGGCCTTCTTCCTCCCATTGTGATCTTCCTTTTGGTGAAAATGGCAAAACAAAAGCTAGTAAAGTGGGAAGGAAGCAGGAAATCCCAGTTAGTGACTGTCAGATTTCAGTATTTAAAGAGCCATGAAAATGCTTGCTTCTGTTACATTTAATACTTTTCCCCCAACTTGGTTTTGCCTTTTGTTTTCTTTTAGAAAGTCATGATATTGCATTTCTATTCCTAGTAAGGATGCAGTTAAATAAAATTTGGAAGCCATATATTGTGATGTGATTGTACAAAACCAAGAAAACCAAGTTAAATTTTGAATTTTGTGGTTTGAGGGAAATTGTTCCAGAGTGTATTTAATCCCTCTCTGTGCCAGTGCTGCCCTAATCCTCAGCCAGCAAGCACCCTTTTCCTCTTCTAGGTAGAAGACAGAACATTTAGCCTCAAATAACAGAACCAAGGTAAAAGGAAGGAATCCTGCCTGATTCCTTATGTTATGTCTGCTCTAGCCCTTGTAGTTTTAGTCCTGGTTGAAAATCTGTTAGAGGACCTTGTTGAAATAAAATTCTCATTTTGTGATTATATCAGGAAAGCAGGTTTGGGGAGTAGGAAGTGGAATTATCTCCAGCACAGCAGTTAGGAATTTTTCGAGAGATGAATTGCTTTCCAGAAATGTTCTGAATTTTCAGTCCTAGTGGCCTTGGTCTTTGTATTTATTTACTTTTATTTACTTGTATTTATTTTTTGCACTATGTCATAGTTCCAGAAAGTGCTAAAAAACTCATCACGTATTTAAAACAAACAAACCAGAAAGCCCCCTTGTCCTGGGGCTGTGTGAAGAAGAATAAAGCTCTCATTTTCCCAGTACCCAATCATCAGCTCGAGCTGGCTTCTCCTAGGAACAGAATTTATTGAAGCAATTTATCCTGGCTAAATGTGATATAAATCTGTGTACACCTATGTACATACAGGCGCCCTTCCATTACAGCAATGCTGCAGCATCAGTTTCCTTCATAGTTAGACCCTGTTCCTATCACCCTGAAAGATGACTAAGAAGCCCGTTCAATTTTATGGGGCACCCCACAATTTTGAACACTGATTAGTTGTGGAATTACTGATCAGACTACCAGAAATACTGGTTTCCAACCCCAGAGTGAGTCTTAAGAGAATAGAAGAGATGTTACCTAGCTACCCTCTGAGTTTTAAACATGCTTTTCTGATTACCAAATTCAGTCCAGCATTTTAACATTTTATTTTAATGCAGACCTGAGTGAGGTTAACTCTGACCTTTTGATTTTGGTTACAGTTCTGAAGTTGTTTCTAGGCATATTCAAATTCTTCTTCTTCCTCTTTCATCTTCCCTTGTTAATATTCTTTTATACCCCTTTCTTTCTTGTAGAAGGATGTTCAAAAATGTCCTTTAGGAGTTTATTCTATGAAGACTGTTTTTATGCCCTTCCCCCCACCCCTTCAAAACACTGTTTATCTTTTAGGAATATTTTCCCTAGGATTTGCATTTCTCATCCTTATCTACCTCCACCTCTATTTTTATTCCTGGTTGGGAAATGAGAAATTTTCCCAACACATTCATATTGGAATTATTGTTCTTTGACAAGGAATGTCTATCAACATTTCAAGAGTTTAGCCTCAATAATTAAAAAACAACAACAGTGTAAGCCCTGTTAAATTCTTCAGAGAAATAGAGAGGATGGATGGTGATGCCTTTTAGTGCCATTTCTTTTATCCCCTGCAGCAGCGCACATCTGTTGGCTGCAACAGAGCAGCCCAAGAACTCTGGCCGAGAGCAGCACAAACAGCCGGAACATATTCACCCAGTAAACCCCCAAAGAGTCGACATTTGTTTTATTGCTGCTTTTAAAAACCTAGCCATAAATAGAATTAGAGGGGGAAGGGCACCGATATTTCTCCATTTGCCACAGACGATTGGTGGGGGGAGAAGGAGGCTCCCAGTGGGGAGAGAAGGTTTTTATTTTTATTTTTTTATTAATGAAAATCATTTCCCGTGTAGCCCAATAGGATGGGTGCTTTGTTTTCTTTGGCAATAATCTGGGATAAACGGCCCTTGCCAACAGTCTCGTAGTTTATACACCAGGGAGCCAGATTATAGCCCTGTAAAATGGAGCACCCCTCCTATAATCCCTTAATTAATTAAATGACAAATTTTGGTCTTCTCTAGTTCAGAAATATGGCTTCCGCATCGAATGTTCTGTGGATTTATTGACATAGGGAACTGCACTGGTTGTAATTCAGTAGACTGGAGGAGTGTGTTATATACTGTAGCAGAAAGAGGGAAAATCTAGCAAAAGGTCTGAAATTCCTTGACTATTGAGGTCTAAATTTTTCTAATTAAAAGTTTCAGTTGAGGCGCGGTAGATCATATGCCACCTGTCTAATGGGTCTCCCCAAAGTAGCCTGTGTTTATAGCTTTGATAGACAGCATTCTTGGAGCACCTGTTTCTAGGCTTGATATTTTTGAAGCACTTTTTTTTTTTTTTTTTAACTCCAGCGTATTTAACATAACTTTTCCCCCTGCCTCCCCCTCCTCAGCTCCGCTCTGCTATATGAAATATGGGAGACGACAGACCGTTTGTGTGCAATGCCCCGGGCTGTGGACAGGTACGTTTACAATATACTTTATTGTGAATGTCTCGTTGTGAATCAAAGTGGCTGTTTTATCACTAAGGCAAAGAGTTTAAAGCCGGTATTTTACGTGATCACTGGAGGTAATCAGATCAGAGGATTTGCAGTGTGTAAATCCATGTTATGAGGAAGTGTAGGCACTCTACCGTAATGAAATCTGCCTTGCTCTCTTTCATATTGTTATTCTACTGGTGTTTGTTTCCCGACACACAGTGTTGGGGAATACATGTTGCTCTCTCCTCCTTTATAAAGCTATCCATCTAAATACAAAACAAGTTTAGAAATATCTTTTCCTCAACCTTCAATGGATATAAAAGTCTGCTTAACATATTTAGAATAGGCAGCCGAGAATATACCCATTCATTGTGAACCACAATTTGCTGGAATCTGTTGGATTTTTTAAATAAGAAAAAAAAAAGTTTCTTTGGACTGTTGATCCAGAAAATCATTGCTGGTAGCTAAGGCAGATATCTGTCTATGTAGGGAAGGCAAATCCAGTGTAGAACCTGAGATGTCGCAGCAGATATATGAACTACAAGATTTCTTAGCCATTTTCCCTCTTTTATGCCATGAAATGCCTTGTGCTGTTCGTCAGCTGCCATGTTATTATTTGCATATGTGTACATTTTGTGTCAGATATTTTTCATTATATGCTTTTTTAATAAAGTAATTTTGTTGAAGTTACCTTTTTTTTTCTTCTTCCCCATTTTGCACCTTCTTAACTCTTCTTCCTAGACCCTTCCCTACTGCCATGTTCCACAAAGGATGAAGAAAGGAATACAAAGAAAGTTTTATCTGCCTTCATGAATTGATTTTATGGAACCTGAAGGTTGAATTTCTGTTCAGTTAGGAATATGCCATGTGACTGCCCAGTGACACTTACTGGTGGTATGTGAGATTGCAGACTAGTTCTATTAAACATTGTAAATACTTAGACAAAAAGAGAGAGTTAAGTTCCAGAGATTCCTAGGAATTGGAATTTGAGAGGTGAATGAGATGGGGGTGGTGACAAGGAATGGGCAGAAGGATGATTCCACATTCCAGTAAATGCTGAAAATTTCAGAGAAGACTAAAAAAGCCATTATATTCTGAAGTATTCAGCATCATAGGGTATATTTCCTTCCTTGTCAGAGTTTTCAACTTTATTGTTGGTTGGATGTTTTCCCCGTGTGATTTATGTTTTATTCTTTTACAATAGAAGCCACCTGAGAAATTAGGATAAATTTGTTTCCATTTTCAAACAGCTGTATTAGAATATATATCTGAACTTGATCCCTCCAGATTTTTGTGTGTGGATGTGTTGATAGCAGTAGTTACTGTGATTTCCATAATTGATACCTGGGACCCTTTTCACTTATCTCCCTTTAAAAATCTGCATTTTTGGTGAAAAGAGTTATTTTTCTCATACTTACATTTATTTTTCTTTGTTCATGGCTTAAGCTACTCAGTGCCCCTCTTATATGTTGTATGCTGAAAACCACCTAGACAAGGACTTAAAGAAATTAAAATGGAAAATCATCTCTTAAGCTCTCGGAAGAAGAAAGGTTTAAATAGGTTTCTTCAGACTGTCTATCAGAAAAGAGTAGTTTTCACTGAAATTTGTGAGATCCCAGACGGTTTTGTGTTTGTTTGTTTGTTTCTTTTTGTTTTGCATTTTTTGGACTAGAGGTGGTAAAAACAGTAGGACTTTTTACTTTGGTTCCTTTTGTATTGTTGGGTACTGTTTATCATAAGCCTTTTCCTTCCCCTATTCTTCCTCCCATTTCTGAACTGTCTGCTGGTATTTTGGTTGTTAGGACTCATTATAACCTCTAGTATAAGTCCCAAAGGCTTTTTTTCCCTTTAGTGGATATGGTACTCAGGGAGATGAGTATCTTCTTTTGGATTCAAGGTACTTGTTTCATAGAAAAGCATAGAAAACTCCGGCTTAAGTCTATGAAGGTAACTCCTTTGCATGTCAGAACTTTATGGTTAGGTAAAATTGTAGTTCTTTAGTTATATTTAGTCTTCTTCCAAGTTTCTCCCAATATCTAAGTAAAATTTAACTCTAGGATCTCTGCAAGACTCATTTTACTGTGATTGCTTTCTATTATATGAAATAGTGGAAATCTGGCAGAGAAGATAAATTTGGGAAAGCGAACTACCCTTGGCCTGTCATCCAACTTCCTTATATCCCTTGAAAATGGTTTCATCCTGGAGCCCCTTTGAGGCCTTCAAGCTATGTATAATCCTCTGTCATTGATTCAAATTTTTTATTCCAGAAATGGTAGAATAATAATTTTTTAAAAAGGCTATGTAAATTCCAGGACTGGCGATAAGGACCATGGTAATTTTTACAAGACACGGTTTGGAACTTACTGCCATAGAAGCCTCAAAAATCGGTGGCTCCGGTATACCACTTAGCGGAAGAAGGAATGAAAGCAAATTACAATTCAAGAGACTGATCCTTAAAAAACCAACCAACAGACGAAAACTATGTGAATCTTGCATTATTTCAATATCTGTTCTGTGCCCGGACTTTACCCAATGGGCCCTAAACTCAGAAATCATCTTATGCCTTAATATTAAGGGAAGGTGAAAGGAAAATTTACCTAAAATAGACTAGTGGATTATGCTCTCTACCATATAATCAAAACCACCGGGCTTTCAATGGATACGTAAACATGTTTTGGTTGCTAGGTCTTTAATGGCTGTTATTTTTGGATTCTGTTCATGATCCACTTCCCAACAGTAAGTCTGATGTGACACAGCTGAATTCTAAATATGCTGCATGTACTTTTTTAAAAAAAGATGGCTGCTGAAGGTTGTGTTCTCTGCATTCTTGTCTGAAAAGACAGATGAGAGGGTGTTTTGAGCCCTTTCATTTCTGCTCTCCTGTTGAGACCGTGTTTCTCTTGAGGCCTAATCACTCTCATGAAGAAGAACTTAGGGAAACCAATGTTCTTGCTAATACCTCTCTATGGAATGTGGTAGCAGGAGTAGTTACTAGAGCTGCCTCCAGAGAATGGGTTAGTGTTGTTAAGGCAACAGTACCCCAGATACCCTGTGGCAAAGGGTTGGTTGAATTTGAGTGGTTTGGGTTTTTGAAATGTTTATAAGATAGCATCTAATTAAAACCATTGTGACCGTAAAATGGCTTTGCTTCTGTTATTAAAATAATAAAAGTTCGTTTGGTGCCGAATTTAGGTAGTTTTTTAAGTTTTTTTTCTTTTAATTTTTTTTAATGTTTATTCATTTTTGAGAGAGAGAGAGAGAAACAGTGTGAGTGGGGGAGGGGCAGAGAGAGAGGGAGACACAGAACTCAAAGCAGGCTCCAGGCTCTGAGCTGTCAGCACAGACAGAGCCCGACGTGGGGCTCTGCACGGGGCTGGAACCCACAAACCGAGAGATCATGACCTGAGCCACTCAGGCGCCCCAGTCTTTTAAGTTTTTGATGCTTTGAGAGACGTTTTTATTTAAAGATGGATTGTAAAGTTGTTTTATTTTATGTGCAAGCAGAAACAATTACAGTTGACCCTTGAACAGTACAGGGGTTAGGAACACCCGTGGGGAGTTGAAAATCTGCATACAACTTTTGACCCCCCCAAAAAACTTAACTACTAATAGCTTACTGTTGACCTAAAGCCTTACCAATAATATAAATGGTTGATTAACTCATATTTTGTATGTTATATGTACTGTATACTGTATTCTCACAATTGAGTAAGCAGAGAAAAGCAAATGTTATTAGGGAAATTGTAAGGAAGAAAAAAATTTACAGTATTGTACTATGTTTATCAAATGGACCTGCCCAGTTCACACACCCGTGTGGTTCGAAGGTCAGCTGTACTATGTTTTTGACAGTAATCTTGGATTTGTAAATGCAGTTAGATAACTTATCTTTTAGACGTTTTTTGTCCAGTTTTTATTACTAGAAGTCAACAAATTCCATATTCCCATACCTCCCTCTCTGGAACATGACACTGTTTTGCAGTACAAATTACACAGATTTCAGTAGCCCTTCTGGTTATCATAACAAAGCCTTTGAGCAGAAGCTGATCATATAAGCTTATTACTTAGAATGTCTATTTCCTTAAGAACAGGAACACATTTCCTCGGAGGAGATACTTCTAATGCACAGTATCATCCCATTATTAGCCACTGAGAAAGATTTCTGTCATAACCAACTCTGTATCAACTCTGTCCTTTTAAGGACAAATCTTTTGATTGTTTCTCTGTCCAGTGTGACCTGATCAGCTCTTGTTATTTTTTTTCCCCTACGGATGTGTCCTACCGGATCTTTTCTTCTCCCAGAGGACATTTAGGTACAGGTTGAGGTTCTGTTCATATCTGCGACCTGAAACACATAACTAGCTCATAGACCTCCAGGGCCTGCTTTCCCTTTCTAAGGCCAAGAATAGCAATAGAGCCCTAGTTGTGGTGGGATTGAGGGCAGCTTCTTGTACCTCCTTATCTTGTCATATAATAGGAATAATGTTTATGGTGCTGTAGTCCTGGCTTCACTTGGCATTTAACCAACCTCCAGTGCTGTTTATTGCTTCGTATCCTCTGCCTCCATGAACATTATCCCTTAAATCTCTATTGCTTTGTAATATATGAGGCAACAAATAGCTTCTATGATTGGTTAAATGCCGGCATACTACAAAGGTATATGTTTTATTGCCTATGTAACACAAATCTATAGAGACTTTCTCTGTTATCCCAGCCCTCCCTTTAAATGGACCATACTGGTACTATGGGACTCTGGATTTTTAATTCTATCCTTCTGGCATGTTTCCCTATTACCTGGCATTAACACAAAAGAAAAGAAGGAAAATGGGTTGGTGCTGGTTACTAATTCTTTATGTTAGGGGAGCATCTTGAATTAGAGAATAACAAGGAAAGAAGTGGCTGGTTAGGTAAACCCCATTTATGGTGGTACGTACCATATTTACATGCTTCGACAGGTGAGGGCAATTTCAGGCAGACAGATAAGCCTTTCTTCCTCACCCCCTGCCAAGAGTTTAAAAAAAATTCAAATTTTTATTTAATAATTCATATTTCATTCAATAATTCATCCAGTTCCCATCTGGTAAGAGTGCCTGCATGCTGTCAGGCAGCTGAAAATACACTGCATTATACACAATTAGGCCAAATGCTAACCTTGTTTTTTGTAATAATATGTTGATTTTGCAATAACTTTCAGTCCACTCTGACTATGCTGCAGTTTTATGTAGCCTTGTGATGGAAGTAGACCACCATTTTACATTGTGTAGACAAAATTGGGACTGAGGTTTTTAAAACTATAAATGTATTAAGAGCAAGGAATTCAACCTGTTTTTAACGTCAGATCTGGCACTCTTGACGCTTGCCCTTAGAAACGTGTGGTTGATTATTTTAGGTTTTCGTATTACAGTTAGTGTTATGTTACTAAGAACATGGTAGATTAAAAGCATCCCTGCTCCAGTTTGCCGAGGGGGTGGGGGGGGGGGGTGGTGGGGGAGAGGCTGTATGAACCTAATTAGAGCTATACCCAGGAAATTAAGATGAAATTTTTCAGTTATTCACTCTTGTTTTCCTTGGGTATGACTTAATATTTGGAATGGGAGCCCAGAAGCTGTTCTCAGAGCATTCCTGGTGGAAAAAAAATAAAATCCAGTATCTTTGTATCTCCGTTCTTCCTAAATCAGGAGAGAGGCTGTTTGTTAGTCCCTTCTTTCACAAACTGCCTTCTGTCTCTGGGAGCCTGTCCTTCGTTAGTCCCTCTTTTGCCACCCCTGCAAAACCACATATAGCTAGGTTGTTAACTTGCAAGATACTGTCATCGTCGTGTAGAAGTCATCATTCTTTTATCAAATACTCTTCCAGCTAATGCGGCAGATTGAAGAACAGCCAGAGTGTTCCCTCTTTCTGGTTAGTGTGTTTCTTTAATGCAGATTGACTTGCTCAGCAGTCGCATTTTGTCTGAAGCCCTTGTTAGGGCCTACTCTGTATGTGGATTCATAACACATCTGTGTGTACATCTACAGTGCTGTATAAATAATAATAAGTAATCACCAGATGGCCTATAACTGCTCCTCTGGACCCGCTGGGTCTCTTGAAGCTGTTAGTAAAGTCTTCTGGCGTTTTGCTGGGGAAAACTTGTCATAGATTTATTTCTAAAAAAATTCAAACTCACAACTGGGTGTTTAGGACTAGATATTGCTGTCTGTGTTGTAAATATTTAACAGGCTTTGTACAATGACAAGTAAAAGCGCCATTACTAACCACACACGGTGGCTGTGGAGCTCTTCTTCCCTCCCGGCCATTTAGAAAAAGGAAACGAAATGCCGATAAATTGTGCATTATGAACACGGTGCAAGAGATGCTGTCTGGAAGCTCTTTCATAGGAGAGGAAAGAGAACCTCAGTGTTCTGCTCAAAGGATGGAACCGGACAAACTTAAGCTTTTTAACCATATGCCAGTGACTTCTATTAAAACACAATGTCCTTTTTCAATGGGACTTGCAGTACAAGAAAAGCCCCTTCATCTGGAGTTAGGGAAGAGCCAAGTCTTGATCTTAATTGAGTCTTTATAACCAAATGATAAGCCCCTTTGAAAGGGTTACAGTTGCAAGTATTAGTAAACACTTAGCTAAATTTATATCTAAAAATGTAAGATGCTTATTGTTTGCCAGTATTATTTATAAAGCAGAATGCCTTTATTTTTGCCCTTTTTTTCATTTGTTTTTGTCAGAAGGGTTATATATTTTGCTCTTGGGGAAAAAAGTCTTATTCTGATTTTCTGCTTATAAATTTCTGTGCTATATTTCGCTATTGCTATTACCCTTGCTCCAGTACCTATTTCAGGGTACTTGCTCAGAACAGCAATGCATATTTTAAATAAAAATAGAACTGATTGTCTCTAAATTTTAATGTTTTAAAATCTTTGTTTGTCATAAGATAAAAAAGGTTTCACACAGAAATTGCTTATCTTAACTCTCAAGCCTAGTTTTCTTTTGTCTGTTGAGGGTCGAATCTATTTAACTATAGAGGGACTGTCCTATAAATCATAGCACATGGCCGTTACTTTCAACTAGGATACATAGAAAGCTTTTCTCTTTTAAAATCTCATCTTGAAGAAGTGACATACAAATTGTGAGGGAGGAATGCTGCTATTAATAGTTTATTGTGGATATATTTTGTTTCTTAAATCCCTCAGAAAATTATCAGGCTAAGGATAAGATTTCACGGAGGTAAACATTGTGGAGAAAAGATGGGAGCTTTGCGGTTTATCTCTTTGTAACAGCACCTTTGTGTTTTTACTTTGAAATTTCTTTGTGCAGGGAAATATACCACCTAAGACTGTGCTTTGGTAAGAATCTGGCCTATTTGCAATTGTCATGTGAAAGTACAGAGAGAAGGAGAATGAATTTTGAAATTAGCCCATTCCCAGTCTGGCACGCCATGTGCCCTGTGTGGCTGCTGATCCTGCCGGCAGATTGAAGAGCTGAACCAACTTCTGCTCTAAAGACTAAAATTGCCAGCCATCATTCCAGCTCTTAAATCTTGTTGTTCACATCGATGATGTCAGATTTTGAGCAAACATCGTTCTGTCTTTAGATCCCAGGAGGAATCTGCAATTCCCTGGGTGTAAGGAAAGAGTTCTTCCTTTTTGCCTTTGAAAAACTTGAGTAGCTCTGCAGGGAAAGTCAGCAGAATAAATCTGCAGCCTGGCCGTGTCCTTTGAGTCATTGTAGAAAGCTGAGTGCTCTGCTCGGCATTCAGCAGATTGGCTGTCAGAGTTGCAGCTCAGCTTATCAAAGACATAGTCTCTCGAAGAGCCATTTATGTTATTCCGGAGAGAATCATCCTGTGGCAAAAGGAACGCCTCCTTTCTCCTCCCAGGGGTCATATCTTCTTTTGATACTGGGCAATTATCCCTTGATTTTCCTGAAAAAAGACCTCAATTTACCATAAAGATTGGCGCGAGCACAGGTTGCAGACTTGGTTACAATGACAGCTCTGATTTCTTAGCCACAGGGAGAGGCATCAGGGTGACACTTGTAAGTATGCCAGAGGCTTAATGCTGGTGATTTTTCTGCCGAGTATCTCAGTACCCCTTATAAACTTGGTTTCTCTTCTCTTTCTCTGAGGGAGAAAACATTTGTTTTAGTTTTTTGCATACCAGTCACTAAAAGTGATGTGAGAGTTGTCTCTCTCTCTCTCCTTCACTCACTTCCTCAAGCCTCTTTCCTTGTCTTCAGTTATCATCCTGTTTATTTTGAGATCAAGCTCTGTAGTTTCATCAAGCTCCATAGTCTCATTTTTTACTTTTTGCCTTCTTCTTGTATAGCTTATCTTGGTTGTTAGTAGTCATTGTACCTGGCGGGGATTATTAAGCAGTGCCTCCTCTAATTTAAAAAAAAAAAAAAAATAGACTTTATTCTTTCGATCAGTTTTACATTTACATTTACAAAAAATTGGGTGGAAAGTATTGGAGTTCTCCGCTACCATATCTTGTATTAGTGTGGTACATGCGTTACAACTGATGAGCCAATGTTGATACATTAATATTAACTACAGTCCATAATCTGCATTAGAGTTTAATCTTTGTGTTGTACATTCTGTGGGTTTTGACAAATGTATAATAATATGTACTCACCATTACAGTATCATACAGCATAGTTTAATTGGCCTAAAAAAATCCCCTGTGTTCTATGTATTCATCCCTCCCCACTCCTACCTCCAACCCTTGGTAACCACTGATCTTTTTACTGTCTCCGTAGTTTTGCCTTTTCCAGAATGCCCTGTAATTAGAATCATGCAGTCCTCTAATTCTTTAAAGTTGTGAACAGATAGGGGTGCCTGGCTGGCTCAGTCGGTGGAGTGTGTGACTCTTGATCTTGGGGTTATAAGTTCGAGACCCACATTGGGTGTAGAGATTACTTTTAAAAAAATCTTAAAAAAAATAGTTGTGGGTAGATAACCCTACAGTTAGGAATAGCTGGGGAAAGGAGGAGAGAAAATTAAACATTTGAGGTCACAGCTCCAAGGTCCCTCTAAAAGTCCCGAGAATCTCTCCAGGAAGATGAAAGTGGCAGCCTTTCTTCTCTACTGGGAGTCTCTCTGATGTTAAAAGATTTGGCTTGCCTAGTGACTGTTCTACTGGTTCTATGTGTTGAGAGCAAAAAAGGATAGGATGAACATTGAATGGGCTGTATGTATCTGGAGAGTCCCGGTGTTAGGTCTGAGCAAAGCAAGAGGAAGTAGAGCCCATGATCCCTTTTCCTTTGAGGTTGAGGACAATAAAGTCTCCTTTCCGTTGCTCCCATGGGCAGCCTTATATGTGACTAAAGAAAATCAGTGCAATTTAAAGGTAAATAAGAAAGACTCCCTGTCTAAAAGTAATCCTCTATACTTCTACATTAGTTAAAGATTCATAACGAATAAGTTATTAGAAAAGTAGATAGGGAGCTGTCATTGGCACTTTAGTATAAATCAGTTTAATCATAGATGTAGTACTGGCTACATAAGCGAGGAGAAGGTTTTATTTGGGTTAAGGGATAGTGGATGAGGACTGGCTTAGGTGGAATGGTTCTTGAGCAAAGGAGACATGGCAACTTTTTTTTTTTTTTTTTAAACGTTTATTTATTTATTTATTTTTTTTTTTTAATTTTTTTTAACGTTTTTTATTTATTTTTGAGACAGAGAGAGACAGAGCATGAACGGGGGAGGAGCAGAGAGAGAGGGAGACACAGAATCGGAAGCAGGCTCCAGGCTCCGAGCCATCAGCCCAGAGCCCGACGCGGGGCTCAAACTCACGGACCGCGAGATCGTGACCTGAGCTGAAGTCGGCCGCTTAACCGACTGAGCCACCCAGGCGCCCCAACGTTTATTTATTTTTGAGACAGAGAGAGACAGAGCATGAACGGGGGAGGGGCAGAGAGAGAGGGAGGCACAGAATCCGAAGCAGGCTCCAGGCTCTGAGCCATCAGCCCAGAGCCCGACGCGGGGCCCGAACTCACAGACCGCGAGATCGTGACCTGAGCCGAAGTCGGACACTTAACCGACTGAGCCACCCAGGCGCCCCAAGACATGGCATCTTTTGAGGATGTCAAGGATAAACAGATTTATTTCTTAGTTTTGTTTTGGGCTATTTCAGCTTCCTTCTACTGGAAGATAGTTGAGAAGTATAAATCTTAAGGACACTAATGAACACTAGAAGCAACTTAATTAAATCTCTTTGGCTAGAAAGAGAGACATTTCCTCCTTTTCCTGTTCTGGAAAATTTATATTGATAAAATATGGGGGAAGGAGAGTGACCTGATTTCTCTAGTTCTAAGATTCAAGTTTCCTATCTACTTAGAATTCCAACTTCCTGGTATTGGGTAAGATCTCTTTTCATAAAAATAGTGACTCTACACCTTCTAGGTTTGGCTCCACATGAGAATCTTCCAGCTTTGGCCTCAGTGCTAATTTAGTTATCCTGCTTGTTGAACTGAACTGACTCTGTGGTAAAGTGAACATTAGCTTAGGGAAGGCTCTATAACGTGATGTTGGGGATTAATATCAGAGTGCAGAGCAACAGATACATGTATACATGTACATACATACACAATTTAGAGGACATGTTGTGTCTGTATGATACGGAAAATTATATTCCACCCAAGGATCATATGGGGGGAATGGGAGAGGACAAAATACAAAGAAAATTATTTAACTTTATCAATGTAATAATAATAACAGCAATAGCAGTATACAATAGCTAACTGAGCTCTTATGTACTGTGCAAAAAGTGCTTTTATAGATATTATTTAACCCTAGAGATCCCCTGAAGGAGGATATAATATCCCTATTGTACAGATGAGAAAACTAAGGCTCAGAGAGACTGAATAACTCAGATGAGGTCACACGATGTTTTGTGTGACCAGATAGATTCCAGACTGGCACTCTTTAACTACTAGGCTAAAGTGGCTTCTTATTATTCTCCTTGTACATGTAAATATACCCATCTAGCATAGGGGAAAAAAAGAGAGAGAGAGAGTGAATAAGCAGTAATTTTTTGGCAAATGGTCCCAGTGCAATCAGTTAAGTAAGTCCTGACAACAGGTTATTACTGATCTAGGCATTTGGCTGCTATGCCAGAGAGAGCTGGATCTACAACTGTACAAAAAGATAAGAATTCTTACTCAGATGAAGAGACCTCTCTGCAGCCGCATGAGCCTTAATCTGTAATGGTTTTTTATTTGCCTGGGAATGCTGCTGAGATGTGATGAACTCTCTGTGAGGTAAACAACCACTGTTGTGTAGCAGGGACATGATTTTAAGATGAGAAAGAAAACAGATTCTTGACCAACCAGAAAGGTAGAACTAGAAAACTGGGACCTCAAAATCATAGTTTCAGCATCCTCCACTGATAGGCCCTAAAGAAGCATTGTGGTGTCATCTTTGTGAATTCTCTGTTGGCTCACTTCCTGATTCATATTCCCTTCTTCTCGATCTTAGTTTTATGTCTGTAAAGCTCCCCAGTGCACATGATGCTGTCTGGGTGTCTTGCTTTGTGTAGTGTCATGTAGTCGTGGGGCTTCGGTTATAGTGGCTGCCATACTGATTGGTGACAAGAGGAAATGTGACTAAGGTGGAACTAGGATATGGTTAGAAGTTTGTTAACGGTGCAGTGAGATGTGTATTCTGCTTGGTGATTGCCAGCTTGTTTATTCTCTGAAGTTTTTGGCATATAGCTGCATGGAGGGTCTTACCTGTTGAATAATAATAAAATTCTTCTCTACTCAGATCTTACATCCTCCTCTTTGATTTCATAGCACTTCCAGATGTCTAGTCTTTCCATTTCCATTGTGGTGTATTAACGCAGGGGATATCTCATTTTTCAATAGAAGTGAAAATCTGTGGCTAAGTAGATGTATGGAAATATTTACATGAAATGATTTGTGATAAAAATGTGTGGAAGTACACATAAAGGATTGAAAGAGGTTGGAGAGTCTCATGGTTGATATTTATAGTAAAAGAATTCTTTGTATGTTTTGTCTGAATGTCTTTTTATTTTACTGGAAAGTTGCTTAAAATATACATTTTCCTTCTTGATTCTGATAATGATTCATTGTATAACTGTGGACTGTGTGAAACTCTGTTCAACTGTAGAAAATATCTGACTGAAGTCTTGTCTTTTCTACCTCTGCCTAAGAAGTCAAATTCTTGGCTTCAGAGCTGAGAATGCCGTATTTATTGGGCAAGGTCACAGACTACTAAAATGATCACTCTAGGGGTCAGAGATCTCATTTGTTTATTTTGCTGGATGCCTCTGACAGGCCAGTTAGTTGTATGCATGCACTTCTGTGTGTGTTTGTGTGTGTGTGTGTCTGTCTTGTCTGTGTCCGCCTGGAGCTCCTATAAAACCATAATTGCAGAGAAAAGGTGATCCAAAGCAGCAACCTATCAGAGACTCTAAGCTTGACTCTAAGCTTGAACAGGTTATCAGACAGACAGTGGCAGGTTAATAGGATGGATGGATGAATTTTTTTTTTTAAAGGTCTGCATTTTAATACTGAGCCTCAGTTACTTTGTTTTTGTGTCTGTTCTCAAGATCACTGACTGGGAAAAAGACAAATAAATTCGTTTACCAGCATGAGTTACTTGAATCAAGTAAAAAAAGTTGTTGATGTAGTTGTAAAGATCTCGGTTGGGGTGTAGAAGGTGGAGTTTGCTCTCGAATACCAGAGTGAGCAGATAGTATTAGAGACATTTGTCACTTCAGCGAACATCATTTCTCTGTACACAGTGACAATCTGTGTGTATTAATTTTTTACACCGTATTATGTTCATGACTTCAGACATTTGCCATTTTGTTTCAGTTTGAGGTATTTCTTAGGACTAAGAAAGAGACTGTAGTCCACTTCGGCTGTATTGGGAGGGGACAGTAAAAGTAGTTACTCTAAACTTCTTAGGGGTCTGTGGGGCACCTGGGTGGCTCAGTCAGTTAAGCATCTGACTTTGCCTCAGGTCATGATCTCACAGTTCATGGGTTCAAGCCCCATGTCGGGGGCTGTGTGCTGACAGCTCAGAGCCTGGAGCCTGCTTTGGATTCTGTGTCTCCTGCTCTCTCTCCCCTTCCCCACTCATGCTCTGTGTGTGTGTGTGTGTGTGTGTGTGTGTGTGTGTCCCCCTCTCTCTCTCAAAAATAAATAAAAATCATTAAAAAATTTAAAAATAAGTAAATAAAAATTTCAGGGGTCTAGGTGTCTAAATTTGTTTTATAAGGCACTATATCAGATTCAGTTTAGCTATTTAGCTATTCCCTCTTCAGCCTTTCCTTTTCTTTCCTTCTAATTTTTACCTAGATAATGCAAAAGTGGAGACTTTATTTGAGCATTCTTTCACTTTATATGCATTTGAAACCACAGCCAGACAGCCTCCTTATGGAGGCTTGTACTTTCAGTTCTGCACATGTGACCACTCAGAGGAGAAAGCGTAATGTGCACATATGCAGCAGCTCTTGGCAGAGCAGTGGTTAAAGGTTTGAACGTATTCCTTGTTGGCTATTTTCTTAGTCCTAAGGGAGGCATTTTGCTCCTCCATAGACAGTAATCAGCTTGTCAGAGTCGAATGACTTTTTGTTTTTTCTTTATCTAGTAAAATGCAGTGGGCTAAGCCTTTCTGGGAAGCAATTTCTTCCTCCACCGCATGAACAGAAGGTCGTGGATGCTGTCTCTGAAACAAAGGGGAAGTGGTGATAGAAAAATCAGCGGCTAGGGCATAATTGGACTGGAGCTCTGTCAAAGAGACAACAGTTCTTGCTTGGAAGCTGGACTTTCTGCTATGCTGTGCTTTTCTGTTTTAACATTAGAATAATCAGCAATGAGTACTTCAGGCTTAATTTTTCAGGCTCTTTTCTGAGCCCTCTGAGAAGAAGCATGCTTCAAACTATTTATGTTTCCTTCATCGTTTTCAACTTTTTTCAGGCTTTATTTTTATTTAATTAAAAAATGGGTTTTTTTTGTTTGTTTTTTGTTTGTTTTTGTTTGTTTTTGAGAGAGAGAGTGTGTGCACATAGGAGGGGCAGAGAGAGAGAGGGAGAGAGAGAGAATCCCAAGCTGGCTCCACCCTGTCAGCTCAGAGCCCATTGTGGGGCTCAATCTCATGAACCATGAGATCATGACCTAAGCTAAAATCAAGAGTCAGACACTTAACTGACTGAGCCTCTCACGTACCCCTAAGGCTTTATTTTTTTAGAGCTGTTGTAGGTTCACAGCAAAATTGAGGGGAAGGTATAGAGATTCCCCGTATATTCCCTGCCCCCACAGCATCCTCCAGCTGAGTGGTACATTTGCTACGACTGATGAACCTACCCTGACATATCATTATCATACAGAGTCCATGGTTTACTTCAGGATTCACTCTTGGTATTGTACCTTTGATAGGTTTGGACAAAGGTATAATGACATGTATCCATTATTCTGTTATCATAAAATATTTTCACTGCCCTAAAAATCCTCTGTGCTATTCTTCCCCTGTCCCCCAGCAACCACTGATCTTTTTACTATCTTTACCATTTTGCCTTTGTCAGCAAGACATTGGTTGGAATCATGCAGTAAGTACCCTTTTCAGATTGGCGTCTTTCACCTAATATGCATTAGTGATATGCACTTAAGGTTCCTCCATGTCTTTTCTTGGCTTGATACCCCATTCATTTTTGGTGCTGGATAATATTCTGTTGTCTGGACATACCACAGTTTATTTATCCATTCATGTATTGAAAGATATCGTGGTCACTTGCAGGTTTTGGCAACTATGAGTAAAGCTGCTGTAAACATTCATGTGTAGGTTTCTGTGTTGTCATGAGTTTTCACCTGCTTTGGATAAATACCAAAGAGCATGATTAATAGATCATATGGTTAAGAGTATGTTTACTTTTGTAAGAAACAGCCAAACTGTCATCCAAAGTGGCTATACCATTTTGCATTCCTACCAGCAATGAATGAGAGAGTTCCTACTGTTTCACACGGTAATCAGCATTCAATGTTGTTAGTGATCTGGATTTTGGCCATTTGAATAGGTAGGTAGAGGTATGTCATTGTTGTTTTAATTCGTGTTTTCCTGATGAGAAGTGATGTGAGGCATCTTTTCATATGCTTATTTGCCATCTGCATATCTTCTTTGGTGGACCGTCTGTCTTTGGCCCATTTTTTAATTGGGTTGTTTTTTTTCATATTGAGTTTTCAGAGGGTTTTTTTTTTTGTATGTTTTGGATATATATTTTTCTTTATCAGATGTGTCTTTTGCAAATATTTTCTCCCATTCTGTAGCTTGCGTTCTCATTCTCTTGATACTGGCTTTCACAGAGCAGAAGTTTTTAATTTTAACAAGTCCAGGTTATCAATTATTTCTTTCATGAATTGTATGCCTTTGGTATATCTAAAAAGTTTATTACCAAATCCAAGATTACCTAAATTTTCTATGTTATCTTGTAGGAGTTTTATAATTTGTTTAATGTCTATTTGTTTGTTTGTTTATTTACTTATGTTTATTTTTGAGAGAGAACAGGGGAAGGACAGAGAGAAGGGGAGACAGGATCTGAAACAGGCTCTGCACTAACAGCAGAGAGCCTGATACGTGGCTCGAACTCATGATCTGTGAGATCATGACTTGAGCTGAAGTTGGGCACTTCATGCACTTAGATGCACCAGGAGTTTTATAGTTTTGCCTTTTACATTTATGTCTGTGATGGAGACTGTAAGGTCTGAGTTTAGATTTTTTTTTTTTTTTTTTTTTTTGGTATATGAACGTCCATTTGTCTCAGCACCATTTGTTGAAGAGTATCTTTGCTCCATTGTATTGCCTTTGTTCCTTTGTTAAAGATCAGTTGACTATATATTTCTGTGGGTCTACTTCTGAGCTCTCTATCCTGTTTCGTTGGTCTTTTTGTCTGTTCTTTCACCAATACTACATTGTCTTGATTACCGTAGCTTTAGAGTATGTTTTGAAGTTGGGTAGTGTCAATCTGTCAACATTGTCCTCCTTCAATATTGTGTTGGCTAGTGTGGGTCTTTTGCCTCTCCACTTAAACTTTAGAATTAGTTTGTTGACATCCACAAAATAATTTGCTGACATTTTGATTGGGATTGCATTGAATCTATGGATCACATTGGGAAGAATTGACATCTTGACAATATTGAAAAAACAGTTGACTTTTGTATATTAACTTTGTATCCTGCAACTTTATTGAAACTACTTATTAATTTCAGGAATTTTTTGTTGTTGTTGTTGATTCTTTTGGATTTTCTACATAATGATTATGCCATCTACCAACAAAGACAGTTTTATTTCTTCCTTCCCAATCTGTATACCTTTTATTTCCTTTTCTTGTCTTATTGCATTAGCTAGGACTTCTGGGACGGTATTGAAAAGGAGTAGTGGGAGGAAACATCCTTGTCTTGTACCTAATCTTAGTGGGAAAGCTTTGAGTTTCTCAACATTAAGTATGATGTTAGCTGTAGGTTTTTTGTAGATGTTCTTTATCAAGTTGAGGAAGTTCTTCTATATTCTTAGTTTGCTGAGAGTTTTTATCATAGGTGTAGGATTTTGTCAAATGCTTTTTTTGCACCTAGTGATATGATCATGTGATTTTTCTTTAGCCTGCCAATATGATGTATTACATTAATTATTTTTTGAATGTTGAACCATCCTTGCATACCTGGGATAAATCTCACTTGATTGTGATGTATAATTCTTTTTATACATTGTTGGATTTTACTTACTTTCTTGTTGAAGATATTTGCATCCATATTCATGAGAAACATTGGTCTGTGATTTCTTGTAATGTCTTTGCCTGGTTTTGGTTTTAGGGTAATGCTGTCCTCATAGAATAAGTTAGGGAGTATTCCCTCTACCTATGTCCTCTGGAGGAGATTATAGAGAATTGGTATGATTTTTTTTTTTTCCTTAAATGTTTGGTAGAATTCACCATTTAACCCATTTGGGCCTGGTACTTTCTGTTTTGCAAAGTTTTAATTATTAGTTAAGTTTATTTAATAGATACAGACCTATTCAGTGTGTCTGTTTCTTCTTAATGTAAGTTTCGACAGATTGTGCCTTCTAAAAAACTGGTTCATTTCATCTAGGTTATCAAGTTTTGGGGCATAGGGTTGTACATAATATTCCTTTGCTAGCCTTTTACTGCCCATGGATAATGTTAGTAACTTGTTTTCTCTTTTTTTTTTCCTGAATTAGCATAGCTAGAGATTTATTGATTTTACTGATCTTGCAAAGAATGAGTGTTGGTTTTATTGGTTTTATTTATGATTTCTTGTTTTTATTTTCATTGATTTCTGCTCTAATTTTTAATATTTATTTTCTCTGCTTTGGATTTAATTTGCTCTTCATTCTTTAGTTTTCTAAGTAGAAGCTTAGATTATTGATTTTGGATTGCTCTTGTTTTCTAATATATCCATTCATGTTCTAAATTTCCCTCTAAGTCCCACTTTCACGTATTCCACAAATTTCAATAAGGTGTAGTTTTAATTCCATTTAGTTCAGAATATTTTAGAATTTCTCTAGAGATTTCTCTTCTCTAACCTGTGTGTTATTTAGGGGCGCCTCACTGGTTCAGTTGGAAGAGCATGAGACTCTTGATCTCCAGGTTGTGAGTTTGATCCCCGCATTGGGTATAGAGATTACTTACATAAATAAAACTAAAAACAAAAAAGAAAAAAAAAAAGAAATGTTATTTAATTCCAGATATTTGAGGACTTTTCATCTGTCTTTTTTGCTTTCCTTTTGATTTCTAGTTTAATTCCATTGTGGTCTAAGAGCAGAAATAGTACAGTTGGTGGGTTTTTGTGTGTGTGTGTGTTTATTTATTTATTTTGAGAGAGCGTGGGAGCACGAGTTGGGGAGGGGCAGAGAGAAAGAATCCCAAGCAGGCTCCACACTGTCAGTGCAGAGCCCAATGTGGGGCTCAATCTCACAAACCATGAGATCAGGACCTGAGCCCAAATCAAGAGTTGGACGCTGAACCAGCTGAGCCACCCAGGTGCCCCAGTTCTTTTACATTTTTTAAGGTGTGTTGTATGACCCAGAATGTGGTCTGTCTTGGTGAATGTGCCTTCCATGCGAATTTGAGAAGAATGTGTAATCTGCTATTCTTGGATGAAGTTTTCTATAGATGTCATTTTAGTTCATTGATGGCTCTGTTGAATTCATCTGTGTCTTTACTGATTTTCTGCCTGCTGGATTTGTCCATTTCTGATAGAGCAGTGTTAAAGTCTCCAACTATAATAGTAGATTCACCTATTTCTCTTTCTCATCAGTTTTGGCCTCACATATTTTGACACTCTCTTGTTGGGCACATAGGTATTAAGGATTGCTCTGTCTTGAAGTATTGACACCTTTATTACTGTGTAAGGCCCCTCTTTATTCCTGATAATGTTCCTTGCTCTGAAGTTTTCTCTCTTTGTAATTAATGTTACAATGGTATATCTTTCTCCATCCCTTTGCTCTTTATGTGTCTTTATTTTATTTATTTATTTATGTCTTTATGTTTAAAGTGAATTTCTTATAAACAACATGTAGTTGACTCTTGTCTTTTGATTCACTTTGACACTCTACCAAAAATTACCATATTTGTTATGGTCATAGTTCAAGAGGCCAGAAGTCTGAAATCAAGCTATGAAGAGAGTCACATTCCCTCTGGAGGCACTCAGAAGAATCCTTTCCTTGCCTCTTCCAGCTTTTGGTGGCTGCTGACATTTTTTGGCTTATGGCCACATCAATCTCTGCTTCTGTCTTCAAATTACCCTCTCTTCTTTGTGTCTCCCTTTGCCTTGCTCTTACAAGGATACTTGTGATAGCATTGAGGGCCCAGCTGCATCATCCAGGATAAGCTCTTCATATCAGAATCTTCAGTTCAGTCATCATCTAGGTTAACATTTGTGGGGACTAGCAATTAGGACACGGGCATATCTTTGGGAGCTGTTATGGGTTGAATTGTGTCCCCCAAAATTTACATGTTGAAGTCCTAACCCCAAGTTAGGACTCAGAATGTGTCCTTATCTCAGAATGTATCTCAGAATGTGACCTTATTTGGAAATAGGATTGTTGTAGATAGGATTAGTAATATGAGATCATACTAGAGTAGGTTGGGCCCCTAATTCAATATAACTGATGTCCTTATAAAAAGAGGAAACCGAACACAGATATGCACCCGGGGAAGACACCATGTAAAGATTAGAGTTATGCCACCGCAAACCAAGGGACACCAGAGATTGCTAGCAAACCACCAGAAACTAGGAGGTAAGCATGGAACAGATTCTCCCTCACATCTTCAGAAGGAACCAGCCCTGCTGACACCTTGATTTCAGACTTCTGACCTATGGAATTGTGAGACAATTAATTTTCTGTTGTTTCGGGTTAGCTTTAGCAAACTAATATATGAGCCATTATAAGCCTACCACACAGTGCTTTGAAATCTTTTGCTATAGTGACTTGTTACCAAGAAGTGAGGACTAGGAGTACCAGTCTTCATTCCTCCTTGACACCCATCAGTATGCTTAATGGCCTTTATTTATCCTTTCTTTCCTCTCTTCCCTTAACAGATGGGACTGTTGTAATGTGATAGGTCAATGTGAAGGTTAATAGGATCCCATTAGCACCTCCTGGTTTTGTCTACATTCTGTTATAATAGGATGGGAGGTTCTATATAATTGGAACAATTTGTTATCATTTTAGCCCACAATCAAAAATTGAATATGGATTTTCACAAATGTCTCTGGTGAGAGACTTGGTGCACACAGAGGATCTGTTGTAAGAATAAAATTAAGGCATTTCCCTTTGTGTATTTTGCCAGGTATTTCCAACCTTGAGTTAAGACTGGGAACAGGTTTCCAGAAACTAGCCCATGAATAATTTTCTCAGTTCAGTCAGACTCTAATTAGCTTTTGTGGCTTTAGTTTAATGAAAAATATATATATTTGAGGGGGGGGGGTGTAGGAGAGGGGGAAATGGGTGATGAGCATTGAGGAGGGCGCTTGTTGGGATGAGCACTGGGTGTTGTATGTAAGCGATGAACCACGGGAATCTACCCCTAAAACCAAGAGCACACTGCACACCCTGTATGTTAGCCAATTTGACAATAAATTATATTTAAAAAAAATAAAAATTAAATACTTGGATACCTAAATACTGTTAGACACCATGCTAGATACTAGTGACAGAAAGATGTAAAAGACAAAGTATTCACTGTCTCATAGGGAAGTCAGACACGTAAAAATGTAGTTACACTGTAATATGATAAATGTAATAAAACAAGTATTTGCAAGTTCAGAGAGGGCTGGTAGACATCAGGGAAGGTTTCCTGGAGGAGATGATGTTTTAACACAGTTTTGAAAGATGGGCAAAAATTTGCCAAAAAAAAAAAAAAAAAAAAAAATACACACACACACACACACACACACACACACACGTATATGTATATATATATTTTTGCCAGACAGAGAAGGTAAAGAAGAATATTAGAGAAGAGTATTCCACACATAAGAGAAGAGCAGGCACAAAAGAAGGAGACAGCATGGTACATTCAGAGAAACTGCAGGTAGCTTGGTGATGATGCAGCATGGATTGTGATAGCAGTGGGAGATGCGGCTGGAAAAGGTTGGCAGGGGCAGTTTCCCCAGCACTGATGTTGCTGCCGTATTGGATCGCTATGGATAGTCGAGAAGCGTGTGGCTAAGTGTTACTGTTAGGCAGCATAGGTTCCATTCTTTTCCCCTGCCTGCCTGTGTTCTTCTAATGCAGACCTCTGTTCAGGGGCCAGCATTCCAAAAAATACCTCTTATGGCTAAAAAACACATCCAAAATATAAGGAGTTTCCCATTTGCTTGGTTTTATCTCAGGGCTTTCCAAGTCAGACACAAAGATAATCAGTCTGCTAAATGTATCAGTAAGAGGGTAAGAATTTCTGCATCAAATTAAGGTGGCAAGGCAGAATCAGTACATCTTACAAGCTTCTGGTTTATTCAAGGGACCTGCCAAACCATTTGAACCTTTGCCTATTTCTTTACTAGCCTGTAACCTCTACTGTAGTTGCTGAGGCTGTGGACAGTTAAGTTTTGATAGTTTGTTTAAAACAAAAACATAATGCTGCATTTGGGAGTTATTTTAAAGTGAGTGAGTGAGTGAGTGAAGTCTTGTAAGCTTGTCCCAATCATTGAAACACTCAGTTTTGGAGTTTTGGAGACTGAGATATCTGTATCTTTCTATCTTTTTTCCTCTCTTCCTCTTCCACCCTCGTCCTTTCCTCCCTCCCTTACCTTCTCCCTCTCTTTCTCTCTGGCTCTGTCTCTCTCCTCCAGGTTCAATTTTTTTTTTTTTTTTTTTTTTTTTTTTTTTTGGCTGAACTGTTATAGTAACGAATTGTATAAGTCCTTAAAGGGGCAGAATTTTAGCTATTGTGGCTCTGTAGTGTGATTCGTACATGCTCTACTCAGCTCATTGTAAGCATTCAGAATGTCCTGTATTATCAAGAAGTGTTTATTCTTTTTCCATAATGAAATTTTCACCAGCCCAAGAGAAAAACACAGTGTCGTAGATCAGACTAACTTCGATGGTTAGGACCCACACTGTTCACACTGTATCTTGTCTTTCCCACCCATATGTAAGATCCAGGCATGACAACACTTACTGTGTGGCAAAATAGAAGATAAAAGTGTTTGATGTCTTATTCAAGGGCTCTATACCTCATAATATCCTAATAAGAATTTGGGAAGAGAGTGGAGATTGAAAAACATAAATGTGTAATGTCCAAAAGAACCTAATAGGACTGTGTGATAATCGTTTTGACTCAAAAAGCTTCCCCTGTTTTGTTAAGAACTAAACTTTAATAGTACTCCAACTAAGGAGCTACATCTGGAAGGTAGAATACTGAAAGGTCTACCATTAGGCAAGAGCTGTGGAGAAGGCAGTCAGCCAGTCAGCTATGTAACGGACACAGGACCAAGCCCTGCTGAATTACTGCTGGGATTTCTCTGCTCCTAGGCACTGGTTCCTTAAAGTTTGTGAGCATTTAATCCGTCTATGTAAGTAGCCACTATCTAAAGAAAGATAATGGATCTATTGTTGTTCATTCTTTTTTTTTTTTTTTTTTTTTTTTTAAAGGAAGAGAGAGCACGTGATTGGGGGAGAGTGGTAGAGGGGGAGGGAATCTTAAGCAGGCTCCACGCCCCAGCACAGAGCCCAACACAGAGCCTAATGCAGGGCTCAGTCCCATGACCCTGGGATCATGACCTGAGCTGAAATCAAGAGTCAGACTCAACCGATTGTGCCACCCAGCATCTTGTTCAGTCTTAAGTAGAATTCCCAAGAGTGCCCTGGTGTTTAATACAGAGTCAGCCATTTAAGTACTTGAGGGGAAAGAGCAGCCAGGAATAAGAGAAGATGTGGGTCAACCTAAAACTCCATATGTTATTGAAGAGGATCTTTAACTACCTCAGGTTTAAGAGCCTCATGACAAGGTGCTTCTCTCTTACCATTTTGTCCTTCCCTAAAGCCCAAACAGTATATTGCCAGTATTTGTAAGGAACCTCGTGGAAATAGGTGATGATGAGATGAAGTAATCTATTTGGTATGCTATGTGAAAGTGAAATGGAATTCTACATTAAGGTACAACTGATAAATATTCATGAAGATGTAGAATGAGATACTGTCTTCCATATTCCATTTCCAAGTTCCTTAAATAGAAAATGAGGAAGAATCTATCCTAAAAATCATCATGTGTTGGTTAGCAATGGTTTAAGCTGCAACTATTTCCCATAGCTTAAAACTTTGTGAACACTTGTAACTCAAGAAGTCTAGAATTAGGACTATTTGAGCAGCTAAGCCTCCCTGCCCCACCATTTTTAGCATATACCTTTTAGTCTCAAGTTTGTTGCCTCACAGCCACAGGATGAGCAAAAAAAGAAAAGAAGCAGCACCAGGAACTTTCCTCTTTTAGTTTCCTTTTTATAAGGAAACAACAGCTTTCCCAGAAGTGCAGTCTTCTATCTCAATCCCCTGTGGATTTCTGTGGCCTAAGCTGTGTGACCGCTTTAATCTTAGCTGTATGGGAGGCTGAGGAAGGGAGTATCTGGCTTTTCAGCCTTTATAGTGGGAGGCAAGCAAGGGAGAAGGGTGTGGAATGGAGACTGGGATAAAAAACCAATTGTGTCTTCCTCAAACCTCTTACCTCTTCCCTGTCTCTCCTCCACTACGACGACAATCCAGTGTGCAAGGCAATAATTGACAACAGTCTCTTCAGGACCAGAGAGGCCTGATAAGCCATACACATTTCCAGTTTTAAAGTCATTGGACCCAGAATTTAGTTTATGGCCTTACTGGAAAAAAGTCACAAGGGAATATTACACTAAAAAAGAGAGATTCTGAGAAGGTGGCAGAGTAGGAAGCACCAGGAATCTGTCTCCCCTCCTAGACAACAGTTGTACTGGCAGAATCTGTCTGATGTAACTATTTGAGAATTCTAGAGTCTATAAAAGGCTTGCAATTTACAGGGGGAAAGGATTAGAAGGTAAATTATGATTAATTTTAGTCAGTTTCAGCTCAGCACAGTAGTAGCTACTCTCCCCCACCCCCAGCCAGGAGTGAGGCAGCTGTGTATGTGTTTTTGGAGCAGCTTTGCCACAGCATATGGGAGCTAAGATGGCCAGAAAGGACCCTGTCCTCCAAATATCAGATCTGTGCTCTGATCAGATCACAGATCTGATCACAGAGGTGTGGACAGAGAGGTAGGTAGCCATTTTTGTTGTACCTCACCTCATTGTTGCAAGCCCCTCCCCATCTGGCTGAAGTGATTTCAGGGAATTTTAAAAGGTTGGCACCTCCCCCACTTTATTCTTCACTTTTCCCCTATTTGGGAGCCAGACATTAAAGACTAGCACCCTGGGGTGCCTGGGTGGCTCAGTCGGTTAAGCGGCCTACTTCAGCTCAGGTCATGATCTCACGGTCCGTGAATTCGAGCCCCACGTCGGGCTCTGTGCTGACAGCTCAGAGCCTGGAGCCTGTTTCGGATTCTGTGTCTCCCTCTCTCTGACCCTCCCCCATTCATGCTCTGTCTTTCTCTGTCTCAAAAATAAATAAACATTAAAAATAAATAAATAAATAAATAAATAAATAAATAAATAAATATAAATAAAGACTAGCACCCTTAGAAAACAACTGCATATATAAGAAAATTAGAAAGTGACTGTGTGTGTGCGCAGGGAAAGGCTCAGAAAAGTTGTAAGAAGATACCAAGCTTATACCTCAGACTGATCCTCAGCACAGAAATACCCTACAACAACCAAAATCACAAAAATAATAACAAAAATCAACAAGACTTGAGGAAGGGGAAGAATCTGATTTCCAGAGTTACTACTTTATTAAATAGATTCAAATGCCCAGTGTTCGGGACACCTGGCTGGCTCAGTCAGTGCAGCATGCAGCTTTTGATCTCAGGGTTGTAAGTGTGAGCCCCACGTTGGGTGTAGAGATTACTTAAAAATAAAATCTTAAAAAGCCCAGTGTTCAACAACAACAACAAAAAATCACAAGGCATACAAAGAAACAGCAAAATGTGGTGTATTCAAAGGAAAAAAAAAAAGAACAGAAACTCCCTGAGAAAGACCTGATGGCAGATCCACTAGACAAAGACTTTAAAACAACTGTTTTAAAGATGTACAGAGAACTAAAGGAAGATGTGACAGAAGTTAAGAGTGTGTGAACCGTATGGAAATACCGATAAAGGTAGAGAAAACTTCAAAAGAAACCAAAAAGAAATTCTGAAACTGAAAAGTACAGTAACTGAAATGAAAAATTTACTAGAGGGATTTGAAGGTAGATATGAGCAGGCAGAAGAAAGAATCTACAAACTTGAATATAGGAGAATGGAAATTATCAAGTGTGAGGAACAGAAAGTAAGAAGATTGAAGAAAAGCAAACAGAGCCTAGAGGACCTGTGTGATAAACAAGTGGACCAGCATACACATTGTGGTAGTCCTGGAAGGAGAGAGAGAGACAGGAGCAGGAAGAATCTTTGAGGAAATCATGGCTGACACTTTCCAAATTTGATGAAAGACGTGACTTGTAAACATCCAAAAAGCTCAACAAACTGCAGGTAAGATGAACTTAAAGAGGTCCAGACCAAGACACATTATAAGCAAACTGTGAAAATACAAAGACAGAATCTTGAAAGCAGCAAAAAGGAAGTGAATCATCACATACCAAGGATCCTCAATTATCAGATTTCTGATCAGAAACCTTGGCGGTCAGAAGACAACAGGCTGATACATGCAGTGCTAAAAGAAAACCAGCTACCCATCAAAAATCCTGTATCCAACCAGACTGCCCTTCAGAAGTGAGGAGGGGTGTGCCTGGCAGGCTCTGCCAGTGGAGTGCATGACTCTTGATCTCAGGGTTGTGAGTTTGAGCCCCACATTGGGTATGGAGATTACTTAAAGATAAAATCTTTAAAAACAAAAAACAAGAGTGGGGGAGAAATTATGACATTCCCAGATAAACGAAAGCTGAATGAGTTCATTTCATGACCACTAGACCTACTGTACAAGAAATTCTTAAGGGAGTCCTGCAAGATGAAATGAAAGGATTCTAGTCAGTAATCCAAATTACAAAAAAAAAATCATTTACAGGAGCATCAAAAAGAATAAAATACTTAGGAATTAACTTAACCAAGGAGGTGAAAGACTTGTACAATGAAAACTGCAAAACAGTGCTGAAGGAATTTAAAGAAGACATAAATAAATGGAAACACATCCCATGGATTGGAAGCCTTAATATTGTTAAAATGTCAGTATTACCCAAAGCAGTAAGATTCAATGCAATACCTATGAAAATCCAATGACATCTTTTATTAATAGAAAACCCATCCTAAAATTCATATGTAATCATAAGGGACCCTGAATAGCCCTCTCTCTCCTCTCTCTCCTCTCTCAGTAATAAATAAAAACACTTAAACAATTTTTTTAAAAAATTGTGCATTAAAAGACACTGTTGAGGGGCACCTGGGTGGCTCAGTCGGTTAAGTGTCCTACTCCTAATTTTGGTTTGGGTCATGATCTCATGGTTTGTGAGTTCAAACCCCACATCGGGCTCCACACTAATGGCACAGAATCTGCTTGGGATTCCCTCTTTCTCTGCCCCTTCCCCACTCATATTCATTCATTCTCACACTCTCTCTCTCTCACTCTCTCAAAAATAAATCAACGTAAAAAGCAATAATAATAATAAAAAAATAAAAGACACTATCAGGGGTGCCTGGCTGGCTCAGTTGGTAGAGCATGTGACTCTTAATCATGGAGTCATGAGTTTGAGCCCCATGTTGGGTATGAAGCATACTTAAAAAGAATTTTAGAAAATAAAAATTAAAAGAAAAAGACACTGTTGAAGGTAGGTTGGGGAAATGGGTTAAATAGGTGATGGGGATTAAGGAGGGCACTTGTGATGAGCACATGGTATTGTAGGGAAGTGTTGAATCACTATTGTACACCTGAAACTAATATTACGTCGTATGTTAACTAACTTGAATTTCAGTAAGAACTTTAAAAAATGCATAAATTACATACAAATAAAAAATAAATAAAATGTATCTTCAAAAAAGACACTGTCCACAGTGTAAAAATACAACCCACACAATAGGAGAAAATACTTGCAAATCATGTATCTGATAAGAGGTTAATATCCAGAATACATAGAGAATTTCTAAAACAAAACAATGACTTGATTGAATAATGGGCAAAGGACTTGAATAGACATTTTTCCTAAAAAGATATACAGATGGCTAATGAGCACATGAAAAGATGCTAAACATTACTAATCATTAGGAAAATGCAAACCAAAAGTACGGTGAAATACTACTTCACACCCATTAGGATGTCTACTTAAAACAAAAGCAAAAACAAAAAAATAAGTGTTGATGAGGATGTGGAAAAATTGGAACCCTTATGCACTACTGATGGGAATATAAAATGGTATAGCCAGGGGTGCCCGGGTGGCTCAGTCAGTTAAGCGTCCGACTTTGTGATCTCATGGCTCGTGGGTTTGAACCCCACGTCAGGCTCTGTGCTGACAGCTCAGAGCCTGGAGCCTGCTTTGCATTCTGTGTCTCCCTCTCTCTCTGCCCCTCCCCTGCTTGTGCTCTGTCTCTCTCTGTCTCTCAAAAATAAACAAATGTAAAAAAAAAAAAATTTTTTTTTTAAATGGTGTAGCCAATGTAGAAAACAGTATGGTGACTACTCAGAAAATTAAAAATAGAATTACCATATGATCCAGGAATTCTACTTCTGGGTATGTCCCCAAAAGAATTGAAAGCAGGGTCTTGAAGAGATATTTGTACACCCATATTTGTAGCAGCATTGTTCACAACAGCTAAAATGTGGAAGCAACCCAAGTACCCATCCTTGATTGATGAATAGATAAACAAAATGTGGTATATACATAAATGGGATATTATTCAACCTTAGAAAGGAAGGAAATTCTGCAGTATGCTACAACATGGATGAACCTGGAAGACATGCTAAGTGAAATAAGTCCCAAAAGACAAATACTCCACTTATACAGTCAGAGTCATAAAGACAGAAAGTATCATGGTGGTTAACAGGGGTGGGGGGAAGAGGCAATGGGAAGTTATTGTTGAGTAAGTTTAGAGTTTTGGTTTTACAAGATGAAAAGAGTTATAGGGATGGATGGTAGTGATGGTCACACAACAGTGTAAATGTAATATGACTAACTATACACTTACAGATGGTTATGATGGTAACTTTCATGTGTATTTTATAAATAAAAATTTTAAATTTAAAAAATTAAAAGAGAGAAGAAAGACATTTGTGCTTACTAGTTTACTGTGATACTAAGGAATCCCATGGAAAAAGAAGTTGAGAGGATTAGAACATTGGCTAAATCTATTGAAACCTGAAGTAAGATTATATTTCTCAACCACATTGAGCAACAAGCAGAATTTAAAAATAAAATACCTAACCTTTCCCAACTTAAACTGATACATTATATTTACTACCCTCTGTCCTACACTGTTCAGTCCCTGTTGGAGACGGCCTATATGACCTTGAGAGCTCAGTTTCTATTTTGCTGTGATATATTGGGTACCTGCAACTTACTTGACACAAGACATCACCTATGGGGTCATGGTATTTCACATTGTCATAAACGAAAGGAAGGAACAAGGAACCAAAATTAAAGTGAGTGATCAGGCTGAGTGTTTAAAAAATCTACTACTTACGGATGCCTGGGTGGGTTAGTCAGTTAAGTGTCTGACTCTTGGTTTCATCTCAGGTGGTGATCTCACAGTTCGTGGATTTCAGCCCCTCATCAGGCTCTATGCTGACAGCACGGAGCCTGCTTGGGATTCTCTTTCTCCCTCTCTCTCTCTCTGTCCTTCCCCTCCTTGCACACACACACACACTCTCAAAATAAATAAATAACTTAAAAAAAAAAAAAGAATTAAAAAAAAAAACTTCTGCTACTTAGAGGAATAGTTGTATTATCATTAATTCAAATAATGTAGAATAAGCATTGATATTAATCCCAGATCTTAACAATGAAGATCCAGCAATTCAATGTCAATTGTGGTTTTAATATTCTTCCCCCTCCCAAGTGATTTGTTGACTAGATTGTAATATTCCTTTTCTTCTTGTCAGATACTCCACACTTTATAAAAGGAGAAATCCAGATTTCAACAGTGCTTGACTCCTGGGGGATACTGATATTGTTCCCTATAAAATTCAAGTAATTGGGATCCTAAAACAAACAAACAAACAAAACTGCCTAAAAGGTTGTGGTTAAAATTACTACTAGTGGTTTGGGGAGTGAAGAAAGAAAAGGATGCTGTTTCTGAATTGACATTTTTTGCATAGAGCATTTTAGTTGATAGTAAAATGAAGTTCAGCAATGGACTGTGTTACTTAAAGAAAGTGAATTGACCCATAAGGCATGGTACCAGGGTCCTTTCATACAACAGCAGTATAATTCAAGCATGCTGAAATTACCATAGATGCCTTTCTGTAATAAAGGGAATTTGGTGTCTAACAAAATAGTGGAGAGGATACATGAATTTTTACTTATTTGAGCAGTGACGTATACTTTGGAAATGGAGATGGAAAGGCATCAGAACATTCTGAAAGTGTTTCCCTGTTAAAGTCTTAGGACCCAAAGGTAATAAAGTTTTTGAACAATTATTCTCATACCACTCAGGTCATGACCTCACGGTTCATGAGTTTGAGCCCCGTATCAGTCTCTGTGCTGACAGCTCAGGGCCTGGAGCCTGCTTCGAATTCTGTCTCCCTCTCTCTCTGCTCCTCCCCTGCTCACACTCTGTCTCTCTCTCAAAAATAAACCAAGATTTAAAAAGAAAAAAAATTTTTTAATAAAAAAATAAAACTTGACCCAGCCACTCAAACAGAAATTTACTGAGCCCCTACTCTATGCTCACCACTGGGCCAAGCCCCGAGATGGGGCAGCTGGGAGGGTAAAGAATAAGTGTAGGATACATTTTTAACTCTTCAGTGGTTTACAGTATACATTAAAAGGATAAAACTATGAGACCATATAGACCAAAATTCTAAATTATGTGCTACAAACTGTTGAAGTACCATACACATTTAGGAAAGATAGATTACTAAAGAATCATTAGAGAAGTTTTCAAAAAATTTCAAAAAAATTTCAGCCGGGCCTAGGAAAAAATGGTAGGATTTGAATAAACAGAGGGAAGAGAGGAAGACATGGCTGAGAATAGGCAAATTGTATGGGGACATAAAACTAAAAACAAGTAGACTTTGCAGATCAGTAGAGAGAGTGACCTGGATAGAAAGCATCCGTGGAAGAGGGAAAAAAGTCGTAAAAATTCAACAGGACCAGAAAACTAATGCTTTTTATGTTCCTGTAAAATCTCCTTTGAGAATGATTCAACCCCCTTCTCAGAATCAAGAACTTCTTTTCAGTGATTTAATCCCCTTTGTTGCCATTTTGACTTTTTCTTTTTGTCTTAATTTTTGCAATTGTATTTGTTTCATATCCTAAGCTCCTCCCATTAGAAAATTTTGGTCCTGGGGCGCCTGGGTGGCTCAGATGGTTAGGTGTCCAACTTCGGCCCAGGTCATGATCTTGCGGTTCACAGGTTCAAGCCCTGCTTCCAGCTCTGTGCTAACAACTTGGAGCCTGGAGCCTGCTTCAGATTCTGTCTCCATCTCTCTCTGCCCCTTGCTGGCTTGTTCTCTCTCTCTCTCTCTCTCTCTCTCTCTCTCTCTCTCTCAAATAAAAATAAGCATAAAAAAAAAAAAAAAATATTCTTGGTCCTGAATGGACCCAGACTCTAGTTCCATTGGAAAGGTTGGGTATTTAAGATACCAACTCCTTTTGGATATAGGTGATGAAAATTTTGCCACCATTGTACACATGGACAAGAGTTTGTAAGTTGGGGATGCTTTGTAGCACTTTAGTGATATATGCTAATTGGCACTTATTCAGCAAATATTAAGTACCTACTGTGTGCAGATACTGTTCTAGGTGCTTGGGATGTTTCCACATACAAACAAATGAATAGGGTCCTTGCTCTTGAGCACTAGATGGCTTCATTGTGAAACTATCAAATAATGTCTCTGCTCTTAAAAACTCTTTTTATGGTGGACTAATTTAGTCAGTGGACAGAATCTTCTCTTTAAGATATTCAAATAGCCTTCTCCAAACAGAAAATTCCTCAATCTATGGGCAAAGGAATTTACCCTGGGTACAATTTGGTGGATTCCACCCCCCCCCCCCCCCCCCCCGCCTTTAGTTTGTCCTCCTGCATTCCCCTGACAACATTTTCTCTTGGAGTATTTTGGGAAAAAGTTTCCTGTTCTTACTGTTCCTCTATAAATTACCTTGCTCACACATACTGCCTATGAGCTGCCACTGCTGTGGTTGTATTTATTTGTTAAACAATTCAGTTCTTTGAAATGATTCATTTAAGAGCCATGAAGCATTCAAAGCAGGATGTGTGACTCACTTAGTAAATAGCATCTTGAAGTAGAGAACAGGAGCCTAAGATTGACTAAGGTACAAATGAAAGTTATGTTGGCTTTGAGGTGTGTATATTTAGTCCTTTCCCTTCTTCTCCCATTCCCTGCTTTCCCAAACACAAACCGTCTCTTGCGTTGGGAATAGAAGCGCTGCAGTGACGGTGAGAAGCATTATTAAGACTGTTGCAGGGGCGCGTGGGGTGGCTCAGTAGGTTGAGCGTCCGACTTCAGCTCAGGTCATGATCTCTCAGTTCATGAGTTCGAGCCCCATGTCAGGCTCTGTGCTGACAGCTCAGAGCCTGGAGCCTGCTTCGGATTCTGTGTCTCCCTCTCTCTCTGCCCCTTCCCTGCTCATGTTCTGTCTCTCTCTGTCTCAAAAATGAATAAACGTTTAAAAAAAATTTTTTTTAAATAAAAACTGTTGGGGCGCCTGGGTGGCTTAGTTGGTTGAGCGTCCGACTTTGGCTTAGGTCATGATCTCGCGGTCTGTGAGTTCCAGCCCCGCGTCGGGCTCTGTGCTGACAGCTCAGAGCCTGGAGCCTGTTTCAGATTCTGTGTCTCCCTCCCTCTCTCTCTGACCCTCCCCCGTTCATGCTCTGTCTCTCCCTGTCTCAAAATAAATAAACGTTAAAAAAAAAATTTAAATAAAGACTGTTGCGGATCTCCTAGTTTCTCCTTTCAGAATATGTGATCAATTGAACAGATTAAATAATACTCATAAAAAGGTTGGTTATTCTTTCTACTCTGTGTAGCACTGTATTTTAGAGCTTGCCCCCCCATAGTTATTAAGCTTTCTATGGCTTTTTCATGCTATTTTCTTTCATCAAAATATGTCCATGTGTAGATACTGTAAAAAAAGAAAGTTATTCTGTCCATGCGGCGCTGCCAAACCCAGAAACTTTGGAGAAGGAGATAGATTTGGTTTCAGCATAAATGAATTTCCAGACTATCACAAATATAAACTCAGTTCCTTGCATTGTTTCCTGATAGTTTAGCATTCAGGGCTCATTTCCTAATAACTAAAGAGTTCTCATTTGTCTCCTTCCCCCAGTCTACTCTTCTAAAACAAGGAAAGGGACTTGTATTAATCATAGGTCAGGGCATAAGAGCATTTTTAAATGTGAGACAAATCTACATGGAAACTGGAGCTGTGGTGGCCAAAAACAACATTTCAGGAATGAATTTGGCTAGGGTTTGAGTGCATATTGCACAGAAATTTCATTGGTCACAATACTTTACCCAGGATTTAGCTTGAAACTATTACATTTCTAATGCCCGTATGCTTGTGCCTGGCTCAGAGTCAATAGGCAAAAATTTTGCTCTAGTTTGGCTTGAGCTCTCCTTCACCCTGAGCCTTCTCTTCAGTTCTGTTTAGTGCTGTTATTTCAGAAAGTTTGTGAGAGACGAGTTTTAACTAGATTAAGAAAAGCACTCTCTCTAAACACTGACTTGTTTAGAGTTATTCTGCAAAGAAAAACTAATTTATACTACAATACCTGTCTACCTGGAGAGTAAAATGTAGAGAACTAGCTTGAGTACATGCTGTATGCCAGGTACTATACGGTTTTATGTGATCATTTCATTTAAAAGCTTAAGAAAAGAGGGATATGAAGAAGACCTTCGGGGTGCCTGAAATGTTTCATGTCTTCATGTAGGTTGTAATCACAGTGGGCATTTATTCATATAAAAATTCATTGAGCTATATGTACACTTAATATTTGTGGTTTTTTTGTACATGATCTACACCAATTAAAAAATTTTAAATCCTTTTTTTTTAATGTTTATTTTTGAGAGAGAGAGGGACAGAGCGCGAGTGGGGGAGGGGCAGAGAGAGAGGGACACACAGAATCCGAAAGAGGCTCCAGGCTCTGAGTTGTCAGCACAGAGCCCAGCAGGGGACTCGAACTCAACAAACTGTGAGATCTTGACCTGAACTGAAGTCGGACACTTATAACCGCTTATAACCGACTGAGCCACCCAGCCGTCCCTAAAAAACTTAAAATCTTAAGACTTCATTCATTGAAATGTATTTCTTTTTTTAATTTTAAATGTTTATTTATTTTTGAGAGAGAGCGTGAGCGGGCGAGGGGCAGAGAGAGAGGGAGACACAAAATCTGAAACAGGCTCCAGGCTCCAAGCTGTCAGCACAGAGCCCAATGTGGGGCTTGAACTCTGGAACGGCAAGATCATGACTTAGACCAAAGTCAGACACTTAACCAGCTGAGCCACCCAGGTGCCCCGACTGAGATGTATTTCTGATTTACAGTACCCACCATCCATGTTTGTTCTTCAGGCCATTCCGCACTCTTTACTCTGTTCATTTGGTCAGTTTGCTAGTAGGTAGGATACCAGATTCTACTATCACAGAAGGATAGGCGAAGCTGAAACTTCTAGAAATGGAAAGCATTTTTTACCAAAGATCTCCTGTAGAAAATTGTTAATAAGAAACTATACTGTCCCTGCCCATTTCACAACTGATAACCAGTTTTCAGATCAATTTCCTCATACCCCTTACATTCTATTTTATGTTTCTTAACATTTCTTAAACTAAGAAAATCTCCATTGGGGAGTAAAAATCAAAAGTAGCCAAAATTGTTTTGATTTGCTTCTTCTGTATTACCTCTTTGTAACTAACAAAACAATGCGTGAGAGAGAATTCCATTTAATTTGTTCTTCTCCCAATTATAGTGCCTTCTGTCTCTGTCTTCCTAATTTCCCTATCCTAAGTATTTGCAGATCTGTAGTACATCAGCCATTTTATAAAATGAGGTTGGGAGTTTTCTGCCTGTGTTTTTTCCCTTCCAAGTTTTAGATCCAAAAACATGTGTTGGCAGTTTGGCAAGGGAAACTAAAAAGCAGCCTTTTTTTTCCCCCCCTTGTTTCTTTCTCTCCTTCCGTGTTACCGTGTAGCAGAATTTCTTAACAAAGACACAGTTGATATTTTGGGTCAGATAATTCTTTGTTTTAGAGCCTTGGCTTGTGCATTTCAGCATGTTTATCAGCATCCCATGGCTCTACCCTGTAGAGGCCAGTGGCATCCCTCTGGTTGTGATCAGCAGAAATGTCTCCACACATTGCTAAAATGTCCCTTGGGAGTCAGAGTTATCCCTGCTTGAGAACCACTGCCATATAGTATAAACTATATTTAGAGAAAATGGGTTCAGGGGGAAAGACTCAAGACTGGCACATGAGTAAAATTCCCATTGGATCTTTGAGGATATTATCTAGGTCAGAGCTGACCAAAAGAAATATAATGCAAACCACATATGTAATTTAAAATTTTCTAGTAGCCACATTAAAAAGTAAAAGTAAATAAGTAAAATTAGTTTTAATAATACATTTTATTTAACCCGGTATATCCAAAATCTTATCATTTCAACATGTAATCAACATGAAATTAATGAGATATTTTACATTCTTTTTTTGTACTAAGTCATTGAAATTCAGTGTGTGTTTTGACTTACAGTACATCTAGCCACATTTAAAGTGCTCAATAGCCTCGTGTGGCTAATGGCTACCATACTGGATAGGGCAGAGCTAAATCATCTTGTTCTCTAGATAGGGTGCACATTACCACGTAATACTTCTCCTCACCTATTTATGCCAAGAAACTGCCCTGATTCATTTACTTGAGCAAATTATATGGTACACCGTAAGTTACTATACAAATCCTCTCCCAAGGCATGTAAACTGCCTTTTTGATCCAGTATGCCTTACATTCTTCAGTCTCCATTTTGAATGATAATCAGCCCTCTGTTGTTGAAGATGGTTGATATCTACATATTCCTTGAACATTATCATTATTTACCCTACAACCAGAGTGACTGTTCCCTCAGTGGTTCTTTGCCAAATCCTTAGTCATAGGTAAGACCAAAGAACAAAGGAAGACCCATTAAGGGTATTAACAAATGGGAGAGTTAGATTTTTAAATGGGCAATAATTCAAAAAGGAAATCCTTTTGGGAGCTCCTCTGCTCATTTTAATTCAATAAAATAATAAGGTCAAAATTTTTATCACTTAATGATTTTAGATATTTTGAGAAATTGCTTTCAGAGGGATGGGTTTGCTAAGCTTGCATTTCAAGACTGATCTAGGGAATTCTTAAGGATTAACTTAAAAAAATTTTTTTTTATTTTTTGAAGATTTTATTTTTATGTAATCTCTACACCCAGTGTGGGGCTCAAACCTACAACCCTGGGTCCGACTTCAGCTCACGTCACGATCTCGCGGTCTGTGAGTTTGAGCCCCATGTTGGGCTCTGGGCTGATAGCTCAGAGCCTGGAGCCTGCTTCCGATTCTGTGTCTCCCTCTCTCTCTGACCCTCCCCTGTTCATGCTCTGTCTCAAAAATAAATAAACTTAAAAAAAATTTTTTTTAATAAATAAATAAATAAATAAATAAATAAATAAATAAATAAATAAAACCTATAACCCTGAGATCAAGAGTTGCACTATCCACCAACTAACTAAGCCAGCCAGGCACCCCCTTAAGGGTTAACTTTCATAAACGTAAGAGAATAAAAGGAACAATGAACATAATAGCCAAATTGACATTCACTTTGATAAAAAGCTTTAGCATACTTTTATCCTCCCATTCCTACTCTAGCCATATAAAAATTGTGTTAAAGGGGCGCCTGCGTAACTCAGTCGGGTAAGCCTCTGACTCTTGACCTTGGCTCAGATCTTGATCTCAGGGTCGTGAGTTCAAGCCCCATGTTGGGTTCCACGCTGGGGCATGAAGCCTACTTAAAAAAAAAATTGTATTACAAATTACAGGGAGAGCCCAGGGCAGTGCCCTGCTTCCTAAAATTCAGCCCATTTGCCTCCTCCTCTGAAGTGCATTACCTGATTTAGTCAGAGATTTTTTTTTTTTTAGAGATTCTTAATTTTTTTTTTAGAGATTCTTAATTTGGGGGGTGTCATGATCCCCATTGACAATTTGGTGAAGGCTGTGAACCCCTTCTCAGAATATTGTTTTTAAATTAGTAAAGTAAAATATATAGGATTATAAAGGAAACCAGTTACTTTGAAATAATAGTTCTCAAAATTATTCTTAAAATATTTAATAATGGAATACGTTATTAGATAACAAGTTCCAGTGTGGGTCTCGTGACTACCATAGTTTCAAAATAGTGATGAGTATAAAGGATATTTTGATATATGTGCTAAGGAAATACGTGTGATTTCTATTATGAGTTAGGAATGTTAAATTTCAGGGTTTAGTGAGAATAAAGATACAGTTTTTTTCCTATCGGGGTTCATAGTTATCAAACCTTCTGAGCTGCTGATGGGTGGGAAATCCCTTCAGCCATCTTCAGTTCTTTTCAGATCCCAGCTTTTGATTTGGAAAAAATAAATAGCTCAATAGCTCAAGGGGGAACATGGTAGCATAGCATGGAAGGGGGGAGGGGGCGTGCAACAGAGAGGAGCAAGGGCTAGAGGACAATAAGGCAAGTCAGGACTGTGGAGCACAATTCTAACAGAAGGGGAGTTGCCTTTTAAAATATTAAGTGATCCTGACCAGCACAAAACCTGATTGAGTTTTAAAATCTTTCTCTCAGCTCAGTTTTGAGCAGGCTTGACTTCTGATAGTAGAAAAGGACTTTGCTTGGGGCATCTGGGTGGGTCAGTTGGTTGAGCGTCTGACTTCAGCTCAGGTCATGATCTCGCGGTCTGTGAGTTCGAGCCCCACGTCGGGCTCTGTGCTGACAGCTCAGAGCCTGGAGCCTGCTTTGGATTCTCTGTCTCCCTCTCTCTCTCTTCCTGTCTGCTCATGCTCTGTCTCTCTCTCTCTCTCTGTCAAAAATAAATAAACATTAAAAATTAAAAAAAAGAAAAAGGACTTTGCTTGAAAATCATTCTAGATTCTAGAACATTGTACAAAAATTTTCAGGCTACATCTATGAAATTTCCATGAAGAACTTATTATAAACATCTTTTTGAAAGATTGTTAGAACATTACCAGTGTTATGAAATTCTATACCTTTGCCTAATCCACTACTCTTCCCTAAAACGATGGTTTTTGGGGTGCCTGAGTGGCTCAGTCGGTTAAGTGTCTGCCTCTTGGCTTTGGCTCAAATCACGATCTCACAGTTCATGGGTTCGAGCCCAGCATGCGGCTCTGCGCTAACAGTGTGAAGCCTCCTTGGGATTCTCTGTCTCTCTCTCTGTCTCTTTCTGCCCCTCCCCTACTCATGCTCTGTCTTTCCCCCTCTCTCTTTGCCCCTCTCAGTCTCTCAAAATAAATAAAGAAACATTTAAAAATAAATAAGTAAAATGATGGGTTTTGTTCATTGTAGACCAGGTCCTGCTCACTTCCTTTTACCCAATAGCTGGGAAACCCAGAACCTCAACGGTGACTTATTTAGCCTACAAATATCATACCCCTGGTTAAAGACTATTCTCTCCTTTCTTCACCCCAACCTCACCGTTTTTGCCTTAGGGAAAAATCTGTTAAGGACACAATTGATGCCTAGGGTTAACCAACAACAGAGAAAACTAAGTTGTTGGCTAAATTCTCCCACGCTTTATTCACTTTTCTCCTGGATCCTTCTGAAACCACTCAGGCAGTCTTTTGACGGTTTACATTTTGGTTCTTTATACTTTTAAGTGAAAATTCACTTTTCCCTTCAGGCCTGTAGGCCTAGCCTGGAAGGATTTTACGCCAGAAGCTAGCTTTAGTTGTGATAGGGCTCAGAGAAAATTTGGGGGAAGATACTTTCAGGTAAAATAAAGGAACTTAAATCAAAGTTCAGGGTCAGTTTATTAACTGGATAGGACCTGGGATGGATGAAGCTAACTCCTATCTGGTTCGCAGTCAAGAAGCGCTGTGGAAAAAGAGCTAAAAGTGTTCGGTGGGAAGTGTGTATGTATCTAACAAGGAAAGTAAAAAGAGGAGACTAACCAGTCATTATTTTTAGAAACAAAAAGACAAATAGAACCATGTTTCAGAGCCTAGCTGGTGAGGGAGCTGTGGGAAACCACAGCATCCAAGCTGTTACTGTGTTGCAGGCATGTTTTAATGAAGGAACCGGGCCAGCCAGCCTCAAAGGGAATTTTGAGGGTATCATTCTTTTGAATTACTGCTGTTCATCTGTTCTCTTCACCTCCCCCGCTCTAAAGAAGGGGTGGAAGCATAAATTATTGTCCAGTAACCCTGTCTTACATGTCATAAAATGAGGCAGACCTAGCCTCACCTTTTCATTGTCCTTTCACCCAAACCCCTAAATAAAGTCGTTATACCATCTCCTTTCTTTCCCCTTCCCTCATCCTGCCTACAGGCTTCTCCCCACCCCAACAAAAAAATTTTTGCTTGCATCTTTATTCTGTCATTATATAGCCAGCAGCATTGCACTGGCCCCTTTATGGCTGACGGAGCCCAGGCGGGCTGCCCGACGAGGGGAGACAGCATTTGGCCGATGGGGCTGGTGTGTGCCATTACTGCTGGCCATTGGGCCCCTGTCCTCTACAGCCCCATCCTGGCTCATTAAAACCCTGAGCCAAATAGCTGGGCAGGCGCCTGCTGCAGCACTGTGGGGGCCAGGAAGTTAAATGGTTCTCCTAATCCTGCATAATTTATCTCCCTGTTAGCCCCCTCATAAATAGTCCAATTCAGCCCCACCATGGAGAGCTTCACTCTGAATTTCCTATTTTTGTGATGACCAACGAGTGTCCAGCTTTGCCCTTCTTCTCTCTTTATTATTATTATTTAAAATTATTTTCCCCTTGTTCGCTAAGAGCCTTGCCTAAATGTTTTTTTCATTTGGAGCCTCCTGCCTGGACCCCACTTCACCAGCAATCTGTCCACTTCTCGCGTTTTGGACCTGATATTACAGAGCAGTTGGTGCCGCGGTCTTCCTCTTCTCCTCTCCTCCCAGCTTTCTAGTGCCCCTTTTTCTCCTTCCCCGTTTTCTCCTTTCGTCCAGCTCCTCTCCTTTTCCATCACTTCCAATTCTTTCTCCTTTCCATTCCCTCTCCAGTCCCCCTGTCCAGGGACCATCCTTGTGCAGGATGTTTAGTAGGACATTGTAAAAGGGCACCGAAGCGCTTATTTTTTTTCACATCTCTGTTTCTGTTTCGTTTCAGAGATTTACAAACGAGGACCACCTGGCAGTTCATAAACACAAGCATGAGATGACATTGAAATTTGGCCCAGCCCGAACTGACTCAGTCATCATTGCAGGTATTTGCTGCCCCAGAAGCCACGTGCCTTGGTATCACCAGACAGTTAAGATTAATACCAGGGACCAGATGTACTGGGAGCTATACTCCCCTTTTCCCATTAAGAGCCCTGATGTGATCTGCATTTAATCAGGAAAAAGGAACACTAAAAGCTCCCAAGTTTCTATTGTGCCCTCCATTCTGTTTTTAATACAAGATTGGGTTCTGCGGTTTTTGAGGGTAGGTGTGTTGAGGTTTAGTCTTGGCTTTTTTCAGTCTATTCCCTCCCTGCCTTCTTTTTATTAAGACTTTGGAAGATTTACAGACAAAAGATGCCTTTGACATTTCTCCATACCCACAGCGAAGGGGTGAACAAAAGAAAGCAAGAAAGCCGACCTAGCCTGGCTGCTTCTCTTCCACTGGGTGTCAGTTTCCCCCAAGCAGGCTGATTATCAGTTCGTAAATTCAACTTGCCTCATGAACCCAGACGGTGTTGAGGGCACATTTCCAAAGCTCAGACAAGACATTTAGTCAATGGGACTCTTCTAAGCCAATTTGGGTGACCTGGAACCTCTCACTGATTGTTTTAGATACTGGCTTGCCTACATATGCCATTCTCAAGGGAGTATCCCTAGCAACTACTCTCAAATCATGGGCAGTTCTGTTGTGCCATTTTCAGCTAGACAGACATACAAACCAAAATGGGCCTTTTCTTTTGATACTATGAGGGGTTCTGGTTTAACCTGGGTTAAGCAAGTTTATCTCAGTATTTAACCAATAGGGGATTTTGTTGGTGGTTATTACATAAGTTAATAACTCAGATAAGGCACAATTTCTCTATTACTAGCCAAAATGCAACCTAAAATACAGTGAAAGAAAGAGAGAACCTCCTTCTCTATACTTCTATGTGTGAACAAAGGAACTTGCCATTACATATCTCCTATTCCTTATTAATTCAGCAAATATTTATTGAATAGCTACTGTGTCCACCAGCCACTTTGCTAGGAGCTTATAGATTGTCATTCCTGGAAAAGGACATGAGTGGGGACATTGTCATTGATGATCCTTAAGAAAGCCTGGAGGAAGGGGTGCCTGGGTGGCTCAGATGGTTGATCATCCGACTCTTGATTTTGGCTCAGGTCATGATCTCACAGTTCATGGGATCAAGCCGCTCCTCGAGCTCTGTGCTGACAGTGTGGGGCCTGCTTGAGATTCTTTCTCTCCCTCTCTGTCTGCCCCTCCCACATACATGCAGGCACACAGTCTCTCAAAATAAACTTTAAAAAAATTAATAAATAAAAAAATGTGCCCTAATCTTCCTATTTTTTTTTTAATGCTTATTTATTTACTTTTTTAAGTGTTTATTTTTGAGAGCTACAGAGACAGAAGGTGAACCATAGAGGGCAGAGAAAGAGGGAGACACAGAATCTGAAGCAAACTACAGGGTCAGAGCTGTTAGCACAGAGCCTGACGTGGGGCTCAAACCCACAAACTCTGAGATCATGACCTGAGCTGAAGTCAGGTGCTTTACCACCTAAGCCACCCAGGTGCCCCAATGTTTATTTTTGATAGAGAGAGCGAGAGTGGGGGAGGGGCAGAGAGGGAGGGAGACACAGAATCCAAAGCAAGCTCCAGGCTCTGAGCTGTCAGCACAGAGCCTGAGGATGGGTGGGGCTCGAATCCAAGACCTAGGAGATCATCACCTGAGCCGAAGTCAGACGCTTAACCCCCTGAGCCACCCAGGCGCCCACCCCTCCTATTTTACTTTAAGGCTGTTTATATTTGGATTTTCAGGCTTTCTGTAACCTAGCCTGATGGTACCTACCTACCCACCTTTGGTTTTTGTTTCTTTTTAAAAGATGTGATTTGCTTTGCTTTGCTTTGCTTTGCTTTGAGTTTTTTAAACTAATGCTAATGGCCATCTGCCATTTTTTTTTTTATGTTTATTTATTTATTTTGAGAGAGTGAGAGCAAATGGGGGAGAGGCAGAGAGAGGAGGAGAGAGACAATCCCAAGCACACTCCATACTGTTGGCACTGAGCCCGACACAGGGCTTAAACCCACGAACGGTGACATCATGACCTGAGCTGAAATCAAGTCAGACACTCAACTGACTGAGCCACCCAGGCGCCACTTAAAGATTTTATTTTTAAGTAATCTCTACACCCAGTGTGGAGCTCAAACTCACAATCTCAAAATCAACAGTTGCACACTCCACCAACTGAGCCAACCAGGCACCCATACCTACTCAACCTTGTGTATAACTTATATACCTAACTTGATTATCTTTTTTTAATTATCATTTTATTTTAAGTAGGCTCCACACCCAGCATAGGGCTTGAACTCACAACCCTGAGATTAAGAGTCATGTGCTCTACCAACTGAGCCATCCAGTCTCCCCCTGACTTGATTATCTTTACCCTGGACGTACCTTTTCCTCCTCATCTATACATGGTGCCCATACCCTTCCTCTCTATGCCTTCACCTGGCTGACTCCTCTTACCCTCCACATCTTCTTTCTCTTGGTGAAAACCATTCTTTAAGGGCCAGCTCAAGTCCTGCTTCTTGAAACCTCCTAACTATTCTGTCATTATTTGTCATTCTTTAATTACTACAATAATTTTATTCTCTATTGCACGTGGCAGCTAGTTTTTTATATACTATGATGCTATCTATGTATATTTATTTCCTCAACTAGAAAACATCCTCTTTGTTCTCTAGGACAAGAGCCATGTCTTATATTTGGGCAGAACTCCTATACTCCTTTCCCTCTCCTCCCCCAAATTTACCCAAAAGTGTGTGCATGTACCATCAAGACACATAGAAACTATTCAGTAAACACTTGTTGATTTCTTTAGAGTCGTCAGAGCAGGCAAAGGGTTTTCTTATACGTTTTCAGGCTATTTGCTTGTTTGTTCAGGAATGGGAGAAGTTTGTATGAGTCTCAGGTCAGAGAACCAAAAGGCCCTCTTCTGCCATCACTGTGCCCTTAGCTGCCTCATCCTGTTTCACTTGAGTTGTGATTTTTTTTGTGTGTGCCCTTACTGAAGTACTCTTGAGCATAAAAGATGATATTACCTCCACTCACCCGGGGATGGAGGGAAAGTGGCTTCATCATTGGCCAACCAAAGCTGCCAGAGAACCTTTTAAAACTATTTTGGGAGGTAGTGGTAACTTTTCCAAACACTCTGATTCAGAAGAGGTTTTGTTTAAATTGAAAAAAAAAAAAAATTATGCTCTTTCCATGGAAAATCCCAGTGGACTATTTCCAATCGATCATGCTAGGAGTGATTTTAATCCCTGGTCTCACTCCTTAAAACGTCATTTAATCATTGTTCTATATCTATCATTCAGTTTAGTGGTTTGGGGTATAAAATGAATCCCCGAGGTGACTAGCATGTCAAAGAAAACCATCATAATAGAACTTTAGATTAGGGAACAAGATTCAGGTGACCTAAGAGAGAAAAATCAGAAAAGCAGAATGGGGAGAGAGAAGCACAAATCTAAAATTCAGGTTGCTTGAAAAGTTCCCATGGGTTATGGATCTCGCCTTCCTCTTCCCAAGGGCAGAGGCACTGTTGAAAGATTTGTGCAGCCCCTGAGAGGATATTTTGGCTGGCAAATCTAAATCCAAATATCCTGGTTTCCGGAATTTGCTCTGGGCTCAGGTCTCTTTGAAATGAGCTCTATTGTTTGCAGTTTCCTTTCCAAGCTCATGATCTTGCTGTCTTTGTTCAGCAGCCCCTAGATTTGCCCGGAATACCTTCAGAAGGTAGCAGACCCTTAGCTCAGTGACCACTGAAAGACAAGACACCGTATCTTTCTTGGTGGCTTTAGCAAGCAGACTCCACCATCTGACCCTCAGTTTCTTCTCCTCATCAGATTTTAACGCCCATCTGCTTATACCTCCTCACTTCAGACATAGCAGGGAGTAACTTTAAAGAGAAAATGTCGCTTAACTGTCCTTGATTTTCAGATCTGGAGGTACCACAAACTCCACCTGGGTGGGTGGTTTGGTTTTGTTTTGGGGGTGAGGGAGGTGAAACTAGCCTCTGGGAGTAAGGGGGTTAAGTGGACAGTCACACAACAAAACATTGTTCTGTCTTCCCTCTGCTGGCCTTGAGGCGGCACAGCACAGACACCCCCTCTGGTGGCCTAGCACTGGCCTTCACCTGCTCAAGCTCCATAAAGCAACACAGAGACTCTCTCCAAACAGGAGAATAAAAATGTGTTCCCTATATACTCTCAAGTTTTAATTTCAGGTCAAAACTAAAATGAAGTCTCCTGTTTTGTTTTGTTTTTCATGTCTACAGATCAAACTCCTACTCCGACTAGATTCCTGAAGAATTGTGAGGAGGTGGGGCTCTTCAATGAATTAGCTAGCTCCTTTGAACATGAATTCAAGAAAGCTGCAGATGAGGATGAAAAAAAGGCAAGAGGCGGGACATTTGCTGAAAAACTGCCAGTGTTCAGATGGAGGCTGTTTTCATTGTGTCCTGGGATAATTTGCTTAACCGGTTAAAGCACAAAATAATGGGCTTCCTATTTTAGAACCAGATAGTACCCACTGATCCTAGTCAGCCTTCCACGACTTTAGGGGGCCCAGATGATGGGTCTCCTCACAAGTCTGTCTTTGCCAGAAATTAGTCTTCTTTCCTGTTCAGTGCAGCATCAGTCCAGTAATCTATTTTTAAAAAATTATTTCTCTTTTGAATATGTTGAAGATGTTAAAAGATTATAAATTACTCAAATCCTATGAGATGACATTTTTTGGGGTCAAATCTCTTGCTCTTCTTACCTGAACTGTTTTCAGTCAGCCAATCAACAAACATTTATTGAATTTGGACACTTCTTTGTTTCAATGTATGTAGCTCTTACCTTCAGGTAGCTTTCGAGTAATATTCAAGACATTGAACTTAAAGAAGGATGTTATGTCACGTTAGGAACCTACAAAGAAACTGAGGAAGTTGTGCTTAGAAAAGAGAAGATCTAATGTGAACCAAATTGTAGTCTTCGAATATGTGAAGAGCTTTCATGCAAAAGAGGGGTTCAACTTCTCTGTGGCCCAGAGATAGGAATAGGACCAGCAGGTGGAAGCTATCACAAAGTATGTTCAACTATATGGAGGCCACTTAGTATAGATACTGTAGAGAGGATTAGAATGTTGGAATCCCTTCGTATTCTGAGCTCTTTCCTTTTAAGAAGAAGAGAGCAGGTAAACCAAGAGAGCTGTGCATGACTTTTTTTCACCCAGCTTAAATTGTATTTATAAGAATCATCACTGGAGGTTTTTCCAAGTTCCATAGCTTCCTATGAGCACCTTTTCCTGCTCTCTCTCTCAAACGGAAAGAAAGGAGGGAGATCCAATGGCATATATTTGTAGTTCTGCTTTCAAATGGCTAGACTAGCCGTAGTCTTCTCATCATGATTTTTCTTCCGAAACTCCAGTCTGTCATCTCTCAGTTGCTTCGACCTATGTGGTATAATTTTATTTTATGGCTTCCCTACTTCATCCACCCCTCCATCATTTTTCCTTCCCCCAAGACAAAGAAATCAAATTGTTTTTTCCAGGATATGAGGGATTTAAGATCAAACTCATTATAGGCAAATTCAAGAAAATTAACCTCCCTTTAAAAGCTTGAAGTTTTTTCCACTTCCATTTTAACTCAGTTGACACTTCTGAAAGACCTTTCGTAGCTGGTCAGGCCTTTACTTGTTGGGCATCTCCATATTTCTTTCTGCCCATATGGGGGTGGTCCTTACCGCCCCCTTGATGAGAAGAATGGACTCAGTAAAAGACTGTGTCTGGGAATGTTGAATGAGTCTAAAACTTTACTGAACCACAGCTTTTCTAGGAGATGCCTCTAAGGGATTTTAAACCTGTGGCTGTGTTTACTCAGAGGCCTCTCCTTCCCTCCACCCTCTGACTTTTCAGGGATCCCAGAATTAGTTGAATTGGGCCTGACATCTTTGCAATGTAGAAAAAAAATGAGGGCAAAAATGAAAGCATCTTTGCTATTGCTCACCCCCATCAGATTGGAGAGAAAGAACCATCACCACCTTCTCTAACGTAGTAGACACCAGATTATCTTAAGTGTGCTCAACTACCAAGAAAATTTCTAGGGATTAAGGTAACAGGGGAAGAGTCAGAAACAAGCTCCTCTTTCACCGAGAAGCCTAAGTTATGGAAAGAATAGAACAAAGGATCTACTTTGTCATGAAACTGAACTGCAGTGCCAGCCCTCCTGTCGTGGTGCAGTGTTGGGCTGTCATCTCAGATGGTTTATGGGTCCTGCAAAGCCATTTACAGCTTCACAGTTCTGTGAAGTGATTCACCATGGCCAGAAAAGTACTCTCTTTCCTTTTTGGTTTTCTCTAGTCCTGCTTCTAGGACCAAGTTCTAATTTCTTTCACTGAGCAAATGACCAGTCTTTCCTTTCTTTTATTACCCCAAAATGCTTATCTTTCTAACTTCTAGCCTCTACCACCAGATTTTGGGATGAGATCACATCACCGTCACTCATGGGAAATTCCCCAGAAAAGATCTTCCCTATCATGTTTGCAGTACTTAAAAAAAAATTTTTTTTTTAATGTTTATTTATTTTTGAGAGAGACAGAGTGCAAGCAGGGGAGGGGCAGAGAGAGAGGGAGACACAGAATCCAAAGCAGGCTCCACACTCTGAGCTGTCAGCACAGAGCCCGATGTGGGGCTTGAACTCGTGAGCAGTGAGATCATGACCTGAGCTGGAGTTCGATGCTTAACTGACTGGGCCACCCAGGCGCCCCTCATGTTTGCAGTACTTTAATAGCTAATTTGTTTGCTTTTGATACTTGGATAATCTAGTCCTTGTGGTTGGCAGAAAAAGTGCTCACAGTTGTCCAGTGGCCAACAGAGCTGCTTGGAAATAGGCAAGCACTCGATTCAGGAAATCATTTTACTTTTCCTGAAAAATAATATAACTATGGTATTTGCATGGATTTAAGTGTCAGCTTTCCCCCCGCCTTTCAGGGTCTTTATAAGCATTATAAGTTTGTTTGTTTGTTTGTTTTTACCTTTCAGAAACTTTATAAGTATTCAGCCATTGTGAAACAGATATTATTTCCATTTTACAGTTAGAAAAACAGGTTCTGAGAAGTTAAAATGATCTGCCCAGAGTTGTACATAAAACCTAGATTCCATATTTTCTTTGACTTGCAGTTCAGATCTTTGACCAAAAGCTAAACTTAGAAGTATATTTCCTCAGAGCACCTGGCCAGCTCAGTCCGTGGGACATGCAACTCTTGATCTCAGGGTCATGAGTTCAAGTCCCGTGTTGGGTGTGGAGTCTACTTAAAAATAATAATAATAATAGGGGCACCTGGCCTCTCTCTGCCCCTCCCTCACTTGCACTCAGTCTCTATCTCTTTCAAAAATAAATAAATAAATAATAATAATAATAATAATAATAATAGAGTATATTTCTTCATTTTTTAACTGGAAAGATTTAGATTCAGCCTGAAGGGAATCATTGGGTTGAACTCTGCTCATTTCTCTCTTTTAACAGGCTGCTGCTGGGCCCCTTGACATGTCTTTGCCTTCCACACCAGACATCAAAATCAAAGAAGAAGAGCCAGTGGAGGTAGACTCGTCCCCAGCTGATAGCCCTGCTTCCAGTCCCTGTTCCCCGCCACTCAAGGAAAAGGTAAATTTGCTACCAAGAATTATCCCAAATGTTAGTTGGTGGGTAGATTAAGCTTTTATTCATTAGTTGTATAAATAATGGGTGATACAGGATTGATTATATTTACATAAATCTTCATTGTTTAGAAGATTTATATAAATGACACCTATTCTCGGACCAAGCAGTTCCACTTCTGAGTCTTTATGGAAGTGAAATTAGTGTGTATGTCCACTGTATAGCAGTATTTAAGAATGCTCAGGGGCTCCTGGGTGGCTCAGCTGGTTAAGCGGCTGACTTCAGCTCAGCTAATGATCTCACAGTTCATGAGTTCGAGCCCCGCGTTGGGCTCTGTGCTGACAGCTCAGAGCCTGGAGCCTGCTTTGGATTCTGTGTCTCCCTCTCTCTCTCTGTTCCTCCTCTGCTCATGCTCTGTCTCTGTCTCAAAAATAAATAAATAAATAAACAAACAAACAAACATTAAAAAAGAATGTTCACAACAGTTGTACTATAATAATTAAAAAACGGAAGTGGTTCAAATGTCCATCAACAAGAGAATGAATAAATAAACAAATTGTGGTATATTTCTAAATACCACATGGCACTAAAAAAGAACAAACTCATGAACTAATGATATAAACAGCAAGGCGAGTGAATCCCACAAATGTTATACTGAACGACAGCACCAAAATTCAGACACAGAAGTATACACATGACTCCATTTACATCAGGTTCAAGAAGAGGCAAAAACTATATTTGATGATGATAGAACTCAAAATAATGTTTAGCTCTTGTGAGGAAACAGGAAGGGACACGGGAGAACCATCTGGGGTGCTGGAAATGGACTCCGTCTTGATTTTACATATATAAAGTCACTTAGTTGTGTCCTTTAGATTAATACACTTTATGTTGTACTTCAGTTAAGAAGTAGAAAAGAAAAAAATGTGTAATTCATAAATTGGACATTAAATGATTTAGGAAAAAAGTCTTCTTAGAAGGAAGTCTTCTAGTGGCACAAAGAAAATCTACTAGGATTCTGAGTATTATTTTTTTAAAGGGAACTTTTTATGAGGTAATATTTTTTATAAATTTATTGAAATAACACACATACAGAAAACTGCGTAAATTGTAAGTATACAGCTCACTGAATTTTCACGAAGTTTACAGCCCGTGTAACCAGCATCTAGATACTCTCAAAACCTCAGAACCCCCCCACCCCATGCCTCTTTCCAGTCTCCACTATTCTGCTAGTGGTTGTAATTTTAATGTCCAATGTGGTTAGAGCATCTGTATCTCATTTTACCTCCCTCCAAATTTGGTTTGATAACTTCTCCAAACTACTCCCTCCCTAAACATTACAACTCTCCCTCCTCCCTCCCCTTTTCATTAGCAACCACGTCCTAGAAGTTGTCTGGAGATGCTTGAGGGCCAGTGTGGCCACTAGCAACTAAGACCCTAACCAGGTTAACAGTGGGAAGTAGTTTGTTTTATTACAACAAGACCATTATGCAAACTCCTGTGCCCCCCCCCTTTTTTTTTTTAGTTTTATTTATTTAGTTTTAAGCAATCTCTACACCAAACGTGGAGCTCAAACTCACACCCTGAGATTAAGAGTCTCATGCTTTTCCGACTGAGCCATCCAGGCACTCCACCCCCACTCCGCCACCGTAGCCCTTTTTTAAAGGGCTCTCTAGGAAATATTGGTTGCCTTATCGCCGGTCTTACACCCTGTCTGTTCTCATTAGAGATCAGAGGACACTCAGGCATCAAATTTGGAATGAGAGTGGAGCACCTGGGGGGCTCAGTCAGTTATGCATTGGGACTTCAGCTCAGGTCATGATCTCACAGTTTGTGAGTTTGAGCCCTGGCATTGGGCTCTCTGCTGTCAGCATGCAGCCCGCTTCGGATCCTCTGTCCCCTCTCTCTCTGCCCCTCCCCTGCTTGCGCTGTTTCTCTCAAAAATACATAAACAGTAAAAAAAAAAAAAAAAATTTTTTTTGAAATGGGAATATAGAGACTGTGAGAAATTTTGACAGTCCCTGGAACTTATATGGCACTCCAGTGCTTCTGCAAAGATTCCAGGTGATTTTCCAGCTGTCCTCTCATTCGCATAGCAATCATCTCTGAAAGGGAGATAGCCAAAAGGTCTTAACTCAGCATTCCTATTACATGGGTGAGTGAGGTATGGGTCCATGATCATGATAGAGTCAGGGCATGATTTACATGAGCTGCCACAGTGCTCTTTCCAGTAGACTTGTTCCACATTTTACCAGCTACCTGTTTGCCTATAAGCAGCCCTTTATAGCATTTTGTGATCTGTTGGTCTCTTCTCCCCAGGAGGTGGCCCCAAAGCCTGTTGTGATCTCTACCCCCACACCTACCATCGTGCGCCCTGGCTCCCTGCCTCTCCATTTGGGCTATGATCCACTTCACCCAACCCTTCCCTCCCCAACTTCTGTCATCACACAGGCTCCACCATCCAACAGGCAACTGGGGTAAGTAAAGAGAGCAGGGAGAAACAGTGAAGCCTGAATCTTTTTGTACTTGATGAAAAACAGGACTGTTTTTGAATACTCAAGGAAAACAAGTCAGTGAGATTGTCTCTCAGAATAAAATTTCCCACCATAAACAGAAATCTTCTTTACCTTGTTAGTACACAAGCAAGTATTTATTTGGAAATAATGCTTCCTTAATTTGGAGGTTTAAAACTTCTTTGATCTAAAAGAAGAATCTTTAAGAGTTTAGGAAGTTCATCAAAATGGTGGAGGCCACACAGGGAAGTATATTTTGATTCTTGGCCTCAATCTGCACAAGTTTGGGGGAGCATTACTGAATGACGGACTGAAACCCATTCAGTCATCTTTTTTGAGTCTGGTGTCCCCCTCAGTCCCAGTTAGGGTTCTTGGTCTTTGCTACCCCTAATTTTGTTTGTCTGTCTGTCTTCAATCCTGGCATGGTCTATATAGATTTTCTAATGAAATGACTTGAGCTCCTGTCCCTAGGTACCCAGGGGTTAAGAGGTTGCTGTCAGGATTTAGCCTCTTAAAGCTTATTCCCTGGACCTACTAGGAAAAATACAAAGTGACATCTTTTGGAGGCAGGGTAGAGCAATACGTACAAAAAAACAAGAGAAATTAAGTCATGTTTGGCTATCATATGACAGAATTCAGCTTTGCAAAATGACAGCTTTGGTCCAAGTCCTGCCTAAGGCAAGACAGAATTTATACATGCCGGTGGTGGGGATGTTTGTGTAATTGTTCTAAAATCTTTATAGGATTAGCTTCCCACCCATTTGAATTCAGTGGTGCTTGCTTAATTTGCAAAGTGTAAAGATCTTACCATTTCTCTCCATCTATAAGGTAAGTACTCCCTACTTTTTCCACCTTTCTGAGGGTGTCAGGATTTTATAACGTTGCCCTATAGCTTCCCTAACTAGAGAAGACTGGGAAATCTGCTGTAATTCTAGGAGGAAGATCCCTAGGCAAAAGGGTCTGTATTGTGAGCATTTTACTTCATGTCTCTTCTAGATCTCCCACTGGCTCCCTCCCTCTCGTCATGCATCTTGCTAATGGACAGACCATGCCTGTGCTGCCAGGGCCTCCGGTACAGATGCCTTCTGTCATATCGGTGAGCTCTATAGTTGGGGCAGCCAACCCTACCCACACACTAATCCCTCCCTTCCACCTGAATGCTCATAAACACACGTGAGCCCCAGGGAAACGTGGGCTCTGGTCTGTATTAGTTGAGCATGGCAGCCTGCCCAAACTCTTCACTAACCTCTGCCAATCCAGCACTGTGGAACACTAGACAAAGCCTCATCTGGACAATTGGCTCCTGGTCTAGGAATTGGTCTTGCCAGCCCACTGATTGGTTGATTTTGCTTGGCACTTGGTGCCTCCCAAATTGCCCACCACTTTCCTCAAGATACAGCCCCAGTTTTTCCTATAGAAATTGTCATAGCACTGAAAGATTAGATTTCCTACCCTGTGGTGCTCTATGGGGGAAGGTATTTCCCAGGCTGTCCCTGTATGCCCTGTGGGCAGGTTGCACAGAACAGGCCCTGACATGCCAATCTCAGAAGCACTTGATTTTGGGAAGCTGTTGCCCTACCACTAGTATTATGTTCCCTTCTGGTTTTTCTTCCTCCTCTTAATCCAGCTGGCCAGACCTGTGTCTATGGTGCCCAACATTCCTGGTATCCCTGGCCCACCAGTTAACAGCAGTGGTTCCATTTCTCCCTCTGGCCACCCTATGCCATCAGAAGCCAAAATGGTGAGTACATCCCAGCTTGGGGCAGTGTTGGCCCTTTCGAAAGAAGTGTTATCAGTGTAGGTTTTTCAAGTGAGCCAAGCAAAGAAACCTTATGGGGCTTGCAGAGCTAAAGATACCCTGTTGTGGGGTCTGGAGAAGAAAAGACCCTGATTCATGACTCCTATCTCCTATCTTCCACCTTTACAGCCTGGTACATACACCATGGCAGTGAAAAGAGGCAGCACAGATTGTTTGGCGTGGAATGCTTGCTGTTTCAGTTCCAGGGTGACAGATGGAGGGTGGGTGAGTGGGCAGGAGAGCTGGCCAAGAGGTGAATAGCTGCGTAACCAGCACCTGGCCGGGTTCCAGGAGAGAGCTTTCATCTGGACTCTATTACTTCAACAACCCCCACCCTCCAACTGTGCCCAGGATGATAGCCAAGGAACAGAGTAGGCATTTTAGGGATCCAGGTGCACATTCTCCCTGTCATTTTCTTTTAATTCCTCTGTTAAGGGTAAATTGGCACGGAAATTTTAGCTATTTGTAAGGTCAGTATTAAAATTTAAGCCCACTCTCTTATCCGTGATAGAATCTTACCTTTGACGAACTATTTTTTATTATTGTCCCTCACAGAGACTAAAAGCCACCCTAACCCACCAAGTGTCCTCAATCAATGGTGGATGTGGAATGGTGGTAGGTACTGCCAGCACCATGGTGACGGCCCGTCCTGAGCAAAGCCAGATCCTCATCCAACACCCTGATGCCCCGTCCCCTGCCCAGCCACAGGTCAGTGGGTATTTGGATGGGGGAGCCCGCTGCACCACCATTACTCTTTATGTCATATCTGAATTTGAATGTTTGAATTTGTTTGAATTTCAAGGAGCGGAAAAATTACAGAGGAGTGAGTTTCAGTTTTCTGGGCATCTTCCTGTACTTTGGTTCTTGTTAAGTTGGACAGTAGCAAAGTGTGTTACCTCCTCTTGGGTTATACTTCTGTCAGGCAAACTGGATAACACAACACTGTCACAGAGGAGGTCTCAGTTTTTGTTTTTTGTTTTTTGTTTTTTGTTTTTTTTCTATAAACATGTGAATGATGTATCTGCAGAGCCCTCTAAAATGTGACAGAACCTCACTCAAACCACTTTGTGCACCAAAGGAGGCTCCCCTAGTCTCTTTCCCATTTATTAAGTCCTACAAAAACCAAACAAACCAAAAAACCAAACAAACAAACAAACCCCGCAACAACCAAAAACAAAACAAAAAAACTTACCTGATTAGGTTTTATAGCAAAAATTGAGTAATAACAATTTATGAGTAAAATGTGATGTCAGAGGTGTCTGGCTGGCTCAGTTGGTAGAGTGTGCGACTCTTGATTCTCAAGCTTGTGAACTTGAGCCCCAAGTTGGACATAGAGCATACTTTAAAAAATAATAAAAACATAAAATGTGATGTCACAGTACAAAGATGGCTCAGTAGACAAACAGTAAAACACCTTTTCCTTATCAATGTAATCCCTTTTTATCACAGAGAAATTAAAGTCTTAATAAGGCTAGAACAGTCCCATTTATATGCCCAGTTTCTTTTCTCAAGGAAGCCTCAGTTTTAGTAAGTTTCTTCGAAAACTGAACAGGCCTTAGTTTTCATATTGTCTGTGCTGGACAGGTGACAACAACCTGAGATCGGTTTCTAGAATTACATCTTTGCCCAGCCCCTTTCTCCGATGTCCCCACCTGCTTCGTCAGTTACCACCACATGTCCTAACATTTAACGGCCATATGCCGCCTTAAAGCTTGGCCAACAACAAAAGCCTTCACTTGAGTTTTCTTGTTGGAAGCTAAGCTTGCCCACCATCCCGTAACCCCTTCCGATGCCAGTCTTTGGAGATGGTAAAGCAGCAGCCACCTTGCCCGAGTTGTGCTGCTTTCCCTCTTAAGAAAATGCCATGGGGACACCTGGGTGGCTCAGTCAGTTAAGCATCTGACTTTGGCTCAGGTCATAATCTCACGGTCCATGGGTTTGAGCCCCATGTCGGGCTCTGTGCAGACAGCTCAGAGCCTGGAGTCTGCTTCAGATTCTGTCTCCCTCTCTCTCTCTGTGCCTCCCCCACTCACGTTCTCTCTCTCTCTCAAAAATAAACATTAAAACAAATTTTAATTAAAAAAAAAATGTGATGAACTTCTTTTTAGTCACCACTGATTCCTTTCCTTCTCCTTCTTCCCTTCTTTCTCCTGGCACTCTTTCCCCTTCACTCCCTGCATGAGCTGCTGAGTTACTGTGAGAGAATAGGAGTCTGTCATTTCCTTTTCCCCATCCTCCTAGAGTGTCGGTCTTCACGTGTGCTCCACTGAGCTCAGGACAAAGAAGAAATTGAAAATCTCAAGAGAATTAGTGTAAACTTATCTTAGTACAGTGAGAAGTGATGACCCAAGGCCCGTAGCTCATTAAATTGAGTTGTAAATTTCTCCTCCATTTTTTTCTTTTGGGAGAGATAATATTAGTGTGAGTAAATAAAATTATCTCTTGATTATCTATATTAATGGGGAACATGATTTAGTAAGGCCTGAAGTGGAGTATAACATTTTTGGGTTGTTTTTTTTTTTTTATAAGCTCATGCTTATTCTCATGCAACTGATGTGAGTTCTGGCATTTGGGAACTACTAATATAGATATTCTCTAATAGCAACAGATCCAGGAAGAATTTATTTTTGGCATTGTTTTACACTATATAGTTTCTTTTATGCAGATGGCTGACCTTTCTACGTTTTAATTTTGGCTGCTATTATAAAGTTGGTCTATCTTCTCTGAACACATATCAGCTAATAGAAAAGGAAGATGATCCAAAAGTACTTTAGTGACAGAGGACATCAGCGTAAAGTTTATTTTATTTTATTTTTTTTTTAATGTTTTTTATTTATTTTTGAGACAGAGAGAGACAGAGCATGAATGGGGGAGGGGCAGAGAGAGAGGGAGACACAGAATCGGAAGCAGGCTCCAGGCTCTGAGCCGTCAGCACAGAGCCCGATGCGGGGCTCGAACTCACGGACCGTGAGATCATGACCTGAGCCGAAGTCGGACACTTAACCAACCAAGCCACCCAGGCGCCCCCAGCGTAAAGTTTAAAGACAAGAGGCAGTCCTGTATGACCAATCTGTAAAGGGATTAAAGAACAGTTTTTTGTTTAAAAGCAAACAGAACAAACAAGATGGGGAGGGTGATTGCTGAGGATGATTAATAACTGATTACAAGTAAGAATACACTAATCCATTTCTCTTCATGATAACCAGTATCTCGCTGGTAGTAAAATCTTTTCTCCTTTTCTGAAAGGTATCGCATTCAGTCGTTTGTATATATTGCTTGTCCAAATCAGTGATTCTCAAACATTTTTATTGTACAGTCTCCCTAAAAGTTCCCCTGACACCCAGTCCCCATTATGATTTCCCTGCCTATAAGATTCCCTATTGTTAAGAAACAAAAAATGATGCTTGTTTCATCTTGGCTGGCTCAGAAATTAGTTTCCACCTGAGCTGTGGTTTGTCTAAGTATGGGGCTGAGAAGACTGGAAGGAAATGGGAGGCAGAGTGCGGAACTGCTGCAGAAGAGAAGCTCAGGGGCATGGCAGTGAGACTCACGCTGATTGCAGAGACTAGTGCATCGCTTTACCAGATCTTTACCAGAGCTTACTAACTTCCTGACATCAGGTCTACTTTGAGAAGAGTTGACGTTCCCTTCAAGTAATTCCTCTTCCTTCCTGGGCACCAGGTCTCACCAGCCCAGCCCACTCCTAGCACCGGAGGGCGTCGGCGACGCACCGTGGATGAAGATCCTGATGAGCGGCGGCAGCGTTTTCTAGAACGCAACCGGGCTGCAGCCTCCCGCTGCCGTCAAAAACGGAAGCTCTGGGTGTCCTCCCTAGAGAAGAAGGCAGAGGAACTCACTTCTCAGAACATTCAGCTGAGTGTGAGTGGGTCCTGAATGATTATTGGGATTGATGAATCTGGGAAAGTGGGATTGAATCAGAAAAAAGTGAAACAGTATCATAAAAGATGATGATTCTTCAGATTAGGACAGATCCAGAAGATGTGCCAGGAAGTGCAGAAAGAAGCTCTTAACCGTCAAAATTAAAATACCTTCCCCAGGGACTAGAAAAGACATTTAACCATTTACTCCCAGACCTGCTGCTGCAGTCTGAATCAACCATAGACCCATTTGGATAAAGAGAATTGGATTAATTGCCCCAGGGTACTCTTTTAGGTCATCAGTAGAAACTGACTGGGGTTGTGGAACACCCAAAGGGAAATGTATTTGCCCCAGATAATGCAGCTTAATAAAAGAAAGAAAAAGCCACACAAGCACAAATAGAAAAATTATAATCCAGGTATTTTCTTGAATATTACTATTCCTTCTTTTGATTACTTACTAATTAAAAGATTTCAATACAAATGTAGTGTACGAATGTGTGTGTATACATACATATATATATATATATATATATATATGTATGTATACACACATGCACGCACAAAGATACAGAACAAAACCAAAGTTCCTCTTCAGTATTATTTTTTCCTGTGGATAAGTTTGGTGTGCCCATACCAGACATTTATGTATTTCTAAGTATTTTTTCATTTATATTTTTTGTGGGGTGGTCAGGGAGGGACTGTGTGTTTGTCTTAACTTAAATAGGATAATGGTATCTCCTGGAGAACTGGCCATGTCTACAGAGGATCTACTTCATTTTTTTAAATAGCCGTATAGTAGTGTATTCTATAGTGTGGTTATATTATAAAGTATGGATATTTATAGTATCTCTAATTTTTTTTGCCAGAACAGCAATGCTGGAGTAAACATTGCATGCTGTTGAGTAGGTAGTTCTGTTAAATAGATTCCTGGAAGTAGGCTTTCTTAGTCAAAGGACATATGCATTATTAATTTTGGTTTGATTATATCTATCCTAAATAGGAGTAATGTTTCTATTATAAATCCCTACTTTTCACTGTAAGCAGCTCCTGCCGTCGAATTCATGACTGTACTGGCCCTGAGCTGTCTGAAGCCTTGCTGGATCAGGAGTCTCCCAGACTCAGGGGAGAAAATCCAGGCAGCATTCTGTCCTTACTGTGGGGACAGCTGCTGGGGGCTCAAGGGTAGAGGATGAATTTTCTTGATACCTTTATCTTCCCTCCCTCTTTAGAATGAAGTCACGTTACTACGCAATGAGGTGGCTCAGTTGAAACAGCTACTGTTAGCTCATAAAGACTGCCCAGTCACTGCACTACAGAAAAAGACCCAAGGCTATTTAGGTGAGTGACTCACAACCAAAGCAAGGTTGGTCAGTCAGTAAACTGCATGTGCTGCGTATCTGAACTGTTTATAATTTTGTAAACCCATTCTGAATGTTCTGGGGGATCCAGACTAATAAGTGAACAAACAGCCTTTCTGGAACAGCCAGTCCTACAAAATAACTTTTTTCTGAACCATATAGAGTTATCATAGTTGGAGATAAAGGGTAGCACTATTGATTGGGTGCCTACTTTGTGTTGGGCACTCTACCATCTGCCCAGTTCTCTCATGAAATGGATCTTGCCCCCATTTATACATTAGAAGACCGAACTCAGAATAGTCATGTACCTGAGGTTACACAGTTGGGGAAGTGGCAGAGGCAAGATTCACATCTAGCTCTTTCTTATGTCAAAGACACTATCTGGGCCTCAAGAGAATATAAACAGCAGATGATGCATTGGCATTTGTTAAGCATTGTGATATGGGGGTATATTTTATCTTCCTAATGATGGGCTGATGGTGGTTTGAGTTTGTAACCTATGTGCACACATAGAACAGTGCTAGAAAGAGACGGTCATAGCGTCGTGCTCAGGACAAGCGCAGTCCTGAGATTAAAATTACTGTGAATACTTTGCTCATGGACAGTGAAAGCAAATAAATCTCCTTTGCAAATTTAACAAATTCATAGAAATTTTGGCTGTCAACTTTTGATATATTGAATTATTTTTCCACTAACTGTCTTTATTATTTCAGAGATGTGTTCCCATAGAAAAAGAGTAACCACATCACTCATTTTAAGCGTCTCTATTTAAATTTTAATTTTAATATGTACTTCAGGATACACTCATTCATTAAGCAGATATTGATTGAGCCTCTTCTGTGCCAGGCACTGTTTTATATGCTGAGGATATAATAGGAAACCAAATATTAGATTAAAATCCCTACCCTTGAGGGGCTTATATTTTAGTAGGCAAGACAGACAACAAGCGAGATAAATAGGTACAATATATGGTATGTTAGGTAAGAGTAAATGCTTGGAAGAAAAAATAAAACAGGAAGAGGAATATGAAATGTTGGCAGCAGGGTTGCAATTTCAGATGAGGTGGCTTTTGAATAAAGACACTTAAGGAAGTGAGGGAGGGGTGCCTGGGTGGCTCAGTCGGTTGAGCGTCTGACTTCGGCTGAGGTCATGATCTAGCAGTTGACGAGTTTGAGCCCCGCATCGGACTCTGTGCTGACTAGCTCGGAGGCTGGAGCCTGCTTTAGATTCTGTCTTCCTGTCTCTCTGCCTCTCTCTCTCTCTCTCTCTCTCTCTCTCTCTCTCTCTCTCAAAAATAAATAAACATTAAAAAAATTTATATAAAAAAAAGGAAGTGAGGGAGCTGGCTATGCATTTGTATAAGGGCAAAAAGTACTGCCAATAGGAGGGATCGCAGCTGCAAAGACCCAAAGTAGGAGCATCAGGAAGGCCAGTGTGGCTGGATTGGAGAGAGTGGGGGGTGGAGAGTAGTTGGAGATGAAGTAGGGGAGCTAATGGGAACAGTTCTGCATAGAGCCTCCTTGGTCGTAGTGAGGACCTCAGCCTTTACTCTCTGTTGGGGACCATTCGAGGGTTTTTAGAAGAGGCGTGACATGACTGATCCGATCTGTTTGAACAGGATCACTCTTTTGGAGTGTGCAGGAGCGCACAGGCAGGAGCAGGCAGTCCATTTAGGAGGCTGTTGCAGTCCTATGAGCAAGAGATGACCGAGCCTTGGACCAGGACAGTGGTAGCGAAAGTGGGGAGAAGAGGGTGAACTCAGGGTGTGTTCTGCAGTTAGAGCGACAGAGTTTGATAATGGGCCAGATGGAGTGGTGTATTTGTGAAAAGAATCAAAAATTGCACCAAAAGTTTTGGCCTGGGCAGCTGCCAGAATGGAGCTGCAATGAATTGGAAGTAGAGGGAAGTATAGAAAGAAATGGATTAGGAGTGTATCTGGAGCTCAGATTTGGACAAGCTGAGCTTAAGAAGCTGACTAGGCTTGCAGATGGAGGTGTCAAGTGGAAGCTGGTTATGTGGTCCTGCAGTTCAGAGGAAAGGCTGAAGATATAACTTGGGGAGTCAGCAGCATGTAGTTAGCTTTTAAAGCCACAAAACCGGATGAAATGTTCCTGTTACCAAAAGAGCACAGACAGAGAGAGAAAAGTAGTTGCAGGACCGAGCCCTGGGGTACTTCCAACATTTAGAGGTCAGAGAAAGGAGAAGAAACCCACAGATGAAGCAGAATGAGCCACCAAGAAGGCGGGAGGAAAATGAGCTGAGTAGTGGGTGTGGTGTTCTGGAAACCATAGTAAGAAAATGGTTCAACAAGTTCATTGATCAACTATTTCAAATCCTCTTTGATGGGGTAAGGAAGGCAAGGACTGAGTATTCATCAGTATGAAAAATATATATACAGTAAGTTTTCTACTCAATCCTTGCAAGAACTTTTAAGAGGTAGTTGAGCCATTAAACTACTTATTTCCAAAGCTGTATTTAGTTCCTGCTGTGTGGTGTAGACACCGTGGTAGGTATTTAACAAAGGATAAATGACACACTGTCTCCGCCTCTGAGAAACTCAGAGTTATGAGGAGATAAACATTTCAACATGTGAATAAGGTAAGTGCAGCTAACCGACTCACACAGCCCCTAGAGTGGGAGCTTCCTGAGGACAGGCCTCCTGGTTTATTCATTATATACCCCAGTGCTGGCACAAAGGATGCTTGGTAAAAATGATGAATCGATGGAATAGATGAATGTGCTCTCTGAAAGCCCAAGCGATGAAATAGTTAATTTCATGAGTGCAACAAAGAAGGCTCCACAGAGGGGGTTATATTTGAATCCTGAAAGAAGACTCGGACAATGAAAAATACAACCAACTCTTACTAGTTTGCCCATGTTTATTGCATACATCTCTGTTTAAGCAGCCGTAGAGGTTATGTGACGTTTAGTAAAACTCGACTGAAGAACAACATGGAGTCACCTCTGTGTGCAGCTCAGCTCTGTGTTTATCGTCACTTTAGGTGACGTGGCATAGCTCATAATACGTGTTTGAAGTCATTAATGCCTAGCTAATTGATAGTCAGGAGGGTCCAACAGGCCTCTTTGTAGTTTGTTGTATTAACTGAACCTTGGCCCAGGACTGGTCATAACGTCATCTGAGTGCAGCGTGATATTTATCAGGCTCACCTGTGGTGCAACTGGTTACTAAAGGAACATAAAAAATAATGGAACAATTAAATTCTTGTGGGAATTAATCAGGATAGCTAAAACAAGCGATCTATTTTAAAGCACCTTTAAAGACATGGATAAAGGAAGAATGTTCCAATAGGGGTAATGAACTACACAAAGACCTAGAAGCCAGATGGTGTAATTAACATGTTGAGGTGTCTGCTTTACTAGGATAGGTAGATTAATGTGGGCCTAGTTCTTGCTGCCCATCTCACAACTTCCCATTTCCTAGCCCCTCCATGGCTTAGAAGCCAGTATTCTGGGAAGCTTCCTCCCGAAATGATGGGCTTCCTTTTCTTTTGGGCTCCTTTAGAACTGTGGCACAAGGTAGTCCTGCTTGTTTGTCCATGTTGTTTTCTAACCACTTGCTCTCTGCTCTTTGCCTTCCTCCCTGGCAGAAAGCCCCAAGGAAAGCTCAGAGCCCACGGGTTCTCCAGCCCCTGTGATTCAACACAGCTCAGCAACAGCCCCCAGCAATGGCCTCAGTGTTCGCTCTGCAGCTGAAGCTGTGGCCACCTCGGTTCTCACTCAGATGGCCAGCCAAAGGACAGAACTGAGCATGCCGATACAGTCGCATGTGATCATGACCCCACAGTCCCAGTCTGCGGGCAGATGATGCCTCCCCTGGTGGAGAGGTCCCTAGCCAGAGCTCGCCCACCCGAGAGCCAAGAGAGATGTCATCTTATCCCCTCCATCTGCCTTGGATGTGGCGGTATGAGGGAAGGATTGTGTGTTGTGAGTAACGGACAGATGTGGGGCTTTTCTCTTCAGCCACATGGTCGTGTACATTGACACCTGTACTAGGAGCCTCCCAGCCCCGGAGCCACATAGATCATCCCCTAAGGGGGCAGTTTCTGATGTACCTACAGCCAAAGGCCTTTCCAGATGGTCCGAACAATCACCCCAGCCTGTGCATGTGTACCTGTCTCTTAACACTAACCCTTGCACTTCTAGGTTTTGGGTTTCTCAGTTGCCTCTCTTCCCATGAAGCCATGGCTTCCTGTTCCTTAGCAGCACGCCACCTCCTGCTAGGTAGAGGGAGGCTAGTGTTGATGGCAGGTCACCTGCTGGCCCGCCTCAGCCACCCCATAGGCTCAGGACTTTGTCTCCCATTAGCTGCTTATTTTATCCCCTTTTCCCCTTCCTGAAGTCTAGTTAAAACATTCACTTATGGCGAATGTAAAGTTACCTTTGATACATGAATTAGCAGTATTTTCCAGCTCTTCCATAAACTTTAGTCCTCCCTACCTGCCACCAAAAAAAAAAAAAACAAAAACAAAAAAACACTCAAAAACAAAAACAGAGCAAAAAGAAACAAACCCCAAGAATTCTAATCCTTTTTCAACTATTTCTAGAGCTATTTGGGTACCTCATTTTTTGTGTCTTGAGTTTTCCCGGTCTCCAGGTGGGGCCTTTTCCACCTCCCAGTAAGCCTTGGCAAGATCATCTTGTGTGGCCTTATTAGCTCTTGCTTGTTAGTGAAAAGGGAAAGTGCCCCGAGTGTGACTAGCTGATTCCCTGCCTCCCCAGTCCACCCTCCTGCAGTTATCATTAGGGCAGGCAGGAACAGTATAGTTTAAAGCTCATTCTATCAGGTTACTAAATTGAGTCTTTATGTTTTACAAGAGTTTACTGGCCAAAGCACACATATTCCATTTGGTCGTCTGTCCGCTCCTGTATCTCCCTCTTTGTCCGCGTCTGTGTCCTGCCTCTGTCTCGCTTCTTCCGATGCAGCCTCCTGGAACTAGATGCCCCCTAGATGCAATGCATCCCCAAAGGCCCAGCCCCAGGACTCTGCGACATCAGAGCCAGGGTCCTGAGTGGGTTTTCTCGAGGGTCAGGTAACATGGGGAGAGGCAAGAGAGAGAAGGTGCAGTACTGATCTCAGCAGAACAGCCCTGCTTGGGGAAGGTCTGGCCTGCCCGGGGAAATTGGTGACTATTGCTCTCAGCCATTCTTACTTTGAGGCGTTAGGTTGCAGGGGGAGAAATTCATCCCTCTTGTCCCTCTTTCTTCCCCATTAAGACTTCTGATCTTCCTTTGGCTCTGAACTATGCAATTTCTACCAGGGCCACAGGAAGTGATCCAAAGCCAGAGGCCTGTGGATAGATAGGTCAGCTTTAATAGCCTGTCAGTATGAATCCCTTCCAATTGTCCCAGAGCCACCTTCTGCCATCTGCCCAAGCCAAGAATGCCCTTTTCTCCCTCTCTCCTACCTCCATCTTAAACATACGTGCAAAATAACTGCCAGCTTCCTTCCTTAGTTTGTTTCCCAGAATTGGCTGTCATGGGGGAATGAGGAAACCTAAGCTACGAGATTCCCGTCTTCCCAGAGTGCTGTACTGGTAAGCCAGTCAGGTGACTTGTTCTGCTGCATTTGTTTTTCCTTTCCCCTCCTGCTTTTCAGAACCAGTGCTGAACACGACACACCTGGTAAAGAGAAGGAAGAGAAAACACAGTTTTCTCATCCTCTACCACCCGGGACCCAACAGGAACAGCCCCCGAGGTGACTCAGACTAGCAAATGGCCTGGCAGATGGTCGGGATACAAGTCCCCACCTCCAGGGACTGCACTTGCCTTCCACAGTTCACAGCCGTAACTTGTACTCAGGACTTTTCCTTTTGATGGCTGTTCCCTGGGACTTTCTTCTGCTTTAGTTGTGTTTCATTTTTTATCATCTTGATTTCCCACCAGCAGCCTTGCCCTAAAGCTTGACTGAGTTTATGGCTCCTAAGGAGCCTTCACAAGACCCTGGACTGTTTTTCTTCCCCCTTCATTCTAGTGTTTTTCAAGTTAAGAATCCGTTTGTCACTGCATACGTGCCCTGCCTCACTGTTTGGCTGTGGAGGAAGTTTGAGTCGTACCCGTCTGTCCCCATGTAGGACAGCTAGTTTATTTAGAGGGTCTCTTAGTCCCCATGTCTCCTTCCCTTGAGCCCTTACCTCATTGTCATCGGTGGGAAGTTCTTATTGGGGCCTAAATGAGGGGATTGCCAGAACCTTACTGGTGAAGCAGTAGGAAGGGACAGGATAGAACCCTCCAGATAGCTCTTTAGCTGGTCCTTGGCCTCACTGAGAAAGCAGGGCAGTTGGTTATCCTGAGACTCTCTCATAGTTAAGGGGAATGTCACTTATACTCACTTGTTATTGCTGCCAGCCGTGTGGCCACTCTCCCTTGCCCTTTGCTTTCCAGACGCATCTGGACCAGAACCAAGCGTCGTGGAGGGCGTCACTTCACCCTTTCTTAATGACCGTGGCCTTTCTAGGAGCCCGAGGGAGGATACTTTGTGAGAGGAGCTGAGAGTGTGGATGCCTTGGGACTCTAAGCAAACACAAGATTCAGGCCTCCCACCTCATTCCGGAGACACAGCTGATAGATAACCAAGGCCATAGAGAAAGGTACCAGACCAGGTCTTCAGGTCTGCAGACTTTTGCCCTATTCCTTTAAAAGAAGGCTTGCTCAGAGTTGCAAAGCCTGAGAAAACTTCCCTCACTGCTAGAGAGGGAAAAACTAGGCCCTCCTTTACTTGCTCTTTCCCTGTTGGTTGTACACCCCAAATCTGGCTTCCTTCAGCCTCCACTCCTCTCCGTGGTCCTAAGCACTAGACCCTCTACTCTTGGTAGTGGTAAATAGGAGACGAGCTAACCTCACTCACCTTGCCGCCTTCCCTATGCCTGTTCTGCCATTCTTAACTCTTTTCCTGATTCACTGCCCTCCAGCACTACCTATCCTGGTTGACGGGGTACTTAACCATAACCATGCCCTGTCTACAGCCTGAACCACCAAGCAGACACCAAAATACTCCTCCTGTGGTTTCTAAGGCTCCCTTGCTCCACACTGAGAGGCTCCTTCAAAGGTGCTAGCCCTGCGACAGCCCCCTTCCCCTGAGAGTCCCCCCTTTCTTTCATGACTTCCTTGCCATCCCCAAATCATTATTTTTCATTAATATTGTACATTGTATACACAGGAAGGAAATGTATTCTTTTTTTTTTTTTTTTTAATTTCATAACCAGTCCGTTTAGAATCCAGTCCTCCTAGTTATATCACATATGCCTTTGTTGATAATGCTCTTTCCGCTTTCTTTAGACTTTTGTTTGACAGGGGTGGAGGGGGGAATGGGACAGGTGAGGACCCCAAGGCAGATTAGAGGATTCCCCCATCCTGCTTCAGCCCCCACAACTTTAATCATCCCCCTCACTGTATAAACCTGATTTCTCTGTGTGTTCGCATACATGCATGTACACACAGACATAAATCCCCACCCACTCACCTCAGAGTGGTGACCCAGCAGGAATGAGAGTTAAGTGGCTACTGGCCACTATTCCCACCCCATTACCAGTTCATTTGTCTCTCCTTGGGGTAAAGTCCTACCCCCAGAATGAGAAAAGGCTGGGGAGAATAAGGCAGGCTAAGGCAGCTGTGTCCTTTGTAGATGCAGGTTTGTATTGTAGCTGCTAGGGTTTATTTTATTTTTTTAATGGGGGGCTGGTAGCACAGAGCTATCATCAACATTAGCTACTGGTGGGTGATGTTTTAGCTGTAAGAAATGGCTATGAGCACTAGTTTCATTGACCTTCCCTTAGGGCGGTGGTTCTCAGGATGTGGTCCAGGCTCAGTAGCAGCAGCAGCACCAGTATCTGGGAGCTTGTTAGAAATGCACATTTGGGCCCCACCACAGACCTATTGAATGGGAAACTGAACTGGGCTGGGCTCTAACAAGCACTCCACGTGATTTCTAACGCACACTAAAGTGTGAGAACCATTGCCTTAGGGGCAAGCTGGAAAATCCTTGTAGGGTGTCAGGGATATTTTAAGTACCATCCTCTGCCTTAGCACTAACACATTTTTCCACTTCCTCCAGTACCTCCCTCTACCCCCATTAAAACAACAACCACGTCATTCATCTCAAAATCTAGGTTTGAGTTCCTTCTACTTCTTCCCAAAACCTGTCCTGCCTTGGTCTGGACAGGAATTGTCGCATATTCCCTTGCAAACTGGTCACTCCACAGTCTTTGTTACGGGAAGGACGGGCTGGAGCTCTAGCTGTCCTGTAACACACACACACACACACACACACACACACACACACACACACCCCTTTCCAGCAGGGAGATGAGCCTCCAGCCCCAACCGTGGAGGCTGCAGCCTCCTGACATAGTGTCAGTTGAAAGAAAGTGGTGTGTATCTATGGTTATATCTCTGTTCATCTGTGTACCTTTGACATGTAGCAGCCCCTCTCCGTCCCGTCAAGGAGCTCGACTCTGGGTCTGGGTCTCCCCAGTCCCCAGTGGCGGACTTTGACAGGTGGGAGGATGCAGTGCTACGGGCTGTTCTGTTACAAAACCGTCTTCTCCCTTTCCCTGCCACCCGACTCGGCATGATCCCTGTGAGCAGGCTCTCACGATCTCCCAGGACGGGGCTGAGACAGAGGCTTCACTCTGTTCTCCCTAACCGTGCCTTCTTCCGTCCCCCGCCCCTTACCACCCAGCAGTTCTCCCCCCAGCCATGCCTTCTCCTGCTCCCCCTTGCCCTGACATATATTGTGCCTTATTTATGCTGCAAATATAACATTAAACTATCAAAGAGAACCACTGTTATGTCTAATGCTTCGGTACTCTGATCTACAAGTCTCATTGGCCACTATTCTCTGGGAACTCCTTGGGCTTTCATGTCTGTGCTTTTCCTCACTCTCCCGTTTTTTAGGACAGAAGGAGCAGAGATTCTTATCCCTCCTTTTGATGCAGGGAAGACACAGCCTAGAGAAGGTAGGTGGTTTATATCAATCACATAAAGACAAAAGAAGGCGTAGAGACAGGGGCTCACATCTGTGCACTGCCATGGGCACAAGGGCCTCCACATTATGGGAGCCTTTGCTGTAGAACTTGTGTGCTTTATGTGGATGGGGGATGGTCGGGTGTCTGAAGGCAAGTGGCCTCTTATCTTTCAGTGTTTTTCCCCACCTTCCTCCCAACAATAAAAAACAAAAGCAAGCCCTACTCTCAGAAAGTTCCCAGCATGACTAGGGGAGTGCACACACAAACACACACACAGGAGTTCAAGATGTGGGGAAGAGGTCGATCTGGAAGTGAGGGGTGGAGCTTATTTAAAAGCAGGTAAGAGTTCACAAGAAAAACAGATAATAGCCAGGAACTGGCAAGGGGCAGGGCAGTCACTAGTAATTGCTCATGTTTATGTATCCTTAGATAATTAGCACAAATGAGGAAGCGGGAGCCAGGCTACAGAACTTGACCAGGAGATAGCAGGTGCCTCTGAGGGCTTCCAGGTAGAAGAGAAGTGACTTAGAAGCTGTTTGTGGTTGGTGTTTGGTATAACTGATGCAAGTAGGAAGCCTGAGTCTCTGCAGGAGAGTGGGAAAGGCAGTGGTGGTCTTCACTGTGTTGTGCTCTGGAGCGCATGGGTTTCCAGAGAAGGTGAGAAAATAAGTTGCTGAAATCCAAATACCAAAGCTGCCAAGATCGTGAGGCTTTGGAAGACCTGGGACTGAAGGGAGGGCACTTTCCCAAGTTGGGAGAATTAACCCATCCCAGCTGCAGGCGTATCTTGTTCAGTTGCACTTTGCAGAGGGTGGGGATTTTTTGTTTTGTTTTTTACAAATTGAAGGTACAGGATCCAAGTGGAGGAAGTACGTGCAGATGTGGGGGAGATAGCAGCAGAGAACTAGACTTAGAAGTGGAGCCTGAAGATGGGACTACATTGGTGTAACCCCATGATCCAAGCTGAACAGAGGAGCTGCTGCTTATGGAGGAGCACGGAAAGTGGTTTCTTGAGACAGATTCTCCTGGTGAAGGCGCTGTCAAGACTAGAAATGACAAAGGATTTAGAATATTACAGGGCGGATCTCTGTAGCATGGCCGGTTAGCTCGTCCGGCTGTTAACCCAAAGGTTGATGGTTTGAGCCTACCCAAGGATGTGATATTTGTGGTAGGATGTTACAGGGGTGTCTGGCTGGAGTACCGGTCGGTGGAGCAGGTGACTCTTGATCTCGGGATTATGAGTTCAAGCCCCATGTTGGGTGTAAAGATTACTTAAAATTAAAATCTTCAAAAAAAAAAAAAAGAGTATGAGAATATTACGGAAACATAGTTGATAAAGCAGTGGTGGAGTTTGAGAGGTTTGTCTCTAATTTTTAAAATTCTGTGGGTAAAGTGCTATCAAAGAGCATCGCACACTACTGAGAAATCATTCATGGAAGGAAGAGCTAATGAATGCGGCAAACTTCATTGTCTTATTTTAAGAAATTGCCATGCCACAGCCACCCCCACCCTTTAGCAGTCACCAGCCTGATCAGTCAGCAGTGATCACCATTAAGGCCAGGTCCTCTACCAGCAAAAAGATTACAGCTTGCAGGGGGCCTAGCTGGCTCAGTAGGTGCAGCATTGGCTCTTGATCTCAGGGTGCTGAGTTCAAGCCCCACCCTGGGTGTAGAGCTTACTTAAGGAAAAAAAAAATTACCATTCACTAAAAAGCTCAGATGATTGTTAGCATTTTTTTAGCAATATCTTAACTTTGTTTTAAGTTTTACTTATTTATTTTAAGAGAGAATCCCAAGTAGGCTCCACGCTGTCAGCACAGAGCTGGAGACAGAGCTAGATCTCATGAACTCTGAGATCATGACCTGAGCCGAAATCAAGAGTCAGATGCTTGACCAACTGAGCCATACTGGTGCCCCAGGAATATTTTAAATTTAAGGTATGGACATGATTTTTTTAGACATTTGCACACTTAATAGGCGATAGCATAATGTAAACATAACTTTTACGGGCACTGGGAAACAAAAATTCATTTGATTTGCCTCATTGCGATACTTTATTGCAGTGGTCTGGATCTGAACCAGCAATATGTCTGTTCGTACCAAAGAAGATAGCTGTCTCCATCCTGGACATAGGAAGTTAGCTAGACCTGACCTTTTCTGAATTGAGCCTCAGCTCAGATCCACTTGTAATTGATGATCAGAGACACTAGGAGAATCAGGGTAGCAAACACTTACTGGCTGCTCTGTGCTGGGTGTAACACTAGATGTGTTGCATTCATTAAGTCATTTTCTGTTCACAACAACCCCTTGGTAATGCCTCATTTAAGATGAACTGAGGTTTAGGTTGACATTTGCTCAAGGCTCATGGTGATGTGCACATGCTAGCATTACAATGGCTCTGTCTGACCCCAGAGCCACTCTGCAAAGGCTCACACACCCTCACAACGCTGCCCCTCTGGACTTCTGTCAGGTAAGAACAGACAGAGGCCTTGATGTGGTATAGGATCCATTTCCCACAGAAAAACCATCTGCTCGTGGACTGGATACTCCTCCCTTCTAAGAAGCGGTGACATTCCAAGATGTGATGATGATGAGTGTCAGGTTCTGTGCTTGGGACCAACTGTGAGACCAAGCTTACAGAGGGAGGCCGCATTAATAGAAACCTAGTATCTCGAACATGCAGATCAAAACCTGCTCTATTCTACCTATCCAAAGTTATAGATTGGTTGCTAGCTGGCTTGCTAAAAGAGGGATGTCCCCTTAACAAAAAATAGAGTGGAAGAATCAAATACGTGAAAGGCTTGCACACATGAAAGATGTGCAACAGTATGTGACTTAGTGGGGCACACTGAGACCCCTGGTGGAGGCCACAGGAGACGGAAGCCAGCATGGCACACGGATAAGTCTGCCCCACCACTGTCTCAGGAGATGGAAAATTCACTGGGACTCTCTGCAAGGATCACCACTGCTAACGTTTTGAGGACACTTGCTCTGTGCCAGATCCTGTGCCGAATGGATTACAAAAAGTATCTCAAATAATGCTCACCCTGGAAAGTAGTTTCTTTTATTAAAAATTTTTAATTTTTTTTCAATATTTATTTTGAGAGTGAGAGAGAGAAAGCACGAGCTGGGGAGGGGCAGAGAGAGAGGGAGACACAGAATCCAAAACAGGCTCCAGGCTCTGAGCTGTCAGCACAGAGCCCGATGTGGGGCTTGAACTCACAAACTGAGATCATGACCTGAGCCAAAGTCAGATGCTCAACCGACTGAGCCACCCAGGTGCCCCATTTTTTTTTAATGTTTATTTATTTTTGAGAGAGAGAAAGAGTGTGAGTGGGGGAGGGGCAGAGAGAGAGAGGGAGACACAGACTCCGAAGCAGGCCCCAGGCTCCGAGCTGTCAGCACAAAGCCCGACGTGGGACTTGAACTCATGGACCACGAGATCATAACCTGAGCCAAAGTCAGACGCTTAACCAACTCAACCACCCAGGCACCCTTCGAAAGTAGTTCCTTTTAACGTTGCCATGTTTTTCGGTGAGGAGACTGTGGGTTTTGAGAGATGGCTTGCCCAAGACTGATCCACAGACTCTTTACCTCATGGCACCTCTCCAGCACAGGCTAGAGAGCCACACGGGGCGGGGACAGGGGAAGTTGAAGAAGGGATTCTAGGACCAGAAGGGAAACTGTATCAGATGACTTTGAAGGACCCCCTTCCTGATTTTTTCCTAAGGCAGAATTCCTGTCACCTGCTCCAACAGGTCAGAGCCAGGCAGAGGATGGGGTGACTAGTAGGAGGTGAACAGAGCCATATTCCAACCCCAGTTTCCTGCCCCTGCCTTTCTGTGACTCCTTAGAATGAGGCTTAGGAACCTTCATCTCCCCCCCCTCTCCCCCCCCCAACCACCACCCTTCAAAGAGCAGAAAAAGGAAATGACCAGACTTGACAGTGCGGAGCTGTGGCCACAGGGTGGCAGCAGTGCCTCACTGCAGAGGATGGCTCCAGAAGCCCAGGTGAGGCGGGTCCTAAGCAGCGCTCTCTAGTGTGAAGACAGGATCAGTCTGCAGAGATTTGAAGCAATCCCCACTGTGTGGGCTCTGAAACCTTGTAGTCTCCTTCTGTATCCCACTTTTCTGTCCACAGGCAAATCTCAGAATAGTGATCCCATTTTCAACCCTCCCAAGAGCCATGTAGGCAAGGGTGTGAATGGTCTGGATGACCCCAGCTGCAGCCACAGTCATGGCAAGGATCGGGCTCCGTCATTCTGGCTAATTCTAACCCTGGCTCTTAGTTCCTCCCTCTGTCCCGGGTCATAATGCCTAGCCCTTCTTTAGAAGACTTCCTCTATGCTTTTATTCTCTAAGGAAGGAAAGAGGAGGTGATCAATTGGCGCTCTCCAACCTATTGAGAAATCGGGGGTTCTTGAAGGCCCCCCAGGGCCTGGCTCTGACAGAACATCTGCAATTAATGATGCTTCTTGAGCTCTGGAGACAGGATTTATGCATCTAATAAAGTCTCTAACTCCAGGCTTAGGGGTTGGGGGCCGGAGGCTGGGAGCAGGAAGTCCCGGGGGTGCCATGGGAGGGGGTCCCAGGCGGCTCCTAATGGAGCCGTGCGTTTCCATTGCCTGCTCTAGATCCCCCCTCAGGCTGCTGTGGGGTGGGGGCCGGAGCACAGCAGGTATAAGAGGCGGGTATAGCCGCAGGAGGGCAGATGGCAGGATGGATTCCAGGCGGGCAGCAGTGCTGCTGCTGGTGCTGCTAACAGACTGGGGCTGTGCTGAAAGACCAGGGGGCCAAGACGAAGGACGGCAGATCCTCGTGGTAAGTTACCACCCCCTCTCCATGTCACCATTTTTCTGTCTCAGCGGGAGGCTTGAGCTCCAAGTTCAGATACTCGGGCTGCCAGTGTCTTCACTGGGTCCTCATATCTGAGGAAATGGCTCCTCAGCTTCCCTTTGCCTGGTGACCTAAACATCCAAGGCCTTTGCCCATCTTCCTTCCCCGATGGCCCTGTACCACAGGAGGAAGACAGCAGGCCCCGCCCGCTGCAGGAGGCCCAGACCCCTGGGTCATTCCTGCACTCCCTGCTCCAGGCCATGCAGAGACACGGCCGAAGCTCAGCCTTTCGGTTTCAGCCCCAGAGGTGAGTCTGAGAGGGACACTGGGCAAGGCAGGGGCCAGAGGGACAGGAAAGGGGCAGGGGGCGATCTGGGAGGGCCTGAAAGGACCTACAGCTGAGGATGGATCTCTTCTAAGGTTTGGCAGAAATACCCGGGGCTCCTGGAGCAGTGAGCAGTTGGGTCCCCGAGCCGGGGAGGAGCTGAGCGCCCCGTTCTGGAGCCTGGCTGCCCCTCAGCGCTTTGGGAAGAAGTGACACATCATCCCTTGATATGTTTGCGTGCAAGGCTCACAACTGAAAGTGCCGCATCTCCCTTACCCCCCCCCACTCCCCCCCTACCCCCCAAATAAAGCTGTCCAGCTTCTGAATCCATGTGTCTGCCTGTATGAGACTTCAAAGGGCTGGGGGAGAGCCCTGGGACCAGAACCATGGCCCCCTCCATCTCCACAAAACCCGAGCGCCGCAGGAGCACAGGCAGTGGGGCCCCCGGAGGTCACTGTACCTAGCCTCCTGCCACTAGAAAGGCAAGTGTGGGGACGTGTGGGGAACCAGGTGGGGAGGCACAACAGGGGAGGCAATCTGGTGCTAACCTCCTTTGTCATCAGTACCAGTCAGAGAAACCAGAGCAGACGTAAGAATCCAAGAGGCAGCGCGTTTATTCTGGGCTCTAGAGGAGAGCCCCCTGATTTCATTCCCACTCGTCACCACCAGTGACAGAAGGCCAGATCTTGAGCCAGCCAAGGCCCTGGGGTCCCTGGCTCCTGGCCCTATGTCCTCCTGAGCCTGCAGGCAGGCAGTCTGTGTCAGAGGTAGAGATGGCACCTCCAGGGGTACCAGAGCTGAGCAGACACATAGGCTGGGGGCAAGAAGGGCAGGGAGCAGGGGTGCACGTCCGTGAGTCCGGCTGGGGCTTTATTTGCTGCCCGCCATGATCTTGAGGTACTGCAGGGCACGGCAGGCAGCCTCGCCGCGGGCTGCCTCCCTGGTCGCTGCAGAGCCGTGACACACGGTAGCCGGCTGTGTGGACAGCTCCACCAGGCACTGGCAGAGCCCACTCAGGCTCAGTTCCTCTGGAGAGCAAAAGAGAGGAGGGAGGCGTGGTTGGGTGGGAAGGCAGAGCCGGGAGGGGTACATCCACATCACCATCATGCCCTCCCCAACCCCCGTCGGCCCATCTGTACTTGCTCTGCTTCAGTCCCCACCATCCCCGGCCTCCCCACTAGCCATACCAATATCCAGATAGCTGACATGGAAGGCCTGCTCCTCAGAGAGCTCACTGAGGACACTGCAGCAGGCAGGGCCCAGAGCACCTAAGGCGCCCAGGGAGCAGCTGCGGAGGGACAGGATCTTCTCTCCCACTGAATTTCGCAGAGAATCCCAGGTGCAGCCGGGGCCCCGGTTCCGAAGTCCATCCAGGCGGGAGCCCACACCCTGACAAGATGGGGACAGTGAGAAAGATGCAACCACGAGCTGAGACCCAGGCACCGAACGTTCAATGCCAAGGAGGGAAAAGCCCACAGAATGAATGCTTCATCCAGCTTGCCTTCCCCGAGTTGGCCCCTCTAACTACTAGACTCTGGACCAGGGGTCCAGGCAGCCTTCCTCATGCCAGTAACAGCAGGCTGCAGGGCCCCTGCGCTGGGTCAGCTCCCCACAGCACTCACCAGGCAGGCCTGTAGCTGAGGCTGAGAGGGGGCTCAAGGAACTCTGGGTCTGGTAGGAAAATGGGGAGAAGCAGGCCTGGGACCAGAAGAGGCTCACTCCCGAGCGACAGGCCCATGTCCCCAGGGCCCTGCCTGGCATGGAGGATGGACCACAGTGCCTGGCCCGCACAAACCACTCACAATGGAGAAGTGATCGTCATCAGGCTCTGCCTCATTCCCATCCCGGGCATCCAGAGGCACCGTGTGCACTCGAAGCAGCATTTTGGCCGCCGCATTACGCTTTGCCAGCTTTTTGGAAGTGCCACTGCCTGCGTGTGGGGAGAGGGTTACTGGATTATGATCGTCAACAGACCCAGTGCTTTCCACCCAGCTCAAACTTGAAGGTTGAGGGTCCCCTCACGGGATGTCAGTTGGAAAGAGGAGCTCTGGACCTGCCATGCACCTGAGAACCTGGTCAGCCAGAAGGGGGGCAAAGGGCAGAGTGCAAGGGAGAAGCCAGGAGGAAGGGAGCCGAGCCAGGGGCTCAGCCAGGACAGCGGGGCTTTGGCAGAGAGAGGCTAGGAGCTGCCTGCGGCCGGGGCTGGAGTAGCTGTAAGAACTCCCCTCCGCCCGGTTACCAATCTCAACGAAACGCTCCACTCGGCAGGTCATGGTAAACTCTTTGCGGTGGGCCGGCCCAGACTCTTGGGTCACCGTGTACTCAGGCAACCGCCAGCCTTTCTGCACCACCAGCTCCTTGGAAGGGAGAGACAAGGGTGTGCAAGGCTGAGTGAGAAAAGACTCGTCCTCTCCTTCCTCCCCTGGGAGCCTCAGGTTCCAGGTTAGAGGAGGAATAAAGGATGTGGGACAAGCCCTCAGAACAGGGGAAGAGCCCCACATGACCGTCCCTCATGGCCCCAGGTTCAAGGGAAGACAGGCATGCGTGGGAAATGAGGATGGGGGCACACCTGCAGAGCGCCAACAGGATTGCACTCGGACTGCTGAGGGGAGACGGGGGGCTGCACCTCCATGGGGGGGCTCCTGAAGGAAAAAGGGTCCAGGCCAAAGCTGCTGGGGCTGTCCCTTTTGCAGCTCCCCATGAGTCCTAAGCCCTGCTTCGGCGTCCCCATGACCATTTCCCTACACCCCACCGGCAGGCAGCTGTCTGTCCAAACATCCAGCCTGCTTCCTCCCCCTCCCACCCAAGTGAGGTCTCTTCCAGGGCCCAGGCCCACTGAGATTTTTCTGGAACAAAAGATCATCACCTTGCCAGGACAGTGGGAGAGGGGCTGTATATCCAGTCCCTGGAAGCACCTGATGGGACGCACACACAGGACCATCATGTGACCAACTCAGAAGCAAATGGGGCCTGCAAGACCCTCAGACATGGCCAAATATCATCCACGTGGCTATTTAAAAATCATAAATTCCCTTCTGTCCCAAGAGCTTACCAGCTGGTACGAATTCTTCAAGTGCTGGTCCCCAACTATTCCATCCTGTTTACTCTCAGACTTGCTCCTGCCTGACCAGCCTGAGTCCAAAGGCTGGGGGACCAAAAGCCAGGACCCCTTCCTTCCCACCCACCCCCCCGCCCCCTTCAGGCAGTCAGGAAACACAAGATACCTGGTTGGAACAGCAGATGGAACAGGAGTCGTAGCCACTGCAGCAGTAAAAACTGGAATGTCCTCAGGCAGTGAAGAGTCTAGGGGAGAAAAAGAACTTCCCGAGGGGAAGGGGGCCTTTGATTCACACCCATGTGTTGGGTGGGGGGGCGGGGGGGAGGGTAGAGGGTGGGGACCCAGGTCCTCCTGACCTGCCCATCCCCTAAGAAAACTTCTTCCACTTCAGCCAAAGACTCAGGGAAGCTTAACCACCAGCGATCCTTTGCTGCCAAACACTGGATCAAAAAGACTGAGAGAAGGGGAAGGAGGGTCTCTTCCTACTCAAGAAACACGGAGGCTACAAACTCCAATGAACGTGTGGAGGAAGGAGGGACAACGTGCTAGACAGAGGAGGCGTGCTGGGGAGTGGCCCCTCTAGCCTCAGCCTCCGCCCCACACCCTCCCGAGCCTGGGCCCAAACCACAGCCACAGCCCTTTGACATTCCCCCCCCAAGGATCCTTCACAGCAGCAGGAGCCCTGGAAGCATCCAGCTCGTCCAGAGGACACTCTCAGGGAGAGGCCCAGGTTGAGGCGGCTAAGTGCCACCAGGCCAGCCCTACTGGGCAGAGGAGGTGGCCGCACAGGGGCCTGTGTTCCTGGCAGGGCCTCTAGGAAGCCTTGGCTGTTCCTCCCTCACCTGCTGTCCTCCAGGGCCGGCTCCAGCATGCTCCCCCCTTTGAGGTGTTTGAGGGCCACCTCAGCTGCCTTGTGCTTGGCTGCCTTCTTGCTGGGGCCCTGACCTGGGAGAGGGGCGTGGGCAATACTGGACGTCACTGGGAGGACAGAAGAAAAACCAGCATCCCACAGCCTCTCTCCTCACAACTGGAGGGAGTCAACCAAGCCCCACTCACCAGGTGCCCCTGCCCAAGACTGGAAGCGTTACACTAGCTGCTGGAAGGAAGGGCTTTTATCTTCCCAGGAGCTCCCCAAATCAAGTCATGTCGGACATAAACTGCTCCTGAGTTCACACACCTTGGGGTGTGGATTCTTTCCCTGCCTTACTTTCCCCTGGGAAGCACTTTCTTTTCTCTCAATACAGACAGATGACTGCAAAGGTAGAAAGAGGGTAGGCTCTAGAGTCAAGGCCTGGCTCTGCCACTTACGAGGCATGGGACCTTGCACGAGTCGTTGCATCTCTCCGGGTCTCACTTTCCTCATATTCAACATGAGGATACTACCATCTACGTCACTGGATTAGACTGGTTTAAGATTAACTGGGAATTTGGTCAAGCACCTGGAACAGAGACCAGTGCAGCCAACACATACTCCCCCAAATACTTCACTGGGACTTGGGTTTATCTCCCCCTTCTCCTCTAGGATGATGGCAATCTGCCAGAGCACTGTGGCCATCCTGCTTGCTCCTCCAACTCTCCCAAGTCCTACCCACCTCCTCACAGACCCGTTTTCCCAATCCAGACAGTGGCTTTTCCCCCTGAAATCTCTCCTTCCCTCACTGGCCTCAGAGAAGACGACTGGGAAGAGACTCCAAGAAACAAAGCCAGTAGGGCCCTGTGAATGCACACCCCAGCCAGGCTGCCCAAGCCTTCCTCACCAGTGCAGCTGGTGTCGCCAACGGTGACCCGGAAGGTGAAATTAGGCTGGTGGGCTTGGCCCTCGGCTTTGAGAAGGTCGTACACGGGCGTCTTCCCTATTCTGGTCCCATACTCCTGCAGAAGGCTGATCGGGGTCTTGCCCGGGTTGGCTGCCAGCATTTGCTCTATACTGAGGGAGGCGGGAGGCACAGACCCTCATCACACCTCCAACTCTGCACCCACCTGGCCAAGCACTATCAAACCCAGGCACACCATGGGGGACATAGGGTCCAGGGGACCCCGGACAGTACAGCAAACACTAGCTGGATTCAATGTGGAGTAGAGATGCAGGCTGGGAAAGCAGGGTCCACTGCCCCCAGAGCAAGCGGGGAATGCACTGTTCCTGTCTCGGTTAGGGAAGAGGATCCTGTACCCCAGTGCAGGTCGCAAGTGCATGTCCCCTGACACAGTGCAGGCCAGGGACCCGGTACCCACCAAATGCACTGAAGGTCGGGGGCATTAAAGCCCAGTGCCCCAAGTGCAGTCTGGGAACCGGGCCAACCCAAACTATTTAGAGCAGGAGGCAGTGGCCACTGCCGGGATGCATGCCGGGAACCACGGCCCACTACCCCAGTGCTTGCCGGGAACAACCCTCAGGCCAGGTGCATGCTGGGGCCGCGCCGCTAACTCCTCCGCACCGCGCCACGCTTTTCTCCCGGCAGGGATCGGTACGAGGCGGCTCACCTGGGCAGCCCGCAGCCCGTGGTAGTGCCGGAGCCCTGCTCCTCTTCACTCATTCCCACCTCCGTCCCCGCGGGCGCCACCGTGACTGCAGCCTCCACGCGCCCCAATACACAGCCGACGAGCTAGGGCCGGGGCCAAGCCCCGAGTCGCGGCCGGTCGGGCCCGCCGCGGGGCATGCTGGGACATGGAGTCCCCCGCCCACCTGACTCCATGAGTCTCCATCGGGAGGGGAGCTATCCGACCCACAACTCTCCGCGTGGTTTGTCCTGCCAGGCAGCACCGCCTTCTGGGAGGAGCAGAGCCCTCCACTATCGCTTCCCGAACTGAGGGTGGTTATGTGTGTGTGTGTGTGTGTGTTTTAATAGCGTTCCGCCTTTTTTCCGCGTCTCCCCTCCCCGGGGCGGGCATGCGTACTAGTAGAGTGGAAGAGGCTAGAGGCGGGGTGGTGAGGGGTAACTCGAGCACCCGGTCCTTTGAATCCCGAGGAAACTACAAAACCCAGGAGCTCGCGCGCCATATTTGTCGCAGCTGGAGGGGCAGGGTCAGGCGTGCACGGAAAGCTTCGCGGTATAATTGGTTATTTCCGATTGCGCTAACTTGCTCCAGCAGATTGCGATTGGTTACGTTACCTAGAGGGGCGGGGACAAGGAAAGAGTCAGTTCCCCTTGGCCCCGCCTCTTTTCTGAAGAGAGGTTGTGATTGGTCCAGTGGTGAGGCGGCTGTCGGATCCTAGCTCTGCAGGCTCGGAGGATGGGCCTTCCTTACCTGGACGCGGGGAGGAAACTGTTCTTTGCCCCTCAAGCGGTGGAGCAGGCCAAGTCCATCTCAGGCAGTTCCCCCTCAGCGCGCGGCCTAAGCTCCTGGCCCTCGAGCCTTCGTCTCACAGCCTCTGCTTCCTTTTCCTTCACCCCCCTTTCCCTTAATTCTGGCCCGCAGCCTGTCTGGTTTCAGTTCTTTTCTAAAGCCTGTTTAGAGTGTCCCCAGTCAACCTTTTTGCAGCTGTCCAGGAGACCCCCTCTGGGTGCTGAGAATCAGGCTATGGTTGGGACAACAGGATTAGAAGGACTAACGCATGTCGTGGTCTCATTCCTTCTGCTGTGGGTCTTGGGTCTCTCAGCTGAAGAGACAGCAAGAGAGGATTCTGGTCTTTTAAAACGAATCCACCAATCTAGGTGCAGAGCAGAACACGTATTTTTGAGTCCCAGAGCTCCAGTCTCTCCTCCCCAAAGTCTCACGACCACGGAGTCAAAAGATGTAGGGGAAATCTTGTGACCTTGGAGAGAGATCACGAAAATGTCTGAGTCTAATGAGTGTTCTGAGAACGGGTCAGGTAGTGGAGGTCCAGAGGAATCTCAGAATGATAATGAGCAACACCGAAGGGGGACGGGGCACTGAGCTGAGTGGATTCCAATTGGGTAGAACTGGAGTGGTGACAATTAGGGGAAGGAAAGCTGGCAATAGCGGTATGACAAGGGAAGCAATGCTAGAGCTCTGAGCGGGTGTGGGTGGGGGGGGTCCCATGTTGAGGGGCTGCTGTCTAAGGGTGTAGGAGGGAGTTTATAAGGCTGGTCATAGAGGGCTCCTACGGAATCAGCGTAAGGCCCGAGGTGCGACTGCCACCAGACACCGCCTGCAGGGAGGTGAGGGGCCCAGAAGGGCCAGGGAAGAGCCTGGAGTGCGCCGGATGGCAGCAGCAGGCTCCTTTAAGAGGCCGGCGGCTCCAGCGCAGCATCCCCCGCTCAGGGCGTGTCCGTCCCGGGGGGCCAGGGGCGGGGGCCTTGGAAGGAGCGGGAGTTCGAGCCGAGTGGGGACGGGGCTAGGGGTCGGGGGGTGGGGGGAGAAAGCTGGGGCTGACACCCGTGCACCCGGACACCGCACAAGCATCGCCTGTGGCAGCGCCCCGGGTCCGGTCGAGGGCAGCGGGGGGAGGAGAGAAGGAGGAGGAGAAGGAGGAGGAGGCGGGAGCAGCATCCGGAGCCGAGCTGCAGCAGCGCCGCCTTTTGTGCTGCGGCCGCGGAGCCCCCGAGGTGAGAGCCTGGCCGAGTTGGGGGGGGGGGGGGGGGGGGGGTAGAGGGCAGGGATGGGTCCCTGTCCTGGGATCCGGGTGCAGAGGGAGGGTCGGGATGCAGATGTGGCGGGGTGGGGGAGGGTGGCGCGGGGATGCTGAGGCTGTGGGGCGGAGGAACTGGGGACCTGGACCCGACGTCTGTGGTGATGGGAAGGAGGGGAACGGAGCGGAGGGACGCCGCGGCCCAGCTTGGAGACGAAGGGCCTCTAGAGCTGGAAAGGACCGTATGGGGTGGGGGTGGGGGAGATGATTGGGGGACAGACTTAAAGGACAGCGGACAAGAGAACGTCCTCCTCTCCTCCCACTCATCCTCCAGAAGGGGAAGAGGGAAGGAGGAGGAAGACTTTGGGTCCCTCAAGGAAGGAAAGGAAGGACGGGGGCCTGATGCGCCCACCGTCCACCTCCCCACCACCCCCACTCCCACACTCGGCCCACTGCACCTGAGGGTTATAGGCTGAGAGCACCTGTGCCTGGATGCCCAGGTGATGGTCCTCCTCCCCTTCCCTCTGATGCCCCTAATTGCCTCCAGCTGTGGCATTCACCTTCTCCATCCAGCTGTTGCTTCCTCCCCTCCCCCATTCATTTGTGGCTTTCTCCCTCTTTCTCACCTCCTGTGTCTCCCCTAACCCACTTCCCCAGCCCAGGCCTTTCAGGAACCTCCTCCCTTTCCCCCCAAACATTTCTCAAACTCCTGGGCTTAAAAATAAGCAAGAATCTGTTCCACACAGTTGTGACTCCTGATAACCATGGTGTTGGCTGAGGAGCGGGAAGAGAAGGGGGTCAGAGGCTCTATAGCTAATGGACGGAAATCGGTGGGGTGCCCCTGAGCATAGAGGGAGGAGTCCCGCCTTTAGCGACTTTAACTCTGCACCTGCTCCCTCTTGGGAGGAGAGTGGGTGGGTGGCCCTCAACCAAGAGGCAGTGTGCTTGAGGTCTATGCCTCGCCCAGAGTCCTCTTGGCCACAGCAGTGCCTCCCTCCAAATAACATTCCCAATCAACTCGTGGGTTCGACTCCATGGCTCTGGGAGCTCTGATTTTCAACTTGAGGGTCATACCAAGGGAAGGCGAGCACAAGGGATTCAGGAAGGAAAGGGCTCAAGCGCTCCCTGGCCTTCCTGTCCAGACAGCAAAGTTCCCCAGAGCTTCATTCAGGGCCTGCTCTCTCCCATCTCACGCTTCAGGCAGGCCGAAATCACTTGCCCTCTCAAGCCTGCCACTCATCCATTCTCACAGTGGGCACTGAGGTGATGCTGGGGAGACCAACAGCGTGATACCCCAACTCCAGCACCCATGAAAACACAACTAAATACCCATCCCCGGATCAAAGCCCATTATGGGCAGAGGAGGCAAGAAGTTTAAGTGAGGACTGGCTTGGACGTCCTGCGTGTCCTTACAGCTGAGGGTGACAGAAACCCTCTCAAAACCAGGTGGTGTTTCCCAGTCCTTCCCCTGGAAGTAATAATGTGGTCATCTGGCTTTGCCAGGAAGAGGACCCTAAGTCCTAGTACCCACCGCCCCAGACTCACCCAGTGGCTTCTCACGTGTGGCCCTACCTCTCTCTTGCCTGGGCCCAGAAAGAGGAAGGGACTAGGGAGTCAACCCCTCCAGGAGCCCCTCCCTGGGCAGAAGGAGGATACTGTGGAGATGGGCCAGCAGGCCCCACGAGGGCTTCAGGAGGGGCTAGTCCCAGAGACTGGTCCGTCTGCTTCATGTGCTCCCAGAAGTACCAGGGTCATCTGTGTGTTGGGGGAAAGGTGACGTGAGGAGGCAGGGACACTATCGTAGAGGCCACTCAGGATCATCCAGGATAAAAAGCCATTGTTCTTTGGTTCTGTCTTTCTTTGCTCTCCTTTTTTCCCTCGTGTTTGCCTACCTCTCTTTCCACCTGTACCCTCTCTGCTGCAGACGAGGAAAAGGGGAAGAAGGGAATCACATTTATAAAAAATCTGCCACTGCTTGTTAGGCACTTTCCGCATGGCTAATGTTTATGGGAGCTTCCTGTGTGCGAGGTACTGGGCTAGGAACTTTATTTGTATTCTCTTCCTAGCGTCAAAAACAAGACTAAGAGTTGGGTAGTGTTATCATCATCTCTATTTTAGGGATGAGGAAACTGGGGGCCCCTGGGTGGCTCAGTGGTTGAACGTCCGACTTCAGCTCAGGTCATGATCTCAGGGTTCATGGGTTCGAGCCCCACGTCAGGATCTGCACTGGCAGCACGAAGCCTGCTTGGGATTCTGTCTGTCCCCTCCTCTCCCTGCCCTTCCCCTGCTCGCACTTTCTCTCTCAAAAATGAAAAAAACATTTATTAAAAGCAAAAAAAGTCATCTGTTCAAAGTCTGAAAAGCAGTTAGTGGCAAGAGCTTAGGTCTTGAACCCGGGCCTGCTGCCCCAGGCCTGTCTTCTTAGCCACCACGTTGTATACTGTGGCACCACTCTGCCCTTTCGGAGAGAAGAAACAGGTTTGTTCAGAAGTCTCTTACTCCAGGTTGCCCACCTGGTCCAGAGCAGAGACAGGACCTCAACCAAGCCTCTCTGATTCTCAGGCCACCCACCCTCCCTGGATAGCACACTGTCCCAAGTTAGATGACAGGAATGGATGAGCACTCTGAATTTTTATTTCCTCATTTTCAATTCAAAATCGATTTTTTATTATTTTATTTCTTTAAGTTTATTTATTTGTTTTGAGAGAGAACAAATGAGCAGGGGAGGGGCAGAGAAAGGGAGAGACAGACTCCCAAGCAGGCTCCATGCTATCAGCCCAGAGCCCAATATGGGGCTCAAACTCCCCAACCGTGCGTGAGATCACGACCCAAGCCGAGATCAAGAGTCGAACGCTTAACCGACTGAGCCACCCAGGTACCCCAATTTGTTATTATTTTAGAAATAATTCAAAGTTATTACTGAAATATTAGAAAAAATCGGTAAGTCACAAGAGAAAAATAAAAACACCCACAATCCCCCCTACTTAGAAACTGTTACACTTTGGTATCTGTCCTTCCAGATCAATCAATCGATCAATCTGTCTTTCTTTCTTTATTTCTTTATTATTTTTTGTCTTCCACATCTTTTTAAATGTACACCCCCACTCAGGAGCTATTTGTTTGAATGTGCTGAACTTCTTCCAGGTCCACCTGAGGGCCTGAGTAGGAGGGACCCTGTGGCCCTTCATACCTTGCTCCTACCCCTCCCTCCCCTTCGCTTCTGACCTCACAGGGTAGGGTTGAGGGGTGATCCTGGGCCACATTGGCCAGGGGTTGAGTATGGAGTGCAGGCCTTCTCCCTTAGCCGAGAGGGGAGTGGAAAGGTAGGCTTTGCAGAGGAAGGACTGAGGATCTGGAGGGGCAGTGGCTGGGGACTCTAGCACACCACTGCCATTGTGACCTGCTTTCCCTGGAGCCTGAAGTCAAGATTTGTCCTGGGGAAGTAGAAGGTCAGAGACCAAGTCTCCCTTTTTCTGGTCAGACGGAAGAGATGGCCTCTCCAGAATCCACAAAGAGAGACCTGGTGGCCAGCTAACCAGGAAGACAAAGCCAGGAGCCAGGCACTGTGTTCAAGGCATTCCCCCACATCATCTTAACCCATCCCCCCACCCCATAAGATAGGGTTGGGAGTCTTGGAGGGATTATGGTCTTTAACTGGTGGCAAAACTGAGGTTCTGGCTCTGATCTCTCCAAATCCAAAGTTGGCTCCTTTTTCCTAAACGGCCCTGCCACCTCCCCCAGCCCTGTCACTGCCCAGCCCACTGGAAGAAGAGGTGGTGGCAGCTAGGGGGTCTCAGGGCTTGACCTGTATATGGCCCCGGGTGGGGGGGGAAACGGCTGGATTTAGAGGTGATCCCCAGTGTACCCCAGGTTCTCAGAGGGAGACATTTCCCCCTCATGCAGGTATTGAGAAAGCTGTAGTTCTTTCCCTGTGTGAAGAACTTTGTATTCAAAATTTAGAAAAACAGCTGCTGCCAGTGGCCAGGAGGCAAGGTCAGGAGAGGTCGTAGTCCCTTACCCTGTCAGGAGCTCCAAAGCCTGCAGAGGTGGAACTAGCGTCCCAACATCTTGGGTCTCCTTTCCCTGCGAAGACCTGCCTTCCCACCCCCACTGGAGAGAGCCGGGGAGTCTTCCTTTTATTCTTGAGTGCACAACCAGGTTCAGGACAGGGGTGAGTGCTCAGTGTGAAAGCCCGCAATTTAGACAGATGGCCTTGCCTCTCCACCGAGCCCCCAAGACTGCCAGACATGCAGTTTGGCCTTGAGATTGTGCTGTTAGAACAGGACATTACAGGAAAGAACTCAAAGGGTTCCCTGGCCACAAGCCTCCAGCACCTCAGATGGGAGACTCCAGGAGGAAGAATAAATGGGGGGACCTCCCTGCCCCCATCCCCACCACAGGCTCCTGAGGGGGCACTCTGGGAATCACCAGCAAAGCAGAGGATCTGGTAGCTGAAACTGAATTAGGACCTCCCAGGGTGTCCGGAGAGCCTCTTCCCCTGGCGGATGTATAGTTTAGGGACCACTCTGTCCCCTCACCCAATCTGGAGTTCTGCACAGTAAGCACTTGGTAAATATGGTTGACAAAATGACAGAGATATCCACCCCCTCCTGTCACATCCCTACCCTCCCCCCATAATTGATGCATAATTGATGGCTAGGGAGACAGCTCCCCTCCCCCAGGGTGACTGAAATGTCTAGGCCAGGGGCTCCAAGCCCGTGATCTGCCCCCAAAGCCCTGGCGCCAAGGCCCAGCTGGGGGGGGACAGTGGGACACAGCTGGCAGGTTGGAGATAAAGGAAACCGTGAGGGGGTGTGTTGGGAGAGGAATCTCCAGTTGACTGCAGCTCCCTGGGGGCTGCACTTCCCCTTACTCCTTCAGGTCAGTCTGGATGGGCCACATTAGTCAAACAGGATGGGGGCTGGCCTCAGGAACCTGGCTAGACTCCCTCCTTCTCCCTGGGTCCCATCTCGTACTTCGGGTACTCCCACCGCCCTAAAGACAAACAGGTGAAATGGCTTCTCTCTCCGTCTCCCCAGTTGCTAGTCCTGGATACCAGAGGGGCCTCTGGGGAAGCCTGGTGACCTGGAGGGAGGCTTGGCGGCAAGTGTCTGAGCATTGTCATCCTAGTGGCCAAACACCCTGCGAGGGCTGAAAACTTCCTTTCAAAACCTAGGTGTTGTGCCTAGTCAAGGCTCAGCTTCTAAATAGGAAAGAACTGGGAACGGCGCAGATGGTCTCCGCGTTTTCCAGTTATTTCTCAGCTACTTTTCCTCAGCGTCCTCTCTGCTTTTCACATCCAGTTGTTCAGTCCATCCTTCCCAGATTTGATTCTGCCTGCGCTTCGCTCTGTTTCAGTCTCTGTGAATCTCTCAGCTCGTCCCTCCCTCCCTGGGTGTGCCTGTGGCCCTTTCTGTGTCCGTCTCCCTATCTCCCCATCTCCTGCTTTCTCTGTGGCACTGCACCCCCGATGCCAACCCAAGTCGGCTCTCCCTCCTCTCGGTGCCCCGGCTGAATATTTGTCTGCATGACGGGTCAAGGGAGGTATGCGAAGGAGGGGAGCACGCAAGAGGCCGGCGGAGGGCACCGGGGTCCGTCCCCGCAGCCCTCCAGGTAATCGGCACATGGGCCTGCCCGGGTCAGGGGCGGGGCCCAGGCGCGGCCCCGCCCCCGCCGTCCCCGCTCACGTGACTCTGGGCTAATCTTGTCCTGGTGACTTCACACGCCGCCTCGGGCCCAGTCGTCATGGTTACGCCGCAGCGCCCAGCGCTTCCCCCAACCCGCTGTGTCCCCTCCCCTTCCCCGCCCGGACCCCCTCCTTCCGCCGCCGGGCCCCCGCCTGGTCCCAGCCACGCGCCCCGCGCCACGTGATGGCCGGGAAGGAGGTCGGGAAGGGGGAGGGGGCGCCGGGGCCGTAACCCCTTCGTCCCCGCCTCGAAGGGCCCTCGTTGGGGCTTCCCGCGGGACCTGCCAGCGGCCCAATCCCTCCTCCCCTCCTCGCTGGGCACCTGCCCGGCGGGAGGGCTTGGGGGGCACAGGCGAGAGCCCTCGGGTCCTGCAGAGTAAATCCCCGGCTTGTGTTTGTCTTTGGCATTGCAGTGTGCATCTAACCCCTCCGAGGCGCCGATAGCTTGTAGCATATGTTGAGGATTGAGAGGCTGGGTCTGTGACTTCAGCTTTCTGAGCCTCAGTTTCCTGAAGAATATAAAGGGACCAATGGTAACGGCTCCTTCCCTGGGTGGTGGCGAAGAGCCAGGGAGCTACTGAGTACGTGGTGTAGGGACGGTCTTGAAGACGACCGTCCTGCCAGCGCACCTGATTCCTGGCGAAGCCCTGGGATCCCGTGCGCGAAAGCTAGGGGCTCTCCAGGAGTCCAGGCTCTCAGAGGAGCCAGACACGCCCGAACACACCGTGCCTCCAGGATAATGGGAGCCATGACGGAGGAAGCACGGGGGGGGGGGGGGGGGGGGGGGGGGGCTGTGCCAGCCCCAGAAGGGACATGAACTCAGAGTGGCGGGGAGAGGGAGGAAGAAGACTTTGAGGATGGAGATTTGGAGAGATGGGGCTTGAGAAGAGAAGGCCTGGGGGCGGAGCTTGAGCCTCTTCCTGGCTAAGGCACCCTGGGCAGATTATCCAATACCTCTGTCACTAGGGGTGAGTTTCATTTTGAGGATTAAATGAGTTAATGCGCCTACTGACAGAGGCTAACATACATAGGAAGCCTTCCATTAGCCGTTATTATTAGATGTCCTGGCACAAAAGCCCAACGGTATCCTGGTATCAGGCACAGTTCTGTATGGCCCGGGTACCAACAGCAGTGGGAGAGGAGGCTGGGGAGGGACCAGAGCGTGGAGATGAGGCTAGGCTGCTGGACCAAGGGCAGTGAGGGTCACTAAAGGGTTTGAAACTGAAGAGGGGGTCCTGGCCAATCTGTGTTTTAGAAAGATCCTTGAAAGGGCTGGTGGAAAATGAAGCAGGGGGAGCCAAGAAAGTATAGACTACGAGTCAGTTCTGGGCTAAGTGACGCAGCTAACGAGGCCCGAACTAAAACAGTAATGTAGGACTCAAGAGAATAGAATGGCACTGGGTCAGCTTTACAGATGGCCAGATTCAAGTAGGAACCACCTGAGGTGCTTGTTACATATGCAGGTTCTAGGCCCACCCCACACCCAATGAAAAAGTCCTTGAGAGGCCTGGAAACTTGTTACAAGAGCTGAGGCCATCCCAGGTGCCAAACCTCTAGGTCTATCTGTGTCATCATCCAGTCACCCCTTTTTATGTGTGGATTCCTGTCCCTCCTCGCCCGTTGTGATTCCGAGGCTCTGGTGCAAGGGTTCGGGGAGGACCCTATTCTGAGGAACAGTTAGAGGATCCCTGTCCTCAGGAATCCTCACATCTCGTGATTTGTTAGCTCACTGGAGGTGGAGGGAGACAAGACCAGGGCTCCAGCTGTCAAGCTCTGTGCAGGTTTGGGATAGGTTGAAGAATTCGCTGTGCCTGAGTGAGAGCTCGCTTACCCCTTTGTACCGTTGGAGAAATTGAGGCCCAGATCCAGTTTACCCAAGGTCACACAGCCAGGAAGTGGCAAAGGCTAGAATTCAGATTTTTTTTTTTTTTTTTTTTTTTTTGGTTTAATGGTTACTTTTTAAATAGCACCTGGTTACAAATTGGGACACATCTCCCCTGTCTGGAAAGCTGGTCCTTGGTTTGGGCAGCTGGGGATGGGAATGGAGAAAGAGGAAAGGAGACGGGGCCTTCTGTAACCACCCCCCTGGGGGAGCAGCAGATCAGGTGGCAGTGCTAAGGGGGGTGAAGCAGTAGGCAACCTCGTTCTGACCCTGCTTCTGTACCTGCTCTGGGTCCACCTTTGCCCCCAGCTGTGTGTGTCCCCCCCCCCCCCGCCCCCGTCGGGGACAGGAGAGCTGATTGGTTGCGGGCTTCACTTACTGGCGAGGCCCGGGTGTGTACCCGTGAGCCCTGGAGAGGGAGACCCAGATGGGAGCCCTGAGGGTGCCTTGGGATGACTCTCACCCGAGTTTAGTGTCCCTGAGAGGCCTCGGCTGTTTCACGTGTAAGTACATGAGCGGGAGCCCCGGGTGCAGCACCGGTATGTGGGAGGCCCAGGAACGTCATCGAAGAGTGCCTGAGCGTCACCCGCCTGTGCCTCAGTGCGAGGGAGATCTAAGTGTGTGCCTACTGTGTGCTACGGTTGAGACTCAAAACATGCATGCCTGAGAGACCTTTATGTGACCTGTGTGTGTGCATGGGAGCTCCAAGTGGAAGAAAAATGAGCTCCGGAGGGGACTTTCAGTAATCTTACAAGGCTAAGGGAACTAGTCTGTGACCAGAGTACTTGAGTTTCAGACCTATCTTACCAGTATGTACATACCTGAGTGGGGCTGTTACCTGTGTCTGCTTGAAAATGATACTCAGGTATGTTACTAATAGATGCTTGAGAGCCAGTTTGTGGATAGGGTTCCTTAGAGGGGTCCCAGGTGAAACGTGGAGGGTACCCGAGGGCGAGGGAGGCTGAGTGTGGTTTCCAGGAGGGCTGTGGTGAGCCCAGATCCCCCACCCAGCCTCCCTGCCTCTGGGGTGAGCGTTCCAAGCTGGCGCACCTCGGGCCCACCGTCCCTCCTTCCTTTGTTTCCATAGGGCCCACCGCCGGCCACCACACCGGGGCCCAGAGGCCATGGCCTGCCTCCACGAGACCCGCACACCCTCCCCTTCCTTTGGGGGTTTCGTGTCCACCCTAAGTGAGGCGTCCATGCGCAAGCTCGACCCAGACACTTCCGACTGCACCCCCGAGAAGGACCTGACGCCTACCCAGTGTGTACTTCGAGATGTGGTGCCGCTCAGCGGGCAGGGTGGGGGCGGACCCAGCCCCTCCCCAGGCGGAGAGCCACCCCCCGAGCCTTTTGCCAATAGTGTCCTGCAGCTTCACGAGCAGGATGCAGGGGGCCCAGGGGGAGCCACTGGGTCCCCTGAGAGTCGGGCGTCCAGAGTTCGAGCAGATGAGGTGCGGCTGCAGTGCCAGAGTGGCAGTGGCTTCCTGGAAGGGCTCTTCGGCTGCCTGCGCCCCGTCTGGACCATGATTGGCAAAGCCTACTCCACCGAGCACAAGCAGCAGCAGGAAGGTAGGCCGCGTCTTCGCGGGGGCCTGTCTCACCGAGATCTGTGGGCCCTCGCCGCCTCATCACCTGATGACCCTTTGCTTCCCCGAGCCCAGCCACGGCCCCTTATCCGTCCACCAGCCGCCGACTTCCCTGCCTCGTAGGATGCCCGTCTGTTCCCACAGCGGGTCCCCCAAACCTAGTCTTCTTGGTCTGCTTTGGCTGCTTTTCAGCCTCGGCCGCCCTGAGTCACTTCGGCCGGCCCAGCGCTTTCCCCCCGCCTGCCCGTCACAAGGCCGAGTGTGGCTTTCTCTGAGCCTTGTGGCACTGTGCCTCCTGTTCACAGACCTTTGGGAGGTCCCCTTTGAGGAAATCCTGGATCTGCAGTGGGTGGGCTCAGGGGCCCAGGGCGCTGTCTTCCTGGGGCGCTTCCACGGGGAGGAGGTGGCTGTGAAGAAGGTACGGGACCTGAAGGAGACTGACATCAAGCACCTCCGAAAGCTGAAGCACCCCAACATCATCACCTTCAAGTAAGGGCCAGGGCAGGGGCCACTCTGCTGTGGGCAGGGACCTGCCTGGGCAGCAAGGATCAACTCCACCTTTTCCTAGAGACGATGCCCGAACGGGCTGGGTGGGAACGGGGGCTCCAAGTGTGAATCAGGGGAGTGCTGGGCTGGCTGAGGCCCTCACACCGCCGTTTGGCCCCCAGGGGCGTGTGCACCCAGGCTCCCTGCTACTGCATCCTCATGGAGTTCTGCGCCCAGGGCCAGCTGTACGAGGTACTGCGGGCCGGCCGCCCTGTCACCCCCTCATTGCTGGTTGACTGGTCCATGGGCATCGCCGGTGGCATGAACTACCTGCACCTGCACAAGATTATCCATAGAGACCTCAAGTCCCCCAAGTGAGTAAGCAAGCACGCACAGAGAAGCTGGTGCGCATGGTCTCCTGCAGGTGACCCCACCTCTTAGCGTAGCCGTGTCCCAGCTTCCAGACCCTGTCCTAAGCTCATGTGGCCGTCTCAAAAACCCCTCTCAAATGACAGTCCTGTCTCGGGAGGGCCGTGGCAAGCCCCCTACCTCTGGGTGTCCCAAGGGACTTCACATAGGAAGTTAGCTGCTGCAGCTAGATGAGGTGCGGAGGGGCCTGGACCCCAGCTGACTACGATCTTTACCAGCATGCTAATCACGTACGACGATGTGGTGAAGATCTCCGATTTTGGCACTTCCAAGGAGCTGAGTGACAAGAGCACCAAGATGTCCTTTGCAGGGACAGTAGCCTGGATGGCCCCTGAAGTGATCCGCAATGAGCCTGTGTCTGAGAAGGTCGACATCTGGTGAGGGCCAGGTTGAGGACTGCGACTGGCAGGTGGCCAGCCCCGGGGAAGGAGGGAGCTTCGGGGGCCTGAGGCAAGGAGAGGAGCCTGACAGCCAGGGCCTCTGGAGGGAGCCCCTCCCAAGGGATGTCCCCTCTTATCTATCCCCAGGTCCTTTGGTGTGGTGCTGTGGGAACTGCTGACTGGAGAGATCCCCTACAAAGACGTGGATTCCTCAGCCATCATCTGGGGCGTAGGAAGCAACAGTCTCCATCTGCCTGTGCCCTCCAGCTGCCCGGACGGCTTCAAAATCCTGCTTCGCCAGTGCTGGTAAGGGTGGCCTGGCAAAGCTGGGAACACAGGGTTGTTGCTGATGATTAGCCAGCACCTAGGACCCAGGCATCCCGACCCAGAATCCTGAACACAGAAAAAGGGACAGACCTCCCTCATATGGCTTTCCAAGGCCCCTGGATTCAGGGCACGGGTCAAGGGGACTGCAGTTTCCAGCGGAGTGTTGCTGGACTGATCCAGAACCTGCGAGGGTACAGTAGATCGCGCAATGCAACACTGAGCTAGTGGCATCCTCGTCTGTAAAACAGGGCCACCATCCAGAGCTGCTCTGGTGCGCCTGCGAAGGGCAGGCACGGCTGCCCAGCATGGGGGTTTGAGCCTCAAGTTGGCCGCCCTAGAACTCAGGAAGGAGGAGGGCCTTGGACTCCCATTTGGGACCTAGACTCTGAAGGGAGGGTTGAAGATTTCTAATCTTTGGTTAACCATTTCCCACAGTAGGTTTCTTTTAATGGAATGAACTCAGAAAAAGGTGTTTTGGCAAACAAGTTGGAAAACAGGATTAGATAGGCTTCCTTACTGCGGGACTTTTGTCATAGAGTACATTCTAGGATTCTCCAGGACGTGCTTTGGAAAAGGATGCCCTCGTTCCTTTCTGGTCTTCCCTGAAATAATCCCTTTGTCTCCTCCAAACTCCATTCCCTCCAGGAACAGCAAGCCACGAAATCGTCCATCATTCCGCCAGATCCTGCTGCATCTGGACATAGCCTCAGCCGACGTCCTCTCCACACCCCAGGAGACTTACTTTAAGTCCCAGGTGTGCTATGGGTGGAAAAGGAATACCTCAACTCCTGCCCTGTGGGGAGGCGGGGAAGGGCCGAGACCCCATCTTGACCAGTCCTACGCCTACTCCCCTCTTGCTCCTGGTCTGTGACAGGGCAGCACCTGTATAGGCTTCCTACAGGTGTGAGGTCGGTCCCTCACCCCTCATTGTCTGTCCACCCCCTAGGCAGAGTGGCGCGAAGAAGTAAAGCTGCACTTTGAAAAAATTAAGTCAGAAGGGACCTGTCTGCACCGCCTAGAAGAGGAGCTGGTGATGCGGAGGCGGGAGGAGCTCAGGTGTGTGCCTGTGTCTGGGAAGGGGACACCTTCTGTCTGGACAGCAGGGACCGTGGACCAGTTCCCAGAGACTGGGACAGATTACGGCACCAGGTGACGCTAGGTCACCCGGGAGACCCTTCTGCCTGTTTCAGACACGCCTTGGACATCAGGGAGCACTACGAAAGGAAGTTGGAGAGAGCCAACAACCTGTACATGGAACTTAATGCCCTCATGCTGCAGCTGGAGCTCAAGGAGCGGGAGTTGCTCAGGTAACCGCGTGCTCCCCGTGCACCAGATCTCCAGTCTTCGTGGAGCAGTGTGTGACGCAGTGAACCTCTTGAGCCTGGGTCCCCCTTTCTGACCACATGCCCAACTGAGGTGTCTGGTCTTTAGGAGGGAACAAGCTTTAGAGAGGAGGTGCCCAGGTCTGCTGAAGTCACACCCTTCCCGAGGCCTCCTGCATGGGAACACGATGGAGAAGCTCATCAAGAAGAGGAACGTCCCACAGAAACTGTCACCTCACAGTAAAAGGTGGGACCAGAGTTCACAAGTGCCAAGGTTTAAGAATGGTAGGGGGAATGCCGGAGGCATGGGTAGAGGTCAAGGAGGCCAGGAAGATTGATCTATAGGTGGGGAGATGTGCTTCGTACTACCCAAGGTTAGGGAGGGCTTTCAGTGAGTCAATTTGTGAATCTCAGACTTGTACTTTTTCCCTCTTCCCCCAGGCCAGATATCCTCAAGACTGAATCTTTGCTACCTAAACTTGATGCTGCCCTGAGTGGGGTGGGGCTTCCTGGGTGTCCTAAGGGCCCTCCCTCGCCAGGACGGACTCGCCGTGGGAAGACTCGTCACCGCAAGGCCAGCGCCAAGGGCAGCTGCGGAGACCTGCCTGGGCTTCGTGCAGCTTTGCCGCCCCATGAACCTGGGGGACCAGGAAGCCCAGGGGGGCTAGGAGGGGGACCCTCAGCCTGGGAGGCCTGCCCTCCAGCCCTCCGTGGGCTCCACCATGACCTCCTGCTACGAAAGATGTCGTCATCGTCCCCGGATCTGCTGTCAGCAGCACTGGGAGCCCGGGGCCGAGGGGCCACGGGGGGAGCAGGGGATCCTGGCTCACCACCTCCAGCCCGGGGAGACACCCCGCCGAGTGAGGGCTCAGCACCTGGTTCCACCAGCCCAGATTCACCTGGGGGAGCCAAAGGGGAGCCACCTCCACCAGTAGGGCCTGGTGACGTAGGGCTGCTGGGAACTGGAAGGGAAGGGACAGCGGGACGGGGAGGAAGCCGGGCTGGGTCCCAACACTTGACCCCAGCTGCACTGCTGTACAGGGCTGCTGTCACCCGAAGCCAGGTAAAGTATGGGGTGGTTCCTAAGCTCTTTCCCTTTCCTTGTTCTCCCTGGGACCCCCAATCCGTAACTCATTTCCCATATTAGGTTTTCATCTTAAACCATTCCCTACTTAACCCTTATGACTACGTTCCCTCCTCGAGTCCTTGCTGACCTCGTCTTTTGACCACAGTCCCCTCATCTCTCCTGTAGAAACGTGGCATCTCATCAGAGGAAGAGGAAGGAGAAGTGGACAGTGAGGTAGAGCTGACATCGAGCCAGAGGTGAGCGACACAGTACAGGAGGCAGTGACAGGGTCTTGCTTCTTGGGCTGCAAGGCATGCTCACTGTAGCCCCTGCCTCCCCAACATACAGGTGGCCTCAGGGTCTGAACATGCGCCAGTCACTATCCACCTTCAGCTCAGAGAATCCATCTGATGGGGAGGAGGGCACAGCCAGTGAGCCTTCCCCCAGTGGCACACCTGAAGTTGGCAGTACCAACACGGATGAGCGGCCGGATGAGCGGTCTGATGACATGTGTTCCCAGGGCTCAGAAATCCCACTGGACCCACCTGCTTCAGAGGTGGTTCCTGGCCCCGAACCCAGCTCCTCATCCATCCCACACCAGGACCTACCCAGAGGGGAGCAGGTAAGTCACAGAAACAGCTAGGTATTAAGGGGCAGATGCTTAGTCATTTGGGATCTACTGGGTAAACAGGAGCAGAGGCCAGAAAGCTAGGTATTTAGCCTCCAAGTCACTCAGCAGCTGAGCCCAGTTCCCTCCCTATCAAAGAGCAAACATCCACATGGTAGAATTTGAGAGGCCCTAGGATAGAGCACATAGTATGGTTAGTAGGTTAGCAGCGTTGCTTGTATGTATAAATTGCAGCCAAGAGCAATCCTGAAACCAGGAGTCTGGTGCCTTGGTAATGGCCTGAGCAAAGATCTGAAGCAGTGAAGTCTGAACTGCTGGCTGTTACAGAAACCTCAGTGAAGGATCTTGAAGGAATCTATTTTCTTTGTAATGCCAAGAGATGCTGAGCCTCACTTCACTGCATTTCTACTCTTCACAGGGCCCTCCCAATTCTGAGGACTCAGACTGTGACAGCACTGAACTGGACAACTCCAACAGTGGTGAAACCTTGCAGCCTCCAGCCTCTCTCCCTCCATGAAAGCCACTCTTATTCCTGTACATAGAGAAATATTTATATAAATAATATATAAGCGCCACATAATCAACAGAGAAAGATGGGGCTGTCCCAGCCTTAAGTCAGGCTCAAGGGAGTCTGACCCCTGACCAATTCACCTGAAACTCTAGGGATACTGGCAGCTGTGGAAGTGAAGGACAAGCACTACCCTAGAGCTGTGGGTGCGGGCAAACTGGCCCCTTCCTGCTTCACCCCATTATGTTCAGCAAGCGGTAAGGCAATAGAAAAGCCAGACTTGCCTCTTATGTTCCTCTATACTCTTTCCCCCCTGACCCTGGGGAGGAGGAAAGGGAGCCACTTAGACTGCACTTTTTTTTTCCCCCCGTTTACTCTGTTTACACGTTTTGCACTTGGGAGGAGGGAGGCTAAGGCTGGGTCCTCCCCTCGGAGGTTTCTCAGGTGGCAATGTAACTAATTTCTTTGTCCCTCCATTTCTCTGCCCAAGCCCTGGCTTAGGGCCTAGGGGGAGTTTAGGAGATTGTGAAAGCATGTGATGGCTCAGGCTGAAGAAATGGGATGTTGTTTTAAGTCCCTGCTTTTATCCTGGTGCCTGATTGGGGTGGGGACTGTCATATTGTAACCCCTGTGAAAAATCTTAAAATATAACCACTCCATGCAGGCCCAGCTGTTGAGGGTTTTTTTGATGAATGTATGGGGTAGTACACATGGTCAAGTAGGAGCCTTAGGCTTCATACATTATCTGAGGACTCTGGACAAGTTACAAGTTATTCCCTCCTTTTATGTGTTTTTTTTTTTTTTTTTTTTTTTACTAAATGAACATCACTTAAAGTTCCAACCTTCTAAAATTATCTGCAAAAATGGGAACAGGTACATCTTTCTAAAGGACTTTAGTAAAAGGACAGAAAATGTTACAACACCCATTTTTATGAAGAGAACTGTAAATGAATAGTTATTCAAAACAGGAAAACTGGTCTTTTAGCTTGGCCGACAGGACAGACATGCCCAGCCACCTGAATCCCAGTCAGACATGCATCCAACTGCTTCCGAAGTATGCATGTGCATCCTTCCTTCCCCACCCCACCGCCCATCCAGTGGAAGTGCTTGCCTACTCTCTGCAGACAAGTCCTAGGAAAATGTAACCCCCAAACTTTCGGACAAAGGGCACACAACCAGCTTGCAACAGCTATTAGGTCACTTTGCAATGAAGGCTCAAGGGAACACTGGATCAAGGGCTACAAAAAAAAAGATGGAGTGGTAAAACAGAAGAAAACATCTTAACTGGAATAAAGCCTTCTATTCAAAACCCAAGCAGGGTCCTTGTCCTTTGAGGCATAAGAGGTGCAAAGAGAACGGCAAGACAACAGGAATAAAACCCACATGAATCACTGTGGCATCCAGTTTCTATTCACAAAGAAAAAGCTCCAGTCCATCTTTTAATTTTTTTGAAAAATTCCTGACATTACAGAACTAAACTGAAATGTATTAATATTCCACTCTTACATTTCCATGACAAACAGAAAAAAAAAATTCATGAGCCAAAAAAAGGGGGGAGGGGAGAAGCTTATAAAACTAAATATGGATCTCAGCATTAACAGCTGAACAGAGAAAGGAATTAAAACGCTTTAATTAAAAAATCACGAGTGGATGATAAAGTGTGTAGAAACTGAAAATTTACAAACTATTTAAAACCTGGAATCGCTGACTGTTCAGAAACTACACAGATGGATCATGGGTGGTGGTGAACAGCAGAAAGGGATTATGGATGAATCTGCATTGTTCTAGCTGCTCCCCATGCCACCCGTCTCCGAGGAAAGCCTGTAACACAAAAAATAAACAACTCAAATTAGTTTTCTGAATGCCCAGCTGCACCTCACCTCCAAGAACGGTTAGCCTAGTTGGTGAGATGTGAAGGAGTACATAGTGTTTCAATATCAAGGGAGACGTTTAAAGATTTGTTGGATTGGTACTTGGTACCAGGATCCTGTAACCCCTGCAATCCAAGCTTCCTGAGCCAAATTACCTCAGAACAGAAGGAAACAGACTCTGTTACCAACTGTGGGTGTTCTTCTAATGATGCTCTTTGGAATATTTGTGGGAGATGTTAAATGCTTTCCAAAAATATGCCACACACTAAAACCTCCTCTTACAGGGTCACAATACACAGAAGCAACTTTTCTTTCTTTACTGAGCTTATTTTAGCTCCTCCCAAGCTACTGGTAGAAAGCAGCTTAGGAAACATTTATCTGAAAGTAGCTTCATGAGGCTAATGTTGAAACATCAAAAAAGGCTTCAGCCCTGGGGTTTTTCTAGCACTGTGAAGGTTATTCCTATTAAGAAAATCCTAAACGCTAGGAGATGTTAAAAGAACAGCAAGTAAATATGGGTCAAGAATTATACCCAACCCATAGTTTTCAGGACTTAAAAAAAGCAGAAGCCAACATGTTTCAACAACTCCCTAGTTCATTCTAGAAGCTCCGAAAACCTGTTGTTTCCTTAAGCTAAATTCTCCATCCAAACATACCCAGCTACGATGCCTTCTGTCTCAAAAATATCATTTGAGGTCCTGGAACCCAATTTTGGGCTCTGATGGAAAAGTAAGCATTTAGTCTGCTTCACTGATTACTGCACAGTCAGCAAGTCTTAGCTCCCACTTTGAACAGAACTATATGTGTAACAGTTTCAATTCCTAAATTTAGTTCATAAAAATCTTTAACTGTCATAACCTATTTGTGGTATCTAGTCAAAAGAAAATGAATGGTATTTTGTCCTCTCCATCCCTTCCACAACAATGTAAAGCCAAAGGCTGGTCCGAAGGGGGGACGGGGGTGATGAGGACACCCAAGATCCAGGAAACAGGTCAACTACAAACTGTATTTAATTTTATATCTGAAATTGTATTTCTACCTCAGCATAAAGGGGAATAGTTCTTTAAGGGGGCTGATTCTTGCCAACATCAAAATAGGAGGACCTAGGGCAACATAAACTGTAAGCCCTGAACGAAAGAGGTTAGTGAGGAGTGAAGTTTTAGGAAAGGAGCTGCTGGAAACAGTTTAGATCTAGGACCCAAAGAAATTAAGTTCATGCAAGAAGGTGATGACACTCTAGCACCAAAAAGAACTCAAAGAACTATCCAGAATTTATACACACCCTAAGCATTGATTGAGGCAGGAGGTATAGAAGGGGCAAGAAGGGAAAAACCCAACCGTAATCACACTAAGGACACTATGATAGAAGGACCACATGGAGGAGCCGAAAAGTTTTTAAAAATTGAACATCAAGTACCTTTGGTGGTGGCAGTCGACACCTTAAACCTCTGCTTCCTTCCCCACAATCCTCCTTTAGGGAATACTCATTAGGTAAAGAGGCCTTCTAATCAAGAACTAGATAAAATAAAAACCAGGTCTCTTGGGGCAGGGGGGAGGGGGGGATGGTACCAGCAAAATTAAGTTGTAACTACAGAAAGAGCTTATGAAGGGAAAGCTGGACCATATGATAAAGGAGCAGCCAGCAACTAACAAGAAAAACTACCTGGACAGGTTGCTCCTCTAGTCGTTTATGCAGACTTGGGACAAGTTACTAATTCATAGGGCCAACCTGGGATTGAGGGACCACAATGGCATGAGATAATACATTGCAACACTTACAAGCAATTAGTTTTTTTTTTTTAACACTGTAAACCAAATGGGATGTGTGTGTGTGTGTGTGCTGGGCGGGGCGGGGGGGGGGGGGGGGGGCAGATGGCAGGAATTTCTACACTAGTTCTCTAATGCCTTGCGAAGAACCGTATACATTCAGGTTGAATTGAAGACTATCAGAGGCCTTCTGCCATCACACCTACAGCATTTCTGGTCTTTTGTGGAGGCAGAACTGTGGTCCTTGGGATAAGGAAAATAAGGCTTCAGGGAGATTAAAAGTACACTTGAGGGAAAGTGAAGTTGTTACTGCCAACTAGTCACTCATGTGATCTGTGAACTTAAATTCTCCAAGGCTTTTTTTTTTTTTTTTTAATCTGATAAGGGAGTGAATTGGTGAGTTATAGCTGACCTTAAAGGTTCCCAGTTTAGAATTCTCAATTCATGACAGGGCTGGTGGGAGACAGAAGGGTGGGCAGAGAATAGAAGGAAGGGTAAAGGGACTTAATCAGGGTTGGTTTAGGATGACTGGAGAATCCTGTCAAATTCTGGGTGATGTTACAGTTGCTTGTTCAAGATCTACCCAGTGTCAGAGGAAGAGGGGTTAATTCTCATTCAGAGGAACGCAGACAAAAGCCAGCAAACTTTATTGGACTTTTCCCAACTTGCCTCCTCATTCTAGGTAAAGAAGTAACTTCTTTATATGTATGTTCTGTAAAAGATCCTCAAAGTAACCACTAACCAGAGGAAACAAGCCTGGGATGGACACCCTTGTTACCTGCTATTGGCAAGGTAAGGGATTTTAGAAGTCAGAGAAACTGTTCTCACTAAAGAATCTTAATGGCAATTATGGAAGACCCTCAGGATTTAATCTGCTGCAGGCCCATCTCCTTTTGTGGGGAATGACAAAGGACGACAACTAAATTAACCAGGGATACAAACAAGCCCGAGTCAGTTTTATACAATCCCTAAATTGAGTAGCCACAGGTCACAAGCTCCCCACCCCTTTACCCTTCACAGCACACAATCAACTAAAGTTCTTACTGTGGCAACTTTATTACAGCTAGAAACACAAATCTGGCCAAGAAGGCCTGCTGATAACCATTAAATAATTAAAAAAAAAAAGTTAACGGAGAAGCTTTTATTCATTAACACAGAGCCTAACACATTGTTATATTGCAATGCAGAATAAAGCTACAAAAAAGTAACAGAATGAAAAAGAAGAGCAAGAACTGTGGCTCTAGATAAAGAATTCAACAAGTCAGACTCTGAAACAGGCACTCCGATGAAATGGCCTAAACCTAACCCCAGGTTACCATTGCCCCCACCCCCACCCTGTTATTCCCAAAATAGTAAAAAGGAAACGGTCACAAGCTCACAATTGTTTGGTTCTCACCAATGTTAACAAAGAAAAACAAAATAAACCAAGGAATACTTGAGGGGGTGCCTCAAGATATTCAATCAGTAGGGGGAGAATCTCTGTTTCTCGCCTTTCAGTTTGTTAGTTACACATGGCACGGCAGAGGTGGTGGTGGTGGTAGCTGAAGCCCCGGTACCCTTAGCAGCAGACACAACATTTAGAGCCAGGAGAGGGATGGGTTTCATGCCAAGCAGACTGGAGACACAAGGGGCGGTCGGAAGAGGGTTGGGGAGGCTGGAGGGTGCGTCGGAGGTCCCCGCTGTGGCGAGCGAGGGGGTGGTGGTGGAGGAGGAAGAAGAAGAAGAAGGGGTGGAGGGTTGAGAGAGGTTGATGCTGAGGTGATCAGGGATCGTGACGGAGGCTGCCTGGGAGGAGGGTTTAGCGTTTTCTAAACTGTAACAGAGGAAAAAAAGGAACAAAAAAAAAAGGGTGGGTGGAAGGGAAGACCACAAAAGGGAAAAAGTACAGGACAAAAACTGCTTGTTATCAGTTAAGTGCCTCTGGTTGCACATTAGGAAGACCTAATACCAACTTGTGATAAGCTACCTTTCTTTAAGTCTGTGTCCCACCCTCTAAAAATGTATACTTTGCCAAATTCCATTCCACGATGCTATTTAAAACTGCTATGGTGAAGGAAAAGCTGACAGACTGAGAAAAGAAATCACACAGAGGACACTTCCGTGTATCTGACACATGAATCCAACTCAGGAGTCAAAGGATTTCAAAGTAGAAAATGAAAGAATACTTGTATCAATCTCCAAACAAAGAACAAATGTCTCTCACCCACCAATCACTTGTGAAGCTGTGGAATGTTATTATACAGAATTAGAAAATTTTCCCCTTTGCACTGAAGTTTGCTTCCATCTCCACAGCAAACTAACCAATATATCACGATGGGAAAGGACAAGAAACCAAAGTAGGTCACTAATTTCAAAACTTTAAAGAATGTAGCATTTTCAAAGAAAAATGCTGAGAACAGAAGTATAGATAAGAACTAGGAAAGCTTCATTTCTGGTAGGAGGAGGGGGTGAGAAAAAAAGCCTTTTGTTTTTGACTGATCATACTTCTAATAGAGACCTTACAGAACTGGAACATACTTCTGCACTGCTGAAAACCTCATTTAAAAATATAAAAATACGCCTCTATTCTTAAAATAAACTCTAAATAATAGTAATGACCTGGCAGCTCCCAAATGCCTGCATGTTTCTAAAGCAGAACTGCAGTATTTGCTGAGAACTGTCTGGACAACCTGCCCCACAAGTTTAACTCTTTAAGGGCAGGGACCCTCCTCTTAAGATTCCATTTTGTTTACCGAAGTCCAGAGACCCTTACAATCCATAAAGCAGGGGATAAAGAAAGGACTCAGACTGACAGAATAAGAGCAGAAACACTCAGACTCCATTACTGAAAGCAGAGAAATCTTTCTTGCCTGGTAGTAAAACTAGTTTCCTTTTTGTATTCAAACTGGGCCAAGATGGGGAAGTGAAGCGTATGCTTTGTGCATGTAGTCTTTGCTTCGGTGTTAAATGAAGCTTTAAAAAGTTGTAACACAAATTCAGTTTGGACAGTTTCATTAAATAGGATGACTCTAAATAACCAGCCATTCAATAAAATAAGGATGATCCTGAAAAGAGTGACTGAATCAGGAAACTCTGGTGAAGTTCTGGTTCCTTCCAATGTAGACACTGACCCAGGTACAGGAGTCAAACAAACCACTTCCATTTAAGCACTACCTGACAATATTCAGAGCAAGCCTACCCAAGCAGAAGAAAGCCATCTCCAGCTTCCAAGAACATGATTATCGCCACTTAACTCCTCCCCATACCCCAATTAGAAACAAGACAACAAACCTTTGCAAACAGCCTATGCAGAAAGTTTACCACCATTTCACACTGAAATGTTAAGAATCTGATGTGCTTGGTACAAGAAAGCAGATCTAGACACAAAAAAGTCTTTTTCTACATAAATACTAGTAAGTACCTCAAGACATTAAAAGGCTTCAGGCAAAAGTCAAAACCACTGGGGAATTGATAAATTCTTAACCAGGAGATAAAAGACAATGGAATAAATACAAAGCCAGTGACTATAAATGTAATATGGACTTCATTTGTATGAATTCCTTTCCCCTGAACTCTTAACACCTTTTATGCGCAACAAAGACTGAATAGTTTTAACAGAGGTAAACGACAACTAGACAAAAATCTACAGAAAAAGGATGGCTAAGCCCCTTGGGCAATGGCTAACTGGCTTAGAATGTTAGTAAGCAATTAAAAACATGACTTAAGCACTTGTGCTGAGAAAGCAAGAAATATAAATGCCTTGTAGAATGCCCACTGGAATGGTCCTGCTACAACTATCTTGTGTGGTAACATCAGCTCGGTTTGGTAAAGAAAAATGAAACCTCAGAAGTCATTAAGGTATGAGATGGTGGGAGAAAAAAAAAAAAAGAAAGAAAGAAAACATACTAGACATTTCTGAAATATTCCCAAACCTATGCCTCCCCTTTCCCACAAGCTGTGAACAATGGAACACATTTGCAATTTGAGAAAAATGGATGTTTTCAGAGTAAGTGGTAATGGTTGCTTCCCAGAAACTACCTTGCTGTCACACATTTTTCTTGTATCAATTAGGGCGTTTTGGAGACTAAACCCAATCAATGAAAGAAATATTGGTCTATGATACATACAGCAAAAGACCTACATTTGGTTTTAAGTCACTATAGGTGCTCTGGTCAGAGCACTATTCTGCTAGTGAAGTCATACTCTTTCCACTCCTAAAAACAGCAAGTCAAATGCAAGCCTTCTGTCCCCCTCCCCCATACAATTTTATTACAATCTGGTTACTTTCTCTGCTACACTAAAAATGGATTAAGGTAGGGCTAGACTTAAACTTTATTGCCATCTCCACCCATCCCCACTCCCATCCCCCAAATACTCCCACATTTAGTAATACATTGTAGCTTTCCCCAAAACACACATTACTTGTGTTGCCACCAACAAGACAAAAAAGGCAGGGAGGGAACCCTTACCTGACATTGATTAGATATTGAGCCAGGCTAATGCTGGCAGCAGATCCAGTGATGGTAACCTGCCTATCAGTAGATCCTTCCACTGGGTTCGCAATTTTGATCTGCGCCCCAGACATCTGACGGATCTCATTGATTTTGGCGCCTTGGCGCCCGATTATGCAGCCAATCAACTTAAGGAAAAAAAACAAGGCACACCAAATTAAGAATTGCATGGCTAGGTCCAAGAATTCCATCCTACCCCTCCAGCCTTTTATAGCTCCAGTCCATGATAATGGGAACAGAAACTACTATCTGCATTCTACACACTCTACTCACTCCTGATTTAAAAACTTGAGTTATAGACTGCATCTCAACTTGTGCCCTATTGTTTTGTCTGACCACTAACAGGTCAGAGCCAACTCTCAGCTGACTGACTCCTAGTAACATCAGCTTATTTCCTCAGGGTACTAACTAGACAAAATAAAACAGGCAACATCGTAACAAACCAGTTTATCATGGCAAGGGACAATAAAGGTCTCTGGTTTTTGGCAACAAAGATGCCAAATTCATCCTATGATTACCATTTTAATACACCGGTAAGAATTCTGGCTAATTTCGAATGCTTTTCCTTCAGAAAAAAGTAAAAACTTGGGTCTCCATTCATACTGTCTGATACTGTACACTAATAAAGTGATACTGAACACATTTAATGTAGATAGTGAGACTGAGAAACTGAGGTAATTATTTTATTATTCTCACAATTTAAATAACCACATGTGGTTAGTGACTATTATGCTGGACAACACAGAACATTGAACTGCTGCTTTAAGTATAAGGCTTCAGATTATACAAGAAGCCAAGGCCGATGGGATATTCTATCTGAAACAAAAAAGGTTCTTTCTGCCTCATGAAACCTCAACACAATAGTGTTATCAATTTTCTCCACCAGTTTTCATTCAGATTCTACATACTTTAAAATTTTTAATTTGGGATCTTTTTTAAAAAACCCATTTTCTTCCCTAGGTCTTGTAAGTGGCATGACACTGCATCAACACTCTTTTTTATCCCATGAAACCCTATTAACTATACTTACATCGTTTGGAATGGTGAGTTCATGAGAAGTAGTCTGAGCAGATGCATCCAAACCTGCTAAAAGACAGAAGAGAGCAAGGAAGTTCAATGCAAAGCATACAAACCCCCCACTGATTTGCACATTAACCTAACAGAAGGAAACAAACTGGAAACCCAGCATTGGCTGTTGGGATTCATCACTAACTTGGAAGCCTCCAAAGAGGAAAGAGGGGAAAGGGTACAGAAATAATGCTGGAAAGGTTCCTCTGTACACTCAGAAGAGCTGATTTCATGCCATTTCCTGCAAAGCCCAGCCTATTAGCATATAAGGGGATGGAAGCAAGGGGCAAGGGAATGTAGTATACTCAAAAAGGACCAAAATCTAACCAAGTCCTTCTGCACTGCTCCCCTTTTCTGCTTAGGATTTCCTGCTGCTGTTGTGTTCCAATTTTATCTCACCTGATGCTCACTAGCACCAGTGCCAATATCATGCCTGTTACTGGGTACCATGGGCTTTTGGCACACATGCAGAGTTGCTTTAAATATACCTGTATCAGATTAACACCTCCCCCAATCCTAACCTACACTTGAAGGTCAGAGAGAATGAAATGGCAGCCAGGTGAGGAAAGTTTATTTCTCCAGATTTATTCCCTGTCTTTTGCTCAATTGCTCAGTAATTTGTTCTGGTTTTTATTTTGTTTTCCAAAGAAAAAGAAAAAAATCCCATTAGCAAACACTCATACCCATCAATAATACTGACATCTGGACCCAACCAGGTCAGCTGGCTAACTCTCAAAGCTAGTCTTGCTCTCAGCTGTGGCTGCTAAACTCAACATTTTTAGAAGGGGGTTGGCCAGATCCATCAAGGGACCCTCAGGGGCACCAGGCCCACCCCTTTGCTCTCTCAGCTCCTTTCTGCCATGTGCATGTTGCTGGTATGTCATGGGCAGTGAAACAAGACTCCCACCAGTTTATTAATATAACAGTAGAATACTACAGATTTTTTTTTTTAATCATTACCCCAATAGCCTTTCACCTCTGGAGAGCTGGATTCAATGCCTGTTAAGATACAAGTGAAAATGAGTTTGGTGGTCTCATCCTAACCCTATCGGACAAGTTATTCCTTATACAGAAAAAAAAAACCCCAAAAACAAAACAAAACAAAAACAACTACACAATTTGGCACAAATGGATTCTCTACCCAGATCTGTGAATAGCTGGTGGAGAGAAAGGGGGTGCCAATCAGATCAAAGGGGCAGCAGTGAGGATGGGTTAGAAGAAATATCAGCCTACCCTTTGCCTGACAAGCATCCCCAGACCTCACCCCAAACCTTCCAGGGCCTTTTTTTATTTTATTTTTTATTAGAATAACTCACCCCAAATGAAAACCAAGTTAACAAACACATTACCTCTTTCAGTTTAGCGATAGAAGACAGGCAAGTTTAAACCAGCAGGATGCTGGGTAATGAAGTATGTTTTAAACAGATGTCAAACTGAGACCTTGGGGCTGGCCTCTGTCTTGCACTACACCTTACAGAAATAAACACTGAGGTATCCATACCACTGAATCCGGTGTTGCCATGCGTCATGGGAAAATGAGACTGTTGCATTGCCAACTGGTGCAGCTTGGTCAACTGCAGGGAGGAAACAGGAGAGGTTGGCATTAGAAGAGTAAGAGAGCCAGGGCTCACGCACATTCAAATTTGAAAATGCAGAGCTCCTGATCCCCAAAGTTGACTCTACTACTCAAACTACAACATAGGATGGGGCTTATACCACAATCCTGGGGATGGGGCAAAATATGAAGGTAAGGGTTAGAAATAGAAAGGGCACAGTAAAGAGAATGAATGCATTTTGGGTGTGTGAAAGAAAAGCAGCAGCACCTGCCCAACAACCATCCCCTTGTGGGCTACTTAATGAAGGTGTTTGCAGCCATTGCAACAGTTGCCCCAGGGACAAGCACAGACAGGCTAGGTAAACAAACTGTGCAGTGGTGCTAGGGAAACACACCATGCAGGATTCTGTCATTATCAGGAGGAGGGAAGGAGATGAGGGGGCAGGGAGACTGCAAGGAGGAGAAAGATTAAGATGAAACCAAACTGGACTCAGCACCCCCTCACCAAAAGATTTCTACAGCGTTTCTTCTTCACCTATATATACACTACCCTGGCAGTTCTACAACAATCCCTCCTCAAGGCTACTTTCTCTCTTGGGCCAAACACTAACCAAGAACCAAACCCAAGTTCCCAAGTCTAATGCTCAGCACCTGAAAGGGTTAGTAATGATAGAGAAAAGTGCAGAAAGAAAATGCCCTTAAAGGAAATCTGAATACCAGCACTTTTAAGTAGGAGTTTTTAGTGGCAAGAAAGGTTTTATGGAGTTGAATTCCCAAATATTCAGCTTCTTATTCTTCCCTGTGTAAATAAGCCCCTTTTCCACCCCTCCAGATGCTTTTTAAATTGTCACCTCAAATTGAGGAGTACAGTACCCAAGGGCAAACCCAACCTCCCACTCCTCCCCCACAGAAAGGACTCCATGAAGAGATGCAGTCAGTCCACTGTCAATTTAGACTGTGCCCTGGAATAACAAATGATAATACACCACAGAACATTTCTTTTTTAGACACAGTAATCTGGAAAACAGGATAAAACAGAATCTAATAATTTGCTGGATTATAATTTCCAGTGATTATATTATCAGAAGGCAAACAAGGTGCTACTATGCCCTAATTACAGATTATTTAAGGGCCAAAAGATGGGGTTCACCTTGTGAGGAAAACAATACTCCATATGCTTAAGACCCAACTCACTTCTGCCTATGTGGAAGAAAGAGTGAGACAATTTTGGATGGGAAAGGGAACTTTTCAAAACAAGAAGTGAAAACAAAACTTACATCTGGCTGTGGAATGGCATACTGTCCTTGAATGGTATAGGCCTACAAAAGGAGGAAAACAGTTCCTATTAAAAAAAACCAATCAGGGACAGCCACCCAGAGGGAGAGGGGGAGACAGATTTCAACTAGCCAGGAAGCCAGAGTTGAACTAAAGATGGGGGAGGCCACAGATTGAGGCAGTAGATGGTATCTCACAAATACAGTCAGACCTGAGTTGGCTTTCTTTGAAACCTAAATATGATGACTTATTCCAGGAGGCCTATGAAGGGAGCCAAGTTCCCTGCAATCAAAGGCAAAATACACATTTGTTTCTTAATGAAAAGGTGGGAAGTGGATTAAGGAATGCCTCGATTGACCAAGCCCCCTTTCTCCCTCTGTACAAGACAGCCTAGGAGGAAAATGGTCTCTTCCCTCAACCACCCCAACCCTTATGCCAATCATGGTGACATGAATGTTTGTATCTGCATAAACCTATACAGCATGTTCTATAACACTTCCCTTTCCCTATCTAATTTTTTTCTACATCTGCCTAAAGACCTTAAGTGCACTAGAAGCTAGTTTAATCCCTAACACTAGGGAGCTGATCACAGGAACACAAATAAATAAAATAAATCACTGTGTTCTAAATCCTGCACCTTCTCCCACCTCCCACTCCATAAAAGGCACTTGCAGCTCCCACTACACCCTCCTCCCCCCACACCATAACCTCCGAAAAGGGAGCTGGGTCTTCAGGGCAATGGGGTGGGGGACAAGGAGGAACAGGAAGGGAGGGGAAGGAGTGGCTGGTTAACAGGATGTGAAGCTTTTCACATCACAGTGGCCAGTACCCCCAAAAGTGCACCCAGGTGGGGGGGTGGGAAGGTGAAAATGGGATAGGAAGAGTGGGAGATGGGGAAGAAGGGTTGAACAACAAAAAAAGGAAAAAAAAAAAAAAAAAAAGGAAAAAAAAAAAGGAAAAAAAAAAAAAAAAAGAAAAAAAAGAGTTGGTGTTACCATCTGGTGGGCTACGCGGCCTGTGTGAAATGAGGTGGGGGGGGTCAGTCCAGGTCCCCGTGGACAGGTGGTGTCCACAGCACAAAAATCACCAGCGCCACTGGCCCCCCGCGTGTTGGCAGTCTCGGCTGAGGCGGAAGGATTGAGTGAGCCTTGGAGACTGAACATCCCCTCTCACCTCTAGAGGTGGTCCCTCCAGGTCAGGGTTGAGGCACATGGACGGGGTGGTGTGGGGAAAGCTCGCACTGTCGCTGCCTGTGCTGTACCTGTCCTGTGGATAAATAGAGGATTTCAGTCTCCAGGGCTGTCAATCCGGCACCTTGTCACCAGCATGAAATTCACACAAAAAAAGTTGTTTAATTTTTTCTTTTCCTTTAAAAAGGAGCTCACGACACAATTTGAAACGAGCTGCAATCAGTGAATTTAAAAAAAAAAAGTTACCTTGTGGCAGGTATCACACTGCACAATTGGGCTATTTTCAGTAAGAATGAAGGGGTGGGGCAACAGAGCTGATGCCAGCTACTGGTCACTGTGGGATTAAGTTGAACCCCTATAGAGCCCACTTTTGTCACAAAGGAACAAAAGATACAGGTCCATCTGTGGACGTTGCATAAATGGGTCCATTTAAAAAGGCCCGTGGGAATAATAAGGGCCACTCATGAAAGAAGCTGCAAGCCTTTAGAGGGTGGTCAACTGAATAAAGGGTGGGGGAGGGTGGGGGGGAAGCAAAGAGGTAAGAAGGGGGAGGTGGAAAGAGGAGGAAAGGAAAGGGAAATGAATTATAGAGAATTGCTGCTATGCAGCATGGGACTCTTTACAATCCCAAATGGGAGTGGAAGAATCCAGAAGAGCAGGAACATGGAGTTCCTGGGGAGAAGGGAAAACTCCTAAGGCTAAGCCTCCTTGCTATACTATACTGACTCTGGGCCTTTGTTTATCCTGCCTATCCAGACTGTCGGAACCCTTTGACCAATCCAGTTTCTATAAAGCAAGGTACTACACTGTCTCAAGCTAATACTGTGACATGATTAATTTCTTGTGAAAGCTCCCAGAAGCACATGACAAACTAAGTCCCCAAATTCTTGTTCAGTTTTATGCCAACTCAAAATAGAATGTGAATGGGATGGACTTCGTTTAGGCTTCCCCCAATTCAAACACAAGATGGAACTAATTAAGTGTGCTTGTAACAGGCCAGCCCCTCATCGGGAAAAGGCATTTTGAACAATGTACTTGCTTGCTTAGGCAGCCACCAAAATGAAGGTCACTATTTCAACCTGAACCCCAACATTTAAAAAACTGACCTACCTACTCCTCAAATACTAACAACAAAGCATAAAACTACCATGGGTCTAACCCGTGCTCTTGTCATAAAAATCTAACTTCAGAATAAACCATATGCCAAAGATCAAGAGTTTAGGTGGGTGAAGTAGAAAGAGGCCAAGGGGGTGCTTTGGTGTTCTTACTCTAACACCAAAGGTCATAGCACCACAGCCCAACATGCTCTCCCCCTTCTATTCTTGCACACTGAACCCTTACCCCGGGCTGGTTTCAGTTATGCCATGTGGGTTCAAACCAGCTTATGAGGTTAAGAGTCTGGGGGAACAACACACTGGAGTTTGGGAGTGAAGGGGTAGGAGTAGGGGAGGTGAGGTGGGGGGGGAGGGGAAGTTTGTAGGACACTCAAGTTTAGGAACCCCCCAATTTTGAGACCACCATCCAGAATCTCCTTCAGAGGTCCAATCCTTTGCTACTTTTATTCAGACCTCTAAAGAACACCCCACACATTAAAAAGCATGGATGGGGTGGGGGGGGAAGGGAAAGAAGTAGTGACACCAAGGCAATTTAACCCTTTCTTCTAACCCAACCCACCTTAAATTACCAAGTAAATTACCTCTTCCGAGTGCCTACAAAACTCCCATTGCCTGCTAAAAATTAAGAGCTTGGCATTCAGAGCTTTCTCCAGTACAAAAAATAAAACTAAAAGCAGGTCAAACTATGGCCAGAGTATAGGTTTCAGCAAGCATGCAGAGTGGCCTGGTGTGCTGCTGGCAAAGTTTACATTTCAAATATAATCCTTGTTCATTGTAGCCCACCAATAAGAATTTTCTTACCTGACCACCTGCAAAGATGACTGGAGAACTGGACGGCTTGGGCCGGTACGGGATGGTCACGCCCTTCGGGGGGACTGGGAGAGAGTCAGAGGGGAAAAAAACAAAAAGAGATAAGGTTTCAAAGCTGCTTCAGCTGTGTGGCTTAAGCTCACACAGGTCAGTTATATTAAAAACTGTATTAATTTCCATCCCCTCACCTACCAACGTTGTCTCTGGCTAGATCTAATCTCAAATCATCTGCAGTTATTTGCCTTTAAAGCAGTAAGATGGGTCCGTGGACTACACAGCTCACACTAATTCTCATCAAGGCAGATTCCCCTGTAATAATTTACGCATTATTTCCATGTTTTCAAATAAAACTAATGAACATGACAAACCTCTATGTGTATATATGAAGTTGGTAATTTAGGATCTTACATTTTGGCCTAAACAGGAAATGAAATAAAGTACCCAAATATTATGCCTAGAGAAATATACACGGTAAGTAGTTCAAAGGCTCGATCAACATTTTCCTAAATTCTACTGGAAAATCCTTTTCTCATGAATATAGGAACATCTCAATGGCAGTTCTAAATGTTTTATTTTCCCTTAATTTTGCTATTCTTGTTTTAACTGGATAGCATATACTACCAGGACCTCACAAATTATTCATAAACACCATCACAGGTAAGTTTTTTTTCATATAGAAAGATTTTGAATATAATCCTGCCTTAAAACATGGAAATTAATTTGAAGAATACGTCAAAGTTGCACATAGCCAAAATACTGTAATCCAAAAGGCAACTTAACTCAGTTTCTCTGGAACCCAGTTACATATTTTGTCCACTCAGACCAAGTAGTGAATCTTCCCCTACCAACCCTGCTAGAATTGCTGTAAACCAAAAGATCAGGGCTGCTTAACAGTTTCTATTTTTGCTCAGACTATAAGAAAGGGGGGGGGGGGGGGGGAGGAAAATATGAACTCACGGAACCTCTTCCCCACCCCCACTGGAGGCTTCTAACAGCTTCACCTAATTCTAGTCTTACTAAATATAGATCAGTCTGTCTCCCTACAATCACCCTCCCCCCATTCTCAGCATGAGCCTGAGGGCTTACCTCCAACATGACCACGCAGATCTGTTTCACACACTCAATGATGGATTGCGGAATGCCAGCAATAGTGATGGCCCGCTCAGTTGAGTTGGGGAGCATATCCCCTGCCACCTGGACCTGAGCCCCTGTACTCTTTGGGGTAGAAAGAAAATTTTTAAAAATCAGAGAAAAACGATTCATGCTCTTCCAATTCCCCAAGCAGTAATTCTACAGCAGCGATACTTATCCCATTTCCTATTTTACCCTTTTTATCCTCCCTTCCCACTCTTCCCTTATTCCAGATAGGACTGTTTAATCACAGTTATAAATAAATTAGCCTCTGGAAGTCAGTAACAGCCTAAATTTAAGCTGCTCTCAAGAAAAAGGTCCTACTAGATAGTTTTCTTTCAGCTAATGACAGCTTCGTAAGCCATCAAAGTCCCCACAAATATCACCCACTTTTCATTCTTTTATTAAACAAATATTTATATAACGCCCCTTCTATGCACCAGGCACCATTCCAGGTTGCTTGGAATACATCAAACAAAACCAAAATCCCTGCTCTTCTGGCATGCACAATATGATCCCAAAAACTCCTTTAGAAGCCATTCAAATTTCATTCCAATATCCAATTTAGTAACTCCCAGATACTATTAAAAGCTTCCGTAATTCAATGTAAATTCCAGCCTAAAAGGGAGCAGGATTACAACTACATCCTAATATACTTTCCTGTTTTCCCCTTGCTATTTAGGTGTTTGGCCAAGGAAAATATTTGCTGTCATTCCATATCAAACTCTAATCTCTTCAGACACACAAAAAAAGCATATAATCTCATGGAAAAATTGCCAAATGAAAAATAGAAACAGATCATCTGCAACAGAAATTCTGGTTAACCTTCTGTCTTACTGTTAAGTTATATGAATTGTAAAAACAAAACCAAAAAACAAAAACCATCCTACACATTATTTATATACACGTGTCAACTGTGTAATACTTTTCTTCCCAATACACAATTAAATCATAATCGTCTAGGACTACTACTTTAATAACAACCTTCATTGCAAACGTTAACTTTTCCAAGCCATACTAAGAGCTATTAACAGAGAAAGCCACATTTAGAATAAACATTTTCAAGACCACAAAAGTCACCAACCTCTCGTATTTCCTTGATCTTGCAACCACCTTTCCCAATGAGAGAGCCACACTGACTAGCAGGGACCACCAGCCTCAGGGTTACTGGGGGTCTACTGGCAGCTGTGCTATTGGTCATAGAGCTGCTGATGTCCTTCAAAAAGAAATGAGAACACAAGAATCTAAGTTTAAGCAGATCCCTGGGACCTACAACTGCTATAAAAGAACCATTTAACCTTTTAAGGGACGTTTCAGTCATGATCTACCATCAACAAAAGTTCAAATATTACCCCCTCCACCCCCAAAACAACTATTTCCTTAAAGATAAAAACACCTACAAACTTCCTCTGATTATCCCTAAATACAGTTTCTTTCATGGAGGAAGAAAAGTGTTTGTTTTGGAAATCAGAATTGACTGTAAAGGGAAACAATATCAAAGTCAAAATTAAAACATTCAGATGAAACAATGCAACCCCAAATTCAAATAACCAATTCTGTTCTCTTAGAAAATTAGAAAGATTAAGCAAGTGTTTCTATTTGTTTTAATTTCTTGGTAAAATCACCATTATATAAACAATGAAACTGAGGCCAAGTACTCGTCCCAATCACATCTAAAAAGCTGTAGATTTGAAATTAAAGGACTGTATTGGCTCCAAAGCCCACTGTCTTTCCCATAATATGCTACTTCCAAAAAGTCATGGTTTTAACCTAGTTAAATTTAGCCCTCTGAAGATTAAGTGGTTTAAACATCACTTCTCAGCCTAATCTCTATGTAGTAGCTAGACCTGAAAAGTGCTTAAACATAAGCCCCTAAAGTCAAGGACATGTTAAAGTACGAATAAATTTTCTGAATGTTTTTTAAGCTTCAAGCTCTGGATTAGCAGAGCCTTGCAGGTCAAAAGATAACATTTCTGATCTTGGCCAGGATAAAATTTCAGGCACCATTAAGTATCCAACCACCAACCAAGCAGCAGCCAATAGCTCTCCTCTGCCTGTGGTGTCAAATGCATGATTAGCAGCATTACTGAAGAGGGGGAGGAGGCTGAAGACCTAGGGCAATGGTTGTAGAGTATCTGAAGGTTGAGGGATCTTGGTGAACAAAAAAACAAAAACAAAACTTCCTTCTGCCAAAAAACTGGCATTGATATTTTTCTTCTGAAAACCTATAAAACATATTCTCTTCCTCCAAGTATAGCTCTGACACAAAGTTATCAGACTGAATTTCTTAAAAATCCCAACTGCACCCAAAGTTGAAAGATATGTTATTTATGGCATATATTAGTGTTCATCAGGGCACCTAACAAAAGCACATTTATTTAAGTTCATTCAACTATAAATTAGAGGACATGAAGTTTACCAATGCAGTACCATCATACCTTCAAAACTACTGGTCAAAAGATAAAAATAAAAAATGGGTTTTCACACTTTTTTTTTTTTTTTTTTTTTTTACATTGAGTCCTCAGTAATAGTCAAGCTAGTCCTTTTAATGATTCAAGTGACTTACGGTTAAATTTTGGGAACACTGAAGAGGAGGTTTGTAAAGGACCCATTTACAGATTTATGATCCAGTCTGGCCTTCAATTGAGAAAGCTCTTAGAAAAATCACTGAGCTATCTAGAAGCTCTTTAAAATGAAGATTCAGGGGGGGAATGAGTGAAAACGAACCTCTTCCAGTTTGTCAATGATCATAGCAAAGGCTTTGAAGATGGCATTAGTGGGTCCAGCCAAAGTGATAATTCTCTCAGGACAATTCCCTTCTGAGATGTTGATACGTGCACCACTCTGGATTAAAAAAACAAAGCCAAGAGGTTAACAGACAAAAAGGTCTGAGCATATACAGATTACACAGCCCCTCCCAAATAAGATGACCAAGGAAGCTACCTATATGCATGATCTTAACACAAGCCAATTTCGGATTTCAAACATTGCTCATGTTTGCCCTCAACACTACAGAAGCTGCCTTAAAGCTTGAATGAATTGAGGCTTATTGGAACTACATTTCCCAGCATATTATGTGATTACAAATAACCAGGCCAGAAAAACACCAGATTCTCCTATTGATTCCTTCTAATTGCTCATTAAATAAAAATTTTGCCTTTAAGGGCTTTTAACAACCCTTAAACTAGCCCCCCATCCCAGCCCCCTATAACTCACCTCCTCACGCATCTTCTTAACTGATTCTCCTTTCTGTAAGAAGAAAAGTCAAGAATGAGCTCCAACCGCTGTTTCAACCAAGACTAACTAAATAGTAATTAGAGTTGAAGTGAAACAGTCTTACCTTTCCGATGATACTGCCAACTTCCTGCAATGGAGAAAACTAGCGTCAAATAAGAGGAAACTCAAGTGTTCATATCATAAAAAGGAATTTTTAACTGTCCAAAACAATGGAAAAACTCAGATTTATTAGGAAGAGAAGTAGGGAGGCTTACTCTCTTCTTTGTTCAAAACATAACTGAAGGTACCAAAGAATACTGAAGGAATAATGATTCAGAAATAATCAAATACTATTCTGTGTTTAACATAACTTATTTTTTGAAGTACCAAACCTGTATAGTTTCCCAAAATTGTCTTGGCAGAGGTTATTTATCACAAGCTACACCAATCTCGATGAGGAAAATCTTATTATCCAGGTATGAGAGTCTTTGGCTCCATCCTCTAGTTAAGCCTTTCCTGCTCAGTGGAGCTTCCTACTAAAGTCTGTCCATTTTCCCACTACACTCTCATCTACTCTGATAGAGAAGACTGCTAAAGCCAGATGCCCCACAGTGCTAATCTGATGAGCTCCAAGATGCATGCCCTCTCTTCCTGGCCTCTCCCCGAGCAGTTACTATGACCCAATTTCCCAAGCTGGTGCATACCTTTCCATGCATAAGTAGCCGGATGGTGAGAGTGACATTTAATCCACCTTCAATCACACCGGTGTCCATGTCGAGCAGTGTTCTGGGGAGCTGGACTTTGAGTGGTCAAGTCTTTGGTCACTGGTGGGGGTGAAGCCAAAAACTGAAATGCAAACATGACCAAAATCAGAAGGGGAAAACAATAGGAGAAATAGTTCCCAAAGTCATTTTCACTGTTACAAATGTTTTTTGACTCTTTTCCTTATATGACAGCCTATCCATCGGGAAGCTTGTATACACCCAGCACAACTGCACTAATGACAACCATTTACAGCTCAGGTTCTGATAGAGTATAGAAAGAGACTCTTCAGTCTGCTGTCCTTAATGGTAAGGTTTCTGCTGACTCTGAGGAGGAGGAAGATTCCTTCAATCCACAATGGTTGCAAAGGAACTGCTGAACGTGCACCAGTTGTCCTTCAACAGAATAAGATTCGACAGGATACAGAAACACCTGGAAATCATGAGGCCAGACCTCAAACTAATCAACTACAGACAGACAGATGACCTTTTGCTTCCCTGTTAAGTAGCACGCTCAGGTTGAGAGCAAGAAAGGACACTTTAAGTTTTCTTACTTGCAGCAATTTCTAGATAAAAAAAAAATTTAGAGATAGCTCACATTACAATTTCAAATGTTGATAGATGACACCAAATAATTTTAATAAGATTTAAATCAACAACCTCACTGAAAATGGCACTATCTGAAAAGCCTCTATGAAGGCTGGGATTCCATATTCCCCTTTGGGAAAAGGCTCAATACATTAAGTACATCCTGAGTCCTTTCTCCCATCCCCTCTCCTGACCCAACTTGATAATCACTCATATTTGAAAATCTGCCTTGCTTCTGCGTATTAATCTTTGTTACCACTCCACCTTTATTCAAATCTATTAAATCTTAAATTTTCTTCCAAAGAAAACAATGAAAATAAAACTACTGCTAAATATTTATTGTATAGTTGTCTTAAGCAACAGCAGGAATAAACCTTTCCTACAGAGAAAGCTCTTTCCCCACCCATCATCTGAAACAATATTCCTAACATTTCTGTCTTGGAATAACTAACCAAACATAGAAAGAGAATTGTGAATATACTTTTTCCTATGATACCTCCTTAGGACCTAATAGCATTAGCTTTAAAAAGGTTCTCCAAAGTTGATAAATTTCACCAGTGAGGTTTTTAGCAACCATCCCTTCGAAAGTCAACATCAATGATCTCTCTTTCAGCTAAGTTTCCCCCTTCACAAACCAGCCACTGTTTTAACTTTGTTCCAACACAAAGCCCATCCCCTAAACACTTAAAATGTTTAAGTTGCTGCCAAATCATTCTGTATATGGCAAACTGCCTTGTGGTTACCTCCAAAATATGATTATTTTAAAAGACAGACTTTGCATCCCCAAAGCACCTCATTCCCCCATTGTCAAAATAGAATTGTTGGCAAAATCCCAGAATTCAACACTTTTCACTCAGGGAAAAACAACAGTGCTGGGGGGGGGCGAGGGAGACTGTTACGTCTTTAAGAATGACTTTTTAATAAGCTAAGGCTAAAAAAAAAAAAAAAAAAAAAAAAAAAAAACTGGCAGTTTAACTCTTTATCCCCACTCAAATGTAACTGGAATCACTTTCAAATACCACAGTAACACAAGTTCAAAAGAGCAGGAACACTGAAAAACCTATTAGAAAGCCATTTCTTGATTAAGGCACAGACGTGCATTTCTAACTCCAAACATCCAAGAATCCCTGTCATTCCTCTCCCGCCTAGGTTAATATAAATGTACCCAATCCCAGAAATCCAGCTGTTAATCCTGCAGTCCATTACCCCTTCTCCTATAAATAGCTCGGCCTGGGTCTATACCGGCAGGCATTTTGTAATTTCAAAATTCGTTACCCCGAGAAAACGTCCTGAATAACTCGGTAACTGGGAGCCCGTTTACCCTTTCTTTAACTCCGCAGGCCCCCTCCCCTCGGTCACCCAAGCATTTTCCAATTAAAAAATGCCCCCCCCATCCCTCCACTAGAAAAGAGAGAAGGGAAAAAAAATAAACGGTTCGGTCGGGGGGGGGCGCTGCGATCCAGGGGGAGGGGCCGGGCTAGTAGCGCCTCCTCGTGTGGCTGCGCCAGCGCCTGACCCCCGCGGGGAGCCGCGCTCACCCGCCCGGCCAGCAAGCCGGCCATCGCCTCCCCCAACCCCCTTCAACCAACAAATCCACCGCCGCCCCCCCTACCGCGCGCGCGCCCTCCTTGACTCCTGCGCAGCCGCCACCGGGAAAAGGCGGGGGGAGGGGGGTAGGCCTTGCGCGAGGCCTACTAGGCCGCGTCTGAGCCAGGGCCTCGCGTGAATGGCCGGCCAGGCAGACTGAGGGGGTAGGCGCTCACGCGGTACTACGCGAGGCCGGGGCTCGTGACGAGGACCGGAGCCCACAGAGAAAGATGGCAAGAGTGGAAAGAAAGCTATAGCCGGGGGCGGAGGGAGAATTTTGAAGCTTACCTGCAGGCGCGAGGCGACTGAGGGGAAAAGGGGAGCGGGCGGGAAGGGGAAGGGCGGGAGGCCGGGGGCGGAACAATAGGGGCGGGCGGGAAGGCGAGGGGGGCCCCGCGGGCGGGCGGAGGAGGAAGGGGGGGGTGGAGGAGGAGGAGGAGGAAGGGGGAAAGAGACCCCGGGGCGGGTGGAGGGCGGCGGAGGGCGGGCGGGCGGGCGGAGGGCGGGCGGGCGGGAGAGGGCGCAGGCTGCGGCTGCTCCGGCTGCTGCCTCTGCTGGTCTGGGAGGGGGACGGGGCGGAGCGGCCCGCTTTCAACCCCGCGCACCCTCCGACCCCGGAAGCGCTAACCGCCCCGGGGGCCGGCGAGGCGACTGCGTCGTCCAAACCTTCCCCACGCAATGCGGACGGCCTCCCTACAGCCTAGAGCGGCTCCGTGGACAGCGTCGGCACCAACGAGACAATACCTTGTAGCCGATGGCTAAGTCTATGATAGAGCGGCAGCGTAAGAACAGGGAGGAAGTTAGTGGCCCCTAGCGGAAAGATTGGAAATCCCAGGCGTGAGTACGGAGAGAGTTTGCAGTCGCCATGGATAAAGGGAGACAAGAGGGAAAAGGGGTGGGTGAAGAGAATGAGAAGAGACGGGAAAAACCCAGTAGTCTATAGTGATACTTAAATAAAAGAAAGATTTAAAAAAACTAATTTGCCACATTGAAGGCAACTTTTACACTAGTTCCTTACTCTGAAAATTAGTAACTAAAAGCAAAGAATTAAGCATTTACTCTCTCTTAGGAAGAATGTAATTCATCCGTTAAGGGAAAACTCTTTTAAGAGTTCCATTTAATAAATGTAGAAAGAATGAAAGAGTTAGAAAATCACCATTCATTCTGCAACCCAAAATGAAATAATTCATTCAGGCCAGTCTCATCAAACATCAAAACTTTAAGTGAAAAGCTGTTAGGGGAGCAGGATATTATGGGGCCAAATATCACCACACACATAATTGACAAATCGCACGGGGGGGGGGGGGGGAGGGGAAGTAATCTAAAATGGAGATATCTGATAATCATCATCTTATTCAAGTGATCAAACTTTGTATCACTAATCGCAGGATACCCGTTGACATTATGTGGTCCTTGATGAGATACAATAAATACATAGCATTATCTATTAAATATTCTTGTCAAAAGAGCTTAATCTAATCAACCTTTACCACTAATTTGCAACATATAGAAAATGTATGAGGAATAAAGGAATAAGTTATATACCTCACACTGCAAAAAGATAATCAGCAAATTCAGAATGTTGGACAGTTTGTAAGACAACTACCTCAGGTTCTTTAATAAGGCAATGTAATAGAAAAGAAGGAGGAAGAGGTGAAAGAAAAGAAATTTAAAAGGAAATAACAAATGTAAGGTATGGATCAGATCTTGTTTGTTTGCTTGTTTTTAAATAGCTACATAAGACATTTTGGGGGCAACTGAGGAAATTCAAACAAACTGAATATTAGCTAATATTAGGAAGTATTTTTAATCTTCTTGAGTGTGATCATGGAATTGTGGTTATGTAGGAGAAATGCTGTTTAGAAGGTGCATGATGAAGTATTTATTGAGCATGGGTCATGATGTATGCAACAGACTTTCAAATTGAAGCAAATATGGGAAAATGTTACCAATTGTTTAGTATGAATGGTAGGTTTATGGATAATCACTGTACTGTTTGTAAACTTTTAAGAGGTAATTTTTATAATAAAAATTGGAAACAATATGACGTGGAATGGAACAAGATTGGCAAAATGTTGATAATTACTGAGGCTAGGTGATGGGAATATAGGAGTTCATTAAACTGCTTTCTCTGTGTATGTCTGTATATTTCCATGTTAAAACTTTCTATGAAAAACAAAACAAAACAGAGAAGAGCTCTGGCAGGGAATAAGATAAGAGAAGGAAATAAGAGAGAGCAAACCTCGTTCAAGTCCTTCAGATGTCAGTTCTGGCCTTAATATTAGTATGTTTATTTTATTGGGCAACCCCAATTCAATGGAGTCATCTGAAGAAGAACAGCCTTCCAAAGTGGAAAATACAGCTTGGGTATTCCAGTGCCTTGGGGGCGGGGGACATTAGAAACAATGTGAGATAGAAATAAAAAGAAGTGGGGAACCTGGGTGGCACAACTGGTTAAGCGTCAGGTCATAATCTCACAGTTTGTGAGTTCGAGCTCCATGTCAGGCTCACTGCTGTAGGCACAGAGTCAGCTTCAGAGCTCCATGTCGGGCTCACTGCTGTAGGCACAGAGTCAGCTTCAGATCCTCTATTCCCCTCTGTCTCTGTCCCTCCCCTGCTCTCGCTCAGGCTCTCTCTCTCAAAAATAAATAAAACATTTAAAGAAAGGAAATAAAAAGAAGTCTGTACTTGCAAAGGCAAGGGGCAGACCAAATACTGAGAGGAAAGGAAAACAAGAAAATGTTAGGACATAACATTTCAAAAAAAAATTTTTTTAAGTTTTATCCATTTAAGTAATCTCTACATCCAGTGTGGGGCTTAAACTCACAACCCCAAGATCAAGAGTCACATGCTATTCCAACTGAGCCAGCCAGGTTCCCAGGACAATAACATTACAAATCAAACTAAGGAACAGGCTTACTGAGAGGCCCAGGCAGAAGGTCAGATTAACCTCAAGATTTTGCATTAGGGTCATTTATATTCCAGGGACCCTGTGAGCTGGGGTGAAAGTGAGTGGCTATTCAAGCAGTCATCTCTGATGTGGAAGGCAAAACAAAGATCAAATACAAGTTGATAAAATAACATCATTCTTAGTATGGCTTCTCCTAGGACTGGGCAACAGTTGCAGTCAGCTTTGAAAGAGAAAGATGAGATGCATTTAATGGCAATACCTAATAATTTTACGAATCAATAATTTTCTCTCAGAAAGGGAAAGAAGAGAGTGAGTTTGCCTTGAGCTACAAAACGACCTGATATAGGCAGATGATTCCAAAAAGACAGCAAACTAAAGACTCATCCCATGACTGGCAATCCCCCAAAGCTAAAGTGACAATTTTTTTAATAATTTTTTTAATGTTTATTTTTTGAGACAGAGAGAGAGAGAGAGACAGAGCGTGAGCAGGGGAGGGGCAGAGATAGAAGGAGACACAGAATCCGAAGCAGGCTCCAGGCTCTTAGTTGTCAGCACAGAGCCCAACAAGGGGCATGAACTCATGAACTGTGAGATCATGACCTGAGCTGGAGTCAGACACTTAACCGAATGAGCCGCCCAGGCGCCCCTAAAGTGTCAATGTGTATTTTATTTTTTTAAAGAGATTTTTTAAATGATTTTTTAAAAATATTTATCTTTGAGAGAAAGAGCATGAGTGGGGAAGGGGCAGAGAGCAAAGGAGACAGAGGATTCGAAGTGGGCTCTGCACTGAGAGCAGAGAGCCTTATGCGGAGCTCAAACCCATGAACCGTGAGATCATGACCTGAGCCAAAGTTGAATGCTTAACCAACTGAGCCACCCAGGTGGCCCTCAATTTGTATTTTAGATCTCATGGGTTTCCTATCCTTTCCCATTGTCAATTGTGTGGAAACCTTGCTATACTTTGTTTATAGTAGGAAGAGAATGGCAGAATCCCAGATTCCCCTGGTGGACACAAGGTGGTGAAGTCATAAGATAAACACATTTGAGAACCACCATCTTTAGTGCTTTATATCATTGCACAAAATATGGCGCAAACCCAATGCTCTCAGGGGACAGGCAAGTTATGTAATTGGGAGAAAGAAGGCAACAGGAAGTTGCAATGAGAAGACTGGAGTGCACAGGATCCACCTGTAAGGAATGACCACTACTCGAGGCCAGATTTTCTGCCTTCAGGAATGAGGACCCACTGTTGCTAGACTTTCTAGCTTGAAATCTAAATCTTTATTGAAAATGTCTGGGGACACCTGGGTGGTTCAGTCTGTAGAATATCCAACTCTTGATCTCAGAGTTGTGAGATCCTACGTTGGGCATGGAGCCTACTTGGGGGGTGGGGGAGAGTCTGATATTTAGCACAGAATGGGCTCTCCACAAAAAGAAAAAAAGAGACAGACAGACAGACGGATGGACAGACTCATAGCCAGATATAGCCATGGGCATCTGACTTTTCAACCTCAGTTGTTTTTGTTTTTTGTTTTGTTTTGTTTTAGTTTATTTTGAGAGAGAGAGAGAGAGTGCAGGAGGAGCAGAGAGAAAGGGAGAGACAGAGAATCCCAAGCAGGCTCAGCACAGTCAGTGTGAGCCCGACGTGGGACTCAAACTCTACGAACCTTGAGATCATGAGCTGAGCTGAAATCAAGAGTCGGACACTCAACTGACTGAGCCACCCAGGCATCTCTTAACCTCGGTTTAAGATAAATGTACCAAAATGTTCACTGTAGCAGTTAAGTGTATAGCAAGACTGGAAGCAATATAAAATTCCAACAACAAAAGATTGGATAAATTGAATGGTGTTAAAAACAAGGTTGTATTCACTAGCACACTTCCACACATGCATGCACATACACACAGATGGAATCAACTCCGAGACAGACGGTTAAATGAGAAAAAGTTAGGTCCAAAAGAGAGCATAGAGTATGCTCCCATATAAAGTGGGGAGGAGGAAAATAGGAATGATGTAAGATAGAAATAAAAGGGGGGCACTTGACTGTACACAGAATAGCTCTGGAAGTTTACAAAAGTATCTGGTAGTTGTGATTGGCTCTTTCTCTGAGAAGAGAGGAGAATCTTTTCACTCAATTTCCTATTAAAAATGTTACAATCTGGGGCACCTGGGTGGGTCAGTTGGTTAAGTATCCAACTTCAGCTCAGGTCACTGTTCCTGGGTTTGTGAGTTTAAGCCCTGTATTCGGCTCTGTGCTCTCTGTGCTCTCAGCGTGGAGCCTGCTTTAGATACTCTGTGCCCCTCTCTCTTTTTGCCCTCCCTGCTCACACACTCTCTCTCAAAAACAAATAAACATTTTTTTCAAAAATGTTAAAATCTGGGGGCCCTGGCTGGCTCAGTTGGTGGGGCATGCAACTTTTGATCTCTGGGTCATGAGTTCCAGTCCCAGGCTGGGCATAGAACTTACTTTAAAAAAATATATCAATTTTAAAAGATAAAACAAAAAAGTTACAATCTTTTTCTCAAGTACATGTATTGCTTTCAGCTCTTAAAAAGTTAGTAAATTTGGGGGGCACCTCAGTGGCTCAGTCAGTTAAGCATCCAACTCCTGATTTCGGCTTAGGTCGTAATATCACAGTTCATTCGGATTGAGCCCCACATGAGGCTCTGAGCTGAGAGAGCCTGCTTGGGATTCTCTCTCTCTCTCCCTCTCTCTCTGCCCCTCCCATGCTCTCTCTCTCTCTCAAAACAAACTTTTTAAAAAAGTTTTTTAAAAAGTTAATAAATTTTTGAGAAATAACAAAACAATAGTAAGGCACTGTGCATATGGCTTAGAAATGCCAGGATGGGGAGATGTGCTCTCCATGGTTAAGAGTGGGGAGAAAGGGGGCACCTGAACGGTTCCATCGATTAAGCCTCCAACTTCGGTTCAGGTCATGATCTCATGGTTCATGGATTTGAGCACCGCATTGGGCTTCAGATCCTCTGTCTCCCTCTCTCTGTCCCTTCCCCACTAGCACTCCCTCTCTCTTTCTCTCTCAAAAATAAACATTAGGGGCACCTGGGTGGCTCAGTTGGTTAAGTGTCTGACTTCAGCTAAGGTCATGATCTCGTGATTTGTGAGTTCGAGCCCTAGGTGGGGCTCTGTGATGACAGCTCAGGTTCTGGAACCTGCTTGGGATTCTGTGTCTCCCTCTCTCTCTGCCCCTCCCCTACTCGCACTCTGTCTCTCAAAAATGAATAAACGTTAAAAAAAATTTTTTTAATAAAATAAATAAACATTAAAAAATAGTGGGGTGTTGGGGCGCCTGTGTGGCTCCGTTGGTTAAGTGTCCGACTTCAGCTCAGGTCATAATCTCATCGTTCGTGGGTTTGGGCCCGCATTGGGCTCTGTGCTGAACTCTTGCTCAGAGCCTGGAACCTGCTTCAGATTCTGTGTCTCCTTCTCTCTCTGCCCCTCCTCCACTTGTGCTCTGTCTCACTCTGTCTTTCAAAAATAAATAAATGTAAAAAAAAAAAAAAAAACAATAACAGTGGGGTGCCTGGTGGCTCAGTCTGTTAAGCATGCAACTTCAGCTCAGGTCATGATCTCATGGTTCATAGGTTCAGGTCCCATCAGGCTCTGTGCTGACAGCTCAGAGCTTGGAGCCTGCTTTCAATTCTGTGTCTTTCTGCCCCTCCTCCGTTCATGCTCTTTCTCAAAATAAATAAACATTAAAAAAAAAAGAGAGAGAAAGAGTGGGAGAGAAAAGGAGTCAGTGAGTTTCCTAATTTCACGATTTCTTTTTGTGTTTTCCCCTTCTAGCCACTGCTGTGTTTCTCCTTATTTCTACTTTGTCAACATCTGTTTCTCTTCACCCCACAATCCCCCTGTGTCCATATCTCCCTTCTCCTCAAAAAAGAAGAGCTGATGAATACCGAAAACTTGATTTCAGCTCAGGTCATGATCCTAGGATCATGGGATCGAGCCCCGAGTCAGGCTCCACGCTGAGGCTTAGGATCCTCTCTCTCTTTCTCTCTCTGCCCCTCTCCTGTGCATGCACATGCTCTCTCCCTCTAAATGAGGGGCTCTCTGCCCCTCATTTCCTGCATGGTGACTCAGGCTCAAGAACTAAACTTTCATTCTACCCTGTTTTTGTTTTTGTTTTTTTAATGTTTATTTACTTTGACAGAGAGAAGGCAGAGAGCAAGCATGGAGAAGAGGCAGAAAGAGAGGGAGAAAGAGAATCCCAAGCAGGCTCTGTGCTGTGAGCACAGAGCCCAACTCAGAGCTCAGTCCCACAACCATGAGATAATGACCTGAGCCCAAATTAAGGGTCGGACACTCAGCTGATCGAGCCACCCAGGCATCCCTCATCCTACCCCTTTTTACAACTCTGTGCCTCTGTAAAAAGGTTTCTTCTGCTTGGAATCCATTGGGTTAAGAGCACAGACTCAGGAGCCAGACTGCCTGAGTTTGAATCCTGACAGAACCACTTCCTGCGTCAGTTTTCTTTACTTATAAAATGGGAACAATGGTACCTACCTCATAGAGTTGCTGTGAAGATTCTAGAAGTTATAAACATAAGGCACACAATAAATGCTCAGTGTTAGCTGGTACTTTTTACCAACTGGGCAACTCCTACTTTTTCTGAGGCCCAGCCTGGATCTAGTTCATTTTCCCAGTGGCACTGTCACTCCTTCCTTTGTTCTCTCACTGCTTGGTCCATGTCTCTATTGTGGTCCTTTTTACTGTATTATAATAACCTATTTATGTGTCCATCTGTTCCATTAGATCTTGCAAATCATGAAAGGCAGGAACTGTAGCTTCAGCACCCAGAACACAGTATTTCCTCAATAAACAATTTTCCAGGAAACCAATCTAGTCCCACTGGGAGACCTGTGATTCCCAAACATGCTATGGAATTCTGTGACTCTGTACCTAAGCACACATGCCTTTCCCAACCCCTCTCCCCACTCCACTTGGAAAATCCACTCTTTCATTTTTTTTCGACTCATCCTTTCCATGCTCCAGGCCCAAGAGGCAGTTGAAATGTCACTTTTCCTGACAGGGAAAAGGGCCCCATCCTTGAGGGTCTTACTCAATAGATTTGGGGCAAAACTCTAAATCATTCTGATAGCTGATGGGCAGCCAGGGTTAAGAACCTCTGTAGCAGATACGAAAACTTAAGCTAAAGACCTATTTCTGTTCATTGAAGGGAAGACAGTAAAGATTCATACCAGTAGACTGAACCAATTCTGAAGGTTCTTCTCACTTAAGAAACATAGAGACAGTATGGCGTCTTCTTCACTGATGCTCTAGTTCCTGGATATAAAACTGATACACTTTGGAGGGTCTAAGGAAGGGCAGCAAAAGTGGTAGAATGTGCTGGGCCCAACCAAGGTAATGGCACGGGTGAACAGAGACAAGGAAAAACAGCTTTATTTGCACTGAGAGTTGGAGAATAAGAAGGACCTGAGCCAGCCTACCAAGCTAAGGAGTGAGATTAGGTTCCAAATGGACTCCACCTCCCAGCAGCCTTCCAGTTAGTACGATCAATAAAGGCTTGATGGGAAATGTATTTGCCACTAAATTACCAAAGTGTGCCAGCCACCTTACAAAAACAATACAGTTTCTTTTTCGCTGTAATTAAACTTCCACAACACCTCCCAACTACAAGTATTACAAAACCACATTTTACAGATCTTAAACTTGTCTTCAGCACTTAGCTCAAAGGTCTCATCATCCTCAAAAAATAGTCCTGCTAAACTCATCAGCTAAAAGCTCTATCCCAGTAGTGAGAAGAAGGTCTTTGCTAGCCCATGGGAATTCTTTTCCCATTTTCCCTAGCCAGTTAGGGCTGAACAGAAGAGGAAGGCTCAGATTGTAGGAGCCGGTGGGGGGGGGGGGGGGGGGGGGGGGGGGGGGGGGGGGGGGGAGGGGAAAGTGAGCGAGGAAGGGCACAAGAGCTAATTTTCCCCAGTAACAAGATGGCATCTGAAGCTTGATGGGAGAGCAGAACTGGAGAGGCTTGAGGGAAGGGTCCAGGCCCTGTATTCAGTCAGAGTCACTGCTGGAAGAGGAGGAGGAGGAGGAGGAATGCTGTAATGGGAAAGGGGAAAGGAGACAGCATCAGATCCAATGACCATTGATCACTCCATGGGACATTCTTTGGTGCTCTACCCCTCCACCCAGCACCCCCTTGCTTCCTAAGAAGGTCAGCAGTTTTGAAACAGACTGTCTCTTAAACAGCAAAAGCAAACGTTTCTTTCAGCAGTGAACATATAAGAATGGATTAAACCTTCCTAAATCATTGCACAGAACTTAATATTGCATTTGGAGCATATTTCCAACTTTCTTTACCTGACTCAATGCCTTGGCAAGGAATAAATACAGGCACTAGCATAGCATAGTGCTAAGAGACAGCTGCTACCTTACAAATGCTTACTGATTGGTCACATGGAAAGTTCTTGTAGCTATGATTCTAAGACAAGTGAGTAGAAACAGCAGCTGTGTGCCCAACTATCTTTTCTTTTTCCTAAGCCCCAAATGGGAGAAAGTGAGGAAGGTGGGAGAGAAGGTGGAGAGAGTACTAGTCAAGATTCTTTACATGCGTACTCCCAACAACTGTCATCAAAAACACTTTTGAGTCTCTCTGGGGTAATTTCTCCCCCCAATTCAATCTCATCTTTCCTTCTCCTCAAGCTTCCACCAAAGACCTAGATCCAGGAGGTAGTGCCCAAAGCACTAAGGCAAATAAATAAACACTAGGCAGAAAAAGGTAAACTAAGGCCTCCTCAAGATCCAGGTTGGTTTTGTCCTTCCAGAGTTGTCCTGAGAGCTATTTGCTGCTTAACACTCTTCTAGAAGGAAGATACTTCACCTTGGGGCTGTGCACGAAATTTTTATCTGAGGTTGAGAGTCACTAAGAGTCCTGCTGGGTGGTAGGACAAAAAGGCCCATGTAATTAGCACAACACCTTGTGAACACTGAAGGTGGGTGTATCTAAGTTGCTAAAAGCATCTGGGGTGGGGGGGGGGAGCAAAAGTTCTGGGACAGAGAAAGACAGACAGGAAGGGCTTTAGATTCCAATATCTATGTCTAAGGCTCAACCTAGCCCTCCCTGATAGAAGGTCCAATTAGCCTAATATTCCAAGATTATCAGATTCTTATCAGTGGGAATCCTTTACAAAGAAGAACCATCTACCAGAGCCACATAATGGCTGCTTCACGTCCTCAGACTGCAAATCCCCCTTACCCATTCCTGCCAGCCTAGTCCCTCTGAGGGGGCACCCCTTCCTAGCCAGACTCCAGAGGGCACTGACCTTGCCATGTTTGTGGTGTTTGTGCATCTTTTTATGAGCTTTCTTCATTTTCTTCCTCATCTTCTTGTCCATCACCATTCCTGGTGCTACCATGCCAGGTGCCAAGGGATTCACAGGAGGCATGCCAGGAGCAGGTGGTGGGTAGGGAGGTGGGTAGGGACCTAGGGGTTGGCATCCTGGATACCCTGGTTGTGGCACAGGATGAGGGGGCCCACCTGGGGGAAAAGCTGGATTCCCCTGGGGAGCTTCTGGAGGAGTTGGAAAGGGGCCTGGAGGATAGGCAGGATTTACAGGCGGTGGGTGGGCAGGATTGGAACCTCCAGGGTACCCAAGGTTAGGAGGATATGGATTTGGCCCTGGTGGTCCTGGTGGAAGAAGCAAAGAATAAATTAAGATCAGAATTGCTCAGACCCTCTGGCAACAAATGCCTACAAAAGGTGAGAAACACCGTTTCTCACTCAATACTTAGAGGGAAAAGCAAAGGTGAGGAAGGAGAACGGGGCGTAGGGGAGACAAAGCTGCGCAGGAGACAAAGGTAAGGACTGACAGGACTGGGGGGAAAGGGAGACCGTGAACTATAAGGAAAGACCATTGGTCAGCTATGGTTTAAGGACTGCTTTTGCGGTGGAGAGAGGCGGAGGAAAAACTGACACAAAAACTTCCTGTTGTGGGTTTCATATGAAAAGGGGTGGGGGTGAGAGAAGAGATCCCCAAACACCTACCGGCATTGGGATTCCACATGTTCAGGTGTTTCCTCCAGCCTGAGGAGAAAGAAATGAAGGCAAAAAGCTGACGGCGCAGAGGTGGGAAAGGGATTTTGAGCCTGAGCCCAAACCCAACGCGTCTAACCCTACAGTAGACTCAGAACTACCAGGACCTCTACATAAATGCTTTTTTTCCACCCGTTCCTTCTCCTACCTATTCTTTTCCCTAGTTTCCTAACTACAGGAATTTAGCTTCCAGGACCCCTCCACCTTCTACTACCTCTGACTGCAGCTGGAGGTCTCTAACTCCTCAGGAGAAGGGCAGAGTCCGCGAATCTCACCGTCGTCATCCCTCACCACCCTTTCCGTGGTGACTTTAACCACCCACAGGCTACGGAAGGACCTTAATTTTACAGGCGCCAGCTCGGAGGGGGAGGGAGTCAGGACCACCCCACCAGTCCTCACCCCCAGGCTAAGAGAAGGACCCGCCTCCCGGCGAAAGGGCAGGAGGCTCAGCAAAATCCTCGGCCGTTTACAAATGTAGACACACCCCCTTCCACATTAACAAGAGTAAATGGAGGTCCTGGCTCCTAGCTGCGGAGGGACCCCTGACCCAGAGACGGGAAAGGAGGAACCCAGATGCCCGGTCACCTTTACGCCACCGCCTGGGCTTGACTCATCTCGGCTCTCACTTCCTGGTCACCCCCAACCCTAGGCTTCAGCACCCGCCTCTGCTACCGCCTAATTGGTAATTATGTGGTCTTTCAGCGTTAGTGATTGGAGAACACACGCATCAATCACTCTAGCCCGAACTAGGCTAGAGGACAACCGTTGCAATAGGGGCGGAACCGGGATGCCCCGGCGGAGGCGGGTGTAGAGGGGCGGGCCGGCCGGAAATCCCTGGGGGCGGGGCCAAGAAAGACCGGGGAGGCGGAGGAGCGAGTTTCTGGGCAAAGTCCCTCCAGAGGCTTTGAAGAAACTCAGCCCATGCCCTCTGAGCTCCCAGTCCAAAGGGTGCGACACCTTGTAAGGTGAATAATACACCATGGTAAATACTGTAACACGAATATAGAGCATGTAAGAAAGGGCGGGGAGCTGCTGAGGCTCAGCCCCAAGCCTTAATTTCGCCACCTTCCTCCTAGCTGCCGTGGGAAGTAAAGAAACGTGCTTGGGCGAAATACAGAGATTACCTAATCCCTCCTTGGAGTCCCTATTTTAGGTGCATAGCTCTGCTACCTGTCGAATTGGGTAAAACAGATAAAACAAGTCATCTTCCCCACCCCACCCCCCCTCTCGCCCGTAAGTAAGCTCAATGCCAAATGTGGGGCTTGAACTCACGACCTTGAGATCAAGAGTGGCATGCTCTTGGGGGCGCCTAGCTGGCTCAGTGGAAAGAACATGCGACTCTTGATCTCTGGGTCCTGAGTTTGAGCCCCAAGTAGGCTGTAGAGATTACTCAAATAAATAAAGGAATAACTTAAAAAAAAGGGGGGGGGGGGCATGTTCTATGTACTGAGCCAGCTAGGAGCCCCTGAAGAGGTCATCCTTGATGGCTCTCTTCTTCACCTTTCCCTCATCCCCTTCCAACACCACGAAGTGTTCATTTTGTCTCTCAAATAAATCTGAATGCCTTCCACTTCTCTCCATCGTTCCTGCTCCCAACCTACCATCATCTCTGGACTGGATTGCTGCCATGGACTTTTTTTTTTTTTCCTTTTTTTTTTTTATCACAACAAACAAGCTTGTTTTAAATAAACATAGAAAACCATACACTCCAAACTTAAAAATACTCATTCTTGGGGCAGCTGGGTGGTTTAGTTGGTTAAGCGTTGGACTCTTGATTTCTGCTCAGGTCATGATCTTAAGGTCGTGGGCTCTAGCCTCACATCCAGCTCTGCACTGACTGCGCTGACCCTGTCTGGGATTCTCTCCCTCTCTCTGCCCCCTCCTCCCCCCAAATAAATAAATAAACAATTAAAACAATTTTTTTTAACATTTATTTATTATTGAGAGATAGACACAGAGCGTGAACAATGGAGGGGTAGAGAGAGGGGGAGACACAGAATCTGAAATAGGCTCCAGGCTCTGAGCTGTCAGCACAGAGCCTAACACGGGGCTGGAACTCACAAACTGTGAGATCATGACCTGAGCCACAGTCGGACACCCAACCAACTGCACCACCCAGGCGCCCCAATAAACAATTTTTAAAAATACTCATTCTTCCTAAGCGTACTTAGACTATTCATAAAAATTGGTCTCAACTAATATAATTCAAATTTCAAAGAATTTTAGAATACATACTATATTCTCTGATCACAATGTAAAATGTAAATACAAACATGTATCTGGAAACTTAAGAAAACAAACAAAAAGGCTTCCAAATAACTTTGGGTCAAAGAATGAACCATGATGGAAATTAAATACTTTGAGCTAAATCATAATGGAAATATTACATCCCAGATTTGTGAGATACAAGAAATATGAAGAAAATAAATTTTATATTGAAATCATCATCTTGAATTAAGGATTGTGATAGATTTTGAAATATTTCTCTTTTTTTAATTTTTTTTAACATTTATTTATTTTTGGGACAGAGAGAGACAGAGCATGAACGGGGGAGGGGCAGAGAGAGAGGGAGACACAGAATCGGAAACAGGCTCCAGGCTCTGAGCCATCAGCCCAGAGCCTGACTTGGGGCTCGAACTCACGGACCGCGAGATCGTGACCTGGCTGAAGTCAGACGCTTAACCGACTGCGCCACCCAGGCGCCCCACCATGGCGCATTTTGATACAACTTCCTAATCAGCTTTGTGCTAAATATTTGAGATGAATTGGAATATTTTCTATTTTTCCTTAAGCTCTAGGACAATTTATATCTGTATTATTTATTTCTTGGAAGATTCGGTTTGAAAGAAATTATTGTTGTTTCTATATGGCCATAATGCCTTTTAGAAGTTAAATATTTCATGGGGTTCCTGGGGGGCTCAGTTGGCTAAGCATCGACTTCGGCTCAGGTCATGATCTCATGATCTCATGGTTCATGACTTCGAGCCCCGCTCTGAGCTCTCTGCTGTCAGTGCAAAGCTTGTTTTGGATCCTCTGTCCCCCTCTCTCCTCCCCTCTTCTGCTTTTGCTCTTTCTCTCTCAAAAATAAATTTAAAAAATTTTTTAAAGAAGTATTATTCATAATAGCCCCAAAATGGAAACAAATCCAATCAATGTCCATCAACAGATGAATAAAGTGTAGTATGTGTGTACAATGATATATTATTCAGCCTTAAAAGGAAGGAAATTCTAACACATGCTAAAACATGGATAAACTTGAAGATATTATGCTAAGTGAAGTAAGCCAGGCATAAAAGGAGAAATACTGTATGATTCCATTTATATGAGGTACCTACAGTCATCAAATTCATAGACAGAAAGAAATCGTCAGGGACTGGAGAATGGAAAGTTATTATTTAGTGGGCACAGAGGTTCAGTTTGGAAAGGTGAAAAAGTGCTAGAGAAGAATAGTGGTCATAGTTGCACAACAAAGTAAATGTACTTAATGTCACTGAACTGTACCCTTAAAAATAGTGAAAAGGGTAAAAAAAAAAAAAAAACAAGCTCATTCTGGATACTGTGTGAGGAAAGAACAAAATAGGGAGAGGTGGTTAAAATGGAATCAGGGAAGCGCCTAGGTGATTCAGTTGGTTGGGCATCTGACTTTGGCTCAGGTCATGATCTCACCTTCTGTGTGTTCAAGCCCCATGTCAGGCTCTGGGCTGACAGCTCAGAGCCTGGAGCCTGCTTCAGGTTCTGTGTCTCCCTATCTCTCTGTCCCTCCCCCACTCATGCTCTGTCTCTAAAAACAAAAAAATAAAATTAAAAAAAAATTTAAAAAATATATATATTTCTTAAAAAAAAAAAAAGTAATAATAAAATAAAGTGGAAACAGGGAGCCCAGTTAGGAGTTTACTGTTGTCATGTGGAGGAAGAATGGTGGTGGCTTGGATGGAAGTTGTGAAGAATGGTCAGACTCTGGGTATTTTTTAAGGTAGAGCTTAGCAGATTTGGACTGGATGTGAAGTGTGAAAAAAAATAGAAAAATCAAGGATGAACCCAAGGACACTGAGCAACTGAAAAATAGTGGTGCCATTTACTGAAATGAAGAAGATGAGCAGAGGAGCAGATATGAGTACAATTTTGTTGGACAAGTTAAGTTTAGGATGCCTACAAGATATCCAAGTGGAGATGTTGAGAAACCAGTTAGATTTGGCAATCTGGAACTCAGGGAGAGGTTTGGTCTGAAGAGAAAAAAAATTGAGAGTTATCCAGGTATGTAAAGCCAAGGAGCTAGATGAGGTCACTAGAGGGCAAGTGTGGCCAGAGCAGAAAAGAGGGTCTAGCATTTGGCCTTCAGCATGACAATGTTTAGAAATTGGGAAGAGGAGCAAGCAAAAGATACAGAATGAGTGGTGAATGAGGAAGGGAAAAATCAGAAGAGAGTATGAATGAAGCACTTAAGGAGGAAGCTATCAAATGTGTCAAATGTTGCTGATAAATTATGTAGGGCACCATCTGAGAATTGGCCATTGGATTTTGAAAGGATGGTGAACTTTTTTTTAACACTTTATTTTATGTTATTTTATTTTATTTTATTTTATTTTATTTTATTTTATTAGAGAGAGAGAGAGAGAAAGAGAGAGAAGCCCAAGGAGGCTCCACGCTCAAGTGCAGAGCCCAACACAGGGTTTGATCCCATGACCGTGAGATCATGACCTGAACCGAAATCAAGAGTCAGACGTTCAACCAACTGAGCCACCCAGGTGCCCCAAGGATAATGAACTTTTTAAGAGTAGTTTTAATGACATGGTAGAGATGAAATTTTGCCTGAAACAAATCGAGGACAAAATGAGAAATGAGGAAGTAGGACAGCAAATAAAAGCAATTCTTCCAAGGAGTGTTGGTAAATAAGGAAGCAGAGAAGTGGAGTAGTAATCAGAAGAGGGTGGGAAGTCCAGGAAGGGCTTTTTTTTGGGGGGGGGGGGGGAGAGGGAAGCACAAATGGGAGAGGGGCAGAGAGAGGGGGTCAGAGGATCTGAGGCAGGATCCACGCTGACAGGCTGACAGCAGTAACCCTGATGTGGGGCTTGAACCCACAAACTGTGAGATCATGACGAGAGCCAAAGTTGGATGCTCAACCGACTGAGCCACCCGGGAGCCCCTAGGAAGGGCTTTTTAAAATAGGAGAGCTTAAAGCATGTTTGTAAACTGATGGGAATAATCCAGTAGGGAGGAAAAATGACATTGCTGGAGAAAGAAGAGATCATTGAAAGAACAAAGTGACCAGAAAGAGTAAGGTTTCAGTCCATGGATGGAGGGACTGACCTTAGATAGGTCAGTTCACGGGGTACAGTTCAGTGGTTGAGAAAATGAGTTCTGGAGCCAGACTACTTACTTTGTGACTCTGGACAAGGCACTTAAAAAGAAACTTCCAGGAGCACCTGGGTGGTTCAGTTGGTTAAGCGTCCAACTCTTTTTTTTTTTTTTTTTAATTAAAGTTTATTTATTTATTTTGAGAGAGAGGGAGGGAGGGAGGGGCAGAGAGAGGGAGACAGAATCCCAAGCAGGCTCCACACTGTCAGCGAAGAGACAGGGGCTCAGGCCCGGCAACTGTAAGATCATGATCTGAGCCGAAATCAAGAGTCGGACACTTAACCAACTGAGTCACCCAGGTGCCCTCCCCCCAACACCTGTCCAATTCTGAATGTAACTCAGGTCATGATCTCAAGTTTCATGAGATCAAGTCCCGTGTCAGGCTCTGCATTGACAGTGTGGAGCCTGCTTGGAATTCTCTCTCTGCCTCCTCTCTGCCCCTTCCTCACTCTCTCTCTCTGAAAATAAATAAATAAATAAAAATTGGGCATCCACTTTCGAATGTCCCTTCTCTGTAAAGAGAGTTTCCTACTATTCTTCCTTTCTAATCTTATATTCTCATAAACTTTGCCTGCTGCTCAAAAAAAAAAAAACAAAAAAAAAAAAAACAAAAAAAAAGAATTAATAAAAAAAAAAGAAACCTCCAGGCCTCAGTTTTCCCATCTATAAGACAAAGGATCATAATAATACTTAATTTATAGTGAGGTTTAGTAGTTTTTAAAAATTTTTTTTTAAACATTTATTCAGTTTTGAGAGACAGAAAGAGACAGAGCTCTTTCTGGAGAGCTGGGAGGGGCAGAGAGAGAGGGAGACACAGAATCCAAAGCAGGCTCCAGGTTCTGAGCTGTCAGCACAGAGCCCAATGCATATAGAGAAGTTTAGATGACTTAATACACATGAAAGATTTAGAACACCACTGGACATACAGTAAGCCCTATATATGTGTTGGCTGTTATTATTGTAATAGGAGGGAAATCAGAGTCTACAGGTCCAAATGCAAATGCATTGGTAGATGGAGTGGTGGGAAGATGTAAACATTCTTTGCTGATTGCTGTCCTTTTCTTTCTTTTCTTTTCTTTTTTTTTTTTTTTTTTTTTTTTTTTTTTCTTCACGGAAGTAAAAAGCAAGCTTGTCAGTTGACAGGGAGGTAGGAGGAAAAGGTTAGAAATAGTCATCTCGGAAAGTGGGCAAATGAATTGATTAGGGAACTGTAATAGGGTTGCTGGGCAGCATGAAGGGCCCACTTGAGGTCTGTGAGCCAAGTATATAAAGTGAGACCATTCAGCACAGGTGGTGGTTTCCTGCAGTAAAACTCCAATGCTTAGGTACAGCTTGGAATAGAACTGGATTTAACTTGGACTAGGGTTTGCCTAGAAAATACAAGTAAGGGGAAAGGGAAAAGAGGGCAAGGCAGTTAAGTGTGCTTGCATGGTAGTGATTATGACGATAGATGATGGAAAATAAGCTGAAGAAGGAAGGAAAGACACAAGGATGTGATGGACAGTGACAAAGTGGCAGGTCAATGGATTGTATGTCTCAGTGGAGGCTCTCTAGAGTGAGCTGAATAGGTAGAAGGTGGTATCCAGAAAGTGGAATGCTTGAAAGAGTTCTTGGTGGAGGAAAATCTCCTTGGAAGGAAAAGGTCAAAGAAGAAAAGATTAAATAGATTTATCTGCTAGTGATGTATAGAATGTATATAATGATGATAAAAGTAGTGATAAAAAGAGACTTTGAGCCAGTTGCTGAAATGTTCAACAAATACAGAGGAGTGACCAGGAGGTCTGTAAATGATCACAACAGATGAAGTAGCAAGTGGTGTGGTCTGATGGCATGTATTTCACTTTTTTAAATCAATTTTTTAATGTTTATTTTTTATATTAGACAGACAGAGAGACACAGAGCATGAGCAGGGAAGGGTCAGAGAGACAGAGACAGAATCTGAAGCAGGCTCCAGGCTCTGAGCTGTGAGCTGACAGCACAGAGCCTGGGACGGGCCTCAAACTCATGAGCAGTGACATCATGACCTGAGCTGAAGTTGGGTGCTTAACCAACTGAGCCACCCAGCTGCCCCTGATGGCATGTATTTCAGAGATGCTTGGGTTTTTGGAGGAGAAAGATGGAGAAATGATCTGGAGGCAACCACAGACAGAAAGGAAAATATCTACCATCCTCCAGAGTATGCAAAAGAAAAAAAGCTACCACTCTGGGAAAAGCAAGGTTCATTTTCATGGGTGGGAGAAAGTGAAAAGGACATTCAGAGAAGAGGTTGAAGATATAGAAGATTTTGTAGATATTTCCCTAGACCCGAGGTAGGCACTGTAGAAATGACAAGCAGCATGAGACACCTTTCACTTGCTTTCTAAGAACTTCAGGTAGGCCTATGGCAGGTAGACGAAGGCATAAAACTTTATCCCAGAACCCAATATGTGTTACTCTATAGGCTCTTTATCTTTTTTCCTACTAGGTCTGTTGGTCAAAAAGCATTTATTGAAAAGAAATTTAGTACATCAAAAGTGAACGACACCCTCCTTGCACAGATGAGGAAAAACAAGCTCGGAAAGCAGAAATGGTTTAGTGCAGGCTTCACCCTTGTTAGTAACAAATTCAGGTCAGGAATTCGGGACTCTATCCAGTCCCCCAGGCCGTATGCAGAGTCCTGAACTGAGTGCTATAAAGGAACCGGAAGGAGTATAAACTATGTTCCTCCACACCCTCTATGCTCTCAGTTACAGTCTAGGTGAAAATGTGATGCTCACATATGAAATAATTTCAGCAAACAACATAACAATAGGCACAAAATATGCTACAAGTTGTGTTCCTAAGTACCAAAGGGAGACAATGTAAAGTCACATGTAGCTTTTCAAGGAATGTTTCCTGATGATAATTTGTTTACGTGCTTTCAATAAATTCTATAAGTAATTCATGAGAATTAAAATTTGGAAAACAGAAAAGCAGAAAGAAAAAGAAAATTGTTTTTGAGGTCCCATTACCCAAACAGAATCGCTACTATTAATACTTTGGCATTGGGGCGCCTGGGTGGCTCAGTCGGTTAAGCGTCCGACTTCGGCTCAGGTCATGATCTCGCGGTCCGTGGGTTCGAGCCCCGCGTCGGGCTCTGTGCTGACAGCTCAGAGCCTGGAGCCTGTTTCGGATTCTGTGTCTCCCTCTCTCTCTGACCCTCCCCCCATTCATGCTCTGTCTCTATCTCAAAAATAAATAAACGTTAAAAAAATTAAAAAAAAAAATACTTTGGCATATTTCCTTTTTTTCTGGCATGAACTTTTTAAGTAAACACTTAATTTTAATAGAACATGCAAATAGTTCAAAATCCAAGAGGTAAAAAAAAAAAAAAAGTTGGATAGTGACGAATCCGTCTTCTTCTCACCGACCACTGCCCCTGTCTTCAGCCACATAGCTTCCTTCCCATGAGCCCATCTCTGTTCAGAGATTTATGTTTTCAACTCTCTAAAAAGTGTACTTATAAAGTATGGAGTTTAGTTAATAATCACGTAATCACGAGGCTATATTGGATCACTAAGGTAACAAATATACCATACTAATGTAAGATGTTAATAATAGGGGGAACTGGGTGTGAGGAATACAATTTTTCCCCCCAAAATTGCATCTCCATGACATAATACGCATCTCTGTGAGCATGGGGTCACTAATCAGCAGTATCGTACGAGGTAAACACTGGGTTTGGCGAAGTAATCTTCACAAGTGGGACTCTAATATTTTATCACAGAAGTAGGGAATCATAGGATTGTAAATGACTTAGAGAATAATGCACTCCCCTTGCTGAGAAAATTAAACAAATAAACGTTTCTAAGAGTTCACAGCTAGGAGAGCCAAGATTATCATCTTAAGTTTTCTGGGTTTTATGTTAGTGATCCCTTCAATACAACATATTACAACACACCTACTCAAAAATACCGCAAGTGTGCATTGTCATGCTTACGACAACCCTGCCATTGTTCTTTGTATTTGTGGCTGCTCTGAGTTTTGGAGATGGTCATACTTTTGTTTAATAAGCTTTCTTTTGCGGGGAGCGGTTTTAGATTTACAGAATGATTGAGAAGGCAATCAGAGTTTTCATATCCCCCACCCCCAGCCCCCTATTATTAACACCTTATATTATTATGGTATGTTTGTTACCTTAATGTAATGATCCAGTACAGATTCATGATTACTAACTAAACCATACTTTATCCAGATTTATTTAGTTCTCACCTGGTGTCCTTTTCCTATTCTGGAATCTTACCCAGGATATCACATTTTATTTAGTCGTCATGTCTCCTTAGGCTCCTCTTCGTTGTGACAGTTTTTTAGGCTTTCTTTTGTTTGTTTGTTTGTTTGTTTTTGGTTCTAGTTTTCATTTAAGATTTTTTAAAGTTTATTTATTTATTTTGAGAGAGAGGGAGAGAGAGAGAATGAGACGTGTAGAGAGAGGGGGAGATAATCCAAAGCAGGCTCTGTACTCTCAGCACAGAGCCTGACAGGGGGCTTGATTCCATGAATCTCGAGATCACAACCTGAACCAAAACCAAGTCAGTCAAGCCTGCTTAAGATTCTCTGTCTCCTTCTGCTCCTCTCCCTTGTTTGTTCTCTCTAAAAAAAAAAAAAAAAAAAAAAAAAAAAAAAAAAAAATTTAAAGAGTATGTGACTCTTCATCTCAGGATCGTAAGTTTGAGCCCCACATTGGTGTAGAGATTACTAAAAAAAAGAGAGAGAGAGATGGAGAGAGAAACGGGGTGCTCTTGAGAGCCAGGGAAGAGGGTAGGGCAGCCCAGCTGGTGAGGGGGAAGCAGGATCTTGGATTTTGATGTGTTTGGTTTCAGGTGGTGGCTGCCTGTTCACACGATGATGTCTTGCAGAGAATTAGAGTTCTGAAGGAAAGTGAAGTCTCAGGGCTTAAAAGTGGACAGGCTCTGCACAGGCTAAATCCTGGAACTCTAGAACACCCAAGCTAGAAAGGGACGAGAGATCATCTCAATGTTCAGTCACAACTGTTCCCATTTATAGAGTGTCCACTGAGGTCAGGTGCTGCACAGGACCTGTCACCTCTTCTTTTTTACCCTGAATCAACTCTGCAATCAGGGTGGGCATTTTTATCCATACTTTACACATGATAAAACAGATTCTAGGGTTAAGTAACTTGCTCAAAGACATAGGGCTCAGTCACTGAGCAGGAATCAATCCTGTTATAGTGAAGTCAGAGCCGTCCCAATCGTCTACTGGAGTTAGACCAGAAGGCCTCCAACCCCCTGATTTGGCAAGTGAGAAACTTGAGGCCTAGAAAGAGAAAATAACTTGCCCAAGTGCACTCAGGTAGTTAGAAACTAAACTAGGGGGGGCTCCTGGCTGGCTTAGTTGAAGGAGCATGCAACTCTTGATCTTGAGGTCATGAGTTCCCCACACTGAGTATAGAGCTTACTTAAATAAAGTTAAAAAAAAAAAAAAAAGAAGATCAGGTCATGATCTCATGGTTCATATGTTTGAGCCCCGCATCAGGCTCTGTGCTGGCAGCTCAGAGCCTGGAGCCTGCTTCGGATTCTGTGTCTCCCTCTCTCTCTGTCCCTCCCCTGCTCGCACTCTCTCTCTCTCTCTCAGGAAATGAATAAACATTAAAAAAAATAAAAAAAATGAACTAGTGCTATAAACCAGGCACCCATTGTAACATGTCCCTGAAGGGCACCCTGTGTGAATGGGGTCTGGGGTGGGAAAGAAAAGCCACTAGAAATCACACATACACACACACACACACACGCACAAGAAATGAAGGAAGAACATCTCAGCAGAGCTCACAAGGCCTTGCCTACAATCTCCACATAACTTCCCCTCTCTCTCTCCACAACACACCCTGCGCTTTTGCTTCCCAGGTTCCTTGTGGTTTCTTACTGCACCACATGACACGACACATACTGCCCTCACCACTCCTGGAAAACCACTCATTCAAAACCCAAGCTTCCCGTGCCCTGTGAGGTCTTCCCACTCAAGCCTCAGGAGAGGACACCCCCAGGACCCTGTGCAGGCCCCACAAAGTGAGCTGTGCCTCTCTGAGCACCTTCAGAGCAGCAATTTGGTTTCATCACATCCACCCCTTTTTCCCCAGTGCTCTGCCATGCGATCGCACCAAATAAAGGCTTGGGGAAGAGAAAGAAAAGACAACAGACAGGAGGAGCCCCAGGATCACATGAAGGAAGGCCCCAGGACATGGAGATAATGCTGACTTCGTCTCCTTCCTGTGCACACCCACCCCTAGTCACTCATTGGGACTGCAGTGTACTAGATGGCCACAGAAGGGTCCAAGCATTCAGCAAGTAGGAAAGGCAGTGGTGAGGCAGAGCAGACAGGTATCTGATCACCGTATTTATGTTTGCATGTACATAGGTTATACATAAACTGCATATTTACAGGTGAGAGATGGTACAGGAGGACTCCTGGCACCAGGGCCTTGCTGAATGCTGAAGCAGCAGACATTCAGTGGAGGCCTACAAGGGAGAATGGCAGTGGGGAGGAGGTGAGAGGCAGTCTTCTGGGCAGAGAGGTGGGCAGTCATGGGTACAGCTCTCTGGGAAGGAGCGGGCCTCCTGAGGACGGGCCAGGGCAGCCAGGCGCTGCTGTACACACTCAGCTGTCAGCCGTGCTTCTGGGTCTGCGTCCCAACAGTCCTCTAGCAGCTCTCTCAGGCCACCAGGGTCCTGGCAAGAAGGACCGGGAGGCAAGTTTAATCCCGGGATCCTGAGTGGCCCCCTGACCAGCCCCAGAGTTGAAAGGTGCCCACCGCTACCCTGTTCTCAACACTCCTCTTCTGACCCTCCCTGGAGCCTCCCTCTCCCGGCCCCAAATGAGACCCAGCCCTCAGCATCTTGCTTCCTATGAGACAGGTTCTTTGGTGCCTTCCAGAGGGACCACCTTTTCCTCTGAGAAGCTAATTCAGGTTAATGACTTAACACACTGATGGGAAATTACTCTCCTTCCTTTCAGGCAACCAGGGTCTTAGGCAAACACTGCTTAACCCAACAGATACTTGTGCAGTGGAAATTTCAGGCCAGGTAGCAGGGAAAGGGGCTTCCTGTTAGGAAACTATTTATACAGACCCTGCAATTTCACCATTTGGCCACTATTTTAACCCTTTATACCCAGGGCTGGCTTTTATTGGGTCATGGTAGAAACCCAGATGTGTAGGACAGGGCGAGGAATTTTTGGATGGAGTATTGGGCTCCTGGGTACCAGGAGTGGAGCCATTTTGGGAGCAGAGCTCAGGGCAGAAGCAAGGCCAAGGTAGGCTTCCTGGAAGAGGGGACTGGGACACAGGGCTTACGGATGGTGGAGACAAGAGAGACAGACCAAGCAAGTCTGAGCAAGAGGAAGGTGCCTGTCTCAGGAATGGCTGTGTGAGACTTATGGTAGAAGAGGATGAGCTGAGGTACAGGGCAAGTTTGCTCAGCTCCAGCTGAACATGAGCCAGGAGTGGTGGCAGATGAGAGGAGACAGGAGCAGATGGGCTGGTCCTGGTAGTCAAGTCCTTGAAGCCCAGGCCCACACCCTCCAGGTCCCCAGCCCACCAGCAGGTGGCCTCTTACTGTGGTGAAGCAGTGCCAGGTGGATGGGATGTAGGGGCGCCTTCTCTCCTCCACGGCCAAGGTCCACAGCTCACAGGTGGTAGGGGTGCTGCCCAGTTCTGCCTCGTAGGCCAGTTGGAAGGGTGGTGGTCTGCTGTCTGGGGAAAGGCACAGGGGGCTAGGTGTCAGCTAGCCCTAGGGTGTCTCCTTGTGGAAAGGCCGAGAGGGAGAAGGGCAGAGCTTCCTGCGTCAGGAGGCAAGTGGATCTAGAATGGGCAAGTGAGACATGGAGAGGAGGGGAGAGGGGGCACTGTCACACTCATCCTTACCAGGCCACAAATCTGGGCAGCGGCTCAAGATCTCCCATAGGAGCAGAGCCAGAGAGTAAACATCGGCTTGCCGGAGGGCCGTGCCCCAGTCTTGTAGGTCCAGAGTCTTATCCAAGAGCTCTGGAGCCATGTACCTCTGGGTGCCAGCCTAGAGGGAAAGGCATGGAGGGCCAAGAATCATCTCACTGGCAAGCCTCGCTGCAACACTGGTACGCGCGACATCCCCCCAACTAGACTCAGCAATGTCCCAAACTCTACAGGTACTGCCACACTGCTGCCACAGCAAAGGCCACATCTTCATCAGGAACACTGCCATCATCTCTGGGCCTCACCCTTATCCGGAGTACTCACCTCCATGATGGCAGCTGGGCCTCGGGGTTGAGTTGGGGCCCAGGTGGGAGGCTGGGTGAGGCCAGGGAGCACCAAGGCAAGGCCCAGGTCTCCAATGGCACACGACCCATCCTCCCGAATGAGCACATTCTGGCTGCTCAGATCTCGGTGGGCGATACCTGGTTTGTATTGGCCTGTGGTAGAAGCCAAGGTTGAAGGGGTATGGATCTTCTTCCTTTCTCTTGACCCTAGTTCTTCCCATCTCTAGCTAAGGGAGAATCAGAAACAGCAGTGTGGCTCCTGATTCCCATGGCTTCCTACTCCCAGCTCACCCACCATCCTGCCAGCGCTCCTCATGGAGAAATGCCAGGCCCCGCGCCAGGGACAGCGCCATCCGCATGGAACTTCCCCAGTCACTGGTGTTCTGGGTCAAGTAGTGGCACAGGGATCCCTAGGGAGAAGCAGAGAGAAGAGGAAGACACATGATAAGCTGGAGGTGGCTGATCTACCCCAGGGAGCAGAGATCAATTGACAGACATCCCCCTGCCTCCCCTAGCAGACTGACACACTGATCCATCCAGGCTGAGACAAGAGGCAGTGGAGGAGTGAGAATGTACATCAGTCAGATTGACGGGAAAAACAGTAACCCTACTTCAAATGTCTGAGCTCTTACGATGTGCCAGCCCTCCCGTAATCCTCACAACAACCCTAGGAGGTGTGTGCTCCTGTGATTCACGTTTCACCAATGAGGAGCTTGAAAGAGAGCTAGGTAAACTTGCTGGAAGTCACCTGGTGAGAGACAACCAGAGCTTGAACCCAAGCGGTCTGACTCTAGCGTCGCTCACTAGTAACCACCTTCTACTGCCTGGGGACTTGAGACAAAAACAGAAACAGAAGAGGCAAGGCAAACTAGGTACTGGTACCTTTTGTGAACCTCCTGGCCTGAAGTGTCAGGCCTGTATAGGATAGCCAGCCGATGGGGACAGCTGTTGGGCAGAAGAGCAGCAGGTGGGGGGCAGGTGGAAATTGGGAGGCAAAGGAGTCACAGCATCCCTCATTCAACAAACATTACCAAGTGCCATCAGTGTGCCAGGGAAGTCAAACAAACAAAACCAAGAAAGCAGAGATTTTTGAGCTGGGCATTAAGGCACAAAGAGGGGACTTCCCAGAATTCAAGATGTCAGAGATCGAGGACTGCAGGTGCTAATAAAGTCCCAAGTCCTTAGCAGGCCCACAGGGCCAGGCCGGGTCTGATCCTTGCCTGCCTCTTCCTCTTCCTCTTTCCCGTCCGTGACCCTCCCCTCGAGTCACATCTCTTCTTCTCTCACAGTACCCCCTCTCTCAGCACTTAACGCGCTTGACAAAACTCAGTTTTGTGTTTACCTGACCCACCCTGTCTCCCCCACTACTCTATAAAATCTACAAAGGCAGGGGCACCTGGGTGGCTCAGTCAGTTAAGCCCCTGACCTCAGCTCAGACCATGGTCTCATGGTTCATGAGTTCGAGCCCCACATTGGTTCCGGGCTGATGGTACCAGAGGATGATTGGGATTCTCACTCTCTCCCTCTCTCTCTGTTCCTCCCCTGCTCATGCTCTCTCTTTCTCTCAATATAAATAAATACACATTTAAACAGCTTAAAACATAATAAAATAAAATAAAGTCTACAAAGGCAGGGACTAAGATGTCTTTCTTAGCACAGGAGGTGTGACATATAATTCATACATATTGGTTGAATGAATATATAAATGAGTTTGGAGGGCCGTGCCTTGAGATATTTCTTTAACAATGGTTTTCTTTAAGGATGGGAATATGATCGTTTTGAAATCTCCTCTTCTTTGTATTTTATGAGTTAAAAACATTAGCAGTATTGCTTGTGTAATAAAAAACCAAGAAAAAACCCAAAAACCATTTTTAATGTGGAGAAGAAGAAGTCTGAAGAAGAATAAGCACAAGCAGGGCCCCACTGCCATCCAGCCATGCACCCACATACACACACATGCAAACACATAGAGATGTCCCTCGGTCCTCACCTTTGGGTGCAGCTCCAGTACCAGCAGGGGCCCACAGGGCAAGGGCCCAGGGCCCCCTCTGCTGGCGGTGATAAAGCGGACAATGTGGTCGTGCTGTAGGCTTGGCAGTTCGTATAGTGCTCTCTCAGCTTGGAACTGGGCCACGGCCCTCAGGGAGAAGGCCTTGATGGCTACCAGCTTGCCTTGCAGCTGCCCAGCCCACACCACTGTGTGACCTCCTTCCCAGATTACCTGGTGGGGACACGGTGCCGGGGGTGGGCCTCAGCTAGCGTCAGGGCCAGGCTTCCTCCCCAGACCACCTTCTGGGGGTGACTGGAGGACCCTCCCCCACCCCTCCCCGGGCACCTGGGAGAAACACAGCTCGGGCAGCTCGGGCAGCTCAGCACTCCAGTCCCTGCCTGAGCCTGGCTCTGGCTCTGGCTCTGGCTCTGGGCCACCTTGGACTCTGCAGGCCTTTCGCTGTAGCAGGGCTGGGGCAGAAAAAAGCCCTTGTGTCAGGGTGCACAGTCATGGAGACTGGGAAGGGGGTTTTGTGGGAGGTAATGGGCTCAGGGTGTAGAGATCTCAGAACCATGGGGTCAGGGAAACGTGGAGAGGGGTCAGAGCTTTGGGGCAGTGACTTGGGGTCACAAGGGAGGAATGGGGTAGATTAGTACCCAAGATGATGCTGCCCAGCAGCAGCAGGAGGAGGAATAGCCCCAGCAGCACCAGCACCATCCAGATGGACTCGCCTGGACATTAAGGCAAGAATGCAGCCTAGATGAGCCCTGTCCCAAATCTGCTCCGTTCCTCTCACCCTCCTCAGAGAACTTGCTTCTGGATCCACCCCCACCTTGGTCACAAGCCCCTTATCTCCCAGTCACCAGGGCAACCAACTTCTCAAGGCCAGGAGGAGGAAAACTTAGGATGGGGGTAGGGTGAGAACTGGCCCTGGTTCTACCACTCATCCTAACCTGGGCCCCAGCCCCCACCAGGCCGCAGCACCCTGAGGGGCTACCTGGGACAGCTTGGGGACCTTGGGAGCCAGGAGTCCCAGGGCTCCCTGGAGGAGGCAGATGGCTATAATTGGCATTGCAGAAGTCAGTGCCACAGGAGCAGGTGAAGAGAGTGGACCTGGGGCCAGGGTGGGCTCGGGGGCTCAGCTCACAGTGGGGGGCCTCACAGTCTGGCTCATCACTGTCTCGGCATCCTGATGGGGTGGAATTACAAGAGGGGAGAAAGGGAGAAAGAGAGAGAGAGAGAGAGAGGGCGAGCGAGCATAATGGAGTCTAGGAACAGAGAGGGTAACCCCGTCCTCTATCAAAGACATCCCCTCCATCTCATATGGGCTTTTCTTTCCCTCCACACATTCCATTTCTCCTTCTCTCCCACTGCTATAACCCCCACCCCAGGATGTACCTGTCTCCCACCATAGCTATCACCTGCTATATACTTTGCCATTCACCTTGCATCTCCACCTGTGCCTGGTGTTGGGTCAGGTTCCAGATCCCAAAACAGCAGCGGCTGTAGAGGCAGCGGATAACCCTGGGGGGCCCTGGTCCTGCATCTAGCAGCTTCCCCAGTGTCTTTGTGCTTCCCCGCACTCCAGGGGCCTCAAAGAACACACAGGTCCGCCTGCTTGGGGGTGCTGTGGCCCAGGGTGGGGAGAGGGGAGGGTTCATGATGGGAGTGAACGCAGGGGCAAAAGCAGCAGCCAAAAGGAGGGACAGAACATGTTTCATATCCCAGGGCCAGCATGGTAAAGCCACAGGAGGAAACAGGGTCAGCAGAGGCCTGGAACCTGACCCCACCATGGGGACACGTACCTTTTGCCCTCACTCACCCACCCCACTGATTCTTCCAAAGGGATGGCTGCTGCTTCAAGTCCCGCTTTCCCTCAATGGGCGATTGGAAAGGCCCTGCCCCACCCTGTAGACACTTACCTTGCACAGCTATGGGGAGGAGTACCCAAAGGCCCAGAGTCCCCAGCATCATGCTGGAGGAGGCAAGCAGCATGGAGAGGGGAGCATGAACCAGCACAGCTGCCCCCGGCAAGAGCTTCGTTCAGATACAGGACGCTGTGGGTCTTCTGATCCCTCAGTCCCCAACTCCGCCCCCCTCCCTCTTTCCAGTTGCTGCGGGGGAGATGGCTGCTGTGGGGGAGAGGATGGGTGTAGGGAAAAGCAGGGAGAGGGAGGAGCAGAGAAGCAATCACATATCCTCTTCTCTGCAGCCACCTCCTCTTTTCTCTGCAAAGTGGGAGGAGGGGGTCTTGGAGGCCCAGCTGAGAACCCTGTGATGCCTGACTTCAGACCTCTGCCCTTTGCTGACCCTGGAAGAAAGTGCTGGATCCTGTCAGTCCTTCTTAGGCTGGAAACCAGAGTGAGGTCAACTGAACCATTTGGCTGTGCCCAAGATCTCTCTAACCCTTATTTTCAGGGCTCGGATCTGTAGCTCTTTGGGCAGAGGCAGGCTTCACAGACCATACTAAAGTTGACCTCAGTTTCCAAACTCAAGAATCAGAAAGCAGTTATATAAAACTTCTCAGAGTTTAAAAAAGTCACATTGAAAAATGGGAATAATGGTAAATTTTATGTTACCAAAAATTTTAAAATCATATGGAGTCATACACTGAACAAAATCACTATTATTAAGAAGGTAACAAACTTTTATTGAGCACCTATGTGCTATGGCACAGCTAGGGCTATGCATTTTACAATCATCTCATTTTCCCATTGAGCTATTTATTATTATTTTCACTTTACAGGTAAGAAAGGTAAGCTTAGGTAACTTGACCAAGGTCACTCTGCTAGGAAACAGAGCTAGGATCTGAACCTAGGTAAGTCTGATTTCAAAGCCCAGGCTCTGTTCTTTACATTATGTCATGAGGCCTGAAAACAAAAAATTCAGCAGTAAAAAATATTTCCATTTGATACAGTGTTTGAATATTTGAATTTGGATGGCTGAGAAAATGTACACCATTCATTACCTGCCAGCAGGCACTAACTAGACAAGGAGGGTCCAGTTCAAACTATCGCCACCAGAGGTCAGCAGACATAGGAGAAACTCAGGATGCTTCCTGGGGGCAAAAAGGGCCAGCCTCCTATGAGGACTAGTATCACCTGTATCTACTAAACTGCAGAGACTGTAAAACGTGAAGGGAGAGCACAGGGTATACAGTGGGAACGTCAGCATGGAGATGGAAGAAGTCTATGGTTTGTGGTGCAATAGGAGACAGGAGTCCAGCTCCACCAGACTCTTCCCCAGAGTAAGACATTACAGTAATAGGTAATCATTTCCACATCTGTGAGCAGTTGGCTCCCATGAGAATTAGAGTCAGAGGGGACCAGTTCCCTGTTTTCCTAGCCTCTGTCCCCCTGGTGGCTGCCTAGAAACCCTTTCTGGCAATGGTCTGGCTTAGACCAGGAATGAGACTGTAACTCTTTTTTTTTTTTTTTTAATATATTTATTAATGTTTTATTTTTGAGAGTGACAGAGAGAGAGAGAGAGAGAGAGAGAGAGAGAGAGAGAGAGAGAGAGAGAGAGAATGAGAACAAGCAGGGGAGTAGCAGAGAGAGAGGGAGGCAGAGGATCCAAAGCGGGCCCTGCACTGACAGCAGAGAGCCCGATGCGGGGCTCAAACTCACAAACCGTGAGATCATGACCTGAGCTGAAGTCGGACGCCTTACCCGACTGAGCCACCCAGGTGCCCCAACTCTTTGATTCTGGAGCCTTTCTCCTGGGGACCCTGCATGAAGGAAGGAAAGAGTAAAAGTTCCAGTAGTTGTGAAAGAGCAACTGGAGGAATGACAAGGGCCAGAGGCAGATAGACAGCTGCCCATCCCTCCCTCCGACCTTCTGGGAGTCTGCAGGGCCCTGCCAGTGAGATGGAATGTTGTACTTAGTTACAGCGATCTTCCTTCACCAGCTCCCAGATCAGATAAGTCTGGGGGTGGGAGTGGGGAGGTGGGGAGGTGGGCAGGCAGGAGTTGAAGATCAAATAACTTCTTGTGTCTGGAGTGTCTCAGGAGACTACCTCCTCCAGAGGGGAACAAGGCAAGGATCAGGCAGGAAGGCAGTCTCCTCACCCAAAGCCTTGGATAACCTACTCCTTTTCAAAGACAGAAACATTCCAGCCAGGTTTATGAGGTGAGGTGGTGATAGAAGGGGTAAGAATCTGAGAGCTGAGGGATTAGGAAGGTCCTGAGAAAGAACCTCAGTATAGAAATAAAGTCTCCCTGGATTCCACATACACAAAGATCTTCATCAGGATCCCGATTCAAGTCTGCAGTGGCCCAGTAAGTTACCTGTGACCCCCATGTCTACAGGATTAAAGTGAGTTGTTTATTCATTTAACTCAGAAATATCTATTCTGTTGTGTTGTTTTTTTAATTGAAGTAATCCCTACATCCAAGGTGGGGCTCAAACTCACGACCCTGACATCAAGAGTCTCGTGCTCTTCCAACTGAACCAGCCAGGCGCCCTTAGGTCTCAGTCTTAAAAAGGAATTTCACTAGGTGCTGGGTCTACAAAGAGATGTGTGATTCCTGCCCTCCAGGATCTCAGAGTCTAGAAAGGCAAGAAGATACATCAACAAGCAACCAGAAAATTACGTGTCAGACTAGGGGTATGGGCAAGGAGTTATATAAGGAGAAAGATCAAATAGGCTAATTCTGTCCAGGGCAGACAAGGGAAGAAAAGTACCTAGAGAGTGTGTGTTGGGGGCAGGGAGAGTAAGCAGGAGAAAGGGGTATGAGATATGAAGAAGAAAAGCACCCTAGATTGGAAAGGTTTTCAAGTTTCTATCAAGGAGACTAGACTTCTCCTAAAAGCAAAAAATTTTAGGGAGGGATTTGGTGGCAGTGCGGAAGATGGATGATTGGCTCGGGGAGACTAGAAGCAGGGAGATCAGTTATGAGACCTGAGCACTAGCCAAGATGAGTACTAGAACAGTGGAAATAAAAAGAGAAAAAGTTGAGATACACTGTATTGATAATATTGACAGGATTGGTAATCAAATGAATGTTGGTATTTGAAAGAGAATTGAAAGATGATTCTGAGGTTTCAAGTATAAATGATCAAGGGGTAGTAACACTGTTAAGTGGGATGGGGAATATAAAGGATTATTTCCCCGTCTTACATGTTCATTTTGAGTTATCTGTGGGACATCCAGATGAAAATGTCCTGTAAGCAGTCTGCCAGGTTGAGAGAAAAGGTTGGGCTTAAAATTTGGGATAGCTGAAGAGTGGATACAACTTGTTTAAGGGGGTGAAAGGCAGAGTAAGGGAAAGGACACACGACAGGGACCCCAACACTTAAGGGACAGAAGTAGTTATGAAGGAGACAGAGAGTCAGAAAGGCTGAAGGAGAACGAGGAGTTATTAGCCTCACACTCCAAGGGACCAGAGCTCTGAGATGCACATGGTTGCTTCTTAGTAAGGTCTAAGAGGCAAAGGACTGAAAGACCACTGGAGCTGGCAACCAGATCGCTGATAGGTGCTGAACAAAGTGGCCTGAGGGGTGAATAAAAGAGAAGAACTAAGTGTAAACTACTTGCACTAACTGTGGCAATCAAAAGAGACTAGATCTGAAGTTTACAAGCGGAAGCAGAAGGACAGAGGGACAGATAACATGCTTACAGGGTGACAAAAGGGAACCCAGGAGAGACTGAAGATGAAAGGGGAAAATATCATCAAAACAAGTGAGGTTGAGTGCACAAATGGCAGTGCTGGCCTTGCAAAGGCAAACTCACTCCCAAGAAAAGATAAGGAGGTAAACTAGTATCAGTGACTATATAAATGGAGGGAAAGGGAAGTAAAGAAATTCATCATCTCCGTGTAATAGGAAGAAAATCATCTGCTAAAAAAATGGGGTCAGGATTGGGAAACCTGCAATTAATGGTGTCTTTCACCCGACTATGAAGTACTTGATGGCAGGACCTGTCATTTTTTAGCCTCAAACTAGGATAGTACCCAGGACACAGTAAGGGCCCAATACATGTTTACTGAATGCATAGATGACACAAATATTAAAGGCCCGTTTAGAGCTACAAAACCAAAACAAGAGCCCAAAACCAAAAAATCCTCCCCCGCATCATTAAAGTCAAATGTTAAAATGTTGTATTGCTAGTGGCTACATAAGGAAATCCAATGGCTGAGTTTAGCCATGGCTGAGTGACTGACAAAGCAAAGGTAGTCGAATGAACACAATTGACTGAGAATGCTGGTAGCCACAGTATAAACAAGTGACCAAGGATTCTTGGATAGGTAGGAAGGGAAGTGAAGCCATAGGCTGTTGGAAAGTGGAAAGACTGTCAGAATAACTTCCATTTCAGTTTCAGATGGGGCCATAATCTAGATTCGATCATGTTAGACACAGACTGGTATTAATTGATGTAAAATACGTTGGGACTACATCTTAGTTTCTAAATACCATTCTCCAATAAAGAACTAAGGGTCCTTGGAGAAATGGCTGATCCTAAGGCTAGGACAGGGAAAATACAAGATAAACATGAAGCATCTTGTACTTCAGAAAGTTCTTTAAAAAGTGCTCAAAAAAGTAAAAGGATGTAGATGTATCAAAGAGACACAGGAGCCAACCTGAAAGAGCTCCCAATGGTCAAAGCTGGGACAATTTGAGCAATGAAAATAATATAGTACCGAATTATAGACCAGGTCTAAAATAAATATACATTGAGTACATACCAATATAAATTAATAGTGAGGGGAGAAAAGACCTTTTTCTCACAGAATCCCAAATACTCTACATAGATACTATTTCCACTAGGAAGGGAAATTAATTCCTACCAACTCCATTAAGGGTCGGCTAGATTTACTGACTTGCTTCCAAAGAATAGGGAAAGAAAAACAGTGGAGAAATCTGACAAACATTACCTTAACCAAGTGATGAAGACTATCATCAGTAGGGTCATGTGGCTATGACCCTTGATAGGATGTGATGAGGACATTTCACATCATTTCACCTGTGTGGTGTTTCTTCCAAAAACCTATAAGCTCAATCTAATAATGACAAAACATCAGAAAAATTCAGATTGGGGGATATTCTACAAGACACTTGGCCAATACTCCCAGACTGTCAAGGTCATGAAAAATAAGAAAAGACTAAGAAATTGTCACAGACCAGAGGAGACTTGGGAAGAGTATCAGCTAAAGGCAATGTAGCATCCCAGAATGGATTCTGGAACAGGAGGACATCAATGAGAAGATGTGAAACCCATAGAGCCTAGGGGTTAGGTAACAGAATGTACCAGTGTCAGTTTCTGAGATTTGACAACACAGAATAGTATATTTACAATAGAAAAAAATTGGGTAAGGGGTACATGGAATCTCTCTGCACTATCTTTGCAACTTTCCTTTAAATTTAAACGTATTCCAAAATAAAAAGCTTATACACAACAACAAAAAAAAGAGGTTGGGCCTGCCCCGTTTCTCTTGGTCCTCCACATTTCTATGTACTCATGGTACATTGATATGGTCATGAAATTGTTTGCCTGGGAGTTAAGTGTAGGGCAATTGTATTAACATGTATGACAGCACAATGGTGTACCTGGAAACTTCTGTTGGGTTCAGTATATGAAATTATAACCATATTTCTCCCCATTCCCACCCTGTCAACACACCAGAGACGTGGCTTTTTATTAAAAAAACTTTTTTTTAATTGGTTTACAAAGGAGCTACAGACTACATTGAAACTAATCTTTGTACAAAAAAGGCAAAAAAAAAAAAAAAAAAAAAAAAAAAAAAAGCCCCAAAACACCCAGAGACAAAAGGTAGGGGGAGAGACAAGAAAGGAAGATACAAAAGAGCAGGAAGAAACTGAAAGACAAGAGATTAGCATCATACATACATAAGATCAGGGGGGGAAAAAAGAGCAAGAAAGATGAGAGCGCATTTAGAAGTATTTCCCCACACAGCCCTGGTGATAATCAGATTGGAATCAACAACAAACACAGCATGAGAATATTAAGAGATTTAAAAAGGCAACAGTGGTATGGAGACTGGTTATCGCCAGTGTTGAGAAAGAGAAACCTGTTGTAGGCACCGGAGACTGGAGCACTGCCCCTCCCTCCCAGAGGATGACAGACCCGGGAAGAGGAAGCAGGCCCTGGGGCAGCTGCCATTGGTGTGTGTAGAGATGGTCTCCTCAGGTCAATCTCAGCATATTATCCCCATCTTCCCCCCAGAGTCTTTGTACCCTAGACTCCAGGTGAGGGTACAGGACGTCATTGGGAGAAAAAGGTGAAGGTCTGCCCTAGTCCACACAGTTCAAGAGCAGTTGCTGGGAGAGTGGAGGGCAGCGTAGATAAAGCCCATTCCCCTGTGGAGAAGGCACAGTGTAATTCCTGAAGGTGAGACAGAGGAAAACACACACCCCAGGAGAGGTATCAACAGAGTCCTCATCACCTGCAGCCCCAGCTTAACCCCATTTGTTATGCTTTTTTTTGATACTGAAGGGAGTTGAGGGACAGATCACTACACCTCTTCTCACTTAGCAGGGACAAAGAAGACTGGGGATGTCTGACAATAAGGACAGAGGAAAATAGGACAATGTACTCATTTCTCTCAAATGAACGTGGTAGAGGAAATCTTTCTGGGTTTGGGGACGTCAAACTGGAGAAGACATAAGGGAGGAATGAAGCCAGGGACCCCCTTTTTTTCCCCTTGCCTAGCCTTCAATCTAAGGCAAGTGAGCCAAACTGGAAAGAGGGAGTAGGAATTTAAGCTTAAGGCTGTTCAATGTCCTCCCGGGGGCTGGTGTTTAGGGAAGGCAGACAAAGAAAAGAAACAGGTCAACCTCAAAGCTGGTCTGCTCATCCTCCTAGAAAAGGTCTGTACCCCAGGAGGAGAGCCAAGAGAGGCACCAGAGAGAACACATGCTCCCAAACAAAAGTAATAACCTGCCCACATTTTATCAGCAGTTTTCAAAAGCAATGTTTTCCGGGGTTGGAGAAATGCCATATCCTCCTCCCTTTCCCCAAAACTACTGCTGCCACCTTTCATCCTTGCATATTAAGTTACTGGCTCTCTTCTAAGGGAGATGAAACTCTGAGATTTCACATTTCTCTTCCCAACCCTAAGAGGCTACCCAGCTTTGAATAGGGGGAAGGAGAGCTATGCTAAGGGCCCCTCACTTGAGGCAGCTAGACCATCCTCATTTCCTTGGTACTGGGATCTCCAAAACTTGTTTGGTCTGATCCCAAGGTCCAAAAGGCATCAGGGTACTTACAATTGAATGAAACTCTAAGCGAGTAGCACCAGGGCTCCCCCGAAGTGTAACAGGGGCCTGATTAATACCCCCAGAAGAACCCCTCAAAAAGTATATAAATTTATTGCGTCCTAGCAAAGATCTGCAGCTTCCAGTATTCACACAGTGTGAAGATATTAACAATACAAAATATATTCTGAAAGTCAAACATCTGCAGTTCATAGTGCTTTCTCAGATTTGTTAAAAAAATACAATGCTTAGTTTCCTATATAGGATATACAAAAGCAAAAAATATATATATATATATATGTATATAGTAGAAATAAATCAATCAGCCATAGTAATTTACAGCTTTTGTCTCTAACCCTCCCCCAATCATAATCTTTACCCCACACTTCAGTCTATATTTTCTGGGATCAAGGGTTCTGTGTTCTATTTATTCTGAATCAGGCTGAGAAATATCCATTAAATTGCATTCTGCATAGCACCCACAAACAGGGTGCTAGCTGGGAGGTCCCTGAAGGAAGATGGTGTGGGTTGTTACTGCTATGGGTTAAAAGTGAGACAATCAAATGACACACAGATGAATGTGTATGGGCAACCTGAAAGGACAAGGGAATGAGTGCTTTAATATTACCAGTCCTCTGGGCATCTCCTGCCTCACAGGCTTGGTCATTTAACATTTTTAAATAAAAAAGCAACTCATGAAAGGTATTTGAGAATATACCTGTCAGTTACATTGATTTCTGCTGGCCAAAAAGTTCAGGGAAAGGATTTTCAGCAGTAAGCTCCCGTCTTAAGGAATGTAGGCTCCTCACTCCCTGTGGAAAAGACTGAGCAGCTCCCTGCTACTGGGAGACAAGAGCAGAAGCTGCTTCAGTTTGGGGGCCAAACAAGATACTGGATCTGGAGCCTCCAAAAGGGTATGTGGAAAGAACGGACTATGAATTCACTTACAACAAGGTTAATGAAAGGGACTGAAGGTAAACCAGCATTCCATCCCAGAGAAAATCATCACCAAATAACCTTCTAAATGCTTATAAGTCCTCAGCATCATTAAGCTAGTTTATAGCAAATAATTTCATACTGGGGAAGATTCCATTCTTTGAAATGCTCTAGCAAAATACTGCACGCTCCAGTGAGTTATACTGCCCTTTTCCTCCAAAAGATGCCTATATACATGATTACAGATATAAAATAATAAGTTGAGTTCTGCTTTCAGTGGGAATAAAGGGTGTGTGATAAGTGGCGGGGCATGGATGACTTTTACTTCAGTATTAACAGAATTTGATCTGGGGAAAGTTTCTCGCAATAGTTCCTGAGTGTATTAAGTCTGGAGAGGAAGGACCAAATGGAGTGAACTACTGTTCAGGATATTAACAGTTATTGTATTTCAGGTTAAACAACAACACAAGCTTACCCAGACACTAATTTGGATAGATTTTATATAAAATATATAGAATCATAGCATTATCTATTTGTAGTCAAGGTAAAAAGATTTATGAAAGAAACTAGGACTCTGCTATAGATCTGGATGTTGGTTTCCTTTCAAACACAAAAATAGTTTCTTTTTAAAAAGTGCAGTAGAATATCCCCCATTCATAATTGTAACTAATTTAGCATAAGCAAAGAAATGACCTCAGGAACATACCCAGGTTTTAAGACAGATTTCTAGGTAATGGGCCTGAAAGGCATTTTGAGCTGAATTTGATTTATTTTCCAACAATTTCAAATATAATTTCTCATCTGTGTGTAGATATATACAGGCACAAAACACACTCACACACAGTCATACACAAACACTTCATTTTCTATCAGATCAGGGCAATTTTTTATTGCAGGTCTCTTTTAGTATAGGCTAACAGAAAACCTATCCCCAATCTAACAGATTACACACATACACACAGCCATTTCCACACTTCCTCACAGTGAAAAGCTCTCTGACAGATACCAGAAGGTCAAGAGAGACAATGTTTTAATGGCTGGGCCTTGAGGACAACTCTGGTTGCATTTAAGTCTCAGTGCCAAATGCACTAAGAGTTCCCTGCCGCTATAATTTTTGGATCAGTCTCTTCAAGAATCAGGCCATGGAGAAAGCAGGATGGTGTCTCCCAATCTCTCCTATAAACCACAGTGGTAAGACAAGATTTCTTTTTGTTCTGGGCTGTTGTTTCCATGATCGTGTGCTTCCTTTTCCCTTAGGAACCACCCAAGGAAGAATTAAGAGAAAAGATCAAAGAACCACTGCCTTGCCACGGGTACAGACTCTGGAGCTCTGCAGAATGGAAACCTGGAACAGATTTATTGGCTGATGCTCCTTAATAACATGAGAAAGAAACTACCAGGGATGTTCAAAAGAGGAAGTGCATTTCCTTTCAGAATGTGACCTCAGAAACCCATACCAAAGCTTAGACCTACTTTGGAAGACAGCTGTACAAAAGTCCAAATACTCCACTAATTCCTGAACTGGACTACTGTGAGTCACTTCCACTTTTGAGCGCATCATTTTCCTATTGAAAGCCCCTACATATTATTTGACCACTTTTGACAGTTTATACAAATTGATCCCAGATTATAACCTTTAAAGGGTCTCTTGTACAATTCCACAGAAAGACTTCTGACTCTTGATGCTTACAGCAGCTGATGAGAAGAGGTGCCTTTGACTCTCCAGCGCCAAGAGGGTGCCTGCGTCAGTAGTAGTTTTGAACACTCTCTCCACAGCTACCTCAAGCATCAACCTGGGTTTCAAGGCTCTCCATTCTGCTGCTGGGACCAAGAACCTTAAAAGGTTGACAGAAGTGCCTCATCCAGGGATCATTACAAAATATGAAGCAATCAGGTGAGAGAAAGGGAGACAGAAAGGTTGAGTCAAGAAAGGAGTGCAAGAAGCTGATCCCAAATAAAAAGACAAAATTAAGAAAGGAAAAACATTATGTATGTGTATATAAACTAAAAGCAGAGCATATGAATGCTTAATCTGGTGGGAAGCCAAGACAACATCTCTAGAAAAGCTTGATGTGTCACAACAAGGCTCAGCCATAGGGAAATAAGGCAATATAAAAAATGACCAAGGTATTTTGGTCAGAGAATGGTCTCCTTCCTCCTCCCAGCCAACCCCTGCAAATGCATCTCTATATATCTTTTATATATATATATATATATGTATATATATATAATATAGAATCTGGTTTTTTTTTTTTGTTAAAAAGTATTTCAATGATCATATATATTTATCAAGGCATGATGGCTTTAGGAAAGGGGGGGGGATCCATCATGGGGGAGCTGAGAAGGGAAAGGCAGGAAGGGGAGGCTGGGGTAAGAAGTATAAGAAACTGTTTGGGGTCAAACAAATGCCCATCAAAGGGTGGCACCAACAGAATTTTCACTAATGTTTCCCACTTCAAGGAGGTACTGATGATATAGGTGGGTGCCAGGACCCCATCTCTTCTCTTGTATCCCTCCCCCAAATTCTTCCCACCACCATGCATTTTAATGCCTCATGGCTCTCTCTCCCACATGTCTCTTGGACCCATGCTACCTTGCATCCCAGGGTTGATGGGTATGGCCCATATGTCTCTGGCCCCGGGTGCCTGATCTCAGAAGCCATTGCCACTGATATTAATGGACTGCAGATCCGCCACCTGCATGACGTTGATGCCACTGTTGGCAAGACGGGCAATACCCTCTGGACAGATGGCCTCCATGGCTACCATATTGGTGGTAATAAGGGCTGAAGGGGTGGCAGTGCCACTGCCTTCTGAACCTGCCCCACTGTCCAGGGGCAAAGTGCCCACACTCAGGGATACACCTGGGCCTCCTTTCTTATTCTGGTGGGTCTTGATATGCTTTGACAGGTGGTCACTCCTCATGAAGCGCTTGGGACACTCAGGGCAGGCAAATTTCTTCTCACCTTGGTAAAAGAAAAGAAGATAAGAAACAGACATCTTAGGAAATAGGATTACCTTGTCCAATTCATGGCTTTCAAACTATATTAGAATATTAGGCAATCTTAAGAAGGTGATAAAAACAATAAAAATCTGTTAAGTATCTTTTTGGGGAAGGGGAAGAAAAACAGGTAAAGGTCAAGCAGTACTCAGAAAGGAAGGAACGTAGCAAAAAATAAGGCAGAAAATCCCACTGAAAACCTAACTTCTTCCTTCTTAAACGTTTTCCAGATTAACTCTAATTCCATTTATGATCCACACATTCACTTTCAAACTAAGCTGTTCAGAAATTTTAGTTATTTCATAGATATATTTTGTGTCTTTCTATTCTGATCTATTACTATTTCTCTGGGCTCCTACTCACCTGTGTGTGTGCGTTTGTGTCTCTGTAGCTCATCTGAACGTGTAAAGCGCTTCCCACAGTATGACCAAGTACACATGAATGGCCTCTCGCCTGTATGCCAGCGCAAGTGTGCCCGTAGGTGTGAGGTCTTGCCATATACTTTCCCACAGCCTTGGATGTGGCAAATGTGCTGTTTCTTTTTGCCAGGATCCCCAGAGCCCCTGAAAATAAGAACACAACTATTCATCATGCATTCCAGAGAGAAAAATTAAAGAATCCCAGTGTCAAAAGGTGTCAACCTGATGCCCTCAAAAACTAACCCAAATTTTTATTTTAAAAAAAGGCTTCTTGGGGCGCCTGGGTTAAGTGCCCAGTTGGTTAAGTGTCTGATTCTTGGTTTCGACTCAGGTCATGATCTCATGGTTTTGTGAGTTCGAGTCCCAAGTCATGATTTCACGGTTTGTGGGATTTAGTGCTGTGCACTGTCAGGACAGAGCCTCCTTGGGATTCTCTCCCTCTCTCTGCCCCTCCCCTACTTATGCACGCTCTCTCAAAATAAAAAAACTTAAAAAGAAAAAAGGAAAAAAAAAAGGCTTCTCTTTAGTATCAAAGGAAAAACCTTTGGTTGATTCTGATTCTTAATACTCAAAATTCAAGTTTTAAGTTTCCTTTCTACTGGATATTTACTCTTCCCTGTTTTTTATTCCTTAATCAGTTTTGATGTTTGATGTTTGTGGGTGACTTGGAAAGTCTGTAAGGCATTTTCCTGTATTTTTCAGGAAGTTTAAGTCTCAATACAAGCATTTTCCATGGGAACTACTGTGAACATGGTGATATTTTTGGCTGGGAAATTACTTAAGGAGCAAAGCACCTAGTGGAAAACTTTAAAGAAAATATAATAGTTTATAACTATAAACTTATCTCCTAAAATAAAGCTCAAGAGCCAAATGGTAAATATTAAAAGCTGGAAAGCTAGAGCACTATCAGGGACTTCAGTGGGAGAGAAAGATGGGCTGTATAAAAGTTAAAACAGGGGGAAAAAAATCCTAACTAATTCAAGGTATATTTTAAAAAATGCATTACATATATATATATATATATATATATATATATATATACACACACACACACATATATATACACGTATGCATATATATATGTATATACATACACACATACATACATATACACACACCCACACACCCAATATGAAGCAGTTCCTAAGCTTCTCTCAGCAATCAGTTCTGAAATGTTTTTGCCAAACCAATTTGTTCCATGTGTGATCCATTAGTGGGCATTGGGGAGATTTCCAGGAGGGACTTTTCTTGGGTTTTAACAACACATATTAGCAGAGGGGAAAAAACCATAACGGAAATGAAATCACATGTAGGTAGAAATCAGAGAACTTACTTCAAAAATTTAAATCCACTTTAAGCTTTGTTAGAAGGAAACTACTGTACTCAGTGCTTATTTTTTTCTTCTAAAGATTTTATTATTTTTAAGAAATCTCTACACCCAACGTGGGGCTTGAACTTACAATCCCAAGATCAAGAGTCACACACTGCACTGACTGAGCCAGCCAGGCACCCTCAGTGTGCTTTTGATGCAGGTTTTTCCTGTAACATATGGTTAACCTACAAAGAACTCAAATTATTTTTGGTTTTGGTGCTTTTCTCATTTTTGTATTTATTTATTATTTTAAATGTTTCAGAGAGAAAGAGAGAGCGCGCGAGCTTGCACCACACAGGGGAGGAGCAGGGCGGGGGATGGAGGATCTGAAGCAGGCTCTGTGCTGATAGCAGACAGCCCCATAAGGGGCTCGAACCCACAAACCATGAGATCACGACCTGAGCCAAAGTTGGACACCTAACCGACTGAGCCACTCAAGGTGCCCATTGTTGTATTTATTTTTGAGACCAAAGCTTAACAGATTTTTAAGGTGTTAAGATTTTTTAAGGCATTAAAAAATCTATATGACTTTGTATTTTCTTTCAAAAGCAATGAATTGTAGAAAAAGAATAGAACTTGGTACTCTCCAGAAATAATACTGAATAAAATAGAATATTCTACTAATGAGAAAAATTTGTCAGAACTTTGCTCTGCAGGACATATTAGGTTCCATGATGGAAGAATTTTCTTTTCTTTTTTAAAAAAAATTTTTTTTAATGTTTTTATTTATTCTTGAGAGAGAAAGACAGAGTGTGAGCGGGGAGGGGCAGAGAGAGGGAGACAGTGAATCTGAAGCAGGCACCAGGCTCTGAGCTGTCAGCACAGAACCCGATGCAGGACTCGAACTCACAAGCTGTGAGATCATGACCTGAGCCGAGGTCAGAAGCTTAACCGACTGAACCATCCAGGAGCCCCTGGAAGAATTTTCTAACTGGAGTAGTATTTTTTGTCTGTTTTGAAGGAAAAGAAGACTCAGAAAACCCTTATGACTCTCACATAGCCACTATAAAAAAATCATTACAGTAGGTATGTTTCTTTTTCTTTGCAAGACTATTTTACAAGCAACTTTGTTAAAACCATCTCAAAACAGACATATGGTAACAATCATCAGACCAGTTGGCTGCATCTGATTACCTTATCTCTGGAGAAAGCAGACACCTATTAAGGCCCCAGGTCTTAGAGTAGATGAAAGGCTCAGAGCTGGAACTAAAATCCTATAATATAACCCAATCAAATGTATTGTACTCTCTATCTCTGGTCCCTCTGCAACACTGCCAAGTCTTAAATGTTAAAAAATTAACCCTCCTCTGCTTACCTCCAAATCCATTCATTTTTCTCCTTTATACCCTTAAGACACTGGCTGGGTCAACTTACCTTCCTTCACTATCTTTACAATAGGGGCAGGTGCATGCTTCACGCCGGGTCCTCCGACCAGCCTGGGGTTGGGGATCTGGGCTGTTTTCTCCTTCTTCTCCACCTGCTGTGTCATCATGTATTCCATCACCACCAGCTCCGTGGAGGCCAAGCTGAGCTCCATGATCACCTGAAATTAAGAGAGCAAAAGGGTTAAGGTGAAGTAAGGGAGGTCATCAAGTTGCAGTTATTTCAGTGACACTTTACATTTACAGCACCATTTCTTCAAAGCTTTGAAGCCACATTTACTGATATTGCCATCCATTCTTGAAATCTCAAAAACCACCATTGAAAATACAAAGAGCTAGCAAATATATAAAAACATGATCAATGTCATTTAATTTTTTAAAAATATTTTAAGTAATCTGTATACCCAATGTGGGGCTCGAACTTACAACTCTGATATAAAAAGCTGCATGCTCTAGGGGTGCCTGGGTGGCTCAGTTGGTTAAATGTCCAACTTTGGCTCAGGTCATGATCTCACAGTTTGCGGGTTCAATCCCCGCATCAGGCTCTGTGCTGAACACTTGCTCAGAGCCTGGAGTCTGCTTCAGATTCTGTGTCTCCTTCTCTCTTTGCTCCTCCTCTGCTCACGCTCTGTCTCACTCTGTCTCTCAAAAATAAATAAGTGTAAAGAAAAAGAAAAAAGAGTTGCATGCTCTATCAACTGAGCCAGCCAGGTACCCCATTCTCATTTAATTTTTAAAATGCAATTCTATGTATAGTGGACTTTTGTAATTTTTCACCTATCAGATCACAAAAAGTTAAAACTCTAATAATGCACAGAATTAGCAAGGATATGGGGAAACAGGCATTTTTATACATAGGTGATGATAAATCAGTACATTTTGAAGGCCAATTTGGCAATTTTTGTTAATATTTATTTTGAGAGAGAGAGTGCGAGTGGGGGACAGGAGCAGACGGAGAGAAAGAATCTTTCAGGGATTCTGAGCCAAAATCAAGAGTGAGTGGCTCAACCGACTGAGCCACTCAGGCACCCTCGAGCATGTGACTCTTGATCTCAAGGTGATTATTTCAAGCTCCATGTTGGGCACAGAGTTTATTTTAAAAAATAAAATGACATTAAAAAAAATTTTAAATATACATCTTCAAAGTAATTCCACTTTGAATCAACAATGTCCTATGGATATACTCCTGAGTATACAAAAATATGTGATGATTTTTTTAAGAAAGTTTATTTGAGAGCGAGACAGAGAGAGAGAGAGAGAGAGAGCGCGCACGCGCACTTGAGAATGAATCCCAAACACCCTCCACACTGTCAGCACAGAGCCTGACATGGGGCTCAAACTCACAAACTGAAAGATGACCTGAACTGAAATGGAGTCAGACACCTAACTGAGCCACTCAGGCACAGCGACGATAATGTTTTCTATAGCTTTGTAACAACAAAAAACTAGAAACATGAGGTCATGATCTCATGGTTCAAGTCCCATTGGGGCTCTGCACTGGCAGTGTAGAGTCTGCTTGTGATTCTCAGTCTCTCTCTCTCTGCTCCCCTGCTTGCATGTGTGTCTGCGAATGCGCGCGTGCTCTCTCTCTCTCACTCTCTAAGAAAATAAAGATTTAAAAAAAGAAACATTACAAATCTCAGTGCTTGGTTTTACTTCTGCACCTAACCTCCACTCTTTTCAGCTCATCAACATAATTTTGTTACAATGCCTAATAATAAGTTCTCCTGGTGCTTTCCTTCTCATTGCGTCACTTCTTTTTTAAATTTTTTTTTTCAACGTTTTTTATTTATTTTTGGGACAGAGAGAGACAGAGCATGAATGGGGGAGGGGCAGAGAGAGAGGGAGACACAGAATCGGAAACAGGCTCCAGGCTCCAAGCCATCAGCCCAGAGCCTGACGCGGGGCTCGAACTCACAGACCGCGAGATCGTGACCTGGCTGAAGTCGGACGCTTAACCGACTGCGCCACCCAGGCGCCCCTCATTGCATCACTTCTAAGCATCAACCTATGGCATTAAAATAAATTGTAGTGTTCTGAGATGTTCATGATTTTGGCAGAGCTTAACAGGAAGGACTGGAGTACAAGGTTAAGAACAGGTTTTGGAGTAGGACAGATGTAGATATGTGACCGTTCTTTAGTTATCAGTTTCTCCCTCAGTAAAACTGGGATGAAACATTATCAATCTCATAAAGTTGTGAAAAATAATACGTGTTTAGCACAGTATCTGTCACATAACAAACATTTAACACACTGTAGCTAATATTATTAGGAAAATATCTTGTGGGAAAACAACTGTGAGAAATCATGGAATAAGATATATACCACTATTTTATTTAATCAATTTGCCTTAAAAACTATATATGAAACTGAGGAGAAACTCCCTGTGATGGGGATGGATAATTTCTCCTCTTGAAATAAGCCCAAAAAGCTCAGCAGGTAAGACAGAATGCTAGTTAATATCACCAGTAGTTACCTACCAAAAATTACCTTCAGAAGAGATATTTATGAACCTGTAGATTCAGCTATCTACAATGGGTCTTTAGAAACAAAATAAGCAAAACCATGATCCATACAAGCAAATCATCTTTGATCTACTTTCCAAATTAATCTAACTCCATTAAAATCAGAGAAGCAATTCATTAAACCCCAAAGTTCTCTACTGTCACAATCAAGTAGAAAGAAGCAAACTTTTCTCCATTTTATTGAGACATAAGCCTAACATCCAGGACATGGCATGATTCAGTAAAAAGGGAAACAAAGAAATACTTAGATACTAGGACTCTGTAAAACCGTATCTCTAAGCCTCTATCAAATTCTTACAAAATGGACAGTCAAGGAGCGGCTGGGTGGCTCAGTCGGTTAAGCGTCCGACTTCGGCTCAGGTCGTGATCTCGCGGTGAGTTCAAGCCCAGCGTCGGGCTCTGTGCTGACAGCTCAGAGCCTGGAGCCTGCTTCGGATTCTGTGTCTCCCTCTCTCTCTGCCCCTCCCCTGCTCATGCTCTGTCTGTCTCTCAAAAATAAATAAACATTTAAAAAAAATTTTAAAGGGGCGCCTGGGTGGCTCAGTCGGTTAGGCATCCGACTTCAGCTCAGGTCATGATCTCGCGGTCCGTGGGTTCAAGCCCCGCGTCGGGCTCTGTGCTGACAGCTCAGAGCCTGGAGCCTGCTTCAGATTCTGTGTCTCCCTCTCTCTCTGACCCTCCCCCGTTCATGCTCTCTTTCTGTCTCAAAAATAAACATTAAAAAAAATTTTTTTAAATAAAAAAATAAAAAATAAAAAAAATTTTAAAAACAAAATGGACAGTCAAAGCTAATATCCTCCTTGACCCCTGCTATGACTGCAAAGGATTTTTTTTAATATGAAACTGGAAATGGGGTTAAATGAGTTTCATTTAACTTTAAAAAGGGATGAAATACTAACAAAGCATCAGCATCAAACCAGAGTCTGTTTCCAGCCTCTTTTAATAACAGTTTTAGAAAAAGAACAGTTTTATCTTAGAATGTGGCATCAGTTAAGCAATGAAATAAATTAAAGATTTTCCTTTCCATGATGAAAATAACAAGTAAACCAAAGGCACAGTTTAATGACAGTCTTGCCCAACCCAGGGTTGCCTCTAGCATCAGTTATTGTAATAGCTGTGGCAGTTAACACACTTTTTCAGTTTCTTCAAAGGGAAGAAGTGTGCTGAAGTCATGAACTTTTAAGAAGACCACCATGACAAGTCAAATAACTTATTCTTCTCTGATAAAAGACCCAGGCAATACTAAAATAAGAAACTCCTCAATAATTTTCAAAAGGGTAGTTCCCACACCCTTCTCCATTCACCTGGTCTCTGGAATTATTTGGAGAACACGGTCTTCTTTAATTCAGTAAGTATTAACACAGTATGACTGACTTTCAAAACTATACCTATATTAAGCATACAATGAGTTTTCTGAACATGTTTCATTTTACACAATAGATTTAATCTGAAGAATCAAATCTCAGTCCAGGAAGTGTTTGTATGTTCAGCCACATTCAAGCACAATATAGGTAACACATCATCTAAGCGGTAGGAACATCCAGAATATAGCTCTAAATCAAGAAATAAAAGCATCTTTAGTAACAGAAATAGTAATTCATAATACATTGTACTTTATTTTTCAAAATAATAATAATTTTATTAATCTGGTTTCCCAGTCCAAGCAAATCAGAAAAAGGTAGAGAAGGACTGTACTTTTTAATGACACAAAAGCTGACAATTGGGAGTGATAAAATGTAAAAATTTTACATTTTTACAAAACATTTACAAAAAAATTCATATAGATGGCCTCCAAATTCATCTCTACATTGACTACTTGGTTATGCTTGAGATACAATTTAACATAAGAGACAAAATTAATGCTTGATTCTGTCAATTACTAGTTTGCATAACAATTAGCAGCTTTCCTAGAATCCTTGCAAAGTGACAAGATGAATTTTTTCTTTTTTTTTTTTTTTTTAACGTTTATTTATTTTGAGACAGAGAGAGACAGAGTATGAACAGGGGAGGGGCATAGAGAGAGGGAGACACAGAATCTGAAACAGGCTCCGGGCTCTGAGCTGTCAGCACAGAGCCCGACGCGGGGCTCGAACTCACGGACCGTGAGATCATGACCTGAGCCGAAGTCGGACACTTAACCGACTGAGCCACCCAGGCGCCCCTTCCTTTTCTTAAAAATTCAAGTTTATTGGGGTGCCTGGCTGGCTCAGTCAAAAGAGCACGTTACTCTTGAGCTCAAGGGTCATGAGTTCGAACCTCACGTTGGGGGAGAGATTACTTAATAAACTTTAAAATAAATCAAGTTTACAACTCTGAGCACAAGATCCTGAGATCAAGAGTCAGATGCTCTACTGACTGAGCCAGCCAGGCACCCCTAATGTGAATTTATACTTTCTCTCATAACTTCTACCTTAAATTCTTTTAACTCATTTTTTAAAATGTTTATTGAGAGAGCACGCGTGCGCATGAGAGGGGGATGTGCAGAGAGAGAAGGGAACAGAGGATCTGAAGCAGGTTCCTCACTGAGCACAGACTCTCATGTGGGGCTCAAACTCACCAACTGCAAGATCATGACCTGAGCCGAAGTCAGAGGCTTAACTGACTGAGCCACCCAAGGTACCCTACAGTTCATTATAGATAATAAGGTTTCACTATAGAGTTTTTGGTTTTGCTATCTTAGTTTCTGTAGCTATTATAATTTTTGTTTTGGAACTATTTTGGACTTACAGGGACACTATAAAGATAATTCAGAAAGTTCTTACACATTCTTCAATGAGCTTCCCTTAATAATCTTATATAACCAAGGTACATTTGTCAAAACTAATTAAGTGATACAATACTAGTAAATAACAATAGGCTTTATCTGGATTTCATCAGTTTTTCCACTAATGTCTTTACTCTCTTCCAGAATCCCATCCAGGATACTACACTGCATTGAGTTGCCAGGTCTCCTTAGGCTCCTCAGATCTATGTGTCTCTGCCTTTCATGACCTTGACAGTTTTTAAGAATATTGGTTGGTATTTTGTAGAATATCTCATAATTTGAATTTTTTTTTGGGGGGGGGGTTCTCATTAGACTAGACTTATGTGTTTTGCAGAAGAATATCATATCAGGGCAATACATTCTCATCACACCACATTAGGAGATATGCAAGCTCAACATACTGTTTTTAGAAGGGAGATTCAGGAAAATTTAAAAAAGGGGGGGGGGGAGGAAGAAGGAAAAAAACAGACAACTACCACTATTTTCCCACAATTTTCAGTATGTCATATTTTGAAAGTTTTGAAATAAAGATTCAGTCTTTTAAAGTAATTACTTAGGGGGCATCTTGCTGGCTCAGTTGGGAGAGCACGCGACTCAATCTCAGGAGTTGTGAGTTCCAGTTGCACATTCAGCATAGAGATTATTTTTAAAAATAAATAGGGGCACCTGGGTGGCTCAGTTGGTTGAGCATCTGATTTGACTTCAGCTCAGGTCATGATAAGCCTGGAGCCTACTTCGGATTCTATATCTCCCTCTCTCTCTGCACCTCCCCAGCCTACACTCTCTCTCTCTCTCAAAAAATAAACATTAAAAAATTTTTAAATAAGTACCTTGTACTTAAGTGTACTTAAGTACACTTTTAAATAAGTGCCTTGGTGGCTCGCCTGGTTAAGTGTCCAACTCTTGATTTTGGCTCAGGTCATGATCTTATGGTTTGTGGGACTGAGCCTTGCACTGGGCTCTGCATTATCAGCGTGGAACCTGCTTGGGATTCTCTCTCCCCTACTCTCTGCCACTCCCCCGCTTGCATGCTCTCTTTCTCTCAAAATAAATAAACACACTTACAAAAAATTAAATACATACATACATACATAAAGTAATTATTTAAGTGGACTCCTCATTCTCTATTTGTGATTGTTTCAGTGGTATGTGTATGCATGTGCATTAGGCTATGGGGCTCAAAAGTAGATACTACCACATGTTTCCAGTTTTCATTCAATCCTTCTTCCTGCCCAAAAGCCACCTGATTTTTTTTTCAGGTTAACACTGTGCCAGGTTAAAAATATTCCCCTTCTCGGGGTGCCTGGGTGGCTCAGTCGGTTAGGCGGCCAACTTCGTCTCAGGTCATGATCTCGCAGTCCATGAGTTCAAGCCCCGCATCGGGCTCTGTGCTGACAGCTCAGAGCCTGGAGCCTGTTTCAGATTCTGTGTCTCCCTCTCTCTGACCCTCCCCTGTTCATGCTCTGTCTCTCTCTGTCTCAAAAATAAATAAAAACGTTAAAAAAAAAAAAAATATCCCCCTTCTCAGATACCCCTGCAGATGAGAAGCAGTCAAGTGACAGGGTCTTGGCCAATTAGGTGTAAAACAAAATTGCTGGGTAAGGCTTCCAGCTCTTTTTTTTTTAAGTTTATCCATGTATTTTGAGAGAGAGAGAGCGTGCGTACAAGAGGGGCAGAGAAAGAGGGAGAGAGAGAATCCCAAGCAGGCTCCACGTTATCAGAGCAGAGTCTGACATAGGGCTTGATCTCAACCATGAACCATGAGATCATGACCTCAGCTGAAATCAAGAGTTGGATACTTAAATGACTGAGCCATCCACGCCATCCCAGGAAAGCTCTTTAAATGGGAACAACTAAGCTTGTTTCCTCCTTTATCAAGCTTCACTTTTTCCTCCTTTATCCTGTCTGGAAAGAAGTGACAATGCCCAAAGCTAGTGCAGCTGCCTTACAAGCATGGCAACTGTCTCACATTCAGGCAAAAGTAAACATGACCAGGGTTCCCTGAGTTGCTGCAAGAACTTTGGACTCACCCTTCAGACTTCATGTTACATAAAAATAAGCCCCTACCTAGTTAAGTCATAATAGGTTTCCTGGTATATCCAGCTAAATATACGTTCCCTAACTATAAAAAAAAAAAAAGAAAAAGAAAAAAAAAAAGAAATTATGTATGTATATAATATATATAATAATATATATGTTTTTTTTTCTTTTTTTTAAGTAAGTCATAACTCTGCTGGGCCCATTAATTTTTCTTGACTATATGGTCTACACTTCAGTATGTCCTACAAGTATTTTGTGTCACTATTTTTTGTGTCAAATTGGTAAGAGCCTTTATTTTATTTTTTTTTTTGTCCAGCTCCCAGAACTATAAGTGGGTACACATCTAACAAAAAATTCTAATTAATTTATATTAAATTAGACCACACAAGAATAGAGAACAGACACCAGAAACTTACTTCCTCCTGAGACAGAACATAAGCCCTTGCTAATTCATTAGTAACTTGTGTTCGATACAAATCCATATACCTTGCTTCTAAACTCATTTTTTCCATGGGCACCTGGATGACTTAGTGACTTAAACATCAAACTCTTGATTTCGGCTCAAGTCATGATCCCAGAATCAAGGGATCAAGCTTGGGCTCTGCACTGAGCATGGAGCTTGTTTGGGATTCTCTCACTCTTTCCCCCTGCCCCTCTCCCCAGCTCAAAAAGGAAAAAAAAAGTTTGAAATTCATTTTTTCCACATTAATTCTTTCCTGATTATAGAATTACTACAACATATTATTCTCTCTCTCTCTCTCTCTCTCTTTCACACACACACACACACACACACACACACACACACACAATTTACAGACTTTACTATATATGAACTTCCTTTAGGGCTTATCCCTATAGTACCCTATGCCATGTGGACTCCCTAAGAATAGACTATAGAAATGTTTATCAATTATTTACTGTCTATTGTTCCAAGTACTATACTAAGCTCTGGGGATTCAAACAAATAGTTCTCGCTGTGAAGAGCTTGTAGTTCTCTAGAGAAGAGAGAAACCGATAATTTCAAAATAGTAACATAAATGTTATAGTAAAAGCCATTCCAAGGATGTTCTGGTATTGAAAAGGGTAAATTCCCCATTCTGGAACTTCAGAGAAGGCTTACTTCCCAGAGGAGCTGATATTTGGGCCAAACTCTAAAGAATGCATAGGAGTTAGCCAGGTGAAAAATGTTGGCAAGGGAGGGGTTCCCAAGTAGAGGGAACATTACGAGTAGAGTGAAGGAATGAAGAGGAGTGGAATATGGTGTAGAATGATGGCTGAGTAAAGGGAGAAGACGGATATAGAGAGATGAACTTCAAAATAGATGATATCATCAGATCCAAGACAGATATTCAAATGACTGAGGTTTTGAAAAGTTATGGTAGAGAGAGCATGGGGAGGTAAGCACTTTCATACAACTCCCAGCAGCATGAGTGCACAAAAGGATTTAGCAGGGAATCAGCATGGTGTGTGTACATAGGGCATTATGGCCCAATGTACATCAAGTTTTTAAAATCTGACTAATCTTTATTTTTTTTTTTAATGTTTATTTATTTTTGAGAGAGACAGACAGAGTGGGAGCGGGGGAGGGGCAGAGAGGGGAGACACAGAATCTGACGCAGGCTCCAGACTCTGAACTGTCAGGAGAGAGCCTGATGCAGGGCGTGAACCCACAAACCGTGAGATCATGACCTGAACTGAAGTCGGACACTTAACCAGCTGAGCTACCCAGGTGCCCTGTTACCTTTTTTTAATGTTTATTTTTGAGAGAGAGAGAGAGAGAGAGAGCAGGGGAGGGGCAGAGAGAGAGGGAGACACAGAATCCAAAGCATGTTCCAGGCTCTGAGCTGTCAGTGCAGAGTCCGACATGGGGCTCGAACTCACGAGCAGTGAGATCATGACCTGAGCTGAAGTTGGATGCTTGAATGAACCACCCAGGTGCCCCTGACTTATTTTTTAACCCAGTAAGTATAAGTCTAGGAATAAGGACACATGCCAGATATTGTATTAAGCTCTGGAGATAGTCAGATATAATCCTGGCCATTATAAAGCTTCTATCTTACTGGGAAGATATAAAATAAAATCAACTATAATATCTGCCCTATAATTTATAAAATAAAGTACTAATAAAATGCTCTGATATAAGTATCATAAGAATTGGGAGGGGGAGTATTAGAAGAAAAAAAAGTGAAATATTATGGGCTATCCCATTAGATAATTGTGGAAGATAATAAATGTCTAAAGTAGGGCTGTGGTTCCAATGAAGAGAAAGGCACAGATAATATTTAGAAGTGGGGTGCCTTGGGTGGCTCAGTCAGTTGAGCGTCTGACTTCGGCTCAGGTCATGATCTCCCAGTCTGTGGGTTCGAGCCCCGCGTCCAGCTCTGTGTTGACAGCTCGGAGCCTGGAGCCTGGAGCCTGGAGCCTGGAGCCTGGAGCCTGGAGCCTGGAGCCTGCTTCGGGTTCTGTGTCTCCCTCTCTCTCTGCCCCTCTCCCACTCATGCTGTGTCTCTCCCTCTCTCAAAAATAAACATTAAGGGGCGCCTGGGTGGCTCAGTCGGTTAAGCATCCGACTTCGGCTCAGGTCATGATCTCATAGTTCGTGAGTTCGAGCCCCGCGTCGGGCTCTGTGCTGACAGCTCAGAGCCTGGGGCCTGCTTCACATTCTGTGTCTCCCTCTCTCTCTGCCCCTTCCCTGCTCATGCTGTGTCTCTCTCTGTCTCAAAAATAAATTAACATTAAAATAAATAAATAAACAAACATTAAGATGGGATGCCTGGATGGCTCAGTTGGTTGAGCGTCCGACCTTGGCCTAGATCATGATCTCGCTGTTTCAGAGTTTGAGCCCCATGTCAGGCTCTGTGCTGACAGCTCAGAGCCTGGAGCCTGTTTCAGATTCTGTATCTCCCTCTCTCTCTCTCTGCCACTCCCCGACTCATGCTCTGTCTCTCTCTCTCTCAAAAGTAAACATAAAAAAAAATAAATAAACATAAAAAAAAAATTTTTTTTAATAAATATTTAGGAGTAAAAACAGTCAGGATTTAACAGCTCAATACAGGGAACTTCAAAGTTTCTGGGAGATAAATGAAACAGCAAGACTGCACGGGATATGAACAAAAGAGAGGCAATAAATACAGTAGTGTCCCCTTATCTGCAGATTCTCTTTCTACAGTTTCAGTTACCCACAGTCAATCACAGTTGGAGGCCGATGATCCTCCTGACATTATTGTGAGAAGGTCAACTACAGCCTAACCCTATGTCACAATGCCTACATCATTCACTCCATCCAAGATGGATTCACTACGTCCAAGATGACGTAAACATTTTGTCATCTTACAGCATCACAGAAAAGTTGAGTAAAGTACAATAATACATATATATTCTTTACAATAAGATATTTTGAGAGAGGAACCACATTCACATAACTTTTATTATGATATATTGTTGTAACTGCTATTTTATTATTAGTTGTTAACCACTTATAGTGCCTAATTTATAAACTAAACTTTATCATAGATATGCACATATAGGAAAAAACATAGAATATATAAGATTCAGTACTATCCACAGTTTCATACATCAACTAGAGGATGATAGTATCCCCAGCAGATAAGGTAAGGCTGTTGTATTTTTAAGAACTTTAAAACACACAAAGGAACTCATTAAAACTGGGGCGCCTGAGCGGCTCTCAGTTAAGTATCCAACTTCAGTTCAGGTCATGATCTCACAGTTCATGAGTTTGAGCTCTGCATCGGGCTCTCTGCTATCAACACAGATCCTGCTTCAGGTCTTCTGTCCCCCTCTCACTCTGTGCCCCTCCCCAACTCACACACACACTCAAAAATAAACAAACATTAAAAATGAATATTTAAAAAAATTTGAGGGGCATTTGGATGGCTAAGTTGGTTAAGCATCTAACTTCAGCTCAGGTCATGATCTCACAATTCATGAGTTCGAGCCCCACTGACAGCAGAGAGCCCACTTCAGGTCTCCCTCTCTCTCTCTGCCGCTCCCCCACTTGCATGCATGTGTGCGCGCTACGGCACATGTACGCTCTCTCTCAAAAATAATAAAAGCACACTAAAAAAAATTTAGAATCTAATCCAGTAGCTCCACTCCTAAGTATGTAACAAAAAGAAATAAAAACATATGTCCATAGAAAAACTTGTACACAAATGTTCATTAACAGCATTATTCATAATGTCAAAAAGCAAAAACAACCCAACTGTGTCAATATGATGAATGGATAAACAAAATGTGTTATATCCACACAATGAAATACTACTTGGCAATAAAAAACAATGAAATACTGATACATACTACAACATAGATGAACCTTGCAAACATTATGCTAACGAGAGAAGTCAGTCCCAAAATACTACATATTACATATTGCATGATTCCATTTATATGAAATGTCCAGAACTGGCAAATCCATAGAGCCTGCAAGTAGTGGTTGACTTGGACTGGCAATGACAAGTGAGAACAGAGAAGGACAGCTAATGAACCACATGGTATTTCTTTTTAGGGTGATGAAAATGTTCTCAAATAGATTCTGGTGGTAGTTGCACAACTGGGTGAATATACTAAAATCTACTGAAATGTACACTAAAAATTTTTTTTAATTAAAAAAAATTAAAAAAAATTTTTTTAATTAAAAAAAATTAAATGTTTATTTTTGAGAGGGAGACATAGCATGAGTGGGAGAGGGGCAAAGACAGGGAGACACAGAATCTGACGCAGGCTCCAGGCTCTGACAGGGCTAGAACTCACTAACCGTCAGATCATGACCTGAGCCAAAGTTGGACGTGTAACCAACTGAGCCACCCAGCTGCCCCCTGAACTGTACATTTTAAATGGGTGAATTATATGGTATAGGAGCTATAGCTCAGTTTAGATGCTTTAAAGAAGAGTCACCTAGGTGGCTCAGTTGGTTAAGTGTCTGACTGTGGATTTCGGCTCCGGTCATGATCTCTTAGGTTCGTGAGTTCAAGCACCCATGTCGGACTCTGAGCTGGCAGTGCGGAACCTGCTTGAGATTTTCTCTCTCTCCTTCTCTCTCTGCCCCTCCTGTGCTCATGCTCTCTCTCAAAATAAGTAAACAAAAAAAATTAAATACATTCAAATTTAAATAAAGTAGAAGAAAACACACCAAAATTTGTGACTGTGATGGGGAGTAGTTATTAGTTTTTTCTCCTTTCAATTTCTCTTATTTTCTGTAATATAATTATATAACTTTTATCATTAAAAACACCTACACAGGGGGCGCCTGGGTGGCTCAGTCGGTTAAGCGTCCGACTTCAGCTCAGGTCATGATCTCGCGGTCTGTGAGTTCGAGCCCCGCGTCGGGCTCTGTGCTGACAGCTCAGAGCCTGGAGCCTGTTTCAGATTCTGTGTGTCCCTCTCTCTCTGACCCTCCCCCGTTCATGCTCTGTCTCCCTCTGTCTCAAAAATAAATAAACGTTAAAAAAAAAAAAAAATTAAAAAAAAAAAAAGAAAGCACTGTACCAATCCCACACAGGGCTTACTACTTTAAAAAAATAATAATAAATAAATAAATAAAATAAAAACACCTAGACAGCAAAAAACTAAATTTAAAAAAAAAATCAGCCTGTGCATCTCACCCTTTTATTATTAACCGTGTTTTATAGATTTAACAACTGATTCTTCACATCTCAGTAAATGGGTAGTTTTCTTGAAGTATGGAGCAATCTGCACGATGTCAAAGGTTCTTACCAGTAGGTGTCACTATAACTAAATGATGGAGGAGTTTTTAAAGTCCACCCTCCCAGCAAAGAGGCTTAGGGGGGCAAAAAAAGGGAAAAGCAATCCACAAATTTTAACTGGGATCATTTGAGGAAGTATAATTCAGAGGTCTCTCCATCAAAACTAGATTGTTTTTTTCCAGCTTTGGTTATGTTTCTTTCTTTTTTTTAATTTTTGACATTTATTTATTTTTGAGACAGAGCGGTGAGTGCGGAGGGGCAGAGTGAGAAGGAGACACATAATCCGAAGCAGGCTCCAGGTCCTGAGCTGTCAGTGCAGGGCCTGATGCAGGGGTCGAACTCTCGAACGGTAAGATCATGACCTGACCCGAGGTTGGAAGCTTAACCCACTGAGCCACCCAGGCGCCCCAGTAATGCTTCTTTACTAAACACTGTAGTTTTATGTTACCCAACATGAATTCAAAAGTACAGATATCCCTATTTTTTGTGTCCAAAAAATAAAGATCTCAAAATTTGATTATTAGTAACATACTGAAATTCTCCTACTAAATTCCAAGACTTTCACCTACTTCCCACCTTTATCAACATCATTCCACAATGAAAACTGGTTTTCAAGAAAGAGAAAATAAGTAAGAATTGTCATATCTTCCCCCCAACTCTCAGCACAGTGATAGTTTCCTGGAGAAGGGGTCTCACTTTAACATCCCTCCCAAACTAGCTGTAATTACTATTATTATTCAAACTGGTATGATTTATTTAAATCATTTAATTTAATGATATAATAATTTGTAATTTATTTAAACACACACACACACACACACAGAGGAAAGCTGTGGGAGAAGGATATAAAGATTAAGAGAATATAGTCATTTGGTTCAGTTTATTAAGAGCAAGAAAGTGATGAACAGGAGAATAATAAAATTAATTTTGGACTTAATTCATGCTTCCACTTTCCTGATTAAAGGAAAGATGAGGCAGTTCTTTCTGCCCACAGGTCCTATCTCCATGCTTAATAAAACCACTTTTTCTGCACCAAAAAAAATAAAATAAAGGAGAGATAAGCATATCTTCTCCTCTCTTGTTGGTTTTTAAATCAGGTTCTTTTTTTTTTTTTTTTTAAAGTTTTTATTTTGAGACACACACACACACACACACACACACACACACAGAGGAGGGGCAGAAAGAGAGAGGGAGTGAGAGAATCCCAAGCAGGCTCCACACATAGCACAGAGCCCAATACAGGGCTCCATCCTGCAAACTATGAGATCATGACCTAAGCTGAACTCAAGAGTCAGATGCATGGGGGCGCCTGGCTGGCTCAGCTGGTTAAGTGTCCAACTTCAGTTCAGGTCATGATCTCATGGTTTGTGGGTTCGAGCCCCATGTCAAGCTCTGTGTTGACAGCCTAGAGCCTGTTTCAGATTCTGTGTCTCCCTCTCTCTCTGTCCTTCCCCTGCTCAACGCGCTGACTGTCTCTCAAAAATGAATAAACATTAAAAACAAGTTGGAAAAAAAAAAAAGTCAGATGCTTAACCAACTGAGCCACCCAGGTGCCCTAAATCAAGATTATTTTGACTGACAGTTGGACTGTTCATATCCATAAACTGATATTTTTAAATTACCGGGAGGCTCTGATGATTAAAATTAACAAGGACATTAAATACACTATTAATGCACTATAATGGTGCAGTTGGACAAACCTAGGTTTGAATCCTGGTTTCACCACTTACCAGCAGAGTAACCTCTCTGAGCCTTACTTTCCTCATCAGCAAAAAAGATATAATTATACTGGACTAATAAAATTAATGTAAAGCAGGGGCACCTGGATGGCTTTGTTGGTTAAGTGTCCAACTTCGGCTCAGGTCATTATCTCATGGTTCGTGGGTTCAAGCCCTACATCGGGCTCTGTGCTGACAGCTCAGAGACTGGAGCCTGCTTCAGATTCTGTGTCTCCCTCTCTCTGCCCCTCCCCTGCTCCCACTCTGTCTCTCTCTGTCTCAAAAATAAACATTAAAGAAAATTAATATAAAGCATACTTAGCATCGTTCCTGACACATAGGAGGCACTCAATAAATCACTGTATATTAAGAAAATAAAAGGGTTGAATGTGACTTTTAATGTTTTTTTCCTCCCATCTATATGTGCACCCCTACTACTCACAGTATGTTATTTTGAACTTATCTAGAAGAGTTATAATATCAAATTCAATCATCGGTGTGTTTTTTTTTCCTTGGGGGGAAAAAAAAGCTACAGGTTGGTTCTTCTCTAAAGGTTTTCAGTAAAGAAGAATCTACTGTGACTAATGTATTCTTCTCACATTTCTCCCCACAAAATAAGATTTATATTAATTAAAGTTTTTCTCTTGAAAAAAACTCAATCATCAGTATCTCTAAAACAGCACCAATAAAAGAATATTGTAAAACAAACAAAAAATAAAAAGCACATTAATATTTTGCTTCTAACCACTGGATGTACCATTAAAAAAGGAAAATCATATCAAAGTCTTCAAATTATATTTGATTCCCATTAAAAGTAGTTTGGTGTTGATTAGTAATGCAGAAATAACCATTCTGAATACACAGTGTTGTCTTGAAAGGAGAAACAGTACAGATTAAACTTCATGTTTTCAGAAAACTTTCTGGATAAAATATAGTAATGAGATGCTATGTGATAATAAAACCATGAAAGCATGTTGAAGTAGAAATGTACATAGGGAAGATAAGTTCTTTAAACTCAGGTATCCTAGAGACTCTCCCCTAAACAAGACCAGATTAATTTTGCTTGTAGGGCCTGAAGAAAAATGAATAGTAATAGTCATCTATCATGTTTTGTGGTAAGATTTTTTAAAAATAGTACTAATAAGAGTAACGGAAACCAAAAAAGGATATGGAAACATCCAAAATCCTACCATCCCATCAAATCATTATCACTTTTCCATCTTTTCCCAATACTATTCATAGGCACAATACACTTTACCTATTTGTGATAATAGTTACATTATACATAAAAGTCTGAAATAAAGAAGTAACTCTTCATCTACACCATTCTGAGATCCCTGCAGTGACCAAATACGCACCTACGTGCTGAGTACCTCTTAATGATAGAGCTCTTAAAGTTTATGCATGAGTAATGCCTGCAGTACAATTATATAATCTGAGGTACTATAGTTAATATTTCAACCGCTCCCTAAGCATAAACTCTACAGTCACTTTTTAATATGAGAACCAGACTTCATCTTGTCTTAATTTACCTAGATTACTAGGTAAGTACTAAAAGCAAATATTCTCATTTATACCTAGTGTTGCAAAAACACACTGCTGCTTTAAACTGCCAATGACAGTATCACAAAAGGATGTGAGATAGAAATGCTACTCCATGAAAATATACAGGTGCTCATCTATGCATCTGTGTACTCCTTCTCTTATACTGGTTTCCTTCAACTTTTGCTTGATATGGCAATGGATAATTCAGACATATTTAATATATTTTAGGTTTTCTGTTCCTTTAATACTACATAATGAATGAATCACCAATAAACTCCTAACAACTTATTCTAAGTACATTATGATTCAAAATGACAAAGCTGGGGCGCCTGGGTGGCTCAGTCGGTTAAGCGGCCGACTTCAGCTCAGGTCATGATCTCGCGGTCCGTGAGTTCAAGCCCCGCGTTGGGCTCTGTGCTGACAGCTCAGAGCCTGGAGCCTGTTTCGGATTCTGTGTCTCCCTCTCTGTGACCCTCCCCCGTTCATGATCTGTCTCTCTCTGTCTCAAAAATAAATAAATGTTAAAAAAAAAATTAAAAAAAAAAAAAAAAAAGACAAAGCTGTATGCTCCATTATATTCTATATTTAAAACACAGGAAAATTTGAAACTACCTGAATATTTGACAAAAGAGAAATAAATTGTGGCAAATGACTTGATAGAATAGGACACAGTAATTAAAAACCACCCCTTTAGAAAGAGATATAAAACAAGGATCCTTACTATTACAACTATTACTTAACAAGAATGAAGTATAAATACTAGAAAGGAGTAGGTAAAATTATTTGTGGGTCACAGGAGTATACCTAGAAATCCAAAGAAAATTACTAAAACTATTGAAAGCAGTAAGATTACAGTAAGACATATGAAATCAATGCCCATAAGTCAATAGCTTTCCTATTTACAAACTAAGAATCTGTAAGAAATAAAATGGAAGAGGGGTGACTGGATGCCTCAGTTGGTAGAGCATGCGACTCTTGATTTCATGGTTGTGGGTATGAGCCTCGTGTTGGGTGTAGAGATTACTTAAAAATAAAATCTTAAAGCTCTTCCCGTAAGCAGCCTGAGGGGATCTCTGAAAATGGTCCGCTATTCACTTAGCCCAGAGAACCCAAGAAAATCATGCAAATCAAGAGGTTCAAATCTTCATGCTCGCTTAAAGAATACTGGTGAAACTACTCAGGCCATTAAGGACATGCATATCTGAAAAGGACCAAGCATCTGAAAGATGTCACTTTGCAGAAGCAATGTGTGCCATTCTTCGCTACAATGGTGGAGTTGGTAGGTGTGCCCAAGGCCAAACAGTGGGGCTGGACACAATGTTGGTGGCCCAAAAAGAGTGCTGAATTTTTACTGCACATGCTTAAAAATGCAGAGAGTAATGCTGACCTTAAGGGTTTAGATGTAGATTTCCCTGGTCATTGAGCACATCCAGGTGAACAAAGTCCCCAAGATGCGGCACAGAACTTAACAGGGCTCAGGGTCAGATTAATCCATACATGAGCTCTCCCTGGCACATGGAGATGATCTTTACTGAAAAAGAGCAGATTGTTCCTAAACCAGAAGAGGAAGTTGCACAGAAGTAAAAAATATCCCAGAAGAAACTGAAAAAAAAAAAAAAAAAAAAAATTTACGGCCTGGAAGTAAATTCTGCATAAAATAAATGCAAATAAAAGTAAAAACCAGAAGGGGTGCCTGGGTGGTTCAGTGGGTTAAGCATCCAACTCTTGATTCCAGCTCAGATCACAATCTCACAGTTCATGAGTTCGAGCCCCAAGTAGGGTTCTGCACTAACAGCATAGAGCCTGCTTGGTATTCTCTCTTCCCTCTCTCTGCCCCATCCCCCAACCCAAAATAAACAAACATTTAAAAAAAAGTAAAAATGGAAAACAAATCTTAAAAATTAATTAATTAAAAAAAGGAAGAAAAGGTCCTATTCATAAGAACAGCAAAAACTATAAAATACTAAGCTTAACCAGCAAGAAATGTGTAGGACAAATAAGAAAATAATGAAAACATAATGAATCAATCAAAATAAAAATTCCCATCACTTCTCGGCTTTTTGGCTAAAATCAAATGTAAAATAAAAATCCCAGAAGTATTTATTTGGGGAACCTGACAAAATGTGTCAAATTCACCTGGAAGAATAAGAGACCAATCAGGAAAAATGTTTAAGTAGTAATGAGGGAAAATATTAAAGCTTTTATAAGATTTATTAAAACAAAGTACTAGGAAAAAAATAAAAACAGGCAACTCAGAAAAGAAAAAATGCAAATAATAAATGAAAATATATTTAATTCCCTAATACTCAAATAATGCTAATTAAAGCAAGAATCTTTTTCCCCTTCTTATTGGCAAAGACTGATAATAATGGGAATATAAATTGTTAGCTTTAGAAAATCAATTTAACTGTAAATATCAAAATATTAAATGTATAAAACCTTTGACCCACTGATGCTTAGAATTTTTTTTAAGTAAGCTCTACAGCCAACGTGGGGTTTGAGCTCACAACCCCGGGAGCAAGATCCACATGCTCTACCGACTGAGCCAGCCAAGTGCCCCTCTTAGAATTTTTTTTTAAATTGAGGTGAAATTCACATAGCATACCATTAACCATTAGCATACAATTAACCATTTTAAAGTGTATGATTCAGTGGCATTTAGTGCATTTACAATGCTGTGCAACCACTACCTCTCTATACTTTCAAACTTTCAGCACCCCAGAAAAATACCCATACCTATTAAGTAATCATTCTCCATTTTCCCCTCACCCCATACCTTGGCAACCAGTGTCTACAGATTTTCCTATTCTAGATAGTTCATATAAACAGAATGTTAAAATATGTGACCTCTTCTCTCTGGCTTATTTCTTTCATTTAACAGAATGTTTTGGGGCACCTGGGTGGCTCAGTCAGTTAAGCGTCTGACTTTGGCTCAGGTCATGATCTATCTCACAGTTCATGAAGTCAAGCTCCACATCAGGCTCTATGCTGACAGCCTGGAGCATGCTTGGGATTCTTTGTCTCCCTCTCTCTACCCCTCCCCCGGCACGTGCTCTGTCTCTTTCTCTCTCAAAAGTAAATAATAAACATTATTAAAAAAAAAACACCAACAACAGAATGTTTTCCAGGCTCACTCACATTGCATTTATCAATACCTCATTCCTTTTAATGGCTGAATAATATTCCATCACATGGATATATCACATTTTGTTTATCCACTGGACATTTAGATTGTCTCCATCTTTCCATAACCATGAATAATGCTGCCATAAACACTAGTATACAAGTTTCTGTGGGGCCATATGTTCCTTTTTCTCTTAGAAATATACCTAGGGGGATGCCTGGGTAGCTCAGTCATTAAGCATCTGACTTTGGCTCAGGTCATCATCTCACAGTTTGTGAGCACAAGCCCCACTTTGGGTAAAATATGGTCAAGCCCTGCTTCGGGTGAGCCCTGCTTCTCTCTCTATCACTCTCTCTGTCCCTTGTGGGATTTTCTCTCCCTCTCTCTTTGCTTCCCACTCACTAGTGCCCTTTCTCTCAGAAAGAAGAAAGAAAGAAAGAAAGAAAGAAAGAAAGAAAGAAAGAAAGAAAGAAAGAAAGAAAGAAAAAAGGAAAGAAAAGAAAAAAGAAAAGAAAAGAAAAGAAAAGAAAAGAAAAGAAAAGAAAAGAATATAATTAGGAGGGGCACACCTGGGTGGCTCAGTGGGTTGAATGTCTGAATCCTGATTTTGGCTCAGGTCATGATCTCACTGTTCATGGGTTCCAACCCAAGTCAGGCTAGCAAAGCAGTACATGACCTACTTGGGATTCTCTCTCTCCCTCTCTCTCTGCCCCTCCTGTGCATGTGTTCTCTCTCTCTCAAAATAAACATATAAACTTTAAAACTGAACAGTCCATGGAGTATAAAATTTTTTTACACAATTTTCCGTCCCTATGTTTTTTACTTTTTAATATTTGAGAGAGAGAGAGAGAGAGAGAGAGAGAGAGAGAGAGAAAATGAGCGGGGGAGGGGCAGAGAGACAGAGGGAGAATCCCAAGCAGGCACCATGCTGTCAGCACAGAGACCAACTCAGAGCTCGATCCCATGAACTGGAAATCATGATCAGAGCAGGAATCAAGAGTTGGCCATGCCCCACATCCGGCTTTCTGTCAACATGAAGCTAACTTCAGATTCCCTGTCCCTCTCTCTCTGCCCCTCCTCCTCCCTCCCTCCCTCTCTTCTCTCTCTCTCTCTCTCTCTCTCTCTCAAAAATAAACATCCATGGGGGCGCCTGGGTGGCTCAGTCGGTTAAGCGTCCAACTTCGGCTCAGGTCACGATCTCGCGGTCCGTGAGTTCGAGCCCCGCGTCAGGCTCTGTGCTGACTGCTCAGAGCCTGGAGCCTGTTTCAGATTCTGTGTCTCCCTCTCTCTCTCTGACCCTCCCCCGTTCATGCTCTGTCTCTGTCTCAAAAATAAATAAATGTTAAAAAAATTTTTTAAATAAAATAAAATAAAATAAAATAAAAAAATAAAAATAAACATCCATGGTGGGGGGCTGGGTAGCTCACTCAGTTGAGCATCTGACTTCAGCTCAGGTTGTCATCTAATGATTCCATTTGTGAGTTCAACTCCACATTGGGCTCACTGCAGTCAGCACAGAGCCTGCTTCAGATCTTCCATCCCCCTCTCTGCCCCTCCCCCACTCGCACTCTCTCAAAAATAAACAAGTTAAAAAATAAATAAACATTACAGAGAAAAAAAAAGAGTTGGCTGCTTGATCGACTGAGCCACCCATGTTTTCAACATGCGCCTATTTAAGTTGAAATGTTTATTTCTTAAATTTTTATGGTAAGGCACACCTAAGTAATATAATATATATAATATTTTTCAATACCTCCATTTTAGTTACCGAAATAACATTTTAAGAATTAAACAAAGGGGCGCCTGGGTGGCTCAGTCGGTTAAGCGTCCAACTTCGGCTCAGGTCATGATCTCACAGTCCATGAGTTTGAGCCCCGCGTCAGGCTCTGTGCTGACAGCTCAGAGCCTGGAGCCTGTTTCAGATTCTGTGTCTCCCTCCCTCTCTGACCCTCCCCTGTTCATGCTCTGTCTCTCTCTGTCTCAAAAATAAATAAATGTTAAGAGAAAAAAAAAAAAAGAATCAAACCAATTGGAAGCGCCTGGGTGGCTCAGTCGGTTGAGGGTCCAACTTCAGCTCAGGTCATGATCTTGCAGTCTGTGAGTTCAAGCCCCGCGTCAGGCTCTGTGCTGACAGCTCAGAACCTGGAGCCTGCTTCAGATTTTGTGTCTCCCCCTCTCTCTGCCCCTCCCCTGCTCACACTCTGTCTCTGTCTCAAAAATAAATAAAACATTAAAAAATAAATAAACCAATTAGTTGTCAAAACGTTTTCAGAAGTAAATCAAAGAACCACGAGTAATTTAAGTCTGGATGCATCTGAGTTTGCTTCATATTGCAGGTAAAAATAATACAATGTGATGATATGTTAGAGCTTTTATTAAGACAGCTCCCACCAGGCATTTGACTAAAAGATTAATTACCATTACACCAAGATGTCTGGCCAAGCTGCAGTTTCCTAAGTAAGTATATAAGCTAGAGATGAGAATATCCAATTGTCTGGGACAACAGTTTTCTGTGGCTGGGGGGTGGGGGAATCACAGAATTATTTCCATAAAGGGAAATGTTTGCCAGCAACAAGCCATCTTTACTTTTTGTGGCGTTTTATGCGAAAGTAATTAAAATAAAGAGGTAAGCAATTACCAGTTACCTAAGAATGATTTATCATTAAAAGCATGCTCACATTGTATATCATGACAATTTTTCTTATACAATCCAAACCAGCAATAATTCCTGTCTCAAATCTCAACCCTTGAGTTCCATTTTAAGCATCTTACTTTACAAACATCCGAGATTTAAGTAACCTAAAAGCAGCTGGATAATAACTATTATGTATATATTAATGATCTTGCTCCATTAGGTTAGGAAATTTGGAAATAATCTATTGAGAAAAGTACTCAGAAAAGTTAAAAATGTAGTTCTGACTATAAACATAGCACAAAAATGTGAGGGTTTTTTTTTTTCTTTTTTTTTTTTAAAGTTTCTTTATAGAGGGGCGCCTGGATGGCTCAGTCAGTTGAGCACCCGACTTCAGCTCAGGTCATGATCTCACGGCTCATGAGTTCGAGCCCCACATCAGGCTCTGTGCCGATAGCTCAGAGCGTGGAACCTGCTTCAGATTCTGTGTCTCCCTCTCTCTCAGCTCCTCCCCTGCTCACACTCTTTCTCTCAAAAATAAACAAACATTAAAACAAGTTTTTTAAATAAATGGAAATAAAGTTTCTTTATAGAAGGTAAAAGCAAAGTTACCAAAGTAAGCATATTTTTTCAAAAAATGAAAAATAGTATTACCATATGATCCATCAATCCTACATCTGGGTATATATGCAAAAGAGTTGAAAGCAGGATCTCAAAGAGATTATTTATACACCCAAGTTCACAGCAGTACTATTCCCAAAAGCCAAGAGGCAGAAGCAACCCAAATGTCCATGATAGATGAACAGATAAAGACAATGTGGTATATGCATACAATGAATATTATTCAGCCATACAAAGGAAATCCTGTCATATGCTACAATATAGATGAACTTCGATGATATTGTGCTAAGTCAAATAAGCCAGCCACAAAAAGACAAGTACTCTATGATTCTACTTATGTGACAAATTAGTAGTCTAAAGTAGTCAAATTTATAGAAAGTAGAATAATGGTTGCAAGGGAATGGTGGGGGAGGGGAAACGAGTTCAATGGGTACAGTTTCAGTTTTGTATGGTAAAAAAGATCTGGAAATCTTCTGCAATGTGAATATACTTAATTAACACTATTGAACTGTTCATTTAAAGATGATTAAGATGGTAAATTTAAGAAAGGAGGAACAAGATGGCAAAAGAAAAATCAAAGACATCTCGTTACTTTGAAAACATGAAGGTGCTGACACCTCAGAGCCTGGAACCTGCTTCGGATTCTGTGTCTCCCTCTCTCTCTGCCCCTCCCCTGTTCTAAGATGAATAAATACTATAAATAAATAAATACACACATACATACATACATATATACATACATACATACCTGACAATATATAACACAGTAAAAGAAAACTGTAAATCCAAAATAGTGTGGCCCTATTGTTTCATACATTTTCTGCAACTGTCAGTATTCGTTGTGTGAAAACTTGTCCCCTCTGGAGTGCACTAAGAGTAGATAACTATAGCACAACAATAATTGGAGCTCCATGAAAGCCAAGGACCATCATCTGTTTCAGTGAATTCTGAGAGCCTAGCACATTTGACACACAGTAAATATTCAATAAATTTTGCTAAATTTGTCTATGAATAAAGCATGAATCTATTTTCACTGCTACACTTTTTGTATCTAACTCTTAAGTCTGCTGGGGGCAATTATATTACTAAGTATACTGGTGTTCAGTAAATGTCTATGTAAGTTAACCTAACAATGAGTATTACTGAATTTCTTAACAGCCTTTAATGCTAAACAAGGAAGCCATTCAAAACATGATAATACCAACAAGATAATCTGTTAAGAGAATGCCAAACCAAAGAAATTTCTTGATAATATGGAAAATTTCCAAATACAGTTTTCAGAGTTAAGAGCTTTTTACCTTCTTTAAAACAAAATAAACATGAGTGCAAGAAATTCTAGGCATAGTACTTTTCAGATACCACCAGTGACCATAAGAGATATTATACATTGTCTATGTAAAGGCCTGGACAAAATTGGGGCCTATATAGTCTCTCAAAGAGTTGTTAAACTATATCCCCAACAAGTATGTCAGGATAGTTTTTTTGTTTTTTTAAATCAGAAATGTGGTGGGTAGAGAAGGCAGGCACTGAAAGGGAATTTCCTGATAACATGGAAAACAATAGATGACGAACAATAAGGAGATAAAGTTTGCTATGAAAATGTCTCAAGCATATCAGGAAAAAAAATAAGAAAGGTAACAGGGAAAACACATCGCATCTCCTTAACTGTAAAAAGGAAAAAGGGGGTGGGGATAACACCATTCTACACACATATCTCTATATGATATAGCTGACCTTCATGTTTTCAAAGTAACGACATGTCTTTGATTTTTCTTTTGCCATCTTGCTCCTCCTTTATGTTTTGATCACATCACTATTTATATTTTGCTTAATTAAATTCAAATTAATCTGATTACAACAAATCATGATTCATAACAAAAAGTTTATGAAGAAGTTGTTGTTGGGGTGCCTAGGTGGCTCAGGCCATTAAGCGTCAGACTCTTGGTTTTGGCTTAGCTCATGATCTCACCGGCTGGTGAGATTGAACCCTTCCCCCAATCCAGCTCTCTGCTGTCGGCACTGAGCCCACTTTGGATCCTCTGTCCCCTTCTTTCTGCCCCTCCATCCCTCTCTTTTCTCCTCTCTCTCCCTCTCAAAAATAAACATTTAAAAAATAAAAATCTTAAAACAAAAAAATACTAGTGTAATATAGTGGAAAAAGATATTGATCTGAATTCAAAAGATCTGTTACAGTGACCTCTGGCAAGTCGTTGAAACTACTCCACATTCTGTCAAAATGGGGGTACTGGAAGGGTTGAGGGTTTTCAGCTCTAACAGTCTTCAGTTTAGTTGCTACTACCATTGATAGTCTGGCTTAATTGTATTGTTTGCAAAGAGCTGTAATTTTTAATCTATCAAAAAAGGTCAAATTCAACGAAGAACATACTGAATAATATGAAAAGATCCACCTTAACAGCATTTAACCTTTTTTAGATTATTTGCAGCAAACATTTGCTTTCCTATAAAAATAATATTTTTTACATTTTCAGAGATGTATAGATTTTTAATTTAGTTCTCTCATCATTTAACGGTCAAGTCTCTATCTTCACATAGGGATTTTATATTTTAACTCCTTCAAAATTGTTAAGTCATTATTTATTTTGTACATAGGACGATTTACAGTAAATTAGAAAGGCACATCCAAAGTTGTCAAACAAGTAATACTGCCCAGTCTCCATAAGCTATTCAGAGTTTTAAAAACACTGAAGCAAAAGTACAATTCAACTTCCAGCTTAAATTTGCAACCAACTCTAAAAAATAAAAAATAAAAAAATAAATCTTTCTACAGAAACTTTTTCAGGGTCTTCTAAGGGAAACAATTCTTAAAACCTAGCATGGTATTAATAATATAATCATAATGAGGGCATATACACTTTAAAATAATGGTTAGGCACACAAGCCCGAATAATAATGCTAAATGTTAGAGAAAGGAATAGCATTATTATGACACACCTTCTGTAGGAAATATGAAGAACAATAAACATCAAAGTAAAAAAGTTCAACTAATATTATCCATTAATGGTTAGACATCTGATAAATAACTTACAAAGCATTATGTAACAGAGCTTTTCCACAGATGTTCATTTTACATCTTAAAACATTTTCAAGGAGAGAAAACAAAACAATTAGAAGCAAGGAATGAGGAAAACTAAATTATTAGTGGCAACATTTAAATGCTACTTTACAAAGTGGAACAGTTAAAAGGAAAGGGAGATATGAGAACAGAATAGATATTAAACTTTTCTGAAACACTAGGCACCCTTGTGCTCTTGTTATTTAATTAAGAACTAAAATGGCCACATTACACAATGCAACGTGATTTAACAATGACGTCATTTACAGAAAGCCACTGGAATGAATAAATAGGAGCAACTGACAAGGTCTGAGGACTGTCTTCTCATTCTTTTCAAATCAATGAAGGCACCTAGATTTTAAAGGAGACCTTTTCTACTTAAATTGAAATCACTTAAAAACACTAACATCACCTTCAGAAACAAATATAACATTAGATAAAAAAGGCAAACGATGCAGAAACATGTGATGTTATATTTGATAAAATATATTATTTTAAAAAAGAAAATTATCTCATTTAATCTTTTGCCCTAGAATAATTCTAAACACATTCAAATCAGCTAAACCCATTTACATTGTTCAGGTACCCTAGTCTAAAATGCAACTTTTTAACAAATTAGGTCTAGGCAATCTGACCGCAAGTTTAGCGACACTGTTGGCAAACTAACTCTGGTATCACATTTAACTTAACTTCTAAGAGAAGACATTTTCCTGACCCCGATAAAACCAAGCAGATGTGAGATTTTTATTTTTAGTGCCTGAAATTTAACTGAGTGAATTATAGCCATCAAGGAAATATGTTCTATTCTCCTGCCAAAGACCAGCCCTGAACTCTTTATTAGGCAGAACTCCCACGAAGTCATACAAACTGTCTTTCAAAGCTGCACCCCCACCCCCCAACCTGGTAGAAGAGTTTTCAGGACATAGCAGTGTCTGAGAAAAAACCTGAAGCTTTAAACTGGAAAAAAAAAAAAAACAAAAACACAAGATCTGTGAGAGTGTAACTACAAAATGAGAGGAAAGGGTGTTGATTTAAAAGACAACAAAACAAGCTGCAGATAACTTAAAACAAAACAACAACAACAACAAAAACCCCTCGGAGCCCATAGATCATTTCACTGTCTAGAAATTAAACTTAGTTTACTGGGTGGTCCCTTCCTCACTACCACCCACCAGGGGCTGAGCCATAAAAAACACAGGATATTGAGATGGGTGGCTTACTTTGGTTCTAAGTTTGTGCTTTTGCCTGTGTATTCAGCAAACAAAAATAAACAGTGAAAGTCAACAGGGGAGCTTAAATGATTTCTAAAAGATGATTTTTAAAAATAATAAAAGTAAACAAAGTGAACACCAAGGAGGCTGCAGGCTTCCACAACCATGTAATAAAGCCTCATTTTGTAGAATGCTATGTATCTATCCACCAAGCTATACCTCACAACAGGACTTCACATTCAAAGCTCTTTCTACTACATTATACTGGCAAGAGATTGAGCTTTTCCAGTAAAATCACTATATACCAGTAAGGGGGTAAAATGAGCCATTTTTAGCAGCCAGGCAACTGCTGAACAGCATTAAGGCTTCTAGGAAACGATTTTATTAGCTTTCATTAAGGATAAAGTTAGATCAACTGAAGGGGAAAAAAATGTTGCAGAAGACTAACCAGAAAGAAGGAAACTTTTCTCTTCAGAAACCACTATTAATGAAGCAACCAATCCCAACTCTCACAAAATGGCCTTTCAGAGGCTCATTCTTTCATTAGTGAATGTCAAGCTGCTGCTACTTTACAGAAAGGCATGCATTTTCTTGAGCTCAGAGACCATCAATAATAGCTAGGTAGCCCTATCCTATGACATATTAAATGGCAGGCTTCCCCAGAGCATGATTTAGCAATGAGAGTACCTCATAACTGTTCTCCAGAGCCTAAGTTATAAACCTTTTAAAAATTGCAAGGATCCAAATTATTACTAACTGGAACAATCTCGCAGTTTTGCCTTCCTTTGACAAAGAGCAAAACTGCTGGATACAACAACCTAAGAGCAAAGAGAAAACAAACATGCTAGTAAAGGTTATCCAGCAAAGTGTCTAATTTTCCAGGCTGCTGAATTTCGTTTTCATTAACTTTTTCCCATTTCTACTATCATAATTTTTAGCCTATAAAACACTTGGCCAACTCTAGAACATTAAATTTCAAAGAAGCAAAGACAGCTTTTCTAAAACATTTTTAACAATCTAAAGATTTCTCATGTCCTAAGTTAAAACTAACCACAAGCCCTAGCTCTGGCTGTAGTCTGGCCACTTAACTGCTTCTTCATACCTCAACATCCTCTTCTAGAAAATAAGGCAGTTGTACTAGATGATTTCTTAGGCCCCTTCCAGCTCTAACTTTCTATTCCAAGATCTCCAATTTATTAAGAAAATTGTTATCTTAAGGCTCAAAATGTCATCATTCTAAACATGACCTCAAGAATGTAAAAAAGTTAGGGAACTTGAACAGATCCCCCCCTCCCCCATCACCATTTTCCAAAACTGCAGGAGACAGGAAATATGGTTGTCTATTTATTATCCTCTTTAATGTAAAAACCAGTATAAATGAAATGAGAACTTGGGGCACCTGGCTGATCAGTGAGAAAAGCATTCAACTCTTGGTCTCAGAGTCATGAGTTCAAGCCCCACGTGGGGTGTAGAGATTACTTAAATAAAACTTTTTAAAAAAATGAACTGAGAACTCTAATAAAAGTAAACAATTCATAAACCCACATGTATTCCAACAGAACTAGAAGTTTGGTGACATTAAACTATTTCCCATCATAATTTTTATATATCATGGCAGAATATAAAAATCTATAGAATCATTTTCTTGTACCTTATTAAAGATTAGCTCTATTGCCACAGAATTTAAAATGACAAAATTCTAAACAGACTTTCACTTTTTTAAATGGACACGTTTCAAATTTCAAATTAACCAACAGTGAAACACTGTTCAAAATGAATAATTGAATATTGTGGTCAACTGATTCAACATACATTCCAATACATACCTCTTCCCCGAGGACTCTTTTTCCCTTCAATGCTCTCCTTATTCCTAACTCCTCTCAACTCCACCTCCCCACTCCATTCCAGGCCATGCTCCCTTTCTCTACCCTCCCTTCTCAACCATACATTACTTTCAAAGCAGTCTAGGAAGTGGTTTTCTCATCTAGGAAGTACCAGAACCACCCAGCAAGCTTACTGAAAATATACATTAGTGTAAGGGGAGGCATACAGATTCCACTTTTAAGGTAACCAGAAGTTTAAAAAATTAAACTTTAATTAACCGGCTTGCTCAGAAAATAGGATACTCTAGCTAACTAAAAATTAACCGTGAAATTTATTTCATTAAAAATTCTTCCGGAATCCACTACGTCACTTTTCCCTCACTTAAGACTTACAGTTCATAAGAAATATCTGATTATTTAGTAACTGTCATACAAAGAGGTCAAGTTTATAATCAATTCTTATCTTACAAAGGGGTGGGCTTGTACGCCAAATAAAGCCCTTGAGGTAAGAATGGTTTTACGTTTTTAAAAAGTTGCAAAAAAAAAAACAAAACAAAAAGAATACTACATGTCTCACAAGCCCTAAAATATTTACTATCTGGCCCTTTACAGAAAAAGTTGCCGACCCTTGTTCTGTAGCACCAAAGGCACTGGAAGTACAGTGACCCCAGGGACGCTGCCCAGAAGTGCTCCTTTCTCATGAGATTAACTGAAAAAAAGTTTCCGTTAAGTCAGTTCCAAATGACTTAAACAGAATCATTGCCATTTCTCTAATCAACTCGCTCTCAAGAAACTGTTACCCACGAAAGTGTCTATTTCCTTCCTTAGACCCAACGGTTGCAGTTAAGATGCTATTTAGCTCTGGAAATTAATGTAAAAGATTGGAGGCTTACCTGGGGCATTTGCTATAGCCAAGGGCAGGCTTGGAAGCTGGTGCACCTGGATTCCTGAAGCACCCAATGCACTGAGGTTAATGGTCTGGAGGCCAGGCATGGAGGAGAGCTGAGCAGCATTCACAGTGACTGTGCCGGTAGGGATGGAGGCAGCTGAGGCAATGGGTGTAAGGGTGGTATTGCTGCTGCTGGTCTGCCCCAAGGAAACGCCCTGCATTGGGGCCAAGGTGATTGTCTGGGCCTGTGGGTTCTGAACTTGGAGATTCTGCAGCTGAAGAGTCTGCCAACTGACCTGTCCATTGGGCCCCACTGTTGGTGTCCGGATGATGATGGGGCCAGAGTTTGGAACAGCCTGAAGCTGGAGATTCTGGAGGGTTTCCTGGGAGATAGCTTGAGTTGTAAAGGTCTGCCCTGACAATGGTGCTGCTTGGAGGGCCTGGAGAGCCTGTCCCCCTTGAACAAGCTGAGGCTGGATAAGAATTTGCTGCTGTTGCTGTGTCTGCTGGTTCTGCTCTCCCTCTTTTTGCTGACTTGCTTGCAGAGAGCCTCCAGATGTCTGGTTCTGTTGGATGTTTAGAGCATCAGACCCCTGTAGCCCACTGACCCTCTGGGGTGTCTGCCCTTGAGAGTTGGTCCCTGCTGATCCGCTGGTGGTAAAGTTCATAATTCCCATGTTGCTGGTGGTAGTAGTTGTTGAGTAGCTATTGGCATTGGTGAAAAAGGAGCTGGAACTGGCTTGTGATGATACCAAACTGGCAGAACTGATGGCAGTCCCTGAGGTGGCGGGCTGTGAACCACTCTCTTGGGACCCAGAGCTGCTGATAGTGACTGCCTGAGAGCTAGGAGTCAAGGTAGCTGCAGAAACGCTGTTGACAGGTAGCAAGGTGATATTCCCATTTAGGGCCACTGGTACATTGGTCACATACTGAGTCTGTCCTGAGAGTACATTATTAGCCAGGCCTTGAAGGGGGACAGCCTGCTGGAGTAGATTTGGCATAGCAGCAATGATGTTGCCTCCACTTCCTCGATTTGTGATGATCTGTTGGTTTGCACCTGGTATGATCTGTATTTGACCAGAACCATCCTGCTGCACTTGGGCCCCAGTGGCAGCGAATTGCAGCTGTTGCCCATCAACGGTCTGGAACTGTGGGATTACTTGATACTGAATATTAGGCATCACTCCAGGTAATCCTGTCAGGACTTGCTGGTTCTGTAAGTTGGACGTGGCAGCCACAACATACTGCCCACCAGAGACTGTGCGATTCTTGGAAGACTCACTGCCATTGCTGCCATTGGTACTGCTGCCACTCTGTTCCTTTGAGGTAGGGGTAGCCCCAGAGGAGGAAGAGATGATCTGCCAGCCATTGGCACCCTGTGAGAGTTGTGTGGCTGTGAGGTCAAGCTCACCTGTGCCCCCTGACTGGCTCGGGCCCTGGGAGTTGTTGCTGTTTTCATTGGGTGACTCAATTCTGCTGCAAGTTGCTGCCAGCAGAGCCAAAGGGGATGGCTGGGATTCCTGGCCAGAAAAGAAAGGAAAGGAAAGGATAGGAAAGGAAAGGAGTTAGTTCACTGACACCCAGCTGCCAGCCCAGGGGGCAGTATAAAACAAATAAACAGCCAAAAGGTGCAAAGAATGGGGAAAAATAACAGAAACAAAAAGTTGCCCCATCTACACTGTTGAAATTCTCATCTGAGGGGATCTCCCAATCATCTGTGTCCCTAGCTACAAAATGGTTCAGCCCCTTCCTAAAAATGTTTTTGTGAAACAGTAATCATCCAGGAAAATTTACATTCTCTTAACATGTCCCCGTCTGTCCTGATTATCACTTACCTGCCCTCCTCCTCCTCCACTGCTGCTACTGCCTGTGCTGCTGCTTCGAGCCTGAGAAAAGGCACCACCACCATTACCATTGCCCCCATTATTTCCACCAACTCCTTTTTCAATCTTCACCACAGCTGTCATTTCATCCATGGAGTGATCTTGGTCTAAAAATTAGAGACAAACAACTTAAAGTTGGAGAAAGAAAAAAGGTAAAATGATATGATAAAACAGAAACATCAGTATGGTTTAAAGCACTAACGTAAAAAACAAAAAAAAATGGCTTGGAAAAGGGACAGCTGTAGGACATACAGAACATAAACTAGGCTGGGTAATGCTAAAACTGGGCCTCAATTCCCCCTTGCACAAAATTAAACTCCTAAAACATTGAAAATGTGCTTTGGGTATAGGAAATATGAGGAGCAGTGGACATGCTCAAAGAGTTTCAAAATATAAAAAAGTATCCCGGGGGGAAAAAAAGGAGAAGGATAGATAGGTAAGGCAAAAAACAACATGTGGGTGGATGGAAATCTTGCTAAAATTAGGGTCAAAGGATATGGAGAAAGAAAATTCAAGTGTAAAAAGCAACAATAGAAGAGGGGCAAGGTAAAAAGAACAAAAAGTGTGAGTGAGGAAACATTTGTGAATACTGCTAAAGGGGCTAAAGGGGTCCAGAGGTTAAGAATCTGGAGCTTTCGGGGAAGACAGAGGGCGGGCCCTAGAGGGAAAGGGCGGTTTCGGGGTGAGGGGCGTGGAAAGGGCGGGACGGTGGGGGGGAGGGGAAATCTACGGGGGGAGGGGAGGGGAAATCTACGGGGGGAGGGGAGGGCCTTGGGGCAGGCGGCGACCAGAGGGCGGACCAGGGAGGCGGTTGGCCCGGGCGGGGCCTGCACTGTTCGGGCCGCCCCCGCGGCTCCAGCCCCCGGCGGGAGGAGCCTCAGGCGGGCCGCCGAATAGTGGGGGGTAAGGCCCGTCCCCCGTGGCCGGGGCGGGCAGGGGGCGGGCGAGGCCACGCTGCCCCCTCCCCCGGGGCGGGCGGCCCATCCCCCTCTTTCTCGCAGGCCCCGCCACTGCCCCTTCTCCCTCCCTTCCCTCCGCCCCGGGCGGGACCAAGGCCGCCGCCGCCGCCTCCCGCCCGCCCCCCCTCACGGCGGGGACCGCCCGGTCGGCCCTCGCGCGCGCCCCCTCACTCCCCTCCCACCCCTAAGCGTGGAGTGGACTCATCCTTACCGCTCATGGTGGCAGCTGAGGGACGAGCTCAAGGGGGTCCTGTCCGGGGGGGTTGGGGGGGGCCAGGAAAAACGCGGACGCTGACGAGGCAAGCGAACCCGGACCGGACAGGGAGGGGGGGGGTAAGGAGGAGGGAGCAGCGCGCCACAAGCCCGGCCTCGGCCCCGCCCCTTCACTGCTGCCCCGCCCAATGAGGGAGGGAGAAAGGAGGGACATGAAGAAGAAGGACGGGCAGGCTGTCCAATGGCAAGATTCGCTTGCTCTCTGAGGCGTGTAAGACAAAGTTGCGTGCCGGGTGTCCGCCCAAGGAGGCCGCCCTCTCAGTTTTAAAAGCCAATGAAAGACGCAGGAAGTGAGGGTGGGCGGGAGCTGGTGATGATAGGCTTGGAAAGAAACCAGTCAGCCGCCAGGCGGGCTCTCTGAGCGGTAGGGATAGGAAGAGCTTTGATTGGAATGACAGAATAACGACCAACCAGAACCCTGGACATGCCTGGGCAAAGTCCCTGGTGGGAGGTGGTAAGAAGTAGGCAGAAATGGGATAGGATGAAGCTGATCAAAACCAATCAGAAATCAGGCGGGCAGCCAGGAAAGTTCTGATTGGATTAACACTGAAAAAAAGACAAGATAGGACGCAAATTGACGCGAACGGAAAGCCAATTAAACGCCGAATGAACTCTGAGGGCGGGATTCTGGAGTGGGCAGAGAAGCGTTGGCGTCTCCCTCAGTCACTCAGTCCAATGAGGCGGCGAAGGAAGCCAGGCACCGCCTCCAACTTGGCCAATGGGCGTTACGGGAACCTCCCGACGTGGGGGAGGGAGCAGGGCTGTGCCAAGTGGAGTCCGTCGCCATTTTGGCCCTCCTCTGGGGAGTTCTTCGCAGTGATTAGGTGGCACGCTTCAGTGGAGCCCTTCTGCTCCACAAGTGTCAGGGCCACGACATTCGGTGCTCGGTTTTGCCTCGCCACCAGGGCTCGTTTGAGTCTTCGCTTAACCGCTCTTAAAAGTGCCTCTCAAGTCTACTCCTTCCCGGTGTGGGCGGATGCCTCTGAATGTGGGTGTAAGCCCTGTGGGTGCGGGCGCGACGAAATCTGGCGACGCGCTCCCAGTTAATACTGAACTGACCATTCGCGAGGGCTTTGAGACTCCCAACTAACGCCATTTTATTAAGTTCTCCCAGCCAAAGGTGCTAACTACTTGATTGGTGTGGGGTTAACCTTCCAGGAGCTGGTCTGAGGCGAAGCGCATTGGAGAACCACCTAGAGCGAATGCCCTGCAAACCACTTCCTTTTTCTCCCCTTCATTGCAAATACCATCCAAGCATAAAGAGCTCCTGCTTTCGCAACCACAAAGTTAAAGGAGATTTTTTTCCCCGAGGCACCTGAGTTTCTGGCCTTCCATCCCACCCCTCCTTTTTCCTGGTTTCGGTGGAGGCGGCCTGGGTGATTTGTCATTGCCACGGAGGTCATTCTCTGTAGCACTTAGTGTTGTCACTTCGTTATCTACAATCCAGCGCTTCGCGATACGTTGTCATGTTTTAAGGTCTGGATCTCCCTAAAACAGGCCTCTGCTGTTCTGGATAGGCCCTGAATAAGGTGAAGCGGTTGTTGAATGCCTACCGTGTTAGGGGCCTAAGGTCAGTTAGTCTTTCCCATTCCTCCTGTCCTTCTCACAAGGAAGATGATAGTAGTAGGATGTTACGTATTTTATAAGAAAGTTGGGCTGGGAAATAACTGGCCCAAGGTCACGAAGCTAGTAAGTTGTAGCGCCAGGTTCCAACCCGGAACAATCCCACAAAGATTTTTTTTTTTTTAATTTTTTATTTTTTTTAGTGTTTGTTATTTGAGAAAGAGACAGGGAGCAAGCAGGGGAGGGGCAGAGAGAGAGGGAGACACAGAATCCGAAGCAGGCTCCAGGTTCTGAGCTGCCAGCACACAGCCCGAGGCGGGGCTCGAACCCACAGACGGCGGCAAGATCATAACCTGAACCGAAGTTGGATGCTTAACCCACTGAGCCACCCAGGCGCCCCACCCCCCCAAAAGTCTACTGTAGATTTTAAAACAAATAAAGCATGCCTGCTCTAACCACTTACATATGTATATATGAGTATATACACAGTTTTTCAAAAACACTTTTGTATTCTCCTCTAGCTCCTGAAAAAAATTCCTGCCCTAATTTCCATGACAGCTCAGATGGCATTATCCTCTTGCATACCTTTATATAAAACATCACATTACATTACAATTAATAGCATCCCTCTAGATCAAAATTCTCAAAATATATCAGACAGACTCTATCCAAATCCTTTGGGCTGCTTTGTTTAAAAAGGTGGATTTGGGGGTGCCTGTGTGGCTCAGTCGGGGGTCGGGGGAACATGAGACTCTTCATTTTGGCTCAGGTCACGGTCTCCGTGTCAGGCTCCTCGCTGAGCATGAAGCCTACTTGGGATTTTCTCTCTCCCACTCTCTCTCTCTCTCTCCTTCTCTCTGTCTGTGCTCTTCCCTTGCACACACACAGTCATGCGCGAGCTCTCTCTTGTTCTCTCAAATAAACTTTTTTTTTTTTTTTAATATTAAGGTAGATTCCTAGTCTCCATCTCAGACTAATCAAATCAGATTCTTTGGAATGGGCTTGAGAATATGTATTTTTAAAGTTCTTTAAAAGTGATTCTTTTAAACTAAAAACTAGTTCTTTCAAGTGATTAGTCCCTAAGCCAGAGTTTAAGAAACACTAAGGGATAAAACTGGAAGAGAAGAAACTTCCAGAAGGGAAGAAACTTCCTGGAGGTTAGAAACTGCATTAGTCATCTTTGTAAACCAAGCTCTGGAGATTCTAACAGCTGTTTAGTGTATTCATCGAAAGACCACACCTAAACTTGCTGAAGGGGTTGGGGGAGGAACTAACATTAGAGAGCAGTCTTCAGAACATTTCACGTATATTACTGTATGTATTCTCTGGCTTAATCCTTTCAATTAATTTAAATTGCCATCCCCTTTTGCAAATGAGAAAACTGAGGCTCCAGTACTTACGTTAAATTATGATGGTTATTTAGTTCCAAAGACTGTGTTTTTCCCCATGACTCAAATCTGGTCTATGCCTGAAATGGGAACTAGAGTTTGATTCTGAGTTACTGAGAGAAAGGTCTAGATTTAGACTCAGACATTCAAGGGCCTTCATCCTTTTCACTCTTTTTGCTTCTTCAGGACCAGACAGAATTCCCAATCTGGCTAGTGAGAGATGTCTTACACATATGCTCGTTTACTGATGAGAGAAAAAATGGGGGGGCACCTGGGTGGCTCAGTCAGTTGAACATAGGACTTTTGGTTTCAGCTCAGGTCATGATCACAGGGTCCTGGGACTGAGCCCCATGTTGGGCTCTGCACTGAGCATGGAGCCTGCTTAAGATTCTCTCTCTCCCCCTCTGCCCCTCTCCCCTGCTTGGTCTCTAAAATTAAAAATTTTTTAAAAGAGAACAAAGGGGTATGATCCATCTCGTCCAATTCATCTCTGAAAACCTGAACAAAATTTCTTTAAACAGAACTAAAATAATTTCTATTTTTTCTAAAACTAAAATACATTTTTTCAAATGAATAACTTATTTCAAGGTTTCTCAAATCCCATGCATGCCAATGTCAGTCTACATAACCATTTGTGAAATCATTCCAATAACTCCTAATGACTGTGTTTGAAAAGCGACACGGATGGGTCATTTGAGAGATGCTTTACTTCAAAATCAATCACAATAGTACATGTACTAAGTGGTAACACTCCAGGGTGGCAGTCAAGACTCTTAGTGGTCTGCCTGCCCTTATTCAGGCTCATCCTCCATTACTGTCCACTGCAGTCTTACCTTTCATTTTGTTCTTTGTTGGACTCTTCCCGCAAAGCATTCTTCCTTGGGTTTTCAATGTCCAGAAACACAATTTACTCAGCTTGCCCTCCTGGGCTACCAAAACTTTTTCTCTTCTCTTCAATAAGAACGACTTCTATGAAGTCTTTCCTACTTCCCCCAGGTATTGGATACTCTGTCCACTATGCTGTTTTTACATACCTCCATTAGAGGTATCTAAATATCCAATCTCTTCCAACTAGATATCTATCCAACTAGATAAAGCATCCTGACTGAGGGCCTGGATGATGCCTTTTTACTTTGTTTTGTCTGTTTTTCTGTTTTGTTTTAAATGTTTATTTATTTTGGGAGAGCATGTGTGCGTGCGTGCAAGCACAAGAACGGGGAGGGGCAAAGAGAGAGAGAGAGAAAGAAAACACCAAGCAAGCTCCACGCTGTCAGAGCAGAGCCTGATGCAGGGCTCGATCTCACCAACCTGAGCCAAAATTAAGAGTCTAGATGCTTAACTGACTGAGCGACCCAGGCACCCGTTTTGTTTGTTTTACTATTGAATTTTTTTCCTCCAGGTTTGCTTTTATTTAATTAATTGATTTGTTTGTTTTTAAATTAACTTATTTGGGGGGAGAGAGGCAAAGGGAGAGGGAGCCAATCTTTTTTTTTTTTTTTTTTAATTTTTTTTTTCAACGTTTTTTATTTATTTTTGGGACAGAGAGAGACAGAGCATGAACGGGGGAGGGGCAGAGAGAGAGGGAGACACAGAATCGGAAACAGGCTCCAGGCTCCGAGCCATCGGCCCAGAGCCTGACGCGGGGCTCGAACTCACGGACCGCGAGATCGTGACCTGGCTGAAGTCGGACGCTTAACCGACTGCGCCACCCAGGCGCCCCGGGAGCCAATCTTAAGCAGGCTCCACCCCAACATGGAGGCCATATACCTTTTCATTTTGTATCCTCAGGGCCTAGCATAGAATTGATACCCAGGAAAAAAACACTTAAGTGAAAGAAGCCTAGTCCCCAAAATCCTGAATAGGTCTCCAGATAATACAATGCCAAGGACTGACCTTCCACCTTTAGTTGTTTGCCTTTTACAAGCTAAATCATTCTTCCTGATTTTGAAGTCACTCTAGTTTTCATCAATTTCCCGCTCTAAGTGCCTGGCTGGCTCAGTCAGTGGAGTGTAGGACTCTTAATCTCCAGGTCATGAGTTCGAGCCCCACGTTGGGTGTAGAGATTACTAAAAAAACTAAACAAACTTAAAAAAGAATTCCTACTTAGCAAAACTGGGAACATTTTACAAATTAAAATACACAGATATTTCAAAACCTTCCTTTTACACCATCATTGTAAGCTTCCCTCTCAAGTCGTAAGTCAGCTTACGACTACAGCTATTAAGTACAAAACAGACTCAATTTTTTTTTTACCTGTTGTGCCTACTCTAGGATAAAGGAGCTTAGGAAAGAAAAAGTAAGAGAGAGTCCCTGATAAGATAATAAAGTATCAACAGTCTTCTGAGCAAGAAAGCTTCTCTCTGAGCAAGAAAACAAGCCTAGAGTTTTCGCATCATGCTATCTAAGGTCATCTGAAGTGCAATGGTGACTGGAGAAGCTGGGTGGATCATCACACACATCCCTCAGTCTTTTCAAGGCCCTGGAAAGGCAAAAAACAAAAACAAAAACAAACAAACAAAAAACACCTAAGAAAAGAACTATAACAAGTGTGATTTCTTTGGGATGCCCAGAACCTGTTGATAAGAAATCCATAAATTTATTATTACCATTATTTAAAAGGATTCATTCTGTGCCTTTGCTATGTCTATTTCCTTGTCTGAGAAGCATTGTGGTTCACCCCTGCCTAGTCTGTAGCTTGTACTAGGAAGGCCTCCATTCAGTCTGGCAACCTGTCAGTGGCTCTGGTGGTCTTGAAAGCCCTAGAGGAGGAAGAAAGGCTTGGAGGGAATGAGAGTTGGGAGGCATGGTCAAGAAAAGAATTTAGTTATTGTTAGAGCTAAGCTCTGGCCCAAACTTCTTGAGTATTCTCTTTTCTGAAGAGGGCTGCAAGATGACAGGCCTGACTTTAAACCCAGCTGATGGTCACTGGAGCTTGAAGACAGTTTGGCAAATAAAAGCAGAGGTGGTTTGAGGTGGTGGGGAAGAGGAGGAGGAATGGCTGAGACTAAATTCTACAATCCATCTGCATTCTAGAAAGCTAGAGAAGGCAGGCTCAGGTACCAGGAAGGCTCAGAGAGGAGCTTAAACCCCAAATTGAGCAAACAGAGAGCTTTTCTGAACATATAAATCTGACCCCTACGGACTCCTTAGACTTAAAACAAACACATAATCAAAACACTTCCCTCTCCTAAAATGTCCAAACCCTTCAGGCTCCTCAGGGATCCTCAGCTCACCAGACCTGGAAGGGTGCCATATGCCAATTCATCCACCAGTCACCCCCACCCCCACCCAGACCTCTGCACCCCAAGGGTAGCTGGGGTCCTGCCTGGCAGTTAGTTCAGCACTAAAAGAGAATTAAAGGAAAAAGTACTCTTTCAGCAAAAATGAAGCAGTTTCCTCTCCTGGGACAAATCGTCCTGAGTCCCCTCCAGAGTCCAGATTCGAAAGTCACACCACCCCCGGCTTTCCACTCCCAGAAAGGAAAATGGCCCCGACAGGCGCAAGAGGACTGGAAAAAAAGGCCTGCCCTACCCGGGCACCCACGACAGAAGCTGGAGGAAGGAAGAGGAGGAGAAGGCAGGGGGGCTGGCCCGGTTTCCCCCTCCCACAGAACTGGGGCCACCCTGAGGGCGGGAGGAGGGCCGGGCTGGGGGAGGAGGGAGGCGGATTCATAAACAAACTCGCCTGGGCCACGAGGTGCCCAGAGGAATGGGGTGGGGTTTGCCGGCCTCTCGAGCCCAGCCTGGAGCTGGATGTCTGGTGTGGGCCGGGCTGGGCCTCTCCACCCCCAGTTTCCGGAGAGGGGTGGACCCTCTGGCTCTCCCCAACCGCAAACCCCTCCTTCCTGCTTTGCCCTCCCTCCCTTGGGCCCAGAAGCCAGCTGAAGTTCGCAGAGGCCTGACACCTCACTTCTCTCTTCTTCCGGAAGTTTGCACTGTCCCCAGGGCGAGTGGGTGGCTCCTGGAGGGGGGGGGGGGGGGGGGTGAGAGCAAGGCCCTAGAACACCCTGTTCATTCCTTCCTGAGGTGGCTGGAGGATGGTGGAGAGGGAAAGGTGGGAGAGGGCAGGAGCTTCACAGACTTTTGCCTCTAAGAGGGGTTTTCCCACCATTGTCCTGATGCTGATGCCCAGCTTAGAGGTAACCTTTACCAACGCCTGCCTTCTTTCTGCTCTCCCCTCCCCCACCACTGCAGGTGCTCAGACTTGCCCGGACAAAGGTCCCTGGGAGTCTTTCAGGAAGAACTTACTCAGTCACTCACAAGACTAGTGACTAACACCTATAGATAGTATATCTCCTTCTTAATGATTAGGAAATACATTCAGGACTTCAGAAGTGGGCCCAACTAAGGTCTCAAGGCAGAGTGAAACTCCCAGACACCAATTCTACTTCTCTGGCATTTTCCCAAAGTGTGGTGCACCTACTACTGATGGAATGTGAACTTTTCTGTATGTGTTCTTGGAATGAACTTGACAAAGAAATTGAATTATGTATCAAACCTATCATTTCACAGGTGTTATTGTTACGATAAAGAAAAAATTGGGGCGCCTGGGTGGCTCAGTCGGTTGGGCGTCCGACTTCAGCTCAGGTCATTATCTCACAGTCCCTGAGTTCGAGCCCCAAGTTGGGCTCTGTGCTGACAGCTCAGAGCCTGGAGCCTACTTCACACTCTGTGTCTCCCTCTCTCTCTGCTCCTCCCCTGCTCATGCTCTGTCTCTCTCTGTCTCAAAAATAAATAAAAACATTAAAAAAGAATTTTTTTTAAGAAAAAAATAAAAATTAATGGTATACTATGGAACAAGGGAACCTGATAATGTCAAAAATTATGGAGATGGAGTATAAGTGATTGAAGTCTGGGGAAATAAACTGTACATCCTGGTTTCAATCTAGTATGCAGCTGTTTCTAAGGAAGAATGGAAATTCTTCGGTGAGGGGCTAGTTTAGAGGATGCACAAGGCTCCTTCCAGCACTCCCATTCTAAAGTTTAACAGCAATTAAAGAGTATCATAAGTCAGGATCTGGAAGCCAGGGAAAAAGAAAAACTGAGCTAGTAGAGTCAGGAATTTTCTCTGAGCCACACCATCACCAGGCTCACCACGGAAGGGCTCAATGCTAAAAAGGAAGGCTTCTTGCTCTTCACAGAGGAGAATGCAGGACACAGTGAACAGGTCCTAGATTGGTTCCACCCCCAATCCTGGGGAATTTTGCCTGGTTAGTCTCCTAACCTTTTTGTGCCTCCTCCCTGACCTCACCCACTCTGTGATGGTACATACCAGCAGCCACAGAGGTTGGGGTTCAAACAGAGCTCAGCTCCCAGGTCAATAGGGGGTTGACTGCCTAGATCTCCTTAGGCTTCGCCTCCTCCCAGCTTCAAAAACACAGAGTCAGGCCGCCAGCCATGCACATTATGTATCCCTGATGTAGTGCAATTTGAAGAGCACTGCGTCACCTACCAGTATTCTTTCCAATATTGAACCTAAACCTAAAGAAGTGTTTAGATCTAATCTGTGGTTTGCAGAAAATAGGAAGGCTGGGGGAACAAAGTAAGTGGAAACAGAAAGAAACAAATCAGAAAAATCCCAAAGGTAAGACATTCTACAGGGCATTGACTGTTTATTCAACAAGTCAATGGCCTGGAAAAAGAGGAAGAAGGGCTGTTCTTGCTAAAAAAAGAGAGTTAAGGGGCAAAACAGTCACATGCAACATGATCCTGTTTTGAACAAATGACTTGCAAAAAGACGTCCTGGGGACAGTTGGGAAAAATGAATAAGGACTGGGTATTACATATTAAGGAATGATTGTTAATTTGGTGGACATGATAATAGTATTGGGATTATATAAGGACATTTTTATTAGCAATGCATATTGAAATATTTAAGGTTTTTTTTTTTAATATTTAAAGATTTAATGTCCTGTCTGTACATAATTTTTTTTTTTTTTTTTTTTTTTTTTTTTTTATGGGGCACCTGGGTGGCTCAGTCAGTTAAGCATCCAACTTTGGCTCAGGTCATGATCTCACAGTTTGTGAGTTCGAGCCCTGCATCAGGCTCTGTGCTGACAGCTCAGAGCCTGGAGCCCGCTTCCGATTCTGTGTCTCCCCCTCTCTCTGCCCCTCCCATGCTCATGCTCTGTCTTTCTCTGTCTCTTAATAATAAATAAACGTTAAAAAAAAGTAAATTAATAAAAAAAATTTTTTTTTATTTAAATAAACTCTATTCCCAACATGGGGCTCAAACTTAATGACCCTGAGATTAAGAGTCACATGCTCTACCAGCTGAGCCACCCGGGTACCCCTCATGTCTGTAAATTATCTTAATACTTTTAAAAAGGAATAACTGGGGCGCCTGGGTGGCGCAGTCGGTTAAGCGTCCGACTTCAGCCAGGTCACGATCTCGCGGTCCGTGAGTTCGAGCCCCGCGTCAGGCTCTGGGCTGATGGCTCGGAACCTGGAGCCTGTTTCCGATTCTGTGTCTCCCTCTCTCTCTGCCCCTCCCCCGTTCATGCTCTGTCTCTCTCTGTCCCAAAAATAAATAAAAAACGTTGAAAAAAAAAAAAAAAATTAAAAAGGAATAACTGAGGGGCACCCGGGTGGCTCAGTTGCTTAAACTTCCCACTCTTGATTTTGGCCCAGGTCATGATCTCTTGGTTTGTGGGATCGAGCCCCACTAGCACAGAGCCCCCCTGGGATTCCCTCTCTCCCTCTCTCTCTCTGCCCCTCCCCTGGTCGCTTACTTGCTCACTCGCTCTCTTGAAATAAATAAATAAACATAGAAAAGAAAAGAAAAAGAATAACTGGTGGCAGGTAGAGGAGGAAGCAGTTTTGGGATAGGAAAGCAAAAGAAAAAAGTAATAAAGGAATAACTGAATATTTGTCTAAATATGGCAAATAGTGATAATTGTTAAGTCCAGATGATATTTACATCAAATTCATTTTCTCCTCTATTCTGATTTAAGTGAATTTTTTAAGGGGCGCCTGGATAGCACAGTTGGTTGAACATGATCTTGAGCTTTGTGAGTTTAAGCCCCACATCTGGCTCACTGATGTTAGCGCAGAGCCCACTTTGGATCCTGTCTCCTCTCTCTTCCCCTCCCCCTGTTGCTCTCTCAAAAATAAAACACACACACACACACACACACACACAACAAAAACAAAAAAAAAAGGGCAAACATTAAAAATATACATAAAATAGGGGCACCTGAGTAGCTCAGTCGGTTGAGTGTACCAGCTTTGGCTCAGGTCATGATCTCACTGCCCATAAGTTCGAGACCCGCATGGGGCTCTGTGCTGACAGCTCAGAGCCTGGAGCCTGCTTTGGATTCTGTGTCTCCCTCTCTCTCCCTCTCTGCCCCTCCCCCACTCATGGTCTGTCTGTCTCTCTCTCTCTCTCAAAAATGAGTAAAATTTATGTATAAATAAATAATTTTTTAAATAATAAAATGGTTAACATTTTTAAATTAAATACTCATAATAACTAAAATACCCATTGGCTTCTTTCTCCTTTGCATCCCCAGTATCAGGCCCGTGGCCTCCTTTTCTTTCTGTTGGAGTACACATCTTCTCTCCCGTTCTCTCCTCGTTTCCCCTTGCCACATCAGCTTCGGGCCCAGTGCCAAAGACATGCCACCTCTTGCCACACAGCTCAAGATTTGGTGGTTTAGAGGACAGAAGTAGAAGTCTGAGGCTTCGTTTATAGCACCTTTTTAGAATCAGTTTCCGGGTGGTGATAGCAGAACTGGGGGGAGACACTCCCCCCCCCCCCCAACCTGAAGTCATACATTTCTCAGCCAGCCCGAAAAGAACTCAGGGAAAATTGGGCAATCTCCCCTGGGGCAGGCTTCTGACCAAGGCTCAGGAGTGAGACAGTAGGCTGGGGAACTTCCTGCCTCCAAATCTGTGTGTTTTTTTTTGTTGTTTTTTTTTTTTTTATCTCCCACCATTCCCATCTCCTCCCATCCATCCCAGACCAAAGCCAATCTGTCCCTCGTCCCCTTTCATTCAGTGTTGAATATGCTCCATGTGATAGAGGGGTTAGACTTTTCAGGAGATGAGATGAACAGGGTCCTCCCTCAAGGAACTCACAGAGGCCCGACTCACACACAGCTAATTATAATATCCTGCTTTAGTGCAATGAAGGAAATGCATACACAAGTGATCCCTTTTTAAAGGGCCTGATGCCCAGTTTTCTTCTTCTCTCAAACTTCTGTCTTCAGACTCCTGCCGTTCCCCACACAGCAGTAATCAGCCACAAGCCCCATCAGTCCTACTCCACAAATACCTGTCAGATTTATCCCCACCTCTCTCTTCATATCCCTAGTCACTGCCTTCTTAGGCATCCCCATCACTACCTACTTGATGATGCTACCATAGAGAATAGATTGACCCTCCTCAAACTAGGCTCCACTGCCCCCTTGGCATCTTATCTTACCCAACAGAGATCTCATCATCCGATGCAAAGTGGGATCACATCTTTCCAGGCCCTACCTTTCATCTAAAGATGTAAATAAAGCTCCAGCCATGCCCATTCAACTATTTACCCTTCACAAAATAGGCCAAGTGATTTCCTCTGTGACATCCCTCTGATGCATACACAAGTATGTGCCTGGACTGCCCTTCCCCCATAGTAGTTCAAGAACTCACCTTTCAAGTCTTAGATCAAGCTTCATCTCTGGAATCCTTTCCAGAAATATCCCATCTGTCCCTAGAATTGGCCATACTTCTCCACGTGCCCCCATGGCGACCTCTGCTGTTCTTCCCCTTTGCAGGTTCCAAACTTTATTGCATTTAATTGTCTGTACATTTATAAACATTGTGGAGTAAAGTGAACCTGGGTTGTGGAGTCACAGGTCAAAGTTCACATCCAGGCTTAATAACTGTGCAACATGAGGCAAGTTACTTAACCTGTTTGAGCTTTAGTTGCCTAATCTATAAAGTGAGGATAGTATTACTTGTCTGGAAGGGTTGTAGAGAAATAAATGAAAAAGTGGCAAGTCATTTTTGCTTTCATTGTGAGGTTGTGTTGTTTGTTTGTTTTTGTTTTGTTTTGTTTTTTAATCTGTTAATCTGTTTCATTTTGTGTGTGTGTGAAAAAGAAATCTTTTTTTTTAGAGGCATCTGGGTGACTCAGATGGTTAAGCATCCAACTTCAGCTCAGGTCATGATCTCACAGTTTGTGGGTTCAGGTCCCACATCGGGTTCGGTGCTGACAGCTCAGAGCCTGGAGCCTGCTTCGCATTCTGTTTATTCCTCTCTCTGCCATACCCCCTCTTGCTCTTTGTCTCTCAAAAAAAATGAATAAATGTAAAATAAATAAATAAATAAAATAAAAAATATTTTTTTAAGTTTGTATTTATTCTTAAAGATTTTATTTATTTATTTATTTATTTATTTATTTATTTATTTAGAGAGAAAGCATTCATGAGCAGAGAAGGGGCAGAGGAAAGAGAAAGAACCTTAAGCAGGCTCTAAGCCCAGCGTGGAGCCCTACTCAGGGCTTGATCCTATGATCCCGGGATCATGACCTGAGCTGAAATCAGGAATCCAATGCTCGACCGACTGAGCCAGCCCAGCGCCCCTTAAAGGTTTTATTTTTTAAATAATCTCTACATCCAATGTGGGGCTCAAACTCACACCCCTGAAATCAAGAGTCACATGCTCCACCAACTGAGCCAATCAGGTGTCCCAACTAACTGAAATTTACTTATGTACATACTTTTAACTTTAATTTTCAAAATGTTTTTATTTTATTTTTCAGAGACAGAGCACAAGTTGGAGAGGGGCAGAGAGACACACACACACACACACAGAATCCAAAGCAGGCTCCAGACTCTGAGCTGTGGGCACAAAGCCCGATGTGGTGCTCGAACCCACAGTGAGATCATGACCTGAGCCAAAGTCTGACACCCAACAGACTGAGCCACCCAGGGGCCCCTTCATATTTTTAAAGTTTATTTTAAGAGAGGGCAGCACGAGTGGGGGAGGGGCAGAGAGAGAGATCGGGAAAGAGAGAATCCCAGGGAGATTCTGCATTGTCAGCATGGAGCCCTACTCAGGCAGGGGAGGGACAGAGAGACAGGGAGACAGGAAGATAGAATCCCAAACAGGCTCTGTGCTGTTAGCACAGACTCCCGACCTGGAGCCGTGAGATCATGACCTGAGCCAAAATCAAGACTCAGATGCTTAACTGACTGAGCCACCCAGGGACGCCACAACTAATTGGAATTTAAAAACTTGGGGTGCCTGGCTGACTTAGTGGAGCCTGTGACTCTTGATCTCAGGGTTGTGAGTTCAAGCCCCACACTGGGTGTAGAGATTTCTTAAAAATAAAATCTTAAGGGGCGCCTGGGTGGCTCAGTCGGTTAAGCGTCCGACTTCAGCTCAGGTCACGATCTCGCGGTCCGTGAGTTTGAGCCCCACGTCAGGCTCTGGGCTGATGGCTCAGAGCCTGGAGCCCGCTTCCGATTCTGTGTCCCCCTCTCTCTCTGCCCCTCCCCCGTTCATGCTCTGTCTCTCTCTGTCTCAAAAATAAATAAAACGTTAAAAAAAATTAAAAAATTAAAAAATTAAATCTTAAAAAAAAAACTAAAAATAGTTAGCATACAGTATAATATTAGTTTCTGGTGTACAATATAGTGATTCAACATTTCCATGCAACACCTGGTGCTCATCACAAGGGCACTCCTTGATCCCCATCACCTATTTCCCCCATCCCCCCCACCCACAGTAATCTGTTTGGTGTTTGTTTTTATTACTCTGGTAACACACGAAAAGAGAAGTATCTCTTTGTATAAGATTCAAACAGCCAGGGGCACCTGGGTGGCTCAGACAGTTCAGCGGCCAACTCTTGATTTCAGCTCAGGTCATGATCCCAGGGTTGTGGGATGGAGCCCTACTTTGGGCTCTGTGCTAAGTGTGGAAACTGCTTAAGCTCCTTTCTCTCCCTCTGCCCCTCTTGTCCAGCTCTGTGCGTGTTCTCTAAGAAAAAAAAAAAGAGATCCAAACAGCCAGTAGTTTTGGAAAGTACATGCACACCTCCCTTTATTAACCTATCTTGCACACAACTTTCTCTCTTTTCCCACCTTCACCAGTTAATAGTTGCTTTGTAGCCTTTCTATGCATATGTTAATTACATGCATTTACACATATTTATATACATCCAACAGGCATTTATTCAATGCCTACTATGTGCCAGGTACTGTTTTGGTATGGTAATGAAGACACACGACAGTGAACAAAATAGAAAAGTCCTGCACTCTTTTGAGTGTAGTTGCTATGTTCACACATACCTTTGTTGTTGGTTTTTTGTGTGTGTCAATAGGTGGGTATAGGTATTATTTGATAGCTTGCTTTTTTCTACTTAACAAAATCTGTTAAAGATCTTTTCATGTTAATTTACTTCATTCTTTCTTAATATTTCAAACTCTCCCACAGCAAATATCTTCATTTGGGCTCACGGGTGGCCGTTAGGACAGAGTGGGGAGCTGTGTATAACAGAGTGGTTAAGGGCACAGATTCTGGAGACAGACTGTAGCTGTGAATCCTGACTCTGTCACTTACTAGCTGTGTGACCCTTGGGCAAGTCACTTAACTATCTGCCTCACTTACCTGCTCTGTCAAATGCAGAAATAAGAGTATTTACTCCATAGAATAGTTGAGGTATGGTCAGAATCCTGGCACATAGTAAACACTCAATATATAGTATCCGTATACGGTCCCAGAAGTAGAATGGCTGAGTAAAGATTACGCACATTTAAAATTTTGATACACTGCCAAATTATCTTCCCCAAGCACTCCCAGTTACACTCATACCCACTGTGAAAGTGGTCATTTCCCTAAATTCAAAATTGTTGGCAATCTGGCAATTCCATACTTGACGTTTGTTTTTTCCTGATTTACCAAAATTTATAAGGACAAATGTCTTTTCTGTTTTTGTCCACTTGTATTTTGTTCTCTGTGAATTGTCCTTTCATTTCCTTTGTCCATTTTTCTACTGAAATGTTTGACTTAAAGAAGTTCTTTATGTGTATTAGATATTAATTCTTTGTTAAAATCCACTTGCAATGAGGGGCGCCTGGCTGGCTCAGTCAGTAAAGCACGTGACTCTTGATCTCTGGGTTGTAACTTCAAGCCACACGTTGGGTGTAGAGATAGCTTAAAAAAAAATGAAATCTTAAAAAAAAAAAAATCCATTTGCAAGGATAGGGATGGAGCCAGAGAGCATAATGCTAAGTGAAACAAGTCAGAGAAAGAAATGCTCTGTGATTTCACTCAAATGTGGAATTTAAGAAGCAAATAAATGAGTCAAAGGGAGAAAAAAGAGAGAGGGACAAATCAAGAAACAGACTCTTAATTATAGAGAACAAACTGATGGTTACCAGAAGGGAGCGAGGTGGGGGGATGGGTGAAATGAATGATGGGGATTAAGGAGGGCACTTGTCCTGATAAGCACCAGGTGATGTGTGGAAGGTGATGTGTGTGCACTATATTGCACACCTGAACCTAATATAAAGCTGTATGTTAACTAACTGGAATTAAAAACTTAAAAAGCCCCCCAAAATTATTTGTTAAAAGATGTCAAATATTTTCTCCCTGGCAATTGTCTTCTTTTTTTTTTTTTGAGATAAAATCAACTTCAGGGAGGTATAATTTTTGCATAAAATGTACCCATTTTAAATGTATATTTTGATCAGTTTAGACAAATATATACCCATGTAACCATCACAACAATCAGGATATAGAACATTGCCCTAAAATGTTCCCTGTGCCCCATTGTTCCAATCCCTGCCAGCCTTCAGCCCACACACAACCACTGATGTGCCTTCTGATTAGATTTCATTCTATTTTTTTTTAAGTTTTATTTAAGTAATCTCTACACATGGGATTTGAACTCACAACCCTGAGATCAAGAGTCACACCTGCCAGTGAGTAAGCCAGCAGGCATTCCTCATCCACTCACCTTTTGATGGATGTTTGAGGTGTTTCCAATATTTTGATTTTATGAAAAAAGCTGCTATGAATCCCATATATGTCTCTGCGTTTTTATTTCTCTTGGGGTAAATCCCTAGGATTGGAGTGGCTGGGTCTCATGGTAAATGTATGTTTAACTTTATAAGAAACTGTCAAATTGTTTTCCAAAGTTGCTATACTATTTTACATTTTTAAATATACATAAATACTTGGGGTGCCTGGGTGGCTCGGTTAGTTAAGCGTCCAACTCTTGGTTTTGGCTCAGGTCATGATCTTGTGGTTCGGATCCAAGCCCTGCGTGGGGCTCTGAGCTGACAGTGCAGGGCCTGCTTGGGATTTTCTCTCTCCCTCTGCACTCCCCCCTCTCAAAATAAGTAAATAAACATTTAAAAAATTTAAATATACATAAATACTAGATACTGATTCTTTATTTTTTTTTATTATTTTTTTTTAATGTTTATTTATTTTTGAGACAGAGAGAGACAGAGCATGAACAGGGGAGGGGCAGAGAGAGGGAGACACAGAATCTGAAACAGGCTCCAGGCTCTGAGCCATCAGCCCAGAGCCTGACACGGGGCTCGAACTCACGGACCGCGAGATCGTGACCTGAGCTGAAGTCGGACGCTTAACCGACTGAGCCACCCAGGCGCCCTTAGATACTCATTCTTTAAAAAATACTGGAAATATTTCCTCCTTGTCAGTTGCCTTTTTAAAAAAACTTTTTCTTAATGTTAATTTATTTTTGAGAGAGAGAGGCAGAGCGTGAGCAGGGGAGGGCAGAGAGACACAGAACCTGAAGTAGGCTCCAGGCTCTGATCTGTTTACACAGAGACTGATGTGGGGCTCAAACTCACGAACTGTGAGATCATGACCTGAGCCTAAGTTAGACGTTTAACCCACCGAGCCCCCAGGCACCCGTCTCCTTGTCAGTTGCCTTTTAATTTCAATGTTGTTATCTATGCAATAAAACTTATTTTTTTATGAATCAGATCCATTTCTCTTCTTTGCATATTGAGGTGGGTCTCATTTATTTTCGTATCTCCAGTACCTGGACCTGTACTGGGCACAAAATAGCCCCAATAAGTGTTTATTGAATGACTCAACAGCAGTGAGGAATTCTGCTATCCCTAGAAATTTGTAAATAGGGTCATATTCTGATCATTTGGCTAACACAAACAGGTCACAGGCGATAAATTTAACCGTCAGTAAAAGACCCCAAAGTATTATCTGCAAAGGAGAGGCTGATGAGATTTGGAAACACCCAAATCCAATCTGTGCTCCACAGAGCACCTACTTGATCCTTCTTAAAAACTCTCATCTGTTTGTATTACACTCCCCCACTTAAATCTTTTCAAGGCTTTCCAGTACCCTGGGGACAAGGTGCTCCAACCTTAAGTTGGCCTGCAAGGCTCTGAGTCATCTGGTCTTCAAGTCTGGCTATGGTCTCCTCCTCCCTGTCTGTACATGTTCTTCCAGTGTGCCACGATCTTCCACCCCCACCTAACTTCCATGCATCTTTCTGGACTCAGTTTAACAATCATCTCCTTGGGGAACCCTTCCTCCCCCAACTCCTAAAAGAGCCTTAGGTCTCATATAACCCTGTAGTTACTCCAACTTTTGTTTCCCCCAAAGATTATAAGTTCCTCAGGAAAGAAGGCTACTACAGCGAGAGAGGGAGCATCCCACGCAGGCCGCACCCTGTCAGCACTGAGCCCGATGTGGGGCTCAAACCCATGAAGCCATGAGATCAAGACCTAAGCCAAAACCAAGAGACGTTTAACCAACTGAGCCACCCAGGCACCCCAATAATTAAACTTAAAAAAAATAAAAAAAAAAGGTTTATCCATGTTCTTATAGATATATCTAGTTCGTTATTTCTGTTGCATAGTAGTCCCTTGATGATGGAGAATTAACTTCCTTATACCACAAAGCTGTCATAAATATCCTCATGCATGTTCTCCTACAGTTCTATACAGTATTTTCTTTCTTTTATTTAAAAATTTTTTGAAGTTTTTATTTATTTATTTTGAGAAGAGGGTGTGTGTGAGCAGGGTAGAGGCAGAGAGAATGAGGGAGAGAGAGAATCCCAAAGCAGGCTCTGTGCTCTTAGCACAGAGCCTGATGCAGGGCTTGATCCTGCAAACCATGAGATCATGACCTGAGCCAAGATCAAGAGTCAGACACTAAAGCAACTGAGTGACCCAGGTGCCCCATGATAGTGATCATTCCAAAATAAAAATCTGGCCATTTCACCCCCCTGTTCCACACCCTTCAATAATTCTCATTTCCTTAGGAAAAAGCACTTTTTTTTTGATGTTTATTTATTGTTTTAAATTTTTTTAAATGTTTATTTATCTCAGAGAGAGTGTGCATGAGAGAGTGCAAACGGGGGAGGGGCAGAGAGCAAGACGGAGACACAGGATCTGAAGCAGTTTCCAGGCTCTGAGCTGTCAGAGCCTGATGTGGGGCCTGAACTCACAAACTGTAAGATCATGACCTGAGCTGAAGTCAGACGCTTAACCGCTTAACCGACTGAGCCATCCAGGTGTCCCAAATGTTTATTTATTTTTGAGAGAGAGAGAGAGCGAGCGAGAGCACAAGAGCAGGGGAGAGGCAGATAGAGAAGGATACACAGAATCCAAAGCAGACTCCAGGCTCCAAGCTGTCAGCACAGAGCCTGAGGCCAGGCTTGAAGTCGTGAACCGTGAGATCTTGACCTGAGCTGAAGTCAGACACTTAACCGAGACTGAGCCACCCAGCTGCCAGAAAAGCACAGACTTCTTAGCATGAAAAAGGAATCAAGTCATTTTACATCTCTGTATGTTTCTTTCCTTCCTAAGATGACCTACCAATACTGCCTAATCCATAAGACACTTGTTTTTGTTTTGTTTTGTTTTTTAAATTATCAGTGCAGATTTTTTAAAAAGTTTATTTATTTATTTTTGAGAGAGAGCACGCACCCATGAGAGCACAAGTTGGGGAGGGGCAGAGAGAAAGAAGGAGAGAGAGAATCCCCAGTAGACTCCACACTGTCAGCTCAAAATACAGGGCTCAAATCCAGGAACTTCGAGATCACAGCCGAGCCAAAGTCAGATGCTTAACCGACCAAGGCACCCAGGCGCCCCCATAAGACACTTGTAAAGTCTAAATCAGTTGATGTAGGGGAAGTGCCACTGTAGCCTGTAAAAAACTATAGAAATGTCGGTTTTATTAATAGAATGTCTTTTAATATGTTTCTTCTCCTTAGAGGTAGGCTTCATGTTTATTTTAGCCGGACTTGAGTGATGTAAAAATGTGGGTGGTAGGGAGTGGGTGGTTCACTCATTGGATTCTCCTGGCAGCACCCAGGCCTGGTGTTAATACAGTGAGGGAAGAGGGACTGTGAGAAGGCTGGAGGCAAGGGGATCAGGCTAGTGAGGCTTAGGGCAGGGGTTTTGGATCCCTGCCCCTTCTCCTTCCCAGTTTCTGTAGGCATCTGAGTATGAAGATCAGGCTTTTATATTTTTCATTTATCTTTGTTATGTCTTATAACCTTTGAGAAAGGCTCATCGTAGATGCTTACTAAATGTATACTGATTGGTGGAGAGAATCCGGACTATGCCAGGCTCAAATGTGGGAAGTTAGCCTTGTCCTTGTCCCTGTTGCTGGTGAACCAGGGGGTGCGCCTCCATGCTCCCCAGAGTTGTCTGTCTACTCCTCACTGTCCACCTCCCCACCACCTTAATGGCTTCTCTCCCCACACCCCTGTCCTATGTATCTTCCATCCATCCTTCAATTTTCTACAACAGTGGAACCCTCCTCTAGGAAGTCTCCTCAAGTCTGAACTGGGTGCTGCTCCCCTAGCATTCAGCACTCATAACAGCTACACAGCAGGCAGTGAATTTTCTTTATTTTACTTAATAAAATATTAAGTATCGGGGCGCCTGGGTGGCTCAGTCGGTTAAGCGGTCGACTTCCGCTCAGGTCATGATCTAGTGGTCCGTGAGTTCAAGCCCCGCATCAGGCTCTTTGCTGACGGCTCAGAGCCTGGAGCCTGTTTCAGATTCTGTGTCTCCCTCTCTCTGACCCTCCCCCATTCATGCTCTGTCTCTCTCTGTCTCAAAAATAAATAAACGTTAAAAAAAATAAAAAATAAATAAAATATTAAGTATCTTGTTGGTTTCTGTGAAGGTCATTTACTCCCGTTGACAGATAAGGAGACTGAGGCTCACGGAGTTTGCACGAATTGCAAGTGGTGGGGCTTGAATTCACACTCTAGTCTGTTTGACTTCAAAGATAATGCACTTACCCACTACTCAAACTGCCTCCCGGTATCATAGGAACATAGCTATTTACCTGGTTCTCTTCTACTAGATTGCACAACTAGATTCTTGTTAAATGCTGTATTGGACACTTCTAGCATACACCTGGAACACAAAAGATGCTCAGGAAATATCTGTGAAAGGAGGGCAGGCAGGTAGGTGGGGCAGGAAATAGACCCTTGCTTGCTGAATTCTGGCTTAGGAGACAGGACACCTTTGGACCTTTGGCAAGTGCCTTGTCCTCTCTGAGCCAAGATCGGGGGAAGGGGCAGAATCAGTACCATAGGCCTCTGAGACTTCTTCCCACCCGAGCCCTTGCCTCAGTGCTGATAGCTCTGCCACTGCCCCCAGCAAAAATGCGCCAACCTCTTTCCCCTAACCAGACCCCGGTGGGAGAGGGATAGGTGGAGTCACTGAGCAGCTCACTCCTGCCACCTGGTGGTATGGAGGAGCCTTGCTCAATCTTCCTTGCAGATCCAAGGAAGGTCTTGTCTGAAAAAGTCTGGAAGCTTTTGCACACTGCTCTTCAGTCCAGGAGTTTTGCTTTCTCTGGAATCCCTTCCCATTCACAGCACACATCAACATTCCTGCTATTCCAATGCACTGAACTGAGCTGGATGAAGTTAAGACCCCTAAAGATCCTAAATTCTGGAAACATTGTGTTGTACACCTCCACCATAAGGGCTTCAAGACAGAAGCGACACTAAAAGTAAAAAATAAGTACAAGTAAGGTGCCACAAAATTCTGATTTCTCTTACGATTACTACTGGAATGCCTTTATTTTTTAAAATATAAAATACAAAGTATTTATCTCAACATTTCTGTTTGTTTTAGTGCCCCTGCTTTGCTGTCCTACGCACTAAGCACTAACGTAATGCTGGGTAGTACACCATGGACCCTGTTTTGGGTGACAGAATCTTCCTAATGTAAGTCTGTGAGCTACTTGAGGGCAAGGGTTGTTGTCTTTTATAAGATTTTGCCTTTCGGGGTGCCGGGCTGTCTCAGTTGGAGGAGCAGGTGACTCGATCTCACAGTTGTGAGTTCAAGCCCCACATGAGGCATAGAGCTTACTTAAAAAAAAAAAATTACAAAAAACTAATAAAAGTAAATGGAATTGACCACTGAATTGATTAATAGGCTTTAATACTGGAGGGACACCTGGCTGTCTTAGTCAGTGGAGCATGTGATTCTTGATCTTGGGGGTTGTGAGTTCAAGCCCCACATTGGATACAGAGATTGCTTAAAAATAAAATCTTTAGGGGCGCCTGGGTGGCTCGGTCGGTTAAGCGTCCGACTTCAGCTCAGGTCATGATCTCACGGTCCGTGAGTTCGAGCCCCGCGTCGGGCTCTGTGCTGACAGCTCAGAGCCTGGAGCCTGTTTCAGATTCTGTGTCTCCCTCTCTCTCTGCCCCTCCCCTGTTCATGCTCTGTCTCTCTCTGTCTCAAAAATAAATAAACATTAAAAAAATTAATAAATAAAATCTTTAAGGGACGCCTGGGTGGCTCAGTCAGCTAAGCATCCAACTTCATGATCTCACGGTTCATGAGTTCGAGCCCCGCATTGGGCTCTCTGCTGTCAATGCAGAGCTGCTTGGGAAGCTATCTCTATCTCCTTCTCTCTCTGCTCCTCCCCCCCACTCACACATGATCTCTCTCAAAACTAAACAAATATTTTTTTAAAAAAAGATTAAAACAATTGTTATTTAAAAATTAAAAAAAAAAAAGATTTCAGGGCGCCTGGGTGGCTCAGTCGGTTAAGTGGCAGGCTCTTGATTTCAGCTGAGGTCATGATCTCCTGGATCATGAGATCAAGCCCCACATTGGGCTGTGCTCTGACAGCTTGGAGCCTGCTTGGGATTCTCTCTCTCCTCTCTCTCTAACCATCTCCCCACTCGCTCTCTCTCTCTCTCTCAAAATAAATAAATAAACATTAAAAAGATAAATAAATTTAAAAATTAAAAACAAAGATGAAAAAAAGGACTTTTACACTGGAACTATGGCAAGAAGTCATAGGCTAGATGGAGGAAGATGATGGTTGCACTAAATAAAGGACTTCCATGTATTTATAGAAGGAAATTATCAAGTAAGTGAGTAAAGATGGCTTGAGTCATTCCCTTACCAGGTGAAAGCTTGAGAAAGAGGAGGCTATGCCTTCTGACTAGGCCACAAGACCAAGGAAAGAACACAATGACTTTTGGTCAGGATGATTAGTTGTGGTTCTTATGATTATTATCATATTTCCTTATCCCTCTATGGTGATCTTGTATCCTAGAATTTCCAGAACTCCACAATTTCAAATATTTCTAGGGGCACCTGGGTGGGTCAGTCGGTAGAGCATGAGACTCTTGATCTAGGGGTCATGAGTTTGATGGGGCACCTGGGTGGCTCAGTTAGTTAAGTATCTGGCTTGGACTCAGGTCATGATCTCACAGTTCATGGGTTCGAGCCCTCATTGGACACTGTGGGGACAGCTTAGAGCCTGGAGCCTACTTCAGATTCGGAGTCTCTCTTTCTCTCTGCCCCTCCCCCACTCACACTTCACACTCTGTCTGGGTCTCTCTCTCTCAAACATAAAATAAATATTGAAAAAAAAAGTATAGGGGTCATTATGAGTTTGAGCTCCACGTTGGGCATGGAGCCTACTTAAAAATAAGTAAGTACCGACTCCGGCTCAGGTCATGATCTCGCGGTCCGTGAGTTCGAGTCCCGCGTCGGGCTCTGTGCTGACAGCTCAGAGCCTGGAGCCTGTTTCAGATTCTGTGTCTCCCTCTCTCTCTGACCTTCCCCCATTCATGCTCTGTCTCTCTCTGTGTCAAAAATGAATAAACGTTAAAAAAATTTAAAAAATAAAAAAAATAAAAATAAGTAAGTAAATAAAAATAAAAATAACCAAATATTTCTCCCAAACCAGTAAGATGTTCCAAAAAAGAGCCAACTACTCCACCCTTAGCTTTTCCAGTGCTCTGTCCCGTATTGTGTCCATGCTGAAATCTGTACCCTTCCCAGCAAAAGACAAATATGCCAGATGTAAGAATTAGATCCCTGAAGAAAAAAAAAAGAAAAGAAAAAGAAAAGAAAAGAATTAGGCCCCCATACTGGAAAGGCAGTGGGCAGAAGAGGATAAGGCCAAAGAATGGGCTGAGCAGGGGGTGCCTGGGTGGCTTAGTCTGTCCAACTTTGGCTCAGGTCATGATCTCACAGTTTGAGAATTCGAACCCCGCATCGGGCTCTGTGCTGACAGCTCAGAGCCTGGAGCCTGCCTTGGATTCTGTGTCTCCCTCTCTCTCTGCCCCTCCCCTGCTCACACTCTGTCTCTCTCTCCTTCAAAAATAGATAAACATTAGACAAACAAACAAAAAAAGAATGGGTTGAGCAGGAGGCACAATACCCACACTCTTCTTTTTAATCACCCTTCTAAGAGATAAGGGATCTGGGGGAGCAGTGGAGGGTGGGCAGTCACCAGTGAGACCACAGGTCCCAGGTTCCCAGAGCTCCGTGGAGCTGCATATTCTCGCCTCCTCTTTGTCCTTTGACTGCCATGAATGAGCCCACGGACACCATATGCTTTTTCTCTAGGAATCTGGAAGCAACTAGAAAGTGCTCTGAGGCTAGCACCAAGGGGGAGCATCACAAATTTTCTCTACCCTGGTCCCCAGGATCCTGGAGAAAGGGGTCAGGCCTAGGAACCATCCAGAAGTCGAATGGAATGGTAGGTGTTGTCTGGCAGGGCACAGGCTGCCTTAGGTGTGTCTGTCTGTCCCCTTACCCTCTATTAGCTAAAGTCTCCCTGCTGTCCTACCTTCTCCGGTATTCTGGGATTCCTAAATTCTCCTTAGCTGGCAAGGAAAATCCAGTGCCCAAGGAGACTTTAGAGGGGTAAGGGACTATATGTATATACATAGAGAGAGAGGTCACCTAGGTGTTTGTTGAATGTATTTATGTGACTTTGTATGTCCTCTAACACCTGGCCCCTGTGGTTCATGAAGTGTCACCATGAATGCCCATGGCTATGTGACTGTCGCATGTGGTGTGTGCCTTTGTGTGTCAGGGCAGGGGCTCCCTGTGGTGCGCATGTGTTGGGAGGGGATGATAGTGAGAGCCTGCCTCCCTCTCCTCCTCCCCCACCCCTGCTCCCATCTGGCCTTGATCAGCCGGTCCCTGGGGAGAGAGTCGCGGTTTCGGATGCAGGAAAATGTTCCAGGAAGCGGCCACTGTGCGGGCCCTGCTCCGGCTCCCCCAGCGGAAATTGTTCCAGCGGGAGGGGGAAGGGAGTGTCGAGATAGGATTAAGGGAGGGGGGTGGCTCTTGGCTCCCCTTTCCATGGGATAAAGCAGGATAAGTTGATGGGAAGCTCAGGTCACCCAGGAACCTGGAGGCTGCTACCTGAATCATTTAATGCAGGAAAATTGAGAGCCAACAAAAGAAGGTTCCTTTTCTTATCTGGTTCTCTTTCCGGTGAAGTTTGAGGACTGGGATCTGGGTGGCCCTTGTGTTCCTTTTCTGGCCCTGCTAGCATGTATCCAAGCTGGGGATTAGGACACCTGGGTCTTGTCAGAAAGTAGTGTAGCTGAGGGGGGGCCTAGGATTCAGTCCCCTCTTCTCCCCTCTGAGGGGGCTTTGAAGCTTGGATCCAGGACTGGGAGGGCTGCCTAATTGGGATAATGGAGGTTAATGGGGCGCCTGGAGGGGGTGGCCACGCTCCTAGATCAAAGAGCCCAGCTCTTCCCAACCACCACAGCTGGAGGTCACAGCTGGAGGGGGAGGGGCAGGGGCTTCGGGCCAGCCAGCAGGGGGTGCTCTGGCCCCTGGATGCTTGTCCTCTCGAGTGGGACCCCTTCTTCGCTGGGAACTACTTTTGCTTAGAGAGTGCTTATGGGGAGCGGGGGATAAGGAAACGGGGAGCCCCGAGATTCAGACTCCTCTTTGCGGGGATATGGGGGTGAGAAGGAGACCGGCACCAGAGGCTGGCAGCCTAGGGTCGACGGCGCGTTAGTACCGTCGGAACCTCAGGCACTTAGGGTCCAGAGGAGGACGCCTGGGATCCAGGTCTCGAGACAGCCTGGGCTGGGGAGGCAGGACTCCCATGCTGGGTTCAGGCCGCAGAGAAAGCATTGGGCGGGGCCGCTGGGGGCGCTGGCTGGGGCGGAGGGGACAGGGGCACTCAGAGCGCCGCCGCCGCCGCCGCCTACCCCCCTCCCCCCGGTTGGCGCTCCCTCTCGGGCTCTAATCGGCGCGGCGGCCGCAGCGGGCAGAGTCAGCGCCGCCAGTCTCCGGGACGCGACTCCCAGCAATTGTGGTTGGGACCGCAGATATGCAGCTGCCTCCTGCCCGGGCGCCCGGCCCGGCCGACCCCGCCCGCGCCCCGCCCCCCGACCGGCCCGCCCCTCTGCCTCCGGCCGCGCGGGGACACTGAGGCACGCCTGGCCGGTGACGGCCGGGTTTAGACTTGAGAGCCCTCTCCCCACGTCCCCAGACCTCACGATCCGTCCGTCTGGTGGGGGAGGGGGACACCTATCCCCGAAGCAGCTGGAACTGGGGCTGAGACCCCCCCGCCCCCAGTCCCGCCTTCGCTGGACCGCTCGCCGGGCCTCAAACCTCCACGCCCAAAAGGTCGAGCAGTGCTTTGAGATCCAAAGGGGGGCGCCCGATTGAGGGTGTGTAGAAAGGAGGTGGTAGTGGTGATGGCTGAGTCCCAAGGAATCGCATTAACCCGGGCCCTGGAAAAAGGAAGGATGGAGAAGGGTGGCCTAGGCTGACTGTGAATTTAGAGAGTTCCTTCGTAGGGGGAGGGGAGGGTCGGTGGGGAGAGGCAGGAATGGGTGTTAAACGGGAAAGGAAATAGTTAAGGAGGGATTAGGGCATTGTGTTGGGGACGGGGCGGGGGAGGGGAGTCCTCCTGCCAGACTGGAAGCCAGGTCCTCTGACACAGCATGGTGCCTTCCTTCTGTTGACCAGATCCAGTGGCTGTCAAGGGCCGTTCTCAGAACTGAATAGGTAAAATGCCTGCGTGTCCTGTGTGCGTATGCACACACACACACACACACACACACACACACGTCAAGGGAAGTCCCTCTTGACTGCTTCCCCCACCTCCCTTCTCACATCCGGTCAGGCACTAAGTCCTGCCTGCACCGCCTCCTCCACACCACCCTTCCCTTCACTTCTAGGCATCCCCTCTGCTGCTACAGGCCACATCTCACCTCTTACCTGGACTGCTGCCACACTCTGGTCCCCGTGTCTCTTAATTTTGCCCTCCTTCAAACTCTGACAATACTCATAAGCGCCATTTATGCAACAACTACTAAGTGCCAGACACTGTGGTAAGAGTTCCACATGTATTATTCCTAATCCTTATAACAACCCTGGGAGGTTGCTGTATTATGTTTCCCCATTCTGAAGTAGAAGAATCTAAGGCATCAAAGGTTATATCGCCTGGCCAAGCTTACACCATAGTAAATGGCTGACTTACCCAGAACTTCCTGGCTCTAAGCCCCTATTCCAATCTACTCTCTGCTGCTGCAGGGACTATCTTTCTAATATATGAATATTCCCGTATGTTGCCCTTAGGACCAGGTTCAGAGCCCTTGCGCAGTTGGTTAGAACTTCTACATCAGCCTCTACTCTGTGCTCAGTCACACTCAACGTTGAGCATTTCGAAAGTGTTGGGGCGCCTGGGTGGCTCAGGCGGTTAACCTGCGACTTTAGATCAGGTCATGATCTCATGGTTTGTGGGTTCGGGTGGCATTGGGCTCTGTGCTGAGGGCTCAGAGCCTGGAGCCTGCTTCGGATGGTGTCTCCCTCTCTCTCTGCCCCTTCCCCACTTGCACTCTGTCTCTCTCTTTCAAAAATAAATAAACATTAAAAAAAAAAAACAAAAAACCTGTTGTTAATCTCTCACACCTCTGGACCTTTGCATACACTCTCCCCCTTGCCTGTAAATGCTCTTCCTCTCTTCACCTGGCTATTTATTCTTCATTTTCTTTACCTAGTCATTGCTTCTTTCAGGAAGCCTTCCTTGATTCCCCAAACACAGGATTATCTTCACTCTTGTCTTCAGTAACATCTAGTAATTTCTCTCTCCAGATACTTCCTACTCTTTATGTTAGTTGCTGGTTTGTGAGGCAAAGGGCTAGGACTGTTGTTCAGGTTGCACGCCTGAGTCTAGGTCGCTGTGCTAGGTGCTCATTGAGCATTTACTGCATGAAAGAATGTTCCCCCGGTCCAGTCTACATCTCAAAAACAAAAACTGTGCTTCCAAGAAGAAGTGGAGCAGGTCAGAGATAGTGAGGGAAATGTGTGTCTAGGGTTTTGAAGAACCGTTCCCTTGCGTTGTTCACTCCTAAGGATAGAAGATGGGATCAGGGCCCCATCATTCCAAGTTATCTTGTTTAAAGACACTAATACAGGGGAGCCTGGGTGGCTCAGTCGGTTGAGCATCCAACTTCAGCTCAGGTCATGATCTCGTGGTTCATGAGTTAGAGCCCCGCATTGGGCTCTGTGCCGACAGCTCAGAGCCTGGAGCCTGCTTGGGATTCTGTGTCTCCCTCTCTCTCTGCCCCTCCCTGACTCACACTCCGTCTCTCAAAAATGAATAAATGTTAAAATTTTTTTTAAAAATAATAAAAACACTAATATATTTCATATATCAGACTCCAGGGCATATATTTTTACAAAGAGGCACTTCCTGGGCATGAATAGAGTCTTAATCCACTGCTGACCCATGCGAGACACCCATGGCAGGTTCCCTTATTCCAGGATCAGGCCTCAGTCTTTTCCTCCATTTTCCTTTTGTCCCCTGCCATCCTTGCTCCTTCCCTTTTCATAGCACTTCTCTTTATTTAAAAAAAATTTTTTTGTTTTATTTATTTAATCTCTACACCCAACATGGGGCTTGAACTCATGACCCTGAGATCAAGAGTTGCATGCTCTTCCAACTGAGCCAGACAGGTGCCCCAGGACTTCTCTTTCTGATTCTGATCAGCCTCTCCTGGAATCACTATATTATCTCAGGACTCCAATGTCCACTAAAGAAGCCAAGGCTCAGAGCAGAGGGGAGCAAGGGCCAGCACCAGGAGTCCTGCCTTGCAGCCCTGATGCCGGAAGAAGGAATGGGGAGACCCAGCAGAGAGTGAGGGAGTTGGGCTATACATATAACATGTAAGTGTGGATACCTATGGGCTGGGGAGGGGAGCCCCATTTCCAAGCTCTCCTATACAGAGGTTTCTGGCTTCTTAAAAGCTTCCCTTTTGCCCTGTGTTCTCAGCTTTGCCTCCCAGAATTGGATCCTTTTACCAAGGGCCCTGAGCCTAGGCTCAGAATGCTCCATCAAAGCACAGGTAAGTGCTCACATCCAGAAGTCCTGAGTGGATTGTCCCTCAACCCAAGGAGCAAGTTTTCCTGGTCACCAGCTCCATTGCTTTTGGAGGACCCTACCAGATTAGCAGCTGTCCCTCAGGGCCTTTTATCTCTAGCCCCACCATCTCTGTTTTCCCCTGTTTCTCTCCATTCATCTTCCTGTTTTCCTGTCTCTAGGTGCCTTTTTCTTTCCCATCCCCTCTGTGTTCTCTGTCGCTGGTGTCTCTCCTGGAGACAAGGGCTGGGCCTGGGTGCATGGGGGTGGGGGTAGCGGCCAGACCAGGGGCCCGGGACATGAGCGCAACTTTCCAAGCTTCTCTTCCAGGCCCCTGTGGTTGGGGAGCTCCACAGAGGGAGAGATGAGTCAGCGGGCCCGCAGAGCGGGGGGGGGGGGGGGGGGGGGGGGGGGGGGGGGGGGGGGGGGGGGGGGGGGGTCTAGGTGGGGGTGGGGATGCCGGGGTTCCCCAGGGCCAGGGAGTTTGCTGGGGCATCTCCGTCTCTCATCTCTGGAGGATATGGGGAGTCAAGGAGCTCTGGTTCCCCAAAAGGTTCACTAGAGGTGGCTACACTAGTAGGAGCTGCAGACAGCAGTTAATAGGACTGGCAGCGCCCTCCTCATCACCCTTATTCTCAGATTCCTCCTGGAAGAGGGGTTCCTAAATCCTCCCAAGGAGACTTCAGGGAACTTTAGAGCTGTACAGCTGTGGTGATGGGCCTGTGTGTATGTGTATGACGCCTGCCATATATGTAAATGTGTGTACTGATGGGAGTGGGTGGGAGTCCCCAGTTGGGAAGGTGTTCTAGGTGACTGTGAGTCTGTCCCTATGTATGTACGCTGGTGTGCGCATTCTTGTGATTGGGGGTTAGGGTAGGTGTCTTGGTACAAACATCATCTATATAGAGCTAGATATATAGGTGTGTATCAGTGTGGGTGCCTATGGGGTAGTCAGTGGACCCTTGAACAACATGGGTTTGCACTGTGTGTGGGTCCATTTATACACCCATTTTTCTTACAGCCCAGTACAAAAGTATGTTTTCTCTTCCTTATGACTTTTTTTTAAAAATTTTTCTAATATTTATTTTTGACAGAAAGAGAGGCAGAGCATGAGTAGGGGAGGGGCAGAGAGAGAGGGAGACACAGAATCTGAAACAGGCTCCAGGCTCTGAGCGGTCAGCACAGAGCCCGACATGGGGCTCGAACTCATGGACTGCGAGATCATGACCTGAGCCGAAGTCGGACGCTCAACCGACTGAGCCACCCAGGCGCCCCTCCTTATGACTTTTTTAATAACATTTTCTTTACCTAGATTACTTTATTGTAAGAATACATACAAGTCTATAATACATATAACATACAAAATCTGTGTTGACTGACTTTATGTTATGGGTAAGTCTTCCGGTTCCACAGTAGGCTATCGGTAGTTAAGTTTGGGGGGAATCAAAAGTTATATGCTGGTTTTCGACTGTGAGGGGGTTGGCACCTCCAACCCTTGCATTGTTCAAGGGTCAGTATATGTTCATAACTCAGCATGTGTGTGAGCATGTATCTAAAAGTGTGTCACTCATTAGGTATGTATTAGGGTATGTGGATGTATTCCAGGGGCTCTTTTAGCTGTTCATGGGTGATTCTAGGGTAGCCAAACCTTCTATAACAACAACAGGAAAGGGTTAGGAGTCCCTTTGGCTTACGGCTGTCAGAGGGAGCCCGGTCTAGGAGGGTGAGCAGCGGGGAGTGGGTGTGGAAGGAGGCAGCTTCCTTAAGGAGTAGGGGGATAAGCAGTCTTCCACTCTGCCCAGTTTTCACTCTCTCTCCACCTCACCCCATCCCACCCCCCAGTCTTTCCAAAAGATCCCAAACCATTAGAGAGAACTGAGGCAGGTTCCGGATTCAACCCTTCTAACCTAGAAATCCCACCCTGATTCTTCCAGGGGAGGGAGGGAAGGGAGCGGTCCTGTGGTTCAGCCCAGTCCTGGGGTTGAGAGATCAGAAAGGCACCATCCCACCCCTTCCTTCAGGGGCGTCCATCTCAGAGCTCAGCATCTGGGTGGCCATGGGCGGAGGCTGAGGGGCCCCCAGGGTGGTGGGGGGTGGTGGATAGAAACCAGATGCCTAGGGGGTTTATACTGGAAGGACCAGAGCCGCAGCCTCTACCCGCCCCTGCCACATGGCGCCTCTGCCTGGGCTGCCCCACCCCTGGGAGGCTGGGCTGAGGGAGGCCTGCAAGGGTGGAGGCAGGTCCTTGGTCAGGGCTCCCAGTCGCTGCCCCTACCCCCTGGGGGCACTGGGAAGGGGGTTAGGGGTCTGGACCCAGGAATACCAGGGCCCCGGCTGGGCAGTAGGACTATCTTTTAAATGAGTATGGAAAAAGTCAGAACCCAGGGTCCCAAGGGAGGCAGCTGGGGCTTCAGGCAACCCCTCTACCTGGCTTTGGCACCGGCCTTTGGGAGGGGGCTCTGTGTCCAGGCGCTATCCTACTGGGGGTGATGCATCAGGGACCCTGACTGACATATTTCTGGGAAACTTGCTCCTTCCTTTTCCTTCCCTAGCACTCCAGTCCCTCCCCAGGTACAATTAGGGATAAAGCCCCCAAGGGAAGTGGAGAAGGTTGACCTCTGCCCCCATCTCCTCTCCCCAACCCTGCATCTCTATTCATCCTTCCTTGTTCAGTCCTTTCCTTTCTTCCCCAATGTAGGCTGAGACCCAACCTCTTCTCTCACCTGCCACGGCTCTTCTCGGTTCTGGAGTCTACACTTTTCTCCTCTGCCTCAGTTGCCTGCCTGATCTAACTAGTCTCAGGCTTTTCTACTGGCTGTGCAGTAATTTCTCCAAAGCTTCCCCTTCTTATTCCCAGCTTCTGAGTGGGGGGCCCCAGAAGTCCATCTGGCACCTCAGCCTCGGATGCCCCACCAGGGGGAGACTGGGAGGTCAAGGGGACACCCCACCACGGGCACTTCCTCTTGGGCAGACGGGTGGGGTGGCCCATGTGTAATCATCGGACACAATTATGCGCTATTTATACTCCCTCCCCGCCCCCCACCTGCCTGGCCGCTTAACCCTCTGCCTCCTCCAGACCTGGCCATGCCTCCAGCTATTTTTTCTGTCCTGTCCTTCCAAGCCATTGTCTCTATCTTTGTTCCTCTGAGCCTGTTTCTTTTCCTTTTTCTTTTTTTCTGTTCTCTGTTTTTTTAAAGCCAAGCACCTGGCCTTCTGTTTCCCTCTTGTCTCTTTCTCTTTTATGTCCCACAGCGTCTCTTCTGATTCTCTTGGATTGTTTTATTTGTTTTGTGTATCTCTAGGTCTTTCTGCTCACTCGCTCTTCCTTCCTTCCTTCCTTCCTTCCTTCCTTCCTCTCTTTCTTTCTCTTTCTTTCTTGTTTTCTTGTTTCTTTCTCTTTTGTCTGCCAGACACTCTGTTTCCCTAAACCCTTTCTCCAAATGCTGAGCCCCCAGGGTTGCTTGGGGTAATTCACATCAAGGGGCTGGAATCCAAATGCCTGGTCCTGGTCCTGAATTTTGATTCTGCCTGCTAATTAAACTGCACTTAACCCTCCCTGAACCTCCAGTCTGCTTCTCCCTCTTCCCCACCTTTTCCTCAGTGGGAGCAAAAGAAGCTAGGCAGTGGGCACTCAGGGGAGAAAGTGAGAGAACTGGGTTGGGGAGTTGGGGGGGGGGTGGTCCTTTTCACTGATGGACATGGAACCCGCTGTGGGAGAGATGCTATCGATTGGCTGCCCAGTCCCTTCTCTCTCATAAACTTACCTTAGGGCCCAGGTTTCAATTATTAAGACTTTTTGGGTTTCCCTCACCCAACCTAGTTGACCTTCCTTCTTTTCTTCCCTTTGTGATGAGAAGTCGTAGTTGGGAAGTCCTGCCGAAGCTCTAACTTCAAGTCTGCCTGCTGCAGAGGGAACCGATGCATGGCAGTGAGACAGAGAACTGGGAGCTCCCTCCCAGGAGAGCATGATCACTCAGAAGAACTATCCAGCAAAGCATAGAGATTTGACGTGTGGCCAAGAGGAGCTTAGGGATGGTAACTGGCAAGGAATGATGAAGGCTAGGGCTTATCTTTTTGGGAGTTAATCCAAAGGGGCAAGGTTCGAGTATGGATGAGTTGATCCAATGAACTTCTACCTCCGCCCTCACTCCTTCCCACCTGAAATTTTCTTAGAATCGGAAGATCCAGGTTCTGCCCCACAAAGTGAGGTAGGCCTAGGTGATACTTTCTTAGGAGTGAAACTGAGGCATTGGGAAGAAGATTGGGGAACCCCTGAGCCTGTGCCAAGCCCTCCTCCCACTCTTCACCCCTTCCTCCTGGCCTTGCTCTGGAACCTGCCTCAGTGACCCTAAAAGTTTGGGCAGCTGAAGCCTCCACCCAGAGCACGGCCCCCTCCTGTCTCTCACAACACGCTCGCACACACACTGTTCTCCTGATCTAGAGGTGGGTGACGGGGGACGCAAGCATCTCTGTGGTCAGCTCGGGTGTATGTGTGGTGTGTGCACCTCCAGCCATGTCCCTGGGCTCATTTGAGTGTGAGTGTGCCTGTGTTCATTCATGACAGCGGCTGTGGCCGTGTGGGCAGTGCTGTGTGTGCGGACGTGTGCATGTATCATCCTGTGTTTGTCTGTGAGTGCGTATGTCAATGTGTTCCAGTCTCTCTGTGTGAGTGTCGTCCCCAATCCCCCATCCCCCCCTGGATCTCTAATTAGTGGTTTGGGGTTTGTTCCTTTTCCCTCCTGTTCCTTCCCTCAGCGGCGCGGCGGCCTCAGCAGCAGTAGGAGCGGCGGCAGCAGAAGCGGCGGCAGCAGCAGCAGCCAGGACTCTGGAGTCAGAGTAGGATTGTAGGATCGCAGCCCGAGTGGGAGCAGGAGTGGAGCTGGCCTGGGAGAGGAGCAGAGCCCTCCTGGGGCCCTCAGGCCACCCCTTGCCTGCACTCCCACTGCCAGACCTCCAAGGAGGAGACACCCAGGACACCCAGCCCCAGAGCCCCCAGGTACATGACACTGGGCAGCCCTGGGAGGGGTTCCCGCGGAGGTCTATGGGATTGCTGGGGGCAGGGTGTGGGACACCTAGGCCCACCGTCCCTTCCACCCTTCCCCTTCAGCAACCCCCCCCCCCGCCCCCAGGACAGACACTTGACAACTTGCCCAGGGTCCTACCCTCCTCCTGCTTCCACCCCTTCCCTGGAGCCCTGTTTGTCCTCTCCCGCCCAGATCCCTTCTTTGGGGAGCTCAGCAAATGGAGCAGGAAATTTGGACCCTCTGCCTCCCTCTCTCGCCCTGCTCATTGGATCTGGAGCCTTCTCCGCTGGGAAAGCTGTAATTAGAGGGTGGATCCCTACAGACAGAGAGCAGCCCCCCCCACCCCCCACCCCCAGTCCCTTCTAACTTTAGATCTCTTCTCTCCCATTCTCCCATTCTCCCTCCCTCTCCCTCTCCCTCTCTCTCCGGCTCGGCTGGCTCTCTCCATCTGCCTAGCTCCTTGGGACCCGTTCCCCAGCCTCAGGATGGCGTCCTCCCTGCTTGAGGTAACTGCCCCCTCCTCCCCCAGGACACCAGCAACGGTCCTAATGGTCCTAATCCCTCCCCGCCCCTGCCTCCCAACTCACACAGACAGTGGCTGTGGTGCTTGTCACTTCCAGGGACCTCTGATGAGGAGAGAGGACAGGGCTCAGAGGGGGGAGCAGAGGGCAGGAGGAAGGGCTGGAGAGAGAGGGGCCAGGGGTCAGAGAGCTGTCAAAGGAAGATGAGAGGGGCCAGGTCAGAAGAAGGCATGGACCTCTGAGGTCCACAGCACACGCCAACCCCGAGGAGTGGACAGGGATGGAGAAAGGAGGAAGAGGAGGGGTAGGAGATGAGTCAGCCCTCACAGACAGGGGGAGAGAGTGAGAGGGCTGGTGCGGTGGGCACCAGGCACTACACTTGGTATTAGTGCCTTGGGGGTCCCATATCCGGGAGCTCCTGGCCTGAGCCTGGGCCGCAGCTTGTCTGGTTTGTAGGTGGGCAGGGGCTGGGCCTCGGGGCCCGGGTGTGTAGGGGAAGAGGTGAGTTATGAGAGAAGGGAGAAGGGCAGCCCTGTGCATGTGGGGGGGCTGACCAGAGGAACTGGGCCTGGGCCTGAGAGGGAAGCAAGGAGGAGGGCCAGGGTCTGAGGCCGCCTGCCCGGCTCACAAATATTTAGCTTTCAGCCAAAGACAAACTCAGCTCTATTTTGGGAGTGGGAGGCTCCAGGGCGGACTGGGCCACTTCCCTACAGGCTGGGACCCCGGCATCCCTTGCCTTCGGCACTGGGGTTGGAGGGCGCTAGGGTACCATGGAGGTCAGGTTTGGGGGTCTTGAGAAATCACGGACTCTACCAGCGGGGGGCAGGGGGAGACTCCAGGTGCATAGTTGGAAAGGAAGGACTCATAGCCACTCAAAGCCACTGAGAATGTCCTGAGTTCTCCTGGCTTCTGGGTCTCTGACTCTGTTCCTCTGTCATCATCTCTGTCCTGTGTTCTGGGTCCCTCCACAGGAGTTTGGGGCCGACAGCCCACCCTTCAGGTCAGCCACCTTCAGTAGCCTTGAACTTTCCATATTCTCAGGCCCCTCAGAAGCCCCCATTTCTGCTCTCAGTGCCCTAGCTCAGGTCCCAGGGGTGATGGGCTGACCAGGAAGCGGATTCATTCAGCCTCCAGGAGAGATGTGTGTGAGACCCGAGCGAAAATCTTTTTTAACACCTGTGTTCACTGGCCTGGGCGGAAGTGCTAGGATGGAAACCAGCGTGCCTGCATATGCATGGCTGGCTCTGTGCGAGCACAGGTGTGTGTGTATGTGTATCAGCTGGGCCATCTGAGCATCTGGTCGTCCAAGTGAAGAATTGTGTGTGTGTGTGTGTAAGACCGGGAATGGTGAGTTTGTGACTGAGTTTGAGGGAATGGCATGCAAGCCAGTGGTGTGGACACGATGTCTCTCGTCACGGCTCCATATCCAGTTGGGGTCCCCAGGTGTCGTGCTCTACTTCCTGCTGCAACGAGGGCAGATCGCTGACCCTGCCATTTTCCGCTGGACTCTATATTGAGCCGTCATTGAAACACTGCGGTTGGTCTTGAGGAAGTTCCGGGACCAAGGTGTGTGGGGATCCTGGGTCCATCCAGGGCAGGGGCAGTGTCAGTGGGCGTGGGCACCATGCCAGGTTGCCAGCGTGGCACTGGTGCCTGGGGGGAGGGGCTGGCCCAGAGGCCTGTTGGAAAGACACAGGATCGGGGTAGCACTTCTGGGCTTTTCATGTCCCTCACTCCTCGTGAGCTGGAGATGCCCCCAACACAAAGGCACTCCAGTCCTTCTGTCTGTTTCTCCTACTCTTGGGGCACGGGGGCCCTCAATTGTCCCCTTCCCCCACCCAGGAAGCCCTCTGCCTGGTATAGGTGGGCTCTCTGGTGGTGGGAAGAACTTGGAGGTTCAGAGAGGGAAACGGCTGCTGTCTGATGAGAGGATCACCTGGGCTGAATGAACTGCAGGGGAAGAGGCCAGAGGGAGGAATGGGGGTGCGGGCTAGGTGGGCAGGGAGAATTGCAAGTGGGGAGAACCAGACAACATGGCGGTGGCTGAAATGGAGAACTGGAACCCAGGACCGTGTGTGCCCAGAGTGGATGGCCAGCTGGTCCTCAGATGTAGCGTGAGCTTCAGCAGTAGGTCAGCCCGGCACTGTGAGCTCCCCGGAAAAAGGGGGCCCCCTTCCCTGGCTGCATGTAGGAGTGAGAGAGCTGGGACAGCTCCTTGTTCTTTCTCTGGAGACTCCTTTTCAGTACTTGAAGCCTGCTTTTATTGTTTTAGCGGAAGGTGGGGGGGCAGAGGTCGGAAGAAAAACAACCGGAAGGTGGGACCCCTGGGCGCCCAGGAAGGTGATACATTTGATCAGGTATGGGGGTGCATATGTAGGACCTCCTCAGGAGCACGCAAGTGGCCGCAGAAGGGAAACTGAGGCTCTGATGAACCTAGCCAGGTGCCCGGCTCTTGGCCTCCAGAACCTTCCGAGTGGATCTGGTGCCTTGCTCCCCCTTCTCTGCCCTCAGGGGCCCTGGGGGCCACCACTCCAGGGCTGGGGTCTCCTGTTGGCCTGGGGCTGCTAGCCTTCTTTCACCCCTCCTTCCTTCTCCCCAGCTGGGTGGGGTCCCTGGGCTTGGCTGAGGCCCCTGTGGCCACAGTGTGAGGGCCGGGCGGGGGGGACGGCGTCGGCGTTTTTAAAAATAAACCGACCGCAGGGAAACCAACGGAGCCGGGCTGGGCCGAGGGGGAGAAGCGGTCAGGGGGAGAAGGAGGGAGGAGTGGCCTGGTCTGGGGGTTTTCTGGGGCCCAGCATCATGGTGGTTTTCTCTTAGGTAGGAGATCTGTCCTCCTCCTCCTCCTCCTCCTCCTCCCCCTTCCACTTTATTTTTTCTTCCTCCTTTCTTTCCCTCTGTTTTCCTCCGCCTTCCTGCCTTCTGAGCCCAGTCTCTCTCCATCACCTCTTTGTTTATTCTCCTTTCCTCTCTCTCCCTGCCCTTTGTCTTTTCACCTTCCTGCTCTTTTGGGTTTCTGCCCATTTCTGCCCCTTAATGCCAGTTTTCCCCTCTGCCTCCCCTTCCTCCACCCCCGGTGGCTTTTATGTCTGTGCCTCACCCTGTGCAGGGTCCTTTGCTCCTCTCGGCTCTGGGTCTCTGCCTCTCCCCTTGGCACTGCATGTTTTTCCCTCTTCGTTCTGCTAGGATTTGACTCCTGCCGGCTTCCCTGCCTCAGCCTACCCTCTGCTTGGAAGACTCCAGGGAAACTTTGGCTGGGGAGGACCCAGGGCTTTTCCTGTAGCCAGATTTGAGGAAGGTTTTGGTGGCTCAAATTTGGGAGGAGTCCGTGGGGTCAACAGGACTTCAGAGAGAGGTAACTGGGCAGGGCGGGGGCCTCAGGTTTGCACTTGGGGAGCAGCACAGGGGTGATGACTGCACACACCCCTCACTGCAACCTTAAAACCCCAGACCTACCTGTAGGATTGGTGTCACACACACAAACCGCATGCTCGGAGGGACCGGGCAGGTCTTACTTAGATGCTTGGGTTCTTTTTTAGCTTTCCTGGGAAAGCACCAGATACATCAGCTTTTGAGGACCCCAATCGGGGAACTGTACAGGGCCAGCTTTTGAGGGCATCTTTTTGGGTGGGGTTCTCAGTATGGATGTCTGTACCAGTCAGAGATTCTGGAGGGGATCTTCTCCTCCTGGGGTGTCCTGAGGTTGACCCAGGGAGGGGTACCATGAGCTCCCGAGGGATGGGAATCTCAGGGTGGTTTGGCCAGGTAGCAGTAGCATGATGGGTATTAAGGGCATCTTGTGCTGGGAAAAGAGCCCCGTGCCTCACATCTATATATCTTCCTTCACTCACGGGGCTGGAAGGGTGTTGAGAGATCAGCTACATGAGGGCTACATGTTAGGGGACACTGGACATGCAGGGGCATGGCCATGAGCCAATATCTTAGCCATCCCAATTCCCAGCCCCAGAGGAGTGTGAGGACTTCGGGCTCCTCCAGCTTTCCCAAAGGGGTACCAGCTGGCTCCACAAAGCAGGAGGGTGCCCACTGCCCGCTTGAAAGACATTCTTGCCTCAGCCACAGTCCTGGCTTGGCGGCAGCCCTGTTCCCTCTCAATGTCCCAGTGTCTCCGCGTCGCTTCCTCTTGCTCCCCAGCTCCAGAGTCCCTGCCAAGAGATTCCTTATTCCTTACATGAGGCTGTGGCCTCAGGGAGACCGGGGCACTCGCTGCCTTCGTCAAGAGCTGAAGCAGAGACAGGAAGTGGAATATGGGGGTAAAGCTGAGAAAACCTGGAGTGGGGGGGGGGTGACTGCAGTCCCCTAATACTTCTCTTTCTCCCATGTGTCTCTTTGAGACTTATCTTTCCTCTCCAAGTCTCGGACCATGACCTCTACTCTGAACCCACTTCCAGGGGCAGGACCCCTAATTCTCACCTCACCCAGGTGCGGCGTCCATCCCAGGCTCTTCTCGTTGCTATTTAAGAAGTGTCTCCTGTTCCTCTGAGTCCCTGGCACCCCCAGGAACTCCACAGTGAGCTCGGCCTCCTGCCTCCTGGGTCGGGCTGTTAGGCTGCAGTCTGGACCTCTCTCCTTCTGTGAAACCATCTGAGCTCTGCCCTGGGGCCCAGGGCTCTTGGCTGGCCCCTCCACCTCCCATCCTCTTCAACTCTTCCTGGAACCCCCTTGGTTCTGCTCTCCAGGCCTCCGGGCCTCACCCCAGGGTTTTGCTCTTCCTTCTACACTTTCTCGTCTCTCCCTAAGCAGCGCTCCCCTCTGTCCACAGGAGGAAGCTCACTATGGCTCCAGTCCCCTGGCCATGCTGACAGCGGCGTGCAGCAAATTTGGTGGCACCAGCCCTCTGCGGGACTCAACGACACTGGGCAAAGCAGGCGCAAAGAAGCCATACTCTGTGGGCAGTGACCTTTCAGCCCCCAAAACCATGGGGGATGCCTACCCAGCCCCCTTTTCAAGCACCAATGGGCTCCTCTCACCTGCAGGCAGTCCTCCGGCACCCACCTCGGGCTATGCCAATGACTACCCTCCCTTTTCCCACTCATTCCCTGGGCCCACGGGCACCCAGGACCCTGGGCTGCTAGTTCCCAAGGGCCACAGCTCTTCTGACTGCCTGCCCAGTGTCTACACCTCTCTGGACATGGCACACCCCTACGGCTCCTGGTACAAGGCAGGCATCCACGCAGGCATCTCACCGGGCCCAGGCAATGCTCCTACTCCTTGGTGGGACATGCATCCTGGGGGCAATTGGCTAGGTGGTGGGCAGGGTCAGGGTGATGGGCTGCAAGGGACACTGCCCACAGGCCCTGCTCAGCCTCCACTGAACCCCCAGCTGCCCACCTACCCATCCGACTTTGCCCCCCTTAATCCAGCTCCCTACCCAGCTCCCCACCTCCTGCAACCAGGGCCCCAGCACGTCTTGCCCCAAGATGTCTATAAACCCAAAGCAGTGAGCAACAGCGGGCAGCTGGAGGGGAGCAGTGGGGCCAAACCCCCTCGGGGCGCAGGCACAGGGGGCAGTGGCGGATACGGAGGCAGTGGAACGGGGCGCTCCTCCTGCGACTGCCCCAACTGCCAGGAGCTAGAGCGCCTGGGGGCAGCGGCAGCTGGGCTGCGGAAGAAGCCCATCCACAGCTGCCACATCCCCGGTTGTGGCAAGGTGTACGGCAAGGCCTCACACCTGAAGGCCCACTTGCGCTGGCACACGGGCGAGAGGCCCTTCGTCTGCAACTGGCTCTTCTGCGGCAAGAGGTTCACCCGTTCGGACGAGCTGGAGCGCCACGTGCGCACCCACACCCGGGAGAAGAAGTTCACCTGCCTGCTCTGCTCCAAGCGCTTTACCCGAAGCGACCACCTGAGCAAGCACCAGCGTACCCACGGCGAGCCCGGCCCAGGGCCCCCTCCCAGCGGCCCCAAGGAACTGGGGGAGGGCCGCAGTGCGGGGGAAGAGGAGGCCAGTCAGACGCCCCGACCTTCGGCTTCGCCGGCCCCCCCAGAGAAAGCCCCTGAAGGCAGCCCAGAGCAGAGCAACCTGCTGGAGATCTGAGCTGGGTGGAGGGTCTCCAGCCCCAGGGCTGCCTCGCCAGCCTCTTCTGGCTTCGTGGACCACTGCTTGTCCCTCACCCCCTTTTGCCCCTTGCATGCTGCCCTTGGGGCTCTTGCCGGCTCCCCCTGGCCATTCTGGGCCTGGGGGTCTCCCAGCATGCCTCCTCAGCTCACCCCTCCCTATGCCTCGAGCCTGTAGTGCAAACTCTCATCTCAGGCCCTCACCTCGTGCCTGATTTCTGCACTCTGGCTTCCTAAGTTCTTCCCTCGCTTCTGCTTACGGCTTCCCTCTCCTCTGCTCTCACAGCATCATCTCATTTTCCTTCCATCTGGGCTCTCAACGCTTTATTTCTCCATCTCACTAACTCCTTAACAAAATCCTTTGTCAAGATCAGCTTCCCAGGCTGATTTCCCACTATCACTTAGCTTCCAGGCTCCAGTCTTCCCAATTTCTTATTCCACTAGCTTTCCATGCTCCAGAGCGTTCTTTTTTGTTTGTTTGTTTTTTGTTTTTGTTTTTGTTTTTTTTTACAAACACATGATGATGATGATGATGATAATTTATTGTCCCCCGGGTGGCCTCTTCATTAGGGACCAGAGTTAGGGGGATTGGGGTTAGTGACCTGGCAGGGAGCAGGGTGCCAAAAGTGGGGCAGACCAGTGGGGATCTGATCCCAGAGATGGGGTGACCCCAGGGTCAGGGAGGCTGCCCCAAGGCCTGTATATTTAACCCCTATGTTCCAAGAGAAATGAATACTAATAATAATAATTCTATTTATCTAAGTTATGATGACAGGTCAGGTAGAGTGAGCTGGGGAGGGAAGGAGGTCCATTTCTGCTATGGAAATTTTAGCTAAATGTATCTCTGTTTAGAAAAAGTGTTAGTGGAGATCTTGTTAATAGAATTTCTATCATCAGGGTCTCAGTTAATGGGGTTTCTCTTTTAATGGAATCTCTGCTAATAGGGTTGGTTAGCTAGATCTCTGTTAAAGAGTTGATGGGGGGGGTGTCTCTCAATTAGGGATCCCTAGTATTCCCAGCCCCAGCCAGAAGCTGTGAAACCTCAAGCCCTATGGAGGGGAGGACTGGAATGTACCCCAGCTTCCTTGACCCCAGAGCAGGTTCTTCCACTGCCCCTCCCCTGACACCATGACCCGGCAGGCTAATCCCTTGTTGCCATGGTTATGGAGAGCTTGCAGCTGCCATCCCGGACACGCTTTTTTGTGGAAGCCCACCTAACAGGAGGAGCACAATGGTTTGGATGTGCCTCTCCTAAAGAATAGGTGGGGAAGGCTTTCTCTGGGATCAGATTCAAGTAAATCGAGTATTTATTGAGTGCCTATTCTGTACAAGGCACTACTAGGCTGGTGCCTAAAAGCCATGAGAAAGAATTTATAGAGCTAGGAGGACAGAGGTCCCCAAGCTGATTTGGGGTTGCGTCCACAGGGCCCTCAACCTGGGACTTCCAATGCTCCCAACTCCACCTCTGGTGACTTTTAAAGCCGCTTCGTGCCTTTGAATGCCTTTCCTGTGACTTTGGATCCTCCTTTTCTGTCTCCTGCTTCCTCAAGGCCCCAAGTTAAAGGGTTTAAAGCCTCTGGAGCTTGGGGAGAGGGTAATATTGGGGAAGGGAAAGGATCATGCCCTCATGGAGTCTTTTTTTTTTTTAATTATTATTATTATTTAATAAAAAATTCGATTTTAACTTTTGTCCTGGTGAGAAAAGAAAAAGAGGAAGGAAGAAGAGTGAACCACAGGATTTTTCCTTGGCAAACTGGGCACTCCCCACGGGCATCCTATCGTGCCCGTTGGCACACTGTGCCCGCGGCAGCCAGGCCCTCGGGCGGAGGTCAGTATTCGAGCGCCCAGAGCTCTCCGTGTCGAGTCGGGAAGGCGGGGAGGTTTCCTCCCCGGCTCTTTCCTGCTTCTACCTCCGGACTCCGGCCAGGGCAGGGAGCCGGCCGGCGCGCCGGCCCCGCGATCCCCGCGCTGACTACTGCGCCGCCCCGAACCGGTCCCGGCGGGCGGCCCCGGCCTGGCACGTAACCGCCCCCTGCCCCGGGCCTGCAATCAGCCGTGCCCGCCGCCGAGTTAGCGGACGAACAAAAGCCACTCTGTGGCGGCCAGCCCGGAGCCACAATAGGGCTTTGTGCGGCCCCCGCCCCCGGGCTCCCCCGCTGGGCTGAGGGGGCGCACGGGCGGCGCCCCCGGCGACCGTCACCCCCCCCCCCTCCCGCCGGCTCGGGAGGCGCTGCGGGCGGGCTCGGACCGCCAGCCCCCTCCTCAGCGGGCCGCCGCGGCCGCCCCGTCCAGGTGCGAACCCTCCTGCCCTCAGGCGGGGCGCGCCGCTTCAAAGGGGCTTTGAAGAGGGCCGCGTTCCAGGGCTCCTCCCGCGGACTGGGGTTGGGGGCCGCGGCGGAAGAGACGCGGGGTGGGGGAAGGGGTCCCGGGCTCCCGCCCCCATCCCGCCGGGCAGGCTCCCCGGGACCCCCGGGGCCTGGCCCTCTCGCCTCCCTGTCCCCGCCTGTCCGGTGCCAGCCCCCACCCGCCGCGGCCTCGCGGTCCTTCCCTCCCGGCCCCTCGGCCCCTTTCATCTTCCCTAGACTCCGCTTGGGGTTTTGCTGGTTTCTGGGAGATAAAAACCGCCTCAAATAGCGGCGGCGCGCTGCCAGGACAAACAGGGCCCGGCGGGCCATGTGCGCCTGGTTACCGGCCCTGAGCCGGGGCGCCGGGCCTCTGCGGGCCGATCTCCGGGCACGCAGGCTCCAGCGGCGCCTCCCGCCTGCCAAAGTCGAGGGCCCCTTTAAAAGCCTCGGGCAGGGCCGCTGCCTCGGTTTCCCGCCCAGGTCGTAGGGAAGGCCCCCCCCCCCCCCCCCGCCTCCCATTTGGAGACCGCCCGCTGAGCTCTCGGAGTTCATGGGGGCGGTGGGTCACAGTCTCTGTGTTGCCGGGGCCGCCGCGCCCCCTGGTGAAGTTAGTGGGAAGTGCGCTAGGCCTGGAGGTCGGCCTCCCAAGAATCCGCAACTCGTGAAAAACACTGGACAAACCTTAAACACGGGGCAGGCGGGGGTCCGATGTGAATACACGGCGCACTGTTCCTCCTCCCCAGTTCACATTACAGGGTGAGAGGAAGGCCCCTAACCCGTAATTACAACACAACCTGTTGGTGAAACTCAGGCTTCACCAAAAGGAGGTGGAAGTTGCAGGCCTAGTCCGCAGTGATTTCTTGGGGGATATGTATGGGTTGGATGGTGCCATGATTGAGGTTCAAGCAAAAACTTTGTCGGCGGGTTCTTAGTGCTCTCCACTAACTGTCAGAGTCATTGACTCCCTCTTTTCCTCCAAAGCCTGTACTGCTTCCCCTTCTCAAGGAGAGCTTTTCCAGCCAGTTTCCCCAACTACCCTCGGCTTTTCTCTACATCCTTTAAGTTTTCTGTAACATTCCAGGTGACGGTGAACTAACCTAGCAAATTAAACTGAGGCTATTTAAAATTTGGTCTGTGCAGTATTACGTGGGAGGCGTTTTGGAAATACAGCTTAAAAGCTCCACCGCAGAATCTGCGTTTTTAGCAGGATTCTCTGGTGGGTCTATGTTCACTAACATTTGGAAAGTACTAGAGTGGAGGAGACCCATGGCTTTCTCCTTGTTAAGGGCATTTTCAGAGGAGACTTCTTGTTTTCTGACCCTGGAATAACTCTCTTGGGGGCAACTTTTCATGTAGAAGGAAGGGGCAGACAGAGTCCACAAATGCTAAACTTAGAACGCCCCCTAGTTTCTCCAACTTGACTGGCAACTCTTAGGAGCAGTGACTATGCCTTATACATTTCTGTGTCCCCAGAACACGGTCCTTGGAATTGCTCATTAACCTTTGTTAAATGAATAAACCAGGGGCACCTGGGTGACTCAGTGGGTCAGGCACACGCCTCTTGGATTTCGCTCAGGTCGTGATCTTGCTGTTAGATTGGGCTCTGTGCTGAGACAGCGCTGAGCCTGCTCGGAATTCTCTCTCCTTCTCTCTCTGCCCTTCCTCTGGTCGCTCTCGCTCTCTCTCAAAAGAAATAAACATTGAAAAAAAAAAATCAATAAATCAAAGCCAAGGTCACCAAGTTCATGGCAGAGTTATGGCTAATCAAGTGTTTAGTACTTTATGAATTATTAAATGGCTTCATTTCCATTATTTTGTATGGCAAACAACCATGTGAAATAATGAGGACAGTGCAAAAGTGAGGAAGCTGAGGCTCAAAGAATTCAAAGACTTTTCCAAAGTCACACAGCTGCAAGAAGAGGAGCTCCAATTCTGCATTCTAGCTCCATCCTTTGGAATTAGAATAAAATCAATCTCACTTTTATTCTTTTTAAAAAATATTTTATTTATTTACTTATTAAATTAAAAAAAAATGTTTATTTATTTTAGAGAGAGAGAGAGAGGCAGAGTACGAGCGAGGGAGGGGCAGAGGCAGAGGGAGACACAGAATCCAAAGCAGGCTCCAGGCTCTGAGTCGTCAGCACAGAGCCGTAGGTAGGTCTCCAACTCACCAACCGTGAGATCATGACCTGAGCTGAAGTGGGACATTTAACCCACTGGGCCACCCAGGCGTCCCAAGATTTTATTTTTTAAGTAAACTCTACACCCGACTTGGGGCCCAAGCTCGCTACCCCAAGGTTGAGTCGCGTGCTCCACCAACTGAGCCAGCCAGGCGCCCCTATCTCAATTTTTAGGATGCCTGGTTTTGATATTTTTAGGTCCAATCTCTCTGTGCCTCACTTTCCTCTTGGTGACAGAACAGTACCCACCTCATGGGGTTGTTGTAAAGATTATACAAGCACCTTACTGTGTAATACGTGCTCAGGAAAGGTCACGGTTTTCTAATTGTTCTCACTCCGCCCTCCACGCCTAACCCTGGGGACCTGAGGTTTCGGACCTCTCCCTCTCCCTCCCAAGGTTTCCCCTGACTTTACTCCTCTCAGAGGCTTTTCCCTCAGCTTTCTAGCCAGCTGCCCCAGACAGTCCGCATTTTCCTCTGGATGATCCACAGTCCTGGGAGAGTTTAATTAGATACTTCCCTGAACGTGGCTTATTTTGGGCTTTCCGAGCGCTGAGAGGGGGAGTGGGAAACTGTGTCGTGGAGTCTGGAACTGGGAAAAACAGCAGTCTCGCATAAAACAAACTAACAAACACGCACACACAAAACCCGCTCCGACCGTTAACTAGGGGTTGGCCCCGCGACACGCCCGCGCCGCTCTCCCTCCCGCCGCCAGGAGGCGCGCTAGGAAGCTCTGGAAGTCGGCCCCGGACTGCGCACGCGTTCGTGTTCTGCCTTACTCTTCCCCTCACTTCCGCTGAATTTTGCAACGCTGTTTGTCCCAGACGGCGACCCGTACGGATCCGAATCTAGCCCGGGAACTAAGAGTTAGAGGAGCGGGATCCGCGAGTTTACCGATTCCGGACGGCCTCGCGACCGGCAAGATGTGCTCCCTGGGATTGTTCCCTCCGCCGCCGCCTAGGGGTCAAGTCACCCTCTACGAGCACAATAACGAGTTGGTGACAGGCAATAGCTATGAGAGTCCGCCTCCTGACTTCCGGGGCCAGGTGGCTGGGGCGAGGAGGGAGGGGACCTACAGACATGGGGGCGGGGCACGGGGCACGGGGAACCGGAGGCAGCGTAGCGGGGACTGGGTAGCTGTCCTCAGTCCGACGAACTGGAAACCGCCTGGCCCAGGTTTGAGAATAGAAGGGCTGGAATGTATTTTAGGGCTGGGATTGGAGAGTGAGGGATGTCGAGGAGCTGTGGGGGCAGGCCTAGAGAGGATGGAGAGAATGAGGGAGAACTTAAGGGGATGTGAGGGTGCAGGAGAACTACCGAAAAGTTCGGTAGTTCTCTACGCTGCGGAGGCACAACCTGGAGCGTTTTTTTACCCACAGCGTTCCTAGGGAGGAAAAGGGAGAGAAACTGACACCTACTGAGCATTTGCTACGTACGAAAGAGGCTCTGAGTCAGATGTGCTTCACAGATATTATAAGATTTAATAATCACAGCAATCCTATGAAATACTCTAGTTTTCTAGATAAGGGAGCTAAGCTCAGTTTCCTTTTCCCACCAGGGTTACATGTATGGGAATGGGAAACAGGTGTTTGGAGCCTCTTACTCTTAGCCCAGACATGGTTTGGAGATTGACCCGGAGTTCAGCAAAGATCCGGGGGAGACTGACTCATTATTACACCACTTATTTCTGGCCTATAGTGGATCAATCTTCCTGTTCTGAACCTGACTAAGGATCCCCTGAAGACCCCTGGGAGGCTGGACCATGGCACAAGAACTGCCTTCATCCACCACCGGGAGCAGGTGTGGAAGAGATGCATCAACATATGGTGAGAGGTGGCAAAGGGTCTCCTGGGCGGTGGTCTGCAGATCCTGAAGAAGATGGGGTCACTGTCCCTCTGCCTTGGGCTGACAAGCTCTTTCTAGGTTAGGGCTGGATATCATCCATCATAACAAATTAGCTGCCCTTACTGAGAAACCTAAGTCAACAGTAGTTCATTTCATCTCCAGTGACTTGCCTTGCTTTCTGATTTGATTAAGTGAGTCTGCTCCCTGCCCCCTCTTCACATCGTTACCACTTTCTGAGCTTTTGTCTGAAGCTTAGGTGTAGGTATTATGTTGCAGTGAATAAATAATCTCCTATTTAGGTCATTCATTTGGTGCATCTCCCTGTCTGGATTCAGTTCCTGGCTGTATCACTTTTTAGGTGTGTGATGTTGGGCAAGTTACTTAATCACTTGGTCCCTCTCTTTCCTCATCTGTAAAGTGGAACCTATCTTACAAGGTTGTAGTGACAATGAAATGAATTAATGGATGTAAAGCATTTAGAGAACAGTGCCTGGCCCACACACATTAATCCCTTCAAGGGTTAGTTATTATCACTGTCATGTGTAGGATAAATTCCTACAAATCCAATAGGTGGGTTCAAAGGGAGTGTTCCTTTGTACTCTCACGAGCAGCTGCTGCTTCTCCCCGCCTTTTTCTGTGCCCCCTCTTCCTGATGTCCCTTAAATATTGGTGTCCTGGGCTGGATCTAAAATTGATACTTCATACCGGGTGTTGCCTTGTCTGCCAAACCCCTCGGTTGGCTCTAACACAGGCTTCAGACACTCGGCATGTTCAAAGCCGATCTCTTCATTTCCTTTTCCAAACCTGCTTCTACCTTGTGTTTCTCGTCTCAGGGAATGTTACCTTACTGCTCATTCAGGAGCAAGTGGGTCGAAGGTAGGCTCTGGGGCAGACAGGTTGAATCCTGATGCTACTGCTTCCTACCTAGGTCACTGTGACCATATTAATTTTTCAGGCTTCTGTTCTCTCATCTAAAAATGCAGATGTTGGGGCGCCTGGGTGGCTCAGTCGGTTAAGTGTCCGACTTCGGCTCAGGTCATGATCTCGCGGTCTGCGGGTTCGAGCCCCGCGTCGGGCTCTGTGCTGACAGCTCAAAGCCTGGAGCCTGTTTCAGATTCTGTGTCTCCCTCTTCCTCTGACCCTCCCCTGTTCATGCTCTCTCTCTCTCTCTCTGTCACAAAAATAAATAAATGTTAAAAAAAATTTTTTAAATAAAAATGCAGATGTTAACAGTACCGATTTTGTAGGGTTGTGATGGTGGCTGAATTAGATAATGAGTGTGAAGCATCTAGCCCAGCCCCCGGCATACTGTAAGCAGTATTAGCTGCCATAAGTATTACATAGGTGTTTCCTTTGCTATTACTCTTACTAATGTCTATAAGCCTTCACATTCTGTTTATTTTACTTCTTCAGCGTCTCAAATCTGTCTGCTTTTCTCCAACCTTATTGGTTCAGAGCACTTTGGCCTTTTTTCCAGATTTGTGAAATAGCCTCTTACCCCATCTCCTTCAATCCGTTTTTGTCCCTTTCTAATTTGTAGCTGGACTGATCTTTCTTTCTTTCTTTCTTTCTTTCTTTCTTTCTTTCTTTCTTTTATGTTTATTTTTGAGAGAGAGAGAAAGAGAATGAGTGGGGGAGGGGCAGAGGGAGAGAGGGAGACACAGAATCTGAAGCAGGCTCCGGCTCCGAGCTGTCAGCACAGAGCCCGACACGGGGCTCCAGCCCACAAGCTGTGAGATCATGACCTGAGCCAGCGTCGGATGCTCAACCGACTGAACCACTCAGGTGCCCCAGATTGATCTTTCTAAAATGCCAATGTGATCAGTTGATTCCTCTGTTTAAAATCCTTCCATCGTGGGGAGCCTGGCTGGCTTGGTTGGTAGAGCATGACTCTTGATCTCAGGGTTGTGAGTTCGAGCCTATGTTGTGTGTGGAGATTACTTTAAAAAAAAAAATCTTTTCTTGGTCTTCCATTCGCTGGCTTAGGGCAAGTCTTGATCCCTCGATCTGCTTACAAGGCCCTGAAAGACCTCTGAGCCTTAGTTGTCTTGTTGGTAAAATGAGCAGAATGCCATTTAGATGAATGTGATAATTAAATGAAAGGATTATATATAAAGTGCCTAGCACATACTTGGCACTCATTAAAATGTGAGTGCATGTTTTTTTTTTTTTTTTTAAAGATTTTATTAAAAAAATTTTTTTTAGGGGCGCCTGGGTGGCTCATCTGGTTGAGTGTCCAACTTCGGCTCAGGTCATGATCTCATGTCTCGTGAGTTCAAGCCCCATGTCGGGCTCTGTGCTGACAGTTCAGAGCCTGGAGTCTGCTTTGGATTCTGTGTCCCTCTCTCGCTGTCCCCCTTCCTTGCTTATGCGCTCGCGCGCTCTCTCTCTCTCTCTCTCTCTCTCAAGAAGAATAAATAAAACATTAAAAAAATTAAAAAAAATTTTTTTAAATGTTTATTTATTTTTGACAGAGAGAAAGGGAGAGAGCGCAAATGCACAAGCGGGGGAGGGGCAGAGAGAGAGGGAGACAGGTTCCAAAGCTGCCTCCACACGGACAGCAGAGAGCCTGATGTGAGGCTTGAAGCCATGAACCACCAGGTCATGACCTGAGCTGAAGTCAGATGCTTAACCAACTGAGCCACCCAGGCCCCCTTAACATTTCATTTTTAAGTAATTTCTACACACGATGCGGGTCCCGAACTCACAGCCGAGAGATCAGGAGTCACACACTCCACTCACTGAGCCAGCCAGGTGCCCCTGAATGCTCTTATTTTTAACGCATGTTTATTGAATGAATATAACTTGTGGAGGGAGACTGAAGGCATCAGAATAATCTGACTCACAACTTTCTCTCACCAGGCGTGATATGGGCCTTTTTGGGGTGCTGAATGAAATTGCGAACTCGGAAGAAGAGGGTAAGTGTTTTCCCCTCCAGCCTTCTCTAGTTTTATGGTTGGCATCTCCCCTCCATATTTTTCTTAACTTCTCCCAGCCCATTTCCCTTTAGCCCTGTTTTTCCTGCCGCATTGCTGTGCCCGTGCCATCTTTTTTCCCCTCTGCCTACCTCACATCCCCCAGAGTGGGTACCCCAAGCATTTGCTAGGCGGAAGGACCTGGGGGATGCTCGTCCTTGCTCATCCTTCATCTTAGGGTACACATTGAGAGCCCTGTGAATGGTTTAACCAGAGCTGCTTCCTCAACCTCACAGTGTTTGAGTGGGTGAAGACGGCGTCCAGCTGGGCCCTGGCACTCTGTCGATGGGCCTCCTCCCTCCACGGGTCCCTGTTCCCCCACCTGTCCGTAAGTTTGGCTCCCCCCCAACCCCACCCATTCCAGCCATTGCTCCCTCACTCCTGCCCCCTTCCATTTCCCATTCCTTAAGGTCAGGGTGGGGTGGGAGTCTGCAGAGGGTGGGAGCAGTGCAGCTCCCATTGAGGGGATAAAATCCCTGTGTCCCAGCACCCCCTCTATCCGCTTTGTTCTTACAGCTCAAGAGTGAAGATCTGATTGCCGAATTTGCCCAAGTCACAAACTGGTGAGTGTACGAGCTCCAAGGCTTTTGTGGGAAGGAAGTCCTGAACCTTGGAACTTCTCTGAGGGAGAGGGTAGTCAAAGCAGAGACCCCTCCCACTGCTTTCCTGACTGTTACCCACATTCTCCTTCCTCCTACTTCCCGACAAAAGAAATGAAAAGGGAAAAACAATACTGCCCTCCCGGGAAAGGGAATCTGAGCCTCTGGCCTGGGGGACGGGAAGGTGCAGGTTCCCCTTCCTCATGTTCACTCCTGCGCCAGGTCCAGCTGCTGCCTGCGGGTCTTTGCGTGGCACCCCCACACCAACAAGTTTGCGGTGGCCCTGCTAGATGACTCAGTCCGCGTGTATAATGCCAGCAGGTATGTGGCAGGCCCCGACTCTGCAGTCTCCATGTCCATGAGTCATCTCCCTATCCCCGCTAGCCTTGGTTCCAGGGGTCCTGTAGTTCCTGGGCCTGGTCCACAAGACCCCTTCCAGAATCGTGTCAGGGAGGCTCTACAGCTAGACACGTCCTATTTCTGGGTCTAATCTTTATCCTAGCCTTCTGTCTCACAAAACCCCTGGGCTCCGTGTGATCAGCTTTCTTCTCTTGGCTTTCCCTCCTCAACTGAACTCCGGTCCCCTGAGCTATAGTGTCCCTGCTCTGACTCAGCTCCTTAATCTTCCCCACAGCACTATAGTCCCCTCCCTGAAGCACCGGCTGCAGCGAAATGTGGCGGCTCTGGCCTGGAAGCCCCTCAGTGCCTCTGTCTTGGCTGTGGCCTGCCAGACCTGCATTCTCATCTGGACCCTGGACCCCACCTCTTTGTCTACCCGGTGAGTCCCAGCAGCCTCTGTCTTACCTTGGCCTGAGGGTTGAGGCCAGGCCAGTGGTGGTGGGTTTTGAGGTCTGGAAGAAGTTCTTTGTCTTCACAGTGCTTCGCAGGGCTGTGGGAGAAGCAGACCTAAGGTCAGCGTCAAGGTGCTGAGAAGGCCATAATCTAGAGAAAGGGATGGAACTAGGAACTTCAGGAATTGTGGGGAGTGTGTATCCATGGATCGTGGAGTGGAAAGACTTGTCTTTTTCAGAGGACTGTCTGATGTAGGGTTTAAAGGAAGTGGGGGAGGGAATTAATGTAGACAGAAGTTGAAATCAAGGAAATTTGAAGAAGAATACCCACGAGAACTAAGTAAATATAAAACCAGAAACTGATTCTTTGAATTATGAATAAAGAAAGAAAACTTTTTGGCCAGCCTTATCAGGGTAAAAGAAAACATCAAAGTATAGTATTTTCAAAGTGGGAAAGAAGAGATAACAGCAGACATGGAAGAAAATAAAAGAACTATTAGAGAATATCATATACAAGTTTAGACCAACCAATGAAAATCTAAAGGAAATATTTGATTCTTTAGCAAAATTTAACCAAAGTGGATTGTGTAAGAAATTAAAACAGATGAGCTCTACCACTAAAAAAAAAAATGCCAGGCTACGGGGCTCCTGGGTGGCTCAGTACGTTGAGTGTCTGACTTTGGCTTAGGTCATGATCTCATGGTTAGTGGGTTTGAGCACCGTGTTGGGCTCTGTGCTGACAGCCTAGAGCCTGGAGCCTGCTTCAGATCTGTGTCTCCCTCTCTCTGCCCCTTCCCTCACTCATGCGCGCGCGTGCTCGCTCTCTCTCTCTCCCTCTCTCTCTCTCTCAAAAATAAATCAACATTAAAAAAAAATGCCAGGCAATTTTGCCAATGAGATGGCATTATGAGAGTTCTATGATAATTTGGATGTTGTTTGTTTATTTTTAAAGTAGGCTCCATGCCCAACATAGGGCTTGAACTTTGAGATTGGGGCATGACCGTGAGATTGAGTCTCATGCTCTACTGACCGAGCCAGCCAGGCACCTTTCCATATTTTTTGAATTAGATCAGATCATCGAAAAATTTGGAAAGCCTCCTGATTTTTTCCCCTTTTAATAAACTTTATTTTGGTATACTTTTAGATGTTTAGAAAAGTTGCAGATAGTACAGAGTCATGGTACACCTGTCACCCAGTTTCCCCCATTGTTAACATCTTATGTTACCATGTTACCTTTGTCAAAACTAAGAAACTGATGTTTGTACATGACTAGCTAAGCTCTGACTTTCTTCAGATTTTACCAGTTTTTCCATTGATGTCCTCTTTCTGTCCCAGAATTCATCCTGATTTATTTTTATGAAGCTAAATCCTAAAACTTAAACCTGACAATAAGTAGTATAAGAAAGATATTTGAGCATAGATTCAAAAATCCTAAATAGGGCTGCCTGGGTGGCTCAGTCAGCTAAGTGTCTGACTTTGGCTCAGGTCATAATCTCACAGTTCGTGAGGTCGAGCCCCACTTTGCTGAAAGCTCAGAGCCTGGGGTCTGCTTCAGATTCTGTGTCTCCCTCTCTCTCTGCCCCTCCCCTGCTCACACTCTCTTTTTCTCAAAAATGAATAAACATTTAAGAAAAATATTAAAAGTTCTAAAGAAAATATTAGCAAATAGAGTCCAAAAGCATATTTATTTGTGTATTTTTTAAGTTTATTAATTTATTTTGAGAGAGTGTGTGCACGTGAGTGGGAGAGGGGCAGGGTGGGGGTGGGGAGAGAGAGGCCCCAGCAGACTCCACCCTGCCAGAGCAGAGCCTGATGTGGGGCTTGAACTCACCAACTGCAAGATGATGACCTGAGCCAAGACCAAGAGTCAAGTGCTTAACCAACTGAGCCACCCAGGTGCCCCCAAAAGCATATTAAAAAAAATCTTAACCATGTAGAATTTTTCAGAAATTAAAGACTATTCATCGGTAGGAAATCTATTAATATGATTTATTGCACTAGCAAGTTAAAGGAGAAAAATATTTATGTCCATAAATGCTCTTCTTAAAAAGCAGACATTCCAGGTGAAAACAGAAAGTAAACTAGGAATACAAAGAGATGACCTAACATAAAAATTTACTTAGGAGGGAAAAAAAAAGTATTTACTTGGAATCAGTAGCTCTCGTGTTAGACAGTGAAGTAGGAAACATTAAACATATTTTCTCCAGTAATGTCAAGATAAAGACAGTTACCATTATCACTGTTATTTTTCTTTTCTTTTTTATTTTTTTAAAGATTTTATTTTTTGGAGGTGCCTGGGTGGCTCAGTTGGTTAAGTGTGTGACGCTTGATTTCGGCTCAGGTCATGATCTTGCAGTTCGTGGATTCAAGCCCTGTGTTGGGCTCTTCACTGACAGCACTGAACCTGCTTGGGATTCTCTCTCTCCCTCTCTCTCAAAATAAAGAAACATTAAAAAAAACAACAACAAACATTAAAAAAGATTTAATTCTTTGAAGTAATCTCTGCACCCAAACTGGGACTCAAACTCACAACCTGAAGATCAAGAATCGCACATTCTACCGACTGAGCCAGCCAGGCGCCCCTCATTGTCACCATTGTTAATCAACATTATTTTTGGAGATTCTAGTACGTGCATTAAAACAAAAAAAATGTGATGTCTTGGAAACGAAGGGAAAATTATTATTCTTTGAAGGTAGGATTTCATACCTAGATAAAACAAGACTCAACTAAAAAAACTGTTTGATCTAATACACCTAAATGTAGTAAGGTGACTGGATCCAAGAAACCAAAAATTTAATAGTTTTCTTTTATACCTATAAAAATTATTGAGAAATTGAAGGAGAAAAAATACCTATTTACAGTACATACACTTACTGAATCGCTAAGAAGAAATTATTAAATGTATTTAATCTACCAGAGATCTGAAGAAAGTTGTGGAAGAAACTTGAACTAGAGCTGACTAAATGGGGAGACATACTATACGCCCAGACAGGAAAGTGTAATCACAAAAATACCAAATTAAGTGGACTTGCAACCAGAATTCTTCTGGCTTTTGTTTTTCTGAACTGGGCAAAATGATATTCAGAGTTTTTATTAAAGAATAAATCTGGAAGAATCGCCAAGAAAAGTTTGCAAAGAAAGAATATTGAGGGGAGTTTAAAAAAAAAAAAAAAAAAAGAAAGAATATTGAGGGGAGACTTGCCCTACCCAGTATTAAAATATTTTATGAAGTTACAGTAATGGAAAGTTACCACTGTCTGGATAAACAAACCAGATCAGTATAACTGAATAACGGAATAGATCTAAGAATATATGAAAATTGAATATGTGATAAATTTGGCTTATTATTACAATAAAGAAGTTTAGTGTGTGTGTGTTTTAGTAGTTTAGTAGTGTTGGGATAACTGGCTATATCCTTTTGGGAAATCATAAAGGTAGTCTTTGCTTTATACTTTATCTACAAGTAAATTCCAAGCAGACTAAAAAACTAAACATAGAAATAAGGGACTAGAAGAAAATACAGAATATTTCTTATTCAGAATGATATTATTAAAATTAAAATGTTTGATAATATCCAGTACTAGCAAGACCAGGAAAGTGGATACTTTTTTTTTCTTGTGAGAAGACTATATTGTACAAACTTTTCACGAAATAATTTGTTGGTGTATTTATGTTTACTTAGTTAATTTTTGAGAGAGAGACAGAGTGAGCAGGGGAGGGGAGAGAGAATCCCAGGCAGGCTCCACACTCTCAGCAAGGAGCCTGATTTCACACACTGTGAGATCATGACCTGAGCTGAAACCAAGAGTTGGACACTTAACTGACTAAGCCACCCAGGCGCCCCTATTTTTTAAAAAGTGCCAGCCTTTTTTACCCCCAAATTCTGAACTCATAGTAACGTGAGTATATAAGGATATCGATACAGAGAATTTTTTTTCCGCATTGTTTGTAATAAAACATTCCGGGGGTGCCTGGGTGGCTCAGTTGATTAAACATCCGACTTCAGCTCTGCTCATGATCTCACGGTTCGTGAGATTGAGCCCTGTGTCAGGCTCTGTGCTGACGGCATGGAGCTTGGGATTCTCTCTCTCCCTCTCTCCGCCCCTCCCCTGGTCACGTGTGTGCTCTCTTTCTCTCAAAATAAATAAAGAAACTTAAAAAAAACCCTACATTGTAAACAATTGTGAAATCTCCATTGGTGGAGGCATGAGTGAATGAATTACAGTTTATCTGTTCAGGGGAACGGAGACAGTGGAGCCACTGAAAAGAATGAGATGGATCTCTGTGAACGGACCTGAAAAGATAACTGACTTAATGTAAAGTTCAAGAATAAGTTGTGTTCTGTGATCTAGGATCTCACTGGCACTAGAGGTAGTTACAGTTTGGTGGAAAAGGAAGAGGATGGCATTGATTCAGGTCACAGCCTGCACCCGCCAGGCCAAGTGTGTGGTTCTGGATGTACAGAGCTGACGAAGTCACAGCCTCGTGGTGGAGGATGACCTCACATGCAGCACCTTTGTGACAAGCAGAAAACAATGCGGGAGCACAGACAGGAAGACTAATTCTGACAAGGAAAGACAGAAAGACAGGGTTTGCAGCACGGGATGAGTTCTGGGGAGCAGCAGCAGATATTTCTGGAAGAGAACTTGCAACCCTGAGGTAGAGTCATAGATGATCCCAGGCCCCAGGCTGGGCGATGTGGCGGGGAGAGGGCTCTGGTCTGGGGCAGAGCGCGGCCTCTCCCCTGCTCAGCACCATCCAGCTTTGCTGGTCAGTTCTTGCCTCCTGGAGGCCCATGATACAAGTTTCCTCCCTTTCATGCACTTTCATCCATGGACCTCATGGTGGCGACTCTGCCCTTTCTTCCTTCCTTTCTTCCTTCCTTCCTTCCTTCCTTCCTTCCTTCCTTCCTTCCTTTACTTCCTTCCCTTCCTTCCCATCCTTCCCTTCCTTCCCATCCTTCCCTTCCTTCCCTTCCTTCCCTTCCTTCCCTTCCTTCCCTTCCTTCCCTGACCCTTATTCATGTCTCCTAACTTGGATTTGAGGGGCCATTGGGTTTGGAAGTTTTAGTGGAAGGCAAGGAAGTAGAGTCGGGGGCGTTCCTTTTGTCGCCTTCTGACTTGATACCGTTTCCCCTCGGCAGACCCTCTTCTGGCTGTGCACAAGTGCTCTCTCACCCTGGGCACACACCTGTCACCAGCTTGGCCTGGGCACCCAGTGGGGGACGACTGCTCTCAGCTTCACCTGTGGATGCTGCTATCCTGGTGAGTGGTCCCCACCCCTCCTTTGGCCATTTGAGCCCCCTCAGACGTGAGGCAAGAGCATTCTTCTCTGGTGGTGGACAATATCCTGGGGGCTCCACTGACATTGTGGAGCCTGCTTGGGATTCTCTCTCCTTTTCTCTCTGCACCCTCCCCTGCTTGCTCTCTGTCTCAAAATAAATAAAGTTCTGCTTGCTATCCCTGTACGTATAAACCTATTCTCCTGTTTTAACAGCCCCTCTCTTGCTTCCTCCCCTTTCTGTGTCTTTCTACCTAGAAGAAGGGCAGCCCCCGTAACAGGTTGGGGATGCTGGAGTTTCCTCTCACTCCTGCTCCTTCTGCCTAGGTATGGGATGTTTCAACGGAGACCTGTGTTCCCCTTCCCTGGTTTCGTGGCGGTGGGGTTACCAATCTGCTCTGGTCTCCGGATGGCAGCAAAGTTCTGGCTACCACTCCTTCAGCTGTCTTTCGGTGAGTGGGAGGAGAGCAGGGGAAGGGGTAAGGACAGGAATGACCCAGAGAAAGGCACTTGGCTCCTGGAACTTCCAGCAGGAAGTTCTGTGACCATTCTCTGACCTGGCCCTGAGACCGGCAGAGGGAGGGAAGTACAAGTTTTGGAACCTAGAGGTCCTAAGCTGTGACCTGACTCTTTCCGGTGCAGAGTCTGGGAGGCCCAGATGTGGACGTGCGAGAGGTGGCCTACTCTGTCAGGGCGGTGTCAGGTAAGAGGCGACTGTGATTCAGACAGCCAGGGAGCAGGTGGGCCCCAGATTGTCCCAGCTTGTCTCCCTGTGTCCCCCTACAGACCAGTGTTCCTCTACCTTTTGTTCCTTGACCCCAGACTGGCTGCTGGAGCCCAGATGGAAACCGACTGCTGTTCACTGTATTGGGGGAACCACTCATTTACTCCTTGTCATTCCCAGAACGTTGCGGTGAGTCAGGGGAAATGGCTCCGGATGCAGAATATCTGGGGCAGTCAGAGGAAGGCAAGAACCCCCTGGAATATGCTACTCTGGAGGATAAAGGGAAGTAAAACTTGGGAGACTTGAGAGGTGTTGATGCTTACAATAGGTGGGAGGCAGGAGACCAGTGAGAGGCCCTTTCCTGTACTTCAGAGCCTCTGCCCTTCTTGCAGGGGAGGGAAAAGGGCGCGTTGGAGGTGCAAAGTCAGCCACCATTGTGGCGGATCTGTCTGAGACAACAGTACAGACACCAGATGGAGAGGAAAGGTGAGCTGATTGGTGAGGGAGGGGCAGTCAAAAGGTGGAGGGGCCATGCTGAGCCCTCCCAACCTACTGTTCTGACCCATAGACTTGGGGGAGAGGCTCACTCCATGGTCTGGGACCCCAGTGGGGAACGTCTGGCTGTGCTTATGAAAGGTAAGAGTTGGGGAGGAAGGACTTTGTTCGGCTACAGCCATCTTCCATTAATGGAGGGTGTCCATGTCCTGGCTGCAGGTCTCCGCCCTGCCCCGGGATTCTGCCTATAGGGGGCCTTCCTGTCACATCCATTTCTTATAGGAAATCCACGCGTCCAGGATGGTAAACCAGTCATCCTCCTTTTTCGCACTCGAAACAGCCCCGTGTTTGAGCTGCTTCCTTGGTAAGTGCCAGGTAGGCCCATCAGGTCTGGACTCCCACCAGCTTTCCCACACCGAACCCACATCCTACTCCACTGCCCGGCTCCAGATGCCTGCTCACCTTCTCCCCCTAGTGGCGTTATCCAGGGGGAGCCCGGGGCCCAGGCACAGCTCATCGCTTTCCATCCTTCCTTCAACAAAGGGGCTCTGCTCAGTGTGGTGAGTAGGCCAGGCTACTGGGCTCTTCGGGAGCTGGGCGGAAGAACCCAGGGCTTTGGCTGCTGTGTGGCCTTCTTTGGGCCTAGGCTCTGATAGACTTTTTTTGTCCCTCTCTGCAGTGCTGGTCCACAGGCCGAATTGCCCACATCCCTCTGTACTTTGTCAATGCCCAGTTTCCACGTTTCAGCCCAGTGTTTGGCCGAACCCAGGAGCCCCCAGCTGGGGGCGGAGGCTCTATTCATGATCTGCCCCTCTTTACTGAGACATCCCCAATCTCTGCTCCATGGGACCCTCTCCCTGGGCCACCGCCTGCCCAGCCCCACTCCCCTCACTCCCACTTCTAATAATAATAATAATAATAATAATAAATTCCCTTCTTTGTTTTCCACTCAGTTATGAGACTTTTTTCCAGAGAGTTGCGCTGGGGTTTAGTGAAGAAAAGAAGGTGTGGACTTTGGGTTAAGATGGCTGTGTCACTTTTCATGAATTGGGTCAGATTATTTAACTTCAAGAACTGGGTGGTTTTCAAATGCTTTGGAAAGCAAAGCTGAGAAAGTACCTACCATGGACTTTGGCATATAATAAACATTTCACTTTTCCCAAATTTCAGCAGGTTCCCAAAAGGGTGCAGGGCAATAATGGAGCAAGGACTTGATCAATATGAGACAGATGGCATTTTATTAGGGTAGGGGACTTGTGGGACGCATCGGCACTGGGCGCTGGGCCAGGGTGGCACGGGCCATGCTCAAGGCACCCTCTCGGGTGTGGTGCCCACCAATGAAGCCACTGGTGTGGACAAAGATGCAGCCAGGAATCCCACTGACCTGGTCCAGGGCCTCATCCCGAAGTCCCCGCCATGGCTCTGGCAGGGGCAGCCTACAAGTGAGCAGAAAGAGGAAGTTGGTGGGAGCAAATGGAGGCCTTGAGGAAGAGAGAGAGGGAGCACAGAAGAGGCCAAGGTTAGTGGCTCCCTCTGATAAAGGGCTGAAACAGACCTGAAGGTCTGCAGGGCGGTCCTCTAATGGTCTTACCGGCTCTGGAATGAGTGGGGCTCCTTGGGCACACACTGTACCCGCCACTGTCCAGCCTGGTCAGTGTAGATAACAAAGGCGATGGTCACCGGAGGGGACAGCCCAGATTCCAGGTGGTAGAGGTGCTCCTTCCAGGGGCATCCACCTTTGGCCAGTTCTACTATCTCCCCACTTGGGTCCACCTGAAAGGAAAGCATGGTTGGAAGGTTCAGGATGAAAGCGGGAGCCCCTGCCGACCAGCAGCCTACCAGTAGTCACCAATTCGTGAACCACAGTGCCTCCTCCCAGGCCTGTACCTGGAATCGCTGGGCCAGGGCCTCTTCCACCAAGGCCCGGGCTGGCAGCCAGCTGTGCTGGTAGAAGCCCACTCTCTGCAGAAACTCCTCTCGAACTAGATCCATTGCACGCTTGAAACCGACCTGGGAATCGTGGGAATCAGAACCATGGTGCCGGCCCCAACTTTTGACTTTGCTAAGACTGGAAGAGGCAACCACTCTCATTTCCTCCCCCGAAGCACTTACGTGCCTCACAGTCCCTTCCCCTGGGGCTCTCCTTACCTCGGTGTCTTGGTTGGGCTGGTTCCAGGTAGGATTAAGCCGAGCAACCCGGGCGCTCAGTGTGGTGGTCAGCACATATCTAGGCTCTCCCTCCTCCCACTGGGAGATCCCATTGTCCACTGCATCCACCTCCTCCACGAAGTTCTCGTACATCTAAGGCAGCAGCGGGAGAAATGCTCTTGAGGGTACCTACCACTTGCATACAGTTGTCTAGGTTTCAAAGTATGCACACACACACTCTTTCATTGAATCTTCATGACAGTCCCGTGAAGCCTCTCGGCATTCATTGGACGAGGAAAGGGGGAACTGGGGCGTTCAGCGGCTTAAGGTCAAGCTAACAGTGCTGGGGCTGGAATTCTGATCACCTGACTTCCAATCCAGCACTCCCTCCACTACTGTGTGGAGCCTGAGTCAAGGCCAGTGTGTGTGGGGTGGGGGCTGCTGACTTCAGAACAAGTTCCATGAGGGGCTCTGTGGAAGTGGATGGATCTCTGGCTGAGAGTGGGTGAGTCTCCAGGGAGGCCGAATGGGCTCTTCAGTGACCTGGTGAATGAGGTACAGAGGGGTCTGGCCAAATACGAGTCAGGTAGAGAGACGGCTGGAGGAGACACAAGCTGGGGTGTGGTCCCAGGGAAGCCCAGAATATGCCATGTGCTGTACCTCTTGAGCCTGCAGAAATGGCAGGGCAGGGCCTCGAGAGCCTGGGGGGTAGAAATGATATGCGATATCAATGTTTAAAGCAAAACTGCCTGACACACAGGCCTACAATATCACTATGTCTGCGGTTTGCAGAAAAGTGCTGTTCTTGGGGAGAGCCGATAAACTCCTCTGTGCCCAGCACCTCTTGGTCTGGACCCCAACATGATGCTCAGTTAAAACTTGGTACAACCTCCTTTAATTGCTTAGAAACCCCTCAGCAAAAGGGAAAACGGACTCCAGCAGTCTAAAAACCTTAGTATTCCAAAAACTCCAGTTCAACCATTTATATTTCTTCACTTCTTTGGATCATACTCCTCCTGTGTCACAGGGGCAGATGACAGGCAAGCGGAGACAGAAATGAACTCAACGGCCTCTGCAACGACCAGAGCTGACTAAATCTGAAGTTTGACTTATGTTTTTAAATGTACTTATTTTGAGAGAGAGAGAGTGCACATGCACGAGTAGGGGACGGGCAGAGAGGAAGAGAATCCCAGGCAGGCTCCAAGCTCAGCACAGAACTCGACTCGGCGTTCAATCTCATGAACCGTGAGATCATGACCTGAGCCAAAATCAAGAGTCTGCCGCCCACCCGACTGAGCCACCCAGGCACTCCTGAAGTTTGACTTGTGAGCTTCATAGGAGTGGGGTCAAGTAGGTGTCCTCAGAATCCCTGTTTGATGTGACACGTGTGCCAGGGTGAGTGGCCCCATCCCCTCCCCACGGCAGGAACGTGTTGAGCCGCTTGCAGGGGGTGCTGATGGAACCTGCAGATATTTTCGTAATCAAACCCTTCCCAGCTGAGCTTCCCAATCCGTGCGTCCGAGATCTGCCCCCGACCCCCCTTCAGGGCAGCCAGAACCTCTAAGCCTTAATGCTTCCAAACGTAAGCAGCCACCTCTATTACCAAGTTGTTAATGCATGTCAGGTCAAGAAAAGGACCAGGAAATGCTGCTTTACGGTTTTCAAAGCCCTTCTCCAAACACCACCTCATCCACTTCTCACAACCGCCCCAGGACAGAGATGGGAGAGACTGACCATCTCCTTGTGAGAAGATGAGCTTGAGGGAGAGGGTGCCCGGCTAGCTCTGGGCCAGGAATCCTGACCTGAGGCCCAGTCCTGCGTGAGGCCCACTCCCAGCTGGTGGAGATGCATATACGGGTCATCTCTGTCCTCGGGTCCCCACCTTGTCATAGATGGTGCCCACCATGCTGTCCTCTTCGTTAGTGCCCAGCAACTGGGCCAGCAGCTTGTGCCCGAAGTGCAGATAGATGAGTCCCGCACTGCTCAGCTTGGTCTGCCACGGCTTCCCAGGAGACAGGGAGCTCATGGTCTCTGTGAAAGATCTGAGGAGCACAGGGAGGTGGGGCTGAGGCAGAGCTGCCCCAGGAAACCCACAGTGTGCGTGTGCATGTGCACACACGAGTGGGTGAGGACACTGGAGAATAGTCAGGAGTTGGGAGGAGGAAGCCCAGCTGTGAAGGCTTCAGCTTTTCCTTGGGGTTCAACATGGACGTCAGCTTGGAGTCCCCATTCATACACGCATTCAACAATGGTTTATTGAATGCTTACTACATGCCAGGCTTTGTGTTTTAGATGTTAGGGATTACAAAAAAAAAAGAAAAAAAAAAAAAAAGACCTAAGACAATGTCCCTGCCTTCAAGTTCATCTATTAAAGGTAGACAAGCGGGGCGCCTGGGTGGCTCAGTCGGTTAAGTGGCCGACTTCGGCTCAGGTCATGATCTCGCAGACCGTGAGTTCGAAGCCCGCGTCGGGCTCTGTGCTGACAGCTCAGAGCCTGGAGCCTGTTTCAGATTCTGTGTCTCCCTCTTTCTGACCCTCCCTCTTTCTGACCCTCCCTCGTTCATGCTCTGTCCCTCTCTGTCTCAAAAATAAATAAACGTTAAAAAAAATTAAAAAAAAAAAAAAAAAAAGGTAGACAAGCACACAAACGACCAAGTGAATGCTCTAGCTAGGTTATAAACAAAGATAAGGAGGGAAGGGGGAGGGAGTGCGTTCAGGCCAAAAGATGAATCAGTAGGTGTCGCCAGCCAGACAAAGAGTGAAGGAGAAAAGGCGTTCCAGGCAGATGGAACAACATGTACGATGGCTAAGAGATCTTTTCATGGAACTGCAAGAAAGGCAAGCTTGGATGTGAGGAGTGGCAAAAAATAAAGCTGGAAGGGTCAGCAGGGGCCAAATCATGGGAGGTCCTGTCTGCTGTATTTTGGAGCTTGGACTTGATGTATACGTAGTGGGGAGCCACTGAGAGACTTTAGTGGATAAGTGCCTGTTAGAGCACTGTGCTGGCTGGCATACAAAAAATAAATAAATAAATAAATAAAAAATGCAAGATTACCTGCAGCAGTGTAGGTGAGTGAGGAAGGCAGAAATTTGAATTCTCAGTGGCACAGAGAATAGGGAAAAGGTACGGCAGTTCTCAGGGAAACAGAAACCAACCACAGCTGTAATTTCTAACTACCAGTCCATCATAATCCCCTAGGGAGCTCATTTTTTGTTTTAGTGTTATTATTAGTACAAAAATATTTATAAAATGTCCATAAGGTATAAAGACTAACATAGTAACTCCCTCAGATAAAAGTTCAAAAAGAAGCAAAACTAAATTGTTGATGGAAAACAGACATGTGCTGAACCACACGGCAGATAAAGGGCATGATGGACACAAAATTAAGGATACTGCTTACTTCTGGGGACACAGGGGGATGGGACAGGGAAGAAGTACTTGGCACAGATGCAAAGGTAATGGTAATGTTCTAGTTCTTAGGTTGGGAGATTGGTTCTTAGGTGTTCATTACAGGTTTTATATTCCGAAAACGTACATTCTTTTATGTATCAAATGCTGCATAATTTTTTAAAAAGTACATAAAATCATAAGAAAAAAGGAAATTAGTCAAAACTGTCAAATGTCCCAAAGAGGTCAACTGAAGTGAGACCTTCAGCCAGCAACCTGAGTTTGGTGATGAGGTCACCGGTGCCCTTTCCATGAGTACTGCCAGTGGAGAGATTGGGAGAGGACCAGCTAAATGAATGAATGGAATGAACTGGAAGGGAGGTGGAGCCAGGGTCCGCTCTTCTTTTGAAGACAGGTTTGAAGGGAGGGGAGGAGATGAGGCTATAAATAGAGGGTTCCCACACCACATCATTTATGAATGTAATATGTACACTTGGGAAGGAAGCGAGGGAGAGAAATACTTAGAATTAAAATAAAACATCCTCATAATCTCTCGGAGATCACCACTTTCAACAGTGTGGTGTACATGAAGGAGGGTTTTGTTTTTCGGTTACTCCTTTGATTTCCAGGCAGGGGAGGGGTGGGCAAAAAGCAGCAGAAGGGCTGGGGTTCTGGAGAATGGCGGTGTGAGCCCCCAGAGTTAAAAGTAATAACATCTGGAAAGGGGTGAAGAGAAGGGAATGAGTTTCCTGAACAGGACGGAGGGAGCTGAGGATGCCTGGGAGTGGGAATCTGAGGGTGTGCCCGCAGAGGCTCAATTTCCTTGGAAAAGTGGGAGAGATTTTCCCGGGGGAGTTGGAGGAGGCAGGGCCTTGAGAGGGGAAAAGGGCTGGAACGGTCCTGCGGACGATGGGCTGGCCTCGGAAAAGAAAGACTTCCCAGTGGAAGAGTATAAACGAAGCGGAAGACCACACACGTCTGAGCGGCCACCAACCACCGCCACCGCGTGGGCCCAGCTGTCTGAAGCGGCACCGACACGTGAAAGGACGACCCTGGGCTGGGGTGCTGACGGGGGCGAGGACGGCGCCAGTGGGAGGAAAGCCTGGCTGAGCGGAGGAAGGCAGCCGGTCGCGAGGGGCCAGAGGCCGGCCCGGGAGCCAAGGGAGGCCCGAAGCAGGATGGACGGGTGCAGAGAGGGCGGAGGGCTGGCGGGCTGCCGTCCCGCGGGACTCGGGGGTTGGCTTTCAAGGATGAGGCGGTCCCCTTCGCTGACGCGGGCCAGACCACCGCGACGGACGGCTGCCTCGGAGCGGAGGAGAGCCGAAGTCAAAGGAGTTCAAGAAATGGTATCTGGGAGCTCACCTCTGGTGATGGTCATATCGGTGTCTCTGCGGGTCGTACTCACCACCCACGTCTACCACGATGTCACAGGCGGCCAGTTTTTCGGGGTCCCGGGTCCGCACGATCTCTGCGTCCTGCAGGGGACACAGGAGGTGAGGGGGCGGCCGGGGTCGCGAGGGAGGAGGGGCGCACGGGCGCGGCCCGCCCCGGAGGCACGTTCGGCCCACCGTACCCGGTACTCGGGCAGGAGGCGCAGCAAGGCGCACGCCAGGGCCTCATCGCAGTGGAAAGTGCCGTTGTGCGTCCCGATCCGGGGCGGTGCCATGCGGCTGCCGCGGGGTCGCTTGGACGGCGGGACGGACTCCAGGCTGAGCGTTCGGGGCCCGGCCCGGGAGGGTGGCGGCCGTAGCAGCAGCAGAGGAAGAAGACCACGCAGGGAGCGGTGGCCCATGCAGCCTCCCCCCGTGGGGAGGCTGGTCGCCGACCCGGAAGAGGAAGAGCCCGCTCAGTTCCATTTCCGCTGGACGGTTCCCATGGCAACCATCCGCAAAGACCAGGTCCGCTCGGCACTTCTCCCCAACTCCCCGAGAGGCTCAGGGTGGAGCCTCCGAGATAAGCACCGCCCCATCCCTACAGAGCAGGCTCTAGGGAGGGGCACAGCGTCTCGACCACCGCCCTCCGGTCTCACCACCAGTCCTTTGCTTAATGCAAGAAAAGACCAACATTCTGCCCAGCTGGCACATTTATTAGCATGAATAAGACCCTTCCCTTCCTTGACCCCAGGAAGCCACGCCCACAAAGTCCCAGGCTCCTTGAAGCAAGGTCCCTCTGTCCCATTTCTGATACAAGCTCTCAGGCCTTGGCAGTAGCCTGAGTTGCCCCCAGGGCTGTGAGCTGCTGAATCTTCTGGCTCATCATCTCCATGACAGCTGTGGAAAAAAAGAAGCGTTCAGACCCTGGTCTGGAGCTAGAGGGGAGAACCCAGAGTTCAGGAAGTGAGAAAAAAATTAAGGACAGGTGGACAATCAAGTACAGTTAATAAAACTTTTAACACAGTGATTCACTTGGGGACACACACAAATTTAGAGTCTACAATGTGTCTAAATAGGATAACCACTGGGACATAAAAATGAACAAAATACAGTCCTAAATGATCGAAACATAACCAGAAAATTATACTGTGGACGAGAGTTTTGCCTTTAGAACAGTGCTTCTCAATTCTGTGTAACGGAATTACCTGGGGAGCTTTTAAACAAACACTGACCCCCAGAACTCCCCCACCCTCCGGTTGATTTAACTGGTTTGGATCAGACTCGGGCTTCCTTTTTAAACTTCCTGGGTGATTCTAATGTGTAACCAGGGTTGCAACGGCTAGTCCTTAGTTAGGGCTGTATTTCTTTCCTGTGTGTTCATTTACACATATCATTTCCCCCATTCCATCCCATTAGATAGGAACTCTTCAAGAACAAAGATATAATTTCCTTCTTCTAAAATTCTCAAGCACCCGACCCAGGAATCCACAAATAGTGAATCTTTAATGCACAGAATCTAGACAATAACACATCTAGACATCAAACAGAAAGACATGGCTTTAGTCTAGCAAAGGGGATGTCCCCAGTTCACACTGGAATCCACGTTCTTTATCATGGAGGTAGAAAGAGTGAAGAGATGCTCCAGGCCAACCTTACCCTGTTTCATGGCATGCTTCTCCTGCAGAGCTGGCTGGATTTTCTCCATTTGCTTGGTGAGGAAGTCTATCTTCCTCTTGAAAAAGTCCTTGGCATCCTCAGCTGTCTGCAAGGCCAGAGGTGAATGAAGGGCTAAGAGAAGACCCCATGCTGCACTCTAGCTCGTCCCCTAAACTTCCTTTCCCTGCTCAGAGAGGCATCCACGTGGTTACTTCCACTCACCTTTTCTACATAGTAGCCTGTTCCCACATCGATGAGGACATGTTCCACATCATGTAGCTTCCCCGGGACATACATCTGAGAAGTAAGGATTAAGGGAAAACTAGCCCAGCAGGAGTCATGATTCCCTGTCAGCTAACCTGCTTGGCCTTTTCTAAAAAGCTACAAGGCACAAGGACTGAAGGATCTGGAGGCCTTAGAACTATACCTATACACTCCAGATGGGGAGGGACAGAGAACTCGGTGCCTTATGGAGAAAGGACATATGCTGGAAACACTCTCTGGCCCTCCCATTCTCCAAGCAGTTCTTATAATTCTTCCCACTAGCCCCTCTAGAAGGACTACATACAGTGTTTTCCTACTGCTGTGGAGTAGTAAAAGTGAAAAGCCAGCCTCAGGGCACCTGGGTGGTTCAGTCAGTTAAAGGTCCAACTTCCACTCAGGTTTTGATCTCACAGTTCATGGGTTCGAGCCCCTGCGTCAGACTCTGTGCTGACAGCTCAAACCTGGAGCCTGCTTCGGATTCTGTTTCCTTCTCTCTCTCTGCCCCTCCCCTGCTCAGACTCTCTCTCAAAAATAAAAAAATAAAACATTAAAAAAAAAATAGCCAGACCACTTTCCCTCAACAGCCCCAATCACAAAATCACTAGCTAATTCCCGACGGACTTAATGCTAAGTGGCCAATCCCTATGACACTACTTCTGTTGTTTTCTTTTCAGCCTGTCAGTTCTCAGCTTCCAGGTGCCCTACTGTCACAACTCACTCATTCAAGTAAAACAATCCAGATTTCTTAGTAACAACAGTTTGGAAATAGCCACTGTTAAACCAAAATTGAGGATTCACACACAGAGCCGACCCCCTTGTTTCTATATCCTATCCTTCTATCGTTTATGTCTTCTAAGTTATTAGTAAAAGTGTAAACACACCTGTTTTGTCTTCATATTAGAGGATATTCTCAAACAGCAAAGGGAAATAATCACACCTCAATTCTATATATGCCTTTGTGCTCACAAAGCATTAGCTGGATATTGGCCCCAGGCTAGGAGAGGTATAAAGTGTGTACAATAAGAGTGTTCTCAGAATCATGGGGACACTCTGCAGTAATCAAAACTAATCCCACCTTTTTTTTTTTTTTTTTTTTCCTCGAGAGAGACAGGTGAGAGAGAAAAAGAGACAGCAGGGTAGCAGTTTCTGTCGAAAGGATACAGAACTCGTCAGTGGGACGAGTAATTCTTTCCCTGTGAAAGCAATTAAGACAAACACGCAGGGAAGGTTAAGACGTTAAAGGGAGTTCCAATAGGCACAGCACAGAGATAGTAAGAAAAGGACGGAAACAGGGACAACAGGAGCAGAGGAATGTCCTGTACATTTCAATTCTAGGCAGGCAACATGCAAAGGGCTCACGTAGCGGCATACAATACGTAGTGGATTGCTTTCTCTTCTCAGGTAAGGACAACTGGATTAGAAGGCGGGGCGAGAGTAGCCGGCTCACCACATCCCCCATGTCGCCTTCACGCGCCTACCCCATACCCTCGTTGTTCTTGTTCAGCACGTTCAGACAGTCCTTGGCTTCCACATACTTGGTCTGTACCACCTTGAGCTGGGCAATGGACGTGGACAAGAACTCCACTTCCTAGGGAGGACGGTAGACAGGGTCAGTCTGGGAGCTGGAGAAAGAGGGGAAGCACTGACGGAGACGGGGCTCGTCCTGGGATGGTGTGGGGGTTTCGCAGGGGAAGGCAAGCATCCCAAAGCGGGGAGGAACGGGGGAGAGGGAGTACGCGTGGGCAAAAGGGATGTGAGGCGGGAAAGGGATGTCAGCCGCCCGTCCTCACCTGGTCCAGCTGGTTCTTGAGCATCTCTAGCTGTGGCAGGTTCAGCTCGGTGATGTTAACTGACTGCGCCATGTTGGGAAGGAGGACTAACGAAGCGGAAGCCGCCTCGGCGAGCAACGCTCTAGCCGCCCTCTGCGCATCTCGATGGATGCGCCTGGAGGCCTCGCTGCGCCGAACATCTCTATGATCCTCCATCCCGGAAGAGAAAGAAGGGCTGGAGTCTTTAACTTGGATTGTAGAGCGTCTCGTGATTTTCACAAAACCTCGCCCGCCTGGCATAACAAAGTTGTAGCAAACAGGCTTCCTACCCTCAAGGAACTTATAAAAATCTTAAAAATATCCAGTTCATAACAATATTGCAAAGCAATGTATGCTACTCCACGTGGGTCGTATAAACATAGTGAATGACAGGCAAGCAAGAAGCCTGGGAAGTTCGCGGGTCAATAGCATCGCAAACGCGGTGCTTTGGGATCACCAAGAGTCTGGTGATGGAGAGAATAAGGAGACATGTTATCAACCAATAAGTACAGTACAAGGTTTATTAATCAAAATGACGTTTTACCATGTGTTAGATGTGAGGGATACACAAGAGTGTAAGATAATGTGCTTCTGAGGAATTTAACAATCTAGTTGGTGAGAGAAAAAACATATGTAAATAGAATTCCAGAGAATCTACTGCTGACGTGTACGGTCCTGACAAGTGTAACAGGTGTATGTGGGGGAGAGAACAAGAGCCTCTAGCACCCACGTTGGAGCAGGGCACGGCAGCTGAGGCATTAAAGCTAGTGTTACTCCCAGGATACCTGAGCACAGGAAGACAAGACAGACATGATGGGACCTGGCCAAGACACTCTCAATGGGTCTATCTCTATCCTTCCTGAAGCCTTTGTATCCACTTAGAGCATTTTCGGGGGAGGTGGGGGGTGGGAGGAGAGAGAAAGAGGGAGGGGAGGGGGAAGGAGAGAGAGAGAGACAGAGAGACTGACTCACAAGCAGATTCCATGCTCAGTGTGGAGCCTGACTTGGGGCTCCACCCATGACCCTGGGATCATGACCTGAGCCAAAATCAAAGGTCAGATGCTCAGCCAACTGAGCCACTCAGGCACCCCCAACTTAAGAGCATTTTGATACCCTTCAGCTTTGTCTGCTGAGGCCAAGCCAAGCCCACCTTTGTCCTGTGGTTTTTCCTTTCTTCCTAACACTCTCAGACTTGGACTCCTGCAAGCTATTCTCACCTCTTTACAGTACCACATAGTGGGAGGGAGCAATAATTTGTCTTCAAATGTTCTCAGATGAACCACACAAAACACAGGGTTTAAATGTTACATCTTTATTATATTAAGGTTAAATCAAAAGGAAATATTTCATATAAAACACTGGAAAAGTCATTTAAAATATTTATCCTAAGGGTTAAATCTAAGAACAGGAGGTAGAACAGTCACATGGCTTCTATCTGTGATAGGACAGCTCCAAGGGATCACCGCAGGGAGACAGGCAAGCCATATGCCACAGGTGCAGCCCCAATAAGATACTTGAGTCGGGGAGCCTGGCGCGCCTGGTTGACATAGTAGAGAAGAGGGGCTCCTGGGCCTGCTCCAAGCCAACCCTGCAGCAGAGCCTCCGTGTAGCGGTCAATGTCACGGTCAGTCACATCCCAGAGGTTACCCAGAAACAGGGGACTGGGGAAAAAAAAGAACTACAAAGTGAGGGCTCTAAAACAAAATACATGAGGAAGGATTTAGTGTTCAGACCTGGGAAAGAACCTGGGGTGGGGACCTAGGTTAGGCCCTCGAGACTCACCAGCCAGCCATGATATACTTGAGCACGATGCCAGCCCCCTCCAGGTTTCCATGCACAGCCAGGGCTGCGCTGCTGCAGCCAAACAGCAGGGCCACTGCCCGGCAGCCGAGCCGCAGGACGGCCTGTCCATCCAGGAAGCGGGCACCCGCCCCGTGCCCTGCATAGCTAAGGCAAAAGGATGTGAGATGAATCTGACCCAGCAGTAGCCGGCCTCTGCCGTGTCTCCAGGGGCGTCCTGAGTCAGCCAGTGGCTTGAAAGCCACAAAACAAACTATGGTGATACCCACCCCACCTCCCCACTTCCCTGCCCTGAGCACTCACATATATAAGTCATGCTCTGTCAAGGCTGCTTGCACTTGTTCTGGGCTCGGCACCTCCCCAACCACCCCTTTCCAGCCAGCTTCACTGCAGGGAAAAGGTAGGAGTAAGAACTGGGGTCAGCTGGTAAAGAGGGCAGAGGGAATACTAGGCAGAAGGTGGGCTGCAAGCTTTGATTCAGGGGAAAAGGACATGTTGCCCCTCTCTACCCTCCCCCACCCCCTTTCGTACTCTTCTCCCCCTGACCTGCTAAAATTGGCTCGAAATTGCTCCTCTGTGCTTGACAGGTTATTGTGAGGGTTCAGGACGTAGAAGGTATTGCGTGGATCCACCCCTTGGCTTAGCACTGCCGAGGCCCCCGACTGAGGAGAAGACACTGGTGATCAGGATCCTGGTCTGGCCAGAGAGCCCAAGCTTCAACAAACTCCAAACCCCTTTCCACGACTGAACCATCCCATCCCTAAGACCCTCTCCTGTCTTCCCAGATCTCCCTCAATTACTAATCATTCCCCCACTCCCTGAAACCCACCTCTCTGATGATGGAATAGCTGAGCAAGAAGTGGAAGGAGGGCAGCCGAGTGACAGGCAGTGCCCGGAGACTGGGGATGCTCTCCCATGGCAGCTTTTGCAGGTCCTGGACAAAAAGCACGCAGGGATTACCATCCCCAGCCAGGCATCCACAAGCATCAGAAGGGGGCAGAGGGGTGACCTGGTGCCCACTGCCCACCAGATACGGTCCCTCCAGCCCCCAGCTCCTTACCTTGTCTAGCACTAAGACAAGATGCCTATTGCTTGGTACTGTCTGACCCTGAAGACGTCGTACTGCCTCACTCAGAAGCTCTTGGGCTCGTTCTGGCCGGGCTGGGCACAGCCCATAGGCCAAGGTCTCAATGTCCTGAGGGGTGAGGGTACTGGCACTACTGAGCATGGTCTGCAGGGGAACAGTGGTCAGTGAGGGCCATTGCTCCCATCTCTACTCACAATGGCAGTGGGGTAAGAATTAAGTCCAGCTTCTTCCCCCTCCCAGATTTCTCAACTCACTTTCAGCAGAGCTGCATCAGGATATTCCCAGCCACATTCCTGCAGCAACTTTTGTAGGCGGGAGGCCTCCTGGGCAGGGCCAGGGTCCTCACTGGATGGCAGCAACAGTCCCCTCCAGCAGCCCAATACATGCTTCTCTAGGGAAATGATGAGAGCCTGAATGAGGAAGAATAGAATGTTCGGTCAGAGAGGAGCTGAGGAAATGGGTTTTCCAACGTATATATTTGTTTTACACATCTTCCCGCCAGTTAAAAAGGCAAGAAGCTAGAGACTTCATTTGCTGAGACTCTGGGGGAGTACAGATAAGATGATTTATCACATATCACTATGTCTTGACAAATACAAACAGGTGGGCAATGAAAGCTAAACCTGGGAAGCTGATACTTGGGCTTAAATCTTTTTTCTTGTATGTATCCTCAAACATTCTGTTGGCATCACCCCTTTAAGTTTTTAGCTCTTTTTTGAAGTCGTTCTCAAGTAACATCATTTTTTATTTAGGCTATGCTTCCAGAAAGGACTTGAGGTAACTCGGCACTAGCCGGGACTCCTGAGAGAGAGGACAGTGACACACAGGGTCACTCCCAGGGTAGGCCTGACCCCACCCCACCTTGGGAGCACACACCTCCATCCTATGGTCCAGTTCTAGCCGTCCTGTCCACCACTCTCGCTTGTCAGTACAGCTGCTGTTCTCTTTCTGTTCCTTCTGGATGGTGTCAAACTCTTTCAGGGCCGAACTCAGAGGAAGCTTTGGGAGATGGGACTGTGAGCTTTCTGCTTGTCCACGTGATCACCACCTCTCCATCCCCCAGCCGCGGGATATGAGCAGCTTGACCAGAAGCCTACCCCAGCCCAACTTTGCTTGCTGGCCCAGGAAACCTACCTTGCTCTGGGCGGTGGGGATCTGCACAGTGACTGGGGGATTGTCTTTTTCCAGCCGGGTCAGCAAGAGGGTGTTGCCCACGGTTCCAGGCTGAAGCGTGGCCAGAGCTAACACACACACAGTCACCCCTGACACACAGAGCATACCCAGAATCATTTCAGCTCTTACAAGGAACTCCCTTCCCCATCTTCTGCACTCAATCCTACCCATCACTCAAGACAATTCTAAAAAATCTTCTCTGCTCACTGGAGTTCAAGCTGCTCTCCCGGAACAGCCCCCTGTGGAGAGAGACCACATCTTGTACTTCGATGTGTCCCTCACAGAAACTAACAAAAGTTCCTGGACAGAGGGAGGCACTCAAATCATCTGTTAATGTGTTTTGTGTTAGTGCAGGGAGACTCTGGACATCTGAACCTACCCCTGAAAAAAGACACTGAATCTGCTAGTAACGCAGAGTGGAGGTTAAAAAAAAAAGCACAAGACTTCCAAATTTAGGGTATTTCTCTTTGGTGAGAGTAACAAAATGACAATCAGTGAAAAGGGAGGATATGTTCTTCCATAGGGTCATAAATCTACGTTAACTAATGCCTTAAACTCCTTCCCCTAACTCCTTAGTAAGAAGATACAAAAAAGGACAGGAGAGCCAGCTGAAGTCTGCTGCCATACCGCTGGGGATCAGAGCCAGGCGCTCCTGGAAACTCTCCTTCTCAGGCTCAGGGAATTGACCAGATCCTGAAGCCCTGAAGGAAAAGAGGTGCTGGATGCGGGCCAGGGGGACATCTCCAGGCCTGTCCTGCAGGCTCAGCCTCTGCACCTGGTCTGCCATTTCGAGTGATCCCCGGTGCTTCTGGGCCTTGCTGCAGATAACATAAGTAGGGGTGAGTTCTCCCTCCTTCAAAATCTAGACCTTCCTTCCAGTCTGTCCCCTGCATGGGCCTTGGGGAAACTCACCTGAGCTGCCTGTGGAGGTGGGTGAGCAGCTGGTGGCGACAGGTGATGGACACAGACTCAGTGACAAGGCAGGCTGTGGCATAGGGATCCCGGTGGCCCAAGCACAAAGCCAGGAGGCGGCAGAGGTAAGCATAAAGTCCACTAGGAGGGCAATGACTAACCCCACGGAAAGCAATGGTCAGTAAGTCACAGATGGAATCCAGGGTAGAGAGACCTAGAGGAAGGTGAAGATACTTGCTATAGATGAGTCCCATACTGTTTAGCTGATGGAACTTTCCATAAAAGTCCCAACTTTTCATAAAACTTTTATGGAAAGTTCCAAGTTTCCAAGGTTCTATCTCATCTCCCACTTGGATAAAAAAAGCTACCATTAATGCAGGGCAATGTGCCAGGTGGGATGCTATGCAACTTACCTCAACTCACCCCATCCCCCCTAACCCCAATTTATAGGTAAGTAAATAAAGGCTCAGAGAGGCTGAGTAACTTGCACACATCTAGTGAAGAGAGTGATGGGATTCAAACCCAGGTTCAAAGGCGACCAGATCTAGATGAGGATCCGAAGACAGAACCATGGGCAGGCCACAAGGTCATCAGATCAAGCAACCTCTCCTAGTGACCAGACCTCAGTGGTTAGCCTCACCAATGGCTACAGGGGCAGAGGAGAGTTGGAGCCGAGGACCAAGACCCTTGTCTCTCTCCTTGTCTGGGCATGGGACCGGCAGCTCCTCTTTACTGGAATCACGTCTCAACACTTCACATTCTCCTATGGCTGTATCAGGTCCTGGAGCTGGTGCCTTCCCACCTAGGGAGAGAACGTGACTTTCTGTAGTTTCTTCCTCCTGTCGTCTCCTTTGTTCTTTCTAGGATCCAGTCCTGGAGCCAGGAACAAAGTTGTATTTCTGTACTGTCTTTGGCATCAGTTATTTCTTGTGCTTTGGTCCCAGGGCAACCCCAACCCCCAAAGATATATGCACCTTCTACCTCCCACCGTTACCATCTTACCTGAGGCTGAGTCTTCCCCGTCAGAGCCCCTGAGGATCTCAAAGCTCATTTCCATCTGGTTTTCAGTCATTTCCTCCTCAGGGATGGTCCTCATGATCTCAGAGCCCAGCTCCTCACAGTGTCCTGATGTCACCTTCTTGGCCCTCCGGCTCCTACCACCCAGGCCTGGGAGCCCAGGGGCACTACTTGAGGCTGCCACTGCAACTGTCTTCAGGCTCGGGTTCTTCCTGGCCTGGCCCCGGCCCCGGCCCCGGGAAGCAGTGCCCCGTCTCTTGGGCCCCTCTGCAGGCTGTGCCTCAATTGAGACAGGGTCTTCCAAATCACTGTCATCACTGAAGTTCACCTGGGATGGGTGGGAAAGGGAGAAGGGCCAAGGGGCCTTCAGTGATAAGACATCTGCCAGCAGGTGGTGCTGCAGAGGCACACTCTCAGAGGCCTTTGGGGGAAGATTTAAAAATTAACCTCTCCAATTGAGGCAGCTCAATCAAGGGCCAGGACTCTTGGGTGTGGAAGGAGGGAGAGAAGGGAGGAACAAAAGGACAAAGGATGAAAAGGAAGAGGAACCACAGAGTAAAGGAAAGCACCTTCTGTTTGAAACAAAGATAGAATTGTCTTTCTGTGCAGGTTAACAGTAGAGCTGAAGGCCCCACCAGGCCCTGGGAAAGGCACCTATTCTGCAGAATTCTCCAGAACCACCCCACCTGACACCAACACCACCCAGCCGCAGTCCCACCTCACCTTGAGGCGCGTCTGGACCCTCTGTTGTACTCTAGGGGCCTTGGGAACCTCAGGCTTGCTCTTTGTAGGGAGGACTTCCTCAAACACAGTAAAAGGGACTCGAGTGCCTGCTGGCCTGACCTGGCCTGGAGGCTTCGGTGTACAGGGCAGTCCTCCACCTTCCAGACTTTTCAGAGAGGTATTATGGAGGGGCTGGGTAGATGAGGCTGCCCGCTGACGCCCCCTTCCAGAAAGTTTTTGGCTTCGCGGCTTAGAGGGCTCTGAGCCTGGGGAGGGTTTTACTGATGGTGGCTGCCAGCCCCAGGAGCTTGCAAAAAGTTGGGTAGTGCAGCAGTTGAGGCCGGCCAGCTTTGCAAGGGCCCGAATCAAGAGCAGGCTGGCTCGCCAGGGCTCCAGGTGGGGTACTCGTGCTGCCACAAACTTCAGCCCCGACTCCAGGACCTTCCCCAGACTCTTGTGTGATGGCCGGCTCAGCCCCTCCAGTGCCAGCTGTGTGTAGGCCTGAGCCAAGATCTCATCCAAGAGGCTCGGGACAGGGGAGGGAAGTGCTTTGTGATTCAGGGTAGTTTGTAGAGCTTGGGTGAGGCGCTCAGTGGCTGCAGGGCAACCCTTTAGCACGACCTGCAGCAGATCCAGACCCTGGGCCTGATGGCCCAAAGCCAGCCTCACCCCCGCTGTGACCAATGCCCAGCGCAGACAGACTGCCGAGAGCACGGGGCTGGCACACAGCAAGCAGTCACACGTGGGCAGGTGGGTCAGGAAGCCGGGGCTGGGCTGGGACTTCGCTTTCAGGACAGGGGAGGAGTTAGTAGAAGGTGCCACAGGACCTGGCTCCTTGGCCACAGTGGCTACCAGCTCCAGGGCAGGGCCTCTTAGGAAGGGCTCCTCTTCAGGGAGCTCTGGAGGACGATGGACCCGGGTCTGCTGCTTGCCCTTCTGCAGGTGGACTTTCTTCACGGAGTCCAGGTGCTGGGCTAGCCCGCCAAACTCTGGGGAGAGTGGAGCCAGAATTACAAAACTGGGAGAAGTGATACCAAGTGCTTCCTGAGCTACCCCAGGGCCCAACTCCTTAATATAGGTGTTATTTACTTACTGCTTGTACGGATTACTGTCTGATCGGACTAAATATTAATATGGCTTATTTTTGTTTTGAGTAAAATCCCTAATGTTTCTTCCCATCCCATAATAGATAAACCCAACCCGCAAAACCCCCATACCTGCACCTGAGACGGCTGCATAGCTCAGGAAAGCAGGTGGGCACCAGGAGGCCCACGTCTTTATCCTGGCTCTGGGCCCCAACTAGGCCCATGATCCTGGTCCAAAACACTGAATTTCTCAACTTCCTCATTTTACAAGTGAGAAAAAAAATCCACGTGTCCACCTGACTTTCCAGGGTTTTGTGTGGGTCAAAGGAAATACGAGAGGGAAAAGTGGTTGATAAGAAAAAATGTACCATAAATACACTATTTTATTATTAATTTAAGCCCTCCTGAGGACATGACATTTGTGCTGTCCAATAGAGTGGCCACTAAGCCATAATGTGGCTATTGAGCACATGAAATGTGGCAAGTGACTGAGGAATGAATTGTAAATTTTATTTAGATTTAAATAGCCAAAATGTATTAGGCAGTGCTGAAAAGTAGAGCCACATTGGGTTAGTCAGATGGGCAAGCCATCTGAAGGAGGGACACCAGTGGTCTGATTGAAGCAGAAGAGTTAGAAGTCCCTGATTTAGGGGCGCCTGGGTGGCTCAGTCGGTTAAGCGTTCGACTTCGGCTCAGGTCATGATCTCGCGATCTGTGAGTTCGAGCCCTGCATTGGGCTCTGTGCTGACAGCTCAGAGCCTGGAACCTGCTTTAGATTCTGTGTCTCCCTCTCTGTCTGCCCCTCCCCTGCTTGCACTCTGTCTCTGTCTGTCTCTCTCTCTCTAAAACATTAAAAAAAATTAAAAAAAAAAAAGGTCCCTGATTTAGAAGGAACCCATACTTTCACATACAAAGATGTGTCGTAGTGTTTGTGTGCCACTCCCGCCACTGCCCGTGGGTGTGGGGGCATGGCTGCTCACCTGTGCAAGACTCCAGTAAGAACAGAACCTGCTGCAGGTCCGACTCACAGAGGTCAATGTCAGTGCGTGCCAGCTCCAGCTCCGCCTTCAGCACCAGGAACAGGGCACACCTTGTTGGGAGAGGAGATGACAAGCAACTCGTGCAAGTCTTTGTGTTCCTGAGTCCATCTTCCTGTCCCTTTCACTGGCAGCACTGGGGCAGGCTCCTAGCCTCTGGAGGACCTCTACTCTCTCGAGCTGACTTCAAGTCTACCCTGGGAAAACTCTCTACACTTCTCCCTCATCCCCAGTCATCTTTGTGCATGAGGACAGGATTTCCCAAACCACATTCCCACCCAAAGAAAAAAGATCCTGTGGGCAAAGGGACTTAGGGAAACATGGTACACCAGCTCTCCCTTTTGGAGAGTTACAATGTGGATCGGTGTACTGAAGGATGTGAGAAGTCCTACAGGAAATAAAAATGTCTAAGCTTGGTTAAGTCGGCATTTCCTACTTACTGAGCCATGGGATACGTTCTCCCAACCCCTCCAAACATAACACGTAAATCTGTGGAAGAGTTTGGGACCCCAGAGTCCAGGATGTGGGCACTCAGGTTCTGGAATGGCCTCCTCTGGCCTGTACTCACTGGTGTGGTAGCTGCAGTTTCGTCGTAAGTTTCAGGGCATCCAAGCAAAAGGCCTTGGCTTCGCTCACACAACCCAGATGGCCCAGGCGGGAGACCAGCTTCTCTGAGCAGCTCAGCACCTCTGTCAGAACCTGCCATTTTTGTACCAGATTTTCACCTGGTACAAAGGAGAGAGACGAGACCACCGTCACTCAGTCACAGCCTGGATCCTCTGGAGGCAAAGCTGGCAGCCCCACCATCTGGCCTGTTCATTCCCACTGGGCCTCGCTCTCTTCCTCAGACTCACCATAGTCCAGAAATGGGGTCTCCACAGCCGCCTTCTGAATCGAGAGCACGTCACTGCCCAGGAGCAGGAGGATAATGCTTCGGAGGAGCTTATGGGAGTCGACGAGTGCAATCTCAGGCGTCTGCCAGCCTGTGCAGGGAGTGGCGGGGGGACAAGAAGGGAGATGATGCCGCCAGAACTGCCACCACCTTCACCTACTAAGATAGCAAATGCAAAACGTGCTGCCGCTGTTCTTCTGTGCCTAAGGCAGACAGAGCGAATCAATCACAGAACTCTTTCCCTCAGACCACGTGGGGCCTCAGAACCCTTGTTAGTATAGCATTCCAGCCAGGTACTAAGCAATCAATCAGGCGGCAGACAAACAGAGACTCATATGCTATCCCAGGCCTACTCTGTGCAGCCTCTCAGTGGGCTAGTCCACACAGTTGGGACAGCAGAGGGGACAAGGGCTTGAGAAGAGCTGAGAGTGGACGATCCACACCATTTGACCACAAAGGGCCATCATCCACCCTATTCTTTCACCTTGGGCACAGAGCTGCTCCCGCAGGGAGGCTGAGAGGCTGTCTGATGAGAGGCTGAGGTATGATGCCACCACCTGCAAGGCCTGGACACGCAGCAAGTACCAGGCCTTGGATGATCTCTGGAGGGCAGGGTCCCGAAGCACAGACAGCAACAGAGAGGCACCCTCAGCCACCTGGGAGACAGGGACGGCCAGAGAAGAGTGGTGAGTGAGGTCAGAGCAGCGATTCAGAGCTTAGGATGCCCCTAAAGATCATCTGGTCCAGCCCCTGCTTTTGAGAATGATAAAAGCTGTGGAGAAAACGGCAGCCTGAGAGGGCACAAGACGCAGACAAGTCACACAGTTAGGCTGTGAGAAAACTCAGGTTTTCTGCATCTCACTTGATTTCCAATTTGGGCTCCATTGCCTTCCTGGGATCAATGTCATCTCAGTCTCTAGTCACAGGACAGTGTGACTGAGGCAACTGGGAAAGAATAGAAAGGACAAGGCTGGGAAACAGCACTGCTTCTCACGGTCGGGAATACTCTTCCTAGCTCCAGGGAAATCTCAGAAGCCTGAAAAATATCCCGAAAATCCTAAAAATCCTTCCAATACCTGGGAACTTCAGGGGTTAAGAAAGTGAGAAATACCTTCTGGTGAACACAGTAGAGTTGACTTCGAAGTAGGTTACAGGTCAGCGAAAGGAGCAGGTACGTGTCAGTATTGTGATCCAGAAGCTTCAGGCTTGAGTCTGCCTCTTCCAGGTATAGCTAAGAAAACAATCATGGGATTCCTGAACATGCTGGTGAGGAAAGGCAGCCAGACTTTTCAAATTAAAGTGGATTAAAACACTTGCAAGTAAAATGCAGAACACCTCCAACTAAGTATTCAATTATTTCATATATTATAATCTACAACATGAGAGTTATTCAATCACTTGCTAAAATGTTCATTTAATATCTTTCAGTTAACCGCTATGTTAGAAAGACATAGCTGAATAAGGAATAAGCAAGACTTTCCACCCAATAGCTTGCAATGCAGTGGGGGTGCAGACACACCTGTGTAATCGTGACACAATGCCATTAGTGGTATGGGGACCCAGGGAAAGTAGGTGATTCTGCCCTTGAAGAAGAAGATGTATAAAATACTTCATGAGGGAGAGGACAATTGAGCTAGGCCTTGAAAAGAAAGTAGAAAAAAGGTGGGTGGAGGAGGTGTATTTAGGGTGGAGGGGCTAACAGAACCAAAGGGAGGGAGGCACATACAAGGCTCTAAAGTAACTGGCGTGGATGGACAGAAGTTCCATGGTGGGGAGTGGCAAGAAAAAGCATGAGCCAGGATATAGAAGGTGTGCAATACCAAGTAAAGTGTTTAGACAGTATCATCCTACAGGTAATGAAGAAACCAATGAAATCCTTTAAGCAGGAAAAAAGATGAGATCAGATCTGTGCCTTAAAAGATCATGTTAGGGGCGCCTGGGTGGCTCAGTCGGTTAAGCGGCCAACTTCGGCTCAGGTCATAATCTCGCGGTCCGTGAGTTCGAGCCCCGCGTCGGGCTCTGTGCTGACAGCTCGGAGCCTGGAGCCTGTTTCCGATTCTGTGTCTCCCTCTCTCTGACCCTCCCCTGTTCATGCTCTGTCTCTCCCTGTCTCAAAAATAAATAAAATGTTAAAAAAAAAAAAAAAAATTAAAAAAAAAAAAAAAAAAAAAAAGATGTTAGAAGACAAAAGGGGCCTCCCTGCTGGAGGCAGGGAGACCAGCTAGGTGGTGTTGGAGCAATCCTAAGTGAGTGGAGAAAGGGCGACTAGGGCAAATGGTGGGGAAATACAGGATTAGTGGTGTATTTCTGGTGCAGGATCTATAAGACTTAGGAAACAATGGTTTTGCAGTGAGAAGGAAAGACGCTTCCTCTTCCCACAGCTGCCTCCCAACCACTCCACACTTTACGACCCTCCAGCAGGATGTGGCAGTAGAAGGCAGGGAAGATGCCCCTTCAGTATCTTGTCTTCTCAGAGAAAAGATGGGTCACTAAAGCCAGGTCCCCCTGCAGCTCCGGGCTTGGCTGGCTGGGCACTCACCTGGGCGTAGCTGGGACAGCCGAGCATCAGGAGCAGCTGGCTGGCGTGGCAGGAGGAGCCGGCTGCCTTCGCGTGGTCCTCCAGTCTCTGGGAGACGATCCGTACGAGCAGGAGGACCTCCAGAGCCTGCAGGGGCTGGTCAGCCAGGAGCAGGAAGTTTACCCAGCTCCTGCTCGAACCTCCCTTTCTACCCTCTGCTCCTCAGCCCTTTGAGACCTTGGTCTGACTTCAGAGCCTGGATGAGGTGTGGCTACAGACAAGGCCACCACCTGCCATCCTCAAGAAGCCTGAGATAAGAGCAGAGAGGGAGCCTACCACCATCCAGCCTCCCGCGTGAAAGCTTAGGTACCAGTCAGCATCGACAGCTGGGAGTTACCGAAAGCTTACTATGGGCCAGGCACTGTGCTGAGAGGTTTACATCAGGGCAGGGGGATGGGCGAGACAGGCAAGAGGATCAAGAGGTACAAACTTCCAGTTATAAAATAAGTAAGTCGCGGGGCTGAAAAAGTACAGCACAGAGGGTACAGTCAATAACATTGTGATAATAATGTATGGTGACTTCCCTCACCATGGTGAGCACTGAGTAACGCACGCTATTGCCAAATCACTATGTTGCACGCCTAAAACTAATATAATATTGTGTGTCAACCATACTTCAATTCCTTTTAATGTTTACTTACTTTTGAGAGAGAGAAAGCCTGAGCAGGAGAGGGACAGAAAGAGAGAGGAGACAGAGGATCTGAAGCGGGCCCTGTGCTGACAGCAACGAGCCTGATGCGGGGCTCAAAGCCCTGAACTGTGAGATCATGACCTGAGCAGAAGTTGGGACGCTCAACCAACTGAGCCACCCAGTTGGTTCAAGCCCCACATGGGGTTCTGCGCTGATAGCACGGGGCCCGCTTGGGATTCTGTCTCCCTGTCTCTCTGCCCCTACCCTGCTTGCTCTTTCTCTCTCTCTCTCAAAATAAATAAAAATACACTTAAAAAAAAAAAGAATTCATAGATCTAAAAAAAAAAAAAAAAAATTGAAGGAACACCTGGCTGGTTCAGTGAGGGGGGCATACAAAGTTGTGAGTTTGAGCCCCACATTGTGTGTAGAGATTACTGAAAAATAAAATTTGAAGTGAAACTTCAAAAGTCATAATAAAAATATCAAATTGTCAAAAAGAGGGTGTTCATGTGCATCAGCTCTTTTAATCTTTCATAGTGACTCTAACCCCAATTTTACAGATGACTATAGACTAAGAGGCTTAAGACTCACGCAAGTTAAGTTGCTTGCCCAAATTCACATCACAGGTACGGGGGAGAGCCAAGACTCAGACCTAGCGCTGAGGCAGCTTCCCTCAATTCTCATGCTAGAAATATGGCCTAATGGCCACAGCAACAAAGATCTTTTTTATGTACCATGTTCTTTTTCGGAGGTTCCTAATGTGGGGTCCAGGGAAGAGCTTCAGGGAGTCTGTGAAATGTCCTGATGTTGCATGTAAAAATGTAAAATTAAACCTATAAGCATCTATGTATGTTTCAGAATATACACAGCTCAAATTACCTAAGAATTAATAATAACTATATCTGACATTTGAATATGCCACTTAAGGACACCATGAGGTAGTGCTATTACTGTCCTCATTTTAGACACAAGGAAACCTGGGCTTAGGAAGTTACGTCACTTGCCAAGGTGAGTTAAAATAAAGGACGAAGCTTGTATTTCAACTTAGGAAGCCTGGTGATAGAGGCCACAACAGGCTACATGGCTTCTTAGCAGATACACCGGCCAAAGAAGAGGAAAGAGTGGGCTTCTGGTGTGTGTTAACGCCCTGCCCCATTACCTTTGCCGTCAGCTGATAGAGGGCTGCTAGGGTCTGCAGTGAGGCTGCTGTCTGCTGGAGACACCGTACAGCGGGGGCTTGTGCCTTTGTAAGCACCTCCTTCCAAAGGGCCAGTGCTTGGTCCAGGCATTTGGACTGAGCTAGAAGTCAGAAGAAAGGGACCGGCCATTCTCTCAGTGTGGGCCATCTGGGGACAATGCAGCCTTCTTCGTAACGCCCTCTGCCCTCTGTGCCCACCTCCCACCCTACTTCCTTTCCCCTACCTGGGGTCCCCATTCTGCTCTTAGGAAGACACAGAGGAGACCCCATCTAGCACACTACATTCACAACCCTCACCAGCATCTGCAGCCAGGTTGAAGGCAATGTTACTGTATAGGAAACGATCTTCTTGGAGTTTATCTTCATAGTTCAGGTCATTGACTTCAAATTCCTCCAGGTTATTAGGGGCCTGGGCTCTCCGATCCCGCTCGATACCCTAGATGGGGCGGGGGGGGGGATCAGGATAAAAAACAGGGCTGGCACCAGCTTACTGTGGGCCTGGGGGAAATAATCCAGTTCTGCTGAGCCCCACAGAAGCCACACTTACTTCCTGCATTTTGGTCTCCAGGGTACAAATGTAGAACCATAGGAGGGCCTGTGCTTTATCATCCAGAAGCCGATCCTTGGCCTGGGTCTCAGGCCTCACAGACTCCAGAAGCTGTAGGGCTTCCTGGATAGCATCCAGGGCAGAGCTGAAGGGAGAGGATGGACTTAAGCTGGGCCCATGACGAGTACCTGCCATAGTGCCCTGGGAAGGACCTTTTGCAGGACAGCCGGCCCCACCCTTTGAATGAGGGCCCATGGCCACAAACTGAAGTGGGTGCTCAGGGACTTGGGAGAGGGAAACGGCCTCTGAAAAGGGTAAGACGACCTAGGGTGAGAAGCAAGAGTGGCCTCCCCAGCTATTCTTCCTCACCAGTTGGTCTGCTGGGCAAAGTCATGGTAGCAGAGCACCTGAGCCAGTTCCACCAGGTGGGTGGCTCGAGCCCAGGCCCCAGCCGGTGTCTCCTCAGGGCTCAGCTCCAGCAGGTCACAGATGACATTGAACCGTTCCTGCCCTGTGTCCGCTCGCACAGCCTTATAGGCCTGCAGCTCCTCCCTCAGCAGGAAGACCAGGGTCTCTGGGTCCCAGCCACTCAGGCTGTCTCGCAGAGTCCTAAGAGAAGGCAGGCCCAACGCCATGTCAGGGAGTCCGTGAAGCATGGAGCTTCTGCCCCGTGCCAAGGAGTCCCAGCCTTGGCTTGCTGAGAGGTCACTGACTTCCCCGTCGTTAAAGCAAGGGCATTGCCTGTCCCCACTGCTCCCCTATACCTAGCACAGTGACTGTCATATAGTAGGCATTTGATAAATAACAACGAACAGAGGAATCAGTGCCTTTTTTCAGACAGAAGGATACATGAGACCACCAGTACCAAAAGCTAGCCCTAGCCAGGGAGCAAACATGGTTGTCTCCCTCCCCGCCAACTCACCTCAGCTGTAGCTCCTTGTCTCCTGCTCTGGCTGCATCCATCTTGATCCGAACCCAGAAGGTGACAGGCTCAGCCATGTGTTGGGGGCCACAGGGCTGCAGGGCTGTCAGCCACAAAGTCACCATCTCACAACCCTGGGCCTGTTTACCCAGTTTCTTCAAACTCTCTCCATGCAGCCGGAAGCACCTGTGCAACTGACCATAGAAAGCAGAGACCAAACTAAAGAGAGGAACCACCGAGTCCGTAATAGTGGGGGAGTACATGCCACACAGGTACATACACCACCAGGTGGTCCGCCAGCCCCCAAGCCTGCCCCAAGGCAGAAGACACTAAAGCACTAAACACCCCAGGGGTTCTCAATCTGAGGCTTCAATCCACCCCACCCACATATTTATGTCCACAGCCCTAGAAACCCGTTTCTCCTCCTGTAACCCCTCTCTCACAAGTCGGCGTCTTCTCAGTCCGAAATGCCAGGCCATCCTTGACCTTCCCTCCGCACCCCACCCCCCCACCCCATCACAGCCAGTCACTTAACAAATTAATCCTGGGCTTCTTACACCCATTCCCTTCTTCCCATCCCGCAAGACGCTACTTCAGTTCAGATACCCACCCTTTCTGGCCCAGGCTACAAGAGCAGTGGGGGTGCCCACTGTTGTCCTGGTATCTTGTTCATTCACCATAGTGATGCCAGAGAAACTCAAAATGCCAAGATGATGTCATGCCTTCCTTTGAGAGGCTCATCTGCCTCACTCAAGATGAAAACCAAAGCCCTCTACAACCCGTCTCACCTGCCACTCCAGCCAACCCATCATTTCATGGGTCTCCTTGCGATGGTTCTCACTCTGGTTACTTAAAGGGCCTCCTCGGGGAACTTTTAAAATAACCAGATACGTGGGCTCTAGCACCAGGGATTCTGATGCAATCAGCTTGGGCCAGGCATCAGAATGAATTTTTTTAAGTACATTCAGGGGATTCTAACGTGCAACCAGGTTGAGAACCACCAGCTTGAACGTGGCTAAATATAAAAAGTGAGACCATAAAAAAAAAAAAAAAAAAAAAAAAAAAAAATAGTAATAGTACAAGTGAGGTGTGGAAGACACCGTCCCAGGTACGTGGCTCTTAACACGCTACTGCAGGGCAGGGTCCTGGCCAGGCCCTTTCATGCTACTCAGGCCTCCAACATAACCTCCCTTCCTGCCCTCGTACCTTCTCAGGAGGCACCTCAGGATAGGTGTCCGGCTTCACCAATCCCAGGTGCTGACAGAGGGGCTCAGAGATGGCACAGGCCTCGGCATACAACTTGTGACTATAGAAGCTGTAGGCCAAGTTACTGGTGTAAGAGGCTGTAAGTGAGAGAGAGAATAGTTGATAGCGGAAATAGTTCCCACTGCCGCTCTCCTGTTGGAGAGGCAGTAGAGAGAAGCTCAACCTGTGGCCGGCTCAGTAGCTTCCAGATCAGACAGGAAGCCTTACTGCTAGGGAATGAGATAGGGGCAGCTCTCCCCTACCTGCTCCAACTCAGCCCATGACATCCATTCCTACAAGGCACACCCACACCAGCGGCTCCTTTGCACTTGTTTTACAAGCGCAAGCTGAGTCTTCACTCCTACACAGGGCCCATTTCCTCACATGCCAATTTTTGCCTTCATCTTCCTCCGAAGGGCAGCATTTTGGGGTTAACGCTCTGGCCTATCCCTTATCTCCTCCTTCTCTCATTCCACGAAAGCCACACTAGGAGCCTCCTTGCTGTTTCTTGAACACGCCAGGATAGTTCCTGCCTTAGGGCCTTGGCCTTGACTGTTTCTTCTGCCAAGGATGTCCTTTCGCAGGTGTCTACATGGCCAACTTCATCACATCCTCCAAGTTTTGCTCATGTCACCCTCCCAAGCAGGCCTATCCTGACTCTATTTTAAGTGGTAACTTGCCCCCTCACCCACCCTGAACTCCTACTTCCCTTTCTTATCCTGCTCTATATTCCTTCCCCCCCACCCCCACATTTCTTATCACTTTCTAACATATTGATAATTCAATTATTCTGTTGCTTATTATCATTCTCCCCTAACCAGACTGTGGCTCCGTGAGGGCAGGGATCTTTGTTTCGTTTACTGATATACCCAAGTCCTCACAATAGTGCTTGGCACATGGTAGGTGCTCAATAGATATTTGTTGAATGAACAAAATTTGCCCTAAACTCTAGTTTATGCAGCTTTTTGGCTATCCACACAGATGGCTGGAAAAAATTAAGTCAGGCTTCAATATTCCGGGAAGAATTTTCAAACTAGTAATTTTTGTGACTGCTGATGATATTTTCATCTCAATGGGTAGGTTCAACTACTGAATATATAAATATGAAAAGTTCTGGGGCACCTGGGTGGCTCAGTTGGTTGGGCATCTGACTTCGGCTCAGGTCATGATCTTGCAGTCTGTGAGTTCAAGCCCCATGTGGGGCTCTGCGCTGACAGCTCAGAGCCTGGAGCCTGCTTCAGATTCTGTCTCTCTCTCTCTCTCTCTCCCCCATCCCCTGCTCTCACTGTGTGTGTGTGTGTCTCAAAAATAAAAGAAAAACATAAAAAAAAGAAAAAGAAAAAAAAAGTTCTCCAAAACTTTTCAGTGACTGAACTCATTGGGTTTGTATAATTTAATGGGGCCATCCTTTTTATAAACTGAAGGGAAAACGTATCATAAAATACAAAAATAGACAAAACTAAAGTATGCCGTTAGGATAATGGTTGCTTTGAGGAGGGGGGTTACTAGGAGGGGGGCAGAAGGAGGGGTTTCCCCAAGGTCTAAATCATGCTCTTACTTGACCTAGACGTTGGCTAAAAAGTATGTTCACTTTGTACTTTGTACTTTTCTGTATGCACGTTTCAACTGAAAGGGTGTGGAGAAGTATATATGCAAATTTATTTATACATAGTACATCTCCAGAATGATACGTAAGAAATTGATCGTATTAGTTGTCTCAGTAGAGGGGAACTTTGTGACCAGGATTAGGAGAGAGAGACTTTAGACTACATGCCTTTATGCGCAATTTGATTGTTGAAGCATTTTTACCTGGTTTCTAAAAAAAAATTTTAAGTTATAAATATTCTTTAAAACTTGGGGTGCCTGGGTGGCTCAGTGGGTTAAGTGTCTGACTTCGGCTTAGGTCATGATCTCATGGTTCGTGGGTTCGAGCCCCATGTCGGGCTCTGTGCTGACAGCTCAGAGCCTGGAGCCTGCTTCGGATTCTGTGTGTCTCCCTCTTTCTCTGATTCTCTCTCTCAAAAGTAAAAATAAGCATTAAAAGTAAACATTAAAAAAAATAAAACTTATAGAAAGGTCATAGGGGCACCTGGGTGGCTCAGTTGGTTAAGCATCCGACTTTGGCTCAGGTCATGATCTCGTGGTTTGTGAGTTCAAGCCCCACATTGGTCTCTGTGCTGACAGCTCAGAGCCTGGAGCCTGCTTCGGATTCTGTGTCTCCCTCTCTCTCTGCCCCTCCCCTGCTTGCACTCTGTCTCTCTCTCAAAAATAAATAATAAAAAAACATTTAAAAAAAAAAAGGTCATAAAGTTGCATATCAGGTACAAACATTTTCATGAAAGAAACACCAAATCATGTTTCAAAGTCAATGACAAAAAACTTGTGTCTGCTATCATAAGTTAGCCTTATCACTTCTCTACTACTATAAAAGTTTTTTTTTTTAATTTTTTAACGTTTTATTTATTTTTGAGACAGAGAGAGACAGAGCATGAACGGGGGAGGGTCAGAGAGAGGGAGACACAGAATCTGAAACAGGCTCCAGGCTCTGAGCTGTCAGCACAGAGCCTGACGCGGGGCTCGAACTCACGGACCGTGAGATCATGACCTGAGCCGAAGTCGGCCGCTTAACCAACTGAGCCACCCAGGCGCCCCTATAAATGTTTAAAAAAATGTTTTTTAATGTTTTATTTATTTTTGTGAGAGACAGAGAGACAGAGTACAAGCGGCGGGGGTGGGGGGCAGCAGGCAGAGAGAGAGGGAGACAGAATCCACGAAGCAGACTCCAGGTTCTGAGCTGTCAGCACAGAGCCCAACATGGGGCTCGAACCCATGAACACGAGATCATGACCTGAGCCAAAGGTGGACGCTTAACCAACTGAGCACCCAGGCACCCCTGTAAATGTTTATAAGTACAAGTGATGAGGGTCACTTAAGAACATTTTTTTCACTGCCTCCTTAAACCATAAGGAGCCCCCAAGGTGGTCAGAACCATCCAGCAAGTGCTATTTGTCTGCCTAGTGAGTGATGACCTTCCCCCCTGCATCTGGGCCCCAGGGCACTAACCAGTCATGCCCAGGTAGTCAGTCAGCTCTTGGCCTGACAGGCTCTGTAAGGCCTCCAGCATCCAGACCACAGTAGATATGCAACTTTCCACCAGCTGGGCCAGGTCAGCCAAATCAGCTACCTAAAGGGACAAGAAGGTCTTGAGAGTGAGAAGAGACATAATAGGTCCAAGGTGACATCTACCCCACCCCAAACCCAAAGCAACTCCAAAGCTCTACCAGGGCAGTCCAGCAACCCCAGACCCCAGGACCTGTCCAGGTCTTTTGATTCCCAGACTGTACCTGACAGCTTTGCGCAAAGTCATAAACCACCACAGTGTAGAGGTGAAGTCCCTGAAAGTGCATCTGAACCAGAGACTGCTGCTGCTTGGAGGAATCCCCACAGACCTGAGGAAGGAAGGGGAAGGTTGGGTTGAGAGGCAGAGATACAGGATGAGCTCCAAACTGAAGACTGGTCCAGAGTCCTGGAGAGCTGACTCAGCCCAGGGAGTAGGACGAAGGGCATTAGGAGGGGCCATGGCCCTCCCAGAGTAGACTAGGCTGCTGGTGGCTGCACTAGGCATAATCCAGAGAGCAGCTGACTGAGGAGGGAGCCAGGGCTTCCAGATCTTACCAAAGACCTTAGCCTGATAGTCTGCAGAACCACATTCCCACCCTACCTCTAGGTTCTTAACTCACACCATCCTGCAGCTGCCGGATGAGAGAGCAGTACCCGCCAAGAAAAGCAAAGAGGCCCAGAACAGCATCCAGTCCATAGCGTCTCTTGATGCCTCGCTCCAGTCCTGAGAGGAAGAACTGACAGCTGTCACATAATGCCCGCAATGGGGGTGATGGTGCCTCCACACTGCTGTTCAGGACAGCTGATGCCTTGATCAGAAGCTCGGCCAGTGCCTGGGATCCTCCCTCCCCAGCCTGTAGCAGTTCAACTCCAAGTTGGCATAACTGGAGGCTGGGGGCCAGACTGGTGTTCCTTAGGTAATCATGGGTCTTCTCCACTACTCTCGTGGCCTTGGCATGGTGGCCACTCCAGCAGAGGCGACGGCAACGTTCCAGGGTGAGTTCCAAGAGACAGAGGGCCCTCTGGGGAGAAAGAGGACCAGGAGAACCCCCTCCCTCACCCACCAAAACTTTGATCACATGCCTGGAGAGCAGGTCATCTAGGAAATCAGCATCGGCTTCATTCAGACTGTGCCCAGTGGCATCAAATAGCTGATGGGCAGCTACCACTCGACAGGCTGTTGGAGAAGCAAAGTGGGGAACCTCACAAGGGGTACTTTCATCCTCCAAGAGTACAAGAAAGCTCAAGGCCTTCAGCCGAGTTGATAATGCAGCTCGCCGCTCCTCCAGGGTTTCTGCTGCCTTCCAAAGCAGAGAAAAGCTGCCTCGCACCACAGCATCATAGTCCTGGGGAGCAGTTTGGCGAGAGCAATGCACCAAACAGGCATGAAGGGGTTTTGCGAATCGGAGTGTGGCCTCTGGGATTCCCTGTGTGGCAATGTTCCGCAAAAAGATGAAGAGAATTCGTTCCAGGTACAGGGGTGGGCGCTGGGGGGTAGACATCAAGTAGCCATTGTAAGCCAGCTCCGCCAGTTCCAGCAGGCTCTCCAGGTGCCTAGGGCAAGCCAGCTTGGCAGTCAGCTGCTGGTTGCAAGCCCTCAAGATGGCATCACAAGCTTGTCTCCTCTCGGCATCAGATCGGCAGCTGGATGAACCAGCTGGAAGCTTGGACAGGAACTCCTAAGAGGAGAGGAAGATGTGATTGGGACCACCAAAGTAGGGAAAGATAACTAGAAAGGGGGCTTCTCAGGAGAGGATCCCCTATTAGCCTATCTCTTCATATAAGACAAAAACCCCCAGCTCATCTTGGAAAGCCAGGTGTATCCAGAGCCAGACACAATCCTACCTTCAAGTCAGGCAGCAACTCTTCAGCTTCCTTCACGCTGCTTAGCAAGGTCCCAAAGTTGATTCCTTTGAAGCTCCTCATGGCGTTGGAGGGCTAGGGAAAAGGAGAAGGATTAGAGTAGGCGGAGAAGATTCATAATGGAGGGCAGGAGAAGGGCTTGAAGGCTGCAGAAGTGAGGGGCGGTGGGGGGGGGGGTGGTGTTTGCAAAGAATCCCATGAGAAATCCTATCGGGAGGGGCGCCTGGCTGGCTCAGTCATTGGAGCTGTGGGATTCTTGATCTCCGGGTCGTCACTTCCAGTTCCACTTTGTAGAGATTACGAGATTACAAGAAAAGGGAAGGGAAGGGAAGGTAAAGGGAAGGTAAAGGGAAGGGAAGGGAAGGAGAAAGAAAGAAAAACAGACAGACAGAAAGAAAGAAACCCTATTCGGGAAAAACGCCCATGTCAGGACAGCAGGCTCCCGTTATAAACGGACGCTTCTGCTTCTCCTTCCTCTCGGGGGATCCGGAGCCTCACTACCCATTCCACCACCCCAACGCTCCATACCGGGAGGCCTCCACTGAGTTCGGAGCTCACCAGGACATCCGGAGGTCTCCCAACCTTCCTTCGCAGAGCCGCCCCTCCCCTCAAGTCAGCGCCGGGACCCCACCTCACCTTGGCACGTACACACGTTCACGAGTTCCTCTGGGCTTTATCGCCCCAGAGGTCGCCTCCCCACCAGGTCCAGGACTTACTCGCCAGAAGAAGAGCTCTGCAAAAACCCAAGACTCAACCTTCGTTTTTCGCGCCAGCCCCCCCTTTCAAATATCTCCAGCGACCAATGAGCGAGAGCTTTGTAACGCCGGCGTGCCGCGCGGCACAGTGGGAGTTGTAGTCTACCCGCCGCGCCGCACCATCACGTGATACCAGCGGCGGGGTCGAGCTGCTGTGGGCGTTAAGGCCTCTTGGGGGCGCGGGTTTCCCCATTTACGGCAAGACGGAGATCCTTAGCTACCCGTTGCTTAGTCGCTATCGGGAGAGCCAGGCCTCTGCCTCCTTCTCCCCTTTATCTTCAGCGCTCAGAGTTTAAATTTCAAGAGAAGAGAAATAGGGTAGACAACAAAAAGAACTTACTTGGAAACTCACGCGGTTTGGGTTACTGGGAAAATAGGGCGTAGCCTTTCCTGGAGTTCTTTAAAAATGTAATTTTCTGAGGGCACTGACAGGAGTACCATGACTTCCAGCCCTCCCTCTCTCTCTCTTTCTTTCTCTCTCTCTCTCTCTCCCTCCCTCGGCCTTCCAACCTTGATCTTTTTTTTTTTTAAACGTTTTATTTATTTTTGAGACAGAGAGAGACAGAGCATGAACGGGGGAGGGGCAGAGAGAGAGGGAGACACAGAATCGGAAGCAGGCTCCAGACTCTGAGCCATCAGCCCAGAGCCGGACCGCGAGATCGTGACCTGAGCTGAAGTCGGATGCTTAACCGACTGAGCCACCCAGGCGCCCCCAACCTTGCTCTTTACATAAACGGCATCAACTGGATTGTATGAGGAAGACAGAGGATCTAATGCTCCTTGATGGGGTGTAGAGGGTAGAGGGGAGGGTTAAGGGAAGAACCAGGAAAACTCACTTCACTGGGATATTTCACAGTCATTAATGGCTTAACGTTTGCTAAGTACTAACTACATCCCCAAACGTGCAGATTCAATTGGTTCTGTTTCTCTTTCCTTCCTCCACCAAAGAATTCAGTTCAAAATTCTGGTCTTCCAGTTAGCTTTTCCCTGATGAATTCTATTGGATAACTCATCTTTATCTATCTCCTTTCTCTTTCTTCTTCTTTTTCTTTCTTAATTTCTTTTTCTCTTTCTTTCTTTCTTTCTTTCTTTCTTTCTTTCTTTCTTTCTTTCTTTCTTTCTTTCTTTTTCTAGGTGTTATTTATGTAAGTAATCTCTACACCCAGTGCAGGGTTCAAACTCAGGACACTGAGATCAAGAGTGGCATCTTCTTCTGACTGAGCCAGCGAGGTGCCCTTATCATCATCGTCTTTCTTCATCATCATCCACCTCTTTTAGGAGCTGAGATTCTAGCAGAGACTATTTTTAAAAACAAAGACAAGAACGAGAACATCTCCAAAGAATCTCAGTGTTGGAATGATAATATTAATGTAGGTGCTAAGTATATGTTGTAGACATTACATACATATCTCTTGTAGGGTAGAGGACCCAACAGAGGTGTTTGTAAATGATCAGTGAACGTATCAACTCTCATACTGCTCATTTCCTCTTGCTTACATCTTAGCAATCACTACTCATTTATTTACATGTTGTGTAGCAAGTGTTGTAGAACTATTTTCCTGTGTTTTGTTACATCTACTTGATTCTAAACTCAAGGGGAGAGAATTTGTCCTTTTTATTCTTCTATATATCTATATCTATATATATCTATAATTATATATATCTATAATTATATATATATCTATATCTATCTATCTATCTATCTATCTATCTATCTATATATCTTTTTTAAAGTTTATTTTGAGGGGCGCCTGGGTGGCGCAGTCGGTTAAGCGTCCGACTTCAGCCAGGTCACGATCTCGCGGTCCGTGAGTTCGAGCCCCGCGTCAGGCTCTGGGCTGATGGCTCGGAGCCTGGAGCCTGTTTCCGATTCTGTGTCTCCCTCTCTCTCTGCCCCTCCCCCGTTCATGCTCTGTCTCTCTCTGTCCCAAAAATAAATAAAAAACGTTGAAAAAAAAAAAAAAATTAAAAAAAAAAAAAAAAAAAAAAGTTTATTTTGAGAGAGAGAGCACGAGAGAGGGGCATAGAGAGAGGGAGAGAGAATCCCAGGCAGGCTCCATGCACTGTCAGCGCAAAGCCCAGTGTGGGGCTCGAACTCACAAACCATGAGATCATTACCTGAGCCAAAGTTGGATGCTTAACCCACTGAGCCATCCAGGCCGCCTCCTCTTCTTTTTAAAAAAAATTTTTTGGGGGGGGGCGCCGGGGTGGCTCAGTCAGTTAAGCGTCTGACTTTACCTCAGGTCATGATCTCACACTCCGTGAGTTCAAGCCCCACGTCTGGGCTCTGTGCTGACAGCTCAGAGCCTGGAGCCTGCTTCAGATTCTGTGTCTCCCTCTCTCTCTGCCCCTACCCTGCTCATGTTCTGTCTCTCTCTGTCTCAAAAATAAATAAAAACATTCAAAAAATTTTTTTCAAAAAAAATTTTTTTTTTTTTGAGAGAGAGAGAGAGAGAGAGAGAGAGAGAGAGCAAGCTCACACCCCTGCACAAGCCAGGGAGGAGCAGAGGGAGAAAGAGAATCTGAAGCAGGCTCCACATTCAACTCAGAGCCCGATGCAAAGCTCAATCCTATGACCTTGGGATCATGACCTAAGCCAAAATCAGGAGTCAGATGCTCACCTGGTGTCAGAAGGCACCCTTCTTTTTTTTTTAATGTTTATTTTTAGAGAGAGAGAGTGTGGCACTTGTGAGCAGGGGAGGGGCAAAGAAAGAGAGAGAGAGAAAATCCCAAGCAGGCTCCACACTGTCAGCACAGAGCTTGACTCGGGGCTCAATCTCACGAACGATGAGATAATGACCTGAGCCGAAATCAAGAGTTGGGTGCTTAACTGACTATGCCACACAGGCACCCCTTTTTATTCCTCATCTACTTCTTACAAGAAATAGGAAGTTCCTGAAGTATTAAGAGATTGATAAATTCTGACCATTTATGAACCTTAGTCACAAATTTCAATCCCTCATTTGAATGCCCAGCTTCTAAAGAGAAAGCACAGGATAGTGGAAAGCACTTTGAGTCTAGACAGAGAAACTGGATTCTAGTCCCAGTTCATTGTATTATTAATCTGTGAAACGGGGATAGAAGCATCAAGCCTCACTACTTCCCAGGGGTTCTGCCAGCCTCAAATAGAATAGCCTTGAAATGATTTCCAAAGGCCCTAACAATGTTACATAGACATTTTATATGTATTGCCATATAAAGATGTCAGAGATATATGGATGACTGTTATAGTCTTCCTGAGGATTTCAATGGTTTTAAAGAGTGAAAAACGAGATTACTGTTAGGTAAAAAAAGGTTGCAGAACAGCATGATTCAACACGTTGATTCAATTTTTATTAAAAGACAAAACAAAAACCAACTGGGGCACCTGACTGGTTCAATCGGTAGAACATGGGACTCTTGATCTCAAGGTCATGAGTTTAAGCCCCATGTTGGGCATAGAGTTTACTTTAAAAAAACCAAACAGCATTCGAATCTTGGTTTCGGTTCAGGTTGTGATCTCACGGTTTATGAGTTTGAGCCCCATGTGGGGCTCAGCACTGACAGTGCGGAGCCTGCTTGGGATTCTCTCTCTCTCTCTCTGCTCCTCCCCGACTCTCCCTCTCAAAATAAACAAATAAACTTTGAAAAACAAATGGGGCCCTACCCATTTATAAAAAAAATAAAAAATGACAAACCCCAACTAATATTAAATCTGTGGATTAGACTCCAAACAGCGGTATGAAGAGTGGGATTTAGGGAGCCTCTCCCTCTCTCTCCATATATATGTATATATACAAAATGCATATACATATGTATTTGCATTTGATGATCTTACAATGAGCTCATTTATTGTAAAAACACACACACACACACCTTAAAGCAAACATGAAGTATTTTTACATTAGATCTAATCCCAAGCATGACAAATTTTTGTTTGATAATTCTCTTCTGTGGTTCTGTGAGGAAGTGGTGGCAAAAAATAATAAAAGGGACGGAGAGAACCACAGGGTTGGGGTTAGGGGAACAGTGATGGGGAGTGGAACCTAGACGTAGCCAAAGGGCCATGGCCATTAGCTGGGAAAAGCTCCCCCTCTCCCTGAGCAGGGACTGAATTTCCAGGAAGAGATAGTCCTCCAGGTCTCAGAACCCAGTGCTGACCTCATGTTCCAATTCTCCTGCCTTCTTGTCCACTGGCTCCTGGTTCCTTGGGATGTTTCTGCTCTCCTCAGGATCACTTCAAAGTTCCAAATCAAATAATCATGTGTCCAGCTGGAGGGGAAGTCAGAAAATCAGGAGCCTCTTAGTGAAAGATAGTGGTGTGTATCGAGTCTGACACCAAGCTGACCTTCCCACTTGAGGAAGAGGAAATGAGTTCAAGTGGAACACACTGACACCCTACTCAGCTGCTCACATACCCCAGAGCAGAAGGCCTCTCAATTGCTTGATGCTTCCATCTGGGCCGGGACCAAGGATAAACACTTCTGGGAATCACCCAGCCACTGGGATGCGTTGGAAAGTTCTATACCCCCATTACAGCCCTATCCATTCATTCTCACACCCAAATCTGGTTCAGCTCAGCTGGATTGGAAGAGTTTTAAAATAAAACATAAAAGCAAACACCACTGTAGTGCTTACACTGTGGGCCAAGTGCCGTTCCAAGCCCTTATATACAATAATGTTTTTAATCCTCAAAAGAGCCCTATGGGGGTAGGAATGACTCTATCATCCCTATTTTACAGATGAGAAAACTAAGGCACACATTTGAACCCAGGCAGTCAGGCTCTGGCACCATCCTCTTAACCAGTTCCCTACGCTGCCCCTCAGCAGAGCATCAAAAGCAGTGTTTTGCAGGCAGTGCGCACCTGGTGAATCCATCCCTCCTTTGACTTAGATGGGCAGATACCAAAAAGTGGACCGGATGGCCAAGGCTAAACACTCCCGGTCGCTTGCCCGTCTCCCAAGACAGGGCTTGGGATGAGGGAGCCAGGCTAGAGGGGGAAAGGCAGGGGACACAGGCAGTCCATGGCATAGAGGAGGCACTGGGCAGGCAGCAAGAAGCAGTTTGGCTTTGGTTTTGCCATTCACGTGCTACGTGCTCTTCAAGTGGACTTCCCTCGTGCGTAAAAAATGTTTTTTACCAGCACCTTTGGAGAAAGCTCAACGGGGACAAAACTAGGAACCTCATTAGTAGGTCTCCTCTTCCTCCTTATTTCCTGATCACTTAGGAATGTGAGACCTCCTCGTGCTTCCATCAGTAAAAAAAATTACTATCCAAAACAACCAATCATTGACTAGGCTCTGGATTCTAGTCTCGTAGACTTCCCAAATGGGCAGCTCTTAAAAAGCCAGGTTGGGCTAGCCTGTTTCCTCTCCAGATACATACTAAGCACAGCCACGGGCAAAGCACCCACTGGTGTGTATATATGGAGGACACGAAGGCAAGTAAGCCACAACTTGTGCCTGTCCTCAAGGAGACCATACTACGGTGGAGAGGGACGGAAAGTCTACAAATACCTATCAAATATATGTAGGCCCAGCTCAACAGGGCAGAAAGAGGAAGTGGAGTTTTGCAAGAGATTCTGTCTTTGCTTCAAGATAGGGGACGGAAAAGATATGTTTTTCTGTACCTAACCTCTGTTCCCTGCAGTCTGGGTGAGGGAACTTGTTTTTTCTTCTTCTTCTTTACCGAACAGGGACCTGAGACCACCACCCATTCCTCCCCCCTCAGCCTCACCCTGCAGAAGCCCATCTATGCCGAATTCCTACAGCACCAGCTGATGTTATCTCTCTGCACAGGTCGGAACTTGCAGGTCTTGGTCCATCTTGCATCTTCCTGTCTGGAACACAGTCTGGGACCCAGGGACATATTATCAATCCCTTTCCAAAACGGGTGGGTCCCCCATGCCCGGCTCAAGCACATTCCAGGACATAACCTTGAGCCTACCCTCCCTTCATCCCCACCTTTTTAAAAGCTGGCTCTGCTTCCTCTGAGAAGCCTGGGTTTTGGTGGGAGGAGGAAAGGCAGATACCATCAGGTGAGGCAGGGAGGGGCCCACCAAACTGGTGTTCCCACTGGTACTGTTTCCTGCCCTGATGGCTTCCTCACCCTCACTCAGGCTGGGTGGGGAAGAGTCAGGTACAGACAAGATGTCCCAGTCCCTCAGCCATTCACTGTTCTCTCCCCTTGGCATGCCCTTCACTTAGGTTGCATGCAAGGATACAGGACAGAGGACCTGGTGAGCCCCAGTGGTTCTGGACAAATGGTGCATTCTGCCAGGTAGCGTACACAGGCTGAGCTCCAAGTTGTTTCTGCAGGAAGGTCCCAGATTGTCCCAAGGGGGTGGTCATAGAAGCAACTCAAACCTCTGGAATCTTTGTTCAGTGATGTGGGCACTCACCCCACATCCTCCAGACACGGTCTCACCCTGGATGTGGAGCAAGGGTCTTGCTGGGCAACTAGAAAGGGTACCTGTCTCCAGGGCAACACGATCTAGATCTAGAGGCCTCAAGCATTTCCCACCCATTTCTGCTATGAGGCAATGCTACGGCTCTCAGTTTAAACTGGAGACAGTCTTAGAGAGGCTAGAAATACAAATACCGTCTGCTGGCAACCCCATCTCTATCCTCAAACTCTCCAGCTGCCTACTCACCAGAAACTACTGACGTGGGTACAGGTGAGGGTAAGTGAATCTAATCAATGATCAATTAAGAGTGTTTATTTTTAAATGGAAAGGGAGTAACACAGAGGCAACTTCTGGCATCTTCCTTCCAAGCCATCACCCCCACGTGCTCTCCAGCTCAAAGCACTGGCAGGAGGGGCCCCGGGACAGGCTGAGGGCCCAGACAGCTGCGAAGTCAGTCACAGAGAGATCTGTACAATTCTAGAGAGGTGGGATTCAAGAGTCCTTCCCAGCCTCCTCGTCCTGGAGCAGGGCTAGAGCTCAGGGGCATAGGGCTCTCCGGTGGGCGAGGGCACTCGCAGCTCAGCATTGTGCCTTACCACGGTGAAGAGCCCCACCACCGCTAGCAGGGCCATCACCATGACGGCAGAGCAGATGCTGAACATGTTCCGAGTGCCCGTTTTGTGATCGCTGTCATGGAGGACTAGGAGCCCCAGGCAGGCCAGTAAGTGCAAGGGCACCCGGAACCAGTTGAGTACGCCAGCTTGCTCTGTCTCAGGGATCACCTTTCTCCGCAGGAAGCTCATGCTGGGAAAGTATAGCCCGCAGGCCAATTCGATAAGTAGGAAGGCTATGAAGGACTCCACTGGATTCTCCTGGCCTGGGCTGGTGGAGAAAGTCAACATGAAAAGGGAGAAGACGACGATGAGGACTGCAAGGGAGAGTAGGTGCATGGGCTGAAGGTGGTACCTCTTGGAGGTAGCGATGCGGTACAGGGAAGAGCCAAGCAGGCTGGCTGCCATGAAACTGGAGAAGACGATGCCCAGCGGGGCCCCATGTGGGTCCAGCACAGGTGTCCAGAGGAAGACAAAGATGAAGATGACACTCTCAAACAGGGCTTGTATGGTGCCTAGCAGTAGCACGCGGCGGTCTGACAGGAGACAGCGTAGGCCTCCGGCACAAGTCCTTGAAAAGGCACGCTGCCGATCATAGTTCTCTCCCCAGTTATGAAGGGCCAAGGCCCCAGCCAGAGCCAAAAGAGGGATGGCAGCCACGAAGGGCGCTACAGGCCCCAGCCCCATCCAGCAGGCCACAGCCTCAGCTGCCACGCCTGCCACTACAGCCAGCACATGGTTCCAGAAGGCAGCTCGGGCAAAGGTAGCTGGGATCCACTCAGCAGGGAAGTCATGGCGCTCCACGTGTTCATGGATGTACCAAGCCTCAAAGGCAGAGAAGAGCAGGGCGGTGGACAGCCCACCAAGTGCTCGGCCCATCAGCAGCACAAAGTAGTCCCAAGAGAGTTTGGTTAAGCAGCATAGAGAGTAAGTGAGGGAGAAGAGGACACAAGACTTCTTGCGACCCAGCCAATCCACAAGGGAGGAGGCCACCAGTCCAAAAAGGACTGTGGAGGCAAGGCCACAGACATAGAGGATGGCAATCTGACCCTCCAGGAAGTGGTAATGCTGATACAGTTTATAGAGGTAGGGGGCCTGGAGCCAGTCAGCTGCCAGGGCCAGGAAGTAGACCTGATAGAAGTCCAGTTGAAACCGAAGGAAGGAGGGGTTGCTGCAGGCCCTTCCAGGGGGCTTAGCCTGGCATCTTGACAATTCCAATCCTAGGCAGGAGGCCAGGAGGACCACAAAGGCAAGGTAGGCAGTCACCAGCATGGCGGGCCCCCGGACGACCTAGAGAAGGAGGGGTGGGGGTGGGGTTAGAGTCACATCCATTGCCCAGGTAGCACTGTCAAGGGGCTGGGTGTCTAAGCAGAAGGCAGTTCCACCCAACCCCCCCCCTGCCAACTGCATTTCCCCACCCCTCAACTCCACTCCTCTAGAGCTCAGACCGGAGGGACCAGTTGGGTGGGTGGGAGGAGTGGCCCGCCAGAGCCGTCTCCTAGGACACGGTGGGGCAAGGAGGGGTAAGAGGAGAGGGGAGAAGACTGAGCACTCGCCCCACCCTTGCCTGGCATAGCAAAGAGGGAGTCCCTTCAATACAATAATTCCGGCCCCACGAGTTAAAGGGATGCTGCCCTCTTCTTCCACGACAGCTTCTGCATACTTCTATTACCTCCCATTCCCTCTGGAGAGCTCGTTTTAGCCCTCAAAGTCTTTCCATCTGTCCAGGGCATCCCTCCCGCCCGCGCAGGCCTCCCGATTTGCTTCAGGGTCACGCGCGTGCATCTCGGGTTCCCCCTCCTCCAGGTCTTAGGCAACCCCCTGCGCCCCCTAGCCCCCGCCCAGCGCCCCGTCGCCGCCACACCCACTCGCGCCTCGCCCAGACCCCGTCTCACCTGCTGCCCCGGTCTACGGGGACGCCCCGGACACGTCCGGCTCCAGGCCGCCCGGACGCCCTGCCCGCTCTACCTCCGGCTCCGGTTCGGGTTCCAGCAGCTTGCCCGCCTCTCAGCCTGCTTCCGGGAGCCGGGTAGGCCTCTGGCCGCCGCCATGATAGCCCCCTCACGTGACGGGGCGCGGCGCTCAAGCTCCGCCCCTGCTCCGCCTTCTGCCCCCCCCCAACCTCTGCTAGGAGCCCAACTCTCGACGCCCGCAGTAAAGAGCAGAGGCAGTAGTAGTTGCTACTGTCGCTCCTGCCCCCTTCGCTGTTTTCCCGTGACACCCGCTTCTTCGACTCCCGGGTGACTGTGGGGCCGCCCTGAAATAAGGATCCATTTTTTCTCTCCCTCCGCAACATGGAGAATGCCCGCAGTCCCGCAGACTCGCGGGCTGGCGCTTCCTAAGAAATGTCGCTACCCCGAGCCGAGCCGGCTCCTCGGTTTCCCTCTTTCTCACAGTAGCGACCGCCAGGCCCGACGTCAGTATGGCCCAGACACCTGAGGGAGGCAGTGTGGTGTAAAGGACTTTGGACTCGGGCTTGCAGCCGGGCTAAGGCTCAAATAGCACCCCTGTCACTTACCACTGCGTGGCCTCGGGCAAGCCACATTACTTCTCAGTGTCCCAATTCCTTTGTCTGCAGTCACAGGAGAGCAGTGCACAAATTGAAAAGGCTCAAGTTCAGCCTTGGTGCTGAACGCCCACCTTCTGCCACTTACCTAAGCTGTGTTACATTGGAAAGATTATTTAACCCGTCTCCTGTCCTACTGTTATTTCCAGTGGCTTCCCATCTCATTAACTGTAAAAGTCAGAATCTTTATAATGACCTACAAAACCTTCTATCCTCTGTTCCTCTGCTACTTCTCTGATTTCATCTACAATTCTCCCTTTAGAGTCTTTCTACTCCGTCTATACTGGCTACCTCCCAGGCCTTTGCACACTGTGGCCTGCAAGGTTCTGGTTCTTCTCCCAAATACCCACATGGTTCCCTCCCTCGGCCTCTCCAGTTCTCTGTTCACATGTCACCTTATCAGGCCTTCCTGAGCCATCCTGCTTAAAATAGCAACACCACCACATCCACCACAGCAATCCTTCCAGCCTCTATTCACCTTTGCTGCATTTTCCCCATACTTCACACCATCTGGCACACTATGTGTTTTACTGATTTACTGTCTCTTCTCCTTACAAATTTTTATCTATTTGTTCACTTGTATTCTCAGTAGTTAAAACAGTTATTGGGGAGGTGCCTGGCTGGCTCATCTGGAAGAACATGTGGTCGTGAGTTTGAGCCCCAAGTTGGGTGTAGAGATTACTATAAAAAAGAAATAAAGTGGGGCTCCTGAGTGGCTCAGCTGGTTAAGCGTCCGACTTCGGCTCACGTCATGATCTCACGGTTTGTCGGTTTGAGCCCCAGGTCGGGCTCTGTGCTGACAGCTCAGAGCCTGGAGCCTGCTTCGGATTCTGTATCTCTATCTCTCTCCCTGCCCCTCCCTCTCCTGCACGCTGTCTCTTTCTCAAAAATAAATAAACATTAAAAAAATTAAGAAAGTTAAGAAACAGTTATTGGTAAGTACAAAGGATTCAGTAAATATTTGATGACTGAATAAGTTAATCCAGATAAGTTACTCTAAAAAGTATTGGCCCATATTAGCTGGTAACAGTCATCAAACAGTTATCATGTACCTAAGCTCTGTTTTAAGAATTCCTGGGCTGTCTGCTGCAGATGAATTATTTAACTGTCACAAACAACCCATGAGGTAGGTACTATTATTATCCTTGAGAGTTGGCAAGGTTAAATAATGTGCCCAGAGTCATGTGATAAGAGGTAGGGTTAGAACTGGGACCCAGATCTTTCCAATTCCACACTCATAGTTTCTGAGAAGATTAAATGAGTTCACTCACTTGCACAGGTGATTGGCAAGTGTTGGTTTCCTTTATACTAAAGTTTGGAGGGTAGAGGGTGGGAGAGTCTGGGATCATATCTTGAGAAATACTTTCTTACGATAAGGTAAACAGCAAAGATTTATATCTACAAGTTCCAAAGTGCCTTTATTCCTAACTGGCACCCTCCTACAGAGGGTGGTTCCCACAGGGAACCCAGGGCTTCCCCCATGGGCTTCCCAGGGGAAGTGGTTCCCATGCATTCATCTAGAAACACAAAGCCTCAAAAACCATGATTTCTCCAAGGTCATTCAGTGAGTGAGGGCAAAGGCAACCCAAATGCTCTCCATCCCATTCCCGGACTGAAGCTCCTTGGACTCATGTCACCCATTTCTTTTGGGGGTGGAGGTCATCCTGAATGAAGGCAGGAATGGGACAGGATGGCCTTGAATTCCTGGCCTTCTGTTTTCCAGGAGGGAGGCCAGTTTTCCCCCATTGTTGAATCGCATTTTGCTCAGAAGCACCTGGCAGAAAGAGACTTACAGCAAGATTACATTATTTTGGATTATTTTTGTTTATTGTGGGACATATTAAAAATATGTTTAGTCTTTTTTAAATGTTTTTTATTGATTTTTGAAAGAGACAGAGAGAGAGAGAGAGAGTGAGGAGGGGAGGGGCAGAAAGAGAATGAGACACAGAATCTGAAGCAGGCTCCAGGCTCTGAGCTGTCAGCACAGAGCCTGATGTGGGGTTGGAACCTATGGACCGTGAGATCATGACCTGGACTGAAGTTGGTCGCTCAACTGACTGAGCCACCCAGGGGCCCCAAAGTATGTTTACTCTTTTTTTTTTTTTTAAGTTTATTTATTTATTTTTGAGGGTGGGGGAAGGGGCAGAGAGAGAGGGAGAGAGAGAATCCCAAGCAGGGATCCCAATGTGGGACTTGAACCCACGAACCGTGAGATCATGATCTGAGCCAAAATCAAGAGTCTGATGCTTAACTGACTTAGCCACCCAGGCAGACACCCCCAAAATATGGGTAGTCTTTTTTTTTTAACTTTTAAAATTTTTAAAATTTGGGGCGCCTGGGTGGCTCAGTTGAGTGTCCAACTTTGGCTCAGGTCATGATCTCATGGTTTGTGGGTTCAAGCCCCGCATTGGGCTCTGTGCCGACAGCTTGGAGCCTGGAGCCTGCTTTGGATTCTGTGTCTCCCTGTCTCTCTGCCCTTCCTAGGCTCTCTCTCTTTCTCTCCCTCTCTCTCAAAAATAATAAACATTAAAAAATGGTTTAAAGTTTTTAAATTTATTTTTGAGAGAGAGAGAAAGCAAGCAAGCAAGGGAGGGGCAGAGAGAGAGGGAGAGAGAATCCCAAGCAGGTTCTGTGCTGTCAACACAGAGCCTGATGTGGGGCTCAAACTCACAAACCATGAGATCATGACCTGAGGTAAAGCCAAGAATCAGATGCTTACCCAACTGAGCCAACCAACCGCCCCCAAAATATGTTTAGTCTTAAGGCTTCTCTGTCCCCTCAGAACTGTGAAAAACAGCTGGGAAAGTTCCTAAACATGGAAAATGTGCCAGCAGAAGACTGGAGGGGATAAAAGGCAGCCTGTGAATACAACATATCTCTAGAAGATGCTTCTAGCAGACTGCAGGGAGGGCTGAGGTCTGTGTATTGGGGAGGCACAGGGGAAGTCCTAGTTTTCAGGGAAGGTGGGAGGGTGGTCTGGGAATATTGAGGAACTGTGCTTACCAGAGGAGCAACATTTAAAACTTTTATTATGAAAATGTTTAAACATACACACAGGTAGAGAGCAGAGTTCTATGAACCCCTACATAGTTCACTCAATAATATAATTCTGTCACTTCGTTGCTTCTATTCCTTTAATTCCGTCCTTTTTTATCTGCCCAAATATTTAAAAGTAAGTATGTCACTTCACTCCATACTTCAATATGCACCCCTAGGAAATAAGGCCCTTTTCTTACAAAACCCCGAAGCCATTTTATGTCTAACAAAATCAATACTGACTCCTTGGCATTCTCCAGTCCGTAAGTAAAAGGCTCCAACTGTCTGAAACTGTCTTTTTACAATTGGGTTGTCCAATCAGGAACCAAAAAAGTCCACATGCCCCATATAATAGTAGTTCTTTTATGTCCCCTCTCAATTTTCCCCCCTAGCCATTGACTAGTTGAAGAAATTGAGCCACATTTCCTTGAAAAGTTCCCACTCTCTGGATGTGTCTTCTTACTTCCTCGTTGTGTCATTTAAATTGTTCCTCCATCCCTGATATTTCCTGTTAAATGGAGGTTGGTTCTAGAGGTTTGATTAGAATCATGTTCAGTTTTGTGATGTGTGTTTGTTCCTTTGTTTGGCAAGAGTCTTTCATGGGTGGCGCTGAGTGCTTCAGATTGCATCACCCCAGGAGGTACACAGTAGAGGGGTTATATCCTTTTTAGTGATGGTAAGATTCCTCAGTGGGGTGAGGTGGTCACGGCTTGATTCCTCCATTGTAAAGTTCACCATCAACCATCATCTTTGGTTTAATCCATTCATGATTCTTGCTTTGATCAATTATTTGATCAAGGGCTGCACAATGATTTTTCTAATTCCGTATTCCTTCCACATTAGCTGGAATTCTTCTTAAGAGCTATTTGGCTACCCTGAAATATAGTTTATACAGCACAGACAGCATAAATACCTAATTGGTTTTTTTTCCCAAAGATTTTATTTTTACATAATCTGTATACCCAACGTGGGGCTTGAGCCTACAACCCCAAGATCAAGAGTCACACACTCCACCAACTGAGCCAGCCAAGCACCCCAATTCTTTTTCTTTTTAATTGCCAATTTTCAGAATAAGAAATTGGAAGAAGCATCATTTTTAAAAAGTTTGGGCTTGGAGCTGAGTTGAGATGGATGGCCTAGATGGTGGGGAAAGGAAGGACAATTCTGGTAGCTGTGTCCAGCTCTGCTCACTCCAGGGCATGGGGTGTGTGTGAGACAGACAGACATCAGAGGACTCAGTGTCCTGGACCTTGTGCAGTAATGAGATGGGCATGACACAGGCATGGTGTAGAGGCACCTGCAGGACCCAGGGAGAGAGAGAGAAAGCCAGATTTGGGGGAGGCAGAAAGAGATAGGAAATGAATACACAGCTAGACCCAGAAGATTGGAAGGGAGGCAAGCACAGAAAGGGAAATAGAAATGGAAGAGACTGAGAATGAAATGCACCAGAAGCAGAACAGGATAGAAAAGCAGAGAGAGGGGAGCTTGGCTGGCTCTGTCAGTGGAGCGTGCGACTCTTGATCTCCGGGTCCTGAGTTCGAGCCCCATGTTGGGCGTAGAGCTTGCTTAGAAAAAGAGAAAGAGAAGGTGGATCGAAAGACCAAGGAAGAAAATAGAGGTGAAGACACAAACTGAGACAGGGAAGGGGGAAAGAAAAAGACATATATGTTAAATAGACTTTACATTAGATGGGGAAATAGAAGGAGGGAGAAATAGAAGGATAGAAAATGAGGAAGGCTGATGTGGAGGCAAAGTTAAGTGAAGGTAGGACCTCCCAATGACAGAAAGAAGGAAATAGAAATGGAGAGAGTGATGTAAAAAGACAGAAGGAAGGGTACACAGAAAGATAAACAGATAGAAAGGAAAGCTCAAAAGAGTCCCAGAGAAGGAGGCCGAGAAAGAGAACATTGAAACAGACTGATGTCAGAGGACTTGAGTGTGGAGGGATGCTTAGGGGCTTTTAGCTTAGGGTCCAGTCCTGAGCAGATACCTGGAGCTCTTACTTCCAGCTTCCTCTTGGTGGCTTCTCCAAACTCAGGTCCTATCCACAGGGACAGGGTATTTTGACTTAGCTGTATGGATGGGATCACTGAGACCAGACTTCCCAGCTTCCCTTATCCCCATGCCAGATGAGCATGGATGTAACAGAGGGGATTATTGCTGGAAGATTGAGGTCATGACACTGCGCGAGCACTCTGAGATTTGAAAGACAAGACATCCAGGCAGAGAACGCCAGGTTCCTAGAAGCAAAGAACCATGAAGGATGTCATGATATCCAAGGGGAGGGAAGAGCCAAGAACCCTCTGTTCAGCCTTCTCCTCTGGTCTAAGAGCCACTGACCTTCTTTGCCTAACTCAAGATGAGAGGTAAGGGGTCCACAGACTTTTGAGTCAGTAAGGGATACGGGTGGAGGCCCAAGTGGCAAGAGGCAACCCCTGGACAAAGGGCCCCCTACTGCCTCTAGAGGAGGAATGTACCTTATCCATGAGAACTGCAGAGAAGATGAGCCAAGAAGGATGTCCAGCAGAGGCTGACTACAGGAAGAAAATGGCCAACTTCCTCACCTTCCGAGACCTTGAGGGAGGCTCTGAGAAGCATGCTTTCCATTTCAGAAGTTGCAGAAGAGGAGGTTCTGGAAACAGCGGGAGCAGGCCCAGAAAATAACATCAAAGCAGATGCCCTGCTCTCAGGGACTATGGGGGATGCGCGGGGGCTCTGAGCAGTCTTCTGCCTCTACCTGTCTGGGTGAGGGGTTTAGCTGATGCCTCTCCTCACTCCAGAGCTTCTGCCTCCCCCCAGAGGAAGCAGCTGGCAGAAGTGCTCCGGGAGACCAGACTGACAACCTCTCAGCGGGGCAGCAGTCCAGCTAGACTATGAGACAGTGCCTCTGAGAGGTGCGTTGTCCCCGGAAGCAGCGGTTGCAGCGGCCAGTGGAGCCTGGAGGAGCCCCTGGGCCACAGCCACAGCTGTCACTGCAGCCCAGGCAGGAGCTGGGACAGGCAGCTCGGCCTCTGGAGCAAGGGTAAATTGGGCAAGGTGAGGGGTGGCAGCAGGTCACGTGCGGACCAGCGCACAAGACACAGGAGCTGTGGGGACAAGTCAGGGGAGGACAGGCAGGGCAGGGGGGGCAGGAGCAGGTACAGGGTGGGCCAAGAAGACTGGGGCAGGAGGGGCAGGTAGCTGCATGAGAAGGATAGGCAGTGCAGGAGCAGGTGGGAGGAGGACAGCTAGGGCAGGGGCAAAAACAGGCGGAGGGGGGACAGGACAGACAAGGGGCGGCAGCTGGTGCGGCGTGCCCGGAGGGTGTAGGGGGCTGTTGGTGGGTGGCCTTCTTGTTCCGAGGCCCCAAGCGTAGGCCGAGGGAGAAGTCCATTCAGCTTCAGGAGCGGCCAGGCTGGGGGTTGGGTGAAGGGAAGGGCAGGGGTGAAGTAGGAGGGGCAGACTGACAGAGGCAGGGGTGGGGGCAGGATTAAACCTAAGACACTGCTGAGCCTTTGCTGATCCTGCTGGGAGCTCAGACCTCCCCAGCCAGCCCTCCCCCTCCAGGCCAGCCCAGGGATGCTCTCCTGCCACGCTCCCTTCCACCTAAAACCCTCCAGCTGCACCAGACCAGAACGTGTTCTTCAAATACGACATGCGCTCTCATGCCTCCAGTCCTTTGTTCCCACTGTTCCTTCTGCTCTGCTCAGCGTGCCCTTTTCTTTTCTCCACCTGGTGAGGTCCTCTCATCTCTGAAGTCTTCCACTTTATTCCATCAAAATGTTTTTCTCGAGCTCCAGGCACCTGACCCCTGCCTGTTTAAGGACCCCTGCCCATCACCCTTGTGCCCTGATGGCCAGAAAAGCTGCAGCCAGAGCTCCCAGACAGTCTCCAGAGGGGATTTAGGGAAGCAGCAGCAGCAGCAGCAGCAGCCCCCAGCAGAAGCTGTCTGACACCGAACCAGGGAAGTTGGCGGGAGCTGGCAGTGGAGGGAGGATGCCTGTGTTCTGGGGATTTCCACACAGGGCAATTCCCAGGTGTGGGTGTAGGGGTGCTCAGATGTCTCTGGGAGATTGACAACCAGCCTGGACAGTTATTGTTTGAGGACTTATCATATATCGGGTAGTGAATAAGGCAGCGAGGTTGCCTCTTTTATAGAGCTCCCATAAAAGTGAGGGCTCGGGCAGGGTGGGGACCAAAACCAAACAGGTAAATAAACAAAATACATGAGCTTTTTTTCAGAGCATGAGAACGACTGTGAGAAACCCAGGCTGCCCGGATCAAAAGTGGCTCCGAGAGGCCAGTCCATCAGCAGGGCCAGGTAGCCAGCCCCCAACAGTCAGATATGCTGGCACTTAAGGCTTGGGGGGAGATAAAGTGTCAAGTCCTAGCAGACCAGGGGAGAGCTGCCTGAGACTGAATGGAACCCAGGTGGCCAGGCTGTGGAGACAAGCAAAGCTGAGGAGGGGGTAAGGAATGTGGGAGGTTGCCATCTAAAACTGGGTGGTCAGAGAAAGTGTCACTGAGAAGGGATATTTTAGCAAAGACCTGAAGGAAATGAGGGAAAGAGCTGTGGAGATGTCTAGTGGAAGAACACTGGGGCAGAGGTGGGGTTAGGCAGTCACACATGACCATGGGACTGGGGGTGAGGGGCAGAGTCATAATGGCACCGGTAGAGAGCAGGGCAGGGGCCTCAACATGCAAGGCCCTGGCACTCACAGCAGGGGCTTGGATCTTGTTCCAGTAAAAGGGAAAAACGCTGAGGGTTTTAGGCAACAGAGTGTACAGTTCTTCTTGGTCCTACGCCTGCCCCTGTTTAGAATGTTCTTCTTCCTGCATAATTGGAAAACTGCACTTTGGAAAACAGTCAGGCATTATTTGATAAATTGAAATTGCCTGTACATACACTTTGACTGTTAGGTTTTTGTTTTTTTTTTAATGTTTTTATTTTATTCTTTAGAGAGAGAGAGAGCGTGTGAGTGGGAGAGAGGCAGAGAGAGGGAGATACAGAATCCATTATTTCTTTAAAAAAAATTTTTTTTTAATGTTTACTTATTTTTGACAGAGAGAGAGACAGAGCATGAGCAGGGAAGGGCAGAGAGAGGGAGACACAGAATCCGAGGCAGGCTCCAGGCTCTGAGCTGTCAGCACAGAGCCCGACGTGGGGCTCGAACTCACGGACCATGAGATCACGACCTGAGCAGAAGTCAGACGCTCAACCAGCTGAGCCACCCAGGCGTCCCAAGGGAGACACAGAATTCACAGCAGGCTCCAGGCTCCAGGATGCCAGCACAGAGCCTGACAAAGCTGAGGGCTCAAACTCACAGACCGTGAGATCATAACCTGAGCCAAAGTCAGACACTCAACCGACTGAGCCACTCAGGTGCCCGTTTTTTGTATTTTTTAAGTAGGCTCCATGCCCCACATGGAGCCTAATATGGGGCTTTGAACTCATGACCAAGATCAAGCCCTGAGCTGAGATCAAGACATAAGCTGAGGGGCACCTGGGTGGCTCAGTCGGGTAAGCGTTTGACTTCAGCTCAGGTCATGATCTCATGTTCGTGTGTTCAAGCCCTGAGTTGGGCCCTGTGCTGACAGCTCAGAGCCTGGAGCCTGCTTCAGATTCTGTGTCTCCCTCTCTTTTTGCCTCTCCCCTGTTCACACCCTCTCTCTCTCTCTCTCTCTCTCTCTCTCTCAAAAATAAACATTTAAAAAATTATATATTAAAAAAAACCCTGAGCTGAGATCAAGAATCAGATGCTTTAACCAATTGAGCCACCTAAGCGTCCCCCTTTTATTTTTAATTTTTTAAATATATTTTTTAAGGTTTATTTATTTTGAGAGAGAGAGAGAGAGAGAGAGAGTGAAGGGGAGGGGCAGAGAGAGGAAGAGAGAAAATCCCAAGCAGGGTTCGCACTGTCAGTGCAGAGTATATAGGGCTTAAGCTCAAGAACTGTGAGATCATGACCTGAACCTAAATCAAGAGGTGAACGCTCACCTGACTGAACTACCCAAGTGCCCCATCCCCCCCCCCTTTTTTTTTTAACGTTTATTTATTTTTGAGACAGAGAGAGACAGAGCATGAACGGGGGAGGGGCAGAGAGAGAGGGAGACACAGAATCGGAAGCAGGCTCCAGGCTCTGAGCCATCAGCCCAGAGCCCCACGCGGGGCTCGAACTCACGGACGGGGGGGGGCGGGGGGCGCTCCAACTCACAGACCGCGAGATCGTGACCTGGGCTGAAGTCGGAAGCTCAACCGACTGAGCCACCCAGGCGCCCCTGCCCCATCCCTTTTTAAACTAAGCTCTATGCCCGGTGTGGGGCTCGAACTCACAACCTCGAGATCAAGAGTCCCATGCTCTCCCGACTAAGCCAGCCAGGCGCCCCATAACTCTTAGTTATATAGCCTGGAAGAACTCTTGAATGTACGTACTGGGAAACATGTACAAGAATGTTCTTAGCACCATTGTTTATGGTAGGCATACTGAAAACAACTCAAACATCTACCAACAGAATAAAAACGTCAATCATAAATTGTGATATATTCATGCATACCATGAAACAATAAAAAGGCAGTTAATATGCGAAAACTTGGATGTGTCTCACAAACAGGAAGTTGAACAAAAGAGGACACGAAAGAGTAATACAGTATCATTGCATTTACATAAACCTCAAAAGCAGGCAAGATTAGGGTGCCTGGGTGGCTCAGTGGAGCATGCAACTGTTGATTTCAGCTCAGGTCATGATCCCAGAGTTGTGGGATGGAGCCCTGCACCCGGCTCCGCGCTGAGTGTGGATTCTCTCTCTCCCTCTGCCTCTCTCCCCTGTTCTCTCTCTCTCTGAAAAAAATAAAATAAAACAAAAGCAACATTTATTTTACAAAAGCAGGCAAGATTAAGCAATAGTATTTAGGGGTGCATACATAGGTCTAAAACTATAAAGAAAAACCAGAAAATAGTGATCACAACAGTCAGGATGGTGGTTACTTCTTAGGGGAGGCAGGGAATTATGGGAAGAACACATGGGAGCTTCTGGAGTGCAGGAAATACTACTTCTTGACTTGCCCGGCAGTTAAATAGGTATTTGCTGTATTCCAGCTTATTCATACACTGTTCATAACATATTTATATATTCTGTATAGAAAGAGAAAATAAAGTACTGCTTTTTTCCCTCTGGTCCACGCCACCTTGCTCAGATCGTTATGCTGAAGTTAGATACTGCCTAGTCTCCTATACCTGACTTTTCCAACCAGATCTCAAGGACAGCCACCTTCCTTGTATTTTTGGCATCTCTCCATGCCTGGCATGAGGCAGATAATAAATGTTTGCTGAATTGGACTGAATTGAATTTCCCAAGTCTCTCATCCCATAGAGAGAGGGGAAGCTACAGAAGAGGAGGGAGCTGGCTATGGCAAAGAGCCCTCGGGACCACCAAGACCTGAGTTCCCATCTCAGCTTTGGCACTTCCTAGCTGTGTGATTTGGGCACGTTGCTGTTAACCACTCTGGTTCTCAGCTCCCTCTTCTGTGAAATGGGGCGATAACTGCTACCTCTCTGCACTGCTTTGTGGATTGAGTAAGGTACATGCGTAGCACAGCGCCTGGAACACAGTAAGTGCTCAACCAAGGATAGCTTCCCAACCCCCTGGCCCCAGCCCCACATCTTTTCTTCAAAGGAGTCTGCTGGAAGGGGCAGCCAGACTTCAAAGATGGGCCCAGAGGGTGGGACAACATCTTTGGGGGAGGCCCCTGAGGCTAAAGTGGAACTGTAGTCTGGTAGAGAGCTGGCAGACGGCGAGATCCAACTGAAGCTGAACGGATCCCAGGCAATTGGTGGGAGTTGGCAGATGAGGTAGGACACCAAGGTTCTGGGAGTTTCCATCCAGGGGAAGTCCCAGGTGTGGGTGCGGGGGTGCCAGGCTGGCCCCACCCAACACCCTTGCTCCAGGGGATGTGGACACAGGGAGGAAAGTGGGTCAGAGCAGGGCTGGAACTTAACTCCATTGGTCCCATGACCTCTTTGCCAGCTCCAGAGGCGGCAAAGCCACAAAGAAGCCTGCTCCCTGCTCCAAAGGGCCTTCGATTCCTTTTCTCAGAAAGGAAGAACATTGGCACCTAGGTGTCTGGGCTAGAGGAAGTGGAAGCCCCCCAGTGGACCGAGGAGAGACAACCCTTTAACCCCTGGACTGAGGTTCTGTACTAAACACTGCTACACCCACCCACGTGACGACTGGCAGACACCTGGAGCTCTCACCTCACACATACTCCAGGCAACCGTGGAGGCAGACATGCTCCTAGTTCCAGGGAGTGGGACAGGTCAGGGCTGGACCAGGAAGGGGGAAGGTGCATGGCAGAACAGCTCTTAGGAGAAGGCTTTTCTGTCTGGTGAGGCTCCAGCTCCAGCTCCAGCTCCAGCTCCAGCTAGGCAAACATAGGAATCCCGCACTCTGGGGGACTTGCCAACAACGTGGGGCCTTGTTTTCTGTGTATAATCTGAGGCCTAAGCCTGTGGTTTCCTCTTCCCTATCTGTGCCTCTATTTCCCTTTCCGGAGGAGGAAATGAAGGAATGGCTGGAATCATTTCAAGGTGGGGTCACCAGGTGTCCCAGGGTCCCCCTTTGGCCATTATGAGGTGCTTATCACCTCTCCCTTGTACCATATAAAAATCCAGAAGGGGAACAGACATGGCGGGGGATCCTCTTCTTTCTGAGGGGAGCAGGGTGGCTGGGAAGCAGGGCCCTGATTCCACAGGGCCTTTGCACATATTCTTTTGTTGCCCTCCTTTCTCTTTACTCTCCTCCTCAGTTTTTCCCAGAAGCCTTTCCTGATCTCCTTGGCTGGAGGAAAAATCTTCCTATTATCCATTCTCATTGTATACCTTATGTGTCTGTATACTAGTGATCACTTGCAATTTTGTGGATTATTTGGTTAACATCAGACTCCTCCCCCAGACTTTGAGCCTGCAGGGGCAGGAACCATACCTGGGTATTCATTCCCAGGGTCTAGTACTTGCTTGGCACACAGTGGATACTTAAAAAAGATTTGTTGAGATAATGAATAATGGATGTTCAGGGAAGAAACTCCTAGGATTGTTTAGGCTAGTCCCCAAATCCTGTGTTTCAAAATCAAGGCCTTTTTCTATATGGGGATCTAGGTGGTACCGAGGCTGGTGAGGACCTTCTACACACAAATTCATTCACTAGGAAAGCCAACAAACGGGCAAGTGGCAAAATAGCCCTGGTCATTGGGGCACCTGCGTGGCTCAGTCAGTTTTGGCTCAGGTCATGATCTCACAGTTCCTGAGTTCGAGCTCCACGTCAGGCTCTGTGTTGGACAGTGCAGAGCCTGCTTGGGATTCTCTCTCTCTCTCTCTCTCTCTGTCCCTCCCCCACTCATGTTGTCTCTGTCTCTCTTAAAATAAATAAATAAACTTAAAGAAAAAAAAGTGAAAATAGGCCTGGTCAAAGGGGTGGAATTGAGCAAGCACCTGGGGCAGGGCTGGCACCAACCTTGGCACGGAGGAGGCAGAGGGGGAGGAGGTGAGAGAGGAGAAGAGGAAAGGAAAAGAGAAGACACGTGTTGTACAAAACATGTTTTCATCACACTCTCCCTGGGTGCCCTGGGCTCCAAGCTCCCATGGCACTTTGGTGCCTTAATGATGTCCTTGGGGACTGTAACACAGCTCTCCCACCTCCCACAGACATCTGCCAGCCACCTCCGAGAGCGGCATAGGGCATTCTCCCCAGCACCAGAGTGGGCATGGGACAATCACCTACTCAATGTCCTCCTTCTGGTGGGGAGGGGGTGAGGGTGACAATGGTGGGGGGGTGGTGCAAAATAGCACAGTCAGGGCAGGTGGGTCAGATGTCCTGTCCTCACAATCTCTCCTTTTGGTCTTTGTGATGAGGAAAGCCAAGGAAGCCTGGTATGGGCCTAGGGCCCCCAAGAAATGATTTCTCCAAGTTGCCCCGGGTGACCCAGTGGAACAATCACAAACAGAGTAAAGGCTAGAAACAGGGATGACAGAAGGGAAGGAGAAATGAGGGGAGCTCTCTCCACCAGCTTCCAGAATAGAAGGCCCTCTTTCCAAGCTTCCTCCTGTAATCCCTGGACAGAACACCGGTTCTACTGCAAGAGGGAGAGAAGAACCTGAACCCCTCACAATGTTCCACTTCCCCGATCCCCAGTCGGCCTGGCTGTTTGGTTTGACTTCCAAACAGACCCCAGTCATTGGGTCCCCGGGAGGGGCGGGGGCGGAGGCGCGGCAACACTGAGGGGAGGGGCCAGCACTGGGCGGGGCTTCCTGGGCATCGCCCCCTGGCTGCCGTCCTCGGCTGGGGACGCAGCAGGCCACCAGAAGGGAGGAGCCACAGTTACCAAAGACGGATGGATGGACAAACACCCACCAGAGACAAAGACAGGGGCAGACAGACAGACAAACCAAAACAAAGAGAAGGGCAGAGAGGGAGAGAATTCTAGATCTGCTCTTTCCAGTTTACCACAAGTGTTTGGTCCCCTGTTTAGCTTCCCTGTTCCCATCTGCCACTCCAGCTGCACAGTCTCAGAGCTCTAGCTCTTGGCCTGGGGACCAGTCCCTGAGCCCCCTTAAGGACTTGGGGGGGGGGGGAGTTGAGAGAGGAGATACCCAGCAGGGAGAGTGTCACGGGGGTGCTGCCTGGTTCTGTGTCAGGATGCCCAGCCAAGGGCTAGGGAGGGAGTGGTGCCCTTGCCCGGTCATGAGGACAGGAGACTCATTCACTGTAAACCAAGTACAGATGTGCTGGGACAGGGAGGGGGAATTAGGGCCACATTCACAAACCGCAGTTGGGCCTGCCCTCCTTGCACCAGCCACCAGCAGCAGGGCTGGAGGGGTTAATTCTGCAGCCTCCTGGCAGGATCCCTGCCACACAGGCGGGTGCTATCCCACCCCAGCCTGGATGCCTGGGTCCAACTCCCTGACACTTGCCCCTCCCACGCTGCTGAGAGCTGCTCCCAGGGTAACCAAGCAGAGTCAACAGCAGCCAGGCCACCTGGGGACGGGACCCTGGAGTACCTATTCCCAGCTCTTTCCACCCCTGGAGTGAAAGAGAGGTCCTTGTCTGCACCCCCATCGATGCCTTCTGTTCTCCAGAGATAGCCACAGCATGCCCCTTCTTCTGCCCTCTCTATCAGCTGACTCTGGTTAACCAAAAGTGGCCTTTCCTAAGAGGGAGGACACCTGGGCCTCAGGGTGGCAGTGAGGACAGAGCAGAGTAATTTCTGTATGGAAAATGTGATGATGTGATCAGGAGTCCGCATCCCCAATGCTGGCCACCCTGGGATTGTTGCTGGGGGAAGGTCCTTTGGGCGCATCTCTCCAGCCCCGTCCAGCCCCGTCCTGCTACCGTTTCCCTTCTGTCTTCAGTAGAATGGAAATAAACCCCTGGGTTCCCACTCTAGGGCTAACAGTCTTTGGTGGTCATGTTGAAGTCAGAGAGTGTTCCCCATCAGACACTGACACTGACTCTGGGCATGCGCGCGAGTGCACACACACACACACACACACACACACCCAGAGTCAACAACATTCGTGGCGCATCTACCAGGCAAGCAGGCGCTGGTTAAGGCAGACACACACCCTCTGCTTGGGCTTTCTCCCTCACACCCAGCCAGAGGCCCCTCCCACTCCCAGCTAAGGTTCCTCCTTCCCTGCTCGCCAGTCTCTCCCTCTCCAGATCCAAGCCCAAAGGTGGGGACAACTTTGGCAGCCAGGGACCCAGGCACCCTAAGTCCTGAGCTTACTCAAGGCAGGGTGAGATGACGAGGTCTTCCAGGCGGGGGGCCTCAGCACCGCCACCCTCCAATCCCACTAGTTAAACCAGTTTGTTCCTGGGACCAAAGGACCATCTGGGATAGGCCAGGGGAAGTAGAGACTACTTTGACCTGCAGGTGGAGGCGAAGCAAAGGGTAAAGACTGTGGCGTTTGCTCTGTCATACCCCTGCCCCATCATTCCACCCGGGGGATGGTGAGACTACAGCTCCCATCGCCTCCCTTCGGGAGGTAGCAGACACTGGCCACACTGAACCACACAGCCTGGCCAGAGAACTCAACCAGTCCCCCTAAATGGCAGGAAGAGGAAAAGTGCCAGAGAGAAAGGGTGGCATCATGGGCCCAGGACACTGACCTCGTCTGCCAGCCTTGCCCGGCCTCCTGGGGATGGAGCCACGGAAGCCCAGCAAATGGGAGGGGCAGAGACCCAGGCGTCCTGGGCTGCCCCGCCCAGTCCCCCTCCCACCCACCCCCGCCCCCCAGCCCCAGGGCACCGAGGAGGGAGCCGGGCAGGGGCAGGCGGCAGGGGAGGGAGGAGCGAGGGCGGGAGGGGGAGGAGGGAGCCGGGCTGGGAGGGAGGTGGGGGGGGGGTGGGGAGGGAGAAAAAGAAAGAAAATATTTTCCGTGTCCCCGCCTGCAGAGTCAGTGTGCGGTTTGGGAGAAAATGTGTCGGATATTTTGGGGCGGTCACGTGGGCGGGCGGGCTCCGAGAGGCCCCGGGACAGTCCCAGCCTAGAGCCCGTGCCCCCCCCCGCCCAGAGCCCCCCATTGCCGTGAGCCCCTGACACCGCGACGCCGCATCCTCGCGACCGCCCGACGCCGGGACCTGGGGCTCAGCGGCCTCCCTTCCCCCTCCCTCCCCTCCAGGTGAGTCAGGCGGGGAAGCAGGCTCGCCGCCGCCCGCGGACGCCTGGGTCCCCGCCGAGGTGGGCTGGGGGCGGGGGCGCTGGGGAGCGACGCCGCTCAGTCCCTGCCGGGGCTGCTCGGGCGGTCCACAAGGCTGGAGGGGCTTCCTGCCCGACTTGGGGGTCAGCCCCGATGCCGGAGGGATTGGGGAAGATTTAGACAGGCTGAGGCTGGGCTGGGCTTCAGCAAAGCTGCATTTCGGTGAATAGTGGGGAGAGCACTTGGGGACGAGTCTTCAGCCAGAGGGGTTCTAGCCTACTTTTGTGCTTTGGAGTGTGAGGGAAGCCAGGGTTCCCTCCCGTGTGGAAAGACCTTGGCCAGCCCTTGGTCAGGCTTCCCCAGGGGAGTCTGAGGGGTGGCCTTCTGGTCCAAACTGGTCCAAGTTCCTCTTTCCCCAGTGGAATGGCCCAGTTTGGACATCAGAAAAGCAAGGAAAGCATCCAGAGGCAAGCGCTCCTAGCCCTCTGGGTCCAGAAATTTGCAGAGACAAGTGGATAGGGTAGGGGTCTGTGAAGGTCCCTTAAACCTTCAATTCTGTATTCCCTCTCACTTGTCCCCAGGTAGGGGGTGAGTCTTGGTTCCTTCCAGCCAAGGATGGGGGCTCCTCAGGAGTATTCAGGAGGGGAGCCCAAAGGGAACAAAGGAAGGGCAGGAAGACCTAGGAGTTGTAGTCTGGGAGCCCCATTGACATGCCTCTCTGTCTTCAGCAGTTACAGCCCAGTCCCCTCAGCCTGACCCAGTATGTAGGAGGGGATCTCTGCAGGTGGCCAGAGGGTAAGAGTATGCATGGGTGTGTGTGGGGGGGGGGGGGGGGGGAGGGGAGCCTGAGGAGGTGTCTGTAAGGCAAGAAGCTGAGATGACTGTGCCCCCTGAAGGGGGCAGGGCATGTCCAGGACAGCTGCAATCCCAGATCAGGTCTGAGACTCCTGCCCTTACTGTTACTCCTCAGATGCTGAGTTGGGGTTGAGGACCATAGGCAGGGTCCCATACCCTTGAGGCAAGAAAAGAGAGGAAGGAAGAGGGGGCAGGGGGCAGTGTATGCAGGGCTCCTGGAGCTTGGGTATCCCAAATGGACATACACATGCACACGTACATGCCCACGCGTGCACGCACCCATACACATGCACGCTGTAGCTTAAAGTCTGGTAGGCAGCATAGGGCACACACCCCCGCCCCGGCACACCCCCACCCCTGGCTCAGAAAGCCACCTAACTGGCACCTCCAGTTCCCCCCTCTGCCCCACCCTGCCCGTGCCCTCCATTGCCCACACACATTCCACTGGCATTGCCTGCCTGCCTGCCTCCTGGGCACTGCCCCTCCCTGGGGCCAGTGGGGTGGAGGGAGGGCACCTGGGGATGAGAGGTGGAGAGCTCAAGGGTCTGGACTCCCCCAAGGGTGGCACAAGGCCAGGGAAACCCAGGCCACCGCTGCCTCCTGGGGAGCAGGCTGGGGGCCCAGGCTAGAGCAGAGGATGCCTGGGTTCTCCGCCCAGGCTGGAGATGGGGTCATGGAAAAAGGTGGTCGTGTTTATACAGAGGGGAGGGGGGCAGCGGGTGGAGAGCAGCCGACAAGAGCAGCTTTGTTCCAGGCTCTAGAGCAGGCAGGGCAGCAGGGAGACGCGCCCCCCCCCCCCCATCCGGCAGCCCCCTTCATCCATGCCCTCCCTCAACTCCACCTCAGCCCTAAGAGAAGCAGCTTTGTAAGGGCCCCTTTCCCCTAGTCAGCCCCACCTCCATCTGAGGTGGCATCTTGGGAGGAAAGAAGGATTCTCTTCCTTCCACAGGTTCCCCAAAGAACCAAGGCATCTGGGTCCCTAGTGTAGGGTTGCCTTTTACTCTCTGTACCACTGTCTTCAATCCCTTGGTCCCTTCCTCCACCCAGGACTTAAGACCCTCCCCTTCCCTTCCCAGCCAGGGCAGATAGGAAGCAAGGCTCAGAAATGGGATGCCTCTCTGTCTCCTTCCCCTCTCCACTCTACTCTCAAGTCCCTTCTCTGAGGGAAATTAGGAGGAAGTCTGGGGGAGAGCTGGGCTGCCCTTCACTCATTACAGCCTCATTCTCTGGTAAGGACCAGGAGTCTGAGCATCCCTCTCTGGGACCCCGAAGTCCTCCCACCCCACCCTCAGGTCTCTGTTTCCCACCCGTAAGTGAGAAGCAAAGACAGTGGGTGCTGGAGACAGATCCCAGGTCCTGTCTAAGGCAGTCTGAAAAAGATGGGGGGACTTTAGTAGCTTCTCACCCTTGGCATTGGACGGGTTAATCCACCTGGAATGTGGCCCAGCCTGTTGAGCTATGGCCCAGGGGCCTCTGGGGCCCGGACTCCTGGCTCCACCTGGGCTTAACCAGGGATGAGGACTTGAGGGAATAGAGGAAGGAAAAGGAGAAGGACCCTGGGGGCTTGGGGCTCAGACTTTCAGGGCCTAGGGAGAGACTGGGGTAAGGAGTCTGAGGGTGCTGGGGATATGGGTGATGCCCGGTGAGGAACAGGGGTAGCTTCATACATGGGGACTGAGTGAAGCGTGGTGGGATTGGAGTCTGAGTTCCTGTAACCTTCTTGATAGTTTACCCTCAGGAGTTTGAAGGCCAAAGTAGATGAGAGATAGAAAAGAAGGGAAAGGAAGAAAAGGAAGAAAAGGAAGGAAGGAAGGAAGGGAGGGAGGAAAGAAAAGAAAAGAAAAAAGAAAAGAGGATGGAAGGGAGAGAAAGGAAAGCAGAGGTACAAAGACTGAGATATATTGATTCTAGAAGCAAAGACTAATAAAAGGAGATACAGAAATGCTTATCACCTACCTCTGGGCCTGCCCATGCCATGGTCTCTGTGTTTCATTCTTAGTCCTTCTCTGTCCTGCATCTCAATCCATTATGGTTCTGGCTGATAGAGGAGTTACCGAGACTGGGGTGACTTTCTTTCCCCAACCCCTCACCCCCTAGAGGGTGGTTCTGGGGCTCCTGAGAAAGCCAATGTTTCCCTTATCAGAACAGCAGGAGAGAAACCACCTGCCTAGCACTAGGATTCCCATTTCCTCTCTTCCTCCTTCCTTTCTCCCTCCCTTGAGCTCGGGTTTAAAATCTCAAGGGGCAGGCTACATTGGAGGGAGGATAGGATGTAGGGAGGTCTTCCTGGAAGCAGAGGGCTCAGAGAAGACAGAGAAAAGGAGATGGAGAAGCAAAGTAAGGAGAGGACAAGGAGAGGAGCTCCCTGGCATCATACCTGGCACACAGTGGCCATCAGCATCTATGGATTTGAAGGAGATAATGCAAGACCGGTTAGGGAGTGAGGGAGGGGTAACTGGAGACAGAGAACTGGGAGAGGAAACTGGGAGAGGAGTATTGAGGAAGACAGAGACAGAAGGAAATGCTAATTACAAGAGAGGTATTGAGGAAGAGAAGGTACAAAGAGAAATAACATGAGACACACAGCATGTAATATTTGCCCTATATCATTCAAAACACTTTACATATGTTAAATCATTTAATCCTCGCAACAGCCTTATGAAGTGGGCCCTATTATTATTCCCTGTTGACAAATGAGGAAACTAAATTCAGCAAAGAGAGATTAAGTAACACGCCCAAGGTCCGGCTAACAAGTGGTGGGACCAACTCAGGGCACCTGGCTCCAGAGTCAGTGTTCCTACTCAATGGACTGCAACTCCTCTTCAGAGAGGTGTAGGGCCCCAAATTTACAACAGAGATGTTTGCTTTTCCCGGGGTAATAGAGAATTTGAATATATATATATACACACACACACACACACATATATATGTATATAGACACACACGTGTGTGTGTGTGTGTGTGTGTGTGTGTATATATATATATATATATATATATATATATATATATATTTTTTTTTTTTTTTTTTTTTTTTTTTTTTTTTTTTTTTTTTTTTTTTTTAAATAAAGTAAGGTCTACACCCAACATGGGGCTTGAACTCACGACCCCAGGATCCAGAGTTGCACGTTCCACCACTAAGCCAGCCACGCGCCCTGAGAGTTTGGATCCTGGCTCCACCACTTACAGCCATGGGACATTAAGCCAGTCACTTAACTTCAGTTTCCTCCTCTGTGAAATGGGAATCATAATTCCTACTTCACAGGGTTGATGTGAAGGTTGAATCAAGTGTCTAGCCCACTGGTGCTTAATGGTCCCTTCTCAGCTTGGGAGTCCTCTCTGCCAGGAGTCCTAAGACCATTATTCACTTTGGAAACCAGTCTACCTTTCCCTGGGGAGTTTTTCTCAACCTGTATTAGCTCCTGCCCTGCCCTCTACCATGTGGTGGAGGGCCCTGAGGCAGGGCAGTACAGACCCTGGAAGCATACTGGGAAAAGGCTCCAAGTGAGAGAGGGCCATGGGGCTTGGAACCTTAGGGTGATCATTCTCTCATCCCTCCCTTTCCTCTCTTTCTCCCTAGGACTCTTGGAGACCCAGTGGGCAGGCCAGGAAGGGCGGGCACGGAGCCTCCCAGGCTGGGGCAGTGGGCATGGGCGGGGGCTGTGGCTGAAGACCTCCCCCGCCCACTGCAGACCCCAGGGGATTCAGCCTCCCTCAGCGCAGCTGCCATGGCCACCAATAAGGAACGACTCTTTACAGCGGCTGGTGTCCTGGGGCCTGGATCTGGCTACCCAGGGGCTGGCTTCCCCTTTGCCTTCCCAGGGGCTCTCAGGGGGTCTCCACCTTTCGAGATGCTGAGTCCTAGCTTCCGGGGCCTGGGCCAGCCTGACCTCCCCAAGGAGATGGCCTCTCTGTGTGAGTCTCAGGGGCCTTGGGGGATGAGGGCAGGTGGCAGTAGGAAGACGTTTGGAGGGTGGGTGCTATAAAAAATTGGCACCCTAGTTAGCGAGACTGGCAGGGATGGGGGTTTGATCTAATGGAGTAGATGACAGGGGTGGCCATGACAGGAGGGGGTTTGGATGTGGAGCAAATGGCATTGTTTGCAAATGAGAGTTCTCTTGCCCAAGATGTCTAGAATGTTGGGGTCTACAATCGCCTCCTGAGTCAACCGGCAGTGGGAAACACTTTGCATGGGCAGTCAAGGCTGGGTCTGGTGAAGTCTGAGGCTTCTGCCTGCATGCATTGGTGGGTACCAGGAAGCACCCTGGGGAATGGAGGAGTCTGGAAGGCCAACCAGCTGACTGTGATAGAGAGGTGATATTGTTCTGAATTAGGGGCAGGCAGCACAAAAAGGAAATGAAATGGAGCCAGGTGCCCAAAGATGTGTGGGGTCAGGAAAGTCTCTTGTTGGTGCTAGGGAGGGTGGAATCAGTTGCAAAGAAGGTGGCTCTTGCACCATAAGTAATCCAGGGAGGTGGAGGGGGTGTTTCCAGAAGCATCCTCTCCTCCAGCCATGTGTGTTCTGGATGCCTCCCCTCCCTCTAGGTCTGGCATGGTGCCCACGTGCTGCAGATCCCTACTTGTCCCTCAGGCCTGCCCTCTTTGGGTTAAGCTTTTGAGTGCTGACAGCAGACAAGCCTTAGGCCTCTCCTCTTCCCTCTGGATCTCCTTTCCTCCCACTTGGTAGTTGGTCTTCTTGACCAAGCCATTACAGGCGTGGGTGCCCATGAGCTGGAGGGCTGGACCACCGGGTTCAGTGGGGTAAAGGGTGAACATGTGAGAAGCCCTCACCTGGAAACAAAGAGAGGTGATGGGAGGAGAGACACAGAGAAGGGCAGCTCCAGAGGCACAGAAACAGAGATGGAGAAAAAAAGACAAAAAGATAAAGACATCCTTTATAAGTTCCGCAAGCTCAGGGAGAGGGAGGTGGGAGAAAGGGGCCCTGCCTTCAGGAGGGGCAGTTGGAGGGTCGTGTGTATGTGCAAAGAAAGGGGTGACTAGATGGGGCTGGCAGCTTTAGTGGAAAGACTGTGCTCATCTGGAGAAGGCGTGTGTGTGTGTGTGTGTGTGTAGACCACATGCAGTTGTGTGTGCACAGCATGTCCCCGAGACTCTGCTCATATACAAAATTCCAGTGTGTGCAACAAAGAGTCAGTGTGAGGAGTGAGGCGGTATTTAATAGGGCTGCTGACGGTGTGTCTGGTGTTTGGTGAGACCTGCCAGTGGCATGTCTGTAGCCCAACAGGGGTTATTTGGGTGGCATGCAGGTGAACAGGAGAGCACAAAGCCCCCCTTTTTGGAAACCTCAGCTGGGCTTCCCCTACCTCATTTACACCCCATGAATCTGTCCCAGGGCCTGGGGAGGTAGGAAGAAACCATCCTCCCACATGAATGCACTTCTTGCAGAGAACCACACGACTCGGTCCCTTGGGACTTGAGTTTCTCAGGTTGTGGGAGAAGCCACTAAAGCAGAGGGAGGAAGGTGGGAGAGGAGAAAAAGAATGGTAGTGGGGGAATGCTGAGAGCCAGTGGCCAAGCCCCCAGGGAAGCTCTCCTTGGGCCCCTGTGCCCTGGACGCATGGAGATCAAGGTCAGGGATCAAAGTAAGGTCAAGACTGGGGAAGGGGTCACCCTGGGCTCTATCCCCCAAGGCTGCCCTGAAGGAGGGGGTGGGGGCCAAAAGGAGAAATCCAAGGGAGGAGCCAGAACCAAGGCAGGTAGCTGGGGAGGGTGCGGCTGGCAGCAGGAGACAGGCCCGGGCAGAGAGATGTTGGTGGGGTGGGGAGGAGGGGAAGGCTTGGGTCCAGACAGCCTGCACGAGAGTGGGGCATGCAGCACCCAGTGGTAAATGAGGAGGCAGAGGGGAGAGGAAGGGATCCTGGAGTCTGGGAGACCTCCCACAGTGGGAGAGAAGCTGAGGGGTGAAAAGGTCTAGTCTCTCATTTCTCTGACCTGCTGTCCCTTTTTTGCCTGGAGCCACCCAATGGAGGGGGATTGGAGGCCTAAGTCTGATGCCAAAGCCACACTCACCTTGAGTCTGTGTCTCTCTCTTAGTCTATGGGAGGGAGGGTGGTCCATGAGGGAACCTGCAACTTCTCCCTGAGGCTGCCTCCAGGATCCTACTGCTGGGTCCCTAGTACCTTGGAGACATCCACGTTGAGAAGGGAAATCTTGCCCCACCCCTTGGGGTTCTCCAGGGGCCTGAGTGGGTAAGGCAGGCATCTCAGAACCCTGTGGTGGAGGAGAGGAGGGGCGGCAGGATGGGGGGCATGTGCTGCAGAGACAAGCACAGGCCTGTGTGCATGGGAGAGCAGAGGTGTGTATGTGTGTGCACGTGCGTGTGCTCACACGTGTGCATGAAACCCTGGGGTCCGTGTCTCTTTGTATCTCTGTGCTTATGAACACTGATGTGTTCTGTTTGCTTTGACAAGACTACAGGGAACAGAGTGGGTCGGGAGGGACCCACTTCCCTCTTCCCCCTCTCGAGGAGATGTCTGTGGTGGTGAGGACCTAGCCCTGTTTATCCTCTGAACTTGGTGACGGTGTCCCTGGGGCAAGGAGCCCAGGCGGCACCACACTAAGTCACATGGAGAAACTGAGGGCAGGCTGGCACAGGAAGAAAAAGAGTTCTACTTAAAAGCAACTGAAAAAGAGAGACTCAGAGACCTAAGCAAGGTGACAGAGCACTACACAGGCCAAAAGGCACAGACACAGAGAGAACCCAGACGCTGGGAGAGGCCAGCAGAACAAGCAGGCGGGTAAGGGTGGCAAGCAGGCGGCAGTGAGGCCTCCTCCAGGAAAAAACCCCAGCCGACTGCCTCCTTCCCTTCCCCTCCCCTCCCGGTCTCCACCGCTCAGGCTCGGGCTCCAACTCCAGGCCTACACAAACGGGGCTTTGATTGCAACAGGAAACCTCTCTGGCGGGGGGAGCTGGGCAAGCCGCCGCCGCTGGGGCCCAGGCTGCACCCCCCTCTCCTGGCCCCCTACCCAGTCCCAGCCCCCATCCTGCCCAGCGCTCCTTACACCCCTGCTTTGGGCCCCGTCCCCCATTCACACCTCCCTTCTCTCTTCTGCTGCCCCCTCCTCCAGAGACCCCTCCCCACCGCCCTTCAGGTGGGACTCCTAAGTTAGGACTTACCCTTGGGGCGGGGCTTCTTGCTTTGAAATGCCCCCTCTTCACCTTTTTGAGGGAAGGTTTTGGAAGAAAAGGAGAATTTAGTGGGAGGAATTCAGAGCCAGTTATCCTCCAGCCCCATCCAGAAGGTGGCAGGAGGGGGGGAAAAGGAGGGGTGCATAAGGAGTTAGCTGTTCCTCCCTCCACAGTCCCTCGTTGGCCAAACTCATCCTTGCCAGGGTTGTAGAGGCTCTGAGGGGTGACCATACAAGACTCTCAGTGCTAATGGCCTTGTTAGTGGGGGAGGGGTATGCTTCTCTTTGCCTCCGGGGTCTTGACTTTGTGGGGCTCTAGCGGGGAGGGGTGCACTGTGATGGTGGGGATCATAGATGGGGACAGGGGTGAGTCAGGCAGCAACCCCCCCTCATACTCCCACCAGGCTGGTGGAGAACATCTGGTTCCCATGAAATGCTAGAAGGCTAATGGGTCTAATTGCTGCAATAAGGGCTGGGGGGACTTTGGGGATAAGAGGGGGCACTAGATCCCCCCCATCCTCTTACCTTCTCCTCAAGGCTGTACTAAGACTGCCTAGAATGGGGGGTTGGGGTTGACGGGAAGGGTGGGCCTGGCACTCTAATGCCTTGTCCCTTAAAGGCCCCCTCTCCCTGCAATGCCTGGGAAGCACCACAGATGGGGTGATGAGGAGTGGGGTGCATCTGGTGAAGAGAAAGGGGGGGCTATTGAGGACTCATGACTTCCTGGAGCCCTCCACCCCCCTCCTGTGCCCCACTCCCAACCCCCCTCCCTGTGGCCTGGCCACTTCTGGTTCTAATTACCAACCAGGCAGGCTTGACTTAATTGGGACCTTTCAGATTTGGGAGGAGAGGGGGGGTACTGACAGCCTGGAGTTGACTAATCAGGGCTCTTTCCCCCTGGTTGGGGGGTATTTCCCATTTTGTACCTAACTTTTTTTTTTTTTTTTTTTTTTTACCACTGCCCAGATTCTGATTCAGAAATCTATCATCCCCCCCCTTTTTTGGGGGTGGGGGAACTGGCTTCAGAAATGGGGTATTTCAGGTTGGGGGCAACAGCAGGGAGCTCACACTGGGTTGGAAAGAACACTGAAGTCCCGCTTCATCCCTACTTCGAGCCCCCCAATCAGGCCTGGCACCCCGCGCCGCCCCCCGCATCCACAAGCCTGGCCCTCCTTCCCAGCCCTGCCCCCCCCCCCTCCCCGTACCCGGCCGCCACCCCGGCCCCTCCTCCGCGCCCGCCTTCCCTTCCCTGCCTACTCTGGCACCCCTTCCTGCTTTTTATTCTTCCAAACTGGCGCCCCACTCCTGCAGCACCCCCAGTGCGCCCCCCACCCGGTACAACAGATTCTTAGAAAAGCGCGCCCCGCCCTGGCCCAGCCACAGCCGCCAGGCGGGGGAAGGGGCCGGCCGGGCGCCTCTCCCGCTCCCCCGGCGCTCCCCGTGTGAGCCGCGCTGACAGAGCCGGCTGGGCCGGCCCGCCGGGCGGCCGGGCGGCCGGGCGGGCGGGGCGCGGGGGAGGGGGCGGTTTCCGGGAGTCGCCGCCGCTGGAGCTGTCCCGGGGCCAGGGTCCCCGATTCGGCCGGGCGGCTAGGGCAAACTCTTGACGTGGCCAACCCCCCGCCCCCCTCACCCCCTGCTCCGCCGGGCGAGGGCGCTCAGTGCCCGGAAGGGGCTACCGAGGGGACAGCGAGGCGGCCCTCTGAGATCTGAAGGGCACTCAGTGTGGCACTGAAGGGGAGAAGGGGCTGTTATTGCCAATTGGGGGGGATGTGTAATGGCTGTGAGAACAGTTGACGACCGGACCCGCAGTTACAGCCGAGAGGGGCCCTTGGCAGTTTGGGGCAACTGGCACGGTAGAAAGCCTGGGGGAGGGGAGTTGGCACTCAGCAGGGCAGCTTCGTCGGAGGCGCGGTTGGCACCGTAGGGGCAGTTTGGGGTGGGAGTTTTGTGCTCTGAAAGTGAAGTCAGGTTCGAGAAAGGGGCAGTGAGAGACGCGGTGGAGCGCCTGGGGAGCGTCGGTCGCGCGACGGGGCTACGGGGACTGGGGAGGGAGGCAGCCCGGGCCGCGGCGGAGGGAGGACAGCTCGGGCTAGGAGGAGTAGACTCCAGGCAGCGCGGGAGGGGGCGGGGGACTCCGCGGCGGCGCTGGCGACGGCCTGGGCGGGGTGGGGCGGGGCCGGGTCAGGAGGAGGTGAGCGCGCCCGGCCACCCGCCCCGAGGGGGGTTCCCGGAGAGTTCACGGCGGGAGCGCGCTCCGGCCCTTCGACCGGGGGTGGGGAGAACGGGAAGGAAGGAGGAGGCCGCGCGCGCCGAGCCGCAGGAATGTACGGTTCGGCCTCGAAGCGCGCGCGCGGAGGGAGAGGGAGGAGCCAGGCCTGGGAATGAGGGGGTGGAGGTAGTGCAGGTCCCCGGGCCCGGGAGAACTGCCCCGCGCTGGGAACCTGCATGTTCCCCTCTCCTCCGTCTTCCCTGACACCCCAGCCTGTAATGACTGGTGTGCAAAGAGTGTTGGGAGGGATAGGGGGAAACCTCAAAAGGAAATGCGTGTGCTTGGTTCCTCTATTCCTTCCCCCCATCCCGGACCAGGGCACGCTCCGAAGTGCAAATGCGTGCAAAGCCTCGGGGCTGTGGAGAGAGAATGCTTGCAAGCATTTTCCCGAGCCAGATGTGCTTGCACAAATATGTGCTTGCATAAATGTCTGTGTGCCTCTGTGATTTTATGTGCGTGCAGAAAAAATGCATGCGCACTATTGCATATTTGCAAATATGCGGCGCCTGCCTAGATAAATGCATGCACGGGTATGTGTCTAAGCAAGCGCGCGCGCCGGGTGCGAGTGTGTGTAAGTGTGCGCTCCACTCCCAGCTCAGCTCGTCTTAGTGCCCGGCCCCCTTCGCTCTCCAAGCCCCACCCCCCACCCCTCCGGGCTTCGCTTTTACAAAAGGTCTCCCCAGTGTTAGCCGCGGAGGCGCCCAGAGCGAGCCGGCCCGCGGCCGAAGCGGCGGCCCTGGCTTTGCGCCCCGCCCAGTCCCTTTCCCCTGCTGGGGATCCCCCTCTTCCCCGCCCACCCCTTACCCCCCATGCAGCCTGGCGCCCTATGCTAGCCCTCCCCCTCCCCCCCTCCAGGAGCGGGGCGCCGCCGGGGGAGGAGGGGGAATCGGCTGCGGGTCCTTGGTGTTCCTAGCACCCAGCTTCCCTCCAAGCCGGGTCGCGATGTACGACTGCATGGAAACATTTGCCCCGGGTCCGCGACGGCTGTACGGGGCGTCGGGGCCCGGGGCCGGCTTGCTGCGCAGAGCCACGGGCAGCTCCTGTTTCGCCGGATTTGAGTCTTTTGCCTGGCCGCAACCCGCCAGCCTGCAATGTAGGTACCAGAGCCCAGGGGTGGGGGGTGGGGTGCAGGAGAAGCAGCGGCTCACTCTTTCCGTGTGTAGAAGGTGGAACTGGGGTGCAAGCGGAGATTCTCACCCTCTCTATGTGAGGGGCGGGTGTGTACGAAAGAGAGGTACTGGCCCTTTAAACGTGGGACTTCAGCGACTCCTTTGGGTGTGTGCATTAGTGTTTGGAGTGTGTGTGGTTTTTATGGTGGGTGTTTAGGTAGGAGCTGTGGTTGATGCCACTCCAGAATTCCTGGGGATAGGGAGAAACCGAGGTGTTATTGGTAGCTTGTGCCCGCAGGTCCGTGGCCCCGGAGAGATACAGCACCCAGGGCCGTGGGTGGCATTAGTAGGGTCCATGTGGGAAGTTGAGAGCGTAAAAAATATTTGCAGAGCGTGTGAATCCCTGGAGTGTGCGGCGCCTGGCGTCGGCGGTGTGGGTGTGAGGGTAGGGGGTCTCTCCACGCAGTGTCGCCCTCCGACAGCGTTGGCAGGTCCTCCGCACGGCCCTATGTAGGGATGTTTGTGGCGTGAGGCCGGGAAGGCGGGTGCCCCTGCGTGGCTGCGGGGGCGGTTTTGGAAAGTGCTGCGTTCGAGAGTTCATCCTGTGTGTTCTTCGTGCGGGGTGCACCGGGTTGTGCACACAACCAGGAGAAGGCTCGGCTCTGGCGCCCCCTCCCCCATCTTAAAAAGCACTGTGTGGTAATGTGTATAGGATTGTATGCAGAGAGATGACTTTTTCCTAGGGCTCCAACACACACAACTTCAGTAGGAAGCGTAAAGTTTAAAGCAAAGCCTGTTTATGGTGGGGGGCGGTGGCCTGGAGGAGGCAGCGGCACGGAGAGTAAGACTACTGGGTCCCCAAATATCCATCTTCCCCTCTCTGTGAAATGGGAGATGCCAGGCCTGGGGCCCTGGAACCCCTTTCCAGAGCGGTAATAAAAAGCTGGGGACTGAGAGGCAGTAAAAATGAAGTCCAGATGAGAGGCGGCTTTGAAGCCTGGGCCGAAGTGCCTGGCGGGGGTGGGCGTAGGGAGGAGCCGAGAGGGGAGCCTGGAACACCCCCCAAATTTACCCCGGGCTGGGACCGCGCTGGTAGCCCGGTGCGGACGCCGGCGCGAGGGGCTTGGGGGCAGCTGGGAAGGGGCGGGTGGCGGGCGGGGCGGCGGGCGCTGGGGGAGTGCGCTCGCGGGGTCACCGAGCCCCCGCCAACGCGCCTCGCTGCTTGGCACTCGGCAGCGCTGTTTACGAGTTCGGCTTTTTTTTTTTTTTCCTTTTTCTCTCCTTCTTTCTTTTTTTCTTTTCTTCTTTTCTTTTTCTTTCTATCTTTCTTTTTTTTCTTTTTCTTTTTCTTTTTTTTTTTTTTTTTTTGGTTCCAGGGCAGAGCTGCTCAGATTTAACAACTCCGAGACTGAAGGAGGGAGGTGGCAAACAGGAGACGTACTTTGGGGTGGGGTGCGGCAAGAAGTAAAAGTGTGGCATTTATAGGGTGGAGAAAGCATGGAACTGTTCTTGCTTTGCACCAAATCCTGGTGAATTCTTAACCTTCCTTTCACTGTCCAATAGAAAGGGGAATTGGGGTATGTTGGGAGGGGTGCTGAGGTGGAGAGACTCCCAGGAGGGCTTTTTGTGGGGGCTGGGTAGGGATCCAGCCCTTTCCAGGAGCATGGCAGCCCCTCCCCCCCCCCCCCCACTTGGCTGGCAGTATGGTTTTGCATTTCAATTTGGACCAATTAATTTGGCCTCTAGGGTCTCTGTGGGCTTCAGGCCTGCTCCACACACTTTTAGAAAGTAGTTGAGACCTGTGTCTAAAGCAGGGAAGGAAAGAGGTCCCTTGAGGGGAGGGCCACATGGTGTGTTTGCGGGTGTTTGGCGGTGTCCTGGTGCTGTGCTGGCAGGCCCGGGTGTTTGTCTGGTAGCTGAGCTGCTGTCTTGCAAATGGGAAGCTGGATGTTGGGGGGCAGCTTTATGATTTGTGCATTCACTTCCACAGTGTGGCTGGAGTGAGTGTGCCTTTACGCCCGCCTGTGTGCTCTTCGGTGCCAGGGGCCTGTTGGGATATAGGAAGCCATTGGTAGTATGTCTACTTTTGTGCCCTGACTGTTGTTGATGTGTGAGAGTGTCTCCAAGGAGGTGTGTATCAGATTGTGAGTCTGGGCTTCTCAGTCCTGCGCCTCGCAGCTGGGAGCGTTTACAGCCGGTTATAAAGAGTTTGTTTGAAGCTCCGCTCAGCCTGGCCAGGAATTTCCTCAATTTCAGCAATTTGGGCTTTAAAAGGAGAAAAACCCAGAGCCCACCCCCCTCCTCCCCAGCAGGGGCCCCTGCCTAGCCTGGGAGCAGCATCCCGATAGTGGGGTCTCAGCCCAGGGCTGAAGAAGGGAATCTCAGCAGGCTTGACCCAATTAGCCTTCTTGTGCCCTTCACCCTCAGATTGACCAGAGCCACTGGGGCGCACTCGAGGGTTCAGGGGGCCGAGTTGTGCCAGAAGGGTGCCCAGAAGGGGTGACAGTACCACTCAGACAGGAAAAGCTGTCCCCAGGCCTGTCTCCTTGCGGCCCCCAGTCTTTATAATTGCCTGGCACTGCCCTATGCCAGTCTGACCGCACCCAGGGCCCTTTCGCAAGAGAGGAAATGAGGCAGCGCTCTGCGGGCAGGGAGGGCGTCAGCGCCTGAGTGAGCACCACCCCACGCACTGGCCTGCGGGCAGCACGTGTGCCCTCCTAGGACTCCAGGAGGGGTCCTGAAAGGCATTCCAGCCAGCCCCACGTCTCTCAGTGCCCCTCCTGGAGTCTCCCGCCCTGGGGCCTGAATAGACTCGAGGCACCTTCTTTCCTCCCCTCTTCTCTGCCCTTTTCCATTGGGGAATCTCACTCCAGCAGGATTCTTATGCTAATCGTGTCGGTGTGTGTTGGGGGGTGGGGAGGGCTTCCCTCCTGTGGGGTGGGTGGAGCTAGCCCGGAACCCCGGCATCCTGGGCATTCCTTCTGCCCTTCTGGCTGTATGGGGCGGACTTTTGACCAGGTGGGCTGCAGCGGGTTAGAAGGAAGAAGGTGCTCTTGAGGTGGGTGCGTGGGACTCTCCTTAGGGAGGGTCTTAGCGTTTTCTTGCGTTAACTTGGGCCTCTAGGTTTGGGCAGCGGGTCCTACAGGTTGAATAATTTCTAGGTTTTTCTGCCTCTGAAGATGAACCACAGACCCCAACCCCCCCCAACACCGAAAAAGGTTTACTGAGCAGCCTCCTGAACAGAGGGTGCCCACTCCCACCCCTTCTGTGTGGCGTGGGCCGAGGCCCCATTTGAGCTGCGATTGGGTATTTGTGGGGAAAGTTTAGGAGTGAAGACATAGGCTCAGAGAGGGTCCAGAGATAGCTCCCCTCCCCCTCCCCCAGGAGCCCTGTTTACCCACTGTCACCTGACTTTTCCCGCTTTGCTACACCCCCAACCGCTTCTCAACCTGAGGCTCTGAGCAAATACCTCAGTCTCTCCTTCCCCGACTTTTTGACTTCTCAGACTCCCTGCCTGGCCACTTAGGTCTAGTCAGAGAACCTGAGAGCCTGGGCTCCACCATCAATTGGCAGTGTGTCCCTGGGCTGGTCACTTCCCCCCTTGGCCTCAGTTCCTTCAGGTGTAAAATCGGGCTGTTGCATATCTGCTAACCTACTTTTCTTGATACCTGTGTCCCCTTTGCTCCACTGCCTCAGTGGTTTCTGGGAAAAAGCACATTGGCCGTTATCTGGGGCGGGGGGGGGGGGGGGCGGTATGAGAGGGAGAAGTTGGAGGATTATTTACCCTGTACTACTTGAGAGAGAACAAGGTCCTCTTTGACCTCGGGGTACCTGGGGTACTGAGTCATTTATCCAGGCGCGAGCTACAGGTGGCTGGTGCTTGCCTACCCAGCCCCAAATCTATTGCCTCAGGAAGAGGAGGATGATGGGAAGTAGATAACCCAGCAAGGTGGACCAATGTGACAGAGAGTGACTGAAGGGTGCAGAGCCACAGCCCATAATCCCTCCACCTACCCACTTCACAGCTGGGGAGACTGAGGCCCAGAAGTTAACTTCCAAGATGGCCTTGGCCTGGAATTTGAGGAACCTCGCAGTGTCATGAGGGCTGGCAGTATCTGAGGGCTCGGGCTGGCACTGTTGTGCAGGGAGACGGCCAGACTGCGGCGGGAGGTGCACTGGTAGCCGTCGTTCGGGGCTTTCTGGAAGTGTTTACTATGGGGCCGTGCGTGGTTGTTGGGACTTTAAGCCGCTGTGGTGGTGATGATGGTGTTGTCATCTCTGAGCTGGAGGGACAAGTGGGAATGGGGTGTGCCTGTGTAGTGAGGATGCCGGGGAGATCTGAGGGGTCCTTTTCCCCCGACCCTCATGTCATTGCTTTCCCCCTCAGCGGTGGAGACGCAGAGTACTAGCTCAGAGGAGATGGTGCCCAGCTCGCCCTCGCCCCCTCCACCTCCTCGGGTCTACAAGCCGTGCTTCGTGTGCAATGACAAGTCCTCTGGCTACCACTATGGGGTCAGCTCCTGTGAAGGCTGCAAGGTGTGTGCATAGTGGGGGTGGGGCGCGCTGGGCCTCCGGGTCCAGACCAGAGGGGCAGGACGGGTCCAGACCAGAGGGGCAGGACGCTGTGCGTGGGTGGCCATTCCCGCGGAGTGGGGAGGAGCTGCTTTGCACACACGTGGCTCGCAGGCTGGGTCCAGCCTGGGGCGACCCAAAGGGCCTGTGAGAGAGGCTGGTACTTCCAGCATCCTGCTTCACTGCCCACCCCCCACCCCCAACTCCAGGGCTTCTTCCGCCGCAGCATCCAGAAGAACATGGTGTACACGTGTCACCGCGACAAAAACTGTATCATCAACAAGGTGACGCGGAATCGCTGCCAGTACTGCCGGCTACAGAAGTGCTTCGAAGTGGGCATGTCCAAAGAAGGTAGGTCCCTAGCGCTGGCCTGAGCAGGAGCCCTCCCGCCCTCCCCTGTCATTGCTGCCCTCTTCCCACTGGCCACCCCCACTTCTCTGACCTCTGAGACCTGGCCTGCCCTGGGATGCTGCCTCCTCCCTGGCCAGTCCTGTTTGGTTAGTGCCATTCACCTAGGAGGCCCCACCCCTTGCCATTCTCCCCTCTCAGAGCTTAATCCTTCCTCTGAATGAGTGAGTGGGGGTTACCTACCGGCTCACTTTGCCCTGTTTTATGGGGAGGTTGTGGGGGGGGGGGCTTGCCAGTCCCCTCCCCTGCGCCATTGTGCTGCCAAGGCTATAAGTGGATATCCTGCCGCCCGCATATCCTGCCCCCCCTCCCTAGCTCCTGAGGGGTGACAGGAAGGGCAGGATGGAGCCGAATGGCTCTGGAAGGGAGCAGGGGCTGCAGGCCCTGGGTGGGGCTGGAGAGAGCCAGCCTGGGAATGGGAGCTAATGTAGGAGCTAGGGAAACTGAGGCAGTGGTTAGGGTCCTGGGGAATAGATGTTCATGATAAGGACTGAGCGCATGATATTAGGATGAGAGGGGATACCCAGAGGGAGGTTCTGAGGGTCCCGACCCTCCCATGCCTTTGCCCCCAAGCTGTGCGGAATGACCGGAATAAGAAGAAGAAAGAGGTGAAGGAAGAAGGGTCGCTTGACAGCTATGAGCTGAGCCCTCAGTTAGAAGAGCTCATCACCAAGGTCAGCAAAGCTCATCAGGAGACCTTCCCCTCACTCTGCCAGCTGGGCAAATATACCACGGTGAGTCCAGTGAGGTCAGGGGATTGTTCGCTTTGGGGACTAGATACGGGTTGTATTGAGGCCATGGTCTGGTGCTGAGGGACAAGGAAAGGCAACAGAATGCAGAGGGGGGAGCTGGGGGTTTGGGTGGAAGGAAGATAGCCCCCAGGGCGGGGCTTAGCTTGCATTCCAACCTGCCCTCCCTGTAGAACTCCAGTGCAGACCACCGGGTGCAGCTGGATCTGGGGCTGTGGGACAAGTTCAGTGAGCTGGCCACCAAGTGCATCATCAAGATCGTGGAGTTTGCCAAGCGGCTGCCTGGCTTTACAGGGCTCAGCATTGCTGACCAGATCACTCTGCTCAAGGCTGCCTGCCTAGACATCCTGGTAAGTTAAGCCCTGTGGCATGTCTCCCACTAGGCCTGACCCTCATGTGAGGCCAAGGAGTTGGTTTACCACAAAGATTTCATTATCTCTCCTTCCCCTTCCATTCTGGGACTCCCCAGATCGCCTTTAAACCCAAGCTTTTTTTTTTTTTCATCTTAACTCCCCTCCCCAAGACCTGATCCTACGCTTCTGGATGCTCTGCCTCCTTCTGACTCCCCTTCCCTCCCCAGACTTCAGATTCTCCACCTCTGCCTTCCTCCCCATGCCTGCTGCAGGTTGCCCTCTTTCTGGACTTAACCTCCTCACCTTCCACGTACATCCCATTGCCTCTTCTCCCCACCGGACATGTGGTCCTCCCCAGAAACAGCACTAACCCTCCCCCTTGCCCACCTCCAGATGCTGCGGATCTGCACAAGGTACACCCCGGAGCAGGACACCATGACCTTCTCTGATGGGCTGACTCTGAACCGGACACAGATGCACAACGCCGGCTTTGGGCCCCTCACAGACCTCGTCTTTGCCTTTGCTGGGCAGCTCCTGCCACTGGAGATGGATGACACGGAGACAGGACTGCTCAGCGCCATCTGCCTCATCTGCGGAGGTGCAGGGGCGCCCCCTGGCGTTTGCTCAGACTCCTTTCCCACCACAGCCCACACCTGATCTCTGACCCGGCAGGAGACCTTGGTCCCTCTCCCTGGGATTGTTGCACCTGCCCCATCCACAGACTTCTCAGACCCAGGACAGGCCCTCTAGCACCTTGGAGCATAGAACAAAAAGGAGAGAGGAGCCAGAGAGAGCTGAGGAGGTCCCAGATACTGGTGCTGAGAGAGGGGTGTGGGCAGGAGTGATTTACCAGAGGGGAGAAGGTACAGGGCGTGGAGCAGGGGAAGTGGCCTGGGTAGGCTCAGGAACAATAAGGCAAAGGGCTGATAGGACAGAGTTTGGGGCTTGGAGTGCCATAGGTCAGGGACAGCTGGGGATCAGCCACTTGTCACTGTGTCCCCCATTTCTTTCTCTTTCACTGCACTGTGCTTGTTCCTGTAGACCGCATGGACCTGGAGGAACCTGAAAAAGTAGACAAGCTGCAGGAGCCACTGCTGGAAGCCCTGAGGCTCTATGCCCGCCGGCGGCGGCCCAGCCAGCCCTACATGTTCCCAAGGATGCTCATGAAGATCACTGACCTCCGGGGCATCAGCACCAAGGGTTAGTCATGAGGGAACCTCCCCTCTCTCTCCCTGGAGCTGTTGGTCTCCCAGCACAGGCAGGCAGACAAGCAGAGACAAGAACAGAGTGGGTGCGAACCGGGCGGCCTACGCTCTGGAATCCTAGCTCTGCCACGGGCTCGTGGGGAGACTCTGGGCAAATTCCTTTACTTTTGGTACCTTGTTTTCATGTTTGTAAACCGGGCTATACTTACATCTACCTCATAAGCTATCGAGAAGGCTAAACGAGTTAACACAACGGGCTTAGAACCGCCCTGAATTAACGATGCCATTCCCCAGTTGCGGTAGCTGCATTTCAAGTGCTCAGTGGCTAGTGATGACTGTACTGGACGAAGCAGATAATGCCATCATCGCAGAAAGTTCTGTTGGACATTGATGGTTCAGAAGGGTGCCTGGCAGATAGTAGGTGTTCAATAAATACTAGCTATTGTTATGAATGTGAGTAAGAACAGGCCTAGCAACAATTGGCGAGTCGCGAACATGGGAGGATGGAGTGCCTGGGGAGTGGAGGTGACAGTTGGACTCGGTGTGATCTTTGAGGAGATGGTCTGAAAAATGGGATGGCTTGAAAGAATGGCAACGGGCTTGGCAGAGAAGGCAGGTAGAAGCTGCAGGCAGAGGAGTGGCCCCCAGGAACTCTGCAGAAGGGAGAGGGTGAATCTGAGACAGACAAGTGGCGGGCTTGTGCTGGGAGCCCCTGGAAGGCCAAGAAAGGTTAGCGAGTTGGCCTCAAGGGGCATGGGCCTCTGTCCCCCTGAACCTTTGTTCCTCTGTTGCAGGAGCAGAAAGGGCCATTACCCTGAAGATGGAGATTCCAGGCCCGATGCCTCCCCTAATCCGAGAAATGCTGGAGAACCCTGAAATGTTTGAGGACGACTCCTCGCAGCCTGGTCCCCATCCCAAGGCCTCTAGCGAGGATGAGGTTCCCCGGGGTCAGGGCAAAGGGGCCTGCAGCCCCCAGCCTGACCAGGGCCCCTGACTTCCCCTGCCGTGGGGGTTGGGGCTCCAGGCAGCAGACTGACCATCTCCCAGACACCACCAGTGACTGGGGGAGGACGAGCTCTGCCCTCTCTCCACCCCTTCCAGTGAGCTCCTTGTTTTTGCCAAAGTTTCCAGGGGTGCCTCTGTGTTCATCCCCTTCTTGTTCTAACTGGCTCCCTTTCCTGTCTCGGGGCCTGCCCTTCTCCCACCAGGAAAGAGGGCAGAGGGGTGAGCCTGGGTTTGGACTCTAAAATCTCGGCGCTGCCCCTCAGACACCAGGGTCCCAGGCTCCCCAGGGCAGGAGGAAGACCCTGCCAGTTCCAAAGCCCCTTTCTCTGCCAGGTGCTTAGGCCTCTGGGAGCAAACAGGAACACTAGAGACCAAAAAAGGGGCGCAGGGGGAGGGCTGAGCCCACCCTCTTGCCCCTGCCCTTGGTGCCTCATGCTGCGTAATGCACCTGCCGGGCTCACACTGCCCTCTGTGCCCCATCCTCGTGCCAGGTCAGGTTGGGGCAGGCTGGGCCCTGCATTTCTGTGGAGGGCCAGAGGGTGAAAGGGACAGATGCACGTACATTCGGCACCTCTTTGCTTGGGCCCAGAGTTGACCTTGTGCCCTCCGTTATAAGCCCCTCCCCGAGCCCTGTCATGTGCCTTGGGCTTCCCCTGCCTCCCATCTCAGCCACCGGGGCAGGGACGCTCCTACACTACAGAGGGGCCAGGGGATCCCTCTCCCCCTAGTGCCTTACCCCCCTTGATCTCCAGAGCAGCTTGGCCCAGGGAGTGGGGGGTGGGCGCTGCTTAGCTGGTCCTTCCCTGACCCAGAGGAAACCTCTATTTATTTATTAGCTTTTGTTTACACCCTGGACTTGACCCCTTCCTCCAGGGGTCTTGGGAGGGGGAGCCCAGGGCCCCTGTGACCCCTCCCTTCTTCCTCCAATCCCCAGTTTGTATTTAGCTGCCAAATAAGATTCCCACTGGCTCCCCTTTTTCTCTGGGGGGTCAGGGTGCTGTTCCCTCCCCTCTGTTTACATCTCCCCTTCCCCGCTGTATCGCATATTGCTGAGTTTTCTATTTTTGCAAAATAAAGTGATGGAAACTCATGGCATGTGGCTCCCTCTGGGAAGTGGCAGGGGACATGACTAGCTGACCTGGAGAGGGACTGGGTGAGGAAGGTGAGCTCCCAATCTACCGGATTTTGCAGCTTTCTTATGGAAACCAAGGAAATTGGATGAAATGTGCCTGGATGGCGGTGGTGGGAAAGTGGGGTAAAGGGAGCCCCCAGGAGCTTACCCCGGGAGGCGGGTGTCTGGGCCTTCCGCAGCCACCAGGTGTGTGTGTTCTTAGACTGGATGCGGTGGGCCTCTGGGGAGGTGTGAATGGGCCCGGAGGTCTTTTAAGTTGTCCCCACCCCCAGTTATGTGTATGTGCATATCTGCCCATCTCTGGGGAAGGGGTTCATGGAAGCTGCACTTGGTTCTCGTGAGGGTCTCTGGCCCCAGAAGAAAAGAACTGCAGCCTGCATCTAAGTTACAGTGTTTCTGTTTTACACCACCCCTCCCTTTACTTAATGAGCTCCCTGACTCTACGACCCCGCTATCACCTTACAAATTACTCCCGCTGCCCCTTCTGACCCCACCCCACCCCGTGACCTCATCCCCATGACCCCACTGTTACCCTCTGTACTAACATCCTTGCCCCTCCATGCCTCCCCTCCGCAACAGCTCCCATCCTCAGCCCGCTCAGGCCTTCCCACTGTGCCCCTGGACTCTCCCCCCTCCCTCTGTGACTCCCCCTCCACGCTGCCCTCCCCCCACCCTGGGGCCCACCTTCTTCCCTGGGACAGCACCCTGCCTACCTTGTACCTTGCCACCTTCAAGAATGACCTGTGCTTGTGGGAGAGAGAGGGGTTGAGGATGTGGGAGTAGGGGAGAGAGAAGATTGAGGAAAAGCAGAAGAAGAAAGTGAAAGAAGCTCTAGAGGAAACCACAGGGCCTGTGGGGAAGAAGGGGTCATCACCATGGTAACCCCTGGTTGTGGGGGAAGGGTATAAGGTCCGGTAGCCTGAGGCCAGCCGAAGAAGCCCACCTCCCCCCACCCCTGTCCCCAGTTGCTCCTTCCAGCGGCTACACTCCTAAGACCCACCTGATGCTCCCTGTGCACCCACTAAGAGATGGGCACCTGGCTCGGTGCCTCGCTTGTCAGTCCCTGCTGCCCAGAGTGCCCCTTCGGGCAGATAAGACAGACCTGTGACAGATCTCACATCCAGTTCCTTCTGAGTTCCCTGTGGTCAAGTGTGGGCCAGGGCCAGGTATTTTCCACACCCTCTTCTCCAGACAGGCTTCATCCTTGCCATTACCGCACTCTCTGCCTCCTCTACGCCTTTCCCAGCCGCCACTGCTGTCTCTGCGCAGTGGCCTCCCAGTCTCATTCTCTGAGTCCGGCCCTGTGTCTTTCTCCAAGTTCCCAGTGCCCCAACCTTGGATTTCTCAGCCTCTCCGCTTCTCACCGTGTTACTTCTCAGCCACTGAGTCTATTTTCAAGCCCTTAGGTTGTGCCAGGCTCTCTTGTAAGCAATTGGTAGGAGTCACCTCATTTGATTCCCGCAACAATCCTGAGTGCCACTTGACAGATGAGAAGAAGCCACAGGAAGGTTAAGCAACTACGTAAGTTCCCACCGCTGTAAGTGATAGAGCCAGGATTGGAGCTCAGGCAGTTTGGCTCCAGAGCCCATGGAGTTAAGCATCCACCATCATACAGTGGGCACTCGTTTTTCAAAATTAGAGCCTGTCGCCACTGATTTCCCCCTCATTCCAGGACTTACTACCTCCATATTTCTTCCTTGCTATCGTGTTCTTGTGTGAAGAAGTGGAAGGGTCCCATCGATTTGCCAGGCAGGCAGACCAGGGTTGAAAACCCAGACCAGTTAGTTATTACTATGTGGCCTTGGGCAAGGATTTTTATTTCTTACCTCTGAGCCTCAACGTCCACCTTTCCCTCTTAGCCTCTACATCTGTAAAATTTGACCCCGGGGGGACATTAACATATGGATATGTCATGAAGTTGTTGCAAGGATTAATGACAATATTGTGATATGCCCGGCATGTAGTAGGTGCTCAGTAGACAGACGAGCCTCCGTGCTTCCTTTCAGATCCCTGTATTGTCAACCCCCTTGGCCCAGTTCCACCCCTCTGGGCCCCACCTTCTAGATCAGTTACCCCACCACCCCGAAATCTCCCCCACCCCACCCCAGGGTGTGTCACTTCCTCCTCTGCAGCCTCCCAGATCAGTACACAAAGGCCGCCGCGGCTGGAGGAAGGGCTGCTTTGCACGCACCTGTGAGTACCAGGGCACCAGCCCTCCAGCCTCTTCTCCTTACTAGCCCAGCCCCCACCCCTGCTCCCAATCTCCCGGGAAGAGGACGCTGGGCTCTGACCCCAAGACACCCAGGGTTCAGGTGAGACTCGAGAAAGGCTCTGAAGTCCTTTCTGCATTCCTGAGATCCTCATCCTTGTTCCCTCCAGCTTCTCAAGCTCTCTCTCCCCGCCCCCCCCCCCACACCCCGTACCCTCCTCACCTCTCTCTCCTGCATGTGTTTCCCAAAAGTGGGCCTGGAGGGAGGCAAAGAAGGAAGGGGATGTATGACTGCTATCATCTGAGTGCCTGCCATGTGCCAAGGGTTGTCATGGTAGGGCTCTCCCAAGAGGACTCCCCAGCTGCTATCCCTGCTGCCTAGTGCCTGGTGCTCAGCTCAGATCTGCCAGTGGCACCTTGGCTATGGTGTCCTGGGAGACTGTGGCAGCGTGGCTCGGTTCTCTTCCCTCCGAGGGACACTGAGTGGGCAGCAGAGGATTCCACTTGATTTGGAAGATCTGGATAGGTTGGGAAAATGCTCTGTTTCTCAGGTGCTGAAGGGGGTGTTAGGGTGTTGGAGTCCAGGATAGAGCCCAGGAAAAGGGAACAACCACAGGGGGGAAAGAAGACTGACTGAAGAGGACCCATCAAGGGAAGAGAAAGGGGATTAGGTGGAGCCCACTGGAACTGGAAGGGAGAAGGCACGGCTTTTGATGATGATGGTGCCTGGGTTGGAGGCGAGGAAAGTGGCAAACAGACCGAGTCCCGACCTGTCTTCATCCCTGTTCATTGTGTGACTGTGGGCAAGTCACTTATCACTCTGGGATTCAGGTTTCCATTTGTAAGAGGGGATTGAGTTAGACAGCTCTGCCTTCCTTTGGTTAGGATAGGAGAGGAAAAGGAAGTAAAACAAAGAACCGTAAAGACGCGGAGAAGAGAAACGCAGCAGAGGGATGTCATCAAACTTTTGAACAGGAGGGTGGTGGGGGAGAGAGAAGGAGACAGAGAGAGGGAAATTAACAAGTGGCAGGCCATGTATCCCCAAGTAAGAAATGAGGGGGACAATTGGGAGAAGGGGGTGGGGGAACGCTGTCCAGAGAGTCCCAGGGGCTCCCTTTAGGGGACATGAGTGGGCTTGAGGTCTCTGGTTTGTCTTATCCTGGGGGCCCCACCTGTAACACATGAGTCAAAACTGGGCTTTGTGCTACAGCATCTCAGGTCTCCTCGACCACAGGCGTGCAGAGCAAGCGGGGCTGAGGTTACAGTGAGGCTGAGCCTGAACCGGCCTCGCATGGGGGTGGAGGTTCCAAGACATATATATACTACACCTGAGGTCCCAAATGGTGCACAGTGGGGAGCAGGACAGCTGAGGTCACCCCACCCCTTCCCCATTCTGAATCTAAGCCCAGGCTGGGGCGGATGCAGACGTTTTGGGACAAGGAGTTAGTTGGCCTTTCTCATACACACACTGCCAATAGGAATATAAACTGGCATAGTTGCGAAGGCGGTTGCGTCAGCAATCACTCGCCAGCATTACAAATGATGCCAATTTATTGACCCTACAAATCCTCTTCCCAGGATTTATCCTCCAGATTCACTTGCACACATGTGAAATGATAAATGCATGGATTTTCACTGCAATAGTTTTATTTATTTATTTTGAGAGGGGGCAGAAGGCAGAGAGAGAAAGAGAATCCCAAGCAGGCTTAGCAGAGACAGCACAGAACCCAGTGCAGGGCTCGAATCCACAAACTGTGAGATCACGACCTGAGCGGAAACCAAAAGTCAGATGCTTAACAGACTGAGCCATCCAGGCGCCCCCAGCATTAGTTTTAACAGTGAGCAATTAGAAACAATTTAAATCCCATTGAGAGACTAACTGGGATATGATACATCCATGCCACGGAAATGTATACCGCTGTGAAAATGAACAAGGAAGTTCTTTATTTTCTTGAGTAGCAGGATCTCCAAGAAAAGCAATTAAAAGAAAAAAAGGGGCACCTAGGTGACTCAAGTCAGTTAAATGTCTCGATTTCGGCTGAGGCCATGATCTCACGGTTCATGGATTCGAGCCCCACATCGGGCTCTGCGATGACAGCATGGAGCCTGCTTGGGATTCTCTCTCTCCCTCGTCTCTCTGCCCCTTCCCTGCTTGTACTCTCTCTCTCTCTCTCAAAATTAATTAAAAAAAAAAAAAAATTAAAAAAATCTTTTAAAAAAAGAAAAAAGGGGGACAAACCCGCATGTATTCTAGAATTGTGATTGTAGACTTCTGTCATGTGATTCTACCATTTGGAGAGAATATTTTTTTCACATTAGTTTGTGTATGCATAAAACAATCTCTAGAAGGATTATCAGCAACAAAAGATAACTTAAAATGACGGTTATTCATTTAGGGTGAGGTGTGGAAATGGGAGGAGGAGGATGGGCATGGGAGATTTCTCACTATCTCAATGTTTTGATTTTTGATAAGATACACATAAAATTGATCATTTAACCCATTTTTTAAGTGTACAGTTCAGTGGCCTTAAGTACATTTATGATGTTGTGCGACCATCACCACCATCTAGTTCTGGAACTTTTTCTTCACTCCAAAAAAAGACTGCCTATCAAGAAGTTATTCCTCATCCTCCCCTCCCTCCCCAACCCCTGGCATCCACTTTCTGTCTCTGTGGATTTGGGGAATCAGAATACTTCACATAAACGGCACCCGACAAGATGTGGTCTTTTGTGACTGGTTTCATTCACTTAGCCTAGTGTTTTCAAGGTCATCGATGTTGTAGCCTGAATCAGCACTTTGCTCCTTTTTAGGGCCAAATAATGCTTCACCGTATGGATGGATCACATTTTGTTTAGCTATTCATCAGTTGATGGACGTTTGCGCTGTTTCTACCTTTAGGCCACTGTGAATAACACTGCTTTGAACAGTCACGTACCAGTTTTTGTTTTAATTTACTGAGGAATTATCAAATTGTTCCCCACAGTGCCGTGCCACCAGCAACGTATGATGGTTCCATTTTCTCCACATCCTCACCAACACTTATTTTCTGTTTTATTTTATTTTATTTTATTTTATTTTATTCTAGCCATTCTGCTGGGTGTGTGGTGGTATTTCACTGTGGTATTTGATTTGCATTTCCTTGATGACTAATGGTGATGAAAATCTTTTTATGTGCTTGTTGGTTATTTGTCTATCTTCTTCAAAGAAATGTCTATTTAAGTCCTTTGCTGTTCAAAAACTGGGTGGTTTGCCTTTTTGTTGTCAAGTTGTAAGAGTTCTCTATATATTCTGGATACTTATCAGATACATGATTTGCAAATATTTCCTCCCTTTCTGTAGCCTGTCTTTTCATTTCATAGTGCTCTTTGATGCACAAGAGTTTTATATTTTTATGAAGTCCAGTTTATCTATTTTTTTCTTTTGTTGCTTGCGCTTTTGATGTCATAGCTAGGAATCCACTGTCAAGGCCAAGATCACAAAGATTTACCCTGACATTTTCTTCTAAGAGTTTATAGTTCGAGGGCTTACATTTAGGCCTTTGGTCCATTTTCACTTAATTTTTGCATATGTTGTGAGGTAGGGAATGAACTTGATTCTTTTACATGTGGATATCTAGTTATCCCAGCACCATTTGTTGGAGACTGTTCTCTCCCCATCAAATAATTTGGCACCCTTGCTGAAAATCGATTGGCTATAAATGGACGGATTTATTTCTGGACTCTCCATTCTATTTCATTGATCTATATGCCTATCTTTATGCCAGTATCACGTTGTCTTGATTACTATAGCTTTCCAGTGAGTTTTGCAAGTGAGAAGTGAGAGTCCTCCCATTTCATTCTTTTTCAAGATTGTTTTTTTTTTTTTAATGTTTATTTTGAGGAGGGGGAGGGGCACAGAGAGAGGGAGACACAGAACCAAAGCAGGCTCCAGGCTCAGAGCTGTCAGCACAGAGCCCGACCTGGGGCTCGAACTTATAAACTCCGAGATCATGACCTGAGCCAAAGTTGGACGCTTAACCAACTGAGCCACCCAGACACCCCACAATTCCATATAATTGAATCAATCCATATAATGGATCCGTATAGGATCAGCTTTCCCACCTCTAAAAAAAAGGCCATTGTGATTTAACTTTTTGAGTTTTGAAGTATGGTTATGGATTGCTTATTCAAAATTTTAATTAATACATTTTTTAAAATTAATATGTTTTTTAAAATCAGAAATTTGCCTAGAGGTCATTCCAGGAATTACCCTGCCACAGGCTCTTTCTCCAGTCTATATTTGCTTTGTGCAAAGGACAGGAAAAAGAAAATTTTGTCAACCATGGCCTGCCTTCCTCCGTTATCCCAGACCTTTAGAGAGTTTTCTTATGGTCTAATTTTCCTTCCTCTTGCTACCGTGTCGGCTACCCTTCCCTGCTTCTTTCACACACTTCTTCATCAGCTCCAGCCTTCCTTCCTCTCATTCCTATTCCCCGACCTTCCTCCTTTATTTAGAATCCTTGACCTTCTTCCTGTACTTAGAATCCAAGATTATGAAAGCTGCAAGGACTGCCAGATTATTTATTCAACTCTCTCTCTTTACAGATGTGGAAACTAAGGCCCAGAGAAAAAGTCTGACTTGCCATACAGCCAGTGAGGGACTGAAGCAGGACCAGAACCCGGTCTGTTTCCTGTTCGGTTCTGATTCCACTGTGGCTTGCAATCTTGGTGAATAGACCTGGGCGGATGTAGACCTTAGTGCTTCCAGGCCTACTCCCCAGACTCTTGTTAGGCCATTTTGCCCACGTTGGCCCTAGGGAAGTCTGCACACAGGAGGGACAGGGTTTGTCTGAGGCTCCTACCCAGGCCTGGGACCTGCCCCTTCCCAACATTTTGAAGAAACTGCTGAATCCACAGGGGAAAGTGAAACTATGAAGGGAGATAAAGATTTGGGGTAGAGGTTTTTTATTTTTTTTCTTGAGTAAGCTCTACACCCAAGGTTGGGTTTGAACTCATGACCCTATGAACAAGACTCGCGCTCTACCGACTAAGCCAGCCAGGCACCCCTGGGGTAGAGTTTTGAGAGTGACAACCACAGACTCACTTTATTTTATTTTGTATTTTTTATTCTTTTTTTATTTTTTACATTTATTTACTTTTTGAGAGACATAGAGAGACAGAGCACAAGTTGTGGAGGGCAGAAAGAGAAGGAGACACAGAACCCGAAGCAGGCTCCGAGCTGCCAGCACAGAGCCCCATGCGGGGCTCAAACTCACAAACCGGAAGATCACGACCTGAGCCGAAGTCGGATGCTTAACCGACTGAGCCACCCAGGCGCCCCTTGACTTACTTTATTTTATTAAAAAATGTTTATTTATTTTTGAGAGAGAGAGAGCAAGTGGGGGAAGGGCAGAGAGGGGGACAGAGGATCCTAAGCAGGCTCCGCGCTGACAGCAGCAAGCCTGATGTGGGGCTAGAACTCACAAACCCTGAGATTATGACCTGAACCTAAGTCGGACACTCAACCCACTGAGCCACCCAGGTGCCCCAACCACAGACTAATTTTAGAGGACTGAGAACCTGGAGGTCCTCCCTAAGGACCCATGTGTCCCCCTTTGTATCGTATTGCAGGCCATGGTGGCTTTGTCAATGGTCCTTGTTTTCCTGCTGGCTCTGAGCCGAGGTGAGAGTGAATTGGATGCCAAGATCTCATCCCCAGAGAAGGTCACAGAATGGGGGGATCCTGATCTGTCCCTGCCGGGGTCCTGCCAGCCGGCCCCCACCTGCCAGAAATGCATCCTCTCACACCCAAGCTGTGCCTGGTGCAAGCAACTGGTAAAGATGGCTCTGTGGCCTTTGAACCCTGTGTATGTGTATGTGCAGGACGGAGATAGGTTTGCAACTGCGTGGTTTTCCGGGTGCTCTCTGCAGTCCTGTGCGTGACTGAGTTTGTGCACATAGGACTCCTGTGTGTGGTTGTGTGTGTGTGCATACTCAAGCATGCAAGTTTCCTGTGTGTATATGTTCGTGTACCTGTGCGTTTGTGTATATACGGAAAAGACTTGTAACCATAAATTTGGAGGAAGTGTGTCTGTGCTGGAACTCATGCTTGTGTACAGGGAGAGGGACCTGTGGTACGTGTATGCATGTGAGGAAGTGCGTTTGTCAGCCTGGGCAGCCATAACAAAACTGGGTGGCTTAAGCAACAGGAATTTATTTCTCATTGTTCTGGAGGCTGGGAGTCCAAGATCAACATGCCAGCCAATTTGGTTTCTGGTGGCAACCCTCTTCTTGGCTTGCAGGCAGGCTGTAGACAAGCTCTCTGGTGCCTCTTCTTACAAGGGCATTAATCTCATCATGAGGGTTCTACCCTCATGATCTCATCTAACCCTAATTTCTTCCCAAAGGCTCCATCTCCAAATGCCATCACACTGGGGGTTAGTCTTTAGCAGAAAGTGTGTGACTGGGTTTCTGAGTCTGTGTTGGGGGTGTGTGTACCTCATAATGTTCCTAAGGTATGTAGCAGCCTGTGGCTGGGGGAGTAGAAGGGAAGGAGTTAGAAGTGTGTACACCTTGGGGAAAGGCTTGATCTGCCTAAGTGGCCAGGAAGGATGCTGGGGAGCAGGTGTCTCCCTGGCTGGTCAAACAAGGCTGTTCTTTGCTTTATGCCTTAAAGAGACAGGGCTCATGGAGTGACAGAGCATGGCAGGTAACTGAGTTGGGGGAGAGGGTGAGAACAGAACTGTCTCCCTCAAAGGAAGAGGGAGAGTTAGATGAGAGATGAGGGCAAACTCACCAGAAGGAGAAGGCACAGCCACAGTGACTGAGCAGAAGCTGAGCCAGCCCAGGAATCTGGGAGGACCGGAAGAGGAGACTCAGAGTCAGCAGGAGGCAGAGAACAGAGGTGCCAGGCAGGGGCTTTGGGGACAGTCAGATATGTGTCTGCCTCCTTCAATCTCTGGACCTGAGTCTGGCACCAGGGCCAGTTGAGAAGCCATTGTAACTATTTCCTTCCTCTGCCACTTCCCAGCCAGTCCCAGGGGTGCCAGCCAACTGGGGGGAAGGGGTGTCTCCTCTTCTGTCCCTGTCCTTCCCCTTCCCAGGAATTTAGCCTGGGTCTCAGCCTGACCCCCTTCCAGTTTGGGCCTAAGCATGCAGGGGAGGTTGGACTAGGAGGCCAGGCTCCTCTTTTTCTTGTGGTAGTGAGGTCCCTGAGATCTCAACAGGAAGTCTGTGGCCCTAGGGGGAGGAGAAAGGTAGGTGGCTAGGGAAAGGGGGTTGTCTAGATAAGGTGGGGGCTGGTGGGGTGCTAGAGGAAGCGGGCTCTGACAAAGACAGGACGAGGTGGCTGTTGGGGGGACCGGGAAGGGAGGGCATCCTAAGGGCTCAGGGAACTGACCGCGAGGGGAGGGTTAGGAGCGGCCGGCATCCCGGGGGGTCGGGGGGAGGTGGGGGAGAGGTGGTCTGGGAACAGGGCTGGGGGTGGTGGTGTGGAGGACTAGAGTCCCCGACGCGCCTCCCCTTGGGCGCAGAACTTCACCGCGTCGGGGGTGGCGGAGGCGCGGCGCTGCGGCCAGCGACAGGAGCTGCTGGCCCAAGGCTGCCCCCCAGGGGAGCTGGAGGAGCCCCGCGGCTGGCAGGAGGTGCTGCAGGACCAGCCGCTCGGCCAGGGCGATCGCGGCGAGGGGGCCATCCAGCTGGCGCCGCAGCAGGTCCGGGTCACGCTGCGGCCGGGTGAGTCAGGGGGCGGCGGGCTGGGCTGGAGGTCCGGGCTGAGATTCGATGGCGCTCGCTGACCCGCGCCATCCCCCACCCCGCTTCCCCAGGGGAGCCCCAGCAGCTCCGGGTGCGCTTCCTCCGGGCAGAGGGCTACCCCGTCGACCTGTACTACCTTATGGACCTGAGCTACTCCATGAAGGACGACCTGGAGCGCGTGCGCCAGCTCGGACAAGACCTGCTGGCGCGGCTGCAGGAGGTCACCCACTCCGTGCGCATCGGTGAGCTCGGCCTCTACCTGCAAAAGCCGCTTCTGTCTCTGCCAGCGTCCTGGGCGCACAGGGGCCCTGCCTGCCCTCTCCCGGTTTTTAACAGACCTGGCCAGGCCCCGGGTTTCTGGCGTCTCTCTCCCAGAACATCCACCTTCTAGGACAGAACTGGAGGGGATTTAAGAGACTACGGGTGGGGGTAACCGAGGCCCAGAGTCTGGCCAGACCGCGTTCAGACAGCTCCCAGGGGTCAGACAGCACACTCTGGACCTGCCAACCCAGATACTGCCCTGATGCCACTTTCTCAGTCCTGTCTGTGTCTCTAGGAAAAGGTCTAAATGTCCCTGTCCCTGGCTGCGGCTTCCACACTCACAACTGCCCTATTCAAGATCCCCTCCTTTGCCTCATGCTGCTACTACACCCTACACCCTCTCCTTCTTCCTCGGGAGAGAGAGATCCTGCCTGACCCTCCCCTCATCCTCCTCTTAATCTCCTCCATCCCCCACTGCCCTGAGTCAGTGGCCTAAACCCTTTGTCCCTGCCAGGTACTCAGTCCCTGTGCTCTAGGAGCACCCGCTCTCGTGATCTCCTCTGCTCCTCTCTGACTGTCCCCCTCACCCCCCACTTCCCATGGACCTTTGCCTTCTGAGTCCTCAGCAGCAGACCTTCCACCCTGCTGCTGGCCAGTGACTTTGGGGACAACCTTCGCCATTCTCCCCCCCCCCCCCCCCGCCCCAGGCTTTGGCTCCTTCGTGGACAAAACGGTGCTGCCCTTTGTGAGCACAGTGCCCTCCAAACTTCACCACCCCTGCCCTACCCGGCTGGAGCGCTGCCAGCCTCCCTTCAGCTTTCGCCACGTGCTGTCCCTGACCTCGGATGCTAAGGCCTTCGAGCGGGAGGTGGGACGCCAGAGCGTGTCTGGCAACCTGGACTCGCCTGAAGGTGGCTTTGATGCCATTCTCCAGGCTGCGCTCTGCCAGGTGAGGAGGCGAGGAGGGGATCTGAGTCTGAAGAACCCTTTGGGGCCAAGACTGCCACCTAGGGTCATGCAGTGCCTGGTTCTGGGGGTGCTCTTTGTACCATAGTCACTGGAGTTTGCATATTTATTTTAATAATTTCCTGGTGGATTGGAGTAAAATATCTTGAGGAAGAGGCATGTTTTTCTAATTCATAAGAAGGCCTCCGCTAGCAGCAGCCCTGTCTGGGGGATTGGGGGGAAGCAGGGAGCTGGAAATGGGGGGGGGTGGGATGGCGGAGGGGGGGGTCTGGGTATGGAGATAGACAAAGTGACTCAGGATGAGGCTGGCAATCCTTGGCTCATGGAGCCCAGGTGCACAGCCTACCTCCACCCCCACCCCCACCCCGATTCCAGGAGCAGATTGGCTGGAGAAATGTGTCCCGACTGCTGGTGTTCACTTCAGATGACACATTCCACACAGCTGGGGATGGGAAGTTGGGTGGCATTTTCATGCCCAGCGACGGGCACTGCCACTTGGACAGTAATGGCCTCTATAGTCGCAGCCCAGAGTTTGTGAGTCCCCACCCTGGCTCCACCCCTCCCCATCCGAGCCACACCTCCTCTACTCCCAGACCCCCCTCTCCCCAGCCTCCTTGTCCTTACCAGTGACCACCCTGCCATCTTTCCCACCAGCTCCTCGCTCCATGTGCCCCCACTGCTCAGACAGAACCCTGTGCCACCCCACTCCCTAGCCCCTTCTGCCTTCCCGAGCCTCCAGGGTTCCTCCAGCTGGTGGAGCCCTGGTTCCTGGATTTCCTGGGCTGAGGGCACCTTGGATGTTATGGGGGAGACCTGTGGTGCTCACCTTTCCCCGCTCCCTGCCCAGGACTACCCCTCTGTGGGTCAGGTAGCCCAGGCCCTCTCTGCAGCAAACATCCAGCCCATCTTTGCCGTCACCAGTGCCACACTGCCTGTCTACCAGGTGAGAGCTGGCTGAATGCCAGACCTTCCCACTTCAAGCTTTTCTCAACTTCCTCAAAGACCCCATTCTCCACCACTCCCCCCATATGCCCTCCTTCAAGACCCGCAGAAGCCCATTTCCCTAGAGCTGTGACCCACCATTTCCCTGGACTCCTCTTAACTCAGGAGCTGAGTAAGCTGATTCCTAAGTCCGCAGTTGGGGAGTTGAGTGAGGACTCCAGCAACGTGGTACAGCTCATCATGGACGCCTATAATGTGAGGGGCTGGGACCGGGGGAGCATGGAGAGGGCGGGCACTGGGAAGGGGCCTCAGGTGGGGGGCAGCAGAATTATCAGGGACTGATCACTTTTAGCAACTACCTACGGTTTGCCTGTGGCTGTCATTCCTAGTTCATCTGCTCAATCTTACATTCTCAAATCTGAAGTGTCTGGTTTGGGCCGAGCATGGAGCCCTGCACTGGGCAAGGAAGGGAAGGAACACTCACTGAGCTTGTCTTTCATGCCAACCACTGTCCTAAGTGCACATACTGTTTGCCGTCTCATTTAACTCTGCTAAACCCCTGGTTGCTATTATCATCCCTATTTCATAGGTGGGGATACAGACACAGGTCCCTGAATGACTTGCCCGAGGTCACATAGTTAATGGACGGAAGGGCTGGCATTCGTGCCCCAGTCAATCTGTACAGAAAGAATGTGACATCTAGAGCCTACTTTCACTAAGCTTACAAATAATTCAGAGATGTTCTTCACAGGAACCATAGAGTTTTACAGGTAGAGGGAACCACAGAGATTCTTAAGTGCTTCTTGGGTTTAGGTCCTATCTCTAACCATGCTCTAGGCTTCTTAGGACAGGGACCACCATGTCCTAAACCCATGGTGAGAAAATTTGAGATGGTACCAAATTTCCCGGGGCAAACTCGATTTAAAGACTCTGCCCTTTATGCACACAGGTTATGTGTCGTCATTTGGGGTTTGAGAAGCAGCCACCGCACATTGACAGGCCCCCCCCCCTCCACAGTGGGCCCTTGTGAAATGCTAACCGAGAGGCCTCTAGCTCCTGTGTGATGCACCCAAAGTTCTCACAGTGCCCTTCCTGCAGAAATGCCTCTTGACTGGGCAGAATGCAAGGGGTCCCCAAAGCAGGCTGGGGCAGGTCATGGCAGAATTTGGAAAGGCTGGAGAGGACACGAGGTGGGGTTTGGAGTCCTGCCTTCACGTGGTTACTTGCTCTCTTCCACAGAGCCTATCATCCACTGTGACCCTCGAACACTCTCCACTCCCTCCTGGGGTCCACATCTCTTATGAATCTCAGTGTGGGGGTCCTGAGGAGAGGGAGCGTGAGGCTGGGGACCGGGGCCAGTGCAACGAGGTCCGAATCAACCAGACGGTGAGAGCCAGCCGAGATAGGCAGAAGGAAGGAAGTGGGGGTGGGGGGTGGGAAATTGAAGCAGGCAGGAAAAGATGGGGGGCAGACACAGAACAATGCAAAAGCGTGGGGTAGTTCTCCATCCATCCTTTCTAAAAGGCTTTAATGAGCAGCTTCCTCCAGCAGGCTTCTACGAGATGGGTGTTAGCATGGGCTTATCCCTTAATTTCCTAAGGAATAGGTTTCTGGATGATCAATGGGTTTGGTGTCATGTGCACATGTGGGTGCAGGATCTCAAGTCTGATTTCTGCCTGCACTGTCCTCAGGTGAATTTTTTGGTTACTCTCCAAGCTACTCATTGCCTCTCAGAGCCCCATCTTCTGAGGCTCCGAGCCCTTGGCTTCTCAGAGGAGCTGACCGTGGAGTTGCACACACTGTGTGACTGTAACTGCAGTGACACCCAGCCCCGGGCTCCCCACTGCAGTGATGGCCAGGGGCTGCTGCAATGCGGGGTGTGCAGGTGAGGATTCCTGCTTCCTTTCACCCATGTGACTGTCCACACATGACCAGCCCCGGTATCCCTCCTCTGCCTTCTGTCCTCCCACTGGCCATCTCCAGACCTCTTTTGCCAGATGTCCCAAGACTCCACCCTGATTTTCATGTGCACCTTCACAGATGTGCCAGGACCCTCCCCTCCCCCCGAACTCCCTCTGCTCTCTTGCTCCTTGGTGCTCAACTATACACTGGCATCCGTTCAGCCACTCATCTCTCTCCAGTTCTTTTGAGAGCTTAGGTTTAGAGGATCCTGGGAAAGATAGGTCAAGGGATGGTCAAACTCTGACCCACCTTTCCCTCCTCTGGCTCTGTCTTCCCCTCCCAGCTGTAACTCTGGCCGTCTGGGTCGACTCTGTGAATGCTCTGAGGCTGAACTGTCCTCCCCAGATCTGGAATCTGGGTGCCGGGCCCCCAATGGGACAGGGCCCTTGTGCAGCGGGAAGGGACGGTGTCAGTGTGGACGCTGCAGCTGCAGTGGACAGAGCTCCGGGCCCCTGTGCGAGTGTGATGATGCCAGCTGTGAACGACATGAGGGCATCCTCTGTGGAGGTACCTGCAGACTTTGGGGGAAGGGTGGGGTCAGAGTGGCTCCCAGGATATTTCGGCTCTGGGAACATCATGGCACTAAGGGCAAGTATCAGACTTTGGTGTAGGAGTTGCAGCTATCTGGCACACTTGAGAGGGAATTGGACGCACAGAACACTTCAGCTCTAGGCATCCCGTGGTGGCATGTGATGTCCATTGTGTGTGAGGAGAATGGCTGTCACCCTGAGCGTGATTCTGTCCCAGGCTTTGGCCGCTGCCTTTGTGGAACGTGTCACTGTCATGCCAATCGCACGGGCAGAGCGTGTGAGTGCAGTGGGGACACGGACAGCTGTGTCAGTCCTGAGGGAGTGCTCTGCAGTGGGCATGGACGCTGCACGTGCAACCGCTGCCAGTGCCTGGATGGCTACTACGGTGCCCTGTGTGAGCAGTGCCCAGGCTGCAAGACGTCATGCGAGAGACACAGGTGAGGCCTCCCGTCTTGCAACTTGGGAACAGCGGCACGGCGGGGGTCGCGGAGCCACTCCCACCTGCCCACCTCTTTCTGCCGTGTGGTGTGGGGAGCACAGCTGCCCAGCTGGTAACCTCTTGGTGTCCACTGGACAGGGACTGTGCAGAGTGTGGGGCCTTTGGGACCGGTCCCCTGGCTACCAATTGCAGTATCGCTTGTGCTGATGCCAACGTGACCCTGGTTTTGGACCCTATCCCGGATGATGGCTGGTGCAAAGAGAGGACCTTGGACAACCAGCTGTTCTTCTTCCTGGTGGAGGAGGAAGCCAGAGGCAGGGTCATACTGAGAGTGAGAGCCCAAGAGAGTAAGTGGGCAGAGATGCTGCAGACGTGCCAGAGGGAGCCCCGCAAGTTTGATGGGTGGGGCTTCAGAACTCTGGGCTTGGGCAGGTGAAGATAATGGGAAACCAGGTAGGGTTTGAAGCAGAGCAGTGAGTCCAGGCAAAAGCAGAAGTGATGGACCAAGTGGACAAAGCTAAGGCCCTGGGCACCACAGAGATAACCTTGGACCCTGCTGGGTTCCCTTTGTTTTCAATGACAGGCAGGGCTAGGGAAGCTGGACACATTGTGGGCAACCGTTGATCAACCCCTATGCCCCAACCCCTAGAAGTGTGTTGTTTCTTCCCCACAGGAGTAAATCACACCCTGGCCATCGTGCTGGGCTGCGTGGGGGGCATCGTGGCAGTGGGACTGGGGCTGGTCCTGGCTTACCGGCTTTCTGTGGAAATCTATGACCGCCAAGAATATAACCGCTTTGAGAAGGAGCGGCAGCAGCTCAACTGGAAGCAGGTAGGGAGACTGTGTCCTACCCCACTGGGCTGGGTTTTGCTCGCTTTCTCTGGTTAAGACCGCTGGTCTCCGCTTCCCTGCCCCACCCCCAACCTGGACTCCTCCGACCTAGCTCATCCCCCTCACTTTGGTCTGTGCGTCCTCTGCCCCACCCCTCTGCTAACTTCCATCAGCTCTGGGGGTGCTGCTCAAGTTCCAGGCTGGCCTCTTAGGACTAGGTAAAGGAGCAGTCGGGAGGTTTTTCCTCATTTCCCATCTTCTTCCCCAGGACAGCAATCCTCTCTACAGAAGTGCCATCACAACCACGGTCAATCCCCGCTTTCAGGAGGCAAGAAGTCCCTTTCTCTGAAGGGGGAAGAGGCACACTCATCCCAGGACTCTTCTTTTTCTCAACAGCCCAGTAGGGCACTGCTGAGGAATGGTCACCACCTACTTCTCAGAGTGACAGTCGAGGGCGGCCTCCCACTGCAACCTTGCTTCCCTACCTCACAAGGAGTGTGGGCTTAGTTCCCCCGCTCCCTGTATACAATAAAGAGTCTTACCTCAGAGCACAGCTGTCATCTTGCTTCACCCAAGGCCAAAGCAGGCTGTGGAGCCTGGGCCTCGGGAAAACTTGCTCATTCCTCCTCCTGCCACCTGAGGGTGGGGAGAGGTCCTCTAACCTGGTGTGCAGGAGATTCAGTATGTGGCTGCCTGGGAAGTGGCTGGTCAGGGTGGGCTAGTGAATCCTCCGGTCATGCATTTGTAGGACTACAGAACCACACTTGGAGAAACACAGCTGGTACCTGACCTTATTTCGTTCTGCTGTGCATGTTTTTTTCTCTTATTCAGAAGTGATATCCTGTTTTCACTTCTACTTGTTGCTTCTGTGGAGTTTTACATGGTGGTTTCTCGGATGCAGGACATCTGGGGTGGTTATATTTGGGGGAAAAAAGGATAACCACTTTGGCCCCAAAGAAAAGGTTTCCCAAAAAAGAGTATGTAGAAAAGCCCCATTTTCTTTTTATTTAAATATCCTAAATATATCACGAAGGAACATACACTGCACTTTAATGGTAAAAAGATACAAGTTTATAACATCTTATAAAAACTACCATTTAAAAGTGATCTTGTTCATTTGATATTCCCCTCCCCCAATAGCAAAATAAGTATATTAAAAAAAAAAAAAAAAAGGGTGGGGGGGGGGGAGGGAGGGAAGGTGGGAGGGAAAGAGGAAGAGTAGGAGGGATTGTTAAGATAAAAGCCCCAGGACTGCAGCAGAGGCAAAGAGCATCTGGGGAGAGGGTTAGAAGTTGTGGTGGGACCCCATGTCTCATTTAACCCTCCAATGTCAAGCCATGGGGCACAATCAGTAGCTAAGTGATGAAAGGTTGTAGGGGGGTGGACGGAGAAGAGATGGGTGCAGGGCAGGGCTAGTAGGGCCTGGTACAGTGGCCCACCTGGAACGGGTGCTACTCTCTTTCCCAGGTCCCCAAATTCCATGTCCTGGTCTCTGAGAGCCTGCCCTATCTCCCTTTCCCTTCACTCCACACGCACCTGAGGCATCTGTCCAGTGCTAGGCCCCACCAGCTAAGGAGGGCTGGGGTGTTGGGCCCAGGAGCCTCTGCAAGCGCTCTTAGGCTGTGGTTTCCCTGGGGTGTAAGTGGGGCTCCTGGACCCTCTGGGGGGGGGGGGGGCTGAATCACTCCTTTTCACCTCTTTGCTCCTTTCTCCTCACACATCACTGGCCCCAGATCCTCAACACCTGGACAACTGAACGAACCACCTGCTCCTGAGTTTCCCCCACACCCAATCCTTGGCAGGGGTGCTTCTGGTACGGTTCTTCACACATCTGCTCACACATTCCCTCTCTCCCACCCACCCAGGCAAAAGGCTGAGGCTGTGGGGGGCCAGGGCACATTCTGACCTAAGCACACGTCCATACACGTAGGCGCATAGGTCACTCCTGGGACTCCAGCCACCCACACCCCAACTCTACACAGATTAGCTGCAAGTGACAGTGAACAAAGCCTCCTATTTTCAAAAGTGCTCATGGGACAACTGTTTTCTGAATGTAGCCTCCTTCTGAGAATACACTGCCAGATGTGAATGATCAACTCTGGCCCCAGCAGAGCCCTCTAACAGGAAAGGGGCTCACTCACACACAGGAAGATAACCTGCTTGCAGGGACAACAGGGCAGCTCCAAGGACCGAGGTCTAGGTTCTGGACCCTATCAAATGGAAGTGCCGGCATAAAGCTAGAAGAGCACAGGTGGCAAACACATTCCCTAGTGTCTCTCCCAAAGGATCTCAGGTGCCATCAGGGAAAATCTGAAAGGTGCCACACCTTTCTTTTTCCCTGGAATCCTCACATTTCAGAGGTATGGACGCCCCCCGCTTCACCCCCCCCCCCCCGCCCCGCCCCAATCTCCTCCTGATTAGGTAACAGCTAGGAATTTTCTGCTGCTGTTCACTACATTTTGGAGGAAATGAAATCACACTTCCCGGAGTTGCCATCTCAGATCCCCACTGACACCTTGGTCAGGTTCACCAAGCATCCAGGATTACGCCATGATTACTCCCCCAACAGGTCAGGGCAGGCCACAGTGGGGGTCAATCAACCCCCTGAACCTTCCATAGCAGGAAAAGGGTTTCTTATTTCACTTTAGAAAATTCATGTTCACAAGCTCTGGCTTGGGTTAAACACCCTAACCAGCCTGTTAAATCAATCTAAAAAACTCCCTCCAAAACAAAGCCCTTCAGTCCCCTAAACCGAGTTCCTCAGCTCTTGCTGGGACCCCAAGCACCCTTCATGGTGGTGGTGGTGGTGGGGGCTGCTTTATGTCATCCTCCCCTGAGTTGAGGGCCAGAAAAGGGTTTGGCTCAATAATATGCCATCTCCAAGCATACAAACACAAGCACACATGTGAATGAACACACTCATGCACACGTGCGCGCGCACACACACATACACCCCTGATCACTTTTTTGGGGGCAGATAAGGTGGTGGTGTTGGGGCAGAGAGGAGCAAAGAATACAGTTAACAATAAAACCCACAAAAGGTTTCCTCCTCAGTCCTTTCTCTGCAGCACCTCCCTCCCCTGCATTCTTTGTCGGGTAGGGATGGCCATTAAGAAGGAAGTCAAGATCTTGTTCTTTGGGACCAAAAGCCACACCCCTATCTCCTTTACCTGAATACAGTGATAGGACTGGGCAGGGAAAGCAGCTCACACTGCTCAACAGTCATGTTAGGGGACACCAAACTCCTTTGTTTCTTGAACAGTTGTTGCCCAACTTGGGACTAGTGTCGGGTTGTTCCTAAGAGGGCACAAGGAGAGAGAGCCCACTTTGATATCCATGACTACCTGCTCGACACCTTTGTCTGGCTCAGGAGTCAATGGCAGCGAGGTAGCCACAAACCATGTCCAAGATCGAGTGCCCAAAAGGGGCATGGAAGGGCTTCATGGGCCACTCTCACCCAAGTTTCCTCCAAAAGGCACTTGAGCTGACCCCATTAGGTACCAGTGTGGCCTGGGCCATTACATCAGCCCTGGGCACAATTCTTGCTCTTTCCCGAAGGAAATCAGAGGTACCTGTCCACTCCGGTTGGACCCAGCCCTCGTCTGCTCCTCTCACCATTCTTCCTTCTGTCCCTACAGTGTATAAGGAGGCCAAAGTAAGCTCAGCTGCCATCCCTGATCCTACTCTCCTTCAAACAGGAGGTGAGGTGCAGGGCTACAGAACACTGAGGATCAACTGCAACTAAAAACTCAGTTTTGGGGAGGGCTGGACCAGCCATAGTCCCTGCTTTGACCAGGGCTCTATGCCTCCATATTACCTTTATCCACAGTGTACCTGCTAAAATTGCTTTTGAATAAACAAAAACAAGAATAGAACAAACAAACAAATCCCTCTCCCCAATCCTTTCCATTTCAGCTGCCAGCTGGAGTCCAAAGTTGTGGGAGCCACACCAGTCTTGGTCCTGTACCTTGAGTCCCCACCTATAACCTCAGCCAAGGGTCCAGGGACTAGCTTCCCTACCCAGGAATGCTGTAGGAACTTCCCCGAGATACTCATAGTCTCAGATTATTTACAGAGCTGAGGCTCTGAGGCTGCTGTCCCCTGATGCACTCTTCTGGTCTCCTGGGTCCACTCCTCCAGGAGGGGGACAGGTACAGACGGGGTGGTGGTGGGACCATCAGACCAGAGGGGGTGCGCTCTTCGGTAAATTCTTCTGATCACTCCCACCACCCAGGACCCCTTGCGCCTATAGAGAAAACTGCCCGTCGGAAGTCTTGGACTGGCACCCTTGGCACATCCGTTTGTGTCTGAGTAATCGATCTGTTCGAGAAAAACACTGAGAAGAAAGGAAGGATTAAGTGCTTGAGAGGAGAAACTCAGCTACCTGTTGGCTAGTTGTCTTCCCCACACGGGAGGCACAGGTCCCATTCCATATGCCCTCAGCATGTACACAGAAGGCAGGAGCACACAGTGGTTAAGAACACAAGCTCTGAAGTCCGAATCCTGGCTCTACCAATTAGTAGCTGTGCAACCTTGGACATGGTATCTAACAGTACTTAATCGGTACATTCATCTGCAATGGGACTAAAAGTACCTACTCACAGAATGGCTGCTTTATTCATCCAATATTTATTGAATGTCTGTCTCAAGGCAGGTACAGTTCTTGGGGCTGAGGATAGAGTGGAGAACCAGAGGGGCAAATTCTCTGCCTCATGGAGTTTTTATTCTAGTATTTTGAGATTCAGTTTAAGAGGGTGGAGCAAAGCAACCAGGAAATGTTAGCTGTTATCATTTCTCATGTTTTGTTCTTGTCTTGTTTTGGTCCAAGCTCTTACATTCTCATCAGATCAGATATGACCCCGAGGGCAGAGATTGTATTTCTCCTTCCAGGAGCACCAGCTCCAAAGTTTGACTGAATCTTAGCTCTACCCTTGATCTGCTGTATCCTTAGGAAACTTAACCTCTTTAAATCTCAATTTCCCCACATGTGACATGACAGGAACACAGCTAGTTTATGGAGTTAACATGAAAATTAAATAAAATAATCTATGTCAAATATGCTCTCACAGTGCCTGGCACAAAATAAGTCCTCAAGAAATGCTGCTATTGTTATTACAATTATTCTTATGGCCCCTCCCTACAATCAGCAGTAAGGCCAGAGAGATACACCTCCCACTGAGGTACTAACTCTCTCATGGCCAGGAATACTAGATGGTCCCTTGTCGGGCAGGGGATGGGAACTGGCCCTGGTTCTTGGTGAAGGCAAAATCCACGTGTGGGGTGGATGGATGACATGTGAGCTTACCTGATGACACCGTTCACACTGGTAGGGCTTTTCGCCACTGTGCACACGCTTGTGACGCTCCAGGTGGTATTTCTGGATGAAGCGCATATCACATATATCACACTCAAATGGCTTCTCACCTGGCCCAGGTGGAGAGAGAAATTAATATAAGGAGGTACACATGGCAGGGATTTCATTTCAGGTATTTTTCCAGAAATTTTAAATTTTAGCAATGTGCAGACACCTAATGGGAAAGGTCCTCAAAGCTGCTGTTCTCAGTGACACTAGATTGTAACAGAGCCATGTGATTTCTCTAGCTCACTCACTCACCTTCCTCCTCTATTTCTAATACCCAGCCTTTAAAACAAACCCAACAAGAGCTACACACACACACACACAATACAAACCATAGACTATTCTCCTCAGAAAATACGAGCAAAAGACTTACCAGTATGAATTAGGATGTGCCTCTTGAGGTGGTAACTGCTCCTAAAGGCTCCAAAGCAGTGTTCACAAATAAAATTTTTGGGAATCTTTACTTGAAAAGAACCATTTTGTTCCACTACCACCACCTGGGGGCAACAATCAGGCATGTCATAAGGGTATCCCTCTGCCTCCTTTTTGCCTCCATTCTAATCTGGGTCAATTTCCAGTTGCCGGACAAAATAATCTCTCTGATGTTGTAATCTCCCACACTGCTTACTAAGAGACCCTCTGAGGAAGAAGGTGGGTGCGGGTAAGCTGTCTGCCCCCATCAAACTCAACACTCTGAATGTCTACCTGCCTCTTTGGCACAGGATCCCATGCTTCCCTGACCCTCCTTCCCTCACGAAGGATGTTCCAGAGAGGGCAGACATCAAATACCAAAGTGACCTATGGATGAAATCTGAGCAACACACTCACTGGCTATTAAGTGACCAAAACATCTAGGGAAAGTTTCAGGTTGAACCACAGAGGGAAGAAGAGGAGGATTACCCCATTACAAAACAGTACCAACTTGGGGATTACCCCATTACCTGCCTTTTTAACAGTCTTCTTTGAATGAGAGGCCTCAGCCAAGCTGTCATCATCTTTGCGACTACGGGACTTATCGCTGTCTTTTCGGTGGCCCTTTGAAAACAAATCAAATCTAAACTCACAGTCTATCTCAGAATACAAGATAGGAAACCAAACTTGTCTGCTTTCAGACAAGTTATAAATGAGAATAACGACCTGCCCCAAAGGTTTAGAGAAGGTACTCATCCATCCATTTCCTCTGCAAGTACTATGGTGTTAAGGGTTGTAGGTATAGAAAAGACCTTCCTTAGCTCTCTAAAATACCCATATTCATTCATTCCCCAGCTGGATCCTTTTTTCCCCAGTTCCCTAAACAGAAGCACCGAGGAATCAAAACTCGACATCTCCTGGCAGAGAGCTTGGGCCACCCAATCCCCAGGTGCCACAACAGACTCAAATGCTGTACCTGACTCGAGCACCTCAGCACATCAGGGCTACCTGCCCGCTCTCCATTCTCGGCCTGCTTGCTGGCAATCTGGCTCAGCATCATCTTCTTGCTGGCTGCAGTGGGAACCAAACTCACACCTGCTAGGCCTTCACAAGCCAGGAGACTTGCCTAAGTTGAAAGGAGATGAGGTGTCAGGTCACCTGGCAGGGCAGGGCAAAAACACGCTGCCATCTTCTATAGAACTACCTTTTCCACCCAGCCACAAACAAAGTGCTTCTCTAGGGAGTGTCCCTCTTACTGCGAAACTCTGCTTCCTTCAAGAGTCCTCCCTAACTCACCTCACCAGGAACAAGTTACTTATTTTGTCATTTATCAGCATTTAGGTATACATCAAGTGAATAACCAGGTATTATCAACACTTTTGGCATTAATAGAGTGCTAGGTATAGCGTGTGGTGTGTCTGCGTGTTACTAGGTTTTCTAGGCCTTGTGAATGGGCATGAGTGTCTGCCCTGCTGACTCACTGAAAGGGGAGATTTCTAGCAGACCTTGCCTCCTTCCTCTCTCAACAGCAGATTCAGAGCCCACTTATGATTGGCAGACCTCACTGGTGCCACATATATATTCTATCAGGTTCTACAAACATGTTTATCAGTAAAATCAGGTCATTTCTCCCTTTGGATTTTAAACTCCCCATGTGCCGTCAATTGTAAGAGATATAAAAATTAAATCACTTGGAAGGATTTTAGGATTGAATTATCACTTTCTCTTGACTCCCACAGTCATTTAGCTGTGTGCATATCCATATATTTTCACATCCTCTGTTCTATATACACTTTAGACAATACTTAAACAAAGGATGATTAAGAAAATTTCTTTTTTATGGCTACCTTCTTCCAACTGACTTAGTCTAGCCAGCACTAGAGAATTTACTCTTTTTACTGAAGAAATACCTTTTTTTGGGGGGGGGGGGGTGAGGAGGAAGAAACACTTCAAAAAAATAGTCGGTCAGCAAACTTCCACAAGTGACTTATTACAAAAATTCCTCTTAGAAATTCCTTTTAGGGGCACCTGGGTGGTTCAGTTGGTTGAGCATCCGACTTCAGCTCGGGTCATGATCTCACCAGTCCCAAGTTCGAGCCTCATATCAGGCTCTGTGCTGACAGTTCAGAGCCTGGAGCCTGTTTTGGATTCTGTGTCTCCTTCTCTCTCTCTGCCCCTCCCCAGCTTGTGCTCTTTCTCTCTCTCCAAAATAAATAAACATTAAAAAAAGAAAGAAAGAAAGAAATTCCTTTTAGTATATCCTAGGATCCCTTCTCTCTCCTTCAAGGGCTTTGGATAGAAAAGTCTACAGGTGAAAAGCTTAGCTCTGCCATTTACACTGTACAATCTTGGGCAAATTACTCTACCTCTTTGGGCCTCAGTTTCCTTAAATGCAAAATGTTTATGAGAGTATCTACTCTCACATGGTTGATGGGAATGAAACTAAGGTATAAATGTCTAGCAGGGCCCAGTTAGTGATTAGTGAAAGGCAGTGTTCTCAAAACAAGAGTGAACATGATGCTGTGAAGTGGGTTGCAAATAAAGAAAGAAGAAACTGAAGGGCTCCTAATCTGCATGGAAAGGAGGAAGCTATGCATGCAGCTGGAAGGAAGCCAATTATACTGTAATCAGGCTGCCATCCTGGTGAGACTGGTAGGGGAGGGTCCCTGGAAGAAAGCTGGGAGCAGCTCTGGGGGTGCCTGCACATGGCTTTGCTATCCAGACTTACAACAACCTATTACATCATCCTGTCTCTCCAATCCATCCTGTACCCTCACAGTGACAATTACTTTCTAAATACACTGACCTGACATCACTCTGCTACTTAACATTCTTCAGAGAGTTCCCATTCCTTACAGAATAAAGTCTAATTCCTTAGCAAGGCATAAAAAGCCCTGGGATTATACTCTTACTTCTCTAGGAAACAACTCCCTCACCCTAACTTTTCCCTCTAGCATTACCTATCCTATCCCCCTCACCCATTTGAATCTTTTCCTCCTTAACCAGCAAACCCTGTAGTACTCCTAACCTCATCGCATTCTCCCATGCCTCTAGGCCTCTGCCCATGCAGTTCTCCTTATCTGACTGCCCTGTTCTGCTTGTCTACCTAGGAAAATCCTCTGTATCCTTCAAGCTCCATCCGCTTTTTTCCATCCAGGCAGAGGTACCCTTCTCTCCTCTGCAGCGTACATACCTCTATTTTTGCACGTTCCTTCAATCAACAGATTCATTGATTGCTAGCCAACCACCATGCAAGGTATTGTGAATATAAAGATAAATAATAGACTGTTTCTTCATTTCCCGCCCCCCGCCCCACCCCGACTAGCCTGGAAGCTTGCTGGGGACAGGGACAATCTTATTCATCTTTGTATCCCCAGCACAATGCCTTGCATGTAACAGGAGTTCAATTAATTCCTGTTGAAAAAAAAAAACAAATGAAGCATTCACCAGACTGTTCACTCCCTCATGCCCCTCAGCACTTAATGTACCAAGTGTAAGCTGAGTAGTTGTTTTGCAATGTCCCATCAGTGCCTGTGATGCAGAATAGCCTACCTCCTTCATTTGACTGGAAGCTCCCTGAAGGCAGGGGCTGTGGCCTGTCTCCTTTCCTTCCTCTAGATCTCCCCCTGGTGCTTAATACAGAGCTTGGCTCACTGGGTTGGTCAATATGTTGACTAGGACAGCATTCAAGAGTGAAACTGCAAACACGCTTCCCAGTGATCTTGAAGGAGGAGGATTCTATAGCTTTTTACCTGAGCCATGCTGATTTCTCACTTATGCAACCCAAAAGTTCAGGAGTTTCTCAATCCACCTTTCCTAAGACACTGTTGTTTGAAGAACTGTCACCAAATCACTGTAACAACTCCTTCATGTCCCTTCAGTCCTGCTGCCATATTGAATTGCCTTTGTCTTCAGACAGAGCTTAGTGTCCTCCAAGGGGAAGATGGGTGTTCCAAGAATCCCTGGACTCTGCCTGGATCCTGCCTATGGTCTGAAGAAAAAGCTTGCCAGTCTTGATTTTCCAACTGAATCCTCTCGTTGAAGTTCACGATCTGTTTCAGAAACCTGAAACCAGAAAGGAAATGGGGCTGTTAGGTGCAACATTCTCAGGGGTTACGACCTGTGGTAGGTTGAACTTTTTTTTTTTTTTTTTGCTGGGCGCTTTCCATGAACCTCAGAAAGAGGACATTAGTCAAGCAGAGTTTTCTTTCTAGGTCAGGAGTAGAAACTGGTCTCCTGGGCAAAGAGGAGCTGCCAACAGGAGTAAAAGTAATTGGGGCCTCTCATAGAGGAGCCGCAACGGGCCAACTGCTTGGATTTGCCATCTTAGGAATAGAAGGGGGCGGAGGCCCCTCGGGGCTTTTGTGCCCAGTGGGCCGGCCCGCGAACCTCGCACTCTATTAAGGAGGCCAGAACTGGGGTAGAGGACAGCTCGAGGGCTATCGCTGGACGCTTGAGCGGCAGGCAGCAACCGGACTGGCAGTGCGCGCCGGGCCGGCCCACACGTGCACGTTCTCCGATTCCGCCCGAAGGTACGGAAACTCGCTGCGGAGGTGGAAGGCAGGCAGGCGGACGGACGCCGGCGCTGCGCGTTCCCTCCCTCCTCCTCCTCCAGCCTGCCAGCCAGCCACCCAGCCGCAGCGCCCCACCGCAAGAAGCCGGAGGAGAGCGCCGAGAAGCGCGCGAGGTGCGTGCTCGCGCCCGCGTCCCCGCCAAGCAAGCCCCCTCCGCCGGGCGGGCGACGCGGCCGGACTGGCGGGCCTGGGGGGCGGTACGCGCGCGCGCGCGGCCCCTTCCCCTCTCCGGCCCCCTCCCTTCGCCACGCGCCCCTCCTCCCTTCCCCTCCCCCTTCCCGCGCGGCGCCCCACGGCCTGCGAGCTGCTGAGGCGCTGCCGCCGGCCCGGACGACGCTGCGCTCCCTGAGGCGTGCTTCTACCTGCCAGGCGCGGCCTCTCGCAGTCTCCCCCGCCGCGCGGCGCCTCCTCCAGGTCCCAGCGCACCGTGCCAACCCCGTGGCCGTCGCTGCCCTGCCGGGACCGAGGCAAGTTTACAAACACCAACCCGGGGCCCGTTTCCCCGGAAGTACTTCCCCCTCCCCCTCGTCCTCTTAGCCGAGCCGCAATATCCACTTCCGGGCTCGGAGCCTGGACCGGCGGGAGCAGCCAGAAAGGGGGTGAGGCTGAGGACGCTGGGAGGGGGTGCAGCTGGTGAGTGGGCGGTGCCGGCGCGCGGAAGGACGGGAAGAGGGAAGACCGGCTGTACGGCGCGTGCGCCATGGTACGGGCGCGCCTCGGCGGCCATCTTGGCTGAGGGCAGGAACGAAGACAGTGAAGTGACGTTCTCCGGGAGCTGTTTGATGGGTTCTGCTAGGTGGGCTGGTTAAGTAGGGCTCCTTGAAAAAGCGCCATCTGTCTCCCTTCTTCGCGGACGTTTGCCGTGTCGCTTCTCAGCCTGGAGCCCCAAATAGAGCCTGAATAGTTTGTACCCAGCCTTTTCACGTAACTCGGCCGAGATCCTCTTTATCTGAGTTTTCTATCAGGCCCAGCTCCGAGGTCCTCTTATCTGAGTTTTCTATCAGGCCCAGCTCGGCAGATTTGGGGGGCGCCCAGTCAGCTGGGAGAAGAGTTAACTTTGCACGGGTCTGCCGTGTACACACACCGCGCACCCCGAGGCCAGTCTTGTTACCTTATACCGCTTATTCTTTCATTCCAGACTTTCCAGCTTCTGACACTAGTCTCCTCGTCTGGAGGAAGAAGCCATAGGACTCCCCTCAGTAGACTAGTTCGTTAGAGACTTGGTGATGCAGGGTGGCCCCTGGGCCCGGCGTTAGGAAAATGGAAACTGGAGCCTGTCTTCAAAATCTCCCAACTTTAGCTATTCGGGAGAGGTCCCACTAAAGATGGACTATGTCAAGTGTACTTAATGGAAGGAAATGTCAATTCGATTTAGGTCCCAGCTTCTGCTGTAGGTGCCATCAGGTTGTGTGTTTAGAAGAATTAATTGAGATATCAAAAGAAAAAAAATTATGAAAGAAGAAAGGAATTCCCAACTATTTGTATAATACAGGTTTCATTTCCCTGAGCAATTCATGTTTTGAGCCATTGACCGCAAACCTTGGTGCTCTTAGACTTGTAAAATTGAGATAACATAGAGAAACGTCATCAGAAATGAGTCTTTAATTTAAAAAAAAAAAATTAGCTCATATTTATTTTGGCAAGTCCACACACACAAAAGAATAAAAGGCAAAAAATGTTAAGTTTCCTCTTCTATCCTATGCTCCTGGAGATAGTCACTTTTATCAGTTTGGCAAATACACCTCCAGGCTTTTTTCTTTTTCTTTCTTTATAATTTTTAAAAATGTTTATTTATTTTTGAGACAGAGAGGGACAGAGCATGAATGGGGAGGGGCAGAGAGAGAGGGAGACACAGAATTCGAAGCAGGTTCCAGGCTCTGAGCTGTCAGCACAGAGCCCGACGCGGGGCTCAAACATGTGGACAGTGAGATCATGACCTGAGCCAAAGTGGGACGCTTAACGGACTGAGCCACCCAGGCGCTCCAGGCTTTTTTCTATGTTCATACAAAACTTTTCTTCTCTCTTTTTTTTTTTCATCCAGAGTATATTTATTGAGCACCTACAGTGCAAGACACAAGTGCTACATTGTAGACATCTAAGTTCTTTAACATTTTAACAGTTGTTGCATAAAATTGAAACTTATATTGGTACTTTGATTTGTCTAGACTCATCCTGATGAACATTTAGGTTAGTTCCATTATTTTGTTTTATAAACAGTGCCATAAGGAATATCTTTATATAGGTATCCTTTTGTGCTTATGGATTTGTAGATAGGATATGTGCATTTGAAATTTTAATTCTGTAAAATTGAATTTCAGTTTGTAACAATTTACATGCTCACTCAGAACCACGTGTGAATGTCTCCATTTCCTACAACATAGCAATACTGGATACTATGAATTTTCAGTGCAGTTGCCAATTTGATAGATGAAAAATAGTAATTTCATCGTTTAAACTTGCATGTCACTAATATTGGAGTTGACAACTTCTGTTGCTTTTCTAAGTTATATTAACTTTTTACTTGTTATATGCATTTAAAATCCTTTCTCTTAGTTTTTCAGTTGTCTTTCAGCCCCCCCCCCCCCGCCTTTTTTAGAGCAAGTTATGCTTTATGTGAAAATATTTGAAATCTCCTATCAAAAATAAGAATAAGACAGGAATGTTTACCATCAAAGCTAATATTGTACTGGAGCTCCTGGCCATTGAGAAGTCTCATTATTTTCATGTGGTATATTCATCTAGAAAGGGAATTAATTGACAAAATACTAAAACTAGTGAGCTTAGCAGCATGGCCAGATATGAGGTTAACAAACAAAAATTGTATATATCAAATATAAGAACAACAACATCATAAAAATGAAATAATCTCACAGTAAGAATATTACATTTCTAAAAATTTTTTAATGTTTCTTTTTGAGAGAGGGAGACAGAGCATGAGTAGGGGAGGGGCAGAGAGAGAGGGAGAGACAGAATCTGAGGCAGGCTCCAGGCTCTGAGCTGTCAGCACAGAGCCAGACTCAGGGCTTGAACTCACAAACTGTGAGACCTGAGCAGAAGTCGGATGCTTGACCGACTGAGCCACCCAGGTGCCCCCAAGAATATTACATTTCTAGAAATAAATTTAACAGAAAACTACAAGTCATATACTAAGAAAACCAGACTATCTTAGTGAAAGACAAAAAGGTCTTAGTTAAATGAAGAGTTTTACCATGTCTGTGAATAGAAACGCTTGTGTAACGGCATAAGTTTTTGCCTTAGATTAAGTTAAGTTCTAATTAAAACAGGACTTTGCATGGAACTTAATCTGATTTTAAATTTTTGATGGAAAAGAATAATTGCAAAGAGAGCAAAAATTGTTTTGGAAAACATGGAGTGGGTAAAATAACGAGGGGGGGGGATAAAGCCATGCGTTATCTTTAACCACTTTAATGGTGTCTTTCTCTATACAGAATTTTAGAAGTTATCCATAGTCAAATCTGCCTGTGGCTTTTGGGTTTCTCTGATGCTATCTCAAGATTAAAAAAATATTTCCCTGTAGTTCCTTCTTTTTCTTTTCTTTTTTTTAATTTAGTCAGTTAACATGTAGTGCAATATTGGTTTCAGGAGTAGAACTCAGTGATTCATCATGTACATACAACACCCAGTGCCCATCGTAAAAAGTGCCCTCCTTAATACCTATCACCCATCTAGCCCATCCTCCACACACTTCCCTCTGTCAACCCTCAGTTTGTTCTCTATTGTTAAGAGTCTCTTTGGGGCACCTGGGTGGCTTACTTGGTTAAGCGTCCGACTTTGGCTCAGGTCATGATCTCTTGGTGTGTGGGTTCGAGCCCCACATTGGGCTCTGTGCTGACGGCTTGGAGCCTGCTTTGGATTCTGTATCTCCCTCTCTCTCTCTGCTCCTCCTCTACTTGTACTCTGTCTCTCTCTCAAAAATAAACATTACAAAAAAAAGTCTCTCCCCATAGTTCCTTCTGACATTCTTATAGTTGTATATTTTCAGCTTTTGTCTTTCTCTCTGCTGCAATTTATTTTTGTGTATGGTAAGAGGTAGTTAGAAATGCCAGACCTAAAGGTAACCAATACTGTAGTGGGAGAGGTACTAGCCTAGAATTCAGAAAATCAGAGATCTAGGCTTGCTGTTGTGTCTCCTTTGTAATCTTGGACAAATTAACTCTGGACTGAGAGTCCTCATCTTGAAAGCTGGGGCGAATAAATAAATACCTTTCAGGCTAATTTCTGGCTCTACTGCCAGGATCAAATGAGGTCATAGATGAGAAGGCTTTGAGAAAGAAGAAAACCCTTTGCAAATTTTCTAAGTTATCATTAATACAGATTTTTGGTCTATGCAAATAAAATGTAAGTGGAATGCAGCATTATTCCTCAGTATCAGGTAATAGTTGGTCTATTCATCCAAATGTTTATTGAGTGCCTTTGTGCAAGACCTTGGGGGAAGGGAGTGGAGAGTTGGGAAGGTGAAAACTATCTTTTTTTTTTTTTTTTTTTTGAGTGCCTGTTTTGTATTTAGTGCTTTCCTTAAAGATAAGACCTTAACCCCCCATGACTTTACAATCTAGAAGCAGAGAAATCACTGTACATATAAGGAGAATTGGTGCCTTTATGGATGTGGGTATTGAGTCCATGGGATTTGTTAGCAGGTGGACAGTACAGAGGTCGGTGTTGTCACTTTCTAACAATTAGCCTGGCAGAAAGTGCTTTAAGAAACTGCCCTGGTGTTTTTTGCCCACAGGCAGGCCTCCTCGTGCGTGACTTCCCTAACTTCTTTGGCGCTGCTCTTCGCTCAGGCCCACCCTATCAGTTATTCAAATAGTATCCTAACAGATTCCTGATTAGTCTTTTCCTGCACCAGCTCTTTATCACCTTTAAGACCTGAATGTTTTCCCTTTGAAGACTGCCCTGGGCCAATCTGAGCAGAATTAACCAGCTCTGCCTTTCCTTGTGAGCATTCCATTCTGTTGTGGCAAGTGAGCCTTTATTTTACCTGTTCACCTCCCTACTGGTCTGTCAGCTGGAGCTCACAGGGCAGACACAGCCCCCCAAGCAGATACTGAGTCAGTGTTTGCTGAACTAGCTGAGCCCGTTCCTCTCTCTGAGAGCCTTTTGGGTTGTGTAATAGAAATGAGCACTATATAGCTGGCTACCTTTGTGACCAGTTAGACCTTTTTAATGATAGTGGATCAAGGAGTTGGGAAACCATGTGATGTACTAAGGCCATTCTTGAGCCTGGTGATTTTTTATATTTTAGAGTTCTTACTGCTCCTTAAATTCCTTAATTTTTCTTGTTGATTAAAAATAACCTTTATTTTACGGGGCGCCTGGGTGGCTCAGTCGGTTGAGCGTTCAACTTTGGCTCAGGTCATGATCTCACGGTTCGTGGGTTCAAGCCCCGCATCGGGCTCTGTGCTGACAGCTCAGAGCCTGGAGCCTGTTTCAGATTTCGTGTCTTCCTCTCTCTCTCTGCCCCTCCCCCACTCGTGCTCTGTCTTCCTCTGTCTCAGAAATAAATAAACATTAAAAAAAATAATAACCTTTATTTTAATTACACATGTAATATGAAGTTATCATATAAAGTTTTAAAAGTATAGGTGTATAAGAAAATCAAAATAGGGGCACCTGGGTGGCTCAGTCAGTTAAGCTTGTCTCCTCTTGATTTTGGCTCAGGTCATGATCACACGGTTCGTGAGATCGAGCCCCATGTCAGGCTCTGTGCTGACATTGTGGGAGCCTGCTTGGGATTCTCTCTCCCTCTCTCTCTGCCCCTCCTCCGTTGTGCATGCATGCTCTCTTGTCTCTCAAAATAACATGAAAAAAATTTAGAAAAGAAAATGAAAATAATCTATAATTCCAATATCCAGGAATAACTTATTAATATTTTGAAGGCTTTTTCCATCTTTTTAAAGTCTTTTAAAAATGCATGGGGAATGACTGCTAACAGGTATGGGGTTTCTCTTTGGGGTGATGAAAATGTTCTGGGATTAAAAAGTGTGAACGAGGGGCGCCTGGGTGGCGCAGTCGGTTAAGCGTCCGACTTCAGCCAGGTCACGATCTCGCGGTCCGTGAGTTCGAGCCCCGCGTCAGGCTCTGGGCTGATGGCTCGGAGCCTGGAGCCTGTTTCCGATTCTGTGTCTCCCTCTCTCTCTGCCCCTCCCCCGTTCATGCTCTGTCTCTCTGTCCCAAAAATAAATAAAAAACGTTGAAAAAAAAAAAAATTAAAAAATAGTCTGAGTTGATACCCAGGCATGAGAATTTAAAAATAAATAAATAAATAAATAAATAAATAAATAAATAAATAAATAAAAAGTGTGAACGACGTACAACTTTGTGAATATCCTAAAAAAAAAAACAACAACCCACTGAATTGTACAATTTAAAAGGGTGAACTTCCTGGTATGTGAGTCATATCTTTTTAAAAAAAATTTTTTTTAATGTTTATTTTATTATTTTTGAGACAGAGAGAGACAGAGCACAAACGGGGGAGGGGCAGAGAGAGAGGGAGACACAGAATCGGAAGCAGGCTCCAGGCTCTGAGCCATCAGCCCAGAGCCCGACTCGGGGCTCAAACTCACGGACCTCGAGATCGTGACCTGAGCCGAAGTCGGACGCTTAACCGACTGAGCCACCCAGGTGCCCCATGTGAGTCATATCTTAATAAAGCTGTTATTCTTCTAAAAATGTTTATAGATACATACAGTGTTGCCTTTTTCTGACCTGAGAGCAAGTTGCAGATATCATGCTCCTTTTCTGCTAAATGTTTCCGCATATGTAAGAATATTCTCTTACATAACCACAATCCAGTGATCAAATTCAGGAAATTTAACACTGACCGAATACTAATATTTATGATGCCATGCACAGTTAGTTTCCACCAGTTGTTCCAATAATGGTCTTTGTGGCAGGTTTTTTCTTCCTTATCCAGGAGCCGATTTAAGTTCACACATTCCTTTTTAATTTTTTTTTTTTTTTTTTTTTTTTGAGAGAGAGAGAGTAGGATTGGGGGAAGAGCAGAGAGAGAGAGAGAGAGAGAGAGAGAGAGAGAGAGAGAGAGAATCCCAAGCAGGCTCGGAGCTCTGTGCTAAGCCCGACATGGCCCTTGATCTCATGACCAAGAGATCATGACCTGAACTGAAATCAGGAGTCAGACACTTAACCGCTTAACCGACTGAGCCACCCAGGTGCCCCTCAAACATTCCTTTTGATTGTAATGTCTCTATTTCTGGAACATTTCCTCAATATTTCTTTGATTTTCACGATGTTGACATTTTTGAAAATAACAAGTTACTGGGGTGCTTGGGTGGCTCAGTCAGTTAAGCGTCTGACTTGGGCTCAGGTCATGATCTCACAGTTCGTGAGTTCGAGCCCTATGTCAGACTCTGTACTGACAGCTCAGAGCCTGGAGCCTGCTTCAGATTCTGTGTCTCCCTCTCTCTCTGCCCCTCCCCTACTCATGTTCTGTCTCTCTCAAAAATAAAAACATGAAAAAAAAAGAGAAAATAACAAGTTAGTTATTTTGTAGAATTACACTCAATTTAGATATGCCTGTTAAATTCAGGTTATGCATTTTTGGCAGAAATGTGACAGGAGTGATGTTGAGTGCTTCTCAATGCCTCACATCAGAAGGGCTGGTATGTCAGTCTGTCCCATTATTGGTGATGTTGCCTTGAATCTTGGGTAAGGTGGTCCACCAGGTTTCTCCACTAGAAAGTCACCATTTTCCCCTTAAAGTGTTTTTTTTTTTGTTAAGGAAAGGAATTTTGCAACATAGCCCATAGGAAAAAAGTGAAGCTTTATCCAGGTTTTACTGTGATGCTGATGTTTTTGAATGAGAGAAAGATGTGACAATATTTGAGGATTAAATGAAAAAGAAAAAAAAAAATCAGTCGAGGATGAGGAGGCAGGAGATCAGTCAGAATCTAGATTTGAGTAACCAGTGGAAGATGGTTGCCATTCATCAAACCAGGACACCTAAGAAGAGTGTATTTGAGAGGGCTGATGTTGAGTTCAGTTTTGGAGCTACTGAGTATGAAGTGCCCATGAGACTTCTAAGTTGGGCAGGCGGCTTCCTGGACGTGGACTCAGGAGAGAGGTGTGGAATGGAGGAGCTACCAGGAGGTAGCCCAAAGCACAGATGCAGTTGTCTAGGGAGTGGTGCAGATTACAGGTAAAAGAAGTATTGGGACAGAGCCCTGAGGGACTCCAGCATTTCAGGGAGGGCCAGGGGGAGGTGAAAATGCAAAAGGAACTGAGAAACAGTTGGTGGTAATCCAATGGAGCCAGTGAAAGAAAATGTTGCTCGGATAAGGGTGATATGTGCCCATTGGATTTGGAAGTTCTTGGTGGCTTTGAAGGTGGAAGCTATGTGGTGGGCTGAGGAAAGCGTGAGAGGAGAGAAAATGAAGATGGAGTGGGGACAGCCCTTTTAGGAAGGTAGGGGGCAGCTGGAGTGGGAATGTGTGAGGTTTAAACTATTTATTTATTTATTTATTTATTTATTTATTTTTTAATGTTTATTTTTGAGATAGCATGAGTGGGGGAGGGGCAGAAAGAGAGGGAGACACAGAATCCGAAGCAGGCTCCAGGCTCCGAGCTGTCAGCACAGGGCCTGACGCGGGGCTTGAACCCATAAACCATGCGATCATGACCTGAGCCAAAGTCAGACACTTAACCCACTGAGCCACCCAGGCGCCCCTTGGTTTAAGCTATTTAAAATGCTGTGAGAAAGAAGTAGTAGGAAGGAGAGTTGAAGAAGTGAGGGGATAACCGAGAGGGTATCCTTGAGGGAAAAGGAGAGGAAGCATTTAGACCAGTGGTTTCAACTTGGATATCTATAGGGCCAGGCAGGTAATGTAGATGAGTGAGGTGGGTTGGTGTGGACTGAGGTGAAACAGAATGCAAAATTTTAAGGGCCTATGTCTCATGACCTTGTGATGAGAGATTACATCTTCACCCATCGCCATGAGCTTTGCAGCACCCCCCTGTGAGAGGAACATACATCCTCACCCCGCTGCCCTGGGGTTTGCCTTGGTCAATGGGATATGAGCGGATGTGCCATATGCCAGGTATGAGCAGAATTTTTAAGAGTCGTTGCGTGGTTTTCTCTGCCTTTTGTTCCTTTCCTTCTGCCATGAGAACATCGTGTCCCAGATAGGGGCTGTTCCTTCAGCCTGGGTCGTGGAATAAAGGCACGTGGGTCAGGACTAGAGCCAACCCCACCACCAATGTAAACCATGAAAGAGAAATAAACTTCTGTTGTTGCAAGCCCGTGGGATTTTGAAGCCGTTAGTTACCACAGCAAAATTGACTAATGCAGATGTTCAACTAAAATGAAACCATTCTAAGATATCATATTGTACTCAAATTAAAAAGATTCAGAAGTTTGATAGGCATACTCTGCCACCGAGGCCAAGATCACGGGCACTTTCGTATACTGGTACCCTCCGGAAGTTGGCAATCCTTATCAAAATAACAAATGCAGATGGCTGTAATAAAAGAGATAATAGGGGCACCTGGGTGGCTCAGTCAGTTGGGCGTCCGACTTCGGCTCAGGTCATGGTCTCGTGGTTCACGAGTTCAAGCCCCGCATCAGGATCTGTGCTGACAGCTCAGAGCCTGAAGCCTGTTTCAGATTCTGTGTCTCCCTCTCTCTCTCTGCCCCTCCCCCACTCACCCTGTGTCTCTCTGTCTCTGAGAAATGAATAAACCTTAAAAAAAATTTTTTTTTTTAAATAAAAATAAAAAATAAAAAATAAATAAAAGAGATAATAGTAAGTCTGACAAGGATTTGGAGAAATTGGAACCCTTGTCCAATACTGATGGGAATGTAGGATGGTGCTGGCACTTTGGAACGCAGTTTGGTAGTTCCTCAAAAAGTGAAACACAGAGTTACCATACGACCCAGCGATTCCACTACCAGCTACGTACCCAGGAGAATTGAAAACATGTGCCCACACAAAAACCTGTACATTTATGTTCACAGCAGCGCTGTTCACAATAGCCAAAAAGTAGACACAACCCAAAGGTCCGTAAGTTGGTGAATAGATAAATAAAACGTGGTATATCCATGTGATGGATTATTTGGCTGTAAAAGGGAATGAAGTTCCGATATGTAGCCGCTATGTGCTACAAAAATGAACGAACCTTGAAAACATTATGTTCAGTAACAGAAGCCAGTCACAGAAGATCATATATTGTATGCGTCTATTTATATGAAATGTCTGGAATAAGCAAGTGTGTAGAGGCAGAAAATAGGTTAGTGGTGGCTGGAGGTATAAGGGGGCGGGAAATGGAGAATGAGGAGTGACCACTGATGAGTTTCTTTTTGGGGTGATGAAAATGTTCTAGAATTAGTGATGGTGGCTGCACAATTTTGTTACCGTATATATAAAAAACACCACTGAAATGCACAATGTAAAGGGGTTTGTTTTGTGACATGTAAATTATATCTCAATAAAGCTGTTCTATTTAAAAAAGAATAGGGCGCCTGGGTGGCTCAGTCGGTTAAGCATCCGACTTTGGCTCAGGTCATGATCTCGTGATATGAGAGTTTGAGCCCTGCATTGGGCTTGCACTGACAGTGCAGAGCCTGCTTGAGATCTTCTCTCTCTCCCTCTCTATCACTCTCTCCACCCCTCCCCCACTTGCACTGTCTCTCTCTCTCTCTCTCTCTCTCAAAATAAATAAACTTAAAAAAAGAATATAGAAGTTCTATATATGCTGATAAAAGGTCACCTATATATTGTTAACTGAAAGAAAACAAGGTACAAATCAGTGATTATATGCTATCATTTGTGTGAAAAGAGAGAAAGTAAGAATACATAGTCACATTTGTTAGTATTTACAGTAAAAACTCTGAAAGATTACCCAAGAAACTATTAAAAATGGTTACCTGTGGGAGTGGAAGGAGGAATGGGGCACATGGAATGGTTGGGGATTAGACTCTTCACTATTAATATTTTTTATATATTTTGATTTTTGAACTACCTGAATATAGTGCTTACTCAAAAATAAAAATCGGAAAGAAAGCATAATGAATGCAAAACTGCAATAATAATAAAGGGTCAACTCCAACTACAGATGATTGCCAGGCCTTCTGATTTTTTTCACGAGGAGCTGGAAGTTATAGTATTGTCAATCACTTTTCAAAGTTTTAAAACAGGGGCACCTGGCTGGCTCAGTTGGCAGAGCATGTGGCTCTTGATCTTGGGGTCGTGAATTCGAGCCCCACATTGGGCCTAGAGATTATGTAAACAAACAAAACATACTGTACAAACCAAACAAAACCACCTCTGTGCATGAGAGTTGGCTCACCAGTGACCTTGCTTAGACTGTGAGCTTCATGACAGAGCTATGGCATTTCCTTCCCCCACCCTTTTAATTAAGTAAGCACTATGCCCAACATGGGGCTTGAACTCACTGACTGAGCCAGCCAGGTTCCCCTAGGGCTATGGTCTTTTGCTCTCTATTGTACCTCTAGCGGCCACCAAAGTGCTTGGCATGTACTAGATACTGAACAAATACTGAAAGAAGGAAGGGAGGAAGAGAAGGAGGAAGTTGGAGGTGGGGGGGGGGGGGGTATCCAGAGGGCAGATAACACAAAACTGAGTGCTTTTATCCTCTGAATATGGTTACTGCCTTCATTACAGTCCCTGGGATTCCCTTCACCTCTCTCCTGTGTTGGAGGTATTTGATTTGGTCTGATTCTCCTGTCTTTTGTCTATGACCTGGTTTTGGTGTATTTGTTTGTTTTGTTTTATCTCTGGAAGTCTTCAGATCCCCCGTTGTTCTAAAATAATATTATAATCTGTCTTTGTTTTGGTCATTCAGTGGATTCTTTTAATCTATCTTTCTGTTTTGGGGCACCTGGGTGGCTTAGTCGGTTGAGCATCTGACTTCAGCTCAGGTCATGATCTCACAGTTTGTGGGTTCGTGCCCCGCATCAGGCTCTGTGCTGACCACTTGCTCAGAGCCTGGAGCCTGCTTCAGCTTCTGTGTCTCCTTCTGTCTCTCTATCCCTCCCCTGCTCATGCTTTGTCTCACTTTCTTTCTCAAAAATAAATAAATGTCAAAAAAAAAATTTAATCTTTCTGTTCTTTACAGATGTCTTTGATTTCCTTCCTCCTTTTCTCCCCCCGTCTATTTCTGAAACTTTTATTACTCGACTATTGGGCCTTCTGGATTGATCTAAAGTTCTTTTCTTTATCCATCTCTTTATATTTTTATCTTTCTGTGTGATTTTCTTGGCTTCCTTTTATTTCTAATTTTTCATTTCGGTTGTCATATTTTTAAAATCCTAGAGCTTCTTCATGTTCTCTGAGTATTCCTTTTTGAGGGCGACCTATTTTTTAATGAATGCAGTATCTTCTTGAAATTTTGAGGCTTTCTTCTCCCTGCATTTCTCTTCTTCCACCAAATGCCTTTTTTCAGTTTGTCTTTTTACGTCTGTGGTTCAGGTTAGGGGCTTTTCTCAAGGGTCTGGTAACTCTGGCTGGCTGGCCGCTCCCATCGAAGAGGGAGGCACTCAGGCGTATTAGAAGGCCCAAGTGCATGGGTAGGCCATATTGACTTGTGGGCACCACTGACCGGGTGATCAGGTGAAGACTGAGATAAGAGCATCAGGAGGTCTTTTCTCTGGGGCTATCAAGGTCAGTTTCTCTGGAGAGGAATCCTCTAGTCTCCTGGCCCTAGAAGGCTCACCTCTGGCCACTGGTTCTGAATGCTGGTTAGAAGAAAGGAGCTGATGTGATAGTCACTTCCTTCTCACCCTCCTCCACTCAGTGCAATGCCTCATACTCACCTGCTGTGGTTCCCTGGCCTCCCTAAGTCCCACCCTACCTGTTTCATTTTCTCTAGAAAACAAATCTCTTGCTTTCTTTGGAAGTCGGGGGAAAGAAGGAGAGTTTCCTGGCTGAACAGGTTGGGGAGGAGAGTGCGGGTTTAACTGTTCGGTACACAAACTTACACAACTCCTTCCTGCCTTCCAAGATGGCTGGTGTTTTTAATTCCTGAGCCCTTCTGGGCTTCTGCCCCAAGAACCAGCTCGTTTCCCATTGGCATGGCCTTCTGCGGACACACTGGTTTGACTTTCTGCCATTTGCTAAACCAGTTACCACTTCTCATCTGCTTTCTATCATCTATGATTAATGACATCTCTCACCTCTTGTCTCTCTTCTCATTTGCTTTATTCTCCCGGCTTTAAAATTTCACTGATGCAATTTTAGCAGTTTCAGGAAGGAAGAGTGGTAAACGTAGGTGTTTAACCTGCTGTGTTTAATTGGAATGAGCACGGAGACCTTGAATTTGTAGCGATGTTGATTTGAATGGTTGGGTGGCTTTTACTAGCAGAATCCAGTAGTCCTGGTGGATTTGGTAAGAGAAGGACTGGCCAATTGGATTGGGGTTTCACCGGGTGGATTTGGTGGAAGCACCAAAGGGCCAGGGAGTTGAGGATTTTGCACAAAGAGTGGTTGAAACGACAGAACATACAATCTGGGTTGCAAAAGTGAAAGGAATACAGGTGTGGGAGTTGATGGTTAGAGGAGTCGATGGACTAGAGATCCCATGAAATTGGAAGAAACTTGTGAATTTTTTAACAAATGCTACTTGTTCCTACCACCATCTTCTCAGCTAGGGGCTAAGGCCCTATTCCTAACTCCATTCATGTTTCTTTGCTTTTGTCCTTCTTCCTTTTAAAAAGAAAAACTCTTTGCAGGCAGGGGCCCTTCCCTCTCTAAGGTTCCCAGGGCAGGATTGCGTATGGGGAACAAGGGTAGTGATGTCTCATCTCCCCGTTTATCCCTGGAGGACACTGGGAGTGCTAGAGCCCTCACCTCCAGTTTTCATTTCTGAGCCATGACTGAGGTGGAATGGGTAAAGCAGGTGCTGGGAAGGCGGCCACACACAGTCTTCCCTGTAGACCCTCTCTTCCGAGCTTTGGGAAAAGCCTCCCTCCTGGCAGGGGTCTCTCGTTGCTCACCAGCTGTTCCCTCCTTACAAACCTGGCAACCTGTTTTCTACCCACACTGAGCTCCTGTGAACACCAGTAGATGCCTTGGGGGTTCTCTCTTGAAAACCCCTTATTTTACAGAAACTGAGGCCCTGAAGCATTCTCACTTCTGGCCCAGTGGTCTTTGCACCACAGCAAACTCAGTGCCCGAGAGAGCTGCGTGAGAGGCAATCGAGCATAATGGTTAGGAGCAGGGGCCTCAGAGCCTGACACACGTGGGTTCAGACCCAGCTTGGCCACATGCCGGCTGCGTGATCTCAACAAGTGATATACATAGTACCTCTGGAATCTTAGAGGTACCTCTTCCTCACCTTTAAATGTTGGTAATAGGGGCACCTGGGTGTCTCATTTGGTCAAGGGTCTGATTTTGGCTCAGGCCATGATCTCACTGCTTGTGGGTTTGAGCCCTGTGTCAGGCTCTGTGTTGACAGCTCAGAGCCTGAAGCCTGCTTCAGATTCTGTGTCTCCTTCTCTCTCTCTGTCCCTACCCCCCTCTCAAAAATAAACATTAAAAAAAACCTTAAATGTGGGTAATAAACTTACCCTAAACAGTTGCAAAGATGATGATAATACATATTAAGTACAGAGTGTGGCATATAGTAAGTGCTGTCTTTCTCTGCTTCTCTCCCTCAAGTCTCTCCACCCAAACACCCCACAGCTGCCACCTGTCAGGAGAGCTAAAGTGACATTGATGAAGGATTGACTCTTTCATTCGCAAGGCCTGGGTCAGCTCTCCTATTTTCCCCAAACCCAGTCTGCTGAGGGAAAGTTTAAGGGTGGGACCACTACGGTCCCTTGAACCTGTGTTTTCAACTAGCGTGGGGTTCCAGCAGCTGTTGACAGATTATATCAGAGCAGCCCACTTTGAGGAAGGTTCCTCTTCATGTTTCCTGGATCCTCTCGCCCCCTCATTTGGGGTGAGGGTTCCTAAGCCTTGGATTTCCCCTCTCTCCTTGACCATCTCTCCGAACATTCTCTCCCATGGGGAATGGAGCCCATCACAAGGCTTTAGCTGTACCCTGACTCTTGAATCTGCTTTCTGTTCTAGCAGTTCATCAGAACTTTGGGCTGACCTCCTCAGTCCTCTATCCTTTCCTACCCACGCCACCCTTATTCAAATGTGGATCACTTCTTGCCTGGTTTACAGGAACGCCCTGTTAATTCTGCAACCCTGTGCCATATACTGGTCTTCTGAGCGTCACTTTCATCACATTATTCCATGCCACAGAGTCTTTCAATGGCCTCCTGTTTTCTGCAGGATAAAATCCAGATCCTTGGGCCTAGGTGGCACTCAAGCCTCCCCATAATCATGCAGCCCTGCCCACCCTGCCTTTGCTCCCATATCATCTTTGCAGACCTCCCTCCAGCCAGCCTGGCGCCTTCACTGACCTTCCATACTCTTTTCCCATGTTAGCTCATGGCAGCCCCCTGTCCCCGAATGCCTCTCCCCACCCCCCATCCCCCACTTTCGCCAATCCCATTTCTCCTGCCCACTTTCAAGATTCAGCCCCAGTCCCACTACACATCTTCCCCAGCCTTCAGCCGCCACCCATCTCCTCTTTTCCTCAATAGCCCTTGGGGGCCGCATCCAGACTGCCCTGGGCTGTGACTGTTGCAGGTGCATCTGTGTCCTCCCAGCAGACAGGGGGACTTTCTCAGTCCCCAGCACCCTGTCGTGAACACAGTTGGTGCTCACTTCAAACAACGGCTTTCTGTGTATTGAGCACCCTCAGCCTGCGGGGCACAGGATGACACTTGTTTAACAAAATGCTTACTCAACATAACCCCTTTTTCTTCCCGCTCTAGGAGAGGACTTTGGAAATCAGGATGGGTCTGAAAAGCCTCTGGGGGTTGGGATGCAAAGAGATAAACCATTTCACCTCCACCTGTCTCTCTCTCTCAGGCTCCCTCCCCCTCGGTCTCCAGGGTCACCTGCGGCAGTTTCCTGCCCCGGCTGCCCTCATGTCCCTGCTGAACATTCCCCATGTCCTCCCTGTGGTCGTGGTCGCAGCCAGGCCCCACTTCAGCCCTCTCATTCTCTAGTCCTTCTGGCTGTTCTCTTAAACCCTGATGTTAATGTTTTTGCCTGTCATCTCATCTCCCCCTTCTTCATGTTAGCTAATGATTATTCAGGGACTTAACCCGCTGTCCCTGTCCCAAATCTGTAAGTTCTCTTTGGGGCAAGGGTCATGAGAGTGATCTCATGGTCATGTGACTGCTGCCTATACCTCACCCCCTCTGCTGTCCTGGTCCTAACACTCTCAAAGTTAGTTGTGTGCCCTGCCTCTGGCTCACTTGAACGGAGACCTGAGTGGAAAGGTACGCCTCTCGTCTTTGCCTTGCGTGGGCAGTGGCCACGAGTTTCCACCTGCTCACCACGAACTTTCCTGCTGTTGCTACTGACTTTCTCCCTGGGCCCTCACTTGCCCTTGTCTGTACAGTGAAGGCTGGGACTGGACTGCAGGACTGGGGCCATAGGCTTGTTATAGGGGTTGGGATTCTTGCTGGTCAGTTCCAGGTGGAGTACACAGGCTGAGTAGGGAATAACTCCTGCTTTGCTCACAGATTTTATCCTGATGGCTGACTCGAAACCACTCTTCTCCCTTGATGGGGACCCGGTGGCTGCCGAAGCCTTGCTCCGGGATGTGTTTGGGATTGTGGTGGATGAGGTCATTCGGAAAGGGACCAGTGCTTCAGAGAAGGTGGGTCCTTTCCCCCTCCTCCTGCTGTGCATCACACCTGGCTCAGAACTGTCCTCCTCCCACCAGGCTTCTCCCCAGAATTCATCACTGTCTCACTGGGTGCCTCAGGGATTCTATCCTGGGTCACGCCGTCTTTACCCTGGTTCATGAGTTGCTTTGGAAATATTTCTGACTCGTTTTCAGTGCAAGTTGAGATGTGGCTTGGGCAGCCAGTCGGTGGAGTGTCCACGGGCCCCCAGAATCCCCTGCTTCTCTTGCTAGGTCTGCGAGTGGAAGGAGCCAGAGGAGCTGAAGCGGCTTCTGGATCTGGAGTTGCGCAGCCAGGGCGAGGCACCAGAGCAGATCCTGGCGCGGTGCCGGGCGGTGATCCGCTATAGCGTGAAGACCTGTGGGTCCTGGGTCGTGGCGGGAGGAGTGGCCGGAGTTTGCCCCGGCAACTCCACTCTGAGCTCCCCGCCCCCCTTGTCCAGGTCACCCGCACTTCTTCAACCAGCTCTTCTCAGGGTTGGATCCCCACTCTCTGGCCGGGCGCGTTATCACTGAGAGCCTCAACACCAGCCAGTGAGTCTTCCCAAGGCCCCTTCCCCCACCTTCCAAAGGATTGGGTTTCGGGGAGACATAGCCCTGGGGGAAGGAGGAGAATGGTTTTGCTCCCCACCCCCTGCCCCCTGTTTTCTGGCATCTCTACTGGCAGTTTTTCTCCTTGTACCCTTTGGGCTCCCTTTCTCCCAGCTTTCGCATGCCTCCTGACCCCAGTTTTTCTTCATTCTTGCTTCTCTGGCTCTTTGTCACCAGCTCATTCCTCCCTTTGGACCTTTCCTCACTCAGTGTCTCCACCTCCTTTTTCTACTCCACTGAGAGTCTGACCTGGCCAGCCCTCCCTCCTCTTTTCCCTTCTCATCCCTCCCTCTCCTGGCAGGTACACTTATGAAATTGCCCCGGTGTTCGTACTCATGGAAGAAGAGGTGCTGAAGAAACTCCGGGCCCTGGTGGGCTGGAGCTCTGGGGATGGGGTCTTCTGTCCTGGTATGTGAGAAGGAGGAAGCCTCTCTCTGGCCTTTTTGAGGGTTCCTCCTCTCCCACTATTCTCATGTTCTGTGCAGGGAGGGGTGACTCCTCCTTGTTTCCTCTCCAGCTGGGCTTGGGCCAAACCAGAGAGAAGCTGCCCAGTCCTCTGTATCCTCATGTTTGCCAAGCAGTCCATGGGATCAGCACTCCAGTGCCTGCTCTGGGGAGGGGAGGCACCATCCTGGGTCAGCCCAGGACGTGGAGGGGAGTAGTCAGGGGGATCTGCAGATCCTGGGGCTGTTCTGTGTTGTCAGCAGGCCATTTGCAGAGCCCTGGGAGCCAGTGTCTCGTGCTTCTTTGATCAGTTCTCCTGGGTGGAGAGGTCAGGGGCAGCAAGCTCCAGTTTTGACCCACTGCTCCTCCCTCTTGCCACTCTCCCCGTGACAGGTGGCTCCATCTCCAACATGTATGCCATGAACCTGGCCCGCTATCAGCGCTACCCAGATTGCAAGCAGAGGGGCCTCCGGGGACTGCCACCCCTGGCGCTCTTCACATCAAAGGAGGTGGGAAGAGGTCCAGACCTACCCTGGGCCTCCTGATTCTAATCTTCAGCCAGCTGAGTCAGCCTGCCCAGACCCATCTCTTCTGGGGCCAGCCTGCCCCCAGGCAGAGGTGCTCCCTTCCAATCAAGGGGCTGAGTAAAGGCTTCCGTTCGCCTTGCCTTCTGTCTGAAGGTAGCGAAGGGACAATGAGTGCAGCGGACATAGTCCACACCCTTTCTACTCAGAGTGTGGTCTGTGGACCAGCAGCATCAGGATCACCTGGGAGCTTGTCCGAAATGCCGGATCTCAGGCCCCAGCCCAGACATACTGAATCTGAATCTGCATTGGAACCAGACACCCTGGTGATCTGTGGGCACAGGAACTTTTGAGAAGCCCCAGTCTACGGGGTCTCATCTACTGGGGCTCGCACATTTACCAGTCTCTCCCTTTCCCATCCTCCCTGCCCTCTTGCCCCCAGCCTAATCCGCCCTCTGCCTTTCTCCACAGTGTCATTACTCCATTAAGAAGGGAGCTGCTTTTCTGGGACTTGGCACCGACAGTGTCTGGATAGTCAAGACAGATGAGAGGTGAAGGTCCTTCCGTTCACATGGCTCAGACCCAGCGTGGCACAGTGTACCTTCCTGCTGCCAGAAGTTCTGGGCTCAGGCCCATGCCCCAAGTGGGCTTTTCTCCCCACTGTTCCTACAGAATTGCCACTTCTGTCTACCAGTGTCTCTAGCCCTGTCCCCTGAGATCCTCTCACTCCCCTTAGGGAAAGATCAACATTGTGGCCTCTGCATAGTGAACCCCACATTACCCTGTTCTCAACAGGTCTGCCTCCTAGCTGAGAAAACCCAATACTTCTTTACCCACTCAGTTTTCTTTTCCAGAGGGAAAATGATGCCTGAGGATCTGGAGAGGCAGATCAGTCTGGCTGAGGCTGAGGTGAGTGAGTAAGGGGCACTGGGACAGTGGAGCAGAACCCCTTGGTCTTTTCTTGGAAGGTTCTCTGGGCTCTCCCTACTGAAGGCACTGTTCTTTCCTCTTCTTCTTTTTTTTTTTTTTAAGTTTTTTTTTTTAATGTTTATTTATTTTTGAGACAGAGAGAGACAGAGCATGAACAGGGGAGGGGCAGAGAGAGAGGGAGACACAGAATCTGAAACAGGCTCCAGGCTCTGAGCTGTCAGCACAGAGCCCGACGCGGGGCTCGAACTCACGGACCGTGAGATCATGACCTGAGCCGGAGTCGGACGCTTAACCGACCAAGCCACCCAGGCGCCCCTGTTGTTTCCTCTTCTTGACCTTGGTGCCCATCTCCCCCATGGGCTAAAGTGATCAGTGGGAGTGAGGACACTCTGTGCTGCTCTCAGGGACTTTGCCGAGACCCATAGGCAGGACTGGACCCGAAGAGACAGGAGCAGACCTGAGTCACTGAGTGGAGTTTCCAGGGTGACACCAGAAGGAAGATGCTGGGGACCTAAGTGCAGCGTGGAAGGTTTCTGTGAGCTGGGAGGCTCTGTGCAGGGAGAAGCCCAGGAAGCTGTGGCGACCAGCGGTGAGGCTTGTGCCAGCTCCAAGCAGTGGGAACCGTGGAGGCCCCAGCACTCCCCACTGACTGGGGGCCCGTGTGAATCACTGCAGCCACCTTGGAGGGCATTTTGGCACTTTCTATAAAAAATTTTTTTTTTTTTATTTGGAGGGGTTTTTAATTTTGTTTTTGTTGGTTTTCTATTCTAATAACTACGTAGTGATATCATTTTGTGATCGAGTTTCCTTAAGAATTAATGACGTTGAGTATCTTTTAAAGTGCTTCTTTGCTCTCTTTATAGCTTCTTGGTAAGTTGAGCGTTCAAACGCTTTGCCCATGCATGGACATATATATATATTTTTTAATTGAGTATAGGTGACACACAATGTTCCACTCGTTTAAAGTGTACGACGCAGTGATTTGACGAGTTTGTGTTAGGCTGTACTCACAAGTGTAGCTACCATCTGTCACCGTAACAACGCTATTACAGTGTCATTGACTAGATTCCCTATGCTCTGCCTTGTGGCACTATCTCTACAAATTTTGTTATATTTTATTTTTTATTAAAAATTTTTTTTAATTTAAAAATATTTTTAAAAAAGAGAGAGACACACACACAAATGTGAGTGGGGGAAGGGCAGAGAGCGAGGGAGACACAGAATCTGCAACCAGCTCCACGGGCCGAGCTGTCAGCACAGAGCCTGATGCAAGGCTTGAACTCAAGGATGGTGAGATCATGATCTGACTCGAAGTCAGACGCTTAACTGACTGAGCCACCCAGGCACCCCTGCAATTCAATGGTTTTTAACAGAGTTGTGCAACCATCACTACAATAGATGTTAGCACATTTTCATCACCCTAAAAAGAAACCTCGCCCCCTTTAGCCATCAATCCCGTTTTCCCCAAACCTCCTACTAGGCAACACTAAGCTACTCTGTGTCTCTGTGCATTTGCCTGTTCTGGATTTCTCATGGAAATGGACTTACACTATGCACGGTCTTTTGTGATGAACTTCTTTTACTTGGCACCCCGTCTTCAAGGTTCATCCTTGTTGTGGCGTGTGTCAGTACTTCATTCTTTTTATTGCTGGATAATATTCCATTGTATGGAATAGACCACATTTCGCTTATCTGCTCATCAGTTGATGGACACTTGGGTTGTTTCCACTTTTTGGCTATTACGAGTAATCCTGCTCGGAACATTTGTGTACAAGTTTTTGCATGAACATACGTTTACATTTCTCTCGGTTATGTACCGGGAGCAGAATTGCTGAGTCATACAGTAACTCTGTATTTAACTTTTGAGGAGCCGCCAGACTGTTTTTCAAAGTGGCTACACCAGTTTTTCAAAGTGGCTACACCAGCTGTCCTACCAGCAGGGTGTGAGTGTTCCAGTTTCTCCACATCCTCAACAACACTTGTTATTTCTCTCTTTTTTTGCCTCATTTGTTTAAATTTAAGTATAATTAACAGCGTTATATTACTTTGAGGTGTACAACGTAGTGATTCAACAATTCTATACATTACTCAGTGCTTACAACAATAAGTGCAGTCACCATCTGTCACCATGCGTTATTACAATATTGTTGACTGTATTGCCTATGCTGTGTTTTCATCTCCATGACTTCTTTATTTTATTACTGGAGGTTTGTACCTCCGAATCCCCTTTATCTATTTCACCCATGTCTCCACCCACCTTCCTTCTGGCCACCACCAGTTTGTTTTCTGTATTTAAGAGTCCCTTTCTTTTCTCTTCTTTGGTTTGCTTTTCTTTTTTCTCTTTTCTTTTCTTTATTAAAAAAAAAATTTTTTTAATGTTTTATTTATTTTTGAGGTAGAGAGAGACAGAGCATGAGCGGGGGAGGGGCACAGAGAGAGAGAGGGAGACACAGAACCTGAAACAGGCTCCAGGTTCTCAGCTGTCAGCACAGAGTCCGATGCGGGGCTCAAACTTGTCAAACTGCGAGATCATGACCTGAGCCGAAGTCAGATGCTCAACCAACTGAGCCACCCAGGCGCCCCTTTCTTTCCTTTCCTTTCCTTTCCTTTCCTTTCCTTTCCTTTCCTTTCCTTTTTTTCTTTTTTCTTTTCTTTTCTTTTCTTTTCTCTTCTTTTCTTTCTTTTGGTGTTTTTTTTTTTTTTTAGATCCCACATATAAATGAAATCATATGGTATTTGTCTTTTCTATCTGACTTATTTCACTTAGCATTCTACATCCATCCACATTGTTGCTAATGGCAAGATCTCTATGTATCTTTTTGATTCTAGCCTTTCTGAGAGGTATGAGTGGTATCTCATTGTGGTTTTTATTTGCATTTACCTGATGATTTATGATGTTAAGCATCTTTTCATGTGTCTGTTGGCCATCTGCTTGTCTTCTTTGAAAAAAATGTCCATTCAGGTCCTCTGCCCAAATGTAATTTAATTAATTATTATTATTATTATTATTATTATGTTTATTTAGAGAGAGCGCGCAAGTGCAGTGGTGGGGGAAAGGGCAGAGGCAGAGGGAGAAAGAGGATCCTAAACAGGCTCCATGCTTAGTGCAGAACCCGATGTGGGGCTTGATCCCACGGCCCTGGGATCATGACCCGAATGGAAATCTCAAGAGTTGAACACTCAACTGACTGAGCTGCCCAGGCACCCCTATGATTTCATTTCTAAGTACTCTCTACACCCAATGTGGGGCTTGAACTTACAACCCCTAGATCAAGAATTGCATGCTCCACTGACTTAGCCAGCCAGGTGCCCCACTGCCCGTTAAAAAAAAAAAAAAAAGTTCTTTATAATGTTTATTATTATTACTGTTTTTTTTTTTTTTTGAGAGAGAGAAAGCATGTGCAGGGGAGAGGCAGAAAGAGAGAGAGAGAGAGAGAGAGAGAGAGAGAGAGAGAGAGAATCCCAAGCAAGCTCTGAGCTGACAGCAGTGAGCCCAATGTGGGGCTCAAACCCACAACCCATGAGATCATGACCTAAGCTGAAGTCAGACACTCCACCGACTGAGCTACCCAGGCACCCTTGCCCATTATTTAATTGGTTTATTTGTTTGTTTGTTTTTTATTTTTTACTTTCTCTTTTTGATTTTAGTGGGTGTGAAGTGTTATCTCCCTGTGGTTTTGATTTGCATTTCCCTGATGACTAATGATGTTGAGCATTTTGCCACATACTTATTGGCCATTTGTAGAACTTCTTTGGAGAAGTGTCTATTTGTATCCTTTGCTCAGTTTTTAATTAGGTTGTCTTTTGTTTTTCAGTTGTAAGCATTCTTCATCTGTTCTAGATAGAAGTCCCTTATCAGATATGTGACTTGCAAATAGCTTCTTCCATCTTGTGGGTTATCTTGTCACCTCCTTGATGGTGTCCTTTGAAGCCAGAAGTTTTAGATTTTGATGGGGTCCAGTTTATCTAATTTTTCTTTGGTTGCTTGTGCTTTTGGTGTCATGTATACAAAAGCTTTGTCTAACCCAAGCTCATGAAGAGTTATTCCTATATTTTCATCTAAGAGTTATAAATTTGTTTTTATTTTTGGCATGCCCACCTGAGTTTTACATTTTTTAAGATTTTAAAAACACTTTTTAAATGTTTATTTATTTTTAAAAAAGAGGGAGACAGAGAGAGCAAGTGGGGGAGGGGCGGAGAGAGAGGGAGACCCAGAATTTGAAGTGGATTCCAGGCTCAGAGCTGTCAGCACAGAGTCCGACGCAGGGCTCAAACTCAGGAACGATGAGATGATGACCTGAACCGAAGATGGACGCTTAACTGACAGAGCCATCCAGGCGCCTCAAGTTTTGTTTTTTTGTTTTTTTTTTTTACGTAAGTTCTCCACCCAATGTGGGGCTTGAACTCATGACCTTGATCAAGAGATGCGTGCGCTACTGGCTGAGCCAGCCAGGCACCCCAAGAGTTTTATATTTTTAACTTTTACATTTAGTTCTATAATTTATTATGAGTTAATTTTTATGTATGACAACAATTTCTTTTGCATGTGGATATCCAGTTGTCCCAGCATCATTTGTTGAAAAAAATATTTTTTTCCCAACTCAGTATCTTGACATCCTTGATGAAAATCAGTTGACCTTAGTAAATGTGAGGTGGTATTTCCAGATTCTCAGTTCTGTTCCATTGATCTGCACGTCTATACTATAGACCACATTGCCTTGACTGACGTGGCTTTGTAGTAAGTTTTGAAATGAAGATGGGTGAGCCCTCCAACTTTGTTCTTTTTCCAGATGGTTTTGGCTATTCTGGGTCCCTTAAATTTCCACATGCATTTTAGGATCAGCTTGTCAATTTATGCTAAGAAGCAAACTGGGATTTTGATAGGGATTATGTTCAATTGGTAGATCTATGAACATGGGATATCTTTCCATTTAGATATTCTTTGGTTTCTTTCAACAATGCTTTGTAGTTTTCAGAGTATATGTTTTGTACTACTTTTTAAAATTTATTCCTAAGTATTTTTTCCTTTTAGTGTTATAAGTGAAATTGCTTTCTTAATTTTATTTTCTGATTGTTCATTGAAAATATATAAAAATACAGTTGACTTTTTATTTTTTTATTAAAAATTTTTTTTAACGTTTATTTATTTATTTTTTATTAAATTTTTTTTTTAACGTTTATTTATTTTTAAGACAGAGAGAGACAGAGCATGAACGGGGGGGGAGGGGGCAGAGAGAGAGGGAGACACAGAATCTGAAACAGGCTCCAGGCTCTGAGCTGTCAGCACAGAGCCTGACGCGGGGCTCGAACTCACGGACCGTGAGATCATGACCTGAGCTGAAGTCGGACGGTTAACTGACCAAGCCCCCCAGGCGCCCCAACGTTTATTTATTTTTGAGACAGAGAGAGACAGAGCATGAACGGGGGAGGGTCAGAGAGAGAGGGAGACACAGAATCCGAAGCAGGCTCCAGGCTCTGAGCCATCAGCCCAGAGCCCGACACGGGGCTCGAACTCACAGACCGTGAGATCATGACCTGAGCTGAAGTCGGACGCTTAACCAACTAGCCACCCAAGCGCCCCTACAGTTGACTTTTTAATATTGATACCCTGAAAACTTGCTGAATTCATTTATTAATAGTTTTTTTTAGTGGATTCCTTAGGACTTTCTAGATAAATATTATGTTATTTGTAAGTAGAGATAGTTTTGCTTTTTTCCCTTCTAATCTGGATGCTTTTTACTTTATTTTCTTACCTAATTGCCCTGCTAGACCCTCAGTATAATGTTGAATAGAATTGGGGAGAGTGGACATCCTTGTCTTGTTCCTGATCATGGGGGAAGGCTTTCAGTCTTTTAGCATTGAGTACGATGTTAGCTGGGGTTTTTTTGTAGTTGCCCTCTATTAGGTTGAGAACATTCCCATCACCTTCTAGTTTGTTGAGTAATTTTATCAAGCAGGAGTGTTGGATTTTGCCGAATGTTTTTCTGTGTCTATTAAGATGTATTTTTTTCCTTTATTTTGTTGATACTTGTATTACATTAATTGGTTTTTGGGTGCTACTCTGAGCTTGCACTCCTGGGACAAATCAATTTTGTCATAATGTATAATTTTTTATAGGTTGCTGATTTTTTTAATGTTTTTAAATTTATTTTTGGGAGAGAGAGTGCGTGGGAGGGGCAGAGAGAGAGGGAGACCAAGGATCCAAAGCAGGCTCCGTGCCGATGGCAGAGAGCCTCATGTGAGGCTCGAACTCATGAACTGCAAGATCATGATCCGACCTGAAATCAAGAGTCAGATGCCTGACTGACTGAACCACCCAGGTGCCCCTTATACATTGCTGATTTTGATTAGCTAGTGTTTTGTAGTTCTTGTGTCTATATTCAAAGAGATATCACCTGTGGTTTTCTTGTGATGTTTTATCTGGTTTTGGTAACAGGATGAATTCAGAAGTGTTCCTCTTCTGTTTTTTGGACTTTTTGTGAAGAACTGGTATCAGTTCTTTTTCAGATGTTTTATAGAATTCATCAGTGAAGCCATATAGGCCTGGGCTTTTCTTGGTGGTATTTTTTTAAAATAGAAATTCAGGGGTGCCTAGATGGCTCAATCGGTTGAGTGTCCAACTTCGGCTCAAGTCATGATCTCGCGGTCTGTGAGTTTGAGCCCCGCGTCGAGCTCTGTGTTGACAGCTCAGAGCCTGGAGCCTGCTTTGGATTCTGTGTCTCCCTCTCTCTCTGCCTCTTCCCCACTCATGCTCTGTCCCTCAAAAATGAATAAACGTTAAAAAAATATTTTTTTTTATAGAAATTCAATTTCTTCACAAACTTTTGTAGTGTTAGAATTTTATAAATACCATTTTGATCTTCCAGTAAGACATTAACATTTTCTGAAAGCATATGAGCTTTGGAAATAGACCAGCAGATAGACCTAGGATTGAATTCCATCTCTGGAGCTTCAGCTTGGGGGTAAATTTCTTAACAGCTCTGGATCTCGGTGTCCTCACTTGCAAATTAAGGAAGACAGTAACATTTTGCTCCACAGGCTGCCTAGGTCAGGCATTGCAATAAGAGTTTCGAGATGGCCTCGTCACCAGGCTCTGGGTAGCTTTTTTTTTTTCTCTTAATGTTTATTTATTTTTGAGAGAGAGAGAGAGAGCACAAGCAGGTGAGGGGCAGAGAGAAAGAGAAGGAGTCACAAAATCCAAAGCAGGCTCCAGGTTCCGAGCTGTCAGCACAGAGCCTGACACGGGGCTTGAACTCAAAAGCTGTGAGATCATGACCTGAGCCGAAACTGGACACTTAACTGACTGAGCCACCCAGGCGCCCCAATTTTTAAAAATGTTTTTATTTATTTATTTTGAGAGAGAGAGAGTGTGGGGGAAGGGGCAGAGAGAGAGGGAGAGAGAACCCCAAGCAGGCTCCACACTGTCAGCACAGAGCTGGACAAGGGGCTCCATCTCACAAACCAGGAGATCACGACCTGAGCCTGTATCAAGGGTTGGATGCTTGACCGACTGAGCCACCCAGGCGCCCCTCTGGAAGGTTTTGCGATACCTTCACAGCCTCTTTCCCCCCTGTTTTTCTGCCACAGGGCTCTGTGCCATTCCTGGTTAGTGCTACCTCTGGCACTACTGTGCTGGGGGCCTTTGACCCCCTGGAGGCAATTGCTGATGTGTGCCAGCGTCATGGGCTGTGGCTCCACGTGGATGTGAGTGGGACTGAGGCCTGAGGGTGGGGTGGGCCGAGCCAAGGCCAAGGCCCATGTTATTCCTTTTGCTCCACAGGCTGCCTGGGGTGGGAGCGTCCTGTTGTCACAGACACATAGACATCTCCTGGATGGGATCCAGAGGTGCATACGGCCACCTACTTCTTGAATCCCACCGTTCAAATCCTTGCTCCAGAGACTAGTCCTGGACTAGGGAGCTTCCGATGGGAGTGAGGGAAGGGGGTTGGGGGAAGGGGGATTGGAGAGCAGACTGCTGGGCTGGCATGAGACTAAAGCCCCTTTACCGGAGATGTGGAAGAGTGGGGGGAGCGGCGGTGGGGGGGGGGGGGCTCTGGTTGGGCAGCTTGAGGAGGAGCCGGCTGATCTGGCTTTGCTGTGCCCACCCCAGGGCTGACTCCGTGGCCTGGAATCCCCACAAACTCCTCGCGGCAGGCCTGCAGTGCTCAGCTCTTCTTCTCCGTGATACCTCGGTGGGTCTGCCCTGCCCCTGTCCTCACCCTACCTCTCACCCTGGACCTCTGTCTTCCTCCCTGTCCCAAGTCAGAGAGGGTCGTGGCCTTGCTGTGTCCTTCTCACCGTCCCGTCTGAAGCTGAGTAGCTTCGACCACCCGAATCCCCTGTAGTGCTTCCCCACCCCCGCCCCCACTGCGGCGCATCTTCATGCAAAGGAAAATGTGTCCAGCTTGAGGTTGTAATTGAAGGGCTCCTGGGCCGAGTGTGGGGAGAACTCCGGGTGTTGGGAGAACACCCGGAGAAAGGGGCCTGAGTCAGCTGGCAGCCATCTCAGGAGTTCTGCCTGGTGCCAGGAACAGAAGGGGTGGGCTGAGCTAAGAAGCCCCCCTGTGCGGCTCCAGAGGGAGCCTTGGTAGGGAGGGTGGGGTCTGACAGTCCTCCCCCCTGCTCTCCCCACCGACAGAACCTGCTCAGGCGCTGCCACGGCTCGCAGGCCAGCTACCTCTTCCAGCAGGACAAGTTCTACGACGTGGCTCTGGACACCGGAGACAAGGTGGTGCAGTGCGGCCGCCGTGTGGACTGTCTGAAGCTGTGGCTCATGTGGAAGGCGCAGGGCGGGCAGGGGCTGGAGCGGCGTGTGGACCGGGCCTTTGCCCTTGCCTGGTAGGAGTGGCGGCAGTCTGAGTTCCTCTCTCCCGGGGTCCCTGTCCAGTCCTGTCCTGTCCCACCCCCGCTCCCACGCCTTCACCCCTGCACCTCACATTTTTCTTGCCCTCAGGGTCTCTTGGCCCATTCTCTGGGTCTCTTCTGTTCCTGTATCTCTGCTGCTTTTTCCTCCTCCATTTGTGATTTCTCCCTCTCTGTTTCCAGGTACCTGGTGGAGGAATTGAAAAAGCGAGAAGGATTTGAGTTGGTTATAGAGGTATGACCAAGTCTGCTCTTTGGCATCCCTCTGCCCCTCCCCCCCCCCCCCCCCCCCCCCCCCGCCCTCCCCACCTCAGTCTGTCCCACACAAAAAGCCCTGATGCAGAAGAGGGGCAGTGAGAGGGGATCATCCCCACTTCCACAGCCCACACCTTCTCCTCCCTCATTCCTCCCAGCCTGAGTTTGTCAACGTGTGTTTCTGGTTCGTGCCCCCCAGCCTGCGGGGGAAGCAGGAGAACCCAGATTACGGTGAAAGGCTGGCTAAGGTAGGGTCTCTCTTTTCTGGCTCTGGTTAGCCCAGTTGAAGGAATGGTGACGCATCTGGTGTGTGTCTGCCCCCTGCTGGCTGTGAATGGCATAGCACGTCCCTTTGCTAGTTTGCTCCTGAGGTGGGGACATGAACTGTAAAAGGGCACCAGCTTGTCCTCATTTCTGTGGGAGTGGGGATGGGGAATAAGGTATGTTTTTGGAAGGCAAAAGGAAGACAGAGAGAGATGTTCTGGGAGAAGTCACCAGTGTGCGGTACGTAGTCTGTGGGAGTTCTGCTGGGTGCTCAGGCCCAGGACAGATGCTTGAGGCCTTATTCACTGATGCTGGGGGCAGAACAACTCTATAAGGCCAGTCCAGACAGGCCTCCTAGAGGAAAGGAGATATGTCATGTCCTGGTCCCTAAGGATAGATTGGTACTAGATGCTGCAGATGGTCTGAAAGGACAAGAATGTTCTTGCCTTTGAGGAGTTATTTCGAAAATTAGAGTTGCCTATTTGAAACCAATATGTTTGATGCAATCTTGTAAATTACACAGTAGATCACAAGGTACAGATCACAACCATTCCGGGAATTCAGAGAGAGGAGAAGAAGGTGTTAAAGATGATGAAGGCTAGATGTTGGACTAAAGCAGTGTTGGGAGTCAGGGAACAATCAGGATTTGGCAGAAAATGGCCTGTGTGACAACTTGGAGATAGGTAAGGTAGGAAATGATACAGAAGCTAGAGAAGACCAAGCAGGTTGGATGCAGTGGAAGAGGTGAACTGGGGCCAAGGTCAGGAGCTGAGCAATGAGGACTCCCTCTGGAAGGTGGTTGAGTGAGAGGGAAAGACATCTCGGGGAGCCTGACCTGAGGCTGTAGCTGGAAGTTCCCTTCACCCCTTCCACAGGTGGCCCCAGTACTCAAGGAGCGCATGGTGAAGGAGGGCTCCATGATGATTGGCTACCAGCCCCATGGGACCCGGGGCAACTTCTTCCGTATGGTTGTGGCCAACCCTGCACTGACCCGGGCCGATATGGACTTCCTTCTCAATGAGCTGGAACGGCTAGGCCAGGACCTCTGAGACTCCTCCTTGCTGCTGGCCTCGACACCCCCCCTCACCCTCACTGTCTGTGTGTATTCCCTTCCTGTGTTACCAAGAGCAGAGTGATCTTAACAATGTTTATATGTGTTGACCCACTGACTCTTCTATGAAATATTTGCTGTTGGGATGCCTGGGTGGCTCAGTCAGTTAAGCATCTGACTCTTGATTTTGGCTCAGGTCATGATCTCATGGTTTATGAGTTTGAGCCCCGCACTGGGCTCCACGCGGACAGTGCGGAGCCTTCTTGGGATTCTCTCTCTCCCTCTCTCTCTCTGCCCCTCCCCTGCTCATGCTCTTTCTCTCAAAATAAATAAAAAAAAAAAAAAAATATATATATATATATATATGTGTTAGGAGACTATTTAAACTACAGTACATCCACATGATGGAATGTTACTCTGTCACTAAAATTATGTTTACAAATGATTTTTATTGATATGAGAAAAAATGATTTTAATTTAATGTTATATTGAAAAAGCTGGATACAGGACTTTATATATAGTGATAGCTGAGCTATGTTCAAACACACATAGGGAAAAAACTGATAAAATAAAATATGCCAAATGTTAATAGTTTTCCCTGGGATGGGATTATAGGTAATTTATAATTCAATTCTTTATACCTTTTGTGCTCCCCCCTTTTATTATATAATGAATATGCATTACTTTTATAATAGGGAAATAATAAAGTTAAAACTTCAACTATATTTTTTGGTATGTTTTGAAGTTTGTTACTTTTCAACCAGATAATAGAGAATGGGAATTTTTTTTCTAAAGGCAGGTGTAAGAGGGGCGCCTGGGTGGCTCAGCTGGCTAAGCGTCCAACTTCAGCTCAGGTCATGATCTCACAGTTAGTGGGTTTGAGCCCTGCGTCGCGCTCTGTGCTGACAGCTCAGAGCCTGGAGCCTGCTTCAGATTCTGTGTCTCCCTCTCTCTCTGCCCCTCCCCTGCTCATGCTCTGTCTTTCTCTGTCTCAAAAATAAAATAAAAACATTAAAAAAAAATTTTTTTTTTTTAAAAAAGAAAAGAAAAAGAAAGGAAGAACCCAGCAACAAAACATCCATCTCACACTTACAATCCTGGACTATTGTTGCTTTTCAGTCACTTTTCGGGAAAGAGACAAATTAGCTACATAAGTTGTTTTGTTTTTGTTGTCCAAGGTTTATTGAAGATCTCACAGCCCAGCAGAAAGATTCAAAGGGCTCCACGTGGCGTTTTTTGTTGTTGTTTTTTTTTTAATTTTTTTTAACGTTTATTTATTTTTGAGACAGAGACAGAGCATGAACGGGGGAGGGGCAGAGAGAGAGGGAGACACAGAACCGGAAGCAGGCTCCAGGCTCTGAGCCATCAGCCCAGAGCCGGACGCGGGGCTCGAACTCACGGACCGTGAGATCGTGACCTGAGCTGAAGTTGGACGCTTAACCGACTGAGCCACCCATGCGCCCCTCCACGTGGTGTTTTGAAACGCATCCCAACCATAGGCCAAGTGACCTGCAGGTCGGACAGACTGGCAAAGTGCAAGGGTTTCAATATTTCCCTGGTGTGAGGATCTACCTCCCTGCTCTCCTGATCCGGGGCTGAGACCTCAGGACCATAATTTTCTCTCTTTTCTCTCAACAGCTTGACAGAGAGCCGTCTCACTGGGCCTCTCTGAATGTGCTCCTTCTGATGCGTGACAGCCTGCTCTCTTGTTGCAGAGCTCTTGCTGGGAATAGTGGCCATCTCCTTGCACACGCGGTTGCTGGTGCAGACGTAGCTACCCGTGTCGTACTTCTCCGTGACGACCTGGGCTGCCTTCTTCACAGCTTTGGTGCCAACGCGGCCCATGTTGGCAGGTTGGGTAAAAGAGGAAACAGCGCTACCCAAATTATTAAGGACGAGTGACAGATTTCCAGTTCCTAAAAATACCGTTTATGAGAACAATAATGTGGTCATGTAAAAATCATCCAAAGTTATTTGAAGAGGCAAATACGGATGGTACAAACCATAGCAAAAGAACATCCAAATCGCAGACCCAATTCTCTTGACAATTTGGCCTGGGGAAAAAGCCTTTCTATTCAGAAATTACTAATAATTCCCTTATAAACTTGTTACTCTATAAATGGTATTTAACTTCTTCCAAATAATAAAGTTGCTTGAGAGTATTAATAATTTGAACTCGGGCGCCTGGGTGGCTCAGTCGGCTAAGCGTCTGACTTTGGCTCAGGTCACCATCTCACTGTTCATGAGTTCAAGCCCTGCATCGGGCTCTGTGCTTACTGCTCAGAACCTGGAGCCTGTTTCGGATTCTGTGTATCCCTCTCTCTCTGACCCTCCCCCGTTCATGCTCTGTCTCTCCCTGTCTCAAAAATAAATAAAACGTTAAAAAAATAATAATTTGAACTCTAAGCCCTATTCTTTTTTTTTTCTTTAAATGTTTATTTATTTTTGAGAGAGAGCGTGCAGGAGAGGGCGAGAGGTGGGGTTGGGGTGGGGGACAGAGGACCCAAAGTGGGCTCTGTGCCGACAGCAGAGAGCCCAATGTGGGGCTTGAACCCACAAACTGGGAGATCATGACCTGAACCAAAGTCAGAGGCTTAACTGACTGAGCCACCCAGATGCCCCTCTAAGCCCTATTCTTAAAGAGTTCTACATATCTGCAAAATGTCTTAAACTTAGTAAAAAAGACAGACTAAAAAAAAAATCCTTATTTTCAACTCAAAACAAAGCTAGAAAGCAAAAACAAAGACTTCAAAATCCTTAAATCATTTCCATTTGAGAAATATTTTTAAGAGAAGGTTGGAAAGATAAGACCTAGAATCAGTTGATCACTGGGTTTTCTCCACTAGCTTTATAAGCTAATGCTTCTACTCTTTTTTTTTTTTTTTTTTTTTTTTTTTTTTTTTTAAGTAAGCAGAATACTCAACGCGGGCTTGAACTAACAACCCTGAGATCAGGAGTCACATGTTCCACCCACTGAACCAGCCAGGTGCCCCTACTTTCCTATTCCCAAAATTCAACCTCAGTGGCTCAGTTGGTTAAGCCTGTGACTTCCGCTCAGGTCATGATTCCACCTGTTGAGTTCAAGCCCCACATGAGGCTCTGTGCTGTCAGTGCACAGCCTGCTTCAGATCCTCTCCCCTCCTGCCCTTCCTCCCTCTGAAAAATACATATTTTTTAAAAATTCAACCTTTTTTGGGGGGTGCTGCTAGGTTGGTACATGTCGAGGGACACCCATGGCGAGGAGGGCTCAGCTTGAACGTGGAAGGCCCTCACCTACTTCATAGCTCTTCCTGGCATGAGGGTGAGCAGGCTGAACATCTTCCTGAAGTCGCATCACAGAGGACACGAGAGACCCCAGTTCGTCGCCTACCCCCATCTCCATATCAGGTCCAAGCCCTTTCCATGGGGAGATGGTAATTGTACTCTCCGTTCCATAACTCTCACGTGAATCCACTTCTGACCTGCTGTGAAGAGGACCACTACCCAGTGAGGACCACAGCCCTGGTTCAGACCATGACTCTGCACACGGACCAGAATAGTATATGGTACCTTTAGCTCACCTTCCTTACTTGTATCAAATGATGACCCGTACACCGATCTTTCATCCCTTTGCTTATGGCAGGAGATGACTTAAATAAATAACTTAGATTTGTTCACGAAAAAAGAAATTCAGCCTCTAAATCTCTGGATACAATATGGCAGTCTCCCTCCTGCTCTCTCTCTCTCCCGTCACCATTTATACAGAGCTCCTGCTATGTGTAATTCCTTTTGCTGCCTTCAAAGAGCTTGAGACTTAAGAAGTCATCCCTCACCCGAGGCATGTCACTGCCCCAGGCCTTTGCACCTGCTATCCCGTTTTGCCTCAAAATTCATCTTTCTACGCGGTTTGCACCCTCGTGGACTTTAGATTTGTGTTCAGTTGTCATCTCCTTCAGGAAGTTTTGCTTGAATATTCTGCTAAAAAATTACATTTTCACCTTCTGTTCTTGCATCTGCTATTCTGTTACCTGCCTTATGTTTCTCCATGGCATGGGTCAGTATCTGGCATGGTCTATATTTCAGTTTATCTATCTATCTGTCTGTCTATCTATCTATCTATCTTCTATCAATATATTTATTTATTTATTTTTTCTGTCTCATCCGACTAGAATGTAAGCTCTGGGAGCTGCTTCCTAAAATGGAGTCTGATACTTACCAGATGCCTCATGAGCTCCAGGTAGTAGTCGACTTGCTCTCAGTCACGTAACTTCTAAGTGGTGGAGTCAAAGCCAAATTCAGGCCATCTTTCTTCGGTTCTTCACCACGGACCTAGCCTGCTTCTGTTGTCGTGTGTACATAAATCACAGGTGTGAGGGTGTTAGGGCCATTTTACTAATTATATGCTGTGAATTTACTGCTTGTGGGAAGAAGGAAATCATGCACAGGTTCGGACATCCATCTTGTCCTTGGCCTGGAGAAATTGTATTTTGCATCAAACAGCAAATAAGGATGTTGATAATACCTACCTGGGTGGGTTGCAATGTTGGAATAGGTTTTGTTTGGTTTTGGTTTGGTTTTGGTTTTGGTTTTGGTTTTGGTTTTGGTTTTGGTTTTGGTTTTGGTTTAAAGCAGTCTAAATGTTCAAGCGGCCAGACTCCACACAGCTAGGGAAGAAAAGTGGTACCTTCACAGGGAGGTCATGGGCCGAGGGGCTAAAAGCTGTGTGGGGCACCTATGAAATGGTAGCTCTTGAGGTTGATGGTAAGAGCCTTTTTAAGAAAGTAGACAAAAAGGAGCAAGCTACAGTAAGGTCAGAATTTGACTCAATACTTGGAACTTTTCTTATGTACCTTAGGTCCTTATCTGGCTGGTTCTCTTCTGTTTATGTACCTTAAAAAAAACAAAAAAACAAAAAACAACCTTTTCATTTTGAAATAATTTGAAACTTACAGAAAAGCTGCATGAATAGTTACATAGAATTTCAATATGCTCTTTTTTTATTTAAAAAAAAAACTTGTTAATGTTTATTTATTTCTGAGACAGAGAGAGACAGAGCATGAGGGGGGTGGGGCAGAGAGAGAGGGAGACCCAGAATCGGAAGCAGGCTCCAGGTTCCGAGCTGTCAGCACAGAGCCCAACGCGGGGCTCGAACTCACAAACTGTGAGATCATGACCTGAGCCGAAGTCGGCCACTCAACCGACTGAGCCACCCAGGCGCCCCAATATGCTCTTTACCTAAATGTATTAATTTTTCACATTTTGACAAATTTTCTTTATCATTCTTTTATATACATACTATAACATTTTTTTCCTGAACCATCTGAGAATGGGTTTTATACAATATGCCCCTTTATCTCTTAATACTCTGGTGCATATTTCCTAAGAACAAAAATATTATCTTAAGTAGCCATAGTACAATTATCAAATGCAGGAAGTTTAACATTGACATTATACTTTAAAGTCCATATTCCAAAATTGTCAATTGTCCCAATAGTGCTCACGGTGGCATTTCCCCTCTCCAGTACAAGATCCCAGGCTAGGATCATGTATCACATTTGGTGTTATATTTCTGTTTCCTTAAACTAAAGTGAACTAAGCTTAATTGAAATAGTTCCTCAGCCTTCTTTGTCATTAATGGCATTGACATTTTAAAAGCATACAGGCCAGTCATTTTAAAGAATGTTCATCTGTTTGTTTTTCCTGATGTTTCCTCTCAACTGGATTCAGGTTATGCTTTCTGAGTTGGAATGTGATATAAATCATGTATGTTCTTTTCAAGGAAGTACTCTCCAAGGTCCACAATGTCCATCTGCTTATTGGTGATGTCATTTGATCAAGATGTTGTCTGGTTTCTACACAGTACGGTCACTATTTTCCCCTTTGCAACTGATAAACAATCTATGTGGAGTCATTCTGAGATTACACAATATCCTCTTCTGCTTGTACTTCCCCAGCTAGATTTAGTATCCACTCATGATCCTTGCCCAAGCCAACTTTCATCATAATGGCTGCAAAATGATGATTTTCTAATCCCAACATTCCCTCCACTTTTATCATGTGGCATTCAGTTACAAAGAAGAACCCTCCTTTCTCCTTATAAATTCACTCACTCATTCACTCATTCATTCGTTCATCTATTTACTATCAATATGGGACTTTGTTTTATTCAATAAGTTATAATCCATTTCTATCCTTACTTATTTTACTGTTTATTTTTATTTATTTATTTATTTATTTATTTATTTATTTATTTATTTATTTATGTGAGAGAGAGAGAGAGTCCTTGTGAGCTGGGGAGAGGGGCAGAAAGAGAAAGAGAGAGAGAGAGAGAGAGAGAGAGAGAGAGGGAATCCCAAGCAGGCTCCATGTACAGCACAGAACCCAATTCCGGGCCCGAGGCAGGGCCCAACCCCAGGACCCTGGGATCATGACCTGAGCCAAAATCAAGAGTTGGTCACTCAACCAACTGAGCCACCCAGGCACCCAATGCTTACTTATTTTAATGTGCTCAAACTGTACCACTTTTAGCCATGAGAAGCCCCTTTAATCTGGCTCCTATGTCCTTTTGGCATGATTGTTTTGTTTTGTTTTGTTTTGTTTTGTTTTTAAAGCACTGCCTTTGTTCCTGGTACAACAAAAATGTTCCAGGCTTATCTTGTGCCTTCTCTGCTCCACTTGGAATCAGCCATGTCTTCAAGGAACCCTAATTCCTTTTAGTGGAGAATGACATTTAGACACCACAATCTAGGCACCAGGTGTGTTCATAGTTCCTGGGTAGATTTTAGGGACTTCTAAAATTTAAACTAACATCCTTTTGGATCTCCCAACCCATCTTAACTGTGCTAAGGGAAACAAAAGGCCAGAGCTTTAAAGAGGGGAGTGATATTTCCCTGGAAGATATCGCAGGGGCAGCAGAGAAAATGGATTGATAACCAAGCATGGTGGGGGTGGGGGGTGGGGGGAGAATCCAGAACACAGAGTTGTGGTGCTTCATTCTTCTCTCTCTCTCTCTCTGTGTCTCTCTTTAGAGAGGTTTTTTAATGTTAAGTGGTACCTTAACTCTTTAATGTTAAGAGTGCCTTGTTGGGTTTTGTACAAAGAAGGCAACCCTTGGTTTAGCATTGTCATTACAAGTTTCATAGAATAATAGGTCTTGGAGTTGAAAGGCCTCCATAGGTACTCGCTTGATACAACCTTGGCCTTAAGGCAGATTTTTTTACACTGTATTTTACAAATACAGCTGCTGAGGCTGAGCAAAGCTAAGGTTCTTGACAAAGTCACAAAAGTGTCTCTTGAGCAGAAGATATAGTTTATTCTGAAAAGGAATTCCATTTGTTTGTAAAAGTCACCATCTCTTTAATATTATCCCCCCAAAGCAATAATTCTGTGCTTTCTTTTCTAGACTGATAGTTTGTCAGTTGTTGAGATCCAGTTTCCACATGTTAGAGGAATTCAGTGGTCTGATGGCCTAGTTTTGAAAAATTCCTGAAGTTCATTTTTAGCAAATTCTCTGGTGCCAACATAATTAGCTTGCACATTTCCTTAGTTTGTAGTGTGTTATTTTTAGTTTTTTTCTTGTAACCAAGAAAGTTGGATAAGAAGTTTAAGTGTTTTTACGTCAACCGGAGGTGTTTTGGTGCTGTTCCCTTCTGCCAGAAAAGATAGACTTGAGGGTTATATATATCAGGTATTGATACTGGGATTTCTTTGGGGGAAGATTTTAAACCACATAGTCAATTTCTTTAATAGATGAGGGCTATTGAGGGTTGTGTCTTCTTGAGCAAGCTTTGGTAGTTTTGTCGTCCAAAAAATGGCCTATTTTCATCTAAGTTGCAGGATTTATTGATATAAATTATTATTATTATTATCTTATTATTTTAAAAAATTTTTAATGTTTATTTTTTGAGAGAGAGAGCAAGTGGGGGAAGGACAGAGAGAGACACACACACAGAATCTGAAGCAGGCTCCAGGCTCTGAGCTGTCAGCACAGAGCCTGACATAAGGCTCGAACCCACAAACTGCGAGATCATGACCTGAGCTGGAGTCGGATGCTCAACCAACTGAGCCATCCAGGCACCCCTAATTATCTTTTTAATATCTGTAGAATCTGTAGTATTGTTACCTCCCATTCCTGATACTGATGATTTGTGTCTCCTCTCTTTTTTTCTTGTTCAGTTTAGTTAGAGGTTTATTGCTATTGACCTTCTTAAAGAACCAGCTTTGGTGTTACTGAGTTTCTTAATTGTTTTTCTACTTTTCATTGATTTCTGCTCTAATCTTTATCCAAGTGAGTTTTCCAGATTGGCCATATTCAGTGCATACTGTCACATGTTGATGACGAAAGAGTAACGTGTCCTGAGGACAATGAAAGCTTTGCTTACTACAAAACTACAGTAATCAAGACACTGTGGTCTACAGTATAGACATATAGACCAAATTAATAGATTGAGAATCCAGAAATAAGCCCTCACATTTCCAGTCAATTGATTTTTAACAAGGATGTTAAGACAGTTCACTGGGGGAAAGAATAATCTTCTCAACAAATGGTGCTGGGACAACTGGATAGTCATATGCAAAAGAATGTAGTTGAACCCCTTTATCACATCATACACAAAAATTAACTCATAATAAATTATAGATCTAAATATAAGAGCTAAAACCGTAAAGTTCTTGGAAGACAATAGAGGAGTAAATGTTAGTGAGCTTGGGTCAGACAAAGCCTCCTTACATATGTTACCAAAAGCACAAGCAACCAAAGGGAAAAAATAGATAAACTGGGCCGCATCGAAATGTAAAAATTGTGCTTCAAAGGACACTATCCAGAATGTGAAAAGACAATGTACAGAATGGAGGAAGATATCCACAAGTTATATATCTGATAAGGGAGTTATATCTAAAATAGATGAAGACCTCTTACAGCTCAATAATAAAAGACAAATTATCCAATTTAAAAAGCGGTCCAGGGATCTGAATAGACATTTCCCCAAAGAAGATACACATATGGCCAATAAACACCTAACAAGATGCCCAACATCGTGAGTCCTCAGGGAAATCAAAGCCACAATAAGATACCACTTCGTATCCACTGAAATGGTTATAACAAAAAAGAGGAATAACACATGTTGATGAGGATGTAAAGAATGTGGAACTCTCATACACTGCTGGTAGAATTGTAAACTTGTGCAGCCACTTTGAAAAACAGTCTGGCAGTTCCCCAAGGGTTAAATACAGAGTTATCATACGACCCAGGGATTCCACTCCCAGGTATGTACTTAAGAGAAATGAAAACATACCTCCACACAAAATCGTGCACACAAATGTTCATGGCAGCATTATTCATAATAGCCCCAAACTGGAAACAATCCAAGTGTTCATTGTTTTAGTCAGGGTTCTCCAGAGAAATAGAACCAGTAGGCTATATATAGATATCTATAAGAGGAGATTTATTGTAGTAATTGGCTCACCTGGTTATGAAGGTTGACCAAGTTCTACAATCTGCCATCCGCAAGCTGGAGAGCCAGAAAAGCCAGCAGTGTAACACATTCTGAGTCCATAGGCCTGAGAACCAGGGAGCCACTGATGTCACTCCTAGCAGGAGGCTGCAGGCCCAAGAACCAGGAGCTCTGATCTCTGAGGATAGGAAAAGATAGGTGTTCAGCTCAAGAAGAGAGTTTGTCCTTCCCTTGCCTTTTTTTTTTTTTTTTAAAGTTTATTTATTTTGAGAGACCGCATGAGCGAGGGAGGGGCAGAAGGAAGAGAGAGAGAATCCTAGGCAGGCTCTGCATTGTCAGTGAGGAGCCCAACTTAGGGCTCCATTTCGCCAACCAGGAGATCATGACCTGAGCTGAAATCAAGAGTGGAACACTCAGCCAACTGAGCCGCCCAGCCTCCCTTGCCTTTTTGTTCCATTTGGGCCCTTAAAAGATTAGATGATGCTCGCCCACATTGGCGAGACAGGATCTCTCTACTCAGTCTACTAAATCAAATGCTAATCTCTTCTAGAATACCACCACAGACTCTTCCAGAAAAAAATTTTTTTTTCAACTCTCTGGGCATCCCTTAGCCTAGTCGAGTGGGAACAAAAAATTAACTGTCATATTCATCAGCTCATGAATGAGTAAATAAAATGTAGTATATCCATACAATGGAATGTTATTTGACCATACAAAGGAATGAAGAGCTGGTATATGTTACAACATGGTTTAATTTTGAAAACGTTATGCTAAAAAAAGAAGCCAATCTTAGAAGACCCTGTATGGTATGTTTCCATTTTCATGAAATATCCAGAATAGAAAGTGGATTTATGACTGCCCAAAGCTGCGGGGGGGGGGGGGGTGTTGAAGAAAATGGAAAGTGATTTCTAATGGGTATAAGATTTTAGAGAGTAGTGATGAAAATGTACTAAAATTGTGATTAATTTTATGTGATTTACATAATTAACTTATGATTAATTAAATGTACACAAATCTGTGAATATATTAAGACCATTGACTTGTGAATTGAATGGTTTATAAATTACATTTGAGTAACGCTAAAGTATATATACTTGAATAAAGGTGATATACTACATATGTATATATCTTTCCCTCTAAAACCAGGAACAAGATAGGTCCACACTCCCTCTTTCTATTTAATATTGTACTAGAAGTTCTAGCTAGGTAATAAGGCAAGAGGAAAAAAAAACATAAAAATTGGAAAGGAAAAAGTAAAATTGTTTTTATTTGCAGGTGACATGATCATCTATGTAGAAAATTCTAATGAGTCTACAAAAATGCTACTAGACCTAGTTCAGCAAGGTTGCAAGATATAAGATCAATATACAAAAATTAATTGTACTTCTGTACACCAGCAACAAACTATTGGAAGTTGAAATTAAAAGGCAATATCATGTACAGTATCATCAAAAAAGAAGAGAGAAATATGTATGGACAACTCTGATGAAAGATGTGCAAATCCAGTACATTGAAAACGAAAAACATTGGTAAGAGAAATTAAATAAGTCTTATGTGGAGAAATATGCAATGTTTATGGGTTGAAAGACCTAATATTGCTGAGACACCAGTTCTCCCCAAACTGATTTATAGATTGACTGTAATCTCAATAGAAATCCCAGCATGGTTTTATAGAAATTGACAGTTGATCCTAAAATCCATATGGAGGGACACCTGGGTAGCTCAGTCGGTTAAGCATCCTGTTTTGGCTCAGGTCATGATCTCACAGCTCATGAGTTCAAGCCCCACATCGGGCTCTGTGCTGACAGCTCAGAGCCTGGAGCCTGCTTCAGATTCTGTGTCTTGCTCTCTCTCTGCCCATCCCCCACTTGCTCTGTCTGTCTCAAAAATAAATAAACATTAAAAAAATTAATTAAATTTTATAAACTAGTGTCGTTTTATTAATTTTTTTTTTTACATTTATTTTTGAGAGACAGAGCACAAGTGGGGGAGGGGCAGAGAGAGAATGAGACACAGAATCTGAAGCAGGCTCCAGGCTCTGAGCTGTCAGCACAGAGCCCAACATGGGGCTCGAACTCAAACCGTGAGGTCATGACCTGAGCCAAAGTCAGACGCTTAACCGATTGAGCCACCCAGGTGCCCTAAACTGGTGTTGTTTTAAAAAATAATAATATAAAATCCATATGGAAATGCAAGTGATCTAGAATAGCCAAAACCAACTTTAAGAAAGAAAAAAGTTGTAGTAGTTACGCTACCTGATTTTGAGACTTTTTTTTTAATGTTTATTTTTTGAGAGAAAGAGAGAAAGCATGAGTGGGGGAGGGACAAAGAGAGAGAGAGAGAGAGACAGAATCTGAGGCAGGCTCCCGGCTCTGAGCTGTCAGCACAGAGCCCGACCTGGGGGCTCAAACCCACGAACTGTGAGATCATAACCTGAACTGAAGTTGGATGCTTAACCAACTGAACCACCCAGGCACCCCTGATTTTGAGACCTAAAGAGAGTTTTAGTGATCAAGACAGGGTGCGAGACAAATAGATCAATGGAACAGAAATGGGTCCAGAAATAGATCCACATATATATGATCAATTGATTTTTAACAAATGTGCAAAGGCAATTCAGTGAAGAATAGGCTTTTTGACAAATGGTTGTGGTACAATTGGCTGTTTGTAAGCAAAATTAGCTAAATACCTCATGCTCTGAAAATGTGAGGAAACTGAAAACCTCATGCACTTCTGGTAAAAAAAAAAAAAAAAAAAAAAACAAAAGTAGATGGTTCCTGGTCTAGCCATTTTGGAGACTATCTGGCAGTTTTTAGTGGAATTAAACATATCTTAAAAATTAGTTCCTAGGAAATCCTAGAGAGAATCCCTGTTTCCTTAAGCCCACACTAAATGTCCACTACTAGGTTAAGGCATACATAAAAAATCAGTGTGTGCATATATAGAATGCTACACAGGTATCAGCAGAAATGTACATATTTGAATGTAGCAGCATTTATGTATCTCAAACAGCGATGAATATGAATGGGATGAGAATTATGGCATAAATTATTTCATATAAATTAAAAAGGTAGAGTACAACACTCTATTTTTTCAAGCATACATAGAGATGTGTCATGTATTAGAGTGAATCTGTCTGGCACAAAAGGAGATGACAGGAAGGGATGGGTACTGGAGTAATAAGCCATACTAAACTATGAAGAGACACCTTTGTAGACCCAGGATTAACACAAAAGTGAATGGAGGTGAAAAAACAGCCACAGTGAGCCCAGACAACTTTTTCCAGAAGGAAGCTGAGAAGTAGGAGCTTCATGAGGATGTGGGGCTAAGAGGGAGAAAGTTAGAGATGGGACATAGTGGAGGAACATATCTGGATGCTTATGGGAACCATTTGGTAGAGAGGAGAAAGGAGGGGGTTGACACCGGGAATTCATAAAAGGGACTTAGTGTTGGAGATGGTGAGAGGCAAGAGAATGGTCTGTGATGGAAAGAGGGCGAATTCCTGCAGCTCATAGGAGGGACTTGGAGTGGGGAAAAGCTGAGCGTATGTTTGTATGTTTTAGGGGGATCGTAGACTTGGAAATGGATGGTGGGGAGAGAAGAAATGAAATTGTTTTGGCAAGTGGGAAGGGAGTCCTCCAGATTAATTGGAAGATCATTGGACATTGCTGAAATGCCCATTTGAGGTCTGTGTTTCAGAATTGCGGAGTGTGTGTTATAGGAGGAGGGCTCCAAGCAATAGAGCAAGGGAGGAGCGATATGGGAGGGAGAAACTCCAGCTAGGGCAGTTATGGAGGCCGCAGGCCACTGGGCCAACACAGACTGGGGAGGGGACCACAGGAGAAGGTGGGTGTTATATGGAGGTCCCAAGACAGGCAAGGAGATTTGGATAAAAGACTGGACAAAATCACAGAGGTGAAGGGAAGGTGTTTGAGGCAGAGGATGGGCACAGAGTTTGAGGGACACAGATAGGGGAGAAGAGAGGAGACCCTTTCTAGGAACAAGGTGGTTTCTAGCCCAGGAGGAGAGCCCTGCTGGGCGGGAAGGTGGCCGCAGAGCTCTCCCCTGCCTCACATGCATACCCCCACTCCAGGCACTTCCCACCCCCACTGACATCCTAGAGGGAGGGCTGGGGCAGTGCTGCTCCCACCCTCTGTGCACCAGGGTAAAACAAGGGTACCATGAGGGCTCCGGAGCCTGTGCAAAGGAGAGACTTTCTGGTCTGACTCACTTCTACTCAACTTCAGTTCAGCCTAAAAGTGTTCTGCTCTAGGTGCCACTGCCCTGTTCTTGTGCCAGGAGTCAGGGCAGCAAAGCACCAACAAGGGCTTTGGTGGACAGGGGGTCCTGGATGGAGCCCCATTGTATACAAGCCTTAGTACTAGGACTAAGTTGAAGAACCCAACGCAAAGTGAGTAGACAATACCTCCCTGACATTGGATTAATTTCCTTACCGTAAACAAAAGCTGTAATTTTGAAGAAGAAGGACAGCTCGGTTTGGTGTATTCTAAAAAAAAATTTTAATGTTTATTTACTTTTGAGAGAGAGCACGAATGGGGGAGGAGCAGAGAGAGAGGGAGACACAGAATCCAGAGCAGGCTCCCGGCTCTGAGCTGTCAGCACAGAGCCTGACACAGGGCTCGAACTCATGAACTGCAAGATCATGACCTGAGCTGAGGTTGGACACTCAACCGACTGAGCCACCCAGATGCCCCTGGTTTGGTGTACGCTAATGCAGTGTTTCTCAAAGTGTGGTTCCCAGACCAGCAGCGCCAACACTCCTTGGGGATCGGTTAGCAGTGCTAACTCTTAGGCCACCTGGATGAATGAATCAGAAACTTCTGCGGCCGGGCTCAACTGTCTCTACTAGCAAGTTCTGGAGGTGATTCTAATGTATGCTCCAGTTCTAAGGGAATTTCCACTCCCATCTCCAAACACATGCCTCTCCTAAGCCATCTTGCTGCTGGGCCCAGGGGCAAGATGTGCAAGTGAGGGCTTGAAGTTCAAGTTAGTGAAATGAAGGCCTAATGTGGGGAGACCTGGCGAGGAGCTTCTTCATTTTCACCACACAGGAGTCTGGAGACTGGCTTTGGAGAGCCCCTGTGCTGAGGTCAGGACCATGGGCGATCTTGAAAGAACATGACTCAGAGGGCCTTGACTTTACAGGGATGAGGTCATCATAGGTGGTTTTCCTGCCTACCAGACAGCATAGGGACCACTGAAGAGTTATAAGACAACTTAAGAAAATATCAGGAGCACTTAAAGAGATTCAAGTAGTGTACCAAAAAACAAAAACAAAAACAAAAACAAAAAACAAAAACAAAAAAACAAAAACCTTTCTGGAACTAAAGAAACATTTTTTCAACAAAACAAAGTCAGTATATGTATTGAAAGAGAGAAGTCTGGTCACTTCTGAGACTCAAATTAGTGGCTTGGAAGAAGAAGTGGAAAAAATATTTCAAAGCATGGAGAAAATAATACGAAGAGATGGAAATAGCGAGGAAAACATGAGACTTGGAGAACAGATCCAGTAGTCCTAACATTCAAATATATTAGCTCCAAAAGAGTGAAAAGGCATAGATGGAAGAGAGGCAATAATTTAAAAATAGAAGAATATTTCAGTGACTTGAAAGAAAGATCTGCGCTTGTAGACCGAAAGGGCACAGGAAGACCAAAAAAAGAAAAAAGAAAAGAAAAAGAAAAGAAAGAAAAGACAGACATCTAAGCATGAAACTCCTGAATTCCAACATTAAAGAAAAACATTTTCAAGTTTCTAGACAGAAAGAGCAAGTTCTGTACAAAGGGAAAAGAATCCAATTGACCGGGGACTCTTCATCGGCAGCACTGGAAGCTAACTAACGTGGAGACAGTGAAAGAAAAGGACGGTTGCCCAGGGACCTCATCCCCAGCTGGAAAGCTTTCACTTGTCAGAGCAAAAGAAAGATATTTGGAGCTATAGAGGATTCAAAGAGTATATCAATCTCCTGTCTCACCTGAGGAAAATACTTAAGAAAAAATTTGGTTAGGGAATAGAGAAGTCAAGGTAGAGGAAGATGAAGGGGAGGAGAAAACCCTGCAGTGAGCAAGAAAGTTGGCAAAATATCATACTGTTAAATGTTCATGGAGCTTGACAGACACCTAATTATATCTAGGAACATAAGTACTGTGCTACCTCAGCCAAACCTAGGAATTGGAAGCACAATAAGAAAGATCAGTAAAAGCATTCTAAAGGTCTCTCTTACTGGGGTAGAAAATAAAACATCTGGCAAGAAATAAAACATTTTAATGGAAGAAACAATTGGCATATTAAAAATGATGGTAATGAAGTAGGTATTGGATCATCAGTGCTGGGAAAGAAGGTAACTATCAAGGGAATGGAAAGGTTTAGTAGAACTTCCAAAATAACAAGGGAGCAGGGAAAGGGGAACGGATAGCAACTTGCTATGGAATGATTAAAGAGCATACAAGACAAGGGGCGCCTGGGTGGCTCAGTCGGTTGAACATCCGGCTTTGGCTCAGGTCATGATCTCATGGTCCATGAGTCCGGGCTCTGTTGACAGCTCAGATCCTGGAGCCTGCTTTGGATTCTGTGTCCCCCCCTTCTCTCTCTGTCCCTCCCTCCCTCATGGTCTGTCTCTCAAAAATAAATAAATGTTAAAAAAATTTTAAAAAAAGAACATACAAGATGATATAAGAAATGAAACCAAGTGGCGCCTGGGTGGCTCAGTCGGTTAAGCATACAACTCTAGTTTTGGCTCAGGTCATGATCTCGAGGTTTCATGAGTTCAAGCCCTATGTTGGGCTCTGCACTAGCAGCATGGAGCCTGCTTGGGATTCTCTCTCTCCTTCTCTCTCTCTCTCTCTCTAAAATAAGTAAATAAGCATTAAAAAAAAAAACCTCAGGCTATCATTTTAAAAATTAAATTTAATTTAAAAATTAGAAAAAAAGATCCTCTCCTTAGAGTGACTACAAAGTCTGGCTTCTGGGATGGTTGTGAACGTGAATATTTTGACCTTCTGAACCCATACAGTCAGGACACTCTTCATTTTAAGGTCCACTTTATAGCAGTGGATACTGTGGCTCACGAAATGAAAATACTTGTGTAAGGTCTATACGGACAGTTCCTCTCCTGGGTCTGTGGAGGGAAAGGAGGCCTGCTATGTGCCCTTTCCAAATGTGCTAGAGGTTGACAGGAGTAGAAGGATTAAGGGGTGTGGAAACATGAACTGAGGAAGGAAGAGGTGGGAGGAAGGCGAGGTTGGGTTTTGGGGAGGGACAAGGCACCAGAAAGGCGAGGCAAGATGCCACCTAAGACCCTCAGCCCCTGCCAGCACAAAGTCTTGCTGCTGTAGACACAACTCTTCAATCATGCCTGTCCAATGTGGGCCTTCAACAAATAATGAAGGGAGGAATAAACAAATGAATGAATAAAAAGGGATACAAACTTTATTATTGTATTGGAAGCAGTACAAAGAGTCAAACCTTTCTCAGACCTTGATGGCCCTCATTTCTCTAAGTCACCCCACATTCACCAAATCTATAAGATCCTTCAAGTATCCCCAAGTCTGGACAGTGATGAGGTAGGAGGGGGCTCTATGCCCAATCCGTGGGGCTTGGCGGCTCAAGAGCCACCACCACAGTGAGTTTGTGCTTAGCGGTTCTACAGGTCCTCAGATCTCAGTCCCTGGCATTCCCTGCTGGGGTCATGCCTGCCAGGCCCCCTTGACTTGGAGCTAGATCTAGGAATGCAGGGAGAGGTGCTCTGGTCCGAGGCTTTGCAGGCAGAGAAGGACTTGGTGGCATCCTCTGGGCAGTGACAGTGCTCTGACTTCTAGGTATGGCAGGACCAAGATCGAGGTGTCACCAGCCCCCAGAAGGTTGTCTGTACCAGAGAAAGGTGAGTTATGCGTGAGTTCCTTCCTGTCCCCACCCTACGCATCCAAGACATGGGAGCCCATCACCCCCAAACCAGGCCTAGCCCCTGACCATGGCTATTGAATTGGGCAAGAACAGGGGGCTGGCTCTTGGAGAGGGGAGGTGTGTCCTTCTGGATGGGGAGCTGAGGGAGGGCGGTGGTCCCTTACCTGGGGTAGGGGGCAGTGTCGCCGTGCATACCATTCCTGGCAGTACAGGCTGACTTGGATGCCTTGGCCCAGAAAGAGCAAGGTCCACATTAGCACATTCCATGCTGGGCCTGTGTGCCGGTCATGCATCATGAAGTTCAGCAGCCCTGATGCAGGAGGAAATGTTGTTACCCCAATTCCAGTGCCTTGTCTCCCTGGATGCCCCCCATCCCCCCATCCCAGGGTACTGGGAAGAGATGGAACAGGAAGGCATCATTGAGGAAGATCTTGAGCCCAGCTCTGGCAACCCATGGAGGTCTCAAGCGGCTCATGTAAAACCAGGATTCCTCAGTTTACACATCAATATCCTGGATCTCATACTAAACCTCCCAGCCTCATGCCAGTTTTCTCTCCTTTGTCTCCCTCTATGTGTGCCCTGCTCAGATGCTCCACTCCAGCCAGAAATCTTCTCTCACATCCCCCAGGATACCTCCTGCTGCTTCCCTCCCTGTTCCCAAGTTCCTCCCCACCCCAACTTTCATGCCTCTTCCCAGAAGGGTATGTGGCCTCCCCCATCCATCTGGAATCTGCAGGAGCAGGACTCCTGGCTTCCTCCCTCTGGATGGCTCCCCCTCCAGTGGCACACAGAGGCCAAGCTCACCTCCAAAGACAAGGAAGAGCATGAGCATGACCGGGTAGAAGAATCCCAGGACAAAGCAGAAGATGTACTCATGGACCACTGCAGAAACCAGGAACACACCCAGCATGGCTGCCCCTCGGGCCCGGCCACCGAGAAGCTGGCAGGGGACGGGGGAGAAGGGTGGAATGAGTCTCTCTAAGACTCTTCCACAAAGAGTCCCCTCCTTAAGGAAGCCAGAAAGTATACAGTACAATGGAAAGAATATGAGATTTGGGGGTCTCAAGGGGTGATACGTCCTACTTAAGTTCTTTGGGCCTTACATGCAATTTTTTAAAGGGGACATAATAATACTTACTTCTCAGGATTACAGTGCAGATTATATATGTGAAAAGCCTTGGTAACTGAGAATTGCTACATGCATGTTTCTTAGAAGTCTAAGGAGGAGAGAAATGCTCTGTGGAGGGGTGGGGTTAAGAGTAAAGAGGGAAGGAAGTTAGATCCTAAGAAGGATTTTCTGCCCACTAGGTTGGGTAGAAAGGAGCAGATGAAAGTCCAGGGGGCCCCTAGGTCTGGAAAAGGCAGATAATGCAGAGGAAGGGAAGGAGAATGTTCTGGGGAGGCTACATTAACTGTGGGAGCTGAGGGGGTCTGCAGAGCCCATACCCACAGCCCATCTTGATAGACGTAGCTGTACAGCCAGTCATGGACCACCACGTTCCAAGTGCGGTAGTAGTTGGAGAAGGACGTCGAATTCCACCAGTCCTGGGGAAGAGTGGGGTCAGGGTTAGGGGAAGGAAGTGAGCATCAGGGCCCTGACTTTCCCATGCCCCAGTGGCTTGCTCCCTGCACCCTATCCCAATGTTCTCCCACAAGGGGCTGGGCCCTGGCCGAAGAGGGACAGCAAGAACTTTCCCTGCAGTCTCTTCAGGACCTGAGGCCCGCACTCCCTCCTTCATCCCCTCTCAGGAGAAGATGGTTCCAGTGTACCATGCACACAGAAGCAGTTAGCCCTGGCTAGTCAAGAGGTGGACAGGTGGCATTAGAGCCACACCCAGAGGAGCGCATTTCTCACGTGAGAGCTTGACAGCACGGCTGAGGTGACATCCAATGGAGCCATCATCCTCCCCAGATCACTCCCCAGACCTCCCTGCACCCAGCTCCCAAGTGGCCAGGTCCAGGCCCCACCCGATAGAACATTCTGTCTCCAAACCGTAGCATCTCTGCGAAGGCGTTGAGCCAGCAGTGGAGGAAGGCAAAGAAGATGAGCAGCAGCATGAAGATGCCTGGTGAGTGGGGACAAGGGCTGCATGTCAGACTGCCCACCTGGCTCCCTTGGGAAGCCCTGAGGGGCCCTCATCAGCAACCAGGGCCCCAACTCCTTCCAGCCAATTATTTGTCACTCACAAATTCTTACATTCATTAATCCATCCATCTGCTCATGAACTCCAAGCCACATGTCGGGGATGCACAGATGAATCTCAAAGCCCTGGCCATTGGCAGTTCACAGAGTGGTTGGAGAGAGAGAAAGAGAGAGAGACAGAGGCAGAGATCGGGACAGAGACATGTCCAACCATGCGTCAAGGTCAAATGTGCTGGGAGCTAAGCACGGGTGGCCATTGAGGTGCTTGGGAATGCAGAGCAAGGGGTGGGTCATAGTGACTGATGGCTAAAACTGACAGGCTTCCTAGAGGAGGGGGCATCTCTGTTATGGGCCTCCAGAAACAGACTGGAGTTTACAGCTGGAAAATGGGGAAAGGTCATTCCAAGCTGAGACACCAGTATGAGCAAAGGCCCGGAGGCATGAAAGTACATGTCTTTCAAGGAATGGCTGAGCTTGTGGCAGGACGAGAAGATAGGCTAGGCTGTCGGGGAAGGGGTCTTGAATGCCAGGCCAAGGGGTCAAATCTTATCTGGAGATGCCAGCAATGGGGAGTGACTGGAGTTTTGGAAGCAGAGTAGGGAATGATTAACCTGTAGGAGGGAAGTTCAACCGGGGAGCAGTGTCAGGGGAAGGTGGGAAGATTGAGAGGGAAAGCAGGCAGGCGAGGAGGCCGATGTGGAAAGAGGGAGTGGAGTGGCCATCTGAATGAACTGAGACCCTGGCAATGGAGCAATGAGGAGGCGGGGGACACATGTGGGAGAGGTTTCTGAGGCAGGAGGTGTTGAATCTGACTGAAGAAAAGGAGTGAGGGGAGGGAGGAGCTCCCCGCTAAGACTTCCCAGGGTGCAGCCCTCCCCAGCCCTGCCTTCGGTGGGCATACCTGGCAAGGTGGCGTGCATGATAGACAGCACCAGAGCCCGGGTACTGAAGGGCTCCCGGCTCATGTTGGCAAAGACGGGAACGCAGAGGCGGCCCAGGATGAAGCAGGCATAGAGTACGCAGCCCAGAGCCTGGGGGGCGGTGGGTGGGGGGTACATAACTTTGACAGGGGTCACTAGCAGCTGCCCCCTCAACTCTGGAGTTGGATTCTGGCCCAGCACCTGCCTCCTCTTACCTTAGCCCCACCCTCTGACCTCCTCCCCAGGCCTCCCGGACCCCACTTCCAGAAATGCCCCACTCAATCACCACAAGTCACACTTCTACCCCATCTTCTGACCTGGGCAAAGTTTTTGGCCACGTAATTCCACCTGACGTTGGGTGTCCTGCAGCAGCAATGGGGACAATATGTTTTTAGTCTTTTTATCTTTTAGCTTGTTCCATACCCACTGGTACACAGGTTCTAGGGCCCTCTCTCTGAAGCTCCCTCAATTGCTCGGGCCTGGGAGGATTATCTAGGCAGGTAAGGGTCTAGAACACTTTGGACCTTCCCCAATAGACATGGCAAATGGATTTTTAACTTGAAGGTCAACTAAAGTGCAACCATCGGGAGGTTGCTCCAGACCGATGGGTTTCCCAGGGTGCAGGATTTTCAGTGCTAACACTGGGACAGCCCAGGGCCAACCCAGGACAGTTGGCCACCCTTGTGGGTTGTGCTTGGAGAAGGCTTGGAGAAGGCGTAGTCTGTCTGACACCTATTTCCCATTTTTATTATGGGATGCTTCCTGAGAACGTGGTCAGTGCCTGAGGCTAAAGGCCTCAGAGAATGGAAAGTAGAAGGCAAGGTCCCTGATGGGTCTGGGCATTTGGGAAAGAGGAGCAGGGTCTTACCTGGGGTAAGTCTCCCTGTAGATTAGTGTGGGGCAGAAGAGGAAGTAGAGGTAGCTGGAGAAACTGGGGGCCCGCATGCCCTCACCTGGGGAGGAAGGAGAGGGCTTGGATCAGTGAAGTGGGGAAGGAGAGAGGGCAGGGGGAGTGGAGGCTGGGACTGGTGGGTGGAGGCCTGGATGGGGCAGAGGTGGGGGGGGGGGGAGGAGGGTGGAGTGGGAGGGGCCTGACATTGGGTCTGGAGGTGCAGTCGGGAAGGTGAAACTAGGCAGGAGCTGAAGCTGCTCTTTGATTGCCCTTCTTTTGCTTCCATTCTAGGAACCCAACTTTCTGGTGCAGCACCTGCTGTGGCCAGAGTTTCATTTGGCATTTATAAGCTCCACCGCCCATTCTTTCTCTCCTTCTGCTCTGACTCCCCCACCACGTTTTAAAAAAGATTTTATTTTTAAGTAATTTGTACACCCAACGTGGGGCTCGAACCCATGACCCTGAGATCAAGAGTCACATGCTCTGCCGACAGAGCCAGGATATACGTCCATCAGATCTTAAGTCCAACACTTAACCACTCCGTCATCCTGGTACCTCCTGACTTGCTAATATGAGGCTCTCATACTCTGGGTCTTTCCAGACTAAGCCTGGAAATTGGAAAGCGCCAGAAGTCCTGGGCCACAGAGGTACCATATCTCAGAGGTGGGACCGGAGGATGCCTAATGACTAAAGCCCACAGAGTCTAGTTGGAGGTCAGAATTCTGCCTTGGGAGCAACACAGGCTTAGGAAGTCAGAGCTTTTATGAGAATCCTGGTATGGCTGGCTTCATTCAAACAGCCAAAATGACTGAGTTCAAAGCAGTGCCTCACCTCTTCTGGCACAAAGGGTTCCAGGCACAGCCTCTCTCAAGAAGGAGTAGCTCTTCATCAGGAGCCTGACCTGAGAAGGAATGGAAGGGAGGTTAAGTTGCTGTGTGGCTTTGAGCAAATCACTTAACATCTCTGTGCACTTGTTTACCGAAGAGAGAGGCCGGCGGATTGCAAAATCTGTACGATCAAAGCCCATACTTTATTTTTTTGTCGGATAGTCTTTTAACCTAACACAGGTAGCTGCTGGGATGAATCAGGAGTAAAGACGTACAGGAAACGCCAGGGTGGAGCCTCCAACCAGCCAACCCCCCTGACTCCTTGCAAAATCCGATTACTTTTGCATAACAGCAAATATCCTTGGTTCCTGCTGGTGCCCTCAAATCCTTCCAGATGGACTCCGCCCCTAGTAACTAGCTCCGCTTCCACCAATACTGTAGTATCAAGTCCCCTTCCCCACAGGGGCCCTACCCCAGCCTCGCCTGCCCATCACCCCATCACCTACCTGCTCAAAGACCAGGATACAGCGGGAGGCAGGCGGGAGCTGATACTTCAAGGCCACGTGGACGGGGAGGACCCAGAGCACGGTGGTGTGGGCAGCCAGCAGCATGCAGCCCAGGCCCACCCCCAGCATCCAGGCCCCTCTTGCCCGGGGCCTCGCCCACAGCCTCAGGGCCTGGTAGGGCACCAGCAGAGTGGACAGGAACATGGGGACCCACGTCATCAGCGCCAAGGGCAGCTGTCCAAAGCTGAAGATCAGTAGGTCAAACTCCAGCATCAGCCTTGGAGTAGAGAGGAAGAGACAAGGTAGACAAATGTGTGGCCCGACTTTGTCCCCTCCCTGTGCAGTCAGAACTCTTGGGAAATAAACTGAGGCATTTTGCCCGAGTTTCCAGCTCCCCATATCTGAAGGTGTTCAAGATGGCACCTCTATTGTCCCAAACTTCTAGCACAGGGCGTCGCTGGAAAAGACTGGATCGTGGGATGGGTTTGCTTACAAATGACCTTTAGAGCCCTCTGAATTTTGCGGTGTTGCAGAAGGGCTCAGAACTTTGTATGCCGTGGGCATTAGAATATGAGGTTTTCAGAGTTTAACTTTGATTTTTGTCAGTTTTGTTCTTTTGGAACGTCTGTCGCTGCAGACGCAAGTTAGTGGAAAGCAGGTCGTTAGGTGTTTTGTTTGCTTAGGTTAAGAGTGTTTGGCTTGTAATGGTGAAAAGTTGGAAACAACCTAAGTGTCCCTTGGTAAAGGACCAAATGAGCAAAAGACTGGCACCTCCAGACCACAGTCGTTAAGAACAGTGGGCTGACCTGGAAAGATCTCTGAGATAGGAAGATAGGTTGTTAAGGAATGAAATCAAGAAGTACAGTGAATATCTTATTTATATAAACTTTCTACACACCGCTTCTTGGTTCTTATAGACATGTGGGGGTGAATGCATGGCAAATGCTCTAGAGGGACTCTCTCAAACCTGTGAAAACCCTTAGTTCCGGTCTGGGGTTGAGAGAGTAGTAGGGAAGGACGGTCCCTTTACATGCATTTGAACTTTTTACTGAGATTTGATCCTTATACCACTCATAGAATTAACAACAGTTTTACCAGAAGGAAATACTGTTGCAGAACCTGCAGATCTTTGATCCTTTTCTTTTTACTGCTTCCTAAGCCCTACTTAGGGTGAGGTAGGGGACATGCAAATACAGACCCCCTGGGGCTACAGAGCCCTCTGAGGCTCACCCCCAGCGTGGGGGGTGCTCTTTGGGGGCGTTTGCATGCATGTCTGTCTCTCCCCTCCCCAAGACTGGTAGTGCCTTATAGACAGGGAGGGGGTCTGGCCGTCATCTCTCTAGCTCCCAGGGCAGGTCCTTGGGAGGTGCTCCATGAAGGTTGCTTGGGTTGAACTTGGGAAGAACTTGAGAGAGTGGTGTGAAGCGAGCCTGCTAGCTTAATGGATCTGCCTTGGGGCAAGTTTCCTACTGAGAAGTATTTGAGCAGGCGACAGAGTGTCCCCAGAGTGGCTGACCTGGAAGGTCAGAGCAAGGGCCATCCAAAGGCTGTGGAAGGAAGAAGTCAAGGTGCGTTTTAGGTGGGAATATTGCTGGAAGCAATGTTGATGTGGGTCCAGGAATCACAGGATCAAAGGAGGGCTTGTGCTGTCTTAAGCCAGTGGCAAGTGGAACACTAGGGACCTAGGGGGTGTGATCCGCGTGCCTGTCCCAGGCATGCGGGGGGCGGGGGGGGGGCGGGGGGGGGTGGGGGGGGCGCCTACCTGCCCTCATCAATGAAGTCGATGGCCAGGGTGCTGATGATGAAGACGCACAAGCCGGCGATGAACATGTGGTAGATGGTGCGGAAATGCTGTACTTCCATCAGCTCGCTTGGGGGACAGGGGCCCGAATGTCAGTGTGGGAGGGTCCTTGAGGTCCCGCGGACCCGCTCAGGCACTGTATGCGGGTGGGGGTGGGGTGGGGACTAGTGATTGGGAACTTCCAGCTAAAGGCTGGGCCGATCACACCCAGGGCAAATGGGGAGACTAAACTTTAGAAACCCTCTCCAAGTCTTCCCTCCAAACACCTAGAACCCGAGGATGAGAAATGAGGTGTCCTGGGACCCTCGCTGAATCCCTTTCTTTTCCTCCATCCCCTGCCCTTTAGGTGGACTTACTCAAGCAGGGACTTTCGGATGATGAAAATTTTCCGCTTCCCCAGGGATGGCTCCCGGGCCCTAAATGAAGACAGTTGTTCTGGATCAGGACCCAGAGGAAGAAGGCCCTGGGTAGAGAGCAGGGCCTTGCAGAAGGTCAATACTTGGGAGCCAAAGGCAATAGTAGAGGTAGGTCAGGGCCAGGGCCAGAGGGCAGGAGCAGGTGGAAGGTCAGGGCCAGGGCAGAAAAGGGCCCCAAAGGTGGAGGTCAGTGTTGGGCAGGCAGAGGCAATATGAGCAAAAGAGGGAAGGTTGAAGTCGGGGTCATGCCAGTGCTGGCAAAGGAAGCATGAGATGATATTTAGGGCTCATGACCCTTATGCTAGAGGAGCCCGCTCTAGCCATTCCCCAGCCCCCAGGTCCTCAGACTCTTACTTGCTCAAGGAATCTGGAGGAATGGAGGACAGGGGTCCACCTTGTGGTGGGTAGCATTGGATGGCTTCCTGCACGACCCGATCCAGCAGGTCTATCAGCTGTCCCTGTGCTTGCTCCAACAACTGTGTCTTCACAGCCTACAGGGCAAAGCAGGGCAAGGCCCACTGTCCCTCCACCCGGGCAGCCATCCTCTGGTTCCCCGTATATCTACTGAGCTTCTTCTCTCTGAGCCAGGCGCATTGCTAAGCGCTGGGGATAGAAACATGAACAGGCACGGTTCCTGCCGAGAGGCTCCCCCCAAATTTCTCTCTCTCTGGCTTCCCAGACCAGCAGTGAGGACCAAGAAAAGACATTTCCAGCGCCAGGGCCTGGATCCCAACCACCTTGTTGTCTTTGACCCTACTCCCTTCCCCCTGTCCCCAGCCTTCCCTCTGCTGACCTTTAGCCCGACTAACAGAAGACTGTTCACTGGCTGACTCTTGGCCTCTGCCCTGCTGACCTGTATTCCAACCCCCTCCATCTTAGCCGTTGGCTCCAACCTGATCTGAAAGGTTTTGAACCCAAGAACAAATGGTCTTTATCACCAGGCTGGTCTTCGTCCCTGCCTCCTTCCACTCCCAAGACCTGTCCATCTTGACGTCTGACCCCTGACCTCCCTCACCTCCATATGTCGGGTCCATTGCACCAAGTCCAGGCCTCTGTCCTTCTCAATGTTTCCTAGGGGGTGGGGTCAAAGGGCACACCCAAGGGGGAGAGGGAGTTAGGGTTCTGTGACCTTGTACGGACCCAGAAACATCCTCTTTCCAGGAAATGCTTTCTGCAAGCTCAGCAGCCTCCCTGCCCCCAACCAGTCGATATGTAGTATCACAGTGAGGTGATCAGAAGGGGAAGTTATGGGAGGCGATCAGAAGGGGAAGTCATTTTTGCAGGGGGTGAGGCCACTGATCAGGCCCAGCAGCCTGATCTCTTTCCCAGCAGCCTGACAATACCCGGGACTGGGAAGCTACTCCATTCACCCTCTGGGGTGAAAGAGTCTGCAAGACAAGGCAAGGCCCCCGCGCTCCGAATATCCCTTTCACTTCCCTTTCCCGGCTGGGCAGTGAGGGACAGAGGCAGGGGCTGCCTCCCTTATCCTCCCAAGAGAGTAGGAGCCTCCCCTGCAGCAATGCGTCTCCACCTCCAATGCCCCCTGAGCTTTCTGCACCCCCAGAGGGTGCCTCACCACCTCCGGAGCGGCGGCGCTCTTGCTCTCCTCTCGGCCCTTCTCCCTTCCGCGATCGGGCCGCCCTTGGCTCCATGGTGTGAGTCTCGACTGGGCAGTAGGCGGCTATGGAGTGTTCCCTCCCTTCCTTCACAGCCTGCCAAGCTCTTATCTCACTCCGTTCATCTGACAGCTCCAAAGACTAAAGTCCTTTCAGGAGGAGGAGACCTCCAGGAGCACAATACGTTATCAGGTCTAGAGGGTAACACTTCTCAGCTACAGGCTCGGCTCGGCTGGCTGTCCCAGGGAGGGTTGCAACACCCCAACAGCCCTACCCGACGCCCAGATGCCCAGCTGAGCAAGCTATCCCTCCCACTGGAACAGTGGCCGTGTACTGTGTACCTATGTATGTCCATGGGGAGGGGGACTTTGCCTCTCTGAGGCTTATCACGTAGGATGACTTGCCTGCCGATCTCTTTCCCAGCAGCCTGATCTCTTTCCCAGCAGCCTGAAGGATCTTTAGGTGTCAGTGCACTCGGCTCCCTTAGACCGGGAGATAAGGTATGTGAAAGAACCTTGTCAGCTCAAAAGCACTGTGTGCAAGTGATTAATGTTCTGATGTGACTAATGTTCTGTGACAAGGTGGCGTTCTGGCCCCTCCAGGAAGTGCTGGGTGCCAGGACCCCCGCCCCCCAAATCAGCTCTTCCCTACACCTGCTTGGATTAGCATGTGGGCAGAAAGGGGGCAAAACAAACACTTATTCAGCACCTAGGGAACACCAGGTATCGTCACAGACCACTCTGAAGGAAGAGCGAGATTTGAATCCTCCCTCTGTCATTTACCAGCTGTGTGACTTCAGGCGAACGACCCAGATATTTTAAGCCACAGTTTCCTCCTCTGAAAAACAGGGGCCAAAGTTCCTCCCTCACAAGGTTATTGTAAGCTCAGAATGAGGTAGTGCAGGTAAAAACACAGGGTCCAGGGTCTGGCCCATGGGAAGGGCTTAGTAAATAAGAATTTCCTTCCCTTTTTTAGTAGGATGTAATAGAAGGATAAGTGCTTCGAGAGTTTCCTCTTTGTTGGGCTTCTGCTGGGGATTAGCTATTAATCCTTTCTCTCCCTTCTCCCATTGTGTCCAAAGATGAGTGCTGGAAACAAGGTCACAACTTCAGACCAAGGTCATGGCCTCAATGTCTCCCCTGCTCTCGCTCCCTGGTGGGTACTGGAGTGAGGGCTGAGGGCTGGAAACCTCCGCCAATGGCTGTTTCCTGCATCCCAAGTGCAGCAGGAGAGACAGAAGGTAGTCCACGGGAAAGGAGAGCTGCTATGGGGGACGGGTAGAGAGAAGGGCAGAGGCTCCATAAATGTGAGAGGTGGACCCAGAGACGTAGGCCAGAGACCCCCAACACAGCTTTATTAACATCCCAAGCCAACACCAACCATCTTTCCATGTGTGGGGTCCCAGGGGTGAGGGGGACACTGGGAAAGGGCCTGACGGTGGAGTGTGGGGCTCAGGGCTCCCGAGTTACTCGTCCGTCACTCAACAAATGACCCAAGATGATAGCTCCGTGCTCCTGCCAATGGTCCTGCAGCCTCCCCCTCCCCGCCCCCTGCCCAGCCTTAGCCGCTGCTCCCGGTGGGACAGGAGGAGCCTCCTTCGCCTTCTGGGGACCCCGGCAGGGGCTGGCCCATCCGATCCACACACCAGCAAGGACCTCTGCGCTGGCCCTGGGAGGAGCGGCACTGGGGAGAGAGGCACACAGATCAGAGGTGCGGCACTGAGGCTCCCGCAGGAGGGATGAGAGGGCCCGTGGGTGGGGGATGGGCTGTGGGCCCCAAGTGCGAGTGTGCAGAGACCTCTGAGAGCTCTCAGGACAAGGAGACAACTTGGGTCCCTTTCTCTTGCTCTCCTCTTCTCCACCCACCAAACGGTGCCCATTCTTCTAGGCAGAACAGTAGTTCTCAAAGCGTGGTTCCCAAACCAACAGCTGCAGCAGCAGCGGGCACTGTGTTAGAAACGCGAATTCTTGGGCTGAGAGGGGCTCAGCCATCTGGGCGTTCCCAGCCTTCCATGACTCTGAGCTGCCTCTCAGATGTGAACCTCTGAGTCAGGCAATCTGGCTCCTCTACCACAGCGTGGGGCTATTCTCTAGGTTTCTGTGGGCCCTAAAAGTTGGGGGATCCTTAAAGGCAGCAGCAGTGTCTTCTTTGTGCCCCCTTTGTTGTTGTTTTTAATGTTTGTTTGTTTGTTTGTTTGTTTTGAGAGAGAGAGTGAGCATGAGCTGGGGAGGGGCAAGAGAGATCAGGGCAGAGAGACAGGGGGACAGAGGATCCGAAGCAGGCTCTGAGCTGACAGCAGAGAGCACAGGGTGGGGCTTGCACCCACGAATGGTGATATCACAACCTGAACCGAGGTCAGATGCTTAACCGACTGAGCCACCCAGGCGCCTCTCTTTGTGCCCCTTTGTAAACTCCCCCCACCCCATCCCTGGTGGGAGCCTTGTGCCACAGGATGGAGGGGAGGAGAGGTGGGGGCCTCACCTGCCGCTTCCGGTAGAAGCCCCGATGGTCACAGTTAGGCACGTAGAGGGTCTGAGCCCCTCGGTACACCTCAGTCTGGAGTTGCTGCAGCACCGAGTCCAGATGTCTGCGGCATGGGCCCTGGGGGAAGAGAGAGCAGGCAGCTCAGAACCCGTCCAGCCTACCTCCACTGTCCACCCCCCTCCCACCACCAGCCAGGTTCCCAGGATGCATGTGGGAGACTTCTCCAGGCCCAAGGGGATAGCCTCGGACGGGAGTGTGTAGGACTCCCCACCCTGCCTGCTCCCTCCCATTCACAAACGCACCATCTCCGTGTCTTGGGCACCCCCCGGACTGGGCCGGGCGGGAGTGGTCGAGGTGCCCGGATTCCTCTGTTGATCTCTGCGGTTCACATCCTGTGGACGAGTGGTCCCTGCCTGGGATTTACCCTCCTTAGGATTCTCCCCTACAGCCACAAGGGAAATGGGGGAAGAAGAGTCCAGAAATCAGCCAGATGCCAAAGACCAGAACCAAACGGAAGAGAGCCCTGTCCACCTTGACTCCCTGAAGTGGGAGGAAGGGAGGGGCTTTCCAAGTAGGAGAAATGAGGGTGGTTAGAACCTGGCTCCGTTACCTTCTCTTGGCTTCAGTTACTTTCTCCAACAAATGGTGATATTAGCTTTCCTGACAAAAAAAAACCCAGACTAGTTTTAAAGCTTATAAGGGAGAAGCACTTTGGAAAGCAAAAACCTAGGACGAGTACAAGTACATTAGGAGGCCTTGGGCTTGGGGAGAAAAGACCTGGCTGTTCCCCCTGAAGCCAGCAGGGGGTGCACCAAGCCAGGAAGATGAGGCAGAAGAACAAGGGGTATGGGAGGGGGTTAGCAGGGACCCAAGTGGAATGTGTGTCCCCGCGGTGACCCTGCGGTGACTCAGCCCACCCCCTCCCAGGCTGTAGACATGGTTACTTTAGGGGCGCTTGCATTGGGGGCCTCTCCCTTCTGGTCTCCCATAGCTCAGCCTAGCTCAACCCCAGTGGTCCCAGGAGCAGGTACGATTCAGCCCTTAACCAGGACAGGCGGAGGGCAGGTTGCAAAGATGCAGGGAATGAAGGGCTTCTGACCTACAGGCTGCTCTTGGCTCTGGAGAAAATGTCACACGTGGTGTCTGGGGGGCCTAGGGAGAGCTCAGGATGGGAGGAAGTGAGGAAATAAATCAGGGCGTCAGGGCAAGGGAAAGGCAGGGAGGAGAGTGTGCACTGCCTGGAAATCGCCCCAGGTGTAAAATGAGATATTATGGCCCCTAAAAGGATCGTCTCTCCCTTTCCATGCCCAAAGACAAGCTCTGCTCAAGTCCCCAGTCCTCAGACCTAGACATTTGCTCCCACCTGCCTACTACCTGCAACCCAAGAGCAATTTCCTCTGCAATCCTGACTCGCATCCTTCTTCCTCCACCTTTCTCAGACCTTGCCTCTCATTCCCTCCATTTAGCACCCTACCACGACCATGCTCCCACTGCCTCCTCTGACCCACCTACACACCCCTTCCTATGAGGACCCTCTAGCAGCTTGGACCCAGGCGTTTGGGACTGAAAGAAATTCCAAGTTAATTTCTCATCCCTTTCCGTGGAAGAAACCAGGAGATCAGATGCCTGGTTGGGGGGAGGGAGTGCGCTGCTTTTATTTCCTGCCCTATCTCTCCCTGCTGCCCCCCATCTTTTGGGTTCTGACTCACTTCTGTCCCATCCACCCAATGACTCAGCCTTCTATTTTCCTCCCTAGGGTAGGGTGGGGTAGGGTGGGTGGAGGGTTCTGAGCAGCTTTAAATCATAACCCTGATTTGGCAGATTCCTTCTTTTCCCACCTCTATCCCATCCTTTTGAGGCCCCCAGAGTCTGCCCTCTGACCCCAGTGTAGTCTGACACAATTCAGGATTTGGGACACCTTCTGTTCTAGGCCCTATGTTCAGGTGCTTTGGACACCCTGATATTAAGAGGAGAGGAGGGGATATTTCTCAGTGTGTGTGCAGAATTTGGGAGTCGGGGTTCCCTTCCCTCTTTCTCCAAATGGAAGCTGAGAACACCACCTGGGTCCTTTCTCCAGCTCCGGGGTCCAGGGAAGGAGCTGGGATGCTGTGGCAGACGGCATGGCCCTAAACCCTCCACCCTCACCTTTCCCCTCAAGAGGAAATAGAAGCGGCCAAAAAGGTTGACCGCTGGGACATGTCCCTGCTTTATCCCCAGGGGCCCCTAGCTGCATCCCGGCCTTCTAGCGGCTCCCCGCCCTTGCCCCTTCATCCCCCCCTCCCCCCCCCCCACGCAAACGTGACGCCCAGGGTTAGGAAGGGGAAGCATCAATGGCAGAACCCATCGCAGGGCTCGCAGGGCTGCCCGAGTCCTTTCCAGGACCCTGCCGGCCGCTTTGCGGGTCTCACGTGGGCGGAGCAGGGGCGGGGCGCGGACTCACCCGAGGGCGCGCGCGCCCGGCGGCAGCGGCCCCGGCCCAGCAGCAGCGCCCGCAAAGGCGCCTCGTCTTCCTCGGGCGGCTGGCACTGCAGTCCTGGGGCGCAGTTAGGGGTGTAGACCCCGCACTGCTGCCCCTCCCTCCTGAGACAGCCCCCAGCTTCCTTACAGCCCTCCGCCGGCGGCCCCCCCTCCTCCTCCACGCAGCCCCCTGGACAACCCGCCTGCACCCCCTGCCCGCAGCCTGGGCACCGTGCCAAGGCGGCTCCTGAGCGGGCAGCGAGCAGCAGAGTTAGCAGCAGCAGGAGCGGCAGCAGCCTGTGGGGGGTCATGGTCAGGATTTTTGCCCCGTCCACTCCTCCCAGCGCAGTCGTAGCACAGCTGCTGCCCGCCGCCGCCCCTCCGCCTTAAGTAGCCGCCGGTCAGGGGCCGGGCCCTTTAAGAGCCAGGTGAAGGGGGGTGGGGGGAGAAGGCAGGGGCATTCCCTAAACTGGGTGGGACTGAAGAGCCTCCCCCCGCCCCCACCTGGTCCTCCCCACTTTTCTCTGCCCACTCCCTTCCCAGTTTCTGTTTACTTCCCAAATTACTCTGATTTTTCTTGCTTTGTTCCCGGGACTCTTGGCTGGAATTTGGGAGCTGGACAGCTGGCTGGAGGCACTGGAGAGTGGGGAGGGGTGGAAGAAGGAGAGGACGGGAATTGGGATGAAGGGAAAAACCTGGAATCCAGCGCGGGTGTCTGTGTCCTGTCGGGGATGAAGCCGCCGCGGGGACTCTGGTGGAGAGGGGATTGTTGTCTGAGAGGGATGGGGAAGGGATGGTGTGGGAGTCACCAGGGAGATGTATGCCAAGGGAAAGAGAGAAGGCAGGGATGATGGGTAATGGGGTCTTGGGATAACCCACTGCTGATGGGAGAAAGTAGCCCAAGGGAGAGGCAAGGAAGAGCAGGGCCTGAGATGTTAGTGTGGGAAAACACGGGCCAGGGGGCCAGGGGGCCAGACTGGGCGATAGAACCGGTTGGGGGAAGCAAGGGGAGAGATGGGGAGAGAGTGGGGAGTCACACCTTGAATGAACAGGCTTTAACCCTAGGATCGCGGTGGGCTCATAGGAGTATCCCAGAGGGTCCAGTGTGCAAGGGCGACAATGCGCTCGCTGAACACCTGGCAGGAAGGGACAGGGTAGTGGTGAGGGATTAGCCCATCGAATTATGGAGGTGGTGGTGTATGGGGGTGGGTGGGTGAAGCACAAGTTAGCATGAACCCATACTCTGGGGGCTCTTGGGAACAGTGGACAGAAAACAGACCCCCCCCCCCCCTTTCTGTCATTCATCCAGGTTAGCCCACTCCTCCATTCCTTTCCTTTCTTAGCATCTGCCCCCTCCCCACCCCCACCCCGGGCATCACTCATTGGGTTTTCTGGATTCATCAGGTTTTGCTTTGCCCAGGGGGGCACTGGACCCGGAGAGTCTGGGTATTTCTTCCGGCTGTCTGTCTACCCCACCCCCCACCTCCCACAGCGGCTCTCTGGGACAGTGCCCCACCCATCCCCAGCCTCCTAGCGGAGCCGGCCTTCCTAGAGGCAGGAAGAAGGACCGCTTCCTTTGGCAACTCACACCCGCTCCGGATTACGCAACAAGGGCCATCTCATTCTTTCCTAAAACAAGAGCTCTGGGCAGTGGCTAAGTTTAAATTCTGGGCCCCCAAGCAATAACATCAGCAAGGGCTTCCTGAACTTTTAGGCAAATACAAAAAAAAAAAAAAAAGAACTTCATTCCCAGCAGCCCTCTGCCCCCTTCGTTGGCTACCCTGGGACCCTAGAACATGAATTTGGGGAGCAGTGCCTTGCAGTGGCTCTGAGACACGGATGCAGTTTGGACAGGCTGGGAGGAGGGGGGTTGGGGGAGTGGGAGGGGGCAACTGTCCTCCACTGTGTGAAGACTCTGTGACCTCCTGCCCCAAGCTCTGACCCCAGGGTGGAGAGCTCTGTCCTGTCCCCAAATCCCTACCACTATTTATTATGCCTTGCACATGGGTTCCAGCTTGTTGCTCCTGCATAAAACGGGAAGGCCCTGGGAAGTTTGGGATGGGGAAGAGATGGTCGTGCTCCCTGCAGGATCCGCGTGCTCCCTGCAGGATCTTGCTTCTCCTTTGTAGGTTATATTGCGGGAAAGCCCAACACTTGGCTAGCCTCTCATATCCGCCACTCCCTTCTCAAACAGATTCCCCCAGGTTTACTGCTCCCACCTGCCCAGCTTGCTCCCTCCCTGCAGTGCAAGCTGGGCTGAGCAGTCCAGCACCACCACGGTACTGTTGCACGGTACTGCCCTTTCTCCACCCCTCCAGTGTGGGTGTCCAGAGCTGTACACCGTGGGTGCTGGAATCTAACCAGTGTCTTCTTTGCAGACTGAGACTCTTGGACTCTGCTTTTCCTCCCTTGGGGATGCCCTTCACCACAGTGCCGGGAGCCGTGGGATCTGAAGCACGTGGTGAGTGCTCAGGATGGAGTGTGGGCCAAGCTGCAGTCCTTTGGGACTCTGCCCTCCTTGAGAGAGAAGAGTTTGCTGAAAGCTTTTCCAAGGCTGTGAAAACAGCTTGGGCTATTGCTTCGGCTTTTCCAGAGGTAAACTCTGCTGAGCCTCCTCCTCCTCCTGTATGGGACACTGTCTTCTTTGGATCCCTTATGCTCTGTGACTCTCACACCCAGTAAAGGAAAGGGCCTGCCTAGAGCTTTGAGTCTGAGGAAAGACAAGTGGTGGCCCATTTCACAGGCAGAAAGCTCCGGGGATGCAGATCAATGATCACATCACGACATGGCCAAAGTCTAGCATGGGCTAGACGGGGACTCTTCTGATAACCTCAGCTGGCCTCCAGCCTTCGGTCCCTGCAGTCTCCACAGAGCCTTCCAGTTGGTCCTGGTGCACACAGTTCTGACCATGGGACTCTCTCCTTCTCGAAGGCCTCTGGTGGTGCTCCATGTCCCCTGCCCCTCACCCCGAAAAACCTGTGCTCCCATCTACCATCCATGGCTCTGGGACAGTGACCCTGGGAGCACACTCTGGTTCAGCCAGCTGGTTGGGTCACCTTTCCCAGAACCCCGTGGCAGTCTCCCATCTCTGGGGCTGAACTGAGATTAGGGGAAATGAAGGTGTGGCCTAATCGGGGCTCAGAGGGCAATTCTTCCTCTGGATTCCAAGCATTCATCTCATGGGGACAGAACCCTTATTCTCTTCAACACAAACCAAATCCCATCACTTCGTCCTCACCTGCTCAGCAGGCAGGCCAGCTCTGTGCCTTCCTTTGAATTCATCCACATTATTGTGCTGCTATCGTCAATTTTTGTTTATCCTTTCGTGTGTCTTACTTTTCCTGTTAGATTGTTGGTGCTTTGAGAACAGGAACCCCACACCCTCTTCATCTCCGGGCCCCCAGCTACTGTATAAGGAGTTTGGAATTGATGCAAGTAAAAGTTGGTGTTTTGGGTGGGAGCAGAGATAGTCCTGGGGGAGAGCATTGAGAGGTAAGGGGGCACACTGTACCACTTTTGGAGGCTCCACCATCACTCCTGTGCTTCTGGGCTAGCCCAACCCACCCCAGGAGGTCTCCTGGCCCTCCCACCACTTCAGCCGTTCTCTCTTTTTTCTTCTTCCTCCTCTTGCATTCAGAGTAAAGGCCGAAGCGTCTAAGAGGCCCAGAGTATGGTAGGGTGCAAGAAGAGAGGGACATCTGGCTCCAGAATAAGTTAAAGAGGGCATCCTAGAGAATGAGGCTTTATAACAGAGCTTGGGAGAAGAGATGGGAAGGCAGCAGGGCATTTTTCTAGACTGGGCTGGAGTCGGCCAGACAGTTGGGAACGGGGAATCATTAGTGGACAAGAAGCAGCAACTGGGGATCTGAGATTTGCTTCTTTGTAATTAAATGAACAAAGCGTATTCAATAGATTCATAGAGCCTTTATTTATGTGGATATAACTAGCTTAGATGGACGTAATAGGGAGACGTGGTGCTCTCTGAGAGCTTAGAGTTTATATCTCTTCATCCAACACATACTTCATAAACACTTAAAAAACAAGGCTGCTAGGGTATTCCAGGATAGAATGTAGACTGTTGCAAACGAATCTAACTGTATTACAGATCTATGACGTAAGCACACTGAAGGTGGTGAGGGGAAAAAAGGTGCTGACCTCAGTAACTCTAGAAAACAGTGTTTTGACTGGAAACTGTAAGGCTAAAGATAAAAGGCACAGCATAATCTATATAAACACTGTGCTCTAGTTGATACATTTTCTCCTGGGTTTATAGGTTACAAACTTTGGAAACTGCTTTAGATGTAGAGCAGTGTTGAACAAATAAGTTACGGATATTGGGAGCCAGGTTTCTCATTGCTGGTGGGAGAAGTTACAGATAAGTAAGGGGAATAAAGTAGAAAATAAAAGTCCAAGTACATACTGATTGTATTAATTTGTTAGGGCTGCTGTAACCAGGTACCATAAATTAGGTGGCTCAAAACATCAGAAATTTATTGTTTCACGGTTTTGGAGGCTAGAAGTCCAAAGTTAAAGTGTTGGCAGGGCCATGGTCTTTCTGAGACTCTAGGTAGAATCCTTTCTCGCCTTTTCCTAGCTTCTAGTGGTGGCCATCGATCCTTGGCATTCCTTGGCTTGCAGATATATCAGGCTAATCTCTGCCTCTGTAATCACATGGTCATCTTTACATTGGCTTGTCTCTGTGGGTATCTGTCCAAATTTCCCCTTTTTATATAAACACCAGTCATATTGAATTGGGGCCCACCCTAGTGATCTTGACTTAGTTAAATCTGCAAAGACCCTATTTTCTTTTTTTTTTTAATTTTTTTTAATGTTTATTTATATCTGAGACAGAGAGAGAGAGAGAGACAGCGCATGAGTGGGGGAGGGGCAGAGAGAGGGAGACACAGAATCCAAAGCAGGCTCCAGGCTCTGAGCTGTCAGCACAGAGCCCGACGCGGGGCTCAAACCCACAAACTGTGAGATCATGACTTGAGCTGGAGTCGGTCGCTCAACCGACTGAGCCACCCAGGCGCCCCACAAAGACCCTATTTTCAAATAAGGTCACACTCTGAAGTGTTGGGGCTAAGATTTCAACATTTCTTGTTTCGAGGGACACGATTCAATCTATAACACCGATACAAATAAGTGATTAAATAAATAAATTAACAAATAAGTGGGGAAGAGGAGACAGATCTTCCTTCCAGAAGACTTCCAATGTGTGTAGATACTCTGACCTCCAGAAGGTAGAGCTTAACAACTCTCCCACCTTGGGCTAGACTTGGTGATCATGCTTCTAAAGGGGAAGGAAAAATAGTAACTTCATAGGGGAGACACGTGGCAAACACTACCTTAACCTTGTGATCAAGGTTAACCTCACCAGTGATTGTCAAATGGGTATTCATGTATCCCCCCTCCCCCATATATGACATGGGAAGTACTTCACCTCCATGAATTTCTTTCCACATATCCATAACCCAATCCAACTGCAAGAAAAACATCAGACAAATCCAGGTTGGGAGACATTTTACAGGATACCTGGCCCATTTTCCTCAAGACTGTCAAGGTTATGAAAACCAAAGAAGGACTGAGAAACTGCCTCCAACAGGGGAGACTGGGGAGAGATGACAATGAAGGCAGTGTGGTACTGTGGATTGAATCCCAGATTTTGATCAAATCCAAATAATCTTTTAAAGGGGGGAGGGGCACACCTGGGTGGCTCAGTTGGTTGAGCATCTGACTTCGGCTCAGGTCATGATCTCACCTCTTGTGAGTTTGAGCCCCGCATCAGGCTCTGTGCTGACAGCATGGAGCCTGGTTTGGATCCACTGTCCCCCTACTCTCAAAAATAAATAAACATTAAAATATTTAATTAATATATATTAATTAAAGGGGGGGGCACCTGGCTGTCTCAGTTGGAAGATCATGTGACTCTTGATCTCAGGGTTGTAAGTTCCAGCTCCACATTGGATGTAGAGATTACATAAAAATACAATCTTAAGGGATGCCTGGGTGGCTCAGCTGGTTAAGCATCTGACTTTGGCTCAGATCATGATCTCATGGTTCGGTTTATGAGTTCAAACCCCGCATTGGGCTCTGTGCTGACAGCACGGAGCCTGGAGCCTGCTTTGAGTTCTGTATCTCCCTCTCTCTCTGCTCATGCTCTGTCTCTCTCTCTTTCTCAAAAATTAGTAAACTTTAAAAAATTCTTTAAAAAATACAAATAAAGTTTGGAGTGTAGTTAATAGCAACATACCAATGTTGTCTTCTTAGTTTTGGCAAATATACCATGGCCATGTAAAATATTATCAGTGGGAGGAACTGGGTAAGAGATATTGGGCAACTCTCCACACTATCTTTGCAACTTTGCTATAAATCTAAAATTATTGCCAAATAAAGAGCTTATTAAAATATATATATCACAGTAATGGTTTCACCTCAGTTTCTAAACAAACAAAAATTTTGTATGTCCCATGCCCTGAGCTGAAGATAGAGAAATAAGTAAGATGGCCCCCTGCTTCCGAGGAGATCACAGTCTATAGAGGATGGCCATGTGAATTACTGACAATGATAATAATAATAATAATGATAATGGTCAATAAAAATAATAGCTTACATTATCTAATACTTTCTATATGCTGAGAACTGCACCAAGCACTTTACATATAATTCTCACTGTAAGTTATTAAGATGGGTGATGTTATTATTTGCATTGTTCTTCCTATAGGGGAACAGTAAGTCTTCAAATAGAGAAGTGACAGAGCAGGGGTTTGAACTCAGATTTCACTTGAGCCCTCTGTGAGCTGCTTCAGTGTTGTCAACCTCCTAGTCATCTTTGACGGTGTTGCTGGAGGGTTTTGTTCAGAACCATCTGCTGGGCAAATACATCTCCAAAAGACCTCTTTAAACATGATCACTTGGACTGGGAAAAGGGCCATTCCACAGAGCGTCTGTGGTTAAATTCTGAGCCTTTAATTCTGAGCCATGGCCAACATGGCTATCAGAACATTAGGCATCGGAGGGATTACCTAGGATTCTAATGGAATTTTCCACCTGTCCCTATTTCAAACCCAACACGTCTAAAATCACACTTATTTTCTCCTCCCACGAACCATTCCTCAACTTTCCTATTTTGGGCTTGGTCTCAGCACTCTCCCAATTTCCCAATCATCTTCCATGCTTTTCTCTTTTCTCCTGAAATTACCTATTCCTGTTGCTTTCCCCCATCTGGTCTTAAAGTGTTTCCATTTCTGTGGCCACCTTGATTATTTGGGGTCTCATTGTCTTTCACCTGGACCATGACAACAGTTTCCTATGGACTGTCCAGTTTTCAGACATTATCTACTCTGTACCCAGACTATTCTTTCTGAAATGAAAATAGAGCATATAATTCCTCTGCTCAGAAACCTTCAATGACTCCCTATTAACTCCAGGATCAAGTCCAAATCCTTGGTTTTCAATCCTCTTGTTCTATAACCCCTATTATTACCTTTCAAGAACCACCCACCCTGACCAAATATGCTCTTTGAATTCATACTTTGGAGCTTTTATTTGTAATTACACTCCTAACCTTGCCCTTCTTCTCTAGCCTTGTATTCTCTAGTTTTTATGATCAAGTTCTGGGTGAAATTGAATAAGTCTTTTCACCCTGATCCCAAGAAACTCACAGTCTCTGGGGAAAATAGACAAGGAAATCAACAATGACACTATGTAAGGATAGGAGGGATCAAAGACTAAGTGACACAGAGGAAGAAAAACTTAAGCTTGCCTGGGAGAATCAGAGAAGGCTTCACAGGGGAGATGATGCTTTGGCTGATTGTTGGAGTAGAAACTTATTAGGGAGGGAGTAAGGGGAAGGCTTCTAGGCAGAGGGAGCAACACCTGTCTTTACCAATCATGTGGCTGTCCATCATGTGTCTTCTGTTAACATTTCTGATAGTTTGTCTTGTATTTCTAGCACACTTTCATATACCAGATCTTTTCTTCTTATAACTGGCTTATAAATGCCCTTAGATTAGGGGCCATATCCTCTATTCCCCCATCCATAAAATGCTTGTTGCAATATCCACTTTGTAGAATTGTTATGTTAGGGGAAATTCATGTGATGTACATGGTAGGCATCCAGTGTTTTTGTTTTTGTTTTCCTATAATGAATGGAATGAAGTGTCTAACTCAGTTCCTGGCCCACATAATATACTCAGCACTTAGTGAATGAATGATCCTACCCTGGTTCAAAATCGTTGTGTTCACATCTGAACTCTGCTTTGGAAGGCCTCATTGGATGGGAAAAGATCCAGAGAGATGCAATATTTCAGCAGGGTGAGGATACCTGCCCGTGAGAGCTAACCAGATGAGGGCTGTCCAGTCTGAAGAGGAGACAAAGATGTTGAGATTCAACTGAAGTTCACTGAATGCTTATTTATATTTTGCATAATTTCACAATGTTCTATTACCATCTCCACTTTGCAAATAAGAAGGCATATTTAGAGACACGAAATACCTGGCTGAAGGCCACACAGCTGGACGGTGGGATCCACTGGATTCCAAGTTCAATGCTTTTTACACTTCAACATAAAAACTTTCATGATGTAGAAAAACATTAAGGCTTTGGATAAGCTAAATACAGACTTGTTTGCTAAACTGTCTAAATACTCAAACCACATGTAATTTCTAGAGCTAGAGAGAAGTTGTTTTAAGGCAAATAAAAGGAAGGGCAGACTTGTGTTCAGGGTAGGGTAGGAAGAAACACAAGAAATGTATTATTATGATAAGCAGGACAAACTGGAAAAGAAAGAAATTAGAAAAGAATTAATAAAATCATAGGTATAAGATCCCTGGCAAGTCATGAAAAGACTAGACCTCCTCTTTTACTTCTTCTTGAGCTATGAGAACACCCTCAGCCTAAATCTGGCCTCTTTCCAAAGGCAACCTGGAGTTGTTTGAGGTCTGGGTTCCTACCCTTCTGGGCAGGCCAGCTGTGCCCTCTTTATTACCTGTCTCTGGCAGAGCTGTTGAAGAAAGTATCCTAGGCTGTAACAAAACATTGGTCATAGTAACTATTTCTTTTTTTCCTCCCTAAAATTTTGGCTTGAGGGCCTAGAATTTAGTATTAAACAACCAGAGTAAGTTTAGGGATATAGCAATTAAATCTCATACATCACACTCAAATACAGCTGACCCTTGAACAACATGGGTTTGACCTGGTCCACTTATAGGTGGATTTTTTTCCCGATCAACACGATATAGCACTGTATTTTCTTTTCTTTGTTATTTTCTTAGGAATATTTTCTTTTCTCTAGCTTACTTTGTTGTAAGAATACAGTATATAATATACATAACATACGAAATATGTGTTAACTGACTGTTTACGTCATTCGTAAGTCTTCTGGTCAACAATGGGCTATTAGCAGTTAAGTTTTGGGGGAGTCAAAAGTTACACATGCAGATATGCTGTATTTATCGGGAAAAAAAGCCCACGTACAAGTGAACTCGCACAGTTCAAACCTGAGAAGACAAGACACAGACTGGAAGAAAATATTTGTAAATCACATATCTGATAAAGGATTTGAATTCAGAATATATAAAGAACTTTCAAAATGCAATATTAAGTAAAGCAACTCAAGTTTTAAGACTGGGCAAATGACTTGAACAGACATGGTCACTATCTTTATTGTGGACCTATTAGGATTAGCTATGGAGGCCAGCCTCAGGATCTTCATCTGCAAAAAGGAGATAATAATAAGAGTCACCAAAGAAGATAGACGGATAGCAAATAAGCATGTGAAAAGATATTCGATATCGTTAGTCATTATGGAAATGCAAATTAAAATCACAATGAAATACCACTACATATCTATTAGAATAGCTACAATTAAAAAGAATGACAATGCCAGTATTGGAGAGGATGTGGAACAACTGGAACATTCATCCACTGCTGACAGGAATTTAAAAGGATACAACTGGGGCGCCTGGGTGGCTCAGTCGGTTAAGGTTAAGCGTTCGACTTCCGCTCAGGTCATGATCTCACAGCTTGTGGTTCTGTGCTGACAGCTCAGAGCCAGGAGCCCGCTTCAGATTCTGTGTCTCTCTCTCTTTCTCTGCTCCTACTCTGATCACGCTCTGTGTGTCTCTCTCAAAAATAAATAAACATTAAAAAAATTTTTTTTAACTGACACAACTATTTTTTTTTTTAATGTTTATTTATTTATTGAGAGACAGAGAAGGAGAGAGAGAATCCCAAGCAGGTTCGGCACTGTCAGCACAGAGCCGGACTTGGGGCTTGATGAATCCCTTGATGAACCTTCATGGCTTCATGAACCATGAGATTATGACCTGAGCCGAAATCAAGAGTTGGATGCTTAACCGAGTGAGCTACCCAGGTGCCCTGATACAACTATTTTGGAAAACAGTTTGGCAATTCCTCAAAAAGTTAAGCATACGTCCACTATGTGACCCAGCCAGTCACTGCGAGGGGCTTACCTAAGAGAAAATGAAATGTATGTCCATACAAAGATTGGTGCGTGAACATTCATAGCAGCTTTATTTGTAAAAGTCAAAAATCAGAAACAACTAAATGTCCATCCATCAACAGATGAATCATTAACAAATTGTGGTATATCCACACAGTAGCATACTACTCAGCAATAAAACAGAATGAACTAGTGACACATGCAGCAGCAACACAGACGGATCTCAAAATATTTATTCTGAATAAAAGAAGCCAGACATCCCTTCCCCACAAGAACGTGTGTGTGTGTGTGTGTGTGTGTGTGTGTGTGTGTGTATGAAATCTGTGATTTCACTTAAGTTTTAGAATATGCAAACTAAACTAGTGACAAAAAGCAGATTAGTTTCCTGGGGATGAGAGGGTGGGAGGGAGGGATTACAAAAAGAGCACAAAGAAACTTTTTAAAAAATGTTTTACTTATTTTTGAGAGAGAGAGTGCAAGCGAGCAAGCGAGCATGCGCGGGGGAGGGGCAGAGAGAGAGGGAGACAGGGGACTGGATATGGGCTACTCGCTGACAGCAATCGGCCCAATGGGGAGCTTGAACTCACGACCCATGAGATCATGACCTGAGCCGAAGTCCAATGCTCAACCGACTGAGCCACCCAGCCATCGCCAAAGAAACTTTTGGAAGTGATATTATGTATGTTCATTGCTTTGACTGTGGTGAAATTTTCATGGGTGTATACATAATCTATTAAATTGTGCACCTTAAATATGTAGGGCTTATCCTATGTCAATTATATCTCAATAAAGTTGTTTAATCAAATACAGTTAGATATCAAACACAAATTGTCAATCAAATCCTGAGAATGTTAACAGATTGATGATTCACCAAAAGGGCCAGCCCCACACCTGGAACCCAAAGATGAGGAATTCTCGAGTGGAATCACCAACCATTAGTAACACTTTGGAAACACCTTCTTCTGCCCTTTCACCATTTGAGGCCCTAACTAGCTAACTAGTTTCTGGAAGGAGCCAGGAGACCCTGTGTTGTGACTCTGAGAGCCCCCTGGGCTGTTGCTTTCTGGTTGCCTTTGGGAACAGCTGAGTTGAGGCTTGGGGTATTTTTTATAGTTTAGGAAGGGGAGGTTGAAGAAAGCAATAAAGGAAACAGGAGCTGGAGATGAGTTGGGGAGGGTAATTCCAGATTCATGGAATCCAGGGGCTGGAATGGCGCTAAGAGACCACATGCTTCAAAATTTTTGTTTATGGGTAAGAACACCAAGACCTTGACCTCAGGCATAGAACTGGGGCTCTAATCCAGATTTCCTAATTTCCCATCTACATTTTCTTCCATCACCTATTTCCATCATGCCAAGTGGCCACTGTATATCTAGCAGAGACAGACCTATATACAGAAGTGACTTTTAGGTAATGAAAGATTGTAAAAAGTGCTTAGATGAGGTGCAAATGAAATGGTATGAGAACGCAGAGGAGGGAAAACCCTCTGATCTGGAAGGGACATCTGGTGATGGAGGCGACCTGGGCAGCCCTCCCGAGAGTGGTAATAAACACCCTTTAGTAGGTGCTCAATAAATATGAGTATCCTTTCCTTCATATAATGACTTGGGCCTAACTTTCCTTAGGTCACACCCAAAGCTTCCCTTCCGTAACAGCCAGAGGTTTCATGCCATCGTGGTTTTGCATCCGAAGTTCTCTTTTCCTGGAATGAACTGTCCTTCCCAGAATGAGCGGAAGGTGACAAGACGTGGAGCTCGGGGGGAATAAAGAGCACATGGTAATAGCATAGCTCTGGAGAATAAATATAAAGCACATGGTAACAGGCGCACGAGCTATGGAGGCCAGCCTCAAGATCTGCATCTGCAAAAAGGAGATAATGATAAGATTCATTTCATAAGGTCATTTCATAAGGCTGCTGGGTGGCTTAAGAGGACATTCCTACGAAGCTTGCTTTCAGCGTCGTCTGTGCCACAGAACGAGCGCGCAGGCAAGACTGGCAGCAGCTGTAGGTGCGCAGGGACCTTCCCCGCTCGCCCCGCCCGGCGCGGGAGCCGCCCCTTGACCGCCCAGTCCGCGCCCACGGCGGCCGGCACGGCGCCCGGCGCGGCGTCCGCGCCGCCACGTCGCTGCCTCCACCCTCCCACCCTCGGGTTTACCAGCCCCTACCCTGAGCTAGGTAGCCAGTTCACCGGGCCGCGCCCGAGCCTGCCTGAGTTCTCCCATTGGTTCTTGCAGATGCCTGTCGTCCAGGGCCGCTGCAGATTGGCCGGGGAGGGTGGGGATGGGCGGGCCTCGGAGAGCGTAGGAAGGGCGGGGACCCGGATGTGTGTGGTGGCGGCGGCCGAAGAGCTAGTGTGAGGAGCTGAGAGGCCTATGGATGAGGAGAACGCGGCGGCCCCGGTAGGCGGGGATCGGGGGGGGGGCGGGGTCCCGGAGGCTTCGGGTCCCCCCCCCACCTCGGAGCCTGAGGCGGGAGGCGGGGGTCCTGGGCGGAGGCTTCGGGGTCAGAGGCGGGGCCTGCGCCCCGGTGCCTGGGCTTCCTGCCTCGGGACCCTCCTCGGCCCCGTGCCGGGCCTGGGGAGACTGGGTGTAGTCGCGCTGACGAGCCCGGCCCTCCTGCCCCAGGGTCTCGTCTGAGGGCCAGGCGGTGTCCGGGCTGGAGGCGGGACCCGGTGCGGCCACCGCTCGCGGGTGCCAAGGCTGTGCGGTTCTGGGCGAGCGGACGTCCTTAGGTCTGGGGGCCACTATCTATCTGGGGTGGAGCCCAGGCGGCGAGTGAGCAGGGCAGCCCCGCCGGTGCCAACCCTTCTGGGCCACGTGGTGCCTGTGGCTACCGCAGAAGGGTGTAACAAGCGCATTGGGGTCGAATTCAGCCCAGCTAAGGCTCATTTAAGCACCTACTGTATGCAGGGTACTGTCAGGCCTTGATGGAACCTCTGTCCCAATGTTTGGGCGATGGGAAGAGAAAAGTACCTCCCATTTTCGTCACTTTTGGCTTCCAGGAAAAATTCATTCGTTCGTTCATTCATTCATTCATTCATTCATTCATATATTAGCACCGTTGGTGATTTAAATATCCAGGTCATCCTACTCCTCTCCATCTTCACTGCTACCCTCCTAGTGGATGCCATCTCTCATTGGAGCTGCTCCAACAGCCTCTTACTTGTTCGCCCCTTCTGCTCTCACATATCTGTGATCAGTTCTCCAGCCAACAGCCTGAATGATCTTTAACATCTGATAAACCTTAAAAATCCCGTCATTTCCTTGCTTAAAACCCTCCAGAGGTTTCCTGTCCCGCTTGGGATAAAATCCAGACTCCTTAACCTGTGGTCTGCTCTGGCTCCTGGCTTCTTCCCATCTTCTTCTTGAACACTCTCCCACACGCATTCCCTACGCACCAGCCACCCTGGCCTTTGTATTCCTCTACCGTGCCTGCCTTTCCACCCCACGATCTGTGTCCTGGCTGGCCCCTCTGCCTGAAATACTCTTTCTTGAGCTTGTCCCACGCCTGGCTTCTTCTTAACTCAAGTGTCACCTTAGAGAGACTTCCTCTGTCCGCTGTATCCAAAGTAGTCTTTAGACTTTACGCCTTTATTCTGCGTCACCCCATTCTACTTTTTTCCTCTACTGTCCGACGTCGTCAGGTCCGTGTCTTCCCTGTCACGCCTCCCGCACTGGAACGGAAGTGCTGTGAGAACAGGAATCCCACCCATCTTGTTCACAGCTGTACTCCTAACACCAAGAACAGTGCACATAGTAGGAGCTCAGGAAATGCTGGATGTAGGGACGAGGTTGGGGATTGTTGACTGACTTTGAGTCCAGTGCCCTCTCCACGTTCTGGTGTGCTCTGGGCCCTGCCTCCTTCTCAGTCTCCTTCTCAGTCTCCTTCTCCCCATGGCAGGTTTGTTCTCATGAACAAGATGGATGACCTCAACCTGCACTACCGGTTTCTGAATTGGCGCCGGAGGATCCGGGAAATTCGGGAGGTCCGGGCTTTCCGATACCAGGAGAGGTTCAAGCACATTCTTGTAGACGGAGACACTTTGAGGTGAGTTTAGGGGGAGTGCTTCCACATTTTCCTTCCTCTGCCAGGTCTTAGAGATGAAAAGGGGTCTTTTCAGAGGCAGACGACTGTTGGCACCTGCCCTGCGAGGGCCTTTGACCCTGGAGGCCTTTCTGAGTGGAGCGGTGTGGAGCTGTGTCTCTGGGTCACTCTGTCCTGGTCCACATTAGAAGCAGTCATGTAAGAGAGAGGAAGCTGCTGGTGTGTCGAGTCGCCCAAGTGCCTCGTTGAGGGGACTCCAGTGGGTGTGTGGCTTGTCTGGGTCTCCTTCTGCCTGCATCTCAGGGGGTGGGGTTTGGTGGAGAGTAGCCGTTTCAGAGGCAGTGGATTTCCTGTTTTGGGAGGACAGTCCCACAGTGCGTCCTGCCCACCAGTTTCCAGCCCTTTGGCTTGTGTGTTTGTGTTTGTTTTCTCTCTCTCCTGGCTTGAACCCCTTCCCTGACTCCTTCTGAGCCTAATTCTGTCACAAAGTTGTCCCTGAAGTGGGGGGGGGAAGGAAGTAGTGCTGTTTAGCCTGAAGGCAAAAAAGTTGAGGAGTGGGGACTGAATAACCGTCTTCCAGTCTACGAAGGGCTTTGGTGCAGAGGATAGAGACCAGCTGTGCTTCAGCTCCACTGAAGACAGAGCCAGAGAAAAAGGCCAAAGCTGCAGCATGAGGGATTGAGGTTAGACAGGGTTGTGAGACCCCGGCTAGGCAATTAAGGGAGGTTCCGCATTCTTTTCCTCCTAGAAATGAAGGAGCCACGCTCATGTTGTCTGATGTGGGTTGGACCCTGGCTGGAGGCAGCAGGAGGGGTGGGTGACCTCAAGTATCTTGTTACGGTGTCTGTGCAGATGTCCCGAAGTGTGGCCTGATAGATTCTCCTCTGTGTTGGCCCTTACCGGGGGATGGGGCAGCGGTGAGGATGCTGAGGCCCTACCCCCACTCCTGGGCTAGGCTGCTAATGAACCCCCCCCCCCCATTCTTCTGTTAGTTACCATGGAAACTCCGGTGAAGTTGGCTGCTACGTGGCTTCTCGACCCCTGACAAAGGACAGCAATTATTTTGAGGTGATCAAGGCAGTGGGGGGGGGGGGGGGGGGGGGGGGGGAGGAGAGCAGGGGGTGAGATTGTTAAGCTCCAAGGAGATTCTTGCTCTCTTCCTTTTAATTTGCCATCAGGGCTGTCTTCTTGGCTGAGAAAAGGGCACAGAATACCATGGTGCCTCAGCTGAGAGATAGATGCCCCAGTGCTGTCACCCTGTCTCTTCTGTTCTCCTGCCCCTCAGCTAGGGGAGGAGTTATGACCCACACCCCAGACTCGGACCCATGTCCTTTCCCACTTCCTAACCCGAGCCCAGCATCTGCTCATTTTCCTATCATTTTCCATAGCTTGCAAATGATTTTCTGAGTAATCATGACAAAGTAGGCCCCTGGTCTCCCCAGTTCTCCCCTCAGTGTCCTTTCTTTTTCTTTGATTACCATGTTTTCTGTCTCTTTGAGGCTCTTTGAGCCTTTGATGTCTGACTCCCCTTCCCCACCCTGGCAGAAATTCATCTCGATGCCTGCTAACTTCCTTCCCCCTGCGCTCTTCCTTGTAGGTGTCGATTGTAGACAGCGGGGTGCGGGGCACCATTGCTGTGGGGCTGGTCCCTCAGTACTACAGCTTGGATCACCAGCCTGGCTGGTTGCCTGACTCTGTAGCCTACCACGCTGATGATGGCAAGTGAGTTGCCTCCTGTGGAACCTTGTCCCTTTCCTGTGGATTCGGGAACCTTAGATATAAAGGACTACCTGGACGTGGTTTTTGCCATTCCTTCACCTGTCTTGGGGTATTTTCATAGACTTTTCTGATCAGGATGGGAAGGTGGCCTGATAGCTACCCTTGGAGGTTTGCAGACTTGGAGGGGAGGGTGGAGCTCATGCGTGGACACAGATGCCATCGCAGGGTGACTGGGAGCAGCAAGGTAGGCCCCAGGGGTCAGTGCCGTGGAGAAGTTGGGAGGCCAGGCTCAGGTCCTGTGTCTGTGCTGCTCTGTTTGCAGGCTGTACAATGGCCGAGCCAAGGGCCGCCAGTTTGGGTCAAAGTGCAACTCCGGGGACCGGATTGGCTGCGGCATTGAGCCCGTGTCCTTTGATGTACAGACTGCCCAGATCTTCTTCACCAAAAATGGGAAGCGGGTGAGTGGGAAATCCCAGGTGGGATTTAAGCGCGTTGAAGCCATCCGAGGATCTGTGGGAGTGGAAATCATCTCCTGGCTGGGCTTGCTCAGGGACCCATAGGCTTTAGTTCCACCTCCTTCAGGCCAGCCTCAGGTTCTCCTGAAGTCTGTGTACGGGACAAGACACTTTCCCTGCCCAGGGGAAGCCAGGACATTGGCTAGATGATATGTGCACAGGGGTGGGTTAGTGCAGTGGAGGATGGGCAGAGATTGTAGGGGACCGAATTGGGTTATTTGGGGGAAAGTTTTGAGCAGAAAAGGAGAGGAAGAGGTTACAGCCTGGGTGCATAAGCTGGAGGTCCTCTTCGGAGATTTGACTTGAATGCTTTTGAGGGATATGTCCGTTCTGTGTTTATTTTTCTTGTTTCGCTTCTCCTTTCCTTCCCTCTTTGGAGACAGGCTAGTAGCGGTGAAGAGATGGGTAAGAGCGATGGAAGAGAGACCCTCAGCTGTCTTTCGTCTCCTTTCCTGCTCCATCTCCCACCCTGGGAAGATTGCTCTCTCAGGCCTTGGTGGGGGGCGGGGGGCCCTCCTTAGCTTCTGTGCCTCTAGAACACACACGTGCCGAAAGCATTTGACAGCAAGTCAAGAGATTTATGTCTGCCCTCTAGCTTTGTGGATACCTTGCTTGGCCAGGCGTGCTTAGCAACTTTTTAAACTTTTCCGTACCTCTGTTTTGCCGTCAGCGTGTGTGGTAGTTATTTGTTGCATCATCTCAAAAGTACCCTTGTGAGAATTAGGTGAGCTGTGGAAAAGTGAGCCAGGTGGCAGCTCCCTTCCTCCCTCCCTCTGCTGCAGGTGGGCTCCACCATCATGCCCATGTCCCCAGATGGACTGTTCCCAGCAGTGGGCATGCACTCTCTGGGTGAAGAGGTGAGGCTGCACCTCAACGCTGAGCTGGGCCGCGAGGACGACAGCGTCATGATGGTGGACAGTTACGAGGACGAGTGGGGTCGGCTGCATGATGTCCGAGTGTGCGGAACTGTAAGTGGAGGAGAGGGTGGAGTGGTGGGGGTTGGACCGGGAGGCCTGGGCTGAACTCTGCGGGCCACGTATGCATGTCTGAATTGCTTAGAATGGGGAGTGAGGACAGTGTCTTTTATAGGGTTTTGGGAAACGGGAACTTGGGGCCTTGACGCAACTTCTTGAATCCAGATCTGTGTTCTCCTTAGTGCTGATTGGCTGTCTTCCTTTTGTGTCACTGAGAGCTCAGGTTAGTTGCTTTACCCTGAGAACAGCAGTAGTTCTCCTTTGCCTTCTTTGGTTCTTTTTGCATCTGGTGGCTTCCGCTGCCCTACACATCCGGGCTCATTTGGAGGCGGGATGCCTGGATCCTCCTTTCAAAAGCCCAGTCTTAGCTCAGCTGGCCCAAGCTCTCCACTCACTGTGCTGCAGGTTATGTGTGGTCACAAGCCCTGCTCCTGTGGGGGAAGGTTCTGAGATCTGTCTTGAGTAAGTATCAATGTCAATGTCTTCTGTCTTCCCCCTACATTTTGATAGAGGAATGCGAATGAAGGCAAATGAAGATTCATTGACAATCCTTGACCCTCCAGAGTCTGCTTTTTTAATACACCGTCTCCTCATACCTGCTTTGGTCTCTCCCTGGATTTGAAACTTTCTTGGGGAGTGTATGGACCTTAGGAGAGGGAAATTCTTCACATCTACCCTCGATGCCTCATGCTGGGCTGGGAGTGAATGGATGCTGAGTCAGGGGTCTGGCCCTGGCCTCCAGTGGGCTGCTCCGGCCTCCCACTTCGAATTGTCCCTCTGCCGCCCTCTTGTTCCCGGCTCAACCTTTTTCTCCACCCTCTGGCCTTCTCACCCCAACCCAGGCTGTTTTCAGCTTAGCCTTTGATAGCAAAACAGAAGCAGTGGGGGGTGGGAGTGGGTTATGAGCAAGGCTCCCCCATTTCTGGAGTTCAAGGTGAGTCAGACTCAAGGAAAATGGCAGAACGTGTGCCCTCCTGCTGCTCCTGACACTCTGCACCCCCTCTGGCAGTGGGGTCTGAGGACCGCAATGGCGGCAAGCCGGGAGGCTTCAGATGCCCACTCTTTGATCCTCATCTCTTTCTTTCCCCCTTCCGCCATCATTTTGACAACATCTACAGAGTTGAACTTGGGACTGAGCCAGGGCGATGTTCCAGCTCTCATCCCTGACCTCTCCTCAAGACTGTTTTCCTGGCATCTTTTCCCTGCCTGGACCTGTCCCCACTCTGGCCCCAGCTCCTCCCAGGCAATCTTTTTTAATTGATGTAGAATCCTGTAGACATTTATAAATAGCCTTCCTTCCTCTCCGCCCTCCCCCAATGCCCTCAGGTCACACATTTGAGAATTTTTTCTTTCTTAGACATAAGCTGTTTGGCTCTTCTCTCAGACCCTCACCCCAGCTGGGGACAGCTGGCAGGGTGGGCACACTGTTCCCTGAGCACCTGCTCCTCTGGGGCAGAGTGGAGCATGAGCCTCTTGAGAGATACATGCCTTTCTTCTTCTCTTGCCAGCGACTCCATCTTTCAAATGAGGGTGACATACCCGGTTTCTTCCTTCCATCCCCTCGGACCCTATCCCTGCTTGTCTCTTGCCCTGCTCCTTCTTGTCCCTTCTGACCATCCATTGTGTTTGTGATCTGGGGATCGGAGTTGTATCTCCTGGAGGAGCCTGGGAGAGGTCATTTGGGCTATTGGAGGCCTGTGCCTCCCACTTCTAAAGATGTATAGCTCAGCTGTTTCTCCATTTTGCCCTTCCTGTTTTCCTGTCCCCTCTGTGGGGAGCCTTTCCCTGGAGCCTCAAGACCTCCGCTGTTGGATGGGCCCTGTTTCTCCCGCCTTGGGTGACATTCCCGGTAGAGCGCCTTTTAGAACCATAAAGGTCTGGGGGAGGCTCTGATGCCATCCAGTCCAGGGCTTCCCAGTGTGGAGCCGAAGACCATTCACCTTGACATGCAGGACGTTTAGCATCCTTGGCACCCAGACCCAGGGTGCTGGGAGCTCCCTCCCCTAGTCTTTGTGACAGCCCTCATGCTCCCAGATCTCTTGTGCGATTGATGAAAAAACAGCACCAGACAGAAGTGAAGAGACTTGTTCAAATGTCAAACAGTGAATTAGTAGTGAAACTAAGTCCAGATATTTATTCTTTGATCCCTTGCCACCACTCTGTCCACTGCCAGACACATGCTGTGCCCTTCTCCCCAACTCCTCTTCTGTAGCCCGTCATCTCTCCTCCTGGCCCTTCTTGTAAGGTGAATCGGGGTTCCTGGGCTTTAAGTCCCCAGCTCCCCTGTCAGTCTCCTGACTAGCTCTCTTAGCCCACGGCCCTTTTGGGTGAGCTTACCTTGCTGCCTGGGACCCTTTGCCTCCTGGGCCTTTCTCTCAGTTTGGAGTCTCTGTTATCTTCTCTCTTCCCTTCTCACTGGTTCTTCCTACAGAGAAGAACGAATTCCTGACCCTCTTTTTTCCCTCCAACATTAAATTATGAACAATTTCAAACATATGGAAAAGTTGAAAAAATGGTTCAGTGTGCACCCATTTACCTGCTACCTAGCTTCAACAGTTGATATTTAGTTGTGTCTGTTTGATCTGAGCACCTGTATATAGACAGACCTGGCTCTTTCTTGAGTGGAATCCTTCCCCCTGCATCCTGTGGCCTCAGTTTCCCCTCCTGAAGAGTCCCTCCTTTGCAGAGCTCTGAGGGTGTTGAGGAACCGCTGCTGTGTTTGCTCAGGGATGGGGGTGTTACCCCTCACCTCATCCCTGCCCCCAGGCTTTGCAAAGTGAGGTAATGTGTGGAGGGTGGGGGGCAGTAGGTAAAGCTGGGGGATTAGACTGATTCTGTCTTTGTTTCCTGCTCATAGCTCCTCTGACAACTCCTTAGTGATGGAGCAACGGCTTTGGTACACAGAGAGGGGTGAATAAGGCCTCACCCTCCAGGGGTCCTCCCGGACCCAACCCAACCCAACCCAGGAGGAGACCATGTTGAGGCCTGAGCTGGCCGGTGGGGAGTGTGGAGCACGTTCTTGGTGCCTGTTTCAGCTGCTTCTAGGCCCTCAGGGCACTGAGCCCTCCCTTGCTCCTGTCAAGAGGGATTAGGGTCTCTGCTGGCAAGAGGAGGAGGGCGGATACCAGCCAGAGAGAAGTGGCTGAGGAGGCGCTACTGGGAGGTGGGGGGTTGGAGTGCAGGAGGCTCTCTGCACTCTGGCCCGCAGCTTCCATTCTGTGGCTTCGAGTCCACCTGTTTGGCCTCTCAGGGCTTTGGTGCTATGGGGAGGGAGGCTCAGGAGTCGGGGGGCTTGAAAGCACTGAGGAAAGGATGCCCTTACCCCACCAAAGATGTGGGGGAATATTCCTGCTGCTTGGGCATTATTTGAGAAGTACTAAGAGGAGGGCAGCTGGTCAATGGGGACAGAGTAATCTGGGGCGTGCTCATCTGTCCTAGGGGAACGGTGACCAGTTCTGGGGCCTATGGGGCTGCTGGAGTTGGAGGTAAGGGCTGAGATGAAGGGTCATTTCTGTCTGTGATGCGAAGTTATAGTCTGTTGTAGCTTTGGGGTGACGGTTCATGTTCACGGAGCATTGATACGTGGGTATGTTCTGGTACACCCCCCGTTTCCTGATTTAGGGAAAGGCGGAACATGTGTTGATCACCTGGGGGCAGGCTCCATGCTGAGCACTTGACACACTTCATTTAGTCTTCTCTCGCCCATTTTAGGAAAATTCCTTTTACTGAGGAAGAAACTGTGGCTTAAAGGAGCAAAAGTCGCTTTCTCGAAGTTAGCTTCTAGTGACTAAGAGGAGTTAGGATTTGAACCCAGGTCTGTGTGATTCTCTTTCCAAACTGAAAGGCATTTGAGGCACAGATGAGGGACCAGCATTGAGATTCTAGCAACTCAGACCCTAGGGGCTAAACCTCCCATCTCCACTAGGTTGCTAAAGCCCTAGTCTCAGGAGGGGAGGAGTGAACTCAAGCTAGGATCTGTCAGGGAGGCCACACTCCCCACCTGCCCCTGTAAATGCTGAGAGAGGATCAGATGAATTGGGGCAGTTTACACCCTAAGGGGAGGGTGGTTCTTCTCTTGCAGAGGGCGGCATTTGCTGGGACCTAGTCTTCCAGCTGTCGGCAGTCTGTCTGAAATGCTGTGCCAGGTGGGGAGTGGGTTTCAGAGTCCCACATTAGTGGGTTTCGTCCTCCTGACCTTTTAGCTGGAGGAAGCGTCCCCACCCTGTCCACAGACAAGACTGCAGTGGCCGCAGTCCTCAGGGCTGAGGCAGAGGGAATGGTTGGGCGGGTTTTTCCCAAGGATCAGGATCTGGAGCCGCTGCCTCTTGGCTCTGGAAGTGGAGAACACTGTGTTTCCTACGCCGAGGCCAGTTGGATGGAGTGGGTCGAGGGCAGCTGTGGGATCCCCCACCCAGTTCTGCAATGCTGGCCGGAGAGGGTGGGCTGGGGGGCTCCTCGCACTGGGTGGAGCGTTAAGCCAGTTAATGCACACCAGGCTCTACCCCTCCCGGCTTGTGGGGAGATGCCGAGGAGGAACCCAGGCCCAGCAGAGGATACAGGACCTTGAGGGGAAGTCCAGCAGTGTGGGCCTTTAATTAGTACCCGGTAAATCAGAACATGGCCTGTGGGGGAACCCCCTTGTGGTGAAAGAAAGCAGTGTGAGCTAACCGAGAAGACCTGGGCTAGGGGTGTAAATAAAATAGGGTCAGCATAACCTGAAACACAGAAGGTCATGGCTGGAGAAATTTGAAAAAAAGCCTGGGTGTGGATGTAGGAGGCTTCCCATGCAGCTCTGGCTTTTCCTCTGGTTGCCTCTCCCCACCTCAGTTCTCTTTTGGAGAGGAGGGGAGGACGGACTTGAGGTGGCAGGGCTTTGGGGATCGAGGGCTGAGAAGGGGACCCCGTCCCTCAAGTGTTCTGTCTGAAGGGGTGGTGAGGGTGCAGGCCCTGCCTCTGCCACAGACACCTAGGCTTTTGCACTGGTGCAGGCCAGCATAATTCCTTTCCTGTTCAGGCAGGAGTTCTTTGGGGGTGAGAGGCCAGCATCCCAAGGCTTGCCAGGGATGAGTGGAGGAGGTCCCCAGGCAGTGTTTTCTTCTGGGCTGGAGGGGTGGGAGGGTAGACTAAAGTCTTGAGGGGCAGTTTGGCTAATTAAAAAGGGATTAAGGACTCCCAGGTGATGCTGAGGGTGAGGAAAGAGGGGATGGGGTTGAGTCATAACCCCACCATTACCATGACAACTGATAAATAAATCCTCCCAGCTTGGGGGTGGCCGCCCCATCATGCCCAGGCAGGACCATTGTGGAATTGAAGAGCCCCAAGAGTCCGTCAGTCGCCTCCCCTCTCCCTCCACCTCCACACCCCTGCTGTGAAAGGGCCGAGAGGGGCTGTGAACAGGAAAGCCTGCCTTTATGTCTCCGGCCTGCCTGCTCCCCTCCTTCACATTAAGTAAAGAGTGGAGCTGGTCATTCTGGGTTCCCTGATTCCCTGCGGCCTCCCTGACCCAGCTCTGTCCACAGCCAAGTCAAACAGCCCTTGAGAAATCACGTCCGTCCCATCCTAGGCAGAAGTGGTTTCTGAGCTGTCTCCCCTCCCTCAGACATCTGGAGTTGGCACCTAACCTCTGCATCCTCCCTGTCCCCATTAGGCCCCCTCATGTCTCCTCTCAGCGCAGGCTTCACGTCCTCACATCTCTTTTTCTCCTGTCCAGGGCCCCTGGGTAGACCTCTTCTAGCAGGGTCGTTCAGGGCAGGGAGGTGACAGCCTGGAGACCCCTAGTGTGGTCCTGGGTGCTCAGCCAGCTGGGGTGCTGTGCTGCTGCCCGCCTCTCCCCCAAAGCAAGGAGAGGGGCTGTGGCTCAGTAGGTAGATGGGTGCGGGGCTCAGCCCTCCTGCCTGTGCTGCCTCCTTTGCTTCCCCCCCTCCGCCCCATTCTCCCATGCCTGCCCAGAACGTTGGGGCCCAGTTTCTTCTAGGATCCTTTCCCTTCCAGCCAAGGGTTTGTCACGCTCAGGAAACTGGTCCTGAGTGCCTCTGGACCAGGTTTCTAAGGGCAGGTGTCAGTCTACCCTCTGCACCACCTGCTGCCCCTGGCTCTTCCCCCACAGCTGCTGGAGTACTTGGGCAAGGGCAAGAGTATCGTTGACGTGGGGCTGGCCCAGGCCCGGCACCCGCTGAGCACCCGGAGCCACTACTTTGAGGTGGAGATCGTGGACCCTGGAGAGAAATGCTACATCGCCTTGGGGCTGGCCCGGAAGGTGGGGACTCGTGCCCTGGAGAGCTGCTCAGCTCTGGGGCTGTTGGAATGGGGCCCAGAAGCTCTTGGGGAAATCGGGGAGCAGGGGGGCAGGCTGTGGAGGGAGAAGGGTCTTTACCCGAGCATGGTTGTGTGTGTTCGCTGTGGGAGGGTACGCACCCCCCATGACCCACAACCAGATAGAGGGTCCTGACTGCAGCACTCAAATGGGCCTGCAGGTGGGGTGGGGGCAGCCTGCAGCCCTGGCTGCGAAAGCCAAACACCTTTGTCACCTTCCCTGCGTCCCCTGCAACCTCAAGTGCCTGAAGGAGGTGGGAGGCTGCAGGGGAGTGAGCAGCCCTCTGGGGTTGTAGCCTGTTTCAGAAGGTTGAACGTGCAGATGCCCTCTCTCCTGTTCTCTTTCTGTGCATGGGACCATAGGTTTTCTCTTTCCTTCTTGGTGCAGGATTATCCCAAGAACAGGCACCCTGGCTGGAGCAGAGGCTCTGTGGCTTACCATGCAGGTGGGTAGGGGCTGCCCCGGGGCAGCTCAGGCCGTGGGGGCTGTAGAGGCACAGGGACATCCATTTTCCTGACCCCCAGCGAAAGGCCTCCCCTCCAGTGTCTGGCTGGTGAGACTTTCCCCTGCTGCTGTCTCATCTCCCCTTCCCAAGCTGCTAGTGCTTTCTCTTCGTCTGTGTTTTTCCTCCCAGCCTGAAAAGCGAGGGGAGCCGAAACAGGGGCGGGAGATCTGGGCCCAAACTGGACATTCCAGGCCTCTGAGTTGGCTCCCTCTGCGCCCTTCTTGCAGATTCTGCAGTTTCTTTTTTTGGTCTGCTTCATTTCCTTTAAGGCTTTCTTTAGAAAGGAGTTGCCATGAGCTCCCAGTGCCATCCCCATCCCCTCCTCAGCCCCTGTCCCCTCTCCCTTCTCCTGCCAGCATCTGAGGGAGTCTGCTGCCCCTTAGCATCTTGAGCGAATATTGTGTCTCTCTTTTTTAATATGGTGCCCTCTTTCTACTCCTGTCTTTCCATCTTTGTTTCACCTTGACCCCTTCCCTTCCTCAGTGCCAGAGAGGGAGAGGAGCAAGCATTCAACTTCAAGCAGGGACCTTTCTCTCGCCCGGTGGAGGGTAGAGGATCAGCCCTTCCTTCAAGTGTGTGTCTTCTCCCTCCCCTCCTCCCCCTCTCCCCCCCCCCCCCCATAGATGATGGGAAGATCTTCCACGGCAGTGGTGTGGGGGACCCCTTCGGGCCACGCTGTTACAAAGGGGACATTATGGGCTGTGGAATCATGTTCCCCCGGGACTACATTCTGGACAGTGAGGGTGAGTAGGTGGGGGTGGCTGACCAGGCTGGTCAGGCAGATGGTGGGGGCAGTACCATGGGAGCTCAGTTTCCTGGCCTTCTAGGTGACAGTGATGACAGTTGTGACACAGTGATCCTGTCCCCAACTGCCCGAGGCGTCCGGAATGTCCGGAATGTCATGTACCTGCACCAGGAGGGAGAAGAGGAAGAAGAGGAAGAGGAAGAAGAAGAAGATGGGGAAGAGATTGAGCAGGAGCATGAGGGCAAGAAGGTGGTGGTGAGTGGGGACAGGGTGGCGTTGGACTAGGGTTCTTGGGCCTGGGCAGGGGCTGGCATCATTGGGGAATAGGACCCCCAGCCAACGCAGGGAAGAGGGGAAGGCCTGGCCCTGGGCGTGTTCTGTTCTGAGGTGCTGGACTTTGCCCAGACTCTGGTGGGGAGCTGGTTTCCAGACGCCCCCTTGTGGTCACTTCCCACATCACCCTAAGTCTCTCCCCCCGAGGGCTTCTGAGAGTTGGCAGTGCTTGGGGTTCGGGCCTGTGTGGCTCTAGTAGCATCATCAGAAGAGGCTAGAGCCCACCTGCTCCACTCCTCTACATGCCTCCACCCCCAGGTTTTCTTCACTCGGAACGGCAAGATCATCGGGAAGAAGGATGCTGTTGTACCTTCTGGTGGCTTCTTCCCCACCATTGGAATGCTGAGCTGTGGGGAGAAAGTCAAAGTGGATCTGCATCCCTTGAGTGGCTAGGGGCTTCTTCCCTAGACCTGCCCCATCTCCTTTTCCTCGCCCTTTGCAGAACCGGGTGCCCAGTTCCTGCCTTCCCCAAGGATTTGCTTACCCAGCAGGCCCCCAGGGAGTTCATAGTCCCTCGGGTTCCCCCCAGATCAGGCCCCTGCCGAGCTCCTGTGTGCCCATGTTTCTGACCTGGTGCTACCTCGATCATCAGTCAGTCCTGGGCCCGAGTCCCTGGTTGGACAGAAACAGGCCCTAAGAATGGAATTGGTATATTGGTGGGTCTCGCTTGCTTTGGCTGGTGGACTCCCGCACCTTTTCTTTCCCCACCGGCCATAGGAGTGGAGAGGAGTGAGCACTCTGTCTCAGCTGCTATTTGGGCATGAGGCTTTGCAGGGGGTGGAGTAGAGACATCCCCCTCCTCTATTTATCACAGTATTTCCCGTTGCATCTCCCTTTTTTGTTCCCTGTCCTCATTGTGAACCAGTTGCTGCTGTTATCCCCCTGGCTGGGCTCGGGGGGCTCTGTTGGGCCTCTCTCTCCTTCCACTGACTGCTGTCCCAGGAAGACTACTCTAGGGTCTCTGTTCTTTCCCTTGAGAGCCCGCTTTCTCCTTCATTGCCTGCTTAGGCACCGTAGTCCCGCAGAGAATCTGAGTCTCTGGCTCCCCGCAACTGTACACACAGTCGGGTGCCTGTTACGTGTTGAATGGAGTGAGAGAGGGGCTGCCAAGTGAGGGGGCCTGGGGCCTCTGCTCCCATCCCCTCCTTGCCATCCTTGGGACACCTGTGGTACCCTTGTCCCTAGTTCCCTGGGATGCACGGTGAAGGCAAGACCCGGAGACGTGGTCGCAGGCGCAGAAGGTGGCTCGGCCCCTCACTCCCCTTCCCTGCTGCACCCGTGTCCCAGCTTGCTGCCCGTGCCAGTTGCCTGTTTTGCTTCAGTGTTTGATTCTAGCACTTACATACGTCCTCCCCTACCAAGCCCTCCTGTCTCCTGCCGCCACGACCCCTGACCCCCTTCCCATACAGTGACTTCTCCTGGGAGGAAGAGGGAGCGGGAGCTGTTAGCCTTGGTTTGCACAGAGTGGGTGGGCCTTGGGGAAAGGGGGTGAGCTGCTGTGTTGCTGGTGTCCCCCCTTTGGCCCTCCACTACGATGTATGAAATGTATGTACAGCCCAGAGATGTTTATACGGCCAATAAAGATGGAGTTTCTGTATTTATCAGGATGGCCTGGACAAGGGAATCCTTTCCAGTCCGTAGGGCCGGGGCCAGGGCTAGAGTTGGGGACTGCTGAGGGGGACTTGGACCCATGTGAGGCCAAGGGTGGGGATTGTGTACATTTCGTGGACCTGGGATGCCCCCAAGAAGCCCCCAAGTGCCCCGAGGAGATGCTTTGACCTTCCCATGAATAAGGTACAACTCCAATTCTGAGTAAATGTTATAGAATTTCTTTATTAGACAAAAATAGACTCTTTCCCCCCCCTTTTCATGTGATCCCACTCTGATCTCTCTGCTCAGAGGGGGAGGCGGAGGAGGGCGTGCCTTGCTCCCCACACCTCTTCCCCCTCTCCCTGCCAGGCTGGGACCTGCAGCTGGGTGGAGCTGGCAGGCCCGCTTTCCCCTCTGGGCTGATGTTCTCTTCTCGTGCAGGTGGGGCTGTCCAGATCCCCTCCAGGGCTCAACCGCTCATGCCTCCTCACCCTTCACACACCCATCTCTGCCATCTGCTCACGTGCAAGGTCATCTCACAGGCCCATCCACTTGGCTTAGCAGGCTGGGGGCAGGGAAGGAGAGCAGTGTCCCAGGCTGATGCCCACTCCCCATTCCTAAGGGAGGGGCTGGCTCCTGGGTCTCCCCGGCCCAGGCCAGGGGAAGTGAGGACTGTGGGGTGCTGAGAGGTGCGCGGTGTTGAAGTGGGCTCTGAGCTTGTGGCCTTCCTTCACTTTCTCTGACCCAGTAGGACTTTGGTGATGAAGGTGACAATGGCGCCAGCAGGCTGATCTGGGTCAAGCTCTGCAAAGAGGTGACACACGTTCTCCCAGGGACTTCCCGGCTTCTTGGCCACGAAACCAAAGATCCTAGGGGCACAGAGGCAGTGTGGGGAGGGGGCTCAGCATGCCTTCCACAAAGGACTGCAAAGCCAGGGGTGGGGAGGAAGGCAGCGCCTCTGTCCCAGGGAGGGAAGAGATGCACCCGTGGGGAGGCTTACTTGGAGGTGGTCCCGTCGGGGTTGGTCCATCTGCAGAAAAAGAAGAACCGTGACGGAATGCACCCAGGGTCTGGCTACCGGAGGAGGAGGGCTGGGGCAGGGGACTTTCTGGTCTGGGGGAACCTGACGGGAGCGTGGAGTTATGGGAGCAAAGAAAGGGTCGAGAGGGAGGCTCACCTCCGGTCCTGAGGATCAGTGCTGCAGAAGGTGATGCTGTTCACTGGATAATGGCGGCGAAAGAAGAGCCTGCAAGGAGGATCGTGGGGAAAGTCACAACCGGAACCGGGGGTCCCTAGGGTCCCCCAGGGGCTGGGCGCACACACTCACTTCCTTTGGTTGTCCGTCAGCGTAATGCCCTGGGCTGAGACCTTGAAGTGCACGATGGCTGGGGTTGGCCGGGGGCTGCAGCTCAGAGCTGCAGAGCTGGCCCGGGCCACCGCTTGGGGGCCCGTCAGTGACTCTGTCTCCACTGAGGTCAGGTAGAGCACGCTGCAGGCTATGAGGGCAAGAGAGGGCTGGAGGAGAGCGCCGGCTCTGCCAGCACCCAGGTCTGTCTTCCCCTATCGCCCCCCACCGCCAGCTCTTTCTTGCGCCTTCCCCAGCTAGCGCTGCTCAAAATTCGTTAGAATCCAGGTCACTTGTTAAAAAGGCAGATTCTGCGACTCTGCCAGATCTACAGTCGGAAATGCTCGAAAGAGGCCTGACAATCTGCATTCTAACAAGCCTCCCTCCAAAGATTTTCATGTTCATGAATTTGAGGTCCTAGACTGAGGACCCCCTTTCCCACCCCCACTGCAAATATAGGGGCCCACCCACCTCAGGGCCTTTCAGTGCCCCGTGCCTGCACACGTAGGACCCCACTTTGCACCCAGGGAGAGAAGGGAGGGAGAGGTCCTACCGGCACCCTGACGTAGGAGGTCGGCTGCTGTGCTCATGTTGGCCGGCACTGGGGTCTCTGGAGTCTCCTCTAGAGGATCTGGGGGCAATGAGGGCCAACAGGGAAGGTCAGCAGGGAGTCACGTTCCCTAGGAGCTGGAGAACTCTGTTGTCCCAAGGGAAGGCAGGCTGGGAGCCAGGACCTGGGGACGCTGCCTTGGGCTGCAGCGGGTGAGGAGAGGCGGGAGGGCAGATCACAAGCACCCACCTTTGCTGGGGATGCGCAGGCAGCAGGGCAGGGACAGTGGGGAGATGGAGTGCTGGGACACCAGGGCCGACAGGCTGCCTGCAGGGGGAGGTGACAGAAGCCCTGAGGTGCCCACAGGTATCCCCCCCTCCCCAGCTCTCCCTCCACCCTCCTGAGACCCCCTTGGCCCCTGTGCCTCACCAAAGTAGGGCTCACTGGGACAGCCTTTGATCTTCACCCCTTTGGGCCCAGTCTCAATGAGAAAATGACGGACCAGCTGTTCCAAGGGGTCCCCTGAGGGGAGGGGAGGAGGCCGGGTGGAGAGGAGAGAAGAAATAGACTTTATCAGATTCCAGATTCCAGTTTTCTCCTGTGCTGGGATTCTTTCCAGCGCCGGAGAGGTCACTTCCTGCCTCTCCCCACCAAGAAGTGGCATGGCCTACCCTGCCTTGTCTTGTCTCTGGTGCCTCCCCCCCCACTCCACTCCCCTTCTCCCCCGTGTGGGCATTCTTTACCTTTCCAGGGTTGGGCGCTGGGTGGAGGTGTGGCCACTTTGAGGGCCAGCCCGTAGGCTCCTTGGAATGAATGACTGTCCCTGATCAGGAAGGCCCCAGGGTCCTTGTCCTTCAGCAGAGCAATGGCTGGGGGGAGGTGGGAGAAGTTTTCACAGTGGTGGATTGAGCCCCAAGTAGCCCCTCTCTACCTCTGCTACCCAAGCTCCCTAGGCCTTTCACCCTAACAGCTGTGGTGTTTTGGGGCACCTGGGGATGGAACTTCAGAGTTAAAAGGGTATTGACAGTGTTGAGTTGAAACCTCCGTGGGCCCAGAGCCCAGAACCACCTGCTAGTGAGAGACTGCCTGGGGTAAACCTGCTGAGACAGGGAGGAGGCACTAAGGGTGTTAACTGGAAGGATGGGTTCTTAAGCCAAGACAGAGCCCCAGAGGGGCTATAAAACGGGAGGGGTGGGGCAGGCTGCCTTCTCACCTTGGTCACGGGACAGGTGTGGTTTGTACCAGAACTTGGATGTATCCTGGACGAACTTGACATTGCTCTGGCTCTCTTGCATAGGGGGCTCTAGGACAGGGAGGGACCGAGCTTGGCCCAGTGCTTCCCAGTGCCCGTGCCATGCCCCTCCTTGGCAGACAGGGTTCTCCCAAGGGGGCCCCACCCTCCCCAAGGCCTTTATACCTGGGGGTTGGGGGACATTATCCGGGAGCAGAGGTGCAAAGGTGACATGGTGACTGGTGCCTCTGGCTGGTGGTGATGCCTGCTCTGGGCCCCAGGGTCCTGGCTGTTGCCCAGGTCCCAGCAAATGGCGTTTCTCGGGAAGTGGGGGCTGGGTGGGGCCGTTGACATCATAGGATGCAGCCAGGGGGAAGGCAGGCGTGGGTGAGCTCTGAGGCGGCTCTGGGCTGGCCACAAGCCAGGGCATCTGGGTAGGCACAGGGGTGAGGGGGGACCCATCCGGGCTATCTGGAGGGTCTCGAAGTCCCTGCCAGGGGGCATGGCGGAGGCCAGGCAGTGTGGTGGGCACAGGGCCCCTCGGACTGGCGCTGTCTGAGCGGCTCCCCGGGCTCTTCTCCTGAGGCCAGTCCTTGGGTGAGCTGGGCGGGGAGGTGGGGGAGAAGGGGCCAGGGGCTGGAAGCTCAAGCCCGCTTCTCGCTGGCAGCTCGGGAGCCTTTTCAGCGCTTCCCTGGGGAACGGACGGCAAAGCCTCGCCAGGACTTAGTCTCTGAGTGGGCACCAAGGTGGGGGACGTGGTGTCCTGCCGTCGGGTGCTGCAGTTTGGGAGGGCGGGCAGGTGGTCAGTACATTGGTAGGGCTGCGGAGCCCCCGTGTGAGCTGCCCCCACCCCCAGCTTCAGTGCCTGAACAGCCCCGGCCCCTCTGTATACCTTTCCTTGCCCTGGACTGGGCTGCTGGTGTGCAGGGGCGTGGAGGGACCAGACAGCTCAGAAGAGGCACTGCACTGAGCATCACAGGGAGACCGAGGCAGGGTGCTGTGCCCGCTGGGGCCCTCCCTCCAGGATGCTGGCTCAGGTGATTCTGTAGGGAAGGTGGGAGAAGGGGCCGTGAGCCGGAAAAGTCCCTTTTGTCTGGCTTAGCTCTTTCTCATTCTGCACCTTCCCCCACCTTCCATCTTCCAGAACCCTCCTCTTCCCCGGGCACTCCCCACCCCAATGCCCTCACCTGCAGATGCCAAGGCTCCTGCGGGGGCCAGGTGCCCAGGCATGGGGTACCTGTCCCCTCCCTCCTCTGCAGGGATCTCGTAGCTCAGCTTCCTGGATTGTGGGTAGGGCGGGCTGCCCGGGGAAATGGAGCCAGCCCGTGGGGAGTGGGCACCGGAACTGGAATACCCTCTGCCCTCACCTGAAGAGCCACAGCTATGAGGCACCCGGCCATATGCTGGGCAGTAACTGGGAACGGCTCCTCCATAGCCATATGTCACCAGGGCAGGATACCCTGGATGCCCATACCTGCCTTCAGGGCACAGGGCGTAGGAGCAGCCCTCATGCCCTTCCTCGCCTGCCTTGGGTGGCTTCAGGCAGCTGTAGTCGGGCATCGGGGTGTGGTGATGCCCGCAGGCAGGCACCAGCAGGGGCAGTGGGTGCCCGGACCGCACCGGGTGCAGGAGAGCCTTGCCAGCCTCGCCCGCCCACCCCTCTCCAGCCTCCCTCTCCAGCCTCAGCCCATATAGGGCTGCAGTGGGCAGCGCCAGCTTCTCCTCACAGGCGGGGCAGGAGCACAGGGCAGGCATCCCAGGGTCCTCCACGATCACCACCTCCCGGTAGCCTGGGGAACGGTAGCCGAAGTCCCCGTTGGCTGGTTTCCCCAGCTCAGGGGGGTAGGGATACGGCCCCTCAGACAGGGATCGGCAGAGGCGCCTCTTCTCCACAGAGGCCTCGGCGTAGCCCTGGGGGTGCCCCTCGTAGCCCCCATAGGCCAGCCGCCGCCTGTCCAGGGTTCCCTCTGGCCGGTAGTAGCCCCCATTGGGGACCCCGCAGGGCTCCCGGTAGCCCTGGCGGCAGGAGCAGTGGCGGCTGAGGCTGGGTCTGTGGCCTGAATACACTCCGAGGTGGGGGCCTCCGCCCACGGGCGGCTGCTCTTCGTCATCCAGGATGGCCGTCTCGCGCCCGGCTCCCCGGCCCCCACCGGCCACTCCACAGCCTCCCAGGAGGCGGTCTAGCTCCTGTCGTTCCGCAGCCGTTGGGGGTGGCCGGCCAGGGGACTCGGCAGCCGGCTCCGTGGTCAGTGTGGACGAATGGCCGGAGTCGCTGCTGACAGAGAGCATGGGGGGTGGAGGTGGCTCTGGAGAGGGCGCCGGTGGGCTCTGGCGGGGGGCCCGCTGCACCTGGGCGTAAGGACTGCCATCCAGGGGTCCCCGGGTGTGTGTCGGGGAGCCTGAGTGGGGACAGGACCAGGGAGGGAGGGCAAGCAGGAAGAAAGGAGAGAGAGGGAGTCAAAGAGAGGGAACAGTGCAGGGGACTCCACTTCAGGGGTGTCCCTCGGGAGGGGGATCTGCCTGGGAGGAAGGAGTGTGCCCCTCAAACCTCCACCTCCCACCGCCCCTGGGCCTGCCCCACACACCGTCCACGCTGTCCTCGTGGTGCTGATTGAAGTTCTCGTAGGAGTCCCAGCGCACGGCAGGCTCTGCCGTGTTGTAGTCAACAGAGACCGAGGGGTCGTTCCGTGGGGTGTTGCCTGTGGAACGGGCCGCCCAGGTGTTGAGAAAACGGACAGACAGCCTTTAGCCCTGACCCAAGGCTTGGCTCTTACCTTTGATCTTTTCAGGGCTGGAGGAGAAGACGAACTCCACCGAGGCTTGGAAGGGGAACCTCTCATCTGCGGGGAGTGGCCGTGAGGAGCCGGGCCCCTGCCCACCCTCACCTGGGCTCCAGCCCCCACATCCGTCTCCAACTCACCAGCCCAGGCCTCGTCCAGCTGGTCCTTGGGGAAGGTGAGCCGTGGTCCGTGGATGGTGCATGTGTGGAACTGGACTCGGAACACGAGGGTCCGGTCTGTCCCCCGGCCACCCTTGTGATAGCAGGTCACCTGGATGAGGGAAGGGAGACTAGGGGTCAGGCCCTCCTGTCCACTTGCGTCTCCTCTGTGCTTCCACCCTGGGGACTGTCTGGCCGCAGCGCTGCCTGGGGCCTCAACCTCAAGGTGGCCCCTCCCCCATCTAGGGGACTAGCTTTCCACCCTCCAATCTGCCTTGAATTGATGAGTCCCCAGAGACTGTGCAGCAGGCAGGATACACCACCACCCCTTGCACCCCTGCCCCTTCCCAGGATGGTCCCCTCACCATGACATCGCCTTTGAGGAGGAGGGCTGGCTCCAGGCTGATGCAGAGCTGTTGCGGCCCAGGGCCTGCAATGTGACTGAGGAAGGAAGGAAGAGGCACAGGCTGAGTCAGAGGCACTCGGGCTGGGGTGGGGAGCTATGAAGAGTCAGGAGGGACTTGGGAGATTGGAGTCCGAGCCCTGAGCCAGAGACCTTTAGCCTGAACATCAGCCTCTCCATCTGTAAAATGGATTCCATGATGGCCAACGTTTTTAGGTGCAGTGGCAGGAACCGGAGGACCCTGTGTCTGGGGAGGCTGGAGGAACAGGAATGCGGGGAGCAGGGGCCTGGGAAGAGAGCACTCACTAGATTCCAGATGTGTAGACAAGCTGCATGGACTGGTAGATCTTGAGGAAGGGCTGGAAGCCTGGAGGGACAGGAAGGAGAAGGCATGTGGGGCTTGCTGAATGGAGGGGGTGGGGACGGCCCTCCTTGTGGAGCACACCCCAGGCAGACTCACCTGTGCCAGGTTCAAAGGCTGGCAGCACGGGCACAAGCACATAGTGCAGGAAGAGAGGGCTGCTGTTCATTCTGATGGAGCCGGACAGGAGGCCGCTGAAGTAGCTGATATATCTGGCAGGGGGTGTGTCAGAACATAAGCCCCTTCCTCTGGAGGCCCCTTTGTACCATTTCAGCTATGCTCACCACCACCCGCCTCCCCCCCACTTGGAAAGCCTGCCCTTCTTAGCACTTTCCTCACATCTTCCAGCTCACGAGAAAGTTCTTCCTTGCATCTAACCTCAATCCTTCTTGCTGTCCCAAAGGTTTGTACTTGCTGGCCCCTCTGGCTAGAATGCTCTTCCCCCAGATCTCTGCTTCCCGTCACAGAGATGGGTTCTGACTGTCCTGCAAGTCTCTCTTTACCACAAGCTCCATGAGAGCAAGGACCGTGTTTGTTCTGAATTCTCAGCACCTGACAGTTCCTGGTACACAGAAGGCGCTCCATTAAGGTATGCTGTATGAGTGAGAGAATCTCGGCCTTGGCAGCCATGGAGGGAGCCTGCTCCTCCAACCCATCCCTACCCAGGCTGCTCACCGGCGCTGGGAGGGCTGCAGCTCCGCGGCCACCTTGTCCTCACAGAACTTCCTCATGGTAAGCGTAGCCAATGCCTGGTCCGCCCTGGGGACAGCAGGACCAGCGTGGGGGATTAGGGGCTGGTATCCAAGCTGGCCTCTCAACCCTAAGCCCCAGGATAGGGAGGAGATGTGTGATCCCCCCCAAGGCTAGAGGAAGCCCAGAGTGGTGGTGAAGAGGACTAGAAACCCCACAGACAGTCACTTTACTAGTTGTTGGGCCTCAGGCAAGTGCTCCCTGAGTTTTAGTTTCCTCCTCTGTAAAATGGGGAAATAAGACCATGCTATAGGTTGGGTTTTTGGCTCCCCAAAAGATATGTACCTCTGAATGTGATCTTATTTGGAAATAGGGTCGCTGCAGATGGAATTAGTTAAGATGTTATACTGGAGGAGGAATGAGCCCTTAATCCAATATGATTGGTGTCCTTAGAAGGAGAGAAGAGACAGACAGACAGACACACACACAGGAAGAAAGCCATGTGACGACCAAGGCAGAGAGTGGAGTGACGCAGCTGCAGGCTAAGGAACACCAGGGACTGCTGGTCACCACCAGAAGCTAGAAAGAGGCAAGGCAGGGCTCTACCCAGAGTCTCCACGGGAGTGCAGAGCTGCTGACACTTCGATTTTAGACTCCCAGCCTCCAGAGCGGAGACAACACATTTATGTTGTCTCTAGCCACTTAGTTTGTGATACTTTGTTACAGCAGCCCTAGGAAACTGACAAAAATCCTCTGCTGGGAATGGTGGAGGAGGTACAAGCGAGAAAAAGGAGGTGGAAAGGCCAAGTTTATGGTAAATGGCTCTCCCAACACAGAGGCGGGCTTCAGGGAGAAGGGATCATCTCGGCCAACTGGGGGAGGCAGGTCACTGGGGAGGGGCCAGTCAGGGGTCAGGGAGTCTCACCCTGCAGAGATCTTGCTGTAGTGCATGTAGGCAGAGACGATGACCCCGAGCTTGCCCTTGCTCCCCTGAGGGTAGAAAGATAGGGATGCAGGGCCTGCTGAGGCCTCAAGCTGAGGTCACCCCGGCCCTGTGAACCCCAGGTCCCAGCTCACCTTGCAGTACAGTACAACCACGTGCTGTGGGTCAGCACTGAGCCACGTCTCCATGGCTTTGCAGATGGAACACAGCTTGTCCAGGGGGGGCGCATGCAGCTCAGGCCAACCGAAGTCCTGGACCTGGGGGGGGCGCAGGGGTACAACTGAGGGTGGGGGCCACAAGCAAAGAGACATGGGTGGGGATGGAAAAGGGACCAGGTGTAGGGGTCGGTGGGGGCCAACCAAAGTCAAGAGACTGTTGGTTGTCCACGACAGGCTCAACACTTTCCTCATGGGTACAATGGGGTTGATACCCGCTGCACCATGCTTTGGAGTGTCTCAAGTAAGAAGTCACCTGGGAAGGTGCCAACTGCTACTATTAATAAGGAGGAGCTGGGGGCTTGTTGGGGTGGGAGTTGAGTTTAATGGCTTTAATCCCCTCCTACCTTGGGGTTTAGGCGGGTCAGGTCATGTCTTTTCTCTGAAAGGTTGAAGAGCTGCAAGTAAAGAGGGCACTTTAGACGGAAGTGACCTTGGGCAGCGGGTGGCGAGGCGCGGTCCCCTGCTGCGACCCTAAGCAGTCTTTCTCCCAAACGAGGACGGCGCTAAGGCCCGGCCTAGCTACGACCGCCCAGCGGGGGCGTTCCCTATCGGCTCCGGCGGCCCCCGAGGCCCCGCCCCCTAGGCCCGCGCCTCCGCGAGTTTGTCGTCAGGCAGCAGCTCCGCCCATCTGGGCCTCCCAGTCCTCTCATTGGCTGACTGCGGAAGGCCCCGCCCTCACCAGGTACTTGTCGCGGTGCTTGGATTGCAGCACGTGAGCCAGCTCGCGCAGGTGTCCCCGGTGTCGCTGCTCGTCGGGCCGCGCGGGGAAGGCGGCAGCCAGGATCCGCTCCGTCACGTAAGTGAGGTCCAAGTCCCAGCGGCGCTCCATAAGCGGGTCCAGGCTGAAGCTCCTGGGGAGGGGGCAAAGCCTGCGTCAGGCACGAGGGCGAGGCTCCGGGGGCAGATGGGAGGGGAGGGCGAGGCCTCGGGGTCCCGAGGGTAGGTGGGGCCGCTCGGGGGCGGGGTGGGGGGGCTGCCTAGGAGAGCTTTGCTGGGGGGGGGGGTGCGGTGCGGCGCTGCGCCGGGTTGAGGTATGGGACCACCCCGGCGCCCTCACTTACCTGGGCAGAGTGTTGCGCTGCTTTGAGTGGTTTAGAGACTTGGTGGATCCCTGGTGGACGAGATGAGACGGTGCACATCTCTTTGGGTGCCCCCCACTCTAGGCTCCCCGCTCCAGAGTCCCGTGAACTTTCGTAAGATACCTGGGTCCGTACTCCCAGAGCTACCTGCTTCCGCCCCCTCCGCCAGCATCACTTACCAGGTGCTCTATGCGCCTCACGGGGGCCGTGTTTCTCCGCTAGAGGGAGACGGAGGAGGAAAAGGGGGCGGTTAGGGCGGGGGTAGGGACCAGTCTGCGCCTGGGGATGGTGGAAAAGGCACGCCGGGCTTCCTGTGGGGGCTGCACCGGGCCAAGGGAGAGGAGTCCTAACCCCCAGCAGGGCCAAGGGCAAGAAGATCAGAGGGCTCATTTTTTTCCTGTCCCTCAGGATGACCGGCACCCACAGCAGTCCATTCAAGCTAACCTCCTGGGGGCCCTCTCTGTGGCCACCAGACCTTTGGACACCTCAGCCAGGTTCCTTGCCACTCCCACCCCATCTCAGAGCACACTCACCAGCTCCGCCGGAGGCAAAGCCTGACAGGACGAAGTCACCTGGAAGGAGACCCGAGTGAGGGGCTGAGCTCCTGCTGAAATGGGGTCTCCTGGGCTTGACGATGGGGCTACCCCTCAGCTTCAGCAAGAAGGTGGAGGGGCTGTCAGCAGATGGGCACACACTCCAGCTGAGGTTCCTCTATTTAAGGGAGCCTCCCCTCTGGCCTCTCTGGTCCCCCACCCCTAGGCCCCCCACTTGTTGCTCTTGGCTCCCAGCCCCCTGCCCACACAGACCCCCATTCATCCAGCTGCGGGGCAGGAGTTATATATAGAGCCATGTAGGCAGGCCATGGCCAGGGACGGACACTGGCCTCTTTCACCGGGAGACCCCGCCCCTGGGCACACAGCTCCCCCAGGCCAACTCCAAGGCCCTGGGACCCCCCGCACTGCAGGAGGAGGACGAGGGAACCTCCTCAGAGATGGGGCTGCCTCAGGTCCCCAGTGGACAGTGGTGCTATCTACAGCTTGTACCTTCCGCCCGGCCTTTCCAGGGCCCAGGACGAGACCCACCCAGGCATCCTGAGGACCCTTCCCCAGAGGGAAGGCACAGCCCATCCGGCTACCCAGTCTTTGAAATCCTGCTCCCCCACCCACCCACCCCACCCTTCCTCGTCCTCATTCTCCTCCTCTTCCCCACCCCCATCCTCTCGCCAGCTGCAGCCTGGGCACAGCACCAAGACAAACCCTGTCTCCTGTCCACCCGCCTGGGCCAGCCCTCCAGGGGGTGGAGTAGGGTGGTTCTTAAAGGGCCCAGTACAGCACCCTCTCCCACTCCGGCAGGGGTTCCCCATGATGAGAGGGGCTGCGGTTGATGCCGATGTGGCTGGAGAAGCCTGTTTCAGAGGAAGAGACTCTAGTCCTCCTCCCCCAGTCAAGTACCCACCTTTGCTTCACATTTTCTGTGTGTTGCCACCTTGCAAACTAGAGAGGGATGGTGGGGAGAAGAGAGGGGTTAGCAGGCACATACTGGGGTAGCCCTCCCCCTCTCCCCAGGCCCTGGAACCAGATCCTGGGATTTCCAAGACTGTTGAGATGGAATGGGGGAGCAGGGGCAGAGTTCAAGGGAAGTGTCAGGCAGCGGGGTAGTACGCTCAGGCCAGGGAGGGAGGGGGCAAGGGCTAATGTTCCAGGGTGACTGGGGGTGAGGGGGGAGGGAGGGAAGTCCCCATCACAGGTCCACTGGGGAGGCAGTGGAGAGGACTGGGTCTCCTGGGTTGGGGCGGGAGTGTCCGTCATGGGGACAAGGGCTGTTTGGAGGGGAGGCAGCTCCCCGTGACGGACACCCTCTTGGTTCCCATGCTGTCCAGGGGGCAGCATGCACATTACGGTTTGAACTCTTTGTGAGTCTACCCGCTGGAGTTGTGCACACAATGGTGCTGGGTTAGAGGCTCTCAGGGTCACAGGACAGGCACCTCACCTCTGCATGAGACGCCAGTTCCATCGATGGTCACCTTACACACTGCACAGACTGGTGGTTTCTTCCGGAAGACCTTCTCCCGGAAGCTGTGTGGCTCGGCTTTCCTAGGCTAGGGACGGAAGGACACACAGGCAGAGGTGTCAGTTCTCAGTGGACCCATCTCTGGGACTAGCTGGGGTCTTAGCACTACCCTGGTTTCTTTCTCCTCCATCCTGATAAAGCCCCTAAACTCCTAAGACACACTTGGTCACAGCTGTTTCTTGGCTTTTATGGGGCCTGTCCTTGATGGTATGTGGAATCTGCCCCCTTGCATCACCCCAGACGGGTCACCTCCTCTCTGAGGGTCACTCGGGACCCTCGTATGGTGTGTGAAACCCTCGCAGTCACTGCCACACCAGGTGCTAGAGCTTTCCTCCTGATCTGGGAGGTGGGGGGGTGCTCTCTGACTTTCTTCTATGAGGGTTCTCCATTTCTCCTCCCATTTTGCCTTCCCCAGATGGAGGTCCCTGTGGAGAGTGAGCAGGAGGGGGTCCAGAAATGAACGTAGAATGTCAGTCACGCAGCACCCAGACTGACCTGGCGGGGAGTGGCCTGAGCCAGTCCTACTCCCCTGGCTCCCGCTGTCCCCGTGCTCCAGACAGCTGACATGCCCTCCTCCCCCTACTGTCAGAACAACATGTTTACTCATTGTGCATTGAGGCGGCAGGCAGCAATTGTGTAAGGAGGGGGTGGTAATGCTGGAGAGACAGGCAGACAGAGGCACGACATTGGGGAAAATGTTCAGCTGCCTTGCTACTTCTGGATGTAGTGAGCACCCTGTCACTTGAGGTTCAAGTGGGATTCCAGCATGGAATGGGGGAAGGGGTGGGCTAGATGCCCTCTTGGGCCTCTCCCCACCCAGAGTGCAGTGAGGCAGGGATGCCCCGTTATGGCCCTCATCCCCCTCCCTCCACTGTGGGTTCACTCCACTCATCTTCTGTCCATATGCCTCCTCTCCCTTCTACCCATTTTTCTCTTCCCTCAAGTGTTCAAGCTCCCCCCCCCCCCATAATATTATCTCATGTTGCCCTGAGCTGCTTCTTTTGGGGTATGGCTGATAAAATATGGGGAAATGGAGTCATAGGCATCCAGGCCCCCCATCCTGGGGACCCAGGCAGCACTTTTGGTCTCTTGGCTGTCCCCCAAGAACCTGGATTAAACCCAACCTGAACTCTTATGGGCCAGCCTTGCTGGACCCGTTAGGAAACTCGGGTGCATTCTGACATTAACGGCATGCACTGATGATGTCAGGGGAAAGTCCCAGTGTCTAAAGCACTTCTGAGACCTGGCCACCCCTCTCCCTTCGCCACCTCCACCCCATTTCTCCCAAACTTCTGAGCTCAGGGAAGGGGCCTGATCTCGGCCCTGCCCTGGGGCTCCCCGGTAGTACCTGGAAAAGTCCTACAATGAAGTATACCTGAATGCAGGTTTAGGGGGCCAGGATCCCCAGGGTTGGCCTGAATTAGAGCAGGGAAGTTGGAGGAGGGAAAGTGAACACCAGGTTCTGCTTTAATCCAAACTTCTGCTGCTCACACCACAGCTCTGGCTATTCCAAAGGGGCATAGTAGTGAGGGGATTCGGGGCAAGGGGAAAAGGTTCTGGCCTGAGTCCTGGTCCCCTCCCCCACTGCCCACCCCTCCACCCCTGCCCCTCCTCTGCCCAGCCAGCGGGCACTCCTACCCTGCTGGTGGCCCGGCTGCTGTCCCTCCTCCCCAGGGCTCTGAGCAGCCTCTCCACGGGGCCGCTGGACTTCATGATGTCCGGGCGGCTGGCTGGGGTGCCGACTGCGGGCCTGAACAATGCTGGGGCCCGGCCCGGGGCTTCCTGGAAGCGGCCTGGCGGAGGCAGCCGCTTCCCCTGGGTGGAGGGTAGGCTGTCTGGCTGGTGTGAGGAGAAGCCCGGCCCTGGAAGTGGAGGGGAGTGCAGGCGGGAAAGGGGCAGGTCGCTGCTCCAGGAAGTGGGGGGGGGGGGGAGGGAGGATGTGGGGGAGGCCAGGAGATCAGATTCCCAGGATCTACCCTGCTGGGAGTGTCAGCCCAGGATCTTTTGCCCCCCAGCCCCTTGCTGTGGAGCTGCCCCTTGCCCGGGGGATCCACCCTATCCAGGGATGAACAAGGATCCTGAGATCCAGCCCCCAGTGGAGTGGGGTGGGGGCAGGGTGGGAATTTAGGTCTCCTGCAGGGCTCAAGGGCCAGTGGGGAACACTGTGTCCCAGGCCAGGCCAGTCTCCCAGCCTGAACTCTCAGGTTCTCAGGGGACTTCTGGTGGGGAGGAAGGGGGAGCTGGGAATCACTACCCCAGCCAGCTCAGAATCGGGGTGCATCCTGAGGGGCCGGGGAAAATAGGACTGAGAGCCAGCTTCCTGCCTCAGTTTCACTGGTTGTGAAGTATAGGAAAAGGAAAGCATTCACTGCTTCTCTCCTGCCGCCCCCATACGCACTGGAAGGCCTGCTTCCAGCCACAAGATTATTCTGCCCACAGGAGTGAGCCATTCTCCTGCTCCAGCCCAAGGCATTTGAGGCTCTTCTCCTGAGAGCACCCCACCCGCTCTGCTCCTGACAGTCATCCCCTCTGTTCCCCCATTCCATGGCTTGTTCGTGCTAGACCTCCCAGTCCCTAGCCCCTCTTTCCAGCCCTGCTGTGTAGGCCCTTCACCCAGACCCTAGGGCTGGGCCCTAAGCCCCCTGCCCCCCAAAGCCTGAGTACTACCTTCATGGCTCTCCTAGCTCTGCTCTCCTTCCTCAGCAGCTGTCCCAGGTCCTAAGGACTGGACAGGCCCCCCCCCCCCCCCCCCCCCCCCCCCCCCCCCCCCCCCCCCGCCCCACCTCCCAACACATACTCCACCCCCCTCTGTGGGCCTCCTACCTCCCTCCTGGGAACATGGCCAACTTCCTGTCCCAAGAGTCAAGGGAAGGAGGTGGACTGGAGCCTTGGAAGTGGGGGGTGGGGGGGGCAGTAATCTTCCAAAAATAAATGGGGTTAAGGGCCAGGGGTCCTCAGCCCCAAGCCTTGGACAGCAGCCCTTTGACCGGCTGGAGCTGTCACTTGAAAGAACGCGCAAATATGCCTCCCCTCATTTGCATGGTATTTACTGAATGTACCGGTGCTCAGCCTTCTCCCACTTGGTCCTTAGACCTCCCTCTCCCTCCTTCAGGCCCAAGGGACTGGTCTAATCCTGCCTTCTCTGGGATGAGCCCCCTTAGGAGAGCCCACTCAGGACACTTCTTTGGACTTGCCTGGCATGGGCCTGGCCTGAGGCTTTGCCCTTGAAGATTTAATTCTCCTTCCAAGTCAGGAAGTCTGTCCCCGGGGTACCTTGGCCAGAGGGAGGTATCTCCGTGGCCAGGCTTGGGCCCCTAGCGTGTAACTGGAGAGGGGGCACTGGCTCTGCAACCCACCCCTATCCCACCAACCCTGGCTGGGTCCCAGGACATTCCAGGCCCCTGGCCAGTGTGGGCAACTGGGCCTGGCCTGGTCCAGTTCAGAGCCTTGCTGTAGGAGAAGCACTATGGTGGGTGTGTGGGTTGGGGTGCCTTTTCTGTGCCTCTTCATGCCCCTTCAGCATGCTTCTTTCTACACCTGCTGCCTCCACAGGGGCTGAAAAGTCCCCTCACCTGGTAGTTCCTTCGTGGGGGACTCATTAACCCGTGTTGGGTGGCCAGGGAAGAATGCCTTTGAGTCTCTCCCCACTCTGTGGGGGGCACCTCTGTAGTGAGATGGAGAGGGGGGAAACAGGGTTGAGAGGAAAAGGCACTCACCAGGGCAGGGCTGGGAAGGCATGGCCAGACCCCGGTAGGACCCTCACCCTACTCCTGCCTGGAACATTCCAGAGCCTGTCAGTCTCTCCCCCAGCCTGGCCCCCTCTCACTCCGAAGCCTTGGGTTTGTTTGGAGAAACCCCTCCACCCACACTCCCCCTTCCTGGAAAATAGCTGTGGTTGGATGAGAGGCTGGGAGCCCAGCCGCGGAGGAGGGGTGAGGCCCGGAGAAGGAGAGAGGGAGAGGCGGGATATATGAGTGTGCCCTGAGGGATCTAGAGAATTGAGGGGAGAAGCAGAAGGGGGGCGGACGAGTGGGGCTGGAAAATTGAAATGGGCCTCAGTGTCCCAGAAGTGAAGTAGAAAAAGAAAACCCTCGCGACGCACGTTCCCGGGGCCGGGCCGGCAGTTCCCACCCGGGTCCGGGGCCCCGCGTGTGGGGGCAACGTGCGCCCCGTGGCGGCGAGTGCGCCGGAGACGCGCGAGGGCGGGACGGCCGTGTGACCGCGGGCCCTGCCCCGCCCCCTGCTCCCTTTCCCGGCTTCCCGCGGCCCCCGGCCCCGGCCCCAGCCCCAGTCCCCCACCGCCCCCCACCCCGGCGGCCGCCCCGCGCCCCAGAGCCTCCGGGCGGCCCCGCGCCCCCTGGCGACCGGCCCCGGCCCCGCCCGGCCGCCGTGACGCACAGGCCGCCGCCCTCCCGCCCCGCGCCGCGCGGCCACTCACCTGCGGGGGGCGCCCGGCGGGGCGGGGGCGCGCCGGGGCGGGGCAGCAGCAGGGGGAGCCCCCGGACCGGCCCATCCTGCCGGGCCCGCGCCGAGCGGCCGCGGAGGAGGCGGAGGAGGCGGGAGCGGGCGCCGCGCTCGCCCGGGCTCCCTCCTGCGCCCGCCGCGCCCCGCGCCCCGCGCCCGCCCTCGCTCCCTCCCGCGCTGCTCTCCTCCCTCCTTCCCGGCTCCAATCCCCACGTTCCCCCGCTCCCCGCCCCTCGGCCTCCTCCTTCTCCCTCTCGTCGTCCCCACCTTCTCCTGCGGGCCCACGCTCCCCGGGGCGAGGAGGGACGCGGAGACTGGCGGAGGGGCGCTCGGGGACAGGAAGAGACCGGGATGGGGAGAGTGTGAGGAGGCGGACGCGCAGGACGCAGAGCCGAGAAACTCTCCGAGCCCCGGGGAGACTAGCCGGCAGGACACAGCAAGAAGCAAAACAAAACACAGGAACCAGACAGACGTAGAAGAAAAGCGGCCATGGGTCCAGAAGGCGTTAGAAACAGCCTCTCATCCGCCCCCTCCGCGGGGAGTATTTGGGATTGAGCCTGACCCCAAAGTCAGGACCCACCTACTCAAGGGGCGCCAGATTCAGACAAAGATACCTGCTGCCCCCTGTGTCCCCAGTCGCTGGACACCCTTCCCTAGTCCTCTGCCACAGGGGAGACGTCTAGGCCACCTATTGTCTCCAAAGGACTCGAAGCTGAGGAGCTCCGCATCAAGTGCAAGCTCCCACCCCCTAAGCAGCTCCAGTCAGCCCATCATCCATCGCTCTGCTTTGGAACTGGACCTGGACGGTCATTCCCACTCCCTGACTCTGCTTATAAAGAAAGTCCTCCCTCCTCCTATATAACTCAAGTCACAGGTTTCCCAGTGGAGATGGAAGTTCATTCAGTCTGTGGTCTAATCTCATTCCCTTCTTTTCCAGGGTCAGGATCTGATACTGGTTAGAAACTAATGGGCCCTGGGGGTGATTTGAGTTGGGTCACCCTGGAGGGGAAGATAGAGGGAAGGGATGTCTTTTCAGAAACTGAATCTACTCCCATTCTCAGATTCACCAGTGTTCTCTAGTATTGAGTACTTCCTGGAACTCCCTCCTGCCCTCCCTCACCCTCCCCACTGAATTTTCCATGATGAAAACTGGTGTGTGTTGGGGGTGTGGATTCTGAGAAGCCAGTGCCCAGGGCTCAATGTCCAGTGCCTGCTCAAGGCAGCCAGTACAACCAGCTGCAAAGCCCTCTGTCCCTCCCTGTCTCAGCTCCCAACTGGGTCGTCTCTGCTCATCTTGCCTTTGGCAAAGGCTGGGAAGTCTGGTTCTGATTCCAATCTGGCAGCTGGGGGGAGAGGCACGGTGACAATGCGATCCCTCAGAGACTGGCATTTGGAAGGGGTGGGTGTGGCTGGGACTGGGGAGCCTAGAGCTTACTGCTCTTGGCTGAGTTGGTGTCCAGTAGGTCGTCTCAATCTCAGAGGTTAGAGCAGTGGGAACTGCTGGGAGCTGGAGGGAGGGCTGGGGGGTTGGAATGGGGTGCAGGAGGGAAGAGGTGGGGAGGCACTGGGAGGAGGGGAGAGGCAGGAGTTTGGGGTAAGCCCCAAGGAGAGTGACCGGGATCAGAGGCTAGCGGGAAGGGGGCAGGGTTGAAGGTCATTGTGTGTATTTTGGTAAGATTTGATTATGTAACCGAGACACATGAGGCATGAAAATTTGCTCGTTTCTTCGGAGTCTTAGCTAGTTTTTTAAAAATCGTGTCCTTTCCAGAGTTCATTAGGGTCTTTGGCTGGGTGCCTGGGATGCCTGCCGAAGGGGGTTAGTAGGTTCTATTTTTTTTTTTTTTTTTTTTTAAGTAATCTCTACACCCCGTGTAGGGCTTGAACTCACTACCTTGAGATCAAGAGTTGCATGCTGTTCCTACTGAGCTAGCCAGATACCCCAAGTTCTAATGTTTAAAGGTACCAAGGAGAGACTGGTGCTCAGAGAAGAGGCACCTGATTGGATCCCAGAGAGGTAGGCAGGGCTTCAGCCTCACACTCATGCTGGTGTGGTTGTCCCTACGGAACTTTTGAGGTTTCAAGGAATTGGGAGAGTCATAAGATGGGCAGCTGAACTTTCAGCTCAGACTTGATTCCTGCTGTCAACCTGGGGACCAGGGGGCTGAGGGGGCTGGAGGAGGGAAGCTGATGAGGAAGGTTGAGAGTGAAAAATTATCCACAGGAGGTGGCTTGCTGGGAGTGCTGTGAACACGGGTGGCATATGGAGCCAGCCAGACATCCTGACTACCAGTTCAGAGCAACAGAAGCTTCAGAAGGGAGGGGAAAGGGAGAAGGAAGACAGGATGATGTTAGCAAAGGTGAAACAGCATTTCAGGAACAGTATCATGACCCCTTCTGACCCCTCCCTCCATGCAGGTTTTCTTACCTTGACTATGCAGAGGGCAACCCATCTTGGGACCGAAGGCTGGACCCCCTCTTCCAAGGTCTGGGGCGATCCCATGCCTGCGACTGAGTGTGCTCAGATCCTTGGGGTGGGAGGGCTTTGAGGGGCATGGGCTATCCTGGCGGGGAGAGCACTGGGTCAGGAGGATTTGAGTGGAGGGTTTGGGCCCTGGGAACCAGGAAGAGCGGGGGAAGGGGCAGAGCTCACTCCAGAGGCGGATCTGCTGGCCAGGACAGAGGACAGAGGGTGTATTGTCCAACCGGGAGGTTGCTGCAGCTGGGTGTGGAGCAGCACAGCTCGCCTCTTCCAAACTCCTTTCTGGGGAGGCGGGAGGGTGAGGGAAGTCGAGTCCCCCCTTCACTTGTGGCCCTGGGGGCTATGACGGTTGCCAGGAGACAAGGTTTTATTTGAGAAATAATGCTTCCCAGGAGCAGATGTGTAGCTCTCCCACTTCCTGAGAAACCAGATGCTGTGAGCTTGCTTAGCACTTTAGGGGACGCCTTTGGCACTAACTGGGACCCTCATTGCCTTGGGATCCAGAGCCTGGTGCTTGATTCTGTTTAGGAGAAGCTAAGCTACGTGGACTTAACTCAGGATCCGAGCAGCCTAGAAGTGACCCTTGTAAAGTCGGATGCTATACCTGTACCCTTCTGATTTACGGTAGGTTGACAGGGCGCACCGGTCCTGGGATCTACTTCTGAAGATGGGGGTTGTACCAGCGCCTACCTTTCCCTTGGATTTCGAGTACCCTCTTGGGACACAGTACAGGGAGCTCCTTCTTTACCCTTCCTGTGCCCAACCAACATGAATCTCTCTGAAGTTAGCCTTTCCCACTCGTATTCTTTTATTTTTTGAGGTGGGGAGAGGAGGGAGAGAGCGTGCCAGCTGGGGAGGGGCAGAGAGAGGAAAGAATCCCAAGCAGGCTCTGTGCTCCACCCCACAAACCATGAGATCATGACCTGAGCCGAAAGCCGGACTGGGCCACCCAGGCGCCCCTAGTCTCCTTTCCATCGTCATTTACCCAGCCTCTGGCGAGTGGCTGGAAATGAGGGCTTGGAGAAAGTGGCAGACCGATGCGGGCAGTGGAGGTGGGTTCCACAGGCAGCCTGGGCAGCGGCCTGTTTCCTTCCCACCTAAAAGCTTCCTTTCCCACACGGAAAGCTGAGTCAGCACAGCATGCTGAGCCTCTTACCCCTCCACATCTGAAGAGATCAGTGCACCGGCAAGAACCACAACTGCAGTTGCTGCGATGGGCCTAGGAAAGCCACTTGTGTAGCTGGACTCCCGTGCCGGCACCCCCCCCCGCCCAATCTTCCCCCAAATTGTTGACTGAGCTTTCCTGGGCTTTCTCTGCTTCACCCCATCGTGACCTTAAGGATTCTCTGCCACGGTCCTAACCTCTTTCCCGCCTTGCAACACGGAATAGCCCATCTCTAGCCATTTGGAAATTTCCCACTGCATCTGGGGCCTCCGTTGTAACCCAGACCAGCTCATCAACAAGAACCCAGCCTGCCTGTGCCATGTAGCACGGAATGTGGAGGCAGTGCCTCTGCAGACTGCTGAGTGGAGGGTGGAGGCACGGCCTCCAGGCCATGAAGTAGGGAATGGACTGCAGGTACTTTCAAATATTAGTTACCACCAGGCAAAAATGCTGGAGGGGAGTGGATGCTAATTCCCAGTTCTTGGGCCTCAGTAAAGATTCCCCTGGTAACCCCACCCCTAGCCCAGGACAGTATCTAATGCCCAGAGGACTTCGGAGACAGGGGTGGGGAGCCTGTAAAGGCACAGGAGTGGAGTATATGGTCAAAAGAATTTCAGCATTGAAGTGAACTTTAAAGATCAGATTTATTTGGAGAAAACAAACAAAAAAAAAACAACCCCACAACCCAAAGGATGGGATTTTACATCTCAAGACATCTCCCAGGTATTAAGTCTACAGATTACAAATCATTTTCATAGAAGATATTTTGTACAAATTTTACACGTATTAAGGAGCGGGACATAACCCGTTTCTGTTATAACGGGGGCAGGAGAGGGGAATGGGGAAAAAAAAAAAAAAAACAACAAAAACAGCTTTTTTGGAGACAACTATTTGGAAGTAGACCTGTAGAGGGCAAACCCTACCTTTTCATCTACAGCAAATGATTTGTTTTTTTCAACCAAAAAAAACCAAAAAACAAAAAAACCCCAACCAAACAAACCCCCAAAACAAACCCCTTTCAGCCTTGGGTATCTCTAAAAGCCACTTCCTGGCTACTGGCCAATCCAAGCCAATTATTTAGTTACTTCACTTGGTAAGCCTCTTTATGTCCACTGGCTAAACGATTCATTCATTATGCCCACTGCTGCAGCACTCCTAAACCAACAGGTCTGCGTGGCCAGACAGGGTCTAATCTAGGACCGATGGGTGAAGGGCTTGTGAACGAGAGACTGAGATCACCCCGAAGGATGCCGTCTACCGGGCTGACGGTACAAAGGTGCACATAAAAGCAGGCAAGGTAAGCTATTGTGTTGCAAGAGAAACCAGGACCTTGTCACACAGTTCTCTCCATTATCATTTATTCTCTCAAGGGAAGCTAAAAAAACAAAAACAAAACAACAAAGAAACACAAACCCACCAAAAAACCACACATTGGTTGAGGCCACATCATCAATCCAAACATTGGTGTGGGATTTCAATGGAGAGAAGGAAACTTGTAAAAACAAAAAAAAGCCCCAATCAAGGTCATAAGAACGGCTCACAATTTGACCCTACTTATCCACCCTCACTCACCACCTAAGACCATTAATTCTACAATCTTCTGAGGTGTAAAAGGAGTCAAAGAAGTAGGAGCAGGAATGGAGGGAAGGAGTGAGAGTCAAAAGACATGAAGGAGCCAAGATTTGCTTGAGAAAAGCAGTGATTCCTCATTAGCTTCTGCTCCCTGGGGCGGGTCTAGAATGCCTAGATCAGGTATGTGATTTAAATAGAAGCTGCTTTCTGGGAGGTGACAGCAAAAAGTAGCATTAAGATCAGAAGCCCAGGACATTTTTAAAGCTTCAAGATTTCAGCAGAATGTAGATGGATGTGAACTTTCAGGAAGGATGGCGTTTAAGGAAGGGCAAAACCAGGACATACAAGACTTGGGAATTCCCATGACCCGTAAGTGCTTCCTGCTCCAGGAAGTAACCACTTGGTGTTTACTGGAGGTCATACCATTTCCCCTTATTACTGGTGCAAAATAATCCATCACCTCCCCACAGCTTCTTTTCAAACCACAACTTTTCCCACTTATTTTGGTCACCGAGCAGTCCCTATTCTTTTGTGGCCTATAGACTCACTCTCCACTACCCCCCTGGGGGGTAAAAATGAAGGAATTCCCCCTAGGCTGGCCCCAGTAACTCAGAATTAAGAGGGTCTGGCAGCCTCCTGGAGACTAAAAAACAACTTGAGAGACTAAGCCTACCTTTCCGAGGATGGAAAATTTATTCAGGTAATGTTTGAGAATTCATATGTGCCACAATAGGATATTAAGAATGAAAAGGTAGAACTCTCACTCTTCCTTAAACCTGTCCTACTGCCCAACCAGATCCAGACACTGCATCACTGTCACTGCCGTTTTGCTAAATGGAGGCCCCCAGGCACTAATCACACAGGCAACTGCATGTGTCGTAAAAATGCACAACTTTTCCATTAAAAGCTGTACGTCTCTTTCTCTCTGGCTACATTGGCGATTCTCCAGTTAGTTCAATACTTTAAAGGCTGCAGCAGCATGCAAAAGGATTTCATTTCATTTTGTTTTTTTGTTTTTTGTTTTTTTAAAAAAAAGTTAAGAAAGGTCTCCAGGAGATGGTGAGTTTTATTGTCTGGATAGAGGTTTGATTTGCTCTCGAATGTTCCAGGGTGGAGAGACTAGGAGAAAGCACAGGATGCAGAGGTCTATTCGGTGTAATCTTCTCCCTCGTTCTCATCTTCGCCATCAACGGAGAGAGCAGCATACTTGCTTGCAGAACTGAACTTCTGGAATAGACGAGTGAGAAAATCACCAAAGCCTTGAACTCGCACAACAAAACCCAAGAAACAGGACAATGATACTTGGGCAAAAGGGAGGGGCCAGGTCAGGCCCACCTCCTTGTTCATTAGCATTTTACGCTGGCCAGGAGTAGCTAGGGAGGCTAGGCCAGAGGCCCAGGTGTTCTTACAGGAGACCTCCACCTCCTTTTATCTTGGAGAGGGAGTAAGAGTAGTGAGACTACAAGGCAGAAAACTGGGAAAAACTAAGTTTCTTTTACAATTTCAAACAAGCAACGATGCCTGATTGACAATTTCCAACCACTCGGATTCCAGCCCCAAGCATAAAGGAGTTCAATGGCAAACGTGAGCTGAGGGAAATCTATTAGCATCTAACACTTACGGAAGCTGGATTTTCTTCAGGTTTCTTTGGCTCAGGTGCAGATCGGGAGTCTTGATCCTTTTTGCCATCTTTCCTGCAGAGATGTAAGTGTAAAACCATGTCTTTAGGAGAGGACTCTCACAACACCCACAAGCAGGTGGGAGGCACTGAACAGGCCCCTCCAGCCAACAGTGCTTGCTATCTGGACATTTTGCTTCCAGATTCTTGGAACTGTTAACTGTCCACACTGGTTGACTTTCCTTTGTTTACCATAGGAGATATGGCAACACTTGGAGAACCAAGAACTTCTTAACTACAGGGACACATGTATCCAGCATCAGATGAAAGATTACAAATGACAAGAGAGAACACCCATACCTATCTGACTCCTTCCAGTGGTCTTTGTTCCCTCCGTCTCCTGGACCACGGCTGGAGTTCCCACTTTGGCCTTTTGGGACACTCACCCCATCTACTTTGCTTTCATCTGTTTGTGTGAAGATGCAAAAATAAATTGAAGGCAAGTAAAATATTAAGTACTGTCCCTCTCCTAAGTATCCCTTCAGCTGCAGAAAAGTGTGCCCATGTGCACTGAGGGAAACTCAACCTCACCCCAACCCAGATTTCTCTCCTAAACCCTTCTTTCCACATTCCTTTCGCCCCCAAATAAGACCCACTAAAAAATTCCACTTCAGGGTTATGCCATCACGAAGAGAAAACTGGAAATAAGGACTATGACGCTGTTGTAGTGACCTTGGCCTTGCAGATGGTGACATTTCTAATCTGGACTGAGCATGTTAATTTCCTTCCGATTCTTTTTTTCCCCTTTCAAAGAAATGTTCTACCAGGAAAGGGCAGGACTCCATGCTTTTTCCAAAGAGACCACTTTTGCCCTCTACTGGCAAGAAAAGGCAGATAATCTAAGAACCTTTAATACAAAAACAGGTGCAAAATTACACTTAAGTTCAATTATTTAGGGACTCCTTTATCTTTATAGGCTTTTTATTTAGGCCTCTTATCTATGTGAAAAACCAACTTCCTTTTGGTCTTACCTTTCCTTGCTGGTCCTTCCTCAGATGGTTGAGCCGGAACTACTTTCCCCCCACCACTAGAAGGAAAACATGTAATCAAGTTTATCAGTCTTAGGGAAAGAACCGGTAAGAAACTTATAAAGTAGTAAGCTTTACAGAGAACCAAAAATACAGACTTAACATTGTGGAACATTAAAGTATAGAAAAGACAACAATGAAAGCAATTATATGAACACTCACTAAGTACCATGTCCTGTAGAATCATCACGATCACACAAGGTGAATACAATTCTCTATTTTACACATGAGGATCCTAAGACTTAGGGAAGTGAATCGACCCCCCAAAGCCACGCTGCCAAATGTGGTTGCAGCAGGTTCTGATGACCAGGTTGCAGGTTTCAAGCAGCCAAAGTGATGCCAACCAGTTATCAAAACTCTAGAAAGCTGAACAATTAGCTTTAATGAGCCAGCTCCAGCACACCACTGAATTTGAATTGAGAGCAAAGAGCGTAACTTAAAAGCTTCTATGTAAGGCACTTTCTTTTTCTTTATAATTTTTTAAAATCCCTGAAATGAATCCAAGTGTCAGTGGCTCAACTGACTGGGCTGCCCAGATACCCCATCCAGGGCACTTTCTACCATGGTATCACAATGTTTAAGATTCTACAGCTAAGCAGCTGCTATGCTTCTAAGCGGACTCACCTTGTAGGGGACTGCTGCTCTGTGTCTGAGCTCTGAGATCGAGCAGGAGGGTTAGAACTTCGCTTCACCCAAGCATTCTCCTTTGGTGGAGGGGCTGGCATTACCTTTAGAGGTTGTTCAGGTTTGGGAGGCTTAGAAGTTGGAGAGTGACAGTCTTCCTCCTTATTGAGTGTTTCATTTTCTAGAGACTTCTCACTCTCTCTCCTTCGTGCATCTGTTAAGTCAGAGTAGGAAGGTTAAATCATCGAGAGAAATTATTATACAACCATCTATTACAATCAGACAGAATAGAAAATGGTCCACACCCAAGTTTACCGCTTTTCATCATTATTCTTAAATATAGACCCCATCTGACTCCCAACAGATAAGTTATCCCCAAACTAGTGGTTACCACATGTTACTCCGAGAAAATGTTTTAAGGATGCAAGAAAAATAGGAAATACAAGAGCTTTCCAAGGACAGCCACCTCCTTTCCTAGGAACTAGTACTCTTTACTTCGGGATTATAGCCTTGCTACATTTTGTGTTAAAATGTTTGTACTTGGAGAAGGATACACATACATGTGTGAAGAGGACCCTGATGCAGCCTCAAATCCACATACATAGAACAAAATGGGATATACATTCATGAAAAACAAAACCTACATTATGTTTTTTTTTCCTTAAAGGCACTAAATATCTCCTCAAAACTGAAAGTTTATTTTGTTAGATTCTTCCTACATTAAGTGCAATCTCCTCAGGAGGTATATAATCAACCCAACCATCATACTCCCACCTCGCTACAAAGAGAGGCATTATTGTCCTGTCACTAAAAGGCTACTCCAGTATGAATGTCTGACAGAAAACTTCAACACTTGGCTGAGGTGATTTGGAAATTCATCCTTGAGCCATACTTTGAAGTGCTCAAGCACAAATCAGTTTGGAGGTGAGAGGAGAAAACAAAAAAACACTGGCTCACAATAATAAGGTAAGGGAGGTGTTATAATTGAACTGTTTCCAAAACACTAAACATATGTGTGACGAATCAATGAATTCAAGGCAGGAAGGAAGGATGGATGAAGAGCAGAAGATCATTGCTTGAGACACTGCTCCGGTCGCACAGGACATCCAAAAAGGCTGGCCCTGGGAGCAGCTCAGAGAGAGCTGTAGGACTGTGACTGCTCTATGTAAAGGAAAACTCTGGAATGTCCGTAAAAGGAAGAGAAAATCTAGCAGTCAAGTATACTCTTTAGTGGAAGCTTATTAAACAGGTCACCTACATCACTTCTGGTACCTATTTCTCAGATTTTTCAAACCATGAGATGTGACACTCCAATCTATGCTAACCCAAATAAAATGTCCATGACTGAATTTAACACCCCAAAGGCTCTGCATAGTTTGGTTATGGCTACTTTATGGAAAAGGGCGATAACATGATACCCACCCTGGTCTGACTTACTTCTGCCAGATGTGGCTGAGGTCCCAGTCTGTGATGACTCACTTCCTGTCCTGGACCGTTCCCGTTCCTGAGTTTCTTCACTTCGCCAGCTTGGGTGTCTGTATAAAGAGATTAAAAAAACAAAACAAAACATATGTCCAGCTAAATGAAGGCCATTATGGACCCATGCTGCCCCTTCAAGAACCATCACTTATTGATATTTTATCATGCTTGCTTTACTTGTGGGTGTGTGTGTGCATCTTGTCTCTCAAACCATCTGAAAGCTGCAGACATGAAGATACTCTGGCTCTAAATACTTCAGCAAGCACCAACTAGGGTTAAGAACATTCTCCTACATAATCTCCAGCCCTCCTCCCTTACTGGTAACACAATTCAACAAGTCATTCAAAACTAGGCCATTTTTCAGAACGTTTCTACCCTATTAGATCCAGTGCCACCTTTCAATAATAAACACTTTAAGCAACGACTCCTTTATGATCCTGAAATACCCTTGGATAAAGTAAGTAACACACACACAAGTAAAAATAAATGGAAAATAACTTACAACTTACGTCTAATATAGGCAAAAACATTTTCTCTCTACTTTATCCCCAGTAACTTGGAAAGAGGTTCAATCACTTGCCTCACCAAGGTGGGGCTTTACTTCATATACTAAAGCAAAGTTTGGCAATTTTCTTTACTGGGTCAAATAAACTTTATTTTTATTTATTTTTTTTAAAATGTTTATTTTGGGGGAGGGAGGGGGAGGGAGGGAAGGAGGGAGAGGGAGAGGGAGAGGGAGAGGGAGAGGGAGAGGGAGAGGGAGAGAGGGAGAGAGGGAGAGAGGGAGAGAGGGAGAGAGGGAGAGAGAGAGAGAGAGAGAGAGAGAGAGAGAGAGAGAGAGAATCCCAAGCAGGTTCTGGGCTGTCAGCACAGAGGCCCGACATGGGGGCCCAAACTCATGAACTGTGAGATCATGACCTGATCTGAAACAGAGAGTCAGATGCTTAACCGACTGAGCCACCAGGGCGCCCCAGATCAATTTTATTTATAAAAAAAGGAACAGGCAATAATTTGACAATTCCTATATTAAATTAGCACCAATTACCACCAATTTATATTTGTTACAGTTTAAGCCCGGTTAAGCCCTTTTACAAATTGTGAGCAACAGGCAACTCTTCACTGGATGAAAAGTGTCCCATATGCTCCAGCATGCCTAGCGGTCCCAGCCCACGTCCACTAAATGCCAGTGACAACCAACAAGGTCTCCATGAATTTCCCAAGTGTGCCCTAGGGATGCACGGCGCCCCCCCCCCCCCCCCCCCCCCCCCCCCCCCCCCCCGGAGCCACTAGACTTGTGGACAGGAAGCCCACAGTCGAGGGGAAGCTCACCGCTCCCGAGGCCGTCGCTCTAGCTTGGGCTCATCCAGCTGGCGCTGCAGTTTCTCCTGCTCCTTCTGTAGCCGCTCCTCTACTTCTCGCTCTCTAGCAGCTGTGTCAACGGGCTTCGCCCCTCCAAAGATAGAGGCTGCTCGACTGGACTGGGAGGTGCTAGCAGAGGAATCATCTTCCTTAGGAGTACTCCGAGGCTTTAGATTCAGTTTGGGTCTTTGGGGGGGACCTAAGTTAAATAAAACTCTAAGTAATAGTTCTTCAAAATCACCAGAAGCTGATGGCTGAAAGCCAGATTCCCAGATGCAGCTCTTCTAAAACCCTCTATGGGATTCAGAGTAGTGGCCTAACCAATCCAGCAGGGAAGGGAGATCATTAGAAAATGTGTGGCTTAAATAACCAAGTCCAATCAATCTTTCCACTACCATGCCGATGATGCAGTGCCAGACTGAGGGAAAGACTAAAAAAGGGTAAAAATTTAAATGGTAAGTCATCACGATTACTGATTACCTGGGAAGAACGGTCTATGATAAACTATTGGATGGAAGAGTATCTTGGTCAAAAATGTGGTCTGGACGATAGATTACTTCATTAAGTAAGAGCTTGTAACAGTAAGACTCTACTGCCTATACTCTTGTCTCTCTGTGTAGTATAAACTTAGAGCGATTCACAGAGTACAGTATAGAACACTGAATAGCTGATTACAAAGTCTAAAGGAATTTGATTTCGTTTTGGATCCAAGTTGTCAGAAAGTTTCAAGGAAATCCTATTTCTCAAAATTAGTATTTATCTTAAGTATTTCCGACATATCAAAGATAAAGAAAGTATAAGGCCTATGTGTCAGCCACCTGGCTTCAGTAATAAAACACTATAATACCCACTGAAGGTTCCTGAGTAGCATTCCTCTGATGACACGCCTAACTGTGTTCGGTCTTCTCACAACCATTACACTGAATTCGGGTTTTATCATCCCCATGCAGGTCTTTATACTCTCACTACAGAACATATGTATGTATCTACAAAAAAAGGGTATCATTTGGCAATGTTATTTTTTTTTTTCCTTTTAAGCAGGCTTCATGCTCAGAGCAGAGCCCAATGTAGGGCTTGAACTCATGGCCCTGAGACCAAGAGTCAGAGGCTTACCTGAGTCACCCACGCACCCCGAGATTTAAATTTTCTAGACGGGTTTTTAACTGCCAATTTATATAAACTTCCAAGATACGGTTTTTCAAAAAGATCTGATCTTTAAGTAATCTCTGTACCCAACATGGGGCCTGAACTCATGACCCCAAGGTCCAGTCATACCCTCTGACTAAGCCAGCCAGGTACCTCTAACTGATACAGTTTTAATACGTATAACTTTGTGAAGGGCTCATTAACTTCCTTTTATAGGGTAATACTGGGGTCAGAAAGAGTTAACTCATTTAAGCCCTACAGTTAGTACTTTGTGGATCAAAGGATGAAATCAAAGCAACTTTATGCTCCTTTCACTATAGTACACAATAACATCCTTTTCTTCTCCGTCTGCTAATTTCCATTTATTTTACCAACTCAACATATAATCTGAGCACCTATATTTTAGATATCATTCTAAGGCCACGAATATGACAGTTGGGGGTAGTATTTAGTTCCTGCCTGCAAGGGGCGCAATTCAGCAGAGAATCAAAATAAAGAAGAATACAGTATGCTAAACTGGACAAAACAGATTTATCCATATGGAAGTTCTTAGACTGGGGCTATGTTTGGGGAAACCTGTGAAGGCTTCCAAGTGGTGACTCCTGAAAGTCTAGAAAACTGAGCGAGCAGCTTAATGGTAGATGTCCAAGGGATGGGAGACAGCACTAAAAATGAAGATCCTTGTGTCAGAGGAACAGAAGAAAGGCTATCTTTCAGGCCATGGAGAGACTAGGAAGGCTTTTAAAAGAATCTAATGGGGGGCCTGAGTGGCTCAGTTAGTTAAGCATCTGATTTTGGCTCAGGTCATGAGCTCGCAGTTTCTGAGTTCGAGCCCCGCATTGGGCTCCCTGCCATTGCTGCAGAGCCCACCTCAGATCCTCTGTCCCAGTCACTCTTCTGCCCCTCCCCAACTTGTGCTATAAAAATTAAAAAAAAAAAAAAAAAAAAAAAAAAAAAAAAGCCATGAAAGAATAATCTAATTAGCTCTTGTTCCAGAAAGACAATTTGGGCCAGTGTAAAGAATGGAACGAGGCAGGGAAATTTGTTAGTAATGTGAGCACAGCAATGAAGTATGAACAAAGCCAGTGGCAGCTACTCTGGAGATAAGGGGGCAGATCTTAGAGGGAGCTGTAGACAAGATCACCAGAAAAAAAGATCAGGTGTGCAGTTACTGAGGGAGGCAACAATGGCATGAGAGGAAAAAGGTCAGGAGTTGAGATTCAAAGCGCATATCAAGCCTCTACTTTTCTCACTAGTGAAGTGGAGATGATAATTGTACCTATACTAGATAGAATGCTTAAGATCATATACTACCTGTAAGTGTACTCCGCTCACCGTTGGTGCAGAGTAAATGCTCAATAAATGTTAGTTGTTATTTCTAGGTTTCATGCATGGAAATAGAGGAAATGGTTAATAGCAATGTTTTTAAAAACGCACAATGTTTTAAAAAAAGCACTTGGCATAAAGTCAGGGCTAACACGGGGATGTTAAAAAGAGTAGTAGACAAGCTGTCTAAAAATAATTGGAGAGAAATTCTAGACCAGTTTTTTTTTTTGATATCAATGAAGTCAGAACACAGATGCTGGCCATTTATTAATACGTTGTGAGAGGTCAGATTTGTAACACAGTATGTTTTTACTTAAGTGTTATTAACATTAGGGGCATAATTTTAGAATAGGTGCACTTACATCTTACCATTAATTGAGTGTCAATTACTGTGGCACAATGGCACTGAAATCACCAACACTTGGTTTTTAACCCACAGTGCCAATCACTGGCTAGGAGACTGCGTGGCAAATGTTTCCCTTTTCTCCTTTGTATTTTCAGTAAGTTTTAACTGAAAAATCTATATGCTAAGGCAACTAAAAAGAATTAGCCTTTGCTTTATCTCCATTCTGTCATCCTCGTCCAATGCTCTTTCTACTAGGCTCTGCTTTATCTCTTACAATGTGTAAGTGCTATCCTGTTTCAAAACCCACTTCAGGGGTCTGAGACATAACTGATAATTTTTCAATCAGTTTCTCCAGTGGTCTGCCCTATTAAGTAAATAAAAGAAAACGATTACCTCTATCATCACGCCTATAATCATCCCGAGAGTAATCATCTCTGGAACTCCATGATCGATCATCTCGTCTGTCGTATCTGTCTTCATAGCGGTCCCCGCCTCCTCTGTAGTCATCATCCCTACGGTACCCGCTACCAAATGCTCTTCTACCACTGCCTATCCTGGAATCGTAACCTGTAAATATATCCCAAATTATGATCGTCACACCAGAGGAAATAAAGGCAAGCAAGACGTTCTTGAAAGAAAGAAATTTAACGCAGCTGTTTTTTAATGACCTCTATCATAGTCTCTGCTGCCTCGGTCATCATAGCGATCCCGGCCCCCGTATCGATCCATATCTCGGCGTGGGCCATCCCGATATCCATCCCGATACCCATCACGGTATCGGTCTGAATCATAACGATCTCGATACTCTAGAGAGAAAACAGACAAAGCAATGTCATTCCCTTTTCTTTGACACCATTAATAGGAAGACGCATGAAAGACCACGAGGTCAACTTGGTTTCATGAGTTCACAGTCACTGCTAGGTCTGTTTTTATAAAAACAAATCACTTTAAATGCAAAGTGGAAACGTGTACTGAAATAACTTTTATTGGTTATTTGATTTAAACATTTTTGATTCAATAAATGCTAAGTCAACAATTTATGAGGGAGTTAAGGAAGAGTAAAATCTCTATACAGCCCATAATGAATTTTCAGCATTAAAGACAAATATAGTAGGAAATATAATTGAAATCTATAGTTTTGATTGGTCCCAAAGAACCAATCAAAGACCACTTAAAAACTTTCGCATGGGAAAATACACAAGCCCTAAGTCTGGGAAGGCAAACAAAAAGAGAAAAATATATGTGACATAGGACAGTGATTGGCTATTAAATAACAGAAACTAAAATTAACAGAACATTTTCTACCACCAAAATGGTGAAGATGTAAGTAAGAGCTACCTCTGGTGTTGGCCAAGTTTGGGGGAGTAAGTGAATTCCCACACTGCTGAGGAGTCTAAAACAGCACAACCATTCTGAAACTGGATTCAGAACTATGCATTAAAAACTTTAAAATCACTTGCACCCTCTGGGGCAACAGTTCAACTTCTAGGAATTTATCCTGAGAAAATAACAGGACATTTAATAAAGACATGTACAAGGAGATTCACAGGAATGTTGTGTATAATATTAAAAAATTGTCGAGTGCACAAGCTATGGGTTAAGTCAGGGGGCATCTATAAAAAGCAACCACTAAAAACGGAGTTAAGAGATGTATTTACTATGACACTTGAAAACTGTATTTTACACACATGCATGAATATCAGTATCAGAGGTGCCTAAATTCCAGAAATTTGTATCTAAGAATGTTGCAGAGCTCAGGCGGCAAGCTACAATGGTGTGAGGCATTTATAAAAGGAGGTAGCAGCTATTTAGCTTTGGCTAACTTGCTAGATCTTCCAATTTTCTAAGAAACCCGGGAGCCCCAACGTTTATATGAAAACTTCATTTTCCAGAGATGAACGAAACAATTACAACAAACAAACTTAAAAACATTTTGAATTTAATAATTCATGCACACAGGTCAAACAAGGATTTTATTTTTATGACTTCTTCCTTTTAAACCATGATTTAATTTTGGAAACAACATCATTTTGTCCACATTCCCTGGTAGTTTAAATTGGTAAGTTAAAGGACATGCTAATGTTGGTAAAACAATTACACACGGGAGAGAATCTGAAGAATTCAAAACACAAAAAATCAGCCACGTGTTTATTCTGAAATATGTATTTGATTTCTAGAGAGACATATGAACTGTATACTTAATTTTATTTAGGTAATATTAAAATGATAATAAGCTTGTACTCACTAAAACAGCTGGCCGAGAAATATACAAATGTTTGCTAAGATTTTACAATAATATTTAGTACAACTATACCTTTCCCCGTGTCTTTTATGGGCCCAAAGCTTGGAATAGGAATCTCTAACAACTTGGCAGCTTTGGATAACAACAGCACATTCATTCTTGTTATCCATCCTGCTTGTTCCAAACTCAAGGTTTCAAGGGAGGAAATAGTCATGTCCCTGGATTCAAAACAGGACCCTTGGTCTGACTGCTTTTTCTTTCAAGAGCCATTTCTTTCTGTTAACAACAGAACCTCTTGCATAAATGTTGACGTGCAATACCTCAGGTAGTTCTCCCCAAGGCTTTGTCTGGTCACAAAGACTTGATAGAAAAGTCAGATATAAACTAGATTCAAAGTAGTATGTCACAAATATAGCTAAAGGATTCCTTCTACCTTCACCCAGTCACGAAGGTAGTTATGTTACCCTGCACACATTTTTATGATTTATGCATGAACACTACTATATGATAGCGTTGTTCAAATGTTTATACCCCCCACTCAACATTATAGGTTTTAAACTTTATCTCTATCATTACACATATATTTTATTATATGGACAAACTGCTATCTCGTCATTTCTTCATTGACTTAGTATTATTTCCTCACATATTTCAATAAAGTTGCCTCACTTTCTCCATAAAGGTTTGCATATTTTTTGTTAGATTTAGGTACTTTGTGTAAACGTTGTAATTCACCCCAACTCTTACCCCATGACATTCTCTATTTCCTTTCTTTGAATTATTTATTTGCACACAGTTTCTCTCCCCTAGTATAAGCAATGTCCAATGAGGATAGAATTTTAAGTCTATGTATTTATTTTGAAAAAGAGAGCACAAACAGGTGAGGGGCAGAGAGAAGGAGAGACAGAATCCAAAGCAGTCTCTTTGCCATCTGTGCAGAGCCTGATGTGGGGCTCAAACTCATGAACCGTGAGATCATGACTATAGCTAAGATTAAGAGCTGGATGCTTAACAGACTGAGCCACCCACAGGCACCCCTCGTCTGTTTTGTTCACTGCTATATCCTGAGCTTTGAACACTATCAGGTACAGGGTAAACATTTAGTATCTTTGAAGAGAACGAATTTTCTGTTATTTTGAAAGGTGTCTTAAAAAATACCATTTTGACTGCTGGCTGCTAGTAATGCAGCCAATTTTTGTGTAATGTTCTTACCCCAGCAATCTTGCCGAACTTTTTTATAGTTCCTTACTTTGTAAGATCTGTTGGGTTTCTTTATAAACAACTATTTCCTAAAGAGAGCGAAATCTCCCGCCTAATCTTTGGCAAGGTTTAAAAAAAATTTTTTTTAATGTTAGTATATTTTTGAGGGAGACTGAGTGTGAGCGGGGGAAGGTCAGTGTGTGTGTGTGTGTCTCACACACACAGGGAATCTGAAGCAGGCTCCAGGCTCCAAGCTGTCAGCACAGAGCCTGACATGGGGCTCGAACTCATGAACTGTGAGATCATGAGCTGAGCCGAAGTCAGACGCTCAACCCACTGAGTCACCCAGGCACCCCAAAATTTTGTGTTTTTTCTTAATTATAAATTTATCAAATTCTTTTTCTGCATCTATCAATTCTTTTGAAGATCATAAAAATTTTTTCTGTATCTCCTACTCCCTTTCTGCTAATGTGATCATTTACATTGACATATCTGTCCTATTACAAAACAGTTCTCAGAACACAGAAGAAACTCACTCGATAAAAATGAACTTACTGTCTCCAAAGCTATCATCGCCTCTCCTAGGCGGGTAGTCATCGAAGCTGTCTGTGGCAGGACGTGCCCTCCAGTCTGTATCTGTTTTGTCAGAATCCCGATTTCTATCTCGGCCAAAAGAACGATCATCCCGGTCTATAGAGATAAAATAAAAACAAGTTAGCCCACAAAAACTTTTGCCTGATTATTTGTCACATGCACAGAGCCTTCCCCCAACATACTGTATTTCTTCCTCATATCATCACAAAGTTGTCCCAACTTTGATGCCCCATTATCGTAAAGCGCACTCTTCAACTTAACTGAGTGATTCACTTCCTCATGGTAAGTATTAAACCTCATGGTTTATTTAATTAACCATGAAGTTTAATGCCTATAGGTCTCATTCTGTGTACAGGCCAGGAACCTCTGAAATACATATGAATGAGGCCCCTCTTGTGCTGCTAGGTACACCTAATCTATTTATTACATATTTAATGTTCCTCTAGATCAATCAGGGTCTTTCCATCATTTTGGGGTGGGTAATTCTTTGCTGTGTCTTATGCGGCAATCCCTGGATTCTACCCGTTAGGATCAATCCCTGGATTCTACCCGTTAGGAGTCAGTAGCACTTCCCAGTTCTGACAACTCTAGAGGTCTTCACACATTGACAAATGTCCCCTTGAGCAAAATCATCCTTAACTGGCAACTAGTGCTCCAGATTCAGGCAGGCCTACTGCTCTGCATCTCTATTAAAATTTTCTGGGAACAGGCACCTCTGCTTTGTCATCCTAGGACCAAAACAAAACAGGAAGATTTCTATCAGATTTCTTACCTTTATCTTGTGCTTGATCAGCAACGTCCACTCGAATTCTCCTGTTACCTAGAGACTGAGAGGATAGGACCACATTAACCAACCTTTTGCCCCATTATGCACAAATCCCATGAGTGACCTTGAACGTCTGGGCATAGCAGAAGCACTGGGGGAAGGAAGATAAAGGAAAAACACTGTAATCTAGCCAACATTCCAATTTGTTGGCTAAAGAATCCTTTACAAAGACTTGAAAACTGAAATAATCCCTTAGAATTAACAGATTTAAGTTGGGCTTGTATCAATGCCACATCAATTAGCCATTTTTATAAAGATATATATACTTTATAAAATGAGCCTTTTAACTATCAAAGGCAATTTATCAAGAAATAATTCCCAGGCAACTAGCTAAATAAAAGGCATATTTGGGTCCAGAGCAATTATTCACTCAGACATTTATAGAGCCCCTAATATGCACCAGCAACAGTACATAAAGCATTGTCTCTATTATCTCAAGTTCTTTCACTCAATATTACCTTTGGATAAATCAGTTCCTCCAGGATACCCTCTGACTTCCCTTTCCCACATCATTATTTATTTATACACTTTGAACCCAATAAATTCTACTGCTGATTTTTCCTCATTTCCCAGTAGAATCTACAGTTGAAGAAGGATAACAGTGAATTTTAGTTACAAACACCCAGAATTATATTAAACACTACTATGACGAAATCTCTAGAAACAAAGAAACCCCTAAGTCTGGACCATGACAGCATTTTACATAATAGATAATTCAACAAACTTCAGATAACTGTATGGTATTCTTTCCCTTATCCAGATAGAACAGTTAAAAAGGAGTAATGTTAATAAAACCTAAAAATGATCTGAAAAGAAAAACTTTGGAACTAAGCTTTATATATATTTAACTTATATACCTAGATTATTATTCCTATTTGACATTTACTTCAGATTTTCATGGCTGTAACTCAATTATGACACAGGTAAAATATTTTGAGAGGTGTTGATTTCAACTGTGTCAAGTGGCAGGTTTGGACCATAGAATTATGGCACAAATGGCCCAAATCTGCACTTTGACAAACTACCTTCTCAAGAAGTGAGGGGTTTCTGGCATTAAAATGGAAAAAAGAGCCCCTTTCCTTCCCAGATATAATTTGATTTCTAGTCACTAGAAGTAAAAAAGAGGAGGAAAAAAAAAAAAAAAAAAAAGCAGGTCCTAGACTAGAAACTTCTGTTACTAACAGGTAACCGAATGCTTTAATATCCTGCTTGTGCTAGCTTAAGAATCACTACATGGCACCAATCACTCAAATGACTGTAATTATAATTAGATTTAATCCCCATACCCCCCTCATGTATTAACAGCTAAATCTCCTCTACTACACTGCTGGCATATCTGGATAGAAAAACATCTAAGGGCAATGTTAAAAAGCAGAACTGAGTGTTCACTGTCATTTTCCTTTAAGAGACTCCTAGGAACATGTATTACAAACGACATTCCACTGAGAAATGTTTCCAAACTCTTTACAACCATAAAAAAAACATTAACTTCCCTGAAAACCAGATAATGCCTTTTAACACTAAACTTATATACATGATTTTTTCTATCTGCCTTGATCTGGTCAGATTATATTGAAAAAGCAAAGCCATGAGAGCGGAGACAAAGCTCTGAATCAACAAATGAGAGCTTCTATTAGACCTGGTGTGGTGGAGATGCCTGGGTGGCTCAGCTGGTTGAGTGTCTGACTTTCCCTCAGGTCATGCATTATCTCACTGCTCTTTAGTTCCACCCCTGCATGGAGTCCAGCTCTGTGCTGACAGCTCGGAGCCTGGAGCCTGCTTTGGATTCTGTGTCTCCCTCTCTCTCTGCCCCTCCCCTGCTGGTGCTTTGTCTCTCTCTCAAAAAATAAATAAACATTAAAACAACAATAACAACAACAACAAAAGAGTTGGTGTGGTGGGTTTCTTCTGTAATTTTCCACCTAAGTACCTCCCTGAATGATTGGGGCCTACGGAGTTTGCTCAAGTGAAGTACGACTTGCTAGATGTTGAATGTTAAGTGTCACACGGTGCTTTTCTTTGTAGATACTATGACAATCTTTGAAACAGCCAGTGACCCAACCAAAAATATATTGATAAGTGTAAGACTGGTTAGCTCCCACCCTCAAACTCCCCACCTTATTTATTTTACCTCTTCGTTGAGGCTCAGGGCACTGAGCAAAGAATCCAGGTCCTCAAACTCAGCGTAACCAAAACCTTTCAACCTCTCTGGATTGCTGGGTTCACGTGGTAAACGCACTGCACTGATCTGAAGGAGTAAAGAAACAGATTTCCCAATTAAGTGTTCTCGTTCATTTGTTCCCCCCACCCTCCCAATCACTGCATATGCAATGAATTTCTCTGAAGAATTCACAAAGAAGAACCTGGTGGTTTCCAGGAGGAAAACTGGTGCAAAGGGATAGGAGAGAGACTTCACTATATGCCATCAGACCTTTTCAATTAGAACAGTACTAAATTAACCCTTAAAAAAAAAAAAAAAAAAATTAACACGAATTCAGAGTAGTCCCTGTATCCCTGACTTCTGTCTCATTCTACAGGTCTAATTTTTAGTTGTTTTCTAGGTGGTCTATTTTTTAAAGACTTAATTATCTGAGAAACGTTACTGTCTTCGTATACTAACCATCCTTGGCTGAATCAAACATTGGATTATAAACTCCCACCAGCCTTACTCCCTCTATTGAATTCTGAGATGGCAAACTACTGAATTTTTACTCTTGAAATACAAGAAGAATTTACAGTGACCTGGTTTTATTTTGAGGTTACCTTGTGTTTTCTAATTGCAGGTTTGCAGAATTCCTCGTTTTAAAGTTTCATAAAACTTTACCCGGCACAAAATTTTTTATTATTTACAACAGGGTACGTACTCTTCATTTCCAATTTTAGAACCATTTTGAAACACCTCTATCTTCTGACCATCTTTTTGATGGCTTCCACATATTTTCTCACCCTTTAACTTTTTTCTTTAGTATTTTGCATGTATTCAAGTTATTCTTCTGCATCACTGATCTGATACTTTACTCTGGCTCCTGAGATACACATTTTGTTATAGTCTCTTTAAATTCTAGTTTAACTCAACTCCTGAATACAGCAGAACAAAATATGAAAGGGAGAAGTAACTCCAGACCAGTTCTAAAGCATTCAGTGAAAAGCTTGAATGGGTCAGAGGTTATTATTCAGCATTCTACAGAAGAGGCCAAGAAAGTAAAATCAAAAACAGGTCAGCCTTCTAGCTGTACTACGTATTTGTACAGAGAAGATGATTTGTAGGTGGCAATCAAAAAATAATCACATTGTGGGGTGCCTGGATGGTTCAATTCGTAGAGTGTACAACTCTTGATCTCAGGGTTGTGAGTTCAAGCCCCACACTGGATGTAGAGATTACTTAAAAATAAACTCTTAAAAAAAAAAAAAAAATCACATCAGAAAAAGTACCCATTGAAGTTGGTGGCCCACTGCAGAGAAGAGGATCTAGGAAGGGAGTCAAAAAACAAAGTAAGAAGAGAATAGATCTTTTTTTTTTTTTTTAAAGTTTATTTATTTTGAGAGAAAGAGCAAGCAAGTGAGCTTGTACAAGCAGGGGAGGGGCAGAGAGAGAGAGGCAGAGACAGAATCCCAAGCAGGCTTCACGCTCCCAGCACAGAGCCCAATGTGGGGCCTGAACCCACAAACTATGAGATCATGACCTGAGCCAAAATCAAGAATTGGATGCTTAACAGACTGAGCCACACAGATGCCCCATGCAGAGAGTAGATCTTTAAAGGAAATGCACCTTAAAACAAACAAACAAACAAACAAACAAACAAACAAAGGTAAAACCTACCCTCCACGTGGGGTGTCAAACTCACAATCCTGAGATCAAGAGTCGCATGCTCTGACTGAGCCAGCTAAGTACCCCAAGTCCTAAGTATTTTATTTTTTTAAAGTTTACTTTGAGAGCGAGCGAGTGGGGGAGGTGCAGAGAGAGAAAGAGGGAGAGAATCACAAGCAGGCTGTGCACTGTTAGCATGGAGCCTGATGTGGGGCTGGAACTCATGAACCGCGAGATCATGACCTGAGCCAAAATCCAAGTTGGACACTTAACTGACTAAGCCATCCAGATGCCCCAGTCTTAAGTATTTTTAAATCCAAGTTTGGAAAAAGGACTTCTCCTGAGCACCTCTATACTCACTTTTCCATCTTTTTGAAAGCTAGATCAGCATTCCAAACATCCTCTCTTAAGCTTTTTAAGATGGCCTACAATCACCGTGAATTCCACTATATGTGTCACCAAGCTCACAGAACCCTTAATAATTTTAGCACACTATCACTAATATAAATTACACATCTCCAACTTCGGCTCAGGTCATGATCTCGTGGTTTGTGGGTTCGAGCCCCACATCAGGCTCTGTGCTGACAGCACAGAGTCTGGAGCCTGCTTAGGACTGGGTCTTCCTCTCTCTCTGCCCCTTCCCCGCTCACGCTGTCTCTGTCTCTCTCAAAAATAGTTAAAAAAACGTTAAAAAACACTAAAAATTAAAAAAATAAAAATTACACACCTTCTCAGCTGCAAGTATTCATATCAAACATTGAAAAGTGATTTTGAGGGGTACCTGGCTAGCTCAGTCAGTAAAGCATGTGACTCTTGATCCTGGGGTTGTGAGTTTGAACCCCATGTTGGGTGGAAAAATTACTTAAAAATAAAATCTTAAAGGATTTTGATAGAAGCCTGAAGAATGACTGAGTTCAGAGGAGCTTTCCATCTTTCAAAACAACTGAGTATATCATTTTTTAAAAAAGTAATGTATGTGCCCAATGTGGAGCTTGAACTCACGACCTGAAGATGAAGAGTCCCAGGCTCCTAAGCCAGCCAGGTGCCTCTGGGTATATCACTTTTAAGATTTTTTTCCCCCCCAATATATGAAGTTTATTGCCAAATTGGTTTCCATACAACACCCAGTGCTCATCCCAAAAGGTGCCCTCCTCAATACCCACCCCCCCCATCACTTTTAAGATTCTTAATGAGAAGAGGTATAGGTTCCTGAGAGATTCTTTCTGTATCAATAAGGTATAAGACTGAGATTATGATTGGTGTGGGATGAGAATATTTTCAGCCAAAGGGTCTAAACACCACTTAGTCAATTATATACCTATTTCTTCCAAGTCTAGACACAACCTCAGAATCTTTCTCAGCTTAGAAATTCAGACTCGGTCACTGCCAATTTGCTACTCTCCATATTGAGTTAATTGCTGTAAACCTTTACACTTACATTTAATCCTCTAAAGAATTCCTTAATGGAATCTTCTGTCACATCATAGGGCAGGTTCCCTAGAAAAGCAGTATAGGGTGGCGATTTTGGAAGACGGCTCCGGTCGATATTGGGTTCCCGAGCAGCCCGTGGAGCAGTGGGCAGGATGGAACGGTCAATTGGAGGTGCCCTATACACGTCATCATCATTACTGTGCCAAGTGGTTGAAACTAGGATAGAAAAGTGGATGTTTAAGAAATCAGAGCAAACTCCCCTCACTGTTGCTGGAGAATAAAAAGATCCATGCTAAGTACCCAGTATTAAATAAGCCACACCAGGAAAAAAACAGATAAAAAGGCACTTAAATAAATGCATTTTACACAGAGAAAATGCTTCTGAAATGTCAGTATCAGATTAGCAATGCAAAAAACTCAGTATTCACTGTCTCTTGGTTTCTAGAGACCTTTAAAGACCCAGGCTTTTTATGAACAGAATCATAGTAACTCTTATTCCTTATACAGCAAAGAAAAGTATCAACTATTTATGGAATGTTACTGTGTGCAGGTATTTTATATTCATTATATCCCATCTTATCTTTATAACAACCCTGTGAGGTTGTTCCCATTCTACAGAAAAGGAAACTCAGATTTCAGATTTAGTAACGTGCCCAAGATTACAAAAATGGCATAGTAGATGGTAATCCTAGTATAGGTAGGACTCAAACCAAGGTCCCTCTCATTCCAAATGTATTTAAACATTATTGACAACTCTCATATTCCTAACTTTTTGGGTGGACAAAGTGTTTTCCTTATGGTTGATCCCCCTCTTTACAAAAAACAACTCAATTCCATCCTATTCCTCAGACCATTTTTGTTTACCCATGCCTTCATAAAAATAGTTCCTAGAGCAAATTATTCCTTAACTCTGGGTATAAACAGCTTATAGATTATGCTGTAATAACAGGATATCATAGAATTTTAGTAATCTAGTCCTTAACTTTTCCAATGAAAATGAGGATTAAAAGCCTTGAGAAAAGTATGTTAACAAGAGGGAGAACTAGTACTAAGTTCTCCTGAATCACAATTTCAGTCCCTCATCATGAACTCTTATCGCCTAAACCTAAAATTCCATGAAATACACAAACTTAGACCTAAGGTTCTACAAAACGATTAAATTCCTTTCAGATTACATGTGTGAACCATTATTATGGAATGAGTTTTGTCTCAGAAGAGAATGAAGAGAATGAAAATTTCAAGCATGATGGAAACTAAAAAAATTACCATCTCCTTCCAGGTCGTCTGTTTCATCAGCCCAGCTGACTGGTTTGGGGACATAAGTACTTCCTCCCCCAGTCCCTCCATCCTCAGCCAGAAAGTCTGTTAGGGAGATAGTTTTCCCCTTCTTATTCTTCTTTTTTGCTGTTTTAAAAAAGCAAAAGATTATTTACCATTACTTGGGTATTTAAAAGAGTTGTACAATGCGCTGTGAAAAGAAAGCAACATAGGGGCGCCTTGGGTGGCTCAGTCGGTTAGACATCGTACTTTGGTTCAGGTCATGATCTTGCAGTTCGTGAGTTCGAGCCCTACATAGAGCTCTGTGTTGACAGCTCAGAGCCTGGAGCCTGCTTTGGGTTCTGGGTCTTCCTCTCTCTCTCTGCCCCTCCCCTGCTTGCACTGTCTCTCTCAAAAATAAACAAAACAACAACAACAAAAGATTTTCAACATTAAGACTGGGATGGGGGCAACCTTTTATTTTCTACTATATTCACTCGTGTATCATTTGAAAATTTTAGTTTAGTAACTACTTGGGTTTCAGACAGGTGAATACATTTGTAGCTTCTGGTATACAAAGAACTAAAACAAAACTCCTACCCCTAATAACATATTCTGAATGGTATTTATGAGGATTGTTTGATACTTGTAAAATAACCACACAAAGTAGGAATCATTGCTATCAATTTACAAAAAAGAAAACTAAGTCTCAGAGAGGTTACATGACTATCCTACAGTTACAGAGATATTAGATAGCAGAGCTAGAATTAAACCCAGGGTTTTGGATACCAAATCTAGGGCTCTTCCCACAGGAGCCCCAGCCTCTAAGAAGCCTGTTAGTAGTTCTATTGTGTGTGCGTGTGTGTAATGGGGGGGGGGGGGGTATGATTAAGACTACACAAAACTGGATCTCCCTGCCCTCTAGGAAAAAAAATTCTCTCCTTCTTTACCCTAACACCACATATGAAGATGAGATAGGGCACTAAAGGTAAAAAATAAGAAGCCCCTAAGACCCAACACATTTGAATGTTCTGTGTTTATGAAATCTTTAGGAATTTCCAAATGGTTCTATTTAGTGGACTAACCTTGGCTCTCTATCTAGTTCTCAGAACCTCTTCTGAGATGGCATCTATCAACAGCTAATGCAGAAGAGCCAAAAGGACTAAATAAAGTTCTAAGACTGGCTCCTGAGAGTAGCCCCTACATACGAAAAAAGCACGCAGCTTTTGTTGTAACAAAGATCAGTTTCATGGTTTTTATAATCATGAGTTCCTCCTCCATGTTCCAATTCTCATCTAATTTTCAGTCCAAGAAGACTAAAAATTTGTAACATGATGCAACCATTTGTTTAACTGAAGGTTGCTCTCACCCAGCACCTTTCTTTAAAATCCAGCTTTAAGGAAATAAAGATGACCTGTTTGCTATGTTACGAACAGCCTCTGGACGCACTAAGAAGGGTCCTATAGCATTGATATTGCCCCTAGCTTTATGCAAAAGGCCTAGGAAAAATTTTAACAAGCAAATTTGGACAAGACATAAAGCATACCTCTGAGGTGGAATGCTTATTTTTGTCTTTTCCATACCCTGTAATTCAAAACAGTGTTGGGGACTAATATAATGCTAGCTAGAGATCCTTGTTACCCTCATGGGGTTTAACCTAGTATCATCAGCTAGTACCAAATTATTAATCTGACTGGTCACTGGGGAAATAAAAATAGAACTGATGGTCATCAGTCCATACAATGAAGTAAAGTTCAACATAAAAATAATTTGGTTAAAGCATCTCTGTCTCCTTTGTTCTGTATGTATATCTAATACCAAAAACAGCAGAAATCTGGAATTAGCCTGTTCTTTGGTCTGATTTTGGCTTATACCAACTTTCTAGATCGTAGTTTCTCAACTTTACCCCTTGACTTTTTTTTTTTTTTTTTTTTTTAAAGCCGTGACTCTTGACCAACACATCTCATACTCTGCTTTAATGTTACTGGAAATTTCAAAATAAACATCACAACTAAAAATAATTAAAACACTGTTTATTTCAGAATGTCTTTTTTATCGCTTCTTGGCCTTTTGGCTAAGATCAAGTGCAGAATGTCTTTTTAAATCACATATCTCTCTTTCCCTTGGGTTCTTTTGCTGTCCCCTCCAAAAAATTCCGGTTGAGAAATCACCAGATTATGGATGGTCTTCATTTAAAGACAGGCTAAAATTCTTTCACAAGATCTGTAACTCATCTTTCTTTAAATCTAGTAGCAGCACTGACTTAGTCAAAATATAAACAGATTTAAAGGAATTAACTGGCCCTTAAGAAGTAAAATCAGTCAACTAAAGTGGGTGCCAATGTTTGTTCCACTATTTTACTCCAATAACTGAGAAACGAGGTTATCTAAATCCTCCATGCCCTTTGCTCATCCAATACCTGGGCCCATGACATGTTTAGGATTTCAACAGCATTCTCTGTGTAAGTAAAGCATTGTTTAATGTTCCAGGTTTATCAATCCCTTGCCACATGATTGAACTGGTCCAACTCTTAATTTCCTTTAAATCTGATGTGAATTGGGTTAAAAAGTTAAACCAACCACCTCAAGTAATAGACAATTAAGTGTCCCAATTATTTAAGGCCAAACTACATGGATTAAGGGAGAAAAACACACATCTCAAAAATGTTATTAAATCCTCTGCCTGCTGACTTAATTACTACTACAATTTACCGAACAAGCACTAGGTACTTTATATACTCATATAGATTAAATAAAAGAGCTTAGAAGAAAGCATTTTCAAAAACATTTAAGTCTACAAGTCCTTAAACAAGAAATCAAACATTTGTTTCCTTGATAAACAGGGTTTCTTATAATAAATGAATACAACTAGGGATGCCTGGGTGCCTTAGTCGGTCAAGCATCCGACTTCTGATTTTGGATCAGGTCTTGATCTCAGGGTTGTGAGTTCAAGCACCGCACTAGATGGGGAGCCTGCTTAATAAAAAAAGTAATACAACTGATCAACTTAACTCTTAGAGTTTCTCAAGTTCTACACCATTGACATTCTAGGCTAGGTGATTCTTTGGGGTGGGGCTGTTCTGTGTACTATAGGATGTTTAACAGCATCTCCAGCCTCTACTCATCAGATGCCAGCACCAAAACCCCCACCCTGCTGTGACAACCAAAAATGCCTTCAGACACTATCAAATTACCCCTGCGTGGGTGAGACAAAATTATCTCCTGATTGAGAACCACTGGTTTAAGTGGGTTGTACATCAATAAATAAAAGGACAAACAAAAGGGAATGTTAGCCCCATATAAAAAACAGGATCCCTTGGGGCGCCTGGGTGGCTCAGTCAGTTGGGCGTCTGACTTCGGCTCAGGTCATGATCTCATGATCCTTGAGTTCGAGTCCTGCGTCACGCTCTGTACTGACAGCTCAGAGCCTGGAGTCTGCTTCGGATTCTGTGTCTCCCTCTCTCTCTGCTCCTCCCCTGCTCATGCTGTCTCTGTCTCAAAAATAAATAAAAACATTAAAAAAACCCCAAACAGGATTCCTTTAGTTTTCTCAGAATGTCTTCCTGCTATCACTCCATTCTTTTACTAAAAATACCAACTCACAGATACTGAAGTGACAAAATTACTAACTAGCTGCTACATCTTTATTTCAAAAGAGGACACCTTAAAGCACTATAAGCAATAAAGCTTATTTGTTACACAATGCAGTCTTACTTCTCCATCTTTAACTCTTATTTCTTATTTAGGAAGGAGAATTCAGAAAGCTCTTAATGTTCAGATAAGGCTCTGTCAAACCTTAAGTTTCTTAATTTTAGATCTTGCCAGACTAAGTCCCACTTATTTTATAGGGTTATCAATTCTGAATGTTAGTAGCTACAGACTAAGAAATCAGAAAGTGTCATAAAAACCTGTACAAGATCACAGCATTATTCATAATAGGCAAAACCTGTAAATAACCCAAACTCGTATCAAACAATGAATGCATAAATAAAATGTAGATGTCCATACAATAGATTTTGCAATAGAAAGGAATGAGTACCCATACATCCACCAATATGGATGGATGCTGGAAATATGCTAAATGAAAGAAGTTAGTAACAAAAGTCCCTGTATTATATGACTTAATTTATATGAAATGTTCAGAATAGTTGTAAATACCAAGAAACAGATGGTGGGAGAAATGACTTCTAATAGGCAAGGCATTTCTTTCTGGGTAGTGAGTCTTGCCAAACCCACCAAAATTAAAAATGAATTGGTGACTAACAAATGTTTCCTTAAAGAAACAATACTGTACAAATGCAATCAGAACACCTATACCAGAGTGCCTAGAACTAGACTAATTCCACTGCTGTTTAGAGCCCACCCATGACAAGAGGTTTCATACAATGCAATATCATGATGTTAAGCAGCCTCACCTTTACTGCACTATAGCTGAGCATAGTAGAGAATAAAAACCAAGTCAGAACTCATAAGCTTCACCACCTCAACCACCAGTTGTTACATGACTCAACTTGCTTCACACGGACACAATCCTAGCAAAATGCCCTATCATCTTCCCTTACTTTTCCACACTCAATTTGGTCATTTACATAAAATAAAGCAAGCACCCAATACGCATCATGCTAACCACTACACAAAGAACTTAGAACCTTTCTGTAAGTGAAGAGCTATAAAAATTCAAATTGACTTTGGTGTGTGCACTTTTAAGTGTACTTACACATAATTAGAAATATGCACTTGTTTTTTAAAAATAATACTCATCAATTCTTTCTCCATCATGAAAAGTGAATGCATTCTAGGATGTTCTGAGACTAATACAAAGTGGCAGAATATTCTATCAAGCCACACATATGGTATGTGAATTATACCTTAAAGCTGTTTCAAGCTTTATATATGTATATATATGTATACATACATATACCTGTATTTATATGTATATATATATTTTTTAAAAATGACATTAGTTAGAAAGAAACACTATGTATTACTTTGACACTACTTCCTGTTTTTGTCCTTGAATTTTTATGAGTTTTAATCTTGGCCTTCTGAATCTGGGTATCCTACTCCCAGAATAACAAATATATGGTAGAGGATGGGATCTGAAGATAGGTAATACAGGTAGCCCTCACTTTTCAAAAGTTTGCATTATGTCACTTTGCCTTTATGATTTAGACTGTTACCTGTTTTCCCTAACCAAAAGAAATCCAAAAAGGGTTTTTGCTCTTACAAAAACAAAACAAACAAACCCAAAAAGCAAAGGGGCACCTGGGTGGCTCAGTTGGTTGAGTGCTCGGGATATGATCTCACGTTTTGTGAGTTTGAGCCAAACGTGCATTGGGCTTGCATTGGGCTCTGTGCTGACAACTCAGAGCCTGGAACCTGCTTTAGATTCTGTGGCCCCGCCCTCTCTGCCCCTCCCCCTCTTGTGCATGCACACTCTCTCAACATTAAAAAAAACAAACAAACAAAAAAAAAAAACCTTAAAAAACAAAAACCTAAACCTGTTTACAAAAAAAAAAAAAAAAAAAAAAAGCGAAAATAGCTTTCAGGATTTGTTTTCCAGTGAGCCATTATAGAGGCAGAGCACACTTCCAACTGAGAGTGGCACATCCAAGCTTTTTCCCTCAGAACTATACTCAGCATCAAGCCACCATAGCTTTGAACTGTGTCTGTGATCATCTGTGCTTTATTTTGTTAGCAAGACATGTCCTAAGGTATCAGTAAACCTTGAGATTATTTTTTGGGTTCGGGAATGCTAAAAAAAAAAAAAAAAAAAAAAAAAAAAAAAAAATCATTAAAAACTAATGGTAATTGCTTCTTTGCTTTATTTTACTTCAGCTTACAAAATTCTCTACTTTTGGGGTATCTGGCTCTTGATTTCAGCTCAGGTCAAGATCCCAGAGTCATAGGATCGAGCCCCGTGTTGGGCTCTGCACTGAGCATGGAGTCTCCTTGGGATTCTCTTCCCTCTGCCCCTTTCCCTCCCAACCCTCTCTCAAATAAAACTAAAACTAAAACAAAACACAAAATGCTCTACTTTACTTTTGGGTAGCAAGGGAAACCTGTATGTGAACAGCATATAATGAAACTATTTTGAACTATAAGGACCAGCACTGTATGAAAAAAACTATTGGGACACCATCCTCTCCCCGTGAAAATAAACAAGATGACACACATGGAATTTTTAAGTTAGGTAAATTAAAGGTGTTCTGTGCATACAAGCACAATTTCCAATTTGAAAGCATTTGTCTCAAAAAATGTTAACCTATATCAAACACATTTGATTCCCTGTCAGTAAAGACAGCATTTCAGTAACCTGATCCTGGGCACTTTCAGTTCTTGAAAATCAATAATGGTTCAAGTGGACACTGGTATTGCTGTGAAGAATTTTTCCGTCTCATTTACAAAAGGACTGTGAACTTTTATTTACTTTTGAGAGAGAGACAAAGCGTGAGCTGAGGAAGGGCATAAAGAGAGGGAGACACAGAACCTGAAGCAGGCTCTAGGCTCTGAGCTGTCGGCAGAGTCCGATGTGGGGCTGGAACCCAGGAGCTGTGAGATCATGACCTAAAGCGAAGTTGGATGCTTCAACCAAATGAGACACCCAGGTGCCCCAAGAATAGTCTCATTAACACGGCCATATCTGGGAACATTGGCCACTCAACAAAATCAATGACAGGGAAAGTTTCAAAGTTGGAAAAGAAATTTGACAAATCCCAAATTCCTCAAGGGCAGACTGTCAGATGTAACCTTGTTCTCTCAGATACTAGTATAGTGTCCCTTTACGCATACTACAAAGCTAAAAAGATTTACGGAACCAAATTAAAGACAGGAGATAAGGGCTTCAAAGGGGGTAGAGTAAATGTGGAAGAACAGGAGAAGGGGACATCACTAAGCAAATTCCTTTAACCAGTCCAGATTTCACTCAGTTCTGTAAAATGAAGGGCACAGATTGCTAATATGTCTTCCAACTCTAAAAGTGCTACAAGTTATGGTGAAAGGGAATACAAGCTTTTCACCAAATTATGACAGCTGCCAAGATGGCAAATTCAGGCCAAGTAAGTACTCTAATTTAGATGAAGTTTTTGGGTAGATCCCCAAAATGTGATGACATAGAAGCCAACCTTGTTACTTCCAAGTTGACAGCAGATAAGAGTCAGGAGCCTCAAAGATTTCAACCTTGCTCTGCTACCTGCAGCCATGTGACCTTGAACAAATAATTTCATTTTTCTCAGCTGGGAGACACCACCATCTGCCTACATTATCTCAGAGGATCAAATGAGACAACACAACACAAAAATGCCTGGTCAACTGTCAAGTGCTACATCAATAAAAGGCATTATGTTCAAATGCACTTCAATTCCCTCAACATATTCCAAAAACACACATAATTCTTAGCCTAGGTTAATAGAGAAGAAATTCTTGGTGAGAAAGGAGTGTCCAGAGATAGCAGGGGTTCGAGCAATGTTTCATACAATATATGATCATGCGGGGGAAAGAAACCATATTATCCCCCAAACTAAAATGAATGCTGAAAATGCTCCACACCCCCCACTGCCAATGAGAAAAGCAAGCGGACTTGAAGGACACTGGTATTCCTTACTCCAAACTCGTCCAAAAAGGAAACCTACTCTATCCACTAGTTATTATTTTAAAACTACTCCCCAGGAGTTGTGCAGTTATCTTTAAAACAAATAAATAAAGCTGAACTCTACCGTCGGAGCTATCCAAATAAACCAAAATGGAAGCTGTCAAAGGATCTAACCTTGTTCACCATTTTATCCATCCCCAAGCTAGAACTATGCCTAGCTTATAGTTTGCGGTCAGTAAATACGTACTAAGAAAAAAACCCTAGAGGAAATATAGGTCTCCATCCTTGCTTTTTCTCCTCCAACACGTGGGCGCGCCACACTGGGTTCCCCACCCCCACCTAACTCCAGCGGCTTCAACCTCCAAGCCTTACAGATTTACCCTTAGAAGAATGCATGGGCCGGGCCACACTCTAAAAAGGGAACAGCAGAGAGTGGAAGGACATAAGGGAAAGCAACACATGCACGTAAAACCTTCCCATCTGGACTCTCGCGCGTGCTTTTAAGGCGCGCCGGTCGCCGCTACCCTCCTCTCTCTCACCGCGCACGCGCGTCGTCGCCTTCCCCCGCCCCTCCACCGACTCGCGCTCGTGTTCTAACTGCCCCCCCTCTTTATTCCCCTGCCCCCACTCCCGTCCGCAACGGCCTCGCGCCTCGGAGACGTAGTCTAGTGTGCACCCGTCCGCGCGCCAACCGCCTCCTTCCTTCCTCCACGCGGACACAGTGCTTCACGTCTATGAGAAGGCCTCACGGCTCCCACAGATCTTTCTGCGCCTCATCACTCCAACTCAAGCCATTACTCCTCGCTCCAACCTCGCGCTGACGGGGTGAAAAGAGTGTGAGGGGGGAGGGGAAGGACACGTTCCCCTCCCCCCAAACATCCCGAGACGATAACCTAACATGGCCAAGCCGCCAGCCTGCCGCAGCCCCAGAGTCCGAAGGAAAGCGGTGCCGCCCGCTCCCCGACTCCAGGGAATCAGTGGATCAGGCTCAGAGAGTAGCTAATGAGCCTGGTCCTTGGCCGCGCTCGGCCGCTCACTCACCTGAGGCCGCCATGTTGGGAGAGGGAGAGAGAACGCAAAGGACCCGGATGAGGCAATCACGTGATTATAGCGGGAGCGTCGGGCTGGGAGACGCGAAACTGGGAGGGGGCGGGGAAGTGAGGAGGGAGACAGGAGGCGGGGCGGTGCTGCTCTAGGTTCGTAAAGCAGCGCGAGGAGGTGGTGCGACGTCCGACGGGAAGACCTTCGCGACATGTGGCCAAAGCCGGGGGGGGGGGGGGGGCCTGGGCTGTCGCGAAACCCCTCTCGCTTTACGTAGGACTGCGCGCGGACGAAGGGGCGGGTTTCCCTATCGGCCGACTTCCTGCCAGGCGGGTAAGCGGAAGGGGCGGGGCCCCCGGGCCCCAGTTGTCTGGGACCGAATGGAGGCGGGCTGGAACCCGGAATGGGAGTGCCACAATTGACTTTATGAAAGGGAAGATTCTAAGTTTGTTTTCTTTTTATTTTCCACGTGTGAAGACATATGTGGTTAATTTACTGAGCTTTAAAAAAAGTAACTTTCTGGTAAAGCAAAACAAGTCCAATATCTTGCATAAGGATGGTTTTAATTGGGCATGTTTAGAAGAAATAAGAATAACAAATATCGAACATTTAATTACCACGAACTTTTACCTCATTTAGTCTTTCATTTTATGGGCTAGGTTTAGTCAAATCCAGGCGCTATGATTTCACAGCCAAGTGCTATCCGTGCTTTCTCTAGTTAATGCTACGTTTTATTACATATTATTTATATGCTGTATTAGTATTTTATTCAACGGGAATTATCATTGAGCGACTACCTTCTGTCAGGCACTGTTTATTGGCATTTTTTGATACAACAGAAAGCACAGCTCCAAAGGATGTAATAATGAATGGTCCACTGAGGGAAAGACAGACAATAAGCAGTGAATAAATGTTATAAATTATAAGCACCCTGCAGATAATTAAGGTGATTTTATTAAAAGATGATTGGGTGCAACTGAATTTTTAAAATTTTATTGTTATTTTTTAATGTTTATTTTTGATAGAGCATGAGCACGAGAGGAGCAGAGAGGCGGACAGAGGATCTGAAGCAGGCTCTGTGCCGACAGCAATGAGCCCAATGTGGGGCTTGAACTCAACCTGTGAGATCATGACCTGAGTGGGAGTCAGATGCTCAACCAACTGAGCCGTTCAGGCACTCCTGGGTACACCTTTATATTGCCTGGTCAGGAAAGGCCTCTGGGGAATTGACATTTAAACATCTGGATTACAAATAGCCAGCCCTGTGAATGTCTTTAGGAAGAGCTTTAGGAGAAGGTAGAGGATGCACAGCTAGGTCATAAGCTTCAGGGCAGGACCATCTTGGCAAGCTGAGGAATTTAAAGGCTGGGGTATGAGAGGGGCAGGAGAAGAGTGGTACAAGGTGAAGGTTGAGACAGTGTTAGGGGTTGAATCATGTGAGCCTTTGTAAACGAGGTTTAGGAGTTTGGATGTTATTCCAGGTGGGTTGGGAAAGCATGGAAAGACTGTATGCAAAGGAATGTCATGACTTGAAATTTTGAAAAGGATTACTTAGTGTCTTGCTGTAGGTGGTAGTTACATGAGTGTATATGTAAGAACTTATCAGAATTATTGATAAAATTACATTTTATGACTGTTGGGGTAATGACCAGTATACTAATATTATACGTTGAAACATTTTTTGAGCTAAACATTTATTTTTTATTATAATTTTACAATAAAATGTGTTTGAGGGTCCCTAAAAGTACAGTAGAGCCCAGGCACTGTGCCTGCTGTACCTACTGGATAAGTTGACCTGGTTGCTGTAATCCTAGTGACAGAAGTTGGTGCCTTAGATGTGAGTGTGGGGATGGAAAGAGACAGATGCAGATATATTTTGGAATTAGATTTGAGGATTGATTAGATGTGAAGAGCACAGGAGAAGGAACTATCAAATCTGACTTCATGTTTTTGGCATGAACACCCGGATGATACCATTTACTTAGGTGGCAAAGCCTGTGGTGGAGCAGGTTTGGAGAGGTGCGTGGGCTCTGTTTTGCCCATATTAAGTTTGAGATATGTACTAGTCCAGTACTTCTCATGTTTTGATGAATTTACACATATCATCTGGGGAATTTGTTAAAAGTCGGATTCCAGTTCAGTAGGACTGGGGTAAGCCTGAGATTTTGTATTTCTTCTGGTTCGGATCACTAAAAGGGAATGATATTCAGGAATCATGGAAAAATTCTTTGGCTATTGGGGATTGTAGATTTCGGAAAGTTCACAGAAAAGCTAGATGAGGTTGGGACATGGGGGGTAGGGAGAGACTTTTTGTTACCAAGCACCTAATATATCCTAGGGTTATATCAAGCACTTAACAGGCTAGCTTATTTAGTCCTCACGGTGGCCCTTTAAGGTAAATATTAACCCTGTTTTAATTTTTTTAAGTTTACTTATTTATTTTGGCTGGGGAAGTAGCAGAGAGAATCCCAAGCAGGCTCCACACCATCAGCACAGAGCCCGACATGGGGCTCGAACCCACAAACGGGAGATCATGACCTGAGCTGAAACCAAGAGTCAGATACTTAACTGATTGAGCCACCCGGGTGCCCCTTAATCCTGTTTTTAGATAATGACTCTGAAGCTCAGAAACAATGTGTACCTAACCCAAGTACACACAGCCAACAAGTGGCAGAGCTGCAAACCCAGAGCTGTCTCTCAGGTCCACGTTCTTTCCAGTTTCCCAAGGACTTCTTAAAAAATAAAACTGTTAAAAAAAATAAGTGTATGGCAACCACTTGGTATCATTTGTTCTGAAGAAATCCAGAAGGAATAAACTGTTAATTATCCATTGCTCTATAATGAATTACTCTGAAACTTACTGGCATAAAATGATAAACATTTATTGTCTCAGTTTCTGTGGGTCAGAAATTCGTTACCAAAAATCACTTTTTTTGATATAAAAAATGCCAAGTCCTGACATTTGCAGCGTCTCATGTGCATATCCTCTTTTCCACATTCCTGTTGTTTCCCTTGTCATTTCTCACCCTGACCACTACATTAGTTCTTAATGAGTCTTCTTGACTATAGACATTCCTGCCTCAGTCCATGTGATAAGTAGGTACCAGATTTATTTTCCTAAAGCATTGGTCTGAAAACATTCCCCTGCTGACTACCTTCCATGACTCTATAGCCGAGGCAGACATGCAAGGTTGTGTATACTCCAGTCACAAATTCCTGGTTCATACTTCCTATTATCCTTCTTTGTCTAAGGTCATGTTCCAGTCGTGGATACCCAGTGCTTTCCTAATGTTGAGTCTTTTTGCTCTTCTCTCTGCCTGGAATACTCTTCCCTCTTTCACTACCAAATGGGTCACCAATAAAATCTATCCTTTAAGGGCTCTTCAAATGTCACCTTTTCTAGGAAGCCTTTCCTGAGCCTTTCTCAGAACGCCACCAGGACTGTCTGCACCTTCCTTTTGACACTTGTCACCTTCCTTCTTGAACTGCCTTCTCTCCTGGTCTATCAACTCCTCCAGGTTGCATCCATTTTGATTATCTTTGCGATTTTCATGCATTAGCATCTGGAACACTTTTTTTTTTTTTTAAACACACCTTAACAATTTTATTTTTTTTAATTAAAAAAAAATTTTTTTTTAACATTTATTTTTGAGACAGAGACAGAGCATGAAGGGGAGAGGGTCAGAGAGAGAGGGAGACACAGAATCTGAAACAGGCTCCAGGCTCTGAGCTGTCAGCACAGAGCCCGACGCGGGGCTTGAACTCACAGACAGATCATGACCTGAGCTGAAATCAGACGCTTAACCGACTGAGCCACCCAGGCGCCCCTCTGGAACACTCTTGGTGCTCACTGTGTATTTGCTGGTGCTAAAGTCAGATTTTCAAGAAATTTACATTCATTCAGGAGATTTCAAGAAGTTCTCATAATGCATATTATGCACTTATATGCCTGGATATATTTATTGTTCATTGAACTGGAAAACCTAGCCCTTAAAAGCAGTGGCTTCTTCCACAGGAAAAAAGCAAAAAAGATTTCTCCCTTTAGACTGACTAGTCAAAACTGAAAAATGTTTGGAAACTAAGTTAAAAATAAAACAAGCAAATGCATGTAAGTTTATATTTGTTTTCTGGAGTCTGAATTCACTAAACTAATTGGCTTAATTTAGTATTTGAGGTTCTTACGATTGTCCTTACAATTGTCATTGAAATTGTCTACATTTTTTTTTTTGAAAACTACCCTTTTTCTAATATATATATTTATAAATAATTATATATAGAAGCTTGACCTTTTTAAAATCTCAATTACACTAATAAGCTTTAGTTAAAGCATTCCCTTTGTCTTCTCCAAACTTTAGTTTTTTAATCTGTAAAACAAAGGCATTAAATTAGATGGTTTCAAAGATTTCTTTTTTTAATTTTGTCATTTTATGAATCTGTGATGCTGATTGTGGATATTATGATCTTCCTCCTAGGGAAGCTGGCAAAAACATTCCTCAGATAACCAGGACTAAGCCAATCCATTAATAATGGAATATGGTTCATATACCAGTTACTTCTGTTTTGTTAAGCTTGGGTAGCTGAAATAATCAAATTATCGTTGTTTGCTGCTTTATGTCCTCACAATCTAAGCAAAATATATCAGTGCTTTAAAGATACATATTTCTCCAAAATAAAAGTTTTTATCACTGAGTGTTGACTGTGTCAGGTTCGCTTTAAGTTATTTTTTAAATCTTTATTTATTTTTGAGAGAGAGAGAGACAGAGTGTGAGCAGGGGAGGAACAGAGAGAGAAGGAGACACAGAATCCGAAGCAGGCTCCAGGCTGTCAGCACAGAGCCTGATGCGGGGCTCAAACCCACGAACTGCGAGATCACGACCTGAGCCGAAGTCGGATGCTTAACCGACTGAGCCACCCAGGCGCCCCAGGTTAGCTTTAAATATATATCAACATTATACAGGGGTTCTGTTTCTGGCATGGTAAATGGCAGACGATCAACTCTCTCATAGATAAAAGTAAATTCTGGACAAAAATTTAGAAAACCCACAACTATCTGAAAGCTGTGGAATAAAGGCAAACATTTTGGAGGAGAGCTGAAACTTGGAAAAAGGTACCAACATGGGATATTACAGCCTGGTGTGGACCAGGGTACTGAAGAAACCTGCCACATTTCTGCCATGAGGAAGGCATTGCCCAGGACAGTCTCTGCTGTCACAAAGTGAGGAGGAATCTTATAAAGAAGAGAGCAGAGTTCTGGTGTTGATTCTGTCCAAGTCTCTGGCTGGTCCTTGTACCATGAATACATAAAGCAGGCTGTAAACAGTTCAGCTGAGGAAAGGAAAAGAGAACTGAACTAAGATCTAAGCTGCTTATCTATGTCAAGTGAGAGTTTGCAGTTTGGGTCTAACCAATTTCATTGCTTGCTTAAATAAAACATTAACATCTTTGGAAGATACATCTGTTTCTTGTTCCTGCTCTAAGAAATTACCGCTAACTTAGTGGCTTCAGACAACACGGATTTATTCTGTTGTGGCTCTGGGTCAGAAGTCTGAAATGGGCTTCATTGGGCTAAAATCACACTGTTGGCAGGACTGCCTTCCTTCTGGAAGCTCTCCAGGAGAATCTGTATAATGCCTTGACTCCTGGTCCCCTTCTTCCATTTTCAAAGCCAGAAACACCAGGTTGAATCCTTCTTATATTGATCACTCTATTATGACTTACCTTATACCTCCCTCTTTCACTTTTAAAAAAGAGTAATTCTCTATACCCAACGTGGAGCTTGCACTCACAACCCCAAGATCAAGAGTTGCATGCTTTACCAACTGAGCCAGCCAGGCACTGCCTCCTTCTTTCCGTTTTAAGGACCCCTGTGATACATTGGGTCCGCTTGGATAATCCACTATAATCCTCCTATTTTAAGGTCATCCAATTAGCAACCTTAATTTCATCTGCAGCTTTACTTCTCCTTTGCCACGTGACAGCACATTCACAGGTTCTGGGGGTTCAGATGTGGATGTCTTTGAGGGGCCGTTATTCTGCCTACCACAGAGAGGTAAAACAGAATCTAGAGTCCTATAACATGTCATTTACAATGTACAGGATACAATCAAAATTATTCAGCACATAAAGGACATGGAAAGTGTGACCCATTCCCAAGGGGTAAGATTACAAGGGCCAATCTGAAAATGACCCAGATGTTGAAATGATCAGAGGGGGACTTTAATGCAGCTGTTATAACCGTGCTCATTGAGATAGAATAAGATATGCTTGTAATGAATGAAAAGGTAGGAAATTTCAGCAGAGAAATATAAAATAAAAAAAGAATCAAATGGAGGGGCACCTGGGTGACTCAGTTGGTTAAGCATCTGGCTCTTGATTTTGACCTCAGGTCATGATCTCACAGTTTGTGGGATCAAGCCCCGTGTTGGGCTCCGTGCTGAGGGTGCAGAGCCTGCTTGGGATTTTCTCTGCCCCTTTGCTGCTCTCTCTCTCTCTGTAAATAAATAAATAAACATTAAAAAAAATAACCAAATGGAAATGTTAGAATTGAAAAATACAGTATCTGAAATAAATTTCATGAGAAGGGATTAAGAGCAGAATACAGATAATAGGAAAGAGTCTCTATACTTGAAGGTAGATCAATAGAAATGATTACATCTGTGAAGGGAAAAAAGATGGGGAAAGGGAAGGGAAGGGAAGGGAAAGGAAAAAAGATGGGGAAAAAAGTGAACGGATCCTCAGGGAACCTGCAGACAATATAAAAAGATATACTACTGAAATCTCAACAGAAGAGGAGAGAAAGATGGGGCAGAGGAATACTTGAAGAAACTTTCCACATTTGGTTAAGATTCAAGAAGCTCGGCAAACCCTGAACAGCATAAATACGAAGAAAACTGCATTGGCTTATTACATAGTTGAAATGATGAAAGCCAATGATAACAAGAAAGTCTTGAAAACATTCAGAATAAAGTAACCCACCATATACAGGGGAACAATTGAAAAAAAATTTTTTTAATGTTTTATTTATCCTTGAGAGTGAGCGAGTGAGAGAGGGGTAGAGTGAGGGAGGGATGCAGAATCCAAAGCAGGCACCAAGCTCTGAGCTGTCAGCACAGAGACCGACGCGGGGCTCAAACTCACAAGCCATGAGATCATGACCCGAGCCGAACGCTCAACCGACTGAGCCACCCAGGTGCCCCTACAGGAGTACAATTTGAATGGGCATGGGCTCCTTATAAACGATGGAGGCCAGAAGATAAACAAGATTTTTAAAGTGCCAAATGAAGAAAATGGGTCACTCTCAAATTCTGTATCCAGAGAAAATATCATCTGACACTAAAAAAGACTGTGCTGATACGCGCTACCCAACACGGATGAAGCATTATTCTAAGTGAAAGAAGCCAGTCACAAAACACAACATATTGCGTGCTTTCCTTTCTGTGCAGCGATCAGAGTAGGTAAATCTACACGGACAGAAAGTGATTGGTTAGTGGGGGCGGGGCAGGGTGGGGAATGAGAGGGATGGGAGGACGCCTGCTGAAAGGTATGGCGTTTCTCTGGGCGGGACAGAAATATTCTAAAAGTGATTGTATGATGCTTGGTCCACTATGAACTTTAAACTCCACTGCGTTTCCTGAATTGAATTCTTCAAATGGGTGAATTGTTCGGTATGTAATGTCTCAAAGCTGTTTAAAAAACGAAGACCAGAGGCGCCTGGGTGGCTTAGTGGGTTGAGCATCTGATTCATGATTCCAGGGTCATGAGATTGAGCCCCACGTTGGGCTCCATACTGAGCGTGGAGCCTGCTTGGGTTTCTCTCTCTCTCTCTCTCTCTCTCTCTCTCTCTCTGCTCCTTTCACCTGCTTGTGCACTCTCTCTCTCTCAAATTAAAAAAAAAAAATAAAAAATGAAGGCCAAATGCATACATTTTCAGATGTGAGAAAACTAAGAGTTCATTGTGGGTAGACCTACATTACAATGAAAGCCAAGGGAAGTTCTTCAAGCTGAAGGGAAATGATACCAGAGGGAAATTCACATCTTCAGGAAAGAATAGAGGGTATCAAAAATAGGAACTTGCTGTGTGACTGCAAAAGGCTGTTTTCCCCTCTTAATTTCTTTACAATACTTTTGACCATTGAAAGCAAATATTAGAACCTTGTGGGATTTATGTCTTTAGATGTAATGTGTGTATTACAACTATAGCATAAAAGATGATGGTTCTTCCAACTGGGGAGATACAATATTAACTCTAAGTAGGCTATGAAAGGTTAAGGGTATATATTCTAAGCCTTAGAGCAAGAATTAAAAATAATGCGAAGAAGTATAGCTAAAAATACAATAAATGAGTCAATGTGAAATTCTAAAAAAAATATTTAATCCAAAAGAAGGCAGAAAAGGAGGAACAGATGATGGTAATAATTTTGAAAACCACAGGGGAAAAATAAGATGTATAAAACAAGCACTTTCAAGGGACAACACATAAACTGAGTCTTCCTGAAAAACATTTTGCACTGGGATTGGTACTGTCCGGAGCATAGTAAGGCAGATTCTCATTGCAGCTCTGTTCCTCGTCAGCTCTGCAGAACAAGGGTTGATAGAAGAAACACAATGCGGGGAGAAGTGGACCGAATATAGAAGAGTCTTCTCCACCATGAGGAATCTGATGTCTGCAAAAGGTTGTAGCACAAGAACATTTAGAATCTTCACCTTTGGGGAAGAAGCAGGCAATCCCAGAGTGGTGTGCCCAGGAGAGTGGGGAAAATATGGCCGGGTCACTCTCCAGTTTCTGTCTATAGCAGCTACCTTGGGGAGGAGAGGAAAGGCAGGAAGACACCTGCCAATGTCAGGTTTTGTGGGAAGCTACTCCCTCATTGCATTCCACAAGGTTCTCTCCTAAGCCCTCCTCTCTTTTTTGCAGCAAAAGCTACAAATGCAAATGCCTCCAGGAATCAGGAAGATGAAGTGAATGATTTAAGGCAGCCTGCCTTAAATAATAAATAAAGAAAAAAATAAAGAAAAGGCACTACGTTTGCATGTAGGCATTACATGCAAAGCACATGATCCCTGTGGCAGAGACATTTACTGCTTACCCAATACCCGTGAGCTCCCCATTTCTCAGCCCCCTGCAGGGGTGCATGTGACTAGATCAGGCAGATGGACTGTCAGTGGAAGTAATATATGTCACATCAGGTGGGAAGCACATAAAAGCTACTGAGTAGCCTGATCTCAACAGCTCTTGTTCCCTGCTGATCGTGAAGAATGCAAGGTAAAATAGAGCCATCAGGTGTCTGCAGCCTGGACCCTGAGTCATTGCTAGGAGGAAAGCTGCCTTGGAGAGTTGCCCAATTCACCCTGGACTTCTCTTGAACAAGAAACAAATCTTCATTCTGTTGAGGCCCTTCTATTTTGGTACTGTAGCCTAGGCTACCCTACATACTGCCTTTATAGGCAGCAATCACACTTCAGCTCAGGCATCTACTAACAAGTGAAATGGGGGCCTGACGTCAGCTAGATCTTCCAGTTTTTTGTTTAAAAAAAAATTTTTTTTAACGTTTATTCATTATTGAGAGATAGAGAGAAACTGAGCATGAGCAGGGGAGGGGCAGAGAGAGGGGGAGACACAGAATCCGAAGCAGGCTCCAGGCTCTGAGTCGTCAGCACAGAGCCCAACGTGGGGCCCGAACTCACAAACCGTGAGATCCTGACCTGAGCCGAAGTCGGACGCCCAACCGACTGAGCCACCCAGGCACCCCTAGATCTTGCAGTTTTTACGAGATATACCAGAAGTAAGGATTTTTGGGTGAAATTTCCAACGTTTAAATGAGCACTGGGCGTTGTATGTAAGCCAATTTGACAATAAATTATATTAAAAAAAAGAAATTTCAACATTTAAAAGTGGACTTAATTTGGAAAATTAAAACCCTGTGAAGCCCACATAAAACCCATCTGGGGGCCAATGTAGCCCCCAGGGCACATTGCAACTTGTGCTCTATGTTTTCTTTCTAGTGACTCATCAGTTCCCAAAGCTTCTGTTGTCACTCCTGTTCAGATGGGGCAAAGTCCATATCTTTGTATCACAGTTCCCAATGGGCTCAATAGATGCCTCCAATTTTGGGTTTCTCACCTTGGCCTAAATTCTGGAAGGCAGCTCCTATGTGTATTTTAAATGATCTGTCCCATCTGGCCCTCTATAGCCAGCACCCCCCAAATGCAGCCTTGTAAAAAGGCCTAATGGTTCTTTCTCGTGGTCTTGACCCCATCTCCTTTTTCTGACATATTTCATATTCGACCTAATCGTTTATTATTTCTAACCTAGTGATTTACTTTCCTATTTTGTGGCCTCACATTGTTCCCCTTGTACTGGACACTTCTTTGCCATTAAACTTTTTTTTTTTCTCAGTTTTTTCTTTTCTTCTTCTTCTTCTTCTTCTTCTTCTTCTTCTTCTTCTTCTTCTTCTTCTTCTTCTTCTCCTTCTCCTCCTCCTCCTCCTCCTCCTCCTCCTCCTCCTCCTCCTCCTCCTCCTCCTCCTCCACCTCCTCTTTGGAAATTTGGATTCTGCCTTCCTTGGTCCTGTGGGTTTGCTCTGACTAGTCCTGAGTTTTCAGTTATCTCTTAGCTTAAGTTCAAACTGTTCCAAGTTGAACATACTCATGTTTCTATCCCAGCTTCCCTATCTCTGTTAGCGGTGCTACTGTCTTCCAAGTCGCAGTCTAAACCCTTGGTATCATATTAACCTCCTCACCCAGAACCAACCCAAATATTCATTTAGTATTTACACCGTGTGCCTTGTTCTGGGCAATGGGGATACAATGGTGAACTTAAAGAAAATCTGTGCCCTCACGGAGTTTACATCCTATTGGGAATGGACGGACAGCGAATAAATATATGTTAGTTCAGGTAGTGATATGTACCATGGAGGAAAACAAAGCCAGGTAAAAGAGCTAGGGGGCTCCATGGAGGGGAAGGGTGTTATTTTGTGTTTGGCAGTGGTGGGGACTGGAATAGAGATGAAGGAAACGAGGAACTGAGATGACAGATATCCAGGAAGAGCACTGCAAAGCCCAAGACCCTCAGGTGAAGGCATGCATGGCAATGTTTGGGGTCCAAAAAGGAAACCACTGTGGCTGGAACTGGGTGAGCAAGGGAGAGGGTGGTAGGGGTCGTTGCCCACCTAGCTCATCCTTCCCTTCCAATCTATTCTCACTACCTCTGCTCTAGTTATGATTCTCCTTTCCATTCTGGACTATCTCCACTTCATCTCCACCCAGTTTACCCCTGTCCACCCAGCACATGGTGTCTGAAGCAATCTTCCTACACGCCTACACCTTCCTGGGCTCTGTGGTGGTTAATTCTGTCCACTTGACTGGGATAAGGGATGCCCAGAGAGCTGATAAAGTACTACTTCTGGGTGCTTGTGTGAGGGTATCTCTGGAATAGATTAGCATTTAGATTGATAGGGTGAATAAAGATCACCTTCACTGATGCTGATGGGCATCCTTCAATCCACTGAGGGCTTGGATAGACCACAAATGCAGCTGGAAGGACAGATTTGCTCTCTCTGCTTATACTAAGTTACCATCTACTCCTGAATTCAGACATCTGTGCTTCTCAGCCTTTGGGCTCAACTGAATTATACCACTAGCTTTCCTGGTTCTCTAGCATGCACATGGCAAATCATGGGACTTCTCAGTGTCCGTCATCATGGGAGCCAATTTCTAAAAGAATCTCTCTCTCTCTCTCTTCTGTTGGTTCTGTTTTCTCTGGAGAACTCTAACACACATCCCATCTCTTTCCAAGGCACTGCTCCCTAGCATTGAAAGCACTTAGTAATCTGCCTTCATCTTGCTTCTCTAACCTTATCTGTCACTCCCAACTTCTGTCTTGCCCTGAGTTTTCCCCGTATTACTATTCTCCTCACCTTGAATAGCCTGTACCTTCTCAGTCTTGCCAGCTCCTTTGCAGGAGAAGCCTACCTATTCCAATCAGTGTCCTAAGACATCCTCTTGGCTTGGTCTCCTATTTAGTTTTGTAATTGGTTTATTTTATACTCCTAATTAGATTATAAACTCCAGGAGGTATTTTATACATGTTTGTTTTTCCTCTCTTCCAAGGCCATGTATCCTGTAATATTCTTTTTGATGAGAATTTCTGCTTGAGGAGTATAGGTGGTCTTTTTAAAAAAAAAATTATTTTATTTATTTATTTTTATTCCTCAAATCCAACCTGCGCTATGAAAGATGCCATAGTTACCACTTCCTGGGCTGGTGATTATTAGTCAGAAGAGGGACGGGTGAAGACTTTGGCTAAAAATTTGCCATGTACTGTTTCAAACCTGAACCCAACTGTGGAGCTGGGCAGGAGGGCAGTCTGGGGTTGTTTGCTAGGACAGCCTGGCTTGACATTGGCAGGCTCAGGTTCTCCCTCTTTCCTTCTCACTTAGCAGGTCAAACTTTTTAATGCTGAGGTATGTTTAAGAAACAACTAAAAGCCAGAACCCTGCCTCTCAGCAGTTTACAAATCTATGGTTAATTGTGTGCTCTTGGCAAGTATTAGCGAAGAAATAATTCACCTGTTTAATGTTTTTTTTTTAATTTTTTTCCAGCGTTTATTTATTTTTGAGAAGAGAGAGACAGAGCACAAGTGGGGGAAGGGCAGAGAGGGAGGGAGACACAGAATCCGAAGCAGGCTCCAGGCTCTGAGCTGTCAGCACAGAGCCCCACACGGGGCTCGAGCTCACAGACCGTGAGATCATGACCTGAGCTGAAGTTGGACGCTTAACTGACTGAGCCACCCAGGCGCCCCGTTTAATGTTTTTATTGTATGTCGGTGGATAAATGAGAAATGAATAGTGAAGTACTCTCTAATAGACAAATCAAAGGTAAAGCTAAATGCAATAAGGAAGGGAAGGAGCTAGGGATTACCTCACCACAGAGCCTGGCTAAGTTATCTTCTTCCCACCATGACCTTGCCTTGCCTGGGTTGGTCTCTTCCCCCTTCTTTTTCCTTCTGCAAATCCTGGCCTTCAAGGGCCAGCTAAAACCACTCTTCCTCTGGGAAGCCTTCCTGGATTATTCCAGACTCCAATAACCTGTTTTAGGGGAGTCTAGGTGGCTCAGTCAGTTGAGTGTCCAACTCTTGATTTTGGCTCAGGTCATGATCCCAGGGTCATGGGATTAAGCCCTGCATGGGGCTCCATGCTGAGTGTGGAGCCTGCTTAAGATTCTCTCTCCCTCTCTCTCTGCCCCTCTCCCCCACTCACATGCTCTCGCTCTCTCTCTCTCTAAAATATAAAAATCAAAAAAAGAAGTGGAAGTTCTAAAAATCTTGAAAATAAACTATTCTATAATTAAAAATAAACAAAGGCGCAGACCCCTACAGAATCAAACAACACCGAAGGATTCCTAGACAAAGCCCAGGATTCCACTGAAAGGCACCCAGTAAACTTTTGCTCATTTCAAATTCTTTCACGACTTTTCCTGCGTAGCCTGGTCTTAGAGTTCTTTTATACCTCAGCATCTAGCTGCATATCTAGTGCATATCAGGTGTTCGATCAGTGCAGGCTGGTTGAACTGATGAGAATTACTGAATGATGAAATATAAAGCTTGTGGTAGATGGGAAAGCATGACCAAAATATTAGCTCTTTCATCAAAGGTGGAGTCTACTTTCCTACTCCTCGAATCTGGAACTGCCTAGTGACTTGCCTTGGCTGATAAGTATGTCAGAAATGACAACGTATGACTTCTGGAGCCCAGACTTCCAGAGACCTCCATAAACTTCCACTTTCACCCTTTTGGGACTTGCTGTTACCATGTAAGAAACCCAGGTTATCTTGACTGGAGAACCACATGGAGGAAAACCAAGGCACCTGGCTGACCACCCCGGCTAACCACCTCATTTGTGAATGAGGCCAACTTGGACTATCCTGGTCCCAGTGACTGCAGACAAACGAGCAACTCCGGGTGAGACCAGCAGAAGGACTGTCCAGCTGAGCCCAGCTAAAATTGGAAAGTTGTGAGCTAATAAATGGTTATCGTGTGTGTGTGTGTGTGTGTGTGTGTGTGTGTGTGTGTGTGTGCATGTGTTTTAATGTTTATTTTTGAGAGACAGAGAGAAAGAGAGGGCACACATCCGGGGGCGGGGCAGAGAGAGACACACACACAGAATCCAAAGCAGGCTCCAGACTCTGAGCTGTCAGCACAGAGCCCGATGCAGAGCTCAAACTCATGAACCATGAGATCATGACCTGAGCCGAAGCTGGATGCTTAGCCGACTGAGCCACCCAGACACCCGTATAAATGGTTACTGTCTTAAGCCTCTAAGTCTTGGTGTGTTTTGTTATGCAGCAATGGCTCAACTAGCAGAGTCCTGTCTGTGTGTTCATAGAATGTCAGCCAGGGGCAGAGGACAAATGATTCTTCTTTGGGGATATGGGTTGCTCACCATGGTTGAATCTCCTGGCTCAGCTGTCCTGCACCCCAGCTGGTTGGGACGCTTGTGCTGCTCCTTGAAGGAAGTGTCACTACCTGGGTATGTGGTGTGGCCCCAAACCTTCTAGGTGCCCATGCAGGGCCCTTGACCGGCTCATTATCTGCACTGGGCTGGGGACTCAAAGAAGAGAGGCAGCAAAGAACACTCTTCAAAAGAAGAGAGGCAGCAAAGAACACTCTTCTACAGACTTGACATCTGAACAAGGACAGGTACATCCAAATTAAAGTACAAAGTTAACCCTATCATCAACATCCGCCCCTCCTTTCCTTGAATCTCTATGACACTTTTACTTCCCAAACCTCTTTTCACCTAGCTTGTTTCAGTCCCAACATATCGCAGTGAGTAAGGAGGCCAGGTGAGGAAATCAAGAGATTTGCCCGGCACCACACAGCCGTCTAATTGTGGGCCAAATCCAGGCCTCCTGCTGCAGTGCCCACTGGTCCAGGGCTGGGTACTTCCCTGAGCAGCATCCGTGTGCAGCCCTTTCTCTTCAAGGGTCCTCAATCCAGGATACACACTAAGGACATATCTACGAGCACAGGATGATGCCTGGGTAGCAGCGTGGCATCAGGGAAAAAATCTAGTAACAGCTCCATGAGCTGTATGATCTCAGGCAGTCATGCAACCTCGCCGAGTCTCAGTTTCCTCATTTGTAAAATGGGATTAAAACTATATATATCTCACAAACCGTGAGATCATGCCCTGAGCCGAAGTCAGACGCTTACCCGACTGAGCCACCCAGGCGTCCCTCACAAGGTCCTTGTTAAAGATCACCTGGGATGATATGTTCAGGGGTCTCAAATTCAAAAGCCGTCAGGGTTCCGAGAGGAACCCTGCGAAGTGGTGTAAGTTACAGAGTGCATGTCCTGCCTAGAGGTGTTCACAGGCAATTTTCCTGACAGCCTGTGACACTCACAGCTAACAAACAATCCAAACGATCCAAACGTAGGTCAGGGCTGACTTCAAACCCCTTTCCACCATGTCATTTGGCTTTGCCCTAAGCCCGTCTCCTCTCCGGTTACAAAGGGCCACTCATACTTGCCTATCATGAGAAGCTCGGGGAGCGTTTAGGTCAAATTCCACGCCCAGGACCTGGCACACAGTGAGCACTCAAGGAGTGGTAGCTCTGAATAAAATAGTTGATAAGCTTCAAAACATTATACAAATAGTAGGTATTATTATAAGGGACATAAACAGCAGGGTGAAAATACCACCTTTTAGACGCATTCATAGATGGGTACAGATTTATGTCCGAGGTAAGAAGAGAGTAAGGTACCTGGGCGCCCTGGAGAAGTTGAGAGCTGAGGCGGGTGGGTTCAGATAAGAAATGAGTCTGGTAGCCCTGTGTGCAGGGGGAGAGAAGGGGACGGAAAGTCTGTGGAGTTGTCAATGTGGCTCTGCTTGAGGGAAAGAGGTGGGCAGGGTCCTCACATTTTAACAGGGTAAGTGTGCTGCCTGTGGGAGCACTTGCAATGCAAGATTACTTTAAAAATAGGGGCGCCTAGGTGGTTCAGTGTGTTGGGCATCCGACTTTTGATTTTGGCTCTGGTCATGATCCCAGTGTCTGGGGACTGAGTCCCGTGTTGGGCTCTGAGCTGAGTGTAGAGCCTGCTTGGGATTCTCTCTCTCTCTCCCTCTGCCCCTCTCCCCTGCCCATGCTCTCTCTCTCTAAAAAAAAAATCAAAAATTAAAAAAATAATTTAGGGGAACCTGGGTGGCTGAGTCAGTTAAGCATCTGACTTCGGCTCAGGTCACAGTCTTGTGGTTTGAGGGTTCGAGCCCCGTGTCGGGCTCTGTGCTGACAGCTCATATCCTGGAGCCTGCTTCAGATTCTGTGTCTCCCTCTCTCTCTGACCCTCCCCCGTTCATGCTCTGTCTCTCTCTGTCTCAAAAAATAAATAAACATTAAGAAATAATAATAATTGGGGCGCCTGGGGGACTCGGTTGAGTGACCAGCTTCGGCTCAGGTCATGATCTCACGGTTTGTGGGTTCGAGCCCCACGTCGGGCTCTCTGCTGACGGCTCAAAGACTAGAGCTTCCTTCGGTTTCTGTGTCTCCCTCTCTCTCTGTCCCTCCCCCACTCACGCTCTGTCTCTGTCTCAAAAATAAATAAACATTAAAAAAATAATAATAATTTAAAAATAGCCAGAGGGGGGCACCTGGGTGGCTCATTTCTTTCAGTATCCAACTTTTGATTTCGGTTCAGGTCATGATCCCAGGGCTGTGGGACCAAGCCCTGCGTCAGGCTCCGTGCTGAGGATGGAGACTGCTTGAGATTCTCCCTCTCTCCCTCTCTCTCTCTGCCCGTCTCCTGCTCTCTCTCTCTCTCTCTCTCAAAATAAATAAATAAACAAAAAAGAAGTAAAAAAAATGTCTTAAAAAAAAAACTAGAAGGGGACTGGTTAAACAAATCATGCTATACCCATTCCTTGAAAGAATACGATTCACTCCTGAAAACTAATATTATGAGAATCTATGTAGATGGATATTAATTGTCAAGGACAGAAATGCCCGTTATGTGTTAAGAGGAGACTGCAAAACAGTGGGTACAATGCAATCTCACTTTTGTGAAATGAAAACAAGTACATGTTGAAAGATCCCGAAGGGGCGCCTGGGTGGCTCAGTCGGTTGAGTGTCCGACTTCGGCTCAGGTCAAGATCTCACAGTTTGTGGTTTCGAGCCCCTCATCAGGCTCTGTGCTGACCGCTTGCTCAGAACCTGGAGCCTACTTCGGATTCTGTGTCTCCCTCTCTCTCTGCCCCTCCCCCACCCACGCTTTGTCTCACTCTGTTTCTCAAAAATAAGTAAATGTAAAAGAAAAAAAATCCTGAAGGGTACACCTCAAGGTATTGGGAATGGTTATCTCTAGGTGGTGGTGTTTGGGAGGCTTTAAAATTTTCTTTTTTGCTCATCTGTGTTTTCTGATTGTCCACAGTGAACATGTTCCACTTTTGTAATGAGGAAAAATGGCATTTATTTTTTTAATTAAACAAATTTTTTTAATGTTTATTTCCAAGAGAGTGACAGAGCCGAGCGGGGAAGGAGCAGAGAGAGAGGGAGACACAGAATCCGAAGCAGGCTCCAGGCTCTGAGCTGTCAGCACCGAGCCCAACGCGGGGCTCAAACCCATGAACCCGGAGATCATGACCTGAGACATAGTCAGACGCCTAACTGACTGAGCAACCCAGGTACCCCGAAAACTGGCATTTAGTTTTAAAGCATGGTGACAGTTAGATGGGCAGAGATCAAAGACTGTGTAAATAGGACTTAGCTAATCTGGAAAAGCATCTGGTAGGAGGTTGGAGACTTTCCTGGCAAGGGGAAGGAGAAAGAGAGGTAAGTCGGGGGACGATGGGCAGGTGGGGGCAGGGCAGGAAACCTGGGATAGCTTGGGCACAGGGGAGATGGCAGGGATCGGGGCCCCACACCTGACATTCATCTTGCTGGCTCCTTGACTGCTGGTCATTTGCCACTCTACCCTCACCTCTAGATGGCCCTCCAGAATAAATGGCAAGCCGGGATGAACTTCTGGATGGACTTTGTCCATATGAACTCTGAACTAACTGCAGGAAGTTTGATAAGAAACTAGGGAGTGCCAGTGGAGAAGCTATTAGCAGTTTTGGCCAAATGGTGGTGCTAAAAGGCAGGAGATCAGAGCACAGCTTGGCCGTCCTGGGTTAGGCTGGAACAGTCAGTCGTCTGCTTGTATGAGGCCACCAGGGGCAGAGGAAGGTTAGGGCGGCTTCTGCAGGGCCAGCTGGAGTCACCAGTCTACAATGCCCTCAGCTGCCATTCAGTAAAATGGATCATTATAACAATGAAGTGCCAGGAACAAAACAGAATCACTCAAACAGGCACGGACCTTGGAACCAAACGCTCCAAGGATCAGCTCAGGGCGCCTCTCCAAGTTCCTTCCTTAGCCCTCCCCGGCTCGCATCCAACACCTCCTTGCTCTGAGCCTCACCCTCCTACCAGGCTTTTTTCCTTCCCTCCCTGTGTCCTCCCTTCCTTTCCCATATTCACTGAGCACCTTCTGGACATCAGAGCAGTTAACCAGATCCTGGGAAGGTAAGGGAAAGACCCGTGAGAATGAGGTGGGAGGGAGCTACATAAAGGGCCATGTATGTGGATGGAGTAGACACGTCATGTGTGACTGGCAGAGAGGACCATGCTTCCACGTCCTTGCGCTGGAGAGATGGGACTGGTTAGAAGAACCAAGTGAAGCCTAGTGTGGCCGAAGGCTGGTCAACAAGGAGAAGACTGACAAAGATAGGTCTGGAGAGAGTCAGGGGACTGACTGTGCAGTTTGGACATTTTGCGAGACCACGGAAGGATTCTAAGTAGGTGACGGACTGATGAGATTGATTTTTAAAGAAGCCCTCACTGGATGGTGTGTGGAGAAAGGCTAAGGTGGCCAAGAGAAGGACTTTCTGCTGGGGAGGGGTTAAGAGTACAGAGGAGGGATGACCACAGCCTGTGCACGGCATGTAGACGAGGGGAGGAGGATAGGTTTGGCTATATTTTGGAAGTAGACCTAGTAATTCCTTAGATGCAGAAGGGGTGGGGTAAGAGAGAACAAGGGGTCAAATATGAGTCCCTGGTTTCTGACATGAGCAAGCAGATAGATGGTGTGTCATTTACTAAGATGAGCAATGATTAAGGAGTTGGTGGGGGGCTAAGGTCAAAAGTTTGTTTTCTGTTTTGAACAGTTTAATCTTTTTAAAAAATGTTTATTTGTCTTTTTTTTTAACTATTTATTTATTTATTTATTTTTTTTTTTGAGACAGAGAGAGACAGAGTATGAACGGGGGAGGGTCAGAGAGAGGGAGACACAGAATCTGAAACAGGCTCCAGGCTCTGAGCGGTCAGCACAGAGCCTGACGCGGGGCTCGAACTCACTGACCATAAGATCATGACCTGAGCCGAAGTCGGCCGCTTAACCGACTGAGCCACCCAGGCGCCCAAAAATGTTTATGTATCTTTGAGAAAGAGAGAGAGAGAGAGAGAGCAAGAGAGCCCGAGTGGGGGAGGGGCAGAAAGAGAGGGACAGGGAATCCCAAGCAGGCTTCGCGCTGTCAGCACAGAGCCGGATGCGGGGCTCGAACTCATGAACCATGAGATCATGACCTGAGTGAAAGTGGGATGCTTGAACTGATTGAGCCACCCAGGTACCCCTATTTTGAACAGGTTTAAATCCGAGATGCCAAAAAAGATACATCCCAAAGCGGGCAGCAGGTAAAAAGCTCCGTAGGCTGTTTAGGAGCTGAGAAGAAAGATCTGGGTTGGACACCTAAATGTGGAAGCCTTTGCCATACAGAAGGTGCTATTGAAGCCCTGGGAATGGATGGGATTACTCAAAGAGACAGTGCATGGTAGTAGTCGAAGAGCGTTCAGGGCCCAGCCCTGGGGAATGTTAATATTGATGGATCAGATAAAGGAGGGTGCACTGGAGACAGCGACTGAGGAGCTACACCCGGAGGAAAGCCTGAAGTGAGGTGTCAAGGAGAGGAGGGAAGGAGAGTGTTTCAAGAAGGAGGTAGGGGCTCCTAGGGGGCTCAGTCATTTAAGCGTTCGACTTCGGTTCAGGTTATGACCTCATGGTTTGTGAGTTCCAGCCCTGCGTCGGGTTCTGCGCCGACAGTGCAGGGCCTGCTTGGGATTCTCTCTCCTCTCTCTGTCCCTCCCCAGCCCTCTCTCTCTCTCTCTCTCTCTCCCAAAATAAAGAAACTTTAAAAAAAAAAAAAGAGTAAGGAGCATTCAGCTGCTGAGAGCTCAGTGGTCAAGGAACATAGGGAATGTCAAATGTCCACTGATTTTAACAATGTGGAGTCTCTGGGAACCTTGCCTAGTGCTTCCGTGGGGCAGTGGAGCCCAGGCCAGCCTGGTGTGGCCTGAGGAGAGAAGGAGGGGGAGGAGGAGGAGAGCCTATAGAGAGGAATGGAGAGCCAGGGGAGGAGCTGCAGGGGAAGGCGATCTGGGGAGCCTGTTTTAAAGTGGGCAACACTAGAACATGTTCGAATGTTAACGGGAAGGATCTAGCAGAGTGAGAGAGAAAGCTGATGTAGCAGAGAGAAGGTCAGCCGAGGGGTGCGAGTCAGGGGGAGGGAGGGAGGATGGGATCCAGACTTTGCTCATGCTGTTCCCTCTGCCTGTGATGCCTTCCCTGCCTTACCACAGGCTCACCTTGTATGTTCCTTCAAGAACCAGCTTAGATGTCACTGCTTCTGGGACCTTTCTCTAGTCCTACCAGACAACTTTGTCTCCAACCCTGCACAGCATGTTTATAGCTGGAGTATAGCTTTTTTTCTTTTTTTCTTTTTTTTTTTAATTTTTTTAAAGCATGAATAGGGGAGGGGCAGAGAGAGAGGGAGACACAGAATCAGAAGCAGGCTCCAGGCTCCGATCCATCAGCCCAGAGCCCGACGCGGGGCTCGAACTCACAGACTGCGAGATCGTGACCTGAGCCGAAGTCAGACGCTTAACCGACTGAGCCACCCAGGCGCCCCTAGCTTTTTTTCTTTAAGAGAGAGAGAGAGACAGAGAGCAGGAGCAGGGGAGAGGGACAGAGAGAGAGAGAGAGAGAGAGAGAGAGAATATTAAGCTCTGTGCAGAGCTGGATGTGGGGGCTTGATCTCACAACCCTGGGGTCATGACCTGAACCGAAATCAAGATTTGGGTGCTTAACCCACTAAGCCACCCAGACGCCCCTGGATTATAGCTTTTATCATATATTATTGAGCACAGAGATTCCCACAGAAGTGTCTGTACCCAAGCACAGCATCTGACACATATATAGCAGGCCCTTATATGTGATCTTGAATGAACAGTTGGATGGATGAATGGATGAAGTGTCAGCCCCCCGGGCCATCCTGATGGTGGGTAAGGGTGCTGGGGGTCACGGTAGGCTGACTGAGAGAACTGGCTATTTCAGCAGCTATTTCTAATTTTTTTCCCCTGCAGGAGCGGAGCCCTGATGGTTCCCAGACTCTCTCACATTAATTGACCCAAGGAATCTAGCTTAGAGGATCTGCCCAATGTAGAAGAAGAAACAGAAGTAGAGAAGGCCCCCCCCCCCCCATCAGTCCATCCACACAGCAAGCTGGGAGGTGAGAGGTGAGGGGAGCAGGATGGGGTGGGGGTCAGGGGAGGGGCCTGAATTCCTGTCTCCCAGCACACATGGATCCTCAGGTATTTTCTAATTAACATGAGGAAAAGCAACAGGGGCCCTCTGGAATGTAAACATCAGATAAGACCAGGCCCCCCTCCTCTCTGGAAAGCTTCCATTTTCTTTCTTTTAGCTTCTTTCCCAAGAGCTAGTTCTTTCCCAAGAACATTCTTTCCCAAGAGCTAGTTTCTGCCCCCTCTAGTTCCTGCTGTTCATTTTCTTCCTTGGGGGTAAGGAGTCTACCTCCCAAGTGCTTTCCATGCCCCCTACCTTAGGCTTGGTCTCCATATTTGGGTCTTTTTGTAACCCCAATGGCTTAGCAGTCTCAGGCCGGGTTCTGCCTTCTGAAACTGGAGGGAGACCTCTGATTTTTTTTTTAATGTTTATTTATTTTTGAGAGAGAGAGGGGATGGGAGGGGCAGAGAGAGGGGGACAGAGGATCCGAAGCAGGCTCCGTGCTGGCAGCAGCGAGCCCCGTGTGGGGCTCGGCCTCATGAACGGCGAGATCATGACCTGAGCCGAAGTCAGATGCTCAATCAGCTGAGCCACCCAGATGCCCTGGGAGCCCTCTGATTTTAATCAGTATGTGGATATCTCTTGGGTTCGTGCTGTGGGGTTTTGACCCCTGCTGTGGGCTTCTCTGCCCTGTCTCTTCCGGGATGGTGGAGCAGGTGCTGTCACTGGACCGATACAATGTCCATGCAAATAACCAATGCCAGCCCACGTATGGGGCCAGGCACCCCAAGTACCGGAAGAATGATCTCGGCAGGTGGTGCTAAGGAGGAGGAGAGCCTCAGCAGCCAGTCGGTGCCATAGTTACAAGGAAGGCCTCAGGGACGAGGTGTGGTTTGCCTCCTGGAGGGAAGCTTGGGATGTAGGAGACAAGGCTTGGGCCGGAGGCAGCAGGCAGCGTAGGAGACATTGTTTGGGATCAGCTCAGGTGGAGGGGATGGTTTAGAGAAGGAGGAGCTTGGAGAAAGAGTTAAGGAGTGAGGCGGTGGTGGGAGAGAGGGAATGCAGGCTTAAGGAGACTGGATTTTAGACCTTCAACAATGGGAGGCCATTAAAGGTGTTTACTATTGGGGGAGGGATTGGTGATAGGGGGACAGATGCAGATTTAAAGATAATTCTGGAAACAAAGTTCAAACTGTTGTTCAGGGAAGAGAGGCAAGGGCCCCATGCTTTCTTATCTCCCCCACTTCTTCCCCTCAGCTGGGACCCTTGTCTCAGCCAGCCCAGAAGTCCCTGGAGCGAAGATCTAGAATCAGTGGAACTGAAGAAGCCTCAGTCTGGGGACTCTCGGACACGGGGTCCACACTTGGCCAGGGGTTCTGTCCACAATAAAGCCGGGGCCTCAAAGTCTTCCCTGCGTCTTGGGTAGCATGGGACAGGATGAACTGTTCTGGGCCTGAGGGCGTGGCATTGTCCAGGGAAGGGTTCAGTTGACCGTGTGCCACTGGGCTCTCTCACCGAGGCCTCAAGAGCAAAGGGGGATGGTTTGGAACAAGCTTGCTGGGTCTCTGGGGACCCCTACAGAGGTGGGCCAGAGTGTCCCCTCTCTCTCCTTGTGATCCCCAGACCCAAGTTTTGCTCCCCCCCACTGCTTTCCCTCCTCTCTCAGGGGTCAGGTCTAGGGAAGAATCCACTGGAATGGAGAGCCACGCTGAGCCTTGGGTCTGGGAGAATGTCCCAGAGACAGGGGGAGGGGGGCAGTGACCTCCCTAGGATTGTTCTTGTAGGGGCATTGGCTGGGCTAATAGCCTGGGAAGCCTGGGCTTCCCTGTCTGGGAATCTGGGACCGTGCTGTTTGGGGCTGCTTTCACAGGAAGGGCTCTCTTTGTCCCAACGTAGGCCACTTGCCTTTCTTCATGTCCTGGTTCCCCCACCCATCTGTTTCTCCTTCAGGTCAGGGCTGGAAGGGTGGGGGATGCCAGCTCAGCTCTGAGCTCGGTGCCGGGGTGTTGTCTGCAGGTGCTTCAGTCTTGGGGTGGGGGTGTAATTTGGCCCCGGGATGGCTCTGGAACCAGAGATGCCTCCAGCTCTCTCTCTCTCTCTCTCTCTTGCATGCTTCCTAATGTCAAGGAGGAAGAGGTATTTTCATATTATTAGGTCAATGTCCCCCCTTCCACAATCCCTAGGTCCCTTCCAAAAATGGCCCCTTTACTTCCGGAAGGGGAGTTTTCCATGGATCAAGGCAAATGACTCTCCAAGCCCTGACTTATGGTGTTCCCATCACCACTCCCTGCCCCCCTTCCTCTTTCCACCTACATTGCACTCATCCTTAGCTATCAGCAAGATGCCCACCACCTCCAGGAAACCCCTCTCCCCCAGTTCCTCCCCCTGGCTGCCTCCTTTTCTGTAGTCCTGGGTGTGCCTCTACTCTCCAGTAACGAAGCAGGGCAGACTCTGCTGGACCTTGGTCCCCTGTGGTTTCCTGAGCATGGCTTTGTCTGCTTTGTCTGGCCACACTTTACATTCATCAAGAGCAATGGCTTCATCCCCTCCTGGGTGGGTGGGTGGGGATGGGGTAGGAGAGAGGATGGGGTGAGGGGTCAGAGGGAGGAAAGAAGTATGGTGTGTGTGTGTGTGTGTGTGTGTGTGTGTGTGTGTGTGTGTGACAGAGAGAGAGAGACAGAGACAGAGACAGAGAGGCAGAGAAAGACAAAGAGAGCAGGGGCAGGAATGCCCAAATGGAGAGGCTGTGAGGACACAGACTGTCCCCTGAACCCTTGCCAGCCCTTGCCACAGCTAAGCCCCTACCAGTTATATTCTGCTCTTTGATGTATAATTTACATTTTGTATATTATGTGCATAGATAGATTCCCCTCCCTTAAAGTGCAATGTGCATCATATCCGGGCACCCCAGGGGATGTTGCTTCTCTCCACCCAGGGTCCTAGACCCCCAGTCACAAGGACTGGGACTTGAGTTCCTCCCCCACTATCTTCAGACCTGCCGCAGCCATGGAATTAGACGGACCTGTTTGGTAAGCTGGCCAAGGCTCTGCCAACATGGCGCCTCTTTAAAAAAAAAAAAAAACATTTAACATTTATTTATTTATTTTTTTTGAGAGATAGAGCAGGAGCAGAAGAGGGGCAGAGAGAGAGAGAGGGAGACACAGAATCCAAAGAAGGCTCCGGGCTCTGAGCTGTCAGCACAGAGCACGACACGGAGCTTGAACTCACGAACTATGAACTGATGACCTGAGCTGAAGTCGGACGTTTAACCGACTGAGCCACCCAGGGGCCCCAACATGGGGCCTCTTTTGAGGTTCAGCTTACAGCACCCCAGCCCCTCTGGGTGGGCATGGCCATCTGCTCTGACTCTGCCCAAGGCCCAAACCCAGGCCCTCTGGCTGGGATGAGGATGAGGTGACCAGCCTTCCAGACCTCCTTTCTGCAGGAGACCGCCTGGGGAAAGTAGCTCATTTGAGTGGAAATTGGCCTCCCGTGGCTTCCACATTTGGGTCTGGTTGTACCCCTGGGGGTTGTAAAGACTTGGTCCAATTTTACTTCAGGTATTTGGCATCACAGAAAGTGAAAAGGAACTCAGAGGAGATAGAAGGCTAAATGTAGGGGGAAACTGGGCCCAGGAAGGAAAGAACTATGGGAAAGTTGTCCAGTGTATCAGCCTGACCTGATCGGGTCTCCTGCCACTGCCCAGGACATGTTTCTTACCTTTCCCACTTCCTTTTCGGACTCTACTCTCGTCCGAAATCCGATTTTAATCTGCTCAGTCCAATCTTGCTTTTACTTGTACGTGCACATTCTTTCTCTCCTTGAGTTCACCCTGTAAATTACACATTGTCTTGCCCAGAGGGGCCTAGCAGGTCAAGAAATACTGGATAAAAGAACAATCAAAGTAGCTGATACCCACTGAGTTCCTTAAGTGTGCTGCATGCTTCTGTTCCTTTCACCCCCACCCAGGGCACCGAGGTGGGTTCATTCAAATGAGGAAGAAACCCAGGTGAGGATAGGAGTTTGTCTCAAACTCTGGTGGCCGGAAGGGGGAAGCCATAGCTCCGGGTCTCATGGCTCCCAGTACGCCTCTGGGCTGCTGCGTGTTGTTAAAGCATCAAAACACTGCACTGGTGTCCCTGCTGGTAAATTGTCACTGCCTGAGCTGTTGAAGTGCCCCCTGCCCTGGCTTGTCTTCCTGGGATTCCTCCCCACCATCAGCTCTAAGGAGCAGGCACCCAGGCTCAAAATCGTTTCAGTAGGAGCTTAAGCCTGGGCTTAGGCTGCAAGTACACAATCCCTTAACCTAAGCCCTGGGTCCAGATGACTCTTTTTCTGACTTTCAGAGTTTAGAAAGGAAATGTAGTGCGTATAATGTATAATGAAATGTATAATGTATAACGAAAACCACAGTGGGCTTTGAGGTGGCCCCTGGAATTATGGAATCAGACACTGAACATTTATTTCTGCAGTGAAATCCAGGAATAGTCACACTAAATTGGATATATAAAAACTCGGGGTGCCTGGGTGGCTCAGACGGTTAAGTATCCGGCTTTGGCTCAGGTCATGATCTATGGTTTGTGGGTTTGAGCCCCACATCGGGCTCTGTGCTGATGGCTCTGAGCCTGGAGCCTGCGTCGGATTCTGTGTTTCCCTCTCTTTCTGCCCCTCCCCTGCTCATGCTCTGTCTCTCTCTTTCTCAAAAAATAAATAAGCATTAAAAAAAAAAACAAAAACTAAACTAAACTAAATAGCTCCATGTCAGGTTTAACATGTAAGTGAATTACAGAGAACTTTTGGTCTTCAGATCTTCTAGAATTTGGAATTGTTGGGATAGGAGTTGAATAGCCAGATTCTGTCTTTTAAGGATGATTGTGTTATATGGTGGGAGCTTGGATAAGCCAGAGACCTTGCTGAGAAGGGCTGGGTGGGGTGACCGAGGCCTGGAAGTGGTGGCACATGAGAGAGCTCCAGGGAACCCTGGGAAGGCTCTGATTAGACCGGGGCTGTGACCGTCCAGCCCGCCTCAGCCCTGCCAACAGAGGAATCTGATAGCTTTGAGGAGCGAAGTGTGGCTGGGCCTGGTGCCAGTCAGGGCTCAAGGCAGTGCCAAGATGGGCAGCAGGCCTTTGAGACCCCAGCTGGGCAGAGCAACGTTCTGCAGGCAGGGTGTTACTTCCTTATTCAGGCCTGGAGCCTTGGGGCAGCCGGAGGGTTGCAATCCTGGAGAGTGGCTGCAGGGACAAGACCCTTTTGTTCCGAGCTTTTGGCTCAGCTCCGTTCCCTGTGTGCCTCTGCTGCTCCTGCCATCTCAAGGTTATCTCCCTGGTAATGTAGTGCCTGAGGCCTGGCACTTGCCCACCTGTGCTCCCTTGCTACGGCTACGGCCAAGAGCAGACTCAGATTTTCTGGGACCCTATGAACACGTGTTTATGGAGTCGCTATTATGTGCGAGGCTGATAGTTGGGCCTCGGGGGCTATGTTCTCATTCTCTCATCTGGAATGCACACCTCTCCCACTGCACAAACCCTAGCCTCCCTTGAATTCCGCCTCCGCCGTGACTCATGATCACCATCCTTCCTCTGAACGCCTGTAGCGTTTACTGCCCCACCGTTCCTGTGCTCTGAATTCATCTCCCGAGCTTTCCTGCATCCTTGTCTTTGGTTTGGTTACTTGAATTTTTATTTGAATGCTCTGTGTTCTGAATCATTTAGCGCTAAGACCAAGGGTCTCCACCTGGGTCCTGGCTATCCCCAAAGTAGGCAACCTGCCCCTCCTTCCTTGAACATGTGTGGAATGCAGGCGTGACCCCAGGGGGGGACTGTAACGCCCTTCAAAAGAGAGGTGGAAAAAGGTGACTTGGGCCCATAAACATTTGCACTAAGCATTCCTAAATGACAGCAAGATTTATAGTTTTAGCACCCCCCCCCCCCCATTACAGAGGCTGTCCAAGTGACCAAGGGAGACTGTGTAACTTCTGGACCTGGGGCATGTTTAAAAAAATGGTAGCGACTACCACACACTAAGCGTAGGGTTCATTCCACGTGCTTTGATATTCATTCAATAGCTTTTGTGGCATATAGGATTTTCCTCTGGTGACAATGACTTAGGCCTGCTGGAGAGTCCTTGGGGTTTCTTAAAGTTGTGGGGTTTGTGGAGTGGGGCCACAGAATGAGGAAGGTCAGCCATCCCCCCACCACGTTCTATCTCTTGGTACAGAGAGAAGCCACAAAGGGAGAAAGATGATTATTGACCACTTAAAATATCCCTTCCGTCCACTCTCCTGATGTCTCCTTCCCTGGGGTGTCCTGCTTGCAGAGTTCCATCCTGGTAGCTTCTTTGTTCATTTTTGTTGTTGTTGTTGTTGTTGTTGTTGCTGTTGTTCATTCATTCCAAGGCTAACGAGAGCTGCTCACTAAGTTCAGAAATTTTGCTTGCCAGAATGAATCCCCTAGTAGCATGAAATTGACCACCACGGGAGTATTTACACTATGGAGATTGGAAAATTCTATAGGTCTGGGCTGGGCTACATTTTTCTTTGGTGTCTCCTCTTCCTCCCCCCCCCCCCTCCATTTATTGGTGACTTAGCCTATGTTAGAACCATGCTAAGTCCTAGGAGTATAACAGTGAACAAAACAGCCTTGTCTTTGCCCATGGGGAGCTTACAGTCTAGAATGGCACTGGTGCAATATGGCAGCCATTAGCCACTAGACTCTACTGTGGTGAGTTAAATTGAAATTAATTGAAATTGAATATAATAAAAAAATCATTTCTTCGGTCACACTGGCCATATTTCAGGGGCTCAATAGCCAAATGTACTTAGTGGCTACCATGTTAGACAACACAGATATTTCCATTACTGCAGAAAGTTCTATTGGATGTTGTCTAGAAGCAGAAGGAGGAAGAGGAATGGGTGAGGTCAATGGGTCATATACCCATACCCAGGCTAGACCTTCAAAATGACAGAACTAAGTCCTCTAGATGGAGTGTGTGTGTGTGTGTGTGTGTGTGTGTGTGTGTGTGACATGTTTCAAGAAACAGTATAACAGTATTCATTCTTACCTTACCACACAGTATGCTCTGATCTAGTTTATTCTGTTCATTTTATTAAAACTACATTTATGCGGGGTACCTGGGTGGCTCAGTCAGTTAAGTGTCCAACTTTGGCTCAGGTCGTGATCTCACTGTCCGTAAGTTCGAGCCCCACGTCCGGCTCTGTGCTGACAGCTCAGACCCCGGAGCCTGCTTCAGATTCTGTGTCTCCCTCTCTCTCTGCCCCTCCCTTGGTCGTGCTCTGCCTCTCTCTCTCAAAAATAAACAAACATTAAAAAATTAAAAAAAAATTTGTGCTGCTTAGTCAACTCTTGTGCTCAGACCCTGCAGTTTGAAAAACACTGCTTTGATGTCAGTGGGGGTGGGGCAGGGTGATGGGGGCAGAGCAATGCAGAGTTGATGCAGGTGGAGAAGGCATCCTGGAAGAGGCCCCTGCGGTGTAGGGAAGAAGAAGAGGGAAAGGGACAGCGTATGTCTGGCAAAGGTGACTACCTTGGGTGGGGGGCCATGAGCCCCAAGGGGCTGGAATGCACTCCTCAAACTTGGGTGGCTTCAAAGCTTCTGCCTTCCTGTCCCCTTTTGGCCTTGGCTCCCCAGCCTTTTCACCGGGCCTTGAGTGTAAATCATCAGCTCTAGCAGTGGACACAAAGCAGGACTCAAACACAGGCGTGTGTGGGAAGGGCCTGGGGGGAAGCTCAGTAGCATAAATGCATGGCTTCAGATCTCCTAAGTGGGTGCGTGATGGAGAAAGTTCAGCCAATGTGGCAGAGGCCCGCTCAACCCTGCTGCCTGAGGAAGGGGTGGGGGAGAACTCTGTGGGCTTTGGGCCCAGGGCAGGATAATGCCTTCGAATCCCCAGTTTACCCTAAATCTCTCTTGCTGCAGCACCAGACACTTCATCGTGTTCTGATCAGGGCCTTTGGTAGCGACAGACTCCCAAGACCCAAGGATCGCTGAAAAACCTCCTGGAGATGTTCCTAAGCCGAGGATTGCTTCCTCAGCTCATGCCTGGGGCAGGTGGGGCCGAGGCCAGCAGTGGGGCTCATCCTTACACAGTGCTCTGGACTCCCCCTACCCAGGTTAGGATAATAGTAATCACTCACACATGAACCCTTATGGAAGAGGGAGCTCTGGGTAGCTCTAGCCGGCAAGGCTGAATCCGGAAGGTTAGGGGGCAGATTTCAGCCTAGTAGAAGCAGTGATAATGTTCTAATAACTAGAGTACCCAAGGGGGCTGTGCTGGTTTAAAATCTCTGTACAGAAAAAGTTGGGAAGGCCAGAAAGAGGATTTCTACTTGGAGAGGCCAAATTTGAACCATTCATTGATTTATTCAGCACATATTTATTGACCACCTATTATGTGCATGGTGCTAGGTGCTGGGGTTACAACTGAAGATGAAGCAGACAGAAATCCCTAATCTCCTGGAGGGAATTATGGGTGGAAGGTGGGGGGAGTGGGAAGACAAGCAGAGGGTGACCTGGAAGGCCTATTATAATGTGAGGATTGTAGTATGTATGGAACTGTATAGAACTTTATGACTCACCTCTACCTGCATTATTCCGGGTGATCTTCATAGCCATTCTTCAGATAGGGCAGGCCAGGCCAGTGTCTCACATCTAATAAATGTGGGCTCGAGAAAGGCATGTCTTGGGGTGCCTGGCTGCCTCAGTCGGTAGAGCATACGACTCTTGATCTCAGGGTGGCGAGTTCAAGCCCCACATTGGGCAGAGAACTCACACACACACACACACACACACACACACACACACACGAATGTCTTTATTTCACTCGTGAAGAAACTGAGGCCCAGAGAGTGGCTGACTTGAGGTCACAGAAGTAGTGACAGGCCTGGGACTGGATTCAGATTTTAGACCTTCCCAGCTTTCCTCACTCAGATGGGTGATCCAGACCAGGTGAGGTCAGAACATCCCTCTCCCTACTTCCCTTCATCAAGGAGAGCTGAGGCTTTCCCCAGGGTTGGGAGAGGGGAAAGGCACCTGGGCCAGGGTGAGGGGACTGGCTGGGTGGGTGGCTGGGGCTGCCCAGCACCCTTACCATTCTTGGTGACCAATGCATAGTACCTTCCAGAGGTTATGTGGCAGGCCTTCCAGAGAGGAAAGGGGCAACGGCAGTTATGGAACCTGGGAAGAGGAACCCTGAATTCTGGTGCTCAACTACTTATAATAACATCAAGCCTCATATAGCACTTGTTGTGGGTTTGACAGGGCCCTAAAACCTTGTATATTTTCATTCATTTAATCCTCTCAGCAACTCCAAGGAGCATTGCACTATTTTAGCCTTATTTTAGGACAAAGGAAACTAAGCCTGGACAGGTAAGGAACCTGCCCACAGTCACTCGGCTAGTGAGTGGTTCACCAGAGATTTGAACTCAGGCAGTCTAGCCCAAGGTCTGCCTCTCACGAGCTCAGGCCTCGGCCACTCCCAGATGGGGAGCCTATTTTCCTTCCCATTCCCACAGCGGGCTTCTGGTCACCCCCGTGCTCTTGGCACCTGCCGCGCCCTTCTCCTCTGGCCATTTCCGAGGCCTCCTCCACGGCCGCATTCCTCGGTGGGCAGGTCCGAGGGGCGGAAACGAACTGGAAGAACACGAAGAGGCTTTGTGTTGGGGTGGGATTCCCCTTAAAGCCACAGCCAAGGTTGGAAGGGTGGGGTGCGGAGAGGAACCGAGGGAAGGCGCCAGAGCCCGGGACAGTGGGGAGCGCGCGGCGAGGTGGGCTCCGCTAGAGCCGGGACAGGCGGAAAGCAGAACCCTGGATCTCAAAAATTCTGCTTTAGAACTGGCTCTGGAGCTGGGGGGTGTTGTCCCGGGCTCTGAGCCGCCAGCCGTCTCGCCTCATTTCCCAGCAAGCGGCGTGGGGAAGCCGCGATCCTGCCCGCGCTCTTGTTGCTTTTCGCTGCGTCCCCACACCCTCGGGAAGCGGCCGACGGTGGACCCAGGAGGGCGCTGCGGACCCCGTCCCCTGTCCCCCGCCCTCCGCGCGCCCCCAGGGTGCGGGCGGGTGGCACCTGGGTGTCCCCAGCTGCGAGGGGGCAGCTCTGGCCGCACTTCGCGTGGCCCCCGCTCGGGCTGGGTCTGGTACCCAGGGCAGGGCTGCCGTGCCTCCCACCGCCTCTAGCTGGAGGGGTCTCCTGGTTTCCGTTTGTCCTGAGACTCCTGGTAAAACCCCGGGCGAGTCCCGGGGCACCTGAGACCTCTCTCCATTCTCCTAAAATAAGAGGGAGCTCTTTCCTATCATAACCTTCAGAAGGAAAAATCTCGGTGTGGGTGTGCACACGCGCGCACATGTTTAGGGTTAAGAATTGCACATTAACTTTTTTTATTTTTTGAGAAAATAAATGCGTAACATTTTATGTGCCAGGTTTTAAAAAATTAAGACTTTTGAGATAATTGTAGATGCACATGGAGTTGTAAGAAATACTCCAGAGAGATCCCATATACCCTTTGCCCAGTTTTCCCCATTTATATCATCTTGCAAAACTACAGTATTACATCACAGACAAGATAATGACATTGATAAGAAGAAAGATACAAAACAGGTCCATCACCACAGGATCCCTGGTGTTTTCCTTGTATGGCCACACTCACTTCCCTATGGCCCCATCTCCTCCTTAATCAGCACCCCCCACCCCAACCACTAAGCTGTTCTCCATTTCTAGAATATTGTCATTCCAAGAATGTTCTATACATGGAATCACACAGTATGCAATCTTTTGGGACTGGCTTTTCTCAATTAGCATAATTCCCTGGAGAGTCATCCTGGCTATGGCCTGTATCAAGAGTTCATTCCTTTTTATTGTTGAGAAGTATTCTACCGCATGGATGTGCCCCCTGTTTAACCATTCATTTGCTTGTTGAAGGACATCTGGATTGTTTCTAGTTTTTAGCTATTAAGAATAGAGTTGCTTTTCCTGCACAGGTTCTTGTGTGAGCATAAGTTTTTATTTCTCTAGGACAAATGCCCCAGAGTGCAATTGCTGGGTTATATGTTTCGATTTTTAAGAAACAGCTAAACTGTTTTCAGAGTGACTGGGCCATTTTGCATTCCCATCAGCGATGTATGAGTGATCCAGTTTTTCCAGGTCGGCTCCAACATTTGGTGTTGTCTATTGTTTACTTTGGTCATTTTGATAGGTGTATAGTGATATCTGACTGTGATTCCAATTTGCATTTCCCTCGCAGCTATTGATGTGGAGCATCTTTTCATGAGCTTATTTTCCACCTGTGTATCCTCTTCAGGAAAAGTCTTCTCATATCTTTTGCCCATTTTCTTTCTTTTTTTTTTTTTTTTTACCATTGAGCTTTGAGAATCCTTTATATGTTCTAGATATTAGTCATCATAGATGTGTGGTATTCAAATATTTTCTCCTAGTCTGTTGCCTATCTTTTCATCCTATGAACACCTTCTTTCACAGAACAAATATTTTTAATTTTGATTAAGTACAGCTTTTCCGTCTTTATGGATTTGTGGTTGATGTCCCCAAGTCTAAGAACTCTGCCTAGCCCTAGATCCCAGATTTCTCTGTTTTTATTCTTTGTTTTTTCTTAAGTGTTTTCTCTTAAAGTTTTAGAGTCTTATGGTTTACTCTTAAGTTTGTCATCAGCATTGAGTTAATTTTTGTATAAGGTGTGAGACTTGGGTCAAGATCGTTGCTGTGGTATTTGTTTGTTTGTTTGTTTGTTTGTTTGTTTATTTTTGTCTCGGGATGTCCAGTTGTTCTGACACCACTCTTGTGTCAGAAAAGGCTGTTTTCTCCATTGAATTGCTTTTGTGCTTCAGGATATGGTCGATCTTGGTGTAAGCTCAGTGGGCGCTTGAAAACAAATGTGTATTCTGCTCTGCTGGTGGAATGTTTTATAAATGTCAATCAGATCCTACTGATTGATGGTGTTTTTGACTTCCTCTATATCTTTGCTGATTTGCTTTTTTCCTATTTATTTATTTACTTATTTATTTAAATTTGCATCCAAGTTAGCATACAGAGCAACAATGAATTCAGGAGTAGATTCCTTAATGCCCCATGCCCATTTAGCCCATCCCCCCACCCACAAACCCCTCCAGAACCCTCAGTTTGTTCTCTGTCCCCCTCCTTGTTTTTATATTATTTATGCTTCCCTTCCCTTATGTTCATCTGTTTTGTATCTTAAATTCCTTATATGAGTGAAGTCATATGATATTTGTCTTTCTCTGACTAATATTGCTTAGCATAATACCCTCTAGTTCTATGCACGTTGTTGCAAATGGCAAGATTTCATTCTTTTTGATTGCCGAGTAATACTCCATTGTGTGTGGTATTTATACCAGTTCATGTAATTATTGTTATATTAGGACTGAGGTCTACTGTTTTATTTTTTTTCTCTATTTGCTTTCTTTTTCATTTTTTTCCTGCTTTCCTGTGGATTGCTCAAACCGTTTTCGAATTCCATTTTGATTAGTTGATGGTGTTTTTTGAGTGTATCTTTTTGTATAGATTTGTAAATGGTTAAAAGTTTTTCTGGTAGTCACATTTATTTATTTAGTAAGCTGTACTCCCCATGTGGGTCTGGAACTTATGACCCTGACATCAAGAGTTGCATGCTGTACCGACTAAGCCAGCCACCAGTAGTCCCGTGTATAATAAAACAATAAGAGATGACTTTACCAGACTGCCCACTCAATTTAAAACTAGAACCCCATGATCAGGTAATTACTGCCAAACAATCCTGTGCGTCAGACCATTCTGATTATTGCTTTGACCCTGTGGCCTTTTAAGGTAACCAAACCCACTTTGCTTCCCTTCTGGTGGTCAGCTGTTGAGTGTGTAGATTGTCCACGATAAATCATTCCGACATTCCTTTCGCAGTAAATCTTTAGATTCCTTCCTCTGAATTATGCAATAGGATTTCTTATAGCTCAGCTTCACTTATTATATGCTACTTCTGAGATAGGTTTTAGCCAAACAACTAAGGAAAGCAATAAAATCATTCCTGGGTGCTGGAGCCAGCACACTGAGTTTGGATTCCCTGAGTCCATATAAATAAACCCACATAAATAAATTCAGCCCAGTCTAAAATTGTGTCTTCCTTTCTGGTTAAGCATCCTTAGAATCCAACTACATACAAATGCCCCCAGTTTGTGTCTATATAAACTGGCAAAATCGTTGCAATTCTTTTGTCTTGTGAGTCTTCCCTAGGGTCAGATTTTGTACTCTTTCCCCCTGGTTTTGTGTCTGAGTCATTTCTTATACGTTAACTATCTCAGGTGAAGCCCTTACAGAATGTCCAAGCAAGACAGGGCCAGCCTCATTAGACAAAGAAGGAGGGGCTATCTCTGCCAGTCAGGGAGATTTAGCATGGTCTGGGCATGCAGCATCTTCAAATATGTCCCAAAGCTCCTTTTCCCATTCTTAGGATTCCTCCTCAATGTCTTGGCTTTCATAGAACACCTGGCTGTGATTTCAACTTCTTTTTTTAAAAATTATTCTTATTTTTGTTTTATTTTAGTAAAAGAGAGAGCCCAAGCAGGGGCGAGACACAGAGGGAGAGAAAGAATCTTAAGCAGGCTCCACACTCAGTGCACGGCTCTACCCCCACGACCCTGGGATCATGACCTGAGCTGAAATCAAGAGTTGGACGCTCAACTGACTGAGCCATCCAGGCATCCTATGATTTCAACCGCTGATGCAGTGTCAGGCTTCAGCCGCATCAGGCCTGTGGCTGCAGGAGTTGAAAGATGCGTGTAGGAAGTCTTAGAAGCAGCCTGGTCCTCTTGAGCCAAGAATGTAAAACTTGGCGCTTCCAATTTCCATTCTCTGATCCCAGCAGTGTGGCCAAAGCAGCCAGACCACCCCAGAGAGCCCTTGATTTCTCTTTTCCCACCGTCCTCGTCTATCTTAACAGCTGTGTAGTCTGCCAAAGACTCACTACCTCCAAAAGGCCAAGGCATTCCAGGTAGCCCCAAGTGGTAAGGTACGGTTTTTCCATGACGTGCGGTTACTGAGACCTCACTGCCTTCAAACCCAGTCAAATACAGCCACTATGGAAAACGGTATGGAGGAGCCTCAAGAAATTAAAAATAAAACCACCGTATGACCTGGCAATTCTGCTTTTGGGAATACAGCCAAAGGAAATGAAAACACTAACTCAAAGACCTACCTGCAACCCCACGTTCATAGCAGCATTCTTTCCAATAGCCAAGATGTGGAAATAACCTGTGTCCATCGGTGGATGGAGAGTTAAAGAAGTTGTGGCACACGTATGCGGTGGAATATAACCCAGCCATAAAAATCGAGGAAATCCTACCATGTGCGACCACGTGGAGGGAACTTGAAGGCATTGTGCTAATTGAAATAAGTCAGATGGAGAGAGACAAATACTTTGTGATCCATTTATAAACTGAAAACCAAAGCCACGCTCATTGAAAAAGAGATCGGGCTTGTGGTTGAAGTCAGAGAAAGAAAGAGAAGAAGATACACAGCTGACTTTGAAGATAGCAGAAGGGGCTACAAGCCAAGGAGTGCAGGTGGCCTCTAGAAGGTGGAAAAGACAAGGAAATCAATTTCCCCTAGAGCTTCTGGAAGGCACACAGCCCTGCTGACACCTTGGTTTTAGGACTCGGGGGTCAAACTCACAAACTGCGAGATCATGACCTGAGCTGAAGTCAGACGCTCAACCAACTGAGCCACCCGGGTGCCCCCTGGAGCTTACATTTTAGCAAATGGAGACGGACAATGAAGGATAAATGTAATAAGTAAATTATATTGTATATTAGAAGAGGTAAATATTCTGACCTCGCAAACTGTCATTCTTGGTGACAAACTGCAAGATAACAAATGTGTGTTAAGCTACTAAGTTTATGATTATTTGTTACAGCAATAACAGGAAACAAATACACCTTCTAACTCCTGGTTCCCTGATGCTCTACTTTTTTCCCATAATGTTTACCTCTTCTAATATGCAATATAATTTACTCATTACATTTATCTTTTGTTGTCTGTCTCCATTTGCTAAAATATAAGCTCCAGGGGTGCCTGGGTGGCTCAGTTGGTTGAGTGTCTGACGTCAGCTCAGGTCATGATCTCACGGTTTGTGAGTTTGGGCCCCCGAGTTGGGCTGACAGTGCAGAGCCTGCTTGGGATTCTCTCTCTCTCTCTCTCTCTCTCTCTCTGCTCCCCTCCCCCACTGGTACTCTTCCTCTCTCAAAGTAAATAAATAAACTATAAAAATGTAATGAAATAAAATGTAAGCTCCGCAAGAATAAGGATTATTAGTCTATATCTTCACACTCAACCCTCAGCTCCTAGAATAGTTCTTGGCACACCCCAGGGGCTCAGTCAATGTTTGTGGAATGACTGATTGAATCGATGGGGTGGGTCAGAAACAACAAAAATGGGCGTACAGTTTTCTTCCCCGGAAAGCTGTGGGTTCTTGTATCATTATAAAAGATCACAAAGAAAAGTTTTTTGGTGTGTGTATTAGTAATATACGATTCAAAAGGTACAAAGGTACACGATGGAAAGTAAACCTCCCTCCCACCTTTGTTTCTTCCTATTTCTTAAAAAAAAATTTTTTTTTAATGTTTTCATTTATTTCTGGAGGAGAGAGAGAGAGAGACAGAGCATGAGCGGGGGAAGAGCAGAGAGAGAGGGAGACACAGAATCCAAAGCAAGCTCCAGGCTCCGACCGACAGCACAGAGTCTGAGGTGGGCTTGAACCCACAAACTGCGAGATCATGACCTGAGCTGAAGTCGGACGCTCAACCTGAGCCACCCAGGCACCCTTGTTTCCTCCTATTTCAATTTCTCTCCTCAGAGGCAATCATTAATTTAAGTTTCTTGTGTATCCTTCCAGAGATCTTTGCATATACAAGGATAGACACCAATGAGTACATATACATTTTATCTATCTATAGTTGTTTTTGTCTTTGAAAAACCCCACAAAGTGGATATGTGATCCACATAGTTCTTCACCTTCCAGTACCATTTATTAATTTAGTATCCAGGCTGGATTATGCATAGACAGAGGAAGGATGAAATGAAAACAGACGGCTGCATAATATAACCTTGGAATTGCTAATATTCCCCTTTGGCCACAAAGTGGGCTGCCCCTCAAGAGGTCATCTTCCCCAGTGGGAGATGAGGAGGATTGCCCCAGGGGCCTTGGGCTTTTCCAGGAGTGTGCAGTGTAAAACACACACATCCGTGACCTGCGTCAGGAGGGAAGGCCATGGTGTTGACCCTAGGCACAGCTTGAATGGGAGTCTCCACTTTGCCTGCCTCTTGGAATCACCAAATTCATATTTTAACACTTGCCGGGAGGCCTGGGTCCTCACCCCAGGGCAACCAAATCACAATCTTTGCAGATGGGACCTGGGCATTGGTATTGTTCGTAAAATGCCTCTGGTGACTGGAATTGCAGCCAGGGCTGGAGAAACCCTGGGCTAAGTTAGAATACACGGAAGAGAGAGCGTGGGACTGGGGATCTGGATAGGTGGTTTCCTGCCTTAAGCCTCTAGCTCTGTGGCCTCGGACAAGTCACATGATCTCTGGGAACCTCAGTGCCTACTTTTCTGAGCTAAAGCCAGTAATACCCTCTGCCTCGCATAGCTCACAGGATTGTAATAGGGATCAAATGCATTAGCGCCCTGGGAACTGGGAGACATTGTCTGATGGGGAGGGATAGTCATATCAGGTGCATCGTCTTGGGTTACCCGGGTCAGCTTGACTCCGCGGCAAGCACTGCTCAGACTCTGCCAGGGGCTTTCTGCTTCCCCTTCAGGCACGTCCGCATCCCACGTTTGCTTGCAGTCCCACATCTGGTGGCCGGGGCCATCAGTCTCTCCTTTTTAGGGGCCCAAGGAAGGCCGGATTCCTCGTGTCTAAATTACACTGAGGGCCAGCCAGGGCTGTGCAGCCCTTTGCAGGGGTTTGTGTGGGGAGGTGGGGGCTCATCATCAGATCTGGGGCTTCCGTGTGGCCTGAGAGAGCACATTCAGTATTACACTTACATATCTAGAAAATAGTAGGGCAGATGGGGCAAGAAAACCACTCTGATTGCTTTCCTAAAACAGATCTCAGAAAGTAAAACTCCCTGCCCCAGGGCTTTGTCTCTTGTAGACTCCTGTAAATGCTGGGGAGGAGGATATAGACAAAGCAGGGCTTGGAGAGAGGATGGGGAGAGGAGAGGTGGGATGGGATTTTTAGGGTTATTCTGGGGAGGTAGGCTTAGGAAGGGTGAGAAACCCCTCAGCGGGGTGCCTTGGTTTCAGCTAGGATGTTTTCCTCCAGGTAGCAGCACCAAGGAACCCAGAGAAAGCAAGTGTCCCAGCTCACAGAAGCTCCAGGTAACGTCTTGTGTAACTCAGGAAGCTGGCCCTTGCTCTGTTCACTTTGCAGCTTCTCAGGGCGCTGCAGTGATAAAGACTTCCGCCCTGTCCCTCTGGGGAGCTCCCCCCCCACCCCGACACACCTCACCCCCCCACACCCATGCCAGCTAGCCTGGAGGGCTGCCTGTCCTGGCTTTTGTCTCCCTGAGCCTCCCGCAGACAAAGGGTCTCAAACAGTGCTGTCTTTAGCTTTTTTCTACCAAGGACCCCATAGTTTTAGAGGTTGCAGAGTAAACATGCTGTATTTTAGGTAAAGTACATGCTGTATTTTAAGTTTATTTCTTTATTTTGAGAGGAGAGAGTGGGGGGTGGAGGGCAGAGGGAGAGAGAAAATCCCAAGCAGGCTCATTACTTTCAGCAGAGCCCCCATGCAGGCCTTGAACCCAGAGCCTAGTGCGGAGCATGAACCCAGGAGGCGTGAGTTCATGACCTGAGCTGAAGCCAGATGCTTAACCAACTGAGCCATCCTGGTGCCCCCTCGGCCTTTCTTTTCTTTCTTTTTTTTTTTTTCTTAATGTTTATTTCGAGAGAGACAGAGACAGCTTGAGCAGGGGAAGGATAGAGAGAGAGAAGGATAGAGAGAAAGAGAAAATACCCAAGCAGGCTCCACGCTGCCAGCTGCAGAGCTCGATGTTTGAACCCACAAACTGTGAGATCATGACCTGAGCCAAAACCAAGAGTCAGACACTCACCCGACTGAGCCACCCAGGCACCCCATTCGTTTTTCATTTTGATTGAAGATCTTCAGGCATACCCCTTTCACTTTCCTGACTCTTCCCACTGTGATCTTCCTTGACTGCTCAACCCAGGCCCAGGTCACTTATTACCTTCTATATGTTCATGCTATGCTATGTTTCTGGTTTATTATTGGTCTTTTGTCTCTAGGATATAGAGTTCCATGAGGATAGTAATTTTGTCTTTTTCACTCATTGATGTATCTCTAGTACCTGGAGGAGTAGCTGGTATATAGTAGATATTCAGCAAGTATTTCTTGAAAGAATGGATAAAAACGCACGTTTTTTTTCTTAGATTTTATTTTTTAAAGTAATCCCTACACCCAACATGGGGCTTGAACTCACAACCCCTAGATCAAGAGTTACATACTCTACAGACTGAGCCAGCCAGGCCCTCCAAAACTGCACATAACTTTTGACCATTAGGCTGTTAGCGTTCTAGCATGGGGCCTGGCATAAAGTAGTCACTTCCTAAATATTCGTTAATGTATACCATTTCGAGCCCAGCATACCATTTCGAGAAATTTGTCCTATAGATCTGCTCACACATTAGTACATATTAGTTACAGATATTAATAGCATATTAGCTAACATTAATTGCAACCTTTTTTTTTAACGTTTATTTTTGAGAGAGAGAGAGAGAGAGAGAGAGAGAGAGAGACAGAGTGTGAGCGGGGGAAGGGCAGAGAGGGAGGGAGACACAGAACTGGAATCAGGCTCCAGGCTCTGAGTTGTCAGCACAGAGCCCAATGCGGGGCTCAAACTCACAAGCTGTGAGATCATGACCTCAGCCAAAGTCAGGTGCTTAAGAGACTGAGCCACCCAGGTGCCCCTAATCGCAACTTTTTGTAAAAACCGAACTACTGGCAATCAAGATGTCCATCATGAAAAGACCTGGGTTAGGTACATTTGTACTCTACACACCATAGTACCAGGCAGCTCTTAAGAATAGGGTGTACAATGTACAGATTAAATAGAATAGTCCTTTGCTACCAAATCTAAGTTTTTTTGTTGCTGAGACCTGAAAGAAAATCATTCTGGGGATCCTTCTAAAAAAAATGATCCCAATGGCATTCCTATACAGATACAATAAGTTTTACATAACATGATGTCATATTTTGTACGACGTCGCTCAAAGTAGACGGAGGACTAATTACTAAGCAACAGGTCAAGAAAGACCTAGATATCGTCTATCAAATTGGTTTCTTGACCATGACTGGACATTATACAGATCACGCTTCTGATTCTTGGAAGCATTTGGAGCATGGTAATTACTCTTTGTTGCAGATTAAGAGAAGATTTATGTGATATAGACATTCAGATGCATGATGGGGAGGAAAAAAAATCATCAAAATGGTTATCAAAACAGGAGAGGTGATAGAGTGCAAAGTTACTGCAATTCCATGCTTTTTCCCTCAATAGCGGATCATCAATTTCCTTTTGGAGAATGGGATATGCATGTGGATTCCATATGAAGGTAGAAGAGATTCCAAATTCCCTCAACCGGGCATAAAAAGCAAGGTAGGTCTACACATACTGCTTTAGAAAGGTGTCTAAGACACACTGAGATGAAGAAGGCAGAGTTTGGGAGTCCAGGCTGCAGAATAGTACGGTCCCACATACATAAAATAAAAGGAAACACATTCGTATATGTCCAGTTTAAGGGACTATTTTACAAGTGGTTGCCTCTGGAGTGGGGTAGGAAGTATTTCATTTGATTTCCTTCTTTCCTTTTGGATTCTGCGCAGGTTGCTTGTATACCTTTTTCAGTTTGAAAAGACAAATTCTCATCGACCATTCCCTCCTCATTCGGAGAAGGTGCGTCCTCAGAAGAGCCCCCCCGCCCCATATGAACCCCCTGCGGTCAGCAGTGACTTCTGCCTGGTCAGAGATAGGACTACTGGGTCAGGGTGTTGGCACGTGTCCTGAAGACAAGCAAGGAAGACACAAAAGTGACCTCTGAATTTTTTTATTGGCCTCCCGTTCCCCAAAGGGTAGCCTGCTTCTGCTGCTTCAACGCCTCAGAACTTTGGTGTCGTTGGTCTCAGACACCACTTTGCCGTCCACGATCCTGCGGGTGGTGGTCTTCTGGATGGTTTGAAAGGAGTTGCTGGTATCCAGGGCGTCACTAAGACTGTCACAGAAAACCAAGCCCCAGTTACAAACAGCTCGCAGAGTAGAAGGGAGTCAAGGAAGAGGAGGAAAAATGCCTCCTGATCCCTGCCTCTATCTCCACACTCCGTTTGGCCGCTTCCTCCAGAAAAGGGAAACCCAAAGCCAAACTCCACGTGTGCTCTAAGTACGGCTGGGGCAATACTCAGTCTGTTCTCTTCTCCAGGGAGGGAGCCTCTGAAGCTCTTACTTACTCCCTTGGAGACGCAGGAGCCCGCACAGAGCACCGGCCCAGCGCTCAGTGGACACCGATGCGCAGGGATGAGGGGGGCGGGGTGGGTTACAAAAGCTCAGGCTTTGGGGAGAAGTGTATCCTGACCCCAGCTTGTGAGGGTGGGAGGAGAGCCCCATTTACCTGAAGTCCTCCCCGTCTTCCAGCAGGCGACGGTAGGTGGCGATCTCAGCCTCCAGCTTGACCTTGACATTGAGCAAGGCCTCGTACTCCTGGGCCTGCCGCTGCCCCTCTGTCCGGGTCTGGGACAGCTCTGACTCCAGGTGCAGCAGGACCCCGTTGAGCTGCTCCATCTGCAAGGTGTAGCGGGCCTCCACCTCCCTCAAGCTGTTCTCGAAGCTGGCCTTCTGCAGGGGCGCAGAGAGGAGGGGCGGGTGAGCCCCGAGATGGGGTGGAGGGAGTGTCTCCGCAAATTTTTCAGGAGAACAGTCCAAATCCCATGACCGTTCATCCCTTCACTCTCGGAAACGTCTTCGAGAACTTAGGGTGTGCCAGATACTAGGGTCGTGGGTAGGAGCAGTGGGAAAATGCAAAGAGAAACCACCCTTTCTGAGCATAAGGGACTTAAAATGGAAGGGGGTAGGATTTGGGCTGAGATAGGACTGGGTCTGAGGCTGACAGAGGGCAGGACCAAGAGTAGTTGGGGCAGGTGATGTGAGGACTCTCACCAGGTTTCTCATCGAGTCCAGGTTGATCTCCAAGGACTGGACCGTGCGTCTCAGCTCCTTGAGGGTCTTCTCAGCTTCTGCTATCTCAGCAGTCTGGGAGGTGATCACTGTGGTGCTCTCCTCAATCTGCAGGGACAGGATAGTCCTCAGGTCCCTCCTTCTCCGTCTGCTTCCCTTCCACACCCTCAGGCCTCTGCTCCTAGCCTGGCACCCATCCCTTCCCTTCGTGCACCTGCTGGGACCAGTACTTGTCCAGCTCCTCTCGGTTCTTCTTAGCCAGCTCTTCATACTGGGCCCGGATGTCCGCCATGATCTTGCTGAGGTCCTGAGATTTGGGGGCATCCAACTCCACGGTCAACCCCGAGTTGGCAATTTGGTTTTGTAGACCCTTTACTTCCTGAAGGAGAGAGGACCAGAGTGAGGAAAGAGGGGACTCGGGTCCAGAACTCCAGGAAGGCTCCACCTCTGCAACTGTCTCTTGCAGGAGGCCTGCGGGGTCAGTTGGAGACAGGAACAGAGAAGACTCTCGGTGTTGTGCTCTGCCCGATGCCAGGTCTGGGCTTTCTACTCCAGATGGAAAAACCGGCACCACTCACTATCACCCACAGGTGGTTTCTCTCTTCTCACTTTGCTCTGTCCCTGCATCCACCCTTCTTCCACAAACCTGCTCCTCGAATGTTCTTCCAGGAAGCCCTGCCGGCTCCACCTGCTCTCACTCCCCTCTCAGCCCTCACCCTTAGTGCTAGCTGCTTCTACCTTTTGTCCTCACCTCGCTCTCTCACCCATGTCCTCTTGACCCCCTCACGCTGTCATTCAGGTGACCCACTGAGTATGGCAGCCGTGTGATTCAGGAGAGCCCAGGCTGGGAGTTCTAGGCTTCCCTGTAAGCTACTTACAGGTGACCCGGCCCATCTATTCCCCCACCCAGACTTGTTTGGCCCCCTGCTTGCCTCCTCATGGTTCTTCTTCATGAAGAGCAACTCTTCCTTGAGAGCCTCGATCTCTGTCTCCAGCTGCAGCCGAGTGACATTGGTGTCATCAATGACCTTGCGGAGCCCATGGATGTCACTCTCCACAGACTGGCGCATGGCCAGCTCCGTCTCATACCTGTGGGGGTGGAGGCGATCAGAGAGGCCTCATTTCTGTTCCAGAACCTTCTCGGGCCATGCCACCTAATAGCGCCCCTATGGCCATTGCAAACTATGGAGTTTGCAGTGACCTGATTTTGACTCAGCAACCTGAGTCAAGATCAGGTGCTAATCCTCTGGGCAGTGTTCTTGGCACCTGGGGGACAGTATTCTTTAACTGCGTTACATGAACGAATAAACTGATGGAGCTTAACTCTCTCTTATCCACCCAGCTCCGACCACAGCTGAAGATCCCACTGTGAGCCCCTACCTGACCCAGCCTGTAACAGACCGTTCTTGGCCCCACCCTCAGCTCCCTAGCACCCTGAGGCTTACTTGACCCTGAAGTCATCAGCAGCAAGACGGGCATTGTCAATCTGCAGAACGATGCGGGCATTGTCCACAGAATTTGCAAAGATCTGGGGGATTGTAGAGAGGTTGCTCCATAAATGGGAAATCAATGATGGGCTGAGTATGGGAAGGTGTTATGTGTCTGAGTGACACTTCCTGGTCCCAAGGAATAGCCAGAGGCTCTCCTTGAACACCTATCCCCTTCCACCTGTGTCCCTCACACTGTTCCCTCCTTTCATGGAGTCCCAAATCCCAGAGCTCCCACGGGTCTCCCACTGCCCCGTTTTTGGTGCCTCTGCTGGCCTTCCCGCCCTAAAGTAACAAGTCCTCTCTCTGGCCCTCTCCTGGCATTTTTTCCCAGGTGCACCTGCTCACCTCTCCCCGGCTCCCCCCATTGGCCCCTCCCACAGGTAGGCCTCCTGTTTACTCCTAGATGACTCAGCCTTAGCCACATCCGCTTAACCCTCCAACTGTCTCCATTTGGCCAGAAGCCAGAGGGTCCTTTTTATGGGGCCTTGCCTCACCTCCTTCCATGTGTCTACTTCCTCTGCAAGGCTTCCCCCCTCTCCCCTTCCCACCACCTCCTGGGAAAGGGCCTAACCATGCCCAGTCGCCACCCTTGGGGTCCCAGGGGACAGGGGGATGTATGGAAATGCAAGGCTTGCCGACACCCTACCTGGGGAGCAGGGGGCGGAGTAGTGGGCGGGGTGGCGAGGGGAAGCGGGAAGGAGTCAAGGCACCCCCACCCCTATTAAAATTCCTATTCTTGGGGGAGGCGGGGGAGAAGCAGGGAGTGGATAACTGGAGGGTCAAACATGGCTGGGGGTCGGGGGAGGCCCCCTTACCTGAGCCCTCAGCTCCTCGATGGTCTTGAAGTAGTGCCCCCAGTCTCTGACCTGAGGTCCCTTCTTCTCCAGGTGTTCCCGGATTTTGATCTCCAATCTCTGATTATCAGCCTCCAGGCTCCTCACCCTCTCCAGGTAGGAGGCCAGGCGGTCATTCAGGTCTTGCATGGTCTCCTTCTCGCCCTGGATGCCCCCGATGCCCGCCAGAGCCCCGGTCATCACGGCGGCCATGCCCCCGGACCCCCAGCCGCTCCGGAAGCTAGAGGAGCGGGATATGGAGATCCGGGAGCCTGAGCCCCCGGCGCCTGCATAGACGCTGGCTGCACTGCTGACCGGCCGGACCCGGTGGTTGGACCCCTGCACCGAGCCCACGGACCGGTAGTTGGAGGAGAAGATGGAGTGGGTGGTGAAGCTCATGCTGTTCTAGGAGTAAGAGGAGAGGCCAGGACTCAGGCTCGGGCCACGAGGGGGGTCAAGTCCGCGACTCAAGTTATATCGCCGAGGGAGGGGGTGGGGACCGGCCCGGGCAGGCCCCGCCCCCGCCACCAAGTCGCCTGGAAGCTTGGGCCACAGGTGGATCGCGGCGGGACTCCACGCCCTCCGTTCCCGCCCCCCACCCCAGCCTCCCTTCCCCCAGCCTCCTCAGCACCTTCCCGCCAACGCCATCCTCGACCACCCCCCACCCCCAGAACGGGGGGGGGGGGGCGGGGGGAGGGGAATAACCTGGACCGACCAGGGCCGCAGGTGGAGTCGGCTTTGGCGGTGTAATTTCGGGGCAGGAAATGACGTTATTACACACCCCCCCCTTTCCCAGGTAGAGGAGGTCCTCGCCGGTTGCAAATTTGGAGGTTTTTAGGGGACGAGTGAGTGAAGTCGGGTGTGAATCTCTGTAACTACCTTCAGCCTGCAGCCCAAGGTCCCACCTGCAGAGGGGATCTAGGGGGGATCCCTGAGCCTCAGGAATGCTGGGGAAGAAAAGTTTGGGGCTGGAGAAGAGGAGGAGAAGCTCAATCCTGAGCCCCAGATCTGCTGTTGTACACACTCGACCCCCACCTCACTTGGTTCCCAAACACGCCCACTTGCCCGTGTTCACTAGCACACCCTCACACTCACATCACATAGACGTGTCTCGTCAAACACCCACAAACACATTCACTCACTGCGTGGATTCAGACCCCTGGAAACAAACTGATTCTCTGAATCCCCTCCCTCTTGCACCTCTCCCCTCCACTCACTGCCTTGGAAGCCTGCCCTCAGTGGGACACGTTGTGATTTAAACAAGGGACACTCTTCCCTTCTAAACATCTGTATATCAGCCTTCCCCACACCCTTGGGTAAACAAATACTTCCTGAGCGCTTTACAGTTCAATAAATATTTGTTGGGCCCCTATTGTGTGTCAGAGCCTGCTCTAGTCGCTACCGAGAGGACTGCAGTGTAACAGACACTTGAAATCCCTCCTGAAGATTGTAATGTGTCCACATGGTGCAGAGTCTAAGAGGATGGATGTGCACACCTAGAAACATTCCAGCTGAGTGAGACTCGGTCATTCTGGCCAGCCCCCTCCCCGTCCTTACTGGGATTTTTCTGCAGGTACCCTCCTTCCCACCCTCCTCCCTTCAAAAGGCTCTCTGGATCCCAAGCTGGTCCCCTGGGGGCTGCCTCCTCCAGGAAGCTCTCCTCAAGACCTGGGTCAAAAGGATGGATCTTTGCTCCGTCCGCACTGCTCCCTGCACCAGGGGGATGGGGCAGATGGCCACTCCCCTGCTGAACGAACTGGGGGAATCCTGAGGTACAGGGCCTTCCAGTCTGTCACCATCAGCAGCTTGTTTGTCCGGCAGGGCCTGGCATTATACACTTGTCTGTGCTCTTTGGTCTGGAGTGGACCTATTGATTTTAATCAAGCTGCCAGCTGAACTGAGATGGGGGCAGACCGGAGAGTAGGCCTGGGAGAGAAAGAGGTATAGCTGGGCCAGTGGACCTGCCAGAGGGGAGACACGGCTTAGATGGGGGACTTGGCCCTGGATTCTCCCAGGCCTGCCGCCTTCTGGTGGGGAAAGCCTCACAGAGCTCGGTGGGAGCCGGCCAGGGGCAGATAAGGGCCTGCCGAAGGCCAAAAGGTGAATGGATGCAAAAAGCAGACAAAGGAGTGCCTCCTTGTTTTTTTGCATGGCAGGTTTCTGGGAGATGAGAGGCGCCAGCCAGACAAAGGGGTTTCTCCTGTTTTCACCTTCGTGTTCCCCGCTAGGTTCCAGAATTGTCATGTGGCACAGGATTGCACAATAAGATACATAGGTTATACATGCGATGTATTGCCTTTGCTGTTTTTGCAAAGCTTTAAGTCAGCCGATTTGGGCTCCTGGCTAGCTGTGTGACCTTGGGGAAGTCAGTTCACTCTGAACTTCAGTTTCTTCACCTGTAAAGGGAGAATAATAAAGTCTGTCCAGTCTATCCCCTTGGGTGGCAGTGGATGTGAATGTCAATTATCACTCATTCATTGAACAAATACTAGTTACCGCAGAGTAAGTCTTTAACACATCCAGGAAGGCAGAGGTGGAGGGAGGGGGGGTCAATTTAAATGTAAAGATGGTTCAATGCTATGAGGTCTAAGTCACTTAAGACCCCTGGGGGACTTTGAATTCCATCGGGGATCAAGCCCAGATCCCCAGATTCTTATCCAAACTCCTTCCCAGGTGCTTCTCTGATCCCTGACCCATTCCAACTGCTCAGGACCCTTTGGGGCCTGGGGAGGCTCAGTCTAGTGCAGGAGGGGAGAGCTGCCAGCTGGGTCTTATCTCCCATAGCTGATGTCAGTGGCCACATTCCTGACCTCTTGCAGCATCGGGCAAATACCAAACTCAGCCTTCTAGCACCGGCCTGCCCTTTTCCACCACTTCCAGTTTGCTCTGTGATTCAGGGCCTTTTCACTCAGTTAGAGAGCTTGGGGGGAGGGCTGGGGGAAAGGGGCAGGAGGGAAGAGTTTCAGTCTCCAGATTCCCAGCACTGCGGGTCTGGGGTAGCATGAGTGGCAAGATGGAAAGGGGAGTAGGTGTCTCTGAGGCCAGTCCTGGGAGATGCAGGAGAAGGAGATGCCCTGGTGAGAGGTTTCTGGAACAAAGACAGAGGGCTTGCAGAGTGCAGAGACCCAGCAGAGGGGGCTCCTGGGGGGAGGAGAAAGGGTTTCCTGCCCCTCCATTGGGCCCCACATTCTGGTGTCCTGCTGAGGAGGAGTGGGGAACCTAAGAAGCAGGTGTTTTTTTTTTTCTTTTCCTGAGAAGCAGTTTTTTTTTTTTTTTCTTTTCCCGAGAAGCAGGTTTAACTCCTGAGTAAACTCAGCGATGACCTTCGATAAGGAGGTCAGCCCTTTCCTCCCCATTCCCACATTCTCTGTCCGAGGGAGGGTGGAGCCGGCAGCCCCGGGGTGGGGGGAGGGGGGACGACTAGATGGTGGGGGGTAGGGGGCAGGGAGGGTCATGGGGGCCTGCAGTCCTTCAGGCTTGGCTTCATCATTTAAGCTGGAAATTTCCTACTTGGGGCCCCAAGGAGGGAGATGTTTAGGAGACCGACTGAGGTGTAAGGGTGGGGGTCTGTAGCCCAGACAGGGAGGGAATGGTGCCCATCATCTTCTGGAAGGATTGAGGAGGACCTCAGAAAGGACTTCCCGTAGGTGTGAGTGCATGTTGGAGGAAAGGAGAGGCCTCTGTGGTGGGGGAGGCTGGAGGCAGTAAGGTGGGTGACAGCCTGACCTGGGAGGCTCCCCTCAGCTCTCCTCACTGCCTCGAGGGCCCAGGGCTGCTGAGCTCAGGGCAGAGCCTCAGGGAAAGAAGTGTGGGGGTAGAGTGGGACTCCCTCACCCCTCGCCCTGCATCTGGCATGTAAGGGGGGCTCTGTAGAAGATTTTTATATAAACAATTAATGAAAGGGCAGGGGTGGGGCTGGGAGAGTCTGGGTAGGCTGCAGAAGCAGGGAGGAGGATGGGGGGTTGCAGCCAGGGTGGATGCAGGACTGGATCTGACTCTCTCGAGACTTTGAGACTTTTCTGGAGGTGTCCCTAGTCCCATTTGGCGGCCCTGGCGCTGCCTGTCTGGTGTGGAGTCAGGGATGGTTTCTAAAGGCTCAGGCCAGGCCCGTTTTCCCAAGGCTGGGAGGGTCAAAGGATGCCCTGGCACTTTCAGATCATTGCTTTGGCTGGGTTTGTACCCGAGGGGTTATTCCCCATGGAAAAGGAAGGAAAGAGCAGCACGGAGGGGCATGTGGGCCCAGGAACCTCCAGTGCGGAAGCTCAGGAAAGAGTCCCGGCAAGCTGGCTCTTCTCTGAGTCCCCTTAGACCCTGGGCCCTCCTGCGGCATTTTCTGGCAGAGTCAGTGACCTTATGACCTCTTTCTCTTCTGACCCTGCTGCTCCTGGTCTCTCTTCAGGTACAACCCCACTGCACAAACTGCAAAAAGGCAGCCTCGTCCTTGCCTCCTTGACCTGTGCACTGACCGACCTGCACCACAGATGTGGTGGCTCTGTCTGGAGCCACCCGCCTGGGAGGATTTGGGGAAAACTCTGGCACAGATGAGATGGCCTATGGAAAAAGATCGGACCAAAGTGGACAAAGGCCTAAGGCAAGAAGATGGGGAAGAGACAGAGGGAAGGAGAAGAGAGAGGGGAGGGGGCCCAGGCTCCTGCCAGTTCCCAAGAAAAGACCATGAGAGAGGGGTCAGGAAAGCCAAGGAGGAGGAGTTTCAAGGAGAAGCGGTCCACGCGGCAGATACAAAAAGTGATCACAGAGGCTGAGGACAAGAAGGGCACGCCCAGAAAGTGGTGGAGACCGAAGGCAGGTGGCGAAAGGCTGAGGAGTGAGTGGTTAGTGACACAGTGGAGGCGGAGCATTAGACTTCTTTCTCAAGGACTTTGTTGGGGAGGGAAAGGAGAAAATGGGGGGACACGCTATGGTAGGTAGTGAGGTTGCTGGAAGCCTTCCCTGGGATGGTGCAGTTCAGCAAGGCTGGTCAACGGTTACACAAGCAGTAACAATAAAGTGTGGCTGGTGCCGTGCGAGGGCAAGGCCAGGAACGATGGAAGCACGGAGGAGCAGCTGCTAACCTAGCCTGAGATCCTGTGGGAAGTGACATTTAGGCTGGAAGCTGAAAGGGAATAGTGCTTGTGGGTGGCAGAGCTGGGACTTGCCATGCGTCGCCTCTACATACTCTTGCCTCTCTACCAGTGGGTAGTGGGGACATAGGGAGAGGAGACTGCACCCTATGCAGTGGGATTCAAGGCCTCCCCACCAGGTGTGAATAGTTGGGGGTCCCAGCGGAAGTGACACAGCATAGCTCTGTGATGATCTCTCTCCTGGGGGATCGCTCACTGAGAGATGAGAGGGAAAGAAGGGTGGGTACTCAGGGGCAGAGGGTCTAGGCAGACTTTGGGCTGGATTGAGTGGGGAAGCAAAGGCATCCAGGAGACCTCCATGGAGGAGGAGGAGTCCAGGGACTGGGAGTTGACAAGACCGATGGCAGCAGTTATGTAGGAACAAGAGAGCGTGAGACATGGAATGTCAGAGAGGTGTTCTCAGAGTTTGGGTCAGAGCAGATGATGGCATTGGAGGGTGGCTGAAAATCAAGAATCTCAAGGAAGAGAGAGGATGGAGAGAGAGCATAGGTTTTGGAATCAGACAGATCTGAGTTTGTGCCCTAGCTTTGCTGTTTGCCTCTGAGTGACCTTGATCACCCCACGGGATCACGGGATCACGATCTTGGGATAACGTGGGGTTAGTAAGCTTCTCTGAGCTTCGGTTTCCTCATCTGTTGCTGCAGGAATCAAATGTGCCTGGTAGGGTCTGGAGCACAGCCGGTGTTTTTCAAGAGTGCTCCCGTGGGGGGACCAGGGGGACTCAGTTGGTTAAGCCTCTGACTCTTGATTTTATCTCAGGTCACAATCTCGAAGTTCGTGAGTTTGAGCTCCACGTCAGGCTCTGTGCTTACAGTGCAGAACTTGCTTGGGATTCTCTTTCTCCCTTCTCTCTCTGTCCCTACCGCACACATTCTCTCTCTCTCTCTCTCTCAAAATAAATACATAAACTTAAAAAAATTAAGAAAAGAAAAAAGAGTGCTCCCTTGCCTCCTTCTCCTGGAAGAACCATCAACATGGGCCTTCAAGCCTCCAGTTTGGTTCACTTCCACAGTGAGCTGATTATTATTCAGTTCCTCTAATAATAATCAGGGAGATCATTATTAGAGGGGAGAGACCATTATTAGAGGGAGCAGATCATTGAAGAAACAAAATACAGTGTGATGGGTGCTATGAAAAGTTCCAAAGTACTATCAGAGGAGAGAGTACCTCATGCATCAACTCTATTTTTTTTTAAGAGAGAGAGAGAGAGAGAGAATGAGTGGGAGAAAGGCAGAGGGAGAGTGAGAGAATCTTAAACAGGCTCCAGGCTCATCACAGAGCCCAACACAGGGCTCGATCCCATGACCCTGGGATCATGACTTGAGCCAAAATCAAGAGCCAGACACACAACCGACTGAACCACCCAGGTACCCCAATACATCAACTATTTGTAAGGCACCTACTATCTGCCAGACATGTTCTAGGCTTTGAGGACACAGTAAAGAAAAGATAGATAAGTTTTCTGCTCTCATGAGTGTATATTCTTGGTGTTGAAGGATTGGGGTCATGGAGAACCTCATGGAGAAGGGAATGCTTGGACAGGCTTCAGAAAATGAATAAAAACTTGCTAGGAAGAAGCTCCTGGGTGGCTCAGTCGGTTAAGCGTCCAACCCTTGACTGCAGCTCAGGTCATGATCATATAGTCATGGGAGTGAGCCCCCATTGGGCTCAGCGCAGAGCCTGATTGGGATTCTCTCTCTGCCCCTCCCCCCCCCCCCCAACTTGTTCTCTCTCTCAAAAAAAAAAAAAGCTTTCTCTCTCTCTCTCTCAAAAAAAAAAAAAAAAAAAAAAAAAAGCTTTCTAGAGAGACCAGGGGATCAAGAAGAAGGCTTTCCAGATTGAATGGGCACTGTGACCTGTTACGGCATCTAACACAGTACCCTCTTCTGAGTTCCAAGTCTGTGTCTCCTGCTGGTCAGTGGATATTACTCCCTTTTGGAGCTTTCAAAGTAGTCTTAAACATATCAGATCTGGGGTGCCTGGCTGGCTCAGTCCATGGAGCATATGACTCTTGATCTTGGGGTTGCGAGTTCAAGCCCCACGGTGGGCATGGAGATTGCTTAAAAACAAAACAAAACAAAACAAAAAACACCACAAACTTATCAGATCTAAGACTGAACCTATAATCTTTCTGCGTCTGTTTTTTTTTTTTTTCCTGATTTTTAACAATTCAGATTTTTTTTAGGTGTAATTTGCATAGGGTAACCTTCACTTTTTTTAGGTATAGAATTCCTCAGTTTCTTTTTTTAATGTTTTATTTATTTTTGAGAGAGAGACAGAGTACAAGTGGGGGAGGAGCAGAGAGAGAGAGGGAGACACAGAATCTGAAGGAGGCTCCAGGCTCTGAGCTGTCAGCACAGAGCCCAATGCGGGGCTTGAACCCACAAACTGTGAGATCATGACCTGAGCTGAAGTCAGACGTTCAACCAAGTGAACCACCCAGGCGCCCCTTAGAATTCCTTAGGTTTTGACAAGTGGATACAGTGGTAAAACTGCCACCATAAATCAAGGCATAAAACATTTTAATCACTTCAAAATGTCCCACTGTGTTCATTTATAGTTTATGTCCCTGACCCAACCCGCAGCTCTGGCAACCACTGATCTGTTCTCTGTCCCTATAATTTTTCCTTTCTCAGAATGCCCTATAAATTGAATCATACAGCATGTAGCCTTTTGTCTCTGGCTTCCTTCACTTGAAACAATGCTTTTGTGACTCATCCATGTTATTGCACCTATCACTGGTTTGCTCCTTTTTACTGCTGTATAGTATTCCACCACATGGAGATCTTATCTTATCATTTGGTTATCCATTCACCACTCACTTGGATATTTAACCTGTTTCCAGTTTTTAAAGTGAATTATGAATAAATCTGTTATAAACATTGATGTAGAGGTCTTTGTGTGGATATGTTTTCATTTCTCTTGGGTAAAATACCCAGGAATGGAATGGTAGGTTGTATGATAAGTGTGTGTTTAACTTTGTAAGGAAATGCCAAATTGTTTTCTAAAATAGCTCTATCATTTTGCATTCCTTCCAGTAATGCATGAGAGTTTCAGTTGCTTTGGATCCTTTATACATTTCGTATCTTCTGTCCTTTTTTTTTTTTTTTTTTTTTTAATAATGATAGCTTTTCTCCTAGGTGCATAGTGGTATTTCGTTGTGGTTTTAATTTATATTTCCTAATGACCAATGATGTTGAGCATTTTTGTGGGTTTCTGTTGCTATCTGTATTTCTTCTTTGATTAAGTGTCTATTCAAGTCTTTTCCCCATTAAAATTTTGGGTTGTCTGGGGTTTTTTTTATTTTTAAAATGTGAGACTTTTTTTTTATAGATCTGGATTTACGACCTTCATCATCTATGTGATTTACAGTGATTTTCTCTCAATCTACAGTTGCCGTTCCATTCTCTTGGCCATGTCTTTTGAAAAGAAATTGTTAACTTTGAAAAAGTCCAATTTGGGGCGCCTGGGTGGCGCAGTCGGTTAAGCGTCCGACTTCAGCCAGGTCACGATCTCGCAGTCCGTGAGTCTGAGCCCCGCGTCAGGCTCTGGGCTGATGGCTCGGAGCCTGGAGCCTGTTTCCGATTCTGTGTCTCCCTCTCTCTCTGACCCTCCCCCGTTCACGCTCTGTCTCTCTCTGTCCCAAAAATAAAATAAAAAACGTTGAAAAAAAAATTAAAAAAAAAAAAAAAAGAAAAAGTCCAATTTATCAGGTTTTTATTTTATGAATCATGGTTTGGTGCTGTATTTGAGAAGTATTTGCCTATGTGAAAGTCACAAAGATCTTTCTTATCTTTTTTTTCCAAGAGTTCTATGGTTTTAGGTTTCACATATTGGCCTGTGATTCATTTGAATTAATGTGTTTGGCAAAATATTTTCTCCTAATCTGTGGCTTATCTTTGTATTTTCTTAACAATGTTATTAGAACAGTTGAAGTTTTAACTTTGCTAAAATTTCATTATCAAGTTTTTCTTGTAAGGTATGTGCTTTCTGTGTTCAATCTAAGAAATCTTTACCTAACCCAGGATCTCTAAGATTTTTTTTCTTATTTTTTCTTCTAGAAGTTGTATAGTTTTATGTTTTCTTTTTAAAAAAAAAATGTTTATTTTTGAGACAGAGAGAGAGACAAAGCGTGAGCAGGGGAGGGGCAGAGAGAGAAGACACAGAATCTGAAGCAGGCTCCAGGCTCTGAGCTGTCAGCACAGAGCCTGACACTGGGCTCAAACTCACGAACTGCAAGATCAAGACCTTAGCCAAAGTCAGACGCTTAACTGACTGGGCCACCGAGGCGCCCTTGGGTTTTATGTTTTGTGTTGATTCTTGTCTATGGTGTGAAGTATGGGTTGAAGTTAATTTTTTTCTTTGCACAAGGATGTCCAATTGTCCTAGCACTATTTGTTGAAAAGACGATCCTTTCTCCAATAACTTACCTTGGCACCATTATGTGAGTCTCTTTCTGGACTGTCTTATGTTCTGTTAATGTATACATCTATACCTATGCTGATATGTCACTGCTGTAACTTCATGGCAAATCTTGAGACTGGGAAGTGTGAGTCCAATTTTCTTTTTCTTTTTCAAAATTGTTTTAGCTATTCTAGGCCCTGTGCCTTTTTGTATACATTTTTAGAATAGTTTTGTCACTTTTTAACTGAAGGTTTACTGATATTGTGATTGGGACTGCATTAAACTTATAGATCAATTCAGAGAGAGAATTAGCATCGTAACAATATTGAGTCTTTCAGTCCATGAACTTGGTATATCTCTCCATTCATATAGGTCTTCTTTAATTTCTCTCATTAATGTTTTGTGGCTTTCAGCACAAAAATCTTGTACATTTTTTTTGATTGAAAGGCATTTTATGTTTTAAATCTAATTATAAATGACATTGTGCTTTCAATTTCAATTTCCGATTGATGATTGCTAGTATATAAAAATATGACTGATTTTAAACTTTTGGTCATTTATCCTGCAAACTTGCTAAGTTCTTTTATTAGTTCTGGTGGCCTTTTGTATATTCTTTGGGATTTACTACGTAGAATATGATTTCATTTGTAGATGAAGAAACCTTCATTTCTTCTTTTCTGATCTGTATGCCTTTTATTTATTTTTCTTGACTCATTGCACTTGTTACCATCTCCAGTACAATGTTGAATAAAAGTGGTGAGAGATAATATCTGGAACATGTTGTACTCCTGCGTACCCAGAGCCTTTGCACACGCAATGCCCTATATCTAGATCATTCTCTTCCCTTACTGCAGCCTTTTCTATTAACTTATCCTTCATATTTCAGGTCAAGTATTACTTCTTCAAGGAAGTTTCCTTAACTTCTTCAAATTTAGGCCATGTTCTTTTGTAATATACTCTTATAGGATCATGTTTCTTTCATTAAAATAATTTATAGCAGTTTATTTTATATCCTCATTAATGTGATTACTCGGTTATTATCTTTCTCTCTAACTAGATAGTAAGCTCCAAGGGACATGTCTGTTTTGCTCATCATTGTGTTTTTAGTCCCTGCACTTATTAGGTGAGCAATAGATATGTGTTAACTATATGGGGAGCCAATAGGTAGCAGAGAAAAGTAAGAGGCAGAAGATGAAGTGGGAATGGTTGGTGAGTGCCAGGTCAAAGAGGGCCTCCATGTTCCTGGGGAACATGTTATGAATGCAGGTGTCCAAGTTGCACCCCCCCACACACACCTGCAGAATAATACTCTTTGGTATTGGGGTCTGGGCCTCCATTTATAACAAGTTCCCCAGGGATGCACCAAAGGCTGTGGGCTACTGTTTCAGGATCTGGAAAGACATTGAAGCTTGAGGCAGGTAAGCGTTGTGATCATTTTGCATTTTGGCAAGACTATTCCAGCTGGATGTCTTAGAAACGTATGAAGGGTCAAGATTGGGGATTATGACAGTCATCTGGGCAAGTGATAATGAATGCCTGAACTACGGGAAAATGAGTGGAAACACAAGGAAGAAAATAGATTCAAGGAAAATTTAGAAGTTAGAGTTGGCAGGCCTTGGTGTCTATTGGATGTACGGGGAAGGAAGAAGTACAAATACCAACAATAATAACTAACAATTATTGAGAACCTATGATGTGCCAGGTGCAATTCTACGTGCTTTACACATATCGCATTAGTTAGCTTTATAAGAACCATATGAGGCAGATGATAGTATCATCCCCGGGACTTCAGGTGACTGCTAGATTTCTTGCTTGGGAAGGGGTGATGCTGTCCATCAGATGAGAATTATGAGAGGAAGTGAGGCTAGGCGGGTAGCGTTATATAATGACTTCAGCTTGGAACCTCCTGATTTTGAGACTTGGGTGAGACATCCAGATGGTGACTGGAAGGAAACACAGTTCTGCAGCTCTCTTGGGAGTCTGGGAGCCAACATCCTGGAGTGGATGGGATTGGCCAGAGGAAAAGAGCTTGAGGCCAAGGCTCGCGGTCTGGCCTCTGTGGGTAGATTTCCTGAGTACATGGGCCTCTTGAGTTAGATTGGAGATGCTGGCAATCTGTAATCGTGCCAAATGAGTACGTGGTCCATCAAAGAGGTAACGGACCCCAGATACAAGTCGTGGGCAGATAAAGAGGATTCAAGAATGAAGATTGGAAAGGAATGGCCTGAGAGATAGTAAGAAATTTAGAAGGAGATGTCAGGAGGCCAAGGAAGTAAAGTAGTCCTTTAAGAACCATGGAGTGGTCAGTGGTGTCCAGTCCAAAATTCTAGGGATGTCAGATAAGAGGAAACTTGAAAAGAGTCCACCAAATTCAGTTATTAATTGATCGTTAGTGTTTTTAATGATTTCCACGGCTGGTGGCTGGGGGAAGTGGGCAGGGTAAAGCGAGAATTGAGAATGAATATGGCCTCTTCGTTTGGGAAACTTAGGTGTAGACAGAGAGGCGTCAAGGGTCAAGGATAATTTCCCTCCCCTCTCCCCTTCCTTCCTTTCTTTTTTTTTTTTTTTTTATTTTTATTTTTTAAATTTTTTTTTTTTCAACGTTTTTTATTTTTGGGACAGAGAGAGACATAGCATGAACGGGGGAGGGGCAGAGAGAGAGGGAGACACAGAATCGGAAACAGGCTCCAGGCTCCGAGCCATCAGCCCAGAGCCTGACGCGGGGCTCGAACTCATGGACCGTGAGATCGTGACCTGGCTGAAGTCGGACGCTTAACCGACTGCGCCACCCAGGCGCCCCCTTCCTTTCTTTTTTTAAGGAGGAAAGGGCTTGCACATGGATACAGGAAGAGGAGAGAAATCCATGGCAGTGGGGGTAGCAGGACCGAGAGAGAGGCCACTTGACGGAGCAAGTAGAGGGGGCAGAGTTGAGACCACTGGTGGAAGGCCTGGCCCTGAGTGCAGGAAGTGCCACCTGCAGGAAGGAGTGAAGGCTGGGGGTGAATACAGATAACAGGCAAGGGAGGCATTAAGGTGGTGCCAGCCATGGAAGTCCTTTCGGGAGCCCCTTTAGGAGTCTGGTGCCTGGCAGAGGGCGAAGCGTGATGTCTCCAGATAAGGAGACACCCTCTTCTGCTCTGAAGACTTCGTGGCGTTTTCCTTGGTCTGGGACACTCTCCTCCTTCTGCTCTGCCTTGTCTTCCTCCAGGAAGTCTTCCCGGACTGACACCCCCACTCCGCCTCTCCCAGTGGCTGGCTCAGGTCCTCATTCCTTCTTTGCTCCAGCACAGAGGCAAAGAGCTCCCCCTGCTTCAGTACCTGTCTGTGTGTGTCTGGTCTCTGGAGAGAAAGCACCCAGAAAGGGGAGGGGTGGGATGAGGACATATGTGTATCTGTAAAACGGGTGGCTTCTCTCTCAGGACTGCCCTCTCCTCAGTTCTCAGATTGAGCTCAGGCCACAAGGGGGCTGGCATGGTCTGGGCAGCCCGCCCCGTTGGCAGGCTGGCAGCCAGGCCCCTACTCTGCCTGGGACCTTTGCTCCCTGCTCTGATGGCCCTGGCCTCCGTTGCCATGGCGGCCCCTTGGTTTGGGGGTAAACAGAGCTCTTCCTCCTCCTCTTGTCCAGTTCACTGACACTCGAGTGTCTCTCCGGGGATGGGCTGGAATTTCAAGTGTGCAGGCACCCCCCCCCCCCTGCCCCACTTGGGAAAGGCACAAGGTGATGAGTCACAGAATTTAGGCCTCTTTCTGCCCCCTCACTGTTATCTCACCGTCCCTGCTGCTCCCTTCCTGCCCAGCCTGTGTCCCGCTGGAATTGCGGAGGGATGGAGATAAGGACTGAGACTCATTTGGCCTATCGGACTGGGCGGTGGGTGTAGGGAGGAACCTTTCTATCCTGGATTCCCTCCTTCAGGCTGTTTCCAGGCTACGGAGGCCTTCCTGAGGCCCATCCACTCCCTGGTATCAGTGAGAATAATCATGGCTTCTCTTCTCCCTTATCTTCTGGATCCTTGGGGCCCAGAATGAAGGAGAGGAGAAGATAGAAAAAAGGAACGTGGGAGAGAGGAAATGGGGATCAGAGTGGTAAAGAAGACTCACCCAGGTAGAGTAGAATCATAGAACCATTCATTCATTCATTCATGTCGTGAATCAAACCGCTTTTTGTGCTGAGTACCAAGGGGAACAGAAACACGTGTAAGACACGACCCTGCTTTTAAGGTAAGTGATTCGGTGCTGACGTGAGGGCCCTCTACTTGGCATTTGGGGGATTCTGTTTTATGCCCCGATTACTAGCTGCTGGGCAAGTAACTTCTCTGAGCCTTGGGTTCCTCATCTGTGAGGAAGGATAATGACACTGATCCCCCAAGGTCATTGGGAGGACCAAACGAGACAAATATGCAAGACTGCCTCCTTAGCTGATGTTCAAGGCATGTTAGATGCCTGCGGATCAGGTTTACAACCAGGGAGGTGTTCGGGCAAGGGTAACCCAGCCCAGGGGTGTAACAAAGGCTGGTTTTGGGGGTCTCTCTGGGAGTGCCAACTCCCAGAGGTGGTGTGACGGGGGCAGGCTGTGTGGGCAGGTGCCTGGTGTGTGGTTTTCATTCAGTAAATGTTTGCAGAATGAATGGGGTGTGCGGGAGCCAGGGCCTGCAGGAAGGGTAAGGTTTCAGCAGGTGCAAGTGGTAGGGAGGTGTTGTGGGAGGGAAGGGCACAGCCCTGGGGCTGGGGCAAGGAGGCAGCTAGTGCCAGGCGGGGAAGGCTCAGCTCAACCAGAGGAGGAGTTTGGCCTTTCCCGAAGGCAATGGGAAGCCCTGAGCTGGGGAGTGACGGCACTATAAGTGGTGTTTATAGAGGATCAATCTGGCTGGGCATGGTGAGAGGACGTTTCAGAGCAAAGCCACTTGGGGAGGTGGAGGGGCACAGGGACAGAGGGGTGGAGGGAGAATGTGTACGTGTCAGAGCTTCAGGGCAGGTAATAGTGTCATCTCCCCCTCCACTCTGCAGGGGGGCCCTTCACCCCAACACGTCTCCAGGGCCCATCTCAGCTGCCTGCAAGAAGGAGGAGGGAACATCACAAGAAGGTGGAGAATTTCTCAGGAACCCAGAGAGCCAAAGAACACTGCCTCCTTTCTCCTCGCCCCTCCTAGGGACTCAGAGCCCAGCTCAGAGTAAGGGGGTGGGGGGAGAAAACCAGGATTGGAGCTGGGACCTGGGTCCTTTGGTTTTCTGGGTACTGCTCCTGTCCTCTAAGAGGAAGAGTGATTCAATGTGTGTGTGTGTGTGTGTGTGTGTGTGTGTGTGTGTGTGTTTAAGTTTTTGATGTTTTATTTATTTTTGAGTGAGACCGAGTGTGAGTGGGGGAGGGGCAGAGAGGGAGAGGGAGACACAGAATCCGAAGCAGGCTCCAGCCTCCGAGCTAGTAGCAAAGAGCCCGACGCGGGGCTCGACCTCACAAACTGGTGAGATCATGACCTGAGCCAAAGTCGGACGCTTAACTGACTGAGCCACCCAGGCGCCCCTCAATGTGGTTTTTAAAGCTAGAGAGGTAGTTACTGGTGGCAGAGAGAGCGAGATTCCATTATGCTTCAGGAAGAGCTGTGAGGGAACCCCAGAGCTCAGTAACCAGAGGTTGAGGTGACAGTGTTGACCGGCCCTGGGACTGAACTTCCCTGGGAGGGAATTTTCTGTCTCGGGGCTGGCCACTAGGAATCTGAGACCTTAGCCTTTGCTGGGATCAGTCATCCTGATCCAACTCTTCTCCCCCTTTGCTCCCACCTCCTTTGGTCCCATCTCCTCATGGACCACACACCCTGGAGGCACGCTGCCCAGGTCCACCACCCCCTCAGCCCCCAGCTCTGACTCAGCCTGAGCCCCTGGGAACTCAGAGATAACTATTTTTGCTCTCCCAAGGTGGGAGATAAGGTTTACGACTCTGATGGGCCCATTCTCCGTGAGGCAGTCTGTTATATACACACACACCTTCAACTGCATTCCTTCCGGGGCCTGACTTTGCCTTACTCAGTCTTTTCTAGAATTGCAGACCATCTGGGAGCATCATTTTCATCCCTGAGGGCAGTTCCCCACTGTCCCGCCCTTGCTGTGCTCCTGCTGCTCCCACTGTCCTCTGTTCTTCGGCTTCTGAGCAGGCCTGACCCAGTCTAGGTCCGAGTGGGGACCTAGCCTCTAGTGACCCTAGTCACTCAGTGCTACTCCTATTACTCCTTGGATGAGCCAGTCCTTCGTCCAGTCTATCCTTTGGCCCCTTTCAATGCTCCGTGAAGGTGAGGATGCTGTCATGTTCACTGGCTATTACTGCAGTAGAAGGGAGCTATGGTCGACTCCAGAGTATTGTCGAAGGCATGCTTCATCACAGGGGCCTTTTAAGTAAAGGTGGGAGATGAAGGACAGGAAGAAGGGTGAATTCTTGGAGAAGAGTTTGTAGTTTTCTCCCACCACAGTAGGAGTCCTATACAGGGACTTTACAGGGCAAAGAAAGTCTCTTGCAAATACTGTCACCATAGAATTCATTTGATATACGAGAGAATTATAGCTGAGAGCCCAGATCAGGTATGATTTCAAGTTTAATGCTGTCCCCACTATGCTGCAATAACTTCGGGAAATTCTAACTTCTAAAAACCACATGGATGTACATGAACTGGAAGGAATTCCAGAAATAAATGGTGCTTCTCCTTCGTTACACAGATGCCACTGTAACTCAGAGAGGGGAAGTGACTTGTCCAACGTCACACAGCAATTTAGAGACTGAGTTGAGATCAGAACACATGTTATTAGATTTCCAAGTTTATCTTTTTCAGCTACTTTACCTTGTTCTAGGAATGGTTTAAGACAATTCTCAAGGGGTGCCTGGGTGGCTCAACTGGTTAAGCGTCCCACTCTTGACTTTGGCTCCGGTCATGATCTCACTGTTTGTGGGATCGAGCCCCGCATTGGGCTCTGTTCTGGGCGTGGAGCCTGCTTGGGATTCTCTCTCTCCCTTTCTCCCTCTCTCTGCCCCTCCCTGCTTGTTCTCTCTTGTTCTCTCTCTCTCTCAAAACACATGAATATTAAAAGAATAAAACAATTCTCAAAATGGAAATTAATTTTCATTCCATTTCATCTTAATCCCAAATCCAAGAGCACTTAGTGGTGGTAGGAATTCGCAGATGTGAAAGGGCCTGAGGGCATGTCAGCTGGCAGGATAAGGAGGGAGGGTGGAGAGCCAGAGGTCAGTTATGCCAGCTACGCCAGTGGGCGCTCAGCTGTTCTGGGATTCCTGGGTCTCCCCAGATCAACAAGGCAGCGTCTGGAGGCCTTCTGGAAGGCATCTTCCTTTATCAGAAGTGCTGGCTTTCTCTGCTGGCTTGCAGACGATGCTGCTATCTCCTGCCTCCCTCCGCCTGTCTCTGGCTAGACCTAAGAGCTTGGGAAAGCTAACTTTGGGTTTTAGAGCCAGAAGGGTTGGGTGGAATTCTGAGCCTGGCGCTTAAGTGCTTTGTGACCTTAGGAAATATTTCGAAAGTTTCTGAGCTTCCGTATCTTCAGATGTAAAATGAGGCTATTTTGTACTTTCCTATAGGCTTAATTGTGAGGCTTGAATGGGGTTATAAAAGGTCTATGGTATGGGGAGTGCCCTGGCATCTGGCACTATCTTGGAGTGACAGGGAGAGAGGGAGGTGTAAGGCAGGAAGGCGAGACAAGGCTCTGGGGGCAGAGAGGGTCCAGTTCTGCCTTTCCAATTGGCTACTGTGCAACACAAGCTTTTCTTGACCTCTAGGCTGTTTCCTCAGCTCTGAAATGGAGATAGCACTTGTTTCGTAGTTTCTGTAAGGATGAAATGTAGTCATTACTGTCTTAGGGGAACTCCTAGGCCATTGGGAGTGGCTGAACCCGCGCCTGAGTCTGGGAGACCAGGTCAGAGCTGAGGGTGTCTAATCAGAGTCCAGGCTTGGAGGGCTGGTGGGGAGAAGCCTGGAAAGGAATGTCTGGGAGGGCTTCCTGAAGGAGGTGCTTAGGGTAGAACCAGACTGGAGGGACAGAGAGAGAGAGAAGGAGGGTCCCTGGTCTGGTGACCTGTGCAGGTAGAGAGGGGGTTTGTGTGGGTGCTGGATGCCATGTGGAATAGGGTCAGGTCATGGGTGGGAAGGGGTGGCTGGAGGTGGAGGGTCAGTGTGGCTGGATGTGGGAGCCATGGGAGCCATGGACCCATGAGTTTGACTCCTGTAGCTGGACACTTCTGAGACAGAAGCCCAAATCTGGGAGGGGAAACGGCCCTCTCCTTGGGTAGGCCTTTCTCTCCTCTGCCTTTTTTTTTTTTTTTAAGTCTTGCACAAACAGTATATATTTTATCTATTTTTTCTTATTAATAATTTATTTCTTTTTTAATTTACATCCAAATTAGTTAGCATATGGTGCAACAGTGATTTCAGGAGTAGATTCCTTAAAATTCCCCTTACCCATTTAGCCCATCCCCCCTCCCACAACCCTTCCGGTAACCCTCTGTTTGTTCTCCATTTTTAAGAATCTCTTATGTTTTATCCCCCTCCATGTTTTTATATTATTTTTGTTTCCCTTCCCTTGTGTTCATCTGTTTTGTCTCTTAAAGTCCTCATATGAGTGAAGTCATCTGATTTTTGTCTTTCTCTGCCTGACTAATTCCACTTAGCATAATACCCTCCAGTTCCATCCACGTAGTTGCAAATGGCAAGATTTCATTCTTTTTGATTGCCGAGTAATACTCCATTGTGTGTGTGTGTGTGTGTGTGTGTGTGTGTGTGTGTCACATCTTCTTTATCCATTCATCCATCAGTGGACATTTGGGCTCTTTCCACACTTTGGCTATTGTCGATAGTGCTGCTATAAACATGGGGGTGCATGTGTCCCTTCGAAACAGCACACCTGTATCCCTTGGATAAATACTTAGTAGTGCAATTGCTGGGTCATAGGGTGGTTCCATTTTTAATTTTTTGAGACTCTCCTCTGCTTTCTATGTTCTGAAGGCTGCTTCTGCTGCTCAGGCTTCTCTTGGTTTCCAGAGATGATCACCTGGGAAACCTGAGGAGTCAAGGAAGGAGATGAGGCAGCCCCTGGCCTTGGGGAATAGATGGCCTTAGCCTGGAATTCTGTTGGGAACACATAAACACACACCAAGCTGTGTTGCCATGGGAGCCTGCCTAACACTTCCCTGAGGCTAAACTGGCCGGGCCACACCAATGGCCCTTCTTCTGAGTCCATTCCTACCTTTCAGGTCAGCAGGCTTACCAGAAGACCTACGAGTGAGTCACTGTGTCCTGCTCTGGTGTTGTCTTAGCCCTTAGATCCCAGGGGATCTGGGAGGTAGGTTGGTTTCTGAGTGATAGATAGCAGGCCCTTCCTTGACCCGAGCTACTGATTTGTAAATTCATTCATCCTATTATTGGTGGCATGCCTGCAAGGCATTTCCCAAAATTTTATTATTATTTTTTAAGTTTATTTATTTATTTTGAGAGAAGAGAGAGAGAGAGAGAGAGAGAGAGAGAGAGAGAGAGAGAATGAGTAGGGTAGGGGCAGAGAGAGAGGGAGAGAGAATTCCAAGCAGGTTCCTCGCCGTCAGGGCAGGCTCCCATGGGCTCAAACTCACAAACCGTGAGATCATGACCTGAGCTGAGATCAAGCTGGGTGCTTGGGGCACCTGGGTGGCTCAGTCGGTTGAGCGTCCGACTTCGGCACAGGTCATGATCTCACGGTTTGTGAGTTTGAGCCCCGCGTCGGCCTCTGTGCTGGCAGCTGGGAGCCTGGAGCCTGCTTCGGATTCTGTGTCCTTTTCTCGCTCTGCCCCTCCCCCATTCATGCTCTCTCTCTCTCTCTCTCTCAAGAATAAATAAAACATTTAAAAAAATTTTTTAAAAAGATTTGGATGCTTAACCTACTGAGCCACCCAGGTGCCCTGGCATTTCTAATGCTGCCATTATGGTCATTAATGAGACAGTCAAGGTCCCTGCCTGTATGGAGCTTTTTCCTCTTGGTGGGAGAGGTCCCCTAAGTCTGTCAGAATCCCTAAAGTAGGAGGTCTAATTTAGATGTTTGCCATATACTAATTGAATAAATGTAATAGATATATTTTCAAGTTACTAACTAAAATAAGAAAACCGTCTTTGGACAATTTCTTCTGGATTATCCACATTACCGCTTCCCTTGGTGGAAAGACCTGGATACTGACTTTGTAAGAAAGCGTCACTGGAAAGAGCATGTGCAGGCTTTGGACTTAGTCCAGACTTGAGGTCAAGTCTTGAAGGGCTTTTAGTTTCCTGATCTGTAAAATATGGTTAATGGTAACTTCCTCATACAAATAATATATGCAAGAGATCTGACACTTAAAAAAATTTTTTTTTATGTTTATCTACCTTAGAGAGAGAGAGAGAGAGAGAGAGAGAGAGAGCACGAGCAGGGGAGGAGCAGAGAGGGAGGGAGACACAGAATCCGAAGCAGGCTCCAGGCTTCAAGCCATCAGCACAGAGCCCAATGCTAGGCTCGAACTCACAAACTGCAAGATCATGAACCAAGCCGAAGTCAGAGGCTTAACTGATGAGCCACCCAGGTGCCCCGAGATCTGACACTTTGATATTAGCGGGGACCCAATAAATGAGGGCTGCCACCATTATCCCCACTGTTTCGACAACCACCACCACCACTACCATTGCTGGCAGGGAAAGGGGCCCTGGGCTGAGAGCTGGGGATGACAAGAGGGTGACAGGGCTCAGTTTGCATGGCCAGCTCCCTAGGAATTGGATTTGCAAGCTTGTGTTTTGCATGGTGGCAGATTTTTGCATGCTATCCCTTTATTACTCTCCCCTAGAGTCCTCCTTACAGCCCCAATTGCCACCTCCCTCAGCCCTTGTGAACCAGCTCGAACCCACCTGGGCACCTACCGTGGGCTGGGCAAGCACTTTGGAGGACACAACGATGCACGAGATACTGTTCCACCCTGCAAGAGGGAATACTGGGACTTCAATTTTTTTTTTAAATATAATTTATTGTCAAATCAGTTTCCATACAACACCCAGTGCTCATCCCAACAAGTGCCCTCCTCCCTGCCCATCACCCATTTTCCCCTCCCCCCCCACCCCCCATCTACCCTCAGGTTATTCTCAGTCCTTAAGAGTCTCTTATGGTTTGCCTCCCTCCCTCTCTGTAACTTTTTTCCTCCCCTTCCCCTCCTCCATGGTCTTCTGCTAAGTTTCCCAAGATCCACATATGAGTGAAAACATATGATAGGTCTTTCTCTGACTGGCTTATTTCACTTAGCATAATACCCTCCAGTTCCATCCACATTGCTGCAAAAGGCCATATTTCATTCTTTCTCATTGCCAAGTAGTATTCCACTGTGTATATAAACCACATCTTCTTTATCCATTCATCAGTTGATGGACATTTAGGCTCTTTCCACAATTTGGCTATTGTTGAGAGTGCTGCTATAAACATTGGGGTACAAGTGCCCCTATGCATCAGCACTCCTGTATCCCTTGGGTAGATTCCTAGCAGTGTTACTGCTGGGTCATAGGGTAGGTCTATTTTTAATGTTTTGAGGCACCTGCACACTGTTTTCCAGAGTGGATGCACCAATTTGCATTCCCACCAACAGTGCAAGAGGGTTCCCATTTCTCCACATCCTCACCAGCATCTATAGTTTCCTGATTTGTTCATTTTTGGGACTTTAATTCTTACAAGGCCAATGTGTCCAAGCAGGTGCCTGCTCAAGTTCCACGGGGGTGGTGCTGAAGGGGGAGAAGGGGTGGAGAAGCTGCATGGAGGGAGGCTTTAGGAAAGGCAGGGGGACGCGAAAAAGAGAGGCGGTGGAAATCAGGCTGACATTGACTGGAAACCTGCAACTGTTGGGGAAACGTTCCTTTATCTCATGTTCACATCAGCCCTCTTGGGTAGTTGTCTGTATCTGCATTTTCAGCCGAGGAAAAGGAACGTCGGAGACATAGATTAAGTAACTCGCCCAGCTCCGCACACTTAGGAAGTGGCTCCAAAATTCTTTTGATTGCATTTACCATCCTGTGGCTTTCCGTCACACCTGGCTGTGGGGCAGTAGCATGTGCACGGGGACAATCCCAGCAGTGAGGAATCCACGGGATTCAGATCCCAGTTCTTTAAAAAAATTTTTTTTTAATGTTTTATTTATTTTTGAGACAGAGAGAGACAGAGCATGAGCAGGGGAGGGGCAGAGTGAGAGGGAGACACAGAATCTGAAGCAGGCTCCAGGCTCTGAGCCGTCAGCACAGAGCCCGACGCGGGGCTCGAACTCACAAATCGTGAGATCATGACCTGAGCCGAAATTGGACGCTTAACCGACTGAGCCACCCAGGCACCCTAGGACCACAGAAGTTCCATGGTGGCCTCATCATGCTGTTGCTGGAGTGAAGGCATGCACTCGCGTGCACGTGTGATGAACAAAAGGAAGGAGGCAAGTGTAAACTGTTCAGGGGAGGGTCTGCACACTCACTCTGCAACATCCACTCCGGGCCAGTGCCCTGCCAGGCAGAGGCCGGCACAGAGATAGGAACCAGACTTGGACACTAGAGGACCCCGAGCTGTCTGCAAGGAGCTCTGGTCTGGCGCCGGTGGGACAAACGCGATGGCAGGGGGGGTCCAGCAGCCGCTCTGGCAAATGCGTGTACCAATCTGGCTGGAGCAGAAGGTGGGTGCTAGGGTTGAGCGGGGAGCTACCAGAAGTGCATCTGAGCCACCATCTTGCTTCCCTTCACCTTGGACCCAGCCCTGCAATCAACTGCCATATCCTGTTGGTTCTTTCTTCTTACCGTAAGCTTGATTCCATCCCTGCCTTCCCGCCTCACTGCTCCCACCCCACCACAGAGCTCCCCACTTATGTTCTGCAGTAGCCCCCGTCTAGTCTCCTGCCTCCAGTTTTGCCTCTACCATCTAACTTACACATCTCAACTCACTTAATCTCCCTAAAACACTGCTCTAACCATGTTGCCCTCCTGCCCCACACCTTCACTGCCTCTGTGACCTACAGGATGAGCTCTCGTCTGGACTTTGAAACCCTCAGTCCCCCCACCTCCTCACTACCTAGTTTTTCTGCTCCATTCCAGAGGATTCCTGTTCCCGTCTAATGACTCCTCGCATTTCTGGATCTTTCCATCCAAATTCTCCTTTTGTAAACTCAACTCAATCAAGCCCCAAACCATTTGAAACAGTGCTTCGCCTTCTTCAAAGTCCTAACAGCGTATGTTTGGATCACTCATGTATTTGAAATCAATATTTCATTGAAAAGGTACAAAAGGTAGACTTTGGCCAGGCAGAATTTATATTTGCACAAGGGCTCAGCGTGTACGCTGGTATCTTTACACCCCTGCAGCCCTCTAGATTTCCATGCCTTCCTTTGTGTACATTTGGATTAGTGTAGGTAGTGAACATCTGTTGTTGTTACCTGCCCTATATCTCATCCTCCTTTTTTGGCGAATCACCAAACTACCACTTTCCCGTAGTTTGGGTGGGGTGGACCACCCCTCTCCAGGCTCTGGCCATGTGTGTGATCTGGTCTTATCAAGGTTTACAGTCTTGTACAGCCCTGGCCGCATCGGTGGGTTCCGGGATGAGCACGTGATCCAAGACAGCCCAAGGAGAGTCGGCCTTGCCACTTAGGCTGGGAGGACGGGGTGGTCGTTCCAGCCGCAGCCTGGAGCCGGTCTGCTCGGGAAGGAAGGTGACACAGAGGAAAATAAGAGAAGTAGAGAGAGACACTTTCTGATGCCATCACTGAGCCCCTCATCCGGCTATGCCAAAAGTCAGATGCACCCCTGATCCTCTCAATTGGGCGAGCAAATAAGTGATCTCTGACCCTGAAGCCCCTTTGAGTTGGATCTCAGTCGCTTGCAAGCAAGAGTAGTGAGCAATGCGTATCTGCGTGCTGGGGTGTGGATGATATGGCCCCTTGTCCATGGGTGTGTGTGTGGTGTACATTGGAGAGTGGTGTGTATGTGGCTGTGAGGGGTGGGCAAGGTGAGGGGGCTGGCACATGCTCACGTGAGGCAGGGCGATGTGTGGTGTGTGTGTGTGTGTGTGTGTGTGCGCGAGCCTGTGGGGTGAGGCTGATGTGACTAGCTGTGAAGGCATGTGTACGTGGGGACAGGGGATGTGGGGTATAGATTGGGGTTGTGTGTGCATAGGTGGGGGTGGACATGTGAGGGATTGTTTGTTCTGGCAAAGCACCTGCCTCCTGTGTGTCCTGAGGGCAGGAGTCCAGCTTTGTGTCTCTATATACTCAGGGAGAACCCAGCGATTGCTCAGAAAACCCCTGTTTATCATCAGTAGCCTCCACCCTTCAGAGAAAACCCTCATTGTTTTTAGACTGAGGCCAAATTGCTTGGAACCCTTGAGTGACATATGGAATCATAAAACGTGATGTTCTTGAGTAAGTCAGAAATATCCGAGGCTGTTTAGACCAACTCCTAATATCAGAGGAGGAAACTGAGACTCAGGGTGTGTGACTCCTTGTTTGTTACTTCCTTTTAACCCAGAGGGTAGGGACAGGGGTGGGCAAGGCTGGCATTGGGGCAGCTCACTTTAAAATTTTTTTTTTTTTTAATCTTTATTTATTTGTGAGAGAGAGAGAGAGAGAAAAAGTGGGGGAGCAACGGAGAGAGAAGGAGACACAGCAGAATCCAAAGCAGGCTCCAGGCTCTGAGCTGTCAGCACAGGGCCTGACGTGCGGCTCGAACTCACCATCTGTGAGTTCATGACCTGAGCCAGAGTTGGACGCTCAATGGACTGAACCACCCAGGCGCCCCTGGGGCAGCTCACTTTTTTTGTTTACAAAATTTTTAATGTTTTTATTTATTTTTGAGACAGAGAGAGACAGAGCATGAGCAGGGGAGGGGCAGAGAGGGGGAGACACAGAATCCAAAGCGGGCTCCAGGCTCTGAGCTGTCAGCACAGAGCCCGACGTGGGGCTCGAACTCACAGAGTGTGAGATCATGACCTGAGCTGAAGTCGGACGCCCAACCAACTGAGCCACCCAGACACCCCATGGGGCAGCTCACTTTTGAGGAGACCCCTCCTCAGTCCTGCCTCTCCATGGGCTATGGTTGCTTTTATGGTGGGTGATTAACCTCTGGCTGTGCATAGATACCGGGGTATTAGATACAGGGGTGTTTATGACTTCCCTTGATGGGTGCCCTTGATCTCTGAGCCTTCTCTGTAGGGAGGGCTGTGCTTTAGCTGTTTGCATCCTGTTCCTCCTTCAGCTCCTCACCTCCCTAGAACAGACTGGTGTCCCCAAGCCAGAGTGTCCCAGCCACCATGCCAGAAATGAGCTATTACTGTGTGATTTACTGGGCCACTCAGCCCTCTGAATGTCTGAGTCAGGCCTGACCACATCTGGTCTCAGGCTGACCCTTCTGTTCACCCCAACCTGCCATACACAGATGACCATTTCTTATATACCATGATCCACAACTGTGGAAAAGGTTAGGAAAGGCCTAAGCAGTGGCCGTATCCCTGAATGAGGTGGAGACCCGAAGAGCACCTCTCAGAGGCGTAGGCTTCACGCTTGACTTTTCAGGACCCCGCCGGTGCTGTGCCATTGGCTTTTCTGTAACCGGTGTGGAAGGCTCACTGCTCCTGTGTAACACAAGCAACAGAGGAGCACTTCTCTTCACCCAGGGGCAGGGAGGGTGCCTTGGGCTACACGTTAGTGTGTGCCTAACCTGGGGCCATCTGCCAATATGGGGTATCGGGGATTCAAAGGTTCTTGTCCAACCCCCTTGTGGTATGGATGATCTCCTTTAGAAGCAGAGCCCGAGAATTTTCTGAGCAACTGGGGCCCGGGAGAGGGGGCTGGAAAATGGAGACTCGGAAGTTTTCATCCTAGACAAGAGTGACTTCAGGCAGCGTGGAGGTGAGGAAGCTCTTCTCCGCAGCTTTCACCATCCTCCTTGCTGGACCCTGGGGCTCGTGGTGGCATCCTGTTCTCAGCCCTTTCTCTCAGGCCCTGCCCCCTGCTCTTTCGTACCATGTAAGTATCATTATTAAAGTATTAGAGTGAGTGGCATTACGTGTCTCTCTGAATCCCTCAACGTATAGTGAAGGCCATTAGGGACCCTGCTCACCCAGAGCCTTCCCAACACGTGCCCAGTGTTGAGCCAGCCACCAATGTACTGAGTCAGTGACAGAGGACTCCTAATGGTCACTTTGCAATAGAGATCTTCAAGATGCACTTTGCCTTGGCCAAAGGAGGCTCCCACGTGTACCTAACTGGTGCGAAAGGACCCCAAAAGCTATCTCCCCAGACTTTTCAGGTTGGTGCCTGATAGGCAAATGAATAGATGAAGGAATGAGAGGGTGAATAAAAGCAGGAGGGAATCGAGACCGTGGGTCCCTGCCCCAACTCCCCACCTTCCGGCTCAAGTTGCTAGGCAGGAAATTCAGAACAATAGACCTCTGGATGAGAGCTCCGTTGTTGCCTGTTGCCCGGGATAATTCTCAGGGCTGGAGGGTGGGGGTGGGCCTGGGGGCTGAGCCTCAGGTCCTGCTTTTTCTTTCCTCCCTCCTGCACTCCTGTCTGGTAACCTGAACACACTCTGGAGGAAAACTTTTTTCCTGCCGTGGAGCTGTGGGGGTCCCGTGTGACTCCTTCCGTAGGGCTCCTCCCCTCTCCCCTGGGAGGCATTCTCCAGTGACTCCCTGACTTCCACTTCCTGTCACTCAGGTCACCCACACCGTTGTCCTCACTGCCACGAGTGGGCCCCTTTCAGGCCTTCTTTTAGTCTCTGTTTCCTTGGCCAGCGCTGTGGAATGCCAGGCTCTGGGGACCAGCCCCTCTGTTTCCCTTCTTGAGGAACAGGCACATTATCCTTTGTAAGTAGGGATTCTGCAGTGATCTGGGTTGGGGCTTTGGCCTATTTTTTTTTTTTTTAATTTTTTAATGTTTATTTATTTTTGAGAGAGAGACAGCGTGAGAGGTGGAGGGGCAGAGAGAGAAGGAGTCACAGAATCTGAAGCAGGCTCCGGCCCTGAGCTGTCAGCACAGAGCCCGACGCGGAGTTCGAACTCACGGACCGTGAGATCATGACCCGATCTGAAGTCAGATGCTCAACTGACTGAGCCACCCAACCGTCCTGGGGGCGTTGGCCTATTTTCTCTGGGGAGAGAAGAGTGTGTTCCTGGAAGTCTGGATGGTGCAACCAGACCTAAAGTCTTGTGTTCGACCTTGGATTAATGGAGGAAGCTTTCAACAAAACCAGATGGATTGCAGCCTGGATGATTTGGGTGTGCAGGCTCCAGACGGAACCTAAGTAAAGGGGAAGGACTCCAAGTGGCTCCCTCCCACCTCGGCTTGCTGGCTCACCCGATGGATGGCGTCTTCCAGTTTGATATGTGCGGAGATCAGGGTGTGAGGAGGTTGAGGTGGGCGGGAGACCTCATCATCTCCAGGCTGTTGGGTGGAGGACTGCAAAATGATTGGTCCCAAGATGGGCCACTTTGGCATGTGGATTCTTTTGAGCTGAGGATAACCAAGGCCCAAAAGACTCAGAAAGAAACTTTGATGTTCTCCCTAGCTGCCTAAAGGATTTAGATAGAGGACCTCTGTTCCAGGAAGGGAGCTATCACCACTGATTACAGAATAATATGAACTAGAGGTGGTAGACATGAGAAATTCAGCAAAGTCTGTTAAAATTCCTCTCTGTGTCCCATTGTTTCCTTATGGCCCAGCCTACATTTGTTTACCAAACATTTACTCTTTTCCACCTTCCTGTGAATTGCTTTCCTTTCCCTTGAAGTGCCAGACCCTATAGCCTTGTCCTTAGCTCAGGATGACATGTACACCTTATTTTGCCCAACTGTCTCTGGAATCTCTCATGTTTATGAGGATTCCTCATACATAATTAAATTTGATTTCTCCTGTTAATCTGTCTCATGTCAGGTTCATTCTTAGACCAGTCAGAAGAATCTTGAAGTGTAAAGGGAAATTTTTCTCCTCGAACACGAGGTTGTGTGTCTTTTTCCTCTGCGATGAGGCTTATCTTGCCGTCCTTCTTCCCATACTTGTTCTAGTAACATATTTTTTAAAAATCTTGAACAATAATTTTTTTTTAATGTTTACTTATTTTCGAGAGAGAGACAGAGTGCGAGTAGGGGAGAGGCAGAGAGAGAGAGGGAAACACAGAATCTGAAGCAGGCTCCAGGCTCTGACCTGGAACCCGACGTGGGGCTCCAACTCACAAACTGTGAGATCATGACCTGAGTTGAAGTCAGATGCTCAACCGACTGAGCCACCCAGGCGTCCCTAAAAAAAATCTTTTTTAATGTTTGGTTTAATTTTGAGAGAGAGTGTGTGAGTGGGGGAGGGGGGAGGGGGGGTGCCAGAGGGTCCAAAGCGGGCTCTTCGCTGAAAGCGGTAATCCCGATGCCGGGCTCGAACCCACGAACTGCGAGATCATGACTTGAGCCAAAGTCCCAACCCATGAAACCGTGAGATCATGACCTGAGCGAAAGTCAGACGCTCAACCGACTGAGACACCCAGGCGTCCGCTAATGACTTCTAATCACATCTCCTATCAGGATCAAAATTTCAGTTCAGAGAACATTCGTGGACGTCTAATCTTCTATGTGTAAAGCTCTATGGTGGCGGAATATGGATCAAAGGCTCTGAGCGTGGAGGATTTGCAAGTTCTAGTCCTAATCCTTACCTGACCTAGGAATTCTCCCTGAGCCTGGTGGGCAGCTGCTAAGCCAGCCTTTGTCTCAGTACTTCTCAGGAGAGGAGATTGCTGTCTCTCTAGGCAGTCTATTCTCACTCTGGCTTTAATCATCAGAGCCGCCACTTATCATGAAGAAAAAGAGTCACCACTTAGTGAACATCGAACAATTTAGGCCTGAGGCCCACAGCACAAAAATCAACCATAAAATCCACTTTATTATTCATGATTTGGTTTACTGATGGGTGTTCCCGACATCTGTGGCTTGCCACTTAAACTAATTGTTCTTGCTGCCTACGAGCTAAACTCAGCTATTTTTATACCAACATTAAGATTTTAAGTTGCCCATCTTTTCGAGTGATTTCGGTGCTTTGGGAACACTGCCCTGGTTACTAATGGAGAGGCAGGGAACCTGCTGACCTTTGACATCTAAACAAAATCTTCCCTCCTGTCCCCTGATCCCTATGCTGGCCCACAAATCTCTGCTTTATATATGTGGCTAATTTATGTTTTTGTGGTCCTTTTGGGTAACAGCTTTATTGACCCGTAATTCACACACCGTACAATCCAACCATTTAAAGTATACAATTCAATGGTTTTTAGCATTGTCATGAGCTTGTGCGACCATAACCGTAATCAAATTTAAAATATTTTCATCTCTCCCAAAATAATACCTTTGTTCTTTTTTTTTCTTTAATGTTTATTTGTTTTTGAGAGAGAGAGAGAGAGAGAAAGCAGGGGAGGGGCAGAGAGAGAGAGGAAGACAGAATCTGAAGCAGGCTCCATGCCGTCAGTGCAAAGCCCGATGTGGGGCTCGAACCCACAAACCTGGGAACTGTGAGATCATGACCCGAGCCAAAGTTGGACATTCAACTGACCGAGTCACCCAGGTGTCCCAAGAATACCTTTATTCTTTAGCAATCACCTCCACTCCCCCCCCCAGGCTAGAGGTGGTCCAGCAACCATGAACCGATTTTCTGTCTGTACAGATTTTCCTGTTCTGGAGAATTCACACAAATAGAATTATGCAGTATGTGGCCTTCTGTGATGGCTTCCTTCACTTAGCAGTGAAAGTGTTACCATATTGTAACATATATCACGACTTCATTCCTTCTTAATGTGAATGATGTTCCATCATGCGGTTATATCACATTTTGCTTATCCATTCATTCATCAGTTGGTGGGCATTTGGGTTGTTTCTTTTTTGGCTATTACGAATAGTGCTGCTATGAATGCGGTGTCTTGTGTCTTCTCTCCTGATCACCGAGAGGAACTCTGTGCAGACCGTCTTTCCTGATGGTTTCGAGGGACGTGAGGGTAGCGACTACCCTGCCCACCCACCTCTGCCCCTCCCCCCGCTTCCTGACACAGCTGCCCATGACTCAAGGCCTCCTGGGGTCTTTCAGCTATACCATCTGTCTCCTCTTTCCTCCTTCTGTTCTCTAGGAAAGGCAGTTTGGGGCAGAGTCATCTGGGTTGTCAGGGTCGGGCACAGTCAACGCTTTCCCTTTTGTTGGGCAGACCGCAGTGACCAGAGACAGCCTTATAAGGAGTTGGGCCCTGGGCTGCCCCAGGCTGGTTTTCTCTTCACTCACCACTTGGCCCTAGTCCGGGGGCCTTTCCCTTCTGCCTCCAACCCCAGAATCCCAGGCAAGGGCCCTTGGAGAGGGCAGCTCGGGCCTTCTTTTGCATTGATGCTGGCTTGGGGCATCAGGGGAGGGGTTGGCTGGGGTCTCTGGGCAACAGGGAGCTGACAGATGAGATGCACATACTTCTAGCCTAGGATAGTTCTGCGCAGCCCCACAGCTTGAAAACCACAGGGCTCCTTGTAACCCCCTTTGTCCTCACCTTAAACAAAGCGCACTTTAGGAACCAGAAAGCCAGGTGGGTGGAGGCAGAGGGGCTGAGATGTCAAGACTGGCTCTGGGTTGTTCTTTTGTGCTCAGGACTTCCTGTAGGATCCGCACCCCCCCCCCCCCCCCCCCGCAACATCCCCCCTCCTCCCCACCCACCCTGCCACCTCTGCCCCTAATCTGCCCTGGTCCACCTGACGACAGTTGTTGGGGAGGGAAGAAGTGGGGAGTTGGTGTCCTCCCTCCTCAGGGCTGCCATACCTGTCTGACCAGCCCCTCCCTCTCTCTTTCCAGCTCAGCTCTCTGTCCCTGGTTTTGGCCGTGGGCCCACATGCCCTCCCTTTGGTCTCTGGAAGGAGAAGTCTCTCTGCCTTGCTAGCGTGGGTGTTTGTTGCAGGGGTAGGGGGGCATGCATTCGATTCACTTTTTGGAAATCAAATCTTCTTTGAAGGGGCTGGGAGAGGGCCTGGTGCAAACAGGTACTCACTGGATTTCGCCGTGCTGGTCCAGCACCTCAGGAGGTGGTGGGGAGAGTGGGGAGGAGAAAAGAGGGGAGGGGAGAAAGGAATGTGGTCTTTGTGTTCCCTCTGGGAGTCTCTGACTCATCTTTCTGGAAGGGACTTACGAGTGTGTACTTCTGTGTGTATCTGTGTGTGCGTTTGGTCTGAGTGGAGCTTTTCTGTGTGTTTTTCTTTTTGGATTTATCTCCGTCGCCAAAGAGGGGGCTGCTGGGTCTTTCTGTCCCTCTGGGTAGGGGTCTGTGTGTCTCTCCTTCTGGAAGTCTGAGCGTGTCTGCTGAAGGATGGGAAGGGTCCTGTATACCTGGCCTCCTGGCAGGTGGGGGCAGTCACTGTCACCCCTTTCCCTGGGGGTGGGGGGGGGGCGTGTGCTGCTCAGCCGTCTCCTCCAAGGGACTCAGGTTTCTGGCATCAACTTGGATGTAACCCAGTCCCCACCTCATGCCCTGCAGGAACTTTCCGAGAATCTAGCCCCAGTCATCACTTAATTGCAGCTGGAATCTCTGCCTCAGGGACCCAAACCTCTTGCCTTACACCTGCAGCCTGCCCCGCCCAGCCCGCCCAGGCCCCGGGGTGCCCTGCACAGCTCCCCATTCTCCAACCTTCTACAGGTGTGTGCTCTGTCCCAACCTGCTGTCCTGACTCATTCTGATAATGGGTTCAGGGAGACAGGTGCAGGGACTCCTCCATCTCCTCCGGCCTGAGAAGAGAAAGAGGGGCCAGGTGGCTACAGCTTGACTCACCATCAGTGCCCCCAATTCCACCCCACCCCACACCGTCCTGCCTCAGGATCCTGCCTCCCTTCCTGTGAATTACCCCCTGGGCGCTATGGGAATGACTCACTCTTCCAAGGAGCAATTATAATGCAGCTTCCCTCTCTCCCGGGCTCCCCCATCTTTCCTTAGTCCTCATTTTTCATTCTCTGTGCCCTTTAGTAAGGCCTACAGTGTTCATCCTGGCCCCGGGGAATCCTGGGATCTTGGGAGGAGAGGAAGGCACTAGGCCGTGTCCAGGAAAAGTGCTCTGTTGGATCTCACTTTATCTTGCACCTAGAGACCCAGAGGGAAGACAACCAGTATGTATGCGTGTGTGTGTGTGTGTGTGTGTGCATTTATGCCACAACTATTTACCTAGCCCCTTTGGGCACTATAAAAAAAAGTAACTGAGGTTCCTCTCTGTCTCTCTCTCAAAAATAAATAAACATTAAAAAAAATTAAAAAACAAAAATAAGCCAAAGCCCCAACCCAGATCACTGCAGAATCCCTACTTACAAAGGATAATATGCCTGTTCCTCAAGAAGGGAAACAGAGGGGCTGGTCCCCAGAGCCTGGCATTCCACAGTGCTGGCCAAGGAAACAGAGACTAAAAGAAGGCCTGAAAGGGGCCCACTCGTGGCAGTGAGGACAACGGTGTGGGTGACCTGAGTGACAGGAAGTGGAAGTCAGGGAGTCACTGGAGAATGCCTGGGGCACCTGGGTGGCTCAGTCGGTTAAGCGTCCAACTTCAGCTCAGGTCATGATCTCAGGGCTCGTGGGTTCGAGCCTCACGTTGGGCTCTGTGCTGACAGCTCAGATCCTGGAGCCTGCTTTGTATTCTATGTCTCCCTCTCTCCTGCCCCTCCCCCGCTCATGCTCTGTCTCTCAAAAATGAATAAATGTTAAAAAAATTAAAAAAAAAAGCAACCAAGGAGATACCAGACAGTTGGTTGGCCTCAGGTTCAAGGATTTGGAACCTAGAGGGCCTGTCCTCCAGCCTGAGCAGAGTTTCATAATCACTCAACATGGAGACAACATGAGGTGGTGTCTTTGGGGTGTTGGGGGTTCAGGGATCCCTTTCCTGCTATGCTTCTGAGTCCTTGCATTTATTTCTCCAAGGAGGGAAGGAGATGACGCCCAGAGTAGGACTGCAGCGGCTCGGTGACCCCAAGCAAGTCTCTTTGTTATGTGGGGCCCCTGCAAGGCAACCGTTCTCCCCAGTTTTACACTTCCGTAATCCTTCTTTTCTGAGCTTTTGGGGCAGTGCTAGAGTGGGCTCCTGGGTAGAGGCAGCTCTCTGCTGCCCCCACCTGAGTCCGGCCTGTAGGTGGCAGGTGTCGGGTTAGGCCCAGCCCCCTCAGGGCCTAGCCACTCAGGTACCAGGCTGATCCCCCCCCCCCCCCCCCCTTGGGCTGTGCTCTCTGTTATAAGGGCCAACCCTGGGGAGCTCTTCCCACCATAGAAGCAGCTTCTCGACTTCTTCTCGAACCTCAGGCAGGTTCAGCCTACTCGCCTCCACTCCAGCCTCCACACCGGCCTCCACCATGTCCATCAGGGTGACCCAGAAGTCCTACAAGGTGTCCTCCTCCGGCCCCCGGGGTTTCAGCAGCCTCTCCTTCACTAGCGCGCCTGGCTCCCGCATCAGCTCTGCCCTGTCCCGGGTGGGCAGCGGCAGCAGCTTCCGGGGTGGCCTGGGCAGCAGCATGAGTGTGATTGGGGGCTATGGCAGGCCCGGCGGTATGGGGGCCATCACGGCTGTCTCAGTGAACCAGAGCCTGCTGAGCCCCCTTAAGTTGGAGGTGGACCCCAACATCCAGGCCGTGCGCACCCAGGAGAAGGAGCAGATCAAGACCCTCAACAACAGGTTTGCCTCCTTCATCGACAAGGTGAGGACTGCCCCCCCCCCCCCCGCTCCGCCCCCCGCGTGGCTGGCAGTGCCTGGGGCTTGCCAGGGGTTCCGACTGGTCTCTTGGTCACCCAGTCTGTGGGTACATCTCCAGCTCTCCACTGGCGACCTGTTGGGCGCCACCCACCCCGCAACACTCTCCCTTCCAGCGATGACTCAGTCCTCCCGTGCATTTTGGTTTGGGCTGGGGCAGCTGTGGGGAGAGGGTCCGGGCCGCTTCTGACTCTCAACCTTGAGGCTTCCTCCCTTACGCGTCTCACCCCTACCCGAGTGCTGACCGGGCTATGAAACTTTAGGCCTGGAAGAGCCTTAGCTGTTCAGTTGTGGGGTGGGACGGGAGGCCCCTCGTCCAGGTTCACCCTATCCTTAGCCCTGCCCCTAGGGCTCCCCAAAGGTGCCCCTCTGCTCTTTTTTTTTTTTTTTTTTTAATTTAAATAGGGTTCGATAGGATTCTGGAAGAAGGAAACGGGTGCCTTGACTCAACCAGGCAAATATTGATTGAGGCCTTTGTCGTCCCAGGGCCCGGGTGTGGGGGCACCGAGATGAGTCATCACCCGGCCCCTGCCCTGGGAACCCGCGGGGTGGGCGGGGTCGGGCGGGGCAGAGCTTCGCCCCCCCCCCCGCCCCCTCCCCGTCTCCCCCCGCCCCCCCCCGCCCCGTCCCGTGGGGCAAGGGGCTGAGGCCTTCCATCGTGGGGGAGTGCTCCCCTACTTGGGGAGCTCTTAGTTTCTGGGGGGTGGGGTCGGGGTGAGGGGACGCCAGGGCCTGGCTTCGGGAAAGCTCCATCCAGGATTCAAAGTCTGCGGGCGTTGGATACCTCGCCCAGGTTTCGTGTCCTGTTCAACCCCATAGTTTATGGCTTCAAATAAGGTGTCTGTCTGCCAACGCCCCTCTCCCCACTCGGCCCTTGGCCCCTTTCACTCTTCCCTACCCCGGCTCCGCCCCAACCTGGCTCCACTTTCCCGACGGCAGGCACCTGGCCGGGTTTTGCAGCCTGGATGTTTGCTGCCCCAGGGGCCCCGGTGGGGGTGGGGGTGGGGGGAGTGCCCAGCGCGCTGGAGGATTGGGCCACTCCCTGCTGAGTGGCTCCTGGAGGCATTGTGGGAAGGGAAGGAGGCAAATCCTGGGGCAGAGTGACGCCCTTAGGAATTGGAGTCCCCCAGGGAATTGGCACTCCCCTGTTTGTGGCCGGCTTGCTGCCCCCTTGGCCCAAAGCACCCTTGACTTTACTCCTTGACGGGGTTTTGTTAGCTTTGGGGTCCTCGCAAGTGAGTAGTTAGGCACGGGCTCTGAGTCCGAGTTCCTGGATCACAGTACTCTGCCCTTCCCTTTGATGGGGCTACTTTGCCAAATCTGATCTCACCTATAAAATGGGCTTGATAATCCCTAAATCAAAGAGGTTTTGCCGATTCAAGCATATGATGTATGTAAAGAGCTTAGCAGTACTTGGCCCATATTAAGCAGTCCAGTAAGGCTAAAGGTTAACATCATGTACTCTTTTATAATTTGGGGGCTGAATGATATGGGGAAGAAAGGATTTCTAGAGAAGAATTTGTTGGCTCTAGACCAGACCCTTAAATTCACCTTCTCTTTTATGTCCCCTCAAGTTAAAGAACAGAAAAAGTGATGACTTGGGGTTAAGAAAAACACATTCTTGTTTTTGGAACCAGTCTGTTATTCTTTCTTTTAAAAATTTCCTTTCTGGGGAGCTTGGCTGGCTCAGTCAGTGGAGTATGTGACTCATGATCTCGGAGTTGTGAGTTCAAGCCCCATGTTGGGTGTAGAGATTACTTAAAAAATAAAATCTTATAAAAAAAATCCTTTTTGATATGCCGTAGTTTCTTCCTGAAATCTGGATCCCTTGAGCCCAAGGAGCCCAGAAACATTGTGTTTGGGGCGGGAGGAGAGGGCTGTGGATTTGGGGGGGGGGGGCGGTTAGTGGGAAGACCTCCGTGATGCTGGAGAATCACAAAGGGAGTGTGGTGGAGATGGGGGTGTTTGGTTTGCACATAGATCTGCCTGGTCTCTTGCCCCTTTCCCAACGCCCAGTGACATCTGCACAGAGATAGGCTCCTGAAAGGGCCCGCCTGGGCTTCTCTAGGCTACCACAGGGTTGGGGAGACCCAGGCTCAGAGAGAATAAGCAACTGAATGTTGCTCGGCACAGGTTGTTAGCAGCATTTGGCTAAAACCTGGGGGGCGCCTGGGTGGCTCAGTCGGTTAAGCGGCCGACTTCGGCTCAGGTCATGATCTCACGGTCCGTGAGTTCGAGCCCCGCGTCGGGCTCTGTGCTGACAGCTCAGAGCCTGGAGCCTGCTTCAAGATTCTGTGTCTCCCTCTCTCTGACCCTCCCCCGTTCATGCTCTGTCTCTCTCTGTCTCAAAAATAAATAAACGTTAAAAAAAAAAAAAAATTTAAAACCTGGGTCTTCTGGTCAGTGTTCTCCAGGCCGAAGAGCTCAAGTTTCTCTGTAATCTCTAGGAGTCCCTCAGGGCTACTCCCAATAATAATGATGATGACAGTAATATTTGATATGAGCCCTTGAATTTCCTTTTCAACCTTACATAAAGTATTAATCGCAACTTGGCTATTCTTGCTGATTTGTAATACACAGTGTAAGTAAAGAAGACCTATTCGTTCTACAAGTGTCATTTCAACGTAACTCCCCTAGCTGATCCCTTCCGTCTATGCGCTTGCCTATCATCCCCACTTGTCCCCACCCCAGCACTAGAGGCACATGGCCCCCTAGTCCACTCACCACCGTGCTCTTTCATGCCATTGGTGATTCTCCCAGAACAGCTAACCAGCTCTCTGGGTTCTGGAGACCCCACTGCCCGGGAAGTGGGTTAGAGGAAAGGACAGTGCTTGCTTCCCCCCACACTGCACCTGATGGCCTGATGTGGACCTTCTTGCTCCCTCCTTCCCTCACGCAGGTGCGGCACCTGGAGCAGCAGAACAAGATTCTGGAGACCAAGTGGAACCTCCTGCAGCAGCAGAAAACCGCTCGCAGCAACATGGACAACATGTTCGAGAGTTACATCAACAACCTCCGACGGCAGCTGGACACCCTGGGCCAGGAGAAGCTGAAGCTAGAGGTGGAGCTTGGCAACATGCAGGGCCTGGTGGAGGACTTCAAGAATAAGTGAGTTGCCCTCCCACCGCCCCCTACCGACTGAAGTCCTCCTGCCCTGCCTAAGACCCCAGGGCCCTCTGCTTGTTGGGCAGTGCAGTCCTATGTAATTAGGGTGACCAGAGGACCAGGCTTTCCAGGGCAGTCTAGGTTTATGCCCATTGTCCAGGCATAATTGTTAACAGCACCCACCCCCTTTCGATCTCAGAACTGTCCAGATTTGGACAACAAGGTATATGTTAATATTTACGTCATAAGCATCAGATGGGAGAGGCCTCTGGTACGTACCTGCAGCCCTGGCCTTATTTTTTCCTTACCCTTGATTTCCAGCACACCCCAGAAAGTTCTGTCTGAGGTCTCCTGTCAATCCCCGCTGCTAACCCTCTTCATATGCCTAATCCAATGTGCACACGTGGTTTCAGAGAGGGGTTTCCTGCCACAGGCCTCCCCACTGGGTGATGATAACCTGGGGTAGGGGTGGGGAAAGAGTTGACTGGTTGGGGCGGAAGCACCAGACCAGCCTTCATATCCTTCATGAACTGAGTTTCCTAGATATTGCCTCCCCAAATACTCAGGATAACCTCACCTTTGCCTTCACCCTCTGATTCTAATTCTGTTCCTCACCAGATACGAGGAGGAGATCAAAGAACGTGCAGACATGGAGAATGAATTTGTCCTCATCAAGAAGGTGAGGGAACACTCCTCCCCGACTAGACATGGAAGGCGGGGCTTAGAGACTTGGATTAGGAGGTTTTCCGGGTTCTGTCCCTAAATGCGTCCAAGTAATGGGGCATTTGGGTGCCTCCCAGGTATACAGCATAGAAAGATAGACAAGGACTGAGGGATACTTAGGTACATTTGGACAGACCTCTGAACATTGATGTTAGGACGTGGTTAAGAAAATGGAGGTCTGGCCATGGAAGGGCCTCTTAGTGGAGGAGGAGGAGGGCTGCAGAAACTGAGGTAAACGTGTTTGGTCTGGGGATACAGGTGTGATGGGGCTGAGGCTGGAGAATCAGGCCATGGAGTGAGGTGGAAAAATCAGCTGGTTAGAGGTTCTGTGTCTGGGCCATTGGGTGTCCCTGGTTGGGGTTGTGTGTGGACACTCAGCTCAGGCTGCCCCTCCCCTACCACCCAGGATGTGGACGAAGCTTACATGAACAAGGTAGAGCTGGAGTCCCGCTTGGAAGGGCTGACCGACGAGATCAACTTCTTAAGGCAGCTGTATGAAGAGGTATGTTCTTGGGGGCTGAGGACTGAGGGTCCCCCCCCCCCCCCCGTCAGAGGCTCCTCCCAGCCCCCAGTGGATCAGCAGATGAGTATCACCACTGAATGATTACAATTATTGACATAACCCAGCATGGTGGTTCTATATGTTTTGCCCCCCTGCATGAGGGTGAGGGAGGCTTTATTACCCTATTTCATAGGTGAGAAAACAGGCTCTGGAATGAAGTATCTTGTCCAAGGTCTTCATACAGAGTGGTGACCCAGCTACAACTTGAACCTGCTCTGTCCCCAGAGCCTTTGTTCTGAATCTTTGGGCCTTCTAGAAAGCTCTTCAGGGGCTTACTACTGGTAGCTGAGTGTGGAAGGGTGCTGCTGCTCAGGTTACTCACCTGAAGCCAGGTTGCCTTATTATCCTTATCTTCTTTCACCTGTACTTCCCCCCAGGTTTCAGGTCTTTGACATGTCTTCCTTCTTCAGGAACGTGGCCCTCTCCCCAGCTCTAATTCCACCTGCTTCTCTCCTCTGTTGCTGGCCTCCCTGTTTTGTCCCTAAAGAAGTCCCTTCTGCCAGAGGGGACTTCTTGGGTGCAGGGACAGGGCCTTACCCCCCCCACCCCACCTACCCCCTACAGGAGATCCGTGAGCTGCAGTCCCAGATCTCGGACACGTCTGTGGTGCTGTCCATGGACAACAGCCGCTCCCTGGATCTGGATGGCATCATTGCCGAAGTCAAGGCCCAGTACGAGGAAATCGCCAACCGCAGCCGGGCTGAGGCTGAGACCATGTACCAGATCAAGGTGAAGAGTGGGGTCACTAGGTTGGCCCTCCCCTCTGGCTGGTTCTGTGCCCTAGTACTTAAGGAGGGAGCAGGATTTCAAAGTCGACCTTGCCTGCTGTGAGCTGGGCCTGCTGAGTGGGTACTGTGGAGACAGGGATATCCGTGTGCCTGGAGGTCTGGAAGAAGGCCGGCAGTGGTGTGTGCGTGTGTGTGTGTGTGTGTGTGTGTGGTGGGGCAGGAGTGAGGTGAGATGAGCAGGGCACTTGCCTCACTCCTGCCTCATACCTGCAGTACGAGGAGCTGCAGACATTGGCTGGGAAGCATGGGGATGACCTCCGTCGCACGAAGACGGAGATTTCCGAGATGAACCGGAACATTAACCGACTCCAGGCTGAGATTGAGGGCCTCAAAAACCAGGTATGGGCTGGGCTGGTGGTGGGAGAGGATGCCTGGACATGTGTGGGTGACAGCGAGCAATGCAGCAGGGAGTGAGGGGCCTGGGAAAGAATCCTAAACCGGACTTCCAGGTTCTCAGGCTGCTCCTGGGAGGCTGAAGGGTGTGGAAGAGGTTCCTGGGGCCGTCGCAGGGGCCAGAGGGGGTGGGACAGGCAGGTTGGGGTCCAGAATGGGTTCTCTCAAGTCTGCTTTATTTTATTGTTTTGTATATCAGGGTAAGGTCAGGCTCTGCTGCTTTTAACACAGTCTGGAAAGCAGAGAGCTGGCCCAGTTAGGGCGGGGATGATGCTTCATGGCGTCCCAGGTGAGAAGTTTGTGCAAGGAAGAGTCTGGGAACTGCTTGGATTTCCCTATTCTGGTTCCTTTTTTTTTTTTTTTTTTTTTTTTTATTATAAGTAAACTATACCCAATGTGGGGCTTGAACTCATGACCCTGGGATCAAGAGTCACATGCTCCACCACCGCCAGCCACTGCCCCGCCCCACTCTATTTGGGTTCCTGAAGCTCATTGGTAGCATTTTCTTGGTGCTAGGTGGAGTTGGTTAATCTAGGTCAGGGAGAGGCTCTGGTCCCTAAAAAAGGGAAAGGGAAGGTGGGTGCAGGGGGAGGAGATAACCAGGCTCTGCCCTGACCTGCTTACCTTCTCCCTGTCCCCACAGAGGGCTTCCCTGGAGGCCGCCGTAGCTGATGCCGAGCAGCGTGGGGAGCTGGCCGTGAAGGACGCCAATGCTAAGGTGGCTGAGCTGGAGGCCGCCCTGCAGCGGGCCAAGCAGGACATGGCCCGGCAGCTGCGGGAGTACCAGGAGCTCATGAACGTCAAGCTGGCTCTGGACATCGAGATCGCCACCTACCGCAAGCTGCTGGAGGGCGAGGAGAGCAGGTGGGTGTTGGGGGTCTCTGAGCGGCCCTGGCGCCCCAGCCCTGGGACCTGGCGTGGGGAGGGGTGGGAATTGAGTCCCGTGGTCCTGGAACAAGGGTCAGGAGTTGGGTCTGATGTCCGTGTGTCCTCTGGGTCCAGGCTGGAGTCTGGGATGCAGAACATGAGTATCCACACTAAGACCTCCACCGGCTACTCAGGTGAGTGTCCTGGCCCTGGGGTGCAGGGCAGGAGGGTGGGGCCTTTTCAGCCAGCTCCTATACGTCTCCCTCTTGTACAGGTGAGGAAACTGGGGTGCAGTCAGATGTCTTGTCCAAGGTCACATAACTAATTCAAAGCTCTGTCCTACCCTGCTCCTGGTTTCCCCCCAGTAATCCTAAAATAATGAAGCAGGGTGATTTCCCAGGCCTGCGGGCTATGTAGGGAGTGACAGGGAACAGGGGACACGGAGTCTGATGTGTACATGGCCTTGTGCGCTCATGTGACTGCTTCTATCCCTGACCAGGTGGGCTGGTCTCAGCCTACGGGGGCCTCATGAGCCCTGGCCTCAGCTATGCCATGCAGTCTGGCTTCGGCTCTGGTGGGAGCTCTGCTTCCTCAAGCCGTGTCAGCTCCTCCAAGGCTGTGGTGGTGAAGAAGATCGAGACCCGTGATGGGAAGCTGGTGTCCGAGTCGTCTGACGTCCTGTCCAAGTGAACAACCACTTTGGTCTCTCCCAGCCTCCCCGCTCCAGTGGCTGCCATAGAGCCTGTGGGGGAAGGAGCTGCACAGGGGAGCATCGGGAACGGGAGGCCCACCTAAGCCTCGCCCCAGTCCTCGGCCTACCCTTCGGGGGAGTCCACTGCCCTGGGTACCCCCTCTTGCCCCCAGCTAAAAGCCAATTCAAGAGTCTTTTCCCAAATAAAGCCTCAGATGGCTCTGCCAATCCCACTTGGCTGTGTGCAGCCCGTGTTAAGGGGTGGGGTGGGGTGGGGTGGGGTGGGGGAGAGGTGGTCGGGAGGCCTCTCTTGGCACTCAGAAGCTGGGGGGAGGGGGTCCTGGAAAGTAGGGGGCACCGGGGAGGAAAGTCTGGCCTTCTCTAGGCTGTTCCCAGAGAGAATTCTTTGCTGAAAGCCAGATGACGCCTTGCCCATTAATGTGCTCTTAAATACCCATTTCATTTTACCTGTGCAACAAAGCCTTCGAGGCCAGCAGAGCAGGTTTTGGGTGGAATTATCAGGAGAGAGTTCAGTTTCCTTTCTATAGCATCACAGGACCGCTTGCACATAGGGCCAAGTAACTGGCCCAGCTAGAAAGAGGAGGGTCTGGTATTGGAACCCAGTTCAGTTCCCAAGCCTCTCCTCTTCCTCCTCAGCCAGGCACATGGCATTTTCTTGGTGGTCACAGATGTCTTTTTACCGTCGTGATTCCTTTGCAGCTGAGGACCAAGGAGTCCTGGTTTTCCCATCCCTTCAGAAGCCCAGAGTCCATTTCTAGTAACTGGGTGTGTGTCACACCTGCAATTTCTAGAAGCCGAGATCGTATAGGACTTGGCATTGATAAGTGGGCTCTTCCCTGTTCCACTCATGTTTGCACCCACCCTACAGTGGTCTTTGCCCCCCGCTTTCCACCCTTTTAAATGCACTTTTTATATTATAGACACAGCTGAGTATGCGAAGGGCGTGTGCATTCTGTGTTTGCATGTGGAGGGTGTGCTGTGTGTATATGGGTGTGGATATATTCTGTGGAATGTGTAAAGGGGTTTGCCTGTTTTTGCTGAAATGCAGCCTCCAAGGTCTAGGGCAGGACCAGAGGTTTAGGACACAGCGAGGTGGGGCAGCGCATCCCTGGCCTGTGGTTTCACTGCCACGACCAGGGAGTTCGAGGCTGATATGTTGGCCCCCTAGACTAAGTGTGGACAGGCCCTTATTTACTTTCCGAAACACGAAGGGAGAATAAAAAAGACAATATAGAAGTGTGGACAGCTGGCACTGGAAGTTCAAGTTCTGGTCCTGCTTGTGGGTCTCCCAAGTTTCTGTCCCCAGACCTTGGTTTCCCAGCCTCTGGACTCTATCTTGCTACCTCCCTAGCCACCCACCTCAGTGAAGCTGCTTCCAGACTGATTCCCCTCATTCTACTGCCCCACCCCCTTCCGGGGCCAGGGTTCTGGACTCTGTTGCAATAAAGGACTTCCCTCTTCAATGATAAGACTAAGCACCATTATTTAGAACAGCATTGGGGTGCCTGGGTGGCTCAGTCTGTTGAGTGACTTGGGCTCAGGTCATAACCTCATGGTTCGTGAGTTCGAGCTCTGCGCCGGGCTCTGTGCTGACAGCTCAGAGCCTGGAGCCTGCTTCGGATTCTGTGTCTCCCTCTCTCTCTGCCCCTTGCCCGCTCGTGCTCTGTCTCTTTCTCCCTCTCAAAAATAAAGAAACGTAACCAAAAAATTTAGAACAGCATCATCTAATTATTGTGGCAGCCCCTTGAAGTAAGAAATTCATTTTTGTCGCAGCTTGCAAATGTATATATACAACGCTAACCAGCCTTCTGCTCATGTGTGACTGACTCACCAGGTCCCAGGAGGTGGCAGGGTAGTGTTAGAGTCCAGAGCAGGCCCACCACGAAGTGAAAGGGACCTCTTGCCCACTGAGGCCCCGAGTCAATATTTTCTATTGTGCCCCCCCCCCCCCACCCCAATCCTTCTTGAAGCTGGCCACCTGTCTTATTAGGCCCTGCCCCCGGGACAGTGGGCATGCAGGGGGCAGCCAAGGGTCCCACCAGTAGCCTCCTAGAATTTCCTTCCACACCCCAGGTGTTTGTTCAGGGAAAGACAGAAAAGCTTCGGGGAGAATTCCTTTTCCCTCCCTCCCCCTCCTTCCTGTCCCAGTTGCTGTGTACCTACTATGTGATCAAGGTCACTCAGGAGATAACAAAATACCAGAGCTTAGACAAGGACACTGAGGAAGGACGGAAATGTTACTTCAATACCCACTTGAGGGCGGAGCTTGTCCATCACATTCCAGCCCTCCGAGGGGCCTGGGTATTAAAACCCCCAAATTATGCACAGACTTTGCATAAGGTTACCCTGTAAGTGATGGAAGTGATGTCTGATGCTTGGACCAGTGGGCGCTTTTTTGACGATACTCGATTTTTATCATATGTACGCATGTCACACGCAGCTGAAAAAATTTAAGCTTGTTTTTGTTTTTGAGTAGATCTAAAGGTCCCCCATACACAATTCTAAGTACAAACGGCCTCCTTCCTCACCAGCCACCCGGTTTCTCGCCCAGAGGGTAACTAACATTACCTGTTTCTTGTAATTCATCTCAGCTAGAGTTTATGTACATATTAATTCCTTAGGTACATACATATATACAGGTGTACTTTTCTTTCACGAAGGGTTTTACACTATATGTAGTATTATATGTCGTGCTTTGACATTCAGTCAGTGCCTGTTCTTCCATATCAGCATGCAAATTGTTGTCTTATGCTTTTTCAAAGCTGCATAATATTCCACTATGGATGCTATGTATGTATTAGTGTCAGGAAGTAAATAAGTAAGCAAGCAAGCTCTATGCCCAATGTGGGGCTTGAACTCACGACTCTGAGATCAAGAGTTCTGTGCGCTACCGATCGAGCCAGCCAGGTGCCCCATATTACAAAAATTTTTTTAATTGAGTTTTTAATTTTAATTCCAGGATAAAGTCTCATATTTTATTTAACCAATCCTCAAACTGTGGGTCTTTTCAATCTTCTGCTATGACAGCAAAGTTGCAGTTAATGACCTTGGATACATGGCATACGGTACATGATGAGGGTATCTGAATAATTCCCGGAGTTGCTGAGTCAAAGTAAATGTACATTAAAAATTTTTTTTACGGTTTTATTTTTAAGTAATCTCTACACCCAGCATGGGGCTTGAACTCGCAACCTCAAGATCGAGAGTCGCATGCCCCACCGACTGAGCCAGCTAGGCACCCCTGTAACGTTTAAATCTTCCATAGATATTAGAAAAGAAGCTTGTGTTCTTATAGGACTGAATTTTAGTTTTCTAGAAAATCTATGGGTATAGAAGGCCCATGTTTGACTATCCCAGGGAAATCAGACATTGCTTCTCAACTCTCACCTCTCCAGGAATAAAATAATGAATCTTCCAAGCATTTGTGGGCCATTCTTCATACATTGTCGTTTCAAGGTTTGCTCTGCCTTCCGAAGGTAATCTGGGCTAAGATGGCCCGTGATCACCTTAGGTGATCTAAAGCAGGCTCAGGAGGAGGTCCGGACAAAACTAGGGTGCAAGGTGGTGGGAAGGGAGGAGGCCACTGGGAGAAGTACCCCGTGAGGAAGAGAAGAGGGGGCAGAAGATCAGCTGGCCAGTGGGCCAGCCACAGGCTGCTTCTTTGCATATCCTGGTCAGTGTTAGCTGCTTTGCCTATCCGGTACCCCTTCTCCTGTTCTGGTAACAGAACAAACACTCCGCCCACCTGGCCACTCCCACTGTATCCCCCTTCTTTTCAGGAACTGTCCTTTCCAGCTCTAGCCTGTGGTTCTGGTGGGCCTGCCAGTCACAGTACCTCTTCTCTGGGCCCACGGAGGGCTGGAGTCAGCCTGGGCAATCAGAGAACAAAGCCTTTGTTCCTTTTTTGCTGAAGTGTAACATAGATGTAATAAAAGGCAGAAAGGGCTTGATGGATTTCTGCTTATCTTCCCACGTACAACATAGAACATTTCTTGTATCATAGAAGATTTCCTTGGACTCCTTGCCAGAGTGCGCTTTTTTTCTTTTTCCTTTTTAATGTTTATTTATTTATTTTGGAGAGAGAGCACAAGCAGGGGAGGAGCAGAGAGAGAGGGGGACACAGAATCCAAAGCAGGCTTCAGACCCCGGGCTGCCAGCACAGAGTGGGACAGTGCGGGACTCGAACCCATGAACTGCGAGATCAAGACCTGAGCCGAAGTCAGACACTTAATCCACTGAGCCACCCAGGCGCCCCCAGAGTGCACTTTTAAAAGTACAAATGAGGGGCACCTGGGTGGCTCAGTCAGTTGAGCATCTGACTTCAGCTCAGGTCGTGATCTCATGGCTCATGAGTTTGAGCCCCGCATCGGGTTCTGTGCTGACAGCTCAGAGCCTAAAGCCTCCTTCTGATTCTGTCTCTCTCTCTCTCTCTGCCCTTCCCCTCTAGTGTTCTGTCTCTCTCTTTCTCTCAAAAATAAATAAAAGTTAAAAAAATTTAAAAAAAGTACAAATGAAAAATAAAAGTACAGATCAGACTTGGTTACTCTCTTCCTTAGAACCCTCTAATGTTGGGGTGCCTGGGTGGCTCAGGGGGTTAAGTGTCCAACTCTTGATCTCGGCTCAGGTCATGATCTCACGCTCGTGGGATCGAGTCCTGCGTCAGGCTCTGCGCTGACAGCATGAAGCCTGCTTGGAATTCTTCTCTCTCTGCCTCTCTACGTGCACACACGCACCTGTGTGTGTGTCTTTCTCTCTCTCTCTCTCTCCCTCAAAATAAATAAACATAAAAAAAAGAACTCCTTGATGTCAACACCCCCCACATTCTGCCTCGGCCCACAGTTTGGGCCTGCTCGGCCTCTGCCTACTCCTCAGGCCTCCTCCTGGCCACTGTCTCCTGTGTTCTCGTTGACTCAGTGATGTGGGCTTTTTGGTGCTTGGTCACACTTCCTTCTGCCCAGGGCCCTTGCACATGCTGTTCTATCTTTTTGGGGACATGTTGCTTTTCTATGCACACATAGCAGTTTCCTATTCTTTTTTCATGGTGCAGCACAATGCAGCTTCTGCAGGAAAGCCTTCTAGACACGTGGGCTGGGTGGGCTATTTCTTTAAAAAACAATTAAAAAAAATTTTTTTTTAACGTTTATTTATTTTTGAGACAGAGAGAGACAGAGTATGAACGGGGGAAGGGCAGAGAGAGAGGAACACAGAATCGGAAGCAGGCTCCAGGCTCTGAGCCATCAGCCCAGAGCCCGATGCGGGGCTCGAACTCACAGACCACGAGATCGTGACCTGAGCTGAAGTCGGATGCTTAACCGACCGAGCCATCCAGGCGCCCCAACAATTTTTTTTTTAATGTTGATTTATTATTGAGAGACAGAGAGACAGAGCATGAGCATGGGAGGGGTAGAGAGAGTGGGAGACACAGAATCCGAAGCAGGCTCCAGGCTCCGAGCTGTCAACACAGATACGCACGCGGGGCTGGAACTCACAAACCGCGAGATCATGACCTGAGCCGAAGTGGGACGCTTAACTTCCTGAGCCACCCAGTTGCCCCAGGGCTATTTCTATAATAAGTTCTCAAAGTATCCTGTACTTTCTCCTTGTAGACTATCACTCTGTGCTCATCTGTAGTGATGCCTTATTCATGTCAGCCGTGTCTGATAGACTGTAAGCTACATTGGGGCAGGGACCACATCACATCTGCCCAGTTTTTCCTTATCTTCAGTACTTAGCAGAGTGTCTGGCATAACATAGGTGATCAAGAAAAAAAATTATTAAATAAAAGAATAAGTGAGCCATTTCCCTATTGATGGCCATCTGTTTTTTATTTGTTTTCTGCTATTTTAATCCTTTAAAAGTCCTTCCTTAGGGCTGCCTATCTGGCTCAGTCAGCTGAGCATGTGACTCTTGATCTCAGGGTTGTGAATTCAAGCTCCCTGTTAGGCATGGAGCCTACTTAAAAAAACAATGTCAGGGCACCTGAGTGGCTCAGTTGGTTGAGTGTCTGACTTCTGATTTCGGCACAGGTCATGATCCTAGGGGTCGTGAGATTGAGCCCTGCACCTGCTTGAGATTCTCTCCCTCTGCCTCTCTCTCCCACTCATGTGCTCTCTCTCTCTCTCTGTCTCTTTCTTAAAAAAAAAAAAGGTTAAAAAAAAAAGGTGCTTGGCTGGCTCAGTTGGTGAAGCACGTGGCTCTTGATTTTGGGGTTGTGAGTTCAGGCCCCCACTGGGTGCAGAGATTACTTAAAACTAAAACCTTTAAAAAAAAACCAAACAAAAAATCCCTCCTTCTTTTAGGGGAAAAATGATCAATTTGCTCATACCTAGTCCAGAAACTGCTGATGTAGTGGTCTTTTTTTTTTTTTAAGTTTATTTATTTATTTTTGAGAGAGAGAGCAAGAGTGGAGAAGGGACAGAGAGATAGGGAAAGAGAATCCCAAGCAGCCTCCCCCCACTGTCAGTGCAAAGCCCTACCCGGGGCCTGAACTCATGAACCGTGAGATCATGACCTGAGCCGAAATCAAGAGTCAGGTGCTTAACCAACTGAGCCACCCAGGTGCCCCTGATGTATTGGTCTTTTAAAGCATGTCCCTGCAAAGTGGCCTTGGCCCCACATCAGCAACTGTGGCCTTCGGTAAGTGCCTGGGAAGGAGTGGGAAAGCAGGCTTGGGACCAAACTTGGCCCAAATGTGCCTAGCTAGCAGTGTGTGCCTGGTGCCTGGAGGGTGGGGACGAGGATGGCAGAACTGAATCCAAAGACACCTACGACGACGACGGGGTCCTTGGCTTCAAACAACTTCCAGCTTACCCGGGAAGACAATACACAACCCAGAAAAGTCAACTTCACTTGCTCATTCAGCAAGCCGTTGGTCACCTGGGAGGAGGCAGACGGTCAGGCACAGGGTGGAAGAGGGCTGGACGTTTGGCACGTGGCAAGGTGAGAAGTCGCTGTGCATGATGGACTCAGTGATGATTTAGGGAGCACTGACCACGGGGGGTCCCCCAATTCGCGTTCTCTCCCCTTTTCCTCAGTAGTTTGAATGCCACTTTTAGGTGGGCACATGGCCACGTAGACTAAAGACTACATACTTCTGCCTTCCCTGCAGTTAGCTGTGGCCATGTGACAAAAGGATAGAAGTGGAGGGTGCAACTTCTGGGAAGTATCCTAAAAGGGAGGGGGTGTGAGCTGCTCCCTTCACCCCTCCCTTCTGGTGGGAATGCATACGGAATGGCTGCAATTCAGCAGCTATCTTGGACCATGAGGTGACCTGGGGAATGAAAGCCATCCTTAGCGGAGCAAAGGAGAGATGAGACCTGGGTCCATGGCACCATGGGTTGCCATACTAGCCTTGGACAGATTATTTCCATGTCTGGACATTGGGAGAGAAATAGACTTCCATCTGCACTGAGGCATTGTTATTCTTTTTTTTTTTTTTTTTTTTTTTTCTGTTATGCTTACCTGAAGCCAATCTTTTTTTTTAATTAAAAAAAATTTAATGTTTATTTATTTTTGAGAGAGAGAGAGAGCACAAGCAGGGAAGGGACAGAAAGAGAGGGAGACACAGAATCTGAGCTGTCAGCACAGAGCCCAATGCAGGGCTTGAACCCACAGACCATGAGATCAGGACCTGAGCTGAAGCCGAATGCTTAACCTATGGAGCCGCCCAGGCGCCCCCTGAAGCCAGTCTTAATACAGTGAGCATATTAGCCTGACTCAGGGGTATAGCTGCCAGAGGAGCCTAGAAGATGATCAGAGAGGGGGCTGGCTGGGGTAAGCAAACTGGCTTCCAGCCCCGTTCTGCCTTTGACCTGCTCTGGAAGGTTTGGAAAATCTCTGTCTTCTCTAGGCCTCAGTCCGCTCTTCTTGAACGGGGTTGTTGGACTCTTTGGCTGCTAAGATCTCTTCTTCCCCTGCCATTTTAATCTTCTGGCTATTTCGGTGAGCCCTGGAGGCCCGGAATGCTGCGCTGGGGAAGTTGTACTTGATCTGGGCAGTGGGGGTCACTGGGGATTTTCCCCGGTGGGGGGGCAAAGAAGTGAAGTGAAGGAAGAAGTGCTTTAGGAAGATGAACCTGGCAGCTCCTGGCAGGGACGCGTGGTGACATGGGGTGGGTGCTGGGTGAGCATCAGAAGGCCGGCTCTCCCCCTCACAGGGTCTGTGGACACCCTGCATGCCCTCTCTGAATGCCAGTTTGCTGCCGGTGACATGGGAATGATCAACACCGTCCCCGGGGGGTTGGGGCTGGAACTCGGTAATGAACGTGAAGGTGTTCTGTGAGCCATACATGGTGGTGCCTGCTCTTTCCCTCAGGAGCCCTTTCAGGATGAGTCCTCTCTCTGCCTTCCCTTCTGTGTCTGTCGCTCACCCCCGTGACCCACTCCCCAATAAGACCGGGGAGCCGAGGGGCCCTCAGGCAAATGCCCACTCTTGTCCCCTCTCCACCTCCGCGCCCCAATTTCGCCCTCTTGTGTGTCGGGCTTCTTCGCAGATGTCAGAGAGCTTACGAAGGCTTCACTGGGTCTGGTTCTCACATGTTCTGTGAGGAAGGGTCACATCTCATTTTACAGGCGAGGGACGGGGTCTGAGGCCAGGGAGGGAAAGTCATTTCCTCAGGGTTGCCCGGTTGTTTGGTGGCAGAGAGTGGATTGGAAAAAGGAACGCTAAATCTGGATTATTATTTGACCTGTCCAGACCCTCCTAACCTGGGGGGAACTTGTGGGCTAAGAGGAGAGGACTATGGAGTAGGCCAGGCTGGTGGGCCGCCGCGGAGCTGGGGGAGGGGCAGCTGGGCTTCTGTGACCTTGAGGCCCGTGCGTCACTTCGGGCAGGCTTCAGGTGCCCCCTGGTGGGCACTTTGGGGAGTGCGCAGCCAATCCGTTTCCTCGCTGTAGCCTGCTTCTGGCTTCTGGATGGTTCCCCTGACGCTACCTTTCCTTCCAGCTGCTGGTCTACCTGTGGGACTTATTGCAACAGTGAGAACGTGAGCAACTTGGAGGATTTTTTTGGTGGAAGGGGTTAAAAATTCAAATGCCAATGGGGGCCAGACAGCTAAGATAAAAGAGGGAAGTTGGTCTGGGGTGAGAAATTGTGGATAGTCACAGGTTGTTTGCACATAAAAATCTGGGGTAGGGGCGCCTGGGTGGCTCAGTTGGGTTAAATGGCCGACCGTGGCTCAGTTGGTTAAGCAGCCGACTTTGGCTCAGGTCATCATCTCACAGTTCGTGAGTTCGAGTCTCGCATCGGGCTCTCTGCTGTCAGTGCAGAGCCTGCTTTGGATCCTCTGCCCGACCCCCCCCCCCCCGCCCCTCCCCTGCTTATGCTGTCTCTCTCTCTCTCTCTCTCTCTCTCTCAAAAATAAATAAATACTAAAAAAAATGCTGGGGGTATTCTTCACATTCACAAAGAACTATGCTTTCCCACTGTCTTTTTGGAAACATGCCAGCTGTTCATCCTCCCACTGTAGACTGAAAGATAAGCATAGGATGGGTTGCTTTTCTTTCTCTATCTCATCTTTTCTCATTTTCTCATTCTTTTCTCTATTTCGTCTTTACCCTAAGATGGCCCAAGTATAGACATGGCATTGGACACTCAGCTTCAATATGGGGACAGCGAAAGGGCATGGTGAGGACTGTGGCAAACCAGAATTACTTACAGTACCTGAGCCAGAGGCACCCCTTGCCAGGCGTTTTGACAGCCCTGCTCTGTTATCCTCTGCCTGTGCCCCTGCATCCCTGGTGGTGAGTCCGAGGGGCCAAGGGAGTGTGCCCACCCACAAAGCCTGGGTCTCCCCATCCTGTCCACGTGGCCCTAAGCTCACTTCCAGGAACTGCTTGGGCTTCTTACCTGGGTCCTGCTCCCTTTGCACCTAGTCCTGGCGAGGGGATGGCTGATTTGGAGGTGGGGGAGTCTCTAGAGCTGCCCTGTCCCACCAGACAGCCGCCAGCCATGTGTGGCCGAGAACTTCGGATGTGGCTAGTCTGCATTGAGATGTGCTGTAACTATAAGATACACACCAGCTCTTGAAGACAGTGTGAGAAAAGATGAATATAAGATATGAATAATTTTACATATTGATTACATGTTGAAATCATATTTTGCATATATTGGGTTAAATAAATACACCATTCAAGTTAATTCTACTTATTTCTTTTTACTTTACGAACGCGGCTACTAGAAAACTAAAAATTCAGGAGAGCCTGGACGGCTCAGTTGGTTAAACGTCTGACTTCGGCTCAGCTCATGATCTCAGGGCTGGTGGGTTTGAGCCCCACGTCGGGCTCTGTGCTGACAGCTCAGAGCCTGGAGCCTGCTTCGGATTCTGTGTCTCCCTCTCTCACTGCCTCTCCCCTGCTCGCACTCTGTCTCTGTCTCCTTCTCTCAAAAATAAATAAACACACAAAAAAATAAAAAATAAAAAAAAGAAAACTAAAAATTCGTATGTAGCTTGCATTTGTAGTTCACACTGTGTTCCTGTTGGGTTGGTACAGCCAGCCCTTGGAAGAGTTGTCCTGGTGACCCCTCCAAATGTGGGGTGAGGTACGGGATGGACCTGGGTTGGAAGGGGAGGGGAGCTGTAGGCCTCCTTTTGTACCCTTTGGTGCCTGCCCAAGTGTTGGGGCCAGGCCCTGGGCAGCATCTTTACTCAGCCCCTGCCTGCTATAGACATGCAGGGTCTAGAACTTTTATCCAGAATTTTCAGAACTTACAACTTTGCAACAGAAATTGGAAATCGGAATTTTTACATGAAATCTGATTTTTAAAAGTTTTTATTTTATTTTATATATATAGAGAGAGCACAAGCAGGGGAGAGAGGCAGAGGGAGAGAGAGAATCTCAAACAGGCTCCCCACTCAGCAGAGCCCGACGAGGGGCTCCATCCCACAACCCTGAGATCATGACCTGGGCCGAAATCAAGAGTCGGTATGCTCAACTGGCTGAGCCACCCAGGTGCCCCATGGAATCTGATTTTTCAATGTTGACAGCTAATTCAAATGTTTAGGAAAAAACAGTCTAAAAGCACACAAGCCAGGGAAAACACAAGCCAGGCTCTGTTTCAAAGTGGGGAGACTGAGGTCAGAGAGACAAAGTTGGAATTGGTTCCCACAGCAAAGGAGCCCACACCATCATGCAAGGGACTGTGGGAAGCATAGAAAAGGAGCTGGAAAATCTCCAATACCAGTCTCCACCCCCATTTGCCACACTTTGAGTCCAGTATTGATGTTAGGGGCCAGTGCAATGGTGGGGACCCAAGGGACGCAGAAAACCTTGGATTTTCATCGTTCCCTGAAGCCCACTGCTTAGCCCGTCTAGACCTTGGAAGACTGGGCACTAACACTGGGCCATAGTCTGAGGGAAGGTTGAATTTGAGCGAATAGAAGGTACCTCAGATGTCCACTGGGGGGCAGCAGAGGAGTAGGGAAGAAGCCCGTCTACACGCTCCTTAGAGCTGAGATGGCAGGACTGCCCCGCCCTCCCCACTCCAGGAGCCAGACGGGGGGAGGCCCCCGGGGTTGCAGTCCACCACAATCCCACAAGGTGCTCTCCTGCAAACCAGAGGACGCTCCCATCCTCCTGGGGGATTCAGCCCTGGGCACGGCTTGGTGAGTGGAGCTTGGGGAGGATTTCAGTCCCCACTTACCTATGTCTTACACACCTGACAACCTGGGAGCCAATGCTGTGGTGGTGGGGAGCTGGGGGCCGAGGGCCCCCAGGAGCTGAGTGGGGTGTGTCCCCTGGTACAGGGCACTGGAAGGTTGAGTTCCATGAGAGAGGTGGCAGGGGCTCCCCTAGAGGGCGCCACACTGCCAGGAGTCAGTCCACCGGGTCCGCCTCTCCAGCAGGTGGCAGGCTCCAGGCTCTGTCAGCAAAGCCAGCGGAGCCCAGGGTGGGAGGGCTATGCTGAGGAAGAAGGGCTGGCTGGTGAAGCTGGGGACAGGACCCAGGAGGATGTGCACAGCAGGCGTGGGGGGGGGGGGGGGGGGGCGGGTCTTGGTTCTGGAAGAAGGGACATCTACCCCATCAGAACATGGCTGCCCCCCCCACCGGCCTGGTCAGCAGCACAGAGCCCTGATACTCTTGTTTTGGAGGCTCAGAGAGGGAAGTCACTGAGTATCTCAGCAGAGCCAGGGTGAGGACTTGAGTGTGCGTGCTCCCAGGCAGTGCTCCTGTCTCCACAGCACTCCTTTGGATTGATTCTGATCATGTCGCCCCCTGGCCAAATCCCTTCATTGAAGACAACTGAGCCCCTGAGCTTGGCACTCAAGGCCCTGCCTGCCCTGGCTGAAGACCATCCCTGCAGCCACAACCCCTGCCATTACCCGCCCCCCCCTCCCCCCCATTGCAGGTTCCTGTAGGAAGCCTCCTGGCACCTCTCAGTCTTTGTGTGCGCTCTCCCCCCGTCCGCGATGTGCATCTCCTGTCTGGCCCCTCTGAGGCTGGGCTCCCTCGCTGCCCTGCACTCCACCACGTGGCCTGTGCACTGTGTTGCAGCTTCCCCAACAGACGGTGACGTTGGTGAGGGCCGAGTCGGCCTGGAATGCATCCTGTGTCCCCGTGCCTGGCACAGAGCGAGCGATCGTAAATATCTGTTGTTTCAATGAAAGGGAGGCCTCGCCCTGCCGCCTGCAGCCTCGTTGTCATGGAGAGAAAACAGGCGTGTGCGTGCATGCGTGTGCATGTGTGTATGTGTGTGTGTGTGCACTTGTGAGCACACATGTATTTGGTGCAGCGCACACACAGAGGGCCTCAGGCAGCAGAGATAGGGAATAATTCATGGGGGAGGCCGTACGTGCACAGGCACAGACAGGCACAGACAGGCACAGACAGGCACAGGCAGATGGCATCAACCCGGAAAGACACAGCGCTCTGTACGCGGTGGGGGATTTGCTTTTTAACCAATATTGTTCTTGTTGTATACCATACACACAGGGGCGCTCATGCCATAAGTATATAGCTTGATGGGTTTTCACAAACTGGGTGCCCTGATCGCGAAAAAGCAGGGCAGCCCCCAAAGCCCCCATTGGGGGCTTTTAAAAATGCCTGTTGCTTGACTTTCAAGCCAAGAGAGGGAGGCAGAGAGGAGCGTGGAGAGGAGAGAGTCTGGGCCTTCAGATCGCTGCCTCTCCCGCTTGCAGGCTCTGGGCCTCCCAATTTTGCCAGAGGAGCTTTACTGCCTTTTGGACCCAGGCCCCGTCCTTGATGCCTCTGCCACCATTTTGTCACTGTCCCTCTTCCATCAGCATCCGGCCTGCTGGGCCCTTGCGGGGCCCCCTCCCAGAGCCTACTCCTTTTCCTTGTCCACCTCAGGTACCAAAGGGTGTCTATGCTCACATCAGCCCCCTGGCCGGTTTTGCTTCTCTTCCTCATGCCTGGCCGGGGTGGGGGGGGGGCGGTCTGTGAGAGGGCATGGCTTCTGGGATGACATCCCCCAGCCCTCTGCCCTGGCCTGACTGATCAGAGCTGCAGAACAGGAATAAGGCAGGGATCACACGAAGCCCACCCCGAAGTCTCAGAAGTGCAAACACAAGGGGTGTGTGTGCGCGGAGCCCTGTGCCCCCAGAACCAGCTGTCTCAGGGCACAGCTGGCATGACCGGGACGATTATAAACACCCAGCGGTCTGCGCAAGTCTGTGTGACGGGCCACGCGCAGGGCACTGTTTTCGACCCTGTATATTTCTCGAAGGCTGCCTGAAACTCTGTGTCTGTGATGGGGCTCTGGGTGACTGGCAGTGCCGGGGCCCCGGCTGTGATGGGCTGGGAGCAGACTACTGAGTGGTCGCGTGTGCACGGCTGCATGTCGTGGGGCCATGAGACAGAGCGCTGGTTGTGTGTGTACTTGAAAGCCCGCGAGTATGGACAGATGCCCGCCGGCTAGGGGACAGTGTGATGGAGCTGTGGCTCTGGGTGTGTTTGCTCACTGCAGTCGGGAAGTCACTGGTTGCTGGGGGACCCAGGATTGGTGAGGGTCAGTCAGCGGCACCTGATCATCTTCAGGTCAGTCTGAAGGAGAAGGGAGCAGGGCGTTGTGGTGGGGACTCTGGAAGGGCTGTCCCTTTCCCCTAGGGTCTTGCCAGCAGGCCCTTCCTTGTAGCCACCCCCACCCCCCAACACCCCCCACTGGCTCTGGGGATCAGGCGCTGTGCCGACTGCCTGCAGAAATGGGCTAGGTGGAGCCCAGGCTGGGGCCCAGATGCTGAGGTGGCAGGCCTTAGGAGGAGGAGGTGGGGCCAGCGACATGCCAGAGCGGCAGCCGGGAGCTAGGGCGCCCTGCCCTGTGCTGAGCTGGCAGCTGGCGCTGGGAGCGGGCGGGGCCCCACCCGTGCAGGCCAGGGCAGGCCAGGCAGGGTCTGTCTCAGGCCAGGGAGGGGAGACAGCTAATGGGGCAAGCCTGGGCCTTGTTTGGTCAAGATGCAAGCTTGAGGGGCAGTGGTCCCTGCTGGGGGAATTAATTCCTTGTGTGAGGGGGGCGGTGTGCCTGCACCCTCACTCCTATTGTATGTGTGTTTGATTTGCGTTATGTATTTGTGTGTCTGTCTCGCTGGGTGTGTGTATCCGTGGGCCGTGGGCGTTGGTGTGTGTGTGTGTGTGTGTGTGTGTGGCTGGCACCCAGGCATGTGTGCGTGAGGGTCTTGCTTGGATGTGTCTGTGGACAGGCCATGTGCCCGCACAACTGCTTATGTCATGCTTGTGGAAGACATCTGTGTAAGGCAGGGCAAGCTTTCTCCAAGGCCTGTGTGTGCGCGCGCATGATTCCCGAAGGTTCTAGGTGCAGATTGCCGAGGGGCGGTGGTTGGCAGTGGCCTGTCCCCGGTGAGTGGGCACAGAGAGTGCAGGGGGCTGGGCTTCCTGGGTTGTTTGTTCAGGACCTGGAACCTGCTTGTTTCTGCAGCAAATCCACATGTTCTTCCTGTTCCCCCATCACCCCCTTTTTGGGAGTGCTGACGGCGTGTGTGTGTGTGTGTGTGTGTGTGTGTGTAATGACCTACAAACCATTTACCATTCTGTGTAACCACTCCACTGGTTATATGTGTTTGTAGCAATCCTAAAAACCACGTGTACCGCGTGCAGCATGTGAAATATACGTGTGTAAGTGTGACACATACCCCTGTGTGTCCATGTGCAACAGCCCCCACAAAACATCGGGTATGTGCATGTGTGTGTGTGTGGCTCCCGTGCAGTATAAGGATCTAGCTGACAGTGTCCCTCAGCCTTCTGTCTGCTGGGAACCTGGCACATACATTCTGTTGCTCCTCCAAAGCCCACATGCCCTGACACTCAGCTTCATTCTGTTCCGCTCCCTGGTCCCCACCCCACTCTCTCTCACCGCCCTCAGGGATCCTTCCCTGGGATAGGAAATTCTGGGCCCTTCTGTGGAGTCAGTGGTTTCCTCCAAGTGTGCCATGGTACAATGGGGCCAGGTGGAGGCTGCCGCCAGCTCAGGGGTTTAGGGAGCAGCCACAGCCAGCGGCAAGAGCATACGTTTTGCTGCCAGACAGACCTGGGGTCAAATTTAGACTCTCACAAACTATGCGTGTGTGACTCTCTATGCCTCAGTTTCTCCGAGGCTTATCTTTAGAGTTGCTGTGAGAAGCAACGGATGAGAGGAGCGTGAAACTTCTAGCATAGGGCTTGGCATGCAGTAGTCTCTGGACATGGGTCCTTTTCTTGTCAAGGGATGGCTTTTTTTTTTTTAATGTTTATTTTTGAGAGAGAGAGAGAGAGAGAGAGAGACACAGAGTGCAAGTAGGGCAGGGGCAGAAAGAGAGAGGGAGACACAGAATCCGAAGCAGACTCCAGGCTCTGAGCTGGCAGCACAGAGCACGACGTGGGGGCTCGAACTCACGAACCATGAGGTCATGACCTGAGCTGAAGTCTGATGCTTAACCCACTGAGCCACCCAGGCGCCCCTCAAGGGATGGCTTTAAAAGCACTGTGAGATCTTGCAAGTAAGGCCCAGGGGATGGAAGGATGCTTTGAGCCTCATGTGCAGGGTAGCATCTGGTCTCTGACCTCCAGGGGCCCTGTAGCATGGAGGTGGGCAGAGCTGGAGCCGGAGAACTCTCCCAACGTAGCCTCTGACAGACTGGTCTGGGCCTCTCTGAACCCAGGCCTCAAAGAGGCGTGGAGGTGGTGTCCAGGATGTGTTTGGAGGGCCTTGGGGGGGGGGGGGCGGTGCAGAGATGATCTTGAAAGGGTGGTCAGGAAATGACACTCCAAATGGAGACTCAAAAGAGTATCATAAACATCAGCGGGACCCACAAAGATCCGGGAGAGGGAGACATAGACACTTCCAGAAGGATAGGCACAACTTCCCGTTTCAGAAGGACAGAAGTCCCCACCACCCCAAGGGTAGGCACTCGGATCCCCCAGAAAACCAGACACCAGACTGTGCGCCCTACAAAGGACCCAGTTTAGATGTCCCGCGCGCTCTCCCTGCTGAGTCAGGCGGTCCTAGCTTAGCAGCGGGCGGGTGTTGGCTGGAAGCTACTGGGCATTCGTCCAACTCCAGGGGTGGGGGATGGGGGTTAGGGTGAGTCACCGAGAGGTGCCCCGCCGCCGCCCGCGGGAGCCGCCCTGGGCCCTGGGGCCGCCGTGGGAGCGCTGGGGCCCAGCCAATCACCGGCTGCCACCCGGCCTGGAGCTCTGGCCCCGCCCCCGCGGGGGTGGGGGGTGCGCTGGCTTCCCAGCTCCCAGGGTCCTTTGCAGCCCAAGGGACCTCTGATGAGACACCTGGCCAGATCCTATGGTCAGTGCTTCCGGAGGGAGGCTGTAGGAGACAGGACTGGGCTCTCAGGGAAAAGAGCTCCCAGCCGGAGTCAGCTCCTGTCCCAGAGGACCCCTTCCTGTCTTCGCAGGGGCTGGTTAGGAAACGGGCCAGGGGTGGGATTGCCCCCTTCTTGCTCTGAGTCCTTCCCAGGTTGTCTCTGCAGGGCACTCAGCCTCTCTGGGGAGGGGACAGACTGCCCTCGTTTCCCAGGCTAAGGGGCTGTGTACTGGCATTTCCTCCAACAGTCTCCACAGCACAAGTCCTTGGCCCGCAGTCAGGCACACGGCTGTATTCAGAAAACACAGGCATTATTTTCTAGAGGGTCATTGTTCCTGAGGTTCTGGTGGCCCCAGCTACTGAGCCTGGCTTGGCTGGGGCCTGGGCCTTGACACAGACCCACGTGCAGACATGCATAGACTCCCTGAACAGGTATGACTGTGCAGATACATGGACATATACAGACAGACGTGCAGATGTCATGTCTCGTATATCTGAGAAAACACACACACACACACACACACACACACGCGCACACTTTGAGCATGAGAGGCAGGCATCCCAGCTCTGTCCCTTACTAGGGACTTTGGGTCAGTTATCAAATCTCTCTGTTTCCCTATCTGTGAAATAGACATTGCTAGAATACCTTCCTTAAGGGTCGTTGAGAGAATTAAAGGCAATAAGAGGTGGAAAGTGCCCGGCGCATTGTAATAGTTCCATAAATGACAGCTATGATGATCACTGAGGCCCACATGAATATACCCACGCAAACACGCTTAAGGACACATACCAAGGCACGCAGACACATCAAACCTCAGACATCGATACATACATAAGGACCAGGTGTGTTTGCACATAGATACACAGACACAAACAGCACCCCCAAGGAAAACAGCAACCCCCACGACAACCATAAAAGCAAGTTTTACTGCTCTGGGTGTGATGGGAACAGTCAGCCCAGCTGGGTGGGGGGCGGAGGCCTCCGCGTCGGGCGGTGCCTGCCGAGCTCCTGCTCCCACTCAGCCCCAGGGAGAGGACGCTTTCATTCTTCCAACACGCCCCTCTCTGTCCCCCTAGAGCAGTCACCCCATGCTCTCTCCACTGTCATCTGAAATCAAACCCCACCTTCTCCTAACAACCTGAGTCCCAGGGTGGGGCCCCCAAGGATTTGGGCTCCGGGTGGTTAGTGGTCGGGCATGATGGCCTGGCTTCCTGGGGAGGGCTTGGGGGTTGTCAGGGGTAGCCCTGTCCCCACCACGTCTCTGGGCCGGTGGGTTCTGGAGGGTAGTGGTTGTGGGGATTTGGCTGCTGGGTCCTGGAAGCAGCCAGAAGTGGACCACCTGCAGCGGGGGACACCCCTCTGGACTCAGGTCCCCTTGGGCTCTGGACAGGATTCAGATAGCTTCTCTCTACTTTTTTATTTTCTTTCTATTATGGTAATAACTCTTACCATGAGATCTACCCTCCTAACCTTTACATGTTCAGTACGGTATTGCTAACCAAAGGCAGAGCCGTGTGTGACAACTCTCTAGAACTTACTCGGGGGCCCAACTGAGCCACCCTCTACTTTGCCTTATGCCCCCCGTCCCCAGCTCTTGCCTGTCCTCAACCCTCCCCAGGGCCGAGGACATTGGAAAATGGGTCTTTAGTCTCAGGGAAAGCTAGAAGGAATCCCTGACCCCAGCTTTGGGAGTGAGAATCCTTCCCTGTGGAGTCATGGCCACCCCAGCCTGGTTTTCCACTTAGTGCTTTGCCGTTTCACCGGAGTCCCCTCTCCTCATGGATGCATTAGGATTCTGGATAATTTTAGTATCCCAGGCTGTCGGAGCTGGAAGGAACTCCCAAGGTTACTGAGTCAAAACCGGAGATGCAGGGCCTCATGTCTGAGGTCACACAGTGATTCTGTAGGGGCAGCAGTGGGATCATCCAGAGGAACCCCACTTCTAAGTGCTTCTGTCTCCCTTGCCCCTCCTGTCCATTTTCACAACGAGCAGGTCTGAGCTCCTTCCCCGGCCCCCTGGTCCTAGGAGCTGTGGTTGGAGACCAGCGCAATGGGGGACTCAGACCCTGTTCTCTGGATCTCCAGCCTGATGGCGGAGGAGGGTGTCAGATCCAGGGAACAGAGGCACATGCCATAGCTGGGACTTGAACATAAACACACACCAGACTGGAAGGGTCTCACAGCCTCTGGGAGGTTTATCAAGCAGTTGCCTGGAGGAGGGTTTGGGGGGGCATGGACAAGTCCAGGGGATGGCCTCCAGACAGTGGGGCTGGGGGTCTTGAGGGAAGATGGATGAGGCTTGTTCTAGCCACTTAAGGAGTAAATCTCTGCTGCTTCTACCCTGGGGACTTGAATCCGGGGATTGACTGGGTGACTCTTTGCTTCAAATGTTTGGCGCAACTAAAATGGCCAGAGAGAGGCTTGTATGTCTTACCCAGGCCTGGACCTGGGCGTAATGCCCTGTAGTGTAGGACACTGGAAACGTTCAGGGATTGGTCTCACTGGTGGAGCTGGGAGCAAGGAGATGATGGTTCCACCAATTCCTTGCCAACTGCCACTCACCTGCTCCAGAAAAAGCCAATCCGAACTTCCCGGAGGCATGCTGGCCCTTGGTTGTGGCCCTGTCCTGCTGAGGGGGTCTTCAGAGGACTGAGAAAGCCTTTCAAACACCCAGGCGTTCAACAGACCCCTTCCTTCCCTGCTCTCAGATTTCCTGCCCCTTTCTGCCCCCAGGGCCTGGATGAGCCAGAAGGGTGGGGCTCCCAGTTGGCAAGACTCAATTTTGCTGGCTGGGAGTTTTTCAGGGTGCTAATTAAAAGGAGCCACCCAGAAAGAATGACTTCACTTGTTCACACACACACCCTTCTGCCCTGCCCTCTCGTCTGCCCCCATTCACACGCCCAGCCAAGGCAGGGGCGGCAGGCAGAGGGAGCCCAGCGGCGAAAGCAAGGGTTGTGAGTATGTGTAGATGTCAACAAGCAAACTGCAGGCTCAGAGCATTTTTGACATTTTTTTTGAGAGTCAAATGTTGCAGGCACTGCATTTCTCCGTGGCTCCCCTCCCATCGGAACTGAACTGGCAGAACTGACCTGGACGGGAAGATAGGTGTCTCCCAGAGGCCCCCAAAGAGCCCCATTGCTGTGGGGGAAATCCTCCCCTGGCTTGACCTCAATGCAGCCAGCTGCTGCCCCTCCCTAGTGGTTTCATCCCCCATGGGCTGAGGCCTGGGCTGGAGAGACCTCAGCCTTGGCTGTGTGAGGCTCTCCCCACTTCCTCAATCTTCTCTGTATTCCCTAAATTCTTCCAACAGTAAAACCACGACCCCTTCTGTGGCCGGGGCGCAGGATGGGAGCGTGGGTGCCCAGGTGGCCACTGGTGCAGATCCAGGGGTATCTGGGGCCACGGGTGATGCCGACAGCTCAGAACTCCCAGTGTTTCTGCTTTGGTGCTTGCTACAACCCCGCTGAGCCCTCGGTCTTGGCTCGTCGGGGCGAGATGTGAGTTTCCAGATTCTATAAAGATCTAGTGGGGGACGACCCTCAGTCTCCATGGGGCCGGGGAGCATTGGGGCGCCCGGGAGGCTTAGGGGCTGGGCGGCTGCGCCCACGTGGGGCCTGGAGGGGAGGAGCGGCCGCTCGCTCTCCTTCCTCCCCCTCCATTCTGGGAATGCCCTGCAGGGGTCGCCCTAAGCCAGGCTTCTTGTCGGCGTCCGGCGGTCAGGCCCTGTTGAGAGGCGGGGTCCCGTCTCAGCCCCCTGCAGCCAGCACCGGGTCTCTTCTCCCGCTGGGGTCCTCCAGCAGTGTAGGAAGGGCCAGAGGCACCATGGGGCCCAGGGACTCTGAAGCGACGGGAGTGACAAATGTCTGGGGTGGCCAGACAGAGAGCTTGCAAAGGACATGCAAATGAGCCTGGCTAGCGCGCCCAGGCCTGAGCCAGCGGGTGTTTGGGCCCAGGCCCCTCTTCCCTATCGGAGGGGTGGGGAGAGAAGTTGGCGGCCTGCTGTCTGCCGGCCCCCGTGGGTGTTAGGATCCCATCCTGGCTGCTTGCGCCTCCGAGAAACTGTGCCAGGCACGCGCTGGGTGCTTTAGATGCTGCGCTTACTTGTCACGATAACCCACTGGCAGGGAACGTCACCCTCATTTACACCCGTGGGCTTGGCATGAGGTTTCCCAGTCTCTCCCTTTTTCCTCACAAATCAGCAGATACCGAATGGCCTGGAAAAGACTGTGACGCGACCCCACCCCCCACCCTCTGGAGAGCTGGGTCCTCCTGGGAGGTCCCTGAGAAAGGGGGCTTCGGTTTGCCCTTTGCCACAAAAAGACTCCTGGGGGTCAAGCCTGGGAGAGGACTCTAAAGAGGTCATCTGAGCATTCCCCTGCCTCTGTGGGGCAGCCTCTCCCGGCCTGATTCGGGTCTCCCAGCCCCCTCTCCCAATGCTCCTTGACTCTGACCTTTCCTCATTGTCAGCTGTCTGCCCCCAGGCACCCTTGCTGCAGCACTAGCCCCTTACCCTGGCCGGGGCAGGCTTGCGAAGGAACTTTGAAAAGGGGTTTTTATTTATTTTATTTTTTAATTTTATGTTTTAAATTTGCAGCCAGTGGGAGGGGGCTAAATGGGAAAAGGGATTTTGATACAGTTTCTCTGCTTCCTACTTGCAAAGCGCCTTTGTGAGGCACGGGTCGCTTTCCGGGAGTAGAGTCCCAGAGAGGGAGGGCCGAGTGGAACTGATGCTCTGGCTCCCTGGGTTCTGACACGGGTTCTCCCTGGCACTTGGCTGGGCCTGGACAAGCCGGAAGGGGGTTGGGGTGGGGCCAGGGGAGGTGTGCCCTCCCCCCTCTCCCCACAGTGCTTTGCCTCAGCCCCACCTCAGCAAGGATCCTGTGCCAGGCTTTCTTGGCACCGCTCCCCCCATGTTCTCTTCCCTTCACCGTGCCTTCCTGTCCCTCTCCCTCCGGCCCCTGTGGATCCTCTCTCTCCCCAATCTTTCCCTGGGCAACCCCTCCTCCAGGCCTGCCTCTCTGGGCACTTTGGATGGTTACTCTGGAGTCCCACTGGGTTCTCCTCCCCACAAGCCCAGGGGCTCCAGTGCTCCTCCCTGTTGCTGGGAACAAGGCAGCTCGAGGAATGAAGCTCTGGCACATTCCAGAATTTGAAGGTGCTCAGTGGCTCAGCGCCTGGGCTCCCTGGGGTCTGAGACCCCTGGCTCGGGAGGGGTCAAGAGGCAGATGGCCCAGGCCTCCTTAGGGGTAGTGATGACACAGGGAGACGGGTACTTTGGGGGCTCAGCCACCAGGCCTCAATTCTTACCTTCTCTGTTCCCCCCTGTCCTCCACCCTGCATGCAGCCTTGCGCCCACCCTCCCCAGCCAGGTGTCACAGAAGCCAGAGTCCTCCTTCTCATCCCTGCTTTCCTCCACTCAACAACCTTTCCCCCTTGCTTCCTGATCTCCCGCCATGCTCCCATCTTCTGCAAGTCTTTGCCAACAGCCCAGCCCCCCATTCCCCCTAGTTGTTCTGTCTGGTCTGAGCATGTTTCTGTCTGTCTTTGGGCGCCCCCCCCCCCCCCCCCGCCCCCATCCCCTTGGAGGAGGAGGAAGAACGGAGGTGTCCATTCTGGCTGAGAACAGACAGGAAGATGAGAACAGGGCCTAAGAAAGGGTCCAGACTTTACAGACAGACCTGGGTTCTAATCTGGACTCTGTCACCACTGATTGTGTGATCTGGGACAGGTTATTTAACCTGACCGAGCTTTAGTTTCCCTGTCTATAAAATGGGGTTAATTAGAGGTCCTATATGCAAAGCACCTGGCATTAGTAGTTGTGCATTAAGTGATGATTACTGTTAATGCATATAACACCGTGAACTGTCGAGACAACTTCCTGGAAGAGAGGTCTTCTCTGGAACCCTGAAATGAAGGGAAGGACCCCTCTTGATGTCTGGCCTCTGCATCCAAGTGACCCTTCTTTCTGCGATGTCCTCCCTACCCACTCCTGTATTGTGGTTTTGCCTTCTTAGGAGATGCAGGGTTGGGTGGGGTGCCTGCCTCCTGGGAGGGGGTTGGTTGTGGGCTCTGAAGTTGTTCCCCCCACCCCAGGCCCCAGTTCCCCTCTGGCAGGGAGTTGCCAGCCCCCCCGCCCCCCATAAGGATGGCTGGGGCAGGGAGGCAAAGTGCTCTCAAAGCCTGGAGAAGGGCTTAAGCTTTCTGTCCATGGCTGGGAGCTGCCCCGGTTGCCCTCAGAGGGGCTGCGGTTTGGTTCACAGGGAGAGGGTGTCGGTCCAGCAGAGCAGCGAGTGGGAAGTGGGGGGCGAGGTGTGGGTCCTGTGCTGTCAGGAGCATTCCACAACAGGAGTGGGGGTGCAGGGTGGAGATGGCTGGCGCTGGTTTTCTTCCCGAGTTTCGATCAGTGGGGCGGGGTTTAAGGCTGGGCTCTGTTGAGCTAGCAGCTTTTCTCTAGGAAACGAGAAGAGTGAAAAACATGAAGGCTGTTCCCCAATCAGGTCAGGGGCACTGTCCCCTCAGCATGGGGAATTTGTGTCTCTGGTGGCCCCCTCCCCAAGAGCTGTGTGCTTGGGGTGGGGCTGGGGAGCATGGACATTCACACACAGCCTTCGCACACACACATACCCTTACGCACTCACAATATACAACCTGGTACACCCCCTTACATGCTGATGTGCACGAGTATCTTCTATGATGTTCACAGAGCTACATGTGCACGCTCCCACCCTTATACAGGCACGGCTAGCTTCCACAGTCGCGTGTGAACCATATATGCTTCCAGGGCCCCTACACTTTGACTTGTGCACACACATATTTAGTCCTACGTGGTCATCTGATCTCTGCACATTCACACTCATTGTCCTGCATTCAGTTAAAAGCTCCCCACGATGCACTCCCCACATGTCCCCCCCCCCAACATGTCCCCGTTCTCTGTCTCTCTTGCCCCAGGTTGTCCTCAGAGAACATGAGAGCAGGAGGAGTCCCAGGAAAGGCAGCCTTTAGTAGGCCAGGGCCTGGCTGGCGAGTGGGGGCTGAGAAGATAATAATCAAAGCTAATAGTTGATAGACACCACCCTGTGCTTGGTGCTGTTCTGGGCACTACGTGTATCACCTTGTTTGACATACACAGCAACCCTATGAAATAGGAATTATTATTCCCTTATTATAGTTGTGAACATGGAGGCACAGAGAGGTTAGGTCACTTGCCTGAGGCCACAGAGCTAGTCAGTAGTGGAGACAGAACCTGAACCCAGGCAGTCTGACTGATGCTCTTAACCATCAGCCTATAGGTCCTCTCTTCCTGATCCTGACCCTCAGGTCACTCTTGGGCTCTGCCCAAGGTACCCCGAGGACCCCAGGAGCTAGCTTCCGGGGAGTCCGCGTACTGTGTGGGTTTCCCCAGGGCCAGCTGGGACTTCACCACGTCCAGAAAAACACCCAGGAGTCCCTGGTGGTTTACATTCCCATTTGGGGGCCTGTTTGGGGGCTCTCACCTTATAACCCCATCAGGCACCACAGAAGTGGTGGCAGGGAAGGCACTTCAGGGAGGTCCTGATCAGCCCCTACTCCTGTTTCACGAATTGCTGCGGGGCTGGCTTCTGCCTGGCTCCCAGACCCTGTTCTAGCTGTGAGAGCCCCGGCTTCCTGCAGGGGGAGTGAAGAGCAGGAGAAGCCAGGCCTGCTTCTGCTCCTGCCTGGAAGGGAATACCAGGAATGGGTCTGAGCCCTGGAAAATCCTGGAAAGATGTCTGGGACCAGGACTGGATTAGCCTGCCCTGTCCAGTGACTTGCTGGCTGGCCCCCGCGGGAGACAGTGTATGCATGCATGTTCGTGTATGTGCGTACGTGCGTTCAGACGGGGCTCCCAGAGGTTCACGTGTCCTCTGGGAAAGAAATCACACAGTGGACCCGGTGGGTGGAAAGCCCTGAGGATCGCTGCAAAGGAGTACCCAACCATTTACAATACTCTGATCTACATTTATTGATACAGACAGGGTGAAACTGGCCACAAATCCATATGTGTAATCTGATCCCACCTCTGGGAAATACATATTTATATGAATAAGTGGTGCTTTCACTAGAGTAGCATACAGCACTATGCTAGAAACACGCATATACACATATGCATTCAGATATATGCATATATATAACACACAAACTCCATAAGGGCATGGATTTTGATCTGTTTCGTTGGCTGCTTTATCGCTAGATAGTACTATAACAGTACCTGGCACAGAGAAAGTGTCCAATAAATATGGGTTGAAGGAATAATGAAAGATATTTACATGTAGAAAAAGTCTGGAAGGTTAGGCACCAAAATGTTGACAGCGACTACCTCTAGGTTGTAGTTTTTGGAAGAGTTTTATTTTTCCTAACTTTATTTCATTATCTGTCGTTCTAAAATTTTCAGTGATGAACTTGTATCATTTGTATAAAGAAAAGGAAGTGCCACAAGCCTTACAATCTGGAAAGCAACAAGTGTCTGGGCAGGGCAGGAGGGGGTCATGGAGCCAGTCTCCCTTCCTGGAGGACAGCATTCTAAGCTGGGTGGGATTATTTGTTGTATCTGAAACACCTAGCACGGTGCTTGGTGGTGAAAAGTGGCTGGGTAAATGTGATGGGTGGAGGATAGCCTTCATGAGCTTGCTGGGGTGGTGGGAGTGGGTAGGTGACTGGGGGCTTGGGGTCCTCCTCCGTGGGTCTCTATCCTAGACTCACGGCTCTCTATAATGCGGGATGAAATGAGTCCTGGCTTAGTGGGTTCTAGTCCTATCCTTGCTGTGTGCCCTGGGTAGGCTGCTTTCCCTCCCTGAGCCTCAGTTTCTTGTGCTGTAAAACAAGGGTATTGAATAAGATGACCTCTTAGATCTCTCTGCTCTGACATTTTACAACTGGCAGGTATTATATGGGGTATTTTTGTTGTTGGGTCACTCTCTGGTTGTGCGTTATTGTGGTCTTTTATTTTTTTAATGTTTATTTATTTTGAGAGAGAGAGAGAACACAAGCAAGGGAGGGGCAGAGAGAGAATCCCAAGCAGACTCTGTGCTGACAGCGCAGAACTGAATGTGGGCCTGGAACTCACGAACCGTGAGATCATGACCTGAGCCGAAATCAAGAGTTGGACGCTTAACCGCCTGAGCCACCCAGGTGCCCCTGTGGTCTTCTTAACTGGAGTCTACATTCCTCAAGGTCAGGCATATGGTCTGACCCAGTCTGGGTGGCTCACAGCAGGCCCACTGTCAGGCCCCTTGGGCCCTGTCTGTGCTCAGCCTGCTGCTGTCTGCTCTTTCCCAGCCGGGCCAGCCTTGTTCTCCGTGGACCCAACCAAGGGTTCCTGCCCTCATCACTGTCATGACTTAGTGGTTCCATGGATGAGGGGGCCATGATTCTTTGCTTTGGGGGGTGGGCGCGCTGTAGGGCAGAACCTACATCAGTGGGTTTAGGGATTAGATTAGATATTAGAATTTCCAAACCCTCAGGATAGATTGGGAGAGCCCCTTACCCTCCGCTTTCCCCCTTCTCAAACCTGTTTTCATTACCTCCCTCTTCTGGAAAAGCTTCCCAGAGGAAACCTCTATTTTCCCATCCCCCATCCTGACAGCTAACGCTGCTCCTGGTTCTGGTCTTATTTCTTAGGTTTGTGTGTATTTGGGTGTGGGACCACTTCTATCAGAAAGTTTCTTAAACGTTTTTGGACAATGATCCCTAGGAAGAAATTCATTTTATTTATTTTTATTTTATTCTTATTAAAATTTTTTAGATGTTTATTTATTTTTGACAGAGAGAAAGACAGCTCTGTCATGAGTGGGGGAGGGGCAGAGAGAGAGGGAGACACAGAATTTGAAACAGGCTTGGAGTTGTCAGCACAGAGCCCGATGTGGGGCTTGAACTCACAGACCGTGAGATCATGACCTGAGCCAGCATCAGATGCTCAACCGAATGCCAAATGAGCCACCCAGGCGCCCCTATTCTTATTTTTTAAAATGTCTATTTATTTATTTTTGAGAGAGAGAGAAAGAGAGAGACAGAGCAAGCAGGGAAGGGGAATCCCAAGCAGGCTCCGCCCTGTTAGCACAGAGCCCAATGTGGGGCTCGAACTCACAAAGGGTGACATCACGACCTGAGCGGAAACTAAGAGTCGGATGCTTCACCGACTGGGCCACCCAGGCGTCCTGGAAGAAATTCATTTTATATCACAGTTCTGTACACACTTACACACACACGCACACACACACACACACACACACACACACACACAGAACAAAATTTCGCGGTGCCTCACTGTGATGCACGCTGATAGGCTGGTTGAGACCCATTCAATTGATTTCACAACCTCCTGCTGGGTTGTGACTTGCAGTTTTGAAAATACTGTTCTCTCAGACTGAAGTTCCTTGGGGGGCGGGGGCAGAAGATTCAACCCCCATCCCCAATCCCTCCTGTGGTTCGGGTACAGCTCTGCAGATGGCCAGGGGAGGGATGCTGGCTAGGGGGTTGAGCGGGGCGGGGGGTGGGGGGTGGGGGGGGTGGTGGGGGTGAGGGGTGGGGGGTAGCTCATCCGGGTAACCCCCCCCTTCCCCCACTTCCCAGTCCAGGACTTCCGGTGAGGCCTTACCTTACTTTCCCCAGCGCTGTAGGAATCTTGGGAACTTTCCCCTAGAAATTGCCCCATGGGCCTTTCACCCTCTGGGGTGTTAGGAGGCTGACCTTAGCAACACGTCTCACAAATATTTACCACATCAGGAGCACTTGGCTGCTAGCGACAGGGCACCCAACTGGCTGAACCTGATTGGTTCAGAGTGGCGGCGCCTGCGTGCTGAGCCCTGGACGGGCAAGTCTGGACTCCCAGGTTGTCTGGTGTGAACACCTCCCTCTTCCCTCGGTCCGGCCCTGCCCCGTTTCCCTCTCTCAGGCACCACTGGTTTGCTCCCCAATGCCTGGGAGGGTCTCTGTCACCTCCGCTAGTGGCGTGCTGAGCCAGCTTGTGCAAATGCAGGGGAGCTAATTGTGCCCACTTTGTCCCGGCTCTGCAGTCACTGGCCCGAGCGCCATGCCGCGGGCCTCCTGAGAAGACCTGGGTTCGCGTCCTGCCTTGGCGTCTTGCCGTCTTCGAGATCTCAGGCACTTGCTTTTGTGCCTGTAGCGTAAGCAACCATAATGCTCGCTTCTTGGATTCTGGAAACAAGATGAAGGATCTGCCAAGGCCTGGCCCCGGCATAGCGATGGTGCCCAGAGGGTCCTCAACAGGCGTTTGAGGAGTGCCTCATGAAACGTGATCAGGTTTTATGTGTAAAAGGTTATTATTCCAAAGTAGGAGTTGGGGCATTGTCCCTTACTGCCTCTCTCAACCCTGAACTTGGGGACATACATACATTTATTTATTTATTTATTTATTAAAAAAAAATTTTTTTTTGACATTTATTTATTTTTGAGACAGAGACAGAGCATGAACAGGGGAGGGTCAGAGAGAGGGAGACACAGAATCCGAAACAGGCTCCAGGCTCTGAGCTGTCAGCACAGAGCCCGACGCGGGGCTCGAACTCACGGACCATGAGATCATGACCTGAGCCAAAGTCGGCCACTTAACTGACTGAGCCACCCAGGTGCCCCAGGGACATACATTTAAATTCGGAATTCCCAGGCAAAGCTTTGCAAATCCCTGCTCTCCCAGGCCTCTGTCTTGGGATTGCACTCCCTGTGGGTTTTGGGGCCTCATTACCTGGACTTGGAGGGGCTGCGGGGGCTGTAGCTTGGCCCACCCTTGATGCAATAAGCCCATTTTCGGGGTGCCTGGGTGGCTCAGTCGTTTGAGTGTCTGACTTCGGCTCAGGACATGATCTCCTGGTTCGTCGGTTCCAGCCCCATGTCAGGCTCTATGCTGGCAGCTCAGAGCCTGGAGCCTGTTTCAGATTCTGTGTCTCCCTGTCTCTCTGCCCCTTTCCCCCCTCTCAAAAACAAATAAACAAAAAACTAAGCCCATTCTCTGGATGGTGCCACCTTCCTCCATTGCCAGTGAAGTGAGGAGGACTTGGGCCACCTGTCCCAACCCAGAGGGCAGGAGGGTACTGAGGCAGAGAATGCCGGAGTGTGCTCTGCTTGGCCTGGGGCTGAGCAAGGGACTACTTCTTTAATCTCCTCCCTCTCCTTTCCTGCCCCACAGGCCACCAGAGATGTTAATTACAGAACCTGGCCACATCTGAAAAAGTGCTGCCCCCTCCTTGTCCTCACTGGCTTTGGGCAGCTTCGAGCCTTCCAGCTTTTTCTTTTTTTAAAAGTTTTTATTTATTTTGAGAGAGAGGGAGAGAGAGCATGCACATGAGTTGGGGAGGGGCAGGGAGAGAGGGGGAGAGAGAGAATCCCAAGCAGGCTCCTTGCTGTCAGTGCAGAGCCTGATGCAGGGATCTATCCCAGAAACCTGTGAGATCATGACCTGAGCTGAAATCAAGAGCCAGACACTTAACTGATTGAGCCACCCAGGGGCCCTGAGCCTTCCAGCTCTGATGCAGGAAGCAGCTCCAGGTTGAACTGTGTTTCCTATGTAGGCCATTGACACATGGATGAACGCGTGACATTTTAATAGTTCTATTTTATTTAAATATGAATTGGAAAAGTTGGAACTACCACACAAAAGCCATGATTTGAAGGACATTACTGGCTAGGGTCAGAATAAGAAACAAAGTGAATTGATTTAGATTTGATTTAAAGAAAACTATTGGGGCGCCCGGGTGGCTCAGTCGGTTAAGCATCTGACTCTTGATTTCAGCTCAGGTCACGACTGAGCCCCTTGTTGGGCTCTTGGCTGACAGTGTGGGGCCTGCTTGTTATTCTCTCCTCTCTCTCTGCCCCTCCCCATTGACGCTTTCTCTCTTTCAAAACAAATAAAGTTAAAAAAAAAAGAACACTATTAAGTACATGATGGTGAGGATCGCATGTGCAAAGGACTGATGTTCTGGATGTTCTGGGTAAGAATTTGGCATGTATTTCTCAGCCGTGAAGGCCAAACTTCTGTGACTAACAGAGAAGTCATGGGCTGTGCATGGTGGGGGGTGGGGGGGCTGGCTGAAGACAAGTGAGGGACACCTTTCTGTCCAGTCCCCCTCAAACAACAGGACAGTAACCAACCCCTTCATTGTCCTGCAAAAGCCAGGAAAACCAGAACAAGTGCGGGCAGCACAGCCTCGCCTTGACCCCAGGAGAGGATTATCTTCTTCCTGAACATGTCAAGAACACGAACACCTGCTGCTGCTTCTAGAAGATCCCCGGGCCCCCACGGTATCCTGTACATAGTACAGGGGCGCCTCCAACACCTCTGTTGCATTTACTGGTTTTCACATAGATTCCCCACCAGACTGCAAATTCCTCTAAGGCAGGGACTTCTCGGTATTCTTTGTTTCATCGTGTCTAGCACCCGGTAGTGCTTAATGAATGTTGATAATTGATGTGGAGGAATGACCTTTACTTTTGCATCTACTGTGTGATCTCAGGCAAATAGTCCTACCTCTCTGGGCTTCAGCTGGATACGGTGTCCTTCAACACGGATATTTCCAGGTCTCTAAGAGCATCATAGTGTGGTGGCCAAGCACAGAGACTCGAGAGCCCAACTACCTCTGTTCACGTTCTGGCTCTGTAGCATACTAGCTGTGTGGCCTTGAGCAAATTGTTTGTTCTCTTCAGTGCCTCAGTTCCCCTTTCTGTAAGATGGTGATACTAAGAGTCCCTACTTCATGGAGTTGTTAGGATTAAATGCTTCATATACGTAAAATTCTTAGAATGGGGCTTGGCACGCAGGCCCCATTTGGTGTTTTATTGTTGTTTAAAATAGTTCACTGACAATGTTACCTTGATAGTTTTTTAGGTCAGACAAAGGCTTTCTGGGATTCAGTGAGATTTTTTTTTTTTTTATTTAAAGTGGGTCCAGCACAGGGCTTGACCTCATGATCCTGAGATCCAAGACCTGAGCTGAGATCAAGAGTCAGACACTTAACCGACTAAACCACGTAGGTGCCCCAATGAGACATCTGATACATTTTCTGATCTTCTTGTAGAGAGACAGGAAAATGGGGTCAGGGTGAAATGGGTGCAGGGGACGGGGACATACAGGCCTCCAGTTATGGAATGAATGTCACAAGAATGAAAGACACAGCACAGGGAATGGAGTCTATGTTATTGTGATAGTGTTACATGGTGACAGATACCTACACTTGTGGTGAGAACAGCACAATGTGTAGAGTTGTGGAATCACTGTGTTGTACACCCGAAACTGACATTGTATGTCAATTCTACTTCAATTGAAAGAATTGGATGCTGGATTTAAAAAAAAATGGGGTCTGGAGAAAAGTATGACTGGGTAGATTCCCAAATAGCTGAGCATAAGACCCAAAAGCACAGACCCTGGGAGGATGTAAAGGGAGGGCGTCCAGTGGCATGCTACTTGAGTCTGCCCTTGCTTTCCTCCAAGACCAGGACCCTGGGTCAAGGTTCTTCCAAAAGAGGAATTCCCCACACTAATTACGCCAACACACCAACTTACAACCCGGTGCGGCCCCTCTCAGACCACCTCCCATTCTGTATTCATATGTGTATCCTCCGTGGGACTATGTATTCCTTCAGAATGGGGATGGGGCCTTACCCATTTTTCATCTCCTGTATCATGTAGCTCAGTGCTCACCCAAAGTAGGCGTTCAATAAACACACACACACACACACACACACACACACACACACGACCATGTTTCTCAAATGCATTCATGCCCCCCACCTTCAGTGGTTGGTTGGGGATTGACTAATGCTTCAGAGAATTAAGAGTCACAAGGACCTCCAGAGGTTGAAAGATGGAAGGAAATCAATGAAACGAAACTGAACGGGGATCCATTCATTCATAAGGTATTTATTAAGTGCCTCCTGTATGCCAGGCACCATTCTTTTTTTTTTTTAAGCTTATTTTTGTTTATTTTGGGAGAGAGACAGAGAATGGGTGGGGGAGGGGCAGAGAGAAAGGTAGAATAAGAATCCCAAGCAGGCTCCGGGCTGTCAGCGCAGAGTCTGATGTGGAGCTTAAACTCACAAACCATGAGATCATGACCTGAGCTGAAATCAAGAGTCAGATGCTTAACTGCCTGAGCCACCCAGGCGCCCCTGCCAGGTGCCATTCTAAGTGCAGATGATACATAAATGAACAAAGGGGCCAAATGCCTGCCCATGAGGCTCACAGTCTGCTGTGGGAAGGCAGGTGAGCAAAATGAATAAGTAAAGTACATGGAATGTTAGGAAGTGCCAGGAGCTAAGTGGAAAGAAAGAAAGCAGAGAAATGGATAAAAAGTGTCAGAGGAGGGATGGACCCAGGGTTGCGATTTTGGTTTTAAGGCAGCAGAGAAGGTGACTTTTAGGCATGGGTATCGGCGGAGGAGCATTCCAGGAAGAAGGAACAGCAAATGCAAAGGCTCTGAGGCATGAGTGTTCCTGGCATGCTCAAGAATAAATCAGGGGATCAGCTAGGTTAGGCCTGTCTCATGCCGTATACTTTTCTTTCCTTATTGTAATTGCAATGAAATACTTGTCCAATTACCTGTTCACTGTGTGTGTCTCCACGAGACTCTAGGCTTTCTTGGTGTGGGGGCTGGGCTTTTCCCTTTGCTGAATTCTTAACCTTCAGAACAGGCTCCCACACGCAGTCGGTGCTCAATCACATTTTGTTGATACAAAATTGAATAAATGTGAGTAACGAATGGCATTTGGGTCAAGAAATTGCGCAGGCAGCACAGGCTTGAGCCAAAGAGGTTGGGGAATTCTAGTGAGCTTAGGGCCCCATGGAGTTTCAAGAAGCGGTGCCAGCCTGGCACTTTCCTGAAGGTGGGCCCAAGTGGTCAGGGGCTACAGAGCAGGAGGTGTGGCTGAGGAGGGTTAACCGGGAGCAGGGAGCCTGAGGACAGCCGTAACCGTGACCATAATTGTGACCCATCAGAGCCTTCACACTCCCTGGTTTGGTGTGAAGTCTGTGATTCGAGCTGTTTGTCCTTCGGCTGCTGCATGAATTGAGACCTCTCTGTGCACCTTTGTGTACAGGAGCAGATCGCTCAGGCCGTGAGGGCCTCGCATTCAAATCTCCAAACTGCGTCAGCATTCTCTCCATCACTGAATGATTGTTTATTTATTTATTTATTTCAAAAATTTTTTTTTAATGTTTATTTATTTTTGAGAGAGAGAGAGAGAGACAGAGTACGAGTCGGGAGGGGCAGAGAGAGAGTGAGACACAGAATCCGGAGCAGGCTCCAGGCTCCGAGCTGTCAGCACAGAGGCCCACGCGGGGCTCAAACCCGCCAACTGCAAGATCATGACCTGAGCTGAAGTCGGATGCTCAACCGACTGAGCCACCCAGGCGCCCCTACTTATTTATTTATTTATTTATTTATTTATTTATTTTTGATTTCTTGATTTTGATTTTATTTTTTTAAAATTGTTTTTAATGTTTATTTAATTTTGAGAGAGAGAGAGAGAGAGAGACTGAGTGTGAGTGGGGGAGAGGCAGAGAGAGACATAGAATCCAAAGCAGGCTCCAGGCTCTGAGCTGTCAGCACAGAGCCTGATGTGGGGCTCGAACTCACAGACCATGAGCTCATGACTTGAGCTGAAGTCGGGTGCTTAACCGACTGAGCCACCCAGGAGCCCCTTATTATTATTTTTAATGGAAGGAAACAGCAGCATTTGAGAACCGGGGCGATTCAAGAAGGTCCTTGGGTGTGACAGTCACGGATAAGGACTCATGTCTTAAAACAAATACTTATTGGTGCCTAGCATATGCCAGACCCTGAGCTGGATAGAGTGGTGGACAAGTTATGACCAAGGGCTTAGAGGGTTGCTCCATGGGACGGTGGCCTGAGCTGAGTGGTGGTCCTGGCTCCAGCCTGATCAGCTGTGTGGGTGGCCTTGAGCAAAAGTCACTCAGATCACGGAGTGATGGGTCAAAGCAGGCTTAGAGGTCATCTGGTGCCATCTCTTAGGTTACCCAAGGGTGCCCTACACCCTATGGGGCCTGAGTCTTTAAGTGTAAAATGGGGGCATTGGTCAGATGCCCTTGAAGTTCACTCTGGCTTTACTATTCTATAACATTACAAATATGAGGAAGTTCTAGGGAGGTGGATTTGGTGCCATCCCACCGTGATCTCTGTCCTCCACCCTTAATACCAGGGGGAGGGGTGGTAGAGTCCAGTTCACAGAGATGTTTCTCAAACACATTCACGGAGCCTGGAAGGCAGGCATCTGGCTTTCCTTGTTGCTGCAAGGCGGTCCCCAGGGGGGAGGGTTTGGAGGTGAGTCCTCAGTGGGATTCAGCCCATTTCCCGGATTCTCTTTCTAGACCCCAGAGTTGCTCCCCGCTGCCTCCCTCTCCATGGCACACTCGGATTTCCTGCTGGGATCTTTTCGCTCTTCTTCTCTTCCTCACCTGGCCCCTTAGTGCTTTGATCTCCTTTGTTCTCCCCACCGAAGGCCCCACTACTTCTTCCCCTTGAGGTCATCTGTGGTTCAGCTTCATTCAGGGGTGTGCCAAGTGGGGCGAGAAGAAGGAGGAAGGGGCTTCTAATCCTCTGGAGGGAGGGGAGACTTGCTCACTGTTGTCTGGCCTGCGGGTAGGGCAGCCACAGGATGGTTCACATTGCTAGGACTGACTTCCTCATAGCATGTCCCTTGAGTGTCCATTATGCCGAGTCCCTGCTTATTCTTGCTTTGAGTTGCATTATCAAAGGCACAGTATCCTAGTATCAGGGGCCATCCGGCTCTAGGAGCAGGTGGGGGGTGAGGAGGAAGAAATTGCCCTCCCACCATATAAAGATGGAACTTCAGAAATTTCTAAAAATCCGAGCTGTCCAATGCTGCTCACCAGCAGTGGAGGAGCTTCAGGGAGCTTCAGTGGTGGTGGCTGGATGCCCCCTACCAGGTGTCCTGGACCTGGTGGGAGGCTCACGGAATACCAGAGGGCAGACACAGAATCTATCCTGGGGGGAGCCCTGGACTCCCGTGTCTGCTCCCAGTACCCCAAGGGAGTATTTTTCTTTTTCTTCTTATTTTTTTATTTTTTATTAAAAAAAATTTTTTTTAACGTTTATTTATTTTTGAGACAGAGAGAGGCAGAGCATGAACGGGTGAGGGGCTGAGAGAGAGGGAGACACAGAATCGGAAGCAGGCTCCAGGCTCCGAGCTGTCAGCCCAGAGCGGTCAGCCCAGAGCCCGACGCAGGGCTCGAACTCACGGACCGTGAGATCATGACCTGAGCCGAAGTCGGACGCTTAACCGACTGAGCCACCCAGGCACCCCTCTTCTTATTTTTTTAATGTGAAATTTATTGTCAAATTGGTTTCCATACAACACCCAGTGCTCATCCCAACAGGTGCCCTCCTCAATGCCCATCACCCACTTTCCCCGGGAGTATTTTTCTAAATGCATATTTTACTTCAGAGCCCAGGTGCCTCTGATCTGTAAGCTGATACACTCAGTGTGTGACCCAAGTGGATGGGCCTGGGCTGCGTGCCTGTGGAAGGAGCGGGGACACAGGCTGGGCTTGGAAATGCGCCACTTGCCCAGATCCTGGATGGAGATGCCTGGTTGGAGTGGGGTGGCGCCTCATGGATGATTGCTGGGTTGAGCAAGAGGAGGGACTTGGACACCCTGTTTTTCGGTTTCATTTCCAAATCCTGGAGCGTCTTTCAGCCAACGATGACAATAACACCTCTATTAACCTCGTAGTTTCTCCTACTGCCACCAAGCGCCTTCCTTCTCCAATTATTGTAGGTAGATTCTCCCTCGAGAAGCTTCACTCTCTTCTGTCCAGTGTCTCCTGGGCACTCAGATGCTCCATCTGAACCCCGTCTCTCCTTTCCCACCCCCCCCATCTCCTTCTCTGGGAAGCCTTCCTTGAATGACCCACAGTGACTGCTTGGGGCCATCGCTCCCACCCCCAGCCCTGGGGTCCAGGTCTCGGGCTGCTTCCTTGTCTTTGGGACAGGCCCAGCTCTCCTGCTGGTCTGGGAGCTCCGAGGGCAGGGTCCGGGCCTCCTTCTCCCTTGGGCTCTTCACGTGTTGGGCCCCTGTTCTCCAGCCGTGTCGGAATAGGTCAGCTGGAGCCAGTGACAGATACAGTCAGGCCAAGAACATCTTGCTCCCCAAGGCCCAGCCCAGGCATGGGAGGGGATAAAAGTCTCGTGCTGGGGCCTCGGGGCAGGAACTCACACACTTCGATTATTGTCCGTCTGTCTGCCTGCAGCTGTGTGACCTTCCGTCTCTACCATGTCTCACCCCTCCTGCCAGGCCCAGAGGGGCTTCAGTGCTCGCTCGGCCTGCTCTCCTCACTCTGGGGGCTGTGGCAGAGGCAGCTTCAGTAGCAGGAGCTTCGGTTCTTTTGGGGGGCGCAGGGGGGGCTTTCGTGGGAGGGCCTGGGCATCAGGGGGAAGGCTAGGGGTGTGGCTTGGGGAGGGCCGCTGTGGGCCTGGGCTTTCCCTGTGCCCTCCGGGGGGCATCCGGGAAGTGACCATCGACCACAGTCTGCTGACCCCCTTGAAGATTGAGATTGACTCCCAGTTCCAGGCGGTGCGGACTCAGGAGACCCAAGCGATCAGGACCCTCAACAACCAGTTTGCTTCCTTCATTGACAAGGTGAGGGTCAACTCGGCTAAGCCCCTCTTTCTGGGCCTCCCTTGGAGGAACTGTCCTCCGTGGATTTGGGAATGGAGAAGTTTCCTTGGCTACCAGTTTTCTAATCACTTCTGCAGTGAGGAAGTCCTTCCAGTGGTTTAACTGCAGTCCTGATTAGGCTGAGGCCCTGCTGTTCTATGGTTGGGGCACAGGGACAGAGAACAGTTGTTCAGCAGTGGGAAGCCCCTCCCCTGTTAGCCATCGTGATCATTTTGATGTGCTCAGAGCCTCATGCGAGGGCGTGAGGCTGCCCCTGCCCAGGCTGGATTTGGGAGGTAGGGGAAAGGTGGGCTAAGTGGTGGTGGGGGGTTCCTGGGGCTTGACTTTCCAGAGCCTGTGGCCAGGGAGTCCTACCGGAGCCTCAGGGACCCTCTGTTTGTGCTGCAGGTGCGGTTCCTGGAGCAGCAGAACAAGGTCCTGGAGACTAAGTGGCACTTGCTACAGCAGCAGGGGGTAAGCGACAGTCCCCAGGGCCTGGAGTCTTTCTTCGAGGCCTATGTGGCCCAGCTCAAGAGGTGGCTGGAGCAGCTCCAGAGAGAACGAGGGGCCCTGGATGCCGAGCTGAAGTTTTGCCAGGACCAGGAGGAGGAGTATAAGGCCAAGTAGGCAAACCCCAGTGCCCCCGGGGGCCCGGGTGGGGTCCAGGAGGATTTGGATCGGGGCTGTTGGTTGGAGGGTCTCCCACATGCTGAGCTCCCAGAGACACATAGGTGGCCTCCCTTCTGTATCCCAAGCCCTCTGATTCTCAGGGTGCCCCGCTGTCACAGGTAAGGAGGCCCCACAGTGCCTGATGCCCAGGTCTAGAGAGCCTCAGTTCCAATAGATCCAGCTACAAGGGCCACGTGTCCGGTCAGGGGCCTGGGAGGGGCCTGTTTAAACAATGCCGCAGTGGGTTTTTCCTCGATAAATCCTGTTGAGCAAGCTGTGGGCTAAAATGACTCAGATGTTCTCTGGTCTCGGTAGTGGAAGGGAATCCATTTAGGGGGACCATCCCCAGGCTTGTGGCATGATTCACAGCTGGGCTGTGTTTCTGGGCTCCCCACCTAGGTCACCTGGTGGTGTGGAGAGAGCCCTGGACTAACCAGAGGCTTGGGTTTGGCGACTGTGAGCAAGGGGTAGCTGTGTGGCCTTTTACCTTTGCCGGCCTCAGTTCCTTACCTGTAGGTTGGGAACATGTCACCTGCCCTTCTCATCTCCCAGAGCCATTGGGAGGATGGCTTGTGAGGCGGGGTGGGTCCTGCAAAGAGCCCAGGATGGGACCGGGAGAGCTGGTCTTAGATCTGCTCGCGCCACCTAATTATCTACGACTTGGGCAAAGTCACGTGATCTCCCTGACACAATCCAAAATGTCCCCTTCACATGACGATTGTGAGTAGTGAGGAGAGGTGTGGGAATGTGCCTTATAGACGTGAAGGAAAGTGGCCTCATGTGGTCAGGTGGACACGGGCTGAAAGAGTGGAGAGGGTCATAGCCAGATTGTGACAATGACCTCCTGATAGGGAAGGTAGGGGAGCTGGCTGGTTATGTGTCCTGCTTGGAAGCATCTAAAGGCAAGAGGGGCCTTTTCTGGGAGGTTGTGCTTGGAGGAGGGGCATGGGTTCTGATCTCACCACCTCAGGCATCGTCCTTCTGTACGTATTTGACAGGTATGAGCAGGAGGCCTACAGGCACGCCACACTTGAGAATGACTTTGTGGTCCTAAAAAAGGTGAGGGGGGGGGTGTCCAGCTGCTTCCTGCGGATCCTGAGCACCCACCATGCACCTTTAAAGCCCAATTCAGGGCTGGGACGGCAGGGGGTGGGAATCCTAATGCAGCACATGATCTCATGCAGCCTGTAGGGGGCCCCAGGGAAATGAGACATCTATGTAGACAGAGGGACCCCAGGACAAGATCGGATGGAAGGACTGCATGATGAGCTCTGGGTGTCACTGTGGGAGAGGGTGGGGAGGGAGTGGAAGAAGCAGAACTGGTTGAGAGTAATCCGGGAAGGCTTCCTGAAGGCAGTGTGGGTCAGTGTCAGGCAAAAGGGAGAACAGGGTGGGGCGGGGTTGGAGGAGGAAGGAGTGGGTCTGCGGGGAGAGCTGTGGATGAGTATTGGGCAGTGTGTGACCAGAATTCCTGAGCCAGAGTGGGACCCACAAGCAGGAAGTGGGAGTACATGGCTTCTGTCTTCTTGTCCCCAGGATGCGGATGGGGTTTTCCTGAGCAGGATGGAGCTAGAAGGCACACTGGAGTCTCTGCAAGGGTACTTCTGCTTCTTGAGGCATCTGTACGAAGAAGTGAGGATCCACCAATGCAGGGTGGTGGTCTGCTGAGGGCAGGTGGGAGTGAGGGGAGGGGATGGGGCCCGCAGGCTCCCTGGCCACAGTGGGAGTGGCCAGGAGGCGAAGCCTGGTTAGGGTGACTTGGATCCAGTCATGCAGACATTTGACAAGCAAATACTGAGAATGTACTGTGTGGATTGCTAGGTCCTAGAGATGCACTAGTCAATAACCAGACACAAATCAACGCCTGCTTTCTGTTGGGAGATAGGCAATAAACAATAGACCTACTAAAGAAGTAAATTGTAGAGTATGTTAGAACGTGATCAGTGCTATGACCAACAGGAAAAATCAGAGCAGGGAAAGGGGGCTTAGGAAGGTGGGGAGGGGGTAAGGCAGGTGGCAATTTCAGATAGGGTAATTTTTTTTTTTTACGTTTACTTTTTTTGGTAGACCGAGAGAGACAGAGCACAGGTGGGGGAGGGGCAGGGAGAGAGGGAGACACAGAATCTGAAACAGGCTCCAGGCTCTGAGCTGTTAGCACAGAGCCTGATGCAGGGCTCAAACTCACAAACCACGAGATCATGACCTGAGCCGAAGTCGGACGCTTACCCGACTGAGCCACCCAGGCACCCTGAGGGGCCTTATTTGGAAGACAAAGTTTGAGAGAAGATTAGAAGGCTGGTGGGGAAGTTAACCAGGCAGGTGGAACCGGGGAATTGCAGGTGGAGCACAGGGCCCCCAGTGGAGCACTGGTACCTTTGTGGAAATGAAGAGGCTGTGGGGGTTGGAGCAGAAGGAGTGAGAGGGAGGCAGGTGTGATAAGAAGTCAGGGCAGTGATGGGGACCAGGCGATTTCGAGCTTGCAGGACATTTACCTTTAATGTCCACGCTGCAAGAGTCATCAGACATCACCTCCTACAACCCTCCTTTTCAGGAGAGGAGACAACAGAGGGCATGCTCAGCACCACCCAGGGGAATGAGGGCTGCCCCCTGACGGAGTGTGGGCAGAAGTCAGCCATCCTGACAACCTGCCCAGGACTCCAAGGGGGAAAGGGAGCAGGGGCAGGTGGACACTGAGTCAGTCTTCCCTGCAGGAGCTGAACCAGCTCCAGACCCAGGCCAGCGACACGTCCGTGGTGCTGTCCATGGACAACAACCGCTGCTTGGACTTCAGTGACATCATCGCTGAGGTCCGTGCCCGGTACGAGGAGATTGCCCGGAACAGCAAAGCCGAGGCCGAGATGCTGTACCAGACCAAGGTGCCAGGGCCAGGGGGCAGCACCGGGCTGGAAAGGGCTGTGTCTCCATGCCCATGCCCCAGGGTGGTCGTCCCCCTCGGTCCCCTTGGGGCAGTTCTGATAACCTCCCTGGGGCTCCAGGGCTGGGTGGGCATGGCCACTTCCCCTCTCCAGGAGGGGGACAGTGAGGGAAACCAGGGGACACCAGCCCAGACTGGCGTGGGCTCATCCCACCGTGTCCTGCCTTCAGCGTTTCACCTGCATTCCGAGTGAGGATGCGAGGAGGCGAAGAATTGGGGACACGATGTTTCTCATGGTCTTGGGGTCAAAGGTGAAGGTCCTCTCAACTAATGGTGTCACCTCTGTCCCCCTCAGTACCAGGAGCTTCAGGCATCTGCCCAGCTTCACGGGGATAGCATGAAGGAAACCAAAGTCCAGATTTCTCAGTTGCAGCAGGCGAGTCAGAGGCTGCAAAGTCAGATTGAGAACCTCAAGAAGCAGGTAAGGCTCCCAGAGCTCCCCAGGCCCTCCCGGTACTCTCTTGGTGCCAGGGTCACTGCTAGGTTTGTGTCCAGGTTTGAGTACTGGCTGAAGCTTTGGATAATTTGGGTGGAGAGAACCTCAAGCCCCATTTCGGAGGATTTTGACCTCCCTCTGAATTCAAGCCTGTGTGTGTTTTGCACTGAACAACTCCAGGGGGTGCTGCTCACGCTGCCTTTCATGGCCAGGTGTACGTTTGGCTTTTGGCTCCTTGGGGGAGAGTGTTAATCTATCTGTTTTCTAGTCTTTTCGTTTGAGTCTTACTCCTCAAGCCCAGCGGAGACTCTAAGGCTAGGTGCTGACTTTCTGGGTCCCGCATTGGGGAGTGTGAAAGCCAGGAACGCAGGGGGCAGGTGAGATGGGCAGTGGAATGGGGGTGCATGGGGGGGGCGAGCCCTCCGTAGGCAGATGCTTTAGATGCTTTGTGTGGGTTGGAGGTGATGCTGTAGGTGCCTGGTGTGGGCTGGCAGGGAGAGAGGGAGAGGGCAGCAAGGAGAGAGACATGGTTTCCTGCTAGTCCCGGAGACCTCACTTCTAGACGTGAAGGATTACAGACTCTTCAGCAATCAGTATCTTTGCACCCACTTTTCCCAAACCCGAAGAATCGGTTTTGGGATCGGCAGAGGGTTGAGAGCCGAGACGACAGATCAGGCGGGCTCCTCACGCACTTCAGCTTGGCAAGCAGGGCACGTGTGACCCGTCCACTCCCCGGTGGGGCCCCCCTGGGAAAGCCCTTGGAGCTCAGGCCATTCAAAGCCCAGACACAGTCTCCACCCATCCTCACCTGCTCTCCTGTGGGATGTGATTCAGGACCTGAGATGAAGGTGACCAGGTCCTATCGTTCAATTTGCTGCCAGTGTTTTGTCCATAGATTTGAATTCCTTGCTTGCGAATGCCTCGGCAATGTCTGTTAAAATGCAGATCCCTGGGCCTCTGTCAGACTGAGGGAATCAGTATCTAAGGGCAGAGCCCAGATACTTTCTAAGCTCAGTTCGTTCACCAGGGTGACTGAGGGTGCGGAGCCTCAGCCCAGCAGCCAGTACTTAGGAGTGCTACTCTGTCCCCACATCTGGGACCCACAGCTTCTGCCACACAGCAAGGTGCCTGTCCTGTGAGAATCCCTCTTGGGAATTCTTCTCGCCTGGCCCCATTTTCCTGCACACACATGGTGGACTGGATATCCTTGTGCCAGACCTAGGGCAGAGCCCCGCGGTCTAGGACCAGACATCAGCTGTCCGGGGTTAGGGTCCCAGTTCTGCCCCTCACCACTTTTCTGAACCTCAGTTTTTTCATCTGTAGGATAGAGATGATATTTCCCAACAACAAGGTGCGTGTGAATAGAATACAAAAGAAAAGAAAAGAATAGAAAAACATAGAATAGAATAGAATAGAATAGAATAGAATAGAATAGAATGGAATGAGACTACACTGGGACTAGAATAATGAGAGCCTTTAGGGAATGCCTTCTTTCCTGACCCAAACAGGAAGGTAAACCCACTGGATGGCAGATTAGATAGAGAAGTTGTTCCCCTTCTGGGAGTTTTCTATCAGATCAGAGAGGTAAGCACAGAGAGTGTATTTCTCAAACCCCAAACTGAGGCACATGGTTTGATATATAGTAAAACCTTGGCTTGCAAGTAACTTGTTCTGCGAGCGTTCCGCAAGGTGAGCAAACATTTCTAATATGTTTTAACTTGACAAACGAGCGATGTCTGGCAATACGAGTAGTATGTGACACTGAACGTCACATGATCACAACTGAGCCAATGGTTCTTGAAATTCACTTTGATATAGGAGTGCTTTGGATTACAAGCATGGTTCCGGAATGAATTACACTCCCATACCAAGGTTTTACTGTACTTTGATAACAGGACAAAGTGTTTGAAATGGGGCTGTTCTCAAACCATCAAGGATGGTGGTCACCCTCAAGATGAGACTTGTAGATACTGCTCCATACAGGACAGGAAGGGCATTAAGTGCCTGGGTAGAGCTACAGTGCCTCGGGTAAGGAGCTAAGGGGCAGGAGTGGGAAGAAGTAGGGGAAGATCATCGGAGGAGGTGAGACAGGAAGCAGATGAGTTTACTGTGGCTGCCGTAACAAAGTACCACCAACTTGGAGGCTTGAAAACACCAGACCGTGTATTCTCTCAGTTCTGGAGACTAGAGGCATGCCATCGGGTGTTAGCAGGTGCGCTCCCTCTGAAGGAGCTCGGCAGGGGAATCCTTCCTCGCCTTTTCCTAGCCTCTGGTGGCCCTGGGACTCCTGGGCATTCCTTGTCTTACGGTTGCATCACTCCAGTCCCTGCTTCCGTTGTCACATGGCGTCATCTCTCTGTGCTTGTCTCCGTGTTCTCTTGTCTTTTTTTAGGGACACAACTCATTGGATTTAGGGCTCATCTTGCATGCAGGATGCTATCATCTTGTGGTCCTTAATGCATTACGTTTGCAAAGACCCTCTTTCCAAATAAGACCACAGTCTGAAGTTCTGGGTGGACATGACATTTTTTGGGGACACTATTCGACCCACTCGGGGAGTTAAGGAAGCAGAAGAGGCAATGCGCTCCCTTAGGATGAGAGCAACGGGGAAGTGGGGGTGACCATGGATACTTTGAGCGCTTGAGATTGTGGTCTACCCTGGGCTTTAAGCTCCATCCACAGCAGGTGACTTGGGAGGCTGTATTGGGCTTGCAGCCACTTTCTCCCTCATTTCTACACCCATCCCAGAATGCCGACCTGCAGGCCACCATCGCTGATGCTGAGCAGCGTGGGGACCTGGCCCTGAAGGACGCCCAGGCCAAGCTGGACGAGCTGGAGGCTGCTCTGAGAGCGGCCAAGCAGGACCTCGCCCGGATGCTGCGGGAGTACCAGGAGCTCATGGGCATGAAGCTGGCCCTTGATGTGGAGATCGCCACCTACCGCAGGCTCCTGGAGGCCGAGGAGTGCAGGTGGGGGGCCTGGGAACTCAGCCGAGGGGGCAGAGGGGGATGGACTGCCACTGCAATGCTCTCCTTGCTGAGGGGGATTCTGAGATTTCCTGGCACTCTGAGCCACTAAGGGCAACCTATTCTGCTGGGGAGCGGGGAGGCAGGGATTTAAAACCAGGACTGTGGGTTTCATCTGCTGATTGGGTATGTGAGCTGCTCCAAGAAGCTAAAAAGCATGAGGGAATGCATTCTTTGCAGCCCTTCTTAGCATTTCCTTCTCTTGTCCTTTCTCCATCAGGATGTCTGGGGAATGCACCAGCCAGGTCACTGTCTGTGAGTATCAGGGGACTTGGGGAGAGGGGTCCCCGTGGGGAGCTGAGGACCCTGACGTGACTCTGGCGCATTTCTTGGCAGCTGTAGGGGGAGGCAGCACCATCGTATCTGGAGGAGCTGGTGGTGACCTGGGGGGCGCTTGTGGACTCAGAGTTGGGAAAGGCAGCTTTGGGTCTGGCTGCTCCAGCATCGTGACCGGAGGCTCCAGCGTCACCCTGGGCTCTGGGCAGGGCCCGGTTTGGGGCCCCTGCTCTGTGTCCGGCTCCGGCTTCAGCTCTGGCTCCAGCTCCGGCGGCCACACCATCCTGAAGAAGACGGTGGAGTCAAGTCTGAAGACGTCTGTCACATACTGAGTGACCTGGCAGCCGCTTGCTCCCCTTGCCTTCCAGAACCTTCTAAGCCCAGTTCCCACCTCCACTGCCCTTCCTGGCCAGCTCTGTGTCCCTTGCCCACAGCCTGAGCCAGCTCACAGGGGACTCTGCACAAATCAATAAAATCATGCCTGCCCGCTGTTCCGAGTGTTTGCCCAGTCTCCCTTACTCTGCATACTGACCCACATCTCCTTTGCCTGCTGTTCACCCCAGGCCAAGTCCACAGCACCCTGTCCTCTAGCCAGCCAGCCTCATCCTCTCCTCCTCGCAGCCCTCAGGAGGAGCTGGGAAACCCCTGATGGGCTTGGCCAGCCAAATATTGTCCTTTGTGGGGAGGGGAGAGGCCTGAGGACCACTGACCAGAGCCTGCGGGCTGGAATCACGGGCCAACCTGCCTACTCCTCTTCCCCTGTCTCTGGACCGTTTCTCTAGCTCTTCTGTGACATGAAGCAGCACCCACTTCTCCCTGAGGGGGCGTCTTCCCTTCTCTCTCTCTCCTCTCCCACTCTTTCCCTCTCACAAATTCTACTGAGTGTAAACCATACTCGAGGCACTGTGCCAGGACTGGGCTATGCTGGCAGGCTGGATCAATCCCAGCCTGCCCTCCTAATGGGTTCAGTCTCTCTCTCTCTCTTTGAGTAAATTCTATGCCCAATGTGGGGCTCAAACTCATGACCCCAAGATCAAGAGTCACATGCTCCATAGATGGAGCCAGCCAGGCGCCCCCGGGGTTCAGCATCTTCCCCGTCCCCTTCAGTTTCTGGGTTCTCCAACATAACCCCTCCTACCCATGAGAGCCAGATCGTCCTTCCAGAGGCCTTGGTTACCAGGGCCAGAGGCCAGCCTCCTGTAGCTAATTCAGACAGCCTCTGTTGGGGGATGGGGGTTTCTGGTGAAGTTCCCTCTGTGTCCTGCCCCTTTGTACAGTCTCCTCCAGGGACACGCTGGCTCCAGCTCCATCCGAGGTAGCAAGCTGGGTCCTGTTGCCTCAGCCCCACCTCATCTCTGAGCTTTAACCTGGCCCTTCTTCTGGAAAGCAGTGCCCCCAGGAGATTAACAATTCAGCAGCGATGCTAAGCACTAGCTTTAAACAGGTGATCCAAGGGCATTTAGAGGGGAGGCTGAAGGGCAGAGATGAAGGTGCCCTGTGGCGGTGTGCAGTCTCTCTGCCACTCCCTCTGGCAATTCAGCTCGGCCCCCAGGCTTGCACCTCACCCAGTAAAACAGAAGCAGGCCTGCTGCCCAGCCCACGCTCTCCGCAGAAGGCAACCTGGGAAATATCGATCACTGTTTGGGAATATCCAACGGGCATCCCACCCCTCATCCCAATCAGCTCATTGGGGGGCTCCCTCCAGCCCTCTGCTCTGCTCCCTAGGATGTCCTTCATTCCCTCCATCTCTGCTGATGTTTCAGTATCTCTTCTCGCTTGTTCCCTGGTAAATTGGCTGTACTCCTGACTGAACACAGCCCCTCATCCCTGTTCTTCCTTCTTCCCATGTCTGCACCGGATTTTTCTCCTCCTGGAAACCTTCTCTAATTCCCTCGGTCTGAATGCGCCAGACCCTTTCTGTCCCCGGCCCAGCCTGGCTGTACCCGTAGCTATCCTTGGCTCTGTCTCTGTCTGGTTCTTGCCTGGGACCCAGGTTTTTCCATTAGCCTGGGACCCGTGGGCAAGTTCTTCTCCTGCACCCAGGATGGGGACCAGCTGCTCGGCTTGTGCAGGGGGGCTCTGGTGGGCACTTGGGACTGAAACTCAGCCCGTCCCCTTACCTCTTGACTCTCATCCCACCACTGGGCCTGTCTGAACATGAGACTGGAAAAGTCTTCTTCCCTCTTCAGTGGGAAGCTCTGCAGGAGGCCAGGTGTGTGGGCATCAGGGCCAGGTGCTAAGAGGGTGGGGAGGGTCACCTTCTCCACCCGGGCCCCTACCCCAGCAGCCCGTCGGCTCCTGCACGGCTCCTCTTGTCTCCTCCCTCCCCATGTGGCTAACACCAAACTCCATGGTCTTGGCCACAGGAAGTCAGGCCATTCCCCACCCCCACCCCCCCATCCCAGTTTTAAGGGGAGGTCAGCCCTTTTCTCAGACCTGTGGATCTCTCCATCAAAAATGTCTGAGAAGGAAGCTTTTGAGCCTTCTTTAAGGGAGACAGGGGTTGGGGGTACACGGCTCAGGAGCCAGGATTCCTGGGCTTGCGTCCCAGCTCTGCCACTTACTAGTGGTGTGACTTTGACCAAGCTGTGGAACCTCTCCAGTTTCCTCATCCGTGGAAAGAGATTAATAACAGTGCTTACCTCACAGGGCTGGTGGAGGGGCCTGCCATTTGTCGTCCCAGCAGGAAACGAAATTCACCCGAAAGGTCGGCTAAATGGACTTTAATGAAAGGGGTACCTATGGAGGTGTGGGCGTGGCTAAGGACACAGAAAGGATGGAGGGGCCAGAGGCTGGGAGCAGTGGGAAGCCACTGCCATCCCCAGAGGTAGCGAGGCTAGTGGTTTGTCCAGGACTGAGCCTTTTTCCAAGACGTGGGGCTTTCAGTGCTAAATAAGGACAATCCTGGAAGAACCAGGGTGAGGAGGCCACCCAGTGTAGAGCCGAACGACAGGAGGAAGGAGTGACAGATGAGACAAGAGCAGGGACTTTTGGGGGGATCACTTGGAAGAAGCCGTAATCATGGAAGAGGCTGGGGAGAAATACCAGTCCTCCCTTCCTCTCCCAGATCTCCTACTGATCCCCCCCTCCTGCCCCCCATCCCCTCTGCCTTGGCCAACCCACCTGGAAGTGGGAGAGCAAGGGAGCAACCTACAAGGGTCTAGAAGGTAGATGACTGATCTGGGGCAGGAAGGAGGTGGACGGAGCCTACCCATCATGGACGTGAGATGTGTTACTGCACTGATGTGTCTGCCACGTAGGAAGTGCTCAGTAAATGCTGATTATAAGAACCATTGCTGTTAGTTTAGAAAGTCCTATCCCTGTATGAGGGCTCCCAAGGGCAGCAAGTGTTTTCTTTACCCCGTACCTTTCCTTTTTTTTTTTTCTTTTTAAAGTTTGTTTATTTATTTTGAGGGGCATCTGGGTAGCTCAGTCAGTTAAGTGTCCGACTTCGTTTCAGGTCATGATCTCGCGGTCCGTGGGTTCCAGTTCCGCATTGGGCCCTGTGCTGACAGCTCAGAGCCTGGAGCCTGCTTCGGATTCTGTGTCTCCTTCCTTGTCTGCCCCTCCCCGGCTCACGCTGTCTCTCTCTCTTTCTCTCAGAAATAAACATTAAAAAATTTTTTTTAAAAAGTTTATTTAGGGGCGCCTGGGTGGCTCAGTCGGTTAAGCCGCTGACTTCGGCTCAGGTCATGATCTCGCGGTCCGTGAGTTCGAGCCCCGCGTCGGGCTCTGTGCTGACAGCTCAGAGCCTGGAGCCTGTTTCAGATTCTGTGTCTCCCTCTCTCTCTGACCCTCCCCCGTTCATGCTCTATCTCTCTCTGTCTCAAAAATTAAATAAACGTTAAAAAAAAATTAAAAAAAAAGTTTATTTATTTTGAGGGGGGAGGGGATGAGAGAAGGAGAGAGAGAATCTGAAGAAGGTTCCCCACTATCAGCCCAGAGCCCAGCCCCACGAACCATGAGATCATGACCTGAGCCAAAATCAAGAGTCAGACACTTAATGGACTGAGCCACGCAGGTGCCTGGCACCCGTATCTTTCCTACTGCTCTGTCCCCAGCCTGGCCTATGTTGGGTGCTCAGCTGACACCATCAGCCATCTTACCTTGTCCCTCCTGCAGCAGCCTGCCATACCCTCTGCTCTTGTGTCCTGCCACAGTGGGGGGACCCCAGGCAGGTGACAGTCTGCAGACACAGAAGCCCTTGGTTGGAGCGGCAGCAGAGGGGAGGAAGCGATCCCTAAGCCACAGAAAGAAGGTCTAAGCTTGGGTGTTCGGTATCAAAGCAGAGAGGACAGTCAAGGCCCGAAAAAGAAGGTCCCAACGGTGGCTGGGTTGGGACCCGTGAGCCCCCCATCCCCCCCACTGCCTAGGAGGGAGCATGTCTCCAAGCAGTAACTCAGAGAACAAGCCCTGGGTGGCCTGTGCCGCTGTCTGTCACCAGCTTTCAGCACAAAGCCTGGCTCAGCGTGCCAGGTCAATGACATGAGGCTGTCATTCCTGGGGAGCGGTGGAATGTTTGTTTGTTTGTAGCTGACGCTACTCCCACCTCCCCGGCTGCCCTGACTCAGAAGGCTGACATCACTCCCTTCCCCACCTTCCCCAGAAGCCCCACTCCCCGCATCCCCTCCCGCCTTCCCCCTCCCACACCCCTCCAGGGAGAGCTAAAGGAGGCTGAGAAAGTGATCACAGCCTCGCCTCGGGACTGCAGGCAAAGGTCAGTGGGAAGTAATGGCTCAGTCCTGGGATGGCTGGCTGAGGCTTTTTGAAAGGATTTCCCCTGCGGGCTCTGCTTATAGGCAGAGGCAAAGGAGGCCCAGAGAGGTTGAGAGAGCAGCCCCAGGACACACAGCTCAGTGGGGATTCCGTCCCAGCCTGGCTTGCCCCAGTGCCTTGTATCTGAGCTCCCAGCAGGGAGGAAGAGCCTCTCTTGGGAAATAAGGGTCTAGTTCTCTGAATGCCCTTCACCCCATCCCTCCTGGGTGTTAGGTTTGACCTAACTTGCAGCCTCTCACAGTGGTCCTGGGAAAGAGTCCCACAGCCTCCCCTGGGCCTGGAGTGGGCCCGCTCTCTGCCTGACTTCCTTGGGCTGTGGAGCCGGCCATGTCCTTTCCTTTGGGATCCTGGGGACACAAGTGGCCACAGCCCCAGCTCCCTGCCCAGCCACTGTGGGAGGAGCACGGCAAGCACTGCGTCTGCTCCTTCCCTCAGGCGAGTTTCTCTCACCTCTCTGGGCCCATTTTCCAGTTTTCCAGCTAAAAGCTCAAGGGGGGAGGAGGGACATCTCTGAAATTACCTCCTCAAAGTTGTCTCAGTCCTAACGGCTGACACCTCCAAGTCTTCCTTTGGGGCTGTGCCTGGGACTGTGTGAAGTGATTGAAGAGCCTCCGGCCCTTGGGATTCAAGCATCAGGATCCTTGGGGGCTGGGAAGATGAGAATGTTGGGATGCTTCGTGGGCCTCTTGTGGTCTTTGTTGAACACATACTTCTCAGATCTGTACTTATGTCCAGTCCGAATGGGGCCTCCAGCCCCCTCCAAAGTGGCTGGGCCCTTCTGGGGATGCTCAGCTGCAGGGCAGAGGGTTGGGGGTCTCAGGTGATGGTCAAAGCCCTCCATCTCTCTTCGGTCCCTAGAAGAATGTGCTTTTCCCCACTCATCTCCCTGGTCTCGGGGACCCCACCCAGCAGACCATCTGCCCGTGTATGACTGAAGAGCAGACTGCTCCCGCCCCGCTCTGTCACCTGTTCCCCCCACCCTGGACCTGCCAGGAGGCAGTGAGGCCGTGGGTTGGGAGGCTGGGACTGGAGCAGGCCTGGGCACCCTCCCCCCAGTCCATTGCTCAATGTTCCTTCCCTTACCGCCTGTGCAGCCATGGGCCCTGGGGCCTTGGCTTACGACAGGGGCCTGGGCCAAATCCCACAGAACAGAGCCCCATTGATGGCGGCCATCAGGGCTGAGTAGGAGGAGACCAAGCCAGCCACTGGGTGGTGGGGGTGGCCGTGGGAGACTGTATCATCCTGTTCCAAGTCAGGAGAGCCCCAGGGGGGAGAAGGTGGCATCCTGTCCCACACAGTCTTGGCTCAGCCCCAGCTCTGGAGCGCAGGTGATAACTGGGCAGCCGCTCCCTCCCACTGGGGGAGAGGGGACTCCCCTGGCCCCCGGGGCCCCTCCCTCTCTTCCTGGGGCAATGGGGCAGGAGTGTCTGTGGAGCCCAGGAGCCAGCCCAACCGGGAAAAGATAAAAAGCCCTTCAGTGTCATAGAAGCTCACTGCGTTCCCTCACAGCTCTCTCAGCCTGTGCTCCGGCCCCTCTGACAGCCATGAGGTCCTCTGTGTCTCGGCAGACATACTCCACTAAAGGAGGCTTTAGCTCTAACTCTGCAGGTGGAGGAGGCGGGTCCCGGGCCCACACCAGCTTCAGCTCGGTGGCGGTGTCCCGGAGCAGTGGCAGTGCTGGGGGAACCCGCTGTGGCCCCAGCAAGGGGGGATTTGGCAGCCGAAGCCTCTATAACTTGGGGGGCAGCAAGAGCATCTCGGTCAGTGTGGCTGGAGGGGCCTCCTCAGGGAGGGCCCTGGGGGGCTTCGGCTTTGGCGGTGGGGCCTATGGGGGCCTGAGCGCCGGCAGGCAGACATTCGGGCCTGCCTGTCCTCCCGGAGGCATCCAGGAGGTCACTGTCAACCAGAGCCTGCTGACCCCTCTCAACGTGGAGATAGACCCGGAGATCCAGCGGGTTCGTACCCAGGAGCGGGAGCAGATCAAGACCCTCAACAACAAGTTCGCCTCCTTCATTGACAAGGTGAGCCTGGGTGGAAGGAGGCCGGGAGGGGCCCTTGGAGTAGAAGCAGGGTCCCTAAGAGAGGGTGGGCTGGGCAGAGGCTGATGTAGCCCATGTGCAGTGTGGTGGGGTTGATAGAATGACTTTTAGAGCTCTCCCGCCTGCGCCTGGGATGCCCAGACGTGGATGGCTGGAGACAGTCTTCTGGATCTTACTGTCATTGCTCAGGTGAATCTCAATTCTGCTCAGGAGGTCTGCGGCCAAGCCCACCTTGACTGTGGTGCAGCCTTTTCTCTGGCCATAATTAACACGGTCACACAGCAGCCTATCACATAGTGAAGGGGCAGACTGTCCTCACTGCTCCTCTTAACAGGGTGGTCCTTATCGCCTTTTGTCATTTCACCGCTGGGGAAACTGGCTCAAAGGTCACACATGTTATCCAAGGAGCCCCATCTGTTTCCTGTTCTCTCAGTTTTGGAGAAGGCCTAAGGACAAAGATGTGATTCAGCGCGATAGAGGGGGTTGTCCTGGGAGAAGTCACCTTTCTCTTCTATTCCTACTTGCTCTTCTGGCCAAGAAGCTCAAGTGGGGATGGATGGTGAAGAGGGTGGTCACCAGAGCTAGGGGTATAGAGTTTGGTCTGTTCCAGATCGGGGGCATCCTGACTCTTTCCCTGGCCTCCAGGTTGACCGCATGGCTCTTGTACTGCCCTCCGGCATTTTCAGGTCCATTTCACTGCATCGTCTACTTCTACCCCAACCCCCCAGGTAGAGGGACCATGATGGGGAAAATCCTGGCAGATGACCACACCTTGGTTCAGTGATGTGTGGATTCCCAGAGAACATTCATGTCCTTTTCTGACGTGAAACCTACAGTGTCCCATGAGGAATCAGAATAGGTGATATTGTGTCTATTTTAAAGAAGAGAAAACAGAAGTCTAGAGGGGTCAAGAGATTTTCCCAGGCTCACACGGATACTTGGAGGCAGAGGTGGGCCTGAAACTCAGGTTCATGGGCCCTATGGTCCTTGGCATTAAGAGGCCCTGTCACCGCTCATGGCAGGTGCACCTGATGCATGGTTCCCAGGCCATGTGATTTAGGGCCTGGGGTGCTGTGGAGGTGGGACCTGGAGAAACCAGATGGTGGAAGGTGAAGCAAGCTATTCCGCCCACCTCCTCACCTTCTCCCCTAGTGACTTTTGGTCCTCCTGTGGGACTGTCCCAGAGGTCAGACAAGCAAAAACCTCTCCCAGGCTCTCAGCATCACAGTCTAGGACGTGGTCTGTGTGGTTGTCCCTGTTGGCCGGGCAGAGAAGCCCCCCAGAGCCCACCCCTGAGCTCCCTTCTAAGTCTTTAGAGATAGGACTGGGCATCTAGAGTTAAAATTAAAAAAAAAAAAAAAGTCAAATTTACAGAAAAGTTACAAGCACAGTACAACATATTTCTAACTATTTTTTCACCCAGATGCACCCATTTTTAAAATTTAATTTAATTTTAATTCCAATACAGTTAACCTACAGTGTTATATTAGCTTCAAGTGAACAGTATAGTGATTCAACAGCTCTATACATCACCCTGTGCTCATCATGACAAGTGCCCTCCTCAGACCCTGTCCCCTACTTCACCCGCCTCCTCTCTGGTAACCATCGGCTTGTTCTCTCGAGTTAAGAGTCTGTTTCTTGGTTTCTCTCTCTCTCTCTCTATTTTCTTTTCTTGTTTGTTCTTTTTCTTAAATTCCACACATGAGTGAAATCATATGGTCTTGTCTTTCTCTGACGGACTTATTTTGCTTTAGATTCACCAATGTTTACATTTTGTCACATTTGCTTTCTCTGTATATGTGTGCGTGTCCACATGTCCATACATACATGTTTGTATATATGCATACATACATTCACATACACTATATATGAATTTGCAGTAAAAACATTTTTTTAACGTTTATTTTTGAGAAAGAGACAGAGTGCAAGTGGGGGAGGGGCAGAGAGAGAGGGAGACACAGAATCCGAAACAGGCTCCAGGCTCTGAGCTTGTTAGCACAGAGCCTGATGCGGGGCTTGAACTCACGGACCGCGAGATCATGACCTGAGCCGAAGTCGGACACTTAACTGCCTGAGCCACCCAGGTGCCCCCATCATCCGCATTTTTAACAGTTGATTTTGATGCAGAATGAGGGTTCACAAACATTGATCTAGTCCAGTGTAATCAGTGTAAGTAGGAAAGGGAGATGCAGAGAGAAGTGACTTGACCATCACCAACCACCAAATGACTGAGCTGGGGCTTTGATGGTTTATTAACTCTTTAGAGTCTTGTCATTGGATTGGACTGTTTTTTTCCAGCAAAGAATGTATTCTCAGGAACTCCTCCCCTTGGCAATGTGTAGTCTGCACTGGCCCTGTGACGTCCTGGTCGGGGATGGGTGGTGGTGATGGGCCCAGTCCTGGGTCCCTCCTGGGGCCAGAGGAATGGTACCAGCCCACCACTCTTCTTGCTCTGGCTCAGGTGCGGTTTCTAGAGCAGCAGAATAAGGTGCTGGAGACCAAGTGGGCACTGCTGCAGGAGCAGGGCCAGAACACGGGTGTCACCAGGAACAACCTGGAGCCCCTCTTTGAGAGCTACTTGGGCAACCTGCGGAGGCAGCTGGACAGCCTCCTGAGCGATCGGGGGAGGCTGGACTCAGAGCTGAGAAATGTGCAGGATCTCCTTGAGGACTTCAAGAGCAAGTAAGGAGGACTGGACAGGCTGGGAGCTTGTGGGGGCAGGGATGGGACAGCGTGGGAAATCACCCCATTCCCAGGCTCCTGGGACCCACCCGGGGCAGTGCCCAGACAGAGCTACTCCCCTTGGGTGTCCAGGCTCTGGACCCATTGCGTCCTGGAGAATTGTCCCACTTACTTGTGTATTGTTCCTCATTTTAAAAACTCTAAGGTAGGGAGGACAGTGTAATGAACATTTATGTCCTCATTACTCAGCTTTAATAATTCTTAACTCGTAGCCCATCTTGTTTTATTTCTACATCTACTTGATTTTTCCCTTACCTTATTGTCTTGAAGCAAATCCCAGCCATCATGTGATTCCATTCACAAATATTTGCTGGCTATATTCATAGAGCCTATCTGCATAGCTTGACTTAATAAAACATAAACACAATGCCATAATCACACCTAAAACTTTAAAATTAAAAAAAATTTTTAATGTTTGTTTTATTTTTGAGAGACAAGGACAGAGTGCCAGCAGGGGAGGGGCAGAGAGAGAGAGAGAGAGAGAGAGAATCCAAAGCAGGCTCCAGGCTCTGAGCTGTCAGCACAGAGCCCGACGTGGGGCTCGAAATCATGAACCGTGGGATCATGACCTGAGCTGAAGTTGGACGCTTAGCCGATTGAGCCACCCAGGCACCTCACACACCTAAAACTTTCAAAAGAGTAATTCTTCAATATCATCGACTATCCGTTCATTATGAATTTCCAATTGTCCATACATGTCCTAAGTTTTAAAAATTACAGTTTGTTTGAATCAAGACCCAAATAAAATTCACATATTATGATCAGTTGATATGTATATTTGTCATTTTAGGGCCCAATCTTTCATAACTTTTCCAATAACTTGATACTGGCAATTTCTAACCCTTCAAGTCTCAGCAAAAGCAGTTGGAGAGAAGTTAGTTGTTTTAAAAGATGTCCCGTCTGTTGAAAGTGAAAGCAAAGATGAGCCATTGTGGACACATCTTTGCCTGTTCTTATAAAAGCCTCCTCAGGGCTCTGATCCAAAGAGATAGTTGCTCTTGGTCGCCATATTATTGCACACATTCTGTGTCCATTTCCTCAAAGGGGGGCGGGGCAGGAATATTTAAAGACTGTACCCCAAGTTTCTTCACTGGTAGGCTGTATTACAGAACTCCTTCTCAAAGGTGTTCTTAGATAACGTGGGACCCAACGGGGCTTAAAGCCGAGTGGGTTAAATGTCCCAAAAGGCAGAACCTGGCTGAGCCTGGCCTGAGTCTTCCTGTGTAACAGGTATGAGGATGAAATCAACAAGCGCACTGCAGCGGAGAACGAGTTTGTGGTGCTCAAGAAGGTGAGCAGGGTGGCAGGGAGTGGGGGAGGTGGTTTTTGGGCTTGCCAGGGTGCTGGGCTGACTCAGAGGGAGGTGAGAGTCCTGGGGGCTGAGGCATCTGCCCTGCTGTCTCTCTTTCCCCCAGGATGTGGATGCTGCGTACATGACCCGGATGGATCTACACAGCAAAGTAGGGACCTTGACTGAGGAGCTCGACTTCCTAAACCACCTCTATGAACTGGTGAGATGGCAATGGACAGAGACAATTACATTTACATATGGCATTGGGGATTCCCCCGCAGGTCTGATCTGAATTCACCAGTGCAATTTAATTGAGGGAATATAGAACCTGGGCCTTTAATTAATACAGGCTTCCATGTATCAGGTGCTAAGGATGGGTCAGACACTGGGCTAAGCTTTATATGATCCTCTCAACAAAGCCACAATATAGATACCATTATTGTTTCCATTTTATAGTCAGGGACACTGAGGCTCAGAGTAGCTTCCTCGTGGTTACATAGCTAGTTAGATGCAGTGCTGGAAATAAAGCCTGGTTCTTGGACTTCTTCAAAGTCTGACTCTTATTCCTGTGTTAGACCATTTCCCTTCTAGACCATTTGTAATGGAGCAAGGGTTGGAGGAGCAGAGATGGACAGAGAGGGGACGGAGATTCCAGATTGCCTCAGGAGTTGAGGTATGGGTAGTGGGTAGAATCCAGGCCAGGTCCCAGGAAACAAGGGGCTTTGAAGACCAGGCTAAGAGGGCTGAAGTTAACCGAGTTGATCCTAGCATCTCAGACTCAGACTTGGAAGGGACCTCATGGCCCCCCTTCCCCTTCATGCTGGAGCCCTTCCTCTAATATCGCTGATAGGAGTCATGTAGTCTCGACTTGAATGCTTTTAGTGGCAGGGAACTCACTATTTTTTAGGGCAGGCATTTTCATTGTTGATCAAATTAGAAAGCTGACTTCAATCTTCCCGTGACTTCTGTTCTTGATTGGCCCTGCTTCTGCCCTCCAGGCTGCACACATCTGTGTGGCCTGTGTCTTTCATATGGCAGCACTTTAGAGGTCAGGATGCTTAGGTGGCTGCCATCTGTGGCATATGAAGAAACTGAGGAAATAGGGTTCTGATCTCAGACTTTGGAAAACAGGGGGGGTAGGGAGGGCGGTTACAGACTTGCATTCCTGCAGCCTAATGTCGCACTAGTTTATGTGTCATCTTTAGAAGTCACTTCATGATATTTGATCCTTAATAAAAACCCTGGAGTTTTTCACATGAGTGCTTTCAAGTGAGGTATGTATCTGTTTGCTTCCAGCTTCCAAAGACAGGAAGTTGGCCGTTGAATTTTTGTAACCGAAGAGTTAATGAGTCCCATTTCTCCTGTGAAATGTCATTGTGGTTTCGTCCCATTGTCTGGGCAACCAGACACTATTGGGCACTTTGAAACTTGATTTCCCCCATCCATATGTTGGAGATACCCAGTTGGGTAATTGGATATATTTATTGATGATGCCCCAGCTTTGGGTTCTCTGTGGACCTGGTCAACTTTCAGTTCAGTGGGGTGATAACATTTCAGTGTAAATGACTGGTAAGCACATTAAAGCAGACGGGGCCAAGAACGGAGTTCTAGTGCAAGACCTAGGCCTTCAGGGGTGCCTTTCTCCCAGGCTGACCTCACTCCACCAATCAATAATTTATGGTTCAAGTGGCTCAGCTACTGTAAAATCTAGGTGACCACATCATTATCTGGCCCACATCTTTCTGTCTTGTGTTCAAGAAGTTGTTGGTCAAGCAATATCTGTGACGGTCCCTTAGCATTTTAGTAAGACAACCATAGTAGAAAGTGAAATCCATTTGGCTTGGCCTTTCCTTAGGGAAGTCTTGCTGGCTCCTTGCCTCTTACTTATATTTTGTATTTCTAGAGGTTCATAGGAAGTTGACGTCAAGTTTAAGTTGAAAAAGTCTAAATATCATCCCCTCAAAAATGAGGACATTTGCTGTGTCTGGGGTTCTGGAACCTGTCCTACTCTCCATATTTCTCATGGATCTCTGGGAGTGTTCATCCCCTTGGCAATGCCATGGCCTTCTAGGATATGCTCCTTTGGCCTGGACCCCTGAGATCCCCAACAAGGCCAAGGCCTCTCATACTCTCTGTGTCTGTCTTGGTTTTCCATTTCTTCTCCAGCATGCTGCTCTTTCTAAGTTGATGATTGTTCCCTTTGATGGGAAAGAGGCAAATGACGTAGCAGTTGAGTTATTGGTGTTTTGGGTTAGTCCAATGCTGCCTCTCTGTTTTTTTCACCTAGAGCTTACCTACAGCCCTTGTCTGCTGACCTCAGCATTTCCCCTGGCTCATCCATGGCTGTGTTTTTCTCCTTCTAACATCTCCATCTGCCCTGTCAGAATGGAACTTGTTGGGGAGTGTTCTGTGCCATCACGATGATTTCCTAGGTGCCTCCCCACTTTTTTCCTTGCTGGACCACTGATGGTCATTCATTGCTTGCGGATTCCTCATTCTCCTCTCTAGATTCTTTTCACTTTTGGGCCAGGTCAACGGTGCCCACCCCCTCTTCTCTGAATGGACAACAATTGGCCTTCTTACTGTCTAAGACCCATGTCTGCATGCTCAGTGTTTCTTTCCTTTGCGGTCCCTTATTCATTTAACACATATTACTGAGTAGCTTCCACATGGCACCAGAAGGACAAAGTCCCTGCTTTGGGGGCCCTATATCTCCAGTTACCATGTGGTGAGGCCGTGCTGGGACAGAGACAAGGTATATGGAGCAGGCTGAGCCTGATTCTTCCTGGGAGAGCTGTGGGAGCTTCAGAAGAGGTGGGATTTGAGACGAATTTTGAGGGAAGGGCAGGAATTCTAAAGGAAGAGCAGTAAGGGCCTGCTAGCCAGGGTCCAGCCTGCACAGTGACACGGAGGCAGCATAGAGTGCCTTGTGTTTGGGGAGCAGCATGGATGTTCACCCCTTCCTCTTCACCCATCCCACATTTTTTTTAATTTTAGAGAGAGAGAGAGATAGAGTGAGTGGGGGAGAGGAGAAGAGGGAGAGAGAGAGAGAGAGAGAGAGAGAGAGAGAATCTCAAGCAGGCTCCACACTCAGTGCAGAGCCTGGTGTGGGGCTTGATCTCATGACCCTGGGGTCATGACCTGAGCCAAAATCAAGAGTCAGATGCTCAACCTACTAAACCACTCTGGCGCCTCTGGATGAGGTATTTGATTGGCGCTGGGGTTTGGGCAGTTTGTTGGCAGCCCAGGGCAGGAAGGACCATGGGAGAGACGGAGGCAGAGCTCAGCTGGGAGCCAATGCATATGGCGTAGCGATAGAGCTGAATCCAAAGCCAGAACACAGAAACTAAGCTGCTGTTCATGACATCTTTAAATGCCTGTTTATATGTCAAAGTTGATGGTCCTAGAAACCCAGGAAGGGTCCAAGAATATCACCATGGTCTATAAATGTCAGTATATTCTAGAGGAAACGATTTGGGATTTGTCGCTCAACTGACTGGTTCCAGTTGGGCTCCAGGATAGGACTGGATGACCTTGGATGTGTCACTTCTCTTCTCCAAGACTCTTTCCTCACCAACCTCTGTCAGGACCACCGTGAATGATGCTGCAGGTTGTTAACTGGCTGAGTGGAGAGTGGGGTTCGAATCAGGCCCACGGTCAGCTCCCTGGGTCCCACCAGCTGCTTCCACTCAGAGGGGAGACTTTTCCCAATTTGACAAAAGCACCCTGTGCGCCAGTCATGGCCTTGCCTGCCTCCCAGGGCTTTCTGACGATGAAAGGGACTGGTGGACGTGCTGGCCGAATGCCTGGCACCAGGGTTGAGGGCAGTAAGTATGCATTCTTTCCCCTTCTTTAATCTCTTGGAAACTTGTAAATGCACAAAAAGAAATGGTATTTACCAAAATGAGAGTGCCATTTCACAGCCGGGGAGAATGATGCTTTTCCTTCTAGGCTGGAGCCTGGGGCAGAACACAGGCCTCCTGATGCCACCTGGGGACCCCATCCTTCACCCTTCAGCTGTCTCCTGGGGGCCTGGAGCAGGGGCACCGCTGGCAGCTCTCTCTTTTTCTGCAGGAGCTGAGCCAAGTGCAGACCCACGTGTCTGACACCAATGTAATCCTTTCCATGGACAACAATCGCAGACTTGACCTGGATAGCATCATTGCTGAGGTCAAGGCCCAGTATGAGCTGATTGCCCAGAGGAGCAGGGCTGAGGCTGAGGCTTGGTACCAGACCAAGGTGAGGAGAATAGCCGGTCAGGTGTATGGGCTGGGACTGGACACAGAACATCCCCCATCATGAGAGGCCTGAGGCCAGACACACCCAGCCTCCGAAGGGCCCCTAGTCACCCAGGAGGGCCGGGAACTGACAGCTCACAACAGCCACCTTTTTGGTCTCTAGTATGAAGAGCTGCAGGTGACAGCTGGGAAGCATGGGGACAACCTGCGGGACACTAAGAACGAGATTGCTGAGCTCACCCGCACTGTCCAGAGGCTGCAGGGTGAGGTGGATGCAGTTAAGAAGCAGGTGAGCCTTTGGCTGGGAGCCTGGGGGTCAGGCCTGGGTTGGTGGAGGTGGGGACCTTCTCACTGTCATGCTGAGGGGGTCAGAGCTGCTCTTTTCCTGATGGATGGGACACACTCAAACGCTGGATCAATGTACTCCTTTTACAGGACAGGAAACTGAGGCCTGGGGAAGGTCACATGGCATATTAGTGGTAGAGCAGTTGGGACAACGTCCTCCAAGGAGGTTGGTCCCATCTCCAGGGGGTCAGAGCAGGAGGCTGAGGGTTCAAGTGTTCAGGTCCTAGATGCTGATTCCATTTAGGGCGTGGCTAAAAAAGCAAGGACTTTTCCCCGTATCAGGGTGAAGCACCTGGTGAACGGTGAGGTTACATTATTTATTTTATCTCTTTTGAGGCACTGGGTTGAGTTGCAGCAGGAAAGGCTAAGGTTAGACTTCAGTAAGGACTTCCCCAGTGGTGCTACAAGACCCTGCTTGTGTAATAGTATCTCTTCTCTCAGAGGAATATTTCTGCTTTCCTTCCAGCTCGGTTAGTCAGGGTGGGTGGGGTGGGTGGGGGATGGTGACGTCTGGTTTGAGGGCAGAGAGGTGGATGTGATGACCCTGGAGGGTGTCCCCAACCCCTCTCATCCCCTGGGCAGTGCCAGCAACTGCAGACTGCCATCGCAGAAGCGGAACAGCGTGGGGATCTGGCGCTGAAGGATGCTCAGAAGAAGCTTGGGGACCTGGACACGGCCCTGCACCAGGCCAAGGAGGACCTAGCCCGGCTGCTGCGTGACTACCAGGCCCTCATGAATGTCAAGCTGGCCCTGGATGTGGAGATCGCCACCTACCGCAAGTTGCTGGAGAGCGAGGAGAGCAGGTGGGGGCCCCTCCTGCTTCAGAGGGCTTCCCAGCCCTGCCCTGGGGGAGAGCTTGACCGCTTCTGCCACGTGTTTCCTCGGTTGGCACAGCCATCAGTAATCCTTAGGGTGTCTGGAATCCCTGCAGGAGTGAGCCTTCTCCTTCCAACACCAGGTGCCACCACCTTTGGAGCTTTGAGAAAAAATGAATCATCTCTGTCCTTGGGAAGGCACGAGATGTAAAGAAAGTCCCCTCAGCCAGAAACTGGGTGTCTTTCGGCATGGGCTCTGTTTGCTGTCCGTGGTGTGCGTGCAGAGGGAAGTGAGGACGGCGCAGGACGGGGCCACTTGGCTCGCCCTGGCTCTGCTTTCTCTGCAGCAGCGGCTGGAAAGGCCACGACGTGTTTCGTGTGTCTCCTGGTCTTGTCTTGCGGGCCTTGGCTCGAGAGATGACCCACTGAGTTGATCCATTGTAAAGGCAGAGAGTGGGAAGGAGGGAGTCGGGGAGACAGAGGGTTTTCGCTTGGGCTCCGGGGACCCCTGACCCTTCTCCTGGTCTTTCTGTTTCTGCAGGATGTCTGGAGAGTGCCCCAGTGCAGTCAGCATTTGTGAGTATTTTGCTGTCTTCCCCTGCCCCAGGCCCAGCCCCGTCCTCTGCTCAGTCCACTCAATCTATCCTTGGCCAGGAGCCCATGTTCCCCCCGCCTGAGCCCCTGGAGACCAGTTGGGGGGTTCTCAAAGAATGAGCTTCCAGCCCCACCTTCTCCATCAGTGTTCCATGGCTCCACGGCCTGCGTTTGTTGCTGTCCCTCACTGGTTTCTCCAAGTCCCCGGCCCTCCTCCAGCACGGCTGCCCTACCTCACCCAGACCCTTTGTCTTGCAGCGGTGACTGGCAACTCCACCACTGTGTGCGGAAGCGGTGCCGCCGGCTTCGGGGGTGGCATGTCCCTGGGCGGGAGTGGGGGTGCTGGCAAGGGCGGGTTCAGCACCAGTGTGGGCTACAGCACCAAGGGAGGGCCCGTCTCTGGGGGTACTTCCATCCTGCGGAAGACCACCACGGTCAAGACGTCCAGCCGGAGGTATTAGCTGCCCAGCCTCGCAAGCGGGGCTCCTGCCGTTTTCTCCTTGCTCTACTCACCCCACCTCTGCTGCCCTCCCTGCCTACCTCCATAGGAGCGGGAACAGCCCCGGACCACAGGTCCAGTGTTACTTGCATGCCAGACTCTTTGCACGTGATCTGCATTTTGGGAAGGCTCAAATCTGCCCAGGTTTTCTCCTTGCTTCTGCAATGTGATGGGAGGGGGACGGGGGTTAAGGCTACCATCTTGAATGATGTATTTGAGTGCTTTGGGAGTGATCTTTTGACAACCGAGAGGAGGCTAGATTTCCCTCAGTTCCTCTGCTCATCTGCTTTGCACTCGGGGCAGGCTGGGGGAGGAAGGAGGGAAGTTGGGAATGGTCCCCGAAGGCCTTTCAACCTCCCCGGGCTCCCACCAACCCCCAATCCCTTTCCAAATTTACCCACCCCACCTCCCCTGTCTGTGCCTGTGATGTATCTCAATAAATGGTAACTGCAGCTAGATGTCTGTGGCTCCGGTCTCTCCTGCCCCGGGGGAGCTGAAATTGTCAACCACATGCTCATTATGCCCCATGCTAATTACTGTGTTAAAAGCACATCCACTGATAACCATCACCACTGTAGGCCTGGCTCTTACTCTCTCCCTTGTGGAATTCATAGGGGGAGACTTGAGGGAATATCTAAGTTGTTCAAGGCAGAACCCAGCCACTGAGCATCTACCTATTACCAGCCCATCCCCTATTACTTGGCCTTCAGAACTGGGCCGACTTGGCTTCAAATCCCAGTTCTGCCACTTACTGTGTGACCTTCGGCAAGTCACTTAACCGCTGAGCCCCAGTTTCCTCCTTCATAAAAGCAAGGTGTGATGAGAACATGTGTAAATCACCTGGCTAATGAGGGTCTTAACAAGAACCAGTTCTCTTCACTTGCTTTCACTCTGGCTCCTGGTTTCCCAAGTAACTCATCATCGTGGCGTCAGATAGCTTCTCTCTCAGCCCTCATATCTGGTTATTAAGAAAAATCCACATTTTTCCAACAACAGCAGAATACACATTTTTCTCAAGCACACACAGAACAATTTTCTAGGGTAGATCATATGTCAGGCCACAAAACAAGTCTTGGTAAATTCGGGAAGATTGAAATTATACCAAGTGTCTTCTCTGGCCACAATGGTATGAAACTAGAAGTCAGTAATAGGAGGAGAACTGAGAAATTCACAAACACATGGAAATTAAACAGTACTTTCCTCAACAACTAATAGATCATAAAAGAAATTCAAAGGAAAATAAAAAAGTATCTTGAGACAAATAATAATGGAAAAATAACGTACTAAAACTTATGGGATACTGCAGAAGTAGTTCTCAGAGGAAATTTTATAGCTATAAACACATATGTCAGGGAAATAAGAGGGGCTCATGAGTGGCTCAGTTGGTTAAGCATCTGACTTTGGGCCAGGTCATGATCTTATGGTTCATGAGTTTGAGCCCCATGTTGGGCTCTGTGCTGACAGCTCAGAGCCTGGAGCCTGCTTCAGATTCTGTGTCTCCCTCTCTCTCTGCCCCTCCCCTGCTCACGCTCCGTCTCTCTCCCTCAACATTAAAATAAACCTTAAAGAAAAAAAAGAACATAGAAAGACCTCAACTAAACCATCTAACTTTACACCTTAAGTAACTAGAAAAAGAAGAACAAACTAAGCCCAAAGTCAGCAGAAGGAAGAAAATGATAAAGATTAGAGTAGAAATAAATGAAATAAAGAGTAGGAAAACAATAGAAAAGACTAACCAAACTAAGAGTTGTATCTTTGACCCTTCAAACAAAATTGACAAACCTTTAGCTGGACTTACCAAGGAAAAGAGAGAGAGGATCCAAATTAACAAAATTATAAGTGAAAAAGGAGGTACAATAACGGATCCCATGGAAATGCAAAGGATCATAAGAGGCTCCTCTGAACACTCATATGACAAAAAACTGGACACCCTGGAAGAAATGGCTGCATTCCTAGAAACATACAACCTACCAAGACCAAATCAGAAAGAAATACAAAATCTGAACAGACCAATTACTAAGTAAGGAGATTGAATCAGTAATCAAAAATCTCCTAACAAAAAAAAGTCCAGGACCAGATGGCCTCACTGGTGAATTAAACATTTAAAGAAGAATGAATGCCAATCCTTCTCAAACTCTTACAAAAAATAGAAGAGGAGGGAACACTCCCAACTATTCTACCAGGCCAGCCTACCCTGATACCAAAGGCAGACAAGGGCACTACAAGAAAAGAAAAATACAGGCCAATATCCCTGATAAACATAGATGCCAACATTCTCAAGAAAATACTAGCAAACTGAACTCAGCAGCACATTAAAAGGACTCTACACTATTGGGGCTCCTAGGTGGCTCAGTTGGTTAAGTGTTCGATTCTTGATTTTGGCTCAGGTCATGATCTCATGGTTCAGAAGATTAAGTCCTGGGTTGGGTTCTGCACTGACAGCATGGGGCCTGCTTGGGATTCTCTCTCTCTTCCTCTTCCCAGCTTGTGCACACGTGCTATCTCTCAAAATAAATAAATAAGCTTAAAAAAAAGGGCCTTACACTGTGATCAAGTGGGATTTATCTCTGGCATACAAGATTGGTTCAAAATACACAAATCAATAAATGTGATACATCACATTAATATAATGAAAGATAGGGACGCTCGGGTGGCTCAGTCAGTTAAGCGTCTGTCTTTGGCTCAGGTAGTGATCTCACAGTTTGTGAGTTCGAGCCCCACATTGGGCTCTGTGCTGACAGCTCAGAGCTGGGATCCTGCTTCAGGTTCTGCCTCTGTTCTCTCTGCCCCTCCCCTGCTCATGCTCTGTCTCTCTTTCTATCTCAAAAACAAATAAACCTTAAGAAACTAAAAAAATATATAATGTAAGATAAAAATCATATGATCATCTCAATGAATGTAGGAAAAGCTTTTGAAAAAACTCAACACCCATTCATAGTCAGCAACTGTCAGCAAACTGTCAGCAAACAGGGCCACGTATAACAAGCCCACAGCTAGCATCATACTCAATGGTGAAGAATTAAAAGTTTTTCTTCTTGGATCAGGATCAACACAAGGGTGCCCTCTCTTACCATTCCTATTCAACAAAGTACTAGAAGTCCTAGCCTGAGAAATCAGGCAACAAAAAGAAATAGAAGCTGTCAGAATTGGAAAAGGAAGAAGTAAAATGGTCTCTCTTTGCAGATGACATGGTTTTATATATAGAAAATCTTAAAGACTCCACCAAATAACCATTAGATCTAATCAATGCATTCTGTAAAGTTGCAGGACACAAAATCAACATACAAAAGTCAGTAGTATTTCTACACACTAATGATGAATTATCTGAAAGAGAAATTATGAAAATGATCTCACTTACAATAGCATCAAAACCAATAAAATACTTAGGAAGAAACTTAACCAAGGCAGTGAAAGATCTGTACACTGGAAGCTGTAAGACATTGATGAAAGAAATTGGATAAGACATAAATACATGGAAAGATATCTGTGTTCATGGATTGGAAGAATTTAATATTGTTAGAATGTCCATACTACTCAAAGCCATCTATAGATTCAATACAATCCTTATCAAGATTCCAATAGTAATTGTTTTTTTTTTTTTACAAAAGTAGAAAAAACAGTCATAAAATTTGTATGGAACTACAAAGGAGTGCAAATAGTCAAAGCAATCCTGAGAAAGAAGACCAAAGCTGGAGGCATCACACTTCCTGATCTCAAAGTATACTATGAAGTTATAGTAATTAAAACAGTATGGCACCAGTGTAAAAACAGATTCAGAGACCAATAGAACAGAATCAAGAGCCCAGAAATAAACCCATTTATGCATATACAGTCAACTAATATTGATAAGAGAGCCAAGAATACTAAATGGAGAAAAGACATTATCTTCAATAAATAGTGCTGAGGGAATTGGGTATTCACATAAAAGAATAAAACTATCTCATAGCACCCACAAAAGTGAATTCTTTAATGGATTAAAAACTTAAAGGTAAGACCCGAAACCATAAAACCATAAAACTCCTAGAAGAAAAAACAGGGAAAAAGCCTCTTGACAGGGTCTTGGCAATGATGTTTTGTGGGTTTGACACCTAAAGCATAAACAACAAAATAAAAAATAAACAAGTGGGACTCTATCAAACTAAAAAGCTTCCACACAGCAAAAGAAACAATCAACAAAATGAGAAGGCCACCATGGATTGGGAAAAAATATTTGCAAATCACATACACGATCCAAATTATATAAATAACCTTTACAATTCAAAAGCAAAAAAAATCCAAATAACCCAATTAAAAAATGGCCAGAGGACCTGAATAGACATTTTCCCAAAGAGGAAATTAAAATAGTCCACAGGTACATGAAAAGATGTTCAATGTCCCTTATCTTCAGGGAAATGAAAAGCAAAACAACAATGAGATATCACCTCCCACCTGTTTGAATGGCCCCCATCACAAAGACAAGAGATACAAATGTGGGCAAGGATGTGGAGGATAAGGGAAACCTCGTGCACTGTTGATGAGAATGTAGATTGGTGCAGCCACTATGGAAAACAGTGCGTAGTGTCCTCAAAAAATGAAAAATAGAACTCTCCAGATGATCTCGTATTTCCACTCCTGAGAATATATTTGAAGGAAACAAAATCACTATGTGGAAGAGATCTCTGCACTCCATGTTCACTGCAGCATTATTTTTTTTAAGTAAATGTTTATTTTTGAGAGAGAGAGAGAGAGAGAGAGAGAGAGAGCGAGCATGGGAAGGGCAGAGAGAGAAGGAGATGAGAATCCCAAGCAGGGGAGGCTATTAAGGCTCACGGAAGCTAACTCTCACACCAGCAGCCATATGGCTGGTTAGTGGCTTCTAGGGCTGCTGATATCAAGCCCTATGTCCCTTTCCTGTGAGGCTATCTCTGTCCCACCCCTGCGTCCCTCTCTCTCCAAATCTCGTCCTTCCCCTATCGTGGCTCTCAGAGTCACCCCTTTCCCTCTTCATCTCCACAGCTCCCTACTCTGAGCTTGGACCTCACTCCTCAATCTACACCCAACTGGTCTATGCCCTCCACCCCCCTAAACCTTACTACCAAATCAGGAGAGTGGCCTCCTGTGTTGAGGCTATCATTGTATCCACCCCATCCCGGACAACCTTAGACCTCCTGATGATTCATCTGAACCCCTCTTGGTGGATGTCCCCTGTACTCTGAACCTGGTCACCCCATCCTCCTTGGAAGAGCCCAGACGTGCCCCATGAAAGCTTCCTCTAGGGTTACGGGAAGGTCCGCAGAGGGACTGTGAGCCAAACCCTAAACCACAGCTTAGGAACACAAAGACTTAGTGCTCGGCAAAACCAGTTCCACCTTACCAAACTGGGTGGTCTCCAGCTTGGGAAGACAGTCACACTTTCAGAGTGATGTTTCTCATTGCAAGGGGTGGATCATAGGCCACCCCTGATGTCCATCCAGCGCCTTCTAGGAATAACAGCTACTGTCCCCTGAGTGCTTACTGTGGGCTGGAGCCACTGTCAACGCTCTAGCCGATTCATTCCTCCCAACAGCCTCTGATAGAAGTACTGTTATCATCCTGATCTTGCAGATGAGGAAGCTGAGGCACCGAATGGCTAAGTAACTTGTCTAAGGGCTCTCAGCCAGTAAGTAGCAGAGCTGGGCATGGAACCTAAACAATCTGATCCCAGACCCCAAGTTCTTAACAGCTGGGTGATGCTGCTTTTACGGAGAAAGATACAGAGGACGGGATGCCGAAGCTGGAAGGGGACTTTGGATGCGATCCAGTCCAAACTTTTGATTTTATATGTAAGAAAACTAGGGTTGAGAGCTGGGAGGACTTGCTAATGGTTGAATAGAACAAGCAAACAGTTTCACTGAAATTATATTTACAGCTTAAAAACTCGAGATATTTGGGTTATCATGCAATAAAACACAAGGATTCTATCCCTTGTCCAGAAGGTCCACTAACAACAACGTGTTCCTTAGAAATACTTGTTGAAGGCTGGGAATGACCAGGACGCAGGGGTTCCCACACAGAGTTCCTGGAGGCTGAAGACCCCAGGGACTGCTTGGGGTGGGGGCGGGGTGGGGTGGAGGCTAGCCCGGGAGAAACCCACACTTCCCTGCTCATAACAGCAGTCGGACAGAGTATGTCTCCTTTTGTGTGTTTTACAAGTGGGGCCATGCAAGTCTTGGATGGCAAGAATGGTTTTGCCATCCATATGTGTCAGGTCGTCCCGGCTTGCACGTGCCCAGGGTGGGAAAACCTCCCCTCCCCCATTCTAGGAGTCCTCACCTCTCACTGTTCTTCCTGGCCCCTTCCTTGAATGCCGACTGCTTCTTTCCTACCAAGTCTCTGATCCCCAAGTTGACTCTGGCTGCCCGAAGGGTGACTCAGGCCCAGTGTGCGGCTGAGGCCCAGTGACAGTGACTGCAGGCACAAGGGCACGGATCGTCCAGGGAGGGCGGGGGTACTTTCTCACAGCGCCAGCCAGCTTTGGGGCTGCGTGAACGACCTCGGGATCTCTGTAATCCCAGGCTGAATGCGAGTGCACACCTGCCTCACTCAGAAAGCCCTAAACAAACACACCCTCCTGCCCCTGCTCCACACCCCTGTCAGCAAGCCATCCTCTTTGTAAGTGTTCTCTTTTTTTTTAAAAAAATTAAAGTTTATTGCTTATTTTTGAGAGAGAGAGAGAGAGAGAGAGAGAGAGCAAGCAGGGGAGGGAGGGGCAGGGAGAGAGGGAGACACAGACTCTGAAGCAGGCTCCAGGCTCTGAGCTGTCAGCACAAAGCCCGACGCGGGGCTCGAATCCACTGACCCTGGGATCATGACCCGAGCTGAAGTCGGTCGCTTCACCATGGTTAAGTGTCTGACTTCAGCTCGGGTCCTGATCTCCCGGCCCAACGACCTCTTTGATAAGAGTGGGAACAGTGGCTGGAGGACAAAGGGTCACCGAGGACAATAGCGGAAGCTGGGGGGTGGGATGGCAACCAGCTTTTAGACTTCGCTGTCTGGTAGAGTCACCTTGCTCCACCTCCTGAGTCCAGCCTATGCGGGCAGCAGACGTCTCTCCCTTTTCTAGGGAAAGACCCTCATGTGTGCTTCTGTCACTCCAGGAAAAATCTGCCCCTGCAGACGGGAGGCATGTCTACCTTCGGTTTCCCATGTTACAGTTTGAGGGGTTTGTGAACTTCTGGCAATTCTGACTTAATCAAGGCACAGAATATGGCTGTCGTCTAGAACTTTCTTCCTGTTCGGCTTGGGTTTATTGTAGGATGTGTAATTAAGTTAATTTGCTTTTAATGAAAAAAAATTAAACAATTTTTGTAGGTGCATACCTTATTTTTTTAATGCTTCAGGTTTTTATTTAAATTCTAGGTAGTTAACATATAGGGTCATATTGGTTTCAGGAATAGAATTTAGTGATTCGTCACTTACATACAGCACCCAGTCACAACAAGTGCCCTCCTTAATGCCATCACCTACCTTGCCCACCCCCATCAACCTTCAGTTTATTCTCTGTATGTAAGAGTCTTTTATGGTTTCTCTCTCTCTCTTTTGTTTCTTTTCTCTATGTTCATCTGTTTTGTTTCTTAAATTCCACACTTGAGTGAAATCATATGGTATTTGTCTTTCTCTGACTACTTATTTTGCTTAGCATAGTACCTTCCAGTTCCATCTAGGTTGTTGCAAATGGCAAGATTTCATTCTTTTTGATTGCAGAGTAATGTTCCATTACACACACACACACACACACACACACACACACACACACACACACACACCACATCTTCTTTATCCATCAGAATGGTTAACATGAACAACACAGGAAACAGCAGATGTGAAGAAAGGGGAACCCTCTTACACTGTTGGTGGGAATGCAAACTGGTGCAGCCACTCTGGAAAACAGTGTGGAGTTTTCTCAAAAAGTTAAAATAGAACCACCCTACTACCCAGCAATTGCACTATTCACCCAAAGGTTACGAAAATATGGATTCGAAGGGGGCACGCGCCCTGATGTTTATACCCTGATGTTTGTCTACAGTAGCCAAATTATGGAAAAAGCCCAAATGTATTTACATTAATTTGGATCTGGTTAATTGAACGACACAGAATCGGTCCCTTGGGACAATGTCCTACCTAATTGGATACTTGCAAGGACGAGGTAATGTAAACAGAACAACCAATCATGTAACAAGAGAAAGGGCAGAAAGAGCAGAGACAGCTCTACAGAGCATGCTCGTTAAGGACCCTGTTGATGCCCTGTTGGATTATAAACTATGGTTCTGTAGAAGTTGCTGTATGTTTTTTTTTTTCTTTTTTTCCTGCAGGTATTGTGTGGGGCAGAGTCACTGATGTAAAGTGGTATAGAGGTTAAGGTCATTAGACTTTGCAGTTAGACGGATAGGACTGGTTTCCCACTGCCATCACTTCCTGGCTGTGTGACCTCAGGCAAGTTGCATAACCTCTCTGAGCCTCAAATGCCTGCAGCCCTAAACTGAGCATAGCAACACCTCTTTTACAGGGTTGTTGTAAGGAATGGAACTGTTATCAGAAAAGCACCCAGTGTCCCGCACATAATGGCAACTCTAAATGACAGCCCCTTCTACCTGGAAAGCACTAAGCCCTTTCCTTTGTTTTATTTTTTGTCTCAGGGTGGTGTGTGCGTTAGCATTAGCTTCATGAGCAGTACCTCAATTGAGAAGCACCCACAGGCACAAAATAAGTTGAATGTTATATATCATCTCGCCCCAAATCCTTTCCATCCCCACTTGTGTTCTCTTCTAGGCTCTGGGCACGAGCGGACACAACTCCAGGTGCAACACCACATCATTTTCTCCTAGCATGGAAGTGTCACAGTCACAGACGACAAGGCACAATGGACATCTCAGGAGCCTCCTTGGGGCTTCACCTCTGCAGATATAAACCTTCCTCCTAGCCAGGAAGGTTCTCGTCAACTGTTCAGGGGCAAGAGGATGGAGCTGTGAGTGGGAGGTGTGGAGACCCAGGTGAGGCAGCCGGGGTCTGAGCTCAGGCTGCAATCCTGGTGGCCTTCCTGTCTCCTCTCAGGGCAGGACAGCCGACCATCAGACCTCAGCTCCACAAAGGGGGTGGCGCCAGATCTCCTCTGCTCCTATAGCTGCAGCCCCAGACACCTGGAGTAGCTCTGCCTTCCTACCCAGCCATGCCCATACCTGCGGTCAGGGTGGAGGGCAGTAGACCCTGGGATACCAGTGCCCTCAGAGCCCCCTTGACCTGAACGGTGGGGTCAGCCAGGTTTGTTCAGGTGCCCAATTCTGGACCGGCTGCTGTAGAAATTAGACAAGCGGCTTCACGCCGGGCAGGGTGATACGGTGAGAGGCCGGGGGCACCGAGCCTCTGGGACGAGACTGATGTGGGTTCCAGTCCTGGCTCCACCACGTGCTACTGTGTGACCCTGGGGAGACCCTTTAGGAAGACAGAATGGTGCCCTGTGTGCAAAGCACTCAGCACAGGGAGGGCACGAAGCTGGCATTCAATAAATACTCATGGAAGGAGGGAGTGAAGTGTCAGCAGCATCCCTTGTAGGAAGTGGTCCTCGCTCTAGGGTGCTCACTTACTCCAGGGGGACGGACAACCCAGTGGGTTTTCTTCCGTGGACCTTCCATGGAGCCTGGGAGCCTCCTGTCTTCACGGCCACGGCTCCTCCACCCCCCTTCCACCTGAACCCTGACAGGTGGAGCTCCGCAGAGGCTGAGGTAGGTGGGACTGAGGGGGGGGGTGTTACAGCTCAGAGGGAGAGAGGGGATGGGGGAGGGGAGGGGGAGAGGAGAGAGCCCCCCGCCAGTCCATTCTTCCGTGCAGCCCCGTCCCTGGGAACTGGACCCACCGCCTCCCTCTTTGCACCCCACGGGCCCTGCCCTTTCTCTCTGTAGGGAGGGAGCTGTTCATTTCTGCCATGGCCAGCTTTCGGTAGGTCAGGGTCAGCTCGGGCCTGTGGGAATTACCCAGGCCCCAATCACTGCTGTGCCTCAGATTTGCAACGGCAGTCTCATCAGGGCTTTAGAAGAGGAGGAGGGTCACGGATTTGTCTAATTTCTCATCTTAAGTGGCAATGGCAAGGTCTGGGCCGGGTAGGAATGAATGTCCACTGACCTACTATGTGCCAGGCCCCATAGGTATGTAAGAGGCAGGTGTCGAGTTTCTAGATGAGAAGATGGTTTGAATGCATTCAGCTAAAGTGAGATAAGTCATACAGAGAAAGACAGATACCATATGTTTTCACTCTTATGTGTATCCTGAGAAACTTAACAGAAGGCCATGGGGGAGGGGAAGGAAAAAAAAAAGAGAGGGAGGGAGCTAAACCATAAGAGACTCTTAAAAACTGAGAATAAACTGAGGGTTGATGGGGGAGGGTGGGAGGGAGGGGAAAGTGGGTGATGGGCATTGAGGAGGGCACCTTTTGGGATGAGCACTGGGTGTGGTATGGAAGCCAATTTGCCAATAAATTTCATATTAAAAAAATAAATAAAAATTAAAAAAAAAACAACGAATGCATTCAGCTAGTTAGTGGCACCAGGTGGGATTTGAACACAGATCCATGTCACTCAGTGGGGAAGAGTTTAAGTTAGGGCTTAAAAACTAGGATTTTGCACTTATTTTCACTCATTTATTTCTGTTTATTTTTGAGAGAGAGAGAGAGAGAGAGAGAGCAAGCAGGGGAGGGACAGAGAAAGAGAGGGAGACACAGAATCCGAAGCAGGCTCCAGGCTCTGAGCTGTCAGCACAGAACCCCCGACATGGGGCTCGAACCCTTGAACCGTAAGATCATGACCTGAGCCGATGTCGGACGCTTAACTTAGGCACCCAGATGCCCCTGGGATTTTGTGTTAAAAACATTGCTCTGAGAAGGGGCTCACGGGCTTCACTGTTCTGCTAAAGGGGTCCTCAGCACCAAAAGAGTTACAAACTCCTGCCCCGAATGCGGGGGTCATTACAGAAAAACAGAACATGCCCTGTCCTGGTGGAGTGGAGGGAACAGCTGGGCAGCAAACGGAGCAGTGGGGCACACGCCGTAGGGATGGGACCCAGGCTGGAGAGTGCTGATCTAGAATCCCACAAACACAGACCCGAACAGAGGCCAGAGAAGGAACCTGCGTCTTGAGGGCCAGAGACAGAGTTCTGTCTCCTCAGTCCCCAGCTCCACGCCTGGCACATAGTAGGGTCTCGACAACCGTGTCAAGTTGAGGTGAGTCTTGATCTAGGTTTGGAAGGCTATAAGGCTGGAATACGGATTTCTTCTTTGTGTGTGCACGTGGGCCCCAAGTGTGTGTGGAGGAATAATAACGAGGAGAATAAACCTGGGGGCAGCTTCTGACGGTTTACGATTATCATCTCGCTGCATCTTGAGAGGAGCTGCAGGTAAATGTTTGTATTATTTCCAACTTCCGGGGGAAGCATCTGAGCCCAAGGCAGTGACTCGCTCCAGGTTTGTGGAGCAAGGGAGGGCGGGCCCTGCACCTGAACCCAGGCCCTCGGTTTCCAAAATCTGTGGAATGAGAGAATGGGCAATGGGCCATCTTGTGTGGAGTCGGGGTGGGGGGAGCCCCTGAGAGGCTGTTGAGATGGAAGGGGCAGTGGGTGGGGGCCCCTAAGGGCTGGGTCCAGGCAGGGGCCTGTGATTCAGGAGGCCCTGGGGCACCAGTTCAGGTTCTCCTGGAGGGGAGTGTGTTGGGATCCTGTAACCTGTGCCCTCCGAATGACATCTGTAGGTGTGTTTAGTGACATACTCAGCAGGTACAGGAAGGATGGGCCTGTGCCAAAGGCCAAGCCCAGAGATGTTTCAGATTTTTCCCTTTATGCCCCTGCAACCAAGCCCTGCTGCTTCAGCACATATAAGAGACCCAGGCTGGGGCTGCAGCATTCACGGGCCTGGCCCCTCGAGTTTCTCTGAGAAAGCCAAGCTCGCTCTCCTCTCCGCAACCATGATCTCCAGACAGCAGTGCGTCCGAGGCGGGTCCCAGGGCTTTAGCTGTGTCTCGGCTGTCGTCGGCGGGGGCAAGAGGCCTGCCTTCAGCTCAGTCTCCACGTCTGGGGGCACGGGCCGCTGCTCCTCTGGGGGCTTCGGCAGCAGGAGCCTCTACAATCTCGGGGGGAGAAAGAGCATCGCCATCAGCATGGCCGGGTCCCGGCAAGGCGCTGGCTTCGGGGCTGCTGGAGGTTTTGGCGTTGGCAACTTTGGTAGTGGATTTGGGGGTTCTTTTGGTGGACGGGGTGGTCCTGGCTTCCCCGTCTGCCCTGCTGGGGGGATTCAGGAGGTCACCATCAACCAGAGCCTGCTGACTCCACTCCACGTGGAGATCGACCCCGAGATCCAGAAGGTCCGGACTGAGGAGCGGGAGCAGATCAAGACCCTCAACAACAAGTTCGCCTCTTTCATCGACAAGGTGAGCCGCCCCTTTGGCCAGACACGGTGGTAGAAACCAGGGGTCCTGTGTCCTGGGCTTTCAGACCTGAGCCTGCCACAGTGTTGGGAACCACTGAACTTCTCTGGGCCTCTGTTTTCTAGCCGTTAAAGGGGGCTCATTCCTCCAAGTCTTCCTCTTTTGTCCATGGGGGTGGGAAGACAGGCTACTCAGAGCAATGCAGTGTTGGGAGTCTTCTTAGATGTGCTCTGTGACACTGGGCAAATTGCTCAACTTTGCTGAGTCCAGGTATCCCTGCTATACGGTTTCCCTGGGTGCATTGTTTCCCTGCTGTTTTCTCAGGTTTGGTTTTGGAAGTAACATGGCTAATAATCTAATGATTAGCCAAAATTAATTATAGTTAATATAAGAATTTAACTATTGGCACTTTTGTTGTTGGAGCAGAAGAAAACCACGCTGGTTTCCCAAAGGCAAAAGGGACCAATGGGACCCTGGAGAGTCATCTTCTTCATCCTCCTGACTCTGGGCAGACTTGCTCATTTCTGGGTCTGTTAGAGAGGAGGGGTTGGGTCTCTGCTTTTCTCTTTGTACTCTAACTTCCTTTCCCATGCAGGGTCTAGAGATTCAAGTCCTTTTTTTTTTTCTTTTTAGATTTATTTATTTTTGAGAGAGAGAGAGAGAGAGAGAGAGAGAGAGAGAGAGAGACGGAATGTGAGTGGGGGAGAGGTAGGGAGAGACGGAGACACAGAATGCCGAGCTGTCAGTACAGAGCCCGATGCGGGGCTTGATCTCATGAACCGCGAGATCACCACCTGAGCCGAAGTTGGATGCTCAACCGACTGAGCCACCCAGGCGCCCCTAGAGATTCACGTCCTTGAAGCTCAGTTACAGCCAAGTATGATGGATGATAGCAAGCAGATAAGCCCAGATTTCTAAGTCATCTGAAGATTAATGATTTAGTGGATGAGTGTAGTACATTTAGTCAAGGGTGCCTTGATTGTGCATTGAAATCTCAGTCCTCTTAGAATGTACGGGGCAAGAATGAACAATCTTGGAGTAGACTGAGTGGGAATGTTTTCTCTTCTTACTAGTTGGATAAGCCGTCCGTAGCTTAAAGAGGCTTTATGGTGACTCTAGGACACGCAGATATAAAAGCAAGGCCCAGAGTTCGGTGCTTCCTTGTCTCATCTCCCCTCATCGCATCTTGTGGGTTCAGACTGTGATCAGTCACCCTTACCTGCTTTTCTTTCAGCTCTGAAGCACATACAGTGGGAACATTGTGCCAAACTGCTACCTTGGCTTATCTTGTTGGATCTCTTCGTAGAGAGAGGGAAGGTTCAGGGAAGTCCCCTTGGAGAGCGAGCCTGGCCGAGACTGGGAATGTGTCTAGGGCCTTGGTGCTAACTATTGATACTCAGTTGTGCACAGGTTTAAAGAGACACCTCAGGCCCATTTATTCCAAAAATCTTCAGCAAATTTATCGTGCCTTTGCCTTGGGTCAGCATCACTTGGAATGCAAGAGTTCCCAGACTGTGGTTTTATCTCCTAGTTTTGTTTATTTTATTATTGCATAGAAGTTCAATGTTCTTCTCAGCAAGTTGCCTCAGGGCCTCTGGGTCCCTGTGGTCAGGAAGTGGTGCCTGCAACACATGCGTTCCATCGTTGCCATGGAGCAGGGCCACCATGTTGACCCCAATGGATGGTGCCTGGAGTTGTGACACGGTGGCCCTACTTGTATGGCTTTTGGGTCACCTGGGTGGCTGTGGCCAATCCTCCTGCCAAAGCTTCATTCAGGCCCTCATGGGCTGGCCGGTGCCTTTTTAACACAGGTGCGGTTCTTAGAACAACAGAATAAGGTCCTGGAGACCAAGTGGAACCTCCTCCAGCAGCAGACGACCACTACATCCAGCAAAAACCTTGAACCCCTCTTTGAGGCCTACATAAGTGTCCTGAGGAAGCAGCTGGATACCTTGGCCAATGACAAAGGACGGCTGCAGTCTGAGCTGAAGTCCACGCAGGACAGCGTGGAGGACTTCAAGACCAAGTATGTGTGGAGCACGGAGGGACACCGCCTGCCAATATCTGCCCAACCACGCCCCAGGGTCCCTGGGTTCCAGTCTAGTCATTTAGAATCTCAGCCTCTGAAGAGATCCCAAAAGCGTCAGGAAGGTTTTCTAGTTTGTTCCCCTGCATCCACATGGTCCCATTAAAAAATGGTGTGAGGCCTTGTTGCCCCAAATAGAAAATGAGTGATGCATTTGGGGAATTGGGCTTGCTGCATACAAACAAGATCAGAAACTGCACAGATGAAAAGTAGTAGGGCATGGTCAGAAGAATACAGGTTGTGGAGACAGACCTTGTTTGGATACTGATTCCTCCACTTACTAGCTGTGTGATCTTGGGTAACTTGCTTAACCTCTCTGAGCCTTAGTTTTCTTCATCTTTAAAATAGGCTAATAATCTTACCTTTTAGCTTTTGAGAATTAAATGAAATTAAATAAGATCGAGAAAAGAGGTAGCATAGCAATGGACATAACATGAACATTTAATGCAGTACCTCTTACTATACTTACTATGGTGTAGACCTGAGAAAATACTGATCCGCTCTCTCCATTCGCTCTCACACCAAACAAAGAGAGCTGGAGCACTGGCAGCATTCCTGAGAATTTAATCCACCAAAGGGGCAGCCCTTCTATGAAGATAAAACCAACCAGACCATGCGGGGTTCTCTTCTTCACGCCTTATTTCTTGAAGACAGTCTTTATAAAGTTTGATTTTTCACTTCTCTGAATAAACCAGGGTCTAGACTGGTCTCTCATGCATGGTAATTAACAAATGTAAGTTGAATGAGCATTTGCATGAAAACAGCAAAATGCAGCCAATTACTTGGATATTTCCAAAGAGTTAGATGTTTGAAAGCCAGCAGCAGAGATCGGGGAAACACTAGCTCACTGTGCGGCTTTTGTCTTTTCCTTCCCACCCCTCCCCCCAGGTATGAAGATGAGATCAGTAAGCGCACGACTGCCGAGAATGACTTTGTGGTCCTCAAGAAGGTAAGAGATGAAGGGTGGGAGGGGCTATGAGGGTATCCCTTCCCTCGAGAGTGGTCTTTGGCTGGAATCATGGGTTTGGTTCATCTCGGCCCCATCTTTACCCCACTTGGTACTCTCCAGATCTATGTGGTCAAAGGAGTGGGTAACTGCACCAGACCCTAAGGAACTGAAGTTGGGGATAAAAGCCCATTTGGATAAGTAGTTTCCATTTCTGCAGCTGGCTTTAGGGGCCGAGTATGTCAGACGATGAGTCCTTTGTCACCTCACCTGTACTGAGAAGCCTTCCCTACATGCTGCTGAGAACATCTTTGTGTGTCACTTGACATTCGTTCCCTTGCCCCGCTTGTGATTTCTGTACCTTTGTCTCTTATCCCCCACCTCTGCAGGATGTGGACATCGCATACATGACCAAGGTGGAGTTAGAGGCCAAGGTGGATGCTCTGAACGATGAGATCAACTTCTTGAGGGTCCTCTTTGCTGCGGTGAGGACTCCATCCCCGTCCATTCAAAGAAGGCAGTCCCTCATGTGTGAGGCTGCTGCAGGCATTCACAGTTCTTTGAAAGGACTCCAGCTCCCTTACTTGCTGAGGGCACTCTCAGCAAGGTCATGGGTAGAAAGAATTGAAGTGAGAGACTCAACTCGGAGGTTTTTGAAACCAGATGTGGTCTTAGGAGGAGTGATTAGATCCAAGATTGCATGGGATGGAATTTCTTGCTGTCCAGCATTTCCCTGGTGAGATGAATCCATTCATTGATCACCTGCTTATGGTTCCCAGAGAGCAGCAAAGACCAGAAGCATTACTTTTTTTGTCTTGAAATGTCACCACCAATCACTTGATTTCTACATAAAAACTTACCGCTCTCCCTACACATTGGGATGCCAACCCTACTTCCATCTGAGTCTGTGGCATGGCCATTTCCATCACCACAGTGGATTTCTGGTGTCAGAGATTAGGGAAGACTCTCTGGGGAAACTGACACGAGACATTTCCCCTGCAGGAGCTGTGCCAGATGCAGACTCATGTTTCAGACACGTCCGTGGTCCTGTCCATGGACAACAACCGGAACCTGGACCTGGACAGCATCATCGCTGAGGTCCGCGCCCAGTATGAGGAGATCGCCCAGAAGAGCAAGGCGGAGGCTGAGGCGCTGTACCAGACCAAGGTGGGTATTGGGGACCTCTCAGGAGCTGGGGGTGGTTTCTGGGACTCTGCTTTTGATGTTTGTGAGCAGGTGATCACCACTCAAGCCTGAGAGATGTCAGAGATGAACTCATGTCCCGGGCATCACTGGTCCTGGTCTAATTTGAGATTACATGATATTTTGTATTATCCCTGCCACCTATTCTTGCTGACTTCACTTGAGAGTAGACCCTACCCAAACAGCCCTGACCCTTCATTCCCTGTGTTTTCCTGGATATTAGGTCCAACAGCTCCAGATCTCAGTTGACCAACATGGTGACAGCCTGAAGAACACCAAGAGTGAGATCTCAGAGCTCAACAGGATGATCCAGAGGCTGCGGGCTGAGATTGAGAATGTCAAGAAGCAGGTAAGTGTCACCACCTTCTAGCCATGGAACAGGGCCAGGGCAGGTGTCTCCATAGCAGACAAACAGATCTGGTATCAGGCCAGGAGATCCTAAGCTTGTGTGCAGGGGATTTGTGACTCCTTATGTAAACCACACTCAGGTCTTCTTAGCAATGTTCTACTTAACCTGACATGACACCCTGGTAAATAAGGTTTCTTGGCTCTTTTTCATTGGTTTTTGCTCATCTTTATCTAATCAGTCTGGTAGGGATGTTGGCGGGCCCTGGTTGTAGTAAAGGGAATGTATGAATAGGACAGGTGGGAGAAGGACAGAATCCTGACATCTTAGCCCAAGTGAAGCTGGCACAGCAGAGGGGCAGATGGAGAAGGCTTGACATTAGGGCACTGATGATTGCCTGTTCATGCCGTTGTCTACAGTGCCAGACTCTGCAGGCATCCGTGGCTGATGCAGAGCAGCGTGGGGAGCTGGCCCTCAAAGATGCCTACAGCAAACGCACAGAGCTGGAGGCCGCCCTGCAGAAGGCCAAGGAGGAGCTGGCCCGGATGCTGCGGGACTACCAGGAGCTCATGAGCGTGAAGCTGGCCCTGGACGTGGAGATCGCCACCTACCGCAAGCTGCTGGAGGGCGAGGAGTACAGGTGGGATGGGCAAGGCAGAGAGGGAAGGTGAGGGAGGGAGATATTCTGGAGCCTTGAGTTTGCACCTCTGCTGGGCCACCTGCTTCAGTGCTGCATGGGTGCGTTATGAAGCAGGGCTGTGTGGACAACAGGTTCACATTCAGACCTTTAACTTGGCTACATAAGGATGGGATATGTGTTTGAGACCCGCTCATTGAACGGAGCCTGGCTCCGGGCTCTGCTGTGACTCACTGCTCTTTCTCTCCCCCACAGAATGTCTGGAGAATGCCAGAGTGCCCTGAGCATCTGTAAGTACCTCCCACCCCTTCCATGGCCTTTTGTCCACCCCGGTTCGGGTGAGACCCCTGGGTGCCAGTGTTGTTGGAATAACCATACCCTTTGTGTCTCTCCTGCAGCTGTGGTTGGTGGTGGCGCTAGTGCTGGGACCATCGGCGGAGGATTAGGAAGCTGCTCTGGGTTTGGCCTGGGCAGTGGCTTTGGCTCTGGCTCCGGAAGTGGCTTTGGGTTTGGTGGCGGTGTCTGTGGCAGTTCTGGCAGCAAGATCATCTCTACCAGCACCATGATCAAGAGGTCCCACCGATAGAGGAGACAAGGTCCCTGCAGCCCTTGAGCCCAGCTGGGCCCAGCCCTGGTATCTCTGTGCTTCTTTCATCCCTGCCTCCACCCTCCCTCTCTGGGGCTCATCTTCCCAGTGTCACCTCAGTGTGGACTCTGCCCTCCTGGAGTTTGGTATCTTCCTCTCGATTTGGTCCTGGTTACCACCTGGAATGAAAGGGGTGTCAGCTGATTCTTCACCTCCCACAGGCAGAGGAGAACACAACCAGGAGTTTCATCTCCTGGTTAATCAGGGTCACGTATGTCCCCTCCCAGCCCATGGCCCCAGATATCTCTCTACATCAGGACCAAACTCCTCTGTTACTTGGCAGCAACCTGGCCTGCAAGGTCAGGACAGGAACCACTCAGGGTCCCATCCACCTCTTCTCCTCCCCTCTATCCATTTTGGGTGAATCTCTAATAAAACGCTTTTGTCATTCACTCTGAGTCATTGTCCTTGTTCCCTGGGGAGAAGTCTCCAGAATTCAGGTGGGAGCAAAGGAGGCTGGGGCCTGAGGGATATGTCTGCACAGATCAAGGTCATCATCTAATCTGGGGAAGACATGCTGTGTGTGGAGTCTGAAGGCTGCTCCAGAACAGGGGCACAGACTTCCAACAACCAACAAGTACACAAAGATGGAAGACAATCAGAGCAGGTCCATCTCAGTGTGGAGCCTGCAGTGAGCCTGAAGGGAAGGGGTAGAAGAGAGGCAGTCAAGGGGTCTCCAATGAATATGGAACGAGAGGTTAGGGAGCTTATGGAGAGTTTATACTCAGTGTCTAGCAAGGCCTCCCTACTTTCATGAAACTCCACGCATGGGACTCAATCTAACTGGACCAGCAAGGGTTTCTGGAACTTCTTCCAAGAATCAACAAGATCCCGATTGCTGGATGGAGGGATGGAAGCATGTTGTTCTCGCAGAGCTTTCATGCCCTGCCCACTTTCCCATCTCAGGTGATTATGTCTAGGGTTATGTCCATACTGCTGTCCCTGAGTGGTGAGGACGTGGGGGGCGGGAGGCAGGTCTGCTAGAGCGGTAGAAGGTGAGGCTGCCTGATTGGGCCAGCCCTGGAGAAATGAAGATAAGGAAATGAAGATGAGGTGAGGGCAGTGAGAGGTGGGGGTCTGGTTATAGCATTTGTGGACACCCTGTTTCTATATTGGACCAATTTCAAGCTATGCCGAGGAGCATAATCTTCTTGCACCGTTCCCCGTGTGGTCTGACCTAAATACCTCCGACTGCAGATGCAGGAGGCACTCGTTCCCTTGGCCACTCAGTTGGAGCTTCCCACCCTGGACTGCCAGGCAATTCATTCAGACTCCAGTCCCCCCAGCACAGTGCCCATGGGGTCCTTATTGCGTGCAGACAGAAGGGCACACGGGTTGCCCAGGGCCTGTCCCTGCCCAAGTGGCCTTCACACAGACCTGGAGGTGGGCTCAGGGCAGCATGGGCAGGCAACAAAGCATTAATCTCAGGGGCTTGTGCTCCCTGGGCTGGAAAGGCTGGTCCTTCTTCAGCCCCGCCCTAATCTCCCCTTTGTCTTGGGGCTCACCGCCATGTGTCAGACCAGGAAGTCTTTTACTTCTTCCCACCACTGAGCCCCTCCCCTGGGAACATGCTGAATTGGCTCTTTTCTAAGTTCCTGGAGCTGGGAGGAGGAGTCAAAGGTTAGCAGTAAGGGAGGGACTTCTCAAGTTCACCCATCAGGAAGGTTCGGGTTGTGATGGGCCACCCTGAGGAGCTGGGGGCAGATTACCGAATTTCTCATACCCGCTGAGCAAGTCAAGTGTGGGACTAGCCAGCCTGAGTGGCACCGCTAGGCCTCCAGGGCCTCTTTAGTTGGATATAATGGTTTACACAGGAAACTCAGGTCAAGTGCGTGTGTGTCTTTGAATAAATGTGTTTCTGCAGGAAAGTGGTTATGTGAGTTTGTTTGTGTTTCATTTCTATAAAGAAGACTCCTGGTTCACCTACAAGAAGAAAAGCATTCCTGTTGGTCTCTGTTACCAGAACAATCCAGGGGAGTGGATCCTGGCCATGAGCCATAGGTCTGGAGCTGGCTGGCTATTGAAAGGGGATTATTATTTGTGGGGAAAGTCCAACTCTGAGATGATAGGCACCGCTCTTCTCTTAGATCTTTGAACTGGATCTGGCCAGCTCTTTGTGTTCAGGGAGCTATGGAGACACAGACTGTATTACCCTTTGGAAGGCCCTGCAGTCTCCACACCCTCCCCCCACCCCCAAATGCTTTAACGTGAGGAGTACTAAAACCACTTCTCACATTGTAATGGCCCAAATGTGAGTTGGCAGATGTTTAACTCATTATATTTGGTTCATCTGCCTTGACCCCCACTCTTCAGGCTCTTGACCTCCAGCCTTGGCTGCAACCTCACTGGTGGTTTGGCTCAGGCTCCAGGCTCACAAGCAATGACCTTATTTGCATAGGTCCCTCCCCCTTTGCCAAGACCCTCTGCTCTGAGTCCAGCCCTCCCAGTTTCAGAAAATTCTTGCCAACACTTCTGAAGTCTTCCTGCCTTGTTGCTAGTAAAACTGAAGGATATAACAGAGAGGGATTTATTTAGTGTTGCCCCCTTGTGGGATTTTGGTTTTGCCTGCTATGGGGACTCAGGTTTTGGATTCTAGGACCAGAGGACCTCAGAATAAGGCAGGTCCACTGCCATGTCTTGAGAGTGATGGTCAAGTTTTAATGAGACAGTGATCTAGGGAAATAACTAAGGGAGCTGAGTCCTCCTTTGTTAGCCCTTGAGGCAAGGGAATAGTGGGTCCGGCCAGGGCAAAGAGAAGGAGCAAGCTGAAGGAAGAAGCCATTTTAGCACCTGTTCCACCCTTTTGCTGTTTGAAGGTAGAGACTTAACAGTCATCTTTCTATCCCATGGAAAGAAGGCTGGGAGTGTAGGACCGTGGCCATGAAGGGTCTTGGTGGGAGCCCCAGGACTCAGGCTTGTTGCTGCCCATGGTTTCTTGCATCTGTGGGGTTTTTACTTGAAGTGCTGTGGATTTGGTCCTCAAAAATTCAAAGGAGAAGCTAGATGAGCTAGGAAGAGGTTTTGGGGAGAAAGAGTTTGGACTGCCATTTGCCATTCACCTGTCTGTCATCCACCATCCATCCATCTACTGTCTATCCATCCATCCATCCAACCATCCACCCATCCACCCATCCATCCACCCATTTATTAGCTTTTGAATTTTCTAGGGTAGGGACTGTGTTTATTCATTTTGATATTTCAAGGCCAGTGTGCTTGTCACATAGTAGATGTTTCACAAATGTTGGTTTAATGAACCAATGTGAATTGGTTTAATGAACGGATGTCCTAGGCAAAGTTCTAATAAGAATTAGACGATTCTTTCAAGGAGTTTTCAATCAGGGTAATAATGTCTAGATAAAAACATGCACATATATAACCTGGAAGAGATGAAGAGGGAACTCTGGGCCACCTGCTTTTGGGGTGTGGCCTTCAGGCCCAGGGTGTGCTTTGGATTCACATCTGGGAAGTGCCACACGTGCACCTCTCTCCCCTTCAGGCAGCTGTAATGCTAAACCTTGGCCCTGCTCTGCCTCCTTTCCCACTCTTGTTTACTGTGAGCAAACGTTCCGGGGCCCAACAGGTTTCTCGTCACTCCCTTATTTCCTGGTAGAATCATCTTTCCCCTAGCGACATCCATTCCTTCGATATTTGCTGCGTGCTTTCCTTATGCTGGGTGTTGTCTCCTTGGACTAATTACATAATATCCTGTGGTCCCCTTATTTCCCACCGTGATAGCACCCTCTGCCTGGTGTCCAACTGGATTCCCTCAAAGCTGCAGCAGAGAGGAGAGCCCTGCTTTTCAAATCATTGCCCGGAAAAATACATTTAAATTTCCTGTTAACTTTCTCTTTCCCAGGTTAAATGATCACTTGACCTTTTCCCCCCCGCCTCTTTTAGTTTTTGTTTCAGGCAATTTATTTCATAACTTCCTAAGTTGTTTTTGGAATCTCCCACGGAGGACAAGATGGGATTTCTGCTACTGACAATCTCTAGTTTGAGAAGCGTACTGGACAAACATGATTCAGCACAAACGTGGTGGAGAGCTCCTATCACTCAGGACAATCTTGCTTAGATAAAGCGTTATTGAGGGCGAGCCTCCCTCTCGGTTTTATTGTCTTTTTTATCTTCTCTGTAAGTCTGCTTTGCGGCCATTGTTCCTTCAGTTTATTCTTACAGCAGGACATGGAAGTGAGTTATTTAAAATCAGGATGCAAGTTTCTGTCTTGGAAGGTAAAGAAGGTGAAATGGGTCTCAACACAGTCTGCCTTGACCTCATAACCTACTCTCTACACAGCTGCCAGACTCATCCTTTTACAAGTCACCTCACGTCGGGGCACCTGGTTGGCTCAGTCAAACGTCCAACTTCAGCTCAGGTCATGATCCTGCAGTCAGCGGGTTCGAGGCCTGAGTCGGGCTGTGCGGACAGCTCAGAGCCTGGAGCCTGCTTCAGATTCTGTGTCACCCTCTCTCTGACCCTCCCCTGCTCATGCTCTGTCTCTCTTTCCTGAAACCCTTCAGTGACATCTCCTCTCACCTCTTCCCTCATTCTGCTTCAGCTCTGCTGGCCCCATGCCGTTCCTCAAATGCTCCCCATTCTCCTGCCTCAGCCTCAGGGCCTTTGCACTTGTGGTTCTCTCTGCCCAGGACACCCTTTACTCACATGTTTGCATGTCTTGTTCTTTCACTGTGTTCAGATTATCCGCTCAGGTCCCCTTAGACCACTCTCTATGAGATAGCACCCCTTGTCATGTCTACCCCCCTTTCCTGCTGTATTTATTTGGTAGTGCCTTCCACTGCCTGACAAGCATGTATTTATTTCTTTATTGTCTGTTTCCCACTGGCATTGTGGACTCTAGAAGAGTGGGGACTCATCTATTGTGTCCACTATTGCTTTCCTTGTGCCTAGAATGGTGCTTGGTAAATAGTTAAGTGCTCAATAAGTATTCATTTTATAAGTAGACAGAGCCCAGGAAGGCTGATTAGAGCTGATGTTTGCATCTGTGGAAGAAGAAGGGTATTAAGTCAAGAATATGATGGAGAACACAGGGTGCTCGGGTCCTTGCTAGAGCAATTAATTCATTGAATTAACCTGTGAATGTTCCAGAGCAGCAGAAGGGGCCCTACCTATTCTCACATTAGGACAGAAGCACATCTCAAAGTGACACACAATGACATATGGAAAATAATAGTGACTGTTTCCTGAGTACTCAGTATGTGTAGGTACCATCTTTAGAGTTTGCCATGCATTATTTAATTCTATGCTTGCGACAACTGTGGAAGATTAATTCGCTATTATTATCATCTTACAGAGGAGGAAACTAAGGCTTGGAGAAGCTTAGTAACTTGCCCAAGAACACAAGTGAGAAGCAGAGCCAGGATTCAAGCCCAGGACTGCCTGGTTTATCTGGGTAAAGCCCCTCTCTTATCTCCAGGTGGGACCCACATGAGCCAACAGTTAAAGAAAGGGACAGAACCTTAACCTGCAGTGAAAGAAGCACAGTGTCCACGTCACAGACAGTGAGGGTCTTCCTAGGGGTTTTGCCACATACTACGTCACCCCTGAACATTATATCTTCATTAAGCACTGTGATTTTAAGAGTTTCGTGGACAGAATGAAGAGTCCTGGAAGGCACGTGCACAGAAAGAAGACTGGGAGGAGGGTCTGGGTGTATTGAACCTAGAGAACAGCTTCTGGAAATTCAACAGCATTTTCTAATATTGGAATAGTTGTTGTGCAGAAGTCAGGGAGCTTTGTGTGTATTACTCTGGAGGGTCAGACAAGAGCGAAGTCATGTCAGTTCAGTTCACATCCGTTGAAGGCCTGATGGGACCAGATGCTGATGGACACGAAGGCAGGGAGGGCTGGCAGTGACGGCACGCAGAAGGGAGTGGTCCCGCGGGGAGCTCCAGCAGGGGACAGTGAGCCTTGTGTAATGGACAGTGGAAGAGGCTGATCGGTAGGAGTTTGAGACCTGGGGCTTAAAGATCTCAGGTGGTTGTTGGGTTACTGCCAGGGTTCTGACCCTCCAAATGCACACACGTGTCCGTAGACTGAATAAATCAAATGTCTTTCACACACGTGTGTTACCCTTTTGAAATGTAGGCGAGTATAAAAGGCAATTTTAATGTTTATTTATTTTGAGGGAGAGAGGCAGAGTTGAATTCACAGTAAAAATAGATGTTCTCAAATGACCCTGAAAGGATAGAGTCTAACCTACGTGAAGGTCAATATAATTTTTAAAAAATGTTTATTTATTCTTGAGAGAGAGACAGAGACAGAGCATGAGTGGGGAGGGATTAGAGAGAGGGAGACACAGAATCCGAAGCAGGCTCCAGGCTCTGAGCTGTCAGCAGAGAGCCTAACGCGGGGCTTGAACTCATGAACCGCGAGATCATGACCTGAGCTGAAGTTGGCCGCTTAACCAACTGAGCCGCCCAGGTGCCCCTGTCAATATAATTTTTAATGTCAAAAGGGGCCTTCAGATCTGGAGATGGGTGGGTGCCATGGTGGTATGGTGGTCAGGTGGGTGAGACCCCTGCCAACCCCAACTTCACTGATTCCATGAAGAAGAGGTAGGCTCCTACTGGAGTAGAGGGCATTGAAGCTAGAGCCAAGAAGAACTTCCTCAGCTCAGGGTGGTGGCTTGCTGGCCTGGGCAGGCCAGAAGATTTGATGAACAGCCTTCCGTGGGGATCCTGAAGAGCAAAGAGAGGCCGCAGGGAAGTGAGGGGACCACCTGGAGGCAGAGGAGTGCTCTGGCTGGCTTCCTGGGTGCAGCACCCTATGAGGCTCTGATTTTATACACTGTAACACAGTGAGTCACTCATTTATCTAGGGAGAAAGAACCTAGGGTATTTAGTTAAGCTTCAAATAATCCAGGTGTTCAGGGTGAGTGTAAACCAACAAGTGTTTTCTCCAAATATTTTTTGGGTCCCCAAGTCCAGAGGGCTGGGCTGGACCATCATAAATTTCAACTTGGGATTGCTTCCTCCCCTGGCATCACCTGTATCACTCATGACTCTCCAATCAGAATTGATGTTCTAGTCCTACTAAGGCACCCCCAATCCCTGGTTTACTTCCGGTTCCCTCGTGAGCGATGTCCGCTTTGAAACCCTGGCTGTAGAGTAAGAATAGATTAAGCCCTTCCTCTCACTCCTTCTGCCCCTGGCTGGGGAGGTCCCAGCTCTAGTACTAGGTGATGACTGTGGTGGCTGTGGCTTTGCTTCTCAAAGACTCTTCTCCAAGCTAATTCCCTCTGAAGGAATGGCAAGTATGGCTCAGGATCAGCGGGCTCTGGTCATGGCTGCCCCCAGTGGGGAGCAGTTGGGGATCTTGATTCACTGGGAGTTTAAGAATCCCAAGGATCCATTCCCTAGACTTCAGGGCTGGCACCTGGCCATGCAGCAGCCTTGTTCTGTCCGGCACAAAAGGCAGGCCCTCCATCCGTTCTGCCTTCCAGGTCTATCTCATCACTGAATTGATCAAGGCTCATGCTTGCAAATATGAGCATCCCTTCTGTCTTATGTAAACTGAAAATAATATATGAAAGGACATTATTGCTCGTTTGCTCTCTGGGAGCTTGGTAGCTTGGAACCATGCACAGCCGCACCTGGAGGCATCTCTGGTGACAACAGTGTGACCACTGTTGCTGCACCGATGATGCCTGGGGCAAAATGACAACATCCCACCTCTGCCCATGGAGGCCCAGATGTCTCCATCATTGCACCCTCCAAGAAGCTAAACTGTTCTGTCTGTCCATGGCTGTCTCCTTACATTGTCTATATCAGAATCTGAAATCTCACGAGGGTCTACCTCATTGGAACATTGTAGGTCACAGTCCTGGCTTCCAGGTGCAAAGCAATCTGGGAATGTGTTTTCTGGATTTTGTCCTAGGAAGGTGGGGATCACAATGTGGGAAATGACTGAAACGTAGGAAAGGTGTTCACAGATGTTGCGTGGTCACAAATGACAAAAGTCCACCATGGTCTCCACTTTCTGAATCCAACTGTGCTTGTTTTCAACACTGAGCCTTGGCTCATGACCTCCTGGGATGAAATGCTTTTCCTTCTGTCTAATCCTGCCTTCCTTGAAAGCTCTGGCCCATGTCTCTTCAGGAAGCCTTCCCATGCGACTCTGTTTTCTGACTCTTCATGCTCTCACAGCACTCCTTACACAGCACGTAGTTTTACAGTCTTGCTTTGTTTGGCTTGCCTAGACTGTGAGCTCTTTGGAAACCATTCTCTCTATCACATGGCGACTGAGGAGTCAATGCTCAGTAAACACTTCTCATATTTGTTCACTGGTTTCTCTTTGGTAGGCTGGCAGCTGAAGTCCGCTTCCCCTCACCCCAGGTCATGGAGTTGATATCTATCTAGCTATCTATCGGGCCGCAAGCTGTGCTCACATCCCCTGTAGGGCCGCCATGGATAAGTGCAAATGGACTCATCATTTTATGGGGCCGGTTCTTTGACGGGTGTGGAAGCTGAAATTCTCTGCGTGGGTTGCAAACACAAACAGTTAACAATAATAGTGAACACCGCTTGAACTCAGGTAGTGTGCTAGGTACTTTCCAGGCATGACAATGACCTTATGAGAGAGGTATCATTAAAAACTTAATTTTTTCGATAAGGAAACTGAGGCACAGAGAACCTGCTCATGGATGTGTCATGACAAAGCTGAGATTTAAACACTGGGCCTGTGTACACCTGAACTAATATGACATTGTACGTCAGTTATACCTCATTAAAAAAAAAAAAATCAAACAACTGGGTCTATTTGGCCTCAAAGTGCACACTCTTTAATATTAAGAAAAAGAAATATGGCCTAATTTTTTGTGATATGCAGCTTTGGTCATGGTTAGTCATGGGGTGGGGCTGGCCCAACTCTGGGTTTGGTTCATTCTTTAAAGTCTAGTTCTTCGGAGGGAGCCAAGTGGAGGAGCGTGTCTGTGTGCGGCCACGATCTGGGCCGTGGGCTCACTTCACATGTCATTAAGCCTTGGGCAACAGCTCTGGAAGGTCAGGGATCTAGTTCAGACCTGCTAGAGAGGAAATCCCAGTACTGGGCAGGGGGCAGATTATAGGACCTCAAATGCCCAGTCAACTTCAAGCTGATTCTGTGATTGATTGATTCTTTTGAAAATTTTAAATTTTTAAAAGATTTAAAAAATTTAAAGTATAATTGACATACAGTATTATATTCATGTGCAACATAGTGTACAACATAGTGATTCTAAAATTACATACATTACAAAACGCTCAGCACGATAAGTGTAATTACCACCTGTCACCATAAAAAGGCTTGCAAGACTATTGACTTCACAGGCCCCAGGCTCGTTTATTTGATAACTGGAAGTTCATATCTCTTAATCCCCTTCACCTGTTTTGTTCATCCCCCCACCCCTCTGATTGAGTGATTGTTCTTTTTTTTCCTTTTTTAGGATGAACACTTTTAAAAACATTTTTTTCTTTACATTTATTTATTTTTAATAGAGAGAGAGACAGAGCACAAGTTGGGGAGGGGCAGAGAGAGAAGGAGACACAGAATCTGAAGCAGGCTCCAGGCTCTGAGCTGTCAGCATAGAGCCCAACGTGGGGCTTGAACCCACAAATTGCGAGATCATGACCTGAGCTGAAGTCGGATGCTTAACTGACTGAGCCACCCAGGTGCCCCTAGGATGACCACTTTTTAAAAAAGTTTTTATTTTAATTCTAGTAGAGTTAACATACAGTTAACAGATGTACAATATAGTGATCCAACTATTCCATACCTCCCCCAGTGCTCATACCGACAAGTGCGTGCCTTAATTGATTGAGTGGTTCCTGATTGATTGATCAGTGATTCTTGATACTGTGATTCTACAACATTTTTTCCATTGGAAAAGAGGCGACACTCATTTTGCATGTGTATTTTCTTAAGCTGTACACCAAATTTGAGGTGTCCAGATTCCTCATGTTGAGATGATCTCAATTAACTTGGGGTACCTCATGTAATGGGATTTGAATTCTTTTTTAGAAAGTTTATTTATTTTGAGAGAGAGAGCGCGAGTATGTGAGCAGGAGAGGGGCAGAAAGAGAGGGAGAGAGAATCCCAAGCAGGTTCTGTGCTGTCAGGCACAGAGCCCAATGCGGGGCTTGATTTCACGAGCCGTGAGATCATGACCTGAGCCAAAATCAAGAGTCAGGTGCTTAACTGACTGAGCCACTCAGGCACCCCATGAACCCATTTTTGACCAGTTTTATTTGGTTGTAATCCAGGAAAGGCTTAATTTATTCATTAATTCGTCAGTTAATTGATTGACTCATTCAACCAAACAATTTTTTATCAGCACCTGTTATTGGCAAAGCACTGTGCTAAGAACGAAGGGATCCAGTACATTACCAAGACTATAAACTCCCGGAAAGCTTACGGCTTTATTCTGGGGAAGGGGCCAAGAGGATGCATAGCCTGTGGGCAACAAATGGGCGAGAGAAGGACAAAATAGGAGAACCAGGTCACTGAAGAAAATTTCATTTCCTCTGCACTCGGGCCATTCCCAGCCCCACCCAGCATTGAAACATCCCCTGTCCTTTCCTCCTTTTTCCTAATCTGAGACAGCTGCTGCCAAGGCTGCATAGGTTACACCCTTAGCAGGGCCTAACGTGCAGCACACTGAATGAAAAAAGGCCTGTCCTGGAGAGATAAGCGGCTAATTTGGCAGGAAGGCTTTCCTCTTGGACAAGCCAAGCCCAGTACCTAAGCTTCTGAAAAACACCAGGCTGGCAGTTCTCAGGCTTTTGGAGTCAGACACGTATGGCAGTGCTGGGGCCCTGCCAGGTCTGTTTTCCTGAGGCTGGGGGTGGGGTATGGATGCTGAGGCCACAGACTTCTAGGAGCACAGCCCCTCAGCCCGAGGAGCGGTCTCACAGGGGATCCATGTATTTTGTTCACCAATGAGTCTCTGTACCTTGCACAGTGCCGGGCACGAGGTAGGCCATCTGTACCTATTTGTTGAATTGGTGGTAGAACTTGTGTTTGAATCTCTAGTCCTCTGGCTGAAACCAGAGAAGTGCCCAACATGTGGGGAGCAAGAAAGGAAGCTTTAGAGCTACACCAAAATGTGGAATAGTGTATGGTTCCTCTGGGAAGTTTTCAAAACAAACAAACGAGCAAACCAATAAACATTTCTCATACTGAATGTTGCTAACGACTCATCAAAGCGCATAGGTGTTTACTGCCCCTTTTCTCAGAAAACAGTCATGAATCCCAATACCTCTGTCTCCTGAACTACAGCCTGGGATGGGCGGCAGGGGGCGGGGAGGCAGGAGGCAGAGTTTTCAGGGATCTGAGCTTTGTTTCCAGAAAGGGAGGCAGGGAGGTCATCCTTTCACCCCAAATCCAGCACAGAGTGGGGCCCGCCGGGGACACTCCATGACCATGTGTTGTCTGTGGAGTGAACTGAATCACCCCTTCTGTTGAGATACTTCCCTTGAGTGCTTGGGTGGGCTTCATTGTTTCCACTACCCAGACAACCAGAATGTCCCCAACCCACCTTTCACTCCATTCTTTTCACAGCTGAGGGCAGACAAATGGCTGTTGGGCACCTGGCTAGGATGAGTGTGCCTCTTGGGTCCTGTCAGACAAAGCTAAGGAGGTGGCCATGCCCAAGCATGGGGCAGTGCCGGGAGCCACCCCCTGCCAGGTAAGCCTGCCACCTTAGCATTTTTACCATTTCAGATTATTTTCAAGGTGTGTTTAGTAGCCTGGAACAAACTTATTGCCTTGGAGGCAAACCCAACCCATGACTATTTGGGATTAATTATCTCTCCTTCGTTTGAGCCCAGCAACCTCCTTGATGTATATAAAGGGATTTATTTTGCACAGGCCTTCAGTTCCCTTCCCTCTTCCTCTGACTCTCAGTGTCCTGCTTAACTCTGGTACTTTTCCTTCACCAAGCTCCCTCACCATGAGCAGACAAGTCAGCAAGACATCTGGCGGCGGCGGCCAGGGCTTCTCAGGTCGCTCTGCCGTGGTCTCAGGAAGCAGCAGGATGAGCTGTGTGGCCCGCTCGGGGGGAGCCAGCGGAGGGGCCTGCGGGTTCCGGGGTGGGGCGGGTGGCTTTGGCAGTCGCAGCCTCTACAGCCTGGGTGGCAACAAGAGCATCTCCATCAGCGTGGCCGGTGGCTCCCGGGCTGGTGGCTTTGGGGGAGGGCGTAGCAGCTGTGGCAGTGGCTTTGGGGGTGGCTTTGGAGGTGGCTTTGGTGGTGGCTTTGGTGGTGGCAGAGGAATGGGAGGTGGCTTTGGAGGGGCTGGTGGCTTTGGAGGGGCTGGTGGCTTTGGTGGAGCTGGTGGCTTTGGAGGGGCTGGTGGCTTTGGTGGAGCTGGTGGCTTTGGAGGGGCTGGTGGCTTTGGAGGGCCCAGTGGCTTTGGAGGGCCTGGTGGCTTTGGTGGGCCCGGTGGCTTTGGTCCTGGTGGCTTCCCTGGGGGAATCCAGGAAGTGACTGTGAACCAGAGCCTCCTGCAGCCCCTCAATGTGGAGATCGACCCCCAGATTGGGCAAGTAAAGACCCAGGAGCGCGAGCAGATCAAGACCCTCAACAACAAGTTCGCCTCCTTCATCGACAAGGTGATGAAACTCTGACCGGGCCCCCATTTCCCAGGCTGGGACTTTGAGTTTAACATTTAGGATCAATCTTGGATGAGCCAGGCTGCAGGGAGATGGTTAGGAAGTCTAGGATCTGGGAAGATGTTCGGGGCTGATGAGTTTGCCGACATGGTCACCTGAGTAGGAAAGACAATGGGCTCCTCTTTGGACCTGGACATCCTAAGTCCTACCTGTCTGGCTCCCTGCTCAAGTCTCTTGCCTGTTGCCTTATCTATGCCCAGGCTGGCAGCATTGGGAACACATGGGAAGAGCCATGGCTACTGGCAGGAAAGGGTCTGACCCAGGAGTGGGCGTTTATCAGACATGAGGCTTCCCAGGAGGCCTGTTCCCTCCACGCTGCTGTGCCGGGCAAAGGAGACACATGCCCTGGAGAAGGGATTAGAGGGGCTTACCTGGAAACCTTAGTCTCAACAGGGCTGCAGAGGAGCTAGCAACCAGTCTGCACCCCTAACTGACCAGGTCAGAAGGAGAAAGGTGCTTGGTGTCCCCCAGACCAGGGTAGCTCACTGCTGCGGGCTCTCTCCTGTGGTGCTGATTGCGGCATTTCAATCAGTATCAGCTCCCAGTGAGTCACATCCTTTGAAGGGCTGAGCGTCAGCAAGGCTTTAGGTAGGAAGAATGCCGCTGAGGCTCAAGAACATTTCTGCAGAGTGTACTGTCATTTTGGACCTTGAGATAGAGTCACGAAGTCCTCGGGGAACACCGAGGGGTCATCTTTGCCATTCTGCTTCTGGACAGGGGCTACTTCCAGATTCCCCACCCATTTCTCCTCCTTCTGTAACTTTCCAAAGTGGTGCTGGATCTTTAGCGGCCTGACCAGAGCGGCCATCTGCCCGTAGCCTCTCCAGCTACAGCAGAAGCCTAGCTTCGCATCCCTTCTGGGCCTCTGTGCCGGGGGATGGGGGGATTCAGAGGCTCAGTCCCACCTGAGCCGGGGCCCCTCCGCTCCTCTGCCACAAGCGTTGCCTGATGCGGCTTCCCCCCCGATGCGCGGCAGGTGCGGTTCCTGGAGCAGCAGAACAAGGTCCTGGAGACCAAGTGGAACCTGCTCCAGCAGCAGGGCACAAATTCCATCACGGGCACCAGCAACCTGGAGCCCCTTTTTGAGACCTACATCAACAACCAGCGGAGCTACCTGGACAGCATCCTGGGGGAGAGGGGCCGCCTGGACTCGGAGCTGAGGAATATGCAGGACCTGGTGGAGGACTTCAAGAAGAAGTGAGTGACAGAGACATGAGCGGCAGCCCTGTGTCGGAGCCCCGGCCCTTACTGCTTTCCTCCCACCTGCTGGCAGTGGTGCCAATGAGCTCATCTTCCTCTCCTTACCTTCGCAGAGGGCAGCTCGATTCGCTGGGCTCCCCACTCGCCCTCCTTCCCCAAGGACGAGTAAAGTCATGGCAAGTGGGATGAGTTTAGGGCTGAGGAAGCACTTCCTCATGATCCCGGCTGGGGAAGATTCGGGTTCTAGGATCTGAAGATTGCCGGGACAACTCAGGGCATGCTGACCGACGGTCCGATTTCCTTGGGACCGAGGGGTTTCCCAGGAGGTGGGACTTCCAGTGCTAAAACCAGGCCAGTGTGCTTGGAGAGACTAGAGTGGCTGGTCCTCCTAGCTAATAAGGGGCGAGTAAAGAGGGTGTGTTCAGCTAAGAGGGGCAGCAGAGGGACAGAGGGATGGAGAGATGAACTTTCAGAGTTTCAGACAAAAGTGTTTATGACTACCTCGAAACCCAAACTCAGCTATTTCTTTTTAACCCTTACAGATATGAGGATGAAATCAATAAACGTACAGCTGCTGAGAATGAATTTGTGACCCTGAAGAAGGTAAGGCTGTGTGTGGGGTTCCCGGGGCTGTGGACACGCACGGGTTTCCAGCTGAGCTGGGGGAACCTTCCTACTCCACTGCCACAGAGCTGCCGAGTTCAGGCAGTTGAAGCAAAAAAACAGAAGCCAGGTGCATCATAGTCTGGAAAGATCCCCAAGAGCCAGTTCATTGGTTTTTCATTTTTGAGTAACCATCCCAGTGAGACACGAGTCACTCCTTCACGTGGAGACCAGTCTCGGACAAGGGCCGGTCAATCACCAGCCTGTCCTGACCCTTTCCTGTGGCACGTGCAGTTTGTTGTTTGTTCCTTGTGGGGAACGAGGCCTTAATGCTTTTGTCTTTCTCAGGACGTGGACACCGCCTACATGAACAAGGTGGAGCTTCAGGCCAAAGTAGATGCCTTAATGGATGAAGTCAACTTCCTGACGACCCTCTATGACATGGTGACGTTTCCTACTAAGAGGGGAGCCAGGGAGGGTGAGATATTTTTAGAGGCTGGGCTGATTTGGTATCTAGGGCCCAGGAAGACTGAGCCTAGAGATAGGGCTGGCCCCTTGTTGGGGTTCCACAAGATGGACAATAGACACGGGTTCTCTGAGGGGCTGGGGGGGCAGGGTGGGGCAGATGCACATTCAGAACTGAGCCGGAGAATGGGTCTATTGTTCAGGAGTCTCTCTGCAGGCCTCTGCTTGAGAAGTAACAGGCCCCTCTGTGTTGGTAGGAGCTGTCCCAGATGCAGAGCCACGTCAGCGACACCTCCGTGGTCCTGTCCATGGACAACAACCGCAGCCTGGACCTGGATAGCATCATCGCTGAGGTCAAGGCCCAGTATGAGGACATTGCCCAGAGGAGCAAGGCAGAGGCCGAGGCCCTGTACCAGACGAAGGTGGGAGCTAGGCACCTCTCAGAGGATCCCTTGAGGGTCTCAGGGAGGCTGTGGCCTGTGGGGACTGCTGGGTGGTGGGTCCCTGGTGGTCACTGGGTGGACCCCTCTTGCTTCTACCCTCTGGAGACATCCTTCTAATGGCTGTTTGGCTATCCCTGGAGGAAGGTGGTTCCACTGTCCCTTGCCAGGCCACATGGGACTGGTTCTAGCTTGTTCTAGACTGCAGGGTAGGGGAATTCCTACCACCGTGACCCAGATATTCTCTTCCCTGCTGCCACAGAAGTGTCCCTGCTGAAATAGGATTCAATGTCATTTTAACAAATGCTTACTAAGCACCTCAAGGTTGGGTGGGTGATGTTAGGGATAGAGAAACAAGTCAGGCAAAGCCGCGTTAACACCCGATCTTCCCTTCTGTTCTCCAGCTTGGGGAGCTGCAGACCACGGCCGGCAGGCATGGAGATGACCTGAAGAACACCAAGAGTGAGATCTCTGAGCTCAACAGAATGATCCAGAGGCTGCGGGCCGAGATCGAGAATGTTAAGAAGCAGGTGGGAGGGCAATGCATATAGGCGCCTGGATGGACCAGTGGGGAGTGGGGCTGGGATCTCAGGACTCCTAGTCTGGAATGGACTTCTGGGGTCATCTCAGGCAGCATTGACCTCCGGCAAGTTCAAAGACCGAGCCAGTCCAGATGGCTAGTAATCCATGGGGAAAATATCTCCATAGATGAGGAAAAGATAGAGGTATTGGGGAGAGGGGGATGTTGCCTGGCTTTCAGATGCTTGCTATGGGGTAAGCTATGGTAAGACTCAGAGAGCCTGGGACCCTCCTGCTAGGCTCATCTCTTCCCCTGCCTCCCCCCCCTGCCCCCATCCTCCAGAATGCCAACCTGCAGGTGGCCATCACCGAAGCTGAGCAGCGTGGGGAGCTGGCCCTCAAGGATGCCAATGCCAAGCTCCAAGAGCTGCAGGCCGCCCTGCAGCAGGCCAAAGATGACCTGGCCCGGCTGCTGAAGGACTACCAGGAGCTGATGAACGTGAAGCTGGCCCTGGACGTGGAGATCGCCACCTACCGCAAGCTGCTGGAGGGCGAGGAGTGCAGGTGGGGCTTCCAATTCACTCTCCCTACCTTTCTTGACCTGGCGCACATGCTGAGGGTCAGATGAGTGACTAAGTGCATGGGAATGGAGGCCTTTTGTATAGAGAGAGGACCCATCATTGTCAGTAGGCCCTGAAGAGGCCTTCACCCGCCCACTCTTTCCATAGATGGCCAAAGTGCACTCACGACCAAGGGCGCACAGGGGTTCTGAATGAAACAGAATCTTTGGGCAGGGAGGCAGGTGCCTTTTCTGGCTGGCATCCCTCTGTGGACAAGGCTAGGGTACTGCTCTGCTTGGCTTCTGAATTCAGTTCAGGTTGCAATTCATCACCTTCATCCATGAAAAATTGCTGGTTATTTGCTTTGTGACAGAGCTATTTCTCTGGCTTTGTCCTGTAGGATGTCTGGAGAGTGCCAGAGCGCTGTGAGCATCTGTAAGTAGCCAGAATAACCATGACCGTGAGAACCGAATCTGAAATACCTGCAATCACACAGGGCAGTAGCACCTTATTTAAAAAAAAAAAAAAAAATTCTATGGACGTTGGAGAGGTTTTCCCTGGGCAGAAGGGGCAGCAGACCTGCTTCTGTAATTATTTTGGGTTCAGGGCACTATTAATAGATGTCTATGGGATGGGGAGTATGCAGTAGGGAGCCTATTCATGAGAGGAGAAATTCTGGAAAAGTCTCCAGCGTGGGGGGCGGGGCATCAAGAGTAGAAGGAACTATTGGAGATTTCATAACCACTTAGCACTATGGGATGAGCACCCTATGCCATTAGAACGTGCCACAATGATCAACCGGTGCAAAGCTGCCTTGGTCGCCTCCCCGTCATCCCGGGCCCCGTGGGTCATTAATTATGATACAGCTAGGAGGGCGAGGGGCGCTGATCGTGGTTCTGTCCTCTCCCCGGCAGCGGTGGTCAGCGGCGGCGGCTCTGCAGGTGGTTACGGCGGCGGCTACGGCGGCGGCTTCGGCGGCGGCTTCGGCCGGGCAGGCGGCGGCGGCGGCGGTAGCGGCAGCGGCTTCAGCTTCGGCGGCGGCAGCGGCAGCGGCATCGGCATTGGCAGCGGCAGCGGCAGCGGCATCGGCGGCAGCAGTTTCGGCTTCGGCGGCGGCAGCGGCATCGGCGGCAGCGGCTTCGGCCTCGGAGGCGGCAGCGGCGGCTTTGGCTCCGGAGCTCGCTGCGGGGTCAGTGGCGGAGGCTTCAGCTCGGGCAGCAGCCGGGGCGGCAGCGTCAAGTTCTCCCAGTCTTCGCAGCGCTTCTCCAGATAAACACCGCGCGCCGCAGCGCCTCGCGCCCCCAGCCCCTGCTCCCCGCCCATGTCAGCGACATCCTCAGTGCCACCCCCCACTCCCGACCCCAGCCCACCCTCCCGGGGCCCGCTCTCTGGGGGCTGGAAGATCCGGGGCACTGGATCCTCCATCCAGACTCCTGGCCGAGCGCTGCCGTGAGAATTTCAGGCGCCCTCTCGGGCTCCGGTCTGTGCCTGTGATTGTCCACGTGTGGCCTCAGCCACCGCCTTCTCCTGCCCTTGGGGTCCCCCCCGCCCCTGGTGGAATGGTTACCACTGCTGATGTATATAACACAGGGACCCCTCTGCCAACCGTTCTGTCGCCAATAAAGTGCATTGTGTTTCACATCAGGCCTCGGGGCCTCCCTGGCCGCCTTTCTCCCCATTGGACTGACTCCTCTCGCTCTGTGCCAGTGGGCTGTGCTGTTCACAGAACAGCTGGAGTGCTCTTCCTCCACGACTAAGGCAGTTACTCCCGACTGTCCTGTCCACTGTATGGTATCAAAACGGGCAAGAGCTGGTGGTTCGTTTGTTCTTTGAGCGCTGGGGGCCTGGTGGGAGGACATTCCAGGAGGCGTTGTGGCCTCAGTTCTTAGAGGGGAAGGTCTGACCATGCACACATCGATTCCCTCCTGGCCTTTCATTTGGGGGAACCTAAGAGGACCTTGAGTGGCTGAGGGGTTTGGGGACAGAAGGTTTCTTTCCTTGGCCCTGGTCCCTACTCCAGCTGACATCCTGAAAGCCTTCTCCTTATCAAGGTGCATTTGGGAGAGTGTGAGCTGCTAGAACTCCAGGGCTGCAGGGATTTCTTGAGAGTCACCTATCTCGAAGTCGGGCCCAAAGAACGCCAGTCTGCTGACAGAGCTCTGCAAAAAAAAAAAAAAAAAAAAAAAAAAAAAAAAAAAGCGTTCTGTGTCCATTACATCTTTCCTCTTGGGAGTATGTATTAGAGTTTTTGAGAAGTTTTGTAGCAAAGAATACCTGTTAGCTGTCTTTAACCGGGCATTTCCCACAGAGGCCTCCCTTCTGGGTAGACGACTACCAACACCCTCAGAAAATGTCCTGCACCTGTCTGCATGCACTCTGGGTCCTCAGGTGGTGCACCAGTCATGGAAACGTCCAGCACCAGGAAGCCCTGATAAAGTATTAGTTGGCCATGGCAGTGCTGTCTGGAATGTCGTGGCTGGAAGAAACTCAGGCACAAGGAGTCCAGGAGCTTCATTTGCAAAGGAGGAGACTGAGGCTCAGAGAGGTGGAGAGGCTTGCTTAGGGTCATAGAGCGTCTGAGGGTCTGAGCCGGGAGTACAGCCGGGTATCCTGAGTCTCGAGCTCCTTCCACTGGCCCACACTGTCTCTGAGACTACAGTGGTTGTCCTCCTGGCATGGCCAGCTGCCTGGGTACCCAGAGAACACATAGGCAATGGAGTAGAAACATTTAGCCAAGCCAGGCCAGGGAAGCAATATATCCAACTCAGGCCAAAGCTGAATTTCTTTCAGAGAAGGGAAATGACAATTAAACAAAGAAAACCAGAAACTGGGGCTTGAGGATTCATATGGAAATCGCATGTTCACACTTAGCAGAGCAATCCAATGCCAGTTCTATCTGATCTCCCAGGAAGGCTGTTTGGAGGAGGTGGGGTTTGGTAGCTATTGCTTCACCTTTGGGCAGGAAGGTGTCTTTTCTGGCTGGAATCCCTCTGTGGACCAGGCTAGGTGGGGAGACCCAATGCCTGCCCCAGCTCAGAGGGTTGGCCCGGTGGGAAGGTGCCAGGCCAGTTACAGGACAGCTGCTTCCCCTTGGATGAAGTCATTATTAATGAATTCTTTCCTTCAGCCAATATTCATTAACACTCGGGCACTGGACTAAATGTTGGAGATACAGCCGTGAGCCCTGCTCTCATTGTGGTAAGGGAGCACATCAACACAGTAAGCAAACAAATAAAATAACTTCAAGCTGTAATAAGTCCATGAAGATGAGAACCCAGGGGCTGAGCTGGAGAAAGGCAGGGCTTGTGAGCAGGCTGGATGTGGGGGTAAAGGAGAGGGAAGGTGTGGCTGTGCTTCCTGGTTTCCTCCCACCCAGTGGGAGCAGCTGGGTGGCTGGGTGGGAGCAGATGGGTGGGGAGGGGAGGGCAGTGGAAGGGAGGGGTGGAGGGGTGGGATGGGTCAGACGAGGCCCTTCAGGAGCTCCACTTTAGACAAGTCTGAGCTGCTCATGAAGTAGACATCTGGCCTACAGTTGGAGCAGTGAATGTAGATTTAGAAGGGACACCTGTTAAGACCGGAGACTCACATTTGGATGTTGTCTGCATAAGGACAGTTAGGGGAGTTTCTAGAGCCATGGGAACCGATGAGCTCTCCCAGGGAGAGGAAAGAGAAGAGGGACCAGGCTGAGCTCCAGCATCTAGAGTTAGGGAGAAGGGAATAGTCAGCCAGGCAGCACAGCCTCGTCTAAGTTTTCCAGAAACTTGGAAGCCTGTCCCTGAGAAGTCAAGGGGTTTCTAAATGGGCTCCAAAGGAAAGCCACAACAGGGTCAGACTTCGTTGGGACACTGTCCACTGGTCTCAGAGTTCACATTCAGCCAGTGGCCTCTTTCCTTTGTTGCTCCTCCCTGGATTCTGGTCTATGCCCACTGGCCCCTGTGCATCCTGTGGGCATTTATAGGAGACCTCCCCTACCTAAGTAGCCTTCAGGTGGCAGGGAGGATCCATACAGCTTCTTAAAGAGAGAGTAGCCAGGGGTTAGTCTGGCTCAGGAAGAATGGCACCACAGAGAGGGTTATTTCTTGGAGATGTCATTGTCCCAGAGGAACAACTAGGCAGGTGAACTTGGTGCCAAGCCCTGAGACTGAAGGAGTTAACTCCATGCTTGGCTGGATAGTCTCCGCCCAGCCCTGATCATTTCTAATCTAGCCTGAAAACACTTCCAGGGAACTTTGCCTGCTCCCAAGTGCTCCTTCTTTTCCTTCTTGGTTTCAGCTTTCACAGAATTTCTTTGTGAAATTCTATGGTGATTTTTCAGGTGCTCTTAAGTCTCTGGGCTTGGGTTGGGTTTCTTGCCCTTGACTAGACTTTTTTATTCTTTGAGTAAGGAGCCAATTTTTGCTGTGCTGTCCATTCTTCTCCTGTCCTCTGAGGCATGCTTGTTTGCTCACGGGGAAGCTCTCAGAGATTGTTGAACAATGCTGACTTGTATGCCCTAAACTGGGATTTGGGGCCATTGGTCAGTGGTCAAGCATTTCTTTTGCTCTCTCTGCTTTGTTGCACGTTTCCTCCTTGGCTGCAGAATGGTACATCCTCCTGAGGTGACACGGGGACCCAACTACTATCCCTCACCCCACTCCCATCCCCATCCACCCCTCTCTGCCTCCTCCCTCCCCAGCCCCCACCTGGAAAGAATGCTCAAAACAGCACCTTCCTGTTTTAAGAGCTTCTTGACCCACTGGTTCACACATTCCTTGATGTTAAGGAAACCAAGATGGGTTTTTAGATTTCAGGTTATTTTTCATTCTTGTTCCTTCTGAGATGTAGGCTATGGGCCCGAGCAAGTATCAACAGTGATGGTAACACAGCCACAAAAGTCTCAGTTAAAGAAACCAGGGGATTGTTTCTCCCACAAGAATCTGCCTCTGGATAATCCAGACTGCTGATGATCCGGATTTGCATAGAAAGTTCTGGGTAATTTGTAGGAAAATCTCTATGTGACTTCTCTGTTTTGCCCAGAGCTGGGTGGGGGCTGGTTAGCCAACCATCAAAGATCTCGTCTATTGGGATTTGGGCGGCCCCTTCCCTTCTTCTCAACAGTTTCACCCATGTGGATTCTCCCTCCACCTCCAAGGCCAGAAATGTAGACACCCCACAACAATCTTGGGAAGCCTGAGAAAAACCCACTTGAGTTCTGAAAACACTTCTTCACTATTTTATCTATGTCCCTCACTAGCCCTTCTGGGATTCAGACTGCACAGTACACATCTCTCTTGTGCCTAAAATCAAGCTAACCACCACCAATACCTCCAGTGCCATTGGCACAGGCTGAAGGTTGAAGACTGAAGTCTAGTTGGTTCTCCTAGGAAACTGATGGAGGTAACGTGGGAACAATCTGACAGCCTTGGAATCCATGGTGACATCAACTTCTGGAGAAGACAGGGGCAGGAAGTGATGGTTCTAGATGGCAGTAAGGCGTGATTTTCATTGGGGGCAATCTCCCCTCCTCCACCAGAGAACATATGGCAACGTTGGGTGACATTTTTGGCTTTGCAACTGGGACAGTGCTATTGGCATCCAGAGGGGAGAGGACTGGTTGCTACTTAACATCCTACATTTCAGGGACAGAGCCTCAACAAAGGATTATCCAAACTGAAGTGTTAATAGGGCTGCTGTTGAGAAATTCTGGACCCACGCAAGGGGTCCTCTCGTTCACCCCTCTCCTTAGGGAAGGATCCTTGTCTAGCTTGGCTGTGGTTATAGTTGAGCTGAATAGAGACCATTCTGAATTTGAGGGAGGGAGATCTTTTTAGAAGTTTGTTCATTTTAAAATGGAAATGCCCAGGGGCCCCTGAGTGGCTCAGTCAGTTAAGCAGTTAAGCGTCTGACTCTTGATTTCCGCTCAGGTCATGATCTCATGGTTTGTGAGTTCGAGCCCTGCATTTGGCTCTGTGCTGGCAGTGTGGAGCCTGTGTGAGATTCTCTCTCTCTCTCTCTCTCTCTCTCTGCCCCTCCTCTGCTTATTCTCTCTCTCTCTCTCAAAATAAATAAACTGAAAAAAAAAATGGAAATGCCCTTCTATTCTGGGCAAAGGCACAGGAAACGAGCCAGGCAAGCAATGTGACCTTATGTGGGCACTTGCAAGACCTGTGCCAATGGTCTGGGGGGTCTCGCAGTTCTGGAATAAACTTGGCTGTTTCATGCCTCTGTGCTTTTGACAGTCTGTTCCCCTTGCTAAGAATACTCACTCCACCTTCAGTGACTAGATCAGCTCTTAGTTATCGTGGAAGATCACTCGGGCACTGCAGAGTCTGGGGTCTGTCTGTGTTCCCTTTGAACCTTTCCTTACTTGCCCTTTTAGATTAAAATGACTAGTTTCACATCTGTTCTTCACACTAGGCTGGAAGTAACTCGAAGGGAGGGACACGCCTTCCTCATCTATACACTTCTCGCTGCTCACAGTGTCACGCAGGAGACACTGAATTTTACTAAGCTGATGATGTGCTGGAAAAGGACAGGGTGGGCTCTTCGACTGCTGTCCTGACACATTTAACAAAAACAACATGATTAAACAGCTCGCTTTTGTTCGGCACCTCCTGGTACAAGTTGCACACTGGGCAATTTGCACGTGTTATTGCATTTAATCCTCACCAGAGGAGGCGGGTGGCAATTATCCCCATTTTCTAGATGAGGAAACTGGGGCTTAGCAAGGCAGAGTAACATGCCTGGCATCCTCAGATCCAAAGCCTACACTTGTAACCACCGTGCTCTGCTGGCCTCCAGGATGCCCTCTCTTGTGCTAGCTCCGGCATGTGGTGCTAACAACTCTGCAGAGTCTTGAGTTGCCAGAGTTCCAAACCTGGTTTGGTTCCAAACCAAACCCGAAGCTCCTATGTCAGTAGGAGAGGTTTCTCCATGGTTCTGAGGCCCTGTGAGGGGGCAGGTCCACCTTCAGGTCTAGAGAGTTCGGCTCTCCAGTAGAGAAGCCAGAGGCCAATCGGGGGAAATATCTTGATAGTGAGAGAAAGTGATCTCTCTTTCTCTCTTTAATTTTTAAATTTTATTTAATCTCTTTGATGCCAAAGAGGAATTTGTAAGGTTTAAAACTATTTTCATTAACACTAGTTGATGCTTCCAAGCACATCACATTCTGGGGGTGGGTTCTTTAAATGTTTTTTTTCTTTTTAATGTTTATTTTTCAGAGAGAGAGAGACAGAGCATGAACAGGGGAGGGACAGAGAGAGGGGGAGACACAGAATCCGAAGCAGCTCCAGGCTTTGAGCTGTCAACACCGAGCCCAATGTGGGGCTGGAACCCACAGACTATGAGATCATGACCTGAGCCAAAGTTGGACACTCAACTGACTGGGCCACCTAGTCTCCCCATGTGGGTGAGTTCTTTCAATGACGAAGTGGACTTTTCTCTCTGGGTGCTGTAATTTGACTTGCTGAAGCTCACGTGAATTCATGACAGGCTTTGGATAAGCTAATTAAAATCCTAGGTCCGTCAGTAAGTTAATTAACCTCAATAAGCTTGTGTCCTTATCTATAAAAATGTGAGTAAAAAAAAAATGTGAGTGAAAATTCTGACCTAGTGGCATTTTTATGACAATTAGAAATGATACTGAGGGTTGATGGTGGGGGTGGGGGAGAGGGGAAAGTGGGTGATGGGCACTGAGGAGGGCACTTGTTGGGATGAGCCCTGGGTGTTGTATGTAAGTGATGAATCATGGGAATCTACCCCTGAAGCCAAGAGCACACTGTGTACACTGTATGTTAGCTAACTTGACAATAAATTATATTAAAAAATAAATCTAAAACTTTTGGTAAAAAAGAAAAAAATAAATGATACTTGTAAACAGCTTAATTCAGTCCTGGTGTTATGGCAGGCACTCAGCCACTGTTAGCCATTTTTATATTCTTTTTACAGATGGGTGAAAGGAGCAAAGATTTGAAAGAGGAAATTATTTTCACTCAATCATAGTCCCCACAATCCTGGGAAGTATGCAGTAGCTCAGTAAATATTGTTGACTTATGGACTGCATTAACTGATGAGCCCCTGGAGCAGGAAACTGGCTTTGCCAGGCATGGAAGAATGGATTTTATGTAACTTGCAATACCGATGCTGTGATTCCTTGTCACTTTATGCAGAAATCATCAGACTTCAATGCCTCATTGACCTTCAACTGGGCTACCCCTTAGAACTCTTCCCACCTTTCAGCCTCTAAACTGATAACTTCTAGGAGGGCTCTGTACATCAACATCATCACCAAAGGGACTGCCATATGCTGACCACCTGCTTTGTGTAGGGGCTTCTAACACTACTTCCCATAGTCCTCATGGAAACCCAATGAGGTGGTTATGCTAACCCCCATTTACAGAACAGAAGACTGAGGGCAGAGAGTAAAATGACTCGCTGGAGGCCTTGTAACTGGAAAGTAGTGAGGCTGGGGTTTGAACACATGCCTAACTCCAAGGCCTCTATGTTTTCCACTCCTCCAAGACAAGGAAGGATGGAAAGGAGGTGCTGTCATTTGACTTCCAGAAAATTCAGTATGCCAATGAAAAGGGATGAGACCTCTTTCACTTGGTGCTTCCCGAGGGAGGATGAATGACTTTCAGAAAGACTCAGCAAGAGAGATCTGGGTTTACAGGAGACTGGTCTTCAGGGACCAATAAAGAGAGTTAGCTAGTAATATATTTTTACTGTTCATTTGTTAAATAAAGTTATTTCTGTAGTGATAAGTTTGTATTTTACATTATTTTTTTAAAGTTTTAATTTTAATTCCAGTTGGTTAACAGAGTGTAATATTAGTTTCAGATGCATAATATAGTGATTCAACACTTCTCTACATCACCTGGTGCTCATCACAAGTGTCCTCCTTATTCCCATCACCTATTTAAAAAAAACTTATATCTTGGGGCGCCTGGGTGGCTCAGTGGGTTGAGTGTCCAACTTCGGCTCAGGTCATGATCTCACAGCTCATGAGTTCGAGCCCCGTGTCAGGCTCTGTGCTGAAGGCTCAGAGACTGGAGCCTGCTTCAGATTCTGTGTCTCCCTCTCTCTCTGCTCCTCCCTTGCTCACACGCTGTCTCTCTCTCAAAAATAAATAAAGATTAAAAAACCTATATCTTTATGAGAGAAGATGTTACTTGAACGACGCATTCATACACCATGTAGTGTCCGATATAAGTTTTTATTTTAACCTGGTAAGAAAGTAGAAAATGACAATTCCTAGTCCAGGGACAGCAGATCCAGAATGACTGTACATTTTTCTTTTTTTTGGAGAACAAATTAATGGTTATCTTGAAAATTGGATCTGTGAATCCACATGTATGAAGGGCATGTAGCTATCAGCTCCCAGGTGGAGAGGGATGTCTTCTCACTTTGACCTAGAGGTAGTGACTGCTGTTTTATGATTCATTCTTCCACTCACAATTATATTATGGGCAACTGTTATGCATCCTTACCGCAGTTGAACACCAGAGAAGAGATTGGCTAGAGGGAATAACTCTGCTTGGTGACCATCCCCCCTAATTTGTAGGTAAGGCAATAAGGATCCAGAGGACTCAGCCATCCGGCAACTTTTACAAAGAAGGTTCTGGCAGGCCAGGGATTAGAAGAGCTCAGACTGTTGGCAGCAGGCAGCTTGTTGAGACGCCACTGCTCTAAAAGATCCTGCAGTGAATAAGAGAAATATTGCCGAAGATACTAACTCTGTCTCCTTCTAGCAGCTTCAGTCAACAGCTGAGAGAACAAACCCAACCAGCTAAAGAAAGCGATGCTTTGGCAGGCTCAGGAAATGTGGATTAGGGGAGCCCAACCCAAACCTGTGCTTTTGTGATCTGCCCATTGCGTCTCTCTATTCCTCTTCCCCATCATAGGCTAGGGTGACTGACATAAGCCACACTTAGGAGACTGCCACCCGCTGCCTCAGCACTGGAGCCAAGGGAGGGGAATCAGAATCAGAGACACTGATGTCTGGTTTTGTTTGCTTTGGGCTCTCACTTGGAGCTTCAGGTGAGCCTGGCTCAACTTTCTTCCCAGCGAGGTATTTGTTCTTCTGCTTTTAAGGGAATTCCAAAGAATGAGACTAAAGAGCCCACCAAGAGGGGCTGGCATTCATCAGTTGATGGGTGGAGTTAATGTCTCAATGAAGAGCCCAACACAGACCCCCCTTCATGGATTGTCTATGGATGGATAATATTGACTGCAATATCCAAACATTTGTTGGTGGACCATATTTAAATCTCAAAACAATCCTGCAGGTGGGGTAGGATTCTCGTTTTACAAATAAGAAAAGAGAGGCTCAAAGAAGTCAAGTACCTTGTCCAAGGTCACTTCATAGTGCGAGGTAAACAAGGGGTTTGAACCAGGTCTGAAGTTCATGATGACAGGCTCTCTGTTAGACCACAGCTACCTTACTCTTGTGAGGCATTTAATGATTTTCAAGGGACTTTCGCTTATGTTATATCCTACGAGGCTCCCTACAAACCGCTGAGGTAGGAAGGGATTTGACTGATGAGAACACAGACTTAGTGTGTTAAATCACAGCCCAAGGTCACCAGCCCAAATCCCTCCCAGCAGAGGTCATGCTCTCTACTATTCCAGCTTGGGTTTCTTACTCTCCATCCTCACTTGGCTTCCTTTTGCTACCATCCTTTGGTGAGCTGCTCAGGGGTGCAAAGTTGTTTTGAGAACAACCAAGGCCAAAGTTAAGTTATCTCCTTTCTCCATATCCCTAAATAGAGTACTAGCAATAGCTCGGTATACAGTGTCTTACTAGGTGTCAAACACCATGCTACGCATTTTATATTTATTTAACTTAATGCTCACAAAAGCCCCATGAAGTACCCGCCATTATCATACCCATTTTATCGTTGAGAAAACCAAGGCACATAGAAGTTAAGCAATGGCCAAGGTCAAAGAGCTAGTAGTGAGTGGTGGAGCTGGGATTCTAACCAGGCAGCCTGGCTCTTGCCAAACTGCAGAACAGAAAATTAAGAATTAGCTGCAGAGTACTTAAAATTGATGGATTCGAGGATCTTCAGGCTAATCCTCTGCCCCAGATTGCCTTGTCTGGAAACCCCTCCAGAAAGACAGAGTGTTGCTGATTTGATTGCAATTCTGGAGATAATACCAACCACCTACTTCTTAGGGAGTCCAGAATCACTCCCTCCTGCTCCGTCATACCTTGTAGAGTCTTAAATGTGGATAACAACTTGAAAAGGTGTTCTTGCCATGGGTGGTGTGGTTGGGTGTGGAGAAGCAATATCCAAACATTTGGATATTGGGGGCATGGGGATGGGGATAGTTGAGCCGTTGGAAGTTAGAACAGTAGTGTATCAGTGTACCCAGTCTGCTACCAAGGATCTCCCACCCTTCCTCCCCCTAACTCCCTGGCCCAGATGGAATATCCATAGTCTAGACCAGGGCTTCCCAAACTCCCCTGATCATAAGGATTACCTGTAGGGCTTATTAAAAATATAGACACTCAAGCCTCTGCTCTGAAGATTTTCATTCCATAAGACTGAGGTGAGATCTGGGTCTAGATAGTTCTATTCTTAGACACAGGTCATTGGTCAGTTAACAACACATGTCAGTGGTGTGCTTTCCCTATGCAAGAAGCTGGCGATTCAGAATGAGTAGGACTCAATCCCTTCCGTTGATGAGCTCAGGGCCTACAGGGGTACTGACAAGTAAACATATAAGTTTACTTTAAGACATGGGGGAAAAGTACAGGGTATGGTGGGAAAACAGGGAAGGGTATCTAACCCAGACCAGGTGGTGGAGGAGTAGGAGATCCTAAGGCCACCAGGACTGACGCAGCACACACTCTCATCCTGAGATGAATGGGATCTTTCAAACTATTCCACCCACCAGCTGGAGGGTCCCCACTTTCTGTCCTCTCTTGCTTCTGGATCTGGAAATCACCTGCTGTGGGTCAAGGGTGGTGGTGGAGGGGCTTGGTCTGAGGCTCCTCCCTGCGCCTGTCTTTGTCCTCTTCCCAAGCCTTATACTTGTTTGCTTCAAATATGACCCTCACTTTTCCCATGGGTCATTTTATCTTTGTTTTGTTTGCCATGAGCAGCACTGCTCATCTCAAATGACAGGCTGGCTTAAATGGATGCGTTTGACTGAAGTGGTGCCAGAGTGGACTCTGTGGGATCAGTGCACCTCTTCTCCCCACTCCCCCCACTCCAAGCCCTCCTCTGGATATTTCTCTGAAGAGGTGGGCACAGACGACATGTCACTGGGGCTGTGACGCTCTGGCATTACAGGGAGGGACTCAGCCCATATGGAAGAGGTTGTCTGGTCCTTACCCCTGTGTCATGGAACTCAGTGGCTCCTAATTCCCTGGTGTCAAAATCCAATTCATCCTGCTAGGTCAGGTGCTGTCTGAGTTCCCTAGGCCCCCTGAGAAGATCACAGGAAGGGAGGGAGCAGAGCTCCTGTCTTTTGTCAGCTGTGGCAAGTTTGGGTGATTAAGCTAAAAAAGCAAAGTCATTTTGGTCCAGAGGATTAGTTTTGAGGTGTGTTGCAAATCTAGAAGCAACTTATTGCCTGGGAGGCAAACCAAACCCAAGATGACTCTCAGCTAATTGCTTGCCTTTCCTTGTGCCAAGCCTAACTCCTCAGTATATAAAGGCCAGCCTCTTCTCTGTCCCCATCCTCTGCCTTCATCCCTCTAGGCTCTTGCTAAGGGATTGCTAGCTGACCTCCAAGCTCTCTAACCATGAACAGACAAGTCTGCAAGAAGTCCTTCAGTGGCGGCAGCCAGGGCTTCTCGGGTCGCTCTGCCGTGGTCTCAGGAAGCAGCAGGATGAGCTGTGTGGCCCGCTCGGGGGGAGCCAGCAGAGGGGCCTGCGGGTTCCGGGGTGGGGCGGGTGGCTTTGGCAGTCGCAGCCTCTACAGCCTGGGTGGCAACAAGAGCATCTCCATCAGTGTGGCCGGTGGCTCCCGGGCTGGTGGCTTTGGGGGAGGGCGTAGCAGCTGTGGCAGTGGCTTTGGGGGTGGCTATGGAGGTGGCTTTGGTGGTGGCTTTGGTGGTGGCAGAGGAATGGGAGGTGGCTTTGGAGGGGCTGGTGGCTTTGGAGGGGTTGGTGGCCTTGGTGGAGCTGGTGGTTTTGGAGGGGCTGGTGGCTTTGGTGGGCCTGGTGGCTTTGGTGGGCCTGGTGGCTTTGGTGGGCCCAGTGCCTTTGGTCCTGGTGGCTTACCTGGGGGAATCCAGGAAGTGACTGTGAACCAGAGCCTCCTGCAGCCCCTCAATGTGGAGATCGACCCCCAGATTGGGCAAGTAAAGACCCAGGAGAAGGAGCAGATCAAGACCCTCAACAACAAGTTCGCTTCCTTCATCGACAAGGTGAGGGCAAAGCTCAAAGGTGGCGTGGATGGTTTTGGCTGCCAGGGATTGGTATACAAAGATGCCAGTAGGATCTGCCAGGCTCATAGGCGAGGTATTGGCTTCTTCTTCTTTTTTTTAATTTTTTAAATGTTTTATTTATTTTTGAGAGAGAGAGAGAGAGAGAGAGAGAGAGAGAGAGAGAATGAGCAGGGGAAGGGCAGAGAGAGGGAGACACAGAATCTGAAGCAGGCTCCAGGCTCTGAGCTGTCAGCACAGAGCCTGATGCAGGGCTCGAACTCATGAACTGTGAGATCATGACCTGAGCTGAAGTCGGACTCTTAACCAACTGAGCCACCCGGGCGCCCCTGAGGTATTGGCTTCTTGTCCTGGTTCTGCCTGGGGCCCTTTAGGACAGCGAACATGACTCTTTTGCTCTTCGGACCCCGTTTTCCTAGCTGTGAAACAGGGGAAGGAAAGGGAATCCAGTTCCCAATTTCCTTCTAGGGATAGGACTAGGGAAAATGAAGTGAGGGTCCAAACATGCTCATTCTCCCTTTTAAGACTGGGGCATTAGCCATGAGCTTATTATAGCTAACATTCAATTTCTCTTGCAAAGCAACTTCTGGATAATTGAACTGGAATTGAGCTGGAACTCAAACTTGCAATACTAAGAACTGTGGAACTATCTCTTAGTGGTGGGTCTCAGCAACTGACTCACCTTTAAAAAAATTTTTTTTTTCTTAAATGTTTATTTATTTTTGAGAGCGAAAGAGAGTCAGAGCATGAGCAGGAGCATGGCAGAGAAAGAGAGAGACACAGAATCCAAAGCAGGCCCCAGGCTCTGAACTGTCAGCACAGAGCCCGACGTGGGGCTTGAACTCATGAGCTGCAAGATCATGACCTGAGCTGAAGTCAGATGCCCAACCAGCTGAGCCACCCAGGCTCACCTTCTTGATTCGAGCTGTCTATGCTGGGGCAGGGAAGGGTGTGCTGGGTTTGGGGGAATGAACCGGGAGTGTGAAGTGAAACTCAAGTCATCTGTAAGCTGAGTAACTGGAAGGGGAAACAATTAGGGACAATATGGCACAATTTAGGAAAAGTTAGACCTTGTTGACTATTTTCACTGCCTGTAGGGAGGTAAAATGTTCACTTGAAAAACAATTATAAATAACTTCATGCTGGCCTCCTGTAGAGGTGTTCCAAAGGATCCTAGTAGAATAAGGTAGTGCTGAGTGTGACCCTTAGCTTTGTCACGTAGTAGCCACATCACTTTGGGCAAGTTAAACTGTTTGAGACTCTGTTTCCTTGTCTACAGAGGGGATATAGTAACACCTCCTTTATAGGTGGTTGTGAGGATTAACTGAAATAGAATAAGTGAAGATACTAGGTATAAACATATTCTAGCTCTCCCTCGTCTAAATTCTCACTCTTCCAAGTTAAAAACAAAACACAACACAACAGAGGCTATCGCTGATTGGAGAACTGGGTTCATTTTCTACTCTTCGGGCTGCGTGGCCCCACTTGCCCAACTCAGGAGGCTGACTCCTTGTCTTTCTCACCTGATGCAGGTGCGGTTCCTGGAGCAGCAGAACAAGGTCCTGGAGACCAAGTGGAACCTGCTCCAGCAGCAGACCACAGGCACTGGCTCAGGCCCCAACAACCTGGAGCCTCTCCTTGAATCCTACATCAGTTTTCTACGCAGGCAGTTGGATTTGGTTCTGGGGGAGAGGGGGAACTTGGAAGGAGAGCTGAAGAACATGCAGGACCTCGTGGAGGACTTCAAAAAGAAGTGAGGGCCCCAACTGGGGAGTTCCGCCTTCCAGGGGATTAGCAGGGAGGTGTAGCCCCGGTTTGAGATTTTAACTGTCCCTGACTGCACCTTCAGTCAATACTCTTGGATGGACTTATTGAGTGAGGCATGACCAAGCAGAAGGGGTCAGAGGGTGGGAACTGAGACTTCTAGGTGGCTGATTCTGACACATTTCTCAGGCTCTGGGCAGGCCCCTCCTACACTAACTTAGGTGGATGAGAGAATCTTCCCAGAATCAAAAACGTTTTGGGATGAAGAGCCCTCCACACTTACTGTACATGGGAATCACCTTGGAATCTTGTCAGAAACACATATTCCTGTGCTCCAGACCTAGATATTGTGAATCAGTAGGTGTGGGGCAGGTCCCAGGAGTCTAGTGCCCCATGGTTCCCACGGGGGAGACCACCTGGCTGATGGTCTAGGGACACACTTTGTAAGACACTCTTTCAATGTGTCCAGTCTAGTACTCTGTTTCTGTAGCTTCAGTCGACCTTGTCCTGCATGTTTGGGGTTGTAGTTGATACCCTCTGAGGTCTGTGAGGTGAGGAGGGAGCTCCAGATATCCGTGGGGTCAGGACCCACAGGGGTGGGTACACCCGTTTCGGGGAAGCCCCATCTTGGGTCAACTGCACAAATCTGGCAGGCACCGCTCTGTGCTGGGCTCAGTGCTGAGTTCTGGGAATCCAGTGGCAACTCAGATTGACGTTGCCCAGAAACCTTTTCTCCTGGAATCATTCCATTTTCAGTCTTCATGAGATCCAGACCCTTTGGGGGAGGTTTTAGTCATTAACGAGCAGGAATCTCATAACCCTGGTGCATTCAGGAGACATGAGTTCATTCTTAACCCAAATTCCTGTAAGAAGCAACTCTTAATGGAAACAGAAACAGAGAGGGCAGAGGCAGAAGCACCCAGTCTGAGCAAATACCTCTCTGGGTCTCATGTACACACATGGCGCTTTGTGACCTTTGTTACAGCTAGACAAGAAGTCACGCCCCTGGCCCCTCCTCCCCGCCTCCCCTCCTCCCCTCCTCCCCCTCCCATCTCCCCACACTTCAGCCTGTTACCTGGGCTTGGAGGGAGGAGGACGAGGCAGTGGTCTGAGCTTTGAAAGGTCTCCAAGCAGGATGGGTTATGTAATTCTAGGGGCTCAGTGCACAACGAAAATGCAGGGCCCTTGTTAAAAAATCGGGTTGGTGCCAGCAGAACATTAAACTGTTAGGACTTTCTGAACCCAGGGACCTGTGTAACTGCGCAGGTCACACGCCCATGAAGCTGGTCCTGTCCCCTGGTGAGAAGATTCTGGATGAGTGCTTGGGATCCTCAATTTTTTTTTATTTTTATTTCTGGAATGTCACTGTCCAAATATGTGCTTCTTTCTGTCCCAGATATGAAGATGAGATCAACAAGCGGAATGCGGCTGAGAATGAGTTTGTGGGGCTTAAGAAGGTGAGCAAGTGGGGAGGAACAGATCAAGGCTCTATTTCTGGGCACCACCCCCATGGAGTCAAGGCAGAGCCAGCAGCTCTGGGGCACAGTGACCCTATGCTGGGTGTGGGGTTTATATTTTTCCTGACAGTTTTGGAAACGAAGGAAGCAGCTCTAAATACGTTATTGGTGAGGAAAGACGCCTTACAATGTCACTGTGACTAATGAACTGATCAGTAATGCGAACAAATAATGAAGGATTTATGTGTAGCATTAATCAAGGTTTGCAGCCTACAGGGTACCCTGGATGGTATTAATAAGAACAATCAGCCAATACTTACAGCTGACTTGATTGTAAAGATGAAGTAGTGAGAAGAATAGAATATCCTCCTTTCTATTCAGAAGGCTGGTTACCTGGTACCAAACCTCCAAAGTCACATGTTAGATAAATGTGATTTATCTACCCATACTCCATGCCTGGCTAATATGGTTTATATTTTGTTAAAGCATCAGGGTTTGGTTGGTCAAAGCAACTAAAGGGAAGAAAACCACTTTGATTTTCTATTAAGAGGGAAGGTGAGAAGTGGAAATTAGGGGGAGGACAGGGGAGGGACAAGAGGAGGGACAAAGGCTTAGGAAAGAGCTGTGGGTGGTAAGGGGGCTGCGGGTCATTCTTTTGGGTGTCTGACTGCCCGTCTCCACACCTCGCAGGATGTGGATGCTGCGTACATGAACAAGGTGGAGCTACAGGCCAAGGTGGACAGCCTGACAGATGAACTGAACTTCCTGAGGACCTTCTATGAGATGGTGATTCCTTGATTTCTTGGTTTGCTGAGCTCCAGAGCCTTCCTGTCTGCATCTTCTCTGACATGCTTCCCAAGCAAGACTTTAGGGGATAGTTAAGGGGCAAAACACTCACAAAACCAGCAACAGAGCTCGGAACTCAGCTACACCCCACCTGGGAAATGCTAACTTAGCTTACCCAGCCTGCATTGACCTGGGCCTCAAGGCCAGGGTCCCTCTCTGACTTCTTTGTTTTCCTTCTGTCCTCAGCCCTTTTTGTTCTACACCTTCCCTCTGGCTCCTATGCCAGTATCACAGCTAGTTCCTTCAGAGCACTCCTCCCTACTCCAGTCCCCTGGAAACCCACACAGTTGAACTCACTGACTGATACTCTCAGGCTGACAACCTTATTCTATTTGCACATTTACTTTTTTTCTTTAACTTTGTTGCCTGGCATCTTTTAGGCAGTAGCCAGGCCTGAAATGCAAGCTTATTTTTCTGACTGTTCCATTCCTGGCCCCATTTTTGGGATACCTCTGCTGGTAGAAGATTCTTGGACTTATTCATTCCCAGCATCTCCTGGGGCCAAGGGATGGTGAGAATGACCATCCGTATTCCCTATAGGAGCTGTCTCAGATGCAGAGTCATGTCAGTGACACGTCCGTAGTCCTGTCCATGGACAACAACCGCTGCCTGGACCTGGACAGCATCATCGCCGAGGTCAAGGCCCAGTATGAGGAAATTGCCCAGAGGAGCAAGGCAGAGGCTGAGGCTCTGTACCAGACCAAGGTGGGAGCCCTCTCCTTGCCTGCATACTCTAGGTTTAGGTCCCGCTGACCTTTATCAAGAATATTCTAACACTTTGTGAAGCTATGTTGATTGGTTTCCCCTCTGTCAGCTTGGGGAGCTGCAGACCACGGCCGGCAGGCATGGAGATGACCTCAAGAACACTAAGAGTGAGATCATGGAGCTCAACAGGATGATCCAGAGGCTGCGGGCCGAGATCGAGAATGTTAAGAAGCAGGTGGGTCTGGTCCTATCGGAGAGATCCTGGAGGTCTTCTGGGCCATGGGGAGAAAGAAGAGCAACAATTGTGCCTCTGCCACACGCTTTCTCTGTCCTTCCATGGTGTCACATGTGGGATAGCAGTCTCTGGGAGACTCCATTCTCCCTGAGATTCCCTCGGAAATCTTTCAAGTTCCCTAAGGAGAGATGGTTGCTCCTGCTGGCTTTCCCAGCAAATCTTGCAATTGTAGGGAGGGCCTTAAACACTCCGTTCTCAGTAGGATCTACCTTCTGTGAACTATTTGTCATGAACTTCACATTACCTCAATGGCTAATTTGTGTCACTGGAATAAACTGATTAGGCAGGGGAGTATTCAACAGTCTTGTAAAAAACCAGTTACCAGTTACCACTACTGCCTTTACCAGCGAATCAGTGTTCTTTTTCTTTAAAAAAATTTTTTTTTACATTTATTTTTTTTTGAGAGACAGAGACAGAACACAAGTGGGGGGAGGGACAGAGAGAGAGAAGGAGGCACAGAATCTGAAGCAGGCTCCAGGTTCCGAGCTGTCAGCACAGACCCTGATGCGGGGCTTGAACTCACAAACTGTGAGATCATGACCTGAGCTGAAGTCGGACACTTAACCGACTGAGCCACCCAGGTGCCCCAGTGTTCCTTTTCTTGATGAGACAGGAGTTAGTTTCAGTGGGCCATAGATAAATAGACCAATTGTAAAATGGACTTCTGTTTTCTGGGCATGTGCCATTGTGGTAAGGGATGGAGGGATGCTGAATGGAGAAAAGAACTTTCAGGAAAAATCAGCTGTTTCTTGATCACTATGCTAATTAGTCTCCTACCTCCTCCTGGCCCAGAACGCCAACCTGCAGGTGGCCATAGCTGAAGCTGAGCAGCGTGGGGAGCTGGCCCTCAAGGACGCCAATGCAAAGCTCCAAGAGCTTCAGGCTGCCTTACAGAAGGCCAAAGATGACCTGGCCCGGCTGCTGCGGGACTACCAGGAGTTGATGAACGTGAAGCTGGCCCTGGACATGGAGATCGCCACCTACCGCAAGCTGCTGGAGGGCGAGGAATGCAGGTGAGGGGCTGTGGGGCCAGCATTCTACAGATAGGATTTTAGAGTGACCTTTGATAATGAAGAAAGAGAGCAAGATGATTGGAGAGGACAACTCAGACAAGGGGTAAGGAACCTCCTGAGCAACAGAATTTAGGATTCAAGTGCCCCCCATTTTTTTTTTTTGTCAATCAAGATCATCCAATTCTCCTATTTACCGTGGATATATGTATTACACAGCTCTGTTGGTCATTCTTTTTTTTTTTTATTTTTTTTTTATTTTTGGGACAGAGAGAGACAGAGCATGAACGGGGGAGGGGCAGAGAGAGAGGGAGACACAGAATCGGAAACAGGCTCCAGGCTCCGAGCCATCAGCCCAGAGCCTGACACGGGGCTCGAACTCACGGAGCGCGAGATCGTGACCTGGCTGAAGTCGGACGCTTAACCGACTGCGCCACCCAGGCGCCCATGTTGGTCATTCTTATGAGCAATGAGTACGGAAAAGTGCTTTGGGGTTATGACAAAGGTTATAGTGATGTCCACTGGAACTTTTTTTTAAATGTTTATTTATTTTTGAGGTGGGGAGGGGCAGAGAGAGAGGAGGACAGAGGATCCGAAGCAGGCTTTATACTGACAGCAGAGACCCCAATGTGAGGCCCAAACTCACTAACTGTGGGATCATGACCTAAGCCAAAGTTGGATGCTTAATCAGCTGAGCCATCCAGGTACCCCTGGAACTTCCTGAGATGACAGAAATGTTTTATGTGCTCTCCAGTACAGTAGCCATTAGTCACTTGAGTACTAATGGTTAGTGCAACTGAGGAACTGAGTTTTATACTTAATTTAATTTTAAGAAATGTGACTAGCTTCATGTCACTAGTAGTTACCATATTGGACAGCACAGTAGAGAGAGCCCTGTAACTTTCCACCCCTGAGGCTGAGTCCACAGGGGAGGTGGCCGATGCACACATACTCTGGAAAAATAGCACAGCATCAAGCAGCAGATAAGGGCTTAGGGAGTGGATATCAAATGCCAAAGGATTGTCAAGAATTGAGAGATCTTTCGCTGACTAGTTGCTCCGTGCATCCTGTGTTGAACCTCTGTCCTCAGGCAGCTCCCAATCTGATGGAGGAAGCAGAACTCAGGGGTGAGAAGGAAGTTTATGGATTTTTTTTTTTTTTTTTTATTTTTGGGACAGAGAGAGACAGAGCATGAACGGGAGAGGGGCAGAGAGAGAGGGAGACACAGAATCGGAAACAGGCTCCAGGCTCCGAGCCATCAGCCCAGAGCCTGACGCGGGGCTCAAACTCACGGACCGCGAGATCGTGACCTGGCTGAAGTCGGACGCTTAACCGACTGCGCCACCCAGGCGCCCCGTGGATTTTTTTTTTTTTTTTTATAAATCAATGAAAGGTGTGAGAGTGAAGATGGTGCTATGTGTATTGGGGATTGTGGGATAAAGACAGAGTGGTCGACCACAGGGGGGCCCACACTGGCAAGGGGTGCAGACACACTCTATGTCTGCTCAGATGTGTGGACGTGCCTGCTCCATGAACATGAATGAGGCACAGAAAGATGGGCTGTGTGGGCAGGACATTTTCAAGCTCCTCATGTGTTGAGTGTCAGCCCCTCTCACATTTTACCTTACCTTGAACCACCACCCCTACCCCCACCCCGGGAAGGCTCACTGGAGAAGGCTTCTTGGGAGAGGAAAACCAGAAGAAAACCAGGGCTGGGTGAGGGAGGTAGAAAGACGGTCTCAGTAGGGGAAGAGTGGTGAGACAGGACTAACCAATTGGGGGCTGGGTAGTTGAGCACTTTGCCTGGAACAGATGCTCTGGAAACTAAGGGAAAGAGGGCAGACAGATGGAGAAATGGAGGATGGCTGGTGAAGCTTCTGAGCACCTCAACCCCATCCCCTGGCCCCACAAGCTCCTTTTCCTGGGGGAGATGTGGTCATAGAGACACTTGGAATAGCCTTCTTCCCCCGGGAACTTGACCTCTAGTAGGGCAAATAGGGGAACGTGGCTCCCAAGGTAATGAACCCTCAGCTCTGTGGCTAGTGACTCATTGCAGAAATAGTCCACATCTCTTTCTCTTCCTTTGTAGGATGTCTGGAGAGTGTCAGAGTGCTGTGTGCATTTGTAAGTAGCCCTTCAAAAATTCTCTCCCTGGGTTGCAAAAAGGGTGGCCACAGAGACACCCTCACTGACTGATCTACAGCAGGAGAGGCTGACCCATACAAGGAGACCAGGCCACCAAACAGTGCTAGGGCCATGGCCACACACTCCCCACCTCACAAAAGTTGGGAAACTCTAAGGCCAAAGCTAAAATGCCCATGGTCTTGGGGAATTCCCTAGGTTGGAGAACCAGAAATTTCTGTGGATGCTGCTGGCTCTTGTTCTTGGGGAAGGACGCCAGAGAGCCAGGCTCACTCTTGTCATTTATTTACAAGTTGAGGCCTCAGAGAAGTTAAGCACCTTCCTCCAATTCACAAGCCAAGCAAGGTAGAGTTGTGATGCAGACCCAGGCTTTTGCCTGAATTGAGTGCCTGTTCTCTGCAGCGGTGATCAGCAATGTCACCAGCACCAGCAGTGGCTCTGCTGGAAGCCACGGAGGGGTCAGTGCCAGCAGCAGCGGTGGCTACAGAGGCGGCAGCAGCAGCAGAGGCAGCAGTGGTGGCTATGGAGGGCTCAGTGGTGGCAGCAGCGGTGGCTACCAGAGTGGCAGCAGCGGGGGCAGGCTCAGCAGCGGAGGCAGCAGCTCTGTGAGCCGGAGTGGAATTGGTTCCGCCTCTGGTGGCATCCAGACCTCAGGAGGCAGCAGCTATAAGTCTGGCAGTGGAGGCAGCACCAGCATCCGCTTCTCCCAGACCACCAGCTCGAGCCAGCACTGCTCCAAGTGATCCTCTGGGGTCATGTGTCCAGGCCCACCTGCATCCCTCTCAGCCTGCCACAGCACCTCCTACTTTGCTTGGCATCAACAAATGCCAACCTCAGCCTCGCTTTTCCTCAAGTTCCCTGGAGAAGGGGCTGAACTTCTTCCTGGCTCCTCCATCCCCAAGACCTTTCCTAGGCGAGGAAGGTCCAGCTGCTAGTCCCAGAGGATGATGCCCCCAGATGATCCTGTGATGGCTCCTGATGATGGTAGCAATACCTGAGCCCATACCACTGTGGGCTTTTCCAGCCTGGCCTGTTCCTACACTGGCCCATCTCCCTTTCTCACTGGGAGTCGATCGATGGTCTGAAGTAGGCATGTTTCAGCCCCGCTGAGGAGGCGGGGGTGCTAGAGGGTGAATGGTCAAGTTCTCTAGACTATTGGTTCTCAGGGTGCCTTCTTCACATTGGCATCATGTCCTGACCTTGCCTCTGTCCCCTTAATTCCCCCAGCTGTGGATCCTCTGGTGATGATTATGTTGCACTTTCTTTTCTCAATAAATTGCACTGTATTTCACATTCTGGTGTTTGGCTTTCATTCAGGGAGTCATAGAATAAACTGAGGTCCAAGAGAGGAGAGAAATTAGGTGTGGTTGGTGGTCTTCCAGAAGTTATGGTAGGTATAAGGGATGCTCAATAGTTTTAGCTTCTCCTTTATCCATTTGGCTGGGTTCTTGTGCTAGGTCTGCCCAAGAGTATTTATGTTGCTTAAGCGAAGACCCCTCCACTCCCATGGAGGTCTTCGCATCCATCCTCCTGCCTCTGAGCAGGCCTCTGGGATCCAGTCTTGGAAAAAGAGGGTTTTGCAGTTCATCAAGGGAAGAGATTCTCCTGGGACTGTGGCTCTTTTGCTCCAAATCCCATGCTGGCCAGACACAGCAAATTCTCTTTCTGCAAGCACAGCTCCTAGAGTCTGAAGAGGTCAATGCATGACAGCCTCTTTTCCCAGACCAGGTTCTGAGCCAATTAAAAAATAAGAGAAAGGAATGAGCAAATGGAGAGCCAATATTGCCTTTATTATCAGCAAAGCAGATACTGGAGAATACTGATTATACCTCTGGTGAGATGGGGTTCCTTTACAGGACCTCAGGATTAGACCAGATTTCCTACCTGGGCAGACACAATATAGGGTCATTGTAGCCTTCCTATGGGTTCAGACCCCTCATGGGACATAGGAGAGCAGAACATAAGCTTGCTTTGGGTAGTCCGATCTTGAGAGATGGAGGGACAAAGCTATGCATGCCCTACCTTCCTTCCAAACTCATATCAGGCAAGAGAGAGAGAGAGTAGTAGAGCCACTAGTGGAATTCTCTCCACATGGATGAAAAATTAGGATTGAGGAAGATGCATACTCGCTCTATACTGGCATTTCCCAGCTGTTCTCAGGAAGGTGAAACCTAAACCCAGGGAGGAGAGGGGCAATGAGACAGCCACTGAAGGAAACCAGGAAGCTGAGAACTTCAGTGGAGTCTCTGTTCCTTCCCCGACTCCCAAATCCAATCCCATCAGCATGCCTTTGAGCATGGTAAAATGTGTAAGTCACTGTAGATCATACATTATCTCCCCACACTTCCCAAAGTCAGATCAGAGCTGGACTAATGAGAGGTCACCTCATATGAGAGGACATAAGAGATGACCTCTTATCTGATGGTCCAAGAAAAGTACCAGGACCTGGCCTCCATGTTCTTGTGTCTGATCTGATCTTCTACACTCTACCCCATCTGATCTCCAAAATATAGCAGACCTGGTCTCAAGCCTTGGAGGAATCTAATTTTAAAGTTCCTACACTTGAGAGTGTAATAAATCCTTGCCTATCCTTTCAAGGCCTGCTGGATTCTTTAGCTCCTTCCCCGTATACCCTTGGCATAGCTCTAGGTACTGTGGAAGTAGAACAGTCTATTCTGTATTGCTGCTCTTACTGGCTTTTTAGAGACATTACAAGAAGCATCACTGTGTGTGGGGCACACAGTGAAAGTTTGGGGGTCAACTGAAAGAATGAAGAGAGTAATGAGAGTAGACTTCCCTCCACCCCGGAATAGGTCCACTCCAAGGCAGGATGAAGCTGAAAGTTGAGAGTGAGAGCCTGGCACCTTCTTATAAGCTCTTGCAAGGGGGCTATGGAGGGAGTTGGCAAAAGACTACAGGATACTTGGAATCCGGGGAGTGGGGGGTCAATCAAGGCATGTTGGAGCAGAAGCCTGGAGCAGTACTGGGAAGGAGAGTCTGGGCAACATGGAGGTGGGGCAAGGTTACAGGGCAGATGTCCAGACCAAAGCCCAGGAGAATTCTAGGGCTAGCATCACGTTTCATGTTCTTGACACAGGCTGGAACTAAACCATGTGCTAGTGAAGCAGGGAAGCTTCCAAGGTGAGGGCACCATGTCTGAGGCCAGGCTAAGGGTTGGAGAGGATGGAATATCTCTAATATGGAAAGCTGGCAATTCTGAGCTTTCTGAGCCATGAAGAATCCCTCAAATCCATCTCCCATGTGAAGACAGAGCTGGGGCAGCTCTTTGCTTCTGAAGGTAGCCAGGGTATATAGAGTAGGTAGTATTCACCTTTATGTAATGGTCAGAGAGGTGACAGGAGCCTTTCCAAATTGAAGCTTGAAATCCTACCAGTTACGTCTTTAGGATTAAACAATCTGTCTCCTGGAGGCAACTGTTTCTTCATTCTCCATCTTTTATCTTTTATTCTTTATCCCCCACTCTTTCCCTCTTCTTCTAAAGGTCTTCTTCTAGATTACAAAAACAGCACATATCTGTAGCAAAAAATGCATAAAATTTAGCAAAGTTAAAAAAAAAAGGAAAAGAGAGATCATCTATAATTCCACAATCCTGTGACATTTTCCTATGTGTATGCACGCACATGCACGCACACACATACATATGGATAGGTACATGTAAATATATCATCTTTTACACAATAGGGCCTTAAAATACATATTGCTTTGTAACCTGATTTTTCACTTAATCTATTGTGGAATTTATCCATTAAGTGAGTTGACACTAGAGTGAGATCCTATCATTCTCCAGACACTGTGCCAGGCTCAGGAATAGAGTGGAGAACACATACAGTCTCTGCTCTCATAGAGTTTACAGTCTAGCTGGGGAGAAACTTACCAAATAATATCTTACCATAACAACCAATGTAGATGGAGATTTTCTTTTTCAGTGCAGTTTCTTATTTTTACTTAAAAAAAAAAAACCAAAGGTACACATTGGGAATTAAATTACTATTTTTTCCTTCTTTCTAAAGGTGTGACATACATGTTTTCTGGTCATTAATATTCTACCAAACATTTTACTAACCTAAGCCAGACAGAGACCATTAAAGCTCTTTGCTATCCCTTCCTATTCAGACTGAGTTAGGCCAATGAATACCACTTTGGCAGGGAGAAGAAGAGAGCTGGAAGGGCAGAGCTTGGAGAATCACATTTTTACCAAACTCATTCTAACCCCAACCCAAAACCTAACAAAGTAATTTATACAGAAAGGATTTTAAGCAAATCTGCATAAATACTTAATATGCAATAAGAAAAGGATAACTTTAGTCTGTTTCCAGACTATAGTATATATTCACTGATATTCAGTAAAATAGTAACTCCAGTGAAGAAAGTATTTTTGCCTTCATAGTGCTAACAACTAAAAAGTACAAATATTTAGGGGAGCCTAGGTGGCTCAGTTGGTTGAACATCCAACTCTTGGTTTTGGCTCAGGTCATGATCTCATGGTTCATGAGTTTGAACCCCACATCAAGCTCTGTGCTGGCAGTGCAGAGCCTGCTTGGGATTCTCTCTCTCTCCCTCTCTCCCTGCCCCTCCTGAGTCTCTCTTCTTCTCTCTCAAAATCAATAAATAAACTTAAAAAAAAAAGTACAACCATTTAATACTTAGATCTTTAACTGGATAATTAAAGAAATTCTAAGATTAAATCTGCCAGATTAGTGTGAGTATTCATCTATAAAAATGTTTTTTTTCAAAAATGATTTTTATTTTTAAAAAAAGGCTTCTTTTGCCACAGTAGGACTCCATCAAGACTGGAAGAAGATAGTGATAAAAGAACTGTAAACCCAAGACTAAGAGTTGATTTTCACATGTAGCTTTTCGGTAAAAGACATCATGTTTTAGTTTACTCCCATAGCCAAGACTAGTTCTAATTTTCCCATGATGGTGGGCTGAAAATAGGAGTTTCAGAAATCTGAAGACAGGGCCAGCTGTTTTAACACCATAGATAAGCATTCCTAAATAGTAAAAAACTCCACACAGGTGGGTCACTGGGTTTGAAGGACTGAAACTCTCAATCAAGTGAAAGAACTGTGAGCAGGGGGAGATTTATGCAAAACCTGCCTGTGGTATTGCAGACAGGGAGAGTTTATGATGATGTTGTTCCTCTTGGTTGTCACAGGAACATGTATTCTGGGGGAAGGGGCCTTCTAGATGAAATGCTTGACATAGTGTTTGTCCCAGAGCAGTCTGACTCTCCGAAACACCTGAGAGAGGTGTCTACTTTGGCAGGAGTACTAGGGGTTATTGAATAGAAGAAAGTATTTCAGGAAAAAGAGAAGTCCTGGGAGCATCAGATAATTATCTTTTCGACCCATCAATACCTAACATTAATAAACAGTTGCAGAACAGAGTCAGTCTTTCCAGGGTGTAGTCTCCAGTCATCAGGAGCAGAACCCTCCCCTGGCCTATTGGGCCCATGTTGTCCAGAAGGCCGCCATTACCCACAGGTGGAAGCTAGTGCTAGGGGTTGTTCTGGGAAGTTGCCACCGAAGAGGATTTGCACAATGAAGTCACTATTAAGCCACTGCTTAAGACCAGTCCTCAGCCTTCTTTTTCTGCTCTGTAGTCTAGAAATATCTATTTAAATGTCAGAAAGTCTGTAAATGTGAGCAGCATGTCGAATAGGTCATCAGCCATCTCATCTTTATGGTGCTTTAATGTTGCTGTGAAAGCAGCCATGTTGAATCCCAGAATCCCTGTCAGCTGCAGTTCTTCAATATACTTTTCTACCAAAGAGAGGTATTCATTAAAGATGGGTGTGTAGGTGAGTTTATTCTCTTCCATGTCTCCAAACTCCTGGTAGTATCTGTCCATGAAATTTCTTTGCAGTACTTGGAACTCTGCATCCATGAAAATGTCCTTGATAGATCCAACCACAGCAGCAAATTCAGCTTCAGAGGCGGAAGAGGTGGACAGTGCAAAGCTCTCTTCTTCCAAGACTTCTGCAGCCTCCATTCCACCCTGGCTAGCGGCTGGTCAGCCTCCCTGGAGTCTGAGGCTGGTGAGTCTGTGCCTGCGCTCGGGCCCAGAGGCCTCCATGCCCTGCCCAGCTGCCCTGCACCGAGGCCCCATGACTGACTTCCAGGAGCCACGCCCTGCCTCCTGTCACAGTGGCCGAGGTTATCATTCCTAATGAGTGCACAATTTCCATTATGTGGATATAGCACATTTTGTTGCCTATGTTACGTCCACTTTTTCCACAATAATAAACATCGCTGCAATGAACACCTGTGTCTCTGAACACTTGTCCTATTCATTCTTTAAGATAACTTCCTAGATGTGGAGTTGCTAGGCCACTTTAAAATTATGATTTATATTGTCAAACTACTGTTCAGAAAGAGTATGCCAACTGGTACTTTTACAGGTAATGCGTAAGACTTTCTTTTCTCCAGCTGCATGAACACTGCAGTATTTTTAGTGTTCGACAATTTTCTTGGTTTGATTTTCATTTCTTCAATTGCTAATGAGATTGAACATTATGAATACATTTATTAGCTATTTAATTTTCATTTTCTGTGAATTGTCTATTTGTGCAGTCCATTTTCTCTTTGGATAGTCATTTTGGTTTTCTTATTAATCTACTTGTCAGAGGCAAGGATTCCAACAGCACTCGAGCCACTCAGGAGGCCAAAATCTGGGCAACAGTCATAATTGGGCCAGAATGAGTGTCCTGTGGGGGAAGTGGGGTGAGGAAGACAGAACTGGCCCAGACAGAGGGAGGCCAGAGGGGGCTAACAGGATTGTGGGAACGTGAGGCCAAGTTCCAAATGGGGAGGAGTCACTTCCAAAATCAAGTCTGCTGTGGCAGATGGGATTATGGAGTGGGGTGGGGAGGCTAAGAGAGAAACAAGCAGGGTCAGTCATGTAGGGATGAGGGGTCTGTTGTGAATGGCCCTCTACTCCCAGTCCTGCTTTAATAACTCCTTTACAGAATTGATTGCAATCTCCATCTCAGAGTCTGTCTGGTGGGGAATCTGACCTGAGGCAAAGGCTGAGGGAGCAGCCAGATGGCTGCTTGACTGGGGTTTGAAGGATGCCTCTCTTCAGGTAAGAGCTAGTTCTCCTGGGGAGAGTGGAGAATACGCTGAGATCCTTGAAGACCCTGGAGGTGAAGGGCCCTCCAGTGGGCAGTCCGCCTTATACCAGAGAAGTCATTACAAAGTTCTTCAGGGATTCGGAGGGGAGTGGGCTTCCCTGGCTTCCCTGGCTTGCTGCCATCTGATTAGTTGTAAACCTTGCCTGGAATATTCAGAAAAGCTGGGCTGTGGCTGGCGCAGGGATTGATGTGTCTCCCCAGCCCACCTTCTGCCTTGTCTGACCATTCTGGATTTTTTTTTTATCCCCCTGGTTGAGTTTCTGAGGACTCCACTCTGGCCAAGGTCAGAAGTCAAGACCCTTATTAGCTGATCCCTGGCTGATAGAGATAAACTCCTAAGCATTTTCCCTGCCTCCAAGCTGCTGGGGATCAATCACCTCCCCCAGTCTACCCTTTATTGGCATCTGGGGAGAGCAATTGACAAAAGTGTGCATTAGAGCTCCTTCTCATGCTACTGCTTAGACTAGTCTTTTGGTTGTTTCAAGCCAGGTTCTGCCTTATTAAAGATGCAGTTACTTGCAGTCGAAGGCTACACAGTCCTCATTTGAATGCCCATAAATTTATTTCATGCACCTTTTGCCCTGAGAAACTGGTAATTAAGATGCAGGGTCTTAGCTGTCCGACAATAATCTTTTGTGATGGAAGTACAAAGAAAGTCTGGGACCTGAGGCATTTCTAACAGTTATTTTAAGCTTTGCATAATTATTGCTGTTCAGTTAGAATTAAATACAAATTTTAGTATAGAGTTGAATGGGTCTACCCAATCTCTGCATCTGCACATGGCTGATGTATTTGAGTCTTTTGACTGTAACTCCTGCCTCACCCATCACACACCTACATATACACACAGACATACACATACCCACACCCACATGCCTGCCTTTTTGAAACAGAGAAACACTTGTTAAAAAACAAAATTCAATTGAGTAAATGTGAAGATCTAATTGGCTTTTTAGAAAAATGTTTATCTTGAGAGAGAGAGAGAGAGAGACAGCATGCGCGTGTGAGCCGGGGAGTGGGGGAGAGGGAGAGACAGAATCTCAAGTAAGCTCCATGTTCAGCATGGAGCTAACGTGAGGCTCAGTCTCACAGCTGTGAGATCACAACCTGAGCCAATATCAAGAGTTGGAAGCTCAACCAACTGAGCCACCCAGGTGCCCCTCTAATTGGCTCTATTAAATGATTCAAGAATTGGGCCACATCCTGACTAACAAGTATAGAGAGGCTCCACTGAACTGAACAAAAGGATTTTAAAGGCAGAGAGGGGGCATAAAAAAAGAAGAAAGGAATTTATTAGCAAGGAATCATTGTTCAGACAAGGAAATCCTTTTAAGAGGAGTGGAAGATGTTTATCAGCAAATTTCCTAGTATTGATGAGAAAATTCTGCATTGGCTAGTTAAGGGTTACGTTTCTGGGGGGGGGGATGTCAAAAAGTGCAGTTAGTTTAGGTAGTAACTCTTGGTTTGCTGACTTGTCCTAAATGATTCTGTTTTGGGACTGTGGCTTTCTTTCTTTAAAAAAATTTTTTTTGTTTTTATTTTTGACAGAGAGAGGGAGAGAGAGAGAGGGAGAGCGCGAGAGAACATGAGTGAGGGAGGGGCAAAGAGGGAGAGACAGAATCTGAAGCAGGCTCCAGGCTCTGAGCTGTTAGCACAGACCCTGACGCGGGGCTCGAACTCACAGACTGCGAGATCATGACCTGGGCCGAAGTCGGACCCTCAACTGACTGAGCCACCCAGGCGCCCCAAGGGACTGTGGCTTTCTTTTTAACACACTAAACGGCAACAGGGAACCCCCCACTCCCTGCCCCCGCCGCCAAACACACACATGCACACACACACACACACACACACACACACACACACACACCCCTGATAAGGACCCTGGTAATAGGCAGTTATGTTGTTTGGTTGATATGCAAGAGATGATCTTCCGTCATTATACATAGGATGACACTATTAGCTAAGAGTTAATGTGTACTGAGTGCTGTTATACACCTGGGCCTGTTCTAAAATCTTACAACCACACTATGAAGTAGATCATATTGTTATCTTTAGCTTATTGAGGGAAGCCAAGGCACAGTGTGTTAATTAAGCAACTTATGAAAAATCATGTAATTAGGAGCTGGAGAGTCAGAATTTGAACTCAGGCAGTTTTACTACAACATGACTTGACTGACCCAAATACCAGTGGGATACAAGAGAAGCAAATGTTTTCTAGTAGTGGATTCTTTTTGTCCCAAGGCTCATTATGTCCAACTCTGGTGTTCCAAGGTCTTCTTGGCCTGGCTGGTCTTTTTGTGAATTAGAAACAGGTGTCCACTCTGTGCAGATACAGCTCTACAGGCTTGGTAGAGGACAACACTTTGTGTAAAGTAAAAGATGCCTGTGCTCCAGATGGACACAGCCCATGCCACCACACGCAGGTTGGTTACCAGAGCATAAGTTAAATTTTGGCTCTTTATCACACTCTTGTGAAGGACACAACCCACATAAATGTACATGGTCACCCAGGTGGTTTTGTGTTTGAACTCGGAGATCTGGGAGGAGGGGAAATATCTCTAATTCCTTGTTGATTCATTGGTCTCTAGTCTCTGTAGTTGGCCTGCTTCTACACCTTTTCATCCAGCGTTGGCACTGTCTTTCTAGAACGAGACAGTAATAACACCACCACTTCTTTTAACTTGCTCACACAAGTAAGCAAGTTACCCTTGTGGCCCAGGGTCCCACAGAATCGTAGGGCTTTAGATTGACTTCAGCCTGCAAAGAATGGGTAAGTGCTTTCTTCGGCAAGGAATGCTCTGTCCAAATTCCTGATAAATTGGATCTATCCATGGTTTATCCACCACATCCAAAAGAAAATTGCCAAGTTACATGAAAATGAAGACTGGAACCTATTTATGTGTATTATAGCCCTTTAAGGAATGACGAGATTCAAAAAAATATGTGCAAGTTAGTGAAGTGATACTGAAAAAAAGGTTTTCATGAAAACATGCTACTACCATGTTTCAACTGTAGCAGAGAGATCTATGAGGTAGTGAGGGCCTAAGGGTTTATACTGCATTTGGCTTTTAGGAAGCCAGCAAAGAATGTACTCTCAGGACTGTGGTGCCCATAATATGGTGATTATATGCAGAAGAAGATTTCATAGGTTTAGGAGTTGACCAGTGATAGGGAAATGGATAATGTGAATTTTGATTACCTGTTTGAGACCTTTAGTTGAGAAGGGGAAGAGACAGACAGGATAATAGCAAGAAGGTGTCATGGGGTCAAGATAGGGACTTTAAAGATGGGAAAGACTTGGGCATAGAAGAGAGATTGAGGACATGGTAGGAAAGAGGGTAACTGAGTAAAAAACTAGAGGAGGTGGGTAGGGAGGCTGTCTTGTAACCCTGTACAAGAAGAAGAAAAATAAGGTGGGTGTGGAGGCAGCTAAGAGTGAAGGCATGGAAGAGATGCCAAAAGGAGATCACTTATGATAACCTGAATTTTCCCAGGGAAGTAGGAAGCCAGGTCATCTTCTTTGAACAGAAAGCGGGGACTGAAAAGCGGCTGGAAGAGAGTGGTGGAAGTTTGGGACAAAGGTCAAGGGCATTAATGAGAAGATGACAGGACAAGAGAGGGATTGAACCCCCAGCTGAAGTGGAGATCAGGACTCTGTTGTGCCCCAGATTACATGCTTGTGTGATTCTCCCAGCAGTGCTCAGCTCTTGGGATAGGAGGGGAAAGGAATGTTGTAGCCTCCTCCAAGACATGGGACTTCGTTAGGTGACTGGTGGAAGATAGCAGAATAAGGAAATGGAAGATGCTGGTGAGAAGGTTGTTCAGATGGTCAGTAGACTGTTCCATGAGGGATGAGACAGTATTAATTTTGCTCACCACTCCCTACCACCTGGTAAGTGCATGGCACATAATAGATACTAAAAAGGTATTTGTTGAATGAATAATGCTTAGGTTGGGAAGAACAGGAAAAGAGGCCATGAGAGGGCTAATAGGCTAGGAGAAAATGAAGGGATTAAGACAATGGTAGTATTTATAACACTGAAGAGCAGGTGTGGTGGGAGGCAGGTGGGAGTAAACTGAAGGATGACAGATTATGGCCAGAGAGTAGGATTTGGGATTTAAGCTTCTAAGAGGGAACATTTCTTTATGATGACCCAGGGCATGGCCCTGAGTGGGTGGCTGAGGTGGAGGAGGAAGAAGATGAGTGTAATTGAGAAGATCAAGGAATTCCTGGGTCAGGATGCAGGGTGGGTCACACTCTCAGAGGGAAAAGTCTCCAAGGGTGGCGAGGGAAAGTGGGGGAGCATCATAGCATCCCAGAACCCAGGGGGCGGAAGAAACTTCAGAAGTGGTTTGGTCCAACTTCCCACCAAATGATAGCAAGAAGATTGACTTGGATGGAGTGGCAAGGCCTTAATATTAAAGGGAGGCACTGGGGAAGGAGGAAAGAATAAGGGGCAGAGGAGGAAGGGCATTAGAGGTCAAGGGAGAAGCTCATTCTTCTAGAACAGGAGACCTAGTCATTTTCTGGGTGGAAGAGTGACAGGTTGAAAGTGGTATTTGTATAAGATCATGTTGGCAGCGATGTAGGGGTGGATGGGAGCAAGGAGAGACTAGAGGTTCTGGGTGGGTCTTTGGGGGAGAAGTGAACCATGTCCAATTCCATGACCCACCATAGTTTTCCAGGTTGCCATGACCGGCATAATTTCTTCCTACGCAATGGGTCATGCTGGTACATGCCCCCGCATCTGTGTATATAACATACTACCCTCTGTTGCCTTAAGTAGCTTCTGATGATCCTGCTTCAAATAAAGCTGTAATGTTTGCTGCACAGGCTGGTTCCTGCAAGTCTTTTCATCCCAACATGGGATGCTGTGTGTCTTCCTTATCAAGTTGGCTCATGATGTCTCCTCTGGGAAACCTTCCATGGCTAACTTCCCTCCACAGATCCCATTTTCATCCCCTCCTATAACTGCAATAGACGCATGGCTATTACTGGCTCCATCTGTGCTTGTCTCGTGTTCTGGGTGACAGTGTCAGACTGTTTGCTTCCTACATATATAGAACACATCTCCTTTTTCCTCTGAATTCCTTGCTCTATGACCTAAAAGATGCTCAGTAAATGCTTGAATAGACCTGTTTTTGCCTAAACTTTAGCTCTTGTGTTTTCTTGTGTGCCTTGCAATGAGTACGTTTCCCACAAATCTTTGAGAGCTGACTTGCCATCATCTGGTGAGCTATTCCCATGGTGCTGTCTATAGAGGCAAGGCATGGTGTTAGGTCCATGCAGATGCTGAAGTGTGGGGAAATGTGTATTCCAAGCCCAGTGTAAGCTCTTACTGGAAGCAGAAAGAACTCTGTAAACTCTAGTGCCCCTGACCTTGCCTGACTTTTTCCCTTCCTTCTTTCCACCTCGTGTGACTAGAAGGTACTCAGGTCTCTCACACAGGGTCAGATGGCAATGGATCCATGTCTGACACCCAATCATGACTTCCTTTCCTTCCAGGGGAGTTACCACAGCAGCCATAAGGTGCTCCAGCTCTCCTAACCTCTCTGTTGGGAAGGCCTTCTGGCATCCCTCCCACTGTAGTGGGTCCTTTTCCTTGGCTCAGGTTCACCAGAAACCACCAGATTCTGATCTCTCCTTGTAGCTAGGGTGGCTTTTGCTATTACCCCAAGTGTGGAGTTCTTAATGAAATCACTTTTTTTTTATTTTGAGGACAATGCAGCCTCTCTCCCAGGCTCCCAAGGTTGTCAGGTTGCCACAACAAGCATCCAAGGTGAGATTAAGGGGGCTTATGAAGATAAGAGAATGTGAGAGTTCAAGGGAGGTTCAAGGCCTTCTGATGAGTCGGGTCCCTTCTCCCACCCATGGGCTATCTGGTTGCATTTCCTGTGCACTTAAAATGGGTTTGATACACAGCTGGAATATTTAGCAGAGAGAGAAGCCATCCACACAAATAGCAGCTAATTTACCAGTTTTTGTCTTAAAACCATATCCTGAACTCAAGTGTGCCAGGCTCACTCCTGAGCTTGGGGTAAGAGGCAATCTGTGTGGGAGGAATGTCCTAAGGGAAAAGGCTTTCTTGTCCAGTGTGACAATGGAGGTGGGACACACACAGGGACCCATATAGAGGGGCAGTAGCAGAAGCAGGAAAAGCTGGGCAGCCATTCATTGTACAAAACTTGGGCCCAGGTGCAGTGCTGGGTGATGGGGGCACTGTTGCACCAGACAGATAAGATCCCCCCGCCCTTGCCCATGGTGTCTATTGTTGAGGGGGCAGGGCTGCAGCCTTCATGCAGGAAAGAGGGAGGAAGGAATGGAATGCAGGTAGCAGAACCCACAGGAGCCTGAAAGGGGGAGGCTTTCTGGAAAGGGAACTGAGGAGGCACCTTTGAAAGGGGAAGAAACCTGGCATGGGAGTGAAAAAGGGGATATGGAGGCTCCCAGGGCAGTGAGTTGAACAGGAGCAATAAAACCATGCAGGGAGCCACAGGGAGACAGAGGAGACAGTAGAGATCTCTTGGTCACCCCAATAGTGAACACTGTTAATGCTCAGATGAATGTCTTTGGTATTGAGTCCACAGCCTCTGGGTCAGTCTGGAACATTCTCACCCCTGTGACTGGGGTAGCAGAGGTGCTGCTTGTAGAGCCAGGGATACACCAGCAGAGGCTCTCTGGAGAATTCCATGGGGACACACTGTGAGATTTGTAGGTGCTACAGTTAGGAGGGAGCCCACTTTCCACTCTGTCTTCCCAAACTCTTCCCAGACTCTTGTGTAGAGTTCGTTCTGGGAGGCAGACAGCACAGTGACACCAGTGGACGCCCAGAGTTTTGGGGGAATGAAAAAGCCACAGAGTCACCCAGTTGAACCTGCTGCCTCCTGAGAAGCTGGTGCCTGGGGCCCTGGGACTGAGCCATGCCTGGCAGGAGCCAAGCTCATTCATCAAGGGAGGGCCCTGGTTCAGTAGTGCGCAAAATCTGTAAAAGGCTAATTACAGGAAAGACTTGAAATAGAGACTCTGGGATTACAGCGAACGAAATTGGTGTGGGAATTAGTTGTAGCCAGAGAATGAAACCTTGGAAATCATCCAATTAATGAACCAGTTCACTGGGACCTATAAAAGGGGTCACCTATCTCCCTGTGTCAGAAGGTGCCCTTTCTTCAGAGACATCTGAACCAGGACATCTTCCTGTGCCCAGAGAAAGTAATGAGCCAGCAGTCCAGCAGGCTGTCCCAGGTCACCAAGGGCTCAAGGGGTCGCTCTGCTGTCGTGGCATCCAGCCAGGGCTGTATCAGCCCCACCAGGTCCCATTCAGCCTCACGCTCTGGGGGAGGCAGTGCCTCCACAGCCTGTGCCATGATAGGGGGTGCCTTTGGCAGCCAGAGCATGTAACAGCCTTGGGAGGAGAAGGAAGGTCTCTCTCAGTGTGGCCAGATGTGCTGTCCAGGCTGGGGGCTCTGATGGGGTTACTCAGGTGTCTTTAGAGGAAGCCAGTGTGGGGCTGGAGGAAGGGGCAATGGAGACAGATGTGGTTTTGGAGGTATTTCTGGTGGATCAGGGGGCCTTGGGGATTCAGGGGGCTTTCCCTTCAGCATCCAGGAGGTGATCATCAACCAGAGCCTCCTTCAGCCCCTGAACATGGGAATCGACCCTCTAGATCAGGAGGGTGAAGACCAAGAGAAGGAGCAAATCAAGATGTTCAATGACAAGTTTGCTTCATTCGCCAACAAGGTGAGGGCTCATGGTGGGGAAGAGGTCTGAGAACACGAAGTCTGGGTTGGGGCAGTGGGTCTGCTCATGAGCTGGAGGCTGGGCAGGCCATGTGGTCTCCTCCCTTGTTGACCACAGGTGTGGTTCCTGGAGCAGCAGAACAGGGTACTGGAGACTAAGTGGTGCCTCCTGTAGGAGCAGTAGGCCACCTCCAAGGCCAGCACCAATGACCTGAAGCCCTTCTTTGAGTCCTACACCAGCTGCCTGCGAGCCCACCTGGACAGGCTGCTGAGTGAACGGCATCAGCTGGATGGAGCACAATGTAGAGCACAATGCAGACTCTTGTGGAGGAATATGAGAGGAAGTGAGTGAAGTCTAGGTGATTGTGGTGCAGGTCAGGAGGTGTGGAGGCTTTCCAGCCAGGAAATTGTTGGTGCATGTCCTCAAGGACCTGAGTCTGTAGGCCAAAGGATGGGGTATCAGTTGGGGGTCTGATGACAGGAGGATCTGCTCTCTTTTGATATTTGTGTTGGTGGCAAGGAGAATGAGGTGTATGTCATAGCATGGGCATCTAGGGAGCTCCTTTAGACACAGGAAGATGTCAGGCACTCTAGCATTAACAACAGTGGATCTCATCGTTTGTTGTTTACCAGAATCACTTTGGGATCTTTATAACTTCGGAATGTCCAGGTTGCACTCATGACTCATTGGTTTTCTGGGCATTGGAGCCAGGCATTGGTAGCTTTTATAGAGCCCCAGGTGATTTCAACATACTTACAAGAGTGAGGACCAGTTAGAGAATGTGTTTGTCCTGGGTGATGAGGGAGATTCAAGGGGAGGTAGGACACAGATGGAGAACGGAACAGCTGGGAGCTTCAGGGGCAGATGGAAGGTGGCCTTGGGAGTGACCATGGGTCTTTGTTCATGAGGATGAGACTGACTTCCTGCAGTGGAGAATCCAGAGACCTCTATGAATGTGGTATCCAAGGACACCAGGGGTTATGTACCAGTTCCACCACATGTTTTATCTCCTTTTTGTGTGTGTGTTAAATATAATTTATTGTCAAATTGGTTTCCATACAGCACCCAGTGCTCATCCTAAAAGGTGCCCTCCTCAATGCCCATTACCCACTTTCCCCTCTCCCCCACCCCCCTTATTTCCGATACCCTGTAGTGTCAGAAACGGGGTGCCAATGTGCTCTTAAAGGCCCTACCATCATAATAAAGCATGCCACTCAACTGGCTTTAGCCTGGTTTTATCCAGAGAATAGCCACCTGCAGCCCTGCCCCAGGTTATACACTAGCTCCTGGAAAAAACACCTTTCCCTGGGCACATGTGCACATACCCTTGGCTCAGCCACCCTTAAGCATGACCTCCTTCCTTTCTCATAGGTACGTGGATGAGTTTAACAAGTGCTCAGAGGCTGAGAATGAGTTCACGGTTCTGAATAAGATGAGCAGGCCAGTGGGGAAAAACAAGACAGCACAGGGAGGAGATGGCATGAGGGAAGGGGGAATGGTGGTGCCTTCCCAGGGATGTGAGACTGGAGAATACTTTGTCCAGAGCAGGATTCCAAGTGTTGATGACCAGAACCCAGGACAGTGCCAGCCTTGAGTCTGAACCTACGCCCTGAGGGTTTTCTGTCTGTAGCTAAGATATCTCTCAAGTGTGTTTGGTTTATCAGTTGCAAAACGGCTTTAAGCCAGTCCTTACATATTACAGTTCATTGCCAACTATTAAAAATTACAAAAATCGATAATAAAGATCTTTTCTAACACTGAGCTTAATTGTCAAAACTCTCTACTGCAAGTGTAATGTCTGGTTTAAGTGATTTTTGCTCCCACAACTACATAAGCATGGTATCTTTTTAAAAAATGTTTATTTATTTTTGAGAGAGAGAGAGCGAGAGAGAGAGCAAGTGAGCACAAGTGGGGGAGGGGCAGAGAAAGAGGGAGACACAGAATCCAAAGAAGGCTCCAGGCTCTGAGCTGTCAACACAAAGCCTGAAGCAGGGCTGGAACCCACGAACCGTGAGATCATGACCTGAGTCGAAGTCAGATGCTTAACCGACTGAGCCACCCAGGTGCCCCAGTATCAATATTCTTAAATGCAATGGTAATGAATGAGAGCAATACTAAAGCTAAGAAGGCTGGTTCTCTGTTTTTTTACTTTCGGGATGTGGATACTTCCTGCACGACCAAAGTGGACTTGGAAATAAAAATGGAGAGTCTGACCAGTGACGTCAACTTCCTGAAAGCCCTCTTTGAAGCGGTAAGCACCTCTATACTATCCTGTAGGGTGGAAGCCACAACATGTGGTGTCAGATCTTGCTTGATTCTGGGCATTCAGCTTCCTTTGTGAAATCTATTTGGCAGCAAACATTTGCAAAGTCTTTCCCATCTTTATCCCTATTTCTTTTTCATTTTTTCAATTTTATACCTCCTTGGTAATATTGCTTATGTTCTCCTTCCCCTGGCTCCAAGCTTTCAGAATCTGCAGCCCATATCTCTAGAATCTCCATGTACATAGCCTCCCATTGGAAATCCTCGGGAGAGTTAAGGGAAATCCCTCACTGCCTGCTGGGAAGTTTCTTGCTGCCTGGTTTCTGGGTCTCTGTCTTGTCCCCTTCCTTTCCCCCCAGTAAGATTTAGTTTTCTAGATCTCACAACGTTCCGAAGCCAGTGCATGGAAGGTTTAGGGCATCCCAGAGAGAAGGCAACACTGTGCAATGGTGTGCTCCTGTGGGCATATAGGAGTACAACCAGGTGCTGTCAGAATCCAGTGATATGTCTGTTATCCTGTCCATGGACAACAGTTGGCATCTGGACCTGGACAGCATCATCAGCGAGATCAAGGCCCAGTATGAGGAGATCACCCAGGGGAGCAAGGCTGAGGCTAAGAGGCTGTACTGGGTCAAGGTAAATAAGGGTGACTGCATCAGTCTAGACTCACCCAGGGCTCCTGCTCCTTCGCCTCCAGCCCCTCCTGGCCCCATCCCAGATAATGCACATTTTGTACAATGGGAAACCCACTGAAATAACTTTTGCAAATATCCATAATTTGCAGTACATTTCATTCTACTACCTGATATCTTTAGGGGCAACTGTGATTTTTAGTTAAGCAATACTTTTCATTCTAAATGCCTGCTGGACCTCCATGTAATGTTAGGACTTTCTGGATTAACTGCACTTCTATTCTCATTTTATTTTATTTTTTCATTTTAGGTGGGGGCAGAGGGGCAGAGGGAGAGAGAGAGAGGGAGAGAGAGAGAGAGAGAGAGAGAGAGAATCTTAAGCAGACTCCATTCTTAGCATGGAGCCCAATGGAGAACTCAATCCCACGACCCAGGAATCATGACCTGAATTGAAATTAAGTCAGACACTCAACTGACAGAGCCACCTAGGCTCCCCCTATTCTCCTTTTAACACACATGTATTTGAGGGTTAGAGATAATCTCTCCCTATCTGCTCCACACCTTCTAGCTTGGGAGGCTGCAGACTATAGCCAGCTGGTATGGCGTTGACTTGAGGAGCACCAAGAATGAGATTGCAGAGCTCAAAAGGATGGTCCAGAGGCTGTGGGCAAAGATTGAGGGCACCAAGAAGCAGGCAGGTGTGGCTCCCCAAAGCCTAGGATTGTAACTCTGATGCTGGTGGGGTATCTGAACCTAGCAGGCTGGAAAGCCTTTCAGGTCCTCATTGGAACCTACAGGGGGCTTCCCAGGATACACCATACAGAGCTATGGCTTCATGTATGTTACCTTTACTCCCAGCCATCATCTTCAAGATAGAATGGTCTTCCCTCATTTCATTGGGTGTGGCCCCAGACTCCATGAAATATGTGGCATTGAGTTTCTGGGGTCTCATACCATGGAGTATGAGATTTAAGAGATTGGGAAGCAGGTGACCAATATCTCTGAGTAAGGATTCAAATAACCACTGGAATTTCCTAGCATAGTGTAGCTACATGGATATGAATGATATGGGCAGAAGAAGTTAGCATGGTTAACAACACAGCACACAGCTTAGAAGTTTTCATTAAGACAGTTGGAGGGAGACCTGTGGTCACCTGCTATGTGCCCAGGAGGGTTTAAAGATTCAGCCCTTCTCTTTTTTCTCCTCCCATTTCAGAATACCAGCCTTATCTCCTGTGTGACTACCAGGAGCTGATGAACGTCAAATTGGCATTGGATGTGGAGATTGCCACCTACCAGAAGATGCTGGGTGGTGAGGAGTGCAGGTGTGTGGGGACTCTGGCCAAGGCAAGGAGGGCAACTTGAGAATCAAGTTTCAAAGGATTGTATGGTCCTTGGCTGGACACAGTGGTAGGGAACAAAGGAGGGTCTTAACAAATGCTCGCTTAACTGAATTATACTGCCTAGCACTCCCCCTTTGGGCTCGGGGACAACACCAACTTTATATATCTGTTACAGCTGAATACTTAGTGCTTTCCAACAGGCATATGGTTCTCCCCAAAGGTCAATGTCAGTCAATCCTGGGATGGTGGGCAATACAAGATGGGTACTTGGTGGTCCTGATAGCCTGCTCCTCCAATTCTACAAACTGGTTTCCACTCCTCTCTGCATCAGTGTCTCTTCTTTGACTCTATATCTCTGGCACAGATAAAAGCTGTGTCACTTTTGGTATAGGCCAAGCACTGTACTAGACATTCTTCATGGCTTAATTTACTCTCTTCAACAAACTGATGAAGAAGTATATTATCCCAGGTTTGTCAGTGAGGGAATCAAGGCCAAGGTGATGACAGAGCCAAGTATCCAGAGACACATTATATCTCTGTTCTCTGCATCCCCATCCTAGAATCCCAGGGAAGCCCTTCTCATGTCTAATTTCAATCCCCGATGCTGCAACTCAGATTATTGTACTTTGGCATCCCAGGGGATAATTCTGAACAGAGATGCTGAGAGGAACCACCATGAGGTTCCCATTATATTTATTTTGTTTTCCTAAACAAGATGCCTGGGGAGTGTCAGAGCCCAGTGTGCATCTGTGAGTATCTTACACACCCCATTTCTATTGTTTGAGATGATTTCTTGTGGCTTTGCTTCAGCTTGCCTACCTGCAAATTGTCTTTTCCATGGTTTGATTCCAAGAGTAAAAGAAAGGGAGGGGCAAAGGGAGAGTCGTATTTGGGTAAGACTTATCTAATGTCCTATCCAGTGTATGTCCTGGATTCCCCCTCAGACAAAGAACTCCCTACCATGGGAGGGTGGTCACCTTTTTTTGAATTTTCTCTGACACTCATTCCAAAGATAGGAATGCATACAGTGGGCATTTAGACAGACAGATGACACTGAGCAGCACACCCCCTTTTTTTTTTTTTGCAGTTGTGGTCAGCCAAACATCCAGCAGCAAGAACGTTAGTGCTGGGAGCACTAGCAGCAGCAGCAGCAATGGCATTCGGGCAACAGAGGTGGCCAGGGCATCCAAAGGGACAGTGAGTCCACCAATGTGGGAAGGGCATCCAGTCCAGAAGCAAGAGCATCTCCATGGATCAGAGTCCCAGACTGAGCAGTTCATCCTTTTCCTCGGCTAGGATCGTGCAGACTGCCACCAGCAGTGACCAGAGCTCCTGCATCAAATACTGAGACTGGACCTTGATGTGCAACTGTAGGATTTCCCCTGCCTTTAGCCACACCTCTCTATAATCGCTCCTCTCTCCTAAAATACTATCATCCGCTTGGAGGCTCAAAGCCAAGAGGGGACCCAGGTAGACACTGTCAGGTGAGGAGTTTGTCCCTGAGCGTATCACCTGCCCATTGTTCTCTTATATAGAAACTCTTCTTGCCTCCTCTCAGGTCTCTGTTTCCTTTTCTTCATTAAATTATAATATGTGATGGTGTATTTGACTCTATGAGTTTTTCAGAATAATAGGGACCCGCGAAGTTTGCCGAGTCAGAGAGCAACATACTCAAAATGTGGCCTGCAGGACGTTACATTAGCAGCTACGTATGGAGTGAGAGAAGAAGAGAGGAGGAGGTTGCTGAGGGTGTCTTTGGAGTTAGGCCAACTGGGTCAGACTTTGCTCAGTTGCCATGCTGTGCTTCACTCTTTTTGGATCTATCCCAGGGCAGGACACGCCTTGGGGCTGGCACACTTCTCATACTGGCATCAGTAATCCTTGCCAAGAATTCCAAATGCCTCAGTGACAGCCAACTGACTAATTGCAGTGCCCAGCCTGGGTCACCTCCAGGGGCAGCCTTTCTTTATCTCCTCCCTTGGGGGCTTTAGGCTACAGTGGTAGGAGAATGTGGTCAAACGTTGCCCTTGTGTCCTCATTCTTTATGATTCAATGACAGTTGCCCCTCTTCCCAGTAAGACTCTGTAGCTCTCTGTCTCCCTTTTCCTCCCACATCTTGAGATCTCAAGGCTCTGGAAAATCAATAAATGAAAAAGGTTTTATTAAGTAATTTTCACCTCCTCAGACATTGTTCGGAGAATTTCACACATAAATAATTTAATCTTCACAATGATCTTATGAGGTAAGTATGATTATCCTCACTTTATAGATGAGAAAAAGGAGCACAGAGACATAAAGATCACACTATGGCAAAGGATGCAGTTAGCAGGTGGTACAGCCAGGGTTTGAACATGAGTAGTTGGACCCTAGAGTCCATGCTTGTAACTTGCATGGTGTACTAATGTCACATGTGTGGTTTTGTTTGTTTCATGATAGATTTGTGGGGTGGAATGTCTTTGGTCTTTGAAGGCAGAAGCTGACTATTCACAGCCCTGCTCTGTCCTTGGTTCTGAGATCTGGTCCAGATACCTGGGGGATTCAATCCCTCCAAACCTGACTTCTCAGTCCCACCTTTAGTTCTGACTATTTACATGTGCTCACAGATTTTCCACTTAAGATCAAGTAATGTTAATATTAATATTTGTTTCAAAGTTCAACTTTAAAATAGACCCAGGCTTTGTCTGTTTTGTTTTGTTTCTTTTAAAACCAAGAACAACAAACAAGTGTCAGAGTCCTTATAGATAATAAAACTTACCTAATTTAGCATGTTTGCTTTTTTATCTCAGCTGCTGGGCAGTATTTGTCATTGGATGATTAGCATACTTGCTTCCTTTTTAAAAACATGGATTATTACTTTTATTACTGTTATTATTTTTTGGATTATTATGTTTAATTTAACTCCCTTATTGGGATGAGAGGGAAATGAAAATAAAGGAAATTGAGAAGATAGTCTTCTTCTCTTGATCAGAGCTAGGCTCATGATGAGCAAATTGGAAACTGGACACTCACAGAGGAAGAGAGTAATTTAAAATATTAGCTGTTAGTATTCGCTAATGTGATAATAAAAATAATATCTACCTCTCAGGGATGTTTCAAAAAATACATGAAATAATATACATGAAAGTATTTTATAAAGTGAAAATATTCATACAGATATTATACTACTTGTATACAAATTTTGATTAACAACTAGATTATAGGCTCTTTACTTTTTTTTTAAAGTTTTTAAAAATGTTTTATTTATTTTTGAGACAGAGAGAGACAGAGCATGAGCAGGGGAGGGGCAGAGAGAGAGGGAGACACAGATTCTGAAGCAGGCTTCAGGCTCTGAGCTGTCAGCACAGAGCCCAACGTGGGGCTTGAACCCACAAACTGTGAGATCATGACCTGAGCCGAAGTTGGACGCTTAACCACCTGAGCCACCCAGGCACCCCTAGATTATAAGCTCTTTAAAGAGAGGGACTATGCCGTATATTGTTTGTATCTTATATAATATCAGACAGAAAATTTGTACTTGTTGACTGATGTATTGATTAAATTGTACAATGCATGACAGAGGTCAGCTCCTAGAACAAGATAGGTACTCAATATATGGGAGATATTACCACTATTATTTTGAGGGTTACCACTGTTAATTAATTTCTGAGGAGTCAGACTTTCAAGGCTAGAAATGACTTCAGAGGCCCTGAAAAGGAATCCCCATTTGGACACTGAAGTCTTCTCTAAAACACCATTCTATAGTCAGCAGCTTCCTGTGGAAAGTAACTCCTCTCTTTCATAAAGGACACTAAACTGAGTTTTACCTTGTAAATTCTACTCATTGGTCCAAGTTTTTTCCCCTCTGTGGCTATAAGGAAAATCCTAAGTCCTCTTGTGCACAACAGTCTACAAATGTTCGAGGATGTTTTTCCCCTTTATTGGATTCCTTCTCCTTGTGGAATCATTCCATTTCCAACTCTGCTTTGGGTGCCCTTACCATTCTGGGTGCTCTGTCATAGACATAACATCCTCTGGATGTCTGGAACCCAACCCAAACTTCCAAGAGTGGCCTGACTAGCCCAAGGAAAAGAGTGGGCATGGAGCTTCTCACTATGTATCCTCCAACTTTGCAGCTGGCAGTTTGGCAGTGCCTGCCACTGACTCATCCTGAGCTGGAATAGAGGAGAAAGGTGTTATATTTAATTTTAAGGGAAGTAGCTTTTTAAAAACTTTTTTTATTATAGAAAATTTCAAATAAATATAAAAATAGACAGAAGAGTAAATGAATGCTTCTTTCTGTACCCATCAACGATCAACTCAACAATCAACTCATTATTCTGTTTCATTTCTATTCTCCCCACTCCTTTTACCCCTCCAGATTATGTTGAAACAAATCCCAGACGTCATACTATTTTATTCATACATAGTCCTTAAGTTTCTCTAAAAGATAAGGACTTTTAAAATAATATAACCATATTAAAATTATCACTCTTAACAGGTTAAACATTAATTCTTTGATAAAAAAAATTCAGTCCAGTTTATCAACTATATTCAAATAAAAAAAATCCAGTCTGAGTTCACATTTCCTATAATGTCTTGTGAATGTTTGCATTAAAAGCACTTGTTTAATCAGGATCTAAAAAATGTTCATGCATTGCAATTGGGTCATATCCCTCTTTTTTATTCCTTGTAATTTATTTCTTGAAGAAACCTGGTGATTTGTCTTGTAGATTTAGTGTCCTGCTAATTTAGTGTTCCCCCACCTCCACCCCTCTGCCGTGATATTGTTCAACATGTTCCTTTTTCCTTTGTCTGTATTTTTAATTATCATATGTTAAAATGGACTTTTTTGGGGTGAACTATTCTATAAATTTTAACAGTTATGCAGCATAGATTCGTGAAGCCACCGCCACAGTTAGGGTCCAGAATAATTTCATCACCCCCCAAAACTCCTGAATGTTATTTTTTATAGTGACACACTCCCTCCACCTTTAACCATGGGCAACCACTGACTTGTTCTGTCACTATAGTTTAGTCTCTCAGAGAATCTCATATAAACAAGTCACACAGTAGGTAACCTTTTGAGACTGACTTATTTCCCTCAGCATAATGCCTTTGAGATGCCTCCAATTTGTTGTGTGTATCAATAGTTTGCTTCTTTTTATTGCCAGGAGTATTCCATAGAATTGAAGTACTATGGGTTGTTTATATCCTTACTTCTTTTTTTTCTTTTAAGTTTTTTTTTAAATTATTTTTGAGAGCAAAAGAGAGAGCATGTGAGCTGGGGAGGGGCAGAGAGAGAGGGAGGAAGAGTGGCTCCTACAACATGTCAGGAGATCACACATGGAGGCCACGGTCAAGGAAGCATTTCCCAGGGGATGCCCATGACATTTCTATCACAGGGATGTCAGATAAGGAACTGGGGTCATTCCTGGATTGTACTGTACTCTCATTACAGTACATCATTGGCAAAGGAAGAGGGTTGGGTTCAGATATCGGTCAGGGTGGGCTAGGGGCAGACGGTGGTCTTGGGGACTGGGAGCAACAGGTAGGAAGACGTATTGTAGACTGACCAGGGAAGGTCTGGCTCAGGGCTCCTCCACAGGAGTATGTGGGAGCGGGAGGTACTGAACTCCCTGCAGAATTGAAATGGAGGTTGGACATTTGGTTGGTTATTAAAGGGAAGCAAGACCTGGGAGGTTGGAGGACTTTGAGGGTGTCTGCATTGCATTTGAAGCACAAATCTTACCATGTTATTTCCCCATTAAGTCCTACAGTGCTCCCTATTGCCTGAGGACGCAATCTGACATCTTCGTATGACCTATCAGGCCTTCTTGAAGGGGCTCAGCCTGTTTCTCCAACGCGGTCCCAGAACACCACACCCTTTTCTGTATTACCTTTACCAGTGAGCAAAAATGCTTCCATTTTCTTAAACACTCTGAACTATTCCAAGCCTTGGGTCCTTTGCAAATGCTTCCCTTTTGGCGGGCATACTCTCTGAGACCCCATCTTCCTTCAGCTCTGACATCTGCTCTTGAGGAGAGATTTCCATGTCTGCCCCTCAGCTACCAGCAGAGTTACTCACCCCCTCATCGTGTCACCAGCAGGCCCTGAACACACCTGTCTTTCTCAGTACCTTTGTATTGATGTGTCTGCCTTCCTTGCTGGCCCGTGAACTGGCAGACTGAGCAGGCAGAGCAGGCAACAGCCATTGTTTGCAGCACCTGGCAGTTCTGGGCCCAGAGCAGATACTGGATGAGTGCATAGTGAATGAGGGTGGGGGATCGAGCATCCTGTCAAGGGGCACTGTCCAGGTCAGAGAATGGGAGTCAGCTGGCCATGGATGTGCTACCGGTGCTATACTTCCTCCAGGTCTTTCTCCATCTGCCTCATGAGGAACCCAGTTGGCGTCTTTCTGGGACCCTGTTTCCCTACACCTGTAGTATCCTCTGGCTTACTGGGCAAGTGGCCCCTGTTGAAAATGAGATAAAGCTAGTCTGTCATAATGTGTCTTTAGTAAAGCCCTGTTGGCCCTTCAGGTCTCATGGAGGGCATGTGTGTGTGTGCGTGTGTGTGTGTGTGTGTGTGTGTGGTGTGTGTGTGTGTGAATTGCTCCAAATTTAGCCTGAGATCAGGTCCTGAGGCTCATGGCCCTGCTGTGGCTTTAGGGTCTCTGTGTCTTTCCATGTGCTGTGTGCACCTCCATTCCCTTTGTCAGCTGGGGAGTTCTCAGTGGAGGAGCCTTCTGTGTCTTCTTCCCTCACCATCCCCCGCTATCCAATCCTGGTGGTTGGAGAGGATCTGAGACGGACTCCCTTATTGGATCACGATACAACATAATCTTGTCCTTAGGAAACGCAATGCCGTTACTGAGTAGTAGTCTGCACTGCAAAGTCAATGCCAAATCCTGGTAGCTGGTGCAGACTTAGAAGGCAGCAGATAATTGGTTATGCTAAATTCCCTACAACAAAAAAATTGTGCCACTTCTCAAGCATTCTTACCGCATTTCCACCAGAGCTGTAGCACATCTTTATGAGGCTTTACCACAAAGGACTTCTAGCTGAGGCCCAAGCAGCGGAGTGGAGTGGGGGACAGAGATTCAGCCCACTGTCTATGACAAAATTCTGCACTCCTAGGACTACATCATTTTTGGAGGGGGCACCTTTATCTAACCTGCTGTAATAGCCTTTGTCATGATACAGGATGCCTTTGGCAGCCAGAGCCTATACAGCCTTGGGAGAAGCAAGAAAGTCTTGCTTAGTGTGCCACCCAGCCTGGGGGCTCAGCGTGGGGATGCTGGGGATGTTTGGGCGTCTTTGGAGGGAGACTGTGTGAGGCTGGAGGAAGGGGCAATGGAGATATGGTGGTTTTGGAGGCATTCCTGGTGGATCTGGGGGCCGTGAGGGTTCAGGGGGCTTTCCCCTCAGTATCCAGGAGGTGACCATCAACCAGAGCCTCCTTCAGTCCCTGAACATGGGAATCGACCCTCTAGATCAGGAGGGTGAAGACCAAGAGAAGCAGCAAATCAAGATGTTCAATGACAAGTTTGCTTCCTTCATCGACAAGGTGAGGGCCTGTGGTGGGGAGGGGGCCTGGGAACATAAGGCCTGGGTTGGGGCAGTGGGTCTGCTCATGAGCTGGAGGCCAGGCAGGCCATGACCTCTCTTCCTTGGTTGACCGCAGGTACAGTTCCTGGAGACCAAGTGGTGCCTCCTGCAGGAGCAGCTGGCCACCTCCAGGGCCAGTGCCCATGACCTGCAGCCCTTCTTTGAGTCCTACACCAGCTGCCTGCAGGCCCACCTGGACAGGTTGCAAAGTGAGGAATAGGGAAGAAGCTTAATGCATCTCACTGGTAGACCAGCAGTGTAGACTGTGTTTATGAGCACAGACTCTAGATCCACACTGCCCAGGTTTAACCTTGACTATGTGACTTTCTAGCTGCTCAGTCGTAGGTCATTTACCTAACTATCCTGTGCCTCAGTTTCCTAATTTGTAAAATAAGGATGATAATTGTATCTACTCAGAGGTTTGTCCTGAGAGTGAATTCATTGAACATATACTGAACATTTCAAAAGTGTCTGGCAAATAGTGATACAATGTTATTATTATCTTTTTAAAGTTTATTTATTTTGAGAGAGACCGAGAGAGTGGGAGTGGGAGATGGGGCAGATAGAGAGAGGGAGAGAGAGAGAGAGAGAGAGAGAATCCCAAGCTGGCTTCACGAAGTCAGCGCAGAGCCTGATGCGGGGATGGAATTCATGAAACCGTGAGATGACAACCTAAGCCGAAATCAAGAGTCTGATGTTTAAAATGACTGAGCCAGGTGCCCCACATTGTTGTTATTATTAATTCATATTAATTAAGTGTCCAGAAACCAGATTCTTAATAATTATTATTTTATTATCATTACAATTATAGTAACTAAAATGTAAATAATAATAAAGCAAATAGAGTGCCTAGTCTGTGCCTGGCCCTCTGCTAGGCATTGGGGCTCCTGTGACCAAGGAGTTGATTCATGGTCCTTATTCCCAGAGCCCTCTGTCTGGGGACCAGAGAAGCAGAGCTGGGCCTCAGCATGACTGGGCACAGGGATTAGATTAAGAGAGGGGCTGCAGAGACAGAAGCCCAGGGTCGCTCTCTGGGAGTTCCTAGCCCTGTGGTAGACTGCAGGGATATTAACTGCAGTGCTGACTGAGGAACAGAGAGATACTCCCGAGCCATGGGGGGTCCCCAAGCCTCAGAGCGGGAGCGGAGTGGGGGAGCGGAGGAATATAGGAGAAAAGAGGATTGGACCTGAGTAGCAGAGCTGCAGAATGGGAAAGGAGGCCGTGTGCCATCTAGGTCTGTTTGGGCTTGGAGAAGTACTGCCCTTACCCCATTCTATGGTCCATTACCAACATCCTGAACATTTATGCCAGAGCCGGGATGAGCTGGGAGGACACAGGACTCAGTGGGTCCCTATGACCAGGCTGGCTTTCTGTTTGGCTCACCCATGGAATCCCAGGGCTGGAACCTGGAAGCTGGAACATGGGGTGAGCTGGGCCAGCCAGGGAACCTTCCTAGCATGCCTCTGACACAGCTGTGCCCAGCCCAGGCTTCTCTCCTCTTGCAGGTATGGTGGCCAGATGGACAAGTGCACAGCAGCAGAGTGGCTTTGTGCTTCTCAGGAAGGCACATGAAGGTGGGGCTGGGCAAGAAAGAGGAAAACAGGGAGCTGGGGCCGAAGCCACGTGGGATGGCACTCCTCAGGGGGCAAGCCCAGTTCCTGTTGTGCCCGTTGGACCTCCCAGGACTTTCTCGGAGCTGGAATGGCACACTCTACTTCCCTCGTCATTTGATCTGTGTCAGAGAGGCGAGGTGAGGGGGTGAGGGCGATGGGAGAGAGCGACCCTCCCCCGCCGTGGAAAGGGCCATGCATGAACCCTTTGCGTCCACCATCACTACTACCTGAACTCTTTGAAAGGCATAAATCCTGCCCTCTTTTGTATCCCGGCTGGAGATTGAGCTATTCCCAGATTATAAGGACTTGATGGTAGACAAACCACATCAGCCCTTTGGAGCATAATGCCACCTTTTCGCTACAGTGAGGGATTGGCATCATGCACAAGAACTGTCTTTAATTCTGGGTCCCATTTTCAAGTCACTCTTATCCTAAGTGGTTTAGTGACCAGAGTAGACATGGTTTCTATTTCCCTTCATAAAAACTGTAATTATTGACAAGTGTGTATTTTGTTTTATTTGTTTATTTTTTTACAATTTGAATATGGTTTATTTATTTATTTATTTATTTTTAATATGAAATGTATTGTCAAATTTGTTTCCATACCACACCCAGTGCTCATCCCAACAAGTGCCTTCCTTAGTGCCCATCACCCACTTTCCCCTCCCTCCCACTCCCCATCAACCCTCAGTTTATTCTCAGTTTTTAAGAGTCTCTTATGGTTTGGCTCCCTCCCTCTCTAACTTTTTTTTCCCCTTCCCCTCCCCCATGGTCTTCTGTTAAGTTTCTCAGGATCCACATAAGAGTGAAGACATATGGTATCTGTCTTTCTCTGTATGACGTCTTTCACTTAGCATAACACTCTCCAGTTCCATCCACGTTGCTACAAAAGGCCATATTTCATTCTTTCTCATTGCCGCATAACATTCCATTGTGTATATAAACCACAATTTCTTTATCTATTCATCAGTTGATGGACATTTAGTCTCTTTCCATAATTTGGCTCTTTTAAAAAAATTTTTAAAATGGTTTTATTTTTGAGGGAGCACCCAAGCAGGGGAGGGACAGGGGGAAAGGGACAGAGGATCCAGAATGGGCTCTGTGCTGAGAGCAGAGTGTTTGATGTGGGGCTTGAACTCACGAACTGCGAGATCATGACCTGAGCTGAAGTCAGACGCTCAATTGACTGAGCCACCCAGATGCCGAGAGAAAGAGAGAGAGAGAAAGAGAGAGAGAGAGAGAGAGAGAGAGAGAGAATCTTAAGCAGCCTCCATGCTCAGCACAGAACCCAACACTGGGCTTGATCTCAAGACCCTGGGATCATGACCAGGGCTGAAATCAAGTCAGATGCTCAACTGACTGAGCCACCCAAGGCGCCCTTCTTGTCCCCTTTTTAAAATCAATTTCACTGAGGTATAATTTGCATACAATAACAATGCAGTCATTTTCAGAGTACATTTCAGTGAGTTTTGACTCACAGAGAGGTGTATCCCTGTGTAAATACAACCACAATCAAAATATAGGACATCTTCCAAAATTTTCTCCCACACCACTTTGCTGTCAATCATCCTCCAGCCCTCAGGCCCAGGCTGGGGCTTGCTTTCTGTCACTACAGGTTACTTTGCCTTTTCTAGAATTTCATGTAAATGAAATCATACAGAATATATTCTTTCTGTGTCTAGCTTCTTTCTCTCATCATGATGTTTTGGAGACCCATCAGATACATGTTTGCCCTAGGCTGTGGTTCACCTTTTCTTGCCCTTTCTCAGTGATGTGTTTTGAAGCTCCCTGCTGGCTCTCCAGCGCTCTGGTGGTGCTTCTCAGTCATCAGCATTTGCACCTGCCTCTAAAGACTGGCTGCTTGGCCCAGTCTCTTGGTCTAGATAAAAGTCTATACCTGGTCTGAAGACAGGACGGGTGACTCTCTCTTATGGCTCCCCCAGGCCTTCACAAAGATGTGGAAGTTTTCCTCCTATAATAAGGTTGCTTATGTTTTAGGGATTAGTACATCAGAGTTAAAGCAAACTGGAACTTAAAAAAAATACAGGTGCCTGGGCCACATTACCTAAGATTCTGATTCAGGAGATCAAGAGTGAGGCCTGAGGATCTGGATTCTTAAAAGCTGCCCAGTGGTCCTGATGTGCAGTCAGCCCCAACGCCACTGCCCACAGAGTGAAGCCTTGATTCTGTAGCATAGCACAAAGACACCATCATAATCAGTTTCAACCTTCCATATCACCTGTCCCCCCCTTCCATGTCCTCTATTCTGCAAGAATGTGGGGTCTCTCACTAACCCTCCCCACTCACCTGTATCTGAAACGTTTTCCTCTCTATTGGGGATGCTTTTCTCTTTTTGTCCATCCACTGGGCCCATTCCTACTCATCCCTCAATACCCCACTCAAAGTTGCCTCCTCTATGATGCCTTCCATAGCCTTTCTTCCTCTTATGCCTATAGTACCGCTGTCCAAAACACTGATCCTGATGTGATATAAGGAGTTGTTTACATGACTGGCTCCTCCTTCAATACAACTGTGAGTTTCTCCAGACCTTGGACCTTGTGCAGAATTGTGTTCCTATTGGGTAGCCTGGTGCCTGGTGTAAGTAGGTGCTTGACGAACGACCACTGAGAGAATGAATGGATGTTTGGAAAGATAATGGTATGGATGGTGGTCCTTGTACCCCTTGCTGGGAATGGAGTCCTGGGGAAAACAAGGATTGGCTACCCCTGCCTGGGCTCTCTGAGCATTGTGCCTGACCCTCACTCCCAGCTCTGGTTTCCATGCCTCTTGGGAGAAAGCAGAGTCAGACAGCATTTACCTTCTGACTGTTATCAGTCTTCAAACCTTGTTCGTGCTTAATGCTTTGGTCGTTTTCATTTGGGGTTGCAGGTCGTTTGAGAGCATTTTGTCTGTGAGTCACGGGAGGGTGTGTCTCTGTGTGGCATGCTTGCCCATTTGTCTGTCAGTCCTGATAAGTGAAAGGATTTTAAAAAGTTGAAGACACTCCACAAATGTCAGATGCTATTAAGTGTTGGCACGTATGCTTACGAGGCTGTGGCTTGGCACTTTTTGGAAACAAGAATGGCTCAAGTTGTACAAGGCTGGCTGGCTGGGTGCTGAGGGTATAGAGACCGCCCCAAGTATGGTCCTGCCCTCCACCGGCTTTCCCGCTGGTTGAGGGGAGGAAAGACATTCTCGTCTGACTTACTTAGGGGCAATGGTGCCCCAGGAGCTGTAAGACAGGACACCATTGGGGCTGGGGTGCTTGCTGGTTTCTAAATTATGGGTCAGTTTGGGTGTAAAGAAAAGGGGAGGAGGGCTTGAAGCCAGAGGATTTTTCATGATCCCTGGTACAGAGGAGGAGCCAGTCAGAAGAGGTCAAGGTAGTACCCAGCACAGAAAGGTGTTCAGGAAGAGGTGGCTGGGGAGCAGATGAGGGGGAGGGTAGAGGAGCCTCACACTAGGGTCTCATTTAGAGGCAGGGCTACTAACTGTGAACCGCTTAGTGTCAGGGTGGTTCATGGCCCTGGCCTGCGGCCCATTGGCTTGCAAAACTGGGACTCTGATACTCACTGGAAAAAGGTAAGATGATATAGCACCCATCAACTACCCCCACTGCTGGGGAACTACTGCCAAGTGCCCTTGCTGGGGGCTTAGACAAGAGTAGGGTCCTGCTTGTACCTTGGCTCCTGGTTCCGCACTCTGTTTTCATCTGCCATTTCCCAAACCTGATCAAATCCGAGTCAGTTTCTCAGAGTCAGGGCCTGTTCCATGAGCTGAGCTCTGGGTAGGAACAGACACAGAGCACTGTGTGGGGTCCCCACAGGAGGCCTTTGCCGGAGGCCCAAGTCTTGCCTGGCTGCTCCACAAACACGGGCTCCAGATTGGGACAGAACGGGATCGGAGGCTATTGGCACTTACTGTCTGTGGGCCCTCAGACAGGCAATTTAACTTCTGAGCCCCAGTTTTCCTCATCTGTGAAATGGAACTACTACGTGTCCTTCCCTACAGGGTTGCTGGGAGGGAGGGTAGAAGGGAAGAGGTCTGTGAATGTCAATCACTGAGCCCGCCCCCTGGCCAGCACGCCACGGCTTGCCTACCTGCCGCTATTATAGTCCCTCACAGACACAGACACAGAAACAGACACAGCGTGTCTGCTGTTTGGTTTATACAACACTGTATAGCACTTACCTCACGTCCCAACTCCCAGCCGCTTCATAGGCGGAGCAGGAGTTTATCAGCTCTATTCTGATTGGCTAAATGGTAGCCCAGAGGGATCCGGAGCCTGGAAGCAGGGCTTCCTGTTTCTGTCCAGGGTGCTTTCCATGGCACTGCTCTGATGGCCTCCTGGGGTGGCAGCATCTGGGCACTTTGAGGAGGCCGCCCATCTGTCAAGGTCCCTGTCCTTTAGGACAGCAGCTGCTGGCCTAAGACCTTTCCTGGGTTCTAGATGCAGCGAGGCTGGTCCCTCCCCAGTATGACTTGGCTCAGAGCTCACCTGGTGTTGAACAGTTCCCTATAGAGCAGGGTTCTCTCCAGTTGCTGACAACAGGATGACAGTTTGTCCTGGACACCAAAACACAGTCCCTCACCTCCCCCACACCCGATCCAAGGCCTCCTGACTCAGTGCCCCCATCCTGACGCAGCCCCACACGCTTCTTTCTCCTCAACTCCTTCCTAGCTCCACTCAATCACCGCTGTCCCCAACCCACATTATCTGCCATCTGCTGTGCTATGTGTTGCCAAGCTGGTCCTTAACCCTGAGCGCCTGAACCTGAGCGCCCTGTTTCCCAGAGAAGCCAGGGCTCTGCTTCCCAGAGAAGCAGGAGCGATTTCTCCTCTGCCTTCCTAACTCCCCCCAGTGACAGCCCGGCTTCCTCAGAGCAGAGGGGGCCTTGGTCATGGTACCCTTGTGAGAGGCCTAGCCATGGCCGTGGAGAGGAGGGGCTACAGGGCCCCGAGTCTCTCAAGGAGCCCCTATGCCCTCCCCTCTGGGAAGGCCCAGCTGTGCTGGTAATAACACGCTCTGCTCCCCTTTCTAAGAGGCATCCGAGGAGAACAGCTGGGTTTATAGTCTGCAGGTGTGGGGGATTAGCAGTGGGCTTTGCCAGGAAGAAGGGATTTGGGATGGGCCCTCATTAGAGCCTCAAACTTCCACCCCAATTTCTTTGGAATTTGTTCTTTATGTTTAAAATGCAACCTGATTTCTCAGCATATTCAAATCGGGCCAGGTTGCTGGCAACCATCAAGGGGTGGAAACCACTGAATTGTTCCAAAGTGTTTTTCCCTTGATAACAAGGATTGGAGAAAATGGTAGGCAGGGGATGGGAAGACAGTGTGGCACATTTCCTCATTTGCTCCCAGGTCTCTTTCAAGGAAGGCAGGGGCCACACTGGAAATGCACCGTTCGGATTTGGGAGTCAAGACCAGCCTCACATGTCTGCGAAAACAGGGTGACTTTATATAAATATTGTTATAATGTCTCCTCCCCACAACTCCCAGCCGCAAACCCACCCTCCTTCCACTTTCCCCAGACTGACTCTGTCCTCAGCATCACAGACGTCAGCAGGCCGAGGTGGTGGATGCAATGTGGGGCTAGGACACTGGTGCCCCTTCTCTCATTTCCATACCTCCTTTGAACCCCTGACTTCAGTAGGTCCAATGTGAGCCCCGCTCCCCTCCCCCTGCCCACTCAAGTCTGAAGCCCTGTATGTGCAGAAAAGGAAGCTGAGTACAAGGAGACTCAGGAGGTGGCTGTGTCCAGACAGCACCTGGGCTGTGAACTCTCAGTCTGTGCCCCGATTCAGACTCAATTGCTGTGTCTTGCTTTTTCAGATTAGCGAGAAGCTTTGGGCAAGAATCAGGGCCTTGAGGGCATGGGGCAGGTACGTAGGGGGTGAGGGGGCAAGGAGGGCAGTCCCCGTCTGCGACATAAAGGGCTTCACGGGGAAGAGAGCCCGGGGCAGGGCACTGTGATGAGAGAGCAGGTGTGTGAGTGTGTGTGGTTTTGCGAGTCTATCTGCATGTATATGTTACTGGGAATGCACGCTCCATGCAGGCTCTTTCCCCCCAGAGGACCTACGGTTTCGCTGCCAGCAGCAGAGGCACCAAGACTGGTCTCTGCTGCTGAAGGGAAGTAGGAGACAAGTGTTACAAAAACGACCTACATTCACACCTCACCCAAGTGACAGAGAACTTTTCTCATACATGATCCTCTCAACAACCTGAGGAAGAGGCATCCTTCGTCTTTCTTTCTTTCTTTCTTTCTTTCTTTCTTTCTTTCTTTCTTTCTTTCTTAACTTTAATGGAAATAACAAAAGGGAAATTGGTAGGTTCAATGGGGCTTCTGTAAAATTTGTGGGTTTTAGGCAGTGCGTCCTGGAAAAGGAATTCAAGATGAAAGACAAGGATGTCACTGGATGGTGGGAAATACAGATGACAGTGTCCCAACAACTTGGAACACTGAGTCTGAAGGTATCTGAAACTTTGTTTCTAATATGGAAACAAGAACAATGTAAAGAATTTGAGGACAAAAATCTACTCCTCCAGGATGATGTGTTGGATGTAACTAGCCCTGTAGCATATACATCATGATGATAAATAAAAAGATACTTCAGGGGCGCCTGGGTGGCTCAGTCCATTAGGTGTCCGACTTCAGCTCAGGTCATGATTTCGTGGGTCTGGGAGTCAAGCCCCATGTGGGGCTCTGTGCTGACAGCTCAGAGCCTGGAACCTGCTTCGGATTCTGCGTCTCCCTCTCTCTCTGCCCCTCCCCTGCTCTCTCTCTCTTTCTCTCTCTCTCTCAAAAATAAATATTAAATTTTTTTTTTAAAAGATACTTCAGAAAACTCATGGTGGAAAAGAGCCTTCACTGGCATATGATCTGGCTCAAGTTAAGTAGCCACTGCCCAGCTGCAGAACGGTGGTGATTTTTATAGTTCTCATTCTTCTTAAATTTTCCTGGGGAGGAAACCCAACCTTCCCAGATGGGGAAGGTGGTGTCTCTCATGTGAGCCAGGGGGAGGAGGCCTTGGGAATCCTAATGTGAGCCTGGAAGAGGAAAGTCTGGTGGTCTCTTGGGTCTGGACGAGGTGGTCTACACCCGCTTCCTGGCCGGATTGGCCCTCCTCCAGCTTTCCCTTCCCAATGGGCCCCTCTCCGTGCCTGCTCCCCTCCCTCTCATGAGCCTTGAGGGTCTTGAGCCTCTCATGGTCTTGAGGGTCTTGACTGTCCAGCATAAGCCCTGGCAACAAGCTTGGTGCTCTGCAAATGTTTGTTGAATGGCCAATTGATATTTATTCTACATGTGTGTACAGTTGGCCTAGAACTTTTAACCAGTGGTTCAATTTAAATGCAGCTGAGCCCTACATTTAACCAGGTTTGTCAGACGAGGCTGACTCTAGGTGTGTCTGGACCCTGTTCCTGGGACACGGGCTGCCTGAAAGCCAGTTCCCTATGGCTTTTGCCACTTCCCACATTAGTGCAGTGTACCTGGCCGGTCCTGCAAACCTCTTCCTGGGGACTCTATCTACTCTTGGATGTTGGGATCTCCTGCTATTTGTTGACTACTAAATGACTGAGGAACGAATGACTGAGGAATGAATGAATGATATAGCGGGAAGATCATCAAGCCTAAGTATCAGGAAACATCACTTGTGTTTTGTTACTGACTTGCTGTGTGCCCTTGGTCATCTCTGGGCTTCGGCTTCCTTACCTGTGCAATAGGGCTCTGACTCCCCTGCATTACCCCAATGCTGCTGTCCACACGGGTTTAGGACTAAACTGTTGCAGAGTTACAGAATGCAGCCCTGCAGGAGAGAGGAGGAGACCCCTGGGACTTTGGGGAAGCCATGGACCGCCATGATTGGAGCTGGCCCTAGACAGCTCCCTGGGGCTCTTCCCATTGGGCTGCAGGTGTGGTTCCTGGAGCAGCAGAACAAGGTCCTCGAGACCAAGTGGACCCTCCTTCAGGAGCAGGGCTCCAGTTCTAATAGCAATGACAACAACCTTGAGCCTTTTTTTGAGAACTACATCAGTAGCCTCAAGGCCTTCCTGGATGGGCTACACACGGAGAAGGACAAGCTGGAGGGTGAGCTGAGGAGCAGGGAGGAGACGGTGGAAGACTTCAAGAAGAGGTGTGCACTGCCCCGTCCCTGGGTGAGGCGGGTGAGCTGGCAGGTGGCAGGGGTGGGTGGCAGGAGGCCTGGGCTCTGGCTTCGCTCTGTTCCAGCTGGCTGCCAGCTTGTAGAATTTACCCCATCCTCTCTGACTCTCAGTAGCCCAGTCTTTAAAGGAGTGGCTTATGGCTTGCTTGAGGCAGAAGTCCTTCTGAGAATTTAGTGAAAGGGTATACACACAGAATTCTGGGGAGTTCCAAGACACCCCGAAGCTAACAGACTCAGCTAATGTCCTCTGTCCTCCCTGGGCTAGACCGTCTTCAGGTTCTCCTCCGAATCGGAATTTTATTTCCCCTGTCAATAAGCTTCTCAGCAAATAGCAACTTGCTATGCCTTGGCCAAGCCTCATTCTGCCACTTAGGAGCTCTGTGATCAGTCTCCTCACTGTAAAATGGAAAGAGTGGGAGCATTTACCCTATTGGTTGTAACGAGGATTCAATGAGTTAATACAAGCAGAATTCACTGGCACATTCTTAGCGACCCATTCTTGGGTTTTACTGATTTGTTAAGTGTCTACTGGGAGCCCATGGGCCTACTATACTCACTATACACTAGTTGGTACCACCCACCTCCCTCCCAAAAGCACCTGGCAGCTCAGCCATCTCCCTTTGGTCTTAGAAATGGTTTTCAAAAATCCAAAATTTTCCAGGAAGCCTTAGGAGATGAATCAAAATAGGACCCCAAAATAGGAACAGGCTTCTACTCCAGTGTCCAGTAATGACCACCGCCATTATTAAGTGGTACCTGGCACATAGCAGAGAGTCTGTTGAACGAATTCTTCCTTGACTTCAGAAGGGCTGTGCATTGCAATGACACCTGTCTTGAGTGAAACTGGCAGAAGTCCTGAGTCCATGTTACTTATGAGAAGGGCTCTGGGGCCATGGGGACATCCCAGAGAAGGCAGATCAGACAGGGGCTCTTTTCTCACAGGTATGAAGAGGAGATCAACAAGCGCACGGCTGCAGAGAATGACTTCGTGGTCTTGAAGAAGGTGAAGGGTCCCTCCCTACTCCCACCTCCCACTAAGCAGAGTGGCTGGAAGATTGAGGAGAAGCATGAGTTTAGTCCTGCTAAGCTGAGGGTCTCCTTTAGGCTATGTGGGTGAGGGCCGGGGCCCGGGAGGGAGGCTGCTGAGCAGGGTGGGCAGGCAGGGGCAGGTTATAAAGGGCCTGCCAGACTTTGGCGATACCTCTCCCTGATGGGCATGTGGGGCTTATGAATCTCATTAGGTCTTGAGTTTTGATGAGAAAATGGACAAAGGGAGGCAACAGGGTTTTGTGTTTTCAGGAGTACATCCCCATAATCCATCTAAAGAGAAACTTTGAGGGTTGCATAGTCACAAACCCTCCTCTGCCCTGGGCCCATTGTGGTGGCCCCAGCCCTGCTCTCCTTCCCGCCCCCCCCCCCCCCCAGCCCCTTAGCTCCTTTGCTCCTCTCTGTCGGGTATGCACCAGCCCAGCCTGTCAGACAGTGGTTTAGTGCTGTGAGGACACGCCTGCCTCATTTCCCCTGATAGGGAGCTCCTGGGCGGGGGAGGGGGGGGGGAGGGAAGAGGCTCCGGTGGCCCCTTCCTCATGACCCAGGACTGGGCCAACCCACAGGCTGGAGAGAACAGTGTTTGAACTGTCCCCCAGGATGTCGATGTTACCTACATGACCAAAGTGGAACTGGAGGCCAAGGTGGAGACTGTGACAGATGAGATCAACTTCCTGAAGGCCCTCTATGATGCTGTGAGTGTGCTTTTCACGTGCAAGCCTCTGCCCCACCTACCTCCCCCTCCTGGAGAGGAAGGCACTCAGAGCTCACCATTAGGCTCTTGAGTCCCGTCTGTGCTTCTGACAAAAGTGATATCTTCCCACCTGGCCCTCAGTCACTCCCGACCCCTCCAGAGCTGGTGGCTCCCCATCTTCTGAGGGGCCCTGGTGTGGATCTGCTCAGGAATGGGCATGTCTGCCTGGCTCCGCAGGAGCTGTCCCAGATGCAGGCAGACACCAGTGACACGTCTGTGGTCCTGTCCATGGACAACAACCGCTGCCTGGACCTGGACAACATCACTGCTGAGGTCCGTGCACAGTATGAGGCGATCACCCAGAGGAGTAAGGCAGAGGCCGAGGTGCTCTACCAGACCAAGGTGGGTGACACCAGCATGTAACTCTGGAGGATCTTGCTCTCCCATCAAGCTACATGAGCAGGCCATTCAGGAGGGCAGACCTTGCCTCTGAGTCATTCTTTTCTCTATCGCCAGCATAGCAGTCCCCTCACTGCCTCACTGGTCTGATCTCACCCACATACATCTCCCTTCCTAACCGGAAAGCTCTGACTTTGCTCAAACTTGGTGCTTCTCAACAGGAGGGGAAGGCATGATTTTCTCCCAGGAGATGTTTGACAGTGTCTGTAGAGACTTTTGGTTGTCACACCTGGGGTGGCGGTGGGGGTGCTACTGGAGTCTAGCGGGTAGAGGTCAGGGATCCTGCTACACATCCTATAATGCATGACCCTGCCTCCCAACAAGAAATTATGCTGCCCAAAATGTCAGTATGCCCAGGTCAGAAAATCCTTAATTCCTCTGGCTGCATTCCCTTTATTGCTGGAGACACTTCCATCACTCCTCCACCAATCAGGACCTTGTCATTGTGTGCTCTGATTCAATCACACTGAGGGGTTGAAGCCAGCATCTGGAAAGAAGTGGGGAGACACAGAGGGGGGTGGAGCAAAGGGGCTACAGGCACAAGGAGTTCTGTCCCCCTCCTTCTGTTCCCAAATCTGAATGGGGCATCAGCTGGCCCATGTACGGCTGACTCTTCTGTCTTTTCTGCCCAAGGAGGGACAGTCTGCTGGTTAAGAAGATGGTTCTAGCGTCTGCAATGTTGGCATTTAAATTCTGGCACTGTCACTTGATAGCTGGATGAGTTTAGTCATGGGACTTAAGCAGTCTGTGCTCAGTTTTCCCATTCATAACATGGAGGTAACCATGCCTTTCTCATCTGGTTGTTGTGAAGTATGACATCAAGCACAGGGCCTGGTGCAAACTGTCTGCTCCACAAACAGCAGCTGTTGTGCTAGGAGACAGGTCCCTTGATGCAGGGGTGAGAGCACTCAGTTCCGCCAACTGGGTGACTCTGCACTAGTCACATGTCTGTGTTTGGTTTTCTTGTGTGTGATGTGAAGGGTTGGGTTAGGGGATCTGTAAGGCACCTGCTGGCTTTCTGAAAGGGTAACTCTCTCCTGGACACAGTTGGGGGAGCTGCAGACCATGACCGGCAGGCATGGAGATGACCTGAAGGACACCAAGAGCGAGATCTCTGAGCTCAACAGAATGATCCAGAAGCTGCGGGCTGAGATCAAGAGCACCAAGAAGCAGGTGGGAAGAGGAGGAAGAGCATGTGTCTGAGACTATGGGCTTACGCTTGCCCCATAAATCTCAGGGCTCAGCACTTACTGCAGTGAAACCATGTCCTGGACTCATGCATGCCAAGATTGACCAGGTGCAGTTCTGGGCTGGGTGCTGAGCAAAGCTTGTCATGTGGATCCAGGTCCTGTACCCCTGGAGTCTGGTTGCTGATGTGGGTCAGAAATACTGAATACAGGCAAGGTTAGGGAGGTCGGGGAAAGAAGCTGATTAGGTGAAGAATGAATTGGGAGAGTAGCTCAGGAAAGTTTCTCTGATAATCCAGGAAGACTTCTTGGAGGCGGGAGGTCTTTGGAAGATGTTCAGTCTCTTACCATGAAAGGCGAGAAAGGCAGAGTCTGACTCCTTGTGAGCCGGGCTAGGTCCTTGAGGCCAGGTGTCACTAACTCCACTCCTTGATGTGCTAGGACCTAGACGAAGGCCCAGGTTTTAACCTCTGTGGGTGGTAGTTTCCTCATTTGCCCAGTGTGAGGTGACCCACATGCAGACACCAAGCATACAGTGCAGGCTTTCAGTGTATGTCACTTGAATCTAAATCGAACTCCTGCCCCCACCTCCCAAGAATGCCAACCTGCAGACAGCCATCGCTGATGCAGAGCAGGGCGGGGAGCTGGCCCTCAGGGACGCCAATGCCAAGCTCCAAGACCTCAAGGCTGCCCTGCAGCAGGCCAAGGAGGACCTGGCCAGGCTGCTCTGGGAGTACCAGGAGCTGATGAATGTCAAGCTGGCCATGGACATTGAGATTGCCACCTACCGGACCCTCCTGGAGGGCGAGGAGTGCAGGTTAGTGGGAATCCCTCTGGTTCCCAAAGAGGCAGTGACGCCCGGTGGCTTTCCTGCCTGAGCCAGCTGCCAGGTATCGGGTACCATCAGTGTGTGCATGTGCACACTGCTGGAGGTGGTGATGCGCCCTTGGCGGGCCCAGCCTGCTCCTCTTCAGGGCTGCAAGATGCTGCCAGACCTCTAGAGAGCTGTGTTTTCTGTACAATAGTGACACCACCAGAACCTTACTTTGGGTAGACTTCCCACCCTTCTTGTCTCATGTCTTAGCTGTAAAACACATGTCTGCAAAGAGGAGTCATAGGCATAAATATTATTTCTAGGCCATTTCTTTATCATTGGCTTAATTGTAGGTCTGAAGAGTCAGTTCCTGTAGCCTGACCCTTGGGTACAGGACCTTGGCCCATATGGATTCAAATAATATTTACTGAATAAAGAGAGGATGGGTAGGCCAGGGGATGTTCCTCTACTGTTACTCTGGGATGTTAGTAGGAAGGGCAATAATTAAAGTCCAACCTTACCCATCCGGAGTCCATCCTATTTCTTATTGCCAACGTCAATTGCTGTGGACCTAAGCAGGTGCATCTAGCAGAGGGAGTTGCCACACAGGTCGCTAACACTGACCTCTGCTTTTCCCACAGGATGTCTGGCGAGTGCCAGAGTTCTGTTAGCATTGGTGAGTTACCCAGTGCTTTCTCTGGGAAGGGGCTGGACAGCTGAGATTAAGGTTTCTCAAATCGTGGGCCAGCGTTGGTGTGAGATCATCTCACCTGCAGGCTGGGAAGAGCTCTTGGGTGGTGGCCAGGGTAACCCAGGGGCTCTGAGTCCCTACTTCCCCTGCCAGCCACCTGCCCTCACCACCCTGTGTAGAGTTTCAGTGGGTGGGACACCGGGGAAGGCTGGAGGGCAGAGGGGGTGGCCCCGGGGCTGTAGGATGCCCCATAGGCTCCCTGACCTCAAATGCTCTTTGCAGAGATGGTACACAACACCAGCAGCGGAGGCGACAGTGGCTGTGCCCAGGGAGGGGCCGCCCTAGAAGGCAGAGCTGGGGCCCACAGGGGCTTGGCTCCGGAGGGGGCTCGGTGGTACGTGGGGGCTTCTCTAGTTGGGGGGCTCATGTGCCATCAGTGGGGGTGGCAGCAACAGCTCCTGCCAGGTCTTGCAAAGCTCCTCCCAGAGTTGGCGGTCCCACCACAAATTCTGAAGGGGGCGCCCCAGGTGTCTCAAGACCCCAGCCCCCTTCGTCTGCCCGCACACCCCAGTTCTGCGTGCTGTTCCACACCCCCGTGGGACCCTTTACCAATTCACCTTCTGACCTCCGACCTAGAGTCCCACCTTCCCAGACGACTGGCATCTTAGCTCAAAATTTGCTGCCAAGGATGATTGGGTTGAAAAACCATCTATCGCCCCAAAGCCAGGCTGAGGGGCATGGCCCAGGAGCCGGGTTTTTCATCATCTCTGCCTCTCAGGTGCCCCCCTTCCAGCCCCACATCCCACTGGCTTGCGGGAAAGCCCCAGGCAGCCGATGCACACACCTATCTGTGCCTTGATTTCCCATGAGTGGTACTTGTCCGTTTTTGGCTCCAAGAAAAGACCTCTCTGTCCTGTAGCTTCAATAAACTGAATTGTGGTTTGCACCTGGTGGTGGAATTTTCATTCTGGCTTCCATGGTCCCTGGTTGTTTTTTTTTTTTTAATGTTTATTTTTGAGAGAGAGACACACACAGAGTACAAGCAGAAGAGGGGCAGGGAGAGAGGGAGACACTGAATCCTTAGCAGACTCCAGGCTCTGAGCTGTCAGCACAGAGGTGGACTCAGGCTAGAACCCATGAACCATGAGATCATGACCTGAGTCGAAGTGGGGGGTCTAACCAACCGAGCCACCCACGCGCCCCCCATGGTCCCTGATTCTAGTCTGCACACCCACCCATGGGTCATGGCAGACCCTTTCACACGGAGGCTTCCTCCTGAGCCTGGAGGGAGACAGGAAGCTCTAGTTTCCAGGCAGCAGAGGCCTTTTCAGCCATCAGACACTATGGATGACACGGATCCACGTCCTTAACTGATAAGATTTTCAACCCATAAAAATTTCATTACATTTGAAAAAAGTTATAGGTTAGATTTGCTTGCTTTTCAGTAATTCCAAGTATGTCTGAAATTGTCCACAAATTACAGCTAGTTGTAATTGAATGAGTTGTCGGTAGACAAATATTTTCAAAAGGCAATTATAAAAATTCAAATGTTTCATAGCAAAAGCAAATGTGTTTGATATGATGTGGGGTGAAGCCTTCGGATCTGAAGAGTTATGAGAACCGACAAGAACTTAGAATGGCCTCATGACAGGTCACTGCCCTTCCCCACCTCAGACATCGCACTCGATCAAGGCAGATCCAGGGGTACTTGGGTGGAACACAGGTTCAGTGCAGGGCCAGGGAGGACCCTCACAAACCAGGGACATAGAGGTGGGAGAAGCAAAAACAAAAGATGGACAAAGGTATGAGTCCATGCATGAATACCTTCTTTGTAAATCATGGTCCTCATTAGCATAAAGGACTGCCAAAGGATGTCAGATAAACAGAAAGAGAAGACACACCTTAGAGTGATCACAGAAACTCTTAGCTAAGTAAACACCCACCTGCCAGAGAGCCAAATGCTCACCGGGCTAGAAAAACACAACACACAACTGCAGCTTTGACAAAGAATGTTCTCACTCTAGAGTGAAAAGTTTACCCGGAATAGCCAGAATAGTCTGGAGAGAGGGAAGTCTAGGGACTGTCCCGTTGCAGCCGGTCCCCACAGGGGCTGCAGCCTCACTTCTCAAAAGCAAACCCACTGTTGGCCATACCTGGTGCCCCTCCATCCACCCCCCTCCGCTCCATCCCATCCCTGGTGGTGAATGCCTCGTGGTAGAGAGAAGTGCCTTTAGCTTAATGGCTTGTTTCAAACTTACCAGGAAGTTGCCATATTCTTTAAAGTAGGATGATTAAAGAGAAAACTTTCTGAGTCTTTCATATGGTTTACAAAATATCACAGGGCCATGTTTTCTGGCTCACAATGACATTCTGATTTGTTAAGGGAAGCGGGACGGAAGAAACAGTTTGGTTAATAGAAATCTGCACACATTGTGCAGCAATACGATCTTTGTTAAAACCGATGCTGTCTTGTGATTCGCCTGGCACTCTGCTAGCAGCTTTTTTTTTTTTAATGTATATTTATTTTTGAGAGAGAGAAAGACAGCAAGCAAGGGAGGGGCAGAAAGAGAGGGAGACACAGAATCCGCAGCAGCTCCAGGCTCTGAGGTGTCAGCACAGAGCCCGATGCGGGGCTCGAACTCACAGACTGCGAGATCTGAGCTGAAGTCGGACGCTTAAACCGACTGAGCCACCCAGGCGCCCCTCTGCTAGCAGCTTTTTATGAACGAGCTCATTTAATCTTCACAGAGGTGGGCAGTGTTATCGCCTCTACTTTACAGATGAGGCAACTGAGGGGCAGAGAGATTAAGTGGTGGAGCCAGGATTCAAACTCCAGCAGCTGTTCTGAACCTGCCTCATAAAGCAGAACGTGATCCAGCACAGGCTTTGGCAGCAGGCTTCCCTGGTGTGGTGGGGGCCACTTGCAAGCTGCCAAACCATGGGCAAGCTGCTTGGGGCCCCCCACCTCTCCCCCGCCCCCCCCCCCCCCCCCCCCCGCCTGCTCCGTGCTTAATCTCATCAACAAAATGAGGTTGCTCACGTTGAACGATATCGTCTGTTTAACCCCTGGCACATTGTGAGAGCCCAGTAAATGATCATTACTGTCAATGGACGACCTTTCAGGAACCCACCTATTCTTTAAAAGAAGGAATGGTAAGACATTGTTAATTCTTTACGTTTGTGTCTCTCCCACTATGGGCAAGGGGAGACATGATCTGGGAGGTTCCCACAGGTCTCCCATTCCCTGCCCCCACCCCCCGTGGATTTGTGATTCTGGTCCCCAGCGCACCACTTACTAGCCCTGTAACCTTGAGTCGATCCCATTTTCCTCTTTGGCCCGGCGTAGGGAAGTACCCTCTCCAGACAACCCCAGTCCCCTGCCAAGGCCTCGAGGTCTCTCTTGGAATTCAATCCCCGTCTAACCCATAGCCTTATTTTCCTTCGGGCCCACACCTGTCCCACTGCTCCCTTTGCCTTAGAGACCAGAGAGAGGTGCCAGCTTTATAAATGGCTGTATAAATAGTCATGGCTTCCAGCATGTTGGATGGAAGGGTTTGATATGTCTGGAACAATATTATCTCTGGACCTTGGCCATGAGAATGTGCAGGGCTGCTCTGAGACCTTGTGAGGGCTTGTGGCCCCAGAGCACCTGTTGGGTTTTACGAGAAAGAGAGACACTGCCTGATCCTTAGTTTCCAGGTAGGCCCTAGGATTCTAGTCAAAAGGATATCAGAGGTGGGGGTCCTGGTTGGTTTGGGGCCTGAGGAGAAGCTTGAAGGCTTCACTCTTGCTGCAAACACCCACCACAACCCAGAAATTAGGAGAGAGATTTCCCAGGGGTGTGCCTCTGTGTGGGGCACCACTTTCTCACCTCTGCAGGCAGGGCCTGTTAGAGATTGGAGGTGGGGTTCCCCCATATCCATTTCCCCCGGGCTGCAGGAACAGAGAGGCTGTGGGAATTCTTCATAGGCTCTGGTTCTTTCTGGGTTGGGAGGGAGGGTACCCAAGCTCTTGCATCACCAATTTTCCCAGTGACCTTGGCCAAGGCCTTCCTTTCTTTGTAGCTATTTCTTTCTTGTAAAATATGAAGGCTCTGGGCTGGTGGAGAATAGTGGTCTGAGGGAATGGGAAGCCCAGGCCAGGAGCTTCGATTCAGTCCCAGGACCCTGCTCTCCCTGATCTCTGTCACATCATTGCCTTCCCCTGCTGCCCAGGGGTCCAGAAACTCCTATCTGAAGGAGATTAAAGGCCTCCATACCTACACCAGGGCCATAGCTGTCCCTCCTTCCTGAGCAGAGGTGACTGAAATTCTCCTTCCCTCCCTTTCTCTGTCCCCACACCCCTGCCACACTTCTGCGCTGCCCGGCGATATCCACCTCCAGACCTGGGAGGTGCAGGCTGAGATGGGGAGCAGATTTGTGGGGGCTACCCCTGCCTGTCACTCTGGCAACTCCTCTCGAACCCTGCCTCCCACTGCTGCCCGAGACTGTGATCTGGTGGCTGATAAGTGCCCTGGGCCTCACCCTCTTGGCAGCCCTGGGTTTCAGCACCTGGGAGACAAGCAGGGCAAGCTGGAGCCCTCAACGGACTTGCTCCTTCCCTTTAAGGAGAGTGCTGCTGGCAGGTGGGCAGAGCGGGGAGGGGAGGAAGAGGGCACGTCTATCTCCAGAGACCCCACATCTTCTGCGGTACATGTGGGCTCTGGAGTGGGAGTGCTTGGGTTCAGATCTCCACACCACCGTTGTCATCTGTGTATTCTTGAGCAAGTTACTGAGCTCTCTACGTCTCCTTTTCCCCACCTGTTAAATGAGAGTAATTATAAGAATGGCTTCCTTATACGGGCGCCTGGGAGGCTCAGTTGGTTAGGTATCTGGTTCTTGACCTCAGCTCACGTCATGATCTCATGGGTCATGGGATCGAGCCCTGCATCGGGCTCTGTGCTGACAGCAAGGAGCCTTCTTGGGGCTCTTTCTCTCCCTCGCTCCCTGCCCCTCCCCCACTCGCTCTCTTTCCACCTCTCAAAATAAATTTAAAAAGATAGTTTAAAAGAATGGCTTCCTTATAACATCGCTTCTAGATTGAGACTCTCCATGTTTTAGACCTAGCACCATGCACAGCCCACAGAAAGCACTTGGTAAGAGGTTACCATGATTATGTATTCTTTTGTCCTTGAGCTGAATAGAATCTCAAGATTCAAGATTTCATTGGTTCTGCTGCTTCCTCCATGCCAGTGGTTTCAGAACTTTTCTGCCCATTAAAGCCTTCTGGGACCTTTAAAAAGTTCCAGAGCCCAGATCACAACACACCAGATCAGTGAAATCGCAGTCTGGGGGTGGGGGAGTGCGGGGAGGCCCAGGCACCAGTGGTTGTTGAAGCTTTCCAGAGGATCCCAACATACAGCAAACTTAGAAACCACTGCTTTTGTTGACCAACCAACTGGTCAAGGGGTTTCCTATAGGGGTAGCAGTTTGTTACAGAAACCTCACCCAGCATCTAATACTGACCCGAGGACAAGTATCTCTTTGAGGTCAAGTAAAACTCTCTCATGCTTCACTTTATGCCGAGTTTCTCTTATCTTGAGAGGGAGCAGAGAATAGTTGTCACCCTATACCAAAGGCTCAGGTCTTTCCCCAAGGCCTTCACGGGAGTGACAGCAGCCCACCAGGGGCCATCCAGCTGACCAGAGACAGACTGGGGTGTTGGCATTGGATGCTGGTAGCTGGTCACAGCCAGAGACAAAAAAGCTTTCTAAATTCTGTCTGGGACTTCCTCTTTTATTTTACCATAACTTAATCATTCTCCCTATCCAGCCTGAGGGTAGATATAAACCTGGGTGAGCTTCCTGTTTATTTAGCTGGTACACACGTGGAAGAGTTAACTACATGGCATTCTTCATGACGGGGCTCGAAAATGAGTGTCGCCAGAGAGCACTGTAGCAGGTGAGAGAGGTGAGCTCACATGCTCTGGGGTCTTCAGGGGAGGCTGTGTGAGGGATCCCCTCGCCCCCCCCCCCCCCCCCCCCCCGCCTTGTATGACTCTTTGGAATTTCCAGTATGCTTTTCCATGTTTGATCTCAGCTACTCATTATAATCACCTTGTGAATCTGGTATTATTATCTTTGGTTTATGGGCCAGGAAAGAGAGGCTCAAGTGCTTGTCCAAGCCCCGGGGCCAGGAAGGGCAGAGCCAGGATTCAAAGCTGAACCCAAGGATCTTTTCCCACACCACGGCTGCTTCCTGTCTGGGATCTACCTCTGTTTTCATATGCTCTCTGTTTTCTCTGCCTCTTCTCTCTGCCTCTACCTGACGCAGAATCCTTGCCTTCAGGTACCTCTCCCACACTGACCCATCCCAACCCCTAGCTCCACTTCCTGTCCTTCCGCTGGCTCTGCTGGTTTTCTCCCCACATCTCCCGTGCCTGGGGCTGAGCCTTGGATTCCCTTCCCTACCAACAGCTCCTCGAGGTGGGGGGTGGTTAGAGCCAGGACTAAGGCTGTGCAGACCTAGTTCTGAGATGCCAGAACTAGGGTGGCAACTGTCCTGACTTACCTGGGACTATCCTGGTTTATGCACTGAAAACCCAGGCAAAGCGGGGCAGTTGGTCATCTTACCAGGATCTGACAGTAACTATATGCTTCTTTAGTGCATGCTTTTTTCTTTAAAAAAAATATTTTTTAATCTATTTATTTTGAGAGAGAGACAGAGTGTGAACAGGGGAGGAGCAGAGAGAGAGGGAGACACAGACTCAGAAGCAGGCTCCAGGCCCTGAGCTGTCAGCACAGAGCCCGACACAGGGCTCGAACTCACGCACTGCTAGATCACGACCTGAGCCAAAGTCAGACGCTCAACCGACTGAGCTACCCAGGCACCCCGATGCTTTTTTCAATGCCTTAGAGCATTGGAGAAGTTTCCTTGAGAAATAGCTACTGATTCCTTTAAGCATCTGAGGCTCTGGAGTAAGGGACTTGCCTAAGATCACAGGTTAGTAGAAGTAGGGCTGGGAGCTGAAACCAGTTTTTGTGACTGTAAATTTCAGGTTCACTCTCTCGTCTATCCCACAGTATCTCCTGGAGACGGTCCACTAAACAGTTATTAAGTAGAGAAGGTGTGGAGGCCTGAAGCTGCTCACATAGCCCCTCCCAGCCTAGGATGCTTTCTCACCGCTGCTCCCAGACACCTCTCTTGTTCTTTCTCACCACCCACCTTTCCCACCTCTGTAGCTGTTGGCAGCTGTCATCTCAGCTCCTGCTTAAAAATTAAAAAAAAAATTATTTATTTTTGAGAAAGAGAGACAGAGTGCAAGTGGGGGAGAGGCAGAGAGAGAGGGAGACACAGAATCCAAAGTAGGCTCCAGGCTCCGAGCTGTCAGCACAGAGCCCGACGCGAGGCTTGAACTCATGAACCTCGAGATCATGACCTGAGCCGAAGTCGCACGCTTAACAGACTGAGCCACCCAGGCGCCCCTCAGCCCCATCTTTTGCAAAAATGTTTACTTTTTGCTTAAATACGGAAGAAAAGGACATTTGAAATAGGAGGGAAAAAAATCCTTCCACAATCCTTAATAAATTGATTCCCTTTTTTTTTTGCTTTTTAAGTCCACCTTCTGTGCATTTTTAATTTGTGTAAGTTCATAGCAGACAGGCTTGTGTATTAGCTTTCTTCACTTAACATCATATCATAAGCTTTCCCAACAATCTGCAACACCATGTCCATGATGATAAGTTACCAGTTAGCCGTTTTTCTGGGTCTGGACACTGAAGGTTATTTCCCCCACATTTATTATTATTATTATTATTATTATTATTATCATTATTATTACTAAAGCCACCATCTGTGTCCAGAGGGCAAGTACACATTTTTGGCGGCTGATGCTAATGCTTGTTGTATGAGCTGTACTCCGTGTCGGCTGGTAGTGCTTTACAGAATGTGGGGCCATACACCAGTGCTGGGCCACGGGCACTTTGTTACTGCTTTGAGAAGAGATAAATACAGAATTTGAGAATAACCACTTAGGAACGTACATCCCCCCCCCCCCCCCACTTTTAACAATAGAACAATTTTATGTCTATTGATTCCAAAAATAAAAATTGGGGCTTGTGGCGTGCCTGGGTGGTTTAGTCAGTTGAGCATCCGACTCTTGATTTCAGCTCAGGTCATCATGGTCTTGTCGTTGTGGGACCAAGCCCCTTGATGGGCTCTGGGCGGGGTGAGGAGCCTGCTTGGGATTCTCTCTCTCCCTTTCCTTCTGCCCCTTCCCCCTGCTTGCACACACACACACACACACACACACTCTCTCTCTCTTTCTCTCTCTCAAAAAAGAAAAATTGGGCTTGTATTTTGTATATCTTTAAAAAAATCTCCTTTTAAAAAAATGTTTGTGTATTTTGAGTGGGGGAGGGGAGGGAAAGAGAGAAGGAGAGACAGAATCCCAAGCAGGTTCCTCACTGTCAGCACAGAGCCTGACATGGGGCTCCATCTCACGAACCGTGAAATGACCTGAGCTGAAATCAAGAGTCAGATGCTTAACCGACTGAGCCATCCAGGCGCTCCAAAAAAAATCTCTTTTGAGGGGAAATTTATTTTTATTTTATTTTACCAAAGCATTGGTCTGCAATACGTTGGAAATAAAAAAAAGAGAGATTTCGGGATGGTTTGCCTTTTGGTCTAGAAGAGCAGGTTAGGTTCTGGTAGGTGCTGACAGCATCTGCAACCACATATACCTTGAGCACTATAGGAGGAGTGCTCTGTTTTGTGGCGGAGGAGACTGAGACCCATAGAGCAGCACACGACACACCCAGCAAGATGTGAACAGCCTTGGGCAGAGTGCCCCGGCTTTCACTTACACTCGATGACCACAGTACCATGTTTTCATGTGATTAAAATTTGGGGTGTGCACGGTGGTGATAACAGTGGGGAGCAGAAGCAGGGTGAAGGGAGGTCAGAACAACTCTTTCATCCCAACCAGGGTAATGCTATGGGAGCAGGTGTCTCCACCCTTGTCCCCGCTGTGGTTGCAAGGCAGCTAGACAACCCCTTGCTTTGTCCCAGATCTCCTGGTCACACCCTAAGACAAACAGCTCAATGGTGGGAGTTTCTTAGGAAGATATCCACTACTGATTTGGGGGGAAAGTGTATAGGAGTTTCCGGCAACTCGATCCTGAGAGATTATTTTGCACTCTGATCTCAAAATGGCAAGAGATGAGTGATAAATGATCAATTCAGGGAAGTTTATCTACAGTGCAATTTCTGCAACTCATAGGTGTGAGGTTTTAAACAGATGTTGTTGGCAGGCAAACTAAACACAAATATTCCCCTCCCAGGACTCACAAGGTGCCCAGCCCAGCCAATGCACGTATATATAGGGACTGAGCCAGATGGCTTGTCAAAGGAGGTCATAGCTCCTTCCCTCCCGGGTCTCTGCCTCCTTCCAGCTGGGCCTTCTCTTCTGGCTGCTTCTCTTGATGCTCTAGTAACCATGAGCCGCCAATTTAGCTCTCGGTCAGCATTTAGCTCCAGGAGCAGGCGGTTTTACAACATTAGCTCTTCTGCGGGCTCTGGTGGTGGAAGACGGGCTGTGGGGTCTGTGTGTCAGGCCCGAGGCAGGTGTGGTGGTGGCGGGTATGGGGGCCATGCCAGGGGGTTTGGTTCTAGGAGCCTCTACAATCTGGGAGGCAGCAAAAGCATCTCCATTAGCCTCGTGGGGCGAAGTGCCAGTGGTTTCTGCCAGGGTGGGGGACTTGGAGGGGGCAGAAGCTTTGGGGGCGGTGGCTTTGGAGGTGGTGGCTTTGGGGGTGGTGGCTTTGGAGGTGGTGGCTATGGAGGAGGTGCTTTTGGGGGTAGCAGTTTTGGGCTGGGGGGCTTTGGTCCTTCCTGTCCCCCAGGGGGCATCCAAGAGGTGACTATTAACCAGAGCCTCCTGCAGCCACTTCACTTGGAGGTGGACCCTGAAATTCAGAAAGTCAAGACCCGGGAGCGGGAGCAGATCATGGCCCTCAACAACAAGTTTGCCTCCTTCATCGACAAGGTGAGTACCTCAGGGGCAGGCGGGTCTCTGGTCCCTGATCAAGTAACTGAGAGGGCCTTGTGCCCTGTTGCCTCTTACCACCTTGTGCTGTCTCAGTTCGGTGGTGACAATCACTTCCAGAAGTATATGTGCTGAGACCTTAAGAAAGGAAAGCATTTACCTCACTAGGCTTCAGCTTGACTTATTGAAGCAATTTATTTTTATTTTTTCCTTTTGATGGGAAAGCAGGTAAGAAGTGTGAAAATACCCACAGATAAAATACATGGTGTAGTAACTTCAATGTTGTTCATCATTATTCACTTTCCATCCACCTGCTCATCCGTCCATGCATCCATCCATCCATCCACCCACTCACCGATTCATCCATTCATCCCACAAACATTTACTAAACCTCTACTATATGTCAGATACAGTGCCAGGTGCTACAGGGTGACTAGAACATGGGTCCTGTCCTCAAGGAGCCATTCACAGCCTAGGTGAATGCCCTGGGGAGGGGGTATCACTGGGGATTAAAGTGATAGCATACTAAGTAGGATTCTGTCAGAGTTCCTTGTTTTAGCTCATCTAAGGCCAAGAATGAGCCAGATGGAGCCATTGAAGTTCCTCTCCCTAGTTCCCTAATTAAACCTCAGAGTAGAGCTAGTCCAGACCCAAAGCAGCAAGCAGAAGCTGGTAGAAGGTCTATGGTGAAGATCTCCCTCCAGCATTTCCTTGTGTCCACAGGTGGAGTCACAGCAGCCACTGGAGGCTCCCTCAGAACGTTCTTTGCTCCTGGGGATGTAGTGGGAAGAACCCTAGGGCACAAAGGCCCCTGGATGCTCAGTGACTTTCCCTTAGTTCCAGAGGAATTCAGTGTTGAGGCCAGAGCCTGACCTGTGGTCTGAATGTGGAGTAATCATGGCCAAAGTCTACCATTGTGCTGTATGCCCAGCCTCTGATATCTGGGCAAATGCTGGGGACAGGATGGAGTGTGTGAGCTGGGGGAACTAGGGTAAGAGAGGTGAGGCCCAAAGATGGCCACACAGGAGTTCAACAGAGCAAAGTACTTCTGGCTACTTCTGATCACCTTGGATGGGAAATTTGACTGCATATCACCACACCTCAGGCATGGGCAGGGACTGCGAGGGCTTGGCTGGAGCAAGGAAGCAACAGGTGAAGGAGACACCACTGGAGATCAAGACTAGGACAAAGGAGGAGCAGGGACAGAGAGGGCTGGAGGTCAATGAAATGGCCATGGGCTATTGGCAACTGATACCCTAGGACTCATTTGATTGTGGTTCCTGCCACTAAGATGACATTTGTTTCATTTTATGGCATGGGGCTTTGGGCAGAGGCCAAGTTGCAGGAGACCATGGCAACCTGTCCTTCCTTATGGGGATGGCTTGTCATGACCATGAGGAAAGAGCCCTCATCCAGGAGGGCTCTGGCTTGGCTGAAAGGAGAAGGATTCTATTGCAGTGGATTCTGACTCTAGTTTCTGATCTGGTCTTTTTTGCTCTCACCCTTAATCCTATTTGGCCCATTCTCAGAACCACAGGAGAGCCATCTTTTAAAAACATCACATCATGGGTCACCTGGGTGGCTCAGTGGGCTAAGCATCTGACTTCAGCTCAGGTCATGGTCTCATAGTTCGTGGGTATGAGCCCTACATCAGGCTGTCTGTTGACAGCATGGAGCCCACTTCAGATCCTCTGTCTCCCTCTGTCTCTGCCCCTCCCCTGCTCGCACTCTGTCTCTCTCTTTCTCAAAGAACAATAAACATTAAAAAAAACCCATCATATCACTTCTCTGTTTGAATCCTCCACTGGATGTTGTCTCATTTGGAATAAAAGCCAAGCTCCTATAAGGCCCTATGTGGCCTGGCCCTCCAACCCACAGCTGCTGCTAACCCCTGGCTTGCATTTGTGAGAATTAGGCAACATTGCCACCACTGGGTGGAACAGGAGTCAAGCTGCAAGTGTTAGTGAACAGAATGAGGGCTGGAGCTTTGCTCCCCAGGGTACACACTCATTGTCTGCAGTGACCCTACGCTCCTTCCCTGCCTCCTTTCCTGTTTCTCTCTTGCTTTCCAGCACACGATTTCATTTTTGCATCCTCCAGCACCGCAAGACTGCCTCAGGGCCTTTGCTCTCACCATTCCTTCTGCTTTGAACTCCTGCTTCCTGAAAGTGGTCTGGCCTCCTCCCTCATCTCTGTCAGGTCTTTTCTCAGATGCCACTATCTTAGCGAGGTTTCCCTGATCCCCCCCCCACCCCCCTTTTTAATGTTAATTTATTTATTTTGAGAGAGAGGGAGAGAGAGAGAACACCAGTGTGAGTGGGGGAGGGGCAGAGAGAGAGAGAGAGAGGGAGAGAGAGAATCTCAAGCAGAGCTGCATTCAGTGTGGGGCTTGATCTCATGACTATGAGATCATGACCTGAGCTGAAATCAAGAGTCGGACACCCAACCAACCTAGCCACCTGGGGCCCCTGATCTCCCTTTTTGAAGTAGCCCCTTCATACTAGCATCCTTATCCAACATCCCTGTGTTACTTTTCTCCACTGACACACTATATAGTTCACATGACTCTGAGTATAGACTCTCCACCCTGGCATAGAGGATTCAAGCTCAGATGAACAAAGCCAGGATGGTATTCCCATGGGAAGAGATGGACCTCACTCCTTTCCTTCCTGAGGTCCCCTTTCTTTGTCATTGATTCTACAACAGACTTTATCTCCATTTGCACTCTGGGAGGGCCCAAGCCTGACACCTGAATGGCTGACTTGTATTTCAACCTGTATTTTTTTGAGTAATTATCTTGTGCCAGGGACTCTTCTGGGTGTTGGAGATTCAATTATAAACAAAACAGACAAAGTCCCTGCCTTCCAGGAGTTTCCATTCTATTCAGAGAGACAGCTGTCCACACTCAGAGGTAATTCCAAATTCCTTAGCATTTCATTAGTCCATGACACTTATGAGCTGTCTTCCCTGTGTTGGGTACTGTGTATTCATAGGTCTGATTGCCTTGTGTCCACAGGATAATAAGGCGGACATGGGCCTGCCTTCCTGAGGCTCCCCCCAGCAGGGGAGGGATGTGCTCAAACAGCACCAGGTGATGACAAATCACGATGGATGCTAAGGGGAAGGAAGGGTGAGCTATGAAGGCGAGACCCCAGGGAGATGCTACCTTCATTGAGTTCAGAAGGGTACATGGGAGTTAGCCAGGCAAAGAGTTGGGGAGAGCTGGGCTGCCAGAGGCAGCGAGAGGTCCCTGTGGCTGGAGTGTCACGAACAGGAGGGAGAGGGCCATGACAGGCCAAGGGGGTATGCTTTTTCCAGCAAGTTCAGCTTAGCATGATGCTAAGTTTCATCTGTGCTGATGGGACACAGCCCAGGAAGGTTTGTGTGGCAGGCGGGGGGGGGGTACTGGGAAAAAATCACAACAGCTCTCAGTGATTTTTCAAATGATTAAATCCCATTAAAACTGCCTGGTACTCCCTGCAGCCCGTGCAGGTTGGGTGGCACGGTTTCTTTTGCTGGTGTGCTCCCGAGGTACCGTGTGCGTGGGGGGAGAGGATGCTACAGCTCTGTTTGATGGGGAGATTCCTCATGGGCCCATGAGACTGTTTCCTTTCAGTCCCCACAATACTGAGCACAGGGCTGAGACCCCGTGTCCGACTGATTTCTCCGCCTCCCGGCAGAGCCGCTGTGGAGCAAACTAGGCCAGGCGGCTGGCATTTCCCACGGGGTTGTTTCCAGCTGAGACAACTTGTGTGAGCTCCTTGCCTTTCTCTAGAGGCGCCATCTTGATTCTCCGAGCCCTGGATACGCTGTGCGGTTGCCCATCTTCCTACCCGTGGGGGTGCTTCTACCTGGTGTGAACTTGGACGTCTCTTGCTCTTAGGTGCGATTCCTGGAGCAGCAGAATCAGGTGCTACAAACCAAATGGGAGCTGCTGCAACAGGTGAACACCTCTACTCGGACCAATAACCTGGAGCCCGTCTTGGAGAGCTACATCGGCGAGCTACAGAGGCAGGTGGATTTTCTCAATGCGGAGCAGATGCGCCAGAACACAGAAATCAGGAGTATGCAGGACATCGTGGAGGACTACAAGAGCAAGTGAGACCCCAGGCAGGCCGAGGGGGTCAGGGAGAAGCATGGCAAGGAACTGGTTCAGGGGCAAGACGTTCTTAACATTGGTGTTCATGTGCGAGGGGTGGACTGGGGTCCTCAGGTACAGAGGGCACCATCTTGCTTATGGCAGCTCTGGTAGGATGGTCCTGCCAGGCAGCTCTCAATTGTGTTGGGTGAGGAGGGGCAGACTCTCCTCGTGGTGCTGGACCCAGAGGAGCCAAGTTCCAGTGGGTTTGGCCTTTCTGAGCTGCTTACAAGCCTGTCTTTCTAAGCCTTTAGTTTTCGCCTTTGTAAAGTAGGGATGGTAAGCCCTCTTCCTGTTGGGTTGCCGTGACAGGTGCGTCTGGGCTCTCCGACTCTGGTGTGTGGCAGGCTGGCTGAGGAGGCTGGAATGCGGCGGGGTGTTTGCATTTCTAGTGTGCTCCCACGTGATGCTGGTGCTGGTGGACTGGGGACCACACTTTGAGAACCACTTGTGTAGATGACATTATGCTTAACAAATTCTTAGACTGCGTCTGCACATATAAGCACTAGCTATTATTCATCGCAACGGTGGGGACGGTCTGATTCCAGATCAGCAGCTTCTGTGTCATGCAGACAGCACAGTGTCCTCGCCCTCCCCATGCTCGGGGTGCGGAGTGCTACTCTTGACATCATCCTGAGATGCCGATCAGAGAGTCAAGAGTGTGTGACTCAAAAAGGGAAAGATAAAACTCAGCCTCAAGGTGTGTGTGGGGGTGCAAAATTGTAGGTGATAGTTTTTCTCTTTAAAATAATTTAGTAAACATATTTATGTTCTCAACTGCAAAAAAAATGAGTGAGTGTGACAAATTTACAAAAGAGAAACGGAACTTCTGGGAGTGTTCTGCGTGGCTCTGCAGTTTCCACGTTGGGTTGTTGCTCCTTTTGTTGACCTGGAAGGCCAGGAGCTGGCTCTGGCTGCTTGTCAGTGAGAGTGGCAGGCCCCGGAGGGGCTAGCCCAAGTCCAGGACAGTAAAAGTTTGGGAAATTCCAAGCCTCCTGCGGTGAGGAGAAATCTCAAGGAGTCAAGGTCAGCCTCTGCAGCCTGTCTATGGTTCTTACCTCCCCCCACAGATATGAGGAAGAAATCAACCGGAGGACCAGCACTGAGAATGACTTTGTCGTCTTGAAGAAGGTGAGGGATGGGAGTGGTCCAAGTGGGGGTTGTGGGCCCCGGGGGCTGAGCAGAGTGAAGAAATCTTGTGGGATGCTGTGTGACCAAGGGGTGGACAGGGTGACCACTGCAGACAGCTCGTTGAGGGTGTGGCCTGAATGCCAAGCCTTTGCACTAAAGGCTTAAGTCTGCAAAGTGATGTTGGTAGGAATCTTGAGGCCTCTTTGAGTGTTTATCTGTCCACAGTCCTGAAAGTGAGGTTCAATCAACTGACCCCTTTTGAGTGCCAGTTACGTGCAGCCTTGGGACCTGAGGAGGGCCTGGGGTGCTGTGTGTGACTGACTAGGATGAGGGCCTTGGTGGCACATTTCCTTCTGGTCAGGAAAGCCAGGGTTTTTGCAGATCCCTCACTGGAGCGAGGTGTGGAAATTTGCAGGCAAGGAAATAAACCCAGAGACGCTTTGCTACTTGTCCGGGTCACCCAGTGAGCTGGTGGCAGGCAACACCTGGGCAATAAAGTCAGACTATCTTTGCTTGCTGTTCAGGACGTGGATGCTGCTTACATGGGCAAGGTGGACCTACAGTCCAAGGCGGATGCTCTGTTTGGGGAGGTCAATTTCCTGAAATATTTATTTGAGATGGTGAGTTCAGTCCTCACGAGAAAGCCTTTTCTTTCCTCACATCTCACAAGGGGTGTGGGCTGTTAGAGGGGAAGGCCTGAAATCCAACATGACCCACTTAGGGATTCCTCTCCCCAGTCACCTCAACTCTGTGCAATGGGAGTTAGCCTCCCAAGCCCCAGTGCTTAGATTCCTGGGTGGGGGTGCTGGACGTGGGAGGCAGGGAGAGTCCCGAGAGAGAAATGGAGCAGCCCTTGATTCTACCCGGAAATTAGGTTAATACCTGGGACGTACAGGGGCAAAGTTGGCCAGAAAGCATCAGTGCTGGGAAGCCAACAGGTCTACTGGGAATTCTGTAGGAGAGGACAGTGTGGATCCTAAAAGGAACAAAGACGACACCTGCAGGGGTGAGGGATAATATGCTCCTGCCACCTCTGGCCCAGTGGTGGCTCATGTCTAAGTTGTGGGCGCCTGCCCTGTCTTGGGTCTCTCCATTCGGCAGATGAGAGAGCTGAGGGGCCAAGAGACTCAATCTCTAGCTCAGTGACTCAGCTGTTTGCTGGTAGAGCCCAGGCTCCCAAGTGAGTGAGCGGGTTACACAAGTGGAGTCCTTTCTACTGCCTCTGAGAGCTCATGTAGTTTTTAGGGAGCAAGTCTGCCCGTCAGAGGGCCCAATCCAAGATGGCAGCCAAGCCAAGTTAGGTGGGAGAGAGGGCACAGGAGAGGGAGGATGGGCAGGTGGTGCCTACAGGGGCTCTGAGTTTAAGCTAGGTCTGGGGACCATTACCTTTAGTTAAGTCACCTCTCAGTGCACAACCATTCACAGAGCTTCCCCAAGACTCCCATCTGGCCCAGGCTTCTGGCTTCCCCAGAGAGGCTTGAGGGGACAGTAGAGGGAAACTGAGGCCCTGGGAGGAGAGTGAAAAGAGTCAGCCTGTGGTCTATGCCTCGCAGGAGCTGTCCCAGATGCAGACACACATCAGTGACACCAGTGTCATCTTGTCTATGGACAATAACCGCTCCCTGGATCTGGACAGCATCATTGACGCAGTGCGGGCCCAGTATGAGTTGATCGCACAGAAGAGCAAGGACGAGGCCGAGGCGCTGTACCAGACCAAGGTGAGCATACTGCTCCCCTCCCCCCAGACTTGGAACTCAAACCAAACATATCCCCCTGAACTTGTATCGTCTTTCTCTTCGGAGGTAATAGATGCATATGTATATGTATCTATATACATTTTATACACATATATACAATTTCATTTACTCCTTACAACAACCCTGTGAGGTAAGGATTTGATTATCCCTAGTTTGAAGATAATAGAGTCTGAGATCTCCTACTTTCCCTTGGGTCTGATGGGTGGTAAGTGGTGAAGGCGGAGTGTAAATGTAGGTGTCCTGTCTACAAACCCATGCCCTAAAGCACTGTAATGTTTTTATTCTTATTTTTTCATAATGATATCTTCAAAAAGATTTTCTTTAACATTTACTTATTTTTGAGAGAGAGAGAGAGAGAGAGAGAGAGCGCACAAGTGGGGGAGGGGCAGAGAGAGAGGGAGACACAGAATCCAAAGCAGGCTCCAGGCTCAGGGCTGTCAACACAGAGCCTGACGAGGGGCTTGAACTCACAGACCATAAGATCGTGACTTGAGCTGAAGTTGGACGCTTAACCGACTGAGCCACCCAGGTGCCTCTCTTTTTTTTTTTTTTTTTTTGAGAGTAAAGGAGAGAGAATCTTAAGCAGGCTCCCAGGCTCAGCACAGAGCCCGATGCAGGACTCAATCTCATGATCATGAGCCAAAATCAAGAGTTGCACGCTTAACCAACTGAGCCACTCAGGTGCCCCCATAATGACATCTTCTAACCTATAGTTTTGCACTTTTCTCTTTCACTTATTATTTATGAATTCCGTTCTGTGTCATTAAATATTCTACATCATTTTTAATAGCAGCGTGGTATTCTGTGGTAAGAATATGCCCTCATCAAATAAACATCTTTGTGGCCACGTCTTTGGGCACATCTTTGATCACTTCTTTAATACAGACCTTTTTGGAGGATGAAGATTGTAGTTAAGGGTCAAAGGCCACTCGCTACATTTTAAACTCCTGGCACTTGAGATCTGCCTTCTTGACTCCAATCCTGGCGGGCCTGTGACCCACTGTCCTGCAGACAAGTAGTTCTGAGTGGCACGCATGTCAGCACCAGACTGGGGAGGGAGATGGTCAACAGTGACAGCATCGGAATTCAGAGAGTCCCCTGTGCCTACCCTCCCCCTTGCTTCCTCCAGAGCCCTGACTGTGGGTTCCTACTGATGGGGCCACGGAGACACAGAAATGAGATAGGGAGGAGAATGGGAATAAACAAGGAACATGCTGAGGGCCTCTGAGGAAATGGGGTCCTGGCTGCTAGGGAAATCATCCTGGAAAAGGGTAGGAGGAATATGATGTGTTGGCAAAAGTGAAGGGGTCCCAATGTGGGGAAAGGCCAATGGTAAGTCTTAGGTGAGGGAAAAAGGGGTGAAAAAGTGTATCCGGGAGCAGATTTATCTGTGCGGGATGTGAGTCTGGCCCAGAGACTGGTGAGAAGGAGGGCGGCTTGAACAAGATTGTGTGTGTGTGTGTGTGTGTGTGTGTGTGAGACGTCACAGCTCAGATGAGGGAGCTATAGCACAGGAGTGGGTGTATGGGGGTATCACCCCTCTGGTGGCAGGCGGGGGTGGGGGCGTACTCTGGGAACTGTCCTGGGGAGAGTAGTTTGGGGCAGGGTCTGAGGGCCTCCTGGCTGACTATGACGCTGCCCCTGACCCTCAGTACCAGGAGCTCCAGATCTCCGCGGGCAGGCACGGAGACGAGCTGAAGAGCAGCAAGATGGAGATTGCTGAGCTGAACCGAACCATCCAGTGGCTGCAAGCAGAGATCAGCAACATCAAGAAGCAGGTGAGAAGGAGGCTCAGGGCGGGCTGAGCGGACGTGCCTGCTGCCTCCTACAAGGCCCTGGCAGAAGGGGCTCCTGAAACTTCAACCCCTGCCCTGGTGACCGTCTCCTGAGCAGATCGACCAGATGCACGTGGCCATTTCGGATGCCGAGGAGAGAGGAGAGCAGGCCCTTCAGGATGCGCAGCAGAAGCTCCAAGGCATGGAGGCCGCCCTGCAGCAGGCCAAGGAGGAGCTGGCCCGGCTGCTACGGGACTACCAGGCGCTGCTGGGGGCCAAGCTGTCCCTGGACGTGGAGATCGCCACCTACCGGAAGCTGCTGGAGGGCGAGGAGAGCAGGTGGGCCATGCTTCTGGGGACAAGTGCGGGCTGCACCCCTGGAGCAGTGGGAGGACGACCCCAGCTTCTCTGGGAAGACCGGAACCCCGGGCCGAGCAGAAACATTCAAGTCAGAAGCAGAGGATGTGTGAGTCGGCAGGGTCATTGCCATCATTCCCCTGCCTCCAAGCAGAATGCCCCTCTACCCCAATCTAAACCATTGCAGCCAATGCGAAATGCCTCCAAGAAACTGCTTAACCCCTCCCCCCCCCCCCCCCCCCCCCAGCCCCATACTCCCCGACCGCCTGGGCCTGCGCGCCCACCTTTCCCCAAAGCCTGGGGACACCTGTCACTTCGTGCGGGTGTCTCTGCTCCTGATGTCTGCGGGCTGTGACCCGCCTTCCGTCGGGCTTCGGGGGTCTGGCTGATGTTTGTGCTTTGGTTTTGCAGGATGTCAGGGGAGCTGCAAAGCCACGTCAGCATCTGTGAGTAGCAGAGCCCAGGCCCCGGCGGGCGGGGTGGAGCCGTGTCGGGGGAGGGCCCCGGAGGGCTGAGCTGCAGGCACTGGTGAGGTTTCAGCCTTGTGGTTTCGGGTTCTGCGCCGCGGGAGTGAGCAGACAAGCTGCAGGGCCTGGGGAACTTCGCTGAAATAAGCGGTTATGGTTCTAGCCCTTATTCATTTCAATTTTTATGATACAATCATCCGTAGCCGCTGGGAACCCTTTAAGGTATAGCGATGATGAAAATGGGTCCGGACATCACTCTGTCTTGGGAGGGATACTTGAAAAAACGGGAAGCCTTTCATCCGATGTATCGATGTATCGTTTTGCAAGTCAGATGCTGCCAGCAATTACGGATGTCCCAGGGCGGTGCGGGCGGTGCAGGCTGGTGTCCGCAGGTAACCCCCTCCCCCACCCCCAGCCCCAGTCCTTCTGACCCCTGTTCCTTTGGGCTGCCCTCTCCCCACAGCGGTGCAGAGCAGCCAGACTACCGTCAGCGGCGGAGGCGGCGGCGGTGGCCGAGGCTCTGGAGCTTACGGCGGTGGCTACAGTGGCGGCAGCTCCCTCAGAAGCAGCGGCTACAGCGGGGGCTCCCGAGGGGGCGGTGGAGGTGGCTATTCGGGCGGCAGCAGCGGGAGCTATGGAGGAAGCAGCAGGGGCAGCAGCAAGTACGGAGGCAGAGGCGGCGGGGGCTCCTCCCGCGTGCAGATCATCCAAACCTCCACCAACACCTCCCACAAGCGAATCCTGGAGTAGAAGGAAGGCTCACACGCCCCGCAGCGGCAGGGCTCTCTCCTATCCCCTCCCCCCACGCCCTTCCTGAACCCCTCTCACCTTTTTCTTATGGGTCGCAGAAGTTTTGCCAATACATTCGTTCCACTCTAGCTGGGGAAGCAGGTGGATAGTGGATCACCCCCAATAGCAGATCTATCTTCGGAGGGTGCTGGCTGGCAGGCGGCAGAGTCACAGCCAGGCACACTCAACTCAGGCTCCACTCAGCTGGCCCTGCTCCTGCCCCTGGGGACACCCAAGGGCCCCAATTTAGAGATGGAGGAAAAAGAGCCTTGAAGTGTATCTACGAAGCGGATAATAGAGAGTTAATGTCAAGGACCCCAGGTACTTCACTCCCAGGCTCCCTTTCACCTGGGCTGCTCTGTGAGCAATAATCCATCCCTTAGGGGACCCACAGAAAGAGGCCTCCGGGCGAGTAGCTTGGCAAGGGGAACCTCTGTGTCTGGGGCCTGTTACTGCCTGTTGATCTGTTAGCCTCATACTTTCATTTTCTCCATCCCTGGAGAGTGTGGGTTTGCAGTCCTCATCAGATGCCTGCAAGTGATGTCTGATCTTGATTCTGAATCTCTGTCTTAAGAAGCATTATCTTCTAGGTGAACAGCCCAAGGTGGGAGTATTTCAGAGGGCATTCGTCCTTGTCCCCGGGAAGGACTAATGATCCCTAAATGGAGGAGTCGATGGACAACAACCCAGTTTTGTCCTGTCTTGCCCTTCTGAAAGCTCCATTCTTTGGGAGCCTGGCCCTTCCTCAACTCTGCTCCATAATGGCCCTCCTGAGAATTGTCTAGGAGGCTGTGTCCAGGCCCTGGAGAGTTTGAGAGTCAGACATGGGTCTTGGGAGGGTTCAGTCCTGAACCAGTTTGGAAGCTGCCTGTTATTTATAAGGAAGCTTAGTGCCCTCTCCCAGGTCTCAAAGTCCCTTCTGCCTCCTGTTCTCTGTGACTGAGCACTTTGTGAGAATCTGATGCTTGAAATGTGCTGGAGGGGACAGGAAGGGAAAACTATCAGCCACCTAGTGGGCCTTGAGAGGGGGAAGGTGGCTTTACTTCTGGAGTCACCTGCACTTGTTTGTTGAGTGTCCTAATACAACCTCCAAGTCCATGATTCTCTTGGGGCATCTGATGGGCTCAGCGTGGGTCCCTTGGGGAGTGCTCTGACTTTATCATTTCCTGGTTGAAGCTTGTACCTTGAAGGGCTTGACATTTTTGGTGTGTCTACAATAAAATTTTTTGTGATCTCAAACTGCTGTTTGGTCAGAGATGAGTTATTTCCTTTTAAATTTCTGTAGGCCTCTGAAATTATTTGTATTTGGGAAGTAAGGTTTATTATTTTTATTCTTTTTTATTGCATGAGTCATACATGACCTAAAAAAACCTTGCAGACATAATCTTATTAGTCCTGAAAGCAGCCAATCATTCCAAAGTCAGCCACACATTTGTTCAGCAAGCATTTATGTAGCTCCTACTGTGTGTGGGCAGTGGTCTAGGCATGGGGAATGCAATGTTGAATGAACACATTTCTGAATCTTAAGGCACTCACAACCCAAATGATAGATTATAGGGGAGGGGAACGTCCAGAGGGAGGAGAATTCAAGGGAAGTGTCCCTGTGGACCTTGTAGCCTGGGGGTGGAAACAAGGCCTATCCTGTGGACACAGGCAGACCCTCCATTGTAGGCACAGTGGTACCTACAGCAGGTGCCAATGCTGGGGAAGGGAAGCGTGGCCCCAAAGCTTGGCCCTCCTAGAGGGCTGGCAAGAGGAACAGGACTGGGGAACAGAATGGAAGTAGATGTGGACTGGAACTCAGACAAGCAAGTAGCCTGCTGGAGATGCAAAGATAAGAGAGAGTGGAGTGAATGTGTGAGTGAGGGGGACAGGAGAAATGAGCTGGGGAGACAAGAGACTGAGCCCATTAACCCTGTAGGGGTCCTGGCAGGGTGTCTTTAGGCGATGCCCCTGGGGGCACACAGATGCAGATATTCAAGAATACAACAAGGTTAGCCATCATCTTATCCTACGTGATATTTCTGAGTCTGTGTAAAGGAGTCACCTAAAAGATGTGACCTACTTTCTCACTCCCTGAGGGAATACAGATGGTAATTGGATATGGGATTCATTCACATATGACTGCAGCCCATATTGATAAGACAGCCTGTTCCCATGCACACGCCTACCTTCTCTCTGAGAAGTTTCTGTCTCACCTTGGCCACTGGGATCGGACTGGGATGGGGTTGGGAAAGGAAAGGTGGGTAGACGGGCTGCCCAAAGGCAAAGAGAGAGGGTGCACACAGAAACCGTGTCATTCTTGAAGTAAAAAACCGGAGTATGGGACAAGGATGGGAAGACAGAAAATGGCAGTGGGTATAAACATGATTTAGAGTGTTCAGCTGACAGTGACAGCACGTGAGCCAACAGCGGTTGGTGGCCACTGGGGACAGGCATGGGGACCAGGAAGATAGTAGGGTACTGAGTCTGCTTTGGCTCTTCTGTAGCAGACCACTCTGAGGACATTACTAAGTAGGAGTCCGTGCAGAGGACAGTGGCCAGGAGGTAGGTGGGGGGCAATCAGAAACCTGACCGTGAGACATCCTGGAAGTGTTTGGATTGGGGGGGGGGATGTGACAGCTAAATGCATAGGTCTGAAGTGCTTCCTTGGCAAAGAAAGGTTGACCCCAGCTGATACCCAGATGGGCAGATGGGAGCCACAGCAGATTCAGGTCAGTATAAGTAGCAGCTTTTGATTGATCCTGAGATGGGAGACACATGAGGCATTGGCACATTTCGAGCAGAGGTTGGTGAACCCCCTGGCAGGAGGTAAAGGGAGGGAGTGTAGGGTGTGTGGGAATATGTGTAGGGCAGTGATTCATCTCTTTGCTGTCTTAAGAGTTCACAGGATGGAGCCTGAGAAAAAAGGAATTTTACTCTCTATTTTATATTTGGAAAAACTAGGGTCAGATGCCAAGGAAGGGTCAAAGTCATGGAGAGGCCGAGGGTCTGAGGGCCAAGGATTGTAAAATGAACCTGAGTTTTCTGACGCCATCAGACCTATTCCAGGGTGTGGATTTGATTATCCCTGGGATCGTGCATATGCATAAGATGTTCTTAGGGAATCCAAGTTGGCTCTGGAGAAAAAAACCACAAGGGCAAGGCCGATCAGAAGTCATCTTACCCATCCTTCCCCTTATGGGCAGGAATCGCGATTGTCCCAGAAAACACCGCCCTGCTTTTTCTCTTCAGAAGCCTTGACCTTCTCAATCATGGAGAACTGGGGAACAGAAGGAGGGAAGCCTGTGCCTAAATCCTAGAATATTGGAACAGAGATTTTGCAGGGCAGGGGCATGAGAAAGGTAGGGAAAGGAGAGTGGAGTTAGCCGAGGAGGATCTCAGACTCCAAGGAGAGGCCTGGATATGATATTCCCGCCTCTGGAAGAGGCTTCCTGGTATAAACAATACTCCTGTTCGAGACAATGAAATCCCATCAGAAGCAAATAAATGCCTGTCACTTTAATTCACCCCAGTGACAACAAAGAGTAATTCTATGACCCTCTACCGTGTACAAAATGCTGCCACATGTGGTATACATGCATACATGTGATTCTCACTGGCCCCGGGGGAGGGTCTGGGGAGAACACCTGTGGTCCTTCCAGCGACCAGGAAGCATTCCACCCCTGCTTGTGGTCAGTGCTATTGCCACAGGGCTGATATTCACAGGGAGAGTCAAGCAGGCCCATCCATCAAGCAACAGAGGGGCGGGCAGGAGGGGAGCACAGAGGAGGGCCAGAGGCAACTCCTGGGAGAATTTGCCAGCTGCTCCTCCCTCTGAGAGGCTGGGGCAGGGCAGGGCACTCTGGGAATCTAAATTTAATTCCGGCAGCTTCTCATCTACATCAATTTTCATCTAGGAACACGGTGACAGCAGGAGCAACCTTTGGCTCAGTAAAATCCTAACAGTGTCTGATCTTGGACAAGGTGTACGTTTCTGGGCTAGGAAAGTCCTCGATGTAAGGAAGTCTGTCGAGAAGTTTTCTTCACCGTCAATTACTGGACCTTTGGCCCAGGGTGCTTCTTCAACTTCTGAGCCATGTGCTCTGATAGTCCCTCTTTAAGCTCGTAACTCCCATTCTTGGGTTGGACTTGCTGCCCTGGTTTTATCAGCTTTCTGATCAGTCCAGGAAACTGTGTGTCTTTGGGTTGATCAACACTCTGTTGAAGGCTGAGCTGGGAACTCGGCATGTGGGGAGGTGCTTGAGCATGGGAGGATTGGTTCTGAACATCCCAGTGCTGGGCCTGAAGGGCTTGTGGGGACACCTGTCCCAGTGTGCTAAGCCTTGGGAACTGTCCCCACCCTGCAGAGCAGGTATTCTGCAATGACAGTAGTCTCCAGTCTAGTCTAGCCCCTTCAGCTGCAGGTGCACTCAGCACTCCCTCCTGTATGTGATGGGGCCCTAGCTTCCCTGTTCTAGATTTATGGACTGCACCCACCTCCCCCGCAAGGCTTTTGCCCACAAGATGACCTCATCGCAGGAACTTAGGCTGCCTTTCCAGGTCTTTTCAGTTTCCAATCAAACAGGGGCCTGTTCTTGATCAAGCTTCTCTTGATTGTTATATAATCTTCTAGGTCCTTCCATAGGCAAGGGTGAGACAGAATCCCTCCTGCCCCCTCTAGATAGCATCAACTCTATTTCAGTTTCCCTTTAAGGTGGATGCGGTCCCTGTTTTAGACAAGGAAACTCAGGCTCAGAGAGGGTAAGTGACCTTCCCAGAGTCACACGGCTAGATATCTGCAGTCACGAGCGGGCCTCTGGATGACTCCATGGCTCAGACAACCTCCACCTCCCCTGTCCTCCACACTCATCTTTGGCTTCCTCCTTCCTGGCCTCTACTCTGCTCCAGCACTGCCAGCAAGCTGCTGGGGGCCTCCTTCCCTGCTATTTTCTGACAGACTGTCCCAGTGGGGCACCTCTCCCTCCTGCATAAAAAGCCTTGGCCCCTCCCCTGCTGGCTGCGGACTTTCCACATCTCACCCGCCTCCCCATTGTGGGTGATTCTCTTTTATGCCCCCCAGGCTTCAGCTTTCCCCACTCTCCTTGAATAACCTTCTCTTATGTCCCTGGTGGAGTCTCACAGGCTTGGGTGGCTTGTCTCTGCACGTCTCTCTCCAGCTGTTTTGCTCAGTCCCATCCCGCAAAAAGTTCTCAAAACCTCACCACGCCTGCCCGTGCCCACGGCCTGCCTGTGACAGCTTCACCTCAGTGATCAGTTCCAGTGTGTGTGTGGGGGTCATCGGGACTGGAGGTGTTCTGGCGCTCTGCTATCCAGCATTGATGGGGGTACCCCTCAGGTGCAGGGGACTGTGTGAGAGGCTGTGGAAAGTGGGGGTACTAGGAGAGCACCCAAAGACACAGAGGACTTAGTTTTGCTTTCAAAGGGCTTACAGAGCAATTGAGGGACTGGAAAACACACACACACACACACACACACACACACACACACACATGTGAATATGCACTTGAATCTGGCAGCAACTGAGGTTGCTCGAGGCCTGAGGGACCAAATCCAGATTCAGGTCCAAATGTGCAGGGATTGAGATCTTGGGTGCCCCAGAGCTTGATGAGGAGTAGAAGTTTGAAGTGAGTCACCAAGGCAACTAGAAGGCCTGTCAGGGAGAGAAGAGTATGAGTGGGCTGGGAAGATGGAAAGGAATACAGGAAAAGGGAAGGGGGTTGAATAGTTAGAGCAAAGCATGAGAGCAGAAAGGTCAAGGTGTCAGGCTTGATGAGTGGGTGGCAAAAAAGCTGTAGGCGACAGGGGCAGTGCCTTGACAAGAGGAGGCCTTTGGGGTGAAGGCAGGCACATTCTTGCAGTTTGAGAGGCTTGGCTTGCCAGTTACCAGCTGGGGGCACATCTTTTAACAGAAATAGACCTCACCACCGTGTGGACTTCGGGAGATATTTGGATGAGAGATGGCTCCTGGCACGTAGTCGGTGCCTGGGGATGTTAGCGCCTCTCTCTTTCATGATGCCTTTACAAATGCAGGACATGCGAGGAAGCCAGGAAGAAGGGTGTGTGGCTCATGCCTGCGTCCCCCACCCCGCATCCTCACCACAGTCCTGGGGCCCTCACAGGGAAGTATGAGTTCGGATGGCTGGCCCCACTGGGATCCCTCAAAAGTGAGCAGGGGGCACAGAATAGGAGTTTGATTCAGAAACTGGAAGATTCTTGGACACATTTTTTTTTTTTTTGACTTCTCTGCGTCTGTCTTCTCACTGGTTCGGTCGGCAGGTTAGACGGTGCGGTCTTTGAGTCCCTGCAGATGGGAATATTCTGTGATTCTCTGCACGCTCATGTACTGGAACCAGTTCCACTTGCCTGTCCTTGATCCACCTCTCCAGTTTACAAAATACTTGAACTGAAACCATATGTGTATTTCAGATGTGTGTTTTCCTAGCTGGAAGGTCTAAGCAAGTCACCTAATCTCCCTGGGCCTCAGTTTTCCATTTTGTAAAACGGGTTGAACAGTTTGATTCCTTAGTTCTCAGGGGTCCTGCGTGGGGAGTGTCGTGTAGGCTCTCGGTCAGGCCAAGTGCGTACATGTCAGCCGAAGGTGATTTTTATGCTTCCTTGTTTCTTCTTTTCCGGGTGACCCTCCCTCCTCATGGTAGCAGCTATAGTAAGTTTTGCAGCTCTGTAAATGGTCCACCAACTGTCCGACTGTCCACCTCTTTGCTTTTTCTGTCAGTTTCTCAGTTTGGGGATAGAAGCCTGCGTCCCTGAGAGAGCTGTTGTTGGCTGGCAGAGGTGAGATAATAAACACACATGTACACACACATGTGTGCGTACCCATATGCACACCCCTCCAAACTGCTAGAAGGAATCAATTGTGCAGAGCAACAGGTCTCACAAGGGAGTATGCTGAACTAAAAGCATTTGATTGCCTGTCAGAAGATGATTAGGCAACAGTCATTACCATGCCAAGACCGTCCCAGGTCCCATTATTCCTTGCTAGGAACAAGATCTGAATTACTCATCCCCCAAGAGATGGCTGGCTTAGCAGCCCAAAGATGTTAGTGTTAGGACAGCGTCCTGGACAACTGTGTTACGAAGGCGAGGGGGTGAGAGGGGGATCAGTGGAGGGGTGAGGGGTACTTCTGGAGGAGGGCGTGTACAAAAACCCTGGGAGAAGAGGAGGGGCGGGGCTCAGCGGTGAGGCCTGAACCAGGGAGGGCTGACCAGGGCTATGATGCTTCAGGAGCACAGGGCGACAGGGTGGGATGATCGTCACTGGCCGCCCTTCTCTCGTGTGCCTTGTATCCCCCAGTGGAGACCCCCACACATAAGCGAGCCGCTCAGAGCCAGCTGTTAGCATTGGTTTCCCACGGACTCTTCAGTTCTGCGTTCATGTACAGGTGTGGGGAGCAGGCCCGGCTTCTAAGAAGTCTCAGCAGGAAAGTCTATGTGGGGTTCAGGTCTTTCTGGATCTCAATGCCACTTCTGTCCATTAATATCTATCAAGTGGTACTCTCCAGAAGGGCCCCTGGCGCTTCCCGGCCAGTCGCCATGCAATTTAGACACTATTACGCCCGATGGAAGCAAAATCTGCCCCCTGAACTCCGTGCCTGCCATCTCCCCTTCTCAGAGTGAGTTGAAGAAACCTTTTCCAGGCAACTGCGCATGTCTGGGACCAAGGATTCAAAGGGATACAATTCAAAGCTTCCTGCCTTTGGACCTCTCTGCGGCACCTGGCTGCTTACGTCGTCTGGCTTTACACACCGTGGGCAGCACACCCCGCATTCAGTGCTGTGCTCTCATGCAGGTCGCTGGTTAGGACCTCACACGTTATAACTCAGCATCCTCTGTTCAAATCCCAGCCATGCCACTCACCATCCCTGTAAACTCGAGCTTTGTTGCCTCAGTTTTCTTGTTTTAAAAAGGGGTAGCCTAATAGCCTCTATCTCAGATTTGTGAAAACGAAGTAGGTTACTACATATAAAATATGTAGAACAGCGTCTGGTACATGTCAGGTTTCGATACATCTTAGCTATTATTATTATTATTGTTGCTATTACCACCAGTATTGTCCAGAAACCGTTTTATCTTCTCGGGTCAGGCTTTTCAGACTTGCATCCTGTCTTCCCTGCCAAATCTATATTCATCTGTCCATACCATCTGCTGTGAGGCTCGAAGCCCCTGTGAAGCCTCATGTTCACCCTTTTGCTTTGCAAAATGTACAAAGTAGGTTGGATCTCTTACCCCCCTGCTCTGTAGGCCTTTCCCGCTGGCATTTGCATACCCTAGAAAGCTGAGTTAGCCCCATTTCTATTGTATTCACTGATCCTATGTAAGTCCCAATTCAGCTCAAGAGCTGAATAAAAAAATACTTCAAGGTGATATCACATTACCCACACTTATGTGGACCACAGACCTCTTTGTCCAGAGAGTGTAGTCATGCCCTCCATTTCCACCAGTTTTCTTTTGCTGGTGTCTCTGTCTCCTGTCTTGGCCTGTCTTTGAGGAAAAGGAACAACTGGTAAACTTAGAAGAACCTGTCTTTCCCTCTGGTCCTTCCAGAACACCTACCCATCCATCCTGTTCTCTGCCAGTGTCTCTTCCTTTAATATTAACACACACGTTTGTAAAGCTTCCATTTAATGAAAACACGTTCTTTTACTTTTTCACTTATTAAAGCTTTTGTTCTGTGCCAGGAGATACCACTTGCTGAGCCCTGGGCTCTAGAGAGCAAGCTCAGAAGCAGGGAATTCTTCCTCCGATTCAAGAGTGGGGCATTGCACCTGCCGGGCCTGAGGGGACAGTGTGCTTAGCAGCTTATATGGGCAAGGCGAGAATGGGAACATACATATCTTTGTGACAGGAGGTGATGAAATCCTCCCAAGAAACACCAGGAGGCAGATGCAGGGTCCTATTTTCCCAAAGTCACAAGCACTTGAAGAGAGATTTGGTCTGATAAAATGATTGCCACACAGGCGATCTTGCACTCACAGCAATTTTGAGAGCCATCCTGGGAGCTAGGTGTGTATTGTTTATAGCATTGTTGAGGCTCGTAAAAATCTTGTATGGCTGCAGGCAAGCCAAACCCTTGCATGGCTCTGCATCCCGCTGACTTGAGGACCAAGCCCAAATGTGCTCTCTGTATAAAAGGGACAGTCTCTGTGCTTGGGGTAGAGGAGTGTGGGCTCCCTTCCTCTCCTGACTTGGCTCCAACTCTCTCCTAGTCAACATGAGTCGACAGTTTAGCTCTAGGTCTGGGTTCCGGAGTGGAGGGGGCTTCAGCTCTGGCTCTGCCGGAGTGGTCAGCTTCCGGCGCAGGATGACTAGCAGCTCCGTCCGCCATGGTGGGGGAGGTGGTGGGAGATTTTCAGGGGGAAGATGTGGCGGTGGCGGTGGGGGTGCTGGTGGCGGTGGTTTTGGAAGTCGAAGCCTTGTTAACCTTGGTGGCAGTAAAAGCATCTCCATAAGCGTGGCCGGAGGAGGACGTGGTGGTTTTGGTGGTGGTGGCTTTGGGGGTGGTTTTGGCAGTGGAGGTGGTTTCGGTGGAGGTGGTTTTGGTGGCAGTGGTTTCGGTGGAGGTGGTTTTGGTGGCAGTGGTTTCGGTGGAGGTGGTTTCGGTGGAGGTGGTTTTGGTGGCAGTGGTTTCGGTGGAGGTGGTTTTGGTGGAGGGAGTTTTGGGCCTGTCTGCCCCCCCGGTGGCATCCAGGAAGTCACCATCAACCAGAGTCTTCTGCAGCCCCTCAATGTGGAGATTGACCCTGAGATTCAAAAAGTAAAGTCTCGAGAAAGGGAGCAAATCAAGACACTCAACAACCAATTTGCCTCCTTCATTGACAAGGTGAGTTTATCTGCTCAGTGCACTGGGAGAGTTGCTCTTGGTCCATTTGAGATTGGCCTTCTGCCTCAAGTGGCTGTTTGGGTATTTTGTGGACTTGTCTCCTAGGAGATAGGTTATAAGTATTTTTGTGGATGGTTCAAATGACTATACTCTCTCTTGGACCAAGAGGTCGGTGGTCTACATAGATGTGAGTCAATGTGACACCACCTTGAAATGGTTTTTTATTCAGTCCTTGATCTAAGTTGAGACTTACATATGGTGGACAAAGACAATAGAAATGGGGCTAACTCAGCTTTCCAGGGTGCAAATGAGAATTCTGGAAAGGTCTTCCTAACCTTAAAAAGGGAGTTGAGGGTGAACAGAGTGCACTGTGATGTTGTAGCAGAGAGGATGTAATAAGCCAGTCTCAAACATCTTTTGCTGTCAGAAGGGGAGCTTTGCCTTCTGAAAAATTTACAATGGTACCAGATCAGGGTAGAGGTTTTTTTTTTTTTTAATTCTTATATTCCAAGTATCCGCTCTGGAAAAACATGTAAACCATGTCTAATTACTGCTTAATCATCAATAATGTCAACTCAAAGTTTCCACAAGAGATTTCAAATTCAAGTTTGGGTTTCTCCACCATCCTTTGGAACATGTGTGTGCTCAGGGACTGCATACCAATGTTTATGGTAATCTACCTTAAAAAAATTGGAAGGTGGACCTTTTAAGTATAATGTATCTATTTCAAAGTGTAGTTGCAGTAATTTTGCATGGGCTTTGCTGTTTGGTATTTGGTCACTCCCTCATGGCCAGGAAAACAGAAAGAACAAGTTTTCTTTTTCTTTTTTTTTTTCCAAATGAGGCACAGGTCTTATTGTGTGGTAGTCCATGGCACCCAGGGGCCAGGGGACTCCCTTTCTGCACCAGTGGGTCATGGGGTGTGTTCTTAGGTGAGGTTCCTGGAGCAACAGAACCAGGTGCTGCAAACAAAATGGGAGCTGCTGCAGCAGGTTGATACCTCCACGCGGACCCACAGCTTAGAGCCCTACTTTGAGTCCTACATCAGCAGTCTTAGAAATAGAGTGGACCAGCTGAAGAATGACCAGTCTCGGATGGATTCGGAATTGAAGAATATGCAAGACCTGGTGGAAGACTACCGAAACAAGTAAGGAACACTGGCCAGGAAATTCATGACTTTCGTTCTAAGATATTTCCAGAAAGTGGCAAGCTACATACATGAACAGTACGTGCTAATATCTTTTCTTAGGTTAGAGGCCAATTAATTTGGCATTTCCAGAATTCATTTTCTCAGAAGCTGGAAATAGTTTAGCAGTTTTATTGCTCAGAAGAAAGGGATGGCCACACCGTCCTAGGCTACTAGTAAGAGGCCATGATGGGCGATGCCAATTTCAATCCAGGAAGCTGAACTTAGGGTGTCACCTGTGCCAAACATCTGAATACTTCTGATTTCCTTGCAGGTATGAGGATGAGATCAACAAGCGGACAAATGCAGAAAATGAATTTGTGACCATCAAGAAGGTGAGCAAAACTGTAGGACCTCACATCTGAAATGAATAGTAGAAGAAGGTCTCCAATTATTAAGCAGAGGGAAGGCATGATGTGGACAGCCAGGTGATGGGCCTGATGAATAGCCTCTCGGCCACATTATCATGGACCTGGGCTTACCCAGGCACACTTTGCTTCTCCAGCTCTCTCACACTTCATGTAGGAGGGTGGGGGAGGGCAAGTTCTCAGCCACTCAGGCAAGCTCTTCTGTGATTGTGATTCTGAGGGGTGGTGCAGTCTAGGGATTGTGATCCGCCTGGGTAGAAAGGTGTGGAGGAGATTCCAAACACTGGTTCTACTTGGAGAAGCCCCTGACAGCCAGTGAGAGGGACTTGCCCTGGAAAGAACATGATTTCATGATGTCCATTGTTCCTCTAGGATGTGGATGCTGCTTATATGACCAAGGTGGACCTTCAGGCCAAAGTTGACAACTTGCAGCAGGAGATTGATTTCTACAGAGCACTCTATGAAGCAGTAAGTCCTGCTTTCAACATTTACCCAGATGGAGAACTTGGAGCCTGAGCCCATCACTAACCAGGAGAACAAAGATACACCTTCCATCTCCTGACTCCTCCCTCTGTCTAAACTGTTTTCTGTGTTAACACTGTAAGAGCCATTGAACTATTATATCTTGCAGGAGTTGGCCCAGATGCAGACTCATATCAGCGAAACCAATGTCATCCTGTCCATGGACAACAACAGGAACCTGGACCTGGACAGCATCATCTCTGAGGTCAAGGCTCAGTATGAGGAGATTGCCCAGAAGAGCAAGGCCGAGGCCGAGGCGCTCTACCAGACCAAGGTGAATAAACTGAATGTCTAGCCAGTTGTCCTGAAATGTCTTGTCTTCCTGTCCTGTGTTTTCTCTTATGTGTGTATGCGTGAACCACGGTATGCTCTGCCACATCTAATTGACTTGTTCCACCATCTTTAGTATGAAGAGCTCCAGATCACTGCTGGCAAACATGGGGACAGCCTGAAAAGTACAAAGATGGAGATTTCTGAACTGAATCGGATGGTCCAGAGACTGAGATCCGAGATCGATAGTGTCAAGAAGCAGGTACATGCTCCTTCCTTCTGCTTACTGTTCAGCTATATGGAATTGGTGTGGGGTGAGGGTCTCGGGTAACTGGAGGACACGTTCCTGGTTTTGAATCTTGCAATCCACTCCAAGGTTATATTACTGTCCCTAGTTCCTCTGGTGATTATTCTGGTTTCCACAATGCAGCTACCATGCTGGGTTCTCTTTAGGGAAACTTGTGACAACGACCTAGTAGAGAAATGGATGTGATGGTCATGAGTGACCTAGCCCCTGATGCACAGACGTGGTGAGTGAGAGGAAAGGCAGTCAGGAGGTTTCAGTGTAGAGAATGTCAGGTCTGTAAGGGGCGGAGAAGCCTCAGCTCAGGGCCAAGAGAGGCTCCTGCATCCCCTTTAAGGGCTTTCAAGGAAGTCAACACGGTGACGTACTATCCGGAAGCAGTGATGGGTTATCCAGAGCTTGCTGTCATTCTCTTGGACCCAGAGTACCAGCCTCATGGAGATGGACAGTTGGATGTGAGATAAGAAGGCCAGGGTGGGATTAGGTGACAGCAGAGTGTGTAATGTGTGAGCTTTTCTTTCTCAGATCTCTGCGCTGCAGCAATCCATCAGCGATGCCGAGCAGCGTGGTGAGAACGCCCTCAAAGATGCCCAGAACAAGCTGGCTGAGCTGGAGGATGCCCTGCAACAGGCCAAGGAGGACATGGCCCGGCTGCTGCGTGACTACCAGGAGCTGCTGAATGTCAAGCTGGCCCTGGATATGGAGATCGCCACCTACAGAACCCTTCTGGAAGGAGAGGAAAGCAGGTGAGGACAGAACCCTGGGTGGCTTGGCCACTTCTTTTGGTGCTTCCTCCCTGGTAGGCTGATTGCTGTTGGACACGCAGCCATGTGACTGCAGCTGGTCCTGGGTATGGGGAAGGGGGAACGCTACAGGGTGCAGGAGGAAAGGCTTGGCTTTGCTTTGGGACCCAGGGTGCCCAACTTCTTTCAGAAGGTTGTGGTATCTCTATGAAGTGCTTTGAGATGGCACAGTTTATTCTCCATCTGGGCTGGCTCAGGTGTCATCTGGCCTAGAAGTCAATGGCACTGTTAACGTTAACCTGCGTTCACGGCAAGACTCTTGTCTACTTTATACGGACATGTCTCCCTGTTTGTGTTTATGCTGGGAAAATGGCAGAGGTTTGGGAGGCCAAGGGGACTGGATCAGGTTTCAGATCAGGTGGATAGGAGGAGCCCCAAATGGGGAGAATCTTGAAGATGGCTGAGAGGGTTTGTGCGGCCGGAGGGTCCTGAGGGATGTTCTTTTCTTTCTCCTACAGGATGTCTGGAGAGTGTTCCCCGAATGTGAGCGTGTGTAAGTACAAGCTGCTTTCTTAGGGGCGCGCGCAGGTTTTGCCCGGTTGGAAAAGGAGTTGGGGTGGTGATAACCGCGTGTCCCTTTGCAGCGGTGAACACCAGCCACACCACCATCAGTGGAGGTGGTGGCCGAGGAGGCGGGGGTTTCGGATCCGGCGGCGGAGGCGGCGGCTATGGCTCCGGAGGTGGCAGTTACGGCTCTGGAGGTGGCGGCTACGGCTCTGGAGGCGGCGGCTATGGATCTGGAGGTGGCGGCGGCTTCGGTTCCGGTAGCAGCAGTGGAGGCCACCGAGGCGGCTCTGGAGGGGGCGGCCGGGGTTCCGGCGGGAGCTCTGGAGGCAGTTTCAGTTCGTCTGGAGGCCGGGGATCCAGCTCTGGGGGTACTAAGACCTCTGGTGGCAGTTCCAGCGTGAAGTTTGTTTCCTCCAGCTATTCCAGAGTGATCAGATAAAGAGGTGTCCTCTGTCCTGTTAGTGCTCCCTCTCCATCACTACCAAACACGCTTGGCAAGACCAAGGTCTGTTGCCCCCAGCCTTACTGGAGAAAAGAGCTATCATGAGTTACACTGATTCACCCTAGTTCCCAGGCTCTTTCCTTTCTTCTCTGCTTCCCAAAGAAGTTTTTAGACCAGTGGCAATCTCAGTCCCCCTGGCTATGACCCTGCTGTGTGCTTTGCCTGAGAAACAGTTCAGCAATCACCACTGCACACATTACATTTCAAAGCACCTCCTTAAGTCGGCCAGAGGAGGGCTGGTTAGAACCACGGCTTCTTTGCTGTGCATGGAGCACACGCTCTGGACACTTCCTTAGTATCCTATTTCTTGGAGCAAGCTCTGTGTTGCTTTGGTTTTGTATATAAGGTGTGAGCAAGTTGATTGTCTTTTGTGGAGAGGCCTTAAACTCCCCGCTTCCCTGTATTGCTGCAATAAACCGCATTTGAAATTCTCTCTGAGTCTCAATCTCCTTTGTTCATGGCACTGTCTGTCCTGGATGGGTGCTTTGTGGGAGGGAAAGAAGACCTTAGAGCCACATGGTCTATGGGGGACTTGGGACACATGCAAATGATGGGCAAGATGCAGAGGCCTGTCAGGCACCATTTAACTTTAAGCATTTGACATTTAAACACAATGCGCTCTTTCCCAGAGTGTACATATGTCGTGGAGAAATGGAAGCTTCTGTTCATTTGAGAAGTCTTTCATGGAAAGGGCAGGGAGCAAGCAGTTTGGGAAAGAGGAGTCTGGCATAGAGAAGAGAGGAAAGTATTGCGTGGAAAAGTAATTGTTCATGTGGAACAGTGATGAGGGCGGTGTGGGTAACACAGGGTCAGCAGCTACTATAGCCAGAATGCAGACTTTGGCTAGGTAGCTCAAGAACCAAGAGTGGTGATGGAGAGCCAGATATCCATTTTTCCTCTGTCAGGCCACTGAATCTAAGAGCTCTTTAATCTAAGTCCATTCGTGCACATATAGCTTGTACTCATAAAGTTGTACAATGGGATAGAATAGTGATCAGAAGCATGGGCATTTGGACTCAGATATGCTTGGAGCTAGATCTTACCACCACCATTTACTAGCTCTGTGATAATGTGCAAGTTACAGGTCTCTCTGTACCTCAGTTTTATTATCTCTAAAAAGGAGATAACAATGCCTTCCTTGTGGGAATCATGTAAGGATTGAATGAGATAATGAATGAACATGGTTTAGCACATGGTAAGAACTTGGTGGATGCCATTTTTGATAATAATGCTGCTGTTGTTGATGATCTGGCTATTATAGCATTGCTTGTTGGTCTCTAGATAGCTCAGTAGATGCTTACTCTAAAGACCAATGAACATCAGATTCCCAGGGGTTCTATGACCATGAAAAAGTCAGCCAACTTTCCTGAAGTTCAATTTTCTTAGCTTTCAATTAGGAAAAGTCGTCCTAGCTCCAGTCTCAAGCAGAACTGAGGGGAATAGAGGATAAAAGTCAACAAGAGTCCTATGTAAATACAACTTGATGAGCTCTATCTCTCCTCCCTAATCACTCCTTCACTACAGGTGCTTCCTGTCTGGACTGATGTGAAAGAGAAGCCTTATGGTGGATAAAAATAAGGGTGTTTAAGGGGCAGGCTAAGGAAAATAACCACAGCCTACTGCATGTGTGGATCCTTGGACAAATCACTTGGCCATTCGGAGCTTCAGTTGTCTTATAGGTGAAATGGGGATGAGAATATTTGCTTGGGGACATCAAGAGGATAAAATAAATAGTGTGAAATGCTTTGTGAACTGTGGATATGTTATCCAGAGGTAGTTAAATGAAATTAGAAGGGAGTGACTCAGAAGTAGAAGAAGATAGCAGGCAGTCAAAGCCACCAAGGAGGGAAGTACCTTGGCATGGTCATGGTGGCCCAGTGACAGCTCTGTAGTGACATAGAATTGATTTTGTTAATGTATCCAATTTGAATCTGCTCCTAAGGACTAATATTTGTGAACCAAACACGTAAGTCATGGATGCATGAGCCATAACGTCCATGTATTTGCTTGTTACATTTTCAGAGACTGAAATACCAGAGCCTCCCCATCCTGTTACCAAGATACCTGGGAAATTGAGTTAATCATAATAAGTGGCTTGGTGCTTGTTGATTTAGAGAAATAGGAGTTGAGTGGCTTTGAGATGGTTTACTTTCCTCCAAAGGAAAGAAGACTTCTGGGGCCACCAGATGCAGCACCTGGGAGACCACTGAGTGAATGAACCAGTGAGAGTGTTCTAGTACTCTGGCACACATTTTCTAATTCCTTTATTACATTACAACTTTCTTTAGTTACATTTTACATTGGTAACACCCTTGTTCATCTTGTTTGGACTTGAGTTTTCTTGGCAAGGTCAGACATGAAACAGAGACCCTACAACTTACGGTGAAACTTATCAAAACTTGTAAAATCACCGGACTAAATGAAACCCATGTGTAGGTCAGTATGTAATGGGGAAATAAATTGTATAGTATGAAGTGCCAATGTTCATTAGTACTAGAGAGACAGCAGAGGAAAAATATGGATTCCATTCGGTTCAACAAACAGTTCCTGCACACGTAGTATGTGTCAGGGACAAGGCCAAACACTGGGGAGGCTCTGATGAGTGAGACACGGTTCTTGCTGTCATAGAGCTTAGAGACTTGGGTGATGGGATGTATGCAAATGTGCCATTACAATGCACACAGCCCATGTGCATTGTAATATAAAAGGTATAGAAAGGGTACATATGGGAGTGGTGCATGGCAGGGTTTTAGAGGACAAACAGGAGTTTGTCAGGCAGACAAGACAGACAAAGACATTTAAGGCAGAGAAGGACACTCCAGAGAGAAGAGATAATATGGGTTAAGTGTGGAAGAATGAAATTACATGAAGTATTTGATCATCTGAAGGAACTTGAAGTTGGTGACGAGAAAGGAAGGTGACAAGTTCATCAGATTCACTCAGAAAGGACCATCCTTGTAGGCAGTCAAAGGAATCTGGACTCTAGTTTGTAAGTCAGAAGTTCTCAGGTGGTTTTGGACCTATTGACTTATTACAGCCTACTATGTACAGGGACAATGGGAGACAAAGGGGTTGTTTTACTGCTGGCGGAATAAGAATTGAGCATGAGCCACAGTTTGTCTTGTACTTGAACATCCTGTAAGAAATCTGCTCTGCTTGTGAGAGGCCTGCTCATGGAAATGCCATTTTTCCCCCCAGGTATTTGGAGGCTGACACTGCTATGATAGGTGAGAAGGAGCCAGTGAAGGGATTTAATAGGAGACTGGCATGGTCAGATGGGTATTTTAAAGGAATAACTCAGGCCAGATTGGAGGGGACCATACTGGAATAGGAAGACTTGATAGGGAATGATGGCAAAGGTGCAGACAAAAAAGTCTTACACCTTAAGTTCAGGTCCTTAGAGGTGGGTGGGTGGCCAGAAATAAGGGTGAAGATCTGAATTCCACAGGTAGTTGGGATTCAAATCATCAGGACTTGGTGATGGATTGGTATGTGGGTTGGGGATGGGTGACGCAAAGGGAAGAGTTGAGGATGGCTCCACGGTTCTGGCTTGGGTAATAACAGATAATGTAGCAAGAGGGCTAGTGTGGAGAAATGATGACTTAGGTCTTTTGAGGAGCCTCTACTCTCTCCATGTAATTACTGGGGCTGGAGGTATAAACTGAACTTCATCAAAATTTGAAAGAGTAATCTATGAGAGAACTCAGGAAGAAGGGGTAGAGGGAGAATTGTTGAGAACACACAGTAGGAAAGAAAGTAAAAAATATACAGGAGGGGCGCCTGGGTGGCTCAGTCAGTTAAGCGTCTGACTTCGGCTCAGGTCATGATCTCACAGTTGGTGAGTTCAAGCCCCGCATCGGGCTCTGTGCTGACAGCTCAGAGCCTGGAGCCTGCTTCGGATTCTGTGTCTCCCTCTGTCTTTGCTCCTCCCCCGCTCATGCTCTGTCTCTCTCTCTCTACTTTAAAAATAAATTAAAAAAACATTAATATATATATATGTATACATACACACATATATATACATACATATATGTGTATGTATACATATATTATATATATATATATGTATGTATGTATATATATATACAGGAGAAGCTTGCTCAAAAGGAGAAAATGTAAAGTCCACGAGAGCAGACATAATTCTTCAGGAGCTGTCTAACCAAGACAGCGAGGTCTCCCAGATCTAGTGATGCCCTCTCAAAATCTTAGACTCCCACATTTCATCCTTGGGTAGGCCCAGTGCTAATTTGATGCTTGGTGCTTATGCAATTAATAATACTCAGAAAGATGGAAATCTATAAGAACAACCATATGATAAAAATTCTCCCATCCCCCACCACTGAGTTCCTTTTCTCTGTGGTAACCATAGTTGCTTAGGCATCTTTCCAAAGGTATGTATGCACACGCAAGCAAAAATATGCATATATATTCATTCTTCTTTCTCAGAGGTCCTGCCACCCCGGCCTCCCTCCAAACACCCAGTAGACTTGATTGTCTCCATTGGGATTTGAACTGCATGTTCTTCAGCATATAAGCCTTCTGGAGGCTGGCTGTGACTTCTGCCTATATACCACAGCATATGAGCCAATTTCAGCATTTTGCCCTTATGTTAAGTTGCCTGCACGCAACTACTCTCCCTGGGTCTAGATTCATATGTCTCACCCCTAGTGTCTCAGCTGGAGGGACAGAATTCTTTCCTTCACTCTTGGGGCTCCCTTTGGGCAATTTTCCTTCCTAGTATGGTCACAGTGTTGTAGAAGTCATTTCAGTGGCCAGTCTTCCTTCCATAACTGGCCAGTTTCTTTCCATAACTGTGTGGCTTGAACATAGCCAAGTCCTTAATAGAGTTCTGAGATTCATCTAACTCTGAAGAAGAATGGCCTTCCCACCGTCTCCCATCCCCACACACTAAGTGCCTCTTCTCCTACAATTCCAGTCCTCAGACAACCATCTAGTGCCCCTGGGGAAACAGCAGAACCCAGTAATTCTGCCTGCAACCTCTCAGGTCCTCATTGAGCTTAGCTCAAGTCTGCCATCTTTACTCCCTTCCCTGGGGGAGGGTCTTCACTAGCCTCAGGGGCTGTGCACACGCCTTTGGGAGAGAAAATTCAAAAGATGATCTTGAGCTAGAGCCTATGGCTTTGTATGGAATTTTGGGAACCATAACCTCCCAGACAGTCTTCGTTGGAATGGGGACCTTCTGTTGGTCCCTTGGAGGGACTATGAGGAAGTCTCATATAACTACTCTGTTCTATCAAAAATGTGTGTGGAAACTTTGACAGGTGCTTTACGGACACTGATAAAAGTTTATTTTGAAAAAGAATATTCTTTCTTTAGGTCAGTTGTTGTAAAGATATCAGTCTCATTGCCCTTTGTTTTATAACAAAAATTAAAATAATACCCTTTTGCCATAGGAAAAAGGAAAGCATAGATGGTAAACCTTGCAATCACATATAATGAAAACAAATCAACACAGTGACTTGACTGCAATACAAAGGAAACACAAAAAGGAAAAAAGAACTGGTAGCAATATCATCTGTATTTCACTTTGTAACTTCTCAGGCAGGACTGTATTAGAAAACACAAAGATGCATCAGATGTTTGCATTGACAGGTGGAATTGCCAAGTGTTGAACCAGCTACAAATGCAGGTCAAATGCAGGTCTGCTGTACTGGTAATCTAAAGACTATGAGCAGCTTTGCCATATGACCAACACAGTTTTCCTAAAAGGTGAAAATTCCTGTAAGCTTTCTAATGAAAAGAAAATATAGTCTTCTCTTTACACAGCTGTTGCATTCCTCAACTACTCAGTTGTTGAGAACAGAAAACTGAGGAAAACCACTTGGCATGTGTGTGTGATATGGAGTTGGGTTCTGGGCTGAGCCACATAAATGGTGGGGCATTCAAAAGTTGTTCAAGAGGTCTAGCATAATCTGGATTGTGCTCAGGAAATGTCAATGACAGCCCCCCAAACCACAGTGACAAGCAAAAAATGACTCCACAGATTTCCAAAGGATTTCTAGGGCAGTACTCTTGCTTTAGGATACTTTTTGGCTGGAATATTTTTAGAGCATCCAGGAGAGAATAGGAGGCATGGATATTCAAGTGAACTGTGTGTGTGTGTGTGTGTGTGTGTGTGTGTGTGTGTAAGAGTGCATGCATGGGTGCACATGTTGCAGGAGAGGAGTTGTGGAAAATCTCTATCTCCATCTCAGAGATGGACCCCCTGAATTGTGTAACTGTTTCCATTAGTTTCTGTTTCATTTGCAATTAAAGAAACGTACTCCCTTAAAAAAAAGGAGAGAAAGGGGAGAACCAAGAACAGACCCACTAGACTATTCTTCCTAAGGACCAGACAAAGAAAATCAGTAGAGTGTACTGGAGCCGGATGGGAGCGTGATGTCATGGAAATCAAGTCCCTCTTGGAGCACATTTCAAAAAACAGCCAGGAATAGAAGTTAAGAGTGAGCAGAAGATTCCTGGAGGAGCTGCAAGTTGAGAAGAGCCTAGAAATATGGTCAGGATTTGGTCAGGTGAAAGGGGTGAAGCGGGCACTACCAGCCCCTTCTCTTGTGAAGAGGATGCAGCTAATAGGCTGGTGATGGTGGGAGGTCAGAGAAGTGTCTACAAAGTTGCCTCCTGGAGCCACAACGTGCTGGCGTCTTGTGTCAGATGAAAGACAGGGTAAAGATGCCCACAAGACATTTGGGTGGCTCCACCAATTTTTGGTGTTTGTTGGAAGGATGGATACCCAAGCTGCCCTGGGATGCTCTGTGTCACTGTGTTGCCCCTCCCATATCTGCTGGAGGGAATGTGGCACTCCCTGTCATCCATTATCAGAAAAATAGAACAGTCTTAGTCAACTTATGACCTTCCCAGGTGCACCTTGGGTTATTCCCACCCCTCCCTCATGCCCACGCCCAGTTTCCAATCTGTCAATAGGTTCTGTTCTAAGCAGTACAGAGTGTCCTCTGCTGGTACAAAGGCTCCTTTACACATGACGGTGGGACCTGTATTGGTCACCTCAAGGCAATTGTTCCCGGGGACAGTGAGGGTGAAGCTCATGTAATTTGAGTATTATCAGAAAGTTCTTGAGAATGATAAAAAGACTTTTTTTTTTGTTTTTTTTGGTTCTGTTCTGTTAGTCGTAAAGACATAAGGAAGCAGCTAAATCCTTCTTGGTACAGAGAGTCTCTGGAAGTGGGAAAAGGTCTCCCTCCCTGCGTGTTGAGCTCAATCCTGAACATTTGGAAAGTCTGAATGACCCCCTGAAAACCTAGTGTGAACTCAAGGGCAAGAACTGGGGCAAAATTAGGACTTAAGAAGGGATCAAGGATGACCAAGGGTGGGCATGATGGTCACTTCCACTGAAGATGGACCGCATCATTGTTGTAAGGAAGAGGGTGAGGCAGTGACAGGGGTCTCTCTGAAGATCTTTCACCCCCATCCAGTTGTCTGATGAAATGTAAAGTTAATCTCCACCAGACGCATATGAGTAGACTGGCCTTTCCTGAGGCTGTGGTACTGCAGGAGAGAGTCAACTGTGAATGGACGCACTTCCATCCTTGAGACCTCCTACCTCCTTCTCCCATAATCTTCCCAGATCTCCCATATTCTTCTTCCTCTCTTTTCCTTCCCCAAGTCTCAGAATCAACTTCCAGATATTTTGACTCATTATTTTAAAAAGTATAAAAGTGTCATCTTGGTTTGAACTGATCAGATAGGTGAGGTGGAGAACATTTTTGTTTGTTCAGTTGAGAAAATGCCGAAATTCGATCCTTGCGTGTCGGTGGTTCATGATGGGTGTACATGAGGCAAGGACTGAGGTGAAACCATCTTTCCCCTCCTCTAGCTACATATAAGTCCTTAATTAATTTCAGTTATTTGGAAGATGAGAAGGGGTGTGGGGAGGGGCAAGCCTCTGGCTTAGGTTTCTGGATCCAGCAACCTACACATTTCTACTCTCCTCATTCCTACTCTGTATGCAACAGGGTAGTTGACTAGTCCCTTTTATGACCAGCCTTAAGTTTCACCTGTTGTGAGCACAGTTGATTCCCTTTTGTCCTATGACTGGTGGAGGTGGAAGAACATTCTGGGCAAGTGGTAAACAGAATGTGCTACCTCTGTGCCCCTGAAGAAAGCTTGAGATGTTCCTGCAGTTGAAACCATTCTCAATCAACCTTCTTTACAGGTTGACATTTGAATGTCTTCACTCACACTGTGCTCACTGCTAGGGTGAGCTTGGGATGGAAGAAACTCCCCTAGGCTCCAGGGGATGCTCCCCAGTTTTGGCTGCCTTCTCCTCAATAATCTTCTCTCTTGGTTTGACAATGCATAAACAAGGTTTCCATGGTGAAGACATCAGCCTTTGAGGTGAGGCAGTATGGTAGGAGTCTCATGCCAACTCACTGGTACTTGTGACCTGCTACATGTCACCATGGAGAGGTGTGTACCTGGCAGGACCAGGGCAAGAAATGCAGTCCATCCCATGGCAGGACAATCACCAATCTGTGGTGATTGAAGGTCTGATGGAGAGAGCATTGGATGATACTGCCCATGGACCCAACCTATTAGCCTCTGCCCTGGCCATCCACAGAGGTGTGATAGGAAGGAGCAATCAGTCTGGTGCCTTAACAGCCTGGGGGAAGTGTTGCAATGAAAGATGTAACAGCCTGGAAAGGACACAACTCCTGTTTACTTCCTGTGTTCCATAATTGTGGTAATTGAGCGTTGATTGTGGTATTTATTAAGCCCTTGCAGTTGGTTTACCTTTTCTGGCTTGAAATTCCATGCTGTCAGGAGGCAGAGCTGCTGGGCTGGGCTCGTTCCTCCTCTGTCACACGACCTTGACGAGCCACGGAACTCTGTGTCTTCTTACAAATAGCAGTTGGGGTGGTCTCTAACATGTTTCTGAGTTGCCAATCCAGATATTAGAATGCAGGGGAGAGAATTTCAGAGAGGCAGAGCACCCCTCTCAAATATGTGTGGGGAGCAGGCACTAGGCAGAAGAAGGTGGAGTGAGCAGAAGTGGGGCTCACAGAGGGAGGTCTGCCACATTACTCACCTGGCGATCTCAGGCAATTCTCCTACTACCTTATAGGCTCATGTGCTCATGTGTGAAATGGGCATAATAATACCTGCCCGACCTCCTTCAGAAGGAGGCTGTGAAAATGAAATGCCCTCTATGAGGGTGATCTGAAGTGTTACACAAAAGGCACATCATTACCACTGTCCTTCCTGGAGAACGTGCTTGAATGCGGAGTGGGGCCAGTGCGTAGCCACATAGCTGGGGGTTCCTGGGAAAGGCTCCTCCCTTGGGGAACAAGGCGCAGTCCTGTCCCTCATTCCTCCCCATGGCTTCATTCTTGTGGGTCTTGGAGCATTCAAGAGTCTTCCTTTTAAAAAGTGTGTTATGCTAAGTGAAATAAGCCAGTCAGAGAAAGACAGATACCATATGATTTCACACATGTGTAATTTAAGAAACAGAACAGATGAACATAGGAAAAGGGAAAGAAAAAGAAAATAAGATAAAAACAGACAGGGAGGCAAACCAGAGTAGAATCAATGATAGACAATAAACTGAGGGTCGATGGAGGGATGTGCATGGGGAATGGGCTAGGTGGGTGATGGGTATTAAGGAGGGCACTTGTTGGGATGAGCATGGGGTGTCATATATAAATGATGACTCAGCGAATTCTACTCTTGAACCGAATACTACACTATATGTTAACTAACTAGGATTTAAGTAAAATCTTGGAAAGAAAAAGAATGAAATACTCATTCAGGGGGGAAGTTTCATATCCTAGCACCGTTACCTCTAGCTCTGAGAGGCTGGTTCATAACTGAGCAGAGCTGAGCTGACTGCTGTGGGGACCCTACTGGGCAAGGGACAGGAGCTCCAGGGAGCAGGGGGACAGGGAGGTGGGCTTGAGAGCCTCAGGCAAGGGTGCGATGTCGGGTGACAACATGCAGCCTAGGAGGTGATGTTGTTTCTATGTTATTACCACCATGTTGACATTTCTAGACATTGTCTGCAACTTCTGCAGACAATGGAAAAATAGAAACATTTGTTTTCTTCTGGAAATCGTGCCAAGTGCTACGCATATTGTTGCATTTATTTTATTTCAATTATTTCATTTATTTTTGTATCAACTCTCTGAAGTAAATACTGTCATTATGCTTCCTTTACAGATGAGGGACTAGAGGCCATGAAAAGGTAGGTAACACTTTTAAAGTCACGAAACTAGCGGATGGTGGGGCTGGGATTCAACCCAGGCTTGTGACACAAATCCATGTCCTTAACCAGCATGCCATGTGGCCTTTGTGTATTCCAAGGCACAGTGTGAGGGCCATTTATTGTCATAGCTTTTCTCCCACTAAACACAGAATCCCTCAGAATCTTTTCTGTTGGGAGACTGTGGTCACTTTTTCCATTGAGACACTGGAAAAGAGGGCAAGGAGAAGACCAAGGGGGACAGGAAGAGTCCCCAAAAGCCCAGTTCTGGAAGCCTGTGTTTCTGCCACCCAGTGAGAGCAGGGCAGCTCAGCCATGGACGGGGTCTCAGAAGCTCCCTCTCGTACTGCTTCCCCACCAGGAGCCTCACAAAGGTTGATGAGGAGCTGTGCCTTCCCAGTCCTTTGAAGGGGGCCTGGTCTGCCCGAGGAATGGGGGAGGCTGCTTGAGACCCGGGTTCTACTGCTAAAGCCCAGTGAGTTCACCTCCTCTGGCCACTCCCAGCCTCCTCCGTAGCATAGCTGAAATCCCTCCCCTTCGCTGCCTGGGATTGCTCATTGCCCGGCTCCCAAGAGAAGCTGGTGGAGACTGCGCCCCCCTCGCAGGTGGTTGTCTGAGTTTAGGGCAAAGGGAAAGCTTGCTTTTCCACCACCATCAAAGCAGCCCAGATTGCTGGACTACGATATCCTCCAGGTTGCTGCCCGGAAAGCAGTTGCCCTTAGGAGAGCCAGGACACCAGGCCCACACCAAGGTCCGTGGGGGGACTGGGGTTGTAGGAACATTCTGCAAGGGCAAGGGTAAGGAAGGAGCAGGGTAATCCTGGGGGTCAAGCTAAACCCAATCTCCCAGCTGCTGCTCTCGGGAAGAAAGGAAGTGGAAAATACCGGAGAGGGGGTGGTTGGTGAGTAAGAGATAAACCCCAAGGGTGTGGGAGCTATTAAATACTGTGTAGACAGACAGCCTGGCACTTCTTTCAACAGCACTGAGATTAGCAGCGGGACGGGCTCCTCACTCCCTGCTCTCTTGAGGCTCCTCTCTACTCCTCTCAGGGGGGGATTTACCCACCGAATCACATCCACCCCAGCGGCTGCCCCTGCCGGCCCTCCAGCACCCCAGGACACTCTGTAGCTCCCTGCCTCCCTACAAGTGCTAAGATCCAGTCCCCCAGGGTGGTTGACGGCCCCTGTACAGGGCAGGCGGCAACTTCCCCAGATGCGAGCTTGATTTACTCCTCATTCCCTGCCGTCCCTGGAGCAGTGCACAGGGAGTGCTGCTGTGTGACATCTCTGTGCCCAAAGAGAGCAGCTGGAGGGCGTCTGAAACTTGTTCTCAGCGACACCCCTGGTCCTTCCCTGCTGTCTCCTGCAATAACATACCACAGGGGCTGTGAGCTGAATTCACACTCTGGGAAGGGAGGAGAAGGACGCTGAGACTTGTCCTGTCCTTTCTAGCTTGTGACATACCCATTTTCTGGGACACGGGAGGAGGGATGAGACCAGGCCTCTTTCTCACACTCTGTCTGATAATCTATCATGCTCCCTCTCCCCGCAACACCCCTCAGCCCACATCCACACTCCCTCCTCCTCGTTCCTGTCCACCATCTCCACCATCTTGAATGTGAACAGAAACCCTGACCATCCTGACCTGGCAAAGGCCTCTTCCCTGGACCCCCGTGTGCAGCTGGGAAGCAGTGGCCCAACAGAGACGAGCCAGTCGGCACACTTGAGGCAACATCGTGTGCCAAAGCCAGTTCTGGGAGTCAAGGCCCGGGGCAGGCAACAGAAGACACAAAGGCGGGAGATCAATTCAGGACAGCGGTGTGTCAACATATTTGGGTCACGGGCCCCCGGGGGAGACTCTGGGAGAGCTTTACTCCATCTCTTCAGTGAAACTGCACAGCCCCATATGAAGATTTTGTAAGAACACGGTTTTGCAAGAACTGCCCAGAGCCCAGCTATGGTCTCTTTATGGACAGCTCCACAGACTCATGTTTCAGAACCCGGCTCGGGAGTTGTGGGCTGAGACGGGCAACATGGCTTGACCACTTGAGGAAGGGGTGCTACTTATTGCACAGATGTGAGGGTGCACAGGTGCTGAGGGGGAGCAGGCACCCCTGGGGTCAATCAGAAAAAGCTTTCTAGCAGAGGGGGATTTGGAGCAGGGTCTCCTTGGGGGAGGGGAATGTGTGGAGAGGAGACGGGCAGGTGGCCCTTCCAGACTCTTGGCCCCTTGGTGTCTGGAAAGACTCTGGGAATCCTTGTGGTGAGCAGACAACATGTGTCCTGGGCGCCGGTTCTGTGTCACTATAGCAAACCCTTCCATGCCTCGGTTTCCTCATCTCATACCATACCCTTGGGGAACAGGATGAGGAACAGGAAACACACACACAGGAAAGGACAGACAAGGGAAATATTTAAGGTCCTGCCCAGGAGACCAAACAAGGTAGACACCTTACTCCTGTGCCCTCCATGGGTCAGTGCCTCCAGCCGCTGTGTCCCCTGCGGAAGCCCTGCTTGGTGACTGCTGCCCTCCTTTCTGCCATCTCTGGGTAGGGTGGCTTGTGCCTGGCTAGCATCCGCATGGCACAGGACAACAGAAAGTGTCACGGGTTTGCTTAGACAACCCTACCACAGCATCCCCATCATAAAATCCTATCATTCCCAACTCTCCTTACCAGAGAAGCGGTATTTCTGCTTAATAGTGAACGGCGTGGAGCTAAGCCTACCGAGAGAAGCATGGACATCATCCTGGTCTTCTGGGGACTTCCACTCTATGGACAGGGAGCCAACTCCATGGATATAGTAAAGGGTCTCCAGAGGACTGGCCTTGAGCAGAGGGCATGGCTGCCTGGGATCCTCCCTGAAAGATGCCCGGGAAACTCTCAGCATATGACCCTCTGGTGTCTACGGGCTGAAATGCTGACTTGGAGAACTGGTGGGGAGGGCGGAGCCCATACAGACTCTCCATCTTCACCTCCTCCTGCAAGGAATTTCACTGAGAAGCCCCATGACATTTCCGTCTCTGGATCTTGCTCTGTGTGGGAGAGATACAGCACAAAAACATGCAAACCCAAGCCAATCCGGGTTTAGACAAATGCCAGAAACAGCAAAGTTATTTCCACCCTAGGGAGGGGAGAGAGTCTGGAGACTTCACATCCCAGGGGCTCCAAATCCTGGCCAGATAGGCGTTACTTAAAATGTTTCTGACTGGCTAGGGGCGCCTGGGTGGCGCAGTCGGTTAAGCGTCCGACTTCAGCCAGGTCACGATCTCGCGGTCCGTGAGTTCGAGCCCCGCGTCAGGCTCTGGGCTGATGGCTCGGAGCCTGGAGCCTGTTTCCGATTCTGTGTCTCCCTCTTTCTCTGCCCCTCCCCCGTTCATGCTCTGTCTCTCTCTGTCCCAAAAATAAATAAAAAACGTTGAAAAAAAAATTAAAAAAAAAATGTTTCTGACTGGCTAATGTGGAGCCCCAGAAGCAAGAGGCAAAGTTCTCTGTTGCTCCCAGTGGTGCTAGTGAACTGTGAGGCCCAAGAGTGGAGATGAATGGAGAAGCAGCAGACCTGGGTTTTAGCTGCTGTGGTCAGCGTCTGGAGAAACGCTATTTCAAAGAGACAATTATTGGGGCTCCTGGGTGGCTCAAGGTGTTGAGCGTCCGACTCTTGATTTCGGCGCAGGTCATGATCCCAGGGTTTGTGAGTTTGAGCCCCGCCATGGGCTCCCCACTGACAGTGCGGAGCCTGCTTGGGATTGTCTCTCTCTCCCTCTCTCTGCCCCTCCCCTGCTCGTTCTCTCTTTTTCTCAAAAATAAATAAACTTAAAAAATAACAAAGTTCTAGGAGACAACTATTTATTATCAACTCTATTTCTAGGCATCTTTGAAAAACAGAGATACAAGCTTTGGAGGAGCTTATGGCTGGGTACCCAAGATGTAATGAAATCGTGCCTCTCAGATCCTAGCTGCCCAAGCCTGCAGGGGCATCTCAGTTCCTGCCCACTGGCCAAGCTCTCCCTCAGCTGAAACCACACTTGTCTGACCTTCTCCTTCCTCTACGGTTTCCCTCTGTCTGCCTTGCTGCTGCCATTTCCCCCCCTTCCCTCCTGACATTTCTTTATTTTCAGGGAGAAAATAAACAAAATCGGGGTCTGGGTCTGCACGTTTTGCTCTCCAGGTTCTTCCAGGGTCTGCTTCCTCTCCCAGGGCATTACTTCTTCATGTCCGCTCAAAGCACAAGCTGACTTCTGAACTGAAGTGATTCTTCTGGGACTGGTTTTCAATGCCTCCATTTTGCAGATGAGAAAACCAAGGCTCAGAAAGGCGGAGGGCTGCCCCTAGGTTCTAGAGTCAGTCGGTCACAGGGCTGCAAAGAGGATGTAGATCCTCTGACTCCACTTCCAATGTTCTTCCCATTTCTGTTGGTTTCCAAGCACCTTAGTCCACAGGAAAGCTAAGCCTGACAAGAGGGGTGACAAGCCAAGGTCACACAGTTACTTTCTGGCAGGGGGACTCGACCTTTACAACCTACCATGCTTTTCTCAGTTTATCACAAATCTTCCTTTATAAAAGTACTGCTAAATAGAAACAAATACACTGACTTTGGATATCTGACACGCTATGGAGAGTGTCTCTAGCTCATAAAATTATAATTCATGTCATGAATGTAATGCATCCAGAATGATGGCACTAGTCCTATTAAACATTCACTGTTTAATTAGCAGTGATTTCATTTGCTTTTTCTTTAAAGTTTAAAAGTTTTTTTTTTTTTTTTTAAGTAGGCTTCACACCTAGTGCAGAGTCTAATGAGGGCCCCGAACTCAAGACCCTGAGACTGAATCAGAAGCTCAACTGACTGAACCACCCAGGCACCCCAAGGTTTAAAAGGTTTTTAAAGAAGAGTTTGAGGGACACCTGGGTGGCTCAGTCGGTTAAGCATCTGACTTTGGCTCAGGTCATGATCTCCTGGTTCATGGGTTTGAGCCCCGTAGCTCAGAGTCTGGAGCCTGCTTTGCATTCTGTGTCTCCCTCTCTCTCTGTCCCTACCCAACTTGCACATGTGCGCGTGTGCTCTCTCTCTCTTTCTCTCTCTCTCTCAGAAATAAATAAAACATTAAAAAAAATAAAGAAGAGTTTGAAAGGCCCATGATTTTTGACGTGGGAAAAAAAAAAGCTGGCCTGAAAATTTTGAACAATTATCCTTTTTTCTTAATAAAAATTCCTGTGGCTAGCATGTTATCCAGAATCAAGCCCTTTGGCTATTCCTCCCAACTGAGGCATCCCTGAGCCACAGGTCTGAAGGCATCTTAAAGAGCTTTGTTGCTACAACAAGGAGTGGGAATCTCTTGAAATGAGAGGAGATTTGTTTGGTCTTCTACGATTCCATTTGTTTTCATGCTTTTCTCTCTCTCCTTAAAAAAATTTTTTTAAACACTTATTCGTTTTTTTGAGAGACAGAGAGCATGAATGGGGGAGGGGCAGAGAGAGAGGGAGACACAGAATCCAAAGCAGGCTCCAAGCTCTGAACTGATAGCACAGAGCCCGATGTGGGGCGCGAACCCACGGACTGTGAGATCATGACCTGAGCTGAAGTCAGATGCTTAACCAACTGAGCCACCAAGGCACTCCTGTCTCTCTCCTTTTTTGGGGGGGCATGTTTCTTCACCTGCCTCCTCTTACCATTATCCCCAGGCAGCCCAACACAGGAAGCCTTGAAAGAAATAAAAGAGGTCACATGGGGGGCAGATTTAAATGATGGGAAAGGGTGGGGGGGCTGCTGAGGGTGGAAGGAAAGGTGTGGGCTGAAAACTTGGCACAGAGGCACTGCTGAAGAAATGGCAAGTGCCCGGGTAGAGGCACTGAGGGTGACTGATAGCTGTGAATGATAGCAGTGTAATACAGAATTAGCCGGAAGACACCCCAAGAGTGAGGGGTAGGGGAAGAAAGAGGCAGCATTAAATCTGGGGAACCCTGGAGGCATCTTTGATCTGTGAGGAAGGCTTGAGTGGTATAATTATGACACCCCCATTTTTCTGAAATCACTACCAAGATGGGATGAATATCTGTGATGGCTGTCTTGTCTTTCCATGTTGGGGTGGCTTTATGGTCAATGGGCAAGGGTTAGAATATTGGTGCCAGTGTGAGAGGAAAACTTGGTCTGGGAAACAGACTGGAATGAGGAAGGGATGAGGCTGGGAAGGGCAAGAACTTTCCACAAAGACCCGTTTTCAGCTCTCTCTGTGTGAGTGAAGGCGTGTTGCAGGTGAGAACATGGAGGCAGAAATGTCGGAGTGATATCGTTAACTAGACCACATGGAAGCACTCAGGTCCCTGCCCCAGTGGGTTGTAGGAGCCATGACAGACCGAGTTCATTCAGCTGTGGACCGACCCCATGGAGAACAGAGCAGGGATGTGTAGCTTCCCACTGCCGCAGATCTACTGGAATTAGAAAATTCCCAGGGTGCCTGGGTGGCTCAGTCGGCTGAGCGTCCAACTTTGGCTCAGGTTATGATCTCACGGTTCATGACTTTGAGTCCCGCATCCGGCTCTGTGCTGACAGCTCAGAGCCTGGAGCCTGCTTCTGTGTCTCCCTCTCTCTCTGCCCCTCCTCTGCTTGCACGCTCTCTCTAAAAAATAAATAAACATTAAAAAATTTTTAAAAAAGAAAAGAAAATTCCTACTTAGGAAATTAGAACTCCATGTGACATCTGTGGCTGCAGCAGTGAGAAAGGAAGTGACTTGTTGAGTGTCTGCTGTGTGTCAGGCACGGTGTTGGAGGCTTCATTGCTTGATTGCTGGATTGCTTCGTTGGTTCAACCAACATGTGTCGAGGCCCTGCTGTGTCCTGGGCAGTGTTCCTGCCCTTGTCCCTCTTCTGTTTCTGGGGTCTGTGCTGTTTCTGAGAGGTGGGCACACCCCGATCTCCTGATACGCCGGTTACATAGTATGTTCCAGAGACTCCACATTCCAAATGGAGTCCACACAGCAGAGTGTTGTGAGTGCCTGGATGGTCACCAGCCCTGCTTCTCAATTACAACCAGTTTGGCCAGGACACCTTAAAATCAATAGCTGTAGGGTTCTCAGTGAAAAAAAAAAAAGGAGTCAAAAAACAAAAAACAAGACACATCAGGTAAGAAAGGTGGGCTCCTGGGCTGCAATGGACGACCCTGGGACTAGAGACTGAGTGAGGAGTGTTAAGATAATCATTGACAATGAAGTGCCCCAGGGGACATACTGAGCAGGTGGCTCCTGTTGGGAGCCTGGAAGTCTCCTGTCCCACCTTCCCTTGGCCCCGGGAGCCACCAGAGAGCTCTCTGGAGCAGCGTCTAGGCACTCTGATGGAGTGTGCCTGGCTTAGCAGCCAGTAAGGGGACCAGGATGAGGCATCCGCTCCTCTTAGAGGTCTCGGCTGCAGGCTGGCCTGTAGATGGCTTGTTTCCGGCCTGTGGGGTTCCTGAACTTTTCGATGTTATTGGTCTCTGTACGGCTGTTAGCCCCTAGAGCACCCTGAACTCAGCAGCAGGGGCTGGAAGAGGAGGGTTTGATGTTTGTTTGTTTTGTTTTTGTTTTTGAAATCCAAACACTTGGTTTCAGCAGCTTGGTTCAGGGATGCTTTGAGTCCTTGGAAGGGGAGACTAACCTGTCTGGCCTCTGGAAGGAAGCCCCTCCCTGATGGAGTCAGAAACCTGAGACAAGGTCCAGGTGGGATCTTTAGGGAACAGGTGCATGGGAGGCAGTGAAGGCTCAAACACTGCTAGCATCACATTCCCATGTCAGGGAAGACTGGCAGTTCCATATCCCAAACCCTAAAATGATTTTTGGGTCCTAGGCTTGTTCTCTGAGTGAGGGGTTGGGGGTATGGGGTAAAGATGAATGTGAGCCTGGCTCTGCCCTGCAGGAGTCCAGGGACATGGCTCATTACAACACAAGAGGACCGCAATAGGCTGTGAGGGAGGTACACAGGCTGCCAAGGGAGTATGGGGCTGGGGGATTCATTTCTACCAGGAGAATCTGACGTCAGCATCCATATGTATGTCTCGCTGGCTGAACAGTTCACATAACACTGGGGTTTGCTTTTCTTCTCCACTGGCCAGCCTAGATGCTTTTGAAACCTGATGAGGAAAAGCATTTAGGGGTCTGGGCTTGCCAGCAGCTTGTTGAAAGAAGGATTTTGTCCTATAGGATCCCTGTTCTGTTATCAGAGACTCATGACACCAACAGGTTAATATCCTTATGGGACAGTGGGGATCCAGGGTAAATGTTCCCATTTTATTTTTTTAATGTTTATTTATTTATTTATTTATTTAGAGAGAGAGAGAGAGAGAGCACTCATGTGTGTACAAGCAGGGGAAGGGGAGAGAGAGAGAGAGAAAGAGAGAGAGAGAGAGAGAGAGAGGGAGAGAGAGAATCCCAAGCAGGTATGACTCACTGACAGTGTGGAGCCCATCACGGAGTTCAAACTCATGAACCATGAGATCATGACCTGAGCCAAAATCAGGAGTCAGATGCTTAACTGACAAGCCACCTAAGTGCCCCAATGTTCCCGTTTTATAGGTGAAGAAATTGAGGACCACAGTGGAGGTCAGCAGCAAAATCACAGCCAGAACTAGTCTGAAGTCCCATTTCATTCCCTTAAAAAATGCAGAACATGTTGTCTGGATGAGCATGTTGAGGTAAAGTTTAAAAATATGGAAATAAAATGTTACATAATATTTAAGCACATGGAGATTATGTAAAAGGTAAAGATATGGAAATAAAATGTTATATAACATCTAAGTTGCATTAATTCTACCCTCCCCATCTCAAGAGAAGAGGATGACTCTCCTTCGACTTGCCTTTCAGAAACTGGCAAAATGAGTCTAGAAAGGGAAGGGGCCCAGTGGAGAGAATCGGAAGGGAGATTCGGTGTGAAAGCAGAACCAAAGAGAGGTGAATCATGCAGATTGTGTGCCCGGCACCAGCCTGGGGCATAGCAGATGCTCCATAAATGTTCATCCCTTTCCTTCACAGACGGACCAAGCTGCTCCTGAAGCTGGCGTGGCCTGGGCACGGTCATGGTGGAGTAATGGCCAACTAGGGCGTTGCTCAGATACCCATAGATAATGACACATTTGACTTTGGATTGGGGCTCTCTCCAAAGCTTTTAGCTTTATGATTTATTTGCATGATTATGATTATATAAGCCAGATTGGGGGAAAGAAAATCAAGGAGACACATGGGTTTGCTTCCTTCAGCTTTCTCGTACTGCACGTCAAGTATCATGAAGAGCTGGTTCCCTGTTCCTCACTCTCATTTCCCACTGTGGCCATGTAGTGAAGACACAGGATTAGAGATTTGGGTGGAGGGGATGTGAGAAGGGAAATAACATTTCTGGAGTTTCTGCTATTAACTAGGAACTGTGTTTAGCACATGTGTATGTGACCTGTTCTGTTTTTACAACGGACAAATAGTTCTCTTTATAAATGAGGAAACTGAGGCTTGAGGATTATGAATCATCCAGCGTTACTTAACTAAAATACAATGAAACTGTGACTTAAACTCAAAACTTATGTTGGGACCTGGGAAATCCTAGTTCTGTGACTCATGGGGCTTATGTGGAATGCATCGTCTTAGCACAAGATAAGAGGAGATACCTTTGCTTCATACAAAACAATAGTGAATACCTAACCTTTGTGTCCTGTCATAATCTTCAAAACACTTGGGGTGAATTCTCCATTTTCTAGCTAAGAGTACAGAGCCTCAACATTTAATTCAAAGTCACAGAGCCAGGAAATCACAAACTGGGACTCAAACCCAGATGGACGTTCGATTCCAGTACTCACAGTGCCCGGCCACACACGCCAAGGAAGGCCTATGATTGAGTTTTGGAGTGGATGCTCTGTGCATTTGGTGGCTCGATGGGTTTTCTGATATTCATCCGTCCCTGGTGCTCATTGTGGAGTTGGACTTCCTGACCGGTTAGCAGAATCACCTGACGATATGTGATCACTGACTGGTTAAATCAAAATACACTTGGACCTTGGAGTTATGCAAGGCTTTTGATTGCAACCTTTTGTTGGGTGCCCAGAGTCAGACCCAGGAAAAGAGTCACTTTCCATAAACCCCTCAACTTCTGGGTTTTCATGTCTAAAGATGACAGAGTTGATGCCCATGAGGACTTCTGGTTACAGGAAAGAAAATTGTCCTCTCCTCAATGACTGGCTATTGTGCATTCCTGGTATGGCATGGGAAAGAGTCAAAACAACAACTCTTTTGACACACCCTTGGCTGACTTCTTTCTATGAGAGTATGTATACTTCTTCGTGTTACATTTGTACTCTACAAAAGCACTGGTTGAAACTCTTCCTGGAGCAGAGGGAAAAGCGAGGACTCGAAGGCTGCTATTGAGGGGCCCCTTCAGTCTCTAAATCTGTCACCTCTTTCATCAGCCTCACTGGGTGGCAAGCCTGCACAGGCCCAGTGGCATTTGCCCTCCCTTGGGTTGGTCCAGAGCAGGGAACAGCATTCTGCAGAAGGTCTCTTTTCAGATTGAGAAACCCACATCCTGATCTCCTCTTTTGATGATTTCACAAAAATCGAATTGCATGACAGATGCCCAGATAAACAGGAGAAGTTTGCAGTCGAAGCAAGTTTTGGGATGGAGCTGATTAGTAGATTTTTAATGGCTATTAGCTTGATAATCAGTAACCACGCGTAGCTTCCAGGCAGACCAAACCCGTGCATCAGTCTGCCCACGCCCATGCACATCAATACCTCATTGGCAGGTATAAAAGGGGGCCCTGACAGTCTCCCAGTAGCAGAGCGGAGTCTCTAGCCTTAACTCGTCTGGGAACCTTCACTTTCCCTCACTGGGCTAAGGCATCATGAGTTGTCAGATCTCGTGCAAATCTCGAAGAGGAGGAGGAGGTGGAGGAAGATTCCGGGGCTTCAGCAGTGGCTCAGCCGTGGTCTCCGGTGGGAGCCGGAGATCGGCCACTAGCTTCTCCTGCTTGAGCCGCCATGGCGGTGGCGGAGGGGGCTTCGGTGGAGGCGGCTTTGGCAGTCGGAGCCTTGTTGGTCTTGGAGGCACCAAGAGCATCTCCATTAGTGTGGCTGGAGGAGGTGGAAGCTTCGGCTCCGGTGGTGGATTTGGTGGCAGAGGAGGTGGCTTTGGAGGCGGCAGCGGCTTTGGTGGCGGCAGTGGCTTTGGTGGAGGCAGCGGCTTTGGAGGCGGCGGCTTTGGAGGCGGCGGTTTCGGTGGAGGCGGCTTCGGCGGCGGCCGCTTTGGAGGTGGCGGTGGCTTTGGAGGTTTTGGGGGTCCTGGTGGCATGGGGCCTGGAGGATTCCCTGGTGGAGGCATCCACGAAGTCTCTGTCAACCAGAGCCTCCTGCAGCCTCTCAACGTGAAAGTTGACCCAGAGATCCAGAATGTGAAGTCTCGGGAGCGGGAGCAGATCAAAACTCTCAACAACAAATTTGCCTCTTTCATTGACAAGGTGAGTCATGAGAAGCTGGCTCTCTCTTGATGCTCAGGATGCCCTACTTCCACTTCTACCTGACGAGCCAATGGCACAGATTCATTTCTTCCAGGAGCCATTGGTGTAGTCAAACTAGCCTGGTGTATTTCCCAAATGGGCGACGTGCTGGCTTCATGGGCCACATCTTCTGAGACAGTCTGCAGTTAGGAATTATTTACATCTTTGGCTTTATGGCTTCAGCCCAAATAAGTAATATTTATGGAAAATTCTGAAAATCGTGGAAACACTGATAGAGGCAAGTAAAATGGACTGAGAAGTTCAGGCCACGTGCCAGCCGATTTTGGAAGGAATTGGTAAGACGTCTTCTGAGATAGTCTTTCCTTCCCGGAAAGCTATTAGTCCATTATGTTCTGGGAAGCTGCACCCAAAACATCTGTTTGGGGATGAAAGAGATTCCTGCCTTTAAGAGAAGCATTCTCAGTTTTGTGACCCAGAAAGTCTTTATTGGTGTCACTTTTGAGCATTACAGGGTTTTGCCCTATTTCAAGGCAGATGAACTTGCCTAAGAAATTTATGAGGCTTGTAAAAATCAGAGCGAGGAGCCCTGCCCTCCGGTGCTCTCACACTCAGCACCTTTAGGATCAGTGCCAGGGGATGCCTATTTTTGGTTTGCCCAGGACCTTATGGGACTTTTGCCGGAAATTCAACTAGGATGGGAGAGGGAAATGGCCTGGAGTCTTGGGAGCAGCCACAAACAAAACAGTGGGCGGTGAAGTAGGAAAAAGAGTTCTCTGCATGGAAAGTGCCAGCTATAACATTAGGAGTCTGTAGAACCTTCCAAGTGTGGAGGCAGGGAGCTCAAGCCGGATCCAGCATCCGGCTAGTGAGCACAAAGCTGTGGAGACTTCTCTAAGTCCCGAAGCAGGATCAGAACGGACTCCGGCAAGTGTGGCCCGCTGGGGGGGAAGGGTGATCCAGAGCTCATGTGCTCTCCTTCTGGTCACCCTGTAGGTGCGGTTCCTGGAGCAGCAGAACCAGGTACTGCAGACCAAATGGGAGCTGCTACAGCAAATAGACGTCAGCACCCGCACCACCAACCTGGAGCCCATCTTTCAAATGTACATTGCCAAACTGAAGAAATATGTGGATACGCTGTCTGCAGAGAGAACATCACAAGATTCAGAGCTGAACAACATGCAGGATCTTGTTGAGGATTTTAAGAAGAAGTAGGTGGCAAACAGCGAATGGAGATCAATATCGATCATAGCTGTCCAGTCACCCCCCAGGAGGCCATGCCTCTCCCCACTGCATTTGTGGGGTCGATTCACGTGTCGATCATTTGTGAGGAAGACGTGTAGGGCTTTAGAGATCGTGGCTTTTCCCCCATGTTTGCAAGTTAATTTGTAGAAGAGCACCCTTATTTGGGACATCATAGTTACAATTTAGATCGTTAAAAGAGTGTTTAATATTCTCAGAGAATGGAGAATTCAGGGTGGGTCCAGTCGGAAAAAAGAAAGAAAAAAGTAAACAAGCTGGAACTAATCTAACAGCTGTGTCCCCGGGTCCCCACAGGTACGAGGATGAAATCAACAAGCGCACAGCTGCTGAGAATGATTTTGTGACACTTAAAAAGGTGAGCCAGAGCATGGCATGGCTGGGTGGGAATGAGGGGGCTTCGGAAGCCCGCTGGGTCCAAGCAGACAGGCTGGAGAACAAATGAGCTCCCGTGGAGACAAGACTCACCTGAGGTGCCTGGGGATGTGGGAGAACAGTTAGCAGGGACTGGGTAGAAGAGAGGGTCAGAGAGAGGGAGTGGGGCCTGCACACTGAGCAGTGCATGAGTCTCACCAGAGGCCCCTCACATTTTCTGCAGGACGTGGACAATGTCTACATGACCAAGGTGGAGCTGCAGGCCAAGACAGATGTGCTGAATCAGGAGCTTGAGTTCATGAAATTCCTTTTTGATGCGGTAAGGAGGCTGCTCCTGGAGACACCCTGGCTTCCCACCCTTCCCACCAAGGAAGCCCTTCCCAATTTGTGAAAAGGTGGGATGAGTGGGGTCTGTGGACTGGCTGACTTCAACCTGCCATCATTGCAAGCCACTAAGGAGGTTTCGGGGATGTAGGCCTCGGAAGAGAGGAGCTTTCTCCTCTGATGTCACAAGAAGTAAGGCTCAGGAAACAGAGAACAACTTCTCTCACTCCATTCCTCAAGTGTCCAGCTCCCCTTAGGAAGAGATCTATCCTGTCCCCATCCCTACGTCTAATGTAGTTCAGAGATCAAAATGCAGCAGACCTTCCCTCCCTGCCCAGGTGCACACATATCTTCTGAAACAGGAAGTAAAATTTAAGACATTTATCATCCACAGGCTTCCTTCTGGGGGCATCAAACTTATCAAAATTGCGTAAGTGATGAAAGCTATAAACTAGGAGGCTCACAAATGCCGACTCCCATAATTCTCTGGACACCCTCGGCAGAAGCCTGGGATTGGTGTTTATGTTTGCTTTAATCCCACCCAGTGTATCCCACCCAGCTTAGTCTGAGAACCCATATGTCCTCAACACCGGGGAGGGGAATATCTCCTCACTGACTTTGGCTATGGGCAGGGAAGCCATGGCCAGACCTCCCCGTGTGTTGCAGGAGCTGTCCCAGATGCAGCAGAGTATCACCGACACCAGCGTTGTCTTGTCCATGGACAACAACCGCAGCCTGGACCTGGACAGCATCATCTCCGAGGTCCGTGCCCAGTATGAGGAGATCGCCCAGAAGAGCAAGGCAGAGGCCGAGGCCCTGTACCACAGCAAGGCAAGTGCAAGGAGAGCACAGAGAGCCTCAGCTCTGTCTAACAAGCTGGGCTTCACCCCGGCCGGAACGTGTCCCATGAGATTACTGGTGCTTTTGTCTAATGGAAGTTGGGCATCATTCCCAAGCAAGTGTCCATAGTGCCTCAACTGCCCTCAACTGACAATGGCACCAAGTCCTTGAGGGGACGTGAGACGGTCCCCCACCTCCCACAAATGCAGCTTGGTTGACCCAGCCTGCATCAGACTTACCTTGGCTTGGGCCAAGCTTCCTCCACGCTGCCACTGCCTTCTTCCCGTACAGTACGAGGAGCTCCAGATTACTGCAGGGAAACACGGAGACAGCCTGAAGGAGGTCAAGATGGAGATCAGTGAGCTGAACCGCATGATCCAGAGGCTGCAAGGGGAGATCGCCCATGTGAAGAAGCAGGTGGGCGTGGCCCCCAAGGCTGTGCGGCTCTGGGGGTCAAGTGAGGCTCGGGTGGGTGGGAGGTTGTGTATGGGTGAGTATGTGCAACTGCGTGTGTGTGAGAGAGAGGAGAAACTGAGGAATTCGAATCTAGCATATGTCGATCCCAACCACCTTGAGTGTAACAAAATTTAAGGCTTATCACAATTTTTACGGTGGTATAAGAGACATTCCAAAGTGAGGATTAGTGCAGGGAAAGAATTGTGCTACCTTTTGGATTGCTTCCATGAGCGGAAGGGAGTGATAATAAATAAGGCAAGAAGTCATCTGGCTGGTGGCAGGGGGGTGGGGGTGGCAGACAGAGCCTGCCCTCCATGCTTGGCACTGTCCTGAAACACCAGTGGCGGTGCGGTGGTGGGGCAGCAGCCGCGGCAGGGAGCTGGCCGGGGGATGGACGGTGGCTTGGGAGAGATAATGTGGGGCAGAGAATGGACTCCAGAGGCAGCAGGGGTTCTGTGAAGTTGTCCACATGGGATGTTTTCATTTGCGACTATAGACCGGGACAGTGCCTCTGGCCCTGTGCTGTGAGGTAAGGGTCATTATGGGCAACGCATCAGGGTCCAGTCAGAGGCAGCTGGAAGGCGATGCCCCAGAGATGGCAGCAAGTCTCAGCATCCTTGTTTGTGACTTGCATCAACTCCAGGGGGACCCAACACTTCCGGGGCCAGTGAGTCTGGCTTCTCACACCCTAAACACATCTGCTCCCCTCCCCCTCTGCCAGGCAGACTCAGCTCTCCAGACTAACAGAAACCTTTTCTCCTTCTCTCCCAGTGTAAGAGTGTGCAAGAAGCCATTGCGGATGCGGAGCAGAAAGGAGAGCATGCCCTCAAAGATGCTCAGGGCAAGCTCTCTGACCTTGAGGACGCCCTGCAGCAGGCCAAGGAGGACCTGGCCCGGCTGCTGAAGGACTACCAGGAGCTGATGAACGTGAAGCTGGCCCTGGACGTGGAGATTGCCACCTACCGCAAGCTGCTGGAGGGCGAGGAGTGCAGGTGGGGACACTTGGGAAGCAGGAGGGTCACGTGGTCCACCCTGCCCTCTCTCCTAGAACCGGGGCTGGAGGCAAAGGCAGGGAAAGCAGGGGTGGAGCAGGACCTCTGACAGGTGAGAGCTGATGTCACCACATTCCCCAAGCAGCCATTCAGGACCCAAAGCATTAACGTACAGTTGTAGATTTATCAATATGGCATGACTAACAAGTCAGATTAAATTACACCCAGTTAAGTGAAATTAAATCAAAGTAGATTAAGCAGTACATTAATCTTGGTCTTTTCTGAAAGAGAAACTAAAATGCTGTGAAATCACGTTGGTCCTAGAGAGTACGAGACATTGGTTTATGGGTCTGCTGGGTGGATGGCCTTGTCTGCCTCCACCTTGCGACCCAGAACAGGGGGATCACGTGTTGGACCATGCTGACTGGCTGACAGCTCCCCTGCAGCAGGTGCCAGACCCGGTTCTTTGCAGATTTCTGGAGTGACAGACTGAACCCTTTGCTAACCCGCCAAGGGGAACTTTTCTTCCTCTGTTTGACGACGCTGTCTGAGCCCTCTGTCAGTGTCACCAGCATCCCCAGTGGCTTTATTTGGCTGAAGCAGCTGGAAGGGGACAAGCTACCCCAGGCCAGCAGCAAGCCAGTATGATGGGGAAGGAGCCGCTTTGCTCAGGGTGTTGCTCTGGACTCGTCTTTCAGGCCATGCCCTGCAAGAAGAAGTGGGACAGATTTCAGACGAAGCAGAGGAGGGCGGGGCAGGAGGGGAGAATAGGGAGGCTGTACAGGGTTACAGTTCTTTCCCAGTTGAATGTTCACAGTGCAGCCTTGTTTCAAAATTTCTAGCGTGGTTGGGATTCGGAATAGCGGACTCCCTCAGATGGATTTAAATACAAACACGGGTTGCAAATCAGAAGGGAATTTGCTTTCTTTAAAAAAATTCCTTTTTAATATTTGTTTATTTTTGAGACACACACACACACACACACACACACACACAGAGCGTGAGTGAGGGAGAGGCAGAGAGAGACGGAGACACAGAATCAGAAGCGGGCTCCAGTCTCCGAGCTGTTAGCACAGAGCCCGACACGGGGCTCGAACTCACGAACCATGAGATCATGACCTGAGCCGAAGTCGGACGCTTCATGGACTGAGCCACCCAGAACCCAAGGGCTCTGCCATAAGCTATTTTCTCTCTTTCCGACAGGATGTCTGGAGACCTCAGTAGCAACGTGACTGTGTGTAAGTAGTGGGGGTGTTCCTGCCCTGTGGGTGGTGTGTCGGGAGGATGCCGAGGCATTCAGACTCTCCACGGGGATGCCATCTCTCCCCACAGCTGTGACAAGCAGCACCGTGTCTTCGAGCATGACATCTAAGGCCGGCTTTGGCTCTGGAGGCAGAGGATCCGGTTCTAGAGGAGGAGGATACAGCTCTGGAAGTGGCAGTTACAGCTCTGGAGGCAGAGGATCAAGCTCCCGAGGGGGCAGTGGAGGGGGCTATGGCTCTGGAGGGGGCTCCAGAGGCGGATCCAGCTCTGGAGGGGGCTATGGCTCTGGAGGGGGCTCCAGAGGCGGATCTAGCTCTGGAGGGGGCTATGGCTCTGGAGGCGGCTCCAGAGGGGGCTCCGGCTCTGAAAAGGGTGGTTCTGGCTCAGGTGAAGGTTACAGTTCCAGCGTGACCTTCTCTTTTAGATAAAGATGGAGTCCTACTGTCGATTCTGCCGCTTTAGAATGTAGAAGCCTGTCTCTGTACATCCCATTGGCAGCAAATCAAACCTTGTCCTCCACCCCTGATGACATTTTGGAGGAAAGGGTTGCTCACATAGGTTTTTGAAATATCTTCTCTCCGAACCAGTTGATTGGAGCCAGTGACACCCTCTGCCCCCTGCCCCCCCCCCCCCCCGGAAGAAGCTGCATCGCCCAGGCTTGTACTTCCAGCCATGCCCCCCTGCCTGGCCCCTCCTTGCATTGCCCCTCTGGTGGTCCTCCTCCTGAGGACTACTCTGTTGAGGGCTCCATCTCAAAGCCTGCGTCTTTCTCGTGGGCCTGCCCCCCAGGGAAACATGTTTCTGTGTATATAGCCCGCCTTGTTGGCTTTGCATCTAAAGTGCTGTGGTCTTGGTGTCTGCACAATAAACTTCGTCTGCAATTTATAACATGTGATGTGCATTTAATGTCAAGCCTTGGCAGAAATGGGCAGTCAGGAGCTGTAATTACTCATTGCTGTCTAATTTAAGACACCAGAAAAGGGAGAGATTGGGAAATATATAAAAGCGAAGCTTCCTGGGGCAGGGACATATGGCCCTGAGGCAGTGTGGCTGGGAGAAGCCAAGGGCAGTGTATTTTCTTTTTTTTCTGGAAGTCTTGAAGAACAGAGACTGGAGGGGCTAGCCCTGGAGTCAGGGTGTGGATGTGATGTTCTTAGAAAAGTATTTGTGAGATCTGGGGACTGGGATATTGCCAGGAGGGTGACAGGGGGATTTGTGGAAAATTCTCTTCCCCAGCAAAAGCCACTCTTCTTAAAAGCATTTTCCCACAGATGCCACCCCACCCTCCACCTTCTGACAAGAGTTCTGAGCTGATGTCCCTGCTCCTCAGGACAAATCAGCTGGCCCCCCTGAGTTCCAGCCAGGCTGTCTGCAGCTCTAAGCTTCCAAGGCAGAATTAGTATTTTCTTAGCTCAACCTAGGTCACTGGGTGCTCTATGTACCCAGTACCCAAACCTAAGTACCCAGTGGGAGTTCTCAACAAAGGCTGAAGGAGAGGACCTGGGGAAGTCTCTGGAGGACTATAAAGTGATCTCCAAAACAAAAAACTGCTTTTTTTCACAGAACATTTCTCCACTACCACCAGAGAAGTTCTCCAACGCATTCAGCAGATAATGGGCCCTTTTGTCCCCCCTTCCCCCCTGCCCCCAACCATGCAATAGCCCTCTGGGAGCCCCTCCCTCTGGACACCCCAATCAGGGCAGCCTTCTCCTGTGGTCATGGAGACGATTTCAGCCTCTTCCCCACAAAGGCCTTGTCATCTGACTGCAGCTTCCTGGTAACTCAGGAAGGGCTGGGCTCTTGGGGTTGGTAATAGACTAGTCAAAGTTGCCAAATGGGAGTTGGTGTCTTTGATTGGGTCAGGTCGAGATATATGTGTGGGTATTCAGATGTAGCCGATGTGTCTTAAAATAACTCAAATAAAAAAAAAATCCTGGGGGAATTCTTTTCTCATTTTACTTTAGTTCCAAAACCTTGGTGAGGCCTTGGTTGAGTCTGTGAGACTCTTCCACATCCCTAGAGGCTGTCGAGATGGCTTTGAACAATGTAGGGGAGGCATTAATAGAGAATAGATGTTTTTTACTGATCCCAGACCAGCTGGCCCCAGGTTTGAGGGTACGAGACAGGAAGAGGTCTGAAGGCTGAAGGGGGCAAGGTGATAATACACGAGGATGGCCAGTCAGGGCTGATGTGCTGCTCAGAGATGGACCCTGAGAGCTCCCGGAGCTTGGTTAGGTGGGAGAGGTCTGTGGAGGTGAGGGTGCCTACTAGGAAGGAGAAATGTGGGGGCCTGGCTGTTTTAGGGTATATTTACTATGCAGGCATGAACAAGGCCCTAAACAGGGTCTAGTGTCCCACACATTTAGGGCTGTGATTCTGAATCCTCAGTTTAGGGAAGGAAACAGATAAAGTCCAGGGTGGGCATAGAAACTTGGCCTCTGCTTCCCAGTTCATGTATTGTTTCAAGGCTTTGGGAATGGTGAGCTGTTCTGATAACTTTCTGAGGGGAAAGAAGGTGAAGCAGGTAAGGTGACAGCTTTTATTCCCAGCTACCTTAATTGCTCAGATTATCGGTGCTGTGAGTTTCCAGCCCCTTCTATGGTTCACTCTCCTTGCTTCTACTCTACCTGAGATGTAGCCCTTCTTTTCAGATCCATGCAAACACAGGTTACGTTCATGTTGGACTCCAATAGCAAAATGAGCTGTGTAGATGAGCTCAGGGGGACACAGGCCTGAAGTCTGAGCGAAGTCTGGCTCTAAGCAGGTAATGGAATGAGTGACCAGCTTTGGGGGACAGATTCTCCTTTCCTCCTAAGTGTCACAGGAGGAGAGAATCTAGGAGAGTTTAGTATCTAGGAGAGTCTAGAATCTGGGTCACACCCCTCCTACCAGGGCCTCTGCCCGTCTTCCACCGGGTCTGGTAGCTGACTTACCAGGTCCTGGGCTACAAAAGGGAGATGGGCACAGGCAGAAGGGTTTTACAACCTCTATTTCCATAGGGAACTGGGCTAAATATTTACATCCTGATGATGTGGCAGACAATTTAGGACACCTTCCCGCCTGTGGTTCCCTCCTTTTCTCTACCTGTGAGTCCTCGTATGAATTCAGATGAACTTCTTTCCTCCTTTTACCCCTTTACCACACTCCTTCTTCCCTGTCCATTCAAATGACAGTGCTTGGACAGCTCAACACCTCCAGAAAACCCACTTAAGCGGGACATTCATGCTCCTACTTGCTGTGAGGAGGGGAGGGCCTTTGACTAGAAGTTGGGAGACTTTAATGCTGAACTTCACCTTGGGGGGAATTGCTATGCTGTATCAGACTGGTCATTTCTCCTTCCAAGGAGATAGAATGAGATGATCTCTGCATATCTCTCCAGCTCAGTATAAAAGAGCCCCATCTGTGCTGTTGAGTTGGCCTCCCACTAGGCTGGGAGGAAATAAGACTGGAGCTTGGAAGGCAAAGGGCTATTATACTCCCAGGTCCCAGAGGCAGGGTCACTGCAGACCACATAGGGTCACAGGGGAAGTCACCAATGTCAGTCAGGAAGCAGAAAGGAGGGCAAAATCAAGGCCATGGGATCGCAGTTTCCATGGGCAAGGCAAGGCAGGGCAGGGCAGATGAAACCGTTTAGGACTGGCTAATTCGAATGACTCTGTGGGCTTTGGGGCATAGTGGTGGTCTCTAGCTCCCTGGTATCTGGCCCTGGGATGATTTAGGGCAAAGGAAATGTTGGCTCTGGGGTGGGAGAGACTGATAAGGATGTAGTAGAGGCTAAGGACTCAGGATTGGTTGGTTTGCATATGAAAGACTTGTTCTGGGCCAAGCCCAGGAAAACAGGCTCTCCTCAGCCTGAAGATGTTGAAACATAATACAACACAGAAAATAAAACACATGATTAATACATCTTCTTCAATTTTCCTCAGCAACGATTTGTAGTTTTCAGGGTATGGGTCTTATACATATTGTGTTACATTTATCCCCAAGTATTTCATGTTTTTATGCTGTTGCAGATGATATTTAAACTTTTAAATTTATTATTTGTTGCTAGTATACAGAAATACAATAAAAAATATATTGACCCTGACTTTGCTAAATTCATATATTAGTTTTAGTGGTTTTTTCGTAGATTCCTTAAGATTTTACATGTACACAGTTACGTTGTCTATGAATAAAGATTTTGTCTCCTCTTTTTCAGACTGTTTGGTATTATTTCTTTTTCTTGCTTCATTGAGATGGCTGGAACCTTTGGTACAACAGTATAATGTTGAATAGAGTAGCAAAGTGGACATTTTTACCTTGTTCCCGATCTTATAGGGAAGCATTTGTGTGTTCACCATTATCTATAATATTAAATGTGGGTTTTTTTTTTTTAAATATTGAATGAGAGTTGAATTTTGTCTAGTGCTTTTTTGAAATTTTTCAAATGATCATATAATTTTTCTTCCTTTTTATTCATACAGTGAATTATACTGCTTGATTTTCAGATTTTTCTTTTTTAATTTTTTAGAGGTTTTTTAAAATGTTTATTTATTTTTGAGAGTGTGAGCAGGGGAGGAACAGAGAGAGGGAGACAGAACCTGAAGCAGGCTCCAGGCTCTGAGCTGTCAGCACAGAGCCCGACGCAGGGCTGGAACCCACAGACCATGAGATCAGACCTGAGCTGAAGTTGGATGCTTAATCGACTGAGCCATCCAGGTGCCTGATTTTCAGATGTTAAACCAATCTTGTGTTCCTGGAATTAACTCCCCTTGGTTATGCTATGTTAGCCTTTTTTATATACTACTGGATTCGGTTTGCCGGATTGCTGAGTATTTTTGCATCCGTGTCGCAGGAGGGGTGTCTAATTTTCATAGTATGCTCTAAGGGTTAGTAGTGACCCTGTGACAGGAGAGAGTGAAAGCGTGTAAAGAGGGTTAACTTTTACTCTGTACTTTATACTTTGTCCCATTGTTTGAGTTTTTGCTCAAAGCATACATTTCTTTCATAATTAAAAAAAAGCCAAGAAGATCTACTTTTTCTCCAAATATCCATCGCAGTAGAGCATGAGGAACATGCAGGATTCTGTGCAGGGTCTGAAGGGAGACGAAGCCAGTAGCCGCAGGGAAAGGGCTGGACCAGGGATGGGATTTCAGCCTGGGAGGTCCAGAGGAGGGCGCTTTAAGGTGCATGGGGAGAGGCTGGGAGAAGAAGAGAGTTTGGGTACCCACTGCAGTTGGCTCTTTCTTTGACTATTTTGACTAGAAACTTCCTGAGGGCTGGGAGGGCACTTTCTCCAGCTCATGACCTTCCACAGAGATCTATCCAGGGTCAAATGGACCTGGAGTGCTCAAGAACTTCCTTTAGAATCCCAGCCTTGTCTGTGAAGGAAGAGGACAAAACAGAAGGCGTTGCACAATCATGTTCTGCCTCTGCCTGGGAAACCCGGTCCCTCCACTGCAGACCCCCTCGTTTCCAGTTCTCACGTCCAGTGGGCCTGGGCTGGGCTGGTGGTCAAAATGCACCACCTCCCAGCAGGGCTCCCAATCCTCGCCTCCTCGCGTTTTATGGGTTTAATATCTGAATCAGTTTGACATGTACATATTTAGTTCTGGAATCAGTCAGCCTTGGTCAAATCCTGCCTTTGCCTCTTAAATAGTTGTATTATTTGGCAAACCCCTTAATCTTTTGAACCTTAGTTTCTATTTGTAAAAATTGAAGATAATGGTACTATCTACCATAGAGCTCTGCTGTGAAGCTTAAATGAAATTATCTTTGTAAAGCGCTTACCACCCTCTGGAGCACAATAATCAGGCAGTAAGTGTTGGGGTGCTGCTATTATTGCTGCTGGAGAAACATGTGGGCGTAACATTTATCTTAACAATTTTTTTAATGTTTATTCATTTTTGAGAAACAGAGAGAGAGTGCGAGCAGGGGAGGAGCAGAGAGAGGGAGACAGAATCTGAAGCAGGCTCCAGGCTCTGAGCTGCCAGCACAGAGCCCAACGTGAGGCTCGAACACATGAGCCATGAGATCATGACCTGACAACCAACTGAGCCACCCTGGTGCCCCATCCATTCTCTTGAATGGGTTATGTAACACCTTAGTTAAGTAGCAAGGACAGATGTTATTATCACCCCATTTGGGCAGGTGACAAAACAGAAGCCGAAAAGCCCACAGACAGGACGCTGGGAAGTAATGGGAGTGGAATAAAGAACCGGAGGTATAGATCTTACATCCCACATCACTTCCATCATACCTCACTCTGTTTTCCTCCTTTGCCTGGATCTCCTCCCGGTGATCAGATTAGGGTTGTTTGTACAATGGGTGGGGCCTGGCCGAGCAAGGAGGGTACAGGGTTAGAGGGTGGGGGAGACATCTCAGCTTCTCAGTCTGGGTCTGGAGAGGAAGCCAACTGGGAGAGATCACTGAGCCCTGCCTGTGCATGTGTGAATGCTCACGTGTGCTAGGTGCCTGCTGTCACACCTGCAGATTCAGGGGGGAGAGGGGAATTAAGGGCCTGAGATGGGGCCGCTGGTCAGTGTGGTAACCTGCATTTTCCTGGCCTGGGTGACAGGTAGTAAGAGGAGCCTGAGTCCACATATGCCCTTGGGTGGCTGCCCTCATAATTACGGGGTGACCAAAAGAAGAGACCAGTGTCCTTGGCCTGCCTGAGCATTTGCTAAAGGAAGGGCTGTTTCATTTCCCGGCAGAGGGGTTTGGAACATCACGGCGCTTGATACTTTGTATTAGAAAAATAACACCTGCTCATTATTTCAAACTTAGAAATGTAAAAGGTGAAAGAAATTTTAAACCAGCCATTACATGAAATAACTATTGTTGAGACTTTGAAATATAGGTATAATATTTTGAACATATTTTTCTAAAGTATTTAGCTTTAGGGGTGCCTGGGTGGCTCAATTGGTTAAGCGTCTGTCTGACTTTGGCTCAGGTCATGATCTCACGGTTCATGGGTTCGAGTCCCGTGTCAGGCTCTGTGCTGATGGCTCGGAGCCTGGGGCCTGCTTTGGATTCTGTGTATCTCTGTCTGTCTCTCCTCTACTCACACACTCTCTCTCAAAAATAAATGAAGGAACATTAAAAAAATAATAAATGTATTTAGCTTTAGTTAGTTAAAAAAAAAAAAAAATATATATATATATATATAGCTGCTCTCAGACTCTATCTCCAATCTTATTCCAGGTCTAATTCCAAGATTATTCAATCTTGATTGCCCCTTTTCTCAGTTAACAATAAAACAGAAAAAAAATATTCTTTTGCATAAAACTTGTAACCATCATTTAAATTATCTAAATAATATTCCATTTATGGATGCAGTTTATTTAACTACTTTCTATTCTGTTTTGGACACATCTGTTTTGGGAACACACACACACACACACACACACACACACATCTGGCCGGGTGGGTGGAGAAGCAGAAGTTATTCCCACCAATTATCGAAAACTCCATTGAATAGGTCTCTCTGAATCACCATTCTTTCCAGATCAGTTTCTAATTCAGTGTCACTGTCTAAAGCCTCTAGAAGATGTACCTTGAGCTTCAATACCACTCTTCTAAAAACTAAAAAGGTTGAAACACAATGGTCTAAGAAAACACCTTATCTGAGAGCTTTTTGGATGTAATCATACACTCCTTGTATTGCATAGGTCAACAGATAGCTGATACATAAATAATAAGAAACCCCTGCTCACTAAGCGATAATTATCTGACATACTGTCCCCAAGTAGAGGGTATCGGTTTTTTTCTTGTCACTTTCACCTTCAGGGGAACCAAATCTAAGAACTTTTCCTTGGCCAGCTGGCAACTCGAAGAGATATATGAGGGGATCCCTCTGCACCCTAGTGGAGAAACATTGAGGCAGCCTCTTCCCACCTCTTCAGCGCCACTCACGTCCCTTGCGTCACCATGAGCTGGCAGGTCTATGCCTTGAAGTGTCAGAGCAGGAGCTTTGGCAGAGGCTTGGCCATCCTGCCAGGATGGTGCTAGAGAGGGACAGAAAGCTCACTGTCCATCTGTAAGAGTGGCGGCTGTTGCCAAGGCCATGCCAGTCTGCAAGGTTACAGTAGCCGGAATCTCGTTAGCTTTGGTGGGAGCAAGAGCATCTCCATCAGTATAGCTGGAGGTCTGGGCCATGGCCGCAGTCTGGGGAGCTATGGGGATAGGCGTTATGGGGTGGGCAGCCTCGGTGTTGTTGGGTTTGGCTTTGGTGGTGGTTTTGAGGGGCTGAGGTTTGTATGTCCAACAGTCTGCCCTGGGAGCATCTAAGAAGTTGTAATGAATCACTGGATGTGCAGATTGCCCCTGAGGCCCAGGAGGTGAGCAGCTGGAGAGGGGGCAGATCAAGGAAGTCAATGACAAGTTCACTACCTTCATTGACAAGGTGAGTGCTCATGCCTGGGGGGTCAGACAACCAGCCCTTGATAGCTTCAGGGATCTGCACAAAGATCTTTCTCCTAGGACAGAAATGGGCTAGTGACTACCATATTGGACTGTGCTGGTCTAGATTATCTGAGGTCAGCTAGCCCAGTTTCTGTCTCTTTTAATTGGCCCTGGAGGAAGGTGTTTACTTAATTCTTCATGTTCTCCAAGCCTCCCTAAGAGGTTGGATCTGACCTTCAGCTACTTGTCACCACCCCACCAAACTAGGGCCTTATGGCGTTACCCTGAAATAAAGCAAATCTGTTCTGCATGGATACTGAATCAGAACAGGCTGACAGGTTCAGTTTTAAAGAAGTCAAAATAGTCAATGGATATCTTGTAAGTGGACACATTGACTTTGGCAAATGGTTTCTTCCCCATAAGTTGCCACGCGATTCTGGGTCTTGGAGTTTCTTTCTCTGCAGACTGGCATTTCCACTCTGAAAGCCAGTGAGTGGAGACCACAAAAAATCAGATGTTGTCCAGTTAATGGGCTCTTGGAAAAGGAGCATGGGGCCATTGCAAATGATTTGACCAGGTGTTTTTCAAATTCTGTTGGTCAGGCTGTAAGTGGTGAACTATATTCGTAGCCCAGAGGAATCCTGACCTTCAGATCTCATCTCGTCTTAGCACCAAAAGGAGGTCAGACTTCTTATACTAACTGCACCAAACAGTGCGCTCCTAGAGCAACCTTGGATTGAGGTTTATTGTGAATAGCCCTGGGAAAGATGAGGCAGGCAGGGAGGTTGCATCTTGGGTTTGTGCCAATGGGACGCTCAGGATTGTCTGGGAAGAATGCTGTGGTTCTGCCTGGCCCCACCCTTCTCTGGGTGCTCTTTCTTAGGGAGGAACAACTATGGATTAGCACTACTGCATAGACTGGGAGCTGGGAAAACATAAGAAGAAGCCAGTAAGAAGAAAAGTAGAACTGGTGAATGTGCCCAGAGCTCTGGATTTAAGGCTGCCTTACCAGCGTAGATGGTGCAGTAAGGAGCTATGTTCTATCCTGATGATTGTAGTTGGTAACACTGTGTCTGTCGTGTAATTGAAATTTGCTAAGAAGGTGAAACTTAAGTCTCTCTCTCTCTCATTCTCTCTCTCTCTCTCTCTCTCTCTCTCTCTCTCTCTCTCTCACACACACACACACACAAAGAAAACATGTGAGGTGAAGGATGTGTTCATTAACTCAAATGTGGGAAATCCTCTCACAATGTATACATAAATCAAATCATCATGTTGTACACTTTAAATATATTACCATTTATTATATCTCAATTATACCTCTGTGAAGTTGAAAAAAAAGGTGATAAGTTGTATGGGGCTCCTGCTTGATTAAAGCTCCGTCTTGGAAAACATTAAACTAAACTATGTTCTTCCTTCATTGCTTGATAAGGGCTGCTGGGGTGAGAGGTAGGGGCAGAAACTGAGGGATGAATAGGGGAGGAGGTTTGCTGCAGGGTGACAGTGTCTCGTGAGCTTTACCAAGAAGGTGCTCAAATTCAAGATACTGATTATCAATGAAATTTTTCTCTTTTGCTACTTATTGTGGCTGTCACTTGCAATGTCAAGAATACAGAGAGAATCATGGGAAAAAGGAAATATTTTGTCCACATCAAGTAACTCTGGCTATTTGGTAAAAGAATATTCCCGAAAGTGAGTTATTTTGCTGGCTCATTGATGAGTCTTTTCCTGACATCTCTTACAAATGATGCAGGCCAGTGGTTCTCAAACTTTGGTGCAAACAAGAATCAACTAGGGAACTTGGTAAACATCCAAAGGCTCAGTCCTTATCCTACATCAGGAAACCTGGGCCTCTATGTAAACATACCAGAAATCTCTACAAATAATGGGGTGAACTAATCTCTAGCATAGCATGTTGGGATTAACACCAAACTGGAGTCACTTGTCACTCTCACCAAGCCCAAGCCCACTGTGGCTGTCCTGTGGAGCTGAGCCCTTGGACTTACTGTTTTCAGGTGCGGTTCCTTGAGCAGTGAAACCAAGATTCTGGAGACCAGGTGGGTGCTGCTACAGCACCTCCAGCCTGGAGCCCAACTTTGAGGGCTAAGTCAAGGTGGACAAGTTCTCAGCAGAGAAGATGAGGCAGGAAGCAGAGCTGAAGGTCACCCAGGGTTCCATGGAAGAATATGAGAAGTGAGTGGTGGGGGGAAGGTGGGACACTTGGTGTTGGGCCAAAATGCGTGTGGATCCCAGGTCTGGTGTGAGAGCAGTGCTAGGGCATAGAATTGGTCTCTCCTTCCAGGAACTTGTGAATCTGTTTGTGGATGTGTGTTCAGAGTGTAGGAAAGCAGAGAAAAGGGAATGTCTTGAGACTGATAGTCTCCTCTTCTATAGACTCCTGCCAGATGTGAAGCAGAGGTCAACAGCAGGACAAAGGCTGAGAGTGACTCCATGGTGCTGAAGAAGGTGAGAGGCAGCTGGCTTTGTCCCTCAGGTCTTGAGGGACAGGGCTCTTGCAACATTATGCTCTCCAACCTTCTCTGTACTGGTCTCACTTTCCTCAGCTGTGAAGCATCCCTGGCCAATGCAAATGACCTCCAAGTCAGCACTGGGCTTCAGGCAAGACTGTCAGAAGTATTAAGAATGAAGGCAACCCTGATTTCTGGCTCCAAAGTCTTGTTTTTCAATTTCATAGGATATCAAATCCACCTGGCATTGTCTCCACTTCATTAATCTCCCCCAGTGCCTGCCCTCTCAATGTCACTTTCCCTCTGGCATCTTGAGGCCACTGGACCCATTGCTTCCTTTCTTTCAGGATGTGGACAGTGGCTGCTTGGTCAGAGTGGACCTCAATGCCAAAGTGGACATCTTGCAGCAGGAAACTGAATTCCTCCAAGTCTTCTGTGCTGCTATGAGTTTGGGGTCTGAGCTCCCTGGGAGGCCCCTGGGATGGTTGGAAAACTTAGAAAGAGAGAAAAGTTCCCTGGTCTTCCCCTGAGGACATGACTGCTGGCGAGGGCACTCAGGGAACCTCTTAATGTGGGTACTGAGATTTTCCAGAGGACTGATCCCTGTTCTGCTGGACAGGAACTGGCCCAGGAACAGCAGACAGTCTAATGGTACCAATGTGGTGACAATAACCAGCACCTGGACCTGGACAGCATCCTCTCTGATGTCAAGGCCAAGGCACTGTACCAGACCAAGATGCCCACCTGGAGAACTGTCCTGTGCTGGGTTATGCCCAGAGAGCATGTAGGATCCTCATCCCTGACAATAGAGATTGACCTGCTCCATTGGCCTGGTGGTTGGTAGGGCCACTTGCCTTCATATGCCTTGTCCTGGAGATTAGTGGGGAAGGAGCCCATGAAATCTCTGGCTCAGCCATCACTGGAAATTTCTAGGCTTCCTGGGGTCTTACCATTCCTATGTTGGGGGAGCTGACCCAACACCGCAGACCCAGATTCCTTTAGAGACACCAAGGCTTTCAAACCTGCACAGCCAGCTCTTCAATCCATGCATCGTTGTAGCTCGTGTCTCACCCAGGCTGGTTTCTTTCTACCAGCACATGCTCCCACTGCCTTTCCTGCCACACGTCTGTGGGAGCACATCTTCAGGGAGCCTGATCTTCCAACTACCTCCCTGAGTGGAACATAGTTGAAGGCAGTTCCTTAACATCAATAATAATTCTAGGTCCACACATGAAATAGTTGCTGCCTTCTTCCTATTGTGGGTTGCCTGTTGCAACTCCCCTATCAGAGTCTGGCTGGGAAGGACAGACCAGAGATGTGTTCCTGTCCAGGATTTGGCTCTGTGATCTTTGGCAATTGCATATCTATGGTGGTAGGAATGTTCTTTCCTCAGCTAGACCCTGCATTACCAGCAGACAGGAACATGTCTCCTCTATGGGTTGGTTTCGTCCACAATGACCAGACGGAGCAGGGCACAGGAGTCCTGGATGAGTGAAGCTTTGAGGTCTGGGGTGAATTGCCCTGGGTTTGGTTCTCCCTGTGCTACCTTTCACTCCTGCCTTTTCCTGGTTTTAGGGTCAGGAGCTCCAGGCAGCTGCCGGGAGGAAGGGTGATGATCTCAAAGTGATTAAGGTGGAGGTCAACCCAGCCATCCAGAGACTTCAAGCAGAAATCACCAACCTCAAGAAACAGGTGGGACACCAGTGTGGCAGTGGTAGCTTTTGAGGGGGTCGGGTTAAGATAGATTGTTTTATTTCTTTATTTTTCTATATTTGCACATCTTCCATAATAAATTATGAAAGTGGACAAAAGAGAAGCCCAGCAAGGAGGTAGGTATCTGGTCTTCCGTGTCCCACTTACTGTCTGCTGATGGGTCCTGGCAGAGTGCTGCCCTGCAAACACCTTCCTGGGGGCAGAACAAAAGGGTGAGGCGGCCCTCAAACATACCCAGGACAAGCTGGCCGAGGTGGAGGCCACCCTGCAGCAGGCCAAGGAGGACCTGGCCCGGCTGCTGTGTGACTACCAGGCTGCTGGGGGCCAAGCTGGCCTTGGATGTGGAGCTCTCCACCTACCACAAGCTGTTGGAGGGCGAGGAGGGTAGGTGGGTGACTCAGAGGAGAGAGAATGAGTGAGCGTCCATCAGCAGTGACCCGTGTCAGCCTTACCATCTGGATGCTGGGCAATTATTTAACTCACTTCTTCCCAAAACACAACCTGAGCTTTGTCAGTGGAGGGGGGAAGGGGGGTGTCTGGTTAGAGTGTTTCACCAGAGTGCATGTGATAGTACAGGCCCCAGCCCTGTATGCTGGAGTCCCTACCTCCTCCGAACTTTCCCTCTGGACCTCTGGACCAAAGGGCAAAGTGGGGAGGTTGCCCTACCATTGAGAAAGACAGAGAAAAAAAGGACTAGTTTTCCTTAGCTTTGCCCAGTCCGGGCACGGCTGCCCTGAGCCCAGGCTGGGGAAGGGTCAGAGAGGGACGCTCGGTTACCTCTGCTGACGGAAGCATGTGTTATTTCTATTTAGCTTTGGAAGGTGGGCAAAAATGACTCTTCCTTCCCCTCCTCTTTGAAGAAGCCCAGCTTCCGTTTTTAAAACAATTAACTTCAGGTCCCCGAGCCTTGCTTGGCAGCCAAGCAGGTGTCATTATTGCCCAATTAAGGAATAATAGTATTATTATCGTTATTGTTATAAGAATTATTATCAGGTAACGGCCAGAAGGTGTAGAGTGGGAAGCCGCAGCCTGGGGGCTCAGGTCACAAGGGCACTCTGCCACCAGAATGTCATTCCCAGCACAGCATGCGTGGAGTCCAGTGGAATGGGATCAGGAGGACAGTCTCATCAGTTCCCTGTCATGAGGTCTGTTGGGAGCGCTGAGAGGAGGGAACATGGCCAGGCAGGGGATGGGCATAGCTCCTTGTTTGAGCAGGCCCTAGGTGTCTAGAGAGGCAGCATTCATTCATTCATTCATTCGACAGTCATTTATTGAGCACCTACTACGTGCTACATCCTGTCCTTGATACTGATGCAAAAAGATGACCAGGACCTATGTATGGGGAAGGCAGGCAAGAGAATGTGCAGAGTCAGGGATATAAGTGTTATCTAGGGGAAGTCCTTATCAGGAGCAAGGGGCCAGACTAGCAGGATGGGGGGAACTTCCTTGATGAAGAGTCCTCAAGCTGAACCCTCAAATCTAAATGTTAAGGAGGAATTAAGGGAGTGTTTTAGACAGAAGTGTTATCTTCCGGTGATGGGAGCAGTACCTGGCACATAGTAGGTGGTCAATAAATATTGGTCGAAGGATTGAAGGAGTTTGACAAGAGCTTGGCCCTTCAGTCTCTTTCCCAGAAGTGCAATCTGGGGCAGCTGGGAGGAGGTGTGGCAGGAGAGGCTGATGAGGACCTTTCTGGGTAGAGTGACCAACTTGCTCTGTTTTCCTGGGATATTCTGGTTTTAAAACTGAGCATCCCATGTCCTAAGAACCCACTATGTCCCAGGCAAACCGGGATGGTGGCTCATCCTGCCACTTTGTTAGCTCCAGCAATTTGGACTCCATCCCGCAGCATAAAACAGTAGACCGACAAAGGGGCAAGAGTGTTTATCTAGCAGACAGAACATGCCTGAGCCTGCCAGTTGTCCCCTACTACCCTCTCCCCTCTTCTCCTACAGAAATAGAAACTACAGATGAGTACATGGCCATACATACAGACTACATTTTCAAGCCTCCTTTGCAGAAAACTGTAGCTATGAAGGAAACTTCTGCACAACGGAATCCATATCATGCTGTGCCCTTAAAAGGTGGGGACCTTGAGTGTGGATTCAGTCTCTGAAGAAAAGAAAGTATGAAGGAGCTTAAGAAACTCTATAAGCTCAGGCTCTACCCCAAGCCTTTTGAATAAAAATCGCAGGGTTGAGTTGTTTTAAAAAGATTTCAGGCAATAGTAGGTAAGAGTGTGGGCTCTACAGTGAGCTGCCTGGCTTCCATTCCCAGTTTCCAGCTGTGTGGTCTTGTCCAAGTAACTTAACCTCTCTGTGTCTCAGTTTCCTTATGTATGTTGATCTTGCAGCATTTATCCAGCACTTAATATGTGCCAGGTGTTGTTTTGAGACTATTAATGTGGAGAGAATATTCTGCATTTGTTGGGTAGAGTATTCTATAAATGCCAATTAGATCCTATTGGTTGATAGTGTTGGTGAGTTCTTTTATATCCTTGATGATTTTTTCTCTCGTGGTTCTATCAAGTGTTGAGAGAGGAATACTGACATCTCTAACTTTAACTGTGGATTTGTCTATTTCTTCTTTTGGTTCTATCATTTTTTCTTCACATATTCTGTAGCTCTTCCATTTTGTGCATACACATTAGCATTGCTGTGTCTTCTTGCAGGATTGGCCCTTTTACATTATATAATGCCTCTTTATGTTCCACAATTGTTTTTTGCTCTAAAGATGACTTAATCTGATGTTAATATAGCCACTTCTATTTTCCTTTGATTAATATTTGCATGATGTATATTTCTCCATCCTTTTACTTTTAACTTGGATATATTATTATATTTGAGGTAAGGTTTTTTTTTTGTAGATAGCATATAGTTGGCTAATGTTTTTTAATAAGCCTTGACAATCTCTGTCTTTTAACTGGTGTATTTAGATTATATTTAATGTAATTATTAATCTGTTAAGGCATAGGTCTGTCATTTTATTTTTTTGTTCTCTGTGCTTCTCACTTCTGTTTTCCTGCCTTCCTGTGGCTGCTTGAACATTTTTTAGGAGCCCATTTTGATATATGTATAGTGTTTTAGAGTATATGTCTTTGTATACCTTTTTTAGTGGTTGCTCTAGGTATGATATATACGTAACTTATAACAGTCCGCTGCTGTCATCATTTGACTGGTTCAAGTGAAGACACCTTAGCTCTTTATATCCCTTTTCTCTCCCTCCTTCATAATATGGTTTCTTAAATATTTCCTCTAAATACATTTAGAACCACATGAGTGTTATAATTTTTGCTTCAATGATCAAACATAATTTAGAAAATTCAAGAGGAGAAAGAAAGTCTATTGTATTTCCTCATATTTTTTTATTACCATGTTCTTTCTCCTCTTTCCTGATGTTCCAAGATTTCTATTATTATACTTTACTTTCTACTTAGAGAACTTCCATTAGCCATGCTTTTGAATTAGGTCTGCTGGTAACAAATCCTTTTAGTTTTCAACCATCTAAGAATGTTATGATTTCCCTTTCATTCCTGAAGGGTATTTTTGCTGGGTATAGGAAACTGTGCTGACAGTTTTTTGCTTTCAAGCACTTGAAAAAAAATTGTGCCAGTCTCTTCTAGCTTCTGTGGTTTCTGACAAGGCATCAGCTGCCCTTTGAAATTGTTTCCTTTATAGGTAAAGTGTTGTTTCTCTTTTCCTGCTTTCATAATTTTAATTCATCCTCAGTTTCCAGAATTCTGACTATGATATATCTTGGTGTATATTTTTTTGATGTATTCTGTTTGGATTTGTCACCTTCTTGAATATTTAGATTTATATCCTTTGCTAAATTGGGGGAATTTTTAGTTCTTATTTGAGTACTTTTTAGCCAGTCCTTTTTCGTCTCTCACAAAACTCCAATAACATGAATGTAAGATCTTTTGTTACAGTTCCTCAGGTCCCTGATGCCCATTTCCTTCCTTCCTCCCTCCCTTCCCTCTTCCTTCCTTCCTTCCTTCCTTCCTTCCTCCCTCCCTCCCTCCAGCTTGCTTTCTTTCTTTCTTTCTTTCTTTCTTTCTTTCTTTCTTTCTCCTTCTTTCCTTTCTCTCTCTCTCTGTCTCTCTCTCCTCTCTGTTTTTCAGGTTGGGTAATTTCTGTTATTATATCTTATAGTTCACAGTCTTCTCTAGTCCCTATATCCTGCTGTTAATCTCGTCCTTTGAGTTTTTTTACTTTGGTTATTGTATTTATCAATTCTAAAACTTCCACTTGGTTCTTCTTGATATGTATTTCTTTTTTGAGATTTCTATTTTTTTCATCTGCTTAGCATGTTCTTAATTGCTCTTGAAGCATTTTTATCATGGCTGCTTTAAAATATTCATCAGATAATTCTAACATCTTTGTCACTTTAGGTTGACATCTTTTAATTGTCTTTATTCATTCAGCTTGAGATCTTCCTTATTCTTGGTCTGCTAAGTGATTTTTTATCAAAACCTGGACATTTTGTGTATTAGGTTATGTTATGATCTTGTTTAAGTCTTCTGTTTTAGCTGTCCTCTTCTGACATTGCCCTAGCAGGGGAAAGGATTGGGTGCCACTATATTATTGCCAGGTGGGGGTGGGAGTCAGGGATCCCCATGTGGTATCCACTGATGTTGGATGGACCTGGGACAATTTTCTATTTGTGGGGATGAAAGTCCCAGCTTCTGCTTTGGCCTTCCCTGGCATCACCCAGTTGCCAGAGGAAGGGGGCAGTTGAGGTGCCTCATTATAGGCTGGTGAATCTAGGCTTCCTGCTCAGCTTTTGTTGGAGTAGGTGGGGGTGGGACCTCAGTGTTCTTTGTAATGTTTGCTAGAATAGAGTGGTTTCTGTTTCTGAGTTTTGTCTTTCTAGGCTGCCCTATTCTTGAATATTTCTCTCCAGAGAGTTAGACTTCTGCAGGGTTTTTGAAAAAATTTGTGCCCTTCCAGGCTGTTGCCTTCTTCTGCCCCAAGTCTGGGATGTATGAAACAAATAGGAACCCCAGAGAATTCACCACCATGTCGTTCCTTGGCTCCCAAGATCCCTATCCAGTATAACTTTTTTTCTCCACCTTTCAGAGTCTTCTCATGTCATATATATATATATATATATATATATATATATATATATATAGTATTCAGGTTTTTAGTTATAGTTAGTGGAAGAAGAGTGTTTACACTATTTCTTCTGCTCTAGCAGCATCAAAAGAAAGGGAAAGTATGTCTATTCCATCTTTCTGAATTACAGATCCTACATATTCTTCTATAACATGATTTTACTGCCTCTGTGGGTGATGGGAGGTTGATTTCCTGCTTCTTGTGTGCTGCACCCATCAGAGATGCCTGCCTAGAGGTGAGCAAAGGCTAATGGCAGCACTGACCTCTGTGGGAAGTGGGTGAAGGTTAGGTAAGTGTTCAGCTGGCATCAAGTTTCCCCTGGCAAGAGCAGTAGCAGGATGTGAAGCAGAAGTGGCCCACTTAAGAGAGTTTTAAAGACAGATGCCAAGGATCCTGTCCTTAGGAGGAATGATTTCAAGGGGGCATTCCTCTCTCTCAGGAAAGAGTCCCTCACTCCTGTGGTCCTGGGATGGAAACAGGGAGGATAGGGTGTGGGTCTCATCCTTAGGAACGTTTCTGGCTATTGATGGAGATTGGTACACTTTGGGGACACATGTGAAAAAATAGATACAGTCTGGGAGACTGACCAGAGAGGCGAGTTGAATTGAGATGTGACAAGAGAAGTTTTGCCGGGGTATCCATATGGCAGGTTCATGGGGAGGAAAGACTGTGGTGGGAGAGGGGAAGTGAAGGCCATGCAGAGTGGAGGCTGGCTGCCCGTTAGCACTCACACACCACCACGCAGAGCTGATGCTCACAGCGTAGCCACTGGCTGTCAGCCCTTAGGGAGGGATCTCAAAGCTTGTGACAGCAGTCTGTAGTTTTGCCATGGGTCTGAATCATGTCTACTCTGCCACTGGTGTGCTGAAAGGAGCCAATTAGGGAGGGATTCTGGCTGGGACACTGTATCCTCATCACAATACAGCTTTGTTGGTGTTCACTCATCATGCCTTATAAAGAAATCGCAAAGGGATAAAACCTTTGTGCCTAAGTGAAGAAAGGTGGAAAAGATGGAAAGATGGAAAAGAAAGCCAAGTGCTATTACTGGTGTGAAATTGACATCATCGAAGAAAAAGATTATTCTTCTTTTTTCAAATGTTTATTTTTTGAGATAGAGATAGAGATAGAGATAGAGACAGAGATAGAGAGAGACAATGAGTAGGGAAGGGGCAGAGAAAGAGGGAGGCACAGAATCTGAGGCAGGCTCCAGGCTCTGAGCTGTCAGCACAGAGCCTGACATGGGGGCTTGAACCCACGAAGTGCAAGATCATGACCTGAGCTGAAGTCAGAGGCTTAACTGACAGAGCCACCCAGGTTCCCTAGAAAATGATTATTCTTAACTAAAAATAGTTGTTTTGGGCGCCTGGGTGGCGCAGTCGGTTGAGCGTCCGACTTCAGCCAGGTCACGATCTCGCGGTCCGTGAGTTCGAGCCCCGCGTCGGGCTCTGGGCTGATGGCTCGGAGCCTGGAGCCTGTTTCCGATTCTGTGTCTCCCTCTCTCTCTGCCCCTCCCCCGTTCATGCTCTGTCTCTCTCTGTCCCAAAAATAAATAAAAAATGTTGAAAAAAAAATTAAAAAAAAAATAGTTGTTTTGTATAAAAAGAGAAGGGGAGGTTGAATTTGGCAATTGCTTGGTTCTACAGTAGAGACATAACACGGGTGTATTATAATATATAATTCAGAAGAGGGCTAGAGTATCTGGACAGAAGTAGAAAAGAGGGATTGGTAAACTGTTCATTCAAGCACTCTGGCTGCTGAAATAACTGCATTTTTATGGAGGATATTATATACTGTGAATATACTTGGGATTTGGGAACAATGAAACATTTGGGTCACATACTTTGGTGTTGTCAAGGCTCTAATGAAATGTGAGTGTCTGTCCTCACCCCTAGAATTGTGAGCTAGGCTTCTGTCTTACAAATTTATGACCCCAGAACGTAACACAGTAACTGGGACAGAGTCAGCCCTTAACAGAGGGCTGTTATGGGATGGATGGATGAATGAATGGGTAAGTCAGTGGGCAGGTGGACAGACAGATGGACAAATATGGCCTTCATAGCTCTGTATGTAGGGTCAGAAGACCAGACCAGGGACTCTCAAAGTGAAGGCTTTCATTTTGTTGGGTGTTTGCATCCTCTGGGATTCTACAAAGAAAGGGCTCATGAAATGTTTGCAATCCTCAGTTCTCTGAGCCTCAGTTTTCCCATTTGTGAAATGTGGGTTATCATACTCCTCCCCAAGCTGACTGAGTGGACTCAGTGAGATTCAGTGTGCAAGGAGCTCTTTTAATGCTGTAAAGTGCTTTACTAGTGTTGGCTATTGTGAATGGTAGCAATGCCATTATTTCAAGGTCAAGGGTGGGATGGCGGGAATGCACAGCAACAAAGAAGCCTGACTGCACAGGGGAGTGTAAGACCTGCCTGGGAGGGCACAGCAGAGGCCCTGGATTCCTAGTGGGTCAGCCTTGAGAACTGTCTCCAGGAGCCCTGGGAAGCCAGGCCACAAAGCTTTTTCTTAACCACATAAAAGCAGCTCAGCCAGGGTCCCTGATCTGATGCCGGTAGAGCTGTGAGATCTCTCACAGATGACTCTGTCAATTAAAGGTCTTCCTCTGCACCCCTGCAATCCAGCCTCCCCACTCCCTGGGAAAGGGCAACCGAGGCTGTGACAAATCTCCCAGCCAAGATCTTTCTAGGGATAATTTGGTTAGGCTAATTATCCCATGTTAATTAGATAAGACTCAAATTACATGAGCAAGACATGCAAACCCAGCACTTTGGGGATTTTCAAGTTATTTACCTGGTGTCTCTGATTTTGCTAGGAGAAAATGATTTTTTGCTCCCAGGCAAACTAAACCCTCAAATTAGGGCAGTGGTTCCCTCCTGAGCCTTATAAAGGGGGAGCCTGAGACTGTAGGCTCATGAATTGCATCTCAGCTAAGGGTTAGCGTATTATTCCATCTCTCTGGCCTCCCCAGCATGAACCGCCAGTTCACCTACAAGTCGGGGGCTGCCGCCAAGGGGGGCTTCAGCGGTTGCTCGGCAGTGCTCTCAGGGGGCAGCTCGTCCTCCTATCGGGCAGGTGGCAAAGGGCTCAGCGGGGGCTTTGGAAGCCGGAGCCTCTACAGCCTGGGGGGCGCCCGGAGCATCTCACTCAACATGGCCAGCAGCAGTGGGCGGGCAGGGGGCTATGGGTTTGGTCGAAACTGGGCCAGTGGCTTTGCTGGCAGCATGTTTGGCAGTGTGGCCCTCGGGCCTGTGTGTCCAACTGTGTGCCCTCCAGGGGGCATCCACCAGGTCACTGTCAACAAGAACCTCCTGGCCCCCCTCAACGTGGAGCTGGACCCTGAGATCCAGAAAGTGCGCAGCCAAGAGCGGGAGCAGATCAAGGCTCTGAACAACAAGTTTGCCTCCTTCATCGACAAGGTGGGTCTCTTTGGAGCAAGCCAAGCATAGACCCCCTTCCTTCTTCTACTTCTGCTGCCCTCAGGTGGCTTTCTATCTGAGACAGGCGCCTCCCCAAGATGCAGACACAGCAAGAACTGAGTAGGGAGGAACTGGACCAACCTGGACATCAGGGCTGAGGGTGGGGGTGGACAGAGGGGCAGGAAGAGCCAGGGAGCTTAATTTGGGAATGTTCCCAAGAAGCAGGGCAAGTGGCCTCAGAGTTGAGAAGTAGGAGAATGACAGTTTATGAAACTAGGAAGCCAGACAAAGGAGAGGCCCGTGGCAGCCAAGGATTTCTATAAAGCCATGAGACCCAATCTCTCCTCTCATGGGACCCAGAGCAGCTCAGATCCTGGTTGAAAGATGGACTCATAGACTATAATACACCCAATCTATGGGGGAAGGCAGATGGGGAGGAGCAATGGACTAGAGCAGTGGTCCTCAAAAGTTTTCCCTGAACCAGCAGCATCAGCATCATCTGGGCCCCTGTAGAAATGAACATTCTCAGGCTCCAACTCATACCTACTGAATTGCAAGCTCTGGCAGTGGGGCCCAGGAGCCCCCAGGTGATGTTGATGGCCACTTGAGTTTGAGAACCCCTGAGGAAAAAAGGGGTAGCAGGGCCTTGAGAAATAGAGACTTCCTGAGCTCAGGGGAGCAGGGGAAGCTCACCAAGGGTGGCAGTGAGTAGGGTGGCAAAGTGTGAATAGGAGTTCACTGGATGGAGGTGGGGAAAAGAAACCTAGAGAGAGGGAGAAGTCCCGTGTAGCATGGTAGGACTTGTTTGAAGAACGGGGAGAACTTGCCTTTGTGTGAGTATTGGGTGAGTGGTGGAGGAGGGGGAGGAGGGGTGGGCACATGGTGAAGAGCACAAGGAGGAATTTGGACTGGACTCTGCAGGTGATGTGGAACCACTGGACCATTTTGAATAAGGGAATGGTATGGTATTTGTAAGCTACAGCTTGAGAATGCTGGTTCTTCCCCCAGATTAATGCTCTGAGACCAGAGAGTTGGACATGAAAGCAACATGGGAGGGCCCAAGATCCCCAGTCAACTGAGTGCTTGCCTCTGGCTGGGCTGGGAGATGCCATGATGGAGGAGACAGAGAGCAGGCAGAGCACAGTCCAGGCTACCTGGCCCTGAGCAGAGGTGCCCAAGAGTGTGAAGGCCAGTACAAGGCCAGCTTACACATCTAGGGACTTGGCTGCCCATGGACACAGGTCCCTGCAGATTTAGACATTTACTAGTGGTAAATAAAGATGATGAGCCCCTGCCCAATATCAGAGGCTGTCCCCACAAAGAGAACCTCAGTCAGACAAAGGGCCCTGGATGGGGAAGGGTGTGAGGGACATTTTCTAAGTCCAGAGGGCTACGCTTTAAGCTAATATAGTGTAGGACAACACAACCACAGCCCAGGAAAGGAAACCCCACAGGCCCTCCCTATTGACAGAGTGCCTGTTGATTTGGGTCCCAGGTGCGGTTCCTGGAACAGCAGAACCAGGTGCTGGAGACCAAGTGGGAGCTGCTACAGCAGCTGGACCTGAACAACTGCAAGAACAACCTAGAGCCCATCCTCGAGGGCTACATCAGCAACCTGCGGAAGCAGCTGGAGACGCTGTCCGGGGACAGGGTGCGGCTGGACTCGGAGCAGCGCAGCATGCGGGACGTGGTGGAGGACTACAAGAAGAGGTGAGCAGGACCCCATGCCTGGGCTGACTGGCCTGCCAGAGCTGGGCTTCCCCAGCAGGCACTGGGACACTTGCTCAGGGGCACTGAGCTTGGGTGACAGTGGCCCGTCCTGAGTTCCCCTGCCTTGGCAAGATGAGGGCCCTCTCTGGGTGACTGGGCAGTCTGGACAGTGGATAGTCAGCCTCTCAGGCAGTGGTAGGGCTGTTCTTGCAAGTGGCCACCTCCTTGGCACACTCCCTTCTGCTTCCCACTTGAGAAAGCCTCTCAGCTCCTAAGCTCGCTCAGAGGTCCCCCAAATTTCCAGGAACCACCCCTTCCCCAAACCAGCAAGTCAGGGAGTTGGAGTTTCTCTCATTGTCTTCAGGTCCTGGACATTTGGGCCATGCTCCTTCTTCCTGTCCGGCGACAGTTCTAGGTTCCTTTAGATTCACACTTTGGGATGGGGTGAGTTTACTAGCAAGGTATCAGGAAGCTGGAGTGATGCAAGAATCATGGCTACAAGGGATAGCAGCATGTTCCTGTGATTTGGACACTGAATGGGAGGAGGAAGAACCTAGTTACTCCCCAGGCATCAGGGGGAATCCAGACCCAAAATCATCTGGTCCCCTGACCTGGGAGGGAGTTACTTTCAAACCCTGTCTACAGCACTGGCCACATAGTCCTAGTGAGTGGGACAGATTTGCAAAGATGTAGAATAATAGCTGCTAAAAGATACATAGAGTGGACACCTCTTTTCTGCTTTTGTGATGAGAATACACACACACATACCTTGCTCATGTGATGCTTTTCCTATAGGTATGAGGAGGAAATTAACAAGCGCACAACTGCCGAGAATGAATTTGTGGTGCTTAAGAAGGTGAGGAGGAGGTGCATATATATGCCCGTCACCTGGTGGTGGGGCATGGAGGGTGGGGGAGGTAACAGAGAGGAAACTGGGGTCTGTGCTCCTTGTAGAACGACCAGGATCTGAAGTGCCAGAAGAAGATGGAAGGATGTGTTGCTTGGGATATCTTGGGACACCTAGATGTTTACCTAGAATACATTACCTTGTCAGCTTTTAAAAAAAATGTTTTTTTAACGTTTATTTATTATTGAGAGACAGAAAGAGAGCATGAGCAGGGGAGGGACAGAGAGAGGAGGAAACACAGAATCCAAGGCAGGATCCAGGCTCTGAGCTGTCAGCACAGAGCCCAATGCGGGGCTCGAACCCACCAACTGCGGGATCATGACCTCAGCCAAAGTAGGACGCCCAACCAACTGAGCCACCCAGGCACCCCTACCTTGTCAGCTTTTTATATTTGGCGTCGATGGGTGGGAGCCCAGATGTGGATAGCCAATGTCCAGGGTATGTCCACTTTGGCTTGGGGAACAGGACGTGCTTTGGGGAGGGCTGCACGCTTACCTTCCAGCTCTGCCTGTCTCTGGCAAAGTGCTGTGGCTGCCTTGGGCTCTGACTGCCAAATGACCCCCTATAGGAGATAGCTCTCCCTCCCGTAGCCTCTCTTTGAGAAATAGGGGGAGGAACAGGATTCCATCTTGGATGGGGGCAGATGAGTTCCAGAAGCTCGCAGTGAGTCTTGGGTGGAAGTTATGTTCCTGCCCTCTGAGGCCTCACTCCATTCCCGGGGGCAGCTCATCTCAGTGTTGGTGCTTGGGTGTCAGTTCCTGGGAGAGCACTTTCTGGGCTTGAAGAAGGGCGATATCAGGGGGTCTCTGGATTCCTTTAGGATGTGGATGCGGCTTACATGAGCAAGGTGGAACTGCAGGCCAAGGTGGATGCTCTGGATGGAGAGATCAAATTCTTCAAATGTCTGTATGAAGGGGTAAGTCTCCATCCCCCAGCCCCATCCCTAACTCTGTCTTCTGGAAGACAGCCATGTGAATGAGTGGCTATTTGTTCCTTGTAACTTTAAGAGCCCAGGGGATCTCCAGCATTTGGATGCTGGGGGGCATGTAGATCAAAGGAAAGCATGACATCTATCCTGTTGCCTTCAAATTATGTGGACCATCAGTCCCAGCCTGGGACTCCCAGTCACAGTCTCACATCTTTGAGGAAGCCATGGGTCCTTGATGCACTGATGTTCAGCTAAGGATATTCTCATTTCTGCCTGTCTTCTGTCTGCCACTTGGGGTGTCTCCCTGGGTCTTGAACAGGAATCTCTAGGGATAAATGTGGGGGAGTCCTCACACCCTTTCTACTACCTCTGATCATCTGGCTTAAAGCCTGATCCTGTTGGCCAAGCATATGTGGGCTCCTGTGTCCTTAGTGTCTCTTGTGTGGTGGCCAGGCTGTTTCTCCTCTATATTTTCGACTCCTGACCTGTTTCAAGTGACAGATAGATGGGCTGTTTTCTTCTTGGGCTGCTTCCAACTCATTCAGCAGTTTTCAGACGTGGCACTGAAACATCTGGGCTGGGGGGGCTTTGGAGAATACAGCTTGTCTCTACTTGGGAGGGTCTAGGGGCTCTCTATGAAAGGGTCATCACCTTGGCCTTCCTCCATCCACAAATGGCATTTCATGTTTCCTTCCTTCTCATGTAGGAGATTGCTCAGATCCAGTCCCATATCAGTGACACATCTGTCATCCTGTCCATGGACAACAACCGGAACCTGGACCTGGACAGCATCATCACTGAGGTCCGCGCCCAGTATGAGGAAATAGCCCTGAAGAGCAAGGCCGAGGCTGAGGCCCTGTACCAGACCAAGGTGGGCTGAACACCTCCTCAGAGTCCATGGCCCACCATGGTCCACACATTTGTTGGGAGCATGGCACTGTCCTGGGTTCTGGGGTACTCCCAAAGGGAGGAGAAGATGAAGCTCTTGGACTGATCCACAAAGACTGGGGCAGCCATTGACAGACACCCATGGCTGATTGCAAATGAATGTGGCATAAACAGAGTCCTGGATGCTGGGGAGACAGAGGTTAGGGGGCCAAGTGGGACAGGTCAGTACTGACTTCCTGAAGGCTGAGGGGTTTGAACTGAGTCTGAGAGGGAGGAAAACATGGGTAGTTAGCATCTCAACTCTTCCATTAATTACAATAAATTAGGGGGTCTCTTGAATGTCATCTGAGATCAGGTAATTCCTACCTTTCATTCAAGTCCAATTACAAGGATAAAGGGGGAGTATGATCTTAACTCCTTTAATGGGTCATGGGTGGGGAAATGATTCTTTAGATAATTTAGTTTCTCAGATCAGATGGCAACTTCCTAATTGTTCCATGCTATTTATTGGGTTCCTTCCCAGGGGAAATTCACACACTTGAGACCTTATCTTATCTCTCCCCCTGCCTCCTTGATACCATAGGGATGGAAAGATGTGGTCAGCAGGGTTGGGAGGAAGAGAGGGAGGTCCAGGCAACAGCACAGGCCAGGGCTCCTTGATAAGTGTTCAAACCCAAGTTTCCAGTTCCCAAGTCCCTCCACGTGACTGTTGCAAGCCAGTTTCAGGGACGGCCATGTGGCCCAGGCACTCTGGATTGTCAGTGGCCAGTGCTTAACCCCAAACTCCTTCCAGAAGAAGTATGGGGTTATCCATACCTGCAAGTCTCCAATTGGAGCTAAGCCCTTACTGACCAGAGTTTCATTAGTGTAGTTCTAGAAACAGAATTAGAAGGTCTTCTTCTTCTTCTTCCCCTTTCAAAGATGAAGAAGGCAGGGATCAGGGCATTTAAGTAATTTGCCAAGGTCACTTAGCGGGGAATAAATGGAGCTGGATTTGAATCTAGATGACTGACTACAAATTCCACAGTGTTCAGACAAAAGATCAGGACATGACTCTGTTAAGAAGCATTTATAGTGACGACTTAGGATGGGCCAGGAACAGAGTGGAGAAGGACACTGGTCTGTTTGCTTCAGAAGGAGCCTGCTTGGTGTCAGAACTTAGGGAATTAGTGCCTCCCTCCCTGTCCGTTCGTAGGGAGGGCCATCCTCCTCACATAGACTTGCAGAGAAGCAGGGAAAGACCACCTGTCCTGCCCCAGTGTTTATCATCCCAAGATTAGTAGCAAAGATAAACACAGGAACATAGTGAGAAGCCTCTTTGTCTTCCAGGGGACCTGGCATTTTTAAGAGGAATCCTGACTCTAGGGCCTTGTTAGGGTCAGATATGACAACCCATAAGGCCAAGCACCAGTTACACAGAGAGAAGCAGTGTGCAGTCACCAGAGTTCTGAGTGTCACACTTTTCCAAGTTCCTCATAAGCCAGATTCTGGGGTAGAACTAAAATATTCTCTATTGACTGTTCAATGGATGACATCAAGGCGGGAGTGATCCCAAACTAGTAGATGACCTCAAATTCATGGCTAGTGGTGTTAGACTAGCAGAATATACCAACACACACGCGTACGCACGTGCGCACGTGCGCACAGACATACACACACACACACACACACACACACAATGTTCCTCCATTCCCAGAAACAGTTCCAGTAGCCCAGGGCCCAGCTGAGCTATGAAGGGCAGGAAGTCACAGAGAATACAGGTCCCTGTCATCCAGTCATGCTAAGTCTGATGGGGAAGACACAGAAAGGTGTGCTTATAGTACAGTGTGGTAAGATCTATGAACTGGAGTGGTAGGAACTACGGAACCAGAAGTACACCCAATCAAGGAAGATCAAGGAAGGCCTTCCGGAGGAAGCTGATCTGCTTTGGCTGAGTTGGAACTAGCTAGGGAAAAAGGGAAAATGGATGAGAAAGGGTTTTCCAGGTGGAGGTAGAGCCTCATGCAAAGTCTCAGAGACTTGAGAGCACAGGGACCTTTAGGGAACAGTTCAACACAAGTGTAGAGGCAGATGGGCAGGGGTAGCGAAAGATGAGTCTGGAGAGACTGGTGGATGCAAATCTCAAAGCACCTTGATGCCATGCTCATGGTTTGAATTTGATCTTGACTTTGAAGGGCTATCAGTAGAGCAGTGTCATAGTTGGAGTTGTATGTTATATGGTTGCAGTATGGAGAGAAGAAGACTTTCAACAGTCCTTATGTCCAAATGTAACCATCAGTGAGAGAACTGTGCTTAAGACAAACAAATAAATCCCATGAACAGATAGATGTTTGAGTGGGGGGCTGTTGACAGGCCTGGTGAAGTTGGGAACCCCTACCCACCTCTGTCACACTCTGAAGGCAAAGGCATGGTCTGCCAGGCTGAGCTCCACCAGGCCTGAGTCAAGGTCTCTGATTTGCCCCCTGTCCTTCTAGTTCCAGGAGCTCCAGCTAGTAGCTGGCCGGCATGGGGATGACCTCAAGCACACCAAGAATGAGATCTCCGAACTGACTCGGCTTATCCAAAGGCTGCGCTCAGAGATTGAGAGTGTGAAGAAGCAGGTAAAGGGGGCTTTGGAAGTTCCTGGCTCACTCTCCAGGGAGGTGTGAATGGTCTATCACACATACTCCCCCAGACCTCTCTCCTGCTCTACATCCTTCATTTCAGAACCCACTTTCTCAGGTGGAGCCCCCGATCTCATCCTCCACACTTATCTCCCATCTGAAATCTGGAACACTTGGAAAGGTCTTTTCAGAAAGCCAAGTGGCTAAGAGTAAGAATCTCCCCTGACCCAGTTGAGGGGACTCTATCTATCACCATGGATGTGGCTTTGCTGTAGGAATTGGGGCCAGACAGAGGAGGGTCCGACCACAGTCAGCACACGGGGGATGAGGGGTGAAGTGAGGCTTGGAGTGGCTGCCCTTAGAACTCAGGGGAAAATGCTACCTCCTGTCCCGCAGTGCTCTAACCTGGAGACGGCCATCGCCGATGCCGAGCAGCGGGGCGACTGCGCCCTGAAGGATGCCCGGGCCAAGCTGGATGAGCTGGAGGCCGCCCTGCACCAGGCCAAGGAGGAGCTGGCCCGGATGCTGCGGGAGTACCAGGAGCTCATGAGCACGAAGCTGGCCCTGGACGTGGAGATCGCCACCTACCGCAAGCTGCTGGAGGGCGAGGAGTGCAGGTGGGGGGGGGGGGGGGCGGGGAGGGTCTTAGAGCTGGAAGAACTTTTGGACTTTTCTGACTCAGTTTCCCAGAGTGTGGGGGAGGTTGCTGGAGTGGCTGGAGATGCTTTTCAGGTCATGACAAACAGCTTTTAAACAGCATCTGGTCAATGAGACAGCAATCTCCTTTATAGTTTTCCTGCCAGTCTCCAGACCACAACAGGGAGAAAGTCTCAGGATGGTTCTGTTGTGTCTTTAACACCGCTCGGACCCTTGCAAATATCCCTATAAGTAAAGAGATACTAGATCCCAGGTTCAGAGCCTCGGGAAGGCAACAATGTCTAGCCCTAAAGTTTTAAACTGCTTTATTTTCATTATACTTATTTTTACTGCTACCGTTGTTTTTTTTTAATCCTTTTTGATCAGGTAGTGTTGGTTTTCTATTTACCCTGGTGAAGGAAAATGTCTTAAAAAATTTTTTTTTAATTTATTTATTGAGAAAGAGAGAAAGAGAGAATGAGCGAGCACGCGAGTAGGGGAGGGGCAGAGAAAGAGGGAGAGAGAACCCCAAGCAGGCTCCACACTGTCAGTGCAGAGCCCGATGTGGGGTTTCACCTCACAAAACCATGAGATCACAATCTGAGCCGAAGCCAAGAGTTGGACGCTTAACAGACTGAGCCACCCAGGAGCCCCATAAAACTTCTTGTTAAGAGAAATGCATTTTTTTGGTATAAAAGGCAGAGTCCATGAAAAATACTAAGTATGTAACGGTGTGAGTCGTACAGGTTCATAGCACGTCAGAGTGGGGTACGTGAAACACTGACATGTGAAAAGCTTGTTCTAACTGAGCTCCATTGTAGTGCTGAGACCAGCAGAGGAGAAGTTACTGGTCCTAAAATCAGACGGTTATTTCCTTAGGGGCACCTTCTGATGCCAGTATTTCCACACGTGTATTTATTCAGGCAGTAGCCTCCCAGGAATGAAGAAATGGGATAAAGAGGAACCCAGAGGAGGGGCCCTGAGAGGTGCTGTTGTTGGGGGCCCCAAGTTTGCAGGTTGGCACGTGTCTGACGTGGGAAGGGTAGACTGGGGGGCGGGGCAGAGCAGAGACATGCAGGTGCAATGATGACATCTGGCCAGTTGGAGGGGTTCGTGGAGGCTGGGCTCATGTGGCTGATGATCTCAAGCTGCGGTGTGGGGAACTTGGATTCCAAGCGTTGGAGACTTACCTCCCCTTTTCTCTCTGCACAGGATGTCTGGAGAACACACCAATTCTGTGAGCATTTGTGAGTATTTCATGGCTCTGGGGGAATATTTGTAGCCCATTAATGAACACAGAGGAAATGGGTGCCTGCCTCCGGGCCCCCATGGGCTCTGCCTGGTAGATCACCTGGTCACAACCCCCTTCCTCGCTAAGACCTGTTCCCTCTTCCTCCGTGGAGCTCCCACTGGCAGCTTCCCGTCACATTCTGATATTTCACATGGGCCCCTTCCCCAGAGATCTCACCTGTGCTGGGACAAAACTCTCAGCCCACCCTCTTCTGCCTCCCCCGTCCCACGACAGCTCTCCTGCATGATGGAAGCTGTGAGCAGGAAGAACCCACCTCCTCACTGCAAGCAGAGACCTGTGCTCAGGCACGCTGTGCATGACCAGTGTGAGTGCTGGCTCCACAGCGGTCAGCCTGGTCTCCTAAGACAGGCCAGCAAACCTTCCCGAAATCAAGCAATCCGGAAGTTCTTTGAAAAAAATTAAGAGCATATTGTAAAGTTAAATGAGAGCCCTACTGGCTTATGTGATGCTTCAGGAGACACTCTTGGTACTCCTGTTTGTTCAGAGAAGGAGAACACGCCCAATTTGGGGATCCTGTGGGATCTGGGCTAGTTTTTCCAGTGCCTGAGCTGCTCAGGAATTGAGCATATATCCTTAGAGTCCACAGTTGATGTGAAGCGTTTGCTTAAGAGGGAGACATTTAAGCTAGTTGCGGGTGGGAGATTGGAAGGGACTTGGTGTCACCCCTGTCCTGGGACATACACTTATCACTCCTCCCTCCACCCCCACAGCAGTCATCAGCAGCACGGTGGCCGGGACCACGGGCACAGGAGCTGGCTTTGGTTTCAGCGGTTCTGGCACCTTTGGTTACCGGCCCAGCTCTGTCTCGGGGGGCTATGGCATGCTGTCCGGGGCCTGTGTCACTGGCAGTGGGAACTGTGGCCCCCGCGGAGAGGCCAAAACCAGGCTGGGCAGTGCAAGCGAATTCAAGGACGCCCAGGGGAAGACCTCAGCTCTGAGCTCCCCCACCAAGAAAACCACAAGATAAAGTGAAAGTGTATTTCCCCACTGTCCACCTCACCCTGGTTTCCTCTGGACTCCCTTCTCCAGGAAACTCCTGCATCACATTTATCATTGTCTCCTTGCTTTTCCTTTCCACTGACATTCCCTCTCTTCTACCTCCTGCCTTAGTCTTCCTTCATTCAGAATCTGGATTCTAGCCCATCCTGCTGCCTCCATACTAAGAGACTCCCTAACTCAGGCTCCCCTTCCTGAAGCGTTGCCAGGAAGGCCAGATCTTTCCCTGGCCTGCACGGCCCCTTGCAGAGAAAGGTCTCTCTCAGCAGTTCCCCCCTCCACAGCCTGGCCTTAGGGAGTTATTTGGCCACATGCTGCCTGGGTTCATGAGATTACAGGGCCACCGACAGACCCACAAAGACTGTCTCCTGTTACAGCAACAGCAGCTCAGGCAAAACACTAGGTTATGGGTTCTATCTTGCGTGGCCCCTACACGTTTACAGAGCTGGGAGTAGCCCTGGAGATTGGTCTTATCCATGAAGGGATTTGTGCCTTCAATATGTGAGTTCCTGTCCTTGTTCAGGTCTTACCTCTCTAATTCCCGCATCTCACCAATAAACTTAATAAAACTCATGCAGGACCAGGCTGCTTCTCTCTTCTAGGGGAATCCTCATCTCAGACCACCTATTTTCTTCTTCTTCTTTTTTTTAATGTTTATTTATTTTTGAGAGAGAGAAAGAGAGAGAGAGAGAGCAGGGGAGGCACAGAGAGAGAGAGAGAGAGAGAGAGAGAGAGAGAGAATGAGGAAGCAGGGTCCAGGCCCTGAGCTGTCGGCACAGAGCCCAACATGGGGCTCGAACCCATGAACCATCAGATCATGACCCAAGCTGAAGTTGGACGCTTAACCCACTGAGCCACCCAGGAGCCCCTCAGACCACATATTTTCTATCTGTGGAGGTAAATGACCTGAAACCTGGGGCATCGAGGTCTGGTGTGTTCCACAGCACCCCAGAGTATCTTTTAATCTGAGAGAAAGATCCTTGCATGGACTGCAGGATCCCACTGGATTTTGTGATACCCCGGATTTTGTGATACCCTGGAGTCATTTCTTACCCCATCCCCAGTAGCTGCGCCTTCAAGTCATGTTTTTCTCAAGCCAGTGCTCCAGTGAACAGGCAATCTTGAAGAACATGCTGCTTATCAGCAGGGGGAGGGAGGCAGCATTTATCTTGTGGCAGGATTTAAAATTGATCAAGAGACAGAAGGAAGCCAGTTCTGGAAAGCCTGGGGCTCGAGTTATGGCTGCTCCCTGATCTCTGGGAAAATGCTGAAGTAGATGGTCTCCAAAAAATTGTTTTTCAATGTCTGTTTGTTTTTGAGAGACAAAGACAGAGTGCAGGTGGGGGAGGGGCAGAGAGCAAGGGAGACACAGAATTGGAAGCAGGCTCCAGGCTCTGAGCTGTCAACACAGAGCCAGACGCGGGGCTCGAACCCAAGAACTGTGAGATCATGACCTGAGCCAAAGCGGACGCTCAACCGACTGAGCCACCCAGGCGCCCCCAATTGGTTTAATTCTTTTTTAAAAAAAATTTTTTCTTAACATTTATTTATTTTTGAGAAGAGAGAGACAAGGGCATGAACAGGGGAGGGTCAGAGAGAGAGGGAGACACAGAATCCGAAACAGGCTCCAGGCTCTGAGCTGTCAGCACAGAGCCTGACACGGGGCTCGAACCCAGGAACCATGAGATCATGACTTGAACAGAAGTTGGACGCTTAACTGACTGAGCCACCCAGGTGCCCCGACAGTAGATTCTCTTTAAAACAATGAGCCGTGTTCCATCAGTCTTTGGTGAAGTGAATGCATTTGTGCATGAGTTGTGTTGAAGCATGTGCCATCTCTGTTATATACACTGTTCAGCTTCCAAAACACTTCTGCGCTGAGAGACTTCTGCCAGGTTCCCAGGCCGTGATGATGCTGTCAGGATGCAAAGAGCCAGTGAGAGGCTGGCATTCACTCAGGCTGTGACTCACAGGTGCATTTGAACAGGGTCACTGTGGGTCCAGAGAATCTTAGAGTTCAAGTCAATGGTTTTGAATTCAGATTCAGACTCTGCAACTGACTTGGGATTGTAAGCAAAGCTCTCAAGTCTTTTGAGCCTCATTTATTTAGCTATAAAATAGGCAGCCAATCACCCCTGGATGATTATTATGCCCAAATGAGGCAATGTAAGCATGTCTTATGCAACTTCTGGTACAAAGTTCATACTTAATAAATGTCAGTGGAAACAGGATCTTGTCCTCAATTTTCTTGGCTCAAACACTTGACTAAATCTGCTCACTGAAAAGAGGTGTTTAGTGGTGGCAAAGCAATTTGCAAGTTCCAAACTTTAAAGAGACCACCTCAGGGCGCCTGAGGGTGGCTCAGTCGGTTAAGCAAGCGTCCGACTTTGGCTCAGGTCATGATCTCACGGTTCGTGAGTTTGAGCCTTGCGTTGGGCTGTGTGCTGACAGCTCCGAGCCTGGAACCTGCTTCAGATTCTGTGTCTCCCTCTCTCTCAGTCCCTCCCTAGCTTGCACTCTGTCTCTCTCTCTCAAAAAATAAATAAATAAACATTAAAAAAATTTAAAGAGACCATCTCATAAACTATATGCCAATTTATTTATTGCCCAAAGGAGAATCGGCTGGCAGAATAGCTAGTCTCAGAGAATACATTCTTGGGGCCAGTAAAGAACTTATAATCAGTCCAATGAGTATTTGTTGAGTATCTAGCATGTGCCTGGCACACAGTTAGTGTTGGGGATATAGTGGTAGGCAAACCTGGTCCATGCCCTTGATGGTGACATGATGGTAATAAATGTAACTGTAACACAGTGAGATACTGGTAACAAAAGGAGATACAGAGACAGCACAGAGGAGAGTGAGGAGCTCCAAGGAGGTCAGAGGAGGCTGCTGGAGGGATTACAGCAGGTGGAGAGGGAGGGTGCAGTGGTGCTGGGGGGCTGGGAGGGCGGCAGCAGCCACATCAGAGAGGCCCTCTCAATTGGCTACAGAGCTGGGATTTTACACCGTAGTGCTCACAGGAGAAGCCAACACCTTCGGCATCAGACAGACCCAGGTTTCAGTCCCCCTCTGCCACTCACAATGTGACTTAAGCAAAACACTTTTGTTCCATGAATCTCAGTTTCTTCATTGGTATAAAGAAGTTACTGTTAGAAGTTCCTGCATAAAGTTGTCATGAGAATTAAGTTTAGCTGAAGAATGCACGAGAATTATTATTTTGTTCAATATCTGGCACACAGTGTGTGCTCAATAAATAGTTGCTATTATATCATTGTTACTACTGTCACTCTTAGCATTATTAGGATAGACTAGTCTTTCAAAAAGGCTGAGATGTGAAGTGCAGAAGGTCTGATAGCAATCAGATTATTTGATGAAAATGTGAAAATGAACTAAAGAGAAAACGCATTGGCTATTAAGAGATATTTCTACCATCGTATGCTTAGATCAGAATATGAACACTGACTGACTCAATGGACAAACTCTGAAGTCTCAGTGTCTCAACACAATAGAAGTTCATTTCTCACTCATAGTCCGAGACCGATTTGGGCAGTAATCCCACATGATTCTCCCAGTGGGTGTCCCACAGAACTACGCGCTTCTGTCTTGAGCCTGGCCACATGGGACATGTGGCCTCAAGGTTACTTACTGGAAAAGGGGAAATGAGAGGTGAAAGAGACACATGGACTGTTAACTGCCTCATCCTAGATACCACTCACATTTAACTGGCCAATAGGGTCCCAAGCCCCAACCAAACCCCAAAGGAGGCTGGGAAATGAGGACAAGAAGGAGGATACTTGATAAGCACTAGAAGTCTCTGGCACAACCTTTTTGGTTGGTGCCAACCAATCAGGTGACCAGCTCGAGAATTCTTTTCCCCATGAGCAGTGCTGAGATGGCACCAGCACATGTGCCCTCGTCCAAGCAAATAACTTCCCTTTGACTTTGACAATGTCATGTTAGGCACAGTGCTATAGACCAGATGAGGCTGCACGCTATGGTAATTATATTTAGTTCTCCTTCATGTTTTTAAGGAGATATTGGAACACTGTTTGGATTTGGGAAATGTGAAATAGAGATAACTTGTTCAGTGTGTCTTAAAGCACATTCCTTGAAATGCTGGTTCCTATAAAATATTTGGCCAAAAAGAGGTCTTTATGGTCAAGCAAAAGCTTGGGAAACACACACACACACACACACACACACACACGCACACATTTTTTTTTTTTTTTTTTTGGACAAAAATAGTGCTTTATTTCTGGTACTGGAATCGGCCTACCTCCCTTTCTTCTCTAGTTTTTTTTTTCCAATAACTCATCTATAAAAACATGATATGCTCACATGAGAAAATTTAGAAATGTTAAAAAATAGAAAAAAACCACTTCCCAGTCACCATCTTTGGAAAACACTGAGTTTCTCAGCATCCTTTGGTGTAGCTTTCCTAAGCATAGTGATGGATCTAAAAAGTCCCACAATATGATGCCTGCTTAACCTTTTTTTTTTTTTTTTAAAACCCAACAAAGAATCCATCCCCATGCTTTTTTTCTACACGGTAGCTATTAATCTCCTAAGAACTACGGTTCCCGGGCAAACGAGAGCCAGTTTAATTTCAGTATGTTTGCAAAGCCTTGCTTCAAGGATCCATCCATCCGTCCATCCTTTGTTGTTGAGCTCTTGTTTCAAAGGGTGATGCTTCTGGCTTAGTCTACCATCCCAGGTGTTGCTCCCACCTGGAACTAATGGCAGAGGTAGTCACTGGAGCCCAAATGACAGTAGGCTGCTGTCAGAGGCACCTCCAATGTGAAGCCCTCCTCCCAGACCTCAGCCACCTTTTGACCTGCCCACATCCCCACACATCCCATGCCTTCCAAACCTGGTTGTATCACTTCTGTCTCTCCATAATCTGTAAGGAAGGTAAGCCTGGGACTTCAAAGGAATTCCTGATTCATCTGGCCGGTCAACCCCTCAAGGGAAGATGAGAAAAGGTCATCTTGCCTGTTCCCTGACCTTGGGCAGAAGTGGCTTGGTTCCAGATGCCTGGGTGTCTCAACTTCTTAGAAAGTGTCCAGAAAAAAAAGGAGACTTCAAAGGCTCCCTTTGAAACCCAATCCTATGTAAGTTTCTTCTGTTTCAATAAATACTTTTCCTCTCTTCTATTCTCAATGGTCAGAGTTAATAAACTCTCTCTTGTGCTTGTGGGGGACAAAAAACTGGCTACATTTATGGGGCATAAGAAACAATCTCATGAAATAATGGAAAGCCTAACCTTGAATTTCTCAAAGGGCTTGCTGGTCACCCAGCTTCATTGACATGGCCGCTCTCCATGAGAGGGAATAGACTGTAGTGTCTCCCCTGAGGCAGCATAGAGAGCCCACTCTCTTTTCCACCCAGGACCTTCTAGACTCCTCTGTTTATCTGTGGCTGGCGCCATCTGTATCACTCACCAATGTCCCCACAGCCTTGTTCCCTGTGGGGTAAACACCTTGGGTGTTATTATGCTCTGATTGGTTCACTGGAGCCTGTGTCACTCATCTACGCCCAGGTACCATCTGGCCATTCCACGAGGGTTCCAAGGGGGAGTCCAGGCTCCAGGGTATAACTGAGGGCACAGCAATGAGCCTTGTCCTAAGCACCAGTCTGTTTCACACTCATCCTGAATGTCCCTGGTGCCAAGGCTGGGACTGAACACCGGTGAGCAGGGGAGGGAAGGGTTAATCCAGAAGGACCTGCTAGTCTGATGGTGGAAATGGGACACATACTCAGGACTCAGGCAGACTGAGCAATAAGAGTGATGAAGCAGAAGCCCACCCGGGTGTCAGAAGGGCATTATGGGAAGGGAGTGAGAGTGGGGGAGGGGCAGAGACAGACTCCCAAGCCCACTCAGGCTGTCAATGCAGAGCCAGATACTGGGCTTGAACTCACCAACTGGGAGATCATGACCTGAGCCAAACCCGAGCTGCAGTCAGCCGCTTAACCAACCGACACACCCGGGTGCCCCTGAGAGGGGCCGATTCTAACAGAAGAGAAGAATTAGAGGCAACTTAAGTTGGAAAAAGGAAATTGGGTTCGATTGGAAAAGATACTCTTGAACTTATTTGGAATGAAGTTCTAGAATCTAGTTCTTAGTTTTTCAGATTGGAGGAGTCTTCCTCAGCCCTTCTCGACTTGTTCTTAATCATCAGTCACATTTTGATCCAGAATCAGAAATGTCAAGGCAGCAAATGTCCCGATCAGGGGTTCCTTGCATGGGACGAATGATCATCTTCTGCTATCAAGGTAAAAGAAAACACGCAAACCCACGAAAGACCATCTTCCTAAAGCTTTCTTGTTCCATCTCCTCTAGCATCTCCCTCACTTTTATTCCAGAAATGTTTTTGGAGAACCCTTTTAGCTCTGGCCCAAAGCCCTCACCCTCCACCTCTTGTGACCAGAGCTCCCACTGGCCTTAATTTTGTCACTGTGTCTGATCTGCCTCAACAGACATAGAATTCCTTGTAGACAGACCAGAAATCTCCACCCTCTGGGACTTCCTTCCAGTACTCAGGTCAGAGCCGTCTTTATCCAGAAGCCTTGGGAAAGCAGCAGCCCACAAGCTAAGGATGATTCTCTGGAATATTCTTGACCCTGTTCATGTCCTTTGGAAGCAGAACCCGCCTGGCCATCTGCTCCATTGTACCACACCCCTCCACCTCCCCCCAACCTCAGCCAGACCCACTGGAAGCTTCCACCACAGATCTTGACAGTGATAACCCCAGTAATTGGAGGATAGCAAGTGAAGATAAGGTAGCCAAATTATTATAATGCAGGAGGTGAGCAAACCAAATGCGGGGTTCCAAGCCATTTTATAGGGGATTCATGGGGAGTTCACGGTTGGAGGGGGGGAGACAAATCTCAGGGAGGGGTGGTAATCTCCTATACGGAGAGGCCCCAGGTGGCTAATAGGTGTTCCCGACCTACAAATTAGGCTGCCTCCAGCCGCCTATTTAAGGGGCTGGGGGGCGAGCCAGGCCTACCAGCGCAGCCGCCCTCCGCGCCCCTATCCCGCGTTCCGCACGCGCCCGCACCCGGTCCCCACAGCATGAGCCGCCAGCTGCACCAGCGCCCCGCCGGCGAGCGCCCCAGCTTCAGCGGCTGCTCGGCCGTCATCGCGGGCCGGGTCAGCGGCAGCTCCGCCTCGTTCCGGGCCGGCGTCAAGAGCACGGCGGCCTTCGGCAGCCGGAGCCTCTTCAGCCTGGGGGGCGGCCGGCGCCTGGCTCTGTGCGCCGCGGCCGGCCGGGGCGGCGCCTACGCGCTGGGCCACTGCTCCGGCACCGGCGGCCGGCTGGGCGGCTTCGTGGGCACCGTCTTCGGCAGCGCCGGGCTGGGGCCCGCGTGCCCGTCCGTGTGCCCGCCCGGCGGCATCCCTCAGGTCACCGTCAACAAGAGCCTCCTGGCCCCCCTCCACGTGGAGCTGGACCCCGAGATCCAGAAGGTGCGCGCCCAGGAGCGGGAGCAGATCAAGGCGCTGAACAATAAGTTCGCCTCCTTCATCGACAAGGTGGGTCCTCAGGCATCTGTGCGCCTTGCGTTGGTGACCAGTGTGCGCCGGGGTGCTGGCTCTGCCACTGACAGCTATGTGAAAACTTGGGCCAGCCGGTTATCTTTTCTGGGCTTCCCTTGGCTCCTCTGTAAAATGGGCACACTGTGGCTCTTACCCCACGTGAGGATGTGAGGGTGAATTGGATGTTTCTAAAGTGCTTGGAACAGTGCTAGGCACCCCCACCCCCGACCCACGACCCATGGTAAACAGAAGCTTCATATTATCCTTGTGGACAAGACCCGGGGTCGGAACGGGGTGCACCACAGGCAGGAGACTTGTGAAATGGCCCTCTGAGAGCTCTCAATTATCACACAAGGAGATGGGTACATATATCCAGGACAGGAGCACAAGAGGGACACTGACGAGGGAGTATCACAGGACGTGATGCTTGGTGAAGGGAAAGGACTTAACAAAGTAGGAGGTAGGATGGGGATATAAGCCAGGAAGGTGTCTAGAGGAGATGAAAGAAAAGGACCAGAAAACTGAAAGCTGGGGCTGGGTGGCGGGTGGGGGGAGAGGGGAGATTGAGAAGGAGGGCATGTCGAGTTACAGGTGTGCATTCTCTATGTGTCTGTGGGGATGGGAGCATGCGGAGGTTAAAAGGGAAGCTGTCTCTGGTGACTCAGAGGCAGTGACCCCAAAGAACGAAGAGGAGAGAAGGAATATGCTTCTGTATCCAACCTGGGGCAGAAGGTCTAGGCCATGAGTCACAGGGGACATAATACTGACAAGAGCTGATGTTACTCAGTGCCTGGTGCTGTCCCAAGGGGTTCCCATATATCAACACACAACCCATGATTGTGTTATCATTCTGCCTTGCGGATGAGGAAACCAACATGGCAGGAGGCCAGTAAACGTGCCCAGGCTGATAGAATAGCAACAGAGGACTGTGTCCCTCACTGCTGTGCTCAGGAAGAGGAAGGGAGAGGTTGGAGGGGAGAGGGAAGGACTGGAAGAAACAGAGCTACTGTCCCAGAGGACAGGGCTCATTTTCCTGTTCAAAGTCTGTTCTTCCCCCTCATGTTTCCTTCTCTCCCTCAAGCTAGAGGTAGGGAAGAAGAGGAAGGCTAGCGAGTAGCAGAGGCTTGAAGTTATTGAGCCCAAACATGTAAGACTTTTGGTCAAGTATGAAGGAACCTTCTAAAGATGTGAGAACCCGCTTTGAAATGAAAACCGAAGAAACCAACCAACCAAGAGCAACTTAGGTTGCAGATAAGAGAGAACGTGTTAATGGCCAGAGTGGCTTTCCAATGCCATTCCCCACCCCTGCACTGTTCCTCCCTTGCTTCCCCTCTTCCTTCACTCTGAAAACACCAGCATTTACAGCAAAAGAAGCTACTTCCATCACATGATAACTCACGGTGGCAGTTATAGCACTGTGTAAGCCTACTTCCCGATTTCTTTTAGACTCAATCTGATTTCTCGTCTTGGAGACCCAGAAAGGCACGTCCCCCTGGCTGAATCCATTCTCTGATGAGTCTTGCTCTTTCCTCCCTCCCATCCAAGACCGACTGTATCTGATTTCTGGGGCCGTCTCTCCCCACTGTGGAGAGGCAAGAACAGAAGGGGGATTCTGTGCTATGACCGCCTTTGGGTTCCAGGTACGGTTCCTGGAACAGCAGAACCAGGTGCTGGAGACCAAGTGGAACCTGCTGCAGCAGTTAGACCTGAACAACTGCAGGAAGAACCTGGAGTCCATTTATGAGGGCTACATCAGCAACCTCCGGAAGCAGCTGGAGACACAGACAGGCGACAGGGTGCGGCTGGACTCGGAGCTGAGAAGCATGCAGGATTTGGTGGAGGACTACAAGAAGAGGTGAGTGGAGAGGCAGAGAATCCACCACTGGAGGGTCTTGAGGACAGATTGAGGTTTCGATCTGCAGCCAGCATTTTTGCCTTCTTAGGTCCTTTGCTGATACCATGTGCGATTTCCTTTCCCCTGGGGAGGGAGGGAGATCCAGACAGGTTGAGACATAGGAAGAGAAAGGATCTCTACCCAAAGTGGTGCCTGAATCGCCTAGGAAATGGTGTGCCCATTCTCACATTGGAAATGGAGACATGGGGACAAGAGGGCTGTCTCAAAACCAGATGGACAGCCCAGATGGCACTGTAGCTCCTCCTGTGCGAGGGGCCTTCCATGGGAGTACCTAGGATGTGAGCCAGCACGCCAATCCGAGAACAAAACCTAAAGCTGAGCAAACAAGTGTTTTAAAAACTTTTTTCATGCTGCAGCATATCTGTGCTGCTGAATCCCATTAATTTCCCCCAGGCTTGAGCCATCCCGGCTCAGTGTGATCTGGTATTTTGGAAGCTGGCTTTCAGGCGCCAGGATCTCTAGGGAAAGATGACTTCTTCCACAATTCAAGGGGATGGAGATGGTCAGAGCCAAGTGATTTCTCTTGCTCCATGTTCAATCTGCCTGTCCACCCCTGTTCTGAAGTAGCCCCAAGCAGAACTCTGCCCTGAGACCTGCGAAGAGTCCTGAGGGAGGAGGTGACATAGTCTATAGTCCTGAAAGCACACAGATTATGGGGACAGGCTTAAAGAACACGCTCAGAGAGCCCCCCAGGCAGTGGAAATGAATACAGCGTGAACTGAGACTGAGTGGCATTAAGATGGAAATGCCACCCCATTGGATATTTGGGTAGAATTCTGGAGGAAAAGAGGGGATTTCCAGGCAGAGCCCAGATGTCCAGGTCAGAAGCATCCAAAGATCATGCTGCCTCTGGGCTTTTCAGACCAGGGAAGCCAGGTGTTCTGGAGTCACCACCATGACCATGAGTCACTGAGTCCTCTGAGAACTTCAGCTTTAATATTTATAAAATTCAGATACTGCTGCCTGCCTCGCCACTTGCACGGGCTGTTGAGAGAGGGTAATGCCAGAAAGTAATGTATTAACAGCTCTTAAAAGAACCAAAGTGCTAGGCAACACTAAGGCCTGGTGTCCTGATGTCACTGAGATCCTAGCTTTACTATTAACTAGCTTTATGACTTTGCCTCATGTATAAAATTGGGAGATGATAATAATAGAAGCTATTTCGCAGGATTACCGTGGGGATGAAATGAAATAATGAAATGAATTGGGAACTATTGTAAAATCCACTTGGCAAGAAATGAAAGTCTACATCTTGTACAGTAGGTTATTGGAAGCATTCAAGATTAAAGTGATAGAGATTTAATATAATTAATATATCTGTGTTCTGAAACAAAAAGTCAATATGCATTTGGCTGTAGCTTAACTTTTCTGTATGCATTATAATGTATTTTGTAAATTATAAGTTAGTTCCAAAGTCAATAGTGCTATGAAATGCGTTCTTTTTCTTTATAAAAGGGTGTAGATGTGTATGTTCTGCTGTTTGGTTTCTAGAAGTACCTAATGAAAAATTATGGCCAAATGAATGTGATTAATTTTGATAGCCATCATGATCAAACTTTTTCTATGTATTTTATGGAATAGAAAGATAGGCTAAAAACTAATTGGTCTGCAACTAGGGTATACTCTTATTTGTTAACAGGAGGAAGAAAGATTGAATATTTTATAAGATAATGTGAGATAATGATAAATTGTAATAGAAACAACTATTTGATAAAAAGAAGTATTCAGTTGTCTTTTAAGTAACCCACACGGAATCTGAGATAAATCATATCAACTGTTTTTTATGTATTTTATCCAGTGTGACTGACAAAATCCGGCAGGTTCAGAAAATGTTCCAGTCACATTTTAAAATAACCCACTTCACTAACCTGTACTACTTGAGTCATTCAGCAGGCCTTTTTCCCCCTTGGCAGCCAGCGGCATGCCTTAGGAAGAAGGAAAAAGCTGAAATGGATTGCTCGTGTTAAATCATATGGAAACAAGCCATTTTCTAGCATTAATTAAGATTCATTATTCAACATTCTTTGACAACAGTAAGAGGTGACATAGGTCTTTGAGTCATCTATACTCTTGTCTCCCCAATCTATAATATATCTGCATGAATAACATCCCAGCCTTATCCAAGCATCCTGTTTCTAAGACCTTGCTTCATCTGGAACAGAAATATGTATATATATTTAAAAAACCCAGTAGAAACAACTCGAAGGTGGGGATAGTGTTTTGTTTGGTGCCTGGGACGTTTTGCACCATGGGCTAATGCACTGTGCTAAGGGGCCGGATGGCAGAAGGGGTGCGTCTTTCTGCTGTCAGGAGGGTGGGGGTAGTTGTGAAACAGAGGAGGGACAGTGAAGCCCCCCACAGGTGCATTCTAGGGCAGCTGCACGGCAGGATAGGTCACATGTGAATGAAGGAGCTGGATGTGAATTCCTTTAAACCTGTTCCTGTCACGTCCCCTTTAGAAGGCTGTGCATGCCCCAAGGGTACGTGAACCCCAGTTTGTAGGCCACTGCCACGCAGCTCTGGGCATGGAGGTGATCACCAACTGCTCAGGGAGCATTTGCAGAACTGAATTATCCCAATGGCAACGCCACCTCCGTTCTCTTGCCGCACACAGGTATGAGGTGGAGATTAACCGACGCACAGCTGCTGAGAATGAGTTTGTGGTGCTCAAGAAGGTGAGAGGGGAGCAGGAAGGGCTGGAGGAGGCCTAGGGAAGCTCCCTGAACACCTGACACAGTGATGTCGGTAGGCTGAGGAAAGGGTGACCGGGGTTCTAATTTCCCTGCTCTCCTAAGTCCCCTTGCCTGGGATGCATGCTCCCAGAACCTGCCAGCTTCCAGTCCACACATTTCGCCACACTTCTGGCATGGCCATCGCCCTGCACATTGGTTGGTTTGCTGTCAGCAGCCGGGCCTCCCTGTGAAGGCCAGGGAGAGGGGAGTAGAGCCCGTAGGGAACCTGAGGCTCATTGTGGCAGGGAGGGAGGGCAGGGGAAGGCAGCTGGCTCCTCTCTGTGTCCCCCAGGATGTGGATGCCGCCTACATGAACAAGGTTGAGCTCCAAGCCAAGGTGGACTCCCTGACGGATGAGATCAAATTCTTCAAGTGCCTCTATGAAGGGGTAAGGATATCGCTGAGCTCTCCTGTGTGGTCTGTGCCACTCACAAGTGGCTTCTGGCCTTCGGCCTACATGGATGTGTCGACCAAAGGTTGGCAGCTCAGTGCAGCTGACGTTTGCTGAGCAATGAGGTGGGCTTGAGGAGGGCCTGATGGAGAATAAATGATCCCTGTCTTCCAGGAAGTTGCAGTCCGATAGGGAAAACAACCTGCAGATGAGCTCTAGAGGGGAGCAGAGGAAGGTATAGGGAGTTCTGCCTGAGCCGCCAGGGAAGGTTCCCAGAGAAGGATGAGGAAAATCTCAGGGAGTGCTGAGAAGGTCACGGGGGTCTTGCCTGAGGAGCTGGATGCGTGGCCTGAGTTGTACTAAACCGTGAGGGGCCTGGGGAGAAGGAAGGTGGTCGGTGATCCTAGAGAAGCTCTGTGTGCCACGCTCAGATCTAATATTCCGGATGAAGTCATAGAGTGTGGAATAGGGGTAGGTTCAGGCCTAAGTGCATGATGGAGAGGGCAGTCCCACCTTGGGACTGAAAGCCCAACGCGCTCCCCTCGTGCCTGGCACACACCGGCACTGGTAGGCTCTGCGGAAGGCTGAGGGAGGGCAGTGAGGGATTGGCCAGGGAGGGTTGGGAGATGTGCTCTCTTCATGGGGATCCTCTAACTGGCTCCACTTCCCTAACTGTTGTCCAGGAGATTGCTCAGATGCAGTCCCACATCAGCGACACATCTGTCATCCTGTCCATGGACAATAACCGGGACCTGAACTTGGACAGCATCATCGACGAAGTCCGCGCCCAGTATGAGGAGATCGCCCTGAAGAGCAAGACCGAGGCCGAGGCCCTGTACCAGACCAAGGTGGGCTGTGTGCCGGGTGTGCAAGGCCCAGTGACTACAGCTGCCACTCTCTCCTCGTGTGTGCATGTGCATGTGTGTGTGTGTGTATTGGGCTGGGTTGAGACCTCTTTTGTCTTGGAGTTGAGCCTTGTGGAAATGCCCCCCTGTGGTCCAGGGAGGGCAACCACAGCTTTGGCATGTGTTAGGAGCATATATGGGCTTGGCTGTTGGCCCTAGCTGACAGCAGAGGTCACATGAGCCACAGCCCAGGGAAGACTCTGTCAGTTTCTGTGGGTAATCCATCCATCTTGGCTTTTCTTTGTGTTCCCAACTTCGTAGAACTCCACCAAGGCTCTCACCCTTGTGGACCTGAGGACCCTGTTGAGCTGGAGCAGGGCCTTCCTGTCTGAAAGGAAAGGGTGGGCTTTCTCTTCCTTTTCCGTCCCTCCCCCCATCTTTCCTCCTAGTACCTTTGCTGCTTGGGCAGTGAGAACAGCATGTGGTCCCCCTCCCCCTCTCCATGCTCAGGACCCTTGGGAGGTGAATTCCCAATGGTCCTCTGCTCCTCCTTCTCGCCCCACGTCAGATCCAAGAACTGCAGGTCACAGCGGGCCAGCAAGGGGACGACCTCAAACTCACCAAGGCTGAGATCTCCGAGCTCAACCGCCTGATCCAGAGGATCCGCTCAGAGATAGGGAATGTGAAGAAGCAGGTGGGTTCCATGAAATGAGTCAGCTGACGGGCTGTCTTGGGCACCAAGTGTATGAGACTAAATACGGAACAAAGATAAGACATGGTCCCTCCTGAGGGCATTTACAGTCCAGGAGGAGAGAATAGTCTGAACCCGTATAGAAGGATGAAGCATTCCATCCACTGTGAAACATGCTTCCTAAGGGCTGTAGGGGTCCGGAGTGGCCAGAGCGGAATGAAGACCCCAGGGAGGCTTCCTACAGGAGGTGGGAGGGGATGGGCAGAAAGGAGAGGGAAGGGGTCCTGGTGAGGGAGCCGGCATGAGCAATGGATCCAAGGTGGGCGCTGCATGGCATGTGTGCAGGGGTGAGAGGCACCTAGCTCAAGCACAAGTTCTATGATGGGTGGGGTATGAGGGGGCGGGACCCCACCGGGTAGCACGGGGCAGATTATGGGCACCTGTGAAGCTGGGCAGTGGAGTTTAGACCCGACACAGTAGGTGAAAAGGAGGTTTCATGTGATGATGAATCGGTGCCAGAGGAAGGAGAGCCCAGCAGTGGAATTTAGGAGAATGGGAGAGAAAGAGCTTTCCAAATAGACTTGGCCCAGGGCTCTGCTCTGTGTTTTCGTCCTGCTGTGGCAGTGCTGTGTGTGGTGGCCTGGCACTGAGTGACCCCATGACCCCAGGTGCATCATTTGGGTTATCTGAGTCTGTAGGAAGCAAACCCAGGAAATTCCCAGAGTTGGTGGAGGCTGGCACAAAGGCTTCCTGGACAAGTCAAGTGGCCCTGTCCCCTTGTCCTCTTCTTTAGAGGCCCCTCCCTTCCCTATACACACACACACACACACACACACACACACACTCCTGTGCACCAGGCTCCTGGCAGCTGAAAGAAAAAAGACCACATTACACAAGAACTCATGGTGTTTTTCATTTAATCAAGTTCTGCATACACGAAAGAAAAACAACAAGGTGTTTGAAGCTGCCCTCAAGTATCAGATTATAATGTGTAGCTGGCAAAATGCCGTGTGTTCACGGTTGGGTGAGCTTATTACCAGAAAGTGACGTCTGCAATCAGAACACCACCTAGGAGGTCAGGGAAGATGTCCTCCGTGGGGGAGCCCATGGGGGTCACTCTCAATGCTTGGTCCCCTTGAGGCTCCTCCAGAGGGCCCTCAGTCAGGGTGCTTTCTGGCCCTCTGGCCTTCCCACCAAAGAAGCACATAGTTTCACCTGCAGACTGTCTTGACATTTGCTGACCCCAGGATCCATGGGATGATTGTTGTCAAGGATGCCCAAATTTCATGCCCTCTCCCCTCACGTCACATTCACGAGACCCAGAAGCCTCCTGGGCTCACCGTGCGGGACCTCAGTCAGTGAAAAGGAGCAGAGGCCAGTTTGGCAGAATTTGGCACACTTTCCTTTCAGACAGGAAGGCCCTGCCCCAGCCCAACAGAGTGTATTCCCATGCCCTGACTGATTAGACCTCCACAGTCCTGAGGATGGGACGTGGTCTTCTGTGGTCAGGTGGCTGGGTCCTGAGGCTGTGAGCCACTCACCTGAAACACTGTGGGTGTTTGCACGGCTGGGGGCCTGCCCGGCACAGGGGTGGCGCCGGCTGGACCGCAATCTAGAATTCCGTCTGGCCTTAGCATCAGCTGCTTTCCTTGGGGTGAAGCAAATTTGACTGCAGAGGAAGGGGACACACCAGAAAAGAGAAGCCAGAGTTTTAGATCCCACCAAAACCTTGGCCTAGTGATGGAACACACACCAAGACTAAGAGGTCCAAAAGCCCACGGCAGCCGTCCCATGGCCGCAGCCCAGAGCCTCATCTGCAGTTTTGTATTGCACGTTAGCCTTCCACCTGACAGCAGCTGCCTGCCCGCTTGGGAAACCTGGTAACAAGAGTATCTTTTGAGGCTATTACTCCCCTAGTGTGATGCTCTGTGGAATTTTGGAGGCCAGACTCAGTGTGGCAGGTTTACTGAACAGAAATTTCATCAGTAAGGAACTTTATTAATCCCTCTTTTTTTTTTTTTTTGGTTTTTGTCTTGGGTTGGCATTAGAATCTTGCAGCCAGTGTTACAGACCAGGAGGGGGAGGGCAGGGGCCACAGGCCCAGGGAGCTCGCCTTCTCAGTGCCCTTCCTCCTCTCTCCCAAGGTAGGGAAGCTCCAGCTTCACATGCCAACACATGAGCGGAGGTGAGCCATGCTGGAGTTAGGAGAAAGGACAGATTCATCTGTAGCAATGTCCAAAGGGGGGGACACTGGGAGGACCTCAGAGCATTTACTGTCGGTCAGGACCAAATGAGGGGAGGGTGTCTGAGCAGGATCTCAGAACTGCGTTCTGGCTCAAAGTGCTGGATGCACTTGCTCTGCAGTGCTCTAACCTGGAGACGGCCATCGCCGATGCCGAGCAGCGGGGCGACTGCGCCCTGAAGGATGCCCGGGCCAAGCTGGATGAGCTGGAGGCCGCCCTGCACCAGGCCAAGGAGGAGCTGGCCCGGATGCTGCGGGAGTACCAGGAGCTCATGAGCACGAAGCTGGCCCTGGACGTGGAGATCGCCACCTACCGCAAGCTGCTGGAGGGCGAAGAGTGCAGGTGGGGGGCCAGATATCTCTAATCTGGAACAGTTCCCTGTCTGCGTGAGTAGGAAGATTCAGGGCAAACAGTTTGGGTCGGTTCAGGTCCTACTGAGGCAATGGGTTTGACATGGTGCAGTAGAAAAGACCAAAGTTAGACTCTAGGAAGGACTGAGTTGTAAAAATCCCAGAGAGGTAGTGGGAGAGGAAATATTAACATCTGTAGCGGTTGCAAAACAGAGTGTCCCTGGCCCTTTGTGCTGCGCACTTGAGGGTGAGTCGGGGGAGGGGGCGGGCAGGATGGCTTCCAAGAGTCATCTGAGTGCGAGGTAACTCTGGCAAAGCCTGAGGCCCTGCAAGGATGTGAGCTCGTTCCTCTTGACTGTGTGAGACCACTGGCATAATAGAGGGGAGCAGGGACATGATCACTCCAGCCACCAGACCACTCCAGAGCTGCTCTGATGGAGAAGGGAGCCTTCACAGCAGATTTTTTTGTCTCTGTTCCTTTCCGGAGAGGTCCCACTGTGGTGTGTGGGAAGAAGGGATGGATGGGCAGTGTGCATTCTGAGCGGCATCCCTGTGACCCCCTGGATAGATGCAGTTCTGCTTTACAGAGGGTTATCTGCCTTCCCCACTTTCTCTCTCCAGGATGTCGGGGGAACACCCCAGTTCCGTGAGCATCTGTAAGTACCAGGACCTGGTTCTGCCCTTGGTCACCTACCAGAAGTCTGAGCCTCCAATTCCATGACACCAGAGAGAAGTCAGGACAGCAGGGAGGGTTCAGGACAGATGTAGGGGTGTGAAGAGGCTTTAGTAGCCAATGAGAAGCAGCGGATGGAGAAAAATAATAATACCGTGAAAGACAGAAGCACAATCCATGGAACGATCAAATGATGCCCAGTAGTGTATAATCCAAACGCCTCTTGTAAGCATGAGGCTTCCTGGAGACAGTCTATTGATCTTGAGACCAGCGCACAATCAAGGCTCTAGCTTGCAGTCAGTGGGGTGGGGGGAGGGGGGGTGGGTAGTGGTGCTGGGGGTGGAGGGGGATGGGGGGAGCCTGAGGGCAGGACAGTGGAAGGAGCTGAAACAGGCTGGAAAGCTAGAGACAGTGCAGGGGAGTTACTGTGGTGGTGGTGGGGGGTACTCCAGCAGCCCCTTCCTTGGGGGCTGCACCGAAGGGTCTTTGTTCCTGTGGGGGAAGGTCCCTGCCAGAGCTCGCTGGAGCTCTAAGTCTGTCGCTGGTGGATGGACGCAGACCGATAGGACAGGGTCTAATACGTGCGGCCAAATACTTAAAAAATGATCAGTGCTGGTGAAAACCTCTTTGTAAACTAAAAGCACACTGCAGAGAGAATCTGTCCCCAGGGGGAGGGAATTGAAGGAGTGGCCGGGATGCCACAGGCCGGGGGGTCTTCTCTCCCCGCCCCCTTCCAGCTGTGATCAGCAGCACTGGTGCTGGGGCAGGAGGGGCTGGCTTCAGCGTGGGCTTCGGCGCCTCGAGCGGTTACGGCTTCAAACCTGCGGCCGTGGACGTCAAAACCAAAGGCAACTGCGGCAGCGAGTTCAAGGATCCCCTGCCCAAGACCTCAGGCAGCAGCTGTGCAACCAAAAAGGCCTCGAGATGAAGGGCTGTGTGCAGAAAGCTGCAGAACCCGTCTGCTCCACCCCCACTCCCTGCCCACCCCCACCCTGTCCCAGCCCTGAAGTGCTTCCTCTGGAGCCCCAGTCCCTGAGCCGTCCCCTGTCCCTGTGGTCCGGGTGGTGCACGCTCTTTTGTGGGAAGTCCGGTCACGAGTGCTCTCGGTGACCTTCTTGGCCATTTATCATTGGGTCGCTGCCCCCAGTGCAGAGATAACGCATCTACGTAGGATGTTTCCCCCCTTGGGCAGGTGTGAGCCCCTCTGTCCCCATGCCTTTCTTGGGCCTTTGCGGCCCAGGGGGTCTCTCTGTCCTCTGCTTCGGGTCATGTCCGGTTCTCCGCTTCTCCTGCAATAAATGATCAGTGCCATTTGATTCCGTGTTGAATCTGTTGTCCAGGAAGTTGACGTTGGCAGCACCCCTTCTAAAGTTCCTCAGTCTAATTCTGGGGTGCCAGGCCGGACGTGGGTCTCTGCCAAGTAGGTACTGCTGAGGGCGGCTCCTGGTCAGCAGCTGGGGTTTGTTTCTGACATGCCTCTGGACAGGCTCTGCTTCCGGGGCACTGGGGCACCTGTGCACACAGTGTGAGGTGGGCATTATCACCCCTGTTGCAGACAGGCTCACATCGCGGTCACGCCAGGACGCTCAGGCACGCGAGCTTTGGCGTGGCTTCTCGCCCGGGTTGTCAAAGGCACCCACACTAAGTGCCTCTTATTTTCTTCTTTTTCCTTATGTCCTCACTCTCCTGCCAACCCACCTTAACTCCGCTGCCCCACAGAGGGCCTTTTTCTGTTTTTCCAGCCAATTCTTTTCCACCCCAAAGTTTGAGGCTTGCCTGTGTGTACGTTTCTGGATGCGTCGGATCTGTTGGGTGCAGAAAGTAGCGGCTCACCAAACCAGTCTTCAGGTACTGGGAATACTGGAGTAAACAAACAGGCACAGATTGTGTTCTCACAGAGCTTACAGCCTATGGGAAGAGTGAAACCACGCAACTAACAGAGACATCCATAACACACGGCAAGCAGTGATTATTGCCATGAGTGGAAATTAAGTGAAGGAAGAAGGGTGCTCTCTGAGGCATGCGCGTGTCTCTGCAGGGGTGTTGTTTTCTCGGAATCAGTTCCCACCGTTGGTTCCAGCAAGGTGCTAAGAGTGAGACCACCTTCCAGGGATGAGCCTCGTTTGAGGGGGGCATTCAAAGTACCCAATGATGCCTTCTCCTCCCACATCATCCCTAGCTTTAACCTTGGTTTTTCTTTCCAGCGGGCCAGGACTTTTCATACCCAAGGATCTTTGCAAATACGATTTTTTCACTTGCAGGTGCCCGTGCCCCATTTAGGGAAAGCCCGCGCTCATCCTTTGTGGCCTGGCTGAAATGCCACCTCCCATGTTCATGCTTTTTCTGGTCCCTCCTGGCAGACTCCATCAAAGTCATTAAACATTAAATGAGAGGGAACATTAGAGCTGGTGGCCAGACAGTTCTCCCTGTCCCCTTACTTTAAAAAAAATGTTTATTTACTCATTTTGAGAGAGAGAGAGCACAAATAGGAGTAGGGGAGACACAGAGAGAGGAGAGAGAATCCCAAGCAGCCTCCATATTGTCAGCATGGTGCCCGATATGGGGCTCGACATGGGCTTGATTCCACGAAAGGTGAGATCATGACCTGAGCTGAAATCAAGAGTCGGATGCTTAACTGACTGAGCCACCCAGGCATCCCTCCTTGTCTCCTCACTTTATAGGCCAGCAAATGGAGGCCTGGATGGTTCTGTGCTCTGCCCTGGTTCACAGCCCCACACATCCACAGCACCATTCCAGAATCTGCATTATAGTTGGTGCTTTATTTTCCTGGTGTCCTGGTAGTTGCACACACGTGTGTCACCTCACCCCACTCCCTCTCAGCCCCGTGTTTCAGGGTCCCCAGTCTGCGTCACCGTTGGGCCTCAATACACGTTTGCTGCAAGAATGCATGGCTTAGTCTAGTCCACCTTCGCTGGGGAGAAGGGGCTTGGGGTATACACAGGTGCCCTGATGACTTGGTTTGTGAGTAATGAAACATACTTGTGTTAATAAATTTGAGTTTTATAGACATCCATGTATATGAAGTTTATATAACTTATCAACCAATCTGGAACCCTTTGGATCTGGACATTTGCTAAACTGGATGGTCAGATGACAGGCATAAGCCAGCCTGTCTCAGGCAAACGGTCCCCCTGCTAGCATACCAGTCGAGTGTCGTAAGCTTGGCTTCCCATCCTGGCTCCTCTAATGGCTAGTTGTGGCCCTCGTGCAAGATCTTGCCCTTGCAAGATAGGATCGACACAAGCTGGCCATCACTGAGCCTTTCCTATGACAGGCACTGTTCTCGACCCCAACTCTCCTGAGCACTTTACGTCCAGCAACTCAGTTAATTCTTCCAACAATCTGATATAGGTGTTATTGCTACAAGATGCAATGATCATAATGCACATCTTACTAATGAGAATACTGAGGCTCAGAGGAGTGAAAGAAACCATCCAATGTCACATAGTTAAGAAATGGCAGCGTTGGGAACCAAACGCCAGCCCAGCTGCAGAGCCCATACTTCCAGACAGGACACTTCGTTACTGACAAGGTTCTCATTGTAGAGGAATAAATGAAAAAGGATCATGGAAGAACTACAGTTTGCCTGGAATATAGTTTGCAGCCAACAGATGTTGGTTGTTACAATATTATTGCCCGTGCAGGGGCCTTCTATGCCGGCTCTGCACTGGTTCACGACCCATCAGTCCACCGCAGGACTGTGCCCAAGGACCTGACTGAGAGGGGTTAAGTGCAGGACAGGGGGCACTGGGTCTTCTCATTGAAACACATTCCCATGCGGTCACGAACTGCTGATTTCTAAGCAGGAGAGAGAACTCCTTGGAGCCTGGATTTTGTGCACACACACTGCCCTCTGCCAGCAGCCCCAGGTACTGCACCTTCCTTTTCCACGGCTCCAGAGGAGACTTCCCTTTAGTGCAGAGGGTGTGGAACGATCTGGAACAAGGCTCTGTGCCCGCCACAGGGTGCCAGCTGGAGGAGATGCTGTTTCACTCCCTGGCGTGCCCAGGCTGGCTCCAGCCTCCATGTTGCCCAGACCCTGGCTCCTGCCCCCTCCCTCTCCTCTCTGACCTCTCACTCACATAGGGTGAGGGGCACTGGCTGCGAAGCCTGAACCTCCTCATCTCTATTCAGAGATCTTGGGGCTTCCAGCCAGCTCTTCCTCAATGAGTGCCTGAGAATCGTGGTGCTGATCTGGAGGTCCTGGGGGTGAAACCCTCATCCCTCAGCAATACGCTCCCCCAGCCCCATCTGCACTGTGTGAAAGTCCCTGCCTTGATGCAGGGTGGCCCCCTCTGAGATCTCTCTCTTTCTCTGTCTCTCTGTCTCTGTCTCTCTCAGTAGATAATACAGGCATGGAGGTGCTGGCAAGGCACAGCCAAGGAGTAACAGAGGAAGGAAGAGATCAGAGCTAAACACAGACATTCTGGGAAGGCTTCCTGGAGGAGGTGGAAAGGGCATCTTAAAGACCTTTTATGTCACACTTGGCAGCTGCTCTGAGATTTCCAGCTGCCCTTTGCTAGCTGTGTCCAATCTTTCTTCCAGGGCCTCCACCACTTTTATCACCTTCAGGATGACAACTGCTTGTAGGACAATCGCTTTATTTGGCAAGTGCTGCCAGAACCGCCAGAGACAGTGAGAGTCTCTTCTCTCCTGTGAACGACTTTCCATGGCCTCGCGCATCGCTGCCCTCTGGTAAACGTCCACACCACACCCCTGTGTAGATGTGGTCCCTCTTAGAGGCTTGTTGCTTGAATCCTTCCTTCTTGCTTCCAATCCATCCATCCATCCATCCATCCATCCATCCATCTTCCCCAGGAGGGCTCTCAGGGGGTCCAAACACTCCAGATGCAGCACCAAGTTCTAGATTAAAGCTGCTCCCAACAAGTGACCTGAACCATAGCACAGTGGACCCAGGCTAGAGGGGACCTGTGTGCAGGAAGTCGCCCTGTGTGGAAGGGCACAGTCTGCAGTTGGCCAGTTGAGTATTTCTTTTGCCACTTATAAAACTGTGACTTCGGCAACCCCGTCTGCCTGCTCCTTTGTTTTCTCATTTGTAAAGTGGGAAAAATAAGAGTATTTACCTACAGGACTGATGTGAGGATGAAATGCATCAAAATGTACCCAGCAAGCCCTCAACAAGCGAGCACTCGGTGTCTACACCTGAGCACAGCTGTTTCACTGTGTGGATTCCAATCCCTGCTGGATTCCCTGCTGGATTCCAATCCCAGGCCAGCAGCTCTTCCCCTTCTTATTCGCTTCAGCCGTTCCAGCTCACATCGGTTTCTAGAAGGTTCTCTCCCACAGCCGCTGGTCCTTCTCAGCCCTCTCCTTGGCTCTCAGTTATGACATGCGGCCCCCACCCTTGTTCCATGCTGCCCAGCTGTTCCTCTTCCCTAACGGGAACCAGTGTGCCCCCGTCTCTTGTGCTCACTGGCTCCCACTTCCAGACCGTTCCTGTCCTGGTGTGCGGCCCCGTCCCCCACTCTCCGATCTGCAGTCTCTTTTCACAACCAGCCTCCTGAACCCACAGCTGTGTGTTGCACCTAGAAGCCTGGCCATAAAGTCTCACGTGCCTCAGTGGGAGCCCACAACACTGAGGAGAGGGGGACTTGGGGTCTCCAGTCCTGTTGCTCTGGAAGGGAGGGTTGACAGAATCTTATAAAGACGCTTCACTCAGGTCTCAGCTCTGAATGGAGCTCTGACCCCAGCCTCAGGTGCCAACGTGGGGCGTCACCGAAGCCCCACCTGCCTGAGGTTCTAGGTCCATGCCAGGCTGGCGTTCCAGACAGTGGTACTTAGGACCTCCCAGCACAGTAGCTTGCAGGTAACTGTCCCCTTCCACCTGGGCTGGGGCTGGATGGAAATGCCTTTCTTGGAACAGCTCAGTTCAAGCCTCTGCCTCCAGGGACTCTTCCTGTACCCTCTCTATATGCCTTAGCCCCTCCCCCCAGGACCAACCCATTCCCTCCGCCCCCACTGACCCAGTCTTTTCCAGCTTCCTTTTCCTAAAACAACAGCTTCTTATTTCTTGTATTTCTTTCCAGATGTCCCGTTTTTATATTTTTTCCTCCCACTTCCTACCTTGCCTATGGTCACCCCAGACCCTTTAGTGCTTCGGTCCTGCCTGGATGCCTCTTCCTTTCTCCGGTCCCCTTCCCAACGCCCTTCCCCAGGACCCCCCAGACTCAGGTATGATTAGGGCACAGGGAAGGGGGATGGCCATTCCCCCCACACCTGAAGCAGGTGCCCATCCCCCCCCCCCCCAGGCCCAGCTCACTACTCACTCCTGTTTCTCCCTAGGAACCGGATGGGGGTGGGGAGGGGTTTCCCCTCCTATTTGGGCAGGGCTGCACCATGCTCCGATGGGAGATAGAGAGCATGTCATTAGTGATGAGTGGTTTAATTACAGCCCACTGCACAGCCCAGCCTGTTTGCTTTGGAAATGGGCAAAGGAAGAGGCAGATCAAGCACCCAAGTTCACAGTCAAGATGGAAAGATTAAGACATTTCATTTCCTCCAGCCTCTCCATTGTCTTTCAAAAAAAGAATCGAGCAATAAAGGGGACCAGGAAATACCTTGCAAACTTCTTCCAGAAGCGGCTGGGGTGGAGGGGTCTGAGGTAAGGAGACAGATGAAGTAATACAGGAATGGGGGCCCAGTGGTATTTTCAAACAAGCAAATGGAAGAAAATGTGTCCTCTTCCAGAGCAAGACTGTGCTTGTCTGCACATACCTCTGTGCACTTGAGCTGAGAGGAAAGTGCCCTGTGATGACTAGGTGGGTGGTGGGGTGGAGTTGTAGAGAGTTTAGAGAGCTTTTCTTTTTAAAAAGAGGGGGGGGGGATAAAGAGCTACCGAGTTCTTGATCGACACTAAAGGACTGGGGGTCTGTCCAGCCATTAAAGGCTTAGGAGCCAAGGAGTAGGAAGAGAGAGAAGGAAACAAGAATGGAGGAGTTTAGTGAGACACAATCCGGGATGTGCTGAAGGCAAAAGGGTACTCAGCCTGCGAAAATCGAAAACCAGACTGCAGAACCAGTCAGAGGGAAGGAGGGCAGGACAGAGCTCCCTGTGGATAGAGCCCAGAGTGGACAGGGGTGGGAACTGAGGGACCACCGCCCTCTCCCAGGGGCTCAGTGAGGAAGAGACCCAGGGGACTGGATGACAGAGCCCAGCCAGCCCTGGAGAAGCAGGGGGGAACTCACAGGGAAGCCAGGACACTCTGGCGACCCTCCTGTTGGGAGGAGGGAGACTTCTGGCCAGAGGCTCCAACTCACCGTAGGTCATGAGCCCATCCTTGGGACTCAGGCAAGCCACCCAAGGCTGCCCTGAGGGCCACGAGGGTTGTGCCCAGCACCGGGACCTGGTGAGGGGGCGAGTGGGGCTGAAATCCAGTGGTGCACCCAGGGGACGGGACTGCCCTGCCGCTTTTCTCCTGAGGAGGGAAGGAGGAGTCACGCCCCTCCTGAGCTGGACTATGCCAGCAAGAAGGAAAGAGATGCGGGTGCGGAGGAGGGGACGTGGGGAAGGCCCTCGACTCAGAGAAGGGTGTTTGTGGAGAGATGCCGAGGCGTGCCTGTAGAAAGTTCTATGAGAACTAGCAGGGAGAAGTTTCAAGTCACTAAACATCCTCTGTTAAGTTGTAGTCAGTAGAGGCGTCCTGTACAGCGTCTTCTATGCTAACGTGGCACCAAGAAATGGCAGTGGGGACCATGGTGATGGCCCATCTGGGATTTCGCTCAGCACAGCACCTTATAATAGGGCAAGCATTTAAGTGAGTGAGTGTGGAATAAAGTTAAATTGATGTCATCTAGCTACCTGTCTTCTCAATAATCTGGGGTGGGGGGAATTCATGCTAACACTTGGGTAGGGGGCTGTTGGGGGGATTAGCAGAGAGAGAGAGAGAGAGAGAGACCAGAGAATTGCTTGGGTATTGACATTTTACAGACTGGGGGAGATGCAACTTTAGTGACCCCTACAAACTGCTGGAGAATTTGCTAGTCTGTACAGTGCGATATGGAGGGTGCTAGAGTGATCAACCGTCCGGGTGTTTCAGAACCGCCCAGGGGCAGCACTGAAGGACGCATGTATTGGAAAACCCCCCCGTCCCAGGCAAACCGGGATCGTTGGTCACCCTACAAAATGGTCTTCAGCTACTTCTCCCAGCCGTCCTGTCTGGGGTGCTCTCCCTTATATCCTGTGCCCCTTCTTCCTAACGCAGAACTTTCTGTCTCACTCCCTCCACATCGTCTGCCCCTCTGCCTCTCATCCTGCATCTGGAGCCCCAGATTGCCGCAGTGGGCTGGGCCCCACCTCGCAGGTGCATGTTCTATCTGCTGTCTGATGGGATCCTCCAGGATGCAGAGCATTTCATGTCAGGGAGGGGAAGGGTGCTGGGAGGGGGTGTGGTGAGGATGGCAGAAAAGCACATGAACTCTATTGTTGGGGCTGGCTAAATTTGGACAAGGATGGAAAAACAGCCTCCTTTCAAACTGGTTCAGACAGGTCAGGAGTCTTAGGTTTCTGCACTGAGCTCACTTTTAAAGGGAAATCAGGGAATTCAGTTTCAAGTGCTTTTGCCATTTCTAAGGTGCTGTGGTGTGTCCCCAAGTCTTGCAGCCCCAAAGTTCGTCCAAGGATCCTTCAGGTTTCTTCTTCCCTCCATTAATGGCCTTTAACTACAGAACACTGCTTCCCTAGACTGTGTTGAGGGGTAGTCCAAAGGCCAATGGACTAGAGGAAAATGGCCTTCAATATCCATTCTCAAGCCAGGCAGACGGGACTTTGGTTATGTCCATTTGAGATTATTCAAGGCCCTGCTTTTGATTTACCTCCAGTGTGGTGTGCCCTGCAGAGTGGGCCTCTTACCCTCCGGAAGTATCCTTAACCAAGATGGCAGGAGACGGTGGTGTCTACAGGCTCAGCTCCCTGGGGGCTCCCCGGGATACCTGTCTCCCGACAGTTCTCATGCAACACAGAGACTGCTCATTAACCTAAAGCATGACGTCTCTTCCCCTCTTTACCCTCGCACGATGCCGCATTGTCCACAGGGAGAAGGCAGGTATCCCGGCCACTCCACTGTCTTTCCCTTTTTGTCCCTTTTGCCCCTGTGCAGCCTGGCCCACCTCTCACTTCCCGACCCCCACCTCAGAAAGCCCCATGTATATTTTTTATTATTTATTTATTTTGAGAGAGAGAGAGAGAGAGAGAGAGAGAGAAAGTGGGGAAGACGCAGAGAGGGAGAGAGAGAGAATCCCAAGCAGGCTCCTTGCTGTTAGCTCGGAGCCCAACGCGGGGCCCAGACTCACAAACCGCGAAATCATGACCTGAACCGAAGTCAGGTGCTTAATCGACTGAGCCCCCCTGAGAGCCCCAAGCCCCACGTATTTTATTCTGATTTTTTTTTTAATCGGAATTTCAATAACTGCTTGTCGGAGTCACACGTAATCCAGTGCAGGCATGTGGCATTAAAACTGCAAGAGCAACAACCAGACAAGTTTCACACGCTTGTATTTTGTCTCCTCCACTTCAGTTTCAGTTTTTTAGAGAAGAAGGAGAGTGTCTTAGACATTTCTCTCTCACTGTCCAGCGGAGAGCGGTACACACAGTAGGAACTCAATTTTACGGCTATTGAATGAACTGATCTCTTCAGACTTTGGCATGCTCAGTAGCCCAGTGAACTCAAAGACTGGGGTGGGGAGCGTGGTGGCTGATTAGAAGGTGGCCATCACAGCAAAGATCGGGACTGCCAGAGATTCCCACAATGTGGGTCGGAGACAATTCCCTGCAATTACGTTCCCTAGAATTCGCTGGGAGGGGCACCTGTGCATGGCAGCGATGATGATACCTGTCCGGAAAGTCCCCTCTGCCTCCTCCTCTTCCTTCTGCGTCACCACCCCCAGCCCGTGGCCGTCATCACCGCCATCACTATCACTGCCCAGCCCCCAGCACAGAAAGCCCTGCGTCTTTGCTGCTAGCTGACATCTTATCCCATTACGTGCTGGTTGGGAACGCGGCCTTGAGACCAGACGCATTCCAATTCCAGTGCCAGCTCTGACTTCCTAGCCCAGTGCCCTCAGGCAAATTCTTTATCATCTCTAAGCCTCCGGTTCTCACCTGTCAAGAAAAGTATGGAAGGTCAGGGTTAAAGTAGAAATGCTGGTGGTCCTCAACACAATGCTGGGCACATGCGGTGTGAACGATTGATGCGAACTCTTTTTGTCTGCTCTGTCACTATTACTACGGTGGGTGGGTTCTATCACTGCCACCATTGCTGCCACTACAAGTCATATGTCAGTCCCCTGGGAGCAGCTGCTGCGAACCAGCCCCCACCCCCAAGAGTACTGGCGGGGGGGGGGGGGGGGTACTAGCCCCGCCTTCTGGAGGTTCCTGAAATCTATGGTCAAAATTAGCGTGCTTCCCCCAGCATCACAGTGCTGTTCTGTCTGGAGCTCTGGCCCCAGATTAAGTTCTTTACGGAGATTCCTCTTATTGGTCCGCAGCTCCTTGGTGGCTGGGGCTGTGTGTTGGTCAAGGGACTCATTCACAAACCAGCACCTGCAATATGGCTTTGAAAGCCACAAGAAACCACTTACATTATGCCCCCCCCCCCATGCCCTGGGGCGAGGCCCTGCTGGGGCGGTGGGGGATGGGAGGGTGGGGGGCTGGGGAGACAGGGTCCCTGGAGAAGGAGCTTCGGCAGTCCTGCATCAGGATAGCTACCAGATGCCTGTTTTTGAAGGAATTTTGTAACATTTCACCCCACCAGGACTACCTGAACTAAGAAAGAGCTGCTCTCTCCCCTCCCTTAATTGAGTGGCTTCCTGAAATGATCAGGAAACTGACAGAACTGAAATGATCAGGAAACTGACAGAACAGTCCACCCCGAACTCAGGGACTCCTGCAGCTTGGTCCCTGGGTGTGGAGTGTTTCTCCAGGGATCACAGGGGTTGGGGAGACCCAGTATGGGGTGGACAACCTTATTCGGGAGCAAAAACGTGGCTGCAGGAACTGCCAGCTGCCTGAAAAGGTTTTTACTGTTGAAAAGGCAACATCAAGGTCACCACCAACCACCACCCCCCGCAGGCCTCACCCAGAGAAAGCCGCAGACAATACCCCTGCTGAGGGCCATGCAGACTCTGTGTGGTTGCTTCCATTATCTTCCTATGGTTCGTTCCGTTGCTGAACAGCTGGGGTCCCGACAGTGACCCAAAGAATGACTCCTGGAACTTCTGTCTTGGATCTAGATCTTTGAAGACACCATGTTCTTTCCAAGTCTCCTCTTCTCTGGCATGAACACTTCAGCTCCTCACTACCACCAAACCCAATAATGGGAGATGGGTTCTCTTGGGAGGAAACCTTGGGTTTTCAGATGGGTCTTCTCTGGATAAAGCCAGGCATTGCCTTTGCTCCTCACTGATAGATAAACAAAATGGAGGAAGCCCTGGAAAAATAAAGCTAGGAGATCTCTGAAGAGGATAAGTTTCCTGCTCCTTAATTAAGAGCACAGATAAATGCCAGATTAGACCACTCCAGTCTGCAAAGACAGCATATTCCGCTTGCTATCAGAAATGCTTTGTTCCCACAAAGGGTTGGAGATCTCTATTCTACAAATTGCCCATGGCCCCTGGCCCTTTAGCACTAGGAAAGGAGATAGTGAAGAGACGCCCTTTTCCGGTGTCCTGGGCTCGACAGGATAAAAGGAGGCAGCACTCTGGGTGCCCCGTCAGAGTGTTCTCTATCCGTTGGTATTCTCTCCAGCTCTGTCATCTCCATCCTTCCCACCATGAGTCGCCAGCTGAACATCAAGGCTGATGGTGACAAGGGTGGCTTCAGTGGGCGCTCAGCCGTGGTGCTGAGGAAGGCTGTGGGCAGTATGGCTTCTTGCCGTGCCGCTGGCAAAGGACCTGGGGCTGGCTTCGGCAGTCGGAGCCTCTATAGTCTTGGAGGGAATCGGTGTATTTCCTTCAATACAGCTGGCGGTGGTGTTTGGACTGGAGGTTACAGCTTTGGGCCTGGCTCTGGATATGGAGGGGGCCGGGCCACTGGCTTTGCTGGCAGCATGTTTGGCAGTGTGGCCTCGGGGCCCGTGTGCCCATCCATGTGCCCACCCGGGGGCATCCACCAGGTCACCGTCAACAAGAGCCTCCTGGCCCCCCTCAACGTGGAGCTGGACCCTGAGATCCAGAGAGTGCGCACCCAGGAGCGGGAGCAGATCAAAGCTCTGAACAACAAGTTCGCCTCCTTCATCGACAAGGTGGGTCTCACAGGAGGAGGATGAGACAGTCCAGTGAGATGGGAACAAATCCCTGTTGCCTGGGAGTAGACAGGGCACAGTGGATGGAAAGGTGGCAGCTGGGTGTCAGGAAGGGCTCCCTGATCATAACATCTTGTAAGCTAGGTAGCACAAAGAGATGAATGAATGTGCTGCTTTCTTGGGGGATTTTGCAAAGAAGGGTGGAGAATTGAGTGAAGCATAGCCCCACCTTGAGAAAGAAGTGCTGGGTTTCTGGAGGACAACTTGATGAATCTCCAGCTCTTTAAAGAAGACAAGGTAGGATCAGCACTATTGGGAGGGGAGGGCTCACAGTACAGAAGAAACCCTTGGCTGAGTCATCAGGGGGAGCATCTCCCAGGTGCTGAGTCAGGTGACGGAAGAAAGCTATGGAATTTCCTTCTTCCTCGAGATTTCAGGGATTGGTTTTGTCCAGAAGGCTATGGAATGAGCACTTGTAAAGGTCTAGTTTGCATGGAATCCCATGAGTGGAGAGTCAGCACTTAAGCCAAACGACTTTAGAAAAATTCATATAACCTGGGAGTCAATGGCCCATGTCCATGGACACAATAGCCTCCATTGTGGTCCCAGGTGCGGTTCCTGGAGCAGCAGAACCAGGTGCTGGAGACCAAGTGGGAGCTGCTACAGCAGCTGGACCTGAACAGCTGCAGGAAGAACCTGGAGCCCATCCTCGAGGGCTACATCAGCAGCCTACGGAAGCAGCTGGAGACACTGTCCGGGGACAGGGTGCGGCTGGACTCAGAGCTGCGGAACGTGCGGGACGTGGTGGAGGACTACAAGAAGAGGTGAGCACAGACCACCAAGGTCATAGGTCATATTCCCAGAGGCTTCTTGGCAAACCCAATCTCTGTGCCACTATTTCGGTGGGGAGGGAGCAAGCACCAGGGCCAGGGGCTCACACCCCTCCCCTGGTTGTGGCACAACAGCTTGCTCTGTTGATAAGAACGTCCTATCTGGTTGATTGGAAGGAGTTTCATGCTCATTGATCCACCGACTGGTTCAGTGGCCAGTTTAGGGAGCCTAATGGACACTGGGATATTTTCCTAGGATCCAGAGAGTGGAATATAAATGAGGCAACTCAGGGACATAGTCCTGCCACTCCCAGCCTGTGCAACGCTAGGAGATCCAGCAGGGACTCTGCACCCAAGCATTTGCCCGGACAGTGGGAAGGGAAGGTTACTTGGCCAGTGGGACTGAGGTCTCTGCTATCCTCTCTCCTTTCTCCCAGGTATGAGGTGGAGATTAATCAGCGCACAACAGCTGAGAATGAGTTTGTGGTGCTCAAGAAGGTAAGAAAGAGAAGAGCCTATGGACCTTGGTCTCTTGCACCCCTATCTGAACCGCCTCCACTCAGGACTCCAGCCCAGGCCTCCTCGGGAGGGGCTTACGCCTAAATGGGGACAGAGTCATTGTTCTGGCCTCTAGCAAGTTGGAGAGACAGGACACACACCCAGGGGATGGGCAGAGAGACAGACAGCAGAGAATTCTGGCCTGGGAGTCAGGAATCTCTGGTCCAGCTTGACCTTCCTGTGTGACTTGGGGAAACTCATTCTACCTCTCTGGGCATTGTTTTTCTCCAATGTAACAAGCAACATTCCCCTTTCCCTATTTTCAGAGAGTAAGTGAGTATGAGAAAAAGCAATATTGAGTGATTTTATTCAACCATATGCTTCCATTTGCAGGCAAAAAGATAGGAAATCAGATGGCTCTGGGATCAGGGACAGGGAAAGCTGATGAGATGGGATGGTATTGACTGAATGTTCTGGGCACCTCTTGGCAGGATGTGGATGCAGCCTACACGGTCAAGGTGGAGCTTCAGGCCAAAGTAGACTCTCTGGATAAAGACATCAAGTTCCTCAAGTGTTTGTATGACGCGGTGAGGATACTCCTACCCTTTCCCCACCCTGCCTCTTGCCAGCTGGAGGCTTCACTTGGCTCTTCCCTGGGATGCCAATTAGAAGGATTTAGAATAAATAGAATGAAGCCTGTTTTTATAGAAAGGTGCAAAACTCTGCACTGCGAGACCACGGAAGTGTAAGATCTTGGTCCCCAGAAGCCATATACATAAGAGACAAGCCCACCTGGACTATGATAGTGACCTTGTGTGCAGGCAGGAAAAAATGACCTTGTGAAGTTCTACTCAAGCACAGGTTCTTAACCCTGTGAGTTATGGGAAATGCCGTTGACTGCCTGCTGCCCATGTGGGGTATATCCTGCTGCTGTGAGCCTTCTCCCTCGGCTCCAACAGACAGATCTGGAGCAGGCACTTCTTCCCACCACGTCAGCCCAGAAGACTAATAAGCAGCAGAGGGAGGCTGGGTGACACTGACTCTCCTCATCTCTCAATTCAGGAGATGGCCCAGATCCAGACTCATGCCAGCGAGACCTCTGTTATCCTGTCCATGGACAACAACCGGGATCTGGACCTGGACAGCATCATCGCCAAGGTCCGAGCTCAGTATGAGGAGATCGCCCTGAAGAGCAAGGCAGAGGCTGAGGCCCTGTACCAGAGCAAGGTGGGCACCAGGGGGATCGCTGTCCTCCACCAGCCTCTCCTTTCCTGGGAAGGGACACCTCCACCAGTGAATTCAAGAGCCATCTTTGTAGATGTGCTGAAAGAAAGAATGGTTACAACCAATGCTTTAACCACATCCTACTCGAAAAGAATTCTTAGTAGAGACTATTATCCAAGGTAAAACATAAAATTGGTGTGGATGGGCATATTCAACGGAGAGGGACAGGCAATCCATTGACGGAAGAAAGAAGAGAGGTGTTCCTGCTGTAAAACAAATGTGTTTCCAGGGATTATGGCATGTCATTATGGGGCAGAAGAGTAACAAATATGGGGGAGAGTAACTAGGGAAGACCCAGGGTGGGGTGGGGAGGGAAGAGGAAGCCCTGAGCTCTTTCCTAATCAGTTTGGGGAGACTTCCAAGATGAGGAAGTGAAAGTCTAGGCACCTTCTGGGCAATGGCAATTATGTTTGGAGGAGACTCTACCTGGGTGCTCTTCAGGGCTTCACACCTGCCATGCTCTGGCCCCCCTTGTCATGTTTGTTAAATCCCACTAACAGCAAAGATCACAGGTTCCTCGTCCCCTGTCCATGGATATGTCATCCCCTCTTCTCTGGAGGACTGGGCAAGGGGAGAGGGGAAGATATGAGCTATGAGCCCCGAGCCAACAATCCCGCCATCTTAAGGGTACACACAGCCGTCAGGTTCCTGGCTCTCCACTTGTCACTGAGAAAGGGCTATGGGAGAATTTATGTTCTGTGGGGACAGGGACTTCACCTATCCTGCTCACTGCTATGTCCTCCAGTACCTGGAGCAGAGCCTGGCCTATGCAGATGCTTCTGTAAAGAGGTGTTAAACAAGCTGAAAGCACTTCTTAGATTTTGAAAGTGCTTAATAAATGTGACTTACGTCTTTCTTTCATCAAGCAGAGCAATGAGAAATGATGGACCCAGCACACGGGCTCTGCTTAGAGAAGGGGGTGGACTTCTGGGCCAGAACCACCACAAAACCCCTGGAAGGGTGCCCAGGCCCCCGCTCTATCACTTCCTGCTCTGGAACCACCTCCCCTGGTTGGTCCCAGCCATGGGATTGTTTGCTCAGGACCCTTCCCCTACTTCAAGTTGGGGGACAGGGGATGCAGTCCTGTCTCATAACCAACTTTCTATCTCTGGGAAACCAGATCCAAGAGCTGCAGCTGGCAGCCGGCCGGCACGGTGATGACCTCAAACACACCAAGAGCGAGATGTCAGAGCTGAACCGGCTTATCCAGAGGATCCGGTGTGAGATTGCCAATGTGAAGAAGCAGGTGGGCAGCAACTTCACAAAGATTGTCAAGTTCTTGGTGAAGTTCAATTTCATCCCCTGCAATGGAGAAACTGGAGCCCACCCTTTTGCACAAAGCACATCTCCCAACCTGGGCGTGGGAACCCCTCAGCCATCCACTGTCCCTGTTTCCCACCTGCCTCTGTACCCCTGTGGTCAGAGCTGGCACTGTGCTCAGGATTGGGAAATGCCTTGAGCTTACCTCATCTGACTCCCAGTTCATAGGTAAGGAAGATGAGCTGGAGAGGGAAAGTGACTTGCCCAAGGTCTCCAGCTGGTCATCAACAGAGCCAACATTAGAAATCAGGTTTCCTCTTTCTTTTTTCCCTCTTTCTCAGACCTTTTCTATGTGAAACACACCTGCTGTACAACCCTTCAGATGTGCCCTCTGGCGGCAGCTCCCACACCTCCTCCTCCCAATGGACACTCAACTCATGTGGGATGTGTGGGGAATGCATCCCGGGCCCCTCCATGGCCACGTTAAGCTCTTGCCCTCTGGGTGGGGAGTAGTCCTGGTGACGGAGGGAGGACAACAGCAGATGAAGCCCTCCTGGGTGGCCCTGCCCTGTACCACGTGGGATGTCCACTTCAGCTGGGGGATCCTGTCTCACCTGGAAGCAGCAAGACTTAAACACCATGTCAGTGGGGAGCTGATTTTAAGGTGGTGGGGAATCCTTCCTGTCCTGGTCCTCCCCAAAGAACCAGGTCAACTCTGCCAGTGACAGAGTCACCAAACTGAAAGATCAGAGCCTACTCTCCTCCCTGAGGCCTCTACTCCAGGCGATGTGGGGGAGCCGGGGAACAGTTTCCCTCCCCATCAGTACATGACATCACAGTGCTGCTAGGTGTTTGTCAGAATCTAGTTTCTGAGGTTGTAGTTGTGATTTCAGGCCTTTAATCTCCTGCTCTAAGGGAAGCCTCCTTCACCCAATTCAGGCTGCCAAGGGGGGAGCACTGAGCCAGACTCCCTGCAGAGTGCTGGATTGGTCCAGAAATGCTTGCTCTTGGTGCTAACAGGTAGCAAGGGTCCTGACTGGGAGCTGTCCTGCAGGCAGGAATCTGACTACAGTGGCACCTTGGCATGCTGTCTGCTCCTTAGAGGCGTTCTGGCTGGGGTCTCAGCGTGATTCTCTTGGACCTGGTGTCCTTTGAATTTATAGCCACTGGTGGCCTCCAACCCCAGGGACTAGACAACTTTGCGAGCATCAAAGTTTTTTTCCTATACTCATGAAATGTAACTGCTTCAACAGCTTCTCACACCAATTCCTGTAAATATCCATCTGCGACAGAAAATAGAGGAGACCCAAGGTCTAGTGTTGGCTCTGCAGCTTTTAATTGCTGTCACCTCGGGCCTCATCTGTAAAGAATGGGGGTTGTGCTACCTAACCCAGAAGATCTAAAAACTATCTTGCATTCTGATGATCTCCCTGGTCTTTGGCTTTCAGTGTGCCAACCTGGAGACGGCCATCGCTGATGCCGAGCAGCGGGGCGACAGTGCCCTGAAGGATGCCCGGGCCAAGCTGGATGAGCTGGAGGCCGCCCTGTACCAGGCCAAGGAGGAGCTGGCCCGGATGCTGCGGGAGTACCAGGAGCTCATGAGCCTGAAGCTGGCCCTGGACATGGAGATCGCCACCTACCGCAAGCTGCTGGAGGGCGAGGAGTGCAGGTGGGGGGGTGGGCGGGGGGAAGCAGGGGAGAAGGGGCTGTGGGTGGCTCGCTGCTAGGCTGGGGACATTTGGGAAGTGGAAGATGAACAACATGAGCACAAGGTGGTGGTTTGACTGGGGAGCTCAGCTTCCCTTCCTTCCTGTGATGGAGGTCAAACATGAAGCAAATAGCATGAGGGGTGCTCTGAAAATACCAGGTGGGGTCACACAGAAACCCCAGATTGGGTTTCATCACTAGCTTTGCCACGCACAAGCTCTGCAGTCCTGGTAAATCATTGAGCGTCTCTGCATCTTTATGTTCTTACCCGTAAAATGAGATTATAATCCCCATCTCGAGGAGTGTTTTAAGGATGAATGAAAATAATCTACGTGTTAAAGCAGGTGCCCATCCAGGTTTAGCTGAATGTAGACACTTCCTTGAGGTTTTATCCTTCTCTAACTTTCTGTCTTACAGGATGTCTGGTGAGAATCCATCGTCTGTGAGCATCTGTAAGTGTCCCTGAGAGATGGGTTGGGTGGGGACTCTGGCTGGATGGGAAAGCTGTGGACACCAGGATAGAGCGATGCCACCTCCTTTAGTGGTTCTGCCCCACCCCCAATCTGGGAATTTCTGCAACTGTCTTTTGAAGCTTCTCTGGCTTCAAAGGAAACCTATTTCCCTTTGTCCCATGGCAACAGTGACTGAAGTCATGCCTACCCAATTTCCTTCCTGTCTCTTCCCAGGGCGTTGTCATCCAGAGAGAGGGTTAACAATGCGCACAGGGGCAGGGACGCCTGGGTGTCTCAGTTGGTTAAGCGGCTGACTCAAGGTCATGATCTCACGGTTTGTGAGTTCGAGCCCTGCATCGGGCTCTGCACTGACAGTGTGGAGCCTGCTTGGGATTCTCTCTCTCTCTCTCTCTCTCTCTTTCTCTCTCTCTCTCAAAAATAAATAAAATAAACTTTAAATAACAAGTTAAAAAAAAAAAGAATGTACACTGGGGGCCAAACAGTCCAAGAATCTCCAGGAGGACAGGGATCGCATCTGTGCTGTGTGGTCCTCGCCTCACGCGGAGCCTGGCACATCGCAGGGTGTCTGTGGGTCTTTGTGATGTTTCCAGGCTGCTGAAGGTTGCTGGGGGTTGAGGGGGGATGGCTTCTTTCCTGACTGACCCTCACTGCCCTTCTTCTCTGTTCTCGGCCCTTCCTCCTCAGCTGTCATCAGCAGCGGTGGAAACAGTTACTACCACCCCGGCACCTCTGGCAGTGTTGACACGGGGCCCAGTGGCCTGGCGGGCAGCTCCAGCAGCACTTGGGCCGGACAGTCCAGGGCCAAAGGGGCACGAGTGGGAGACCTCAAGGATGCCCGGGGCAAGAGCGCCCCCTCCAGGAAAGCTACCCGATAAGCCCCCGGCACCTAGGAGAAGAGAGATCCTGGCCACCGCCCTACCTGGAGTTGTCTGCTGTCCCCCACCTTCCACCCCCGAGTCCCGGGACTGTCTGTAGTGCACTCGGCCACCCGTGCCGTGTCTCCCCTGACTGTCCTGTTTCCTCAGGTACCGCGTGGACTCTGACTTCTTGTTTCCCCTTACTGTCTTCAGGAGGCTTTGGGGCACAGGCTCCAATTACCTTCTTGGCCCTGGGGAGCTCTGGTTCTCCCCGGAAGAAGAGGGGAAGGGGGTGGCGGAGAAGGAGGGGAGGGGAGGGGGGAATAGTCTTGCTGTGTGCTGAGGCTGAGGCTCATTCCATGTGCACCCAGGAGGCAAGCGGTCAGCCAGCCCTTGCCTGTCCCCTCAGAAAGGTCTTTGCCGAATGACTCCATTATTTAGGAGAAAAGGTGTCCTTTCTCAGACCACGAGCTGTATCTGTCTCTACAAAGCCAAGTGACAGAGAACGTAGGGATCTCCTGCCACCTTGGGTCACCCACCACTCCTCCCTTACTGGTAATAGCTACAACCATATGCTAAGCACCTGCTATGTGCCAGGCTCCCCTCATGCCGGTCTTTCTTACCCAACCTGCTGGGTGGATGCAACCAGCATCCTCAGGACAGAGGAGAAGCCCCATCCTCTGAGAGGCTGTAGAATCTGTCCCTGTGACCCACGAAGTACCAGGGCCACGAGTCAAGCCCAGGTCTGGCTGACTCCAGGGTCTATATACTTTCCATGGCATATCACTGCCTCTTTCACAAAGGGAGTTTTTTTGAACCCATGGTTCTTTTGATGAGGGCAGCATGATTATGTTGCCTTTTTGTTGAGGACTGTGGGTGTGTGGCTTATCTTGAGTGCTCTCTCTGGGGCTGTATCCTGCTGTGCTTGTGATTCTCAATTCTTATTGCTATGAGCTGTGCTTGGTGGGGGGAGCTTGATCTATCTCTGATGGTACTGCCCAGGCCAGAAGTCATGGCTCTTGATGTAAATATTCCTAAAAATGGTCACACCCAGTCCCTTCTTTGCTTGAGTTAAGAACTCTGGATTCCTGCTGTACATTCAATAAACTGCCCTTGAGTAATATCAGAGGTACACTCTTGTCAGTGTGTCAATCTCACCAAATTGCTCACCTCCTAATGATAATGGGCCCCGCCCCACCCACATGCACCAGCCTTTAGAAAGTCAGGAGGCAGATCAGAGCAAGCTGCTCTGGAGGTCATCGCAGGCTGATGGGACAGATGGACATAGATGCAAATCATGTCCTCGCACAAATCAGGGAATGGCAGTCCCAGGCAACAATGCTGAGAAGAGACCAGGATGTAGAAGCTAAGCAAAGAAGGCTTCCTGGAGGAGGAGGAAAGTTTAATCAAATAACTAGAAAGATAGGCACATAGATTCCTGGAAAGAGAACTTAAAGCACACCATCACGGTAGGTTTGGGGATAGCTTTTGTGTGCTTCTTTTGGTGGGGAGTGGGAGGTCTTAGATTTTCCAAAGTGAGCAGTGGGGCTGGATGGGGTTCTGAGTTCCTCAGCTTTGGCCTGCAGAATTCAGCCCTCTGGTTGGCTTTCTGTCTATCTGGTATCATAAATGTGCCTGAGATGTTTGCCCCTCCAGCCCTCAGGGTAACAGGGGCAGGCCTTGCGAGGGCGGGACCTCTCGTCCCAAGCTGCCACCTCCATTGACCTCACTGTGCCTTTCATGTATTAAGGAGGTCCCCTTCTGTGTGTGCCAAGATGCAATAAACCTTGGGAAGCACAAGAGCCCAAGAGTCTGGTGGGCTTTCTGCCCAAATGCCTCTCTCTGATGTCACCGCTGTCATCACTGTGGGTACCAGAAATAGTGCCCTGGGAGTTATGGGGGCTCTGTTCTGGCTCAGCCACTAACCATCACCTGTTGCACTCAGACGAGCTGATAAAAACTGTGGACGATCCCCCCTGAAAAAAGGTACAGAAATGTGTCTGCATGTTCAGAGGTTTGCAAACCCACAAAGCCCATCCACGGACTCTGTGGGTCATGAACCCCTAAAGCCCTTCCCAGCACTGATGCTCTGCCTTTCTCCAAAGACCAAATTCCCAGTGACCCAGTAAGAGAGGCTGTGGGGAGGGGATGGGTGGATGGGATCTGTAACATGAAACAGCCTTCAGAGGAACCCATGAGCCATTCATGGGGTTTACCTCCTCTAGGGCCACAGTGCAGGCATACCTCTGGCCATGGGGTGGTAAGGCCTGGGTGCTGTGCCCAGTCCTGGGTGCACAGTGAAGGAGTCTAGGTAGATGTGATTTTGAGGGACTGAGGCAACATGTCCTGTGCTGAGATGTTGAGGAGAGCAGAGGGGAAGCTCCTTTGGTTGCAGTTTATCCACCTGAGAAATGGACAGATTCTTTGTTATCTGGGGCTGACTTAAGATCCTGAGAAATGCACAGGGGTGACTGTGCTGTTGCTTTGGGACTCAATTTGGAGATCCCTTTGAAGCCCAAGAAGGAGAAATCGTAGAGGTAGGACCAGTGGAGTGGTGACCGACTTCAATTCCGTACGTCTGACTTCAGCACACAGGACAAAGAGACCAGAAGGAACAGGTGTGCATGGAATTTTTGGTTGGAGAGCAGCCCCGGGGAATGAGGGAGTGTCCACACTGTTTGGGAGGGTAAGCATCTGGTTTACTTGCTCTGTGTAGACCTCCAATGAAGATGTATTTAGGAGCTGAATCATCTATCCAGGTGATGCTCGTACTCACACAGCTTCTGTGCACGGACTGTCATTTGCACCTTTCATTACCTGGACAACTCTTAATGCTCCTTTGAGATTCCATTCAGGTTCCCACTCCTTCTGGAAACTTCCATGAATCCCTAGGCTGGGCTGAGTGCCTATTTTCTAGGATCTTGCAGTGCCCATTGCTTACTCCAACGTGACATTTCCACACGTGATTGAGATGTTCTCTCTGTGTGACTGATTCCATCAGGGCCAGACTTGGGGGCTTCAAGGGCAAGGACTGCCTTATTCTTTTCTGGGCTTTACACTTAAGGGAGCTTTACCTAACAGAGGCACCTAAGAGATAATGCTCCTAGGATCTTTTTACCTAGCACAAATACGTTCAAAAGATTTGGGGGAGTAAAACCCATGCATTTATGGCCATTTTGACAAGGATGCCAATGCCATGCCTAGACATACTGGGACAATTGGCTAGCCACATTTAAAAGAATGAAGTTGGACGCCCACTTCTCGTCATATACAAAAATTACATCAAATGGATCAACAAGCTAAATATAGGAGCTAAACCCATAAATCTCTTAGAAGAAACATAGGAATAAATCTTCATGACTTTGGATTTGGTAAAGGATTCTTAGATATGACATCAAAGCACAAGCACCTAAAGAAAAAATAGATGAGGTTGGACTTCAAAATTTAAAACTTCTGTACATGAAACAACACTATCAAGACAGTGAAAAGAAAACCCACAGAATAAGGGAAGATCTTTGTAAATCAAACATCTGCTAAAGATTTAGTATTCAGGACATGTAAGGAACTCGTAGCACTTAACAACAAAGGACAACAACCCAACCAAAAATTGAGCAAAGGACTTTAATGGACTTCTTTTTTCCAAGATCAACAAATGGCCAAAGAGCACATAAAAGGGTGCTCAACACAATTAGTCATCAGGGAAATGCAAATCCAAACCATAGTGAAGTACCATTTCACACCTGCTGGGGACGGCTGTAATAAAAAAAATAATAATGGAAAATAAAAAGTGTTGGCAAGCATGAGGAGACATTGGAACCTTTGTACATGGCTGGTGGGAATGTAAAATGGTTCATCATTGTGGGAAACAACTGGGCAGTTCCTCATAGAGTTAAATGTAGGGTTGTCATATGAGCAATTCTACTCCTTGGTATGTATATCCTAAAGAATTGAAAACAGGCGTTTAAGCAAATTCATGTACATGCGTGTTTATCACAGCACTGTTCGCAATAACTAAAGGCAGAAACACATTGCTGTGGTCTGAGTGTTTGTGTGTCCCCCAAATTCACATGTTGAAATCCTAACCCCCAAATACGGTGATGTTAGGAGATGGGGTGGTACTTAGGTTATGAGGGGGGAGCCCTCGTGAGTGGGATCAGTGTTCTAATAAGACACCCCACAGAGCTCCCTAGCCCCTCTACCATAGGAGGACATAGTGAGAAGTAGGTGGCTATGAACCAGAAAGAGGGCCTCTTCCACAATGCGACCATACTGGTGCCTTGACCTTGGACTTCTCAGAAGGACTCAGAAGGACTTCTCAGAATCGTGAGAAATAAATTTCTGTTGTTTATAAGGTGTCAGTCTGTGGTGTTTGTTATAGTTGTCATAGCAGCCTAGAAGGGTAAGACATAGCCCAAATGTCCAACAATGAGCGAATAGATAAAAAAAATTGTGGTATATCCTTTGCAGTAGGATGTTATTCAGGCATAAACAGGAGTGAACTACTGATAAGTGCTACAATATGGACGAATCTTGAAAACACGGTGCTAAGTGAAGGAAGGCAGACATGAAAGGTCACACATTGTATGATTCCACTCATACAAAGTGTCCAGAATAGGTAAATCCATAGAGACTTGGTTGCGGGGGTTGGGGGAGGGGCAGAGCCTGCCAGTGGGTACTGCATTTCCTTTTGGGGTGATGAAATGTATGGACCTAGACAGAGTGATGGTTGCACCAGAGTGATGGTGCATATACTAAATGCCACTGAATCGTTCACTTTAAAATGGTTACTTTTATGTTATGGGACTCTCACGCAAATAAAAAGTAAAATTTGGGGGTGGAGGGAAGCAAGAAAAAGACCAAAGAGACCATGTCCTTGGACTTTGCTCCCAGCCTTTCCCACCATATGGCAAATAGCAACCTGTGATAAAGATGGGGGAGCAGTCGGGCCCAGTAGGGGGACAGAGATAACTAACCTTCCATTTGATTGGTCAAGGACAAGCCCAGGGGATTTGCCAGCCTGTCTTCCTCTGTCCCCAGTATGTGGCCAATGCCTGGCCCAGAGTGGTTGCTAAGAAGACGGCAGTCAGTGTGTGTGCTCTGCCTCCTGGAGCCACAGCTGCTCTCCCCCACCTCTCCTCCCTGTGCCTTTTCCCTCTGCCTGGAACCCTCCTGTTTTCTCATCTTCACAAACCTTCTCCCTCTCTTCCAAACTTGGTATCATGTGCGGCTCTCACTGATTCGTCCATGTGCATTGGCAGAGAAGCTCTCGGTGAAATGGATGCTCTGTGACCTTGAGAAGTCACCTTGTCCATCCTACTGCCCCCCTCCCCCCGGGAAGAGATGTTCTTTCAGGCCCAACTAACCAGAACCTCTCCTACATTTGTGGTTTCAGGGATGTTGAAAGAATGAATGAATTTGATTCCCTCAAATGGTCACCAGCTGGGAGTCACCATGCTGCCCCTCATGGCTATTATTGAAAACGAATATAATGAAAATGGGACACTGACCTGTGTGCCACCAATGGAGAGGAACAGAGAGCTAGTCCAACAGGGGCCCCTTGTCATCAGAAACCAGTGTATACATGCACAGACACATGCTCATTGGCCCACAGACCCATGTCTTCAGAAGATACCCAAAATATGTAACAGCCAGTATAGTCAGGCACTAGCCCATCACAGTGGATGTCAGCCACACACCACTGGGACAGCCAGGCCACTCCCTGCTGGCTGGCCACCCATTCTGCCCATGTCCATGCTCACGACCACTCACGCACAGATGTGCACCTACACACGTCCTCCCACATGGGCTGGGAGAACATGACATCAGGGAAAAGCCGATATATGTGAGAAACACGTAGCTACCTCACAAGCACCCCCCGCCACCTACCTTCACCTGAGTCCTGACACTACATTAATGTTCTTCCGAAGAGCAAAGAAGGCTGAGAAGGAGAGCAGGAGTCAGATACAGCAGGCTGGAGGGTCTGTGCAGGAAGAAGAACAGGAGAAAATCCGTTTTTCACACTGAGGTTGAGATGACAGAGGGACAGCAGGGACCAGGAACCAGAACTTGAGGGGAGGCTGGAGCTGGCCCTGCGTACCTGGAATAGGACAGGCACTTGTACATAGGAAAGCCAGCACAGCGTAGAGGCTAAGAGTGCAGATGGCCACCAGGCCGTCCGGATTGGACCCTGGCTCCCCTACTTACGAGCTTAACTTCCTCATGCCTCAATATCTTCATCTGTAAAATGGGTTGATAATAGTGCCCACCTCACACGCTGCTGTGAGGACTAAATGAGCTACCACACACGGACGGCTTAGAGTGGTGCCTGGCAGAGGTCACAGTGTGTGTTAGCTGTTATTAGTAGGATCAGTACCATCATTATCGTTGTTATTTACAAGGTGTCTCCCGTCCACCTCTGGGAGCAGGTGGAGCACATATGAGCATCCCCCTTTTTAGAGACGTGGAAACAGAGGCTTAGGAAGTTGGGAGACCTTCCCAAGGTCACCCGGCAGGACCAGGACCTGGTTCCTCACACTCCCAAATCCACACACTTCGTCAGAGGCTTCAGTGGGGCTGGAGGAAGGAGATGGCCAGCAAAGCTCAAGGGAGATGCTCCTGGCCACAGAGCTGAACGAGGAGGACGCCTCTCTGGCAGTCACACCACACAGTGGGAGTGGAGCTGAGTGCCTGGCGGGACAGCCCTCCTCCATCCTTTATACCCCAGCTCCTCTGGGGTGAGCTCACCTTTGGCCTTGCCAGCTGCAAACCTGCTGAACAGCTGTCCTGCCCCCATATGAGTGGCTCTGATTGCGGCCAAGTCCCCCAGGGACTGCGCTCCATCCAGCCACCTTGGGCCTGAGTGCCGCACCTGCTTGAAACTGCGGGGAGTACAAGGGTTCGAGGGGGACCTGTGGGGGGTCCACAGACCGCACGCTCACTTCCTGAGTCCATCTGCTGAGGAGGGCTGGCAGGATCGGAGCTGATGTCATCCAAACAACCCAGCTCATTCTCTCTAATTTTGAAGACAATTATTTTCTCCGAGAACCCTGCCCCTCTCAATGCCTCCAGCCTCTCCCCACCCCCACTTTTTCTACCCACCCAGTAGTTACATTCTGCTTCCTCAAACTGTATTGCTCAGGGTCTACCTGGCTCAAGAGCCTTCAATGCCTCCCTGTTACATACACAGCTTGGGATCTAGGGGCCATCACCCATATTCGCCCTTTGCTAGTGCTTGCTCCAGCTGGAGGGCCCTTTCTTTACAAATGCCCTTCCTGGGCTGCTTTTGCCATTCCCCATTGCCAGCCCACCCAAACCTTTTTCCCTTAACAGACTAGAACCCAAACCCCCTCCTCCAGGCAGCCCTTGTGGATTCAGTGTCCCCAGGGCTCGCCTCCCCTCTGTGGCTTTCCTTTTTCCTTCAATCTCTAGTACCCTCTTGGATTGTACTTGATTTTCCCTTCTCCCTCTGAGGCTTTCTCTGGAGGTTTATCAGACCCCAGAAGGGAGCCAATGGGTCTTGACTGGGGCCAAGAGATCACAACGAGTGTGTCACACTGATCAGACACACAAAAAGCTGTGTAATTAAATTCTTTGTGTAAATAAAGTAACCTGTTTTGGCTATAAAACCGTACAGATGTAATTTATTTAACAGGCAATTAAAAATTTCCTTGAATGTTTAAGGAAAGCTAGATGTTCCTGGTAACGTGGGGGTTTGATTCTCTGATCTGAGACACTTCCCGACTGTTTCACAGATGAGTAAAACTGAGGCTCAGAGATGTCCATGCCTGTCTCAGAATATAATTCCCAGCTAGAAAACTCAGTGATCCTGGTACCTTGAAGGGTGTGAGGGCAAGGTGCAGTTGGGACACAAGATGTGGGAAATTGTAGCCTGTCTCTCCTGCCAGCCCCAAGGCCTCCCAAAGCAGGGGGCTCTGCCCCATCCAGCCCCTAAGTCTCCCCAGGTCTTAATTAAGCCTAGGGCAGGGCCTTCATAACCTTGCTGAACTGTGGTTCTATCCTGGTTTCCTTCTGTCCCTCCCTTTTTCCTCCAGCAAAAACACATGCACTCCAGGAGCCCTACCTGGGCCCACCCTTCCTGTGGGTGGCCCCTAAGTCTCCTCCTTCCTTTCCTATCATCATCCTCATCAACAACATAGGGTGTTCCATTCCTGATGGCTAGTATCTGATTAACTAATTCATGCTAAAGTGTTAATGACTTGTTAATAGCTTGATGAGATGCTTTTCCCAGAGACACCTGCATTTGGATGGATCCAGAAACGAAGTGCTTTGAGGACAGGATACTTTATATTGCCCCCCACTCAGCACCTGGTAGGTGCTCAGTAAATATCTGATAAGTGGATCAATAGCAATAAATGTAATGTTTGAAAAGTGTTTCTTACTGAGTTTGGTACTTGGCAAGTGCTCGGTAGACAGTGACTACTACTACTACTATTATGATTATTATTATTATTATTTCTAGTGATGAGTTTTCCATGATCAGGAATGGTCTGAGAGGACTGATTCTTCGAGCCTAGGATCTCTGGAGACAGCAGCCCCTTCTTGTCCTCCAACAGCATCTGACGCCGTATGGAGATGTAATGATCCAAACATCTTCTCCCAGAGGAGAGGAAGGAGGAGAGAGAGCAGAACAGGAGAGGACAGGTCGATTCCTAACTTCTACTTTACTCTGTACTTTTGGTACTTGAGAACATCGACTGAACACTGAATAAGTAGCAGGCATATACGGAGTGCTTCCCATGGGACCGTCACAGCTACCCCATCAGGAGTTTATTATCCCACTTGTGTTGGGGAAGCTGAGGCTTGGAGAGGTTAAGCGCTGCTGGGTGGTGAGTGGGATCCAGACCCCTGGAGCCAGCTCCTGGTCTGGGCTCCTACCTGGTGGCATTCTAGGTGGATTCAAGCCCAAGGGCTCCCTGAAGATGCACCATCCATGCTGTTTGGTTAATTCTCCAACAACTGCCAGTCTTCTGGCAGTTAGGAAGGGATGCCCAGAGGCTGGTCTTGGGTCCTGAGGAGAGGTACAGGGGGAGGAGTCAACTGGGAGACATGGGACCCTCACCCGGGTCCTGGGCCCTCAGGGAACACAGCAGTACAGGTGTCAATGGACAGAGGGGTCCAGCACACAGAGGAGGAGATGGGGTTGAACCAGGGTTTTAAGCAAGATTTTGAAAGAGCAGAGGATATGGATGAGAAGGCATGGGGAGAAAGGTGTTTCAGGCTGGTTAGGGATAGTGTGGCAGAACTGCGGAAGCACTTGAAGATGAGGCCTGTTGGGGAGATGTCCTTGGCTGAAGCAGGGAACATCAAGGACAGGGAGAAAGGACAAGGCAGGGCAGCAGCTGCAGGGACATTGAAGGTTGGATTGGTGAGCTGCAATGCATGTCACAGAAACACACAGCCAGCCATCGAGGGGACATCGTGTTAGGACAGGTTCCAAGAGCTGGGAAAGGCCTTTAACGTTAGACCACAAGCCCCCATGTCCCCTACACTGGGCACGTGCCTGGCACACAGAAGCTCTCAATAGAGATAGAGGTTTACCGAAGGGAGAAAAGGAAGGATAGGGGAGGGCGGGAGGAGTAGCTAGGTGGTCTCTGATCTGGAGAACCTTCTACTTTCCTTACAAAGGAAAACTGAGATGATGTGACACAGCCTTCAGAGGGACCTCATGGGGGCTGCCCACAGAGCCACTGTCCTTCCAGAACACACTAAGAACATGCTAAGGGTTAGGGAGATAAAGGGGAGCTCAGATATGGGCTGGATGACCCAGGAAGACCTCTGGGAGAGGGAACAATAGAGCAGAGGTGGTGAAAGGGGAAGAGGGAAAGATGGATGGATGCCGGAGACACAAGGTGGGAAAGAGAGAAGGGAGGAAGAGAAAAGTTCTGGTAAGCCAGGAAGACAAAATGGCAGCGGGGTGGGTAAGGAGGAGTATGGGGGAGGAAGAGGGAATGGATTCCAGGCCAACTCCTAAACAGAGTGAGAGAGCCCCACACCAGCTTGGTTCCAGATTTTTCTCTCTCCAGTGGCTTCACCCAGCCAAGAGTCACGGCCCACCTTGGGGTCCCAATAGAGATCATTGGGTAAAGGCAATCTCTGGGGACAGAGCCGGACACAGGCAGAACAGGGGTCTTGGCAGCAATGGCATTCACAGGGGAGGACTGGGGCCCAGGTCAAGAGTCAGGCATCTGAGATGGCAGGGACAGCAGGCAGAGTTTGGGGCAAGGATCGCAGGCTGGAGCAGGACAGCAAGGTACTCACTGGGCTTGCGTGGGTCTGAAGAGACGCATAGGAGTTCAGTTTCACCTGGACAGCAGTTCCTCCACTTGAACTCTAAACAGATGGTTCCTGTCCTCAGCTTGTTCCTGCTCTTACTAACAGATACACAAGACAGAAATGAGCCAACGGACCACCCAGGAGTCCTTCCTTGAAGCCTCCAGGCCCTGGTGAGCCTCTCTCTGCCATCTCCCTGCCTCCTCTGAGTTGACTCCCTGAATTTTCAGCCACCTGCTCCAACTCCCTCCTCCTTTTCTTCATTCTGTCCAGTGTCTGTTACTAGACATCAATTGTGCCTTGCACAGCCTCCAGCCTGCCTTATTGGAGCTTGAGAGTCATGAAGTGCGGAGACCCCATTTCCTGGAGAACTGATGGAAGCATATGACCCCTCATGTCCTCATGAGGGTCACTCCATCCTTTCACACCCCAGTACATAGGGCCACTGTCCTCTCTGGGTTAGAGGAAGAGGCCATCAGTGGGGTGTGTCTCCAGGAGACCAGAATGAATGGTCTCTTTCCGGTAAAGACGAGGACACACCTATGGTTGGAGCCCCCAGACACTCTACCCAGGAGCCTACTCTGTCCAGGAAAGCCCATCCCCTTCCAGCTCCCTGAGCCCCCAGGAGGAAGCCCATAACCCAGAGAAGTTTAGTCAGGATGGTGAAGTGCCAGTGACATCCCCCTGGAGAGGCTGGGGCCTGGGGCAAATTACCCTATAACAGCAGGTTAATTAGATAAAACCCAAATTACATGAGCAAGGCTTGCAAGCCCAGCAATTTGAAGGTTTCATGTTGTTTCAGAGGTGGGGAGGGCTTGATCTCTAGCTCAGCATAGAGAAAATGACTTCTTGCTCCCAGGCAAGCCAAACCCATGAATTAAGCTCTTGACTGCCCATCCACGAGCCCCAATGCCAAGCACATATAAGGAAGGGTGCCCTGCCAGTCCTCACTGCAAGCTGCAGAGCCCGTGTGGGACTTGGCCTTCACCCTTCCTGCATCTGACCTCCATCTCCACCAGCAGCATGAACCGCCAGTTCACCTGCAAGTCAGGGGCTGCCGCCAAGGGGGGCTTCAGCGGCTGCTCAGCAGTGCTCTCAGGGGGCAGCTCGTCCTCCTACCGGGCAGGGGGCAAAGGGCTCAGTGGGGGCTTCGGAAGCCGGAGCCTCTACAGCCTGGGGGGCATCCGGAACATCTCCCTCAACATGGCCAGCGGCAGCGGGAAGAGTGGTTATGGATTTGGCCGGGGCCGGGCCAGTGGCTTTGCTGGCAGCATGTTTGGCAGTGTGGCCCTGGGGCCCGTGTGTTCAACTGTGTGCCCACCTGGAGGCATCCATCAGGTCACTGTCAACGAGAGCCTCCTGGCCCCCCTCAACGTGGAGCTGGACCCTGAGATCCAGAAAGTGCGTGCCCAAGAGCGGGAGCAGATCAAGGCTCTGAACAACAAGTTCGCCTCCTTCATCGACAAGGTGGGTCTAACTTCTCTTCTCTTCTTAGAACATGAGCTTTTGTTACAGAGAAGGGATTCTCTGGTTTAACCAATCCTGACTCTTTCATTTAAATTCTTAAGACTAAGCATTAACCACAGAGTAAAGCCTACACCCAGGACACCACAATTCACATCCGGACCACACACTGGCTAATCGGGACCACTGATAAGATATACCTGTATTTTCTGGCTCCCTGGCGTTAGGCGACTGTGCTCCTCTGGACACTGAAGTTATTTGGAAACTGTCCAGGCCTTTGAGCTGGCTTCTCCCTCACTTCAGACAAACCACCTTTGTTCAGAGGTGACCGTCTTCATGAAGAAGGTGACTCTTCTTTCCATGTCTCCAGACTGATTCTCCTCAGGTTAGCTATGAGGAGGCACAAAACAGGTGTTTTCTTTCATCACGGTGACTTGTTTAAGGTTCCTTGCATAATCTTTCCTAAGAGAAGACAGAGGTCATGGGGGGTACTGGCAGGAGCTCCAAAGGGAAGATCCCTGCTTCTTACTCAAGGGTCTGCTTGGTGCCATTGCTAAGTCTGGGGTCCATGCAGGCTGTGTGTGGGGAAAGCCAGTGAGAGGGAATCTGCTCCAGAGCAACCAGGAAAGCTTGTCTTTTTCCCATCCATTGCGAGCAGATCTCCTCCACTAGTCATTTGACTGATGGATCAGAAGCATCAGAGTGTGGTCATTCCCGGGTGGCTCGGCCATGGGAATTTTTTTTTTTTTTAGTTGGCTAAGGAGAGCCAGAGGCAGAAGAGTGCAGTGGGAAAGATGTCTCCACACTGCTCTGAGGTCAGACCTGGCTTCCACTCTGGCCCCATCACTTTCCAGCTGTCTTGGCTAAGCCAGCCACAGAGCCAGCCATGTAGAGAGTTATTTATCTCTGCCTCTATGTCATCTTTGCAATGCAGATAATAGCCTACCTCTCGGGGTTTGTCACCAGGTTTATAAAAGAAAATGCTTGTGAAGATCTTGGCACAGTGCCGCACACGTACTCCCAAATGGTGGTTATTGTTACTATCATTTTTATCTTCAGAGAGATCAGGGAGGGGTGTGGAGAAGAGGAGGAACCACAGGTCTGGAATAGGCCTCAAGGCATCATGCAGTCCAGATAAGCCCCTGACTTTTGGTAGATGAGCAATTATTACTCCCATCCTATGAGTCAGCAAAAGCATGGAGATAAATGCCATGCCAGGGTTTGGCATCTGGGGCAGGGATGGGAAGGAAGGAAAGTGAGACTGTACTGGGGATGGGGGGCTACACTGGCTATGTGGCAGTTAGGCACCAAGGACGGGTCAGCCCAGAACAAAGCCTATGGTTGAAATGGTCAGTGGCCATCGGAGCCTACTCCCGTCCCCCAGCTCTAGACGCCTGCTCAGAGGATCCCTTGCTCACCTCAGGGGCCAGCACTGTCTCTGTGGCTCTTTATTCCTCCAAACCATTTCACATTTGGAAGATCAAAGGGCTCTGAGGTTTGGGGCTTGGGGGTCACATGGGAGTGGACTGACCTTTGGCTGGGCTGGTCAAACCCCATTAAGGGGCAAAGTCTGGAGACATGGAAAGAAGAGTTACCTTCTTCATGAAGACGGTCACCTCTGAACAAAGGTGGTTTGTCTGAAGTGAGGGAGAAGCCAGCTCAAAGGCCTGGACAGTTTCCAAATAACTTCAGTGTCCAGAGGAGCACAGTCGCCTAACGCCAGGGAGCCAGAAAATACGGGTATATCTTATCAGTGGTCCCGATTAGCCAGTGTGTGGTCCGGATGTGAATTGTGGTGTCCTGGGTGTAGGCTTTACTCTGTGGTTAATGCTTAGTCTTAAGAATTTACATGAAAGAGTCAGGATTGGTTAAACCAAAGCAAGACTGGATAATCTGCTGGGGGCAAGCAGTTTGGTGGCTGATCTCATCTCAACACTGAATCCCTGATGGTTTTCTGAGGTCCTGTGTTTATGACGATAAGGAACACAATCTTATTTAGACACTGGCTGTGCTTGGGGTGCCTGGGTGGCTCAGTTGGTTAAGCGGCCGACTTCGGCTCAGGTCATGATCTCGTGGTCCGTGAGTTCGAGCCCCGCGTCGGGCTCTGTGCTGACAGCTCAGAGCCTGGAGCCTGTTTCAGATTCTGTGTCTCCCTCTCTCTGACCCTCCCCTGTTCATGCTCTGTCTCTCTCGGTCTCAAAAATAAATAAACATTAAAAAAAAAAAGTTTAGACACTGGCTGTGCTCATGTGGATTAAGTCACATTTAAAAAATTGTACTGCCCCAAACCACACAAGCGAGCAATAAGTAAATCCCCTCCCTCTGGTCAGTTTCCTGGCCCAGCGAATCCACAGTGGCATGGGAGTACTGCCCATCATGCCCCATATGCCATTTTTGCCCTGTGGAAGATGGTTCTCAGGGGCATAACTAGGGCTGAGGGAGGAGGACATGGGCAATGAAAGAGCTGGAGCCTGATGCAGACATTTAGATTACCTGGAAGCCCTTTGAGCCTTGTTGAACTTGACATGTTATAAAATGAAGGACAGACTCCCATCTTCAGCAAGGTCAAGCTTTCCAAAGATGGACCCAGCCTGACTCTGTCCTAGTATTTTTTAGGCACACACCTGCCCTGAGTCGGTTTGGCCATAGTGGGTTCTGAGCGACTGGGTGCATGAGTTACAGGGACACATGTCTGGGCTCCCTCACTTACCAAACCATTGGACCTTGGAAAGAGGCTACATTCTCTATGGCTCAGTTTCCTCTCCATTAAGTGGGGTTCACGATTTGCCCACCTCATGCAGCTGTCATGAGGAGAAAAGGAGAAAATTCAGGCAGAGTGCTTTGCACAGTGCCTTGTGAAAGACAGGTGTGACTGTTTCCACGGGGGGCTCAACAGTTTCTGCTCTTTGGGTTCCAGGTGCGGTTCCTGGAACAGCAGAACCAGGTGCTGGAGACCAAGTGGGAGCTGCTACAGCAGCTGGACCTGAACAACTGCAAGAACAACCTGGAGCCCATCCTCGAGGGCTACATCAGCAACCTGAGGAAGCAGTTGGAGACACTGTCTGGGGACAGGGTGCGGCTGGACTCAGAGCTGCGTAGCGTGCGGGACGTGGTGGAGGACTACAAGAAGAGGTGAGTGGGGAAGGGATCTCGCTGCAGCTGGACAGCTGCCCCTTTCCCTTTGAGCTCCCTCTGCAGGAGTGGCAGCTACCCCAGCTGAAAGGTGTTGGAGGTGAGGGGCAATGTTCCTTGTCATACCAGGCAGAATTACTCCCACAAAACTCTGGAACTTGATTCTCCAGCCTCTGATCTGGCACATAGGACAGATGTGCAGGTAGCTGGACGGTGGTCAAAGGATTATGTCTGGTTGGGTGAGGGAAACCTTGGGTAAGCCACTCAGAGCTCCTGGGTTTTCACTGGTAAAGGGGACTTACATCCATCCACCTCTCCGAATGGCCAAGAGGAGTAACTAAGGAAACACCCCCATTCATTTGAAAGGCTTGATTCAAATTTTCAAATTTGCTCCTTGCTCCCTCTGAGATTTCTCACAGAGCATTTGCTCCACGTGTTCCTCCTTCATTTTTGTACCTAGATCTTCAACAATCTCCTTTTTTCAAACTTGGTTACCGTGTCCCCTCCTCCAGGAAGCCTCCCTTGCCTGGCAGCCCCAGCAGCCCAATACTCTGTGGCCCATTAGCATCTGTCCCCTCAAATGGGCACACTGCCTCTTGTTCAGAGTCTTCCTTGAGGGATGAGGGTTCTCCGTGAGAGGGTTCTAAGTGAGACGCATTGACCAGCTGAGCCCTGGCTTTCCTGCAGGTATGAGGAAGAAATCAACAGGAGGACAGCTGCAGAGAACGAGTTTGTGCTGCTCAAGAAGGTGAGGGGGAAGGCAGGCCTTGAGTCCGGGGCTGGCCTGGGACCAGGGAAGGCTGAGCCTACCAGTGTGCTCTGCTCTTGGCGAAAGAGAGGCAATTGCAAAATAATGAGGGGGGCCAGGGAAAACCACAATGGACTACCCAGAGAAGGAATGAAAAGGCAGAGACAATAATGACCTTCCTGAGTGTTTCACGTGGACAGGGTTTGTCCACAACAAAGAACAGCAGAGGATGACACACGGGGGCTCCCCAGAGACCACGGGGCTTGACTCAGACGTCAGAAGGATGACTGATGGCTGGGGTTCCAGCTGTCTGGCTGGGGCTCCCTTCCTCAGAGGGGAGCCCCATTCCTGCTGAGAGCATAGATTCTTAGGATGGGGCAGGACTGGCCCTTCTGTTCGTTCCTGTCCTTTCCCATGAGCCTCTCAGAGAGAAGAGGGAAGCTATTTCCATGTGCAGGGCACCCAGGCTGGGGTTGGTGTTTTCTTCTTGGTAGTGACCGAGGGATGGTGGGGGCATCTTTCAGGACGTGGATGCAGCTTATGCCAATAAGGAGGAGCTCCAGGCAAAGGTGGACTCCATGGATCAGGAGATCAAGTTTTTCAAGTGCCTCTATGAAGCCGTAAGTCTGTCTCTCCACCCACCCCTCTGAGGGCAGCCAGCGGGTAAAACTCTGTTCTGGGGGCTAGAGGAGGCTCCCCTCTCTCAGGGAGGCCCCCTGGTTGGCCATTCATCTCCCATTTTGGCCCTAAGAAGCTCCTAATCTGCACCCTCTGGGTGGGAAGAAAATAGTCCAGGTCCTGGCTTCATGGTGGTGGGAGTCTGTCTGGGGCCTGAAGGGAGCTCACTTTGCCCAGGGAGCAACAGCCTTGGTTCAGAGCCTCTAAGTTAGCGTCTCCTGGATTTGCTAACCTTGCTTGGTGGCGGTGGGTGAGGGGTGGTGTTGGCCTCCTATAGTCAGGTTCTGAGACCAGCCCTGTTTCCCATGTAGGAGATCGCTCAGATCCAGTCCCACATCAGCGACATGTCCGTCATCCTGTCCATGGATAACAACCGGGACCTGAACTTGGACAGCATCATTGACGAGGTCCGCGCCCAGTATGAAGAGATTGCCTTGAAGAGCAAGGCTGAGGCTGAGGCCCTGTACCAGACCAAGGTGAGCTGGGCTGAGGCAGGACCAGGGAGGGCAACTCCAGCAGGCATGAGGGCTGGGCCTGAACACTCCCAGAACAGCGACCGTGTCCAGTTAAGTGTCCAACATGCCCTTCCCCCATGACATCACCAATCCCAGACATCCTGTACTCCCATGACACATGCATCATGCTTACCTATGGCTCTGTACTTTGGGGTCCCCAGTTCCAGGAGCTGCAGCTGGCAGCTGGCCGGCATGGGGATGACCTCAAAAACACCAAGAATGAAATCTCGGAGCTCACCCGGCTCATCCAGAGAATCCGCTCAGAGATTGAAAATGTGAAGAAGCAGGTGAGGGGACTGGCTACTGATGGCCCAGGGCAGGAGGGCAAAATTGAAGGGGGGATGAGTTGGCCAAGGATATCAGCCTCCCAAATCTCTGCCCACGAGAAGAAAGGAGACAGTGAGGTCACTGTCTTGAGTACTTAGAGCAGACATCCCTGAGGCATCTCATCTCCTACTTACCCCAAGGACCTCTGCTTCGAAGCCTCTCCCACAGGAAGCCTACTCTCATTCTCCAGAATGGACTAGGCCCACACCCCTGTTCCCTCTTTCCTATTCACATGCTCTGCCGGCACCTGCACTTCTCTTGTCTTGTCACTCTTTGACAATTGCCTGATACCAGCCTGTCCCGTCTTCCACTAGACTGGCAGAAGGCAGGGAGCTGGCTGCTTTGTTCCCCATTGTTTTCCCAGCATGGAGCATAGTGCCTGGCACATAGTAGAAGCTTAATAAACATTTTTGGATTAAATGATTGATAAGTGGGCTCAGACAGCACTCATTAAAGTGCTTTATTAAGGCCTTGCTTGGAACCACTCCCAAGAATATAGGCTGCAGTCTCAGCTTTAAGGTGAGAAGACAAGATGCATTTGTATAATAACAATAGCAGCAGCTCCTATCATTTTATCACATTGAATCGTCCCAAAGACTCTATGAGGCAAGCGTTACCCATTGTTGCAGATGAGATTGAGGCTCAGAGAAGTTAAGAGGGTTGCAAGCTGGCAAGTGGCAGAGCTCTGATCGGAATCAACTGTGGCTCCCAGTCTAGTGATCTTTCCATCTCCCCCTGGGCTCTAACACTTAGTGGCTCTGTGAAGTGGGACAAGTTCATTATCCCTTCTGCACAGGACTACGTGGGCTTAGGTACATAAAATGCATATAAAGGGCTGAGTGCAGTACCAGACATATGGTAAGCACTTGGGAAATAATAGTTGGTTCTGGGAAATCTACTTCCCTGCACTCCTTGTTGGTGGTCCTATGCCCCTGGGTGGCCACTATCATTGTATCTACAACACCATATTCCAATGGTCTCTCCTCCCAGACTTTAAACAGTTCCAGAACAGAAAGCCAATCACATTCTTATTCATTTTGTATCCTTGGCACATGGGTGGCCAAGTAAATGTTTTTGCGATGAACCGACGTGGTACTGAATTGGCCACGATCGCAGGAGGGGAGGACGTGCTATTTTTCATCACTACCAATGCCTAAACATGAGTGGAGATAGCCAGCTCCAGGAAGGGCCCTGGCCTAGAAGAGGAATGGGAGGTGTGAAGGGTGGAGGTGGGCATCCCTCCCCGGGAATCAGCAAGCGCTAGTGAGATTTGGATTTGGATGACTCGAATTACCCCTTCCAGTTTTTGAACTTCTCTAACTCCCTGTTTAGGCTTCCAACCTGGAGACGGCCATCGCCGATGCCGAGCAGCGGGGCGACAGTGCCCTGAAGGATGCCCGGGCCAAGCTGGACGAGCTGGAGTCCGCCCTGCACCAGGCCAAGGAGGAGCTGGCCCGGATGCTGCGGGAGTACCAGGAGCTCATGAGCCTGAAGCTGGCCCTGGACATGGAGATCGCCACCTACCGCAAGCTTCTGGAGAGCGAGGAATGCAGGTCTGTGTGTGTGGGTGCTCTGGCAGCAGAGCCCCAGGGATTTGAGAAGGATGAAAGCGGAAAGCTTAGCACACTCTCCAGAATAAGATGCGTTCTTGGTGGTGAAGGGGTGGCAATGATGGGAATAATAACAGTAATTAATAACACCTGCCCTGGCGTGAGCGCTCACTTCATGCCAGGTGCTGTGTTTCAGGGATTAGCTCCTTCGAGCCTGGTGTACTTAGCACACCACCCAGCTCCCCAACCAAAACCAAAACCAAAACCAAAACCAAAACCAAAACCAAAACCAAAACCAAAACCAAAACCAAAACCAAAAACAAAACCAAAAACAAAACCAAAAACAAAAACCCCAGAACCCAAACCCATTACTATGTTAGACCGTGTAGTTCCACTTTCCTTATCTGTCCAGGTATAAGATGAACTTGTCAGAGATGTCCCAGGGCAGCCATTCCCATTTCCCCACTGTTCTCAGCAGACAGGAAAGACTCAGTGCCTGGGCCTGACCTTGGGAAGTGTGCATGACACCTTACGTGTGCACCTTGTGCCGACTGCAGTTTGACTTGGGTTGTTGACCGGTTACCCCAAAGATTCAGCAGCAGCGCCCAGAGCTTTCCAAGCTCTGCTTGTTCCAAAGAAGCCCTGGAATTTCCACAGGTGCCCACTGGGTTCAGAAACCCACATCAGGCTGTTGGGGACACTGGCTTTGAGGTCAATAGATTGTGGGTTGGATGGCTGCTTGGTCTTATTTTATTTCTCTCCCTAACAGGATGTCAGGAGAATTTCCCTCCCCTGTCAGCATCTGTAAGTACTTGTATGCTTGGACCTAAAGCTGTAGAATCTGCAGACCAGAAAGGGCCTTAGTCCCCACCCACCCCCACCCCCCCGTGTGTATACATGAGCACCTAAGAATCAGAGAGCAAAAAACCTTGAAATCAAACAGCCAGATGGCAGAGGCATGGCCAGCAATCAGGTCTCCTGGCTCCCAGCCCAGGACTGCTTCCTCCTTATCCAAACTGCATGTGGCTATAACCAAAGCCCTCACCTAACCCATCGTCCCAAGAGGCCCCTCTGTCCCAGGGAAGGGTAACCTCCTCTGGTTCTGCCCCCTGAGGGGAGCTGACCCTGCTCTCCCTCTACAGCCATCATCAGCAGCACCAGCGGCAGCAGTGGCTATGGCCTCCGGCCCAGCTCTGTCAGCGGCGGCTACGTGGCCAACAGCAGCAGCTGCATCTCGGGCGTGTGCAGTGTCCGCGGTGGGGAGGGCAGGAGCCGGGGCAGCACCAGCGACTACAAGGATACCCTGGGGAAGGGCTCCAGCCAGAGCGCGTCCTCCAAGAAAGCCAGCAGGTAGAGAGGGCCGTCCGATGCCCTCCTGCCACCCGTGCATCCCCAGCTGTCTCCCACACACGCTCTTCCCCAGCCCACCAGCAGCCCCATCTCTACCCAGCCCTGCTCTCGTACCTCCAGTGCTGGCCTTGGCCACCCACTTCTCCCAGCCTGTGTCTTCCTGAGCCTGGACAGGTGTGGATGACTAAACCTGGGGAAATTCCTCCTGACATATGCCTGGCACTGCTTTCCTTGGCTGAGGTCCCCCACCTATGCCATCAACTCGGCTCCAGGCTCCCAGACTTCTGCCCTCTACAACAGCATCCAGCTCAGTCGCTAAATACTCTGTCTGGCTCCCTGGGGCTCACACCGAGCCCCAGCTCTCACACTGGGGCCTTTGTCCCAGCTCCTGCCTAGGCTAGTGGCTGGTTCTGTGTTCAAGACAAGGAGGACTGAAGGACAACCACCAAGAGAAGCCAGTCCCCACCCCACCTTGGCTCCATCTCATGGCTCACTCTGAGCGGGACCCAGTACAACTCAGCATCTCTCTTCACTCTCCTGTGTCCAGAAGCAGAGAAGAGGAGGCCCTCTGCATTCCCTTTCTTCTTAGAACCCTCCTATCGCATCGTCAATAAACAGCACAATCTGATGGCTTGGTGTCTGAGTAGTCAAGGTGTGTGCACATACTCAGTTCCTTGGGTACTCACTGGAGCAGGGACCACACAGGCACACACAGACACACACACAGTACACACTGCATATTACCTGTGCAGCCCACAGTTTTATGTTAATTTTTTCTGCGGAGCAGGAAAAGGAGTTCTCAGAGCACACGTGGCCCAGGGGCTAGGCAGTGTTGGAGCTGCAGGGGAATGAAGCATGGGCTGACTTTGGGAGGAGGGAGGGAGAAGAAGAGGGAGAGGAATAGAGGAAGGGGGTGTGTGCAGTGTGGTTTGTGGCTTTCAACAAAAGAATTATCTGTGTCTACTGACAGACATGGTCCTGCTCCCGACTGGGACCCTGGCCTCCATCTAAGAACTGGTTCTTTCCTAGAGGGAAGGTAGGGGTTTGGCAGTCAGGTGTCTGTATCTGTTCAACTCTTTCCTCGTTGCTCAGAGGCCTGGTCTTTTGGGAGAGGGGTTGCTCAGAAAGGGTGAAGCTTATGGGGACCCCACACTTGGGGCCTGTAGGATGCCCAGATGGGGAACAAGTTTTTGGAGCCTGAGACTGGACTTGGGTGAAGTGAGTTGGGAGTCAGGGTAGGCTATAAATTTTAGTGACTGTACAGTTGGCTCCCACCCAGATGGCTGTCTACCCTGGGGTGAGGAGAGGTGTAAGGAAGACAGACAACCCCCCTACCCCCAGCGACCAGCATGAGCTGCCAAACCTCAGTCAGGAAGTCCTTGGGGGCTTGAAGAGCTTACAAAATTGGAGGTAGAGGGATTGGAGAAAGGGATGAATGGGCTGGGTTGGCAGACAGAACTTTAGAGTAGTAGCTGGGGCTTAGCCCAAGGCCACCAGGGCCAGCCTCAAACCCCTGTTACCCAGGAAGTGGCCATCAGCTTCAGCCTCTCACCTCTCTCAACTTGGAAGTCAACACCACCATGTGGGTGGAGGAGGATGAACAGATCAAGACTCAGCAGCAAGTTTGCTTCACTGGTCAACATGGTGAAGCCTGTGTGTGTGTGTGTGTGTGTGTGTGTGTGTGTGTGTGTATTTTCAGAACTGGGTAGAGACACTGTCTTTCAGAACTGTCCCTCAGCAGAGGATCCACATACACCTGCTGCCTCTGCTACCTTTGCAGCAGTAAGAACTGAGGTTCTGGGATAGCAGAAAGACCTTTCCAGCTGAGAGGCTTAGAAGAATTCTAGATTCTCAAATGGGGCCGGGGCGGGGTGGGGGTGGGGGGATGGAGGCTGCTTCTCTAGATCCTGCTGGTTTCTCATCCAGATTTGGAAAGGAAGTGAAGAACTCTCCCATATCCCTTTGTGCCCTTTGGCTCATGGGGGTCTCTTGGGTGGGCAGGGTTATCCTAGGTTTTGAGTTCATTTTCTAAAGCAGCAGATCAAGGTGCTGCAGGCTGAGAGGAGCTTCCTGCAGGAGACAGTCAGGAGCACCTACCAAGGCCCAAGTTAGTAGACTCAAGTTATGGAGCTTGGCAGGTGCTGGAGTGAGGGATCTCAGCTGGCTGTGGGCGACAGACCAACTAAGAGTTGCTGGATGACTTGGGATACAAGCAGGGCTCTGAGGAAATGGAATAATGCTAATGACTTACAGGCAGGGTGGCCATGAAGTCACATGAGTCTAGGTGGTCATTTGATCACAGTTGCCAAAAGCAGTGGTTCTTCACAAAGGCTCAAAAATAACCTGGGAGGGGCGCCTGGGTGGCTCGGCCAGTTAAGCGACTGACTTCTGCTCAGCTCATGATCTCACCATTCATAAGTTCGAGGCTTGTGTCGGGCTCTGTGCTGACAACTCAGAGCCTGGAGCTCACTCCAATTCTGTTTCCCACTCCCTCTGCCCCTCCCCCACTCGCACTCTGTCCCTCTCTCAAAAATAAATAAACATTAAAAAAATTTTTTTAAATAACCTGGGAACTTAAAATATTGATGTCTCAGCCACTATCCCAAACCAGTTATGGTGGTCTACTGGAGTGGGGCCCAGGCATTCGCGGCATCTCTCAAAAGTTGCGGAAGGGATTCTAATGAGCGTCCAGAGCTGAGAATGTAATCAGTGGAGAAAGAGGTCCAAACTCTAGTAAATGTAGCAAGGTCTGAGAATGAGGGAGTAGAGATGGGGTCAACACATTAAGATGACAGCATGAGCTCTGAAAGGGACATGGGGGTGGGGCAATGAGGAAATTTACACCTAATAGCCCAGACTTGTGTCAGGTAAGACATGGCCATGTGCCGAGGGACAGGGTGGCAGGGGTTATGGGGCACCAACAGAGGGTGAGGGGCAGGAAAGGGAGCCGGTTATAGGTGTGTAAAAGTGTTGCAATGAGCCTCACATCTTGCCTCTGGATCTGTGCCACTGTTCTGCCTCCCTCTCCTCACAGCTATGTGATGCTCTGTGGAGTGGATGCAGAAAAAAGAAAGCAAAGTTATAGTTCCTGCATTCAGGAAGCTTCTAGTCCTACAGACAGGAGCAGCCACTCAGGAAGGATACAGGTGGAGGAAAAGCCGGTGCAAATGAATAAAGTCCCCAACCCACCTTACTCGTCCTTTCCATCACCTCCCCCAAAGCCTGAGTGGTCCTAACCTCTGCACTCTTGTGCCTAGCACACCACTTGCACTGAGCACAGGCTGGTGGACTAACCACCCCCCTCTCCATGGGACTCTGACTCCCGGCTGCCACCATGGCCACTGATGGGAGCAGGCCCTTGGGACATCTCACTGGAGGGGACTCTGCAGCAAGCCAAGCCAGATATAGCAGCAGCCCAGCTGGGGGACTGCAAGGGACTGTTGTGGGTCAAGTTGGCCATAGATGTGGAGGTTGGCACCCTCAGGCCATCTTTGGAAGGTGAGGAGAACAAAAGGGGTCCCACATAGAACCTGGGGTGCCCACCAAGGGGGCTGAGCCCTCTTGGCTTGATCACTACTCTGTTCCTTCTCTCCTTCTGTGTAGCCTCAGTACCCCAGCCCTTTCCTATGCTTTGGGTCCAGAGTACCAAACAGGGGTCTGAGAAGAGGGATTAGAAACCGATGTTTATGGGGCACCTACTGTGGACCAGAATCTCCCGAGCTGGGCACGCCTCCTGCGTCACTTTTCTGAGGTGGGTGTTGTTTTCCCTAAGACAGAGGCCTGCTGCAGCCAGGGTCACAGAGCCAGCACACAGGGCCAGGATTCTATGAGGTCTGTCTCTCCAAAGCCCACACTGTTTCCACATCACCGCCCTGCCTCCCGGTGTGGGAACCATCTGCCTCTGCCCACCCAGCTGCTGTGCGTTCCCACCCTTCCCTGATGTCCTGTGGGTTCCCTGCCCATTGTTTGCTGGAACTTCCATCACGTTCCATCATCTGAAGACTGATACCTCCACGTCCTAGGCACTGGGCTAGGTTCCTCTTACGCCTATGAATTGCCACGTAACCTATCTCAGATTTCCCCAGTGAGGCTGTGGCCACGTTGTCACCTGCCAGTTATAGAGACTGATCCCCTCAATGTTTGGGGGGCTGTCAGAGCAGCACATAGATCCAGCTCCCCTTGAAGCCCTGGTCTCCCGTGCCAGAGGTGGCCAGGGAAGCTGGTAGCATTGGCTCTGGAGAAGGAGCAGGAGGGGGCAAGGGGGGAGCCTCAAGCAGGTGATGAAGGTGGGCTAGTGTGGACCCAGCGTGCGGGGAAGGCTACTTTTGAAGGGAATGGAGCTGAGGCAGACTGGGGTGGGCACTTTATCCTGAGAAGCTGGCTGGGCTGTGGGAGCAGAAGTATCAAAATGAAATCCTAGACCAGCAGGAAGAATCTGGAGGAGCACGAAGGAGGTGGCCCCTGTCAGGTAAGTGGGCTCTTCCAGGCACTGTCCTTTCTCCAGACAATGGCACGATAGCCAGTCCAGCCGGCTGAAGACAGCCACCACTTCTGCAACCACTGCAACCACTCCAGGTAAAGGCATCTCTGCTCTTCTATGGCACCTTCTGAGCAGACGCCGGAGTCTTCGTGTCTCACAACCTGGCCTTAGAAAAGTTCTGCTTCGAGTCTGACCACCGCCCCCTCGAGGACACAGGACCTCGGCTCCCTGTCAAGTGCGCAGCAAAGATGGTTTCTTGTCTAGCTCCCTCAGTGGCCGGCCTTCTCAGGGTTGGAGATTCTCAGGTCCCATCACCCAACCTTGCTGGCCCGATTCTCTAATGTTCCCTCAGTCGGCTGTGGGCTTATCACAGTACAGCTTGAGGGAAGAAAAATATTTTTCCAGTCTCTCCCTCTGCCTCAGCTATTTCTTGGTCCCCCATTCTAGACTGGAATACAGTCCCCCATTCTAGACTGGAATACAGTCACTATCTCTCCCCAGTGCTAGTGGAGGAGGGAGAAAAAGCCATCCAAAAATGAAGAATGAGGGACGCCCGGGGGGCTCAGTCAGTTAAGCATCCGACTTTGGCTCAGGTCATGGTCTCACAGTTCGTGGGTTCGAGCCCCACATCGGGCTCTCTGCTGACAGCTCAGAGCCTGGAGCCTGCTTTGGATTCTGTGTCTCCCTCTCTCTCTGCCCCACCCCTGGTCATGCTGTGTCTCTTTCTCTCCCAACAATAAATAAATATTTAAAAAAATTAAAAAAAAAACAAAAATGAAGAATGAGCCATGACACAGGTAATTCAGAAGCACAGGTAACCCAAAGATAATTTCCATTTACAAGAGATAGAAAACATTTATCCTCTAGGAACTTGCTCCCCTCACGTGGTCCTGATTTTTTTGTTGTTGTTCAAATAGCTCTTTAAAAAAAGTTTTTTAACGTTTATTTATTTTTGAGAGAGAGAGACAGAGTACCAGTGGGGGAGGGGCAGAGAGAGAGGGAGGCACAGAATCTGAAGCAGGCTTCAGGCTCTGAGCTGTCAGCACAGAGCCCGACGTGGGGCTCGAACCCACAAACTAAGATCATGATCTGAGTAGAAGTCAGACACTCAACCGACTGAGCCACTCAGACGCCCCTCAAATAGCTCCTGATTGTCTTGGAATCTAGCCAAATCAGGAGAGAAGAGCCTCCAGGCTGCCATGGAAAATCCTCAAAAGAAAGAAAAGGTGGATGTATCGTGGCTTTTAGGACACATGGGCCAAGGGTGGGAAGATCTCTGCTTGATTCCCCCCCATCCGCCCCCAAGCAAGCAAGTGGAACATTAGTGGGGTGTGGGAGAAGGCGCCCAGGCAGGCTGAGGCAGATTTGAAAGAGGGTTGTTGGGGACACTGCACTCTCTGAAGCCAGAACACCCAGGGTGTTCCCTCTGCACATTCTCAGCTGGCAGATCAGCCAGGCCCATTGTCCTCTCTGAGACCCCTTCCTCCGCAGGCAGGGGTAATGGAGGGCATCTTCCCAACTGGTGGAAGGCAGGTTGGGCACTGCTCTGTGAGTATCCTTCATACTTAGCGGCAAAAGTGCACCTGAGTAAATGCCCCGGCCTGGAAGAGGTGTGCCGTGAGAGAGCACCCAGCAAGCCCTGGGGCTCCAGGACAGCAGAGCCGGACCCTGACAGCCCACCATCAATTAGGATTGCAAATCAGAGGCGAGGGCTGACAGCCTTTCATTTTGCCAAAATGGGACATAAAGGAAAGCAACACATAGCATCCACTCCCTTCATCATTTCATAAAGGAAAAGGACAATTTCACAGTAGGAAGGACACCTCTTGGAAGTGAGTTCAATCCTTTAGACTAAATAAAGTTAGCCACATGAAAACCTGCTGCATTGCCCTTCTTTTTCTCCATTAGCTCCGGACTAGTGAAAAGTGCTTCAAGCTGCCTCTTTGTGTCTCAGTGTCGTCGTCTAAACAAGAATAAAACTGCTCTGTCAACTGCACGACATTTAGAAAATCATCAAAAGGAACCATGAAGGGGAAGCCTGTAGAAACGCAGCATGGGCGTTCAGAGCGGTGCAGGTGACAGCACTGCAGAGGCAATGCCATGGCCGTGTGGGGGTGCGGGGCCGGGGCTCCAGTCCCGGGCGCCGTTCGGAAACGCTGCGCTCCACAGCTAGTTCATTGTCCTCACTCGTCTGTTTCCTCTTCTACACAAAGGGAAGAAGAACAATTATCCCCTGACACCGTTGCAGTTGAGACGTAAAATGCCGGCCCCACAATAAATGTTAGCTGCTATTATTATTATTAATTATTCTCATTACTGTTATTGAGACAATGATCACTACCTAGGAAACCACCAGTAATGTTTAGGGTTTCCCTGGGGACTCCGATCCCATTTTGATTTCCCAGCAGCAAGAGTGCCTGTCTCCCTGTCTTTACCTTGTACCCCAGACTCTTGTGTTTGAGCCCATGTTTCTGAACTCTGCTTCCTTCAGGGAGCTAACCCTGATATTCACAGCCCATGGCTACCCACTCAGTGTCTCCCCACCATAATGGAGCTTTGGCCCCTGCACTGTCCTTCAACCAACACCCACCCCCCCCACCCGGAATCTCCTGAAGCCATGCCTCACCCCTGACATGTATATGTTGCTGTTTGTGGTTTACCCTAAACAGGATTGCTAGTCTTACCCTCAGGTGCCCATCGCCTCTTAGTAGTCGTGGCCGATGTGTCCTTCTGGGTTCCTTGGCAGGCAGAGCCTGGGAGGGGCAATGTTTTCTTGTGCAGCATCTAGGACAGAATTGCCCTAAGTTGAACTCACTGTTTTTGATACGAGGGTACAAGAAATGTGCAGAGCCGTGTCCCCAGCACTCTGAACACCATCCACCTGCACCATGCCCCTCTCTGTGGCTCAGCCACCCCTCCGCCTCACTTCAGACCCATCTTCCATGGGACTGGGAACGGCTGTTGCCATCTTACATCCCTGTAGTGGTGTTGGGAGTCACTGCCCAAGATGATTTCCTGCCTCTAGTGTCTCAGGGCAAGAGTGCAGGCAGGGCTCCCACTAAATGTCCAGCCCAGGAACAGGATTTTGGTGGCACTGTGACTGACCATTCAGGGCTGGTGTCCAGAAACTGAGATGCCAGCCACGATGGGTAAGAGGAGAACACACTGAAAAAAGGTATCTTGAGAGGAACAAAGTCGGGCGGGGCCTCTAGTCCACATCTCTGAAGCCTGCAAATTCAGAAATGAAGGATGGGGGGGCAGGTAGAAAGTCTGGCAGTAATGCAGGAGGCAGGGCCTGGGAAGTGGGCTAGGGGAAGCAGAAAGGTTGGAGAGTTTTATCAGCCGTGTGCTGATAAAAACTTTATTAGCTCTTTGAAAAAAAAATATGTGCACATAAATATATACACACACACATATATACATGCATATATGTACATATGTATGTACTTAGGTTTTTTGTTTTGTTTTGTTTTTTAAGATTTTATTGCATTCAGTAATCTCTATACCCAATGTGGGGCCCGAACTTACAATCCCAAGATCAAGAGTCACGTGTTCCACCCACTGAGCCAGCCAGATGCTGCTGTACGTAGGCTTATCACAAGTTTCACTGATAATATTTACAATAATAATAAAATATTCTTTATGGTAAACTCTAGAAAGCCACTGACTCTTGCAAAATGCTTTCAATTGGTTTTTGCAAAGCTCCACGTCCACAGCTAGCCTGTGGTTGCAACTGACGAGCAAATGTAGCCCCCACATGAACTCTGGTGCCTATTTTCAGTTTATTCGTTGGGATGAAAACACAGCAATGAAGATGAATGCTGGAGCCTCACTCTTTCCTCAAAGATATGAGTGATTATTTCAGAGAATCAAATAATAGTTTTTGAATACCAGAAGGTTACGCTGTCAGGGTTTTTGTTTTGTTTTGTTTTGTTTTTTTTTGCCGTTCACAATGTAATGGCTACAGAGATGATACACTTTTAAGTTTAATCCACACAACATTTTTTCCAATACTTAAATCTAGACCAGGGCTGTCCACAGAAGTGCGATGCAAGCCATACATACAATTTAAAATTTTCTAGTAGCCACATTAAAAAAAAAAACAGCCAAAATCCATTCTAATAATATACTTAACCCGATATATAAAAATATTATCATTTCAACATATATTCAATATAAGAATTGTAAATGACATATTTTACATTTTTTCCATGCTAAGTCTTTCTAATCCAGTGTGATTTAACATTTACAATACATCCATATCTGGGCTAGCCACATTTCAAGTGCTCAGACGCCACATGGGGCTAGTGACAATTGTGATGAACAGGGTAGCTTTACACAATCAACAAACCAGTAAATTGCTTCAAAATATATTCAGATGTTTGGCGATTATGTTGTACATTCGAAACTAATGTTACATGTCAGCTATATCTAATTTTAAAAGTATAAAAATAGAACAATGAATGAAGCTCTCATATGTGGTGTTTGGTGATTCCTTGGGTGTAAATATTCTCACAATGGTGATTTCAAGTTACCAACATGATGCCATTGATTACAGAGTCACAGAGATGTGCACCAGCAAATCATTGTATAGTATTTCCACCATACAGATTCAGGAGACGTAAGTAAGCTCTAGAGTTTAGGTAATAGTAAAATAATTAGGAGGTTACAAGTCTGAAGCATTTCTTACCTTGTTCTTTTTTTTTTAAATTAATGCTTATTTATTTTTGAGAGAGAGAGAGAGAGATAGAGTGTGAGTGGGGGAGAGGCAGTGAGGGAGGGAGACACAGAATCTGAAGCAGGCTCCAGGTTCTGAACTGTCAGTACAGAGCGTGACATGGGGCTCGAATTTGTGAACCGCGAGATCATGACCTGAGCCAAAGTCGGATACTTAACCGACTGAGCCACCCAGGCACCCCTCTTACCTTCGTTCTTAATTTAACTTATTTAATTGTAAGTTCAGATAATTTAATTCGAAATCTGGCTATATGTAACAAGCAGCCCACAAAATTTTTAAAACTGTAACAGTTGGCTGTTGTAAGGCAGCTGAACTTGTTCCAGCACAACACTGTTCAGAGACAAGAATAAAGGGAGTCTTCAAAAGGGACAATGGGTTTTTGGCAGGAATCAAGATGGAGTTTTTCTTTGTTGCCCCAAGTAGACATTTACTGAGTGTGATGGTTAATTTTATGTGTCAACTTGACTGGGCTATGGGGTGCCAGACATTTGCTCAAACATTATTCCAGGTGTGTCAGTGAGGGTGTTTCTAGATGAGATTAACATTTGAATTTGTAGATTGAGTAAAGCAGATGGTCCTCCCCCATGTGGATGGGCCTCATCCAATCAATTGAGTACACAAATGGAACAGAAATGCTGAGTTAGAAGGAACTTTGCTGGCTTGACTATTTGAGCTGGGACATTGGTCTTGTCCCTCAGATCAGAACTGGCATGTCAGCTATCCTGGTTCTCAGACCTTTAAACGCCCACTGGAACCACGCCCGCCTTGGTCTTGCCAACTACAGAGCTTGAGATTTCTCAGCCTTCCTAACCATGTGAGCCAATTCCTTATGCTGAATATGTATATCTGTCTATCCATCCATCCATCCATCTCCTATTCTGTTTCTCTGAAGAGCCCTGACTAAAACACTGAGATCCCATCTGGCACAGGGATTGTGTGGGAGGGCTGGTGCAGGGCAGGGAGGGTGGGATTAAGATTCTGGCCCTCAGAGGTCTTGTGATGGAAGGGAGGCACTGATGCTCACAGAAACAATAACTTGCACAAGCCATAATGGTGGCCCTGAGGGTTGTGGACCCCAGAGGTGGAAGGGTTTTTTGTTCTGTCTCTAGGTCATTGCCTCACTTTGTCCTCAGTTTCCTTGTGTGTTGAATGAGAAACACACTTGCATCTGCCAAGGTGGGTCTTCTTACATGACGAGTGCAGTGGTGGCTTCCTGGATGAGGTTGGGTTTTAGGGGCAGGAATGTGAAGGACACTTTGGGAAGGAGATGATTGCCCTGGTGTGACTGCAGAATAAGGAAGGAAGAGCAAAGAAGGTAAACACCAAAGTTTTCTTTTTTTTTCTTTTTTTTTTTAATAGATATTTTTTTAAATTTTTTTAACGTTTATTTATTTTTGAGACAGAGAGAGACAGAGCATGAACGAGGGAGGGTCAGAGAGAGGGAGACACAGAATCTGAAACAGGCTCCAGGCTCTGAGCTGTCAGCACAGAGCCCGACGCAGGGCTCGAACTCACGGACCGCGAGATCGTGACCTGAGCCAAAGTCGGCCGCTCAGTCGACTGTGCCACCCAGGCGCCCCAACACCAAAGTTTTAGAGGTGGAAATGTTTTTAGAATTTATCTAGAGATCTATCAGATGAGGAACCTGAGGGCTAGAGGCATTAAGGACCTTGCCTATGGTCACTAGCAGATGGAAAAATCAGGTCCCCTTGACTTTATATAGATAAGCATATTTGTAATTTATGCATTTGTGCTCAAATTCACACATTCGTGTAATTATCCCAGTTAGCAACTTATTCCCAGATGCATGGGTCCAGGACTTTCAGAAAGGTATCTTCAGAAAATGACATGGAATATGGGGAGAATACTATGAAATGCCTAAGAAAAAACAATGAGAACATCTGATTAAGTAAGTAGTTTATATTAGTCTCTGAGAAAGGGTCTGGATATTTGGACACCTCAGCTTTGCTTCTGCTGTTGCAGGGGTAGACCCCAGTAACTTCTTCTCTGCATCCCAATCTTTAGCTCACAGATCTGAAATACCAAGGAGAATACAGTCAGCAGGCTCACTGTCTGACCTCTTGAGAGTCCCAAGCACCAGAGGTAGCTCCCTCCCCGCCACACACCATGGCTAGCAGTACAGAAGCTGGTGGAGGTGATCCTGTGCTGGCTGAGACATCCAGGCTTTGGGTCCCCAACAGACTGACCAGCAGGCCAGGCTCAACTGGAATATTCCTGGACTCCTAAGAGTTCCAGGTCTGAATGTGGCAGTACAGAGAGACCCCTCCTACTCCTCCCTTCCCCAGCCTGCCCTTCTCTTCTGACCCTTGGCTCCGTCCTCACTGCAAGGACCTCACACAAACCCTGGCTTACAACTGCAGACATCCTGGAAGGGCACCCACCAGCAAGGCAGTCTGTGCTCCAGAGGATGGACCTCCAGCAGAAGAGGACCATACAGGCGTGGGTGTGGGCTGGGGGCAGTGGGTAGGGGATTCTGGGGGTTCAGTTGCCTGAAAGAAGACTGTGGCTCCAGATAAGCTTGTCCCAGAGACCCTAGAGACTTCTTGCTCTGGAAGTGTGGAAGGGACCAAAGCAGGGCCCGCTAAAGAAGGGTCCCAGGCAGGGCTCCCCTTCGCCTAGGGTCAGGGTGCTTCTGGACACAGGACCTACATTTGGGACACCAACTGGGGCAGACCTAGGCACCTACGCCAAGCCGTGGGTGTCAAAGGACAGGAAGGTGAAGCAAAGGGGCGGCACCTGGCCTGTCGAGGAGATGGGAAAGAGGCAGAGAGAGAAACTTTGGAGGTAGGAATAATGATAATGGCTATTGTCTGTGGAGGGCTTCCTGGGTACCAGACTATGAACTAGCTTCTTTAAGGATATTTCCTTATTAAATCCTCATCAACAACTCTACTAGCACCTTCATTTTATAGAAATAAAAAACTCAGGGCCAGAGAGACTATGAAACTCATTTGGGTCACAAATCAGAAGTGGCCCCCACATTCTCTCCTACTTGGATGGAGCACATGTGCTGGAAAGGAGGCAGAGGAAATCTCACTGACCCCTCTTGGTTTTGTTCCAGGGGTTGGCTCTGCCTTCAAGGGGCAGTTCAGAGATGCTGGTATTGGGAGAGGTGTTCCAGAGAAGCTGGGGACTCTGTATGGAGCCAATGATATGGGTGTGGGAGGGCGAAGGGTGAGGCTGGAGCCAGCCCTGTGAACTGGCAGGACTGCCAGATATGTTCAAGGCCATGCACAGGCCCAGATGTCCACATGGTCAAGGTTGTCCTTGGGGTGTAGCCGGTGTGGCCATGATAATAAGCCTGGTGTGCTGGGGAGGGGGCAAATGCCTCCAGAGGAGAAGCTTCTCAGGAATTTCTCCTGGGTCCTGCCTGAGATTAGTGACAGTGGTTCTCAGCATCTCTAGGAAGGTGCTACCTATCATAGGGGCAGGGTAAGATCAGGTGCCTAAGCCACCGCTCTCTTCCCCAGAATACACCTGGGCTGAATCGGCCACAGCCCCAGTTGTTTTGACTGCCTGGCCAGAGGCTGCTGCTTGCTGTACTCACCATCCTTCCCTGTAAGGACTGTAATTTGGCTTTCTAAGTGCTCATTTGTGGTTTCTAGACACCCGATGGTATAATTACAGAAATGGCCTTGCCACCTCCCTGACTCTGGATCAGGTGTACCTGTTGGTCCAGGTTTGCAGCTGGACGTTCTGAAGACATAAATCAGCCCCTTGCCCCAGCCCTGTCCTAAGTGCCATGGAGGGGTCTCCTCACTTCATGGGAGAAGAGACTTGAGAGCTGTGAGCAAGGTCTCAGTCTCGTGGTGGAGAATGAAAGCAGGGAGCCAGAAAACAGAGGGAAGGGGCTATTCCTGTTTTGGACAACCCGGAAGTTGGAAACCAGAGGCACGTTAGGAAGCTAGTCTGGGGCAGAGGCTTGAGGAAGGGGATGAGATGAGCAGGAGGGACCCTGGAGCATAGCTCCCTCCCTGCAAACATGTGAAAGGCTGCTTCCCAAAACAGAGAGGCCAGCCCTGTTGGTGCACAGAATCATTCCAGCCTTTGTCATAGCCTGTTTTATAGTACTGACATTATTTCGATGTGTATTAGAAAAGATGTCATTCAACAGTGAAAAAGTCCCCTTATAAAATAAATATATTAGGTAAACTTGCAAGCTAATCTAAAGAAAAAATATTATAGAGAATAACAGTCTAGGTCGTTTGTAGATATGAGCAAAATCCTGGCATAACACTTGAATGGCTGCAGTTGGGGAAATACTTAAGGAGTCATATTCATTTTAGAGAGGGGCAAACAGGTACTGGCTGGAGAGGCCTGCAATCCCAGCATAGGTCTGGGTTGGCTGCCAGGGCTGAGCCAGCTCCCGAGGGCTATGAGAAGTGCACCATCGGGCAAGCTGCAGCAGTGTAGACAGCTTGGGATGGCACCACATTTTTCTCCTTGGGAGTCAGTGTCCTCTGAATCAGAGAAGGGGTAGCGACTCAGAAATGTCCCCAAATATGGAAAAATTTGCCAGAGGGAAAGAGAAATTTGAGCTTCTTCTGTGTCACTCCATAGAGCAGAACCACAGCCAAGAAGCATATGTTGTGGGGAGGCGATTTCAACTCGCAGTGAGGAAGGGCTTTCTTCTAATGGAAACTGTCTGAACATGGACCCCAGGGCAGAGGAGAGTGGTCCTCTCACTGGTCTCCAGTAGGGCTGGGGAAGGGCACGCCCTCTGGCTCCTCCCAGCAAGTACAGTATGACCCTTCAATGAGGCAAGGTGAGAGAGATGAGACTGCCATGTTCTCAGAGGAAGCTGTGGAGAGGGTCTATTAGGGGACTCATGGCCCGTGTTCCCAAGGCCCAGCTGCGTGCCTGAGGGGAGATGCTCTGGTTGGTGAGGCCAACTCTGGTTGTTGGGAATGAATGAGAGCAAGTAGAGTGAGGCTCTGTGGAACATGACAGAAGGTGCTCCTTCCCTCAGCCCTTAGGAGATGTTATGATGGAGACCCTGCCTCAGACATCTGGGGATTCTGGTCTATGGAAAACAGCCACAGCCTAGAGTGGAGTGTGTAAGAATAAAGAACATGGCCACCCCGCTGTCCAGCCTGAGGTCCAGGTTGGATCCCCACACCAGACTGAGGCAGGTAATTGATGGTGCTGGAGGCCTTTGGAGGTGTCTGCCCAACTGACTCACGAGGTGGGGCCCAGTTTGGCAATCTGAACCCCATGTTTGGGTGGTAGGACACTCATGCTGCATGGGTTTCCTCAGGGAGAAAACCCAAGACATCACTTACTCTGTTCCTTCTACTTCCATCTGAGGCTGTCCCCCATCAGTGGGAGAGCTGTGAGCCAGTCACACTCGTTTCCCTGGAGGAATGTGGAGAGCACACAGGCTGTGGGAATCCTCGAGAGGATGCAAGGTGATGGGGAGGGCAGAATTCCTAAGGAGCCAGAGCTATTTTCAGGTGAAGGACAGTCTGTAGCTTGCACTCCCAGCTGAGGTCATTATGAGACAAACCTATTAGGCATGCCCATTCTCAAGGAGTAGAATCTTCATCCAAATCCCAATACAAAGGGTACTCTCTGTTTTCTGCCAACTAAGAAGACTATGGGGCTTTGGGAAGATTGACAGAACCCATTCTGTTTGGGGAATGTCCCTCTGGGGACTGTCTGGGAAAGAGTGGGGCCATTTTCCCTGCCTCCCTCATAAGGAACTGGACCATTGGTAAATGTCAGCATTTGTCCAGCAGGCCAAGGTCCTCAGGGAGGACATCAGTTGTGATGTCACATTCCAGGACAGATACATTCCTCACCAACTGTCAGAGACTCTTGCCTATGAATTCCTTTGTTGGCCACACCAGCGTGACGACCTATAGCTGGTGGCAGTTGATGGGGCGAGAACCCAAGGTGAACAAAAGCTGCAATGGGTGAAGTCAGGTGACCAGGAAATGAGGCCATTGAACTGCCAAGACCAAAGACCAATCCCCCCAAAACAACCTGGCAAAGTGGAGTGCTCTTTACCAAGCAACCTTGCCCCACCCCCCTCCGCTGCCCACCGCTTCCCTTCCTCTGCCCTACCAGGGGCCAGTCTCCAGGATGGAGCAGACATGAACTTCATGGTTCACACTCATCAAATAGTAACCAAAGGATGGGTCTAATTCAGCCCAGGTTCTTCCTACCCTCAGCCAATGAGTGAGAACCTGCAACTGTCAAGAACCAGCGCTGCTCCTGCTATACCTTGGGGCAAGGAAATGGGGTGGGATTGGGAGGGAAAGTCAGTACTGAGGAAGATAAACACAGGGACCCATCCAGAGTGAACTCTTCACCTGAGAGCAGTGGACAAAACCCCAGAATGCATACAAACCCTGGAGCAGAAAAAAACATGTATTTGGCAGAGGAACCACAGTGGATGCTGAATGTAGCCTGTTCACTGTTGCTCCGTGGACATTGTTCCTGGTGGCACAACATATGGAGAGGGCAAAGACATGAGACATAAGATGGTCCTCTCTGCCATGGACCCTTTTGGAGGTGGGCTGTGAGGAGCAGAACCCGGGAAGCGGGAGGGATAGGCAGGACTAGGTGGAGGAGGCAGGACAAGGTGGAGGAGACGGTTACCTGGGTGTGGTGTGGAGGACAAAGAGTAGGTTCCTTGGCCAAAGCTATCTGGATATAGACAGTGTATTTGTTTCCTGTTGTTGTTGTTGTTGTAACAAATTATCAGAAACTCATTGGTGGAAATAACACAAACTTATTATCTCACAGTTCTGGAGGTTAGAGTTAGAAAGGGGTATCGCTGGGCTAAAATCAAGGTGTGGGCAGGGCTGCGTTTCTTCTGGAGGCTCTAGGGCAGAATTCACTTCCTTGCATTTTGCAGCTTTTGGAGACCACCTACCTTCCTTGGCTCACAGGTTCTGTTCTCTCTTCTTCACAGATGACAACAGTGGTCAGGGTCTTCTTGCCTGACGTCACTCAGACCTCCCCTCTACCTCCTTCCTCCACATTTAGGGACCCTTGGGATTGTGTTGAGCCCACCTAGATAACGTAGGGTAATTTCCCAATTTTAAGGGCAGCTGATTAACAGGCTTATTTTTTTCTGCAGCTTTAATTTAATTTAATTTTCCTTTGCCATGTAGCATAACCTGAGCCCACCACAGATGGTAGTAGGGATGATGAGGTAGGGGGATCAGAGGAATAAGGAGGCGAGAACAAAGTCATTAGAAAGCTTCTGTGTGTTCTTGAGCAAAGGAAGGCAACGCTTTACCAAGTGACTGGGGATAACTTGATTCTCAGGGTTAATAATGTGAGATCATTTTCCAGATTCAGAACAATGGAGCCATGTTATGTCTGAGGTCTTGCAGACCATAACACGTTATTGTTCTCTGTGGAAGGCAGCGTGCCAACCTGCAGGAGGCCGTGGCTGGTGCCAGAGTGAGGGGCCCCAGCCCTCGGGGATGCCCAGGTCAGCTGGAAGCTGGGGACTGCCCAAGAGGCTGGATAGGTCATGACATTTTGGCAGTGAAGCATCGATTGCCACCGAGTGTCTCCTTAGCCCTGAATGGTGAGGCTGCCCTTTCCAAGGAGATCTGGAGAGTAAGGAGGTCGATGGGTGGGACAAGCCCTTAGGGCAGACTCAAACCGGTTGGGTTCCTGGACTGCTGAGGAGAGAAGTAGGGCATGGTGGGGGAGGAGGGGTCATCGTGAATGGAGCTTTTGTTCATTCCTTGGCACATACCCTGTCTGGGAAGGCTGATGGATAAGTGGAGAACACTCAGGCCTCATAGATACAAAGAGTCAGGAAGTCCCACCTTGTGGGGGCATCATGGTGTTGATGGCTCTACTGATGCTTCGAGAATTTCTGCATGAGCAGGGCTTGGGGCTTAAAGACTGTGATCTGATTGCAAAGAGGTAATGGCACAGCAGACTGGTCTCAGAGCTGGTGTGCAGAGAAGCACGCTGTTTTCATTTAGGTGGTATGTTTATTTGAGGAGGCTTTGGTGTGTGGGCTGCCGATGGAGATCACGGAGGTGTTTGGCTCCTCAGGTGCTTGGCTTGTGTGCTGGTTGAGAACATGGGCTCTAGGAACAGCCAGACTGGGGATCCAATCTCAGGTTTGACACTTACTAGCTGTATGACCTTAGACAAGACACAATTAGTTTCTGAGGTTCAGAAAACAGGGATGATAATAGCCTTATTACCCATGGTAACGCAAGTAGTAAATAAAACAATGCACGTTCAATCTTAGCACAAGTTCAGGCACACCGTGAGACTCTGATAGCTATTTATTTCAAAGAAGAGCTGGAGGAAATCAGACCCAATGTCACCAAAAGAAATGAGGCCACATATCTGAGTGAGATGGGGTTCATCTCTTTTCTGAGTGGGGTGGTCCCATTGAAGGAGTTGGTCTACTCCCTATGAGTCCACTTGGTAGCCCAGCCCATTCCAAAGACTCAAAAATGCCAAATAACCCTCAGGCTGGGTCGTCCCCTCTTATCCGTTCCTCTTTGTGGCCTCTGCTCATCCAGAGCAAAGTTCTGGGGGGCCCTGTCTTGGTATCCTTGTGTAGGGAGCTTCAAGGGTGGGAAAGATGAGCAATAGAAGGAAAAGCTGAAGCCCGAACAAAGACACTGGGCCACACATGCAGCATTGGATAAGTGGTTTTCAGACACAACTCAGCCATCTGGGATAGGCTGCTGCAGAGATATCTGGGCCTTTGCCCCGTGTCTGGTGCCAGGGACATAGGGAGAGGAGTGATAGTAGGTAATCCCTAAGATTCATCTCCCCAGGGACATGGTGTAGGATGACCCCAATCCACTGCAGTCTTGCCCCAGAGTCCCAGCTGCCTCACCCCAGGTTCTGGCAGTCCAGAGAGGGGAGGGGTATCCCCAAGGATCCACCCTTCTATCCCTAGTCAAGGTTAGAGTCTCCTCTCCCCCAAGACTGCTGCAGGATACTGACACATGCTGACTGCTGAATGGCATCTAAGGCCCCCTGTGTTTGCTGCCCTCACAGGCTGGCTGGAGACCAGAGCCACTGCCGAAGGCCTCCTCAGGTCAAGTCGGGGTCATGAGCCAACAACCTGAATGTCCATAATGGTGAAGACAAGGGCTTTTGGAATCATACCTGCCTGGGTTCTTATCTAGGCTCTGTCACTTACCAGCTACTTAACCTCTCTGGGCCTCAATTTCCTCATTTGTAAAATGAGGACAATAATAGGCCCACCTAATGAGGGTGTAAGAATTAAATGAGTTACTACATCCAGAACTGTGCCTGGCCTTCAGCCAGTGCTATATAAGTGTGCCTGTTGTTACTGTCTTCTACCACACCACAAAATGTACCCTGGGCACTGACTCAGCCCATGTTCTGGGTTGTTTGGGGATCATGGAAAGTCCGATTTCAGAGAGGCACCCAGCTAGCCATTGTCAGACACCCATTTGGAACAGACTGCCTGAGAGGCCTCTGGGTCTTTGCCTCATGTTTTGTGGCAGAGAAACCAAGACAGAGTCTGAGACAGAGACAGAGAGACAGAGACAAAGATAGAGGCAACACTCAGTGTAACAGCCCCTCTTAGCATGAAAGCCGGGCCCTGGGGTAGGGGTGTGAATGGATCCACCTGACTGGACAGCAGAGTTGAGGCTGAATGACCACAGGAACCCAGAGACTGGGTGGGATGAGGGACAAAGGAGCCCTTGGCAACTCCTCCAGAGGGTATGGATTTGAGGAGACAGCCAGCTGAGGGCATGATGTGGTTTAGACACAGGCCAACGCTCACATGTGATTCTCAATCCTTCTATTGGTGGGAAGAGGGATGGGAGAGGGGCAGGAAGAAAGGGGTTTCCATCAATTGCTCCTCTCCCCATCTGGCACCAGCACCCACAGCCTGGAAGGACCAAGCCTGTAACAGGCAGACACCTTGGCTAAAAGGGCCTTGGCACTGACTTTGGCTCACAGGCTAGTCTCCCTCCAGCCCTTGACGACCATCCACTGTCCCCAGGCGATGATATAGGTCACCGTCCTCAGCCTGGCAAGGAGATTGGGGAGACCCAGCCTTGTCCTCAGACCCTGGTTCTCCCCCACGGGCCTGTCCTCTTCACTGCTGCACCCCCACGGTGGCAGCCCAGTGCATGGTCCCCCACAACTGCTCAAAGCACTTGTGGTGAATGAAGAAATTAGTAAATGGTTGGTACAAGTGTTTTCCCAGTTGCCTGGGACACTGTGTCTCTCTTGGAAAAAGCTAACCTCTTTTCATGAGCACTCAACAGTGACTGTCAGTCCCAGCGGGTGGTGAGCAAGGCCCACAGTTTGTGTGCCTATGGGGTGTGAAGACAGGATCTGTGAACATGCAGAGGGTATGGCTGGGCTGGGCAGGAATCGGTGTGCCTCCAGGAATGTCCCAACGCCCAGTGTTTCCTGAAATGGCCCTGGGTTTTCTTCTCCCTCTTCCCCAACCTCATTGTCTGGGCCCACTCACTCCATATGATTATAGCTAGCTAGGTCACAGCTGGGAGCGGTGGTGGGGGGGTGGGGGTGGCAAATGGAAACCAGACTCTGTCCCCATGCCTTGCCCTAGGGCAGGACGAGGAGGCAGTGTACCAGGCAGAACCTCCAGAGGACAGCTCCAGCCTCTGTCTCCGCCTTCCCTCCCCTCCTGGCAGCTGTTGGGGCAGAGGAGGGGGGGGGGGGCGTGTGGGAAAGAGCAGGGAGAAAAGGGACAGGGCAGGTTAGGGATGCAAGAGAGTCTCCTTGCAGTCTCGGACCCAGTCAGGAGAGAAGCCTGCTATCAGCTAGTCGTGTCCCTGTCTCTCCTCCATAGAGAAGTTACTGCGGTTTTCCAGAGTACCAGGCACACTCACACCCACGTGTAAGGACCAAAGCAAATGCCAAGAAAGTGGTGAAAGCCCTTCTTTGCTTCTTCACCATTTCAGATGTACAGATGCCAAGTTCGTAGGACAGTGCCTTGCATGTGGGAAGGCCTACAGAAGTGTTTATTTAAAAAAATAAAAAATAAAACCACCCTCCATGAGAAAGCAAAGCACAGAGCGTTTTGCTGTATATCCTTTTTAAGTCCCTCTGACTAATTAAAGTATTTGTTGATTTCCAGCCCAGAGTTTCAATCAACCCAGGGGGATTTTCAAAGGCTTTGGTATGCCATTGGCAAAACACCCTTCAAATGAGCAAAGAGCATTCCCCAGGCTTGCAGGGGCCTGTCGGAGGGCAGCTCAGAGCTCAGTCCCACAGGCGCCCATCGCCTGCTCCCCAGGGCCCCCTGCATGTCTGCCCCACCCTTCCTGCCAACCCTAGCCAGCTCACAATCACAGCTCCAGCTCATGCAGTCCCCTTCCTACTGCCTGTGCAGACCCTGTTTTCTCCCAGCATCGCGGGGGGAACTGCAGTGCAAGGCTGGGCCCGGATGTCCAGGGTCTCAGCAGTTCCAGGGCTGCCTGAGGACCAAAACGGGGCCCACAGTGGGCGCACAGGCTTCTCCACCCATGCTGCAGCTCACAATTTGTGTGAAACCCTTGCACAGGAAGAGTCAACCCCAAGGGCCCACTCGTCACCATGACCCAAATAACAGCAACAGGGCCCTACCTCCAAAACCCACCTGAGCCAAGATGGAGCGCTTGCTTGTGGACATTCGCATCCCTACCCAGGTCTGTTTGCAGATGTGGGGGGTGACAGTCCCTGAGAGGTGGGGTGGCCCTTGCAGCAGCATGAGGAAGTGCGGGCACACGTGGCCACAGGAGGGAGGGGTGGGGTGTTGGGCTCCCCAGTCCTCTATGGCCCTGCAATCCTGAGAATCCAGCTGAGATCAAAGCTGGGACCCACAGTTGGGGTGCAGGCAGGATTCCGCTGACTTTGGGTGGAGGCAGGAAAATTCTTCCCTCAGTTCCTCCCTGAGGCAGGGCTTTGTGAGGAGGTGCTGGGGCTGGCACGAAGTCCCCATCCCGCCGGATCTGGTTCTGCGCTCCCAGATGGGGCTGCCAAACACTGCCCAGTGAATAGGATGATTCATGCCCCAACTATGGCTCCCCACTTTTTGTGCTGAACAGGCATGGGATAGAAAGTCTGCAAAAGCAAAGGCAAGAAGGACACTGCAACTTTCTCTTTCTCCCAGAGGGGGACGTGGAGGCTGGGGCAGGGTACAGGGGCTGCTAGTGAGCTCAGGTGCTCTCAGGGCTGGGGTGGTGGGACAGGAATGGAGCAAAGTCCACGGGATGAAGAGTCATGAGCTCTGTCCTCAGAGGCTGAAGGGGACAAGAGACCCACCTTCTGAACATGGACCTGGGGATAGACGCAGGTGGACAGGACTCTGGGACTTGGCACGGGGCAAGGGAGAGCCTCACACAAAGATCTGGGGAAGGAGTGGAAGGAGGAGATGCCTTATGCCTGTCAGTTCCATTCAAAAACTGTTTGCTGAGCACCTCCAGTGTGTAAGGCTGGGCAGATCGTGTGGTGGCAAGGTGAAGGTGAGCCAGGTGTGTTCCCTAACCCTGGGGAGTGTCCAGCTTGGGGAGACCTCGAGGGTGTGTGCAAACCATCTTCTGTTCCATGTATGTTCTACTCCTCATGTCTCTTCCACATTGCGGTGGGGCTCCACGGATGGGGCCCTGGGCTGGAATCGTGGGATTTAGCCTAGTCCTTGCCCGTGGACACCTGGACTTATGCTTCTCCCTGCCCGCTCTGTGGGGCATGTCCTGTTTAGGAAATGCTGCCCAGATGTGACGTCCCCTCACACCTCCGTGATGGAGGCTAGTGTGTTCTGCCTCCCTCTGCAGGGAGGCCAACAGGGCCATCCACTGCGGCACATTTAGCCCTGTATTTGTCGTCTGCTGATGGGAAAAGCTAAGAGACGTGTGCTGCCAATACTTGGTAACTCGCTCTGTGGGTGCCCAGCAGAGAAGCTTGGTGAGCTCCGCGTAATCCCTCTCTTCCTGCCAGGGTGAAATGCTAGCCGGCCTGGGACTCTCCCACACTGAGCTGCTCCTGGTGCCTGGCTCCCCCCTTATTTATAGCTTTCCGGGTCTGGCACAGCAGGAGGGGTTGCCTACCTGCTTAGGGGAGGGATCCCACAAAGCTTGGACCGAAAAGTGCTGCTTCCCCCACCCTCCCCCACCCCAAGTCAGGCACCCAAACTCTCCCTGCCACAGTTACTCGCCACCCACACACCCTTGGTCCCTGGCATTGAATCCGAGGTTGGCACACTCTAGAGATTCTCAGACTGGCCAGAATGCATTCCTGTTCCACCGAGGCCTTCTTTTTCCTCAACAAAGCCCAGAGGAGGAGGGATGGGGAGAAGAGAATGCTCCAGTGTCTCAGGAGGGGTGGGGCTGCCCTGAGGGCAGCGGAGACTGTACCCAGAACCTGTGTGGGGCGGGGTGGGGGTGGGAGTGGGTGCATACCCTGATGGTGATCTCCCTAGACACCCGCTGTCCGCTTGGGCCTGCTCTATCAGCTGCTGGGAGTAGTCCCCCAGTATGTCTCCGGGTCCCCAAGACATTCACATCCGTTCCCCAAGAGGCAACAATGTGTGAAATTGGCGAGCTCAGTAAAATTAATCTCTGAGAGTCTCAGGAATTCTCCAGGCAGGGGAGGCAACCCAAACCTCATTGCCCAAGACCTGTGAGGCGAGCTCTGGCCATCGGTCTGTCTGTCTGGATTTACCTGTCCACTGCTTGCTCATCACAGCCCTCTGGTGAACGAGCACATCTTAGCTGATTCCCAGCAGCTCAGAGTTATTTTCCCACAGCTCCGGCTTCCCTGTAGCGAACTAGAGATTCTTGAGCCTGGGCTGGGTCCTCCTTCCTTTACTCCTGCGAATGTAGCCCCTCAGCCCTGAGGCTCTCAGTCCATCCCCGACTTCCAGCCCCAGCCCAGGGGTGCCCCCCACCCTGCCCCAGCTCTTAATCACCCAGTGCTGTGCTGACTCAGAGTCCTGCTTCTATTTGGAGGAGGCCGAGAGGTGATCCCACTCAGGTCTGCGGCCAAAAGGAAGGGTGTGGTTTAAGATAGACACTTGCTAAGCCTAAGCAGACCCCCTCTGCTCCATGCGGTGCCACAGCCCCCCTGGACAAGCACAGCAGAGGGGGCTTGCAGGGGTCCTGTCTAAAGTGACTGTGGCAGACAGCTATGCCTGCCCCCCCCCACCCCAAATCTGCTCCGCCTGGCCTATCTGGCAGGACAATCCATAGCCGTGGGATTCCATTTTCTGTTCCCCTGGCCCTCAAGGAAACTTTGGGCTGGCGCTTAGAGAAACCACAGTAGTCCCCGCTGCTTGCAACGGGGTGGTTCGCCGTTATAACAGGCCGACAGATTCTCAACATGTTCCTGATGAGATTAGAAGCTCCTGCAGGTATGTGTTTGTGGCAGCCTTCAGCCTGTATCAACAGATACGATGACTCATTTCTTCCCTAGTGGAATAACTGAGGGCTTGCTGGAACACACCTGGGGGCTGAGGGGAGGGGGACGGGCAGAGCAGCTCCCTCTGAAGAGAGACGTGCCTGCCAGGCTGAGTCTAGGGACCTCTTGTGAGGGATTGCATGGGCCCCTTGGGTTTGCTAAGCCCTCATGGGGTCCTGCCCAGGCCGAAGAGCAAGGGGAAAGGTCAAAGCCACAGAAAATCTCGAATCAGGAGGAGCTATGGAGCGACAGGCCTGCCCCTGCAGGCGCAAAGAGGTCTAGACCAGGGGCTGAGGACACCCTACATTCTCTGTTTCTGGAGCCTGGGGCTTGGGGAGCCTTTCTGGTGCAGACGTTGCCAGAGAACCTGCCCTGTGGGCTCTGGGATGCTAACTTGGCCTCCCCCAAGAAAGCAAATTGTGCAGCAAAGGACAGAAGTCTATTTTCCCCTCCAGCACGTAGCTGAGCTCTGAGGCCACAGATGCCCTTCCAACTGCCCAAATCCCTGCAGCAACCTCCTGCCTAAAAGAGTAAAAAAAGCAGTTCCCTGCCAGTGGGGACTCACTTTCCTCCAGTTCGTGAACTGTGTACACCGTGCTGAGACGGTTGACAGTATCCCTGGTCCTGTAAGCACCCCTTAGGATAGCGGCCAAATGCCCTCCTACTTTCTGGTGCCCTTCTTGGTGCTCACAGCCCCGGGCCCCCATGGCGAAGAGAGACTGGCTGGCAGCATCGCCAGCTTTCTGCCAAGACATCAGCGCTGCAAGGCAAGGTTATTCCTAACTGAGCACAGCCTGCCAGGAAGCAAGCGTTTGCACCCCACACCACTGTGCAGGTGTGACGGTGAGCTCACAGCTGCCCCCCAGGCATGCCCAGCCCACTTCATCATTCACAGCTCGACAGTTCTCCCGCCCAACCCTGTCCTAGAGGATAAAAAGGGGGGATTGAAGTTCCTGGGTAACAGAGCAGCCTTCTGCGTCCTGCTGAGCTCTGTTCTCGTCAGCACTTCCCGACCCCTAGTGCCCGGTACTCTTGCTCCGCCAGGAACAAGCCATCATGTCTCGCCAGTCGAGTGTATCCTTCCGGAGTGGGGGCGGCCGTAGCTTTAGCGCTGCCTCTGCCATTACCCCGTCTGTCTCCCGCACCAGTTTCACCTCCGTGTCCCGGTCCGGGGGTGGCGGTGGCGGCTTCGGCAGGGTCAGCCTAGGGGGTGCTTGTGGAGCAGGTGGCTATGGCAGCCGGAGCCTCTACAACCTGGGAGGCTCCAAGAGGATCTCCATCAGCACTAGTGGTGGCAGCTTCAGGAACCGATTTGGTGCAGGTGCTGGAGGCGGCTATGGCTTCGGAGGTGGAGCCGGGAGTGGATTTGGTTTTGGCGGCGGAGCCGGTGGCGGCTTTGGGCTCGGTGGCGGCGCTGGCTTTGGAGGTGGCTTTGGTGGCCCTGGCTTCCCTGTGTGCCCCCCCGGAGGCATCCAAGAGGTCACCGTCAACCAGAGTCTCCTGACTCCCCTCAACCTGCAAATCGACCCCACCATCCAGCGGGTGAGGACTGAGGAGCGGGAGCAGATCAAGACCCTCAACAACAAGTTCGCCTCCTTCATCGACAAGGTGAGCCGGGGTCCTTTTTGAAAAAAACAATATGAGTGTATATATAAATGCCAAAGAAAGGGGGAAGAAGGGAGGTTTTCTGACTTTGTGCAAATACCTGCATAGGTGTCTGTTATGGTTTTTTCTGTGTGCTGGATTTGTGGCCCATTTTCTTAGACTGGCAGCATAGAAGAGCGGGTCTTATTGCTTCTATTTCTTCGCTCTTCAGAGATTACCCCGAAAGGGCTCCTTGATTCCTGCGGGACAGAGAGATGAATTCTATGCCTCACGTAACAGGGCTGATTGAATAGAAAAGTAGATGAGTTCATCGGGCAGTCATCTGAGTACCTTCACAGCCACCCCTGCACCAGGCCATGCACCACCCAGCTGTGCCCACGGTGCAGGCTGTGTGTCCTGTCTCCCATAGAACAGTGAGGTTGGGCACCTCACTCTGGACCTCCCCTCCTGGGGCCCAGGGCCAGGCATGGCGGTGCCTGGTGAGGTGGGGGGGAGGGCAGCATGAAATGGGAGGAAAACTGGTGAATTGACCATCGAGACACGAAATTCAAGTTTCTCCACCTTCACACTCTGCCTTCTCCAGGTGCGGTTCCTGGAACAACAGAACAAGGTCCTGGACACCAAGTGGACTCTGCTCCAGGAGCAGGGCACCAAGACCGTGAGGCAGAACCTGGAGCCCTTGTTTGAGCAGTACATCAACAACCTCAGGAGACAGCTAGACAGCATCCTGGGGGAGAGGGGCCGCCTGGACTCAGAGCTGAGGAACATGCAGGACCTGGTGGAGGACTTCAAGAACAAGTGCGTTGTGGGGAGCAGAGATGGGGCGGGTGGTGTCTTCTTGGCACCAGATGCACTTCATAACCAGACTGCCTGCCACTTATGCTTTCCCCACGGGCTAGATGTATATACCTTTCTATGGACACCTGAAGTACTAGGGAAAAAATCCAGCCCATGTTTAGAAAGTACCAGGCCCAAGTTCAGTCCATTGGTAAGGCACTTAGCCACCAGCCAAAGCAGCAAGCTCAGTGCCCTTGGTACCACCTGGCGAAATAAACATCATGTAATCCTTGCTCTTTGGGGCTTTTCTTCCCAGGACACTGGAAGGATACAACATGGGCTTTCTGATGGGTGGCCCCCAAAGCAGGAACTGAGGACATAACCCAACATAAGTGGCTCAAATAATTTCTTTAGTCCTTGTGAACAAGCAGCTGGGTTGGTAGTTTTTGGTTTGTTTTTTCACAAGGCCATGAAAGCTGAAAAAAAAAAAAAGCAGTAGGGAAATTGACTAGAGGTGGAGTTGGGGAGAAACAGCACAGCTTCTTTCCAGGAATATTCCTGATACCACTGAATTGTAGCAATAATATAAAGATTATCTGGTAGGCAGTTACAGAAAAACCGATATCCTTATGGGTGAGGACCTTGCCCAGGGGTTCAGACTACCAGTGCTCCCCCACTCTCTGCCCTCATGATGCAAGAAGACCCTTCCTAGAGGGAAAGCAGGCTCACAGTTGTCTTCATGCAGTAAAGACCCCAGGCCTTACCTGTCCCTCATCTCCTGATCAGCACTTCCCATCCTTTTTACTACCAGGTATGAAGATGAAATCAACAAGCGTACCACTGCTGAGAATGAGTTTGTGATGCTGAAGAAGGTGCGTGGGTAGAAGACAGCCTATAGCCTATGGCTATGCTGTCTTATGGTGTCATTCATTTATGTCAGGGTAAAAATCGGGTGTGGTGCCAACCATCCCTGTTTCTCTAGGATGTGGATGCTGCCTACATGAATAAGGTGGAGCTAGAGGCCAAGGTCGATGCCCTAATGGACGAGATCAACTTCATGAAGATGTTCTTTGAGGCGGTAGGAAATGCCCCCTATTTGGGACCCAGGGACATGGGGGACATCACCAAAAATTAGGGGCTCCAGGATTGACCTCAGTGATTCCTAGGCTGTGGACACATCTCTGTCTCTCCTTCCCCCTTGGTACTACTCACACTTTGTTACTTATGAAGCCAACACTTTAAAAAAAGAAAGTCAAATTTAAAGCAAAAGACCTCTTCAACAGTCATTTTGCAGAGTGAGGTTTAGAGTGAGTTATTAGAGGTACAAGTATTCTTTTTCTGGCCACCTCCCCTTGCAGGAGTGCCACCCCCTCTCTGTTTTCTCCCAGCATGCAGACCACACAGCTAGATTCTTTTAAAATAAAGTATGACCCAAGAAGATGTGAGTCTGAGAAGTTACATGATGCGGGTTTATTGGAGGTTCAGAGTTGTTAAAGTTTTTTTTTAAGTAGATGGAGTAATGATTTGGATTGTTTATTAACTTATCTAAATTTTTGATGTAGGTGTTTTATTTCTTTTCTCAAGCTGACATACCACAATGAATGGAAGTTTTGAATGGACCTGATATTAATGCTGACTTCAAATCTCCCCACAGGAGCTGTCCCAGATGCAGACACATGTCTCAGACACTTCTGTGGTCCTGTCCATGGACAACAACCGGAACCTGGACCTGGACAGCATCATCTCTGAGGTCAAAGCCCAATATGAGGAGATTGCTAACCGCAGTCGGACAGAAGCTGAGTCCTGGTACCAGACCAAGGTGGGTGCTGTGGTGAATATATCCTGAGTGAGGGGATGGACACATGTCTAGGATTCCAGGTCATTGACAAAATGCTAAGGGTGGGGCTTCTGAAACCTGCTGAGGCCTCTTTGCATGACTTATGGGAACAATTATGCATGTATTTTCCATATAAATTCAAGAACCTTAAGGAGAATCTCATTCTGAATCCCACACCTATGTCTCTATGAAAGCAAAGGCGCTAAAGGGAAAATGATCTAAGACCAGGTCCACCTGGACAAAGCTGAAACTAGCACCAGGGCCCAGACAACTACACTACTTGCCACCTTGGTAGCTCCTACCTGTGAGCTTTGGGAAAATGTTTCCGCCCTCATATGATTGGGATCTTTCCTCTTTTCTGGTGGCATCAGTATGAAGAGCTGCAGCAGACAGCAGGCCGGCACGGGGATGATCTCCGCAACACCAAGCAAGAGATCTCTGAGATGAACCGGATGATCCAGAGGCTTAGAGCTGAGATTGACAATGTCAAGAAGCAGGTAGGGAGAGGTTGGGAGACCTCTGTTTGGTTTTGTTTTACTTTTTATAAACACACACACACACACACACACACACACACACACGCACACAGAACTGGGAGAAGTACCAGCATTTCAATGTTCTACAATCCACAATGACCAGGACAAATGTACTGGCTTCTCCCTGGAATCTCAGAATGAGATACCTCAGGCCTAGCTCAGCTACTAAAGAGTCCCCACTCTCTTCTTTCCCTCCGTAGTGTGCCAATCTGCAGAACGCCATTGCTGATGCTGAGCAACGCGGGGAGCTGGCCCTCAAGGACGCCAAGCACAAGCTGGCTGAGCTGGAGGATGCTCTGCAAAAGGCCAAGCAGGACATGGCCCGGCTGCTCAGGGAGTACCAGGAGCTCATGAACACCAAGCTGGCCCTGGATGTGGAGATTGCCACCTACAGGAAGCTGCTGGAGGGCGAGGAGTGCAGGTGGGCAACATAATGACTCACTTCACAAGCTCAGGATGGCCTCACATTTGATAATATGAAGCTTCTCCTCCACTACGGGGTGTAAATCACACAAACAAGTGACCACTGTCTTGTGCATGATAATTTTTCTTCACTAATCCAGTTTCAATCTGACACCGAGGCATACAGCTGACCTATACAATGTTTCTGACCCTGTTCCCAGCATCAGATTCCTCTCTTTCTTTTTTTTTTTAAATTTTTTTTTAATGTTTATTTATTTTTGAGACAGAGAGAGACAGGGCATGAACGGGGGAGGGGCAGAGAGAGAGGGAGACACAGAATCAGAAGCAGGCTCCAGGCTCTGAGCCATCAGCCCAGAGCCTGACGCGGGGCTCGAACTCACGGACCGCGAGATCGTGACCTGAGCTGAAGTCGGACGCTTAACCGACTGAGCCACCCAGGCGCCCCTGATTCCTCTCTTTCAAACAGCTAAGCAACTCAACAAATATCTTCCTCATTCTTCAAGTATCTTTTCTTCAGGAAGCGTTTCATGATTACTCCAGCTGACTTGAATTCACTTGCATTTGGATTCTCAAACTACCCCGTTTTCTGCAATCTTCGGACACTATCCACTGTGTCCTTCCTGTTAGAAGTATTTCTGTCCATGCCAAGTCCCCTCAGAGAATGTCAGCTCCTACCAGGCCAAAACTGCTTCATATATATTCATATTTCCCACAGCCTCTTACTCATAGTTTCTGTATAATGGGTGGAGGAGAATGTGAATTACAATCTTCCTCCCATAACCTGTTTTTAGGTCAACACCTCTTCATTGGAAGTCACTCTAGAGGGCTATCTCTTTCTCTGATTTAAGCAGCTTTTGGGCATGCAGTCTCCTTGTTTGTAAAACAAGCTCTAAACATGACTATGGGAATTATCCACATGGACTACTACTGTCTTTTGGGGAGTTTAAAACTCTGACTTTAGTTTTTCTCCTTTTAGACTGAGTGGAGAAGGAGTTGGACCAGTCAACATCTGTAAGTAAAGTTGAACAGACATTAACAATGATGATAACGTGGGGTATTTTGCACCAAGTCAAAATCCTACTATTTCTAGATACTAGTAACTCCCATCCCAATATATGATGTATTTAATACACTTAGTGGGAAGCAGGTGGTAGAGGGGAAAGAACACAGACTGAGACATGAACCAACATGGCACATGTCTTGTTTCTTAAAGGGTATGGCCCTATATCCTACACATCTCGTAACCTTTCCCTGTTGTTGTCCTTACCTGCTGAAGACTTAGCACCATCCCTTGCCTTCTATGCTCACCAACTGTGTGTTAGGGACTTAACTAAATGGATTAGTTCTGGGCCTTCATTTGCTACTTTGTGAAAGGGGCCAGGTACAGTGCTAACATTAGCAGTATCAAATAATTTGGACGTGTAGGATCAATCAAGCCAGCTGGTCTTACCAAGTTCTCTCCCCTTTCTCTGCAGCTGTCATCACAAACAGCGTGTCCTCTGGCTACGGAGGCGGCAGTGGCTTTGGCAGTGGCCTTGGTGGAGGTCTTGGCGGTGGTCTTGGCGGTGGTCTTGGCGGTGGTCTTGGAGGAGGTGGCGGTGGGAGCTACTACTCCAGCAGCAGTGGAGGCGTTGGCCTCGGTGGTGGGCTCAGTGTGGGGGGCTCTGGCTTCAGTGCAGGCAGTGGCCGAAGCCTGGGGGTGGGCTTTGGCAGTGGTGGGGGCAGCAGCTCCAGTGTCAAGTTTGTCTCCACCACCTCTTCTTCCCGGAAGAGCTTCAAGAGCTAAGAGCCTGCCGCAAGTCACTGCCTCTCAAGTGCAGCCACCAGACCTGTGGTGACCGCCTCTTCCAGGTGGTTGCCAAGCCAAAATTTTTCTTTTTCTGGAGCGTAGTCTAGAGCAAGCATATTGCAGTACTGCATTCTTTGGTTTCTGGAAGGGTCCACTCCCCAGTCTCTAGTCTCCCATGTCATGATTCTATGTTCTGCTTCAAATCAGCCTCTAGGTCTCTATAGCATGGTCCTTGATGTGAGAAGAATCCAAAGTTTTCTGGTATCTAAATCTTTCAGAACAGGGTCCCCATCCTAAGCCCAAATTTTGTTCTTGTTCTGACTACCTCCAGAGTGTGTTCAAATAAAAAATGCTTTTATAATATAAGCTGTCGTGCAGAATTGTTTTTTCAAGGCTTACAACCAGCTTAGAGACCCCATGAGGGGCAGTCTGTCCAGATGTGATTGGCTCCTCTGATGATTCATGGGGAGAATGGAATGACCTTGAAGGCAAAGTGGCCATCATGAGTGGTCCAGAGACTGCAAGAGGCAGAAGAGGAGGTTGCTAAAGCCTCTAAAATGAAGGAGTCTCTGAAGGGCATAAATGGTAATGTCCATTGTATTGCAATTTGGACAGATTTTAGAGCCTTTTGTTGGGAGGGGCCTGATTCAGGGTGGGCTGATTTGTAAGTAATAGCAGAAATGGGCTTAAGTGAGATTTGTAAATAAGGAATATGTTGCCTTCAGAACTCAAAAAAGCCTAAAAGACATTAGGCCTGTTCTAGTATTGTAGGTGCTAAAAGGGTCAATAGCTATTTCTTGACAGTGTCCATGTGGCCTTTGTATTACCAGATAATTTGAAGTATTTAACTGAGATGGCAGGAACTTGCACTATGTGTGGAGCAGTGGCCCATCCTCTTTTTTTTGTGAGCTGCTTCGTATTTGCATGTCCTGAATGCATGTGTCCAGTGATTTTTTCAGAGGAGGATTCATCAGTGTAATATCATACTTGTGCTCCTAGAGAAAGTCACATACATTTAAGGTCTTGCCTGCAAAGATTGTGTGCAATGCAGGGTTAAGGAGGCATTCCCTGAGCATCTGAGTTAAAGATGTGTTGTCCCCCTTCAGGGGTGAAGGCAAACTGTGAATGAAAGGCTGTGGGAATGGGTATTGAACAGAATATTGTTGGCCAAATCCATGAAAGCAAAGTCTTTACCAGTTGCTGATTGGATAGAGTCAGCAATTTCATTAATATTAGTAGGGGGCCTTAATGGGTGTGGCCATGACATTAAGGTTGTGGTAATCCACTATGGGGTAACTTTATTCTTTCCAACTTTAAAACCAAGCCAAATTGGATTTTTGAATGGAGAACGAGTAAGCATAATCCCTCTTCTCTAAACAGATCCCATATAATGGTTTTCACTCTTTGAAGGACTTGTTCTAATTTACATTGGAGCATAGAGGGGAAGGTCTATGGAGCCCCATTTTGTCAAGCCAATGTGTAAGTGTCAAGGGCTTAATTTAATTTTAGTTTGTTTGAATGTGCATGACCACTGTGAGATGTTTTACGGGGCTATAGATGAAATTTAGGCAAGTCAGTAGCTCTGATTAATTAACGTGAGGCATGCCTATCTGTTCTCTATTTTGGGTTCAATAACTCTCCCATGATTACAGGGGTACCTTGTTTAAATTTAGTGAGATATGAGGCATAAGTGTAATTTGACTTCCAGTATGGATTAAGGTCATGAAGATTTGCCAATTAGTGTATTTCAGATGTTAAAGCTAATTTAGAACCTACATGATAGAGGCACAAAGCCAATCCATGCCCTTTTTAAAAATCTTTTTTGGGAATCCTCTTGCACTGTTGGTGGGAATGCAAATTGGTGCAGCCACTCTGGAAAACATAAAAACAGAAAAAATTAATCAAAAAATTAAAAATAGACCTACCCTATGACCCAGCAGTAGCACTGCTAGGAATTTACCCAAGGGATATAGGAGTACTGATGCATAGGGGCACTTGTACCCCAATGTTTATAGCAGCACTCTCAACAATAGCCAGATTATGGAAAGAGCCTAAATGTCCATCAACTGATGAATGGATAAATTGTGGTTTATATACACAATGGAGTACTACGTGGCAATGAGAAAGAATGAAATATGGCCCTTTGTAGCAACGTGGATGGAACTGGAGAGTGTCATGCTAAGTGAAATAAGCCATACAGAGAAAGACAGATACCATATGTTTTCACTCTTGTGTGGATCCTGAGAAACTTAACAGAAACCCATGGGGGAGGGGAAGGAAAAAAAAAAGAGGTTAGAGTGGGAGAGAGCCAAAGCATAAGAGACTCTTAAAAACTGAGAACAAACTGAGGGTTGATGGGGGGTGGGAGGGAGGGGAGGGTGGGTGATGGGTATTGAGGAGGGCACCTCTTGGGATGAGCACTGGGTGTTGTATGGAAACCAATTTGACAATAAATTTCGTATATTGAAAAAAAAATTTTTTTTAAATTAAAAAAATCTTTTTGATGCATAAATTCTCTTAGTAAGTTTTGAATTTCCAATGGCATCAGATTGTGTTTCAGTTCTTTGTTTCTTCCCTGTTTCCAGATTTCTTTCTTACATTCCATTCTTTCTTTCATCTTCTACTTCTTTTGCTTTTTCTTCTTCTCTCTCTCCCTCCCTCCCTCCCTCCCTCCCTCCCTCCTTCCCTCCCTCCCTTCCTTCCTCCCTCCTTCCCTCCTTCCCTCCCTCCCTTCCTTCCTGCCTTCCTTCCTTCCTTCCCTCCCTCCCTCCTTTCCTCCTTCTTTTTCTTTCTCCCTCCCATTCTCTCTCTCTCTTTTTCTTCACTGTGCTTATTCGATGTACTTGGGGGAGAGGGATTTTTTCTCTACCTTCCTCATGTCTATAAATTTATTCCTCCAGAGGGGATTCCCTCATGGAAATAGTTGAATCACAGTTGTGTCACAGCTATAACATATGTGTGTACCCCTATATGGACCTAAGGATGAGGACCTTTTTTGGCAATAAGGTCATGGGAAGCAGCAACATCAGCAAAGGCATTTTGCAGGGTCCTAGTAAACCATCTGCCTTTCAGAGTCTGGCCTCAGCATGCCATATAGTAACTGTTCTTTCTCCACATGGGTGATCACCTGATGGGACCATATATTGCACAGGTCCTTGATGGGACCATATATTGATCTTTCCCTTGAGCACTTCACAGAATGGAGACTAATACCTGCTTGAGACACACACTAATGATCACAGGGTAAGAGTCATTCCCTTAATGTTAGTGTCAGTCATTGTTTATGGGAGAATTGAGAACACAATTCAATATGAGACACACAGATAAGTCTGAGCTGAGTGCATGACCTAATGCCATTTTAAGGAGGTCATCCCCAGTCCCATACTCCTGTCTTTAAATGATGATTATTGAAACTTCTTCATAGGTCAGTTAAGTCTATAACAGATGCCTAGAACTCAGTAGATGTAACACAAAGCAATACAGCTCAAAGTGCAAGTCTGAAAACAGGCAGCAACACAACTCAAAGAACCACTAGATAAAATGCAATAGCTCAAACTGTATGGTTACAAGTAGATGGCAGAGCTATACTGCGAGACAAAGCAAGAAAAGAAGGACCTCAGTGGTAACAGTCATCATCTAGACATCCTGCTCACAGTACCAATTATTATAGCCACCCTACCGAGGCAGGATGGATCTCCACTCAAAATTTGATTCAACTATTGATACTTATGACAATACACATACACACCAGGATGGCATGAAAATATATTACTCACATAATAAGGCTTTCTGAGGGAGAGAAGGGAAGGCTTCCTAAACTGGCTCAAATATGGCTTGAAAGAGCAAGGAATGGAGATGGAGTAGGGTTTTTATGGTGGCTAAGCGTTATGCCAGGCTGAGGATTCCCACATATGGCTTGAAGTTCCCACTAGTCACAAAAAAGGGAAGGAACATCAAGACTTCTTTCTTATCAGTTTTCTCAGATGTGGGAAAAGGGGAAGAGGGATGTATAGGGGGCTTAGAAGCTGTCAAAGGTCATTATAGTAAGGGTGGCTCAACATTTAAAAAACCCACCACAATTATATAATGTATAACATTAACATTAACAGAATAAAAAGAGAAATCAAATGGTCTCCTTTGCCCCATGAACATATACAAAACAGACAGCAAATGTTATACTTAATACTGAATGATCAAAACTTTCTCATTGACACTAGGAAGGAGACAAGGATAGCTATGATCACCACAATTATTCAACATTATACTGGTGATCATAGCCAGTGCAATAAGGCAAGACAAGGAAATAAACATCTTAAATATTGGAGTGAAAAACAACAACAAAAACAACACTAACACCAACACTGCACTTATTCGCATATTACATGGTTATATATGCAGAAAATCAAAAGATTCTTCAAGCTATTAGAATTAATGAGTGAATTTATCAAGGTTACCAGAAAATTAATATAAAATCAATTGTATTTCTATATATTAGCAAGAAACAATTAGAAAACAAAATTTAGAAGATCCCATTTTTAGTAGCATCAAAAATATCTGTTACATAAGAATAAAGATATGCAAAACTTATACACAGAAAACTACAAAACCTTATTGAAAATGACTAAAAACTAATAAAGCAAGGTATATACAGTATTCATGGATTGGAAAACTCATTATTGTAAATGTGTCAATTTACCCTAATTTAACTATGGATTCAAAATCAACAATAGTGAAATTATGGAAAGAGCACAAATGTCCATCAACTGATGAATGGATAAAGAAGATGTGAGATATATATATATATGTGTGTGTGTGTGTGTGTGTGTGTGCGCGCGCGCGCGCAATGGAATACTACTCAGCAATGAAAAAGAATGAAATCTTGCCATTTGCAACAACATGGATAGAACTAGAGGGTATTATGCTAAGAGAAATAAGTCATTCAGAGAAAGACAGATATCTTATGACTTCACTCATATGTGGAATTTGAGAAACACAACAGATGAACAAATGGGAATGCAAAGGAAAATAAGATAAAAACAGAGAGGGAGGCAAACCATAAAAGACTCTTAAATACAGAAAACAAACTGAGGGTTTCTGGAAGGAAGGTGGGTAGAGGGATGGGTTAAATGGGTGATGGGCACTAAGGAGGGCACTTTTGGGGAAGAGCACTGGGTTTCGTATGTAAGAGATGAATCACTGGGTTCTACTCCTGAAACCAAGACTACACTGTATGTTAACTAACTTGAATTTAAATAAAACAAACAAACAAAAAACAAAGCAATTTCAATCAAATTTCAGCTGGTATTTTGGGGAAATTGATAAACCTATTCTAAAATTTGTATGGAAATGAAAAAATCTAAAATAGTAAAAAAAAAAACCTGAAAAAGACAAAATTCTTATAGTTCCAGATATTGAGACTTTTATAAAAATATACTAAATAAGAGTGTAGTGTTGTGAAAATGACTGAAAAATGGACCAGTGGAACAATATATGGAATCTAGAAACAAACCACATAGGGACTCACTTGATTTAGGACAATGTTGCCATTGCAGTGCAATCAGGAAAGAGTGGTTTTGCACAACAAATACTACAAAGTCAGTTGACTCTCCATATGGCAAAAAAAATGTATCATGAGTCTTAATTCAGATCATAAACAAAACTCAATTTTAGCTGTATTATATTGTCCTATATGTGAAAGAGAAAATGATTGTTTGTTTATTTATTTATTTATTTAAAATGTTTGTTTATTTATTTTGAGGGGGGGAGAATGCAAGCAGGGAGAGGGGCAGAGAGAAGAGGAGATAAAGGGATAAATTCCCCAAGAAGATATTACAATCCTTAATGTGTATGCACCCAACAACAGAGCATCAAAATACATGAAGCAAAAACTGATAAATGACACAGAGAAACAGATGACTCTACTATTGTAGTTGTTGACTTTAACAACCCTCTATTATTAATTGAGAGATCTAGTAGGCAGAAAATCAGTAAGGACATAATTGAACTCAATAGCACCATCAGTCATCTGGATATAATTGACATCTATCAAATACTTCATCCAACAGCAGCAGAATACACATTCTTCTCAAGCTTACATGAAACATTGGCAGGATAGAAAGAATAGAAATCATACAATCTATGCTTTCAAACCACAGTGGAAGTAAATCAGAAATGAATGACAGAAAAATAACTGAAAAATCCCCAATTATGAGGAAATTAAACAACGCACTTCTAAATAACACAAAAGTCAAAGAAGAAATATCAGGAGAAATTTTAAAAATAATTTGAACTAAGTGAAAATAAAAATACAACTTACAAAATTTGTGGGATGCTGCAAAAGCAGTGCATAGAAAGAAATCTATAGAACTGAATGCATACATTAGAAAAGAAGAACCATCTAAAAATCAATAATCTAAGCTTCTACCTGTAGAAAGTAGAAAAAGAAGAGCAAATTAATTTCAAAATAAGCAGAAGAAAATAAATAATAAAAACTATAGCAGAAATAAATGAAGTAAAAGCAACAAATTAATACAAAAAAACTCAATGAAACCAAAATCTCGTTCTTTGAAAAGTTCAATAAAATTAATATGCTCCAGCCAGCCTAACTAAGGAGAAAAAAAAGAGAAAAGACACAAGTTACTAATATCAGAAATGAATGAGTGGACATCACTATGAATCCCATGGACATTAAAAAGATAATAAAAGAATACTATGAACAACCCTATGTCCACAAATTTTATAACCCAGATGAAATGGACCAATTTCTTGAAAGACACAACCTGCCAAAATTCACATAAGAAGAAATAGACAATGTCAATAAGCATCTACCTATTAAAGTAACTGAATCAACAATTCATAATCTTCCAAAATAAAAACATCAGGCCCAGATGGGTTCACTAGTGAATTCTATGAAACTTTTAAGGAAGAAATTATACCAATTCTCCACAGTGTCTTCCAGTAGAAAGAAGCAGAAAGAATACTTCCTAACTCATTCTATGAGGCCAGCATTGTCTTCATATCAAAACCAGACAAAGACATTACAAAATAGGAAAACTATAAATCAAAATCTCTCATAAACATGGATTCAAAAATCCTCAGAAAAATATTAACAAGTTGGATTATAACAAAAAGAATTATAGACCATAAGCAAGTGGGACTTATTCTAGATATGTAAGGCTGGATAATTATCCAAAAATCAAGGACTGTAATTCATCACATCAACAGACTATAGAAGAAAATCACATGATAATGTCAGTAGATGCAGAAAAAGCATTTGACAGAATCCTCCACCATTTAAGATTAAAAACTCTCAGCAAGCTAGAAATAGAGAGTAACTTCCTCAACTTGATAAAGAACATCTACAAAAAATCTACAAGTAACATCACAGTTAATGGTGAGAAACTAGAAGCTTTTCCACTAAGATCAGGAACAAGGCAAAGATGTCCCTTCTCACCACTCCTTTTCAACATTGCACTGGAGTTCCTAGCTAATGTAATAAGACAAGAAAAGCAAATAAAAGGTATATAGACTAGGAAGAAATGAAACTATCTTTGTTCACAGGAGACTTAATTGTTTATGTGAAAATTCAAATGAACTGACAAAAAATAATCCTGGAATTAATAAGTGATTATAGAAAGATTGCAGGATATGCAATGAATAACTGAAATTTGAAATGAAAAACCAAACTCCATTTACATTAGCACCTCCAAAACTGAACTACTTAGGAATAAATCTAGCAAAATGTATACAAGATCTATATGAGGAAAACTACAAAATTCTAATGAACAAAGTCAAAAAACTAAATAAATGAAGAGACATTCCATGTTCATGAATAGAAAGACTCAAAAATTTCAAGGTATCAGTTCTTCCTAACCTAATGTATAGATTCAATGAAATCTCAATCAAAATCACAAGTCATTTTTGGATATTGACAAACTGATTCTAAAGTTTACGTGAAGAGGCAAAAGAACTGGAGTTGTCAACATAATATTGAAGGAGAAAAACAAAGTTGGAGGACGGACACCATCCAACTTTAAGACTTACTATAAAGCTATGGTAATGAAGACCATGTGTTATTGGTGAATGAATAGATAAATAGATCAACAGAATAGAACAAAGATCCCAGAAGTATACTTGTACAAATAAAGTCAACAGGTCTTCGACAAAGCAACAAAGGCAATATACAATGGAGAGTCAGACTTTTCAACAAATGGTGATGGAACAACTGGACATCCATAAGCAAAAAGTGAATCTAGATATAGACCTTATGTTTTTCACAAAAATTAACTCAAAGTGCATCATAAACTAAAATGTAAATGCAAAACTATAAAACCCTAAAAGATAAAATAGGAGAAAATCTAGATAATCTTGGCAATGACTTTTTAGATACAACACCAAAGGCATGATTCATGAAAGCAAGAATTGATCAATTGGACTTCATTAAAATTAAAAACTATTGCTCTGCAAAGACACTGACAAGAGAATGAGAAGTCAAGCCACAGACTGTGAGAAAATATTTGCAAAAGACATATCCAATAAAAAAAAAGACTGTTGTCTGAAATATAAAGAGCTCTTAAAACCCAACAATAAGAAAACTAATAACCCAATTAAAAAATAAACTAAAGATCTTAACAGACAGCTCAGATACAGATGGTAAATAAGATACACAGATGGTAAATAAGCATATGAAAAGATGCCCCTACCATATGTCATTAAGGAAATGCAAATTAAAACAATGAGATACCACCACGCACCTTTTAGAATAGTGAAAATTCAATACTCTGACAACACCAAATGCTGAGGAGGATGTGGAGCAACAAGAATTCCATTCATTGTTAACGGGAATACAAAATGATACAGCCATGTTGGAGACAGTTTGGCGGTTTCTTACAAAATTAAACACACTCTTAACTGTATTATCCAACAATCACCCTCTGCAGTACTTACGCAAATGAGCTGAAAATTTATGTCCATACAAAAACCTGCACTTAATGTTTATAGCAGCATAGATTCACCAGCTGTAGCAAACGTACCCCTCTGGTGAAGGATGTTGATAGTGAGGGAGGCTAAGTCTGCGAGGGCTCAGGGAGTACATGGGAACTCTGTACTTTCTGCTCAATTTTGCTGTGAACCTAAAACTCCTCTAAAAAATTACAGTATATTTTTAAGAATGGTACAATCATTTTGGAAAACTAAAATGTATTAACCATGTCAGGGGGGAAGGAGTAGGGGAAGGGTACATGTGAGATGTGCCTGGCTGGGCTGGCTGTACATTCCCTCTTGATGCAGCAATTCTATTTGTAGCCATTTATTTATGTAAAATGAAAACATATGTCCACACAAAGCCTCATGAGTATGTTGCTAACTGTTTTATAGATGGTAATAAACTGGAAATAGTTTAGGAAACTATCAGTCAGAATGGCTAAAGAAACTGTGGTATATTCATACAATGGCGCATCACTCAGCAATAAAAAAGAACGAACTATTAATTAGCAATGAACTATCACAACAACGTGGATGAATCTCAGAAACATTTTGCTGATTAAAAAATCCAGACGCACACATATAAATGACATATAAATATATAAAATAATAACAAATAAATATATGTATTTTTAAAGTGTATACTGTTTGGTTCCATTTATATAAAGTTCTAAAATAAACACATTAATCCAAGGTGGAAAAAATCTAAAAATAGTGATTGCCCAGGACAGCGGGATTATAGGAAAAAGGACACAAGGGAATGTCCTAGAATAATGGAAATGTTCTCTATCTTGATATTGTATGGATTATGAAAGTGCATGAATTTGTCAAATTTGATTGAACTCCACACTTAAGATCAGTGCATTTCACTGTATGTAAATTATGCCTCAATTAATTTAAAAACATTTTACAAGAAAGAATATTCCACCCTTCAAGTTTTCTATAGTGGATATGAGAGAGAAAGAAGGGAATTGGGAATGGAATCTAATTTACCCAATCAACAGTTTCTGCCACAGGGTCCAAGCATTCCATATTGAATGTTCTTCTTTGTCCTTTTGGAAAAATCCAGGCTGTTTCTGGAAGCAGCTGAGGAAAGGGCAGAGGAAAATGGGAAGGAAGTTAAATTTATCAGATCCCCTTGAGGTCTCCTTTGCCTCATAAATTCCATGGACTTGTGCCAGAATATTGATCTGTCACTAATCCCAACCCTAGGCTTAAAGTGAGATTACAAAGGATTAACAGATGAAGTTGCCACTAAATGCCAAGAAATCTCAGAGGAGAACGTTTGAGCTATGTTTGCTCTCTAGCATATTCACACTAAGACTCGGCTGATTTTGAGATGAGTTTTTTGGGTCAGAATTACTCCAAATTATCCTGAATTGGGGATAAATTAATTACCCAATGTATTCATCATTAACTAGACATTCTGCCTTTGCTGATATATGATCCTGTCACTGTGTTCTCTGCCAAAATCGTGTGTATAAACCTTGAGAAATACAAGGGAAGTCCTACAGTTTAGTGCATACTGTATGTTCACAACAGCCTAGTAACTAAGTAATACAATTTTGAAAGTTTCAATACTGTCTGAACCTCTGTGTATATCCTAGAAGGCTGCACTCTCTACTCCAACTTTGGTGCTACTGCCTACAATCTTTATGCATGTGGCTGCATGTGTTTTTTTCAGTGGGTCCTCTGTAGGTATGGGACTGGGTCTGTGGGATTCCCTCTGAACAGCATCATTCTGCACTGAGGCTTGCAGGATTAGGCACTTAGTATTAAACTTCTGATGGATTATGACAATATTGTATCCCTCAGTCTCATCTGCCAGCTCTCCACCCAAGGAGTCAGAAAGACAAGGCAGACTTTGCATGGGCTCCATCTCCAGGACTTCCCTCTTGCCTTCCTCCATGCTGGGAAAAATGCAAGGAGTACAAGTTAACCCCTGGGCCCCAGAACAAAGGCCTTCTTCATTCCATGACGATCAGAAGGCACCACGGAAGGGAGGCTGTCCTGGCAGAAAGAAGAGGCTGGGTTCAGCAGCCTGCTGGGGAGGAGGCTGACTGTCATCGGCGTTACTCAGGTTGCTTGCTTTAGTTTCTCTCACATAGTTGCGTGAACTATCACCCTTTGTTTGACTCTTGTTATGAAGGTCTGGCCTTCTCCACCCTGCTTCTCTGGGAAAATATAACTCCCCTGAGCTTCACCATGGGACATGATTCAGGAACACTGGGGAGGTTTCATTGAAGAAATCCATTTCTAACCACCCTGTGGGTCCCCACTACCTATGAACACAGCCCTCTCCTGAGAGTGGAAGCAAGAGGAGAGGGCAGAGGACAGGACTCTAGAGGAGAAAAAAAGCACAGCTTAGACCCAGGGCGGCAGTCTAAAAGTGGGTTCCAGAACACAGGACACCTCCCTGCAACCAAAGATATAAAGAATCCAGGGCAAATGAATCAAGTACAAACTTGACATTTTGAGTGTGGTGGGATAAGAAAAGAGTAAAATCACAAGGGGACTCACCATGGGGTCCCTTCTGTCTAACTCGCCCACCTCACTGTCATAGGAACCTGTGGCAGCTCTCATGAATCTTTCTCTAGCTGACATCACTCATGGTCAGGGTCACCAGAATTGATTCCCGGGGCATTATTCCCTGGCAGGTAGTGATGACAATTTTTGGGAAAGAGATCTTTAGATATATTAGAGAGAATATAATATAATATAATATAATATAATATAATATAGAATGTCTTATCAATCTGTAAATAGGAGAAATACTTGTGTTGGGAAATGAAACATAGTACTTTATACTGCTGGTGCTATCTGGTGCACATGGCAAGCTGGGAAGTTGATAATATGTTCAAGTTAAACCATCCTCTGACAGGCTAAATAGTTGAATGTAAAGTTCCTGCTGCAATTGAATTATACCCCATATTCAGAGATGAGTCTGCTCCTACGCTGGAAAAGCTATATAGTCAGTACCAAAGGAGGCACTGATCTGGTCACATGTGCTGCTTGATAGCAGCCTGTCCCTGCGTTCACAACCCTGAGGACAGAAGAGGACCGACCCAACAGCAGGTGGCTCAGAGGAGACTGACTCCATAGGACAGAGAAGGCAGCTTGCTGGGCTCCCACCAAAGACCCAGATCCTCCTTTTCTCTGGCCACAGTTTCCTTCCAGCCATTTGGGTAAGGAGCTGCTTCCACCCTGGAGCAGAGCTTTCCCCTGTCCTGCTGCTCTGAGTACCAACAAGCTTGTAAATCATACTTCTGCTACTGTTGCTCTTCTGGTTTCCATGGCTCTGAGTGGCTTCTAGGAAGAAGTGCAAACTCCACCTGTGACTTCCAGATCCTTACCAATATGACACAAATCTGCAATGCTGTTATCATTTTTTTTATCCCCGCCCCCTCTGCCACACACACAGCTGCATCTGTGTTTCAGTTCTTGAAGATTCTCATGAGTTCCTGAACTCATCAAGCTTCTTCATACTTCCATTATAATAATGGTATTAGCTCATCTTCATTGAGAAATTCTGTGCAGGCACTGTGCTAACGCCTTTATTTTACTTCCTATAATCCTCACAACACTGTGAAGTAGGTACTATGTTCGCCCCCAGGTTACAGCTGAAAAATGAAAGTTTTCAAAAACACATAGGAACCTAGTTATGAACCTGAGCACTCTGTCTCCAGAGCTCATGCTCTTTTTTAAAAAAAAATTTTTAATGTTTATTCATTTTTGAGAGATAGACAAAGTGCAGAGGGGCAGAGAGAAAGGGAGACACAGAATCTGAAGCATACTCCAGGCTCTGAGCTATCAGCATAGAGCCTGGTGTGGGGCTTGAACTCACAAACCATGAGATCATGACCTGAGCCAAAGTCAGACGCTTAAATGACGGAGCCACCCAGGCACCCCTAGAGCCCATGCTCTTAACCAGGGGTTGAACAACTTTTTCTTTAAAGGGCCAAATAGATCTACTATTAGTACTACTAAAAAGTAGATCTTTTAGTATTTGCAAGCCATACATTCTCAGTGGCAACAACCCAACTACACCATTACAGTGTGAAAGCAGCTCTAGACATAAATATTGGGCAAAATGCATGCTACTGCCACCTGACTTGCCAACCCTTCCTACCCTTCCTGGCATCATCTATGCCAAGCCTAAAGCCTTTATCCCAAGAGAGTAGAGCAGATCAGAACACTGCACCATGGGAAGGAACACATCTTTCCCAGAACTGGGTGGAAGCACATTTCTTGGTCAGCCATTGTGCAACCAGGGTGGAGAGAAGGGAGCCATTTCCATCATCTTGAGAAGGTATCTCTTTCCTGAAAGATGCTCAGATAGCACCTCCTTTGATATTGTGCACCCCAAAACACTGGGGAGATGGGACATTTATAAGATAGCACCAGGAGATTTACTCAGGTCATCTCAATGTGTGAGTTTCTCCTTTCTCTGCTGGTTGCCATTTCACCCTGTGTTTCTCACAGAATGCCCGCAATTGCTCTCAACACTCCTTGTGCTCAGTACTTACTCTGTGGACCTCATTCCTCTCCAGACCAAATACCACACTCATTTCACAGCCTTATTTCCCTCTGAGGTGTGTAGCCAGTTCAGACTGCAAGTGCTGAGATTAGAAATATAAATTTTGAAAAAAAAAAAAAAGAAATATAAATTTTGAATTTACTTGTGACATCATCACACATGTAAGGACACATTTGTATGATTCACTGTTTCTATATGCCCCTCAACTTTCTGTACACACCCCATTAAGGAGTCTGCTTCTTGATTCCTAAGAAACGTCAAAGTCTGTTGGAATCAAAATTCAGTGATTCCTCAATGATTTTTGTCCTTACTCACTTTCAATTCCTTAAGTTAAGCTCTAAGTGAACATTTCAAAACAGGACAGAAAAGGTGTCTATGGATTCCAGTTGGAGAGAAAATTTTTCATAATAATCAGATCAGTGGAAGACCAAGCATTGGGGAGACGGGTGCAGAGGTCAGGCCTCTGGGCAGAGTGGCCCTTGGTGATGTCTCCTGTCCTTTCAGGAAACTGCCAGTTGGGCAGCTTATCACACAGGACAGAGACAAAATGCTCATCTGGCAGTGTAAAAACTCAACTCTCCAGTTCCTTTGCCTTTCAAAGGGAGTTATGTCCCAAAATAGCCACCATTTCCATGCCCAGGCCATCAGGAGGAACAGCCAGAAGCTCCAGAGAGACAGGTACAAACATGGTGAAAAAACACTGCAGGCCACTTCTTGCTCAGGCCTCTGGGAAAATGCCTATAAGAACTCAGACAGTCGCAACCTGATGGGAAGGGTGTTGCTGGTAGAGGAGAAAACCTGTGTGGGAAGGGGGCACACAGAGGAGTGTCTGAGTAAGCAGAAGGAAGGGACAATTATCACAGATCAGCTCCTTGTCTCCTTTGTTTGAGAACATGACTAATTCCTGACTTCAGTGAATTCATACGCAGCCTTATTGTGTTGGGATCATCAAGGCTGGAAGGCAGGAGAATTTCTCCATGACTAAAGGAAGCCAAAGAAGCAATCTTCATATTTCATACCTTTAAGAGGCTGGGAGTGATCTCACTATTTGTAAAGATCAGCCCTTCCCAATCTGCAAGCTCACCTTCCAGGACAGAGCCCAGCCCATTTTCACCATATATAAACTGCTGCCGGGAGGCTCATCTCACAGATCTGCTCCTCTCAGCTCTACCCTCCAGCCTCTCACGCTTTCTTCAGCCTTCCCTCTTCAGGAATCATGTCTAGCAAATCCACCGTGAGGAGCCAAAGCGTCAGCCACCGTGGCTTCAGCACCAGCTCAGCCAGAGTCCCAGGGGTCTGCCGCTCTGGCTTCAGCAGTGTCTCTGTGTCCCGCTCCAGGGGCACTGGTGGCCTCGGTGGAGTGTGTGGAGGAGCTGGCTTTGGGAGCAGGAGCCTCTATAGCCTGGGCGGCTCCAAGAGGATCTCCATCGGAGGGGGCAGCTGTGCCATCAGTGGCGGATATGGTGGCCGAGTTGGAGGTGGCTTTGGCTATGGAGGTGGAGCTGCCAGTGGATTTGGTTTTGGTGCCGCAGCTGGTGGTGGCTTTGGGCTCGGTGGTGGAGCTGGTTTTGCTGGTGGCTATGGGGGCTCTGGCTTCCCTGTGTGCCCCCCTGGAGGCATCCAAGAGGTCACCATCAACCAGAACCTCCTCACTCCTCTGAACCTGCAAATCGACCCCACCATCCAGCGGGTGAGGACTGAGGAGCGGGAGCAGATCAAGACCCTCAACAACAAGTTCGCCTCCTTCATCGACAAGGTGAGCCAGGAAGACCTGCCTCCACTGGGATGGCAGGCTCCCCAGACTAGACAATCAATGAATGTCCTACTGGGGTGAGATTCAGGAGGGAGGGAGAAGGGGACTCAGAGGAGCTCTCCCCTGGGATGTCAGATGGCCTCCATGTTGACAACAGGCAGAAGGCGATGGAAATCACTTGAAACCACTGGGTCTCTTAAATGTCCTTCAACCCAGCCAGGGAACAATACTCAACTTGTGTTATCCATGAAGCAAAATAAGGCAATGAGAGAATAGAATCGGTCAGCTTTACCTGCTGAATATTCTAAGAGATTAAATAATAATTCCAGTGGAAAACTGTTCTAGGGCTCTGGACATGAGGAAAAAGGTGAAAGAAAAGAAAAAGATTTCTGAATGAATTAAAAAAAGGGTCAGAAATATTTACATAAAGATAGAAATAAGAAAAAGATTTCTGGCTGAATTAGAAAAAAGTCTCACAAACATTTACATAAATATAGATATGCAAAATGTGTAGAACTAGAGCATGACCATTAGGGCATTTGTTATACAGGGCAATCATGCACTAAAGCAGAAGTTAATGGAATCCAGTAATTAACTGAATTGGATTAACTCACTAGTTTCTGCACATTTAACAGTCCTTTACCTGAGGTACAATTTAAATATAACTTTCCACTTTGTAACAGAGAAATACTATGTTTTTAAATGTCTATTTAAGTATTTTGAGAGAGAGAGAGAGAGAGAGAGAGAGAGAGAGAGAGAGAAACTGAAAAAGAGAACAGGAGAGGGTTACAGGTAGAGAGACAGCACAGAGCCTGACAGGGGCTAGATCTCACAACACTGAGATGATGACCTGAGCCAAAATCAAAAATCAGAAGCTTAACTGAATGAGCCACCCAGGCACCCCAGAAATATTTTTCACTAGATGTGTGGTTGTGCTTTTCAATAAAAAGAGAAGAAATGTCGAAAGACGCTGATGGGCCGAATAGCTTAGTTGGTGAGAAGATGTCATAGGTCCATGGAAGAATTTCACACTAAGACCAGTGAGGTTGGAACGAAATAGGGTTGGGGGTGCAACACTGTCAGCCTGACCCTCTGTACGTGGTCTGTAATAGCCCAACCTGGGCGACTACCCAAAGTGCGTGGGCACCTGTCAGGTTACATCTCTTTCTCCCTGGCTTTCTCTGGCAAATAACAATCTTGTCTTCTTCCAGGTGCGATTCCTGGAACAACAGAACAAGGTCCTGGACACCAAGTGGACTCTGCTCCAGGAGCAGGGCACCAAGACCGTGAGGCAGAACCTGGAGCCCTTGTTTGAGCAGTACATCAACAACCTCAGGAGACAGCTAGACAGCATCCTGGGGGAGAGGGGCCGCCTGGACACAGAGCTCAGGGGCATGCAGGACATGGTGGAGGACTTCAAGAACAAGTGAGCACAAGGACAGAAAGGGCTCCATTCCCTGAAGTGCACACATCAAGACTATTGGGTGACTAGGTCAAGATGTGGGCCTGATTCCATAGCAAAACATGTGCATGGAAATGAAACTCACAATTGTTGCCGAAAACAACCCAAAATAGCAAAAAGGCCATAGAGGTGCATGGGGAGGGAAAAAGATAAAAACAATTTAGGGACCCCCAAAAATCATTTTTGTGGCTCACTGGCAGGAGGCTCTTTTTGGGTATATCTCTTTTATGGAAAGTTGGGATTCCAGGACACTTTTTCTGTATCATCCTTGCCACTGGCTCAATTATGTCTTACCCTCTTCTGTGTCTAGATACGAAGATGAAATCAACAAGCGCACAGCAGCAGAGAATGAATTTGTGACTCTAAAGAAGGTGAGCTGCTGAAGATCAGGGGTTCATGTTCCTTTCTAGAAAGAAAGGACTCTTGGCCCCTGCACACATCCAAGAGGGGAGTAGATGGGGAGACTAAAAGGTGTTCAGACTGGGAAGGAAGGCTCAGCTGACTCCAAGGTGTTGGCTTGTTCCCCAGGATGTGGATGCTGCCTACATGAATAAGGTTGAATTGCAAGCCAAGGTAGATGCTCTCATGGATGAGATCAACTTCACCAGAGCCTTGTATGAAGCAGTAAGCATCCCCACTCCTCTTTTTTTGTTGTGATGGGGCTCTGCCAAGGGTGGAGGATCCTGGAGTGGGGTACATCTGTAAGGCCAAGGGAAAGATGATCTGATGATCTTATGCTCTGCAGGAACTGGCTCAGATGCAAACCCACATCTCAGACACTTCCGTGGTCCTGTCCATGGACAACAACCGTAACCTGGACCTGGACAGCATCATCGCTGAAGTCAAAGCCCAATATGAGGAGATCGCTCAGAAGAGCCGGGCTGAGGCTGAGTCCTGGTACCAGAGCAAGGTGAGCCTTGAGTTGACAGGTGCCCAGGATTGCCTGTGTCCTCTTCCTAGACACCAGCAAGCCTACCCCCTTCGCTGGGAAAATCACCTCAAGGAAGCTGATGATTTCTCACAGGTGTGAACCCTGCACTCACAGAGCAGGCATTCACAGAATTTATGTGCTTTTTGAGTAAGTCAAAGAACCCCGCTGCAGGAGGCTAGCTACATAGATAGGGATCCTTGCTTTTGTCTTCACCCTGAGTTGGCTCCCTTGGAAACATAATACAGAATATTGCTGGCCTCCAACTGAACTAGGCAGCCAGCATTGCATGAAAAAGAGGGGCTGTGATCAGTGTACAGTATTCAGTGACCTTGCCCTGTCAACTTTCTCTAAAATGCCTTGGTGAGAAGTCACTAGCTCTGGGTGTGTTAAATGCCAGATTGAGAAGTCAGGTCACCATTAGCATGTGAAAACCCACATGCACCACCTTCTCTCCCTCTGGACTCCAGTATGAAGAGCTGCAGGTCACCGCAGGTAGACACGGGGATGATCTGCGCAACACCAAGCAGGAGATTGCTGAGATCAACCGCATGATCCAGAGGCTGAGATCCGAGATCGACCATGTCAAGAAGCAGGTACGGTGGGGGCTTCTGGAGAAAACAAGCATCGCTTCCTCACTCAACCACCAGGCAGCCATCAGCCACCATTTGGGAAATTCTGGGAATTGGGGGAAGAGCAAAGAGAGGGGTGCATGTGGCTCCCACCCTCAGTGAGTTCCCACATATGAGGACAGATGAGTGCTAACCCTACAGAATGACACAACCGCATGACAAGAGCAATCCCAATTAGTCAGAGTGTAGAAAGATCATCCAGGGACTTTTGAAAGAGATTACTTAAGGAGAATGCTTGGTTTAGGAATACAAGAAACAAGTGGGGAAAGAAAAGGGGAGGTCCAAAGGGGGGGGGCAAGATTGTTCTAAATCTGCTCAACATCGAATTGAAACACAAGTTGAGCAGTGACCCAGGATGAAGATCGGTGTTGCCCAAGCATGTTAGAAGACCTTAGGAGTGAGGAGGACAAGATCCCAATGGCCAGAAATGAAACTCATAGCCTTAAGTGAAGATGTTGGTAATTTTGTATAAATTAGGGGGCATCCCCATGAATCATGAGAATAGGTTCTGGTCTGGCTTTGGAGACAGCACTCAAAACAAACTGAGTGGGTCCATTTCTTTCAACTATGCTGGTATTTGGTCCAGTATAGGGTCTCTCACCCAGCCCTCAGAGAAGGTGGTTTAAAAAAGGCATATATGTCCTCATGTGCCTCCCAGACTAGATAAATTGTGCAGAACAGACAAAGACTGGGAAAAAATGTGGTAGAAGTCCCTTACCATCGTATCTGGGCTCTGGAACTGTTCCTCACTAGAAAGAAGTATGGCTACTCTCCTGGAGAACTACATTACGAGTTCCTTCTGCCTATCTTCTTGCTCTAGTGTGCCAACCTGCAGTCCGCTATTGCTGATGCTGAACAGCGTGGGGAGATGGCCCTCAAGGATGCCAAGAACAAGCTGGCTGATCTGGAGGATGCTCTGCAGAAGGCTAAGCAGGACATGGCCCGGCTGCTGAAGGAGTACCAGGAGCTGATGAATGTCAAGCTAGCCCTGGACGTGGAGATTGCCACCTACAGGAAGCTGCTGGAGGGCGAGGAGTGCAGGTGAGTAACTCACACAAGCTCCTCAAACCTCTGAATACATGTCCATGATGTCTGGCCATGAGCACAAGTTGAAGGCATTCTAGTTATGGCCACAATCATGACTCTCAGAGAATCTTAAAAGGCAGTTTGCTCATGGGTTATCCTCACATCGAGGCTTCCCACTCTGGTCCAGTGGTGGCTGTCTGAGGTCTCACGGTCCCTGTGTTTTCTCCCTTCCTAGGCTGAGTGGGGAAGGTGTTGGACAAGTGAACATCTGTAAGTACTTGGCTTGCCCCTCTCCCTTGCCCTTAGCCCTTCTGACGAGACTCAGACTGGCAGAATGAGCTCACTGTGTCCTGTGTGTCCTTGTCTCCCTCCCCTTCACAGCTGTGGTGCAGTCCACTGTCTCCGGAGGCTATGGCAGCGCTGGCGGCTATGGCAGTGCCAGCGGTGTGGGCAGTGGTGCAGGCCTGGGCGGAGGCAGCGGCTACTCCTATGGCAGCGGCCACAGCCTGGGAGCTGGCTTCAGTTCCAGCAGCGGCAGAGGCATTGGGGGTGGCTTCAGCTCCTCTGGGGGCAGCAGTTCCACCATCAAATACACCACCACCTCATCCTCCAGCAGGAAGAGCTACAAGCACTAAGTCCTGCCATCAGCTCTTGGTCCCACGTTGTCCCATCTGCAACTGGATTGCCCTCTCTCAGGCTGCTTCTCCTCTGCCGTCTCTGGTTTCTTACTCTCTGACTCTGAGCAGAAACTGCTGAGTGCCTTCATTTCTCATCACTGCCTATACCTGCTCCACCTGAGCTTCCACTGCTCACCATCCAAAGGTCACTGCCTGGGTCCTACTCCAGGACACAGCAACTTCTTCTTGCTTCCACGGGCCCATGAATTCCCCATCTCTCAAGTAGTGAGGCCTTCCCTCACAGTGCTTGTGAAAGCATAAGTGATCAGCTCTGTGATAAACAGGGTTTGTGTCCCTGTCATGTGTTCTTCTCCTTGCTCTCTTCCAATGCAATAAAGCAGATTTATAATATAATTCATGGTGGAGTAGTGACTTGCTTCATTACCTTTGGGTCCTGAGTGTTTTCATCAGACAAATGCCTTATCATGTGAAAAATACTCCCAATCCCCAGTACTTACTCCCATCCTCTAGACTGCTTCATCAAACCTCAGTCTCGCATCCTGATGTGCAGGATTCCTTGCCAGATTAGATTCCATGTAAATGCTTGTCAAGTGGAGTGGCAGGCATCTGGTCTACCATCAATGTAAAGTGTTTGCACTGCCTGTATTTGGGAGTAGCATCTTAGCCTCTTTGACTTGGTCTGTAAGATTCTCTGCCACCTGCCCCAGCAGCCACCCATAATTCCCAGAGAAATATAGTACTGTCCAGTTAGAGCCAAAGAATAGCGACAAGAGAATAAGAGATTAAATTTGACTTGCAATTGCCTTCATGACCCAGAAACGTGCCTGACAATAGCAATTAATATGTGTATACTGCTGAACCGGAAGTATACTTCTAGAAATGTATCTTAAGAAACTAGTACAAATGCAGGAGGTTATATGTACACGGATGTGAATTCCAATAATCTTCACAACACGAAAAACTTGAAAACACTAGATTGGAGCAATTAAGGATCTACAAACTCAGGCACAAATCTTAGATGCTGACCTCTTGAAGTCTGAAGACAAAACAAGAATGGAATCTCCCTATTCCTTACCTCCTAGACCTCTTAACAGAGGCTCAAAGAAGTCAAGTTCTGTGCTCCGATGAGGTGATCTTGCATCCCCTCTAGCTGTGCCCTGGCCTGCTCTGGTTTCTAAGAATGGTTAAGGGAAAACTCAGGATACAGTGCAAGGATGGTCTGTTAACTTCTGCTTCCCAACCACCAGTCACCGTTTTCAGTCCCTGTTTTCCCCATGCCCCTAGCCCCAACTCAGCACAAGGGAAATTCTCATGGATTGGCTAATTTATAAAGATATTTCTGGATCCTACTGTATCAGTACCCTGTTGTGTTCACTTGTAACCATTCCCGCAAGGAACAGTGTCAGCCTTCCATTTTGGCACTAACTTACTACACAGAATTTATTTAATATCAGATATGTGATCCCAGATCATGGATATGAAGGGCACCAAAGTATCATCAAATTGAATCCTACAGTGTATAAAAAGAGTTCTACACCACAATCAATGAGATTTAATGCATATAAGCGAGGCTAATTCAATATCAATTCAATATCAATCAATTTAATCCACAATTTCAAATGGCTAAAGAAGAAAAAATCATATGATTGTAATAGTTTATGCAGAAAAAAATTAAATAACATGATCCAATATCCATTCATGATTAAGTGAAAAACTCACCAAACAATGAATAGAGGCAAATTCCTCATATTTGAGAATAATATTTTTTAAAAACATGTAGCTAACATCACACTTACTGATGAGAGACTGGACACTTCACTTCTTTTTGTTTATGTTTATTTATTTTTGTGTGTGAGAGAGAGAGAGAGTGAGCATGAGTAGGGGAGGCGCATAGAGAGAGGAAGACACATATTTCAAAGTAGGTTCCAGGCTCTGAGCTGTCATCACAGAACCCGAAATGGGGCTCCAATCCACGAACCCTGAGATCATGACCTGAGCTGAAGTTAGACACTTCACCAACTGAGCCACCTAGGCGCCCCTGGACCCTTTAGTTCTGAGGTCAAGAATAAGATTAGCATGTGTTCTTCTCTCCACTTTTATTGAACAGTGTACTAGAAGTTCTAACTACACAATAAGATGAGAAAAAGCAATATAAGTTATACAAATTAGAAGTGAAGAAATAAAGCTGTCTTTATTCTCAAATGACATGACAGTCTATGTAGAAAATCTGAAAACCTCTTCAAATAAACAAGCCAGTATAGCAAAGTTGTAGTACACAAGATTACTACTTAAAAAGTCATTTGCTTTTTTATTTTTGTTTTGTTTTGTTTTAATATAATTTATTGTCAAATTGGTTTACATACAACACCCAGTGCTCATCCCAATAAGTGCCCTCCTCCATGCCCGTCACTCATCTTCCCATCTCCCCCAAACCTCACACACCCTTGGTTTCTGTATTTAAGAGTCTCTTGTGGTTTGGCTCCTTACCTCTCTGTTTGTAACTAATTTTTTCCCCTTCCTTTCCCCCATGGTCTTCTGTTAAGTTTCCCAAGATCCACATATGAGTGAAAACATATGATATCTGTCCTTTTCTGACTGACTTATTTCACTCAGCATAATACCTTCCAGTTCTACCCATGTTGCTGCAAATGGCATGATTTCATTCTTTCTCATTGCCAAGTAGTATTCCATTGTATATATAAACCACATCTTCTTTATCCATTCTTCAGTTGATGGACATTTAGACTCTTTCCATAATTTGGCTATTGTTGAAAGTGCTGCTATAAACATTGGGGTACACGTGCCCCTATGCATCAGCACTCCATATCCCTTGGGTAAATTCTTAGCAGTGCTATTACTGGGTCATAGGGTAGATCTATTTTTAATTTTTTGAGGAACCTCCACACTGTTTTCAAGAGCAGCTGCACTAGTGTGCATTCCCACCAAGAGTTCAAGAGTGTTTCCATTTCTCCACATCCTTGCCAGCATCTGTAGTTTCCTGATTTGTTCATTTTAGCCACTCTGACTGGTGTGAGGTGGCATCTCAGTGTGGCTTTGAATTGTATTTCCCTGATGATGAGTGACATTGAACATCTTTTCGTGTGTCTGTTGGCCATCTGGATGTCTTCTTTGGAAAAGTGTCTATTCTTGTTTTCTGCCCTTTTCTTCACTGGATTATTTGTTTTTTGGGTGTTGAGTTTGGTAAGTTCTTTATAGATTTTTGGATGCTAGCCCTTTATCTGATATGTTATTTGTAAATATCTTTTCCCTTAATGTTGAAATTTTAAAAAATTATCATTTATAAGTAGTACCAAAATATTAAATATACTTAAGCATCAATCTAATAAAATGTGAAGAGAACCTATTTGTGGAAAATTATAAAATATTGATATTTATGAAAGATACTGCATATTCATGAGTTAGAAGATTTGATATTATTAAGATGTCAATTTTTCCAATTTTGCCTTATTGATTCAACACAATCTCAACTGAAATTTTAGCAACCTGTTTTTTAGATTATCAATTAGTTGATTCCAAAGTTTATAGGGAAAGGCAAAAGACTTTTGCAAGGTTAAGTAAGTGTACACAGAAGGACTTTAGTCCTGTTTGATACTGCAATGGTGTATTCATGAAACTCTGAATTTGTCAAATCTCACAGAATTTTGTAGCATAAGACTGAACCTTAATATGTGAAATTAAAAAGGAATAATTCTTAAGATTGAGGAATCCTAGGTTGGAAGGTAGAATTTAAAAAAAAACTACTGTATTACAAATGTTTGAAACAACCTCACGGAAAGGAATGGGGATAAAAAAGGCTGACCGAAGTAACTTTGGAAATGAGTGGAATCTGTAAGACTAAAGGCAACAGGAACTGTACACAAACATTGTAGTTGATAAGGTTGATTCCCACAGAGGTATGGTGTAATACTTGGGATACCACTATACACATACACAGTGATTGGAAAATCAAGTAAATGGATGGCAGATGGTTGGAGCCTGGTTTCTCACTGTTGGTGCAAGTTTACATATAAGCAAAAGTTAAAAAGGTCCTTGTGATATTGAATTGGAACTGTAGACATCAACATGAGCTTATGGCTAGTTTAGGATAGATACACATGGTTTTACATATGGTCACATTTAAAGATGTGTGTATACACAGGGAGGGGCTAGAATATATACATCGGTTTTTTGCTCTATCACCTAAGGGCACCTAGAAACAATGACACTCCAGGAGCAGTGAGCACATCTAGCACCCAGATCTTGGTTTCTAATACCATGACCCAATATTAGTGTGATGGTTAATTTTATGTGTCAACTTGCCTAGGCCACAAGGTAGCCAGTATTTGGGCAAAAATTATTCTGTGTGTTTCTGTCAGGACTTCAGATGAGATTATCATTTACATTGGTCCTTTGTGTAAAGTAGATTGCCCTCCATATTGTGGGTGGTCCTCACCCAATCCGTTGAAGACCTGCAGAGAACAAAAGGCTGACCCTTCCCTAAATAAGCAATTCTCTTGTTTTGATGGCCTTCGAAGTGGGACATTGGCACTTCCTGGCCCTGCAACAGCCTGGCTGCCCTCAGACTTGAACTGGAACACAGCTATGCAGATTTTGGACTTGCCAGCCTCCATAATCACACAAGCCAATGCCTTAAAATAAATTGTTTTTTGTATATATATACATGCATACAAAGGAAATATATATATATAGTTATTTATTATAAATATTCATATTTATTATAAGGAATGTTTATGTATTAGAAGATTTATCATAAGTAATTGGCTCACCTGATTATATATCATATATATAAAACTATTTATTTATTATAGATTTATGATATATAATTATTATGTATTTATATGCTATTATATATTGTATATATTATAAATCCATGGATGTTTATATATATATAAATACATATATATATATGCACATATATGTGCATATAAATATATTTTCTTGTCTCCTTGGTTCTTTTTCTTTGGAAAACCCCAAGTAATACAATTAGGAACGAAGAAGTCTTCCTGGAGAAATAACTGATTGTAGGACTGGGGTGGGAAATATACAAGATAACCCTACTGCATCATTCAGGGCCAAATTTAGGAAATAATCAAGAAGCTCACTGAAAGAGTTCCAGTGGCCAAACTGGAACAATTTGTGCCAGTAGGAAGGAAGGAAGGAAGGAAGGAAGGAAGGAAAGAGGGAGGGACAGAAGAAGGAAAGGAGGGAGGAAGGAAGGGAGGGAGACTGGGTTGTGATGCAAAATATAAAATAAATATTCATAAGCCCATATTGATATGAATCAATGATTAGATTTATTAGTGAAGGAAGTTAGACTACTCTTATGCAGAAGAATTCCCAATTATTTTCCTACATGGTCCACCCTCCAGCAGGTAATGAATAACTCCTCCCCTCCCAAGTGGAGACTGGGCATAATAACTTTGTTCCAAAGAGTATAGAGGAGGAAATGGGTGGAGGAAGATGGCGGCGTAGGAGGATGCTGGGCTCACCGCATCCTGCTGATTGCTTAGATTCCACCCACATCTGCCTAATTTACCCAGAAAACCACCAGAAGACTAGCAGAATGCACTCTCCAGAGCAAAGCGTAGACGAGAGGCCCACAGAAGAGGGTAGGAAGGGTGGAGAGGCAGTGTGCACTACACAGACTGGCGGGAGGGAGCCAGGGTGGTGGAGGGGCAGCCAGCCCACCTGGCAAGGCAGAGCCCCCAAGTTTGGCTTGCAAAAGCGGAGGGGCCGGACGGAGTGTGTTCTGACAGCCAGTGGGACTTAACATCTGGAATGTTGTAAGTCAACAGCTCTGCTCGGAGAGCAGGAGGGCTAAAGGACAATGGGAGGGAGAGTTGTTGAGCCCCGGAGGACAGAGCTCAGCTTGGCAGGGAACAAAGGCGCTGGGAAGTGCCATCTCCCTTGCCCATCCCCCAGCCAAAATCCCAAAGGGAACCAGTTCCCTTCACGAACTTGCTTGCACCGCGCAAACACCCAATGCTGTGCTTCTGTGGATACATCCCTCCGACAGGTCTGCCTCCCTCCCGGTGCCACAGGGCCCCTCCCAAAGCGCACCACCAAAGGCAAAGCGAGCTGAGCCTGTGCCTCCTGCCCCTGTGCACCTCGTGGTTCCACCTGGCTAATACGCCAGATCCCATCGAAGCAGTGCCACAAGCCTGGCAGTGTGCAAGTAGCCCAGACAGAGGCCACACCACTCCACAGTGAGTCCTGCCCCTGGGAGAGGGTAAGATAAGGTACACACCAGTCTGGCTGTGGCCCCAGCGGTGGGCTGGGGACAGACATCAGGTCTGACTGCGGCCCCGCCCACCAATGCAAGTTACTCCAAACAGCACAGGTGAAGTTCCCCCGCCACTCCAGGGATTATCCAAAATGACAAAACGGAAGAATTCTCCTCAAAAGAAACTCCAGGAAGTAGCAACAGCTAATGAACTGATCAAAAATGGTTTAAGCAATATAGCAGAAAGTGAATTTAAAATATTAGTCATAAAATTAATTGCTGGGCTTGAAAAAAGTATAGAGGACAGCAGAGAATCTATTACTACAGAGGTCAAGGGACTAAGAAACAGCCAGGAGGAGCTAAAAAAATGCTATAAATGAGCTGCAAAATAAAATGGAGGCGACCACATCTTGGATTGAAGAGTCAGAGGAGAGAATAGGTGAATTAGAGGATAAAATTACGGAAAAAGAAGAAGTTGAGAAAAAGAGAGATAAAAAAAAAATCCAGGAGTATGAGGGGAGACTTAGAGAACTAAGTGACATAATTAAACGAAATAATATATGCATAATTGGGATTCCAGAGGAGGAAGAGAGAGGGAAAGGTGCTGAAGGTGTACTTGAAGAAATCATAGCTGAGAACTTCCCTGAACTGGGGAAGGAAAAAGGCATTGAAATCCAAGAGGCACAGAGAACTCCCTTCAGACATAACTTGAATCGATCTTCTGCACGACATATCATAGTGAAACTAGCAAAATACAAGGATAAAGAGAGAATTCTGAAAGCAGCTAGGGATAAACGTGCTCTAACATATAAAGGGAGAATGATAAGGCTAGTGACGGATCTCTCTACTGAAACTTGGCAGGCCAGGAAGGAATGGCAGGAAATCTTCAATGTGATGAACAGAAAAAAAATGCAGCCTAGAATCCTTTATCCAGCAAGTCTGTCATCTAGAATAGAAGGAGAGATAAAGGTCTTCCCAAACAAACAAAAACTGAAGGAATTCATCACCACTAAACCAGCCCTACAAGAGATCTAAGGGGGATCCTGTGAGACAAAGTACCAGAGACATCACTACAAGCATGAAACCTACTGATATCACACTGACTCTAAACCCATATCTTTCTATAACACTGAATGTAAATGGACTAAATGCTCCAATCAAAAGACACAGGGTATCAGAATGGATTAAAAAAACAAGACCCATCTATTTGCTGTCTACAAGAGACTCATTTTAGACCTGAGGACACCTTCAGATTGAAAGTGAGGGGATGGAGAACCATCTATCATGCTACTGGAAGTCAAAAGAAAGCTGGAGTGGCCATACTTATATCAGACAAACTAGACTTTAAATTAAAGGCTGTAACAAGAGATGAAGAAGGGCATTATATAATAATCACAGGGTCTATCCATCAGGAAGAGCTAACAATTATAAATGTCTATGTGCCAAATATAGGAGCCCCCAAATATATAAAACAATTACTCACAAACATAAGCAACCTTATTGATAAGAATGTGGTAATTGCAGGGGGCTTTAATACGCCACTTACAATATTGGATAGATCATCTAGACACTTGGTCAATAAAGAAACAAGGGTCCTGAATGATATACTAGATCAGATGGACTTGACAGATATATTTAGAACTCTGCATCCCAAAACAACAGAATATACTTTCTTCTCAAGTGCACATGGAACATCTCCAAGATAGGCCACATACTGGGTCACAAAACAGCCCTTCATAAGTATACAAGAATTGAGATCATACCATGCATACTTTCAGACCACAATGTGATGAAGCTTGAAATCAACCACAGGAAAACATCTGGAAAACCTCCAAAAGCATGGAGGTTAAAGAACACCCTACTAAAGAATGAATGGGTCAACCAGGCAATTAGAGAAGAAATTAAAAAATATATGGAAACAAATGAAAATGAAAATACAACAATCCAAACGCTTTGGGATGCAGCAAAGGCAGTCCTGAGAGGAAAATACATTGCAATCCAGGCCTATCTCAAGAAACAAGAAAAATCCCAAATACAAACTCTAAGAGCGCACCTAAAGGAAATAGAAGCAGAACAACAAAGACACCCCAAACCCAGCAGAAGAAGAGAAATAATAAAGATCAGAGCAGAAATAAACAATATAGAATCTAAAAAAACTGTAGAGCAGATCAATGAAATCAAGAGTTGGTTTTTTTGAAAAAATAAACAAAATTGATAAACCTCTATCCAGGCTTCTCAAAAAGAAAAGGGAGATGATCCAAATAGATAAAATCATGAATGAAAATGGAATTATTACAACCAATCCCTCAGACATACAAGCAATTACCAGGGAATACTATGAAAAATTATATGCCAACAAACTGGACAACCTGGAAGAAATGGGCAAATTCCTAAACACCCACACACTTCCAAAACTCAAACAGGAAGAAATAGAAAGCTTGAACAGACCCATAACCAGCAAAGAAATTGAATCAGTTATCAAAAATCTCCCAACAAATAAGAGTCCAGGACCAGATGGCTTCCCAGGGGAATTCTACCAGACATTTAAAGCAGAGATAATACCTATCCTTCACATGCTATTCCAAGAAATAGAAAGGGAAGGAAAACTTCCAGACTCATTCTATGAAGCCAGCATTACTTTGATTCCCAAACCAGACAGAGACCCAGTAAAAAAAGAGAACTACAGGCCAATATCCCTAATGAATATGGACGCAAAAATTCTCAATAAGATACTAGCAAATCAAATTCAGCAACATATAAAAGAATTATTCACCGTGATGAAGTGGGATTCATTCCTGGGCTGCAGGGCTGGTTCAACATTCGCAAATCAATCAATATGACACATCCATCACATTAATAAAAGAAGAGAACCATATGATCCTTTCAATCAATGCAGAAAAAGCATTTGACAAAATTCAGCATCCTTTCTTAATAAAAACCCTCGAGAAAGTCGGGATAGAAGGAACATACTTAAACATCATAAAAGCCATTTATGAAAAGCCCACAGCTAATATCATCCTCAATGGGGAAAAACTGAGAGCTTTCTCCCTGAGATCAGGAACACGACAGGGATGTCCACTCTCACTGCTGTTGTTTAACATAGTGTTGGAAGTTCTAGCATCAGCAATCAGACAACAAAAGGAAATCAAAGGCATCAAAATTGGCAAAGATGAAGTTAAGCTTTCACTTTTTGAGATGACATGATATTATACATGGAAAACCCGATAGACTCCACCAAAAGTCTGCTAGAACTGATACATGAATTCAGCAAAGTCGTAGGATACAAAATCAATGTACAGAAATCAATTGCATTCTTATACACTAATAATGAAGCAACAGAAAGACAAATAAAGAAACTTATCCCATTCACAATTGCACCAAGAAGCATAAAATACCTAGGAATAAACCTAACCAAAGATGTAAAAGATCTGTATGCTGAAAACTATAGAAAGCTTATGAAGGAAACTGAAGAAGATATAAAGAAGTGGAAAAACATTCCATGCTCATGGATTGGAAGAATAAATATTGTTAAAATGTCAATACTACCCAAAGCTATCTACACATTCAATGCAATCCCAATCAAAATTGCACCAGCATTCTTCTCGAATCTAGAACAAGCAATCCTAAAATTTGTATGGAACCACAAAAGGCCCCGAATAGCCAAAGTAATTTTGAAGAACACCAGAGCAGGAGGTATCACAATCCCACACTTTAGCCTCTACTACAAAGCTGTAATCATCAAGATAGCATGGTATTGGCATAAAAACAGACACATAGACCAATGGAATAGAATAGAAACACCAGAACTAGACCCACAAAAATATGGCCAACTAATCTTTCACAAAGCAGGAAAGAATATCCAATGGAAAAAAGACAGTCTCTTTAACAAATGATGCTGGGAGAACTGGACAGCAACACGCAGAAGGATGAAACTAGACCACTTTCTTACACCATTCACAAAAACAAACCCAAAATGGATAAAGGACATCTCTTTAGGGGAAAAACCTCTCTGACCTCAGCCGCAGCAATTTCTTACTTGACACATCCCCAAAGGCAAGGGAATTAAAAGCAAAAATGAACTATTGGGACCTCATGAAGATAAAAAGCTTCTGCACAGCAAAGGAAACAATCAACAAAACTAAAAGGCAACCAACGGAATGGGAAAAGATATTTTCAAATGACATATCGGACAAAGGACTAGTATCCAAAATCTATAAAGAGCTCACCAAACTCCACACCCGAAAAACAAATAATCCAGTGAAGAAATGGGCAGAAAACATGAATAGACACTTCTCTAAAGAAGACATCCATATGGCCAACAAGCACATGAAAAGATGCTCAACGTCGCTCCTCATCAGGGAAATACAAATCAAAACCACACTCAGATATCACCTCACGCCAGTCAGAGTGGCTAAAATGAACAAATCAGGAGACTATAGATGCTGGAGAGGATGTGGAGAAATGGGAACCCTCTTGCACTGCTGGTGGGAATGCAAACTGGTGCAGCCGCTCTGGAAAACAGTGTGGAGGTTCCTCAAAGAATTAAAAATAGACCTACCCTATGACCCAGCAGTAGCACTGCTAGGAATTTACCCAAGGGATACAGGAGTACTGATGCATAAGGGCACTTGTACCCCAATGTTCCTAGCAGCACTCTCAACAATAGCTAAATAATGGAAAGAACCTAAATGTCCATGAACTGACGAATTGATAAAGAAATTGTGGTTTATATACACAATGGAATACTACGTGAAATGAGAAAGAAATATGGCCTTTTGTAGCAACGTGGATGAAACCGGAGAGTGTTATGCTAAGTGAAATAAGTCATACAGAGAAGGACAGATTCCATACGTTTTCACTCCTATGTGGATCCTGAGAAACTTAACAGAAGACCATGGGGGAGGGGAAGGGAAAAAATGGTTAGAGAGGGAGGGAGCCAAAACATAAGAGACTCCTAAAAACTTAGAACAAACTGAGGGTTTATGGGGGTTGGGAGGGAGGGGTGGGTGGATGATGGGTATTGAGGAGGGCACCTGTTGGGATGAGCACTGGGTGTTGTATGGAAACCAATTTGACAATAAATTTCATACTAAAAAAACCCAAAGAGTATGGAGGAAAAAGGGTAAAAGAATAACTTTATAATAACTTTCCAAAAATCTGACAAACACTCCCTCAGCCAGGTGATCAAGGTTAACAACAATAGTAATAAGACACATCAAAGCATGTACCCTTGATACGATGTGATGAGAATGGAATATTACCTCTGTGGTCTTCCTTTCAAAACCCTGTAACTCAGTCTTATATTGAGAAATCATCAGATAAGGCCGAAATCTGAAATTCTGGAAAATATCAGTCCACTGCTCTCGAAATTTTCAAGGTCATCAAAACAAGGAAAACCTGACAACGAGCCTCAGGAAACAAGAGTTAAGGAGACATAATGACTAAACGTAATGTAGTATCCTGGATGAGAGCCTAGAACAGGAAGAAAAAAAAAAGAACATTGGTAAAAGCTAAAGAAATCCAAATAAACACAACTATTACTACTATATTTGTATTGGTTCCTTCATTGTGCCAGATGTACCATACTAACATGAGGTATTAATAAGAGAGAAATTGTGTGAGGTCTACAGGACCTCTCTGTACTACTTTTAGAAACTGTTTGTAAATCTAAAACTGTTCTGAAATGAAAAGCTTATGACAAAAACTGCTTAAGGTGTGGGGCTCAAAGTGACAGCCATATTTTTAACTAATACCAAATTTGTAAACAAAATTATACAACAACTAAGGTAGAGAAAGAGAGAGACAGAGACAGAGAGAAATAAATGAAGGACATATGCTAAAACAATATTGGTTATTTCAAGTTGTATTTCTTTTAATTTGTGCACTTTCTCAAAAGTTATCCCAAAACAAGAAGAACAAGAAACATAAAACCAAACTCCACCTTCAACCACTAACATGAAACAATCTAAAATCCATTAAAAAAAAAAAAAAGGAGCACCTGGGTGGCTTAGTCGGTTGAGCATCCGATTTCTGCTCAGGTCATGATATGGTTTGTGAGTTTGAGCCCCACATGGGTCTTGCTGCAGCCCAGAGCCCACTTTGGATCCCTTGTCCCCTTCTCCCTCTGCCCCTCCCCCTCTTGCACCCTCTCAAAATATATAAACCTTAAAAGAAATAGAAGAATATTCTCACAGACATAGAAAAATGCAAGACAGTTGTTCAGAAACTCAGAGAGAAGATGCCCACAGTTGCAAATCTCAGGGAAGAACACTCAACACCAACAAATCCAAACCAAACAACTCAATAACCACGAAGGAACACCAAACAAAGCCAACACAGGTTTTCCTACGTGCCAGACACTGTTGACTCACTGCACTGCTGCTAAGTCCCTGTAAAGGACACTTCATCAGGTGCACATCCAAGAATCCCTTGTTTGCAACAATCAGAACTGGGTGTGTGGGCTGGAGGCAGGACCCCATTTGTCATGAAGTTTCACAAAACTGTGAAGGCTGGGCTGAATAAGGAATCCGTCCAGGCTTATTGGCAGCATTTTGTTGGTGAAGCAAAGAAAGCAGAGACAAAATTGTGAGCCACTCTGTGGTGACCTTTGTTGGCTTGTCAGAGTTAAAGCTTAGAGGAATTATTCACAGAGCCCTGTGTCATAATGAGAAATCCTATTTGCCTGGATATGGCCCTGGCCCCCCTCCCAGAATACCTCCTGCAAATGGCAGGGCCAGAAAGGGCTTGCTTCATTCACAGATGAGCACTGGTCAGAAAGGAACCATTCCAGGGCTCCTGGGTGGCTCAGTTGGTTAAGCGTCCAACGTCAGCTCAGGTCATGATCTCACGGTTCATGGGTTCCAGCCCCGTGTTGGGGTCTGTGCTGACAGCTCAGAGCCTGGAACCTTCTTTGGATCCTTTGCTTCAGATTCTGTGTCTCCCTCTCTCTCTCTCTGCTCCTCCCCTGCTTCTTCTTCTTCTCTCTCTCTCTTCTCTCTCAAAAATAAATTAACACTCATTAAAAAAAAACAAAGGCAGAGATAAAGGAAGCATTCCAGGATCACAATAGGCACCTTCCATTAAGTAACACAGGGACAAACAAGAGGCATGTGAAAAACACTCAACAGAAAAAAATTCGAATAGTATATTTCCCAAAATTCAATGAAATAGACAACATGATAAAATCAGAGAACAAATGGGGCAATTGAATGAGATAATAAAGGAGAAAATGAACTGGAGGAGCTCAGAAAAGGAGCCAAGAAACAAGACAAAACCACACTAGAAATGAAGGCCATGCTGAAAACAGACAGGGAGGTGAAGGCATTGCTGAATGGGCAGTAATGGACATGGAAAGGGAGGTAGACAGAGGGGGAGAAGAGCTTGCAGGCATGAAACAGCCATCACTGAACATTAAAGGAGGACGAGGAGAAAACACATAAGAAATACATTAAAGGAGGACGAGGAGAAAACACATAAGAAATACAACACAGGCGTAACTGAAAAGAGGATATAAAGGTGGATATTATACAAACATGGATATGCATAAAATATATACTTTTTAACAATATGGGCACCCTCTGTACATATACACTCGCCCCAATATCTCTCTCCATCTCTTTCTTCTCTCTCTCTCTCTCTCTCTGTCTCTCTCTTTCTCTCTCTCTCTCTCTCTCTCACACACACACACACACACACACACACACACACACACCACATACCCCAGGAAAAACACAGAAACACCCAAATGAGGATACTACAAAGATACACAGGAACTGAGAACACCGCTTGAATCCATATATAGGAATTGGCTGCTTGGGGAATGACCTTGAATGTATATTTTATTCCTTGAACGTCTTCAACATTCTCCTTCAACGTCTAAACATTGAAGCAAGTGTGTAAATAACAATATTCAATATATGAGTAGGCAGTCTATACATCTACATCTGGAATGTTTAAACAGATAGCACATTAAGTTTCTAGCTTTACCTATCACTTTACAGGATATACAAAGGACACAGTAAGATGTTTAATGAGGCACCATGAACACGCAACTAGAAAAATCCAAGGAATGAAACACTGCACCTGACAAAGAACCAGTCTCTTTAACAAATAAATTGTATGGAAAAAATGAAGAAGAATATACTGACTTAAATGATTTAGAAGATATTATCTAAAAGACATTTCACACACAAATAACAGATATAGAGCATATTTGGATCCTGATTCTGACAACCAAAATAAAAAAATAAATAACACCAAGAGGTATATTGAAGACTGAATACATACCTGCTGATGTTAATGAATATATACATTTTTAATATATGAAAATGGTACTTTGGTTATATTTTTAAGTGTCTCTCATTCGGACATAAATACAGAATTATATACAAACAAGACAATATGATCTCTGACATTTGTTTTCCAATAATTTACAGTCGTCAAGGAATAGGGTAGGAATATGGAAGCTGTCATACTGGTTTTGAGATAATGACTTTTATAAAGCTGAGTGATAAGAATAGAGGGACCGATTATGTTGTTATGTTACTCCTTTATGTGGGTGAAATTTTACATAAGAGCAAAAGAAAAGTCATATTTAACTTCTGTAATAATGAAAAATAATGAGAATGTTACTATGAAGGCATATGAAATAGATTATTTCAGTATCCTATCTCTGCTGGGTACAACACAGGTGGAGAGGAGTGCACTTAATTTCTCATACACGAGCATAACATGCAGAACTTTGAGACAGTAACTACTCCTACCTCAGTGAATTGAGAATAGTCACGTTATACTGAGATCAAGTCAAAGCTGGAAGACTGGAGATATTTTCCCTGACTAAAGGAAGCCAAAAATGAAATTTTCATTATTTCATAACTTTTCTAATATACAAGATGTGACATTATTGTTTGTAAATGCCCAACCCTTCCCAATCTACAAGCTCACCTTCCAGGACGGAGCCCAGCCCATTTTCACCATATATAAACTGCTGCCGAGAGGCTCATCTCACAGATCTGCTCCTCTCAGCTCTACCCTCCAGCCTCTCACGCTTTCTTCAGCCTTCCCTCTTCAGGAATCATGTCTAGCAAATCCACCGTGAGGAGCCAAAGCGTCAGCTACCGTGGCTTCAGCACCAGCTCAGCCAGAGTCCCAGGGGTCTGCCGCTCTGGCTTCAGCAGTGTCTCTGTGTCCCGCTCCAGGGGCACTGGTGGCCTCGGTGGAGTGTGTGGAGGAGCTGGCTTTGGGAGCAGGAGCCTCTATAGCCTGGGCGGCTCCAAGAGGATCTCCATCGGAGGGGGCAGCTGTGCCATCAGTGGCGGATATGGTGGCCGAGTTGGAGGTGGCTTTGGCTATGGAGGTGGAGCTGCCAGTGGATTTGGTTTTGGTGCCACAGCTGGTGGTGGCTTTGGGCTCGGTGGTGGAGCTGGTTTTGCTGGTGGCTATGGGGGCTCTGGCTTCCCTGTGTGCCCCCCTGGAGGCATCCAAGAGGTCACCATCAACCAGAACCTCCTCACTCCTCTGAACCTGCAAATCGACCCCACCATCCAGCGGGTGAGGACTGAGGAGCGGGAGCAGATCAAGACCCTCAACAACAAGTTCGCCTCCTTCATCGACAAGGTGAGCCAGGAAGACCTGCCTCCACTGGGATGGCAGGCTCCCCAGACTAGACAATCAGTGAATGTCCTACTGGGGTGAGATTCAGGAAGGAGGGAGAAGGGGACTCAGAGGAGCTCTCCCCTGGGATGTCAGATGGCCTCCATGTTGACAACAGGCAGAAGGCGATGGAAATCACTTGAAACCACTGGGTCTCTTAAATGTCCTTCAACCCAGCCAGGGAACAATACTCAACTTGTGTTATCCATGAAGCAAAATATGGCAATGAGAGAATAGAATTGGTCAGCTTTACCTGCTGAATATTCTAAGAGATTAAATAATAATTCCAGTGGAAAACTGTTCTAGGGCTCTGGACATGAGGAAAAGGGTGAAAGAATAGAAAAGAAAAGAAAAGAGAAGAGAAGAGAAGAGAAGAGAAGAAAAGAAAAGAAAAGAAAAGAAAAGAAAAGAAAAGAAAAGAAAAAGGATTTCTGGCTGGATTAGAAAAAAAAGACTCAGAAATGTTTATATATCATAGAAATACTAAATGTATAGAACTAGAGCATGACCATTAGGACATTTGTTGTACAGGAAAATCATGCACTAAAGCAGAAGTTAATGGAATCCAATCATTAACTGAATTGGATTAAATCATTAGAGTCTGCACATTTAACAATCCCTTAACTGAGGTAAAATTTAAAAAAAATAACTTTGTGCAGTGGAATAGGAAAATAATATTTTTAATCTTTGTTTGTTTGTTTATTTATTTATTTATTCATTCATTCATTCATTCATTTATTTTGAGATAGAGCAGGAGAGGGGCAGATCAAGAGGCAGAGAGCCTAGAGCCCAACAGAAGGCTCAATCTAAAAACAGGGGGGGTCATGACCTGAGCCAAAATCAAGAGTCAGACACGTAACTGACTGAGCCATATAGCCACCTGGAGAAATACTATTTTTAACTAGATGTGTGGTTGTGCTTTTCAATAGAAAGAGAAGAAATGTTGAAAGTCACTGATGCGCTATATAGCTTAGTCAGTGAGAAGACATCATAGGTCTCTGGAAGAATTTCACACTAGGACTGCTAGGGTGGGAAGGAAATAGGTTTGGGGGTGCAACACTGTCAGCCTGACCCTCTGTACATGCTCCGTAATAACCCACCTGGGTGACTACCCAGATATGCCTGGGCACCTGACAAGTAACATCTCTTTCACCTTTGCTCTCTCTGGCAAATAATCATCTTCTCTCTTCCAGGTGCGGTTCCTGGAGCAGAAGAACAAGGTCCTGGACACCAAGTGGACTCTGCTCCAGGAGCAGGGCACCAATACTGTGAGGCAGAATCTGGAGCCCTGGTTTGAGCAGTATATCAATAAGCTCAGGAGACACCTGGAGAGTTTAGAGGGGGAGAAGGTCCAACTGAACTCAGAACTCAGGGACATGCAGGACATGGTGGAGGACTTCAAGAACAAGTGAGTTCAAGGAGAGAAAGGAGTTCAGTTCCCCGAAGTCTTCAAGATTATTGGGTGACCAGGTCAAGATGTGGGCCTGATTCCATAGCAAAACACGTCCATGGAAATGAAAATCACAATTATTACCTAAAACAAACCCAAAAGACAAAGGGTCATGGAGGTGGATAGGGAGAGAAAACAATTTAGGAACCACAAAAAGTCATTTTTGTGGCTCACTGACAGGAAGCTCATTTTGGGTATATCTCTTTTATGGAAAGTTGGGATTCCAGGACACTTTTTCTGTATCATCCTTGCCACTGGCTCAATTATGTCTTACCCTCTTCTGTGTCTAGATACGAAGATGAAATCAACAAGCGCACAGCAGCAGAGAATGAATTTGTGACTCTAAAGAAGGTGAGCTGCTGAAGATCAGGGGTTCATGTTCCTTTCTAGGAAGAAAGGACTCTTGGCCCCTGCACACATCCAAGAGGGGAGTAGATGGGGAGACTAAAAGGTGTTCAGACTGGGAAGGAAGGCTCAGCTGACTCCAAGGTGTTGGCTTGTTCCCCAGGATGTGGATGCTGCATACATTAATAATGATGATCTCCAAGCCTACGTGGAGGCTCTGAAAGAGGAGATCAACTTCACCAGAGCCTTGTATGAAGCAGTAAGCATCCCCACTCCTCTTTTTTTGTTGTGATGGGGCTCTGCCAAGGGTGGAGGATCTTGGGGTGGGGTACGTCTGTAAGGCCAAGGGAAAGATGATCTGATGATCTTATGCTCTGCAGGAACTGGCTCAGATGCAAACCCACATCTCAGACACTTCCGTGGTCCTGTCCATGGACAACAACCGTAACCTGGACCTGGACAGCATCATCGCTGAAGTCAAAGCCCAATATGAGGAGATTGTTCAGAAAAGCCAGGCTGAGGCTGAGTCCTGGTACCAGAGCAAGGTGAGCCTTGAGTTGACAGGTGTCCAGGATTGCCTGTGTCCTCTTCCTAAACACCAGCAAGGCTACACCTTTCGCTGGGAAAGTCTACTGCAAGGATGCTGATGATTTCTTGCAGGATATGTAACCTGCTCTCATAGAGTAGGCATTCACAGAATTTATGTCCAAGTTCAATTAAGTCAAAGAACTCAAGTGCAGGAAGGTAGCTACATAGATAAGGATCTAGTGATTCTTGCTTTTGTCTTCACTCTGATGCTGGCTCACTCAGAAACATAATATAGAACATTGCTGGTCTTCAACTGAACTAGGCAGCCAGCATTCCATTAAAAAGAGGGTCTGTGATCAGTGTACAGTATTCAGTGACTTTGCCACATCAACTTTCTCTAAAATGCCTTGGTGAGAAGTCACTAGCTCCAGGTGTGTTAAATGCCTGGTTGAGAACTCAAGTCATGAAAGCCCATATGCACCACCTTCTCTCCCTCTGGACTCCAGTATGAGGAGCTGCAGGCCACCACAGGCAGACTGATGAATGATCTGCGCAACTCCAAGCAGGAGATTACTGAGATCAACCGCATGATCCAGAGGCTGAGATCTGAGATCGACCATGTCAAGAAGCAGGTATGGTAGGGGCTTCTGGAGAAGATAAGCATTGCTTCCTCACTCGACCACCAGGCAGCCATCAGCCACCATTTGGGAAATGCTGGGAATTGGGGGAAGAGCAAAGAGAGGGGTGCATGCGGCTCCCACCCTCAGTGAGTTCCCACATGTTAGGACAGATGGGTGCCAACCCTACAGATAATACAATCACATGACAGGAACAATTTCAATTAGACTGTAAAAAGATTGTCCAGGGACTTTGGAAAGAGATTACTTAAGGAGAATGATTGGTTTAGGAGTATAAGAAACAAGTGGGGAAAGAAAAGGGGAGTTCCAGAGTGGGGCAAGACTGTTCCAAATCTGTTCAACATTCAATTGAAATAGAGTGTTGAGCAATGACCCAGGATGAAGACCCATTTCCCAAGCATGTTAGAAGCCCTTAGGAGTAAGGAAGACAAGATCTCAGCAGCTAGCAATGAAACTCATACCTTAGGTGCAGATGTTGGTGATTTTGTGTAAGTTAATGGGGCATCCCCATGAGATAATCAGAAAAGGTGATGGTTTAGCTTTGGAGACAGCACTCAAAACAAATGAATGGGTCCATTTCTTCCAAGTATGCTGGTATTTGGTCCAACATAAGGTCTCCCACCCACCCCTCATGGAGGGTGGTTTAAAAATGGCACAGGTGTTCTCAAGTGGCTCCCAGTCTGGGTCAGTTGTGCAGAACAGAAAAAGACTGGAAAACATGTGGTAGAAATCCCTTACCATCGTATCTGGGCTCTGGAACTGTTCCTCACTAGAAAGAAGTATGGCTACTCTCCTGGAGAACTACATTACGAGTTCCTTCTGCCTATCTTCTTGCTCTAGTGTGCCAACCTGCAGTCCGCTATTGCTGATGCTGAACAGCGTGGGGAGATGGCCCTCAAGGATGCCAAGAACAAGCTGGCTGATCTGGAGGATGCTCTGCAGAAGGCCAAGCAGGACATGGCCCGGCTGCTGAAGGAGTACCAGGAGCAGATTAATGCCAAACTGGCCCTGGACTTGGAGATTGCCACCTACAGGAAGCTACTGGAGGGTGAGGAGTCCAGGTGGGTAACTCACACAAGCTCCTCAAACCTCTGAATACATGTCCATGATGTCTGGCCATGAGCACAAGTTGAAGGCATTCTAGTTATGGCCACAATCATGACTCTCAGAGAATCTTAAAAGGCAGTTTCCTCATGGGTTATCCTCACATTGAGGCTTCCCACTCTGGTCCAGTGGTGGCTGTCTGAGGTCTCACGGTCCCTGTGTTTTCTCCCTTCCTAGGCTGAGTGGGGAAGGTGTTGGACAAGTGAACATCTGTAAGTACTTGGCTTGCCCCTCTCCCTTGCCCTTAGCTCTTCTGACAAGATTCAGACTGGCAGAATGAGCTCACTGTGTCCTGTGTGTCCTTGTCTCCCTCCCCTTCACAGCTGTGGTGCAGTCTACCATCTCTGGTGGCTATGGCAGTGCCAGTGGTGTGGGCAGTGGTGCAGGCCTGGGCGGAGGCAGCGGCTACTCCTATGGCAGCGGCCACAGCCTGGGAGCTGGCTTCAGTTCCAGCAGCAGCAGAGGCATTGGGGGTGGCTTCAGCTCCTCTGGGGGCAGCAGTTCCACCATCAAATACACCACCACCTCATCCTCCAGCAGGAAGAGCTACAAGCACTAAGTCCTGCCATCAGCTCTTGGCCCCACGTTGTCCCATCTGCAACTGGATTGCCCTCTCTCAGGCTGCTTCTACTCTCCCGTCTCTGATTTCTCTTACTCTCTGAGCAGAACCTGCTGAGTGCCTTCATTTCTCATCATTGCCTATACCTGGTCCACCTAAGTTTCCATTGCTCAGCATAGAAATTCAACCTCTGATTTATACCTTAATACAACCACAACTGGGGCCTCACTTTGTTACCAAAACATTACTCTTGCCTCTTTGTTTCGTTAGTAGGCTGAGCATTAGTAGGATATTACCTCTGCCCATTTTCATTACAGAAACCTGCCTGGGTCCTACTCCTGAACAGTGCACTTTCTCCCTGTTTCCATGCACCCATGAATTCTCCCATATTCTCTGTTTTGGGCACCTCCTCTCTTGTAGTGGTTGTGAAAGCACAAGTGACTAGTTCTACAGTGTAGAAATCTGTATCCCTCTGACATTCCCTCTGCTCCTTGCTCTCTTCTAATTGCTAAATAAAACAAATTTATTGTATAATTTATCATTTTGTTGTCTTGATTTGTCATCAGTTGTTCTTGAGCTCTTTCAGTGGACAAATGTATATTCATGTATTAAAAGATTTTCCCAAAACTGGTGGCACCTGGGTAGCTCCTTCAGTTGAGCATCCCACTCTTGATTTCAGCTCAGGTCATGATCTCACAGTTCATGAGATTGAGCCCTGTGTCAGTAAAGTGACAGCGTGGAGCCTGTTTGGGATTCTCTCTCTCCTCTCTCTCTGTTCCTTCCCCACTTGTGCATACATACTCTCAAAATAAGTAAATAAACTTTAAAAAATAAAAATAATAATAATAAAGACACTCCCAATCCCCAAGTACTTCACTGTCTTCCTTGAGAGAGGTGCAAAAGCCTATAGTTTGCCATCCTGACACTCAGATTTTCTTCCTAGATAAGATTACATTTAAATGTTTGGTAAGTAGAATGGGAAGAATTTGGTCCACCATCATTGTATACTCTGCTTTTTATTGCCTGTACCAGAGAGTAGTGGCTTAGTCTCACTTCCTTCATCTCTAAGACCACTTTACTACATGGCCTGGAGATGAACTCTAAATTCTCAGTTGGGGAAATATATTTCTGGCTGATCAGAACCAAATAACATTCAACAAGGGATAAGATATTTGATTTTTAGCTTGAAATTAGCTTCATAACCAAGAAACTTGCCTTACAAGGTGTATCAAGACAAATTAAAGTATACATACTTCCAAAGTGCAATGATACTTCTAGAAATGTATTGCAAGGAAATAGCACAAATGTCAGAAGTTGTATGCACATGGATGTGAATCCAAACAATCTTCACAACATGGAAAAACTGAAAATACTACAGGTTCTCAAATTAAGAATCCGAAGACTCAGGCATAAAACTCATATGCTTATTTCTTGAAGTGTAAAGGTAAAACAAGAATAGAAATTCCCAGGTTGTCACATCCTAAGACTCTCATGGAAATGGATGAAGCTGAGTCCTTGGTGCTTGGAAGAGATGTTTCCACATCTCCCTTCTGGTATGCCATGGCCAAGTTTGACTTCTATGAATGGGAAATGAAAACTCAGGATATGGTGCAAGTTTCATCCTTCAACTTGTTCTGCCCTTGGCCACATCAGTCCCTGTTTCTCTGTGAGTGATCATTATCTTCCTGGCTATCAGCCTCTCACATCACAAGAGAAAATTTCTTCACTTCAATAATATATATAGGGTGCTTCTGGATCCTTTTGTATCAGTATCTCCTGTGTTCTCCTCTGAGTATTCCCCCAGCAACATGGGCAACCCTAACATTGACACCTACTCATCCTCTGACTGAACTTCCCAACAACAGATAAAGTGATGACTGGGTTTCAAAATCTAAGCCCATTTAACTTTCATATTATCATGCACCCATGAGGAATAATGGAAAGGAAACAACTAACCTGGAAAATTGTATAGGATAAGCATCTAACAAAACATCTTGCAAAAACAGTATATATACATGGATTTATTTAAAATCTTACTGTACAGGTGATGATAACAAAGTGGCAGACTGGAAACCCCAATCTCTCCTTCTGCCCAGAAACATCAAAAAACAACCAGAAAATATCTGAGTAAACTCCGTGGGAGCTCTAGGAAACAGTCAAAAATTTACAACAACCAAACAAATGCCCAATCAAGAATATGCACCTTCAAAATTATAGCCAAGTTTTTCAACATTTTTCTTAGCACTTGCCCTACACTCTACCTGTTTAAATTTTGGTCTTGAGTAGGCAGTAGCCTGTTCCTGAATTCTTTCTCAACCCCACTCCTACCCTTCAACCCTCTGCTTACTTCCCACCCTCTGCCTCTAGCCCCCTCAGCACATATGCCTTGAACCTGACAGAGCAGCTGTAGACCCTATGCAAGACCCTGCACAAGTCTCTTCAAACATGACTGGAGGATTTCTGAAGAACTAAGGCAAGGTTCTTTTCTTTGTTTCACATAAATCCAAATGTAGATAAGAGAAGCAAGAGACATAGCAAGGAAAAACTGCAAGATTATAACCCACAGAGACCTGGAGTGAGAGACTATAGGAGGAAACACACAATGGACCATCTAACAATCTGATGTCTAGCGGCTAAGCTGGAATGAAATTCTTTGGAAAATTAGGACAAATTTCCCAAAGTAGCTCTGTGTGTGAGAGAATTTAGCAAGTCATACATGTATCCAGGAAGACACATGCTCAGAAAAGTCTTGAGAAGATTTTGGGTATTCACCTCGTGCTGATTTCTAGGTTCAGAGTAAGCCTAGCTAAGTGGTAAAGGAGTGTCCCATCTCAGCGACAATAGGCAAACATCAAGAGATGAGGTTTTCTCAGTTTTGTTATTTTGGTTTTTTTATTGTTGTTATTTGTTTCAGCTCCTGGAACACAAAATATTATCTGTCAAAACAATAGCTGAACACAAGCTAAAGAAGCAGCCTGATGTTGAAGTTCTATTATGTGCCAGGCACTGTTGACTCACTTATCATAATTAAGTCAATGTGAAGGATAAGTCATCAGTGGCAAATCCAAGAATCCCTTGTTTGCAACAGTCAGAACTAAGAGTGTGACCTGAGGCAGGAAGCTTCAAGAAGCCTTGAAGGTAGAACTGAATAAAAAAATCAAAGACAAGGGGCACCTGGGTGGCTCAGTCGGTTGAGCGTCCAACTTCGGCTCATGTCATGATTTCATAGTTCATAAGTTTGAGCCCACATTGGGCTTAATGCGGCCAGCCTGTCAGCACAGAGCCTGCTTTGGATCCTCTGTCCTCTTCTCTCTGCCCCTCCCCCACTTGCACTCCACCGAAAATAAATAAATTTTTTTAATGTTTTATTTATTTTTGAGACAGAGAGAAACAGAACATGAGAAGGGGAGGAGCAGAGAGAGAGGGAGACATGGAATCCAAAGCGGGCTCCAGGCTCTGAGCTGTCAGCACAGAGCCTGACACAGGGCTTGAGCCCACAAACCACAAGATCATGACCTGAGCTGAAGTCAGACACCCAACTGACTGAGCCACCCAGGCCCCACAAATAAATTTTTTAAAAAAAAAAAATCAAAGACAAGGCCTATTGACAGTATTTTGTTGGTGGGGAGAAAAAAAAGTAGAGAGACTGGGAACAAGCCACTCTGAGGTTGTTGGGTAGGGTGTTTTAAGGAGTAAGAATTATTCATCCAATCTGTTAGCCTACATATTGCCCACCCCATTCCCCCAGAATACTTTCTATAAATGACTGGTCAAGAAAGAGTTCATCTTATTCATGGATGAGCTGTAGTCAAAAAGAGACCATTCTAGGACCCCAAAAAGATAATACATGTTCAAAAATGAAATGAATATGGAAAACAAAAGGCAGATAATGATCACTTATCAGAACAAAGTCACTATAAAATGTTGCCAAAATTAATAAAATAAACCCTTTTTAAAATTTGAGAATAAAAGCCATATAATGAGAGGATAAGAATTAAAACATTACTTATAGAAGTCAGATATGGGATACCTGGGTGGCTCAGTTAGTTGAGCATCCTACTTTTGATTTCAGCTCAGGTCACAATCTCAGTTATGAGATTGAGCCCTGTGACAGCTCCATGATGAGCATGGAGCCTGCTTGAGATTCTCTCTCTCTCTCTCTCTCTCTCTCTCTCTCTTTCCCTCTGGTTCTCTTCCCCACTCATGTTCTCTCTCCATCTCTCTCTTTCTCCCTTCCTCTCTCTCTCTCAAATTAAAAAAAAAGAAGTCAGATATGAGACAGAGAGAAAAATAAAACCACAATGCAAATGAAGTCCAAATTAATATCAGTACAAAAGGCAATAGGTGTGCTAAACGCACCATAAAGAACAAATGGGAGAATATTGAGAAAACAGAATAGCATGAACTGAGGGGTCAAAGACAGTTAAAGGAGAGTCAAGGATGTGCAATAAAGGATATACAAATAAAGAAGCCAAGCAGGTCCAACACAAACATAATTGGAACACCCAAAGGAAGTGTGTACACACACACACACACACACACACGCACGCACACACACGCACACACGCACACAGTCCCTCCAAAGCACAGAAATATCTTCAGTTACATGGCAGGGGACTTGTCTTGAGCATTTCTTTTTTTCTTTTTTCTTTTTTTCTTTTTCAATTTCTAAGTGGTTTTCAAGTTGGACTTTTTAAATTTTTGCTTAGTTAACATACAGTGAAATATTGCTTTCAGGAGTAGACTTCAGTGATTCATCACTTACATACAACACCCAGTGCTCATTATAACACGTGCTCTTTTTAATATCCATCATTCATCTAGCCCATCCCTCACCCACATCTCTTCTTCAACCTTCAGTTTGTTCTCTATCATTAAAAGTCTCTTGTGGTTTGTTTTCTTCTCTCCTCTTTTATTCCTCCTTCCCTCACATTCATCAGTTCTGTTTCTTAAATTCCACATATGAGTGAAATCATATGGTATTTGTACAGTGGCTGCTGGAAGCCACTTCATGTTCCTCCTCCTCTCAACTCCACCCTCCAGCCTCTCACACTTTCTTCAGCCTTCTCTTCAGGATCCATGTCTAGCCAAATGAGAAAAAATATATGAGGTGCACAAATATTTATAATCTATTAAAAATAAACTTATTCTAGAAGCAGGCATTGGCCATCTATCAAGAATGTTTTAAAAGAGGGTCATCTGGGTGGTTCAGTTGGTTAAGCATCCAACTTCAGCTCAGGTCATAATCTAACAGTTCATGAGTTTGAGTCCCGCATCAAGCTGTTAACAGCTCAGAACCTGCTTCAGATCCTCTGACCCCCTCTCTCTCTGCACCTCCCCTGCTCTCTCTCTCTCTCTCAAAAATAAATAAACATTTAAATAAAAAAGAATGTTTTAAAAGAGATACTTGCACTAAATGGAAGTTTAGATTAGAATTGAATCATTAGGTAACATTCAACATCCCTCTACTGACATCTTTGTAAAATAGAAGTTTTGAACAGTGTATCAGATAAAAACTATTTTAAATTATATTTGGGATTCTGCTTGTCAAGAGAAGGAGAAGAAGTGATGGGCATGGTAACTTTTAGGGAAGGAACGTCTCAAAAGTCTGTTGGGGGAATTTTATCAGTGAGATCTGTGGGTTGAGAAGGAAAAAGATTGGAGGGGAACATACTTCCCAAACTGAGCCTCTCTTAGTAGAGAGAAAACTGAGCATTGTCTTAGTAGCCCAATACCATAGAGACCACCCTGGCCTGTTTGGAAATAGGATTGGTCTAAGAGAAATAATTGTATTGAGAATTGCAAAGGAGCAAAGGGAAGGAAAGGCTGGCCATAAGAGTTAAGAAAAGATGCTGAAAATCTGCTCATGATTCAAGAAAAGAGGGAGGAAGGAAACAAGAGAACAGTTCTCCCCAAAGTATATGTAATTATGAGGTAGGAGGAGGGCAAGGTTTCAATAGTCTCATGGAAAGTTCACTTTTTCAATGTACCATATTTGTAATGTGCAAATTTGGTCATGCCAAACACAGCTGTCTGTGGTCCAGATTTGACTTTGGAGATAACACTCAAAAACAACAACAAACTCAGTTATCCATTTCTTCTAATGTGTGGACTGTAGGGTTCTGCATCAGTCACCACCCACATTCTCATGCAGGTGGTGAATACAAAATGTGTAGGACTTTGATAACCGGCTCAGAGACTTGAAAAAGTAAGCAGATAGTCAAACATCTAGACAGGAAGATTCAGAGTTCCCTCTCCATCAATTCTACACCCTAGGACTCTTCCTCACTAGTCTCCCCTGGAAGTCCAGATTGGAAGTTCATTCTGTCTATTCCCCTTCCAGTGTACCAGCCTGAAGCCCACCATTTCTGATAGTGAGAAACATGGAAAGATGGCCCTCAAGGATGCTAAGAACAAGCTGACTGATCTGGAGGATGTCCTGCAGAAGGCCAAGCAGACACGACCCGGCTGCTGAAGGAGTACCAGGAGATGAATGTCAAACTGGCCCTGGATGTGGAGATTGACACTTACAGGAAGCTTCTGGAGGGCGCGGAGTCCAGGGGAGTAACTCACACAAGCTCCTCAAACATCTGGATGCATGTCCGGGATATCCAGCCATGAGCACAAGTTGAAAGCACTCTCGTTATGGCCACAGTACTACTCTCAGAGAATCATTTAAAAGGTAATTTCTCCATGGGTTATCCTCACATCAAGGCTTCCCACTTTGGCCCAGTGGTGGCTGTCTGAGGTCTCATGATCTGTGTGTTTTCTCCCTCCCTAGGCTCAAAGGGGAAGGTGTTGGACAAGTCAACATCTGTAAGTAACTTTGCTTGCCTCCCCTTCTTGCCCTTGCACTCTTCTGACAGGACTCAGGCTGGCAGAATGAACTCACTGTGTCTTGTGTGTCCTTGTCCCCCTTCCCTTCACAACAGTGGTGGAGTCAACCATCTCTGGTGGCCATGGCAGTGCCGGCAGTGTGGGCAATAGCTTAGGCCTGGGTGGAGACAGTGGCTACTCCTATGGCTTGGCTATATGCTAAATAAAATGCAAGAAAAACTTCCACAAGAAAAACAATAACCAATGCTGTTCTAATAATATTTTGCTAATTTGAAGCCATGGCAGAGACCCATCCCCCTGGGTCATGAATCAAGTGGCAGTCTAGCCTTATTCCATGGTTGTCCACAGGTGGGCAATGGTCTGGCTGCTGAACATGTTGTTAGGCAGAAGTTTTGTAACTGGGGGAGGCTTCTGAATATCAGTTACCTCCCTACCACTCTATTATGCAGCTCTAGAGTTTGAGGACAAGGACATGATGGAAGAAAAACTTAGGAACTGCCATGCTACAGTTCCTGCAAAATCCCAAAAGCTGACAGGGAAACTTCCCAATGAGCCAGGCTCAGACTCTGGTTCTCCCTCCCCATGTGAGAAGTTCCGGGACAGCAGTTACTTACAGGCCTCCTTCACACCCTTGAGTAAAGACCAGACGAGTCCCCGGTTCTATAGAGGCCAACTATATGCTAGCAGGCATTGTTATTCCAGTCGCCTATGAGTAGGCCACGCAGACAAAATACACAATATACAGTTAAATTTTAATTTCACGTAAACCACATAAAAAAATTTAGTATAAGGTGGCTGAGTCGATTGAACATCTGACTCTTGATTTCAGCTCAGGTCATGATCTCATGGTTTGTGAGACTGAGCCCTGCATCGGGCCCTGTGCTGACAGCATGGAGCCTGCTTGGGATTCTCTCTCCCCTCTCTCTCTCTCTCTGCCCCTCTCCTGCTCATGTGTTCGCTCACGCTCTATCTCAAAATAAATAAAATAAACATTAAAAAATGTTATAACTATGTCTCAAATATTACATGGAACATACTTATGCTAAAAAATTGTTTGTCATTTATTTAAAATTCAAATTGAACTGCACATCATGTGTTTTTATTTACTAAATCTGGCAACCTTACCTGTGAAGTAGATCTGCCATTATATTGAATTATAGACAAGGGCACTCACTAGTGGATGGGTTGCTGTTCTGAATTTCTACTGTAAAAGGGCAGACAGTAGGTGAGAACCAAACTTTAGGCCTTTCCCTCCACCCTACCCTCTCCTTGCCACCTCAGGCTTGGGCTCCAGGCTGCAACTACCCACCAACCCCTATAATCAGCTCAAGTAACTTCGGGCCCTCCCTGGGCTTTCTCACAGTTTTTGCAATTGTCATTGGTAGTTCTTAGTATCCATGCCTTCCATGTGTTTCTATAATTTCTTAGCATTGATCCTGAGGGAGAGAGACAAACCAGGACCAGCTGGTTGGCCATCTTAGCAGGACCTTGAGTCATGAATTGTTTTTAAAGGACACTGCGTTTATTTATTATGTATATGATTTATTAAAAGATGTTAACATGGAGGGCACCTGGGTGGCCCCAGTTGGTTAAGCATCCAACTCTTGATTTTAGCGTGGGTCACAATCTCATGGTTCATGAGATCGAGCTCCGCATCGGGCTCTGTACTGACAGCACAGACCCTGCTTCGGATTCTCTTTCCTCCTCTCTCTGCCTCTCCCCCCACTCTCTCTCTGTCTCTCAAAATAAATAAAACACATTAAAAAAAGATGTTAATGTGGAAAAAAGGATGAAAGCAAGTAAGTTAAAATAATAATAGTGATCGATTCTAAAAAGTGGGAATTTGGTAATTGCTCTTTTCCTTTTTGTACTTTTCTGCTACATGAAGATAAACATCCTCATTCCCACTCACACATATTTTTTAAATAAAGTAAAAATTAAATTTTACTTTATTTAAAAGTGAAAAATACCATTTTTATTAGATGCTTAATTTATACATTTTCTCTTCTGGTCATTGGTCTCTTTGTATGACCACACCACTGTAATTACTAACGCTTCCTATTCCATGATGCTTTCTAACCCAGCAATTTCTACTCTTTGTGTATTGTTTGCTTTTAATGTTTTCTGGTTATTCTTGAGCATTTTGTTTTATTGTAACTGTTACTGTCAGGTATCCCTAGGTACCTCCAAGTTTTTGTGATGAATGAGAACCCTTTCTTTTCTGTCATATTTTCTAATTACTGAAAGGCAGTGCATGAGAATTACTGATTTCTTTACTCACTTACATCACTAAACTTTATCCTGGTTATAGTGATGACGTTAAATGAGTAAGAAGTAGAACCAGCATCCAAGGAACGACCTGCCCCCTTTCAGAACCTGTCTCTTCGCTGGTGTTAGGGAGGTACGTGCAGTCTTGCCCAGGACTCCAGCTCCATCAGTTCCCCCTCTGGCCACAGGGACAGGTGCAGGAAGGGAGGAACCGACCTGGCATTCCCCCACCACTCCAGCCCTTCCTTGCTTTGCTCGCCCTCTGGTGGGGGTGCAACTACCCTGGGGTGCTGCCTCACCTAGTTGGGGCATCTGCCCCCATCTACCATATGATGACATCAGCTAGTGACATATTCACAGGCTGAGGGCAAACACCAAGCAGTGCTGCCCTTGAGCTTGAGAATCCCAGCCCACATTGGAAGGAAGAGGAATGACTGCTTTTGCCCAAGCTGGCAAGCTTACTGGTCTCTCCTCCCCCAGCTCTGGACTCCATCCAAGCTTTATTTTGCCTTGTCTTTTCCTGAGAGCCCTTACGAGTCTCTAAAGCATTATGTCCTCTACTCAGACTTTTCATTCATTCTTTAGTGATGAGGGAGTGATGAGTGGAATGTGACTGTCTTTAGCCAGTGTTACCCTTGCCTCAGATAGTGTCTTCCAAACCGTATATATGTCCCATGTGACTCAGCAACCCAGCAAAGTTACCCAGCCATACAGTTTAAGATGATCTGTGGCATAGCTGGGTTGTAGACGCTGCAAATAATTTTTAAAAAGGCGGATACACATTAAGTTCATGTTGGATTCAATGGAATTGTGTGCTTACCTTTCAAAAAAGCCCCTCTTACTCAGAAGAGAGAGAACACCTCCCCCCCCACACACACACACGTGCACACATGCACACACACACACACACACACAAACCAGAAGGCAAGGACAATATGTGCAAAGTATGAAGGTGTGTGAGCCATGGCAGATCCACTTTGGAGAGGCCAAGTGGAGGTCGGTTCCTTCAAGGGGGAATTTTTAAAGATGTAGGAAAATCATATTTTAAAACTAAATCCTTAAATACCATGATGTCTAAAGAATCTTATCAGGGTACAGAGTATAGGTACTCATCTTATAGAGACATCAAATGCTTCGAAAACTAAACAAAACAAACAAAATTCCATTTGTTGCAGAATCACACCTTCTAAATCATTCCAGCAAGAATCTACAGAAACCTCACCCCTTCTCTGGAGAGAGGATTTCCCTGTTTACCATCAAAGCACAGAGGCCCTTTGATTCTGAGTTGAATTCTTCTCACTGAGGTTTAAGTGTATTCACTGGTGGCTCAAACAACAACCAAGAAACTGACTGGTCTCCTACCCTGATGTCCTTCCCTGATCCCCACACCTCCCATTTCCCAATTCCCTGCTCATATTCATTAGACTCTGGGCTCACTCCAAGTTGGTCAACTCTTGCTTAATAAACCAGTCTTCACGGGGGAAGGGGAGGAGGGAATGAAAAGCACTTTGGCACATTCCTTTAAAGGAGTTAGTGTCTCTCATTGGCCCCATGGGAGCATATCCAGAATACCTACTGGAGGAAATCACTTGGAGGCCGCTGAGACACCTGCCTGTGAGGTCACACCCCTTTTCAGTCCTTTTCCAGGAAGGGAGGTGACAGCAGTGTCCTGGCTGCATCACACACGGTGCTGGCCCATTCAGTGGAACCTGCTTCATCCCATTGGATTCCAGAAATCTGCCTGGTTTTGCACCCAAGAAGCCCCTCTGCAAAGCTACATATCAATCCATTGCTCTTTGAGTGCACACAAAGAGAGCCAGCTAATTCAGAGTCCTCCGCTGAGTGGCTCCTCAAAGAGATGAATTCTTTTGTAATAATGAGTCATTAATTGGGCCTAAATTTTCACCCCCTGTCTCTGGGCTTTTGAATGTTTACCCCTCTTAAAACAGAGCACAGAGAGATACCCACTCTCCAGTTTACCTTGAGTCAATCACTCCCAGGTTAATGGCTCTCAGTTTCCCGACATCATCATCATTGTCACTGTCCTCATCATCCGTGTGTGCTCACGTGGGGCCCACAGGTCAGCTGGATGTCAGGCAGCCCAGCATGACACACATCATGAGGCAGGGACACCTAGGCCACAGATGGATGCACCATGGGCCCGGCCCTCCAGAGGATGGTGGAAAACACAGTCCCACATCCAGAAGCTCCTGCCCATGGAAAGTCCCAGGTAAATGATGCATCAGAGATGTCTCAGACAGGAACACAGCTTTACAGACAAGGTGGGTGTGTGTTCAACAGATAAATGCAATCCCACCTTAAGTATCCATGGATGGATTCACTCTGTGATTTATCCATGAGAAATGTTAAACCAAGCCAGTTCCCCCAGCCTCTCCCTTCGTGCTCAGGCTGTATCCTCATGTGTGTGTGCCAGAAACGTGGCCTTTGGAGCCAACAGGGAGAGTAAGGCACATGTGAAACCCTCAAGGTCCATCCTGCGATCGATCAGGACACTCACTGTCTGGACCGCATTTTTTTAAATATAATTTAATGTCAACTTGGCTAACATACAAAGTGTACAGTATACTCTTGGTTTTGGGGGTAGATTCCCGTGATTCATCACTTACATACAACACCCAGTGCTCATCCCAACAAGTGCCCTCCTCAATGCCCATCAGCCATCTTCCCCTCTCCCCCACCCCCCATCAACCCTCAGTTTATTCTCAGTTTTTAAGAGTCTTCTATGGTTTGCTTCCCTCCCTCTCTGTCTGTAACTATTTTTCCCATCCCCTTCCCCCACGGACTGCATATTTTAAATTCTGTTATATGGCATCTAAGACGACTTTCACTGTGCCATATGTGTCCATCTTACCTTTCTCACAGCCCGAATTAAAATATTGTCTCCTGGTTTTGCAAGTTATCCCAAGAGGTCAAAATTTTATTTAAAAAATATAAACAGGGGCGCCTGGGTGGCTCAGTCGGTTAAGCCTCCGACTTCAGCTCAGGTCACGATCTCACGGTCGTGCGTTCGAGCCCCACGTCGGGCTCTGGGCTGATGGCTCAGAGCCTGGAGCCTGCTTCCGATTCTGTGTCTCCCTCTCTCTCTTCCCCTCCCCCGTTCATGCTCTGTCTCTCTCTGTCTCAAAAATAAATAAACGTTAAAAAAAATTTTTAAAAATATAAACAGATTGAAGATATTGTCTCCTGGTTTTGCAAGTTATTCCAAGAGGGTAAAACTTTATAAAACAATATAAAAAGAATGATCTTCCTTGAAGCCCAGCAGGCCCCTGGGGGTGAGAAGCATACAGAACAAGGACTGTATGTTTGGCACACAGGGAGCATTGTGGCCCAAGCTCTGTGCGGGGGGCAGGAGACAACAGTCTCAGCTCCAGCTTTACTCTCAATTCTTTATGGGACTCTGGGCCTCACTCTCCTTATCCAGAAATAGAGAACCTCTTTAAGGTGCACTTTGTGAGCTTTTCTGGAGCTGAAGGTGAAGAGCAAGGGCCTGGGATCTCAACCCCAGATCACACCTGGCCTCTGAGGAAGACGTGTCCCTACCAGGTGTCTCTGAGCTCCCCATGCACATGCTGCACCTACTCGTATGCATATGGTAACCCTCTGTCATAATGGTTTATTTCCCTGAAACAGTGCTGATGATGGCGCCTCCTTCACGGTCCTTTTCCAGGACCTCACACATCGTGGGTCCCCATGAAGATTTGTTGAACGAATAAATGAGCAAATGAACAGATGTATGTTGTATGAAGTCTCCAGTCAGTAGTGCCTCCCAGGGATCACTCGGGGTAAGAGAATGACACTAGAAAGCAAGAAGGAGGGAAGAGCTTCTGTAATGTCCAAGTTTATGAGATACAAAGGTGATGCCAAGCCCGGTATGGCTTCTGGCTGCTACTGCCCAGCAGATTACACACACCCCAGACCTCAATGGGCACCCCCGAGCCCTGGAAGGAGCCAGAGGATGGTGTCAACAGCCTCCCGCCATGCACCAGTATCACCCAGACCACCCAGCCTATGTCCACAGGCCAAGGCTGCAAGCCATGTCCATCTTGCCGGGGTCTCTAGGTATCGAGTTCTCTGTTCACAGAGGCCCAGGAAGAGCTACAGGGGTATTCCTTTTGTCCCCCACTTTCCTCTCGCAATAGTGTCCCTGTTTGGAGGCTCCTCTTCAGCACCAGCCAGAGAGACTTGGTGAAGCACCCTGATCCTGGGAACAAATGAAGCCATTAAAGTGGTCGGAGGCAGCTGGCCAAGACACACCTGAAGCCGTTCTTGTCTAAATCCCTTCACCTGCTTTCTGCGGGGGCCCACGGCGGGGGGGTGGGGGCCCTTGAGACGCTGGCATCACACCACTCCCTCCCTCCAGGAGGGACCCCAAGTATGCTTCCCAGGCAACAGGTGATTTTTGCACTGGCTATGATGTGAGGGAAGCTCCAGGCAAATGTGAGCGTCCAAAGGAATCAGAATTCCAGCCTGGGTACCAAATGGCTGCATGGCTTTTGACAGTTCTTGCCCTGGGTTTCCTTCCTCATCTCTAAGGTTCCTTCAGGCCTCAAATGCCTGACTCTGCCCCTTCATGTCACTTCTCTACCCAGATGCACCCAACTGCCGCCATGTTGCATCTAGACCGTTGTTTTGTGAACATTCTTAAGACATGTGTGTCCATGTGTCCATGCTTTGCATGTCTGTTGGATGTGCCTGAAGAACTTGATTGTGGAGGGAAGGGGGCTGATCCATCTTCTCTCAGCCACAAGCTTGAATGAAAAGAACACCCCATTTTCTTGCTAAAATTGACAGAAGGGGACTTGAGGGCTGCCTGCCCACCTGCACAAGGCTATGCATCTGCCCATCAAACCACAGCCCGGTTATGTTGGCAGAAGGGAGCAGGTCAAATGAGTTTTTGTCCCAAGTGGATGTCCCAAGTCATGAATCTTGGTGATTTCTTAAGATTGACTGCCACATGCAGTGCCCTTTGGAGAGCAATTATTGCCACTGAATGCAGGAGCAAAGGGAGCCGTGGGGTGGAGGGTCTGACCACCTTAGAGGCAGGTCAGGTGGTGCCTCTTAGAGGTACCAAACATGAAGGAAGTCAGCTGCCCTGGCATGCATGAATAGCTAAGGTGGGAAAGTGTTCCTGCTTGCTTTGTCTCAGGCACTGCGACAACAGAATTATCTTTTCTCCTCTCAGCCCCTGGGGGCTGTAACTGGCAGAGCCACCTGTGACTGCCCCTGCAGCCTCAGCTCCCCTCTCTGCCTCAGTGTATACTCCAGGAAGAAGCGATTGTGCCTGCTTTGTTCACTGATGTACCTCCCATGCATCCGGCACGTAGTAGGTACAGGGAGCATCTGGCACGTGGTAGGGACTAATAAATAGTCATTAACTAAAGGTGAGACTCCCCAAGATAGTGGGAGTGGTCCATCCCAGTGTATTGAGCCATGGGGGCTGGGTGGCTTGGGGCCTGGGTCCTCTGATACTGTACGCAGGGACTTGGCTCTGTGCATCAAAACAGTCTGCCCTAAGGAATGACTTAATCCTCTCTGTCCCCATGCAGCCTGCCCTTCTCTGACCTTGGCCTGGTTGGAAGCCAAAGCTCCTTGGGGTGCCCCTCTCCCCACTCCTTTGGCCTTGGGAGGCCTGCCTCCATGTCTTCCTCTCCTTCTCTACCCAACTCCACAGCCCAGGTTGCCACCCCAGCCCAGTCTCCTTGAAATTCACCACAGCCAAGGGCCTCCGTGTCACCCAGGGGATGGGAGAGACCACCCTGAGCAGGATGGGCAGGGAACAGGGAAATCAAAGAGTTTGGCCTCCCAACCTGGGGCACCAGAGCACACACCATAGCTCTTGATCCAGCACTCCCAAAACTTCAAGAAAATTCCTCCGGACAGACCCAGTAACATTGAGTTGGAGAGACCCTGGAGAATCACAGAACAGAGACAAATATGTAGCTCTTCTCTAAACTAGAGAACCTAGGGGAGCCTGGGCAGTTCAGCGTCTGACTCTTGATTTCGGCTCAGGTCATAGTCTCATGGTCATGAGATCAAGCCCTGTGTCGGGCTCTGTGCTGACAGAGTGGAGCCTGCTTGGGATTCTCTCTACCCCCCCCCCCACCCCTCTCTTTCAAAATAAACTTTAAAAAATAAAAATAAAAATAAAAAAACTAGACAACCTAGCTTGGGTGAACTTCTGCCACATTCCATTTAGGGTGCTAGGAGGCAAGTTGGGGAGAAAGAAAAATACCCTTAACCCTCAGAGGTAAACCAGCCCCCAGATCACCAGAAAACCATAGCAGTGGAAAAATACACTGACCTGCAAGCCAAGCACAGAAGGTCTCAGGAAACAGGCATAAAGGGGTCAGTACTTGGGTGCAGTTTATCTGAGAAGCCTTCTTGGGGGTGAGTTTTGGGTGGAATTATAAACGAAGTGAAAATCAAAACAGAAAACTTCCCTTGGCAGAAAGGAAAGAAGACGGTATTAATAGTCTCAAGTTCTGAGGCTTTAAAGGGGACGGTGACGCAGGCCGTCAGGGAGTCCGGGGTGTCCTAGGTATTCATGACAATGTTGTTCACTGGGGAAAAATGTCACACTGAAGGTCAAAGGTCATAGACAAGGGAGTGAACCAGGAAGAGAAGTGAAAGACTTATCCATTTCCTTCTATGTCACCAAAGTCAGTGAGCGAGACAGTCCAGCTCTGGAAACAACAGTCCGAGTAGAAAAATTAGAGAGAGGAGGAAGAGAAAGAAGTGGGCAGCCCTGGATGAGAGGCAAATGGAAACAAAATGTGAGGGCAATGCCTGGGAATAGGGCTCCCAGGAGAGAGCATGGGGAAGAAAGGAATGATCCAGGAAGGAAGGCAGATAGGAGTCAGCTCCCACACAGGAAGCGTGATGGGAAAAAGCGGTGGTGGGACCCGTTCCCATGGGCATGGGCTAGGCACTCCCTAAGCCCTGACCCTCCACCGGCCTTTGTTCCATGGAAAGCTCTAGCTCTGAAGGGCTTACTCAGCACAGGTCAAGAAACAAATGCCTCTTCTCTGGGAGAAAAATTATCATGCAATGAATACAGAAAACAAAGACAATTATTTTTTCCGCCCCAGATGCGTGCACCACCCGGCTGGGACCTAGGCACACTGGCAACCAGGTGAGAGAGCGCCTATGCTCCTCTTGCCCTGTATCAACAAAAGCTATGATTCATAGGTTCCCTGTGGAAACTGAGACTCTCAAACAATCTCTCGATGGAGGCGAGCCTCCCCCCCACCCCTCCCGCCTCAGCCCCAAGGAGGAAATAGCTCAGAGAACAGAGAGCCACCGCTCCAAGTGCCAAGCTGCCATTCCAGGCAGGTGAGAGTCTGCCAAGCCATCATCCCATGCGTGTCTCTGGAAGGACACCTGTGTGGGAAGATCATGGAATCTGGATCTGCTTCTCCATAGCTAGGCACCACAGGTTCTGCTCGATTTACCATTCAGGGGCTCAGTTTCAAGCAGACTGAATGCATTTCGTTTCCTCTCTCGCTGTGCTATCTCTCAAAACCACTTCAAGTAGCAAGAAGCCAGCAAGATCAAAGAAAATCGAACAGTTTCTCTGTCTGGCTTCCCCCTGCGGTAGAGGCAGGGAGATGAGGCACAGGAAAGGAGGAGATAAGGAGCTTGGAGACTTCCTATTGGTTTAGACTGACGGGGAGGTGCAGCTCGGTCAACAAGATGAACAGGGGAAACAACACAGGTGTCTTGGGCCCCCTCCACGCTGCAACCACTGGAGCTCTTCTGGTGAAGATTGAGTGCCAGGGAGCAGGGGCCAGTCTGGGAGGCTTCTGGAATAAGGCAGCCTCAGACAGAGCTGGGGGGGGTGGGTAGAGCTTTATAAACACCTTTATTGAAAAAGCACCTTTTTATACATTAATGTGCTTCAGTTCTGTCTTCCCAGCAGGACCACGGGCCTGTTACTAAAGAAAAAGAATGTATATTGTGTTCCTTTTGAATCCCCACCAGAATTGCCATGGGATGGGCTCTCCTCTCATCTGTGCTTGATGGTCCCAGAGGGAGAGAAGACTCACCAAGCTTTCACTCAGCATTTGCACGCCCCTAGGCCTTGCAGAAGCTGTTTTCGCACATGAATCCTCATCACAGACCCCACTTCACAGACATCAGCACTGAGGCTCCGAGGAGGTTCGTGACTGGCCCAGGGTGTCACAACTAGTAAGTGGCGGGCGGGATTCAAACCTATCTCGGTCCACCCACAACCTTCCCCAGCAGACAGAGGGTCTGTTCCCCAGAGCACCATAATGGAACAGACAGGACGTACGTGTGCGTGCACGCACAAGCTCCTGCTCCAGAAGGTCAGGTGTGACCTGCACAATGGAGAGGGCAGCTTCTGAGGAAAAGAAAGGGGCAATCAAAACCGGGTGCCTTCCCAAGAAAGATGTGTGCAGTGGGCCTTTCAGGACCTGGAAGGCCAGCTGCGGGAGGGGGCGCAGGCGGTACTTCCCGAGGAAATGCTCAGGAACAGGACACCGGGCCAAGGAAGAAGGCCTGGGAAACGGGGAAGGGGAATCGCAGTCACTTGTTTTGACACACAATGTTTGCACAGGAGGGAGTGGGTCCCAGGCCTAAGAAAGCGGTTTAGAAATGAGGTGGTGTTTTTAAAGCCCATTAGGAGATGCATGATTAGGACATGACTGAAAGCAATTAGCGTGCCTCTCATTCGTCTGCTGATCAAGTTGCGACTGGAAAGCAGTTTCCACGTGGGGGAGGGATGCCAGGGGAACCAACCAGTGGCCTTGCCGGCGTTTCCGAGGGGCGCTGAGGGTGAGCTCAGGGTTGGCGAATGCCTGGGGGATGCCATCAGAGGCCTCCATCAGCAGTGCCCGCCCCTCCCCGAGACCCATAAAAGCCCGGGCGGCCCGGGGAGCCCCAGATGCCCGGTCTCTTCCATCCCCCTTCACGCGCACCCGTGTCGGGAGCTCTCGTTGCCAGCCTCGCTCAGCCACCATGTCCAGGCAGTCCAGCATCACCTTCCAGACCGGCAGCCGCAGGGGCTTCAGCACAGCCTCGGCCACCACCCCTGCCACCGGCCACTCCCGCTTCAGCTCCATCTCCGTGGCCCGCTCCACGGGAGGCAGCACGGGGCTGGGAAGAATGAGCAGCGCTGGGGCAGGCTTCGGGAGCCGCAGCCTCTACAACCTGGGGGGCACCAGGCGGGTCTCCATCGGGGGGTGCGGCGGCAGCTTCCGGAGTGGCTTTGGTGGCAGGGCCGGCAGCGGGTTTGGGGTCGCCAGTGGATTTGGCAATGGGGGCGGAGCCGGAGGAGGCTATGGGGCCTCGGGCTTCCCCGTCTGCCCCCCTGGAGGCATCCAAGAGGTCACCGTCAACCAGAGCCTCCTGACTCCCCTCAACCTACAAATCGACCCCTCCATCCAGCGGGTGCGAAAAGAGGAGCGGGAACAGATCAAGACCCTCAACAACAAGTTCGCCTCCTTCATCGACAAGGTGAGGCGGGGGGCTGCATCTGTGCCATTGGGTCCGGGTAGCAGGAACTCTTGGACAGGCCCCCACCAGCACACCCTATGGAAGAGCCGTCCGCTGGACAGGTCCCGTGCGAGTGGGGCCAGATCACCCCACAGGTCCTTGTGGAAATTTCCCTCATCCTCCCTGGGAGCCACCTGGCTGGTTCAGCCAACTCTGAAGGAAGAGTTAACTTGTTCTCCACGTGAAGTTTCCACTGAGCAAACTAACCTAACCCAGAGCAAGTATTGTCCAGACCCTCAACCCAAGAGTAGAGTCTCCCCAAAGAGACCTCTGAGCTGAGCACACCAGTTCTATGGAAGCCCCAGAGAACTGTGGGGGTAGCTTCAAGGGCTCTCTCATTTCCTTTTGGAGATGTCAATTATATAGCTGACAGATGGGTATCAGGTAAAAAGCATATTTTTCTTCTCTCCCTTATTAACTGGAGGGTCTGGCTCTGCCTCCCCAGTTTCTCAAGATTTCCTGCTCCCTCCCTGCAGGTGCGGTTCCTGGAGCAGCAGAACAAGGTCTTGGAGACCAAGTGGGAGCTCCTCCAAGAGCAGGGCTCCAAGACGGTGAGGCAGAACCTGGAGCCCTTCTTTGAGGCCTACATCAATGACCTCCGCCGGCAGCTGGACAGCGTCACCACTGAGAGGGGCAGGCTGGACGCTGAGCTGAGGAATATGCAGGATATTGTGGAAGATTTCAAAGTCAGGTAAGTGGGAGATGGGCTCCTGGTCACACACAGTCATCCCAGGGCTCCTTTTTATAAGGACCAGCTGGGTGCAAAGGAGCCAATGCCAGTGCCAGCAGGGTGATTTGGAACCTGCAGTCAATATCCCGTGAGATGAAGACAGCATGGTGTGGGATAACAAATGGACTCCCATCTCATGCATCACTATTAACAAGAAGTCTATTTTAATCTGTCCACATGACCTCAAAGGGATGTGTGCATCATCAAACACAACATTGCTACTCTGGAAAGCATAATACTATTTCACAGCCAGCATATTCTTTAGTTCTGCTGGATGTGGGCTCTACTATTGAAATGGTGCATTTCCAGGGCAAACGCTTTTGAGTGTAAACAAGGCGATCCTCCTGGGGGAGGCAAAAGTTCACTGGCCATCATCCAGGCTGCAGTACTTGAGGTATCCAACAAAAAGGGATGATCCTCCCTAACCCTTTAGCTGGCTTACCCTTGGCTTCCGAGGTGGAGCTACTACTCTACTTACTAAAAGCATACTACTTACACAGCTGCTCTGAGGTTTGGTGAAGATTCATCAGAATCTTCCAGAAGTTTCCTGAACAGACAAATTTTACCTCATAAAATTAATTTTTTTTTTCTTTCAGAGAGAGAACAAGCAGGGGAGGGGGCAAAGGGAGAGAGGAGAGAGAATCTTAAGCCCGACGCGGGGCTCCATCCCACAACCCTGGGATCGTGATCTGAACTGAAATCAAGAGTCAGATGCTCAACTGACTAAGCCACTCAGGCACCCCTACCCCACAAATTGTTTTTAAATATTGGAATTGTGCATCTCTAAGACGATGGAGTTGCATAAGTACACATTTCTGTTCCTATAAGTTCCATGCTCACCTTCTAGTCTTACAAAAGAAAGAAGAAAAAAAACTTCTGGCAGAAGAAATGATTTCCCCTTTTATAGAAGGAGAAATAGAGGTTAAGTGAATCACCCGAAGTCACACACAGGTCAGTGGAAGAGCTGGAAAGGCTTTGAGGTCTCTGAACTCTTGCTACACCAGAAGCAAGGGAAGATTTCAGCCTGGAAGAATTCAACCGAACACTTGCTCAACATCACGCCTCCTCTTCTCTGTGCTTACAGGTACGAGGATGAAATTAACAAGCGCACCACTGCTGAGAATGAGTTTGTGGCCCTGAAGAAGGTAGGTGGAAAAGTCTCTCAAAGGAGAAGATTCGAAACTGAATCTTGGAGTGTGGGGTGACTCAACCCTTGGGACTCCCAAGAAATGTCCCATAACCCTTGACAGTATCTGGAGAGCTCAAACCTGCCAAAAGGCTCCCTCTGTATTTATGGTCCCACTGACCCTGCTTGGGTTTCTGTGAGCTCAGGGAACTCAAGCTCCCATTCTCTGCAGTTGCCCACCCCAACCCCAAACCCCAGACTCAGAGTTTGCTAAAATTCAACCTGGAAGGGCCAGGGAGGAGTCCGTCCAACTTCTTCTGGACTCACTGCTTGGGGCCGTGGTGTCAGAGAAGGATCCTGTGCTGTTGTTCTAGGATGTGGACTCAGCCTACATGAACAAGGTGGAACTGGAGGCCAAGGTCAATTCTCTGACAGATGAGATCAACTTCTTACGGATGCTCTTTGAGGCGGTAAGAGCCTGCAAATGTTTTTGTCCCTCCTAGGTCTGGAGCCTGGAAAGAAAAAGATGCTGCAGACAATGTTATCTATATAGGGACTCCACCCAGCATCTTGCCCAGATACTCTAAGATGGGGCTGGGGTGATCATGGGGACCTGGGAGAACTGCTTGAAATCTTGCCACCTTAAACCCTACTCCAGCTCCAAGGCTTCAAACCTCCACCCCATAGCATAGCAAGGAGGGAGTGCCAATTCTCGAATCCCAAGTCCCTGGGTAGCATTCCCACAGAATTAAGACCACCTCTCCCTCTCCCCTCCCAAAAAAGTTCAAAAATGCCAACTGCCCCTCAGCTCATTGGTCAGGGTGCTTCTTGCCCTCTGAAGATGCCTCATTCTCAGCACTGCCACTGTGAAGGCAGAGACCTGGGTCTTTAAAGGGGAGAGAGAAGTAGAGAGTGATGAAGTCACATTGTATGGGGGGCAACAGGGTCCTAAACCTCACTCTATCCTAAAGAAACATTTTATGCTGGCATATCAATCAACATGTCATATTCAGCTTAGTATAATTTGGACCAGAGAACACTGAGCCACCCTTCATGCCCAAGGAAAACACACAGGTAGGGGTCTTGGGAAGCTATGCTGGGGGACACACCCCCATCACACTGATCTGTGACCCAGAAACTTCTCAGCGATTGGCATAGGAGTCCATAAATAGCTGTGAGTGCCCAGGGAAGGGTTGGAAGAATCCCTGCCAGGGATGCCAAAGAAAGGATTCTTGACCTAGATGGGTAGTCAATTGTGTGATTTCAAGATCCCTCCTTTTCATGCCTTGGTGACGCTGAGTTTACTGCTCTGCAGGAGCTGTCCCAGATGCAGACCCAGGTCAGTGACACATCTGTGGTCCTGTCCATGGACAACAACCGCAGCCTTGACCTGGACAGCATCATCGCTGAGGTCAAGGCTCAGTATGAGGACATTGCCAACCGCAGCCGGGCCGAGGCTGAGTCCTGGTACCAGACCAAGGTGAGTGTGGGCACCTCTATGATAGGTTCCGGGACTAGTATTATCAGAAGCCCCAAATGAGCATGTAACTATTAGCCACAAACCTCGGGAAATACATGAGCATTTCTGTTCATTTCAACATGGCAGATGTGTCTGGTGCTATGCAAAGTCAACTTGAAATGCGTATGGAAACCCAACCATACACATTAATATGTGGCCAGGCAATGTTGAGTGCTCAGGACAGCCATCGTCCCCACGTCACTTATGATTTTGTTGGGGCTGGGTGAGACTCTGAAACAACCAAGAAATAGTCATAAAGCTATTTCTAAATGGCTTATTCATTCGACACATGTATGTCAAGTAGGGTTACAGAGTTGTAACTAAATAAACTGCAAACAGTTTATTTTTGGTGTGAGAGACCATGAAGTAAATGGAAGGGGGGGCGTCAAGAAAGGGAAAAGACCATGTTAATAAAAAGCCTCCAAGAAGAGGTGGGTCTTCAGTCCATTTGGAAGCATCCAGGGACAATAGCTTACCAAGGACGGAGATGGTATTTAAGGCTGAATAAGCAGTCCTGTGGGGCTAGAAGGCAGAAATGGGCACTTAGCCAAGCAAGAGAGGTTGTATCAGGAAGAGGGGTGTGGGGATGACCATGGAGAGCTACTGTCCAAAGTCACAGATGGCCAGAAGAAGGTTTGGCTTTGGAGGGTGTGGTAGACTGGATAGTCCAATCCATGAGATCAGCTCCCTGACAAATCCAGACCCCTTTCAGACTCAGGAGCTCACTTGCATGTGGCATTCCATCTTTTGCCACGCTCAGTGCACTGCCTTAGCCCCTATCCTTGCAACATGGTAGGAAGGAAGGAAGAGGGTGTCAGGTGCCACGTGTGCACAGAGTGGAGGCAGAGACAGACAGTGAGTGGAGGTGGGATGCGCTTAAGCTGAAATTCATAGTAGCTGATTTACAGTGAACAATGCTCTTTGGGGGCGGGGCCTGTTGTTCCCTTTAACTGTGTATATCTAGAAACAGAGCAGCTGGGCCACTCAGCGCTTTCAAAGCCAGACAGATCTTCCTTCCAGCAGGGACTCTTCTTCCTTGGTAAAGGTGTGGGCAAGAGACAGGGGGCGTTTGTTTCTCCTAAATGACTGCATCCTGGATATGCACCACCAGATGGAGAGCTCCCTCAGATGCGGGATTTTGTTATAAAGTCTTCAGAACTGTGCCCCCCAGCCCGGCTCCATCCAACACGGATTCCCTGCAGCACACCCCTGCTCCCCCAGCACTGACATCTGGAGGGCTACCAAAATTCATGGTCACATTGGTCTGGATGTATGCCCCTTGACTGAAAGCCCCAAGGACAGTGACCAAGTCACCTTCCCACTCCTACAGTTCACCATGCTCTTTCCTGCTGTAGGGTCTTCACACAGGCTATTTCCCCTGTCTGGAATGTTTTCTCCCCAGCCTGTGACTTAGGTCACCCCTTCCCATCTTCCAACACGCAGCCGGAGCACCTCCATCTTTGGAAGGACTTCCCTGGGCCCATCCCCACAACTTCCATATCTGGGTCAGATTCCTTTGTTACACTCCCCTGTTCACTTCCTAAGGGGAACTTATCCCAATTTGGAAATATCAACTCAATAATATGCTAATTTATTTAAGGTCTATCTCCCCCAATAAACTCTAAGCAAGGATCTGATTATGCTGTCTTTGATATTCCCAGAGCCTAGCACATGCCTGGCAAGTAGATGTGCCTAAGAAGTAGCACCTCAGTGAATGAGCGAGGGAATGTGTGAATGATTAGTGAATGGGTGGGCCTGCTGGTGGCACTGAGAGCCAGGCTGTGCACACAGGGAGTGCCCAGCCCAGGCGTCCGATGCAGTGACTGAGTCTGCTCTAATTCCATCAGTACGAGGAGCTGCAGGTCACAGCAGGCCGGCACGGGGATGATCTCCGCAACACCAAGCAAGAGATCTCGGAGATGAACCGGATGATCCAGAGGCTGAGAGCCGAGATCGACAGCGTCAAGAAGCAGGTGGAGTTTGGGCAGAGCCAAGAGCTCCTTGCACACTCATTTCTCCTGGGTCGTTCTGCCATGCTTCCAGGACCCCTGCCCAAGAAGCACTGCACCTCCAGGGGCTGTCAGTAAAGCTCACGGCTTCCTCCTTTTCTTATAGTGTTCCAGCCTGCAAACGGCCATTGCTGACGCAGAACAGCGTGGAGAGCTGGCCCTCAAGGATGCGCGAGCCAAGCTAGTAGAGCTGGAGGAGGCCCTGCAGAAGGCCAAGCAGGACATGGCCCGGCTGCTGCGGGAGTACCAGGAGCTCATGAACGTGAAGCTGGCCCTGGATGTGGAGATCGCCACCTACCGCAAGCTGCTGGAGGGCGAGGAATGCAGGTGGGGGGCTATGCACCTGCTCTATTCCAGCTGCCGGAGCATTTCTAGGGGCTCGGGTTGCTGTGGCCCCCTTCCCTCCTGGAAAAGGGAGCAAAATGCAGGTGGAACTGGACTATGAGAAAGAAAAAGAAAACAGGCATAATTTCTTTCCAGGCCAGTAAATCATTATTTTAAGTACAACTGCTTTGGGCACCCTGTAGAAATCTAGGATCTGATCAGGTCCTAGGTAATCAAATTCTATCAAAGGAGAATTTGGGTTATGTGGCAGGTCTGGATATGTGGTATGAAAGGCTCTGGGCTGAGAATAAATTGTCCCGGGATCTGGGTGTACAGACCTACCACAAACTAGCTGCATAACCTTAGGGAAGTTAGTATCCCTTCCCTGGTCCTCAGTTTATTCAGTGATGGAATAAAGAGGCCAAACCATCAGAGCCCCAAAGCTCGGTGGGACCTTTGCGCTCTGCCGATTACCAGCTGTGTGACCGAAGGCAGATTACTTTACCATTCCATTCCTCACCTGTAAAATGAGGACAACCATGGTTTCTATCTCGTACGTTATTCAGAGGGTTGAAACAAGGAAATGCACATAAAGTTCTTGGAACAATGCATGGTACATAGTAAGTGTTGAGAAAATCTTAGCAATCAATCAGTTTAGTGGCCGGAGATACGGCTTTGGACCCAAATGAGTCTGGCTTCAAAACTGGGCAACTTTGTCAGCTTCTCTGTGCTTCCATTTCCCTATCCATCAAACTGAGATCATAATACCTACTTAATGGGGTCACTAAGAGAATTAAACAGCATAATGTAGGTAACAGGTCCTTTTAATGTTCTAAGTATGTGTTTATGAATGAATGCCAGTTCTGTCCTTAGCATGGTAAAGCAAAATTACTCTAGTTGCTACAATAATAGGCTGATTATTGTTATTGTTATGTTTATGACTCAAACTCTTCTCCACACCTATAATCACTTCAGCACTGCCCAGTGCATGACAACAGTCCATTGTTGAGAGAAAAATCTCCTTGTTCCTTAACAAGCCCTGCCTTTCCAACTGACCCTAGTGTATGATTAGCTTTAATTTTCTCCAGGTGTCTACCTAGTTTGAACCAAAAAAATGTGTCTTTGAGATTACAGGGTTTACTCCTAAGAACCTCAAACTCCACATTATTTCATTCATTAGATTATTGTTTTCAATACTACTAGTATTTAAATAATTTCAACCTCCATTACTTCTGCAATAAAAATAATAAAGGGTTCTTGAATGCGCTTAATTGCAGAAATGTTGTTTCAAATGCCCACAAGCTGCTGGACGTAATAGTAACCTTCCTTCTCCCCCTTCCTCCCAACCAGGCTGAGTGGTGAGGGTGTTTCTCCAGTTAACATCTGTGAGTATGACATCCTCTCACGTCATTCGGTGTGCATGTGGTTGGGGACAGGCATCGTGTGGGAGGGTGGAGGGCGTGCATGTGGCATTGGAGGGGAGCCCACGAATCAGGTTCATTTTGAGGTCTGAGGTCTTAACTTCTTTAAAATGAGAGCCATATTGGGAGTCTTTTTTTTTTTTAAGAGAAAGTGTGTGTGAGCATGCAAGGTGGGGAGGGGAGGAGAGAGCAAGACAGAGGGTCCAAAGCGGGTTCCCCACTGACATCAGAGAGCCCAGTGTGGGGCTGAACTCCAGAACCATGAGTTAATGACCTGAGCTGAAACCAAGAGTCAGATACTTAACGGTTTGAGCCACTCAGGCGCCCCTGCAATTTTTTTTTATACTTATTTATTTTTGAGACAGAGAGAGACAGAGCATGAACGGGGAGGGCCAGAGAGAGAGGGAGACACAGAATCTGAAACAGGCTCCAGGCTCTGAGCTGTCAGCAGAGAGCCCGACGCAGGGCTCGAACTCACGGACCGTGAGATCATGACCTGAGCCGAAGTCGGACGCTTAACTGACTGAGCCACCCAGGCGCCCCTGCAATTTTTTTTTTAAGAGAGAATCTTTGATGTCCCAAGTCTAACCTCTTTGCAAGTGAAAGACACCACAGAGAGGGTGATAGGAGGTTTGCTGGAACTCTTCTGCATGGGTTTAGAAAACACACAGCTTCCACCCCCCACCTCCCGGGATTCCACACCTTTCTTGCTGGGGGTGCAGGTCTAGCTCAGAGATGAGCATTTAGCACAGACGGAATTTATGAAACCCTGGTCTGCCCTTGGCCCTCAAAGGGAGCCTTCGCACTGGGTCCAAGGTCCTTGCTGTAAGGCAGCCCCTTTCCGGAACAGTGTAGAGAGAAGCCCTACCACTCAGTTATGCTCTGCAGAGGATAAACCACAGAAGGTTACCAAGGTTTTCCAAGGTAGCGAGAGCACATAAGACAGGGCATTTGGGTGCCACTGCTCAGGAACAAGGAAGGGTGTTGGCAAGCTGGAATGGCCCGGCAGTGTGAAGAACACTCATTCACAGAGCTCAGTGCTGGCATTGTGAGGCTAACAGACATGACTTTCACAGTGTATGAGTGAGTTTGGTTTTCATTGATGCGGGATTCACAAAAGCACTGATTATTGTAACCGATGATTCTAGAAGCCAGAGCCCTCTGAACTACCCAGGTGTGCTCCCTCACTGATACCCTTGGCTAGTGGCTCCAGAGACCCCCAAAGCCAGTTTTGGGGATGAATGGTGTAACCTCTAAAGTTTCTTTTCTCTTGAAAGCACCTGAAAGTGTTTGTTATCTAGGGCTGCAGCACAGTACCACAAACTGGGTGGCTTAAAACAGAAATGTAGGGTCTCATGGTTCTAGAGACTAGCAATTCAAAGCGGAGGTGTCAACAAGGCCTTGCTCCCTCTGACACTTGGAGGGGACTCCTTCCTCACCTCTTCCTAGCTTCCAGAGGTGGCTGTCAACTCTTGGTGTTCCTTGCCCTGCATCATTCTGATTGCTGTCTCTGTGATCACCTGACCCTTTCTCTATGTGTCTGTCTTCACGTGGATGCCTTTCCTCTTCTTAGAAGGACACCAGTCATACTGGGGTAGGGCCCTCCCTAATGATTTTCTCTTAACTTGATTCTGTCTGCAAGGTCCCATTTCCATATAAGGTTTCATTCACAGCCATTGGGGTTAAGATTTCAACACATTTTTTTGGAAGACACAACTCATTCTATAGCAGAGTCCATTTTTATTTTAGTTTCCCTTCTGAAGAGCCCCAGATAGGGTACTGAATATTGAAGGTGATTGGGTGGTTATAAAAGTTAGGAAAAGACAGGTTGGGGGTAGAATGGGAGCAGAGTTGGCCAGCCAGTGGCTCATCTGTCCCTCAGTCTATCAAGATGACTCCAGCCCCACTCTGGGATTCAGGGTGTGGGGGCTGGGGACACTAAGGGAGGCATGTACATGCCGTTGAGAAGGAAAGGAGACACCAGAGCCAGGCCCACGGAGAGAGACGGGGACAGAGCCACAGGCGAGTGTGATGGGATAGCGGCCTGGAGGACAGAAGTCTCCATTAAGTTCTGGAAGGAAGCGAGGCACCAAAGTAGCAGAGGGGAGGCAGGAAGCCATTCCAGACTGGAAGGCTGCCTGGCATTACAGCCCAGGGAAAACCGGGCTGAGCACAGGACAGAGATCTCACCAAGTGGGCAGGGAATAAAGCAGCCGCCTGACCAGACAACCCTATCCCCACCCCCACCCCCACCCCACCCCCCACCCACAGACTTAAGGGCACAGGCCCTGACACCCTAGGTGTCTTCTCTCCTGCCCTTGATTCTAACTATGTCTCCTCTCCTCTGGCAGCTGTGGTCACCTCCACCGTTTCCAGCGGCTACGGCGGTGGTAGCAGCACTGGAGGTGGAAGCCTGGGTCTAGGTGGGGGCAGCGGCTACTCCTTCACCACCAGCACCGGGCACAACTTGGGTGCAGGCCTGGGTGGCTCCAGCTTCAGTACCAGTAGCAGCCGGAGCCTCGGGGGCAGTGGCTCCAGTGTCAAGTTTGTCTCCACCACATCCTCCAGCCGGAAGAGCTACAAGCATTAAGTGCAGCCACCTCGCTTCCTCACCCCTGCCCTGAAGCCTGCCTGCTTGCAGACCTGGCCTGCCTGCACTCGTAGACAGGATACCTGGGTCCTTCTCCTTCTTCTCCCCTTCCACAAGGCCTGCCCGTGCTGCTGGGAAGGAAGCCTGGTGCCCTGGCTAAACCCCATTCCCCAACTTAAGCCAGCCTCTGCCCTCCTGGCAGTCCCCACAGTGCTCCTGTCCCCTCCCTGTGCCACTGCCCGCCCTCCTTCAAGATTCATATTCAGCTTATCATGCAGAAACCTCCCCCGCTTCAGCTCCTCCTTCCTTCTCCCTACCTTCCAGTTGCAGAGTTAGGGAGTCAGTGTTTTCCAGGCCATCTCAATGCCAGGTTGTCAGCCCCACCTGTCTCATGGTGCTTATGAGCTGCCTGCTGGGAGTGAGACACATTCCCTCCCTGGAATGTGTCTATTAAATGCATGTGGAATGTGTTCGGTGTCCAGCCCTCTGTTTGGAATGGGGATGCAGTCCCCAGTGCACATCAGACCCTCCCCATTTCCCTCAGAATGGAGAATGCTGGACTCGGGAGATGGGAGGGATGGAGGGGGCACCAACTGCTGGCTAGACTCCTTCCTGGTCTTTCTGCCCACTTCCTCTGGCCTCATGCTGGGATGCCTTCCTTGAGAAGCCCAAGCCCCTGGGCAGAAGCTGTGTCCATCCTCCCTACTCTGTATGTCATTCAAGGTGATACTATCCCCTCCCAAAACCAGACTGTTTTCTGAGGACACTGACGTAGGGTGGGCGGCCCAGCCCTCCTCCAGCAAAGGGGCTGATTGTTCCCTGACAGCTTCAAACTTGCAGACCTGAGCAGAGAAATAACAGGCCAGGAGAGGAGTTAAAAGTCAGCCCTGGGGGCAATGCTTTCACCAAGCAGGGGAGCCATTTAGGCCCATAATTGCAGGCAGCAGTGAGACATCCAGGATGTCTAACCCACATTCCTGAGTTTAGTCTGCTGAACCCCTCCCATAAGGCCTGAGCCCGGCATCACCCAGACTAGGGACAGCCCATGTGGGCTCAGAGGAAGTGGGCTCCAGGCTCAGGACCACGCGAAGGACTGGTGGGAGCTAGGAACTGGGAGTCTGAACCACAATCAATGAGGGTGCTGTGCAAGAAGTTAAGTGGCAGGAGGGGAGAGGCCATGAACCAAGACAAGAGAAGACGAGTCTAAAACCAGGGGCTAAATAAAATCAGGAAGGGCTGGGAGGGATGGCAGGAAGAAGAGAAATGACTCTGAGGGCAATTGTTAAATGTCCCTGGTCCTCACGGACGAGAGAAGACAAGGGGACAGGAATGTGGCAAGAAATCCTGTGCCTGCTACCCTCAGATAAGCCATCTCTCTTCCACCAGTGTCAGGTGCAAAGATCCAGAGTAACCTGCTGTCAGACCACTGCGCCCTAACATCGGCTCAGCAGGCATGAGCCACGTGACCTCAGCCAAGTTTCTCAATGACTCTATGCAGCTTCATGAGCAAAACAAGAATAATAACGGCTACCCCTGGTGCTGCATGGTGATTAAATGAGAAGACAGGTGTAAAGCAGCCACCTCTAGCAGCTGCTCAATACACATTGGCAATTATTACTCTTGTCATCCACACTCACAAGGTTATTATGAGAATCAAGTGACATAACGCTGGCAATGACCAACCACGTGGCCTGGCACAAATGGAATCCTCAGTAAAGGAGGTTTCTTTTCCTTTCCCAGTGACAGGAAGGGCCTAATCAAGTTCAGAGTCTAAGACCTGGGAATCCAAAGAGAGGAGCAGCTGGGAAAGAGTGGGAGTGTCTGCAGCGTGAGCCTGAGAACCTGGGTGGGTGGGGGGCTCGGGACCTGGTCCTGAGCAGGACCTGGACCAGGCCTGGTCCTGCCCTGGGTAGGGTGTTCCCCATGATGATTAGGGGGCAGGAAGATGGGCTGTGACCAGACATGCCATTGAGATGAACTCAACAGAGTGGTCTTTGATGTTCTCTGGCCAAGCCCAGTTCTCGAAAGGCATAAAAGTGAAGGAGAGCCTGGGACAGCTAGACTTGGAAGGCTCCTCGTTCCTTTGATACTTTCGCTCCTCTGCCTCTTTGGCACCAGCTCCCACCATGACCCAACGATCTTCTGTCACCATCAAGTCAGGAGGCACTCGGAACTTCAGTGCTTCCTCGGCCAGCCTCCTCCCAGGCTGCCGGCCCAGCTTCAGCTCTGTCTCTGTCTCCCAGGGTGGAAAGAGCTTTGGGGGTGGCTTTGGGGGTGGCTTCGGGACCAGGAGCCTCCACAACTTTGGAGGCAGCAAGAGAATCTCCATCAGTGGAGGCTACCGCTCCAACCGGGCCAGCGGTGGGGGCGCTGGCTATGGGCTGGGTCTCGGAGGCATGGGCTACAGGGTTGGGGGAGCCTTCGGTGGGTATGGATTTGGAGCCGGGATGATGCCTGGCTCTGGGGGCATCCAGGAGGTCACCGTCAACCAAAGCCTCCTGACCCCCCTCCACCTGGAGATAGATCCCTCTCTCCAGCGGGTACGAAAGGAGGAGAGGGAACAGATCAAGACCCTCAACAACAAGTTTGCCTCCTTCATTGACAAGGTGAGAGGCAAGTGGTCCCCACTGGGAAAGTTGCTGGTACCCAGGGTATGTGTCTTTTCTGTGCTTTTCTGAGGTCTACTGTGACTTGCCCAGGACCTGTGATCCTGGGGGCTGGGGAGACTGCCGGCCAGATGAAGGAGGGAGTGATTTCCCACCCTGTTGTGGTGGGAGCAGAAAAATGTTCATCTCTGCACTCTAGAGCTGTCTGACCTACTGCAAGGACATTGTTCTTTTGATGGATAATGAATGTGTACTTGGCTTAAAATTAGACAGCAAAAATGGATCGTTTTGAAGGGAAAAGGACAAAGGAAAGAAAGGTTATGAGTTCAGCTCATGGAAGTGGGCTGGGGTCACTTTATCCTGTGCAGTTAATAGAGGCAGTTCCTCCTGTGGTGGCCTCCCTGGTGATTTGGGTATGTCTGTGACTGGCGAGGGGCCGGCTTTCCCACTTTTCTTCTGGTGAGAGCTAAGCTGTGATATCAGCCCTGAGTGCACCCTGCTGGATGCCTGGACTCTTAGGGGTTTCCCCAGGTCCAGGGAAAGAAGCTATTTTGTTTTGCACCACCACTGGTTTACATCTGAGCTGGTTGCTTTTGTTTGGGAAGAAGCCGTTCAAGGGTCTGGAAAGAAGAGTGCCAGACTCTTCCAGCCCAGGCTCTACTGCTAGGAGAACGTTCCCTAACTTCTTGGGCCTCAGTTGGGTTGGACAGACAGACTCCAAGGTGACTGTGCAGGTCTAACAGGCTATGAAATGCTTCATCATATGGTCCCATATCTAACCAAAGGGACTGTTGAAGCAGTGCTTCTTGAGTTTTATCACCCATCCCAGCCCACTTGGCCTGGGGTTTGCACCAAAAGATGTGAGATTTCCAGGAGGCCGGCTCTTAAGGGAACCGTGGGCCCTCCTTTTCTTGGTTTATCTGGAGGATAGTGGAGAAAAAGGGATGTGCTATGGAGGGACTTGGAGTCAGGATTGCCCTCTGGCCTGTGATAAAGGAAGAGAAAGGTGGGAAGGGGAAGTAGGGTGTTTGTTAGAGGCTCTCTGTAGGCACACTGCCATCTTCTCTGTTTGGGAGGCTCCTCTGTTCCTTCATTCTGAGACTGCGTGTCATTCCAGCTGCTCCCAAAGGAAGGACTTTGTTTAGCGAGAAAGTATTCACATATTCACAGGACTGCCTCCCAGACAAAGGAGCAGATGAGTGCAACTTAAGAAAACCAAATAAGTAGCACAAGACCACAAGGGACCTAGGTGCAGAGGGGGCTTGGCAAGGCCACACAGCTGGCTGTCGACATGGCTGGGATTGTGCCCAGTTCCCCTTAACGCGACGTTAGAGTGACCCATTTCAGCATTCTTGGACTGTATGGGCAACTGAGTTCAGATTCTAGATCTAGAGAAATCACGTAAGAAAGGAAGTGGACAGATTACACTTTCTGCCAAGAACCTCCTGCCCATTTAAGGGGAATCAAAATCCCACCCAGGAACATGGTGGTGGAGTGTTCTTTCCTTTAGCTACCACACATCAGCATGATTTGGTGTATATGGATGATTTCTAGCCTCTCTGGTCCTGGTCTTACTTCTCCCATCTCCAAACCAAGCCACCACCTGCCTCCCAGGCCATTGCACCAACATTTGGGTGGCTTTTGACATTCCAGGCTCCTTCCAGAATGAAGAAGAGGAGCCTGCTACCTGGACTCCAAGGTCTTTCAGGGCCTCTCTGCACTGTTGGTGGGTCCTGTATCCCAGAGCCCTCTGGGGAGGCTGCACAAGGCAGCCCTCACAGTTTCTCTCCTCTGGCTGGGACAGGTACGGTTCCTGGAGCAGCAGAACAAGGTCCTGGAGACCAAATGGAGCCTCCTGCAGGAGCATAAAACCACCAGGGCCAATATCGAGCCCATGTTTGAAGCCTACATCAGCAACCTGAGGCGGCAGCTGGACTGCCTGGGTGGAGAGCGGGCACGGCTAGAGACGGAGCTCAAGAACATGCAGGATGTGGTGGAAGACTTCAAGAACAAGTGAGTGGACCCTCCACCAGCTTCTGGGAGGTCCCTGCTCTGAGGCTCCTGGGAGGCCCTGCTCTCTAGAAGTGTCCAGCCCAGCAGAGAAAGGGGACACAGGCTCAGGGCAGTGAGATGGAATCAGAAAAAGCAAGGGGACCCTGTGGTCAACAATGTTGAGGCTCTGGGGAGGGGTGGGGCTATAGAGGGTGGTAACTGACATGGTCACAAACAGCAGGATTTGAACAACAATCTGGTAAAGTCTGCAGACAGGAAAGTAAGGCTCTGAGAGAGCAACTATTTCATCCAATGTGATACAAGTGGCAACTCATGAGTTAGGACTTAAACCTCTAGAATCTCACCATCACATTTGTTCCACTTAGTCCCACGGCTAACTTGCACAATGTTTGGGCATCCACCCCAATCCTGGCCAAGACCAGGATCAAAGCAAGAGGAGACCTATCTTCTGCCTCCTCCACGGAACCACACACACACACACACACACACACACACACACACCCCACTAAACATGATGGCATGCTCATGCCTATACATTCAAGCAGCTCCTTATTTTTATTGATTTCATTTATTTCTGATGTTCTTTGTCCACACAAAATAAGTAATTTCATAAGCAGTTTCGGTTACGCTTTGTATAATGTAATGAGAGTTCAGGTCTGAACTGAGTTGAAATGGTAGCCACTACCCGCATGCAGCTATTTTAATTTAAATTAATTAAAATTAAATAAAATTTGAATTTAGCTCCTCAGTCACACTAGCCACATCTCAAGTGCTCAGTTGCCACACGTGGCTAACGGGCCCCGTAGCAGATGCAGATATAGAGCATCTCTATCGTCGCAGAAAGTTCTACTGGACAGCACTATAGACTCTAGAGTCAGTGGATTTAGAATCTTGGCTCAACTGCTTACTAACTGAATGACCTCAGACTCTCTGAACCCAGGTCCTTTGTCTGTTAAAGAGGATATTAATAGTGCCCACCTCATAGGGATTGAGAATATTATATCAAAACTTGCATATGAAATACTTGGTAGGGTGACCAGTGCCTGGCACATAGTAAGTGTTAACTATTTTTATTATAGAGATGATTAGGTATGTAATGATGCAGACATAGGCAAGAGAAGCAATTGTAGATGGCTAATTTATAACATGTATGCAAACACGAGGTAACCGTGTTTCAGTCCAAGAAGGCTTCCCGGAGGAGGAGATAGAAAGGTGGAGAAGGAAAGAGACACAGGGGAAAACTACTGGGGCGGGCGGGCTGGGGATCTGTTGAAGAGCATGCTCCCGGCTGATGGACAGCCATGTTCCTATGGCAGGAATCTAAGAGGCACATGAAGGGAGAGTGACTGTGAGCTGGAAAACACAGAAGACAAGGACAGTTGCGTGGAGTTAGGTGAAGAAAACATGTTCAGGGGCACCTGGGTGGCTCAGTCGGTTGGGCAACTGACCTCGGCTCAGGTCATGATCTCACAGTTTGTGGGTTGGAGCCCCATGTCGGGCTCTGTGCTGACAGCTCAGAACCTGGAGACTGCTTTGGATTCTGTGTCTCCCTCTCTGCCCCTCCCCTGCTCGTTCTCTGTCTCTCAAAAATAAATAAACGTTAAAAAATTAAAAAAAAAAAAAGAAAACATGTTCAGATTTAATTAAAAGGCAGCACGAGAAAGCAATAAGGAAAACCACAACAGTTCTCCCAGAGGACTTGGGAGAAGGCATAGTATTGGAAATTCAACGGCAGGAAAGAGCTTCCCTCAGATCCTACTGGACAGCTGAGGCAACATCAAAGCGGGGAGATTCTGGTTATATACATAAGGCGGGATTGTGCTTGGTGGTTTTAAAAAAATAAGGACAAGCCATTCAAAGATGAGAAAAAACCTCTGAGAGGTTAAGTGACCTGCCCCTGGTGACTCAGCTGGTAGGTGGAGGAGATAAAGCCCCAACCCCAGCTGCCCAGAGCTGCTAAAAAGGGTGGGGTTCACTGATGCTCAGGAGGGTTGGGAGGAAAAGGATCACCTAGAGCAGAAGGGGAGCTTCCTTCCCAGAGGCCAGTGTCCCCAGGGGGCGGGGCGAGTGGGGCTGCTCTCGAGGGCCAAACTGAAGAATGAGAAACCTGGGCAGCTGCTGGTGGGAGGGACTGCTTCCTCTCCATGGTTCAGTGCAACTAAGAACAGAGTGGCAAGGCCACATGAGGGCAACACAGGCCACAGGAGCCAGCCAAGGCCTGGGACTGTCTGCCCTGGGTCAGACCATCCTCTCTGTTCTCTTCTGTTTGGCTTGGGGCAATACCAAGGGGGTGAAAAAGGAGGCATGCTGGCCCCTTTATGCAGCCTCAGCCCTCTAAAGATCAGAGCCCTGAGAAATGCAATCTCAGGAGGAATGAGGGGGTGACTCTGCTTCATTGTTGTCTTGGGTTTGAGTTTTGTTTGGGCAGAGGTGGTTGTGTGATTGATTTGGGATGGGAGTGGGGCATGTGTAACACAGGAGCTATGCTTCAGTAGCACGTTCTCCATGTCCGTTCTGGAGACCCACACTATCTACCCACCTACAGCCCCCACTGTTTGACCTCACTCCCAGAACCCTGCTCCTAACACCAATCCACTTTTTTTAATTGATTTATAATTAGTATACAATATTATATTAGTTTCAGGTATACAACATGTTAATTCCATATTTTTATATGTTACAAAATGGTCACCTTGACAACCCACTTCTTGATCCTTCCCGCAGGTACGAAGAAGAAATCAACAGGCGCACGGTAGCAGAGAACGAGTTTGTGGTGCTCAAGAAGGTAAGGGGACAGGGTTTCTCCCTCCTGGCGCTGAAGCCCAGGTAGCCCCTTCTGGGAGTGACAGCTGCCACTGAAGCCAGTGGCCTTACAAGTTTTAATCTGTGCAACTAATTTTTGAAGCAGGTTTTACTTCATTTTTTAATGTTTTTTAAAGAGAGGGAGAGATTTTGTGTGGTGTGCACACTCATGGTTGCGTGTGCACGCACGTGTGAGTGAGGGAGAGGCAGAGAGAAAGGGAGAGAGAATCTCAAACAGGCTCCATGCTGTCAGCGCAGAGCCAGATGTAGGGATCAATCCGACCAACTGTGAGATCACGACCCGAGCCAAAATTAAGAGCCAGACCCTTAACCAACTGAGCCACCCAGGGGCCCCAAAGCAGGTCCTACTTTAGAAGTGAGAAAACTCAGGCTCAGGCAGGTTAAGTAAGTTGCCCAAGTTTACCCAGATCATCAGCAGTGAGTCAGGATCTGGGACTCCAAAGTCCCAGCTGTAAATCATGACACCAGCTCCTCCCCATGTGGAGTCCCTGTGGGGAGAAACAAGCAAAATGGACCCTGTGCTGAGCTGAGTCTCCAGGACATCAAGTCAGGCTCAGGAGGACAGGGGCAGGACAGGGATCAGCTCCATGGAGTTATGGATCTTCCTGCTCAGCGGGGGCAGGCAGAGGGAAGGGATACCAGCCAGAGCAGGGAGAATGGAGCAGCGGTGTGTAAGGTGCAGGGAGCTGCTGAGAGTGTGAGGAAGGGGGGAGGCCACGGAGGGCGTGGGGAGAGGCTGAGAGAGCCCAGAGGCAGCAGAGGCCCAAGGAGCCAGGATGGAGTTGACCTGATCACATGCAGGTGACAAAAGATATCTGTTCATGTGGCACCAGCTGATGAGTGAGTGGGCATTCCCCAAGAGCCCTGGTCCCCACAGAGTATGGGCCCTCCTGCAAGTTCCACTCCATATCCTGGAACAAAGAAACACCCTCATCCCCGGAAGATGAACTTCTCCAGCCTAACTCCCAGTCAGAGAGGCTGGCTGACCCACGAAGGATGGGATTCAGAGTGACAGCATGTTCTGTGCCCAGGACGTGGACGCTGCCTACATGAACAAGGTGGAATTGGAGGCCAAAGTGGATGCCTTAATGGATGAAATCAACTTCCTGAGAGCTTTCTATGATGCGGTAAGCAGTGCCAGGTGCTCTCCCCACAAGCGTTGGAGGCTGGGGTCCTGGGCTGGGCACAGAGCCTGACACCTCCTTCCTTCATCTCCTCTCTGCCCTCCACCCCATCCCTGGGCTGGAATTCATGGAACAGATGCTGCCTTCCCTACTAAGGAACAAAATGAGGTTCCCTAGGGCAGCTGGGGGCTCAGATGAGGTGAGAAATTCCACCTTGACCATTTGGACCAAACATGTCTGTTGGTCAGACAAAAAATCCCTATCATTGAATTATACGTGATTTCCACAGACATATCTGAGCAGCCAGGCTCACCCAGTCCAGCTCAGACTTATCAGCTACTCTTCCTAGAGAGGCTGTAGGGTGATGCAATTTCACAAACCAGGTGGCAATTAATGAGCCCTTGGGTGCTTCTAGAAGCACACAACACAACTGCCTGGTTCTTCTGAAGACACATGTTGTCATGCACTGCTGTATGCCAGATACTGTTCTAGGGGCTACAGGGGCAGTGCTGAGCAGACACAACAAGGCGCCTACATTTTTTGGAGCTTCTGTTACAGTAAGAGAGACAGGCAGCACAGAGAGGATCGAAAACTATACCATTTAAGGCATAGCAGGGGCAATGGAAAGAAACAACAAGGAACCGTAGAAAGTAGGAGGTGGGTGATAGTTGAAGAGAAACTGAAGAACTGAGGATCAAAGAATGCCAAGAGGAGGCCATGGTGGCTGGAGGAGAGTGAGTGAGGTAGAGTGGTAGAGATGGGGTCAGTGATGTCAAGGCAGGGGTGCAGGGTGCATTGTGTGCCTCCAAGTGGGCCTGGTAAGGACCCGTGATATGCCTGTGCATTGCATATGTTTGGTGCCCAACAGAAGTTGGTCATGTTCTGGGAGCAGAAACATGGGGTCCATGTATTTGGACAGGCTCAATGACCACCCTGCAGCCCACATAAGGCAAAAAGGCATCATTTTTCTCTTTTTTTTACTCACTTCAATGCTGACAGCTGCAAGCATGTGGGCTGAGACCCCCTGAGCTAGGTCAGCTATCAGAAAACTACTTGGGAAAAACAGATTGTGAAACAACAATGAAATAATAATTTCTTAAAGCAGGAAATACATGAGCGGGGAGAATGGAGCAGTGGCGCTGTTTAATAAACAAAGGAAAGGAATAGTTTCACTTAGATTTCTGCTTTGGACCGATGACTTTCAGGTTTCAAAGTGTGTCAGAATCTTCTAGACATCTTGTTAAAACACCAGTTCTGATTCAGTAAGTCTAGGGTGGGACCCAAAATGTTGCGCTTTGAGCAAGTTCCCAGGTGATGCTGCTGCTGCTGCTGCTGCTGGTCTGAGGATCCCATTTTGGGAACCACCACCTTAGATGATCCTGGAAAGTGATCGTTAGCAAACTGATTGTGGTTTACCTTTTCAAAAATCGTGTTATGTGGATATGAGTTGATTTAATCCTCACGGAAAGCATATGAAGCAATTCTAGGATGAGCCCCTCTGAGACTCAGAGAAGCCATCTAACCTGCTTGGCAGACCTGAGACTCGAATGTGTTGTTCCGGTGCCCTTTCAGCTGTCTCGAGCTGATTTCCATTTCCCATCCCTGAAGGAAGGAGCCAAGTTGGGAAACAGGATTGAGATGCAGCAGAGTTTCTGGCTCCTCCTGACTCAGTGTTCTGTCATGAGAGGATTTCTTTATCTGGTGTGAAAGGCTGTGTTTTCTCAGAACATGAGACATCCTGGCACTGACAGGTCACAGCAAGGTGCACTCCCTTGATAGTGGGAGTGACTTCTGGAGGATGCTGGCTAGAGTTACTGTGAGGCTGCTCTCTGTCTGCAGATGAGGTGATGATAAGGCTATGGCATAAACTCAGCCATCTCCCTAATGTCCCTCCCATCCCTTCGGGCCTAAACAAGGTGCTGCACCCCAACAGTGCAAGTGAGGTCCTTGATGCCGGGGTCTGTTCCCCTGGCCACCATCTCCCAACACACACACCCTGCTTCAGCTCTTTATTTTGTCCCCCAACACAGGAGCTGGCTCAGCTTCAGGCCCAGATCTCAGAAACCTCCGTGGTGCTGTCCATGGACAACAACCGCAAGCTGGACCTGGACAGCATCATCTCTGAGGTCAAGGCCCAGTATGAGGACATCGCCAACCGCAGCCGGGCCGAGGCCGAGTCCTGGTACCAGATCAAGGTGAGGGGTCAAGGCCAAGTCCATGAAATAATCTTAGAGAACTGGGATTTCAAAGGCGAATTAGGTCAACAGCCTTGTCCTCTCAGGTGTCCCAGTCTGATGGGGTCAAAGGGATAGGCGTTCAGCCTGGGGCTGTCCCTCCATCAGGAGCACCCCTTGGGCAGCACTGTCAGGACCTGAGGGAACAGCCAGATGAAGGCAGGAGGCAGTCAGTCCTCTTCCAGGGAGGAGGATAGACACACCTCCAATGCCCTGTGGAGGACAGCAAGGGACAGCTGGATGGTACCACCCATCAGCGCCAGCAGGAGCAAGACAGGCAAGATGGGAACAAGAGCAAGGCCTAGTCTCCTGGATCCAGAGAAGAGAGGTTCAGCTGGCAGTGGCTGAGGGACTGGGAGCAAAGGCTGGACATGGGCTACACAATAAGATCTTCCAGGTTAGAGCTGGGTGGGGGTCACAAATGTGAAAAAAGCTTTAAAATCAGAGAGTGACAAGCACCCCTGTATGCTGCCGAGCTTCTGAGGATAAGACCTCTGATGTGGAGGGTCTTCCAGGCACAGACAGGAAGGGTCCAGCTGTGGGCTGGAGCCCGCGGACATGGAGAGTAAAGGACAGAGCCAAGAGACCATGCAGATGGAATTAGATGGAAAGTAGCAGTGGGGGCAAAAGGAGGCACCGCCAAGCAGTGTGCTGGAAGCTGTTGGGCCCTGAGAAGCCACGGCCATGCTTTCTCTGGCCTGACGGCCCCTGCCTCTTGACTCCCCTGCCCCCAGTACGAGGAGCTGCAGCGGTCTGCTGGCCGCCACGGGGACGACCTCCGCACCACCAAGATGGAGATCTCCGAGCTGAACCGTGTGATGCAGAGGCTGCGCTCTGAGATTGATAACCTGAAGAAACAGGTAAAGCTGAGCTCCCAGAGGACAGTCTATTCATGTACCTGCCCGCCGGCAGACCTGGGCCTGGTCCCAATTCAGCCCATGCACAGAGAAGCCTCCCCAGATACGTGACTGCCCAGGAATGTAACTGTGCAGTCTTCCACCACTCCGGGGATGTTGGGCCCCCCTCTAGGGAAGAGTCTGTCCTCTGGGGGCATACAAGACAAAACTATCCAGAGAAGTGTGGCATTGGAAAGGACCCCCCCGCCAAATCATTTTATCCATTATAGCTAAGTCTCAGATTATCCAAGGAGGACAGAGATTGCTCTCATTTTTATTTTTTATTTTAATTTTTTAATGTTTATTTATTTTTGAAAGAGAGAGATAGAGCATGAGTGGGGGAGGGCAAGAGAGAGAGGGAGACACAGAATCCAAAGCAGGTCCCAGGCTCTGAGCTGTCAGTACAGAGTCCAACACGGGGCTCGAACTCACAAACCACAAGATCATGATCTGAGCCAAAGTCGGACACTCAACCGACTGAGCCACCCAGATGCCCCAATTATTTTTAAAGATGATGAGGCTCCCACTTCCTTTCCATGAAATCCATTTCAGGAAATCCTCCCATATTTTTAACCTAAAACGCACATCTTACTGCACTGTCTGTGGGCGAGCTCACAAACCCTTGTGTGCTCCTGGCAGTGTACCACGCTCCAGAACGCAATCGCTGATGCCGAGCAGCGTGGGGAGCTGGCCCTCAAGGACGCCAAGCACAAGCTGGCCGAGCTGGAGGATGCCCTTCAAAAGGCCAAGCAGGACATGGCCCGGCAGCTGCGGGAGTACCAGGAGCTCATGAACGTCAAGCTGGCCCTGGACATCGAGATCGCCACCTACCGCAAGCTGCTGGAGGGCGAGGAGTGCAGGTGAGAGGCTCAAACAGATGCCACTAGGGCAACAAACACCACAGACACCAAGAGCCCTACAGTGTCGGCCCCAGACAGAAAGTGCAAGGGCAGAAACGAGGTTAAAATGCAGCTGCTCCCCAGAGGCACCCTGCAGTCTCAGCCATTCCCATAGTTCCTTTTGGACCCACGGCAGAGGGTCGAGGAGACAGGTGTCGGGGAGAGGTGGCCCACGACTACCTAGAAGGCCATAAGCAGAGCCGTTCCAGCCCACACCCATGACAATGACGCCACACAGTCATTGAACCTCAGGGGCTCTGTGTTTGCCCAGAGATACCTACAATCTGACTGTCCCTTTCTAGTGAACACATGTCCTTCCCCATTTCTCTATGTACTTTCCCTTGGTCGGTCTTCTAGATTTCCCTCATGGATTCATATTAGCTAGATGAACAAAAGGCTTGCTAAGCACAGGGCCTGGCACACAGAAAGCACTCCGTGCTGACAGCTATAAATGCAAAGAGGCCAGGGCTCATCAGCTTCTCAGCAAATTAAAATGTCTCTCTCTCTTCCCCCCTGCAACAGACTCACTGGGGAAGGTGTCGGACCTGTGAACATCTGTGAGTAAATGTCTTGGGATAATAGAAAAGTGGGAGTCAAAACAGAAAGCAGTAGCATCAGTACCAGGGATTTGGTGATAGATGTGGGCAGGGATGCCTTTAAGACCCTCTCAAGGGCTCTGTGAAGACCCCTTTCTTCTTTGGCCTTTCCTTTCTGGGGGGTCAAGAGAGACCTGTGGTGATACCTCACCCCCCAGGGCCTGTCCCAGTGTGGTCACGTGTCCACAGGAAGGACTCTACTGTGGTCTCAGAGGACCTGAGCTACAGGACAGGACAGACAACTCGCAGAGTGGTGGCTTAGCTAGTTCTGGCAGGAAATCAAACGCACCCAGCTAACAAGAGGCTACCAAGCTGGTTAAATGGAAGGAGGCATATCTAGAATTGAAGCAAATTCACCAAACAAGTAGAGCAGTGACTGACCCGGCTCAGCCTCAGCTCGCAGAGGGGAGAGCAGGAAGAATCATCTCACGGAATAGTCCAGCAGGATGAGGGGACATTCAGGGAGCACTGAGTCCTGGGCACGAGAATTAGAGTCTCCTTGGGCCCCGTGTGGCTCAGACCACCAAGGGAGGCCAGAAAGCCAGGCTGGGGAGAGCTCAAACCCAGCTGATAACAGGGACGGGTTTGCTTCACCTGGAGAAATGGGCACACAGAGGGGAGGTCAAAGAGGCATCTTCAAATGTTTGACAGGCAGTGGAGAGCCACATCCCAAGGTAGTGAGCTCCCCATCACTGAACATATTTGAGCAGGTACTACAAACCATTGACTTTCAGTGATGTGGCAGAGGTGATTCCAACTGGGGGAGGTGCATCTGGATGGCCTTTGGGCCTGTTCCAGTGGGGAGCTTAGGATCCCGCCTAGGAGAGGAGAACTCGTGCTCCATCCAATAGGAGAGGCCCGTGGAGAGGAGGAAGGAGCACAGAGCAGGTGTGACCCTGGGCATGCTGCCTGATGTCTCTGCACCTCCGTTTTTCCTCTGTGGCACGGAGGCGATGGGAGTAATAGTGTCCTCTCGGGCACGTTGAGATCAACGTGCTCACAGCTGTGAAGGTGCTCTGAAAACTGCGCAGTCCCTCAATTGGAATGCTCAGTGTGGAGCAGCGTGTGACGGGGACAGCGAGTCCGTGCCCACCCTCTCTGACCCCTGCCCCGGGTCCGAGGAGTCTCCTGTTCCCTAAGAAAGCACCGCAGGAGGGAGCCCACCTGGGCTGAGAGCCAGGGAGGGGGGTCTTGGGGACTCGGAGGAGAGTGCCAGCGTGCCCTGTGCCTTCTCTCCACAGCTGTGGTCTCCTCCACCGGAGGCACAGGCTACAGTGCAGGTGGCGGTGGCCTCTGTGTGGCCGGAGGCGGCTACAGCAGCAGCCTGGGCTACGGCGGGGGAGGCGGCTTTAGCTCCACCAGTGGCCGCAGCATGAGTGGCAGCAGCTCCAGCATGCGTATCATCTCCAAGACGTCATCCACCAAGAAGAGTTACAGGAGCTAAAGGGCCCCGCCAGCCTCGGCTGCCCCCTCAAGGTCCCCAATGCCCAACCCTAAGGCCTGCCGCTTTGCTGATGCTCCATGCACACAATCAACAGCCAGAGGCGAGGGGAGTGGTCTGTGAGGTCTAAGGTCACCTTGCCCATCCCTCTGTCTCAAGGAGGTACTCCCCTTGCTCCTCATCCCAGAGCCCTCCAAAGTCCCCAGGCATCCAATCCAACTAACGCTGACTCAACTGCTCTGTGCCAAGACCCAGGCTAGGACTTTGCCCGTCGGTGGCTTCCAGAGCAAGGATGAAGAAGTAGGGTCTTCCTCTCCCCATCCAAGCCGAGTCCACTGCACCCATACTCCTTTATGGGGGAGGGGTGAGTTTAGGATTGACCTTGGTACCCCCAAAGAAGTTGAGTGTAATCTCGGCCAGAGTTCACACGTGTGTGCTCTCTCACCGCACACAGAACCGTCTCCTGCATGCCCCCCTCACACCAGGGAATGTTGCCAACCTGGCCGGCATATTGTGTCCTCACCTCCTGCCTTCTTGTCCCCACCCAGCCACCAGCCACTTCCCCTGACAACTCCCACCATCAGAATATTGGAATAAGAAATCAACACCACACAAAACATTACCAACTCAATTATTCATGCTAGAATAGAATAATTTTATCAAGAACCCAAAAGTTCTCCATGGCCTAGGACTATGTTCCATGATCGTTCCTAGCCAAACGCCTTCAAATCAGCCTCATTGAAGCCAATATTAGAATTACTGCCCCACACAGAACCGCCCTGCTGCTGAGTGGGAGGGAGGCAGGCTCACGCCAGGCTGTGGGAAGGCAGCGAGGCAGAAGGTGCACCAGGTAAGGGAGTCCAGTTGGCCTGTGTTAGAACTGCCCTGGGAGAATCCCCCTGCAGAATAATCCTCCGGGCTCAGGAGTCTTTCTCCATCCTCTGTGGTAGCCATGTCCCTTTTCTGGAAAGTTCTCTTTCCTGCTTACTTTTCTCTTTCCACCTTCTCATCCACCCTCCCTCCTTATTCTCCTCCTTCCCCACCATATGTGACTCCTCTCCCGGTCCCTCCTCTCCGCCCCTTTCTTTTCTCCCTCTCCCACTCATCCGTTTGGCAATAGATCTCCTGCTCCCTCTCTCCTGACCTTTCTTTCTCTATCTCCCTGTCTCTGAAATATCTACAGTGTGGATTTTCCTGTCCCCAGCCTTGGCTGCAACCACAACTCTTAAGGCAATCCACCAAACCCCCTGCCCCACAGGGAAGACCTAAGAGGGCAGACACGGGAGAGGGGCAGTCCTCCCCCTGTGTCTTTCCTCACTCTCAGAGGATGCTTGCTCGGCCTGTGAAGGAAGCAGAGGTAGGGGAACAGTGAAAGAGGGGAGCCACGTAGGCACAGAGATCTTTCCCTACTTGAGGAACTGTGAGCCTTCCCAATACCTGCCACGTATTCAAGACCAAAATGCATTCCAAAAGCAGGCAGGGACTGGCTGCCAGCTGTAGACATGAAGACAGGAGAGAAAAAAGTCACCCTGCTCTGATCGTCTCAAACCCTTCTGAACTGCCTGCTCCCCATGCCTGCTTATTTCCTAAAATCGCTTCAATAAAGTGTCACCGAGCTCTCTAGGTCTTGGTGGAGTCTGTGTCCTATCTCACATTCTGGGCAACATTGGACCTGGTGTTATCCTGGAGCACTTGCCTTCCACCCACAACAAATCCAGGGAAGCATCCTACTCTCTGTTCCCAAGCTCTGGTCCTGGGCTCCAGGGAACCCAACGCATCATGGCAACATAGTCTGGTCTACCTAGGGGTGGAGGGGGAAGGCTCTCCAGTCTGGCTTCTTGGTGTCTTCAGCACTGTCTCCTGGGCCCACCTCTGGGACTCTTACCCGAGGGTGGAATGGGAATCCCCTTTTTCTGACATCATGCAACAAGACCCACCCCACCCCACCTCTGCCTCCCACCATTGCCCACAGCCCCTTGTTATACCCCTGACATCCCCAAGCCCTGCTTGCCCTCCCCATCACTCTAGGACCCAAAGTTAAGACTATGAAAAAAGGAACTGTGTGAAATGTCACAGTTAAACCAAAACTGTGGGGTCCCAATCTCCTAATTTACAGGTGGAACCAAGAAGTCATAGGCATATTGGCAGGAGCCTGCATTCTTTTTTTAAATGTCTATTTATCGTGAGAGAGAGAGCACATGTGGGGAAGAGACACAGAGAGAAGGAGAGAGAAAATCCCAAGCAGACTCCATGCTGTCAACACAGAGCCCCCATGAGGGGCTTGAACTCACAAACTGAGATCATGACCTGAACCGAAATCAAGAGTGGGACACTTAATTGACTGAGCCACCCAGGTGCCCCAGGAGACCCCCATTCTTAACCAGGCTTCTCTCCACCAGAGCAGCAGAGCATGGTGATGTCAGAAAGAATAGGATCGAATCCCAGCCTACCACAGATAAGCTGTGTGGTTTGGGGTACTTTAATTAAGTCCTTTAATCACTCGGCTCCTTATTTTCCTCATCAGTAAGGCAGAAACTGCTTCACGACGTCATCATACAATTAAATGAGATAATGGATGTAAGGCTTATGGTGGTCCCAGCAGACAGTAAGCACCCCAATAAGTTGCTATTATTATTGTTGGCTTGATTTTGACCTGGAGAACAGCCAGTGAGGGAGGGAAAGACAGCTGGCCCCAGCGGAGGTCTCACTGATGGAACTGACAGAAAGGGAGGAAGGAAGAGAATCGGGGGGCATTTCAAACATCTCCAAAGAGCTGTGACCTGGGTGCTGGGGAGAAAGCCTGTATCCCGCATCCACTTGAACAATTCCTGAGGGCAACAAATGTCCCCAGAAATGTCCTCAGGCCAGAGCAGACTCTGATCTACCTCAGGGAGGCCAGGGACGGTGTGAGGAGAAAAGGCAAAAGAGTAGTGACACAATAGTATTGATCTGATGGTTGACCACAATGCGTCCTTGAGGGCCCAGAGATTCTTGGGGAGAGCATCCCTTCCTCTCCCCTCCTCAAGCACAAAGCATCTCCTCTGGAGTCCCCTGTAGGCCTTTTTTTTTTTTTTAACTAAATGGGCCCAAAGACAAGAGTCAATGTCAGGAGCCCTCGTGGCACTGAGTCGGAACCAGTACCCGCCTGGCCTGAGCCTGTTTGTGGAAGCTTCCCCCACCCCAAATCCTCCCTCCCAGAAAGCCTCTAGGATCACCTAGGAGCCCATGATGAGCCTTGCACATCAGCAGAGAAGCAGAAAAGCAGCCTTGGGGAAATAGAGCATCCCCAAGCATAGTTAATTTGGCCTCTAGTCCTGGGGCAACCGGAGGGTATAATTCATCCCCCACATATACCATGAAGTGACGTAAAGTCCCAACTCTCCCTTTCCTTGAGGCTGAGACACCCAATATGCCCACCGTCTGTCTGGCTGGCCCCTTTCATCACCCCCATAAACGAGGAAAGGGGACACCAGCACTGCCCACTGGCTCCCTCCCTTTGCTCTCTGCTACCCTAATTATCCACCTTGGTACTTAGCTGCTGCCAACAGCCCAAGCTTATAAACCTGTTAATGGTGGTTTGGGCTTTGACCCTGCCCAGCCCTCCATCTCCCACCAAATAAAAGGGCAGAAGCTGGGCTGACTTGGTAACTCGCACCACCCGCTCTCCGGGCCAGCCACCTCTCTGCCTCTGTCCTGCCATGTCGTGCCGCTCCTTCCAGCAGGGTTCCAGGTGTGGCAGCCGGAGCTTCAGCTCGTGCTCAGCTGTCCTTCCCCGGATGGTCACCCACTACGCAGTGAGCCAGGGGCCGTGCCGGCCCGGGGGTGGGGGGGGCCTCCGTGTCCTGGGCTGCCTGGGCTCCCGGAGTCTGTGCAACGTGGGCTTCGGGAGGCCCCGGGTTGCCTCCAGGTGTGGCCTGCCTGGCTTCGGCTACCGCACAGGGGCCGCCTGTGTGCCCTCAGCCTGCATCGCCCCCGTCACCATCAACGAGAGCCTGCTGGTCCCGCTCGAGCTGGAGATCGACCCGGCCGTGCAGAGGGTGAAGAGGGATGAGAAGGAGCAGATCAAGTGCCTGAATAGCCGCTTTGCATCCTTCATCAACAAGGTAATAGGCAGGCCCCACACTCTGGGGCTGTGGGATGCAGAGAGCACCTTGTGTCAGGTCCAGGCAGGCAGGGACAGACCGGTGATGGAGAAGCCACAGTTGATTGGCTCTCCTGAACTGTATGACCGCTAATCGTTGAAAGCTGCTTACATCAGGCTCAGCACTAGACATCTCTGCCTGCTCGCTCGTTCTTTTTTCACGATGTCATTTCTGTCTCTGAATATTATCTGGTAACATCACCAAGGCTGCCTGAGGTCAGACTACAAGAGGAACTTCCAAACAATGACAGATACTGAAAAGAAAAACCAAGGAGGTAGATGAGGCTTTAACAATAGAGCCACCTTCTGGGGCACGTGGGTGGCCCAGTAGGTTAACCATCTGACTTCGCCTTAGGGCATGATCTCCCAGTTCATGGGTTCAAGCCCCATCCTGGGCTCTGTGCTGACAGCTCCGAGCCTGGAGCCTGCTTTGGATTCTGTATCTCACTCTCTTTCTGTCCCTCCCCTGCTCACACTCTGTGTGTGTGTCTCTCTCTCACACTCTCTCTTAAAAATAAATAAACATAAAATTTACGAAAAATACAAGAGAGCTGTCCTCTGAGTGCCTGAGCTGGCGCGAGACCCTTGGGCCTGGATTTACCACCAGCAAAGGCCCAGGGTGAGGAGAAGACGGAGAAGTCAGAGCTGGGAACACAGGGAGCTAGCTGTCACCAAAGCCTTGTCTCTTTCGTCCTCAAAGCCACAGCTCTAGAAGACTACAGGGAATAATGGTGTGCTGCCTTTGAAAGGCACTGAACTGACCAAGTGGAAGTTCATGCAGCTGCCTCCGTACCTGTCCACATACCCCAGGGAGGCTCTCGGGATGACGATACATGCCAGGGGCTGAGCCAGCGTTTCTGCTGACCCCAACGTGTAGGGCAAAGAATCCTGGGTCAGCAGTCGGGAGGCCAGGGCCCTGGTGTCGGCCCTACTCCCGCCTGACCCCCTGAGGCCCCGTGCAAACCTCTCACTTCCCAGCCTCAGGGCCCTTGCTGCCCAGCAGGGAAGGGGGCCGTGATGGTGGAGAATCAAAGGTGGTAATACACATAAAAGTGCTCCAAAAAGAAACTTATTTCAGTAAATGGGAACTGTTACACTTACAATTTTATCTTTAAACCTCCTTAGGTTCTGGGCTCTGAGCTTCAGCAACATCACTCTACCTTCTGTAGGTCCGGTGACCAGAAGTAGGGCAACATTTCTTCCTCTGCAGGTTTCTTTTGAGGATTGGATGCCGTCTTCCCTCTGCCAATGGCTAATGGGGTGGCAGTGATCAGCTCACCCAGCTCCTACTAATCTTGGTTTCCAAGCCACCAAAAGGGAGAAGCTGAGCCAGCAGATCTCCCCATTGCTGTGACAGGGACACTTTTTGGATGCAGCCACGCAGGGTGCAGCAGAGTCGGGGAAAAGAGCTTAGAGCCCTAGAACGAAGCCTTTAATCTGACCTCCCTGAGTGCCCCTGGGCTGTGACCAAAGAAAGCCTGAACTCCGAAGCATAATGTCACCAGCTGACATTAGTAGGAAGATTTCTGAAGTGCTTCCCATATACAATACCAAGCAGGAAGCTTAGGACCAGGATGTCTCAGCCAAGGTTACCAGGCTAGTGGGAGATAGGCAGGCAGGGCTGGAAGGGGGACCTGTCCCAGGCCTCTTGGGACAGTAGCCCTCCCATGACAATATGCAACCCCTGGGTGGAAGGTGGGGGGGGGGGGTGTCCCATAAGCTCCCCGAGGCAGGGGAGAGATGGAGATATGCTGTGGTGCCAGTCTACGCGGAGAGCCTCATCTGAAAATGTTAGCACACTGGCAGCAGTGTGTTGGGAGTAAGAGCACACGCTGATCCCACTGCCCATCCACCCCACCACCACCGCTGACTCTCTCCCAGCCGTGGTCCCCAGGCTCCCTGCTCTCCAGTGATAGCCTGTTCTTGGCTACAGGTGCGATTCCTGGAGCAGAAGAACAAGCTGCTGGAGACCAAGTGGAACTTCATGCAGCAACAGAGGTGCTGCCAGAGCAATATAGAGCCCATCTTTGAGAACTACATCAGCACCCTGCGGAGGCAGCTGGACTTTGTGGCGGGGGACCGGGCCAGGCTAGAGTCAGAGCTCGGCAGCCTGCAGGACGCGCTGGAAAGCTACAAGAAAAAGTGAGTATGGCCCACTTTCACCCTGCCAGGGGACCTGGAGCAAGCTACATAAACCACCTGGGCCTCAGTTTCCCCATCCACAAGATGAGAAGCCTAAAGCTTAGTTGATTAGGTGGAGGAACAGTGCAGTGGATAAGACAGGCAGGGCATTTAGACACGGCAGAAGCTCTGAAATGGTGTTTGCCTTCACCACCCTTCCCACCACCTTCCCTCAGTTAGGCCCTCCTCACGTCTATGTGATACAAGCTCTTTCTCCTGCCTTCTTCCCACGTTTCAGGGCTCTGTTCTACCACTCGTCCTGCCTTATCTTCCATCAGTCCCCATTCAGATCCGGAACTACTTCTTATTCCCCGAACAGGCCCCCAAACCCTCTTCCCTCCAAACTTTTCCTCCCGCTGTCCCTTCCCCCTGATAGGCCCCTCTCGGCATCTCTTCGGACCACATCCAAGCTAACGCAGCCCACAGTTCCTCTCACTCCCCGACACTCAGCTCCCGGACTTCCTGCCCACAGCTGGAAGCCACCACCCATCGGGGCTCCACGTCCCCAGTTCTTGTGGTCAAGGTTATGTAGACCTGCTACACTCGCCCTCCCTGAGGGCAGCTCCTGGCCTGACTCACAGGAGAAGGCAGCTGAGAAGCAGATGTTAATTAAGGGTTTGCAGGCTACTAGGTCCAATGCCCGCAAGAGGCTTGAGGCCCAGATAAACTGCCTCACAGGTCCTAGGTGGGTCTATCCAGGTCTAGGGTCCCATGGGACCACATGTTGGGGGGAGGGGGGTTGAGAGAGACACATTTCCATAGACAAGAGGCGGTGAAAATACGCTCAGAGCAATGGTTCCTAAGGGATGTGGATCAGTGGAACGGAGCCACATGGGGGACACTTGTGCTACAAGTGTCAGTCATATGCTTACTTGGTGCCAGATGCTGTGCTGATCTGGCTCCTTCCCTCATGATACCCCAGTCCGGCACAGATCCCCATGCACCCCCACCCACAGCAACAATAGGGTACAAGGCAGAAAGAGAGAGGAATACCCAGAGAGTGAGAGAGCAGGCAGGGCCCAGGGAAGCTTCCCAGAGAAGGTGCCATTTGCTTGGGGCCTTGATGAAGTTTCATTCCAGTTGGGTCTTCCAAAATGGGAGTCCAAAGTAGACCCTAGGGAAGGGGAAGGGACAGGAGCAGGTGATAGGAGGACCAGAGTGTGCCAAGTGACACAGGACAACTCAAGCAGACTGTGACAGGTGGGACATGGCAAGGCCAGCCCTCTCAGCAGGAGCAGTGCCTTTCTCGGTGGGTAAGACACAAGATGGTCAGGAGACATGGTTTGCATCACAGGATGAAGACTTTGGATTGGGAAGGTGGGGAAGCATAGGAGGAGTTAAATGGTGTTAACTCACAGCAGCTCTATGAGGCCGCACAAGTGTTCCTCTCTTGCTGTACGTGATGAATGAGAGGCACCAAGAGGCCAAGTCCCTTACCCCAAATCACATGACTAGCACCTGACTGAGCTGGGGCTCACACCCAGGCAGCAGACTCCAGCTTCCGGTGGCCGTGCTAAGGCCAAGCTCTGCCACCAAAAGGAAGGATGGGCGTCAGGAAGCAACGTGAAGCTTTTAATGGATCAGTGTCGCTCATCAGACTGAGTCATTCCAGCCAGACTGAACCTAACCCTGATTCCACTGCCCAGGGGGGCACTGAGTGGGCGAGGAGCTCCCTGGGAGCCTAGAGGAAAAGGTCAGGCTGTCTCTCCAGCTCTGGTAAGTGGGTCATTGCTACCTCTGCAAATGAGCTGCAGGTAGAGGCCAGGCTCCGAACTCTCCTGGAGGGGAGGGGCCCCGGGTCGGCTGCAATTTCAGTGACTGTAGCCAACCCTCAGAACAACTGAGAGAGGACAGCAGAACCAGCAGCAGACAGCCCAGTCTGCACCACCTTCCCAGAGGAAACAACTCTGGGACAAAGTGGGCTTCCTTAGCAGCAAGATAGAATGCAGGTAGCCTTAAGAAGGACTTCCCAGAAGATGACTGATCATAGGAACAGGCTACTGGGGAGCAGGGAAGGAAGTAAACATGCAAAGTGGCTAAAAAGAGGCTATGATAACAACCATCTGTTCTGAGTGGCTGGAAGAGCCAGAGGTGTCCAGTGACAGGGACTGGACCTGGCGGTTCCTTAGGGGATTAAGCCAGTGAGAGGCAGATCTGTCCCAAAGTCCCCCTCCCTCAGGCTGGATGCCCAGGCGGCTTCCGAACGGCCCCAAGACAGACTAAAACATTTCTTCCTGCTCACCCGCCAGGTACGAAGAGGAACTCTCCTTGCGGCCTTGTGCTGAGAACGAGTTTGTCGCCTTGAAGAAGGTGAGGGAGGGCGGCACAGGGAGAGAGAAGGCCCCCGGAGCTGGCCCAGCCGGCCTTGCCACACTCGGCCCCTGACCGTGTCCAAACATGCCTGCAGCCCACCCACCCACCCCCAACAGGGTCTCTCATCCCTCAGCCCCCGGGGGCCATCCCCAGTGACCCTGGGAAACAGGAAGGCCAGCCCCCACCCACTTCTTGCAGAAAGGCAGAGATTGACCTGGCCTCCACCTCCCAACTCATGGGGGCCCAACCTGGCTAAGGGTTGTGTCTACACCTGCCCAAGAAGCTGGAGATATGACGAATGCCAAATCAAAAGCAAAACAAGAACTCTGCCTCTAACCACAAAAGATAAAAACAATAGTGATGGTTTTTCAGACAGATGCCTAGGTACTTTATGGCCCATGCCCTGCACAGTGGGCTTTGAGAAGCTGCATTCAGGGCTCCTTCAAAATGCACTCCCTCAAATCCTTCACCCTCAGGGTGCCGGGCCCAGGCATGGGGTCCTGGGACTGGGACCCCTCCCCCTATCCTTGGCTCTGTCCCCTTTTCACTTCCACGTGGGCCTACACATGGATCCCACACTGCCACCAGCTTGCCTGGGAGGTGGCCCAGTTGGTGGACGGGGTGGCCTTCGCATGTTCCCCCGGCCCCAGGTTATGGCTGTCACTGCTCTGGCTGCAGGACGTGGACACAGCCTTCCTGATAAAGGCTGATCTGGAGACCAACGTGGAGGCTCTGCTCCAGGAGATCGACTTCCTGAAAGGCCTGTATGAGGAGGTACCCACAGCCCCGCTGCCCGCAGGTGCTCAGTCGGGGCCAGTTCCGTGGGCAGGACAGAGTAGGGGAGCTCCAGCAGGGACGGCCCCGGGCTAGCTGACTCCAAAGTAAGATGGGGAGGAATCAAGCAGACAGCTTATGAGACCCCCAGAAGACACAGGGCCGAGACCTTGGCTCTTAGGTCTACGTAACTAGAAGGGGAACAAGGAACACGTCGGTGATAGAAGGCTCGGGACAGCCTTTCAAAGGGCTGTGCAAATCTGCTATGGGAGGATCGGAGTTGCTTCCACCTCTCCCCTGCCCCCACCTTTATCCTCAAAACGCTCACACATTCCCATCTGGGGCCCCTACCCCCAGGAGATCTACCTGCTGCAGTCTCAGATCTCAGAGACCTCCGTCACCGTGAAGATGGACAACAGCCGGGATCTGGATGTGAATGGCATCGTGGCTGAGATCAAGGCCCAGTATGACGACATCGCCAGCCGCAGCAAAGCTGAAGCCGAGGCCTGGTACCAGAGCCGGGTGAGGCCCAGGCAGGGCGAGGCCGGGGGTGGGGCTGGGGGACCCCAGACCCCCTCTCCCCCAGGAAGTGAGTGAGGAGATAATGAAGGCAGAGGGAATCCCATAAACCCAGTTCCTGTTGTTCCTGCCAGGCCCCAGGCCAGGGCCCTGCAGAGCGTGTGGGAGGGGACCTCACAGACAGCCCAGGCCTGTCATCAGGGTGTCAGCGCACCCCAGCTTTACCCACCCACGGACCTACTGCAATGTTCCTCTAAGCAGCATTCAAGAAACGCTAATTGGCAATGACTGCAAAGAGGGGCTGTGGGCACTAATGGCAGGGCAGGAGCCGTCATTAAGGCGGCCCCAGACTTAGGGAATTAGGGGCTGGCTGGGAGGGAAGGGGATGCCCCCAAGGGCAACTTGACTCCACAAATATTTTCATGTCTTTCTCACCTGCCCTGTCTGAGAAAGGCACCACGCACTCATTCACTCATTTATTCATGTAGTAACTTTATTGCCATGCACTGCTCTAGATGCTGGATTTCAGCAGAGAACAGAATAGACAGCAATCCCTGCCTTCATGTCACATTCATCCCAGAGGCAGGGGCGGGGTGGCGGGTGCAGACAAGAAATGAGGTGAGTAAGTACAGTGGATGTACGTTAGATGGTGATGTGTGCCATGGCGTTACTGAGGCACGTGGCACCAGGATGATGCTAAGAGTCACACCATCCCTGTCCTCAAAGAGGTTACAGAAATAGACCATCCACAGGTGACACGGAGGCTCTATGTTGCCATCAGGAACACAAGCTCCTTCTAGCTTTTTATGCTGCCACCCTTAACATGGCTTTAATCCTCACTGTTGCCTCATGTCCCAAGAAGGCTGCCGTAGTGCTAACTTCACATGTTCATTCCAAGGAGGAAAAAGCACACGGCAAAAGAAGCATGCTGAATGAGTCATCTCTCACTTTAAACAGCTTTCCTGAAAGTATTACCCATAGAATTGATTATGAAAGGGCCAAGAAATACTCTCTTAACTGGGCTCACTGCCACCCCAAACAAAAGGAGAGTTCTGCTTGAAGAAGAGGAGAGTGGATATTTTTTAGACAGCTGCGGGCTTTGTCACAACAGCCAAACAACAAAAGAGCCAAAAGAGAGTGATATGTGCTTATCACTTGTTTTGCCTTCTCTATGCAAAATGCTCCCATCCATTATGTGCAGAAAATCTAAAGTTGGCTGCTTTTTTAATCTATAGGTGTAGTCGATAAGACATTATTCAGAAATTGAATTCAGAGTTGCATAGGTTTAAAAAAAAAATGTTAAGCCAAAGTAGGAAGTAATATTGCATTTCGTCTTCAATTGTTTTGAAGGAGAATAGACAAAAGTACTCACCTTGGTGGTCTGTCCTCACTCCCAGATGTGTTAGGCATCCCAGGCTGAGCACAGAAACCCCTTCTCAGGTCCAGAGGGAAATCTAATAGGGAAGGAGCCCTCAGCAGACCCCCGGGGTGGGGGGAAGATGAGCCACAGAACAGCTAAAGAGAGAAAAGGAGAGCTTGGAGAAGCATTTAATAAGGCTGAAGGTTCAGGGCTGGGGAAGGAAATAAGGAGAAGCCCAGAAAAGGGCCAGAAATGGAAAAAGGAATGGGGGAGAGAGCAAGCATAAGAATCCAGAGAGCCCTGAGCTAGGAAACCACTGGAGAGACTCAGGACAGTGAGAAGGGGGGCTGTGAGGCGCTACAGGGTGGGTGTTGTGGCGTTCTGACCTCCCCGGTCCCGGCAGTATGAGGAGCTGCGGCTGACAGCGGGGACCCACTGTGACAATCTCCGCAACCGTAAGAACGAGATCCTGGAAATGAACAAGCTGATCCAGCGGCTTCAGCAAGAAACTGAGACCGTGAAAGCCCAGGTGAGGCCAGAAAGATCTTGTTTCCAGACCCCCGTTAGAGGCTGCCCTGCTGGCTGGTCGGGGGGGCGGGGTGGGGGGGGGGGTGGGTCCACTCTCCCTGGGAGCATCTCAAAGAGGCCATGAACTTGTGCCACCCTCGCTTAAGAGGGAACAAGCTCTTTCCATGAAAGCTGACCGACAGCAGGAACAGCCTCGGGAAACAGCGAGTTCCCAGCATAGGCTAGGCAGCCTTTGGTCACAGATGAAATAGCAAGGGTGCTTCACTAGATGGGGGCTTAGAAAAGATGCTCGCCATGGCCCCTCCCTACCCAAAGTCTCCAGTCCTAGGATCCTACAATTCATGACTCCCAGGAGTCCATACACGTGGCCCCACTCCATTCTCCTAGGCTGGTGAAGACCAGCCAGACACTCCAAATCTATTAGCCTCTAAGAATTCGCTCGGATCTCCTTGAGGTGTTATAGATGGAACTGGCCCCAGTTCTCTGGAGTTCAGCTGTCACAATCCTAAGACGAAACGCACAGCAGCTGTGAATCTGGCACATCACCATGACTGAGAAGGAAACCTCCCTCCTCCTCCTGTGTGTCCCTTTTACTGTCACATTACTCCCACATGCATGAAGTTGCTCTCACAGCCAATTCAGCCACCCCAGCTAGTGCCCAACAGTTCCATTCAACTCTGACACTACCTACCTGGAGAGAGGGTCAGATCCCACAGGGTTAGGGCTCAGTCCCACACAACTGCCCTTGTTTCAGATGCTGATTGTGGGTCCAGGTTGTCCCCTGTGCTTCTGATCCATCAGCTGTAACTCGGAGGTTCCCATGACCCCCTCTTCAGGTTCCATTCATTTGCTAGAGTGGCTCACAGAACTCAAGAAAACAGCTTGCTTATGTTTAGCAGTTGGTATAAAAGGATATGACAAAGAATACAGATGAACATCCAGAGGGAAGAGACGCACAGGGCAAGGGAGGGAGGTGGGAAGGATCCAGAGCTTCTGTGCTCCTCTCTGGGCACGTGATGCTCCCTATACCTCCTCACGTACACCAACCTGGAAGCTGCGTGAACCCCATACTTCGGGGACTTTTATGGAAGCCTCCTCTCGTAAGCATGATCCATTATTAACTGCATTTCCAACCCCTCTCTCTTCTCCAGTGAAGGCAGGGGGGAGTGGGGCTGGAAATTCTAAGCTTCTAATCATGGCTTGGTCTTTCTGGTGACCAACCCCCTGTCCAGGAGCCATCCAGGACCCACCCAGAGTCACCTCATTAGAACAAAAGACATTGCTCTCATCCAGGAATTCCAAGGGACTCGGGAATTCTGTGTCAGAACCAAGGGTCAAAGACCAAGTATTAGAACAAAGGATGTTCCTAATGCTCTTATCACATGGGAAATTGCGAGGATTTAGGAGTTTTGCACCAGGAACTGGGGCAGAGACCAATATACATATGTTTTATTATCTCACAATGGCCATGTTCTCCCTGTCCTTCCAAAAGTCAGCCTCAGGCTCCAGGGGCCCCCAGTAACGCCTTTCTGTGCCCGCTCCCCCAGCGCTGCAAGCTGGAGGCCGCGGTGACCCAGGCAGAGCAGCAGGGCGAGGCGGCCCTCAGTGACGCCAAGTGCAAGCTGGCAGGGCTGGAAGAGGCCTTGCAGAAGGCCAAGCAGGACATGGCCTGCCTGCTCAAGGAGTACCAGGAGGTGATGAACTCCAAGCTGGGCCTGGACATCGAGATCGCCACCTACAGGCGGCTGCTGGAGGGCGAGGAGCACAGGTTAGTCAAGGCGAAGCACCGAGGACTACGTGTTCCCCCGCCCTCTGGTCGCTGGGGCTACGATTGCGCGTCGTGCTAGTCAGGGAACATCCGAGACAGTGCATAATCCACAGGCCCTTCTCCTTAACATAGTCCACAGTGGGGGCAGGAGAGGGGTGCCCCACATTCATTGACTTTGTTCTCTGTGATGCAGTGACCTTGTGCCTTCTTCTTTCCACTCCAGGCTGTGTGAAGGCATTGGGCCGGTGAATATCTGTGAGTAGACCAGCACTCCTGTGGAGCTCTGGGGTTGTGGGGGCTGATCAACCCAACAAGTACAGACCACTGTCCTGCCCAGACTTCAGAGTGCCTCCCCCACCCCCAAGGAAGGGCTCTGTCTGCCAGGAGCTCCTGGGCGGACAGAAGCTCTACTTCAGGACTGTCCAAGTCTTCGGGAGTCAGAAGTAGGAGCTGATATGCAGCAGGGCCTCGGTGCTTTGGGACCCAGACGCTGCCAGGAACCATCATGACAAGGAGACGCCTCTATGGAGGAAATAGTTCTGAAGCAGGCTCAGACAAGTAGAAACTGACAGCATGAAGTGGAGGCCAAGGCTTTGGGAAACAAGGAGAGGCAGAAGGGGGGCAGAGGGGAAGAGGCAGAAGGCTAAGCACTTTTTATGGCTAGAGTGGGAAGTCGGTGGCTGGCACGGGGGTGTCCTTATTGGTGAGTGGCAGCAGGTGGGGGGCATGGCCTGGTCTAGGGCAACGCCCTTCCAGCCACCCAGTGCAGGACCCTGAGCATCCTTCTCTGTTCCCACAGCCGTGAGCAGCTCCAAAGGCGCGGTCCTCTACGAGCCGTGTGTGGTCAACACACCCGTGCTGAGGACCGAATACTGCCCGGGGGGCACCAGTGTCCTCAAGAGCAGCGGGGGCTGCAGCGTCGTGGGCACCGGTGAACTCTACATCCCCTGCGAGCCCCAGGGGCTACTGGGCTGTGTGAGCGGGAGGAGTTCTGGCATGAAGCTGGGGGCTGGGTGCGGCTCCTCCCGCCACAAGTGTTAGCATTGCCCCAGAAGCTGCAAGCCCAGTGACAGGGCGCTAGCCCCCAGCCTGGATGTTGTCCACCGATCAGCTGAAGACAAGGATATTCCTAAACCCCTTCCTGTATTGAACACACGTTTCCCTCCTGTTTTCACACTGGAAGCCGCCCCTTGGGTATCTTTAAGGGTCACCTTTCACTTGGCTATGTGCAGAACCTGAGCTAGGCCTTGGGGGTGGACACATAAAAGTTCTGCGTTGTGGACTATCCCCTGGAAGATTCCCTACAAAGCCAGTCTCCCACCCCCTATCCCTGGAACTTCCCCACCTCCCTTACCTCTGGCTCTCACGCACTTAAGAAAAGAGAACTTCTTTTAACCCCCAGCTAACACATGCACTGTCGCAATTATCAAAAAGAGGCACCCCCAAATCTCCCATTCTGAATTCCAAAGCCAAGTGCCAGCATTTCAGGATCACTCCAGACCTGTCAACGGTCCTCTCTGGTACACAGAATCAAGAGGGGGTTCTTTAGGGCAGTAGATTTACCTGCCCGTGTGTGCTAAACTCACACTATGAAAATACATTTTTTTCCTGAACCACATCGGCAGCTGATGGGCAGGGAAATGTCTAGAACAAGGGCAAGGGAACAAGGAATACTTACTAGACGGAGAGAGTCAAGACCTCTTGACTTGACAAGAGTCAAGGACAAGCCCTTCCCCCACCTTCTGTATATAGCCCTCCCCCCCACCACCCCATCTACCTCCAGTCCTGCTCCTTCTCCCCTTAGGTCCTCTTGCTTTGGGTCTGTTATAAATGTGTTTTCCTGGCTACGGTGATGTGGGGCTGCCCAGAAACTTGGAGGCTTTGGCTCAGGGGCTGTCACAAGGGGTTGTGCTGACCCCCTCTCCCCAGAGGCCCCTAGTGCTGCATCAGGCAGTAGTATCACCCATCTAGGGAGACACCACCTCTGCCATGAGCCTCTGGGTTTGTCTGTTCCCAATAAATGGACTGTTCACAGGCGGCAGGAATCAGGATTATTCCCTTTGCCCTGTGGGGTACGAGAAGGCTGAAGGGGAACCAATGAGCAGCCTTTGGGGTCTGGGTGCTGGGAGGCTTGGGAGTGGGAACCAAGGCTATTATACAAACGGAAAAGCTACCTATGAATAATTTGCGAGTAGCCTGTGGAATAAAGGTGGATCCACACAAATCACATTTAAAACCGGCATATCCCACCCCTATAGACTGTGAGTCACTTGCCTTGTTGAAAACCATGGCCTTGTGCACATAGGCTTCCTCACCACATGGTCGCCTGCACACCTCCTAGAGAAAGCCTGTGGGCCCCTATCATAGCTACACTCAGTGGCCTCCAAGCCTTGGGCTCTGTGCCCCGCCCCATCCTGGACCAGTCTCTGTGCAGATCAAGTGATGGCCTGGGGACAGCAGTGCGGATGGGCAGCAGCCCACCCAGTGGGGAGGACCGCCTAGTCTCCTCTCCCTCCTAGGGAGCCCTAAGACCCGGAGCTGAGGCTTGGTGTTAGCATTTCCACCCTCTGTGGGGCCCCCAAACCCTTCCTGCTGACTCACTCATGCCCTGGAACAATCCCCCCACCACAATCCCCTCTCCTGAGTGTTAGGGTGCAGCTGCCCTTTCCCCACAGCCCCATGCAGAGCATCTATTCTGTGCCAACCCCTGCATTAGAAGCTGGTGATACAGAGGTGACTAAGACACTCTCTTAACCCTGGAGGGACTCTTGACCTCATTGAGGAGTCATAGATAATGAGAGGCAACGAGCATGGAAACAAGAAAAGACAACTAATGATCATGCCCAGAAAGGGGGTCAAGAGAGACGTTCACAGAGAAGATTGTAAGGATAGAGCCTGGGTGAAAGCGTAGGGCAGCAGATTCAAGAGAACACGTTCATTCACTTTTTCATTCCTTCAATACACACTTAGGAATCACCTGCTATGGGTCAGGCCACCCAGGGGTGCTGGTGACACGGTGATGAGCAAGACAGCTCCAGTCAGGGTTGACTTACTCAGCAGACAGGGTAGATACAGTTCCTAGAGCCCACAGCAGGGCCTGTAAAATGGTGCAGGCACTTTGGGAAACAGTCTGGTGGTTTCTCCAAATGGCAAATACAGACCTGCCATTCGACCCAGCAATTCCTCTCCGAGGTATATACCAAGGAGCGATGAAAACACGCGTGCACACAAAAACTTATATGTGAACACTCATAGAAGCGTTATTCACAACAACCAGAAGGTGGAAACAACCCAAATGTCCACCAATGGACAAACAGATCATCAAAATGTAGCGTATCCACACAATGGAGTATTATTTGGTCATGAAAAGGCATGAAGTACTGATCCGTGCTACCACACGGATGATCCTTGAAAACATCATAGTAAGGAAAAGAAGCCAGACACAAAGACCACGTGTTCTATTACTCCATTCCTATGAAAGCCCAGAATAGGGAAATCTGTAAAGACAGAAAGCCAACTAGTGGTTGCTTAGGGCTGGAGGGAGGAGAAGATGGGGGGCAGGGGGTGATAGCTAAATGCTTCCTTTTGAGGTGGTGAAAATGTTCCAAATTTGGCAATGGTGACAGTTTCGTGAGTCTGAGCATATACCACCACACTGTGTATTTTTAAGTGAGTGGATTCCATGATATGTGAATTATATCTCCATCGAGCTCTTTGGTTTTTTTAATGAGACCCTGGCCCCAGTCCGTGCCTCCCAGGGCATACAGCCTAGCAGGGCATAGAGACCTGGAACGGGAGATTACACATGTGAGAACTGCTGTGGAGGGGGTCATAACTGAGGGTCCCACCCAGCCCCAGGTTTTGGGATGGTCCCAAGGAGGAAGGCAGGCAAACTGGACCCTGAAGGGAAGTAAGACTCAGGGGAAGAAAGCCCGGTGGCAGTTCCAGGCCAAGGGCCCGGCAACTGTGAGCCAGAGCACACCGTGCGTGAGCCGGTGAGAGTCAGGAGAGTGGGACATCCGCACAGGGGGCAGGCAGGCGGGCACGCAAGAGCAAGGCCTCCCAGCATCCGTTCCCACTTGCAGCCCCGTCGCTCTGGGCCTGGCCCTAGAGCCCTGCTAAGAAGCAACTTGCTGATGAATATACAAAGCTCTGAAAACTACAGGGGTGCTTTGGCCTGGAGTCAGCAAAAACAGAGATTCCAATAGACCACCCACCTCCAGCTCACAGATGGCTCCCTGAGGCCCAGGAAACACCCCACCGGAATAAAGGAGGGGACGGGTTCGCCACCCTCACTGTGAGGTGGGCTCCACATGCCTACGGTCCCTTTGGGACTTCCCTTTCAGAGGGCAGAGGCCCAGGGAGAGAGGAGGCTATCTGAACAGTCCACGAGGCAAAACTGGCCCCAGTGGTGGGAGACCCAAGCTCTGTCCTGGAAGGGAGCCCAGAGGCATGGGCCATCCCCCTCCAGACTGCCCACCATGCAGTCCCCCTCAGTGTTGTGCAGCACCACCCCCATTCTTCCTCCCTCCTCCCACTAGGAGCTGACTCAAGGCAGATGGGACAAAAGTGCCTCCTGGTGGTGGCCCGATGGTTCACATTCCATTCACCTAGGCACCTGCACCCAGGGCCAGCCCTGTGCAGAGAGGGTGCTGGGATACAGACAGAGAGGATCTGCGAGACCATCGTCTGCCTGATGTCTGAGTTTCACTGCATCCCTCTGGGCCTCGGGAATCCAAATCCTGGCCTCTTCCAGAGCACCCCTCTGAAGACAGGACGGGAACAGCCCAAAGGGGCCTGGGGACAGTGGAAATACCCAGAATGAAGCTCCTTGTTTCCGTGTCTGTCTCCCCAGAATGTCTCCCATTTCTTTGTCCCTCTCCTCACCAGGACCTCTCTTCTCCCCACGAGACCATTCCCAGCCCCACCTCCTCCTCCCTCAGGTCCCCTCTGCCCTGCCCCAACGGCCCTTGTCTGGCCAGGATCCCTTCCTCACCCCAGTCCTCTCAGTGGCCCCAGTGCACCCGCCACTGCTGCTCTCCACCAGGGCTTGGACTGGGGGAAAATGGCCTCCGAAGCAGCCCTGCGAACAGACCAGGGAACAGGATCGCTGTGTCTGCTGGAAGGCACCCAGCTGGGCCCCAGTCATCCCAGGAGCTAAACGCAGTGCCAGGCACACAGCAGTGCCCAGCAAGGCTGTAGAAGCGCCTTGACCGGTGCACCTTCCAGGAGCGGCATTTTCACCCTGGTCAGGTGACAGCTGCCTGGGCAACGTAAGGAACTGGGATTACACCTGAGAAAAATCCTCCTGCCTGGAAGAGTGGGGATCCCCAAACAAGAGGGGTGCTCTGTCTCTCCGGGGGAGGTGTTTAAACTCCATCCAAGTGTCATTAGTCTGAGAGGGTAGAGGGGTGGAAGGCCTAGGCAGGGGTGGGCTCAGCCTCTCCCCACCACTCCCCTCTTTCTGCTGGGGGACTCCCAAGCTTCCCTTCCCACGGGGGGGCTGCAGGTCCCAGCATGAACACCTCCCAGGGAGTGTCTTTTTCCAGCACAAACTTGTCTCGGGGCAAAACGGAAACATTTGGAAGAAGGCGGCTTTAAGCAAAGCCTCTCAGCCTCTGGGATTTCCCTGTCCTTCCCTCCCACACGCACACACAGCCACAGCATGCCCAGGGTTCCCAGACCCAGGACAGGGCCTCTCCCCACGCTTCAGGGGCTCTGCCTCCCCCCACGGCACAGAGGGCAGATCGCTGGCACCCATCCCACAGCCATCCTGGGAGGAGCCGTGGCTGGGCTCAGGCCCCAGATCTGGGGATTGCACCCGGACTGACTGACAGCAGCAGGAAGGAACTGTCAGGGCAGCAAAAGCTCCCGCCAGCCCAGAGTTTCCAGGGCACCTGCTGCCTACGTGCCACCCCCCTACCCTGAAGAACCTGCTGAGGGTTGTGTTCTGCATCATCTGGTGGAATGACACCTCAGAACTATAAACTGCTGATGGTGATAGCTCATTCCAGAACCGGAGTTATGCCTGACTGGTCCCACCTGCCCCGCCTGGTCAGGCCCGCAGGAAGCAGAAGCCAAGGACAGCCCCAGAATGGCTGGGCTGGCGGGTGATGAAAGTGAAGTGTGACTGTGGTGCAGGAAGAGGCGGTTGCTGGATAGGAGCAGGGGTGGCCGTCTAGCAGGGAGGGGAGGCTTGTGCAAAAGAGACGGGAGGAGCAGAGAGAGGGAGGGAGGGAGGAGAGCGAGGGGGAGAGATGGACTGCAGTGACCACACCAGCTGCCACAGCGTTGCCCCAGACATTTTCACATGTATCTCCACAATACTGTGAAGGAAAAGGAGGTGTCAGTACATTTTACGGATGAGAAAACTGAGGCTTAGAGAGGTTAAAGGACTTCCCCCAGGTCACCGGTATACCCCAGAGGGGGCATGTTTGCTGCCCAACACTTCGAAATGGCCAGTGAGCAGTGATAGTAACAAGCAGACTGACATTCAGTCAGTTGTATTATAGTTTTGAAGTTCTCTACAGACAAGAACCCGCAGCAGAGCCCTGTTCCCCATCTGCCCTCGGTGCACCACCGTCCAAGGTCACTCTGCTGGCAGGTGGCAAAACTGGGAATGAACCCAGGTCCATCTGACTCCAAGGACTGTGTCAAGTCCCTGTCGTTGGCCTGGCACACTCACCGGTGTTCTCAACTCCTCTTTCCCACTTTCACATCCCCAGGGGTCCTCCATTCTCCTTCCCAACCACCTAGATCCCCTTACTCACAGCCCCAGAGGCCAGACCTGGAGGACAAACTGGGTTGGGTCCCCAATAAGCACTTGAGATTCTACCCCGCCATCATCCTCAGGGCCATGCCTGTCCATTTTGGAGCCCGGAGTCTCCTCTTCATGAAATATCCCCAAAATCAAATGCTCAAATTCCTCTTCTTCCTACTTCCTGCTCCTTTCTCCCCCTTGTCCTGCTTTGAATCTTTGAGGTGTATTCATGCATTCTACAAAACTAGGCATTCTCATCATGTGCCCCACTCTACTAGGCCCTGGGGACACAGAGTGCACAAAATGCACAAGTGCCTGCATCCTGCAACTTGCATTCCAGCCAGGGAAGGCAGAAGACCAGCAAGCAGACCCATACAGGAGAGGCCCCCTGATGGCAACAATGAGAGGAGGGATCGGGAAAGCTTGGGGAGGGGACTTTAGGGGATGACCTATGAACAAAGACCTTGAAGAGCTGAGGGACTGGGCCACGAAGCTATGTGAGGAAAAGAAGTTCCCAGTGGAGAAACAGCAAGTGGGAAAGTGTCTGAGGCAGGACTTTTCCTGTCTGTTTCATGGACAACCAGAAGGTCAGGGTGGCTGGAGCCTGGTAAGCACACAGATGGATAGAGGGAAATGAGGTCAGTGAAAGGGGACCATAGACTTCTGCATGCCATTTACTCCGTGGGATGGGAAACCAGGAGGGCATAGAAATGACATGATCTAACAGGTTTTTAAAGGATCACTCTGTGCTGTTAAGAAAGACTGAGGGGGAAAGGGAGACTAGCTGGAGGGCACACCAATGGGCCCTGTGAGAAGTGATGGGCTTGGGCAACATGGTAGCAGTGGGGTGGTGAGAGGGAGTAGGAAGCCTGGAGTAGGATTAGCCAATGAATTGAATGTGGGCTATGAAAACAAAGCAGAGGAAGCAGGATGACGCTCAGATTTTTGGCCTGAGCTACTAAAGGGATAGTGAGCTTGGCAAGTAGAATGTATTTAGTGGGAATGGCATTGGGAAAACAGTGTTGGATACATTAGATTGAGACACCTATTTGATATCCAAATAAAGATGTGGATTATTAAAATGTAAGTGTGAAGGACAGAAGGGATGTTCACCATAGCGATATGTCTTGGTAGTCATCAGTGGATAGACAGTTTTAAAGACATGAGACTTGGGGTGCCTAGGTGGCTCAGTGGGTTAAGTGTCCAACTTCAGCTCAGGTCATGATCTTGCGGTCCATGAGTTTGAGCTCTGCGTTGGGCTCTGTGCTGACAGCTCAGAACCTGGAGCCTGCTTCCGTTTCTGTGTCTTCTCTCTCTCTCTCTCTCTCTCTCTCTCTCTCTCAAAAGTAAATAAACATTTAAAGTTTTTTTAAGGCATGAGACTGTATGATGTCACCAAGGGAATGCATGTAGATAAAAATGTGAACAGGTACGAAGCTTGGGCCCAAGGATGCTGCAGTGTGTAGAGGTTGGGGATACGATAAGAAACTGGCAACTGAAAAGAAGCTGTCAGTAATATGGCAAGACAATCAGGATAGCATGGTGTCTGGAAACCAAGAGAAGAAACGATTTCCAGGAAAGGGGAATGATCAACGACGGCAAATATAGCTGAGAAGGTAAGTGAGGGCTGAGGACAGACCACTGAAGTTAGCAACATGGAGATCACCAGTAATCTTCACAAAAAGAATTCTCTCATTATTACTTTCCTGCTTCTCTCTTTACTCATGCACCTGATAGCTGGGTCTATGGAATGGAGTAGTAAACTAGGAACAGAGGGAAACTTCCTCAATTTGATTTTTTAAAAATCTACAAAAAACCTACAACTAACATCATACTTCATGGTGAGAAACTTGAAGCTTTCCCACTAAAATTAAAAATAAGGCAAAGATGCCCCCTTTTACCCCTGCTTTTCAACATCATACTGGAAGTCCTAGCTAATGGACAAAAGGAAATAAATGCTGTAGAGATTGGAAAGGGAGAAAATAGTGAAGCCTCAAGCTGGATAGCTCAGGGCAAAAGCACACACCTCCCTCCAAGTAGAGCCCCAAGCATCCTAAAGGATCCCAAGCATCCAGTCAAGCACAACAACCACCAGGCACAGGGCAAGTAGAATGAACCATGTGTCACACTACAATAGAAATGGCAAACACTTGTTTTTGGATCCTGAAAGAGCTGCAATATTGATAACAATGATAATATCCAGTTGCTTATAACTTTCATTTTCTGTCCAGATGCTTATTCTTTGTCTCCCATCCAAGTACCAACCAGACCTGACCCTGCTTAGCTTCTGAGACCTGATGAGATCAGGTGTATTCAGAGTGGTATGGCCATAGGCCAGACACTTATAGCTTTGGATCTCTCCAGCCTAACCAAAGATTCATCAATAATGCAAGAAACCTGCACACAAGACTATAGATCAGCCCTAATGTGTATTTGGGGGGTTCAAAATCATGTGGTTAACTTTCCACACAGGTACATGGCCAAACCATTGGCATGCTTTGGCCTCATATTATGCCATGGAAGTATTGACTAGTGGAAGTCCTTAAGCTAAATCTTCCCCCACCATTGAGACTGTCTATCTGTGTTCCCTCAGCATCATGCACATTGCCTGGGACAGAGTAGGCAACTGATAATTTTTGAATGAACTAAAACTTAGTGAATTAATCTCTTCTGAGTATCTCAAATCAGACATGCATCTGTACTAACCCAAATGAGCTTTCCTGAAGGTTCAACTCTTACATAGGCAGCCAGACTGGAGCATGGAGAACAGATAAGGCAGTACAAAAGGTTTTTGGCCTACTTAATCCATCTATAGAGATGCAATAAACCGTATTCTTGCCATACCATTTGTTACTCGGAACTGTGCAGACCCTGTCTTTTCTGTACACCCCCATCTATTCAGGAGTTTATATCTGTATGGATGCATCCTTTTGAACCTCTTGCTGGAGTTGTTACCAACCTAACTTTCTGGTGGTTAGCCACAGTAACAGTGAAAAAGTCTATTGGATTTATGACCAAGGCAAATTAATGTCCCCATAATGGCAATTGTGGTGGACTTGTGGGAAAAAAAAAGACCATAATGTTTGTGTTTATGTGTTTTTAATGTTTATAGGTGTGATGTTGTAGCCGTGATCTTGAGGAGAATAGGTGTGTCTGAGATTAGCTCATTATTAATAAACTTACAGGCATGAAGAGTTTCTGCTAACTACCCAAGCTCATAAATGTGTCCAAATGGATTTTTTTTGTTTTTATGGGGCCAATCCTCAGATCCCCAGACACATAAAAGGGGAAAGAGGGATCCACTAGCCTCAGAGGGACTCCCAGCTCAAGCTTGCCCCACTCTGCAATCCCTGCTCTGTCCTCACCCAGGAAGTCATCATGTCTTGCCGCTCCTACAGAGTCAGCTCTGGTCGCCGCATGGGCAACTTCAGCTCTTGCTCAGCAGTGACCCCCCAGAACCTGAACCGCTTCCGGGCCAGCTCTGTCTCCTGCAGGAGTGGGCCCGGCTTCCGGGGTCTTGGCAGCTTTGGTAGTCGGAGTGTCATCACTTTTGGATCGTGCTCACCCCGGATGGCAGCAGTATGCCCTCGTCCCATCCGCTGTGGAGTTGGCTTTGGTGCTGGCAGTGGGATGGCCTTTGGCTTTGGTGATGGGAGTGGTGCTGGTCTGGGGTTTGGGGCCAGCGGTTGTGTTGGTCTGGGATTTGGAGCCCACAGTGGCCTTGGTTATGGCTTTGGCGGCCCTGGCTTTGGCTACAGAGTTGGAGGAGTTGGAGTCCCAGCAGCCCCATCTATCACAGCAGTGACTGTTAACCAGAGCCTGTTGACCCCCCTCAACCTGGAGATTGATCCCAATGCCCAGAGGGTGAAGAAGGATGAGAAGGAGCAAATCAAGACCCTCAACAACAAATTTGCCTGCTTCATTGACAAGGTACTTATAACAGCTCAGTCTCTGGGTCTGGGATGGTGAGAGCTAAAATGCATTGGGGTGTCCTCTCCCTTAAGAAGAAACAGCCCAGGCCTGGGGAATCAACCTTGACCCAGAACCTTCAGGCACCGCAGTATGATTTCTGGGTCACTCTGCTGCAAAACAAGGACAAACTTGAGGAAATGCTGCAAGGTGGAATAGACTAAGACAGAGGTTGTGTCTTCTTGAGGAGAGAGGAGCATCCAGCCAAATCTGAGGGAATCTGGACAAACTAAGTCCTACCATCTAGTCACTTAGAAATATCTCCCAAATAAGCTAGAAATTAAGACTTTGGCCAGATGTTGGCTACATGTTTAAAAGGTTTTATCCTTTGAGATCTTGGTGCCCTTTTTGAGATTGTCATAGCTTCTGAGGCTGTGTGACCACATCTGTTCAGGCTCAGGAAAGTGGAGTATGGAGTAATTTTTGCACAAAACAAATAACGTATACTCCCCATGTGGGATACCCAGGTTCAGCTGAGTTGCCTAGATTGAGAGAAATAGTAGGGAACTACCAGAGGAAGTCATGATGGTCAGACTCATGAGAGAAACAATGATGTGGAGCTGACATCCCACAAACCATGTCTCCATGGAGCAGGAATGCTCTGTGTCTGAGAATAGAAACTCACCTCTGTGAGCTTCAGGTTCCTCATCTCTGAAACAAAGTGTTGGAGCAAATGATCTCCAAGTTCTCCTCCAGCTGATGGAGCTCTTCATTTCTCAGTTGATGGAGTATCCGGGATGGTGGGTATGACTTATGGCCTGAGAATTCCTACCTCCTAATGCTTTATCCCACTTCAATATACTTTATTTTGCACCTCATTCCCTGTGAGAGATGGCCAATATCAGTTTTTAGATACAGGTAAATCCCTGCTCCCCTTTCTTGGAGGGTAGAGGCAAAATGGTACTGTGGTGCTTTGGTTCGAAAGTTTCTGTTTAGCTGAGCCTGGCTGAGCATGAGGAGGGGGTCACAGACCTACTCTTCCAGCTTTTACTGAGCTAGAGGATGAATGAAAAGCCAACAGGCAAGAGGACAATGTCAACATGGGGCTGAGAGTCATCTATGGCCACCTGAAGAGCCGGTCAACGTGTAGGCGACTCTATCAAGCTCTTCAGGTGCCATTTCTTTGACCCTGTGGATTTAGGTGCGGTTCCTGGAACAGCAGAATAAGCTCCTAGAGACCAAGTGGAATTTCCTCCAAGAGCAGAAATGTGCCAGGAGCAACCTGGAGCCCCTCTTTGAGAACTATATCACCAACCTGCGGAGGCAGCTGGACATAGTGAACAGTGACCGGGCCCGGTTCGAGGCTGAGAGAAACCACATGCAGGATGTCCTAGAGGGTTTCAAGAAGAAGTAAGTGGCATCTGGACTGCATAGACCAAGGATAGGCAGGGTTTGGTCCCCAAAGCAGCTGCCAAGGTCAGATAATAGCAGCTGGACAGATCAGAGTTGAATGCTGGTTTCAATACTCAGCCTAGAGATAGGAGTGGGGAAAATGATATGTAAGACAGCAGGGGGACGCCCTCTGTGGTTCCTGAGTAAAAACTAGTCTTGGTATTGGGCATGATTTGTCCCTAGTCTTGCCTGTGGGAATGGGTCCGTTGACTCCAGAAAAATAGTACTCAGGTGCAACAATGAGTTGGGTCCTACATCCTCTATGTTCAAGTGCAATGACTCCAAGTCTTTTCTAGCAGAGGAGCATAGCAATGGTCCACATTTTCAGACCCCAAATCTAATTTGAGAAAGTAAAAAGAATTTGGAAAAACTGAGGGTCACAGGCTCATAAAAGGTCTTAAAGATGAGACAAAGATGAGATGTGAACATGTAGGTGCCAACAAGGACCTGTGCTCCTGGATGCAGCAGAGATGTTTTAAGAGGCTCACTAGGAAGAGGAGAGTAACTGGCTCTCAGCTCAGAATGAGAATGAGAATTCACCCTCTCCATCCTTATCATCCAGGTACGAAGAGGAGGTAGGATTCCGGGCCAACGCTGAGAATGAGTTTGTGGCTCTGAAGAAGGTAAGGGAGAGCCATAGGTCCAAGCAAACTTCTCCTCCAGACAGCAGAATGTTCCAAAGACACCTTCTGCCCTGGAAACTGCCCAGGCAGCCCTGTGGAGTCTGGGACCACTCGCACAGAGTGGGACCTCTAAGGTCATAACAGGTTCCCTTTGGAGTTCTGATTTGGCCTCAGATTATTTAGGACTGGGTCTTCACGAGAGCAGAGGTCTGAAGAGATGACCTTTTAAGAGTCTTAGATTATCCAGATTCTCCTTGCCTCTAAATAAGCATCAGAAAATGTCTACAGCCCCCAGGGGAGTTTTCATGTTGTAGTAGGGAGAAGAACAGTGGTCACTAAGCTGCATTCCAAGGACTCCACCATCCATCGCAAAGCTGGCCTGGCCCAGTGGGGAATGGCCTGATTTTTCCACCCATCTCCAGACCCTGCCAAGCTTAAACGGTGTACAAGTAATGGCCATTTTATCCTTCTTTCTTTTATGTAGGATGTGGATACATCTTTCTTAAATAAGTCTGATCTAGAGGCCAACGCAGATACCCTAACTCAGGAAATTGACTTTCTCAAAGCCTTATACATGGCGGTAAGCATTCATCCCCTTCTGAGCTAAACAAGGAGATCAGTGCTTGGCCTGAACTCCCAGGAGGAGGTGGGGGGGGGGGGGGGGGTTCATCTGGACTGGCATAATTTCTAACATTTGGTATTACACATCTTCCTCCCATTCAAATCTATATCCTCTATATGTTGATGTGTCTACAAATGGATAAGGGAAGGTAAGCAGGCAGGCTTCTTGGCTGCCTGACTCAGCTCTATGATAAATTCCTTGGATCTATGATCCAACTCCTTATTGGCCAATCCAAAGACTGGGGTCTAGGAGTTTCACTTCCTCTCTACTGGTCGAAAGACTCCAGAAAACTGATTTGCTAGGAGGTGTAAGAAAAATTGTGGTTGACCTACTTAGCTGGATGAATTAGTTACGTTTTGCTTTGTAAGTGGTCTGTTTGGTCAGGTACAGAGCCAGCCAGTGCTAATGTCTGGCTCCGAGTGGAAAGGCTGAAGAAAGCTCCCTCTGGAGCCCTTATAGTCCAAGCCACTGGTTCTATTAACGACTTGGGATATAGGAATTCCTAGACCACCATGTTCTAGAATATTATCAACTCTCAATGATCCATGAGCAGCACAGCCACTTTGTGGATATGCCAGGGAGAAGTTTCGGCCCTAGCACGGCTCTCACTCCCCTCCACTGAGCTCCTAGGCACCGTGTATTCACCTAAGCAAATGAAGTGTGAAAGGGAGTCTTCAAGTATATAATGAGCGTTTAAATTCAAACTGAAATGGTTTGCAGTTCATGTCCTTTCCTTTGCCCTCGGTTTGGATGGTCCACTCCGTTGCTTTGATCTGAAAAAAAGGAGCAATTCTCTCTGCTCCTAAAGCCACTCCTGGGGCCCCTGGGGCAGAGTCCTGGCCACTGATGGGATGCTGAGCCCATCTGTCTCACTGATCCCCCAACACAGGAAATCCAATTGCTGCAGTCACACATCTCGGAGACATCAGTCATCGTGAAGATGGACAACAGCCGGGACCTGAACTTTGATGGAATCATCGACGAAATCAAGGAGCAGTATGAAGAGGTTGCCAGGCGCAGTCGGGCTGATGCTGAGGCGTGGTACCAGAACAAGGTGGGTGGCGGAATGGGGTGGGGGGCACTGAGGAAGAGGTGTGGGCAGCCTCAGAGTAAGACTCATGTACAATGGAGTGGATGCAGCGGAGGTCTCAAGCCCCCATCTCAGCTGGGGCTGTGGTCTTGACTCAGACTTTGGATCCTCATAACATCCCTCGCTTGCCCCCAGTACGAGGAGATGCGGGTGACAGCCGGCCAGCACTGTGACAACCTGCGCAACACACGGGATGAGATCAATGAGCTGACCCGCCTGATCCAGAGACTGAAGGCAGAGGTTGAGCACTCCAAGGCTCAGGTGGGCAAAGGATAGGGGAGGAGAAGGAGGGGCAGTGTTTCTAGGCCCACCTAGGGATCTGCTAGTCCCCGCCAAAGCCCACCTGCACCCTGCCCTTCCTGCAGCGGGCCAAGCTGGAGGCCGCGGTGGCCGAGGCAGAGCAGCAGGGCGAGGCGGCCCTCAATGACGCCAAGTGCAAGCTGGCGGATCTGGAGGGCGCCCTGCAGCAGGCCAAGCAGGACATGGCCCGGCAGCTGCGAGAGTATCAAGAACTGATGAACGTCAAGCTGGGCCTGGACATCGAGATTGCCACCTACAGGCGCCTGCTGGAGGGCGAGGAGATCCGGTGAGAGTTCTCCGCGGGAGTGAGGTCAGACTTAGGCATCTAGAAAGACTCAGTTGGGGAGGGGACCAGGTGAAGAACCGCTAACTTGAAGTTAACAGTCTCTTCTCTGCAAACATTAGTCCCTTTGCCCTCACCAAGGAGTTAGAAGACGGTTCTAGATTTTCGCCCCCCAAATGAGAGTTTGTAGACAGGCTGCACCAGAATCACGGGGAGTTCTGCTTCACTGATTATCTGTTTAAAAACAATAATAATAACACATTTCCTCAAATATTTTGATTCAGTGGTTTGGGGGCAGAGTCTAGGAATGTGTATGTTTTTTCAAAGCTCCCGGGATGCTTGTACAGCTAGGGGTAAGAACCATCGGTCCACTCTGCCAAGAAAGCCCTTTGGAGAGCAAGCGGGTTTTCAGGGAATAGCACTGGTTGTGAGCTGACTTATTCCTTTCCATCCCCAGGATCTGCGAAGGTGTTGGACCAGTAAACATATGTAAGAACCTTAAGTCTTTTCCTCTTCACATTTCTCTCCTGGGGCTCTGCAAATTTCCTTTCAACCCAGGCCCACGTTGGGATCAGGAGCCCATGGCTGGGCTGGCCATGACAGTCAGGGAAGCAAGGACCAGCAAGCCCCTGGACTGGGGACATCGCCTTAGCTGAGGTCCAAGATCTCCCCAGAGCCTTCCTTCCCCAGGGTTAAGCAATCACAAAGGTTTGCAGGGCTTAACAGATGGGAGAGGGTTCTGGAAGAGAGTCAGCCTTTTTTCTTTGAGTGGTTTTGCCCTTCAGGGACAAAGGCCAGAGACAGAATGAAAAGATCTGTGCCAACGAGTTGCCCCATGCCCATGGCTGGGGATGGGACAAAAATGAGCGGATGTCTCCCTGCTGCTGCTGCTGCTGCTGCTGCTGCTGCTGCTGTCAAAGTATTGTTTGTGGCCGAGCGTACAGGGGGTTATGCTGGGCACTGCAGGGTGGAGGCACAAAGACCAGGAAAGACCAGCCCCTGCTCTCTAAAATTACAATCTTCTTTGGAAGACGAGCCCTCTCCACTGTCCACCTAACCCTCAAAGCCCTGAGGAGATGAATAGGCATTAGTACCCCTTTTTTATTCACTTAGAGAAAATATGTGGTTTGCCAGAAGCCACAAAGCTAGATTTCTGATCCAAAGGTTTAAATCTACACAGGTGCATGGTGGAGCTGAATGCTATCCTGGGTGGGTCGGGTAGTCACAGCTACTTGTCCTCGGATGTCCCTGCCCTCAGAGAGGGGGAGGCAGCAAGGAGTGGCTTTCTGCAAGAGGTCAAGCTTGAGTGAAGGTCACAGATGGTAGGAAGGATTCTGGTAAAAGGAGAGGAAAGGAGGGGCGCCTGGGTGGCTCAGTCGACTCAGCATCTGACTCTTGATTTCGTCTCAGGTCATGATCTCATGGTTCATGGGATCGAGCCCCGTGTCAGGCTCTATGTTGACAGAACAAAGGCTGCTTGGGATTCTCTCTCCGCCCCTCCATCTCTCTCTCTCTCTCTCTCTCTCTCTCTCTCTCTCTCTCTCAAAAATAAATAAACATTTAAAAAAAAAAGGAGAGGAAAGGACCGGGAGCCCTCTGCACAGACGGGGCTGAGCTAAGGAAGCTTTAGTTGGATTGACATCCTGGGGTACAGAGGCAGGCCCAGGGGATACCAGAAGGCTACAGAACAGAGCCATCAGTGGGTGGGAAGAGAACTGACTAGCGACTCTTGTTGGAGGGACCACCAAGGGGACCCTTGTTGGTGGGGACCACCAAGGGGCATGATATAATCGGGAGAGAGAAGCCCCAAGCTTTATAGGAGCTACTGCTCCGGTATCTGGATAATCCAGCTCATGCCCAACCTGACTTCAGCCATATATAAATGACAGCCAATTTATGGCTATATGCAACCTGGGGGATTGGCTGAATTCTTCCATTTTAATCTGAATGTGCAACTTCAGTTGAGTCACGGCCTTTGAGTCACCCAGACAAGAGAAGGGAAAAATGGGTGTCATCTGTGTGGACGATAGGGACCACTTGCCCAGGCCACTTCCCCTGATGTCGCCAGTCCTGTCCCCTCCTCCGCCCCCCTCAGTGGGGAGACCACTGGAGGACTGGGCCCCAGGAGTGGGCAGCCCACCTCGCTGACAGTTTCCCCTCTCTCCTACAGCCGTGAGCAGCTCCCGGGGTGCCGTGGTGTGTGGGCCTGAACCCCTGGTCGCCAGCTCCACCCTCTCCCGCGGTGGGGTCACTTTCTCGGGCAGCAGCAGCATCCGGTCCAGCAATGCCTGTGGCTCCAGCCTGGGTGGGACCCGGATCATCACGGCTGGGGGGGACCTGCTGAATGTGGGCTCCCGGGGTGGCTCCGTGCTCACGGGCGAGGCCTGCGTCCCCAGCGTCCCCTGCCCGCTGCCCACCGAAGGGGGCTTCAGCAGCTGCAGCGGGGGCCGTGGCAGCCGCAGCTCCAGCATCCGCTTCGTGTCCACCACCACCTCCCGCCGGACCAAGTACTGAGAGGCCAGTGCCAGCCAGCCACTGCCCAGGGAAGAGCCATCTCAATGTCACCTGCTTCTGTCCCCAGAGGCATCTGGACTCTGGGCCAGAGGGGATTCCAGCTACCCCTCCTGCCAGGAGGCCGACACTGCCCTCCCCAGGGATTGATCCACCCAGCCCCTGTCCTCTGGGGGGATTTTCTCACTACCTAGATGCTCTGTCTGCAGTCCCAGTACACTGGCTTCTCCCTGACTCCCCATTCCTGTCCTTTGAATCACTCTCCACCATTGAACAGCCTGAAGAAATGCACATTCAATACAGTCACACAAATCAGTGCGCCAGGGAGAAAAGGAACCGTCCAAAGCCAAAAAGAATGTGCTTGGGTAGCATTGCCACCTTGGACTAATTTGGAGAATGGAGAGTTGGCTGTCCACACTGCAGGCATCTTTAGCCCACTGTCCTTTGCTTCCTTCTTCTTCCTTTCCCTGGCAGGAGAAGGTTCTTTCCTTCTCTTCCTCCCCCAGAAGGACTCTCAGTCCTTCATGGCCCGAGGATCTCTAAGTCCCCTGAGATGGTTCTTCTCCAAGTGGCAGATGTCCTAGCTGTTTCTCTCCCAGGGTCATTGGTTTAATTCCAGCATGTGAGTGCACGAGGTGGGTGGGGTGCAGATGGGGAGGTGGGCTCTGCTGTGCTGCATGTGCCCCGTCCCTGTGGGTGGTGTGAAGGAGGCCCAGCCCTGTCCGCTGTAGCGGGTTTTATGTCTACAAGCTGCAGGGAGGGCCTGGGTGGGGGCACAGGGTGCCTGTTTATACTTTTCTTTGCGTTGCTGGGTTTTCAATAAACTTGCCAAGCTAACATCACCAGGACTCTGGCCTCTCCTTCCAGATCACACTGCTGATGGGGGGAGACTGCCTCCTAGACTCCACCAGCCCAGCCCCCTGGGGACTTGCCGAGGGCAGAGGCTGCTGTCATGGGCACAGAGGAGGCACAGAGGAAAGAGGGCTCGGGACCCTCCCTGGAAGACCTCACAGCTCAGGGAGGGAGAGGAAAAATGCAGCAAAGGCCCTGAGAACAAGTGCCCAGCAGCCCACTTCTCTCCCAGAGAGAAGTGCCCTGTACCTCACGACCAACACGAACCCTTCTACCTGTTCCCCAGCCTCCCCAGCCCCGCTTCTTCTGGAATCATTACAGGACCCTCATCCTTCTGTCCTCACTCTTGTCTCCAACCGGCTCACTCACCATGGCACTGTTAGAAAGCCCTTACTCACATAGAAAACTGATCATGGCTCTCCCCTACTTATAGCCCTCAGTGGCTCCCCATTGTCTTCTAGTGAAAGCCCAAACTCTTTAACATGGCGGAACATGAGCGTTCTGCACATATACTTCCTCCCTCGCCATCCGTTCCATGCACCCCACGCTGGCTCTCCTCCTTTATTCATTCATCCAGCAGACTTTTGATAAACGCTTAATACACGTCAGACACAACGCTGAGAAAACAGCAGTGAACAAGACTTCGTCCCTGCCCTCAAAGAGCTTATAGTCCAGGCTGTGACCGGTAAAGAAGCACTTATGACTTGATATGCTAAGCGCTGGGTTAAGAGTGGAATCCATGCTGCGATGCACGGAGGAGAGGCCCGACTTAGACCAGGAGCATTATTAAAAGCTTCCTGGAAGATGTCATGTCAGAGCAGAGATGTGAAGGATGATGAATTAGCCGTACTGACAAGGAGGAAGTACTCCAATCAGAGGAAACAAGGTGTGCAAAACCCAGGAGGTCGGAGAAAGCACGCCCAGTTTGGGGATCTCACTGGGGCTGAATATAGCATAGCCTGCAAGGGACAGCACAGGTGGGGGCAGGAGGCAGCCCAGGTGCGCTCTCACCTTGAGAGTCCTCCTTCTCAGAGAGCAGGAAGCACACCCTTCATCTTTATAGATACTACCTTGCCCACTCCTCAGCCAGCAACCTGAGAGCTTGCATGTTGCTCTGCTCACAGCTGAAGGCCTATCTGGCCCTGGACTCACCAGCCACCCACCCTCCTGCTTGCAGGAGCTCCATACCACCTCCACACCGGTAGGCATTTCCAGAGACACCGGAGACACATTGCAGGAGTAGGACTTTCCTTCCATTGAGCTCTCTCAACAGCTTCTCTACTGCCAGATTCCTGCACCCAGACAGCTGCTATAATGTCAGCCTCCCACAATGCACAGCAGCAGCACCCAGCAGCCAGGAGCTTCCCCAGCACCCTTCGTGGGAAGTTTCATAGCCAGTGCCCCCTGAAGAATACCTCTTCCTAAAAAGCTTTCCCCAGCACCCTAGAGGGTAGATTTCTCCTAAGTTCTGGGTGGGAGATTTCCAGCAAGTTCCATTGATGTGGCATCTCAGTGACTTCCTTGGAATACAGTGAGCAGCGGCTGTGCCCTCTCCAATGAGACCAGGAGCTCAATAATGGTTTTTCCTTGGGGCCCTAGAGGTAGTGACTGTCCCTTACATCTGTCATTCTATACTCTCTAGAGTTCTCTGGACTTCTTACTAGCCACTCTCTCATGACTCCAGTCCTAATATTATCTATATTAAGCTTCCCCTGTTCAAGTTGCTGTGCAGTATTATCCCCCGATTGGACCCTGACTAACACATGCCACTTGGACAGCATGGTTTCCAATCTCTAAGACCAGACAGCAAGCCAACATGGGGACTCCTCAGGCTCCAGTCATTAGTTTCGTCTCTTCTCTTTCTATCCTACCCCATAGGTGATCTCACCCAGTCAGTGTTATGGCTTTAAATGTCATCCATAGGTCAATGACTCCTGAGTTTATATCTCCAGTCCACACCTCCCATTAACTACAGGCTGGTATATAACAGATTGCTTATTGACATCTCCATTTGTGTATCTAATGGGCATCTCAAACTAAACACATCCAAAAACAAGCTCTTCTCCTTCCTTCTTCCCCCTCCATACTGTTCCTTCCATATTAACAGCATCTCCTTTCAGTTGCTTAAGCCAAAAAAACACTTAACAATCATCTTTAAACCGTTTTTCTATCTTGTATCCCCATATTAAATCCATCAGCAAATCCTGTCCGCTTAATCTTCAAATAATATCCAGAATCCAACTGCTTCTCACCACCTCCATGACTACCACTGAGGTCCAAATCACCACCATTCTTGCCTGGACTGCTGCAGAAACTTCCTGTCTGGACGCTCTGTTTCTCTTCTCATCTCCCCTCAGTATGTTCTCAAAATGCAGCCAAGGTGATCCTGTTAAAACTAAGTTGACTTTCAGTTGCATCCATGATGAAGTAAGCCTATTATAGCCTGTCTCTCCCACTGATAACAACTAAAATCTCTGGATAAAATCCAACACACTAGAGGACTCTGAAAACTAAATAAAAGCAGGTAGATCATGGCAGGAAGACAAAAGTGAAGAAGCAACCATGTTTTTCTTTCCCCTCTGCCCACATGGCAGGCCCCCGTGGTAAGGCTGTGAGCCATCAGCACAATCAACTATAACTTTAATAGAAATCCCATCTTTCCAGCCAGAGGAAGCAGGAAATGGGGCCACTGTGGACAGGAAAATATGAAGGGGTAATCTTCAGGTTTTCCTCTTTTCTCTCATAGGTTTGGCCTGAGAGCAGATTCCAGTCATGAAGCCATGCAGCAGCCATGATATGGCAGCAGAGACTCCAAGATAAAGCTGATATTTCTGGAAGGAGGAGCCAGGAAAACAGACCTCACAGAGGAAGGATTGAGAGAGGAAAGCTGGAGAAGGGGATTCCTCTGTGTGTAAATCCACAACTCGTATAAGTCTTGGGCTCTCCCTTGAGCAACACATGCATGAAAAGACCCAAATAGCAAGCCAAAGCCTTGAGAACTGAAGTAAGATTGAAATCATTGCACATGTTTCAGACACACCCCTAAGTGGAACAGACACAGGACAGACACAAGTCAGCAAGCAAAGAAAGGCTTGGAAAACTGGACTAAGTTTGGAACTGCTTCCCGCAGATGGAGAACCTTCAGTCTGAACCTAAGTAGGCAGATGCCCTACTAAAACAAACAAAACAAAACATAAACTTCTTCAGAGGATTTTAGCAGGACCAAGAGTCTATACATCATAATATTTAAAATGTCCCAGATTCAATCTAAAATTTTTTTGATATCAAGGAAGCAGGAAAATGTGACCAAGTTTTAAGGGGTAAAGAAAATCAACAGATGCCAATCCCAAGGTGATACAGATGTTGGAATGATCACACAAAGATTTTAAATTGCTATTATAATGGTGTTTCATTAGATAAAACTAAACACATTTGAAGTGAATTAAAAGGTAGGAAATCTCAGCACAAAATAGAAACTATAAAAACAGAACGAAATGGAAATGTTAGAACAAAAAAAAACACTACATATAAAATTTAAAAACTACTAATGGGCTCTACAACAAAAAGGAGAGGACAAAAGAAAGTCAATAACTTGAAGACAGATCAATAGAAATTATCCAATATGAAAAATAAAGAGAAACAAATATTGAAAAAATATTTTTAAGTTAGAGAAAAGGGGCTATTCAGCAAGAAGACATAACAATTCTAAATGCAGATGCACCTAATAACAGAGCTTCAAAACACATAAACCACAAACTGATAGAACTGAAAATCAACATGGGCAAATCCACAATCATACTTGATTTAAACACTTTTTTCTCAGTAATCAACAGAACAAGTAGACAGAAAGTCAATGGGAATACAGAAGACTTGAGCCACACTATCAATGAACCTGACTTAATTGACATTTATAGAACATTCCACCCCAAAACTTAAAAAAAATACATATTCCTCTCAAGTGACAACAGGGAACATCTACCAAAATAGCCCATTTCTGGGCCACAAAACAAATATTAACAAATTTAAAAAAGCCAACCCCATACAAAGCATGTTCTCTAACCATATGGTATTAAATTATAAATCAGTATCAGAAACATCTGGAGTATACCTCCAAATAGTTGAAAATCAAGCAGCACACTTCTAAATAACACAGAGACCAAAAAGGAAGTCACAAGGACAATGAGAAAATATTTCCATTGAATGACAATGGACACAGCATATCAAAATTTTAAGATCCGGCTAACCCAGTGCTTCGAGGGAAATTTACCACATTGGATACTTAAGCTAGAAGTAGGGTCTCAAATCAATTATTTAAGCTTCTCTCTTAAGAAAGTAGGAAAAGGATAGCAACATAAACATACAGAAAGCAGAAGAAAGGAGATAAGAAAGATAAAAGCAGAAAACAGACATTGAAAAGCAGAATGACAACATCAGGCAACTGAAAAGCTGGTTCTTTCTGAAGACTGGTAAGATGGGGAAACCCCCAGCCAAACTGAGCAAGGGGCAGGAGAAAGCAGACAAAAATTAGCAATATCGGGAGTGAAAAGAGGGACATCTCTACAGACACTGCAGATATTAAAAGGATAATAAAGGAGTATTACAAACAGCTCTATGCCCATAAATCTGGGAACTTGGAGGAAATGGATTAATTTCTTGAAAAACACAAGTTCCCAACTCATTCAAGATGAAATCAATAACCCAAATACAGGGCTGGCTTTATGGGCACGTGTGGTATTGTGATTTATAATAAAAAATAGATATTTGGATTTGCCCCTTCCTGGCATAGGGATCCTAAAACCCTTGGAATTTCCCAAGTGAGGAGAGTGATAAAGTTGTCTTTTGTTATGTTAGTAACGTGACTTTTAGGCTGTACCTAAGGAGAGAGGCTAGTTGCCAGGAGACCAAACCAGTGATTACAGGGTTGAAACTTCCCAGAGTCGGGATAGGGGCTGGAGGTTTAATGGATAAATCAGGACGAGGTACTGAAGCCTCCATAAAAACCCAAAAGGACTGGGTTCAGAGAGCTTCCGGGTTGGTGAACGCATGGAGATGTGGGGAGAGTGGCGAAGCCCTGTGCCCTAGCATCTCTTCCATCTGGCTGTTCCTGGGTTGCATCCTTTTATAATAAAACAATAATCTAGTAAGGAAAATGCTTCTCTGACTTCTGTGAGCTGCTCTCGCAAATAGAAGGGATCCAAAGAGGGGGTTGTGGGAAGCTTGAATCTATAGTTTAGCAAGGTTGCAGAATGCAAGGCCCAGATACAAAAACCAACTGCCTTTCTATGTCCAGGCAAAGAGCAGTTGGAAATTAAACATTCTTTATGTATCGTTTGCAATAGCACCCCCAAAGTGAAATGTTTTGGTATACATAAGCCTTTACGAAGTATGGGAAGGATCCATCTGTGTGCTGAAAATCACAAAACAACAATGAAAGATATCAAAGATGACAAATAAATGGACAGAGAAGCTCTTCATGAACTGGAAGACTCAATATTGTTAACAGGTCAATTGTCCCCCAAAATTCTCCCCCAAGGATCACATAGGGGTCAAACCCGTGGACTCTGGTGTGGGCAGAGCCACTATCAGGTGCTCCAGGTACCAGCTGCGTGGCCAGTGGTCCTAAATAATAGGCAGGAATTTTTCATGCTTTAACTCACTTCATTCTCTCAATAACATTATGTGGTAGGTACTTGTATTATTCTCTCTTAAGATCCTTCATGATTATTTGACAGATGACAGAAGCAAGTCCCGGAGAGGCTGAGTGAGTGGTGGACACAAAGGCGCTCTGACTCCAGAGCCCATGCCGGTCACCACATAGTTGTTGTGTCAATCTCAATAAGCCTCTTGCCTCGTCTGTAAAGTGGGAAAACATTCCTTCCTTCAAAGAGTCGTTGTGGATGTGACACACAGTGACAAAACTGAGGGGCTCAGCACCCAGCCTGGCGCACAGTGGGTGCACAGCAAATGGCTACTGTTTTCATGATGGCGGTGGCGGTGGTTCTGGTTTTATAACTAATGGAGAGTAGCTGTGTTCAGCAGTTCTGCCAATCCGGTACCAAACATGGGCGGATGCTGAAGTGTCAGCAGACTCTTTTTAGCATCTTCTCCCCGGCCTCTCCCTTTCTGCATCCTGGGCTCAGACTCGCGGGGCCAGTGGTGGGGGTTTGCTGCCCTCTGCTGGCCACCAACCTTCCAGGAGGCGCTGCATGGGATTTTCCAACTACATTCCCCTAATGCTCTTGTGGGCAGTTTAGAATCTTCTAAAACAATTTTGTCCTCCAAAATCGTGCTTGCGACACAAATATTACAGCAACGCATAGCATTTTTAACAAAGAAACCCACCCTCTCTCTCACCAGCCCAGCATAGCCCTGTTTACACCATTCTGTGTCTCTGTAAGTCTTTGTTCCCTACAGGCGTTCAAGAAACCACCACCTCACACAGGAAAAAGCCTCGGTGGGCTCTGAACCCTGAGGGCTTCAAACTGGGTGTGCTCCTTGGGGCTGAAAGGCCAGTTCTTCCCACAAGGCTTCATTTTCTGCCAACATTAAATATCTAACATATCCAAGGTATCTATTCACTTACACAGTCAATAAATATTTACTATATTTACTATTAAATATATAAATATATTTACTATTAAATATTTACTATTTACTATATTCCCAGTGCTGTTCTAAGTGCTTGGGGGCCACCAAGAACAAAACAGACAAAGTCTCTGCTCCTGTGCACTTTTGTTTTCTTGTTTGGGAGAGTAAGAAGAAAGACTGGCAATAATCAAACAGAATAAATAAGTCAATTACTGAGTGTTAGAAGGTGTTAAGTGCCATGCAGAAGAAAAAGATCAGAACAAGATAGGCCTGACAAAGAATGTCCTGGGGATGGGAGGCCACAGTTGCCATTTTATAAAGAACCATCAGGGAGCCTCTTTGAAGGCAAGAAAAGACCCACAGGTAACAATGGAGTAAGCCTGAGACTGAGGGAAGAACATTCTGGGCAGAAGGAACAGCCAGTGCAAAGGCCCTGAGTTAATAGTGTTGCAGGGGTGTCCGGGGAGCAGCGGAAGGCCAGTGTGGTGGCCGAGAGTGAGATGACGTGAAAAGGGGGACAACAGGGTCAGGTGGTACAGGACCCTGTTGGGCATCCTGAGGACTATGTCTTACTCTGAACAAAATGGGGAATCACCAAAGCATTTGAACAGAGGAGTGACAGGCTCCAACTTCCTATTTTAAGGGGATCACTCTAGGTGTTGAAAATGGAGCAGAGGGGAGCAGGGCAAGCAGAGAAACCACATGCCAATCTTACCTGTTTTATAAATAAATATATATGTGTATACAGTTACAGAGTTACATACTTATAGCTTTATATAGCTGTTTTCCTGTTGTGATTTAGGGAAATGGTTCTAGTGCCAAAAAAAAAAAAAAAAGTCAAGAAGGGGGCACCTGGGTGGCTCAGTCGGTTTAAGCATCTGACTCTTGGTTTCGGCTCAGGTCACAATCTCATGGTTCGTGAATTCCAGCCCTATGTCAGGCCCTGCGCTGGCAGCTCAGGATCTGCTTAGGATTCTCTCTCTCTCCCTCTCTCTCCCTGCTCTTCCCCCTTGCACTGTCTCTGTCTCTCTTGCACTGTCTCTGTCTCTCTCCAAATAAATAAATAAACTTTAAAAAAATGAGTAAAAGAAAAATTTTCCAAACCATTACTAAGGTCCGATTCTGAAATTAGAGGCCCTGTATTAATTGATGAGCTGACCCAGAGTGGCCACAGGCAACAGCAAAGCCACCAGGGAAAGCCACCTGCAGGAAGGCACATGGATAGGGTTTAGGAAGAAACTACGGGGATTCTTGCAGTTCCTGTAGGGAAGCCTGTGAGAGGGAAGGTGGGCAGGCCTGGGAACGGCTGTACTGACTGCATGGGCCCTGCAGGGCCCTGTCCTGGATGCACTGGAGACAGCACAGTGGGTCATCCAGCTCCTCCCGGCTGCTCAGACCTCACTCCTCTCACCTAGGGTACTGAGTCATGCCCAAGTTTTATAAAAGCCAAAGAAAGTGTCACGCGGCTAGAAAACCCTTAAAGATCGGTGTCCCAGCACCAAGACATGGTGTTGATTCAAAAACTAAAAAGTGTGGAGACCAGCAGAGATGATGGACGATGCCCAACTTGAACGGGCTGTGCGGGCAGTGGGCAAGTAGCCTGGGTCTCCAGGGTGGGGTAAAGCATCTCTCTCACTCAATTAGGTCTCGAAGACTTCCTGGAAGAAGTGACCTCTTAGGAGCATTTCACGTTGCAAGAGAGATGTGGGTTATTAAGTGCACATTCCTGACACTGGGTGTGGCCTTCAAAAGATATGGGAGCAGGAGGGGACAGGACCAAAGAGGGGGATGAATGACAGCACCCAAGACAAATGGGTGTGGAAGGAGATAATTGGAGTTACCTGGGAAGCCCTGGAAACGGCATTTTACAAGCTGTCTGCTGAGACAGGAGGAGAAATCACAGCCTCCCTCTGACTAGTTCACAAAGGCTTCCTGGAAGAGGTGGCCAGCCATTTAGGAACATTCCAGGGAAAGGTGTGACCAGAGAGGAGGCTTGGGAACCTATAGGGCTCAGTGGCAGTAAAAGAGAAGGAGGCCGGTGAAGGGAGGTCGACCCTCACCCCAGAGTTGGTCCCATAAGCAGAGGTGGTCATGGGTAATGAGTAGAACCAGGCATGGGTCTATGGCTTCTCTGTCCCTTTCTTGGTAGAACCAGACAGCAAAGACCCAGGTCCCATGGGTCTACGTAACCCCCCACCCCGCCCCAACCGAGGCAGCTGTGCCAGACTGGCCTGGTGGCTCCAGTCCAAACCACCATGCAGACAGACTTCTCCAGCAGCCCCGGCCAGCCCTGGGCTCGGCTGCCAGCTACAGCAATGCAAACTTTGCCCAGTTCCCATGCACACATCCCTATGCCAGGCTGGAGCCTGGCCTCACTCCTGAAACACTCAAGCCCTTGTTCCCCACATCTCCTGAGTCCCCCAGCATCCCCTTCCCCATCCTCAGTGCCCAGGCCCAATTCGAGGTGGAGGTTTGGGAGGGGTGTGTGTGTGTGTGTGTGTGTGTGTGTGTGTGTTGGAGGCATGGGGAGCAGCTGACTCAGGAGCCTCCCTCTGGGACAAAGCCTCCACTCCCTCCTGCCCCCCTGCCCCCATGGAGAGGCAGAAATGGATCTAGGTCCATCCTTTTCAACAAGCTGAAGGAGAGTAGAGGCTTACTAGAGTTGAGAAGAGTTTTGTGGGCTTTCCAAGCTGGCTGAGCAGAAAGTCCACCCACCTTCCACCTCCCACACCTGCCCATCCTCCCTCCCCCTGGCCCCCACCATGTTCAAAGGGCCCAAATCCTTTTTGGCCTACACACCAGATCCAGGTCTACACAACAGGCAGTCAGGAGCTTACTGTCCAAGGTGCCAGAATACATCCCTGGACCCAGGACAGCAGCACCCCCACTAAGGCGGGGAGGGGGGGTGGAATCAGCCCCTGAACTCCTCTCTCCGCCCCCAGACTCCACCTCCAATTTTTATACTAGTGAAATCAGGTTAAAGGAAACATTAAAAGCAGCCTTGAAAGGGTAAAGAAGTCATAAATGTGCAGAGGAGGTGAAGACCATGGGCGGGGCAGGAAGTACACCCACTCTCTGCTGGGTGCAGGGGTGTGGTAGGGGCATTCCCGATGGGAAGCAAATCTGAAGATCTTTTGGGGCCAGCCGGTAAGGCTGCCTGCTCCTCCCCACCAGCTGCCCAAAGTCTCTCTGCCCTCCTGAAAGAACACATGGGGGGTGTGGAGATAAAGGGCAATCAGCCTGGTCCTGGGTAAAGACTTGGTGGGGGGGGGGGGGGCATCTGTGGAGATGAGAGCAGGCCCAGGACAGACCTTCAGGCACCTGAGGGAGGATGCAGGCAGTGGCAATGATTGGCTCTGGGAGGCTCCCTGGAGGGGTTGTCACCCCTCCAAGGAAATTCCTCTGCCCTTCTTCCCTTCTAGAAGCTCCTAACACCTCGGGTGCCTAGCTGGCCTCCCTGGGGGCAAAGACCACATCCTCCAGCTTTGTGCTCAATGAACCTTAAAAGAATAGCAATCATTATCCTAATAAGTGGCTCCAGGATAAACAGGAAAGCAGGGACGTTAGGAGGAGCTAGGCTCCCACAGCCCCTAGGAGCCAGAAATCACAATGTCCTCTGAACAGAAAAAAGCCTCTTTCCCGCCCCCATCTCTAAAGGTTTCTCTAGGGATGACAGTGACAAGATGTGCCCCTCCTCTGGCTGGTAGTCTTGGCCGGAAGAGAGACTCAGAGAACCCGTTTCTTCTTAAAGAGCCAAGAGAAGGTGCCCAGAGCAAGTTCGCAGAAGCCAGGTTATCCCAGGATTGGCTTCTTCCCTCCTTGCCGTCCCTTGGGAGAAAGTGGCTAAGAGGGAAGGTTCCCCATTATCCGCAAGTGGCCATTATTGTGGCCACTGAGAGTTGAGTGGTTTGCAAATTGCTGGGTGAGAAGCAAAGGCTCTGAAACAGAGCCTCTGGGCCGGAATCCAGAAGGTTCTAAGAGACCATGTGCTCTAGCCCTCTGTCCTGCAGGGAGCATGGTCAAAACGGTCCCACAGATCTGAACCACGTTCCAGCCAATCACGCCTGGGTGGGTTCGACTTGCCCAATCCATCACAGTGATTTACTTGAGAACATGTCCTGCGTGGAGCCCAGAAGGACAGAGGTAATGCATTCGTGGGATCTCGCCCCAACTGGGGCCCTAGACCTCCCCGCCTTGAGACAGCGGCCACGGCCTCGACCCCAACGCCAGCCACCTCAGACAGTTATGGAGTTCAAATCCGTCTCCAAGTGTGGGTTGGGGCCATCTGAGACTGAGAGAAAATTAATTACTTAATGTACATAAATGAGCTTTGAAGATGAAAAGTGCAAACACAGTGTCCCTAATAACATCTTCAATACTTTTACGGAGGCCCCGAGTCGCCGCTGAGCTCACCTTTAAGATGAGTCTTTGGGGAGTTGCTGGCAAACTCCCCAAGCCAATAAACAACATAAAATGGCTTTTCACTCCTTTTATGCAGCCAACCCCAGCTCTCCCCACCAATAAAAGGACCAGGGAGGATCAGAGAGGCCAGAGGATCCTAAGCAGCGCACTGAAGACTTGGCTCATTCCCGCGGCACTCAGCCTCTGCTCAGACCCACACGATGTCCTGCCGCTCCTACCGGATCAACTCAGGATGTGGGGTCACCAGGACCTTCAGCTCCTGCTCGGCTGTGGCCCCCAAAACTGGCAACCGCTGCTGCATCAGCGCGGCACCCTACCGAGGGGTGTCCTGCTACCGGGGGCTGACGGGCTTCGGCAGCCGCAGCCTCTCCAACCTGGGCTCCTGTGGGCCCCGCATGGCCGTGGGCGGCTTCCGCGCCGGCTCCTGCGGCCGCACCTTCGGCTACCGCTCCGGCGGCGTGTGCGGTCCCAGCCCGCCCTGCATCACCACCGTGTCGGTCAACGAGAGCCTCCTCACGCCCCTCAACCTGGAGATCGACCCCAATGCGCAGTGCGTGAAGCATGAGGAGAAGGAGCAGATCAAGTGTCTCAACAACCGGTTCGCTGCCTTCATCGACAAGGTCAGTGAGGCCTGGGATGATGATCCAGAGAAGGCCCTGGCCTGCCCTCCCCTCGGGAAGGTCCCCGTGTGTTGGGGAGACAGCATGGAGCCAGGTTTGAGACAGAGGGAGAGAATTGCAGGCCAACATAGGCAAAGGATCGGTTTCTGTCTCTTAATTCCAACAAAGTGCAACCGAGGGCCCGGTGTGGTCCAGAAACGGAGTCTGTGATCTAAAGTGTGTGTGTGCTTCTGGAGACAAGACAACACAGGAATATCAGAGGTGCCCCCCCCAAAACTGGATTGGGCACTGGCTGCTGCGAGAGTGGGAGAAAAGGGGGAGAGTTAAAGAGTAAAAGGCATATGGCTCCCCACCAGGCAGCTCGGGGGAAGTGGGGGCGGGGGCACGGCTCACAGCCACGCCACCTCCCTATCTTTGCTCTGCCTCTCGGCAGCGTGAGACCTCGGGCTTGTGACTTGTCTGTATAACAGAACCAGCCTCACATGCTTGTTGTGAGCATTGATGGGTTCGTGCTTGAAAAACGCTGGCATGTAGTAGGTGCTCAATGAACATTCGCTGTTAGCATTATTCTCCCAGGACGATAGTGGACGAGGGAGTGTGATACTTAACCAGCCAAGGTTGGCACAGCCGCCTTCATGGATGGAAGGCTGGGAATGTGGAAGAGGGGCACCCAGTCTGGTGGGAGGAACGCCACAGATGCCATGAGGCTGCCTCCCAAGAAAGCCACCCATGCCCCTCCCTTTGTGCTGGCCCCTCTGTCCATGCAGCCTCACTCTGGCAGAATAGATGGGACCCAGCTCTGGGGTTGGAGTCAGGGGATCTTAGTGAGTTTAGTTCATCCTCAGAATGACCCAGTGGGGTAGGTATTATTATCTCCTTTTTGCTTAATGTTTGTTTATTTTGAGAGAGAGAGCATGCTCAGGCAGGGGAGGGACATAGAGAGAGGGAAAGAGAGAGAATCCCAAGCAGGCTCCGCACTGTCAGCACACAGCCCAACGTGGGGCTCGAGCCCACAAACCATGAGATCATGACCTGAGTTGAAACCAAGAGTTGGACGCTTAAGCAACTGAGCCACGCAGACGCCCCTTCATTTTTTTTTTTTTTTTAAATATCAAATTGAAGCTGAGACAGTTTAGAGGAGCTGCTTAGGCATACTATGGTGGGGCAGGCAAAGGAGACTCCAGAGACAGCAGACCCCGACTCTCACTTACTTTTTGGGGCAATGAGCTAGGCATCCCAGTGTCCCCCATCTGTACTAGAAGGGTTATAATTTCTGCCCCCCCCCCCCGAAGGGTTGTGAGAATGGAATGTAATTGATAGACGGGTAGGTAGAGACCGATAGACATACACAGTTGACTCTTGAACAGCACGGGTCGGAACTGAACAGATCCACTTATAAGAGGATTTTTTCTGATAAATACAGTGCAGTGCTGTAAATGTATTTTCTCTTCCTTGTGATTTTCTTAGTAAGGTGTTTTCTCTAGCTTACTTTGTCGGAAGAATACAATATTTAATACAGAAACAAAATACATGTTACTCGACTATTTACGTTATCAGTAAGGCTTCCCGTCAAACAGGAGGCTAACAGTAGTTAAGTTTTAGGGGAGTCAAAAGTTATATGCAAATTTTCAACTGTGTGGGGGCGGGGAGGGGAGGTGTCAGTGCCCCTAACCCCTGCATTGTTCCAGGTCAACTGTAGATATAGACAGATGTGTGTGTGTGTGTGTGTGTGTGTGTGTGTGTGTATCTTAGCATGGGCCCTAGCACCACACACTAAACTTTCAATAAGTGTTGCATAAATTAATAAATGAGGAACTGTTAATTATAGTCATGGTTAAATTAGTTGAGCATTTACCATGTGTCAAAAATGTTCTAAGCACTTTGCATGTATTAACTTGTTCAGTCTTTCCAACTCTAAGGGAGGCACTATTATCATCTCTGGTTTAGAAATGAGAAAACAAAGCCCCAAAAGGTTAGAGGATCTGCCCACTTAAAGTGGCAGACCTGGACTTGAACCAGACCTCTGGCCTCAAGCCCCAGGGCGCTTTCCCCCATACCCACAGTGCCTCCTGGAGGCCGGGAGCGGGTCCCCTTGAGTCACAGAGACTCAACCCCATGCTTGGCCCTTGGCTGGCCCTGGCTATTCAGTGCGGACCAAGGGCAGAAAGATCGCCAGGGCACCAGGCACCTCCTGGGTTCCCCCTGAATCCCATCCTCACACCCTGGGCGGCAGGTGCGCTTCCTGGAGCAGCAGAACAAGCTTCTGGAGACCAAGTGGCAGTTCTACCAGAACCAGCGCTGCTGTGAGAGCAACATGGAGCCCCTGTTCAATGGCTACATCGAGACGCTGAGGCGGGAGGCCGAGTGCGTGGAGGCCGACAGCGGGAGGCTGGCCTCGGAGCTCAACCACGTGCAGGAGGTGCTGGAGGGCTACAAGAAGAAGTGAGTGCGGCCGGGCTGGGGGAACACAGGGAGAGTAGGAAGGCTCCATCCTCAACCTTGTTGAAGCAGCTTAAGAATCCTGCCTGTCTAGCAGCAGGGGCTGCCTGGAACCTGAGGAAGGGACTGCCTGGGTTTCTTCCGATTCTTTGGCCCCACTCTACACCTTGGAGGCCCTGTGGAGCTTAGAGCTGCTTTCACGGGGAGTGAGGAGAGGAAACCCAATGGAGTTCTACAGTTTTCTCTGCTCCTACCCACCCCAGCTGGCGTTATGATGTTCGCTCTGTGTTCTCACTGCCCAAGGCACTGGCTCTCTTTGGCTCTAGGATTCACAGAGGGAACAGAGTATGCATTCCCTGATCTCATCCCAGACACAGCAGGACTGGGATGGATTGAGCCAGGCTGGGACAAGGGCTAGCCCAAGTGAAATAATGCACAAACTAGACCATGGAAAGGAAAAGATAACGTTCACAGGGACAATCCCTTTTGAGCCCTGGAAGAGCTTGCCTGGAAGCTGGGATAGTATCCAAGCCCCAACCCCTCAGCTGTGACCCCTCTCTACCCTCCCAAATCCAGGTATGAAGAGGAGGTGGCTCTGAGAGCCACGGCAGAGAACGAGTTCGTGGTTCTGAAGAAGGTGAGAGGGCTGATCATGGAGCAGGGAGGGAGGGGACCCATCTGGCCAGCCTCCGTCGGGGCACGGTCACCACACTGACCGCAGAGGCCTCCCACACACACACGCCCTCCCTTTCCCTCCACCACCAGGACGTGGACTGCGCCTACCTGCGGAAATCAGACCTGGAGGCCAATGTGGAAGCGTTGGTGGAGGAGTCTAGCTTCCTGAAGCGCCTCTACGATGAGGTAAGGGGGCCCCTACCGACCAGCCAGGGCAGGTAGAGGGGAGGTGGGGGACCTGAGAAAGAGGGGAGACAGTGCACCATGTGCACATGTTTTCCCGATGTGGGTGATGTACGCACGAGAGAACATGCACACACATCCGAGAGAGCCATGTTGCACGGCTGTGACAGACACGGGTATGTATGTACCCAGGGAGAGCCTGGCACGCATGTTTCAGGGCGGAGGAGAGTGTGTGCGTGCTTGGGCTTCTCCACGTCTGTGGAGTTGTTGTTGCAGTGTGTGCCCGTGTGCTGGTCTGGGGGCGTGTCAGTCTGTACATGGATATGAAAGTACATATGTGAGGGTGGCGGTGGTCAGGGTGGGTCTCCGGTTAGAGAAGGGGTCTTAATGAATGGACAGATCACTGGTCTCGGCATTCAAACCCCAGCTACCCAGCTGGGTGACTTTGAGTCAGGTCTTTTCCACATGCTGGGCTTCAGTTTTCCCATTTGTTAAGTCAGGGGCTGTCCCCAGCTCCTCTTTGGGACCCCTCCCAGCTTTCTTGTTTTATGACGTACCTGTGTGTGAATGAAGGGGGGAAAGGGAAGCACGTGGAGCAGGAGTCATGTAACATGCATGACCAGTGCCCCCTCCAGAGAGTGGACACTGCCCCTAAGGGTGGAACCCATGGCCCAGACCAAGCACCAGACCCAAACGCATTGACTGTTGGCCCCCAGGAGCTCCAAGTTCTCCATGCCCACATCTCAGACACCTCGGTCATCGTCAAGATGGACAACAGCCGGGACCTGAACATGGACTGCGTTGTGGCCGAGATCAAAGCTCAGTACGATGACATCGCCAGCCGCAGCCGGGCTGAGGCCGAGTCCTGGTACCGCAGCAAGGTGAGGGGCAGAGGACACCTGCCTTCTGGACGTGACAGTGGGCAGGTTGCCAGATATATGTTAAAGAAGGCCTCTGCTGTCTGGGGATTTTGATTTGTAGGGATAGTAAGAGGACAGACATCTCTCAGTTTGGATGGCAGAGCAGGGCTGCCATGTATAGTTGCACAGGCTGAGCACTGTACAACCTACCAACCATCTGTGGTGTCTGAATGGGTGGGAACCTCCATCCTGAGCCTCAGGAGCACCTCTGCTTCCCCCCAGTGCGAGGAGATGAAGGCCACGGTGATCCGGCACGGGGAGACCCTGCGCCGCACCAAGGAGGAGATGAACGAGCTGAACCGCATGATCCAGAGGCTGACCGCTGAGATCGAGAATGCCAAGTGTCAGGTATGGTACGAGAGGGTTGGGGGGGGTGGGGTGAGGGGGTGTAGATCACAGTCAGCACAGGCAGACTGCAGCACCAGGCACCTTGCCCCCAGGAGGGCAAAAGCCTGGCCCAAATGAGGCCTCACAGCGTGCCTGTGAGGAAGCAGAGACCCAAGCAAATCACACAGCACTTGAAGCAGGAGAAGCCATATCACTGATGTCACCCCCCTCCCCTTGGCCACTCAGCAACCACCACCAGGGAGAGAAGGTGAAAGCTCCCATCTCCTTCCTCATGTCCAAGGTCTCATTAAATACCTGGTTGTATGTAGTTAACCTAACTTCTCTCTGGACCCTGCTCTCCTTGCCCCCGCTCCCTCAGTCCAGGTGAGCCGAGCTGTGCCTTCTCTGTCTCATCCTTGCCCTCACATCTCCTTCCTCATAGCGGGCCAAGCTGGAGGCCGCCGTGGCCGAGGCAGAACAGCAGGGCGAGGCGGCCCTGAGCGACGCCCGCTGCAAGCTGGCGGAGCTGGAGGCCGCCCTGCAGAAGGCCAAGCAGGACATGGCCTGCCTGCTCAAGGAGTACCAGGAGGTGATGAACTCCAAGCTGGGCCTGGACATCGAGATCGCCACCTACAGGCGGCTGCTGGAGGGCGAGGAGCACAGGTAGGGCTAAGGAGGATCTGGCCCATAGGAGGCCCTGGTCCCCTGGGAGGGGGCTTCCCTCAGCCCAAGTGTGAGCTACATCTCTACCCACTGCTAGGACAGCTCAAGCTTTGAGAATAGTCATAATTTATCAGACACTTACTATGCGTCGGCCTATGCTAAGTGCCCCTTGTAATCTTCACAACCCAATGAGGTAGGTGTCACTTTTCACATCCAAAGACGAGGAAATAAGGCTCAGTGTGCAGTGACTTCCTCGTGGCCACAGGTAATAAGTGCAAGAGGCAGGACGTGTGGCCAAGTCACGTGCCTCTCAAACCCAATTTTTCCAGAAGCTTCCTACACGGGGCTTGGGCACCATAAGGACAATGCACTCCGTATGTACTAGCTCTTCACTGGCACAAAGCCCTTCCACACACACTGCTGCATTTGATTGGACTCTCCTTCCTGTGAGCCTGACCAGCACTAAGGGTGAGGGGTCGCTCAGACTGGCGGCAGCCGGCAGAGTTCATCATGGCGCCCACCTCTGCTGGAAATCAGAAGGCCTTGTCTCTGTGCTCAGAGAACGGTTAGAGAGAGAAGGTGATTGCGAAACGTAGACTATGGGGACCCCTCCGTGCCTCTCGGGCGGCAGGATCCGGACATAAGAGGGCCTTCTCTGTCCCTGCCTCAAGGACTCCAGCTCCGTGTCCAGTACTCACCGAGTTTTCTTTCCCTACAGGCTGTGTGAAGGTGTGGGCTCCGTGAATGTCTGTAAGTATCTGCTTGAACATCCTCCAAAAAAATGGCTTTGTGAACGGGCAAAGCTGAACCTGGAATGCTTTCCCGACAGGGAGGGGGTTGTCTCTTCCGCGGGCTCCTCACTAGGGAGCTCCTCCGGAGTTAGGGATGGATGCATTGAGCGCCCTCAACTGGTGGCGATGTGAACTGCAGGCCATGGAAATAGGGCCAGGCAGCTTTGCGCCTCTGGATGGGGGTCCTCGCTTCCTCCCTGTCCCAGCCCCCTAGAAGGACTGAGATGCTGAGAGGAGCCGGACCTCAGTCATTAACCAGTAAACTTCTTTCCGGAGGAGGAAGCTCCTGCTATGCGGAAGTCCCTTGGTTGGTGAGGTCAGGGCAGGCCACTCACCCTCTGTGTCCCCTCTGTCCCCACAGGCGTCAGCAGCTCCCGTGGCGGAGTCTCCTGCGGGGGTCTCACATGCAGCACCACCCCGGGGCGCCAGATTGCCTCTGGCCCCGTGGCCACCGGAGGCAGCATCACGGTGATGGCGCCGGACTCCTGTGCCCCCTGCCAGCCCCGCTCCGCCAGCTTCAGCTGCGGGAGCAGCCGGTCTGTCCGCTTTGCGTAGAGTCCCCGGCCGCCTGCGTTCCCGTCCCCAGAGCTCGGGATGGTGTGTGAATGGAAATCGTGTGCTTGCTTCCGGAATCTTCCACATGTTCCTACAGAGGGAAAGACCCTCGGCCGCACTCTGCCACCTGCTCGTTTTAGGGAGTTGTTTCCTGGTTCTCCTCCGGCCTTCAGTTAGAGAGTCATTCCCAGCCCTTCCCATACCTCCAATCTGATTCCAAAATACCCGGGGCCAAACCACCCGTACTATTCTCCGACCTCTATGGGACACTACCAATCACCCAGGGTGGCTGGACTTCATGGGAGCTTGACCTTCCCCTGAGACAAGGAGTGAGCCTGACATCCAGCCAAGTGTCCCACAACCTGAGAATCTGAGACCAAGTTCTCCCTCCCAGCAGCTACCCCCTCCTGGCAGGGAGGTCTGCGGGAAGCACTTGCCCCAAGGGTTATTTCCCTTTGAGTTTTGCTTGTCTCTCTAACTGACTGCCTTCTTCGGGTTAACCTGTCCCAGCCAAACTCCTCAGGTGACCTCCCAGTTGAGGGGCCCATTACAGAGGGGAAATCTTTTTGATTTGGGACAGGTCTTGCTATTCATTGCACCTGTATACATTTCAAAGAAAACTCCAAGGTTGTTCCAGATCTCCCCCTGCCGGTGCAGGAGGGGGTCTGTCCAATGCAGAGCCGGTGGGATGGAGAAGGTGAGGCCACTTCCTGAGTCTCCCTCTTGTTATGACTGTCTGTGGGTGCTTGCCTTCTGGGTTGTCTCAGCCTGTGTTTCAATAAATGCTGCTTCCATGCAAGAATATGTAGTCTTGCGAATGACAGTGACTCCGCCCCACCCCCACCCGTGAGACAGCCCGGTCTCCAGGGGGCCAATGCTTTCCAGCCCCAGAGCAACGTTTCCCTAGCCCTCCAGTGATTTTGCCTCTTCTCCTCCGCTTCCACAGCCTGATTCCAGCTCATTCCTCCTCAGTCCAGTCAGGCCTGGACCACAGCTCCAGCTCCCCCCTTGGCCTTTTGCTGTCTGCCCCCACCCACCAGGCCCCAGCAGCCAGAATCCCACCCCAAATTCATTGTTCTCACCTCCCGCCACCTGGTTCAAACCACTTCCCAGCATGCATTTGTGATCCTTATGCTAAGCGCAGGCTCCCTCTTTCTCCTCTTTCCACACCTGCTCCTCAGCCCTGGGCAAGCTGGCCCTTCCCAGTGCTAATCTTCCCAGATGCCAGCTCCATCCCACAGAGACAAGCCTACCCTCTAAGCCACCCCTGACCATCCTACCTGGACACAGAGGCCATCCCACGCCTCTCCTCCCTTTGCCCAGTGCTCTCTGCTCTCGCCCTTTCTACCCTCCATCCCCCACACACCACCCTCCTACCCCTGCCCCACACCGTCCCCCACTCCGAGGATGTCTGGTTCTGACTTTGTGGCTCAGGGCCAGGGAGGTCACTGCGTGTATCTGGAGACTGGATCAAGCTGTGAAAGTTCCTTGAGGGCAGGAAGGATCTCCTCCTAGCTCTGACCCCCAGCTAAGTCCCAGGATGGGGCTCCAGGATATGTCAGGCCAGGGATGGTTGGATGAACTCAGGCAGCTGGTAGAGCAGAAGCCACGTGGACTCACTTCCATGTCGCCATTAGGAAAACAGATTGGCTATCACCATACACACCTGCCAGTCCCTCTGCTCCTCCACCCCCCAGTCTTTCCCTGGGAGGAGAAGTTGAGGCTCTGTGCGCTCTGACGAATGCTCACTTCAACCAAAGGGTTGCAGATCCACTGAGCAGGCGGCTGGTCCCTTCTGAGTGCTCAGGCTGCTGCCATTTGAAGTTTGCCCGCTGACACTGGGCAGGCCTCCTCCAAGTTTCCCACTGGCCTCCCTCCTTTCACTCCCTGGGCCTCAAGGGCATGCTCATAACCACAACAGGGCAACGTTCAATGTAGGGCACATCATTCATCCACAGGAAAGGTTAAAACTCAGGAGCCGAAAATCAAAACCTGAGTGTGAACTCTGCCATGTCTCAGTGAGACATCGGGCAGGAAGTGGCCCCCATGCTTTTTGCATCAGTCCCGGGGGACTGTGCGATGAGCCCTCGCTGGTTCTGTTAGCTCCTGTGGTTCTGGGTTACCCGAGTGAGTCTGTGCTTGGGGAAAACACTTTGATGTTACTATAGGTCTGGGACAAGCATAACCAAGGTGCCAAATCTGATTAGCCCCAAAATAGGACATTATGCACTGAAAAAGTCAAACAACCACAAACTGGGAGATATTAACAAGTTTTTTAATAAGTTTCTGTGCTTTGTGTGCAAAGACCAGTCAACTGACTCATCCAGCCAGAGCTGCCGGTGCTTATAAGAATGAAACCTCCCCTCCCCACTCCAGCCTTCCCTTGCAGCCAACAGCAAAAATGCCAAGCAAACTCTAGTTCAAAGGATTCTGTGGCTCCCATAGCCCTATCCTGATAAAAGAACAAAGCAAAGGATATAATCCCAGGGCAACTAAGGATTAAAGTTTTATTAGAAAAAAAATTAAGAAACTCTTTTAAATGTTTATTTTATTTTTGAGAGAGAGAGAGAGGGGGAAGGTGGGAGGGGCAGAGAGAGAAGGAGACAGGATCAGAAGCAGACTCCGCGCTGTCAGTGAAGAGCCCGATGCGGGACTTGAACCCATGAACCCTGAGATCATGACCTGAGCCAAAGACAGATGCTTAACTGACTGAGCCACCCAGGCAACCCCCAAAAAAATTTTTTTTAAGGAGAAGTCAAGTGGTCTGAAATCAAGAGATCAGGTAAATTCCAGAGGGAGTGGCCCAAACAATAAAGTTGGCCCATGTAGGTGATTCCAGAGTTCTTTCCTGGGCTCCTTTCCCCTCGAAACTCCAAAATCAGACATTCTGTTTGTATTCTACACTTATTCAAATAGTCAATGCCCCCACACACACAAAATACAAGAATCTCCAAAGGAAGATGGAAGTATGGATTATAGTCCTTTCCAAAAAAGTCAGGTCAGTTTGGGCTTTGGCGTTTCTCCTTTGCTCTCTGAGGCCACACGCTCTCCTCTGCCCAGTCTCAAACACCCTCCCCTTGCACCTGCTTCACAACACTCACTCCCAGGTCGGCTCCTTCCACCAGCCCAGTATCTCCAACTTCCCTGCTTTTGGTCTTTGGGATCCCAGGAAATACAGATGAGTGCTATCATTCACCTGAACAGACACACAGTGAGATATGTAAATTCACCACGTGATCAAGGAAATGGCTAAGTGTATCAGTCTTTGTAATGGACACTGGAAATGGCTATCAGGGAATTACTCCCTGTCCGCATCTGCATGCCACTGCCACGCTCTGGGAATGTGGACTCTGAGAAGACACTGTATTGAGTGTTTTGTTCGTTGTAAACTAGAGCAGCGAGGACATCTAACGAGGTTCTGCTCTCTTGGGGTCGGGAGACTTGCACTGGGGAGAGGCTGAGTTCACAAGTGCCTCACACCACTTTGCTGCCCCTCCTCCAACCCTCACCACACCCCCTTTGGGCCCCCTGGAGATCCCTGCCTACTTCCACTTTGTTCAAAAACCAAAGGGTCCCCCAACAGGCCCACTCTTCCTCTCTTGGTGCTGTTGGATGGGGGCATTGAGAGGTGGGAGGTGAGAAGCCAGGGGATGGAGCGGGATAGAGGCAGCACTCAGAAGAATGAGCTTTCGCATTAAAAAAAATGGAGAAAACAGGGGCATCTGGGTGGCTCTGTCGGTTAAGGGTCTGACTTCAGCTCAGATCATGATCTCATGGTTCATGGGTTCAAGCCCCACCTTGAGCTCTGTGCTGGCAGCTCGGAGCCTTGGAGCCTGCTTCGGATTCTGTGTCTCCGGCTCTCTCTGCCCCTCCCCCACTCACACTCTGTCTCTCTCTCAAAAATAAATAAACATTAAAAAAAAATTTTTTTTAATGGAGAAAACACCAGGGACACGAAAATGTGTACACAGGCCTCCACCACCACCACCAGAAAGGAAAGGCAGACCCCTGCTCCCACCCCCTGTTCTGCCACTTGGGACTCCTTTTCCTCCTCAGAGCAGATCTAGTGGCCCTTTGAACCTGATTTTACCTCCACTCAAACTTGGTGGGCCCCAGACCGTGGTGTGCCAGGGGGCAGCCCCTGTGGGACGCTCCAAGGCCAGGAGGCAGAGGCTAGGGGAGCATATATATATATGTACTAAGAAAGATCTTGGTCCTCTCCGGGGCCCACATGTGTCCCAGAGGACAGACTCTGAAGGCATTAGAAGGACTGCATTGCCCAGAGAACTGTTCCAAGGTTTTTCTATGTCTTAAGATCAAGTGTATATTCTTATGGCAAAATATCTTCTGCCCGGTCAGGCTGTATTTAAATCTTTTTTTTTTTAATCCCAAATAAAATAAAGTGGAAGAAGTAGAATTTTTCCTATAAATCAAATGAAAGAAACTTGTCCATCAGAAACCCCTCTCTCCACATCATCAGGCGGGACATCCCTTGCATCAGAAGGGACTCCAAACAGACTTCCCCAGGTGGGACTTGTTGGGGACTGTCAGTTCAGGAAGAGGCCAGAGACAGAGTTCCCCAATCAATTGCCCCGTTCAGGCCGTCAGGGAAAATGTCCTCTAACCAGAGGTCTGGATTTTATTTCTGGGTCCCCACATAATTAGCCTGTTATTAACTGCCCCATAATAAGATCTGTCCAAGATTCTTGGAGAGCAGACTGAGAGTTGTTCTTACAGACGGTTCCAGGGGGTTCCTTTAAGTCATCTTCATGTCTTATTTCTGAAGGGTCTGACTAGCAAGTAGGATCAGTTAGAGTGCCTCCTCCAGGAGTGTTGCAATAAGCCAAGATGCTTAGTCTGAAGGAACAACTGGGGGTAAGACAGTGTAGTATTGCAATATGAATATGAACTTTGACATTCCCTGAACCTCAGTTTGAATGCTGGACTAGCTGTGTGACCTTAGTAAAGTTGCTTCACTTCTTTGGGCCTTAACCTCCTTATCTATCAAATGATATACATGACCCATGAATGAAATACATATGCTGTGTGCCACTTAGCAGGTGCTTGTGGATAAAGGCTCCTGTCTCCTCCCCTCTTCTAGCTTTCCCTCCACCCCACCCAGGCCTGGGTGACTCAGATTGGCTCCGACGTTTTGGCAAAGTCAAAGGAGAAATGCAAAGAGATGACTCTGATCCTGTGAGAATCAGAGAGGAAGTCAGCTCCTCGGTCAGAATTATCTGACCCTCTTCTTCTGTCTGCGCACACAAACCAATGGTTCTCAACTTTAGTTCCTACAGAAATCACCTGGGAGCTTGTTTAAATTCATATTCCTGGGCTCATCCCTAGAACTTCGGATTCAAGAGTTCTGGATGGAGCCCAGGATCTGCTTATTTAAGAAGTCCCCTCCACCCCTCACCCCCATCCCGGCGACCCTGATGTATGTGGTGGTCTGTGGACCACATTTGCAGAAGCGTTGAAAAGGTCAAGGCTTTGAAGGGGGCTGGGAAAACCACAAAGGAGGCAGACATTAATTTGTTTGCTGGGAGAAAACTTGTTGCCATCGATATTTAATCACGCACACCCAAAGAAAGAAGGAGCCATAACAGGAATCACCCAAATACAAAAAAGAGAAAAAAAAATCCAAACTGCCAACCATAAACACCTCAGCTGTTAGCTTCAGTCAATCTTTCCATCCTGGCATACAAATAGCTGGGGGTCTCTCTGGGAACACACAATCTCTCAGAGTGTGAGGGGCCTCCCGGACCCCTAGTCCACTTCCCCTTTGCTCCCTCAGTGCTGAGGTGACATGTCCCGCCCCTCATCCGGGGGCAAAGCACAGGTGCACTTACCCATCGCCATTCTCCTACCTGGCTCCCTGCCCAGAGGGTCTGGCGCACGGCCAGTACTTAGTAAGCAGACTTAGTAAAATGTTTGCTAACCTGAAATTAGCTGGGGAAGAAAGCGGCTGAGCATCTTATATCAAAAAGCCTTTACACGCCTTTCCTGGACCACAGGGAAGGGGGAATTAACAGAGGTGGCAGTAATGTTAACACCCAGGGTTTGCACACAAAGAGTAAATCATAACTGCAATAGGAAGAAAACTGGAGAGACAGTCTGGGTTCCAGCCAGGGGAAATTACTAAACGGGCATGGGGGTCTGGGAGAGAAATGATTTTCCCCTCCTGCTCCCTACCCCTGCCCCTATCAGAGGGGGGCACCCGCCGGAGTCCCCTGCCCACTATGCAAACCGCACGGATCTCACACCGGAGCAGGCCCCCACTACAGAGGGGGAGCAGAGGGCACCACTGCTGGAAGCCACAACCCCTGGGCCACGAGGGACAGTGGCACTGAGGTCACCGCAGATCACGCCACCCTGGGAACGGCTCACACCTGCGGGAGGAGACACTGGGTCAGAATTCTCCTCCATCCCCGACACGACATGACCCAAAACCTTTTGCCACCAACGATTGACTTTCATGTTTCTGAGGGATCAGCATCATGAATCTTTAGACCTATCGGCAAATCCAAAGCCATTGCCATCTGCTTCTTGAAGGAGTGTGGTTAGCAAATTGGACACCAACTCTGCTTGAACCAGACTAATGTTGAGATGTGTTTATACAATCTTTGAGCAAAAACTGATGGGTCATAGTGAAGGAATCATCTAGAACCATGGTTGCTGGAAAAATGAGAACAGATAGATACCTAGCCTAGGGACTGTGTACACATTGGATTATTCAAGGTAAAGAGTTGTCTGAAGTGGGCCCAAACGGTCAGAATAAACATCAAAAATGTTTCTTCCTATTGAAATATTGTGCCACTTGAAGAGTATCCTGTGTGTAACTGAAAGACTTGAGCTATTTTTGCAGAACCAGTCAGCGGGGCAGAATTTCCCCCAGTCATTCACTTATGCTTCACGGATATTCCAGATGGCTCCACGTAGGGACCAAATATTTTGGACCATCCATTTGTCCAGATCCCAGAGACCTCAGCTCACATCTCCCCTGCCCGGTGCCCCACAGACAGAGATTCAGTCACCGATTAGATGCAACCCAATATTAACACCCAAAAGAACGATGCCCACACATGCACACAACTTACAGATATTGACGGAGCCCACGCCTTCACACAAGCTGCAGGAGAGAAAGAGAGAGTGAACATTTAGAATGGGGTTCCTCTGTTCTTGCGGCAGGTCTGTTCTGGTCCATCCTGAGCGAAGAGAGCAGGGCTGGGGGGAGGGGACGTGTTGCCCACCTACCACAGAGAGCATCAGTGTCGCCACTGCTCCCAGGGACCCCAAAAGGACAGGGGAATGTTAGGTTGCAGGACCCAAAGACCACTTCATATGCCTTGTTTGCTTCTTGGCCATGGAAATGTGGTGTACTGGAAGGTACACGTGGGGTGCAGTGGGGTTATCCACCTTGTCCCCTGGCTGGAAGTTCCAGCATGGCCAAAGAGGTGATGGGAATAGCCACTGCCTAACTGGGACACCTTCAGGTGGGAAAGAGCTTGCCTAGCATGCTAATTGAGCCATTTTTTTTTATCCCACGAGCTTAAATGCTACCCCGGATATCTATCTGACTTGATACATGCAGAGGGGGCAGGAGGGAATGGTGGTCAAGAGCCTGGCGTCCTGGGCGCAAATCTGGCTGAGCCAGATCACTAGCTGGGTGACCTTGGACAAATCACCTAGCCTTTCTGTACCTCAGTTTCCTCATTTATGAAATGGGATGATAATACCCACCTTCCAGCACTGTTGCAAGCTCTACATTGCAAAGTGCCTACAGGTAGAGCCTGGCACACAGTAAATCCACTGTGTTTGCTACTAACATTATGAACATCTCATTGATGATGAGACATTTATATCACTGCCATGGGTCCCTCCTCCCTCACGCCCACCTGCACTTTCTCTTCTACATCACCTTCTTTTTTTATCCCCCAGCTTCAAACCATCTCCTCCAGTAAATCTCCAATCTGATTCCTTCTGCCCGACTGAGCACTTCAACATACCACAGCTTTTCAGTAAGGATCTATGCTTTGGGCTCACTCTCCCACCACGTGAATCTGACCCTGCCACAGCCTTGGAACTGTGCCCTTCCAGAAGATTCTAGCCAATGCCCATCATGGTGCCTGTTGCTCCACAATGCTAGCAGCAGCTGTCACCAAGTTGAGTGATTACGGCTGCTTTGTTTTCTCATTTTCTGTGTTTTCTGCAGTGAGGGTTACTTGGGTAATCCAATTACACTTGTTAAATGCCAAGAAGAGAAGATCTGTCAAAAGGTCAGTGGCCACAATATGCAAAGCTCCATACACCCAACCATCTTGTAAAATCTCATGTGTTGGAGACAGTGCCTCATGCGTTATAGAATTGAGTTCTTAATACATCAGTGATGATGATGATGATGATGATGATGATGAAAGTAAGTTTCACAGCACAAATGCTGAGTGCCTTACTGAATGTTGATGAGTGGGCCAGAGGCTTAAGTGTAAAAGGAGGAGATCAATCTGGTGGCTTCACCCGGAGTCCCGAGGAAATGGACAGAAGAGTTTACCTGCTTTGGTCAAGCATGGCACAAATCCAGCAGCATGGCCAGCTGCCTAGGGGGCGACACACATCAGATTTCTAATGCTAACCTGGTCAGTAAGGAGCCTTTCCGTGGTACAGCCCTGCCTGGCTACCCTGGATAGAGAGATTCTTGTTCTGACCGTAACCTGCCCCTACTGGTGATTTCCATTCACACTAACTCATTTAATCCTTGCAACAGCATAAAGTGCTGGGTTTTATGACTATCTGTTGTACAGATCGGGACGCTGAGGCCCAGAGGTTCAGAGCTAGTAAGTGGTAGAGCTGGGATGTGAATCCAGGTGGTCTAGATGGCTCACAACCTGTGATCTTAACCTTTCTATGCAACTGTCCTCCCCCCCAGTCTAGCTTGCTCCCCCATGATGGGACCCAGCTAGGAGGCAGTAACGATGTGGCTACCTCCAGGCTAAATGCTCGTCACTACCCCAGGTGTAAATCCACACTGCTCCTTTCCTTGCTGACTTCACTTGCCCCAGTTCTTGGCTCAAACTGTCAGCAGAGCCCGATTTATGCTGCCCCTGCCTTTCCCTACTAAGCAAGGACCCTGTGCTGGTCATTTCTATCTGCTGCTCCTGAACATGAGACTATAGGGTTCCTTGTCTGTACACGCCAAGTCAAATGGCCTTTAGCAAATCCTCTGAATGATTCCAGCTTTTACAATCCACTGTGATGTGATTGCAAAAACCCCTTTCCAGTCAACAGGGTAAAGTAGTTGCCTTGGAATGAGCTTAGTTGCATCAGGAGGGGCAGTGTGGGAGGGAAAAAATCACCGGAGATGGTAATTTTAGCATAGCCACTACCTAGCTGTCACCTTGAACAAGTTCCTTCCCCTCTTTAGGCCTCGGTTTCCCCATCTGAAAATGGGAAAATGGTTAGACTTCTTGATTTCTAGAGTCTTTCTGGAGTCTTTCCCAGTTTGAACACTCTCTGCCTGGAGGATGATAGTCTGTTGAGGCAGTCCTCCAGCCCTGAGTGGGGATGTGAAGAGACCCTAAGCCCTGTCCTCACCGGCTCTCCTCGCCCTCCAGCAGCTTTCTGTAAGTGGCGATCTCCACGTCCAGGCCCAGTTTGGAGTTCATCACCTCCTGGTACTCCTTGAGCAGACAGGCCATGTCCTGCTTGGCCTTCTGAAGGGCGGCCTCCAGCCCCGCCAGCTTGCATTTGGCATCACCGAGGGCTGCCTCGCCCTGCTGCTCTGCCTCAGCCACGGCGCCCTCCAGCTTGCACCGCTGTCAGGGAGGGAAGAAGGGGAGAAGCTTGAGAAGGGGACCTAGTGGGTCCCCAATGGCCTCCATCAACCTATTTCACCTCTATTCCAAATGGTCCACTTGCAAATTAACTAGGCAGGAAAATAATGGCCCTTTGGAGCTTTCTTCCTCCATGTATGTGCCTCTTAATTTTATTGTAAAACTCAAGTCCCCAGTGAGCCATTAGAGGGAGGAAATGCTAGTGCTGGAACAGGACTGATAATAATTAGTGATAGTATCTTACACTTGTTTACCATTGTTGGTTTACAAGGCACTTTCACAGATGTTGCCTATCTGTTTCCAGTTACTCTGAGCGTGTCAGAACAGGCACAGTTATTTCCCATTAAACAGATGAAGAAATTGAGACTCAGAGAGGTTGTGGGGAATGGAATGAGAGGCAAGCCATGTTCAATTACAGAGATGCACAGACGGTGCTAGCGTGCACTGTGAACAGAGTGGCGTGGGACCAGGTCACGTCTGTGCACCTCAAATCCATCTGGAGAGGTGGGGGGAGAGCCAGCAGAACACAACCTGCACTAGACCGCATTGCCTAATGTATGTTTAAAGGAAAGAAACCTTGGAGGGATATGAAGGGAAATAGGAGCAGAATTCAGAGAAGGTAGACAGACCAGCCCTCCCCCACAATGCTCTGTGCAAACAGTGCTTGTCGGTCCTTCAGATGCAGGTGGTTAAAATATAAGCCTCTCCAAAGACAGCAGCAGCCCCTCAAGGCAGGAGGAAAGCAGAGAGCAGATCAGAAGCAGCAGGAGAACAGATCAGAAGCAGCAGGAGAACAGGTCAGAAATAGCAGGTACACCGAGCAAGGTCTCAGCACCCCCTGACCTGCTGCTTGGCATTCTCCACCTCTGCCGTCAGCCTCTGGATCATGCGGTTCAGCTCATTGAGCTCATCCTTGGTTCTGCGGAGGTTCTCGCCCTGCTGGCTCACCGTGGCCTTCATCTCCTCACACTGTGGGTTGGGAGACAAACATTCAGGACCAGCCAATGGTTGTGACATTGCTGGAGGGGTGCTGGGTTGTCACTATGAAGAGCCAGCCTGCTGTTCTACAGTGGTCCCATCTCCTACCCCTGCTCTGCTTGGGCCTGTGATGGAGCCCCTCTGAATGCATGGGTGCATTTCCCAGAGAAGCTTCAGGTTCTGGCTATCTTCCCTGCCCAAAGGGCAGCTCGGCCCTCCAGTTCACCTTGGTTTGGTACCAGGACTCGGCCTCAGCCCGGCTGCGGCTGGCGATGTCGTCATACTGAGCCTTGATCTCGGCCACCACTGAGTCCATGTTGAGCTCCCGGCTGTTGTCCATTTTGACGACCACCGAGGTGTCAGAGATTTGTGACTGAAGGAGGTAGATTTCCTGTAAGAGACAGCAACCAGTGCCCTCAGCTCCAAATCCCCCTCTGATTCCCATTGCTGTAGGTAAAAAACCATCCCCACCTGAAGCTTTAGGAAATAAAATTGGAGAATTCCAGAAGTGCAGCTCTAGCTATCTGCATAAATCTAATCAACCAGACAATGGAAAGATTTAGAGTGCTGGGTTTTCTAATGAACTTTTCATACTACCTGAATTAATAAGATGTTATTACATCTATATACCCACACCTATATTGTCATATCTCCACTTCATGCTGTGCTGTGTAGATAGGCAATGAATCACAGTCCTTCAAATCATCTGTGTGGGGTTTTTTTTTTGGGGGGGGGAGAGAGAAAAAGAGAGAGAAAGTGTGCAAATGGGGTAGGGGCAGAGGGAGAGAGAGAATCCCAAGCAGGCTCCACACCCAGTGCAGAGCCTGACGTGGTACTTGATCCCACAACCATGACATCATGACCTGAGCCAAAATCAAGAGGATGCTCAACGGACTGAGCCACCCAGGCACCCCACAAATAATTTTAAAGGAAGGGAATCACCCATTTCCATTTTGAAAGGAGGCCTAAGCAAGAGAAAAATCTCCTCTGATCACAGAAGGAAAGGATGTTTAGGTTCTAAAAGTGTTAGGGATGGACAATACTTTCTAAAGCCAAAGGACCAAGACAACCCACAACTCAAAAAACCCTCTGCCCTCTCCTCCCTCACTTGCTCTTCTGGAGAAGGGGAGAGACTCACCTCCTCATAGAGGGCCTGTAGGAAGCCCATCTCCTCCCTTAGCGCCTCCACATTTGCCTCCAGGTCAGCCTTGCGCAGGTAGGCACAGTCTATGTCCTGGTGGACACACATGGGAAAGGGTGGAACAAGGGTCACTCAGGGCCCCTGGACCTTTGCCCTCTATATGGGGCCCCGAGGCTATGTTCTGTCCCACTTTTCTCCTATCACAGAAACATCCATGGGGCCACCTCAAATAGGGACTAGAGAGAAGTCTGACCTCGACAGATTTTTTCTCTTTCCTCCAGAATTAGAGACCTTCCTGAAGCGAGTAGCCTAATATCACAGCCCAAAATGCCAGGCTGCTACTACTAAGTTAGATTGGCCCATGGAGCATGACCACGTGGTGGCCACAGAGCCATGAGTGTGCCCCACCCACAGGCCGTCCTTGGCACCCAGGCTGGGCAGCATCCAAGTAGCTGACTCTCGGTCCCGAGGTCTCACCAAGCTGCTGTCTGGCTGATTAGCCACAGTGGTCGCTTAATCAGTCTCCCTCTCATGCGGGCATTGCCAACCAAGTGGTCCCCACTGGTCAGGGGAGTCGAGTGCCTGGCCACCACAACTGGACTGCCGCAAACTTGGCAAGTTGCTAGTCTCAGAGGTCCAGAATCTAAGATTTCACTCTTCCCCATGTGGGAGGACTCACTCACCTTCTTCAGCACCACAAACTCATTCTCAGCCGTGGTCCTGAGGGCCACTTCTTCTTCATACCTGAGGAGAGAGAGCACAGATGGAGAGGCCCTTGGGGATGAAGGCTTTGGGTGGGCCAACCAAGCCCTAGCTTTTCAAGACTCCTTAGTTCTGCCCTTGACTTGCTGTGTGCTTTGGGGAAAGAGGCTTGGCCTCTCTGGACTTCTATTTTGCAGTCACGAAGAACCCACCAAAAGGACACTGGACATGAAGTTCAAGCCTCTGGTTTCTGGTCCAAGCTTGGACTGAAGTTTCTGGAAAACGTCAGGCAAGCCATTTAATCTCTCTGCATCTTGGGCTACATTGCCTGATGTGCAATAAGGCATGCTGGAAATATTTGTGGGATGAGCAAAAGAGAGATGCTCCAGGGGACGGGGGGGTGTCTTTCAACCCGAAAATTGTACAAAACGTAAAGCTTCATGAAACCATCCCTGTGATGTTCTCTTCCCTTCCCCCAATACTCAAGGACTTGAAATCCTGGAAGCACCCCATTATGCCCTGACTGCGGCGGGGGGGGGGGGGGGGGAGGCATTTCCACAGCCCTCCTGCACTGCCTGGCACATTCTCTTGTGCCTGCCCATGAGGTCATTCCTGCAGCAGCCCTGCCCAGCCCACAGGGATGACCAGAGTCCTCATAGCATGATTTTCATGACTTTTTAATGACAGAGTAATTTGGGCTGCTATAAACTCTGGGCTATGTAATTACTGGCCCTCACACCCCCCAGACTGGGAGACAGGCCTTGACACCTGCAAACAGAATTGTGTCTGCATTTGCATCCCCCCAAGGAAAGTGTAAACCCATTGCTGGGTCCATCTGGATGGTAACACCCGATCTCCCAAGATCCGAATTCCGGTTACTTCCAATTAGAATGATCAGGACAGATTATATCAGGATCACCTTTCTCTCCATCCCTATCAACAGGGAAAGAGGAGCAAGGTGTCAGTGACCCGGTGAGTTTAAACTAGGCAATGGCCAACCTAAACAAGTCAGGTTACAAGGGAAGATTGACGCGGGCCTTTGAATTGCAGAGCCTTGCAGAACAAGAGCCTGGTGATTTATCCACAGAGTGAATAAACGACTTCTCCAAACTTATTGGCTATCTTGAATGGCATTGGCCGGATCATCTTGGAGATACCTCCCCAGGGACCTTTCCTCTCCCCACATCCTAGTGCTGACTATTCCCAAGTTCTTTCCTCCAGTCTGTTGACCTCTCTCTTCCCATTCCGTTGTTGTTCCTCTCTCTGTGTCTCTAGGCCACTGTGTGCCCTGGATGTGTGTCCTACCCTCCCAGGCTGGGAGTACCTCTTCTCCCCAGCTCTCTCCCCATTTCCCAGGATGGGGCTACAAGACCTGGGAGCTGAGACCAGATAGAGCAGGCTGAGAAAACAGAACCATCAGAGAGGTAGCCTGGGCTGGCCCTGACCTTCAGCCATCCCCACCTCTGGTAGAGTGGTGTGGACCAAGCCAAGACCTACCCCACACCCATAACCACCCCCAGCCCGGCCGCACTCACTTCTTCTTGTAGCCCTCCAGCACCTCCTGCACGTGGTTGAGCTCCGAGGCCAGCCTCCCGCTGTCGGCCTCCACGCACTCGGCCTCCCGCCTCAGCGTCTCGATGTAGCCCTCGAACAGGGGCTCCAGGTTGCTCTCGCAGCACTTGCGGTTCTGGTAGAACTGCCACTTGGTCTCCAGAAGCTTGTTCTGCTGCTCCAGGAAGCGCACCTGCCGGCCCAGGGTGGAGGAAAGAGACTCAGGGGGAGCCCTGAGCCCTCTCTGCCCTTGGGGATGATCTCTGACCCGCAGCAGGCTGTGACCTTCCCCCAAAGGCCAAATCATTTGGCAAAGTCTGAAAGTGCAGGTCACGGCTGTTCCCCCAGGAATGTTCCCTCGCCCTATCCCCCTCTCCCAGTAGAGCACACAATTTATTTGTGGCATTTATTCTGCACAGAATGAAATAACATCTGATCTTGCAAAAACACTCTCGACCGTGTGTGGTGGGCCAAAAATGGCTCTTCAAAGATGTTCACGTCCTAATCCCTGGAACCTGTGAATCTGTTATGTTATGTGGCAAAAGGGACCCTGCAGGTGGAATGTAGGTTATGGCACTGAAGATCAGGAGATCTGGAATTATCCAGGTGGCCCCAAGGTGTCATAATGGGCCTTTTAAAGTGGGAGAGGAAGGGGGCGCCTGGGTGGCTCAGTCAGTTGAGCATCCGGCTTCCACTCAGGTCATAATCTTGCGGTTTGTGAGTTCGAGCCCCGTGCCAGGCTCTCTGCTGACAGCTCAGAGCCTGAACCCTGCTTCAGATTCTGTGTCTCCCTCTCTCCCTGCCCTCTCCTGCTTGCGCTCTGTCTCCCTCTCTCAAAAAATAAATAATAAACATTTTTTTAAAGCTTTTAAATAAAGTGGAAGAAGAAGGCAGAAGAGTGGAGAGGTGCACAGAAGGAAGAGGTGGAGGAGAGACTTAAAACCTGAGGCAGCCTTGGCCACGATCACCGGCTTTGGAGGTGGAGGGAGAAGGAGCCTGAGTCAAGGAATGCCAGTGGCCTCCAGAAACTGAGAAGGAGCTCCAGCCAGCCAGCCAGCCAGCAAGGGAACAGGGACCTCAGTCCTACCATCACACAGAACGCAATTCTGCCAAAAGCGTGCGTGTCCCTGAAAACAGGTCTCTCCTACGGCCTCCAGAGAGAAATGCAGCTATGCCAACACCTTGGTTTTGACCTCATGAGATAAGAAATTTGTGTTGTTTTAAGCCACTAAGTTTGTGGGCATTTTTATGCCAGTGATTTAAAAACGCACCCACCACGACTCTCCCTCACTCTGATCCTGGGGCAGGAGAGCCCATCCCAGGGACCCTGGATGGGGAATGAGGAGACCTTCCCCTGCCTGACTCTGCCACCAACCGGGCCCCTGTGCCCCACTCTCCCGGAGCCTCATTGTAAACCAAGGCAGTGGAAATGCATCAGCAATGTCCCCTGGCAGGCCCCAGGCTCTTTCTGCCCTGCAGGCACGTTTTACTTGGCCCGCAAACCGTGTCATAGAAATGTGATTTGTTGCCGAGGTTTAATAACTGAATAATTTCAGGCAAGAATCTGGATCTCGGACCGGAACTGACTGCTCACACAGACTGCATACCTGTGTGCTGTCCAAAAGGCTACGTGCAAAGGTCCTTGCATGTTCGGGGACCTTACTGTGCTTTCAAGCAAATTAGGCAAAGGGGCCACTCCAGGCAGACACAGCCTCCTTCCAGGGCATACAGCCCGGTGAGCCGAGCATGGGCTGGATTTCAACCTCATCCTGCCGCCCTTGGTGGGTGTCCTTGCATAATGAATGACCCACACGATGTGCTGGCGGAAGGGACGAGCCAGCAGCATGTGAAGAGTAGGTGTCCAGGGGCGCCCGGGTGGCTCAGTCGGTTGAGCATCTGACTCCAGCTCAGGTCATGATCACGTGGTTCGTGAGTTCGAGCCCTGCGTCGGGGCGCTGCTGACAGCGCAGGGCCCGCTTCAGATTCTCTGTCCCCTTCTCTCTCTGCCCCTCCCCTGCTGGCGCTCTCTCAAAAATAAACGAACATTAAAAAGAAAAAGAATAATGGACAGCACCTTCGCTTGCAGAGATGCTTATTTCTGATGGTGGCTCTTATCAGAGATAAAGGCCTCCATGCACCGTCACTCTTGTGTGTGTCCACTTACAAAGACCCTTGGTGTAGATGCACACAGCACTCAGCCCTAGAAGGGGACCCTTTCCTCTCCTGGACTTCAGGGGCTGTCCTCCCCTAGAGAGGCTCGCCGAGGGGGTGCCACTGAGTTAGGGGACACCAGAGCTATGCGTCCAACCAGAAGGTGGGCTCAGAGACCCCAGCATCTGAAGAGTGCAATTCAACAGCCCCTCCAGGGGCTGCCCCCTTAAGTTTCTCAACTCACTGTGTTTAATCTGTGTAACGTTGGGTGGGGAAAAGCGCCTGGGGCAGAAATCCCGGGAACTCACAACCTTCCTACTAGAAGGAGCAGGCAAGGAGCTTCTGGCCCCTCCTCATCCTGGATCCTTTCACCCTGGGGAGGGCGGCACCTCCACACAAACCTAAGCAGACATCCCACCCCACCCACCCCCCCTCTCACGGGGTGATGGCTGAGATCCCGAAGATGGAGCCACAGACACACACGCAGCTCTTGCTGGGCAGGGAAGCCGCCTCAATAAACTTCCCGTTCTGTCTGGTTTCACATTCATCGTTGTGTTTGACTCTCCTGGTAGCGTTTGAAAACCAAGAGCCCGATTCAGTCATGCTCCCAAGGCCACGTGCTGACGGGTTGCAGGCCTGGGACTAAGAGAACGTGAAGACGGCTGGTGATTGGGTTCCAAGTCCCTCGCCCCTTCCTGTGCCACAGCCCCAGGGAGCAGCCCACAGACCCACCTTGTCAATGAAGGCAGCAAACTTGTTGTTCAGGCACTTGATCTGCTCCTTTTCCTGGTGCTTGACGCACTGCGCATTCGGGTCAAGCTCCAGGTTGAGGGGCGTGAGGAGGCTCTCGTTGACCGACACGCTGGTGATGCAGGGCGGGCTGGGTCCACAAAGGCCCCCTACGCGGTAACCAAAGCTGCCCCCGCTGCGCAGGGGCCATCCACAGCTCACCGCCATCCGCGGGGACCCCACTGCGCACAGGCTCCGGCTGCCAAAGCCCCCGAGGCGCCTGTAGCCGGGCCCCCCAGGACTGCCCCCACGGTAGGCCATGGCACTGGAGCAGCTGTGGGCCGACAGCTTGGGCAGGACGGCAGAGCAGGAGCTGAAGTTCCTGACCCCATAGCCGGAGCGGATGCGGTGGGGACGGCTGGCCATGCCTCCGCGGTGCAGGGCAGTGCAGGGAAAATGGAGAGGCCCGAAGCACACAGGTCTCACGCTGGAGACCTGTCCGTGCCCCTGCCTTTTTATCGAGCAGACGATGGGCCTCCCAACAACATAAAAGGCAGGAGAAAGTTATTAAAGCTATTTATGAGCGTGGGAATCTCCCGCTAGGCAGACGGAGAAGGAAAGCTGAAACTTGTCTCCTTTAATGAGCATCTCAGGGAGACCCTGCATCACAATAAACCTGTCCCCTGCCTTTGCAACCCCACAGGCCTAGACATATCTATTTGGCCCCTAATTCCCCTCCCACCCTGTGAGTCCACCTGGGATCATTATCCCACAGGGGCAAGTGGAGGCTTGGGCCAGCACATTCCTGAGACTCGAAGGGTCCCATGTCCCATAAGGTCCCACGGGCCCGCCCTTGCAGGCAGATCACGTGTTTTCCCCCCTAAGGCTGCAAGGATGCCTGGCTCATCTTTCCAGGGTGAGCACAAGTAGAGTGAACCCTTCAAGCCTTCCCTGCACCTGCTTTTCCTACATTCTGTCTGACAGTAGAGTGACTGGGGTCGGTACAGCCTCCTTGAGTCAGAAAGCACGTCTTCTCTACTTTGATAGCCTTCATGGTAACTGACACATAGTAGGTCCCTGGGAAGCACGGCTTGAATTGAATAGACTGGACCCAGGAAGGAATGGCCAGTATCTGGACAGCTTCCTCATCTGGTCCACAAATAGTGATTGAGCCTCCTGTACGCCAGGCCCGGGGGCCGTCCTGGAGGAGGTGTCTCCATTCACAGGCCAGTGCTGAGGCCCCACCAGAGTGAGGCCCTAATTCAGATGCCGAGGGAAATAAAGCTCGGTGGACAGAGCTCGCTCTTGAAGAACCTGGGTCTCATGGGGACCCCAGACAGAGGCAGGAAAGATCCATGGCAAGAGGGGGAAAGACAAGTGATCGTGTAAAAGGAATGCTGAGGATTGAGGAGGGCCGCTCATGGCAGGTGGAATGTCACAAGGAGGCGAGACCCGAGGCAGGTCCTAGAGGATGGCGACGTGTGGCAGAGAGAATAGAAGCAGAGGTGCCGGGGACAGCCACCACCGCAGGCCTGGTGACGAGACAAATACCCAGTTCCTCAGGTCCTTTGCAAAACTGAGCCATCAGCCAAGACTGCTCACCCCCAGCCTCCCACCCCGATCGTACAGGATGCTTTCCCTGTGACACCCCAGAACAGCAGGATGGAAATGGGACCCAAAGGGGAAAACCCCTGCCTGCAGCCCCAACTATCATGATACCCAAACCCCCAGCAACCCAGTCCTTGGAGTAAAGCTCTCATTACAGAGAATCTCTGTGCACAAGGACCAGAACGAGGAGTCATCTTCCAGAACTCCCTCTTGGGGGAACAGGCTTGGCAGGGGACATAAGAAAAGAGCCAAACAGAGCCAGAAAGAATGGGAAGGGTCTTTCTGCACTCTCTCTCTCTCTCTCTCTCTCTCTCTCTCTCACACACACACACACACACACACACACACACACACACACACACGCACCTCACACCAGGAAGACACAGAGGACAGAATCGCACTCGAGGTAAGGAGTATAAGGATGAATCCAGAGGGAGCACCGGTCTGAGATGAGGACCTGTTTCTGAATCTGGAGGACAGAGCTCCAAGGGGGAACCAAGTCTGGGGTGAGCCGGGGGAGACACCCCACAAACTGCACTCCTGCAGAAACAACTTGCTCTACGCTTTTGCTCTTGTGGCCCCCGAAGCACGGCTCCCACGCTAACCCTAACAGGTGGGAAGGGGAGCTGAGTGTGCCAGAAGCTGAGAGAGTTCCTCCACGGGGGGACAGGAGGACCAAGGAAGCAAAACAGAAACCTGATGGTCTGGAAGGGCCTGTCTCACACTGGGCCCTATTTGTTTCTTTTTTTCATTCAACAAGGACTTATTGAGCACCTACTATGTGCCAGGCACCTTTCTATGAGCTGGGGATACCTCAGTGAATAAAATACACAAAGATGTATGTTTTCGTGGGTTCCCATTCCAGGGGGAGAGATCGACAATAAACTTAGCAAGTGAATGGATTGTATATTTGATGGTGGTAAGTGTCCTAAGAAGAAACAGAACAGGAAAGGGGAACTCTACAGAAGTGGGAGAAAGATGGGGTCCAATTTTAACAGGCTGCCCTGCTCCCCATTGAGCACAGAGTTTGAGAAGCTGAGGGGACGAGCCAGTGCCAAGACCAGAGGTGGGAACAGGCCTGGTGGGAGCAAGGAGGCCAGTGTGCTTTGAGCGGAGAGAGTGAGAGGGAGGCCCGGGCGTGGCAGTTTCGGGGGATACAGGGAGGGAGCTGGGGACCAGTGGGCCGTGTGGGTTCAGGCCTGCTCCTCACTCGGCCACGCGGCTTACCTGTGGGTGACTGAGCTGCTTCCGGTCCCAGCACTGCGTGGGAAAAATAAAAGCAAACTCACTTTGGTGTCTTTGGAATTGAAATTATGTGGCCCGCCTTCAAAGTGGGCCCCTCCAGAGTGTGCAGGAAGGCGTGGCAGAAAGCTTCCCACCGGTCGGGACCAGCAGCATCTCTGGTGACCCAACTACAAATGTCTGGCCTAATCTTGCTAATCTTGTGGCCGGGGTCACAGGGCACAAAGATAAGCACCTGGGACCTCTTTCTCCACAAGGGCCTACTTTCTGGAACAGGCAGAACTCCCAGGATTAGTAAATGTGTTCCTGTATTCCTGTATCGTAAAGGAAGCTCACTGTGTTAAAAAAAAAAAATGCGTAATGGCTCCAGCGATGGGGGGGGGGGGGTGGGGGGGGTGGGCGGGGGGGGGGTGCACTGAGCGGGTGGTGAGGCAGTGCACTCTGATAGGGAAGAGTACTTTGTCACTGGGATGCCTGGGTGGCTCCATGGGTTAACCATGCGACTTTGGCTCAGGTCATGATCTCGCGGTTCGTGAGTTCAAGTCCCATGTCGGGCTCTGTGCTAACAGCTCAGAGCCTGGAACCTGCTTTGGATTCTGTCTCCCTCTCTCTCTGCCCCTCCCCTGCTCACGCTCTGTCTGTCTCTCTCTCTCAAAAATAAACAAACCTAAAAAAAATTTTTTTAATAAAAAAATAAAAACAAAAGAACTGCTCCTGCTGCGTGATAACAAAAGCTAACTGATTTTTAGTCCATTTTATTGTTGTTTTTAAATTCTCTACAAAAAAAAAAAAAAAAAAACGCACCCCTATGGCCTCCAGCCAGGGTGGACCGGTCTCACGGCACCCCCACTCCATCCCATACATCACCGAATGTCTCAAATACAGTAAGAGTTTATTCCTTGTTCACGGAACTCTGCTGAGGGTGTAGATTTGTGGGTAGGGTGGCTTCCCCCAACATAGTTATTCAGGGACCAAGGTTCTCATAAACGTTTGTGATTCCCCACCTCGCCCAGCATATGTAGAGCGAGCCTGTGGGTGTAGGATGCTGGGTGAATCGCCAGAGGAAAACTGGGGATCTTCTATTATGGGCCCTGAAGGTACTACATACATGGTCTTTCCATTTTGTCTCCAGCTTAAGGACGCTTGGATTTCTTGCTGATATCACCAACATTATGAGAGTGCCCCCCCCCCTAAAAAAATCCAGAAGGGAGGATCTCAACTTGAATCTTCTGCTATGTTCGCTCCTAAAGGAGAGTTGGCGATTCTTGGCCGGATTCTTCAGCTGGAACACCAGCAGGGTTGGGAGCGTGGGAAGCCCCTGAAAACCGAGAACGTGGCCGTGGATTGAGCCCTGTTCACAGTCCGCCCAGGCTGCCCTGCCTGGCATCCGTCTCCAGCAACAAGCCTTTCCCTAGCATCTGAATGTGTCTGAATGTGTCTGGCAAGCGGATGTTCTGTGGTTTGGGGGGTAGGGGAGCAGGGTGGCCCCTGAATACCCATCTACCCCCTCGTCTGCGAGTCCTTGGTCTTAGCACATCCACTGATCCATTCATTCAGCAGTTGCTTATCAAGTGTCTGGCGGTGGTGTGTTGGGCTCGATGCTGGTGACCTCAAGCCGGGCAAAAGCCAGTCCTTTCCCAGTCCAGTGGCCCACAGCCTACCGGTCACAGTGGGAAGTCAGGCATCTATAGTACAGTGTGGTAATAGACATGGGCAAAGATACTGAGCTCCTTTTAAAGGAAACACCCCTGAACCAAGCCTTGAGTTGCCCAAAGCCAGGGGACACTGTGTGCGAAAGTATGGAAGGACATTCAGCTGGCTGAGTGTGGCAGGAGGGCAGGGCATCCCCTGCAGAGTGATGAGGGGGGCGGCAGGAGGGAGCTCAGGCAGGACCCAGGAGTTGACGCTCACCCTGCCAGCGGCAGAGAATTTCAACTCTCGGTGGCAGGCGGGTTGGGCTAGACAGTGAGGAACAGGTAGGTGGGTGGGAGGAAGGTGACTGCATGTACAATGGGATCAACTAAGAAGGAGGGTGAAGAGCTGCTTGTGGGAACATGATAAGAGGCAGAAAATCCAGCTAGCAAGCTATCATGTGAACAAAATGAGAAATAACACAGCCTGAAAGAAGACCGCGTTGGAGGGAGTGCAGAGGACATGGAAAGGACCACAAGGTATCAGAAGAGCGTGGCAGTTTATTGGATGTGGGAGAAGCAAAAAAAAAAAAAAAAAAAAGACGGAATGGCAAAGAGCAAGTGACCTGCCCATCCCTGAGCCGCAGCACCCCCGTCAGCCCTGCAGCAAGACGCCCCGATCACAGCCCTGCCTGAGCGCGTGGAGAAAATCAGATGAGACGGCTGCACAGTGCACTTAGCACAGCGGTCAGTCAGTGGTCACTTGTGCTGTCCTTTCCCCCTTGGGGACCCAAGCCAGTGTGTACTAGAAAATAGCACAGACAGGGGTGTCTGGGTGGCTCAGTCAGTTAAGAGTCCGACTTAGGCTCAGGTTGTGACCTCATGGTTTGTGGGTTCGAGCCCCGCGTCTGGCTCTGTGCTGACAGCCCGGAGCCTGGAGCCTGCTTCAGATTCTGTGTCTCCCTCTCTCTCTGCCCCTTCCCTACTCATGCTCTGTCTCTCTCTCTCTCTCTCTCTCAAAAATGAATAAACATTAAAAAAAAATTTTTTTAAAGAAAATAGCACAGACAGTGGGATGTACCAGCATGAGGACAAACTATCCTGCACGTCACACTAGCTCCCGTGTGCAGGTCACATTAAACGTGGGTGTGAAACGTCACACTCAGTGAAACGCTACCCCAAGGAGCAGGGTCTCTGTTCAGCTGGCGGCTGTGAAAATGAAGCAGGACCTATCAAGGACACAGTGGCAGCCTCACAGCCAGGAGGCAGCCTTCCGGTTCCGTCTCCGTCTTGAGCTGGCGGTGGGGCCTGAGGACAGCCCCTTCCCCTCTCTCCGGGCCATTTCCCAGTAAAAGGAGGGGCTGAGCCATGATCCCTAATCCCTATAACCCCAAACCGCTGAGTCAGCTTCACATCACGTCCGATGCACTTTACTGCAGCAGGAAAGTCGGTAACAGACTTTAGGAATATTTCCATACACACAGAAGTTTGGGGTCAAACTTCCAGTATTTGAAATTTTACTAAGAGTAACATCTCTTTCCCTCGCAATTCCAGATCAGCAGAAGGTCCTTGCCCGTGGGTCAGATCCCTGCTTCTAAGATGCTTCCAAGCTAAGTGTGAGAAAAGGACAGACAGCCCGGTGCAGAGCAAGAGTGTGGGACAGGACGAGAAGGACAGGGACGCAGTTACATCCCGGGCAGGTGGGAGATAGGAGCTGACGTCTGGGACGTGGGTCATCAGGAAAGCATGTGCATCACCAAGGAAGATGGTGGGGGACCTGGGGAGAAGAGCTTTAAGTCTCCTACACCTGACGGGGGAGGGAAACACACACAGGCTCTTCTGATTTCCAGGGTGAAGCGGCCGCTAAGAAGCTACGAGGCACATGTCCAGTAAATTAAGATATTCGGAGCCTTATTCTGTGAGGAATGGAGATCCAGCAGATTTCTCCTGTGGTCCCAGAACGGCAGCCGGGTCCCAACGCTGAGCACAAAAGGGCATTAGTCCCCCACGTTCTAAGAAGCTACACACGGACCCAGCCACCACCCCTCACGGTCACCAGCTTACCCGGTGGAGAGTGGAGACGGAAGGGTCGGGCCTTGTCAGCGCCCAGTAGCATGGAAGGCAAGGTGTGGCCACAGGTCACAAGGCAGCACAGCGTCGGGGGACCTCACTGAAAGCCACCTTTGAGCAACAGGCATGTGGGACCACCACCCACATGGCGGCCATGGAGCCTCCCGCCCCCACCAGCTGTCACCGAGGCAGAGCCCTGTGTGACAGTACCTCCTGCGACACAACACATGTTTGGAAATCTCGAAAAAGAAGGAGGCCATGAAAAGACTGTGCCCCATGAACCGAGCCATTAGAGCCATAACAGGCTGTCCGGGTGTGGGGGAGGAGCAGGTGGTTTAGGGGCCGGGAGAGAGAGGAGGTTGGAGCAGAGCTTAAAACTGAAATTGTGGGGGCGCCTGGGTGGCTCAGTCAGTTAAGCGTCCGACTTCGGCTCAGGTCACGATCTCGCCGTCCGTGAGTTCGAGCCCCGCGTCGGGCTCTGGGTTGATGGCTCAGAGCCTGGAACCTGCTTCCAATTCTGTGTCTCCCTCTCTCTCTGCCCCTCCCCCGTTCGTGCTCTGTCTCTCTCGGTCTCAAAAATAAATAAACGTTAAAAAAAATTTTAAAAAAAACTGAAATTGTGCCATGACTTTAAAATGTCTTAAATTCTGGAATAAGATGAGTCTCATCATAGGAAGCGGTTGCAGACTATGAAATCTAGCCAAGACGTCTGTTCCGGGAACCGTAGCTGTGTACTAAACCACCCCGAAACTCAGCAGCTTTAACAACCAACATTTGTTGGGGTGCCTGGGTGGCTCGGTCGGTTAAGCGTCTGACTTTGCCTCAGGTCATGATCTCACAGTTCGTGAGTTCAAGCCTTGCGTCGGGCTCTGTGCCGACAGCTTGGAGCCTGGAGGCTGCTTCAGATTCTGTGTCTCCTTCTCTCTGTCTCTCCCCATCTCACACACACACACTCTCTCTCTCTCAAAATTTAAAAAAGTTTGTTTTACTCACACATCTGCAGCCTGGGCAGTGCTCGGCAGGAACAGCTCACTTTTCTGTCCCAGGGAGCTCCCGCATCCTCAGGTGGCACCTACAGACGCACGGTGTCCAGGGCAGTGGCCAGCCCTGCCCTCTGCTGCTCAGACCACACAAGAGGGAGAGCGACCGGTCACAGCCCCCTCGCTGCTTCTAGGGGACCAGTGCTGGCCAAGACACTCTCAGGGGTGTCAGGGCTCCGGGGACCCGAGACCCAGCCCTGTGAGGAGTGTTGAGGAAGAGGAGGCTGATTTGGAGTGGGGGGAAGAGCGGAGGGCACACATGAGGCAGCTGAACCGGCAGGCCGTGAGTGAGGACAGGGCTGATGTCATGGGGTGCCCAAAGAGGACAATCGGTGGGCTGAAGTGACGGGGGGCTCAGCTTCGGGCCCTACTTAAAAGCCACTCCCAGGGCTTTCCAACCTGCTCCATGGGACAGGGAAGCAGCTACCTGGCTGGGGTGGGCCCCCCCCGCCCCGGGGGGCGCAGTGGGACATCGCCCCCTGCAGGGTTCCCCGAGTCCAACAGCTCAGAAGCCTTGCCAAGAAGGAGGACTTTCAGGAGACAAACAGGAAGAAAACTTGGCCCAGAAACACTTATAATTAGCCCTTTCCTGTCTTCTCCCTGGAGCCCATCCAGCTGCATCACACCTGTATGACGTGCGGTCCATTTCACAAACCAAAACCCTGAGCTCTGAGGCTCAGAGAAACCCACAGGGCTGTGTGAGTCACCCACCCCACTGCTGCAGAAGCTCCTTAGAAGAGACGTGTCTGGACTGCCAGGACTGCCACACTGTTCCAGTAGAGGGCGCCCTACCCTGGCAGCAGAGGCCACCCAAAGCCCCTTTCCTCTGGGAAGCCTTCCCAGGTTAATGAGCACAAAGTGTGGCTTCCTCGGCTCTTCTTCCCTGCCTGGATTTTTCACGCTTCCAGCAGCTTCCCTGCGAGTACTCAGCACCCCATGGTGCACCCTCCCTGGCGGCCCGCAGCCACCACCCTCCATGTGTTAACTTCCTAACAGATCTGTATGCCAGGCTTCCCTCCCCCAGTTTATCCTATGCCTTGACAGTCTTAACTCGCTCAAAATCTGCTTCCAAGACACACGTGCCCGGGCACCAAAGGCCGAGCAGAAAGCATCCGACGGTTCCTCAGCCCTGTCCCCAGGCTGGCACAGCAAAGCCCTCCTAGCGCATCTCCTAGGCCCTCCCCCACTTTCTTTATCTTATCTTCAGTTGCGCTTTTGGACCTCTTGGGCAGAGGGGTAAGGCTGTGGCATGCTCCTGCTCTCGGCACGGCGTCCTTGCCGGCCCACAGAAGCCCCTCTCGGCTTTGTTCACCTCTTCCCTTCGTTCTGTACCCACCCCACCCCCTCCGTCCCTCTCCACATCACAGGCAATGCGTGTGATGCCCTCACATACATGCTCACGACTGGAAAGGAAGCAGCAGCGCATTCGGAGTGTGTCTGTTTGATCTACAGGAGCAGAATGGTTTTGACATGTTCTAACTCAACCCTGTGTGGTCTGTAAGTACGTCCGCTTCTAACTGCCTTAATCTGCCTTTACCCGCTGTCCCCTGTCACTGTCCAATCTATCATCCAGCTTGGCCCAGCTTCCTTCTGCTGCACACAAGGCCACTGCTCCTCTCGTCTTATTATTTCTATAGTTTATCAGTTGATTTTGTTTGGTTTTCTTTTTTTTTTTAAATTTTTTTAATGTTTATTTTTGAGAGACAGAGAGACAGAGACAGAACGCAAGCAGGGGAGGGGCAGAGAGAGAGGGAGACACAGAATCCGAAACAGGCTCTAGGCTCCGAGCTGTCAGCACAGAGCCCGACGCGGGGCTCGAACCCACAAACCATGAGATCAAGACCTGAGCGGAAGTCAGACGCTTAACCCACTAAGCCACCCAGGCGCCCCTTGTTTTCCCTGTAGCTGTGCAAACAATGCCAGTTCTCCTCTCATGCTGACACATATTTACTTTCTTGGCCAGGAACTCCCGTACGTTAAGCACGGCCTTGAGAGTAGGCATTCTTGCCCTGCCCCCAGTCTTACGGGAGTGTGCCTGAAGTTCATCCTTCAGTGTGACACCCTCCAAGCTCTCCCCGTATTCATCCGCTGCCCTGACCTTTCCCATAGCCTCCTTGGTTGCGCCAGCTCACGGAGAGCTCCTCCCTGGGCCGCTGAGACAAGACACACTCTGTCAATCGACCGTCCTTCGTGCACTGACCCGAAAAACTATTCTAAGTACTGTCCACGTAACTTGTGCCTGCTTACAAACCTACCCGACCAAGCAGTCAGCTCCTTAGGACAGGGATGTATATTAAACTCCTCTTTCTACCCTCAGGTACTTAGTACGTGTTTGATAAACACCTGTGGAGCACATAAGGGTGCCACGCTTCGTCAGCTCCAGCTCACGGGCCGGTGTGTTGTGAGTTCAAGGCCAGAAGACAAAACTGGAGGCAGCGAGGTCGGAGAACCAAGGCACAGGAGATCCCCCACGCCGGGTAGGAGGCGGGTGCACGCTCAGCCCCAGTGTCCCGTGTGCCGTCACACGCACCACTTCGTCGCATCTTCACAAGGCCCGGGAGGTCCATATTCCTAAAGAAATTGGCGGCTACGTGCATGAAGATATACCTTACACGTGTTCATCAAAGTGTTGTTTATCGAAACTCCATTAAGGGGAGGGGCACCTGGGTGGCTCAGTCGGTGGAGCGCCCAACTTCAGCTCAGGTCATGATCTCACAGTCTGTGGGTTCGAGCCCCGCATCAGGCTCACTGCTGCCAGCACGGAGCCTGCTTCGGATCCTCTGTCCCCCTCGCTCTCTGCCCCTCCCCTGCTCATGTTCCCCCACTCTCTCTCTCTCAAAAATAAATAAAACATTTTTTTTTTAAATCCATTAAGAAGGCTCGCTGATATGAAGGCAACAAGAAATGCCAACAGAACCAGTGGGCCAGACAGGCAGGTGACAGCCAGAAAACCCCAGTTATAAATAAGGACAAGGGGTTCTTACAATCCCAGGGAGGGAGGGAGGGAGGCCAGAATCAAAGGTCCAGAAGGACAGGGCAAGCAGTCACTCCAGGCAGCAGGGACCAGTCAGCCCCCAGGCCGACCCAAGCCAGCTGTGTGGGGAGCAGGCTCAGGGCACAGGCCTGGGTGACCCAACCAGCCTGGGGCTCGACCAGAGCCTTTATAGCCCACAGTTAGGGCCTGGAGCCCAGGTGGACGGAAGCAACCTGCTGGGCTGCTGTCCCTTTGTCGGCTTCCTGTCTAAGTCTGTTTTCAAGGGCTCACCCAGTTCGCAATTCTCTTTGTTCTCAGCCATTTACAAATAGGTGCTCTGATTAAAGCTTTCTGATGTGGCCGTGACTGCCTTGTAAAGCTGTTGGGCTGTTTTCTGCTTACCAAGAATGGTACTTCACAGCCGGTATAGACTATGCCTTGCAAGGGCCTGCTTAACCAAGACCAGTCACCTTGTTAGTATGGGATGAAGGTGCGGGTGGCGCCTTCCACCTCCAGGCACCCATTTAATCCCTCCCAGCCGGGCATGGATCTCTGTTCATATTTTACCAGTAAGGAAACTGGGGAACCATTACTTGCCCGGGGTCACAAAGCTAGTCAGCGGTAGAGCCGGGCTTCAGACCATGCCTTTCTATCTCCAGAGTCCACACTGGCATCATCTCCAGTCAGGACAGGGGTCTGGGCACACTCATGGCTCCCCCAGCCCAAGGAAGTGGGTGTGTCTACACTGAGACCCTCACTGAAGCGTGCAACTCGACACCAGCCCAGTGGGTCGTAACAGATGGCATGGGTCAGAGCGCAGAGGTGCAATCACCAGCACGGCAACAGAGAGTGCTTCCTGCGAGATTCAGCGCCTTGCCTCCCTCAGCGTTTTACCAAGAATTAAATCCCATGTAATCCTTGGGCATGCACTGAGAACCTTCCAGGTGCTCAGCACTTCCAGTTGAGACAAGAGGAGCGAAAGAGCGGGTTCTTCCTCGGATGTCTGGTAGATGTGTAACCCAGCCAACACTCAGCATGAAAGTACCCACCGGCCACGCCTCCCACAGAAGCGCTCCAAAATCCCACCACCAGCCACTCAGCTCCTCCCCAGGCCTTGCCTTCTTGGGTGTCTCTCACCCCAGAAGCCCCTACCCCACAGCCCATACCCGCAGAGCTCCCACTCCACACGCGAGAGTCTACGAAAATTTTTCCATAGGGCCCAAGAGGAGGGGCTGGAAGTAGGATACATTAAGATGTTACCCTGCCCCTGACAGATTTCCATAGCACCATCACCTGCCTTCCCAGAAAAGACGGGCCTTCCTTTACCCTGGGACATAAGTGACCCACCTGCCCTGAGAGGACTAAGGAGGGCAATAGGTGAGGAGGCCCTTTTGCATAGAGGGCTATTTTTAGCCCAGCCTGGGTCAGCATGTGCTTGTGGCTGGTCGGTAAACAGGTCCATCAAAGGAGCCATGCTCAAGTACAAAGGCAGTCAAGAATCTTGCTCTTGGAAGGGTTTATGAGCTCAGATCCACAGGTTTGAGGAACCTCCTGGCTTGGTCCCACTGTCCACCCACCAAAGCCATCAGTGGTCCTAGCCCAAAGCGTTGAGGGGGAAAATCATGAGAAATTGGCCATTGGGATGGCCACATGAGCCCCTCACTTCCTCTCATGGCGTGAGTCCTCGGAGGAGAGGAAGTGATGCCATTTCAGGACGCTGGTGACTTCCCTCCCCCCATCTCCAGCACCTTTCATCCTTCCTAGTGGGGGCTTACCCACCAATATTCATCATTCAGCTTCCCTGCTGACAACCTAAAGCGTCCCCGGAGCCCTGTATCAGATCCCAACTCAGTCTAAGCATCTCAGGACCTTCTCTCCACCTTTGGCTTCTCCTCCTTCCCCACTGGCCAACTGTTGCCACCCCTGTGCGCATGCCGCCCTCTCCCACCTCCAAATATCTCAGGCCTCTGCTGGATTCCCAGGACCTAGCAGGTGCACAGTTGGCACACATAAGAATTTTCTGAATGAATGAGAGAGTGCATGATTACACAGCCTGGCCTCCAAATCCAAGCCAGACTCCTTTCTCATCTCCTCCCAACCCTGCCCCCACCGCACCCCAGTCCTTCTTCAACCCACCTCCGGGTGGTCTTCCCTGATCAATCTCTATAGCTCTGGGTAATTCTACACTCCTACTCCTGCCCCCTAATCCCCCAGCAACAAGACCCAGAACTCCGAAGAACAGCCCCGGTTCTCTCGTGAACTCTCTGACTCAGTTTCTCCCATGTCCCAGCTGGTGTCCGGTGGCCCGTCTTCCTGGGAATACCCAAAGTGCAGAGACCACACTCCCTCCCAAACCTGTACCCCCACTGCCCTCCCTGACTAGGCTCTGGGTAGGAACAGGTCGGGAGAGACTGATATTGACAGTGGAGAAAGGGACACACTTTGGAGAGACAGAAGAACGCAAAGGAGCCTCCTAGAACAAGAAGTTGTTTGGGACACAGCCCGCTCCTTGGGGCACGCTAGCCATCCACCCTGAGGCCAGGTCATAGGTCCGAGGCCCATAGCCCAGTGATGACCCTTCCAGAAACGAGAGCAGGCTCCACCCCAGGTCCCTGCACCCATTCCCCGTAGTCAGAGCGTCGAGTCCAACTGATGCTTCCAGGACCCCTTCCCTTTCTCCGCTTCCAGTAGCAATGGGAGGGGGAGAGGCCATGAGGAAGCTTGTTAATAGCTTTGAAGATGAAACAGGCCTGTGGCTGTGGATTGTTGACACAGCTACACTGAAGAGGCAAGCCTGGTTGGCTCTTAAGAGGCCGGGGTGATGCCAAGCCAATAAAACACAGCTATTGTCTCTTTGCTGCCCCTTTTAATGCCAGCTGCCCCTGGTGCATAAAAGGGCCTGCCACAGCCCAGGGAGCACAAGCCTTTGGCTCTGTCCTCTGCCAACTTCTCCACTGCTCCCACACCTTCCTATCTCCAACATGACCTGTGGCTTCAGCTCCGTGGGCTGCGGATTCGGTCCCAGGAACTTCAGCTGCATGTCGGCCTGCGGGCCCCGGCCCGGCCGCTGCTGCATCACCGCCGCCCCCTACCGCGGCATCTCCTGCTACCGCGGCCTCACCGGCGGCTTCGGAAGCCACAGCGTCTGCGGCGGCTTCCGCGCCGGCTCCTGCGGCCGCACCTTCGGCTACCGCTCCGGCGGCGTGTGCGGTCCCAGCCCGCCCTGCATCACCACCGTGTCGGTCAACGAGAGCCTCCTCACGCCCCTCAACCTGGAGATCGACCCCAATGCGCAGTGCGTGAAGCACGAGGAGAAGGAGCAGATCAAGTGTCTCAACAGCAGGTTCGCTGCCTTCATCGACAAGGTGGGTGTCCTTGATCACACCGTCCCTGAACCCAAACCGTGGTCAAGACTCCAGCGGGGCACTGAGGAGGGAGTCCGAGGCAGGCCTTTGCCCACAGAAATCCCCAGCCAAGTCCAAAAGGGGAAGCAGTCACACCCCTAGGACACAGACAGAAAGACTAGAATCAGGAGCTGCCTATCTGATGGGGAAGACACATTGAAACCACGTAAGCAGAACTAGACACAGAAACTTTAGTGCTGAGAGAGAACATCTCCTCATGAGCACAGGGCTGCCAGGTGGGTAGTCAATGCGTTTGAGGTCAGATAGCCGTTTACGTGGGAAGGGGGTCCTCCCCACGCAATAGTGGAAGACTGCCTGGAAGGACGGTCGTAGATCACACAGAGCTGTTCCTCTGCTACCTGGTTATTTGGCTGCTGAGTCGGGGCCAGAGTGGTTTATCCAAGCCTTGGGGCTCAGGATCCAGGGGTGAACAACAATCCCCACTCTGTGGCCCTTATAGGGGGGCAGGCAGTATATGGTCTGGACGCAGTTGAACCCATCAGCAGATGTCAGTGTCTGGCTCAAGTCTGCAGCCATCTTCCCCATGAGGGGACGAGGGAGAACTCTCCAACTAGAAAGCAGTTCTGGGGCTGGGGAGGGCTCTCTGGAGCCAGGCTGGAAAGAAGTCACTCTACAGAGATGCTCACCAGGAAGGACCCAAAAAGTCTGGAAATCTTTTTCAACAGACTTTGAAACAGTCTGTTTCAACACGAAACACCAAGGACAGTACCGGAAAAGACTTAGCAGGGTTGTAGCAGTCTCGAGACAAAGGGATCTGAATGAGGAAATGGACCGGCCGGGCCAGCCTCGTGGCAGGGAGATGGAGGTGAAATTTACCCGAGGCCCAATAGTCTGATTATTCTAGCGAGAGAAGAGCCCTCTGTGGGGCAGAGTTTTGAGTCTTTCCTCTGCCATTGTGAGGTTTCAGGCAGTCAGGTTAACATCCCTGGGCCTTCAGTTCTGCACCTGTAAAACGGGAGGGTTGGAGTACAGAGCAGGCCTGCCCTCAAATCCCGGGTGACTATCATTCTAATGGCCTTGTTGTTGTAAGGTTTCAATGATTGGCACATACATTATTTTTCAACTTCTGCAGGCAGCCTTTCTAAAAAGGCCAGCCTGCCCATCTGCACGCCGACAACCACAGCTGCCCTGTGTAGTAGCTGTCCAGCCCGCAGGTGCCCAGGCTCACTAAACCCTTTAGTGAAGTGAGCATTAGCCTCCCACTCCGCAAAGAGGTTAGCTGCTGTGCCCGAGGACACGTGCAGCAGCAGAGTCTGGGCTCGGCATAGTTTAGCACATTCCGTGGCAGCCCGTAATGGCCCAGGAAAGACGGAAGCGGGCTCTCAGGAAGGACTTCCAGAGGAGCTGATGAAGCCCTGGTGTGGTTTTGACATTACACCGGCCGGGGAGGACTCTGGGTCTGAGAGTTGGGGGCCTGCAGGTGCTGGTGCTGGGATCCCCGCCTCTTGCCCCCCACCCCCATCCTGTAAGAAGAAATTCTCAGGCTCTGCCTCTGGGCGGCAGGTGCGCTTCCTGGAGCAGCAGAACAAGCTTCTGGAGACCAAGTGGCAGTTCTACCAGAACCGCAAGTGCTGCGAGAGCAACCTGGAGCCCCTGTTCGAGGGCTACATCGAGACGCTGAGGCGGGAGGCCGAGTGCGTGGAGGCCGACAGCGGGAGGCTGGCCTCGGAGCTCAACCACGTGCAGGAGGTGCTGGAGGGCTACAAGAAGAAGTGAGTGCTGGAAGGTGCTGGCTCAGGAAAGGGCTTGAAGGAAGCTCCCAGCGCAGGGAGCAGTGTCTGGGTCTGTGGCTGGGACTCTGCCTGAGGATGGGGAAGAATCTGTACCCTGTCCTTCCTGGAGGCACATGGGGCCTGCAGGTGGGTCCTGGCCCGCTGGGAGATGGAGTTCACCTGGCCTTCCCATATGCAGGTCAGGGAAGTGATATTTTCTCCCTTTTTCCATCTACCAGACACTTCTCTTACGACCCCAGAAAAATTAACACCCCCGGTGCCTTTGAATCTAGCCTTCAAGGTCCCGGACGTTGCTTCTCAGGTTTACTCCTTGACTCAACCAGCATTTTCTGAGTGCCTACCAGGTGCCAGGCAGACACCGAGAAGGGTGCAGGCAATCCAGGGGCAAGGCGTGGACACAGTGCCTGTCCTCGTGGGGCTTGCAGTCTGCTGGGAAGCAGGTCTGATACAGTCACGGCACAGGCCATCTGTCATAAAGTGTGACACAGGATACAGAGGGTGCACACTGGGTATTCTATAGGATGCTGGTTTCCAGGGGTGGCTAGTAGCACTCTCAGCCATGAACTTGCCAGACCGCCAAACTCCCTGCCTCTGGCTTGGAGCTGGCCTTGCCCACAGAGCAGGAGGAAGTGGCAGGCTTGACTGGTACTGGCTGAGCCCAGAAGGGGGAATGACTGAGAGGGGTTCCCATTATCTATAGCAAAGCCAGGGGCAGAAGAAAGGAAAATGGAGCCCTGGGTGAAAAAAATACTCCCCCACCCTCTGCACACACACTCATGCACGTGTGCACACACCAAGCTTCCAGATCCTGCCCTCCCCCCCATCCCCACCGAAAAGATCAGAGGTGATGTGAGAATGGGCACTTCAGTTCTCCAGTGTATCTCAGCAGGCCTGGACAGGCAGCCTGACTTCTTCTTGGTCCTGCCCCACATCTTCTGGAGGTGGAGGGACGAGCAGGGAGAGGGTCTAGGAATCAGGCATGCTTCATGGCCAAGTTGAGAGCTGCTCAGGCAGCGTCCTGTTCTTCCCTCCCACCTCAGGTATGAAGAAGAGGTAGCACTTCGGGCCACAGCGGAGAATGAGTTTGTGGCTCTAAAGAAGGTGAGTGCCAGAAGCCCAGCCCCACCCTGAGTCCCTGGCTGTCCCCTCCTCACTGCCCCGCCACATTGCCGCCAAGCCCTCAGAGCGCCCTGAGGACAGCTGGCCTCACAGCCCCTTGAACCCCACACAGGAGGTGGACTGCGCTTACCTCCGCAAGTCAGACCTGGAGGCCAACTCGGAGGCCCTGATCCAGGAGATCGACTTCCTGAGACGCCTGTACGAGGAGGTGAGGGAGCTCTCAGCTGTGGTGCGCATGCCCAACCCCCTGCCCAGCCCCCCAGAGGCCTGCTGACTTGGAAACCCAGGCTTGAGGCTGGAAGGTTGCAGGGGAGCAAGGAGAGGGAAGAAGGGAGGCAGAGGAATGGAGAACAAAAAGGGGACGGGATTAGTAAGGGGCAAGAGAGGGCAATCCCCAGGCCAGCCCACACAAAGCATCCCACAGCCTTAAGCTGTTTTCTCTGGCAACCAATAGCCTTCTTTTATAGACTTGGCCCAGCAGAATGTGAATGGGGCCTGACACAGGGTCTGGGCCCTGGGAAGCATCCACAGCATTCTGGCAGAGCGGGAAGCAGCCCAGGCTCACAGGGGCCTAAATGTCCCTGAAGCAAGCATTTGAAAAGTGGTTGCATCTTCCTCTAAAAGGAATTTCTTAACTGTACATAAAGTCCTACAATTTCATCAGAGGATTATCAGCTCCGCATAGGAGACTTTGGCTCCAAATAGGTCAAAGAAAGTACAGGCATCAGCATCAGCGAGTGACAAAAGGCACAGATAACTTGCTTCTGCTTCTTCCCCCACTCCTACCCCCGCAGGAGATCCGTGTTCTCCACGCCCACATCTCAGACACCTCGGTCATCGTCAAGATGGACAACAGCCGGGACCTGAACATGGACTGCATTGTGGCCGAGATCAAGGCTCAGTACGACGACATCGCCAGCCGCAGCCGGGCTGAGGCCGAGTCCTGGTACCGCAGCAAGGTGAGGGGCACAGGACACCTGTCTCTTAGACATGGCAGCACGAGGGAAGCCAAGTATTTATTAAGAAGGCCTCTTTTGTCTGGAGTTTCTGATCCCGTGGGATAGTAACAGAATGCCACACAGCTCTCAAGTTATAATTGCTGGGCAGGGCTGCCATGTATAGTTGCACAGGCTGAGCACTGTACAACCTCCCGACCATCTGTGGTGTCTGAATGGGAGGGAAACTGCATCCTGAGCTCAGGAGCACCTCTGCTTCCCCCCCCCCCCCCCCCAGTGCGAGGAGATGAAGGCCACGGTGATCCGGCACGGGGAGACCCTGCGCCGCACCAAGGAGGAGATCAACGAGCTGAACCGCATGATCCAGAGGCTGACCGCCGAGGTCGAGAATGCCAAGTGTCAGGTACGGGTCGCCTGGGGCCTCCCCAGGGCCACACAGGCAGTGTGTGCCCCGACTGGCTCTCACCATTCATGATCCAGCCCATTTGCATGGCTCATGTCCCTGGTTGTGGTCCCTCAGGGGGACTCCGTTAATGAAGGGGAGAGGCCTGTTCTTGGGGTGTCCCCAGCTGGGGGAGGGGAGAGACTGGACACATGAGGGAAATGGACCGAGACACCCAGGACCATAACCCACTCTGTTCTCTCCTGGGCCCCAGAACACCAAGCTGGAGACCGCGGTGACCCAGGCTGAGCAGCAGGGCGAGGCGGCCCTGAGCGACGCCCGCTGCAAGCTGGCCGAGCTGGAGGCCGCCCTGCAGAAGGCCAAGCAGGACATGGCCTGCCTGGTCAAGGAGTACCAGGAGGTGATGAACTCCAAGCTGGGCCTGGACATCGAGATCGCCACCTACAGGCGGCTGCTGGAGGGCGAGGAGCAGAGGTGAGGCCCAACCCAGCTGCCCCAGGAATTACACTTGCCTAGATCTGCCCACCTTTGATTCCTCCATATCCCAGTCTCAGTCCCAAGAACTGACCCCAAGCTAGACTCTGGGGTCTTGGAATCCCAAGTTTCAAAGGACTGGATCTTGGACATAGCATCCAGAGAGAAAAATGAAGGTCAAGTGTCACTGTGAGGTCTAGAGTCCCAGAGAACCCAGGTCCAGAACCAAGATACCCACTCTCTCAGTTTAGAACATCCTCAAATTTTTCCATCCTCAAGTCTTTCAAGATCCACTCATTGCCTGGTTTCTAAGAGGTTACCTTGCTCAAGGGTGGAGTTGCAGGCCAAAGTGTGACACTGGCCTCATGCGACTGCCCAAGAGAACCTTCCCTTTCCTAAAGCTGGACCCATCCAAGTATGCCATGTATGGTTGTACAGGCTATGCACTGCACAAAGGCAGCCACCTGAAGAGCAAATAAGAGCTGAAATCCAGCCCATGCTCTGCTTGCCAAATAGTGTGGCCTGGCATTGCTGAAACTGCCAGAAAGATACTTTTTAAAAGGTATACAAGGGCATAAATATAGACCAAAAATAGACCTGAGATGATCCCTTCCCGCCTAGAGGAAATTTGAGGATCTCATCCTGACTTTTCTCTTTCCTTTCTTACCTTTTCTCCACTCAGGCTGTGTGAAGGTGTTGGAGCTGTGAATGTCTGTAAGTATCTTGAGCCCTGAAAAGGAAAATTTCCTGTTGGCAACAAGAATTCTCTGGCTGTGAGCATATAGAAACACTGCGGGGAGCGTTTCCATTAATTCCCTCAGTAAATGGTAGTAGGTTGGTCATGCAGCAGGAGCGGCTAAGGTTAGCCTGCAGGAAGAACTGGCCAGCATACATGGGGTAGGCGAATAACAGGTCACTGCAGAACGGAACCTGAGATGTCACTCAATACAACCGCCACCTTGTATAGGTGAGGAAGCCGAGGACCAGAAAAAGGAAGGGACTTGCCCAAGTCGCAAAGCAGAACGAGTCTCAGAACTCAGGGCTCCTGGCTCTCCGACGAAGGTTCCTTCCATGCAGCTGAAGGCCCTTTGTGTCCTTCCCTTGAGGGTTAGGCAGATCAGAGAGGCCGAAGGAAGGTGGCCAGATGGGGTGGCCACCAGCAAGAACTCCCGACTGTGCCCTTGTGTCCACAGGCGTCAGCAGCTCCCGGGGCGGGGTCGTCTGTGGGGACCTCTGCGTGTCCGGCTCCCGGCCTGTGACCGGCAGCGCGTGCAACGCCCCCTGCAGCGGGAACCTGGCGGTGAGCACCGGAATGTGTGCGCCCTGCGGCCAGCTCAACACCACCTGTGGAGGGGGTTCCTGCGGGCTGGGGAGGTGTTAGGCATCCCCAAGAGAGAGCCAGAGAAGCCCCTCCTGCCTGCCAGATGTGCCCCTGCCTCCACCTCCAGCTGAGAACAGCGGTGCCTCGGTAGCTCTTCCCCTCGTGTTCTGAGAATACACCATGCGCCTCTTTCCCATCAGCCACTCCTCTGCTCGTACTTGTCCTACTGGAGGGGGCTGCTGCCTGGGAATGGACCCTTCCCTTCTGCTGTGTTGGCCTCTGGCCCCTCCCAGGGAGAAGGGCTCTCCTTCCCTGGCAGGAGCACTGCTGGAGGCCTCCCCTGCCTCTCTGGTCTCTTGTCTCCTGTTTTTCCCAATAAACTGGAGGACCTGCTTTCTGTGCTGTGGTATCTTGCTTTCTTGGCCTGAGCCCATGTCCACTGACCGGTGAGCACCCCGGCCCCACGGGCCTTTGAAGACTGGGGCAGATCTGAGCTGTCTCAGGGCCTGGACACCTGCAGGGCCCGTCCCCAGACAGTGGCATCCTCCCCTGGCCAGGTAGTTTGGGACTTCTTCTTCTGACTGGCTCTGAAGGGAACCAAAGGAGGTCATGGTGTCGGCTGGAAGGCAGTTGGGGCAGTTGGTTCTAGCCTCCTTGCCCCTCACATACACCCCACTTTCTTGGTACACCCTCACTCTCTCCCCTCCCCACCACCATGACCACCCACCCACACAGCACAGCAGCAACCACCTCAGGTGGCCGCCCTGTGTCAGTTTGGACCCCACCCCACCCCATTCCCACTGCTGCCCATCAAACAAGGAGAGATAAGACCCCTGACACCCACCTCTTGCCCATCCTTCCCACCCACCCCCCCATACACACACCTCTTCAGCACCTGGGACAGCCTCCTCAAAAGCCCCGTAGCTGGTAAGAGCATACCATCTACTCGTTTCCTCAGCTCCCCTCCACACTACTCTCATCCTCAGATACCTCAGAGCTTCAATCCTAAGGCTGAGAGGGCTCCTCTGTCCCCCGCATGGCCTGATCTCTCCTGTTCTCCATTCAGGAAGAGTGGAGGAGTTCTCAGGAGGAAAAGCTTGAGAGGCCTCTAACCTCATTCAGGAAGAGCCAGGCCTGGAATAGCCTTCCTCAGACCCCAGCCCTCCTGTGCAGTCTACTTCCTTCTCACTGACCCTCTTCATTTGTCCCTTTGCCCCAGCTGTCCCCAGCCCCCATGCTGGCCACTCTTCCTCCAGGCCCTGCTCCTTCCCACCCATCTCCTCAAGCTGTCCTACGAGGACCCGCTACCTTCCCTCACTCCCTCCTGGAATCCCTGGGGCCCTCTCGGTTCCTCACCCAAGCCCCCTAGGTTCCCTGTGGCCCTCTGTCCCTCCCCATTCCTGAGCCCTGAGTCTCAGGCCCTCCACTACCTTCTTCTGCCTGTTCTGCCTTGTTTCAGGCCCTCAGCTGCTCCCAGGCCGAACCTCTCCCTGGCTCATATCCCTCACCCAGACAACCTTGCCCTTGAACTTTCAGGTGCCTTGGGGCCCTTCTCTCACCTCTCGGCACACACTGCCTGGGCAATGACATCAGTCTCTGGCCTGCAGTTACCACCACAGTTAATGGCCTCCTTGATTAAAATCCCCCGGCTGCACTTCCGAGTCCGGATGACTCTCCCGATGCCCGACCTCACTCCCCAGCTTCAGACCCACTTGCCCCAGTTCCTACAAGACATCTCCACTTGGCAGTTCTGGAGACTCTTCTAAGCCAACAGACCTTCGGACTGAACTCACTATTCGCTCTCTGCCCACCAGAGCCTCCTCTTGTGTCCCCTGTCAAGATCATTAACACACTTGCCCAGACCTATAATCTCCCCATGCCTGCATTCTCACCTTCAAAACCAACCAACCCCCAAGTGCTTTAATTTTCTATCTCCTAAGTACCCCTCTAAACCATCCCTTTCCTCTCTCTCTGCTGCCACCACCCACATTCCAGGCCCCCACCATCCTGGCTCGAGTGCCGGTCTTCTTGCCTCCCAGCCCACACCCCACAGCAGCCAGAGGTCTTTATAAAACACAAGTCTGACCTTTCAGTGGGTCCCCATTGCCCTCAGGATGAAGTCTAGACTCCTGAACACAGCACACCAGTCCTATATATCTGGCTTTGACTGATCTCAGCTCCTCTCCCCCACTCCCTGTCGCCCCTGCCTTCCTCCCTGCCTCTGGCTCAGGATGCCTTGAACACATGTCAAGTGAAGGCTGGCCCAGGGGCTGTGCAAAGGCCTTTCCAGTTCTGACTTTCTTGCGCAGTGACTCTGAACTCTGCTCTGGGATCATAACACTCCCTCTCCAGGGACTTACGGAGGATACTATAAGGACTGCCAGCCTTGAGATGTCATCCAGGTGCCCCAGAGGATCCCAGAGAGACCCCATGCCTCTGGACGGGATGTGCCTTCCTTCCACCCTGCCAGTTCAAGGCACCAGGCAGGACTGACGCTGCATACTCTCCGTCTATTAGAGCCTCCTTTCCTGGGTCCCTGAGCCCCACCTCCTCCATCACAACTGCCACCTCTCCAACAACAACAGGTACAGCCACAAAGAGGCCTGGGCCTTGGTACTAGGAGCAAAGGAGAAGCATAGTTGGAGGAACATTAGCCAGGGAAAGCTGGCTACCTCCTGAAGGAAGTAATATTGAAGCCGAGACCTAAAGAAAGAGCCAGAGTTTGTTTATTCAATCAACAAATAACTATAGAGCATCTAATATGTACCAAGGACTGTTATACAAGCCAGGGTTCATGGAAGTGATGGAAATAATCACAGATGCCTGTCCTCCAGGAAGCTTACATCTTACGGCAAGAAAGTAAACATAAGTAAGGAGTTAACCAGGAGGAAGAGATGTGCTCCAGACAAGGGAAGAGCATGGAAAAATCCAGGAACTCTAATAAGTCCTAAGGCTGGTGGGGAGGAGGAGGACCGCTCTCCAGTGTCATCAGAAAGCTTAAGATGAGCCCTTCCTGTCTATACTTTTCCTTCACGGCCCACTCCTACCCCCACCCCCAACTCCACCCCAGAAAAGCTTTGCCCGCGATCATTCCTCATTCCTACTTCCTTCCAGGCACTTTTCACATCATCTTGCAGAGGTAGATGGCATGGGCCAATTCCAGGCTTCACAGAGAGCCCTGTGCCTCCTTTCTGGAAAGTCTGCATTGACTGCGAGGAACATGAGCTACCTGGATGTCAGACCCTTGTGGGCTGACAAGCCTGAGGTAAGGCCAGCTGTGGTAGTGATCATACCCAGAGTCACAGTCCCTCAGCGTCTGTCTGGCCCTGCCCAGCAGCGGGAGTGAGTGCTCATTCAGTTATCACCCCAAAACATGGAGAAACTGAGGTTCCAGAAGCTGAAAAGCCTTGACCACGCACTCTTGGTGACTAAACCAGGACGGGAACCCCCAAAATTCCAGACTTTCCACACCCAGCCTTTTTCTTTTTTTTTTTTTAAATGTTTATTTTTTGAGAGAGAGGGGGTGTGTGTGTGAGCAGGGGAGGGGCAGAGAGAGAGGGAGACCCAGAATCTGAAGCAGAATCTGAGCTGTCAGCACAGAGCCCGACGCGGGGCTCGAACTCACATACTATGAGATCATGACCTGAGCCCAAGTTGGACGCTTAATCAACTGAGCCACCCAGGTGCCCTGCAATACCCAGGTTTTTCAACAACCCTACCCTGCCTCCTGCTGTTTACAGGCTCGAAATGCTGTGCCATTATGATACCACAGTAACAGTAATAACAATAATGATGGCAGCTGTCAAGTATCAATTATGTGCCACACTGCACTCTAAACTTTTATTTGCGTGGTCTCACTGAATCCTCTTGTGGTGGCTGTCTTCAGAAATGGCCCCCAGCTATTCCTCCCCACTCTGTACGTGCTACTCACTCCCCATCAATCCTCATTGCCCCTCCCCCGGATCTGGGCGGGGCCTCTGACTGCTTTGACCGATAGAATGTGGTGGAAGTGGCACTCTTGGGTTTCTGCACCCAGACCTTATGAGGATTGGCAGCATGTGGAGGAGGACAGAGGCTCCTGGCCATCAGCCCCAGCTGAGCTCTCGGCCAGTGGCCAGTGCCACATATCAACCACATGAGTGAAGCCACTTGGACCTCCCCGAGCGCCCAGCCAATAATATGAAACAGAAGAATCATCCAGGGTTCATCCCAGGGACCATCAGAAATATTGTTGTTTTAAGCCACTAAGTGTGGGGATACTTTGTGAACAGCCATAGATAAGTGAAGAAGAAATCCGTACCTGGAAGGAGGGTGCTACCACGAGAAAACCTAAGACCTGTAACATTGTCAAACCAGGAGATAGAAACTTCACAGAAAGTCAAAAGCTTGTTTTTCAGAGAACTGTTTCTCCCTAATCAGCTACTGTGTCTTTTCTGTCCCCACTAACAAATACGCTAGCTGTCTCTGCAGAAGCCTAGACTCAAGATCAACTCATATGGTTCCTGCCCATGAACAGGCAAAGCCCTGCATTCCTTACCAGAGACAATGAACCCATCTGGTTTATACCCGCTCTCGGACCATGCCCACAGTCCCTGCTCCTTGTCCTGAAATAACCTCTTACATTAGGGGCTGAATTTTGCCTCCTTCTGATGCTAAGAGTCCACCCCCAAGTGAACATGGGATGTATGTTACATGCATGTTTGCTCAGGGAGCACGCTCGATCTGTTTTCATGAATAGTCATAAGTTTCCCTGCCTTTCCATTAATATATATATATATATATATACATATATATATATAACCTCAACTCCTATGATTGTAAAAAACTTGTTCTCTCCCCCTTCACCAAGGTCGATTGGAGGCTTGCCGTCATCCTGTCTCTTCATTTGGCTGCCTCTTGAATAAACCTTGTCCTTTCTGCATACTCAACGTCTCAATGATCGGCTTTGCTGCACGTCGGACAAACAAACCTGGGTTCGGTCATGACTGGTTCTGGGACCAGGCATCAGGCATAGTCTGAATGTCCTCCAGGAGACCATTAGAGAAAGCTGGATGGACAATGAAGAAGTTATTACTAGATGCTGTAAAAGGTGACCCATATCATGTAGTGGTGACAAGTTTGGCAGTACTATTGCCTGTGGTGACAAGGAAGGTACAAAGGACATCTATGGAGCTGGGGATCTGGCCAGGGTTTCCAGGTAGAATGACCAAGGTGCCTAGCTGCCTACAATAAAACACAAGAGGACAGAGATGGACTGTGGAGGGAAATGTTCGGCTTTTTAACACAACTCAGAAGGAGAGTCTTTCCAGTCAGCAAAAGGTTCTCAAAGTAAGAAATGGCTGCAGAACAAAGATCAAATTCAAAGCCCTGCCAGTAAACCATGCCCTCAAGCAAAAGCCAGATGAACACTGGCTGTTAGATCATTTGCTGAGATCTCAAAAAGATTTAATTCATGGCCTCTTAGACTCACTCTGTGGACCAAAAGTTTTCTAAGCATCTGAAAGGCGCCATCAGAGATATTCTGTCTACTAAGGAACAGGGCTTCCAAGAATCTTCGGTATTGTCCTAAAGCATTGTGACTCTCAGTCTAAGGTTGAGAGGAGCCTATCTCAAAGAGATTTATGGGGATAGCTTCTGTCCAGCAAATTCTGATACACCAAAAACAACATTTTTAAGTTTTTTTTAATGTTTATTTATTTTTGAGACAGAGCATGAGCAGAGGAGGGGCAGAGAGAGAGAGGGAGACACAGAATCCAAAGCTGGCTCCAGGCTCCGAGCTGTCAGCACAGAGCCCGACGTGGGGCTTGGACTCACAGACTGCAGGATCATGACCTGAGCAAAAGTCAGACGCTTAACCTACTGAGCCACCCAGGCACCCCAGAAACATTTTTAAAAGAACTACAGCCGTTCTCACGAAAAGAAATAGAGATAGTTCAAGATGAAAACAGGCCTCTGGTCTCCAACCTCCTATAGACAGGAAGCAGGCTAAGAAAACATGAGCCACTTGTCATGGAAAAGAAAGAGCGATCCAGAAAACGGAGCCAAGATCCCAAAGGATAGAGCCAAGAACAGAGGAGGACCACTTCCAGAGAGCAAAAGTGGCACTAATGACACTCTACAACGGAAGGAGGTAGCAGGGCCTGGCTGACCATACTTGGAATTGCTAAGAACCAGTGACTTCTCAGTGCCCCCAATTTTTCCTCCCTCTAAATGGGAGTGCCCACTGTGGCTATCCTACCCCCATCTCACCGTTGCAGGACAGGTGTGTGGTAGACATAAAAACTCTTAATTCACAGGTCTTCAGATAGAGATAAACCATAATGGGGGGGGGGGGGTTGGTGCTGCAACCAAGGAACCATGTCCCAAGAGCCTTGTGCATACCTGGATCTGATCCAAATAGTGAGATCCTGAACTTCAAGCTGATGTCATGACCTGATGAAACTTTGGGGGATCTTGGGAGGGAAAGAAAGGGAAGCTCGGACTGTGGAAGCAGTTTGACCTAAGTCACACATCTGGGAAATGGCAGAGGCAGGACGCTGAATCAGAAGCCTAGTCTGACTCCAACCCCAGTGCCCTTTCTCTCCCCCACACTGCTTGTCTCACACTCCTTCCTTCTGTTCTCATCTTCACACCTTTCCTCATGCTCTTTCCTCTCCGGGAATGCCCCTGGGGGGGGGGGTGGGGGGCAAAATCACCCTGGTGGAGAACTCCTACGGCATACGTGGCCATTTCTAGAGACATGTTGGGTTGTCACAATGGATGGGGGTGGGGGAGTGCACCCGGCATCTAGCGGGTAGAGACCAGTGAAGCTGCTAAGCACCTTGCAATGTTCAAGACGGCCCCCCAACAAAGAGCGCTCCAGCCCCAAATGTCAATATTGTTGAAGCTGAGAAATCGTGGTCTAGAGAAATCCATGACCACATGTGATTCCCTGCATCGCTGGGTCTTCTTCTGTGTCTCCAAGGCTTGCGTCGCTCAGGATCAGAGGGGAGTACCCAGTGCCAGTAGTAACTAAGTGGCTGGAGGGGTCCTGAGGAAATCTCTGGCAGGGAGCTCCTATCACAGGACAGCCCTGGCACTTTGAAAACTCTGAGGCACCGGGTTTGATACGCTACAGTTAGTTTATTGGAAACACAGAGTGAAACGAAGACAAAGGGGCTGGCAGTTACGTCGCTGGGTTTTCAGAAGCTTCTGCAGGCAGCCCTGCAAGGAGATGCTCTTCCCTCCCACGGCCATGGGCCTCACAGAGTTACAGGAAAACCACCGTCAGTGTTCCCCACCTCCCTTCCACAGGATCCAGCGCACTGGCAGATTCCCAGGAAGTGGAGACAGGGAGAGTCTAGGGCCTGCCCTGTCCCCGCAAGCTTAGGTGAGGGAGTCGGGCAGGACGAATGAATCCAGCAAACAACACAGAAGGCAGAAGAAAGGATGAATCCTCAAGATGATAAATCCACTACTAGGAAAGGCTACGGAAAGAAGCCAAGGTGCCGCCCCAGGTGCATAGGGCTCAGGGCTCCCGGGGGGGTGGCGCGCAGAGGGAGCACCCAGGGAGGACGTGCCGAGGGTGCACATCTGGCGACTGGTTGTTGGGGGCGGGCAGCTGGCGGTCGTGGGGCAGCGGCGGGGCGATCGGGGTCGGGCCGGGCGGAGAGGGACGTGGCTGCGCGCTTGAAGGGGCGCCGCGGCCTCTTAGCACTTCTTACAGCCCACACTGCAGGCCCCGCACGAGTTGGTGCCCACCACCACGTTACCGCTGCAGGGGGCGCTGCAGACGCGGCTGGTGACAGCAGGGGCAGCACCTGAGGCGCAGAGATCGCCACAGACGACGCCACCGCGGGAGCTGCTGACACCTGCATGGGAGGGGGAGGAGAACGCATCAGGCATGGCCACGGCCAGGCTGCTTGGGGGTCGCGAACACGTCCCTCCCAGAAGGCTTGGGGCCCCCCTGACGGGAGCAGGCAGGAAGGGAAGAGCTACTTACAGACATTCACAGCGCCGACGCCCTCGCACAGCCTGTTGGGAAAGGAAAAGAGAGAGGTCGGTGCCATGGGCCAGAGGCGACAGCGAGGTCCATGCCCTCCTTCTGGGCACTTGTTTTGGGGAAGGGGCTATAAACGCGCCAATCGGGAAGCCCAGCCGCCACGAGGGCTCCGGAGACAGAATGCCCAGTGCGCCTGGCTGGCTAGCAACCTCAGATTTGCCCTGCCCTCCAATCCACCTGCCTCCTGATCGGGAGTGTCTACTCCTAGATCCCCTGTGAGGGTGGAATCCAGGGACCCGCGTAAGGGCTCCGTGCCTGCCACGTGGTGAGCAGTTCAGACCTGTCGGCTGCTATGATTGCTGTTGGTTCCGATTGACTTGTAAACGCATTCGAGGAAGTGCAGATTTAAGTTCCTAAATCTGGTCTGACTGCGGTCACTAGAACGTGGGCCTCAAGAGGGCAGAACATTTTGTCTTGTCTTTTCCCCACTGAAGAATCGACAGTGCCTAACAGTGTTTGGCCAATAAACAACTGTCGCATGAATGAATGGGATTTTAGGGCCCATTTAGAACAGGCTGTCTCCATGAGCTCCTTCATTTGACGGGTGGAGAAAGCGAGGCCCAGGGAGAGGAAATAACCGGTGATAGAGGCAAGGCTATAATTTTGGCCACCTAATTCCACTCAACCCTCATTCCCTTCCCACACAACGCAACTCCTTAAGGTAAGGGAACGGGAGTCCCTCTGGTTGCACCATGGCAAAGGGTTGACAAAGTCAGCTTCAGGTGTGGGGAGAATTTGCAGTCCACCACCTACTCACTCCATGCCCAGGGTTCATAGATGACCCACACCAAAGCTTCTGAGTTCCCCGCTTCCACGAGCCCTATGTGGTGGAGGGCTGGACTTCTCAGTTTCCAAAGCTAACGCCAGGCCTTCCAAACTCAATCCTGAGATACTCTTCACTGTGGAATTGTCCACTAATGAAACTTCCCTGACCAACCAAGGGGCAACATTCTAGGAGTGTTGTATACATAGGAGATGGTCAGCTGCCCTCCAGCCCTGCCACCTCCAACACTAGCAAAAAGCAAAAATGCCCAGAGCAGGACACCGCTGCCTCAAGGGACATGCCCCTGCTATCTGTCCACCTTCCGCCCCACCTACTGCAATGGATGACCACTTAGGGCGGCCCACTGTGCTTACGATACATAACTGTGAGTTGATAAAATCCCCCATTGAGTCAGTCATTACAGGATAAATATGAACTCCCGAATGGGGCCAAGGCCAGCCTTGAGACAAAAGCTAAATGCTGGATTATGTGCAACCAAGGCCAGGAGGGGAAAGACACGTTCAAGAGAGGGTGGCTGAAAGCCCAGACTAGGATTCTCGGGAAAACAATTACTAGGGCCTGACTCCTGGCTCTGAAAGGCAGATTTGCAAAAATACCAATCTCATATGAGCACATAAGTGGGCATGACTGACTCAAAGGAGGCTAGAAACAAACTGAAAGGACTTTCTCAAATTACCTGTAAAGATGCAGGATGGGGAGATTTGGAAATGGGAGTCCAGTGATGCCAGAGGGCACATGGCACGTTGGGAACCCAGGCAGGGCTGGGAGAGAAAATAGGCTATTGTACCCACCTCTGCTCCTCGCCCTCCAGCAGCCGCCTGTAGGTGGCGATCTCGATGTCCAGGCCCAGCTTGGAGTTCATCACCTCCTGGTACTCCTTGACCAGGCAGGCCATGTCCTGCTTGGCCTTCTGCAGGGCGGCCTCCAGCTCGGCCAGCTTGCAGCGGGCGTCGCTCAGGGCCGCCTCGCCCTGCTGCTCAGCCTGGGTCACCGCAGTCTCCAGCTTGGTGTTCTGGGGCCCAGGAGAGAACAGAATGGGTTATGGTCCTGGGTGTCTCGGTCCATTTCCCTCATGTGTCCAGTCTCTCCCCTCCCCCAGCTGGGGACACCCCAAGAACAGGCCTCTCCCCTTCATTAACGGAGTCCCCCTGAGGGACCACAACCAGGGACATGAGCCATGCAAATGGGCTGGATCATGAATGGTGAGAGCCAGTCGGGGCACACACTGCCTGTGTGGCCCTGGGGAGGCCCCAGGCGACCCATACCTGACACTTGGCATTCTCGACCTCGGCGGTCAGCCTCTGGATCATGCGGTTCAGCTCGTTGATCTCCTCCTTGGTGCGGCGCAGGGTCTCCCCGTGCCGGATCACCGTGGCCTTCATCTCCTCGCACTGGGGGGGGAGGGGGGGGCGGGGGGAAACAGAGGTGCTCCTGAGCTCTGGATGCAGTTTCCCTCCCATTCAGACACCACAGATGGTCGGGAGGTTGTACAGTGCTCAGCCTGTGCAACTATACATGGCAGCCCTGCCCAGCGATTATAACTTGAGAGCTGTGTGGCATTCTGTTACTATCCCACGGGATCAGAAACTCCAGACAAAAGAGGCATTCTTAATAAATACTTGGCTTCCCTCGTGCTGCCATGTCTAAGAGACAGGTGTCCTGTGCCCCTCACCTTGCTGCGGTACCAGGACTCGGCCTCAGCCCGGCTGCGGCTGGCGATGTCGTCGTACTGAGCCTTGATCTCGGCCACAATGCAGTCCATGTTCAGGTCCCGGCTGTTGTCCATCTTGACGATGACCGAGGTGTCTGAGATGTGGGCATTGAGAACGCGGATCTCCTGCAGATGGTGGGGAACCTGTTTACACCCCAGCCTCACCCACCACAGTGTGGACCCAGTCATCTCAGCCCTTACCTGGTCTCTACCCCAGCTCCCACTACAGCCTCATGGACTGCAGCCGCCCACCCAACCCAAATCCCTGGCCAATCAGTCCCAGGCCCCAGCCCCCTTTTCTAGGCTGGCTGCTTCTTTTCGACCTGGACCATGGCCCCTCACCTCCTCATACAGGCGCCGCAGGAAGTCGATCTCCTCGATCAGGGCCTCCGCGTTGGCCTCCAGATCTGACTTGCGGAGGTAGGCACAGTCCACATCCTGGAAAAATGGGGCGTCTGTGAGCTCAGAGGACCCAGGTGCTCATTACCCCAAACACTCCCCTCTCTTCTCTCCCATTCATGGAGGCCAAGGGAAAGGACTCCTACTGTTCTATTCCCATGCCGTCGCCATACTTTCTGACCTGCCTGGGGTGGGCTTTGCAACCTCCTGCCCTTCTGAGAACAAACTCCTTTGTGCCTGAGATGGGCCGCCAGCCTTTCTCTCCTCTTATGGTCCCAGCTCTGCTTCTTACCCTCCCTATCCCAACAAGCCTGCCAGACTGACTCCTTGCTCGCCACCTCGACCCCTCCCTGTCCCCTGGCAGTCCTCCAAGACCACCTGGTCACTCCGGGTTCAGCTCCATCCTCCCCAATACCCGGGGACCGGGCCCCTCCTGTTGGTCAGACTTCCCCCAGTGCTAGATAGGACGCTGTCCCTCAACAGAGAGACTGGAGCTGCCCTGCCTCCATGGGGTCCCCGCCAGAGACCACAACTTTAAAGCACAGTGGGACATGCGCCGGTCAGCCCAGCCATCCCTCGCCCCAGGGCAGGGTGCTAATGCACAGTCCAAGGTTCTTGCCCTTCATCGGCGACCCGAATGAGCCTTCCATGACCTGACCCCTGGGATTTCCCAGCCCGATTGGGCCAGGTCGTGTGCCCCACGTGGAGGTTGAGACCCTCTGGGTCTCCCCAGGAAGAGTCTGTCATTCCGAGATCCCTGGTGTCTGTGCTTCCGGATCCCACGTCACTCACCTTCTTCAGAGCCACAAATTCATTCTCAGCTGTTGCTCTCAGAGAGACTTCCTCCTCATACCTGAGGCAAAAGAGGGCAGAGAGGGAGGTCAGGGAAGGGCGGGTCTCACCAGAAGCCGTCTCCCTTTCATATCAGTGGAGGGGGCAGTATTAGTGAGCTCCCAACAGCTGGAACACAGCAAATCTGCTGGCTCCGTTCTGTCTGGTTGGATCTGGAACGGGTCTAGGATCCTGTCTCGACTTTAAATTGAGGGGTCCAGAGAGCTAAGGTATGGACCTCCCAGCCCCGTTCCCACAGCTGCTGTGAGGTCACCTTAGGAGGCACATAAGGACTCAACCCCAGCCCCATGCTAGGAGAGGACAGTGTCACCTCTGGGGCACGGCAGCCCCAGCCTCCCCTCATCTGGCTGTCCAACCTGGCTCAGGTGTGGGGGCCTATGACACCCGTCCCCCATCGGCACTCAGCACCCCAGGCAGTGGCACCCGGGGCCCCAGGGCCTGTCAGTCCCGAACCACCAGACGCTCAGGTGCTACAGGTGGGAAAACTGAGAGGTCAGTCAGCAGGAGGCAGCCAGGGAGCCTGCAGAAACCTCCTCCCCACGGGGCCTGGGGGACAGCCTCCGAGAAGGGAAGGCTGAGTAGGGGACAGAGAGGTCTCCTGGGGGCATCCCGGCCCCACCCTGAGGCAGGCATCTGGGCAAGAGTGGCGCAGCTGAGATGACCCTGCCGCGCAAGTCCCCGGCCTGCATGGCCCCTCGTCCTTCTGGAAAATTCTTCTCAAGTCTAACCCAACGGGCTCTAAGCCAAGTCCATCTCCTGTGCCCAGCGTCACTCCGGGCCGCACTCACTTCTTCTTGTAGCCCTCCAGCACCTCCTGCACGTGGTTGAGCTCCGAGGCCAGCCTCCCGCTGTCGGCCTCCACGCACTCGGCCTCCCGCCTCAGCGTCTCGATGTAGCCCTCGAACAGGGGCTCCAGGTTGCTCTCGCAGCACTTGCGGTTCTGGTAGAACTGCCACTTGGTCTCCAGAAGCTTGTTCTGCTGCTCCAGGAAGCGCACCTGCATTCAGGGTGTGGGGAGGGGTCAGACGGCTCTTGGTGTCCCGAAGCCAATTTGGGGTGGGGCTGGGGTGATTGCTTTAGGGGCAAACTCCCAACCCCGGAGCTCAGCAGAGCTTGGCAGAGATGGGCAGTGGGAGACAAGGTGACTCCTGGATTTCCCTCCTGTGATCTCTGTCTGGATTTTCTCACTCAGGGATGGGAGCAAGGGGCTGGGCAAGGTCAGCGTCTGCTCTCAGGTAAAGGGAGTTCTCCAGACCTGGTGAGTCCAGGTGGCATGTGTATTCTGGAGGCAGGTAGAGGTCTCCGGTTGGCCTCTGGCTCCCCCTGTCTCAGTGCCCAGCCTGAGTGCTGAGCATGGGTGGGCTACAGGAAGGGTGTGATCAAGGACAGCCACCCACTGGCTCACCCTGCGGGCCTCTTCCTATTTCTTGTGTCCATTTTGGTGTCTGTGTGTGTGCATGTTCTGCCCTCTTCCTCTGACAGGCCAGTTCCAAGCCTGTCCTTGTGTCTCCGTGGGGACCTGCCTGTCTGGACAGAGGTTGCGTATAATGGCAACACTATCAAATCAGGAGCCTCCGCTCTGTATCCTGATGTCCTTGGTCCTCATGTGGCCTGGGTGTGTGTCCATTTCGTCCATGAGAGCGGGAGCTCACCTGGACCTCCTGTCTCTTGCCCCTGACTGTCTTCAGCCTAGCCCAGGAATGGAGGGCTCAGGAAGGGTGTGATCAAGGACACCCACCTTGTCGATGAAGGCAGCGAACCTGCTGTTGAGACACTTGATCTGCTCCTTCTCCTCGTGCTTCACGCACTGCGCATTGGGGTCGATCTCCAGGTTGAGGGGCGTGAGGAGGCTCTCGTTGACGGACACGCTGGTGATGCAGGGCGGGCTGGGACCGCACACGCCGCCGGAGCGGTAGCCGAAGGTGCGGCCGCAGGAGCCGGCGCGGAAGCCGCCGCAGACGCTGTGGCTTCCGAAGCCGCCGGTGAGGCCGCGGTAGCAGGAGATGCCGCGGTAGGGGGCGGCGGTGATGCAGCAGCGGCCGGGCCGGGGCCCGCAGGCCGACATGCAGCTGAAGGCGCGGCCAGCACAGTAAGATCCACAAGTCATGGTGCTTCTTGGGGCAAAGGAGGCTCTAAGGAGGGAGACGTACTAATGGAGGGTACGGTGACTGAAGTGTTCAGGTCTTGGACATCTTTGGGCCCTTTATATATGCGGGGAGCCTACTGCGTCCACGAGTTAGGAGCAATTAGATGTCTTTATTGGCTTGGGTTGTTTAGCTGCTTTGGCTCCTCCCTTATGTGCTTAATTGAGGGCCAGATGCGGCCAGATGTTTATGGCCTTTTACCCAAAACTGCACAATGTTTATCTTCAAAAGGCCAACTCACCTCTCTCACACCCTCCCCGTACACTACTTTTACGCATTCGGTGGAACTCTTGGATTCGATGATGGGAAGCAATGACTCAGGTTAGAATGGAGGGAGGAGAAAGGCGGGGCTACAGTTCCTGTACCGCCCCATTTCACGAAGCCGCCACCTCTGTCCGTGGTGCTGATTGGACCAGCCTTGGGACACTGGGAGAATGTGAGATCTACAGAAGATGATGTGAAATTTGGGGTGCGCTTGGCGGTCTCCCTCACACCGATAGCCCATATCTGCCTGGCCAAAGGCCCAATACCCCCATGCCAGCCCCCAAAGCCCTCACCTACACCTATCAACATATTCCGTCTCTATGACTCTCTCTGTCCCTCTCTCTCTCTCTCACACACACACACACAACGCACTCACATACTGGCCTTGCCACCCATAATCTCTCTCTCTCTCTCGCACACACACACACATACACATGGACACACACTCATTTGTTCATGTGTACACTCGCCCATCTCAGTTTGCACACAGACCAGTCCCGAGGCCAAAACATGAGACCGTTCTGTCCAGCCTATGCTAAAGAGGAGGCATTCCCTTCCTCAAAATCTTCCATGGGGCCTAAGGGGACACACAGTGGCTCGCTGGCTTCAGGAATGCCCAACTATTTCCAGCAAGGCTCCAAGAAAAGATAAGTATGTCTGGTTTTCATCTCAAACTTCCATTTTCCTCTAGGGCCCAGAAAGCATGGGGTAGACACTACTGTCATGAGCTGTATAGCATTTTGCTCAGAATATAATAGAATCAATCTAGACAGAGCCATCAGTAGGGCATCCAGCCCCCTGCCTCCACCTCCCCCCTCCCAGATCTGTGCTGCTTCCTATGCTATACCAACCCTGTAACCCCCTTCCCTTTACAGCAGTTTGTCAGTAATCTTGGCAGATGTCAAAACAGATCCATGTTGGCATGTGCCGCCTGTAGTGTGGATAGTGTGGGCCTTGAACCCAACAGGGCTGGATGGACATCAAGGATCTTCCATGAACAGCTCTGTGTGATTTGGGGGCAAGACACTTCATTCCTCTGGGAAATATATTAAGTCTTTCCTTCCAGCACTGCCTGGGAAAATTACAGAGATGTCCACGTGCTCATTAAACTCCAGAACACAGTACATATGTGTTTTATTATAATCATTAAGAAGCAGGAGGCTCTGGGGCAGCCTTTTTTTCAGAGTTCACATTGTGGCCCACTAATAGAAGCAAACAGAATTTTAATGAAGTAGATTAGAACAAAATCAAGCAGAGTGGAATAGAAAATAGCAGAGTGCATCATATGTAGTAAAAAAACATTTTATTTCCTTTTTGTCTCAACTGTATGTGGTGTGTATGTATGTGTGTGCTTCATGACTACATAAAATCATTTCTTAATATGATTGAAAATAAAAAGTGTAAATACATCGCATATCAGTTAAGCACACAGACCCAGATTCCAAACTGCCTAGTTTCAAAGTCCAGCCCTGCCACTTTCTAGCTATGTAACCTCAGGTAATTACTTAACCTCTCTGTACCTCATTTCATGATTTATAAAATGGGGATAATAATATCCACCTCATAAAGCTGTTGTAAGGATTAAAAGAATTAATCCATGTAAAGCGTTTAGAATAGAGCCTGACACTCTAATTATGTAATCATATTTGTAGTTGTTATTGCTGCTAATGCTGCTGCTGTAGATATATCAGCAGGTTTGGTAGAATGTACCTACCCACATTCCTAAACCACCAATGTAAAATCCCCACTAATGGTGTCTATCTTAAAGGACTAGTAAAAGGATTAAATTGTACATGAACAATGCTTAACACAGCACCTGGCACATAGCAAGTGCTCAGTAAATGTTATCTACTATTATTATTCTACTATGATTTCAGTCCAAGGGACAGGGAGGACTTGAGACCTTTGGCCATGGTTACTTCTTTTATCCTGGAAGAGAACCCAAAATCAAATGCCCCTCCTTCAAACCCCACTCTAGACCAACTGCCCCCAGGGAAGTCCCAGGGAGGATCTCTCCTCTTTGGCAGAGGGACAATGTCAGCAATCCTTAGGCAACTATACTACTGGATGAAAAGAGGCTTGGACAGTCCCAGAAGTCTGTTATCTATTAATAATTCATAAATTTGTATTTCTAACTTGGCCTTAACAGACCACCAAAAATCCTCAGCCATAAATCAATGACATACTCACTTATCTTGCTTCTTTCTTGATCCTGAAGCCCCCTGATTGGTTAGTAGACTGCATGAAGTTGAGGGTGGGGGTTATGCCATCCATCCAGGTACAATGGAACTCCAAAGAGAGCAAGAGAAGTCAGATTTTCACTGCAGCTGGACAGATGGAAATTGGAGTTGAGGGAAATGTCCCAGAAGGAAAGCAGGTAGTCATGGTATCCTAAAAAGGTGCTTGCATTATATCTCCCATTTAGGGAAGTTTTATATAAAAGAGAAAAACCCTTTATTCTGGAGTAGCCACGGTGTTTACAGAAACAGGGTGACAAAAAAACCTTCATATCAGGAGATTAGAGGCTCTTCTTTTAGCCTAAGTGGATCTTGTTTCAAGGGATGCCTGGAAAAAAGGGGCAAATCTGGTGGTTTTAACATTAGGAAGTTCTTGTTCAAGCTTCCCTTCAGTACATCCTTCTCCTGTGAAGAATGTTGAAAGGCAGATTCCCCCACATGGATGATGGATTAGATGAGATAACATCTTGCTGGGGAATTCAGGGTTTCTATGATGGCTACATCTCTGCCATATGCTGAAGTCTGTCTTAATTTTGGAAAAAGGGAGGAAGGCACTAAGAGAAAGAAGGAGACATGGATTCTGAAGTTCCCAATCTGACTGGGAAGACAGACCCACATTTGTGAGAAAGGCTGGAAGTCTGAAGAGGGCTCCTTTTCAGCTGTATCATCAGATGCTCAGAAATGCAATGTCAACTGAGACTGCCTATTCTTTTTTTTTTATGTTTTAATGTTTATTTTTGAGAGAGAGACAGAGCATGAGCGTGAACATGAGTGGAGGAAGGGTAGAGAGAGAGACACAGAATCCAAAGCACCTCCAAGCTCTGAGCTTCGGGCACAGAGCCCGAAGCAGGGCTCGAACCCATGAACCATGAGATTATGACCTGAGCCAAAGTCAGATGCTTAACCAACTGAGCCACCCAGGTGCCACTGACAGTGCCCATTCTGGGGCAATGTAGAATGCAGCTAGTCTGATGCGAAAGGTAAGAAAGGCCCCCTGGAAAGGGTGACAACAGATGCCAGTAAAGAGGCAGGTGGGGCAGTATTGGTGTAAAAAGTGTGCATGGAGTTTTTCAGAAAGTGGACAGTAGGGAAACTTGGAGGACCTTGTGGGAGAGGCAGAGATAGTAAGATGCTATGACAGTGGAGAGCCCACTGAGGCAGAGCCCTCAGAAGCAGGGCTAGTCGCATCTCTGGGATTCTGCTTCAAAACTACAAGGTGGGAGGCAGCCTGTAGGTTCCACATCTGGAGGATACCAAAACATCTGCATACCAGGCTTGCAGGTATCTAAGGGGCTGTGCCCTTTCTCACCTTGCAGCTCATACTTTCTGTTCACAGAAAGCAGGTGCAGGCCAAGTTTCAGTGAGGGGAGTTGAGGGGTGAAGGAATGGCTGTTTACATAACACTCAGGCTGTATATGAGGGAGTTGACCCTAGGTCAGCCAGCAGGCAGGATGACTGGATTAATGAGTTGAGAGGCCCAAGTCAGAGTCCTGCCTTCTCAGCCAAGTCAGCCTGGGACAGTGGCCAATTATCCATTAGAATTCACCAGAGGAAGGCGGGGCCAAAGGCTCTTGTGGACTGCCCGGGGGAATGGGGAAATGAAGACTGACTCAGGAACTCTGCCCTTGATGAAATCCATCCCACTAAGCAGGCTGAACCCCTGCATCTCCTCAAGCCCTTCCCTCATCTCTCCCAGTCTCCCCTCCCTCCCATACTCTTCACCCCCCAGATGGTCTATGTCCTTCCAAGTAGCCCTAGAGAGTAATGGTCTAAGATCAAGGATCTTCTCCCTTCTTTTCCCTAGAAATCCACCTCCCATCCACTTCTCTCTTTCCTTCCCCAATCCTACCCCTCAGTCTCTGTCCCATGGCTTTCAAGATTCTTGCCCTTGTTGGCTGGCTTTCCCGACCACTCTCATCATTGTTCAGTTCAAGGACGTCGCTTTGGTCAAGGACACGTCTACTCACTTCATTCCTCCTTCAGGCCCCAGCCAGGAATGTCTCCCTACCCATCCCCCACTCCCAGGAATGGCTGCCCTCTGGTCTGCTACATCTGATCCCCACCCCACCCTACCAGAAAGCTTTGCACAATTAACGACCAAGCTTTGATGGTTCCATTACTCAGCATTTAATAGGCAGCTGGCATTCGTTTCATTCATTCCACAAATATTTATTGAGCACCTACTATGTGCCAAGCCCTTGGAATAGATCCACGAACCAAACATTTGTGCTCATTGGTGTGTTGCAAGGTTTGCATTTTTGTTCACAATCTGCATATGTGTCCAGCTTTTCTCTTAAAACTGGAAGTCACCACAAACAAGGGTGAGCTCTTCTCTATCCTCTGGCCCTGAACCCTAAGAGCACTGTAAGGGACCCTGAAGAGGGTCCTGGGGGAAGGGATCAGTGAGAGTGTGTGTTAATGTGCTATATACCAGCACCATCTATTGTGTAATACTTCTAACGATGGTAGAGGGGCAATGAGATAAGCTCATCCCTTCCACTGGGATCAAACATACCAGCAGACTCTGAGTGCCAGCTTTGCCACTAACGACACAAACTGAGCAAGACTCTTAACCTTCTAGGCCTCAGTGTCCTCACCTGACACCTGCCTCAGAGGGTAATTGTAAAAATTAAATGCATTAGTGCATGTTGGGCAATCAGCATAGCATCTAGTAGGAGGTAAGATGAACATCAAGAGATGTTATGATTTTTTAAATTTGGAAGAAGACTCATGAAATGGCTTTCGACACTAAGCATATACCTACTTGCATATTTTTTTTAAAATAACCACATACCCTAGCAAAACCCTTCCACAGATATGCCAGAAGACACGGAAAGAATGTTCATGGCCACTCTGTTCATAATACAGACCCTAGAAACAACCATGAGGCCATCAGGGTGGAGAGATAAATTAATTGTGGCATATTCATACAATGAGTATGAACACAATACAGTGACAGGAAGCAACGCTGAAAAAAAAGAAGCCAGACACAAAAGAATACACACAATGCAATTCCATTTACATGAACTTCAAAAACTGGAAAACTATGGGGCGTCTGGGGGACTCAGTTAGTTATGCGTCCGACTCTTGATTTCGGCTCAGGTCACGGTTTGTGAGACTGAGCCCCGCGTTGGGCTCTGCACTGACGGCATGGAGCCTGCTTGGGATTCTCTCTCTTCCTCCATCTCTGCCCCTCCCCCACTCACACTGTCTCTGATCTCTCAAAATAAATAAATATTTTTAAAAACCAGAAAACTAAATAATTTACGGTTTAGGGATGCATACATTGGTTCTAAAACTGCTAAGAAAAGCAAGGGGATGAGTAAACACAAAATCCCAGAGAGATGTTGTCCCTAGGCCAGAAAGAAATGGGGTACAACCAGAATGAGGCTTATAAGAAGCACTAAATCACATGTATATTTCATTTCTTCCTATAGGGGGTAGGTACACCGCCTATACGTTCTTTTGTGTGGGTAACATAGTTCTCAATAAAAACAATTTTACCCTTGATAAAACCCATATTGCCAGAGCCAAGACTATGGTGGTGATTCAGCCAACCCTCCCCCTCTCTTCTCTCCCCCTCCCCCACCACAAGCTTTTTTACTCCAAGAAAACATACAGAACGAATGTCCTTTCAGGTCTTCAAAAATTAGCTGCAATTAATAATGCCTGAAATTCAATGAAATGGTGAAAATTTGATTTTCTTATATCTCGTTTCTTTAAATTGCTTCTGGTGTCTTTAAAATTGCTTAGGAAGGGCCAGCTATTAGTAATTAGCTCATGTTTATGCATGTCATTTTTATAAGGAGTTACACTGGTGGAGAAGGTAAAGCATGTGTGAGATGTACCTTGACTCACAGCGCTTCTCCTCAGGACACCAGCCAACTGGTTTGCTGGGAGCACTGCCATGGCTCAACTGTGGGCAGTGTCCAGAATGGCAATGAGGGTATAAAGGGTCTCGGAAGTGCTGGCCCAGCTCCCCAAACACATAAAGTGACAGCAGGTGCCACACCCTCCTGGACAGCCAGATGGCCGACACAGTCCACGAGCCTGTGTTTGTCCTGTCACAAGGCCTCAGCCCTGAATGTTTCACACAAACACACAGAGCCCTACCCCCAGCCCTGGTCTGTTCCCCTCCTTCCTTCTCCTTTCCCGCCAGCCCCACCCCCCTTCCTCCTTCCCCAAGCTGCCCTGCCTGCCTTTACCTCTAAGACACGGCAGCTACAGGGGGCTGCCAGCCACATCGCTTCTCGTCTCTTTCATTTAATAATGCAAATCTCTGTACTTTATGAGAGAATTCTTCTAGACCTGTTCCCCTGCAGTGGGAGGCTTTGTGGGTAAGTAGAAACAGTACCCTCTGTCAAGATACTCACAGTGCACCAGAGGTATACAAATAACTAAAACCGCTCAGTTCTCAGCCACAGGACCCTATAGATCCCCAGCCCCAGCCTCACGTTGCTCCTGTGCTACATTCCCACACCACTGGCCCCTCCTGGTTCTAACCATCCCACCCCCCCCCCCCCCCGTGATGCTGCCCATCTGCCCAAGACTGATTTTTCCCAGCCATAAATTCCACAGATATCCCCTCTTAAACAACTTTTCCTACCCCTCTTGAAAATTTTCAGAGAGTAGGAAATCTGGGGGTTGTCACAGCATGTAGGTGAGAAGGCATTGCCTCTCCTGGGCTCCATGACTTAACTAGCTAGGAGATACTGGGCAAGTTATTTAACCTCCCCGAGCCTCAGTTTCTTTATCTGTAAAATGGGGATAATGATACATACTTCGTATGGTTGATGGGAGAATTAGAGATTGCTTACAACGTAAAATATCAGATAGTAGGTGGCCAAAAGAAAAAAAGACAAGAAAATATCCTCTTATGAAAATAGGATATTTGTTTTCCTACATTGTTCTTTCTAATTACAAAGGGGAAATGTATGCAAGTGATCTGATTTAACATCACAGATACTGGAACAGCCTGATATTTTTGTGCTTCTTGGGGTGACATAATAAGAATCATATAGCATTGCTCATGAGGTATTCTGCCCAAAAACATGTCAGTTGAACCCAGACAAGCCTCTAGACCAACACTATCCAGTGGACAAGCTGCGATGGTGGAAATGTTCTGTACCTGCGCCATCCAGTAAGGTAGTCAGTGGTCCTGTGGTCATGTGGCCCCTGCAACTGGGGAACTCCATTGTCAATTTATTTAGCTTTAACCAATTTAAATTTAAACAGCCGCATACGCCTACAGGATGCCACACTGAACAGGTCAACTCTAGAGTTAACTTCCAGTATCTTTAAAATATAAAGAAAGGATGGAGGGGGGCCGAGGTGGCTCCGTCGGTTAAGCACCAACTTCGGCTCAGGTCATGATCTCAGGGTTTGTGCGTTCAAGCCCTGCATTGGGCTCTGCGCTGACAGCCCAGAGCCTGGAGCCTGCTTCAGATTCTGTGTCTCCCTCTCTCTGCCCCTCCCCTGCTCATGCTCTGTCTCTCAAGAATAAATAAGCATTTAAAAAAATTAAATATAAGGGACGGAGCCACAAGACAAGTCACATAAAACCGATTTCTTAAAACTTTTGAGACAATTAGGAAGGCTGAAAATGGAACGGCTAGTAAATGATTCTTTGCAACTGTTGTTAATTTTCTTGCACGCGCAGTGGTACGGTCCTGCTTTCTACACGTGCCATACTTTCTGTAACTGTCAAATATGTGGGCAGGGTTGGCACAGTGTTAACCACTCTTGAATCTACGTAACTCAGTGAACATCTCAGGGTGTTTTTATGCTATGCTTTCAACGTTTCCAGATGTTCAGAAACTCTCATGATAAAAGTTGAAAAAGACAAAAAAAACACACATATTTAATAAACTGCTGGCTGTTGTCTTGACAGGAAAAATGGGATGTATCTCAGCAGCCCGCTAGACAGTCCGGGGATGGGGGGAATGCACATTTGTGGTAGAGTAGCACGATGGCCACTACTGGAATGGAAACTTCTGGATGTTACTTGTTAACACCTCAGTCTTTCCTGAGTCCCCTCCTGACCACCCCACTACACACACACACACACACACACACACACACACACACAGGTGCCCTGAACCTCCCAGCCTCTGGTCTTGCTTCTCCTCTCCTCTCCTGGCCCCCTTCCTCCCTCTCCTGCCCTGCCCTTCTCTCCCCAGTCTCCTCAGATGAGTGCATAGACTGCTGGCAGGGCACTTTGAAGATGAAACATACTGAGTCCCCCTACAGCCCAGAGGTTGGCATCCTATACACTGAGGAGGGTGCGGGCCACTCCACCATGAAAGCATGTGCTAAAGAGGGGTTGGACTCAACTAACCGCCCAAGCCCATAAAGCACAAATTGACCGAAATGCACAGCCAAGCCCTTCAGATCTGAGCATAAATAGGACTGAGGTGCCTCACGGAGCACATTGGAGTTTGCACAAGACTCCAGACCTCGGTCCTGTACTCTGCTACCCGAACCTCCAGGAGCACCATGACTTGCGGATCTGGATTCTGCGGCCGCACCTTCAGCTGCGCCTCGGCCTGCGGGCCCCGGCCTGGCCGCTGCTGCATCACCGCCGCCCCCTACCGCGGCGTCTCCTGCTACCGCGGCCTCACCGGCGGCTTCGGAAGCCACAGCGTCTGCGGCGGCTTCCGCGCCGGCTCCTGCGGCCGCACCTTCGGCTACCGCTCCGGCGGCGTGTGCGGTCCCAGCCCGCCCTGCATCACCAGCGTGTCCGTCAACGAGAGCCTCCTCACGCCCCTCAACCTGGAGATCGACCCCAATGCGCAGTGCGTGAAGCACGAGGAGAAGGAGCAGATCAAGTGTCTCAACAGCAGGTTCGCTGCCTTCATCGACAAGGTGGGTGTCCTTGATCACACCCTTCCGGAGCCCTCCATTCCTGGGCTAGGCTGAAGACAGTCAGGGGCAGGAGACAGGAGGTCCAGGTGAGCTCCCGCTCTCATGGACGAAATGGACACACACCCAGGCCACATGAGGACCAAGGACATCAGGATACAGAGCGGAGGCTCCTGATTTGATAGTGTTGCCATTATACGCAACCTCTGTCCAGACAGGCAGGTCCCCACGGAGACACAAGGACAGGCTTGGAACTGGCCTGTCAGAGGAAGAGGGCAGAACATGCACACACACAGACACCAAAATGGACACAAGAAATAGGAAGAGGCCCGCAGGGTGAGCCAGTGGGTGGCTGTCCTTGATCACACCCTTCCTGTAGCCCACCCATGCTCAGCACTCAGGCTGGGCACTGAGACAGGGGGAGCCAGAGGCCAACCGGAGACCTCTACCTGCCTCCAGAATACACATGCCACCTGGACTCACCAGGTCTGGAGAACTCCCTTTACCTGAGAGCAGACGCTGACCTTGCCCAGCCCCTTGCTCCCATCCCTGAGTGAGAAAATCCAGACAGAGATCACAGGAGGGAAATCCAGGAGTCACCTTGTCTCCCACTGCCCATCTCTGCCAAGCTCTGCTGAGCTCCGGGGTTGGGAGTTTGCCCCTAAAGCAATCACCCCAGCCCCACCCCAAATTGGCTTCGGGACACCAAGAGCCGTCTGACCCCTCCCCACACCCTGAATGCAGGTGCGCTTCCTGGAGCAGCAGAACAAGCTTCTGGAGACCAAGTGGCAGTTCTACCAGAACCGCAAGTGCTGCGAGAGCAACCTGGAGCCCCTGTTCGAGGGCTACATCGAGACGCTGAGGCGGGAGGCCGAGTGCGTGGAGGCCGACAGCGGGAGGCTGGCCTCGGAGCTCAACCACGTGCAGGAGGTGCTGGAGGGCTACAAGAAGAAGTGAGTGCGGCCCGGAGGATAGTCTCAAGAAACGAAATGGGATGAAGTCAGAGCAGGATAGATTTGGGCTACAGCACCAGAGGAACTTTCCAGTAGGAAGAAGACAGTGACCGGGAGCCTGATGAGGGAGACTTTTCTTTTCCGGGTTGGGAGTTTAAACCCCGGAGAGACTGGGAGGGGCTCCAGCTACCTCATCAGCGTGGGTTTATTTCCTTAATTCAACAAACGTTTATTGACATCTACTCGATGCTGCAGGTGCTGTGTTAGGCCCTGAGCGGGGAGGCAAGGGGGGGAACCAGAACTAGTGTGGGGTTCCTGCCCCCACCCCCGCCGGGAGTTACAGCCCAGAAACAGAGAGAAAGCCTACAAAACTGCGCGTGTGCGCCCACATCAGGAATGAGAGTCCCTAAAACAGGAAGAGCATTGGGTGACGGAGTGGATTGAGAGCCCCAAAGAATGGGATGGACAGATCCCTTCTAGTCCAACACTCTGTGATTCTGTGACTACCTCCAAAAGATCCAGTTCCTGGAATATGTTTGTCTGGGCCTTCATTCTCTCTTTTTTTCCCCCCTCTTCAAAGCCCAGACTATTAAAGTTCTGGCCACTGAAACTTGTGCCCTTTGTCTCCAGGTATGAAGAGGAGGTGGCACTAAGGGCCACCGCCGAGAATGAATTTGTGGCCCTGAAGAAGGCGAGTGACTCCAGAATACTTGTCCCACAACTCAGAAAGCAGGGCAGAGGCAGGAGGGAGCACTCAGGAATTCAGAGAGGCTGAGCGACTCCCCCAGAATCGCCTAGCGCAACCCCTCCCCTATTTCCTTCCCCCCCCCAGCACCCCAGCACTCCCCGGGTGGCCCCGGACATTGGAGTACATACACTGCCTGCTTCAAGCAGGGCACCCTATTCCTCCATCGGAGGTAACCCCCATCTGGCCGATGGCTTCCCGCATCTTTCTGCCCTGTGCCTGCCAGAGAGCAGGCATTGCTAAATACTGTGGATGAAAGAGCACACCAATGCTAGGGGATGGCCACATCCTGAGGCCGCCAACAGCTGTGAAGTGCTGGCGTGAACGGTGTATCGTCCCTCACCTCTTAGACTTGATTCGCCACAAATGCCATCATGTGGACTCCCACCAGGTCCTTGCAACCACCTCCATAGGAGGAAGGCAAGGGTTGCTGTGAGGAAAGTGAGGCACAGAGGTCAAGGGTCTTACCCTGAGTTGCCCTGGCTTGGAAGAGGCAGAATTGATCCCTAAGACCTCTTCTTCTGACCACAGATCTAGATTTCTTTCCATGAGGTGTCAGGGCAGAAAGGGCTGGGGCATCATTAGAGCCGACCCATTTTGCTGCAGAGCCTAAGTTTCAGTGATAATGCAAGGTGTGGATTCTGGAGTTTTCTTTTGGGTAGGTAGCGGAGAAAGTGCCTGGAAACCTCATAATCCCACTCCCTTCCCCAAACCTGCTTCTGAGCCCTCTGACTGTAGAAAGGACTTCAACAAGGCCATGATACGAGGCACTAGGATGAGCAGCTAAGGAAGGTCTCCAGGGAGTTTGTCCAGCCTGATGGGGTGCCCTCCTGGGAGCGGGGGGCAGCGGGGGGGAAGCCCTGTGTTGCCTTTCCAGTAAGACTCCTTTGACACCCTCTCCCCTTCAGGACGTGGACTGTGCCTACCTCCGCAAGTCAGACCTGGAGGCCAACGCAGAGGCCCTGACTGAGGAGATCAACTTCCTGCGGCGCCTGTATGAGGAGGTGAGGGGCCGTGGTCCAAATGGAAAAGAAGCAGCCAGCCTAGAAGAGGGGGCTGGGGCTTGGGACTGACCAGGGATCCCTGGGCAGTCGGGGGAGGGGGGGTTGGCCAGGGATTTGGGCTGGGGCAAGGGGGCTGCAGTCCATGAGGCTGTAGTGGGAACTGGGGTGGAGACCAGGTAAGGGCTGAGATGACTGGGTCCACACTGTGGTGGGTGAGGCTGGGGTGTAAACAGGTTCCCCACCATCTGCAGGAGATCCGCGTTCTCCACGCCCACATCTCAGACACCTCGGTCATCGTCAAGATGGACAACAGCCGGGACCTGAACATGGACTGCATTGTGGCCGAGATCAAGGCTCAGTACGACGACATCGCCAGCCGCAGCCGGGCTGAGGCCGAGTCCTGGTACCGCAGCAAGGTGAGGGGCACAGGACACCTGTCTCTTAGACATGGCAGCACGAGGGAAGCCAAGTATTTATTAAGAATGCCTCTTTTGTCTGGAGTTTCTGATCCCGTGGGATAGTAACAGAATGCCACACAGCTCTCAAGTTATAATCGCTGGGCAGGGCTGCCATGTATAGTTGCACAGGCTGAGCACTGTACAACGTCCCAACCATCTGTGGTGTCTGAATGGGAGGGAAACTGCATCCTGAGCTCAGGAGCGCCTCTGTTTCCCCCCGCACCCCCCCCCCCCCCAGTGCGAGGAGATGAAGGCCACGGTGATCCGGCACGGGGAGACCCTGCGCCGCACCAAGGAGGAGATCAACGAGCTGAACCGCATGATCCAGAGGCTGACCGCCGAGGTCGAGAATGCCAAGTGTCAGGTACGGGTCGCCTGGGGCCTCCCCAGGGCCACACAGGCAGTGTGTGCCCCGACTGGCTCTCACCATTCATGATCCAGCCCATTTGCATGGCTCATGTCCCTGGTTGTGGTCCCTCAGGGGGACTCCGTTAATGAAGGGGAGAGGCCTGTTCTTGGGGTGTCCCCAGCTGGGGGAGGGGAGAGACTGGACACATGAGGGAAATGGACCGAGACACCCAGGACCATAACCCACTCTGTTCTCTCCTGGGCCCCAGAACACCAAGCTGGAGACCGCGGTGACCCAGGCTGAGCAGCAGGGCGAGGCGGCCCTGAGCGACGCCCGCTGCAAGCTGGCCGAGCTGGAGGCCGCCCTGCAGAAGGCCAAGCAGGACATGGCCTGCCTGGTCAAGGAGTACCAGGAGGTGATGAACTCCAAGCTGGGCCTGGACATCGAGATCGCCACCTACAGGCGGCTGCTGGAGGGCGAGGAGCAGAGGTGAGGCTCAACCCAGCCTGGCTCTGAGTTGCCCATTCCTGCCCCTTGAATACACTCCATCCTTTCTTCTGTCTCAGCAATGGCCAGCGGTCTAGGAAAACCTCTTATTCATCACTTTGGGGACGGCGGCGGTTTGGGAGGGCTGTTCCCTCAGACCCTCTGCTTCCACCCTGACCACTTGTGGACCCTGCCCCAAGGTGTGGAGGAGCTCTATCCGAAACTCTGGATGAGTCACTCATGTTGCCTTTTTCTTCTTCCCTCTAGACTATGTGAAGGCGTTGGGGCCGTGAATGTCTGTGAGTAACACAGCCCCTGTGTGGATGGATTTATTCCCTTCCTATAAGGGGTAGCAGAGTCTGGAGGGTGGGGTTCCACTGATAGCTAATTATCATAAAGTGGGCTGGCATCACAGCAGGAGGGATTGGGGGTCAGAGAGCAGGAAAGACCACAGCTTTGGGCCTAACATTGTAAGTAAAGATTCTCCTGACTTTAATACACAGTGCTCAGGGCCCGGGGATCTGCATCATCTGGGAGGCTGATGGCTCACCACCCCCCCACCCCCCCCCCAGAATTCTCATGAGCATTTGGGTTTTGCAGGTGTCAGCAGCTCCCGGGGCGGGGTCGTCTGCGGGGACCTCTGCGTGTCCGGCTCGCGGCCGGTGACCGGCAGCGCGTGCAGCGCCCCCTGCAGCGGGAACCTGGCGGTGAGCACCGGAATGTGCGCGCCCTGTGGCCCCTGCAACTCCATCACGTCTTGCGGCCTGGGCACCGGCGGTGTGGGCTCTTGCGGCATCAGCTCCTGCGGCGTGGGGTCCTGCGCCAGCAGCTGCCGCAAATGTTAGGTGGCCGAACTCACGCCTCGGGCCTGGGGTCTCTCCCACCCAGCCTCCCCATGGAGCAAGCTCTCAATTACCTCTCTGGCACTTTGAAAGGTCTGTCCCACTCCAGGCCTCTCATGTCTATGTGTGATCCCCTCTTCCTCGGCTCTGCTGCCCCGTGCTGGGAGAGGCTACCCCTAAAAAGTCCCCTTGACGCCCATACGAAGGGGGTTGAGGGGCCCAGAGGACCAGGACAAGGTCCTACCCTAGGCTGTCATGGGGCTGATGGCCATACCCCACCCCCAACCACTCCCCTTCCACCTCTGTCATGTTCACCTGTCTTGATCTGTGTTTCCAATAAATCAGTGTAGCCACCTCTGAGCCTTGTCTGCACCTCTGTTATCCTCAAGGGTCAGGGTTTGGGAGAGTCCCCAAAGTCACGTGGAACAGAAAAAGGTCTAGTCTGGGGTCAGTAACCGGGGCAGGGCCCCACAAGCTTCCATGGTCCAGCCGGTGTTTGACCCCTGCATGCACCTTTAGTGGTTATTTCACTAACACACTGTTGCCTCCCAGAAAACCTCCCTGTGCATATCTGTCAACTGATGGATAACGAAAATTAGATTCATCAGTCACTCAAAACTTAAGGAAACATCACTCACTGCTTTGCTGGGGAAGACTCATGCCTGAGCAATTTATTAGAATTCCTTAAAGGGTAACTATATGAACATGACTTAAACTTTCAAAAAGCCTTTGATGTGGCTACTTTTTGCTTTTTGAATGGAGTCCTTTTGGGTTCTGGAGACCTGCCAGAGCTGATAAATTACCTCTAGGATAGAAAACAGCACGTAGCAAGACAATGAGGTGGCACAGAGGTAAGGACATAGACTCTGGAGCCAGATGACTTGGGTCCAAAATGGGGCTCTGCTCCTTCCTGGCTGAGTGACCTTGGTTAATTTCCTCACCCTCTCTGTGCCTCAGTTGCCACATCTCTAGAGTAAGAAAGATAAAAGCGCGCCTACCTCATGAGTAGATGGGAGGACTAGGCATTTCATACGTAACGTGTGCAGACGGTGCCTGCAGCAAAAGAATCATGACATGCGCTTGTCATGAGCCCTATTCTCTTGCAGAATATAAAGTGGAAATCCCTCCAAGGACCAGGGCTATGGCCAGCCTCCTGTGCCCATCTGTAAATGATTACAGGGGCGCCTGGGGGGCTCAGTTGATCAAGTGTCCAACTTGGGCTCAGGTCACGATCTCACACTCCGTGAGTTCGAGCCCCGCGTCAGGCTCAGTGTTGACAGCTCGGACCCTGGAACCCACTTCAGATTCTGTATCTCCTTGTCTCTCTGCCCCTCCCCGGCTCATGCTCAGTCTCTCTGTCTCAAAAATAAATAAACATTTTAAAAAAGTTTTTTCATTAACAAAGTGAATAAATATCTTTAAAAATTTTTAACAATAAATAAATAAATAAATAAACAGATTACATTTCCCTCATATTACTGTGTGATCAGAGACAGCAAATAGAGAGAGAAATCTCCACATATTCCAGGGCCATTGAGCTCCTACGTGCAGAGAACTGTTTCCCCCGTGACACTATGAGGATCTTACAAGTAGCAAAGAAAGTAAGGAGATGGCCCCTCCATCTTGCTATGGCGAAGGCAAGTCCCTGAATACATATCTGTACAGCAGGGCAAATCTCTAAACTTCCAGGCCCAGAAAACTGTAGCAGAAATCTAAACCCACCCCCATCCTTCAGAGCAATAGAAATAAATAATATTGAGAGCCCAGAAGCAAGTGGTCTGAAAAGACCAGGCTCTTTTAAGGTAGAGGATCAATCCAAGGCCCCCCCACCCACTAGTATGTCCCCTCTCCCCTCCTGATGGAATTCTGAGCAGGCCAGGACCCTGGGAGAGTTCCAGACCATGCAGTTGTTCTAACCAGCTCTCTGTGCTGTGACACCACACAGCTCAGAAGCAGGCCATCAGGAGTCCAGACCTGAGGCCCAAACCCCAGCTCCATCACTCCATCCCTCCCCAGTTCAGAAACTACCCAATGAACTTCTCATCTCTGCCAACCAACCCCTCCCTTCCCATCGCGCTGGTCTCATCAGCCCAGCCGGGCCCTGATGGCCTTACTTACTCTCAGCCTCCTTCCAGTTCCCACTCCTGGAAAGGCTCAGGAAGCGGAGCAAGAGTGAATGAATCAAATACATAATACTCCTGATGCAGAACGGTGACAAAAACCGAACGCCTCGCTGTGTGACCTGTGGCAAGTTACCTCCCCTCTCTGGGCCTCAGTGTATTCACTAGTGACATAAAATGTTTGGACCAGATGGCTGCTGAGGCCCCTTACCGATATAAAAGCTCCATTGGTCCTCAGGAGAGGTGGGACAGGACTAGGAGCTAGAGGCGGGGGGAGGTGGGGACCCCAGATGCCATGTAGCCGTGCGGTGTGCGTGCTGGCTATACCTTCCTTCCGCAGAGCTCATGTCTGTGAGCAGCTGTCTGTGAGTAGAACAATATGATCCCATCCAGGTACGTGCACATCTCCGGGCATCTCTGTGGAAGCACCTGTGTGTGTGTGAGAGAGACTGTGAGCATTCCTACATGTGTGAGTGTGTGTGTGAATGTGCGCATGCCTGTGTGTCCGTGCTGAAGGGGGGAGCTCTGTGGGTACCACAGTGTGAGTGACAAGTGGACTTATGTGCTGATGGGGGAGGAGGCGGAGAACCGGGCTAAGGCAGGAGTGGTGAGGGTAGGTGCCGCTGGGTGTCATCCTGGGGAGGTGCCCTCTGGCCAGGGAGCCCCGGCTCTAACCCGTGGGGTTCCCTATTTCCCCTCCTGCCCTGTAGACACTCTAGCTCCAGCTGGGGCAGCAGGAGACCAGCTGGCCTTAGACTTGTAGAGCCTTCTTTTAAAGGTGCTCAAAGCCTTTCCCAAGACTCCAGTACCTGAGATATTCATTGCATTTATGTAACTCTTACTATGTTTTAAGGACTTTGCATATAGTAATATATTTTTCACACAATCCTGTGACAGGGACTATTCTCGTTTTACCGGTCAACTATGGTGCAGAGAGGTTCAGTAAGGAGGAAAATGAAAAGGGACAGGTGAATCTTCACCAGTTAGATCTGGGAAGGGCAGGACTGAGACTCAGAAACAGGGAGTGTTTGGGCCAGGGTAACAGCAAGATTGGGAACAGAATCCAGACCCTTCCTTCCTTACTCCAGGCTGGCCTGGCTGATACATTGCAGCTGGAATTTCATCAGGAAGGATTGTGTGTAGACTCATCCAGAGACTCCTGAGGGGTTTCCATGGGGTGAGACAGGTTAATGGTGGAAGAATGACCCAATGCGTCCAAGAACAGAGCTGACCACACAGGACCACAGAGCCTCACTCTACCCGTTCACCCATTCATCCGTTCATATCCACTGCATGGCAGGCCCTAGAGATGGGTTGACAAGACAGTCACTGGCTCTGAGGGGCTTATATAGAGATGCCAACATCTAAGTCACATCTGTCGCGTCTAAGTGCTATCAAGTATGAGGCAGGCCGGAGCAGAAGAAGGCTGACCCTCTAGTGGTCCTGTTCTGCTGAGAAGTGATGTCTTAACTGGTGACACCCACCTCCCTTCAGAAGTCACCTTGACTAACAAAGCTTGTAAATAGGCTGGTAAGACTCTCTATAAATGCACCACATAGTTCTCTCCCACCCCAGGCTGGAATGTGGCCTGTGGCCAGGGAAGCCACTCAGAGAATCAGTCCCCAAACCACAAACATGGCTGGTGGCCCACGCAAGACACGCAAGCCTGACCCAGCAGCCCATGGAATCTGGACTGACGTCAGGCTTGGGATTCGAAACGGGAAAACGTGAACAGCCAGCCCTCCGTGGTGTGGACCGCAGAATGCTCACCATAAACCCAGCCAACGACTCCAGGTGAGAGTTCCCTTGGCACCTCCCTCCAAGTCCTTTCCTTGACATTATCAGCACAGCAGGAGCTGGCAAAACCTGACCTTGAAGATCACAGAACGTCATTACCTTCCTAGCAAAATGCAGGGAACCTGGAGCCCAACCGCAAAATCTCGCAAAGGGGCAGCTCGGCTCTCAGCTGCTTTGCACTGAGAGTGTCGGTAAGAACGTTTGTTTATACAGTTGGTGTCGGTCAGAATTGGCCAAATGGGGCTGATGTGTGCGTCCATTGGGTCCGTGTCCCCTGCCCCCCTGCTGCGTGGCAGTCCTTATGCCAAGTTTCGGTCTCATTCCTCTTGCATGATACAGTTCTGTTTACCCAGGAAGGGGGCCTTTTTGGATACCTGTTTTCTGGGCAGGGACCCAGGAAAACACAGCAGACATAGTGTACCTTAAAAGGTAAAGCCAAGGCCTCTGGCCAATGACGCACCTTAACCCCACCCAGGGACATAGAAAGCAGGAACCATTGTTCCCCGCATGTGTTGATGATGTAACCCTTTGTGCAATAGAAAAGACTGTGAGTTCACCGAGTGGAAGCTTCTCTCGGGCCTGTGTGGCAAAGAGAGAGCCCAGAGATCCAGCCTTTCTCTGGCCACGCACCACCCCCCGCAAACTGGCCTATCTTCTGCCCCTCAAAGTCCAGTTGCCTTGTAAAAACCCACAGCAAACAACACCATAGACCTGGAAATAGAGGCAGAGCCAGAAGCTCCATCTGCTTCCAAAGACATGTTCTCCCAGCCCACCATCGGGTCATTTGTTAAACTAGAACCCAGGCCTGGGCCACCCAGCTGTGTTCATATCCCCCCGCCAGAATCTTCGAGGGCCGTCTTCCCCGGAGCCTGTCCTCAAGTGCCCCTGCCAGGCCGGCAGAGGGTGATTTGCCCTCATCCCCACCTCCTCCATTCTCTTTGGGGCTGGTTTGGGCCTGCCTCCCCACCAGAACGTCCTGTGCAAGGCCAGAACCAGAGTGCCTGGCTCACTCAATACTGCACCTGACCCTCAGAAGCCATTCGGTAAGTGTCTGTAGGGCGAGTGACTGGATGAATGAAGGCAGCGCTCAGCAACCAGACATGGTGGAATGCGGGCCCCAGGCTGGGGAATAAGCAGGTCTGAGGAGGAATGAACCCCTTCTTTCACTTTCCCCAAGGGTCCTCTGTCAACCCACCACCACCACCAACCTCAGGATCCTGGTTCAGTGACATCACCATAAACTGAAGTCATGTGGACCCACACTCCGCAAGGGGAGGGCTGCTTCCTGGTAGTGTTCGCTCCTTTTCTCCCCTACCCCCAAATCCAGCCAGCTTCCCTACCCCCAAATCCAGCCAGTTTCGTCTTGGCTCTGTACCTAACTTGAGGAATCCAGGCGCAAACAGCCCAGTGGCTCAGTCCACTGAAGAACTTTTATTGCAAAGGAGGAGTCCTAGGAAAATAAAAGTGAAGGGGTGGGGGCAGGTCAGAGGGACAGGGTGCTGGGTCCAGGTAAACCACATAGCCTCCTCAGTGGCTCAGCATCCGGGCTATCTTCACCCTGGAAACCGGACAGTCACTAGTCTAGTCCGGTAAACTAGATTCCAAGACTTTACGCTCCGGGGTGGGGGCAGGCAAGAGGGAAAGATGAGGTGACGGCTAGCTCCGTGGGAGAGGGCGTCTGAGACAGAGGGTCAAGTCCTTGGGGCAGAAGCTAGGGTTCTTTTTCTCCAGAGCATGGCAGGAAGGTTCAACATCTGCGGGCACCGCTGCAGCCAAAGCCCCCGAAGCATCCGGGGGAGCCGCAGAGCGCGCAGCCGCCGCCAGGGGCGCTCGTGTCCAGGGCGCCGGAGCCCGCTCGGGGAGGCAGCAGGTTGGCCGGGCCAGAGGCTGAGCCCAGCCCGCTGCCCAGGGCTGAGCAAAGCGCGGCTGTCAGAGGGGAAACCGTCTTCTCCCGCTCCGCCCCCAGAAGACAGACATACAGACTCCTCTCCCAGAGGGCAGCCTCAAAGACCCTCCTCCTCTCCAGGAGTCAGAGGTGCAAATTCCCCAAAGACCAAGGGGTCTTGGTGCAGACCCCTTCCTCCAAGAAACAGACTCCAGAAGGCCCCCTTCCCTGAACTCGGACACTCAGGTTCTCCCCACGTGAGAATCAAACAGTCTCTTCCACAAGGACAGACCCACAAGAACACCCTCCCACACCCCAGGACAAACCAACAGAACCTGCCCCCAAAGAACAGACCACAAGACCTCCCCCTTCAACACACACAAAGAATCACCCCCGAGAGAATAAACAGCCCCCCACAAAAGGGAGACACACAGAGGAAGCAATCCCAAATCCCAAATCCCTTCCCAAGAGAATGCACACAAAGGGGTGTAGGGGATAAGATTGAACTCCTCTAACCCAAGCTATGTCTATTATTTACTTACTGAAGCTTCCTGCCCCAAATCCCGGACCAAGCCTATAGAGAGGAGGAGGAAGCAGGTGAGTGAACATCCCTCCTGGGTATAATTCTGGGTATAATTCATTCTCCAAAACAAAACTTTCCTGGCCCTCCCCGGATGGGCAGAGAGATCTACATGCCCCTGGTTCTCTCAGATCCCCACAGCCCTTTTGCATCAGACTCCTCTGGAGCTTAAACTCGATCTTTCCTCCTTAAATTCAGATAGTCCGATTTTATCGATGACCTCTTGGAGGAGGGAGAAGGCTAACGACGCTTTCTTTGGCCTAAACTTAGCCTAAAAGGAGAGACCATGAAGGGAACATTTTAAAGGACACTATAGAGGAGATAGCTCAATCATCTGAAGACTATTGGTCAAGCCACACCCAGTCGCTTTCTACCTGTGTGTCCTTGAGGTGGTCCTTTACCCTGAGACTCAGTTTCCCCATCTGTAAAATGGGGATGACAGCACCTCCCTCCCAGGGGTTTTGCGGGGTTGAAAGATAATAAATGCTGCATGCCTGTTGCATGGTGGGTTCCCTGTCCCTCCCCTCAGCCTGGGGTACCCAGCTGGAGCTAGCAGCCCTTGGGTCTCTACTGCTGTCTAAGGTTAAAAGCCAGGCCCTGCCTGTTCCCATAAACCCTGCCTTCGGGGCAAGAAGGGCAGAACTGAGAAGGCACTCCAAACTGGAGACATTATTCCCCCTGGCTAGGCCTTGGTCCTTGCAGCTGCCTCACTGGACAGACTGGCCCCTGCTCTCTGCCCTTGGGGGTGTGTGACCATGTGTCGTCCCATCCCAGGTGCCAAGGGTGCTCCTTAAAGCCCTAAAGGGCCTTAAGCTGGTGGGGAGAAATTGGCTCCAGGAGAACAAGGCCCTGGATCCCCAGGTCATCTCTCCCCACCACCCCCCCTCCCCAGCTGGTGAGGACCCAGATGGTGACCTCCCTGGGCCCCTGCACTCCTCGCCGTGGCCACACCCAAAGCACTGCCCAGCCCCCACCTGCTCTCCTCGCCCTCCAGCAGCTTGCGGTAGGTGGCGATCTCGAAGTCCAAGCCCAGCTTCACGATCATGAGCTCCTGGTACTCCCGCAGCTGCCGGGCCATGTCCTGCTTGGCTCGCTGCAGGGCGGCCTCCAGCCAGGCCAGCTTGCCCTGGGCACTGTCTGAGGCACCCTCCTCCTGCAGAGCTCGTGGCTCCCTGGCTCTGTCTAGTTCACAGGGCTGGGGGCGAAGGGAAGAGCACGGACAGGACATCCTTGGCCCCCACCCCCTCCCCCATCAAAGATCCAGACCCTTCTTGGAGGCCAGAGGGCCAATGAGGGATTAAAGATCACTGTATGGAATGGGCCTTCCTGTTCCAAAAAATGTGTCTGTGTCTGCCCAGCTCCCAGTGTGGAGATTTAGGACCAGCCATCCGAGATGGCTGAGACAGAGCCTTTCACGTCTAATATGGTAACTCTTCTCAAAGGAGCTAGGATCCAGGAAGCATCAAATGCTCCTGAGCACATAATGCTAGGTTTATTATTTCATCAGGGAAACTAACAGGAAGGATATCCTTTCCTCACCAGAAACTAGCCTCCGTAGTCTCTGCAGAAATAGAACAATAATAAACGCTGGCCTTGATGAGCTTTGCTTGCTGCTTAGGAAACTGGGGGTGGGGGATGGGGGGACTGTGATCAGAACAGCAGAGGCCGGTGGCAGACTGAACCATGACAGGCCCATCCATTCACTGTGCCACCCCCTTGAACCTGAACAGCTTGTCCCTCCTCACAGTCATCAGTTTCTGAAGAAGGGAGGACCTCTCAGAGCCTCAGACACTTGTATCCACAGAAAGCAGGGGAAACAGGGAGCAGAACCCCTTCCCTCTGCAGGTAAAGTATGAGCCCAGGGGGCTTGACAGGGCAGCTGGGAGGAGAGAGGGGAGATTGAGAGGCAGAGAAGTCGGAAGAAAGAAAACATCCATGTGGGAACCTCTCTTTCCTAAGCCTAGAGCCTGAGCTGCAAACCCGAATGCCTCCAGAGGCCTGGCTGGAGGCATCCCAAGGTGAAGGCCAAATGTTAACCCTCTAGCAATAGTATCCAGTTCCAGAAAGAAATCCGCACATTGTCAGTGTCCCACAATCACCAGGACCTCTTTCACAGTTTCAGCCTCTCACATCTCTAATTTAGAGACACGGGTGTTGGTACCTTTTGCCTTCCACAAGGATAATAACAGCACCAGCCAAGATGATGAGAAAATGGCAAGAGCCCACTGCCTCTGCATCAAAGGACGCAGCTCAGGTTGGTGGGGTCGATGCACACAAAAGGAGCACGGCCTTGTGTGAAGGCGACAGAGAAGACAGAAGCCTCCCTTCCCTAGCAGAATGTTGCCAACTCCGTGCATTATTTAAAGAGAACCCAGAAAACCGGATTTCTGCGGAACATCTTGCGATTCCCAAAGAAGGGCTGAAGTTTAATGCTGTGTAGGACAAACAAAGCATGCAGATACAAAATCACACGTGTGCATGAAAACTGATAGGCAAACAAGCGTACAGATTTATACGTATTTTACCTACGGGTCAGTTACATGCCTCTGAACTACTACAGAGTCCCAGGCAAAGGCAGCGTGATGTACACGTGTAAAGCCACACTTCCGTTTGCTCGGACACTCACAAAGAGAAACTCTACCCATCTACTCCAGAGGAGGGGGACGACTAGTCGAGCTGTCATAGATAATGGACACCCTCCCACCCTTCATCCCCCCCCCCCGCCACACCCACCCCTCACCTGACTCTTAGCGCTGTTCACCTCTGCAGTCAGCCGCTGGATGGCCTGGTTAAGCCTGTTCAGCTCCTCCTTGCTGTGTCGCAGGCCCTGCGTGTGTTTCTGCACGGTCACCTGTACCTCCTCGCACTGTGGGGCAGAGGCAGCACAGGACAGGGGAGGGTCGGGGCGAGGAGGACAGCCAACAAGGGCACTCAACCGAAGCCCGCAGGACAGCTCCAGGACCAACCCCTCCACCTTCCCTCATGAGCAGGTCATCTGACTACTCTGTTTCTCTGTCTGGAAAATGGGGATGATCGTCTTTCCTATTGCCGAGGGTTGACGGGCACACTGGAGGATGCTCTATCGGGTCTAGAGACGCCAAAGGTAATGTCGAAGGGATGGCACAAAGAACAACACAGGCCGATTATCTGTCGAGTCCTTGGACTGAGATCACATAGGGTTTATCCCAGGCAACAGGGGTAGTTAGACTCTAGCAAATCAGTTATGGTCATTCACATAGGATCATGGCAATTAATACAAACACCATTTTTAAAGATCCAGCGGTGATTCCTAATTTAAAAGTACTTTCAAAAATCTCTGAATATAAAGAAACTCCTTTAAGCTGATGAATGCTACTCACCAGCGACAGGGATCCAGATTCCAGCTCCTTCGCTAAACCCAAGGCCACTATGGGGAGAGCTATCTAGAAGGGACAAAATCAAGGGGCCTTTTCCCTTTCCTGCACCTGTCTTCACATACCAGCCCATAAACCGCCTGGGCTCGGTAACTGACGCACAGGGCCTTATTCTCTTCAAGGTCTTCTATCTCCATCGTCTCACCTGGGCTCAAGACCACCGTGGAGTAGGCCAGGTGGGTGTTACTGTCTCCCTTATCCTTCCTTGGGCAAGCTGAAGCTCATTACATCTACTGTCCGAGGAAGTAGGGACCCAGTGGGACATGAGTGACCCTGCCAGTCGAGCTGAGCTAGACTGTGTCTTAAGTGCATGTTCTTTGCTCTGTACCCTGAGGAACATTAAAGTCACACACACTCTTCAACCCAGACAACAGGAACTGTTCACGCCAAACCCAGTGCAAATTGCTTTCCAGGGCAGAGGGGGTATGGGAAATGGATATGAACAGACTCCCACAGGCCACCCTTTCCGGGTCCCATTCCCAAAAGCTGTAGACACAGCAGACAAGCTTGTGCCTGGCTAGGTCCAACAGATCTGGGCAGAGTCCAAGACCCCCTCATCCCATGTGACCCAATGTGCCACATAGACAAGTCTCACCATGATGAAAAGAGCTGTCGTCTCTCCAAGCCTCCGGAGCGCACCTAAGCCCAGCTCCAGCCCAGGGAGCTCCCAGAATCCTCGCCTCTGGAGACAAAGCTGCTCCCTCCCAGGGGGCTTTGTGACCTCACCTTGCAGAGTTCTGACAGGGGCCGGAAGGGGCTGTTCTGTCAGCCCAGGTGGGAGAGTGGAGGTCCCTGGCCTGGAATGGGCCTTGAAGGAAAGAGGAGGAGAGGGAAGGAAGGATCCTTCAGGTGGGGGAAATGTGCAGAGCCAAGGAGTTTGGGCTTATGGGGTGAGAAATGGGGAGCCACAGAAGGTGCTTGAGCAGACCACCACCCTGGTGTGCGATGCAGTTTAGGAAGGCCCGTCTGGAAGCAGAGGGAAGGCAGGCAGGAGGGAAAGAGACCGGGGCTGGGGTTCCAGTGCCAAGACTAGGTAGACATCCGGGACAGGATGGAGCCTCTAAACTGCAGGAGGAACCAGGGACCAGACAGCACACGCTGGTCAGCATTTTCTTTCTGTTTTATAAACTTCTCATACGTGCAAAAGAATGTGTGCATATAACCTACATTTAATGATTTAAATGGCAACAGTAATAAAAACAGATCCTTGTGTACCCACCAGTACCTTCGAAGCCCCACGTGGGACCCTTCCTGATCATAGCATCCTCGGTCCCTGACCCTATCCCATCTCCAAAGTAACCACTCTCCTGGGGTTTGTAGTGAGCTTTCCTTTGCTTTTCTTTAGCCTCCGGTGTGCATGAGTCCTTCAGCATTTGTTCAGTTTTGTCTAACATTAAGCTTTACAAAAATAGGATTATGTTGTTTTTATGACTTGCTTTTCCCTCCCCGACATTCTGTATGTGAGCTTTTGATGCGTAGAGCTTAGTTCATTTGTCACTGCTGCGTAGTATCCCAGTGTGTGATTCTCTCTCCATTCCCCTGCGGGTATACATCTGTGCACCTTTGTTTTTGTGCTAACAAACAATGCCGGTGTGAACCTGTAGGTACGTTTCTGCTGTCGTACTTTGGCAAGAAGATGTTTGGGCTACTGGCAGTCAAACTATTGTTTAACCACAACTCAAAATAACAAACGGATTTTATATCGTGAATCCGTACCTACCTACATGCTCATGCACCTAAATGGAAATAAGTTTCATGAAGAATTGCTCACTCCTACTACGCGCGATGCGTTCTCTCAAACCACTCACTTGCACACGTTCTTTCACTTTGTATGGCTTTATGTTTTATCTTTAGGTTTTCAACAGGACCTTATGTTGAGACTTCATTTCTTATAAATAGTGTGTTGATTTTATTATGTATTGAATATAATGAAAATGAAATACCCATGAAGCCACTTATAGGCACAAGAACCAAACGTCCCTAATAATTTACACATGCCTACACACTGCCTCCCCAGCCTGTTTCTGCTTCTTGATCTGGGGGGGTGGGGAGGGCACTTCCTTGAATTTCTCATCATTCCCTTGTTTTCTTTTCTTCTAGTTTGATTACATGCATGCATGTACCTGTAAACATTATTGTTATTATTATTATTATTATTATTATTATTATTATTTAGTTTTTCTTGTTTGGTTGGGTTTGGGGTTTTGGGTTTTTTAAGTATATCACTTACAAAAGGACTTGCTTTTTTTTTTCTAATATTGTAGAACTAAGGGTCCTTCACTAGGATTCATAGTATTCTATTACGTGAACACACGACACTTTATATAACTCTATTATTGTTTTGTTCTGTTTTCTCTTACAAAGTTGGTGCTACGAACATTTTTCTAAATGTCCCCGATGGATGTGTGTGAGGATTTTTCTGTGATACACATCTAGGACTGGTATTTCTGAATCAAATAGTGAATATTACAACACAAAAGTTATTTGCCAAAGTCATATAATAAAGACTTATACTTTGATCAGCAATACATAAAAGATTCGTATCTTCTCTGGCGCATCTAATTTTCAATAATGAAATGATATAATCAGTCTTATTTTTGATCTTACTTTGCATTTTCGTGATTCCTATTGAGGCTGAATATCTCTTTAAGTGTTTATTACCTGTATGGATTTCCTTTTGCCCATGTTTTTGTTGTTGGGTTGTTTGCTTTATTCTTACTAGATGCTAAGTGTTTTTTATATTTCTATATAAATTTATACTTCTAGATATTATACTTTGTCACTTATATGTATCACAAATATCACCTTCAAATTTATGGCTTGTCTTTTCACTTTGTGAATATTTTGATAAATAAAAGTTCTTAATTTTAGTGTCTAATTTACCCATCTTTTCTTTCAGATTAAGCATTCATCATGCCTTGCGTAAAAATCCTTATTTATACCAACGTCAGAAAGAGAGGGACGCCTGGGTGGCTCAGTCATTTGAGCATCCAACTCTTGATTTCGGCTCAGGTCATGATCCCAGGGTCATGGGATCAAGCTCTGCATCGGGCCCTACACTCAAGCACAAAGCCTGCTTGGGATTCTCTCTCTTTCTCCCTCCACCCCTCTCCCCTGCTAGAGCTTGCCCACACACACTCTCTGTCTCTCTAAATAAATAAAAAAAAGAAAGACATTCACTAATGTTTTCTTCTAAAGATTTTAAAGTTTTGCATTTGAAATTTATAATTATAGTTTGCTTGGAATTGATTTTGTGTATAATAGAAGGCAAGAATCTAGTTTCATTTTTTTTCCACGTGGATAGCCAATGCCATAGTCCCTTCTTTACTACTGATCTGCAATATCACTACTGTGGCATATCAAAGATACAGATCTAGCTATATATATAACTTTATATATTACATATAACTTTGGTTATATATTTATATATAGTTACTATATTTATATAATATTTACATACAAGAATAGACAAACTGATCAATGAAACAAACTAGAGAACCCCTAAATTGACATATATTATGTACATTACACATAACACATATATATGTTGTTAATATATTCATGTTTTATATAAAGTATATTGTATTACATATTATAATAAAAATATTATGCATAAAACACATCTAATGTGTATATAATATATATGTATAATATATGTGTTATTATATATATTGTTACTATATATATATATAAAATATACGTCAATTTAGGGGCTCTCTAGTTTGTTTCATTGGTCAATTTGTCTCTTCTTAAGTGGATATTACACTGAATTAATAGCTTTATAACTACCTCTGAAAGGGCAAATACCCATTCAAATGCTCTTTTTTATCCCAGGTATTCTTTTTTTTTAATTTTTACTTATTTTTGAGAGAGAGAGAGAGACACAGCATGAGTGGAGGAGGGGCAGAGAGAGAGGGGGAGACACAGAATCTGAAGCAGGCTCCAGGCTCCCAGCTGTCAGCATAGAGCCCAATACGGGGTTCAAACCCACAAACAATGAGATCGTGACCTGAGCCAAAGTCCGAGGCTCAACCGACTGAGCCACCTACACTCCCCCCACCCCCCGCCGTGTATTCTTATATAGCGCCTTGACTATTCTTGATTGTTATTCTTCACCATAAATTTTAGAATCAACTTGTTAAGACTTATGTAAATCCTTATTTGGAATTTGATCATAGTTGCATTGACTCTGTATATCAGTTTAAGGAGAATTAATATCGTTATGATAATAAAACTTCCCATCTATGAATCTGACATAGCTCTTCATTTAGTTAGAGCTGCTTTGTTATCTTGCATTTCACATAATGTTTATATTTCTGTAGGTATAGGTTTCTCCCATATGTATTAGACTGGGTTTTTAAGTCATTATTTTATTAATTTTATTAAGATAAAATATACCTACAATAAAATGCACACATGCATGCAGTTCAACAGGTTTTGGCAGATGCATCAGATGCGTGCCCCACTTAACCACCACTGAATGAAGATACGGAACATTTGCATCATCTCAGAAAGTTCCCTCATGCTCCTCTGCAGTCCAACTCCCAGACCAGCACTGATCTAATTTCTGTAGATTAGTATTGCCACTTTTGGAATTTCATATGAATAGAAGCATTCGGTATGTGCTTTTTTGTGTCTGATTTTTTCACTCAGCATGGTTTTTTAAATCTTTTTAAATGTATTTATTTATTTTGAGCAAGAGAGCAATGTCAGGGGGGTGGGGTGCAGAGAGAGAGGGGAAAGAGTGACTTTATCTTAAGCACCGACAGCAAGGAGGGAAGGAAGATTCAGGAAAGGAAGGGAAGAGCAAGAGTTCAGGGAAGGGCAAGGTTAAGGGGTGGGGGCTGAGAGACGGTCCCCTTCATGGGTCAGACAGCCCAGAATCATCCAACAGAATATATTCCTGTGCCTCTCCTCCCGATACCCTTTCTCAGCCTCAGGGAGGCAGGAGACAAGGAGGGAGAGTCCCACACAACAAGAAATGAGAAGTGGACAGCAGGGAAGATGGGCCAGAGTGAGATCAAAGGGTTACACCCCACCACCAGGGCCAGGCTGGAGAGAGAGCCAGCTGGGAACTTCGGGAGGACGAGAGTGCCAGAGGCTCGGTGTTTCATCAAACCCTGCCAGCTTCACACTTCTTAACCTGCTGCCACAAACTTCCATCCTACAGGATCTGATGCCACAGAAATGGGTGACTGAGACATCCCCCACATACAACTCCTCCTGAGAGCAGCTGACACCTGCACAGGGACGATAACAAGTCAGAACCTTTGGCAGCGTGGGGACCAGAACTCCCGCCCTACCAGCCAAGAGCACCCAGATGGCTGAGATAGTTCTTGCTTATTCACATCTCCAAGGATAAAGAAAGCCTACCTGAGCCTCCCTGTGGCCTGTCCCTGCCTTTACTGGAAGGGAGTCCATCTGGTGGTTTAATCTCAATCCCTTCTTAATCTAGTCTTCCGTCACTGACTTCAGGAAGACCTCCCTGGGGACAACCAAGCTGATGAAACACCTGTTTTAGTCCAGAGAGGTATTTGACATCTTGAACGTGGACACATGTGCTTGGACAAGGAGAAAATGAGAGCCTCCCAACAATGGGAAAGTAAGACTTCCACTCCGATGGGTATGGCATGAGGAGTTATTCCCCTCGTGACCCAAGGTCAGTGTTAGGACTGGGCACTAGCTCCCGACAGTGGTCCCAGAAGTAACGTGGTCACCAGCTCTGAACCCAGTCACCAAAGGAATCACTCAAGTTTTCCCAGGTCAGAAAAGAAGATCTGGGGTACAGACCCCCCAAAGGCTCAGCATCTCCCCAACCCGGTTCCAAAAGAACATAAGGGTCAGGCTCTTCCAGACTCCTCTGGGAAGTGGGACCCGCCAAATGCAGCAGGACACAGAGATCCCTCCACCTGCCCAGGAGTCCAGCTCTGGGCTGCCTCCCCACCCACACTGACGGGCTACATGATCATGAACAATCCAGTCTCCCCGAATCTTTCTATTTGCCCTTTCAGTGTGAGGCCTCCTTTTACCCTGCCTTCTAACCAACAGTGTTCTGGAACCAGTTCACAGACCCTGTTTGACACATTTCTAGCCAACCCTAAATGCAGTCACAGCCAGCCATGCCGGAAGATTTTACACCACCGAAACTGGCAAACCCTGTAAATGGGACTTTTGTTTCCTTCCGAGAGCTGGTTGTTAAACATTTACCCACAAGCAATTGCCCCTAACTAAATTATACAAGAGGCGTATTGGAAATCAGGCAGTAGACCTCAGCTAAAAGTATTCTCCTTGGCCTCCCCTCAGGGCAGGGAGGGTCCCTCCAGCTTGGTGTTCTGGGGGCCAGGAGAGAACAAAGTGGGTTATGGTCCTGGGTGTCTCGGTCCATTTCCTGGATGTACCAGTCTCTCCCCTCCCCCAGCTGGGAACACCCCAAGAACAGGCCTCTCCTTTTCATTAACAGAGTCCCCCTGAGGGACCACAACCAGGGACATTTGTCATGCAAACGAGCTGGATCATGAATGGTGAAATCCATTTGGGGCACTCACTGCCCCAAATGTGATGGGGGGCGGGAAGGGGGGGGCAGATGACCCACACCTGAAACTTGGCATTTCAACCTCATTAGTCGGCCTCTGGATCACGCGGTCTGCGGAGTAATCTCCTCCATGGCAGGGTCTCCCCATGCCACATCACCATGACTTTCATCTCCCCATATTAAAGAGAAGCAGAGATTCTCCTGAGGCTCAGGATGGGGTGTCCCAGCAATTCAGACACCACAGATGGTTGGAGGTTGTACAGGGCTCAGCCTGTGCAACCATACATGTTAGTCCTGCCCAGCCACTAAAACCTCAGAGCTGTGTGCCCTTCTGTTACCATCTCTAGGGATCAGAATCCCCAGACAAAAGAGGCTTTGTTAATATACGCCTGGCATCCTTCCCACTGCCATGTCTAGGAGGCAGGTGTCCTATGCCCCTCACCTTGCTGCAGCACCAGGACTCAGCCCCAGCCCGGCTATATCTAGCAATGTCATCAGAGTTAGCCTAGATCTCAGTCACAGTGCAGCCCATGTTCAGGTCCCATGTCACAGTGCAGCCCATGTTCAAGCTGTTATCCAGTTTGGTGATGACTGAGGTGTCTGAGATGCGGGCTTCAGTGACTCTCATTTCCTGTGGGGCCGACAGCCATTCATATCACCTGTACCATCGAGAGCCAGGTAGAACAGAGCTCACATTCCCCCTTCCCACACACACACACACACACACACACACACACACACACAGAGCCACCATTTCAAAGCCTTCATGCCTGCAGACCCCTCTGTCTGCTTCCTCTGTTCAAAGTCTGGCCTGGGACAGAGTGAAGACGGATGACTAATGTCCTCCCTGCCAGTGCCCACCTCCCCCCATACGGTGTTCTGGAAGCTGATCTCCTCCACTAGGCCGTCAGCATTGGCCTCCTGGTCTCCCTTGCGCACGTAGGCACAATTAAGCTCCTGGAAACAATGCACAGGCAGTTCCTAGTTGTTGCAGAGATTTTCCAGGGGACTCTACCTCCCCCAGGCCAACCCTGGGAAATTTCCAATCCCATTTCCAGCCCTACAGAGCCGGTCATGGGCACAGATCCAGAAGTCAAGAGTTGGGGAACTAAGCTCTCCCTCTCACTCTAGCAAAACGTAGTATGTGACTTTGGGGAATTCTTTTATCTCGCTGGGCCTCTCTGTAAAGGAAGATCCAGAGAATCTCTGCCCTGTGGGTCTCCCGGGGTATAAGGAAGAAAATGCCTTTCCATGGGTAGAAATAAAATATGAGCTTATTAACTGATGGATGGAGTACTGGATGCCCCTGAGGGCTGCTGCACGCAAACCCACTCACCGGCTTGATTCTGACAAGCTCATTCTCTGCAGTGGTCCCCAAAGTGACCTCCTCTTCCTACCTCCACAGGGAAAGGGGTTTGGATCAAGAGAAATTATCAGAGATTTGGCTAGTAGTGGAAGGAAGCAGACAGGACCCCAACATGACCTATCACCTCCCCGCCCCCAGGATGTCTGAAATATCCCTCTGACCCACATCTCTGATAGTACTTAACTTAAACGAGCATTACTCATTCTAAAGAGCTTGGTTTTGTTATTACTCTAATAGAATAAACTGACTGCCCAAGCTTGAGCTTCGATCCAGGATGGTGGGTGGAATTAGCAACATGCACCAATGAGTGTGAACGGTAGAGAAGAGGTGACGTCATTTCTTTGCACCCCTAGTAGCTAGCATAATTTTGGAATAGAGTTAAGCGCTCAGAACAGGTCCACAGGGTGGGTGGACAAGTAGGGATAGGGCCCCTATCTTCCGTTCATAAGGCAATGGGGAGAGGCTCTTAGCTGATATTTCAGCTTTTCTTCCCTTCCTGTGTCTGCCTGTCACTGCCTCTAATTCTGATAAAAGCACAAAGTGGGTTCACGAAGGAAGAAGTTTCCCAAGGCCAGACCTTCCCCCGCACCGACTCGATTCTTGTAGCCCCAGCACCTCCTGCGCGTGGTTAGGGCAGGGGACAGCTGTGATGCAGCAGGGTCACAGGCCAAGGTACAGGTGAAGGTGTAGCCAGAACTGTCTCTTCAAGTGATCCGGCGGGAGCTGGATTTGAGGACCCCATTAGGGGAGCTAAAGCAAGATGATCCACAGGTTATGGTGAGCTAGGTTAGAAGAGTTAAGGCCAGAGGGAGAGGAGAAGGATTCTGACCCCTCCTTCACTGCCCCTCCCTTTTATAAACGCGGCCTGGCCACGTGGAGTGGCCATTTTGTCACCTTAATGGGCTTGGGAGACTTTGCACCCATTTCTCCTCTTTCCCGGGGTCATGATATCGAGCTCCACACTGGGCTCCACGCTGAGCATGGAGGCGGCTAAAAATTCTATCACCCCCTCTGCCCCTCCACTTTCTCCCCACCCCCGCCGTCTCCCTCCCTCTCTCAAAATAAATAAGGGGCACCTGGGGGGCTCAGTCAGTCAAGGTCCAACTTCAGCTCAGGTCCCGATCTCCTGGTTCGTGGGTTCGAGCCCCTCATCGGGCTCTGTGCTGACAGCTCAGAGCCTGGAGCCCACTTCCAATTCTGTGGTCTCCCTCTGTCTCTCTGCCCCTCCCCCACTCGCACTCTGTCTCTCTCTCTCTCTCTCTCTCTAAAATAAATATGCATTGAAAAAAAACTTTTTTAATTAATAAATTAAAGAAATCCTCCATGCTTCAGGGTAAGTCCGTTTCTTCTTGTGAGGGAGACACCAAGGGAAGACGTGTCCAATACTACCATTCCCTGGAAAAAACTGGAGTAGAACTACCTGTACCGAAGCCGTCAGTAACACTACTGGCAACCCTAGCTAAAGCTGGGAGTGGAAGCATAAGACACTGGAGTGGGACCCCCACCTCCACCCCACCCCACCCCCCACCCCACCCCACCCCCCACCCAGAGGACAGCTCTAAGGTTAGGCAGAAGCCCTGCAAAGTCAAGGCTAGACCAAAGCGATTCAGACCCACAAGAGTGTTGGGAAAGACAGCAGAGGGGGCAGAGGGGGCAGAGGGGCACTCTCTAATAATGGGTTGCCAGACAGCCCAACACCAGTCAGAGCTGGCCAGGAACACCTCTTGGGTTCCAGGATTTAATTACCCTTTGCATAATAACAACTTATATTTAAAAGCAAAGGAAGCTAAGGATGATTTGCATGCTTTTCTTTAATGCTGCCTGCTGAGTTCACATTCTAGTTTCCCCTGCTCATAATTGGACGTATAATTAACTTCCATTATAATGGGCTATGGCTTTCTAGAATTGGTGGCCATGACCAAGCCCCAGTTGAGGGGAAGGTTTTGGATTGGGCCTATTTTTCTAAGAGCCCAAAGCCTAGAAGCCTGGGCTCCCTCCTAGGAGAAGAACGCAACCCTCACTGAGCCCCCAAAGACTCAGACCTCCAAGGGGCTGGCATGGAGGAGGGCTGGAAGCCTCCTTTCAGATTCTGAATCCCCTCCTCCATAGAGCTTTCTGCGCTTGACCTTAAGCCACTGGACCACTCTGAGCTCACCTTCCCAATCAGGTAAATGGGCACAATAATACTGACGTTGGAAGGATGCCCGAGGGTAAAGATAAAAAAATGCATCATAAAAGCCCTCACACACTGGAGGCACTCCTTTAATGCAACTGCCTGAACCGACCCCCAGGAGAGTGGAGAGGGGTACAGGAAGCAATGTGGGGGACTAGGGAGTGGGGGCCCCACACTTACTAGGAAAGGAGCCATGAGCTGAGTTCTGAGCAACAGAGAAGGGAAAGTTTTTGCCCAAAGGGACATAGGATGAATGGCAAAATAACAATGGTAGAATAAACAGAACAAGCAAATAAACAAACATTTATGGAGCTCTTATTAAGTGCTAGGTAGGGCCCTAAACGCTTTCCTGTCCATTACCTCCTTAGGTCCTCCCAAGAGCTTGCAGATGGGTGCTATTTATTACTCCTAACTCGCACAAGAGGAAACTGAGGCTCCGAAAGGTTATTCACTTGTCCAAAGTCATGACAAGAATCTGTAAGACCGGCTTCAGAGACCCCTCCCCTTCGACGCACATACTCGCTCCCCCACCAGCCCCGGAATGGAGCCCGTGAAGATCCAGCGCCTCCGGGACCCAGTCCCAGCCGAGGGGCGCAGAGGGGGGCGCCCCGAGGCCGCGGCGCACGGCCCGCAAAGGTGACCAGGCGTTTCCCGGCCCCATAAAGCTCGGGCGGGAGGTGAAGCCGTTTTATGGAGGCGGCCGGCGGCCCGGCCCGCTTTGATTCCCGCCTCGACGAGGCGCGCGGGCCGACCTCCAAGCTCGTAAACGCGTTGGCCGCGCGCTCCCGCCGGCCCGGTGGGCCGCGATATAAGGCGCAGCGCGGGCCCCGGGCTCCAGCCACCCGCCGCCGCCGCCACCGCCGCACCATGTCCTGCCTCTCCAACGGCCTCGCCGCCCCCTGCGGGGTCCGCGCCTTCAGCTGCGCCTCGGCCTGCGGGCCCCGGCCCGGCCGCTGCTGCATCACCGCCGCCCCCTACCGCGGCGTCTCCTGCTACCGCGGCCTCACCGGCGGCTTCGGAAGCCACAGCGTCTGCGGCGGCTTCCGCGCCGGCTCCTGCGGCCGCACCTTCGGCTACCGCTCCGGCGGCGTGTGCGGTCCCAGCCCGCCCTGCATCACCAGCGTGTCCGTCAACGAGAGCCTCCTCACGCCCCTCAACCTGGAGATCGACCCCAATGCGCAGTGCGTGAAGCACGAGGAGAAGGAGCAGATCAAGTGTCTCAACAGCAGGTTCGCTGCCTTCATCGACAAGGTGGGTGTCCTTGATCACACCCTTCCGGAGCCCTCCATTCCTGGGCTAGGCTGAAGACAGTCAGGGGCAGGAGACAGGAGGTCCAGGTGAGCTCCCGCTCTCATGGACGAAATGGACACACACCCAGGCCACATGAGGACCAAGGACATCAGGATACAGAGCGGAGGCTCCTGATTTGATAGTGTTGCCATTATACGCAACCTCTGTCCAGACAGGCAGGTCCCCACGGAGACACAAGGACAGGCTTGGAACTGGCCTGTCAGAGGAAGAGGGCAGAACATGCACACACACAGACACCAAAATGGACACAAGAAATAGGAAGAGGCCCGCAGGGTGAGCCAGTGGGTGGCTGTCCTTGATCCCACCCTTGCTGTAGCCCACCCATGCTCAGCACTCAGGCTGGGCACTGAGACAGGGGGAGCCAGAGGCCAGCCGGAGACCTCTACCTGCCTCCAGAATACACATGCCACCTGGACTCACCAGGTCTGGAGAACTCCCTTTACCTGAGAGCAGACGCTGACCTTGCCCAGCCCCTTGCTCCCATCCCTGAGTGAGAAAATCCAGACAGAGATCACAGGAGGGAAATCCAGGAGTCACCTTGTCTCCCACTGCCCATCTCTGCCAAGCTCTGCTGAGCTCCGGGGTTGGGAGTTTGCCCCTAAAGCAATCACCCCAGCCCCACCCCAAATTGGCTTCGGGACACCAAGAGCCGTCTGACCCCTCCCCACACCCTGAATGCAGGTGCGCTTCCTGGAGCAGCAGAACAAGCTTCTGGAGACCAAGTGGCAGTTCTACCAGAACCGCAAGTGCTGCGAGAGCAACCTGGAGCCCCTGTTCGAGGGCTACATCGAGACGCTGAGGCGGGAGGCCGAGTGCGTGGAGGCCGACAGCGGGAGGCTGGCCTCGGAGCTCAACCATGTGCAGGAGGTGCTGGAGGGCTACAAGAAGAAGTGAGTGCGGCCCGGAGGATAGTCTCAAGAAACGAAATGGGATGAAGTCAGAGCAGGATAGATTTGGGCTACAGCACCAGAGGAACTTTCCAGTAGGAAGAAGACAGTGACCGGGAGCCTGATGAGGGAGACTTTTCTTTTCCGGGTTGGGAGTTTAAACCCCGGAGAGACTGGGAGGGGCTCCAGCTACCTCATCAGCGTGGGTTTATTTCCTTAATTCAACAAACGTTTATTGACATCTACTCGATGCTGCAGGTGCTGTGTTAGGCCCTGAGCGGGGAGGCAAGGGGGGGAACCAGAACTAGTGTGGGGTTCCTGCCCCCACCCCCGCCGGGAGTTACAGCCCAGAAACAGAGAGAAAGCCTACAAAACTGCGCGTGTGCGCCCACATCAGGAATGAGAGTCCCTAAAACAGGAAGAGCATTGGGTGACGGAGTGGATTGAGAGCCCCAAAGAATGGGATGGACAGATCCCTTCTAGTCCAACACTCTGTGATTCTGTGACTACCTCCAAAAGATCCAGTTCCTGGAATATGTTTGTCTGGGCCTTCATTCTCTCTTTTTTTCCCCCCTCTTCAAAGCCCAGACTATTAAAGTTCTGGCCACTGAAACTTGTGCCCTTTGTCTCCAGGTATGAAGAGGAGGTGGCACTAAGGGCCACCGCCGAGAATGAATTTGTGGCCCTGAAGAAGGCGAGTGACTCCAGAATACTTGTCCCACAACTCAGAAAGCAGGGCAGAGGCAGGAGGGAGCACTCAGGAATTCAGAGAGGCTGAGCGACTCCCCCAGAATCGCCTAGCGCAACCCCTCCCCTATTTCCTTCCCCCCCCCCCAGCACCCCAGCACTCCCCGGGTGGCCCCGGACATTGGAGTACATACACTGCCTGCTTCAAGCAGGGCACCCTATTCCTCCATCGGAGGTAACCCCCATCTGGCCGATGGCTTCCCGCATCTTTCTGCCCTGTGCCTGCCAGAGAGCAGGCATTGCTAAATACTGTGGATGAAAGAGCACACCAATGCTAGGGGATGGCCACATCCTGAGGCCGCCAACAGCTGTGAAGTGCTGGCGTGAACGGTGTATCGTCCCTCACCTCTTAGACTTGATTCGCCACAAATGCCATCATGTGGACTCCCACCAGGTCCTTGCAACCACCTCCATAGGAGGAAGGCAAGGGTTGCTGTGAGGAAAGTGAGGCACAGAGGTCAAGGGTCTTACCCTGAGTTGCCCTGGCTTGGAAGAGGCAGAATTGATCCCTAAGACCTCTTCTTCTGACCACAGATCTAGATTTCTTTCCATGAGGTGTCAGGGCAGAAAGGGCTGGGGCATCATTAGAGCCGACCCATTTTGCTGCAGAGCCTAAGTTTCAGTGATAATGCAAGGTGTGGATTCTGGAGTTTTCTTTTGGGTAGGTAGCGGAGAAAGTGCCTGGAAACCTCATAATCCCACTCCCTTCCCCAAACCTGCTTCTGAGCCCTCTGACTGTAGAAAGGACTTCAACAAGGCCATGATACGAGGCACTAGGATGAGCAGCTAAGGAAGGTCTCCAGGGAGTTTGTCCAGCCTGATGGGGTGCCCTCCTGGGAGCGGGGGGCAGCGGGGGGGAAGCCCTGTGTTGCCTTTCCAGTAAGACTCCTTTGACACCCTCTCCCCTTCAGGACGTGGACTGTGCCTACCTCCGCAAGTCAGACCTGGAGGCCAACGCAGAGGCCCTGACTGAGGAGATCAACTTCCTGCGGCGCCTGTATGAGGAGGTGAGGGGCCGTGGTCCAAATGGAAAAGAAGCAGCCAGCCTAGAAGAGGGGGCTGGGGCTTGGGACTGACCAGGGATCCCTGGGCAGTCGGGGGAGGGGGGGTTGGCCAGGGATTTGGGCTGGGGCAAGGGGGCTGCAGTCCATGAGGCTGTAGTGGGAACTGGGGTGGAGACCAGGTAAGGGCTGAGATGACTGGGTCCACACTGTGGTGGGTGAGGCTGGGGTGTAAACAGGTTCCCCACCATCTGCAGGAGATCCGCGTTCTCCACGCCCACATCTCAGACACCTCGGTCATCGTCAAGATGGACAACAGCCGGGACCTGAACATGGACTGCATTGTGGCCGAGATCAAGGCTCAGTACGACGACATCGCCAGCCGCAGCCGGGCTGAGGCCGAGTCCTGGTACCGCAGCAAGGTGAGGGGCACAGGACACCTGTCTCTTAGACATGGCAGCACGAGGGAAGCCAAGTATTTATTAAGAAGGCCTCTTTTGTCTGGAGTTTCTGATCCCGTGGGATAGTAACAGAATGCCACACAGCTCTCAAGTTATAATCGCTGGGCAGGGCTGCCATGTATAGTTGCACAGGCTGAGCACTGTACAACCTCCCGACCATCTGTGGTGTCTGAATGGGAGGGAAACTGCATCCTGAGCTCAGGAGCGCCTCTGTTTCCCCCCGCACCCCCCCCCCCCCCCCAGTGCGAGGAGATGAAGGCCACGGTGATCCGGCACGGGGAGACCCTGCGCCGCACCAAGGAGGAGATCAACGAGCTGAACCGCATGATCCAGAGGCTGACCGCCGAGGTCGAGAATGCCAAGTGTCAGGTATGGGTCGCCTGGGGCCTCCCCAGGGCCACACAGGCAGTGTGTGCCCCGACTGGCTCTCACCATTCATGATCCAGCCCATTTGCATGGCTCATGTCCCTGGTTGTGGTCCCTCAGGGGGACTCCGTTAATGAAGGGGAGAGGCCTGTTCTTGGGGTGTCCCCAGCTGGGGGAGGGGAGAGACTGGACACATGAGGGAAATGGACCGAGACACCCAGGACCATAACCCACTCTGTTCTCTCCTGGGCCCCAGAACACCAAGCTGGAGACTGCGGTGACCCAGGCTGAGCAGCAGGGCGAGGCGGCCCTGAGCGACGCCCGCTGCAAGCTGGCCGAGCTGGAGGCCGCCCTGCAGAAGGCCAAGCAGGACATGGCCTGCCTGGTCAAGGAGTACCAGGAGGTGATGAACTCCAAGCTGGGCCTGGACATCGAGATCGCCACCTACAGGCGGCTGCTGGAGGGCGAGGAGCAGAGGTGAGAACCACACCCGTGGGGAGAATATGTCTTCAGTCTCCCCCACACTGTGCTTTGAGCCAGGAACATATTTGCATATCATTTGCATCTAATTTGCATCCAGATTATGTGGGGGTCAGAACTAATTTTTGTCTCTGCTCTCCCCACAAGGTTGTGTGAAGGCGTTGGTGCTATAAATGTCTGTAAGTAATCTACGCTGTGGGTTCTGAACTGAGGGCTTGGGGTTCCTCTGGGCAAACTTTTTCTTCAAGGGCCAGATATTAAGGCTTGTGAGCCATCCAGACTCTGTCTCAACTCCTGGACTCTGTCACTGCAATGTGAAAGCGGCTACAGCCATAAGCAATACCTAAGGAGTACATATGGCTTGCTTCCGATAAAACTTTATTTACAAATATAGGAGGCCAACACAGGCCATAGTTTGAAACCCTGAAAGGAAGGAGGGAGTGTGGCAGTGAATGATTATGAGTTAAAAAGCTATTTCTGCCCACAGGGAGGGCCTGGGAGCACGGTTTATCAAGGACACTTGCAGCCTGAATGCAGGAAAGAGTGCCCAGGGGTGAAGGTGTTGGGGAGAAGGGGGGAAGAGAGGAATAGAAATGAAGGGGGGCGCTCTGAGCAAGAGCCAGTAGACCTCGCACAGGGACTAAGCCCTTCTCTCCTCCCGCAGGCGTCAGCAGCTCCCGGGGCGGGGTCGTCTGCGGGGACCTCTGCGTGTCCGGCTCGCGGCCAGTGACCGGCAGCGCGTGCAGCGCCCCCTGCAGCGGGAACCTGGCGGTGAGCACCGGAATGTGCGCGCCCTGCGGCCAGAAGTGCAGCGGCAGCTCCTTGGTGCGGTTCGCGTAGCGCCTCCCGCCGTGTAAATACTCGGCTCTCACCCCTACCTCCAGCGGCGGGTCCCGGAGCAGCCCTAGCCCTGGGGCTTGAAGCGGAAGGGCTTGGAGAACCTGCGGGCCTGACCCGTCCACCCTGCAACCTTATCTTCTTGCAACTTCTCCGCCTTCTCCCCCTCCTTCGCTCTTGCTCTTGGGGAGGGGGGCGGATTCCTTCCGGAGAGGGCCGGCCTCCCTGCCCAGCTGGCCCCAGGAGTCTAAATGCCTGCCTTCCAAGCAGCCTTAGGCAGGGAGCCAATCCTGACCTGCTCGGGCTGCTCTGGGAGCTGGCCTGGCACAAAAACCTGTGGCTTCTAAGGCACAGATTGGTCCCAGGTCCCCTGGGCTGTGGACGTGCCTCTATTCCACCGGGCCTCCCCTGCCTTCCAAACCCTGGCAGTGACTGAGGCCTCGGCTTCACGAGGACATCTCTTGGCGGTCGCCTGGGCTCCCTCCCCTTCGTGCTTAGTGTCCACGTTGCCAATAAAGCTCATGGATCATACATAATGCTCTCAGAAAAGCTCCTGTCTGTGCCTACACATGGGGACGTCCAGCCCGGTTTGGGCCCCTCAGAGGCTGACGGAGAAGCTGTTCACAGCCAAAGGGGAAAGAGGACTATCTCGGAGGCACCCTGCCCGAGTGCCACATTCACACTTCCTGAAGGCTGCAGAGGGCTGGCCGTTAGCCCCAAATACCCAGACAGCGTGAGAAAGAGCTGGAAGCAAAGGGAGAGAAAGGCAACCAGGAGGAGACAGCCAGGAGGGGCAGGGCCCGGCTCTCCTGACACCTGTAGGGGGGTACCTTATCACTCACGGCGGGACACCAACGGCCCACTTCCCCCACTCCCTGTCCCACCCCCACCTCAATATATGAAAATTCCTGACCGTGGCATCGAATATAGACTCCTCCTCCCCCAGAAACCAACACTCTCTTGATAGCCCCCCCTATATACACCGCCATCACCCCCCAGGTGTCCTAGACACAAGAGACCTCCCCACTACCCCCTCCCCACCATCCATCATATGTGCTGTTGCAGGAACAGATATCCCCATAGACCCTAAAAACACCCCCACATGTGTACAGACACACAGACCCCCGACCCCAGACACAGAGATGCTCTTATGGAGCAGCTGACACACAGATGCCCCTCCCCCCACCAGGGAGCCAGATACACACACAAGCCACCGCCCAGGCACAGAGCCTCCTGCCAGGGGGTCCAGATTCTGGGACTCCTAACCCCTCCCCCTCCCAAACACACACAGGCCTCCTCCCACTGCCATCATCACCCGCACAGAATCCCAGACCCAGAGAGCCCGTCCAGGACCTGAGGGCCGGGCAGACCCAGCACCAGCAAGGGCCAAGGGCGCGAGCTGGCTGGTGCATCTGAAACCCAGGCCTGCGGCAGCTGAATGTCTGGGCCTTCTCACAGCAAGGAATGAACTCTGGCAGCACAGGGCATGGGGGTGGGGGTGTGCAAACAGCCCTCCACTCCCTCAGCAGGAGAAGGCTTCAACGCCCACTTCCTGGCAGAGCCAGACTTCCTGGGATGTTTCTGGGCTTCAGGAGAGGAGCTGGACTCAGTCCCAGCCCTGGGAGGAGGCCAAGGCCTCACACCGGCTAAGAGCCACGCCCCTCAGAGCACCACCACCAGGTCACCAGTGTGCTTTCCCAGTCACCTGCACAAGTGGCTTCTCCGTGTTCACAGCAGACGCCATCCTCTCTGGGGCCCCTTCCTCCCCATGCCTCCCCAACCAGCTGATGAAGCCAGGATCCCAGGGGCCAGGATGGGGCTCACCCTGGCTTCCGAAAGGCTGCTTTATTGGAAGCTATTCTGACATCACTTTTCAGACTGCCTGGCCCTCTTGGGACCCGTGATGGGAGTCCTCCTGTGACCTTGGGGGGGAGGGGGGGCAGGGCTGTGGGTCTCCACACAGCAGAGCTCATTTTCGGACGCTCCTGTGGGTGGTGGCTGAGGTCCTGGTGGAATAGGACTTGATGGCCCCGGGCCCTCCGCCGCTCGAAAAGCTCAGGGCATTGCTGCCCATGGTTCCCCTGAAGGCCAGCCCGGCCAGCCCGCTGCCACCTCCACCAGTGGAGTTCACCACGGCTGCGAGAGAAACGAGAGAAACGGGAGGAGGGCTCATCAGCACCGGCCCACCACCTGAGGCCCCACCCCTCACTCCACCCTCCCCTCCTGCAGTACCTGCCCCTCCCCCTCCCCACTGCCTGACCCCACCCCCCACCACCCTCTTCCAGCAGGCCCAGAAGGAGCCTGGGACCATGCAAGGGACAATGCACCACGGGTTTCCCCCGCCCCACTCTGCCCTCTTGCAGGGCTTCCCTGGGCCATTGAGCCCGACTGGCTGGGAGCCTCAGGGCACCTGCTAAAAGCTGGTGAGGGAAAGAAGCTCCTGTCCCAGACAAGGCCAGGCCCTCAAGCCCATGTGCTATCCTGTAAGACCCAATCTAGCCCGGACAGCGCAGGAAATGGCCACAGCCAAGGACTTACAGATGTTCACAGCTCCTACTCCATCTCCGGCCAACCTGGGGGCAGAGGAGAGAGACCTGTGAGAGTGACTCTTTCCTCAGAGCTGGAGGAAGCAGTCCCAGGCCCCTCCATCCAGGCACCAGGCAGGACCGGTATTCCTTCCTCTGTCCCCACTGCGGAAGGCTACGTGACCTTGGGCAATGTCTCAGAGCCTCCATTTTCTCACTTCTAAACTGGGGTCAACTTAGTCCCAACCTCAGACTTGTTTGTGAAGGCTTAATAATATCATTTACCTAGAGCCCTGGGCACACAGGACTCGGTGGATGGGAACTGTTATTATTTATGAAGACAGCTGCCTCCCCTAACCAAATCATAAAATCCTCAAAGCGGGTTGTGGCTTATTGATTCTTGGATCTCTGGCCCCTTGCGTGAAGTCTGACATGTAGTAATTGCTCAGTCTGTATTGAAATAATTAGTGAATTGGAGATTTCACAAGGGTCGCTGAGGCAGGGACGGAGGACGGAGCAGAAGGTGGTCGGGATGGCTTTAAGCAGCCTATACTGGAAATAGAAAAGCCAAGGGAGACAGCTGGACGATGTGTTTGTTTTGTGACTCACTCCATTGTCACCAAGCCCTTGGCCTTAGGGTTGAGTTTACTCTGCAGTGGGGAGGGGAGACCTCACTTTGGTAGAAGGAGTGAGGAGAGCCCAGCTGGCCTCATCACCCCCAAGTCCAGGAAGGGGGCGGAGCAAAGGCCAAGTTCAAGAAAAGGATATGCCAGGAAGCTTCCAGGCCCCTTGCTCAACTGGGCCCTTCAAGCGCTGGGAGTTGCTAACAGTTGTGGGTGGGGAGGGAAGCCAGGTTGCAATTAGGCAGTGATTTCATGAAACAGTTTCTGGTGCCATGCCTGAAGAACTCAGAAGGAAGAGACCTGAATGTCTAAGACTAGCGATTCGTGTGATTTTTCTTTTCTCATCCTAACTAAATATTTGTTTTTGTGCAATTGTGTATTTGTAACTCTGTATTCTTAAAAGAAGGCACCCCAAAGTACATGAGTTCCTAAGACCACAAATCCTAGACCTGCCCCTGGGAAGAGTCGAGGGGTTAAGGGATAAACAAAAACAAAAAAAACAAGGAGTCCCTCTCCATGTCTCCTAAGAGTGGAGAGAGGACCGTTTCCTCTCAGAGAACCAGGATCTAAGCCCCGATGGTAGCAACCGACACTGAGATTAGGCTTTCAAGGGGGCATGTTTCCACTCTCCACGTAACCTTGGCCATGTCACTCACCATCCCTGACCTTCAGCCTGCTCGTCTGCCCACGGAAGGAAAAGGATCAGGCCCCATTCTAAGGGTCCCCACCTCTAGCTATATGAGGAAAAGAGACCCACGGTATGTGTTCCCAAGAGAGTGCTGTCCCTGCTCCTGTGGTGGAGAAGGGTGCAGAGACAGGCATCATAGCTGGGAGAGTTGGGCTCTGGAGGTGCCCTGTGCCCCAGATCAGCTGCTCTCTCTTCCCAGAGGCCTTTGGTGTTCAATTCCTCTTCCCACAAAGCCTGGGTGCCAACCCAGGTAGGTTACGGGTCAACTGTAATGGCAGAGACCCTTCCTCCTCTCCTTCCCCGACTCATATCCTTAACCATGCTTCTTCTCTTCCTCTTCCCTGCCTCCAGGCACTCTACCCTAGCACTCTCTCATTCTCCAATTCCTTCCTCTCCATTCCATTCATCCTCCAGCCTCTCTCTCCAGCCCCTCCAGAATAATGCTCCCAAAAGAAAAAGTTTGTGTAAATTCAGCATTTTACCAATGCAAGTGAGTGGTCTCTAGGTACTTCCTCTGCAAATGTTTGGTCTTCTCGGCCCATGTACAAGCTCCCCAAGGGCAGAAGCGCGTCTTACATATTACTTATCTCCGTGCTGGCTTCCAATAAGGCAAGCCATGATGAGTCCTACTTCCAAGACTTGGCCCACGCTGTTCCCTCTCACCCTCTCCAAACCCTAGCCTTCGCCCAAGGCACAACTCTAAAGCCTTGCAAATTGACTGAATGAATCGACCAACCCATCAAGGTGAGAACGAAGGCCCAACTTCACGGACATAGGTTCCAAGTCTTTCACGAAGAATTCCTGTAACACTAACCCAGCCCGGCCTGCTCTCTGGCAGCAGGTATGCAAATATCTCGGGGACCCCATGACATTCAGTCAATATCCTGTGACTTGGCACTCAATTATGCAGTGAGAAGCAGCCTGGCATCATGGACGAGGCTTGGACCAGGAATCAGCAGAGCGTGACTGCACACCTGACTTGCCCCCTCAAGTCATAAAACCGAACCGCAGTTTCCCCTCGGTAAACTAGAAACAGTACCTGCCCTGCTTACCTGAATGTGTTGTGAGGGTCAAATAAGATGACCCTGGCCACACATATGAAGTGGCTGTTATTATTCCAACTTTCTCATTGAGCATTACACCACGTGGTCTTTCCTACTGCCAGGTCATCTCATCAGGGGCAAAGAAGCAAGCATCAGCTATACCCTCCCTGCACTTCCCGCCCCCCGCCCCGTGCCTTGCAGAAAAGAGTACACAGGAAATGTCTGTGGACGAATGAATGGCAAGCCCCAGTCCCCACTGAGCCCCAGAAGGATCCCCTTCCTGGCCTCTGTGACCTCACCGGCTCTCCTCGCCCTCCAGCAGCTTGCGGTAGGTGGCAATCTCGATGTCCAGAGCTATCTTGACGTTCATGAGCTCCTGGTACTCTCGCAGCTGCCGGGCCATGTCCTGCTTGGCCCGCTGCAGGGCAGCCTCCAGCTCCTCCTTCTTGGCACGCGCATCCTTGAGGGCCAGCTCCCCATGTTCTTCGGCTTCTGCAATGGCAGCCTCCAGCTTGGCACACTTTAAGCGATAGTGCAGCTGTGAGCTGGGGGACAGGACTCGCCAGTCACTGCCTCCCTGCCTCCCCGGCCAGCTCCAGGGCAACTCACTCACAGTGGCTTTCCTGGCACCAGCCTACTCCCCCAGCACCCGGGAATCCCAAGGATTAAATACATGGGCTCTGTCAGGGCGCCTGGGTGACTCAGTCTTGTTGCGCGTCCGACTTCGGCTCAGGTCATGATCTCACAGTTTGTGAGTTCGAGCCCCACATCGGGCTCTCTGCGGACAGCTCAGGGCATGGAGCCTGCTTCGGAATCTGTGTCTCCCTCTCTCACTCTGCCCCACCCCTGCTCATGCTCTGTCTCTCTGTCTCTCTCTCTGAAATAAGTAAACGTTAAAAAATTTTTAGAAAATAATAAATGCTATTAGGATTTACACGTGCCCATCCCCCCAGTCCCCAGCTGGAGGAGATCCAAAGCCACAGGATCTTCGTTGAGTCCCCAAATTTCAGGCAGCTGGCAAGAACAAAAACCATCTTCAAAACAGGCCCAGAAACAGGGGGACTTGGAGCAGAGAGACACTGCTTGGAACCCCCAGACCTAAAATGTCTGATCAACAGCCCCCCTGGTTTTGGCCCGGTTGGTCGGATCCACAATGGATCCAAGCGACAGATGCCACTTCTGGCCCAGCATGAATGAGCATTCCTTCTGTTTGCAGCTAGTCTTTGCCCCAGGAACCTATCTAGTCCTGGGCCTCCTCTCGTGCAGCTCAGAGAGCTGCCACTCCCTCCCCTACCCAGCAGCCCAGCACTCGCCCTGCCTCTTACCGGCCACTCCCTGCCTCGGACCCTCCCTTGTCTCCAGTGAGCTCTGCCTCCCTGCCAGCCTTCCCCATACTCTGATCCTCCCGGGAGACCCTCTCATGTCCACACTGGTGCCCCCTTGGTCAGGGCCATACCGCCCCCTCTGGGCCCCTCGATGGTGGTCACCCCAACTCCAGGGCCTGGCTCTGCCCTGTTGGACAAGAGGAGAACCAGATGTGGCAGGGTTTGGGAAACCACCACACGTTATTCCTGGCCTGGAAGCCGCCTTGCTTCACCAGTGATGCACAGTCCTGCATCTGTGCCAGGAGGCAGCCTCCACCCTCAGGTGAAGTGGCCTTCAGGGCTCCAAGGGGTGGGCATGTCTGGGTAAATCACCCGCACATCCCATCCCCCCCAGCTCAGCTGGAAATGAGCTCTCTGGAGCTGCAGCACCGATTACCTCCCCTGCCTCCCCACTGCAGACACCTGCTGAGGCTTCGATGCCCTGTCTATCCCCACACCTTGGCCAGGGCCTGGACCCCACCCCCGTCCACCGGCTCCTCAACATCTGCCCCTTGCCGGCTACACATCCTCCCTTTAGCCTGTCATCATGGGAAGCCTCTGCCCCAGCCCGTGCTGAGAAGGAGCAGTGAGTCAGACAAATAGGGTCCTGCTCTCCAGGCATTATTTATATTTCAGTGAGGGTAGGGGACTGCCAACTACTTAATTAATAAGACAGAAAACTTCAGATAGTGATAGATGCTTCAGGAAGCTTCAGACACATTGCTGACAGAGTGGCTGGTGGTTGAGGAAGCCACCTCTGAAAAGAGGACTTATGTCCAAGACCCCAGGGATGACGAAGAGGTGGCCACGTGCTGAGCTAGGAGAGCCACGTTCCACGCGGAGGGAACACCAAGTGCAAAGGCCCTGAAGCCTGAACGTGTCTGGCGAACGCAAGATACAAGAAGCAGGCTAGTGTGGCTGGAGCACGGTGAGAGGCAGTGGTAGGAAGTGAGGGACAGGACCTTGTGAGCCACACTAAGGGTATCTGCTGGCCTGGGTCCCATGAATCCCTGCAGATTGCAAGCTCCCAGGTACAGCACGTTGCACCCGGAGAGAGGTGCAAGGAGAGTACCAATTTGGTAACGAATTTGGTAACGAATGATGGTTTTTCTCGGGCTGGGAAGTCTGAGGCTCCCTCCACAGGCTCTGTGCCCAGCTAGGACTCTTCTCCTCCCTTTGGCCTGAGCCAGGACCTGGCCATGAACATTCTCTCCTGGAGATCTCACAAGGGCCCTCGAGATCTCACGGGCTCGTGAGACTTGAGCTGCACCAGCTTCAGGCTGGGAGAGCCTCCTGCTCCCCATTCTCAGATGGCTGCCCTTCATGCGCCCCAAGAAACAGGGAGGAGCAGGGAGGAGGGCTTGTTCCCACCTGGTTCTTAATGCTGTCGATCTCAGCCTGCAGCCTCTGGATGGCACGGCTCATCTCTGCAATCTCATTCCGGGTATTCCGGAGGTCGTCCCTGTGCTTCCCAGCCTGGGCCTGGAGGGTCTCAAACTGGAGGGCCACACAGAGATGTACGGTGAGGGGGTGGTCAGCGATTACAGGGAACTCATCTTTTGTCCCATCCACTGAAGGCCCAAGGTTCTGAGTGATGAAACCTCCTAGCTTATCTTCCCAGGAAGCCACGGTCTGACCCCCAGCAATCTTCACGCCCTGCCAGCAAGCAGGGGGGGTATAGCAGAGGTTTGCTTTCCTTCCAGTCAGGACAGGAAGGGCGAGGATGGCTCCCTGGGGCCCACCGCCATTGGTCCTGGGCCTCCACCCATCCCCATCATGTCCCAAGTGCCGGAGAATCACTAGAAGTCTGAGATCCTCACCCGTTAAACAAACCCCTATTAAAAACACACTTATTAAAAACATCAGCACCACCCATTTTACAGATGGGAAGAATGAGTCCTGGAGAGTGGGAGCCACTGCCCAAGGATCACACGGCAAGTCTGAACCCAGGTCACCTTGTTGGCATGCCTGTGCTCTCACCTATGTCCCACGGATGATTCCCTATCTCAGCAGAGACATCCCTCTGCTGCTCTTACATGCTGCCTCAGGCTCCCTCTTCTAGAACACTGGTTTACCCCAGCACACTCCCTCAGCACCTGCACAGTCAGCCGCCCTGCCTCCACACGGCATGTGCAATGATTAAACCTCCCCGGTCTGGAGGCCTAGGGCCCAGGATCTAGTCCCTACTCTTGCATCTACTACATCTATTAGCTGTGTGGAGTTAGGCAAATTACTTAACCTCTCTGTGCTTCAGGTTCCTCTGCCCTGTCCCCCCATCAGGCTGGGATCTCTTCCTGGGGAGGGACTTGGCCTTCACATCTTCTTCTTCCCAAGGCACTGGAGAGTACCTTAGACTTAACACTGGTGCCTGCCAGGACAGTGGGACCCAGGCCCAGAAGCTTGGAGACAGGTGAGGAGTAAGGGAAGCTGACACCGAGGACGCTGCCAGGAAGGAAAGAGTAGTACCCTCAGCAGCCTCACACCTTAGTCTGGTACCAGGCCTCGGCCTCAGCCCGGCTGCGGCTGGTGATTTCCTCGTACTGGGCCTTGACCTCGGCAATGATGCCATCCAGGTCCAGGGAGCGGCTGTTGTCCATGGACAGGACCACGGACGTGTCCGAGATCTGGGACTGCAACTCTGCCAACTCCTGCCGGGACCAGACAGAATGTCAGGACTTGGGGCATGACCCCACCCTGTTCCCACAACCCATCCTGGGACCCCCCCACTGCCACACTAGAGGAAGGCAAAGGGAGAAGAGGGAGAGGAAGGCAAAGTGGGTGTGGGTCACCAGGCAGTGAGGGGACACAGACCCAGCACGTGCTAAATAGTCCGCCCACCCGTGGCAACCCAGAGAGCCCATTAGTAACTTCTCAACAAAAGAGTCTGGTGGGATCACAGCCAATAGAGAAGCGACAGAATGTGGTCAACGGTAATGTCTCCTTCTGGGAGCTCTGCTGTGGCAGGAGCTCGGTCATGAAGTGGATCACTAGGGGGTGTGGGTAAAATAAAATATCCCACCCAATAACGGAACTCTCTCCAGCCTTCAAAACGGATGATATGGCTGTACTTATAGCTATGGTACACCATTACATGAAAAAAAAATACACTCCTGTTTTTATTTAAAATACATATGTCTAGGGGCGCCTGGGTGGCTCAGTCAGTTGGGCGTCTGACTTCGGCTCAGGTCATGATCTCCCAGTTCGTGAGTTTGAGCCCCACGTCGGGCTCCATGCTGACCACTCAGAGCCTGGAGTCTGCTTTGGATTCTGTGTCTCCCTGTCTTTCTGCCCCTCCCCTGCTCGTGCTCTGTCTCTCTCTGTCTCAAAAATAAATAAAAACATTAAAAAATAAAAATAAAATGAAATATATATTTCTGTATCTCTCTGTGTGTATAGGCACAGTTCGCAAAGTCTGAGAAGGTAGGTACCAAGATGATAAGAGCACAGATAAATGACCTGTTTTGTGCTTTACTCAATTTTCTGGATTTTTGGCCATGAGCATGTACTTCTTTCATGATGAGAGGAAAATAATTAACTACACATATACGTATACGTAGGCACGCATACGTACATAGACGTACATATATATAACATGCAACAGACGTATGAAGGGCTGCACAGAGATCAGAATGCCCGAAGGAAACCCCAAGGAGCCAGCCCCTGCATTAACACACGTGGAAATTCACTGAGGGGCTAATGGAGGCTGGACGTTCACAAAAGCTAGACTGAAAGGAGTTGAGAAGTGGTCTATAATTAACCTCATATATAATAAAGTCGCAGACCAGCCCTGCCAGATGACTGGCCATCCTATCTTCTGCTGAAGGCCAGAGATTCTCACTGATAGGAATGGAGAGTTTCTAAATCCCCAAGTGGAAAAAGAATTGAAAGCCCATGGCAGGGGAAGAAGGAGAGAATGAGACCACAGGGGTAGACAGTGGCCTGTTCTTGGGGGCCACCCATCCAGTCCCTCCGGGCGTAAACTCCTAGGCACCACAGTCTCTCCTGACTCAGGACCCCCTGCCCACCCCACCCAGCCCACCTCTGAACTCCATCACAGCCCAGGATTCCCTAGACATTCTCCTGGTTCCTTCCAACCCCTCCCAACACCCCTCCTAACAAATGGTCATCCCATGTTTCTAGAAGGCCAATCCTAACTGACCCCACCCTGCTCTGCTACCCTCAGCCCCTCCTAAACTCCCTGCCCACCATGGATTCCTGAATCCAGAAAAGTTAAAGAAGAGGATAAGTCCTACACACACACTCAACACACACCAAGACGGCCCAGAGGCAGGGGGTAAACCCCTTGATTAAGACACGGAAGACATGACACGTCTCCCATATCCAAGGTCCTTACCGTCTCATAGAGGGTCTTGAAGAAGTTGATCTCGTCATTCAGGGCATCCAACTTGGCCTCCAACTCCACCTTATTCATGTAGGCAGTGTCCACGTCCTGGGGGGCGAGGAGGGGGGGGTGGCAAGAAGGGGTAGAGAGACACCATGGATTCATACACGGACCATTTAGCCGGGATGGGAGCAAGCCAGCTCTGTCCAACCCACAGGGTCAAACACCAGGGCACTGCCAAGAAACATAGCAGTTCTCCAGGCCGTGTGACCTGGCCACAGGACGTCTCCTCTACTGGGCCCTCCCAGGCTGCGTGAGGAACATCATTTCCATGCATCATTCCAGGCACCATACCGGTGTCTGCCTTCCCGGCACCAGAAGCCCAAAGCAGCCCCCAGCCCCAAACCTAGCACTCTCCCAGCTCCTGACTGGTGGTTTGGACACAGCCCTGGCTCTACCACCTACTAGCCATGTGACTTTGCACAAACCACTTCAACTCCGTGAGCCTCAACTTCTTATGAAATAGAAGAGCACAAAATCATCTAGACTCCAAGATAAGGCTCGTAGATGTGGAGGACCTCCAGCCTAAACGCAGCTTAGGTGACTGTGATACAGGTAAGCCACAGGTAACAGTGCAAGCCCAGGTGACACTGGGGAGCCACACATTCCTGTGCCCAAACTCCCGTGGGTAAGGCTCGCTTTTATTCATCCCCAAAGCTCCTAAATCTTGAAAGGCCCAGCACCCTGGGGTAGGTTGTCTTCACGTGGGTGGGCCGTGAACACAGTTGCCCAGAGAGTGGACTGAATCAGGATCTGAAATCAAGCCCTTGTAAGATATTCCTAAGGCCTTCTAACCTTGGCTTGCACTTCTCCAGGGACAGGGAGATCGCTCTGCCTCAGGCAGCCTGTCGCATTCCTTCAGCAAATATTTCAGCCCTGCCATTTGCCAACCTTTGTCTGTCATGAAAAGTTCTGACTGTGATAGAGCACTTCCCTATTTGGGCTTGAAATCTCCCCTTCTAACCTCCATCTTTTGGTCTTAGCTCTAACCCCTCGAGGCCAAAAACAAGTCTAGTGACTCACCAGACGTGCACACAAACACATACACAAGTACACAGGACGGACCGTGCTATGAGGCCCTGGCTTCCAGATCTGTCCTTTTCCAGGCTCATCACTCCCTTCTTCCAGTACTCAGGCCAGACTTTGGCCACAGGTCCCTACTGGCTGGCTGCTCAGGTGAGAGGGCCACGTGGTCCCCTGGCCCATGTGTTTTCAGACAATGCCCCCCACACCAGCCTGTCTGCCCCCTCACCTTTTTCAGCACCACGAACTCATTCTCAGCAGCCGTGCGACGATTAATTTCATCTTCGTACCTGCAGGAGAAGGAGGGTGTGTGGTGTGGGTGCAGCTTTGCCTCTGTCCCCCCTCCTCTCCAGGTGTGGAACTCTGCCCTGCATTGGCTTCACCCCTCCTTAATGACACGCCTGGGAAATTGGGTGTCAGCTGTGAAACCAAATGTCCCTGACTTTCCCTTATAGCTATTCCTAAGGCTAGGAATCTCCACGCAGGATGAAAGGAGGGAGAGGAGGAAATGTATATAAAGTAAAGGACAAAAACTGCACAATCTAGGAGCAAAAAAGCAATAGTCATAGCCATGCTTAGGGACCTTTTAAATGGGGCCTGCGCTGTTAGGTGCTTCCCACGGATTAGCTCACTTAACCCTCACGACAACCCTGTAACAATGGTACCACGATCAGCAGGAGGCACAGAGCGGGACATAATCTGTCCAGTCACTAAGCTGCTAAGTGGCAAAGCCCAGACTTAAACCCAGGCAGTCTGACTCCAGGCCCATGCCCTAACCACTGCCTAATCCCACCCTCAGGAGGCAAAGAAGGAGCCTGAAGCGGAGGCAATTTATGAAATCAGGAAGAGGGTGCAGCCAAGTTCTGGGGAAGAACCAGGCCCCAGCTAGGTGGTCTGGCGCCAACCCTACTCCCACAGGGCAACCCCCCCATCCCTCCTTGTTCCAAGAGGCCAGCCCCACCCATAGGAGGACACTGGAATTCAGGACACAGAGCAAGAGAGCACTGGAGCCTGACCCAGCATTTATTTGGAAACTTTTTAAAAAAGGTGTCAGAAACCGGAACTCAGCAGGGCCCGAGGGCTACAGGAGGGCAGCAGGGCAGCTATGATGGGGAGCAAGCAGGCCCCTCCAGGAGCCCAGACCCCCAGCGCCCCGCTCCCTGAGGTTCTATAGAATAGTTGTGGAAATATCCTGAAGGCCATCTGTTCACTCTTGCCTCAGCACCATGCCACTGAGAGCAGAGGGCGCACAAATCGGAGCTCACTGGGCCCTTCCATGTGCCCTTTCCAGGCCTCCCTGGGCCCCAGTCCTGAGCTCAACCTGGCATGTAGGCTCTGGAGTGAGGGTATATGTCAGCGCGTGCAAATACACACACACACACACACACACACACACACATGACAACAGAGGCTTGCTGGTTGCCCTGCACCTGTCTGTCTCCACCTGCTGTGGGATTATTGCTGTTGACTGTCGCTCTAGGCTGTCGCTCTAGGGAAGTAGGGGAGTGGGCACCCTCCACAGAGGCCTTTTTGTTTGTTCTACCTCCGGTCACAGCCAGTGGCCCTGCTCGGCTTAGTCATGCACCTCCAGGGCAGAGCACAGAACTCACTCACTACTCCCAGCACCACTGGGCAAGTATGCTAGGGTGGGGCCCAGCCCAAGCCTCTGGCTTCGGTTTCCGTTCGGTGACAAAAGAGAATTCAGTGGGCACCTCAAAGGCTTGTCCTTAAACCCCCAGTCTTCCAGGTCCCTGCAAGCCCTGCCCACCGCCGACCCCCCCGCCCCCGCCCCACCACAGCCTCCTCTCTGGTTCCTGCGCTGACCAGAGCCACCCCTCAGCCTCTGCAACCCTCCCATGGCTCACAACGATCCCTCCCTCTCCTTGCTTCTTTCAGCCCCAAGTCGGCTCTGTGTCTCCTCCTGGGAGTCAGGGGCCCGACATTCAAGTCCCAGCTCTCCCAGTGACCTGCCACATGATCTCCATCAGGACCCTGAATCTCTCTGGTGTCTAACTCCTCACCGAAACAGAGGAGCTTTTCTAGAACATTCTGTGAGGGTCGCACACGTTCTGAAGCACACCAGTCACAGGACACCTCTGTCCTACCCTCTCCTGGAGCCTTGGTCAGGCACCCAGAGAGAACAGCGCGGGTCAGGGCTGAGCGGGGATATTTCCCTGGGAGTAAGTCGGAAACAGCCCCCAGGAACAAAGAGAGGAACGGAGAGACAGGGAATGTGTCGGTCAAAGCCTTCCCTTCAAGGGTTGCTGTACTGAGCGGCTACACACTTGACCCCTAAGCCCAGAGAAGGCCTGCTGAGGATCAGCCGATGACGGGTGCACGCCCCCACCCCCCGCCCCAACCAGGGCACACCACACTGGGGTCAGTACTTGTTCTTGAAGTCTTCTACCGCGTCCTGCACGTTCCGCAGCTCCACCTCCAGGCGGCCTCCTTCGAGCTGCAGCCCCTCAAGCTGCCTCCGCAGGCCAGCAATGTGCGTCTCAAAGATGCTGGGGAGGCCGCTGCTCTTGGCCAACCTCTGCTCCTGCAGCAGGGTCCACTTGGTCTCTAGCAGCTTATTCTGCTGTTCCAGAAACCGCACCTGAGAGTAAAACAGAGGAGGAAGCTCATGAGGGGCAGGCCGTGCTGCCCACACTGGGCTTGGGAGGGTCTCTGCCCACCCCACACAGCCCAGGCTCCCACGGGCCGTTCCCCCAGCCAGGGACCCCAGCCCTTGGTCCCCTCCTCCAGGGCTCTCTGTCTTACGTGTCTTAAAGCCTGACCCAGGGGTCAGGGCTACCCGGTCACCAAGGTGTCCCCTCCCACCTATGTTCCCTGCCACACTACAGATGATCTTTCCCCCCACCATCCCTGAAGGGTTGCCCCCTCCTTGTCTGTCCTGGGCCACCTCCCTCAGTATCCTCTCTCTGCCTCCCCTTTCTTCCAAGATCTCAGGACAGGGTGCTACAAAATGAGCACCTACTAGATGCTCAGCTTGGGGTCCAAAAGTCCCCTTGGATGCTTCCAGTGTGCCTGGGAGTGGGAAGCAACCTCCCCAAAACTAGCAACTCGGAGCAGCAGGACCTGGGGGGCTACAGACAGAAAGGTAGAACCGCTCAACAGCAGGGGAGGATTCCGGGCCTGGGGAGGCTTCAGGAGAACCTTAAGGACGTATACTTGTGAATGATGAAGGAGAGGGCATGGGGGCGGGGAAAGGAGAGAACTACAGCCAAACAAGGGAGGGAAGGTCTGGTCTATACCCGGGAGGCAGGAGGCCCTGGCCAGAGGGGTCCAGCTAGGCTAGCCCTTAGTTCCTGATCCAGCCCTACATCGCTCCCTTCCTAGACCCTCCAGTCAAGTCTGCTCCTCTCCTTGCCAACGATCACTCTCTCTCCCCCACTCCCTCCCCCAACCCTGTGGGACCCAAACAGCCAGGAAAAAACGCTTCCAAATGGCCCTTCCCCAGGGCCTCTCAGTGTGCTCCCCACCCCCCACGGGGGGGCCCAAATGGGCTCTCTCCAAGGGCCTCCCTTCCACCACCAAAGGGAGTCTGGAGGACCGGGTAAGTGGGCAGGTACGTCAGGGAGCCTCCCTCCCTCCCTCCAGCCCTTGATTTTCAGCATCTGCCCCAGCAGAAGCAGTAGGAGGAGGGAGGACCTCCTCAGCTGGGAACAGTGTATCACCCCTACCCCATCTCTGACGCCACACAGCCCCCTCTCAGAGAAATTCCTGGCCCTGGCCTCTGGAGCTCCCCACCTGAATCAGCCCAAGAAGCCAGCAGCCCACTCACAGACGCGCCAGCGCCGCCAGCCGCGGCTGCCTGACAGACTCAAGCACACATCCTGGGAAGAAAACGCAGGGCGCTTTGGGCAGCTCTCTGGAAGAGGAGGCTTGGAGACTGAAGGGGAAAAACAGCCACAGGCTTCACGAGAAAGAGAAAGGTTTCTGATAGTGGCGGAAAGAGAACACGCCAGGCCTCCGGGCGCCTGGCCCGCGCGCGGGCTGGGCTGGGGTGGCTGCTGTGGCCCGGAGCGTGGCTTGGGGCCGGGTACGGCGGCTCACCTTGTCGATGAAGGAGGCGAACTTGTTGTTGAGGGTCTTGATCTGCTCGCGCTCCTCCTGGCGCACCTGCTGGATGGTGGGGTCGATGTCCATCCGCAGCGGGACCAGCAGGCTCTGATTGATGGTGACTTCGCGGATGCCGGCGCCCACCGGGCCCCCGTGGGTGGAGCGCACGGGCACACGCGCCCGCGTGGTGCCCAGGCCATAGAGGCTGCTGCTGCTGAAGGCACCGCCGCCGGGGCGCACGGAGCTCAGGCGCACCTGGGCGCCGCGACCCGGGAAGGCGGCGGAGCGCGAGCTGAAGACCTGGGAGCTTAAGTGGATGGACATGTTGGCTGGACCGGGCTGGACCTAGCGGCGGGCGCGAGGGAGCCGAACTCTCTGACCTCCCGAGGCCGGGTCGCTTTTATCCACTAGGCTCCGGTGGCGGATCGGCTTACACAGGTAGGGGCGGGGCTGGCCGCCGGCCACCCTTCGCTGCCTGCCGGGCCCCTCCCCGGGTCACGCTTCCGCTCTCCGCCCTGGCCGGGCTTTGGGGCCCAAGCCGGAAGCTCCCAAGTGGGGCGCAGGGCCATAGACCCCCAGAGCCCCGGATGCGGGCTGACCTACAGAGTGGCAGGAGGGAGACCGCCGTCTGAGCAGATCTGAAACAAGTTCAGTGTTCCGGGAGGAGGCTTGGGCAAGATTCCTGAGGCCAGAGCAGAGAGATCAAGCCGTAAAAGACTGGGGGAAGGGGTGGGCAAAAAGTTCTAGTCCGGGAGTCAGCCCCCAGCTCCCCACCCCAGGCATTCCAGAAAGGCATTCCCTGACAGCCTCCAACCCCCAAGTTCAGTTCCTCCTTGAGGGATCAGCTCAGTTCTTGAGTAATCTGACCCCAAGGTGCCCTGGCCTGGCTGGTTTCCCCGGCAAGTCCACCATATAGAAAGTAGGCCAAGTGGGGCACGACCCCTCTTCTGGTCCCTCTCCTCACTCCAGTGGGCACCTGAAGCCCAGAGACACTGTGGGAATGGTCCCCTTGGGGCCGGGCTTCCCCCTACCCCTAAGTCACTTTCCTATCCACTTATTTTGTCCCTGGAGAGGAAGGGGACACCTGCGTGTAGTTGGGACACTTTGTGGATGTCTACACTTCTGTGTGTACAGACCTGCAGGCCACTGGGCTTCTCTGTGTGCTCACCTGAGACGTGTGTGTGTGTGTGTGTGTGTGTGTGTGTGTGTGTCTCAACGTTCCTGTACAGGTGGAAGTCTGTCTTCAGCATGTGGCAGGGTGTCTGTGGACACACAATTGCACACTTCTATAGGCAGGTCTGTGAGCGTGCTTGTTTGTGTTTGCACGCAAACACTCCTCCCCATCTTCCACTGCTGCCATTTTCCTGTTTAAAGGTCCCCCGCTCTCATCGTGTCGCCCACCAAACAAGTCCCAGCAGTGTCAGACCCAGCCCAAGTTGGGGAGAAACATGGCGCTGGAACAGGGGGCACTGGACAGAGACGGCTCCAGAGGCTTCGTTTCTCGGAGCCTCCAGCCACGCTTGCCACGCACCCTCTGTACGGCCCCGCCCTCATTCTCCCCAGACCCGGTTCAGCTAGAGGGGCCACCTAAGGAGCCTTTGGAAGAGACAGCTGACAGGCCTCCAGCCCCTCCCCAGTGAGCCCACCAGCTTGTCACCTCAGACCAAGCCCTCGGGGCCATCCTGGGTGGAGGAGGGTGGGAATGGAATGTCCTTCCTGCTTTTCACTTCAGTTAGATAAGGATTTCCAGTGAAGCTGACCTTGCAGCAGCCCCTACTCAGCCCCTCTCAGTAGAGGCTCACGCCCCCCGCCCTCCCTCTCCTCTGTGTTGGTGTTGGGACAGCTCAGGCCAGAGGCAGAGGGATGCCCAGGGAGACCGCCGGTTGACTCTGCTATGGGGTGTGTGTGTGTGTATGTCTGGGAGAGAGAGTCGTAACCTGGAAGCTGTAGTTTGAAGAACACACAGAATTCCTGGCCTTGTGATATTTGCCGTCGTGGGGAGCCCACTCGCCCCCAGCCCCCACCCCCAAGCAGGCTAAAGAGACCAACTGTTTCCTTTCCACACGCTCACACACATACCCTGTCACTCATACACACACAGATACACACACACACACACACACACACACACACTCCCGCTTCCTTACCCCTCAAGGTTCATTCTCAACTCTTTTTCCCCCGCTACCTCCCACCCCAGGCTCCTACCCCTCGGCCCCCACCTATGGTCTGCAACCCTTCCTGCCCCCTCCCACCTGCAGCCCCCACGGGACCTGCTCCCAGCCACCCTTGCACTTCTCCCGTAGAGCCTGGCCTGAGAGATCTTTGCAAACCAGAACACTGCCGGTGACCTGCCTCGTGACCTTGGATAAGTCACTGCCCCTCCCTGAGCATGGTTTCTACACCAGAGAAGAAACCCCAGCGTTCCATGGCAAGAGGGAGCTGGGAGGACATTCAAAGAAGGCTTGGCGGATCCACCCCTCAGCCTCCCCATCCCCTCCCTGAAGTATTCCCAGCAGCTCCCGCCCTGCCCACCTGTCTCCCCCCACCTCTGCATCTCCAGGCCGGCACCGCAAGCGCACTCCGTGCCAGCCTGCACACATAAGCACCCTCTGGACGGCTTCCTGAGGAGCCGTCCACACCGAGAGGCTGCCGAGCGCATTCCGGCCTACACGAGTGCACAGCACGGCGGGCCATCTGAACGGAGTCTCCCACCGCAGCCCATGGCTCTGCCGGCTTCACAGACCTTCCTTAGGACATTTGGGGCAGAATCTTAAGACAAGATAATCCCCGAAGCCTTTCCTAGTCGGCCCTTCCCTGCGCAGCACACCAAGCACACCCACCAAGCACACGCTCAGTGGCCCCCTCCCTCCCGGCCTGGCTTCCCACCGAGCCTCTGGAGAGCTAGGAACCAGCAAGTGGTTTGGCTGCACTAAACCCGTGGAGGGTGGGGGACACTGTGGTGCTGCAGCTCCCCCCCTCTGCCCCGCAGGAGGAATGAGCTGCTCTTCTCCACGGAGGCTGAGGCGGAGGCGGTGGAGACGTTCTTTTGGCTCCTGGCTGCACTTTCAGAGCCATTGCTCACCATCCATCCCCTGGAAACACAGCCTCTGATTCCTAAAGAAGAAAAAAAGGCATGATCAGTTTTCATTAGCTTGGAATGCAAATGTTTGCGATCGTAACAAAAAAAAAGAAAAATATTTATCATGTCTGCACGGAATGTAATACTTTTTTTTTTTTAAATCAAATACCGAAAGGCAAGAAAGCAACATAAATGACAGCCAACAGGCTACTTTCCTGACTATGTGAACCTGTAAAAAAAAAAAAAAGCCAACGCAGCAGGAAAGTGGGTAACAGACGCACATAATATGAGCTGGCAGTGTGCACAGGGTACTTAATCTACAGGTGCCTGGCGCTGTCCTAAGCACACAGCATCTGTTCACCCTTGAAGTTCTCACAACAGCTCCTCAGCCCAATGTCATCGTCCCCATTTTAAGAGAGGGGACAGAAGCACAACAAGTTTAAGAAAATGGGTCAATGTCACACAGCTAAGATGTCGAAAATCCAGGATCTGAACTCTGGCAGTTGAACCACTAGATTACTTACAAAGAAAAGAAAGAAAGAAAGGGAGAAAGGAAAAAGAAAGAAAGAAAGAAAGAGAAAGAAAGAGAGAGAGAGAGAGGGAGGGAGGGAGGGAGGGAGAAGGAAGGAAGGAAGGAAGGAAGGAAGGAAGGAAGGAAGGAAGGAAGGGGAAGGGGAGGGGAGGGGAGGGGAGGGGAGGGGAGGAGAGGGAAGGAAAGGAAAGGGAAGGGAAGGAAAGGAAGGAAGAAAATAGCAAATATGAAAAACAAAATGCTCCACCTCACTCAGATTAAAGAAATACAATAAGAATAACATACGGAAAGTCACATGCCCCCGTCACATTGTCAGGCTGCAAAACTTGGTAACGGTGATGGCGAGCATGTGGCCTTGTCCCTCGTTCATGGGATCACCCACTGGCGCATCCTCTTTGGAGGGCAAGTTGGCATAGCTCTCAAAGTTAAAGCCATTTGTGCTTACCTCAATCAACCAAACAAATAAAATGAGTACACTTGTCCTTGACCAAGTACACCCACCGCCAAGAATTTATCCTACAGATGCTCTCACCAAAAGTGCACACACGTGGTCTCTGCTGCCCTTGGTTTCCATCAGCGAAAAACAGGCAACAACACAAATGCCCATTAGTGGGAAGAGATTCGGTGGGTTAAGCTGTGTACATTCAAAAGGTGCTATTTACTGGGAAAAAAATCCTTTCTATGCTGATTGAGCTTTTGCCTTTATATATTGGTGGCACAGATCACTGCAGTTTTTTAAAACCCAAGAGGCTCATGCTGTCCAGCTACACCACGTCTACCCCCTCCCCTGTGGCTGGCCCCTGCTGTCCCCACAGTCACCTCCTGACCTCCTGGCCACTCCCTCACACTCACCAGGGACTCTGACACCTGGCTCCCGGGGCTCCTCTCCAGCCTGGCACCCCCACTCTCCAGGTAATAACCTGCCCAGCATCTCACCCTGACCGTTCCTTAAATCCTCAATTCCAGTGATGTTCCCATCCAAACTTTTCCTCTTGTCTCTGCCCGTGGCCACGCTCTAGACCCTAAACTGCTCCATCTCTTGGAGAGTCTGCCCTCACTCTATGGGACTGATCATAGCTATCTCACTCAGCAGCTGGGTTCTTCAGCCTCTCCAGCATCCCCAGGCCTGAACCCCATTATTGTTTTCTCCCCACCCACTACCCTCCTTGAGACTTTCTGTCCAGGTTGGACCTCTCAGACCCCTCAGTCTCTGAGGCCTGACTCTGTTCAGCCTCCTCCACCTGAACCCCTAGCCTGGCTGAGCCCCGCTCACCCTAAACGCTGAATCCTGCTTGAGTTCCAAACTGTAGAACATCTGTGAAGACCATACCATCAAGATGTGGTGTCACCACCAACTCACAGTCCCCAGGCTCAGCCACATCCTCTCTGCTACTGGGCCCCTCTCTCTGCTTTGGGTCAACAAGCTTTTCCAGTCCTCCTAGTTGCTATGGCAAAGCTTCTCCACTCTCTTCGTGTCCTCCCCCCTCCCCCCTTATCTTCAACAAAGTAACGTAGCATTCTTCTTCACTGAGAAAATCAGGCCATCTGGTAAAAACCTCTTACCTTCACTCCCCTGCCCAAACTTACCTCCCCACCCACCTTTTTCTTCCTCCCTCCAGGCTCTGAGGACAGACAGTCTCTCCACCAGGACACCAGCCTCTCTCACCTCCTCAGCTAGAGCATTCTATTCTTTGGTCACCACTTCTTAATACTGTCACCCTCTCATTCTCCTCTCCCTCTGCCTGTCTTTCCATCTGTCTGCATGCACTTCAGTGGGGTTGTGGGGGCAGAAGACAGGTGTCAGCAGGCTGCAGTTTGTTTGTTTTTTTTTTTTGTTTTTTTTTTTTTGTTTTTTTTTTCTTTTTTAATATATGAAATTTACTGTCAAATTGGTTTCCATACAACACCCAGTGCTCATCCCAAAAGGTGCCCTCCTCAATACCCATCACCCACCCTGCCCTCCCTCCCTCCCACCCCCCATCAACCCTCAGTTTGTTCTCAGTTTTTAACAGTCTCTAATGCTTTGGCTCTCTCCCACTCTAACCTCTTTTTTTTTTTTTTTTTTTTTTTCCTTCCCCTCCCCCATGGGTTTCTGTTATGTTTCTCAGGATCCACATAAGAGTGAAACCATATGGTATCTGTCTTTCTCTGTATGGCTTATTTCACTTAGCATCACACTCTCCAGTTCCATCCATGTTGCTACAAAAGGCCATATTTCATTTTTTCTCATTGCCACGTAGTATTCCATTGTGTATATAAACCACAATTTCTTTATCCATTCATCAGTTGATGGACATTTAGGCTCTTTCCATAATTTGGCTATTGTTGAGAGTCAGCAGGCTGCAGTTTGAATGGGGCGAGGGAGTGGGAACAATGAGTACCCACTACAATGTCTCATGCAGTTTGACAGTAAGAGAAAGTAAGGGGGGGGGGGGGTTGGCTTGCATGGAAAGTGAGGTAAAGGAAAGGATTCCCATGGGATGGAAAGACTTGATGATGCAGGTTGGTGGGGGAAAAGGAGAGAGACCATAAGGAGAGATGTTAAAGATGGGGGGGGGGGCGGTAGCTAATTAATTAGGGTTTTGGCTTTACCGGATGGGGCCAGCCTGGCTCAGAGGAGAAACACCTCTGTATGGCAGGAAGGAGCTAAGGATGGGCAAGGATATGGATAGATACTCAAAGGTGGGCAGAGGAGGCTAGTCCAGAGAAGTTTCTACAGACGATGAGAATGGCTATTTCTGCCTCCAGGGGTGACAAAAAACAACATTTTGTGAGGTCATTCTGTCCCAATCCTCTCCACATGATCACCCTATGCATGTACTCTCTCTGGTCTCCGTCAGAAGTTACTCCCCTAAAAGAGATCAGCGGTCTTAGTGGAAACCACACAACACCAGCGTGGCCCTCTGGTTTCGCTTGGACTGTCATTTCCCAGCTGCACAACCTTGTAGTTCACCTCTGTGGGGCTCAGCTGCTTCTTCTATAAGATGGGAAGTGAATAGTGCCTGTCTCATGGGTTCTTTTAAGTAGTGAAGAAGAGAGTGTTAGAAAACGTACTTAAAGACTCAGTGTATGCGAGTTGTTGCCGATGTTGAAGTTATTGTGACAGATGGCCATTGCCATGCTCTTGGAGATTCCTATCCTCTCTTTTCTGGTAGGAGCCCCAGAACATTAGGACTTGAGACACCCCCTCTCTGGGTTTATCCCTCATTTGCTAACTCTGTGCTACTGGGGGTGTCTGCAGGGTCTTACGTTACCCATGGTGGTGCCACTGCCCCCACCCTGCTCTCCTCCTCCATCCCCGGGGTTTGTGCTCTCTTTCCTGCACACCAAGAGTCCTCAGCCACCTTCTCTCTCAGGCTGTTGCATCCTGGTACATCTATTTCCCATGTTCCTGCTGAACCTTCTGGGCTTGTGGAACCAGATATGCAAAAAATGGTTCCCCTACTTCTCGAGAAGTTCACCGTGATGTACAATGAACAGATGACAAGCAAGAAGCGCAAGCTCTTCAGCAACCTGCCGGAGTTTGCGGGCCCCTCCGGGAAGCTCTCTCTGCTGGAAGTGGGCTGCGGCACCGGGGCCAACTTCAAGTTCTACCCGGCTGGATGCAGGGTGACTTGTATCGACCCCAACCCCAACTTTGAGAAGTTCTTGATCAAGAGCGTCGCCGAGAACCGACACCTGCAGTTCGAGCGCTTCGTGGTGGCTGCGGGGGAGAACATGCATCAGGTGGCCGATGGCTCCATGGATGTGGTGGTCTGCACCCTGGTCCTGTGCTCTGTGCAGAACCAGGAGCAGATCCTCCAGGAGGTGTGCCGAGTGCTGAGGCCGGTGAGTGAGGAGGAGGTGGAGGAGAGCCATCTTCACTGTGAGCAAGGCTGGATACCTATGGGCTTCAGGCACAGCTCCCACTGAGGGTGACCTTAGGCAAGTCCCTTCACTCATTCATTTATTCACCTACTTTTTTTTTAATGTTTATTTATTTTTGAGACACACAGAGAGACACAGAGAGAGCAGCAGAAGGGCAGAGAGAAAGGGAGACAAGAATCTGAAGCAGACTCCAGGCTCTGAGCCATCAGCACAGAGCCCAATGCAGGGCTGGAACCCACGAACCGCAAGCTCATGACCTGAGCCGAAGTAGGATGCTTAACCAACTGAGCCACGCATTTATTCACTTATTTATTCAACAAACATTTGGAGAATGTTGACTATGTGCAGCAACCCAGTATTTCTGGAGTGATCGATTCATCTCAGAGAGGTCAAACGACTTGCACAAAGGCACATAACTCACAGAAATGGCAGAGACACAACTAAACTTCAGGCACGTTAACCTCTAGGTTAAGAAGAACTAGGCCAGAGAGCTTCTCCCCGTGCCACTGCTCTGGTGTCTTCCAAGTCCTATCACAGAGTTCGGTCTTCTAAAGATGAGAACAATGAACCCCCCACAGGGCATGCCAGAACATAGCCCTTCTCCAACAAAGGAGAACTTGCAAGGATGCAGATAGCTATCTTTATTTATGGAGCATGTTCGGTTTCTACTTTGGGGCCTCGGGAGTTATGTGCATACCATGGCCTAGCCTTTTTTCTGGTCAGTCATTTTTTGTTTGTGAAAAAACTACCTTGGGAAAGAAAGGAAGAATTGGGGAAAGCAGTTTCTCTAGAGACATGGCCTCACCTTACACCTTTGAACACTGTTAACTTTTCAGTGTTTCTTACTCCATGGTCTTTAATTATGAAGGCAATTAATTAGTGCATCCCAACTGTTCAAGAGAATTCAAAAAATCAAAGAAGAACATGGAGAGGGGGGAGGAATGCAAGTTCTCCTTTATTTGCCTAAATCCCTCTCCCTCATCCCGGACCCCTAACTCTTTATTTTTTTTTTTTTTTAATTTTTTTTTTTCCAACGTTTTTTTTTTTTTTTTAATTTATTTTTGGGACAGAGAGAGACAGAGCATGAACGGGGGAGGGGCAGAGAGAGAGGGAGACACAGAATCGGAAACAGGCTCCAGGCTCTGAGCCATCGGCCCAGAGCCTGACGCGGGGCTCGAACTCACGGACCGCGAGATCGTGACCTGGCTGAAGTCGGACGCTCAACCGACTGCGCCACCCAGGCGCCCCGACCCCTAACTCTTTAATTCCCTACCCTCCTCCCCTCTTTGCTCTTGACCCCATCAGTGTCTCCATCCCATAGCTGAGGCTTGGTTGAAATAATCTGTAACTTTACATTCTGGGGCACCTGGGTGGCTCAGTCGGTTGAGCATCTGATTTGGCTCAGGTCATGATCTCATGGTTTGTGAGTTCGAGCCCCAGCATCGGGCTCTGTACTGACAGCTCAGAGCCTGGAACCTGCTTCGGATTCTGTGTCTCCTTCAGTCTCTGCCCCTCCCCTGCTCGTTCTCTCTCTCTCTCTCTCTCTTTCCCCCCCTCTCAAAAATAAATAAACATTAAAAATTTTTGAAATAATCTGCAACTTCAGGTTCAACCTATTACTAAAAGTTTTCCCCCTTGTGTCCTGTTTCAAAGATCTTTGCTAATATAGAACATAGCTTAGAATCTGTTTATCTCATCCATTTATTTGCTACAGATTTTAGTCGATTTACTGCTCTCCACTGCTTCCCATTCTCTTTGCCTTTCTCTACCTTGAGGTTATTTTGTGTTTTTTCAAATTTAATTTTCATTTGTCTTAACTACCTTCTTGAGTTGTTTCTTGAGAAACAGTTCACAGAGACTTCCTTGCAAGGTCTGAAAAATGTCTCCTCCCTCATGCTTACATAATATTTTGGCCAAGATTTGTGAATCTGAGTCTTTTCCCCCAAAAGTGGTAAGGGAGCATTGTCCCATGAGCCTGAGGATTTTCAAGTTGCAGGCGATAGTCTGATTCTCTTTCTCTTTCCATTTCAGGTCACCTGTGTTTATTGTTTGTTGCTTTTATGGAGGGAGACTTTTAGGATTCTCATTTTTTTTTTTTCCTCTTTTTCTTTCTTTCTTTTTTTTTTAAGTCCTGAGAATTCACCAGGAAATGATTAGGTATATATCTTGTTTGTACTAATCTTGCTAGGCATTCAAAGAACAGTTTTTACATTAATACTCAAGTCTTTCTTTTAGCTCAGAGAAGTTTTTCTTCTCCTGTTTCTGTCTTTATTAGTTCTTTTCTATTTGTTCTTTTCTCTTCTTCTGGAACAGCTGCCATTCAGATAGAAGATCCCCCTAGCTTTGGCATCCTCGCATTTATCTTTACACTCATAATTTCCATTTTCTTCATGCTTGTATTCCATATTGTAAGATAGCTCCCCCATTTGATCTCCCAGAAGACTTCACCTGTCACTCAGCAATATTTGTTCTACTTTTCATTTTCTCTATTGAATTTTAAACTCAAGATTTTTTCTTAATTGCCAAAACCTCTTTCTTAGTCCCAGACCATTCTTAGCAATATGCGGTTGAATCCTCATAAAAGTATTTCTGTTGAGGGGTGCCTGTGTGACTCAGTCGGTTAAGCGCCTGACTCTTGGTTTACGCTCAGGTCGTGATCTCACGGTTGATGAATTTGAGCCCCACGCTGTCAGTGCGGAGCCTGCTTGGGATTTTCTCTCTCCCTCTCTCTCTGCCTCTCCCCTGCTTGTGTTTTCTCCCTTGCTCTCTCAAAACTAAATAAATAAATTTTTTTAATTTTTTTAAAAAGAAGTATTTCTGGAGTGCCTGAGTGGCTCAGTCAGTTAAGCATCCTACTTCGGCTCAGGTCATGATCTTGTGATCTGTGAGTTCGAGCCCCACGATGGGCTCTGTACTGACAGCTCAGAGCCTGGACCCTGCTTCAGATTGTGTCTCCCTCTCTCTCTGCCCTTCCCCCACTCACATTCTGCCTCTCTCTCCCAAAAATAAACATTAAAAAAAAGAAGAAGAAGCATTCCCGTTGTGGGGGGCACCTGGCTGGCTCAGTCAGAGGAAAATGCAACTCCTTTTTTTTTTTAATTTTTAAGAAAAAATTTGTCAACGTTTATTTATTTTTGAGAGACAGAGAGAGACAGAGAATGAACAGGGGAGGGACAGAGAGAGAGGGAGACACAGAATCTGAAGCAGGCTCCAAGCTCTAAGATGTCAGCACAGAGCCGGACGCAGGGCTCTAACTCACGAACCATGAGATCACGACCTGAGCCGAAGTCAGTTGCGTAACTGACTGAGCCACCCAGGCGCCCCAGAGGAGAATGCAACTCTTGATTTTGGGGTCGTGAGTTCAAGCCCCACATGTAGAGATTACTATAATAAATAAATAAATAAATAAACTTAAAAAAAAAAAAAGAAGTATTTCTGTGGGGGCACATTGTTTTCAAGTTCTATTTGTTCCCTTCCCATTTTCCGCAGTAGGAGGCACTGATTCTGATTGTGCACATTGGTGTTGTCTCTTCAGGCTGGCAGCGAGGGGGCAGGTAGACATTTCTCCTTGCCTGAAAACTGGAGAGAGCTTCTAGGTTCTTCGGGGGCTCCAGGTATGAACAGATAAGGGCAGTTTTGTCCCAGCTCAGGCAGAGTGGGTCCTCGCTAGGGCGACCACTGTCAGTAGGTTTAGGGGGCTTCTCCCCAGATCTTTTGCACAGTGGCCAGGGCTGAGTCCTTTCCTTGCCCTGAAGGAGTGGATCTACTCACTGAGATGCCTCGGGGATGGAGGGGGTCTTGGCCCTGCTGGGCAAATAAGCTTCTACCCAGCCTCTGGTTCCTCCTTTGCTTCCTGTGTAGCCCTCTTCTTTCCCACCACTGGCTCAACATTCAACTTGTTTGCCTTAATTAGTGTGTTTAAAAAAACCTACAGTTCTCCTCCTGCGTGTCCCCTTTACTATTCACACAGAGTACTTCACTTCTGACACTTCCAGTCACAGGGTGTGGGAGTCTTTCCCATACAATGCAATTCTGTGACACCAGCTAGGTGTCCTGTGACCTAACTCCATTCTGACCCTATCTAGACTTGAGATGGTGTCAGCTCCCACAGGCTAAGGGCTCGGTCCTACCAGGCTGTTCCTCTTCAGAGATCTGAGGCTTCCACGGCCCCCTCCCTGGATTCAATTTTCCAGAATGGCTCACAGAACTAAAGGAAACACTTATGTTTACCAGGTTATTAAATGATGTGATAGGGGCACCTGGGTGGCTCAGTCAGTTAAACGTCCGACTTCGGCTCAGGTCATGATCTCACGGTTCGTGGGTTCGAGCCCCGCATCGGGCTCTGTGCTGACAGCTCGGAGCCTGGAGCCTGCTTCGGATTCTGTGTCTCCCTCTCTCTCTGCCCCTCCCCCACTCGTGCTCTGTCTCCCTCTGTCTCAAAAATAAATAAAAACATTAAAAGAAAAAAAAGGATGTGATAAAAGATACGTATGAACAACCAGATAGGGCAAAGGGCAAAGTCTGGGAGGGTCCTGAGTCCAGGAGCTTCTGTCCCTATAGGGTTGGGGTATGTCACCCTCCCAGTACGTGAATATGTCCACCAACCTGGGAGTCCCCCCAAACCCTGACTATTAGGATTTTATGGAGGCTTCCTCACATAAACACGATCAATTATTAACTCCATTTCCAGCCCCTCTCCCCTCTCTAGAGGACAGGGGTGAGGCTGAAAATTGCAAGTTTCTAATCATGCTTGGTTTTGTGGTCAGCCCCCATCAAGCAGCCATCCGGGAGCCCATCCAGAGTCGCCTCAATAGAATAAAAGATGCTCCCTAGTGCTCTTATCACTTAAGAATTTGGGGCGCCTGGGTGGCTCAGTCAGTTGAGTGCCCGACTTCGGCTCAGGTCATGATCTCACGGTTCGTGGGTTCAAGCCCCGCTTGGGGCTCTGTGCTGACAGCTTGGAGCCTGGAGCCTGCTTTGGGTTCTGTGTCTCCCTCTCTCTCTGTCCCTCCCCCACTCGTGCTCTGTCTCTCTCTCTCTCTCTCTAAAAAATAAATAAACATTAAAAAAAATTTTTTAACAGAATTTACAAGGGCTTAGGAGCTGTCCTAATGTTCTTGTCCCTTAGGAATTTACAAGGGTTTTAGGAATTCTGTGCTGGAAACTGGGATCAGAGAGCAATACACATTTTTTTTTTGTATTATCTCACAGTCAATTACGATTTGTTCTACTTTCTACCTTCCAGAAGCATTCTACAATCATCTCCTTTGCTGTTTTCTCGGTCTTATGTGTAATCGGTTCTGCTATAACACAACATAAGCATTCCTAAAAAACACCCCACCGTGCAAAACCCTGCAACATGACCACAGGGCTTATGAGGGAAAAAATAGGGTTCGGAGCACAATACTTAAAAACTTCATCAGTGACACGTTGAAAAAAGATAAGAACCTAATGAAAATGGTAGCACGGTTTTACACATACGAAATGGTTAAGAAACACATAAAGACTACAATAAATTAGGCATTTTACCTGGAAAGAGACTCAGTTGGCTTGTGGACGTGGGCATGGGAAGGGTTGCAGCTTGTTAGCTATGGTGAGGTTACTGCAAGTTACCCGCGAGAGGAAGGTTATCTGAAGTCCAGTGAAGGGTGGTCCCGCCTGGTGTGGGTGGGCGGCACTGGATAGATGTTAGAGTTGTACGCATTTTGTTATTCCTACACGACCCAGTTAGACTGGGTGCAGTTTTCTGTGTTCATCCACGTTCCTCACAGACAAAATTGTGCATGAGGAAACCTGAAATGCATACTACGCACGAATTGATCCATAATATATCGTGTCAAAACCAATTCTCATTTTCAAAACAACAACATCTAAATTTTTATTTGTTTTAATTATTTATGTTTATTTATTTACTTTAATAGAGAGAGAGTGAGCACAAGTGGGGGAGGGGCAGAGAAGAGAGACAGAATCCCAAGCAGGCTCCACGCCATCAGTGCAGAGCTCGATGCGGGGCTCGAACTCACGAACTGTGAGATCATGACCTGAGCTGAGATGAAAAGTCAAATGCTTACCAACTGAGCCACCCAGGTGCCCCTCAGTTTTTAAAATAAACAAACCTCACCTCAGTGTCGTGGGTTTCAGAAGGGAGCAGAGTTAAATGTGTGTGTTCAATCTGCCAGATTTAACTGGAAGCTGTCGGTTTCTTTACCCGAGTATCTCCCACAAGTAGACAGCGGGATCTTAGGGCCTAAGGACTGGTGACTCTATCTGCACATCCCCATTGTCTGGCATAGCATCTGACCTTCATTTGGTGCTCACTAATGTTTATTAAAAACAATTGACAGGAGGAGAGCCTGGGTGGCTCAGTTGGTTAAGTGTCCAGCTCTTAGTTTCAGCTCAGGTCATGATCTCATGGTTCATGGATGGAGTCCTACTCGGGATTCTCGCCCTCTCCCTCTCTCTGCCCCTCCCCCACTCGTGTTCTCCCTCTCTCCCTCTCTATCTCTGTCAAACATAAACGTTTTATTTAAAATCTGTAAAAAAAAAAAAAAGTTGACATGAAAGTTGTTGTGTAACCATTGAATGCATCAAACACAAAATTTTTGTGTAAATTTATGAGGACAGACTCTTTTCAATAGATTCCTGTCTCCAGGAGATGCCCTTGACTTCAAGGAACATACAGCCGCCAAACGTTCCAGCTGGAATTTCTCCAGTCAACAGTCCTTCAGCCCAGCTAGACACTTCCTGTTTGAAACCTAACAAGAGAGACCCAGAATGCTCTGGAAGGGGCTGCCTTCTCTCAGCCAACATTGCAGCTCCCACAGGCCCACTGGCAGGGAGCTATCTCTTCCCGGTATCTCCACATACACTGACATGGGGAGAAAGTACGTAGGCACCCCATGAGCCTCTGCGCATCAGGGCTCAAGGCCCACCTCTGTCAGTCAGGCTCCAATAAGGAGACAGCAGTCACACTATTTGAACAGAGAGAACTCAATGTAAAGAATTGTTAACCCGGTGTAGAGTGTTGACCGGGCACTTGAAAGGGTAAAAAGAGATATGACGGGACGGGCCCAAGGGGAAGCAGCTACCATAACTAGGTCTGAGGGAACAAAGAAAAGAGATTAGGGTTGTGTTCCCAGCAGGAGCAGGCAGGGGCCCTGCTGGTGCAGTAGCCAGGGGAACCAGGAGAGGGCTTCCTTTCTTCCTGCCTAATCCAATTCCAAAGCTACTAGGTGGGAAAGCAGGCATCCAGGCCAAGGTTTCTTGGGGGAGTTTCTTGTCCCAACACAGAAGACATCTGTGCTGAGGACTGTGGCTGCGAGGGGAGATTGGTTGTACACAAAGGAATGCTGGAAGAAGGAAACTAGAATGAACCATGCGGTACTGAGATTCAGATTGAAGGTATAAGCGTGCTCATGACTTTCAATATAGACAAATACATGAAAATACATAGATTTTGGGGTGCCTAGGTGGCTCAGTTGGTTATGCGTCCGACATCGGCTCAGGTCAGGATCTCACAATTGGTGGGTTCGAGCCCCACGTTGGGATCTGCACTGACAGTGCAGAGCCAGCTTGGGATTCTCTCTCTCTGTCTTACTCTCTCTCTCTCTCTCTCTGCCCCTCCCTGCTCTTCTTCTCTCTCAAAATAAATAAATACACTTAAAAAAATTTTTTAAATCACAATAGACTTAAAAAAAAGAAACTACATAGATTTAAACTGTATATGTGTGTATACATATACGCATATGCATATATATACATATAGTCCCTTACTTTCTCCATTGATGATGTTTTAGATTTTATAAAATATTATGTTTACTCTATATATCATATATTTCCATTAAGTCTCTTTATCAGTTGATGGGGGTGGGGGGAGGGGAAAGTGGGTGATGGGCAACGAGGAGAGCACCTGTTGGGATGAGCACTGGGTGTTGTATGGAAACCAATTTGACAATAAATTTCATTTTTAAAAAAAGTCTCTTTATCTCCACATTGTCCACTACCTGAACAAGTTTAGAATCACTGATCTAGAATGTTGGTCTAGAATGTTGGAGCTTGAAGGCACACTCATTCCTGTCTTAAGGGTCAAAAACTCATGGACAAGATTTCAAAAGCCATCAGCCCAGATCATGATTTCTAAATACCATTCCCCCCACAAAGGAAACCAAAGTTCCTTGGAGAAATGGCTAATTCCAGTGCCGGCAGCAAAGATGTCACAAAATGTTTCAAGATTATCTTCATCCAGAAAGTTAGGAAGTGTTTCAAGAATGGAGGGGATTAAAACAAAAATTTTTTTAGGGGCACCTGGGTGGTTCAGTCAGTTGAGCGTCTGACTTCAGCTCCAGTCATGATCTCATGGTCAGTGAGTTTGAGCCCCGCATCAGACTCTGTGCTGACAGCTCAGAGCCTAGAGCCTGCTTTGGATTCTCTCTCTCTCTCTCTCTCTCTCTCTCTGCCCCTCCTCCACTCACACTCTGTCTCTCTCTCTCTCTCTCTCTCTCTCTCTCTCCCTCTCTCTCTCTCTCTCAAAAATGAAATAAAAACATTAAAAAATTTTTATATTTATTTTTGAGACAGAGACAGAGTGCGAGCAAGGAAAGGGCAGAGAGAGAGGGAGACACAGAAAGAGGGAGACACAGAATCTGAAACAGACTCCAGGCTCTGAACTGTCAGCACAGAGCCTGACGCAGAGCTCAAACTCTGGAACAGTGAGATCATGACCTAGGCCGAAGTCAGACGCTTAACCAACTGAGCCACCCAGGTGCTCCTTCACAAAGTGCATTTTAAATACAAAGAGGAAAAAAGTAACTTACAGTGGTGGAAACTGGAAGACAGTCATCAAAGTTAACATCACCAGGGAGGCCTCGGGTGGCTCAGTCAGTTAAGCGTCCAACTTCGGCTCAGGTCATAATCTTGGAGTTTGTGGGTTTGAGCCCCGCATCGGGCTCTATGCTGACAGCTCTGAGCCTGGAGCCTGCTTCGGATTCTGTGTCTCCTTCTCTCTCTGCCCCTCCCTTGCTCATGCTCTGTCTCTGTCTCTCAAAAATAAAAAAAAAATTTAAAAGGTTTTTTAATATTAAAAAAAAAAGTCAACATCACCAGAAATGGAATAAATTGAAATCGTGCACTGCGTGATAGAATTCAGCACCTATCACTTCTGCGATACTCTGCCAAAAAGGCATAACACAAGTCTAATCACGACAAGACATCAGACAAACCCAAACCAAGGGACCTTCTACAAAATAGCTGGCTTATCATCCTCAGAAGTGTCAATGTCATGAAAATCAAGACTCAGGAACTATTCCAGACTGAAAGGGACCAAGAAGACTGACAACCAAATACACTAAGGCCTGATTTTGAATGGCATCCTTTTGCTAAAAAGGACGTTATTGGGACAACTGGTAAAACTCGAATAGGGTCTCAGGATCAGATGGCAGTGATGTATCCATGTTAATCTCCTGATTTTGATGGCTGTAATGTGGCTAAGTGAGAGAGAGAGAGAGAGAATGTCCTTGTTTGTAGAAGATACACATTAAAGTAGTTGGGAGTAAGGAGACATCAGGTCAGCAACTAACTCTCAAATGACCAAAAAATTTGTTTCTTTGTACTATTCTTGCCACTTTTCCATACATTAAAAATGATTCCAAAGAAAATAAATGCAAAAGTTTATTTCAGCTGTGGCCAAAACTCTGACGCTTTATCTCGCGAAAAACAAAGACTGTAGCCAGTTTGATCTGCCAAACCTGTTCATCTTGACGGTCTGGGTCAGGCTGCCAGGCGTGGGATGGGCAAACAGTTCTCTGTCCAGAGGATCAGGCTGGAGGTAGGGCTGGGGAGGGCTGGAATGGCAGCTTGAGCCATGGTTTATGCAAGGAAACTCAGTACTGACCATTCAGGAGGATGTTAGAAGCTATGGCCTCTAGGGTTTGGGATAGGAGAGGAAGCAAGCCAGGATTCTTTCCACACCCTACTAGGACTAAGCTCATCCTATAAAGCCCCAAAGGCTCGGAGAATGAGGAGCCCAAGGAAGAGAAGGGGAGATAGTGAGGGAGAGTGGAGAGAGAATATAACCTTTGATTTCTGGTATCGTCACACTGTTGACACATCAGTATGTATTTAATCCATAAAGTCATCAAATTCTGTTGTCCTTGGACCTCTGTGCCATTTCCCTGGGTTGTGTCCCCAGCAGGAGCAGGCAGAGGCCCTGCTGGTGCAGCAGCCAGGGGAACCAGGAGAGGGCTTCCCTGAAAGCAGGCATTCCAGACGCTAGTCACGCAGGATTTAGGCGGGTTTTTTCCTTTCCACCCAGCAAAGCTGCCACTTCATTTTTGCATGTCTTTAACAGGTTTGATAATTTCCCAGAAATAGTTCTGCAAATTTCATAAATGGGAAAGAAATACGTGTTTGTTGATGCGTACCTCTTCGGTGCAACTGTGAGCCACCATAAGGCCAGAAGAATGCAAGGACAACCTCATGTTGCACTCTTCCCACTCCCTCCCAGTCCCTAACAAGGGCTGGTCCACAGCAGGTGTTCAAGGAATGATTTTTTTTTCCTGCCTGTATGTGTTTTAACTGACTTTCTTCATGTTGGTGTGGCAGAGATCAATCAAATCACTACACCACTTCCCACCATTTTTCTGCCTGCGAAGGCTCTCTAGGGCACCTCATGCTAATCCGTGTATGTGAATGGCTAGAATCGTGTGTTTAATTACTGAGAGATGCAGCCGCAGCAATTTCTTACTTGACACATCCCCAAAGGCAAGGGAATTAAAAGCAAAGATGAACTATTGGAACCTCATGAAGATAAAAAGCTTCTGCACAGCAAAGGAAACAATCAACAAAACTGAAAGGCAACCAATGGAATGGGAAAAAGTATTTGCAAATGACATATCGGACAAAGGGATAGTATCCAAAATCTATAAAGAGCTCACCAAACTCCACACCCGAAAAACAAATAATCCAGTGAAGAAATGGGCAGAAAACATGAATAGACACTTCTCTAAAGAAGACATCCGGATGGCCAACAGGCACATGAAAAGATGCTCAACGTCGCTCCTCATCAGGGAAATACAAATCAAAACCATACTCAGATATCACCTCACGCCAGTCAGAGTGGCCAAAATGAACAAATCAGGAGACTATAGATGCTGGAGAGGATGTGGAGAAACGGGAACCCTCTTGCACTGCTGGTGGGAATGCAAACTGGGTCAGTCGCTCTGGAAAACAGTGTGGAGGTTCCTCAAAAAATTAAAAATAGATCTACCCTATGACCCAGCAATAGCACTGCTAGGAATCTACCCAAGGGATACAGGAGTACTGATGCATAGGGGCACTTGTACCCCAATGTTTATAGCAGGACTCTCAACAATAGCCAAATTATGGAAAGAGCCTAAATGTCCATCAACTGATGAATGGATAAAGAAATTGTGGTTTATATACACAATGGAGTACTACGTGGCAATGAGAAAATGAAATATGGCCCTTTGTAGCAACATGGACGGAACTGGAGATTGTGATGCTACGTGAAATAAGCCATACAGAGAAAGACAGATACCATATGTTTTCACTCTTATATGGATCCTGAGAAACTTAACAGAAACCCATGGGGGAGGGGAAGGAAAAAGAAAAAAAGAGGTTAGAGTGGGAGAGAGCCAAAGCATAAGAGACTCTTAAAAACTGAGAACAAACTGAGGGTTGATGGGAGGTGGGAGGGAGGGGGGGTGGGTGATGGGTATTGAAGAGGGCATCTTTTGGGATGAGCACTGGGTGTTGTATGGAAACCAATTTGACAATAAATTTCATATATTAAAAATAATAATAATAATAATAATAATAATAATTACTGAGAGATGGATAGTTAGCTGCCCTAAGAAACCAGTATGTTCTGGCTCTTGGAGATAAGAAGCTGACACTGGGGATAGAATAGCATGGCTAAAATATTGACTACTGCTAGGCTCACAGACCTGCCTCCCCACCATGGCCCACCCACGTGGGTCGCTGTCCGTTGTGCTGAATGGTCAGTTTGCTGCAACAAGGAAGGACAGATCCCCTGCCCAGAATCAGGAGTATAGGAGGGAGTTGAAAGTAGGCTTTCCCCATCATAGATATTCCCGAAAGCCTGAAGAAAGCTCAATGGGCCCTGATTGGAAACTGCTAGAATCTAGATAAAGGAGAGAGGTTCTCAAGGAACCAAGATGGAGCTTCAGATCTGGCGAGATGGATTTGGGAGCTCTGAGGGCAGTGAGGGTGTCCTCAGGCTGGGCCCATCCCCAGGGCTAGGGGTTCTGCCCCCAGGAGCAGCAACAGCAACAATGAACACAATGCCTTCTAGGACTTGGCTGGGCCCTTTTCAGGCGGTTCTATCTGAAAAGCATCTGCATATCACAGAGCCCAAGTCAACAACACCATCAGCCCACAGAGGTAGGGGTGCTCAGTTCAGCCCCAGGACCTTACCCTCCCAGCCCTTGGGACCCAGTTACTGGCAACGGACATCACATATATCCCATCCCATCGTGATAAGGTGGCAGCCAGGCGCGTGTCTGCTCCTGCCTGGGTCCAGCATCTGACCCCAGTGTGACCTTTCTCCTCCCCAAACTGGGCCTGACTCATGCCTCCAGAATGGGAACCTGGAGATTCCTGCTGCCCAGCAGTAGCTGACTCATAGCTAGTCCAGGGGTAGCTGTGGAAGGGACTCAGGGCGGCTGTCGGCAATCAGGGAGGAGATCCCTGTCATGTCCTGAGTATGTACCATGTACCACGTACTGCCACATTTCATTGGTATCCTGGAGGTGGGGGGGGGGGGAGGGGATGGATGGATTTCTGCCCGTTTTCTGCATGAATGAATGACATGTTATGCCCTGTGGTCCGCACACGATTCCCACACTCATGTGCACCCTGGACACACACGTGTGGACTTTGGGATTCCTGGGTTGTGAACAGGAGGAGGGAGGGAGCTGAAGCTGGCAGGAAGCCGTGATCCCCAACCTCGCCTGCAGGGGCCGCTGCCACAGACGGGAGCTCCAAAGGGGGAGAGCTCGCCTAGGGCACAGTCCTCCCGCTGGCCTGAGGCAGCAGGTGGCACCGTGGGGCTGCAGGCGGCCTGCTAGTCTTCAGGAGAAGGGGGACATTCTGGAGAGAAGACAGCCTGATTCCCTGCATTATCTGGGATGACCTCCTGCCAAGATGGGCAGGGGGCTCCAAGAGAAAGGAATAGACAGCTTGAACTCGGGAAGGGGAGAGTGGGGGGGAGGGGGGGCAAGTGAGTGGAATTGAGCCCAGGGGAACAGGAGGAGATGAGAAAGGGAAGAGGAGGTGTGGAGGGGACTGAGGAGCCAGGGGAAGGATAAGGGGAAGAAGAGTGAAATAGAGGGAGCTAGAAAGGAAACCAGAGAGAGAGGAGTAAGGAGGGCTGTGGGAGAGAAGAGGAAGAAGAAAAGTGGAAAGAGGATTCGCAGAGATGGCACGAGGAGCCTGAGAGAGTGCCTTTTCCAGAACCAGGAGCCGTCCTGGCAGGCCTCCCTTTCCCCTCTCCTGGGCTAGTCAGACAAGACCACCGTCCACCTCGCCCTGCCAGCAGCATCCCCCCTGGGGGGCTGCATTCTGCCCCAGGCCCATGTGAGGACAACCTCCAAGGAAACACGAGTGGCAGATGCCCCAGGAGGGCAGAGGCGGGGGCACTGGGTCAGGGCATCTCTCGACCTCACTCACTCAGCGGCTCCCCCGGGGTGGGGAGAAAGCAAGGACCCCTGAGATGGAGCTGGAAGTTCTTCTTATCGTCCGAATACCATTGGTCTGCTCTGGGTGGGTCCCTTCCCTCCGATTTCTGCTTCTGCGGAGTCAGAAGAGGAGCAGCAAATTGCAGAGATTTGGAGACTTTCGGAGCTAGGCGAGTCCAGGTGCCTAAACTGTCACCCCATCTTCCCCATCCTCCCAGCCCTGGGAGCCTGGGTAATGAGAGAGCAGTTGAGGCCGCAAGGAGAGAAGGAGGCCTCAGCCAGGACCGCGTCCACTGCTTTTCACTTTGGACGTGCCCCAGGCCCCTCCCAGGGCACTCCGAGAGCTTAGTGAGCATGCCCAGAGCCCACCCCCAGCCATTGTGTGGCCAGCGGAGGCCTGTTTGTCCATGGGCTCTTCCCCTTCCGGTTTCTGTGCCCTGGAACCAGGCCCAGGTAGAGAAAGCGTGTTCTTAATCGGCTACTCCAAGTGGCAGGGAGAAAGTTGCCCCACTCTCCATGTCTCAGATGAGAACACTAAGGTTTTGAGAAGCGACCTGTCTTATCTAAGGGCCTGTGGAACAAACCAGCCTTTGAGGCTTACAGGGGAGAGGTGATAGAGTCAAGGCCATGGTGGGGACCCTGGCCTGCTCTTCCTCCAGCTCTGGCTCCCTGCCTCAGGGTCACAGCCTGGCTCAGCCCCCGCCCCCAGATCCATACCCACTCCTCAATCCTCCCTCCATGAAACCTGAAGTCGGATCACCCCATCCTTCCCCATTCCCATAGCACTGCAGACCCTGCATCTGACCACAGCTCTCCCTGGCCTAAAAAGCCTTCAGTGGCTCCCACCTACCCTTGAGACACAGTACACACTCCTCAATGTGGTCGCCAAGACTGCTGGGTCACTTTCTGGCCTCATCTCTACCCACTCCCAGCCCAACTCCCCCCAGGGCCCTCCAGCCACACAAATGCTTTCAGGTCCCCAGCTCAGTCTGCAAGGCTCCACTAAGCCTTACTCCACACAGCCTCACATCACCATTCTGGGGGGTTCGAGGGCAGCCTTCACAGCTCCTGTAGCCCGCCGTGCTCCCCCTCTGAATGCCTTTCTGAGTCCCGCTCTAAGCAGGCAGGACCCACCCAATCTTTGCCAAACGATTGTCCTCAGCCCCTGGCACACTGCTCAGCACTTAGTAGGTGTTTTATAAGTTTTGTGTAATAATGGTTAGACTCTGTTTCAATGATGGTGTGTGTGGCACCCCTCTCCACCAGCGCAGGCCAAGGAGATGCTCAGGGGGGTGGGTAACCGGCAGCCACTTTCCTCTTGCCCTCCCCCCTCCCATGCTCCCTCTCTGGGCACTAAGCCTGCCCCTCCTCACAGGCCCACTGCAGTGCCGGAGGCCCTGAGGTCTATGCCCGGGACAGTTGGCTGGACAGTGAGAAAGTTGGGTGCACATCTCATCAACACAAAGCTCCCTGCACGCCTCGATCCTCTGGGACACTATGGTGGGTGGCCAAGACCGCCTGAGACTCCCCTCCCACCACCTGCCGGCAGGTTTCTGGGCCTCTGCAGAGCCCCCGCTAGGGGCTCCAAAGGGCAACATCACCTTGTTCTCAAGAGCTCTCCCCCGCTTCACTCTCTGGAGCTGCCAGAGCAGGGAGATGACGCACTCAGGCCCCACCCTTGGGAAGCTTCCCGGCTGGCAAATGAGGAATGAGCCCGTCACCCTGGGCCCAGACAGACCCAGCGACAAGGCCAGGCCAAGATGCGGGCAGACGGGTGCTGTTGGATGACGACAGCCCACAGTTCTAATGGCTACTTCTCATTAAGCACTTACTAAGTACAAGACTCCACGCTAAGCGATTTATAGATGTTTTTGCACCTACTCTTTCCCACAAGTCTATGGTGTAGCATCCTCCTTATTTTTGCAGATTGGAAAAGGAACCTGAGAGAGCTCTAGCAATCACCCTGGTTAGGCAACACACCTAACCAGTGGGAGGGCCGAAGTGCAAATCCAGGTCGGCCAACTTCAAAGCCTCTGTGTTTCCATCCACCCCAATTCATGGCCACCCCAAACTCTAGGTGGTGGGGGGGGGGTCCAGAAAAGCCTCAAGGACTCCTCACTGCCAATAGCATAACCTATCCCAGCCGAGGTGCCCCACAACCTGGCCCCTGCCTGCCTTTCTGCCGTCACCCCGCCCACACCCACCACACCTCAGATTTCTATCTGGACTTTTTCCAAGTCGAGCCCCCCAAGCTTGCTTCTGCTATTCACGCAAGCTCAAATGCCTGTCCCATTTTACAGATGAGAAAACAGAGGATTAAGAAGGCTAAGTAACTAGCCCAAGGTCACACGGTTGCTTAGAACCCAGGTCATTAGAGCATCAAGTAATAAAGCATTAATTTGTGTTACAGACAATTAGGGAATGGGAATTAGCAGGACGTGCTGCTAATGGGGCAGAAGAAAGTAGAGGAGAGAGATCAGGTGAATTCCAGAGTGGAGGGGACCAGGCCAGGCCTTGAGGAATGGCAGGAGACAGATGGGCTAACTTTAGAGAGAACAGTGTAAGAAAAGTATAAGGGCAAGAGAAAAAAGAGAGGGAGAGAGAGCATCTGGAAGGCCCAGTCCGTTAAGCATCTGACTCTTGATTTCTGCTCAGGTCATGATCTCACGGTTCATGAGATTGAGCCCCACATGGGGCTCCGTGCTGACAGTGCAGAGCCTGCTGGGGATTCTTCTCCCTCTTTCTCTCTCTCTCTCTCTGCCTCTCCCCTGCTGGCATGCATATACACATGCACTCATGCTCTCTCTCTCTTCTTCTTTTTCAAAATAAATAAATAGACTTTTTAAAAAAGCTTTAAAAGAGAGAGAGAGGTAGAGTAAGGGGTGTCAAAATTAAGAAGGCAATGTGACATGGTGGCAAGAGTAGTGGCATGGGGGCCAGGACACCCAATGTGTCCCACAAACGACTCTGTGATGTTGGACAAGGCCCTTCCCTCTCTGGGAGATGCCTTCTCTGTAAATGAAAGACTGATGAGCCTTGGTGGTCTCCAGAGTCCCACCAGGCCCAGTCATCTTAGGATTCTGACTGTGTGTGTTTCCACTGGGCCTCAAAACACAGGATCTAACACCAGACTCACTGACGTGGGGCACAGACTTGGACACCAAGTTCAAGCAGGAGCCAGCAGCCAACATGGCACCTGAAAGGACACACCGGAGGGCTGGTCCCAGTTACACACCGGGAGCTGTCCCTGTATCCCCCTTCTCCATGAATGAATCCGTGCTCTAAGCATGCCTGGGCTCCCCACAGTGAGTCCAGTCCTGGAACAGAGGGGTGAATGAGTCAAGGCGGAATTGGGTGCTCTGCCCACCAGTAGCTAAAAGCCTGGACCCCAGTTTATCCTTAGGAAAGGGGAAGAAAATGGGGATCGTTGACGAAGGGACAGAGAAAACTTCCTGGGAGTAAGGGAGGGGGTATCAGGACTAGAATAAGCTGAAGGACATTTGGGGAACAAGAAGGGTCCCCAGTCAAGACAGCGCTGCACCCAAGTACAGACTACGTTCCAGAACGCTCTTCCTGGAGTGTCTGTGGTAGAAGAGATGCCACGGGAGGGCTCCGAGTCAGCAGGGGCAGCAGGTGCATCACTAGAGACTGCGGACACGCGCGTGTGTGTACACACACACACACACACAAGCATCTGCACTAAGACCCCCATGTCAGTTCGCCCATCTCCCCACCTCCAAACTGAGCCCTTCCGACTTCTCCCACTGTCCAGAGAACATGTCCCTCATGTGCCGATGACAGGGAGCTCTGGAAGCCAAAGATCTCGCTGCCTCGCCCTCCTCCCTAGAGCTGCAATTCTGATGCATTTGCTTCCTTTCTGACTCAAGAGGCGCCAAACAGAAACAGGCCCACCCACCTCTGCGTGGCTGACTTCCACCCTCTGGAATGTGCACTCACCTCTTATCTTTCCTGCCTGTTTGACCTCCCAGTCTTGCCCTCGAGAACCCCGTCTCACTCACCCCTGAACGCTCAGTGAAGAATGAATGAGCCCTCGGGAGCCCCACTCCCTGGATGCTTGTGATTTACCAAAAGGCCGGAAACTTGAGTGCAAGTACCAGCTCCTTCACTTACTGGCGGTGAAAGCTGTAGCCTGAGTTTCCAGGTCCTACGGTGTCATGGTGAAGGCCACAGTGCTGCCCACAAAGCACGTAGCGCAGAGCCCCTAAACAAGCGCAGAATGAGCCCCGAATGAAGAGTGCTACACTTATTGCTGACACGCGTCCTGAATTTGAACTCCTTCCCTTGTCCCACTTGCCCGGCTCTTGAATAGGAAGTCCTTCTTGAAGTCTAACCTCAAGCCTTCATGACAAGGCACAAGCCGGTGTTCCGCCTCTGTTGGAGTCTGAGGACAGAGGCGGACGAGACTACACTGGCTGTTGGGAGAAGCCGCCTCCCTGCAAGGGGATGGGGCCAGGAGGGAGATTACGGAGGCGCCGGGCCCAGGGCTCCGCCATGCACCTGCCACGGCTCCAGTGAAGATCAGGAACCTGCCAGCTTACCCCACCCCATGATCTCATGGCTGTGCCTGCCAGGCGCTGGCTCAGGGAGCAGGTGCTGATGGCAGGGCCTGGGCACAGAGCCCAAGGACAAGAAGGCGGGAAGGCTGCGAGGGCCAACAACAGGGCTGTCCCCGAAGGGCTCCAACGCCAGGTCCCTCCGGCCTCCGTGTGCGGCAGTTGGCTAGTGACCCATAGTCCAAGCTCCTCCTCCCAGGCCCCCTCCCACTGCGCAATCCCCTAGACCAACGGATACGGGGAGGAGAGGCTCCCTCTTCTTCCCCAAGCGTCAGTCTCTCCCTTAGCATCTCTTTCAGCATCTCCCTGCCCCCAACTGCTGGCCCCCGGGCGGGATGCCACTGTTTTAAAGCATGGAGTTTGTTGGGCGGGAGATGAATGGTCAAATCCTATCATTCCTGAGGCTAAGTGCCAGTTTATAAAGTGACTATGAAGCCCCAAGTAGATGCCTCTGTCCCAGTTTCGGGGCGTCCTTAGAGGTGAGGACTGGGCAGGAACTCGGTCCCGTGTTCTCCCGTGTCTTGATCCTCAGTCACTCCTTCCCCATAGCTCCCCTCCACCCACCACAAAATCCACAAAATCCGTGACTGAGGTCGAAATGCCCTCCGCCCAGCCTCAGCTGGATAGGCAGCAGCCCGTGGAAGGCAGCAGGGGGACACCTGGTGGTAAGCCCAGGCCTTGGCCTTCCTGATTCCATCCCAGGGGTGAAGGGTCACCAGGGGCTCTGGACCACCAGAGGCTCCATTTGCCTCTTGATTCCAAGGTGAAGCCCTCAACCTGGGCCCAGAGCTCTGTCCCTCAGGGTACTCGTTCTGCTCCCCACCTCACTGTCATCTCAGCCCGGGCCCCCTGCCCATGCCTCCCCCACCCCCAACCAGGGAGCTCCTACCCAGCCCCCCACCTTCCAGCAGCTCGGCCCTTCTTCTCTGCCCCATCTCCTCCAGGGTTTGCCCCTCTCCCTCCTCAAACACCACACCAGCGCCAGTGCCCAGCTGTACCGCGGCCCCCACCTTGCACTGTGGGCTGAGATGTGCCAGCCACCTTCCAGGGAACCCCCGAAAACCATGACAGCACCCTCCCTCCAATCCTGGCTGTGTCCTCATCCCCCCTCCCTCCCACACACACACACACACACCACTCCATCCTCCCCTCCCCACCCCTGCCCTCCAGTCCCTCTCTGTAAAGGAAGGGGCTGGACTGAGGGCCTCTCCTGCTCAGGAGCTCTGTGAACTTGGTACTTCTCTACACTGCCCCAGGCCCAGGCCCAGGCCCAGGCCCAGCCCCAAAGCAGCCGAGCATGGAGACAAGTTGACTGTGGGCCTGCTCTCTCCCCATTAGCACCCTGGCCCCCCTGAGAAGGAGGCAGCAGGCCTGATTAAGCACCCCCTGCACTTCTCAGAATCCCCCTCCGCCTCCCCAGGGGCTCCATGCTTCCCCCTCATCTCTCTCCCCAGACATCCCAAGGGAAGGCAGCCAGGCAGACCTGGGCCACACTCCCGGAGAGAGAACCTGGCTCAAGGCCGCACCATATTTCCTTGTCATTTCCAAGTGGCCCCAGGTGGGCTGGGCAAGCGTGAGGCCAGACAATCCCCACCCAGGAGGCAGGGCAAATTCTCAGGGTAGCAGGTCACTGAGCCAAGGCTCTGGGGCACGGCTCCTAGGGACTGGCAGGTTCCAGAATAATGATGCTGCTGGGATGCGAGGCGCTTGCTGCTCCCCCTGCCTGCCCGCACCCCAAGGAAAGCCTTGTCCCTCCCGAGCCTGGTCAACACACACCCCTCACTCCACTCTGGGAAGCTTTCCCCAGCCAACCCCACCCAGCTCTTACCACCGCTTATTCCGCGTCCCCTTGGCAATTAGACCAGAGTTTTCCCTGTGTTCAGTTGTCCTTGGTTTATGTGTTGCTTTGCAAACGTTCTCAGAAAGCTTCATATTCCACAGTCATCACTAGCTGTGAGTCCCTCTCTCTGTTAATTAAGCCCATTTTGCCGGGATATGAGTCCCTGCCCTACAGAAGTGCCAAGAAAAGCTCTAGAATCGAAGTCACATCTCTCTTCCTGCAACTTGTTTCTCTTGAGAAGCAACGAAATTCTCAAAAATCAGCAGCTTCTCCCCAAGTCCAAGTTCCTGCCTTGATTGCCAGAGAGGCCCCACATAAGGTTGCATCAGAGCAGGAGTCTCCGGGGAGAACCTGGCAGGGGTCCGCTCTTCCTCAAGGGAAGCTTCTCCCTCCAGAGCACTGCAAACCTTCAGAGACCAGGTTCCCCCTTCCTGGCTGCTGGAGCCAAGCTGAGTGCTCATGCTGTGTCCCCACCACCACCACCCCTAGGTCTGCAGTAAGATGTAAGGACAACCTGGCCTGGTATTGAATCTGCACCCTAGCACTTGCTAGTTGTGTGGACTTGAGTGCTCTGGACCTCGGATCCCTCCTCTATAAAATGGGCACAATAGTAAGAACACTTAGAGAAGGTGGTCAAGACCGGAGTTGACATGCGTAAACCAGCCCGAAGCAGGCACCGTCGCGTCCCCATTTTGCAGAGGAGATCGCTGCAGGTCACTTCAAGGTGACACGGCCAGTTCAGGGGGTGCATTCATTAACCCGGAAAACCATCAGTGGGGCCCCACTGACCCCGGCAGAGTATGAAGCTCCTCTGCTTCTGCACAGAAACTTACGGCGGGAGCAGGCAGACCCGTAAGTTAGAACCCTCCGTAGGACGGAGCAGGTGCAAAGCTGGAGGAGAGTATGAACAAATTGTGGTGGGTTCGCAGAAAGCCACCAGCGGCCCCTCCCTGGCTCCCTCATCCAGTCCAAAAGGCTATTTGAATTTCATTTCAACCATAGCAGATGGATCTGTGGGGTCAGCAAAGGAGGCTTCAGCCACCAGGGTGGCTTGCCCTGGACCCTGTGAACTCCTGGGCCGCCCAGCTCCCTCACCCTCCAGGGGCGGCCCCGGACCGGAGCCTCTTGGGCACAGCCAAGCCCGCTCAGAGACACCATTCGCATTTGGGGAAGCGAGGAGGGCGTGGGGGTTGTGTGGGGGGAGGCAGGCTCCCGTCTGTGGGAGCTGATGCAGGTCAGGCTGCCAGAGTTCCAGGGCACCTGGCGGGTGGGAGAGGGGCCGCGGGGAGCCGCCTAGCCCCGCCAGCGACAGAGGGCGGGGCTCAGACCTGGAGCTTCCCGCCCGCCCGGGAATGCCATCCGCCAGCCACAGGTCCCAGCCCACACTGGGCACCGGAGGGCTGCGGGGGAGGGTGGGATGTGAGCTCCTCCCCACCCCCCGTGGACACCGGGTGGGGAATGTGTTGAGCTCGTCAACATCTCTCTGGCCACCGGCTGAGGGCTCCTGTGGCTCCTAAATGGTGGGGCAGAAGCCAGGTCATTAGACAGGGAGACTGTCATTAGTGCGGGCGATGCCACCACCACACAGACAATGGCAAACAGTCATTAGTGGCTGTGTCACAGGGGTGAGGCAACGTTGGCGGGGTGCAGGGAGCTGGGCTGGGGGAGCACACACTCGCACACTCACATGCTCATGCACACCCACGTGTGCGCACCCACACACCCACGTTCACTCATAAACGGAAGTGGGAGTAGATCCACTCACACCCTCACGTAGGCGTGTGAGTAGACACACGTCCACACACTTGCATGGCCACACACTCACACTCATAGAGAGACACACTTGCATGATTGCACACTCACCCATTTACAAGGGACGTGAGCGGGTATGCGCTCGCACACGTACACGTCCACACGGGGACAGCTGGGTGCCATCGCACACTTACGCATTCACTTGCTCGTGTGCGGGTGCGAGCAGACGCGCTCACACTCTCACAAGTCCACGCTCACGTGCAGAACGCGAGTAGGCACGCTCACACACTTGCACACTTACATGCTCACACGGAGGCGTGAGTCGGTGCTCACACCTGTTCCCACACCTCACATCAGTGTGATAGATACACTCATACGTTCACACCCTCCCACGGGGGCGCCAGAGACACATGTTCACACACTTGCACAGTCACACAATCGCTCACACACATGAGGTGTGAGGAGACATGCCCTCCCACCAAGGGCGCGAGTGCTTGCCCACTCCCACATTCACACACTCAGGGGCTGAACAGACATACTGCCCAGAAGGGCCCACAGGATCCAAGAGATGCCCCACACGCACCAGAGGGGAGGGCCATAGATCCTCCTGCAGCCGGGTACCCAGACACACAGATATCTCCCCACTGCCTTGAGATGGACTCACAGACACCCCCTCTCACACACCCCCTCCCATGCCACCCACCCCTCGCTTCAAAGGACCAGCACCCAGGATGGAGAAGGCACACGAAGCAGAAGCAGAGAGGCTGGCTGTGCCCTAAGGGCAGAGACCAGGTCTGTTTTAACACCATAGCCCCTGCACACCCCCATCCTCACAGCTAGCCGTGCCCTGCCTTACTCGACTCCCCCCCCCACACACACACAAAATGGGCCACCGTAGGCATGTTTCTAAGAACTCCTGAGCCCCGCAGTAGGGGAGAGACAGGAAGAGGAGGCTGGGATCCGAGGAGGAGGAGAGCTCCTGAAATCCAGCCTCGGTCCCAGTTTTGACCCTTCCCTCCCACCCACCCCTCCACCCATCAGTGGTTTTCACGTGGCAAGTCGTGGGCCCAGCTTCCAGTTCAGAGCATGAGGGCGGGGGCAGGAGGGAAGAGAGGCGGCCTGGAGCTTACTCATCAGACGCGGAAGGTGGAAGGCAGTGGAGGCTGAGTCCTGGGTGCAGATCCTAGCTCGGCCACGAGTTGGGCGTGTTGGTTTCCTGTTGCTGTTGTAACAAATAAATCACCATGAATTTGAAGGCTTCAAACAACAGAATTTCATTAGCTCACAGTTTCAAGGTCAGAGTTCCAAAATGGAATGAAATGGGCTAAAATCAAGGCACAAAGAGGGCTGTGCCCCTGCAGAAAGTGCTAGAGGAAGAACATTTCCTCATTCTTTTCTAGCCTCCACAGGCCACCCACTTCCTTGGCCCTTCCTCTCGAAGGCAATGGCCAGACGAGGCGGTCTCACTGCCCCATCCTTCTGCCCCCCCTCTTCGCATTAGAAAGACCCTTGTGATGACCCTGAGCCCACCCAGATAGTTCAGGATAATCTCCCCATCTCAAGCCCCTTGACTTAATCATGACAGCAAACTCCAGAAGTTAGCACAGACATATTTGGGGCAGAGCATCTTGCTGCCTGCCACACCAGGTGATCTTGGACAAGTCACTTCACCTCCCAGAGCCTCAGCGTCGTCAACGCAATCTGGAAATCACTCCTACCACATGGGTGGTCATGGGGGTTTAGAAAAGCCACGTGGATGAAGCACTGTGCCTCCCCGGGGTGGAGGGGGGGGGCGGGGAGGGAGGGCAGGGGGACTGGGTCCACGGTACCAGCCTCTCCCTTTGCAGCTTCCTGAGCATAAAGGATTCAGCATGGTGCAGGAGAAGGGTGGTTGAGGGGCCGCAGAGACTAGCAAGGGGGTCTCTGTGGGCTTGGGCAGGGGCAAGAACTGGGAGGGGCTGTGGGTATCTGTGAGGGTCCCTGGATCTGGGCAGCCGCGAGCCCCTGACATGAGGGGAGCCACCCCGTGAGGCTAGTGGCCCCCCCGCACCTGCAGTGATCTGAGCTAGGAAGCAGGGTGGGGCTGGGCCTGCCGCTCCGGCCTTCCTGCCCCTCATCTGCTGCCATCTGTTTGCAGGGCCCCGGGGCCAGCGGGTGGGCAGGAGCCCCAGCCCAGGCTGCTATTACCCTGCTAAGTGCAGACGGCAGAATGATGACCCAGGAAGATAAACCCCACATAGTGGAATCGCCCGCTCGAAAACACTCATTAGTCCCCACGTCTGCCCTGTGCTGTTTGCCCGCTCAGGACGCAGCCGTGGCATCTCAGAGAGGAGCTGAGGTCATCGGATTCCCACTGGCCGCCCTGCTCCAGCCAGTGGCCCTGGCTGGGCGCCCTGTCTGGAGTACCCCCTGCTACCCACCGCAGTCACTTCACTGGCCCAGCCCTGCACCCCACTCCCTCTGCTCCTCCACCCACCCCCCCTCCTCCTCCAGCTAACCATACAACCCCAGCTCTTCTCGCACCATCCCAGCCCCACCTCCTCCCAGCTTCCGCCACAACCTCGGGGTCTAACCCAGAGACTAAGACTCCAGTCAGCATGAAGACGCAACTGGGGGCACGTGGATGCTGAGTGCGTCAAGTTCAACCGCCGAGCTCCCACTGTGCTCAGTACGGGGGATACAGACATGAATGAACCAACCACCATAGCTCAGGCTTCCGTTCTCAAGATCCCTCCTCCTGTGTGCCCTGAAAGGCCCTGAGGACCCCTGGATGAGGGGGCAGCCCCACATGTGGGGTGGTGTGCAAGCTGGTGGCTGGCTGGCCCGGCTGTGCCTTTCCAGGACTGGCTGGCCTGTGTCAGCGGGCACAGTGCCCAGCACCACCGTGAGCTGCCACCATCCTGGCAGGCTCACAGAGGCCGGGCACTGATCGCTCAACAGAGAGCCGGACACAGTTTCGGTCTATTATCAGGGCAGATAAAGCAGCCGCCGAAGCTCAGGGAGTAGTTTGGGCTCACAAATAGGCGGCTCCAGATGCCCTCCCCCCTCCCCCACCCTGCCTTTGTCAGCCACCCCAGCCTTCCAGTCCCTCTTTGTTCCTCTCTGAAAGCAGCCTCAGGGAGGGGGACACCTCCTAAATACTGCGTGCACGGTGCCAGGAATGAAAGGGTGAGGAGGCTGGAAACAGCCGGGCAGCAAGCCCGGAGGCAGGGGCTAAACGGAAAGAGATTCCAGAGTTCAGAAAGCACTAGACGGGGAGGCTGCAGGGACCCGGAATGTGGGGAGAACACCCAAGTCATCACCCTGCCTGTATTCGCCCCACTGCTCAGCAGAGACCCAGGCACCCGGGAGAGACGCAGAACACATTCCCTGAGTGAAGGCACAGCAGGAGGGGTGGATAGAATTGGCTGGTTTCTTCAGTGACCAAGACTTGGCAGGAGTTGGGGGGGTAGGGGCAGCACAGGGACAGAATAGAGAAGAGACAGTGTTCCAGACCCTGTCTACTGGCGGTGGGGGCCTGGGGGAGGGAAGAAACCTTTACCTAAGTGGGCTGTAGAAACAAGTGCTAAATAATAAGAGGGCACACTGTGCGTTAATTCAACAACTATTTCTTGCACACCTACTATGTGCCGCTGATGCTAGAGCAATGAACAAAGCAAAGTCCTGCCATCATGAAGGCTGCTTTTGAGAGCTCCTGGCTCAGAGGGCAAGTGAGGGGGCCATTTGGGGAGACTTCCTACAGGGAGGGAGCAGGCGGACCTAGAGCTGGCTGGGTGGCTGAGCAAGGCTCAGAGCAGACAGGGTTGTTGGAAGGACCAGGGCCAGGCACAGTGGGAGACATGGAGAGCGAGGGGAGGCCACCAAGACCCCTGCTGCTGGGGGCAGCAGACAGCAGATGAGAGGGTGTGGTCTTTCCCAGGGAACCCAGGGGCCCCTTGGCCCTCCTTGGGAGGCAGTGAACCATGGAGGAAGCAGGGCCCTCCCACCAGCTTCCCTTTGTGCAATTCTTTTTCCTGCTCCTCTCCACCCAGAAGCAGGCCTGGCAACAAGGCTGAAACACCACTGGCAGAAACCCAGCACCCACACAGCCAGGCATGGGCTGGGGTTCCCCAGGTAGGCCGGGCCTATCCTACCTCTGGACCAGGGGAACCTCCCCCATATGTCCTACCCTCAGGTCCTACAGTGAGGGAGGGACTGGGGAGCTTATGGCTTGGTCCCAGCCCTGCCCCAAATGCATGCCTGACCAGCTCAGAGAGGCCTCTTCCTTCCTCTTTCTTTTGCAGGGAAGACCATCAATCTTCTCACCCACCTAAGGCATTTGGCCGCGGCAGGAGGGCCTCAGAGTTCCTACCCGATGCTGAGTGGGACCCAAGGGAACAAGATGCCAGGCCTCTGCGGGTCACCCGTGGTGGTATGTGTGAAACCCCGGGCAGAGAACCCAACATGAGCCATGGGCCCATCCCCATCGGCCCAGCTCAGCCCGGCAAGGAGGCAGCCAGGTCCCGGAGAGCAGGGGCCCCAGAGCCAGCTTCCAGAATTGGGGGTGTCTCCCCATCCTGACTTTCCTCCACAACCCACCTGGGGTCTGTCACTCTACACCACCCAAAGCTCTTTACATCGTGCCCTGTGTTGCAATTCAGTACAACAAGTGCCCTGTGCGGAAGGGTGGCCTTTTACTCATTCCAGAAATAAATGGCCATCAAGCACCCACTACATGCGAGGCACTGTGCCAGGCACTGGGACACCGAGGGACTAAACCACCACACCGTCCCCGCGTTCACAGAGCTTCCTAGGAGAGGCACACGTAAACAACCAACAACAAATAATTACAAATTGGGTTAAGTGCTATGAAGACAGGAAAGTGTAATTAGCCTGTGCTCACCTCTCTCTGGCCCCCGAGGCCTGCCCTCATTATAGAATACCCACAACTGCCTGACCTCTCCAGCACGCTGCTTGGCCAAGGACCTCGCTTCACCTGGCATGGCAAAGGATGTGACAACAGTTTGAGGAACATTTGCTGAGCCCAATTGGAGACAAAAACAATTTTTTTTTTATTTTTTTTAACGTGTATTTATTTATTTTTGAGAGAGAGAAAGAGAGACAGAGCATGAGTGGGGGAGGGGCAGAGAGCGAGGGAGACACAGAATCCAAAGCAAGGCTCCAGGCTCCGAGCTGTCAGCACCGAGCCCGATGCGGGGCTCGAACCCACGCACTGTGAGATCATGACCTGAGCCGGACGCTTAACCGCCTGAGCCACCCAGGTGCCCCCCAATTTTTTTTTAATTAAAAAAACAGCAAACTATATGCTAACTAATTTGGATGTAAATTTTAGAAAATAAAAAATAAAATTAAAAAAAAAAAAAACGGCAATCATGCAGGTGGATTGTACAATCGAAGTTTACAGCCACTGAAGCCCAGAGAGGCCGAACATTTGGCCCCGGAACCACACAGCTGGCGCGTGGTAGAGCCCAGACTAGAAACCAGCGTTGCCGTCCCCGGGTCCAGAGCTCTGCCACCACCATGCGGCCCTGCTGGCATATCCCGAACCACCTCACAGCCTGCGGGAGTCTCACAGCCTCCTGACCCGTCTCCGATGCCTACTTGGCAGGGCAGCAGGGTCCGGTGGCATCACACACGATGATGGAAGTGTTCCAAGCCTGTGCTCTCCAACACGGACTCATGACATCACTCAGCAGGTTCAGGGAAATAGGGCCAGAGTGGTGGGGTGGAAATCAGCAGGGGCTGTGGAGAGAAGGAAGGTATGGAGGTGATGAGACCCGGAGAAGAAGGAGAGTAGGAGCAAAGGATCCCAAGGAATCTTCCAGACTTTATCCCGTAACACACGGGGAGCCACTGAAACACTATGCAAAGTAATGAAACTCCTTGAATGCAGCTTCCCTGGGCCCCCGAGGCGGTCACTGCTCCTCTGAACTCCTCGGCGTCATTGATACCTGCCCCCTCTGGAGATGTATCCCTGTATCCCAGACGCCCTCAGACAGCTCAGTGCCTCTCCCGGGTCCCCATGGCCTGCTTGGCATGTGGAGGAGGCTTACATGGTCTCCCCATTCCTGAGACTTGGCCACTGGGCAGAACCTCCCTCCTGCGGCCTCAGAACAGGCCTGCTCAAAGGGACAGCCCAGAGGAATTAGGTGGGAGTTTCTCACCTCATCAGGCCAGAGGGTCCTGACCCAGTGAGCCTAGATGTGGATGTGCATTTAGGAGAGAGGAAGAGAGATAGCAGGAACCTGAACAGGATCATCTAGGAAGTCTTTCTAGAGGGGTCGCCGGGCCTCCCATCATGCCCTGGAGTGAGACTAAGATTCTTCCCCACATGGAGAGTCCCTGCCTGTCTCCCCAAGAGCCACATCCCGCCCCAGAGCCCCAGCCGGGCTGAAATAAGTTCACTGGAACATTCATCCAGGAACTATGCGTTGCTGTTCTGAGTGATCCCAGGCCCGCCTGCTCGACAGGCCAACCCTCAGGCCAAGTGCGGAGCAGAGCACATGGAGGAGACGCTGAAACTGTGACACATGGATGCCATTCCCACAAGGCCACCTAGGCAGGCTGCGGGGGCTCCGAGAGGGGAAGGAGCCCTGGGCCCGGGCCCTGAGTGGGCAGGACACTCTGAGTGCAATGGGTAGACAGGGAGACAAGAGAGAAGAGGTGGATGAGAAAGAAGGAGACAGATCAGAGGTTGGGAGGGAGTGACATAGAGAAACAGAAGGAAAGGAAGAAGCAGAGAAAATGAGAAACTCCCCTTTGCTTCTTGGGGGACCGATTTCAGGGGCCTTTCGGACATTCAGACAGTCCCGCCCACACCTCCCCCACCCCCTCCCCCGAAGCCCCACCTCTGGCCAGACAGTGCCCCCTGCTTCTCTGCCTCTGGGGGGGATCAGGATTCCATCCTGTCACCAGTTACAGGAGATCGGGGCGAAGGAGGGAGACACGGGTGGAGGGAGGGGCACTGAGATCTCCGTCCCTGGACCATGTAAGGACCAACCAGGACCGGCCTCCAGAACCCCAGAGGCACAGTGTCCTGATGCTGTCTCCAGCTGGGGGTCACCCACGCTTGCGCCCCACCTGAAACCCGAAGCGAGTTTGTTGTCAGTACCTCCAGGAGGGGTTTGGAGACTGCCCAGGTACCCGAACATCCCCAGAGAGAATGAAAATTCCGCCCACCTTCTGTCCTCCCTCTCCCAACCCCTGCCAGGCGTCCTGATTCCTGGGAGGCCTGAGCCCTTAGGTGGTGTGGCTCTGAATGGAGGCCGGGAGAGGGTCACATCGGGTCCTCTGTAAGGGTGGAGAGGCAGGGGACTGTGTAGTTGACCCCAAGGATGCCATCCTGGAGGTAGAGGATGATGTGGGTGGAGCTTGGAGCTGGAAGTGGGAGGGGCAGGGGAGGAGGAGGGGCTGGGTGTTTGGAGGAGTTTTGTTTGTTTGGAGCTTTTTCCGCTGCTCTTCCTGTTTGGCAGCCAGAGCTGTGACGGCCAATGGCCACCGGGACCCACACCCACCTCCAGCCAGGGCCCCAGGCCAACATGCCCTCCATGCCTCCAAGAGGCCCAGCCGCCCCCAAGGAAAGCCATGCAACGCTCAGGCCCCAGAGACGGGCCGGCCAGGCCAGCCTGGAAGTCAGGGACTAGGCCATTAACTGTGCCTTGTTAAAGCTCTGAGGCTGACAGAGGTCAGCACAAGTCAGCAAGAAACAGCAGACTTAAGTCAGGCAGAGGCATTTTTGAGAATTGGAGCACCCAGCTCAAAGAAAATTAGGAGGCACAGTAAGAAGGCCCTTCCTCTCGTTATCACGCTGCCCTTTCCGGGGGTCACCAGGCCCAGAGGCCAAGAGAAGAGGGAGGGCTCATAACTCCAACTGTCTGGGCCCAAATCCATCCCTGCCAAGTTGTGTGACCTTAGACAGGCGCTGAACCCCTCTGAGCCTCAGTTTCGTCCTCTGTAAATTGGGGCTGATGAGAACGAACTCCTCTACCTCAAATGTCACGAGGATTCAGAGAGCTAATCCGCGTGAAGCATTCAGGACATACCTGGCGTGTTGGCTGTCATTTTGGCAGAGCCCCCATGCCACTGCCTGCATCCCCCGTCCCCACAGAGCACACAGGGGTGGCCAGCGTGGGGGAGGGCAGGCTGCTGAGGTGGACCATATGCCATACGGATACCAGGTCGGGGAGGCCGGGGTGGGCCATGCGGTGGGTGCCGAGTGGGGAATGGACAGCACGTGTCAGAAGTGGGGACACAGACACCATCACAGTGACCCGGTCACCCAGAAGTACCTCGCCGGCCCGCCCCCAACATCAGAGCTGGGAACTCGGCCTCGGGATAGTCGTGGCCTCGGGGCAGATTCCTGTGCCCTAGTGAGCCAGAAATGCCCACTCTGTGGGAAAGAGGTCTGGCCTGGGAGGCGGGAGACCTGGACGGGCCGTGTCATCCGGGCACTGGCTCTCATCTCCAGCCCGTCTCTTCCTTCAGTCCCGGAGGGGCTGAGAACTCTCCTACCCCTGACCCCCTGAGCCTCTCCTAGACACTCTCTCTGCTGGGTTTCCACGGCCCCAGAGTGGTACGCCAGGCCCAGGGAGGGCACACAGGGCCAGCCAGCCAGGGCAAGAGTGCCCAGGACCATCAGGCCAGGCAGGAAGGAAAAGCAGGCCCCAGAGAGCCAGCAACCCGGGAAGGGAAAGAGCAGGGGCTCTGGAACTGCAGCAGGGTGGCACGGAGGGGGCACTCTGGGCTGACTGAACTTTCTGCCGCCCTACCAGAGGTTCTCTGGGAACCATGGGGCATCTTTTCTATAGATACTTCATTCTGAAGATGAAACAGGGGGAGGAGAAGGGAGGACGGAGGAAAGGAGAGGAGAGAAAGGGCGGGAGGCAGGGCCACATTCCCACAGCCCTTGAGGAAGAGCTGCATGTGACCCCTGCCATCTCCTCCATTAGACCCCTGGGTCTTAGCCACCATTTACTGAGGGCTTCGTGCCCTGCCCTCTGCTGAGTTCCGTGCATACACCAACTCCCGTGGCGGTGGTATTTTCATCCTCGACACAGAAGTCAAATGACCTGCCTGAGCTCACAGGGGCGGCGGGCAGCCAAGCTGAGTCTGGAGCCCAGGCCTCACTTGGCCTTGGCCATACGTTTCCTCCCCAGCCCCTGAAGAGTAAGTTGTCCCAGTAGGTGCTCAATAAATGATAGATCAAAGGAGGGAAGGAGGGAGAGAGGGAGGATGACAGGAAGAGACGATAAGCCGGGTAGACTCTCAGGCAGCTAGAAAACAAATAAGAAGGTGCTGTTTCCCAGTGTCAGGATGGCACGCTGCCCGGAACGGCTGCCCTACACTCAGGGAGCGCAGGGCCCGCGCTTGCCTCATCTTTTCCAGAAGTATGTGAGCTCAGATACGTCAGCCTTCAGGTATGCAGTGAGGTCTGTGGTGAGAGGCGCGCTCTCTCTCTCTCCTCGCTCTCCTTCCTCCTCAAATCTGCCCTTCCCCTGCAGCCACCCATCCCACCCAGCCCGCCAGCCAGCCCAGCCAGCCCCAGCTCCATGGAGGGGGGGTGGGTGGCTGTGAACAGCCCCCTCAGGCAGGCAGGTCTCAGGCCCTGGAACGAGCTGGGTGCGTGGTGCCGGGGGAGGGGCGGAAGCATCGCATCATCTAACAGGTTGGTCGGGCTGGGAGGCGTCCCGCCCTCCCGGAGCTAATGAGCACTGTAGGACAGGTGTTTGCTCCTCAGTCCCCAGCCTGCCCTGCCTGCGACCAGAGCCAGCTGCCCGCCACCCCTCAAAGGCTCACTCACACCCCCGTGCCCTCCCGAGTCCCGGGCCCGGGGGCCGCGATGGCCTGCCGCTCCTGCGTCGTTGGCTTCAGCAGCCTTAGCAGCTGTGAGGTGACCCCTGCGGGCGGCCCCCGGCCTGGGACCTCGGGATGGGGCAGCTGTGGAACCCCCGGGCCAGGCTTCAGCTCCCGCAGCCTCACGGGCTGTGGGCCGGCCGGCACCATCCCCAAGGTAACCGTGAACTCCAACCTGCTGGTGCCCCTGGACCTCAAAGTGGACCCAGCCATCCAGCAGCAGAAGAACCAGGAGAAGGAGGAGATGAAGGTCCTCAATGATAAATTTGCCTCCCTGATTGGCAAGGTGAGCAGATGTGGGGAGGGGGGGTTCCCAAAAACTAAGGACCTTCAGACCTCGGCAGGTGGCTGAGCTCTGTATTTCTGGAGCATCCTGCCCCACCCCTGACCCCAGCCAATGAGGAGCCGGCAGGCTAGGTCTGAGCAGAGAGATGGTGAGGGAAGTCCCTGAGCTATCCTAGCACTGGGGAAAAAGAGGCCCCAGGATGGCTCTAAGGGATGTCTGGATAATGATGTGCTTCATGGCCTGGGGTCACTGACACCAGGGAGGAGCTCTAAGTGCGGCCAGAAGGATACCCTCTCATAGGAACAGCAGATGGAGGCATGCTTGGCCGTCCTACACCAAGGCAGGCGGACAGAGGAGATAAGTCCCCAAGTCCATGCTTCACACCAGGCCTTGGCCCTGCTCAGCTCCTGGAGACGTGCCAGCAGGGCCAAAGGGGGCATGTGCGGCCTCCAGAAGGAGGCTTCAGGGTAGGGATGCCGAGGTACCATGTCAGGAGATAAGAATGCAGAGATTGGGTATTGAGAGTCAGAAGCAGACAGGCAGCCAAGCCTCCCCAGCACCCACGTGAGAGAGGGAGTGAGTCCCCAGCACCCAGACTTCCTAGACCCCACTGCCATGGCTGGTGTGCTGGTCCGGGGGCACTCCTGTCCATCTCTGCCCCAGGGCAAGGGCTTCAAGAGCTCTGAGAAAGTCCCGTCCACCTCCCAAGCCCACTCCTCATTCACCTCCTCCAGGAGACCTCTCCCGATCAGCCCTCCCTGGGCTCTGCACCCCCTGCCCTGCCCAGAAACGATGATCACAAAACTAACAGCTGCATTCACCGCTTACTACAGGCCAGCCGCTGTGCTGGAGGCTTTACAGATATATCTCTACTTCCCTCGACAACCTTATGAATGCAGTCATAATTTTAGGCCCATTTTACAGACGAGGAAAACTCAACGTCTCCCTCCTGCTCAGTAAACCAGAGCCCCATCCTTCTGCCCCTGCCTCCATCTTTCTGCACTTGGCCTCTGCACTTGGCCTCCCTGCTTCGGTGCTCCTCTGCACATGGCTAGTGTCCCCCATCAGGTGGGCGTTCGCGGAGAGGGGCAGAGGGAAGAAAGTAACGGGCATGGAACGCCTGCTTGTGCCCAACTCTCTGCGGGACCTTTGCAAATATGTGTCCTTTAGCCCACACAGCCACACTCCCCCGCGGCTATGTCCCCTGCTGTAAAGATGAGGAGACAGCCGCCCAGAGGTTAAGCCCCTTGACCAAGGTCACATGACCACCTAGTGTACAGTCTGGACTCGGGTTTGTTTCCTGCCGCCCCCGCCCCTCCCCCCACAGCTCATGTGCCCAGACCAGCATTCCCGTGCCTACAGCCGGGGTGGCCGCGGTGGGGGGGGATGAGGAGGGAAACGACAGCTGGAGAAGGACAACCATCCACTGAGGTGGCACATTCCCTCCCCCCGGCCCCCGCCTGGCCGGTTGTGCAGAGTCCCGTGCTGCTGGGCCGTGTGCCCTAGGAAAACAGCCTGCTACCCTGGGGAGGCAGGTCCCTGCACAGCCACCTCCTCTCGAAACCCGCTCTAATCCCTTAAAAGGAATGCTTCACGAGCTATGTAATTTGGCTCAGATGGGTGGCTTTTCTCTCTGAATGCCAGGGCTGATATCACCTTATGCCTCTGCCATGGGGACAGGAAAGGTACATAGGCACAGGGAAGGGGCCCAAAGGGTTGGGGTCCTGTGCCCGGGGCCAGGGCGACGCCCTCTAAGGTCTTCAGCAGAACTGGAGCCTCCCAACCCGAGAGCCTTGGCCTTGAGATGGATGTTCTTCAGGGTAGAACGCAAGGAGCCATGGGTGCTAGCCTCTTGGGGACCCTGATCATTGGGGCCAAAAAGCCCCAGCCGGCCCTCCAGCTCCCCAGAGAAGGTCTGTGAGCTCAGTCTGTTAACTCGTGTCCCTTCCCATCTCCTTGCAAAGGCCTCCGGGGCCCAAGGGAAAGCCCCATTTCTGGATTTGAGTCCTGGTGCCACCTCTGACCAGCTGTTCAATCTCGGGCAAATTATTTAACCTCTCTGTTTCTCAGTACACATCTGTGCGGTCGTCTTGTCAGGATCAAATGGGGTAATTTTTGAAGAGCATTTATAAAGCACTTACCATGTGCCAGGTGGGTTCTGTGTGTTAAATTTAAAAATCACATAAATGGGCCCAGCCCAGGGAGCTCTTGAACCCTAGGCAGGAGCCTGAGGGAGGGAGTGGGGAGAGCTTCGTGGGTAACAGCACAGCATAGGGCTAGAAGGAAACATATGGGCCCAGCGGCGAGATGCCATAACCAATGCAGGGGTGGGGGCTCTAGGCAAGGAGCAGGAACGGGCAGAGACCCTCCAGCTTTACATCCCCTCTGGGCCCTCTGAGGCACCAAGAGAAATCAGAGAGCACCAAGGAAGAGAAGGAGGAAGAGGATGGGGGGGTGACCCCCCAAGAGTCGGCCGGGGGTCCCTGGAGCAGTGTTATTTCTTCCATTTGCAGGCTCTGTTTCCTTGAGCAAGCTACTCACCCTCTCTGAGCTTCAGATTCCCCTGCCTGCTCTGCTCCTGCTCTGAAAGTGGCCCTGAGCTGTGCCCAGCAGGACGGGGACAGATACAGCCCAGAGAGGAGGAGGGGGAGTGAGCAGAGGCAGCAGGGGGGAGAGAAGGCTGAGGCAGGCAGGGAGAGGCATGCTGACCACCAGCAGAGGCAGCTGGCCAGGCACTCTCACCCTCACATGCAGACAGCAGAGGGGATGGAGACAGGACAAGAGAAAGGGCAGCCAGTAGTACCCCTGAGGGAACCTAAGAGGGGTGGTGAAGTACCTGGAGACAGAACCATGGGCACAATGTCTTCCCCAGGCCTGTGGGGCCTCTGGAAGCCTCTGGAGCCATCAACCTGCCTGCACACAGAAGGGCACGAGCCAGTATTGCCTGGAAGGCAGGGGATGTGACAGCCCCACCTCCCCACCACCACCACCCATGTGGGGAGAAGGACCTGCCAGCCCCAGAGTCACCTCTGTAAGCTCACCCGCTGGGACCGTGAGCTGGGGATCCAAATCCTCCTCCCCAGAGGCCCTTAGCCGGGAGCCCCAGCCTGGCCTGTTCAGGTTCCTCTACCAACAGGACGTGTCTCCCCACCCTGGCTGGGCCTACTGCTCAGCCGGGCAGTGGAGTTGGGTCACAATGAGTTCTGTGCTGCCGGGCTTCAGTGTCTTCATCTGTAAAATGGGATGCAGGTAGACCAGGGCTTTGCTCTCCGAGGCCTCTCCTAGAGCTGCCACCTGCAATCTAAAGCCAGGGGGTGGGGGTCATCCAGAATAGGGAGGAAGGGGAGTAAGAGGTGACTGTTCAGCAGCCTTGACAGGTTAGGGGCAATTAACTGGTTACCTGGCCCTCCCTAGGTCTTTGTGGCAGAAAGGGAAGAGCCTTTGGGCAGGGGAGATTCTGGATGGGGGATGAGTTTCCATCCCCTCCCACCGAGACAACGAGAAACCACCCCCCTCCGGAAGCAGCAGGGAAAAGGACTGCTCCATTTGTCACAACCAAAAGTGGCCTCTGGCTGGCCTGCCTGGTCACATGTACAGCAAGCGTCTCCCAGCAGGCTCAGAGCGAAGCATAGGAAATGGAGGTTAGGCTAAGGGAAGGACTTCCTGGTGTACAGGGGTTTTTGCTGCTGATGGGTGGAGGAAGGAGTCTCACAACTCTGCTCTCACCTCACCCTCAGTGTAAACACAGGGCTCTGGCTTGTCAAAACAGACGGAAGGTGGAGTGAGCAAATAGCGCCCCCACCAGAGATCCCTTCCACACACACGAGTAGGACCGAAACCTTCTGCGCCTCCGTCCCTCCTGCACCTGTTTGGCTGTGGCAACAGCAGACGGCAGGCTCAGGTTGGCTGTAGGCAGAACTTACCAGGACAAATGGGAGCTAAGAAAGGAAATGACGGCACGGCCTACCGGGCCCCATGGCCCAGTAGCCCAGCTGGTGTTATCTAACACAAATGTCACAGGGGACTTCTCAAGGGTATTACGGTCTCTCAGAAAACCCAAGAAGGTGGGCAGGGCAGAAAGAAAGAGGAGGACCCACCCAGCACCCAAATTCAAAAGAAACAGGGAGTCCATGAAGGTCCAGAGTGGGCGGGGGCATCAGACGGGACCGTCTGGGAAGCTTGACCACCAAGTCGCCACATGATCCCGGACAAGTCGCTTGACCACCGTGTGCCCTCACCTCCTTCTTTATAGGTGACGAGCACAAACCAGCTGATCAAAAGGCTCCTGGCTATGATTCTGGCTCTTTCAGCTATGATTCTGAGAGCCGGTGCCAGCAGTGGTCAGGGGAGCGGCCAGCTACCTGCTTGCGGTCAGAGGGAACGTCACCGGGCTGGTTATCTATCACAGCATCCCCGTGACAACAGCCTGCCTGTCCAGGAGCCAGGCCCCTGCCGTCTCTCCCCGCTGCCCCTGTCGTGGGCACCAAGTTGTAGGGATCCCACGAAGGGACCAGGCGGCTCCCAGTCTGACGGGGAGGGTGGTAGGTCTGGACAAGTAAGGAGCAGATGACCTGAGAACCCCGTAAGGAAAGGAAGGGGGGCGTCTTTTGAGCTGTGAGGCTTCCTGCAGGAGGGGTGCCGGGAGCGCATACAGGAGGGGCAGGGATGGTGGAAGAGGAGGGGCAGAGAAAAGCTGGAGCCCCGAGAGGACAGGCAGCCTGGGGGAAAGCTGGGGGCCCCCTCAGGCTGCGCTGGGCTGGACTGGGTGGAGGGAAGGACAGGATTCAAGAGGGATCCCGACAGCGCACGGTGGCTGGGGTGGGAGCCGCGGGAAGCCCTGCATCAGTGTACGAAGGAGGCGGGATGGAGGCGGTTTGAGAGAGGCCGCTGTGCCCAGAGCCTGCCCAGTCGTCACCCTCTTGGCAAAACTGGCCCCAACTAGAGGCAGAAACCATTCCGGGAAAGGCAGGTGGGTCCCAGGGCCCGCAGCGACTCCAGCAGCAGACAGGGGCCGCATGTTGTAGGGGGTAAAAGATCCTAAACCCCAACCGCCTGGATTCCACACCTGGCTCTGCCACTTGCCAATTTTGTGACCTTGGACAAGTTACTTAACCTCTCTGTGAAGTGTGGCGGAAGATAACCGTACCCAGCCCGGTTGCTAATGAAGCAAAGATGCCAAGCACATAGAACAAGGTTCCAGCACACAGTAGGGGCCGCGGAAACATTAGCTAGTAGGACTGTTCCAAAGCGCCTCCCCGGCTTCCTCTCCCAAATAGCCCGAGAGGCGGCCAGGGCAGGCCATAGCATCCCCAATTTCTAGCTGGGGAAACTGAGGCTTGGAGAGGCTACAAGTCCAGAGTTGTCGAGAGGATTAGCATTTCAGTACTAACCAGGCCCTCCCCTGCTGAGTTTCCAAGGCAAGATGAGACTAGGCTTGTCAGGTGGGGGGTGGGGGGGGGGGACGGCAGACGGGCCTCTGACACCCTACGTTCCCTGGGTCTCCCACCCAAGCCCCAGGCGGGCGTGGAGGGCCTCTCACATCATTGGCACATTCAGCCCCTTCCCTCCTCTCTCTGACCCTGCTCCTCCCCTAGGAAATCTTTGCTAATTGGCCCCGCCTCTCTCTGATGCCTCACCTTATCTCTCCATCTTCTGTTGGAACCATCAGTAAGTGGAGATGTGATCTGAATGTGCCAATGATGTGAGCGAGCACAGAGCAGATGAGCCACCACTGTGCAGGGAGGCCCCCATGCGGGCAGGCGAGCTGGCCCTGGGTGCCCGCGCACAGCCTGTCTGCACCCGACCCTCACACCGCTGCTCCCCTGTTCTTCCAGGTGCAGGCCCTGGAGAGGCGCAACCAGCTGCTGGAGACCCGCTGGCACTTCCTGCAGGGCCAGGACTCCGCCACCTTCGACCTCGGGCACCTCTATGAGGAGTACCAGGGCCGGCTGCAAGACGAAGTGCGCAAAGTGAGCCAGGAGCGGGCCCAGCTGGAGGCCAACCTGCTGCAGGTGCTGGAGAAAGTCGAGGAGTTTCGAATCAGGTAGGGCGCGCCTTACAGGGGCCGGGGGCAGAGACTGATGGGGTGGAGGGGTGGGGGGCAACCTGCACTCAGACGCAAGGGCCAGGGCACCAAGCCACAAAAAGAGAAGACTTCCTTGAAGAACATTCCCTTCCTAAGACTGACTTACTGAGGACGTACTATATGGCAGCCAGCATTCTAAATATTGGGAGGATATGACAGTGAACCCACAGCAACCTTTCCAAACGGTGGCCATGCAACAGAGTCAGTCTTGCACTGGCTGACAGCTAAGCACCCGGGCACCATCGCAGCCCCCGTCCCCTATCCCTTCCTCTTCTGCCCGTAAATACGCTCGCTCTCACCCACACATCCCACTAGCAATGGGAAGTGGTCACCAGCTAGAGCGACAGATGGGCTCCTGCCTTGGATACGGTTTGGAAATTCGATCTCAGTGGGGGCTGGAAAGGGAAGCAGGTGCAGGCAGGAGGCAGACATGGCGGGGTTTGGTGGAATAAAGAAACAATCCCCTGTAGGTGACATGTGCCTGACCTCAGTGGTCACCTTGCGATCTCAAGAGACGAGGGAGCCCCAGCCCCAGCCCACGAGACACTTATGGACCAAAAGGGGCTCCCTCTTTGCCTCCATCCCCTCACTAGGTCCGCGACCGCGGGCAAGTTGCTTAACATCCACACCTCATTTCCCCCTGTGTGGAGGGGTGATGGTGATGCTGAACCAGCCTGAGCCTGGTGTGAGAAGGCAGAGGGCTCATCATGGTGCCCGGCAGCCAGACATGCCAAGTCTTCTGTCCCCTAGAAGGCTGAAGTGGCCGTCACACGGTAGTGACCTTGACACAGGTTTGCTGAACCGAACTGGGCAGTCTGGAAAGGCAGACCAGGCGGTTGGGTAACTCAGAGGGGAGGTGACATCTTTGACCAGATAGTGGGCAGGGATTCCAGGACGAGGGAGGCTGAGACAGAGCAGAGAGGTGCCCCTTCCTGTGGTCCGGTCTCCTCTGGAGGAGGGGGTGTGGGGCGGGAGGCTCCTGAACCCCTCCCCTCACCTCCTCCAGCACTTGGCCCAGCCCCAAAGCCTTGCCAACCCAAGGCGAGGCCTGCAGTCTTGGGAGAAGCCAGCCAGGTGGGGCTGGAGCATAGAGCACCCTATCGGGAGTCCAGGGGTCTGGACTGTGGCTCAGCTCTCCCACCACCTCTCTGTGTGACCTCCCGTGCTCAGGCCATATTCAGGGGAGATGCTCACATGGGAAGCTCTCCCCATTCTAGAGGCCTCAATTTCCTCATCTATCAATCTAGATAGAACTTCTGGCCAACGGGCATGATCTGCAGCCCTGGCCAGGGCTCATCCTCATGGTTGAGCCCCTTTGTGCCTAGGGGCCACCTATCCCCAGCCCTGCCCTACCAGTTCCTATGGAAACCCATAGAAACCCTCACTGCCCATTCTGGGCTGCCTGGCTTCAATGTCTGACCATGATGAGGAGAACAGGGTCGGCATACCAGAACCCAAGACTCTATTCACTGATATCTAGCCAGTCTTCGGCCCCCAGAGAATCAGAGAATGGCCGGATGGGGGCCTTGGATCTTCCCTTCATGGGGAAGGAAACACAGCCCCAGAGAGGGCAGGGAGTTGTCCTCAGTCACACAGCCATGCACGCTAAGTCCCATGTCTAACCCAGCCAGCCGCAGTACAAGGCCTGCTCCTGTGAGTCCAGCCAGATCATATCCATGGAGGCGCTTTGTAAGTGGAAGTTCTGTACAAACACTACTTGTTGTTTTAATCTGGCTCAGCCTCCTCGTTTGGCCTGCTGCCTGCCTTCCATCTGCTACCTGAGCTTGCTGTTTGGGCTCAGGGCCTCTCTTCCCCTCTCTGGGTAGGGAACCCACCAGGGTTGAGGAAGATGAGTTTGGAGGGCTTCTCCGGATCTGCAGGCCAGAGCCAGGGAAGCTCCAGCCTGGCTGTGCAGAGCCCGGGGGCCCCCAGGAGCCAGGAGATGCCAGGCCAAGCCCTAACAAGGAGGGGTGTGCCCTGCCTCTATAAGGCCGATGAGATCAGCTTCACTTCTGGAAATAAACAAGTTGGGGGGGGGGGGCGGGTGCCGGGGTGGGTGTGACAAGCTGAAAAGGGCTGAGAAGGGGTTTGGGAATTGGTGGCTGGCAGACTGGCAGGGGATTGGGAGTGCGGCGGGGGAGATGGCATTTACCCAAGTCTCCATGAGGATGGAGACTTCCAAAAGCTTTGATGTAGCCAGGACCCCAAGGATCAGCTAGCTAACTCTTCTATTTATTAAGGATGAAGCAGGGGCCGGGCAAAGCCTCTTGGGAAACCATTTGCCCAAGGCCACACAGCAAGTGACTCAGGGGTACCATGTACAATTGTGCAAGAGGTTCACTGCACAAAAGCATCTGGTTGAGGAGGTGAACTAGGGCTGAAATCCAATGGAGTTGGTGAAGAGGGAGGAGGGAAGCCTATACAAAAGGATGGAAAAGGGAGTGAGGAGTAAGGAGGAGGTTTGACACCTCAGAGAACCCCCACTGGACAGCTCTCCCCACGGTCCTGCCCCCAGGCAGGCAGAACTCTGCTATCCAGATGGGAGGAGAGAGGGAGAGACCCTTGAGCACTGGGCTTATGTGGAGAGGGCCAGTCAATGAGGGGCTTCTCAGCTTGGGACTTCTTCAGGGTCACCAAATTTCCAGTGGGAAGTCTGGGAAGGAAGTGCAGAGAACCACCCACACTCCCTCTGCAAAGAGGCCTCCCACGGTTTTTGTCTCCAGAAATGCTAGAGGCCAAGGCAGAAGGGTTGGAGGACGGGGCCTGGCTTTAGATAGAGCAGAGCTCCGGTAATAATAATAGCTTTAGCCGGTACCATGCACTTTGTAAACACTCCATGTATTAACTTATATAACCCTCGTGACATCACTGTTATCATGACTGAGGCGCACGCAAGTAGCTTCTTCAAGGTCACGTGGCTAAGGAACGAGGAGCCAGGATCTGAGCCCCAGTAGTGTGGCTCTGGAGCCTGCTTGCACAGGAAAGAGTATAAGTAAACTTCCCGGGCTTCCCAGGCTCTGCTGGGCCCCAGACTGCAGACCAGTCTCCCTGGCCCACCCTCCTCCCCACCCCCACGACCTGCATCCTAAGAGCCCCCCTGCCCTGCAGACAGACTCTCGGAAGCCAGGGCAGTGGCTGAGGAGCCGGCGTGTGCTCAGCACACAGAGTTTCAGAGACCCCGTGCCCAGCGGGCTCTTGTTGGCTTGGGTCCACTCCCCTGGGTTTCTCAGGGAGGCTGGTGGAAAAGAGGGAGCCATTCCAGCCAGCTGCTGTGGGCAATGGGTGACGCTGCCTCCGTGAGGTCAGGGACCTGGGAAGGCGGGCGGCTGTAATTAGAGCCGCCAGTGATTCAGGCATTCCCTGGGGAGGAGGGATGAAAACAGGAAGCACAGAATCCCCACATCCACCCATCACCCTCAGCCCCAGGGGCCAAGATTAGAGGCAGGGGTTAAGATCGGTGACCCAGAGATCCCGTCTCCCATCCAGCAACGTTCTTATTCCAAACACAAGGTGGGCCTGAGTAAGGAGGAGACAAATCTAAGAAGAGAGAGAACCCACCTGCGTTGAGTTCTGACTCTGCAATATCTGTCATGCATCAGGGGTGGGCTTGGTCCAACCCCCACACGTGCACACACATGCAACTGCACCCCTGATAGGCGAGCCGAGGAAGGAGGGCTTCACCTGCCCAAGAGCACACTGTGGGTCCCTCTGGCTGCAATGTCCACACTCTCCCCGCCAGAGGGACCATGATGGAATGGCGTCCTACCAGTGAGCAAAGCAGACGAGGTGGAGGGAGAGGGTGAGCGGTGAGCGGGCATCTTGGAGCAGACTTGACCGAAAGCACAGCTTGCTGGAAATGGAGATTCTTGGGGGGAGGAGATAGGGAAAAGAGGAGAGAACAAAGGATGAAAGGGTGCTGTGCAATCCAGAGAGGCTTCCTGAAGGAGGCGGATATGAGGAAGAGCTGGGAAGGGGGACAGATGCCCCCAGGAGAGGAGTGGCTGATCATCTGGAAGGAGCGCGAGAATGGGGAGCAGATGTGCCTGCCTCCCCGGAGCCCGCACCGCGTGTCATGGGCCTAGAAGGGATGTGTCACAGAAGATGAGGGGCTACATCCACCTGAGGCAAGGGCCGCTTTTTTTTCCAATTGGCACAAGGCACCGAATGGGACAGCAGAGGCCCTGAGCCCCACTGAGGAGAGTTCATCCTCCCCCGAGTTCCTGCCACATGTGGCTGAACGGCCTCTCTCTCTCTCTCTTTCTCTCTGCCACTGCCTCGCCCCCCCCCCCCAACCTCATCCCAGGTATGAGGACGAGATCTCCAAGCGCACAGACATGGAGTTCACCTTCGTCCAGCTGAAGAAGGTAGCTTACGCTGCATGTCCCAGGGGCTCCTTCCCCGTGGACCCTCCGCCCTTGTCCCCTGAGGATCCCCCAGCAAAGCCTTCAGAGGCTTGAGTCCCGGGACCATAGACAGACACCGATATCTGTCCTCACCCTGCTGCTTCCCCCCCGGCACTGAGCCAGGGCCCCCCTGGAATCCACCCCCAGCTCCCAGGATGGGCACCCCTCTCCCGCCCTGGGACGCCGCCCTCCCGCATCACTCACCACTGCTCCCACCCTCAGGACCTGGATGCGGAGTGTCTCCGGCGGACCGAACTGGAGACCAAATTAAAAGGCTTGCAGAGCTTCGTGGAGCTGATGAGAAACATCTACGAGCAGGTGAGGAAAGGGGGCCGGTGTCCCACCGAGCCAAGAGCTCGGGGGAGGGAAGGGCGGCCAGCAACAATTTCCTCAACCCCTTCCTGCACTGCGGTCAATAATCCCACGTGTCCCCACATCACTCATTTCGTGGAGCACAGGCAGATTCCCAAGAGGCCTCTCTCTCAAGGAGAACCTGTTCCTTGGAGTGTGCTGGTGTGCAGAGGGCATGTGGGGGACCGGTGCATCCAGGCGAGGGTTGGGAAGTGGCCTTAGGGGCAGAGAACCAGGGGGCCTTGACCAGCTGTCCTTATGGAACTGATCTCTTCCCATCACTGCAGCCTAAATGGCGGGCACCCCCAGGCCCAGGTCTGAGAGGCACGCACTTCCCCCTCCCCTGTTTTGGGCTGAGGCAGAGAAGACCCGTAGTCAGATTCTTTGGTTCCCAGACAATGCTAGCTTCTGCCGGAACAAAAATGGCCCAGGAAATGCAGACAGGGGAGCCTCCAGATCCCTTCTGATTTGTCCCGAAGTCCTCAGCTGAGCCTGGGGAGAAAACGGCCCTGCAAGGCCGAGGGCACAGCCAGTGCGGTCAGCAGATGGGCCCTGCTGCTGGCCGGGGACGCCGGCCAGGTCCGTGCCACTCTGCCTCCAGGGCGTCCTCTGGGACAGATGTTCTCCTCCCCACCTGCCCCGCCCATGAGCCCGGCCCATGACCAGGAATACACCTGGGCATTGCCAGAGGCACACCCACCCACCTTCTTGGTCCGTGCTCCATTTGGATTTAGCAGTTCTTGGACCCCAAATCCTGACTCTTCATTTCCACCCCCCCAATCTTGTGCCTTTGGGCAAATTATTTCTCCTCCCTCTGCCTCAGTTTTTTCATCTGTAAAATGGGCTGAGTCATAACACGGGGCCCATAAGGTTGTGCTGATTATTCAATGCAGTCATCCAGGTAACAAATGGCTATGGCAAGCCTGCCGGGCCCCTAGCACCAATATCACAACAGTGGGCACGATGGGCAAAGTCCACGCTCTCGGGGGCTACCTGAGAGCTAAGAAGGGACAGGTAATGCGCCAGTGAAAGAACATGTGAGCAAGATCATTTGGGAGGGTGAAAAGTGCCAGGCTGCAGAAAGCCAGATGTGGTAGTGCTGGAGAGGGAGGGGAAGGTCAAGGATGGGAAGGGAGGGGCGGGGTCTCAGCAGAGGTGTGAGTGAGTGAAGGCCCCCGCTGGGGAGGTCCGGCCCAGGGGAGAGCTCAGTGGGTTTCGTGCAGAAGATCTGTGTAAAGCACCGAAGGCACGAGGGGTCTGGTGAGGAAGGGGAGAGGGAGAAGTGGCTGTGGCTAGGACAGAGCGGGCAGGGGTTGGCTTACACAGGGAATTTGGAGCTCATTCTAAGAGCACCGGGCAGCTCCCGGGGGGCACTGGGAGGGGTGGTACAGAGAGGGGAGGGGTCTGGCCTGAGCCGTCACGAGACCACCGTGCACACAGGGTGCTCAGTGCGCACGGCAATTGTTAGCGCGAGGTGCCTAGTCGGCGTCGGGTTGTAACGTCTGCGTGTCCACGGACTGCCGCAGGCTAAGAAGGCAACACTGACCCTGCGCTCCAAACTCTCCCCACGCCCGTGGGCCTCTAAGCTGGCACTCACAAAAATAGAACGCGAGCCATGTATGTGATTGTTTTTCCAGTAGCCACGTTTAAAAAAAAAAAAGAAGCGGAAAAATTTAATTTTAATAATACGATTCATTCGGCCCCGTATATCCACAATGTGATTATTCAGCATGTAATCGATACAAAAAAGGAAGAGGCTGTTTTACATTCTCTTTCTCATGCAACAGCTCATCTCCGTTCTGACTAGCCACATTTCAAGGGCGGGCTATCACACGTGGCTAGTGGCTACCCCAAGGGGCCAGGCAGATGTAAGCAAAGGGAGGTGCCAGCCACAGCTGGCTCAGGGGCCAGAGAAGCACAGTGGGACGTGAGTAACCCCAGGAGGGCTGGACGCTCTAGTTTTGACTTTGAGCAGACACCAGATCAGCAAAGCACGGCTACAGGGGCGCCTGGGTGGTTCAGTCGGTTAAGGGTCCGACTTCAACTCAGGTCATGATCTCACGGTTCATGGGTTCGAGCCCTGCATCGGGCTCTGTGCTGACAGCCCAGAGCCTGGAGCTTGCTTCCGATTCTGTGTCTCCCTCTCTCTCTGCCCCTCCCCTGCTCACGCTGTCTCTCTCTGTCTCTCAAAAATAAATAAATGCAAAAAAAAAAAAAAAAAAGCGTGGCTATGTAGCCCACCTCTGCATTTCAGAAAACAGGCCTTCCCTCTCCCAACACACACACACACGCACACACACACACACACAGGCCAGGAAGCCTCAAAAGCGGATGACCAGGCGCTTCTCTGGGCCTCATCTATACACTGCAGCTGCCTGGGCAGCCCTCTGCCCCTCACCTCCCGGGGATCTACTGACAACCCCCTGCAGGCAGGCGCCCCTCCTAAAATGCCGACAAAGAGAACCTGATGGGTCTAAGTTGATTTGGTGCCTGCTTGCCTGCCTTCATAGTGCCCGGGAGGCTGCTCCAGGAATATAGGCTGCTTTGCCTCCGGACATTTCACCCTGGTTTCATCACCTATCACAACAACAGTATGGTTAGCTACTGTTTATTGAGTACCTACTATATCCCAGGCACTGTGCTAAGTGTTTTCCAGGTGTAATCTCATTCACTCCTCATAGCAACCCTATAAAGGTAGGCATGATGATTAAGAGAGCACAAACTTCAGAGCAGCTTGGATTTGAATCCTGGCTCAGTAATTATGTGAGCTCCAGCACGTTCTTTTATCTCTCTCTAGACCCCAATTTCCCTATCTATAAAATGGGAAAATAATAGAGCCTAGCTTACTGGCCTGTTGTGAGGATCTATTTTGTTACTATACGCTAAAGCAGGGGCGCCTGGATGTCTCAGTCGGTTGAGCGCCGACTTCAGCTCAGGTCGTGATCTCGCGGTTTGTGAGTTCGAGCCCCGCATCAGGCTCTATGCTGACAGCTCCGAGCCTGGAGCCTGCTTCGGATTCTGTGTCTCCCTCTCTCTCTGCCCCTCCCCTGCTCACACTCTCTCTCTTTCTTTCTCTCTCTATCAAAAATAAATGAACATTTAAAACTCGCATATATATATGTATATATATATATATATATACATATATATATGCTAAAGCAGTAAGAACAGTATCTCGTATATGGTAAATATTAAATGTTAGCTGGTTTCGGTTCTACAATTACACCCATTTTACAGATGAGAACATGGAGGCTCAGAGAGGTTTTAAAAAACCTGGCCAGGATCGCACAGCTAGCAAGAGGTGGCAGCGTTCAGAGCCCAGTGCCATTAAGCACTCTATTTTACTGAGCGGCAGTCAATTACCCCCGCAGAGTCACCACCTCCCCTGACGCAGGAACCACAAAGAGGGTGGTCACGCACGTGGCAGTCTCCTCTGGCTCTGGCTCCGAAGAGAAGCTCTAAACTGCACACTGGCTCAATTGTTGCCAACTTGGAGGTGCACATGCTCTGTAGGGCCCATCCCGTGGAGGCTGCCTGCACACAGCCTGCATTGTTACGTCCTCTGCAGCCCAGCAGGGCCCAGCGTGTCGGAACAGGTCTACAGATGTTCTGCACCCTCTGTTTCCTACTTCTGTTTACTGAGCTCATGCTTACTCTGCCTCTTTCCAGAAAGGGACTGAGTCTGCGCCATCGGCTCTGTTTGCCGATCCCTTCTCCCTCCCTCCCGACAGTGCGTTCTGACAGTGCCCTGGCCTTTTCCTGGCCCGTGACAAGGGCCAGCTCATGCCTGGGCTAGAGGGCTTTACGTGAAACTTCCTATGCCCACTGACCTCCCCCCCCCAGCGTGTTGACCAAGGAAGCCCCAAAGCTGCACTCCCGAAACCATCCACAGCCAAGCCCTGGCTGGGATACTGGTTCCAGGTGGGAAATGTCAGCCTCCAGTGGTGACCTGGGAACAGCAGAGGTGGGACATGGGTCTGTAGGGACCATCAAGCTTATTCTGACAAAGGGTTGGGGCTTCCCCCTGCTTTTGCCCAGAGATCTTTGTTAAGTGCATTTGAAGAGCAATGAAAATCCTTCATCAGGAGACTTCAAGGGGCAGCTGGCCACCAGGCTCAGGGTCCTGCCAGCTCCGGGATGGGGACAGGTTGCCCCCAGCGGGCCTTCTGTACACCCACCACTGCCTTAAGCTTCCTTCTGCACGTTCCTTGTCCCCTGGGAGGCCGGCGGGTGAGGCTGGGCAGCCAGCAGACAGGGCAGGGGGGGTGCCTTCCTCCTCTGGCCTCCAACCTCTCTGTGCATAAAGACAGACCGAGGCTCAGGAGGGGGCCCGAAGTCAGCAACGAAGTTCAGAATATGGTCACAAGACAAAAACTGAACGTGGATCCGAGCAGGTCTCACCAACTGCCAGTTTTCAGGAAATGCAGGGGGCACAGGAGCGGGTTTAACACCAGCACATGGCACAATCAGTAAAATCCAGACTGTGGGGCTTGCTACAAGGCAAGCAACCCAGTGTTTTCAGTAAGAATAGCGAGGCAACTGGGTGACTCAGTCGGCCAAGTGTCCGACTCTAGGTTTCAGCTCATGATCTCATGGTTCGTGAGTTCGGGCCCCATGCCAGGTTCCATGCTGACAGTGCGGAGCCTGCTCGGGATTCTCTCTTTCTCTGCCCCTCCCCCACTTGCTCTCTCTGTCTCTCTCTCAATAAAAGTAAATAAATAAACTTAAAAATTTTTATTTAAATAAGAAAAATAGCAAAAGAGAGAGAGACAGAGAGGAAGAGAGAAAGTTGGAAGGGTATCTATAGAATAAGAGAGACTTAGAGACATATGGCCCAATTGCACTAGAGGGACCTTCTTTAGATCCTGATTCAAACAAGCAAGCAAGACAGAGAGAGGGAATATATATATCTCAGAAAAATGGGAACAGGGACCAAAATTTGCTGACTGAGGCAAAGGTCAAGGGTGAACTGTGAATGCCAGTAGGAGTAATTGTGCCGTCTGTGCCCCACGCCCTCCCTCCCCCCAAGTGAGCCCCACCCCTGCCTCCCAGGGGGCCCGCCCCCCTCCCTGCCACCTGACTCACTCTGTCTGTACAATGTTGGCCATGGACCCTCGCTCCTCCTTCCCGCACCAGTCCTGCCCAGGCCTGGGTTGTTCCGCACCTCCAGGGGAGGTGGCCCAGGGCCTGAAAGGTGACACCTTGCAGCCCCTTATGAAGACCCCTGTCCCCACCTGCCTCTCTCTATGTACCCCTAAGCATTCAGGCCGGAAGCTGTCAGGCTGCAGCCTGGGGCTAGAAAGATAGACCGGCTTCCGCCCCTGTCCCTTCCCCTCTAGGGGAGCTTAGCAAGAGCAGCAAGGGCTCTTGGAAGGCAGTCTGCACGCATGGCTGTCTCCATAACCTCTCTGTGCCTCATTCTCTTTCCTGTCTGTGATCTGGGTCCTGCCAGCCTGGCGAGGATGAAATGTGAGGTCTGGAAAGCACTTAGCACATAGCCTGGCCCGTAATAAGCCCCCCGAGAGCTGTTACCACTTCCAGGGGTCTCTGAAGATGTGGGCTGGCATTTCCTTTTTTTTTTCTTCCCTGACAAAGTGAGGGAGCAAGGGCAGAGGGAGAGAGAGAATCCCAAGCAGGCTCCACGTTCAGCGTGGAGCCTGACGGTGGGGCTCAGTCCCACGAACCGTGAGATCATGACCTGACCTGAGCCGAAATCAAGAGTCCGACGCTCAACCAACCGCACCGGGCTGGCATTTTCGAAGCAGAGGGAAGGACAGAGAGGAAGAAGAAAGAAGGACCCTAAAAGATGGGGAGAAAATGAAAATATCAAGGCTAAAGTGTGTTGTTGTGGGCAAGCTCCTCAGCCAGATTGGAGTGGGGGGGGGGGGGGGCGGGGGGCAGGTTGTGGCAAGTCTCTGGGGTGACTCTGAAGTCACCTCGGCCTCTGCCCCTGGCAGGGGAGCAAGGAGGACAGTTTGGTCAGCCTCCAGCCCCATTCCCGCCTCTCATCATTCATGGGCTCCCATTCCAATACTTATTCAACAAACAGTGTTCACTTCCAGATGTGGGGGGTGGGGTACAGAGAGGGCAGTGGCTCCCCAGGCCCTTGGGGAGCTCCCATCCAGAGGGGGAGGCCAGGCTGCATTACCACTGAGCCATGACAGACTAGAGGGGCCACAGCCTCCCCACCAGGCATCCCAGGCCTTTGTCCCATCAGCCAGGAGCAAAGTGTCCCACCCTGGGAGAGGTGGGGACACCGAAGAGAAATAGGCTTTCAGGATGAGCCTCTGGAGCCAGGAGTCCCTCACTGCCCTGTCCCCTCTACCCAGAGAGGGAGGCAACACTGGGTGAGTAGGGGCAGCGAGCTGCTTCCCAAGAGTCGGAGCTGAGGGCAAGTGGCCGAGAGGCACCCATCACTGGGTCATCCCTCCGGGAGGCACAGAGCGTCACTCTCCACTCACCCTGGGGACTCAGGGACCACGGGGATCTATGGCTAGCTGCGGGTGTGGTCCACCTCCACCAGCCCTGAGCCCCCGCGTCTGTGCCCGGCCAGGAGCTGAAGGACCTGACAGCCCAAGTGAAGGACGTGTCGGTGACCGTGGGCATGGACAGCCGCTGCCACATTGACCTGAGCGGCATCGTGGAGGAGGTGAAGGTCCAGTATGATGCCATCGCGGCCCGCAGCCTGGAGGAAGCCGAGGCGTACTCCCGGAGACAGGTGCGGGGCTGACTGAGCCGGGCGGGGAGGGGCTGAAGTCACCGGCAGCTCTGTGCGCTGACAGTCTGTGAGAGGGACGTGGGGAGCACAGGGACGGCGTGGGGAGCACAGGGGCGGCACAGCCAGTTCACGGGCAGGTGTGGACAATGTGAGAACCCAGCACTCCAGCACTGCCGGCCGAGAGCTGATGCGCTGGGGGACAGGTCACAGTCGATGGCCTCCAGAAGCCACCCAGTAACATCAGGCCAGGGGTGGGTCCAGCCAGAGTCAGGCATGGAGGGGGTAGGAGGGCGAGGCTGGCCTGGGAGTGGTGGCTGCAGAGGAAGTGGAGCTGGGGAGGGGGGCGCTGGTAAGAGAGAAAGGGAGCAGCAAGGGGCAAGGGCAAGGGCACAGGGAGGGATGCAGTGAGCTGCCCCTCACTGCCACCTCCTCCGCACCCTCCAGCTGGAGGAGCGAGCCGCCTGCTCAGCTGAGTTTGGGAACAGCCTCCAGAGCAGCCGCGGCGAGATCGCTGACCTCAACGTGCGCATCCAGAAGCTTCGATCCCAGATCCTCTCCACCAAGAGCCATGTGAGTATCTTGAGGCCCCTCCTGGGGGTGAGGCAGGGAGGAGTGCAGGGGCACACACTCTCTCACCCTCACGCACAGACACACGCAGACACATGCTCACATGCTGAGGGCATGCAAAGCACTGGGCAGGTCACTTAGCAGCTCTGTGCCTCAGTTTCCTTACCTGTCCTAAGATGGCTGTGAGGATCACGTGAGCATTGCATGTAAAGGTGCTCTGTAAACTGGCCAGCACCGTGGGTACGGTGCAGAGCGCCAGCACCGTGGGTACGGTGCAGAGCACCAGCACAAATACCCAGAACCCACCTCCTCCCTCCCAGGCCTCTGGCCAATGATACAGAGAAGAGAGCAGACGCCCGAGCCCAGCGTCCAGCCAGGACAAGCCTTAGAGCAAGTGCTGCCCTCTCAGGACAGCTGAGACCGGCTCCTGGGGTGGGGGGTGGGGGCTGCAGAACTTCCCTCTCTCATGGCCTCCGGAAAGGGTCTCCTTAGGTCTAACTGGACTCCCTCTTGCCTCAGGGCAACCCGGCACCACACCCAAGAATAAACCGCCGCAAAGCCCTCCTTGCTGTGCATACCTCCCCCTTGGACAGAGGTGGGCTCCCGGCCCACTCTCTCCTCCCGCCCAGTGCTCGCTAACCCCTTCCCTCTCTCGTCCTGGCTGCAGTGCCTGAAACTGGAGGAGAACATCAAGGCGGCCGAGGAGCAGGGGGAGCTGGCCTTCCAGGATGCCAAAGCCAAACTGGCCGAGCTGGAGGCCGCCCTGCACCAGGCCAAGAAGGACATGGCCCGGCAGCTGCGGGAGTACCAGGAGCTCATGAACACCAAGCTGGCCCTGGACATCGAGATCGCCACCTACCGCAAGCTGGTGGAGGGCGAAGAGTGCAGGTGAGGGCTGGGGCTGGCGGGGTGGGGCTGCAGAACGGACTGGACACGGGTCCCACGCAAAGCCAGCCTCCCCTTCCAGCAGGATACGTGAGCTGGGAAGACCTGGGGTCGTGTCCTGGCTCAGCCACTTACAAACTGGGACCTTGGCCCATGCGTTAAATCCTGTTTCCTTATCTGGAAAAGGAACTGACCGTAACACAGCCTACGGTGGGGAGGATTGATACGATTCTGCATGCAAATGTCTGTCGTAATTAAGTGCTCAGTAAATGTTAGATACTTAGGCAGGGGAGAGGAAACAGAGGCCCAGAGAGGACAAACTGGCTAGCCAGGGTCACACAGCAGGCCAGCCCAGGACTGCGAATAACAGCCCAAGAACTGCCCTCCACCTGCCACTCCCCAGGGTCCCAGGCCCAGAGGGGCTTAAGCCACAGGCCCCCTTCACATCCTACCATTTCCCTCCTCCCCCAGGATGGACTTGCCTTCTACCGCCATGGTCAGCGTTGTGCAGTCCAGATCCAGAACCGGTGAGTCCACTTGCCCTAGGAACCCCTGGTGGGGAAGGGGACACGGTGGGGGGGAGTCATGACCTTGAAGGCATCATTTTAAGTGGCTCCCAAACCTCCAGCCCCTTCCCTGCCCCACCCCTTATGTTCCCTGTAGCTGCCTCCAAGTCTGGCCTTTCAAGAGCCCCTTCCCGGATAAAGAAGAACAGAAAAGGCCCTGTGATCCAAATCACCGAAATGTCTGAGAAGTTCCTCTCGCAGGAGTCAGAGGCCTCAGAGTAAGGCAGCTGGACCCCAGGAGCCCAAGTCACCCCCCTGCAGCAGGAGGGACTTAAGCTAGACTCAAGAAAGCAGCTTGGAGCCTCTAGGTTGGGAGGGGAGGCAAACCTGACTCTGAACGAGACGGAGAAGGGTTCACAGCAGGGCCTGCTTTTTTGTGGGCTGCCTGGGGTGGCACAGGACTGTCGCCGGCTCTTGGGAATCACTCCACTCCATCTCGGTATTCCAGTCCCACCCTTCCAACCTCCTGGCCGGAGGTTTTCCCAACTGGGTAAACTGGTATCAGGGGTCAGTTTTATCACCACATCCTTGCTCTCCTGAGGCTCCTCCCCAAACAGAGGGCTCTAACCGAGGAATCTTTGACCCTTTCGCCCAACCCTTGCCCTAAACTCGCATCTCAAGCCTTGCCTTGCCTCTGCCCCAGGACTGAGGCGGGTGCCCTCGCTCACCCAGCCCCAGCCAGCCATGAATCAGGGGCTGGTGAGGACTGTTTGGGCACCCTCCCCACATCTGGCGTTCCTGGGTGCTGAGCACCCCCGGGCCCCCCAGAGACCTGACAGTATTAGGGAGTGAAAGGAGGAAGTTCCCCAGGTGTGTGGGCCCTGAGCCCGGGGGTCAGCCCAGACACCTGTGCCTCTTCCCTCCTCCTGTGGGTCCAGTCAGAACTGGACAGGCTGCCCAGCCAGCTCCCGGCTCCTTCTCCAGAAGCTATTCTTGCCATGATAAACCCCCCGCGAGAGGGAAGTCCGATGGCAGCCTGGGACCAAGCAGGAGAATGTGGCCCTCCCCTCTCCTCCCTGCCATCCTGCGGTTCACCACCCTGCCCAGGATCCAAGCTCTCTGCACCCGCATCTCCCGCCTAGGTGTTTCCAAGCCTGGAACTTGGCCCTGGTGTGCCAGGCCCTGGAGACCCCTAGGCCCACCCCTATCATGAAACCCTGGGCCATTTCCCATGAATCCCACCTCTCGGGGTCTCTGTTCTCTCCATCAGGCCGATCAGATTGACCCTTCCCTCCTTTGTATCACTGAGGGGCCCAGGAACACCCCCGCACCTGTGGGGTGAGAGCCCCCTCCTCCCACCACGCCCACTCCCCTGCCTACAGTGGGGCCATGAAGAAGGCACAGTCCAGGCAGGTCTGGGAGCTTCTGAGCCCTTCAGATTGGGCGGGGGAGCCCCAGTGACAACCAAAAGGAATTCCGCGTCCAAAGAGAAGATCAGGGCTGGGAGGAGCGTTCTCTTTCCTCATCTTGGCTCTCACCTCTGGGGCTCACAGGGAGATCCTGGCAGCTCCAGCCCCCTGGGTCCACAAGCCACCCTCCCTACCTGCCCTTGCCTCTCTCTACTGCTAGCCTCAGTCTTCCTTTCCTTCATCTCAATTTCCAGGACATGGTCCCCAAGGCCCCTGCGAGGCCTCAAGGTCCTCCAGCCTGTGGGGGGCGCTGAAGGGCCACTGACTCTCAGGCTGGAGGAAACTCAGACATAGACTCATCCCTGAAGTCCCCAAAGGGTGCTGATTGCTGCTCTTTCTCTGCCTATTTATTGGTTTCCAAGGGAGCAAGTCTTCAGTGGGGATGCAAGGTATATAAAGTATATATATTATTTTTCATAACTTATGTGGCTTTTAACTTATTGCTTCCCTTCCTGTTTCTGCATAGTCAGTGCTATATTTACTATCTGGATAAACAACACATATCCCAGCCACCCCAGCTGGCTGGCAGACTATCTCGGGGCAGTGCCCCCTTCTCCCTCCAGGGGATGAATAAAATGCTGAGATTTGTCCGTGGAAAAAGCTGTGTGTCTGTTTTGATCTGTCCTCTCAGGATTGGCCAGTCACTCACTGATCACACAGGTTGACCACAGGACTTTGGGGATCCTCCAATTATGGGGAAAGGGGTCCAGGGACTTATACCTTCAGACCAATGCAAACTTGGACACAAAAAGGTCTCCTGCCCCACCACCCTATAATGAGACTTGCCCAGTGTCAACCTACGTTCCCGACACCTCCTGAGGTATCTAGGCACCACGTGGCCGCCTCAGCAAGCACAGACAATGGGGGATTCCCCCCAAGCTCTTCACCGCGACTGTGGGGGTTGGCACAGCCCAGAATATATTCTGATGGGTACAGGCCTAATCCTGTCAATTCAAATTTTAGATCAACAAACAAGGATTCAAGGACCTTCTCCAAGCCCAGCCCTGCATTAAGGCACCCACAATTGTTCCCCACCCCTCCGTCTCAGGAAGCTCACAGTCAAGTCGAAAGATAAGCTATCTACCTAAGAGAGCCAGCCCGAACTTCCTAACCAAGTGAGAAGTCCAGGGAACCAGAGAATCAACACAGGCTTCTTGGAGGAAGAGGGGCTTTAAGTGAGCACGAAGGAGCTAGCTAGACAGAAGGAAGAGCAGGTGTCTCAATGACAGGAAGCTTGAGAGCAAAGAAGGGACTTTGAAGCGTTCGTGTCCTGGCTCACCCACTCACTGAGACCCCAGACAAACGGAGCTTCATTTTCCTCATCTGTGAAATGGAGCATAGACCTCCCCTACTCACCAGATAGGGTGTTTGAGGATTTGACAAGATAGCTGTGTTCTTTCCTATCAGGAATACCACATCCTTCATTTCCAGCACTCTGAACTATAACAGGATTGTGAGAAATGTCACTATTATTATAGCACGTGTGTGGATTAAGCCCACTAGTTCGAATACCAAATAACAGGCAAAAAATGGGCCTCGGGCTGGCCCTCTTGGGGCACAGTACAGCCAGTCCCCCGGACTGGAAGTTCTGAGACTTCTATTCAGGGTTGATCCATTCTTCCGAGGTTGATCCATTCTTCTGAGCAGAGCCCTCGAAATTCAGCAGAAACTGCTGGATAATCCACATTCCCATCTAGGAGAGGTCTAGAACTGAGACTAACTCGCTCCTTACTCTATTCTATTACTTTCTGGATTATGACTTTCTAAATACTAATTTGAATGTCTGGATCTGAATATGAATTTCAGAGCCAAAAATTATACACACACTTGTTATTTCCTTCCTTCTGCTTTCTTTGAATTTATTATTTTTTTTAAGCCATCTCTGTGCCCAACTTGGGTCTCGAATTCATGACCCTGAGATCAAGAGTCGTATGCTCTACCAACTGAGCCAGCCAGGTGCCCCTGAATTTATTATTTTTACCATTTTCAACTTCTTGAGTTGAATGCTTTAGTTTTCCACCTTTCTTCTTTTTCAATATAAGATTCTTTGAAGACCATAAGTTTGCTTTTAAGAACCATTTTGACTGCTTCCTATTTTCCCATGTAGCATTTTTATCAGCATTTCATTTAAAAAAAAAAAAACTTTACTCTTTAACTCATAAGTTATCTAAAAATTTCCCCACACCTGGGTCACTCATCTCCAGACATTTATTGAGCGCATACTTAGTCTGTGCCTAGACCTACATGGATGCTGAGGGAGACATTAGATTCACCCAACACTTATCCCTAACTATCTGCTTTAGCCATGTTTCACTTGCCTGCTTTGGTGCCTTTTATCCAGAAGACTCTCAACTCCTTGGGGGTGAGGATGGCATCTTATCACATCCCCAGGGCCTTGCACGGTGCCTGGCATGGGAGGTTTTCACTAAAAAGTGAAATTGATGACAGAATGAATGAACAGTGTACCTTCCCAACTGAGGCCTCCTGGCCTAAATGAGCCATGCAAGTGAGGGTGCGGCTCCTTGACCTTTGTATCTCCCGTGCTAATGCAATGCTTGGCACATTGAAGGAGCACAGTTAGTGCAGGGAGGGAGGGAAGGAAAAGAAGGAGGGAGGAAAGGAAGGGAGGGAGAGAGGGGGGAGGGAGAAAGAAAAAAAGAAAGAAAGAAAGAAAAGAAAAAAGAAAGAAAAAAAGAAGAAAGGAAAGAAAGAAAGAAGAAAAGGGAAAGAAGAAAGAAAACAAAATAAGAAAGGAAGAGAAAGAGAGAAGAAAGAAAGAAAGAAAGAAAGAGAGAGAAAGAAAGAAAGAAAAGGAAAGAAGAGAGAGAACAAAATAAGAAAGGAAGAGAAAGAAAGAAAGAAAGAAAGAAAGAAAGAAAGATAGAAAGAAAAGAAAGAGGGAAGGAAGGAAGAGGAAGAAAGAAAGAAAGAAAGAAAGAAAGAAAGAAAGAAAGAATTAAGTGCCGCTTTCCTAAAGGTGCATGGGAGAAGAATGAGACACAAACAAGTCAGCTGCAAGAGAAAGGGAGCAGAGGACAACAGTTTGGAAGGACGGTCACCGCGAGCAACTCCTCATTCTCATATTTATTGGGAAAATCATATAAATCACCAATAGACATCACTATTCATTATATTGTTTAAAGAGTGTTCTCGGGAGGAAAACAGAACTTGTTGAAGCATGTAGCGGGAGTAATGGTTGAGCAAGCACAAAGAATCTGATTAGACCCATAACAGGTGGTCATGGTCTCTGAGAAAGTGGAGAAGTACGAAGAAACAGGCGGTGTTCCACCCTGAGCGGGCCAGGCGTTCCCAGCTGCTTGGCTTCAGCAACGTAAATCAACTGCCTCCCTGGAGAGACATTTCAATAGATGTTCTTCTTAGAGCTATCTTGTGTATTGTATAGTTCTAGTTAATGTTTTCCTCCAGTATTATGTCTGAGGGGCCATTACAAGGAAGGAAGAGGAAGGAAAGGAAAGGAAAGAAAGAAAGAAAGAAAGAAAGAAAGAAAGAAAGAAAGAAAAGAAAGAGGAAGAAAGAAAGAAAGAAAGAAAGAAAGAAAAGAAGAAAGAGAGGGAGGAAAGAAAGAAAGAAGGAAAGGAAGGAACAAAGAAAGAAAGAAAGGGAAGGAGGAAAGAAAAAAGAGAAAGGAAGGAAGGAAGAAAGGGGAGGAGGAAAGAAAGAAAGAGAAAGAAAGGAAGGAAGGAAGAAGAAAGAAAGAAAAGAAAAGAAAGAGAAAGGAAGAAAGAAAGAAAAGAAGAAAGAGAGGGAAGAAAGAAAGAAGGAAAGGAACAAAGAAAGAAAGGGAAGGAGGAAAGAAAAAAAGAGAAAGAAAGGAAGGAAGAAAGGGAAGGAGGAAAGAAAGAAAGAAAGAAAGAAAGAGCAAGCAAGCAGGAAAGAAAGAAAATTATTCTTATCTGCTGCACCTTTCTTACTCCCCCTCCCTGAGCAAGCTCCCTCCTTCCTCCTCCTTCCCACTCCCGCCCTCTAGAGGGATTCACTGAACACTTGGCCAAGGATGGACCCCTGCTCTGAGTAAAACAAAACCAAGCCCCTGCTTGGGTTGGGCTCTTTCTTCTCCTTGATCTCTGGTCCTCCTAACTACCTGTGAGACGGACAGGACAGGTATCGTTAGCTGAGGCCCAGAGAAGCCAATCACTATAACTTTGGTCGTCCAGCAAGTGAAAAAAAAGCATTATGGTTTCATGGAACCATTTTTTACCTGCAGACTGTGTGCCATAAGGGCATGAGAAATGACCAACCCCAGGAGTTGGTGAAATGGAGACTAAAGACCCCCACCTTCAGGGGCGCCTGGGTGGCTCAGTCGGTTGGGCGGCCGACTTCGGCTCAGGTCATGATCTCGCAGTCCGTGAGTTCGAGCCCTGCGTCAGGCTCTGTGCTGAGAGCTCAGAGCCTGGAGCTTGTTTCGGATTCTGTGTCTCCCTCTCTGTCTGACCCTCCCCCGTTCATGCTCTGTCTCTCTCTGTCTCAAAAATAAATAAACGTTAAAAAAAAATAAAAAAAAAAAAAGACCCCCACCTTCAAACACAAAGGGTGGTGAGGTTGAGCAGTTACCCAACGGCTGGTGCCCAGCCTAAGCCCCTGGGGCTCAGCGTGGATGATCAGAGCTCAGAGGTCTTGGGCCAGGACTAGCAAATCAGCACCCTGGTGGCAACAGGGGGTCACCCTTCCTCCAAGGGAGTCCTGGGGGCAGAACCCAAGAGAGGCCCTGTGTGCTAGGGATTGACAGCATGACCTCCCCTCCTGCCCCTTCTGCTGGTCTATTTAGGCCTTAGAAAAAACAGCCAGAAGGCAGGTGATCCCTATACTTGGAAAACTCCAGAGGCTGATGGGGGGTAGGGGGTACCCACAAAGAAACAGAGAACCAGAGATGCCTGGGCAGAGCTCAAGACCTCCACACTGGGGTCTGCAGAGCAGCTGGGGGATGTTAGTCAAAGAGGGCTTGGAGAAGGGGAAGGAAGCAGCTTGGAAGGAGGTAAGGAATAAGGAGCAGAAGTGGCCTGGAAGAGGGAAGTGGAACAGATTTGCTCAGCCTCCCGCCCGGGGAAAAGGGTAAAGTCACCAGACAGGAGCACAGGAAGCCTGCACTGAGAATGAGGAAAACCACAGAAGCTCCTGTCATGAGGTGGGGGAACCCCTGAAATCCCCACCAGAAGGTGAGCCAGCTGTGAACCGTGTCATTCAGCTGTGCATCGTGCTGTCTCGCAGGGCGCCAAGCATACAAGCGGTGCTTACTAAATGCTGGATAAATGAATGGAGGCATGAATGGCAGGTGACTGCAGCTACTGCAGGACGGAAGATGTCCCCCCCCCCCCCCACCGAGGACTTCTGGAGCCCCTACTGTGTGCGGCACCCAGTGCTAGCCCCCGCAGGGAGGGAGGAGGGCATAAAGGGTAAAATGGAGTCCTTGTCCTCAAGGGGCTTCTGGCGTCCGGCCGGGATCGGGCTCATGGTCTCCTGTTGTGCCGAAGGCCCCTCTGTCGTGATTGGCCGTGTGCTCTCCGCGGGACCTTGGGCAAGTCATGTCCCCTCTCTGGAGTTTTTTCTCTGTCTGCAAAATAAAGGAGTAAGCTAGGTGCTCCTTCAGGTCCCTTGGCTGTCAACACCTCAGCGCCCGCCCATCCCCTCCCTACCCACCTTGATTCCGTGAGCACCTCACCCTCCTACAGAGGCAGCAATCAGAGCGGCTGAGACGTAGCCTGTACAGAAAACTCGGGTTCTAGTTGTGTGGTCTTGGGCAACCTCCAGGAGATAAGAGCACCTGCCTCCTGGGTCTGTTGTGAAGCTTTAGAGAGATGACGGACGCACGATAAAAGACTTTTAGCCCAGTGCCTGGCACATGCTCGGTGCTTTAAAATAGCAGTAACACAGCAAGCGTGCGAATTCTGAAAATCTCCCCCCTTATCCCGTGGGGAGTTGGAACCGGTCCCCTACCCGGCCCAGGTCCCCACCATCTGCCCAGCCTCACCCGCCCCTTCCCCCCTCCAGGACAGACCAGGGCTCAGAGCTGTGTTTGGGAGCAGCTGAGGATTGGAGGGCAGGGAAGGGGCCCGTGCCTCCGTCCCTCCGGTTGCCTGCCTGCGGGAGCGTCAGCCCACGTTGCGTTAGGGGAAGGTCCGCGCCGGCCGGCGAGCACCGCGATAACCACTGCCCCCTGCCGGCGGCGGCGAGACCAGCACTTCCCGGGAGCCGGGCCTCCTTGGGCTTCCCGACCAGACCGAGGGAGGAGGAGGCGGCGGGGCAGAAAGGAGGCGGGGCGGGGCACCTGGTGTCTCAGCGGGTTAAGCATCCGACTTGGGCTCAGGTCGCGATCTCAAGGTTTGTGGGTTTGAGCCCCGCCTCAGGCTCTGTGTGCTGACAGCTCGGAGCCTGGAGCCTACTTCGGATTCTGTGTACCCCTATCCCTGTGCCCCTCCCCTATTCACGCTGTCTCTCTCTAAAAAAAAAAAAAAATTTTTTTTAAAGAAGGGAGGCAGGGCTGCGCTTCCCAGCGTTCAACCTGGATCTCCAGTCCCCACACACTTAGCTCAAACCTCAGGCCTCAGTGGTCGGAGGCTCCCAGGGCTGAGCGAGCTCTCTGCCCACCTGGCAGGGGCAGGGGCAGCGCCCTGCCCTGGGAGGGCGGCCACGGCCCGCGGGCCCCAGTGAGCCTGTGCCCACCAGAGATGTGGCTCCCTTCCCCCAGCCTTGGCTCCTCTCACTTGTCGATCTCTTTTTGTCCGCTCAGGTGTGGCCTCCTCAGAGAGAGACCCGCCCACCCGAACTAGCCCCTACTACCTCCAAACCACTTTTTCTTTCTGGCTCGGTTAACGCCCCCCCATCTGGTGTTCTCACAGCACTTAGCACAACCTGCTTTTATTGATTTTTCCTTCTCTGGTCTATCAGTTGGTACCTCATCATTTCACACAGAAGTGATTCCATGCGAGTAGCTGATAGTGTGGGTACTGAAAGCTGCAAGGACAAAGGGGAGGTGGGTGCTGAGGAATTCTAGGAGGGTAAGCACAGGAGGTAGTCCCATTTCTAGGGCGGAAAGAGGAGCCTTAACCAAACCCAGGGGCTCAGGTGAGGGCCCCAGGGAGCTCCTTCTTGGACACCGGGGCAGGGGCTTTGGACAGAGTAAAATGTTTTCCTTCTGAGGGAACAGCTGGGACTTAAAGCCTGGGCCACTGTTCTACCAAGACGGCTAAGGTTCCCTGGGCTTCCAGAAGGCAGCCTGCACGTGTGCCCCAGCTGGAGAGAGTGTAACACCTGCAAATCCCCTACTGCAACCCCTCTGTTCAGAAACGACCAACATCCCCCCAAAATCAACAAGTGGGACCACATCAAACTAAAAAGCTTCTGCATGACAGGATCAACAAAATGAAAAGGCAACCCACAAAACAGGAGAAGATGTTTGCAAATCACGTATCTGATAAGGGGCTAATCCAAAATATATAAAGAATTCATACAAGTCAGTAGCAAAACACACACACACACACACACACACACACACACACAGCCAATTTTTAAAATGGGCAGAGATGGTCAACAGGAACATGAAAAGGTGCCCAACATCACTGATCATCAGGGAAGTTTAAATCAAAACCACAGTGAGGTATCACCTCACACCTGTCAGAATGTCTAGTATGAAAAATACAAGAAATAACAAGTGTTGGGGAGGGTGTGAAGAAAGGGAACCCTCGTGAACTGTTGGTGGGAATATAAATTGGTGCAGCCACTATAGAAAGTATGGAGATTCCTCCAAAAATCAAGACTAGAACTTTCATATGACCTGGCAATTCCACTTCTGGGAATACATGCAAAGGAAATGAAATCACTACCTCAAAGAGATATCTGGACCCTCATTTTCACCGCAGCATTATTCACAGTAGCCAAGATATGGAAATAACCTAAGTGTCCATCTATGGATGGATGGCTAAAGAAATTGTGCTATACTGTACATATACAATGGAATACTATTTGGCCATAAAAAGAAGGAAATCCTGACGTTGGTGAACATGGATGGACCTTGAGAGCATTGTGCTAAGTGAAATGTCAGACAGAAAGACAAATACTGTATGATCTCACTTATATGTGGAATCCAAACAAACAAAATCATAGAAGCAGAGAACAGAATGGTGGTTGTCAGAGATGGGGGGGGGGGAAGGAGGGAATGAGAAAGGAGAAAAAGGAAAGGAAGGAAGGAAGGAAGAAGAAAAGAAAAGAAACAAGGAAAGAAAAGGAGGGAGAGAGAAGGAAAGGAAACGAAACGAAACGAAACGAAACAAAACAAAACGAAAGGAAACTAAAGGAAAGGAAAAAAGGAAGGAAGGAAGGAAGAAAAGAAACAAGGAAAGAAAAGGAGGGAGAGAGAAGGAAAGGAAAGAAAGAAAGAAAGAAAAGAAACAAGGAAAGAAAAAGGAGGGAGAGAGAAGGAAAGGGAAGGAAAGAAAGAAAGAAAGAAAGAAAGAAAGAAAGAAAGAAAGAAAAGAAAGAAAAGAAACAAGGAAAGAAAAGGAGGGAGAGGGAAGGAAAGGAAAGGAAAAAAGAAAGAGAAAGAAAGAAAGAAAGAAAGAAAGAAAGAAAGAAAGAAAGAAAGAAAAAAAGAAAGAGGGGAAGGAATAAAGAAGGAGGTTGGGGGAGGGAAGAAAAAGGGAGAGAGGGTGGAAGGATCACCTACCACCCTACTTTGATCGCTAGATTTTTTACATCTTTGATTTCTTTCAAAGGAAGAAACCCGCCTCTCAACTATGTCCCAACTAAGGCATGTGAGTTTGGGGGAGGTTACCATGGCCACTCAACTTCTGTCCCCAAAAGAGCAAGAAAGAACCAGAATGCTCCTGCCTTCTCCTCCCCATCCCCCAGTCCTCCAGCCCCTAACAGGTTTGTGCCAGTGGTGGCCCAGCTGCAGCTGCAAAGCCGGGCACCTCCCTCCAAGGAACGGTGCTCCCAGCACTGAGGAACGCATGCCTCAGAACCAGCACTGAGCATTCCATTGACAAATATTTATTGATGCCTGCGACGCGCCAGGCACGTGTTAGGCTCTGATGATACAGCGAGAACAAATCTGCCCGAAGTCTGCTCTCATGCGGACTTTGCATTCTTGTGGGGGGAGGCAGATAAGAAAGAAATGTATTGTACAAGAGATCGTTGGCCAGATGGCAATAAGAACCGCTGCGGGGAAACATACAGGAGAAAGGAGCACGGGGAGTGTTGGAGGTAGGATCGCTTAATAGGGGGGGCAGAGAAAGCCTCGCTGAGAAGAGGACATTTCGTCAAAACCCAGGAGGGGAAGAAGCAAGCCACGTGGACGCCCTGGAAGAGCATTCCAGCAGAGGGGACTGGCCGAGGGCAACAGCCCTGGGGCAGGACCCCGCCTAGCACGTTTGAGGACCTGCAAAGGAGGCCAGCGTGGCTGCAGCGGAGGGAGAGGGGAGCGTGGGAGGAGACTGGCCAGAAGCAGGACTCCAGCTTGGACTGAGTGACGTGAGGATCTCCAGTGGGGAGTGGCTGGATCTGTCTCTGTGCCAAGAGGTAGAGGGCCAGAGCAGAACAGTACGATCTGGAATTTTCCCAGCCCTGCACTTGACAAGAAATAAAAGGGCCCTCTCTGCCAGTCTTTCTTTTAATCCACAATTTCCGTTTTAAAGCATCAAAACGAGGGGGTTAGTTTTCAGTTCAACAAGCCCTAGGACACCCCTTCCCATCAGAATGTTAGCTCCCAGAGGCAGGTGCTATGTGATTTGCTTATCACTGGACCCTCAGTGTTTCACTAAAGGGCCTGGCACTTAGCAGGTGCTCATTAAATATTTGTTGAAGGAAAGTGAGGACATCCCCGGGACAGCGTGCTCAGGCAACTTGTCATGACCCCCATGGCCACATTGTGGGTCGAGGCCTGTGTGGGGCACTGAGCACACATCACCCCCATTTCAGGAGAGGTTGAGTGACCTGTGGTCACCCTGGGACAGAGCTAGAATCTGACCTAAGCCTGCCTGACTCCAGGGCCGTTGCTGTCTCAAAGCTGTCACACTGTCACAAAGGCCCAGCACCCTTGCCAGGTCACTCCCAGCTCCACCCTGTTCACCCAGGGCCCTCTAACACCAGCCCAGAATGCTCCAGAGGGGGAGGGGGCTGTCCCTGTACCTGTCCCTCTGAAGGTCTGAGAATCTGTTGGTGGAGGAATTAAGTCTGTCCCCCCGGGGTAGGGGCGTATATCTGTTCCTCTGGGAGTCTGCCCCAAGTGGTGGGAAGTTTGTGCTTCCACTCCTACCCCCACCCCACCTGCAGGTGGGTCTCTACCGTGGTTCAGCCCTGCCCTGCCCTGCCCTGCCCTGCCCATCCTGGTCCCGCTGCCTGCCTGCAACGCCTCTCCCCGCCATCCGCAGGTCCCGAGCGCCCCCTGCTGACCGCGGCTCCGCCTGCATCTCCTTGCCCCACAGGAGTGGGAGAGCAACTGTGCCTACAATTTGGGCTACAATTTGGCTTCAGCCCTTCTCTCCCATACCCAAAGGATCCCTTCTTGGGTCCTCTCACCTCTCCATCCCCTCCGAGGCTGAGGGAGGATTACCTAGCACAAACAGAAAGGGGGACAGGACACAGCCAAGTCCCCCAGGGCCCCAGGACTCTCCTGTGGTCTCCCTGGGGAGCCTTGAGAGAGGCGGGTAGAAGAAGGGAGGCAGGATCAGGGTTCCCTGGGCCAGTCCCCTGCTCAAGGGCTGAAGAAAACCGAGGCCAGCCCCAGCCCCAGCCTTAACCCCTCTCATTCTATGCACCCTCCTCTTATCCAACTCTGTGCCTGCCCATCCTATCTGTCCCCAAAATTACCTTCTTTCAAATCCTCCCAAGTCCCGGGGCTACCCACAAGGCCATCAGATGTCCTGCTGGGGCACTGACACCTGTGCCAAGGCAGGAGCCCAAGAAGGGGACGGAAGGTGGGTGAGCTGGAGAGGAGCACGTCTGCGCAGGCACATGGCTAGGTGTGGATGTGCACACACACACTCACCATGCACAAGTGTGCACACAGGGATGCAGGTGCACCCTGCACACACATGTGCTTGTGCACGCGAGCATGGAATATGTGTCACATGCTCATGCACGGGCATCGTGGGCACGCCTCCACGGATGGACACGGGTGTCTACACCTAAGCAAGCATCCTTAGACGCAGGCCAGTACGGGGCCGCCATCCAAGCGCACATCTCCACACACGCTGATGCTCCTGTGCACACGCGTCCACACACATCTGGGGGGGAACTACACTCCGGAGTCAGAGAGACCGCAGTCTGAACCCTGGCTTTGCCTTTACCACTCAGTTGCTCTGTGGCCTTGCATGTGTGTTACCTTTCAGAGCCTCAGTTTCCCTGTCTTACAGACAGGTAAGAGGGGGTACCTGTGGGTTGTAAGGATCAAAGGAGCTAATGAATGGATGGGGCCGGTGCATGGTAAGCGCTCAGCGGGTGTCAGCAGGCAGAACCCCTGCCTCGGGCCTGCGTGTGACTGCAACTGTAAAGCGACAAGAAGGGCTCCCATCCGCAGTTTGAGGCCATGGGTCCCTGAGCCTGGAGGCCCCCGGCACAGGCACACACATGCGCATGCACACAGGGGCTGCTCTGTGTGCCTCCGCTGTTTGCACGGGCTGCTTAGCTACCAGCCGAGTTGAAGGGCACATGGGCCCACTCGGAGCCCGGCCCTCCCACCCCGGCCTGTTGGGACAGGGCCTGGCCAGGATTCCTGCATTCCTGCTGCCTTCCCTCCTCCTCCTGGCCACAGACACGGGTACAAAATGGAAGACTCCGGGACCTACTCGTCCTCCAAGCCACCATAGGCTTTGCCCTGCCCACAGCAAGTTGGGGGTGCTTTAGGGGGCCTTCCCCGAGACTGGAAAACTTGAGGGTCCTCCTGGGGACTCTGCAGCCTGCCTAACAGCCCCCTCCCCAACTCCGTCATTTCCACAAGCAGGAGGCTTCTGAGACCATGCCTCAGGCAGGTGGGAGGTGGGAGGCCCGTGGGCCCATAGTGCCCTGCCCCCCACACAAGCTGCCCCCACGGCCTCCTGAAAAAAGGAAGCCAGCCGATACCCCTGTGACCTCCTCTCCCTAGGACCCAAATCCCCTCACAAAACTGTGTCCCACCAGGCCACCCCTCCATGGCCACCCCAGTGCCTGGGCCCAGAGGAAGAGGAGCTCCTCGTCCTGGGTCCCAAGCAGGGAACAACCTGGGCTGACAAGCTAATTTGAAGAACTTTCCAAGGGATCAGGGACAGCCACATGGCAGGCTGCCCCTTAAGAGTGTCCCATTCAGTCCCCAAGCCCCCAGCCCATCAGGCCCCAAAAGAATGATCTAGGATCCTTCCCCTTGCCCATTCTCACCCCCAGATGGTCAGGGAGCACCCAGCAGGAACTGCCGCCATATTTAGTGGACAGTGAGAGCCACATTCTTTTGTCCTCTGGAAACTAAACTGGCCCAAAGGTAAGCAGTGCAACGCACTTAGGCCCTTCCCCTGCCGGGTCCCTCCAAAACAGCTCAGGGCCACCTCAGATGTGGGGGCATAGAGAGTAGCACAGGCATCCCAGGAGTGATATCCCAGCACGTAAATACAGCCTACTGCCCCATTTTACATATAGATAAACGGAGGCCCAGAGAGAACAGGGGCCTTGCTAGAATCGCACAACGGAGGTGAACTTTAGGCAGGGAGCTGGGCCTCCTGATCCCTCCCCACACCCTCTGGAGACAGCCAGGGCTCCAGCGGATCTCTCACTCTGAGCTTTGCTCTGTGTGCTGGACCAGTCCAGCTGGTGGGGTAGAAAGGTACATGGGGGACACACACACCAAAATCAGTGGGTATTGTGCTGGGAGAAGGAACAGGCTGCAGGAGGCTTCTTCCCAGGGCCCAGCCTTAGAGCTGACAGCATTAACATTGCCCGGACAGGGTCCCTTCTGGAACTTCTGTGGCCTGGACTATGGCCAGAATGAGCAGGTCACTGGTGTGACCACAGACAGACCTGAGTTTGGGAAAGGAGACCCTGAAGATACTCTTGAGATCCACACCCTCTCCACTACTATGGCTGTGCAATTTTAAACCAACCAAAAAAAAAAAAAAAAAGTGTGGCGATAAGGAAAGGGGAAAAGAGCCTCAGTATACCCATCTGTCAAATGGAAATGGGGTTTGTATTCTCCTTGACCCCTACCCCCACCTAACGCTGCCAGAGCCTGCCCTCCATGGTCTGAGCCTCTCCCTCTAAGCCAGGAATGTGCCTTCCCACTCCTCTGTTTCAGCCCTGCAGGCCAAGGGCAGAGTCAGCAGGACTTGAGAGACTGAGCCAATGTCCAGTCCCCTCCGGGCTCCATGTGTCTGGCTTCCACTCAGTGACACCAGACAGGAGAAGCCAGACCCAGGCTATAACCAAAACAGGCCAAAGCTGGCATTTCTCTTTTCAGCTACTTTGCGCCCCACCCCCAACCCCTACCATCCACACCCAATCCGAGGACCACAGTTATGGGACAGGGTGGGAGTACCGTGTCCCTATGGGGAGGACCATAGGGCTCTATTCTGGGGAGCCGCCTGGCCAAACTGCCAGTCTGCTGGGGGAGGTGAGGAGGGACCACCACCCTTTGGCACTGTCCTGGACCACCGTCCATGAACGTCTGGGATCATCGCCCACAACAGTCCTGCAAGATAGTGCCCTCGCTCTCTTTTAACAGATCAGGAAAACGAGGCCCAGGACTCTAGCGCAGCTCCCGCTGCCTCCAGCAGGACAGGTAGAAGGCCGCCGAAAGGGTACCGGGGACCTAGGTGGCCCGGAGCCACCCACCAACGGGGCAGGTGTGTGTGTCAGGCCGCTGTCCGACGAGGGTCCCCCGGACCCTGAAACTCAGTACCTCGGGGCCCGTGGCCCTGGCAGCCGCCCCAGCGCCAGTGCCCACCCCCTCGGCGCCCGGACGGGGGCTGGGCCGGGTGTGGCGCCAGGTCCCGGGGCGGGGCTCGGAAGCCTCTGTTCCCGCAGCGCCGACACCTGGTGTCCGCCCGCCCGCGGGCCGGCGTGCCCGGGCAGGGAGGCCGCTCCGGGCCGCCCGGACCGGACGGGACGGGACGCGGGCGGCGCCGCCACATCTGAGCCCCGCCGCATTCCGGGGCGCCCCGCCGGGGGCGGGGAAGGAGGAGCTTCCCAAAGCCTGTCGGGCACCGCCTCCTGCCGGCCGCCGCGGGCTACTGCAGGTCCCGGAGCCACGTGACAAGGGGGCCTCCACTGGGGGGGGGGGCGCGGGGCGGGCAGCTCAGGGGCGCCTCCCATGGTCCCGGTCCCACCACCCCCACTGATCACTCACCAAACACTTCAAAGTGACAAAGCCAGAGCCTTGTGGAGGTCTTGCCCTCTACCCTCTTTGACTCTGCCAGGCTGAGCCACCCCCACAACACCCAATAATACCCCTGAGATCACACTAGCCACACACTCTGCACACAGCCAGACTCCAGAAGTAACCTCCAATTTCCAGACTCCCCTTATCTAGGAAGAGGACAGAGCTGGAGACTCCTCTCCCTGACTCTGAGCGGCTCGGACATCCGCCAAAGCCCACCTGTCATGCTACCCTCGATGCCCACTCCAATGCCTGCCTAGCCTGCCCCCTGGGAGGCAGAAGAGACAGCCAGGGTTCTGACAGGCTGCTGTGTGACCTTGGCTAAGTAACGGCTCCTTTCTGAGCCTGTTTCCTCTTCCATGCTCTGAGGGGGTGGGCTTGGGGCTGTGAATTCACATAAGGATCTTAAGCCCTGTGGAGCATCCCTTCACTTATAGACAATAAGATGAGGCCACGCCAGCCACCTTCTCCACCTGGAATGTCTGCCCAGTCCTTACCTGGACACTCTAAGACCCTTCAATGTGTCAACAGCAAAATGCTTATACAGCAACCACTGTTCTTTCTGCTTTCTAAGTACTCACATTTAGCAAATCTGCTCGGAACAGTCTGCATGGCCCATACCTCTCAATCTCTCTCTCTCTCTTCTCTCTCTCTCTCTCTCTCTCTCTCTCTCTCCTTGGGTCTGTCAGTAAGCCTGAGCCTGGGCTTCCATGGATTTCGTGTCTGGGCCACCGCCAGGGCCCACAGTGTGTCAGAACACTGCACAGCCTATCTGTCCCTCAGCCGGAGCCCCCTTCCCTGCCATGGTGCCCACTACTCAGGCAGCACTGTGGGCAACAGGTGCTGGGGAAGGAACATGGACTCTAGTCCCAGCCACAGTGGATGCCATGTGGCCCAGGGCAATGCATGAGTCTCTCTAAGCCCTGGGTTTCTGAGCTGGTTGGAAGAGGCCATTTCGAAAACCATGTTAGTGATGCCCATCTGGGATTCAGGGTGGCCCTGGGGGTGTTTGCTTCACAATGTGCTTTCCTCTCCTGGGGTCACGGTGCTTTGTACACAGGAAGTGCTCACTAAATGCATGAACTAACAGCTGTTCACAGACTGCGACCCTGCTCTCAACCCCACTCCGAGCCAGGGGAACTAGGAGGGGCTATACCCTCTGCCTTCCATGCCCTGGCCCTCCTGGCTTCTAGAATCTCCTCATGGATCAAGGTCCAGGCCCTGAAAAGTCAGTGACAGGGAGGTGCTAGGGCCTAGCACCAGCCTACAGGCCAGAAGAGAAAGCTAGCCCAAGTTCACACATGTTCAGATGCCCCCATTAGAGCACTCTGAACCAAAGGTCCCTGTGGGCAGAACCTACAGGGCTTACCCCGGAGCTTCCCATTTGGAAAGTCTGGGAGAGTCCACTGACCACAGTTTCAGCTGCCCGTAATAAGCCCGTTACAAACATTTATTGAGCACCAACCAGCATCAGCAACTGCCCAAGACACTGGGAATACAGGCTAGTTCAGAACACAGAGAAGATGCTGGAAACCAGCTCAGGTGCAGAGTCAAAGAAAAATCTGGGGCAGGAGGCAGCACTTCCTGGAGAGGGGCGTGTGTGCAAGGTGTGGGAAGCCAGGACAGGGCCAGCAGGCTGGGGAAGGGGCGTGGCGAAAGGCATTCCCCGTGGGAATTCAGAATGGAGCCTCAGGCTTCCCCAGACCCTGCAAGTGGAAGCGGGAATGCGGGTACTTGCAATCCTGACCTCCAAATTAAGGTGGCCTGAGCACTGGGCAGTCTGCATCCTCCAGTGGACATGGCAAGAAGAGAGGGGGTTCAACACACAGCAGGAGAGACTCGAGTCAGACAACAGGCAGAACTTCCCGTGAGAACTTCCAAATTCCAAACTGACAAGACACTGTGGGGTTCCCTGTCCCCCAGGGCCTTCAGGAACAGGTACCACCCCGGGGGCTTCAGGAGGGGTCCTTTCTGCACCATGGCAGGGGGTTGGGGCAGGACTCTAAGGACTGCTCCACACAGGGGAGGCTGGGAATGGGAGAGGACAACTCAACCATTCTTACGTGTTTGGCCTGGTTTCCTTCACACAGAAGTTGCTTCGTCAGCTCCCTGAAAACCTCTGTGCAATCACTGTGCTGGGAAGCTCCTACACCAGAACGGAGGGAGGAAAGGAGGAGATGGGCGCAGGGCTCCTCCCTCAAGCCAGGCTTGGTACCTGGCCCCCACCCTGTCCTCTCCCAGCAGGGCCATCTCAGTATACTCACCAAGCAGAACCTAGCGCCCCGCAAGGCCCAGGGCTAGACGGACAAAGAGTCTCCCCCAGGAAACAGGCAGGACTGGGGGTCAGAAGCCCTGGGCTCTAGTCCCAGCTCTGGGGCTCAGTTGCCCAAGGTCCACGGTGAGGGGTTGGATTAGATAACATCCAAGAACACTCCCAGCTCTGAAATTTCTAGGACCAACAGGAAGACACGCTCCCTTCCTTCACTGTGCCCACAGGGGGTCCATGGCTAGAGCATGGACTGACTCCAGGCCCGGCCCTGTCCCTACCATTAGGTCAAACCTCTGTGATAAACTCACCACCACGTGTCCTGGCAGAGGGCTGTTACCAGGGTCAAATTCAACAATGCTTGTAAAATGTAGAAATTTTGAGTCAGTGCTTTTATCTCCAGGGCGAAATTCCAAGATGGGGCACACACAGGATGACCATCTCCATGGAAGGATACAAAACACATTGCACCCGAGGGCTGGGGCGGGGTGGGGGCTTCTGGGGAAGGTCAGCTTCTAAGACAAGTATTACAGGCAGGAAGGCAGGTCTATGGGGAGAAAGAGAGAGCGCCTGCTTCTTTGGGCTGTCTCCACTGGGCCCCATTGCTGGCAAACAGGCAAACTGAGGTAGGCCACGTCACCTGGAGAACTGACCAGAACTGCCCAGGGAACCCCAGCTTCCTTGGAACAGGGAGGGTAGGCCTTTGCCTAGGGAGCCAAACAGTGCAAGAAAGGAGGATCCTGGGCTTGGGGAAAGTGGCTGGCATGGCTGGGTCTTATCAAGTGTCTATAAGTGAAGGGACCCTCCGTAGGGCTTAAGATCCTCATGTGACTTCACCCCCCTAGCTCACCCCCTCACTGCACGGAAGAGAAAACAGGCTCAGAAAGGAGCAGTCACTTAGCCAAGGTCGTACAGCAGCCTCTCTGAGCTCTAGCTGCCTCTTCTGCCTCCCCGGGGGGGCGGGCTAGGCCTCCCCATGCCAGAGGCCCTCACCTGAGTCTGGGCTGGTAGCAGGTGCCCCCTGAGGTAAGGAGGTGGGGGCAGGGGGACACTGTAAGGCGCAGGGCCAGAACTGGGATACCACCCCAGCCTAAGCTACTGTCCTGCCTAGGTAGGGCGGGGAGGCCTGGAGGCAGGGAGGTACCTCTCCTCTCACCTGGCAGACAGCATTTGTTACCTTATAAGGTGCTTTCTCCTCTCTCTCAAACAGCTTCTGACAAAGAACCAGGTGGGGTTGTGGGTGGAGGGGGGGTGAGGCCAGCTCTTAGAACTGCACCCTGTTCACCTACCCAATGGCACCCGGTAACCAGCTACCCAGGCAGCCCCTGGTCTGTTGGAGAACATCCACTAACCTACAGGTGGTCTCTGAGCCCCAAGCCTGGCCTGGAAACAGGACCCTTGGGCTCTCCTGCCCCCTCACATTCACACAGGTACATACACATACTTGTGGGGAAGGCTGGCGGTCATGTAGAAACCACACTTCCTGTCCTTCCCCGAGAACAGTGAAGCCTGGCTCCCCAAAGAGGGAGCTGGCCCTCCTGCCCCTTCCCCCAGAGAAGACAGATGGGGACGGTCCAGGACTCCAGCAGGTCCGTGTCTGTCTCCATCCTCAGAGGTCTAGAAAGGCCTGGGACCCAGGCCCAGTGGCTGGGAGGGGCTGCTTCCTCGCCCTAACCCTATGGGACCCCTGCCTGACTCTGAGTGAGAAGGAGTGTTGAGGGGGTCCCAGTGATGAGCTACCCTGAAGCAGAGGCCAGGGGGGCAGGCCGCTACCGCAGTACCCGCACACGTGGCAAGGAGGTTGAAGGCAGGCTGGCCACTCACTAGCATCTCTAAGCCCCAGGTCCTTCATCTGTAGTGGGAATGATAGTTTCCTCCTCTCAGAGTTGTTTTCGGGGTCCCGTGGGTTGACACTTTGGAGAGGAGTACATAGTGGCCTGCAAGTGCCCTTTATCGGGCAGCTGGGGGAAGGGTCAGCTCCCCCCTCAGGGTCTGGTTGTGTCCGTGGGGCCCAAACCCTGTTCCAGCTCCTCTAAGGCTCTAATTGGAGGTCACAGAGCCGTTGGTCACCGAGGAACACCTTGGAAAGTGCTCACAGCACCACTGTGCCCCAGGTTGCCGAGTCCTGGCCTCAGCGCTGGCTGCGCATGTGGCTGTGTGTGTGTGTGTGTGTGTGTGTGTGTGTGTGTGTCTGGGGTGCCGCCAGGCTGGCTGGGCCACACCCTGGTGATTCAGGGCTGCAGCATGCACCCTACCCGGCTAGTGGGAGAACAAAGCCACCAGCTCAAGTCCCCGGCATCCAGCCTGAGTCACACTCAGACACACCCAGCCAGGTGCCCCTTGCCTCCTGAGCCAGACTCACCCCAAGGGATCTGCGGTGCAGCAGAGGCAGCCCCTCACCCTGCCGACCAGGGCCATGCCTGGGTGCAGCTGGCTGAGACAGGAGCCGTGCCCAGGGAAGCCCGGAGGTCCCTGGCCCAGACCAGGACCACCAGCCCACCGCTAGGGCCCCCAGACTCCAACTCATTCCAGGTGGCAGAGTATAGCCCCTGTGGAAGCCTAGGCCTGAGGTTCAGGAGGCTGGCTCTTTAGGAGGCTAGACTCAGGGAGGGTAACAGAGGACAGGGGAGAGGCTGTCCATGAAGGCCGTGGGCCCTGGTCAGTCTGGGTTGGGGGCATATGCTGCGGACACAGCCTTAATCCTGGGCCCCCAAGTTGGACCCTGAAATGTGTGGGGGATCATGACAAGGTGAGACAGCCAGGCCTTCCGGGTACCACTGTGGTGAAGGCCAAGTGGAGAGCAGGCCCGGTTTCCCCACCAGGACCTGGGAGTGAGGGTTGTCAGGAGAGGGGCTAGAACTCACCCTATGAAGCCCCCATGGCCAGCGGTGGCTCAAAGAAGCCAAGGTCCCCCGACAAGCATCCTGGGTAAGAGAGGAGGCCCGGGCAGGAGGCCAGGCAGCCAGCCGGTGGGGCAGGGGGACTGTATTCACTAGCAGGGTGTAGCCCCAAACCCAGGCTCTGTTCCGTGTGAAATGGGGCCCCTGCTTCAGCTGATACCCAGGCTCCTGAGTAGGTTCAGGGCTCAGCTGCAGAATGCTGCTTCTTCCGGCCCCAGCCTGGGCTCAGAGGCTGGAGGGGGTCCTGCCACAATGAGGGCCAGAGCACCTGGTCTCCAGCCAAGGCCATGGCTGAGAGCACCCCACCGAAAAGGGCGGGGACACCACAGGGCAGACAACCAAGACCCTCAACAGGTTCCAGGCGCACCTAACCTTAACATGTCAGCCTGACCCTGACCCTGACCCTGACCCTGACCGTGACCCTGACCCAACCTGACCTGACCCCAAACTGCGCCTCATGCTAACCTGTGTCTGCCCCACCTCACCCCTGAACCCATCTCCAGATCTGACGTTTTGCTAACCCCAACCCTACCGCCACATCAGAACCATACCCCAGCTCTCCCCTAAATCCCAACCTCGGTGTTTCCCTATGCCCAAACCCTAGCCCATCCCAAACCCCCGATCTGATCGGCACCCACCGTCAGTCCACACTTCTGCCCACGGTTCCCGCATCAGCCCTACCCCTGCCCTAACCCCACAACAGTTCTCCAAACCCTGCCTTCCCAGGCCCTCCCTGATCCTAACCCCTCTTCCACATCCCAGCGGCACCCCACACCGGCCTCTGCCCTCACCCCAACTCTACCCTCAGCCCTCCCCCACAGACCCACTTCCACCCCAGCTGTCCACGTGCACCCAGCACATGGCCACGTCAGCCCATCTGACAGTCAGGGACCTCTGCCAGATCAGGCTTGCCTGCGTGCGTCAGGCCTGGCAGGGACCCAGAGCAGCAGGTCAGATCCCACACAGCCAGGCTGGGAGACGAGATGGAAGGACCTCCCCCCGGGTACAAGCATCAGGCCCTCTGCCAACAGCACCAGCTCCTGCAGCCGGGGCTCCTGGAGGCCCCGTGCTAAGACTTCTGTGGGGGATCACTCAGAACCCGGGCCTACCCTGGCCCTCCTCCCCTCCTGGCAGTGAAGGGGTTGGGGGGCAACTGAGAGCAGTCCAGTGCCTACCCGGGTCAGAAACCCGCTGCAGCACCGCCCCTGCCCCACTGAGGTTGGGGACAGGGTACCAGCACCTCAAAGAAGGGGGTCAAACCCAGCCCCTGGAACTTGTGCCAGCATCCCCCAAGTGCCACAGCCCCTCTCCCAGCACCCCCAGCCTCTGCCCCTGGACCGTAGGCCCAGCAGGCTGAGCTCAAGGCCATCCTGTGCCATCTGCGGAGGGAGGAGCGGGGCTGGCTGGTGTCAGCACCCCCTCCTTCCCCTGGGCCCAGGCTGCATTCCTGGCAAGCCAGGACCTGCCACTCGGATAAACAGGCGAGCTCAGCACCCTCCTCCACCTGTCCCCCGAGCTTCCTCCGAGCCTTGAGAGCCTTGAGTCTCCGCAGCGGTGGCTATTACAGCCGGCTGCGATCTGTCCCTCAGCTCTAGCCTGAGGCCCTCATGCTGCATTCCAAGACTCCCCATGACCCCTCTCGGCCAGGCCCACGTCCCCCAAATCATCAGGCCTACACAGCCCCTCTCACTCCCAGATGCCTTGCACCCACAGCAGCAAGATGATCCCGGGGAGTTCTTTCCTTAGCCCATCCCCTTCCTACCAGAAGTAGGAGTGGAGTGGGAGAATCAGAGCCACAGCTCCACAGTGGGCAAGGGTGGCCCAGAGAGGTCACAGCCAATCACATATCACCCTGCACCGTTAGGGCCTAGACTCCCTTGCCCCACCTCAGGCCTCAGCCGGTCCAGGGCTCACCCCAGAAGCCTGGATAAGCAAATGGGGCCTCTGGAGGGAGGCTAGGGAGAGGCGGGGGACTCAGGGGATGGTTATGCAGGGCCAGGCCCATAGGCCAGGGCTTCCCCAGACAAGGGCCATCTCACCAGCCATCTAACCTGATTCCTTGCAGTCCACAGGGAGAAGTTTTTCCTCCTCGCCATCCATCTAGGCACCAGCCACATCAAGGAGGCCCAGGCACCTGTGGCCCGGGGACCACTCCATGCCATCCCAGTTGGTCTCCTGGCTCTGGCCCTGTCCCTCCGCTCCAGCCCTGTGCCGAGCACAGCAACCTCCCTGCTCTGGCAGCCCAGAGTTTTCCCGAAGCTCGGTTCTATCATGGGGCCACGGCCCCCCACCCCAGACACTTCTCATTGCCTGCTGCCTATGGGATTCACTGCAGGCCTCATCACCAGCAGCCAAGGACCCCCACAACAGGCCAACCCACCGTGGCAACCTGACCCTGCTGTTCTCCAGCCACCCCCTGCCCTGGCCACACAGGGCCCCCCAGCCTAGAGCCCTCCCCTCTGAGAGAAGCTCCCCTTCTCCAAAGCCCAGACCACTGTATTCTGTCTCTGATGGCATCCCCATGTCCCCTGTCCTGTGGCTTGGCGGTAGGTCTTTGCTACCCCCTGACCTCCAGCTTCCTGAGGGCTGGAAAATGGTCTGGACACAACTCTTGCTCTCTGGTGCATCATCTTGGGAGGAGACGGGGCTGTGATCTCACAGTGGTCTTGTCTGATACCTCCATCCCTCCCCAGTCGGCTGCAGACCACTGGGGGTCAGCCAAGGGCTGGGCGCCTAATGCCAGTTCTCACGACAGCCTTAGATTACATTGGCGTTATTGTCCCCATCTTACTTATAAGGACAGTAAGGCCGCAGCAGAGTGAGTTATTGACCGTGTGGCAGAATGGGGATTAGACCTCAAGGCCCACCCTCCAAAGAATGGAGGACCTGCCCCAGGTGGCTGTGGAGGTGGAGTCCCCTGGGGAAGGGCCAAGAGGGGTGGCAGGGCCAAGGCCAGACTTTCACCTAAGTCCTTATAACCATATCATGGGGTCCCCCAGGCCTGCAGGGACAGCCAGGAACCTCCACTGCAAGCCATAAGGCACAAACCCAGCACTCAAAGTCCCACGTGCCCTCATCCCTGCCCCCACTCCTGGCCTCCGCCCTCAACACCCAGACCAGCCAGACCAGCCTGGCCAGCCCAGGCTGAGAGAGGCTCCAGAGGCTCCCCGCATCCACCTGGAGCCAGGATACAAGGATTCCGTGGGGCAGGAGCGCCCCCAACTGACCAGTGTGGTACAGACAGGGGACAAGGACCCAATCCAGGCCCCAGAACAGAAAGGAGTCCTGAGTGCCCCAAGACCTCTGCATGCCCACCATTTCTTGACCTTCTTGAGCACCCAGGGCCAAACCAGAGGAGGTGACCCAGGAGCAGAGGAGAGGGAAGAGTCGGCCCGGGAACCACACAAGCACAAACATTCAGGAGAGAAACAGCAGGGCGCAGGGTCAGAGGCAGATGGGGTTTTCAGCCTTGGACTTGGTGATGCAATAGGCTGGACTGGAAGAGTCAAATACAACTCTTAGATTTCTGGGACTGGGTGGGTAGAGAGACTGAAGGACTTGCCTTGAACATGTTGGCCTTGAGGGACCAGAGCAGCATTGGGTACAGACCCACAGGAGTTGGACCAAAGCTCTGGAGAGTCCTTGGACGGGGCAGGGAAGCAGGCTTCCCTTCCAGAACTGTTCCCCTCTCTGGCTTCTGACCTCAGGCTTGGGCAAGCCTATTCTCAAAATGGGCTTGGTGTGGATAAGCCGCCCCTAAGGACCCTTCCCACCCTGGACTTGCCATTCCCTGGGCCTCAGTCCCCTGCAGAGGCCTCCTGAAAACACACCGAGGACACAGATCATGTCAACTCCCATCCACTGAGCACACGCCAAGTTTATTGAGCACATACTAAGGCAATGTGCTAGGGTGACCTCACCAGCCTGTGTGGAAAAACGACCACTTTAACGTCAGTGCCAAAATCAGAGGGGCTCCTGGACCACCACCCTCCCCCCCCCCCCCCCCCCGCTGTGTGTTGCAGGACCTAATGCTGTCCCCTGAAAGTTCCCCCAGTTACTTCCAGGCCCAGCTAAGGTCAAGGGTTCATGCACAGATACCCACACCCCACCCCACCTCGAGCTCGTCCATTCCTAAGTATTGACGGGGAGGGTAAAGGCTGCCTCTCCCTTGCTGTCCCTCTCTCTCTTCCTACCCACCTCCACCCTTGATGAGGGGACCTTCCTCTCCTATTCCCTTCTGGCCTTCCCAGCCCCTCCTGCCCCTCTCACCACGTCAGGGAAGTGACGGCCCCAGCAATAGTTGATCAGCGTTCCACTTAGAAATACAGCCAGCAGACAGGGCTACCCAGACCCAGTCCCGCCTTGAACCAGACCCTGCAGCATCCTGACGAGCAGGTGTTCTCCCATACCATGTGGGGACAGCACAGACTGTCAACCAGCCCCTCACCTACCCTCCCTGTCAGTCCCCACCTGCTCTTCTCTGAAGCCACACGGAACACAGAGGCTTGCTCCTCCGCGTAATGGGGGCAGCCGGGGAGACAACTATCTTACTAAGCACCTGCTATTGGCCAGGCACTTGGGGTGCAGAGGTGAGCAGCAAGCTGTGGCCCCTGCCCTCAGAGGATGTGACAGGTCCCTGCAATACAAATCGAAAAGGAAAAGAAAAAGAGCAAATTTTATTGGGCATTTTCTATGTACCAGACACTGTTCCCAGCACTTTATGTGAAGTAATTTAATTATCCCCAAAGCCCTCTTTTTATCTTCACATATGCCATTAGCCCCAAGTCCCGCAGACACGATGGTGAGCCAGGATTCCAGTCAAAGGGGCTAGCAGCTGGAATTAGCAACTAACTCTGCGTGTTTTAAGTGTTGGCTAGAGTTTCACCTCTCAATTTAAAGCGTTCTTCTCTTCCATCATGTCCAAAACACTAAATTTGCCTGTGCTCCCCAGAATGGCTCGGGGCCATTGGAAAGCGGCACCGTCCGGTGGTGCCATCTAGGGGCAGAAATGTGCGTTGCAGAGGTTTAAGTGCAGTAGAGCTGGCCGGTCGTGCAGGGACCCAAAGGACCAAATGCAGAAAAAGATCCTGTTAGAATGCCAAGCGCCAACCACCACCCCCACCAGGTATGTGCTGTGTGTGCCATTCGGAGTTGTGATCAGGCGTGCGGTTCCCAATCAGGAGGCAGTTCACTGTGCAACTGCGTCTCTAAAACCGTCATTTCTTCAGGGGTCCCAAGTTCTTTTTAGTATGAACCCAGGTGACTTCAAGAGCTCTGAAAGCTGGGGCGCCTGGGTGGCTCAGTCAGTTAAGCATCCAACTCTTGATTTCAGCTCAGGTCATGATCTCCCGGTTCCTGAGATCGAACCCCATGTCGGGATCCATGCTGACATCACAGAGCCTGCTGGGGATTCTCTCCCCCTCTCTCGGCCCCTCCCCCACTCTCAAAATAAATCAATAAATAAACTTTTTTTAAAAAGAGAGAGAGAGCGTTCTGAGAGCGAATTATCTGACCAAGGACTTCATACAGTCCCTGAGCAATGTGCAGTTGTACGTGTTTCTGGAGTTAGGTAGACTGGAAACAGTGACCTTACTGGGGGATGTTAGGGAAGGGACATCACTCACAATACTGGCAGTGTTCCTTTCCTTAGGCTGGGTGGTGGGTATATGGATGTTCATTTTATTATCCATTAAGCTTTTTATATATTTTTATAGATATGAAATATTTTTTTAAATGGATTAAGTCTTGGGGCACCTGGGTGGCTCAGGCAGTTAAGTGACCGACTTTGGCTCAAGTCATGATCTCCCGGTTCATGAGTTCGAGCCCCGTGTCAGTCTCTGTGCTGAATGCTTGCTCAGAGCCTGGAGCCTGCTTCGGATTCTGTGTCTCTTTCTCTCTCTGCCCCTCCCCCGCTTGTGCTTTGTCTCAATCTGTCTCTCAAAAATAAATAAATGTAAAAAAAAAATTTTTTTGTTTTAATGTATTAAGTCTTGGGGCACCTGGGTGGCTCAATCGGCTGAGTGTCCAACTTCAGGCTCAAGTCATGATCTTGCGGTTTGTGAGTTTGAGCCCAGCATCGGGCTCTGTGTTGACAGCTCAGAGCCAGGAGACTGCTTCGGATTCTGTGTCTCCCTCTGTCTCTGGGCTTGGTGTGGATAAGCCGCCCCTAAGGACCCTTCCCGCCCTGGACTTGCCATTCCCTGGGCCTCCCTTCCCCCATTCATGCTCTGTCTCTCTCTCTCTCTCTCTCTCTCTGTCTCTCTCTCTCTCTCTCTCTCTCTCTCAAAAATGAATAAATGTTAAAAAGAATTTTTTTAATGTAGTAAGTCTTTAGGACAAACTTCCCAACATTTGAGACCAACTCAGTATCACCCCACTGTTTGTGATGAGAAGTCTACAGGGAAATCTCAGCACGTAACCCAGCACTGGCCGTCCAGAGAAGAAAACCAAGCCCCAAGGTCGGGAAGCTATGTGCAGCTCCGTCCTGAGAACACAGCCCCTTCAGCTCCTGAAGTCTAATGGACAAGAACTACAACGGATATCTTACTCATTTGAAAAACAGTAAGTACTTACGATGTGCTCAGCACCCCGTGCGGTGCTGGGAATCCAAAAGTAAGCTAGATGGGGCTCCTTCCAACACAGAAGTGGCTTCATACTGGAAATGAGTCCTGACCAGAAACAATGGGACAAGACAGAGGGTGGGAGGTGTCATCAGAGGAACACTGGGGACCAAATGAGCACTTGCACCTGGAATTGGCTGCTTGGAGGAAGGGGCATAAAGCTGGGCCTTTCAGAAGATTTGCCGGAAGGAAGAGACCTGTCCCAGAAGGAGAGAACAGTGCCAGGAAACAGCAGAAGGTGAGGCTCCAGGGATAGGTTTGGGGAAGAGCAAGCAGAAGATAGATTTTGGAAAATGAATCCTGGATTCTCAAGTCAGAGAAGGAGCTGAGGCCCCCTGGCGGCAGGCCTGGGAGAAGTTTAGACCTGACTCCGCCAGGATGGGGAGCCATGGCAGGTGTCTGAGCAGGAGAGGGCCCATCGGCATTACTGCGGTGTACTGGTGGTCAGGACAGGGAGCAGCTTGAAGCAGGGAGACCTCTAGAGCTGACCAGCAAGTCAGCAGTGTGGGCCTGTGCCAGGAGGGGCGAGCGGAGGAGGAAAGGGGTCCCATCTTGGGTCTGTCTCTGTCAGGGAGTCCACATGTCCTGGGTGAGGAGTCAGCTGGCAGACTCTCCCCGCCATCAGAGGAGATACAAGGTTAGCAGCCCAAAGTCAAGCACACCCATCCCTTTCCCGCCTTCTCCGTTCAGCCCCACTTCTCGACGCCTTCTTATACCCTCAGGCTCGTGCGTCCCCCGCCCCGTCCTCCGACCACCCTCAGACATTTCCACGAGCACTGAGCACCTGGTGTGTGCACAGCACCCACTGGGCCCTGAGGGGGTCGCAAGAGAAGCTCAAGCCCCGCCCTTCGGAGCTTACATCTGCACACGCCAGAGGGACAGCCGGGGTCTGTAAGGTGGAGCCTCTATGATGCCCCTTCCTCCCACCAAAAGAAAATCCCCCCACCTATCTGCCCACTAAGGTCCCACCAGAAGAGATGTATTGCTTAGATCCCAAACTTGAGTCCTTGTAGTAGATGGAATGGTGGCCCCAAAAAGAGATGCCCGCATCCCAGAATCTGTGAATGTGAGCTTATTTGGCAAAAGCGTCTGCAGACGCAATTCAGTTAAGGTCCTTGAAGTGAGATCATCCTGGATTATCCAGGTGGGCCTCGAATCCAACGACAAGTGTCCTTATAAGATACAGAAGAGGAGATGTGGACACATGGAGGAGGAGGCGATATGAAGACCGAAGAAGGAGAGACTGCAGTGATGCAGCCACGGGCCAGCAGTTATCACTACTACCCTGATGCACAGAGAGGTTAAGCGGCCCGCCCAGGGTCACACGGCTTCTGAGTGGTGGAGCTGGGATCAGTGCCCTCACCCTGAACCATTGCAGGGGCCCCTCTCGCCAGCTAAGGGCTCTTGGAACATTGCTCTGCTTTCTTCTTTCTGAGGACAGCCTTGTAAGCACCCTTTCTGTCCCAGCTGCTGCGAAACTCAAGTCAACACTGACCCTCAAGGACAGCAATGGGACTCACCCCTCGTGGCCACCAGTCTTGTTTCCTTGTCGATTCAGGGCCTCTGGCTTGCTATCTCATCATTAGTGACAGCCTGCTTCTTTCTAGAGAGGATACGGGAGGCAACACGTGTCAAAGGCATAAGAGTGAGACCAACACGTGGAACTGAGGCCGGGCCCACAGAACACAGAGATTGTACAGGCGGCCTGGAGCGGCAGCAGGTGCTGTGATATAGCCTCAAGGCCGCCAGGGTGGAAGAGGAAATCTGATCCGTTACTATCTGCACGAAGCAGACTGTTTTCTCTGTGGCGACAAAGTGCTCCCCTTATAATAAATTCTGATGAAAACTGCACCCATGGGCCTTAATATAGGGAGTACTGAGCAAGGCACGGGGCTGCCCGTGTCCTGAAAAACCTTTGTTTGCTGCAAAGGGAAAGTCTTCTTCCGTGTGACTGTTGACCAATGCCGAGAGCATGGCACCAAAGGACACTTGGGGAAGAAGAATCCTCTAGGAGAGCGACCAACATCATCCAAGGACAGACTCTCCCAGGGCAGGACAGTCCAGTCAGGACCAGGACTCGGAGACCTAGCCTGGCTGGACAGCACGGCCCTTCGAAGCCATGCCCTAAACACCCTGCACCGGCTTTGGTTTGTGAGGAACTGGTTGTTCCCTGAGGGCAGGGTCCAGGCCTTCCCACGACAGCCTTCTGGTTCAGCGACCTCAACCGCTGAGCTGGTTGGAAAAGTGGGCAAATGGATGGTTGAGGCCAGCCACCCACGCCCCCTTGCCTATTGTGGCAGACCCTTCCTTTGTCCCCTAATCTCTGCTGTCCCTTCAGTAGAAGTAGTGAAACTTCTAGTCTGTAGTTTATAGCTGGGCCCACGGGCGCCCATGGTGTTGCCCAGCACCCCAGGCAGCTGGGTGTAGCCTTGTGACTAACTACAGGCGACAAGAAGTGAGTGGAGGTCATGAGTTCAGCCCTACACTGGGGGCACGCTTTCCCCTGGCCCTGTCCCCGAAACCCAGAGGTGGTGGTGACAGCCAGCTTAGATCAAACTTGCCTGTCAGCCTGTGAAGGAACAAGACAGAAAAAGCCCGAGACCTGGTTCTGGGGAGCTGCCATTCCAGTCCGGGAACGCTCCCGCCGGGACGGTTAGGGGAGAGGAAACCGAGCTCCCCTCTTAAGCCACTGTTGCTTTGAGTCTCTGATGCACTAGGAGAATCGACAGGCTGCCTATATCCCAGTGAACCCAGGAACTGCCATGAAAAGCCACTGCCTTCCGTCCCCGGGCACTCCTTTCCACTACATGGTCTCCTGGCTACTCGGTTCCACTATCTACACTTCCAAGCCGGGGGCTCGCTGGTCCCACCTGGGCCATCACTGCGCCTGAGGCTTTTCACCGCAACCCTGCAAGAAACTTTCTATTCCTGTTTTACAGATGGGGAAAACTGAGGCTCGGGGACATGACCAAAACTGTGAGAGCTCAGAGGCAATAAGAACTGGTAGAGGGGAGTCTGGGTGGCTCAATCGGTTAAACAGCCGACTTCGGCTCAGGTCATGATCTCGCGGTCTACGAGTTCGAGCTTCGCGTCGGGCTCTGTGCTGACGGCTCGGAGCCTGGAGCCTGCTTCGGATTCTGTGTCTCCCTCTCTCTCTGCCTCTACCCTGCTCGCACTGTGTCTCTCTCAAAAATAAATAAACATTAAATAATAATAAATAAATAAACAAACATTAAAAGAAAGAAAGAAAGAAAGAAAGAAAGAAAGAAAGAAAGAAAGAAAGAAAGAAAGAAAGAAAGAAAATTGGTGGAACCAGTCTCAAATCCAGGTCTGGCTGCTCCCAAGGCTCTGCTCTCTCTGACAGAAAGAAGAATTGTTCACCCAACTCGGCCAAATGTCCAGTGGTTGTTTTCGTATCGGGAGAGAGGGTGTCTGTGGGAGAGGTCCTGGTGAACCTGTCCAGAGGCTAAGCTCAGTCCCCCACGAGCTAGGGAGCTTGTGATAAGATTTCAGAGGGAAGCTATTCTGCATCAAACAGGGAGAAGACTGGGACCAGGAGGAGGCTGGAGGGAGAGAGGAAGATCAGGGCGGTGGGGGGGGGGGGGGGGGGGGGGGGGGGGGGGGGGGGGGGGGGGCGGGGGGGCGGTTGCAGGGAGGGCTGGGCAGACCTCCAAGAGCTGTGACAGGGTGCTGCCCACCACCCACTAAAATCTCAGTAGGACCCTCCAAAAGTCACAGAACACTGGAAGGAGGTGGCTTTCTCGTGCAAACGGGGGAAGACACCAGCCCTGGGCCAGGGTTGAGGCCCCAGCTGCCACGTCGTAAGAGGGACACGTGGTGGAGGGAGGGCCTGCGTTCTGCTGTGTGGCCATGACCTTCCCAGCCGGCCAGTTGGCAGATCCCACCAAGTGCACCTGGACTTTGCGACCCTGAAAAGACCTTGTTCCACAACAGCCCACGGCGCGTGGGACCTGGCAGAAGCCCCCTTGCCCTCCGGAAGGGCCCTGCATGAACCAGGTTGCAGTTAGCTACTGCAATGTTTCAAACCTCCTCCAACCTAGTGGCATGAGCAGCCCCCGTTGTGTCATGCTCAGAGTCTGGGGGTCAGGGCTTTGGGACAGGGTGTGTGTCAGGGACGGAGCCTGGAGCCTCAGTTTGGGAGGGCTCGACTGGGTGGGGGCGACTCGGACGTCTGGGGCTGGAACCCTTCTTCCGGCTTCTTCACGCACATCTCTTTCTAGAGAGCACCTGTGGCTAAGACTGGGGGAGTGAGCCCCCGGGTCACTGCGCTTCCTCAAGAGTCCGTCCTGACTAGATGCCTGGGAAGAGAAACAGAAGGAAAGAAGGGGCGATGTCTAAGGTCCTGAAGGTGAACTTGGCCAGTGCCGCCGTTTCACCAGTCTGGTCCTCCCATGAGCTTCTGCTTCACCGCCACCTCCACTTTCCCGGCTCCCCACGCCCCTGGCCTCTGAAACAGGACTCCGGTCCAGCCCTGTACCCCTGCGGGGTCCCTCCACCTCCTATCCTCCAGCCTGCTGGGGCTCTCTCTCTTGTTTAGAACCAACGGGCCCAAAGATCTGTTTTAGGAGTTGATTCAACGTTCTATTTTCGTCCGTTCCAACCAGCCTCATCTGCGTGCCTACTGCACAGCCAGTGCAGGAAACAAACCATTCTAGGGAAAAGAGGGGATTCGGTTCAAGGGAATCCGGTGCTCGTAAAATCGCGGGGTGGAGATGGCAGGCGTCAGGAGGCTTCCCAGGGAATTGCTGAGTTCAAGGACACACCAACAGACCCCCAGGTCACCATCCACAGATCCAGGATCACCACCACCAGAGCTACCACCGGACGCCCAAGGCAGTCGTGCGCGGACCCCGTAGTCTCCGTCGCACAACCTTGCTGGTCGGCAGAGGACGGCCCCCGCCAAACCTGCAACTCACAAGCCCTGCACAAGTGCATCTATCTGACGGCACGTTGCTGCAAGGGAGCCTGAGGAGCATGGTGTCTGATTTCCTGGCCCCTGCAGGACACATTGGGGATGAGGACACATTGAAGGATGAAGGAATGGATGCTGAGATCCAGTGCACAGTCCCCAGCCCAGACGAGAAGGCAGGAGTTCGCCGGACCCCTCGCTCAGGGGTGGGGGTGACAGGACTCTCTGTTCTCTGGGCACCATCTGAAAGTTGGGGCTCATCTCCCCAGTTACCTGACTTCTGGTCTATTTTTCCTGCCGTTGCTTTGGCACCTCTAGAGCCCTCCATCACCCGTGGACCTCTTGCCTCAATAGACTGACGTCCTCTCTGCTGGAAAGCGGAAAGAGGCAGGTGGAAAGCAAAAAGAGGCGGGTGATACTGGCTCCTTTTGCCACCAGGTCCCTTTAATCTCCCCCAAAAGGCACATCTACTCCATATGCAAATGTATTTACCAACGTACTTGCATGAAAGGGAATTACCTCTTCTGAGAGGAAACATTAAAGCCCCAGCTGACTTGGAGTTTCCCTTGAGTTTCACTAAGGAATGCACTTAAAAACAAGGGCCTTTCCAAGGCAGGGACTCCTCACACGGAGTCTCCCAGTCGGGGCTGCCCTCCTGCCTCCAACACCCCCCTCTCCTTCCCTCTCCCTCGGACATCCACCCCTTCCCGCCATGGACCCCTCACCTGCCTTCAGAACAGGCCTCAGGTCTGGCTCCTGAAGCCTTAAATAGATTCCAAGCCTGGAGGGCGGCTTGGAGGAGGTGGGGTGCAGTCCCCAGGGGACAAGGACAGCAAACCTCCCATAAATTTCCTAGTCCCACTAAGGGAACTAGAGACACCCCGTTCCTTCTCAGGTGGCTCCAGGCTACAAGAACGTGGAAGCAACTCCCAGGGACAAGACAGTCAGACGAATGTGACTGCAGGAAGAACAACCCCACACTTGCAAGGCGCCTGTCCTGCTCCAGAGGTCATCAGGGTCATCCCGTTACCCTGTCCAGGATCCTTCAGGGCCTCTTCGCATCAGAACAGGGCCCTGGCCTGGGTTACCTTCTTTAATCCAGAGCCTTCCCTATGCAGAAATGAAGGGTGCCTCCACTCCCCTAGCACACTCTCAGGGTGCCTTGGGAGCTTATTCAAGGGAGTTGAGGCTGAGACAGTGGCCCTCCCCTCCCTCACCCCTACTTACTTACTGCATAAGTAAGGGGGTGTGGGCAGGGGTGGGGTATGCCAGGGGAAGTGCTGTGGGCAAGAGCACAGCCTTGAGGCTGGCAAGGGCTGGAAGGAAGGCTCAGAGGAAGAGATAGTGGCCGGTGTGGCTGGAGTCGAGAGGGAGGAGTGGGCAGGGAGCCTCTAAAACGAACTCCTTAGGCACGACCTCCCCAGACTTCTCCATCAAGTAGCGGTGGACTGAGGCTGTCCCTCTCTGAGGCTAGGGGAGGGGAAGAATGGGGTGGCCATCCAGTTTTCACCCACTCCTGCATGGGAAGCTGCTGCTGCCCTCTGGCTAACAACCAAGGCGAGAGCCTGCTGGGCTGCGGTGGCCCTCTGATGCCTCCCCAGCGACCATTCCCCTTTTCTTGGTAGTGTTCCTGATATTCTGTCCACACTTCCCCAAACAACTCATTGTGCTTTGCGGGAAACTGACGCCCCCATGGGTTCTAGGGTGGGCGTGCAAGACCATGCCTGCTCCCCACCAGTTATGGGCTCAGGATGGGAATATGACCCATGTGGGTCAAGTGGGCTGCTTGGAAAGTCGCTTCCTCACCCTCTCAGGAGAGCCTCCCAAAGCCGCCCTCTTTCTCGACCTGGACCTGAACCAGGGAGCCACAAGCGCGGGAGCTGCTGTACCTCTTTGGGCCACACGAGGGCACCAATCTCAGGTGGCTGCCACGTTCACGCCTGGCTGTAGAGAGACTGACTATCCAGACTTTGCCCATCTGAGCTACTGACTACCCCGGTCTTGACTGGCGGAGCCTGAGTCAAACCAGCCCTGAGGTCCATCTTCCTCTGTACTAGCCAGTTGGCTGAGCTCCTAAACCTTTTTTACTGCTTAGCCCAGTGTGAGTGAGGTGCGTGTGTCCTTGCAAAGGAAAGCCTTCTGCTAACTCCATGGTGCTTCTCAAGCTGCAAAAAGCAAGTGTGCCCAGGCATGAAACAGGAAAGAGTCGACATAGGCAGGGAGCTGCCGAGAGTTTGGTGGCCAGAACAAAGGATGCATGTGAGAACAAGGGGGCTGGGTGCACCCAGGCGACATGGAGGTGTAAACCAGGTTAAGGAGACACAGAGAAATGGGCAACCAGGGAGGTTTGAGGCAGTAATGTGATGACAGAGCAACACTGTCCTATAAAATTTTCTGCAGTGACAGAAATGTTCTGTACCTTCACTGTCCGATATGGCAGCCATTAGCCACACATGGCGACTGAGTACTTGGAATAGGACTTGAACTAGGACTGAGGGACTGAATTTTTAAATTGTATTTCATTTTAATTAATTTAAATTTAAGCAGCCACAGATGGCTAGCAGCTACAACATTGGACAGCGCCGCTCTGGAGGAAGGGCCGGAAGGCAGAAGATTTGGAGGCAGGGACCCCTGTGGAAATGGTCCAGGGAAGAGAGGGAAGACAGTGGCAAAGACATGGAGAGGACAGTATGGATGCCAGAGGTTGTTAATAACTAGAACCAGGAAGCAAGTCATGATGATGAACTGAGAGTGGGGAGGAGGGAGGGAGAGCCTCGGAGGTTCCCAGGCAGGATGCTTTTGCTACAGCATCACCAGGAGCAGGTGTAGAGATGATGAGCTCCATTTTGGACACGGGGAAACTGATGTGCTTTGGGACATACAGGTGGGGGCATCTGGTGGACAGTTCTGTATGCGGCTCTGGTGCTCAGGAGAGAATCAGAGCTGGAGAGGGATTTGTCAATCCCTAGAGCTCACGAACTGACAGCCCACAGGCCACGTGAGACCACAGGTGGAAGTTTGGACTGGCTCACATTGTTTTCGAATGGAAGCTACACTTCAAATTCATGGTATTTGAAAATCTGTATTTCCATCTCTTCTTGAAAAACCAAAAGATCTGACACCATCAGGCCTGATCCCTCCTGCAAGAGCCGTCTCTAGTTGCCTAGCGGCCCCTCCCTTAGAGGGACACCCTCCCTTGCCCACCTAGCCCTGTGGGCACTGTCTTTGATCACCCTTGATAGAATATTTGGTAGTTGTGGTAGATTGTTTCAAAAGACTCACAAGACTTCCTCTTCCATCCTACAGGCCCCTTTACAAAGTGACTTGCTCACTACTGTCCTCAAGAGGTGCCATCTGGGTGGCTCAGCCACCTGGGTGGCTCAGGCCATGAAGGTTGAGCATCTGACTCTTGATTTCAGCTCGGGTCATGATCTCATGTTTCGTGAGATCGAGCCCCGCATGGGGCTCTGCGCTGACAGCTCGGAGCCTGCTTGGGGTTATCTGTCTCTCCCTCTCTATCTCTCTGCCCTTCCCCTGCTCGCTCACACGTGCATGCATACACTCTCTCTAAATAAATAAATAAATAAATAAATAAATAAGTACTTTTTTAAAAGGCCACCTATGTCCTCCTCTTGAACCTGGGTTGGCTTTATGACTTGCTTTGACCAAATGCAACAGAGGTGATATCAGGTAACTTCTCAGGACCCAGCACCATGTCAAAGAAGCTCAGGTTAGGGGCACCTAGGTGGCTCAGTCAGGTAAACATCCAACTCTTGTTTCGGCTCAGGTGGTGATCTCGAGGTTTCGTGGGTTCAGGCTCCACATCAGGCTTCGTGCTGACAGTGTGGAGCCTGCTTGGGATTCTCTGTCTCCCTCTCTCTCTGCCTCTCCCCAACTTGCGCTGTAACTGTCTCTCTCAAAATAAATAAACTTAAAAAAAAAAAAAAAAACTCGGGCTAGATTACAAGAATGACAGATCAAGGGAAGAGAAAAGTGCCCCAGCCATTCCATTGCCCTCCCCCCATGTGGGGTACCAGTCATGGGGGTGAAAGCAGTGGAACCGCCCAGAATGCCCCTCGGAGCCCTGCAAAAAGCCCTAGAATCGTGAGCAAATAAGAAACGAGGGTGGTGGTCCTTTCAAGCCACTACAGTTTGGAGGAGTGTGTCCTGCAGCAACAGAAAGCTGAAACAGTAGTTAAACGCACCGGATGGACAAGATCAGGCAGGGAAAAGAGAGTAAGGACAATGCAGGATATGACCAGTATCCAGGGTTGGACAAAGGACAAGCTACCGAGACGTGCTGGGGGAGAGGTCCCTCTCCAAGCGAAACTGAACTCAACAGAGAAAAAGTTTTGTGAGAAATTTTCCAGTTGAGCTCTTCCCCCAAAAAATTACGTGAGTTTTAATAGTAAAATAGTTCCATAAAGAATGTGTGCATTTCCATTATTTTAGTACAGCAACAGAACCAACGTGACAGCTCCCAGCCATAACCACAGCAGCCAGAGTTGTGGCTCAGAAATTAACGTGCAGAATGTATAATATGACAAAGCCTACCAAGGTACGCTCAGATTAGTCTAGTAAAACATTACCAATCTCTCAGCTGATGCAGTCAACTTCCCCACAGAGTGGGTATGTCAGGCCCTCGGGCTTCCTCAGCATGGCGCCTGGGTCCCCACACCTCAGCCAACAGCCCCAGGCCACTGACGCCCGTCTGTGGGTCGGCTCACTTTAGGCAACACAGTGGCGGACCTGCTATAGAGACTGGTCAAACCAAGTCAACAAAAGTCCACTCGAGAAAGGGACTTTCTCTGAGACAACCACGCTGCAGGAAAACCAGCCAAGATCTATTGCGTTGCAGGAACCGCAGAGCATAGTCAACTTTGGGTAAAATAGTTGTGGCAAAATTGAAGTTCTGGGATTACATTTACATCCTGTATAAAATTCTTGAACATATTTGGCCATTGCTCCCTGTAGAGGTTTGTTTCACATAAGGAGCAGTTCCGAAATGTGTTTTTTAAAACACTCTTTGGGGGAAACGTGAATTTAAATTTAGTAATGTGGCATTATAGTCCTTGGAAAGAAAATTAATTTTATACTGTTGTTCTGACAAAGTAAGGGAAATGCACTATCTGAAGTAATGTGATCTAATTTTTTCCAAAATGTTTCTTCTCTTCTAAAGGGAAGATTTTAAATGACGTTTCCCAAAGTCTGTTTGTTGGAATGGTGGTCCCATGAGATGCTCCTTAAAAAGAAAACAAGGGCAGGGGGGAGGGAGGACAAAGGAGAAAAAAGAATTCTTTGGTCACATCTACCTATTTAACTTTGCTTAACACAGTACTCCCAGATTGATTAGACCACAGAACCTTTGTTTTCAAGTACTGCCCATTAAAGTCCCTTGAAACTAGAGCAACCAACCAAAGAACCCACTTTAAGAAACACTGCCTAGGGGTGCCTGGGTGGCTCAGTCAGTTAAGCGTTCAACTTTGACTCGGGTCACGATCTCACAGTTTGTGAGTTCAAGCCCTGATTTGGGCTCCTGCTTCGGATTCTGTGTCTCCCTCTCTCTCTGCCCCTCTCCTGCTCACACTCTGTGTCTCTCTCTCAAAAACAAATAAACATTAAAAAATATTTTTTGGAAGGAAGGAAGGAAGGAAGGTAGGAAGGAAGGAAGGAAGGAAGGAAGGAAGATTGCCTTAGCCACTGGAGGAGGGATTCTGCCAAATGGTTTTGAAATATTCATCAATTAATTCATTTCGCCTACAATTCCTGTAACATTTGGTATCTGATAAAGAAATTTTAAACAAGAAGATACATTCAAAATTGGGAACCAACAGACAACAAACTGTCCCAGTCACCAGCCACCTGTGTGTTTAAAGTGACTGGTTCTGCTCCCACTGTTTCTATAACTTCTGGAACACACCGCCCCTCCCCACCTCCGTACTAAAGTGTGTTGCTCAAATCTTCAACCAATCACACAGCTCTGCCCCTCTCCGCCCTGCTTGCACACCGGGAAAAATGTGCTGATTTTTTCCACAAACCCATGCAGAGTAGTGTCTAAAAGAACGGACAGTGTTGAAAGCGTTTTGGAGTTATTTGCTTTCCTCCACAAACTTCACTGTTCATTGATTTGTTATTGCTAAATCCAACAGGTGAACATGACAATCGATAGCTGGAAGGCTGCCAACTGCCCCCCTTAAACTTTGCTGTCATTTCTCCAAAGCCTCCGCTCATGCCAGCAGCATAGCATATGATCAACTCCCGTGTGCCTCAGTTAGGTTCTAGTCCATTTCCAGAGTTAACACATCTTTTGCTAGAGAAAACTAAGGGGCTATGATGCATTTATAGTTTCTCCCTCCTCCCCACCCTGTGATTAAAGAAGTAATCTAAGAGACGATGTCATTTACTCAAAAATACATTTCCTACCGGCCCTCTATGTGCAGCGAACAAAACAGCAAAAACCCCTCTCCTAATGGAGCTGACATTTGAGCAGATGGCTCAGGCAGAGAAGTTTCCAGCTAATATGGTGGCTCTTATCATGAAAAGCAGTCCAAGAAAGAGGCAAATCTGTGCCTTTAGCCAGGTTGTTGTTCTGCAAGGAAGGGGTCCAAAGTTAGGAGAATAGGAAGGTTCCCATCGACTTTCATCTGTGAATGAAGAGCAGCTCTCACACGGGTGGGAGAGTCGAGGTGGCTCAGAAGGAGAAAGACCCCGGCAGAGAAATGGAGCTGGGGTTGAAGCCTCCGCCTGTGGAAACAACAGAAGCCCAGGCTGAGGGCACCCCCATGGACTGTCAGTGAAACGAAACCCTTAGGGACCCTCACGTGGTGCAAGGGAGTGAGGTAGTTAAGACGAGTCGCCTACACAGCTTTGGAATCCCAACCAGATCCTTCACTAAAATATATCTTGGGGGCGCCTGGGTGGCTCAGTGGGTTGAGCGTCCAACTTCGGCTCGGGTCATGATCTCACCGTTCACGAGTTCGAGCCCCACGTTGGGCTGGGCCTGCTGCTGTCAGCAAAGAGCTTGGAGCCTGCTTCAGATCCTCTGTCCCCCTCTCTCTCTGCCCCTCCCCACTCACGATCCTCCCCCTCAAAACTAAATAAACATTTAATTAATTAATTAACTAATTAATTAATTAAATACATCTTGGACCATCAGAGAAGCTCAGTGTGTTCTGGGCCAGGGGAGCGTGGCAGCCAGAGACAGGAACAGCTTCTTCTGTCCTACTCACTGGCCATCGGTGGGTCGTTGGCCAAGAAGAGTGCAGGCCCTCGGGCCTGAGAGCTCAGGAGATGACGCCCAGGCTTCCCCTTCTCCCAGAGTGTGTGACATGGCTTTGTGGCCATCATTTCTGGGTCACTCTTCGGTTTGGGTAGAAGAGCACGCTCCCTGCACAGGGTAGGGAGGCTGGGGCCTCCGTGGCCCTGTCAGGACGCCTGTGCTCCCTGGGCCACCTTGCTGTGTCTTAACCACACAGGGGACACAGGACCCCCCACGTGTCTCTATTGATTCTCTCCTTCAGGTCTTTGGCCAAATGTCTCCTCCTCGGTGACACCTTCCCTGATGACCCTGACTTAAAATGTCAGTCGTTCCCCACACTGCGCAGGCACCCTCCCTCTTTTGTTCTCCTAGCGCTTATTACCAACTGTTACCAGTTGAGTTGTGACCCACCCCCCCCACCCCCCCACCCCCCCCGCCTTGCCACCAAAAGACATGTTGGAGTCCTAACCCCTAGCGCCTCAGAATGGGAATTTATTAGGAAACAGGGTCAGTGCAGACATAATTAAATTAAAATGAGGTCATGCTGGATTAGGGTGGGCCCCCTAATCCAACCTGACTGGTATTTTTTTAAGAAGAAAGAAATTTGGAAACAGAGACACGTGGCAGGAGAGCGCCGCGCCCCATGACAACGGAGGCAGCTGACATTTCAGAGCCATGGCAGAGAGGTGGCGATTTCAGCTCCAGAAGGTGGGGGGAGCACCCCAGGCGAGAGGGCAGGGGAAGGGGAAGGCCAAGGACAGAGTCCTGAGGAACTGAGCACGCAGGCCTGGGAGGGGCAGGAGGAGGGGTGGCACAGGGATCTGCCAGAGAGGTGAGCCGGGGCAGGGGTAAAGCAAGACTCCCCCGGGGGCACGCAGCCGGGAGCTGGGGGGCCCAGGTTCCACCCAGGCTGGCGCTCCCACACTCTGGACCACATCGTCTGGGAGCTTCCCTCAGTGGGTGTTAGCATTATCCAATTTTACCGGTGAGGGAGAGGATTTCCATTACTAAGTGATGGACCCAGGGGGAGCCCAGAGTCACAGCCTCCTCTCTCCAAGGCCCCGAGCTTCCTGCAGAAACTGGCGGGGGGGGGGGGGGGGGGGTGGAGCAGCAGTCCCCTGCAAGTAGCCAGGTGGGCCGCTGAGATAAGAACTAGGAGGCGGCCTCAACCACCAACCCCCCAACCCACACACACACACCGCATCCCCCCAGGACTTGGATCTCCTGCCGCCAGCTAGGACAGAGGCCAGGCTGGAGAGGAGCGAAGGGCGCACACGTGGGCGCAAGTGCGGGCCACTCTTTGGAAAAGTCTGGCTACAAAGATGAAGTGAGACGCGGGGTAGTAACTGGAGGAGCACTGGGTGAGGAGGAGGGCTATTTTAAGCTGGAAGAAACCTGAGTGTGTTTGGAAGCCAGAGTCAGTGGAGAAGAAGCCACTGAAGGAGCATTAAAGAAACGAGTGGAGCAGCAGAGGGCACTGAGCCGGAGGAGGGGGAGGGGTGCGCCGCGGCAGGAGCACATCCTCAGCAGGGGGACAGGCCACAGGAAAGCCCCTGGTTCCCAGGAGGCGCGCTGCAGATCTGGGGACAGAAGCGGAGGCAGCGGGCGTTGTCCGCTGGCGCCTCTGTTCCGTGAGAAGCAGGCGGCGAGGACGTCGGAGCAGAGAGCGGAGCGCAGGGGGGAAGAGGGAGGGCAGGGCTTGAGAGTGGGGAAGTCTTGCTGAAATTCAGCTGGGAGACAGTGCCAGCCGCAGGGAGGGAGGGCCAGGCGTGGCAAGGGTCCACTGGGGGGGGCCACTCTCGGTGCCACCAGTCTGCCCGGGGCTGCGATGTTCTTTGGAGGCACGCAGCGGCCAGGTGCGAGTTCAAAGAACAGAGAGTTGCATCCATCCAGGGCTGAGGCTCTAGCAGGAGGGCTCCATGGGAAGAGTGAAGTCAGGAGATGGGCAGGAGCAGGACTGAAGTAACACACATGGACTCCAAATTGGAGAGGAGGGACGTGGGGGCCGGCCAGGGCTGCACCACAGGGAGGGCCTAGAAAGGGAGAGGTCAAGGGACCATCGTGAAAATGTGTGAATGAGCAAGCTGAAGGAATAGAAAGCACAGCAGCATCTGAAGGGGTCTCAGAGGCGGAGTCACCCTGGGTCACACGGCAGGATGCGGGACTCTCACCAGTGTGCCTGCTGCGCCTTGGAAGGGCGGCTCAGTAGCCGCGGAGTAGGATGAGGTGCTTTTGTGAGTGTTCGTTCTGTGTTGCTTTATTTCGCCCGGGTATGATGAGCGTGTGGTAGGTAAGCATTCACACGGTACCCGGAAGGGTGCTACAAAAAATAAACCCAACCTTCTCCCGACCGTGGGTCCACCGTTTCCATTTTCTTCAGGACAGGGGCTCCTTTTTCCCCCCCCGAGGTTGAGGGTAGTGGCCGGGTGGCTCAGGCTGGCCACACGGCCTAGCAAGAAGACCTCCCCACTCTGTCCCTGCAAGTCTCAGGCCGAGGCCCCCTCCCAGGACACCAGAACTGCTGGGACGTGGACACTCCTGGCCACCCACTCGGTTCCAAAGTCTTTCCTTCCCTGACTGCCAAGATAGCAGTTTCCCTGGTTTCCCACCCACCTCCCCGGGATCTCCTCCTCTGCCTCCTTGACGGGCCCCTCTTCTGTCTTGCCTTTAAGTGGCGTCCTGCGGGGTGGCATGCCAAGTCTCCTCCCATCTTGCCCCAGCCACTCCCCCAAAGCTGACCCGTTCCCACAGCTCCGCTTTCTGTCTCTAGCAGCATCACGTCCAGAACGCATCAGAACTGGACGCATCCACGGTCCCCTCTGCAGCAGCCACAGGTTGGTTTATGGCCACACCGCATCTGTTCACCCCAGGACTGAAACAGGGCCTAGATCTGGTGAGGAGACATCCCCTTCCTCTGGGCCCTGTGGTTTGTCAAGACACCCCACACACATACACTGTGAGTAGAGCATGGGACTGAGGCCTCGAACATTCTCTCCTTGCAGCACAGTGATTCAGGGTGAGCACAGAGTCAAACAGGCCCAGTCTCAGCTGCTCCAGGGGTTTGGCCTGGCTGACCGGGGAGATGACCCCACCTCTTTCCTGATGGATTTGAACCTGAGAATAAAGCCAACATCCTACCTTACACAGAGGCTGGGACTAATAACAGGCACACGGACTGTGCATTTGCTCCCTGCCGGGCACCCTGCATGCGTGAATCTCATCCATCCCAAAAATGCACAAGCGAGGCCCTGCCTCTCCCCGCTCTAGCCACCGAGGGATTGAGCCCCTTGCACGGATCACACGGCTGGCGAATGCGGTGCCAGAGTTCACATCCAGCTGTGTGATTCCAAGTCCTCGCTCTTAACACCAGACCACCCTGCCAGAGGCTGACAGCAGTGAGCAGACTAAGCCACGGAAGGAGGAGGAACCAACATTGACTGAGACCTGAGTCACAGCAGGCCTGAGGTGAGAGCTACCCCTGGGCTTTTCAGTTACATGGGCCAATACATTCCCTCTGCTCAAGCCAGGTATCATTTGGGTTTCCAGTAAATGCAGACCGGCTGATAACATGTCACCTCAGTCGGTGGCAGGCATCTCCAATGGCCCAGGACTTCACAGCAGGACCCAGATCCCGCGTCCCTCACATCCAACTAGTGACCAAAGCCTGGGCCCCAAATACTGCATGGATCTGTGCCCTTGCTTTCCCCTCCTAGTCCAGGCCACTATTGCTTTGCCGGGTTTTGATCACAGCCTCCTTGCTGTCCAGCCTGCTCCCCCCTCCCCCAACACACAAACTTCTGTCACAACCCCCTGAGGTCCAGAGCTCACCATGTTACCCGGCAGCCTGAAGCCCTCTGGATACCTGACCACCCCCAGGGTAAATTCCACTCCTCTTCAGCCGCCACGCCTCTGGTCTCATCTCCCTTCACACCCTGCTCCTAGGGTACCCCCAGCCCCATGCCTCTCTGCACCTCTGTCCAGAATGTTCCTTTGCCTTCTTCGCCCCATACGTGTCCATTCTGCACACCACCTTCTCTATGAGCAGGTTACTCTCTGCTCTTGGCTCCGTTGACACTGGCCACTCCTTATTGTCTCTTTTAACTTCAGTTTCGTGAGCATGCCTGGCACAGAGCAGTCACTCAGTGAGTACTCATGGAAAAGATGAATAAATGAAGTGTTCCCAGGAACCGGGTGGGTGGTTCTACACCTCTTCTCTGGGGATGGTCAGGTTCAGGGAGCGGGAAGTAACATCACATGATAATTACCGTGCAGAAAACCTTTCATCTATAGACAAGCACATTACCTGTTGGATCCTCACCATGACATTGCTGCCCCCATCTTATAGATGGAGAGACCGAGGTTCAGGACAGTTTACCATCTAGAATTCAGTGCACACGCTCACAAAACCCCCTCTCATTTCAAAGCACCTCAGGTTAACGCTGGCCTGTGTGTGATTAGACCCCAGTTCAGCGGTTGAAGGAAGTGGTGTTCTTGCCCACACTGGCCACAAGGGGGCAGTCGAGTGCTGGCACGAGAGTGGCCACCTGGCCGCACCTCCTACCCACCCTTAGATTTGGATCAGGGTGTTGACAGGGAATAGCCACCACTGAGGAGAGCCCCAGGCAGAGGGGCCATGGCTGGAGCTGCTCTTTCAGCATCAGCCAGAAAATGTTCAAACTGCAGGGAGGGTGGGAGCAGGGTACCACAAATACCAAGAGTCTGGAGCCAGAAACACAGACTGTATATGCCAAACTTGCATGACCAACGTGTTTAATAACAAGCCACAGGAAGTGACAGGGCCTTGCTGGGACACCCAAGATCTCCGAATGGGTGACAGTGACCACAGCCCTCAGCAGGGACGGGTCCCCGGCCTGTCGGACCACAGCCGCCCTGTATCAGAGATGGGACAGGGACCGCACTCATGTCCTCGGAGGCCTGGAAGTCAGGAGGTACAGCTGGCATCGGCTGCATGGAGTATGCAGGGTGTATGTCTACTTCAGTGCCCTGGACGCGCGGTGGATGCTCAGAGGATCTGGTCATTCCGGGAGCCACGCCCGGAGGACTGCAGGAGGCTGAGTGGAGCACATTGGAGGCCGGGTTGAATGCGAGGATCCCGGTGGAGGCCTCACCCCAATCCAGGTCTCTCCCGGGCTGCTGTCCGCAACACTCACGGCTCAAAGGAGCGGGAGCTCCCCAGCATGGCAGGCTGGCAGTGGAGCTCTCCGGGAGACAGACCAACAGACCACGTAAGGCTCAGGATCTGTAACAGAGAGCGACCCCCACCTTCGCTGGAAAGGGAGTTGTACCGCATGGAAGGGGAGGAAAACCCGACACGGGCCGGAAAAACCCGACAGCTCTTTCCAACTCGGTCAAACTCACAGGCGGCAGGAAGGGTGAGGGAAGATCACCCATCTGTGGCCCCAGCCTTTCCCTCAGGGACACTGCAGGCTAATGGAGCCTGCTGGGGGGGTCCAGATGCCCAGCCTCACTCCATGGCACTCAGCCCACACCCACTCCCCCCACCTGTCACTCCAAGTTGGAGCCTGACAGATGGGGGCGACGGTGGCACTCATTCCCCAGTTTTCTAAATCTTTTTCCTCCCCAGCCTTGACAGCCTTGGCCAGGGTCAGAGTTCCATAGGAAACATCTCAGTATCTTCCCCCAAGAACATCGAAGTCCCCGGCACATCCCACACTCTGGCTCTCCAAGCACTGAGTTGAACAGACAGCAAAGGCAGGAAGTTGGATGAAGAAAGCCTTTGCCAGGGCAGCTGGGTGGCTCAGTCCATTGAGCATCCGACTTCAGCTCAGGTCATGATCTCGCAGCTCTCGAGTTCAAGCCCCGTATCCGGCTCGGAGCTGTCAGCACAGAGCCCGGGGCCGGCTTCAGATTGTGTCTCCCTCTCTCTCTACCCCTCCCCCACTCGTACTGTCTCCTTCTCAAAAATAAATAAACATTAAATAAACATATAAAGCCTTTGCCTACCCCCTTGGCTTGCCCCCTCCAGCAGATACATGACGCTGGAGGCACAGCCCTTCCCTCCACTGGATCTCTCAGTACACCCCTACCACCACCCAGACTTGAATCCAAATGCCAGTCCAAAAGTCACGGCCCTCACCTCTGATCCGTCTGCTCTGCCCATTTGGATTGTTCTCCATAGATACATATTCCAGTTGACTCTCTGAGCCCACCCCCACCCTCAGGTTCAGGCCGGGAAAGCTGAGCCCAGCTGGCTGGGGAGCAGCTGCAGGTTCCTGGAAGGCTGTCCCCAGCAATGAAAGGCTGTCTAACAAGGCCACTGGGGAAGAAGGGTCAGGAGCAAGGCAGTAACATGGGGGTTTTGGGTTCTGGTCCCAGAAGCCATATGCCAAATGGGGGTGTGTATGTGAAGGTTCATTCCTTCACAGGCAGAGGTCCTATTCTGCACCAGCATCTCAAACAGTGGTGGGAAATCAAGGAGGACAGGGCAAGAGGAATAACCCAGGGATGGGCCTTCTCACTCAGGGATGCCGCCCCCACCCCTAAGCTCGGAATCGGGAGCCCCCAGCGGTCAGTTCCAGCTCTGTCGTTCACTTGAGCGCGTCACTCTCCTTTCTCCAAGCAGCCCCATTTGTAAAATACAGGGTTCACAGCACACACGGGAATTCCACAATCCCAGCTAGGGAAGGAGGGGAGAGCACAGGGCACAGGAAGGGGAGAAAAACAGCAGGATGTGATCAGGCAAGGGGGGGGGGGGGGGTGGTGAAGGAACCTGGATACAATAAAAAGAGGGCATTCTCACCCCTCGTCCGGGACACAGCAAAGGGAGGTGGGAGGTGTCCCCCAGGCCCAGCCTGCTGCCCTTGTGCCAGAGCAGACACACACACACCCCCCACACTGCCCTGGCCAGCCCTCTCCCTCCAAGGGGGTGGCAGTGGTGTCCCTGAGGTGAGAAGTCCACAGCTCAGCAAGGCCAGTGTGGCACAACTGCCTGGGATTAGCGCTAAACCCTGGGCTGCTCTGTCAGAGATCACACGTCGTCAGCTTCACAGCTGCTCAGCCACACGCTGCCCATGCTGTCACCTTCCCCTCACCAGGCTCTCCTCACGTGCACCGACTGTCTTCTCAGAAGGAAGCTAGGACCCTGCCTCTGCCCGTGACAAGCTACAGGTCAGAGACACCCCCAAAGAACAGCCATACCCACAGAAACCTCCCAGGGGCCCGTGGGTACAACACTGAGCAGAGGAGAGAGACAGTGAAGGCTTCCCTGCCCAACTCCTGGGGCTGTGCCCCAGGTGGCCTTGGCCTGGAATTACCTTGTCTTTAGGCCACCCAGGCCCTTCCTTCCAGATGGTTCTTGTCCTTGGAGAGCCAGATGGAGCCTCCACAGCTGGGAATCCTCAGCCCCAGCTTCCTGCAGCAACGTACTCATGAGGCCCCCCGGCTGTCAGGAATCTTGCCATCCACCGCCTTCCCCACACATACCACAAAGTTCCTTGCTCAGGGCCACCTCTGCGCCCCAACAACCAGAAAAGGGACTGGGAGAGGGGGGACCCCGGCCATACCTCCCCATCCCCCAGAGACCTCCAGGCCCCTGGCTCTGCCATAAAACAGGACCCACACTCCCATCCCTGCCTCAAGAGGGGGGCCATAGCAAGGAATCTTACTCAAACCCCCTTCTGGGGACAAGGCTTCAGGAAGGAGAGGAGGAGGAAGCAGCAAAGGCCTGGGTTGTCCGAGTTTCCGTGACAGTGTCTCTCCTCAGCCTCCCAGCGGCATGGGCAGTGCTGGGGCACCCCTGAGTTGGGGGTGCATGCAGGGTAGAAGAGCTCCAAAGCACACTGAGGCCCCTCTGATCCGCCCCCACTTCCCCCTCAGGCAGGGTGACCCGCTCTTCTAGAGAAAGGACATGGGTGAGGCGCCGCTGGAGAGACACGAGATCGGGAGAAGAGAGGGTGGCAGCCTCTTCCCTCAGGTCCTGGCACACTTGGGGTGGCTGCAGGCCCCACCCTGGGGACGTGCAGAGCCCAGGCAGAGTCGCTGAAGAGCTGCCCCCCAACTCCGCCCCCGGCACTCTCACCTGCGCAGAGCCAGGCTCACGGAGGGTGGGGAGGGCTGGGAGGGCGCCGAGCCCTCCCACCCCCACCCCTCTCCGCAGCAGGGCCGAGTCGTGGGCCGCCCCGGAGGCCGCGACCCCCGCCCTCGAGCGTATGGGTGCCTAGGAGTCGTCGTCGTCGCCTCGGCCGGCGCCGCTGGACTCGGCCTCGCGGGACGCGCGCCGCTCGCGGAGCACCATCGCCGTCAGGCCCTCCGCACGCAGGAGGAGGCCACCGCCCAGGAACAGGACCCCGCAGAGCACGAGCAGTGACAGCACGCCCAGCACCGCCGCCTGCACGACGGGAGGCCCCTCGGGGGGCTCGGGCAGCACCCCCGACTGGTTGCAGCAGGAGCTCAGCCAAGTGGCTGGGGCCGCGGCGCCCGCCCCAGAGCCGTTCATGCTGAGACGCCGACTGCCCAGATGTGCGCGGAAGGGCCAGATGTGCGGGAGCCCAAGCCAGCAGGCGGGCCTCGCCGGGCTGCGTAGGGGAGGTCCCCGAGGGGCGGATCCCAGGCGCTGTAGGCTCCATCGGGCGCTGAGCATTCAATATCCTCCAGTGTGGACTATGGCCCAGACTCCCAGGGCCCGGGGTTGTTTCTTCTCCTCCCAAGGGCCTCTACACCCACGCATGGGAATCCGGCCCATGCATTCAACCAAACCCAGGAGTCGGGTCCGCAAGGCTTTCCCTCTCTCCCTTGACAAAGGAAGTCAAGATAGCACCTCCCTCAGAACCCTGAAAAGCCCTTCCAGACCCCATCCCAGGTGCTGCCTGGGGTGCCACCGCACTAAGCAGGACACAAGACAAGCAAGCATTCCCGGCTGTCCTTGGGCCAAAGCTCAATACTGCTAGGTGGCCCAGGGGGCCACTTGAACAGGAGGCAAGTGAGCAGCCTCCAAGACCTGAGGGATGTGTATCCTTACTCCTCCATCATCGCCTCTGGGAGCCTCTCTGAGCTGGACAAGCAGGCCAGTGCCTCCTTGGGCCACAGCAAGCAGGGAAGGGGGGGGGGGGGGGCTTCAAATCCTACCCCCATTCTTTTGCTCAGGTCCCAGAGATCAAGGAGTTACCAACCAATGAGAAAGCATATTTGAGTCACCAGGGCTCCTGCCCTGACCTTGAGTAAATCAGTCCCCTACATACAGGAAATTATAATGCCAAAAGGAATGGAAATGTTACTGTTCTGTCCACCAAGGGGAGTTCACTGCCAGCTGGGTGGCCCACAGCCAACCTGGAGTGGGGGTGGGCAGTGTGGAGCAGAGTGTCTCAGAGTCTGGCTGCAGACAAGTAGAAAGTCTCAAAAAGCCGGGATGGAGTCAAGACCCTTCTGCTCAGGTCTCCTGAAAGACAGCAACGCTATGCTTTTTAAAAACAAAGTCACAGCCAACAAACAGCTCTATCAGTCAACCAACTCCTCAGGAGGGATTAGCTAATGGCCAGCTAGGAGGAAAACAAGGTCTCGAGGGTTGCAGTGGGGCCAGGTGGGGATTACACACCATCAAGGACTTGCTAGGAAATGGCCTTCCCCATCTCCAAAGCCCCGAGAACCTCCTGAATTCTCCCAATGCTCCAGAGATCAAGGGCAAGACCGTACTAGATCTGTTGTGAAATATCACAGGGCTAAGGTGACTTGGAATGAGAAAAATGTGGTGAAGGCTTCCTGGCCATCCTATCTACCGGCTCCAGGGGCAAGACCCCCACCCACCCACGCCATTTGGCCTAGCAGAACCGCCCATATACAAAGAAAAAGCATTGTAAAATATAGACTAAATCAGTAAAAAGTACACAATAAGGAGTTCACTGATCTTGAGTATGCTGATGTAGAAATGAGTGTGTTAACAAAGCAGTGTCCTAACAACCAGCCAGGGCCAGCCCGACCTGGAACACCTCTCAGACACCTGCCTCAAGCTGGCCGATCTCTCTCCAGGGAAAGAAACCCCAAATCAGATGAGCTTTCTGATGCACATGGGGACCTGTACGTGCTCTATGAAGACAGAAAAGGTACTTTTTGAGGCAATCATGAAATAAGACCAGATAATATAAAGGGCAGGGCTATCACCGCTTCCTTAAGGAGGGAGAAGAAACGGCACAGTCCTATCCAAAAGCAACAGATCCTGATCTGTGTCATCATTCATAGGACTGACATGGTGACACCTGAATGGTTAACACCTGCTTACGTGAATGTCCCACAAAGTACAAAATTGGTCAGTTTTAATCCCATCCCCCCATCACGCTGGAATAATACCCTCAACACACACCTGTATCCTCATAGGTCTGTCAGAAAGTGTGAATGTTTCCGGGCCGAACACAAGCCAAGGGAGAGATGGCTCAACCTGAACTCACATTCTCAACTTTATTCACCATCCTAGCGATGGCTCTTCCATACAGCAGAGAAGGAAGGGGAACCCCCACCAGGGGTGTGGAGAGACAGTGAAGGCCAGACTTGACCATCAGCCAAGGTTAAAAGAATGACCAGAGACTGGCAACCACAAAACAAGGAAGCCAGGGGTGGCCATTCCAAGTCTCATCAAGGACCTGGGGCAGGTTCCCGAGCCCCAAGGGGCCAACGGTACGATCCCCAGAAGCCAAGGTCTGCAAGCCATCAAGGAGAGCCCACGGCCCCAGTAAGGCCTAGAGGGCAAGGGTGTCTTTGATGAGCCTGCGCATGGTCGTGGTGACCGAGGTGCCCAGGGCATCAGTGATCTGGAAGGAAATCTTGTAGAGGTAGGGCTGCACGTCCCGCAAGCCTGTGTCAAACACGTTGTCCACCTCCGACTGCGTGGGCATCTTGGGCAGGTACTCGTGCCGGTTCATCACCTCCACGATGTTGATGATCTTCTCACAGAGCTTCTCACCCACCTTCTCCCGGCAGATCTGCCGCTCCTGCTCTGTGGCCAGAGCTACCACGTGCACCTTGACCGTCCACACCTCCCAGGGGATGCATTCGTCTGAGAAAGGCCAGCGAGACTTCTTCTTCTGATAGAACTCCAGGGACATCTGCCCCAGCCCATCACCCCCAGAGTTGCGCAGTGCATCCTGGGGAAGGAGGGGGAACGGATGAGCAGGCCAAGACCTTGGAGGAGCTCTCAGTGTGCTTCCTACACCCCAGGGAATTAGGCTCTCCTAGCTTTATTAGTCCTTCAGGGAGGGCGGGGAATGAGACCCACAGAGGGTAAAGGATTCGTGTGAAATGACACAGCGACCTGCCAGCCTAAACTTGAGTGCTCCAAGCAAATCAACAAAATCTGACGCTAAAGAAAAGCGAGAGGGGCACCTGGGTGGCTTAGTTGGTTGCGTGTCTGACTCTTGATTTCGGCTCAGGTCATGATCTCATGGTTTCATGAGTTCGAGCCCTGCACCGGGCTCTGTGCTGGCAGCTCGGAGCCTGCTAGGGATTCTCTCTCTCTCCCTCTGTCTCTGCCCCTCCCCCATTCACACTGTCTCTGTCTCTCCCAAAATAAATAAACTTAAAAAAAAAAAAAACACACACACACACACAAGGGGGAAGGGAAGGGCATACCAGACCCAGCTTCTCCCTTTTCTCTACTGAGAAGCGAATGAGACCATTTCATCCAATAATTCTGCCTATCCCCTACCTCCAGGGGCTGTGGTGGCCCCACACTAAGGCAGGTGGGACCCTGAAGCACCCTTCCATCTGAATTTTAGGGCCAACTCGGAGGGTAAGGATGCTTCCCTCAAGTCCTGAACCGTCTATCAAGGAACAATTCTCTCCTTTGTGGACACACCGAGGTCACGTGACTTTGACTGGTAGTCGTAGGGGCTAACACTTCTATGATGCTTACTGGGGTGCCAGGCTGGTTCACCCACTTGACACATTCGATTCATTTAATCCTCACAGTGCGTATGCCCCGTGAAGCAGGTACGATTGTCGTTCCAATTTTACATACAGGGGAACCGAGGGCGAGAGAAGCGGAGTCACCTGCCCAAGGTCACACGCTCGTTGAGTGGCAGAGCCTGGCTCCGGAATCCATGCTCTTAACCATTACGTTCCACGTGTCTCTTAGAGGCATCTGGAGGACAGTGACGACCACTGCCTCCCTTGACGAGGGACGGGGAAACTCATGAATTTGCCCTTTCTGGTCTCAGAGGGGCTGGGGAGTGAGGGTGGGGAGACACTGTGGCCTCCTGCCATGAGCATAGGCCATGGTGCCTGGCACAGTGTAGGGACCCTCCAAACATTTGTGGACTGGAAGTCAGACAGACAACCCTCCTCCGCTGACCTCAGAGACGGCACCTTAAAAAAATTCCCTCTTACTTTAAAACCTAAAAAAAATCACATCCCCATTCCCACCGTTGGCAGCCTGATGTGCCCTTCCACCTTTCTCCACGCCTACACAAGGCACATACAACCACAGGCCCGGGGCGCCCCACCCGAGCCCAGCAACCCTCCCTCCCAGGGAACTTCACATAGGAAAGGCCCAGACTGCTGAAGGGAAAAGTACAAGCAAGAAAAGGCGTCAGCAGGGAGAGCCGGACAGTCAGATAGAAGGTCAAGACCATGCGGGCAGCGATCACCCCATGGGACCTGACGCCTCCCTGCCGTCACTCCCTGCCCTCGCCCAAAGCCATTCTCCCCACAAGGAGCGCTGAACGCGCCCGTCCCTTAGAATCTGGAAGAAGCTGACGTGAACACCCGGGAAGGGTCCAACAGCAAGCCAGGGTGGAGGGGCGTTCGAGGTCCACCTGCCACCCCCCGGGCCACACCCCTACCTTGAATTCCCCGACAACCTTGCGCAGGGCACGGTCCAGCTCCTCAGAGGAGACGCGCACGTAGGTGAAGTCGATGAAGTCACAGTCCACATCCTGGGTGCCCACGGTGCCGATGGAGTAGGTGCCCTCCTTCTTGTAGTGGAACTTGCCCGTGCTGCGGTGCAGGAGCACGGTGTGCAGCACGGCCAGCATGGCCTCCTCCACCTGCCGCCCTTCCACCGACACCTCCAGCACCTCCGAGCGACAGTTCATCCTGCAGCCGGCAGCCCACACTGCGCTGGGGGACAAGAATAAAGACGGGGGAGCTTCACCCCAGCCAGGGGCCACCCTGCAAGAGCAGCCAGGTCAGAAACCGGACACCTTCTCGATGACCTGCATGTCACCTGTCACGTCCTTTCTGGCCCAGCCAGCCTCCGCCTACGTGGCCCTCCTCTGCATTTCAACGACACATACCATCAAAAAGACTCTTGGGATCAGAAAGGGAGGGAGCCTCAAAGTCACAGTCCAAACAACCAGCCAAGGCTTGACTTCGGTACAGCGTTCAGCACAGTTTACAGCAAATGTTCACTGCGCGACAGGTATCAGGCACTGGCCGTTCAAAGACAAGAACAGCCCCTGCCCTTGACAGGCCACAGGAATGCGGGAGAGAAAGGCAGGTAAATGTTACCTGAGTGGCAAGAGTACAAGGTGGGAGTAAAAAGAAGAGAGAGATCGAAGTCTGACTGCCTGGGACCTTGAACGACCAGGTTAAGGCATCTGGATGGTGCTGAGGGCAGTGAAGAGTCGATGCATCACTGTGCCAAGGTCAAATCTGTGCATCAGAAAGTTAACTCTGGGGCCCCTGGGTGGTTCAGTCAGTTAAGTGTCCGACTTCGGCTCAGGTCATGATCTCACGGTTTGTGAGTTCGAGCCCCGCGTCGGGCTCTGTGCTGAACAGCTCGGAGCCTGGAGCCTGCTTCGGATTCTATGTCTCCCTCTCTCTGTGCCTCCCCCCCACTTGTGCTCTCTGTCTCTCTCTCAAAAATAACTAAAATGTAAAAAAAAAAAAAAAAAAAAATTTAGAAACTTAACTCTGGATAAAAACCAAAGGATGGCTCTGAACTATTTTGTGGTCAGAAACTGCTCTGAGAAAGCAGTGAAAACTATGAAGACTGGGCTTTAACACCTGACTCACACACACACACACACACACACCCGAAATCTCACCTAGTTCCAGAGCCATCCACAGACTCTGAAGTAGAAACTCTCAGATTTAAAGCAGAAAAGCTGGGCAAGAAGTCCAGTTAGAGGCCACAACAGTAGGGACGGTTACAAGGGCAGCACAATAGGATGTAGGGGAGTGAAGTGCAAAGTGTGGGAGTTTTCATGTCCAACAGTCCTGGTTTGGACCCCAGCTCTCCTCTACCATGCTCTGTGGTCTTACGCAAATCACTCAACCTCTCTGAGGGTGTTTTATCCGTCAATTTGGATTCTTGTGAGGATCAAATAAAATTGCCTATGTAAAACGCAGTAGAATAGTGGTTAAGAACAATGCCAGACAGCCCAGGTTGGAACCCCAGCCGTGCCACCCGCTCACTGCATGATCTCGGGCAAGCTACTTAACCCCACTGTGCCTCAGTTTCCCAAATCTATATAAAGGGGCTATTAATAAAAGCTACCTCGCAAGGACTGTCTCAGGGACTGGATGAGTTAGCATCTGTAAAGCACTTAAAGCAGTACCTCCCAAGGAGTAAACAGTAAGCGTTAGCCACTATAATTCGTTATAATATCATTTCCGCTGAGAGAGGACACACGCTACAATACAGCACCGGGGACAGACTGGAAAGGGAAGAACAGACTTGAGAACCAGACCTTGGGAAGTAACTGAACAGGAGCCCTGAAGGAGAAGGAAGGGTCAAGTTCCCTCCTGCGGGTTCGGCTTAACACACCTCTCCTGACAGGGAGCTCGGCCACCCCTCACAGCAGATCATTCCATCTTCAGACAGCTCTACCCAGTTGTTCCTTCTACAGAAAGGATCTGCCCCTTACTGCTTCAAACCACTGGCCACAGTGCTTTTGTTTTGGTTTTAAGTAATCTTTACACCCAACCCGGGCCTCAAACTCACAACTCTGAGATCAAGAGTCATGTGCTCTACTGACTGAGCCAGCCAGGCGCCCCTAACCACCGGTCATAGTCTGGATGTCAGGAGCCACACGGAGTATCACCCCTTTTCCACTAATGTGCCTTTCTGATCCCTGGAAGCGACTCTTTCATCACCCCTTACCCCAACCACAGGTTAAGGGTCCCCAGTCCCCATAACACGCCAGCTGGACATGACATCTTATCTGGCAGCTCTCTTCTAAGTGTATTTGTCTCAATCCCCATAATACAGCAGTGCTCAGCAGTGAACACGAGGCAGTCTGCGGACAGCTCAGAGATCAAGCTGGTTCTGCCTCTCACTCGGCTATCAGCCCGGGTCTACCTGTCCTAGCAGGCATCTCTTCACGAGATGTTATACAGTCTTGTCTCTCCCACTAGACCTTTCCTGGAGGGCAGGGAGCGGATCATACTTGAAACTGGAAACTCAGTACTCAGAAAGTACTTACAAAGTAACTGCTCAATTCACCCTGACCCAGGAGCTCCAGGTCCTTCCCAGGGCTACTGAATTGGCTTCTACACTCAGGAGGAGGGGGGTTCTCCCGCTCATTTCTGCCCTCTATTCACGCCCTTCCATTCATACTCCCAGTTCTGGTCCAGCTCCCCCTTCTTCCGCCACTTCCCCCTCTTGCGTCCCCCACAAACCTCCAAACAGGCCACTGGAGCGCCTGGGTGGCTCAGTCAGTTGAGCGTGGGACTTCGGCTCAGGTCATGATCTCGGCACTGGTGGGTTTGAGCCCCACATCTGGCTCTGTGCTGACAGCTCAGAGCCTGGAGCCTGCTTCACGTTCTGTGTTTCCCTCTCTCTCTGCCCCTCCCCCCCTTGTGTTCGTTCGTTCTCTCTCTCTCTCTCAAAAATAAACATTTTTTAAAACTTAAAAAAAAAAACAAAAACAGGCCACTTTTTTCTTTTGCCCCACGCCCAGGCTCTTCCCTCATTCTAAGCACTGTTGTAGGAAACACTCCTGCAGGAGGCCAGTACTGACCAACTCCAGCCTCCTTCCCACAGCAAGCCACCTCTGGTCTGTGATGAGCCTGTCTGTCCCCTTCCCCTCACCCCCGCCTCCGGTGAGCAGCGAGCCCTCCAGAGCAGGGCGCGAGAAGTCGCCTCCCTCTGGTCCCCCTCCAGGCCCAGGTCTGCAGAGCACTGGGCCATGCTGGAGCCCCGGGCACCCCCATGACCACTTACGTGTACAGGCTGGAGCGCGGGTGACTCAGGCTCTGCCCATGCCCTTCCTCCTCCCCACGCGCAGGCGCCCACTCCGCAGGTGCTCTCCGACCTCCGCGCCTGCGGCTGAGCGCTAGGGACGGACTAAAAGCAAAAACAAGGCTCGGCGTCAAGACACTCTGGCGGGCCGCAGAAGGACCCTCCTCCCGGGTCCCGTTTCTCCCACCGCCACTACTCCAAGGTCCAGGGTCCGGGGAGGAGCTGCCTCCTGAGGTCCCGGGGGTGGCGCCCCGCGCCCACCCCGGCCGCGCTCTGGAGTTCGAGGCGCGCCGTCCCTCCCGCCGGCCTGGGGAGTGCCCGCGCTTGCACCCGGGAAGGGGGCAGACGGTTAAAACGGTCCCCCACCTCCGGAGCCCGCGTCCGAGAGCCCACGACGGTTCGGTCCCCTAGCCGCGGGCGCCAGGCCACCGCGGCAGGAGGCGGCGCCGGCGGCGGAAGTTCGCGCCTCGGCACCCCCCCCTCCCAGCGGGGCGGGTTCCACCGGCTCCATCGGCCTCCGGCGGGGGCGCGAACTCCCGTCCGGCCGGGCTCCGCAGCCAGCTCAGCCACTCGGTCCGCCTTACAGTCACGCCGGCGGACACATGGAGACACATACTGCTCCGCAAAAACATGCTACTTTTTTCTTGATTACCTCTCGCGTTTTAAGATTTGAGGGTGAGAAGTATCCCCCTCTCTTGGACGAGTCCATTCACTCCCACCACCGAGAATGTTGTTGTGTTTCGGCTGGGACCACGCACTTCCGCCATAGAGATGAGAGGGAAGGAGAGGCCAGTGAGCTCTGTGCCGCCTCCCAAGGCGGAGAGGAGTCATCGGCGGCGAGCCAGTTCCCAACTCTGGGCGCAGAGCCCTGGACGGGGCGTCTATCCCTCAAGATGAAGGGGGTGCCATTTGGAGAGGTGGCCTGGAGATGATTCCAAGCCAGGGCGCTGCATGATGCTGAATGGATGGCAAAACTTTAGCTTGGCCAGTGTGCACAATAGACAGGATCCCTGGCCCCACAATGCTGGAGAAAGAGGCTTAACCTTAGTCTGTTATCTCCATACAGGGCCATTACTTAATGTTCTACCGTGACCGATCTGGTAACGATTGTAAGGCTCGTAATTCTGCCATCGCCCCCTGTGTCAGCATCTTGACATCACTCATCTTTTCTGTATCACTCATTTTCTCCTGTATAAGGGAGGCGCTGTTGTGACGATCACAAGAAATAATTCATATGAAAGACCTCTGTGGAATGTAAAGTGTTATGAGAATACGAGTGCGTTTTTAGTGCTCTGTAACTTCTGGGAGCATATCTGGTATTCCGTGTAGATTGTAAGCCCAGGGCAGGCAGAAGTTTGTTGTTTTGTTAGTGGTCACAGAGCCTGGCATGCCCCAAAGGAGACACTCCTGAGTTGTTTACTTGAGGATTAGGACGCTCATTTTCCTAACACACATTTTCTCTCCCCAAATCATAATAGATAACGTTTATTGAGTGGAATGTGAAGAGTATAATTCTAAGTGCTTTGTATATATTAATGTAAGCCTGATATCAATCAATCCTAGAAGGCCGATAAAGAAACGGACACTGGGAAAGGTTACGTAACTTGCCCAAGTTCACCCAGTAAGCGGCAGAGCCTGGGATTCAAATGCAGGAGTCCACAGGGCTACCGAAGTTCTCTTTCTGGTTTCTCCACCCTAACCCTCCCCATACACTACTGTTCTCCAATACACCCCATCCAAAGCCTGCTCTCTAGTGGGAAAATGCCTTCATTAGTAACGTTTGCCAGTGATGGCTGATTTGAACTACAGGACATCACTGAATGCAGAGTCCAGAATGAATGAAGGATCACATTTTGATCATCAGAGATAAAATGGGCTCTCGAGTAGCAGTACCAGCACCAGCTGGCTCCAGCACACCACTACCACCACCTACCCCCACCACCCCCCACGCACTTAAGGCTTCCCCTCTCCCATCCAGTTTTTCTAAACTCCTTTTCTGGCTGACCTTTACCCCCTCCTCATCTGTTCCCTATCCCTTCCCCCATCTCCCCCTAGTTGTGCCCTTGTGAAGCCTTGGTCTCTGGTTTGTCTCTGTCCCAGGTGCAGCTACCTCTCCCCAGGCAGCCTGGGAGTACCTCCAGGGCCTCAGCAAGAAGAAAGCTGCCTGCCTTACAGACCAGCAACCTCTTCCAGAGCATGGTCTTAACCAGGAGGGAATCAGCATAAAATATTGGGAGGGGAGAGTGCGTGAAGAGCAAAAAAAGGGGGGACCCAAGGAGGTTAGAACCAGCCCTGGGTGGGTGGGGGGATCAGAGCTTAACTCCCAGAGACTGCCAGTCAGTGAAGGGAGTGGCTGATCTCTCCACTACCCTTGAGACCCTCCATCTCGGGGCCCTTCAAGGCCACTGTCCTGACTTCATAATCATCCCTGGTACCAATACTGATCCTTACGAGGCACACTGCCAGCAGTTCAAATGCACTACTGTGTTGATTTCTCCAGCTACCTTTGAAGGTAAATACAATTTGCTCCCAATTTACAGATAATGAAACTGAAGTTCAATGATAAGTAGTAACTTACTTTGATAGCTAATTTTATGTGTCAACGTGACTGTGCCTCAGAGTGCCCAGCTATTTGGTCAAACATTCTGGATGTGTCTGTGCAAGGGTGTTTTCTAAATGAGATTAACATTTGAATCTAGTAGACTTGAGTAAATCAGACTACTGCCTCCCCTAATGAGGGTGGGCCATATGAAATCAGTTGAAGGCCCGACTAGCATAAAAGGGCTGACCCTGCCATGAGTAAAGAGAACTCCTGTCTGGCTGCTTTCAAGTTCAAGTTGGGACATTGTTTTTTGTGGGTTTTTTTTGGTTGTTTTTTTTTTCTACTTTCACACTTGAGCTGAAATATCTGCTCTTCCTGGGTCTCCCACTTGTCAGCATCTGGAACTATACCCTCAGCTCTCCTGAGTCTCCAGCTTGCTGGCTGCAGATCTTGGGACTTGTCATCCTCCATAATTACATTAGCCAATTCCTCATAATAAATCTCTTCCTATAGATATGCATTCTATTAATTCTGTTTCCCTGTAGAACCCTGACTAATACACTTGCCAAGGCTGCATGCTTCTCCAGCCTCATTCCACTCACTCTTGTCCCTCCTCCAAAACTCATCCTGTCCCTGGAGCCTTCCCTGCCTGAGGATGAAGCCCTCCTCAGGGTCCTATGCCCGTGTGGGTGATCCTGTCAGGGAGAGAGGGTCTTGGCCCAAAAAGTGAGTCGTGTGGAATGAATTATCCCACCCTGTGCCACTCCTTTGATGAGCAGGATGTAATCTTTTTTTTTTTTTTTTTTTAAGATTTTATTTTTAAGCAATCTCTACACCTAACCGTGGGACTGGAACTTACAACCCCGAGATCAAGAGCCGCATGCTCTACCGACTGAGCCAGCCAGGCGCTTCTTCAAGTTGTAATCGTTTATTCATTCACTCGTTCGTTCATTCATACCACACACAGGTAACTGTCCACACACTGTGCCCATGCCATACCAAGGTGGACAAATCGCAATGTGGCCCTCTGGGAGCTCAAAGTCTTGCAGAGGAAATGGACCAAGGGATACACCTGGGCAAGAGAACACAAGACATAGTATGAAAGAAGTGGCAGCCGTCTCTACCGGGACCAGAGGGGGCCAAGATTGAGACTACTGCTGTCAATCTCCGAGGGATGTCTGTGGGAGAGAAAGTGACACACTGAGAGTGGAGAAGAAGCCGAAGCACTGCTCTCGGCAAGGTGGGACACCAGAAGAAAAATGGAAAGGCTGCGCTCCAGAGAGCACAGGATAGCAATGTGAAGGGACAGGCAAGAAGGAGGGAGGGGTTCCAGAAAAAAGTGGAGCTACAGGGAATTATGGGAGGGGGGGCTTCCTGGAGAAGGGGAAACACAAAGGCTTGGGGAGAGAGGTCTCATTGAGAGCAGAGGGTGGAAACTGAGGCTTCTGAGGCAGGAGAGACAAAGACAGACAGAGCAGACTTCTCAGTCAGAGCCCAGCACCATGGCCAGCCAGGGAGCCGGGTGACTGGCTGAGGCCCTCGGAGCCAGGACGGCAGCAAAGGCCTGTGAAGGGCCCTTGAAGGCCAACCCAAGACCTTGGGAGTAAGCAGCTGGCTTTGCGCGGTGAGTGTGGCCTTGGATGGCCCCACCCCATTCTAGCATGTGCCCAGGGGAGAGCTGAGCCCTGAAGCTGGCCCTGCAGGCCACCCCCATTCGCTCCGGAGCTGACCCCAGTGGCGTCACAGGGAGTGACTCAAGCCCCAGCAACAACAATGAGTGGGACTGACGTCAGGCCGGGGGCTCCTGACGGTGCCTAGCCTGGCCGGGGTAGCCAGCACCCTGTCTGCTGACCCTGTAACCCTGGCCAGGCTGTGGGGCTGAGGAGAATCAGCTGTCGGACTTCTGACATCTGCCCCCTGGGATTCTGAGCAGGGGCTCCAACACCTCCCACCCCAACACCCCCTCCTCCGAGGCAGAGGAAATGGCTGGGCTTCCGACAGAGTGGCAAAGAGCGTGAGAAAGAGGCACCTCCCAGCTCCAACCTCATCAGGCAGCCTCTAGACCTGGCCCCGGCTCGGAGTTACCATGTCCGCAGCCTATTCTGGAGGCTGCGGGGATCTGTCCCTCGTGTTGCGGAAGGGCGGTGGGTGTCTTTCTCTGTGAAGGTCTCTGTGTTTGTCTCTCTGGCCAAGTTGGGGTGGGGATGGGGCTTTATTTCTGTGTCTGTCCTCAGGGGTAAGGGGCCTGTCATCTCTCTGTCCCGCAAGGTCTTTGCATCTGTCTCTTTGGGAGGCATGTGTGTATCTGTTCTTTGGGCCAGAGGATTCTGTGTGACTGTCTTTGCAAAAGGAGAGGGCTATTTACCGCCGCCCCCACACCCAGTAAAGGGATCACTCTATGTACCCCCTGGTTTCTTGTCACGCCAGGGGCATCTATCTATCCTCATGGTACCCCAGTTTACCTAGATTGGGGTCCAGGTCTCCAAGGCTGGGCTGGGTGGGGGCCTCGTCCCTCTGATGTGCCAGACCAGGAGGGCAGCTACAGTCAGCATGTTGCCTGCCTGGCTTGCAGCTGGGCACCGCTCCCTGCTAACACAGCATGAACCAGAACAGCGCCCCCACCCTTCCCCCGATGCCTCCCCTCCTGGCCCTGCTGGTGCCTCCAGGTGCCTGAGTAGGGGTGGGACAGTGCCAGTGCCTGGGTCAGACCTTGAGGAGGCCTCAAGTGGCCCCCCAGCCTGGCAGGATCAGGGCCCAGCAGGCGGCAGAGGGGAGCCAGGGTGGTAGGGAGAACAACGGGCGCATGGGGTGGAGGAAAGGAGGCAGAAACCCAGGCCAAGGCCTCCAGGGCCCCCTAGTCCTCAGACCCACTCTGAGTCTAGCTGGGGACCCTGGAATGGGCCACCTGCCCTCGGAATGTCCCTGGCTGTGTGGGGAAGGAGATATTGGGGTGGGGGAGTGCTTTTGCTCAGCCTCGCACTAATTCCTTCCTGCCCTCATAACTGGAGCCTGGAGGTTTTAAAGTCCCACTCGCCAGCCTAGGCCTTACCGAAACAGCCCCTAACCTGGGGCCAGCCTGGAGCAGGGGTGAAGGCAGAGGTTTGGGGCTGGGCTCTGGCTGCTCCCCGGAGGACCGGGGAGGGGGGCGGTGGGGACGCTGCAAGGAAGGCCAGGCCTGGACAGGGCTGGAAGGTGGAGGCACAGAAGCTCACCCCATTAGCCTTATCTTCTGAGGAGGCCCAGTGGTTCTGAGGTCTCCACTGGCATCAGAGACTCTGGTGGGGGCTGGGGCCAGTTCAGATTTAAGCTAAAACTCCCTGGGGATCCCTAGGTAGGCCTGGCTCGTACAGAGGGACATGCCTAACACAGCTGCCTCAGGTCTGTGAAAGGACATCACTAACAACCTGCTGACTGTCCAGCCACCACACGCGGCCTCCCACCTCTGATGGGCTCTCACAGGCTCCCCTCCGCAGCCGCACAACAGCTACCTCACAGCTTGGCACACTGGACACTCGGAGCTGACCATGTGGCACAATACGCCTGGAGCACAGGGTGGTTGTCCGTGACCTTCAGAAGCTTCTCAGCTTCCTTGAGGCCAATGTTTTGCCACCTCCCTCCATAACCAAGTCCTGGTGACCAGAGCCCAGGGATGAAGCAGTTTCCTCCATTCCAGGCCCCAGAGGAGGGTCGTTAGGCACAGACTCTGGGGTATAGAGCACCCACTCAGATCCTAGACCTCAGAGCCACCCCAACCCCAGTCACAATGGCACTTCAGGGCTGGGGAGGGGGCCAGGGCCTCTGGGCACAGGGCCCAGCGTGGGTGGGGTGGGGGGAGACAGGGAGGCAGGCTTCCTGGGTCTCCATGTGAGGACAAACGGCAGGCTTTGAGGCCTCGGAAAATCCCGCCTGGGATTCCAGGCCCTGCCAGCGTCACTGCCTTTTGACTATTGTCCCCGTCGGAAATGGGCCCAGCCCCCGGCTAGCTGGGACAGAGCAGCCATTGTGAGGCCCCACCAGGCTCAATGCCCCCTTGTTTGCCCTCCCAGCCCCTAGCAAGACTCGGAGGCCAGTTCTTCCAGTTGCTCAGTGGAAAGAAAGGGCCTGCCTCCAGGCTCCAGCCCTTGGGCGGGGCAGGGTGGGGCAGGGCGGGGCTGGAGAAATCAGCCTCCCACCGTGCACCCCAATCCCCAGCCTTGGAAAGAAGCCACCGTCCCTGATGGAGTTTCTTTTCATTTACAAGGCCCTGGGCAGGGAGACCTAGCGGGTTAGCGGTTAGGTAGTTAGACACACCCTGCTCAGCCACTTCCAAGCCAAGTGACCTTGGCAAAGTCATTTCCTTTCCTCCTCTTTTGTAAAAGCAGCAGCTGTCTATCATTTCTTGGGTGTTTGCTTCACACCAGGCACTGTTTGAAACACTTTGCATGTATGCTTTCGTGTGATGGTTATAGTAACTTTATGAAATAGATACAATTACTTCCCCCTTTATAGCTGAAGGTACTAAGGCACAGAAAGGTTAAGTAACTTATCCAAACTTCTACAGCTAGGTAGGGCTGGAGCCAAGATTTAAAGCCAGGCAGTCCGGTTCCAGGTTCCTTGCTCTGTAGTACTTTGCTGCCCTCATAGGGTGGTAGTGAGGGCTAGAAATAACAAATATCATATGAAAAGAACTTAGTGGGTGATGGAACATTGTACGGGGTAGCTATTTTCACTTTGGGGCTTAGATATCTATACAGACCAAGATTCTCCATTGCCCGCCCCGTGCCCAACCCCTGCCGGTGTTCAAGCACCTAAGTGGCCCTTTTGCCTTCCTCCAAGGGCCTGCCTTGTGCTCCACATCTATCTTTGCTAAAGTCAGGGATATAGAAGAGAGTGACCCAAAGAGAGAAGAGTCAGTTCAGTCCCACAACTGGTGGGAGATTTCCCAGCAAGCTCTGCTCCCAACCGGAGTACTGCCCGACCCACCTTCCCACTGGGCAAACAGGAAAACCAAGGCTCAGGGAGGAAGAGGGGCTTTTCAGAGAGCAGCATGGAGTTGGAGGCAGGGCTAAGAATAAAATCAGATCTCCTCACTGAAACTGAACCCCCACCCCGCACCTTGCGAAGTGCTGTGCTTTAACAAAGGCTCACTCAGGGACTCGGGCGCGGGGCGCTAGGAACACATGCTTCCAGAAGTCCACCCACTGTTGGAGGTGGTGGTCACCATGCACAGAGCCAAGGGCTCCCCACCCCAACCACTTGTGGACTCTTCAGAAGGCCTGGGGCTGGACTGTCTTCCTGGATCCCAAGTGAGAGCATGTGGTTGAAGGCTTCTTGGGGAACCTGCAGGCTATGGCTAGAGCACTGGGAAAGGCACCTGATTCTAGCTTTGGAAGAAAAGCCCTATTTTGTATGACTTCTATCCACCCAGGGGCCCCAAAGGTGGAGAGTCAAGAGTCCTGGGGCAAGTGTTGTGAGAAACAGGTGTAAGGGGCATTGCTTTCAGGTCTCTTGCCAAGTCCTCGAGAAGGAATCAATGCAGCTAGACTGAGCTCAGTGAAGGGGGCTAGACGCTGCCAGCAACCTTGGGCCTCAGGTTGGGGTTGATCTAGGTTCATGTTTCTCAAAAAAGTGGCCCTGAGACCACTTGCATCACAAGCACTGTGGCTGCTTAGTGAAAGTGTAGATTTGTGGGCCCTACCCCTCACCAAATCTGAATTTATGACATAGATCCTAGGAATCTGGGAGCCCCTGGGTGGCTCAGTCAAGTGACCAACTTCGGCTCAGGTCATGATCTCATGGTTTTTGAGTTCAGGCCCTGAGTCAGGCTTTGTGCTGATGGCTTGGAGCCTGGAGCCTGCTTCAGATTCTGTGTCTCCTTCTCTTTCTCTGCCTCTCCCCTGCTTGGGCTCTCTCAAAAATAAATAAATGCACATTTAAAAAACTTAAAAAAAAAAAAAAAGCTCCTAGGAATCTTCATTTTAGGCCAGCTCTAAGCAACTGATGAGCTTGGGAGTTGGGAGGACCTCACAGCAGCACTTGGGCACAGGTAGGAACCCTCTTCTTACCAAGAGGGCAAGGGCCACCAGCAACCTGGATCTTCTTGCTAGGGCACTAGGCTGGGTCGGAGAAATGTCAAAAACACAGAGGGAAAACAACAGCTTGTACTCACAACAGCTAACAGCATCCCAGGCTGCCCTGTACCCAGCCCCCCACCCACGCTCCTGTAGCCCCAGCAGCAACATGAGGTTGGCTCTGCCCCTCATCCTGTTTTACACACATAGAAGCCAAATCAGAGACCACGCCCCGGGTGAGGAACTGACAGCCAGAGCCGTGCTCCCTCCCCTCAGCCAGTCAGACTCCACCACAGGCCCCTTCCACATGGGCTCATCACAAGCTTTCCACACCTCCCAAACCAGTCTGAGTGCTTTGTGTCACCATCCCAAGAAGCAGGTGCCATCATTATCTGTGTCTTACAAAAGAGTAAACTGAGGCCCGTTACCTCAGGTGGATAACGTCCGAGATTTATCCAGCCACTTCTGTCTCTTAAGTAATTACAGGGCACGTGTGGTGTTGGGGAGGACGTCAGAGAGACAGACGGGGTCCCAGTTTCAGCTACATGTCTATTTTTTATTCAATATATTAAATATATTAATCAGAAAAGTCACATACTATAAATCCAGGAAAATACACAAATATAAATGTCAGAATCTGTCATTTGTCTTCTTCCTAGAGTAAGTTTCTGTACATGTGGAAAAGAGGGCGAGGAGAGAGAGCAGGTGCAAGGAGGCGGGAAAGGGCTCGCCCAGGCTGGTGGGGGCCGCCGCTCCCTCCCGAACCCCCTCTCCCAACGCAGCCTCTTCCTTCCTGTATTTACAGCAGCATTCGGCTTATTTACAGCACAGCGGTGTGTGTTAAAAACGGTTTATCTTACAAAAACATGAAGGCCGGGGCTGGGCTAGGGGGTAAGACAAATAGTAGGGGTCACCCCCGTGAGTGCATCCCCCTCCCCCAGAGCGTCAGCTCCCTGCCAACCACCCAGAGCAGGTGGGGAGGCCGACCAGTCTGCAGCTCAAGGCCAGGCCAGGGTGGGGTTGCTCCGAGGGTCCGAGGGTCCGTGGGCTAAAGGCACGTGGGGTGGCGTAGGAGGGTGCACGCACGGTGCACGCGTGTTCCTGGGCTGGGGTCAGAAGGGCAGCGTGTCCATAAAGATCTTGTCGACGATGGGTGGAGGGGGCACCAGGTCCTCCAGCTTGAGGTAGAAGATGCGTTGCAGGCCCTGGGTGCACAGGGTCCGAAGCTCGGGCAGCTTGCCCAGCAGGCGTGACAGGCAGCTGGCTGGCTGGGGCTCGCCCGCCACGGCCGAGACGTGCTCCTTCAGGCAGCTGGCAATGCGGTTCTGAAGTTCCTCCACCCGCCGAGGCTCCTGCAGCCCGTGCCGGTCTGCGAGGAAGGCGAAGGCTTAGGGATTAGCTGTCCATCCAAGGCGCAGAGCCCTGCCCTGAGCCCCGGCCTCCCCCACTTGCCCCCTGCTCTAGACCTGTCGCCACTGACCATCCCCCACACTCCGCTGGCACCTCGCAAAAGCAAGTTCACGCGCAAGCCCCATTGGAAGTCTAGTGGTAGCCTCAGGAATACTCATTATCCTCATCTTCCAAATGACAAACTGAGGCCCAGAGAGGTTAAATGACTTGCCCAAGGTCACAAAAACGAAATAAAACCCTAACCGGATTTTCAGACGAGGCCAGTAGCTTTTTTTGCCGCCCCCCCTTCCCCCCCCCACCGCCCCAGACGGTTCCAAGAAGCCCTGGAATTAAGCACTACGTTTTAGAGGCCACCTCCAGGGAAAGCTGGTTTCAAAACCACCACTCCTTCAGCCCAAAGTGCCTTGGATTCTGTCCTATATGGCTGGGCCCCCTGTGAAATTTAAGCGCAAAGGGGGATGGGGGCAGACTGGTGCTTTAGAAAGTAAGAAAAGAGATCTGAAGACCTCCACATCTAACTCCAAAACATCCATCCCGAATAACCATACTTACACAAAGTAGACAACAAGCACACTTAATCTATGCTGATAGAAACCAGAGTAGTAGTTACCCTCAGGGGAGCAGATGACCACAGGGGACCCAAGACCCCTTGGGTAGTGACCACGTCTGCTTCCTGATCTAGGTAACGTTTACGTGAGTGTGCTTGGTACGTGAAAGTATGTCATTTGCGTGCCTTCCTGCACGTGACATAATTCAGGAAGATTTTATTTTTTTTTTATTTTTTTTAACCTTTATTTATTTTTGAGACAGAGAGAGACAGAGCATGAGTCGGGGAGGGTCAGAGAGAGAGAGGGAGACACAGAATCCAAAGCAGGCTCCAGGCTCTGAGCTGTCAGCACAGAGCCCAACGTGGGGCTCGAACTCACAGACTGTGAGATCATGACCTGAGCCGAAGTCGGACGGTTAACCGACTGAGCCACCCAGGCGCCCCAGGAAGATTTTAAAAACAAACCAGAACCCTAGGCCATACACGATGACCTACACGAGTCTGCATCTTGGGTAGTACGGGATTAGTTCACAGACTGCCTTGGGCTCTGCCTCGGGCACAGCGGGGCCCGAACCCCGGCTCTGCCGCCCACCAGCTGGGTCGCTCTGAGCAAATGCTTGCCCCTCTCTGCATCTAGGTCCCCTCACTTCACCATGTGGGGGCCCACCAAGTGCCAGATGCTAGCCCACCCAGGGCCAGGCCCTCAAGCCCACCCCAGCTCCCCGCTGGCCACTCACCTGTGATGAGGACGAGTGCAGAGAGGCAGGCGAAGGCAGGGACGTCGACCACCAAGCCGTGCAGGGACCGAGAGAAGGCCAGGATGCTGTCGATCCAGTCGCCAAAGCCAGGGGCGCACTGGAGCCGGTGCAGCACCAGGCCTGAGCAGAAGATGAGTTTCCCCTCGGCAGGCTTGGACCTGGTGGGCAGGGACGCAGACGTTGGTCAGGGGGGCTTGAGGACAGGGCAGCAGAGGAGGAGCTGAGGGAGCAACGGCAACTCACCGGTAGGCCAGGCGGAGGATGAAGAGTTCCAGGAAGGCTGACTCCAGCAGCAGGTCCTGGTCGCCCGGGGACAGCTCAGCAAAGCCGGGGATCTTCTCGGCCCACTTGCGGATAACCTCCAGGGAACTCGAAAGCAGGTCATAGAACTGCTGCACATCCCCAGCATCTTCCTTCCCAAAGTGGGGCAGCACCAGCTCCTGGAACTGAGGGTGGTCCGGTGGGGTCAGCACCCCACGAAGGGCCCCGCACTGGGGCCACAACCACACACGGCCATGTCACGCACTCGGATGACGGCCAGATCCCGGGGGCGAGGGAGGAACTGCGATTCTGCCCGTGGTCCTACTCGCCAATCCTCCCATGTTAACCCAGGGCTGAGGCTGCTGGAAGGAGCACATTTTTTTCTAATTGGCCGCCCACCCGAGGGGGTACATTTTTCCATCTGGTCAGCCCAAAAGGGGCTCCTCTTTTTTCAGTACGTCCAACTGGGGAGGGGCCTTATGCGGTGTTCACAAAGCCACTGAATGTGGAGTGGGCGGGGCTCACCTTGGAGTAATCCAGTTTGGCCGTGCTGGGCCCCGAGTCCAGGTGCGCCCTGACCAGGGAGGTGAGGAGATTGGCAGGAGAGGCATCTGGGGGCTGCTTGGGCTTTGAAGGGAGCCGCCCCCGCCGTCCCTTCAGGCTGTCTGTCCGGACAACTGCAGAGAAACGGGGAGGGCTGAGGAAGGGAGGAAGGGGTCCAGGGAAGGGACTCTCAGCCCAAGCTGTGCGTGTCATGCTGGGAAGTACCCTGGAGTCTAAGGACCTAGAGCCCCTGAGACCCTACAGAGAGCACCCCTCCATGAGCCAGGCAGGTGGACCCGAGGTGCAGTGGAGATAAGCCATCTGTGGGGGCCCACCAGGACAGATGTCTGGGGACACTCTGTCTGCCTCACCCCACTCAGGCCTGCCTCTCTCTCCCACAAGCCCATCCCAGCCACCCACCTTCCTTCACCATGCCTACGGCCAGGCACTTCTGGAAGCGGCAGAACTGGCAGCGGTTTCGCCGCCTCTTGTCCACAGGGCAGTCCTTGTTAGCCAGGCAGATGTACTTGGCGTTTTTCTGCACTGTGCGCTGGATGGGGGGGCAACACGGAACAGGCTGTCAGAGCCGGGCGGGGTGAAGGGGGGGGGGAGACCAGGGGAGGGGACCGTCCAGATCCTGCTGCCATCACAGACAAAAGCACTCTCTGTTCACAGCTATTTTTCTAACATTTGGGTGGCAGGGGAGGGAGAGATGGCGGGGGGGGGGGGGAGAGGAAGAAGAAAATCTTGGGGACACTGGGAGAGGTTTTTGCCTAAGGAGGGAGACCCCCCCCCCCCCAGGACACAAGATTAGGGGCCAGGGGTTTGGGGCTCCCAGGTAGCCCAGGTACCTGTACATGTAAATGTGCCTCCCTGGGGCAGACAAGAGAGAGTGGAGGAGGGATGGGGGGGGTGGGGACGGGAAGCTGAGCAGGCACCCAGAGCTGGGACAAACACACAGCCTGTTCCCCAGTCCGCCCCCAGCCCTCAAGCATCAAGCCCTCTTCACAGATCCTTTTATCTCACGCCAGGAACATGAGTGCCCGGGGCCCCCATCCCACTAAGACCTTGAGTTGGGAGAGGACAGGCAGAGGAAACCAGAGGCTGGCCATTAGTACATGCCCTCCTGGGGGCACCCCTGCAGCCTGCACCCTCGCCCATATCTCACGGTCCCTTCACCCCTCCGCAGGCAGCCCCGATGGTGCACGAAGGTCCCAGCCCCCGGCCATCTGTGGGTCCCCAGGAGGGCAGCCCACCTGCAGATCAGACCCCTTCCTGAAGGGCACGATGGGTTGGGAAGAGAACCCCAGGGAGGCTACCGCACAGAGCCTACTGGGAAGAGAGACCAGCCTCGCCCGCTTCCCATAAAAAGCTGCACCCAGGGGCAGCCCAGTACCTTGAAGAAGCCCTTGCAGCCCTCGCAGGTGCGGACACCATAATGCTGGCACGAAGCATTGTCCCCACACACGGCACAGCGGCCCTCGCTTCCACCTGGAGCCCCGCTCCGGGCCTTGGCAGAGGGCACAGGTACATCCAGCATCCCTGGGCCATCCAGGTGTGGAGAAGTGGGCGCCAGGCCTGGGAAAGCCGCCGACATGGAATAACTCTCTCTCTCCCCCAGCTGGCAGGGGGCCTGTGTGGGGAATAGCTTCAAGGGGCTTTGGACAAGGCTGGGGCTGGGGCCGGCGGGGGGGCTGAAGGAAAAGAAGGCCGGTGGCTGGGGGTGCCCAGAAGCCTTGGGCAGCTGCTCTGTCCATGCCCGCAGGCCTTCATACGTCTGGCTGGGTGAGAAGGGGCCGAATGAGCCGTCCCAGGGAGACAGCTGGGGTGGCTGGAAGCTGGGCGTGGACGGTGACGGTGCTGAGCAGGGGCTGCCGTAGTAGTCGGAGCCACTGGAGGACAGGGTCTCATCCAGGGGGGCGCTCAACGGGCCAGGATAGCAGCCGTACACCTGGAAGTCCTCAAACTTGAAAGAAGCAGAGGCAGGGGAGGTGGCCGAGGATGAGGATGTGGAGGAGGCCGAAGAGGAGGCCGAGGAACATGGCTGGGCTGTTCCCGGCAGCTGGTAGAGGAAGGTGTCAAACTCCCCTGTGTAGCCATCCATGAAGGTGCTGAAGCTAGGCAGGGCAGTGGGGGCAGTGGGGGCTGCCTCAGGGCTGGCCAGGTCCATGGTGGGCTTGCTGAGCTCGGGGGTCAGGGGGTCGCTTGCCAGGTGGTCACGGGATCCTGGGCTCGGTGCTGGTGTCCCATATTGGGCTTGGATACAGGGCATCTCTGAAGAGGGGGGAGACCAAGATTGAGGAGGTGAGAGTCAGTGAAGGAAGTCTGAAGCCTGACCTCTAAATAAGTGTAGATCTCTAAGCAGCCAGGTGGCAGGAATCCCGGCCAGACACAGGACACTGAGGCGTTGGCACCATGGGCCACCACAGAACCCAGGAATCCTGGTCCCCGGCTGGAGTACCATCTCAACCCCCATGTCACAAAGTCCCCGGGCAGTGGCCCAGCAAGAGTGGGCTCAGTTGGAAAGCCAGCCACACCCCAGGCAGCCTGGGAACCCTAGGGAAGGCACCCAGCCAGCATTTCTCTGCTGGAACAGGGGGAGGCTGTGTTCCTCCAGCCCCCTGCCCTCCCGCATCGGGTAAGGCATGGGTGGGGGCTGGGAGAAGGGTGGGGAGGAGAGGCAGACAGGCAAAGCCTTACTTAGCCCATTCTCTGGGTGCAGAGATGTTGTTTCCCTAACCTGGCACTTCTGGGAATATTCCCAGACGCGGCCCAGCCTTTGCAAAACCCCCTCTCCTCCTCCCTGCACAGTGCCTGGGAAGGACATCCTCAAAATGGAAGAGGAGCTAGGAACGAAGGCCCAGCTGCCTAAGAAAGAGGCCTAAGCAGCCATGAGCCTGTCCCCCATCCCTGCCCCCACCCTACACATTGAACAAAGGCTGCAGCTCCCACGCGTACCCCAGTCCTGCCATCTGGGGATGGGCGCCCGCTCTGCGCTGCCTGGGATGCTCTCAAAAGCATAAAGGAAGGGAGCCCAGACCTCCTCACCCAGTTCCCCACTCCCTGGGGGATCAAGTAACCGGGCTCCAGACCTTTAAAGGCCAAATGCTAGTGGGAGGCCCAGTGGGGATAGGAGGGAGGAGAGAACAGCCCCCCTGGACTTCCAGGAGAAGGGACAGTCCCTAAGAAGAATTTTTCTGCTATCCCCAAAGCATTTCCCCTTGTTATTTTTATAAGAGAACACTCGGAGCCCAGCAGACTTGAGGTGGCTTTACAAGGAAGAGAAGGAGGCTGTCGGCGGGCAGATGGAAGACAGTCCGTCCTTGCCTGAGTCCCTCAACTAAGGGATGTCTATGCCCTGACGAACCCAGGAGCTCAGGCAAAGAGGGCTACACCCTCACTCCTGAGAAGCCTGAAGGAGCAGAGATGGCACCATGTAGGGGGAATCTGTAAGCTTGCAGACTAACACAGAGAAGGCTCTGGGGCAGTTTGCCACCCCACGTCCATGCCTGGGGTCTGCACAGCTCTGGCCCACCCAGTTAGGGTGGGTACGAAAGCAAACTGGAACAGAGAGGGCCACAATCAAGGAAACAGTGAGGGGGGCAAAGGCTGGCACCACTTCCTAGCCAAGAGCCCAGGGGGTCCTCTGGTTATAGCCTTTCCCCCCACCTCCATGGGCCCTGGACAGGGCAGCTCCACCCCTGGCCTGTCACTCCCACAGCCAGCCCTGGCACCGAAGCCCCTTGGAGCTCTGGCACCGCCCACCCAGCGGTGCGCATCCACATGCACATATAGCACCTGCAGGATATAAGGGTGGCCACCTCTCCCTGCACTAAGACGGTCTAGGTAGGGATGGGTTTAGGGTGGCAGCCACACGGGGCTGGGCGTTCCAGCCTTATTCAAATCCTGTTTCTCCACCTGGACGTCCCACATCCGGATCAACCCCCACCAACCTATAACCCCCCCCCCCTTTGTGCAGGTACTTAACTACACCAGATATGGACCTACATCTAGCCTCAGGGGGGAGGCGGGGAAGCAGTCCCACAGGGAGGAGGAAGAGGCGGGGTTGAAGGAGGGAGCAGGGAGAATCCGGCTTCAGGCAGGTCCTGGCAACAATGTGGTTTGCACCTGTTATGCTGAACAAGCTACAGGCTGCACCCTACCTGTATGATCCAACAGGGACTGGGGGAGGGGGGTACAGATGTGATCAGCATGTGAGGCTAGGACGGTGAGTAGGGGGGGATATCCTTCAGGTACCACACCAGAGATTCCAACGTTAGCAACTCCCACACAGGATCCCCAAGGACCAATGTTTCCACATCTCCCCCCCCCCCCCCCCGCGCGCTCTCTCTCTCTCTCTCACACACACACACACACACACACACACACACACACACGAGCTCCAAGCTACAGCTAAAACAATCTTCCCTGTACTTCCAGAGATCCTGCCCCTAGGAAGACTCGTTTAGTCCAACACAAGCAGTACCCCTCCGCAGTTCAGCCACCAATCCTGGCCATTTCCTTCAGCAATCCAGAAGTCTCCTGACACAGTTCAGGCAGCAACTTCGGGCTGGGGACCCTGGCAAACTAAGCCATGGCCTCTATGGTGTTAAGAAAACAACTAAGGGAATAGGGAAGGAGGTGAACAAGCGGGGAGGAAGAAGACCCTTTTAGAAATCCAATCCTGGCAGGAGTTGGATGGATCCCAGCAGTTAAAGCTCTGCGTATCTTTTCCTCTACTGTACTGAGACTCCATCAGCACCCCAGTCCAGGGCGCACTTTGCCACTTGGACACCCTGGAGGCTGAACTACAGCCAGCCTCCTACTAAACAAGTCCCCACTCCTGGCCCCGACTCTAACCCCCTGCGGTTTCCACCTTCCACCTTGCACGGACACTCCCCCCCACAACCCCCACCCCCACCCCCGGCCCAGCAGACTGAAGTCCGACCCGGGTCCTCATACCATTCCAACCGGCCCCCTCCCACGTCAGAGTTGCACCCTACACCCGCCCTCCTGCATGCTGACCCTACAACATCCTTTCTGCCCGCGCGTACGCCCATCTCCTTCATGCAACACCCCTAATAACCAAAGCAGAGAGCGCTGCTGAGATGCACGCTCCTCGCGGGGGCACCTACCCGGCTGGCTCCTGCTCCCCCTGCCCGGGACCGGCACCCCGAGTCGCAGTCTGGTCCCTCGTGCGCTCCCGCGGTCCTGCACACTCCCCCAAGTTCCGCAGTCTCTGCCACTGGGGCTCCCCGGCCCGGCCCGACCCTCCTCTTAAGTGCTCCGTGACGCACGGAGAGGGGCGGGGGCGCCACTGACGCACGCGGCCCGGCGAGCTATGGCCATACAAGGGCGCGGGGGGCGGCGCGGTTCCGGCGGGAGGCGGCCAGGGGGAGGCGCGGGACGGGGAGCCCGAGGAGGCGGGGCGAGAGGGGGCCTGGAATGTCTGCGCGCGTGACGCACGCGGGGTTCCATTGACGCAGGGAGCGCGGATTGTTTGATCTATAAATAGCCCCCTCGCGCCCGCTGGGCCGGCTAAAAATAGCTGCTCGCGGACTCCCGAGGCTCCCCCCGCCGGACCCAGGACCCGGCCCGGGTCCCCCAGGTCCGAAATAACCGGCCCAGAGGGCCAGAGCCCGAGAAGGGGGCGCTCTAGAGCCTCAGCCGCAGGGCTTCCCCGGACTAGGCTGTCCTCAGCCTCCGGCTGCCCGGGGGAGCCACGGCTGCGCCCGCTCCCTCCGGCTCCCTCCACACCCGGCTCCGCCTTTGCACTCTCCCAGCCCTTCCTGGAGGCCTGAGGCGGGGGGAGGGGGGGGGCACCCACTGCCGCAACTGGGCTGCTGGAGCAGGCAACTAAGGGACCCACCCCGGGCAACCTGAGCCCCCAGTGAAGCCCAAGGCACAGCCAAGTGCACTTGACCCGTCTTCCCCAGCAGGGTCGATGGCCGAGAGTTTGGCCCAGGGACATCAGAGCCCACCGCTTATTTCCGCCCCCTACTCTCCCATGCAAAGTACCTTCCAAGGACAGGGGTTCGCCAGGCCCAAGATGGGCTGATAGGCTCCTCTCCACACGCTGAACTTGATTTCTCACCAGTCCCCTTCCCAGTCCCTTGCAGAGTGGGTGCACTATAGTTGGGAAATTACCGAATTTCAGAACCGGGTGGAGCCTGAGAAATCTTGTCAAATTTGTGGTGACTCTTCCCCATTTTATAAATAAACAAGCTCAGAGAAATAATGGCACTTGCTCAAGGTCACACAGCGAGGTGGTGACACACTGGGGTGGAACCCGGGACCTCTGATAGCATCTCTAGGGGATTTTTCCACGACCTCCCCTGTCCATGACTCCCACCTCACCTCCAGCACCTGTGGAGAGAGCAGCTCTGACCTGCCCCATGGAGCAGGAAGGGACTGCCAGGGCTGTATCTGGACACAGACCACGCTGCAGCCACCGGAGACTTCTCTGGTCTGGCTGTCACCCTTCTACCCCCATTCTACCCCAGACCTGGGGAGGCCTGCACCTGCTAGGTCAGAGAGAGGGGAAGTAGGCCTAACGTTTACAAGGAGGAGAAATGCCCCCACCAACACTTGGGTCTCAGCCAGCCAGCCAGCCCCCATCTCCCCTGTAAGTCAGTTTGAAGGGTTTCTGCTAACACTTTCACTGCGCCTTAGCCTTAGCCTGCTGGGGCAGCCCAACTCTCACCTCATCTGGTCATCCTACAGCACTTCCCCTACCCTTGAGCCACTTCCTGTTCCTCACCTCCCATCTCGGATTTCCCACGCCCTTGTCCCCTGCCCCCACTTCTGCCCACTCAAAGGTCCTGCCAGCATTTCAAACTTTACCCGTTGCAGGCGGAGCTCGTCGTCGCTGTACTCCGGGCCCACCACCCCATCTCTGCTCCTGATGCCCCACATGCAACTTCTCATTTTTTCTTGAAATTCTATTTTGGGACATCTCTTGGATCCCCTGTTTCTACTCCAACCACACGCAGCCCAGCCTCACTGGTGCACGAAGACAGCAGACCAGCTGAGTGAGGCCAGTGACCTCTGCTTCTCCTTGCCCACACCCAATAAGGAAACTGCCCCTTAACCAGCTTGTCTCCTCTTCCCAAATCCTCCTGCTCACCAGTGGAGTAGTCTTCCTGCAACACGGATCTCATTCAGTGATCCGGTCACAACCTACCGTAGCTCCCCCACCTCAGCATATAATCTCAATGTGGACCAGTCTTCAGAGAGCTCTGGTTTTCCCCAAACCATCTTCCAGAGACCCTTCAAGGCCACCCGGGTGAAGGTGAAGCGTGGGTAGAGTAATGCAAGGGGACCCATACAAGATCCCCATCCCACCTCAAGCCAAAGTTTTGTGTTCCTTTGTGTTGGGCTCTTGCATAGGGTTTGCTTGGAAAAAAGAGATTCCACAGGAAAAGGAGTGTGGGGGGGGGGGGGACTTTAAAACTGCTAATATAATTCACATCCTCCCATTTTACAGATTAGGACCCAAGAGTTCCCAGAGGAGCTGCACCTTGCTCAGAAGTGCACGGCAAGTTTGGGTTGGTGAAGCCAGTCCCAGGCACATCAAGTGCTGGCTTGCCACCTAGCCTGTCACCCCAACCTGGAATGCCTCCCTCCACCCCAACAGGGCCTTCCTCAAAAACTAAAAACAATTTGGGGCACCTGGGAAGCTCAGTCAGTTGAGCGACTGGTTTTGGCTCAGGTCATGATCTCGTGGTTTGTGAGTCTGAGCCCCACATCGGGTTCTGTGCTAACAGCTCAGAGCCTGGAGTCTGCTTCAGATTCTGTGTCTCCCTCTCTCTGCCTCTCCCATGCTCATGCCCTGTCTCTGTCTCTCAATAATAAGTAAACGTTAAAAAAAAATTAAAAAAAAAAAACAATTTTAATGTTAGCAAAAGATGATTAGCCAAGTCAATGTTCACCTAAACAGGTGTATTAGCTGCAGCTTGACCAATCTGTGCTCAAGCCCAGCCTTACCAGTCCTCTGCAAGCTGAGCCAGCCTTGAGCCCTGGCACCTCCCTGTCCTCCCCACCACTTTCCATTTGTGAAACGCAACACAGACCCATCCCTACCCTGGGGGGGTAGGGATCAGTCCACCCAGGAGCCTCAGGGAACTGAGTGTGGTGAGGAGCTGCCCCAGGCCCTGGACTACATCTCCAAATCTCATCATTTAGCCTCCAGATGTGTGCCTGCAGCCCAGGCCCCACTTCCCCAGGGCCCCAATAATGGAGGGGAAGACAACCGCAGCCGCCATTTGGCCACGCATGTGGAGGCAAGGATGCCAGGGGGTCTGAATCTACTATGCACTGAAAGTAAGTAAATAAGGAGAAAAAGGCAGAGTCCCTCTGTGGGAACACAGCCAGGACCACCCATTCAGGCACCCATGTGGAGCATCAAGCTTAAGGCACAGGGGAGAGGGAAGAGGGGCTTGGGGACCCCAGACCTCATCCCTGCTGGCCAGAGGCCCTCCAGGGAGGGTATCCTGGGGCTCTGAGGAGGGTAGAATCTAAGGTGGAACTCTGGGGAAAGGCATACTTCATGCAGACTTTGGGAGGCCTAGAGCATAAGCTGGTCCCAGGCTCCCAAGGGATCCCCAAATCCAGTCCCCAAGAGCAAGGTCAGAGTGAGCAGCCCCTTATGGGAGAAGGGGTGGAATGGGAGGGGGAGGGGTAACGATGAAGGAAAGATATCCAAAACTACAGGCGAGGACCAAAAGGTCCAAAACTACAGGCGAGGACCAGAAGGTAAAGCAGGACCACGATAACAACACAGGAAGCGCAGGGAGAGAAGAGGTCATGTTGGGAATGAGACAACAGTCCGCACGGGGCTCCCACAGCATGGCCTGGCTCAGCCCACCAATCTGCCCTCATTACCCACCACCACCACTCTCCACTGCTCCCATAAAGGACCTTGGGCTAAACTTCCCACCACTCAGTGGGCATAGTGCCCCTCTTCCTCCCTTCTGCTCTGATCCTGCTCGTCCCCCAAGACTTCTGGCCATTGCCCTCCCCCTGCCTAACTCTTAATGCTAAGCACCTTCTCATAGGTCAAGGGAGTCATGGGGAGTACCAACCAAGGGTCAGACTTCGGTCCACGGCACTTCACGTGGATTCCTCCACTAAACCCTCCACTCAACCGTCCAGGTTTAGAATTGTGACCCAAATTTTATAAACGAGGAAATGGAAGTTGGGGGAGCAAGACTCAAATGCAAGTCAAGGAACTCCCAGTTTGGGGCTGGACCCAATGCCTTTGACTCTGAACTGCGAAGACTGTGGCTTTGGACCTTGATTGTTCTAAGTATACCACAGAACCAGGTGCGCGCGCACACACACACACATACACACACACAGCCTGTAAACTGAAAACAGCAGTTCCTATGGGCAGGGGGCGGGGGTGTCTTTGGTGGGACTGGATGAAGTCTGGCTCCCAATCTCACAACAATCACACAGGTCTGTTCGCTGTGAAAAAGTCATCAAACTACATACTCTCAAGGTTTCACACCCATGATTTGTGCACTTTTCTGCATGTACATTTTCAAAAACAAAAAGTTTATTTTAAAAATAACCACCCCTACTCAGTCGGTTGAGCGTCCGACTTCGGCTCAGGTCATGATCTCACAGTTTGTGGGTTCGAGCCCTGCGTCGGGCTCTGCGTTGACAGCTGGGAGCCTAGAGCCTGCTTCGGATTCTGTGTCTCCTTCTCTCTCTGCCCCTCCCCTACTCATGCTCTGTCTCTCTCTCTGTCTCTCTCTCTCTCAAAAATAAATAAATGTAAACAAAAAAAATTTTTTTTTTAAATAACCACCCCTAAATGGGAGAGACTTATTTATCAAAGGGACACAGATGCCCCTGCAATTTACCGAGTACACATTCATTCAAGTGTGTGTTACTGAAATCAGAGAAACAGTGGCTGCTTCTCATTATATATTGGTTCTACCGACTGCTCAGGGCACCGCTACAGTTAGAAGAGGTTACAATGTCTAGCATTAGAAAGGGATCTCCACACAGTGTGTTTTCTGTCGACCCAGCAGGTTTTCTGAAACACTCACTAGGCTCTGACCCCTCCTAGTCAAATCTTATGGGGCCTGGGGACTTATGTGCTGACTCACCCCCTCCTTCACCTGTGTGTGAACATGAGGGGAAGGCCCTGTCTCCCTGACCTTGGCAGGGGGTAGCCTTCATGCATCTTTAATAGTAACTGGCCCAGGGCAGGCCCCAAACGGGCAGCCAATGTCCACCATCGTTCATCGGCCAGGAAGGTTGGTGTCAGTTTGGGTAAACGGGGGATGGAAAAAGTAGAAGTATACAGCCCCTTTCCCACACTGCCCCCCACCCCCAGCCTTGGACTGCGCCACCCCTCCCCACCCCCCAGCAGAGGGCAGGAGCTTGTCCTACTTTCTTCAAGACCATCACCACCCACATACCTCCACACCCTTCCCGAGCGGTGGGCAGAGGGAGTGAGCTTTGCCTCCTCTCGCTGAGAAGTGGCCACGAGAGCTTCCCCTCTTCAGCCCCAGGACCTACTGCCAGCCCTGACCTAGCCACTTCCTTTTCCTGCCTTGGCAATGGGTAGGGGGATTTGTGCCGTGGGCACAGAAGCAGTGCCTGCTGCCCCAGGGGGCTTCTGGGAACTGGGGGGTGCAGGGTGAGGCCCTGGCGCCTGGTCTTCCGGCCCTTACCCAGGCCCTGCCACGACCATGCATGTTGTTACCTCTGAACAGAGCCCGCCAAGGATGTGAGCAGGTAAGCCACGATCTGCCACCTCTCACCCCAGCCCCCAGCAGGGACAAAAGATGGAGCGACTCTTAGAGGCATCTGTGACCAGGAGCCAGCAAGCCTGGTGTCTCACCTGGGGCCAGTCCCTCGCCCTCTCCAAGACTGTTCTTCATCTGCCCAGTATAGACAACATCACGCTCTGGGGCCGTGAGAACTCAGTTCATTAAGGGAAGGGAGAAGCACAACAGTGAAATGGAGCACTGCCTGAGGGCCTAGACTCTAGGAACCTGCAGTAGGATCCTGGGGTGGGGGGCAGGCAGGGAAAGGAGATATAAGGGTCTTCAGCTGGACTGGGGAGCCAGCACCCCCTTCTTCAAGAATTAGAGAACAGTAACCCCATCCACACCTCTCCCCCTCCACGGCTGAGTGAAAGGAAATGAGAGTGTGCCCAGAGATGGGGCTCTACCTAGCACCAGGAAGATTTCAGACTCTGCATGCAGCAAGTGCTCAATTAATACTCTGGAGGAAAGCTTGTGAGTTAAGGAGGTCAGACCTCTCTCCACAGAGGCTATCTTTAGTCCAGTGACTTCTCGACCCTCACCTCCTTCTCAGGCTAGGAGGAATTAACATACAGCACAAAAAAAGAAGATCAGACTTTGGGAAGAAGAGCCAGACAGTGCTGGAAAAACGCAGAGAAGATCGTGGAGTGCCTTCGGGAAAGGTCGGCCCACGCCTCATCTGCGCCCTCCCCAAGCCTCCTTCCGTGCCCCTCAGTCTGCTCAGCTCCTGGCCAGCTCCTCTCCTCCACCCTTGGAGGGGCTCCCACCACCTTGCAGAACATCACCACCCACCAAATTCTCCTGCCCCTGCCCAAGGTCTCCACCCAGCCTCCTTGGGCAAAATTTCAAATTCCAAAATAAAAACCCTCTGATAACGAGCCCCAGCCGGAAAGACTGATGCATTTTCCTATTGTTAAAGTATTTTTAGTCGCAGGCTCTGGATTCATTTAGAGACTCACGTTCAGAAAGGGGGGGGGGGGGGGATTCTTTTTTTTTTTTTTTTTTTTTTTTTTTTTTGAGAACTGAGAAGGAAGGCACAAGAGCCTCCCACGTAAGGAGCTGCCACTTCTTCCAGGCCGGGCTGCAGCCCCTGGCCCGGGGCCCGGGGAGCGTGTTTGTGGCAAGATGGTTGGCGCAGTTGCCAGACCTCGTTCCAGCCGTGCTTCGCAGGCACCAAGACCAGCTGGGAGGCCAAGAAAGGAGAGCAGGGCAGGGGCTGAGGGCTCAGGGAAGCTGAGCCCCCCCCAACCCCGTCCCAACCAGTTGTGGCGGGGAGGTGGGGACCCTACTCAGGGACCAATGCCGAGGTTCCCCGATGGACACCTAGCTCATTCCAGTGTCCCTCCCCAGCCCGAGCAGACCAGTGCCTCACCCAGGCTGGGTCAACAGGAGAGGAGGAGGACTGAGATCGTGCTGGAAGTCTCCAAGGAAGGAGAGAGACAGAAGCAGCACCTGTCTATTTCCACACCTCCCAGTGCCGGGTCACGGCGTGCTCCCAAGTACAGCTCCCACCACCATCCAACTCAGGTCAAGCTTTACTCTTACTCCTCGGGAAGGCCTGCCACCCTTGCTTCCTCCTTCACACCCCTCCTCTCAGGGCCGAAGAAACTGCAGTGTAGATCGTCACAATGGAAAGAGACCCAAACAGCCCAGCTCCCGTGCCTCAGTTTCCCCATCCCTACGACTCACCAGCTATCTCTTCACGATCTGCTTAGACTCTCAGAGGTCCTGGACAACTGCACCAGGCGAGAATCCTGGGGTTGGTTAGGGGCTCTTCCTGGCGGCCTCAGGGAGCCCTGCGGGAAGAGACGGGACTGCCCAGTCAGCCCGGCCTGCCCGGCCAAGGCTATGCACCAGCTGAGCGGACTTAGGACGTGGAGCTGTCTCCAAGCCAGCTTGTCCTCCTCTGTTTATATAGCCGAAACCAGAGCCGGCCTCTGGGGACAGAGGGAGCTGCCTCGGGGCCCTCTTGGCTGAAGCCTGACTTTGGCCCAGGTCAGCAAGAGCCCAAAATAGTCAGCTGACGGGAGCCCCGGCGTGAGCGTGACCCTGGGCCCATGCCCGGGCCTGGCAGACAGGTGCCCACGTCACAAGACCAGCGGCTCTAGCACTCATGGGGCCCTGGCTGGCAGCCCCTCAGGGTGGCCCTGGCATTGTATACGGCATGGGGGTTCCACCCAGTCACCACCATCACCCCGACAACAAGGTGAACACGAGGAATTCTGCCCATGGGGGCCGCTCTGTACCCACGGGAAGGCCAGGCGCTCAGGAGGCGGTCTGAGCTGATGGTAGAGGTGGGGGCCGGGTTGGGGGAAGCCATCTGGCCCGCTGCTGTCATCATCACTCACGTGCCTCCCCGGTCCAGATCCCTGGCTGACCAGGGACACCTGCCTCTCCCACTTACAGTAATTCCTCTCCCTGCCCCCAGCCCAAGGTTGGTGGCACAGAGCCTGCGGCCAGTAGACGGCCAGGTGCACACCCAGCTCAGCCTCTGGAACAGGAGGCCCTGCTTCCTAGGGCTTCCCCTCCTTCCACCCAGGCTCAGGCCGGACACCTCCTCCTCCCCTGTCGCAGCCACCTCTGTGGGACTCCCTGTGCCCTGAACACCAACTCCACATGAGGCAACAGTGTTTGGGGGGTTGGGGGAGATATGAAACCAGCTCCTACTTCATCCAGGGATCCCTCAAGGCCTGAAGGGGGCTGTGGCCTGGAGATAGCCCCCTGTTCTGGGGAAGGAAGAAGGGCATCACAGATCCCTGGCTGGGGTGCCAGGCTGAATTTCAGGTCTCCCAAGTAAACATGGTAACCAGGCCCATGGTGCCCTTGGAGCCATCCTAGTATCTGAGATCCCCAGGGAAAGGCCTGATAGAAATTTCATTCCCACACTCCATTCTTCACCCCTAGATCTGCTTGTACCTTCTCCAGAAGTGTCCTCAGGCAAGGAAAGTAGGTCCTCCACCAGCCGACCAGACCTCTGGGCTCGCCCAGACTCCAGGAGACCTTGATTCTAAGTTTGGCTCTATATGCCCTCACTATAGGATCTTGAAAAGTCGCTTCTCACCTCCGTGACTCCATTTCTTCATCCATAAGGGGAGGAGGTGAACTAGATGGCCTAGAATCCCTCTGGCCATGGCCACAAGTCTGAGATTTTCCCCCTTGGGGATGCTGTGTGAATAGCGGAGGGCCTGTCCTTGCCCTTTGCCAGTAAGATCTTCCCCATTCATAGAAGCACCTTCCCATACCAGACCCCACAGGCCTGCCATACAGGCCTGCCATAGTAGGAAGGGTGTGGTCATCCCCTTTTGCGAGGGAGATGATCCCAGCCTTCCCTTTGTGCATTCCAGTGTGCATGCCCTAGAAACAAGCCAGCTTCCCATCCCCCATGCCTGCCCCACCCCCCAACCCCCATGCTCCTGGCCCGGCCTTGAGCTGGCCAATCCCACCCCATCAGCTTCTGGGAACCAGACACGTGTTGCCTTGGCAACGGCGGCCATCTACCCACATCCCTGCCCCTCTCCTCCCACACCAGCCCATGCCCCCCAGGCCCAGAGTCCCGCAGCCTATCCTGCTGAGAAAGCTAGGCTTCCCCCTTCCCCACCCCCACATTGCCCCCATCACTGAAGAAATCAGATCTCCCCAAGCAGAGCAGAACCTCACCCGCCACCTCTGCAGGGCTTCCCCCTCCATCCCCCAAACCACATCCACTTAGGGCAGCTCCACACCCACCTCTGTCCCCCAACCTCACCTGCTTGAAGGCCCCAGGGGTGTACAAAGGACAACAGTAGAGCACTTACCAATCTGGATGAACCAACAGACCTCAGACAACACTCAACCATCCCTTGTGCCTTCAGGGCCTGGCAGGCGGAGCTGGGATGCCTGAGAGGGGCCAGGGCTGGCCTCTGTCCATGGTGGAAGCCTACGGAGGGAGAGTCCGTGTGAGTGAGGAATAACCAGCCAGCAGGGACACTCCCTGGAGGCAGCACAGCCAGGAAACACAGGAGTGGGAATAGAGGCAGGACCCGGGCCGTGAGAGCTGACAAGCCAGCCCAAGGATTTTCCTGGGCTGGGCATCAGAACCTGGGGGCACACACCCTAGGCAAACAGCTCTTGGGGATGTGAGGTGTGACCAGGAACAGCTGACATTGTGTGGGACATCTCAAGACCATGGGGACACATGCCAGCACCCAGCCCCTCAGCCTTATGCCTCACTCCTGGATTGGGGTGGGGGGTGGCTTTAGTCCAGCACTCAGCCCTGATGTGCACAAAAGGGCACTTCGTAGGCAGAGAAAAGAGAGCTATTGTGAGGATAGAGTAGAATAACCTCTCTCTCCTTAAGGGGCTCCAACTTGGCCCCCAAAGCCTCAGACAACCCCACAGGGCAGGGGCTCCATCACTCCATCTCCAGGCAGCCAGCCTTCCAACCAGAGCAGTGGGGACTCCCAGGAAATATTCTGTGAAGGCACTCCAGTCCCCAGACAGGAAGGCCCAGCCTGGAGCAAAGAGGTTAAGGGCCCAGATGCCAGATCCCAGATGCCTGTGTTCAAATCATGGCTCTATCACTTATGATCTTGGGCAGGTTACATAACCTCTCTGTGCCTCCTGTTCAACTGTGAGAATGACACTCCGTAGTTGTCTCTGATATTAACAACCACAAGGCTATCACGGAGCTTAAAATGAGTTCATACGTGTACAGGACATAGAACAATGCTGGATACATATACACATGTATGTGCTATCACTGTTGGGAAAAATCAGACGAGGACGAATCAAAGCCAGCCCCAGACTCTGCTTCCTACTCCAAGCCACTTCTGGGCACCTGGCCTCCACTTCCAGAGCCAACGGTGAGTACCACCCTTCCAGCCTCTTTAAGCTCTCGCCTGCCCCCTCACTGGTGCCAAAGCCTCCTTCAACCAGGGTACCCCAGACCCCACTTCTTTTTCCGCCCTAATTCAGCTTTCTCCTCTCTCAACTGAGTCCCAGAGTGAGAGTAGGACCAGGTGCTTCAGGCCAAGATGAGGTCTGGGAGAAAGGAAGTAAATGTCTCCATGATGGGAGGTGGACGGAGTAAGGAGGAGGAGGGCCCAGAGGGTGGGCAATGGGCTTCCTGGCCTTCCTGACCTCTGCCCCAGGGTCCACGGGCTAAAAGGAGCTACTCTGGACCATGGTACTCAGATTCTCCTCTTACAGAGCTACTAGAACTCCCATGTTCCTGTGGGTAATGGAGACCAGGCTGCAGGAAAGAGAGGGGGGCAGTTTAGAAATCTGGAGGGCTTCCAACCCCATACTGAAAGCAAAATCAGGCTTAAAATCAGTCAGTGAGCCACGAGCCACAGAAGGTCCAAGAAGGAGCAAACCAACATCTCTGGACCCCAGGAGGTTCCTCTGGGGGAACAGATCAAAGTCCATTACACTCAACACAGAGCAGAGGGCAAACCTCTGAGTATGCCATAGGACTGGGCAGGTGTGGAGAAGAGAGGGATGTCCCCTTAAGGGAGTGGGAGCATCAGGCCACACCGCAGGACCCAGCCCTTGCTCCCCCTCCTTGCTGTGCTCTAAGCACCTGGGCTTTCTTTCCCCAGTCAGGGCCTTTGCACTGGCTGCCTCCTCTTCCAGGAAAGTCACTGCCCCGGTATGTCTGCCCCTTGTCACCAGTCAGGTTTCCAGTCCCATTCCATCTCCTTGGAGAGCCTCCACCCCCACCCTCACCGCATTAACCTGTTCGTATTATCACCATAGGGCTAATGCTGTTCATCTGTTCACGTGTCTGTCTTGATCGCCGCAGTCTGCAGTCTCCAAAACAGAGCTCAGCACTAGTAGGTACTCGGTAAGTATTTGTGGAATGCAGGAGAAAAGGACTCACACAGGCCTGCACCAGAACTGGGCTGGGAGAATGGGCCAGCTAGCTTGGAAGGAGGTGAGGAGAACACTGTCGCTAAGGAACTGTCCTTTCCACTTGAGGGCGGATCCAAAGTCTGAGGGCTCTTCCCAATGCTGAGCTACAACCTGGACTCCAAGAGCCCCAGCCCTGGATCCCAGCTCTGCCCAGGCCCATCCAAAACCTCCTTCTCCTCCTTCCTATCAAGTATTTCAGTCTGCTAACTCAACTCCTCCTTGCCCCCAGGACACGGCTGACACACCAAGCAGTGCATTGGCCAAGTCCCCACCCAGAAATGGGCACATTGCTCATTATCAACAAGAACAATGGCAGACAATATTTACTGAACACCATGTGCTAGATATATCACTAAGCCTTTTACATGCATTTTCTCATTTCAGCCTCCTCACTACGAGGAGGAGATTATTGTAGGGAACATTTTACCAGTGGAGAAACTAAGGCACAGAAATGTCAAGTAACTTGCCAAAGGTCACACAGCTAGGAAGTGGCAAAACTGGGATTAGAAAGAATCCAGGGAGCCCAACCAGCGAGCCCAGGGCCAGGCATCCGTCTTCCCGCCTTGGGATTCCTCTGGTGGGTAGAGAGAGGCCTTAGATTGCACAAAGCAGTTTGGCAGCCAACATCGGAAAGCAAGTGAGAAGCTCCCGGCCCTGGGTTGCTGGGCCTTAGAGCCCGGTGCTAGGCCTGAACCCCTGAGCTCATTTTTTTCACTCCAGCACAGGCCCCAACATTTATAATCAGTCCTGTTCATCTTGTCAGTCTTGGGCCATCCTGCAGCCTGGCTGCCATCATTCCGAATCTTGATTTTATCTTGCTGTGCACTTGTCATTCCCCTCGGCCCTAGGGCTTTCCAGTCAGCCGGCTCCCCTTTTAAGTCTCCATCCCTCGCTGATCTAAACATTCACTTGAAGTGGGTGTCGGACCACTGCTGTAGCCGCCACTGGAGGCCCTGCCCGGGCTGTTATCAGCCCTCTAATCGATCGGCACCCTTTGGGCACAACGGTTGCTTAGCCACCTACCTCTGCCCAGTCTTCCTTTTCCCTCGGCATGCCGAGAACTCTAGCCCCCCAACCAAATGAAGCCTCCACCGTAAGCCATTGTAAATGCCACTTCTGCACCACTTCTAATCCCAGGTCCTGGCGCCTGACTCGAGGAGACCCTCTCCGGCCTCGATTTCTTTACTCGGTCCCACAAAGGGGCCGCCCCGGGCATTTCTGGTCCCGGTCCCTCCCCTCCCGAACTCCTGGAACCCATTCCCCGCAGCCGGGGGCGGGGAGGGGGGGGGATTGGAAGGAATTTCTCCGGCCCGGCCATCTCCAGCGCCCCTCACGGGCCAAACCCCACCCTTGGCGGGCCAGGGAGAAAAAGCGTTGGCCGCCGCACTCGGGGGGGGGGGGGGGGGGGCTGAGTCTGGGTCAGCAGGTTCCGCAGGGAATCCAGTCCCTCCCCGCCCCACACTCCCACGATCCCCAGCAGGACTCCCAGCGTGGCTCCCAGGCCACTCCACCGCATAGGCGGAGACCCCATTCTTCCCGGGCAGCTCCCGGAGACCCCCTCACCGCTCCCCACCCGGGCCCCCTCACCTGGCCGGTCGAGCTCTGCTCGCCTCTGCACCCCCGCCTTCCGGGGTCGCGCACCGGCCAGCGGGGAGCTGCTCCGCACCGCAAGGCGCAGGGGCGCCCATGCCTGGAGGCCGGGGGGTCGCGGGCGCCGCGCGGGGCCCCCTACCAGTTCCGCGGCCGCCGCTGCGAGCTCCTGCAGCCACGCGGCCGCGGCTCCGCGCCCCCCACCCCGGGAAGCCCCCCGCCCCGCAGTTCCGGCCGCGGCCGCGCCCCCCGCCCCCGCAGCCCGCGGCCGCCAGCGCAGCCTTCCCGGCCCCGGGCGCGCCTCCCCCGGTGGGCGGGCGGGGACCGTGACGCGCGCCCACTGACGTCTCCGGAATCCCGGCGGCGGCGGCCGACGCAGCCTCATCAATGGGGCTAAAAATAGCGGCGCCCGGAATAGCCGTGAGCGCCCCGCCCCGCGCCCCCGCCCCCCCCCCCCCCAACTCGCCGCACACCCAGTTACATAATCCGCCTCGCTGTGGCTGGGGTGGGCGAGCCGTTTTGCAGGTGAGGGTTCTGCGGCCTCGCTAACACCTTCCGAGGCAGCAAACCTGGAGCTGGGTTATAAATAAATTACCCAGGGGCTTCCCCGGAAACAGAGGTGGGAAAAGTGAGGCCCAGAGAGGCCCCGCGGCGGCCCAAAGTCACACAGCCATTAGGCTGGCTTAAGAGGTCAGGGCCCCCGCCCTCTGAGCCTTGGGCACCCCCACCGGCATCGATTGGTTGGCCTGCATGCCACCCCAAGGGCAAGGAATCCGACTAGCAGGACGCCCCAGCTTCCACACGGGAGGGCAGTTTAGACAGAGAGGGAGAGCTTGGGAGGGTAAAATTTCTCCTGAAGAGAAGCGTTTCCGGAGGTGGTGGGAGTGCAAGGCCAAGGCTGGTGGTGGATTCACTGATCAGGCTGTTCCTGTACTACGGTGTGACCGAGGGCAAGTCACTTCACCTCTCTGAGCCTGGGTTTCCTTACCTATTAAATGAGGGTGATCATATTGTCCACCTTCTCTGGTTATCAGGAGACTGAGCAGCAGTGGAGAGGCCTTATACTTTCTTCTTACTCTCCTCTAGGAATCCGACTTCCCCCCAGTCCACTGGAGTGCTCCGTGTGGGAAGTACACGAAGGCTCACCTCAGTGGCCAGGAAGCCCTGAGTGGCCCACCCTCTTCTGGCCATAGTCTCCAAGTCTCCTCAGTAAGAACCTTCCTGGGGGTGGGAGTACTTGGAAGCTTTCTCTCTCACCCTGGACTGGGACATTCTTTGGAGATGGGAGAACTACCTTGTTCTGAACATATCCTTCTGCCCCAACAGCCCCCCACTTTTGGAGTGGCTGGTGCAGGGAAGCCAGGCCAACGCTGGAGCAGTGGGACTGGGGGCTGACTGGGGGGTGTGGGGTGTGTTATAATGTCTGTTCCTGTACTGCCAGGCAGGCGAAGCTCCTGGGGAAGAGCCATTAGACGGGACCCAGTCCTGTGCTCTGCTACACCAGCCACCAACGCCTGCTCATTTTTGGAGCCACCTTAGATTACAAGCATGCTATCATATCCCCAGCACAGAGGCCAGGCCCCACGCAACAAAGAATCTCTCCTGCATTCAAAACTCTCCAAAAGAGGCCCCACACCCCCACTCAGCCCTCATTCCAGGGGCCACATTCTTCTCCCCACCGCCCTGCCCACCGCAGAAATCCTTTTCTGGACCTGGTCCTTAACTGCTGCAACTCAGAAGCCCCTTTCTCTCCATCCTCATCATGATCCCAAGAATCGCTGCTTTGTCTCAAAATCAAGGTTCTTCTCAGACCCTTTACATTCCTTTCCCAGATTCGACATGGAATCTGGTGGACACAGAAATAAAGAAACCGAGACTTCAAAATGGCAAGGTGGGAGGGGGGGAAGGCTTGGGACTAGTTCCCCCTTCTCCTTCCTACCCCAGCAGCTCCTTCCAAATGGGCATTTTAAAGAAGCCACTACCCCCACCCTCTCTTTTTCTTTTTCCAGAAATCTAACTTTTGAAATACATTTTAAAAATATTTGCCTGTGTAGGAGAAATACATTTATTTGGACAGGAAAAATAAAAAAAAAAAAAAAGAAAAAAAAAGAAAAAAAAGAAAGAAAGAAAGAAAAAGAAAAAGCTCAATTACCAGTTTTTCCATGAAGGCTTCCAGCCCACAGAGGTCTCTCCCTTCCATAAATACTTTAACACAACTTGGCTTTATATATCTTCTCCTGTTTTATAATCAAGTAAAACATATACTAAAATATGTAACGGCAAAACACACACACCTGTGTGGCTTATCATGGCAGCTTGAGGTGGGAGAAGGAACTTGGGTTCAAGAGGCCTGGGATTGACATTGGTCCCACCTGTGACCAACTGTGTGACTTCAAGGAAGTTACTCACCTGGACTGGGCTTCAGTTTCTTCATTTCTTCATTTGAAACAAGAAGATGAAAATGTACCCTTGTTGCAAAGAGTGTATCTTTGACGGTAGATATAAAGAATGTAGCAAGTAGGGGCCACCTGGGTGGCTCAGTTGGGTGTCCGACTTTGGCTCAGGTCATGATCTCACGGCTTATGACTTTGAGCCCCATGTCAGGCTCTGGGGCTCTGTGCTGACAGCTCTGAGCCTGCTTGGGATTCTGTGTCTCCCTCTCTCTGCCCCTCCCCTCCGCTCGCTTGCTCACTCTCTCTCTCTCTCAAAAAAAAAAAAAAAGAATGTAGCAAGTAGTCTGGCACATAGTAGCAGACCTGCTATTTCTATACAGGAGGCCTTAGGGGAAGGCAGGCCTGGGGACCCTATCTTGAATCTTCAGATGCAGACTACTGACCGTAGCTTTGCCGAGCTGGTATGTTTATTTGGGGGCTTGAAGAGCTGCACAGGTGACGGAGGCAATACCACCTTTTAGTGTCATTACAGATCTCCAGTAAATTCCGGCCCCCTTGTTGCCTCTTTGACCCAGCTGGCTCAGCTAGCAATGTCCAAGCCAGGATCAGAGCCCGGGTCTTCTGACTCCCAGACCAGTGCTCTAGTTTCTACTCACCGTCTTGTTCCTTCGTGCCTAGCCCCTTTTCTTTCTACACAGACTCCAGGAACACAAGCCCCTTTCGCAGATGGGAAAATTGATGAGAGAGAAGTTCAACCACTTGCATGGCTCAGGAGCTAGGACCAGAGGGGGGAAACAGGTGCTCTGGTCAGTTGCTGTGACACATTCTGGGAAATTCCTAAGGGAGAAGGACAAGATCTTGCTACAGAAAGTTGCTTCCTAGTCTGATGGGGAGGTAGAACACGAGAACAGTTATGAATACATTGCCACAAGACCCAAAAGGTAGCCTCCAAGAGGTCTCCAGCCGACATTGGGGTGGGAATCCAGAAGGTTAATCTGAGAGGCCTCCCTTGAAGAAGAGAACATGGGGCACTGTGTGAAGGGAAGGAGAGGACCAGGCAAGACACAGAGAAGGTAGCACATCGTATGGAGGAAAAGGCTGACTTCAGAGTTCTTAGATATGGGGTGGGGGCAGGGCTGAGACCCAGAACAACCAGCCAGACCTCTAGTGGTGTTCCCCACATGCCCCTCCAATCTCACAGTAGCAAAAAAACGTTGATGCAACTCCACCCAGTCAGGGAGACACTATTCCACCTCACCTCCACCCTGGCCCAATGGGGTTGCCAGTAAAAGTATGTCAAGGGGGTTCCCCAGCCCTTTTGTGCCCGGAAGGGGCTCCCCTACCCAGGGCCTAGCCCTGAGTGAGGAGAGGGGTTGTGGAGGGGATTCCCTTCGTGGTTCCTTTTCTCATCTGAGGATGGAGAAATACTTTGCAGGGGTCTCCCCACCCTTCCCCAGTTTTAGGAGCAATTAAAGGGGAAAATGGGGGTACAAAGACAGAGCAGGGCCTTCCTGGGGTTGTCCCAGGGATCAGGGTTCTTCCAGGGACACCACCCGGATGGGGTTACCTGCTCTGAATTACATAAGGATGAGGAGGCCTGGTACTTTAGACGGTACCTCCACATTTTCTATTCCCTGGTTGCCATGAGAGGCCATCAGGGCTAGCAAGAAAAAGTGACCAAGTTCACCAGGCTGGAAGTGACAGAGCTAGAATTAATGCCAAGCTTTCCCCTAAATCCAAGCCAGACTCTTTATTAAAAACAAGCAGAAAACCTCTATAACTTTATTTTTTTAATTACAGAATCAAACAGGCTCGTTGTAAACAAAGGCAAAACGTTACAGAACTATGTGATTTATGAAGCGAGAGGCTGGTAATCAACTCCCCAAGGAGTAGAGTTTGGTAATCCTCCGGTGTCCGCTTCCAGATTTCTCTCCACGTCGCCGGAGATCAGGTCTGGCCCGACGGGCCCTCCCCCAGGGGCCGGGACCGGAACGCCAGGCCGGAAGGAACAGGGCCGGGCCCCGCCGCAGCAGTGCAGCCTCGGCCGTGCCCCACGCCACCGTCCCGGGGGCGGCCGCGCTGCCCCGCGCCTGGCCCGGCTGGGCCGGGTGGGGCCCGGGGAAGCCGCTACGTCAGGAGGCGGACGGGAGGGAGCCCGCGCCGCCCCAGCCAGGCTTCCATTACATCACTCGGCGGCGCGGAGCCGCGCCGGGGTAAACACCGCTGCAAACCATTGGCTACCTTGCGGCCCTTCCAACCAATTACACGATTGTATGCAAATCAGCCGTTGGGCGTTTGCTTCCTTCTCGTCTGGTGCATGCAAATAGACGCCTTGGCGAAGGCGGGGGCGGGGCCGGGGCGCGGGGCGGGGCCGCCCCGGGAGGAGGCAGAAGAGGCCCCGCCCCGGGAGGAGGCAGAAGAGGGGTCCGGGAGTCGGCTGGGGGCTGGTTTGCGATTTGCCACCCCAGACCTGGTCCAGCCAGTCTTGTGGGGAATGGAGTGGAATTAAGGGCAAGCGCCCTTAATTCTTGAGCTGCCTTTCCAGTTAGACCCCGTTTCCTGCAGATTCAGTGAACCTGAGAAATGATGCAAAAAATTATTGAGGTCAATTTAGAGCTGAGGAAAAGGAAGAAATAAGAAATAAAGAGATACAGAAAGCTAGGACGTACTTTGGGGAACACCTAAGCCAAACTCTCTTCGCTTGTGACATCGCAAAGAACAAAACGGACACAGCCCCTGTCCTGGCCCACTGATTCTTAGAGCCCGGGAGGGGAGACTAATGTTAAACCGTCTGGAGAATAGATAAGTGCCATAAAGAGAAAACGGGAGGGCTGCCCCTCCAGAGGGCAGGATGGGTAAGAAGCAGTGTGCAGTCAATCATTTGAGGAGGCCCGGAAAAAAAAAAAAAAAGAGAAAGAGAGAGAACAAAATGCAGGATGCCAGTGAGCTATTTAATGGGGAGCTGTAATTCAGAAGGGGTGATGGGTGAGGGAATGCTTCTCCAAGGAAATCATTTTTCAACTGAGGAGTATTTCTCAAGTGGGGGGAAGGGCCGAGTATTCCAGGGAAAGGAAACAATATTCAAGAGAGCCCCGAGTCGGGGAGAAAGTTTGGTCCACAGCAGGGGAGTAAAGCAAGTGCAGAGCCCAGTGACTAAGGGGGGGGTGCTGGACAGGAGGCCAGAGAGGAGGGCCTGGCCAAATCATGTGGAGGCCCGTGCCAGGCAGGCACTAGGCCAAGCACTTTCCTTATTTTGTCTCCTCTTTCTACAGCCCTCTAAGGGGGGTACTATTTAGTATTGAGGGAACTGAGGCTCCCAGGGGTTAAATAACATGCTGGATGTCCCACAGCTGAAAAATGGGCTGTGGATTAGCATCCAGGCCCTTGTGGCCTCAAAGGCCATGCACTGAACCACTGGCTCTTGCCTCCCAGATTGGAGTGTAAGGTTCAGACAGGCGAACAGATTTGCCTCTAACTTCATGACTTGCAACAGAGCCTGAGATCCCCAGAGAAGTCTGTAGATTTTTCACCGTGCTGTGAAGGGAGCTAGGGCTCAAGAAAATGGATAGGGACAGAAGGGTAGGGAGGATGGGGAGATAAAGTGTCCTCCCTGCCCAGACCTTGGGGTTTGCTAGAACTTGCCTAGAACTTGGGGGTTGCTGAAGTGGAAATAGGTAGAAGTTTTTAAGCATCTGTCTCCGGGGGGGCTGCTGCTAGCCAGCAGGCAGCTGCCTGCCCTGCTGGGGCAACCCAGATTAGCTGGATCTTGTGTGCTGTCCTTGTTACCAAGAGACACCTCCTCCGGCTTGCACCAGCTTCGGTTACCGGGGACAACTCCCAGGGGAGTGCTGGGAGAGACATGGAGGCAGACAGGAGAACAGGAGAGGCCCAGCCCTTCTCCCACACAGGTTTCCTGGGCAGTGGGGTGGGTATTCCATAGCCCCCAGGTGTACCTTTGGGGCTCGTCTCTTCTTTGCCCCCTCCACGGGCTCAGAAGTCCCAGACCCACAGGCACACAAGGAGGGTGGCCGAGACAGGGGCACTACCTGCGCACAGGCAGAGCTTTCCAGAGAGTGCTCCTATAGGGGTTTGGAGGGGAGTCCTGGCCCCACACCTGAGCGCCAACAAGAGTGGCTCTGTGTCTGTGTGACCATCTGATCACTGAGCAGGGAACCTCTCAGCAGGAGGGTTGGGCGGCTCACCTGCCTTCAGTTGCTTTTGTAAAATTCCCCACACTTCTCCAATTGGGAGGTTCCTACCCATCAGAGGGCTCTGGAGTCATGGAGCAAAACAGGTCCTCACTCCCTGGGATGGGAGTACCCATTCCACCCAAGGATTTGGGGGCGAATAATTAGGTGATTTAACTGGTGTAGGTGATACAAAGCATTAATTTGATATTTTTAGGAGGAAAGTTTTTATTTTTGGTTTGGGGTGGGTTTTTTGTTGTGGTGGTCGTGGTTGTTTTTGTTTTGGAGGGGTAGGTATCTCAAAGGCACAGAATTGGAAGAGCCATAATCATAATTCTTACCATGTGATCACTGTGCACTGGGAAAACAGCCTCCTGTGCCCCGGGGAGGGAGGGCTGGTGGGGGGGGGGGGGGCGTCTGGGAAAGTCTGCCCAAGTTGCTTTCAGGAGTAGGGGTGTATACCTGGCAACTGGAGGGGTCTTGTGGCTCTGCCCTTTCCAGTGGGCATCAGAGCATATGGGCACCTCCTTGGATCAAGGGGCCCTTAGTGCAGTGTCAGGGTGTGCTGCAAACTGGGAGGCATGGGGATGGGGTGGAGTGGGCAGCCCTGGAATAATGGAGCCTGCGGCCTCCAGCAGCCCCCACGCCCCACCCCCAATTTCTCAATGTCCTCTTGCTCTCTGCTGGTGCCCTTAGTGGAGGACCCAGAGGAGCAGAGCTCCAGCTGTCTCTGGTGCCGGCTCCAGGGATCCCGAAGCACTTTCTCTGGGCAAGGCTCTGGCACCCAGCATCCGGGGGTGGGGGGTGGGGGGGGTGTTGCAGCGGCCCAGTGTGGCTGTGAACTGCCTTAGCCACTCAGGCTTGTGAGCAGGACGATCCCTCAGACACTCACACCATAAATGTCCAGACGCAGAGTCACTTTGGAACTGTCCTCTGCAAGCCTCCTCCCAGGGAGGGCTAGGTAACTTGAGCTGCCGGCAGGCCCTCAGGTCACTTAGGGAGCGGTCAGCTGATGCTCCTGGGGACCATTCATCATGCCCCCGGCCCAGCCCGTCACTGCCATGGCTATTTCCAGTCCCTGGGTATGAAGCAGCTTATGTAACAGGCTGGGAGCCAGGGGCTGGGTTGGGGGCTCTTGTGGCAAGGGATGGGGCTGTTCCCACCTCGCCCTGTCAAGACAGCCACTCAGTGCCCCTTTTCTCCCTGTGTGTGAGGGGCGGGGGGTGGGAGGGTTGCAGGAGGGAGACCATAGGCCTGGGTGGGATCACTGTGGATGGTGTCTACCAAAACACTTTGTACTTCCTTCTTTCCCTCCCATCCTGGCCCAGAAGGTGGCCCAGGCTCCTTCCTTCCACGAATCTGAGACCACCAAGCAGCCTCTCTTTCAGCCACGCAGCCCTACGCAGCCTGTGTTCTCTCACCCGGCCCTGACCCTCAGAGGAAGAAGCAGGCATGCCAGCTGCGAGCCCCGCCTGAGAGCACCCTGTCCCCATCTCTGCAGCCCCTTTCCTGACTCCATGGGGACTGGCAGGTATCATCTGGTCATTAAGCAGGGCTCAAATACACTTATTTGCCTCGTGGCCTTAGCAGCCTTTGTGAGCTCGCTGAGCCTCAGTTTCCCCCCGGGGAACTAGAACAAGAATACCTTCTTTTCAGAGTGGTTGTGACCACAAGGGCTTGGGGAGCACACTCCAGGGGGCAGATTGCTTAGGTCTGAATCCCAGCCCTGTCTGTGTGGTTTGGGGCAAGTTCCTCAAGCTATTTGGTTAATTTTCCTCATGCATAGAATGGACACAGGGATCCCAAGGACCCAGCTCCCCAAGTTGTGAGGATCCGATGAGTGTGTGTGCACAAAGCGCTTGAACAGTGCCTGGCACAGGTCAGCACCATCTAAGTGTCAGCTATAATTAGACAATGTTTGGAGGTCGCTTTCCTCAGCCTTGGCTCCTAATAAGCTCTTGGTGAAAGGTACTTGTTATTTTTAACTTCTTCATTCTCCTTCACTGTCTTGAGCTTCTTCACAAGCCCACCTTCATTTAGCCTGGCAATTCCCTTGAAGAGCTCTCTGATCTCTCCTCTTTGATTGCCCATCTGCCACCACCACCAGTAAAAGCGTGTCTAAATTATATCCGCCTGGCGTTCACACTCACAAAACATTTCACACACACTTCTGTCTGGGCCTTGCAGCACACCCGGGAACAAGCAATGCGCCTCATGGTACTGGTCTCATTTTTGCACAGCCCAGGGCAGGGTGTGATCCACCCAGAAGCATCAGCTGCCAAGGGACGTGTGTCCGGCAGTCAGGGCACTGGAGCGCGCTGGAGGATGTGGCCGGGGCTTGCCAGCTCCACTCTGCCAAGACAGATTAGTGCAGGGGGCCCTCTTTCTTCCAATCCCAGCCCCCACGGAGCGCCCACAGGGTGGGAGGCCCACGGGCTTTATAAATGTCTCCCATCCCAGCGCCAGCCCAGACTTCCAAACGCTGTGTGGTGGCGCCCTCTGCTGGACACAAGTGGCCTCTAGGAAACTGTTGCCTCTGAAGGGAGAAAGGTGGTGAGTGGTGGTTTTATTCATATTCACACAACAGTCTATCCAGGGCCTACTACGTGCCAGGCAGTCTTGTAGGAACCGCAGAGATGGGCGAGAAATAAACTCAGAAAGTCTCTACTTTCCTTGGACATATATCGTCGGGGAAAGGGGAGATACTGATAAAAACATATATAACATAATGCCTCATACTGAGAAGTGCTATGAAGACAGACAGGGCAGGTAAGTGGCTAGAAAATGACTAAGGCTGTCGATTTTAAAGGAACAGTCAGAGAGGCTTCTCTGCGGAGGCAACAGGTAGTAGGAACCCCAGAGAAGGGAGGGAAGGAGCCCTAACCTGGGGGAAAAGGCCAGCAAGGCAGAGGGCAGTTGCAGTTCACTAAGAAGGGGAATTCTGAGTGTGCTTGAAGGATAATGAGTCCCATGTGTCCAAGAGCAATGCTGGGATGGGGGCAAGCTCAGAGATGGAGATCTCCCTTTCTTACCGTGATGGCACCTGTAGAAGGGAGAACATCTTGCACACTGAGAATCACGGGGCTGGAGAAGAGTCTTGCTCAAAATACAAGCCATGACAGACGCCTGGGTGGCTCAGTCGGTTAAGCGTCTGACTCTTGATTTCTGCTCAGGTCATGATGTCAGGGCTTGTGGGATCCAGCCCCGTGTCAGGCTCTGTGCTGATAGTGCAGACCCTGCTTGGGATTCTCTGTTTCCCTCTCCCTCTGCCCCTCCCCCACTGTGCACTCATGGACCCATGCACTCACTCTCTTTCAAAATAAATAAATAAACATTAAAAACAAAACAAAATACAAGCATGAGATAACACCTGCTAACATATGCTGAGCTGGAAATGCCCAGGGGCTGTGAAGTGTGTATTCCCCACATTAGCACCATTTTGTGTTTTTATTTATTAAAAAAATTTTTTTTAACCTTTATTTATTTTTGAGAGAGAGACAGCATGTGAGAAGGGGAATAGCAGAGAGAGAGGGAGACACAGAATCGGAAGCAGGCTCCAGGCTCCGAGCTGTCAGCACAGAGCCTGACGTGGGGCTCGAACCCACAAACTGTGAGATCATGATCTGAGCCGAAGTCGGACGCTCAACCGACTGAGCCACCCAGGTGCCCCAGCACCACTTTGTAGATGAGGAGACTGAGGCTGAGAAAGGTAGAGGTTATGTGGTTTGCCTAAGGACAGGGGGACTTGAATCCAGGTTTGTCTGACTTCAGAATCCAGGCTTTTAACCATGACTTGTGCACTTGGGGGGGGGGGGGGAGGGGACCAGACATAAAACTGCATGTAGAGTATGGTCACATTTGTATTTTTAAAAAATACATATATATATATATATATATTTGCTTCTCTATATGGGGATAAAGACGGAAAGGCAATATATCAAAATGTAATGATCCCTAGAGATGTGTGCCTCTAGTTCCACTGTGGGCCAAGGACAGGGGGGGGGGGGGGGGAAATGCCCGCCCCCCCCCGGATCCACACCCCAGAAAGTATGAGAGACTACCCTTAGCATTAACAACAGCCACACCTCTTACCCAGATGCTCCCTTTCGGTTTACAAAGTGTCTTCTTTCACTGTCCTGCATTTGGTCTTCATGACTGCTATCGCCGGGAAGAAACCCGAGCCTAGCCTGTGACAGACCCGGGACTAGGACCGACACCTACATATTCGAAGTTCTCCAGGGGTCAGGTCAAGGAAAGAAGAGAGATGGCAGAGAGGTCAAGGAAGGTCCAAAACCAGGTGGCCAAGGGGGCAGGAAAAATACCCTACGACAGAGAGGTGAAGCAATTCCCAAGTCTGCCCAGCAGAGGGCGATAGTACCCCAGAGCTCCGCAAACCTGCCCAGGCCACGCCCCCGCCCCGGCTCGGCCCGGCCCCTCCCGGGACCCGGGAGCCACAGGGACCCTTCCCGGGTTTCTAAGGGGTCTGAAGGGCGAGAGGATGGGCGGCGGGTGGGGTGTGGCAAGAGAATAAGGGAGAATCCGCCGGAGAGGTTGTCCGGGGCACGGTGTGGGTGTCTGCAACGGGGTCAAGTGTGCTGGGGCGCCGCGCGTCTGCGCCGGAAGAGCAAGCGCGTAAAGCGAGCTGGAGGTGCGGAGCTCGGGTGGGCGTTTGCCAGGAGAAGGTCCCGGCGTGGGCGGGGGGAGGGGGTGCAGAATGTCTGTGGGACTTCCTGGGGCGGCAAGATTTGCTGCTCTGGGGAGGCGGTTACTCACTCAAGCTTTGCCACCTGCTTCCCTTCCAGCTTCCAGCCAAACACAACCCAGAGTCCCCGTCTCCACCCCCACCCCAGCTAATGGTGGCTGCACCCCCAAGCTGGAACCTGCCTCTGTAAAATCAGCCCTCAGCCTCTCAGCTTCAGGGTAGGCGAGGGTGGGGAGGGGGGCGCCCCGCTGATTCCAGTTGGTGGACTGAAGTGGCACCCAGCTCACGGTCTGATCTTCCCCCTGCCAACCCCCAACTATTGGTCTAGACCAGAACCTTTGAGGAGCAGCTGCAGGGAAGACCTAGCCTGCCAGCTTCTCAGGCTGGGGTCTCCGCTCCCCTCCCCTTCCCCATTGAGCTCTGGCCACACACAGCCAGCAGGTCCCGGATACCTCTGTTGTGTGCCAACGGCCGCTCCAGCCAAGATGGGGACACACGGGTCTCCAACGGGATCTCCCTGCCCTCCAGGAGCTCCGAGTCAATGGGGGAGCCGCCACCACACCACGGGCCAGAAAGTGCCAGTGGGAGGCACAGGTCATCAGCTCCCTGTGGATGATAGGACCTCAGGGGAACCAGAGTTCTGTCGGTGTTTGGAGTGCCAAGGTTCTAGCTGGGAGGGAGCTCAGAGGTCTCTAGAGTCGACTTCAGTCAACTTGTGTTCAGTAATTCTTTATTGAACATAAAGATCGTTTTTAAAATATGGAAGCTCCAGCCTGCCGCAGAACGCCTGAATCAGAACCTTAAGGGAAGGAGCAGGGTCCTGGTTACTTTTAAATGTCTCGCGGGTGATTTGTTCCTGTAGTTGGTAATCACTGGCCTTACATTCACTTAACCAGAGACGAGTTTCCCAGAAAGTGGGGTTAGCGCCAGGCTTTCAATCAGAGTGAGATTTGGAGAGAGCTGAATATGCTAGTGTGCTGGGACCTAGGTGGCCTGTCACTCTGGTGGGGGGGGGGGGGGGGGGCGGTGCTGCATGGACTTCACCAGCTGTGAGGGGGGCGGCTTTCAAGTGACTCTGCAGGGGAGCATAGGGGAAAGAGGCCCAGAGGGCCAGAATTTGCCTAATTTTTACTTTGTGGGAAGAGTTTTGTTTAACTTATTTAAACTAAAAAAAAAAAAAAAAAAAAAAGAAAATCAAAACAGTTCACCCATTTCTCCCACCTCCCATCTCCTGCCTCTTGCAACCACCAGTTATCTGTACCTGTGAGCTTGGGTTGTTTTTGTTTTTGCTTGGGATTCCTTATCTAAGCGAGATCCTACCACATTTGTCTCTCCCTGTATGACTTACTTCATTTAGCATAATGCCCTTGACCTCCATCCATGTTGTCTCAAATGGTCACTGTGGTTTTGATTTGCATTTCCCTGAGGAGTCGTGCTGTTGCGCATCTCTTCATGTGTCTGTAGGCCATCTGCGTGTCTTTTCTGGAAAAATGTCTGTTCAGATCCTCTGCCCGTTTTTAAACTGGATTTCGGGGTTTTTTTTTTGCTATTGGATTATATGAGTTCTGTATATAGTTTGGATATTAGCCCGTCGTTAGATACATGATTTGTAACTATTTTCTCCCATTTCGTAGGTTGTCTTTTCATGTTGTTAATGGTTTCCTTCGTGGGCAGAAGCTTCTCAGTTTGATGTGGCCAGGCCCACGTATTTATTTTTGCTTTTGTCGCTTTTGTTTTCGGTGTCAGATCCTCGCCAAGAGCTATGTCAGGGAGCTTAGCGCCCAAGTTTTCTTCTAGGAGTGTTGTGGTTTCAGGTCTTATGTTCATATCTTAGTCCATTCTGAGTTAATGTTTGTGTACAGTGTAAGAGAGAGGTCCATTTTTAGTTTTTTACATGTGGCTTTCCAGTTTTCCCAGCACCATTTTTGAAACAGCTGTCCTTTCTCTGCTGAAAAACATTCTTGGCTCCTTTGTAGTAAACTAATTAACCACCTATGCGTGGACTTATGCCTTGAGTTCTCTATTCTGTTCTGTTGATCCATGTGTCTGTTTTTATGCCAGTACCGCACTGTTTGGGTTCCTATTGCTTTGTAATATAGTTTGAAATCAGGGAGAGTGATGCCTCCAACTTTGTTCTTTCTCAAGATTGCTTTGGCTATTTGGGGTCTTTTGTGATTCCATACAGATTTTAGGAGTGTTCCATTTCTGTGAAAAACACCGTTGGAATTTTGATAACGGATTCACCGAATCTGTACGTTGTTTGGGGCCGTACAGACCTTTTACCAATATAATTCTTCCAATCCATGAGCGTGGAATATCTTTCCATTTACTCGTCTTTTTCAGTTTCTTTCATTCATGTCTCGTGGGTTTCAACATACAGATCTTTCACTTCCTTGGTTAGATTTATTCTCAGGCACTTTATTCTTTTTGATGAAATTGCAAACGGGATTATTTTCTTAATTTCTCTTTCTGACAGTTCATTAGTGTTTAGAAGCACAACAGATTTTTGTGTCTTCGTTTTGTATCCTGCAACCTCACTGAATCTATTTATTAGTTCTGACAGTTTGGGGATGGAGTCTTTTGGGTTTCTGTGTGTAATACCGTGTCATCCACAGGTACTGACAGTTTTTATCCCTTCCTTTCCAATTGGATACATTTTTCTTTATTTTGCTGAATTGCTCTTGACTAGGAATTCCAATAATATGTTAAGTCAAAGGGGCAAGAGTAGGTATCTTTGTCATATTCCTGATCTCAGGGGAAAAGCTTTCAGCTTTTCATTGTTGAGTATGATGTTACCTGTGGGGTTTTTTCATACGTGGCCTTTATTGTGTTGAGGTACTGATCGTGTTCACAGTTTTTGTCATAAATGGATGTTGAGCTTTGTCAAATGCTCTTTCTGCATCTATCTGTTGAGAAAATCAGGTGATTTCTGTCCCCCATTTTGTTTATGTGGTGTATTGCGTTAACTAATTTGTGGATGTTGAACCATCCTTGCATCCCTGGAATAAATCCCACGTAATCATGGTGTATGACTCTTTTTAACGTACTGTTGCATTCAGTTTGCTAATGTTTGGTTGAGGATTTTTGCCTCTGTATTCATCAGGGATATTGGCCTGGAATCTCCTTGGTTTGTGGCATTTACGTCTGGTTTGGCATCAGGGTAAGGCTGGCCTTGTAAACTGTGCTCAGAATTCCCCTCTTGTATTTTCTGGAAGAATTTGAGAAAGATGGATATTAATTCTTTGAATGCTGGGTAGAATTCACCAGTGAGGGTTTCTGGTCCCGGACTTTTGTTTGTTGGGAGGTTTTGGATGACTGGTTTAATCCCTTTGCTGGTAATCAGTGTGTTCAGATTTTCTATTTCACCATGACTCAGTCTGGGTAGGTTGTGAGTTTCTAGGAATGTGACCACTTCTTCTAGGTTGTCTAGTTCATTGCATAGAATTGTTCATAGTAGTCCCTTCTGAGCGTTGGCATTTCTGTGGGGTCACTTGTAACATCTCTTCTTTCATTTCTGTTTCCATTTATTGGACTCCTCTCTTTTTATTGTCTTGGTGAGTCTAGCTAAAGGTTTGTCCATATTATGTTTTTAATGTTTGTTTATTTTCAAGAGAAAGAGAGGGAGAGAAAGCATGAGCAGGGGAGGGGCAGAGAGAGAGGAAGAGAGAAAAAATCCTAAGCAGGCTCCACACTGTCAGCACAGAGCCTGCCAGGGGCCTCGAATTCATGAACCAGGAGATCATGACCCGAGTCAAGAGCTAGAGTTGGACGCTTAACCGACTGGGCCACCCACGGGCCCCAATGTTGGTTTTTTTTAACGTTTACTTATTTTTGAGAGAGGGAGCATGAGCAAGTGGGGGAGGGGCACAGAGATAAGGAGACAGAGGACCTGAAGCAGGCTCTGCGATGGCAGCAGAGAGCCCAGTGTCGGGCTCAGACCCACGAACCATGAAATCATGACCTGAGCCAAAGTCAGAGACTTAAGGAACTGAACCCCCCGGGCGCCCGTCAATATTGTTTATCTTTTCAAAGAACCAGCTCTTGATCTTTTCTATTGGGTTTTTTGTCTCTGTTTCATTTATTTCTTCTCTAGTCTTTGTTATTTCCTTTCTTTACTAAATTTGGGCTTCATTTGTTCTTTTTTAAGGCCCTTGAGGTATCAAGGTAGGTTATTTATTTGAGGCTTTTCTTGTTTCTTGAGGTAGGCATTTATGACTATGAACTTCCCTCTTAGAATTGCTTTTGCCGCGTCCCATAAATTTTGGTATATTCTATTTCCATTTTCATTTGTCTCAAGGTATTTTTTGTTAAGTAAGCTCCATACCCAGCGTGAGGCTTGAACGCATGACCCTGAGATCAAGAGTCACAAGCTCTACCAAAGGAGCCAGCCAGCTGCCCCTCAAGGTATTTTTTTTTTTTTGTATTTCTCCTTTTTCAGTTTATTTATTTATTTATTTAGTAATCTCTGGACCCAACGTGGGGCTCTCACTCACAACCCCAAGATCAAGAGTCGCACACTCTTCCAACTGAGCCAGTCAGGCACCCCTATTTCTCCTTTGACTTTTTCTTTGGCCTCCTGGTTGTTCAGTAGCATGTTGTTTGATCTCCACATAGTTGTGAATCTTTAAGCTTTCTTCATGTAATTAATTTTTAATTTCATACCATCATGGTCAGAAAAGACGCTTGATATGAGTTTAGTTCTCTTCAACTTATTAAGATTTGTTTTGTGGTCTAACATATCATCTGTCCTAGAGAATGTTCCTTGTGCATGTGAGAAGATGTGTATTCTGTTGCTTTTGGGTGGAATGTTCTCTAAATATCCATTAAGTTCATCTGGTCTAACATATCATTTAAGGCCACTGTTTCCTTATTGATTTTATATCTGGATTATCTACCCATTGATGTAAATGAGGTATTAAAACCCCCTACTAGGGGCGCCTGGGTGGCTCGGTTGGTTGGGTGTCTGACTTTGGCTCAGGTTATGATCTCACGGTCCGTGAGTTCGAGCCCCGCGTAGGGCTCTGTGCTGACAGCTCAGAGCCTGGAGCCTGTTTCAGATTCTGCGTCTCCCTCTCTCTCTGCCCCTCCCCTGTTCATGCTCTGTCTCTCTCTGTCTCAAAAATAAATAAACATTAAAGAAAAAAAACCCCTACTATTATTATATTGCTGTCAATTTCTCCCTTTAGGTCTATTAATATTTGCTTTATACTTTTAGGTGCTTCTGTGTTGGGTGTGTTAATATTTACAATTGTTACATCCTCTTGTTGGCCTGACACCTTTATCATGGTGTAACAGCCTTCTTTATGTCTTATTACAGTCTTTGTTTTAAAGTCTATTTTGGGGGCGCCTGGTTGGCTCAGTCATTTAAGCATCTGACTTTGGCTCAGGTCATGATCTCACAGTGCACAAGTTCAAGCCCTGTGTCAGGCTCTGACAGCTCAGAGCCAGGAGCCTGTTTCAGATTCTGTGCCTCCCTCTCTCTCTGCCCCTCCCCTGCTAATACTCTGTATCTCTCTCTTTCTCTCAAAAATAAATAAAACATTAAAAAAATTTTAATAAAAAAAATAAAGTATATTTTGTCTTATATAAGCATAGCTACTCCAGCTTTCTTTTGGTTTCCATTTGCCTGAAATATCTTCTTCCATTCCTTCACTTTCAGCCTGTATTGTTCTTATATCTAAAGTATGTCTCTTGATGGGGCACCTGGGTGGCTCAGTTGGTTGAGCAACCAACTTCGGCTCAGGTCATGATGTCGCGGTTTGTGAGTTCAAGCCCCGAGTCCAGCTCTGTGCTGACAGCTCAGTGCCTGGAGCCTGCTTCAGATTCTGTGTCTCCCTCTCTCTCTGTACCTCCCCCTGCTCATGCTCTGTCTCTCTGTCTCTCTCTGTCTCTCTCTCAATAGTAAATAAACATTAAAAAAAAATTTTAAAGTATGTCTTTTGGGGTGCTTGGGTGGCTCAGTCAGTTGAGCGTCCCTCTCCCTGTGCCCTTCCCACACTTGCAGGGACATGCATGCTCTCTCTCAAAAATTTTAAAATAAATAAATAAAGTGTGTCTTTTGTGGGCAGAATATAGATGGGTCTTGTTTTTTTTAATTCATTCAGCCACTGTATGTCTTTTGATTGGAGAATTTAGTCCATTTACATTTAAAGTCATTATGGATAGGTATGTGCTTCTTACCATTTTGTTAATTGTTTTCTGGCTGTTTTTGTAATTCCTCTCTGTTCCTTTCTTCTTCTCTTGATCTTATCCTTTGTGGCTTAATGACTTTCTTTATGGTATGCTTATGTTCCCTTCTCTTTATTTTTTGTGTATTTCCTATAGTTTTTTGCTTTGTGGTTACCATGAGGCTTACGTATCACAACATTTTAAAGAGATAACTTAAGCTTGATCCCATTCTAATGCTCAAAATGTTTACTCTCCCCCCACCTACACTTTGTTTTTGATGCCTCGTTTTACATCTTTTTACCTTTGTGTCCCTTCCTTACCTGATTATTGTAATCATTGTTATTGTTACTACTGTTGTCTTTTAACCTTCACACTAGCTTTATAATTAATCTACTACCTTTAGTATATATTTACTTTTCCAATGAGATTTATTCTTACGTGTCTTCTTGTTACTAATTAGCACCCCTTCTTTTCCAAAATTTTTACTTTTTGCATAAATGTGCGTGTTCTATAAATTCCAGGAACGAAACAGTCACTGAAGTTTAGGAGGTCTCCCTTATGGTAAAAATTCTGTGTCTTGCAGGTCAGCAGATGTGATTCCTCCCCACTTCCCCCACTCCAGCCCAGTCTCTAAGCCTTCAGACTAAGTGGGGTTCCACGCAGAGAAGGTATGTTGGTTGAAATAAATTAAGTTTGATCATTTGTAAGTTCCGAATGCATTATTCATTCATTCAGACACACGTGCCTTCAATCGATGTTGTTTGAATGCCTACTCAGTGCTGGGCAAATTCAGATGGCAGAGAGCTTCAGATGGGTTGTGTGATTCAGAGGAGACTCCACTTTGTGGGGCAGGGCACTAGGCTGATGGGGCACCCCCCTTCTGCCAGATCTGGTGCCTGTTAAGGTCAGGGCCAAGAGAGATGCAGTGTTCTGAGGCCACCACCAGGGGTCAGGCACACCTCTACTCTGGCCATTTCATTGCACGGAGGAGCCCTCCTTGGTCCCCTGCCTTCTCAACCTCAAGGTCTTTTCTCTCTCACTTCCCTCAGCCCATTCCTCCTTCCTCTAGGCCATCCCATCCCGCCATCACTGCAGGGCCAAGCAGCCTCCCAACTAGACAGCCTGGCATTTCTCCTGACCCTTGGGGAGTCCCAAAGCCTCTCACTTCCCCAATTTTAGGAGTGACTGACTGGTGAGCAGAAAGTGCCTTCTACTATCTTATCTCTTCTTGTCCTGCCGCCATTCAGCTCAAGTTCTCTGGTTTTGTCTCCGAGCAAAATGGGAGTGTTTATGGATGACTCCTAATAAGTTTTCTTATGTGTGTCAACAAAGCTCTTCTCCAAGCCCAAGCCCCTTTTGTGGCCCCCAGAATCCAGTGTCAAGAGCCCCTCAATGTTTTGATGGGAATGTTCTCACCTCACTCCAGCACAGCACCCACATCCATGGAGCCTTGATCCCTCTGGACCTGATCTCCTTCTGCTGTCTGGCACATATCAGACCCTGCTCCCTCAGGTCCCCCCTTTCATCCACCCTCCATGCTCCCACTTTCCCTCCCCACACATGAGTTGCACTGCCTTAGAGGTTTAGCTCCTCTAAATGGTTTCTTACCATCTTTTTGTTTGTTTGTTTTTAGTGTTTACTTATTTTTGAGAGAGAGAGAGCGGGGAAGGAGCAGAGAGAGGGGTACAGAGGATCTGAAGCAAGCACTGTGCTGATAGCAGAAAGCCTGATGCAGGGCTTGAACTCATGAACTGAACCGTGAGATCATGACCTGAGCCGACGTTGGACGCTTAACCGACTGAACCACCCAGGCTCCCTGGTTCCTTACCATCTTGACATCCTGTCCTCATTCTCCCTCGGGACGCCTTCCCTTTGCCCAGTCCGGGCCCTTCAGACAAACATAGATGAGGGAATGCTGTCTCTTCCAGGTACCACCTATGTTCCCTTAACCTCTCCACTTCTTAGTTTCTTCATCTGTGAAACAGGGACTGTGGCGAATGGCTCTCGGATATGCGGTGAGGCCTAAGCGGCCGATGGCTCTGGAAGTGTTCAGTACAGTACCAGTACGTAGAGGTGCTCTGGGATAGGGTCCCTCATCCTTTCCTTCAGGTACAGCTCCTGCCTCCACTGCCACCCCCCACTCCACCCGCCAGTGGAAACCTTCCCTTGTCTCTGTGCACTGGCTACTTCTGCCCCATCCCCCACTTCTGAGCAGAGCGGTGGCCCCGGGCAGAGTGGGAGGAGAACCAGGGGACTCCGGGGCACGCTGCCACCATGCTGAGGAGATGGGGGCAGACGCAGAGAGCTCTGCAGGGACCTCAGACCAGAACTCCCATCTGCAGGGCTGGGTCGACCTAGAATGGCGTCCACTCTTGTCCCTGGGGTTATTGGGGACCGCTCTTCTGGCCTGGGGATGAGGAAGGGCTCCCACAGAGTCCCCTGAGGCACTGAAAGGACCAGAAGACTGGTGGGAGATGAAGGAGGGAAGGCAGGGCAGGGGAATACCAACCACACACTATTCCCCATCCCTGCTCCCTTCCCATCCACCCCCATCCTCCACCAAACACGATCCCTGGGTTAATTTTTAGCATCGCAGCTCGTACATTAGTCACTCCCTGTCACCCACCTACACGGCAGGAGGCTGCTGTGCTGGTGCCGTCATCCCATCATCTGTGAGGTGGGATCCAGCCCCGCTCTGGGCACCCCCTCAGCCTCCTCCAGGAGCCCCTTCAGCCTGGGTGAGGGGTACCGACATCACCCCCAAGACTAGCCACAGGGGAGGAGGGGAGGAACAGGCTGGTCAGAGAGAGGCTGGGTGTCCCTGCTAGGAGGCAAAAGCCGGGGAGGCCCCTGCAGACCCCGCCCCCAGTAAGGTGCTAGCCTCTGCCCAGGCAGCTGGTCTCCTGGCAGTCCCAGGCTCTGGGAACAAAGGTATGAGAGGGCCCCTCCCTTAGACCTGAGCCTCTAAGAGCTGCTGTTTGTCATGGCTGCAGAGCAGCTGTTCAAACAGGGAGCTTAGGGAGGCTCCATTTGCTTAATCAAATGTCTTTCCTTCCCCGGAACGAGGGTGGCCAGGTGCAGGGACCCTGGCTGGAGCCGACACCCAGCCCCAAAGGGACAGCAGGAGAGGGGCTCACAGTTGCCAGCATCAGCTGGAGCAGAGGTAGGGCCTCCTCACCACCCCTACCCCAGGGCTGAGAGCTGGGGAGGTGGCCAGTCAACCCTCTGCTGGCCTGGCCCCAAGGAAGCATTCCTGTTTATTGAGCACCTGCTGTGTACCACAGCAGTGTTAGGCCCTGGAGGCACAATGTCAACAGGGCTGAGTTTCCTGCCTTAGGAAGGCAAAAGATCTATACAAAGGAAGTCAGTATAATCACCAATGGGGCGTTAAGTGTCGTAAAGAAAAGAAAATTAAATAAATAAATAAATAACTAGAGGGCTCAAGATAAAGAATAATGAGAACAGGAGAACTACTGATCTGATCTGGGAAAGCTGAGGAAGTGTTTAAGCTGAAGTCACTATGGAGGAATCAGTCTTGTAAAGAAGAGTGTCCAGGCAGAGAGCACAGCATAGGCAAAGGGCAGAGACAGGAAAGAGTTGAGCATATTTGAGGATTAGGACTAGGAAGAACAGTGTGGCTTAAGCATGAGAAATGACATGGAAGGAGAAACAATTTGAGCTTGAAGAGAGAGATAGGGACCTGACCCCCGAGGGCCTCCTACAAGGCATCCCAATACAATTGCAGAGGTTGTGCACTGCACAAAGTCTCCCAGTTGCCAAATTCTGGGACCTGTGTGGCTGCTGTCAACTCAGAGGAAGGGATGCCTTGTTGTAATTTGTCTGCCCAGAGGGACAACATGTTATGGATAAGCATAGGAAGTAGTTTGGAATTTATTCTTTTATTCCAGGGGAAGCCATGATGGATTTTAAGTGAGAAGGGTTGTGATCCGATTCCCTTTTTGGAAAGATCACCCTAATACTAGGTGAAGGGATGGTCCAGGGGCAAGAGAGGAAGCAGGGAGCGCATTCAAGTGCAGTGGGGCAGGAGGGGGAGGGTAGGAGGTGGCCTGGCCGGGGGAGGGTGCCACTTAGACCTCGTAAAGCCACCCCTTGCGTGCTGGTTACTGCCAGGGAGGAACACTGGCATGGAGCCTCAAGTCTCAGGCCTAGCTCTGCTACTTACTCTCTGACCCTAGACAGGTCACTTGCCCTGGGTCACTTCAAAGAAAGGTGGCGTCCACCTCTTGGAGATGCTGTGAGCACACACTATAGTTCTTGAGCTAGCATCTACTATGAGCTAGTATCAGGCATGAAATAAAGCAGCAGAGGAGACAGGAAAGGTCCCTGGGCTCTGCTACAAGGAGTGTGTGTCGTAATAGAGAGGGGAGCCAGGCAAACACCAAAATCCCCCAAAGTCAAGACAGTTGTGGCTGGTCAGGAGTAGTATGACAGAAAAAGCCAGTGGAAGGTGTGACTGCATTTTGGACTGGGTGAGGAGGCCTTTGGGAGGCAGAGCAGAGTACTGAAGGGGCTGATTAGGAGAAGAGTGAATGCAGAGGCCTCCAGTGGATGGGGTCTGAAACATACCAGGTACAGCAAGGGAGCCAGAGCAGAAAGCGAGAAGGGAGACAAAATGAGGCAGGCAAGGGTCAGAGAACCCAGCACAGGAGTTAGAATCTTCTTGTAGGAATGCTGGGGAACGGCTGAGGAGTCCTAGAACAATGGAGTAGTCCCTGGTTAGGCCTGTCACAGGTTGGGTGGCTGGTTGCTAAGGTCTCTAAGGGAGACCCAGGCCCTGAGGGTTCCAGGCACCGGTTATTTATTTGCACAGGGATAGTTAAGGACTTTAGACAAGCCTTGGGCACCACCTGTTGTGGGTATTTGGGAAGGGAGGCTCCAGATACATTTAAACAAGAGGCCCAAGTTCTGAAGAGGGTGTGGGGCCTCTAGTTCAGGTTCATACATGTAAGTTAAAATCCACCAGACTGTTTCCCTGGCTGCAGGCTCCAAGCAAATAAGATGTAAAATATAGTGTGTGTGTGTGTGTGTGTGTGTGTGTGTTGGGGGAGGTGTTGGGGGGCAGGGTGTGTGTTTGAGTCAGAGCATGCGGGACCCCAATCCTGCCCCCCACCAGGCAGTCACCACGCTGACACAGATGCAAAAAACCATCAATTTTATACAGTTTGTGGTTCAGAAGCAACAATATGCAAAATGCTGGAACAGTCTGTGCTGCCCCCACCCAGCTGGACATGCCCATTCCTGTCCCCCAAGGGTTAGAGAACCCAGGACCCCTGCCCGGCAGGACCCAACTTAGTTATAGGCCCCTGGGAGGGGGCCAAGCCCTTAGGGGTCAAGGCCGGGAAGGAGGGGGACCAGCACCTTTGGCTGGTTAACTGGAACTCTGTATGTGTGTGGAGGGTGGGCGAGCGACCGGCCATCGGCCATTGCGGCCCCAGGCCAAGGGTGAGGAGCAAGTAAAGCTGAGGAGAGGGCTTCGTGGGACAGGGTTCCTCCCCTCCAGGGGAGTTGTTTCCCTGGACACCCCACAAGGCACTACTGACCCAGATGTAGGATGGACGCCCCCAAACCTCTCCCAACCCAAGCTCGCCTGGTTCTCCCTGCCCCGCCTCCCACTGTGGTTTAGGGGAGGAGGAGTAAAGGGTACTGGGGCCTGGGGTCAGCGGTCCGCAGAGGCAGCCAGGCACCGGCAGGCCAGCTGGGGCCGGCAAGGACCCTCTCCCGCTGCTGCGCTGGGCTCCTGGGGTCCCCTCGGACCCGGCCTCCCGCCCCTTCCCCCCGCCCCCTTTTTGCACTGGCTGGAACGAATAAATAAATAAATACCTCCCCCGCCCACCCCGCCCCTACAGCTGGCTCTCCTCCTCCTCCAGGGAGCGATTGAGTCCGGGGATGAACTTGAGCAGCCGCCGGCGGAAGCTGCGGTACTTGGCTTTGCGGAGGCCGGGGCCGCACAGGGCCTGCTCGCGGGCCTCAGTCCAGAGCGCGCCCGGCGCCCCGCCGCCGCCGCCGCCGCCGCCCCCGCCGCCCCCGGGGCCCGCGCACCGCACGCTGGCGCTGCGGCTCAGCGCGGCCCGGGGCGCGGACGCCAGAGCCTCGGCGGGGCCCCGGCCCGGCGCGCGGGTGGGGGGCGGCGGCGGCGGCGGCGGGGCGGGTGGCTCGGCGCCCCCGAAGAAGCACGTGTGGTAGACGGCGTCGTCCGCGTCGCGCCCCGCCCGCCGCGCGCCCCCGCGGGGACCCCCGGGCGCGGCCAGCAGGGGGCCGAAGGGCAGCGAGCCCGGGAGCAGGCCCGCGCCGTACAGGCAGGAGCGCACCGACTCCAATGTATCATAAATGCTCGGGTCCTTCACCACCAGGCCTGCAGGGGCAGAAGACACGAGGAAGGGTTGTCAGAGGGCATGGAGAGGGGACCTCAGCTCCTTCCTGCTGACCATCCGTGTGGCCCCTGGCCTAAGCCCCGCTTCCCTCCTCTGTATAACAGGGATTATACACTCGAGTCCTTATGAGGACCACTGTGACACAAGAGCCCCGGAAGGCATTTGAAACGAGCTCACTGAGCCTCGCTGTTCCTATCGGTAAAATGGAGAAGATACTAACGCTCGCCTTCAGAAAGCTATTGGGAGAAGGAACTAAAAATGTGTGTGCAGCGGCCCAGGGCAATATTGTACCCATAGCAGTAGCTCAACAAATTTTTCTTCACTTTGGAGAGGGAAGTAACCCACGAGTGCTGAGGGGGGAGCATGCATAGGGACATCAGTAGGGGTGAAAGAGACCCTTTGCACCCCCAATCTACTCACCGTGCACCAGCCGCTGCTCTTGCACCATTAGGGACCTGTATTCTCCCCACTTCTCATACAGGGTTTGCTGCAAGAGACACCCCCCGCCTCACTGTCAGGAGCTAAGCAAGAAACAAGCAGGAGGTGGGTATAGACGGAGGGATCAGGCAGTGCACAGAAGAAATCTGAAGGTTAAAAGCATATTCGGACAGGTAAATGAGCCCCTAAAAGAAGAGTGAGGGCCAGAGGGGCAGGAGCTTGGAAGAAGAGGGTGGAGGCTGGACGTTATCTGGGCTGCCCTACCTTTAGGTACTGCAGACGTGCCTCCAATTCAGCCTTCCGGATTGACGTCCCATACAGAGTTTCCAGCCTGAGGAGGTTGGGGAATTAAAGGCTAAGTGAGCCCACAGGGTGTGGACACACTGAGAGAAGCTGGGCTCAGGAACCCTCAGGATGACAGCGTCCAGACATACCTGAGAACATTGCCAGACGCCTTAATGATGTCAACAATCTCTCGATGCCGGATACCTTCCACGTTCAGGCCATTAACGCTGGCGATGGTGTCCCCTGCCAGGCAGAGAGGGGGTGAGCTTGTGTTCCACGGGGCAGGATGGAAGAATTGCAGCCCCCTACCCTAGCCAGGAAGGGTAGGGGTAATACACAGAACGCTCCTGAATTCCCTCCTGCCACTCCTGATGGCTGTGTGGAAACCTTGTCCTGGCCCAGCGCCCCAGCATAGGGCCCTCATAGACCCAACACCTCCACTCCCCCCTCAGGAAACTGTCCCCAAAGGCTGAGCCCTCTCAGCAACCCTGGGTTGCCTGCCCCCAGAGTTGGTTGTTTCTGTCTGGCCCACAGGCTATCATGAGACCCAGCCGAGACAGGAAGGGGTCAGGGTGAGTAGCACCACGCTGAGAGCTAACAGTGGCCCCAGGCATGAGAGGCCTCAGCTTCTGACACCCTGTGCCGCTGCGGAACCTTCTGACTTCAGACAGGGCAAGCCACATTCTCTACGGGTCCATTTCCCATCTATAAAAAGGGCGTGTGATCCCTAGTGTGGCTACTTCAGGGATCAGGAGGGAGAGTGAATATGAAACTATTTTGCAAAGTTGCAACATACCACTTGGCTACCGGGGGCTGCTGGTAAGTGGGCAAGGAGGTGAGGGCTTAGGGAAGAAAGTGGTGCTAGAAGGGGGCTTAGCTCTTGCAGTCTCAATCCCCTTCCTGGGGTCTGGGGACTCTAGATTTGGCTAATCCCAAGGGCCCCCAGTGGAGGCATCATTTCCTTGTTAGAGGACGTCACGCAGGTACCCCAGAGTTGGGCCGGGTCGGCACAGGAGAGGCCCTGATGTCCAGTATCCGAGCAGATCTAAGGGAATGTCGCCCCCTCCCCGGCTCCTGTACAGGCTGGGTTGCCAGACGGCCAGGAGACAAAACAGCAGCAGCGACATCTGCCATTTAACAGGTCCTGGCTCTGTGCCTAGGGAACCCCTAGGCATGTTAGTGCCCCCATTTCACAGATGGGACTGCTCCATGTCATGCAGTCAATGGCAAGTTTGCCTGGATCCCAAGCCCGCACTCTATCCATTCCTCTGGGCCTTCTCAAAACAGGAGGAAGAAAGGAAATGGGTTTCAGAAGCGATTTCTCACCCCCTCTGCTTGGGAGCAAGGTCCTACCCTCTTCCCAGGGCCCTGTGTCCCAGGCTCGGGCCTCACCTGGTGTGAGCCCAGCCAGCTGGGCAGGGCTGGAGTCATGAACCCGGCAGACAAAGGTCACCATCTCCACTCGCTGCTCCTCCCGGTGGTGAAGGCCGTAAGTCTGTAACAGACAAGGGGCCCATAAGCCAGGGGTGTGGCAGGGCCCCGCCATCTGTCAGAGTGGCCTTCCAACCCTGCGCTCCCTCTGTGCCCAGCTTCTCCCACCTGGATCTCAAAGCCGAAGGTCTGGTTCTCCTCCTTCTCCAAAGTCAGCACTTTCCTGCAAAGGGACACAGGGGCCATCTCATCAAGACAGTCAGGACTAAGAGGAGCTTGGCGGTCCCACAGCGTGGTCTTTCGCTGATGCTGGAGGTCTGCTCCAGAACATCCAGGCAGGGCTCACCGTCTCCAGCGCCAATTCAACTCTCTTGGCGGGTTGTCGGAATGCCCGTCCCGATCCCCGGCTGACCTCCGCCCCACGGAGCCGCGGAGACTCAATCTCGCCTCCAGTGGAGGCAGGCTCTGGAATGGCTGGCCCCCGGAGGGAATGGGCTTCCCGAGTTTTTCAGCCACACCTCCAGCTTTCTAGTGAGCCCGAGAGACTAGCCGACTAGCCGAGGCCCCACATTCGGCCCCAGCCCTGAGCCTCTGGGCTCCACAGCCTTGGGGAGAGGGCTGGCCCCACCCCCAGAGGCCAGTCACGAGGCTCGACCACAGCTGCTCCTCCCAGCTGCGACGGGCCAGCCCACCAGATGTGAGGCTGCTGGGGGGGGGGGGGAGGGGAGCCTCGAGGCCGCCCCTTCCCGCACTGAAGGCCTGCCCACTGGACACAATGGTCTGGAGCGCCTCCAGATCCCCGCCTGCTGGGGGAGCCCAGAGTTTCCTCTGCCCACCCCCACCCCCTTCCTTCCCGCCCGGCCAGGGGCAGAGTGAAAGCAGCCTCCAAAGGCCCCTTCAAGTCTCGGCCGCTGAAAGGCCCTGGAGACCCAGGCCTGCAGTGCCCAGCCTGACCCAGATGCCCCCCAAATGCTGCACAGCAACTCCGGGCCCTGACTCCTCCCCACTGTAAACGCAGGCCTTTCCCCCCTCTGTGTGAGCTGGGGCGGGGAATAGGGTGACCCAAGTGCTGTGTTACCCCAGCGCGCTCTGGGGGTTTTCTGCAAGTGTTGGCGAACTTTTTCTGTAAAGGGCCAGAGAGTAAATATTTTGGGCTTTCTTTGTGGACTCCATTCGGCCTCTGTCATACATTGTTCTGTTTTTATTTTTACAACCCTTTAGAAATATAAAAACAACTCTTAGCTCAAGGGCCAAACAGGCCAATCCCGGCTGGCAGGCTGCAGTCAGCTGATCTATTTTAGAAGCCAGGCCCAAGTCTGCATGGGCCAGGGCCAGGGCCAGCACGAGGCCCGAGGTCAGGGCCTACTTCTTCCCCTCACCTCCGATGCTTCCTAAGAGGGCCGCCACAGGCTGGGACCAGCATAGGACTGGACTTCTGCAGGCAGGGCAGCCAGACTCAAGCAGCTGGACCCAGCTGGGCTGTGGTCTGGGCCCCCGGGGCTTGCTGGGGCTGGGAGAACTCAGGGGAGCCCGAAGGCTTCTGCTTCCTCCACCTCCCAGATCCAGATCTCCCCAGGGAGGGCTAACTGGCAGGGACTGCGGGTGGCATGAGGAACACCTGATGACTCAAAAGTCCCTACCTCCTTTCTCTGCCACCCCCTTAGCACAGCCCACACCCCCACCTGCCCCTCACTCCTAGCAAGGGAGCCGTGCAGAAAGGGTGGGAGAGTGACACCCCCTGGGCTGACAGCGGTGTCGTGCTGCCCCCCCCACCCCCATCCCCACCCCAGCACCTCACACTTTTGGACCAGGGCAGGGGCTGGGGTGCTGGTGACTCACCTCTGCTGTTCGGGACTCTGGCTGAGATTCTTCCAGCGGAATCCTGAGCCCTGCGGGGGAAGACAGAGGAAGGAGCAGGTGAGAGGGGAACTGTTCTTGAGCAGGTACTGAGAATCCTATTCTGGGAGGTCCCTCCCCTGGGCTCCAGCCGTGGACCGTGCACCTCACTTCCTGCTGCCTGCCTGTCGGGTCCCAGTTCCACACCTGCTTTGCTGCCAGTGTAACTGCCCAGTACCACTCCAGCATCACTCCACAGTTCTCCCTAAGGCTCTACCCCATAACTGAGACTGGGGACACCACAGTCCTACCAGTTTCCAGATGCACGACGCTTAATGGTTCTGTGCTAGCTCCCAGGTTGGGAGGCAAGGGGGACTCTTAATCTGGATCGAATAGTCTCTGTCCTCAGGGCGTATGTCTGCAGGGCTCAGGCCTCCCAAACCCAGCAAGTTGAGGCAGGGGCTCTTTCCAGAGGTTCCCCAAGAAGGGCTGGGGTCTCCTGGGCTTGCCTGTCAAGGTACTCCAGAGACCCCTGCCAGTCGGGCATGTCCTTCTAATTTCTCAGCCACCGACAGTGACTTGGGGGAGCTGCGGTCAGAGCCCCAAGCGTGGAGGGCAGGCAATCCCAGCCTGAACATGGAAAGGCAGGGGACAGTGGGGCCAACTCTCCTCCCCCAAAGTACAGGCTGTTTCAGGGAGCAACTGTGGATCCCAGCTGTAGGTGGCCAGCGACACCCACCTCCACCTGTGTCTCTCGACATTGCCATATATTTTGTTGCTCTCTGGGACAAAAGCAAAAAACACAGATCTCAAACTTGTCCTTAAGTCTCACTATACTTAGGAGAGAGATTAGGAGGTTGTGTTTGGTTGGCTGGGGGTGGGGGGGGGGGTGGTGACAGGGGATGTCAGAGCTGAGGGTTCCTGCCTCCCTAGGGCCCTTGAGAAACTAGTCTCTCTCCCTCCCTAAATTATTGGTCTTTGGGAGAAGCCATCCCAGGCCAGCCCTTGTCCCGTGTGCCCTCAACAGCCCAGGGCCTTCCTGGTCTGTGCCCTAGTTAACCCTCCCCCCAGGCTGCTCCAAGGCTAGGAAGTGACATGAGCCCTCTTTTCTCCAGAACCAAAGACCAGCCTCAGGGGTGAGGGGAGTTCCCAAATGGGCCAGGGTGGAAGGACTGGGCAGCATAGAGAGACCCCTTTGTCTTTCAACCCGATTTTCATAAAATGCAAATTCTCAACAAGCTGTTCATTGTGTGTGGTGGGGGGAAGCCAAGGGCCAGGGGAGGGGGGAACTGAGCAGGGAAGGCCACCCCCCCTCCTTAACCTGGGTCTTCTGTCCCCCTTTCTGAGCGCTCAGGTCCCCCCAGGCCAGAGGAAGAGCCTCGCGGAGGGGGAGACTCAGAGGGCGGGCGCGGCTCGCATCCTTCCTGCCCCGCGGGCGCCCTGCGACCCCTCCCACCGCGTCCGGTCCCAGCGAAGTCCCCGGAGCGGTAGCCTCGCGCCCCGCACCTCCGACGCAGGGCCAGGCGGCAGGCCCGGAGCCTAGCAATCCGGGCGTCCCCTCGGAAGGGTGAGCTCTCGGGAGTCCGCGGCGCTACACACTTTCTCGTCCACCCGCCTCTTCCCCCCCCCCCCCCCCGCCCCCGGGGCTCTCGGACCCTCAACTCGTCCGGGAGAGCGGCGGGACCCCAGCTCTAGGCCTTTGCGTTCCAAATAGAGAAGCCCAGGCTGGGGGCCTGGGGGCCTAGAGACACCTGAGCGGGGGGGGGGGGGGGGGGGGGGGGGGGAGTAGGGGGCGGGGCACAGGGGTGCTTAGGGCAGCTGGAGCGAGTAGGAGAAGGGGGTGTTGGGGAGGAGTCGGGAAGGAGAGGAGCGAGACGCGACGGCGTCGCGTGGGGAGTGGGGAGCCGCCGAGATTGGGGGCGGCGTGGAGGCGGGGGCCGCGGCGCGGGGAGGCTTGCGCCTTTGGAGGAGGGGGCCCGGGAGACTGGCCGAAGGACAGCAGGTTCTGAAATGTGTTGGTGGGGAAGAGCGGGCTGGGGGGGGGGGGGGCGGGGAAAGTGGGGGACCCGGTGGCCCCCGAGGAATATATTGTGGGGTCAGCGGGCATAGATGCGGGATGTTGAGGGGCTGAGCAGGTCTCGGGGCAGGGAGGGACACCGGAGGGTAGCTAGAGCTGGGGGGCCACGGGAATTGGGGGGTGGGGACGCACCTTTCGGCGGGGCAGGGTGCCCCCGGACACGGCGAGCGCGCGATACAGCTCGGCCGGGTGATAGTCCTCCAGCGCCGCGTACAGCTCGTCCCCGGGGGCTCCGGGGCTGGCGGCTGCAGCACGGGGACCGGAGGCCGGGGTCGGGGCCGGAGCGGCGGGAGCGACTTCCGAGTCGGGAGCCCTGGCGGCGGGGTCCGGGGCGGCCGCCGCCTCTTCCTTCTGCTGCAGCTTCCTGAGTCGGCGTAGGGTCATGGCTCCTGCGCCCGGCGACCCTCGGTGGCGGCGCTCGCTCCGCGCGGCGGGAATACCAGCGGCTCGGAGATGCCAGCCGGGCGGGCGGCAGGTCGCTTCCCTTTATAGGATCGGCGAGCTGGGCGGGCTGGGGGGCGGGCTGGGGGGCGGGCGGGGAGCGGCCTCGGGTGGCTTCGCCCCTGGAGCGGCAGGCCCCGCCCCCAGGGGGGGCCTGGAGCCCCGCCCACAGCGTCCGACACCCTGCCAGGCTGGGGAAAGTCTTGACCCGAATACCAGCTAGGGGAAAACCTAGCCACGGAGGAGTGGGGCAGGGCATCCTGGGGGCGGGGGGGCAGGGGTCTCCCGGATACCTGAAGAGGGGATGAGTGTGTGTGTGTGTGTGTGTGTGTGTGTATCTGTGAAGGGGCTTGTGCACGAGATTTGAAAATTTAGAGATGGATGGCTTTGGAGATTCATGGAGAATCTGGTGGTGAGGGTACAGAAAGGGATCACTGTAAGGAGGTTGGGAGGCTCAGGGAAAGATTCTAAGAGATCCAGGGATCTGCAGGAGCCTTTAGGCAAGGGAAGAGTGGTGGCTGCGCTGTGCAGGGGGAAAAGGATGTACAGGGGGAAGGGTGAGATCCCTGAAGGAGGTTAGAGATAACCCTGAGCTGACTGTGCAGAACCCCCCCAGGAAGTGAGGGCCCAGGATCTCCCCTCTACACCGCTGCCCCAGAAGAGGTGAAAGGCTGCCTCCCCTTCTCTGTCAAGGGGAGAGGGAAGCGGTGAAAACCCGGGATCCCGTGGGCGTAGTTCTGGCGTGTCCCCTCGGAGAGTCTGGAGAGTGGTCCCTCCTAGATAAACTTTCCCCCAGCTCCTGATGTTGGAGCTCAGATACCCCTTTTGCCAGCAGAAAGATCTTAACTGTGTGTTGACTCATGGAGAGGGGAATGTGCCTGAGCTGAGTGGGTGCTCAGGGTTGGGGGATGTGCTCAACCATTCTCTGACCCTGTCTTCGGGACCATCCCCCCACCCCCCACCCCCGCCCTGTGTTACCGTGGCTGCCAGGCAGTGGGAGAGACTGGAACAGCCCAGCTGAAGTCTCTGTCGTCAGTGGTGCCCAAATAAGAAGTGAGAGGAGGAAGTGGAAGGCCAGTCTTGGCGTCTAAAGAGCAGCTAGCCACCACAAGGCGTCAGCATCACAAGCTGGGGGCCTCCGCATCCCACCATTGGCCACTAAACAGAGGCTGGGGAGGTACAGTCCCCATCTGTCCCCTTCTTCTCCAGTCTTCCCAAATCTGTGTTATGCCTTAACAGCTGACATTTATTGAGCATTTACCATGGGCCGTGCACACCGTTCTGTGGGTGCTGTTACATACATGTATTAAGTCATTTGGCCTTCGTAACGACCCTAGGAAATCGGTACCTCACGGATGAGAAAACTGAGGCCCAGGGAGGTTAAGTAACGTGCTCTAGGCCACTGAGTGCCAGAACGGAGGCTCAAAGCCAGGCAGCCTGGCACCAGATGCTGTGATGCTGTGATGTGATGCTGTCTTCTTCAGTTTCTCCTTCCCCCTACATTTATGCCCTGATCCATGCTGGGTACCGGCTGGGCACTGGGGCTACAGAGTCTATGGTCTGGTTATATATACATGCGCTGTGTTAGACGGGTGGCATGAACAGTCCAGAGAGGCAAGTGGCCACATCCGACAGGAAGGAAAGGCTATCTCCTGTCTCGGTGCCCTGGTCTGTCTCAGTCGCTGTCCTTCCTTGTCTCCTTGACTCTGTCTTTCCCTCAGCCCCCCATCCCTGGGGCCCCAGCTCCTACAGGAGCTATGGGTGGGAGAGGTCTGTGCCACCCCTCAGTAATTACACAAGTCCAGATGGCAGGATGCTTGTTGGGTGGGGGGCAGAGGGTAGACTGGGGGCTGCTGGGAGCCAAGAGCTGAGTCCCTTCCTCTCCCTCCTGCCACCTCCCCCTGGGCACCACCAAGTGGCCATCGGCTGAGGGGCCGAGGGGGTGTTGGTGGGGAAACATGGGACTCTATTGTGAAGCATGAGCACAGATGGACCCCTGGACCGTCTGCTGCCTGCTCCTGACAGACGGCATCTGGGGTGGGGGTGGGGGTGGGGATGGGGAGGAGAGCAAAGGCAGGGGAGGCAGTGGTTTGGTTTCTTTTCTCTTCACTCCTGTGCGTATCCCTGAAGAGACCAGCAAAAGGGCACCCTGTAGGATCCCTTGTGCGAAGGACCACCACCTTACCTATCCCAGGGATGACCTAAAGGACACCTCCTTGCCTGAAAGCTGGACAAGTGAACACCATGGGTGTCACGGCACCCGCGTCTAACAGCCCTGTTGAGACATTCCTCCTTCAGGGGCGCCTGCGTGGCTCCGTCGGTTAAGCGTCCAGCTCTTGATTTCAGCTCAGGTCACAATCTCACAGTTCATGTGATTGAGCCGCGTGTCAGGCTCTGTGCCGTCAGCGCGGCGGCTGCTTGGGATTCTCTTTCTCCCCCCACCTCTCTGCCCCTCCACCTGCTGGCATGTGTGGTCTCTCTCTTGAAATAAATAAACATTAAAAAAAAATAGGCATTCCTCCTTCAGGTTTCCCCCTCTTCCAGGCAGAGCTCTGGAGAACCAAAGAGTAAGTGTGGGCCCAGGAAATGCAATTTCTGGGAGGCACGTGGCATGATTTCCTCCAGTCCTGGAATCTAAGAGCTGGAAAGGAAGGGCCTGCCCTGTGGCCTGGCAACGATACGACGTGGTCCAAGCACTCATTGAACACAGGAGGCAAACTGAGACCCGTGGTGGGGGGGGGGGGGGTAGGATGGAGGCAGGACAGGCCCTAGCACCCACTAGACCCAAGGTCTCCGGCCTCCAGAGACTATTTAATTCAGCTGCTAGTTGCTCCCCTGAGAGTTCAGAGAGTTCAGAGATATGTGTGTGTGCCTGCTTCCTTCTCCCAATCTCCTCAGTATCTCCAGGGAGGGGATGGGGAGCCCAGGATGCCACACTATGGGGTGGTGATGCCCTCTGGTGGCCGTGGGTCTCTGGGTGGAAAATCTTCAAACCAGAGTGAAGGGCTGTCTGGCTAGTGCCTGGTTCCACTCGGGATCTGAGTGGGGTTTAAGGAATCCCCCACCTCTCCTCTCCTGCGCAAGAGGGTCCGTGTCCCACTGAGATGCCAAGCTCCCCTTCGGTCACAGAGTTCCGGAGTCTCACCGCTGGCCCAGTTAGGAAGTTGCGTTTTTGATCTCCACCAGGGCTTCCGGGCTGCAGGTGAAGTTCAACAAGGAGAGGGCGGACAGCTGGAGGGGCCTCCTCTGTGCAAGAGTCTCCACACGCCAGACACGCGAGGTCGCTGGCGCTTTGCCTTTTCCCACCCTCTGCGACTTCCTCCTAAGCCCGGCGTCTCTTGCATGGCATCTGCTCCCCCCATCCTATCTTCCGCGGCTCCTTAAAGCTCGGGGGTGGAAGGGAGGGTGGGGAGGAGCGTGCAGCACACGCTGCCTGCCTGCTGGGACACCTCTCTCTGGGAGGCCTCCTTGCAAAAGCCCCATGACTCTGGCCCCTCAGACATCTGCACTCAATCTGTGGCTCATCCCGAGCAAGTCTGTGTTTGAGAAGAGCTCCCCAGCTTTTCCTCCGTTCGCTCCAGTTGCCCTGGCTCTTAGCTCTCAGGATAGGGCTCGCTGCGGCGTGGGCTCGCCTAACGGACAAGGTCTGCGGAAGACCCCTCCCCTTTGGGATGAGCCCCGGCCTGGATACCTAACAGTCAACAGTGCCCGGTGGAGGAAGTGGGGAGAGCCGACTCTTGTCCCCACCGTCGTGCTCCGTGTGCTCAAGCTCTAGGGTGCCATCAGGAAGCCGGGGCACTTAGGGCGAGAGCTCCGGCAGCTCAGGCCGCTCTGCAGTCTAGCTCGATGTCCACTCCAGCATCATCATTTGCTTCCAGAACGGGGAGAATGAATAATAAATAGTGCGCTGGGATTCCCCTCTGGGTACTGCTGCTGCTTCTAAGCTGGGGAACTGGGAGAGAGAGGGCCTGGGACTCAGCTGGCGCTCTGGTCAGGAATGAGGGGCTGGGCCCCCAGTTGCATGACACAGAGGGAGGCACAGACAGCCGGTGGGCAGCTGACTGGGCAGGGAGTGGTTGTTTTTCCTAATGGCGCCTATTGCCCAACAGTTTCCACTGGATAGTGTCTGTGTGTGGCGCTGGGGCCCAGGGCAGCCCGGCAGCAGGATCTGACACAGCCCAAAGAGCCGATTCTAGGGGGTCTGGGAGTAAGGGCGAAGCAGATATGGTAGTTTGTTTATGTTGGGAGACGGGTGGCCTCTGGGCCTAGTGTGGCCCAGAGGCCTGGGACCACCTTGCTTCTTGGGTGGGGAGGACGGGGTGTCCCCAGCTATGTAAACAGGAGAGATTGACAGAAGAAGGGAGGGTTAGCTCCCCAGCCTGCCTCACAGCACCCATGTGCTACTTACTCCTAGGACACAGGGCACGTGTTAGTTTACCTGCCTTGCTCGTTTCAGTGAGAAACAGAAAACAACTGTTCTTGGGGAGTCTGAGTGGCTCAGCGGGTTGAGCGTCCGACTCAGCTCAGGTCATGATCTCACAGCTCGTGGGTTCGAGCCCCGCATCCGGCTCTGTGCTGACAGCTCAGAGCCTGGAGCCTGCTTCCGATTCTGTGTCTCCCTCTCTCTCTGCCCCGCCCGCACTAGCGCACACGGGCATGCTCTCTCTCAAAAATAAACATTAAAAAAAATTTTTTTTAAGGGAAGAAAAAAACACACGCACGACAGTTCTTAGGGCCCCAGATACCCCAGTCCTCCGCCCTCTTGGCAAACACAGTTGCGTTGGTGGCTCGTCCCTGGTTCCCTCCCCAGGAGACAGGGTTGTGCACCCAACTATGGTTCTCCCATCGACTCCAAACTGAAGCTGGCTCCCCTCTTTCCCTGCCTGTTCACATGTGATCATGCCCAAAATTTGTGCGTTCTCCCATGGTCTCTCCCTGCCCTCCAGCTGTCCCTGCGCCACCACCACAGCGGTTGCCTCCTGAAGTCTGCACTGTGATCATCCTGAACACAAACAGGAACGCTTCCCCCCACCCCCCGCCCCTGCTAAAACCCACCAATGGCCTATTCCCTCCATCGGGAATCAGGAACCCCACAGAGGTTTTAACTTAAGGGCAGATCCACATACTCATGCTATAGAGGACAATTTGGAGATCAAGTCCAGACTCAAGAGGAAAAAGTGCTGATTTGCACAGGCTGAGGCAGCTGTCACAGGACAAGTGATGGCACTGGTGGCCCCCAGGATGAAGTCTTATTTCCTCAGCATGTGACAGCCCCAACGGACTCCCTCATTGCGGCTCTGGCTCCCTTGCCTCTAGCCTTAGCTGAGGACATCTGTGGTTCTTGAAGGGTGACACAAGTTTTGATTAAAACCCTCTCCTCCTCTCCTCTGCCAGCAGGCCAACGCCTACAACAAAATAGAGATGTCACCTCCCTTGACCCCAACCCACTGGCGGCCCTATGCTCGCAGGACGTCCTGTATCTGCCCCTATCCTAGCATGTACTTCACCCCATTGTGGTTATCTACATGCCAGTCCGTTCTGCTAGTTTGGGAGCCCCTGGAGGGCAGGTGTGCCTCCTTTCTTTCCCCAGGCACCTGGTGTAGGCTTCCATGATACGTTACGTGTAATTCTATAACGGGACTTGCCAGAATCTGCCTTATTGTCCTCTCTGTACAAACCCTCTCTCTGTCTTGAAGGGCAAGGACCGCAGACTGCATTCCACCTGCTTTACACATTTAGGGTTGCTCAACAAATTAAAGAGAGCCTAGGCCATCCAATTGTTCCTTAAACCTTCCCACCCCATTAGCACCCATCCTTGGTTCCCAAGGAGCATTCCTAGAGGGACCCATGGCTCTCTGCCATATTCCTTAAGTCCCATCCTGTGGGACCAGGGGATGCTCAACGACTTCCGGCGCATGGTGCTAGATGTTGCTATGAAGGTATGTTTTAGATGTGATTAACATTTCAATCAGCAGACTCTGAGGAAAGCAGATTACCCTCGGTAACACGGATGGGCCTCATCCAATCAGTTGAAGGCCCTAAAAAAACCTGCAGTTCCCTGAGGAAGAAGGAATTCTGCCTCCAGACTGCCTTTGGACTCAAGACTGCACCATCAACTCTTCCCTGCATCTCTAGCTGTCGGCTTGATTTGAAACTTGCCAGCCTCCACAGTCAAGTGAGTCAATTCCTTGAACGATCCCTCCATCCGTCCACCCTATTGGTTCTGCTTCTCGGGAGAACCCCAGTACACCATTCCAGGCTTGATCCAAAGCCTCCCCCCTTCAGGCCACCTTCATTATGCATCCCTCCTAAGTTCTTGAGTGCCTCCTCAATTCTACTTTACCCTTCATTCTGTTTTGGTCCTATTTAGCAAGCACATTCTCCAGACTGTAAACCTCAGAAGACACGAGCTGCCAGGGACAAAAATTTAAGAGGTGTGGAAAAAAAACCCAAGTGAGACACTATTCCAAAGAATTCAGGTCTCCTGTGTCACAGGGGCCTTGCAAAGGTGAAACAGTGTCGGTAACCTTCAAGGCACACAGAGAGGTACCAGCAAAGTTGCCCTTCTGATGTTCAGAATGGTGCAGGTGAAGCTGCAATCCATAGCCTGGTGGATTTTCGGTCCACGCCTGGCAAGATGACTGATCCGTCACAGGATGGCTTTTTAACGGGGTTGAGATTCACTACGAGCCACCACATCTTTTTCAACAGAGAGCTTCAACAGCCACAATACCTTGTCACTTCAGAGACACCTGGATTTCTGCGGCTATCTTTGTCCATAAATGAATTATGGCTAGGGCACAAGGACAATTTAATTAGCAGCTGATCCGGGTTATTGGGCTATGTGCCAAACTTCAAACCAACTTCTTAGAGGTGAGTTACTTGATTTTCTCCAGCCCGACAGTCTCAGATGAGAGAACAATGGAAAACTGTGGATAACTGTCAGAATTTTTTTTAGATTATTATTAAATTAATTAATTTATTTATTGAGAGAGGTGGGGAGGGGCAGAGGGAGAGAGGGGGAGAGAGGGAGAGAGAGGGAGAGAGGGAGAGAGGGAGAGAGGGAGAGAGGGAGAGAGAGAGAGAGAGAGAGAGAGAGAGAGAGACAGAAGCCCAAGCAGGCTCCACACTGTCAGTGCAGAGCCCGACATAGGACTTGAACCCACGAACTGAGATTGTGACCTGAGCCAAAATCAAGAGTCGGGCGCTTAACTGACTGAGTCACCCAGGTGCCCCTAGATTTTAAGTAATCTCTACACTCAGTGCGGAGCTCGACCTTGTAACCCCAGGAGTCACATGCTCTACCGACTGAGCCAGCCAGGTGTCCCAACAGTCAGAATTTTTAAATACTGACAGGCTGGGAGCAACGAGCACACTCTCTGATAAATTTAACAGGGTAAACATAGAAGGTCTTGCGCTTGAGTTCAAAGTACCAACTTCCCATACATGAGGAAAGCCCAGCCGCCTTGTCCTTCAGCCCATGAGATGCAGTCCTGGGGTCCTCGGATGTGACCCGCAGGAGTCAGGCACAGTCTGGGATTCGTGTCCCAGCCTGTGCTTTCAGTTACTGCCTGGATGGAATGTCGTGTGCCCTCCCGGCCCCAGGCTCTAGCTGGGTTCAGTGAGGAGCAGCTGGCGGGGGGGGGGGGGGGGGGGAACATGGGACCGTGCAGGCGGGAAGGTGCAGACGACTTAGGGGCTGCAGCCTGGGACGAGACACCCTAGACCCAAGGTCTTTTCCACCCTGTGAGCTACACTGACAATTTATCGACTTCTCCGACCCTCCTCCGTTCCTAATCTGTAAAGACAGGATAATAGTGCTGTTTGAGGATTGGAGCAGTTAATATACACAGATCAACTCTGGGTTCATTGCTTAGCCACACAGTAAGTTTTCAATAATGCTAACTAATGTTAACTGAAGGGACCTTATATGGAAGAGAAAGGGACCGCTCTCAACCACCTGTGGAGAAGTCACCTGGAGGCTTCCAGTTCCACAGAGGAGGGGCCTGCTACCGAGCAGATGGCCTGCCAGCATGGGGAGGATGCTGCAGGGGAGTCCAGTGCCTGATGCCGAGGGACTAGGCGGCCTCTAGGGTCCCGGCTAAACTTGAGCTTCTGCGCCTCTAGGACTCGCTATCCTGGGTTCCCGCGGCCGAAGAGGAGGAAAAATCTGCCCCGCCACCCACACACTGAAAAGACGACGAAGCACGGGAAGACTCCCACCTCAAATCACCCGAGTCCCCCGAGATTCACATTTATTCTCCAATCTACAAGGGGAGAAGCACAATCTGAGCAGGGTTCTTAGGCAGCCTTCAAGGCTAGGTGGCTGCTGACACACCAGGATCGAGATCCTCTTTTGTACAGAGAAAAAAATGCTGAAAGACAAAGGCAGACACAAAGCCCAAGAAAATGTGTGTGGTTTGCGCCACCCCCCCTCCACCTCCCTGCCCTGCACACTCCAGGCCAGGCCGCTCCCGGTGTTTCAGGGAGGGGAGACCCTGCACTCAGACTGGCTCCTCTTCTGATGCGACCTGCTTCGACATGCTGTCGTCATTCTGGCCAACGAGGAAGGCAGCAAGGCCACCTCAGCACGTGTCTGCTCCCTTCCCCGCTCCCCTGACAAGAGCTGGGCGGTCAGTCTACACACATGGAAGACAGAGGGCACCAAAAAGCTCTGTGAATAAAACTTTAATAATGTACAGCAGAAATTGGACAGGCTCATTCTTATATTAAAACAAAAGATTTCCTATATTACAACTTATTTACATTTGCATACTGAAGAGGTAAAGTGTCTAAGTGGCTATTTTACAGTCCTTTCTAATAAAATGTACAAAAACAAACAGAAGTACCGAGAATGCCGTTCGGGGGCCTTGATGGCGACGTAAGAACGGGCTTTGACTTGGTCTGTGAATCCAGAATCCAGAGGTGTAGGTAGCCCTACGGATCAGGGTTAGTTAGCCCCAGGGGCCAAACACCGCGGCTTTAGGCTTTAGTTTCTCCCCAACTCTCTAACTCCTAACCCTTGGTGTTAAGAGTGATGGGGACAGGGGTGGGAGCTTCCCAAAAAACTGCTCAGTCTTCCCCGAGGTGTGGTGAGGCCAGGAGGTCCCCCTAGGGAGCGGGCTAGAGGCTTGGGAGTCCCTGGGTCGAGGAGTGTTGGCAGATCCCAGAGGCTGGTTGTGACCGGGGCACAGGAGTCTAAGTTCCATTACCACCCACACCCTGCCTGGGTCTGCTGCAGAGCAGGTAGGTGGGGGGTCAGCAGGGCTGGGGAAAGAAGGTCCCCCTAATGACACCATTGGTATTCAAGGGAAATTAGTCAGTAGCCAGCAAACTGGCCCAAAGGGTGAGGCGAAGATCTCCTTTAACGCAAGGGAAGAAGCAACACGTCAGGAAAATAAATAGGAAGACCGGGAGCATCTGGGAGACCCGTGTAAGCAGGGAGAGGCGTGCCCCTCCTCCACAAGCTTTGGCAGAGAATCACTGGGCTGGAGGCAGGCATGCTCTCAGGCTGCAGACATCATATGCCTCCCCTGGGGGCAGGAAGGGGGCTCAGAATGAATGCAGTAATTTAGGGTCTCACTGCCCACTGCAGGGCTCTTTGGGGGTATGGAGGGATCCTGGTCCTTGGTGGTCTTTTCTAAGAGCAATCATTCCAGGCTCAAAAGGCTCTCAGAACCAACGGTACAAACTTCTGGTCTTGAAACAGGCACCCACTAACTTGAATCGGCAACTTCTTCAGTGTTCCAAGAGTAGGACCCAAGCCTGTCTTGCTCACATACGTATCCAAGTGCCCAGCACAGTGCCTGACACACAACAGGTACGCAGCAAACATCTGTAGAGTAAATGCCTGGAGGAGAAGGCGCGACAGGCTGGACAATGCACAAAAGGCCAGGGCCCTGAAGCAAAAACCACTCACAGAATTGAAGGGTGGGGGGCACAGTGCAAGAGAGACTAACCTCCAGGGCAAAGAGGGAGGGACTCTCACTGCTCGGTGGGAACAGGCTCAGGTGCAAGGACAAACATTTCCAGTGTGACTGAGCTATGTGCGCTTGATTGGAGCATTTTTTTTTTTTTTGTGGTTGTTTTGTAGCAATTTCTTTAAAAACAAAGAGGTAATCATCACATAGAGATGGTTTTCCTTTTATAAAAACTTAACAATATTAAAAAAAGTTAAAATTCAGACCCTTCCAATAAAATTAAAAAAAAAAGAAGAGGAAAGGAAAGGAAAGGAAAGGAAAGGAAAGAAAAGAAAAGAAAAGAAAAGAAAAGAAAAGAAAAGAAAAGAAAAGAAAAGAGAAAAAAACAAACCACTCCAGTTAAAAGTTATGGCTTCAAAGTTATTATATACCTAAGATACGCTGACCAAACCACCACCCATAACCGTGCTTCTAGACATCATTAAATACTATACTCAGGTTAAAATAACAGGTTTGGCTCGGGCTTTTCCCTTTCACAGGCCCCTGAAGTGGGTACGTGTCTCCCATCTCCCCTCCACCGCGATCAGATAATCCAGTAAAAGACCCATGCAGATGCCTCCCTCCCACCCCGACTCCCCCCCCCCCCACTGCTTGCCCCCCCTTCCCCTTCCCCACCCTAAACCCATCACCACCAAAAATATACACTGCTGTTTCCAGAATCTGGGATATGAAAGACAGATGTGACATTCCAATGTGAGTCCCAGGATCAGGGCCTCAAGTCCCTTGGCCCTTCTTGATGCTGTTGAGGATGATGCCCTTGGGCTGGCTCATTTCCCACGGTTGCCGCTGACCACAACACCCGAGACTTCCACCGAGATTCTTTCCCTGCCCACCCCCGCCCGTCCCTGCCTCACATTTGGACCCAAAAATCTCCCCCGCCTGCCACGGACAACCTGGCCAGCTTTGGTTCCACGGTCTGAAATGGAGGTGCCGACACATGGGCAGGCGGAGCAGCCTGCTGGGAAGGGGGTCCTGCTGTGGTGTGGGGGTTCTGGGGGGAAGGGGCCAGGAGAGAGACCTTCGGGAAGGGCACCAGGGAGACTAGACGCTGCTCACTACCAAACAGAGGCACCAGCACGCAGAGACGGCATGACAACCACACCCCCGACCTGCACATGCACAGAAAGCTCAAGCAGGTAAGTGCGCACCTACAGACACACACATACACACACACGTGTAAGGGCGTGGCACGGACCAGGCACAACAGGGGACGCACCTCGGCACATGCACACACGGCTGGACAGACAGGCGGCAGGCCCCGCCTCCACCGGCAGTCCCTCTGGAGGCCCGCGTGAGACAGGAGGGGAGCCCGGGGCCCAGAGCTGCCCGTTGCAGGGGCTGTACTCGTGGCTCCTCTGGGCCACCGCAGAGCGCCGCCCACCCCGCCGGAGCTGGTCCCTGGAGGACACCGTCGGTGCTGCTCAGCAATGGCGACACGCGGCTCCCCCGGGGTCCTCTCGGGGGCCCGTCGCCACCCTGGCTATCCGCCAGACGCACCGGGTTTTGCGGGACTTCCCACTACAGCCAGTTCGAGTAGTGGCATCGAGTTCTCCACACCATCCGCTCTCAGAGTCTCCGTGCCGTTAGGAGGTAAATATAAAAGGTGTCTGTGTCTCAAACCCAACATGGGAGTGAGGGAGTCTCCCGGGCTCTGTCCCTCTTTGGGACCAGGGCTCCTGGCCACCGAGGGCTGGGCAGAAACGAGAGGTAGGCCTCCGTCGTACGCTCAACGCGGCAGCTGTGTGTAGTTCCCGCTGCCAGGGCTGCGTGTGGGGAGGGAGAGGCTTAGATCTTCACGTCTTCCTGCACGCTGAGCTGTGAGAGGGTCTTCTTAATGCGCAGGGCAGTCAGGCGGGCCGCGCCGTTGGCGTACCAGCACTCTCGCATCATCTTCCCCATCACCCGCAGTGCCTGCACGGAGACCCGGAGGCCGTGTCAGCCGGACCCTGCCCCGGGAGGCCCTCCTGGCCTCGCTCCACCTCGCCTCTCAGCAGAGCCTGGCACCATCTCCCCTCCCCTCTGAGCCCGGGGAGCGCTCTGCGAGCCTCTGTCTCCCCTCAGCCCTCCCTTCCTCGGGGACCAGGAGAAAGGGGAGGTCTGGCCCGCGAGTGCAGCCAGCCGGCCCACCATCGGGGTACTCCGGACGGGGGTACCCGAAGTAGCCTGTGCTTCGAAAATCACTTCTCTCAGGTCTGAGAATCTATTTGTACGACTCCGTACTAACTGTGTTCTTTGAAGGAGCGCGTGAAGCAGGCACACCAGGAACGCGCCTGGGTGCGTGCAAGCACATGGCGGGAATCCCGGGGCTCATGTGCACGGACGGGATGGGGGGTGGGGAAGAAGCAGGACAGGAGCCCCTGAAAAGCAATCCTGTCAGAGGCGGAAAGCCACACTGCCACTGCCTGGACCACACGGGCGACCACTGTGGTCAGGCCAAGAGATGGATTTGGGAGGCCACCTATGGACCTCTACCAGTGACTGAGGGCGACAAAGGTCCCTGATTGCTGTCCTAGGCCAGTGGTTTTCAAAATTTCAAAAACTGACTGAAGAGGTTGTGGGATGGGGGAAGCTGAAGACCAGTTCTCTCAGCCTCACCCTCATCCTCTGAAACCCTGACCTGAGGGCTCCAAGGAACATTTTGGAAAATGCTGCTCAATTATGCGACGAGAAGACACCACCTAAAATGTGAGCTCAGCGATTCTGTTCTAAAATGCAGAAATGCCCTCTAGTGGTTAGAGTCCTTTCTAAAAGCAGAGCCACGAGGGCCCTGAAGACTCTAAGACCCCAGAATGCCATGTTTATTTGGAACCTGTATCATGAATTTGTCCTCATTTCAATTATTCCCCCAAATGCTGTCCCTGACCCACTCCATCTGTATCTCCCCCAAATTCCAATCCTCCACACCCTCCTCCCTTCTGAGTTTTTAGAAAGGCCACCTCCCTCACAGACATGCCTTCTAAGTCCTGTCCCACCATTCTTCTATGCCCAGTCTGAGCTTTGCTTCTTTTCTGGATGCCTCTATTTGATTCTTCCTCAGAGCTCAGCTCGTCCCTGTGGTTCCAGAGCCATCTTTCTAGCTAGACCGGTCTAACGGTTCCCACCCAGTTTTTATTTCTGTCTTTTGCTGACCACCTCTTATCTGTGTCTTGGGGACCAAGCCTTTTCTTCTACTAGGCTGTCCATTCCCAAGAGGACCCTACAGTGCCCAGGACAAGGCACTGTGGCCCCTCTGGGATTCATATACAACAGCACATAACAGTATATAAGTGACACAAGGGGTACCTCTGGGCATGGCCTCATTGGCAAGCTCTTTTTCTCTTTCTTTCTTTTTTTTTTTACTTGGGAAACCCTTTTTCTAAAGTAGAGAAATCAGGCAGATGGAAAAGCCACAGGAGGCAGGGAAGCTTCCTACCTCGTAACTCTGCCACCAGTTGGGGATGTTGGGACGTAGCTTCTGGTCACATACAACCTTTCGCATTTCCTCAATGGAAGGGTCAGAGGGCACTAAGTCATAATATGGTAGCTGATACTCTTCATGGACTCCTGGGAGAAAAGAAAATACCCACCTGAGTTATCAACAGAAGGAGGGCATTACTCAAAAACCTGTAACAACACTCACACCATGATCTGTAAACACCACTTCCCACTAAGAAGAGCTAGGGCTCTTGGAAAGGTTGGTGGGTTCCAGGAATGGGATTAAGAGACACACGAGATTAGTAAGGAACATCTCTGTCATACCAAAAGCAAGCAAACTATCAAAGACTACTGAGGTCATGTTAAAAGGCACCAACCTGAAAAGCTCCCACTGGCGAAAGATGAGAATATTTAAGCAGAAGTAAGACTAATCACTTCAATGGAAGCAAATATTTTAAGTCCACCAGTTCATTATACTTAAAAAAAAAAAAAAAGGATACCCAAATCCTTAGTCACCTTTGTAAGACGAGAGGTAACAAGTTCACTGTTTTGAAAAATGGTAAATAAATGGGAAGAATCAAGTATTTTTCCTGATTTCCCTATTCAAACTACATATCTTGGTAACCAAATGGGACAATTACGGGAAGTTTCTCTTTAGAGAAGAAATCTAGCTAATATATGACGATTGACAGCATCAGAATATTGGCATTTTTCAACCTCTAATGAATATGCCCATAAACAACGATCACTGGTGGCTGTTAACATCACAAAAAGAGAAATGACTGGTATTATGTGCCTTGTAACAGAACTCTGGGGGAAAAATATATATGATTCTAGTCATTAGATGCAACTATCATAGGAAAGTCACAGGACTAGAAGAACACGTGAATGTCATGAAAATGTAGTTGCCAAAATCTAGACAGGAAAACTTTACAGGACAAATGACCTGGCTTCTCAACTAAACTGCAGAAGAAAAACAGTGGAGGGGGAAACTATACATTACAAGAAACTTAAGATGTGTATCGATCAACTGCAGTGGATGGACATGATTTGAACCCTGATTTGAAGAAACCGTTTTAAAAAAATTATGAGACAACTGGGGAAATCCCAACACTAATTGATGTTAAATGATATTAATGTTCACTTTTTAAAGTGTGATAACTGTATTGTATTTAAGTCCTTATCTTTTAGAGCTACAAACTGAAACAGTTTCCATAATAAGCTAATTTGAAAAATCCAACGTAACTTTCCCATGCCTTTTTCCAGGAAAAATTCTGCTGTTCTGAGCTACTAGGACAGATATTTTTTAAAAATGCTTATTTATTTATTTTGAGAGACAGAGACAGAGCACGAGCAGGGGAGGGGCAGAGACAGAGAGCGAGAGAGCGAGAGAGAGAGCGAGAGAGAGAGAGAGAGAGAGAGAGAGAATCCCAAGCAAGGGGCTCAATCTCATGACCTGAGCCAAAACCAAGAGTCAGACGCTTAACCAACGGAGCCACCCAGGTGTCCTGCAGTAGGGCAGATTTTTAAATAGAGTCTTGGTAAACATCTAAGGAATGCTTTAGAACCTATGCTCTGGCCTCAGTCTGCCGGCGTTTGAATCCGAGTTTTAAAGCTGTGTGCCCTTGGACAAATTACCTACCTCTGTGACTCATTTTCTTCATCTGAAAAATTATGACAGTAATAGTCACCACCTCTTAGGTTTGTAGTACAGATTAAGTGAGTTTATACACAGTGAATGGTGAATAAATGTTAGTATTATTTACGGGCGCCTGGGTGGCTCAGTCGGTTAAGCATCCGACTTCAGCTCAGGTCATGATCTCACAGTTTGTGAGTTTGAGCCCTGTGTCGGGCTCTGTGCTGACAGCTCAGGGCCTGGAGCCTGCTTCTGATTCTGTGTCTCCCTCTCTCTGCCCCCCTTCCTGCTCACACTCTATCTCAAAAATAAATAAACATTAAAAAAATTTTTTTAATTTATTATTATAATACTTAGCCCCAATTTCTGAATGGTGTAAGAAGGAAAAAAATTAACTTATTGACAGTTTAAGACCTGTATGACCAGATTTTTCTTAATCTGTTTTATCTGCATAGAATGATCAAAGTTTTAGGGTGGCCTGGCTGGCTTAGTCAGTAGAGGATGTGACTCTTTTTTTTTTAAATTTTTTTTTTTTTCAACGTTTATTTATTTTTGGGACAGAGAGAGACAGAGCATGAACGGGGGAGGGACAGAGAGAGAGGGAGACACAGAATCGGAAACAGGCTCCAGGCTCTGAGCCATCAGCCCAGAGCCTGACGCGGGGCTCGAACTCACGGACCGTGAGATCGTGACCTGGCTGAAGTCGGACGCTTAACCGACTGCGCCACCCAGGCGCCCCGAGGATGTGACTCTTAATCTCAGGGTCTTGAGTTCGATCCCCACGTTTGGGGTAAAGCTCACCTAAGAAAATAAATTTTATTTTTTATTTTTAAAAATTTTTAATGTTTATTTATTTTTAAGAGAGAGAGAGACAGAGTGTGAGCAGGGGAGGGGCAGAGAGAGGGAGACACAGAATCTGAAGCTGGCTGCAGGCTCTGGACTGTCAGCACAGAGCCCAATGAGGGGCTCGAACCCATGAACCATAAGACCATGACCTGAGTCAAAGTTGGACGCCCAACCAACTAAGCCACCCAGGTGCCCCAGAAAATAAATTTAAAAAAATTTTAGATGTACAATTCCATGAGTAATACCTGTGTGGCTACTCCATAATTTGGATCTTCCCAAACACATCAGAGATGGAAAAGGGCAGTAATACAGAAGAGGGTTCTGCTGGAAGACTTGTCAGTTTTAATTCATTTAATTTAAATTTAATTTATTTCATTTCCAATGACCTGGAATCTCTTACATCAAAGATAAATAGCTGAGGGAAAGGTTCTAGTGGTTCCTGAACACATTCACATGGCAGAATACTTGGAAGTCGCTGTAAAGTACTGATGTACTAAGTTAATGATAAAAACTGTTTCCTGCTAGGTCTGATACTACCTTTTACTAGATTCTGGCATGGGTTAACAGGTGCAAATGCCAAAAATGTAAGAAAAAATTACAGGAAGAAAAAACCTCATTTTGAGAAAATTCTACATATAAGAAACTTTCTGCTCCAGATTCAGAAATTACCACTATTATTTTATCAACGAACCCCCACATTTCCCAGCACTGGCTAGAGAGCCATGTCAGAACACACTTAGTGCCTCTTGTGTAAAGGAGACCCCCTGAATTAGTCTGGAACAATTCCTGCTCAGGGCTTTCCCAACCTCTTAAGGATCAATAAGGACGATGTGTTTTAAAAAAAAAAAAAAAAAAAAAAAAAAAAAAAAAAAAAAGCCAGACAAGCCTCCGGAACGGTTACTTCTATGCAAAACACTATTCAACAGAGTCAACACACCCTTGTACAACCCCCTCCAACGTTCCCTCATCTTTGAGAGAACCCTAAGTTGTGACAGGCTCTGGCACTAGGCATCCAACAGGTTGTAAAAAGAAAGGAGGCAGTAAGGCACCAGCACCCTCAGGTGATCTGGCATTCTAGACTGGGAGGTAGGAACAAGAGAAGGCCAAAAAGAAAGGTACCTCCAGAATTGCATCTTCGAGCAATCTCCCAATACACAAGGCCGAGCGCGTAGATATCGGCGCATTTGAAGGAGTCAAAGTGCTTCATATTAATGGTCTCATCGAGTACTTCGGGGGCCATGTATCTGCAATAGCAAAGGAAACAAGATCATGCACAGAAAAGGATTTCGTTACTTAAATCAAAGTCGTGATTCAGGGGCCCTCTGAACGTGGGAATGCATCCCCCCAAGAATGGCCCTTGGGGAGGAGCAAGTGATCGAATTTCTTTATTGCAAACTCCCATGTTTTGGATTAGAATCTAAATACTTCAGCACAGGTTAGGTGATACCAGGCTGCTCTTATTTGTACCTCTATTTTTTAGCCACCGGGATTTATTTTAATCATGTCTTGATTTCTTGGAAGAGGGATCTGTACTGCGGGTCACAGGGCAATAACAGTGCCCAGTATCTGGTTGCCACTAGGGTCTTGGACTTTATTAAATGTAGCCAGTGATGGGTTGAGTTTAAATTTCATTTTGAACCTCTTTTGTTATCTTACCTAATTACACATATATGAAAATTAATTCTAGCTGATCATCAAAGTCTCCCTCAGTTAATTAGTACTACTCAAGCCACTCCCCTCCCCCCTACCCTCCCCAACACACATACAGAGTAAGGCAAATCAGGGGATCACCTCAGGCCTCACACTTTGGGGCCTGGGTAGCTCATTCATGTCAAAAGGGGAAAACCAGCAGCACAATTTAGTGAAGTTCATGGAGATTTGACAGATAAACAGATCTCCTCTTCTGTCCCATTACAAGACAGTTCCATTTTCAACACACAAAGTCAGTCTGCAATCACAATTCCTTACTTCTTACTTCACTTCTGTATGAAGTGGGAAGTAGGCCCATCATCCTAAAGGTGCCCCCAATCTCCACCCTAAGATCACCTCTGCTCTGGCTTGGCAGATTTGCTCTCTAACCCCCAAGCAAGACACAATCCCTGCCTCCTCGGGGTCTCCGCACAAGTACCCCTTTGGACTGCACATGCTTCCTCTTGTCCTAGCCAAGCCGGGTGCCTGTCCCCCCTCCAAATCTTTTTCTAGATTCTCTTTCTCTGCTGCCTCCCCCTGCCCAGGAACAGCTATGTGTATATAGTTCTACGAAGCTGTGCTCATGGCACTCGTATCTGTTAGATGCAACCAGTTCAGCTTTCCACTGTGGGGAGTGGGGCTTCAGTTCGGCTTTCAGTTGTCTGAGAGCAAGGGCCACACCTCCTTTTCTATGCCTCTTTCTCCCGTGCACATGGGAAAGGGCACACAGGTGCTACTCGGTACAAGGGTAGGACAATGGCAGAGGCCCAGGGCCTTCCTACCGTTTGGTTCCCACCCTCTGATTTGGGGCAATGTCAATGGTGTCAGTGACCGCATCATGGCGGACAGCCAGGCCCAGGTCTGCAATGGCGCACATGCCATTTTTCTTCACCAGGATGTTCTTTGATTTTAAGTCTCGATGAGCAATTCCAGGCTTCCCTGACAGAGAAAAACATAGGGATCTTTACAGAGAGATAGTATAAATGTTAAAAGCATAGTCTCTGCAGCCAGATTATGTGGGTTCGAGTCCTGGCTTTGCCTCCCACTAATCCAGTAACCCTAAAAAAGCGACTTAACCCGTCTGCACCTCTGCCTTCTCATCCATAAGGCTACCCCAGTCCTTACTTCATGGTAATGTGAGGATTAAACGCATTAGTGTAGGTAAGTGAAGAGCTTAGAAGGGCATGCGTATTAGCTGTTACCACTATCACTACCCCCGCCCCCGCTTTCCCTGAACGGATATGCTCCAGGATAGAACTGCTAAGGAATTCCAAGGAAAGCTGCTGAACTGGCCAGGTTCTCACTGTCAAACACGTGAAGATCAGGACTACTATTACTACATTCACGGGAGCTAGGAACAGGATCAAACATCAATGGTTGGCTTTCTGTCAGGGCCAGCACGCGCTGTTGCCCTGGTCAACCAGGAATCAGGGAGCACACCACACCTGCTACCTTGACGAGAACCATGATCCCCCAGAGAACTGACGCTACAGTCAACAAACGAGGAAGCCTGAGGTCTTCTTCCTCCAGGAGAACCCTCCCAGGTCAGTAAAGACCAGTGTCTAATCCACCATGCAGTCCGTAAGCCAGCTGCTTCCAACGGTGAACATTGAAATTACCAAACCGGTGCTCCTTTGCACTAGCTTGTTTCATCTTCTGGGTTCCGTGCTTTTACCCGTGTACCGTGGGCTCCTGAGAGGGCAACTCAGAACACTAGCTCACCAACCAACACCCGTGCCAGGCCATCAAATGACAGACAACGGAATCTTTATGTTCTAGAGCCCCTGAGGGCATTCTAAAGACAGAGGTGAAGAGACCCCAATGGAAACACCTCTTGTTCTCATGTAGAACTCAGACCTCTCTCCCTTAGATTAGGCCACAGTTCCTGAGGCTCACCTCCAACTTCCTCAGTAAAGACGAGTTCTGGGAACTAAATCAGGATGGTACAGGCTTTTAAAGTCTACTCAACTTCACTCACCAGGGTTCACTCACCTTGGGTACCCACAATCTCCATGTGCAGGTGGGCTAACCCACTAGCCGCAGACAAGGCCAGCTTAATCATCCCCTCGATTGTCACCGTGTACCGGTTAAGATAATCAAACAGGGAGCCATGCTCATGGTAGTCTGAGACGAGCCACAGCTGTGTCCAGGTGCCATTATCTGCAGAGAACCACAGAGGAGTTCTGGAACAGGCACAACTACCAGCAAAAAGGTTAAAGCAGGAAAGAAAGAATATGTAAACGACACAAACTCCAACTAGACTCCTGAATTCACGCTTCCAGCCTCCACACTTCCTGAGGCCCCCCTCTATACCCGTTTCATCTACACTTGTCCACCAACGTAGGGCTCCAGGAAGGACAGAAGAGCAACATTCTCTTAGACCTGCTCCCTTATTTCTTGCAGGTGGCTGTCTCAGTCTGAAAAAGATCTACTCATCTACACGTTAGACCATGACTGGCTGCACCCACCGCTGCCAAGGAGGAGGGCTTCGCAGACCCTCCTCTGTGCTCCAGGACCCTGTGAGCACAACCTAGCCCCAGCAGCTGTCTCATCTGTAATGTTTGCTTTCAGTCCACTGCTCCCAGTAGGCAATGAGCTCTCTGGGAGAAGAGCAAAGAGCTCCTTTATGCGTTACTGTATTCCAAACAACAACAACAAAATGCTTAATTTATTTATTTTCAGAGACAGCATGTGCATGCACACGCATATATGCAGGACAGGGGCGGAGAGAGAGAGACAGAGAGAGAGGGAGGGAGGGAGAGGGAGGGAAGGAAAGAGAGAGAGAGAGAGAGAGAGAAAGAAAGAAAAAGAAAAAAAGAAAGAAAGAAAGAAAGAAAGAAAGAAAGAAAGAAAGAAAGAAAGAAAGAAAGAAAATCCCAAGCAGGCTCTGAGCAGTCGGCACAGAGTCCAACATGGAGCTCGATCTCACAAACCATGAGATCATGACCTGAGCAGAAATCAAGAGTCAGATGCTCAAGTGACTGAGCCACCCAGGTGCCCCCCAAAATGCTTTTCTTTTTTTATTTTTTTTTTTTTTTAAATTTTTTTTTTCAACGTTTTTTATTTATTTTTGGGACAGAGAGAGACAGAGCATGAACGGGGGAGGGGCAGAGAGAGAGGGAGACACAGAATCGGAAACAGGCTCCAGGCTCCGAGCCATCGGCCCAGAGCCTGACGCGGGGCTCGAACTCACGGACCGCGAGATCGTGACCTGGCTGAAGTCGGAGGCTTAACCGACTGCGCCACCCAGGCGCCCCCCAAAATGCTTTTCAATGCAGGAAGGGCACACTTCCAAGTATTCCAGAGAGGTCATCTTATCCTCAGAAGAGCAATGGAAGGTGGACAGCATGCACTTTTATAAGAAGTGACAGGTAGGAGGCGGCGTGTGGTGGGAAGGAGGAAGGAGAAAAAGAAAAACCCAAAACTGGTAATCTAATTAGGTTATGCTTCTGTCAACAGGAAGATTGGAAATTGGATTGAGATCTCCCAATTCCAGGCTGGTGCTAGTTCCAGGACACTATACTATATATATCATGCTAAAAAGGCAGAAACGAAGGAGTCCGATTTTTCTTCTCCCTTGGCCCTGATGTGAGTTTTTACGGCCAGATCCCTACTAACACAAGCTGCCAGAATCAATAAAGGGAGTGGCTCTTGGAAGAGCACCAACCTTGGTTTCTCTGATTACAAACAAGGGGTCCACCCAACACACCATTCCTGCACTCCAATCAGCCCTGAAGTCGTGAGGACCCTGGCAGTTAAGTTAAAGTTAAGGGAAGACATCTTCTGATCCTTGAAGCTACATGTAAAACTGAATGTTATCAAAGGTGCTGCTGTTTTTAAAAAGCACAGCTTACGCAGAGGGAGTATACAATTCTCTCTTCCCCTTCTTCCCTTGTGTTTGAGTCTGAGCCTCTTCAGCCTGGGGGCAGCTGAGGCCGTTACAAGCCCCCACAGCAATATGAGGAACCAGCAGTCCGAAGTCGTTTTCAGAAAGAAAAATAAATACTTAGCATCTTCCATAGGCTTTGTAGACACTAACTTCTAAAAATTGCCATGTCACAGGAGCAGACTGTGTCACAAGGGCCAGAGAGACTCTTCTAAAATGTAAACACAAACACCTCAGGGTCTTTCTGACTCCAAACGCACCACCTGCCCATGTGTCTGCTGTCCCCTCTATCCGGAAGCTGCGAGGGCAAGGACTGTGTCCGGTTCTCATGTGTGGTGATCGGAGCAGCAGGAAGTAGTCAACAAACGTTAGTGAATCAAAGAACGAAATTCCAATTACTACCCACTACCTCAGAATAAGATGTAATCCTCTCAAAAAGGTCCTTCATAATCTGGTGTCTACCTCTCCACCCACACAGCCAACCCACGTTACTTGTAGGGTCCCAAACACACCTTCCCTCTACACGTGTGTCTCAAGTGCCCTTCCTTCCCGCTGATTTTTCTTCCTGACCAACTCCTGATACTTCCTGATGCCTCAATGAAGTTCAGGTATGACCTCCCTGATGCCCATCTCGGCCCCAATTTGTGCTCACCAGAACAGTGTGCTGTTTGACTACCTCCTATAATCAACTGTTAGTTTGCTTCTCGCTTTGCTAGTCAGTGAGGTCCTCCAAAACAAGGATGCTCCTGGCCATACAAGAGACTCAAAAAGTAAAAAATCAGAAGGGAGAGGAAGGAGGAGCTCAGGGACTCAGGTACAAGCAGACCAAACACTGAGCTGGAAATACCACCGGGGAGCAACATTCTGGGTAGCCAGGTCATCCCTGCCATGCCTGCTCCACTGCAAGGGTGGACGATGCTGATTATGTCACAGAACATGGACCGCATGCTTTTCCGGGCTATCCCTCCCTGGCGGGGCAGAGGCCACGGTTCTTCATTCTAGCAGTTTTCAAGGTAAATTAACTGGAACCCCTACAGGGACTCCACTAGGGAGGAGGGGAAGGGCGCAGGCGGGCTAAGGGGTTCATCTTGTTTATCTGCTTAGTAACTGCTTGCTTAATAGCCTGGCTTTCTGTATAAGCTTTGCATAGAAGAAAAGCTGGAAGGACCCACAGCTTATTCAGATTCTCTTTCTACTGGTAACAACCACGAAGGCAAACAGAGCAGTGCAGTCCCACAGCTGTTCAACTTCCCCAGTCACCCCCTGCATCTAGGACTACTGTTGGCTTTGGGACATGCTCCCAGCCCAGCTCCCAGCCCAGCTCTTTACCTTTATTGTCAGCAGCAATAAACCCAAGGATGTTTTCATGGCGCAGCATGACTGTCTGGTAGATCTCTGCTTCCCGGAACCAAGACCGTTCTTCACGAGAAGAGAAAATCTTCACCGCGACATCGCCACCCCTCCAGCGGCCACGCCACACTTCCCCAAACCGGCCCTTGCCAATAATCTCCTGTAAAACGATGGTTCGGGCCACTGTGCGCTGGACAAAAAGGGGCAACCCTGGGGACCAAAGAATGGAAAGAAAGCAGATGCCGTAAATTTGCTAAACTCTGCAACTCCCACCCTCACTGCCACACTGGAAAGGCCGGTACCACACAGTGCCCCCGCTCTACCCTGGCCTGCTGACCGTGGAGAGCTGAGGGTGCCCCACACCACGTCCAGGTAAGCCAGCAGGGGCGAAGCCAGGCAGAGACTGGGAGTGAATGAACACAGAAAGGGAAACACATGCGACCAGCTGTGCCTCATTTAAACAATTTCTCCTTTCAGTTAGTACGGACGACAGACTTGCACACAACCCCTGATCAGATTTATCAACTCTGCAGCCGGCCTCTTATGGGCCAGTCCACCCATATCTGCTTTATGCAGACTGAAGAGGAAAGAGGGCAGAGAAGGTGAGAGAGACGGGGCTTGAGCCCCAGGGGTGCCTCCGGCCATTCTGCTCAGTGGCCACTAGAGGGCGGTGCCATGTGGCCCATGAGAACCAAACTGGGCCTACAAGGCTCCCACCTCTTTCCTAAGAGATCAAAGCTCTCTCTGCTCATAGGTCAAGCTCCAGACACAGAATTCAAGACTACCCATGCTTATCCTAAGATTAATTTTACTGTCTTTGTAGGGCTCACTTAATTGCTTCATGCAATCTATCCAATCACACTTACTATCATGACTGACTCTGAATTCTCACTTCCTCTCCCAGACCAAATAAACATGTTATTAATCCCTAAGTCCTGTGGATGTGGATGCTTACTACACACTAGGCACTATGATAAAAGCTTTAGATAAATTATCTCCTTTCCTCACAACCACCTATATAAGTTAGATGGTGTTATTATCCCCATTTTACAGATGAGAAAACTAAGGCTCGAAAGGGAAAGTTAAGGGGTGCCTGGGTGGCTCAGTCGGTTGAACGTCTGATCTCAGCTCAGGTCATGATCTCATGGTTCGTGAGTTTGAGCCTGGAATCAGGCTCTCTGCTGTCAGCACAGAGCCTGGAGCCTGCTTCGGATCCCCTGTCCCCTTCTCTCTCTACCCCTCCCCTACTTGCTCTCTCTCTCCCCCTCAAAAATAAACAAACATTAAAAAAAAGGGGGGGAGGAGTTAAGTAACTCATTTGAACTCACACAAGCTGCAAGTGGCAAAGAAGGGATTAAAACCTAGACCTACAGAACTGTCTGACTCCAAAGTTGATGCTTTTAACTTTATACAACAGTATAGAATCACCAAAATGTCTCCCATCAGACCCCTCCTCTCCATCCCCGCTGTGCCCGTCCAAGTTCTGTCCCTTCTTTAAAAGACTCCCAACTGGTCTCTCCACCTCCCTTGTCATCCTGCTCCTGCCCTGCATACCCACAGACAGCCCTGCCTCACCCTACCCTCCCTAACAGGAGGTTGGTAAATGAGTGAATTCACCCTCCACACCACTGCCAGAATTCCTTCCACAGGAAAATACGAACATTTACTTTGCCACATGAAAACTTCCAGTGGATGCCTCTCACCTTACTGGATAAAGCACAGCACCCAAGGTCCTTCCCACCTGGCCTGGCCTGCCAGTCCCCGTCCTCCAGTTGGACAGGCCATGCCTAAACACACAGTGAACTTTCGTGCCTTTTTGTCCTTTTGCTCAAGGGGTTTTCCTTGGCCTGGAACGTTCCCCGTCCTCTTACTTCCTTAAACCTCCAATTCAGTCTTCAAGACCCCTTTAAGTGCATCCTCCCCCATGAGGCCCTTCCCAGCAATCCCTATCTCTTCTACCCAATTCTGGGTCAGCTTTTTTCATCTTTGTTTACCCTGTTTTGTTAAAGGGAATCGAAAGTCACATAAGCAGCATGGACTTATTGCTTTAAAAACCACAGTATTAAAACTCCAGCACCTTGGAAACTCTGCATATTTGGGATTGATAACGGACTAGACCATCCAGGGAGAAATAGTTATTAATCATTTTACTCCGGATGACTAAGTAACCACCATGGACCTTCGCTAGCTTCAGCTAGTTCTGATCTTAAAAAAGACCCCAGAAAACCTGAGCTACCCTCCTGTGACAGCAAATCAAGTCACAGAGTCAGTCAGGCAGTTCTAACCACTGCCCTACCTCTTTCAGCAAAGAACAAGACATATATTTTCTCTCTTCCTAAAAATATGCAGCTTTTAAATATATCCATCATTTTGGCACTCTCTACTGCAGAGCTTAATAAAGGCAAAACCACTGAAATTCAGGAGATGTCACAGCTCAAAGTATTCCTTGTGTTCAAAGAGGAATGTCTGCCCATGACTGATGGCATAATTTCCCTACAGAACAATAGTCTTGTCACATGGCAAGGAAACCTACATAAACACGTACAAAATTCTCACAATATAATTCTGTGTGTTTTAGCTAGAATGGCGATAGTGACCTTTGCAAATGATTTTTTTTTTTTACAAGAACAGAATACCACCATCACTAAAATAATTGTTTATCTTCATAAAAAGACTCTTTTGTAGTCATTTCACATCTAATAGCCAGCTGAGGTATACCCTGAGACCTGAGCGACCCCAGCCCCTTTATCCTGAATTCTGGGCTCACATCAAGGTCCAGGGTTCAGTTCAATTCTCTCATCTGACAAAGACTCGGTTACCAACAGGCAGTACAGGAAATGGTGCTGATAGCCTGCTGCAAGCCCAAGTTGCCTTTATTTAACCTCCCCCAAAAACCCTTGGGCAACTGGTACAAGTCAATGATTCACCAAATCCCAGCTCTCAGCTTTACTCAGTGTCCTTAAACTCCCCTTGTGGTTGCTCAGAGATCAATGATTAGCTGTCACCACACCAAGAGAAACCCGGCACACTCCTGTTTCTCAAAAGGGGCCCTTAAATTGAGCACTCCACTGCTCAGGTGGAACCAGGTGAATTTTAATAGACATACAGTTACAAGACTTGAAAAGAGGCAGGGTTTCTGGAGTGGAGAGTTTTGCACTTGACCTTTGGAATCCCAGGGAATGAAAGATTTGCTGTGAACCCTTTATCTTATTACATATCAGACTCTAAAAGAAGGGGAATTATGAAACCAAACGCCTCAGTGCTGGCAGAAACAAGGGCAAGGCCCAGTCTTCAGAAATGCTCTATCCTGCTGGGGAACAGTGACGAAAACCAACAACACACAAAACCACTAGAGAACTCAGTACCTGAACCAGACCCTGATGTGGAGAGATCGTAGACAAGATCCTGGAGCGTCTTGTCTTTGGAGAGACACATCTCACACGAGGGATCTTCCATATCCAGTCTCTGGCGGTTGTGATAGACACGCTGATGATAGTTAATGACAAGGAAAACAATGATGATGATGAGAAACAGGAGGAACACTGGGCCAGCAATAATGCCTACCAGCTCCACGGGGCCCCACATGGAAGGGTGCTCAGACTCCTTGAGGTGACCTGGGTCAAGTGAGAGAGGAGAGGGAAAGAACACAGTAAAAACATGGGAAAGCTCTGGCCTTATTTGTCCCCGACACCTCCCTCCACGTGCAAATACCCTTTCCCTCTCCCTGCATTCAAGGTGCCCTCGATCTCCCAGGTCTCACTGGGCTATGTGTCTGCCTGATGTTCTCAAATGCAAACATCTCCAGTGAAGGGGCCCTTTTCAGCAGTCACGCTCACAAGGCACTGTGTCACCGCCTGCCTTTCACGGGCCTATCCCGCCTCAGTGTCCCAGACAGACACCAGGTTCTGTGCCTCCACTCGTGACAGCTGTGCTAAGCTCTGCAGCCTTAAGTACCCGCTCCTCCAATCTCCCCAGTAATGCCTTCTAAATGGCACATTTGCAAAGGGGTGCCACTGAAAACTTCCCAGCCTGGATCGCTGTCCTTCTCTTCCAACTCCAGCCTCTCTTCCCGTCCCACCATCACCCTCACCCAGCAGCTGCCTTCACATACCTTTCCATGGGGATCCCTGCCTGGCTCTCCCACCCCTCACCAGCTGCCCATGGCTGCTCAGCCAGTCTCCAAAGCGCAGCTTCCACCTCTGGGACAACCTTGACAGTCTGCCTCCCTCAACCTCTTGTCTACAAATCTGACCTGGGAAGAATCCTATCCCCTTGTCACCTTAGGGAACATCAAAAAGGTACTTTTACCTATCACCAAACAAAGGGATTAGGGAAGAGTAGAGAAGGACGAAATGACAGGGGTGCCCTACCTCCAGGATGAGCCAATAGTCCAACAAGGGTGTCCACTCACCACTGGGCACCCTAAGGTCGATCCTGTTGCAGAAGTCAGTATAGCAGCAGTGGGTGTTGCGGAGGTCCTCAGAGCTGAGGCAGTAGAAGGGTTTCCCGGCGGGGACCAGCTCCACTTTGGGGATGCAGGTGCGCACGTGGTGCTCCATCCCATCCAGGTTGAAAATGGAAACCATGCAGGCCCCATCTGTTTCACACGTGTAGTTGGCCTGGAGGCAGCTGGTACATGCACACTGCAGAGCTGCAGGAAATTTGGGAATACGGTGACATTAACGGTGAGATCCTATCCTAGGTCCCTTTCCAGACTTAGAACATAATCCTTTAGCATACTGGATGTTCCCAAATAAGGAGCTTTTATAGAGAGAGGGCCAGAAAGAGGACACCGTCAACGGGAGCACAAACTTTTCACCTGTTTATTCAGTGCAGAAAGCAGGCTTGCAAGCCCTACCATTTTCTTCTAAGTGTCCTCCCTATCTTATGCCTGTGAGAAACAGAGAAAGGACCTTTTAAACTTTGCCTTAGACTTATCACACATTATTTTGTGGCTGGGAAAGCAGCTTTCCTTTAAATAGACGCCTGAGGACTAGAGGAAGGTGCCTTCCCCTTGGAAGACACAGGCCACCACCTCCTGCCCCACCCCAAACCATCCAGGCTTCCTCACTTGACAATGGCTTACCGACCCCATCTCCTTTCTCCAGCATTAGGCATGCCCACCGTTTTCTGAATGCAGTATGCATGCTCTCACACATTCTTTTGCTGCAATGCTTTTTTTCCTGGCTACTTCTCACAAATCCTCTAAAATTCAGCTTAACCATCACTTCCTTTGAAACGCCTCCCGCCCACTAGTCCAACATCCTCCTCCTCCCTTTAGTCCATGGCAGGTGCACCTCTCATGAGGGACAAAAAGAATAACCTCCAAAGACGATATTAATGCCCTCCTCATCAAGTTATTGTGAGGATGAAATGAGCTAATATATAAAATGTGTTCAATAAATTCAACCTACTCTGGAAGGCCCCTGGATATCACATTTAAAATATAATATCCATCCATCCATCCATCCATCCATCCATCCATCCATCTTTCCAAATAGGCAGTGTATGCAATCATCTCTGGGACTAATGAGTTCTGCTGGGTGTGTTTTATACATAAGTGTGCCCTGTTGACAGGAAATTACTGTAAATGAATTTGGCGCCTCTGAAAGCCAGTTCAGCAGCCCTGGAATCTGAAATCCTTTATTTATCCATCTAACAAGAATAGCACAGACAGCAGCAGTTGGTTCTCCCCAACACTGTCTCTCATGGGCCTAACCTAGCCCTGACCTCTTGGAACCAGCGGGAGTGCGGCTGTGGCCACTAGGACACTTAGGTTGGGATTTAGCGCCGAATGAGGCGCCCACCCATCAGGGAATGGAGGTGGCAGAGCCCACCCAAGTCTCGGACTGGACACTCAGTGAATAATATCTGGCTACCAGGTGGGAATATATTCAAACCGAAGCCCCTAGAGAAGAGACATTTACGACCAATCCCATGAAAAACTAGCCTGTTGTAACTTACCCCTTCAGGCTGTAAACAGTCTATCTTTGTCTCTTCCTGCAATACACTAGAAGGCATCTCTCGGCTTTTCAGTTCCAAAGACCGATTCTAAATATCTCAGTGTCCAAGCCCCCTTCCCCAGGCTTTCTATAAATGACACGATCCCTCGCCATTCCCACCCAAGGAAACAAAGCAGAGCGCACCCGCACACTGACAGGTAAACGGCCGCTGTGGATCCTCTACCGTAAGGCCTTCTATCAAAGCCCTTTCTTCTGGGAGAAATTCCAAAGCACGCAGCTACCTGCTGAAGGGTAAGAGTAGCGTTCTATTTTAAGGGCAGGAAGTTTAAAGCAGGTACCCTTTAGACTAGGATCCAAATCATAAAAGGAATTTTAAAAGTAAGTTCTTCCTAAACTTCGATTCCAACCCTTTTTAGACACAGGAAAGACGAAGAACTCTCCTCGTTTTCCCCCAAATGCCTTTATTTGCTTCCCCTTTTATTCTTGACAGCTGAAATTTACTTCCGCAACTCTCTGAATACTCGAGCCAAACCTCTTCTACTCACACCGGAGTCCTGACCGGTAATCCAAGAAAGCTACTGCCCCTCCCCTTGGTGTGGACATTCAGGCACAACGGGGTTCCCCGTGGAGCACACACCTCTCAATACATGTGCCATGACATCCAGCACAGAGAACAGCATTGGGCTATTTTGGGAAGCAAGAAGGGAAAACGAACAACTCCAAGAGGGCTATTCTGAGCACAGTGGGACACACAGGCCAGACCCGTAGCCGCCTTTTGAAAAAAAGCTCACTTCTGAGTCTGTCAATTAGACAGGAGAGCCAAGAGTCTCTGATTCCAGATATTTATTCTCCCTTCGTTGGTTCACGGCCTCTTTCACAGTGATTCATTCTGGAGAACGAACACACCCACACGTGGCTCATTATTTTTGGGAAGTACTTAAACAATCTTGGTGTAAGACAGGAAAGAACAAAAGTGGTGAAATCTATGTGAGACGGGACGAAGAACGGAACTGGGAGCGGGGCCATGCGGGTTCGTGATAAGGACTTAGGCAAGTCCCTGAATCTATCTGAGCCTCAGCCGCCTAACCAGAAAATACCATTTATCTTACAGAGATGGTATGAAGATTAGCCAAACATCCGCTAAGTGCTGTGAGTATTCTGAGAAAGACTCTCCCTGCGCACATCTGTGTACATCTATACATTTTATAGAGTGAGGGAGAAGTCTGAAAAAGATGGATTTTAAGATAACCATCACTATTGCCCACACCCCTGAAAAGGTTTCAGTTACTACCAGTAGAGCCACAGCAGGGTATCATGGCAGGCACAGGTCAGAAAGAGCCAAGCTCAAATACCAGCGCTAACATTAATCACATGACCTGGAGCACCCTGGTTTCCTAATCTGTAAAGTGGGGCTGTTAATAATTATTTTACAGGACTATGTAGAACTATATGAAATAATACATTTCAAAAGTGCTTAGCAAATAGGTGTTCAGTAAATTTTAATCTCTCCTCTCAATGTAAAACTCAAACACACACACACACACACACACACACACACACGCACAAACGTCTCTCTTTAACCACTAATTAGGAAGTGGCAAGTTACAGTAAGACCACAGCAGGCACAGCAAGAAACTGCTGTTCTGGTCTCAGCTCTGCCAGTAAGTAACTAGTCGTGTGGCATTGGGCAAGTCATTTAACCTCCCTGAACCTCACTTTCCTCATGACTGACCAGAAAGAAGGGAGTGAACTAGATGACCTCTACATCCTCCAGCTGAAATTTGAATCCAGTTTGTTTTTAAATTCACACTGTCTGAATCACTGATTCAACAATGGGAAGTGGTGCTTTAAATGTTATATACTTTTTCCTGAACTTTAAAGACAGACATTAGGGCTAGTCTTGCGTTAATGTTCGTTTTTCAAAATAAGTGATAATAAAACTATAAAAATACCTGAATTTACTGTAAATGTACAGTATATTAAATCACAAACCTAATCATGATTTCTTTGAAAAGCTAAATCTGGACTAATGAATGCTAATAACGCTTTATAATCTACTTCACAGTGACTCATCAGGTTAAATCAGTCTACATGCGCGCATATAAACAATACATACATACCTAAAACTCTTCCGTATTCCATAACCAAAGAGTTATGTAGTAGAAATGACACAATTTGGAAAACCAATCACAGAGGAGTATCAAAATCACTCTAGACACAACCAAGTTAAAAAGTGGTCAGAACGACAGTCTCACTAGCCCAGCATTTTGTTATAAACAAGTCAGTCAAACCGGAACTAAAGACAAAACCACCTAAGCGAGATTTGAACGTGGCTCTAAAATATGATGAGAAGGTGGTATGTGGGAGGATGTAGATGCAAATTTGATTCATGAGAGAGGCTGTGTTTGGCGGAAGACCAACAAGTCCCAACTTGAGCAGCCTCTGTCTAGGTGCATGTTATGGAGACACTGACGTGGCCAGCTCTCAGCAAAGACAATCCCACTGCAGGCAGGACACTGGGGTTGGGTCTTCTCTCTCTGACCCGCTGGCCTACACGGGGAGGACACGCAGCAAGGGTGTGGCTCATGGGAATTCCCAAGCGCCACCATACAGGCATGGACTCACGGCCACTCAGCCCGCTATTCTGCCCTAGACCGCATCTCCAGGGGACAGGGTAGGGGGGCGTGCAGGGTGGTAGCACCAACCTCAAAAGGTAAGAAGCGAGCCACAAAACGGCCACATTTGTCCGGGTAGATAAAGGTCCACAAATGTTCTAAAATGTTTTAAAGCGACAGGATTTATGATTTTTAGCTTATATCAACTGCTCCTTGGGGAATTATAATAAGCTTCATCAATTTTGTACTAGAATGGAGCACTGCCCTGTTTGGGCACACTAAGCTTGCCTCTTTCAAACCTCACTGGGCTCACCTTCTACTTTAGTAGCCACCGTGGTGCCAAAATCAGCTGGCGTAGCCCTTTCTCTTCATGATCTTGCGACTTGATCATAAACTGCCTCTTGGCCCTCCTCCTTCCAGATGACAGCATCCATCAGACAGACCAAACTGATAAGAATAGCCTATTACAACCCATGATTATTTTAATTAATCTTCTCTGGACCTTATCCAAATCCTCCACAGCCTCCTTAGGATAGAACAAAGACTACAACTCTGTGATCCTAAATAGCCAAAATGATCTTGGGGGGAATAAAAAGAACAAAGTTGGAGGACTCACACTTCCTGATTTCCAAACTTACTACAAAGCCACAGCAACCAAAACAGTGTGGTACTGTCATTAAGTATAGACACGCAAGGGGCGCCTGAGGGGCTCAGTCGGGTAAGCATCTGACTCTTGATTTCAGTTCACATCATGATCTCACGGTTCATGGGATCGAGCCGCAGGTCCAGCTCCACACTGACGGCACGGAGCCTGCTTGGGATTCTCTCTCTTCCTCTCTCTGCCCCTCCCCCACTCGCATGCTGCACGCAACCGTGCACTCTCTCACAAAATAAATAAACTTAAAAAAATAAAAGGTATAGATACAAATCAAAGAAATAGAACTAAGAGTCCAGAAACAAACCTACACATCTGTGATCAGCTGATTTTTGATAAGAATGTCTGGAACATTTAAGAGGAAAAACTAGTCTTCAACACTTGGTGCTGGACACCTGGATACCCACATGCAGAAGAATGATGTCGGCCCTTTCTTCACACTGGACACAAAAATTAACTCCAAATGGATCAACAACTTAAATATACAAACTATAACTTATATTCTAAAACTTCTAAAACTTTATAAAGGAAAACAGGGGTAAACTTCATGACTTTGGATTTAGCAACGGTACCTTCGATAGGTCACCAACTGCACAAGCAACAAAAGAAAACCAGATAAACTGACCTTCATCAAAATTAAAAACTGTAAATCAAAGGAAACTATCAAGAGAATGTAAAGACAGCTATGGAATGGGAAAAAATATTTGTAAATCACATATCTAATAATGATCTAGTATTCAGAATGATTACAAAAAGAACTCATAACTTAACAACACAGAATAAAAAATGGGCAAAGGACTTAAATAGACATTTCTCCAAAAAAGATACACAAAGAGCCAAAAAGCACATGAAAAGATGTTCAACATCATCTCAGACGCAAATGAATTTTAAATGAAAATGAAAATCAAAACCACAGTGAGACACCACTGCACACCCACTAGGAAGGCCATAAGAAAAAGAAAAATAACAAGTGTTGGTGAAGATTCCGAGAAACCAGAACCCTCATATCGTACTTTGCCAGTAGGATCATAAAATGGTGTAGTCACTGCGGATAAGTTTGATGGTTCCTCCGTCAATTAAACACTCAATTACCATATAACCCAGCAATTCCAACCCTAGGTATATCACCAAAAGACTGAAAACAAGTGTTCAAATAAAAACTTATACATGAATGTTCATAATAGCACTGTGCATATAGTCAAAAGGTGGAAACAACCCAGATGTCTGTCAATGAGCGAAAAAACAAAATGTGGTGTATTATCCAGCCATAAAAATGCATAAACTATTGATATACACTACAATATGAACTTTCTTTTTTTATTTATTTTTTTAATTTTATTTCTTTTATTTTTATTTTTTCTTTCTTTCTTTCTTTCTTTCCTTACTTATTTATTTACTTATTTGTTTTTGAGAGGGCACGCACAGGCACACGTCCAAGAGGGGGAGGGGCAAGAGAAAGGGAGAGAGAACCCCAAGTGGGCTCCACAGTGTTACCCCAGAGCCCAATGTGGGCCCGAACTCAGGAACAGCGAGGTCATGACCTGTGCTGAAATCAAGAGTCGGATGCTTAACCAACTCAGCCACCCAAGTGCCCCAATATGAATGAACTTTGAAAACACTACGTTAAGTGAAAGCAGCCCCATACCGTACGGTTCCATTGATATTAAACATCCAGAAAGCACATTAGTGGTTGACAGGGGCTGGGGGTAGTATGGAAAGGAGGAAGGGAAGTTACTGCTTAATGGATTACGGGACTTCCTTTGGGGTAAAAAGTTCCAGAACCAGATAGTGGTCATGGCTTGCACAAGGTTATGAGGTTACTTAACAGCACTGATGATGGTCGTACTCTGTCTCTTTCTCTCAAGAATAAATAAATGTTAAAAATATATATATTAAAATGGTTAAAAGTGGGGGCGCCTGGCTGGCTCAGTCAGTAGAGCATGCAATGGCTGATCTTGGAGTCATGAGTTTGAGCCCCACATTTGGTGCAAAGATTACTTAAACAAATTTAAAAAAAAAAAAAGAAAAAGAAAACTGGAGGTATAGTGTTCTTCAGATTGTATCCTTCCTGAACCCCCATGCTCTCCAAGATGTACCAGCAACCTCTGAGCTCCACAAGGGAGGAAGCACTGTCCTGCTTTGCTTCACCTTTTCTCACTGGCGTCTAGCAAATAGCACTGGGCTTAATAAATCTCAGCCTAATAATCTGAGAGGGAAGGGGGGCTCTGCCACAGTGGCTTTTACCATCCACATACATACGTTTCTACGTGTGTACTCTTAAAAGAACTCCACTGCTTGAAAAAGACAAAGGAAAAAGACAAAGAAAGAAGAAAACCGGTGTTTAGTAACTTCTGATCTAGTCAACTGCCCAAATGTTTGGGAAAATCCTGAATCAGGTTAAAAAAATGGAGGTGTCTGGCACTAAACTGTCACAAAATCCAGATAACGTTTGGTTCTCCTGGCAGGGAGTGATGGGGGACAACAACTGGGAACTGACAACATACCAGCAGCCACAACTCTAACCTAAGTAGAAAAATCTTGCAGTGTTGAAGTAAAGCAATCAGCTGCTGCTACTGGTTGGTAAAAAAGACCCAAGTTACATTTTCACCCTTCACCATCATCAAAATTAGATTTAAAAACACATTAAAGCAAAACAAAAACTCTCAAGTATCCAAGAGCCAAAATAAAGTCAAGTTTTACATGTGTAGTTGGGTAGTACCTAAAAAAAACAAAACATATACTGGTAAAAAGCACTTATGAAAAAAATGTAACTGACTTAATAAAGGAAGTTATTTGTAGGAGGAGGGAAAAAACCCAGAGATTTAACAATAAGACACTTGATAAGCTTGGTATTTAATTCCAATCTGGGAAAGGTCTCGGAATGGGGTTTGCATAAGAGAAAGGTGTTTGAAAAGCCAGCTCCACACTATATCTATTCTACCAACTGCCTTGCTGACATTCTACTTGGAGACAAACCCAACCTTAGAGAGCTGTTTAAACAAGTTCACCCCTAAGCCTCAGGTCTAGAGAATGAAAGCTTTGTTCTCACTCAAAAGAGACGTTTGATGTTTATGCTAAGGAGACCTGTCATTGCAGCTTAATTTATGGCTGACTGTAAATACCTGAGTATCTACAAGGGCCCACCTGCTGCCCAGGAAAATGTCAAGGTAAAACTGGATTGAGTGGCATCGTTACTACAGAGCGTGCCCGGTGTTCCTAGGAGAGAAGCGTATGGACTCAGCTGTCATGTTCAGACTATCTACTAGTAACTGGATACTTCTCCTTCACCTACAGTTTATAACAAACATATAAAATCATTCTGTTTTCTTTCTTTGTTGTACTGAAATAGACGTACATGTGGCTCATTAGGGCAGGGGACGATATTTATGAGTGGTGTTTTGTATTTGCTCCCTGACCTATTTCCTATACTATGGATGAGTGGAGAGGAGACAGTGCACGTCACAGTTCTGAGCGAGAAGAGGGATAGGAATGGTTTCAGGCAACTGGGACAATGAAGGAGAAAAAAATCAGCCAGAGCTGAGAATAAAACTAATGAGGCTGAGATCAAGTGCATTTGGCTGGCATAAAACGGGTAGGTGGTAGAATAAAACAAAGATGAAAGAGGTGAGGTAGGAAGAGAGCTTATCATGTTCCAAGTAACTCACAAATGTCTGTAGCATTTTTAAGTGACTAGGATAAAAACTGTACATATAGGAGATACTAGAAGTACAGCAGGGAAGAACTGGAATATTTTACCTAGGATATTGCTGAGAGGATGGAAAAGAACCGAATGGATTCACTTAAACAAACTTATTAACTACTTAAAATGTGCAAGGCTCTGTGACAGGATAAAGCCACATAAAGAATAAGCCAGTTCCGGGGCGCCTGGGTGACTCAGTCGGTTAAGCATCCGACTTTGGCTCAGGTCATGATCTCACGCTTTGTGAGTTCAAGCCCCACGTAAGGCTCTGTGCTGACAGCTCACAGCCTAGAGTCTGCTTCAGATTCTGTGTCTCCCTCTCTCTCTGCCCTTCCCCTGCTCATGCTCTGTCTCTCAAAAATAAATAAACATTAAAAAAATTTTCTTTCAAGAATAAGCCAGTTCCTAGCATCAATTTTTAGGGGGCAGAGTCTGGGAGGTTGGGAGGAGCAGGATGGACAAAAGAGGAGGATGGACTCATCGACCAGGGGAAGGCAAGAGGACAAAGATCCCACACTGGAGGATGGGTCGATTTGGCTAAGAAGAGAAGGCCAAGGCCAAGAAAAGCACAAGGCATATTAGGTCCACAGCGAACAGACCGGCGCAAGGTTCCAGCCAGAGACAAGGATGGTAAGGGAGACCAGGCCAGATCAGATGCACTGTGATGCCCGGCTAAGGGTCTGGGGGTTATCCTGGAGGCCACATACAAGCAGTAGAACCATGAGATACAGAGGGCATGCTCTCCAAAGTTAAACCCAGCAATAGCATGGAGGACAAGTGAGAGACTGGAGGCAGAGACTGGTTAGCCAATTACTTTCATAGTCCTCATAGTATATGGTAGAGTACAGGATGCAGAGCATACGCTTTGGAGTCTGACAGACCTCAAGCTCAGCACTGAACCTCTCCATGCCCCAGTCCCTTCATCTGCAGAACAGGGATAAGAGCGCTCAGAGAGCAGCTGTACAGAGTAAGTGTACAAGTCCTTAGCGTAACCCTTGAGTATATGGTAAATGTTTGGTAAACCAGATGCCCTTATCACTTCTGCCGTCCCGGTGTGTGACAAGGGTCTAAACTCTTCCTAGTTTTGTGGTTGTTCCAACAAGAAGAAGAAGGAAAGTCAGTTTGTGTGTCAACCTCTAACGGGCAAGCACAGACTCTTCAGTACCCCTCTCACCATTCAGCTTCATCCTGGATATTAGAAATGAATGCTTATTACAATTCAATTTTATCGACCACAAATATAAAATGTGATATACAAATGTACACCAAGACAACACATGATGATCTAGGGCAAGGCAGGTTCACCACAACTACTTAATAAAAAAAGACCTGCTTCAGTTCGGATTCCTCAACTCAAACATTGCAACCACCTAAAAAACTTATCTCTAAAGCACCCATAATCTCCTCTCTCCTCCACTCACTCACTCACTCACTCACTCACTCACTCACAAATATCTAGGAAAAGGTAACTGGCAGTAGACGAAAGCCACATGCGGTCAAAGAATTTTTCACACGCGAGCTCCATCACCAGCATGGCTGGGCACCAGGTCTCAAGTCCCCTCGAACCCATCCTGGCTAGCTAGTTCCCTTCCTGCTTTCCTTCCCCTCACATATCCATCTAAGCCACCACACGCACACATTTTTGCAAACACCACTTATTTACTATCTCACAGATTCTGTAGGTCACAAGTCCAGACACAGCGTGACTGGTGTTGGCCAGGGCTGCCTTCTCATTCAGGGCTGGGACCTCTTTCAAGCTCACTGGTTGTTGGCAAACTCCACGGCCCTGTGGATGGAAGCCTGAAGTCCCTATTTCCCTCCTCGCTGACAGCCAGGGACCACTCTCAGTTCTGGGAGTTGGCCCGCAGTTCCTGGCCACGTGGCCCCCATGGGCAGTTCACACATGGATGTTTACTTTCTTCCAAACCAGCCAGATCACTTCCGACTTCCTCTTCTGCAATCAGCTGAGAAAAGTGCTTCCAAAGGGCTAGCGTGGTTAGGTCAGGTCTACCACGACAGTCTCCCTAGTTGAAGATCACCTGATTTGGGACCTTAATTACATCTACAAAATCCTTTCAAAGCAGTGCCTAGATTCATGTTTCATAACTGGAAGGTGGTATATTCCAAAGGCAGGAAATCTTGGGGGGAGGGGGCAGAGGGTGGAGCATGGTAGGCAGAATCACCTTATATAGTATCTTTATTTATCGTCCACGTGACCTGCCGGAAGGTAAGCTTCATGAAGGAAGGCATTTTTATTTCCTTCGTCTACTGTTGTACCTCTAGCACCTATGATAGTGCCTGGCATATGGTAGGTGCTCAATAAGTATGTGTTAAAGGAATCTTCAGACCACTAGAGTAGTACTCTCTCTATATTTATTTAGCTTATTTACAGGCTGTAAATGGGACTTCTGTCTATATTCAAATTCTGGTTCAGTGAAACCATTTAGGAATTCTTGGAACTCCACACGATATAATTTTATCTCTGCCACAATTATCTGTATGGCTCTCACGAAATACAGGTCATCCATAGGTTCCATACTCATTAAAATTTATTTGTAACCTCAAAATCAATACTCTCGGCATTCTCACGGGCATTCACACACGTGTGCAGAGTGGTAAAAAACGTGAGTCGTCCGACACATGTGTTCCCGGCTGACAGTGAACAAGGGGACGACGCTCTGTCTTCTTGCTCCAGCTTTCATACAGTAAATATATATGCGTCCTTTTCATAGTATACTCTGTGCCACACTTTTCCCCTTTCTGCATTTTTTTCTCTTGGTGATTTCACCACTTAAAACGGCCCCCAAGGGTAGTGCTAAGACGCTGTCCAGCGTTCCTAAGTTCAAGACGACGGCGATGTGCCTTACGGAGACAATATGTGTATCAGATAAGCATTGCTCAGGCTTGCATTGTGGTACTGTTGGCCTCAAGTTCAAGGCTAATGAACCAACACTATATATTGAATAAGATGTCTTTAAACAGAAACACACACATTAGCAAGGTTATGCACTGACTGCCTGACGAAAATGTGGTGACCAGTGGCTCACGGGAACCTAACGCCATCTCTCCCCTAGGAGCAGTAGTTCAGTATTTGCTAATCCGGTGTTCCAGTCAACTTTACACAACATAAGTACCATGAATAAAGACACTGGGCTACATTAGCCTTGTTTTACAGATGAAACCATGAAGTTGAAAGAGACGTGAAATGGTAGCTCACAGCACACTCTATCTGGCACATCATTCAGTTTTATTTTCTCCGGAGCACTCATGACTGAGAACTGTGTTTACTTATTTATTTTCAGTCTCAGCCACTGCTACTGTCATGACAGTTACGGATTCGGGGATTTTTATCTCTCTTGTTCTCTTGGGATCATCTCCCCAAGCCAAGAACCATTCCACACACATACCCAACCTAATGAATAAAGAAATCTCCCATACGTAATTGTGTAAACATCAGGGGTGACTGATACTTTTAAAGGGAAGAGCAGTTACTTTCATCACGCTAAATTCAAGGTATTCAACGAGACAAGCGCAGGCTTGGGATGAAGTGGAGAGAGAAGAAAACCGAAAAGAACACCAGAGCTGCCCGAGGAGGCACTGTCTCTGAAACCCAGAGAGCAGGTAAGATGGTCTGGGATGGAAACTTCACAGCTCAACCAAATGCTGGCGGCTCTACCGAGTAAGGGAAAGAGAGATACGCTCCGAAATAGCATTTTTGCTTGGTGTTACATTTATACTTGGCGGAGAAGCCGGCAGGCAGAGAGAACAGGCAAGAGCAGGGACGGTGCCTCTGAAAGCCTAAGCGCAGGTCAAACCAAGTGTGTGAGAGAAACTGAGGAGAGCGAACCCCAGGAGCAGGCAGGTAGGTAGGTATTTGAACGTGGCCATGAGGCAGTGCCTACAGAGTGGGAGAGGTGCGGGCCACACTGCGGGTCTGAGGGGCTGATTCCAACCAAGGCTTTGGCATTCCCAGGCAGGGCCAAACTGATGGGGTACCAACGCCAGCAGCACTTCCGGCGTCGGAGGGACCGGCGAGAAAGGGGACTCCAGGATTTGCTTTTTATAAATACAGAGAGGAAAATTAGATAAGACCCCCTTACATCAACTCCTCCTGTAACAGACCAGTAACACAAGAATTCAAGACAAAGAGGCGGGATTCCAGAATTCATGTTCACCGCTGCTCTGAGCAAATGCTGAACAGTAAACAATAAGGATTTCAAAATTAAAACAAAAGAGCCACTTCGGTATTCTAATTTAACCTTCACAAATAAAGAAGATCTAAAGCACCATGGACTGAGAATTCCATTCCACCTCAACACCCTGTACTCCTGAGTTATTATGAGAACAGACTGCAACACAATTCAACTCATGTTCCAAAATGCAACAAGCAGCTTCAACAGGACATGCCGAAAGCAGCAGCACGTCTCCTCGTTTACTGATTCATATTTTGGTAGCAAGGTTACAATTAGCTCACCGGTGGAGAATAAACCTATTTATAACACAGCAGTCCACCTGAAAGACACAATCACCTAAAAAGGTTTTTAGAGGAAAATGAAGTGCAGCTTCTTCCTGTACTGACTGCAGATTCCCAAGGTCCTTTCGGATGAAGTCCTCAGTCTAACCTTCCTGTGTTCACAGGCACCATTCCAGCCACCTCTCAGCCTCCATGTTCTTATGTAACATTTACATAGTGCCATAAACATACCCAGAGTTGCGTAAGAATTAAAACGTTGCCAAACCAATAAAACCTAAAGCAGGTCGCTCCCTCCAGACTGTCTTTGATTAGCACAGGTACGCTGCCCGGGATACGATGTAAGAGCCTGTCAAAAGACAGAAATTAACTTGAGGAAATCTGAAACGGTCCACAAAAATATGCACGAATCAGAAGAAATCAACCACGCGGTGGCATGTGGTGCCCCTATCAATCCCAAGAGTATGTTATTCTGCCCCGTAAGATAAAAAGTAGCCCAACATTGCTCCTTCACTGAAGTCAGAAACTGTGTCTAAAAATACCTCCCAGCCAACTGGCTATCAGCAAGTTAGTCTCACAAATGTCCCAAGAAGAACTACACACACCATTTCCTTACTTTACAGAGGGAAAACTGAGGCAGTCACGGAAAGGTTAAGCAAGTGACTTGTTCAAGGACAACCTGTAAGGGAGCAAAGTTCTAGGGCTGAGACCTGGCCTCCTCCCTCCATCTGGCTCCAACCTTTAACCAGAGTAGCCATTTTATTATGTTTTAATCACATCTGTTCCAGGAGCTCTTTTAACAAAAGTAACCAGAGATTCTCTTTTTCTCTACAAGAGTTCGCTCTCACTGTACTTCAAATCCATGTCCCCTCAACAAAATTCTAAGACTTGGCCTGAAATTAGATGAAGTCTGCTCACAGAAATTCAAAATATTCCTATCAGAACCTCAAATGTCTCCCTCGTTGCTTTGGTCTTAAGAAACGAATGTCATGTTCTCCCACCACTAACAAATGCAATTGTATATTTTTAAAGACTGTTGTGGAAATTCCGAAAGTAGGCCTTAAAACCTGCTATACCCATCAAGTGGTTGCTGTTTACAACCTGGAACTCATTCTCCTTGTCACTGGCCTTTCACAAAGTCGCAGTTCATGCCCTAACAGAAACACCTATCCCTTGCTGCCCTCATGCCACGTCCAAGTACCAGGCATCAAGGCTCCCTGGCTCTGCCACTCCTCCAGCCCACCTAGGGGAGCACACAGAGGAAATGCAGGGGAGGAAAGCAATCAACTTCTTGTTATCCCACAGCCTCTATTTTCCCAGAACTGACGTTTTACTTTCAGCCTTTTGCAACAGTGGTCTCTGTAGCATGCACTATTGGCAACTAGATGTGTCCCGGAAAAAACTGTAGTGTCTGGCCAAGAAGTTTAAAGGCCTTCGAGAATGTTTGCTGGACACACAACCTAATTTCCAATTTACCAAAAAAAGAAACTAACTCTCTATTATGCCCACCCATCCTCATCCCAACAAACATCCATTTTAGGAAGGTTACAAAAAATGAACTCTGTCCTATTCAGAACCAGTTGGATTACCAATTAAACATTCTTAACTAGGCTCACCACAAGAAAAACCCCACAGATATTACACCAAATCAACAGGGAAATGGCTGTTAAAAAAATCTTACATATATTAGGGCCAGTATAAAAAAATTCTATGGAGAGAACTGATAAGATTTACTCAGACACATACAAAATGACAAACCTGAAGGCTGAGCCTCCTTATTTACTATCCTACTAGAGAAATAACATCATGTTACACATTCCCAGAACATGGCCCATAAGAAGGCCCGGCAAACATTATTCACGAAAACCATGATCTTACCACAACCGACGGCCTGTGTTCATACACCTTCACCATGTTTATCAGATCCCACAGCATGTTACCCATACACAGAGCAGCGAGACCCAGGAACACACACGAGGTGCTTAACAGAAGCATTAGCCAGTGAACAAAGACCCCACTGCACAGGCTACACCACTGGGAGCAAATATCAAAGCTGGAGATAATGAACTTGTTTTTGAGACTCCAAAGTAGGATGATGTCTTTTCTTGTTTGTCTGGTTTATTAAAGAAGCCTGAACCCACCTGAGAATCATTATTTTTAGTAGAGAGGACAGCCACAGTGCACACACTTGATCTCCCATAGCTGGAAGGTTAGGGGCTGCTGAGAAGTCAAAGCACAGGCTTTGTACATCGGGAGCGAATACAATCCTGATCGTCTCTCCCAGATCCATCTGCGGGTCAATAATCACTTCAATATAACTGCCAAATATAACCTTCATCTGCTACCCCAATGCCAAAACACATTTAAGACGAGTCTCTTAAGTTAAATATTTTAGGGTTTCATCTGCTCTTTTCTGCCCCCAAAGCCTCATAAACAACACACCGAGCCGGGTGTCCCACAGAAAAGGTGCCCACCTCTAGAGTGGGAAGGGTGGGGGTTGGAAGGTAAGGGGCGTGTGAAGGTGGGGGAGTGCGTGGGGGGCAGGGCTGGGAAAAGGGATTGTGTGGGAAGGTAAATAAGTACTGACCAAGGGCCAGAGTCGGTCCAGTGGTGGGATCTTTAAATAATCTTGGGGGTTGGAGGTAGGTTCTAGGATTTCACCTGAAAGGCATCCACAAAGTGATTAACTGAATGGGCCCCCTGGGGTGGGGTGGGGGAGGCGAGGCGGAAAGCAAATACACCTAGATGCTGATTAACCGTTCGGGAACTAGGTTTCCTAGGGTTAAAGAGATTCCACAGCCAAGCTACAAAAACGTTTAGGGGCCTGTTGGTCTCGCTTCCTCCCAACAGCTTCCACGGGGCATGTGTATGTGGGGGGTTTTGCCCCACTGAACTCAAAGGGGTTGTGCGCAGGGTAAATGTGACTCCCTTTCCCAGAACATTAGGGAGGAAGGAGAGGGAGGGGAGGGAGGGGAAGAGACACCCCAAGTGCAGGTCCTGAAGAAAAGGTTAGAGACCCCTTCCCCTGTCATCTGAGGTGCGCAAGGGCTCGCACCATCAGGGTACCTCGGAGAAGCAAAGACCCATCGCCCGAGCCCCTCAATCTTGGCGGGAGAAAAGACGCCCCCCCAAGAGCATCTGGTGGGAGGGAAGGAAGACCCCCGCCCCTGGACACGCTGAGAGGCAGAAGCACGGATCTCCAAATCTTAGGGAAGGGATCCCGCTCTCCCCTCTATGGAACAAGGGGGTGCTGGGAGCGCGACCCCGAGAGCTCCCCGAAACCAGTTCCGTCTGGAAGGGGGCTCGGGTCCCCAGGGGCCCCGCGTGAGCTCGGTCCTGGCAGGGCAGCCACGCCTCGGGGGTCTGGGGACGCCGACCAAGGGTCACCCCGACTCCTCCGCGCCCCCCACCCGGCCATATTGTGCGCGTGGGGAGGGGGCGCGCTGTAGCTAGGGGCCGCGGCGCGAGGCCTCGCCCTCGCCCGGCCTTCTCCATCCCGGCCCCCGCCCCCCGGCCCGGGACTCACCCTGGATCCCCCGGGGCCCGGACCCGCCGCTGCCGGCGAGCAGGAGGAGGACAACGGGGAAAAAGGAGGAGGCTCCGGCCGACTCCGCCATAGTAACCGCCGCCGCCGCCGCCGCCGCAGCCCAGCAGCGCCCAGCGCGCGCGCGCGCGCCCCCGGCGCCTCCCCTCCTCCCTCAGCCCCGCTCCCGCCTCCCTCTCCTCCGCCCGGCGCCGGCACGTGCGCTCCCGGCCGAGCCGGCGCCGCGGCCGCCGCGCGCGCCCCCGAAGGGCGGGGCCGGGTGCGCGCGGGCGCCCGCCTTAAAGGGGAGTGTCCCTGTTAAAGGGGTGGGAGGGGCCCGCGCCTCGGCCACCTCACGGGTGGGTGCGGAGCGCTCCGCGGAGAGGCCCGCGCCTGACACGCGGCCTCCACCCTGGCCTGCGCCCCGCCCAGCGTGCAGTTATCAGCACCGACCCCCTCCCCAGCATCGAATGTTCGGCGAGTCGCGTGCGTGTTCCCGTTCCCTTCATCCCCACTGCCGAGCCTCAAGCCCCCATCACGTCCCGCGTCCTGCCCGGGTCCTCGCAACCGGCCTCTGGCTGGGCTCCCTGTCCCGCGCGGCCGCCTGCCATCCGCCGGACGCAGGCAACCTGTGTGATCGCAGCCTGGGGGGGCCCTTTGCAGGACAGAGCCAGGTTTTTAATGCTACGGCTCAGTCTTGGTGAGGGTACTTCGGGACGCACTCCCATTCTGCCCGGAGGTAGAACCCTCACTTGATAGAACCCTTTTGGGTTTGACATTATGTATCAAACGCCTTAAAATATCCATACCTGTGGACTGCTATTATTCCTTATCTGTCTTCAAGAAATGATAGAGATGAGGACAAATATGTACGAAAAATGTTAACAGTTGCATGTTTATCATTGTAAAAAGCTGGAAACTTAAGTAGGCAATAATAGAAGACAAATAAATGCTGGCCCATCAATATGATGGAACATTATTTAGTAACTAAAAAATTACAGAAACGAGTAAGGTGAGATATTTGTGAGATAATGTTAAATCAGCAAGCAAAATACCAAACTATTTACAGCATTATTCTAGTTTTGTTGGTAATGTATAACTGTACAGAAAAAAGACTGGAAAGGAATTACCCGATATTATCAGTAAGTATTGCCAGAATATTTTTTTTTTTACTTTTTCTTGAAACATTTCAATATTTTCTAAATATTTTACAAATATACAAGTGTTGGGGCACCTGGGTGACTTAATTGATTGAGCATCCGACTTCAGCTCAGGCCATCATGATCTCACGGTTTGTGAGTCTGACTTCGGCTCAAGCCGTGATCTCATGGTTTGTGAGTTCGAGCCCTGGCTGGGCTCTGTGCTGACAGCTCAGAGACTGGAACCTGCTTGGTATTCTCTCTCTCTCTCTCTCTCTCTCTCTCTGCCCCTCCCCCACTCATGCTCTGTCTCTCTCTTAAAAATAAACAAAAAAATTAAAAAACAAACAAGTGTCACTTACAAATTTAGAAAGAAGTGCTTATAGAAAGCAAACTGAATCGCCCATATCTTTTTGAAAAGAGTTTACTTTCTTTAGCTTGAGAGTTTGAACTCATGAAGAAGGCAGGGTCTTTGGAACCAGACTTCTGGATCTGAATTTTCCTTTTCTAACTAACTGGCATGAACACTCGGGCAAGTTTCTTAATCTAAGTACAGTATGTCATCATGTGAGATCTAGGGGTGGACAGGGTGACTGGAGGTAGGGGGCAGAGTTTCCCAAATGGAATCCTTACCTTTTAAGTTGTCACCAATCTGAAGAATGCTCTTCCTCACCTCCAAAAGAAAAAAAAGACTGCAGCCACACCCCCCAGACACAACTGACATGCAAACACACACGTGCAAAGTTACGCAGAGACACTGTCTACAAGTGGGTCAGTGGCTGGATGAGTAAACACCTTATTTTTATACTGCTCTCCCTCACTACCCCAAAATGGGCACACACACCCCAGTCCATCTAACTGGTCTCTCAAACCCTGCTCCACCCATACTTAGGGGACCCAGCTGTGATGTGCACAGCACTGGGTTACTGTGTTAGTTTCCTAAGGCTCCCTTAACAAAGTATCACAAATTGGGTGGCTTAAAATAACAGAAATTTATTCTCTCACAGTTCTGGAGGCTAGAAATCTGAAACCAGGGTGTCAGCAGGCCCATACTCTCTCTCTAAAGCCTCTAGGGAAGAATCCTTCCTTGTCTCTTCTGGCTTCTGGTGGTTCCCAGAATCCTTGGTGTTCCTTGGCTTGTGGAAGCATTATTTCATTCTCTGCCTCCACCTTCACATGGCCATCTTCTCTCTGTGTCTGTATGTCTGTGTCCAAATTTCTCTCTTCCTATAAAGACACCAGTCGTTGGATCAGGGCCAACCCGAATCCAGTATGAGTTCAACTAATTTTAACTTGATTACATCTACGAAGATCCTGTTTCCAAATACGATCACAGGTTCTGGGTGGACATGAATTGTGTGTGTGGCGGGGGGGCATTATTCAATACAGTTACCTTAACCAAACCCTGCAGTTGAGGAGAGAAAACTAACCCCTCAGGAGCACATTGCTGAGGCCAAGGAGAAGGAACTGTGCTTCCCCTAAACCTTGCTGAGTGCTGCCACTGTGGCTGCAAGACCCAGGAGGAACCAGTGGCTGCTTTTCTCCCAGACAGCATGGTCGGCTAGATACCTGAATATACAGCCTGGAGAACCAGAACCCTGGGGCAACAGCCCAAAAGCCAGCTCCACCATCTCACTTGATAGCATTTGACTTTGGGCAAGATACTTTACCTCCCTAAACCTTGATTCTCTCATCTGGAAAACGGAGCCGATGATAGTTCTATGTCGCAGAGATGTTGCGAGGATATTGTATGTAAAGCACTTAGCATAGCCTCTGACACACAGGAAGGGACATAAAAATAGCTGTGATGAGGATGAGGATGATTTGACCTTTACTGCAATCCTGTGAAGTGGCTGAGGCATGTCAGTGTGTGTGCAATTTACAGGTGAGGCAGTTGAGAGCTAGGGAAGGGAAGCACCTTGCCCAAGCTCACGTATAATTAAGCGCTGGAGCCACAGCCTACTTACTGGTCCTGTGCTCCTTTGACATCATAGCATCTCATGCTTTCCCAGGAACTGGTCTCCAAGAGCCAGCTGAAGGTGGGGAAATTAGACTGGCAGGGGTGTGGGACGGGTTGGATCGTTCACACCCTATTCCTGAGAATTTGGCACACCCCCTCAAATTAGAGCTTTCCTAGATGATGTGCCTACCTTCCCTTTTAGGTCCTGAGCCGAGCACTAGAGAGCCCAATCTATCGGTGTCCCACTCACAGATCGGCTCTCTGACCATCCCTGAAAGTTTCAGCAAGGTGTCCATTTCTGTAAAAAAAAAAAAAAAAAAAAATCTTCTGTGAAGGTTTCTCCTTCATCTTAGGACTGGACCCACATCACACTCTTTAAACTCCCTGTCTGCCCTGTCTCTGGACTTTGTCATGGGATTCCCTGGAGCTCCCCAGCCTCCAATGACTGGACCATCCAGTGTTACAGCTGCCATCTTAGTCACAACGCACCAAGACGTTGTCATCTTATGGGATTTGGCATAGTTTGCCTTGGTGGATAGCAGGGTCATTAACCTCAAGAAAGTAATGGCTCATCTTCATTCATCCATTCTACAAGCACGCGTGGAGCATCTATGGTATACAAGGTGCAACATGTAAACTTGGAGAAGTCGTGCTCCTTGCCTTCATGGAACTTACAATAATCAAGACAAGCATTTCTAAAAAGGCAACATGTGATATATGCTATAACACACACCAGTAAAGGGGCAGTGGGGGCACTCAGGAGGGTCTGGATGCTTCAACGCTGCAGGGACAAGCTGAGGAGGTGGGAAAGGTTTCACGGAGAGGCCATGCTACAGTTGACTCTTGGAAGATCGATGAGTGTCCCCTAGATAGATAGGAGGCTTGTGGAGGCAAGAGAAAGCAGGAGGTTGTTCCCCGCAGAGGGCGTGACACAATCAAGATACTGAAGTAAAACTGCCTGGCATTTAGGGGAACCACGAGCGGCATGGCAGCACACCCAAAGGGTGCAAGGTGAAGGGGGCCAGTGGTGGAGCTGACAGGTAATGTTGAAGAGCTAGACAGATGTGGAAACATACTTTGGAAACATAGTTTTCTTAGCAGGGTTCTAAGCAGATGGGTTGGTGTGTGTGTGTGTGTGTGTGTGTGTGTGTGTGTGTGTGTGTGTGTGTTTTATTATATTTGTGTTTTAGAAAGACCACTTTGCTGAACCAAATGAACTTGAACTTTGTGCTGGTGGTTGGAGGAAGGCAAGGCTGGTGGTAAGGTAAACCAAAAAGGAGACAATTCCAGCAGTCCAGTCAAGATAGGGGGACCTGACCCTAGGCAGCAACACTGGAGATGGGAAAGAGATGTGAGGGCACCGGGTTGGCTCAGTTGGTGGAGCATGCAACTCTTGATCTTTGGGTTGTGAGTTCAAGCCCCGCACTGGGTGTAGAGATTACTTAAAAATAAAATCTTTTTTAAAATGTTTATTTATTGGGGCACCTGGGTGGCTCAGTTGGTTAAGCAACCAACTTCGGCTCAGGTCATGATCTCACAGTTTGTGAGTTCAAGCCCCGCGTCGGGCTCTGTGCTGACGGCTCAGAGCCTGGAGCCTACTTCAGATTCTATGTCTTCCCCTCTCTCTACTCCTCCCCTGCTCACACTCTGTGTCTCTCTGTCTCTCAATAATAAATAAATGTTAAAAAAATAAAAAATAAATAAAATGTTTATTTATTTATTTTGGAGAGAGAAAGCACATGCAAGCAGGGGAGGAGCAGAGAGAGAGGGAGAGAGAGAACCCCAAGAAGGCTCCATGCTGTCCGTGCAGACCCAACACAGGGCTAAATCTCATGAATCATGAGATCATGACCTGGACCAAGAGTCAGCTGCCTAACCAACTGAGCCACCCAGGCACCTACTTAAAAATAAAATCTTAAAAAAAAAAAAAAAAGAAATATAGGTTCAAGAGGTTTGAAAGAGGTGGAAGCTATAAGATTAATTGGATGTGGGAAGTGAGGAAGAGGAAGGAAATGGGGATGGCCCATATGATTCCAGGATAATCTGGCTTGGTTGACTGGATACTTGGTGGCTCCATTCAGCAGATTAGCAAGAGCAGGTCTGGGAGAAAGATGAGCTCCCCATTGGGTGTACAGAGTTTGAAAGGCCTCCTGTAGGCACCTGAAGCCATGGAGATATGGATTTGGAAGCATATCATAATTGTTCAAATAGCTTAGGGGTGTTGCTGGAAGTACAGCAACACTGGCAAGAAAGAGGAGACAGAGAAAGAACAGTCAGAGAAACAGGAAAAGAACTTGGAAAGAATAGACTCATGGAAACCAAGGCAGGAAAGGGTTTCAAGAGATCAGTGGTTTCTTTTTTTTTTTTTTAATTTTTAAATTTATTTTTGAGAGAGAGAGAGAGACATAGCATAAGTGGAGGAGAGGCAGAGAAAGAGGGAGACACAGAATCAGAAGCAGGCTCGAAGCTCTGAGCTATCAGCACAGACCCGGATGGAGGGCTTGAACTTGCGAACTGTGAGATCATGACCTGAGCTGAAGTTGGACGCTTAACCAACTGAGTCACCCAGGCACTCTTAGGTCAGTGGTTTCTAATGTTGAGAAGAGGTAAAATAGGATGAGGAACAAAGAATGTCTAAGATTTGATTACTTGAAGCCCATTGGTGATGCTTACCTGAGCAGGTTCAGTGGAACACGGATGGGGTGGAGGCCTAACCTCAGGGGGCTACAGGTGAAGGCAAAGTGAAGGCTTAGAAAGACTGTCATCTGTTCTTTAAAGAACTTGGCTGTGACGGGAGAGGGAGGTTTGGATTTCTTTCAGAATGACTGACCAGTTTCCCTGAGCAAACCTTCTGCTAAAGAAGCAACTCAAAATGCTTAGTAAACTACCAAGAAAGTATAGAATACTTGAGTCAAAAATGAAGGAACAAAAAGAGGGGAAAGTAGAGCAGCAAAGCTGGCTTTCACCTTGAGAGCATTTGCTTACCAGGTGAACTTGAACTTTGGTTTTCAAAGGCAAGGGAACAGAAGACAAAGCCCAAGTGCCCAAGGTGAGGAGACTAATAAGCAACTATCTGCACAAAGGTGACCCACAATGGGTAATAATATACTAGGTTGAAGGATGAACTAGAAATAATTGACTCCCCCAGGAGATAGGCAAGGAAAATTGTTGGACTTGAACCTTGGCTCTGAGTGAGAATGGGGGAAAATCTTCCCTGAGAATTCTCAACCACAAGCTGGCCTGCGTGATTGAATTTCATTCCAGATTCGCCCTACCTGGGTGATGTGAAAAACTGCACACTATTTGGATTCAAGTAGTCCTGTGCTGGTGGTACCTCCTGATTGTACCTGGAAGAAAGAAGAGCAGATCATCTCTAGAGGAAGCCACCTTCATCTCAAGCTACAACAAATTCTCACAGACAAAATTGCAAGAAATATAAGCTCTGTAGTCAAAAATCCAAAAAGCAACTAAATAGGGCCAAGAGAAAAATAGGAGGTGACTTAGAATTGCATACAATAGTTCCCCCTGTCCACAAGGGATGTGTTCCAAGACCCCAGTGGATGCCAGAAACTGAAGATAGTACTAAACCCTTTATATACTATGTTTTTTTTCCTATACATATCTATGATAAAGTTTAACTTATAAAGTAGACACAGTGAGGGATTAACAACAATAACCGACAATAAAAGAGAGCAATTTATAAAAATATACTGTGATAAAAGTTATGTAAATGTGGTCTCTCAAAATATCCTATTGTACTGTACTCACCTTTCTCCTTGTGATGATGTGAGATGATAAAATGCCTACAAGATGAGATGAATGAGGTGAATGATGTAGGCTTGTAATGTAGTGTTAGGCTACTACTGACTTTCTGACAATATGTCAGGAGGATTGCTTGCTTCTGAACCATGGCTGACCAAGGGTAACTAAAACTGTGGAAAGGGAAACCATAGATTAGGGGGGCTACTATACTCATAGAAAACGTCTTTCAAAAATGAAGGCTAAATAAAAAAATGTATAAATTATATATGAATTCACGAGTACTTTATTAACTGTCAGGTATTTGCTAATAGAAGAGAAATAGATTATTTAACTTCCAGGTTAAGAGAAGGAAGAAAATAGAATGAGAAAAATAATCAATCCGAAAGGAGGCAAGAAAGGAAAGCAAAAAAATAATTTTAAGGTAGGATGAATAGAAAACATAAACAAAATGGTGAAAATAAATTCAAATATATCCATGATTACAATAAATATGAATGGGCTAAATAATCCAATGTAAAGACACAGATTTCCAGCCTGGACAAGAGAGAGAAAAGGAGATTTCCAGAAGGATACAGAAGGTCACAGGAGTGTTTGCTGTGTTTTGTTGGTTTAGTAAGAAGGGAGAGATTGCAACTTAGACTGCAGTAAAGGAGCCAAGATGAGTTCAAAGATACTGTGGAAGAAGAAGGAGTAAGTGATGGATCCAGAACCTACGGTGTATGGGGAACACAGGATCAAGATCCAGAGTAGCCTTGGACAGAGGGTGGAGGGAGAAGGTGAACTAAGGGAGTTTATAGGCATGAGAGGGCCACCTGGGTGTTCTCAGCCAAACTGCAGTCATGGCCCTCTGTTGTGGTACAATATGGTCAGGAGGCAGGATGGCATATCATGGTGGGTGTGCTTAAATAAAGTGGTGAGCATTTGTAAAAGCCACTGTGGAGAATGGGAGTGGCATGCAGGGACATGGAAAAGCAGAAAGGGATCACCAGAGTGGCACTGGGGCCCGACCAGGGTTTCAGAACCTAAAACTGTGTTCATAACAAACTTTGGTACAGTTTCCTCTGGAAATACTTAGCAGTCTTGGGTGGGCAGAAGAGGGGACATTTGGAGGATGAAAGGTGAGAAGTAGGATGATAGGTATTGGTAGATGAAAGATGGGACAGAGAGTTGAGAGAAGCAGAGGGAGGGCAGTGTAGGAATGGAAGGCACCTGAATGTGATATGGCTGGTGGGTGAGGATGGGAGTCTGGCCAGAGGGGCCAGCCTGAAAGCCCCAGACAACAACATCAGATACCCGATGCCATCAACCATGTGCAATGGTCCCAGAGGATGATGCTGACCTCTGGTGTACTGGAGAGAAACTCTCCCCTGGCTTTTCTCACTCGCTGCTCCAGAGGCCATTGCATGATTTTAGAGTTTTTTCTTTAACCCTTACACTGACCCTGTTCCACTCCAGTGCCTCCTTGGTAAACAGGCCTGGTGCCCTCAGCCTTGATGATTCATGCTTCAATTTCTACGTGAGCATGCCCAATGGCCAAACAGGATGGTTCTCCTGGTCATTCTCCTTTTGTTGGGGACCTCTGAGCTTTTGCCTGTCTGGCCCCCTCTTCTCCACACCCTTAATGAGACTCCAGTTCAGAGCCTCATACCACACATCCCTGGTACTGCTAGTGCCACAACCTCTCTGCCGCCTGGCCACCCTCCCTGTGGTCACCAGGGACACCGCTGCACATCCATGTCCAAGAAAGCCCCTTGCACTTTGTCATCTACCTTCCTGACAGCATATAGGCTCCCTATTGCCCAAAACACCAAGCCAAACCCATGATATTCTGAATCTGGAGGAGATTTTAGAACTTATTTTAGTCTGATCTCATTTTACAGGTGGAGGAATTGAGGCTCAGAGAAGATAAATGACTTGTCCAGGATGGAACCAAAACTGGCAGTCAAGCCCTCTACCTGAGGAGAACTTAATATCCATCCAGACTTACTTAAAAGTAGAGCACAGAAAGCGACCACTTATTCTCCTAAGAGCTTTAGATGGGTGATTTGTTTTATTTATTTATTTTAGTAATCTCTACACCCAACACAGGGCTCAAACGCACGACCCCAAGATCAAGAGTCCCATGCTCCACCAACTGAGGCAGCCAGGTGCCCCCCAGGTCTTCAGATGGAGTAGTCAGTCTTCACAAGCCCTCCAGTGTAGAGATGAGGAACTGAGGCATAGAGAGCTTCAATAACCTGCCCAAGGTCACTCAACTGATTAATCCCCACCCTGATAGCTCTCCTATTGTCCTGGCTTCTGTCTCCCTCTCCCTCGCTCTCTCCCCCTCTTGTATACACACACCCACACACACCCCTCCACCACCCCACCCACACACCAAATCCTCACCCATAGTCTTCCCCCTGCCTAGACAGCTCTTGATCCCTCTTTTCCATCTGGATGATGAGAATCAATGCCCCCTTCTCCTGGGTGAGTACATGGGTCTGCCCTCCATCCACAGATGATTGCACCAGGGTTGGGCATCTGAACCATGGAAAAGCAATAAGTAGACTGGCTGAACTATTTAATTTTTCTCTGGTGGGCTTCGAACTAAGGAGACACAATAACTGAGTTACTTAGATGGTGGCAGGAGCTAGAGTAGTACTCTTGGCCATGAGGCATCAGGGTGAGCTGGGAGAGGAGAGTGGAGTGGAGCAGAGGCAGGGAAAGAGAGAGAGAGAGAGAGAGAGAGAGAGAGAGAGATATTGAGATGTGCCTGTGGGTATGTGCATGTGCACACACGCCCTCCTGACTTACCCATTCAAAGAATACCCAGCCCGGTGTCTTCTGAGATCCCATGAGATCTGGCTGTATTTTCCAGTCCCAGTTTCTCTGAGATTCCCATGTCTTTCCAGAGAATTCTCTTTTCACTTCCATTGGTTTGAGTGTACTGGTCCTTGTAGCCTGCAAGCCTTAGCTAGAACACCAGTTCAAGGAATTGTAATGATTCAGAACGAGCTCAGGGCCTGACTCCTCCAGGAAGCCTTTCCCTTCCTGGCTGTGTTCCTCTCTCCTTCCCCAGACAGACCCTAAACCCTACCCCTTCCCCTTCCCTCCCGATGTTTAGTAAATACCCACTCATTGACTGGACCTTCTAACTTCGGGGCACCCATTTCTAATTTCGCTATCTGCAGTTGGACTATCTTTATTGCTATCATTTTATGTTCTAGCAAATCCATGCATCCATCCATCATATATTTATCCAGGGAACATGTCTTGAGTGCTACGTGCCAGGCACCGGGCTAGGCCTTGGGAATGGTTAAGATGAAAGTCCTAGTTCTTGCTCTACAGAAGTTTATAGTTCAGGAGAGAAATCCAGAGTCTCATCACCAAACTGGTCATACCAATAGCACCAATACCGCCTCTGGTTTCATGATCCCAGACACACACACACACGCGCGCGCGCGCACACACACACACACACACACACACACACGGGCTCTGTCTTATTTTCTCCTCCCCGTTCCTTCAGCCCCATCCTCACACCAAGTGACCACCCCATCTCCTGCCTGACCTCACACTAACACTGCTCTCTGCTCAGGAAGATGCCCTGGAGTTCTCTACCCTCCACGGTCTCTCCTTTCTGATCATTCTGTGGTACGGGAATTGACACTATAGTCTAGAGTGTGTGTGTGTCTTTATGCTATTTTAAGACCCCAGCACTCTGCAAAAACCTGGTGGAGAATACTGCCAAAGCCAAAGGGTGGGGGAGGGGGCCGAGCAACCTGAGCCTGGGGCCGGGCGGGTGTCTGCGAGCCAGGTTAGCGGAGCCAGCTGCCGCGACTCTGCTCCAACCTCCCGGTTAACTGCTGGCGTCCCGGCGGACCTGCTGGCCCGGCCCAACTCCAGCTCCACGTTCTCGTTGCCGAGCCCGGCCCTCATCCCTCCCCAGGAATCGCTTAGGAGTTTGCACACCAGGCAGCATGTAAAATTGTTGTGTTTCTGGAAACACACACACGCAGAGAAGCCTTGAAATTCTTCTTGGAACGGGTCCAGGGATTTATTTATGAAATTCCCAGGGGGCGGGAGAGACAGAAGTCTGGACTTTGCAGACTGAGTGCTGTGCCGCCATCCCATCAACATCACCACCAGCTCTAGGGTGCACTTACTAAGTGCCCACCACATGCCTGGGCCAGCCTGCAGGGGGCTGTGGTTGGGCAGGAGGCATGCTCAGGTGCGCAATACTCAGTGGGGACCGTCTCCCCCGCCCTCTCCGCGAGAGGAGAAAAGCAAACATGATACTGACGCAATTTGGCCATAGTCCCCCGGTCTGCAGCCTCTCTCCCCCTTGCTCACTACACTTTGGAGTCCATGCTGTCCTGTGGATGGACGTGCGGGGCCTCTAAAAAAGGCTCATGGCTAGTTCTACACAAGTGAGAAACTGGGAGCTCGCTGTAGTATGCTGAATCTTCTACTCCCACCCTTGGCAGTTTGGCATGGAACAGAAACGGGGTTTATGCCGAGGCAGGGTAGGGTCTGCCGGCTGCGCAAGAGAGCCAAATAGGGGGCACCTCGGTAGCTCAGTCGGTTAAGTGTCCAACTTTGGCTCAGGTCATGATCTCATGGTTCACGAGTTCGAGTACCGCATCAGGCTCTGTGCTGACAGCTCAGAGCCTGGAGCCTGCTTCATGGATTCTGTGCACTCCCCCACACCCCTCCCCTGCTTGTTCTCTCTCTCTCTCTCTCTCTCTCTCAAAAATAAATTAAGCATTAAAAAAATTTAAAAGCCACTTAGGATGGTTTCCAGGTCATCCCCAATGATGTCCTGTGGGTGCTTCAGAGGGGAACTGGATAGAAGCAAATGGTCAGGCTGATGGAGATAACGAGAGAACCTTAACTCTGCTTCCAGAAGAAAAGTGTGTAGAAACTTCTTGGTATAAACAAGCCTTCAGATCTCTGCCCCTTATCTAGCCCACTATCTAAGAGTCCACTTGGCAGAAGAGGCTTCTGTTGCCTCCCTTGACTCGGTAGAGGTGGGAAGGGATGAACCTAAATGTCTTTTGTTTCCCATATATACCCTGTCTTTCAAGGGAAGGCATAGGATCAATATCTGTATAATGACTAATCTTATGCAAATGTGGTGATTTTACTTCAAGAACTTTGAGGTAAGGTCCCAGAAGAAAACAAGGAATAGTCTTTCAGAGATAAGATAGAATGATAGAATTAAAGACCTCGGTGTGAAACCTGAAACCATAAAAGTCCTAGAAGAGAGCATAGGCAGTAATCTCTCTGACATTGGCCCTAGCAACATTTTTCTAGACACCTCTCTGGAGGCAAGGGAAATAGAAGCAGAAATAAGCTATTGGGAGTTCATCAAAATAAAAAGCTTTTGCACAGCAAAGGAGACAATCAACAAAACTAAAAGACAATGTATAGGACGGGAGGGATTATTTGCAAATGGCGTTTCTGATAAAGGGTTAATATCCAGGGGTGCCTGGGTGGCTCAGTTGGTTGGGCATCTGACTTCGGCTCAGGTCATGATCTCACAGTTTGTGGGTTCGAGCCCCGTGTCGGGCTCTGTACTGACAGCTCAGAGCCTGGAGCGTGCTTCGGATTCTGTGTCTCCTTCTCTCTGCCCCTCCCCTGCTTGCCCTCTGTCTCTCTGTCTCTCTCTCTCAAAAATAAATACAGATTAAAAAAAAAATTTTTAAAGGGTTAATATCTAAAATAGGGGTGCCTGGGTGGGTCAGTCCGTTGAATATCTGACTATTGATTTAGGCTCATGTCATGATCCTACGGGTTCATGGGAATGAACCCCAAGTTGGGCTCTGAGCTGATAGCACAGAGCCTACTTGGGATTCTCTCTCTCCCTCTCTCTCTGCCCCTTTCTCGCTTGTGCTCTCTCTCTCTCAAAAGTAAATAAATAAACATCAAAAAATAAATAAGCAAACATTTTTTAAAAAGGTGTAGTATCCAAAATATATAAAGAACTTATACAACTCAACACGCCAAAATCAAATAATCCAATTAAAAATGGGCAGAAAACACAAACAGACATTTCTCCAGCAGACACATGAAAAGATGCTCAACATCTCTCATCATCAGGGAAATGCAAATCAAAACCACAGTGAGCTATCACCTCACACCTGTCAGAATGGCTAAAACTAAAAACACAGGACATAGGGGTGCGTGAGTGGCTCAGTCGGTTAGGCATCCAACTCTTCAGGTCAGGTCATGATTTCACGGTTCGTGTGTTTGAGCCCCACAGCGGGCTCCACACTGACAGTGCACAGCCTGCTTGGGATTTGATCTCTCTCCCTCTCTCTCTTCCCCTCCACCAGTCGTGCGCTCTTTCTCTCTAAAAATAAATAAACTTAAAAAAAAATAAAACAACCAAAACCACAATGAGATACTATCCCACACCTGTCAGAATGGCTAACATGAAAAACTCGGGCAACAACAGACGTTGGCGAGGATGCAGAGAAAGAGGAGCTCTTTTGCATTGTTGGTGAGAATGCAGGCTGGTGCAGCCACTCTGGAAAACAGTATGGAGGTTCCTCAAAAAGCTAAAGATAGAACTACCCTATGATCCAGTGATTACATTACTATGTATTTACCCAAAGAATACAAAAACACTAATTCAAAGGGATACATGTACCCCTATGCTTTTGCCGCATTATTTACAATAGCCAAATTATGGAAGCAACCCAAGTGTTCATCGATAGATGAATGGATAAAGGAATATTTAAAAAGCCATAAAAAAGAATGAAATCTTGGGGGTGGGGGTGGGGTGGGGAAAATGGGGGATGGGCATTAAGGAGGGCTTGTTGGGATGAGCACTGAGTGTTATATGTAAGTGATGAATCAATGGGTTCTACTCCTGAAGCCAAGACTACACTGTATGTTAGCTAACTTGAGAATTAAAAAAAAAAAAAAAAAAAAGAACGAAATCTTGCCATTTGCAACAACATGGATGGAGCTAGTGAGTATAATGCTAAGCAAAATAAGTCAGAAAGAGACAAATACCATATAATTTCATTTGTATGTGGAAGCTAGGAAACCAAAGAAAGTTAAGAAAGCAAAGAAAGACAGAGAGAGAGAGAGAGAGAGAGAGAGAGAGAAACAAACCAAGAACCAGACTCTTAACTACAGAGAGCACACTGATAGTTCCCAGAGGGGAGGTGGGTGAGGGGATGGGTGAACTAGATGAAGGGGATTAAAAGAGCATTTATCATGATGAGCACAGAATAATGTATAGAATTATTGGATCACTATATTATACACCTGAAACTAATATAACACTGTAGGTTAACTATACCAGAATTAAAATTTAAAAACTTAGAAATACAGAAGCACCTGAGTAGCTTAAAGGGTTAAGCGGCCGACTTCAGCTCATGGTTCGTGAGTCTGAGCCCCGCATCAGGCTCTGCACTGGCAATGGGGAGCCTGCTTGGGATTCTCTCTATCCCTCTCTCTCTGCCCCTTTCCCACTTGTGTGTGCTCTCTCTCTCTCTCAAAATAAATAAATAAATTTTTTAAAAACTTAAAAATATTTAGAGAATGACAGAAAGAAGGCCACTGCACTTACCACAGGGATTGTAGGACTTTTAAAAATCAAAGGCCAGGGGCGCCTGGGTGGCTCAGTCGGTTAAGTGTCTGACATCGGCTCAGGTCATGATCTCATAGTTTATTAGTTTGAGCTCCGCATCAGGCTCTGTGCTGACAGCTCAGACCCTGGAGCCTGCTTCGGATTCTGTGTCTCCCTCTCTCTCTGTCCCTCCCCTGCTCTCTCTCTCTCTCAAAAATAAATAAACATTAAAATTTTTTTTAAAAAATCAAAGGCCACATCCAGAAAAGAATTAAATCAGGGTACAGGTAATTGAATATACCAAGTAAAAAATGGACACTGGAAGAACAATAGGGACAGTTTTCCTTTTGGAATGACAGAACCTTCCCTACCCTAACTTTGGAGCAACTGAAGCTCCAAACGCTGAAGTTTTTAAGCTCCCTATTCTATTTAGAAAAAACATCCCCCAAAGTTCTAGTGGCCTCACAGACCTCCGGAAGTTTCTCTCTCCCTTGGGAAGCCCCAGCCTGGTTTCACAGAATGGGTTGGGGTGGGGAGATGTGCCTTCTAGCAGCCTCTCCCAGGTGAAGCAAGCAGGTGTGGGCAGGCTCACCTGCCTGGGAAGTGTGTTATGAGTAGGCGGGCCCATTCCTGGCTGGGAGGAAGATGGCGTCAGCCTGCCAGGGCTTGTGTGCACATGTGTGCGTCCGTGCGTGCGTGCGTGCGTGCGTGTGTGTGTGTCTTGGGAAAGTGTTGGCACAGTGCTAAAGGCACAGCAACACTCCCCCCACACGCCCCTAAAGGTACATTAAACAACCATGACTTGCCTCCTCAGGCTTACAGGCAAATACCTACGTGCAGATGTGAAATTCCAGATTTGCTTCTAGGCACCTTAGTAGAAGAAAAGCCATGGATTTTGTGTTCAGACAGATCTGAGTTCAAATCCCAGCTCTGTTATTGACCAGCGGTGTGATCTGGGACCCAACACTCAACCTCTCTGACCTTTGGGTTCCTCACTGGTAATACAGGAATAATAATTTTTATCTTGCAACCCTTTTGTGAGGAGAGAGGAAGAAACCGTCCTTTATCAAGTGCCAGAGGCCGTAGAGAGGAGAGTTACGACTTCCTAGATGTCCGTAATACAATCACTCAATTCAGACTGCCAGTTTTTAACCTCACCGTACTGCTCTTGTCACCTGTAAAACAGGGACAGTAATGGTCCCACCTCAAAGGTTAGTTGGGAGGGTCAAACAAGTCAGTATACATATACGGCACGTTTGATGATGTCTGGCTATAGCAAGTGCTCAAAACATGTCAGCTATTGTTCTCTGCGGAGCCTGCACTCACACCCGCATGGTCTGTGCCCTCAGGACCCAGCCCCACTAGCCCTGTCTCAGCTTGCCCTGCCTGTGGCTTTTGGCTACTTTTCCTTACAGTAAAATCTGGGTTTTTTTCCCCAAGCTGGTCTTTCCCAGGCGGTGCTGCTGTCATGGGAACCGACAGGGGCTGCCCGGGTTTGGGGGGAGGAGGGGTTGTAGATTAAAGCCAGAGAATCCCACCACTGCTGTTGGAGGTACTACAACAGTAGGCTGGCCACCGTCCTTGCCCTAGAGGGGCAGATAGTGGGGGCCAGAGGGAGGAGTTTATGGGAGCTCACTCCTGCCCGTCCTGCCGCTGGGCAGGTAGGTGAAATCCCATGATTCAAAACTATCTGCCACCGTATCTCCATCATCTTGTCAGAAACACAACCCGGTCCTGAATGCCATTGCTGCCTTGTGAAGCTGAAGAAATGCACGGCTTAGAACACGGATTCATAGTCGATGTGTTATTGCTCTTCACCTTTGAGAAAACTATGCTACTCCAAAGTAGGTATAATTAGCCTCACTTAACAGATGGGGAAACTGAGGCCTCAGAGACATCTAAGTGAGTTGCCTGAGTCACTTGGTAACATGTGGAAACAGCCGTGGGAATCCAAGCCTTTTGATCTTTGCCATTATCCTGAAACGCCTGGGAGCAGAGGAGGAGGGGTGAATGGACAAGAGCTGGTCCCCATAATCCAGTGATTCTGAGAGGACGAAAAAGCACTCTTCCCTCCTCCCCCACGAAAATTCCACTTTTGAAAATTAAGGCAACCGGGGCACCTGGGTGGCTCAGTCGGTTAAGCGGCCGACTTCGGCTCAGGTCATGATCTCACGGTCCGTGAGTTCGAGCCCCACGTCAGGCTCTGTGCTGACAGCTCAGAGCCTGGAGCCTGTTTCAGATTCTGTGTCTCCCTCTCTCTGACCCTCCCCTGTTCATGCTCTGTCTCTCCCTGTCTCAAAAATAAATAAAACGTTAAAAAAAAGAAGGTTTAAAAAAAATAAAAAAAAAAAAAAAGAAAATTAAGGCAACCTTTTTTAAGAGCAAAATGGCCACACATCAAGAGCCTTAAAGAACTTCTGAACTTGAACCTCATAATTTCACTCCTAAGAAATTATTCCAAGCATATCCCTATTTCCTGACCCCACAATTCCAGTTGTGGGAGTATATCCTGAAGAAATGCTGGAATCAGACACATGCCTAAAGACTTGACTGGGGAATGTCATCACAGTTTCAGCTGAGATAGTAAAATACTGGTACAAATGGATATTCAAAAATAGAGAATTGTTCATGTAAGATACAAAAGGTTGTAGAAAAGTATTTAATGACACAGAAAGATGTTGCTGATATACAGTTAAAGTGGGGAAAAGCAGGTTATAAAATATGTACAGTGTAATCTAATATTTATTTTTAAATTATGCATAAAAAAGGGGCGCCTGGGTGGCGCAGTCGGTTGGGCGTCCGACTTCAGCCAGGTCACGATCTCGCAGTCCGTGAGCTCGAGCCCCGCGTCAGGCTCTGGGCTGATGGCTCAGAGCCTGGAGCCTGTTTCCGATTCTGTGTCTCCCTCTCTCTCTGACCCTTCCCCGTTCATGCTCTGTCTCTCTCTGTCCCAAAAATAAATAAAAAACGTTGAAAAAAAAAAAATTATGCATAAAAAAGAGCTGGAAAGATATTTAGCAAAATGTTTATGAGGCTTATCTCTGGGTGGTGAAATTACAAATATTGTCCTCTTGATTATCTGTACCATCAAAATTTTCAAAGATGACTAACTGTTGTAACTAAAACAATCAATGTAAGCTAAAATAGCCTATCCACAAAAATACACATTGAAGCATGATTTAAGGTAGAAGAAAACAAAAACAAAACAAATATATATATATGTTATGGAATAGCATACATAATATATATGTAGAGAAATTTATTAAATAAATTTAATAAATTAAATTTAGTAATAAGTTAAATAAATAATTTAATAAATTCATTAAATTCATTAAATAAAAGTATTAATATCGTTAAAATTATTATAAAGCCTGTGTAGAAATATTAAAATGTTAATGACATAGTAAGTGAAAATCATATACTAAGTGAAAAATACTGGACACAAAACGGAGTGTGCACCATGATCAGAGGTGCGTAATGTATGTATGCGATGGAAATATTTGTTTCCATTTGATAGGGCGAGGGATTAGGTGTAATTTTGTCCTTTCTTTCAAAATTACCAAATTTTGTGTGTGATAATTGTGATGTGATAATTTGGGTAATTAATTAAGTTAAATTAATTAATTTCAATTAAAAAAAAAACTTACTCATGGGATGATATAGTGCTGAGCATCAGGCCGTATTTCTAAAACCATTCAGAGTTCTGACGTCTCTTCTTCTAACCTCACCTCATTCATATTCATATTATTGTTATCGTTCATTGAATACCTACCACATGTATACTTACCTCGTTTCCATCTTCCACAATGAACTCTGTAAGATAGGTAAATGACTTAAGATTTTGTTGGTTCCAAGTAATAGGAATCCAGTCTACCACTCAAGAAAAAACCTTTTTTTTTTTCTTCTTTTTCAGTTTAAGGATGCAGGAGTTTCTTCCAGACTCAGTGCAGTGAGTGTGTCTCAATCAGTCACTGGGAGGAGGAGGTCAAATGCACAAGATTCTTTCTCTTCACCCTTTCTTCCTCTCTGGGCCTTTGCTTCTGTGCACCTGTTTCCAGCTTCTTTGATGCAAACCAGCTTTCTCGGCTTCCTGTCCACGTAGGAACACACGGCTCCTGACAGCCTTTGGGTCTATGCTCAGTCCGGCCGCGCAGAAAAGTCTCCAGCGTGACTCTCTCTGGGTCTCAACTCCTCCTTCAGGAGGTAGGGACTCATGGTCCAGCTTGGGTCAGGTCCCAACCTCGGGCCCCATCATCATGTTATATGAACATGGCTGCCAGGAATCACCACCGTTCCTACACGAATAGGATGAGGGAGCAATTCCTAAAAAAAAAAAAAGCATTTGAGAGTGGATAGGAGGAGGTGGGTCAGGTAGTCGGAAAGGAAAACCAGTATATGCCACACATTTTTCCTCTTTCTACAGATGAGGACACCAAGGCTCAGAGAGGTTAGTGGACAGGCTTCAGGTCATACATATGGAGCTGGAATTCAGACCCAGGTCTGCCTCTCTCAGAAGTCCACTGCATCACATCACCACACACATTTATTGACAGCAAGTTAGTCAGACCTAAGAGTGTCCCAGACGGAGGAGACAAGATATGCAAAGGCCCGGAGGCAGAAAAGGAACTGTGGGCCTAAGGGGCTGAAGAGAAGAAGTCCAGGGTGACTGGACCACGCAAAGAGAGAAGAGGGCTGAGGAAAGAGATGTGGCCAAAGTTGCAGGATGGTTCAGATCAAGTGATAGGGGCCTTCTGATAAGGAGTTCGGACTTGAACCTGAGGGCAGTGACACGCAACAGGGAACATTATGGAATATCCATTTGCATTTTAGAGGAGCTTCTTCAGCTTCAGTAAAAAGGATGAACTGGATTGACTAGATGGGTGCAGGACAGAAAGAGGAGTTTCCAGTAACCTCGAGGAGAGATGTCGGTGGCTGGGACCAAGGTGGGGATGAAGGTAGGCGGAGTTGGGAGAGACAATCAGGATGTGGAAAGGACAAGGGTTTGGGTTTGATTTCTCGACTGATAGCGGGGGTGATAGGTAGAAGGAGGTCGCTAACAAATCTCGTGCGGAGTCATACCATTCTCTGAACATCAGGGACAGAACAGGTTTGGGGTGATAGATAACGAGTTCCGTTTGGGACATGATGAATTTGAGAAGCTTGGGAGACATCTAAGAAGTCATCCAGAAGCAACTGGGTCTTTAGGGACACCAGCACTTACGGGAGAGGCAAAGAAGAGAAGCCCACAGAGAAGTCTGAGAAGGAGCCCCCACCAGGCAGGAGGGAGACCATCAGCGGGAGGCAGGAAAGCCAAGAAGCAGGATGGTTAGCAGTCAACTGTTGCCCAGAGGACGAGTTAAATAAGGAAAGACTGATAAGGGGCCACTGGATTTCCCAACAAGGAGGCCAGTGGTAACCACCAAGAGATCAGTTTCCATGGCAGAGCTGGAAAGTGGTGGGCCGAGAGTGGGAAGTGAGGAAGCAGAGACTTTTCCAATAAATGTGACCATGAAGGGGAAGGGTGGTTGAGAGAGACTGGGGTGGTTGGAAGGTGGGGGGTGAGTGTTTTTTGTTTGCAGCAAGCTTCACCCAGATGGAAAGGACCCACAGAGAAGGGCAAATTGAGGATTCATTCCGAAGCCTGAAGGGTCACTGAGAGAAGAGGAAACTGAGGCCCCAAGCCAGCTGCCTGTTTTTATAAATAAAGTTTTATTCAAACAGAAAAGAGACAGAGACAGAGGAAAGGGGGACCGGATATGGATGCAGGTGAGTTTATAGGTGTGGTGTCAGCAGTGAGAGAGCGCCCTGGGCTTTCATTTTCTACGAGAAGGCAAAATCAGGGAAATCTGAGATTTACCACCACCTCATTTAGACAAGTGTGATAAACCTGTTTTTATGGTTTTACCTCAATACTGTGGGATCAAATTCTCAAATTCACACCTGAAATACAATAAAAATGCAAATCTGGGAGAAGTGCAGAAAGGCCAGTTTTAATGAGTGAATATTGTTTTTTAAGAAAGAGGTAATTTTATTCACTTCAGGTACATACAGTAACACCAAATATTACCTAGTGATTGGGAAAGAATCACTTGTAATTAGCATAGAAATTGTTTGGCATGTAAATTAGTTTTTCTGAAGTACTTGACTATGCTTAAAAACAGTACTTTAGTATTTTAAGAATTCCCCTTGTGGGGTGAAACCACTTTATATCTATTTTAAGACCTTGTTAAGTCTGCTTAAATGTAGTTAATTTTTTTTTTTTTTTTTCTGGAAAAGATACCGGCTGCATCAGAAAACTGTTTCTGGCAAAGGTAAGATTGTATAAGTGTGCACCACACAGGCGCTTTCCAAAGGCCATTTCCACCAGAGAGCAGATCTGATTGCCGGAGATTGTTACTAAGGGAACAGTGGGGTGCGAATATAAATTTCACTTCACAAAAGACCTAACGAAAGTATTGATCCAAAGAGATCAGCCAGTGAGTACAGGATAAGAAGCCTGTGTCTAATTGAAATAAACACGCATATAGACATAGCATATATATGTATATATGCAATCTTAGGTTTTTACCTTGTCCTGCAAATCTCTCCTGTTTAGCTGCTGCCCAGATAAGGAAACCAGGGAGATTAGAGAGCCAGGGGCTGGGGAGAGGGACTGGACTGCCTTTCTCCCCTCTCACTTGAGAGAGGAGCAAAGCTAGAAGCATTGACCCCAAGCCAGCCTATAGCTCCACGGAACAGAAGCTGTAAACACTATCCGTGAGGATAGTACACTATTGTTGGTATTGGTAGTATTATTTGTTAAACAATTTTGGCCTGGCCCTTTGCCCAACCTGCTCACAACCACCTTATGTATTATCCCCATTTCAAGATGGGGAAGCTGAGTATCCGTGCTGATCTGCGTCCGGGATCGCAGGCTCGTGAATGGCCGTCAGGACCCCAAAGCTCCGTGGTGGTGGGTTTTGTTTCCTTACCCTTCCGGCAACCCCCCACAACGGGCCTCAGGTTAGTCACACGGTCACATGTTATCATCTGTGCAAGCGGCCTGTGCAAGGCCGCAAGGCACCTCTCGGATTTTGTTTTCTCTTTCTCCACTCCCTTTTCCAATCTCCATCCACCTGCTCCCCTCACCCCCCAGGCACTGTGGTGAACTTGTTCATGTCCTTAAATACATGCACATCTTTGTGAAGGCTGTGGCGTTGTTTTGAATATGCATGCATTCTATTATGATTGTGTGGGGGGGATAGAAACACTTGACATAAGGTCTACCCTCTTAGCATATTTTTAAGTATACAACACAGTATTGTTAACAATAGGCTGTATACTGCACAGAGCTCTAGAACTTTATCTTGTAGAAATGAAACTCTGTACCTTTGACTACTCACATCCTATTTCCACCTCCCCCCAGCCCTGATAACCACCACTCTACTCTCTGCTTCTATGAGTTTGACTATTTTAGATTCCTCAAAAAGTGATACCTTGTCATATTTGTCCTTCCATATCTGGCTTATTTCACTTAGCATAACGTCCTCCAGATCCATCTATGTTGTTGCAAATGGTAGGATTCCCTCCTTTTTTTTTTTTTTTTTAATGTTTATTCAGTTTTGAGAGAGAGCAACAGAGAGTGAGCAGGGGAGGGGCAGAGAGAGAGGGAGACACGGAACTCGAAGCAGGCTCCAGGCTCCATACTGTCAGCACGGAGCCCGACATGGGGCTCAAACTCAGGAACCGTGAGATCATGACCTGAGCTGAAGTCGGACACTTAACTGACTAACCCACCCAGGCACCCCATGGAGTCCCTCCTTTTTAAATATTAATATTAATATTCATTAATGGGTGAATAATATTCCACTGAGTGTACATACTGTGTTTTCTTTTTCTAAATATTTTTAAAGTTTATTTATTTATTTTGAGAGAGACAGAGACAGAGAGAGCAGGGGAGAGGCAGAGAGAGGGGTGGAGAGAGAATCCCACTCAGACTCCGAGCTGACAGTGCAGAGCCCAACATGGGGCTTGAACTCACGAACCATGAGATCATGACCTGAGCTGAGATCAAGAGTTGGATGCTTAACCGACTAAGCCACTAATCTTTTTTTATTTATTTAGACAGAGACAGAGACAGCAAGAGCGGGGGAGAGACAGAGAGAGAGAGAGAGAGAGAGAGACAGAGACAGAGACAGAGAGAGAATCCCAAGCAGGCTCTGTACCATGAGCACAGACCCCGATCCCGACGTGGGGCTCAAACTCACAAAACCAGGAGATCATGACCTGAGCAGAAACTGAGAGTCACTTAACCGAATGAGCCACCCAGGCATCCCTTGTCTTTTTTTTTTTTTTAGGAGAGCTTATTTTTAAGTAATCTCTACACACAACGTGGGGCTTGAACTTACAACTCCAAGATCAAGAGTCGCATGCTCCACCAGCTGAGTCAGCCAGGCGCCCCAATATACCACATGTTCTTTATCCATTTGTCTGTCGATGGACAGCTGGGTTGCTTCATGGTCTTGGCTATCATGAATAATGCTGCAATGAACATGGGAGTGCAGAAATATCTTTGGGATCCTGATTTCAGTTCCTTTGGGTATATACCCAGAAGTGGGATTGCTGGATCATCTGGTGGTTCTCTTACTCATTCCAAATTTATATGAAAGGCATTGTGCTATGACTTTCATTCTCTTTTTGCCCGTCAGTTCTGTGTTTTCTAGATCTATCCATGTAGCAGGGTGCCTGGGGGCTCAGTTGAGCGGCCGACTCTTGATTTCAGCTCAGGTCATGATCTCATGGTTCTGAGTTTGAGCCCTGCATTGGGCTCCATGCTATCACAGTGTGGAGTCCGCTTGGGACTCTCTCTCTCTGCCCCTCCCATGCCCTCTCTCTCTCTCTCTCTCTCAAAATAAATAAATAAACTTGAAAAAAAATTTTAAAAGATCTATCCATGTTACTGTATGTATATTTGGTTCATTGGATGACATAATATTCTGAGATATTCATTTATAACATTTTACTTAGCCATTCCCCCAGGGATGGACACCAAGGTTGGCTCTAGCTCCCTGCTACCACAAACAACACTGGGTTGAACTCCCTCATTCGTGTCCCCTCATGGACTTGTATGAGTACTTTACTGACGTATGGGTGCAGACATGGTATCACAAGGCCAAATGGGACAGACACACCCATTTTTGTAACGCTAAAAAGGCTATACCAATTTACATTTCTATAAGAATTACACAAGAGTTTCTATTTCCCCACATCGTTGCCAACACTGGGCATCATTCACTTTTTTAAATTTTGCCATTTTGATAGATGTCAGGTGTTGTGTCATTTAAATGTGCATTTCTTGCCTCACTAGTGAGTTTGAGTTGTATTGTTAGTCTTTTGGGCTTCTTTTTTGGCGAACTGACTCTTCACGTCTTTGCCCACTTTTTATTGGGTCTTGCTGATTTCCAGGAATTTCTCACACGTTATAGACAATAATGCCTTAAAGTTTTAGGGATTGCAAATATCTCCTTTCAGTCCGCCATCTTTTTTTTTTCAATTAGAGAGAGAGAGAGAGAGAGAGAGTGGGGGGGGAGAAAGGCAGAGGGAGAGAGAGAGAGAGAGAGAGAGAGAGAGAGAATCTTAAGCAGGATCCATGCTCAGAGTAGAGCCTGACTTGGGGCTTGATCTCACGAACCATGAGATCATGACCTGAGCTGAAATCAAGAGTCTGACACTCAACTGACTAAGCCGCCCAGGTGCCCCTCATTAATTTTTGATGTCACCTTTATTAGGTATTAGTTCTTAGGTGTCTATGATTCTGTTTCTGAGCTCTTTATTGTGTTCCACTGGTCCATTTGTCTATCTGTCCACTTGTCTGGTCTTACTCCTCTTACTATGGCTTATCATCTGCTAGAGCAAGTCTATCCTCTTCTCACTTCATCAGAATTGACTTGGCCAGATTCACATATCCTTTGATCTAGGAATTTCACTTTTTCAAATTTATCCTACACATATACTTGAATGAAGCAAAATGATGTACACACCAGTTTACTCGCTGCAGCATTGTTTGTAACAGCCCCAAATTAGGAACAACCAAACTTCCAAATAGAGGGGACTGGCTCTGGAAAACAGTGTGGAGGTTCCTCAAAAAATTAAAAAGAGACCTACCCTATGACCCAGCAACAGCACTGCTAGGAATTTACCCAAAAGACACAGGAGTGCTGATGCACAGGGGCACGTGTACCCCAACGTTTATAGCAGCACTTTCAACAATAGCCAAATTATGGGAAGAGCCCAAATGTACATCAACGGATGGATGGATAAAGATGTGGTTTATATATACAATGGGATACTACGTGGCAATGAGAAAGAACGAAATCATGCCATTTGCAGCAACGTGGATGGAACTGGAAGGTATCATGCTGAGTGAAATAAGTCAGTCAGAGAAAGACAGATATCATATGTTTTCCCTCATATGTGGAAACTTAGCAGAAGACCATGGGGGAAGGGAGGGGAAAAAATAGTTACAAACAGAGAGGGAGGGAGGCAAACCATAAGAGACTCTTAAATACAGAGAACAAAGGGTGGATGGGGGCAGGGGAGAGAGGAAAAGGGGTGACGGGTATTGAGGCGTGCACTTGTTGGGATGAGCACTGGGTATTGTATGTAAGCCAATTTGACAATAAATTATATTAAAACATTTTTAATAAATAAAAGAAAAAAGAGAGAGGGGCCAGGTTTAAATAAGGTGCATTTAAACAGCAGAATAGGGGCGCCTGGGTGGCTCAGTCGGTTAAGCGGCCGACTTCAGCTCAGGTCATGATCTCATGGTCCATGAGTTCGAGCCCCGCGTCGGGCTCTGTGCTGCCAGCTCAGAGCCTGGAGCCTGTTTCAGATTCTGTGTCTCCCTCTCTCTGACCCTCCCCCATTCATGCTCTGTCTCAAAAATAAATAAACGTTAGGGGCGCCTGGGTGGCGCAGTCGGTTAAGCGTCCGACTTCAGCCAGGTCACGATCTCGCGGTCCATGAGTTCGAGCCCCGCGTCAGGCTCTGGGCTGATGGCTCGGAGCCTGGAGCCTGTTTCCGATTCTGTGTCTCCCTCTCTCTCTGCCCCTCCCCCGTTCATGCTCTGTCTCTCTCTGTCCCAAAAATAAATAAAAAACGTTGAAAAAAAAATTAAAAAAATAAATAAATAAATAAACGTTAAAAAAATTTTTTTAATAAAAAAATAAATAAACAGCAGAATAAAATGAATACAGAAAAGAAAAGGAGGGGCGCCTGGGTGGCGCAGTCGGTTAAGCGTCCGACTTCAGCCAGGTCACGATCTCGCGGTCTGTGAGTTCGAGCCCCGCGTCAGGCTCTGGGCTGATGGCTCAGAGCCTGGAGCCTGTTTCAGATTCTGTGTCTCCCTATCTCTCTGCCCCTCCCCCGTTCATGCTCTGTCTCTCTCTGTCCCAAAAATAAATAAAAAACGTTGAAAAAAAAAAATTAAAAAAAAAAAAAAGAAAAGAAAAGGAAAGAAAAAAGGAAAGAAGGAAAGAGAAAAGAAAAGAAAAGAAAAGAAAAGAAAAGAAAAGAAAGAAAGAAAGAAAAGGCAAGGAAGAAAAAGCTCTCTATCTGCCGATATGGAAAAATTTCCAAGACATATTATTAAGTGAAAAAAACAAGGTGTAGAATAGTGTATATAATATGCTATTTTTGGGGGCGCCTGGGTGGCTCAGTTTGTTAACAGTCCAACTCTTGATCTTGGCTCAGGTCATGATCTCACAGTTCATGGTTCGAGCCCTGCATCAGGCTCCACGCTGACAGCACAGAGGCTGCTTGGGATTCTCTCTACCTCTCTCTCTGCCTCTCGCCCGCTCGTGCTTTCTCTCTCTCAAAATAAATAAACTTAAAAAAATATATGCTACTTTTGTATAAAAGGTAGGGTGGGACAGGCTCCATATTAAATTCACATATATATATCTACATAGATATATATATGTAAATATTAAAAATATAGGGGCGCCTGGGTGGTGCAGTCAGTTGGGCGTTCCACTTCGGCTCAGGTCGTGATCTCGCAGTTTGTGAGTTCGAGCCCCACATCGGGCTCTGTGCTGACAGCCCAGAGCCTGGAACCTGCTTGGGATTCCACGTCTCCCTCTCTCTCTGCCCCTCCCCCGCTCATGCTCGCTCTCTCTCTCTCTCTCTCTCTCTCAAAAAAAATAAATATTAAAAAAAATAAAGTACTCTTTGCTTAATTTAAAAAAATATATATATATTAAAAATACATACGTTACATATATAAACTCTGAAGGGACAGAAGCATAAAAACCTAAGACTGGTGATTTCTCTGGGGGTCAGGGAAGGGGAGACAAGGATGGAAGGGAGACTTTTGGCACTTTTGGTTTTGAACCATGTGAACGTATAAACTATTCCAAAAGTCACCTAAAATAAGGGGGAAATTGATACAGCTTGTTAGGAATTTATATTCTTCCATACAAAATTAAGAATAAATTTGTTGAATTACTAAAAAGAAATTCAGCTGGAATCTTGACTAGGATGAAAACCGTTGCTCCTCACTACTCTGCTCCTTCCTCAGGTATCAGAAGTGCAACGAAAGATATGAGGGACCGAAGTCAGGGGAAGACCCTGGTCAGGTGGGAACAAGGACCGGAAACGGTCCAGAATTCAGGAGAAAGTCACCAAGTGGCACGTGGCTGTGGTTTTCCTTTTAAACTCTGGTCATTCAGAGAACCATCTATTCCACTCCTATGTTTGCCTGTTTTATTAAGGAATTACATCTCAGTCGGTTAAGCACCGACGTCGGCTCAAGTCATGATCTTGCGGTTCGTGAGTTCGAGCCCCGCGTCGGGCTCTGTGCTGCCGGCTCAGAGCCTGGAGCCTGCTTCGGATTCTGTGTCTCCCTCTCTCTCTGCTCCTTCCCTGCTCAGGCTCCATCTCTCTCTGTCTCTCAAAAATAAATAAACGTAAAAAAAAAAAAAAAAAAAAAAAAAACCAAAAAACTAAAAAAAAAAGGAATTACATCTCTGGGGAGGAAGAAAAGAGTATTGAACAGAAGTCTTTAGAACACCTCTGTCGGTGAGCAACCCCTACTTGAAGCCTAAGTGGTGGATAAAAACCTCATCACCCACCTGGCGAAAGGTCATCTTAACTGCAGGCAGGGGCGCTCGAGAAAAACTGCCTTGGTCCAGCTGAGTTTACAAATCCAGACCCAAAGAGGGCAGACTGGCATGCTTTGCAAGCTTGTTTGCTTTCATTTTTCTGAACATCAGTCCAGCTTCTTGTCCTGAAGGATCACAGATTCCAAATTGGTAGAGTCAAAATTAATGAGATTTCCCAGTAATGAGCCTAAGACTAAAATTATGGAAAATCCACTAATTATAGACTATGCAGCCACCTATAACCACTACTTGGAGCCAGGACTCTGTGGGGAGGAGGGAGAGGAAGGTCACAGATGCAACCTGTGCCTGACCGTCCTTCCTTCCTGCTGCCCCTGCCCTTCTCCCTAGGCTAGGGGGCCTCACAGCACCCAGTGCTTCCTGCCTCTGAGCTCTGACCCTGCCCCCACCCCCACCAGGTCAAGCTAGGTCCTGCTTCTAAGGGCTCTGTAAGGCCAAATTCCTGGAAACTACAAAATAGGGCCCAGAGTGGAGGTGGGGGGCATGTTTTCCCCCTCGGTTCTGGGAAGCAGTGGGGGAGGGATGCCGGGAGAAGGAATAAGGTAGAAAAGGCAGACGAAATGCCCATTATACCCAAGCCCGTCAATTTCCTTTTTTCATCTCTTTATCAGTGTTTGTGACTGAGCTTCTTATCAACAGGAAACGCCTGCCTAAGGGGACAGGGCAGGTCCAGGGGGACTGGACGCCAGGGATTGGGAATTCTGGGTAATGCACTGCTGCTGTCCAGCCTGACCGAACGGCCTCATGATTGCCAGGACCCAGTAAGGCTCTTGGCCTTGGCATCTGGTGAATCCTTAGGTCTACACAGTAAGACAGCACACCAGACCGGCCCTGAGGCCAAAGGTCTGCAGGAGGGTGGGGCTCCACCTCTAGCCCTCCATGACCAAGGACAAGTCACCAAACAGCTCAAGCCATGAAGTAAGAATTGCCCTTATCCCTAAAACCCACCAAACCCCCTCCTTTCTAGCTGAGGAGAGGCCAAATGACCTACCAAGGTCACAGACGACTTAATGACAATCGCCCCAGTTGGCCCTTCTACTGTGTTTGCCTTCAGCCCTCAGAGGATGGTACCTGTGCTGGGCCTCCAGGCCTGGGACAATTAGGTACTTGGCACGACTTCTAGATGAAGGGAGGAGAGGGGCTCGAGCACTGATTAACCTCCTACTATGTGCCAGGGGCTTTAAAAACACGGATCCTCACTCCAGGCTACTGGTTTCCCAGACGGGGCTCCCAGGAGAGGGACAGACTGAGGGTCAGGTTTCACGGGACGCTAAGATCAAATCTTGGTGCTGAAAATAAACGCCCAAGAGGGATATCTGGGCCAAGCAAGGCTTTATGGGTGGCTCAGAGGAACAGGTTTATCTAGACGTCTTTCTTCAGACTGGCAGACGACTGAACCAAGAGTATGAGAACTGGCTGTTCCCCTGGTGAGGAGAGACAGGAAAGGTTTCTGTAGAACAGAGCTTGGGCCACCTTGCTGCCCACTTCCTGGCCCTCTTGCCTACCAGTTGCTCTTGAGAGGCCACACTCTGCTTCTGGAAATTCCAGCGTGCCTCTTGCCCTGTCCTTGTGTCTCCCTGGACAACCCCACTCTTCCCTCTCACCTCACCACTTGCGCCTCCAGTTGGGATCTAGGTCACTAAGAGTGGGTGGGTGAGAAAGAACAGAGAAGAGACTCATCCAGACGTGACACCCTGCAGGGCAGCAGTGACAACACTTTAACCTGAAATCTGCCTGAAAATAGACTGTGTGTCTATGACATTATGCAAATTATATGCAAAGTCAAGAAGCCCTCTGTCTCTATTTCTAGCAAACTGAATGTGGCCCTGGTGTTAGCAGCTCCTTCCAAGAGTCGCCCACCTAGAGTGACGACGGCAGTTCGCATCAGTCCCCAACCTGGGAGACTGGACTCAGGACGGGCACCCCTCCACTCCAGCCCCAGGCCTGGGTCTTTTACACATGAGGACTGTTATGTCTTGGTCTGTTAATCTTGATGCAAGTGAGGAGTTGGAGAAGCACAGCACCCTCCTTGAAGGTGATGTGGGGTGGGCCTGAGGGAGATTGGTGACTGGGAGGAAGGGAGAATTGTCCTTGAAGGCCTGGGTACCGCGAGGCCCTGGCAGGGGAAGGTTGGTCCTCAGCCTCAAAGCCCATGCTCTAGAGACCACCTTCACCCCCCCCACTTGGGCATGTTACAGGCACTCATCACCCCTAGGGAGGGTCCTTATTACACAGACAATCCTCTTCCTCTTCGCACAGGTAAGGACATTAGAGTTTGGGGTCCCCCAGGAAAGTAGAGCAAAACTGCAAAGAAGTCAATGGGTTTCTTTCTTCCACAGGCAGGCAGGTTCCCTAGGCTCTACATGGCACCTCCCAAGGGCACGGTGACCTCCCAAGGACTCTTCTACCCCTGGAGGGCAATGAGCCAATTCTCCTTTGTCCCACCCCAGCCATAGCCAACCATAGTGTGGACATCAGGGTGGAGATGTAAGGACCAGGTCGGGTGGGCACAGGGAGGGGAAAGGCTGCCTTTGTGGGACACCAGGAACGCTCCAATTTCCACAAAGCTGGTCTGAGAGGTCCTCTGGGGAGGAGGGCACTGTCTGTTGTGGGGAGCTCCATGGACACAGGCACAGGGAGGCTGCAGCAGGCTCTAGGCATAAGGCCAACTGGGGGGCCGCAGGACATAGGGTCGGTCCTCTGTGATACAATCAGGGCACCCTTTCTGCGGTTCCCTAACAGGGCCTCTGATACAAAGGCACAGATTTTTCTGGGCTGAGAAGTCAGATGGACGAGTCCCTTCTCTAATTCTTGCAGTACCTTTCTCCCACATGGCACGTCCTTGCCCCCACTGTCCCGGGGTTGGGGGTGGTGGGAGGTGTTTTCCAAGCCCAGGACGCCAAGATGGGTCTTCGAGGATGGTGAGGACCTTAGCAGTCCAGGGGTGAGGGCCGACTCCCGGCAAGGTGGGGGCCCCATTTGGGGGGGAGGGACTTGAGAACAGAGAAAAATCGAGGCAGACGGGTCCAAGCTGACTCTGAGTGAGGACACAAAAGAGCGCCTTCCTAGGTTTTCGGGGGACAGTCCCTGCAGACTGAGACCCGGCGCAGCTCACGCACGTGCACGCCGGACGCACAGAAGGCGGTCCAGCCCGGGGAAGGGTCCGCGGGTGCCTGCGCAGGGGCGGGGCGGGGCGGGGCGGGCGGCGGCCGCCCGGCAGCCTTTGGCCAGCAGAGGGCGATGTGGCGGACGCCTCGAAGTGTCTGCTCAGGGGCAGAACTGAGATTTGGGCCGCGGGCGGGCGTGGGGGGAAATGATCCTGCGCGAACTTGTGACTTGTGCGTGAAGGGCAAAGACCGGGCATGATACTCAGGGACCCTCTCCTTCCCTGTCCCTTCTGGTTCCCTCTGCGACGAGCCACTGCAGAGGAACCAGCTTAGCAAGACTCAGTAGGAGCTCGAGATTGGACCATGGTTTATTGAGGATCTACTGTGTGCTGAGCACGAGCTGAGTGCTCCCACAAGCAGGATCTCCAGGTAAGAGGCTGTAATTTGGGCCCTGGCACACCTTCCTGCACTCAGACGGAAGCACCGGTGCTCTGCTCTCACCAAAGCCTCTTTCCATCCCTGACCACTGGCCATTAAGCCGGCCCCTGTCACTCCACTTCCCGCCTCAGAACTTCACCCCCTCAGGCATTTTCCAGCCTCTGGAGAGCTGCTGCCTTTGGAGTCCCAGGAGGAGCCTCTTTGCTCCCAAATCCAGCAGAGATAAAATCTGTCATGGGGAGGACTGACTCCTGGGCTGAGCGGGTTCCAGTAACCAGAAGACGCAAAATTGCCGGGAAGTAAACTGCCCTGTGATCATCTGAGAACCTGACAGGTCCCTCTCACTTTCTGTTTTCACCAGTTTCACTTCCTGGTTCTCCTTCGGGCCTTGCACAACTCAGGGAGCCAGGCCTGGGAAAATGCCACGGTGCACGCAAGCCGCCCCTGGGTGGGGGCAGACGGGGGGGGGGGGGTGCTGGGTCATTTGCAGCAGGAGGGAAGGAGGCTGTGTTTTTGTCACCTCCTGTGGAGAATGGTGGGTCCTTCCCTGCCCCAAGGGCTGAGAGGCCAGGTCTTCCGAGCTTGGGACTGTCCTCATCCCTAGCCTGAGCCCTCCCACCCCACAAACCTGAGGCTCTACCTCCCATCCACCAGCCCAGGCTTTGGGGTAACCTCTCCATCACATGGACATACACCCTTGACGTTGCCAAATGCTGAACATTCCACGTGTTTCTCCACAGCCATCAGGTTCTTCTTAGACACACACGGTCTGGGGTCTGGCCAAGACTGTGGGCCTGGGCCAGGGACCAGTGGAGAGCAGGAACCTGGGTGCTGCAGGCTTGCTGGCTGGAGCCAAATTTCTTCTGAGCCTCGGAGGCCCTGCAGGAAGCCGGCCCTCAGCCCTTCTCAGTCCTGGACAGAGAAGGCTAAGCCACAGAGTGGGGTGAGCAGCCAGCTTGCCTGCCCAAAGGCCCAGGGTTGTCTGGGCCCAAGGATGGCGGCTGGTTTAAGGCAGGAACTGGAGCTTGTAGAATTAGTCTCGGAGGCCCTTCAGGCACTCCTGGCCTCAGATAAAGTTCTTTTCAAATCCCCATCTGGAAGCAAATTGCCAGGGGCTGGGGGGCAAAAGGAGCAGAAGGGACTGATGAACTGAGCTCTGACACCGGCTGAAATTTCAAAGAAACCTCACAGGACATCAGGACTGTGGGACAGTGAAGGTCCTGGGACAGTGAAGGCCTCATTCTTGTCACGTAGAGCAATTACCTAGGACCAGAACCTGGGTCTCCCGACTCCCAGCTGAGTCTTTCCCCAGCTGTGCTGGGCTTCTGAAAGCCAAGCTTTCAGTTAGTCCGAAAGTCCTGGGCCTCACCCGTCTGACCTGCTACCTCTGCACTGTCCTCTGACCCTGCCACACCTGCAGCAGGACTCCCTGGGTGGAACGCCCTAATAAGGCAGCTAGGATGGAGGTGGGGAGGGGCCCAGGATCCGGGCCCCAGCTCTCCCAGATGGTTGGCGGCTGGTGCTCAGCTGGTGGGGTCTTGTCCCGGAGACAGAGGCCCCAGGCCTCATAGAGCTGAGATAGAAACCCACACAGAGAAAATGACGGGCCCTGGGTGTCTGTTGGGCTTGTGCCAGAGGCTGAGACCTGGCAGGGCAGGATGTCTACTGAAGGCTGGACAAGGCCCTGTGTCACCCGGGCAGGTCTGGTGGGGCAATGGGGTTAACTGAGGGCAGGGGGTAAAGTGCAGGCCTAGGCTCCGGGCCCGGGGACTGGGATTCCCTGGCCTGGCCACCCTGGCTCTGGGGCCTCTTTTGCATCCTATCCTGGGGGTAGTAGGGGCTGCGCCCCAGGGCGTGAGGGTGGGGAGAGAGCCAGGCGTCAGGGAGCCTGCTGCTCTGCGCGGGCCAGACGGCGGGGGATCGGGTTTCAGCCCAGCTGTATTTTTGGCTGGATGAGCCGGCAGGCGGGCACAGCGGCCCAGAGAGGGGCACCCTCCTCCCCAGCACGCGTACTCACGCCACCTCTACCCAGACAGGGCACCCACCGTCTGCCACCCACCCCACACGCACTGCAGGTACAGGGGAGTCAGGCTTCAGGACTGTGGCTAGCGAATCACTTTGGGCTTCTCGAGACCGTTGCTGAGTTTCTGTAGTGTCTTCTTGATCCGCAGAGCCGTGAGGCGGGCAGAAGGGTTGGGGTACCAGCACTCCCGCATCATCTGAGCCAGGCCTGAGAGGACCTGTGGGGTGGGGGTGGGGGGGCAGGGAGAGGCAGAGGGGAGGAATCAGAGACACAGATCAGGGAAGATGAAAAGGAGGTGGTGAAAAGGGGGCAGTGCCCAAATGGGGGGACATTAAGCGGTACAGAAAGGACCGGATGGGGGAAATAAGAGCATCGAGGAAGGGCAGAGGAAAGACAGAGTGGTAAGAAAGGGAACGGAGGGCAGGAGAGGAGAAAGACGAAAGATGGAAGGGGAAGACAGCGGAGTGACGCGGGGTGGAAGGTGGCAGGCGGGACAGAAAGAGAGCTGTAACTCAGCCCTTCGGGGGCACTCAGGCCCCCTTCGGTGAAGAGTGTCTGGGGAACACCTTACTCCCACCCACCCCCCACCTCCGCCAAGATCCGAGGAAGGGGAGACGTGCGAGCCTCAGAGCCTCCACGTGCCCCGTGCGGCTGGACTCCGGTGCGGAGAGAGGGACTCCCTGGCAGGGCCCCGTGGATACTGGAGGAGGGTCCAGGAGGAGCCCATCCCAGGAAGCTGAGTGGTCTGAGACTGAACGAGCAGCACCTCTGCCTCAGAACTCAAGCTGGTTCCCGACAGGGAGTGTATGTGATGTGTGTGTGCACAGCACTGCCTATGCGTGGCTTTTTATGGATACGCATGTTGTGCAGAAACACGTGTCTATGTACATGTATGTATATACATGCATATTCATTCCTTCAATAAACATTTGTTGGGCGTTCTGAGCCAGGCACTGTGATAGATAGCTGAGATACAAGGCAGCGAAGGAGACATGTTCTTTGTCTTCACAGGGCCAACCGTCTGGCATATATGTGCATGCATATGTATCTGTGAGTATATGTTTATGTAGAAGCATGTGCATGCCTGTATGTGTTTACATACACATGTGCCTGTGTCTTATATATGTATGTGGAGTGTTTAGAGAAAAAAACGAAAACAAACAGCAACAACAAAAACTCCACAGCAAGAAATGTGGCAGAGAGACTCTGCCTTTTCAGGCAAAATGGAGGGTTCTGAAAATCCAACATTTCAGGGGTCCACAGGCCACGGATGTGGGAGGTCAGAGTACCCCCCGGACGGACCCTGGAATCCACCCTCCAGAATCGATTCAGGTGAACAGAGACCTCAGGCACAAGTTCCCAGGGCCAAAAGTCCTAGCTGTGAGCCACCGCCCCATGCCATCCCAGCCCTGGGGAAGCCTCACCGGGTCTGCGGTCAGCCGGTTGGGGATGGTGGGGGTCTGCTGATCAACACACACCACCTTCTTCATGTCCTCAAAGCTGGGATCATTGGGCACCACGTCATAGAAGGGTGGCCTATAGTCCTCCACGATGCCTGAGGATGGGAGCGGGGGGTGGGACAGTCACTCGGCACCCCAAGAAGGCCCCACGCCACCCCGAGGAGAGGCTTGCCCATCTTCTGTTCCACGGTCCGGAAAACCAGGTGTCTGACCCATGCTACCCCTGAGAGGGATGCTATGACATAATCGATACGTGCACCAATAATGATAATTACTGCTAATTTTGCACTCGCCATGTGCCAGGCATTGTGCTATAAACACTTCAATGCTTCCTTTTGTTAGCCTTCACGACAACCCAACGCGATGGGTATTATCATTACCCCTATTTTACAGATGAAGAAACCGATGCTCAGAGGCGTTGAGCCCCAGGTGACACAGCTAGTAAGGGTAGAGTCAAGATTTGGGGGGTCTTGAGCCCAAAGGGTTGAGCCCCAGGTGACACAGCTAGTAAGGGTAGAGTCAAGATTTGCCCAACTCACCTTGGGGCACCTGGGTGGCTCACTCAGTTAAGTGTCTGACATCGGCTCGGGTCACGATCTCATGGTTTGTGAGTTCCAGCCCCCGAATCAGGCTTCACGCAGACAGTGTGGAGCCTGCTTGAGACGGTCTCTCTATCCCTCTCGCTCTCTGCCCCTCCCCCACTCATGTTTGCCCTCTCTCTCAAAATAAATACATAAACTATATAAAAGTATTTTAAAAAGAAAAAGACTTGAACTCGTCTCATTGGATTGCCAGGCCAGACCTTGTTTCAATCTTTCCGTGGCTGCCTCCTGCCCGGGGTCTGGGCACTGCTCCCAGGCCCCAACCATCACAGATGCCCGATAAAAACGTTTACTGGGCACGTTCCCTGTGCCAGGCCCGGTCCTAACTGCGCTGCATTAAATCTTCACAACAACCCTCTGAGTAAGTCATGCTATTAGCTCCACTTTACGAACGATGTAATTGAGGCCAGAGAGGTTAAGACACTTGTCTGAGATCACACAGGCAGTGAGTGACCGAGCTAAGATTCAAGCCCAGGAAGTCTAACCAAAGCCTGTGCTCTTGACCTCCAAGCTATACTTAAGAGAGAGAAGCTGGCCTGCTGCGGGGTGCGGAGGGACGTGGCACAAGGAGAAAGGGATCTTCACCCGGCTCCAAGTAACACCCACCCACTCTCAGACACGGCACAGGCCTCGCTGACCCCTTAGCGGGCAGTACTACCTCTCCTCACTGTCCCTGAGGAGGAGCCTTCTGAAAATGCCTGTGGAGCTGCAGACAGCGCAGGCAGAAGAGGCCAGACCTAGACAAGGCGCCCCGGGCCCCCCTGCTTCCCAGCCTGAGGCTGGGGGCCGTGGCCACACAGCCGCAACCTCAGGAGGGCCCGCGCCAGCTGTTCTCCCCGTGGCGGGCTTCCAGGCTGGCCCCTGCGCCTCTCGAGCCCTAATCAGTGCTGCGCAGAGGCCTGAGCGTGTCTAATGGGCCTTTAATCAGTGCCGGGGCTGACACCAGATTACAGTGTTTATAATGCGCCACGAATCTGTGTGGGGCTGACAGAGCTTCCCTCCGCCCCAGGAGCCTGCGGTCAGCCTCCCTTGCGGCCCTGGCCGGTCCAGCCTTCTCGTCCTGCCTGCAGCCTGGCCCAGGGGGTCTCGGCTCCTTCCAGGTGCCCCCTTCCCCAACCCTAGTGTTCAGAGCCTACTCTGGGAGTGTACGTCTGAAGGGGCAGGAATCTGAGCCCCTCCAGAGTCTCCCAGAGGGACTGGCTACACTCTGGCCTCTCTCTACCAGTCAGCGCTGAGGGTAAAAGAAGGCTGGCATGGGGCTGGCTCCTAGCGGATGCTCAGGAAATGAGAATGTCCCTGTCCCCAAGGAACGGAGCTCAAGTTATATCCTGAGGTTGGCCCCAACCTGTCAGGACCTCCAGCAATCCCTCCCCACAGACAGCCTCCACAAAGACTGACAAGCCTCCCCACCTGGTCCGGGGCTGCAGGGCACCAGCCACAGGTCTGCCCCAGCAAGGCTGAGGTCCCTCCAACTGTTCCTAGCCCCTCCAAAGGCGCCCATGTGTGATAATGAGGCAGCAATAAGCAGGCAGTGCAGACACTATTATATCCTGCATTTTTATAGCAAAGAAACCAAGGACCAAAGAGGTTTAAGTAGCCCAGTGATAAAGAGCATTAGCGCCAGAGTCATATTGGCCTGGTTTCAGAACCCGATGCTGCCTCTAGCCAGCTGAGATTCTGTACCTCAGTACCCTCATCTGTGAAATGGGGATGATACCACGTCAGGTATTCGTTATTACAATAAATTGCTGCTAATATTTACTGAGCCCCAGAATACCTCCAGATACTGTCCTAGGATTATCTCAATTAGAAACTATTAAAAAAATTGTTTTAATGTTTACTTATTTAGAGAGAGAAAGAGTACGTGGGCAGGGCGAGGGGCAGAGAGAGAGAGACTCCCAAGCAGGGCACAGAGCCCGGCTCGGGGCTTGAACTCATGAACCGTGAGATCATGACCTGAGCCGAAAACAAAAGTCGGGCGCCTAACTGACTGAGCCACCCAGGCGCCAATACTAGAAACTATTTTTATTCTCATCTCCAAATGAAATGGAGGCACAGAGAGGTTAAGTAACTTGCCCATGGTCATAATCAGGAACTGAACCCAGGCAGTCTGATTCCCAGCCCATGCCCTTAACCGCTAAGTGATACTACCTCCTGCCAACACACGATGATTAAAGATCATCCGTGCATATAGCAAGGCACGTGGCACATATTTAAGCTCAATAAAAGTTAGCTGCTATCACTTATCCAAGATTTCACAGCCAGACTCATAGATTTGCAGAGCCACACCTTAAACGGTCACTCAACACGACCCTCATGCCACGGGCACCAGCAATGGCAGGAAGCCCCTGTCTCCTGCCTGTCTGCTTGTCTATCTACCTGCCCCATCCCTCTTTCTCCACCCTGTGCGGGGTGGGCCCTCACCATTGACAATGGTCCGACGGGCGATCTCCCACAGCACCAGGCCAAAGGCCCAGATGTCTGTCCACTTGTAGGACTCGAAGCAGTCAGTGCGGATCTGCTCTTCCAGCACCTCGGGGGCCATGTACCGCTTGGTGCCCACTCGTGGGTTGTTTCCGATGTCCAGGTAATCACTACCCTGGGAGTGCATCACAGCCAGGCCTGTGGGTACCAGGCCTGTCACTCCTGCCGCTCGCCCAAGCCCACAGAGTGGCCCCGGAGGTTGGGGTGCGGGGGGCAAGGTGGGGATGGAGAGAGATGGTGAGACATAGAGTAGCAGGCGAATGGAGACCTGCCCTGCGGTGGGCTGGGAGACAGCAGCCACCAGGAGAACCACCTGCCCCGGTTATATTCTGCTCGTGTAGCTCTCCTAGGTGCCCAAGGACCCAGAGAGACGTGAGTAGGCAAGGCAGGTGTAATTATGCCCGTTTCGCAGAGCAGAACCCCAAGGCCCGGTGAGGGGAGCCATGCAGTCAGTGAAGCCAGGATGAGAACCCAGGTTCCTGGAGCCCTGCCCCTTTCTCCCAACTCCTGGAGCCAGAGCGGTATGCCGGAAGGAGTCTGGGCTTGCAAAGCGTCAAGGCAGCTTGTGGGGCTCTCGCACAGGTGAAATGAGACAACACACATGCCTGGAGGGATTAAAGCGCCCATCAGTAGTTGAGTCGTCGCCACACTCGGGAACAGGCAAAGGCAGAGAACCTAGTGAGGGGGAGGGTGCTCCAACCCCGCGCCCCGCGAAGGGCCCGCCCTACCCGGGCAGCTCACCCAGGTCGGCAATGCAGCACTGGAGGTTGCTCTTGACCAACACGTTGCGGCTTTTGAGATCCCGGTGGGCGATGGCCGGTTTGCCCTGAGTGCCGAAGATCTCCACGTGCAAGTGTGCCAGGCCGCAGGCGGCCGATACAGCCAGCCTCAGGGCCAGCTGGGGCTCCAGCGTCTGCCTCTGCAGAAAGTCATAGAGTGACCCATGCTCGTGGTAGTGCGTGATGAGCCACAGCTGCGTGCTCGAATTGCGGGAAGTCATGTCCGAGGCGATAAAGCCTGTGGGCAGAGGGTCGGGTGGCTCAGGCAAGGGGCTAGGGATAAGGGAGGCCGGACTGATCGGGTCAGGGCAAAGCTGGGGCTGGGGCTGGGGTGGAGGCAGGTCTGGCTTAGGTCAGAGATGAAGCTGGGGTCAGCAGTTGCGGCTGAGGGCTGATGGGAGTCCTTCAGGACTAGGTCGGTTGTCCTGAGGCCCGGGGACTCCAGCCTGGAGTGGTGGGGGGGGGGGGGGTGCTGAGAACCCCGGCCTGGCTTAGCATTCCCCGCTTGCCTAGAATGTTGTCGTGTCTGAGCAGCACCGTATTGTAGATCTCTGTCTCCCGGAACCAGGACTGTTCATCCCTTGAAGAGAAGATCTTGATGGCCACGCTCTCACCATGCCACAGGCCGCGCCACACCTCGCCGTAGCGACCCTTTCCTGATCCAATGGCCAGAGGGGTGGGAGAGGGTCACATACTGTGCGCACACAGCCCCTGGGCATGGGAATCCCCAGAAGACCCCCCCATCTTCATTCTGCACTGACCCCAATTGCAGAACCTCTAATGTTTATGTTTAACTTAATCCGGGCCCACCCTCGTTAGCCTTGTTCCTGCCAGCACCTACAAAAGGATCTAGCCCTGAACCATCTCCAAGCCACTCCCTGCCCAGCAGAATTCCCATTTGGACCCAGGCCTGGTCCTGCCTCAGAGGTCCAGACTCAGAGGCCAAGAGCTTGCTCACTCCTGTGCACTCATGGGAGCCCTTGGTCCAATCGCCCAGGCTCACCCACTGCTCACCTACACACTCCACCAGGGCCACCTGCCGCGCCACTGTCCTCTGCACCAGGAAGGGCAGTCCTGAGCCACTGCCCGTGGTGCAGTCACTGTCCAGGAGATCCTGGGGGTACAGAGAGGCCACTGAGAGGCTGCCCCCACCTGGCCCAGCCCATTTCTTCCTCCTTAAGCTGGGCCCCCGCTGCTGTGTCCCTACAGGCTCCTCCCTTGCCCAGCGGCATCTCCCCCCCACCACCCACCCTGACTCAGATCTCTGGGTGTCTGTGACTGAGTCTTTCTCAGCTCCTGTCTGGCTCCTATCTGATTCTCTGGCTCTCATCTACCCAACCCCCACCCCCGGGGTCCCAGGCACCCCCAGGCTTGTACCCCCAGCATGCTGTCCCCCTGCTCCGACGCCTTCAGGATGAGGCTGGACTCGCCCAGCTCGCTGTGCAGACCCCTCTTCTTCTCCCGCCTCCGCCGCCGGACATGCCACAGGCCCAGGGCAGCCAGGGCCACCAGGACCAATAAGGCCAGCACAGGGCCCAGGATCAGAGGCAGCTGGCCGTCTACTTTCGGCTGTTCTGGAGGAGTCGGGGTGGCTGGTGGAGGGGGCAGAGAGGACACTGAGGCCCAGCTTCCACCAAGCCAGATTCCCCCCCCCCCATTTGGCCACTCTGCCAGGTATATCCCAGGGTCCTTCCTCCCCCACCCTCCTGGCCAGAGCAGGAGCTGGAAGCCGGGCAGGGAGGACAGGGACTAAGAAGACAGGGAGGGGTTGCTGGGGTGGCCGCACGTACTCTTCAGCGCCAGAGACACGTTGTGGTTGCACAGGGGGCTGTAGCAGCAGTAGTGGTTGACGAACTCGGTGGGACGCCCCTTGCATAGCTCCTCGTGCAGGCTCCCACAGCCCCGATGCTCCTGGGGTTGTCCGCCCTCCTCCCGCACCAGCACTACTATGCACCAGGCCCCCTGGCAGGTGGGCCCCCTGCAGGTTGGACTCTCACATGTGCAGGTCACCAGCGGGCCCCGGGAGGGCTTCACAGGGTCTCCTGCGAGACACAGCGGAGGCTCAGCCACTCTGGGCCCAACTCCTAGGCAGAGCCTAACAGCCATGCCTGTCCCACTGCCCCTCCCTTCTGACCTCTCAAACACACCCGCTGAGACCTTGGTCCTTCAGTCCCATCCTTAGATTATCCTCCCCTCCAGAACCTGACCCCCCAGACACTAGGAGAACCAGGCTTCTGTCCCCTCCCTGATCCTAAGACCTTCCCTCCCAGTTCTAGGCCCAGCCCTGGCCCCAGCCCCAACCCTGAGGGGTCTCCCAGGTGCCCCCTGCCAATGTCCTCACGCTCTGCACCCCCAGGTGGAGGTTCTCACCGTGGAGGCTGGTAGAGCACCAACCTGTGGGTTTGGATCAGGAGGACAGCAAAGAAGGGTTGGGGTAGCTGGGCATTTAGTCTAACTGAGCCTGCCTCCCACTCTCCAGCCAAGCTCCTAGGTGCCCCCCTCTCCCCAGCTCCTCAAATTCAGCCCCAGCAAGAGCTGAACCTAGCCAGACCTTTCTCTATCCAGGACCCTGTCCCCTACCTGCTTCCCTAGTACTTACCCTGGGTCAAGCCCAAGGCCATCAGTAGCATCAGAAAGCCTCTCCTGAGGGAGTCCAAGGTCATGGTCCCTGGAGAAGAGAGGGGGTACAGCAACATCTATGAAATGTGATCCCCTTGGTGTTCTCAGCCACTAACTGTGGGTCCCTCCCACCTAGAGGAAATCACTGGGAGTTTGGGGGGGGCACAGGGAGGCCTCCTCCCTACTCCCTGTGTCTGGCTTTGGGGCGGGGCCTGCAGGGGAAGTCCTGGTTCACTTCCCCATGGAAACCATCCTGTTAGGGGTAAAGGGTAGAGAGCCATATTTAAGTGACAGAGAGCTTGGGGGACTCCTAGCTATTTACCCCTGCTCCTGAGTTCAGATGGGAGGGCACAGAGGGCACAGGGCCAGGGTGGAAGGAGAGTGTTTTTAGCAGTACCCCCCACTCCTGTCCTCTGCCTCTTACCCACCCCTTTCCCGGTGCCACCATCCCCCTAGCCCTGGCTGCCTCAAACATAAACAGGCTCCTGTCTTCACTTCCTGCCATTCAGGGTCCCGCCAAACTGGGAACAGGAATCAAGATTGTTTAGATTGGGGTCTGGATAGAACAGGCAGGAGTCACGCACAGCAGGGAGGGAGCTCAGGGCTATTCTCAGGGCAGGCTGGGGTGGCTACAAGGTCTGGAGGAGCCACACGGGGCTGGGACACCCCGTGACAGAATTCTAGGGGGATACCTTGTGAACCACAAAACCCAGCTCCTTATTTTAGAGAAGATGGAGATTAGGCCTCAGACAGGGCAGGAGACTTGTCCAAGGTAAGACAGGACTCAGTGGCAGCACCAGGAGTGTGACCCAAGTGTCCAGACTCCCAGTCCAGTGCTTTCCCCACTCTGTCTCCCAATCCAGGCGACAGCCGAGGTCTGAGCCCTCAGGGTGGTAACAACCATACAAACTTGGACAGCGATGGCTCAGGCCAGGTATGAGGAAACCTGTCTACAATCTCACCAGAGCATAAGATGCCCTCTCTGAGCCATTCCCTGGCCGCCTTCCTCCTCTCTCCTTGCTGTCCTGGGAAAGGGTGGGGGTAGGGCCATTGACGTGGGAGGGGAAGTGAAACATACTTAGACACTGAATATTTGACCTTCCACGGCCAGTTAAGGTTGAACTTTTCCAGAAGTTTGGTAGAGAATGTTAAGGAAGTAATTCTGATTGGGGCGCCTGGGTGGCTCAGTCGGTTAAGTGTCCGAATTCAGCTCAGGTCATGATCTCGCGGTCCATGAGTTCAAGCCCCTCACTGGGCTCTGTGCTGACAGCTCGGAGCCTGGAGCCTGCTTCCGATTCTGTGTCTCCCTCTCTCTCTCTCTGCCCCTCCCCCACTCACACTCTGTTTCTCTCACGCGCAAAAATGAATAAATGTTAAAAATATTTAAAAAAAAAAAAAAGGAAGTAATTCTGATCTAGGATAGTCCCCAACTCAGGTCCCAAACCAACTTGTGCTTCAGAAGCCACCTCCTTCTTCATTTCTCAAAGGCTTAGAACTAGAAGGATGGATGCTGCAGCAAGAAGGACTGAGGTCAGACAGCAAGAAGGACTTCCTGAGTGGTGGAGAGTGTGCAGGTGTGTGCCTGGGGTTCCAGTCCCCAGGAGCAGCTACCACCAGGCTGGGGCGGGCGGGGGGGGGGGCTGGGGCGGAGGGGGTCTTTTGGCATAACACAGTGAGGCTGGCAGGGCTGGATGTATGGCCACATGGGCTTCAGAAGGGCCATAGTCTAAGAATGGTACCAAATGAAGATCCATGGTACTGAGGCTCCCAGGGCAGGATGGCTGGGGCGGGGGGGGGGGGGGTGGGGAGGAGGGAGGGGGGATTCATGGGCCTCTTTGGCTGGTGGCAGCTCTAGCCTTCCTGCCTGGGCTTCCTCTGCCCCAGAGGCCCAGGGCTGGGGGAGGAAACGGAGCCCTGGGCTGCTGCAGCTGTGTCCCCAGCCTCTGCCTGACCTCCTGTCTCTCGCCCCTCCCGGCAGGCAGTGATGACTCTGGCAAGCACTCTGCAGGGGGACCGGTGGCTGGAGAAGGACCCCCAGACAAGCTGAATTTACCCACTGGGGCAGGGGTGGGAAGCCATCTGTGGAAGCCTTTTCTTGCCCAAAAAGCAGCTAAGGACAAGGTACGGGGCAGGAAGGAAAGGGTGGATAGCGATCAGGATAAAATCTCCTCTCCAGAAGCTTCCACTTCTCTGACAATGCCCCACGGTACCCTCTTACCTACTTGATTATGCATCAGGATCCCCTGGAAGTGCACATTCTTTGGTCACACCCACACTCCAAATTCTGATTCAGTCCATCCCGGGACCAGCAAGAAACTTGCATTTTAAAACGTCTCCAGGTAATTCTGACCTGTTTGCATGGGTCTACCCCTTGAGAAATGTGTCCTACACAGTGCTAAACCTGCTGTATGTGTTTTCATTTCTCTGTGCAGGGAGGGCCCTGCTGGGTGAGTGGGAGCAGGGTGCAGAGGACAGGGACTCTCAGTCCCACCAGGCACTCCCCCCCCCCCCACCAACTAGAGAAGGGACAGACTAGTGAAACCTCAAAGCCAGGGACTTGGAGACGCTGCAGAGGGAGGGTGGAGTGAGGGCTTTGTTCTCAAGCTTCCCAGGCTCAACAATGGTACAGGGAGGGCCTGACAACATTTGCAGACTCCGCTTCTGGTCTTATCCTGGGAATGTAGTGGAGTAAAATTGTGACTCTCTAGCTTTTGTTTTGTTTTTTGTTTCTTTAACGCCTCCTTTTAATTTTTTCTTTTCTTTTATGTTAGAGACAGAGCACAAGCAGGGCAGAGGGGCAGAGGGAGAAAAAGAATCTTCAGCAGGCTCCACACTCAGCGTGGAGCGGGACACGGGGCTCGATTCCACAACCCTGGGAGCACAGCCTGAGCCGAAATCAAGAGTTGGACGCTCAACTGAATGAGCCACCCTGTGACTCTCTAGCTTTTAACTGGGCCCGGCACAAAGCTAAGTACAGAGAGTGCTGAGTCCTGCCAGTCCAAACTCAGAATGACCCTGATTGCCCAGAGACCTGACTCTAGCACAGACAGACTCCTGGGGACTCGTAGTATCCCTTCACTTCTTTTTTTTTTTAAATTTTTTTATTTTTGAGAGAGAGAGAGAGAGAGCACAAAGGGAGGAGGGACAGAAAGAGAGGGAGACACAGGATCTGAAGTAGACTCCACGCTCCGAGCTGTCAGCACAGAGCCCGACATGGGGCTTAAACTCACGAACCATGAGATCCTGACCCCAGCCGAAGTCCGATGCCCAACCCACTAGGCCACCCAGGTGCCCCTCCCTTCACTTCAAAGCAAAACTTCCTGAAAGATCTCCTGCTGACAGAAGCATCACTGTTGTTGGCCAGAAATCACAAATGCCAAACTAACTTCAAACATTAACTGCCCACTGTGAAATCTTTAATAATAAGAACTAATCTTCTCTGAGTGCTGCTAAGTACTCAACTTTGATGGTTAATCTAATTTAACCCTCACAATGATCCAGTGGGGAAACTGAGGTTCAGGGATGTTAAGTTTCTTGCTCATCATCACCACGGGTGTCCCGATCATCTTGAGGACAGGAACATATTGCACGCTGCTGTTGTTACCACTGGGTGCCCGATGAGGGTTTGTTTAGATGGGAAGACAGAAATCATCTGCTTGCTGCAGGCTTAGTCTTAAGTTGGAGAACCAGAGAAGGGGTGCGCTCAGAAGGTGGTTATCGATCTGTTTCTCAGCGGCAGGACTGGCTCCGCACAGCGACAATTGTAACAGGGCTGGAAGAGCCTCACTCTGCAAATCAACAGGTCTTACCCACACAGCAGAGGGCTGAGCTACTCATACCAGGCTGCCCCTTACCGTACACAAAACACTTTCATCTGCATCATTTCACTGGCCCTTCACCGCAGCGTGATGTAGCATCACCTGGATTTTAGGGTCTCAGACAGAAACCACAGGCAGCACAGTACAGCACCAGGGTCAGGATCAGGCAGACCTGGGTTCAAATCCTGCCTCTCCCACTTAGAACTACGAAGTTTGGGGCAAGTTACTTAAACTTTCTGAGGCTTAGGCTTCCCTACAAAAAAATGAAAATAACAAGTGTTCATTTCATAGGTATCATGTAGTAGAATTATTCAGCCGAGTACTAAGTGGCACACAGTGAGCATTTAACAAATGTTACCAAAAACCCAACAGCACCATTTACACCATCCACGGAGCTTTGGACAAGCGACTCAGGTCTGAACCTCTTTAGTTTTCAGTAGGATGGGCGTAATAAACCTCTTCTGCTAAACTGTGGCCAGGATTCCATGAGAAAAATATAGCTAAGTGTACATCTAAGAGCACTCAAATAAATGGTATCTATTTTTTGACAACCCCATGAGATGAGAGGACAGGCACTAGGACAAATGGGACCGTCAGGAATCAGAGAGGACAGACCCCGACTCAGCCAGAAGCTGCCACTAATAGAGAAAGTCAGTGCTATAGTCCACTATGCCCCTGTCCTTCAAGAAGAAATGGGGGGGGGGGGGCAGCCCAGAGATGCGCTTAACAGCACTGGCCTCCAGGGCAGACTGAAAATCTGGGGTCCCAGCCTACAGGGAGAAAGGGAAACCCTCTGGCCTGGATCTCCAGGGAAGGCCATGGCATGGGGATTATCTGACCCTGCAGGGTTGGAGGTGAGGTCTCCAGGATGGAATTATCCTTAAGCAAGAACCGCAAAGGCTGGCCTGGGAAAGGTGGGCTTCAAGGGGAGGCTCAACACGGTTGCAAGTAGACACTCCCTCCCAGGTCAAGGCAGCTGCCTGGAGGGACACGCGACCCCTTCCCTGTGAAGCAGAGCAGGAATCCTTCTGCCCCTTTTACAGATGAGGAGAGGAGACAGAGAAGTGACTGGCCCAGGAGCCAGAAGTTTTCTGATTCCCAGCCCAGGTTTGGCCCAGCCCGCTCCAGGGTCGTGGGCAGATGTGCGGGGAAGGCCAGGGGCAGCTTGCCCTAGTGGGGAGCTGGGACTGACCCTACGGCGACCTCTGTGAGGCGTCCTCTGGGATCCGCCCCGAGAAGGGCCCGTTCGGGCTCGGGCGCGGGGTCGGGCCGCCCGCGGACCTGGACTCACCTCTGGACCCGCCCTGCGGGCGGCGGGCCGGGCGCCTCCCCTCCCGGCGGCGGACGCGGTGGCACGTCGAGCGCTGGACGGCGGGCCCGGGTCGTCCGCGGCCCCGGACGGCGCTGGGGCCCGGGCGGGGCTCGCTCGGCGCGGACGGCGCGGCGGCCTCCCGGGACTGGGAAAGGGGCTGGAGCAAAAAATGTTTCTTATTCCAGCGTCTTCCTGCCTGGCCCGGCTCCACCACTCCCTCCTAATAAACCGTTTCCTATTGCCCAGCTAGCCGACGGGCCGCCCGCTCGCCCCTCTCTGGGGCCGCAGGACCCGGACCCTCCCCCGCGCGGCTCCCAGACCCCGAGGGCAACCGCCCGCCTCGCCCGCCTCGGCCGCCCCCGCCCCGAGATCGTGGCGGCGCCCCCGCCCCGAGCCTCCCACATCCGCCTCCCCGAGGGGGCGGGCCTTGGACTCGGGCCGCGGGGGGTCTCGCGGGGTGGCCAGGCCAGGAGCCGCGGGGGGCCAGAGCCGAGGTGGGAGGCACGGTCTGAGGGCCGGTAGCGGAGACGATGGACGGGGAGGCGCCCTCTCCCGCTCCGAGACGCGGAGGGGGCGACCTGGAATCGGGACTGGAAGGGGGGCACCGAGGGAAGAACCGCGAGGAGAGGGGGAAGGGGAGGTAACTTACCTGTCCTTCACCCACCCTCGGCCCCTAGTCCTCGGCCTACTAGGCTCAGAGCAGCGAGGGCAGGGTTTGGGGCTGGCAGGGTCCGAAATATTTTGGCCCCGCCCTCTCCACCCTCGACCCCCCGCCCTCGAGGACTCCCGACTCGGTCCGAATCCTTCAGCCTCCTCCCTCTGGCCCCTTCAACCCCTCTTGTTCACTCCCCTCTTCCGCAGCCTCTCTCCGCTCAGCACAGGGTGAAGAGGCCCAGCTCGGGCTGCTCTGGGTCAGCGGTGGGAAGAGTGAGGCCCTCCGGCCACAGCACAGCCCAGTGACAAGCACTCCTCTCCCCACAATGCCAGGCCAGAATTGGAAGGAGAGGCTGGGAACTGCCTTCGACTGCCCCCTTCCAGGAGGCCCCTCACCCCACCAAATGGAGATGGGGACTGGAGCCTACGTCGTCGTCGTCGTGGGGGCACTGATGGGACAAGGCAGACAAAGAGTTGCAGAGGGGAGCAGAATGGCTTCTCCCCCAGAGAGAAACTTGCTCTCTGTCCTGATTCCCTCGCATAGGCTCAGAGTACTGACGTCATCGCCTTGCTTTGCTCCAACCACTGTGAGCACCCTGAAGGCAGGACTTCATTTCTAGCCTCCTAGTTACCCACAAAGACCCTGCAGTCTGGGAATCCAGGCTAGCTGCGTACCTCTCCGTGCCTCACTCCCCCATCTGCTAAATGGGCACAGTCAACAGTGCCAGCCTCATAGGGTTGTTGTGAGAATGAAGGCAAATGATGCTTATCTCAGTGCACAGCAAAAAATGCTGGCTGGCTGTGCCTGCCACAGGGTGGACCCTCAGTGACAGTGTTCAATGAATAAATGAAAAGGCTGGGGAGACAGTAGCCTGGGGGCCAAGGTGGAAAGAGTAGGTATTGGAAGCAGAAGCGGACCTCTAAGGTGCCTTCCTCTGTGAAGATTGTGTAAAATGGGCCAGGGACTCTCCCGCCCACCCCACCCCACCCCACCCCGGGGGCTCCCACCCCAGCCTTTGCTGGGAATAGAGGCTGGGGGAGACATCAGCTCAAGGCTCCGACCGACATCGGTTGTTGACTGACCTCACTTCCTCTGCTGAAACCCTCCCCAGCCCCGACCCCACAGCTGCTTCACAACTTGTGAGCATTGTGAATTGCAGAGCCAAGGCACACCCAGATTTCAGTGTCAGGACCGAGCTGAGTCCTGCAGCCAATAGGAAGTACTATGGGATTACGGTATCTGCTCTTTCAGATTATAGCGGCCACTTCGGAGCGTGGCCTCGTGTCCATCTATCACACCCACTCTCCCCGCCCCCCCCACCCCCCCCACCCCCGCTCCGCCCCTGCCCTGCATTGGCTTCTGATAAACTTCTGCCAATCCCAGCCCCTGGATTTCTGTTCTGGGCGGTGGAAATGGGGGCTTCCCTGAGGGAAGCATTCGGTCTGAGACACTCAGCGGGGACGGAAACAGTGAGATGGCTAGGGCTGAGTCGCTGGTGAGAGCCGCTGGGGATGGGGGCGGGGCGGGGGGGGTGTTATCTAGGAAGGGGTCAAGTTTGGAGGAGGAGGACGGGTGCCCAATGGGGCAATGGGGAACGGGCTGTCAGTCTGTGCTAGAGTCCCCCAACCTCTCCAGAGCACTGAGCCCTCTGGCGCCTGACTGGTGCTCACTAGAGCTTCTTGTGAACCCACCCATGCCACAGCACACGGAAAACCTGGGGAAGGCATCGGAGGAGGGACACAGAGTTGGAGAAAGCCCTGGAGAATCGGCCCAATGAGGAAAGGGAAAAGGAATTACAAACTGTGTCCAAGTCTACAAAATTAATTACTCAGAAGGACCAGCTGTTCCCCATATTCAGTGAGGACAGAACAAGAGGAAACAGGCTGAAAGGGCTGAGATCTGAATTTAGATATTTGGAAGGATTTCCCGATAGTGTGTGAAGCAGAGAGAGAGGCCTGGAGATCCTAGGAAGGGTATGTGGGGTGAATCTCAAGGAGATTCTCACCTGTGGAAGGCAGGTGACGTGGAGTCCAGCAGGCAGGCAGGAGATCGGACAACCTGCACTTTCAGAACCATCTACTAGTGTTGAGTTCACGTATCGCTTTTGACATGAAGGCAGGGCCAACTTCATGGGTATTCAACCTGTGCAGATACATAGGACCCCACGCTTGGCTTAATGCTCTGCTGTTGCCATCTTGAAATTCTTAGTAATGTTTGAACAAAGGGCCCCCGCGCGCGTTTTCATTTCGCACTGGGCCCCACAAATTATGTAGCCAGTTCTGCACCGGGATGAGTAGGAAGAAAAAGCAAGGGGTGGGGGAGGGGGAGGGTGGAATTAGCAGAGGATGAGCTGGGCTTTGTTTCATTCAAATTGCAGAGAGGGAGAGCGAGAGGAGCCAACCTAGGGAATCTTTCTAATGTAAGAGACATGGAAACAGCAGAACAGGGTTACACTACCTGAGGAGGAAGAACTGTGGGTCTCCTTTAGCAGGGAAGAGGGCCAGATACCTGTGAAGTCTGTGCATCAATTCAACACGGAGAAGAGAGTCTGAGCTTTGCGGGCTGGATGAAGCCCGAGTTTTGCCTGGAGTGGGAGGGAAAAGTGATCTCTCTAGGTTTCCTTCAGCTCTGAGCAGAAACACCATGTTGTCCTAAAAATAGCAGTAAACCAGGGGCCTTCTCTGGGCCTCAGTTTCCTCCTCTGTACACTGAGGGGTTTAAACCGGGTACTTCCAAAGTTCCTGCCCAGCTTCATATTATCTTGTTTGGCTCTGAGATTCAGAAAATGGTCTGATCTAAGGCCCGGTCATTACAGCTCAGGTAAAAAACGCCATGTGGCTGGTGTTAAAGTTGGGGGAGGGGAGGGCAGCCAGGGCCTACCCAGCACCTCAGGAAGAGGCTGGCAGACAGGGGCCAGATTGCCAGACTCGGAGGGACAGAGTCACCTTCCTTTTCCTTCCCACCTCCTCCAGGATGTCCCGTAGATGGGTTCATCCGCTCCTTGCCTATCCCTGAACCATCAGGATGACTCATCTCAGGATGGAACCTCTTAAGAAAGGGTTGGCATGTCAGGGCAGCAGTCTGAGATCAGGCAGTGACCACACAATGCCTCAGGGGCAGTTGTCCTGCAGCCTGGGCTCTGCTGGGAAGCCTTCCAGCACCACCTCCACCTCGGCAGGCCGGCAACCTCTGGACTGCCCCTCCCCACTTGCGTCCTCAATGCTCTGACCCTTCCAGAAAACCGGCCCCACCACCGCAGGGAAAGAGTCCAGACTTGGACTTGGAGTGTGCACGCGAGCCTTTGTCTCCACAACCTGGGCAAGGCGCGGACTGTTCCTCCTCTACCACGTTCTCAGCATAAAAGCAAACACTCTGCGAGGGTCCCCTACCAGCTCTAAAACCCACACAGATGTCCAGTTGTGCGCTAGAGGGAGGCCGAGCTGTGCGGGAGGAGAAGAGCGTGAACCAGAAGTCAGGAGATCAGAGGCTTGGCTGTGCGACGGGGGCCTCTGCTTCCCCACCTGCTCAAAGATGAGTAGGATGTGTTGCCTCGTCTACTGATAGGTACCTGAGGGCTTGTTATCCAGATGAATGTATAGCCACTGCAGATGACTTTGAACTATGAGGCCACCATTCTGGGAAAAAAAAAAATTCAAAAAATTCCAAATAAGCACGGGGTGACATAAAGAAATGAGATCCTGGCAGAGGGACTTGATAACGAGAAGCAACTGTGCCCACCCCCGGCCCCTCTTGCTGGGGCTGACCCCCTTCCCAGAGTCTCCACTACTCCCTTCTCTGATGTTTACTGGGTAACTCTAAATGATACATTCGCACTGAGCTCTCTCCATCTTTCCTCAGTTTTATTGAGGTATAATGGACAAGTCAAATTGTAAGGTATTTAAAGTGTTTATCAAAATGATTTCATACACGTATACATTGTGCAACGATTCTTCCCATCAAAATAACACATCAGGGGGCACCTGGGTGACTCAGCCGGCTGAGTGTCCGACTTGGGAGGCTCAGCGCATGATCTCGCTGTTCGTGGGTTCGAGCCCCGTGTCGGGCTCTGTGCTGACCACTAGCTCAGAGCCTGGAGCCTGTCTTTGGATTCTCTCTCTCTCTCAAAAATAAATAAAACATTAAAAAAATTAAATAAAAATAAATAAATATTCAAAAAATAATAACACATCCATTACCCCCTCATAGTTATCTGTTGTTGTTGTTGTTGTTGTTTTGGTGAATAGAACTTTAGTTCCATACTCTCCACTAATTTTATGCAATACGGTATTATCAACTGTAGTCACCATATTGTACGTTAGGTCCTCAGACCTCATTCATCTTCTAGCTGAAAGTTGTACCCTTTTACCAGCCTCTCCCAATGTCTCCCTCCCCTCATCCCCGGCAACCACTTTTCTACCTGCGGTTTCTATGAGTTTGTCTTTGTTTTTGGATTTCACACATAAGTGACACCGTGTGGTATTTGTCTGTCTGCTGTCTCTAAACTCAAAAGCGTTGGGCATTTTTTTTTTTTAAGATTGTATTTTTAAGTAATCTCTACACCCACAGTGGGACTTGAACTCACAACCCTGAGATCAAGAGTCGCACCCTCTACCGGCAGAGCCAGGCAGGCATTATCTTAAAGCTTCAGAATTTAGGCCATTTAGATTCTTTTCTTTTTCTCACTCTTCTAACTATTGATCATTATGTTATTATTTTGTAAATTTAAATAATACAACTTTAGTTCCTATTCTATCGGTATCAGATAGTGTCTTTTTTTTTCCCTACATGGTATCTCTTTTTTCTTTTTTTTTAATTTTTTTTTTGGAGTTTATTCATTTTTGAGAGAGAGAGAGAGAGAGAGAGAGCAAGCAGAGGAGGGGCAGAGAGAGCAGGAAACCCAGAATCTGAAGCAGGCTCCAGGCTCTGAGCTGTCAGCACAGAGCCCAATGCAGGGCTCGAACCCACGAGCCGAAGTTGGATGCTTCACTGACTGAGTCACCCAGACTCCCCCACATACAGTATCTCTTGACTCTTCACTAATTAAGACTCTTCCCCCTTCCCTAAAGCTGCAATTTTGCTGCCATAAAGGAAGATACATCGTGCTGAGGTGAACATCTTATTATTGGGGGATGCCAGGTTGAAAGATCACTGGAGGTGTCCTGAAGGTCTGGCTGAGCATTTGGAATGGCAGCGGAGTTCCTAGAATCATCGAGACTTTTGCCCACCCTAAAGGAAAGCAGATCCCAAATTTGTGGGGTGAGGGTGGGCAGAGTTGCCCGGCCAGGGGATGGGGGCCTGGTAGGCTCTTGGGTGGTGCTGAGGGGACCCTTGCTGCCTGAGGAGAGAGTCTGAGGGGTTAAGGGGACCATCCCCAATGGGGAGGGCTTAGTATTTGAACAAGGAGGGGGTCCCCAGGATTTGAGAGCTGGTAATGGCCCCAGCTGGGAGAGATTGTTTGAAAGAGGGTCTGAGTGGCTGGGTGAGGCCGCAGGCCAGCGGGATTTCCTTCAGCTCCAGCCACGCGGGTGGGTGGGACCGGATTGCTGGAATTGGACACAGGAATCTGCCTTTGTTTCCAGCTGGAGGGGAAATACCATAAATCCTGCCCCTTTCCCACCCCTCTGGCATCCGTGCCCAGGCTCTGTCCTTGCAGGAGCAGACAGCCTAGTATGGAGGGCCCTCAGCAAGCCCGGATTCCAGGGCCCCCCATCCACAGGCCACTGCCCCAAATTCCCCCACAGCAGGTCACGGGCATGGATGTAGGAAATAGTGGTTGGGAGGTATCCGAGGCTCGTCTCGGGTAAATAGCCACAAAGCAGGGTTTAGGTTTTGGCCTGCTCACCTCTCTCCTTTACCTCAGAGGGACCGTGGCTTTTCAGTTAGGTCTAAGGGTGAACTCAGGGGTAAGGTTTTGTCCTGCCCCTCCCTGTCCCCCACCAACTCCCACTCCAAATAGTTGGACAGACTACAACTAGGAGGATAGTCACATGGGCAAAGCACGGAGCTGGACGGCTGGAGAATGTAGAATGCTGGGGCACAGAGGGGCTAAGAGGGGGAGATGGGACCCCAGGAAGGGGGGACCCCGTCTTGATTTTTCCCTTTGCCAGTGTGTCCGTGTGTTTGTGTGCCTGTGTGACAGGGTGTGTTTACGTGTGCTTGGTGGGGGGGTGGGGTAGGGGCCTGTGTGTACTTCTGTGCCTGCCAGCCTGCAGGTCCCTGTGGCACCTGGCTGACTGTTGTGTGTTGGCACGTGACACTGCCTGTGTGACCGATCCACGTTGCAGAGTCCCTCTGACCCCAAGCCTTGCCGTCCAGTCCTCCCTCCAGATGTCATACCTTCCTTAACCATGAAAAGCCAGGTTCCCTCTGAGGAAGAGGAGAGAGGTGAGCAGGTCTGAAAGTCTGCTGACCAGGTGGGTTTCTCGGTGGGGCCAGCTGAAATCTGGGGGGAGAACGATCCTTGGGGGTCAGGGTGAGGGACGGGTGAGGGATGGGGGAACGTATGGGGAGGGAAGCAGCAGGCCTGGTGCTTGGTGTGGTGGGAGATGCGTAGCTGTTTCCAACCATTTGCAACCATTGCATTTCCCAGTTTGGAAAAAAAGACACATCAATGAATGAGTCCCCACCTGTCCCTCTGTCCTCCCTACATATAAGTACTCCCTTGCCTTTTCCTGACCCAGCAGGGCTTCCCTGGGGCATGCCCTGGGATGACTGGGGACACTTGGCTCCTGGACCAGAACAGCTCCTAAGAGGAGGAAGGAGACGGTAAAGGGCCCTCTAAGCATCCCGGACCTTGGTGGAGTCTGAACGCAGTTCGTTGCTACACACGTTTATTCAGCCTGTATGGGTTAGGCACAGAGCCAGGGAGTAGGGAGACGGGCTGAGGTTCTGTCCATGCAGGACTGAGGGAAGGGCGTCCCCACAAGCCTGGCTGATACCCCAGTGTGTCCGGAAAGCCAACTTTCCAGTCCCTTCCGTAGGAGCCCCTATCGGGCAGGGTGAGGGTGGACCTGTGCACATGCAGGGAACAGGTGGTCTGGCCATCAGTGCTATGGGGATGAAAAGTGGGCTGGGGGCACTCCGGGCCTGGGGGGTCTGAGAAGCTGGTCTGAGAAGGCTGTCTGGCCTGAGCAGGTGTTTCCACTTCAGGGCTCGCCAGAGTAGTATTCTAGAATCACGGGGGAGGCCATGGGGTTCCAAGGACATGTCCGCTGGCCTCCTCCACGGGGCTGCCCCCCTTGGCCTCACTCCTTGCCAATCAGCACAGTAACAAAACCTGTTGTTTACCGGGCACTGATGGTTGGCCGGGCCCTTCTCGGAGCCTGGTATGCCTCTCCCTGTTTAGGCTGCACGACAACCCTGGGAAGTACAGATTCTATATTGTCACCATTCGCTGTTACAAATGAGGAGCCGAAGGCTGGGAGCGCTCCCTGGTCACAGAGACGGTAAGAGTCAAGGCCGGGATTCAAACCCAGGTGTTGGTCTTTGCAGGGCACTTTTGCCAGGGGCGTGTTCTGCACAGCCAGGGACCTTGTTCAGAATTCCTTGGCCTCTGCTGACAGGGACTCCATTTGGAAGGCTCGGGAGCTGGGCTGGCGTGGGAAGAAGCTGGGATGTTAGCGGAGAGGTTGACTCGGGGCAGCACAGGCAAAGCGAGCCACGTGGGCTTCTTTCCTCTCCGGCAGCCTGAAAGGCTGTCAGAAGCAGTTAGAGGATTAGAGAGAAATGGCCTGGGAGGAGGACTGGCAGGGCGCAAGCCAGGGACTCCCAGCTGCCCCGAGATGGCCATCAATAGAGGGTGGGTCTCCTAGGTGGAGAGGCTCCCCCTGCTGGAAGATCGCTGCCGCTTGTCGAGCTCCCCAGCATGCTAGACGGGACAGAGAGAGCGACAGTGGGCTAGTTCTCTGGTTCTGAAGATGCTGTGGTCACCCCCACGCCCTAGTACAACTCAGGCTGGTTAGAAGTGGGAGGAAGAGGGGCGCCGGTCGGCTCAGTCGGTTAAGCAGCCGACTTTGGATTTCGGCTCAGGTCATGATCTCATAGTTCATGAGTTCGAGTCCCACGTGGGGCTCTGTGCTAAAGCATGAAGCCTGCTTCAGATTCTCTGTCTCCTTCTCTTTCTGCCTCTCTCTCTCTCTCTGTCTCTCAAAAATAAATAAATGAACATTAAAAAAGTTTAGTGTGTGTGTGTGTGTGTGTGGTCTCCCTATTCAAAGAGCAGATTTATTTTTTAATTTTCCAAGATTCAGTAATACATGACTAAAAAGTCAAAACGTTCTGGGCAGAGTAATTCCAAGTAATTTATGTAGATACTCCACCCCCAGGGGCGCCTGGGTGGCGCAGTCGGTTAAGCGTCCGACTTCAGCCAGGTCACGATCTCGCGGTCCGTGAGTTCGAGCCCCGCGTCAGGCTCTGGGCTGATGGCTCGGAGCCTGGAGCCTGTTTCCGATTCTGTGTCCCTCTCTCTCTGCCCCTCCCCCATTCATGCTCTGTCTCTCTCTGTCCCAAAAATAAATTAAAAACGTTGAAAAAAAAAAAAAAGATACTCCACCCCCAGGAAGATGGGACCTTAACTCCCGCTCTTTCAGTATGGGCTTCATAGACTGACTCCTTTCCAAAGAGCACAGTATAGAAAGGGGGAGAAAAGAGTAGCATCTCAGGGAGAAACCTGACGAATATTACCTCAGTCAGGCGATCGAGGTTCCCTCAACCGTGATGAGTCATGTTCTCGGTATATAACCTTCACACGAAGTAATGAGAATGACATGTCACCTCTGTGGTCTTCCTCCCGCAAACCTATAACCCCAGTCTCCTCATGACAAGAACAGTCCACAAAATACCCGATCAGTACTCCTCAAAATTGTCAAGGTCATCAGAAACAAGAAAAATCTGAGAAGGTGTCACAGTCGAGGGACATCGGCAGAGACGTGACAGCTAAATGTAATGCGGTGTCCTGGCTGGAATTCCGAACAGAAAAGGGGCATTAGGAAAAAACTAAGGAAACCTGAATAAAGTTTAGACTTTTGTAATCATGATGTATTAATATTGGTTCATTAATTGTAACAAATGTACTACATTCATGGTCATCATACAGGTCACCGAGTGTGGGGTATATGGGAACCCTGTACCACCTTTACAACTCTTCTGTAAATCTAAAACCGTTCTAAAAAATAAGGCTCATTTTTTAAAAAGTCAAAAGTTTCAAAAAGGTATTCAGTGACAAATTTCCCTTCTACCCTCGGTCAGTTGTTCAGTCATCTTCCTGAGCGAACTGCCATGTTTCTCCCCAGGGAGGTTCCAGTGAGGGAGTCTGGCTTCCACAACTAGATGGCTGGCTCTGAATCTTGAAAGAGAGGAAGAAAAAATACCCAGGGGTGCCTGGCTGGCTCATTCAGTGGAGCATGAGACTCTTTCTTGATCTCGGGGTTGTGAGTTTGAGCCCTATGTTGGGTGTGGAGAGTACTTAAAAAGAAAATCTTTAAAAAAAGGAAAACCTGAGGGGCTCCTAGGTGGCTCAGTCAGTTGAGCGCCCGACTCTGGATTTTGGCTCAGGTCATGATCCTAGGGTGGCGGGATGATGGTGCCCCCTGCCCGGCTCTGTGCTAAGAGTACCGGGATTCTCTCTCTCTCTCTCTCTGCCTTTCTCCCACTCATTCTCTCTCTCTCAAATAAAAAATTAAAAACATTTTTAACTGATGAAAGACAATTTTAAATAAGGCACACATGAAAAATTACTAAGTGCCTTTCAAGATACTAAAACATTTTTTCTTAAATTTTTTAACATTTATTTATTTTTGAGACAGAGAGAGTCAGAGCATGAATGGGGGAGGGTCAGAGAGAGAGGGAGACACAGAATCCGAAACAGGCTCCAGGCTCTGAGCTGTCAGCACAGAGCCCCATGCGGGGCTTGAACTCATGGACTGTGAGATCATGACCTGAGCTGAAGTCGGACGCTTAACCGACTGAGCCACCCAGGAGCCCCAAAACAAACATTTTTTTAAACGTTTATTCAGTTTTTTAGAGACAGAAAGCGAGCAGGGGAGGGGCAAAGAAAGAGGGAGACACAGAATCCAAAGCAGGTTCCAGGCTCTGAGATGTCAGCACAGAGCCCTTACGAACCAAACCTGTGAGATCGTGACCTGAGCTGAAGTCAGACACTTAACCGACTGAGCCACCCAGGCGCCCCTTTTCAAGATGTTTTAGATCACTGGCTAATAACCCCACCTATGGGTCATCCAGGGGAAGTAATTTTGTCTGACATAGTATTTACTATTGATTAGGGCCCAGATTTTCTATAGGAAGTTAAGAGGTTAACCTGTAGAAGACTGATAAGCAGCAATTTATTTTTGTCTGGCAGAAAAAAAAAAAAGTTATGGTGTTATTGCCGGGTAAGAATTAACTTTTTTTGTACCTAACTTTTCAATCTCATTCTGGGCTTCGTATTTCCACTGTCAGTAATGGTTTTTCGTTTCCTCCTTTGATCCTTCGTTCATCAAGTACTTAAATACATCTTGGTACTCCCTATATATTTGTATTGGTCAAGTTTCTCTTGGTGCAGATTTTACATGGACAAGTAGTAGCATGCCATACACGCTGTTCCACCCATTGAAGACTTTCACTTGATACCTCTTAGAGATAGTTTCATATCAGAACGTAAAGAGCTTCCTTACTCGTTTTACCACTGTATAAAATACATCATATGGATGTATACTTATCACAGCCATAAGCAATTTAGCTAGTCCCCTGCTGATGGACACTTAGGTTGTTTCCACTCTTAGTATTGCAAATAGCGCTGTGTGGACAACCTCCTAAGTAGATTAGAGTAGAATCATTTGTACAGATCTGGATGGGAGAGCACAAGGGGCTCCAGAGGGCAAAGGAGCCTTAGGGAGGGACCTGATCACCTGCTCCCAGCCTGGCCTAGCCCATCTTTCCCTGACTTTGTGCCCGCCTGGCCTCCTCCTCCTGCTTCCTCCTCTCCATCCTGAGCTCCTGATATCTCCAGATAGGAAGGGCCAACCTTCGATTCTCTCCAGGCCTGGACTCTGGCTTGTGCTGTCTGGGAGATGAGGGTGCCTTGGAGAGGCGGATCTTTGGGGCTTGGGGCCTGGGGCTGCTATCGTCACTGGGTTGTAGCCACTGAGGGCACATACTCAACACGCCCTGAGGGCTCTGGTAGGGGATGAGGGCCCGGGGGCCAGGGGCTACCTGGGGGGGCTGGGGATCTGGGGGCGGGGGAGGGGCAGTGCCTAGCAGCTCTGGCACAGACTTGCTTCGGGTGCCCAGTGCAGGTGGGTGCTCAGGGCACAGGGTGTGGCAGGCAGTGGTGAGGAAGGGACTGGCCAGGCTGGTCGTGATGGTCACAAGGTGGTCCAGGACACCCCCCTCCTGAGGAAACCGGGCAAAGGGGAGGCTCAAGGTGGCCTGGAGTCGCTCTAGAAGAGATGGGGCAGCCTGGGCCTGGGCCTGGGCCTGGGCCACGAGCCCAGGCAGGGCTGGCCACTCGGGCTGGTAATGCTGGCTGAGCTGCTCTATCTGGGGGCGCCGCAGCAGCTTCCGGATCCTTTGCACGGTGTCGAAGCTGTCAGTCAGCACTGCCCACTCTAGGGCCGTCTTGCCCCGGACAGGATCCACCGCTGTCAGCTCAGCACCTGGGAGGGGGCACAGGAGTGGCGTGCGATGGGACAGGGATTGGTGAGTTGCAGAAGGGCAGACTCTTTAGCAGCAGGCCTGATTGGGGTCAGATGAAAAACCATAGAGTCCCACCCCGTCGCAGCTGGAATCCGGGAGCCATAGGTGGCTATAGCCTAGGGACAGTACCAGTCCCAGATCCCAACTTCCCAGTATAATGAAGGTGTTGGCTTTCTCTGGGATGCCTTCCATCTCTGACAAGGCAGGGTTCCAGGGACACGATGATGTGTAGTTGGGGCATGTGGCTGCGTGGGACATGCAGGGAACCTGGGTGGCTCAGTCAGTTAAGCGTCCGGCTCTTGATTTTGGCTCAGGTCGCCATCTTGCGGTTCGTGGGATCGAGCCCCCAGTTGGGGCTCCATGCTGACAGTGCAGAGGCTGCTTGGGATTCTGTCTCTCCCTCTCTCTCTCTCTCTCTCTGCCCCTCCCCTGCTCATGCTCTCTCTCTCTCTTTCCCTGTCTCTCTCTCTCAAAATAAATAAATAAACTTAAAAAAAAAAAAAAGACTAAAGAAGAAAACTGAAGTCCAGAGAGGGGAAAAGACTTCAGAGGGACCTGTTGGGGGTCTCCGAACCTGGAATAGAATAAGATCTCCTGGGGCGCCTGGGTGGCTCAGTCGGTTGGGCATCTGACTTCAGCTCAGGTCATGATGACTTCAGCTCAGGTCAGCTCATGGTTTGTGAGTTCGAGCCCCGCGTTGGGCTCTGTGCTGACAGCTCAGAGCCCAGATCCTGCTTTGGATTCTTTGTCTCTTTCTCTCTCTGCCCCTCCCCCACTTGTGCTCTGTCTCTCTCTGTGTCTCAAAAATAAATAAATGTAAAAAAAAAAAAATTAAAAAAAAAAAAAGAATAGAGATCTCCTGAGCCAATAAAGGGGTGGTGTGCAGGTTGCTCAGGACAGGGGGAGGCCCGAGCTGCACCTTCTGGGCAGGTGGAGTGGGGCCCTGCTGGTTCCCACTCCCCATTCTTCTGTTCATCAGCACACCCCTCAAATCCAGGTGGGGGGAGAGCAGTCAACTTGGGACAAAAGAGGGTGTGGAGTTTCCTCCTTTCGCACCCCAGACACAGTTAGATGGCTTGGGGAAGGGAAGAGCTGGAGGCAGGGGTCCCCCAGAGTGATGAATAGAGGGCAGCCTCACCTCAGGAAGAGTGAAGGCCCAAGACTGCACGAACAGTGTGAACTTCACTCCAGAACAACCCCACGCAGCCACGTGCCCCAACTACACATCACCATGTCCCTGGAACCCTGCCTTGTCAGAGTTGGAAGGCATCCCAGAGAAAGCCAACACCTTCATTATACTGGTAAGGCCCAGAGAGGGAAGCCATCTGTCCCGGGTCACTCAGCTAGTGACAGAGCCCGGACCAGAACCCAAGTCTGGTTCCAGATAGCAGCCTTTCTTGTTTTTCCAGCTGGTCTAGGTTATCCTCCCTGGACCAACATTCACCATGGAAATAGAGCTATCCAAGAGCTAGACTTTGTTGATTGTGAGAAGCTCAAGCACACTCCCCTCCTCCAGGAAGTCGGCCTAGATTGATCCTCCATCTCCACTTCTCTCTTCAACTATACAGCTGACTTAGTGTCAGGCTGGAGAGCTTGGGGAGGGACTGGAGGTCACAAATCCCGGTCCAGGCCCCACGCACCTGCCAGGAGGAGGGCCGCCACACATTCCGAACGGTTCCGAATGGCGGCCTTCATCAGTGCCGTTAGCCCCCGCTGGTCCCGGCGCTCCAGGTCCAGGCCTGGGTAGTAGTTGAGCAGGAGACTCACCAGAGGCACATGACCTGCGAGGCACCAAGGACAGAGCTTAGCTGTCCCGGAAAGAGAGTGATGACGCCCCAAACACTCCCTCCACCAAGCACAACAGTGTCCATGGTGGGAGAACCTTATACAAAAAGTGTGGGGTTGTGGCTCCATCTGAAGTGGGGGAGGGGGGATGGTAGGAGGTAAGGTCAACAGTCTGTCACCTGCTTGGGCAGCCAGCATGAGGGCTGTGTCCCCTTCCTTATCCTGCTGGTTCACATCGAGGAAAGGGCAGCGGCTGAGCAAGGCCACAACATTCTCAAAACCGCGGTAGCAGGCGACCATAAGACCTGTCTGGGGGAGGGGCAGCTCAGCTCCTGCTGTCTTTTCCAGGATCTCCTTGGGGCCCCTGTGCCCTCTAAATCCACACCATTCCCAGAGATGTCCCAGCCTCCAGGAAGACGCACCCTGGCTCCCTCCCTCCCTCCCAAGGATGCAGGCACTGAGCGGCGCTGGGGACTCAGAGTTGCACCAGCTGCCCTGGGGAGCACCTGGGGTGGCTCACCCTCCCATTGCCATCCACCTGGACGGCCTCCTCCGGGGAGACCCCACCATCCAATGCGGCTTGGAGCTGGACAGGATCATTGCGGACACACGCCCAGTACAAGGCCCCCAGCCTGCAGCCTGGGGCAGGGGTCTCGCTGCCAGGGCAGGACGATGCCTCCGACATGTCCGGCCCTCCCCGGCACAACGGCCGGCCGCTCTTCCTCTTCCAGCCCGGGGGACAAGAAGACCCGTCGCTCCGCCTCACGCGGGTGCCATCTAGAACACAGAATGGAGGGGAGCAGTGTCTCCCTGTATCCCAGGGTGGGGTCCCAGCACCCCACCCACCTTATGAGAAGACAAGTTGTGGGCCGGGGCCCTAAGAGGGCAGCATCGTTCGCTGGGAAGATCCCAGCGAGAGTCAAGGAGAGGGGTGGTCTTCCCTTTCCCGCAGGACCTTACCCGGCGGCGTGTGGAGGTTCCCCGGGAGGCAGCCATTGCCGGGGGCTCACAGCATCCCGCAGACTCCCGGGAGCACACTCCCCGGGTCTCCGGGCCGGCCCGACGGGGACTCTCTGTCCCCAGAAAGCAGCGCAGGTAACAGATGGCTGGACTTACGGAACGAGCTGCTGCAAACACCCCGGGGCTGAGCTGGATCAAGCTGGGTTAGTAGGGGATGGGGGGTCGGGAGGGGCGGGTGCTCTCCTCCCCCAGCGACCCGGACCCGCCCTGGAGCCGGCCCCGAGTGGGCGGGGCCCGAGTCACGGTGGCTCCTCCCCCAGCTCCTCCTGCACCAAAAACACACCCTCCGGAGTCTGGGGAAGGGGGAGAGGGGTCGCGAGGTGTCCCCCACCCAACCCCGGAAAGCCCGAAGTCCCTTTCCCTTCCGCCAAGCGGGGGTGCTGGAAGGAGAGGGTGCAGGGCAGATGTCTCCCTGAATAGGGGCTGGGACTGGGGGAGGTGGGGCTCCGGGGGTCCCCCCGACCTATTCTTTTGAGGTTCTGGGGAAATTAAAACACAAAGAATTGCCTAATTAGGAGTACATAAATTATGATGGGGGCTCCTGGGTGGCTCAGTCAGTTAAGCATCCTACTCTTGATTTGGGCTCAGGTCATGATCTCACAGTTTGTGAGATCCAGCCCCCTTCCAGCTCCAGGCTGACAGGATGGAGCCTGCTTGGGGTTCTCTCTCTTTGCCCCTCCTCTGCTCGCTCTCTCTCAAAGGAAAGAAATAAACTTAAAAAAAAAAAGAAACCATGACATAGTAAGTTTCGTGGACTAGTTTTGGTATGGTAAATTAAATACAAAATATTTAAATTGCATTAATATTAGATAATTGAATGAAATTAGTTATAATTATTTATCAATAATTATTAAATCATTCTTTAAACTAATACTAAATATTAAATTTAATCGGTCAGTTTTGGACCTCAGTTGTAGAAAATTGAGCCAACCATATTCCTCTGTTTATATCACTCCCACGATCAGCATGTACAAGATCTTTTTTTAAATTTTAGTTTATTTGAGGGGTGCCTGGGTAGCTCAGGCTGGTGGGCGTCCGACTTTGGCTCAGGTCATGATCTCACAGTCTGTGAGTTCAAGCCGGGCCTCGGGCTCTGTACTGAGCTCCGTGCTGTCAGTGCGGAGCCTGAAGCCTGCTTCAGGTTCTGTGTCTCCCCCTCTTTCTGCCCCTCCCCCACTCAAGCTCTGTCTCTATCAAAAAATGAAAAAATGTTAAAAAAAATAAATTTTAGTTTATTTGGTTTTTCTCTTTCATCCCTGATCCCTACAGCCGATTCTTCTCATCCTTCCGTTTACCAACGGGTACTTATATATCCTTGAAAATGTACATTGCATTAGAAAAAGTAGTGTTGGGGGCTCCTGTGTGACTCAGTCTGTTAAGCGTCTGACTTCGGCTCGGTCATGATCTCACAGTTCGTGAGCTCGAGCCCGTGTGGGGCTCTGTGCTGACAACTCAGAGCCTGGAGCCTGCTTTGGATTCTGTGTCTCCCTCTCTCTGCCCCTCCCCCACTCATGCTCTGTCTGTCTCTCTCAAAAATAAACATTAAACAAATTTTTTTTAAAAAGTAGTGTTGGGGGGCGCCTGAGTGGCTCAGTCGGTTGAGCGTCCGACTTCAGCTCAGGTCACGATCTCGTGGTTCACAAGTTCAAGCCCCGCGTCGGCTCTGGGCTGACAGCTCAGAGCCTGGAGCCTGCTTCAGATTCTGTGTCTCCCTTTCTCTCTGCTCCTAACCCACTCTCTCTCTCTCTCTCTCTCACAAATAAATAAACATTAAAAAAAAATTTTTTTTAAATAGTGTTGGGGCGCTTGGGTGGCTCAGTCAGCTGAGTGTCAGACTCTTGATTTCCCCTCAGGTCATGATCCCAGGACCCTGGGACCCAGCCCCGTGTCTGAGCTGAGCACGGAACCCGCTTGGGATTCTCTCTGTCTCTCCCTCTGCCCCTCTCCCACGATCGTATCCTCTCTCTCTCTGTAAAATAAAAAATAAAAAATAAAAAAGGTAGTGCTGATGTATGAATGTTTTAACCAACACCTTAGAACTGTGTGACAAAGCTCATTCTGTTTTTTTTTTTTCACCCCACGCTGTTTTTGAGATCCACTCCTCCTTGCTTTCTGTGCTGTGTGCTAGTTAGGAATGTCTTGGGTTGTAGTTAACCAAAAGCTGGCCTCTGGGTGTGGTGGGCACCAACATCGATTCCAAACTCCTTTTTAGTGTTTCTCCTGAACTACCGAAGGGAAAAAACTAAAACGACACTTCCTCGATTCCCTCGCGTTAGGAATCTGTGATTTAGTTTCTGCTCTTGTGCAAGACATAAATTTGGAACAGAGCTAAATACCATGGGACATCTGTTTTGCTGTCACAGATCAGGACAGATGCAGTAGGGCTCTGGTGAGCAGCTTCCTGATTCATCGGCTTCCTGTAGCAGTGACTGCTGCTTCCCGATCACCGGCAGAGGTCATGTGCTTGTCGAAGCTGGGAGTTGTTTCTGAACCTAGAACGTGCTTCTCCATTCCTTTATGTTGACAGCAGCCAGATTTATTTCTGTTGTCTACGGCTGAGCCCTAACTGACACAAATGGCTTAACTAAATAGGGGTTTATTCTTCACACAAGATTAAGAAGTTCAGGGATAAGCTGTTGGTGTTGATATAAACTAATGATGGCAGGGGCCTTCTCTGGGAGTCTCTTGACTTTTCCTCATGGTCACAAGATGGCTGTGTACTTCCAGCCACGACAGTAAAATGTGGTGAACGCACACCATGGAATTCTATGCAGCAGCTAAAAGAAATCTAGTAGATTATGTGTTAGACATCACTCATCAGATGGCACAATCCCCATCTCTAACCCCCGTCTCTCTAATCACTTTTTAGTTAAATGTGACCACATAACACAGTTTTGGCCAGCAAAATACAAGCAGCGGTCTGATGGGTGACTCTCCTGGGAAAATCTTTGCTCTCTTGCTAAAAGATATGGGGCATACTTTTTACCTCCGTCTTTCTCCCCTCTTCTTCCCGCTGCATAAAATTGCACCGTTGTGGGGAGCCTGGGTGGCTCAGTTGGTTGAGTGTCCGACTTCAGCTCAGGTCATGATCTCACGGCTTGTGGGTCTGAGCCCTGCGTCAGGCTTTGAGCTGACAGCGCGGAGCCTGCGTCAGATTCTCTGTTCCCTCCCCGCTCCCGCTCTCTCTCTCAAAAATAAATAAACATTAAAAAAAATTGTTTGTAATTCCACAGTGTGCATCCATCAGATTTGACTTCTCTGTTCTTCCAGTGTTGAACACCCAGTTGCCTCCAACTTCCTGCCACTACAAATAACGCTGCATGGGGCGCTTGGGTGGCTCAGTCCGTTAAGCGTCCGACTGCAGCTGGGGTCAGTGATCTTGCAGTCCGTGAGTTCGAGCCTCGCGTCAGGCTCTGTGCTGACAGCTCAGAGCCTGGAGCCTGTTTCAGATTCTGTGTCTCCCTCTCTCTGACCCTCCCCCGTTCATGCTCTGTCTCTCTGTGTCTCAAAAATAAATAAAGGTTAAAAAAAATTAAAAAAAAACAAATAACGCTGCATGAACATCCCGGAACGCATCTAGTAGGCCTGTGAGAGAGTATCTCTGAGACTGCTAGGTCACAGGGCACATATATGCTTAATGACCAGGTATTGTCAGATTGCGCCCTATTTCTGAAGTGTGCCCACCAGCGATGCAGAAAAGCCTCCCTACATCCTTGGCCACGCTCGTAATTATCCAGCCTTCTAATTTTTGTCAATCGGATGGTACAGAACTAGAAGGTAGTATCACTATTTTCCACCGGATTTTTCTGGTTATCGACAAGGTGAGCATCTTTCCAAATACCCGAGAGCCATGCTTGTGTCCCCTGCTGCAAACCGCCTGTTCCCAGCCTTTGTCCGATACTCTGTTGAGTTTTCTTATCTTTTTCTTATTGCTGTTTCAGGAATTCCTTTTAATAGTCTAGATAATAAACCCATTTCTAAATGGGTTTTTTTTAAGTGTATTTATTTATTTATTTATTTATTTTGAGAGAAAGAGAGGGAACGAGTAGGGGAAGGGCAGGGAGAGGAGAGAAACAATCCCAGGTAGGCTCCACGAGCCCAATGAGGGGATGGATCCCGCGACCCTGGGATCATGACCTGAGCCCAAATCAAGAGTTAGACACTCAACCGACTGAGCCATCCAGATGCCTCCACTGTCAAATGGGTTTTTAAGTGTCCTGACTGTACCATATACAGTTCTGTACCATGTACACCTTTGGAAAGTCATCAAAATTTCTCCTTATGCTTTGTGCCGTTGGGTCTTTGTTTAAGAACTTTCCACTCCAAGATCACAAAGATCTTCATTTCTTTTATTAATCTTGCAGTTTTATTCGTTTTTACTTTCCTGTTTTGGGGGGATAGAGAGAGTGCGTGGGCATGAGGGCACAAGCGGGGGAGGGTCAGAGAGTGAGCAGGAGAGAGAGAACCTCAAGCAGGTTCCAGGCTCAGCATGGAGCACCCTACTTGGAGAATGATCTCATAACCCTGAGATCATGACCTGAGCTGAAACCAAGAGTCAGACGCTCAACCGACTGAGCCACCTAGGTGCCCCTGCAATCTTTTTTTAAAAATGTTTTAATGTTTATTTATTTATTTATTTAAAAAAATGTTTAATGTTTATTTATTTTTGAGAGAGAGAGAGAGAGTGACAGAGCACAAGCAGGGGAGGGGCAGAGAGAGAGGGAGACCCAGAATCCAAAACAGACTCCAGGCTCTGAGCTGTCAGCACAGAGCCCGACGTGGGGCTCGAACTCAGGAACCGTGAGATCATGACCTGAGCCAAAGCTGGACACTTAACTGACTGAGCCACCCAGGTGCCCTTGCTATTTTGTTTTTAATAGTTAGTCTTTAATCCATCTGAATTTATTCTCATATACAGTATGAAGAAGGGATCTGTTATGAATTGTGTGCCCGCTAAAATTCGTATGTGGAAACCCTAACCCTCAATGTAACTGTATTTGAAGACAGGGCCTTTGTGGACGTCCTTAAAATTAAATGGGGGGGGGGGGGGAACCCTACCCCTCCCCCGCTTGTACTCTGTCTCTGAAAAATAAATAAATGTAAAAAAAATTTTTTTAAATTAAATGAGGTCATGGATTGGGGTCCAAATCCAATAGGGTTGCTGTCCTTTCAAGAAAAGGAAGAGACACCAAAGGTCCCTCCTGTTCTCTCTGTTCCTTTTTTCTTTTTATAATTAATTAATTAATTTTGAGAGGGGTGGGGGGGAGGGGCAGAGAGAGAGAAAGAATCCCAAGCAGGCTCTGCAGTGACAGCGCATGACCCCTACACAGGGCTCGAATTCACGAACCATGAGATCATGACCTGAGCCGAATTTGGATGCTTAACTGACTGAGCCCCCCAGGCGCCCCTCTCTGTCCCTTTCTTTCTCTCTCCCCACTGCCCCTGTCCCGTGTGAGATAGTGGAAAGGCCAAGTGAGGGCACAGTGAGAAATCTATGGTATATAAGCCAAGAAGAGGGTTCTCACCAGAAGCCAACCCTGTTGGCACTTTGGTCTTGGACGTCCAGCCTCCAGAACCGTGAGGAGATACATGTCTGTTGTTTAAGCCATCCAGTCTGTGCTAATTGTTGGGGCAGCACAAGCAGCCTAATGTACAATCCAACTTCATTTCTCTCCAGTTAGTGAGGTGACCCCATCTATGAGACAGTTCTCTCTCTTTTGATGTCTAGTGTCACCTCTATGGTATACGAACTGCGAATTCTCTTTAATGTTTCATGCTGTGTTTGAGTTCTCTGACGTCACCTTTTTAGACTGCTCTTCTGCGAAGGCCCCCTTGATTGTATTACTCTAGCTTTGGGGTCTGTCTGACTGCCTGACAGTGGGGTTCTCCATGTTCGAGTTTCTTTTTCAAAACCAATTTTTATTCTTTCATATAAAATTGCAAACAAATTTGTTTTCCTTTAAAGCTTGCCTTTTTGCTCTTGCTGCGTTTAAAATCTTCTCTTTGTCTGTGGTGTTCTAAAGTTTTACTCTTGGGGTGCCTGGGTGGCTCAGTCACTTAAACATCCAATTCTTGATTTCGGCTCAGGTCATGATCTCACAGTTCGCGGTCTGAGGCCCACCTTGGGCTCTGTGCTGACAGCATGGAGCCTGCTTGGGATTCTCTCTCTCTCCCCTCCCCCTTCTCCTCCCTGACTCATGCTCCAGCTCAAGCGCATGCATATGCACACTCTCTCTCTCTCTCTCTCTCTCAAAATAAATAAACTTAAAAAAATTTTTTAAATAAAGTTTTACTCTTACGTGTAGGCATGAATTTCTTATTGTTTATCTTTCTTCAGATGTTGTATCTATCCTGCTTTTGGATCTGTAAATTGTCCTTCATCAATGCTGGAAAATTCTGAAAATCTCCCACTAAGTTCACCTTGGCTCTGTCAAAGATAGACTGTGGATATTGTGGGGTGGCTGGCTGGCTCAGTCGAAAGAGCATGAGCCCCTTGATCTCCAGGTTGTGAGTTCGAGCCCCATGTTGGGTATAGAGAGTACCTGAATAAATAAAACTTAAGGGGTGCCTGGGTGACTCAGTCGGTTGAGCATCCGACTTCGGCCCAGGTCATGATCCCACGTTTCGTGGGTTCGAGCCCCGCATCAGGCTACGTGCTGACAGCTCAGGGCCTGGAGCTTGCTTCGGATTCTGTGTCTCCCTCACTCTCTGCCCCTCCCCCACTCTGTCTCTCTGTCTCCCAAAAATAAACATTAAAATAAATACATACATACATACATAAAATAAAACTTAAAAAAAAGAAAAAGACTGGAAATTGAAGCTCAAGTTTGCCTAATTCAACAAATATTTTCAAAAATGTTTTTTAATTTATTTTCGACAGTGAGAGAGAGAGAGACAGAGCATGAGCAGGGGAGGGGCAGAGAGAGAGAAGGAGACACAGAGTCCAAAGCAGGCTCCAGGCTCCAATCTGTCAGCATAGAACCTGACATGGGGCTTGCACTCGTGAACCCCAAGATCATAACCTGAACTGAAGTGGACCGCTTAACCAACTGAGCCACCCAGGCGCCCCCAACAAATATTTTCAGACTAAAGTAGATTCCATGTTTTGTTTCCTTGTCTGGGTTCCTGCCTTCCCTTAGAGTTTAACCTAATAAATTCTTGCTATCTGGCCAGCTCTTCTAAGCTTTTAAAATAATTTGTATTTGTATTTTAACTAGCATTTTTAAAATAAATTTTTAAGTTTGTTTATTTATTTATTTATTCATTTATTTAGAGAGCACAAGCGGGGGAGGGGGCAGAGAGAAGGAAAGACAGAATCCCAATCAGGCTCCATGCCACCTGCACAGAGCCCAATGCAGGACACGAACTCACGAACCTTGAGATCATGACCTAAGCCGAGATCAAGAGCTTAACTGACTACACCAGCAGGCAGCCCTTAACTGGCATTTTTGCTGTTTTACTTGGGAATATCAGTCCAGAGTCTAGGCAGTCATGCTATTGGAAATAAAATTTCCTCTAATCCTAATTAATTAAAAAACAATCTAATAGGAATATGGGCAAAAGACGTAATTAATTCATAGAAGAAATACAAACGGCCAATAAACATTTGTAAAGATGCTTAATCTCACAAGTAAGCAGGAAAAGGCAAATTAAAACAATAATGAAATATTACTTTGGGTCCACAGCTTAGCAAAAATTAAACATTAATAATATTAAGTGCTTACACTGTTGGGGGGAATGGAAATTAGTGAAGTATTTTTGGAAAGCATTTTGACAGCATCTTTCAAAATAACAAATGTACATACACATGAACCCAGAAATTTTGCGTTTAGAAATCTTTCCAAAACAGTACTTGCATATGTGAACAAAGATATACTGTATATACTTTGCAGCATTGTTTCTAATTGTAAAAAAAAATTTTCTAACTTAAATGTTCATTAGTAGAGGAAGGGCTTGAAAAAATATGAGATATATCACATGAGATTATGTATGCCTCCATTAAAAAATAATTAGATCCATATGGACTACTCTGAAAATATCCCTGAGACATGTTGTTAATTGAAGAGGAAAAAAAAACGTGTGTGTGTGTGTGTGTGTGCGCGCGCGTGTGTGAGATTGGCTACTTACATGTATGCAAATGCATACAGAGGCCTGGAACAGTAGTTGTAAACATTGGCTGTACCCTGTACTCACTTAGTCACTTTAAAAACAATAGTATGGGGGGCGGGTGCCCGGGTGGCTCAGTCAGTGAAGCGTCCAGCTTTGGCTCAGGTTGTGATCTTGAAGTTAGTGAGTTCCAGCCCAGCATCGGGCTCTCTGCTGTCAGCACAGAGCCTGCCTCGGATCCTCTGTCCCCCCCTCTCTCTGTACCTCCCCCACTTGTGCTCTCTCTCTCTCTCTCTCTCTCTCTCTCTCTCAAAAATAAATAATTAAATAATTAACAAACAAACAAACAAATAAACAAACATTAAAAAAAATAGTGATGCCTGGCACCCACTCCGGAGATTCTGAGGTAATTAGTCTGAGCACAACTTGGGTGATGGGATTCTAAAATCTCCCCATGTGGGGCGCCTGGGTGGCTCAGTTGGAAGAACATGTGACTCTTGGACTCAGGGTTATGAGTTTGAGTCCCATGTTGGGTATAGAGAGTACTTAAAATAAATAAATAAATTTTTTAAATTAAAATAAAAAAGGGGCGCCTGAGTGGCTCAGTGGAGCATCTGGCTTCAGCTCAGGTCGTGATCTCATGGTTTGTGAGTTCGAGCCCCAAAGCGGCCTCTGTGCTGTCCGTGAGAAACCTGCTTTGGATCCTCTGTCTCCCTCTCTCTGCCTCTTCCTTGCTTGCGCTCTCTTTCTCTCAAAAATAAACATTAAAAAAAAAAATTAAAATAAAAAATAAAATCTCTCCATGTGATTCTAACATGTAGCCAAGTCCCAGGACTCTTGTAAATGACCTGTGTTAAAGCATCGCCGGGGTGCCTGGGAGGCTCACTCGGTTAAGCCTCTGACTTCAGCTCAGGTTGTGATCTCACAGTTTGTGAGTTCGAGCCCTCCATGGGGCTCTGCGCTGACAGCGCAGATCCTGTGTCTCCCCCTCTCTCTGCCCCTCCCCCACTCACGCTCTTTCTCTCTCCCTCTCTCAAAAATAAATAAACATTGAGAAAAAAAATTTTTTTAAGCATTGCCAGTGGTTAATTTGAGGGAGGAGAATAGGAATGAGGTGAAAGGAAACCCCATGTTTTCCTTTTTCAACTTCTATGATGTTTGAATCTCCCACCAAGATAATTACTACTTCAGGGCACCTGGGTGGCTCAGTCAGTTGAGCATCCAACTTTGGCTCGGTCATGATCTCACACTTTGTGGGTTCGAGTCCTGCACTGGGCTCTGCTCTGACAGCTCAGAGCCTGGAGCCTGCTTCAGATTCTGTGTTTTCCTCTCTCTCTGCCCCTCCCCTGCTTGTGCTCTTTCTCTCAAAAATAAATAAACATAAAAAACATCATTATTACTTCATAACAAAAGGGGAAAAAGAATCACAAAGATTTCCCTGATTATTTCCTCCTCTTCCTCCCCAACTGCCTATATGTATCTATATATATTTTAAAGTAATCTCTACACCAAACCTGGGGCTCGAACTCCTGCCCCCAAGATCCAGAATCATGTTCCACAGCCTGAGCCAACCAGGCTCCCCTCCCCAATCTCTCTTGTACACAGAGTTCATCGCTTCTCAGTGTTGCCTCTAAACGGCACCCATTCGTTCATTCATTCATTCCTTCAATAACTATTAACTGAAACCTGCTTTGTGTCAGACACTTACTTTGGCTCTTCATACGAGTTATCATTAATCTTGTTCTTGGCTGTTTCCCTCACCTTGGTCGTCCTTGTCTCCTGTATCTAGCACAGTGTTAGCCACTCAGGAAATGCAAGTTCCTGGACAGTCTCTCCTCTGGCCTAAAGAGCCTCCTCCTCCCCACCTCCAGTGCTGTTCAGCAATGACTGTAAAGGCATAGGAGACTTTGATCTGTGCTGAGAGGCTCCAAGGACATCTAACTAGGTAAAAGGGAATTTCATTTCACATTTTGCTTTTCCAATTATCTTCCTCCAAGCCTAGAGAAGCTACCTCTGGTTCAGCACAGAGCACCCCCCCCCCCCCCCCCCCCGCCCCCAGCCTCGGCAAGGGTCTTGTTCTGCAAGGCCACTCTCAGCCAGCAGGTGGCAGCCCTGGGCAGGAATTAGGGGAACATCCTCAACCCAGCGTTGAGGTTATAGCATAAGGTCCTGGGGTTGGGTGTAGGGGCAAGGTCTTGGGAGGGCAGGTGCACAGGAGGAGGGAGATGGAGTCCCACTTTGGGTCCCAAAGCATGGTAGACAAGGCATTTATTTCTGTAGATCAGCTTTAGCCAAGCTGACTGGATACCCAGAAGGTTTGTGAGGTTTCTTTTACCTTCTGTCTGCAGCAAAGCTGTTCCATGGTGCCCTGTCCAAGCTTCTGTCCTCAGGAGGACTGTATGCTTGTCCCTTCCTAACCTCCTTTCCGGTTCCCCAGGCTGGGTGTTGACCCTCCTCGTGCATGTCTTTGCTGTTAGGGATGATTGTGGTAGAGGGGGACTGGAGGTTGCTGGGTAATGCCTAAAATATGATGACATCCTGGGTGTTACAGGTACATTTCAGTCAGGGCCTCAGTGTGGCAGTGTCGAGGATTAACCATGAGGGAACAGTACAGGCTATCAGGTTATCGTCCTTCTGATCTCTTAGCTGCTGGGGTCTTCTGATGGGGGTACACTAGAATGCTCTTTTCTTGCCACTCCAACTTCCTTCCCTTCAGTCTTGATCTCCTCACTGCCTTCTGTCTGTCCATCTTCTTTCTGCCTGCCTGACTTCACCTCTTCTCCATCTTTTCAGTTTTGATCTTTCTCATCTCATCGTCTGGATCTTTCCATCGTCTATCCTTCTAACACTCTCTTAAGCCCTGATCACATACATTGTCTGGAGCAGTGGCTTGAGTCTCTATCTGGTCCCTAACCATCATGCCATATCTCCAACCATCTAATCCTTTGGGCGGGGTTTGCAGGAGTCTTGACTTGTGGAATTCAATCAGAAGGGAAGGGGAAGATTTGGGGAAAGTGTAGTGGTACATCTATAGAGAAAGAGCTCAGCAAACTCTCGAGTTAAGTTTGGAGCACAGGCCAGTCACTGGGAGGGAACCAAATGTACTGTCATCTCAACCTCTGGCTTTCTTCCAGGGTCTTTTTCCAGCACAAGCTCCCTATTCCCACCCTACAGGCCTGGTGGCAGGTATAGCGGGGGCCGGCAGTCAGTAGGGAAATGGCCTATCCCAGCTGAGGAACTAGACACGGGATAGGACCCAACATGGTGGGATAGAGAATGGAGGAGATGACCTCTGACCCCAGCTCTGGCCCCTTCTGGGGGTCCCGTGTGACCTGCCATAGGTCATGCCCCCTCCTCCCTTACCATATCTACATCACAAAACCCACAGCTCGTAACTCAATGCCAGCCAGGGAAGTCTGGGATTGATTTAGGATCCCTTCTGACCAGTTCACCACCACTGGACTATGGCCCCTGGGGTGGAGGTGGGGATGAGGGTCATGGGTGAAGTTCAGGCGGGGGGTCTCGACGACCACTACATCATACCTGTTGCACTCTTAGTGGATGTGTTGGGGGGAAGGGTCCAAGCACAGGAGTTCAAGGTTCTCACTGACCAGCCCCTTCCTGGCTCAGCTCAGGGCCATGCCGAGGGAGCAATGGCCATGGCCTAGTAAGGATTCAGGGACAGTGTCCTCAGGATTCAGAGCCAAGGCATCCTACAAAACAGAGATTCTTGTTACCCACCAAGAGGGCGCTCCGATGGGTCCTAAATGCCCCACCCCCAATCTCAGTTACGCTGAGTTACTCAAAGCCAGGTCTCCCCACCAGGAATGCCATAGCCCAAGACCCACCACATTCTACATTTATATTTCTCCTGGTGTATTTCTTATCGTTCGTTTCCCTTCATCCACCTTTCCATTCTGGAGATACCACTGAAGAATTTCCTCTACTTGGAATATTTCAAACGTTTTTGACCATCACCCACAGTAAAATACATCTACCTCTGGCCCCAGGACACATAAACATCCACAGAACTAAAAGCAAAAGTTTTACGTAACATTGTACATGATGTTTTCTACTCTATTCCATTTTGTTGTTTAAAAATGATTTCACAGGGAGGTGGTGCCTGGGTGACTCAGTCAGTCAGTTAAGCGTCTGACTCTTGATTTCTCTCTTGATTTTGGCTCAAGTCATGATCTCTTGGTTTGTGAGATCAAGCCCCACATTGGGCTCTGGCAGCGAAGAGCCTGCTTGGGATTCTCTCTCTCTGCCCCTCCCCCTCGCTCAAGTGCTCTTTCTCTCTCAAAATAAATAAATAAACTTAAAAAAAATGATTTCACTGGGGTGCCTAAGTGGCTCAGTCAGTTGAGCATTCGACTCTTGTTTTCAGCCCAGGGCATGATCTTGGGGTTCATGGGTTCGAGCCCCCCGTGGGGCTCTGCGCTGATAATGAGGAGCCTGCTTGGAATTCTGTCTGTCCCCTGCTGTCTCTCAAAATAAATAAACTTAAAAAAATGATTTCACAAACAACTAAGGAGCTGGCACTTACAGTTTATAAGTAACCTCTTATATTTTGACATCTTCACAAGCAGTAAAGCCCATTTTATAAAGAGAAAAATCCCTATTATCTTCATAAAAGCCCAGTGAGAAGGTAAGGCAGGGTTTTTCATCAACCCATTTTATAGATGAGAAACACAGACACTGAGCGGCTAGTGGACCTGCTTGAGATCCCCCCTCTCAGCACCCCCCCCCCCCAATCCGGTGATTTTCTGAGATGGGATTCCAAGCCAGGTCGTCCACGTGCTGGTTTGCAGTTCCCTGTGCCCCCAAATCTTCTCTCCCTCCCTCTCATCGCCAACCCTCCCAATTGACTTCATTGTCTCTTTCCAGTTTGAAGGCCATCCCCTTCCAGGAACATGAGGGACAGAGCAGCTGAGTAATTCTGTTTTCTTGTCATCTGTTAACACTGCACCATCTGCCAGCTCTACCCTGGGCTCCTACCGTCTCCGTGAGATGCCGGACGGCAGGGGAAGGGGTGGGGGGCGGTAAGGCTGCTGCCGTCCTGGAGTCTGGACCTCCGGGCCCCCCTTCACCAGGGAACTCCGAAATACCCACACAAGGCTCATTTTTCTGCTCAGCCCCAACAGCAGCGGGCTAGAATTACAGGGATAAGCAAGGGAGCGGAGCGGGATGGGAGGAAGGACTTCCTGACGTCACAGGGATAAAACAATAGGATCCACCCCTCCCCCACTCTCAGGGTCTTGTCTTCAGGCCTCCACACCTCCACGGTGGAGACGGTGATGCTTCAGAGCTGTGAGGGTGACCTGATCCCAAGCAGCAGAAGCCCTGCAAGCCACTCGGGGTGAGGGCAAAGCAAGTCCATCTCACAGGGAGCCCAGGAAGATTTATGAGGCCTCGGGTGTGGCTGGCTGTTACTCAGCCTCTGACTTTTTAATTCCCCAGTCCCCTCACCCACCCCGCCTCCTCCTCAAGAGGGCCTTTGTGCAGGACAATGAGGAATCTATAAATTCCGGGGGACAGGGATGTGGGGGAGGGGAGCACTGGTCATTTCAGCTCAGCATCGACAGCAAAGGGTGGCCTCCATGGACCCGCCACGTCTCATCAGATCCGCACTAGAGCCCAGAGAGAAGGGTGGGCCATGCCTTACCACGGTCTTTTACGGATAAAGAAACTGAGGCTCCGAGGCAAAAGGTATCTCTAGTCCCTTCTTCATTTATTCCACCTTTCACTCATGTATTTATTCTCCTCTCTTACTCTTCCCCGGGTCCTTCCCTCACTCGGGCATTCACTCAACAAACACACGTGTTCACTCAACGGAAACCCACTGAGTACCAACTCGGTACCAGGGCAAGTCCAGAAGACACAACAACTGGTAAACCCTGGCCCACCCTGGAGGGGCATGCAGCAGTGGACTGTGACTCAAGAAGGGCCAAAGTATGGCTCCAGCCCCCAGCTTCTCAGGCTGGCAGCCTGCACCCTTGTCCTATTCCTTTCCAGCAACAACCCTCTGTGGCTGATGAAGTGCTTTCATGAGCGTTTTTAAATTTAATCCCAGTGCTGGCTCTGGCAGTTAGGTAGTATGTAAGCCTTCCCTAGTCTTTTGCTAATGTGGCCCCAAGAGGATAAGTGGTAGCCCAAGATCACTCCTCTGGTGGGGGGCAGAATACCAGGACCCAGGCCCTTGCCACTGCACCACGGCTGTGGCTGTACTCCTGGGTGCTGTGGGGATCCAGAGCACGGGCCTGGGCTGTGGCCCTACACTTCCTCTTCTACCCACTTGCCCAAACTAGCCGTGTGTCCCCCACCCCCACCCCCCATGCTGATCCTTCCCTAACGTTCTGTCCTCCTGTTCCATTCTGCCTTCCTGCTCCACTTATTAAATGCCCCGGGTGCACCTGTGTATTTATTTACTCAACTTACCCATCTGTTGTACAGTAATAACCAACTCAGTGCTTATGATGCATGCATGTGTTTGCAGACTGACCACACATTCTTGTGTATGTCCTAGTATGTCTCTGCTGAGGATATTAGTATCTACTTTGTTGTACAAATTAAATTAGTTAAGCTATGTAAAGCACTTAGAATCATGCCTGGCACATCGTAAATGCTCAATGAGTCTTGGCTGCTAAGTTTACTGATACTGGAAACCACAGGCCTGCCCTAATCTATGAGGCATTTAGGTGAAACATAGGTGAATACAGGGATTTGCAGCTGGCTTCTCCCAGGGAGGGGCCCCCTTCGAAGTGACCAAATGGATTAGTATCCAGTTCATTCCCCAGGGACTCCTGCATTCCTTAAATGCATGAAGTACGTTCAGCACCTCCTAGGTCTGTGCCAGGCATTGCGCTAGCAGAGAATAAGAAAGACACCTGCTGTCATTCTGGTAAGTGAAACAAACCACAAACCAAGTGAATAAAGAAGATAATTACAGAAAGCAGTTAAGTCCTGAAGAAATAGATACAGTTAAGTGACACAGTACACCAGGCAGTTGGGTGTGGGGCTGCTGTAGCATTGTGGTCAGGATTGATGGGGAGCTGACAACCCTGTGAAGGATCTGGGCAGAATGTTCCAGGCAAAGGGAACAGCAAGACCGAAGCCAGAGGTGGGGAAAAGCTTGTCAAGTTCGAGGAATAAAAAAGGCACCCAGTGTGAGTGGCATCTGGGCAGAGGGGAGAGTGAACTAGGAGAGGTCAGAATAGGCAGGGGCAGTGTTAAGAAATTAGGGCTTTCCTCCAAGGGAAGCTATGCAAGGTTGTTAAACAGGGAGTGACGTGCTCTTTTTTTTTTTTTTTTTTCCTGATTGGTATCTTTAACGTCCCCCTGGAAACTGTGTGAATTGACGGTCAGGGTCCAAGAGAGCAGACAGAAGACTTTGCAGTTGTGCAAGGAGGTGATAGGGGCTGAGACACAGGAGGTGGGGAGCTGGGACTGATCCAAGATACATCTTAGAGACAGAAGGGACAAAATTTGCTGATGGACTGGACAACAGGGGAACGATGGGAGAGGAACTCAGGAAGAAAGAACCAGGGAAGCTCAATTGGTAGAGTCATCTCTGTCCTGAGCCATAAGTGTCCTCCAGCTCTCTTTGGCCCTGCCCCAGAGCCCCAGAAGCCTACTCTAGCCATTTACTCTCCCCCCTGTCTACAGTCAGCAGTCCTAAATCAGGGGCAGTCCAGACCCGCTCATCGGGACCCTTTGTAAGAAAAAGTCCCTTGCCTTCCTCCAGAAAGAGCAGCACCTGCCAAGACCCAAGGCTTGGACTTCAGACCCCTTTTAACCTCTCCACCCGGCCCTCGTTTAGATCACAACCCGCACAACCTTACAGCTCCCCTCTCCCCAGCCTGGACCACTGGCCCAACCTGAAAATCCTAGGAGCTTTGAGACCTGCGGGCGCTGGGCTTGTCGGGACACGGGCCTGCAAGCATTCTGGGGCCGGGAACGGGAAGGTGGGGCTTGGCTTTCCCTAAGGGAATCTCCCAGCCGGTTCCCGGGGGAAGGAAGTCCCCTCCCGGGCCGGCGCCCCGGCCCCGCCCCGCCCCGCCCCCCCGCCGGCTAGCTGGCCGCGGAGGCCGCCGTCCCTCCCGCCCTGGAAAGCGCTTGCAGCCGGTCTTCCGGCCTCGGGCTACGGGCGGGGGAGGGTCCGAGCCGTAATTGCTGCCATCTGCTCCCTCCCCTCCCCCACCCCCGCCTGGGGGAGGGGCCGGGGCGCGCACCGCACGCCCCTCTGACGCCCGGCCCCCGAGGGGCGGGGGCTTCGGGTGCCCCGCGAACCCTCCTAGGGGCGAGTGCTGGGGGGTGGGCATGGGGAGCGCGCCCGCAGCCTTTCGTGGGGAGGGGCCGAGGGGTCCCGAGCTGAAGGCACAGCGCTTTACCAGACACCGAAAACCAGCGTTCGGGTTCTGCCCCTCGCGGGGTCGGGACTCCAAAGGGTCCTGGGGGGCCCACCCGCCTCTACTCACACGCGCGACGTCCGCACCGGTCTGTGGTTAAGGCCGGCGTTGGGACATTGACGCATCGATCTCTGTCTGAACAGGACGGATGTGACTGTGGGCGGGGAGGGGGAACCCAAGGCCGGGGCCTGGAGCCCGCGCGCGGGCGAGCCAGGGCGGCTGGAGACAGAACTTGGCCCTCAGACACCAGGGGCCGGGCTGAAAATCCTCCCAGTTACTACCCACTCCCCACTCGGAGGAGCTTGAGTCCATTACTTCGAGCCTCAGAGCCCTCAGAGTCCATTTCCTTGTCCGTAAAAACGGGATCCCCAGCTCCTACCTCTCAGGTGATTCCAAGGAGGGCGAGTTGCTAGTTCTGGGGAGATGGGGGTGGGTGGGTATTGGGCCTTCTGTCTGGCCTGGCGGAGTCCCTGGGACAGTGGGAGTGGGCCCTGTGGAAGGTGCTTGGCAGCTGAGAGCCTTGAGGAGGCAGGCAGAGGGAGGGTGGGCTAGGGACAGGAAGCCAGGGAACAGATCTTGGGAGCAGCCTCACTGGTTTCAAGCCCATCTCTGGTGACTTCTCTGCAACGTCAGCCTCAGGAGGTGAGGATATTGTCTGGCCTCTTTATCCAGCACTGATGATAGCTCTGGGGGCATTGGGGGTGCTCACAGGGCAGAGGAGAGTACCCTACTGCCCGGGTGCTGGGACCCACTTGCCTAAACACATCTTCACACACACCCAGGGGTCTACATAATCCTCCAAGTGCAGAAGCACACGTGATCCCCAGCGAGGCCTCCCTCCTTCTTGCCAGGGCCACAAGACCTCACCTTACATCACACAATGTCTGCTGCCTTCCCCTCCTACAACCTTGCCAACTCTAACAAACCTGTGTTTGTCCCAAGAGCCGCTTCCAGAGGGGCTGAGCTACAGCCCCTCCGCCCCCCAACCATTCCCACCACCAACCTGAGGGCCCATTCCTCCACACAGGTGAGCCCCAGGGATGCCAGGCGGTCTACTCCCAGCCCCTGGAGAGGCTCTCACTTGGAGGGGAGGCAGCTTGAGACATTTGGGAATCACAACAACCATCAAGACAACCCAGGGCACTGCCCTGGGGAGGGGTCCAGAAGACGCTAGGAGTCAGTGGCTTCTGCGGTGGGGCTTCAAGGAGAAACAGAAGTTAACCGGGGGTAGAAGAGGAGATGTGGTGTTCCAGGCAGAAGGAACAGCATGTGCAAAGGCTTGGGAGTGTGAAAATCTGACGGGTCTGGGGACGAGTGAGAAGTTTGATGGGCCTGGACCAAGAGTATTGGAGGGGAGCTGACAGGGATGGGAGGGACAGGGTGTGAAGGGTGGATGAAGTGACATATCACTAGGCCAAGGGATTTAGACTTGGGTTTGTTGTAGCAAGCTACAGTGTCTGCGCAGAAAGAGACAGACAAGAACATAAATGGCTAGAAGGAGTGAAGCTGACAGGAAGTGAGATAAAAAGGTCAGTGCCAGCCCAGTGATAAAAAGGCCATTCACCCATCTCCTGGGGACTGGGGCACATGCAAGCCCCAGGGATCCCTTCTGAAGGGCACAATTGTTACTCGGGCCCCAGCCAGTTATTGTCATACTGGCGTGTGAGCTTAGTGTGGTCAGATATTTTCAAGAAAAGAAATGCAGATGTTTATGTGTTGCCTGCAGGTTTTTCAATGTTGACAACCTTAAAACGGTGTGTGTGTGTGTGTGTGTGTGTGTGTGTGTGTCCAAAACACACCTAACACAGATGTACGTGCAACCGCTGCAGAGTTACTGGGAAGCTGTTGGAAGTTTTGTAAGGAGGGAAATGATCTGAATAGCAGGCCTGGGTTTTAGGATGCCCACTCGGGGGCAGTATGGAGGAGTGGCCTGGTAGGGGGGACAGTTGCAAGTGTCTGGACCAAAGGGGCTGAGGCCTGAACAAAGGCAGCTGACCTGGAGAGGAGGGAGGGCTCCCAGACACAGTGTAGGGGTCTTCGGGGATTAGCCCTTCCTGGGGGCGTTAAGGGTTTAAGTCTCCTATCCTTTTGTCCCCTTTAAGAGATTGCAAAAACATCATCTAGTGGGTGGGGAGGCCTATTTGGAGTGGGATGCCCCTGAAAATCCTGAAAGTTGCACCGTGGCAGGCCACCCCGAAGGAGGGAAAGACGGGGTAAGACATTCCAAGCAGCCCGAAGAGGGAGGGGCCGTGTTGGGGGAGGGGCTCAGGAATCCGCCTGGCCTTCAGGAAGACCCCAGCCAGCCCTAATGGGAACCACACATGGGGTGAGCTGGAATCCCGGATTGCCTGTGACGTTTGGCTTTGGAATTGGACACTTGGCTCAGGTCACTCCTGACCCGCTCAAGTCTGAGGCCTCCCAGCCCAGCTCCCCTCCTAATTGCTGCCAGACGTATTCGGCCCTGTACCCAGCTCTGGGGCCGGCCTGGGTCCCCCATCTCTCACTAGAAGAGCACCTACATTCTGAGGCAGTAGAGGGTTTTCAGACAAGAATTCTAAAACGCTTGATGCTCTCAGAATAGCAGGACAAGAAGTCCTTTCCAGTATCTCCCCCAACAAGATCCCCTGAACTTCACACAGCTCCCAGAGCCCTGAGCTGCTTCTGGCTTTGCAGAAACTGGCGCCCTGGACCTCCAATCCTCCACTGCGGCATCCGTAGGGTGCTCTATGGCTCTGGCAGTCTTAGCTTCCTCCATACCCCGCAGTGTTAATTTCCTGCAGGCCCTCAGGCAGTAGGGGCAGGGAGCAGTCCAAAGGGCAAGGGAAGAGCCCTGGGAGCAGGTGGTTTGCTCCTGAAGATTTGCTGTAAAAAAACGGAAGGGGAACAGGTCTCTCCTAACATATTTCCTGGTGTTTCTCTTCCCCTCATTCATACACCCCCTGGCCCAGGGGACAAAGCTGAAGTTGCATTACAAGATGTCTCAATACAACATGGAAGGCCTAGGAAAAACTCCCAGTCTTTATTTGAGGGGCTCACTCCAGCCTCTGGGCCATGGCTGTCTTTACACCTGCTAAACCCTCTTCATAACCCTGCAACTATAGTGTGTATGAATGGGGGGGGGGGGTGCTTCCTGCTTAAGTCCCAGACACTGCCAGTGGCTGCCTCCAGGCCTTCAGGCCCAGCTCCCTCCCCTGGGGTTCCCTCCTTGAGAACTTCCAGGCAGCCTGCTCAACATCAAGCTAGGGGCCCAGGAGCTTGGACAGACTGCATTCCTGGGTGAAGGGTAGAGGAGACGAGGGCTGCACAGAGCCCCCCTCCTCCCCTTCCAGCACAGACTCCATGTTGGCCAGCCTGAAACTCTCTCTAGCCTACTGAAGATGGCCAATGTAATGCCAACAAAACCCTTGGCAAAGTTAGCAGAGCCAGGGACCTAGGGGCCTCTCTTGAGGATGATGCCATCTCTGCCTTGGAGCTATTCCATTGCTAGTGGGACCTAAGGACTCAGCATTGACGAGGGGCCCACGGTGGGCACAAAGAGGTCTGTGGAGTGAGGCCACCAGGCACAGAGGGGATGCGGGCAGAGGACTGGGGAAGCCCTTGTCGTAACTCAGCACCACACTTCTGCAGGCAGCTCAATCTCCCAAGAGTCTCTAGAGAGGGCTTAGGGACTTCCAAAGAGAAATGTGCCTCAGCAGAATGGAAATCAGGCGGCAGTAGCAGAAGATGAGAGTGTTGGGGAGGAGCCGCGAGGGGGGCCTCCGCTGAAGCTGGGGATTCAGGTAGTCCCTCCAACCGAATCCACCCCCATCCCCCAGCCTGGTTTCGGGAAGCTCTCAGAATGAATATTTAATAGCTCAGCGCTGGGCCTGATTGAATTTTAATGCGGGCGACCCGAGCCCGGAGCCCGAGTCCAGGCAATTAGTCAGGAGCCATTAACGCTGACGGAGCTGATTTATGGGCGGGACCAGGCCCTGTGCGGGGGAGCCCAGGCTGCCCGAGGCCCCGGATTGGGCGGACAAAGTCTCCCGCGTCAGCCAATTCCTGCGGCTGTCTCGACTTGCTTTGCATCTCTTTTGCATAACACTCCCAAAGGGCCGACCTGGGCGGTGGCCCAGGAGAAAACCCGGGGGTGGGTGGATAATAGGGGGTGTCCGGCTGAGACCGGGATCCAAGCTTCGCCTTCCTCTCGGCCTGACCACAGGACATTTATGACTGGGAAAATGTCTATGTTTTGCACGTGGGATTCCATCGGACATTCCAGCTATTCAACAATCTCCTGCCCTTACCTCCCCCCCCCGCCCCGCAAATCAGTAGAGCCCAGTTCTGGGGAAATTCCAAAGGAGGAGGAGAGGAGCAGAGACTCGGGCCGACCTGGGAACTCAGGGCAAAGTTGCTGGGTCTCAGGACCTAGCAAAGGGCTCTGCGGTTAATGGAGACAGGAGCCGTATTGAGCCCTCGCTATGTGCCGGGCACTGTGATTCCATGCCCTCCACCGCTCTCCCGGCTCCCCCACTTGTCCCCTCTCCCACTCCCCATTCGCCTCTCAGAGGAGTTGGGGTGGGGGGGCCGGTGTTCTTCACTGATGGGGATGGGAGTTGCAGGCATTCAGGATGCTGGATTATGCCTCAGAGGGCTGGGAATGAATCCAAGGGACTCTTGGAGGAGACGCCCCCCTCCCTTCCCTGCCCCTCATCCCTCATGACCTGTGCGAATGAGCTGGGACTCAGCCTGGAGTGCTCTATTGAACTATGCCCGACCCCTTAAATCGTAGGTCAAGGATTTAGCTGGCCTGTCTGCTGCCACTCTGGCAGGTGGCCTCCTCCTCACCAGCCCCCACCTCTTTCAGAGCCCTCATCCACTAGAGATGTGGAGAGCGGGCATCCTTCCCTTACTGGACAAGCATCCCCATGGGTCCAGGCCTTATCTGAACTGGAGTGGTCTTTATTGAGGGTTGGGCAATGAAAGGGAGTGGATAGAGCTCTGGGCTGGGAGGCCAGCTCCTACAGGGAGGCTAGTGGAGAGGTTGGCAGGGAAAGGGGAGGCATTAGTCAAGGAAGGCTTCCTGGAAGAGGGAGGTCAGAGTAGACACTGGAAGGAAGGGAGGGACAGGGTCAAAGAAAAGGGGAGGAAATCCTCTGCAGGGAACACCCTGTTTGAGGCAGTAGAAGATGAAGTGTATGCTCAAAACTCTCCATACAGGACTGTAGCAGCAACTCAGCACGTTGCCTGTCTAGGCAGTGGAGACAAGACTTGAAAGGATGATGAAAATTATTATGACTATTTAAAAAAAATTTTTTTTAACATTTATTCATTTTTGAGAGACAGAGCGTGAGTGGGAGAGGGGCAGAGAGAGAGGGAGACAGAATCCAGCAGCTCCAGGCTCCGAGCTGTCAGCACAGAGCCCAACGCGGGGCTCGAACTCGCGGGCCACGAGATCATGACCTGGGGTGATGTCTGACGCTTAACAGACTGAGCCACCCAGGAGCCCTATTGTGGACAATTTAATAAGCACCTACTATGTACCAGCACAATGCTAAGCACTCAAAATATATTGTTTCAAACCACAAGAGACTCTTCACAATAGAGAACAAACTGAGGGTTGATGGAGGGAGGTGGGTAGGGGATGGGCTAGATGGGCACTAAGGAAGGCACTTGGGTGTTGAGCACTGGGTGTTGTGTGTAAGTGATGAATCGCTGAATTCTACTCCTTTTTTTAAAAAATGTTTATTTTTGAGAGAGAGAGGGAGCAGGCAAGCAGGGGAGGGGGAGGGGCAGAGAGAGAGGGAGAAAGGGGATCCAAAGTAGGCTCCACAATGTGAGCCCAAAGCCTGATGCGGGGCTCGAGCTCATGAACCGAACAGCGAGATCATGACCTGAGCCAAAGTCCAATATTTAGCTGACTGAGCCACCCAAGTGCCTGCCCCAAATGAATTCTACTCCTGAAACCAATATTGCACTGTATGTTAACTGAAATTTAAATAAAAAGTTATATATATATATAATATAATATATATAGTTATATATTATAATATATATAATATATATTAAAAGATATGTGTTTTATATATATATATATATATATATATATATTCCTTGACTAGTTTCATCTAATTCATCTAATCTTTATAGCAACCTAATGGAGAAAGTATTCTCAGAATTCCCATTTCACAGGTGAGGACACTGAGGAGCTTGGAGAGAGGCAGTAACTTGCCCCAAATCACATGCTAGTTGGTGGCAGACCCCTTTTTCTGGTCCACTATTCCATGCTGCTCAACTTACACTCTTGGTTTCACTCTCCAAATGTACCCCTCCTCCCATGTTTCTTATGTCCCTTTACCAGCATCTTCCTGGTGCTCAGAACAGATTCTGCTCATAATCTCTGCCAAAAGCTTGAGAAACAATCCTGTCTATATTGTCACCCAAGCCTGAGTCCTGGTGTCATCAATAAATTATAGTCTTGAGATCTGTTTCCTAAAGGTTTCTGAATTCTGTTCCCTCCTCTCTGCTGACCTCTGCTTGGTTCAGGCCAGTTGAGGCAGGACAGGAGCCTTATGGAGCCCTTACTAGATGCCTGGCACTGTGCTGAGAGCTTTCCTGAGTGTTCTCTTAATTAATCTTCGCCAGAAGCTTGAGAGTCGGTCCTTTGATTGCTAGGGTCCCCATTTTCCAGATGGGGGTGGGGAAGGTCAGGGAAGGGTAGGAAGAAACCCCCAGCTGTACTGGGCTCTCTATGGTGGTGGGGCAAGGAGCAGACCCCATCGGATGAAACAGAGCTTCAAAGTCTCCTGCTCTTTTCAGCTGTTCCTCGGAGCCCACAGTTTCCCCGCGCTGGATCTAGGCCCTGACCTCTGAGTGCCTTTCCCTTCTTTTAACCAGAGGGATTAGGCTTCAAGTTACAGAAGACCCAACTTTAAAATACCCTAAACAGTAAGGACAATTGTTTATTATGTTACCAAACAAGAAGTCCCAAGGTGAGGCTGTTGATTAATTCAGTGACTCAACAATGTTATCAAAGGCTTGGTTCCTTCCTTCCTTCTGATTTGTTTGTTTCTTCTTCCTTTCTTTCTGTCTCTCACCAATTTGATTGAAATATAATTTACATGTGGCAGAATGCACACATTTTAAAAGTACAGTCTGGTGAGCGTTGATGAATGAACAGCTGGTAGCCACCATTCCAATCAAGATATAAAACACTGAGGGGCCACCTGACTGGCTCAGTCGAAAGAGCATGGGACTCATGATCCTGGGGTCATGAGTTCGAGCCCCACATTGGGTGTAGAGATTACTTAAATATGTAAAGCTTTAGAAAAAAGAAAAGAAAAAGAAAAAAGATATAGAACACTGGCATCATTCCAGAAAGTTCTCTAGTGTCTGTATGTGCAATCCCCCCCTCATCCCCTGCCACAGGTAACCACTGATTCAATTTCTACTTCAGGAGATCAGGTTTGCACATTCTAGGCCTTCCTGTGAATGGAATCATATTGTATATACTCTTGTGTCTGTCTTTTTTTGCTTCAGGCAATGTTTTTGAAATTCACCTGTTTTGTGGTCTGTATCAGTAGTTGATTTCTGTTGCCAGGCAGGATTCCATTCTGTGAGCATTCTGCTACATTGCTTTCTCATTTCTCTGCCACCCTTATCACGTTGTTTATGTCCTTGTACCCTGACTTCTCTTAAAGTCACAAGATGGCTGCTGCAGTTCTGGACATCACATGCAGACAATAACATTCAGAGGCAAAGAAAAACGGTTTTTCTCCTTCAGCCTCTGAAAAACCTTTCCAGAAGTCTCCTCACAAAAATCCCCTCGTGTGTCGTAGACCAAAATCATATTACATGTCCATTCTTAAGCCAAACACGGGCAGAAGGAATGGAATTCACACAGGTGTCTAAGACTAATCAAGACTCACCCCCTGGAGCTGGAGAGGGGCTCAGCCTCCCCTGAAGAACATGGCAGTCTACTCCCTGAGCAAAATCAAGGTTCTGTTCACAGTCAAGGAGGGCAATGGTTGTTGGTAAATAACTAATAGTGACTGCTTCATCTGCTTCTTCCTTATTAACAGAATTCAGATTTTGTTCAGGGATGCACCTCTCAAGGAACGTAACCCCATGCCCACCCCGCAAATAAATACTACATCAATCTACGTCAATCCTAGTAATCCTGTGCCCCTGACCAGGGGTTAGTTTAAGCATGAAGACAGCGGGAGACTCTGCTTGTGGACACCTACCATCCATTCTCCTCTCTTCTTCCTTAGTAATAAAGAGTCAAATCTTATTTAAGTGACACAGTGCCCAGCTAAAAAACGTTTTTAGCTTTTCTTGCAGCTAGATGTGGCCATGTGACCAACTTCTGACCAATAAGATGTAACTAGAAATGTTCTGTGGGATATCTGAGAAGGTTGCCTAAAGGAGCTGACTCTGTTGAGGAACAACCTTTTGTTCTTCTGCTTTTGCCCCTTCTGGTCTACAGTATAGATCTGATGGCTGGAACTCCAGCAGCCATTTGGGAACATGAGGCAAATCTGAGAATGAAATCCCAGGATATGGGTGGCACCTGAATTCCCGGTGACACTGAAACCATGGAGCCAGCACAACAGCACTGCATATCTTCAGACTTCTTTTATGAGAAAGAATAACCTTCAATATTATTTAAACTAGTCTTGAGTTTTGCTAACATATGCAACTAAACCTAATCCTGACTCACATAGGCAGTAACAATTTCAGGTCAATGAGACAAGGGGGAAATCTTCTGAATGTCTCTGAGAAAGGTTTCTTTGCTCTTAAAAGGATACACCCAAGAGGAATCGTTAGGTCCACACGGGATGATTGCTACCGTATCTGCCATTTTGTGATTTGAGGGGAACCATCCAGAGACACAGCCTTTATGCTAAAGGTGTTAGATGTGAAGATGGAAGGAACTTGGGTCCCTGAAGAAGGTGTTGAGTCTGAATTAATCAGCTCTGGAGCTACCATTTCTCCTTATTATGTAAAATATCACATTTGATCAATTCTAAAATGCACATTTGGTCACGTTTTTAACATTTCTGAAATCATTAGGCATCTTTCGATCAATAGCATTTTATTTTTTTTTATTAAATTTTTTTTTAAACGTTTGTATTTATTTTTGAGACAGAGAGAGACAGAGCATGAACAGGGGAGGGTCAGAGAGAGGGAGACACAGAATCTGAAACAGGCTCCAGGCTCTGAGCTGTCAGCACAGAGCCCGACGCGGGGCTCGAACTCACGGAGCGCGAGATCATGACCTGAGCCGAAGTCGGCCTCTTAACTGACTGAGCCACCCAGGCGCCCCTCGATCAATAGCATTTTAATCTGCTGTCAGCCAGACAGCCGTTGTGCTCAGCTGTCCTTCCTGGGCATGTGCAAATTTTGGTGACTTCCCTGATGTCCGGACAAGACAATGACAATCCTATGATGTTTTATTATTGTTTTATTATTCTTTTAATGTTTATTTATTTTTGAGACCGGGGGAGGGGCATAGAGCAAGAGGGAGACACAGAATCCAAAGCAGACTCCAGGCTCTGAGCTGTCAGCATAGAACCCGACGTGGGGCTTGAACTCACCAACTGTGTGATCATGACCTGAATCAAAGTCCGATGCTTGACTGACTGAGCCCCCCAGGCGCGCCAATCCTGTGATGTTTTAGTCCATAAGCCATTCAAGGACTTTTTGAGTCCTGAATGATACCTAGAAACTTTTATTGGGTATCTGACAAGATCATCTGCCAGCCATAAACACTTCTAGAATGGATGTCAGTGGCTTGGGAGGAAATCCTGGAGTGTGGTACTGGATGTGGTAGTCAATCTGCAAAATGGCCCCCCAACGATCCTCACCTCCTGCTACTCAAGCTCTTGTGTCGTTTCTTCCCACAGTGTTCTGGGCTGGTCTTTCTGACTAGGAGTATAGGGCAGAAATCACGCCATGTCTCTTCTGATATCAGCTTATAAAAAGGCTGTGGCTTCTGTATTGAATGCTTAATTGTGCTCTCTCTTGGATCACTTGTCAGTGAGGCCAGCTGCCATGTCATGAAGACAGTCAGGCAGCCTACTGAGGCCTATGTGGCGAGGAACTGCGGTATCCAGACAACACTCAGGTAGGAACTGAGATCTGCCGTGTCAATGAGCTTGGAAGTGGACTCTCCAGCCCCACAGGACTGCAGTCCCCTGCCAATAGCCTGACTGCTAGCTCAGGAGAGACCCTGAGCCAGAACCTCCCGGCTAAACCACTCCCGGATTCCTGACCCACAGAAACTGTAAGGTAATAAATGTTTGTGGGCCGCGTGGGTGGCTCAGTCGGTTAAGCATCGGACTCTTGATCGCAGCTCAGGCCTTGATCTCAGGGCATGAGTCCAAGCCCCGTGTGGAGCCTACTTTAAAAAAAAAAAAGGAGGGGATAAATGTATGCTGCTTTTAGCTGCTAAGATTTGGGGTAATTTTTTACACAGCGAGAGATAATTAATCCAGTGGAGCAGTTTTAAAGAAATGCTGTGTCACCAAAACTTGTGACGGCCCAGATGATGAGTCTATATGTGTAAAAACACAGACACCAATAGCTCCAAGATGAAAAGTGATTCTAGGAAACAGGCTCGGGATGTGATAAAGTTTAAAGAAAACCTTAGCCAATCTATTTCACCTGTGTTTTCCTTGTTCTGTAGGTGCGAGAGTAATTTATGTTAAAAAATATATGTTTCTGGGGCACCTGGGTGGCTCAGTCAGTTAAGCACCTGACTTTGGCTCAGGTCGTGATCTCACAGTTTGAGCCCCGCATTGGGCTCTCGGCTGTCAGCACAGAGCCTGCTTCAGATCCTCTGTCCCCCTCTCTCTGCCCCTCTCTCTGCCTCTACCCTGCTGGAGCTCTCTCTTTCAAAACTAAATAAGCATTAATATATATATTATATATATATATAAATCTAAAAGAGTTTTCTAAATAAATCTAAAATAAAAGCTCAAAGTGATAAGAAATCCTTGTGTCAGTTTAATTGGCAGTGTTTTTTCTTTCTAATGGTATTTTTATAAAGTAACAGTGCTTTTTTTTGTTTATGTATTTTGAGGGGGGGGGGGCAGGAGAGAACACAAGCGGGGTAGGGGCAGAGAGAGAGAGGGAGAATCCCAAGCAGGCTCCAAGCTGTCAGTGCAGAGCCCAACGCAGGACTCTATCCCACAAACTGTGAGATCATGACCTGAGCTGAAATCAAGAGTTGGTTGCTTAATGGACTGAGCCACCCAGGTACCCTCGGTAATGGTGCTTCTTAACATCAGTGGCATCTAAACTGGATGAAATGTGATCACACGTTTTCCTATTGCATAAACCACCATGAGGGGAGTTTTCTGGTACTTGCAGCAAGGATTTGAATTCGCCAGAGTATAGGACTAGGGTTGAGGTGGTAAGAAGGAGGAAACAAGGATATGAGGGACACCAGAAGAAGGTTGAGTCAGGGTTTGTGGCAAACTGCTCAAAAATATGTACAGGAGAGGCACCTGGGTGGCTCAGTCGATTACCCATCTGACTCTTGATTCTGACTCAGGGCATGATCTCACAGTTCATGGGTTTGAGCCCTGCATCGGGCTCTGAGCTGACAGCACGGAGCCTGCTTGGATTTTCTGACTCCCTCTCTCTCTCTCTCTCTGCCCCTCCCCTGTTCACACTCTGTCTCTCTCTAAAAAATAAATAAATAAGCATAAAGAAAAATATGTACGGGAAACCCATGTTGCTCACTGCTCAAGCGTGTCACTCCTAAACCTCCAGTGCGTTATTAAAAGCCTGGAACCAATGTCACCCACGGCGCCTTAGCAATGGCTGGCTGCACTGGAAAGCCTGCATTTCCCAGACAAAAATGAAGAAATATGATCTGACAGGAGTTTTCCTGTATTTTAAATTTCATTTTCCCCCCAGAGCCTTTAGAGTTTTACAGCTTTAGGGCTCCTATAAAGGGAAATGGGCCTGTGGAAGAGAAATACTTCCCTGGGACATCAGTTGCCCCTCATCTCCCACAGGTGTGGCCAATTGTTGGGCAAATGTCCAGGGGCCCAAATCTAGACCGGACATGAGATCTAGACTGGGTTGGGGATCAGTCGGCGTCAGCATTAAGCCTGAATCATGATTCCACTTGTCTCACCAGCATTGTTTCATCCTTCCTCAAGAGAGCACCAGGAGGGAGTGGGTGTCAATCATCGACCCTCTTTACAGACTGGAAAGCTGTACCCAGTTCAGCTCACGGGGTAAAGGACAGGCCAGAATTTGAACTCAGGCCATCTGGCTCCAAAGCCAGTGCTCGTCTTAGCCAATGCGTGAAGGCATTTTAGATCTGTGGGGAATTTGGCAACCAGGGAAGCCCAAGCCCCTGATTTTACAGTTGAGAAAACAGGGGCTTTCCAGAGAGCAGGACCTGCCCGAGATCCACCGGGAGGGGGTGGCGGGGCAGGCCTGATTAGGCTTGTGGATCTGAGCTGGTAAAAGGAGGGGGCGGGGCTGTAGGCACAGAAGTACTGCCGTCCCCACCCTGCCCCCAATACAAAGTGCCCCTTCGTTCCATTTTGGGAACGGGTGCAACTTGCTGGGGGCGGGTGGGGAGCGCTCGGAAAACCACCAGCCTTCTTCATTCTCGGGATTCCCGAAGCAGCCATTTTCGGGGGAAGGAATGTTCGTCCAGCAGCCCCCAGGGGCGGGGCCCCTTTCCGGGCACCAGACAAGCCTGCTTTGTGCTCTCCACCCAGGGCCCCTCCCAGGCCGGCTGTCACTAGCCAGGCTTTCTGAGCATCTTACAGGGAGGGCTTCCAGGCCAGGTCACTAAGGGATGAAGCGAGTAGGAAAGGCGTGGGCCTTGTGGGAAGCACTGAAAGGCCAGTCTGGGAAGACTGCAGGGAGGAGGTATGAGGTCTGAGGTCCACCCAGAGGTCTGGACTAGTGGCTCCTCAAAGTTAAAAATACGCATTCCTGGGGCGCCTGGGTGGCTCAGTCGGTTAAGTGCCCGACTTGGGCTCAGGTCACGATCTCACGGTTCATGGGTTCGAGCCCCACGTCGGGCTCTATGCTGACAGCTCAGAGCCTGGAGCCTGCTTTGGATTCTGTGTGTGTGTGTGTCTCTCTCTCATCCTCCCCTGCTCGTGCTCTGTCTCTTTCTCTTTCAAAAATAAATGAACATTAAAAAAACTTTTTTTAGTAAGCATTCCTAGCTTCCCATTACTAGAAATTTATCCTAAACAGACATGCACAAAGGTGGATGTTGTAAGTCTGTTCATCAAGCTTTTATTTGTGAAAACAACAACAACAAAATCCCACAACAAAAGAAACTTGTTAATTCTTGCATGTCCACAGGATGGAATATTAAGCTGTCATTAAAAATTATGTGGTATAGGGGCACCTGGCTGTCACGTGCAACATGTGACTCATGATCTTGGGGTTGTAAATTAAAGCCCCACACTGGGTGGAGAGATTACTTAAAATAAAATCTTTAAGGGGCACCTGGCTGGCTCACTGGGTTGAACATCTAACTCTTGATTTTGGCTCAGGTCATGGTTGTGGGATGGCCGCACTCTGTGCTGACAGCATTGAGCCTGCTTGGGATTCTCTCTCTCTCAATCTCTCTCTCTTTCTCAAAATAAATTAATCAACATTAAAAAAAAATTAAAAATAGAAGTAAAAAAAAAATAGAAGTTAAAAAATTACGTGTAATAAATTTATTTATAGATAGGAACAGATATTCAAAATATTTGTCTATTGAGAAAAGCAGATTACAAAATAGTGTAGAGACCTGTCTATATATACATATATTGGTATCTAGAATAATATCTGAACTGCTCCAGAGTCTAACCAGTGGTTATCTCTGGGTTGTGGGATTAAGGGTATATGCTTTTTTTTTAATTAAAAAAAAAAAAAAAGTTTGTTTATTTATTTATTTTTGAGAGACAGCGCGAGTGGCGGAGGGGCAGAGAGCCAGGACAGGATCCGAAACGAAGCAGGCTCCAGGATGACAGTACAGAGCTCGATGCAAGGATTGAACTCACAAACTTTGTGATCATGACCTGAACCAAAGTCAGCCGCTTAGGTTTAACCCACTGAGCCACCCAGGCTCCACCTATTTGATTTTTTAAAAAACTTTTTGTTTTGTGCTTTTCTCCGTATGTTCTAATTTTTGTGAAAAGGTGTTTCAGTTGTGTAACACAAGCGTGGATGCGTGTGTGTATGTGCGGACCACCGCTGCCTGCTGCTCTGGACTGGGCGTCCCCCACCAGAGAAGTTTCTGCAACATGGCTCCTGCCCTCCGAGGAGGGGGCAGAGACAGCTGTGGAAGCATCAGAACGAGAGCCGGAGCGCCAGACAGGCAACGTTTGAGCCTAATGACAATGGCAACCGCTCACCGAGCACCGCACAAAGTGCTTCTAACACACATTATCTTATTTGAATCCCACCACAACCCTCCCAGGTCGCATCATCCCGCTTTTACAGGCGAGGAGACAGGCTCCGGAAGGTGAAGTGGCCCCCCCTAGGGGCGGGAAAGTGGGGAGCCGCGTTTCGAGCCAAAGTCTCTGGTCTTCCGCCACCTTACCCCACCGCGCTCCCCTCGTGTCCATCCCGGCATCTTGCCTCTATTCGTCCACTGTCCTTCTCCTCCACTGACTGTGACTCTGTCTTGGTAGCACTGGGGTTTTGTTCAAGGTCTCTCTTCCCAGAACTTAGGGTCCTTAGGCATCGGTACCCGCTCTCGGATGAATGAATGAACATCCAACCGGGCTGAAGAAGGTCATCCATGAGCCTGTTCTTTGCCGCCCCTTGTTTTTTTTTTTTTTTAATTTAAATCCAAGTTAGTTAACAGATAGTGTAATACGTAGCCTGTGTCTTTGGATACTTGTATTGTCTGCCTTTATTTCCCTTTGGTTCTTTAATATTAGCAAAGCCTTTTGGAAAATGGCTGACAGCAAGGGTTGTCGTGGGAACAGCTCTCTGTCTGGATCTGAACCAAAACTTTAAAAAAGGCAGAAACGCTCCCACTCCTTGTGACACACACAAGAGAAACTGGAGGCAGCCACCCTGGAGGCTGACTGATGGTGGCAGAGGAGGGGCCCTTGGTCAGCTTTCCTCCCTGCCTCGGGGAAAGGTTTGTATTGAGGACCAGTGCTTGGAAAGGATGGGGATTCCACACACTGAGCCACACTGAGCACACACCCTCCTGGACCCTGGACCCCAGAACCGTAGAGATGGAGAGTTCAAGGGATGGGCCAATCAAGGAAGGCATCCTGGAGGAGAGAACCAGGAGGTTTAGGAAGGGGAGGAGGCCAGGACAGAGGGGAGAAGAGCAGGGGACATGCCTGGGCAGTTAGTTGGGCGCTGGGTGATTTAAGTACAACCAGATGTGCTGGGAGTCTCCTGTCAGGCCCAGCCCCAGTGAGGGCAGGCAGAGTGGGGGTGGGGAGACCTCTGAGCCACTTGGATTTCCACTTCCCCATTCTGCCCTGGGTTTGTAAGCTTTAGGGAAAGGAGAAACCCAGTGGGAGTCCAGAGGAGATGGCACGTGAAAGATTGAGCCAGTCAGGCCTGGATTAGTCTTCTGCCTTTGAAGAAGGAGGGAAGGGCTCCTCTAGGAAGCAGGGTATTGGCTCAACTCCTGGAACCTAGGAAAAAGGATTGGGAGAGCTCTGGGGTAGGGGCTATCAGCTCTCCTGGGGGTGGGGGATAGCTAGGGAAGGCTTTACAGAAGAAGGAATATCTGAGTTGGGTTTTGAAGGATGAATAGGATCTCCCCAGGCATAATAGGGGAAAAGATAACTCCAGCGAGAGAGACTCGGGTATTAAATTGGTGTGGATTCTTAGTGAAAGGTTCTGCAAGGCTGTATTATAAAGGTAAATGGGGAGATGATGGTTCAGCTTGGGGTGCTGGCCCAAAGTCTGTGCTGCGGGGGGGGGGGGGGGGGGGGGGGTGGGGGGATGCTTCTGTTCACAGAACAAATGGTAGAGCCAGATATGTGATGAGGATTTAGAAGTGGCCACCAGGATCCCCAAGAGTTGGGCCCCTAAGGGAAAGGAGGGGATCGATGGCCAGCTCCTCCTCCTAAGTCTTGTGTGGTCGGGCACAGAGCTGTGTCTGCCCAGGACAGTTTTTCTGGTTCTTATGGAGGCTCTTTAAGAGCCCCTGGCCAGGGGTGCCTGGCTGGCTGAGTCGGTAAAGCGTGTGACTCTTGATCTCAGGGTTGTGAGTTCAAGTCCCACCTTGGGTGTAGAGATTACTGAAAAGAAAAAAAAAAGAAAAAGCACCCCTGGCTGTGGCTGTGGTGGGGATTGGCCCCGGACTCACCGGGAAGGTAAATCTGGTATGAGCGCACAGAGAGTAAGGGGCTGGAGCAGCATTGAGGAGGCACTGAGAGATGAATCTTAAAAGCCAAGGGGCTAGAAAGAGAAGATCTGGGGCCCCACAAAGGGGGGGGGGGAGCAGCCCCAGCCCTGGCTAGCAGGCAGCACTAAATGAGCTGGGTGTGGTGTTTCTGGGCGCACCCCAATCCCCCAGCCCCAGGACCAGCCCCAGGACGCACTTCCTTCCTTTCCAGCTTCTTAATGATTCCTGAGTGGCCCATGCAGAGGACCACAAAGAGAGCTCTCTCCGCCCTTTCCTCTTCCTCTCTTCCATTTCTTTCTCCCTTCCTCCCCCCACCCCCATCCTTCCCCGGGGCCCTTTTCTTTCCTTCCTCCCCACCCCACCTGCTCCTCCCTCCCTCCCTCTTGGCTTTCCACATCTTCCCTCTAACTCTCCTCTCTCTCTTTGAAACTCTCAACGCTGGTTCTCCCGGGTCAGCTGGGTTAGTGTCCTTCATGTTTTCAGAAAGGCCTTGTTACAAGTCTGGACCCCGATGATCACACACTCGCACACGCCCTATGCATATACACATGCTCCGTATACACACACCCAAACATAGCACCTGCCTTCCCTGGGAGTGGGGTTGGGGGGGGGGGGGGATGGGATTCTCCACTTTGAATGTGATACCAGCAAAAGGACTAGGAAAGAATGGAGGGCCCTCTGCAGAAGACAAGCATTACTGCCATCATCACCACTATTATTATCCAATCCACTGCTGCGCACTTGACCTACCCCTGAGCTGATCACAAGACCAGCCTGACTCCTGTCCGCAGCAGGGGGCTCTCAAGGGCACAGATCCCTTGACTAGGGACAGTCAGGAGAGGGGTGAGCAGAGAGTCCTCAGAGATTAGACCCCCAGCACCCTGCCCAGGAGAGCAGAGGCAGAGACATGATGAAGGGCCATTTGCTAGGATTGAGTATTTGTCAGCCCAGGAGGCTGGATGATGTATTAACAGGACTTTAATGAGCTTGGGAGGGGGAGCCACACTTCATTGCCTGAGCACTGGTGCAGGATGGGGGGCAGAGGGGTGAAGAGGCCAGCCGCACCCCCAACTGCTAACTAACCCCCTTAATGTGACCCATGCTAGTTTGCTCATCGGAAATAACTCAGCACCTCCAAGATGCGGAACACTCCCTCCTGGAGGCCAGTGAAGGCCTTCTCAGCATGCTGGCCAGTCCTACTATCTTACTGGGAAGGACTTCCCTAGGTCTAACCCTGTCCTTCCTACTAGCACTGGAGGGTTCTGGGGGAAGAGGGAGAACTGAACACTTGCTCCAGGGGAGCGCATTATCAGTTCTTTCCTCTGGCCTTACTACTGTCATCCGCCCCCACCCTGAAGCCTGGTGGAGAATGGCCCCCAGTGACACCCAGCCACAGTGCCCTGGCAATGCCAGGCTTGGCCTCCCGGCACTAGTCCTGCTGGTTGAGATCGCTCAGCTCCTGTGGACATTGGCTTCTCTCTTAACTCTTGCCTCTGACCCTTGGGGAACAGGACAGGTGGGGTGGAAATTCTACAGTGGATTCTAGATCCAGTTTTGCTGTGCGACCCCAAGAATGTCACTTCTCCAGGCTTCAGATGCTCCATCAGTAAAGAAACACCCAACGAGTTTCTTCCACCTCTGTTACCCTGGGATTGTCCCTTCAGCAGGGAGTTGAGCCCCCCCTAGGGTGGTGGCTGTGGCTCCCTTTATCCTGCTGGTCTGATTCTGAAGCCAGGGCTGCCCCAGCATAGTGAGCCTTGACACATCTGTCCTTGGTGCCAGGCTGTGGTCCTGGGGGTGTGAAGTGGAGAGGAGGAGAGGATTCTGGGAGTGGAGAAGTTCCTCATCTTGGTGAGTTCCAGAACCTGCTTGGGTGCTAGTCTTGCCTCCACATGCGGGACACTGGGTACTCAGTATCTCCCCCAGGAAACGTATCCTGACCCTCCAATCTAAGCCCAGCTCCATCTCAGACAACCTCCTTGGGCGCTTTCGCTGCAGCCTCCCTTTTCCACCTGGACCAGCGCTAAAGCCCTGAGCCTGGGCCGGTAGAATCCTGGCCACCCTTGGACCAGGAGCTCCACGGGGACAGGGATGTGCCTCGGAGACTCTTCTCAGGTGTCTCCAGCGTCTAGCTCAAAGCTTGGAGCAGAGTCGGCGCACCCAGCCCTGAACGCCTTAGGCTACCTCTCCGCAGACCACAGGTCTGGAATCCATCCTCCCTCTTCGCCCTCCACCATTCAGCCTGCTTGGCCCAGCGTGAATGCCGCCTCCTTGGGGAAGCCCTCCAGTGAGCCCAGCCTTTTAGAACTCACACCCTCCCCTCCGCTGTCTAGGTCTAGGGCTTAACCACGGCCGCCACTCGGAGAGGCGGACTTGCGCGGCTGTGTGTGTCCCACCCTCTGCATCCTGGGCTGGGGCGGTCTCCTAAGCAGTAGGAGCTCAGTTCACCTGGGGGCGGGAGGATGAGAGCATGAGTCAACAAGGCTTTGGCCAAGGGGCTTAAGGCTGTACTGCGCGAGGGGGTCTAGGGAGGCAAGCTGACGGGGCGGGCCGGGCTGGCTGCCTTCCCCTTTAGCTGCCTTCCCCTTTGCCCTTCGACCCAGGAAGCCTCTCACACCCGGCGGACACGCTCGGTGGCCCCCACTCAATCCCGGCCTCCCCCCTCGGGGGACCGCTCCGCCACCCTCACCGGCCTGCCCAGCCTCCACCCCCACCCCAACTTCCCGCTCGACGGCCCGGGAGAGGCCGGGGCGCGCCGGAGAGTGGCGCAAGGACACTATCCACACCAAGGGTCATTTGCTCTTTTCTCCCCCTCTGTGGCTAATTTATTTTAGAGCTAGGGGAGGGAGGGGGCGGGGCCAAGCCGGGAGGGTTGAGAGGAGGGGCCGGGCGAGCCCAGGGGAGGTGGGGGCGGGGCGGGGGCGAGTTGGGGGAGGGCGGAGAAGGAGCCCGGGGTGGAGAGGGCCAGAGAAGGGGCGGGAGTTGGGGGGAAGGGAGGGGCATTAGGGGAGGGAGGAGCAGGGAAAGGGGAGGGGAGCAAAGGCCTGCGAGGGAGGGCGCTGGGGGCGGGCGAGGGGAGGCGGGGGTGGGGGTGGGGGTCCTGCCTGCGGGGGGAGCCGGGGCGGCCCCTTGTCCGGCCACCCCCACTGCCCAGTCCCGCTCCCGGCCGCGGCGGCCGCAGCAGCCGCAGCAGTAGCGGCTCCAGGATGGTGAGCGCCGCTGCCCCCCAGCCCCGGCCTGTCGCCCCCGGCCCGCGCCCCGGCCCCGGGGCCGGACGCCCCCCCAGGCCGCGCACACTCACCTAGGACCCGGCCGGGATGCCGAGGTACGGGGCCGCGGGCCCGGGCGGGGGCAGACACGGGAGCGCGCGGGCGGGCCGGGGTCAGGGGGTGGTGACCGTTCGGTCGGGGTGTCCGGAGCTTTGTCCGCGGGCGCGGGGCAGTGTGAGGGCCAGAGAGGGCGGGGGTTGCGGGGCGCGGGGTTCAACTAGGCGAGGGTCGAAGGGCAAGGCCAGCCAGAGACCCGGGCGGGTGCGTGGGAGCCGAGGGTCACTTCCCGGGGGGAGGGGGAGGGCCGACAAGGGGGCTCTCGTCTCCGCCGCCGACGGGCACCCTCTTCGCCGCCCCCTTTGGTGCGCAGGCTGCAGCAATAGCGAGCGTCCGGCTCTGGGGGGAGCCTGCGGGATTGGGGGGTGGGGAGCCAGGATCTGCGGGTTCGGGTCCCCGAAGGATCCTGTGTCCGGAGCCCGAGGGCCGGCCCGCAGGCCCCTCCCACTCCGTCAGGTCTTTGTCCAGCGGCCCCTGTGTGTGTGGGAGGGGGTGGGGGCTGGGTTCCTGGCCCGGAGATTCCCCAGCATCGTGACGGGGCAGTGACAGGAGACCGAGGCCACTTAGGGCCCTGCGCCCCTAACGCCCACCCCCTTCCTTTCTTTTCTTCTGGCCGGGGAGAGCATAGCCCCATCTCAGAGTCAGGGCGTTGCAAAAAGCTGCACTTACCTTCTTCACCCTTGGGCTACTGGCTACAAGGGGGACCCTCTGAGCTCTCGGCTCTCTAGAGAGCCCCCCTTAAACTTGCCTACTCCAGGAGCCCTCTCGGTCTGCACAGAGCTTCCCTTGCTGGGAACCCACTCTGTCGAGGGACCTCCGCAGAAAGATGGGCACACAGTAGGTGCTTACCAAATGTGGCCCCCCCTCCCCCCTTCCCCAGCGCCGCGGTCCCGGAGCGGCTCCAAGGGCGGAGGAGGCCTGGGAAGGGTCTGCGCGGGGAGCGAGCGAGCGGCCTGGAGCCTGCGCCCAGCGGCGGCCTGGAGCGCAGGGGTGGGTGGACGGGTGGGTGGGCTGTTAAAGGGACGGTCACTAAATCAGGATTAGGCCGTGGGGCTGTCAGGCTGCCTGGCCCTGTCTCCATGGATACCTAATTTGGAGGAGAATAGAGGACGGAAGAATGTTTGTGTTGTGGTCCGCACGGGCTGCCGCGGCTGAGCGGGCTCTTGCCCTGGGCCAGGCAGCGGGGAGCCGGGCTCTGGTTCCCAGCCCACTCTGGACTTCTGTAGGGGGGAGCTTCTCGGTTCTCGGGGCCCAGAGCCTTCCCTGTGGAGTCTTTAGAGTGGGAGGGATGGTGTCGGGGTCCAAAGCCCCCTGACCTGCACAGGGAGCCCCAGAACCTCCGGAATCCAGCCTGAATGCCCTGTGCACCCTCCTGGATACCGCCGCGCTGAGGTTCCCCTCCCCAGACCTCCTGGCCGGGAGCAACCGTCATTCTCCGCTGAGCTTTGGCCCCGGAGGACCCACGCGCTGGGCGGCTGGGTGCTGCGGCGCTGCCGGGACCCGGCCGCGGAGCGCGGACCCCGCGGCCACTGGGCAGCGGGCAGGGGGCGGGGCGCGACTTCCTGGGGTGGGCGAGAAAGGGGCGGGGCTTGCCGGCTGGCTGCGCTGGACGCGGTGACAGGCCTCGTAAATCCCCCTTTCCCATATTTAACACCATTTCATTTATTTCCACTTCAATCTATTGGTGTCCGCAGCAGCAACCCCAGTGAGGAGCGCCCCTCGCCCTGGCTGTAATACCTTCTGGGGGAAAGTCCTCTTGGGCCAAAGGGAATTTAGCTCTGTAGGGCGGTGGAGTTGCCCCTGGTGAGTCCCAGATAACCTAATTCCTCCGAGGGGGGCGGGGGGGGACCTCCATCTTCCCAGAAGTGGGGGCTGAGAGGCACAGGATGGAGTTTGGCCTCTGAGGCCCTTTTTGGATTTTCTGGCTGTGGTCTAAGAGTAGGTTGGGCTGAGGATCCCATGGGTGGATAATTCCAGCACACAGCGTGGAGCGGGGTAGGGGAGAGGGACCGGACCAGTGTGTGTGTTGTTCCAAGGGCCCTTTCCTGCCTTCCTCCTGGTCATCCATGGCCACAGCTTTTTATGGAGCAAGGGTCCCTTCCCCTCCCCTGCCTGGGCTGCAGCTTTATTGCTGAGATCTCAGACTCTCCACGCAATTTCACGCTTCTCTGCCTTTGCTCTTGCTGTTCCCTCAGCCAAATGCCTTCCCCATTGTCCCTGTCTCTCCACAACCTCCTCATTCTTCAAGGCCCAGCTCAGATGCCATACTTCCTCCCTGTAGCCTCCCCAGAGCCCCTAGCTCTTGTCACTTGCTCCTCCTGCCATGTTCTCCAAGCCCTGCACCTGTGCCTCCCTTCAGCTTTTGTGGCTGAGTCCACACTAGGCTTTGCCTTGTGGAGGATAGGGATGGGGCCCACACCTCCCTGCACCCTGCCCACGCCGGGCCTGGCACAGAGCCTGGCACCTTGTGGTTGCTCTGTGAATATCTGTCGGCTGAATACAACGGATTTTGTGAGGGCAGCCTGCAAAGCATGGAATCTGGCCACTCTGGCAAATAGCTTTGCACTCCTGGGTGGGTGGAGACCCCTGGGTGGGTCTCCTCCTCCTCCTCCTCCTCCTCCTCCTCATTGCTGACCCTCCCCACCCCCCAAGTTGGGGAGGACTTTGCCCCTTCCTTTCCCCACAGACCAGCATTCTTTCCCTGCCATTATCATCCTGTTAAACAGAGAGGCCAGTCAGGATCCATATGGATCACATTAACAATTGCTTATTATCTGGGCCACGACTGCCCCCACTCTCCACCCCCAGCTCCTGCTGCTGCAGTTGTTGGGCCCTTAGGAGCCCAGCCTCCCTGCCTCCCCCTCCCCCCACCATCGGTCAGCCAGGGAGGGCAGGGGACAGGCTGGTCTCCCTCACCCTCCCCATGCCTTCTAGCAGAACTTCGCTTCTTCTTGACTTGGCTGGCAGTTAATGACTCCTTTCCCTGATTTAATGAAAACCAGGCTCCCCGTAGAAAGTGTGGCTCAGTAAATTTCCAGGACTGCAGCAGGGAGAGGTGGACCTAAGTTCCGGGTGCACCTGTGGTCCGCAGCACTGACAGCCCCCGCCTTCCAGTGGACAGAAGCTGTGGGTTGGGGCCAGCCACACTGGGCCGGCCATGGGGCCCTTGGCTGGCCCTGCTCCCTTCTGGGAGCTGGTAGGCTAGTGAGGGGGATCAAACCAGGAGAGACCTTGCATAGCCTTGGGTCCCAAGCCTTCTGCTGCAAAGAAGCAGGAAACCTGAGAGTTTCCCAGAGCTGCAGCGGAGACAGCCTTGAAGGATGGGGAGTGGGTTTCTGCTGAAATGCATATAGCCCGAGAGCACTAGGGATGGAAGAGGGTCTTCAAGATCGCCCAACAATTCTTCTGATTTACAGGCCCCTCAGAGGGATTGATGAAAGCTGTTCCCCCAAAATGCACCTTCAGTTGACCCTAGCCTTTGCATTCTGCCTCCAAGGGTTCTTGGGCCCTCTGAAGCCCATGGGGACCCTGCATGAAGACCTCCCTCTAGTCCAGTCCCCCTCTGATATGCAGAGGGCCAAGGTAGGCTGGCAGCCCAGGACTCCTGACCTCCACACTCAGCGCTGTCTTCATGGCCTTATTCCTGGGCCAAGGGACCAGGGTGGCTATTGAGGTGCTGGGCCAGCCTTCAACTGGGAACGGTTCACACTGCCTGTGTTGGGGTAAGGGCTGGTCGTGTCGTCTCTGAGTGTGTTGCCTGGAGAGAGGACGTTCAGGGTTTTTTTTTGGTTTGTTCTGTTTTGGAGTCTACTCGTCCCCAGGAACATGATCGATTGGCAAGAAAGTCTAACTCTTTTCTGAGCATTTTTGTAAGTGTCTCGAGTCGTAATGAACACTTAAGTAGCACGTATTGAACACTCCATATCTCACCTGCGAAATGGTGCTCTCCTGAGTGTAATCATGAGGATTAAATGAGGCAACAGGCAGGAGCCGGGAGCCCCGAGTTCCAATCTTGAATGACTGTGTGCTGCGAGGGCTGCTCAGGAATGCAGGTGACAGGGCTCAGGGCTGTCATTGCTGTCGATTACCCAGCCAAAGAGAGGGGACTGCATGGGAGCCACCAGGGTGCCTTGCTTTCTTTTCCTTTTGAGCTGAGGTGTTGGCAGGGTCGGCCTTTGCAATTCATCTTGGGGACTGGAGGTGGGGTGGGGTGTTCTCAGGGAATGGGAGAACGCGGCTCTGGTCACAGGCCAGTCTCCCACAGGGCTGTGACACTGACCCCATTTTATTTTATTCAGTTTTAATTAAAAAAATTTTTTTTAAAGTAAGCTCTATGCCCATCGTGGGGCTGGAACTCACGAACTCAAGCTCAACAGTCGCATGCTCTACTGACTGAGCCAGGCGGCACCCCAACCTGGCCCCGTTTAAAATGACTAATCATGGAGGCGCCTGGGTGGCTCAGTTGGTTAAGTGTCTGACTTCGGCTCAGGTCATGATCTCATGGTTCATGAGTTCAAGCCCCGCATCGGGCTCTGTGCTGACGGCTCAGAGCCTGGAGTCTGTTTCAGATTCTGTGCCTCCCTCTCTCTCTGCCCCTCCCCTGCTTCTACTCTGCCTCTTTATCTGTCTCTCAAAAATAAATAAACATTTAAAAAAAAAAAAAAAAGACCAGTCATGGCCTCCACCCTAGGGGCCAAGCCCTGGGCTGCAATGACCCCGACACTAATTACGGATAATTGCCCTAGATGAGTCACTCTGGGTCTCAAATTCTCATCTGTAAAATGGGGATAAGGACACTAGTGAGTTCATAGGTGACAGAGGCCCTGATTTTAAATAGTGTGCCCTTTTGTCTCTGAAGTACATGCCTGCCTCTGGTGAGCTGCTCAGTAACTCAGAACCCAGGGACTCTGGAGAACCACCTCCCGTGTAGGTGCAAGGAGAAAGAGAGGGCATGTGTGTGTGAAAGTTCTGGGCCATCTTTGAAAGCTCCCTCCAAAGTCGAGTCAGAGCAGAGAGGGGGGGTCAGGAGGTGGGCGAGAGGAGAGGCAGCTTGGCTACCTCAGGAATCTGGGAGGTGAAAGCACACCTTCCTTTATCTGCCCTCACGGCCCAGGCAGGCTCAGGCCACCTGGTCCCTAGCCCTGTGCTGGGATTAATCGGGGATGGGTCAGGAGATGTGAGGACAAGGAGGCATTTTACCCTTAGTAACGCGGTGTTGAGCACCTGCCGTGTCCTGTGGTTCTGGGGATACCCCAGCCAGGCTCCAGAGGGGGCCCAGCCAGGGTTGGGATTCCTGGGCCCCTGAGACTTGCCGCACACTCACTGGGCAGCTAAGCACCAGGCCCTGAGCAGGGCAGATCTCCCATAATCGCCTTCGGCTTCCCACGTGGCCAGGGAGGACCAGAGGACATTCCCCGGCCCTGGCATTGTTTGCTCTGCCCCAAGCACCTAGCAGGAAGCGTGGCCAGGCTCGTGGCCCCCTTGGCAAGGCCGTGTGCCAGGCCCTGGAGATGTTTGTCCGGGTAGCTCTTCACCAACATCCATGATTGTCTGATGCAGTCCCACTTTCTAACGTTTATTTATTTTTGAGACAGAGAGAGACAGAGCATGAATGGGGGAAGGTCAGAGAGAGGGAGACACAGAATCTGAAACAGGCTCCAGACTCTGAGCGGTCAGCACAGAGCCTGACGCGGGGCTTGAACTCACGGACCTCGAGATCATGACCTGAGCCGAAGTCGGCCGCTTAACTGACTGAGCCACCCAGGCGCCCCCGGTCCCACTTTCAAGGAGCTTACCGGACAGTTGGGCACCAGAGAAGAGGCAAAGAGACAGGCTGGGCTTTCAGAGACTGCGTTCCTGGTGCTTCCCTGTGCAGACGGGGGTCAGTGACTGCAGAGTGGTGCTGCTTAGGGCTGTGGAGGGAGCACCAGAGGGGCTGGAGAGGAGGGACTCGGGGAAGGGACCAGCTACCTGACCGCAGGGCTCTGCATCACCGGTGGCATCCAAAGGAGACTGAGTTTCCCCGGGGGAGGCTGTTCATAGGTGACAGAAGGTCCAACTCAGTGAGAATTAGGAGGAAGCTGGGAATGTCCCCCTGCAGCTGACTGGCCTATTTGGCCCGTGGACGCTCAAGAGGCTGGGGCTATCTGTCCTTTCTAGGCTAGTGAGGAAAGAAAGCTGGTGGGATTCAGGTTATACTGAAGAAAGACTCCCCGTCCCGCCCCATGCATCGTGCGTTCCACAGCTACCCGGTCTGCCAGTCGGTTTCTTTGGGGGCAGAGGGGCTCCCTGGAAACACTGGCCATGGGGGCACTCACCCCTTCCACCCAGCTCTGTAGACAGCATCCATCAGTGGCCTGACCCGTACTCTTCTTTTTCCAGACTGACTGAGTCCTGTGTGGGGTGGCCATTCTTAGGTCATATCTTCCATACTGGAGGATGAAGGATATTCGGGGCCAGAGAACATAGGATCACTCAGTCTTTAAAGCTTAAGCTTTTTGGAGGTCACATGCCACCCAAATGGACTCATGTTAAACCTGGTTGAGGGAAAGGGTGTTGGGGCCGGCGAGGGGGGTTCTATCCAGTCTTCTGGGCTGAGACTTGTGGTCTACGACCCCTGAGGAGTTCACGGGTAAAACCGTATTCTAATGTTATTAGTTCCTTTTGTAGCCTCGTGTATTTTTAATTTTTGTTAAAGTTTTTATTGCTTATCTTTATTTTAAAAATTTTATTTTTTCAGGGTGGAGTTTTAGGGACGTGAGCCCCTTGTTGAGAATGATGGACGCGCCTCGATGGGGTGGGGACGGCAGCTGGAGGGTGGGGGTGGGGTGGCCGGGAGTTCAGTCCCCGTGGCTTGTTGGCTTTGGCCTATTAGATATGCAAGTGGGGAGGCCCCAGAAAACCTGCACAGAGGAAGGAGGAGTCCTTCAGCCTGCCGGGAGTGCCCCTCTCAGGACAGAGAGCCTCTCATGCTGAATGCCTCTATGGATGGGGAGCTCGTTCAGACAGCTAACACGAAGCCAAACCTCTTTCTTGGAGGGTTCGCCTCGTTCGAGGAGGGTGGGGAGAGGAGTGGCCGTGCACAGGCACACGGCCAGCCGCCTGACAGTCACAGTCGGTCAGGGATTTGGAGACAGGGGTCCTCGGAATCTTTCTTTCCCGAGTAAACACTCCCACTTCCCACCGTAGCTGTCCTGCTCCTCTCTGATCACTCCCCTGAGGGCTGGGGGCTCAGACCTGCAAGGGTGCAGGTCCCACGGGAACCGCTTTGGAATGTGCTGAGCTCTGGGGTCTGTGGCTGCGGATGGGGGCACCAAGGGAAGAGGGCTACAGGGGGGCAGGGGAGGTTGATGAGGATGGTGGGAACCAACTGATACCTCCATTTTCTTAGCTGTGAAATGGGAACATTAACAACTGCCTCTGGCAGGAGAGGCAGAGAAGCCTCTGGGCTGAAAAGCCCCCGTGGGTGTCACCACGCCCTAGCTTGGTGACTGAGCCGAGCGGACTGTGCCTCAGTTTCCTCCTCTATAACACGGGACTAATAGCTGTACCTGCTTCCCAGCGTCGTTCTGTGGATTCAGTGAACTACTCTGCAGAGGTCCCTTAGAACTGTGCTTGGAGAGTGCTAGGATCCCGTACAGGAGCAGACAGACAGAAGGAACTGTCGTGGTGGGTCAGTCTTTGCCTAGCACCCTCTCCCCGGTTTCTCTTTCCACCTCTGTTCCTGTGGCCTTGCGGGTATGGGGGGGCCACCCCCCTGAGGATGTAGCCCTGCCCACTCACGCCCAGGTAGACCGGCCAGGCCGCATAGCTGGAGTTACTCAGCTCAGCACCCCCAGGGCTGGGAAGGGCCTACGAGGGGGGCAGGGGTGGCTACTGGGGAAGCCTGGGTGGGCGGCCTGGGCCTGCTTCCTTCCCTCTGCTCAGCCTGGTTCTGTGTCTCCCACCCACCCCCGTGCATGGTGGGGGGTGGGGGCGGCATATTTGGGGCCCTAAGAACATAGGATCACACCCAGTCCTTAAAGCTTAAGGATCACACCCCCTTTTTGGAGGTCACATGCCACCCAAATTGACTCAAGTCAACTTTGGATCTTAAACCTGGCCGAGGGGAGGGGTGGTGGGTGGAGAGGGGGTTCTATCCGGTCTTTTGGGCTGAGACTTGTGGTTTTCGACCCCTGGGGAGTTCATGGGTGAAACTGTATTCTAATGTTATTAATTCCTTTTGTAGCCTCATGTATTTTTTATTTTTATTGTGATTGTTACATTTTTTTATTTTTTATTTTTGTTTCTTAGTGTTTATTTATTTTGTGTGTGTGTGAGAGACAGAGTGCATGCAAACACAGATGTGGGGGAAGGGCAGAGAAAGAGGGAGAGAGACTCCAAGTGGGCTCCTGGGCTATAGGGGGGCAGGGGAGGGGGGCAGCTAAGATCTGCACTTGGTGTCAGTGCAGACCCCAGAGCCCAATGCAGCCCATGAACGGTGAGATCATGACCTGAGCCAAAATCAAGTCAGACACTCAACTGACTGAGCCACCCAGGTGCCCCTAAATTTTTTATTTTATTTTTTAAATGTTTCTTTTTTAATTTAATTTTATTATTATTATTTTTTTAATTTTAAATGTTTATTTTTTTGAGAGAGACAGAGTGCGAGCAGGGGAGGGGCAGAGAGAGTGAGACACAGAATCTGAATCAAGATCCAGGCTGTGAGCTGTGAGGCACAGAGCCCAACGTGAGGCTTGAACTCACGTACCGTGAGATCATGACCTGAGCTGAAGTCAGACACTTAACCAACCGAGCCAGCCAGGAGCCCCTACAATGTTTATTTTTGGGAAAGAGAAAGACAGAGTGCGAGTGGGGGAGGGGCAGAGAGAGAGGGAGACACAGAATGGGAAGCAGGCTCCAGGCTCTGAGCTGTCAGCACAGAGCCCGATGTGGGGCTCGAACTCACCAACTGTGAGATCATGACCTGAGCCGAAGTTGGATGCTTAACTAACTGAGCCACCCAGGCACGCTGAAAAAGTGGTTTTGAACAGACCACAGGTTTACCAGACGGCAAAAGGGGTGGATTACTGGGGTGCCTTGCTGGCACCGTTGGTAGAGCGTGCCGCTCTTTTTTTTTTTTTTTTTAATGTTTATTTATTTTGAGAGAGAGAGAGAGAGACAGAGGCCGTGAGCAGAGGAGGAACAGAGAGAGAGAGACACAGAATCTGAAGGCGACTCCAGGCTCTGAGCTGTCAGCACAGAGCCCGATGCAGGGTTCGAACTTGCAAATTGCAAGATCATGACTTGAGCCAAAGTTGGACACTTAACTGATTGAGCCAGCCAGGCACCCCGGAGCATGTGACTCCTGATCTTGGGGTCGTGAGTTCAAGCCCTACACTGGGCATAAAGCTTACTTAAAAACATTTTTTTTAGGGTCGCCTGGGTGGTTCAGTCAGTTGGGCGACCGACTTCACTCAGGTCGTGATCTCACAGCTCGTGAGTTCGAGCCCCGCGTCGGGCTCTGTGCTGACAGCTCAGAGCCTGGAGCCCGCTTTGGATTCTGTGCCTCCCTCTCTCTCTGCCCCTCCCCCCGCCCCCTCTCTCCTTCAAGGGTAAACGTTAAAAAAAATTAAAAACAAATTTTTTTAAAGGGGCCTATGACTGAACACTGATCAGGAGCCCTGACTTCACCCTCCAACCCACACCCACCCAGGGCCCAGTCCCCAGGGAGGAGGGCCCCCAGATACAGACCCATGAGGAGACAGACCCTGGGAGGGTCTCACCCAACCCTGACAGCCTTGGGGCCACGGCCTCCTCGGAGCACAAGCTTGATGTATCCAAGTGTCTGTACATTGAAGCGCTCACAAGCTTTGTGTGTACAAGGCCAGTACTGTCTCCATACTGTGGTGAGAAGCTGAGTGGCTCAGAGAGGGGCTGACTCTAGAGGCGGTGGGGTGGGGTGGGTGGGGAAGCACACCCCTGCAAACCACTGTGCTTAAGTGAATAATCTTTATTTTTTTAATGTTTGTTTATTTTTGAGAGAGAGAGAGAGAGTGCCAGCAGGGGAGGGGCAGAGAAAGAGAGACACACAGAATCCAAAGCAGGCTCCAGGCTCCGAGCTGTCAGCACAGAGCCCGACCCGGGTCTCGAACCCACGCATCGTGAGATCATGAGCTGAGCCGAAGTTGGACACTTAACTCACTGAGCCACCCAGGCGTTCCAGTAAATAATCTTTAAAAAGAGGAATTATTGGGGTGCCTGGGTGGCTCAGTCGGTTAAGCGTCTGACTCTTGATTTCAGCTGCGGTCATGATCTCACAGTTCATGAGTTTGAGTTCCACATCCGGCTCCTCACGGAGTGTGGGGCCAGCTTCGGATTCTCTCCCTCCCTCCCTCTCTGTCCCCCTTCCCTCCCACCCCCACCTCCACGCAGAAATAAGTAAACTTTAAACAAAATAATAAAAGAAATTTTAAAAAAAGAAAAGAGGAATTATCTAGAACAAGTACCTACTGTAGGAAGAACGCCACAGGCCCTGCTCTTCCCACGGCCATTGTATCAGGGAAGGTTTTCTGGGGAAAGGACTTTGGGAGGGAGAGGACAGGGCAGGCAGGGAAAGGTTGGGCTGCTGGACTAGAAAAGTGCTGTGCAAAGGCCCAGGGGCAGGGGTATCTGAGCAGGGAGGAAATGGGGAGCCCATTTTAACCAGTGACAACTGCAAATAAGGCCTTTGAGTGGCAGGACAGAAGTGCAGGGCACTTGCTCGGGGCACCCAAGAAGGAGCCAGCAACAGTATCGAAGTGACATAATAGGGGTGCCCGGCTCTCTCAGTTGGTAGAGCATGCGATTTTCAGGTCGTGAGTTCAAGGCCCACATTAGGCATGGAGCCTAGTTAAAAAAAAAAAAAAAAAAAAAGCAAAGCAAAAACAAAACCAAAGTGACATAACAGTGTGGGAGCACCCCCACTGCAGAACTGGGAAGAGGGCATTTTGGAACATGGAGCAAAGGCCTAGAAGTATGAGTGTGTATTGCCTGGAGAATGGACCCATGTGGCTGGAGGGGTCCAGAATGGCAGAGCCTGAGGCTGGAGGAAGGACACACTGAGCCACCTCTGGTGCTGGGCTAAGGGGTTTGAGGCCCCCTCTGAGGTCAGGGGAGGGTTGAGTCTGAAGAAACCCCTGGCGGCCGTCCAAAAGAAGGGTTGTGGGGGAGAGACGGAGTCCAGACGTGGGGCCAGCCATGGTGGGAGGCAGGGGAGCTGCAGGTCATTTCAGACAGTGTGAAGGGGACTCAATGACCAGCTAGATGCAAGGAGGCTGCAAGAGGTAGAGAGACACGAGGACTCCAGGGTGTCCAGGCTGGGTGAATGGATTCTGGGGAGAGAAGACAGAGATGTTTTCTCTGGGCACATGGAGTCTGAGGTCTTGGTGGGCATCCATGAGGCTCGAAAGCGTCTCATCTATCATCTAGATTCTCAGGCGCGATGAAAAGTGTGGCTCAGGTTGAAGTTGGGTCTGGTGTGGGGGGCCCTCAGGATGCATGTGAAGAGGCATGTGACCTTGGCCGGGCAGTTTCGGAGTGGTGGGGTGGGGGTGGGGGTGGGGGGGTGTGGCAGGGCCCTGAGGCTCCTGCCTCTATCAGCAGGAGAGGAGCTGGTGAGAGCTGGCCCAGAACACAGGTCAGAGGGGCCAGGAGCCAGGCTAGGATGTCTTAGGAAGCTGTGGCTTCAGTGACGTTGAGCTCAGGTCCCCCACAGCTTCTTCAGACCCACCCGAAAGCCAGTCAGGGGCAGGACAGGGACTTCACCCTGCCGGTCGGTGCTCTCCACTCAGGGCACAACTTCTCTCCTTGGGGTCCCTCACGTCTGTTGGGTTGTTTTGGCCTCAGAAAGCATCTGCCCCCTCTCCTACTCTACCCAGCCTGAAGCACCTGGCCAAGTCAGAGCCTGCCCTAGGTCCTGCCCCAAGCCCTGGTCCCATTCTAGAGAGTCTTAAAAGTACCACTCTTCCTTCCTTGCCCTCAAGGTAGCCTGTGAGGGAGATGCTGGGTGCCCCCCCCCCCCATTTCACACCAGAGGAAACAGAGATTGACACTTGACTCCTGCACCATCTGAGCCACGGGAGGGAGGTGGGACCTGGACCCCCAGATGGACACCCCAGGCCTGACAGGGTGGGCGCAGAGACCCCGCCTTGGGTCAGCCTTTCAGACACCTGCCTGACTCCAGCTGCTAATGGGTCCAGGCTGCATTCGAGGGTCCATGGAGGCAGCCCATGAAGGTGAGGAAAGCAGGGCGGGGAGGGGTTAAGGGAAGGGAAGGAGTAGAACTGACTTGTACCACACTCCTTGTCTAGCAGCCTGTTGCCAGGGCTGACGGACATCGTGGAGATCTAGCCCCAGCCCAGCATGCAGGAGCCCCTGGGAGACAGCCTGACCTCCTGAGCCCTCTGGAAAGCACTCCATAGGGTGACCCCTCCCTCCCTTCCTGTCCCATCCCCTGGGCTCAGAAGTTGAAGTCCAGTCCACACCCAATGTAGGCAGGCCGTGAGAAGGGGGCGTGGCAGAGTGGGCTGCTGCCTTCAAAGCAATTCCCTGCCCTAAAGACTTATTGTCAAATGTGCTGAAAATGTGTACTTGCTCAGTGCAGCTCATCTCAAGCAGGCGGTAGGCAGAGCCAATCAGCCTTGCTAACCTTCACGAGGGGTGAGTGGCTGATGGCCAGGAAGCTCCCAGGGGTGCGCGTGGTTTAAAAGAGGATATTTGTGGGGCGCCTGGGTGGCTCAATCGGTTAAGCGCCCGACTCTTAATTTCGGCTCAGGTCATGACCTCCCGGTTCATGAGATCATGAGATCGAGCCCCACATCCGGCTCCGCGGTGACCTGTGGAGCGTGCTTGGGATTCTCTCTCTTTCTCTCTCTCTCTCTCTGCTTCTCCCCTGCTCACTCTCTCTCTAAAAAATAAATGAATAAACTTAAAAAAATAAATAAATCAAAGAGGATGTTTGTGAATGAGAATGGTCTTCTGTTGCTGAAATCCCAGGCAGCCTTAGCTAAGTGAAGCAAACAAAATTTAGGCGGGTGAAGACAAATTGTGTTTATTTTGGGGGAAGGGGCAAGGGTAACAACTAGGCTAGTTCTCCCTACCTGGTGTGTCCAGGGAGGTGGGTTAGGGATAGAGAACCGGTACCCACCCCGCCGCCAGCCAGCGGTGTTCCTAGCCAGGGGGAGGGGAGAGGTGTGGCGGTGGAAGGAAGGAATCAGAGCATGCCCCAGCAGTGACGGCACCAGAAGTAGGGCCAAGAGGAAACATGGAGGGGCTGTTGGAAAGAAAGGGGCGGGGAGGTGAGTTTCAGAGCTGGAAAAGTGATTAGCAGCTCTGATGAAACTGATGTCAGCCCTGGCAGCCCCGGGGCAGCCCCGGAGAGAAATAGCTTAGCCGTTATTCGCGGAGGGCAGACAAAGATGGCCGCCAGGCGAGCCTCCTCCCCCAGAGGCCGCCGGATCACAGCGGGTCCAGGCTGGTCCAGGCCCTAGGACGGATGCCCCTCTAGGAGCTTGGGGGTGGGACCGAGTCTGCAGATAAAACGCTGGGAACCTGTGTGCCGGGTCCAGGCTCCCCAGGACCTTCTGCAAGAGTGGGGGAAGCCCAGCAGCCACCCCCAACCTCCTGGGGTAGTAGATGGGCCGTTTGATCAGTGAGTGTGTAAATTGGGATTTTATGGATCGCTTATTCACTGCTGGAGCTGGGGCCCCCAAATTCCTCTGTGCCCCAGAATGCTTAATCTACTCCTGAGCTTTCCCCTGGGAGAGGAGGGAGGAAAGCTCCCCACAGGCCCCCACCCCTCCTGCTGTGTCTCCTCCCAAGGCCCCAGGCTTTGTCATTGCTGGTTGAGCGGTTCAAATGTGCTAATACACTCCCTGGGGGCTGCTGGGCAATGGGACTTACCCTTCAGTGCTGTGATTGGCCAGAGAGACCATGGGAGGGGGGGTTCATGGCAGCAGCTGGGAGTGTGTGTGTGTGTGTGTGTGTGTGTGCATGCGCGTGCATGTGCGCCTGTTTGAAGGGAGGGGGTTGGGGGGTGTCCATCCTGCTCAGACCACTGGGCAGAGACAAAGGATCTTCATCTAGGCTGAACAGAGGATTAAGTCCAGAACAAGCTACCTGGTCAAGCTGGTTGGGGAGCCCACCTGTCCATCTTTCCATCCTCTTATTACATCTTGATGTGGTGGGGACTTACTCAGGGTGTGTTGAATGGCTGGATGGATGAGTGACCACATGAGTGACTGCATTTTTAACTGGGGCTGTGTCTGCTGGAATAATCCAGCACCTACAGATTCCTAAACCTCCCCTAAGATTCCTGAGTACCTCCCCCTTCCCTGAAATTCGCTTTAGCCCAGTCCCAGCCCATAGAGGCTGGACATGAGGGACAGGCCAGGCCTCGGGGGACACAACTGTGACCCCCAGACTCTGTTGCCATTTGAGAGTGCTTTCACTGTGGTCACGTTTCCTGCAGCCGGCCCCCATCTGTCCTTGGGATTTGATGAGGATGAGGATGGTAGGCAAAGGGGAGGGGTGTTGAGCAGCTGAGGGGGTGTGGAGGGAAGGAAGCGCAGCCCGAAGGGCCAGATGACAAACTGTCCTGTCCTACTGTCCTCTCTTCTTCAGCCTGCTCCTCCTCTCCTGCCCTGAGCTTGAGGACAGGGTGGGCTGGTGGGGAGGGGCTGGTCCAGCTAGTCAGCCCTCCCTTCCTGGCCCCTGGAGCCCTGCCTAGCCAGAAAACTTCCCAGAAATCCTAAGGAAAGGAGTCTGAGTCCCAGCAAAGTCTACCTGGAGACCCTAGGAAGGGAGACTCCATTCAAGTTCAAGAGAAAGCTTTGGAGGCTCCGGTTGTAGTGGGAAGCACCCTGGCTGCAGAATGGAGCCCTGGCTGGGATTAGAGCATTGCTGTCCAATAGAACTTTCAGCAGTGACGAGAATGTGCTGTGTCTGCACTGTCCGAAATGGCAGCCACTACCACACATGACTGTGGAGCGCTTGGGGTGTGGCAAAAGCCGTTGAGAAACCGAAATTTAAATTTAACTTCACTTTCATAATACATTTTTTATTTTGGTAATTAATAAATGATAATGACTTACATTTAAAAGTAATTCATACATTGTAACACATTTGAATTTGAATAGCCACCTGTGGCTAGTGGCTGTGATTTGGACAGCACAGGACTCAGGGCTCTGATCAGGGGCTGAAGCCAAGCCCTTGGGTGCAAATCCCTTCCTGGCTGTGCGACCTTGGGTAGGGCTCCTCCCAGCATGAGATGCTCTCTCCCCAGACCCAGGGTGGACCCCAAGAGGTTAGGGAATCATCTGTTCCTGTGTATGGCTGCACTGCCCTTAAGAGGTCCTCGGACATGAGGGGGTCAAACCAACAGATCAGCAGACAGATCAATAGCCCAGGGTGGGAAAGGAGTGGCTGTACAGAGCTCTATACTTAGAGGCATCTTCAGAACTTCCTTGGTGGTGTCAGTCCTAAAGGTTTTCTGGAAGAGGGGGCTATGGGGCAAGCTGGAGCTGGAGCTGAACAGTGAGCCAGGGATGGATGGAAGGGCTACACTTGAGTGTTTGGTGCCCAGGCACCTTGGTCAAGGCTGGGGTAGGGAGGGGCTGGCAGAATGGGCTGAGAGTCCCAGCTTCCTCTCTTACTAGCTATTATGACCTTGAGAGAATCACTCCTTTTCTCTGAGCCTGCATTTCACCTTCTGTAAAATGGGGAGACTACGCTTAGCTGGCAGGCAAGATGTGAGGGTGAAAGCAAATGGTAACTGTGAAAGTTCTTTGCAAACACTAGAAGGCCAGGGGAAAGCGATGGTTTATCCTCAGGGACGCTAGGCCCCTGGACTGGCCTCTCAAGAAGACAACAGATGGTCGCAGCTTGTCTGTGGCCCTGACCGCGGACACAGGCAGGGATTTCTACACTCTCCCCTCCCCCCAGCGCGTGTGTGCGCACACATACAGCCCAGATGGGGGCTGCTTGGCCAGCCCTGCTCAGGCTGACCTCCTGCTGTTTGGCATTTGACATATGAGGAGTCCAGGGCCACAGCACACCCCCCTACACACCTCCCACCCCAGAGAGGAGCCAGACTGGCGGGGAGGCCTCACTACCTCGAGGAAGCAGGATCCCAAGGGTCCTGATCTCTTTACCATGTGTCCAGTGGCCTTTGATGGGAATTCCAGTGCCCCTTTTGTCCTCTCCCAGAGGCCTAACTTCGGGAAGAGAGAAGGAGGAAGATTTTTCTTAAAAAGGCTAGGTGGGGTCCTGGGGGGCTCAGCTGAGTGCCCTTCAACTGCAGCCAGATTGCTCTGGACACCCTTTCCCTATCCACTCCTGAAGGAGTCTCCCCTGGCTTTGCCTCCTGCCACCCTCACCATTTCATGCGGCTCAGACGGAGTTACCCTTTCACTCTTTCTTTGGACACAGAGGCGATTTCCGGCCTCTTTGCTCATCTATTGGCTCAAACATCCATCCATCCATTGTATAGTCTATTAAAAACTTGTTGTGTAGGGTGCCTGGGTGGCTCAGTCGGTTGAGTGAATTCGGCTCAGGTCGTACATGATCTTGTGGTTCATGGATTCTGTGCTGACAGCTCAGAGCCTGGAGCCTGCTTCAGATTCTGTGTCTCCCTCTCTCTCTGGCCCTTCCTGGCTCGTGTTCTGTCTCTCACTTTCTCTCTCAAAAATAAATAAACATTAAAAAAAAAAAAAAACACAAAACTTATTGTGTGCCCAGTGCTGTTCTAGGTGCTTGGGGGCAGAGGATGGAAGAGAAGGAAACAAATAGCAACACAGGAACTTTTAAACCATTGTTTCCCTGATCTCAAGGAACTTTCTAGTGGGTTCAGCAGAGCAACCAGTAGGGCAGATTATGATGAGTGCTACAAGGAACAACAGGTTGAGGCGGCCAGTGTGTGATGAAGTGACAACCGTACAGAGACCTGAGGGTATGAGCGAGTACAGGTGGGAGCAGGCCTGTGTGGGGAGGCCAGTGTGGCTGGAGTGGAGGAGCTGGGGGAGAATGGCAGGAGAGGGAGAGCTAAGGGGACGTGGTGGGGCCCTGTGAAGATGCTGGTTTATTTTTTGGGGGGGGGGTAAATTCTACCCCCAATGTGGGGGCTCAAACTCACAACCTTGAGATCAACCCCAAGATCAAGATCGCATGCTCTACAGACTGCGCCAGCCAGGGCCCAGGGACATGGGCTTTTATTCTGAGAACGCAGAGAACGGAAAGACAAGGCTAGAAATGGGAGGTGGGATAGGAGGCTGCTGCAGGAATCCGGGTGAGAGATGGTTGCATTCCGGATAGATTTTGAAGCAAGGGCCAATCTGATTGGCTGGTCTGAGGCGTGAGGGAGAGAAGTTACAGATGGTCCCAGGTTTTCTGGCCTGAGCAACTGGTAAGGATGAAGCTGCCATTTCCTGAGACAGGGAAGACAGGGAAGGGTAGATCGACCAGGGCGGGGCTGGGGAGCTAGGGAGCGGTGAGGAAGTGAGAGGTCTGATTTCTAGACATGTTATTATGCCAATTAAGTGTCAGGAAGAAGGTTGAATGTGCCAGTGGGGAGCGCAGGGGAGAAACCTAGGCGGAAGCATCATGTTTGGGAATCCTCAATGTACTGACACTGGTCAAGTCCACGGGACTGAATGGGGTCTCCAAGGAGTTAATGTGTAAAGAAGGCTTGGAGGACAGAAAGGAGGGCAATGAAATAGGCTGAAGAGGAGAGGGGGTGGGCAGCCCAGTAAAGAATTTTCCGGAAGGAGGGATGATCTGCTGAGGCTCCTGTTGCTGAGGTGAGGACTGATCACCAATTTATTTATTTTTAAATTCTTTTCTTAAAGTTTATTTTTGAGACAGAGAGAGAGAGAGAGAGAGAGAGAGAGAGAGAATGAGTGGGGGAGGGGCAGAGAGAGAGGGGGGCAGAGAGAGAGGGGGACACAGAATCCGAAGCAAGTTTTAGGCTCTGAGCTGTCAGCACGGAGCCTGACACAGGGCTCGAACTCACCAACTGTGAGATCATGACCTGAGCCGAAGTCGGACGTTAACCGGCTGAGCCACCCAGGCACCCCTGGACTGATCACCAATTTAACAACGTGGCCTGCACGCAGGTGGCTGCAGTGCTGGGTGTGAAAGCCCGGAGGGAGGGCATTCAAGAGAGAACCCAAGGGGAGGAACCAGAAATAGTTGTGCGGACAACTCTTAAACTGTTTTGGTAAAAAAGGAACCAGAGAGCAATGGGATGTAGCTGGGGGGAGGGGGTGTCAAGAGATTATTTTGAGCTTTCCTCCCCCCCCCCCCCCCCGCCTTAAAATGGGAGAAAAAACAGTATGTTTGTAGGCTGATGAGAGGATCCTCTAGTGGGGAAAGGATGAAGGGGACAGTGGCCTAGAGCATTGACAGGGGATGGAATCAGTGCACAGGAGCAGGACCGTCCTCTGTTCTTGCTGCCCAGAGGGGCTTCAAGCGGGGCTTCAAGAGGGGCTTTGTCCAGCTTACCCAAGAAGGCAAAGCGTCCCTAGGACTGGAGTGGCCAGGAAAGATGTATGGAAGTGGAGGCCCCGCCATGGCCCTGAGGATGGGAGAGGGTTGGTTGGCAGAGGGAGGGCATTTCTGACAGGTACAACTGTGTGGGCAACAGTCTCAGGCCTGAATGAGCAGTGCTGATTTTTTCTAGATTTCTTTAGGTCCTGTGCGTGGAGAGAAAATCTGGCTTCAGAGAGGCTGTGATGTTCACCAACAGTAAACGGGGAGGACAGGAACTTGCCCTGAGCCACAAAGGGAATCATCCTGACAGTAACATACCCGTCCAGACCATTCCCACTCCTTGAGCTCATGGCAAGTGCTCCAGTCCTCATTTTTCCATGGACCTCCCCTTGCCCTGACCAGCTACAAGTTCTTTACCATTCTCCAGCGCAAGATTGAGCTTGGGGACAGGGAGGGAGAGTTCAGATCTCAAGAGCCGATCCTTGATCTCCAATTTACATCCGTGCCTGACCACAGTCTGTAGAGGTGGGAAAACACCAACCAGAGGGAGGAGGGCCCTTCGGACCTTGGCAGGCTACATCTCCTCCCCGGGACTCAGTGTCATCTATAAATACTATCTACTTAGGTGGGGCCTTGTGGGCAGTGATGGCTGAACCCATGTTGTCAGCGTTTCCTCTTCTCACTGGCCTCAAGTTCATGCACAGACCCCAAGCCTTCCATCCTCACACACGCATTTTAAGTGCTGCCCTGAGGGGTGCCTGGGTGGCTCAGTTGGCTGAGCATCCAACTTGGGCTCAGGTCACGACCTCATGGTTCGTGGGTTTGAGCCCTGCATTGGGCTCGTTGCTGTCAGTGCAGAGCTGGCTTTGGATCCTCTGTCCCCTTCTCTGCCCCTCCACTGCTCGTGCTCTATCAAAAACAAATAAAACATTTAAATGCTGCCGTGATTCCCCGGCCCACCAAAGATAGCCTCAACTGTCTATGAACCACCAGAATTCATTCTTTTCTTTTCTCTTTTCCTCCCTTTTTCCCTCTCTCCCTTTCTTTCTTTTGGCCAAGGCCGCTTTCACCTTATCTCTCCTGTTAGAGGATAGAGTCCCTGAGGGTGGGTCACAGTTTGACCCAATTTTGCATCTCTAACAGCCAGTTTGGCCCTCTGGTGTCCTGAGAGTGTCTGCTGGCTCCGTGAGACCGCAGATCTGTGGACAACAGGCTGTAGCCCTAGCGACATGAAGTCTGGCAGCCACCTCTCTGGCCTCCTTTGGCTCATCCCCTAAACACATATTGAGCCCTGCCCAAGCTAGGCCCTGTGCCGGGACCCAGGGGGGCTCCCCAGGCAGGGTTCTGGCGGTCTGGCTGTGTTAGGGGCTGCTCTCCGGCCTGGACTTGGGGCAGAGGTTCCTGAGTGGCGGGTGCAAGGCTGTGGCAGGTGACCAGTCCTCGGTTCCCCTCGTCGCCCCTCCCTCTCCTCTCCTGTTGCAGTAACTGGGGTTGGCACGAATGGGCAGGGGCAGGGGCAGGGCCCAGTAGTTGGGGGGAGGGAGGGGACAGCCCAGTTCGAGTTCTGCCAGGCAGACAGAGACCCCCGGGGCACCAGTTGTGAGCAGGAGACAAAAAGCCTGGGACAAAAGGCCTGTGGGAGCCGTGGTGAATAGATTAATGAGATTTCCATAGGCGGCCCAACAATGGGATTCTCCACTCCAGCCTCTTTGTCCCAGGCTGAGATAATGGAGGCCGAGGAGCTTGCCCAGGAGGACGGCCTTGTGCCTGCTGCACTCAGGTCTGGAGCAGCCACACAGCTGCCCCTCCTCCCCTGTCCTGCCCCCAGCCCTGTCTATGGGTAATGGTATTTGGAATCAGAGAATTTCTGTAAGATCCAGAGGGGTGTCAGGAGCCTCCTCAGGGAGTCGGAGGGGGCTGCTGGCACTGCGTGGCTGGGGTCCCCTCCCATGGCATCTTGTATAAAATTGGCTTGGAAGGGTTCCTAGTGGGAGAAAAGTTTGCTGTCCGCTGCCTCAATCAACTGTCCTTCGACGCCTGAAGAAAAGGAGGCTTAAAGAGGCTGGGTGTCTTGCCCTCGGTCACTGCAACCGTGGAGGGTGTCCGCGGGCCTGGGATGCCAGGGTAGGGGTGGAAGAGGAGGGTCTACAGGCCTGTGTGAGGGAAAACACGCCCTCCCTGCATATCTCTTCCTTTATTCGCACCCTACGTTGCCACGTGCTCCACTTCCGACACCCACGTAGGGGTTTCCACATGGCAACCAGTTCCGTCACACCAGCTGGACGTCCTACAAACTGCACTCAACATCTACCTGGAGATAGCATCAGATCCTATCGGGTCAGGGCTCAGTCCCACGAGACTGCCCCACTTCAGATGCCAGTCGACAGTCCAGACTGTCACCTGTGCTTCTGACCTGTGGCTCTAAATCCCATGGCCCCCTCCCTCCTTGGGTCCGATTAATTTGCTAGAGGGGCTGAAAGAACGCAAGAAACCAGTTTACTCACTAGGCCACCGGTTTATTATCACAGGGTGTGACTCAGGAACGGCCGGATGGAAGAGGTGCAAGCGGCAAGGTGTGAGAAGGGGCGTGGGGCTTCCAGGCCCTTCCAGCACGTCCATGTGTTCACCGCCCTGAAGGGATCCAAACCCCATCCTTTTGGGGTCTTGTGGAGGCTTCCTCACATAGCCACGATTGAATAAATCATTGGCTGTTGGGGACTGAGCTCCACCTCTAGTCCCTCGCCCTTGGGTGGGGAGATGTGGGGCGTGATCCAAAGTTATAACCCCCTAACCAAGGCTTGTTCTTCGGGCAACCGGCCTCCATCCTTAGGTTACCTTGGGGCTTTGAATACCCCACCCACTTTGCCTTCATGGCTCTGAAGCAATTTCAGCGACTGAGGACAAGACCATTCCATAAGGAAAGGTGCTACCATTGCTCTTACACTTAGGACATCGCAAGGGGTTTTGGAACTGTGAGCCAGAACAGTGGACACAGACCAAATATATGTTTCTTATTATAAATCACACTCACTATCGCAGCCTGTGTCAGGCCTAATGCACCAGTGTCCTGGGCAACGGCCCATAGGGACTGAGACTGGTGCACTGGTTTGGCCATTTGTGAAGGCCCAGTCTCTCATCCATCCTGGAAGACTTCCTAAAAACAAGGGGGAGGAGTTTAAGAGATTCTTTACTTATCCTTCCATCCAGTAATTCTTGCCATTGCTGTCAGTCACCTGTGAGTTTGAAGGCCGCACTCTCTGGGTGGAGTCCAATGGTGTTCCACCCTCCTGTGTGGAAGAGGGCCCCGGCGTCTTCAGGGGTCTGCAGAGACAGAGCTTCGTGACCTTACTTCCCAAACAGTGCAGCCACAGGGAGTTTTCACTAGGGTCCTAGCCAGTCCCGGGGGAGGTCACAGACCCAAAGAAAGACCTGTCCGCCCAGCCTAGGGGTGTGACCCCTAGGACCACACCTCCCGGGCTGTTTTGCGGTGAGGACATGAATCCTCTCCTGCTTGGGGAGCACAGGAGACTTGGGACCCCCCAGCAGGCAGGTGCTTCCAGCTGGATTTGAAGGATAAATGCAAAGCACGTGAGGCACAGCCACATTCCCAGGCAAACACAGAAACGTGCTTCCACAGGAACAAGATGAGCATGATAAAGGCCATCACAGGGTCAGGTTCTTCTCTGGCTGGGAGAACCAAGGGCTAGACCAGGGAGGCAGTGCAGCCAAGAGTAAGGGCCTGGGCTCTGTGGTCAGACTGCTGGGGTCTGAATCCCGCTCCGCTATGTAACAGCTGTGTGACCTTGGGATGTATTAATCTCCCTGCACCTCAGTCTCCTCATCTGTAAAGTGGGGACAATGACAATAGTAGTAGTCTCATAGGGCCATTGTGGGGGCTACATAAGACAATGCACGGAAGCCACAGAAAAGGGGCTGGCTCTCTGAGCCTAGTGCTGGAGTGCTCTGGTGCTGATGATGGACTAATCTGTCATATCAAAGCTGGAAGGAATTTCCCTCACAGAACATTTTCCAAGTTCCTCCAACCCCGGGGAGTTATTCAGAGTCACTCAGCAAGGTAAGGCCACTGCTTGGGTTCTTAACTGTACCATTTATCACACAATTTTGTATCCTACATGGGACATATATATTTTATATACTTTATTTATTATTCATTTTTTAAATTTTTACTTTTTTATTTTTGAGACAGAGAGAGACAGAGCATGAGCAGGGAAGGGGCAGAGAGGGGGGAGACACAGAATCTGAAGCGGGCTCCAGGCTCTGAGCTGTCAGCACAGAGCCCGAAGCGGGGCTTGAACTCACGGAGTGTGAGATCATGACCTGAGCCGAAGTCGGATGCTCAACCAACTGAGCCACCCAGGCACCCCGATACATTACTTTTTAAAAAAATGTTCATTTATTTTGAGAGAGCGAGAGAGAGTGAGCGAGCACATGAGCTGGGGAGGGGCAAAGAGAGAGAGAGAGACAGAATCCCAAGCAGGCTCTGCACTGTGAGCGTGAAGCCCGATTCAGGCCTTGACCCGTGAACCATAAGATCCTGACCTGAGCCAAAACCAAGAGCTGGACACCAAACTGACTGAGCCACCCAGGCGCCCCTATACATTACCTTTTTAAATCTTGTGGCCACCCTTCAAAGGATATGTTATGCATTTTAACAGATGGAGAGGTTCAGTGAGGTCAGGTAATCTGCTCAGGGTCACATAGTGTCTGAGCGTGGATTCAAACCCAGGTCTCGCGGAGTCAGAGCGCACACTTACCCTAAGTCCCCAGGGCCTTTCCTTACTTCCAGCTCAGCTGATGCACGGCATTGGAGTGTGGCCTATGAACCTGGAAGGAGACCACTCCAGGTGCGGGAGGCTGAATGGCAGGAGCTTGTGGGCTGGGCCACAGGCAGGCCCAGGGTCACTGTGAGAAGAGGAGGGCTGTAACTGGCCTGGAGGGGGGGGGGGGGCGGCCAAGGAGACAGCATGGTCTCCCCCCTATCCTCCCCCACCCCACCCTTCTGAGTCAGGAAGGGGCAGAAGTCAAGGTTGTTGTGGGCGTGGGTGTGGCAGGAGGCACCCAACTGATACTGCCCCTAAAGCTTGAGACTGTGTGTCTATACACGTGGGCCTGTGGCTGTGTGCATCTGTGGGTGTTCCCAGCGGTACGTGTGTGCATGCGGGTATGTCCTCAGGCTCACATAGACCAGCACTCTCAGCCTATGTGCAGGTCAGGCAATGTCACCTCCTTCCCTTCCCTGCAAATTTCTGTCCTCTCATTTTCCTTGGGTTGGTTGATTGAGCTTACTCCTTGGGCAGTTTGACTGTGGCCAGACCTTTGTTCTTTCCCTTGGAAGAGGTGAGAGGAAGTCTCCAGATGCAGTCTATGTGACTAAGTTCAGCAGAACCTGCTGACTCGGTCCTCTGCTCCCCAATGAGTGGTCTAAAGGACCTCTAGTAGAGGCCGTATGGTGAAAGAGAAGGGGCAGAGGGATGGGCTGGTAGCTAGTGGGGGACTTGGGGTCCAGGAGGTCTTTTTGAAGGTGGGAAAGAATTAAGCTTGCTGTGGGGAGGGAGCCAAGGGGTGGAGTAGTTCATTGATGGTGGTAAGGTCCCTACCGGACCGCAAAGTGGATGTAGATGTAGATGAAGGTGGAAACGGAAGGCCAGAGGTGAGGGAGCTGTGCCCTTGGCTAAAATGAGAAGAGAATTACCTGGAATGGAAGGGCCAGTATCTGAGGGGATGGAGGGGAGAGACCAGGTAGGTGGCATGAGCTGCCAGGGACAGGTTCCCTCTAGAGAGGGACTAGGAGCTGCCTAAAAGGGGCGAAGCCCAGAATAGGATAGTAGGTGTGAGGCTGGGAGGACAGGTTTGGAGAGCTGGAGGTGGGTTCCCTGAGTCCACAATTGCTGAGATGGAGAGGTTTGGTGATGACCAGGGCCTGAGTATGCTGGTCTTGAGGGTAAGGCCTTGAATGGAGATTGCTGCAGGCCAGGGCAGTTGCTGAGTGAGAGGGGCAGGGAGGACACCATTGTGACAGGAGAGGCGGGGAGCAGAGGGTTTGGGAAGGGGCGAAGGAAGTTTTTCGTAAGTCCAGATCCAGAGCTTTCCTTGCTGTGTCTCTGTCCTTCTGAGAGGGGCCCTGCTTTTTCCCCAGCATGCTGGGGCAGGGTGGGGGTGGGGGGGTAAGTGTGATCAAGGCCAAGTCTCCTTTTCCATATTAAGAAGACAAAGCACAGATAACAGAGAATAAAAAAAACAAACAGGTTTGGGGTCCATGTCACATCATAGTATTTGCATTGGTAGAACCTTGAAGTTCCATCATTGTATAACCCTGCAAACCAGAACCACTTGTGATTTCTGATGTCCCAGGACATTACCCCCTCTGACACTAGGTAATGCCTCTGTTCTCCAGAGACCCCTCTCAGCAGGGGCTGGAGAGATGCGTATCTGCCCTCCAGGGACCTCACACTCAGTTCTGCCGTCTCTGCTCTGAACCTCTTGCCACTGGTGGCCGGGCTCTCCTCTCCACCTCAGAGAGGTCTACTTCCCTTTTTAGCTTTAGTACCTATGGCTCATGCCTCCCTTAGGGCGGTGGGAATGAGAATACAGTTTTACTTTCAAACAGTGTCCTGCTGACAGCAGGTCCTAGCCGTAGGAGGTGGTGACATCAACAGAGGTCGTGCTGCCAACAAGCAGCTGCAAGAAAGGGCAACTGAAGAGAACCCCAGAGCCACCTGACGATCTGCAGCCTTTTCTACCACTCCCCCCCCACACACCCCATGGTACAAATCTAGATTTGTAGATTATGACAACTTTCCGGAAGGTGGCAGTAGAGTGTCTTGAGGAAGGGAATAGGGCGAGTAAGCTAACAGAGCCCTGGCTTTCTGAATGCATTGTGCTGGAACCTTCTGGCCTGCCTGGCCAACTTGGTCCCTCACCCTTCAAGGTCCAGTAAAGACACCTCCTTCCTGCTGAGGTCTTGTTAGCCAGGCATGGCACATTTCCCTGAGCCCCAGAGCCCCTGGCATACACCTCTGTTTTCCCACCTCATAAAGGATGTCGTCTACTTGTCTAAACCTTTCATTCTGCCCCTTTGCCTGGCACCTTAGTATTCGCTCAATAAAAATTTGAAGACAGAATATTGAACCTGTAAGTTTAACATGTCTTATCAAAAGCTTAGGTTTGAGAAATAATCATTATCAAAATGGTCTCTGGCATGCCATGGGCCCACTTCACCTTTGAAATTTAATCCTCAGATCAGGCCAGCCCATTGGAGACATGTGCCTGGGAAGAGTTGTTCCCCAGGCCCTGAATCCTTTACCAACCAGTGTTCGGCTCATGCCTTGACTGGTGCTCAGGACTAGGGTAAGAAACTTGTGGGGGACATTTGTGCCATGTTTATGGCATGGCTAAGAGGACACTATTTATTACATCTCGCAGGTCTGCTTCCTGAGGTCCATGAAAAAATGTTCCAAGATTTCTATGCCAGCAACGTTTTTGCTTCTTTTGAGTATGGTTGGTGCTCTTTGTTTTGCAACGTGTTTTCGGTTGCTGGGAAGCTCAGAAACAAATCTGTGACGCACTTTCCATGACGTGTACTAACTGTCCCCCCTCTTCTCTGGAATGTGATTTGTCTATTCTAAATAACGCTTCTGCATTGTGGTGAAACACATTTTGGGAATGAGGCAGATGGCGGTGCCTGCCTGGGCACACAGCGAGCGTGTGCAGGGATGGGTCTGGAACCCAGGTGCTCTGACTTCATCAAGCAGAGACTGAAACTAAGCGGAAAGGAAGTGAACGCTTCTGGGTCAGCCACTGGGGTTTCCTAAGGACCATGAGGCACTGCCTACAGACGCTGGAATCTCTGACTTCAGGCCCAAAGAGGGCCCTGGAACCTCGGGGAGGGCTGAGGTGCACAGAGTACCCAACTGCCGAGCCACTCATCTTTATACAAACCTAGTGTTTCTGTAATGCCTAGCGCCTGGTGGGTGTGTAGCAAACATGTATTACTTGAGCCCCACCTGGATTTGACTATTCCCAGGGGTGGGGTGTCTCACCCATCGACTGACCATTGACTCCATTAGGGCTGGAAGTAAGGACCAGGTGTTCTAGAGGGCAGCGCTCCCGTGGCTGGGACAAAGTCATCATCATATTGCCTTTAAGGTGAAGTTAGGGTCAAACATCTCGTTTCCAGATCTCTCTGAGGAAAGTATTTTCAGAGAACTTTAATCCTGGAACGTGCCGGGCAAGGCAAGTACTGTGTAGCTGGTGCCTGGAGAAGGGTGGCCCGGGAGGGTGCAACGGTGGGTGGTGGAGAGCAGCCCGTTCCAAGCTGCCATCCAAGCCGCCTGGCCTGTGACTGGCGGGTGGTGGGTCCTCTGAGGCTCTGCGGAACCTCTCTAGGCGCTTCTCTCCCTCTCGCCCGCAGCTCTGTCGAAGATGCACTGGACACCGGAACACGCCCAGCCCCTCAACCAGTGGCCAGAGCAGCACCTGGACGTCTCCTCCACTACCCCGTCGCCGGCCCACAAGTTGGAGCTGCCCCCTGGGGGCCGCCAGCGCTGCCACTATGCTTGGGCACACGACGACATCTCTGCCCTCACAGCCTCCAACCTCCTCAAGCGCTACGCGGAGAAGTACTCAGGGGTCCTGGACTCGCCCTACGAGCGCCCCGCGCTGGGCGGCTATGGCGACGCCGCCTTCCTCAATGGCGCCAAGGGGGACCCCGAGCCCTGGCCAGGGCCCGAGCCACCCTACCCCTTGGCCTCACTCCACGAGGGCCTCCCGGGAACGAAGTCGGCCAGTGGGGGCGGCTCCGGGGGCCTCGGGGGCTCGCCGGTTTTAGCCGGGAACCTGGCTGAACCCCTCTACGCCGGCAATGCGTGCGGGGGCCCGTCGGCGGCGCCCGAGTACGCGGCGGGCTACGGCGGGGGGTACCTGGCCCCCGGCTACTGCGCGCAGACGGGCGCCGCGCTGCCCCCGCCGCCCCCCGCCGCGCTACTGCAGCCCCCGCCTCCGCCGGGTTACGGCCCGTCGGGGCCTCTGTACAACTACCCCGCGGGGGGCTACGCCGCTCAGCCCGGATACGGGGCTCTCCCGCCGCCCCCGGCCCCGCCCCCGGCCCCCTACCTGACCTCCGGCCTGGCGGCGCCCACGCCCCTGCCAGCGCCCGCTCCGCCCCGGCCGGCGCCCACCTCCTACAGCTTCCAGGCGGCCGCTCCCGGCGCCGAGGCCGGGGTGTCGCTGAAGCGCAAGGCGGCCGACGAGGGCGCGGAGGGCCGCTACCGCAAGTACGTCTACGAGCCGGCCAAGACGGCGGCCGACGGCGCCTCCTATCCCGCAACGGACAACGGCGACTGTCGGGGCAACGGGTTCCGGCCGAAGCCGCCGGGCGCCGCGGAGGAGGCGTCTGTCAAGTACGGTGGCGGCGTCCCCCTCAAGGTCTTGGGCTCTCCGGTCTACGGCCCGCAACTCGAGCCCTTTGAAAAGTTCCCGGAGCGCGCTCCGGCGCCGGCTCCCCGCGGGGTCTTCGGAGTGCCGTCGGGAGAGCCCCCCAAAGGCGTGGACCCGGGGGCCCTGGAGCTGGTGACGAGCAAGATGGTGGACTGCGGGCCCCCGGTGCAGTGGGCAGATGTGGCAGGCCAAGGCGCGCTCAAGGCGGCGCTGGAGGAGGAGCTGGTGTGGCCGCTGCTCAGGCCGCCCGCCTACCCTGGCAGCCCGCGCCCGCCGCGGACCGTGCTGCTCTTCGGACCGCGGGGCGCGGGCAAAGCGCTGTTGAGCCGCTGCCTGGCCACGCAGCTGGGCGCCACGCTGCTGCGCCTGCGCGGAGCGACGCTGGCCGCGCCCGGCGCCGCCGAGGGCGCACACCTCCTCCAGGCCGCCTTCGCGGCTGCGCGCTGCCGCCCGCCCGCCGTGCTCCTCATCAGCGAGCTGGACGCGCTGCTCTCGGCTCGGGACGACGGCGCCGCCACCGCGGGCGCGCTGCAGGCGCCGCTCCTGGCTTGCCTGGACGGCGGCTGCGGCGCGGGGGCGGACGGTGTGCTGGTCGTGGGCACCACCTCGCGGCCCGCGGCTCTGGACGAGGCCACCCGCAGGCGCTTCGCTCTCCGATTCTACGTGGCGCTGCCCGACGGTCCTGCCCGCGGGCAGATCCTGCAGCGGGCGCTGGCCCAGCAGGGCTGCGCGCTGAACGAGCGGGAGCTCGCGGCCCTGGTGCAGGGCACCCAGGGCTTCTCCGGGGGCGAGCTGGGGCAGCTGTGCCAGCAGGCGGCGGCCGGGGCGGGCCTCCCGGGGCTGCAGCGGCCCCTCTCCTACAAGGACTTGGAGGCAGCGCTCGCCAAGGTGGGCCCTAGGGCCTCCCCCAAGGACCTGGACTCGTACGTGGAATGGGACAAAATGTACGGCTCCGGACACTGACGGCGCGCCGGGAGGTCGCGGGAGCAGCCGCCCCTTCCTCCCAGCCCTTCCGTCCGGGAGGGGGATGTCTTTAACCAAACCGGGCTGGGAGGGTGCCGGAGTGATGAATGTGGGCTGGGGGAGGGGTGGGGCTGCCGGTGGATTTTTTTTCGTAGGAAGGAAAATGCTTCTGCTAGGCAGATAGATGCCATATGCGCTGTGTACTCAGGTTTTTCCTATTTATTGTGGACGGGAAGCTCGCCATCTCTGCCCAGCCGACGGGCCGACCCGGGATGGGCTGGCACCCGGGGCCTAAGGAACTCCTGCGCCCTCTCCACAATCCTTTTGTCTCCTCGCGCTCTGAATGCGCCCCCCCCCCCTCCCCTTCTCTGCATTCGCGTAGTTTTTTCTCTCCGTGGCTTTGTCACTACTGACCTGTCCCTCATATGCTGGCCCTGTTTCTCTTTTGCTCCTTCCTCCCCTATCTCTCCATCTATCACCCTCTGTGCTTCTGTCTCCATCCCTTGCTCTCCAGCCTGTTTTCCCTTGGTCCTTCTCATTCAAAGAATGCAGTGTCCCTTTGCAGGAGATCTGGAAGTCCGGGGCTGAGGAGGAGGGTGTGGGGAGTTCCCTCCCACCCCATTATCCTTCACCCAGTTGTATCCTTGGGCCTTGGGGGGTGGGAGAAGGCAAGCAAAACAAACAAAACAAAACAAAAAAAAAACAAAACACCCAAAGAAGGGTTTTTGTTTGTTTGTTTGTTTTTGAGGGGGAAGTCCCAGAAATGTAGCTTGTTTAATATTTTAGGCCTCTTATTTTTGTAAGATGTGTAGAATTTGCTGTTTTTCGTTTTGTTTTGACAACTCAGGAAGAAACTGACCTCAGAAAGAATGTTAGACTTTGGCTGCTCTCCTGTGTGTTCCCTGCCCCCCCACCCCCCTCCCGAGGAACAGATTCTCCCAGAAGACTCAGAAAGTGAAACTTGTGGGTAACGGGAGAGGAAGGCCCAGAGCCCCACGGACACCCCTGCTCTTCCTGGGACAGAAGCGGAATGTATTTCTAGGGCTTCCTCCCCAGGTCCAAGGTTGTAGGCAGGGGTGTGGGGGAGTGGGTTGTGGGATTTGAGAGGAGGTAGGTCCTGTTGCTCTCCCCTGAGCCCCACTCTCCAGCTTAGTGTTTTTTTCGTTAGGGTTATCCAGAGGGAGGCCCTTGCCCCCTCCCTGTCCCAGATCCAGAAAGAGAGGACCCAAATGGGAAGGTGTCCGAGGCAGAAAGTCCCCAGAGTGGTCATCTCACCTGGCCCTTCCCTAGGTAGAGATCTTCTATAATTTAGGATTCCCTCGGGAGAGAAGACCGTGTGGCCATGAGTCTGGCTGGGCACAAAACTGACTACAGACTCAGCTTCCCTGTATGTTGGGAGGCTCCAAGGAGTAAGTAGCACCAATTACAGAAGGTTCTGTGGGGAAGCGGGCCTGTTCCGTTCTCCTAGGGTCCTCGGTTGGGAGCCCCAGGGGCTTCCAGAGGGTGAAAGGGATGGGCAAGCTGGTTTTCCCTGATGCTAGGAGTTTCCCTGATGCTAGGGTGGGAGTTCCACCCAAACTTTCCACCAGAAGCCAGCCTCAGGGAAGGGGCGGGTGCGGGGGGCTTCCTTGTGAGAAGAATATTCCTGTCCTTCCCAGCAACTTTCCCTTGATAGGGCTTCTCTCCCTCAGGGAGCCCATTTCACCACTCTGACCTTTGGTCCAAAGCAGGAGGCAAGCCCTCACCCTACCTCTTCTCTCTCCCACCCCAGCCTCCCTCCCTGTTCCCTGCTCACCCTTCCAGCTCCTCCAGTCTCTGTACCATCTCCCACTCTCTGCTGGAAGGGTGTCCACAGGGGACATTTCAGGTGCCAAGGTGCCGAGGGCCTGTGCTGGCCTAGGGCTGCTAACAGGAAAGCTGCTCTGTTTCTCCCCCACCCCCCGCTTTTCATCCTTGGTCTTTCTGGCCCTCCTCTCCTCGGAGCTGGCTGACCACAGGGCTTTGGTGCCTCAGCAGCAGTGGGTTGCACTGCTGTAAAGGGCCCTTTGGAGGGTGCAGGGCGTGAGAAGTTTCTCTCAGGTGTGTGTATGTATATGGGGGTGGGGGTGGAGGGCCCTGGGGAGTGGGGTTGGGATCTCAGCCTTCCCTTCAAGAGGCAGGCAGCTGGCGGTGGGGGGAGGAACTCACTGAGACCCAGGGCCCCCACTGCCTCCTCCACTGGCCTTGGGGAGCTTTGCACAAGGAGACAGCCCCCAGTCTACTAGCACCTACCTCATGGGCACTGGGGCAGGTGGGGGGAAGGGCAGGTCCAGCTCTGGCAATGTTGGGGGGGGGGCATACCAAAGAATCCAGGGGCACGGATGTGGGGAGGACAGACTCGGCAAGCTGGTCCTCCTCTTCCTCTACCCAGACTGGGGTTGGGTTCCTCTCCTCCAGCTGTAACCATTTCTACCTCATTTTGCTGCGTGTTGTACATGGACGTATTTATCTCCTGTCTGATGATGCTCTGCAGTTGTGGTCTGTCTACCTCAGAAGAGACTGTATTTTAAAAGAAAGTATTACACAGTATTAAAGCGATGACATGTGGCTTCCAGAGAATTTCTTGGGGGCAGCAGGATGTGGGGAGCCCTTGGGGAATGCTTGGGCATCCAGGGCTGCCGGGCATGTGGTCCTGTGGGCGTTTCTAGTCCTTCAGCAAACCATTACTGTGGGTCTCCCGTTCCTCATTTTGGCACAGCAAGTGCCTACCAAGTATTGGGCGCTAAGGCTACCAGGTGAAAAGCCCCTGGATAGGGAAGCCCCTCCTGTAGTTATGAGCTCCCAGAGGCTCAGAATTGGGGCTGACTCCTATCTGCAGAGCCCCAAGGTATGAGGGGAAAGAAGGGCTCACACGTTTGGTGAACGAGTGAATAGATGAATAAATGAATGCTTGGAGAAAAGGGGGCAGCTTGAAGAGGAAGGTGCACCCAGAATGTGGACAGCAGCCCTCATTGGCTTGAGCTAAGATCAGACTTTGTTCTTGGAGGGAGGGTAAGGGGGCAGAGGGCAGGCTATGGAAAGGGCCTAGTTCCAGTCTTCAGGGTCACATGGGACCCTTTGTCCACCACCATCTGTCAATTCCCAAACTCTGTCTTTGCCAGCTTATCATAAACGGAGCCTGAGAAAACTAGGAAGGAAGGAAGACCTTGCTGAAAAAGTTGTACGTAGATACCTGTCAGAGGTGTGGACCTACAGTTTCCTGAGGTCCTTGAATGCTCTAAGCAAAATTATTGAAAATGCACCAAAGTGCAAGGATTACAGTACGTGTGCACAGGGCCTCAGGGCTCAGGGCCACCCTGGGCTTTCATGAGGCAAAGCAAGCCCGAGGGGAGAGCCTGCAAAGCAGTTTCCCCCGTAAGAGAAACAATTGTGTGCCTGGATAAGGGGGGCTCTAGGGCATTGGCCCAGGACTCAGAGACCAACCCGTCTTGGCCCCTAGAGGCCTAGACACTGTGCAGACACTGTGTAGTCCTGAGGATACAGAAATGGTTAAGCACAGCTGCTGTTCTGGAGAGCTCACGATAAAGGGTGAGAAAAGCTCAAAAAATGGATTATTTGATTATTATTATTTATTTATTTATTTTTTAAGTAGGCTCCACACCCAATGTGGGGCTCGGACTCAGGACTCTGAGATCAAGAGTCACACGCTCTACTGACTGAGCCAGCCAGGCGCCCCCATAATGGATCATTTGAAAATACAACTGGAAAAAGCTGCTGGGGAGGGATCATATGAAAATCGTATATTCTCACGTTTGGTACAGTATTTCGTATGTGGAAGACACTAAACAAATGCTGGACAAGTCCTTCAATTAATGATTTTCCAGATAAGTGTCCCAATGGAGGATGCACAGGCTATCTCAATGCCCAGAAGAGATTCTAACCTGCGGTGGTGGTGGTGTGTCAGAAAAACTTCCTGGAGGGGGTACAGCCCAATGAAACTGGAGGCTGGAACCCACCACGGGTGTGATTTGTTACAAAAGCATCAAGTGAGGGCAGGAGTGGGGGGAGTGGGGGTTCGGGGGAGAAATGAGGCTGGACGGATCCTTGGGACTGTACCACCTTAGCAGGAGGAACTTTCATGCCCTGTGAAGAGCCCAGGATCTGAGATGAAGGTCATGGGTGCGTGTTTGGACAGGGACTGATTTGCAAGTCATGAATTCACACACACACTGATTGAAAACATCTTTCCTGAACACCTACTCTGCACTAGTTGCCATTGGGACAACAAAAGGACCTTACAGCCGAATGGAGGAGACAGTAAAAAGGCAGAACTGCGGTGTGTTGCAGGAGAGAGTAAGAGGGATTCTTAATGGAGAGGGGCAAAGGCTGTGTGCTGGGGTCAGAGAGGGCTTCCCAGAAAGGACCCACTCTGGCTGAGGAGTGACTAGGGCAGAAGCGTGTGGGCCAAGAGCCAAAGGGGAGCCAGAGCTGAGGTTGCTCAGGAAACAAGGCCAGTGAGTGGGGCCCCAGCGTGTGTGCAGTGGGAGTGGGCACTTGAATAGCTCACCTTATCTAGACAAGAGGAGATGAGGGTCTGGAGGTACCTGTGGGAGGGTGGGAATTGGTAGAGTCTATAAATATTTGGTAGTCCGAGAATTAGGGATTGGATATTGGATAATGGGGAGCAAGGGGTCTAGGGCTTGTGCTGGAGGCTGAGTGGTTACAAATGGATTAATGGAGATGTGGGAGACTTGCTAAGTTTGAGGCATTAGTGGGATGGCTGGGAGTCAGGCGTTGGGCAGGCATTTTAATAGAAGGGCCCAGGATTCTATCCTATCCTAGGGGACTGGGTCTTCCCCCCCCCCCCCCCCACCCGCTACCCTTGGGTGTTGAAGAACTCACTCCAATTCCTTTTTGATTCCTAGTTTCTGGGTGCTGGGAGATTCCCACCAAGCCCCAAGTGTCAGCTGCCCCCTGGCCCCCAGTCCCGGCCGGCGGAAGCCCCGCCCTCTCCCCTCCCCCGTCGCCAGGGTCAGGCTCCCCTCCCCCACCATGGGTGTTCTGAGCTCCTCCCCGCCCAGTCGGGTCACAGACGGCGATGGCAACGGGGACGGCGACGGCCGCGCGGGCCCGGGCCCTGGCGTTGGCGCTCTGGGGCTGGGCGCTGGCCCCGGCGGGGGCCTTGGACGCTATGGGCCCCCACGCGGCCGTCCGTCTGGCCGAGCTGCTCACCCCGGAGGAGTGCGACCATTTCCAGTCGCTCCTGAAGGTGCCCGAGCCGGACGTCGAGGCCGAGCTGGCCCGGCTCTCTGAGGACCGGCTGGCCCGCGCGGAGACGCTGGGGCCCACGTCCAAGCCGCCGGGCAGGCTGTGGCGGCTGTGGCGGCGGCGGCGGAAGCGGGCGGCGGCCGAGTCCGCGGAGGTGTCGGACGGCTGCCGGGAGAGGCTGGCGGACTGGCTGGCGGCCGAGGCCCCGACCCTCTCTTGGGACCGCGTGGCCCGGGCGCTGCGGCGCTGCGGCCGGCCGGACGTGGCCCGGGAGCTGGGCAAGAACCTCCACCAGCAGGCGACGCTGCAGCTGCGCAAGTTCGGCCAGGCCTACCTGCGCCCGCCGGCCGCCCCCGCCCCCGCCCCCGGCCCCGCCCCCGCCCCGCCCCCGGCCCCGCCCCCGGCCCCGCCCCCGGCCCCGGCCCCGCCCCCGCGCCCCCGCCGCGCCGCGCTCCCGGAGCCCGACTGGGACCAGCTGCAGCTGATCTTGGAGCGTCTGCCCCAGGCACCGTACGAGCGCAACCCCGCCGGCTGGGTCGGGCCGCTGGCGCTCGGCCTCCTCACCGGCTTTGTGGGGGCGTTGGGCGCCGGGGCGCTGTTCATCACGCTCACGCTGTGGCTCACGGGCGGCGACGGCCACGGCCCGGGCCCCGGCCCTCCCCGGCGCAGGTCCGCCCAGGTGCGCGGCGGGCGGCAAGCCAGGCCGCCCCTGTCTGCAGAGCAGCTCGAGCCGTCGAGGGCCCGGGCTGCACGCGGGCCGGTCCCCCCTCGCCTCAGTTTCCCCGGCCGTAAAACGGGAGCGCAGCCCCGGCAGAGTGCCGTCTTCCCCGTATTATAAACGTTACCAAATACGCAAAGGAGGGAGCATTCGTTGGTTTGTTGGAAATGGCCGCACACCCGGCGGGACTGCCGGTGGGAGAGGAGGGGCTGGGGTGCTAGGGTGCCGGGGTGGGAGGCAGGCCCTCCCTCTTGTCAGCCTTAGAGCCTTCTTATCTCGCAGTAGCTCTTGCACCGAGAGCTACCATTTATTGAGTGCCAACTGTATGCCAGGCCCTGTGCTAAGCGGGTTGCGTAGGTTATTTGATAAAAGCTTCAGAACCCAAGAAAAGCAGGTATGATCTCCATTACACATAAAGAAACTGGCCACAACTAGTCGGTGGCATAGTCAGGGTTTTGAACCCAGAGCTGCCTGAGCTGAGAGTTTGAATCCCAGAGGGAGTGATCTGTGACTCCCCAGAGGGAGCTTGACAAACCAGGTGCGACCTGAACAAGAGGCGGGGTTTCTGTTTACTCTGAGGCCCTGCAGGAGTGTGCAGGGTGGGGTGGCACAGCTAGAGGTGGTGTCCCCACTTTCAGGGGCCGCTGCCTCCAAGCTGCTCTTCTACTCAGACCCCTGAAGGTCCACCTGGAGCCCCAAAGCTTCCCCACCCACCTGAGTGGCCAGGGCCCTGCCAGCCCATCTAAGGAGCTGAGCCTGGGTGAGCCCTTAGACTCTGTCCCCTGTCACGGGGGAGGGCAAAGAGGACAGCCGTGGGGTCTTGCTGGGTGGGAGGGTCTGTCCACCCCCCGGGGGGCCGAGGGGCTTTGCTGTGAGAGCAGTGACAGAATGACAGGCCAGTCCAAGAGGAGAGTTGAAAACAAGATTGACGTAACCCTTTATTGCAAATTCTAAAGTAAAAAGATGTACAGTACAAAGTAAAATTGAAATTTCAGACTATAAACTTCCAATCCACTTATGCATTCTCATTTCTCAAGCATTTCTGCCATTTCCGCGTAAACGGAACAGGGAACAAGTCGAGGTGGTGAGGGAAGGAGATACAGCGAGGGAAAAAAATTAAGTGTCTAGAATAATCACAAACACCAGAAGCAAGTGAAAGGAAAGACATTTTCTCGACCTGCTGTCCTGGTGATGAGAAGCGGGGGTGATTGGAGCAGTGCAGTTTAAAATGGCTCTCAGAATAGCAGCATTTATGGTACCATTTCATCTTCCTTAAGTCCAAATAATTCTTTGCCCTTCCCTAGTGCCTTTGCCTCTGTATCTCAAAACACTTTACAAAACATTTAGTTAAAGCCTCACAACACCCCTGTGAGGTAGGTCAGTATTATTATCCCCATTTTACAGATGAGGAAACTGAGGCACAGAGAGGTTAAGTGACTTGCCCAAGGCCACACAGCGAGCCAGTGGTTGAGCTGGGGATGGAACACAGGAGTTCTGCCCCTTTTCTGGAACCACTGGACCACGCTCCCCTTTACCTATATACATTCTTCACACACACACATCACACGTGCACACCCGCCCACCCCACCCCACTTAGCCTCTATGTACAGCAAACAGCAGTGGGGGGCAGGGGCAGGGGGTGCCTCAGGAGCATTTTAATGGAGGAAATCTTGGAAAAGGAATCCAAGAAGGCACAGAGCTGAGCCACAAAGCAGACTCTGTGCAAACCTTGGGCCCCTCCCGACCCAGACTTCCTCCTCTCTCCTGATGTCCCCCTGGCTGGCTAGTTGCAGCCGATTCTTTAGGGGGTGGGGGTACCTGAAAATGAACGAAGCTTTTTGCAAGACTTTGGGCAACATCTGAGAAAAGAAGTAGGCATCATTGCAGAAGACGCCCAGGACTCAAGTCACAAAGTCGTAACCCATGGCGATCTCACCTCCACAGCAGGCCTGGAGGCTGGGGCCGAGAGGAGGAGGATGGGGACTGACCTACCAGCCAGACTAGAGTGGGCACTTCAGAATCCTCCTGAGAGTGTTCCTGGACCAGGAGACATGGCCTAGAGAGGGATGTCCCCAAAGCAGGGCAGGGTGAGGGAGGGGAGCGGTGCCCCTCTCCCCTGCACGGATGTGAACGAGACCAGCCGTAGTCTGCTGGTGTATGTGTTGGGGTGATGGAGGGCAGGGCCCAGCGTTAGCTAGCAGAGTGGAGGCTGTTGGGCATCGTGCTCGCCCGAGCTTTGGGGCATCGGCATAGCTCTTTCCTTAACGTACCGGTGAGAAAGGCAGAAGTGAGGCCAGCCCGGCTGGGTTGGCTGACATCATCTTGGGGGGCTCTGCCGGGTGGACTGGTGAAGAAGGGGTTTTGTGGACGGTTAAGCACTGGCCCGGGAGTGGGGAGAACATCACATGCAATGGGTGAGTGGGGGTCTGGGGGGGCGGTGGGGGGTTGGTGGGCAGGACCTTGCTTTTCTCTCCAATCTCTACTTCTCAGCCAGAACTTAGCGAGAGACCCTGATCTCTCTCCCTTCTGTTCCCCTCCTTTCCCCACACGTGCTAAGGTCCCAATTCCCAGACCCCTCCCAGGACTCAAGAATCGGGAGAGTCAAGCAACAAACGGACACCAAGACAGGCTTCCCTTGTACAGTAAAAAGGGTCATTTTTATTTTGTTTCCTCTTGGCTTATAGTAGTGATGTACTTTGTATCACGTCTCATTTAGAGCAGTGTTGGCCTCCATGCATTCACTAATACACTCATCTTCACTAGTGGTCTTTTACAAATTTACACGGGTTGCGGCGGAAAAGAAAAGAACTCTGGGCACTGTCGTTCCAGGGGCTTTGACCGGGAGCTTCTGCTTACTTCTCCCCAGTCAACTTCCGACACCGAAAGTGGCTCATTTAGAGAAGTGGGAGTAGGTCATGTTGACTCGGGAAGGTTTCGCTGCTCTCGCCCTCTGAATTACGGAGTCTCCTCAGCCTGAGCAGCAAGGAGGTTAAGGGAAGAAGAGGGGAAGGTGTTTTGCACACACAAACCAGCAACCGTGTCAGCTGCTGCTCAGTGGCTTTGGCTCTGCATTTGAAGTTAACAGCATCACACGTCTTTTTGCTTTTTGTCCTTTTTTAAAGGTGAATTGTGGAGTATAAATACTGCACCAAGGACCTGGCTACAAAAAATAAATATTTATATTATATTTATATATCTATATATATATATGTGCAGTGATACTGTGGCTGCTGCTGCTTTTTGATTGGCTTCGTTAATATTTGGCAAAGCGTTGCCACTTACCCACCCGGCGAGGGCGTACAAAAACGTCCTCACTGGTTCTTTCAGTTCAATGCCTGTTAACTGCGGGTGTAGACTGCTGGTGATGGTGTCATTTACTACCGAAGAAGTGTGGAGCAGGGCGGGTGAGTGAGAGAGTGAGTGAGCGAGTGGGCGGAGGGGCGGCGGGTGAGGGACAAGAAGGTAGGAAAAGTTAAAAAAAAAAAAAAAGTTGAAACATCAAGTAAGAGTGGAGGTGGCTTCTTCCCTGTGAAGCTGGCTGATGGGTGTCAGATACCAAGGCCCATGTGTGTGTTACTGAGGAGATAGCTGCTGGGGGTCTGGGGGAGGGAAAAGGGCAGATCTTAGAAAAAAAAATCTCATTAATATGCTCTAGTAGCTTAATGACATCACTAGCACGAGCACTTGGGGTACCGAGCGGGGTCTTCTAGCTCTGTTGCCCATCTCAAGACCTAAGAACAATGATGAAGTGTAGCCAAATCTTGCATAGAAGTGGTTAGAATTTATTGCACATTGGAACAAAAATATATATATTTTTTGTTGTTTTGGAAAAGACCATTAGCAATAAAAAATTTTTTGTCTGTCTGTCTGGTTTGGGGATGTACATTGGCTGACAGCATCTAAGTTCTAAGAAGAAAGAAAAGTATAAAAAATAAAAATAAACATGACAATGGCATAAGCCAGAAGCCATTTCCTATTTAATAAGTTGTTAATTTGTATTTACAAAAAGGCATGCCGATAAAATAAAATGATATATTACAGTATTTATAATTCTCTTAAAAAGAATAGCCACACACGTCAGCTTCGTGTTTTGTGCTGTTGACGACGTCGCCTGTACATGTTACTATACATTCGTCCTAGCGGTTAGCAGGGTCACTGAGAGAAATGCTTTTCCAACCTGGGTCGCGTGTAGTACGAAAGTTCTACGGAGGAGGCCGCAGAAGCAGGCTTAGGAGAGCCGGGCAGAGTTTCTAATGGTCCAAGAAGACAGAAAGCTCGGCTTACTGCCTCGCTGTGTTGGTCGTACGCAAAACTAGTCGGGTGGGTGGTGCGGTCCCACCGAGTGCTTCTGCTACAAGGCAGAATGGTGTGTCTGATCGCGGGGGGTCTTTAGCCCCCCCCCTCTACTTTATGGTGCAGGAGGAATTTTAGTTTGGTTTAGTTCGCATGCTAAAGTCTCTCCTCATTCTTTGTATCGACTTCCTGAGACACTCAACTGCAGCATCCTGGCTTTGAGATCTAGTCCTCGGATGAGAAGCCCCTGGACTAAAAACCGTCTTCCCTAAAGCGGGAGAGGGGACGGAAGACAGGACGCTCCCCCCAGAGCCACCCTCCGATGACAGCGGGCAGGTCACTAAGCAGGCGGCACGACGGGCTAGAAAGGGGACGTGCCGGGCAGGGGAAGCTGCGACAGTTTAGGAATTAGTACTGAATCGCTTTCTCATGAGAATCGGTGCGATAAAGAAACCACGTGGGCTTGGTTCAGAGGCGGCTCCCTCTCTACCTTGGGTCCCACCAGTGACTATGTGTTCGCTAGAACGTGAAAGGAACCACAGCCGTTAGCCCCAGCGCGGCCGCCCTCACCCGCCTCTGCAAGTAAGGGAAGCCCTGCTTGGTGGAAAGACGAGATGGAGACAAGAGGCATCATGCAGTGTGTGAGCTTGTGACAACCCCTCTGCCGAGGGAGAGGCCCGTTCAGGATATCCGAATCCCTCTCCGGCTTGTCCCAAGCCCAGAGAGAGCCACAGTGCAGCAGGACGTGATACTACCTGAAGCGAGCACCCCAGACCCCCCCGTGAAAGCTTAAGTTCCCCAAATTACCCCCTAGAGATGCCATGCCACTTTGAATAGCGCTTGTACCTCTGCCCCAAACAAGTGTCAGTTCCCCAGCATGAAGGCTAAACAATCATCATAAATATTGCAATACAAATGAACTGGGTTTTGTTGTTGTTGTTGTTTTGATTTCTGTTTTTAGCCCTAGGATTTGGTTTTACAGTGACATTATTAATACAAAGCCATTCGAGATCGAAGTTTCCCCGTGGACGGGACACCGAGCAGCATTAAACAGTTCATCTTTCAAAATGGGCAACAATGGCTGTATGTTAGAGATGTCTGTTAAACATGTACACACAACGGATCCATCTGCTTGTTGGACTGGGTCTGTTTTCTGTTGGTAGTGGTGGTGGGGTCAATCGGTCGGTTGTGTTTCCCTACCCAGAAGATGTATGAAAGACTTCTACGAATTCGTAAGGAATTGCAGTGGAATGGAACGCTTACCGTTTTGTTCTCCGAATACAGTGAACGGTGCAGGGCTGGGTCCTGTCCAAAGGCTGACCCAGGGCAGGGGACAGGGTTAGTAGTGTCCTGTGGTGTATGGTTCTCATGCATGACTTCTGATCACGGCATGCCATCATGCAAATCATTTCTACGCAGTGAACGAGCACAATGTTTGGAATCGGCCTGAGCAAGTCCTCCTCAGCCTGAAGAAACCTGATTGTTTTCCCCCACCCATCTCCAAACCACGTGAAGCCATGTGGAGAAGATGCGGTTTATGTCAAAGAAACGGACAATTAAATGACACGGGCTAGATGGGAGTGTGTGTGTGTGTGTTTCCTGTGTGCTGCTTAGCTTAACTAATGTAAGAATGCAAATACAGTTTGCACGAACAAACAAACTTTTAAAGTGATGCTTTCTGCTTCTGAGAATCACCAAAATGAAAAAATAAAATCCATTTGGCTGCAACGGAAATATGCTGGTCCCGGCAGCCTCTCCTCTGGTTTTCGTATCCTGTTGGTTTTGTCCTAAGTTGCATTGACTGATGTGGAACATGCAGTAACCACCTGCCCAAGCATTAGAAAATCTGTGAGTCCAGGGAGCAGGGTCCTTTGCCCTCGGCAGGTCACTGCTCAAGATGCAACCGTGTTACATGGTAAGCCGACTACGTTTGGTATAGATCTTCGGGTTAAAGTGTCTCCACAGCTGTCCTGCATTGATAATACTCAGGAAGTTTGTAAACAATCTTTCGCTTGCAAGTTTTACATCTGTACAATGTTTAATTTTTGCTTTCCTCTAACACTTGGATTCTCTGACCTCTTTTTGTCTTTTGGCTCTTTCCCTTCTTCCTTCCTCTGCCCGTTGTTGCTTCTCCTTCTCAGGTTTCGTTACACTGTCATAGGACGGGAGGGAGGCTGTGGACGGGGTGCTCTCTTTTTTCTCCCGGTGTGTGCCTCCGTTCTCCAGCTTATTGGAAGTGGTCTTTTTGCAAACGAAACCCCGTCTTGCTAAATGTCCCCGGTAGGCGCGCTGCAGGACCACCGCCGACACCTCCTCCTGCTTGCGCCGCAGTGTGGTCGTGATGGGCTCGTAAGACACTTTGGAAGGATTGGATGCCACGAACCGCTCCTCCATCTGCTGCCGGAGGATGTCCAACTCCCCGCTGTCCCCCAGGACCCGCTTGGTGAAGGCAAAAAGGATGTCCAAGCAGTGGATGCGATCCCCGCTGACCATCGGCAGATCCATGGCAATGAGCTCGATGGTGTTCGGCTTGGGCACTCGGAGAGGGTGCTCCAAGGCGTCTGCAAAGTCTGCCAGCTTACAGTACTCGATGAACTGGGTGGCGTCAGGGTCAAACTTCTCCCAGATCTCATAGAAGGTCTCGAAGTCGTCCTCGCTCAGAGGGTCCGCGCTCTCCTCTGTGGCCACACTGAAGTTCTCCAAGATGATGGCGATGTACATGTTCACAACAATCAGGAAGGAGATGATGATGTAGCTTACGAAGAAGAAGATGCCCACCGAGGGGTTCCCGCAGTCTCCCTTGAAGCCACTCCCCGGGTGCTCCTTATCCAGGCTGCAGTCAGGGGGGCGGTTCAGGATGGGCAGCAGGAGGCCATCCCAACCGGCCGACGTCGTGATCTGAAACAGGCAGATCATGCTGTTGCCAAATGTCTCAAAGTTGAACATGTCGTCGATGCCGGCCTCGTGCTTCACGTATGCGAAATTGGACATCCCAAAGATGGAGAAGATGAACATGACCAGGAAGAGCAGAAGGCCAATGTTGAACAGAGCAGGCAAGGACATCATTAAGGCAAAGAGCAGGGTACGGATCCCTTTGGCGCCTTTGATCAGACGCAAGATGCGCCCAATACGGGCCAACCGGATGACTCGGAATAGGGTTGGGGACACAAAGTATTTCTCAATGATATCAGCCAGGAACATTCCTAAGAGGGCAGAAGAAGAAATGTTACTGAGATTGGAGACCCCTTTCTCGTTACTTATGTCATCTGGCACTGGAGCCCTTAAGTTCAAAGGACTTCACAGAGTCAGTGCCTAACGATTCAATCTGAACTCTCAGGATTTCAAAACAAAGTCACATGCTTCAACCGTACGGAAAAGCAGAGAAAACACTAAAACGGACACCTATGCACCAGGCATCCAGATTTAACAGATGCTAGTATTTTACCAAATTTGTTTTCTCCCTTCATCCCCGAAAGCAACCGCAATCCTGGAGATGGTGTGTATGTACCATTCCAGTTTCTTCATTTCGCTGTGCATGAATCTATAACTACTATACACACGGACAGACAGCATCCTGGCAGCCTACTGTCCTGAAAGAATTATACCGTATCTATCTGTTTAGAACAAGTTTTTTAGATCCCTAACTTGGTCTTCAGACTTCGCGCTATGTTTGTGAGACTGATCTCTGGCGTTAAGAGAATTTTGGATTGTTCATTTTCACTGGTGAGCCGTACTCCATTTCATGCATAGGTCCTCATTTATCTGTTTTCTTATTCAAGGACAAGGAGTTTTCCTTGGGTTTGTGCGTGTGTGGCTTTCCAAGGTGTTACTGATTCCTCTCCAAAATGCTATCAAATTTCCATATCCACAGACAATGGATGAGAGGTCCCGGCGCCACCCATGACTTCATGACCCTTTGGCTGCGATGTCTTAGTTACTTCGCTGTGGTGCCAATTTTCCAAGTATCTTCTGCCTGGCTCTGAAAAGACATTTTTGGTTTCTTATTGTCCCATGTCCCTATCCTTTCTACGCCAAAGTAGCCTAGAAAACCAAAGGGACCTCCCAGAAGTGGCTTTTAACTCAGAGCTTCTAGACTTGTGCTTACAGCCACAGATCAGAAACAGCATTGGCAGACAAAAAGGTCAAGGCGTAAGTGGGATGTGAAAGTCAAGGGTGACCACGTAAAACGAGAGGGCCTTTCTCTGTTTATGTTTAGTCAGGAGTCCACTCAGCTGGACCGCTTGCCTTTAACACTGCACAGCAATAATGGGAGCCCAGAGAGGGACCACAGAAGGAAGGGGACGCGCAAAGGTTGCGACACGGCAGCTGAAGGGATGGCAATGACATGCTGTCTTTCTTCAGTGCCTTCTCTTGCTGTCAAGGCCCTAATGAGACAACACGAGTTTCTACTGACAGGAAGGATTTACTCTGAATAAGGAAACATCTTTCAACCCTAAGGACTCATAAATACTGGTGAAGTGAACTGCAGAAGCCTATATAATCCCCTTATTTGAACCCTTTTCTTTTTTTTTTTTTTTTTTTTAAAGTAGGCTCCCGTGCCCAGTGCGGGGCTTGAACTCACAACCCCGAGACAGAGTTATATGCTCTACCGACCGAGCCAGCCAAGCACGCCACCTGCCCCCCCACCCCCAACTCTTATCTGAGTTTTTTAAGTTGGGACAGAATCTTAACTTTCAGGAAGGGATGAGACACAGGAAGTTTGGACAGCCTCTTGGGGCCTCTTCTGGAGTTCGTATTCCATGAGGTATTCGAGCTTTCAAGAAAATCTCTACCTCAGCCAGGACCCAAGATGAATTCTCAGCTCTCTTCTTTTTAATGTCTCAATTAAGTCATAACCGGTGACTGTAAGAAGTCAGGTGACATCTGTAAAACTTGCATTCCGTGTCCGGTGGGCAAGTGAGGCTTCAGAAAGAAGATGCCAGCCTTTGATTTTATATGCTGAATGTATACTTGTCCCCAGAGAAGAGGGGAGAAGGATGGGTAGGCGGCACTCCAGGCAGCAGGAACATCACTTAAGGCGGCTTCTAGGAGGTTCCAGGGCTAGTTTTATCCCAATTCCTCTTACTTTAAAACGATAATTTCTATTCTTTTGTTTCTGAACAAATGAATACTATTTAATAAAAAATCCCAATCATCAAAACCAAAACTATTCTTCCTCTTTATTTTTGAGTATCATCTGAGGAGAGGATGCATGGTTTGGTCTGTGGGTTTCCCATCCCACTCAACGATGGGTGGGCAGAAAACATTCTGGGCGACAGGGCGACACTGTCCAAAGTAGGTTGCGGGGGAGGTTAGGAGTGGGGGTTTGAGGCCGGGGGCTGGACCTGAACCCCTGCTCACTGGCTTACTAGCTTCATGTCTTGGTCACTGCTCTGTGCCTCAGCTCCTCATGACGCTCAGATGGTTGCCATGAGGACTATAGGTGTGAAAACAAGTAAAGCACTTAGAAAGATGACCGGCACAGGGGCACCCGGGTGGCTCGGTCAGTTGAGCGTCCGACTTCAGCTCAGGTCATGATCTCACCATTCGTGAGTTCGAGCCCCACATCGGGTTCTGTGTTGACAGCTCGAAGCCCGGAGCCTGCTTCGGAGTCTGTGCCCACCCCCCCCACCAACTCCCCAAAATAAATAAACATTAAAAAATTAAAAAAAAAAGGTGACTGGCACATAGTAGTTCCATTAAAACATGAGATACCGTTCACATTACTTGAAAAGAGGGTGTTGTGGTTAAATACAGATAGGATGGTGTGTTCAACAATTCTTTACTACAGGGCTTCAAAAACCTTCTATAGGCTAACGTGCTCTGTGACGTTCCGAAGGGAAATTCAGCGTACAGTGTGGCCCAAAGTAATTTCATCATGGGGTTATTTTCTTGTGGGGGAGAAGAATGGGGCTAAGGCTTCATGCAACAGCACGCTTTTGGACGTGCTGCTGCAGAGGACAGAACTAGAAACTGACACAGGCCAAGGGGAAGGCCGGCTGCCTTCGGGAGCCCACAGTGGCCACCTTGCTAAGCCAGACTGGCCACCAGCTCTGGGGCTGGTTCCCGCAGGCCTCGGGCACTCTCTCTCTGCCAGCCTATGCCAGTTAAACCTACCTGGAAGCAAGCCAGTGTTTCACCATTTGAGATGCCTCCTTAGGAAGGCAAGGAAACGTTCTGGGAGGCCAATGAATAGGATACCGTTTTCTCTGCCTGCCAGGGTATCACCCCTTCCATGCCTTTAGGTTGAAGCGAAATGTCACACAGTTGCTATTAAGATCCAGCCTCTTAAGTTAGGCTGCTTCTTGGGCCGTCATAAGGATCAAATGAGATAATCATGCCAGTGAAGAAACTCTCAAACTATACCCGCACACAGGAAAACCTCAGTAAAATGAGCACCGCCTTCGCCACCAGAATGCCCTCAGGCCATTTTCATTACTATTCAGCCTCACAATCTCTTGCCATTCCTTTTTCCACTGCTATTGCAGCCACAGTTCTTTTCTTTCTTTCTTTTTTTTTTTTTTACGTTTCTTTTACCTCCCCTGTTGACTTTAGACTCCTTGAAAGCAAACCGCCAAATCGAAATCAATCGTCTCCCCCCCTTCAACCAGGGAATTTATAATCCAAGACTACTACAAACACACAGAAGAGACTCACTGACCACGTGACCCACTGGGCAGGCCCACGGGATGACTTAGGGATGCACACGGGCTCCAGCCGTTAGAGTAGGGGGCCCGCACTTCACACCCGTGGAGGCGGCTGCTCTCCCAGGAACCTCATGCTCAAGGCCAGTCAGGTCCCCTTCCCCTTCCCTCTCCCGTCCCACTTACCCACAATGGAGAGAATGACTACCACAAAGTCAAAGATGTTCCAGCCAATGGTGAAGTAGTAGTGCCTCAAGGCAAACATTTTGAGCACACACTCACAGGTGAAAAAGATGACGAAGACCAGGTTAATCCAGTAGAGAATGTTTTCCATCTGTTTGCTCTGTGTATCTGTCTCCACCATCATTGTCACCATGTTAAGGCAGATGAGCATCATGATAACAATATCGAAGGCTTGCTGGGTGACAAAATCGAAGATGATACCTTGGATTTTGTTCTGGGGGCAGGGGGGAGGAAAGATACAAGAGCATTCGTGAGAACCTTTCTGAGCGGACCGTGGAAGCCGCCATCCTGTTCGTCAGAGGAGTCGCCTTTCTGGCCAGCTCTATCCCGCTGCTCTGTCGGGAAATCAGGAGCACGGACGGACCCCGACATCAGTCTTCACCTCCCCAAGAGTTTTCTAAAACTGTCATTCTCTGTTCTGTGTCGTGTCTACGCCATCACACACTTCTAGGCGTCTTCCTGCCTCGCCGACTGCTCCTGTTCAGTCCGTTTTGCCGGCCATGTCTTCCCTGACTTCCACTCTTCTTTCTCTACTCTCCCCAGGAGAGCTCATCTATTCCTACTGCGTACATAGCACCTTTGTACGTCATTTTCTTAAATCCTTTCCTCTGAATTCCTGTGTTGCTTTCTCGACATCTCAAACCTAACAGGTCCTTCCCTTGCCCCTCACCCAACCCACTCCTCTCTTCTCCCATCTCAATCGTGTACCCAGTCTCCAAGCCAGAAACCCGAGGGTCACCCTTGTCGCTTTCCTCTCCCTCTCCCCTTGCCTGATGCGCTGCAGGTCCTACTGATTCTCCTGAGCCCACCCACTTCACCCCGCTTCTGTCGGCCCTTCTCCGGCCCAAGCACCAGTACCTTCTGTCTGGACTTCTGGAAGTTTCCTGACTAGTCTCCCTGCTTCCTCTCTTGCCCTCATCCAACATGGTCTTCACACAGTAGCAAGTGTGATGATTTAAAAACATAAATGCACCACATCCCTCTTGACTTAAAACCTTTCAATGGTTTTCCATTGGGCTTGCAATGAAATTCCTATTGTTAGCCTGGCTGAGAGATGCCTCTCACAGCCTCATCCTGCTAATCTCATGCCCCCTCCTCTCGGCCATTACCACTTGGCCATACTGATGCTTTCTGCTTTTAGAACCTCATTTGCTTTTCCAGGTTCTCCTCCCCTAACATTCTGGCTCCTTCTCATCTATCCAAGTAGTCCTTCCCTACTTCCCTTTCTCTGACTACTCTGTTCAAGTAGATCCCCCACCCCAAGCCTCCACGTTCTCTGTCACGGCCCTCCACGGAATATTGTTTTTCTCCCAACATTCCACACTGTATTGTAGCTGTTCACTTACTTACTACCTCTAGCCCCTCTGTATCATAAGCTCCATTGACAACAGGGTCTGAATTTTGTTCATCACTTTGGGGCCTAGTGCCTGGAATGCAGGAGGGGATCTAGAACTATTTGCTGAATGAGGGCCGATCACTCTTTATTAATGTCTCCTACCATATTTTAGAGTGGACGAAAATATACTCAAGTTCCCGTGTGCAAGGGCCTGAACGGAACTTCAGACATGTTAACCCTCTCCCGTCTCCTTAGTCTCATTTCCATCACAGGATGGAAACTCTGACATCAGGGAAATACAAAAAACATTCGCTTTTTTAAGATCGCCCTGATTTTGTCAACTAACTTGAATTTAAATAAATAAATTTTCAAAAAATCTCCCTGACTTTTTTTTTTTTTTTCGAAAGAACCTAGGCACTTAAACTGATGCTTACTTTCAGGATCACTTTTAACTTGTCGGTTTTCAAACCAAGGGTTTCCTTTCCCTTGGAAGTCGATGAGGCAAGTAAGCCAGGCAAGCCCCAGGGTGTGGGGTTACATAGGGAAAATGCTCTGGGACTCCCAGTCTTGATTCAAAGGAGCTCTACTTTTATTTTTACAAATGAGACTGCCAGATAAGCTTTTATTTTAGGGTTGTGCCATTTTTAAATAAAAAGTTACTTTATATGAAAGTTACAGAAGATGGAACTTTGAGCCTGGGGCTTATGTCCCACCCCGCTGGGTATATGGCTTCAGGAGCAGTTATCTGCTCTGAAGCAAGGGAACGGCCACCACCAGAAGGGCAAAGCGGAATCCCAGTGCCCGAGTCTGTTTTACAAAAGGCTTGGTTCGAGACAGAAAATCAGGACATCAGACCCCTAGTTTCACCCTCTTCTGCTCCCACAAATAGCCAGAGTATTACTTTCTCTTGGGAAGACTTCCTTGTTGGGTAGAGAACTGAGAAGACAGTGACCACGCCCTATCTTGTACTGGTAGGAAAGAGGTCAGCTTTCATTTTCACTGTCCTTTGTTAATTTTTAGTTTCTCTTAAAACATCTCTCTACCAGTGCCAGAGCCAATGTGGCTATATAACATGCTGATTCTCTGCTGCCGCCCAAGGAAGTCTCAGAGGAAAGGTCGAGCACAAATATCAAAGGCATCCCGTACCTTTATCTCTGTTCTGCTGTTTTCCCCAGGTCCTCTGGGCGGAGCAGCTGGGAGAGGATCAGAGGGCACAGGCGGCTCATCACTTACCCCTTTGTTTCCTTTGCAATAACCCTACCAGTGTCTTTTCCGTATGGGGTCTCACTCGGCCCTTGGCCTGCACTCACCAGGGGGCGGGGAATGGGTTTCTGTGGTTTCTTTGAGCCCAGCTTTTTCATGGCATTGTAGTACTTCTTCTGTTCTTCAGTCATGAAGATGTCCTGACCTCCAAAGTAAAGGAAGAAAGAAGAGAACGAACTGTTACAATAGGCTCTCGCATGCTGTGGTTTGGACCTAAGGTTCAACCCTAAGCACTGAGGGGGGGCCTTACCCCCTTACCTCTCCAGAGGTCAGTTTGGCTAGTAGCCCCCTAATGAGGTAGACCTGGGACAACTATTCTAATTCAAAGGAACGCCAGCCTCTGTCCTCGGCTTGGGATTCCTGAGACCTGCCAGTGGCCGGGCACGAGGGAGATGGACTATCCAGCTGTGGGCCCTCCGGCAGGGGACACCCAAGGGCAGAGATGCTTGCACCTCACTGGTTCATACATATCTTTTGGACCTGCTTTCCTGATAAAATTATAAAAAAAAACAAGCATTTTAAAATGAAAGGATTTTCAAGTCCCGGTTACTAGCCCGGGACTAATTTCCGACGATATTAAACCTTCAGAAATCCGAGCGCAAAAAAGCAACGTGGGGAGTTCCTTGACACAGTCTTGTTTCGTAAAATGGACGACAGGAGTCAGTGCTTCAGTTTGTTTTGGAAAATCGTTAACCATCTGGAGCAGTAAGTAAGTGAACTTTCCGAGGATGGGCTCTCAAACCCCAGTTTGCTAGGGGTGCCCAGGGATTACCACAGGTGATTACGAGTCCAGACACTCTCCATTTCTTGCTATTCACCTGCCGCTTTCCTTTTCACCCGTGACTAGACCCTCTCTGACCTTGCTTCCCTCTGGTTGGATGCCAAACCCAGTAAAGGCTTCAACAATCGCGAGTAAATGTGGTAAACCGCATACTGTGAAATCAAGCCCCCCGAGAGAAAAAGTTGGGGGCGGGGGCTAACGTCTAGGGGGCCGGGGCCACAGTGAGGCGATGATGTGCATTTTAGAGAAAGAGAGGCATTTTCTTTCTAGAGATAGGGATAGAAGTGCCTCTCATCTGAGTTGACCTCTGGCCACTGGTAATGAGGGGAGGAGACCTATCTTTTTCTTTTGTTGATTGAAGTTATCAATGATGACACCAATGAACAGGTTCAGGGTGAAGAAGGAGCCGAAGATGATGAAGATGACAAAGTAGATGTACATGTAGATGTTGTCCTCATACTTAGGCTGCTGGTCAGGCTGGCAAAGGACAGGAGGGAAAAAGCAGAGCATCAGTTCCTGGAGTGGGATCAGGTGGGGGATTCTGACATGCCAACGCCATCGGCCATAACAGACCACCTGAGCTGCTGTACAAGCTGCGGAGAGGGCGCTCTACATTCTCCCTGCCTGTTCCCTCTGCCACACTGGCAGGCCCTGCCCTGGGGAGCACTGGTGGGGTGAATATGCAAATCGTGAGGCGAGGGGGCGGGGGAGGGCTGTCCCCCAGGAGCCACATTTCTGTCAGCGGGGAAAGGCAACAGCCTGATCATCCAGAGCCAGTGTAAGGGAGTGATGACTGACTGAGAGGAGGAGAGCAATCTGCAATCGGTCAAACAAGCAAATACGTGTCCCGACCCGCTCTCTCTTGGTAAGCGCCACCATGCTGCCTGCTTTCTAACCGCCTAAGTAGGCTGTGGTTTCGCCAGGTGTATCCTTACCTTTCGGGAGTCTACAGCTGCATACATGATGTCCATCCAGCCTTTGAAGGTTGCCTGGCAAACAGAGTCAGTCATTAGACTGTGCCTGTTAGGGGGTAGGTGGGAGTCTAGGCAGGGGTCCCAGAGGCCAGGCTCAGGTTCAGCAGAACACAAGACGGAGTTTGGGCACAGCCTCACAAGGACACAGAATTTCCTATTTGTTAACACGGGTCCCCAGGGGGCTTTGTCTAAGTCCCTGAAAATAACATCAAAGTCTGGCAGAGAAACACGTTGATAATGGTAATTGGATGAATACTTTCACAAAAGGTCTTTAAAATGGGTCTGAGAAGGTTGCCTAGAGCTGGGGCAAACTCACATTTATGAATGAGTGGCGGGACTCCACTTGAGGGTCCTGAGAACTTAGCCTAACACTGAGGAGTCATTTTTTACGATGGTGTTAAATAAGCAAGGGGGGTCTGAAAACCTCAAAGTTGCATTAACATAAAAATAAAATAAACACAAAAACAAGGCCAGAACTTTCCCCCTACTACTATACACATTTAGCCTATGGCAATGGCAATCCTGGCTTCCTCACGAGCAGCCCTTCCTAACCCACTCTCCTTCAATCTACTCTACCTAGCCTCATTCTGGAAACAAATACGGCCAAGCAATCCAGTATTCTCTATGTTTTCTTATTGTTCTATTTGCTTTATATATTCAACCAGATTCAAAGCTTTTTGCGGGGCACGGGCGGTTCTTTATTGATCAGATGGCCTGAGCCGTGCCATGCACAGCACCTTGCACCTGGTGGGACTCTAAATACAATGTCTGACTGGCTGACTGATGTGTACTGCTCTCCTGGAGCTGCTCCAATTCAGATTCAATTTGTGGGTCCAATTTCTCCAACTGGGATAAAACAACAAAAGCCTCTGGATAAAGCACTGCTTATTCTATTAACTTTGCCTCCTAATACTAGCTAACAGTAAGTGTGCACTATCTGTAAGGTCAAGTTGAAGGCTTCACCTGCATTATCCCATTTAATACTCCCAACGGCTATATGATATAGGCACAGTTGTGACAGTAACAAAAATACCCAATAGCAAAGGCCATTAATTAAGCACTGCTATGTGCCAGGCATTCTGCTGAGAAATTCTAATAAATTATCATGAATCCTCTTAACAGCGGTGCAAGGTATTATTCCCGACATTTAAAAGAAAAAGAAACAGCCCCAGGGAAGTCGAGTATTTTGTCCAAGGTTACATATCCAGTAAACATCAGAGTGGGGCTCAAACCTACATCTGTCTAACTCCAAAGCCTAGGGGCTTTCCCTGCATCATACGGTCTTGTCAAACATTCCAAAAAAGACTGGTAAGGGTGGAAGAGAAAACTAGACAAGATGGCACGCTATGTAATTAAAATAAATCCTTTCTTACTGCGATACATTAATTTGAGACTTTTCTCTCGGGATTGAGCTGACATGGGCGGCAGCATCCTAGCACTGCCCCCATCCTTTTCTTTAGTTAGTTTAGTGTAGCTGTTATACAGGAATATCCTGCTAAATCAAAATTGTTTTGTTTTTGTTTTTGTTTTTTTTTTTGTGGTGGTGGGCTGTGTCTATGTACTTACCTTCTTTTTTTGTTTTTCCTTTCTCCTTAAATACATACTCCATCCTGGAGAGAGAAGCTGATCTCTCTGCAGGAATCTATTTGCTGTTGAGCAGGAGTCTGCTCTCGAGCACAGTGAAAGATAACCTTTGAGTGAGGCCTTGGGGAAGTCAGAATTCTCAGGAAAGGTGTCTCCCTGGAACTGGTGTGGGAAATGGCATTGTTGTCTGTGACCTACTAAGAGTAATCTTGATTCTGAATGTCGGACTGAGAAGGAGCCAAATGCGATTTCTGCTAGCTGTCTGAATTTCACAGGACTGAAGAAAAGAGCAACACTTACCACTTGAAGAAGTGCCAGATATCCTGCCCCAACGTTGTCGAAGTTGATCTTCACGTTCTTCCACCTGATTTCGGTGTTGTTCCCCTCCATGAGCTTTTCACAATCGGTTTTATTGTTGACATCTTCAATTTCAAATCGGATTTCAGAAGTCTCATTAAAGCAGTAGTGATACTTTCCCGCAAACAGGTTAACTCCCATGATGCTGAAAATCAGCCAGAAGATGAGACACACCAGTAGCACATTCATGATGGAGGGGATGGCGCCCACCAAGGCATTCACCACCACCTGCATTGGAAGGGGGAGGTCGCTGAGTGTTGGAAGTAAGAGCAAGCACATTCTTTTGATTTCCAGGAGGGGAATGATACTGTGTGGCTTGTTCTGACTACAAAAACATCGTGTTCCCTTTGGAGTCAGGGTAACAGGACAGATCCACAAGTAGGACCAAAATTTTCTAAATCTGTAAGATGTAGTTTGACGAATTCCAGTAAATTACGTATTTATTTCATCTAACTCGAATTCCCCTGCCCAAGTTGACCTAGGTCTTCTCTCCCAGGTTCCGGCCTGGGACCGAAAAAATTATTTCTTAGTCTAGTCTCCCTTCTTGCCAACTTGTAAAATATGCCCCCGTGGGGAATCTGATTTCAAGCTCACCAGTTGCCTTTCAACAGACATTCCCCCTCTGCAAAACAAGGTAGAATTGTTCAAAATCACAGAGAACTACTCTTTGGGGTTAGCAGGGAATCAGTCAATGGTACATAAAGTCTCTTTTATGCAAGGCCAGTTATCTTAGTTCAGGCAATAGCTGAGCATGCATATTTTGCAGGCTCAAGAAAAAAAAAAAAGCTATATTCCCTCTACCAAACAGAATAAAATAAAATCTGAACAGATCTATTTTTCACTCAAGGTTCACTACTCTTTTTCAGTTTTTTTCCTGAATTGGTAGGCTTCGAAATCTAAGAGTCACCCCTGTTTGGCTAATGCTGATTGATATCTCTCTGCTCAATCCAGGGCCAGACTCAACTCTTCACGATGTATTCGAAATAGGAATGACTTATGTTTTCTGGACAGTTTTGGGTTAGATTGCTGCTCTTGAAACCCCAAAACCAGCATATTGCTAAAAATCACTGACTGCAGTTAAACTCAGGAATGAAAAAAAGCAAAGGGAAAAAACTCTTCAGGAATCAAAGTTTCTGGGTTGTTTTTAACTTTGATTTTGATTCACACTATGGGTGAGACTAACTAGACAACACTCCTACTGTGCGGCAGATTTCACTAGGGGAGTTCAGAGGGGCGTCCAAAAATAGCACTTCAGCAGGCTGGGACAGAAAACAAGGCTGGTGTTCATTCTGCCCTGATTCTTACTTGCTGTTGTCTTAAGCGGGACTGCTAAGGCCCAGAAAGGCGACCCTGAAATGGGAAGAATGTGTCTTTCTTTTTCTAATATCCTAGGAAAATTAAAATGGAGTTAAAATAAAACCAGTGGATATAAACGCAGCTTTCTAATGTTTGTTAGAAGGAGGTGAGAAGTGTCACCATGTTGCGGCATCAGCAGGGAAGAGGCAAGGGCACTCTGCCAATAAGCACAGCATCAAAAGGGCCAAAAGGGCTGTGCTGCAGAAGGAACGGCAGGGGGCAGCTCTGGGCTCTATTTGACTTGGGTTCGGGTTTTCCTTCTCTTCTGTTCTTGCCTTACATTGCAATGTCACTCACAGGAATGTGTGGCTGAGAAGAGCTGTTCTGTCCTATACAAAAAAGGCAAAGATACTCTACTGAGGAGTCACTCTCCTTTAGATTAAAATATTAGTTTTGTGTTTCTCCAATTCACAGATGAAGGCCTTTAGATTGAGAGGTAGTTATTTCTTAATTCTTAGACCAAGAAATCTCTTTTAGATTTAATAGCTCTGTCATTAGTATAAAATGGTGATCCTTCCACTGTTCGTTACTTTGAGGGAGGCAAGCCAGAATATCTGAAATCTGGAAAATCCCCAGTGTTATTTTGGAGAATGATATTCATATTTATTTATTTATGTTACCAAAGTTGGCGGGTGGTCAGATCTGAATTTTACCTCATTCTATAGTTGCTCTCACCCTTTGGTGGAGCACCAGAAAGCAATGAAATGTGCAAATGAATAGGCAAGAGGAGGATGATCTATAAACGGAATAATCATTTCTCGGACGGTAAGCGAGTAGATTATCAAGAATTCAGAAGCTCAAGTCTATGCGATAGCATTTTGGAAGAGAGCTTAGGTGAGAGATCATGACCTATTAGACCATCATGAGTGTACAGCAGGGAAGTAGCCCCAAAAGATTTGCAACCTAGAAATGCTGCATTTTATCTCAATTCTGAATCCACTTCCTCTACGAAGTCTTCTATCTTAACCCAGTCTAACCTGTCCTACAGTGTTAAAGTTACAAAGTGTTACAGTTAAATATGCAGTAATATTTATAGCAGGGAAGAATAATCAGCTAATTAACAAAGTGACCTCTTCCCGCTTTTATACTCATAGATCGGATTAAAAGAATCAATAGATGGAAGTATTTATGGAGCCTTGTTCTTGGATACACAGGACATAAAAATCCTATAAAATCCAATAAAACCCATTTACACGATGTAAATGTACTTTCAATTGTTCATTATAAACAAAGAAAAACTTCTTAGATTAGTTGTAGGAATTGAATAGTAAACAGTTGATGAAATTTACTAATAATTCTTCCTGGCTGTAGACATTAGCTAGTAGTGGGAACTGTTGAACTGTGCTCCACATAAAATTGTCCTTGTGCTGATATTCTCAGCAAGCAAAGGGCAAGAAACCACGCTTTCTTGAACTCTCACACTATAGGTAAATATAAATGACAATTCAAGTTTCCACGGGCAATCACTTCATAAATGGGTCCTTAATAACTCCCATGTTATTCTACATTGCTTTTAATTATGACGGACTTCACTGTTAAAAACTAGGTACAGAAACATTACTCAAAGTTTGGTTCTAGCAATCTGCACAGTTATTTTTTCCAACGGAAATTTATACTTAATGATTGATTCAAATCTCACTCGACTGATGAAAAAATTCCTACGGATACTAATTCTTACAGCATTGGTGTCTTCTCATAATGCCTAGAACATTATTGTTCATTAAATACTATAAAAATCTGTCAAACGGCTTTTAATATCTGGCAGAGGGAACATGGCTTTAATGGACAACTATGTACTGACAATCAACAAAAATGCATGCATGTTTCATAGCATTATGTACCCTCAAAAATTTAGTAGCACAGCAAAGTCTTTTAATGGAGATTACTATGGAGGAGAGAAAAGCAAAGAACTACATTAAGTATTCCTTTGCCAATAGCACGAGTGCTTCAATTTTCTGGTGTTTGGTTTGAGGAAGGAGAGAGGAAAGACTGTCCCAGGACAGGCTAGGGCTGTATGTTTCCTCCCAAAGGAAGGTCTGAGCCGATCATTGGAGCAGCACAGTGACAGTGGAGCCCACCTGCATTGATGGTATTTGGTTTGAGAAGATTTCTTATTTTCTAAGGATAATCTCTCAGTGTTGGTACGGAAGAACCCACACCGAAGAATGGAAAACATACGGCCCCACAGAAAAGTAACTCTCATATAAAACGTATACACCTAACTCTGTTTATCACTGGGACACTTACTATAAGCTCAGGCAGATTCAATCTTTTCTTCTTGCAGTTACTCTTCTGCAGAAGGGCTGGGGAACTGCAGGGCAGGGTGGGATCCCGAGCCCTCTCCGCCACCCAACCAGAGGTGGACAGTGCTGGAGGCTGACCGGGGTCAACCAAACCAAATGACGATCCTGTATCAGAGCTGCCCTTACTGAACACTCATTGTTGGAAACCCTGGCTTTGGGCTCAAACTGGTCTTTGCTCAAATTATCTTACTCGAAAAAACCTTGAGGGAGAGGTTGCACTCTCAAATGCTTTTTCAAAGAAAACTTTCTGCTCTTCTGATCACCGCTTCTGGACCTCTGGGTTCCTAAACGACTTGAAAGTTGGCAACCGAAAGTTTGGAAGGAATAAAAACTGTGAGTCCAGGGAAGGGGGAGGGGCTAGAGAGAAGAGGTGTGGCCAGCAAAAGGGCTCACGCGACCAGATTATTGGAATAAATTCCTCCTGAGCACACTGGCACCAGCTGGTCAACGCGGACTACTTCTGCCATGGGCTAGGACTGGCAGTGATGAGCATCCGGATGGAGAAAGTAGCAAGGGTCAGTTGGGGACTTTTTTTCTTGGACTTCCTTCAGGTATTACCGGTCTGGTTTTAGGAGGCCCAGGATCACTGCTGGGGGCTGTGGAGGGGCACAGGCTACTGGGCTCGGCTGCCATGGGGCAAGTACTGTCTGCAACAGCCTTCTTCAGGTCCTCAGCATCCCGGTCACCGAAACAGATTATCAACACTCTAACAAAACTGATGGGACTTATTTAAAAAATGTAACCAGCGCTTTCTGAAAAAAGTGGGAAGGCAAGGGAGGAGGGGAGAGCACTGCAATCCTACGTCTGAAGACTTGGACACTTTGAACTATACTCTCTCTCCCTAAACCTGGCCTGAACATAACAAAGACCTTACTGCACACATTCTGAAATCTCTCTTATCGGTGGGAGAAAGACACTCCCAAACTCTGGTTTGTTTTTTTAAGTTAAAGTAAGTCTGTGTGGCTGTGGAACCGACCTCCCTGCGGATGCTTTCAGGCGGGCTGCAGAAAGCTTATACCCAGTAAAGCACACTGTGACTGTGCTACCGAAGAAACGCAATTTGTTGTGAGAAGCATTTGACTGAACAAACAGAATAAAACCCCCAAATCGCAGCAAAATTTCCACCTTCCTGGACGGCCGTGGGTGGCTCTGTGCAACGGTGGCCAGGGATCACAGATGAGGAACGCACAGATGAGGAGCACTGTCCTGGTACCTAGTTTCTCCAATTAGCCTTGCTCCCTGGGGACCACGGGAACCATTTAATTTTTATTCCTACATTTTGAGATTCCGTCATTTAAAAACACATCCTCTGGTTTGCTCTCCTGCATGTATTCAACATCTGAATCGAAACGAGTTTTCTTGGTCTCGTTAAGTATAACAGACCTCTCTGATTACCACAGGACAACTATCACCACCAAAAGCCAGTTGCCCACTTGATTTTAGGAAGTTGACTTTTTAAGGTGTGCGTGCGTGTGCGCATGCACACGCACGCGCAGTGTTTCTGAACCAAGAGAGACAGCAAGAGGGAGCCTCGTTCCTAAGTTGGCAGGGTGACAGCACCTTGCCCCGTTGGGATTCGGGTGGAGTATCACCAAAGCAGGAATAGCAGAAATTTCAGGAGAACTAGCTGATGGTCATCTGGTGTCGTACGTGATTGTCCTTTTGACTGTGTCAGGATAGGGGACCACAGAGCGTGGACAGAGGGGTGGGGGGGGGGGTGAGGAGGAAAGCTTTGCTATCAGACAGAGGCTGCCAGTCCTTATGGGACTGGGCTGAGAACAACAAGGTGCAATAAGAGGAATCAGAATAGAAAGAAAAGCATTTCTTTTCCCAGGGCTATGCCAAATTCCGCTCCATTCCCAATTCCAGGCCTGCCGTCATGCCTTCCAGCCCCTTCTCAGACGCTTTCTCAGCGACTGCAAGGCCACAGTCCCCACCTGGCTGATGCCCCTATATGGCACTCACCCTGCCTGCAGCCTCTGCTTTTCAGTGGGTCTGTGGGTTACAATTCCCCTTCTTTGCACCTGGTGATTCTCCCTATTAAAACCAACAGCCCAGAAAGCCGCCCCGAGTGCTACAGGTAAGCCAGGCCGAGTGAGAACAGCCAGCGTTAACATGTTCTGCGATGGCACGTTGTTGGGGTGGGGCCCATATTAATGTGATGAGGCAGCTTGATGCGACCCCCTCGCACAGGGCAGGTGCGGGGAGCGAGTGGAGGATCAAATCAGCAGCTGCATCACAGTTCGTGTCTGAATGATCTTCCCACCATGTGATCAGTTCTAGCATGCGTAAACAGTTTCCATCAGCATGCAGAAGGATCAGCTGCTCTTAGTTTCTTACCCTCATCCCTTCAAATCGTGATAAGGCTCTTAAGGGTCTCAAAGCTCTTAGGGTCCTAAGGGACTTTATGGCACCTAGTTCCGAGTAGCCCAGGGCATTAGCTATAAGGCTGACTAAAGAGACCTACACGGAAACAGAAGAGAAAAACAAAAAACAAAAAAGGAAACAAAACAAAACAAAGGAAAAAAAAAAAAGAAAAAAGAAAAGAGGTTCCAGAGTGTTAGAATAAAGCCCCTAGCACTGATTACACAGATTGGGCCCCCCCCACCCCCAGGTAGAGAGAGAGGGTAACACCAGCTGCCTACTTCAACTTGGACTCAAACGACCTGAAAGGAAAGGAGGTTGAGAGGCAGAAGAAAAAACACAAGGGGAAGAGAAACTCGAGAGGAGGCAGTAGAACATACATACAGGTTGGCAAAGGGAGGAGGCTGAAGGGAGAGGGGGAATGAGGACGTTCCATTGGAAGGAGAGGAGCCTGAACAGATGACAAAAACCTTACCCTCGCCCTTTACAGCCTCTGCAGCTCCCAGAAGTTGCCATTAAATTAAGCCAGACAAACTTAATGGTACCTATGGAAAAGAATACAGATAAATACACACACTCCACACAAGCTGCCCCCGCCTCAGCTCATTCACCGCGGATTTCCAACAGGGACAAGCTCTCTTGCTGCTGGTTGGCGAGAAACCATTTGCTGGAGAACGTGACGAGTTACCACATCAACAAAGGAAACACGTCCAGTAAGCGCCACGGTGGCTTGGCAGTTCCCGGGACGAAAAGAACCAAAGGAAGCGATTTCTAGACAGAGTTTTGGCCCCACGAGAACTCACTTAAGCAATTTTTTTCTCTCTCACTTTCAACTATAATAATCCGTCCATCTTTGAACTACAACCATGACTCCTTCGCGGCCGTGAGGACTTGGGCAGGGGGTGGGGAGGCTGGCGGTCTGAAAACTGAACCCATGCTTTTCCTTGTGATCCCCATTCTTTCTCTCCAGAACAGCTCCAAAGGAACCGGCCTCGGGTCTGTCCTTTCCAGGACAATCTTCTGCTCTCATCATTAGAAAAATGGCTGGTAGGATTCTTGGAAGAATTTAAAACATTTACGGGTGAGGAAATGGAGACCCATACACCAGTGTCACATGGGCAGTTCTGGAGCCAGGAACAGGGAGGGACCCACTCTCCTGCTTCCCAGGCCAGAGCCCCTTCCTCCACAGAGAGTTCACCCCTCCCCCTGGCAGGTAAAATGAAGTTATCTCAAGAGAGGACTGTTGGAATCTGAGTAATATGGAGTTGACTAAATTGCCAGACTGGGGAGAAGTCTGCAGGTCTCCAGGCCTGCAGTCGTGACGGTCAAATGCCCTCCTGCTCTTCCAGAGACAAACTCACTGTGTTCTACCAGGGAGCTCAGAGCTGTTACCACGTGGTCCCGGAACACTGGATGCCAAGCATACTAGGGCGGCCTAGGCCTGAACTGGGAGGCCTGAGCAAACCTCCCACCAAAGGAAACTACCTTTAGCTGATCAAATCCTAAAATGTCTGGCCTCTGCATTTCTTGGAACAGTCTTTCCCTTGTCCTGCACCACCCAATTCTGGGATAGGTTCAGATGTTCCCATCCATCATTCTTAAGTTCCCTCTCCTGGGAAATGGCGGTTACAGCCCTGCTCAGCCTAAATTGGTACGTGAAAGCAGAGTTAGAGGAGAAAAATGGAAACAAATGATAACTGGGTTTCGGTTGTTGATTTTTCTCTCTAGCCAAGGGCTTTCATTCTGGATCTTGGAACTGTACAGAACCCTTTTAAAAAGAATTTCTTCCTTCCTTCCTTCCTTCCTTCCTTCCTTCCTTCCTTCCTTCCTTCTTCCTTCCTTTCTTTTTTTATAATTAAGCGGCAGGACTGGCAGGAGGCAGAAGGAGGATGTCAGTGACCTAGGGAGGGAAAGGGTGAGCAGGCTCAAAGATTTGTTTTTAAAAAGGGGTGTGGCCCTTTATCTATGCACAGACTCATAATCCATCAGTGTAGGGATCTTCCCTGGAGCCCTGGGCAGTACCCAAAGCAAATCTGGGTACTATTAAAGCTTACTTCCTCACGTTCTTCGAGGGTAGATGGTTCACAGTTCAATTTCTGTCTAAAACAAGGGCCTCAAAAGCTTTATCTAGAACACAGTAGCACCAAACAATCATTTTGCCTCCATTTATCATTATCACTAAGAATCTACATGGAGGTATCTTTTGCCAATTATTGCCAGGTGCAGCCGACTCTTAACCCCAAACAATCTAAAATCACCAGATTCTTAGGCCTTAACAGGTACATCTGAAGGTGAACTATCCCATTCCGGCCAAGTGTCCTGAGTTCAAAATACCCCTGAGTCGACCTCATCCTGAGAAACTATGCCACGTAAAGAGTGCAAAACACTGAGGTTTGAGGGGCGTTGGGCCCCACACACGGCAGGAAGACCCCGGCTCTTCAAGGGGGTGGTTACTCTGATAACAAAGAGGCCTGAGGTGGGGAGAAGGATGGAGGTACAGATGCCAGTCTGGAGGTTGGCTCCAAACAGTGCTGAGATGATGTGCTGCTCAATTGATTAATCTAGCTAAGATCTCCCAAGGCAGGGTCAGCAAGGGTCCTATCTGGACTATTCCTTAGCTGCTGAGGGTGCTCTGACAATCCTTTGAGTCCCCATGTTCAACTCTCACTGGAGGTAATCAGATCATTGCTGAAAGTATACTTTGAGGAAAGAATCAAACCTGCAAAAAAGAAAGGAGTTGAGGGGAAGTCGAAATTCAGGGTGGCTGCAGGAATGGAAAAAAAGGGGACACTGGGTGACTTTTTCCAAATGATGTGGACATTTTCAAACGGAGAAGGTTTGTAATAGTCTGAATTCAGGACGAGTGGTCTCTGAAAGTTCCCATCCCTGGAACTGATATGCTGGCTAGCCTCCGGATATGATGTGGCAAATTTCCCTGGGGGAAAGATGACAAAATTCTTCTACCGGACAAGATCTCCAGTGCAGCCAAGGACCTGAGCAAAATAAAATACTGTCTCTGTTTGGGAACTCACATGGCTTATAACCAAAGAGAATTAACCTTGAAAGTTGTCCGGATTATCCCTGTGATTCTAAAAAGTACTCTTAGCAGGTTTAAGGAGCAACACAGAGGAATGAGACTCCATTAGGGACACAGACATAGTGTTGAGTAACAGATTCGGACATCTAGTCATTGGGGGATGACATGGGAGGAAGAGAGTCTCTCATAGATGGTGCTAGAGTAGGACCTAAAATTTATGCCTGCTGGATGTTCTAGAATGCCACAGGCATTAGACAGCAAAAACCCTGATCGTTCCAGCTGTGCAGGTGTCCTCTGGGCCTCATTGTGCATTTCTAAGTCGAACTCAGGAGTGGCAAACAGGGCAGCCACAGTATGGACTGGGGCTGCTCCCACTTAGCACATGTGGCTTCGTGCGTGGTTATTTGTGTTTTCAGGCCTTCAGAGAGAAGTGATCATGTCTTCTGCTCTCTGTATCCTCCACAGCACCTGGCGGGAGGCTTTGCACGTTGTGTGTGCTCAATAAACGTTTGGTACTAAATGCACCGTCCTGCCCAAGAGAAGTCAGTAGGTGGGAGGGTCCTGAGAGAGCCTTGTTCTCAGAATGCTGGGTGCCCATAAGCCTGGAATGAGGCCAGAGTGGTCCTGCGAGCTGGTGTGAGCGCCTGAGAGGCGGGGGCCATGCCTGCCTGCCCCTCGTGACCCACTCCGGCTTCTGGGACAACTCTACACAGGGATTGGTATTTGGCTTACATTTGTACAGAGATGTTCTCAGGAACCGCTGTCAGGTCTCAGGGCAATGTGAGAATCCGGCAACTCCCTAAAGCTCTCAGGGCAATGTAAGAATCCGGCAACTCCCTAAAGCTGGGTAGTTTATGGACTGCTGTCAATTGGCTACATGTCTGTCCATTTCTCTGCCACCCAGTATAAAAAGCGATAAAAGTGTGCTCTCTCACTCTCTCTAAAATCAATAAATATTTAAAAAAAAATTTTTTTTTTAAAGTGGAGGGGTGTCTGGGTGGCTCAGTTGGTTGAGCGTCCGACTTCGACTCAGGTCATGATCTCGCGGTTCGTGAGTTCGAGACCCGCGTCCGGCTCTATGCTGACAGCTCGGCGCCTGGAGCCTGCTTCCCATTCTGTGTCTCCCTCTCTCTCTGACCCTTCCCTATTCACGCTCTGTCCCTCACTCTCTCTAAAATAAATAAACATTAAAAAAAAGAGTACTTACTAAATAAATGGTGATGTGCAGGACCATCAACGCTTTTACCGGCTTATTTGGGTTCCAGAGGAAAGCGGGACACCTGATCAATAGCCTTGGCTTCTGGGGTTGTGCACCCCAGAGAGAAGAGAATCAGTAGCTCAGGTTGGGGCAGGGGCAAGAGGTAAAGGTCGTGGTGGGGAAGATCTGTTCTAAATCACAGCTTCCTGAGGGCTATTGGAAGTGTGGTAGTGGATTATCTATCTGAATTCTTGGAAGGCCCAGAAGATGAGGGGCTTTCTAGGACTCCCACAGATGTCCCACCTGACTCCAAGTGGTCCTGTTCTGTGGAAAGAGAGCTGGCCCAGTGTCACTTTAGTTCTCTGGGCCGTATCTCAAGCCCCTTCCTTAATTCTTAGAACCTAAGCTTTCCGTCTGTGGGGGGAAGAACCCTTCCATCGGAAGGGGTCTCATGTTGGCACCCTCCGGGGCAGTACCCGCTTGGATGCCTTCAAGGGCAGAGGGTGACTTCCTCACCTCATTTGGGCATCTTCCCAAAGGTTTGATTTCTGAAAAGGGAATGCAAATGGGAGCAGAGTGACAGCTCCTGGGAGTCCTTAACCACGGAAGCTGCAGACACCGTGTGGGAACAGGAATGCGTTTATAGAGCAGGGATCTCTGGTGCCGAGTGCTGGGCTCCTGCTTTCTGAGAGAGAGACTTCCATGCTGCTCTATTGTGGATCCCAGAGCCACTCTACAGGTAGTTTACTAGACAGCTGAGAAAACCTATATTCTAAATGTGCCAAGCCAGCCTCCAAACACTCCACTTTCTTGGCACTTAGCCCTCAGCAGGAAGTGAATTCTCCATAGGCCCTGGTCCTGAAATTCCCATTCACCCTTTCTTTCAAATGCTGATCGGCTAGAAGAAAAGAGCTTCAGTGATTACACAGAATAAGAAGCATTCATCATGGTTAGAAGCGCCAACAAGGAACAAGGGCTGGGGAGGAGGGGGTGAGAAATAGTTACAGATGATGCAGCTCCCACCCTGAAAAACAACACAGGAGGTAATGGGCACCAAGCCTTGCAGATGATCAGAGGCCACCAAGCCTTGGAGAGACGGTCTTGGAACCTGGAGGAAAAAAGGATTCTTTTAAGTTTGAGCACCACTGTGGAAATGGCAACGTGTGGGAAGAGGGCGGGGTATTCTGGTGTGAACTCTGTCTCTTCTGGATAGACTGACTGGTTCAGAGGAGTCTGGTACAAGCCTTGAGTTGACGGGAGCGTCCATAGGAATGGTGAGTGGGAGAGCCTGCCGAGACCCTCCCCCCGACCCCGCCGACCTGTACCCCAGCAGCACCCACCTCATCCTCGCCCCTCTCCTGGCACCAGAAAGAGGACGTCCTGCTGGTGTGGGGCAAGAACCTTCCTGTTCCCAGCCTAACAGCAAGGGGCGCGGACACCAGTGATTCCTCCCCCCATTCCTAATCTCTGACCCTCTGAAGCCAAACCACCAGAGCGAAGAGCTAGGTGGTTAGTCCCTGGAGCAAACGTAGGGGCTTCAGCGCTCCCTCTCCCAAAGTCAAGATCTGAGTGCCCTGAAAGGAACTGTACCCAAACCTACGGCTACATCCTGTCCGACATCTACGTCCCCAGGCAACCGTGGCCATTGGAGGGAGGAGCATCCCTGTTTTTGTTTTCCTGCTGGGAGGGGTGGGAAGTAGAAAGCAGGACACGTACAGCCACGATGAGGAAGTCCAGCCAGCACCAGGCGTTGGTGAAGAACTTGACGAAGCCGTAGGCTGTCCACTTGAGCAACATCTCCAGGATGAAGATGTAGGTGAAGACTTTGTCGGCATACTCCAGGATGGTACGGATGGTCTTTCTCTGCTCAATGTAGATGTCCTCGAAGGCCTGAAAGAGAAGCAGCAGCTGCCTGACGTGCCTGAAGGCTGCACGTGACACCGGAAGGCCCCCCACTGCCCCGGCAGCTCCTCGGCCTGAGGCCGGCCTGTCGTCATCGTCATCGCCTTCCTGTCTCTCTCGCCCCACTGCCCGGCCCCACGGGGCTTCTTAAAAGAAACCCCACACCCTCCCGCCGCCACCTTCTAGCCTCCCTGTCTCCCGCTAGTCCAAGCAGCCACTAGGCTACCTTCTCTCTTCAGATCTGCCCATTCCAGACACTTCACATGGACGCAGTCATACGATATGTGGCCCTCGGTGACAGGCTTCTTACGCCACGCGCTGCAGCAGGCGTCACGACTGCAATTCTTGTCGTGGATGGAGAATACCCCATGGTGTGGCTCTATCGTGCTTGGTCTACCCTCATCACTGACGGACGCCGTGTGTCTGCTTTCTGGCTATTGTGCGTAGTGCTGCTGTGAACGTGCATGCGGTAAGTTTTTATGTGGACCTGTCTTCGTTTCCCTAGGGTACAAGGCCCAGGTGTGGAACTTCCGGCTGACAGGGGACCGGAGGTGTCAGGTTTTGAGGGACTGCCAACCAGCGTTCCAGAGTGGCCGCGCCGTTCTAGGTTTCCTCGGGCAGCGTATGCGGGTTCCGGCTTCTCCGTGTCCTTGCCAATGCTCTCTCTGTCTGTATGACAAAATCTTTTCTCCTTTCAGCCCTGGATGCCACTGATATAGGGGGAAGGTCACAGGGCTGGGAGACGCCCAGGCGAAGAAAATCTTTCTCCCTGGAGTCCCTGAACGAGGGAATTCCCTGACATGAAGGTATGATCATTCCCACGAGTGGGGTGGTGGGCTGCAGAGAGGGGGAAGAGGGAGTCCTGAAGCACGAGAGAAAGCTACAAGTGGCACAAAAGTCCCGAGTCGTGCAACGGGAGGTCCCGCTCCGGACAGTTCTGGAAGGAAGGACACAATCGGGCTGCCTGCAGATACATTTCTAACATGGAGGCACAAGGACATCAGATATTCCAGTTTCTTTACGGGGCAGTGGGGGCAGCGGTTAGGGGCCCAAAGTCCTTTTCAGGGTCTGGGTACAAATAGACCCCGTCTGCTCTATGAAAACCTCAAAGGCTTCCATGTCAACGTCCCCCTCACCTCCCTGTGCAGAGATCCGTTCTGTCACCCAGTACACGAGAGATGTGCAAGACTGAGCTTCCTGTCACTGGAGGCTCTAGGCCCTCCCTCTGAAGTCCCACTTTAACCCCATTCTTGTCTTTTCTCAGACATTTTAGCTGTGGCTTCACTTTGCTATGTTTTTTTTTTTCTTCCAGTTGATTTTGAGAGAGAGAAAGAGAGGTAGGGGGAGGGGCAGAGAGAGAGGGAGAGAGAATCCCAAGCAGGCTCTGCACTGGCAGCACAGGGCCCGACACGGGGCTCGAACTCACGAACCGTGAGATCATGACCTGAGCCGAAGTTGGACGCTTAACTGACTGAGCCACCCAGGTGCCCTGTGCCTGCCTTCTTTAAAAGCACTTCAAAGTTCTATATTTTTCAGCTTTCCCTTAACTCAAAGAAGGAAAATGTGTAGCGTCTCTAAGTCCTTACTGTCCTCAAATCTACCCAACTGGGAAACGGCTCTCTCACACCTGATCCTGTCCAGATATCCACAGTTATAATCCAGCTAAAATGAAAGCAAAGGCCAAGATAATTAGTTCCAGCAGGGGGGGAGCCTGTGTGTGTCTCCTGGATTAATGATGAGCACTTACAGCGACGGGAATATAAATATCCTTTATACCAGAGACCTGGCTCCTTCAGGTATTTGCTAATGCCAGGGTTCTCCAGATCCAGCTGGGTGTGAGGGAAGACGGGTGACTGGAAAGTCAAGAACAAGATAGTTGGGGTGTAAGGTGAAAAGGGGAAGTTCATTTTAGGAAGCCGCTCAGAACGGGGCAAACGAAGCAGTGAAGGTCCTTGGCAGTTTGTGCTCTCATCCTGATAGAGAGGGGGTCTTAGATGTGAGAGGGATCGTGCGGAGTGTAAAGAAATGCAGACGTGGACAAGTGAATTCTAATCCCAACGGCTCAAAACACCAGCCCAAAGCACTCTGGCAGACCCTTATCCTTGGGGCCGCAGCCGTCGGTGCTCCCAGAGGAATGGGGCCTGGGCCCCCTCCGGTCTGGTCTGCTAGTCCCTACGAAGCCTTCCCCAGCCCGTCCTTCCCTGCCTTCTCCCCTGGACTCACCAGGGCGCCACTGCTGAGCAGAATCATGAAGATGATGAAGGTCTCAAACCAGTTGTGCTCCACAATGAGAAAGCAGGTTTTCCGCAGGATCCACCAAGACTTGCCCAGCCCCTCTTCGATGTTGACCTGGCAGCATTTGAATCGTTGGACGCAACCTGGCACCAGCGGGAGAGGTGGGTCAGACCGTGGGAGCGAGCCCCGCCCAGACCTGCCCCCTGCTCGGTCTCCCAGGCCCCTACCACACAGCTGGGAGTACTGGGGCTGAGCCAGAATGTCTGATTCAGACATGGAGGGTGGCAGGGCTGGAGCTATGCTGCAAGGCTAGTAGGGCAGGGCCCTCTGGAGTTGGGAAGATGTCCTATAAAGAAGCAGTGAGAAGGAGGAGAAAAGGGGAATCAGGAGGCACGCACAGCCGTGACGGAACATACCTTTCTAATGGAAGTTTTTGGGCTGGTGCCGAGAGAAAATGGACAATTCAGTGCTTGAGAACAGAGACTTGAGAATAGGTAAGAATCAATGGAAACAATCTCAACCTCCCTCAAGATGATGAAGCGGGGAACAAAGTTCTTGAAAATGGCCACAGAGTCCCCACCCTTACCCAACCACCGACCCTGGCAGAAATCTGGGACCAGCACGAAGTGCCACATGCCCACCGCTGCCCTTGCCCCCTTTCACCTTCTGTGAAGCAGGCGTCTGGATCCAAGTATTCCTCGGGCTGTTCCACTGGGACTTCTTCTACTTCAGGTTTGATATCGATGGTGCTTCCTTCAGAGGAGCTAGTATCATCCAGTTTCTAGATTTGCAAAGGAAAGAGAGCTGGAGAACGCTGCAGCGATGCTTCCACTCCACACTGACTGCTCCAGACTGAACCAGCTGGAATTCTTCCCAATTCTTACTACAGACTCTGCATCATCCCGCTCACGGGGGGCACACAATTACCAGATGGCCCTCAAAACTTCTGTCAGGATTGGGTAGAACATTAAAGCCGCTCACAAATTACAGTGATCTGCCCTCAACAAAATGTGACTATTGGTTGGTCTCAGTGCTACAGCTCAGATTAATGGCAGGGACGTCCTCCAGGGTTTGCTCCAGCCACTGACCGAGATGATCCAGCAGCAATGGAGACAGATCTAGGAGCACCTCAGGGACCTAGGTCACTTAGGGAAGGCCTAGAATGACAATGGGCATTAGGGTTGGTTCTCAAACCTACTTGGCCATTCCACAATCTCTCTCCCAAGCCCACATCCGAACCAGTCCTGGGAGCTGACAGAACCCTGCTGGTTCTCACACGGAGTCAAGGTTGGGTTTTAGGCTGGGACCTTACATCTTTGCTGCCTTCAGGATCCGACTCGCTGCTCACATCCTCTGTGTTGAGGTTCTCAAAATCAGACTCGCCCACAGCAATGGGCACCCGCACGGTCAAGTTGGGATTGTTGATGAAGGACATGTGGTCCTCGTCAATGATATACTTCTCCACGCTGCTGCCAATGCCACTGGTTGTGCCATTGCCATTCTTCTGGAAGTCACCATTCCGGTGGATGTCTGCACCGGTGTGGTTGGCGATGCAGTTGGCCTTCTTTTCATACAGCTCGTCCAGGGGCTTCACTTCATCGGCCTCACGCTGCTTAAAGTGGGCCTGCATGAAGGCGTGCACTTTGAGTTTGGCCCAAGCCACCCCCTTCTTGATCCGGATTACTGAGATCTGTAGGTTGTTCATTTCCCCGTCGTCGTCTGTGGCTGCCAGATTGTCTGCGCTGAAGGAGCTCAGGAGCAAGGCCAGAAACAGGTTCAGCACCTGTACCAGTGGCATTAGGGAAAAGGAGAGTGAATGCAGACGGTATTAGGTAAAGTTATCTACTAGACTAGGATTACAGACTGGAAGCCCACAGACTCATGTGACAGGCACAAAGAGTTTCTGTTGTGTTCGGTTTGACCCACTTACTGTTTTAAGCGCTCATGTCAACTAAGTGGGCATTTAAAAAAGTTCTTTTACTGAAGTGTAATTAACATAGTATTATATTAGTTGCAGGTGTACTATTCAACAATTCTACACGTTACTCAGTGCTCATCACAATAAGCGTACTCTCAATCCTCTTTATTTCACCCATTCCCCCCACCTCCCCGCCGGCAACAGTTGTCTACATTTAAGAGCCTGTTGTGTTTTTTCTTCTGTTCATTTGTTTTGTCTCTTAAATTCCACCTATGAGTGAAATTAAATGGTATTTATCTTTCTCTGACTTGTTTCGTTTAGCATAATCCTCTCTGGCTCCATCCATGTTGTTGCAAATGACAAGATTTCATTCTCTTTTTACGGCTGAGTAATATTCCATTGTATACAAATACGACACCTTTATCCATTCATCTATGGATGGATACTTGGGTTATTTCTGTATCTTGACTATTGTAAATAATGCTGCAATAAACATAGGGGTGAAGGTATCTTTTCTAATTAGTGTTTTTGTTTTCTTTGGGTAAATACCCAGCAGTTGAATTACTGGATCATATGATAGATCTATTTTTAATTTTTTGAGGACCCTCCATACTCTTTTCCACCAAGTGGGCAGTTTGTTTCGTTTTGACTGTAATGCAAGTTGAGCACCTCTTCTCTTGGTTCTTTTATAGTTTTACATACATACCTATGTACCCCCAAATATAAGACTTTTCTTGTAATCAGAAAAAGCAAAAGCTGTACCCATTTTGGAAGAAAATTCCCCCAAACAGAAGAAAAAAAATGGACATGGCTTATTGGGAGGGTCAAGGAGGGCACAGATGCTATGTATTCGCCTGCAGAACCCACATTAGAAAAACAGCTAGGTTTGGAGAGCCTAGCTTAGTTTCCTAACATTTATCAAAATAAAATACTTTAATAAGACAGTGATGGTGACTTTTGCATTCTGTTGGATATCTAAGTGTCCAGCCCTCAGATGCAAGCTTTTATTTATGTTTGAATATCCTATTTTACCACACTGGATATTAAGATTAATTAATTTATTTTTATTAAGACTTACTTTAAATATTGGGAGAGGTGTTCACTTCTTGATTTAGACTTGGCCCTTACTTTGTCATACTTCTGAAGAAGAGTAAGGCATACATTTTAGGTAGAGATGACAATACGTGTAGAGTGGGAGGGATGGAAACAATAAATGAATTATATGTATGCAAATTATTTGGGCCATTTGTAGAATTACAAAGGAATATGGTTGGTAAAATGGGGGTGATTTGGAGGGGGCTTTGAAGGCCAGCCTGAGGGATCTGAATTTTATTTAACTGGATCCCCTACTGGTCTTTGAGTAAAGGAATAAAAATGACAGAAATCTGAGCAAACCATTCCTACCAGCAACATACGGGAGTGGGGGTGGGGATGGACCAGGCGTTAGAGTGTCACTTGTATGAGTTAATAAGGGTCTGGATTAGGCTATCGTAATCTCAAACCTTAGCAGGCATCAAAATCTCCTGGGGTGGGATGCATGAAAAAATACATATTTCCTTTCCTTGGCCTCACCTGAAAGATTCTGATTCAGGAGATCTGGTGTAGGGCCTGGGACTCAAGTCTTTTTTAATGAGTGAAACCTGGGTGTCTGCGATCTTCAGACTTTTAGAAATATTGAACGGGTTACAGGAATGGAATGGAAAGGATGGGTCAGATCTTGGAAATACCAGGAAGAGAGATGTATGAAAGGCATCAGATAATTACTGGGAAGGGAGGGAAGAGAGTCAGAAGAGACTTACAGTTATAGATTCCTAGAGACTAGGTGGGCAGAAGGCCTGAGCAAAGGGGAACCTGGAAAGGTGTCATCAGAAGCGGAAATAATACTGGATTTGGTCATGTGCTCAGGTATCTGTAGAGAGTCATGGGGAGATGGTGTTGAGACAACTGAGAATAGGAGGAGGGAGAAAGGGCAGCGAGGTCAGCACTGACAAATGTGGATTCCACTATGTACCAGGAGGCAACAGCTGAGTTCACTGAAGGAGTGGGAAGGCCAGAGGGAGCAGGACTGAGGGAAAGGTGGTCGGGAGTGAGGAAAGGGAGGGATTACAGACACACCATGGTGTCCGCTGTCACATGTCATAGGAGGGAATAGGGTGGCACGGCCGGTTCAGAGGCTGCTGAGCGGGAAGCCTCTACTGGCACGCTTCTCTGTGGCACAAGAAGGGAGAGAGCTGCTCTGGATGAGCCGATGGGGGATCATCCGGGTCTGCCTTCTTTCGGTCCCTCTCGCTCTATACTTGCGAGTGGGATTGGGCCTGATCTGCAAGATCAGTACTTCTTAAACTTTAGTGAGCAGGTGAATCACCTGGGGAAATCACTTGTTAGAAATGCAGATTCTGATTCAGTAGTTCTGGGGTGAGGCCTAAGCGTCTGCATTTCTAACATACTCTAAAGTGATCTCACTGCGGCTAGTCCTCAGATCATTCTTGGAGAAAGATGGTGTCAAAATCTCTGTTGGTGAATATTCTATTTACAGAGGCAAAAGACAGCAGACAGATCAGAATAAGGCAAAAACGTGACTTGCCATTTATACAAGTGAGATAAAACCCTCAGTTGTTTTAGACCAGTGGTTCACAGGGGAGGGTAATTTTGCCTCCAAGGAGACAGCTGGCAATGTCTGGAGACATTTTTGGTTGTCACCGCTTAGGCTGTGGGGCGCTACGGGCCGGTGGAAGGTAGGGGTCAGGGATGCTGCTAAACTTCGACAATCTATGGGACAATCCCACAACAAAGAATGATCTAACCCAAAGTGTCAACAGTGTCAAGCTGAGAAATTCTAATTTAAGTGAGGGAAACTTTTGTAGTAGAAAGAGCAAAGACTTTGTAGTCTAGGATCTAATATAAGCCCTGACATTCACCAGTTGTGTGACTTTGGAAAAGTCACTTAACTTTGCGGAGTTTGGTTTCCACAACTATGAAAAAGGGTTGACAGGTTGTGGGGCTTATGACTCAGGAGCAGTCTCCTTTCCTTCATTTGCACCTTAGGGTTCTTGGGCCAAGAAAGAATAAAAACTAGCACAGATATGGAATGTAGTAGGACCAAGCCCACTGGTGTAAGACGCTCGGGGCAAAAAACGAAAAATTCTACAAGTTAGTACTAACCACCAAGTTGCCAATAACCATGACCATCATGAAGACAATCAGGCACATGGCCTGGCCTGCCACTTCCATGCAGTCCCACATGGTCTCGATCCACTCCCCGCACAACACTCGAAAGACAATGAGGAAGGAATGGAAAAAGTCATTCATGTGCCAGCGAGGGAGCTGACAGTCCTGGTTGATCTTGCAGACACACTCTTTGTAGCTCTTTCCAAACAGTTGCATCCCCACCACGGCGAAGATGAAGACAATGATGGCCAGCACCAGGGTCAGGTTGCCCAGGGCACCCACTGAATTTCCAATGATCTTGATCAGCATGTTCAGGGTGGGCCAGGATTTGGCCAGTTTGAACACTCGGAGCTAAGGGGGAAAGAACCCAAACAAAAATCAGATGACACTGAATCCATTTTCTTACCACATGGCTAAAATAAGAACATATAATGTCAGTAAGATCAGCTTCAATTTATTGAGCACCCTTGGGAAGTTCCCAGGACTCTCTAACTGTTTTAGACTACAGTGGGAGAACATGAGGCATAGATGGGGAAAATGGACAAACTTCAGAGTAAGTGAAAGATTTAGAACTAGGAACCAAGATTACTGCCTCTAGCCCCCTGTATTGGTCCCTGGGTCAGTCCACTTTTTAAAAACCCATTCATGAACATATCCTTTTCCTACTGATTTTGCCTTGACTCCTCAAGGAACATATCAAGGAAAGTGTGATTTTTAGTGAAGCAAAAGATCAAAATAGTAGGCACAGTGGAAATAAGTCATCTGTCTCTTCTTAAAAAACATGTATTTAAAAATTCTAAAATCTCTCTTTTTGTCTGCCAAAAAATAACAAATAACCAATGGCTGATATGGAACTTTGTGATATACTTGGAATAATTTGGAGGAAAAGCACAACATCCGAGTAGGGGCAGTTCCACATATATCAAACATCTTATGAGAACGGACTCTAATGATATTAATTCAGAGGACAGAACTTCTGTTATCTGCAATCATGAAGTTTCTGTGTTTTATAAGGAATGATTTACAAGTCTTAGCTAATAGTCTGAGAAGTATAATGAAGAAAGGCCATGAATGAAATGATAATAATGAGATCATTTCCAGACATCATGAGTTAATGACTAACACATGAGATAAGAGGAATTCTGGTAGAAGGCAACTGTGCTGATTGGGACATTTTTTTTCCTTTCAAAGCTTGAGTCTCATCTGAGAGCTCAAGAGCCACCAGGTGTTTCTCCGTGTGACTATCTGGGTCATTCACATTTTTTCCCTTTCTGACTGGCTTTTTAATTATTAGGAATATTAGTGCTAAGGTGGCTTCTCTTATTCCTTCATCTCATATTCCAGATAATAAGAACTATTTTCAAAAAGTCTACTGTGGGCTGGATCCTAACCACAGACTAGTAAGCAGAGGTTCCAGAAACCGGGCAGATGCTATGTGTGACCTGGACTGAGTGAGACCTCTGTTTTGTAAATAGTTCCATTTTATTCCAATCTTCCTTCTTAAATATGCTGAGTATCCTGATGAAAAAAACCTGAAATCCTTCCAGTTACAGGTGCTTAGGTAATTTTTTCCAATGGGAAGAGAAAAACCTAAGCCCCCCAGTTCTGATGCTTTGTTTGAGTGGGATACCCTCAAAGTAACTCAGCTTCTTAAGGGACTTAATCAGGACATCACTTATGCCTATGTTTATGGGAAGCTCTTTCGAGGACATCATTAACTATTCTGTCAGAGTCATTTTAGTAATTTTAACATTAACTTCTTCAAATATATTACAGAATCTTTCTCAGCTAGTGTTAAGGAAAAAACCTGAATGTTCAACCATTAATTTCAATATAGTTTTAAAAATTATTTCATTCTCATTTTCTGGAAGGGGTCACCATGACAGAAGAAATGAGACACATCTTTGAACAAGGAGAAATCCTTGCCATTTCGGGGAGAGTTCAGACGAAGAAACAGATTTATTACCAAATCCAACTTAGACCTCAGAATAGTCCTTGAGAGTCTTTCTTTTTCATCTGTCAGATTAACCATTATTTTCTGAGGAACTTCCTAAAATGGATTTCTGTTTGTTAATTGAAATTAAAAACTAACTTCTATATTAGGCGTTTAGCAGAAAAATTTTCAAGATTTTAGAATCTAAGCCAATAAATCGCCAACTGGAATTGTGAGCGGAATATAGCTAAGGATTCTTTTAATCATCAGACTAACTTGTGGAAAATTTTTTTAGTAGGTACAAGACAGGAAATGTAAAAAGAAGTTGGAGAAACATGGAATACCAATCGGAAAGATCGCAGCACCGAGAGCCCCTCCACGTCTGCTAGACTCAGTTCCATTAAACTGAGGGACACAATAAATCCGTCAAAAATGTTCCAACCTTCTTGGAAATAATAGTAGGGATCCATGGCTATGAGCTTCAGGAACATTTCCGCTGTGAAAATTCCAGTGAAAACCTAAAGAGGGGGAAGGCAGGGGGTAAGAAAAAGAAATAATAGAAAGAGAATGCCTTTATCATTATCTTTGAATACATGTCCAAGAAGCCTCAAGACCCAGCCTTGCTAAATTGTGCATCTGAGGACACCAATCCTTCAACGTCCCAGGGCTATACCACATGATAAAGGATAGTCTTGTCTCCCTCGTGAATCAAGCACTCAGTCCCAATGTTTACATCGTCATTACCAGAACCACCCAAATTACACTGTACAAGAATGCATTTAAAAAACGATTTTAAGCAGGGGTGCCTGGGTGGCTCAGTCAGTTAAGGGTCCAACTTCAGCACAGGTCACGATCTCACAGTTTGTGAGTTCAAGCCCCGCATCGGGCTCTGTGCCGACAGCTCGGAGCCTGGAGCCTGCTTCAGATTCTGTGTCTCCCTCTCTTTCTGTCCCTCTCCCGCTCGCACTCTGTCTCTCTCTCTCTCAAAAATAAATAAACATTAAAAAAACAAAATGATTTTAAGTAATAGGAATACCACATAGGGGACTCCTTCTAAAGGGTCAGCAGTCATTTTGAATGTTTGTGCTTGGGACATTTGCCTTAAAAAAAAAATCATTAATTGAGTTATAATTATATTAAAAAATACAGTATCCCTGATTTGATATTATGTGTCTTATCAAACTTAGACACACGCTGCAGGGTTTCTTATTTTAAATTGTAAAAGCAACAGAACATTGTCACAAGTGTGCAAAATACAGGAAAAAACTAGAGTCTCCATCTTACACACAACTATCAGTTTTATGTATTCCCTTTCTGTTTTTTTTTTTTTCTCCCAATGTGTGTATATTTTGACAGAATTGCAAAATCATAGAGTACATAATACCTTGGGTCTTGTTTTTCACTTACCACAACTCAGTCCATGTTGCTACGAAGTTGCATAAAATTCTATTGGGTGAATGTATCCTCAAGGAATATATATATCCTTGCTGGACAGTTTCGTGCTTCCTTTTGATTTTTTAAATGTGATAATCAATGACATAATAACTGTTTGGATTGAGAGCTTACTGGGTATGAGAACGACTTGTTCCCTGAGTTACCTGACTCCCACTTTTCTACCCTTCAGAGCACCCTGTGTTTCCCAGTGCCTTCGGCCTCCCACAGGACTTAATAACATCACACGTGGTAAGAAAGTAAAATCCCATGAATGCCAGTCTCGACAAGAGCTGTACCCTCATTCTAAGCTAACCATGTAACACCCCACTCTTACTGAATATTATGATTTTAGAGGAGGACTTTAACGTAATGGGTTTTAAACTCGTAATAAATTAGTCCTTGCAACTACCTGGTTACCAATTTTACAAACGAAGGAGTTTAAGGAAAACTTTGAAGATGTAGTCTGAAGACAGAATTGAAAATAGTGAAAAATACTTAGATTACAGATGCTGTTGGGAAAGAGACTCAATGAATGTATAGCAATAGCAAAACAGAATGGCGTGATAGAAATCAAAATGGATGCATGGCCCGCAAGGTTTTACGTCCCTGTACTTTTCCATGGTTCCCCACTTTTCTAAATTGAAGATGCGGTATTCTAAAACTGAAAGAGAATCTTCCCTGAAGAGATCCAGCGAAGCAAAAATCAAAGTTCACCGTGCGCGCTAAGTATCTACAGAGGGAACATCACTCTAAGTGAGGGCAGCTAATCGATCCCTGACATATGTTTTACCCTCGGCATAAACCCATGGAAGGTTTCTCTACATAGAAATGGCAGCCTGCTTCACACGCTAAATAGAGACTGAATTCACCACTGGTTCTGGTGAACACACGGGAAATGCTCCACAGTAAGCACTGGCTAACTGACCATGGAATATTTATACTGTGGGAACTCTGGTTCCTAAGAGAAAATCAACAATGACACATTGCTGCCTTTCAATGGGATGAATGGCATCCAGAGGCCTGGGGGAAATGCCCATGACAGAGGTCGGCAAGCATGTTATTTCAACCTAGTGTACTGCCAATATTTGGGGTTTGGGTAAAAATAAATTGTAACTGTTTGACGTATGAAGAATTACTTTTTTTTATTTTTTAAATTTTATTTGCTTTTATTATTTATTTTGAGAGAGAGAGAGAGAGAGAGAGAGAGAGAGAGAGAGAGGAGAGAGACAGACAGGGAGGGAGCATGAGCGGGGGAGGGACAGAGAGAGAGAGAGAGGGAGAGAGAGAGAATCCTAAGCAGGCTCTACGCCCAGTGCAGAGCCTGATGCAAGGATCCCTAACTCAGACATGCAGAGTAGAAAGACCACAGAATTATCTTGGATGTGTACCAGGGAACATGATGGGCTGCAAGGACTAACCAGATAAAGGGTCTCCTTTGTCACATGTGTTTTCATAATCAGAACTCAAAATGATTTTATAACACTTTAATAGCTTATTTGGACTTAATGTAAAAACTGTGTGTGTGTGTGTGTGTGTGTGTGTGTGTGAGAGAGAGAGAGAGAGAGAGAGAGAGAGAGACAGAGAGACAGAGAGACAGAGAGAGACACAGACAGACATCAGGCAGAGATCGTACTCAAGTTAAATGGCAACAATTAGATTTGACTTGCTTGTGGTGAAACTCCTAAGGAATAATGAAGCCCAGGAGATCTAGAGGATCCTTTCCAACTAATTCTTTCCCATCTATCAAAATTCAATCAACTCCTGATTTTTGGACTACAGAAATAAAACAGACAATCCCCAAATCACAACTATTTGACTTTAGAATACACTGTGTCACCTATTAAAAAACAAAAAACAAAAAACAACCAACTCATTCTTATCTTCTAAATAATGTAATAAGTTAAATATATGACTTAAGCTAACATGAAAGTAAATCTGGCACAGATCAACTAACGGTGGAAACTGGACTAGAGCCCAGAAGTTGGACAGGAGGGGAAAACCAGCCTGGAATTAAAAGTTTCCCCGAGATGGGCCCCATATGGGTAATTAAGGTATGACAGTGCAGGCAAATTTATAGTTACGTTTAATGCACCAAAAGAGCTCCCCTATATTTTGTGGCACCTGCTACTGAAGGTGAAAGGGGAAGTGGTGTGCTGGAACACTGCAGGCAGCAATGTGAGAAAGGGAATGAGAAAAAAACTCCCCAAGTCCTTGGCTCAGGTTGCCAAAACCAACCCACTGCACCATGCCTCCCATTCTGTCACCATGCCTGGGTTTCTGCCAACAGCTCCTAAATGACGTCTTGAAAGTTCTGCAGAAAGAGGAAACAGCCACGGGATCACAACAGTGAGCAGAAGTGGCTGGGGCTGCGCCATATGTGGAAGCATTTGTCTTCCAATTAACTATTACTTTCTTTTCAACTAAGCTCCAGCTTCCAGTATCAGAAAAAGATGTCCTACAGGCAAAACATGTTCAGATCATAAAATCAGGAGAGAACGTTCCATCTTACCAGGTTTCCTACAGCCAAGACGTGTTCAAATTGCGGTGTCATAGGATGATGCTCCATTGCCATAAACAGGGTATTCAGGACAATGCAGATGGTGATGGCCAAGTCCACAAAAGGGTCCATAACGATCAAGTTCACAATCTCTTTCAGTTTTATCCAGTAGGGGTGGCACTCCCAGATGAGGAAAGTATTGGCGAATTTGTACCAGCACGGTGGGCACTTTCTCTGAGACTCTTCCAGTTCTGTAGTGAGTAAAGAACAAAGGTGGCCCTCGATCACGGTGAGAAAACAAAGAGGGTTTCAAAGAGCCACTACTCCTCCTCACTGACTCATTAAGGTAATCGCTGCTTTGAACCACGAGAAGAAAGATGGTTTGAGTGCTGACTGCCCTAACTGTGCGGTCCTCCCGCTTCCATTTCATTTCTCTTGAAGGCAAAGAGGAGGCATGGGAAATACCGGGTCATTTCGTTGTTAACAACATCTAGCTGTAAATTAGAGTGTGATCCATCCATTTGGGGAGCACAGCATTCTGGTTAGGGGCTTGGCCTTTGGAGTCTGACTCCCTGGTCCAACTGGCTTCAACACTCACAACGTGTGATGTCAGGCAAGTTACCGATTCCTGTTCTTCTGTTGCCTCATCTGAAATGACACTATACAGGCTATAGGACAACACGAGTCCTGTAATCCTCATCCACTGACTGCATGAGTTGATGGACGTAAAGCAGGCAGCACAGTGCCTGGCACAAGGCAAGTCCTCAATAAATGGCAGGTATTACACTATACGTCGTATCACTAAATTATTACCAGAGAAGCAATCAAAAGCATAGACTCTGAAAGCAGACATACCTGGGTGCAAATAGCAGCTCAGACACTGCTAACTGTGGGAACCTGAGTACATTACTTCAATCTGCTGAATTAAATGAGCTAAGATATATATAAAGTGCCTTGGAACACCCTGGCATACAGTGAGAAGCATTTGCTATTATTATTATCTTTGCAGCAGAAAAGAAGCAGCACTGGCCGCCGGGCTACTATGTGCAGTGTGTCTCTTACGTTCCCGCAGAAGCGCAAGTCAATGAGTTCACAATTCACGACCGAGTTGGGCATGGGAGTCCCACTCCTTTCCCCGCTTCCCTCCCTTCCTCTCTCTCGTCCCCCCTCTCTTCTTTTCTCCTTCTCGCTGGCCCTTTTGTCCTTTCTCACCCTCATCATTCCCTTCTCTGTTTTCATCCTTCCTTCCTCCATCTCTTTCCCCTTTCCTTTTTCTTGTCTTCTTTCTCTTTTAGAAACAGAACTGGTTGGTCTCAAACAAGATCTTATGTGGCCCCCAATATATGACACAGATAAACCAGGAACTCCTCTAGTTGAAGCTCAGCCCGATGGACTTCTTCCTTCCCTGAGGCACTTCCCCAGGATCCTGGGACTCTGATAGACACGGATGGAATATCACCGGACCAAGATGACCTCTAGGGTCATCACAAAATGAAGATGAAAAAGGACCATTAGACATAAAGGCAGAGAGCCATTCAGCTGGCAGCCACAACATTCTAGGCAGGAGGCCCTGGGTAACAAAGCCCTCCTCAAGTTAAGTAGGAATTAGAACAGCTTGGATTACAATCGCCCAAGGACCTTGATCTAGGAGGATGTTCTTTAAGAGACGTAGTTTTGAAAACCCATCAGCATGATAATCCTTAGAGGCCAGGTCTTGGTTCCACGGGTTGGATATAACCGCATCCATCCCACACCCCAACGCAATTCTGCTGACAAAATCAAATCACTCAGGGAATGAATAAAAGTTTCCCAACATTTCACCAAGAACAAGATGGCTGCCTGAAATTAGTCTACTTTCCCTTTTGCCAACCAGCTGGATGGTACCCATGGTGATGGCTTTATTTCAGATGGGGTGCTTGGGTTGGGTTTTTGATTGGCTCCCTGGTTGCTAAGAAAATGGTTGCCTTGGTTTTTCAGATTTAAGGGCCACAGTAAGCGCCACGTGGGAGTCTGCGTGGGAAAGGAAGTCTGTGAAGAAAATTTGCTTTGGCTTCTTCCTCATAGAACTCCCTCCCTTCCCAAGGTAAATTTAGTTTTCTAACCAAAAAAAGAAAATGAAAAGGTTCTCTTATTTCCATAAATTCTTATAGGACATATTTGGAAATTTGGTTCCGTTCCTTTTTTTAATCTCCTCCCTTCTCCAAATGTCTGCTGTTCACTGGCACGTGGAGGTTGAGGCAGCGACTGTTCACGTTTCTGACAGGAGATACAATTGTACTGTTGTAGAGTGCACTAGGCTCCCAGTCTTTGCCAGATACTGAAGAGGGGTTTCCCTACCCTACGGGGCATGAAGGAGATTCCTACAGGGATACTAGGGATCACATCCACATTGTCTCAGGTAAGATCTCAGGATGATCTTTTCCGTTCCACAAACAGTAATACAACGTGGAACTTTACGAGCTAGAAAAGATCAATTAGGTGAACGTAAAGGTTTAGAGAGTGACGTGCAACCTTGTAAACTGTTACTGGCCCCACGTGCCCGACACGGCTAAGAATCTGGTCTGGGGGAAGACGAGATAGCCAAAGGTTTGTGGGGTTCCCCGTACTTTGCTGCTGTACATTTTCAGAGGGGTTACCGTAGTCTCAACCTCAGGCGCACTGGGAGGTGTTTTCAGAGAGGGCCTCACAATTCCACCAAGATGGTGGGGTTAGCAGACTGTGAGGTTTCTGAAGGCAGGGCTTCTCTCAGTCCAATTCAACAATGTTTCAGCACCTACAGCATACGAGGCACTGGGAATTCGCTGGTGAACAAGAGTCCCCGTCCTCAAAGAGCTTACAGCCACACCAGGAAAGGCGGATAGCAAATAAGCAATCGTATGGATGCTGCCTGTCAGTTGAACAAAAGAGTGAATCAACGAATCATGGCAGCAACAGCTATGGCCAGTTGCCTCTATAAGGAGTTTCTGAACCTGTTTTACCTGAGAACCAAGAATGCCAACTATCATCACGTCTTCATTCTTACTTCGCCAACGGTCTCCCCGCCTCCCACAGCCTCGCTGCTTTGAGAAGTGAGACCGTACTGCTCTCTGCCCACACCCTACCCCCAGTCCTCTGAAATATCCCCAAGCTGATGGCTCTGCTGACTGTGAATTCTGCTGACTTTACTGGATCCGCGTGAGCATGTCTGCCAACGGGCTAGGTGTGACACACAGCAGGCAGGATTTTCTCATTATTTACATGATTCTGGAATGCTCCACTGTGGTTTCTAAGCCATCGGTAGGTAGAAGCCTGCTTCTTTGGTTTGGTAATCCAAAAATTAAAATAATGTCAGAGTTTCTGAACTGAAGGCCTGAGAAGCAGGAATAATTATTCATTCAACGCTGGCTTTTAATGCTGTAGCAATCATTAAACACAGAGGGGCCAGCGGTGAAATAGGAATGGAGTTTCTTTTTTTTTTTAATTTTTTTTTTTCAACGTTTTTTATTTATTTTTGGGACAGAGAGAGACAGAGCATGAACGGGGGAGGGGCAGAGAGAGAGGGAGACACAGAATCGGAAACAGGCTCCAGGCTCCGAGCCATCAGCCCAGAGCCTGACGCGGGGCTCGAACTCACGGACCGCGAGATCGTGACCCGGCTGAAGTCGGACGCTTAACCGACTGCGCCACCCAGGTGCCCCAGGAATGGAGTTTCTTAATGCCCTTCAACTCCCTCTCAAATTCTTCAGTTCCAGCCATTCATTGTTCTTTGCTTATAGCGGTTCTGTCTCCTCGGCTTTAACAAAGCGAGTTGAATACTAGGGGAGGGGACAGTGGAATGTCTGAGCAGTGAAAGGCTATGTGAGCATTAGGACTTAGAAAAGGGAGAAAAAGCTGGGACGGCTTCCTACTCAGGAACACAACTATGACTGTCTCTCTCCCCTGAGCTACCCCTGCGTCTATTTTTTTATCATGTGTGTGCTGGTGGGTGGAGGGTGGAGAATGAGTATAGCAGAACAGGAAGGGAAGGAAGAGCACAGGGAGAAGAGGAAGAAAAAGGAGAAGAAAAAGGCAGAGCTACCACTCCAGTGTTTCTATCCAACTCCGTAGAGGAATGGAAGCACCAAGGCCTCTGACAGGAAGCCCGCAGCACCGACCAAGCACAGCAAGGTTCAGCCCCACAAACATTTCTTGAGCATTGACCTTGACTAGACCCTGCGCTAGGCCACTGTAGTAATCAACTACAGAATTGTTGCTCTACACCAACAGTTCTGCTGTTCTGACGTCTTTGCCAGTAATAAAATATGCCTGTTGGAGGGGGTTCATTTGTCTTTCTCAACTTCCACAGATTCCCAGAGAAATCCCATTCTTGTCTCCAAGTGAAGAATAAAATTAGCCAAGGTTCTTAAGCTAGTGTTTCTTAGATTGGAATTTTTTTTAAGTTTATTTACTAATTTTGAGAGAGAGAGAGAGAGAGAGAGAGAGAGAGGGAGAGGGAGGGGGAGGGAGGGAGGGAGGGAGAGAGAGAGATTCCCAAGCAGGCTCCATGCTGTCAGTGCAGAGCCTGACGTGGGGCTTGATCTCGTGAAGTGTGAAATCATGACTTGAGCTGAAATCAAGAGTCAGACACTTAACAGACTGAGCCACCCGGGAGGAGCCCCTTAGCTTGCAATTCTTATGCTCTGCAGTTATTTACCTATAATCTCAAAGTATAAACCACAAAGTTTAAAGATGCTCTCTCAGACAATGACCTCAATGAGAATTAAAGAAAACAGACATAAATGAAGTGTGGAGGCAGCTGGTAATAGTCAATTCAATACTCTTTTTGGCTTGATACAGTCTCAAGATTAGTCTAGGTATAGTCTAACTCCTTGCTCACATGTGAGAAGGGAAACACTCGAAGAGTTTTTCTTTCTGGGGGTTCTCCCTTTACCACAGACGCCCCTGCTGAACTCTTTTTCTCTGAGTAGAAGTGGTATTGGGCTTAAATGACTCAAAAAATAACTTGTTCCAAGGACACCAGGAAATTCTGACTCTCCTTACAAAAGGAGGGGCTGGGGCGCCTGGGTGGCTCAATCGGTTGGGCGTCCGACTTCAACTCAGGTCATGATCTCACGGTCCGTGAGTTCGAGCCCCGCGTCGGGCTCTGGGCTGATGGCTCAGAGCCTGGAGCCTGTTTCCAATTCTGTGTCTCTCTCTCTCTCTGCCCCTCCCCCGTTCATGCTCTGTCTCTCTCTGTCTCAAAAATAAATAAAACGTTTAAAAAAAAAAAAAAAAAAAAAGGAGGGGCTCTGGGTATTGTGGGGTTAGCCTGGGGGTTTGAACTCTGAAGAACAGCAGTCTGAGGCTTCAAGAATATTCTGGATCTACAGTGGGACAGCTCAGCTAAAGCAACATGAATCAAAAGAAGAGGATTCATGCAGGATCAGTCAGAATCTTGTGAGAGAAAACCCAGTTACGGAATCTACATCTGACGAAACAAAGGGGAGCCTAGAATACAGACCACAACCGGACAGATGGGACACCCGCTGGGGGGCTGTGGTGTAATGGAAAATCCTGACATTCCTCAGCGGGCCAGGCTGTGTCACGGAGGAGCCACCTAATACGAAGTTCAGGCACTGACAGCAACACTCCTGCAGATAGGCTATGATTCAACAGCGGCTGCTCTTTTCCTGTGGCACAGAGCGCCGGAATAAGAGGGGTTTCAGCTTACCTATTCACACATCAAATATATTTATGGGTATGTGGGGGTGTTTGATGAGAGGCAGAATTAGGTGCAATCAAAATGCACAGTACATCAGTCCTTCAGGGAAAAGCAAAAGGGTTGTAGGGTGCTAAAAAGGAAAAGAGGAAGGTATGTTTTGGGGTAGAGGGCAGGAGGGGGGTTCCATTATTTCGTATCTTCACACTTCAGTCTATATCCTTCGTGCCTCATATCACCCTGCTGGCCCCTCGTGACAATTACAGTCTTCTTGAGATCTGCTAGCTCACTCTTAAATGTCATTCCTTCATACTTCTTATCTATCTGTATACAATGCTGGCAGCAGCTTTGAAGTCCTTATTTGATTCTCTGCATGCAGACATGGGATGCTGGTTTCCATAACAAGTAGACTATTCCTAAAGTTCAGAGTCAATTTTTGCAAAAGTCAGGCCAAGGGACAGGGATTATATTTATCGTGCACAGGACGTAATTTTATCTTGGTGGTCTGGGCTGACATCAAGGGCACATACCTTCTACTAGTGTATTTGTAACAACACTCAATATACTGTTGATTCTGTCCTTCCGTCCATAGGAGGCCAGTTGGTCCATGGAAACTAAGAGAGATCCAGGGCCTTTCTTCTTAATTTCCACCTCAGTTGTAGCCTGAAAACAAGAGTAAATCAGGTGAGTAAAGTCTTATAAAGGTTAAAGTTGGTTACATACTGGACAAATTGTCCAGAGTGTGAGCACAAACATATGCTCTTTATAACATCTTTTTACTTTGATCCTACAATCCTATTAACCTCAAGAAGTAGAGTGAAACATGACCACGGATCATCCTTAGCGCTACAGATGAGATGACCAGGTTAAGTTTGTACAAACCTACAGTTAACCAAAGAATCTGGCTGGGACCCAAACGCCTCGTCTGGTCAACTCCATGCACCCGGTGCAAAGACCACATCTTCCGGGGCAATGACATCAGAAGGAGAACCTGAGTTTTCCCATCTCAGTCTCATATCCACAGCATTTGGCTAGAATTTGACCCCATGATAAAATAAGTCGAATTCACCTCTATTCGACATTTCACTAAAGGGCCAAGTCCCTGATCACACTGAATGCTATAGATGTTGCTTCCTCCATGGGCAGGGGCACCATCACTCTCTCAAACTGTCACTTCTAAATGTCAAACCTGGGCCTAACTGAATGTTAGCAAGTTGAAGTTCTACCCCAAATCTCCCCCAAGCCCCGGTAAAGAAATACGGTAAGGGTTTTGCTATTTTATTAAACAATTTTTTTAATGTTTATTTATTTCTGAGAGAGAGAGACAGAGAGAGACAGAGGTAGAGAGAGAGAGAGAGAGAGAGAGAGAAACACAAGTGAGGGAGGGGCAGAGAAAGCGAGACACAGAATCTGAAGCAGGCTTCAGGCTCTGGGCTGTCAGTAGAGCCTGACACAGGGCTCTAACCCAAGAACTGTAAGATTATGACCTGAGCTAAAGTTAGACACTTAATCAACTGAGCCACCCAGGCATCCCTCACTATTTTAACTAAATATATAGCGCTACATATGTTTATCTTGCCCTTGTTACAGTCTACTTTGTAAGTTAACCTGCAATGTTCAAATTCTCAAACAAAAAGGGCAGAAAACACCATCGGCGTGTCGTACAAACTGTTTTTTACAAGTTCCATTGTGGGGAATACTGGTAGGGGAGATTATAGCACAGCGTTTCTTAATGTCCCTTGCCCGTGCTCTCTGTGCCAACCTGCATATGCTACATTAGGTCAGGCTCAATGCAGTGGATTAAAAGCTAGCTTTTAAGTAACCATGCCGTCCACTATAACACATCATCCAGGTAATGTTGGCTGTCCCTTCCACTGTGAAGGCAAGAAGACAGACACTCACCATTTCTCAGAGGACAGGGAGGATACATGTTTATATGAAGCTAGAAAAGTCAGTCTGATCAGTACCAGAATGACACTAGCTGTTTTGAAAAGAAAATAATTGTCTCTGGAGAGCTACATCCGAAAGGCTTTCTGTCCTTAGGTATGTTTCGATTTTAAGAACTGTACAGAAGAAAGTATCTGGCACATCATAATTTATCTTATTACAGCGTTTCATCAAGCTGTTTCACGGATTCAGACATTTGGTTTACCACTGGGTTTTGTTCTGTCTGACAGAGCTACAGAAGAAATGGAAAAGAAAAAGAACTGATTTCCTTGGGAATTCCTGGCTGTATTACGATACAAACAACTGCGAATGTAACAACGACTTGTTGACCATTACTGTCAGGTCATAATAAGATATATTTCTCTGGTGAGCCACTTTCTGCTCCAATTCCCGGCCTGATATTCATGACACCTAATAAATCCGATTAGACTCCTACATTTTAAAAATGACAATCGTCTAAAAATGAACACAGAAAGGCCCCATACGGTGGATATTCTTGTTTCTGGCATTTATTCATTCTAAACTTTTACTGAGCTGCTCTCTGTGGATCTACAGTACACAGTAGGTAATTTTCATAATGCTGACTCTGAAGGTACTGTAAGATCTACTGGACTGGCTGATTCATCAAGAAAGGATGAAACTGCATTTAAAAATGGCTTTGGTTCTCCTCTTGCACTGTTGGTGGGAATGCAAACTGGTGCAGCCGCTCTGGAAAACAGTGTGGAGGTGCCTCAGAAAATTAAAAATTGATCTACCCTATGACCCAGCAATAGCACTGCTAGGAGTCTACCCAAGGGATACAGGAGTGCTGATGCATAGGGGCACTTGTACCCCAATGTTTATAGCAGCACTTTCAACAATAGCCAAATTATGGAAAGAGCCTAAATGTCCATCAACTGATGGGTGGATAAAGAAATTGTGGTTTACATACACAATGGAATACTACGTGGCAATGAGAAAGAATGAAATATGGCCTTTTGTAGCAATGTGGACGGAACTGGAGAGTGTGATGCTAAGTGAAATAAGCCATACAGAGAAAGACAGATACCATATGTTTTCACTCTTATGTGGATCCTGAGAAACTTAACAGGAACCCATGGGGGAGGGGAAGGAAAAAAAAAAAGAGAGAGAGGTTAGAGAGGGAGAGAGCCAAAGCATAAGAGACTCTTAAAAACTGAGAACAAACTGAGGGCTGATGGGGGGTGGGAGGGAGGGGAGAGTGGGTGATGGGTATTGAAGAGGGCATCTTTTGGGATGAGCACTGGGTGTTGTATGGAAACCAATTTGACAATAAATTTCACATATTTAAAAAAATTGCTTTGATTCTAAGTATATCTTACTGTTTTCTGGACTTGCTGGATATAACAAGAGATAAATTCTTGAGACTTTAGTAACATTAACCTTAAACAAAGTTAATAAAAATGCTGTCTAAAGGAACTAGTCAAATCATTAGATTATTATTTAGTGGTATCTATTTGAAAGCTAAAATAATTTTTAGCTTGGATTAAAAACTCCACATAAAGAGAAGTTTATCCCCAAACTTAGTATTAAGATGGAACAATGATTATTTATATCTTTCTACGTAAAATGAAAATAAACTGTAACAGGGATATGTGGTGACAACCTCTATAACAACATTAAAATTCGTTCCATACTAAGGCATGTTATAGAACATATCTTAAGTTTCAAAAAAGAAATAAAAAAGACACCAAGAAAAGGAAGTTTCAAAGATCATACTTAGGGAACCTTACAGGGTAAAAAGAGAATTCATTATGTCACCTTTTTACACAGGCTACAGCGTCTACCACAGATCCAAGGAACTGGTTCCACTGAAAAATCTTGTGGTAGCAGTAAGACATCCAGAAAAATCCCCTTAGGTTTATAAATGAAACAACAGACTTCTAAAAGTCCACAGATCAAAGCTAAAATCACAAAGGAAATTAGAAAATACTTTGATGATAATGAAAATAATCCATTAAGATTTATGGGATGCAGCTAACACCATGGTTTGAGAAAATTTTACAGCACTAACTGCTATAAAAGACGTAAAATCAATGCTCTAAATTTCCACCTTAAGAAATAAGAAAAAGATCAAATTAAACTGTGGGTAAGTAGAGGAGAGAATATAATAAAAATAAGAGTGGAGATTAATGAATTAGTAAATGGACAAACAATAGACGATTACAAAGGGCAAATGTTGTTTTTTAAAAATAGATTAATAAAATTGATAATTCTCTAGCAAGACTGACGAAGAAAAAAAGATAGAAAACACAAATTATTATTTTCAGGAATAGTAATGGGGACATTACTACAACTCCTACAGGCATTATTGGGATAATAAGAATATATCGTAATTTTAAGCTGAACCATCGTAAGAAAGGAGGCTTCTGTACAATATTTATAGTAGTCAGAGTATAATAAGATAGAGTATCATAATAAATAAACCCAAAAATTTAAGTGGGCTAACCTAACAAAAAAAAAAAAAAAAAAAAAGCAAAGGAAGAATAATTGCCAACAACTTCAAGTCATATCACCTTGGATAAAATGAACAAACTTATCAAAATACAACTTATCAAAACTGATAGAAGAAGCAACAGAAAATCTAAATAGCCCACATTAGAAATTGTTAATTAAAAAAACCTTACAATAAAGAGAACTCTAGTCCAGATATCTCTACAAGTGAATTCTATCAAACATTTACAGAAGAAATAATACCAATACTAATACCAATTCTTTCAGAAAATAGAGAAGGGAATACTTCTCAACCTGTTTTATAAAGTTAACATAACCCTGATATTAAACCTAACAAAAAACATTACAACAAAAGAAAATCAGAGACCAATATTCCTCATGAACGGTGATGTGAAATCCTTAACAAAACTTGAGAAAATAGAACCCGTCAATATATACGAAGATAATACATCATGACCAACAGGATTTATCCCAGGAAAGCTAGTTTCACGTCAGAAAAAAAAAAGTCAATGTCATTCATCACTTTAGCGGAATAAAAGAGAAAAAAATATCTGATTATCTCAAATGCAGTAAAAGAACATTTGATAAAATTCAACACCTCTGCATAATAAAATTTCTTAGCAAGCCACAAATAGAACATGGCAGTTCCAATCTGATAAAGAACATCTATGAAAACCTATAGCCAACATTATAATTCTTGCTGAAACATTAAATCTTTTCCCACGAATAATGGAAACAAGGAAGAATATCTGCTTTCATCATTTCTATGCATTTTGTATCTGAAGTCCTAGCTAGTGCAATAAAGCAAGAAAAATAAATAAAAAGCATAAAGGTTGCAGTTGCTGTTAGTCACAGAAAATATTATTGTGCATGTAAAATCCCTATGAAATTTGCAACAAAAAGACCTAATAGAACTGAGATGTTAATTTATAAGGTCATAGCATTCAAAAACTAACTGTATTTCTATGTTCTGACAACAAATACCTGAAAATAAAAAGGTTTTAAATTATACCTTTTACAACAGTATCAAATACTACAAATACCAAGGAATAAATCTAATGGAAGATGGGTAAGACCTCCACTACAAATTATACAACTTTGCTGAGAGAAACTTGAGAAGACTTTAATAAACGAGAATAAAACCACATTCACAGATTGAAAGATTCAATATAATTAAGATGCCCATTATTCCCAAATTGACCTATAGATTCAGTGCAATCACTATAAAAATTCTAGGCTCTTCTGAAGAAACTGACCAAAAAAAAAAAAAAAAAAAAAAAAAAGACTCTAAAATATATAAAGACACGTGAAGAATCTAGCAAAATAGCAAAATAATAGCAAAAAATAGCAAAATAATCTTTTTAAAAAGATCTGAAAAGCAAATTAATCTCTTAAGAGATTGTTTCATGATCTTTAAAATATTTTTTGTTTGGAAGGCTTATGCTATCTCATTTCAAGACTATAAAGTTACAGTAATTAGACAAGCGTAGTATTGTTATAAGCATAAACAAATAGATCAAGGGAACGGAACAGAATCCAGAAACAGACCCAAACATGTACATCAGTTGATTTTTGACCAAGATGCCAAGTCAGTTCAGTGAAGGAAGGAAAGTCTTTTTTTTGTATTAATACATTTTCTTAATGTTTTACTTTTTGAGAGAGAGAGAAGAAAGGGAGAGAGAGTGTGCACACACACAGAGGAAGAGCAGAGAGAGGCTGTCAGAGGATCCGAAGTGGGCTGTGTACTGACAGCAGAGAGCCCAACGAGGGGCTCGAAGTCACGAACTATGAGATCATGACCTGAGCTGAAGTTGGACGCTTAATCAACCGAGCCACCCAGGCGCCCCAAAAAGTCTTTTTAACAAACAGTACTGAAAAACTAGATATTCATCCAAATCAACTCCTAATTTCATACACAAAAATTAACTTGAGCTGAATCAGAGACCTGAATGTAAAACCCAGAACTGTGAAATTTAGAGAAGAAAATAACTTCACAATTTGGGGTAATGGCAAATTTTCCTAGAAGAAAAAAAAAAACAAAACCTGATACATTGGATGTCATCAAAATTAAAAGGTTATGTATCTGATAAAGGACTTGTATCCATAACATATAAAAAAATCGAAATGGGCAAAAGATTTAAATAAGCAACTTAATGAAAGATCTATGAGAAGCCAGTAAATACATGAAAAGATGCACATCGTCATTAATCAGCAGGGAAATGCAAATTAAAAGCATAGTAAGACAACAGTTTATGCCTACTCAAATGCTAAAACAAAGACTAATATCACCAAATGTTGGCTAGGATGGGGGGCAATTGGAATTCTAATACACTGTTGGTAGGACTATTAAAAACAAATAGTGTAACTGTTTTGGAGAGCTGTTTGGCAGTTTCTCGCAAAGCTGGACATACATTTACCATATGACCCAGGAATTTCATTCTGAGGTAGTTATCCAATATAAATGAAACCATTTATCTGCCAAAAGAGTTGCACAAGAATGCTCTCAGCAAGCTTCTTCATACTACTGAAAACTGGAAACAACGTGAACGTCCATCAACAGGAACATGGACTAACAATTTGGAGTGTACTTATACAATGAAGGACCCAATCAATCAATACTCATCAATAACAAGAAATAAACTACTGATACCCAACATGGATGTATCTCAAAAAAACATCTTGTTGAGTGAAAGAAGCCAAATAAAAAAGACATACCGCACGAGTCCTCGAAAATGAAAGCAAACTAATCTGTGTTGATACATGTCAGAAGAGGCTGCTCGGAGAGGTGAGGGGATCGAGTAGGAAAATGTACTTTTCTGGGAGAGTCTTGTGGTACAAAGGGGTTTAGGGGACAATTCTCAGCTGGCCAGACAGCTCCTGCTCCACCACCTTTGTTCCCACACCTTTGGTAACTCTTGGGTGGGGGTTACCCAGTGTACTATTGCGATATTGATCGTGCAGTAGAATTCCTTTGAGAAAGAATACGAAAGAGTGTGTAAATGCGTAGAAAATGTTATTTGTATTATGGAAATAAAGGAAGATCAACCAAGTGAGAAAAGCAAAGGCTATTTATTCTGAGCTTAAGATGGGGAGTCAGCCACCATCACATGCGTTTCACCAGAGATGCAAAGGCAGGCAGGGGAGTGGGAAAGCTTTCGCGTGGAAAAAAGGGAAGGCTTCAGGTGTGCCTGGACTTCAAGGCTGTTGGCATGAGGGCGCTGCAGCTGGGCTAACTAGAAGCAAGGCATCCTAGGTGACTGATTAGGGGTGCATATTTGGCTTTCTCGGGTGGGTCCGAAGGTGAACACAGAAACAAAAATTAGGGAACTCATCAGTTATTAATCAAGCCCTGACCACCTGGGGCTGATTGTTATAGAAGGTATCATACCTTCCTGGATTGTCACAAGAGATAGCAGACTGGCTTCCTTACTAGTGTGACTTACGGCAGGCTGGCTGCCTGGGTTGTTTATCAGAGATAAGGGGGCTGGTTTCTCGGGCACGTCGTGGGTGAAAGTCCTATTTTATATATGGCCTGGTCATTGTCAGAACACGCAGCCTCTTTGTATTCATCAGATGTGACTGATTAATGGAGAGAGAGGGAGCAAACATGTGTTCATCACTGTTAGCTGCCTGAGATGATACAAACTAAAACTACTTATGAAGAACATCACTTCAAAGTGCTAAGCACTAACTGGGGGCTAAGACAGTATCCAGAGAAAAATAAATCTGTAGTAAGTAAACCAGGGTACACAGGAATCCAAGATGGATGGGTAGTTCCTGAAATCCCTCCTCCCCGGGTGAGGTTTTGAAAGCTGGGACTGAAAGTCTGGGCTGTTGTTTCTCTTTTCAACTTTTACAACATTGAGATAAAATGCACATTACAATAAAATTCCCCATTTTAATGGTTTCAAAGTGTGCAATTCAGTGGCTTTTAGTATATTTACAGTATATTCCAGAACATTTCCATCATACCAAAGAAAAACACAGTACCTGTTTGCAGCCAATCCCCCTATTTTCTGTCTCTATAGATCTATCTCTTCTAGACATTTCATATAAATGGAACCATGTGGGGGCACCTGGGTGGCTCAGTTGGTTAAGCGTCTGACTTTGGCTCAGGTCATGATCTTGCAGTTCGTGGGTTCAAGCCCCACACGGGGCTCTGCGCTGACAGCTCAGAGCCTGGAGCCTGCTTCCCATTCTGTGTCCCTCTCTCTGCCCCTCCCCTGCTCATGCTCTCTCAGTCTCTCTCAAAAATGAATAAAAACATTACAAAAAAACTGAAATGGAACCATATACAGTAATATGTGGCCTTTTGTGCCTGGCTTCTTTCACTGAGCATAATGTTTTCAAGGTTCATTCGTGCTGTGGCATGTAACTATACCTTGTTCCCTTTTATGGCCGAATGATATTCCATAATAGGGACATGCCACATTTTATTTATCCATCCCTCAGTTGATGGGCACTTGGGTTGCTTCCACTTTTTGGCTATTATGAATAATGGTTTTATGAATATTCATGTACAAGTTTTTGTGTGAACACCTGTTTTCAGTTTTACCTAGGATCATATGGTAACTCTATGTTTAATTTTTCTGAGAATCCGCCACTGTTTTCCAAAGCAGTCATACCATTTTACATTCCCATCAGTGCTGTTGGCTATTGTTTCTTGTGCCAGATTCTAGCCAACTGAAGGCTCTCCCATGTACAGCAGCTTCAGAGGAACCCTTCCTCCAGAATCTTCTTGGGATAGTGGGGGGGGGGGGGGGAGGGTATAGCTCAGTGGTAGAGCATTTGACTGCAGAATCTCCTCGGGATTCTGTCAGGGATGTCTCTGCTCTTGGCTTAGCTACTCAATTCTTATCACTTGGGAGGTAGGGAGAGGGCTTCCTCCTTCAACCATGCTGAGACCCGAGGACCAGAGGAGAGATCACATACTCTTTCCTTCCCCTTCCCTATCTCCTCAGGTCATTTTTTATTCCTGTGAGTGGAGGCGTTTATTTCTTTTGTTTGTTTGTTTGGTCTCACTTTGTTGGGGAGGAAAAGAGGAGAATTCACAACGTTTTAAAGTCAGGAGCTTCTGCCTTTTTTGGAACTCAGCCTCTAAGGAGGTTTCATGTAAAACTATCAGTAACAGAGGAAGCAACAAAGAGCCTCAATTACATTCTTTGAAAGTGAAACTCAGTGCAAATTTGTTCCATTTCTCTCAACCCAAATGCAAAGTTTATTACGACATTTAGCCACTGACTTCCAACCTCCTCAATTGTAGCTGTACTTCTCAAAGAGATATCCTATAACACCTGCAGATGGCAGATTTTGCCCACATTTCTACAGATCTGCCCAAGGAAGCACAACTAAATCGCCTTCCCATGGAAATACATGAATGGAAATTTATCAGGTAGTTACCTTTTTCTTGGAACTAAAATTTAGAGCGCTTTATTTTTTTAATGTTTATTTATTTTGAGAGAAAGAGCAAGTGCGCGAGCAGGGGAAGGACAGAGAGAGGGAGAGAGAGAGAATCCCAAGCAGGCCCCACGCCATCAGCTTAACCGACTGAGCCACCCAGGCACCCCTGTAGTAATCTGCTTTAAAATAGTTGTACAATAATTTCTTCTCAGACAAAGGATCTTTAAGGTATTCCTTAGAAGGAATACAACCCTCTCCAAGTCAAGCAATTCAGTAGAAATCCTAACGTCCACATCTCAGGACTAAAAAGGCCAAAAGAGTGGAGGGAAAGAAATGGAAACTGGCTTCTGAACACCAAGAATGGACCAAATAATATGCTTCACATTTTATAAATGTTATTGCATTTAATCTTTACGATTGCCCTTTAGCAAAGGTCCTTTTATCTCTTTTTCACAGATAAGGAAATGGGCTTAGAGGGGTTATGTTAATTTCCCAGGATCACATCAGTAAATAAACTGAAGGACTCAGGCTTTAGAGCTGGTGCAGCACACTGGTTACTGGCCAGTGCTCAGGAGCCAGACTGCCTGCACTCAAGCCCTAATTCTGTCTGCCGCTTACTGTGTGATCTTGGACAAGCCACTTTATTTCTCTAAGCCTTGGTTACCTCCTCAGTGAAATGCAGACAACAGCAGTGTCTATCAGCTGTGGGCGTTAAATGAGTTAATACTTATATATTTGTAAGCTAATACAACAGGGTTTCTGAGTTACGTCTGATTTTTGGATTGTCAGCAGCACCTGCTTTCTCTATGAGTGGTGAGATTCTCACCTACTTTTCCAGCTTAGAGATGAAGGCATGGGAAAAGTCCCCTCATCCTCTGCTTCAGCAGAAAGCAAAAGTGAAAACTCCCAAACCATTGAAATTTTGGGCCTCAGCAGCTCCTGCAATGCTCCACAAAGCATGAGCACACATTGGGAAGCACTCTTGTGGTTCAGGCGCAGGCAAATCAATCCATGGCTGGAGTCACATCCCAAACGTGATTCTCCCCCCCGCCCCCCCCTGCCACCACATAAAACATCTTAGTTTATTAATCCTCTCATGAAAAATCCGCACAATCACCAGACAGTCACTGCAGAATCTTTACTCCTTGACAGTAAGAATTGCTACATCTTAGCCTAAGGAGGTATTTGTTGCTCATGTGGCCTGGGCTGCATACAACATTAGTAATATATTGCATTCCTCTAAGATAAATGATAAATGTTTTTTTTTTCCCCACTTCCCAAAGGAGCTAATCAGGAAGACCTTGGTTCAAGCTCCACTGCCACGAGTCACTAAGGCTTTGAACCTCATCTGTTTAACAGGATAAAGCCACCTACCAAATAGGATGGTTATAAGAATTAAATGAGATCGTGCATATATTTAAGTGCTTAGCATACTATAGCAAGAACCCATATGGTAGCTATAATTATTATGTCATTGTAGAAAGCCGTAAAGAACACAAAAGAGTAAGGGAAAAAAAAGCCACCGATAATTTCCCCTCCTAAAGGCAACCACGGTTAACTTCTGATTAGTCATCCTCTTTCTGTGTGTAGTTTGTCTTTCTATAGATCCGATATCATACCACACGCGGTCTATGCAGTCTGGGTTTGTTTTATTGTGTCTTTTTGGCCTATTATTATAACTTACACATATCCCCACGCCATCAACAGCTGAGAAGCACTTCTTTATGGCTTCTAACAATACAGCTTTTCCTGGTTATGAAGCCTTTGGGAATGAAATAGTCGTGCCTATCTTATCTTCCTGCCTCTTTGGGATCTGCCCTCCTGGCCTTGGGAATCCTCAAATCTGTCACCATCATCGCTTGGGACCACAGCAAAGAATCTCCTAAGGGCCTACAGGGGGTGGAGTGTGCAGGCCCCCCAAAACTCCAAAGGCAGCACTCTGTGGAGGCCACAACGTAAGGCAGTGCACAGAGCCTTGCTTCCACAGCCATCTGCTCAACTGCCTCTCAAGTTTTTTTCCCACACAGTCTAACAGAAGCTGCCAGGAAACCAAAAACAAAACCCCCAAATCTGCTCATGTGCCTTCAGCTTGAAGTTCAATCTCCTCCTTCCTGGATACCTTTTCTATACCTTCTTTTCAACAAAAAAGCAAGATGTATGATTTGGCTTAAATATTAAAAAAAAAAAAAAAAAAGCCAGGATATCAGAAATAAATTTGGTTTTTAACATTTGAGTTGCCAGAACTGTACTGTCCATGCTGACACAACCCTCGTTATCTGTTGACACATTACCTTGTTTTTTTCAGATAATGTAACTGTCTAATAACAGACCGTAAATATTTACTTCTAGATATAGAATTAGGGACAATCAAAAATTACATTTAAAGTAAAGATAATCACGTCTATAATATTTATTTTGGCCAACTACCTGGTTTTGGGGGAATTTTGGAACCACTGTTTGTTATTATTATTGTTCCTACCATAGTTGATATTAAATAAACAGTTTTCTTGAAGAAAAATGGCCATGTGGCTATACAGAGAAGACACTAAAATGAACTGAGAAATGGAAGATTGAGTTTTCCCTAAGACTCTGGCTCTATCAATAATGAGCTATGTGACCTTAAGGAGCCCAAATTCTCTGAAACTACCCCCCGTCTAAAACCAGGGATAATGAGCTTCACTTTGCCAGCCTTACAGAATTTTTATTCAGAGCAAATTAAATAATGAATGTAAAAGTAATTTGTCACTTCTAAAGAGCTATACAAATGTGTGTGTGTGTGTGTGTGTGTGTGTGTGTGTGTGTGTAGCACGGGCAGTTATTTTACTATGAAATGAAAAGGCAGGAGAGAAAAGACAGTGTCAAACACATCCTAACTGCTTTTTGAATTTTTATCTGTACGGTCAACAGGCATCCAGAAACGTTAAAAACAGATCACTGTGGATAATTCCACTTTGTCCACTTTTCCTCCACACATGCATCATGCTAATTAAAGGACCGGCTGTCTCCGTGCTGTGTTAGAGGAAACTGAAGTGTTAGGACAAGACGGACTGGCATGCCATCTCAAGGAGTCTATGCCAGCTAAGGAAGGACTGAGGGAGGTTAAGGAGTTAGAGGTACAGAGGATTGGGATCGCTGAGGTTATAAGAATTTAAAACTAGAAAGAAGGTATAAACAGCTTAGAATTTAAAGGAGTGTTAGGAGATGGCTTTTCCCAAAGAGGGGAGCCATTATCCAAACCCCTCGACAAGTGATTTTCTGAAGCTATTATATGCAGCTCCTCCAGAGCCTGACATTTGATTACATTTAAAATTCATCTTTTGCTTCCCTTTTTCTTCCTCCCCCATGCACCATGTGTTCTTGCCCCAACCTCCCACTTTCCCCCTCCTTTGATTTCTTTCCATTTCAAATGCTTTTGAATGTCTAGCTCCAGTTCTGCACTGGCTTCCCTAACCTCTCCTTGCCTGGTTCTCCCCGGTGCGAACCTCCTGCCGACAGCATCATGTATGCACATTCCTCTTTGGAAAAATCACACCTCATTCTTACAGAGGAGACTTGGAAAATTATTCTGAACTATATTGCTGTTTTGTTTTGTTTTTTTTAATAGAAAGATAAAAGCTTTAAATTCCAGGCTGTTTCCCTATAAGGAGAGGACATGGGAGGGAGAGAAGCGATGGTAGTTCCAAACCGGCTCAGACTTGGTCATTGGTGGTGGCAGGATGCCATTCTCATTCCATCCGGGCAGGATCCGCTGGCCAGAGGCATTCAGTCAAAGCAGGTGGGGGGGGTGCGGTGGGGCGGGGGAAGGAATACAGGTAGGCTAACAGAGACTTGCAAAGATGGAGAGAAAGAGAAAGAGGTAAAGTAAAGCCAAGAGGGGATGGGGAAGGGCAGTAGTCCGAAACAAGGAGGGAGGGGATGGGTGGGGGGAAACAGAGCAGGGAATAAAGTAAAAGGGAGAAGGAGGGGCGGAAGAGAACAACAGAAACAAAGCAGGTGGGAGAAGACAGAAACGGTGGGGGGCAGTGGGGACAGGAGTCTAGAGAGTGGGGACAGCGCGTGGGAGCGAGCGGCCGGACCGGAGAGAAGAGAGGAGGGCGCGGGAAAGACTGCCATGCCTAGCCTCGGTCTATGTGTTTACTTCCTTACACTGTCATCGGTAGCTGCCTTATCTATTTTCACCTCTGGCAGGAGCCGCCCGCCGATGTGGGAGCCGGGGCCGCCGATGAGGGACACCACGCCGTTGCAGTCGACCGTGCTGTTGCGCTTGACGCTGCGCCGCAGGCTGGGGAAGATGCGCGACGAGCGGCTGCCCTGGCTGTAGCCGCTGTAGCCGCTGTAGCTGCTGCGGCGCTCGCGGGCCCGGATCGGGATGAAGAGCGAGTCCCGGCGGCCCTCGCTCTCCTCCACCGTGCTGTGCTCGTCGTCCGCGAACTCGTTCTCCGAGCCCGGGTCGCGGAACCGCCCGGGCCCTCGGAAGCTGAAGATGCTGCTTTTGCTGTTGTGGCGGGAGAGGAACGGCGAGCCCGGGATGCTGAGCAGTGACTGCAGGGGCGGAGAGAGAGAGAGAGAGAGAGAGAGAGAGAGAGAGAGAGAGAGAGAGAGAGAGAGAGAGAGAGGAGAGAGAGAGAGAGAGACACACACAAGAGACGGCGTGAGACGGGAGGCTGACCCGTACAGGCCCAGCAAGGGCGGTTTGCCTCCCCCTCCCGGCCCTACCCTTGCATTCCTGGTATGAGAACACACGTGTTTCCAGAGAGCACTTTTCTGGAGGTTGCGTTTATACCACTGTCCACACCCATAATCACTCACTTCTTGCCCCATACCCTTGAGATGCATCTGGCTTTGAGCAGGTAGCCGTACACAAATTCTACTCCTATTTGGCCATGCATTACAACGATGCTTTTATCCCGTGCTCTATGTAGCTAACCACGGGGAAAGACATCGGTGTGTCTATTTCGCAGTACTATGAGCTCACCTGAAGTGTGCCTTTACTCAAGTTAGACTCCAAGCCACACGTGGCAAAAAGGAGAGAATTTAAAAGTGCTCTATCATTATCAAAAGTGCTATTCTGTCAATGAGTACATGCCCCGGAGATAAGTAGTATGCCAACAATAGTCTTGAAGTAGCTTTTGTTCAGTTGAATATTATGTATGTTTCCTTCTACTCCATTTTAAACTTAAAAGTTTATTTATTTTGAGAGAGAGAAAGAGAGAGAGACAGAATGTGAGCAGGGGAGGGGCAGAGAGAGAATCCCAAGCAGGCTCTGTGCTGGGGGGGGGGGGGAGTGGGGGGGGAGCTGGAGGGGGCAGGTGGGGATTGAGTCCATCATCTTTAAAATCATGACCTGAGCCAAAATCAAGAGTCAGATGCTTAACTGACTGACCCACCTAGGGCTCTCCTCCTATTCCATTTTAAAGTCAACATTTTTTTTTATCACAAGTTTAAATATTTGTAAATTATATAATTCCCAGCGCTGACATCTTGAAATGAAACTTTTATTTACCATTTACAAATTTTTCCTCATTTCTTTTTCTCCTTCATCTCATACTTCCCTTCCATATTCCCTAGAGAATTGTGTGCTAATGCATATTGATATGCTTTACCGCATTTTACTGATCACCTTTGAATACTTTTCTGCAACAAAAAATTATAAATAACTGTACTTAAAATTTGAAAATTTTCCTGTGATCCTGAGTCTCTAAGAATTTTTAAAAATTCTCCTGGATTGGGGCGCCTGGGTGGCTCAGTACATTAAACATCTGACTCTTGATTTCAGCTCAGGTCATGATCTCACAGTTGGTGAATTCGAGCCCAGAGTCCAGCTCTGCTCTGGCAGCATGGAGCCTGCTTGGGATTCTTTCTCTCTTTCCCTCTCTCTCTCTTCCCCTCCCCTCCTAGCATATACTCTCTCTCTCTCTCGAAATAAACATAAAAAAATTCTCCTGGATTGATTTTTTATTATAATTCTTATTATTAAAATTGATTGAGATATATAAATATAGGGCGCCTTGGTGGTTCAGCGGTTGAGCATCCAACTTCAGCTCAGGTCATGATCTCGCGGTCCATGGGTTTGAGTCCCATGTCGGACTCTGTGCTGACAGCTCATAAGTATACATTTTATAAGTAATTATTAAGCTTAAAAAGGGTATTTTATTAAAATGTATCTCCTAATGAGTTTTTAAAATTGGTGTTTCGGGGGTTGAAATATTTGTATTATTTATTACTAGAATCAAACATGGCTCAACATCAACCCTCCCTTCCCTTTCTAATATTAGATTTTAAGAGCTCAAAAACCTTATTCACACAAATAGTATCTGGGAACAGAAGAATTTTATTGTAGCAATGTCACTCAATTCTTTGAACTCCTTACAAATTATATTCCAAAATCACATAGTAAGCTGTTAGCAAAATTTATCTTAATCAGCTGACAGTCAAATTAGGTAGTCTTTCAACTTTATTGGAAGCAAAGAACTATAAACCAACCAACTTGCCAAATTTGTTACCTAGTTGTTAGAAATATTCCATGTCTTGTTTTCTGAGGATACCAAAAAAGGCTTAAGTTTTTATTAATAATTATATGGGTTACTCTTACAGGGGTTATTCTTTTTCTTAAAGGAACCTTATCTAACCCAAAAGAAAAAGGTGGAATAATCAAAATATCATTACTTTCAATATATCACTGCCAACATTAATTTTTCCAATATTAGTTTTTTAATAAAATAATTTTATCTTATCACATGCCTTCAAGATATTTTCATCAAAACCTTAAAGCCACAGATTTAGCTTGTTTCATTTATAAAAATACCCACTATATGATACAATTAGCAAAGCCAGTCCTTACTGTCAAACCACTTGACCAACTCAGACTTTTTTTTAATTTGAAAATTATGACCTTATTTTTCCATTTTAAAATTTAAAAAAATTTTTAATGTTTATCCATTTATTTTTGAGAGAAAGAGCAAGCAGGGGAGGGGCAGAGAAAGAGGGAGACAGAATCCCAAGCAGGCTCCATGCCGTCAGCACAGAGCCCAATGCCGGGCTTGAACCCACAGACGTGAGATCATGATCTGAGCCGAAACCAAGAGCCGGACACTTAACCAACTAAGTTTCCTAGGCACCCCAGACCTTATTTTTCTTTTTATTTAAAAAAAAAATTTTTTTTAACATTTATTTATTTTTGAGACAGAGAGAGACAGAGCATGAACGGGGGAGGGTCAGAGAGAGGGAGACACAGAATCTGAAACAGGCTCCAGGCTCTGAGCTGTCAGCACAGAGCCTGACGCAGGGCTTGAACTCACGGACCATGAGATCATGACCTGAGCCGAAGTCGGACGCTTAACCGACTGAGCCACCCAGGCGCCCCCTTATTTTTCCTTTTAAATAAATGTAGTAATATATATCCCAGTGACATCCATCCAATTCCTGATTTTAAAACATCTCAACAGCCCTGAGTATAAGACAGATAAATTCAGAAAGTCTTACAATGGATTTAAATTTCCTTGGTTAAAGAAAACTTAAAGACCCAAATATTTTCAATTGTCTCTTTGTTTGGCATCCCCCCTGCCCCTCAATTTTTATACCTCAGGGCAATGTTCTATGCCAAAGGCAGTGCCTTCCTATTGTACATATGATTTTGTTCTAATGAAAAACGGTAAGGTGACAGACACAGAGACAACTGCCTTTGGAAGAGTCTATTAGTCACAGCTCCCACGAGAAGGGGGCATGCCACGCCATGCCATGCCATGCAGGGCCTCCTGGGGAGGTAGCAGGGTCAGTTAGGAGGCAGAAGAGCAAGGGAAAAGCATGGTTCAGAGCCTGGATGGTGGTCTCCCTGGCAGGAACAGGTGAGGCAGAGCAGGCACATCTGAGAAGTCCAGGATTGGGCAGTTTGAATAATTTCAGTAGGCTCTGGGCTACAGGACTGGTCCTAGCTGCCCAATGCCTGGCCCTTGGAGTGATTTCGGGCAGGGGGGACACTGGTGTGGTATATCTTGGCATGTGAGCTTTAAATAAAGTTGGGGATGAGGGTTTGGATTGATCCATCTGCATATGAAAGGCACACTCCCAGGCAAGTTGTTCAGTGTCCAGGAATTAAGTCTGCACTGGGAGGGGCACTCTCTCCCCAGCTAGCAAGGCTCCTAAAATGTCGAAGCATCATAAAATACAGAAAATAAAAACCGTAAGTACTACAGTAGGATCCCAAGATTGGACTGAGGGAGGGATGGGAAATATCTTTGAGCTTCCACCCACATGTTCAGTTCAGTGGAACACAGAACTCTGAGGTTCTGTGTTAGATGTTGACAAACAGTGTCTTCGGCGTATGTATCTCCTTGTAAGGCTCACTAGAGAGAAAGAAGGCCAGAACTCTTGGGCTCCTTTGTTAAATCCCATGATCACACTTAATTTCATCAATCCTCCCAGCTTTGACTCTAGTTTACTTTTTCCATTTTATCTTTTACCCTTTCCCTTCACAGACCTTACCATTGAGCCACGCTGCTTTCAGGTCTTTATTTTCTATACCTCCAGCTGTGGAGATTCTCTCTACTGTCCATGGTCCAGCCCTTCACCTTCTTCCTCAACAAACTTCCTTCACCCTTCAACAGCATGGAGCCTCTCTTTCACAGTACTTGCGCTCTACTTTTTGCTACAGTTCTTTGTATATATGCTTTTAGCTCTCTCTCTCTCTCTCTTTTCAATTTTTAGAGGGAGTGCGCATGCAAATGGGGGAAGAGCAGAGGGAGAGAGGGAGAGAATCTTAAGCAGGCTCCATGCTCAGCACGGAGCCCAATGCGGGGCTCAATCCCGTGACCCTGGGTTCACAACCTGAGCCGACATCAAGAGTCGGACACTCCAACGACTGGGCCAACCAGGCGCCCCTAGCTCTCCTTTTTGACGAACTACAAGCTCTTCAGAGGGTCACACTGCCTGATTCATCTTTTCTTGGTGTGCTTTGTACATCGTAGGTGCAGTGCTTAATTTAATGAACAGGTACTTGGGTTTTATACTGTAAATTAGCCACCCACACCTTAGCATTATCCCACACCTGCACTGGGTCACTGCTTTGCTTCTCATAGCAAGCTTCCCTGGACTAAATCTGTGATTTTGCTCATACTACACGGTACATTAGGTCTCCACATTAGGAAAGAGGTTTCATTTCTTCGACGAATGATCATTAAATACCTATTGTGTACTAAGTGATGTGAATACAGTTGTAAAGAAGACATATAGCATGGTCCCTGTCCTCTCAAACCTTGCAGCCTAGTAGGAAATATATACTACAGGAGATCTATTCTTAACCGGTAGGAAAGTGATAAGATAATGATCAATTTAGTGACCTACAAACACATAGAAATCAGGATCCTGAGACAGTACACACTAAAAGAAAATAATTTATGTCTTACTGTTTAGTTCCCTGTTCCATTCTTGGCAAAAGAGCTGATGGTAATAAATGTGGAAGGGGAGAAGAGAACCCAATATTCAATCCTGCTCCAGCCCATTCTCTAAGGAGATACATCCTGAGGGTAGCCAGCCCAGCCTGTCACCGGTCTCAGTTTCCCTGGGCTAGAGGGTTGCAGTGATGACCCAGGACTCTTGGCTCTATTAACTCCCGGGATCCAGGCTACTTTATGAAATGGGTGGGCCTTACCTTCCTTCTGTTTTCAAAATCTTTCTTGTCCACCAACCAGGAGCTTCACACATCACAGCTCACTAGAAATACTACCTTAGGTCTAGGTGTTTGCTCGGCAGAATGGCTATGGGGTGTTCTCGATTTGAGGAGGTGGCCCTCATATTCCATGGAAAAACTGAGGATTTTAGGGTATCCATGCCAGCTGTCTGTTGGGACCAGGCTTAACAATGACTGGGATCCTTAGGATGTGATAAGTTACTGATTTAAATGTTCTATGTCCATGCCATATTTCACTTTTTCCAGAACTGGACCCACAAAAGTATGGCCAACTCATCTTTGACAAAGTAGGAAAGACTATCCAATGGAAAAAAGACAGTCTCTCTAACAAACGGTGCTGGGAGAACTGGACAGCAACATGCAGAAGGATGAAACTAGACCACTTTCTTACACCATTCACCAAAATAAACTCAAAATGGATAAAGGACCTGAATGTGAGACAGGAAACCATCAAAACCCTAGAGGAGAAAGCAGTGAAAAACAGCTTGTTCTTAATGTGGTCTAGGGACTCCTGGGGGTCCTGTGACCCTCTTAAGGGGGATCAAGAGGTCAAAACTATTTCATAACAATACTAAGATCATATCTTCATCACTTTCATTTTCTCACAAGTATAGAGTGGACTCTGGAAGCATGACAGTTTCACAGTATTTAGACTTTTCTTATGAGCTGTTAGTGATAGTAATGTATGTGATTTTTTTTTTTTTAACGTTTATTTATTTTTGAGACAGAGAGAGACAGAGCATGAATGGGGGGAGGGTCAGAGAGAGAGGGAGACACAGAATCGGAAGCAGGCTCCAGGCTCCGAGCTGTCAGCACAGGGCCCGACACGGGGCTCGAACTCGTAAACCACGAGATCATGACCTGAACCGAAGTCGGACACTTAACCGACTGAGCCACCCAGGCGCCCCTGTATGTGATTTTTAAAACTTGTGTGTGGCAGTACTTGGAAGATGTGTATAACTCAATGAACAGATATTCCCTAAGTGATCAATGCATGATGCTACTAATCACTCATGAGTTAATGATCTATGGTGATAAATACAGCAAAGGATTTTAATGTAACAGACTTACAGTTTCAAATTCTATACTGCAACTAATCACTGAAAAAACAGTAATTGCGCTGAGTTTTGGAATAGCATTAAAGATGAATATTCATAATTATCTGAAAAGGCTTTTAAATTTTCCACCCTTTTTTTGTCATTTTTAAAAAATGTTTATCTTTGAGAGAGTGAGTGAGAAGGGGAAGGACAGAGAGAGAGGGGCACAGAGGGCCCGAAGCAGACTCCAGGCTCCGTGCTGACAACAGAGAGACCAACATGGGGCTCGAACCTATGAACTGTGAGATCATAACCTGAGCTGAAGTCAGACGCTTAACTGACTGAACTACGCTGGCACCCCTATTCCTCCCTTTTCTTTTTCTTTTTTTCTTTTTTGTTTAATTTTTTTTTAACATTTATTTATTATTGAGAGACAGAGAGAGAGCATGAGCATGGGAGGGGCAGAGAGAGGGGAGACACAGAATCTGAAGGAGGTTCCAGGCTCTGAGCTATCAGCACAGAGCCTGACGCGGGGCTAGAACTCACAGACAGTGAGATCCTGACCTGAGCCAAAGTCAGACACTCAACCGACTGAGTCACCCAGGTGCCCCATCCATCCCTTTTCTAATTACATCCGTATGAAACTAGATTTCCTTCAAATATGTCAACCCCCCATATTTTTTTAACATATCCTTTTTTTTTTAATGTTTATGTATTTCTGAGAGAGAGAGACAGAGAGAGAGAGGTGTGTGTGTGGGGGGGGGGGGGGGGGGAGGGGCAAAGAAAGGGAGACACACAATCAGAAGCAGGCTCCAGGCTCCAAACTGTCAGCACAGAGCCTGACAGGGAGCTCAAACCCATGAACTGTGAGATCATGACCTGAGCTGAAGTTGGATGTGCAACCCATTGAGCCACCCAGGCGCCCCTATTTTTTTTTAAGTAATCTCTACACCCAGTGTAGGACTGGAACTCACAACCCCAAGATCAAGAGTCACATGCTCTATCAATTGAGCCAGCCAGGCGCCCCTATCATTATTTTTTTTTTAATTTATTATTATTTTTTTTAAATGTTTATTTATTTCTGAGAGAGAGAGTGAGACAAAGCGTGAGTGGGGGAGGGCCAGAGAGAGGGAGACACAGAATCGGAAGCAGGCTCCAGGCTCCGAGCTGTCAGCACAGAGCCCGACGCAGGGCTCGAACTCACGGACTGCGAGATCATGACCTGAGCCGAAGTTGGATGCCCAACCGACTGAGCCACCCAGGCGCCCCCCTATCATTATTATTTTTAGGTAAATCAGTAAATAAACATGCTTAATATTTTTAAAGTTCTTAATTTAATAGTAATTATTAAATTACATATTGTAGGTATTTAATTATTAAATTTCTTAATTTCTAATATAGATTAAAAGCACACTTAAAAAAAGCACTTTGAGGTCTTCAATTTTTAAGAATATTAAGGGAGCCTAGGGGCAGCTGGGTGGCTCAGTCAGTTAAGCATCCAACTCTTGATTTCAGCTCAGGTCATTCACTTCTCAACCTTTTGGCTAAGATCAAGTGTAGCTCAGGTCAAGATCCTGGGGTCTAAGATTGAGCCAGGTATGGGGTTCCACACTGGGCATAGAGCCTGCTTAGGATTTTATTCTCTCCCTCTCCCTCTATCCCTCACTCTTTCTCTCTTTCTCTCTAAAAAAAAAAAAAAAAAAGAATATCAAGGCATCTTAAGACCAAAAAGCTTGAGGAATACTGTAATAGAAAAATTAAAACACTGTGCATAATTGAACTCAACTTAATATTTATAAACTGTCCTAAGCCATAAAACCAGAGCAGTAATTTTATAGAGAAATGAGTAGGAGATTGGGTGGGCAGGTGTCTTAAGGGCTCTCTACAGATCTGGCAACACAGGAAACTGAACTGAAGCCATGTTCACTGGTGAGCCAACAGAAGAGATGACCATGGATGTGTGGAGGTGAGTGGGGAGGGAGTGGCTGCACACGGTCATGTACAGGAATACAAGCTCTGTGGTCCAAAGGACCTGGTTCAAATCTTGACTGAAACACCTACTAGCCATATAACCTTAGATAAGTTAACGACTCTAGGCCTCAGTTTTAGTCTTTCTTCCAGATAAAATCAGAGAAACCACAGAAGAGTCCTGGGACAAAGAATATTACTTCCATGTAGGGTTTCTAAGCAAGTCTTGGCAGACAGCCACGGCCTCTAGGAATCTACAATTTTTTTTCAGATGGGGAAATTAGAGGAAGTGAACATTTTCATGCAAAGCAGGACATTTCAGAAGCCCAGTTTTATTTTTTGAGCTAGGGAGCAATCAGTGCAACTCTGCTAAAGCCAATAGATTAATCAGAGACCATTCAATAACAGCACTAAGGTATTCATTAACCAGCTCAGTGATGGCTCTCAAGACAAGGGTTGGATTACAATGAAGCTGCAATCATACTTTTCCCCAAAAGAGGCAGAACTAGGAGAAAGGTGAGGTGAAGGTGAGACAGAGATGGCTCTAGGCCACAAAGAAGTCCCAGAAGGGGTGAAATCAGATTTATAAAAGTCCCCCATTCATCTGTCCAACAAATATCTGAACACTAGCCATATGCATGCCTTGCCTTTAGCACTTTATCTAAGAGAGGAAAGAATAGTAGGAGTAAAAAGCAACACATAAAGAGATACGTAGGAAACATAATGGAAAGATAAAATGGTAATCCCCACTGAGGTGTGGAGTCGGGGAGGGTTGGGAAGGTTTTTTGAGAGAAGGATGTGAAGAGGAAGTATGATGTGGACACTGAGAGCAAGAAAAATAGAGCATCTTAGAGAGGGGGTTCCTGGAGCAAATCTGAGGGTAGGAAACAAACCTCGTAGATGAGAAGCATCTAGTAGTTCATTCTGGCCTAAGTGCAGGGCGGCTGACAGGGCACAGTGACTGGGATTGAAAAGGCCAGGAGCGGGGAGCACTATAATTTCCAACTAGGGGCTGGCACTTGGTTGGTAAATAGATTGAATCTGTTTAGGGTAATTTCCTCTCCTATTCTTTGTAATAACTATTCTATACTGTCAATATTTTCTTTAAACACCCCTCTCATTTCTTTAAACTCAACCTCTTGGGGCGCCTGGGTGGCTCAATTGGTTAAGCATCTGACTCTTGATCTCGGCTCAGGTCATGATCTCCTGGGTCCAGGTCATGATCTCACGGTTCACAGGTTCGTGCCCCAAGTCGGGTTCCGTGCTGAGAGTGCCCCTCTCTCTGCCCCTCCCCTGTTTGTGTGCATACTCTCTCTTGAAAATAAATAAACTTTAAACTCAACCTCTCATTCCCTTCAATAGGACTTTGAATTTCCTACATTACTGCAAACTACAGACATTCCAGTGTCATCTTCTTCAACTTCCTACTCCCTATCTACAAACTTATCCACACCCGCATGTCCTGACATTTTCGGGTAAAAGGTAGCCCCTTCCTGTTAGAGACTCTATCTAGTTTCATATCTTCCAAGACTGTGCTCCAGTTTCTTTTCTATTCGACTCCATTTTCGACCTCTACTTCCCCTTCTTCTGGGCTCCCCACTACAGATTATAAAAAATACTTACCTTCCACCCATATCTTTCAAGAAGCTTTTATGAGATGTCTACACTCATCGTCTCCAGTTCTCACTTAATATGGCATCCATCCTTACCCTGGACTGAAGTGTGTCTTTAAAGTGCTCAGTGACTTATATTGCCAAATCCAGTGCTTATTTCCAATTCTGATCTCATGAAGCATTTCTGTTAACTTTCAATCCATTGACCACTCGCCTGTTTTCTCCAATCTTTGTGCTCTCCTGGTTTCACTGAACTGGTTCTCTCAGCACCTCTCATGACTGTTCATTTGTTTTTCTTCATGAGCTCCATCTGCGATGCCCATGAACATCAGAGATGGAGCCCCTAGGCCACTGTTCCTTCACCTGACACAACCTCTTTGAGTACCTCATCAAGTCTCAAGGTTCCAGTCACCAGGTCTCGGCTCAGGACCTCTTCCCAAAGACGTCATTTGATTATCTGTGTGTCTAAAAGACCTCTCTACTTGGTTATAGGGTGTCCAAACTGGAACATACTTTTCTTCCCCACCTGGAATGTCCTTTCTTCTGCCCTATTACTCCCTCATCAATACACACACACACACACACACACACACACACACACACACACACACACACATTACCTAATTCCTGTTTATCCTTTATTAACCTTCCCGAGAAAGTCTTTGCCAAACCTCCAGGTTGCGGTACATCCCGTGACCTCTAAAACATTCCAGCCTATTTCAATTACGGAAAAACATGGAACCATCCATGGTATTATAGAAATAAGTTTTGGTGGCCACTCCACTACACTGTTAAGTTCCTTAGGAGAGGGACAGTGTTTTAATCACCGTGAATCTCTGGGAGTCAGCATAATCCCTGATGCATGGTAGGCACTCCATAACTGCTTGGTGGTGAATAATGATAGCTCTGTTTTAGGAAGTGCTCTGTTGACAGTATATACAACATAAAGGAGAGGGAGAATGATCAGAGGAAACAAACCCGCAGTGGATATAACTGAGGTAGAACAGACTAATACACATGAACTAAGATACAGTTAATAGGATGGGAAGCGGGGGATGGACACGAGAGATTCTGCTGTGATCAAGTGAATAGGACTGGCAGAGGCTGAACTGGGAGGGGAGAGGTGTTAGGGAGAGGCACAATGGTCACCTCTCGGAAACAAGCAAAGACACAGGGTACGCTGCCAGAAGACCAGTAACTGTCATCTATTTCATACCGGACTAACTTTCTAGCATTTCCTTAAAATTGGGAATTTAATGGCCTCAGGATTGGATTTTGGTGGTGTTCTTCGAAATCCAAAAATAGGTGTTATGTGGTGGTATTTATAGTAATAGAATGCTCAGTAATTACCCGTAAGTCCTCTCCTCTCTCTTTCTCTTAGTTTCCCCATTTATCAAAGTTGGGTACAACTGGAGGCTTTTAACCTACCATAGGCTAATTTATCAGCATGACATTATATATCTAGAATAATTAATTACTAGAATTTGCCACACTTAAATAAGGTGACCTAGAGTTTCAGGACTCTTTTTTTCTTTAACCTACAATTACATGCAATTCTTAAACAGAGATGTTTGAAAGCTAAATTCTGATGTTCCAACGTTTAAGGAGAGGGGTAGAATGGAAGGCCTACTGGTGTGAAAGGGACTTTACGGCTGCAGTAAGGCTGCCAGAGGTGATCACACGGTCCTAGGGCTGGCCCAGAGCAGAGAGGGGAGGGCAGGACTGGAGCAGAGGACAGCCCTAACACGCCCACAATGCTCCCTCTAGAGGATAGTACGGACCATGGAGAGACAGGCCTGAGGACGCAGGGGAGGGGCTGGAAAATGTAGAGCAAAAGGGGGTAATGTGAGAATCAAGTGAGATTAGGAAAAGGAGATTTCTTAGGCTTATTTGACCCAGTGCAAATAGTTTACCTGATTCATGATGGAAAACTTCCTTCCTATTCTGTTGTCTGGCAGCCGAAAGCCCTTCCTCCTCATCCCGTCTTCCGACTCTGACTTAAAGACCTTTTCAGGATCCCCTTTTTCCTCTCCTTCAGAGAGCTCCTTCTGCTTCCTCTTCTTTCTCCTGTTACGTCTTTCTTTGGCGCTCTTGGAGCTGAGTTTGGATACTTCAGAGGAGCTCCGAGGAGAGCCTACCCCTTCTTCACCTTCTTCCTCTATGGCATCTTCTGAGACGGTGCCAGCGGAGGTGGCCATCGCTGCCGCCTGGAGGGGGGAGCCACAGTGACAGGCCAGTCAGAAGCAGTTAACTGGAGCTGCAAGGAGCCAAGCAATCAGGGCAGTTCATTTCCTTTCCCACGGATAGGGGAAGCAGGGAAAAAGGAGGAGGGCGAACCAGCCTGGAGAGGAGACTGCGGCCAGGACTTGGCTATCTCCATTTTCTGGTTGATCTGTATTGTGGCACCCAGCCACACACACTGTGGCACACACTGTGTAATCAGAGCAGAACCCAGGGGGAAGAACTCAGGGATTTATTCTCTGAAGTATCTCTGACAAGAAAGTGGCTGCCTTCTTGGTACCAAAAGATTTCTTCTGGACAACTCTGAAAATGAATGCTAAGAAACCAAATTATACACATTATGGGCCCAACGGTGTAAAAACGCATGTATGTTTGGACAAGAATCAGAAAGCAAAGCGTTAGGGTGGTGGGATCACTGGACTGGTTTTCAAATTTTATTTTACTCTTTTACCTGTATCTTCTTTCCAATTGCAACCAATATTTTCATGATCGCAGAGAATGTATGAAGGAGATCCTACTGATGGCCTCAACAAAAAGGCTATGCTTATAGGAAGCACTCTATGTACTGCTCTGGCCACTTGCTTCCCCCGCCCAGCCACCCTAGCAGTTGAACACTAAACAGCTGAGAAATTCAAGTAGAGATCATATTAACAAACTATTTGGCCGTTAAGACAAATGGAATAATTGGGCCAGCCATCTGCGGTTGTCACTTGGGTTATTTTAATCAGATCAATGGCTTCTATTTGACAACGTGCCTCGAAAAGATCAACTGCAATGGCAATGAGATAGGGCCTTAGTCACGGTGATCTGGCAGGAAGGACTGTATATCGCAAAGCACCGATCACCAACCTGTGCCTCTTCCTGTTGCTTTTTCAGTTGCTCCAACATTGCTTTGAATTCAGCCTCTTTTTGCTCTGCCTCCTCCAGGGTTGCCTGATTCTGTTCTTCATAAGCCATGGCCACCACAGCCAAGATCAAGTTCACCAGATAGAAAGAACCCACAAAGATGACCAAGACGAAGAAGATCATGTACGTTTTCCCAGCAGCTCGCAGGGTCTGTGAAGACGAAGACCATTTTCTGAGTCCTATGCATCAAATGAACCAGGCTGAAACTACCTCGTGGGATAATGTTCGTCTGCAGGGGCACCACTGCAGTTTTGACAGAACAGTCCTTTGTTGTGCGGTGTGCCTTCAATACTGCAGAGTACTTAGCATCCCCAGTGGCCAAATGGCTTCCTCCAGCCTCAATTCAGAGTAAATGTCACTAGCACCTCCAATGCCTTGTGACAGAAAAAGTCTGCTTCCCTTTCCGAGTACTCCTGATATACTCCCTTCATGGAAAAATACTTGATTGTTTTTAAAGGGAAAAATGCTCCGAGCTAAGAATTATATTTGCCTTCGTTAGCTGATTCTAAAACAAGTATAAAGAAATGAATTCAAGACTTCAGCTCATTTATCTACTGGTCCTCAAAGAGCGTTAACAGATAAATTCCATCTTAGGGATCGGGTCCAAGTCATAGAAGTCCCCATCTTGAGTGACATCCTTCCTTTCCTTCTGCAATAGGGTGGGTTTTTAAAGAGAGATGTGGCACAAATAACAGTGGAGAAAAAAGTAGGAAGGAGGATCCTAGGACCAGTCCTTTCACTAGCTGTGAGCAAATGGACATCAAAGAACACTTGGGTTTTAGTTTATGTATATGCGACTTACTCTTACTTAGTTTTCATTATTATTTAAAAAAAAATTTTTTTTAACGTTTATTTATTTTTGAGAGGCGGGGGGAGGGGCAGAGAGAGGGAGACACAGAATTCGAAGTAGGCTCCAGTCTCTGAGGTGTCAGCATAGAGCCCGACGTGGGGCTCGAACTCTCACCGGTGAGATCATGACCTGAGCTGAAGTCTGACGCTTAACTGACTGAGCCACCCAGACGCCCCCATTGTTATTCTTTTCAACTACAAATAGTAAATGAAACTTAGCATCAACCACAAATATTTCACAAGAAAGATTTGAACCTGAGAGAACTCTAGGCTGTCCTACAGGATCTGAGTTGGAAGATTCCCTTTAAGGGGTGCCTGGGTGGCTCAGTCAGTTAAGTGTCCGACTTTGGCTCAGGTCGTGATCTCATGGTTCACAGGTTTGAGTCCCGCGTGGGGCTCTGTGTTGATGGCTCACAGCCTGAAGCTGCTTCAGATTCTGTGTCTCCCTCTCTCTCTGTCCCTCCCCTGCTTGCACTCTGGCTCTCTCACTCTCAAAAATAAATAAACATTAAAAAAAAAAAAAAAAGAAGCTTCCCTTCGAGACATTCCTTCATGCCTGAAGGAGACATATTTCTTATTCTTGAACTGGCGTCACCAAACACCAGAGTCAAATAGAAAACAATGAATTATCATGGAATTTCCAAGCTGGAAGACCCTTAGCAATCACCTAGACTTACTCCTCCATCACCACCAGCAAAGTTAAATGACTTGCCTAGTCACCAATATAGCCCAACAGAATGGCAGACCTTTTTTTTTAATCTGTCACAACCTGTCTGTATAACATATGTCCACATATGTTACAAATCTCAAAAATGTTATGTTTAGAATCCAAGGTCTTTGTGGATAGAAATCTCATCTTTCTAATGTCTAGCATGGTGCTTTGTAGAGTATGTTTAATTGATATGCCTCAAAAAGACACCCTAAGCCAAAAATCTGAGCAGAGAAACACTGCAGATGGTCTGGTGAAACAACAGGAAGTAAACCGAGATAGCTGATTCCCAGGCCAGGCAAAAGGCTGTCAAGGCTGTGAGCCTCTACAAGCTTTACATGACTGGGCACTAAAGAAACAGGGGCAAGAGCTGGGAGAATTCACTTAATTTTGTAAGTCAGCTGACTCCGAGAAATAATATCCTAAGATCCTGTACAATGCCTTCCCTGAAGGTCTCTTGCACAGAATGTCCCCAACCCCATACCCTCATACAAATTCTGTCACCAAAGAGAAAAAGCACTCAAAAGAGAGGTAGTACTACTTACCAGCTGATACAAATTTTCCCAGTAGTCCTGGGTCATAAGGCGAAATAATGCCAAGAAGGCCCAGCTGAACGTGTCAAAGCTTGTGTAACCGTAGTTGGGGTTCCTTCCTGCTTTCATACACTGGTACCCCTCTGGGCATTGTCTGAGAAAAGAAAAGGAATTTCAGGGCTTTTCAACATCATTCTACCCAGTCATCAACTATAAGTCATCTCTAGGACTATGGAGATAACAAATAACCATCTAGAAAGTCAGGCCAAAATATAGGTGTTAAAAAAAGAAAACGTCAACATTTCAAAAAACGATGTCTTGGGGACAGCCTAGGATCAGAATCGCCAGGCTTGCCTCTTGAAAATGCTGATTCCTATGTCCTACCCAGACCTAGGTATAAAAGCTCTGGATATGGGAGCCACGAATCTGCATTAAAAAAAAATGTTTGTTTATTTTTGAGACAGTGCAAGTCGAGAAGGGGCAGAGAGAGGGGGACACAGGATCCGAGGATCTGAAGCGGGCTTTGCACTGGGCCACACAGAGCCCGATGCGGGGCTCAAACTCACAAACCATGAGATCATGACCTGAGCCAAAGTCGATGCTCAACTGACTGAGCCACCCAGGCACCCTCCCGGATCTGCATTTTAAAGAGGCATGCCAGGTAATTCGTATGCACACCAAAATTTGAGAACCACTGTCCCAGATTCATACCAATGTGCAATTCAAGCAAATTCCTCTTGGCTATGATCCCAAATGACAAATGGCTAGCTAGAAGTTCCTCTTCATCACCTCTGTTCTCTTAATACTCACCAAGACAACCTATGTCACACTGGGAATCTCGGTGACCTCGTTTTTACCAGTTCTCCTGCTTTTAGACTCACCTGATATGTATTTCAATGGAACTTCTGGTATTGACTTAGATACAGAAATTAAATGGACATCTAGTTGTTACGGTCATCTTAAAACACCAATTCCTAGAGGGCCAATACACCCTGGATAATGATGTGACACCCTCACATTTATGTGACTTTCTGTTTCCAAAGGACTTTCATGTATGTCATCTAATTGCATCATTGCAATAGCCCTTGAAGGAAGCGAGCACAGGACTTATTGATTCCGTGTTATGGGTGAAGAAATTGAGGCTCACCTAAGTGAAATGGCTTGCCAAAAGTCTTAGAGCTGAAAGTAGCAGAATCAAGATTTGCATTATGTTGGTGGCAACTTGTGTTCACAGTAGCATTACTCACAATAACTAAAATATGGGAGCAACCTGAGTGTCCGCCGACGGACGAATGGATAAACGAAATGTGGTTTTTAAAGACAATGGAATATCACTCAACATGAAAAAGGAAAGAAATTCTGACACATGCAATAACATGGGTAAACCTTGAGGACATCCTGCCAAGCGAAAAAAGCCAGTCACAAAAAGACAACTGCTGCATGATTCCTCTGACATGAGAGACTCAGAGTGGTCGAAATAATAGAGAGAGAAAGTGGAATGGGAGGGGAAGGGGAAATGGGGAGTTAGTAGTTAACGGGTACTTAATGCCACTGAACTGTACGCGTAAAAATGGTTATGAGGGTAAATTTTATGTTCTGTGTACTTTCCCACCATTTTTTAAAAATGGCAAAAAAAAAGACTATGTTGCTACTCTTTTCCCTCCCCACACTGTCAGGCCTAGCATGTTTTAGGTCATCCTTGGTACTAATCTGTCACCAAGACAGTGTCCCTTCTATAGATGTACTTAATTGTGGTATAAGACAATGAGGGGAAATCTACAAGAGACAGGCAACATATCTGGTGTTGCAGACTCTATCCTTCCCAGCCTTTTACATTTCTTATTTTGGCTTGAGACTATAGGCACATTCATCTCCTAGTGAAATGCCAATTTTGGATGGACAAATACGAAACAGAAAGAAAATCTGAGTCAACCAATACGTCAGACCTAGTTAGGATCTACTATATGAGCACAAAGAAAAGTGAAAATATTGCCCATTTTCATCTGACACATTATTTCAAGGGACAAGAACAAAATGAGGTGAGCTACTTACCCAGCATCAGAACTGTTCCCACAGAGTAAAGGTTCCAGCATGCCAGGAACCGTGTAAAAATTTGCTAGAAAAGTTTGAAGAGGCAGGAAATGAATAAGGCAGATACAAGTGAATGAGAGAATAAAGTTTCACTGTTCCTAATTAGCCCCAGCAGAAACAGTTATTGATTTTAGCTCATATAAATCTTTTCTGACAGAGGAAAACCTGATAAAAATTCTTTCCCATTAATCATTTTCATATATATACTTAAAAATGAAAAATGCTACTAGGAGTCCTAACACAATGTTCTTTTCACAGACACTTGGCTTCCCCTCATATCTCCAATCCTCACGCTAGTTTCTGGGACTTGAAATTAAGGGGTCTAGAAGTGAGTCTTCTGAGTTCTTTATTCCTTTGTACAACTTTGGCCTTCCATCCTTCTTCTGTACCCAAGACAAATGAAATCCTCACTGATCACATTACCATGTCCTATATTAAATTAGCAGGCATGTTTCCCTTTCCTGTATGTGTTCCTGAAATTCCCTTTGCAACATTTTCTTACAGCTACTTAACTGCCTTTATTTCTCAGGAGTGACTAATAGTGGTATTGTTAACTTTTCCCCATTTTATTTTACTAAAGAAATTTTTTCATGTTTATTTATTTTTGAGAGAGAGAGAGAGAGAGAGAGAGAGAGAGAAAGGGAGAGAATGAGTGAGCCGGGGAGGGGCAGAGAGAGAGGGAGACAAAGGATCTGAAGGAGGCTCTGTACTGACAGCAGAGAGCCCAATGTGGGGCTCAAACTCATGAACCACAAGATCACGACCTGAGCCAAAGTGAGACACTCAACCGACTGAGCCACCCAGGTGCCCCACTCCCCATTTTATAGAAATACCATCACACCAAATGTTCCTTAGTGTAAGACCCAAGGGCTTTGGTTCCTGAAATGAAATTATTAAAACTCCTTAACTATAATAGGCTCAAATGGTTACTTATAGATTACCTGACTCTCCACACCAGACCAACTATGACAGTCTTAGTAATATTAAGAGAGCTTACTATGCATATTCTGAACTAAATGTTTAAATATCTGACGTTTTACTGAACTAGAGCAAATGGTATTTTTATCAAACTCATGAGCCTGATTTTCAAAGCAAAAGTTTAGGGGTGCCTGCAAAAAAGCTATAGTTTCATTTTCAGTTTTAAAAGGAGAGGAAAAAAACAAAACAAAACAAAACCAGAGTGCGTTTCTGAACACAGTCCTACCCCGAGGAAAGGGAGTAACTTCCTCAGGTTGCTTCAGTAGCACTGGATTCCTTTCCAGCCCAACTACTTTTAAAGCCCAGTGATGGCTTTGAACCACATAAACTACAGAAAGACTGGTCTTTCACTTCTTGCAGGAAAAGGGCCACCTACTTTTATTATTGATATACTCTTCCCAATCAAAGCCTCTGGTGCCATTTTCCAGATAGCTCTCATTGAAGTTTATGGGCCACACAACACACTTGTTTCGCAGATTTCCCATGAAAAGCTGCAGTCCAATCAAGGCAAAAACACTCAGGCAGAACACTGTCAGAATCATCACGTCTGACAGCTTCTTCACTGACTGGATTAGGGCACCCACAATGGTCTTCAGGCCTGTGGAGACAGAAGCCTCAGAATCAGAGTCACCCCATACCCCTCCCCACCTCCCCCAGCCTCCCTCTCGGCTACTGGCTTCTACTCCTCCCCACAGCACCACCCTTGAACCATGGCCACTTTATCTCTTATGCCAGGGGAATAACAATGGGTCAACAATCAGTCATTCCAGAAGTATCAATTCTTGAGTCAATTAATTTCTAAAAAGAAAAAGAAAGTTCCTTCTCCAACATGCGACTCTTTTCTTCCTATACTTTCCTGGGTCTGACTGCTGCTTACCTCCTTGAATGAATCCGGCTCTTACTTGCCTCATAGTCTTCCTACAGGCTGTTCCCTATGCCTGGAATGCTTCCTTCCATTCCCCTGTCCTACCCGCCTAACTCCTATTCATCCTTTCCATTCCCCTGTCCTACCCGCCTAACTCTTATTCATCCTTTCCATTCCCCTGTCCTGCCTAACTCCTATTCATCCTTTGGGCTCAGCTTAAATATCAATTCCTCCAGAAAGCCTTCCCGGACTTTACAATTCTTCTCCCTCCTCCATTATTATTAATAATTTAATAATACCTCATACTTTGCTCTGTAGCATTTATCACGGTTATAATTAATTATTTATGTCTGTTTCATTCACAGCTGTATCTAGACTGCCTAGCTCATGGCAGGTACTGAGTAAATATTTGCTGAATAAACAAATGGGAAAAACAGGGATTGAGGAGGGTTCCTGGTTGGACAGAGAACTACTGGAAAGTTTAAAAGCCAAGTAGTAAGAAAGTACGATAAATATTTTCCCAAGAGCTCTGGTAATGCCAATATATTGAAAAGGTTATTATCAACCCAGTATTTATGGTTCGTCTTTCCATTTACGAATATACCTTCTCTGTATCACACATATGCCCTGTTCTCTACAACTGACCTTTTTTTCTATCCTAGATTGAAAACAAAATAAAAAACATATAACCCACTTGAATTTGAGGTTTAACTGCAAGCCACTGGTTCAAATTTAAACCTGCAGGTAGCTTTCTTAACTGTACATGGAGTTATTAATGATAGGAGACACAGGAGAACATAGTTGTGGGTTCATGATGTTTGGGTCAAAACGGATTCTGTGTGAGGCTCTCCCGGGCACGTCTAGGCATCGGGCCATCCATAGGACATAGCCAAAAATATACTGAGCACTCCAGGGATGCCAGTGTACCAGGACAGATGGGAGGCAAACCCAGTGCCTTGACACATAGGCCTCGAGAGGGATCATACTCCTGATCCACTTCCGAAGGCAGGAATACCAGACTGAAATTCAAGAGAAATCCTAATCTTGGCTGTGGAGTGGGAAGCGAGGTATATAATTACTATTTTTGACTAAGTTATACCACTACTTGTGTGACCTGAGTAATATACCTAACCTTTTGGAATCTTAGGTTTTTCATCTTTAAAATGGGAATAATTATAGCTGAACCTCTAGGGCTGTTGTGAGGATTGAGCATAATTCATTTAAGTACTTAACATAGCACCTGGCACACGGCAAAGACTCAAATGTTAACTATTTTTGTCTGAACCTCAGTTTACTCATCTATAAAAAGGTATTACCAAAACGCTTCACTGGGCTGTTGTGAGGTTTAAATAGGAAAATGAATGTAAAATACCAAGTACAGGGCCTGGCACTTGACACTGGCAAGCTATCGCTGTTACACACGCGGTGCCCTCCTCAAAGAGATATGATTGGGATAATGACACTACGTGGCTAACCTCGTATGGTGATTGAATGGGGGGGGGGGGGGGATGAACATGATTGGGTTTTTCTGCTGTATTTTGCAAGTAACCACCTGGAATTTTTAAAGTTGGATTTGATAGAATTTTCTATACAAGTCCAGTAATAGTTATGCATGCTGTGCAAAGCACAGGACCTGGCATGAAGCATACACTTCATATATATATAAAATATATAATATATACACATATTTTTTAAGTTCACTTATTTTTGAGAGAGAGAGAGAGAGAGAGAGAGCGCGCAAGTGGAGGAGGGGCAGAGAGGGAGACCAAGGATCCAAAGTGCGCTCTGCACTGACAGCAGAGAGCCTGACGCAAGGCTCGAGCTCACTAACCATGAGATCATAACCTGAGCCGAAGTTGGACACTTAACTGACTGAGCCATCCAGGCCCCCCTCAGTTAATATATTTTCATTGAAAGAGCAAATGAATAAGTTTTCTTTCCTCTCACACAGATAACCTGAAAGGATTCTAAGAGATATTAAAGAAAAAAGAGCTACAAATTAAGATTGCAGAGATACAAAAGTGTGCAAAGGCCTGTGCTTTCTTACGGAACAGACCTTCCATGAAGACTGTGGCCACCGAAAGGATTAGGAAAAGCTTGTCTGCTTTCAAGGCACAGGACACAGGACATTTCTAACCTGATTGTTTTCTCCTCATAAGGCTGTGCAAAAAGAGCACCAGATAGGGAATCAGAAAGCAGGAATTCTTGTCCTGGCTCAGCCACTAGTTATAACCCACTGTACATCAGAGCAAATTCAAGGTTCCACCTCAGTCTCATTTTTCCATACACAGTATGTGGCAGTGGGCAGTGGAGGAAAAACTGAAAAATCTTCTTGAAAAGTCTTTCAGAATAGGGGAGAGATATCTATTCTTTCAGACTAAGTAGCTGAAATTTCAACCTTTTATTTGAAGGCCCTAAGAAACTGTATCATAGCCACATAGGCAAGTAAGAAGATACTGGTGGTATAAAATAGAAGGCAACCATCAAGATGTAAAAGTTGCTGCAGTATTATGGGTCTTATTTTCATAAGTTGCTGAGGAATAGAAAAGTCCTTCACTGCATTTGGCTCGGTTGAGGTGGGTCTATACTGGGTCAATAATTCAATTCTAGCTTCCTAAAATTATAAAGCTCTGTTTTCAAAGTCAAAGCATGATTTAAAAAAAAAAAAAAACAGTTGAATAAGTCCCTGAAGAATGGTTGTAGTTTCTCTTCCTGGACTTCTTTAAGAAGAGCTTAAGATCATTCAGAATATCTCCCCTGAATGGTTCAGACAAACACTTATGTGAACATGGGATGATTGTTCAAAGTCATTTCTATTTCCATTTTAAATGAATTGAGAAAAGAGCTGTAAGCTGTCATTCATATTAGTGACATAAGTAAATACTACAAAAATAGTCAAACCAATGCATTTGTGATGTAAATACATACATAAAATTAAATAAAATTTAAAAACCCATAAAATTTTAGCATGAGTCTAATTTGATTTTCCTGGGCTGGGAACTCTTGATGAATGAGTGAATGAATGAATGAGTGAATGAATGAATAAAATAAAATAAAATAAAAATTTAAAAACCATACAATTTAGCATGAGTCTAATCTGATCTTCCTGGGCTGGGACTCTCTGCACAGTTCCAGGCCTGTATAATAGGAAATTCCAGGCCACGAGGCTCAAACAATCCCCTGTTTCTAAACCTGGGCTCTCAGCAACCTTGTATGTAGGAAGTGACCTTCTGTTAGTAGTTTATAGACGTCAGGGTGGACATCTGATCTAAATCCCAATCGTTTCCTCCAGGATTGATTGATTTCTCTATTTACTCATTCATTTATTTTTAATTTCAATCAGTTTTAAGTTTATTTTTGAGGGGGTGGGGAAGGGCAGAGAGAGAGAGAGACAGAGACAGAGTATCCCAAGCAGGCTCAGAGCTGACAGCAGAGAGCCTGATCCGGGGCTCGAACTCACGAACTGTGAGATTATGACCTGAGCCAAAGTTGGATGCTTAACCGACTGAGCCACCCAGGCACCGCTCCTCCTGGAATTTAGAATGGGACAAGAGACAGTCCAGTAGCCTTTTCGAGTAGAAGGAATGATAACATAAATTTGGGAACTAAGTGGTAGCCTTATTCTGTCATTATGTTAGGGTATGCCCGAGAAGTAAAGGCAGTTAGTAAGCTAAGAGATAGAAAAAGGAAATGGGCACACGGAGAGAAAAAGACATTAAGACAAAGTACTTCCTGGTATCTGGAACTTTCTGACTGCATTCTGATTTCACGGGCTTCCAGAAGCCCAAAAGCATTCCAACCCTTAGGTTCCCTGAAGTCCTCATATATCCTTTCACTTGCAACCAAAGATGTTCAACTAATACACCAACCGTACGTGGAACTCATCACTTTCCTGGGAATAGACCTACATGCTCTCACTCAGCTGGTTTCAAATCTTTTCTCCATAAACCAGATGTCATTGCTGAAGAAGTCTGTAAACATGAGTCAAGAAAGCAAAAAAAAAAAAAAAAAAAAAAAAAAAAAAATTCAAGTGTTTTGTTTTGAAGTCTGAGGTTTAGATCAACTCCTTGGTAAGAGTTCTTTCAGCTTTCAAGAAGTTTCAAGTAGAAACTCAAGTTGGAAATGGCATTCAGGTATTCAGGGGATCAGAGAAACAAATCTTAATTAAGCAACGATAATCCCTAAATAACACTACCGATGGCCATCTAAAAAGTTTACTCTCCAAGATTCTCATCCAGGTCCCACAGGAAGAAAGGTGATTTAGTGTGATGTTAGCATCCCGAGGCAGACACACAATTACACAGCAATATTAAATGTAAATGGTCACTGGATCATCTGGCCTCAGCCAAGACTCTTCTTCCTTCCATTAGGGTTGATGACTATGAATGACCATATTTGCAGAAATCAGTGCCAAGTTAGGGAGAGGATGCTGTCAATGCATTTCTTTTTCTTTTTCCAATTTTATTGAGAAATAATTGACATATATCACTGTAGGAATTTAAGGCGTACATCATGATGTGAAATGATTACCATAGTAGGTTCAGCTCACATCCATCTTCTCATATAGGTACAATAAAAAGGGGGGGGGGAGAGAGAAAAAGGAAAAAAATTTTTCCTTGTGGTGAGAACTCTTAGCAGTTACTCTGTTAACAACTTTCCTATATATCACACAGCAGTGTTAGCTATACTCATCATGTTACACATTCCATCCCTAGTACTTACCTTTCTCTTATAACTGGAAGTCTGTACCTTTTGGCCACCTTCCTCCAATTCCTCCTCCTCCCACACTCTGCCTCTGGTACCCACAAATCTGATCTCTTTTTCTATGAGTTTGTTTTTAGATTCCACACATAAGTGAGATCATACATTTCTCTGTCCAACTTATCTTACTGAGCATAATACTTCAAGGTCCATCCATGTTGTCACAAATGGTACGGTTTCCTCATTTTTTATACCTGAATAATATTCCATTGTGTGTGTGTGTATGTATATATGTATGCGTGTGTGTATGCGTGTGTGTGTGCGTGTGTGTGTGTGTGTGTATCTCACAACATTATCTATTGATCCATCCATGGACACTTTGGCTGTTTCCATGTCTTGGCTATTGTAAATAATGCTGCTATGAGCATGGGGTGCAGATATCTTTTTTGAGTTAGTGTTTTCGTTTCTTTTGGATGTATTCCCAGAAATGGAAATGCTGGATCATATGGTAGTTCTATTTTTAAGTTTTGAGGATACTTCATACCGTTTCCCATAGTGGCTGCACCACTTTACTAATCCCAACAATGTGCAAGGGTTCCCTTTTTTCCATATCCATGCCCAGTGTTTGTTAACTCTTGTCTCTTTGACGATGGCCATTCTAATCTGTGTGAGGTGATATCTCATTATGGTTCTAACTTGCATTTCCCTATGATTAGTGATATTGAGCATCTTTTCATGTACCTGATAGTCTTTCGCAGAATGCATTTCTTGAACTCAAGCTCTACAGTCTTGCCAGCAGTGACTGATATGCTCTAGTAAATGCAGTCAGGCAAAAGTGCATCCTGCTATCACCAATGCAGGTCACTGAAGTAAGAAGCTGCTGGTGGAATTTCTAACCTGATGCACGTAAGAATGGAAAATGCCACTGTGCTGGCTGTGAGGAGAAGTTGCTTTGCTGCTTCTACTGGCTCACAACACCACATACCAGAACAAGCAAGATACCGACTGAAAACTGATTATCCAAAACAGAGCAGAATGCTCCTTCAAACAACTCCCACACAACAGAGTGCACAACAGAAGCCACGTGGGGGCAAATTGGACAGCGAGAACTCTTGGAAAAGGCTAACATTAACTAGCACTGGGATGTGTTTGAGCAGAAGTAGTTAATACATTTACTGTAAATCAGGAAAAGACAGCTGGACCCAATGTACAGAAATGTCAGCTATCAGAGAGGAATTTGGGCCATTTAAAGAATTTTGAGGAGAAGATGAAGCCTCTATGTCCAAAGGCACCGCTGAACCTCCTGTCACCTTTCATGACATCCAGCCATCTCCTGAACAAGTGAACAAAGCCTGCTTATGTGCCAAGTCCAGAGAAATCAGCCATGCATGCTGGGATCAAAATCTTCCACCATGGTGATGCCAGATTGTAAATAAAGTAAATTTCTATTTCCTGGTTTGTGGCTCAGGTTGAAAAATCTATCTGGTTTGAAGCAACGCGAGCTAATTCTACAAAATTCACACCGGCACGGGTCTCTAGAGCGGTAACGAGGAGTTCTCACTCCACAGGGAAGTAAGTTTCCCCAATTCCTGAAGTCTGGCTTGGTCCAGACAAGTCCTAGGGTAAATCTGTGCCAGGTCAGTTTTCTTGCCACAGGTCCAAGCCTTACAATGATATTATTGAAGGTTCTGTAGATCAGGAATAAATTGGGAGAGATTTAGAGGCAGTAGATTTATTTACTCAACACCAGATTTATACCACAAGGTCTCAACAAAACTTACACTAGCTCCCAAAGGTGGATCGGTGGGATCCTATGAGACTTCAGTGTTTCCCCACTTAGGGCCACTATGTTAAACTTTGGCTATTTATTCTGAGAAGCAATGTGGGAAAAGGAGAAACATAAAAGCAACTGGATTAATAACTCGAATACTGTAAAGGAAACAATGAGGCTAAATATAGTCTGAAAACACTTTCCCCCTTCACTGTGCAGCAGAAATTGCCATATTCATAATGCATACATTTAAAGAAAATGGTTTCTTTGTGAATACTGGGGTGGGAGGAAAAAGGGCCCATCATTTTTCCTACTTCTTCTCTGATACCACAGTTAAGGAGAGAAAGTAACAGAAATGAAAGCACAGGAATGAAAAATCAAAGAGAAAAGTAATCAAGAAATTACAACTCTAAAGAAAGCAAAATGATATTAAACCAGTGTGGGCAAATAGAGACGTAGTGCTTTTCAGGAGTCACTGAAATGATGCTAGAAATGAGAAGCAACTGGTAAATAAGGCCATCCCAACCCATTCTATTTACACCATTAAATGCTACTCTGTAGGAAAAACCTCAGACGCCTGCTTTGAGATGTCCACCCTGTCTTTGGGCAGGTCAGTCCTGTGGCACACGGTCAAAGAATGGAGAAGATGAAACTTCTGACAAAGTCACTCAGAAGCTCATTTTTCTGCCTGGGCCCCAAATGAATATACAGCAAAGACAAAGTTTTAAGACATAAATTTCCACATAGTATACTTCAATGTCAAGTTGAATGTGGCAAATTCCAGACCAAAGGAAATGTAGAAAGGAAGGGTCTCTTCCTGTAACTGACCGTTCCAGCATGCAGTTTGCAAGCCCTGTTCTTGAAGCCAAGCTCTCTGAAGCAAAAGGCAAACCATGTGTGATGCCTGTCTAGATCTTGAGTCAGCAAATAAAAAGGGTGAGAATGTGGGTTTCGTGTTTTCTAAGCCACGAAAAGGCTCTAAATCAAAGCACCTCGTATCCAAAAGGCTGGAGCTAACTGAGGCAGTGCACTGTCCCATCTCCTGGGAGTCCTGGCTGCTCTGACGCAGTCAGAATATCCACCAAAGGTGCTAAGGGGGAAGGCAGTGGCAGCCCAGGTGAGTGGGTGAGTTCTCCAGGAAGACTCTCATGAAGGGAGCCAGGGGCTTTGGGGGATCTTGCAGACCCCACGTCAGTTCTGTGGTTGCTCTTGCTGCTGTTTCTGGCAGCTTCAGCAAAAGCCTACAGTCAAACTGGGAACAGGAAAAGGCAAAAATATCAGCAGTCCCACTGAAGTGATCCCGGAGAAGACTTGGTGTGCAGGACGATGGCTTTCACAAAGAGGGAACTGAGGCCTGGCTCTACAATAGAGTAAAAAATGACTGAGATTTCCAGTCAAGAAATGGTGTCAGGTCTACTAACTCATACAATGGTATTCCCACCTTGAAAGGAGACCTGGGTAACAGGCAGGTAGGAACAGGACAATAGCCCGCGATAAGTAGTATAGGGAACGAAAGGATTGGGGATAAAAAGTCACACTTTAATTCAAGGATCAGTTATACCACTCACTGACAGAGACCTATTACTGGCTTTATTATCCCTTAAAGTTCTTCTCCATCCCAGTTAACTTCACAAAGCCAGCTCGAGTGGGGGTGCTTCTAGAAACAGGAATTGGGAATCTATTTCAAATCATCAAGCTGAGGTCTAAACGCTGACACAAGCCCTTTCTTTGAGTTTAGGTTTCTTCTTTAAATAATAATTGTTACACAAAATCATTTATGGAGCCCTACCAGTACTTATAAACACTATAGAAATGTGCTTATAAATATATTTTATAGATAGACTGATTAATAGTGAGGATAAATAATGTGAGACCAGTCAAGAGTTATCTTGCAGAAATGCTGTGGTCAGAAGCTACCCATACAGCAGAGACAGAAGCTAAGAGCTAGACCAGAGATAGCATCTGCTGCCCTAGTTAGTGAACAGAATGCAGCTTTCCAATTTAATTCTGGAAGAGAAGTTTTGAGATCACAAGAACATAAAGAGACAGATGCCTTGCAGAGTACGTTGGGGGAAGTGAGCAGAAAACATGGGATCATATTTAAAAGAGGCCAGAGACGAAAGAGAGCAAAGGAAAAATGAAAGTAAAGATGTGGTGCTCCAGATGCCTTAAAAAATAAGACAAGGCCTGCCTAAGGGTTAAACCACCATCAATGAGCTTCATGAGGCTGCCCACAGAATGAACTGCGCTTTCTGTCGCAGGCTAGGAACCGAACCTTGATTAAGTCGGGGTTGTAGTTTTTTGCCACGAAGAATATACTCTAATGGACACCCAGCCTCTAGTTGATAAGGAGAAAGCTCCCATTGCTAAATACAAAGGTATTCATTTTTAGTAGGGCCCGAATTTACTGGCCCACTTCATGGCCCAAGTTTGTAAATGGGGAAACTGAGGTTTACCTTCCTTGAGGTTCTCAGAAAGCCACATTCCAAGTCAGCCTTCTCCAGGATTCTACCTTTGTGCTTCCCTCTCTCTGTGTCTGATATTTAGATAAAGTTGAAAAGGGGAAAAGAGGAATATTTCTGAGTCAGCCACAAGAAGAGCCACAGGACACCAGGAACGGGGCGCCTCTGTTCTTCACGTCCCTGTTCCTACAAAGCTGTACTAAAAAGCTTGGTCTCTTGGGAATCTTCCCTGAAAACCCCTGGACACAACCAAAGTCCAACCAGCAACCATACAGTCTTGATTTCTGCCGTGTTACTGCCAGTATATCTCAGGCTTGCAAGACTAACTAAAATATCTTTCCTTCCAGTCAAAACCAGTCTTTAGAAAAAACAGTTAAGTGCTACTCGGTAGTAAGGATTTAGATTAAATTAAGGACCTTAGCTTGGGGTCCACAGATGGGTTTCAGAGGGGCCTGCAAACTTTCCCCTGATTCTCAAAAGGATCCAAACCCTTCCAAAGGTTAAGAACCACTGGGCCAGCGCAAACAGCACCAAAAAGAAAAAGGCAAAAATTATAAAAAGACTGTCGATTAACTACCTCTCAACCACCCACTGATTCCTTTTTTTCTTCTCAAGTTTCTGTCCTTTTTGTTTGCCCATACATTCAGATGTATGTATCTTATCTTACCTTGGATTGTTTTTAACAGCATCTGCACAAGCATTCATGGGGATCTGTGCTTGAAAATGGTCTCTGAATATATATATATATTCACTGGTTCTTACTCCAGTGAAACAGACAGCGACAGAATGTGATAGACCGTGATTATTAAAGTTCAGTTCCCTAACTCCAAGGCTCTTTAATGTGGCTATAATACTGGACTAGTCAACGGGTAAGTCTCTTCTGGGGTTAAATAATTCCATTAACACAGTAACAGTAAAAGTATAGTTCATTGAAGAACATCCCATCAGCAAACCATGCGACAGGAAGCCTAGAAATCACAAGCAATGGGATGACAGTGAATGTTAAATTACTGTAATTCCATGAGGCCAGGAAGCACATGATTTATGTTCAAAGAGACAGCTAGCTCTGTGACAATTTTTTCACATATTGTAAGATCCAAATGATGTCGAAGCACGTGCTTTTTCAAAGCATGGAATGGGGGCTGCATGCCTGGCAAAGCGTCATCACTGAAACTGCCTTACGACCAAAGGGCCATCCCAGAGAACGTCTCCCAGGAGAAACATGCGGAGTGCAAGGCCATACCAATTGTGCTGACGCCAGCTTTAGAATGTGGTGGACAAATGAATGGAGGGGAAAGAGGAGATGAGGCAGTCAGTCTTGTGTGTAAATTTTCTCACCTGGAATTACAGAGATAGTTTTCAAAGCTCGCAGAACCCTGAATGTTCTCAGCGCTGAGACATTGCCCAGGTCCACAAACTCTGTCACATATCTGTAGTAAGGGAGGTCACACACAGACACAAGTGACAAACACAGACACGAACACAAAACACCAAAGGAAAAAAACAAAACCACAACAAAACAAAAAGTACAATACGTCACGTCAGGGCCCTAACCCCACACCTAACACCAACCCCGGGCCATCTTACCTGGGATTACCGAAATAGTTTTCAAAGCCCTCAGTACCCTGAAAGTGCGTAGAGCTGAAACATTGCCTAGGTTTACAAACTCTGTTATATACCTGCAGAATCAAACCAAAGTTAACTTGTAATGGTACCACTGGGCGAGGGTTTGACAATGGGGGGGAAGAAAGGGTCTTACACACAAGCTATGATTTCATTTTTTGTTGTTGTTGAAAAAGAAAATTTCAAAATATAAACACTTAAAGAACACATTTTTTTTTCCAATTGGCAAGGAGAATTCAAAAGAATATTTGAAAGAACCGATACAACCGGGAGGTTCCGGGGGGCTTACTCTCTTAATCAGCATCGGGCTGTGTAGATCCCAATCAGAATGACTACTCTCAGTCCACTCATTATGTTTAGCAAAAAGGAAGGCCAGGAGGTATCAAAGGCTTATGTCCCCAAGCTTTGAGAACAATTTCTTAGAAAGAGGAGACAAATTTCTGCAGCAGAATCCCCATAAAAACAAATTTACATTCAAATAATTCCCTCGATGACAACGGCAAAAGTGCCTGTCTATATATATGACTTATCCAAGAGTTGTACGCATTATCTTTGCAGTCATGCCTACAGATGAAGTTATAGCCTGTGACATACAAAAGCAGGGCTCAGGATCATGGGATCAAAGCAAAGAGTGTGTTAAGTGCCCGTTTTGTCACCAGCTCTGTGCCTAGCAAAAGACACTTAAATTTTAAATGAACACCAAGGTGTACTCATAATGTTGGAAAGCTAGAAGTTGCCTTAAAATAACAGAAAGTCAAAGTTCCAGTTTCAAATATTCAATGCATACCATTCATTCATTCATTCACATTTTCCAGGTGAAATACATCTTTCTGATGCTCAGGCCGTATATATACAAACACACTCAACCTTTCACACATTTGCATACACACACACAGCCTATACAACACCGTTATTATACCCTACTCTACCAGAGAGTGCTTTCCCAACCTGAAGATAAAAATAATAAAGTCTGTTATAACTCTTCTATCATCAGCTAAGTTTCCCAAAGAGATACGTGTTCACTGTTAAAACAACAATGAACAAGTTACCAAGAGCAGCTAGCATACTAATGGGGAATTATACTATTATCTCGCAATAGTTTGAAGTTCTGGTCAGTACTTCCTTAGGAAGTGACCAGTTTGGATACCTTGGCTCATGTTTTAACTCTAAAATGTGCTCTGAAGTCTCCAACATCTGGGTCAGCCTCACGAAATTACATGCGATATAACATACCCAGGACATGGATTTTCAGCTTAATTAAGGTTTACACCAAAAACATTTCAAGTCTTCACTAAAGTCCCATAGTGATCAGCGTGCAAACCTTGGTCAGTGTTATAAGGGGGAAGAAAATACGAGAGCACGTCAATGGAAAAATCACTTCCTACTTCCTTTCCTAGCTGTAAAGCCTTGGCTTACCTTCTTCCATATAGACATGCTGTCACTGCCTAGACTGCCCAGCCCTCACAAGAATCTCAGGCATAAGCCTGTGTGGCCTTGCATGGTTACCCATTAACTCTGCTTGTAGCTGGCCACAAACGTGCCCTTAACCAACACAACCACGCATACAACCACATAGACATAATCACACCCTTAATGTCAGTCAATAAAGTAAGCAGACAACTTACGCCATCATGATGACGCTGAAATCTAACCAGTTCCACGGATCCCGTAAAAAGGTAAAGCCATCTATGCAGAAACCTCTTGCAATGATTTTCACTAGTGATTCAAATGTATAAATCCCTGTGAATGTGTACCTGTCAAAGAAACGGATAGCTCGAGGTAAGTTCTGAACAGACAGAAACTTTGAATGAATCTTTTAAGGTAACTACGGTGCCTGAAATGCAGCTTCGACTGACAGAGACAAAACAGAACGGGCACAGCCAGTGCAGCAGAAAGAATGGCAGGAAGGGGAAGGGGTGCTTTGAAGGAAACTTACTGAAACACAAAACCAAGAATTTTGGAATGTTGTGGGTACCATCTAGTAGGTGATAATTTTGAACCAGGTGAGGAGGCCCCAGAGCTATTTTTAACTTTAGACAAGTCAAAAAAAAAAAAAAAAAAAGGAGACCTCATGTTGGAGAAGAAGGCAGTGCCACGAGGGACTAACTGAGGGCACAAGATGGCACTGGGGGAGCAGGTCAAAGGCTCTGGCCAGCACAGCAGGGGGTGGAGGTGAAGGGCAGTAACTTCCAGAGCACACTTTCTCTTCTTTCTCTTTCTAGAGTTTGCCTCTAAGGGTAGTTCCTAAATTCCACATGAAGCCTCCCCCCTCTCTGTGAAGTAAAGAGTGGGGGGAGAAAAAAAAAAAAACAGCAACAACAATTTTTTTCCCTTGACGTTTAAACTGTGCAAAGCAAGATTCGGTGAGTAGAAATCCTTGAAACAAGCAGGCAGACAAATTAATAAATGAGCTACTTACTCCACATTCTTCGACCATTCAGGAGGGTTACTAAAAGTCATGAATACACAGTTGGTCAAAATAGTGCACATAATGATCATGCTAAATACTGTAGAAAAGAGTCAAGGGAGAATGTACAAAATCTGGCCTGTTTTCTTCCTCAGAAAGCAAACACGTTTCACACTGGGTATCATGAGAATTAAATCGGTAACCTGAAAGGAGAATGCCACCATATGTATCTACACCTGACCAGAGAACTGTGGGTGGACACAGCAGGAAGGCCACTTTCAAAAAGCCTGTCACTGCTCTACCCCTTTTGGATAAAACATTCCCCCCTCTTGCCACTTTAGCCTCAGCTATGGAATAAGCCTCCAAATACCTTTATACACAGTAACCTGAAAGCTACCAGTCTACTGGATGCCAAAGTCATCAGGTGACAAAGTAAATTGAATCGAACCTGTATTATTCAGTACTCATTTATTAATTTACCTTATGTAACTACTTACTTGAAAATCTACATGCAATTAATGGTTTACTTTTAATTTTAATTGAAGTATAGTCAATATATACAATGTTACGTTAGCTCGGGTTTAGAACATAACAGTTCACTTTTCTCCCTAGTTCTCCAAAGGGCTGAGTTGTCCTTGGAGGGCAATGCTACAGCCACTATGTGTGGCATTTGCACACTTTGGGAAACCAGTTATGGCCTGTTGGGGAAGGATTTCAAGGACATCTGTACCGCTGTACCCCTAAAAATTAGATAATGGGGTAAATTCATCTGATCATTTTGAAAGCGCCCAGGAATGCTTATGGATAACAAACCACTTTGATGTCTTTTCAGTCCACCCAAGATTTTTCTCAGCCCTTTCTGTTCTTGTCTACTGAGAAAAAAATAAACTCCTTTAGGTCAGCATGGGAGTTATTCAAACTCAAACTGTCACTTTACCCAGCAGAGAAGTCATATCTCATTTATTGCTAACTCACTCTCTCTTGCTAATGGCATTCACCATCTTCATTCTACTAATGGAGTTTCAAAAACAAAAAAATACTTCTTACCGCTGGGTTTTTCTTCCGGGAATCATAACAGAAGACATTGTCTTCTGAACCAGCAAAAAGGGAAGAAGTCCATTGTGAATTATTTATTCCTTATAAACCTTTAGATTTCAGAACTATGTTACTTGCAAACCACTGATTTCAGAATCAAGCTACTAAATTCTTAGAGTTAATAAAATGTGGCAAAAGCTTATTAGCAAACCAATTTGCCCAAGTTGCAACTGCTGCTTCCTCATCTTACCTGGAGGATACACTATCCTTGGGAGCACAGGACTAAGCACTGACAGATTCAACACCAACCATAAAATTTTAAAGTTATGCAAAGTAGCTAAACCCATCACATATTTTTTTATCTGTCATATGCTCTCCTATATTAATAAGATAAAAAAAAAGGCAGGCCACATGAGTAAATTGGCATTTTCTATTTAAGGGCAGTAAAAATACCAGAAAGATACATATCAGTCTTACAATCTAGATCCAAACCTCTGTACCGAGGAGGCCATTTAATCTGAGACTATCTCAGACACTTTCCATACCCACTGCTCAAGAAATCAGAAATATACAAGGCAGATCTCTAAAGCATTCATTCAACTATTTGCGCTCAACGAAGCAGCCTTCCAAAAAATTCTAATATCGGACTTACGTTAAAGAACTGAATCATATGCTCAGGATAAAATTACTGAAGCCTGAGCGCTTTAAAAAGTTACAGGTTATCATCTTAATTTGTCTCTCTTCACAATACCAACGAAATTCCAGACTCCCATGATATCATCCTAGGAAAAAAGAATTTGCTGAAGCTCAGCTCAGGATCCGGAAGAAGTTCACTCACACTTCTGACTGGTGGGATAGTCAAGTACACTATTGATAAAATACTTAATATACAATTCGACTGTCAAAGTTCAGAAACGTGTAGCAGTGAGCATGCAACTTCCGCACTCCACATTTGTGAAAAGGATATGAATGTATCAAAATTTTAATAGCTATTCTTCTTATCAGGTTAAAAGGACTTAAAATGTACAAGGCAGGCGTGGCACTGAATCTGAAGAGAGTTTTCCCTCTGTTTAATACTACAAAGGTCTGTGGAGAAAGAAAAAGAGAAATTATTAAAGCATGGGAATTAACCACCACATGGAACAACATTTTTTCTAGGCAAGAAATAAATAAACTCAAATATACTTATACTTTTGACTTCCCAATTTGGTTTCTAAGGCAAGAAACCTTAAAGCTCCACGTCTCTCTTACCTTCACCTCCCTCCCCTGCCCTGCCCCAGATTATATACATAATACACAGTGGGCACTGTCTTAGCAGTTTCATACATTTCTGTAAACTTCTTTCCTTCTTTCAGAAATAAGCCATTTGAACTGTACTGGGGCTGTATCTCGGCCAGCTCTGGACAAGGTGCTGAAGTTCATTAATATAGGATTTATTTACTCAACAAATATTTCCTAAGTCCCTACTATGTTCCAGGCAATGATCTAGGGGCTTGGGAAACAGCAGGGAACAAGGCTACCATGGTGTGGGGAGCTTATATTCCAATGGGGAAGACAGACTACAAATAAACACAATGAACAAGTAAATTACATACAAGTGCAACTGCTATGGAAGAAGGAGGAAGATGAAGGAAGGGGAGTGCTGGGGTCAGGAGACGAGGGAACACAGAGGTGACAATTTTAAAGGACATGGTCAGGGTACGCCTACTGAGAAAAAAGATGTAAGCAAAGACTTGAAGTTAAGTGAGAAGAGTTCTTCATTCCACCAATATATACCTACCAAGTCTGCTCTATCTGCCTTTTTTGTTTTTATTTTTTAACGTTTATTCATTTTTTGGGAGACAGAGACAGCACGAGCAGGGGAGGGGCAGAAAGAAAGGGAGACACAGAATCTGAAGCAGCCTCCAGGTTCTGAGCTGTCAGCACAGAGCCCGACGTGGGGCTCGGACTCACGAACTGTGAGATTACCACTTGAGCCAAAGTAGGACGTTAACTGACTGAGCCACCCGGGTGCCCCAATTCCATCTGCCTTTGAAGAGCCTCTATTATCACCCTTATCAAATTCATTCAACCATATTTTCCACCACGAATCTTCCTGTCTGGCCAAATGAGTACACGTTACAATAACTCGCAATGTTGGCCTCTGTTCACGTTGCTTGTCCGACCCAGAATGCTTTTCTCATCTCACGAATTCAATTCAATCAAAATACTTTTGAGCATCTATTTTGTGTGAAACTGTATAAAGTTGTACTTTTAGAGAAGACATACATGTGAGCTAGTAATTATGATGCAGGGTAAACACAAAGTTCAATAACAAACATACGTGTAATGTATGAGAGGCAGCAGGAGGGAGAGTTTTCTCTCCCTTCGGGTAGGGAATGAAAGGGAGGAGAGTGAGCTGGAAGGTGTTCACAAAGGAAGGTAACTAGTATTTGGAAAGTTTTTGTTTTTGTTTTTTTAAGTTCATTTACTTAATTTGAGACAGAGAGTGCAAGCGGGGGAGGGGCAGAGAAAAAGGGAGAGGCAGAATCCCAAGCAGGCTCCATGCTCAGCACTGAGCCCGATGTGGGGCTCGATCTCCCGAACTGGAATGACCTGAGCTGACAGCCAGAGTCAGATGCTTAACTGACTGAGCCACCCAGGAGCTCCTGGAAGGGGTTTTAAAGGATAACAGGGGAAGGGCTGGCAGATAAAGGGCGAAAGGTTGGCAGGGAAAGGGAACAGCATAGTATGTATGGAGGCATAGTAGCACACAACCGCGGGCTGTTTTGGAGGGACTGACAAGTAATTCGGGGTTGCTGGAGGATAAACAGAGAAGGGGTGCAGCAGATTGTGAAGCTGGAGGTACAGGGGCCCCACCAGACTGAGTTCCTAAGGAGACAAGGCCGGGGGCAAGTACACAGCACCAGCACCTCACTAGCGGATGAAAGGGCAGATGGTCAAATGTTGGCCATGTTAAGTAGGCTTTTTAAAAAACATAGAGCAGTCCATGCTTGTAATTACATACAAGGCACAAGACTTAAGTTCTATCTCATTACCCAAAGATAAGCTTTGCTACTTATATATCTTTTTTTGTATGTCTTTTCAGAACTTTTCTGTGTAAATACAAGCACACAGATACAGCCTTAAAAAGACTCTCTCTCTCTCGGATGGGATTGTACTATAAATACTCTTCTGCACCTTGCATTAAAAAAATGATCCCCCACAAAGAAAAGCCCAGGACCAGATGGCTTCACTGATGAATTCCACCAAATGTTTAAAGAATTAATACCAATCCTTCACAAACTCTTCCAAAAAAACAGAAGATGACACACTTCCCAACTCATTCTGTAAGGCCAGTATTGCCTTGATACAAAATTAGACAAAGATACCATAAGAAAAAAAAATAAAACTCAAGACTAATATCCCTTGTGAATATAGATACAAAAGCCTCAACAAAATACCAGCAAACTGAATTCTGCCGCATATAAACAGGATTACAGGGGGTGCCTGGATGGCTCAGTCGGTTCAGTATCTGACTCAATCTCAGCTCAGGTCATGATCTCATGGTTTGTGAGACTGAGCCCCGTGTCGGACTCTGAGCTGACAGTGCAGAGCCTGCTTGGGATTCTCTCTCTGCCCCTCCCTGACTTGTGCTCATACATTCTCTCTCAAAATAAATAAATAAACATTAAAAAAAGGATTATACACCATGATCAAGTGGGATTTATCCCAGAAATACAAAGACAGTTTAACGTGTGAAAAATCAATGTAATGCAACACGTTAATAAAATAAAGGACAATAACCGCATGATCATCTCAACAGATGCACAAAAAGCATTCGACAAAATCCAACACTCTTTCATTTTTTTTAATGTTTACTTTATTTTTGAGAGAGAGAAAGAAAGAGAGACAGAGTGCAAGAAGGGGAGGAGCTAAGAGAGAGGGAGACACAGAATCCGAAGCAGGCTCCAGGCTCTGAGCTGTCAGCACAGAGCTTGACGCAGGGCTTGGACCCACAAACCATGAGACCACGACTGGAGTTGAAGTCAGATGTTTAACTGACTGAGTCACCCAGGTGCCCCCCCAATGCTCTTTCATAATAAAAACACCCAATAAACTAGAAATAGAAGGGAACTTCCTTAACCTGATAAAGAGCATCTATGAAAAAACCACAGCTAACATCACATTTAATGATAAGACTGAAAGCTTCCTCCCAAAGAGCAGGAACAGGAGAAGGATGTCCCTCTCACCACTTCTATTCCATATTGTACTGGATGTTCTAGGCAAGGCAAGTAAGCAAGTAAAACAATTTCTGTTTTCAGATGAAATGGTCTTGTATACAGTTAACTCTAAGGAATACACAGACACAAAACTAAAAACAAGAACAAAACACAAAACTATTAGAGTTCATAAACAAGTTCAGCATGGATTCAAGATACAAGATAAATACATAAAAGTAAGTTGTATTTCTATACACTAGCAATAGACAATCCAGAAATTAAGAAAACAACTCCATTTACAAGAGCATCCAAAAGAACAAAATACCTAGGAATAAGTTTAATAAAAGAAGTATAAGATTTGTACACTGAAAACTACAAAACATCATTCAAAGAAATTTTTTAAAAAGACCTAAACCAGTGGAAAGACACCTTGTGTTCAGGAATTAGAAGACATAATGTTGTTAAGATGGCAATCCTCCCCAAACTAATCTACAAATTCAATGCAACGCCAATCAAAATTTCAACTGCTTTTTTGGGCCGAAATTAACAAGTTGAAAATTCATATTCAATTCATATAGAAATGCAAGGGAACCAAAATAGCCAAAACAATTTCGAAAAATAAGAACAAAGTTGAGGACTCACACTTCCCTGTTTCAAAGCTCACTACAAAGCTATAGTAATCAAGACCGTGGTATTAGCAGGGTGCCTGGGTGGCTCAGTCAGTTAAGCGTCTGACTTCGGCTCAGGTCATGATCTCATGGTCCGTGAGTTCAAGCCCTGTGTCGAGCTCTGTGCTGACAGCTCAGAGCCTGAAGCTTGCTTCAGAGATTATGTGTCTCTCTCTCACCTGCTTGCATTCTATCTCTCTCTTTCTCTCTTTCAAAAATAATAAACATTAAAAAAAAAAAAAGACTGTGGTGCTAGCATAAGGATAGACATATCTATCAATAGAACAGAACTGAGAATTCAGAAATGAGCCCATACATCTACGTTAATTGATTTTTTTTAAGGGTGCCGAGGTAATTCAAAGGGAAAGAGTAGCCTTCAATAATTAGCGCTCAGACAATTGGGTAACCACATGCAAAAGAATTGAATCCGGACCTGTACTTCACATCTCATACAAACATTAACTCAAAATGGAATGAAAACCTGAATGTAAGAGCTAAAATGATAAAACTCTTAGAAGAAAACAAAAGTGTAAATCTTCACATCTTTGGATTAGGCAACGGTGTCATATTTGTGACACCTAAGGCACAAGCAACCAAATTGAAAAGAGATAAATTGGACTTCATTAAAATTCAAAATTTTGTGCAAAATGACACTATCAAGAAAGTTAAAAAAAAAAAACCCCACATAATGGGAGAAAATATTTGCAAATTGTGAATCTAATAAGGATCTAGCAGCCAAAATAGAAAAGGACTCTTAGAGCTCAGCAGCAGTAAAAAGACAATCTAGTTTTAAAAAAGATTAGAAAAAGCAGACAAATGGCCAATAGGCACACGTAAAGATGTTCAACATCAAAAGTTTTTAAGGAAATGAAAATAAAACCACATGAGACAGCACTTCACATCTACCAGGATGAATATAATGAACAACAACAACAACAACATAGAAAAGAAAAAGTGCTGGCAAGGATATAGAGAAATTAGAATCCTCACACATTATTGGCGGGACTGTAAAATGGTACAGCCATGTTGGAAAACAGTTTGCCAGTTCTTTAAAAGTTAAACACAAAGTTACCGTATGACCCAGCAATTCCTCTCCTAGGTGTATGACCAGAAGAACTGGAAACAGGTATTCACACAAAAACTCATACTCGAATGTTCATTAATACATTATTCAAAATACTACTAAGCAGAAAGGACCCTGATGTCCATCAATGATGAATGCATAAACAAGATGTGGTCTATCATTATATAATGGGATGTCAGTCAGTCTTTAAAAGGAATAAGAGGGGCACCTGGGTGGCTCGGTCGGTTAAGCGGCCGACTTCGGCTCAGGTCACGATCTCGCTGTCTGTGGGTTCGAGCCCCGCGTCGGACTCTGTGCTGACAGCTCAGAGCCTGGAGCCTGTTTCGGATTCTGTGTCTCCCTCTCTCTCTGACCCTCCCCCATTCATGCTCTGTCTCTGTCTCAAAAATAAGTAAATGTTTAAAAAAAAAATAAAAGGAATAAGATTCATATACATGTTACAACACAGATAAACCCTGAAGACATCATGCTAAGTGAAATAAGACAGACACAAAAGGACAGATATAGGATTCCACTTCTATGAGGAACCTGGAATAGGCAAATTCACAGAGAAAGAAAGTAGAATGGAGTTTACCAGGGGCTGGAGGAGGGGAAATGGAGAGTGACCATTTAATGGATGCAAGTTTCTCTCTGGGATGTTGAAAAGTTCTGGAGATGGATGGTGGTGATGATTGTACAACATGGTAGATATATTTAATATCACTGAACTGGGTACTTAAAAATGGTTAAGGGGCGCCTGGGTGGCTCAATTGGTTAAGCATCTGACTTGTGGTTTCGACTTAGCTAATAATCTGACTCTTGGTTTCATGAGTTCCAGCCCCACGTCAGGCTCTGTGTTGGCAGCATGGAGCCTGCTTGGGATTCTCTCCCATTTCCTCTCTCTCTCTGCCTTTCCCCAACTCGTGCTATCTCTCTCTCAAAATAAATAAACTTTATTATTACTTTTTTAACGTTTATTTTTGAGAGAGAGAGACACACACACACAGAGTGTGAGTGGGGAAGGGCACAGAGAGAGAGACGGAGACACAAAATCTGAAGTGGGCTCCAGGCTTTTAGCTGTCAGCACAGAGCCCGATGTGGGGCTCGAACTCACGAATGGTGAGATCATGACCTGAGCTGAAGTCGGACGCTTAACTAACTGAGCCAGCCAGGTGCCCCACCAATAAAGAAACTTTAAAAAATTTTAATAAAAAATAGTTAAAATGATAAATTTTATGTTACATCTATTTTACCACAATAAAAATACATACATTATTACCTGAAGAGTGTCTAGTAAGGTGTTATTGACAAACTTTTAATAATTAGCTTTATTCCAAGCCAAATAGTAGAATTAAGCATAGTAATAGCTAAAAGTGGTTCCTAACCCATTCTGAACTTCAGAGTGATTTGAGGAGCTTTTTGGAAACAAAACACATCTGGCCCCAGAAAAAGGGAAAGAAGGAAAGAAATTAAGGATTATCCATGCCACAACACGGGTAAACCTTGAAAATCCTGAAAAGAATTCAGACACAAAAGGTCACATATTGTAGGATTCTACTTATATGAAAGGCCCAGTATAGGCAGATCTATGACAAAAAGTTGGTCAGTGGCTGCCTAGGGCTAGATGGAGAGGGGAATGGAGGAGTCACTGCTAATGGATCTCACTGGGGTGACAAGAATGTTCTGGAATTAGATAGTGGTGACAACTGTACAACCTGTGAACAAGAAACCAATGAAAAGCACACTTGAAAATGGCAAACTGTCTAGCTTGTGAATGATATCTCAGTAAAAAACACACCACAGCAACAAAACAAAACAGTGAGCCATTTTAAGAAGTGTAAGACATATAAAAAGGTCTAAAGAATGATACCACTAACATCTATCTATGTACCCATCAGGAGCTGAAGAGCTAAGGCCTTACCGATACTGCTCCCGCCGGCACACGCTCCAAATATACCCCCTCTTCCCAGAAAGGAGGCGTGATTTTGAATTTCACCCTGAGGTCCCACTTTTTAATGAAATATCCCCAATGACTCTGAGCTCTCCCTTTTCTGAACTTTTTTTTTTTAAGAGTATTTATTTTGAGAGAGAGCAAAAGAGTACCCAAGTGGGGAAAGGGCAGAGAGAGAGGAGGAGAGAAGTCCAAGCAGGCTTTGCACTGTCAGCGTGGAGCCTGATGTGGGGCTCGAACTCATGAACCATGAGATCATGACCTGAGCTAAATTCGAACTGACTTAACTGACTGGGCCACCTTTTTTTTTTTTTTTAACCCTTCTTTCCCGGCGCCTCCCCCAAACAGTTACCCCTGAAACTAGAGGGTAGGAATCAATCTCATACTTCCTCCCACGGTTCCAGGAGAAGGCTCAACCCATGCCACGCACTCCCAATAAACAGCTGCTGACAGATTATTATTTTTTAAAAGATCCTTTCCTCGGGGCGCTTGGGTGGCTCAGTCGGTTAAGTGTCCGACTTCGGCCCAGGTCATGATCTTGTGGTTCACGAGTTCGAGCCCCGCGTCGGGCTCTGTGCTGACAGCTCGGAGCCTGGAGCCTGCTTCCAAATTCTGTGTCTTCCTCTCTCTCTGACCCTCCCCCCATTCATGCTCTGTCTCTCTCTGTCTCAAAAATAAATAAATGTTAAAAAAAAAAATTGAAAAAAAAAAATAAAAAATAAATAAAAATAAAAGATCCTTTCCTCTCATCTTCTGTTCTTTCCTTTGGTAATCTGGCAGTCACGCCTTTCTCTCCCAAGTAGAAAAGCAGTGCTGGTATTGAGCCACGTACACTCTGGAAATGCTCAATTCACTATCCCTAGAGACTGCAGTGCGAAATCGTTCTTCCTGTTACTAGAGGGTATTGGCTCTGGCAGGGCATGCTGCAGGGAAGCTGAATCCTAAAACCAAGAGGGAGCGGTAGACCCAGGGTTAGGCTGAAAACAGGTCAGAGGCCGGGTCTTCCATATTTTGGCTACCCAAAGAAACAAAGACCCCGGGGCCTTTCCCAAAACCCCCTCTCTGAAGTACTTGTAGGCCTCTGTTTCTATAGCAACTCCCTCTATGAAAATGCCAAGCCTTTTAAATAACCTCCCCATTCAACCTCATAATATTCCTGTGAAGTATGGCTGAGGAGGGATTGTTATCCTCTATGCATTTTACAAAAGCTCAGGAGAGGGACACCACCTATCGAAGGTCACGCAGCCCAGAGCAGCATGTTATGCCAAGTTGAGAGCCTCTTTACAGCTTCTACTGTGCCAGATTGAGAGGCAGTTTAGCGGCAATCTGGCAGAGAATGAAACTGGTGTGGGGGATGGATTCTCTGGTGAATGAGAAATGTGAGCCCCTGGGGTACACTACAGAAAAGCCTAAGCAACAATGAAAGAAGGCTGGCCCATGTCCCAGGATCTAAAAACCACCAGGCCAGGCCTTGACAACATCACCCACCTGCCTTAGAAGAAGACAGGGAAGAGGACTTTTAAAAGTAACGTCCCCTGCACCTTCCGTTTCTCTTATCTTTTAGTTTGATCGTGGTGGAAAGACAGGTCTCGAGGTGCCACCGAGGGTACTTCCTATTGCAGAGTCAGCATCTGCGCATTAATAAATCTCTGCTGCCTGATTAATGAACAAATGCTTGTATGTGCGAGGTGAGGGACAAGAAGGAAAGGCAAAAGAAAAGGAAGACAGCAAGACACTGAAACTGTTAGCTTTGGTTGAAGAAAAACCAGGAGGCAGCTAAGATCCTGAATTAGTAAGAGCTGGCGAGGAAAGTAGGGATCTTCAGTGAATTTTAAAACTACAGCTTTATAGGTATACGGGCTTTATTAAGAATGTTTTAAATGTGAAGTAGAAATTTCATAATGAATCGTACTGAACACCGCACACAGAATAGTTTATCAGCACTCCTTTCCAAATATTTACATCCTAGATCTTCATCAAGTAGAAAAACAAGGTACTTTTTCTATTCAAAGAGAAACAAACATATAAGCCACACTAAATTTCCTGAAATGAAGAGGAATCCTCCATACTTCAAGTAGCGAGTTGTATTACAATAAAACACACTTTTTGTTAAAATAATTATTTACATAAACTTAATTTATATGCAGTTTTTCATAACTGCATATTTAGCATAAAACAAGATGGTGTTTGAACTAACACAAGTTCTCGAAGCTTAGGAATCTCCCTTTTGACACTGGTCCGTGTGGTGCTTATATAAGAAACAGAACAGTATATATCAGGGGTCACCAAATTTGACTTGTAAAGAGCCACACAGTAAATACTGTAGGCTCTGTGGGCCATACAGTCAACTCAACCCTGTCCCTGTGGTGCAAAAGTAACCTCAGACAATATGTAAACAAGTAATAGTGGCTGTGTTTCAATAAAACTTTATTTATGGACAAGGAAATTTAAACTTCATGTAATTTTCACACATCACAATATATTGTGACTTTTGACTTTTCCGTAACCATTTACAAATGTACAAACCCTTGTGAACTCACGGGCCACACAACAACAAATGGCAGAGATGACCTGACCCATGGGACATAGGCGATTGATCCCTGTTATACACTAACACCAGTTCCAGACCTAGGCCAGACTGGCTGCATAGGAATTATGTGAGTAGCTTTTTAAAAAAATGCAAATTCACAAGTCCCACCCCAGAGGTTCTGATGCAGTAAGCTGCAGAGGAATCTGTGCTCACCAGGATTTTGGGAACCACCAGGTCACCTCCCAGGTCCCTAAAACAGTGGGGTTTCAAAACACTTGCCTTAAAACACTTAGGTTCTCCTGCTTCAACTGCTCCTACCTCGCTGTATGGCCTGGACTGCATCTCTCTGGATCCGATTTTCCTTGTCTATAATATGAGAGAGAGGGCTGCCTGATGGGCGTGCCCAGGTCCTTTCCTGCTCTGACATCTGTGACTCTGATTTAGAAAATATGCAGAAGCATCCAAGATTAAGTACAACAAAGCAGCAAACCATACTTTGGAGGGGAAAGCCTATTATTATTTATTCTTTCACATTACATCTTGGTGGAACTCTCCTGAATTGGTTATTTTGCTCCTTCATGGGATACTCTGTCAAGTTCAGGGTCAACAGCATTTGATACCATCTTGAGAACTACACTTATGTGGGCAGGGGGCAGCATGGAGCAGCCCCACGGCACAGCTGCCCACAGGCCGCATTCCCCTGCCCTATCTGCCAGGCTTTTAGACCCTCTTCTCGGCAGAACAGAGAATATAAGAGAGAAAATGAAGCGGCCTGACTGGTGATGGGCTAACTAAAACAATATATATATTTAAAGCATGCCCCATGCATGGCTAATAAAATCTCAGTAATCATCATTAAACTGCTGATGAGAATCCAGAAAAGGAGATTCGTCCCTTGTTCAAACACTGGATTCTTCAAAGCCCAGGATGAGTGGAAAGGAAAAGCAGGCGTTGGATTCTTACAAGAATACTTCTTAAGCAAGAATAACTTGGTGTCCATGCAGTCCAATAATATTTTACCTAATCTGTCTTAAATTAGATCTTTGTGAAGTAAACGAGTTAAAAGGAAAACTGAAATTGAATTGTGGTTTACTGCCCAAGGGGAAATATCAGTTTATAAAAACAGCCACTGAATGCGTTTGAACACAAGGCCCATTAAGAGCAGTGGAACAGCTCTTAACGAGTTATGGCATGGAGAATTAATAAATATGTCATTCGGGCATAAAATGAACCTCTGAAAAGCACAGGCTTTTCATTTCCAATTAGCAACGTGGGGCTTGGAGCGCAGGATATGGAGGAGCTTCACCACTGCTAATTCAGGATAAGATGTATCCTCTTCCGGGTCTACGATAAGGGAAAGGGACACTGTGTAAGACCAGGTACGAGCCCATTCCTACACACGCCACAAAAATCCTAGCATACTGCAAATGCAATACAATAAATCTACACAGTTACCAAAGCACTGCAGTGCAGCCAACTTATTAGCATTTCCTCACCTTCACCCCAGGATCAGATTAACTTTTTTAATCACACAAAAAGTATAGATTGAAAGGACATTACAGAGAAGAGTGCTCAACACAGGGTGGACCATATCACAGAACAGAAAGCTTCTTAGGGAGACAGGTTTAGTACCCAGCCCCTGGTTTGCTGTGGGACACACGGCTCAGGAGAGTGGCTCTCCACTCAACCAAGTTCTCCCTCTCCTGTGAGGTCATCATCTCAATTAAGGCAAAGGTAACCTGCAGGTACCTGATGACCTTCTGGCTGTCATGAACACTGAGGGGCCCAGAGATTGAGCCAACAAGAAGGCAGCTGGAAACCAATGTCCTTTGAGTCTATCTAGCTAGAGCTGTTACTGACACTGACTTATGACTGTCTCCCAGAGTTTGGGCCGTAGATCTTAACTGTTTTGATCTCTGGCACTGCCCAACCCTCTTGTTTTTAGCTGCCTTCTCTAGCCTTCAATTCTTGCCTGCCTAAACCTAACATATATACCTTATTCTCCCAGACCTATGTACCTCTTCTGTACCAGGCAAGGGGCCAGTTTGACTTACAGTAGTTGTTAGCTCTTCCTGCCTAACTCAAACTGTTAATTCCGGTAACTTCTACCAGGGGCAAATCCTCTCTGCCTATTGCTTTCAGAATGTGCATGCACAGAGTGGTCTTCTATCAGATAATAATACAAATACAGCTGATCTGCAGGGCAGCTACAGCAGTAGTAAGGGCAGGTAGTCAGGTATCCGCTGGTCAACGGTGGTTTGGCATTTGACTTCTAGCTATAGAGCCAATATGGCAGGCAACAAGCAAATGTCCTCTCAAAGTTTCCCTGCTTTATTTTTTTTTTTAATTTTTTTTAATGTTTATTTATTTTTGAGACAGAGAGAGACAGAGCATGAACGGGGGAGGGGCAGAGAGAGAGGGAGACACAGAATCTGAAGCAGGCTCCAGGGTCTGAGCTGGCAGCACAGAGCCCGACGCGGGGCTTGAACTCATGGACCACGAGATCGTGACCTGAGCCGAAGTCGGACGCTCAACCAACTGAGCCATCCAGGCGCCCCAAAGTTTCCCTGCTTTAATAAAGGAAAATATAATGCTGAATCTAAACAGGTTCTAGGGGCGCCTGGGTGGCTCAGTCGGTTAAGCATCCGACTCTGGCTCAGGTCATGATCTCACAGTTCGTGGGTTTGAGCCCCACGTCAGGCTCTGTGCTGACAGCTTGGAGCCTGGAGCCTGCTTCTGTGTCTCCCTCTCTCTCTGCCCCTCCCCTGCTCATTTCCTGTTTCTCTCTCTCTCTCTCTCTCAAAAATAAACAAATAATCTTTAAAAAAATAAAAAAATAAACAGATTCTACTTCAGACCAGGAAGGTGTTCAGAAGTAAATGGCCTGTACTGTCAAAACAACTACCTCACGTTCAAAAGAGTCCAGATGCCTTTCTTAATCCCAATCTGCTTAGTGGGCCCCTCAGGTGAAATCACAACTTTAGTCCCAGTATGCCTCAGGAAAGGCTCCAGCAAAGGCACAGCTGGCCTGAATTTCTTCAGTACCTGTGTCCTGGTACTAAGCTGCCTTTAGAAATACTGAACTCAAGCAGGACATGAGACACGGACAAATTCTGATTAGGCTTGTACTTCTGTTTGAACTATAAATATTTAGAGCCCTCATCTTCCAAGTCTCTATTCCACTACCCTGAGGATTGAGCAAGAGAGACCTCTAAATCCCAAATTTATGTTTTTATTGCTTTGGGTCATTGATAGCTATACCATGAACTTACCTGAAGAGTAACAGTGAATACTCATTAAGCATTTACTATGTGGCAGGCACCCTACTAAGATGCCTATACAATATCTGTCACCCAGTAATGGGTAGGTATTATTTTACAGATGATGAAATTGAGGTGGAAAGGTCAAGTAACTTTCCCAAGACCGCACAATTATTCATTAAGTGGCAAAACTTAAAATCGAACTGCGGCGGCGATCTGACTCCAGAGTCTCTGATCTTAATTGTCATACCGTACGGCAATTTTAAAAAGCTTTAAAAAAATCTAACTCCTCACTTTACAGACAAGAAAGCAAGCAGAGAGAGAGCTCTGTGCACACTGACACCACAGAGCTGAGGTTTACCAGGTCCCAGGTCTCCCAGCGTCTGGTCCTGAACGCTTTTCACCACCCCAAGTCATCTAGTCCAATCCTTGGGTCAACGAAGGAATCTCTCTTGCTTAATACCTTTAACTCCGGCAAAAAGCAAAGCCCCTGCATGTGCCTCAGAGATCACAGCAGCTGGTTATGGTCTTTCCCCCAAATTAAGCCGGATGAAGGCAAGGCTGGTGCACATCTATCTATGGCTTTGCTGTTTTCCAGGTGCTTCTGTATACACTCTCTCATTCAGTTTGACCTTGTAACCTCGTGCCCTCCAACCCACACTGGGAGCAGCTGACACCCTTCCTGCCCATATCCTGGTCACAGGAAGCCATACCTGGCACAACAGCAGTGCTGTGTACCTGCTCCAGCGCGGAGCCAGCATGATGCTGCTCCCCAAGGCCGGGCAGCTCCGAACCTCCTACATGGCCTCTCTTCCTCACTGCCCTTCAAGAGGAGGTGGCCTTTGATCTTCTTCCTCCTTACCCTCTTAGGGGACACAGACTGCAGCTGCTCTGGGGTAAAGCAAAATGCATGCTTATTATGTAAAGTGTATTAACCCCTCTAGTAACTGTATTCGTATTCCAGAATATTCTATATTCTCGCTCTCTTCTTTCTTAGAAAGCAGCAGAGAGGTTTCTATAGAGGCTTTGATACAACAAAGAGCTGGATTCAAGACCTAGCTCTGTTGCTTATTAGCTGTCAGGCCCTTTGTCAACTTATTTAGGTTGCTAAGACTCAGGTTTCTCACTGATAAAACAGGAATAATGACCGACACTAGCTACTTTATCAGGTTGTGAGAATGAAATACAGAGTCACAAAAAGTACTTACTACAGTACCCGGCACAGAATAAACACACAATAAACGTGACTATGATGCTGCCTCTGCCACTCCTGCTCCTTGGCTACAAACACGGGCTGGCCATCAGGAGACTTGAAGGGCATGGGGCGCCTGGAGGGCTCCGTCAGCTAAGCATCTAACTCTTGATTCTGGCTCAGGTCGTGATCTCACAGTTCACAAGTTCGAGCCCCACACTGAGCTCCGCACCGTCAGCGCAGAGCCTCCTTGAGATTTTCTCTCTACCTCTCCCTCTGCTCCTTCCCCATGCTAGTGTGTGCACGCACATGCACACGCACGTTCTCTGTCTCTCAAGTAAATACATAAACTTTAAAAAAAAAAACGAGAGGGGTGCCTGGGTGGCTCAGTCGGTTAAGCGTCCGGCCTCAGCTCAGGTCACGATCTCATGCTTCATGGGTTCGAGCCCCATGCCAGGCTCTGTGCTGTCGGCACAGAGCCTGCTCTTCGGATTCTGTGTCTCCCTCTCTCTCTGCCCTATCCTGCTCCCACTCTGTCTTGCTCTCCCTCGCTCTCTGTCTCAAAAATAAACATTTAAAAAAAAAAAAAGGAGAGTCTAAGGACTAACATTCACATTAGTTGGTATTCACACACTTGGCAGAAGGCAGTAGGACAAGGTACAGCAATTCTCCAGAGTCACTAGGAGACACCTGTATGGTTGCACTGGTTCAAAACAGGCCCCAGGGCTTAGGTCAAACCTAGGAACTCTGGAAGGAGGAGAAAATAAAAGCTGCCTAGTATGCACACACTGGGATCCAACCTGCCTTTCCACCTTTGGCTCCTGTCATAGCCAAAGTAGTGCTCTAGTCACAAGTAAACTCACGGTGTGAAACAATTCAGCCTTTCCTATGCCTCTCTGCCTTTTCATGCACCGGTCTTTATACACAAACTTACTCTTTCTTCTCTTCTCCAACAGGTGGATTTTTTAAAACCATATTTTATATGGTATACGTTAAGGTCCAGCTTAACTATCACCTCCTCTCTGAAGATGGCCCCATTCCACTGTCTCAAACAGAATTATCCTTCCTTCCTGTGTGTCTCCACTCCGCACCTACTCCTGTTATAGCAGTTAATGTGGTACTGTCGCTTTTGTTTACACATCTCTGTCTCTCGCTGGACCCTGAGATCCTTAAAGGCAGGGCTATAGCTTCCAACTACCGTTTCTCAGCTCAGCAAGCAGAGTGCAGAATACGATGCCCATCTGGCATAAGGTAGAGAGCTCACATGTGTTTACTGAGCATATGAATGAATCTCTTAGACTTGAGGAAAGGATACTATACTAACTATACAACAAACCTGTAACTTTACACAACTTTCTGCTAGGTGCCTAATTGACCTTTTCCACCCTTTAGCTCATCCTCCCGTAAGAATTGTTTTAGTTTGAAAAGTCTTCTCATCTTTTCTATGTCTTTAGATACCATGCTAAAGATATAGCATGAAATAAACAAATACACTTTAAAAAACGCCCAAAACACCACATACCAGCTTCATATTGTGGCAATGTAAAATGACAGAAAATTATCTCAAAATGATAGTAGAAAACAAAAACTCAGTCTGTAATATACTCCATAGAGACAGCGTGATATGGTAGAAAGACCGTGAATATTAAATCCTACATCCCTGGAACTTAAATCTGGCTCTGCCACACACCAGCTGAGGAAATGTGAACAATTACAATTTCTGAGCCACGATGTTTTCTTACTTACAAAAATATGCAACATTCTACTGACAGCTCCCTAACACTGGTCACCCTTAAGGACTGCAGAAAATTGGGGAATCAATAATGATATCCAGAATTTAGCTGGTGTCATCCACTAAAATAGCAGATGAAAGCAGCGGGTTTAAGGGGAGAAAGGAGCTCAATTTTGAACACACTGAGTTACCTGCCGGAAATCCAGAGAGAGATGCCTGGCAAGGTGTTGAATATTAAGGCGCGTTCTAGGCTGGAAATACAGTTTCAGGAGTACTGAGAGTCTAGGTGACATCACCCAGGGAGAGTGTGCCAGGAACACGGGCCAGGTACGGAACCCGGGAGGACACCAACATTTAAGGGAGAGGAGGGGGAAATGGGAGAGAAGGAGTAGTCTGAGATGTAAGGAGAATGCAGCCAAGGAAGTAAAGAAAAGAGCTGCAAGAATTGGGGAGCAATCCACAGTATCAAACACAGCACAGAGCTCCGGTGGGATAAGAAGTGAAACAACATCCGATAAATTTGGCAATTTGACATCACAGAGGATCTTATCTTGAGAATGCCAGCAGAGAGGAGGATGCGGGTGAAGAAGCGGGTGGGAGGTTTGTAGGTGGTGATGCTGAGTAAAGGCTACTCTTTGAAAGTTTCAATGGCAGGAGAAGAGTGGTTAGACTAGCTGGGGATGTGGGGTCAAGTAAGGGCTCATTACAGTGCGAGAGGCTTTGACAGTGTTTAAAGCTGAGGGGAAGGAGCATGAGTGAAAAGGGAAAGACTGACAGAACAGTGTCACAGCACAGAACAGTGAGAGGAAAACTGAGAGACAGAAGTTCTAGAGAAAGTTCTAGAGAAAGTCCCCTGGATGGGGACTGACCCTGAACAGCAGACAGGAGATTTCATCCTCTGAAATTGGGGGAATCTTTTATTCAAACTTGAATCCATAGGCCAAAGTCTGTAGCCCCAACAAAGTCTCTGGAACAGGAGTGCCTCTCCAGAGCTTATATGGAATATTCTACTGCTAGATTCAGAGGTGGCAGAAATTGTCCTATAAGGGGGCAATCCTAATCTTGAATGGTGTCAAACAGGGTTATATGTAACGAGCAATATGTAAAGAATTTACAACTCATATGAATTTGGAAGCAATGAGTAAGAGAAGCGTTCCTCTGTATAAGGACTTTACGGGCTTACTCTCTGACGAAGAAAGGATTTAAAATATGGTTAATTATCATCAGAAGATGATCGATATCACCTTGATTTTGAGACATCCTCCAACATTTCAATGGTCATTACTAAATAAGTCATTCGACGGGTCAATTTTTATTAAAATAAAAATGTTTCACACCCTGGAAAAAACTATCAGAGACTAATCCCTCTGATAGTGGAATCAATCAATCACGTGGAATTTTATGGCTAAGGTGATTAGCTAATAACACACATTCCAGAATTCAGGTAAAAGGTGTCTTTCTCACTAATGTGGCTACTGGTGCAAGGACTTGAGAAGACCTGAGGCTCTTTTCTGGAGAAAATGCTAGGTTCTATCTGCAGATGGCCCGGTGACTCACACTGATGCTGAAATGTACTGGACCCCTGCCTATGTAAAAATCGAAGACTGGCAAAATGTCTCAACAGAGTGACAATCCTGGCTTTTAAGTAACTCAGAAGATCGGCATTATGGGTCCTTTTAAAGATTATAATTTAGTGCTTGCTAAAGGCCTATTTAAGACACTGAGTATTTAGACAGCATGCAGCCTTTGATTCTTCTGGATTCTCCAAGTTTAGTCTCCATACCAAGTTAGAGCACCACAACCTCTCAAGTACCTGGACCGTATTATCGTTAATGCACTCACCATTATATGTAATGATGAATTTCTTTACCTGTTTATTATCTGTCTCCCCAACAAAAACTAAGGTTCCGGAGTAGCATAAAGAGATCGTCTGTTTTGTTCCCAAGGGCATGGAGCAGAGCCTGGGCATATAGAAAACGCTCAATAACAATTTATCAGATTACCAAATGAATGACTGAATGCTAGACTCTTCCTTAGCCCTCCACAATCAATCACAAAATCCTATCAACTCATCTCTGTAACACCTCTTGACTTCATCCACTCCCTTTACTTTTCACTTCCACCATCACACTTTGGACCCTCACTACCCCACGGCTGGTCTCTGTCCCAGTTCTCTTTCCATCTGGTCCACCGTACGTACCACGGCCACATTCACCTCCCCCAAGCACAGCTTCAATCACATCTGCTCAGTCCCGGACACCGTCAGTAGTTCTCCACTATTTGTCAAGTAAAGACCAAAGTTCCAGGTCTCACACTAAGTCCACCGTGATTTGGCTCCAGCTCTCCCCTCCCAGCCTCATCTCCCAAGGCTCCTCACTCATTCCCCTACATTCCAGCTCAATCAGACCCCTCAGCTTTCTCCTCCACTGTCCTACACTCTGGTCTCTGAGCCTTTGCTCATATTGTTCTTTCTGCCTACAATGTTTCAGTCTATCCTTCTTTCCTAAACTCCGAAGCCTGATTCAAATACTACAATTACAATGAGGTAAGTAAGGCCCTTTTCTGGGGCTCCCTTATCAAAAATAGTATATTATACACTACCTTGTTATAAGCTACTTCAGGGTAAAGAGTGGACTTCATGAATCTTTGTTTCCCCAACAGAATTGAACAGACTGCTCCACCCCTGCAATGCCTCCCATATAGGAATACTCAAGAAGTATTTGTTGAATAAGCAGGTTGTTCTTATATGAGGCAACCCAAACTAGTATATATTCCAATGTCAGCTTCTCTCATTTCCTTTATAGTCAGTGAATACACGGAGGGTGACACAAGTCGCCCAGCCAAGAAAGAAGCAAGAACACTTAATAAAGGCAGACGTGACAGGACAACTTAGAATATTCAGGAAGTGGCATCCTTTGTATAATACACACTTGATACCAATAAACCAAGAAGAGATTCAAGCACTAGGAGGAGGCTATCAACCCATGACCTTTGATAAAGTTCCTTCCAATTCTAAGTTTCTACAAGAGGAGAGATAAGACTGGTGGCGCTGAACAATAGTCATCCAGCCCTTTGAAAATCTCTAAAATGTCAGGAGCTACTTCCTCAGCCCCTAAAGGAAACTAATTCTTTGGGAAAGGAAAAGATACACTGGTAATCAGTCTCTTCTCCCTCTAGAGTTCAATTCATTTTGGTAGATGGGAAAATTTTCATTAGAGAAAACATCATAATGTCACCTTTCATGTTCAAAGCACTCAGAAAAGTACATAGTGTTTTCGTAGGCATATTTCCTAAGATTAATTGATTCAACAGATAGGGATTGAGCACTTACGACAGTGCAGGCACTGCTCCAGCCGATGAGCAGACAAGAGGATGAACAACAAACAAATAAACATATGGCTGGTGTTGCTGGGTGCTACAGAGAAAACTGATGCTGGGTAGGAGCAACAGGCTGTTTCATTTTGTAAAGGGTAGTCAAGATCATCACAACAACCTGGCGAAATAGGTGCAATACTATAATCTTAATTTCCAGGATTAGGGAAACTGATTCCCTGAGTGGTTAAGTTACATACACGTTAACCTGGAATTAGATGGGGAGGGGGTCAGAAATAAGATTTCCCAACACTGAGTCTACTGCTAAGGGTTTTTTTAAAAAAATAATAAAACAAATGAACCTTATTTATTTTGGGGGGGAGGGGACAGAGAGAGAGAGAGCTAGAGAGAATCCCAAATAGGTTCTGTGTTGTTAGCGTGGAGCCTGACACAGGGCTCGAACTCACAAATGGTGAGATCATGACCCGAGCCGAAATCAAGAGTTGGATGTTTAAAGGACTGAGCCACCCAGGCGCCCCTACTGCTAAGGTTTTAAAGAAGGCCTAGAGTTGGGAATGTTCAACTAAATTCCTTCCCCTCTAGAGAATGTTGCTTAGAGAGTGGAAAAGAGCACCATACATGCACATCATTAACCCATCACCCTGAGAATGGCCTGCCTCCCACTGGTGCATAAGCATTTGCCTCCCTTTGGTCTGGTGAATAAAATAACAGAAACACCATTTTGGTTTTTTTTAATATTGTTGCAAAATGGCTTTTTTGAGCAAAATAAAGTTTGAAAACATGCAGTTTTTATTTAGAATGGAAGGGTGCATCTAGCCTTATTGTGCGAGAGCAGGCAATGCAACACTTCATTAGCAAAATTTCAAACCACACCTAATGGATGTAAACTCTCCTTTAGCGGCCTGTCTCTGCTCTGCACACTTGTTGAAAAGTGTGTGAAAATAGATTCAGCAAGGATTTTCTGCCAAGAGTACATGGGACTGCGTGTGTGTGTGTGTGTGTGTGTGTGTGTGTATGCGCGCACATGTGCGTGTGCCTGTGTGTGTGTGGGTAAGGAGAAAATTGTAAACATTCCTGGGAACAGGATGCCCTCCTATATCTAACCTGAATTAAATCTAAAAGCCACTTCTTAGTAAAGGTAGGGCTAAAGATCTTAATGTAGCACAGGAATTCAGAAGGTAGAATCAGTTCTGGTAGAGAGAATCAAGTCAGGCTGTAAGGAAGAAGAGGGCCTTGGACGAATGGGTCGAGGGTCAAAAGTTTCCTGAAGTTAAAGGACATTCTGAGAGGAGGGAATGGAGACCACATTCTGAGTCCCACATTCTGAGAGGAGGGAATGGAGACCAGGAGGCAGGGGGCACTAGGGAAACAGAAAGCAGTCTGTTCAGCTAAAACGTAACGGTGACAGACACATGTGTGAAACACAATGAGAAGGATATAGATATAGGCCCAACTCTTATCTTGTATTTATTATAGGTAAGGAAACTGAAGCCCCAGAGATTTTAAGTGATTTACCCAAAGGCAAACAAGGGGCAAAGAAAGAACTAAAATGGAAGTTTTTATGTTTCCAGCTAGGTGCTCTTTTCACTGTCCCATTCTGTCGTTGGGGACGTGTGGGAGATCTTCTTCCCTTTAAAAGTATACATATACAGAGAGGTTAAATGAGTTATCTTTAGATTACATATCCAGCTGAATAGTGGCAGCAGTGCTGATACTGAGCCCGAGTCTCTGGAACAGCTTATCAAGGGCCACTGCACGACTTAGCAACTTCACTGGAGAAGGTAAAATCCTGGAGCTAATACAAAGGCCATCCTTCCCCTCAGAAGCACTGTACCTGTCAGGACCCATCCTGAAAAAGGTTATAAAGCCACAGGGACGATCAGGGATGTGGGTGAAAAAGCAGGTTCTTCTTCCTGTCTCTAAATTTGCCTACCTAGCTCCAGAAGGACTCAGCCAATGGAGTGGAGTATCGATGAATAAAACATGAGAAAAGCGGAGACCTCGAAACGTGTTGTAATAAACTGAGAGTTAGGAGGCATGGGTTTTAGTTTTGACTCTACCACCAACACGGGTGCTGGCTTTTGACAAGAACTTTACCCCATTAAATTTATAAGAGGAGGATGATGAACCAGCCTATATCTAAGGCTACAATATTCTAATTTTCTATGATTCTGGGTAGACTCCAATTTGCAGGAAAAGAGACAGGAAGAGTTGAAGGTACACTGAACTCTGAGAAACAACATGTAATTTAATGCAATAGGAACGAGCCCTATTTAAAGGCACATCAGTCCATCCTATAATTTCGATTTTTGTTTACATTTATATTTCTGAACAGAAAAGGACACACAGAGCAACTACCAATTTTAAGAAATGGGAAAAGGAGTAGGAGTCAACTCTGAAGGCCTTTTTCAACTTAATCCATAGACTTTCTTGCTGCCCCACTTAAGATGGTTATTGGAATATATGTGGCCATTTGAAATTCACTAAGTTATTATTAAGAACTGGAGAGAGGCGTCAGGGTGGCTCAGTCGGTTAAGCGTCCAACTCTTGATTTCGGCTCGGGCTCACGTTCATGACGTGGAGCCCCATGTCGGGCTCTGTGCTGGCAGTGGAGCCTGCTTAAGATGCTCTCTCCCTCTCTGCCCCTCCCCTGCTCACTTGTGTGCTTCTCTTTCTCTCTCTCTCTAAAAAAAAAAAAACAGAACAAAGAAAGACTTCAACAGGCTTAAGAAAATAGAAAGAAAACCAAGAACAAAGACATGTTGGCGAGTTCAAGCTTGTTAGAGTACCTATTTGGTTTTGAATATACATATATAAAGAAACTCGGGAAGATCCTACTAAAACAGTGGTCACCTGTTCAGGGAGACAGAAGTGAGCAGATGAGGGAGAAATGTAAAGGGGAGACTTTTTACCAAATAACTTTAATTGACTTTTTAACCATGTAGGTAAATACCTTATTTTTATTTAAAAATCAAATAAATAAATATAAACATCCCCGAAATTCTATTTTTTGCAAGCAACTGTTGCAAAACAAGAAAGCCAAACAAAGGAGACATTAGAACAAAGTCCCAAGAGGCAAAGAAAATGTTGTAACACTGGGAGGTCGGAGGAAACCCAAAGAGAGAATCATCTAGACTGTTTTCAGGGACCATCTGGGAAAGTCAGTGAAATACAACATGCACAACCCTGTTGAGGGCCTGAAGTAGCTTATGATAGCTCAAACCAGCACCAGCTGGTACAAGAGTGTCTTAAAAAATATGACACACAGGTTTATGTCCCCGTGTCCCTGGAAGAGTGTGAAATCCGCAAGGGGATAAAAATGAGAACTCTACGAATGGGGAAGTAGTTTTCCTTCACCCTCTAAAACAGAGGGAAGGAAATGAGACACCGGTGTCAATGAGAGCCATAAAAGTGATTAATTAGGTAGAAAAGGAGACCTATGAGGAAACGGGAAAGAAATCCACTTTTATCACTTAGCAAAGAAATTCTATTTGGGAAGAATTATTTAAGGCAGCCCATGAAGCACAAACATAAGGGAATGTCCTCTTAAAGTCATTTCTACTCTCAGGATTTTTTGATTTGTGGGTTAGTTCCCAGTGTGCTTCCTTGTAGAGGAGACCTTGCTAATTTGGCCTAGTGAAAGGCCTAGTTAGTAAGAAGTATTAGTAATGCCAGGGAAGACCTGCAAATAAACTTGAGCCAGCACATTATTAATCAACTAAAAAATCCCTCGCTTTGGGGTGCCTGACTGGCGCAGTCGGTAGAGCACGCGACTCTTGATCTTGGGGTTGTAAGTTTGAGCCCCTTGTTGGGTATGGAGAATACTTAAAAATAAAATCTTAAACAAAAACATCCCTTGCTTATAAGGACAATTAATACTTCCGAAGTGCTACTAATGTTCTTTCTTGTCACAAGTGTTAGTTTGTTTGCTTCATAACAATCATTAAGCTATGCATTTATGTTTTATGAACTTTTCTGCATGCTGGTATATTTCACAATAAAAAAAATGATCACCAAAAAAAAAAAAATACAATTAAAGTAATCCTTTCCACAAACTATATACCCTTGTGGTGAGGCCAAAGGCTGAAGTCATCCTGTCTATCATGAAGAACCAGTCTCCTAATGGAGCTCCACCAACATTCCTACCCAAGGAATGACACCCATCAGGGCCAGAGATCTGCCCTCTCTGAGGCCTCACTCCCAATCCAGGGTCACTGAAATCTGAGGCATTAGGAGAAAAGAGGCTACCTATAGGGCAGACACCAGGGGAAAAGGCATGCAAAGGAAAACTGGGCCCTGTTGATGTGTATTCTTCATCTATTAAGTCTGGTTTAAGGAAAGGAGATTGAATCTGCATTTGAGTTGGAAAGATAAACAGTTCAAATAAAAGCAAAACAGTTCTGGCTGCCTGAAAGGCCAGGGTCCAAAGGGCTTTACATATCTACTTATTGCAGTAAGAGTACTTTCTGAAAAAGTCACACCATTGGCCAACTCACCTAAATAGGCACAACCTAAACCCTGTGATTTGTCATTGCTTTGTACCTCCACTAAGATCATGGATGCAAGGATAGGAAAGTGTAAGAAGACATTTCTAAAAATATTTCAAAAATTTACAATGGGATGAAATGTTCTTCTAAAAATAGCCCAAGATTCCACGTTCCCTTGTTCACTAACCCAGAAAGTTAAAGCCTGCCTCCTCCCTCACCCATCTACCCCACTCGGCAAAGGCCCACATTACAAAGCCAGACTTTAAAGAAGGGAAGAGTAACTGAGCAAATCAATGAAAGTTTATGAAAACTACTCAGCTCCAGAACTTGAGATGTGAAGAAGTCCTTAGAAAGTCTGTCCAACTTCTCAGTTCTAGATGAGAAAATTTAGGCCCAAAGAGGTGACACATCTTGCTAAAACGACATGAACTAGTTTTGGGAAGTTGTTTTATTTGTAACTTGCTTTTCCCATAAACTATTTGAGGCATCTTGAACAATACACATATGAGAAAAGAGAAATATAGATCAGAAACATGGTGCATTATGGTAGAGTCAGGATTTCTTACTTCTGGTTGACTGTTATTCACATCACTTCATGCTTCGTTTCTTAAACTTTCTATATTTCCCAGTGGAGGATACAGGCCACTGTTGGCACTTATATCCTGAGTTGCAAGAGAAGTGAGTGAAGGACCATCTTGTGTAGACAACGTCGTAACTGCCTTTGCCATCCTGAGCCAAAAACGCCTTCACAACTACAGCTGGGTCAAGAGATCAACGGGTGTCATCTTACTTCTGTCTCGTTATTAAGCCAAGAAACTAAAATTTCTTCCAAATTATGAGCCTGAAGGACAATTTAGTTAAGGGAAGCTTATGGGGCAGTTTTGTTAATATAGATAGTTGAGTTAAGCTTTATATTTGTGAATATGTTATCACACACAGCCTTTTCTCCCCTCATCTGGAAACACCTCTCAATCTAATTCTTTAAATGACCTTTGTCAAATGGGGGATCCCTAGAATGGTGTTTGGCGTCAGTCCTCAGTATGCAATGGCTAAGTAGTTGGCTGGCGGATTAGCCAGGGGGCTTTGCTTCTCCACCTGTTGCCTTGCTGCAAAAGAGAATCATGAGAAAGAAGCCCACGGTTGGGTCAAATGTTTGTTAGAGGAGTTTGAAACTCTTGGCCAAATGAAGACAAGTATTTATTTCACTTGTGCTTCTTACGAGCAAGAGTAACAGAACGGACTCTAATGTAAGAATGAGTGTTGGCTCAAGCCGGACAACTGAGTAACAAGGCCAAAGACCTGGTCTCCTCACGGGCCCAGTTTGGTTTACTCTCTACTATTCCTGTCCCCAGCAGCTAAGATCTAATGTCACCAAGGGACAGAGGAAGTTCCGATAGAGTACAAATCCATCATCTCCTTCAAAACAGTAGGCTTTGCTGATGTTGTAACAGTTACATTATCTTTATATGTAAAGATGGAATTCTGAGTGGGTGTGGGAGACAGATTCTACCTGGCTGCATCATCTCTCGGTACGCCATCTTTCTTGGACTCTATTAAATAGTCCCGTTTCATTTATGTTCTCTTTTGTTTTTGTTTTCGAATCTGTTTTCATCTTTTTCTGATCTGGCCTGGAGCCAAAAACTAAAGCCTTATTAACAGACTCAAGGAGCGTCAAGGCCCACAAATGAGCCTGCGCAGCAATTACACTGAAAAACAAACCCCATCAACCAGAAGCGAAACAAAGGATTAACTACTTATCCAAACTCTGGCAAAGGGACAGTTCTTCCTCCCCCGTCTCCCCTAAGCCTGTTAGGAAAGGGGTGTCTGAAGCCGCACTGCCGTCTCCTCCAACTCACTTTCTGCGTCAAATAGTATGGGTCAAAGTCCTCCAGGGGAACTGCAACCAGGCCTTGCGGGATGTCCCCATAGATGAAAGGCAAACTCTTCCCCGCTTCCAGGTCACTGTTCGGCTTGGGCTTGCTGTCCTCATCGTCTTCCCGATGACTGCCTTCGGCCTTTGGTGGTTTCTTGAGCTTGCTCTCGGCAATGCGCCTCTCGATGTTTGCCAGTGACTCAGGGGTGAAAGGCTTGAAACTATCAGGGCCTGGTGGTGCGAGCAGCCGCGCTGCCATCTTCTCATCCTGCAGCAGCTTCGTTAGTTATGCTGCGTCCGGGACAGGTCAGCTCTGGAAGAAACGGCAACACAGACAGCAGTAATCAATCGCTGCTCTAAAAAGAGGCCAGACCAAACCATCTCACTCTCGACCTTTATTCACAACCTCCGCAACACATAGTTTCTTCTGTGACACGGGTGTTTTGCTCTTCAGAAAATTTGTGGCGGGAATGGGCGAGATGATGCTCATAAGCCCCTCTCAGGGGAATGGTCAGCCAGGGAGATCCAAAGATGGGAGGCTCCTAAATTGCTCATGTTTGTTACTTACATGCAACTCACTGTTTGTAAACCACACACAACTACAAACATACATCCCATACCCTCAACGGACTTCTATTCTAAACTAGTAAGGCATATTTGACATTACCCAGGGGGACGTGTCAGCTTTGGAATCCTCCTATGATGCTCAAGTCACCTTCCTGTCCTGGAAGTCTACTCCCTACAGAGATACTCTTTCTTCCAAAGACAACGCAAGGGCAAACTGTCACTCTTTCCAGATTCCGGGTTCTGAAAACACTAAACCCTTCAAAACTTTGGAGGCACAACAAAATACAGACAAAATAGCTTCCATCTGCTTTGGCTCTTCCATTTCGAGTTATTTTTCAATCCACCAAGTTGTGTAAAATCCATCTGGTACAGAAGTCCAGAAGTGTGTGCTTTGATGACCAAGATCCTGCCAGGGACAACCGGGGGCGGGGGGTGGGGGTGAGGGGAGCAATTGGTGGAGGAATCTCAGAGAACTTCCTCTGAAACAACAGCACCACAGTGCCACAGGGTGAACGATGGCCGAAAGGCCTGCATGCAACCCAGAGGGGCTCAAGCCAGGAAGGACAGAAGTAAGAACAGAACAAACTAAGTTTTTCTTCTAAAAGGAAAAATGAAGTAGTGCCACACGAGAGCCAGTGATTTCTAAGCACAGGATCTGAAAAGCCCGTTTCCACGTTTACACAGAGTCCTGGGTCATTTAAAACACGCCCTGACACAGGGGAATCCCTAACATCAAAAGCACTCATGCTTGGTGCCTGTCACAAAAGGACCTGAGCAGGTGAGTCTTACCACGAAGGCTTTAGGGTTGTACCGGCATCTCATCTGGTGTTCCTGGTGCTGCTTTCTCCCCTTTAGTTTTGTGAGCTCCACAAAGACAATCGGGGAACTTCTTTTAGAAAGGCTAAAGATTGTTCTATCCCTCCTACTTAGCCCTCAGGGTCCACTTCAAGGCAAGTACCCATAAAACTCAAGGCTCCTCAAGAGGATGGTAGTAGAGTTAACTCTAAATAATTTGAGAGTGAAATACCCCAGGGCTCTTTTCATAAATACACCCGCAGAGATCCCAGATTTCTCTGGTGGTGGTGATTGCTAAGTGTTGCAAAGGCAGTGTGTAGCGTCTATATATGGGGCTGGTCAGCTCAATCCCTTACAGCATGGGACTAATGAGGCCAGAACCACAAGTCCGCCCTCACACACACCAGAGAGCCTCACACTGTGCTGAAAAAAAACCCCACTATTCCATAGACCATGGGGTCAAAGAAATCATTCTCACGTGTGAAGCACAGGTTTCCTGAGATGCAAAGGATTTTACAGATACAGTCCATTTCATTTTATAGATTAGGAACCCTGGGGTCCTAAGAGATGAGACAACTTGCTCAAAGTCACAGGGCCAGGATAGAAATCACAGCCAAAGAGCTCTGACTCTCCAGCTCCCACTTTTATTATGACCAGTGTCAGTCACCCACCCTCCTGTCCTACTCCAATCCCAGCGGGAACGGTCTGGATCATGGAGTAAATCACGCACAAATGCCAATGGTTTTGCTGCTCTAAGACTTTATTCGCAATGTTTCCCTCAAACTAGAATTCCTTTTCTCTCATTCCTTCCCTCCTCTCTATTCCTGAATTGTCTCCACACGAATTTTCCTCCTTGACTGCTATAGCTTTACCATGATCTTAGCTAACCTTTATCCACTACTTACTATGTTGCAGGCACTGTTCCAAGCACCTTACTTATATGAACTCATTTAATCTCCGGAACAACATACGAGGTAGATATCATCATTCTCCCCTTTTAATAGATGAGAAAAGAGACACAGAGACCTGCCCATAGTTACATAGCTAGAAACGGGTAAATCAGGATTCAAAACATCCTATTCATACTTGTTTGGGCTCTTAGTCATTGTTGAACTGCACCTATAAATTCCCAGAGGGCATGGAGGGTGCCTTAAACTACTTTTGTATCCCTTTCACAAAAAATGGGACTATGCTTGAAACCCATAATTAGGTTAAATACCTGGGACCTCTTGGCTCCCACGGTCACACTCATTCTCAACTCTGGTTCCTACCTGGAGGACAAATATTGCAATAGTTGCTCCCAAATGGAAAGTGTCCATCGAAAGATGAATGGATACAGAAGTTGATATATATGTATATATGTATATATATATATATATGTATATATATATGTATATTTAAACATATTCTGATATATATATGTATTATATATATAATGTAATATTAGCCATAAGAAAGAATGATACCTTGCCATTTGCAATAACATGGGTGGACCCAGAGGGCTTAATGCTAAGTGAGATTAAGTCAGACAGAAAAAGGCAAATACCATACGATTTCACTCATACATAGAATCTAAAGAAACAGCAGAAACAGACCCATAGAGAACAAACTGATGGTTGCCAGAGGGGAGGAGAATGGGGGGATGGGCAAGGTGGATGAAAAGGAGGGGGAGATGCAGGCTTCCAGCTACGGAATGAATACATCACGGGGATGAAAGGCACAGCATAGGGAATATAGTCAGTGACATGGTGATAGCATCGCATGGTGAGATGGTAGCTATGCTTATGGTGAGCATATAGATTTGTCCAACCATTATGTTGTACACCTGAAACTAATGTTAACACTGCAAATCAACTATTCTTCAACTGAAAACAAATACGCAAGAAGTGACTGAAGATGCTGACAATTTCTGTGACCGCATTGCACAACCTGGGTTCTTCACCGCTCACCCTATCCAAGGCTAAGTTCTCCACCTTTCTTCCTGCCTTCTCCAACACCATGGTCCCTCAGTGATCCCAGCTCCCCCTCACATTCTCAATCTTCACTCTTCCTCTCCTACTTCTGTATCTTCTCCCTTTGTATCTCCTGCCCTGCTCTCTCTCCATTTGGTTTAAGTGATCTTCATTGTATGTTATCTTGGTTCTATCCACAACTACAGTCTCTTCTCTCGGGGCTAGCCTTCTGCAATCTCTCTGCAACACTCTTTCAGGGATCTCATCTACTCCAAATAATCTGTACCTGGGTGATTTTCAGATTTCTAGCACCAGTCCTAATTGCTCTGTTGACCCCCACAGCTGCCTGTCACCACTTCAAAATTAAAGTATATAAAACCACTCATCTCTTGACTTCCCAAACTGATTCTTTCTCCTGGCTTTCTTAATTCTGTTATGAGAACCATCGTTTTAAAGAGCAAAACAAGAGGGGCCGAGTGGCTCAGTCAGGTAAGCATCTGAGTCTTGATCTCAGCTCAGGTCACAATCTCACTGAGGGTTTGTGAAATCGAGCCCTGCGTTGGGCTCTGCGCTGACAGTGCAGACCCTGCCTGGGGTTCTCTCTCACGCATATGTCTCTGCCCCTCTTCCACTTGGTGTGCGCTTTCTTCTCTCTCAAAATAAAAAAAATAAATTAAAAAGATGTTTATAAAAACAAATCAGAAACAAACAAAAAAGAACCATCGGTTTTCCAGCCTTCTAGCACGGAATCTGTCATCTCTGCTCTGTCACCCTTTGCTGTCCTTGCCCAACCAGTCACCAGCCTTACTAATCCTTCTTTCTTCTGAGTTTCCATTTTCAACAGCATCACCATCACCCGGGTCCTAATGCAACAGCCTCACTTGTAGACCAGGCCTCAGTCCAACAGGCACATCTCTGCTTCCATTATGTCATTTCCCTCCCTCAGGCCTCAGGTTGTCAGAGGAGACAACCCACACATGCCACTCCACCGCCATTCAAGGTCTTCTACAACCTTATGCTTCTCAAACATTCTCTTCTACTGCTTCCCCGCAAGAACATCTACACTGGTGACTGTTTTTTGTTTTGATTTTCTAGGGTTTTTTTAAAGGTGGAACATAATAAAGTATATAGATCTCTAGTGCACGGATTGGTTACTTTGTACAGATGTATACATCTGTGTAACCACCATGCAGCTTAAGTAATGGAAGATTTATTCCAGCATCCCAGACAGCTCTCTTGAACTCCCTTGTCAATAACCACCATCACCACCCACACCCAGTAAAGGCTGTTCTGACATCTATCTCCATAGATTAGTTTGGCCTGTTCCTGAACTTCATGTAAATAGAATATAAAATATTCTTCAGGGTCTGCCTTCTTTCACTCAACATTATTTCTGTGTAACTTATCTTCGTTGTGTATGTACCAGTGGTTCATTCTTTTTATTGCTGGGTAGTATTCCACATATGAACACAGCATGGTTTATTTATCCATTTTACCTTGATAGACAGTTAGGTTGTTTATGGTTTTAGGCTATTATGGACAAAAGCTGCTAAGGATGTTTTTGTGCATGTCTTCTGGTGGCCATATGTGTTCATTTCTTTTTAGCGTATAAACAGGAGTAGAATGCTGGGGTCAGAAGAGGGCATGTGTTTGTCTAGCTTTGGTGATACTCCCATTAGAAATGTAAGAGGGTGAGGCGCCTGGGTGGCTCAGTCGGTTAAGCATCCAACTTCAGCTCAGGTCATGATCTCATGGTTCGTGAGTTCAAGCCCCATGTCAGGCTCTCTGCTGTCAGCACACAGCCGGCTTGGATCCTCTGTGCCCATCTCTGCCCCTCCCATGTGTGCGCTCTCTCTCTCTCTCAAAAATAAATAAACATTAAAAAAAAATCACAGTCTTCTTTATTTCCACCCATTCTAATGTGTATATATAGAGGTACTGCAGTTTCGTAAAAGATAATTTACTGAGGTGAAATTTATATAACATAAAATTAACCATTTCAGAGTGAACAACTCAGTGGCAATTAATACACTCACAGTGTAGTGCAATTACCAAGTCTATTTAGTTCCAAAACATTTCCATCAATCCAGAGTAAAACGCTTTACCCTATTAATATTAATTAGTTTCTCTTCATTTCTCTCCCTGTCCACCACCCCCCCCCCCCCTTGTCCTGAGCTCCTGGCAACAGGAGCTGTCTGTCTGTGTTCTGTCTCTGTTGATCTTTTCTGGATATTCATACAAATGGGAATTATATAATAAGTAACCTTTTGGGTCTGGCTTCTTTCACTTAGCATCATGTTTTTGAAGTGCATCCACCCTGTAGCATGTGTCAGGACTTCAACTCCTTTCTATGGGTGAGTAATGTTTCGTTACACGTATCATAATTTGTTTATTCATTCATCCATTGATGGACATTTGCGGTCTTCCCATTTTTTGACTATTGTGAATAGTGTGTACATATGTACTTATTTTAGTTCCTGTTTTCAACTCTTATGGGTATACACCTAGGAGTAGAATTACAGGGTCATATGGTAATGGTATATTTAATTTTTTGAGGAAATGCCAAACTTTTCCTACAGTGGCTGAGCCATTCTGCATTCTCATCAGCAATGTAAGGATCCAATTTCTCCATATCCTAGCCAGCACTTGTTATTTTCCTTTTTAAATTCTTTTCTAAATTTTTTTATTACAGCCATCTTAGTGGGTGTGAGTGGTGTCTGATTACGGGTTTTGACTTGCATTTCCCTAATGACTAAAGAGGCTGAGCATTTTTTTCATGTTTGTTGGCTCAGTGGAGTTTTAATTTGCTTTTCTCTGATGGTATTGAGCACCTTTTCATATGTTTATTGACCATTCAGATATCCTCCTTTGTGAAATGAAGTCTTTGGCCACTTTTTTCTATTGGATCATCTGTATTTTCTCATTGATTTGTGGGAATTCTTTGGATATTTTCCATACAAGTCATTAGTCAGATATATTTCAAATGCTTTTCTCCTTTTTACTTTCTTAATGGTGTCTTTTGATCAACAGTAGTTCTTAATTTTGCTAAAATCCAACCTATCAATCTTCTCTTTCATGTTTTCTTTGTTCTGAGAAATCTTTGCCTATCCCAAGGTCATGCAGTTATTAGCCTATGTTTTCTTCTGGAAGCTTCACTGTTTCACCTTTCTTATTTAGATTTCAAATAATTTGGAATTGATTTTTTTTACATATAAGCTAGAGGTCAAGGTTCTTTTTTTTTTTTTTTTTTTCCCTACATGGATATCTCATTGACTCAGTATCACTCAATAAAAGACTAGTCACTGGGGGGCCTGGGTGGCTTAGTTGAGCTTCCAACTCTTGGTTTCAGCTCAGGTCATGATCTCTTGAGTCCCAGGACAGGCTCTGTGCTGGCAGTGCAGAGGAGCCTGCTTGGGATTTTCTCTCTCCCTCTCTCTCTGCCCTTCCCCTGCTCACACACTCTCAAAATAAATAAACATAAAAAAAAAAAAAAAAAAAGAAAGGACTGGTCACTTATTTTCATTGACTCCTAAATATACTTTTCATTTTCTTGTTTTAAATCTCCTGAAGTCATTCTTTCCTCCTCTTCAAGGTTCTAGCTGTCCCTTAAAACCAGCTTAAATTCCTTCTGCTGAGGAAACTGTGATGCAAAAAGTAAAAATAAACTTTTTGGATTTAGAAGGAACCTTAGAGACCAGCGAGTCCAACTCTTACTTTACAGATAAGAGAACTTTGCAAGAAGCAAGAAAGGCTGAGTTATCTAACTGCTAATTAGTGACAGATGTAGGGCTAGGACTCAGGTCTCTTGGCCTCCAACACAACACTCTTCTCACTATAGCACACAGTCTCCTGGGTAGCACACCTTGCCCATCAGACCACCCCAGCCTCAGCTTTCTTCGTCCTGCAGTGATGCGATGAGACAGTCAGCCCAGATGACAAAAGAACAAGAAAAGCCACGTTTAACCCTAAGAGTTCTGAAAGAGACTGAACTGGACTCAAAGTTAGGAGAAAGAGATGGTTAGGATTCCCTTCTCTTGGTCATCCAGTAGGATTAAGATCTTAAAACATTAGCTGTGGTCTGTAACTACAAATAGAAATGAATCTAAATTAAGGGGAGAGGGAGACAAAACTGGCTTTGGAGTGGTTGTGACAGGGATGAAGGAAGAGAAGTCATGCAGGAGGAGTTGCTAATGGAAACATCACAGGCAAGGGTACACAAGAAAAAATGTTAGGAGGAGGGCCAAATAGCAAATAGTATTAAACACTCGTCTGACTTGAAAGAAAAGAACGAAGTTGGGAGACTTATACTTTCTGATAGCAAAAATTACTACAAAGATACAGTTACCAAAGCAGTGTGGTACTGATGAGGGATAAAAGCAGAAAATTGTTCATCTTTAGCCCTGAAGGCTGACTTATAGCCTGCACAGTTCTGATAAGGATCACATATATGCTGGTTGCTACATTCTTAAAGGGTCTCATGACAGCCTGTAAATCTCACTGATAGCTGATACTGAACTGAACAATAAGCATCAGAGAAATCTTGTGAAAGTAGTTTTATGAGTAGAAATTTGAAGAAGACATTTATGATCTAATACTCCCTGCGTGTCCCCATCCGCTTGAGCATGAAGCGTCACAGAGCCTCGTGAGCAAAGCCTCACTGAGCAAAAGTGCAGCTCTTTCTGTCCAAGGGACTCTTGTCCCCGTGCTACTTAAACAGACTAAGCTGCACCATACAACATCGCAAGAATTCTTTCTTGGCCGTTGCAGGGGGTGATCCCGCAACAGTAGCGGCATAAGACAGACATATAGGCCAATGAAATAGCCCAGAAACAAACACTTATATATATCGTCAAATGATTTTCAACAAGGGTGACAAGACCCTTCGATGAGGAAAAGGAGAGGTTTTTCAAAAAATGGTGCTGGGAAAACTAGATAGCCACATGAAGAAGAATGAAGTTGGACCCTTATCTTACATCACATACAAAAATTAACTCAAAATGGATCAAATATCTAAATGTAAGAGCTAACCCTATAAAACTCTTGGCAGAAAATGTAGAGGGAAAGCTTCATGACATTGGGTTTGGCAAGGATTTCTTGCATAGGACACCACAAGCACGGCAACAACAACAAAATAGATATAATGGACTGCATCAAATAAAAACCTTTGTGCATCAAAGGGCACTCAAGAGAGTGAAAAGGCAACCCACAGAATGGAAGAAAGTATTTGCAAACCATATATCTCATAAGAGACTAATACTCAGACTTTATTTAAAAAAAACCCTACAACTCAACAACAAAGCAACCAACCTGGTTAAAAAAATGGACAGAGCACTGGAATAGAAATTTCTGCAAAGCAGACATACAAACAGTCAATAACCACATGCAAAGATGCACAACATCACTAATCATTACAGAAATGCAAATCAAAACCACAATGAGAATGAGATACCACCTCACATTCACTAGAATGGCTGTTCTAAAACAAAACAAAACAAAACAAAACAAAACAGAAACTAACAAGAATTGGCAAGAACATAGAAAAACTGGAAACCTTGTGGAAAACAGTATGGCAGTGCCTCAAACAATTAGATATAGAATCACCACAAGATTCGGCAATTCCACTTGTAGGATTATACCCAGAGAATCAAAAGCAGGGACTCAAATAGTTTTCTTCTTTCTGTGACCCATGGTCACAGTGGCATTACTCACAATAGCCAAAAGGTGGAAGCAATCCAAATGTCCATGGATAGATGAATGGACAGAAAAGATGTGCCATATTCGTACAATAGAATATTATTCAGCCTTAAAAAGGGAGGGAATTCTGTCACATGCTACAACATGAATGAACCTTGAAGACATCATGCTAAGTGAAATAAACCAGACTCAAAAAGACAAATATTGTATGATTCCACTTATATGAGGTACCTACAATCAAATACATAGAGACAAAGTAGAATAGTGGTTACCAGGGGCAACGGGGAGGAGGCAATGGGAAATTATGTAAATGGGTTCAGAGTTTCAGTTTGGGATGATGAAAAAGTTCTGCAGATGGATAGTGGTGATGGTCGTACAATGTAAATGTACTTAACACTGCTGAATTGTACATTTGAGGTGGTAAATTTCGTATTATATGTATTTACCACAACTTTTTATTTTTATTTATTTTTTTTAAGTTTATTTATTCATTTTGAGAGAGAGAGAAAGAGAGTGCAAGCAGGGGAGGGACACAGAGAAAGGGAGAGAGACAGAATCCCAAGCAGGCTCCGCACTGCCAGCATAGAGCCCGACTCAGGGCTCATACTCACAAACTGTGAGATCCTGACCTGGGCCGAAATCAAGAGTTGGACACTTAACCAACTGAGCCACCCAGGCACCCCATTACCACAACTTAAAAAAAAAAAAAAAAAAAAAAAAAAAAAGCAAATGATAATTTACTGTGCTCCCTACCATATGCCAGAAACTGTACTGATGATCAATGTAGCTCCCTGCCTTTAAGGGACCTTTAAAGTCTTCTGGGGGTGGTAGACAAGTAAACAGACAAAGTACCATATGATAAATCCAATAAAGTAAAGCAGGTTTTTATAGACACACACAAGTGAGACCCCTAACCTAGTTTGGAGAGATGAGGGAAGGCTGTCTGGAGAAAGTGATATCTCAGCTAAAGCCTGAAGGATGGCTGGTGGAGTAGGGGGTGACAGGAAAATGGAGAAGCTTTGCAGGAAGAAGAAACAGCATGTACCAGAGACCTCAGACAAGGCAGAGCAAGTCACTTGGGTACTGCAAACAGTTCAATGTAAGCCGACTTCAGAAAATTAACAGATAAGCAGGTGCCACATCAGGAAGGCAAAGACGTTATCATGGGAAGGAGTTCTGATTTTATCCTGAAGGCAATACGGAGATGCTGAAGGTTTTTAAATGGGGAATGACTTGATCAAACTTGCACTTCAGAAAGATTATTCCAGCTACAGTGTATAGAATGAGGTGGGCAGTGGGGAGATGGGTGGGGGAGGAGCATGATCCGAGGGAAGAAGACCACGTAGACTGCTGTAGTGATTCCGGTGAGAGACAACGGCAGCCTGAATCAGGCAGCAGCAGTAGGGAGGATACTCCACACTCCTGTCGACTACTTGAAGTGGGAAGTGAAGGAGAAGGAAAATCAAGAAAGAGGCCCAGAGTTTTGTCATGGGCAAATGGAGGGAAGGCAGTAAAATTCAGTGAGACGGGGAATAAGATGTGACGCACACCTTGGGGGTTGAGATGATGATTTGACTTTTAAAAGAGTTGAGTCTGAGTTGCTTTGGTACATCCAAATGGAGCCACACTGATAGGCAGTAGATATGCAGTTCTGAAGTTCAAGGGAAAGACTTAACCCCACAAACTAAAAGAAGAGAAGTGTGGTGGAGAACACGAGCTAGCCCCCGAGGACTGCCAGCCAGCTCTCCGCATGTTGATATATGGTGCAGGTGGGATCAGCCAGAGGAGCACTGCAGCGCTGCACTGGGAGGAAGGTGGGCGGCTCTAACCACCCAAGAGAAAAATGCAGCCAGATGGATGGAGTTTACACTGTCCCCACTCCCTAGGCCCCTCCTTCCTCAAGTGACAACTAGATGCTAGGCTGCCAATTTTCTTTGTCACTTACAGATTTCATTTTGGGAACTCATATAACAGTTCTAGAAATTGAAATAAAAACAATTTGGTCAAACCTTCATTTTACTCATTTGAAACATAAAAAATTGCAGTCCTAACCCTCTCTTGATGGCATCAAAATCTGGCTCTCCCTCCTACAAGATCTCAACAGCCCAGGCTCACCCTGGTGACTGTCAGCACCCATGCTAACGGAGAGCGGCCTTAAGCATTCTGTCGCAATGGCTTTCCACCTCATGAGGCCACTCTGAGGTTTGTTCTTCCTAAGCCTCACACTCATCAAACTCTCCCAAAGCTGACCTATTTCTGCTTCTGATTCTCAATAATTGGTGTCTTCCTAATCCCTTTAAGACATTCACCCTTCCGTGATTTGCATCTATGTCTTCCAGCAGATACCCTTTGAACGGTCTGTTTATAGAATATTTTGAAAGAGGCCTAATATGGATATAAACATAAAATTGACCATGATAAACACATCCAGGATTCATAAATAACTCTACCAGGAAAGGCTTGTGAAGCACTTACACTTTGAGTACTTGAATATCTTGATGTAAAAAGGCATTTAAATAAGGTCAAAACCAATTATTACCATGATTGTAAATGGATCCAAATGTTTCTCGGAGCAGGTCCCGTCAGCCCAAAATGAAGACAGGATTCCGCCATGTCTATAGATCCATACAACCATAAAGCCTACTCTTCTCTCTGCTTCTCAAGCTATGGCCCAATCAAGAGGTCATTAGACTTCACCTCTCTGGCCCTGCAGACACTACCAGTCAAAATTTTCCTCAATTTCATCACTTATCCCCTATCACCAATTTTCTTTTCTTTCCTTTTTTTTTTCAAATTTAACTGGCTTTCCATGTTTCCTTTATTTCTTCCACAAGGCACAGGAGCCTTTTCCCTTTATACCCCACACACTAAACCCTTTGTAGATTGTGGTTGTTGCCCCCACATCTATTGCCATTCCCTTCACTAGTCTCCTGATTCAAGTGACAGTGCAAACAATTTTTTTCTTGTTCATGGCATTACAATTGAAATTTGCAATCGGCGGCTCTCTACTTCTTTTGGTCTCAATTCCAACATGCACGTTAGATTTTAACCTCAATTTCCTATGCCTTCCCTTCGTAGTCATACTGAGACTCTCCTCTCCACTCACTTGATCCTTCCTCCCATCCCCAGTGGTCTAAAGAAAGAGCAGATGTTGTCTTATTTTCCACTGGATTGCTTCCATGTTTTTCAGAGAACCAAACTATCGATACTTGTTAAGCATCTAGAAAAGAAACGTCACTTAAAAGGTGCTCATACTTCTAAGGAAGACCAAAACATTTGGGAAGCTGTATTTCATTCCAAGTATCTTAGGTTTCCAGTACAACTCTAGAGCCCAGATAAGAAACTCACTTTACACACTCTCCCATTAGCATTTATTGGGCCAGGTGGGAACAGGAAAAATCCTTCCATATGAAGAAATATGGTTGGGGGTGGAGGGAGAAAGTAGCTGTACACACAAAAAGATTATTATTTTTAAAAATTATGTTATTATATAACTGAGGATAAGAAATCAACACATCTTATGGTTCATGTTGTTCTTTTCCTTTACAACTGGACAGAGTTCATCAGCTCAAGTCCACTGAATATATGATTTGGGTTAGAGATTCACAGCCTCTGACCCAAAATCCAATGGTTTTAAGCTATATCTCTGCTATATAATGACTATCAGCCCTACTAAAATGACAAAGAAAGTACAGGGATAAACACAGTGTCTAACAAGTAAAAGGTGCACAGTAAATATTAGTTAATACCACCTGTATCATCAGTTTAATTTTTTTCTCACTTTGTTCAATCTTCATAAAATAAATAAAAAGCCAAAACAATGTCTGAAAAATCATTGCCTAAATCTTGCTGAACAAAGATGGCATCACCGTGGAAATAAATTTTTGGTGGGCAGTCAGTGACACAAAATACTATTCATAAATGTTCATTTTTCAGTTGATACCAAAAAAATGCCAATGTGGATAATAAAAAGGTGGCTAAGGAGGATCAATATGTAGGCAAGATACTCTCTACTCCGTTATAGATTATATACAGCCAGAGGCATGCCTGCCAAGATCAGCTGAGGGACGAAGAGGACTTCACTCTCAACAGAGAAAGAGACGGTAGAAATGCTTGAGGGACTTGGCAACAACTTTCACAAGTGAGGATGAAGGTACGGCCTAGGGTAACATCGGCCTCGTAGGGGTGTTGTGCTTTTGTCTGCATATACTTTTTTGTTATACAGATTTTAGAAGTCACAGTATTTCACAGCTGGCCTTATCTTTGCCATCTTCAAAACTAGGGCATCTTAATATAATAAGGGTTATGAGGTTTCTGCTCTCCATGATTGGTTAAGACCCTCGCCCACATGCTTCTATAGCGCTTGACAATTTCCAATCATACTACTTCTGGACAGCTAACGTTACCTTTGCTATAGAGATTTTTTTTTTTTTTTAATTATGACATCAGATCAAGACCTCTACTACACCCCCAAAAGAGAAACAATCTTAGGCCAAGAGTGAGAAACTGAGATTACAGTTTGGATATTGTCACTGACCAGCTGTATGACCCTTAATAATTCAATTCACCTATCCAAGCCTTGGTCTTATTTACAAAAGGAGGGAGGTAAGTAAGAGGGTTCATAGAGCCAGCGCTGTAGTTTGTCAACTAATTGACCTTGGGCAAATTACATAATCTTAGGGAGCCTCCAGTTCCTCATTTAAGGGTTAAATGAGATAATGCATGTGAAACAGGCCACAATAAATAAATAATGATGATCATAATACTACTGATAATTATAGTTAACACGGAGCATTTACTACATCCTCTAGGCACAGTTCTAAGAGCTTTTATACCCTTTTCATCCTTCCAACAACTCTGTGAAGTACTTATTGTTATCATTCCACGTTATCTTTTTAAGTTTATTTTTTATGTTTATTTTGAGAGATGGCGAGCGAGCAGGGAAGGGGCAGAGAGAGAGAGAATCCCAAGCAGGCTCCGCACCATCAGTACAGATGCTGATGTGGGGCTCAAACCCATGTACTGTGAGATCATGACCTCATGACCTGAGCCAAAATCAAGAGTTGGGACGCTTAACGGACTGAGCCACCCAGGCGCCCCCAATCCCACATTATTGACGAGGAAACTGAAATGGAGACGTTCAGAAACTTGCCCAAGATCACAGAGTGGGACTCAAACCCAAGCTGCTTGGCTTCAGAGTCTGTGTTCTTAACTATTTCACCATGCTACTTCTTATCAGCACTCTTCTCCCTTCACTGAACCTGTTCGAAGATCCCTTTCAGTTCTATGATTCCATAAACATAAATTAATTAGCTGCTGTAGACTCTGACAGGCTAAGCAAAGCTGGCTTCTCTGAGAGAATTACCGAGGTTCTGAACATATAGGCTTCAATCAGAAAGAACTGTGTCCTGACTCACCTAGCATCAAATAACTATATGTCGAGTAAAGGAATGAACACGGAGGCTAAGAAGAGGTCTAGTGCTATTCGGTTGATCCTTGCCACAACAATGACCCAGAATTCACTCCTTCAATTAAGCACTTCTTGAGTGTCTACTATGTGGCACTGGAAAGCTTAGAACTTAGAAAACTGGTATCACAACACATTCTCCCAAGTCACTATCTGTCATTCCTGCTGTAAAGGAGATTCCTGCACCGGATGGTAGAAAGTTGGATTAAAATGTTAAAGCTTTCGCTTTCAATCATCGGAAGTCTTCTTCAAATAAAATCTCAGATGAAACATCAATAACACAGACAAAAGTATCTCTGCTCTAACTGATGCAGGGAGTGGGCACAAGGTCCACCTCACTCCTCTCGGATCACCCCTGCAGAGTGCCAGGATGGCCCCAAAACCATTACTCAAAATAATGACTGGGTGTCTTTCAAATCCAGAGCTCACTGGACAACAAGCACAATGAATCTGGGACTATTCACTAATAAAGCTCACTTGATACGGACATACAAAAATGTATGAGAGTGGTTATGTGCAAAGCTGCAAAGCTGGTGTAGTAGCTATAAAGATTGGGATAATATATATTGCCAGGCACTTTATGAACACTACCTTTAATCGTCACAACAATCTAGTAATGCAAATATTGTCAGCTTCATTTTACAAATGAGGAAAGAGAAACTCAAAGGAGAAAGAAAAAGTAATTCCCAAGGTCACACAGGAAGTAGCCTCCCTCCAAAGCCCACATGCTTTCCCCAGTACCATGGTGCCTCTGACAACGACTAAGGTCAAGCACTCGCCTACTCCAAAGAGCTCTACAAACAAGAGGAAGACTTTTAACGAAACCATGAGAGTTGATGGCTTCCACGGAGCTTTGCTACTCAGGCAACACACAGGTTGCTTCACTGGCCAAAAAGGGTGACACCCAAACTGGGTCACACCGTATGGCATTCAAAAGGCACGGAGCGCCAAGGCCTTGGCTGTGGCTAAGAGGTCGGAGTAGAGGCACCACAAACATCTTGCCGAGCTCCTATGGTTTTTGCTCTTCACTTGCTGCATCAGTCACTAGTGGAGAGCAGGGCAGATCCACTACGTGGTTATCAGAAGACAGGGTGCTGACCAAACTCAGAAGCATCACTCACACTTCTTCAAGGCTGTCAGGGGAAGGGAAGATGGGCCACACAAGCAGCCACTTTGGCACTCACACATGGTGACTACAAGCAGGGAGACACAGACAAGGGGATGGCCATGGGGATAATAAAATCATCTTCCTCACACAGGGTTACCACAAGGAGCAGAAGAGAGAATATCAGGAGCTCGCGGTGTCGTACAAATGACAATACGGTAATACGCTGCAGCCTCGCTGTGAGCTGTGAGGAAATCATCGCAACAAACAAGCCAACGTGGTCAGCCATGATTAAAAACAGGATAGATCTTTCCTGAACGAGGTTTCAGACTTGTTAGGAGTCTCAGGAGACCAGGCTGACAGCGATAAACTGTCAAACAGTTGCTGAGGCTACAAACGAACGCCACCTCTTATCTGCATAGCGCTCTAACGTCTATAGAGCGCTCATCTCATCCTCACTTGTGAGATGAGAAAGCGCTCACTTTCTCATCTTTACCTCATCTCATCCTCACTTGTGAGGTTCAAGGAGAAACGAATGCTAGACCCCACTTCCCAGAAAAAGGTATCCGGGGTTAGAGAGGTTAACTGACTTGCTTTGTATCCAACAGCCAGTGGCCAGGGACAAAATAGCAAATGGTCCCCTGTCCATCTTCCAAGGAGGGAGAATTTCCTTCCTGTTGAGACTAGCTATCTTCCTCGCTGCTGAACAGAACAAGGAGTAAGAAGGGAAAGGGGGAAACTACATAATAATAATGATAATGGTGGTGATGATAAAGAGGCCAGGCAGGAAAGCTCTGGGAATACAGCTGATGCGGGAGATGGGTTTCAGCTGGGGCTGGGAAGTTTGCAGACAGAACGAAAAGGAGAAAGCAGGAGACAGGACAGCGATTATATGGAGTGGCTAACGAATATCTTTTAGCAAGTCTAGTGAATTAATGTCCGATACATCCTGCTAATCTTTAAAAAAAATTTTTTTTTTTCTTTTGAGAGAGAGCGTACCCGTGCAGGGCGGGGCAGAGGGGGAAAGAGAGAATCTTAGGCTCCATGCTCAGGGAGGAGCTGGACACAGAACTGGATCCAGCAATCCTGGGATCATGACCCGAGCCGAAAACAAGAGTTGGACGCTCAGCCAACTGAGCCACCCAGGCACCTCTTTCTTCCTGCTCATCTCTTTAAGAATCATCTGGTAAACATGCGCATTACTCATGAAGTCTTTTGGAATTGAGTGTTTTGTTTCTGTTGTTTTGCGGTTGTATGGTTTAGTTTTTTGGGTGCCTTAAGACGAATGCAGGGTAGCTTACAAAAGCAGGCAGTTACATCCGAGGGACATGGGCAAGCGGCAGGGCATGGCCTGGCACTGGGCGCTTCTTTCTGCCCCACTGCTTTTCCCCTGCGATAACACACTGCCGCTAGGCACTGTGGACACCACGTGGGCGGGGACTTCACAGAAGCATCCACGAACACAGCCCACATGAAACATCACCTCCAAATAGAAAGCACAGCAGCTCGCCGTGTTAGGAATACTATTAGTAATGCTTTCACAACCACTTTCCAACTGGACTTTCACAACCGCCCTATGGCAGCCCCACAGAGGTGAAGTGACTTGCTCGGGGTCACAAAGACGGCACATAGCACAGTCAGGACTTAAACTCATGGTGTGGCCCTTCATCCAGTTGCGTTCTTCTGTAGTGCAACGTTTCGGGAAAAGAACGTTATAATGGGACAAGCACAGTGGTAGCAAGATGAGAAATCTATTTCTAATCTCATTTCTAATAACATTAACAAAATTTAATCTTACACTTTTCCCTGAGATGTCCCAAGTTCTCTCTATCTACTCAGAGGAGGTGGGACTAGCCAACATCCTGTAGGAGACATTAAAACAGAAAATTGTTCATAACTGTTATGATACCCTGACTATTGTTAACCACTTCACCAACGACAAATGAACTGACTAATCCTCACAGCTGTTGGCACAACCCAGGCAGCCTCAGGGACAGTACAGTTGTTCTAAACTGGAGACGCAATCGGAAACTGAAATGAAATTTAGCTTTGATGGCCGTGGCTCCCTTCTGCTCAAAAATCTTCAGACTCTCCACTGCTTTTTGATTAAAATTTAAATCTTTAAATGAGCAGTCAGGGCCCTTTTCAGCCTATTAATAGCTATTCTCTGCTTGTAGCTTCTGCTTCACGAAACCACTCCTCGCTCCTACTGTACTTTTCCATTGCCACACCTTTGCTTGTGCTGTCCCCTCTGCCTAGAATGCTATCATGCCTAACCTTGCTGAGGACAGCGGTTCATATTCCCCCTACTCAAGACAACTTCTCCTGCCCCTCAGTATTTTATATCCCCTCCTCAAATAGTATTTTATGTGTCTGTGTTTCATTTTCCTTAATTATACGTGCCTCAAGGGCAAAGGTCATGCTTATTAACCACGGCATCCTCTCAATGCCTTGCCTGGCACTGGGCTTTGTGCACAAAGAAGAACAGAGTAGGACATGGGATAAACGTTTGCAGCATAAATGGAAGAATGGTATTCAGCTTTTGTCTTAAGTAAGACAACAGCTATATTATAAGGCAAATTGACTTTCATACCCCTTAAATAATGCATCTAACAGTTTTGAGATCTTCAGTAGTCAAGGGAACCACAGCTCAAATCAACTATTGAACTAAATTTCTGCTAATCACACCATAGTCAATGATCTCTCTGCTAAAGGTTAAGTGATAATTTGGGAATATGACTTGTGGTCAATAAAACGAAGCATCCACTCGGGCTAAAGTTACCATGCCTTCATTCAGACCACCAGGTGGAAAATGGCAACAATTTGAACTGAGTCCTCATATTAACAGGACTATGATAGGTTGAGGCATTCTACAAAAACTGTGTGAAAAAATGAATACTCGGGATAGTAGTTCCCTTGGAGAAAGGTAGTAAGTGATCAGGAGAGGCAGGAGGAGACTACTGGGTTGCTGGGTACACAGATGTACTCACCAAAACTTGATCAGCATGCGCCCATGATTTCTGCATTCTTCTGTATGCATCTTGTATTTCAATAAGAACTATTTATAAAATGAATACTGATAAAACAACTGGCCTATATTAAGAAATCAGACCATTTAAAGCAAGAGTTAAAAACTGCACTTAAAATCCGATAAGAGGAAGGAACAACCAATTTAACAATTTTTTAATTGTTAATTATCTCAATCCTGGGTGCGCTTTCATCATTTCCCTACTTCCTCCTTTGTTATTTTCTAGTAAGATGCTGGCATTTAAAACTCTGGCTTTTCATTTCTCTACTTAGAGATTCCAGGGAGAATTCTGAAATTCTTATTACTCAATTATTTCTCTTGTACCTATGAGCAAAAAAACCTACTTTAAAGTTTTCCATCAAATGGGTCAGTTTCCAGAAGGTCCCCCTCAGCTCTGACCTTTTCATCCATTTGTTCATTCAAGAATTATCTACCGGTGCTTTCTTCTATGTGCCGGACGCTGTGCTGGATCCCAAGGAATGATTCAATAATGAACAAAATCTCTGCATCCTATCCTGTGGAACTCACACTGCGGTAGAGACAGATGGATTACCGGCCAATTACAATGCAGGGACACAACAGCATTAAAATACCAGGTACCTTAGGTACCAAAGAGTCACATAACCCAGAATGAGGGGCGGAGGGGGATGGGGATGGGGTGGATTGTTCTACGAACATGTGAAATGGGTGACAGGGACAAGGAAAACGGAAAAGTTTAACATGAAGTTTATTTCTCTGGTTTGATTCAGCCTATCTCTAACCCCATGAGACTTTCTTCCCACTAGGAAGTGGTTAGCTTGGTAAACCATGCTGTCTGTCTTGGAGAATCATTATTTGTCTTAACATGATTGTATACAATGCTAAATAGCATCCTTTGGCTTTAAAAATCCTAGCAGTTTTTTCCTCTAAACCTAATTCCTTAAAAACAAAAACTTTTTAAAGCAAAGAGAGTAGGAAAACACTCATCACATGAAAGTGTGTGAAAATTATGCAGCCAGTTAAAGTCACTGTAAAATGCTTTCAGGTCCAGACTGGAGCAAAAGCTCTGAGCAGCTGTCAGTTCCACTTTACTGTCTTATGTTGATATCCTGTGACCTCTTTTTTAAAAAATAACATTTATTGTTATTTTCCTGGTTATACAAATAATACAGATTTCATTGCAGAAAACTAGGAAAATATAAAAAACAAAAACCATCTATGAGCCTCATACCCAGAGAGCTACCGTTAAATCTTTCCTTTGCTTATAATTTTCCAAAGCTGGGGCCATACTCCTTATACATTGCTATAGATTGAATATGTCCCCCCACCCCGCCCCAATTCATTACAAAGACAGAGGCTCCTGTAAAAGAGAGCCCAGAGAGCTCCCTGGCCCCTTCCACCGTGTGAGGTCACAGCGAAAAGATGGCCTTTTACCAAAGGAAGGAGACCCTCACCACACACTCATCTATGGATTTCCTAGCCTCCAAAACCGAGAAATACATGTCTATTGTCTTTAAGCCACCCAGTCTGGGGCGTTTTTATTATAGGAACCTAAATGAGATAAGACGTACATTTTGAATTCTTTTTATTACAGTTGACTCGTTTTATGAAATATTTCAGGCATTAAAAAAACATACAGATAGTAATAGAACTTTACGGATAACTTTAATCTTACCCCTTTGTATTCTTTTTTTTTTTAACTTTATTTTTTTATTTTTTAAAATTTACATCCAAATTAGTTAGCATATAGTGAAGCAAGGATTTCAGTAGATTCCTTAAAATTCCCCTTACCCATTTAGCCCATCCCCCCTCCCACAACCCCTCCAGCAACCCTCAGTTTGTTCTCCGTATTTAAGAGTCTCTTATGTTTTGTCTCCCTCCCTGTTTTTATATTATTTTTGCTTCCCTTTCCTTATGTTCATCTGTTTTGTATCTTAAATTCCACATATGAGTGAAGTCATGATATTTGTCTTTCTCTAATTTTGTTTAGCATAATACCCTCTAGTTCCATCCATGTAGTTGCAAATGGCAAGATTTCATTCTTTTTGATTGCTAAGTAATACTCTATTGTATATATATGCCACCTCTTCTTTATCCATTCATCCGTCAATGGACATCTGGGCTCTTTCCATACTTTGGCTATTGTCAATAGTGCTGCTATAAACATGGGGGTGCATGTGTCCCTTCGAAACAGCACACCTGTATCCCATGGATAAATGCCTAGTAGTGCAATTGCTGGGTTACCCCTTTGTATTCTTATCCATACAATTCCTCTCTACCCTCCTCGAAGGCAACCACGATCCTGAATTAGGTGTTTCTCACTCTTGCACTTCTTATATTATTTTATATTATTGCCCTCTAAACAATCTATCCCTTATAATACATTGTTTTGCATGTTCTGATATTTTGTATAAATGCAAAATACTGATATTCTAAAACTTGCAAGTTTCCACCTCACATTATGACACATTCCTTTTGACATATTTCCCTAATTCATGCATTTTCATGGCTTCACAATTGTAGTTCCCTGTTTGACGATATTACAACTTATCCTCCTTACTGTTGCTGAACCTTTGTTTTCAACAATTGCATGCTATTGTCAACAATGTTACCATAAACATTCTTGTCCAGGTGACCATGTGCTCAAATGAGGAAGTTCCTTTCATGTATACACCTAGGAGTTCAATTACTGGGTTCCAGAGCACAAGCATGTTTAATTTCCACACTTGAATCTTAACATTCACAAAAATTTTTTTAATGTTTATTTATTATTGAGAGACAAAGAGAGACAGAGCATGAGCATGGGAGGGGCAGAGAGAGGAGGAGACACAGAATCCAAAGCAGGCTCCAGGCTCTGAGCTGTCAGCACAGAGCCCGATGCGGGGCTCAAACTCACAAGCCACGAGATCATGACCTGGGCTGAAGTCGGATACTTCACCTACTGAGCCACCCAGGGGCCCCTTAAACATTTTAAATAATAAAACTGAAATTATTACTACAGTTATACAGGAATATCTTCACCCATGTACCCCTTCTCTACCTTGGGCCAGAGTACCATAATTAAATAAAATCAAATGATTAAGTAAATATGGAAGGCTGAGAGACAATGACCAGCAAGAAGGATCTATTAAGAAACCTACACACAGTGGCACAGAAATGATCAGACAGTAATTACACCTGACTGTCTTCTGGTTAATGTGCTATAAAGGAACTGTTGAGGCATCCTTAACTCTTGCACAGCAGGAGAGCCCTCTTCAGACTCCATTCAGTAGAAGAGACAGAGCACAAGGGAGAGAAAGACATATTCCAGGGTAATAAAGAATTGTTGGCAGGAATTTTGCAAAGCATGCTGGTGAAAGCAAACCTCTGTAGCCAAACAGCTGATGAAGATTCTTACTGAAAATTTGAACTTTCAGCAGAGGCAGACTAAGACATTGATTTTTTTAAATGGCCATTCCAGTGCAAAACAACGTGGGAGATAGGTCAGAAAATAACAGAGAAGCTTGTAAATGATAGAAGAAAGGAGTCCAGATAGAGAGGATTTCCCCTGGCCTGCACCTTCAAAGTATTTCCAATGATATGTACATGTGCATATGTGCGTGTATACACATACAAGTGAAAGGCAGATGTGTCGTAGTTTGGAAAAGCCCCTGGGGATCCTGATCCATCCCTTCCCTTGGCCATCTCCCTCCCCCCAGCACCCTTTCCCACAGCCTTGGAAAACACTGCTGTAGGTACTCCATATGGACGACTGACGCCACATGTAAAACATGGTGCTTTACAAACCACTTCTACATACATCACCACACTCGACTCTCAAAATAACTTGGAAAAGGCAGGCGTTGCTATTATTCTCACTTTATAGATGAGAAATATAATAGAAAGCTCACAGAGGTACAGCAATTTACCCAAGGTCACAGTGAACGGGGGAGGGAAGCTGTGAAAGCACTTGAGGAGACAGAATACTGAATATAGGTCGCAGAAGGCAGGCCTCCTCCAGGGACGCCAAGCACTCTGCACTGTGCCTTAGACAAAAAAGTTGGGACTGGGGGTGAACATGGTGCTTCTGGGCCTTCAAATGAATCCATGGTAATTTCTTACATTGCAAAAAAGAGCGACAGCAAATATTCTATTATTCTCTATATTTTTCTGTATGCCAAAACTATTTCATATTAAAAATAAAAATTCTTTTGGCAGAGTTTAGAGATGCCATCATATTGAGGTTAGGATCCCAAGGAGTGGATAATACCCGAGGCCTAAGTAGAAAAGAGTTTACTTTTCCAGGGATCAGAATAGGTGAGAGACAGAATTATGCCTGGACTGCCAGACACAAGAGCACACCCGCATGGGGGAAGAGCGCCGTGGAAACGCCAGACCTACGGGAGAACTAGGGAGCCCCCAGAGAAACCGACGTACCTTACACCGGGTGGATCTGATCTTGGTAACCTGAGACCACACACCTGAGGCCTGATTCGTTCTATACATTGTCTGAAGTAATTCCCCTACTTAACAGAAAAATCGTTTTTGCTTTTTAAAACAGATGAATGTACCCAAGCACCATGCAGTGAGTACTATGGGAAACAGGCATTATGGGTTTGAAAAAGAACAAAGACTAGGAATGCTGGGGCTTATCTTTGGAGGTGAAATTCCTCTTTATCTTACAAGCAGAGGCTGTGTGTGGCAAGTTACTTGAGCAAACAGTGGTGACACAACTCGGCCAACCAGGGAGTCATGGGTTTGTGGGCCATACCTCCTTACAATCTCTCTGGGAAAACCATTAGAAGCAACTCTGTTCTTATCTGCCTTGTTGGTTTTATTTCCCTGATCCCCACACTGGGGTAGGGAGAGGGATGTATCTTGCTGAAGGTGCATAGCTGGGCCAAGAATAGAACTCCAGCATCCTGTCTCTCGGCTCACTTCTGGACCATGCTACCTCAGGAAGGAACATTTGAAAATAGTAATTCTCTCCCACCTTGCAACCAAGCTGTGCACAAGCACATGATCGATGAATGAAGTTGGCTAAGTGACTCAGCACTGGGCTGGCTCCCCTGTGAGTCAGGCCCAGAATCTTGAGTGGTTGGAAGCACAATCTCTTTAAATAAGACTTTAAAACCAAGGTCTTTACCACCCAAGATCCCTGAAAGATTTCAGGGGTATTTTATTTTGTTTGGACAAGGATCAGGATGTCACCTCTAGCCCCTTAGACATGAATCAGCTTGAGTAATTATATCACCCATAATTTTCATGGATGTTTCTTTCATTGTACACTGTAGGCTGCGCAGGTAGTAGTCTTAGAGTCCAGAACCAGTTGAGGCAGATAGAGGCAAGAGCATAGACCAGACGGACAAGCGGCTGGACCACAGGAATTAACTAACAATTTAGGATCACATCTGCATCTCTTCTTCTTTAATGCGGAAAAAGACCACAAAGTAAGACCTTCTCGTATTCCTCTGAAGGATAACGGCTATACACACAGCTTTGGGGGCATATTGGTAAGATGCCCCAACCTGACCCTGTCAATAGCCGTGGGTTTTGACCACCTGCTCCCGGCAGGGAAGAAGCTAGCCTCTGAGCAATGACCCCTGTGACAGATGGCACAGCACAGACAGAAAAGGGCCAGCCAAAAATATTCCTTCCCACAGAGGGAGGGAGCCTGGGTGTTTAAAAGCAGGAGTCAAAAGAACAAAGCAATGAAATTCACCAAGTGTATCTAAAACTCGCCCTGAGGATATCAACAGTCTTTTGAATGACAAATGAATCAAAACCCTTGATGAAGGGACCTCAGGACCCTGGGCACAGCAAGCTGTCATTAGCAAGGTTTTGGAACAAATTATCTTAGGGAAAAAGTGTGACAATGAGTTTAGTGAAGGACTCTCAGAGCCATTAAAAAAAACCTGAACTCTTAAGGCAACCTTAGAATCAAATTTCCGGAGATTCACTAGTCTTGAAATAACACAAACGGTTCAGAGAATATTGATTGCAAAATGTCAGTACGAGAAAGGACTTTAACTGGCAGGAAAAAAAATCCATTAGCCCCTGTTTTGGTTTGGTTACCAGTACTGGGTGGGGGGACATGAAAGCAGCAGAAGCGAAAAAGCTGCATAAAAAAGGGTGAGGAAGGAAAGTTCCACTTATCACGTGCTAATGTCCGGCACTCCGCAGGGAACCTTTACAGAGAGCTGCCAAGATTCTACGAAGGAAGCGCTTTTTGCCGTTTTTTAAATGAAAAGAACAACAACAACAACAAAAAGACAAAAACAACCCCCACAGCAGCATTATTCACAGTAGCCAAAAAGGAGAAACAACGCAAGTGTCCACTGACAGATGAATGGATAAACACACTGTGGCACGTACAGACAGTGGAATACTGTTCGGCCTTAGAAAGGAAATTCTGACGCAAGCTACTGGGGCTGCAGCTTGAAAAGATTATGCTCAAATATGCCAGGCACAAGAGGGTAAATACGGTCTGCTACTTCTTGTAAGAGGCGCCTAGAGGAGTCAAGAGAGTAGAATGGTGGTCACCAGCGGCCGGAGGCGAGGAGGAGAGAAAGTTTTCGAGATGGGGGTGGTGATGGCAGCTCCACAATGTGAATATACTTAATACCACTGAAGCGTATACTTTAAAATGGTCAATTATACGTTATATATTTTACCACGGTTTTTAAAAATGAAAAAAAGTAAGGCACCGTGAGATTTAAAAACTTGGCCAGGTCAAAGCTAGTAAAGGGAGACAAGAGTCAAGCCAAGCTAAGTGGCTCAGTTGGTTAAGTGTCCGGCTCAGGTCACGATCCCGCGCTTTGTGGGTTCGAATCCCGCGTCGGGCTCTGTGCTGACAGCTCAGAGCCTGGAGCCTGCTTCGGATTCTGTGTCTCTCTCTCTCCGCCCTTCCTCTGCCTGTGTGCTCTCTCTCTCTCTCTCTCTCTCTCTCTCTCTCTCTCTCAAAAATAAATAAATATTTTAAAAAAAGAAAGAAAGAGTGGGACACTTAACCAACTTAACCCAGGAGCCCGTCTGAAGACATTTTTGACTGTCGCGCTTGGGGGAGGGGAACCGCTGGCATCTAGCGGTAGGCCAGCGATGCTGCTAAACACCCTATAATGCGAACAGCCCACCATGCCAAAGAGTATCCCGTTCAAAATGTCAAGAGTGCTGGGGTGCCTGGGTGGCTCACTGAGTCGAGCATCGGACTCTTGGTTTCGGCCAGGTCATGACCTCACGGTTCACGGGTTCGAGCCTCATGTTGGGCTCCACACTGGCGGTGTGCAGAGCCTGCACTGCTTGCGATTCTTTCTCTCTGCTTCTCCCCTGCTCGCACTCTCTCTCTCTCTCTCTCTCAAAATAAATACCTAAACTTAAAAATAAAAGTCAACGGTGCCAAAGCTGAGACACCCTGGCAGCCCAGCCACTCACATGACACTTGTGCTTCCTTTACAAATTACCAAGAGAAGACAGCCTCTGCTATGATACCTACGATGGACAGAGGACTGTGATCTGAGGCAGTTAACATCTGTTAACAAGTAAGCGGATGCCTCAAATTTGATCACCATTTGCCTCTGTGAGCTTTCGCCCATCAGTCCTCACGCTAATTCTGAGGTCCAACAACAGTCAAATATCCCTGTTGTACGAGACAGCTCTTCAAAATCAGAAGACAGTAACAATATTTTATGCTATAAACACAGGAGATGGGCATTTATAGAAATGTCTTGACATGCTTTTATATTTAGGTTTAAGAGGCCTGCACTGAAATTCTCAAGAGCAGGTAGCATGCCTACATTGCGTTGCCCAGACTGCCAGCAAAAATATCATCCAGACTAGTACTTAATAGTATATAACTAGTACTTACTAACATAGAACTAGGTTGATGGTGAGCATGAAGGAGATGGGCACCTGCCAACCTGCTGTAGTGCCCAGATAAGAACAGAACATTTTCTTTAGGGGAGAAGTGCCATCACTATTCCACACAAACACAAGTCTGCTGATACCAATACTCAGCTCTTCTTTCCACTTAATTATTTTTTTAATGATTTATTTTTGAAAGAGAGAGAGAGTGTGTACTAGTGGGAGAAGGGCAGAGACAGGGGGAGACATAGAATCAGAAGCAGGCTCCAGGCTCTGAGCTGTCAGCACAGACCCTGACGCAGAGCTTGAACTCACGAGCTGTGAGATCATGACCTTAGCTGAAGTCAGACACTTAACCGACTGAGCCACCCAGGTGCCCCTTTTTTCCACTTTAAATGGTCTCTACCTGCCACCTATAGCTGGGGGCCAGCGTGCCGTCTGTCTGTCTGTCTGTCTGTCTCTCTCTCTCTCTCTCTCACACACACACACACACACACACACACACACACACACACACACCCCAGCTGGTGAGAATCCCTACACAGTAAGAATCCTCTTTATCCTCTAGAAGGAAAGTAACCCAAACTTTGGCACAGCTCCATAAAAGGATGCTAATTCCTGGCCTAGGTGCTTAGCTGGGCTACGAAGCTGCTAAAAACTTCTGACGTTCTACATACAGTATTAATGACATCAGCAGCCTAAGAGACTGGCTCTGCAGAAGAAAGATGCTTTGTAAGCATTAAGTCTCAACCTTGCAGAGTTAGTCTACACAGTGACAAGGACTCACTTCAGAACAAAGCTGGAAGGTTGCTTGACTCTGATAAATGTATAGCCCCAGGGAATAAATACAATTTAAAAATTATTCTAACAACTCACCAGTTTGGCCTTCACTCCTGTTCTACCAGTTCATTCACTTTCTCGTGTGCCATTCTCATTCCTCCCTGTAATCCTATCCAGGCATATCTTTCTTCTTTCCTTTCCCAAGCAAAACCTACTGTGACTTTAAGCTGAACATCAGGACCTCTCTCAAACCTTCTATCAAGTCTTTTTTATTAACTCCATTCCATGATGATCTCTCCCAGTCTGTATACCAACTCCTCAGTCCCCTTATATATATTCTGCTTTAGAATGAATCCCCAAAGGTTTTATTTAGATATGCAAAACATTCAACAAGTATCAATCAATCAACAAATATGTACTGAGTTCTTACAATGTACTCTTGGTTCTGCAGGAGATAGAAAATGCGGATACTCTTTTGTTATGCTCCATGAAGTGCCAAGACTAACCCATTCAAAACCATCACTAAACTTAAAGCATGTATTTACTAAGTTACGGCTATAGATGTTAAATACTACACAAGTTCAGAAAATAAGTTCAAGATCTCTCCCCGTTCTCATTTCTTAGAATGAAATGTCAGAAACAAACAAAAAGGGATATTTTCATTCATTCTCTCCATATTTTGAGGCTTTTTATGTATGAGACATTACAATATACACTACATTTGTTTTTTTGTTTGTTTTGTTTTTAATGTTTATTTATTTTTGAGACAGAAACAGAGGATGAACGGGGGAGGGTCAGAGAGAGAGGGAGACACAGAATCCAAAGCAGGCTCCAGGCACTGAGCTGTCAGCACAGAGCCCGACACGGGGCTCGAACCCACAAACTGCGAGCTCATGACCTGAGCTGAAGTTGCATGCTTAACCCACCGAGCCACCCAGGCGCCCCACAGCCCACAGCTTCTAACTCTCTTCCCACAGCCCCTCCTCCCGCCTCCTTTAGCCACACATATGACTGTGCAACCTTGCCCATTACTGCTTTTGAGACACAGCAGTATAAAGTCAAGACAACTACCTAAACAAAGCTTTGCATTTTTATTCTTTTTTTTAACGGTAGGCTCCACACCCAACATGGAACTTGAACTCACAGCCCTGAAATCAAGGGTCACATCCTCTATTGACTGAGCCAGCTGAGCGCCCCCCAAAGTTTTGCATTTTTAAAATATCTGCTCCAGGAAAAAAAATCTGCTCTAGGTCCTTAAAAGAACCTATCATATGCCTTTTCTTATACTTTTCAAGAATGTATAAACTCAAATCCATAATCTAAGTTCCTCTAAATCTAAATGTATGGTCTAGAAAACAACTGAAAAGTGGGGTGGGGGGGGTAAGAGGGAAATAGAAACAACAAAATGAGAATATGTATTTTGGTATTAAATATTAACATTTATAAAGGAGAGAAACCTACTCTATTTGGTTATGCACTTTCCATCTATTATATTAAACCCTGTATCTTCAGAGACTAGCAAGTGCCTGGCACATGGTAGATGTCCAATAATGCGTAGTGAATGAATGAATCTGTTTTCCCTGATATCATGAGTTCCTTGAGGGCAAAGACCTCATCTCACACATTTACATACCCCTTTTCAAAGTAGGCAGTCAGTACCGCACTGAATTAAAGTATTCAGCTGGAAAGCACAGAGAGCTCCATGTAGGAAGGTTGTGTTGGTATTCTGTGTTTTCTTAGATTCTGTATTTATCTACTTGTTATCCATTAATCACAGGGCCAAACTAACAACCAGAATTGTTTCTACCTCCCTGCCATCCAGAGTCCATACTCTGAGCTACATCCTTTATCAACTCACACACCAAGCCAGTATTCTCCTTGCCCTAAATCAACTCAGGTCCAGGTACCAGACAATGAGGAATGGCCCTTCTATCCCCAAGCCCATCAGAATTATTCAAACTAGCTAATCCAATGTCGCTTCCCCTGCTCTGCCTTGCCTTTCCCATAAAAAACACAATAAAGGCTCTGGGCCATGCTTTCTCATCACTCTCTCCTCCTGACCAAACCTGGTGCTTCCCCCGCAGCCCTGTGTGGTGTGGCATCCCTCTACTTAGGAAGTGTTAATAAATTCTTCCTTTAATGGCATTTACCTCTCCGTGTTGTCAATCACCTTTATAGATTAAGACCCAGACACAAATCAGTTGGATACTGTCATTATCATCACCACCAGACACAAAGAACTAGAACCCAGGCTAATCCTAAATGCTGCCTTACGCCACTGCTTATAAAAACCTACCCTCCCTAGAAGATGGCAAACTCCTTTGAAGGCTTAAACAAGATCTTCTCTTGTATCACCTATTCACCAAATTTAATGCTATGTACAGAGCAGCCACTTGATAAGCTGAGTGTTACAGATATCTGAGTGAACCTATGCTTAACTGCTTAACACACACACACACACACACACACACACACACACAAATACACATGCACAGATGAATCAATTCAGGAATAATTATAAATACCATACATACATGGGTTGGTTATACAACATGTGTATTTCCTAGCTCTATCCTCTGAGAGGACCTACTAGTGATACACACACCCTATCAGATCTCGCTTTCTCCAGTGAAAAGAACCAGCCCTCCTTTCTAAGATGCCGATTCTAGAGTAAGGACAGGGAAACTATAAGATGGGCCCGGAATCTCTTCTAGTTCCAGAAAGTAAGGAAGTGCTCAAGTAACAGAAGAATGAGGGCGTGTCAAAGGGACAGAAGCCAATCTGGAACAGACCCCAGTGGCCAAAACCGGACCAATTTGAGCAACCAAATACACAGCATGATTATAACCCAAAACATATACTAAATACGTGAGTCCGTGCTGATATAAATTAATGACAGTAAAAAACAGGGGAAAAGGAATAAATCTTCCTTTACAGAAGGATTCCAAATAACGTATGTAGATACTACCTTCTCCAGGAAGTGGAGCTTAATTCTCATCCCTCCTCCCCCCAAGTGCGGGCTGGACTTAGTGACTAATTTCCAAGGAATACAGTATGGAAAAACAGTCACTTTATAGTGGAAAAACCTGGCAAACATTACCTTAACCAAATGACTATGGTTAACATCACCAGTGGTAAGTCATGCTAATACCATATACTGCCGATAGGATGTGATAAAGAGGACACTTCACCTTTACACTTCACCTTTACAGTATTCTTCAAAACCCATAACCTTAAGTCTAATCCTAAAACTCCAGACAAACCCAAACTGAGGGATAAAATAGCTCACCAGTTACTCCTCAAAACTGCCAATGTCATACTGAACAAGGGAAGTCTGAGAAACTGAGGGAACCAGAGACTAAGAAGACATAATGACTGAATACAATGTGATATGTTGGACTAGATCTTGCAAGAGAAAAAGGACGTTAATATAAAAACTGGTGAAATCCGGGGGCACTTGGGTGGCTCAGTTGGTTAAGCGCCTGACTCTTGATTTTGGTTCAGGTTATGATCTCACAGTTCATGGGACTGAGCCCTGCATTGGGCTCTGCGCTGACAGAGCACAGCCTGCTTGGGAGACTCTCTGCCTCTCCCCCACTTAGCGGTGCTTTTTCTCTCTCTCTCAAAATAAGTAATCATTTTTTTAAAAAAATTAAAAAATAAAAACTGTTAAAATCCAAAGAAAGTCCAGAATTTCACAATGATGCACCACTCTTGGTTTCTTAGTTTTTTGATAATTATACCATGGTAATGTAAGGTGTTAACATTAGGGGAAACTGAGTAAGGCATATACAGAACTTTCTGTATTTGCAACTTTTTTGTGAATCTAAAATTATTCCAAAATAAAAAGTTGATTTTTTAATAATATAATGCTGGTTTAAGGTCAAACTAGTGTGAAAACTAATTAATATTTTATCTGCAAAATTTCTGTGTGACAAAAGTATAGGATCACGGTATTAGGCACATCTGTTACAGAGAGGGAATAAAGTGCACTTGACTTACTATCTGTTGTAAACTAAATTTGTTGTAATAATACTTCTGTTGATGAAGATAATGCATTCCCCTGGCACATTTCTGGTCAGATGCTTCTTTACCAGAGGTAGAATCCATAAAATACAGAACTACATGCTTTTTCTTTGATGAGGACTTCTTCCTTCCTTTCCATGCCTTCAGATGAGATTAACTGGGCTTCTCAGGCCTACATAGCAGAACTCTGGCCTCTCTTGGGACTCTCACCTTGTCTGGTCTGGACACTGGCCAGCCTTTAAAATGCCAAGGGCCATGGCTAAGACTCTGTCCCTTCCTTCTTACTTGCGATTGGCTCTGACATAGAACGAAAGAGATCTGAACCACCCCAGTATCTCCACTTCCAGATTAAATTATTCCAGAAGCAACACTGTGTATATGAACTGATAACAGCAATGTCCCAGTCTATAGCCAAATAACTGCACAGGCTCTTCATAAGATATCAGCCCTGGTGAGTAACACCTGACACTCATACTATTACCATCAGTGTTTTGAGAATTCACCATCTAAAAGAGGTCATCAATACAATGCACTTTGTATTCCTGAATGAAAATCAGCACTACATGTTTAAGGTAATGATGTAAAATTCTAAGAATTCAGGGCACCTGGGTGGCTCAGTCAGTTAAGCAATCAGCTCTTGGTTTCAGCTCAGGTCATGATCTCACAGTTTGTGGGTTCAAGCCCCTGAGTCAGGCTCCATGCTAAAAGCACAGAGCTTGCCTGGAGTTCTCTCTCTCTCTCTCTCTCTCTCTCTCTCTCTCTGCCCCTCCCCTGTGCATGCAGGAGCTCTCTCTCTGTCTCAAAATAAATAAATAAACTTTAAAAAAAAGAAAGAAAAAAGATACATTAGTAAATAAAATAAAATTCTAAGAATTAATTGGCTGCCCTCTGGGAAAGATGTATACTGGCTCTGATCTCTAATCCAAATTCAGAAAATAGCATTCAAAAGGGAATTTCTAGACCCAAAGACATATGATAAGTTTATAATTGGCAAGGGCCACACTTGCTTAACTTGCTTTATATGCTAAACAGAGGTCACAGAACTTTATGAAGATAAAAAGTAAAAGATACAGCATTTAAGCAATAAAAAGTTTCTTGACAGTCTTTCCTCTGTCACATTACTCTATGAAACCACAATGTCAGATAAGACCAAGGATATCGTGTGTGAGTCCTTTCTTAGTATCTTCCAGTAAGCCTGCTAGTCATTATAAGAACCATCGACTTTTCCTTCCCAGTCTGCCCCATAGTGGTGTCTGATCATACAGAGCGGGTTTTTTGTTTTTTGTCTTTTTTTTTTATTTGACTGATATGGAACAGATTCAGAAGGCAAATCAAACACAAAATTCCAACAATATTTTATGTAATAATTGCTTTACTGTATTAAAGTGCACGGTCTCCCAAGATAACTGTTTTTGTTTTGTATTTTCTACTGCATTGTATTTCTTCAAATAATGAATACATGCTCATCCTTATTTCTCAGATAATATGGGGTTAAATACCTAAAAAATTAAAATCAGGTGACTATTTGAAGAGCCACCCAAACCAGTTTTATTGCTTAATAATTTACCCAAGTAGGGTCCCCACTTGGAAAGAACACACCATTCATTCCCTTTAAAAAGTCTTTTTTTTCATATTAATGTTCTAGCTAATTTTATTATTTACTAAAATTAATTGAAGCAGATACTAACACAATTAAAGCTAAGTAAACATGAAAAATTTTAAGTATCTCATTGATCTGATTTTTAGTCTTACATACAAAGTCACAAAGACTGTTATTAGGAAAATGCTACACCTGAAACCCTTGTTTTCAAACCAACACCATAAACCATTAAAAAAACAAACCCTGGGAGGCGTGCCTGGGTGGCTCAGTTGGTTGAACGTCCAATTCTTGGTTTCAGTTCAGGTTGTGATCCCAGGGTTGTAGGATCAAGCCTCACACTGGGCTCAGAACTGATCATGGAGCCTGCTTAAGATTCTCTTCTCTCCCTCTGCCCCTCTCCCCTGTTCACATGCACACACTCCCTCTAAACAAACAAACAAACAAACCCTAACTGATGACACTTTGGTCCCCATGATATTAACTGTGTCTCCAAGACCGCTTCTTCCATAAAACTTTCCCATCACATAGGCTGATCTAGAGATCAGAAAAAAATGATCATTGTATTTGTATGGTTTCTGTTCCCCCATAAATATAGTAAATGACAGCAGCCTGCTCCATGGACATAGATAGGCATGGTTGTGCAGGTGGAAATACATGGTGGACAAAATGTTCCTCAAAAGAAAAGCCTGAATTCAAACCAACATGCGAGGATTAGGAACTGACTAATCATGGGCCATCCAAGTCCTCTTGACTGTCATATTTACTTTTCCTTTTGGCTGTTTACTAAATAGTCATCTTACACTATTTTCTCTACAGCTTGTTGGCACATCTCTTAATAGAAATAGAAGGAGGAAATAAGGTAAATGCCAACTAATCTGCTTTCTTTTGCTCCCCACACGATTTTGGTAAATTACCTGGCAGAACCAGAGTTAGATGTTAACCAGAATTAGAAAACTTAAAGTTAAGATTATATGAAGGTTTCTATTACCTATTCTAATATGCCTCTACTCACCAAAGCTTAAAAAGTTGATGGGTTATTTGCAGTAGCATGAAACAAGACACCAACATGCTATTAAAAATTTGGCAATTTTAAATGGACATACATACTCTTTACTCCTAGGTACCGGTTCACATATGTAAAATGTGTGTACAAGGATATACAATGAAACTTTCCTATAATAACCAAAGGACTGAAATCAATAGAGTATTTATTTACTAAATAAATGTACATTTATGGATGCAATAACACCCACTAATAAATGACTTAGTGATAAATCATATTATATTCACTCAACAGTATTCTTCACTACTGCTAAAAATAATGAGGCCTCCTACAGACACTGCTGGAAAGGTCTCCAGGACATATCAAGTGAGAAAGCTAGGCATGGAGCAGTGTGTACAGAACATTTGTTAATATATGCACACTTATTCCCACTTTATGTTTGGTAATGTGTGGAATATCTCTGCAAGGATACAAAAGAAACTGGTCACTGGGTGTCTCCAGGGAAAGGAAATGGTGGCTAGAGTAAGTGAAGGAAACTTACCTCTCTCTCTTTGTTCCCCTGCAAATACATTATCTACTCAAAAATTTTTTTATTTTAAAATTAAAAAGATGGGGAGAGAGCATACCACCCCCAAAATGCTGCAGTCTTACCCTGAGGCACCTCCTCCACCAGGGACCGTGAAGCCTGTTCACCCGGTCATTTGATCTTTTGGGACTGATAACCCTCCTTGAAACCACCACCTTTCTCACCTCATCTCAGCATGTGTTTAATAAATAAGCCAAATTTCTGGTTCCAGTTAAGATGGAATAAAAGTCCATTCCACCCTCTCTCTCCCACTGAACTCAACTAAAATCCCTAGATACAGCTACTCCATGCTTTGTCGGAGGATTTAAAAGTCACTGATCGCCAGAAGGCTGGGAAAAGAAACCAAAACTCAAAGTATCATGAAATCAACAGAGAGTTTTCCTTTTTTCTTCTTCTGGGACTTCCTGGACTGAACTCAAAGGCAGCCCAAACCCAGAACTGTACACCAGGTGCAGACAGAAAGAGCTCCAAGACCTCCGTTTTTGGTGCAAAACAAAACAAAAAACAAAAACAAAAACAGGAAAGGGAGCCCCTAAAGGTCAAAAGAAATAGAGGAAATCCCGATTTTGTTCCTCTCTTTTGTTTGCTCCTGCTTTACCCTAAACAAATAGGCAGTGATGGCAATGACAACAGCAGAATAGGAAAAGCTTTTCTCTGACCAGAGAAACTGCAATCCCAAGAGCAAAGAGGGTATCTCCATTCTCTTGTTTTCTTTCTCTACCCCCTTGGTTCTCAAGGAAATGTAGTTCCAGGAAGTTCAAAGCAGAGCAGAAAGCTAAAGTTTCAGCTTTTTAGTGAGAGGAGCAAAAAGGAGAATGCTTTGGGTCTTGAAAGTTTGAGAGAACAGGAAGAGGAGGGAGCTCAATAAGGCTGGATGTGAACTCCAGGGCTCATCCCTAAGCTGCACATGGCATGTATCTGACCCTAAACACATACCAAAGGCTTTGACAACTCATCTATTAATAAATGGTATACGACTGCCCAGGTCTGAGAATGGCCACTGACTGGTACCCACATGGAACAGACACAAATAGCACTGCAAATACTTTGAAAATTGGACAGATACTGAACACCAGCCCATAGAAGACAGGTAAGTACTTATAGCCTGAACCTAACAAGACTGGTGGACTGCTGAAACAAGCAAACAGAAACATTCTCTATAAAATTTACACAAGACTCAAAGTCTCACAACATAATATTCAAAATATCCAAGATACAAATCCAAACTGATATAAAAAAATTTGAACATCTCACACAAGGGAGAAGACAATGAACAGACACCAACCGCAACATATAAAATTATCAAAGACTTTAAAGCAGCTATTATAATCATACACCAGGAAATAAAGGCAAACACTCTTTAAGTAAATGGAAACATAATCTCAACGAAGGAATAGAACATACACACACACACACAGGAACCAAATTGGGGGGAAAAAGTTTTTTTGTTTGTTTTACAGTTTTGTTTTCACTGAGGTTTTATTAAATTGCTATAATTTTCCAGTGAACAAGGTCATCTACATCAATTGAATTTCCAATCACACATAAGAATCTAAGGAAGTTGTTTGTGATGTTATTATCTTTAACTATTTATGGAACTAAGAATTCCGGGAATAATTCCACCAGCAACTCACTGGATGATCCTTCTGCATATTACTCCATATTTTCTGTCTCATTTCAGAAGCTGCTTTAGAATTTGTCTTCCCTGGTTTCATTATCACTTTATCTACGTGGCTTTTTGTGGCTTGCAACACATTTTCTGTGGTGGGCCAAAGGTCATTAGGTTTTGAAAGATCCAAAACAAGAACAATAGAAAACGTCCATAAAGTATCACTTGTGATGAGTATGCTGATTAAGTCCTATAAGGAGGTTCCTCCACCTAGTTTCCAAAAGTGAGCAATATCTTTTGGTATATTATTCCCTTTTACTTTTCTTCCATATGTATATTCCAAAGCTAAGGTTGGTTTTAGTGGCTCATCCCTGTCAAGCCACCTCAGAATAATAGTAGCCTTTCCCTGGGTGTCGTGGCTTGACCACCCTAGTGTTGTGGGCTCAGCATTGGGACCAGCCTAAAATCAGGAGACCCATGAGCTCCAAGGTGGGCCGAATTTTCAGGAAAAAATTATTTATTTTGAGAGAGAGAGAGAGAGAGAGAGCAAGTGCACATGAGCAGGGTAGGGGCAGAGAGAGAGAAAGAGAGAGAATCCCAAGCAGGCTCCATGCCATCAGCATGGAGCCCAACATGGGGCTTGATCTCACAAACTATGAGATCATGACCTGAGCTGAAATCGAGAGTTGAACACTAAACCAATTGAGCCATCCAGGTACCCCCAAATAGAACATTTTAAATTAGAAAATACAATAACAGAAATTTTAAAATCTGCTGGGTGGGATCAAAAGTGGAATTAAGATGACAGAAGAGTCAGTGAACTTGAAGATGGAACCAACAAAAATTATCCAAGCTGAACAATACAGAAGACCTAACACTTAATCATCAAAGGCCCATAGGGAAAGGAGAAAGAGTGTGGTCCAGGAAAAATATTTGAAGAAATAATAGCCAAAAACTTCCCAAGGTTGGTAAAAGACATAAACTACATTCAAGAAACTCAGTGCATGGCAAACAGGATAAACTTAAAGACATTCTTGCCCAGTGAAAACTAAAACAAAGAAAAAAAATCTTGGAAATAATCATAAAAATTATGCATTACTTATACAGGAACAATAATGCGAATGATTCTGGATGTGTCATGGAGGACAGAAGGCAATGGAACAAGATTTTTAAGTGCTGGGAAAAAAACAACTGTCAACCTAAAATTTTATATCCAGGGAAAATATCCTTCAAAAATGATGAAGGAATGAATTGTCACATGAAGAAAACCAACAGAAGACATTACCAGCACATCTGCCAAAAGAAAAGCTAAGGGGAATTCTTCAGGAAGGGAAATGATACTTAAGGAGAACTTAGAATTTCCGGAATACATTAAAACAGAAATGATAAATATCTGAGTAAATGTCATAGACATTTTTACTCCTCTTTAGTTCTTTAAAATATAAATGATGGTAAAAAGCAAAAATTAAACAATGTCTGATGGTGCTTTCAATGAATGTAGATGTAATGCATATGACAATTACAAACATAAAAGGAAGAGGGTAAAGAGGTAAATCTAATGGTGCTAAAGTTTCTACATTCCACTGTAAGTCGTTAATACCTACTCTAAGTAGAATAAGTATGTATATTGTAATCCTCAGTCAAAACTAAAATAACTATACAAGATAGTAAAAAAAACTTAGTAAGTAAACTAAAATAGAGTACTAAAAAAAATATTCACATAATCCAAAAGAACAGAAGGGAAGTAAATACAAAACAGAAGAAACAAACAAAATAAATAATAAAATGGCAGACTTGAATCGAAAGCAATAATTATGTTAAATGCAAATGGTCTAAACACATCAATTAGAAGAGAGATTGTCAGGGGCACCTGGGTGGCTCAGTTGGTTAAGCGTCCAACTCTTGGTTTCGGCTCAGGTCATGATCTCACAGTTCATTAGTTTGAGTACCATGTCATGCTCTGCGCTGGCAGTGCAGAGCCTGCTTGGGATTCTCTCTCTCTCTCTCTCTCTCTCTCTCTCTCTGCCTCTCTCTCATGCTCTCTTTCTCTCTCAAAAAAAGAAAAAGGATGCTAAATGCAATATGAATTGGATTATGGGAACAGAAAAGGGACATTACTAGAAAATCTGGCGAAATCCAAATAAAATCCTGAGGTTACTTAATAGAGTACTAATACTTATGTTAATTTCTCAGTTTTGATAAATGTACTAAGGCTATATAAGAGGTTAATATTAGGGAAAGCTAAGTGAAGGGCACATAGGAACTCTGTACTACTTTTGAAACTCTTTTAATAATTTGAAATTATTTCAAAATTTAAAAATGTTTAAGAGAGGAAAATATATACATGAAAATATGATCAACAGGAATCTGGAGTGGCTATATTAATATCAGACAAAGTGGACTTCAAAGCAAGGAAAATCACCAGGAATGAAAGAACATGAAATAATGATAAAAGGGTCAATTCACTAAATGTATATACACCCAACAAAAGAGACTCAAAATATATGAAACAAAACTTGACAGAACTAAGGGAAGAAATGGACAGATCTACAATTACAGTTGGAGATTTGAATCTTCCTTTCTCAGTAATCAACCAGACAACTAAATAAAAACCAATCAAGGATATCAAAACATAAAGTTGTATACCTTAAATATACACAATTCCTATTAGTCAATTATACTTCAAAAAACTAAAAAAAATAAAAAGGTAGAATATAATGTTTCAATTAAATAATCAAATCACCATTTTAGAAAAAGAGAGAGAGGAGAAAAAATTAAGGATACAGAAGAAATGAACAGCACCATCAATCAATTGATATAATTGACATGTATAGAACATTCCACCAAACAACAGCAGAATATACATTCTTTTCAAGTGCACATGGAACATTCACCAAGATAGACCATATCTTGGCTGGTAAAAAAATCTCAACAATTGTAAAAGTACTGAAATCATACAAAGTATGTTCTTTGACAATAATGGAATTAAACTAGAAATCAATGAATGAAAGACTCTGGACTACCTCACATCAACACATTTCCAAATAATTAACTGCTCAAAAAGGAAGTCTCAAGGGAAATAAAATTTCAACATACCAAAATTTGTAAAATATAGTCACAGCAGTGTTTACAGGGAAGTTAGGGAAATTTAGAGTATTAAAAACTTCTATTAGAAAATTAAGTCTCAAACAATCTAAACTTCCATCTTAAAAAAAAAACACAAAAAACAGAAGAGGGGTGGCCAGGTGGCTCAGTCGGTTAAGTGTCCGACTTTTGATTTTTGGCTCAGGTCTTGATCTCATGTGAGATCAAGCCCCGAGCTGGGCTCTGCATTGGGCATGGAGCTTGCTTGGGATTCTCTCTCTCCCTCTCTCTGCCACACCTCCCCTTGCACTCTCTCTTTCTCAAAACAAAAACAAAAAACAAAACAAAAAAACTTATAAACAAACACAGAAGAGTAAATTAAAGCATACAGAAGGAAGAAAAGAAATATAAGAAAAACAATATAAACAGAAAACAATTTAAAGAAAAACAGTAGAGAAAAATCAATAAAATTAAAAGCTGGTTTTCTGGGGGCGCCTGGGTGGTTCAGTTGGTTAAGTGTCCGACTTCGGCTCAGGTCATGATCTCACAGATCATGAGTTCAAGCCCCTCAGCAGGCTCTGTGCTGACAGCTCAGAGCCTGGAGCCTACTTCAGATTCTGTGTCTCCCTCTGTCTCTGCCCCTCCTCAACTTGCACATGCTCATGAACACACTCTCTCTCTCTCTCAAAAATAAACATTTTTTTAAAAAGCTGGTCCTTTGAATAAGTGGATAAAATTGATAAGCCTCTACTCAAAGAAAAAAAGAAAAGAATGAATACACAAAATTATCAGTAACAGGAAGGAAAGAAGGAATATCACTATAGACCCCCACACATTAAAAGGATAATAAGGGGGGTGCCTGGGTGGCTCAGTCAGTTGTGCATCTGACTTCGGCACAGGTCATGATCTCGCGATTTGTGAGTTCGAGCCCTGCTTTGGGCTTTGTGCTGATAGCTGGGAGCCTGGAGCCTGCTCCGGATTCTGTGTCTCCCTCTCTCTCTGCCCCTCCCCCACTTGTGCTCTGTCTCTGTCTCTCAAAAATGAATAAATGTAAAAAAAAATTTTTGTTAAAGGGTAACAAGGGAAATACATTAATTTCACCGACTTATATGAAATGAAACAATTCTTTCAAAGTCACAAAGTATCAAAATTCACCCCAAAAGAAATATGCAACCTGAGTTGTCTTATATCTAATAAAGAAATCTAGGGGCGCCTGGGTGGCTCAGTCGGTTAAGCATCCGACTTCGGCTCAGGTCATGATCTCATGGTTCATGAGTTCAAGCCCCGCATTGGGCTCTGGGCTGACAGTTCACGGTCTGGGACCTGCTTCAGATTCTGTGTCTCCCTCTCTCTCTGCCCCTCTCCGCACACTGTCTCTCTCTCAAGTAAATAAACATTAAAAAAATTAAAAAAAAAAAAAAAGAAATCTAATTTGTAGTTAAAACCTTCACACACAAAAAATCCTAGGCACAAATGCCTTCACTAGAGAATTCTACCAAATACTTAAGAGAAGGAATTCTACACATTCTATTCCAAAAAATATCAACAGAAACACTTTCTAACTTATTTTGCAAGACCAGCATTATCCTGATACCAAAAACTAGACAAAGACAGCACAAGAAAAAAACAAAACTACGGACTGATAATATCCTCATGAACACAGATGTAAAACTCAACAAATTAGCAAATCAACATTATAGAAGAGTACCTCATCACAACCAAGTGATGTTTACCCTAAGAATGCAAGGCTGGTTCAATATTAAAAATCAATCAGTGTAATCTATTACATTAACAGATTAAAGAAGAAAAAAAAACCTATGATCATATCAATTGATACAGAAAAAACATTTGACAAAACTCAACATCCATTCCTGAAAAAACTCTCAGCAACTAGGAATAGAGGGGAACCAAGCCTTATAAAGAACACCTACAAAAACCTCAACATCCATTCCTGAAAAAACTCTCAGCAACTAGGAATAGAGGGGAACCAAGCCTTATAAAGAACACCTACAAAAACCAACAGCTACCATCATACTTAATGGTGAAAGACTAAATGCTTTTTCCCTAAGAACAGGAAGAAAGCATGAATATCTACTCTCACTACTCTCATTCAATATCCTACTGGAAGTCTGTAAAGTCTATAATAAGGGTGGAAGAGAGAAAGAAATAAAAAGCATATACATTAGAAAGGAAAAAATTAAGCTGTCACTATTCATAGATGACATAATTGTCTATATAAAAGTCCCCATAATCTATAAAAAGGCTTCTAGAACTATTAAGTGAGTTTAACAAGGTTGTAGAATACAGATTCAACATAAAAAATTCATCATATTTCTATACTCTAAGAATGAATTAGAAATTGAAGTCTAAAACAAAAACTTTAAAAATAGATCAAAATAAATACTTAAGAATAAATCTAACAAAATAATGTGTAAATCTGTATGCTCAAAACAATAAAATGCTGATTAATCAAAGCAACCTAAATAGATGAAGACATACATCATGTTCATTGATTGGAATATACGATATAGTTAAGGTATCAACTCTCAACTTATCTACAGATTTAATGCAGTTCTAATCAAAATGCAAGCAGGAGTTTTTGCAACATATAGACCAACTGATTTTAAAATTGATATGGAAAGATCAAAGGATTAGAATAGCCAAAGCAGGGGCGCCTGGGTGGCTCAGTCGGTTGAGCGTCCGACTTCGGCTCAGGTCATGATCTCGCAGCTCGTGAGTTCGAGCCCCACGTCGGGCTCTGTGTCGACAGCTCAGAGCCTGGAGCCTGTTTTGGATTCTGTGTCTCCCTCTCGCTCTGTCCCAACCCACTCGCATTCTGTCTCTGTCTCTCTCAAAAATAAATAAACATTTAAAAAAATTAAAAAAAAAAAAAAAGAATAGCCAAAGCAATTTTGAAAAAAAGAAGAAAGCTAGAAAGCTCACACCACACAATTGTCAGTCTTGCTACAAAGCTACAGTAGTCAGACAGTTGGTATCAGCGAAAGGGACAGACACATAAATCAATGGAACAGAATAGAGAGTCTAGAAAAAGACCCACACAAATATAGCCAATTGACTTTTGACAAGGGTGCAAAACAAATTCAATGGAAAAAGAATAGTCTTTCCAATAGCGGGAATAACCACACATCTATCTGCAAAAAGTAAATAAAAATGAACCTGGGTCTAAATTTCATACCTTATACAAAAATTAACTCATATGGATCATAGACCTAAATGAAAAATGGGAAACTATAAAACTTTTAGAAGAAAGCAAAGAACATCTTTGTGTCATATATAAGAATTCTTATGTATGATCTCAAAAACACGATCCATAAAAGAAATAAACAAATTAGACTTAAAATTGAAAACTGTAGCTCTATAAAAGACACTGTTAAGAGAAGAAAAAGAAAAGCTACAAACTAGGAGAAAATATATCCAGGTAATTTATCCGATAAAAGACTTTCTATCCAGGATAGAAGTAATTGTTTTAAACTCAAAAAACACAGTAAGAAAATAAATAATCCAATTTGTTTAAATGTGCAAAAGATCTGAACAGATGCTTCACCAAAGACACCAAGTGCAAATGAGGACCTGGCGTAAATGAACTTTCATACATTGCTGGTGGGAATACAAAATGGTATAACCACTCTACAAAATATAGTTTCATAGTTTCTTATAAAGGTAAACACACACTCACTATATTACCTAGCAATCTCACTCTTAGAGATATCTTTGAGAAATATGAATTTGGGTTCAAAAACCAATACACGAATGTTTACAGCAGCACTATTCACAATTGCTTGGAATTGGACACATCTCAAATCAAACACCGGTCATCAAATGAGTGGATAAACAAACTGTCACATAACCTACAGTAGGCTACTACTTAGCAATGAAAAAGAATGAACTATTGATACACACAATATGGACAAATCTCCCAGGCACCATGTTAAGTGGAAGAAGCCAGTCTCAAAAGGCTATGTACTGTAGCAGGTAGGATTCCATTTACATGACATTCCAGAAAAGGCAAAACCCTAGGAATGGGGAACCAATCAGTGGCTGGTAAGGATTATGGGTTAAGGAGAGTGTGACTACAAAGGGACAGCAGTGGGGAGACTTTCTGAGGTGATGGAACTGTTCAGTAGGCTGAATGCGGAGGTGGTTACATATATGAATCCAGACATGTGTTAAAACTCACAGAACTATATACCAAATTTGTTTCAACTGTACTTCTTGTAAACTTTAAAAATAACAATAGAAGAAAAAAATAACTAAAGCTGTTAAAAATGTTAAAAGGAAAAAATTATATTTGCTATACATGAGCAAGAACCTCAAAAACTTTTCAAATACTAGTTTTTTTAAGTTTATTTATTTACTTTGAGAGAGCGAGCGAGCAAGGGAAAGGCAGAGAAAGAGAGAGAAAAAGAGAGAGAGAATCCCAAGCAGGCTCTGCACTGTCAGTGAGGAGCCCAGTGGAGGGCTTGAACCCACAGACCACGAGATCATGACGTGAGCCAAAATCAAGAGTTGGATGTTTAACTGACTAAGCCACCCTGGTGCCCCAATATTATTAGTTCTATGGGACTTATTCTTGTGAAGGAAACAGGACCCTATTCGGTGACAGTACCCTAATAGGAACACGTTTCCAAATAGGAAAAAGAACCCTGTTCATCCCAGGAGCACAGTATACTAGTCCAAAGCCACAACTAGATCACAGGGGTTCTGGTACCTAAATTTTATACATGAAAACATCAGAGATACCCTCTTGCCCAAAATGTAGACTAGTGTCCATACTCTGACCTCTACAGATCCACAGTAGATTTTTATAATAACCACCAAAAGTCGGCAGTCAGTTCCCACAAATAAGAGTTCTTACTAGGTTCTGTGAGTAAACCATGGAAGGAAAAACAAACAAATAAACGAACAAACAAACGAGCAAACAAACAAACAAACAAACCTGGAAAGGCTGTGACAAGTCAACACCTATAAACAGAAGCAGTACCTAAAAGGAGCTGATGGGTCTGCAATCCTGGCTAGAAAAGTGGCACTGCTTTCTGGGGAGGATTTTTTTTTTCTTGAGATTTTGCAATGGATTGCACTGAGTGATAAATATATTGCTCTTAAAAAACAAACAAAAACCCTTTCTCTGAGCACTATCCTGAGCAAAGCTAGGGCTCCAGAGCAGAATTCAAGCAGGCACAGAAGTCACACTCCCCCAGAGGACCGCTAGGCCTCACCACTGGAAAGCCGGAAGGCAGCCAGATAAGGAGTGGGAGGTGAAGTTGTGGCAGCTCCCACAACCCACAGGGGACAGTACAAACCGAAGACTTACTAATGGTCAGGAAGGAGCATGTGGCTAGGAACAAAACCTAGCAGCCCCCAAAGGTCAGGCTGGATGTAGTCTAATTAAAATGAAAGATGGAAAACACTCGGATCTAATTAATAACATGTCTTCGATATCCATACATAACACAAAATGTACTTATTTTCTTTGACCTATAAAACTTTCCAGCAATTTCTAATGCCAAGAGTCTATATTAAGATCTCAAAATGAAAGAAGTCTTACCCGTCTGCACTCATGGCTGAACTTTTCTTATGAGTGAGGGGGAAAAAAAAGCTTATAAGGCAAGTGAAATAGTCACATGGTTGTTTACTTTGCTTCCCACTACACTTAATCACTCGTTTTGTGCCTTTCTTGGGTCTTACATACCCCTCCACTTTCTTTTCTAGAGATGTGGAAGAACTATTACAAAAGTAAGTGAAATAAAATAAAAATCTGTAAATCTACCAACACATTACTTGCTCTACAACAGCTAGATTAATAAAACAGGTTGCCAGCATTCAGTGAAGAGGTCTTTATGGACTTTCCTCATCCCGGACTGGCTTTTGTTTAACTTAATCACTTGCTTTGAGCAGTCAAACCAGGAAACAGGTACTAACTTACACTGTGATTGCACAGAGAACCTCCTGATGGGATTACTTACTGTAAGGATGCTTTGCATCCCTAAAAAGAGGGCTAAATGTACTAACATCGTGTACATGAACTCTCTCTGCTCTACTGGTTCCACACAAACCATGGGGACTTCTGCCAACTGTCTGAGTGCAAACTGTGGCAAATGTTAATGGAATTTGCAAGAACTCAGTAATTGTAGTGGCGAGAAGGAAAATAATATTAACAAATTAAATGAAAATTTTTATTGCATTAAATTGCTTTCCTCTTACGTGTATGCCTTTATTTTCCATGCACATATTCTAATGTTCCAATCACCCTTTGTTTTTTTCTTATTCAAAGATCTTTGTTGAATACGAAAGGCTAGAACAGAACCTAAGCTTCCTGAGCACATCCTTTGCTCTGAAGTTGTATGGTAGGGCCCACTGGCCTCTGTCTGGCACCCTAGATACACCAACGTTTCTGCAAGTCAAGTCTGACATTTTGTATCCACAGCCCAAGATTCAATACCTGAAATAAAAAGAAACACCACTGACTGATAAAGTCTCTTTCCCTCTGCTTTTACCTATTAGAATCCTTTCAGTTGCAACCTTTAATTAAGCCTGCAGTTTCAAATGGTTTTCATGAAGCACACAGAACATAAGCAAATGATCAAAGAAAGAAAGCCACTGAGTTTCAGTAAGGATAAAACAGCCATCCCCCAGGTCTATGAAAAGGTGCATAATTCTTATTTCTTTATATGCGAAACTAAAGGTTAGTTGAGAATATCAAGGAAAAAGACCACATGTTAAATTCTGCTTATAAATGGACAGAATTTAACACTCCAAAATTAGAAAAGGACAGAGATCTACAAAGGTTAAGTAATCTTTATCAGTGAGCGAACACGGAGAGTAAAGAAGTAGGGACACTTAAGTTTCCCTTAAGGAAAACTTTAAAAGCTCAAGGCGGGGAGGAGGTGGGTGGGGTGAGGAGCGGGCAAAATTCTCTACAGAGAAAGGATTAAAAATTAGAAATAGGGGCACTTGGCTGGCTCAGGCAGAAGAGAATCTGACTCCCAGGGTCCTGAGTTCGAGCCCCACACTGGGTGTAGAGTTTACTTACAAAAATAAATAAATAAATAAATAAATAAATAAATAAATAAATAAATAAATAAATAATGACAGCTTGCTAACCAACATGCTCTGGACTAGACTGCCAACATGTATTGTAGAACATACTTCCCTAAATGTTCTAATTAGAAGACTCTATGTCTTTAAACTTTAAAACGGCAAAATAATCTTGAACTCCTCCTCTTCCCTTTTCCCCATGTAGTCTTTCATCAAGTCCTACTGAGTCTTCCTATAAACTATTTCTTACGTTAGGAAAATGTTAGTTAAACACACGTGACACACATGTATAAAATTCTATTTCTTTTCCTTCCTATCTTTCTCACTACAATCCTAGTCCAAGCCCTCGTCACCATGCATCTAAGGCTAAACCAAATAGCCAATTAACTGGATGTCCATTTCTTGTTCTATTCTGTCCTATTACACATTGCTGCCCAATCCTCCTAACACATTATAGCACAGCTTTGATGATGGGTCATTCTGTGCTCCCTCTAAAATCTTCTTTGTTCTTCACTGTCTCTAAGGATAAATGCAACTTCAAAAAGTCCTTAATATTTGGCTACCTCTACCCTATCTTTTGCAGGCTTTCCTGCCACTTGGGGGGCAGGGGTTCCTACCCCAGTCCAACTGATTTGTTTACTGCACTCCCAAAATACTTTGTGCATTCTCACCTTCTTACTTTGACTCACACTGTCTTACCAAACCATTCCATAAAGCCCAATTCAAATCATACTTCTTCTGTCACCCTGTCTCTCATTATACCAGCTTAAAGCTCTCTCTTTCCAAAACAAAACAACACAAAAAAAAAAAAAAACCCACCCAACTTACTTACATTCTATATCATTTATGTGCCAATTAAACCCTTTAAAGTTGTCATCATGAACCATTACAAAAACCTCTTAACATTTTGTGTTTATAATGTATTTCACCAAATAAATACATTCCTGCAACATAAGGTCTATCTTTTCTCTATCTTTCAACCCTGTCACAATGCCTCACCCACAGTTGCTACTCATGAAAAATCTGTCGATTGGTGTAGTCAGGGTAGGTGATCTACAGTTCCCCACAGAAAGCAACAGACCAATAGTTCTCAAGGCCATGTCTTCCTCTATACTTTTTTCATAAATAATTCTCAAATGGAAACCCTAAAAAGCAATGTCATTGGTAGGAAAAGGCTGTTTTGGTCCAAACTAACTTTTTTACTTTAAATAAGCCAAGAAATGTCACTAAGAAAAATAAAACATGAGGGATTAGCTACATCATAAGGAAAAGAAGGAAAAATTGATCTCAGATGATTTAAAATGAGAGTTCAAATCCGTAAACAAATACAAGAGAAACTGGTAATGCCTACTGCCTTCATGGAGTGCATACTAACTGATTGGGAGACAGTTACAAGAGGACTTAAATAACTTTGAATCTTCTGATTTTTGAACACTGTGCCTCCGTTAGCTACTCAAATGTAAAATATGTATTTTACAAAACAGAATGGGAGAGAGAACTTCAACAGTGCCTTTTGAGAAAAAGTTTTGCTATTAAATGACTTAGAATTCTTTTTTAAAAAGGGGAAATAAAATAACATTTAAGAATGTCACTATATCTTTTGCTCCAAAGCGAGAAAACATTCTCCAGCTTTTCCAATCCAAGGATCAGACAGAGAAAGCTATTTGCAAGCAGGTTCTGGCAGAGCTAGGGATAAAACAACACTTAAAAACCAAACACCTTCCTAAGGCTCCAAGCCCCATCCAGAAAAGATCAGGAGCACTCTAGTTCAGTGGTACACAGAGATGTTTCCAAAAGAGTCTCCTTCTCCTAAGAAATGAGCCATTCCCCAAGTTCACATCCAAACTTCCTTGTCCATTTCACAGCAGTCGTACCCACCCTTTCCCGACCTCTGCTCTGATGAGTCCTCACACTCCCAATACTTTCCTCCCTATCACAATGTAAATCTTAAAAAAAAAAAAAAAAAATGCCTATTTTCTCCAAGGCCTCTTTCCTAGAAACAACACACTTTGCCTCTTTAGTCTTCGCCAAAATCTTAGGAAATCCAATTGAAGATTCTGCAGCAAATGGGGTTTCTGAGTATTCTGACTCCCGAGAAAGCTCTACTGGTCTCATTTGCAACCTGCTCAATTTTTCTCTGCAATTTAATAATAATACATCAATTTGTTTTCATTTGAAAGCATTTTATTCAGCTTCTTGCTAAGACAAAAAGACAATAGTGAATGTGAAGGAAAAGCCTGTTACATTATCCTTAATTGAAGAAGGTTTCCTCCTGAAACAAGAAACTAACCATGTAATAAATTAAGTCCTATTTATTTACAGGACTGTTGCTCACTAAAATGAAGGAAAACTGGTATTTCACATTTGCTTTCAGGGAAGCTGGAAGCTTTTAGAGGTTCAGCCTTCAAAAAGTGGAACTATTAAAATAACAACAGAATAAGAACAGATGAAAAATGAACTGCCTTTTCATTGATAAAGTAGCTGTGATCTCTTCCTTTATCAATCACTACCTAAAAATTTAACGTAACATTTTAATTTTGACTTTTTTCCCTTCCCAAGCTCATTCTAGTGGAAATGTTAATGATCGGTAAAATACCCAAAATGTAGGAAAAGGGAGGGAAATAAATGACATGTATAATTCACAGTCTAGATAATCCATCCCTGGGTAAATAAGCATTCATTTATATTTCTCTAATGTTCTTACTCTCCAGGAACTCAGAAGATTTTACAGCATAAAAACAGCGCTAATCATCCAAACATGAGAGGAGCCCATCAATGTGTCTTTTGGGGGATTTCAGTGCTTTCCACTTCCAGATCCCAGAACAAGCCCACTGAACATGGGAGGCCTCTCCCTACCACCAACAGTGAAATGCAAGTGCTTCAGACCCCTCCAGCTAACATTTCAGTTACCCTAACCCAACTGACTCCTTTCAGGATCAAGAGACCTTAAATCCCAAACCTAGAGTACCTCTTAGGCAACCAGCTTTTATTTTGTTCCACTCTCCTCAATATGACACATCTCCATAGACCTAAGGGAAATCTTAACTATTATCCACTTTTACCTTTGCTGTTCTAGCCCAAGAGCCTCCCAGAACTTTTTCTGCTCCACCTCAAATACCCCTCCCAGCACCAATTCCCAGTATACAGTCCTACACCAATTTCAGCCTTGCACATAAGCAAAGAAGTCAGGTGGTGGAAGCCATAATTCCTCTACAGTCCTGGTTATAACTTATGTTGGCGATATGAGAGCATTCATGAGTAGCCAAATGTGTGTATTTACGTGCAAGAGAAATGAAGAAAGATAAGCAGACACCAAGACCTTTTAAAAAGTACCTCAGAGAGCTGCAGAAACAAAACAGGTATGTTACTTCAACACCTCTTATTTTCACCCATATTCTATTTATTGGTAAATCTTCTGTTCATTTCCCTCATCCTTCCTGCTTCCAAAATGCTCTCTACCAAAGGTACTCTTGCCCTCCCTCTGCCTATCCCAGAATCTTTCATTATGCCCACTCACTATGTTTAGCTACCTAGGATAATGATAATTTCTTAAAGCCAAAATTGTTCACTTTACTTGGTTATATGAACATCAGAATATAACACCACTTAATGGAAAAACATCTTTAAGCAAGAGTCAGTCAACCAACCTGGGTACCCATCTCCACTCCATGACTTAATGGTCCTGTAGCCCTGGACAATACACGTAAGCTGTGGGATACTCAGTTTCCTCAGCTATAAAACAGGTAGAACAATATCTGCCTTATCTGACTCAATCAACTGATAGAAGGATTTTAAAAGTTCTGATAAACAGAAAAACAAAGAATAATAATTACCAAAGGTCAATGGTCAGCTGTCAGACCTAACTACATGAGACCCATTCAAATAAATCCGTGCAAATACTATGGGAAAACCCAGAATGGTTCTGAAGACGAAAGAAACTCCAAACTTGATAATCACTCATCGTAATTAAAATATCCAGCTAAAGGAAGGATAAAGGGGAGCCTCAGTCTTTGGTCCTATTCCACCTTCAGATCCCCGGCTGTAGCTAAAAACAGTCCGGTTGCCTGCCAGCTAGCTGGTCAGTGCCAGGGCATTTCTCTTGGGTAAAGAGTCCTATTCTAGAATAGTTCAGGAATGAATGAGAAAAGAGTTACTTTGGTAAATGCATTCTCACTGTCGTGGTGGAGATCAGTACTGCAATTGTACAGTAAAACTTTTCTCCTTTTACACTAACAGTGTCCATCCAAATCAGGGTATCTGCAGATTCTATCCTCTATGCCAGACTGAAGATAAAGCAACCGTCTGCTTTTGAGACTACTGAAATTTAATACAGTACATAGATACTATATCAAATACACATATAAATACGCACTAAGCTGCTAAATCCCTAGAGGGAAAGGAGCAAATATATATTGAGCTCTATGTGTCAGAAACCACAAGGTAACAGAGATTTCATTTAATCCCCACAAACACCCTGCAAGGTAGGTATTAGTATTCCTATTTTTATCGATGAGAACACTGAAGCTCAAATATATTCAATAATTTGCCCAAAGCCACAAAGCTAATAAGTAGCAGAGTCAGAACTTGAACTTAGTTTTGCCTAACTCCAGAGCCCATACTGCTTTTTTTCTCAATGGTGTTTAACTACGGCAACCTTCTTGTGTCTTCATTTCACCTGAATTCCTGAGATGCTACTGACCTCTGCGTCCTGCTTGTGTCTCTATGACCTCACAAAGAGAGAAAATTTTTCCAGAAGGCTTCTTCTTTGCCTTTTCTTTTCCTGCATTTACTTCCTATTCCTATGCAAACTATTCTTTTTTAGGTTGGATTACCAGGCTAGACCTAACAGTCTGCCATGCCACATTTCAGCAATTAATGTACACCAAAAGCATGAAAGTTCTGTTTCATTCAACACTTTAACAGCCATAGTTTTTGAGCGTGGTATCATTTTCTAAGCTGTTCCTGCCACTTAAAGAGTGTTAGTGTCTAGTACGATGCCTCACATACAGTAGGTACAGAGAGAGAATATTTGTTGATTCACTAAGAAAAGATTTCTTTGGGGCTCCTGGGTGGCTCAGTCAGTAAAGCATCTGATTCTTGATCTCAGGGTTGTGAGTTCAAGCCTCACATCCTCACACTGGGCATGAAGCCTACTTAAAAAAATTTTTTTTTAAAGACTTCTTTACTCCTCTAGTTATCTTGCTATATTTAAATCAAGAGATTTTACAGGAGTCCAATTCCGGGAATGAGTCCTTTCTCATTAAAGATAATTTTTTTTGGGAAATATAAACGTGATTCAGAAAAAAAGGTAAGTTAAATATAACAATCTTGTGTTTAAATCCCTAAATGACTAACTAGTGGACTATGAACTTAAGGTTTTAAAAGGCTTGGTTTAAAAATACTTTCATTCTGGATAACTTTTGCAAGAGCTTCTTGCCCTCTCTATGGAAAACAAAAGACTGAAAATATACAATGCAACACAGACAACTGTTTTGCTTAGGACAGTTAAGACTAAGGATGACTTTTTTCCTGTTTTTTTTCTTACATATATTACATTTTTTCTGCCAGAAGTATGTGTTATTTTCATAATTATGGAAACTAATCTCACTCTGGAAAAACTTTGCCTTTTTAACACTTTCCATACAGTGTGGGGTTATTTTCTTTCTCAGATATAATCAATAGGAATTAAGTATTCATTAATTCATGCCTGTGACTCCAGAACTTGTTACATAACATCTGCAAGTTAAAGATAATTATTTTTCTCTCCATTCATAGAATGTTTTTCTTGCTTTAGGTGGATATGTCTCTATCTTTGAATGCTTTTTAAGCAGATGCAGATTTCTTGTATAATCTTTTCTTGGTTAACGAACACAAGAATGACGTTTGGCCTTGATATAGCCCCAATCTATAGGTCTTTTAACTTTATACATGTTATCTTTTCAGTGACATTAAAGTACTCCAATCATAGTGGGACCTAAATGGAATGAGCTATTTTATGCAGTAGGAAGTTTCCTTCCACGGAAGTATTCAAAGCAAAGATCTCCCATAAGGGGATTCCTGCGCTGGGAGGTTATACGAGCTGAATGTTATGACCACCTTCCCTTTCTAGGATTTTAAAATAATTTTTTTTACAAGTCTACTTTAGCAATACAATGGATTGAACACTGGCGGCGTCTGCCATGTCAAGTCCTTTTCTTAGCTCACTGTTCAGATCAACCCAGAGAATATTCCCTTCTGATCCAGCTTAACTTAGCAAGCTATCTGATTACTTCTTGTGGAGACCAAATCTCCATAATTATTAACAGATCCTTGCTATGTGAAATTACTGAAATGTGCTGAAATAATGCAGTCAGCAAAATGTCACTGTATGTCTTACATATGGATCTGTTGCAGCCTGTAAAACACTGTCTCCATGAGGGACAGCCAAAATGAAGAGTTATGTGGGAGTAATAAAATATGATAACTAGGCCTGCAACCTCAAGAATAAACCCAGCTGCGCATGCACACACACATCTACAAGAAAGCCTGCTGATAACAAAAGCAAAGAAAAACCCAAATCATGTCCAGCGTGTGCGCACTTCCCCGCAGGGCTGGTCAGGGAACTGTCCTTTCAGCACCACAGCAAGAAACCCTGGTGCAAGTCTAAACACGGGCATCCCAAGCTGGATCGAGTGAGAAAAATTCGTTAAATCTCCTACAAAGAAAGCAACAAGCACTGTACCGGTGTTTGTTTTTAAGTATGCTATATTCTACCTCATAATCCTTTATTAATTTAATATAAAATCCTTTAATTACTTTGATAAAGGTTGACAGAGCCCCAAATGAAAACCAAAGGTATATTAAGTCTGCCTCTCAAACTGAACCCAAGAAACCAATAATTGGCCTGCACTATCAAGAACTGCTTTGCAACATCCACTGCCAGCCCTACTAAGAAACACAACACATTCACACATACCCTAAATCAGACGTTGAGAACATAGAACATGCTCAGAGTTCTCCCTAGGGACAGACTCAATTTCTAGGACAGATGATGCTTGCTGAATAGCAAACCATCACTACCACCCCCCTCCCAAGCAATCAAATTCTCTTTCAGGGAGAACTGAAGGCCTTATGGGTCATGAGTTCCAAAGAAAAAATGCTGCAGTATTTCAAGAACCAGGTTACAGGCAACGTGCTACAAAGCTTTCAGCAGTTTAAGTCTGATTCCCCCGAGATTCCTACCAGAATGGTACCGGATGTTAACGTTATCCAGCCATTTGCATTACACATCAAAAAAAAAATTTTTTTTTGAGGAAAGAAAAAAAAAGTCCCTCCACCCCCATTATCTTCTAATGCACGTGGAGAAAAGAGAAGTACAGAGAGATTGTGAAACAGTGAAAGCGTACCACACCCGAAATCTCCCTTGCAAAGCTAAAACATCCCCCAGCCCTAACACACCGCTACCTCTCTAAAGGCTCTCCAGGTTCAAACTTGAGAAAATAGTTATAAAAAGCACTATCCCCATTTGCTCCTGAAGCCCTCAACCACATTTCCTGCTTCCATTCCTGCTGCTCTGGTGCCCACTGTGCATTAAAAAGAATTTTCCTTGTATGGTAGAGCTTGCTCCATGCTAATTATTTCTCCCTCTCCCTGAGTTAGCCAGATGCAATGCCAAGTTTCTCCCCCCTCCCCAAACAGGTGACACCCTTTTATTATGAACACTGATGCCCCGAATCTTGGAATCTCCCCATATAAAACGTATTCCCCCGTGTTTCAAAAACTGCAGTGTAAGTGAGGGAGAGGGCACAGGGTGGAGTAGTTGGAAGGAATGCATGGCTTGAAGAATCATATTTGTCAGACTGGAAAATGATTCCCACTGCACCCCACCTCTAAGCTGGGGCCTCTGAAGGGGTCTGAAAGCCCTGTCTAACCCCGGAAAGTTAACTGCCAAGTCTCCACCGGTGGTTGCTGCAGGCACGGAGGGGATGGAGCTGAGCTCTGAGGAAAAATGCAGAGGCTTTGCGGTCCCCCAAATACCAGGAGAGAACTAGAGGAGGGGTCTGTGGAGCTGGGCAGTCCTGTAAGCCAAACGCTAAGAAGCCCAGGGTGCTGCCGCTTGTGGTAAGGTGGGGGAGGGAAGGGAGAAAAGAGGAGAGGAACAGGCTCTGCATCGGGTGGCGTAGGGATGGGGGTGGGGGAAGGGGGATATTCTGAAAGTGATGTACTCCCTAATGCAGGAATCCTAGCCTGCCGAGGAAGGTCCCGGGGGCCCCCCAACACAGCCCCAGAGCACCCTGTCAGGAGGGGGACGGACGCATCCGAGTAAAGGGCAGAGGGAGTCCTGGCTGCCCTAAGAACCCAGGAGCTCCTAGCTTCTGCAGTTGGTAACGACCTGGAGCCGGCTGGGGGAGAAGGATGCAGTAAGACATGGGGGAGGGGGTAGAGCTGAGGGGCTGCTGGAGGAAGATCCCGACAGCGCTGCCCTTCCCAGTGCAACCCGGCGAGGGGCCCCGACTCTGTCCCGGCCCTCGGAGATGGGGGGAGGGGGGCTGCACCACGGAAGGGGCGCCGAGGGCAGGCCAGTGTCCCCCAACGCAGCCAAGAGACGAGAAGAGCGAGGGTGTATGGGGGTGGTGGCCGGTGGTCCTCAACTCTCCTCAGGGACCCCCGGTAAACACGGGAGAAGGAAGCGAGACTTCCAAACACCTGTCCAAAACAGGGAGGGCAGAAACCCAGCTCCACGGCCCCTCGAGCCCCGCCGCGCACTCTGCGGCAAAGCCCCCGACTGGAGATGGGCGAGCCCCGCTCCGGGGTCCCGAGGCGAGAAGGGGAAGTCGGCAGGCAAGGAGCGGCGCCGGGGCGGGGGCTCCGGGGCGACTTACGGCAGCGGCGGCGAGGGAGGCAGCGGCGGCCCTAGCGCGGGGCCCGGGAGGCGCGGCCGGACTGCAGAGGCGCCGAGGTTGCGGCGGGCGGGACTGCGGTGGGCGCCATCTTGGAGCGCTCCCCGCGCCCGCCCCCCGCGCCGCCCGAGTCCTTGCATAATTGATGACTCGCGCCCGCCGCGCGCTGCCGCGCGCGCCCCCGCCGCCGGGCCCCCCGCCCGCTCCGCCCCCGCGCCGACCCCCGCCGCGCGCCCCCCGCCCGTCCGGGGCCCGCCCGCGCGCGCCGCCCGCGCCCTCCCGCTCGCCCGCGCCCGGCGGCCCACCTACCCCTGCAGGACGCGCCCGCTCGCCCGCAGCGCGCCGCGCCGCCCGCCCTCGCGCTCGCTGGCTCTCAGGCCGGAGTCCCCGCGCCGCCCGGACCGGATCCGGGGCGAGGGAGCAGGGCGCCGGCAGGGGGCGCCGCGCCGGAGCGCCTCGCGAGCGTCCCCGGGCCCGCCTCCCCGACGCCCCCGCGGAGCCGCGCGGGAGGGGCACCCGGCTGAGCGCCGGGACGCGGCAGCGGGACGGTGCCGGGCAGCCTGCCAGCACCTGAGCGCTGAAACCCGAGGTGTTACGTGGACTCCAGTGCCCCGTGACCCTGGTGAATGCCAAGTCTCACCTGTCTCCTGAACGGCAGCTGCGAAGGAAATGCCCAGCAATATCGCGGTGCCCCGTTGTTGGCAGTGCTGATACCTATAAGCACAAAGAACCCCATCTGCGTGATCTTTGGCCGACTGGAAGAAAAACCAAAACGCAGAAGTCTATAAACAGCAGTTGGAGCCTTGTGATTCAGTGGACAGGGCCCTGGTGTGAGGAGTAGGGACACATCGCTCTCCTGACCGCCCCCAGGTCTGAAGCTTGTGTAAAGGTCACCTTAATCTTTTTGAACCTCCGTTTGCATGTAAAGTAGGCGCGAACATTTGAAGTGCTTACTCCACACTCTCCGACGAGGATGTACATAATGTGAGAACTCTTCGCACTTTGTACATATGCCTCTCTACCAGAAGTTCATAGTTAGGAGTGAGAGAGTATGGTCAGGCTGCCACTTACTAACTGGGTAGCCTTGGAGCCTGAACAACCTCTCTAAACTTCGGTCAAAGGCTTACAGAGCCTCCCCTGTAACAGGGAGCAATCCTAGTACCAACCTGGTCGGTTTGTTGTGAGGATTGAAGAGAAGGCATTTCACCCATTTTACAACACAACTTGGCACACGGTTTGCCCGTCACTTAGTGTGCCCACTTCATACGTTTTTAAGTAGCTTTACTGAGGTATGTTTGACCTGCGATAAGCTATCCACGTTGAGAGTGCACAATTTTGACATGTATACACGCATGCAGTTATCACCTGCAGTTATCATCAACATACCCATGACCTCCAAAAGTTTCCCTCTGCGTCTTTGTAATGTGTCCATGTATCACTCTCCCACGCTGGTCCCTCTCCAGGCAACCACCAATCTTCTTTCTATTACTGTACATTAGTTTGCATTTTTCAGAATTTTAAATACATGGAATCATACAGTATGTACTTTTGTGTGTGTGTGTGTGTGTGTGTGTGTGTGTGTGTGGCTTCTTCCACTCCCATAACTGTTTTTGCAATTATCCTGTTGTTGACTATTCAGTTGTCTATAAATAGCTTATTCCTTTTTATTGCTGAGTAGTGTTCATTATAGGAGTATATCACAATGTGTCTATCCAGTCACTTGTTGATGACATTTAGGTTATTTCCAGATTTGCCTATTAAAAATAAAACTGATAGGGGTGTTTGTGTGCAAGCCTTTGTATGAATATGCTTTGCATGTGTATGCTTTTATTTCTCTTGGGTATAAATATCTAGGAATAGAATGACTAAGTCCAATTGTAGGTGTATACTTAACATATTAAGAAAGGGCCAACCTGCTTTCCAAAGTGATCGTGCAATTTTATATTCCTACTAACAGCATATGAAAGTTTCAGTTACTCCACATCCTTGGCAACATTACCTATGACCAGTCTTTTTTATTTTAGCCATTCTGACAGGTAAGTAAGTAGTGGTATCTCGCTGTGGTTTTGATTGGCGTTTTCCTGATGACTACGGTATTGAGCATCTTTTCGTGGGCTTATTTGTTACCAGGAAATCCTCTTGGGTGAAGTGTATGTTCAAGTCCTTTGCCTATTTTTAAAGTTGGGCTGTTTGTTTTCTTATTATTGAGTTTTGAGAGGGATTTATATATTCTGAATAGAAGTCTCCTGTCAGATATGTCATTTGTAAATATCGTCTCCCAGTCTGGGCATATCTTTATCCTCTTAATGGTGTCTTTCAAAGAGTAGAAATTCTTACTTTTTATGAAGTCTGATTTAGTATCTTCTCTTCTATGGACGATGTTTTTATAGTCATATCGGAGGTTTTTTGTTGTTGTTTTTTTTTTTTTTACATGGATATCTAGCTGTTCTTACACTATCTGATTACACTTGCACCCTTGTTAAAAAACAAATCGTTCAGCTATGTTGAGGGTCTATTTCTGTACTCTCTATTCTGTTTTGTTGATCTATGTGTCTATCTTAACACTAATGCCACACTGTCTTGATTACTTTGACTTTATAATAAATCTTGAAGTCAGATAGTGTAAGCCCTCTGATTTTGCTTTTGTTTTTTTTCATATTGATTTTGCTATTTCAGATCCTTTGCATTTCCATACGAATTTAAGAATTAGCTTATCAAATTCTGCAAAAAAGCCCCCTGGGATTTTGATCAAGATTGCATTGAATCTATAGATCAATTTGGGGAGAACTGACATCATAACAATAACACACAGTATATCACTCAAGTTATTTCAGCTCTCTTTAATTACTCTCAACAGTGTTGTGTAGTTTTTAAAATATGAGTCTTGCCCACTTTTCTGAGATTTACTCCTAAATATTAATATTTTTATGCTATTGAATAGTATTTTAATTTTCAATTTCTGATTGTTCCTTAGTAGTATATAGAAGTACAATTAATTTTTGTATATTAATCGTATGTGCTGCAACTTTGCTAAATTCACTTGTTAGCTCTAGTAGATTTTTTTTTGTGGATTCTGCAACATTTTCTACAAAGACAATCATGTCATCTGCAAATAAACACAGTTTTGTTTCTTCCTTTCCAATATTAATGCCTTTTGTTCCTTTTTCTTGCCTTGTTGCACTGGCTAGGACCTCTAGTACAGTGTTGAATAGAAGTGGTAAGAGCAAACATCTTTGTTTTTCCTCATCTTAGGGGGGAAAACATTCGATCTTTCATCATTAGGTATGATGCTAGCTGTAGGTTTTTCCTAGATGCCCTTTATCATGTTGAGGAAGGTCTTGTCTATTCTTACTCTCCTGAGAGTTTTTATCAGAATGGATATTGAACTTTGCAATCTTTTCTCTGCATGTGGCTTTTCTTTTTAGTCCGTTAATATGGTATATTACATCCGTTGATTTTCACATGTTAAACCAACCTAGAATAATGTATTGATTGTGGAGAATTATACTTTTTATGAATTACTGGATTTGACTTGCTAACACTTTGTTAAAAATTACTGCATCCATGTTCACTAAGTATTGGTCTATGGTTTTCTTGTAATTCCTTGTCTAGTTCTGGTGTGCGGACCTCCTAGAAATGCGGACCTGCTAGAGTAATGTGGACCTCCTAGAAAGGGTTAGGAAATATTCTCTCTTCCTCAATTTTTCTGGAAGAGTTTGTGTAGAATTCATATTATTTCTTCCTTAAATGTTTGGCAGAATTGCTCAGTGAAATAATCTGGGCCTGAAGTTTTCTCTGAGGGAAAGTTTTTATTTTTTTATTTATTAAAAACAAATTTTTTTTTTTTAAAGTAAGCTCCATGCCCACTGTGGGACTGGAACTCACAACACCAAGATCAAGTCACATGCTCTACTGACTGAGCCAGCCAGGTACCCCCAGGGAAAGTTTTAAACTACAAATTTAATTTCTTTAATAGATGTAGAGCTATTCCGATTTTTTTTCCGTTGAATGAACTTTGATTATGTTTCAAGGAATTTCTATTTCATATAAACTGTTGAATATATGGGCATAAGGTTGTTCATAATATTTCCATATTATTATTTTACTATCTACAGAATCTTTAATGCTAACTCTCTGATTCCTGAGATTAGGAATTTGTGTCTTCTCTCACTCTCTTTCTCTCTCTCTCTCTCTCTCTCTCTCTCTCTCTCTCTCTCTCCCCCTCTCCCTCTCTCTCTCCCTCTTTTCCTGATTAGTCTGGCTGTAAGTTTATTGGTCTTCTCAAAGAAGCACTTTTTGGTTACATTGGTTTTTCCCTACTAATTTTTTAAAGTTTATTTATTTATTTTGAGAGAGAGAAAGAGAGAGAGAGGAGGGACAGAAAGAGAGGGGGGCGGGGAGAGACAAGCAGGCTCTGTGCTGTCAACGAGGAGCCCAAGGCGGGGCTTGAACTCATGAACTGTGAGATTATGACCTGAGCCGAAATCAAGAGTCAGACGTTTAACTGACTGAGCAACCCAGGCGCCCCTCTACTGATTTGTGTGTGTGTGTGTTCTATTTCACTGCTTTCCACTCTGATCTTTATTATTTCCTTTACTCTTCTTACTTTGAGTTTCATTTGCTCTTTTTTCCCTAGTTTCTCAAGTGGAAGCTGAGGTCATTCATTTGAGTCCTGCTTCTTTTCTAAAATAGGCATTTATTGCAATAAATTTGTCTCTAAGCACTGCTTTAGCTGTATCCCACAAATTCTGATATGTTGGATTTTCACTATAATTCAGATAAGAAGTTTTCTAATTTCCCCATTTGATTTCTTCTTTGCCTCATGGATTATTTTTAGTGTATTCTTTAGTTTTCAAATATTTGTGAATTTCCCATATATCTTTTTTTTTTAATTGTTATTTTAGAGAGAGTGTGTGTAAATGGGGGAGAGGGGGAGTGGGAGAGAGAGAGAATCTTAACCAGGCTCCACAGTGAGCTTGGAGCCCAACATAAGGCTTGATCCCACAACCCTGGGATCATGACCTGAGCCAAAATCAAGAGTCGGATGCTCAAGTGATTGAGCCACCAAGGCATTCCACATCTCTGGTCTTCAGTTGAGGTGGTTAGACCATTTACAGTTCATGTGTGTATTAATATGGTTGAGGTTAAATCTCACATTGTGCTGTTTCCCATTAGTTGTTTCTTCTCTTTTCTGCCTTGTTTTGATTAATTAGAATATATTTTGTCATTCCATTTTATCTATATTGCTGACTTCTTAGCGGTAATTCTTTGTTGTGCTATTTTGTCAATATGTGAATTTAAGTGTTTACCTTCACTTGGGTTCTAAATTAAACTGTAAGTTCTCAGGCTACTTGAACTTTGCATCCTTTGTACACAGGAGGTTTTCAATACATACTCACTTAAAGAATGACCTTTTGTTTCTTCCCCTCTTACATCAGCAGACATTTGGTGATTGCCTGCTTAGGGGGCTCCAGGTAATTGAACCAGAAGTTGTTTTTCTTTGTTTGTTTGTTTTAAGTTCATTTAAGTAATCTCTACACCCAACACGGGACTCAAACTCACAACCCCGAAACCAAGAGTCACACTCTCTTCCGACCGAACCAGCGAGGCACCCCTAGAAGTTGGTTTTAACTGCAGCAGGCCTCATACTACATGCAGAGATGGAACGCCAGTTTCCAATATGGTAGCTAAATCAAGCTGAGAAAAGAAAGAGAAATTCACAAAAAAAATGATTAAAATTGGAATTACTAAAGCTTTATGTAGCATAATGTATAAGAAAGCCAATGTGTAAATACATTTGAAAAAGAAGTTTGAGGTCACCGATTTTTCAAAAATCCCATCCCATAACATAAAGAAACCCTTTTCTCATAATAGATGCTTTTGTAAATAGTTTATATTTTGCATTTTACAAACCTCTGGTTGTTACAGAGTTCTCTATCCTTTCTCCAATGTGTTAACAAACGTGGAAATTCAGCCTTTGGGATCACATGGAGATCAAGTAATAGAATCTGTAACTTTTAAGCTTCAGGTAGGTAATCTTACAAACTTTTCAAAATATGAGAATATTTGCTGACTCCATGAGAATCTTGGAAGTCATCAAAAATGTCAAGGATTTCCTTTAACAACTAAGCTCATATCAGGAAAGAGCTCAATATGCTGAGAAATGAGTTTCCATTTAGAAAGATGAAAAAGGGATTAGACTTACCCAGTGTTGCTCCAGAGGGCAAAACCAAGGGAATTCCTAGGAGACAGATGCCAGCTCACAACGAGGAAGAATGTTCTCACAGAGCTGATCAGCAACAACACAGACCGCCCCCGAGGAAAGGAGCCGAGGTGTTAGTTCAAGGAGATGCTGTAAGATCAGTTGTTCCGGATGTGTTTAGGGTCAAGGACTCCTTGCAAATCTGATGAGAGCTATAGGTCGTTCCTCCCAGATAAATTCGCAGACCCATGCACACTTATGGACATATACTCACGCACAATTTTACATTCTATTGTGAAGCCCATCCTTGAACCCCAGGTTAAGAATGTCTGGTGTACACAGATGTTTAAATTGTGAAGTGTGACGATGCCCCTTCCCCTCTCAGAGCCTATCACCCTCCGCTTCTATCCCCATCGGCGGCGCCACCACCTTTGGAGGTCGTCCCGAGTTCCCTGATGGAAATCCAGCAGAAGTACTTTGGGATGTTCTGTCCCACTTCTTCTTTTTACCCTTTGACCCAATAATAATTTACTTCATCTTCTATCTCTCATTCCAGACATTACTGCTTCCTCTAAATTTACTGCTCCCTTCAGTGGAAACAGGATTTAATTCCTTAGCTTGCTGCGATGCCAGCAGACTCCAGTCTGAAGATTTTATCTCTGAGATTACTCCTAATCTCCTCCCACAGTGGCAAGCCCTGCAGAAATATTGGCAATATGGAAGATATCACTCATTCTTCCTTTTCACTGCAGCCGGTGCGACATCCCTGGCAACAATGTGCCTCATGTGTTAGCCTGTGGACTTTCGGACTATCCTACTTTGGGTTTATCTTACTTTTGGCTTATCCTGCTTTTTACTATGGCTTTGCAAATAATTTACCAATGAGTTTGGTCACACACTATCTACAGGAGCATCCCTCATGCTTCAAGGTCAGCATCTGGACCCCACTTATGGTACTGCTATGCATCCTGTGCAGTAAGTCCACTCTTTGAAGGGCATGGTTGAGAGTCAGTAGTCATAGTGGTCAGCTCCGTGGACTGTGGGGCCAGATGTCAGGGATTCAAATCTAAACATCATCAAGCTATGTAACTACCATGTGTTGGTTTCTTTATCTGTTAAATGGAGACAATGAAAACTCCTATCCCACAGGGTTGTTATGACAAGATTCTGTTAGTGCACATAAACACTTAGAATGGTACCTAGCTCCTTCTAACCACTCTGTAACTCATAGTTTATTATACACATGCTCAAGATAGAAAACCTCTTTATTGGGGCGCCTGGGTGGCTCAGTCGGTTAAGCGTCCGACTTCGGCTCAGGTCACGATCTCGAGGTATGAGTTCGAGCCCCGCGTCAGGCTCTGTGCTGACTGCTCAGAGCCTGGAGCCTGTCTCAGATTCTGTGTCTCCCTCTCTCTCTGACCCTCCCCCGTTCATGCTTTGTCTCTCTCTGTCTCAAAAATAAATAAACGTTAAAAAAAAAAAAAAACCTCTTTATTTGCCTCATTTCTAATGGACCCTAAGTCCTGGGAGCTCTTGCTCCTTAATGCTTTTGACTTTATATCCTCCTTCCCACTGACATTGTCCGAATCATTTCTTGCCATTACTACAGTGACAGGGGTATTGTTAGCAGAGTGTTATTAATTTTGCTTCCCTCAGTGTAAACTGGTGCAACCACTGTGGACAGCAATATGGAGGTTGCTCGAAAATTTAAAAATAGAACTACCTACGATCCAGTAATCACACTACTGGGTGATTACCAAAAAAATACAAAAACGTGTTCAGAGGGGACACAAGCATCCCTATGTCTATCGCAGCATTATGTACAATAGCCAAATTAGGGAGCAGCCCGTGTCCATTGATAGATGAATGGACAAAGAAGATGTGGTATGTATACACATACACAATGGAATATCATTTAGCCATAAAAAGAATGAAATTTTGCCATTTACAACAACATGGATGGAGCTACAGGGTATAATGCTAAGTGCAGTTAAGTCAGAGAAAGACAAATGCCATATGATGTCACTCATATGCAGACTTTAAGAAACAAAATAAATGAGCAAAGAAAAAAAAAGAGAAACAAACCAAGAAACAGAGTATTTTTTGATGTTCTTAATTTATTTTTGAGGGAGAGACCGTGAGCAGGGAGGGGCAGAGAGAGAGGTTCCACCCTGACAGCCACGAGTCCAATGCAGGGCTCAAAATCATGAGCCGCGAGATCATGACCTGAGCTGAGGTCGGATGCCCAACCAACTGAACCACCCAGGCATCCCAAGAAACAGAGTCTTAAACATAGAGAACAAACTGATGGTTACCAGAGGGGCGGGGGGCAGGGGGAATGGGTGAAATAGGGGAACAGGGGTTAAAAGTACATTTACCATGATGAGCACTGAGTAATGTATAGAATTGTTCAATCACTATATTGTACACCTGAAACTAATATAACACTGTATGTTAACTATTCTAGAATTAAAATTAAAACTTAAGTAAAAAAGGTTTTTTTGCTTCCCCCTCCCAGCCATATAACCTTGCAATGTCCTGGAGTAAACAGAGTTTATTTCCCCGCCTCAGTAACTTTGGATTGAGCTATGTGAGTCGCTTAGTTCAATAGAAAGTTAGCACAACACAAGCTGAGCAGAGGCTTTACGTGTGCCTGTACACCATTTTGTTTGGTCTCTTGCACCAAGATCTACCCTGAGAAGAGAATGTCCCCAAGCAGTCTCCAGTCCAGGGCTAATGTAGAAACACATGGAGCAGAACTAAACCCCCTGCAGCCTCAAGCCTGGAATCCAGCCCACCCTGACTGAGATGTGGTCAACCTACAGACCTGTGAGTGAGGAACACTTACTTTCGGAGTGGTTTGTTATGCAGCATGAATGCAGCAGTAGCTGACTAATACAACCATACACGTTCTGTGCTTTATGACGCTTTCTCTAACTTCCTCCCAAGTCACAACCAATCATTTAGTATTATTTTTGTTAGACAAATAATCACAGTGTATTGCAGACATAATTTACATGAGCAGTCTATCTGCTCAGTTATAATGTGCATTTCCAGAGATTAAGAGGATACATTCCTGGCACTCCACTGGGCCTGGATAAAGTGTAATGTGACAGACAATCCCTTGCATAAGTTACTTGCTGCCTAGTAGCTTAGCTTCATTTCCTCTTACTCTCCACCCCCCCCCAACCCCCCCCCTCCCCCCGCTGCACAAACATGTCATCTCCTAGCAGTGCTGAGATGCTTTTAGTTCCCCCAAATGTCCACTGCCTGCAGCTTCTGAACTGTGTACCAAGGCACCCCAGGACACTTAACTCACCAGGGCGTTGGGAGATATTTTAACTTTTTTGAGGAAAATGCACCAATAATTAACATCCATCAGACACCGCACAAACTAGTAACTGAGGTAATTGACAATTTCAACGTTAGATGACAAGCTTCCCTTGCGAGATTATCTCTTTGCAAAGCTGGGTTTTCAAGAGGTGCTATAACAAAAAGCAAACACCATGTGAAAATCAGCGTGGAGGAGGAAATTATGGTGCCGGTGTCCAGTCGGATTCCAACATCCGAGAAACTGTGCGCAACAGATGCACACATCCCAATGTCCCACAGTGACGTCATTAGTAGGTCATTGTGATAACTTAAGAGTAGAATAAAAAGATTATTTTCTTTCAACTTATATGTATTATTTTTTCCAGCAGCTACTTAGTTGTTAGGACATAAATATTTATTTTATTAAGTTACTTGGACCTAGTTAGTCAATAATGGAACTGTTAGGCATTACTTTTGCCCAATGCCATGAAAAAGTCACCAGAACATTGAGGGTGCAGTGAACTGAGAAAGTTTAGACATGTCGGCCCTGTGCCATTTCACTCTTCTAGACCTTTACTCATTCCATGTTTGTATTTGCAATGCCCGGGGTTCATCTGGCAAATTCTCACGTGTCTTTCAAAATACTAGCTTGGGTTCAGCCTCCTCCAAGAAATCTGCTTTGGTTGTCATTGACAGAGGTGGTGGCGGATGAGTCTGGCCCAGTGCCTACGTCATATTGAAGTTCTCTCCTCTCTTTGTCAGCATTCTATGTATAGTAATGCTCACCAAATAATAAAAAGTTTATTGCTTTTAAATGTCCCCAAGAAGAAACTCCAGAGTCACCCTTGACGACTGTCTTTCTCTCAACCCCCACATCTGACCTATCGGCAAATCCAGAGTCTACCTTCTCTCACCACATCCAAGATGAGACGAGATCGGGCGCCTTCAGGGTGGTATGGCCGTAGACAACCACATCTACCTCAGGTCCAAATCGCCATTCTCTTTGTCTTGACTTGTTTCAAAAGATTCCTAGCTGACCTCCCTGTTTCTACCTTGGCCCCCTTCAGTCTTTCTTTAACTCAGCATCTAGAAGGATCCTTTTATTTTATTTTATTTTATTTTATTTTATTTTATTTTATTAATGTTTATTTATTTTTGAGAGAGAGAGAGAGAGACAGAGCATGAGTGGGGGAGGGGCAGAGGGAGAGGGAGACACAGAATGGGAAGCAGGCTCCAGGTTCCCAGCTGTCAGCACAGAGCTCCACACGGGGCTCGAACTCACAGACTGCGAGATCATGACCTGAGCTGAAGTCAGACACTCCACCGACGGAGCCACCCAGGCGCCCCTAGAAGGATCATTTTAAATAGAAATTAGATCCAGTTATCCCACTCAAAACCCTCTAGTAGCAGTGAAAGACACAATCTGTGAATTACAAGGCCCCCCACGATTGGCCCCTGCTAGCTCTCTGACTCCATCGGCCTGTGGCTTCACTCATGCTGCACGCACTGGTCTCTCCCATCGCTCAAACACACCAGGCGCACCACATAAATTGCACTTGTTGATCCTTCTGCCTGGAACGCTCTTCCTCCAGAGAGCCACAGGGTGCTCCCTTATTCCTTTTAGATATGAACTTAACCGTGTCCTTCCCAAGGACCCCTTCCCTGGCCATCCTATCCAAACTTTCAGCCCCACCCCGAACACTTCCGATTGCCCTTGCCTGTTTTATTTTTCTCGTTAACATGCAGCGTTATCTAACATACTGTGTAATTCACTGATTTATCTGCTTATCATCTGACTCTCCCACCAGAACATGAACTCTGGGGGGGTGAAGGGCAGGAATTTTGTCTACTCTCTTCACTACTTCATCCTCAGTATCTAGAACAGTATCTGTCAGATACTCAAAATAAAAGTGTTGAATGAATGACGAAAAGAAAACTGAAATGTGAAAAAACAAATGGTATTGGCACAGAGTTGGACAAATAGGTGGAACAGAATAGAAATCCCAGTAACAGGGGTGCCTAGGTGGCTCAGTCTGTGGAGCGTGAGACTCTTGATCTCAGGGTTGTAAGTCTATGCCCCATGCTGGGTGTAGAGATTACTTAAAAATAATACAATCTTGGGGCGCCTGGGTGGCTCAGTCAGTTAAGCATCTGCATCTGACTTTTGATTTCAGCTCAGGTCATGATCTCACGTTCATGAGTTCTAGCCCTGTGTCCAGCTCTGCACTGACAGCATGGAGCCTGCTTGGGATTCTCTCTCTCTCTTTCTCTCTGCCCCTCCCCTGATCTCTCTCTCTCTCTCTCTCTCTTTGTCTTCCTCTCTCAAAAACTAAATAAATAAACATATAAAAAAGAAATCCCAGAAACAGACCTCCCATACATGAAACCTAGATGTATGATCACAGGAGACATTGCAGTTGAATGGGGAAATGACAGACTTTTCAATAAATGGTGGGGGAACAATTGAGTAACCACATGGAAAATAATAAAGTTAAGACCTCTACTTCTAGTTGAAATAAAGATCTAAATGTGAAAGCCAGAACTATAAAAGCTTTGAATATAAAACTGGGGAGGGGGGGTGGAAGAAAACCTCATGACGTCAAAGTTTAAAAGAAGGATTTCTTAAGCAAGACACAAAAATCACTACCTACAAAGGAAAAGGTAAATCCAGACCTGATCAGATTAAGAGTGTCTATTCCAAAAGATTTCATAAAGAAACTGAAAAGATAAAGTGTTGGGGATGAAAAATATTTGAAACACAGACACTGACAGCGGTCTAGGATTAAGAACTCCTGAAGTCAAGATTCAAACCATCAGGGCGCCATCAGGATAACCAAGCAGCATGGCGTTATCCAGTCAGATTGAAGATGGGCTATTCCGTGTCCTAGCAAGTTTACTTTCAGGTGTCTCCCTTAGAGAAACACATGCTCATCTGCCACGGGACACGTCGATAAGAATGTTCACAAAAGCAATGCTTACAATAGTCAAATGTCATTCCTCTAGAGGTGACAGGCAGGACTGCTCTACAGCAATGAACATGAACCGACCAGCTCCGTAGGAAACATCATGTTGGACACAGAAGCAAGATGCAAAGTGCATGGAGACGATTACTCCCTTTAGACAAAGTTCAAAAACAGATCAACTGCATCGCAGCGTTTAGGGATCAGACACAGGTGGTAAAACTCTAAGGAAACGCAATAGATGCATTATCACCAAGATGAGCATAATGGCTTCGTCTGTGGGGGAAGGAAGGAAATTGTTTTTGGAAAAGGACGACTGGACGGCAGTGTTCTGTTTCTCGACTTGAGTGGCACTTTCCAGGTCTTCATTTCCTAATTTTTCTTAAAAACTCTATGGGGCGCCTGGGTGCCTCAGTCGGTTAAGCGTCCGACTTCAGCTCAGGTCATGATTTCGCAGTCCGTGAGTTTGAGCCCCGCGTCGGGCTCTGTGCTGACTGCTCAGAGCCTGGAGCCTGTTTCAGATTCTGTGTCTCCCTCTCTCTCTGCCCCTCCCCTGTTCATGCTCTGTCTCTCTCTGTCTCAAAAATAAATAAACGTTTAAAAAAATTTTTTTAAATAAAAAAAAAACCTCTGTTTTATGCCCTCTGCTGTATGTATGATGCATCTCACAATAAAATAAAATTAGAAAAAGTAGAAAAAGATGAGGAAAGACGGCAGCTGTTAACACACCAGAGACAGAGGCTGAAAGGTCTAAGAAAATATAGTTCTGGCAATAAAATGGAAATATTGGATTACTTAAAAAGTGAGCTGTCACACATGCCGTTGGTGTAGCTCTGTGATTTGGGTGATCCTGCCGTCAGTATCAGGTAAAAAGGCTCATCAGATAAGATAAATGAGTGAGAATCTGAAAGAGTCATTCAAAACGTTCAGTTACTTTGTGAGCGGAAACCTCTATACTAGAATGGTGTATCGATGAAGGTGCTAGAAATTGCAATAATGGATCAACACTATCATCTCACTGGCTACACACAATAGACTTTCATTTCTCATGTGCAGCCCAGCGGCTGATGGCCAGGAAGGGGAATAAAGCAGGTCTGTCCCACATAGTCATTCAAGAACTTCCTGGATGTCACTATTCAGCCTGCAGATCCCACACGAAGTTTTCACGGCCAGGCCTAGGAGTGGTCACATCACCTGGGCCTATGTTCCACAGGCCAGAATTTAATCGTATGGTCCCACATGCGAGGAAGGTTGGAACATATAATCCTTTGCCAGAAGCCACTTTAGAACAACAGCTCCACATTGTGGGAGGAGATCGTGAGACTTTTTTTTTTAATTTTTTTTTAATCTTTATTTATTTTTTTGACACAGACAACGGACGGGAGAGGGTCAGACAGAGCGTCAGACGCAGAATCCGAAACAGGCTTCCAGCGATGGGCACGGAGCCCGACGTGGGGCTCGAACTCATGGACCGCGAGATCTCGACCTGAGCCGGAGTCAGACATGCCACCGACTGAGCCACGCAGGTGCCCCTCGTGAGACTTTAATAAACAGCTAGCCCTCGCCGCCATGATGGTCGTCGTTATTTTAGGGATTTGTGAGGACTTCAAAATATATATTTTTTGAAGATCAAGATTCGATTGTTCACCAGTTACAGTGTTATAATAGTACATTGTATACACTGTGAACTTCATAATGACAAAGGCTGAATCTTTGGGGTGCCTGGCTGACTCAGTCGGTGGAGCATGCGAATCCTGATCTCGGGGTTGTGGGCTCGAACCCCACATTGGGTGTAGAAATCCCTAAAAATAAAATCTTAAAAGAAAATCGCAAAGGCTACGTCTTTTATTTTAGCAGGTAAAAACACGCAGGAAAGTTATTAACCCCTCGTCATATTTTACACAAAAGGTGGCATAGTGAACAGTGTTCTGTATGTCGCTTTTATTCACTTAGTAATATATCTTGGAAATCTTCCCACGTCCCTACATGAAGAGCCTCTCATTCTTTGTTATAACCGCATAGTATTCTACTATATGGATGTTTTGTCATTTCTTTAACCAAGGACTGGTCCTATGTCCCCAACGCCTGATATATGGGGAGAGCACTTTGTAAATATTTGGTAAATGAATACCTTTGCCTTCAAGAAGATGGTACTATGATAAAGCGTAGAAACCTAGACATGGAAAAGGCAAAGAACATGATATGTAACATTATACATGATACATAACATGAAACAAACAGAGGTAATTTATCTTAAAAGGCAATTATTTAGGGGGTGCCTGTATGGCTCAGTCGGTTAAGCGTCCAACTTCCGCTCAGGTCATGATTTCACAGTTTGTGAGTTCGAGTCCCGCTTCGGGCTCTCCGCTGTCAGCACAGAGCCCACTTCAGATCTTCTGTCCCCCTCTCTCTGCACCTCCCCCACTCTCTCTCGCTCTCTCTCTCAAAAAAAAAAAAAAAGCAATTATTCAGGCAGTTATGTGGTACATGATATCTAAGAGCCCAAGTTCTGGAGTCAGACCCCCTGAGTTGCAATCCCAGCTCTACCGTATACTAGTTGTATGACTTTGGGCAAATTATTCACTCTCACTGTGCCTCTGTTTCTTCATCTTTAAATCGAACTAGTGACCATAAAGCACTCTGCACGATTCCTGGCGTATGCCCTGCGCTCAGTACAGGTTAGACGTTATTAGCAGCTGGGGCTAACAAAGGAAGTCTCATGGGGGTGTGCTTTGATGGGGGAGGAGGGTGGTGATGCAGTGGTACATGGATCTCAGCGGGAAGAAATGCGGGGAACAGACGTGTGGAGATGGGATCCACAAGGACTATGGGGGAGATGTCAACAGATTTGCGGTTGGGGCACAGACAAGCTCCTGGGGAGTAATGAAAAACTGAGATTGGTGAGATGTGGGCTTTGATAGCAAATTGCAGTTTATGCTTAATGGCAGGGTCAGTCTGAAGGAGGCCATAGCAACCTCTCTGTTTCAGGAAGATCGTTTTAATCAGCAGATGCATCAGACCAGAGAAAAAGCAAAGGAAGAGAAAAGAGTTAATACTGTGCTCCTACTCGGTGTTGACTTTGGCACTTCACAAACTTGATCTTGTGCCATCCTCAACAACTCAACTCTGTGATGTGGGTATCGTTAGTCCTATAGAGAAATAACTGGGCTTGGAGGGGCCAAGCACATCGTCCGTGGCTGGAGAACAAGGAACTGATAAAGTGAAATAAAAACCCGAAGTCGTCTGACTCGAAAGCAGAGGTGTGCCGGAGCTGACTCACAGAGGCTTGCAAGAGCTGATAGTTAAAATTTCAGGAAATTTGGGAGCTTGTTAAACACGGTCATTATTAAAAATTAAATGGGGGGCACCTGGGTGGCTAAGCATCCGACTCCTGATTGCGGCTCAGGTCGGGATTTCACGGTTTGTGGGGCAGAACTGACCGTGCAGAGCCTGCTTGGGATTTGCTCTCTCCTTCTCTCTCTGCCCTCCCTTGCTCACGTGCGCTCTCTCTCTCTCTCTCTCTCTCTCTCAGTCTCGCTCTCAAAATAAATCAAATAAACTTGAACAAAATTAAATGATGCACACTTATAACTAAATACATTATATTTAGATCAAGGTAATCAATACTCAAAATTCATCCCTTCCCAATTACGATCGCTACCTTTTACTAGTGGCTGTGTCTTTAAGGTTATTTACAACTCTCACATGGGTAGGGTGGAAATGCTGCTGCCCACCTCTTCCCATCTCCACGTTGGTAAGATCACACTGACAGCCTGAAACTGGCCACAACGGGAGCGTTTGCAACTCAGCATCTGGCACGAAGTACAAATCAGGGCTTAATTTAACATTGTGTCAATTGTCCAGACTTAAGCAGGTAGTGGGACGTGTTAATCACGTGGACTACACCAGAGAGCTGTTGCATTTTCCACAACACAAACACGTCGAGGAAGGATTCTTTCAGCATTAGAAGGCCGTTACCTGGTTCACCAAAGAAGTCACTTCTGTCGCTGACGGGTGAGCGAGGTTCCAACAAACGTCTTTGCTGCTTCACTTTGCCCTTATTCATTAACGTAAACAAAAATATCAACCAATGTTCTTGTCAGAGCTGTGCTCCTTTGTCACTTGAAACCGCAGGTTGGCTCTGGATACAGAAAGAGGGAGAAATCCAGAAAAGTGTTCTGTGGGAGTCAGTTGGCTAATTGGCGATATGGTACTTTATAACAGAGTCCTATAGATTTAATATAATTTGTGAACTGTGCGCTATACATCCTTTATATCAGCAAAATTTATAATAAACACATACATGTGCCCATTTTTTCCAGAGAGACAGTTGGTAAACATTTACTAACACCCCTTTGCTTTAATTTATCACACTACCTTGTCTCCCAAGGGGAGAGGGAGACCAGCCACGCTTCTCCATGTCAAGTTAATGAAGACCAGCCTCTATCAAGCATAGTATATTTATTTTAGGCAAACTCTGTTATTTTCTTTTGACCTCTTCCCTGATTTTCTTCTAGATCCTTGAAATACATCACTGCTTATTTTCAGCCCAAATTATGCAAGTATGTAAGACTTCCTCTCACTCTGTAAATAGTAATTTTCTGACTTTGCCTTTCCCTTCAACACACTGATTCATCAATTCTAAGATGCACATTTTTTCACATTTTAACATCTCTGAAATCGAGAAGCCTCTTATAGTCACTGTCGGCCAGGCAGCAGCTGTGTCACTGTCTTCACATGTGTGAACTTGGCCATAGCTATTCCATTGGCATCACTGCGGATGAGTCTAATTGATGTTTAAAATATCTTTTAAAAGATTGCCCATTGAAACAAAAGATTATTATAGTAACAGGAAGGCAGAGAAACAAAGCAGTGGGGGCAGATTGGTGGTAATAAAGTAAAAACTCCACCCTGGAGGAATGGCCCAAATCTAAATTCTATTGTAAGGACTGGGGCGCCTGGGTGACTCAGTGGGTTAAGCATCCGACTTCCACTCAGGTCATGATCTCGCAGTTCATGAGTTGAAGTCCTGTGTCCGGCTCTGTGCTGACAGCTCAGAGCCTGGAACCTGCTTAAGATTCTGTGTCTCCCTCTCTCTCTCTGCACCTGCCCCCCACCCTCTCTCTCTCAAAAATAAATAAACTTTAAAAAAAAAACTCTTAAAAAAATTATCTTGTAAGGACCAACCAAGAGTTTTACCGGACTTAAGAAAAGAAGAGACAGACCCACAACTAGATGAGGTTGTGCTCAATTTTGTATCTGAAATATGTGCATAAGCAATGTCTATCATAATACCATAAGCCAAACAAGGCAACCGAAGGTAAGAAAACTGTCAAATCCCATGGAATAAACCAAAGAAATCTCAAAGCAATGAGAAGCTGATAGGACCATTTCATGTGTCACCCAGGACCATTGTTAAGGCATGGTTTCATATTTAATTAGCAACACTTTCCCCTTATAAGTGGTTTATTAAAATGATGGTACATTTATAGTCAGTGGTGTTGGAGATTTGCTGAAATCTGACTACTAGCTTCATTTTCCTCACCCATCCATCATTTTTTAAAAATATATTTAATTTTTATTTGATTTTTGAAGTTTATTTGTTTTGAGAGAGAGTGTGGACAGAGGTGGGGGGCAGAGAGAGAGAGGACAGAGAGAATCCCAAGAAGGCTCTGCACTACCAGCATGGAGCCCCACATGAGCCGTGAGATCATGACCTGAGCCGAATTCGGATGCCTTACCGACTGAGCCACCTAGGCACCCCAGAAGATTTTATTTTTAGGTAATGTCTACACCCAGTGTGGGACTTGAACTCACCACCCCAAGGTCAAGAGTCGCGTGCCCCACCAACTCAGCCAGCCAGGCACCCTGCTTCTAGCTATCATTTTATAGCAAACATTGCTTCGCACGTATATCAAACATCTTGTGTGTTTCCGTGCTTCACTGCAGAAATGCCAACAGCTACTCTGCAACCAGAGCAGGCCACGTGGTTTGTCCTAGCTCCAGCCACCTCTCTTCAGCCTTACTTCCGGTAACATGCTGGCCAACTCCTTGCATAAAATAACTTTAGATTGATGTATAATACAGATTTAAAAATTGCAAATATTAGAAACGTGCAGCTCAATGCGTTATCAGCAAACACTGCCCAGATTAAGAAGTAGGACATTAGGGGCGCCTGGATGACTCTGTTGTTAAGCATCTGACGTGGGCTCAGGTCATGATCTCACAGTTAGTGAGTCGAGTCCCACATCGGGTGAGCACGAGCCCAACTTGGGGTAAAACACCCTGGGTGAGCCCTGGGTAAGCGCCACTTCTCTCTCTCTCTCTCTCTCTCTCTCTCTCTCTCTCTGCCCTTCGATCACTTGTGCCTTCTCTCTCTCTCAAAAAAAAAAAAAAAAATATTTTCTCCCTGTCTCTCCCTCTGCTCCTCTTCCCCGCTTGCACTCTCTCTCTCTCTCAAAATGAATAAATAAACTTAAAAAAAAAAGAAAGAAAGAAATAGGACATTAATAGCACCTCAGAAACCCTTCTCAGTATCCACCCCTGTTACTAACTCTATCTACTTCCCTCCGCAGAGGGAACCTGAGAGCACAGATACGTTTTGCCTATTTTTAAACTTTATATAAACAGAATTGAGATAGTTTCTATTATTTTACTTTTGGCTTCTTTCCTTCAACATCTCTGTGAGATTTAGCAGTTATTGTATATAGTTTAGCTCACTTGTTTTCATGGCTGAGTGCTATTTTATTGCATGAATATACCATGATTCCCTCATCCTACTGCTGATAGACATGTAGGCTGTTTTCATTTTAGGGCTGTTCTGGTTTGGGTTGTTGTTTTTTTTTTTAAACCTTTAAAGAAATGGAAACATATTGGACACGTACCATTGTGCAAATTTAAGGTGTACAACATGTTAATTTAATTCCATGTTTAATTCCAATATTGTAATACGATTGCCATTGTAGCGATAATTAGCATCTCTGTCACTTATATAATGATCCTTTCTATTTAGAGGTTGGAATCAGGAAATTCTAGTCTCTCAGCAAGTTTGATGATTTTAATGCAATAGGGTGGTCTACTGGGCTATTTAGAATAGTGCTGTTGTAAACATTCTCAAATCTGTCCTTTCATACATACAGACGAATGCATGTCTATTCGCTGTATATCTAGAGCAGATTTACTGGATCAGAGGGTATTTGCAGGTTCTGTTTCAGTAAGAATTACCAGATACCTTTGATTTGTGACACAGTTATCCCTGTAGAGCAAAAGGAGAAAGATGGTTTCTAAAACAATTGAAACTTTGTCCTTACTTCCTACCCTACACAAACCCCAAAGCCAAGTGAATTTCAAGTCTGAATGTGAATACTAAATGCTCCTACATTGTGAATGCTAAAGCTTCTACAAAATAATTTGGGAAGCTATGCAGAAAATATTAGAGAATTTAAAGGCCTTCCAGTCATTAATGTAACAAGCACATTTTGCTTGACTCTCACATTGAGTAAACTGCAGGGAAAGAGGGAGAGTCTATGCTTTTCAAAAATGCCAGCTAACCCCACCTTTTACAGACTTTGGGAGATGATTTTGGTGGCTCTCTTCTCTTCTTCCTCAATGTGTAAACTACTGAAAACATTTCCCTGGCCTTACACTTTTTCCAGTCCCTACATTCTTTGAATTGGATTCTCTTCCCCACTATTTCCCAGTGCCAGCGGATACCACGTGTTCCAAGGGAGACCCCAGAAGGCGCTTCCATCCACAGCTGCTCCATCAGGGGAAGAGGTTTATTCCTGTTCTTGTCAGTTGGACAGCAGTCCAGGGCTGGTATCGTGGCTCATAGGAATATATCCAGGATCCAGCCGGTTCCTTCTGTCTTGTCACTCAGCCATCCATATGGTGCCTCCTGGACCTCTTGTTCCAAGATGGCGCACCACATCACCTACTTTGTGAGCAGCAGGATGGAGGAAGGGGACGGAAAAGGTCTGCCCCCTTTTTTAAGGGTACAACCTGGGAATTGTTCAGATTACTTCTTCTAATAACAGCCATAGACCAGAACTTTGTCTTATGGCCACATGGAACTGCGAGGAAAAATAAAATTATCTTATTTCTGAAAGACGTGAGCCCTGGCAAAGAAGAATGGCAGAATTGATGTTGGGTTCTTCCTGGTGCTTCCTTACCCCGCCCCCTCCATCCTTCAAGGCTCAGCTGAAATTCCACCACCTTTACAAGGTTCCTCTGAAGCCCAGCGTCCAGAAGGACTGAAGCCCAACTTGCTTTGCCTTTTAAGGACCATGGCCTTCTGGGTATGCTCAGGGCCTTTTGTGCTCCTTGGCTTCTCTTATCACTCTGTCCACATGTCTTATGCCCCTACTAGAAGGGAAGCTCCATGAAGGCAGGATCCATGGCAGATTCAGTTTGCATTTCTCATACTAAGAACCGATTCTTGGGTTGAAAACTGGGTTCAAGCATTCATCCTGCCTTTCCTATGGAAATCATAAGTACAGATAATCAAATAGCTAATGAGAAGCCTCTCTTTGTAGAAATATTCCAGCTAAGAAAGAAGGAATGGTAGAATTAAAATATCACCATCTTGCATTCCCTAAAGAACTAATAATGGGTTGAACATGGCTGCTGACATCTCAAAAGGAGAAACAACCAGACATTTTCTGTCTGTCTGAAAGAGTCTTGCAAAAATAAATAAAGAAAAATCTGAGTTTAAAAGAAATACAAGAGATGGAGGTATATTTTAAATACTACCATAGGCATGCAATCAGCAAAATCTTGAATGTGGGAAACTCCACAGCCTAAATGACCTTGTTTCCTCAACATATAAGTGGAAAGGAAGAGAGGAGTCAGTGGTCAGGGGTGAGAAAGGGGAGAAGTTTTGGATTAAAAGAAACCTGAGAGACCTATCAATTACAGTGTATGGAAATTATTTGGATCTTGATTTGAACAAACTTGTAAAAACAAACATGCAAGCCTGAACTAAGTGAATATTTGCTAGTAAGCAATTATCATTAATTTTTAAGGTGTGATAAGGGTAATGTAGTTATGTTTTTATAGTTAGGAGTCCTTATCTTTTGAAAATTTGCACTGAACTATTTGCACATGGAATAATGTAAAGCTATGGGGAGGGGAACACGTGGTATACAGGTGAAAACAAAACTGGAAATGGGTTGATAGTTGTAGTTGGGTGATGGGTCCATGGAGTTTCATTATATGTTTTCTCTATTTTTGTTTACATTTGCAATGTTCCATAATATATTTAATTTTTTTTTTGATGTTTATTTATTTTTGAGAGAGACAGAGCATGAGCAGGGGAGGTACAGAGAGAGAGGGAGACACAAAATCTGAAGCAGGCTCTAGGCTCTGAGCTGTTAGCACAGAGCCCGACGTGGGACTCGAACTCACGAACCACGAGATCATGACCTGAGCCGAAGTCGGACGCTTAACTGACTGAGCCACCCAGGCGCCCCCCCTAATGTATTTTTAATGAAAAAAATGGTGTTTTCTGTGGTGCCTAGATCAGTACTTTACACATGGTAGTACTTAAAAAAAATATCAATTGAATGAAGGAATTGTGAGTAGCAGTCTTATCGGAAACGGGCATTGGGGCTCCAGCACAGATTTTCAGTACTGATCGTCACTCAGCATCTTTCATGCTTGTAGTGACTGCTCAATCCACACTCCCTTCTGAGAATTCCCTCAACCATCAAGCCCCTGTCATAGGACAGAGGAAGAGACCTAGGAAGAGACAGCTGATGACAACTGGGTGCAAATTCACAGAGAGGTGGGCCGATCGTATTCCCTCTCAGTGGCTTGAAACAAAAGCCTCAGGCTTGGTCAGACAAGAAAGGTTTTGTAGGATGGGGGCAAGAGTGTGCACCCTACCCTTTGACATGAAAAGAAGTTCAACTTTGCTCATTATAATAGAAATGCAAATTGAAGATACACTGAGACACCATTCCTCATCCTTCGAATTTAGCAAAAATTCAGAAGCTTAACGACATACATGGTTGGCAAGGTATGCGGGGATACAGACGCTCTCATACGCTGCTGGTTAAAATATGAAGTATAACGCTATGGAGAGGAGTTTGGCAATGTCTAACATGTGCCTTTTGACCCAGCAATCCCACTTCTAGAAATTTAATTTCAAAAGACACCTCCAACAACGCAGAACTTTGCAGGCCCGGGTTATTTATCAGAGCCTTACGTGCAGCTGCAAAATACTGGAAACCACCTGTATGTCCCACAGTAGGAGACTGGCTGAGTAAAGTATAGTCCAGTCACCCAGTGACGTTGTATGCAGCTGAAAAAAGAAGGAAAACAAGCTCTGTGAACGGAATTGGAGTGATTTCCTGGACATATTGTTAAGTGAGAAAAAGCAAATTGCAAAAAAAAGCTTATATAGTATGCTACATTTTATGTAAGAAAGAAAGGAAATAAGAAAACAAACACGTCGGGCACCTGGGTGGCTCAGTCGGTTAAGCGTCCGACTTCGGATCAGGTCATGATCTCGCGGTTCGTGGGTTGGAGCCCCACATCGGGCTCTGTGCTGACAGCTCAGAGCTGCCCCTCTCTCGCTCGTGCTCTGTCTGCCTCTCTCTCAAAAATAAATAATAAACATTAAAAAATTTTAAAAAAGAAAACAAACATGTGTCTGTTGATTTTCATAGAAAGACACCGGTAGACAAAACCAGAAACCAACGCCATGAGTTATCTATGAGGTTGGAGAGTCAGTAAGATAGAGACAGTGGTGCGCTGGTAAATCAGTTCTCTGCAAATAAATAAATGCATAAATAAATAAAAACAAAAGCCCTGGTTTATACATTTGCCAGTTTCATCGGTGTAAATCCTCTTGTTGTGGTCAATTTCAAACTTCCTACAGAGATTCACCGAATCATCGCTCCCAAGCAAGAACAAGTTAGCTCCAGCCCAAGACTCAGTGAAAGAGGGAAAGAAGTGACACTTCTCTGAACATACTTTTTATATAGTTTTTTTTTCCCATCAACTTTACTGAAACGTAATTTATGTACAATACAATAAATCCATTTTTAGTATACAGTTTGAGGAGTTTTGATAAATGCATGCACCCTCGTAAACACCCCAGCCCCCAAATCAAAATATAGAACTTTTCTATTATCCCCATTTCCTTATGATTCTCCTTCCCAGCTAAGCCCCACAACATGCCACCAGCTTCAAGCAGCCACTTACCTGCTTTTTATCTCCAAAGATTCGAGTTATCTCCTTTAGAGTTTCATACAAATGAAATCGTATACTATATACTCTTGTTCTTCTTTGGCTCAACATGATGTTTTTGAGGTCATTTGTTGTTGCCTGGATCGGTAGTTTCTTTCTATTTGCTGCAAGGTAACAGTCCCTTGTATGGCTACACCACAATGCATTAATCCAGTCACCTGTTAATGGACATTTGCCTTGTTTCTAATTTCTTACTTTTATGAACAAAGTGGCTCTGAACATTCATGCCAGGGCTTTACGTGGACATACATTTTCGTTCTTCTTAGGTTAACACGTGGAGATAGAATTTCTAGGTCACATGGGAAATATAAAACTTTATAAGTGTAACTTTATTTGAAAATTGTCAATTTGTTTCCCGGAGTGATTGTAGCAGCAGATGAACGGGCGTTTTGGTCATCCACATCTTTGTCAACGCTTTTTATTGTCATTCTTTTATATTTAGCCATTCTAATGAGTGTGCAGTGGTTTATCATTGTGGTTTTAATACCAATTTCTTTTTTTTTTTATCCTTCAACTACATGTTAATACACATTTCTTGATGATTAATGTTGTTGAACATCCTTTTATGTGCTTCTTGGTTAATAGTATATCTTCTTTAGTGAATCAGGGGTCCTTGGAGAAATTGCTAAGTCCAGAGCTAGAGCAGGAAAAGTACAAGATGAGCCTGGAATGCCTTGTTATGCCAGAAAGTAAGGAAGTGCTTTAAAAATATTATGGATGAAGGGGTGCCTGGGTGGCTCAGTCAGTTGGGCGTCCAGCTTTGGCTCACGTCATGATCTTGCGGTTTGTGAGTTCGGGCCCCACGTCGGGCTCTGGTGACAGCTCAGATCCTGGAGCCTGCTTCAGATTCTGTGTCTCCTTTGCTCTCTGCCCTTCCCTCATTCGCTCTCTCTCTGTCTCTCTTTCTCTCAAAAATAAATAAACTTAAAAAAAATATTATGGAGATGTGTGAAAAAGACAGGAATCAGCTTTTTGCGGCTTCCACTGGCAAAATCTGGGACGTCAAAATTTTAAGCATCAAAATACTCAAGGAGAGTTGTGTATTATATTCCATTGAATAAAATAAGAATCCATGAGTCCATAATGATTTTAAAAACTCAGATAAGCAGATAAATAAATCCTGACTAATAAATATGGAGACTCTTAACTATAGAGAGCACACTGAAGGTTACCAGAGGGGAGGTCGTTCGGGGCTGGGTGAACTAGGTGAAGGAAATTAAGGAGTGCACTGGTCGTAATGAACACAGGGTGATGCACTGTATTGTACACCTGAAACTAATACTCCATGTTAACTAACTGGAATTGACATAAAACGTTAAAAAAAAAATACTAATCAATATGGAAGGAATGAAGTTTTAAAAGTAACCATCTTGCAACCACGATAGTAACAATGGATTCAGGCAAGCTTCGCCAATGCCTATGAAGTCAAGTGCAGACGGGTTGGAGGAACAACTGAGTATTTATTTAAATAGTCTCAGAATAGCTATCTCCATGTTACTTATTAATCACAAGAGAAAAAAATCATCAAAACACACTGGAGACACTGGACAACACATGAAGTAAGGGGTCACAATTCATATCATCAATAAGGGGCAGATGAATTTCACAAACTTTTAGACGTGATTTTCCTAACAAGACTATCTACGTACGATTCTAGCCAAATATGCATAACCTACATCTAGTCATGAGGAAATATTGCAGAAACCCAAAGTGAAGGACACTCTATGGAATATCTGGTCTGTATCTTTTGTCTTCAAAAGTATGAATGACTAGAAAGACAAAGACAGACTGAGGGACTGTTCCAGAATCAAGGTGACCAAGAAGGCAGGACAACAGAGTGTATTATTGATTCTTGGATTGGATCCTGCACAGGGAAAAAAATTGCTAAGAACAACATTATTGAATTCGTTGTAGAAATTGGAATGTGTATTACGGATGAATCAAAGTAATATGTCGACATTAAATTTCTTCAATTTGATCACTGTAATGTGCAAACAGAAGAGCACATCCATATTTAGGAAATATACTGTGAAGTACTTAGGAGGAAAGGAGCATGATGTATGCAACCCCCTTTCAAAAATTGTTTAGAAAATACTACGTGTGTATACAATACATGTACATATGCATACACAGATGCCTATAATATAAAAATATCTATGGATAAAGAGAATGAGAAAACAAATACACACACTGGTAAAAGTTGGTGAACAGGAATACAGCGTATTCTGAGTTTCCTATATCCTTACAACTTTAATGTGAGTTTGAAATTGTTTCAGATAAATGTTTTTTCAGGCCTCAAAAAATAAGGTACCATGGCAAGCCAAGGCCACCGCAAACCCAAGTGACACAGAGGTGCAGAAATTGGGGGCCAGCCAGGGGCTCGTCACAAAGATTGGTGTGGGCTCCTTGAGGGGATGCGGAGGCAAGCATGGCTTGAGTGCCTGACAGTCCCTCCTCGAGCCACCCCAGGAGGGCTGGGGACTGCTGGGGCTTGGGCTCCCCCCAGCGAGGCTGACCCTTTCTGCTTGTGTGGCGAAGGGTTAAGCGCCTGGACCTCGACAATATGGAAACAACTGTCTTGCTTTCTCTTTAGTTGCTGGGCTGGACACCGGGGAGTCTCAATCCAGGGCCTAGGTATTTGAATGGGAAAAAAATCTTTCACTGATTACTACCTGAAAATTAGCAGTCTTTTTGTTTTCAGTTTTTAAGGTTTATTTACTTTTGAGAGAGAGACAGAGAGAGACAGAGACAGAGCACAAGCGGGGGATGGGGAGGCAGAGAGAGGGAGACACAGAACCCGAAGCAGGCTCCAGGCTCCGAGCTGTTGGCACAGAGCCCGACACGGGGCTCGAACTCACGGACCGCGAGATCGTGACCTGAGTCGAAGTTGGAGGCCTAACCGACTGAATCGCCCAGGCGCCCCAGCAGCATCATTAAATATAAATGTAGGCAACAAATTCCAGTAGAATTAGCAGTACCTGATGGAAGCCACAGGTCATATCGCAGCTGCTGCAGATATCTTGCTATTCATTGCCACTGCAGGCCAGCCTTCTGGATCTGAACTGACCTCCTTGAGGGCTGGTGGTGTTTATTGCTTCATCCCTAATGCATGTGCTGTGGCACTTAATAGGGGCTCAGAATTGTTTGTTAGAATGAATTGATTTCCATATCTCTGTTAATGTCTCTTTACCTGGAAATCCAAAGACCCCCCCAAAAATATTAAAAACAAAAACAAAAACAAAAAAACTTCTTGGAGGGGCTCCTGGGTGGCTCAGTTGGTTGAACACCCAGCTCTTGATTTTGGTTCAGGTCATGATCCCAGGGTTATGGGATGAGCCCCGCATTGGGCTCCATGCGGAGTGAGGACCCTGCTTGTGATTCTCTCTCCCTCCCTCTCTCTCTCTCTCTCCCCTTCTTTCTTTCTCTCTCTCTCTCTCTCCCTCTGTCTCTCTCCCTCTCTCTCTCTCTCTCTCTCTCCCTCTGCCTCTCTCCCCTGGTTGCATACCCCCCTCTCTCTCTCTCTAAAATAAAAATTAAAAAAAAAAAAACATCTTGGAAACGGAAGTTATTCCGTTACTCTCTTGACTCCACAGAGAGGCCACCACTTGGCCTCTTCCATCTGCCATCGTGTCTCCCTTTGGCTTGCTAAATTCCTCCCAATATCAGACAGTGGGATACCAGCCACTGAAGAACACGCTATTCTTCGATGTCAGTGTCAGACATCCGGTTTTTCTTTGACAACTGTCATTTGGAAAAGGGGTCTAGTTTCCTGGCTTGGGCTGCTCATCCCCATGCTGGGCATGCATTCTTAGCAGCGGCATAGCTAGTTGCACAACAAGAAGGCTGGGCTCTTTCCCCCTACGGCTGGGGGCCCTGCGCTGGGGACACCTAGGGACAGAAGGGCGGTAGATAAATATTCTACTATTGCAAGGGAAGAAAACCTCTGGGTGAGTGGAGAGCAAAAGCACTCAATAAAAGGACTTCTTCTGTCAATGTATCGGTTATGTACTAGACAATAAACTACCCAAAACTTAGTAGCTTAAAACACCAACGGTTTATTATTTATCATTCTGTGAGTTTCAAGGGCAGTTTCTATGTTGGTGTTTCAGGGCCCCACTCATGCAGCTGCATGCTGGCTGGGGCCTCCGCGGAGACGGTTGGAATGTCAGAGCTGGGCCTCTCTCTCCCTCCCCAGCTCTCCTACCCTGGACTTCCTCTCAGCACGATGGCCTCAGGGCAGAGTCCCAAGAAGACCACAGTGACAGCTGCTAAGTCTCTTGAGCCTGGCTTAGAAGTCATCGCCTCTGCCATGTTCTATCGGCCAAACCAAATCAAAAGGCCAGCCCAGATTCAAGGGGTGGAGAAACAGACTCCAATTCTTGGTGGGAAAAGCAGCCAAGGGCCTGTGGTCATTTTTAATCCACCACAAGAGGGGTAAGAAAGTAGCACCCCCAAACACTATGATACCAACGATAGAAGCGTCAGCAGAGAGATAAACAGTGGACAGGGAACAGGGATGAAGCGCAAGTTGGCTTTGTTTTTCTGGTTGTGGGGCACCTGGGATTTTATTTCTTGAAAGAGAAGGTCAAGAGAAGAGACAGGAGGGAGTTCCCATCACATAACTGAAACACAACAGAAGGAGTGAGGGCTGTTGGTCCCGGTGAAGAGAAGGGTCTGAGCCACCAGGCACCCCTGGGATGGGTATGCTTCTTGAGGCCCAGAGACGACCGACAACATTGACTCTTTTGTACTGTTCCGCTGTGGGGTCCTTAACTCCTTGGCAGGGTAGCATCCGCCCCCTTTCACCTGGCGCCTGGCTCGAAGTTACCACCAGAAGGACCCCTGCCCAAGGTATTGGGGCGCCTGGGTGGCTCAGTGGGTTAAGCGTCCGACTTCGGGTGGTCTGCTTTGTTGTGCTGGTGCCGTGTAAGAAAGACTCCTAGAAACAGAGAACAGGTTGGGGGACTCCCTCAGCTCAGCTGCTGGAAAGCCATTCCCTGACCCGGGTCCGGGTTCTTGCTGCTGCAGCTACTAGGAGCTGGCTGCCGTGGGCCTCGCCATCTGTCGGCCAGCAGGAAGGAGGAGGGGGACCCAGGGAGCTCACTCCTGTTCCATCCTTTTAAGGGCGAGAGTTTGAGAGTGGCTTACATCACTTCTCGTGCAAATCACTGGCCAGGACGGTCAACAGGTACATCTGGCTGCAAAAGTCTAGCAGAGGTAGGTTTACTTGGGTGACCTCTGTAATTCTGGAGGAAGGGAGAATGGATATTGGGGGACAGCGAGAGTCTCCACCTCCTCACGTCCCCCTTTACAGCTCATGTCTAACGTAATGATACAAATAGGCTTTTTTTTTTTTTTTTTTTTTTTGCTGGGGAAAAACAACAAAGTGGTACACTGCAGAGCAGGACTTTAAAAATATAAAGATATTATATTGTAGTGCAAGAAAGTAAGGAAGTGCTAAAAAAAAGAAGAAGAAGAAAAAAAGAAAGAAAAAAAAAAGGCGCGGTGGGGTGGGGGGCACCTGGGTGGCTCAGTCCATTGAGCATCAGACTCCGGCTCAGGTCATGATCTCAGAGTTCATGAGTTCGAGCTCCATATCGGGTTCTCTGCTGTCAGTACAGAGCCTGCTTTGGGTCCTCTGTCCCCTTCTCTCTCTGCCCTTCCCCAGCTTCCGCTGTCCCTAAAACAAACAAGTATATTTTTAAAAAGGATGTCAAAGACACCCAGGAACCAACCTGAAAAATCCCCCAATGGCCAAAGCTGGAACCGTCTGAGCAACAAAATAAATACCCCCCAAGAGGATACGATAAGGAGGGCACTTGACCTCTGTGGGATTCTTCCTAAAAACTTAAAACAACAGGGCACCTGGGTGGCTCAGTCAGTTAAGCAGCTGACTCTTGATCTCAGTTCAGGTCTTGATCTCAGTTCAAGCCCCCTGCTGGGCTCTGCGGTGGATGTGAAGCCTAGTTAAAAACAAAAAAGGGGGGCGCCTGGGTGGCGCAGTCGGTTAAGCGTCCGACTTCAGCCAGGTCACGATCTCGCGGTCTGTGAGTTCGAGCCCCGCGTCAGGCTCTGGGCTGATGGCTCGGAGCCTGGAGCCTGTTTCCGATTCTGTGTCTCCCTCTCTCTCTGCCCCTCCCCCGTTCATGCTCTGTCTCTCTCTGTCCCAAAAATAAATAAAAAACGTTGAAAAAAAAAAAAAAACAAAAAAACAAAAAAAAACAAAAAAGGAAACATAACAACAAAAAACTCATAACAACACTCTGATCGTGAGAAAACCACTCTGATCATGAGAAAAAACCGCTGGAGGGTTTGTAGATTGAGGGACAGTCTACAAAACACCTTTTACCAATACTGCTTAAAATTGTCAAGGGCATGAAAACCAAGGAAAGCCCGGAACCATCACAGACCAGAGATGCTAAGGAGACACGATGACCCGATGCAATGCATCATCCTGGATCGGATCCTGAATATGAAAAACTGCAAAAATGACTGAAATCCAAACGGAGACTTAGTTGGTAGTAACGTACCGATGTTAGTATCCAGTTTTAACGAATATACCACGGTAATAGAAGATGTTAACATTACGGGAAACTAGGTGAGAGGCATATGGGAACTGTCTCTATTTTATCTTTATACCTTTTCTATAAACCTAAAATTATTCCAAAACAAGAAGTTTATCACTGTATGTGTACAACTCACCCTTGAACAAAACGGGTTTGAACTGTGCCGGTGTACTTATAAGCAAACTTTTTTTTTAAATGTTTTTTATTTATTTTTGAGACAGAGAGAGACAGGGCATGAGCAGGGGAGGGGCAGAGAGAGAGAGGGAGACCCAGAATCCGAAGCAGGCTCCAGGCTCCGAGCTGTCAGCACAGAGCCCGATGCGGGGCTCGAACTCACAGACCGTGAGATCATGACCCGAGCCGAAGTCGGCCGCTTAACCGACTGAGCCACCCAGGCACCCCTATAAACAAACTTATTTTGATAAATACAGTACATGCTATAAATGTATTTCCTATTCCTTGTGATTTTCTTAATATTTTGTTTTTTCTAGCTTACTTTATGGTAAGAATGCAGCATGTCATATGTACGACGTATAAATATGTGTTAACCGACTCTTTATGTTATCGGTAAGGTTTCTGGTCAACAGGTTATTAGTAGTTCGGTTTGGGGGGGGATTCAAAAGTTATACATAGATAGGGGTTGGCACTCCTAACCATGTTGTTCAAGGGCCAACTGTATATGGATGTTATACACATTACCGTGTGTGTGTGTGTGTGTGTGTGTGTGTGTGTGTAAAGATGATCCCAGTCCAGATTAAGCAACTTCACATCAGTGGCCTTCATACTTTCTTCACTGGGACACCTAGTATAGGAGATACTGTTTATGGGGCACCTGGGTGGCACAGTAGGTTAAGGGTCTGACTCTTGATTTCACGTCAGGTCATGATCTCACAGTTCATGAGTTCGAGCCCTGCATCACAGTGCAGAGCCTGCTTGGGATTCTCTCTCTCTCTCCCTCTCTCTGCCCCTCCCCTACTCTCTCTCTCTCAAAATAAATAAACAAACCTTAAAATTTTTTTAAAAAGGACAAACTATTTATGTTATGACTTAATATATGTACACGTATATATTTGAAACAAATATTTCCCAGAACAATCCTTATTGTACCACGCACAATGCACTCTGATGTTTCCTTGCCTGTTGGATTCCACTTCATTTTTTCACATATTGGTCTCACTGCACTACTGAGCCCGGGCCTCTGCTGACGTGACCAGTTCCCCAACCTCGTCCCCCTCCCGGCCCACCTCGCAGCAAAGTGCTATCACTACTCGGCAGGCTCATTATGCACATACTAGAACAGTTCAGTCCCTTGCTTTCTGTGGATCTCTGCCCAAATGCCACCCTACCCCCAAAGGCTCTCCCTGGGTACCCTGTCTAAAGTCACATCTCCCCCCATCATCCTGATGGTCTCTGCCCCTCCCCCTGCTTTCTGTGTCCTTAAAGTACTGATCACAACCTGATATTATGTCACATAATTGCCATGCATTTGTGTGTGGTCTTTCTCCCTGACAAAGTCAGTGCCGTGGAACAGGGACTCACGCACTGCTGGGCCCTCCTGCCTGATGATACACGGCCGCCCCTGAAGAAAAATCACTGTGTTGCATTCTGTAGGTTTTCAGATGCAAGTAGAGAAAACACGACCAAACCTTGGATTCTCTTCCTTTCCTCCCTTAACTAAGGACTCAAGCCCAGCTTCTCTGATCTCTTGATTAGTGTCGAGTTCTCCGCAGCTCTGCTACGACCAGGCCTCACCCCCTACCCAGTGTGTGCTCAGCTTTTGTTGAATAACTGACCTCCCTTTGCTTCTAGGTGGCTATTCCTCCAGACTTCTTGGCAATCATTTTTATCTGTACCAGGAACAAGACAGGGAAGAAAGGAGGAGGAAGACAACGGAGGGAGAGGAGAGAGATGCTCATCACCATTTCTCTTGCAAATGGAAAAATAGGACTCTGGCCATCAGGCTTCTCTAGGGCTCACTCATTTCATACACTCTGACATTGGCATTCTCTGCATCCGGGAGTCTAAGTTGTGTCTGTAACATGACTTGTTTCCCTACCCCCCTTTTATTTGAAAGAGAGAGACCAGGGGAGGCACAGAGGGAGGGAGAGAGAGAGAGAGAGAGAGAAAGAGAGAGAGAGAATCCCAAGTAGGATCCACACTCAGCATGGATTCCGATACGGGGCTTGATCCCCACAACCCTGGGATCGTGATCTGAGCCGAAATCAAGAGGCAGTTGCCCAACCGACTGAGTCACCCAGGCATCCTTTTCACTACATTCTGTAGCTCAGTGTTTGCTAACTAGACACAAACTGCTTCTGCCTTTTGAAGGGCTGTAAGTTTCTTCCCCTTCTGACCATTTGGGGGTGGGGGTGGGGGAAGCTACTGGTAGTCTCCTCACAGTTACGGGTTTTAAAAAGGGGATTCAGGGGGGCACCTGGGTGGCTCAGTCCGTTGAGCGTCCGACTTTGGCTCAGGTCATGCTCTTGCAGTTTGTGAGTTCGAGCCCCACATTGGGCTCTCTGCTGTCAGCACAGAGCCCACCTCAGATCCTCTGTCCCCGTCTCTTTCTGCCTCTCCCCCGCTCACACGCTCTCTTTCTCTCTCTCTCTCCCTCAAAAATAAATAAACATTACAAAAATAAAAAGGGGATTCAACTGTTAAGTAGAAAGGGCAAGGAACGTGGTAGTGCGAGAAATTAGGAGCTCTGTCGAAGGGGAAGGTAGAGAATATGTATTCAGTTTTTGTTTGTAAATGCATGGGAGGCTCAGGAAATATACACAAGAAATGAATTACACTTGAGAACAGGACGACTTTCCAGTTAGCTATTCCAAGCATTTAATGACTCAGTTAATTGTAAGGGATGGGCCCGTGCAGGTGGACGAGAAGATAAGTTTGCATTTCAGAGAAGGAAGCAGCTTGTCTGTGGCAGGTAAAGCCTGTGATGTCATCGAGGGGGGAATTGAGGGGACAAAGGAAATTGATCTTTGACAGGGCCATTTAAAATTTTTGTAAGCTCCAGGGACTCCTACATTTACTATGTTGAATATATTAAAATGTGCTCATATCCTACAACAAATGTAATTTTGCCCTGGAAATTTGCAAGGAGTTTTTATGAGTTTGCTTTGGAAATTATTTGGCTATGAGTAATATTTAATTTGCAATTGGCTACAATTTCTTAGGAGTCATTGTTTCTACTTGGGAATTCTACTCAGGAAGTGAGAAAGTCTAACCTACTAATTCTTTTTCAAATAGAATGAATATTTAAAATGCTAAATTTAGCGATTAATGAAGTTGTCACAATGTTATCTTTAACTGACAGTTATTTATTAATTCTGTTGTACTGTTTTCTTTTTACATTTTAAGCCAATAATTTCATTTTGGGTCCTATAAGATGCAATGGCCTGTCTGAGAATTGTCCCACACCTTTCTGGAACCTCTAACTCAGGGTAAATGAGTCCTGATACCTTTCTGCTTCCCTCCAATGCCCCAACCTCTCCCCAGCCTTATCCAGGCACTGTCGTCAGAAATGACCCATGCTCAACCCGTTCCTCCTTTATTCCTTACCCCTTTTCTTTTCTCACCTCTCTTTGCCATCTAAAAACCTTTCCCATTACATCCTGGCTCTGAGCTCTGGGCTCTGCTAATGTGCTAATGCCCCAAGTGGCTAATGGCTCACAGAACAAAGAACTCGTTTCCAGCAGCAAGAATCAGGGGAGGCTTCCCCGGGAGGTGACGTTTAAGTTGGACCCTGAAGGATGGGTGGGATTTGAGTAGAATTCTGGAACCTGCTTTTGGCTCTGTCCCTCCCGACTAGCCGCTGTTCATGAGTCACTCCAGCAGAGGGCGGGCTGAGCAAAGATAGGACAGAGAGTCTGCTTGTTTAGACAAGTTCTCCTGTTGGTCTCCTCGCCCCTGAACAGTCTGACCGCTTTCTAGGCTTGCTAACAAAGGTAAATCCTCTCTGTGTGAGTTTTGAAGTTATTTGCCCCAACTCTGGGCTCCAGATGTACATCCTTGGTTTTGCCTGGAATTGATACTGAGTTTGCATTTCAGTTTCCCGTAGTTGACGGCAGTTTGAAGCCTGGTGCTTCCTGAAGCACTAGCAATGTCCTTTCTAGAGAAACCAGGCAAGGCAGGTTTGGCGGTCCAGGCTGGGGAAGCGGGGAGGAATGCTTCTCTGGGCTGCCACGGGAAGAGGTTCCGTTTTTCCACCTCACCCCTCATTTTGTCCCATCTCCTAAGAGCTGTGAGCCAGGGCACAGACTGCTTTTGTGCTTGAATGAGACAAAGACGAGACAAAGCTTCACACGCAAGTGGTTTACTAAGAAATATTCCCACTCCGATGCGGGAAAGCAGAACAGGGACGGAGAAGCCAGTGTTCGATTCCAGGGGAAGTCCTAGCCTCGGCCTGATCCCGTGGGGAGCCCTGGAGAAGACGTTGTAGCAGAGTTTGTCCCAGCCGGGGGCACAGAGACCATTCTTTCTTGTCGTAGTCCTGCACCAGGGGTCACTGGCACGACTGCCCGGGGGGGATGTGAACTCCAAGGGACTTGCAGATCTTGGTGCCTTGGGGTGAAGCAGCTCCAGAACCTGCCTGTGTTTTGTCCTCTGAAGTCAGGAGCTGCCAGGAGCCTTCAGGGGTGAGCACTGATGCTGAGGGAGGGACACAGAGCGGGTGGAGGAGCTGTGAGGGGACCCGGGGCTGTACCACCAGCGTTTGCCACTTTCTCCAAGGCCCCTTCTATTTATCCAGTCTCAGTGGCCAGAGGCGCTGTCCCTTCAGGCAGGGCCACCTCTGAGAAAGCCTAGGAGGATTCAGAGCCCTCTTGCCTCCCTGGAGGAGACGTTTCCGGTGTTTCGGGGCCTCCTTTGTTGGCCTTGGGAACCTACGTTTTCATGGCAGTGCTCATCACTGTGCCGCAATCCCTCCTACCTTGGCTTCCCAGGTGTGTCCCCGCAGAGTTCTCTACTCCCAGCAACTGTCAACTCAGAAAGCCCCGCGGAGGTATTAAATGGCCGAGAGATGCTCTAAAAGGCATTATGCTTTTTCAGATACCCCTCTTTTTTTTCTTCTTTTAATAGTTTCCGTTAAATTTATGGATTTATTTTGAGAGGGGGGATGGAAGGGGAAGAGAGGGAGAGAATCCAAGCAGGAGCCGCATCGTCAGCAGTGAGCCCCGTGAGGGCCTCGAACTCACAACCTTGAGATCGTGACCTGAGCCAAGACCAAGAGTTGGATGCTGCACCGACCGAACCAACCAGGTGCCCCCAGATACCACTCTGTTGTTTTTTTTTGTTTTGTTTTGTTTTTTTAACGTTTATTTATTTTTGAGACAGAGCATGCACGGGGGAGGGTCAGAGAGAGAGGGAGACACAGAATCGGAAACAGGCTCCAGGCTCTGAGCCATCAGCCCAGAGCCCGACACGGGGCTAGAACTCCCGGACCGCGAGATTGTGACCTGATTTGAAGTCGGACGCTTAACCGACTGAGCCACCCAGGCGCCCCGATACCACTCTGTTTGACTGAAGAGGAAGTTCTTCAAGGGCAGGGGCTTGTCTTAGCCACCTTCGGGCGGCCTGCCGGGCTGTGTCTTCACCTGCAGTTCACAGACCTCCAGTGCCAGGCTCACCGGCAGTGCTTGTGAAAAATACGAATCCTCCTTCCCCCTCCACGCACACAAAAGGGGTTCGGGCGTCTGGTTTGTTCGCCAGCTCCCGCAGGGATTATGGCGCTCGTTAAGTAATGAGAAGCGCTGGAGGGGCGGGGCTTGTCCTGCAGAGACCTGGCTTAGCAGCCACCCACACATCCAGCTCCCACATCTCCGTCAAGCCACGCCTGCCTTCCCAATGGGCTCCGCCTTCGCCCCAGTACCCCTGAGCCCCTGTATCTGCTTGACTTTTTTTTTTTTTTTTTTGAGAGAGAGAGAGAGTGCACATGAGTGAGCAGAGGAGGGGCAGAGAAAAAGGGAGAGAGAGAGAATCCCAAGCAGGCTCCAAGCTGGGCTCGAACACACAAACCACGGGATGACCACCTGAGCCGAAATCAAGAGGTGGGTGCCTAACCGCCTGAGCCACCTGAGCATTTATTATCTTATTTACTCTTTATTGCCTGTAGCCTCTCCCCCTGCTCCCACAAGAACCCTAGCTCCGTGAGGGCAGAGGTCTCTGTTTCACTGGTGTTCTCCAGGCCTGGAACGGGACATCCACGCACCGTAGGTGTTCAAGAAACGTTTGTTGCATGAATGAATGAAGTGTTTCTGTGAGGAGGCATCGGCGCCGCCGAAGGCAGATTCTTCCGCTTCTTTCGTCCCAGACCTCGTGCTGGGGGTCCCCAAGACCACCGTCACGCTCAAAGGTTCTCTGGGAAGACTCAGCGGGACTCAGAAAAACTCCCAGATTCACAGCTGTGGTTCATCAAAGCAGAAGGCTACAGATTAAAGTCAGCGAAGAGAACAAGGGTGTGGGGTGCAGTCGGGTAGAAATGAGGCTCAACTTCCCAGGGGTCCCCTCCCAGTAGAGTCGCACGAGGGTGCCCTTCATGCTGCCGGAAACTACGTGCGAGCACCGGTGCAAAGCACTGCCAGCTAGAGAAGCACAGCCAAGCCTTGTGGTCCAGGGTTTTACTGGGAGTCGCCAGGGTTTTACAGGCGATACAACGCGTGCGAGACTGATTTGAGCTACTCGGTTTCTAGCTCCCTGCCCTGCTAGAGGTCAGACTGATACCCATGGTCCTGGGCCTCATGCGTACAAAATGGGCATTACCATAGTGACTTTGTTGGCATAAACTGGTCAGGCTGACGAATTATGACCCAAGGCCTCAAGCATGGGGAAAAAATCTCCTATCAAGCAGGGTATTCTAAGGGCTCAAACGTCATCTCCAGGAGCTGATCAAGGACAGTCCGGAAGACGAGCCTTCCTCCAGAAGGCGTGCGGTTTGAGCCCCGGGCCTGCCGGGTTGACCCTTTTCCACACAGACACCAGGAAGCAGATCCTTGCCGTGGACCCAGCTGAGCCTGTTCTGTAATTAAACTATTTGGTGTGGATCTGTCGTCTCTTTAAATGTCCTTGTACCCCATTAGCATATAATTGCAGGTTAATGCTGCCTGGAGTTGGGCCATGTGTTCATTTTTTTTTTTTAATGTTTATTTTTGAGAGAGAGAGAGAGAGAGAGCGTGAGCAGGGGAGGGGCAGGGAGAGAGAATCCCAAGCGGGCTCCGTGCTGTCAGTGCAGAGCCCTATATGGGGCTTGATCTTATGAACCATGAGATCGTGACCTGAACTGAAATCAAGAGTCAGACCTTAACCGACTGAGCCGCCCAGGCACCCCGGGCCATGTGTTTATTTAACGAAGGGTTAATGAGCATCTTTTGCGTGCTCTCCTGGAAATGCAGAGATGAACACCATAGGTCTGGGCCCTGTCTTGAAGACTTTTATAGTCTAGTCTCCTTACAGACCAGTGTGGGGGCTTGGACAGGTGCAGGATTCTTGTGAGACAACAACCTATTCCAAAAGGAGGCAGAGAAAAGAGAGGACCATAGAATAAAGATAATAAAGGTGTGGGCGAGAAAGCTCCCCTATATGGTCAGCTGTGCCCTTGGAACCTGCTGCTGCAGATCCTGAGGGACCACCTCCGGCTTGTCTGAGGCCCTGGGGATTTGCTTGGAGCAAGGCTGCCTTCTGAGAGAGAGGACATCCAGGGAATATCGATGCTCATGTCCTCCTCGGCCTCTCCCTAACCAGCCCCTTTGCTTATGTCCTTAGGAAACCCCTTTCTTTGGGGAACATGCTTCCCTATATTATTGAACTTTCCTACTGATGCTTCCGGCACTTGGCTTGCACAGAAACCAGGCTTTCCCCAGATACACTGATTCTCAGCTCAGGTAATTGATGAGCCAGGGACAGAATCAGTCTGGAGTCTGAGGGTAGGGCAGTATTGATGGAAACGGGGATTCAAGGGCAGGTCACAAGGTCCCAGAGTTACATGTCGGTGGGTGAGAAGAGGGGAGGAACTCTAAGACGTGCCAAGGGATGATGGGCCAAGGCGGTGACAAGTGACAGGAACTGCAGGAGCTTGGGAAACCCAGAGCCACCGTCAGCCCAGAGGGTGTCTGTGCAGTTTTGAAAAAAGTGTTCTTTCTTCCACCCAAACACGGCCGTGTTAGGGCACAGCGTGTGTCAGCTTGGTGACTGGAGCGTGAGCTTGGTCCCAGCTCCCATTCTCCCTTACAGCTGGGCACCTCTCAGGGCACATGAATACAGAGTGGCAACCCTGTCTCCACTCTCCTCCCCGGGAGAGACCAGCAGACCCTGTAAAGGGGGATTGGCAAACCCGTCCACCCCAAGCATTCCATCCCGAGGGGCGAGGCAGACTCAGCTGGGGAATCTGGGCTGCGGTGGTTTTCAGAGTCTGGCGGCCATCTGAGTGGTGCTCTGGATGGGTTCTACCATGAAAGAAAGACCTCGGGAACACATCCCAGAACTAGTAGGAATGAGGAAGGTGTAGGGCTCCAGCCTAATGCTGGGGGCCCATGGCTGCCGGGACTCAAGAATAAGGGAGCCAGGTTACTAGATCATGTTATTACTTTCTGTACCCCCCAGCCCACCCTCCCTGGGACCAAAGTCCCACAAAGCCAGCATCTCAGATTCTCTTACTCTACACCATTTCTTTTCAATAATTTTTTTTTAATGTTTATGTATTTTTGGGAGCTAGAGAGGCAGAATGGGAGAGGGGCATAAAGAGAGGGAGACGCAGAATCTGAAGCAGGCTCCAGGCTCTGAGCTGTCAGCACAGAGCCCGACGCGGGACTCGAACCCAAAAAGTACGGGATCATGACCTGGGCTGAAGTCAGACACTCAGCCGACTGAGCCACCCAGGTGCCCCTACATCATTTCCATATCTCTCAGCTTAGCATCAATCCTGCTCACACCCAATAAATGCTTGTGGACTAAACGCACAGATCCATTCCATCTCTGAATGGCAATGCGTGATATTTATGTGCCACAAAATAAACTATAAATGCATAATATGTACATTGTGTTGTGGCAGAGTAATTTCAAATGTATTATAAAGCGATAGGGACGGAGGTGACCTTAAACTCACCGAAACTCAGCATCTTCTCTTTCCAGAGAAGGAAACTGATATGGAAAGTAGGGAAGTGTCTTAGCCAGGGTCACACAGCTAGTCAGGGGCAGAACGTGGATGAAGGGCTAGAGTAACAGCCAGATGGGGAGAGGAGTTTGGGCCCAGCAAGCAGGGAGAAGGCTTGCTAATGCTCGAGACCTTGCCTTGGCCCCTTTCCCGCGTGACCGGAGCACAAAGGGCAATCCTGAGTATGAAACAATAGAAAAAATATATATTGGTTTCTGCTCCCAGTTCTTGGCAAAGAGTTCTTAAAACCCTTATCATTTTCTTAGTGGTAGAAGGCATTTGACACAGATCTCCTGAATCCATTGGAATTTCCTGGATGGTTGTTTCTAATGAGGTGACTCTGCGTGGGTCCTGGATGGCTCCTAGATGGGGGCTGGTTACCAGGAAGACTGAGCCGTGATTAGAAGCTTGGAAATTTCAGCCTCACCCCCCTCCCCATCCTCTAGAAAGGTGAGTGGGGCTAGAAATTGGGTTAATAATTAATCATGGTTGAATGATGAAGTCTCTATATAAAAATCCCAAAAGTACAGCTTCTAGGTTGTGGGAGGGTGGCACACCTCAAGTCCATGAGTACAGAAGCTCTTGTTCTCAAGACCCTTCCATACCCCGCCCTATATATCTCTTGACATGGCTGTTCATTTGTATCCTTTAAAATATCCTTTGACTACTGGGACCTCACCAAGATAAAAAGCTTCTGCAAAGTGGAAGAAACAATCAGCAAAACTAAAAGGCAACCAGTGGAATGAGAGAAGATATTTGCAAATGACCTATCAGATAAAGAGTTAGTATGCAAAATCTATAAAGAACTTATCAAACTCAACACCCAAAAAAAACAAATAATCCAGTGAAGACACAGGCAAGAGACATGAATAGATGCTTCTCCAAAGAAGATATCCAGATGGCCAACCAGCACATGAAAAAGTGCCCCACATCACTCATCATCGGGGAGATACAAATCAAAACCACAATGAGATACCACCTCACACCTGTCAGAATGGCTAACATTAACAACTCAGGCAACAACAGAAGTTGGTGTTGTTGGTGGGAACACAACCACTCTGGAAACAGATGTTGGCGCTGTTGGTGGGTGCAGCCACTCTGGAAATCAGTATGGAGGTTCCTCAAAAAATTAAAACTAAAACTACCCTACGACCCAGCAATTGCACTACGAGGTGTTTATCCAAGGCATACAAGTGTGCTGTTTCAAAGGGGCACATGCACCCCCATGTTTATAGCAGCACTAGCAACAATAGCCAAAGTATGGAAAGAGCCCAAATGTCCATCGATGGATGAATAAAGAAGATGTGGTATATATATACAATGGAGAATTACTCGGCAATCAAAAATAATGAAATCTTGCCATTTGCAACTACTTGGATGGAACTAGAAGGTATTATGCTAAGCGAAATTAGAGAAAGACAAATATCATATGACTTCACTCATATGAGGAATTTAAGAGACAAAACAGATGAACATAAGGGAAGGGAAGCAAAAATAATATAAAAACAGGGAGGGGACAAAACAGAAGAGACTCTTAAATATAGAGCACAAACTGAGGGTTGCTGGAGGGGTTGTGGGAGGGGGGATGGCTAAGTGGGTAAAGGGCATTAAGGAGGACACTTGCTGGGATGAGCACTGGGTGTTAGACATAGGGGATGAATCACTGGAAAATATTGTTGCACTGTATGCATCCAACTAACTTGGATGTAAACTTAAAAATTCATTCATTCATTCATTTAAAAACAAAATAAAACAAAAACAAAGATAAAATAAAATAAAATAAAATAAATAAAAATGTCCTTAAATAAAACACACACACACACACACACACACACACACAAATAAATAAAATAAAATATCCTTTGAAATAAATTGGCAATATAAGTAAACTGCTTCCCTGGGTTCTAGGGGCCACTCTAGTGAATCATCAAACCTAAAAGAGGAGGTCATGGGAACCTCTGGCTTGTAGCCAAGTTGGACAGAAGTTGTGAGCAATCTGGGGACCCACTGCTTGCAATTGGCTTCTGAAGTGTGTGGGGGACAGTCCTGGGGGACAGAGCCCTGAACCTGTGGTATCTGCACTAACTGCAGGCAGTTAGAATTGTTGGTGTGGAAACCCCACGCGTCTGCTGTCGGAAGCATTGTGAATTTGAATTCAAAAATAGAAGAGTTTTCCCTATTCGCTGAACATGCTCGGTCCTGCAACAGAAAATATCCTCTCCTCGCCATCATGTGAATCTCAGCAGAGAAGGGGGAAGTTGTTCTCTAATAAACCAGTATTTATGTGGGGAGGGGGGGTCCCTGAAAAATCCCCCAGAGTCTGAGCACAGATCTTCTACATTTCAAAACATTTCTTGAACTTCCTCTTTCTCTTGAAAAGTGCACCTGTGCTGTGCTCAAACAGCAGGTAAAATGGAGACAGCTCTCAGGTTCTCCAGACGAGGGAAGAGTTGTGTCGTTCGCGAAAGGTTCTGTTCAAATTGTGGAGGCTGATGAAGAATCTGGGCTACCCCTCCCTGGTTTAGAGGAGGTGGGACGTTAACCTGGAGACCCTGTGGTCCTGCTCAGGGAGGCTCAACCATCTCAACGCGACCAAACCCAAGAAGTCCCAAACTATGACTTATGCAGTGGGCATGCGCACCCCCTGCTGGGGGAAGAGCAGTTGGCATTCTGGAGAAAGCCGTCAGGTGTATCAAGAGTCTTACAAATCGCTATACTCTTTACGCTAATAATTTCCATTGTCAATTCTATTCTACATATACTGTGACATGTAGAAAAAAAAAAACTATGCACAGAGATGTTTGTCACAGTGTTGATAAGATCAGGCAAACGATTAACAACATATACGTCCGACAAGAGGGAATTGGTTACCGAAATCATAATATATCCCTTGGTAGGATGTTATCCCGTCATTAATGATGTTTGCAATGACTTTCTCATGGCCTGATAATGGTAAAACAACAACAACAACAGATTCAAATTGTACATACAGCATGATTTTAGTAGTAGAAAAGAAATAGGCTCAGAAGGGACGGGCCGGCAATCTAACGGAATGCTAGCAAGGGTTCTCGTCAATGGCAGAATTACAGATCTATTGACTTGCGTCTTTTCATACTATTTCACACTACTTGTCTCTTCGTACTATTATATTTGGTGGTAGTGAGCAGAATTATCAGTTGGCCCCTGTGATCCCTGCCCCCTGGTCTCCACACCTTTTGTACAATCCCCTCTCCTTGAGGGTGGGTGGAACCCGTAAGACTAGAAACAAGTGCTCCTGGCCAAGAGACTACAGCCAAGGTGATGTGACGTCACTCCATCCTGATGTTACATTGTATGGCAAAGGTCAGGACCTCTCTCAGACCTAATCAAAATTGGTTCATCACTTGGCTCTAAGTTGATCAGAAGGGAGGGTGTCCTGGGGGGGCCTGAACTAATCGGGCGAGCCCTTTAAGAGCAGGTCTAGAGGTACCAGAAGCTCCCCTGCTGGCCTTGAAGGAGCACTCCATCATGGTGCAAAGGGCCCGTGGTGCTGAGTAGCCTCTAGGAGCTGAGGGCCACAGTCCACAGCTGCAAGAGACTCAATTTTCTCAATGACTTGAATGATCTTGGAAGAAGGACTGAGCCTCAGACGAGACAGAAACCTTGGCTGACACTTTGATTACAGCCCGTGAGGGGCCCTGAGCCAAGGACCAGCCAAGCTGTGGCCAGACTCCCGACCCACGGAAAGTGTGAGATAGGAAGCCTGTTATATAAGTCACTAAGGTTGTAGTAACTCGTTACACCGCAATGGAAAATGAGTACGTTTATACTCCTACATGGCTTTATCATTTTCTGTATCTTCTAAGTATTTGGTACTAACTAGCACTGTCAAATAGAACTTTCTGCAACGATGGGAATATTCTCCTCTGTGTTGTCCAATACATGAGCCGTTAGCTGCCTGTGGCTGCAGAGCACTTGAAATGTGGCTGGTGTGACCGAGGAAGTGAATTTTTAAATCTCTAATTTTAATTATGTTGAAATAGTCACACAAGGCTAGTGGACAGCATATTGGACAATACAGGTCTATAACTGACTTCTATGATAAAATTTTAAAATCTGCCCCAGGAAACAAACTGTAGGTAAATGTCCACTTTGAAAAGAAAGGGTGTGACATGTACCGACCTAGACAGGAGGCAGCAAGGGACGCAAGGACAGCACTAACTGGCCCTGGAGCCCTGAATGTTCTTATCTCTAAAAAGGAAATAAGAATAATTGCTCTCGGGCAGTTTCCAGGATCGAATCAGATGCCATATGCAAAAAGACTGCTGTGAAGAAAGAGGCCGGGTCCTGTCAGTCCCCTCCTGTTCGAGACAAACCGAATGGGAGAAGAGGTGCTTTCGGGGGAACCTGGGCTCTTTCTGACCCAGCTGGTCCAAGCGAAGGAGAAAGGAGGGACCGGCTGCTGTTCCTGCCATGGGATCCCGAAGGCCTGTTCTTTTGCGCTTTGACTGATTCCAGCTCAGAGAAAACTGCGGTTCCCATTCTAAGGCACTGGCAGAAACCTTTCTTTCCGGATTCACGCTTCTGGCTGCGTCTAGGGGAATGTTGGCATCTCCCCAGATGGAATCCTGTCACTCTAAGGTAGCTCATGGCCCTCAGGAGCTGGGGTAAGAATGTCTTCCTGTGAAGATGCACCACCTCCCTGGGGGGCAGTCAGGGGGCAGAATACAGAGTAGGAAAAAGCATGTTTAGTATTACAAAACAATTTCATATTTGGATAAAAGGCGTCAGTTTAAAATACTTAAGCCTCCCTCAGAGGTTCTGGGAGATGAATTAATGAAATAGGAAGTGGAAAGTGCTTCGGAGTCATATCTGCCACCTAATAGCTGTGTGACCTTGGGAAAATTCCTAAGCATCTCTGAGCCTTGGTTTCTTTATCTATAAAATAGGAATAATTATACCTACTATCCAGCGCTCCACAAAAGGTATGTTTTATTTGAAACCGTGTATAGCCCAACAGCATCCATCTACCTCATCTGGTTCTGATTCTCTGGTGAGGGTGACAGGAGTAGGTAGATGGGAGAGATGCTGGGGGCAGGAGAGGGCCTTGCTGCACCTGTACCGTGAGGGTCAACGTGAGCAGGAACCAGGTGAGACCTGGAGCTGGGGGACGGAGAGGACAGGCCCCACGGGGTTCTCTGAGACATGACATCCCTTGGTATGTTTGTCCTGTGCGAGGGGAGAGGGGGATGCGAAGAAATCAGTGGGGATCAGTGGGGAGCAGAGGACGGGAAGGACGGAATGCAGAATGATCAGCTTCCATCAAGTCTGCAGAGAAGCTGGTAAGATAACCAGCAGTGAGATGTATTTGTCATATAGATGGCGGAGGCCTGATCTAGAGGGTTAGACAGGTCACTCCTTCCTGCGCGGGGGTGCATTTCCACCCTTCCCGGTCACACTGTTGCCGGCGGCATGAGGACTCCAGTCCCAGGGACTGATCTGCAAGGTCACAGGGTTGTCTGAGAGTGCGGCTATCACTCCAGGAACATATTGCAGCTTCCCTCTGGTTAGATTTTTCCAATAACTCATTAAAGGGTGTACAAAGCTGAGTGTATGACCTAGTGATGATCTGAATGGATCTGTGTTGCCTCCTCCAGGCAGGATATCAGAGACCACAACCCCCCCCCACCCCCGGGTTTGGACTTTCATCAATGTCAATAATGGCAGGGTCCACATATAAACATGGGCACAAGGCTGCCCCTGAGAGGGTCCCTGGGGGTCTAGGTCCTGCAAGGGACTCCTTTCTCCTGGTGCCACTACCTCAAGATTTGCCTCTTGGATTCCAGACTCAGCCTGCTTGGACCCTCCTAGATGTCCCTGGTCGATTCCCCAGCCTCGTTGCTGTCCGGTCTTCCGGGTTTGCCCCGCCCTGTGGTTCCGGGTTTGCCCCGCCCTTGTGGCTCCCGGTTCACCACACCCAAAGTCCAGGGTTCACCCTGCTGATCAATCCCTGCCCCCATTCTGGACTCAGGGGACATCGATCTCAGAAGAGAGTTAAGAAACTATCTAAATGTGACCCCGCGATTATACTGATGAAGAAACTGGAGATGGAGAAGGAAACTGAAGTTAGTGAAGAGCAGAGTCAGGACCAGAACCCCATCTCCTGACCTCCCCTTCCCCAGGGCCATGTAACGACCAGGAGACCGAGGTCCCTTCCAGAAGTTTTCCAAACTGCTCATCGTGTTGGTGAGATCAGCCTCCTCCTCAATGTAATGTGTTCACTTACGTCACCCCCTTTCTAGACTGGGAACCTCCACCAGTTTGTTCACCACTGTGTCCTAAGCACTGGGGGCGGCACCCTCATTATTTGTTGGCTCAGTAAGCAAGTCGGCCAAACCAAATTACTCGGCCCTCAAAAAAGTGGTCATTTGGCCCCAGACTGGACAAGGCTGAACCAGTGTGGTCAGAACAGTGAACAATGATGTGTTTTTTGAGCATGGATGCGTTTTGGACTCAGAAAGATCTAGGTCTGAATCCTAGCTCTGCCATCTACGGACTGGCCATCATCAGGCAAATCACTTCACTTTCTTAACCTCAGTTTCCACACCTGTAAAAAAGGAATAACAATACTTACCTCAAAGTGTTGTTGTGAGAGTTAAGTGAATTATAAATTTAAAGCACTTGGCCCAGCATTTGACACACGCTAAGCCCTCAGGGTATGGTAATTTTTTTATATTGGGGATGCTCCATGAGCAATGAGGCCAGCTCTCCCCATACCTCCTTCTGGGAGCAAGCCCCACTCACAGCCTCCACTGCCCGCATGACCTTGACATTGGACACCACTGGTTGGACCAGGGTAGGGCATTAGTAGTAGAGGTCAGCATGTTCCACCCCTTTGAAGAAAGGGGACATGGGCCCCCAGGCAATTGCCACCTTGTAGAGAACGCTCTTCCTTTGACACACCTGATGAACCAGGGCAACTAACCAGCTTTGGGAATCCAATGGCAGACGGGGCCTTGACGCTGGGAGGAAAGCCTCCTTTCCCTGGACCGGGAAGAACAGCTCAGCACTGCCATCGGCACGTGCGGTGTTGGCCCGGTACAGCATGTCCGCGGTGGGTGACAGAGGCAGGGGTGGCGGTAGGGTCTCACTCGGCACAGGGCATGGCACCGAGAGCCGGAACCAAGGCCCAGATGGAGAGGTGGTCGTTGAGGTCACCAAGATCATGAGCAGACATGAGTTGGCCCTGGGGTCTTTTAACAAGAGGGCCTGGAAGTCCTATGATAGGAGGTGGGGGGCAAGGGACAGCCAGGAAAATGCCCTCTCGTGTCCTTCTGGAGCCCTGCATTTTTTTTAACCTAGAGCCATGTAACCTGGGACCCACACAGCCCAAAGACCCAGCCCCAGAGCACTGGGGACTCAGTGCAGAGGCCCCATCCTCACACTCGGCCTCAGAAGCAGACAACCTCATCCCACTCACTCTCTTCCCCGCACCGCTCGCTCCGTCTACTCGACTCAGACATCTGTTCCCCACCCACTCCTTCATCACCACCCTCCCGTGGCTCATCCTCCTCGCAGGTAACGTCGTCTGTCTGCAGCTCCCACCCCGTCCCTGCTGCAGAGTCACGGGCCCTCCCACACCTGCGCTCTCTCGGCAGATGGCCTCCCTGCGCACCCCAGGGGCACCTCCAGCGCTGGGTGCCCACAGGCTCCCGGGGCAGCGAATTCCCTTCTCGGACAGCTTTCGCCCGAGTGCCTAACACTGAGCCCAAATCTGCCTTTGCAGAGATGAGAGGTTGTCCCGGCTGTTGTCCTCTGAAGCTCCGTCAAATCAGTTCTCCTTTCTCGCAGATGTGTGACATTAGAGAGAGATTCGTGCCACCTGTGTTTCCCCCACACTCATTTTTGTTCCTTCAGTTCATCTTTCTTGTCTGCCCTCCCTCTTCGTCACCACTGCCCCGGCCCCACACCGTGCCTGGCCACCCATTCCGGATTTCCCTCTTCCGGTGCTTCCTCGATGCCACCACCAGAGCAAACGTACATTTCCCTTTTGACCATGGCTTGGAGCCTATAGGAACTCCTCACTCCTTCTTATCCTGGCATTCAAGGTCTTCTTTCCTCCGTCTCCAAACTTATGTAGAATTACTTCCTTACACAACACCTTTGACTGCAAGCAAACCACTCAAATTCACTGGCCTCAGAACATTCCATCAGTACTCCTGCCTCTGGGACCTGGTCCACACCCTCTTTTTTTCCCCTCCTCCAAGACGGTCTCATCTTTGGAGGCCTGATTTCCAAGGCTCCGAAGGGATGCCCTCGCACACCCCACAGAACCCATGGTCCTCACCACTGTGCTTGACATAAGCCGTCTTATTTTTGATAGGAGTCCAATTGGAGGTCCTCTGAGAACCCTTATTCCCACACACCCTTCACAGGGCGATGATGACATAAACCAGCTGCCAGGGCTCCCTGAATGTCTTCCTCATTTTCTCCATCTGTTCCTCTCAAGGGCATTGCTTTGGACATCTCTCCACCAAACTTTGGGAGAGGGATGCAGTGACTTACGATGAGAACATTCGACCACCATCGACTATTCACTCGGGTTCCCCAAATAGTTGATCAGTTCAAGTTCTTTGCATCTTACCAGTGCATCCTAAAGTTCTTCTTGAGAAAACTTTCTCAGGATTGCTCAGGACTGGTTGTCACTGCCCTTGGTCATTCATTCAAACAAATTGTTGCATACCTGGCCATATCTTAGGTAATTTCTGGAACACTGGGCTCGTTTCCTCAACTTCAGCCATTCACAAGCGATAAAACTGTTATGTTCTCTTATTTCGTATTTCTCTAATGCTTTTATTTTCGGTAAGTCTTCTTAATTATTTTCTGTGTACATGCAGGTGTGTGTTTTAGATGCAGACCCCATGGACAGGAACCTCATGCAGCTGGCGGAATGGAAACTGAGGGCAACAGGACTCAAAATCGGCCCTGGAATCACATAGCCTGAAGTTACTAGAAAACTTACTATTCTGCCTGGATGGTCAAGGCCTGGGCATTTACTCCTTACCCATTGTGGCCATGAAGGAAATCAGGTGATTGTAATTCATTCTGTAATTTCTGAGAGTGGGGCGGGGCATTGGGGACCATGGTAATAATGGAGACATGGCCATTACCCTTAGGGGCTTGGGTCACCCTGCCTCTCCCCCTGGACCTAGGAAGCATACACCCAAACAAAGACTGATAATCTTACTGGGCAAGCACCCCAAAACCCCACATGAAAGTCTCGGGTGGAAGCTGAGCTGGAGAACATGGCTTTGGCCAAGAAGCCCAAGTGACGCCTCTTCCTTCCTCGGAGTTAATACCCACAAACAGCCCAGACAAAGGTTGCAGTGCTGTGACTCCTTACCTTTGGCTCTAGCGCCCCATTTTACCACCCAGCCACAGAGCCGAGGACCGGGGTGGCAAGCAGGCTGCCGCTAGAGGGGGCACGGAGGGCACGCAAGGCCGGCCCCACCATGCTTGGTGATCCATTTAGCCTTCCCCCTGGCCCTAGACGGTGGTGGTCCTAGCCCTTCCACTGTGCAGTGTCGAAACGGGAGGCACAGATGAAAGCAAGTTATGCAAGGTCGCACAGCTGTCAAGGCAGAGCTGGGACTTGAACTCAGGCAGGCCTGTGCCTGGTTTACCTGTTATATTCACTGCTGCTTGCTGAGAGCCTCAGTCACACCCACTTTGCCTCCCGACAGAAGCTCCGTGCTCCCCTCCACTAGCGAGCACCGGACAGGTGAGATGCAGGCAAGTGTGCTCCATCAGGGACGTGTGGGGCAACGGCGGAAGAAGGGAGCAGTGCACCTAACCTGCACCTTTTTCTTGCAGGCGTGTGCCTGTGTGTTCCTGGACACAACCAAGAGGTAAAAGGGGTGAGTCTGTGGTCAGGTCTGTGACCTGGGGATCAGCCTTTGGGCATCACAAAGATAACCAGACGCGTCAATTGCTGTGCTTCCCTGGCCCTTGTCTCCTTCCAAGAAGAAATGACAAGCGACAACAGCCTCTGCTGAAGGAACACCCCTTGACTGCCATAGTTTTTACTGCTTGAATTTCACTCTCAGCTAGTTGGCCCAGGAGTGGCCCCAGTCCCAACGGTCTGGTCGGGACCTCCAAGGTGACCTGCTGAGGGACCCATCACATCCTCAAACCTGGGAGTCTGATTTGGAGACACAGACCCAGTGAAGGTGAAAGAACGTGGAGGTGGTCAAGGCTGTGGTGGGTCAAAGAGACACTAATGTTGCCGAGGAGCTAGTGTGGACGAGCATTTACACAGTGAAGGCTGAGAAATCAGCTGGCCGGAAGTGAAACAGACGCCAAGAGCCGAGTCGGGCCAAGGCGAAGCATGATGTTCAACCCTGCCTTGTGTGTCAGAATCGTCTGGAGAGAATCTAACAGGTATGAGTGCCTGCACTCATACCCAGAGGTTCCATTTAACTGGTGTAGAGTGGGAACCAGGCACCATAGGTTCAAAATCTCCTCAGATGAATCTCAGGTCAAGTCAGGTGGAGAGCCACTGACCTTCAGTGAGGTTCCGGCTGCTCTGCGGGAGGCCCCTGCTTCGGGCACTCCTGCCTTCTGCAGCAGACGCTTTGGGATATTAAATCACGTCTAGCCTCTGCCTTATTCCCCGCAAGCAGAACCCTAATTCTGTACAGGTACTGGAGCACCAGCACGGTCAGGGAAGATGAGCCCAACCCCAGAGAATACAGCCTCAGTGGTCCAAGCTACACAAGGGAATCCCGTCCCTTTTCCCATCTGAGAGATGGCAGGTGGCTCAGTGCCGACCAATGACATGGTGGGGGGCTCTGGGGAAAATTTTCCCCTTTGAAAGAGAGAGAAGCTGGAGAAATGCCCTTCTCTCTTGCTGCGTTTGGCTGATGTGATGCCTGGAAATTCTGGAGCCATCCCGTGATGACGATGAGGGGAGAGCCGAGAGAAGTGCAGAGAACACGACCAGAGTCCTGATGTGATTGCTGCCGCATTTACCACCAGGCACCGCCTCCCTCCAGATTTCTTGTTACTTAACTATGTGCTTACCATGGGCCGCGTGCCATTCCAAGCACTTTTCACGTATTACTTAATGGAACCCTTCCCAAGCCTGAGGCTAGTCCTTGGGACACGAGAAGGCTAAATGCTCCCCCCCAACCCCTCCCAAGCCCGCATCAGAGCCGGCCCCAGGTCCTGCACGAGCAGCCTTCCCATCCGCTGCCCATTACTCGATGCAATTTCAGCATGGATCTCCGAGACAAAATGACATAGTGTGTACACCGTCAGTATGTTTTCGAATAGCCAAAAGACAGCAAAAGCCCCCAGAGCTAGTGAGTTCTAGGTCCATCGTCCAACTTGGCCTTATTCTCCTTAATATTCACACTGCGCTCTGTGCTCAGGGTGCCCTCACGTGGTGTCTTTCTAGGAACTCCATGGTGCTTGCTGACTGGCTCTCCCCACACCCTTGCCTTTCACCCACTCGCTGGTCTCTCTGTTCTTACGCCATTGCCTCCCTCTTCCCCTTTTCTCCAACCTTCCAACGGTTGGATTTGAGAAGAAGATAAATGGGGCACCCCCCCTCCCCCCCAAACCCAGAACACTCCAAGTGATAGCGATTGTTAAAATCTTGATTTCTTTTATTTTTTTTTAAGGGAGGAGTAACTTCTTTTTTTTTTTTTTAAAGTAATCTCCACACCCAATATGGGGCTCACACTCATGGCCCCGAGATCAAGAGTCACATGCTCTCCCAACTGAGCCAGCCAAGCGCTCCTAAAATCTGGATTTCTAGGCAGTAGAGTCCTTAAATATTAGCAGTCGCTCTTGTCAGCCCGGTTGTATCTCCAAGGTGGGCTATCTTTTCCTGCTCTCCTGTCCCCCACCCCAAACATAAGTCTAGGCAGTCCCCAGGGAAAGGGCCCTAAGAGCCTCCCTCCGTGGCTCTGCCCCAAGGACTGCGCGGCGTCGACCCCAAGGAGGTGCATGTGCCCTGCTTAACGCACGCCCAGCAGACACCCCTCCCTCCTCTCTCCACCACCTTCATGACCCCCCTTCACTCTTTCCCACCTTCTGAAACTGGCCGGCATTGGTTCAGCCCCTTGGTTCGGGCTCAAAAAATACCACAGGTGTGAACAGTTTACACAGACTTTATTTTTCACCCACTGAGCACAGGAAGGTCTGGGCAGGCAGAGGTGTCACAATCACCTCCCCTGGTTCACAGACACACACCGTGAGACCTGGTGGCAAGGGAGAGGGTCCTATTCCTACCACAGATTGCTATGGGATTATCACAACAACACATTTGTTCTCGGTTCTATTTACACCATGGAGGGTGGAGAGGGTCCATTTCTTACACTAAAAATATATACTTTGGAATCTCTAAAACAAAAATATCTCTATCTCTACACGAGACCTACTAGAAAGAAGAACATAGAAAACAAGAGAAATGTACCAGCACCTCGAGTTGTCCCCTTCCGCGGGAAGCGTGCTCTGCTCTCCACCTGACACCATTCGCTTAGGGCAGCCGTATCTAACCAATCAGACAGACAGAGATCAACATGAGGGAGGCTCAGCATCTTGGAGGAGGGAATATGGGAGAAAGGAGTGGGGAAGAGGATTCTGGCCTCTTTTGCAGAAGGAGTCATTGCACATTCAGTTTGGTACTTCTGCTTCCAGCACGATCGCATGTACGAAAACCTGCACGTTGGGGTCCATTGCAAACCTGCTAGAGAAGCCCAAGCTACTTCCTGCCGGGCTTGGAGACATGCCGTGGGTAGCTTTTCTCTCTCTCTCTCTCTCAGGAAATATTAACGCCATCAGCTCGAAGAAAGCCTTCTGTACTCTCCAATGCTGAAAGTGGGTTAGGTGTAAGAAAAATGCCATTCCTTTTCAGAAGGATCAGAAACCATTCCGTTCCCTTTGAGCACAGAACGTCCTAGAGGAATTTTGCCTATGGATGAATCATTCCACTTTCTGAATTTTCCTATTGAAGAGACTCACATAACACTCCTTCCCTCTTTTCATGCTTCACGCACTGATACAGTTCCTTCACATCTCTTCTGGTTATGAAAATTAGCCTCCTTTCTAGCAAAGAAATGTTAACGGAGTCAGCTGCCCATTCTCTATAATTCGTGTAAGAGAACAAGGGCACCAAGAATCAAAAAGAGTAGATTTGGTTGAAAAACCACTCCGATTTGATTTGGGGATATCTTTTTCTGTTTCTATTAAAATATGGATGAGTGTGAGGGCTTGAGAATCTGTAGCCCCTCACCCCAAGCAAGGAAAACAGAAAGTCCCCTTTCTGCCCAACATCCTCACCTCTCTCACCACCCCCAACTGGTGGTGGGTTTTAGGACCTCTGACTGCCATCCAAGGAGGAGTTGAAAGACCGAGGCAGAAAGGAGAAGAAAGGCTGCTCGAGGAAGTGAGGAAGCCAAGGAAGCTGAGTCAGTAAAAGGGGCGGAACTTGGATGATGTCTCATTTGGCCAGTCAGAGCCCGCAGGAAGGATTTCTACATCACGGAGGCCTGACAGCCACAACCAAAAGAAAATCAAGAAGGCTGAGAACATTCAGTGCCAGGTTCCTGAATGTCCTGCCAGGATGTGGCTTGGAAACCTGAGACGTCCGAGGGAAACGCAGTGACAAGCCAGCAAAGACCGCTGAACAGTCCTAGGAGGCGGTGCTAACGCTCCTGTAGAAGAAGAAATGTAGAGGCTGAAGCAGCAGCAGAGAGGACACACTGGATGGGACTTCTGATGCCAGTTGAAAGGAAAGCCAGGGTCCCTACCTTCTCCCCTGCTTCAGGAAAACCTAGAGGCTCAGAACACAGACATTAAAGTTCATAGAGAAGACGCAGGGAGAACCATTGGTTCCTCTGCTAAGAGGGAAGTCTGGAGAGCGAAGTGGGTAGAAAATAAAGTAGTCTCGGGAACTGTCTTGTTTGGATGCCCAGAAAGCACAGAGACTTCTTGAAGGTCACAGTTCTCACAGCCTGAGATGTCAACCAAGCCTGAGACTTAGCATTTACCAGATTTTTACCAAAGATTTGTGACTAATTTAAAAGCCAATCACATCCCAGACAAAGAGAAATAGCAACTATTCACACCATCTTTTGGAATAAATGGTTCCCTGCCCCTCTATCCCAAAGGCAAATTTATATGACTAAGGAGATGGGGACAGGAGCTGTATGTGTAAACACCAGATCTTCCGAGAAGCCCGTCATCAGAAGCTGGAAATCTTATGTAGCCACAAAGAGCTAGCCTGCATTTTATGCAACCAAACGTATTTGGCAAGTTCATACTAGATTGCTGGGCTTTACCTTCTCTCTAGACCAGCCCTTCCCTTAAAGGTCATGAGCTAGGAAGTAACCCAACCACTCAGCAACACCAGTTCTTACCATTAGAACCAAGATTTCACTTACCATCAGTTTCTTCAATCCCTGGCTTCCCTCCCTTCCTACTTTGACACCACCAGCCCATCAGGCACCAGCCTGCAAACGCTCAAACCGTTCCTGAAATCTCCCTTGTCATGAAAGAGGTGGACTGCTTCTCTGGCCCAAGTAGAAACTGTCAGTTTCTACTTAACGTTGAGTTTAAACATCTTTTCCTATAGACTAATCTGCCTATATTTGCCCTCAAGCTATTCTATCAGAGAAGTCTGAGAAGAGAACCCCTAGAGGGGGGAATGATCATGTTTTTTTGATGTCCCCCTCCCAGCTTAGGTACACAAAACTATTTAATAGCAGCAGTGACACCTCATGGACACACTCGTATTTGTCGATGAACACACATGCACACGCACACACACACACACACATACACGCTGCTGCTGCTTCACCTCCACTCCCAGTTTCCTGTCCCCAACACTGCCCAAACTGACTGTGCCACCATAGCCACCGGCCACAGACCTGAGCAAGGAAGCATGCAGGTAGGACCGGGGTTGAGGGTTGGGTGGGGGTTGGGAAAAGGGAGACAATGAGAGTAGGGGGGAATGGTGTCTACCACTGAGATGTAGCAGGAATGAGGCTGGCTGTTATCTGAGAAAGATGTAATGGCCTAAAAGGATTGGCACAGGCTTCCAGAGTAACTAACGTTCCTACGGCGCAGTAACCTGGGAGGATGTGGCTCAGGGAGGCCTGAAAGTACACACATGGTCCAGTAACTGCACTGCACAGAGTTAATAAAGACAGGTTTCTGCTCTCGAGAGCCTACACAAGGAAGGCATCGTGAGACATCGATGAAATAGGAGAGAGATTTTTCTGAGTGATATTGCCACCTCATTTGTTGTACGATGGGCTCTTCCCTATCACATTCCTTCCAGCTGTGCTGAGACTAGGGGGACGGGAGAAGCAGCCACCAACCTTCCTACACAGAGGTGGCAGGAAAAGATGGGAGGGACAAGATGCAGGAAGAAAGTGGGAGCGTTCTCAGGGGACGAGGAAGCCAAAGGAGGAGGCAAGCTCAAGGAAGCTGCCGGAGAGAGGCAGGGAAAGTCAGCCAGCAGGAAAGCTTTCCCCATTGACAGGTTGCCTTTTGATTTTTCTACACTAGGTAGGTAAATGGGTACAATTATTACATTTCTCCTAAAGTGATCAAATGTGAAGCTTTGGTTCGCCAAGATTTTAATGCCCGTATAGTTCGAAGATGCATGCCTGTTCCTGTCTGCACTATATAAAGGGAAGCCAAGGCTCTGCATAAAACAGCCTTGTGAGCGGAAATTAGACAAACCAGGAGCAATACCCACAGTTCAATGGGATATCACTTTAATGTCCGCAAGTAGCATGATGTTTGGTCACGAGGCACTGGCACCGCCTTGCACACTGCTTGCTTACAGCAGGCATCCGTTCTGAGTGGTTGGTGTCCATCCTGTACCAGTTGTTAAATATTTTGAAAACCATCTGTGTATTAAAACAGGTGTGGTCCTAGGAGATGTGGAACTGGTCAAGAAATGCGGGATTCCTTCAATTTCAAAGGCGTAAGGAGTCTTACTCCAAGGAGCAAGGCCAGAATACACTGATATGTTTTAAGAGGCTAAGGAATGCAACATTCAATGAAGTTTTGTAGCCAACTCTTCACCTACGAAAGGAGAGGAACCTGAAAGAACATCCCACTGTACAAAGGTCTTCCAGGATGGAAAACTGATAGGATCGAATTCCCTGGGTACCGACACGCTTACTAGTCACATTCTGTGCACAAAGGAAGGGAAGATATACACACTGGAGTCCAAACCCTTGATATTCATTGCAACAGAGAAAAGAAGAGAGAAACTATAAATATAGTTTTCAACCAAATACCAAAATTAATCTCACCACTTACAGTTCATTTCCCAGTGTGGTCTTTTACATCTGAGAGTCATACATCTGTCAACCGAAAGAAATTCATGATGATGAAGAAACCACATGGCTGAAGGTGGTTTTGGTCCATTGAGTTGATGACGGTTCGCTACTAAGGCAGCTAGGGAGACATTACGTAAGCACTTGGATCTCTCCAGGAGTGGAATCAGAATGCGTCCTCAAGAGACAGCGGCAAGACATGGATGTTTCCACAACGTGGCCAGTAAAAACACCTTATCTCTCTTTCTGCTCACAAACAACTATCATCAAACCTTTCGCAGGTGTCTAGAAAGCAGACGCCACGACAACTCTTCAGGCTAGGAAGTCCTTCCTGGTGTCTAAACCAACTCCTTCTGTAGCAATCGAAGCTCGTTCTCTTGGTCTATCCTTAGCGAAACCAAGAGAAGCTGCTCATCCTCGCTTATCATTATCTATTTCCCCCGACCTTCTTCCTGTCTGAGCTAAACAACTCCGGTGTCCCTCATGGCCCTTTCATCATCCAAGGCTCTCACCGAGTCACACAGGCTGCTGCTAGGGAGCGATAAAGATGCTTCGGAGGCAGAGGCATCTTCTGGCTGTGGTGGTGGGCCCCTGCCGATGCCCAGGTTGCCGACCGTCCTAACGGCAGACCCTCCTGACAGCCTCTGGGTCTGACCAGCATCCCCCAGAGTAGGCATCAAACCCAGGCCCAGGGCTGCCTGGGAGCCTGCAGATTCTACAGGGCGGGAGAGCCTTCCCTTTTCTCTCTGCTCTCCTCCTACTCCCCCATCCCATCCTTTAGGAAGAGGGAACTCATCGAAGGAACCCTCAGCGGCAGCATGGATCCATATGGCTCTGTTCACCAGCAGAGAGTTTCAGAGAAAATGTCTGGAAAATGGGAAGCTGGGTCTTCACTGGTGGCAATTCTGAAGAGAAAGAGAAAGGAAGAAGTACCAACAGGAGGTGGTCTTCTGCTTCACGTCCACATCTGGTGACTGGCTGCTGGTATGGGGATAGCTGGGTGCCCTCCAGTGCACAGCACGGGTAACTGAATGCTTCGGCATGGCTTTGACATGACCACGGGCAGGGCCAGACTCGGTCTTGCTTCTTCTCTGAGAGACTCACATCTTCTCTGTAACCAGAACTTCCCTGAGGCACCTCACGGCCCAAATCTTCCTTCCCAGCAAAGACTTTTAGTTGAAGAGACTGAATAAAAGTGTTACAATTAGACAAAAAGGGAACACATGATTCATTCCTGCTTTTAACACAACACTTTGAAGATGTCACCACAATTTGGATCTGGCTATATTTTAAGTTCATTTACAAGTAGACTAGTTCTCAACTAAAAATAACCATGTGCGTTATACATTTCGACAGCTGCCTGGATTTTCCTCTGAAGGAAACAAGATTCTATATTTCACTCACATTCAGCACAGATTTATTTTAACCCATTCGATGAAGGAATAACCTCCCACTACCACCCACTGGTGGCTGTGACTTTTCAAAGTACTTCAGCTCCTCCTCAGAGCATTCTTATGAGTGAGGCAGTTAGTTATTATTATCCCCATTTTACCGCTCAGTAAACTGAGTGCCAGAAACAGTAGCCTACCGGGTTACACACGGAAATAAATAGTTAGACCAGGCCCCCTAATTCCTGGCCTACTGCTTTTTTTTTTTAACTAGAAAAGTTGCCTTTAATAAGACCTAAGATTTTGCCTTTAATTAAAGGCTGACTTCTTAAAATGGTGTTTGGACTAAATTATTCAAGTAGTTTGGGTACATAGCCACCCTCGCTCGGTGCAGGCAAAGATGCCTCAAGTCCTTGCATTTTCTTCAGCAACCTGATTAAACTTGATCTATGCTATTGGCAAATGATACACAGAATTTTCATTTCCAAAATCGGAAACCTGTTTATAGTTTAATATTTCAAATCTTTCCTTGGCAACAGTTCTCATTATGGAATGACTGAAATAGGTGGAGTCTGTATTGGCATGATCGACACTCTCTGGACATTCTGGCCATTTTCCAGTTTGTGTGGTTCCGGTAACCAGAGAGATTTTGAAATGGGAACTTTTGGAAAGAGGATTCAGGTGACTAGAGAAAGGCAATGTACACATCCACATACTCCTTGGTTTGGGGGCTGGCTGTGTAAATGGGCAGCTCAAAACAGCACATCTGTGCAAATAGTTAAAAAAACATTTTTTTCCTTTTCTGAGGCATATAGCAATTCACCTGGGGTTAGGCACCAGTCCCGGAAGGGATATTTTTTTAGACAAATTTAATTTTACAACTTAGATATATTTTACTTTCAACATGATTGCTATTTTTAAAAGCACAAAATAAATAAAAATCAGCAACTATAGTTCTCTTTACCTCTTCTCCTTTGTATTTCCAGAGTTCATACTGAGAGCTTTCCAGACCGTAGTTTTAGGCATTTCATCAGATATATTAATCTCAGAGGGGTCACATCTGAAATCAATGCTTAGGACAATAAACATAGGACACACAAATAAAATACATATCTCGGTCTATAGTGATCACACCCCACCAGGCAGGAAAGAGTAGGTCTGAGGGGGCTCAGCTAACAGTTCTCAGCAGCACCAGGAGCCAGGTGGTTGGAATGTAGAGAGGCAAGGTGGCCTACGAGGTGGTGCTGAGGGCTGGGCTGCTGTGCCATGTGGCAGGCAGCCGTGCCACAGCCATCCTGCCCTGACAGTGCTATGATGTCAACAGGAGCCTCAGGAGCTACCCCCTACTGAACGCTCGCTGTGTGCTAGGCTCGCTGTGTGCCAGGCATGGTGCTAAGCAGTCTTCGTTGGTTTTCTCACTTACATGGCCAAATGCTTGCCATTTGTAGTTAACAAAGCACTCGTTACAATATCTTCACTATCAATCAGAGATGATTAACATCCTCATTTTGAAGGTACAGAAACCAAAGCTCTCAGAACTAAGTGATCACCCAAGGTCAAATGTCAGTAAGAGGACAATCAAGGCCTTGAATCGAGTCCTTGGTCTCCTAGAAGCCCAGAGTACTAGGAAATTTTCTACAAGCCAGTCTCTTTTTAAAGGGCCAAAAGATGGGGCGCCTGGGTGCCTCAGTTGGTTCGGCATCCGACTTCAGCTCAGGTCATGATCTCATAGCTCCTGAGTTCGAGCCCCATGTCGGGCTCTGTGCTGACAGCTCAGAGCCTGGAGCCTGCTTCGGATTCTGTGTGTCCTTCTCTCTCTCTTTCTACTTGTCCTCTGCTCACACTCTGCCTGTCTGTCTCTCTCTCTCAAAAATAAATAAACATTAAAAAAAAATTTTTTTTTTAAATCAAACTCCTAGGAACAGACAGTGGACTGGTGGTTACCAGAGGCTGGGCAGGTGGGGTGGAAGGGGAGATAGTGATCAAAGGGTATAAATTTGCAGTTATAAGGTGAATAATTTTTAAAGACCTGTATACAGCATGGTGACCATAGTTGATAGTAATGTACTGTATACTTGAAATCTGCTAAGAAAGTAGATGTCAAGTGTTCTCACCACAAAATAAGGAATGATAACTGTAAGAGGTAATGAATATGTTATTACTTTGATGACAGTAACCATTTCACAATGTGTCCAGATATCAAAACACCATGTCGTGCACCTTAAATATATTTTTTTATTTGCCAAAAGTAAATAAGTCAAAATTGAAAAAAAAAAAATCCCAACGACGTGACTTTCCCCATCTTCCCCTCAGTATAAACCACAATGGATTCAATGATTTGGCAATAAATTATCCAGGATCTAGATGACCCAGATCCCTTCTCTCTTCCTTTTCTGCCCCCTCTCAGCCTCTGGGCTTCTTTCAGCTTATGTGTACCTCTTCCACAGTGGAAACAAAATGCCGGGAATAAAACCACTAACGGACCAATTTAGTGTCCCGTGTCCCGTGGTGAGCAATAGCTTAGCTAGAGAAGGCAGCTAAGAGCCTTGGCAGAAATTAAGGAATTTGGGGGACCCCAGTTTGGTTCCCCCTTGGCTCCTAGGACCACAGATGCCATGAGTCAAACTGAAGGGGCTGCCTCTGCCCCTCAACAAAGGCTTGCCCAAGCATGGGAATTCCACAGGCTGAGGACTCTCTGGAAACAAAGGCCATATCCTATTCATCTCCGGAAAATGGCAGAGAAAGGCAGAGGGAGCACTGATCTGATGAATACAAAGACTAGGGTTTGTCTCTTAAGCTTTCTACTTAGCAGCATTGTGACCTTGGGGAAATTACCTAAAGCCATCCAAGCCTCAGTTTCCTCATTGGACAAAGGTGGGTAATGAGGCTTTTATCAGAGAGCTGCTGCAAAGATCAAATGAGAATACATAAGTAAAGCTTCCAGCACAGTCCTAGCACAGAGAAGACGCTCAGTATGTGGGCTCCCTTACCTCTGTTCTCCTTTCCCAGCATCTGGGGTGGTACCTGGCGTCTAGCAGGTGCTCAGTAAAGCATGGAAGGAAAAGGTGTTTTCCCAGGTTGGAATGGAGAGGCTGAACGTTAGCTCTTTATACCAGTGATCGCATTTGTGACCACCCCCACCACAAAGCCAGATTATTTCTAGAACAACCAAAAAAACAGTCAACTCCTTGTGGATTTTGGGGAGTTTTACCTGAAACTGTTGTTCTTTCCAGGACTACTTAGTAACTTCCTGCTCTCTAAGGGGAACTTGTCTCCCCCCATTTCTAACATCTTCTCAGCCTCCTGCAAGAGAAGACGACATTATATCTGAGACCAAGGAAAACCATGAGTCTACACCACCCATTTTTCTCTTACCATAATTTCTACCTAATTTCTCTCACGTTTATTATGAAAGAGTGTAATTATGTTCTTTCATAGATCTGACTCATCACAAAAAAAAGACAACCAGATATTTGTACCTGGGGAATAGTGTTTTTTAAAAGAAGAAAGAAAATGAATTTGAATAAGCCTCTAGATCCAACTACCAATTTACTAGAAACATAGGGAACAGAAGAACATGTTAAATGACACCAAGGGACATAGGTAGTAAAATCCAAATGATGGGAAATCCTACAGGTCAGAGGCCTAGTTTCTTCAACAAAAAGAAAAAAAGATAGAAAGGGACCCTTAAAGAAATTTGAGGAACATATCAACTGCTGCAATATTTAGGCCTTATTTGAATCCTGAGTCAAACAGATTATTAAAAAAAATAATAAGGCAATTGGGAAATATGAATACTGACTGTTCTTTCTACTTTTGCATTTATTTGAATGTTCTATAACAAAATGTTGTCTTAAAAAAGAATCCCACTAATTTAAAGAAAATAATTACAGAGAAAAAAATACATACAAAGATGTTTGAAGTAGTATATTTAATAATATATCCTAAAACAACTGTAAATTTTCACAAGGGAAGAAAGTTTAAATTAATTATGAGAAAACACTATAGAATATTATGCAGCCATTAAAACAATAAATATGATTATCTATTATATAGACACATAGAAACATGAAAGTGTCATGAAATCAAGATGAGAAGAAAAAATCAGAAAAAAATACCTCCCCCACACAAATAAACAATTATTACAGTTACATTAAAACTATGTTGAGGACGTAAAGAGAACATAAAGAAATGAACATAAATATTGGATGCTGATGTGCAATTTTGGGGTGAAGTCTTCATTATTTTTCTTTCATTTCATTTTCAAAATAACTTTATAAAGTAAAACATGTATTAACAAATACATATTGGGGCGCCTGGGTGGCTCAGTTGGTTAAGCGTCCAACTTCGGCTCGGGTCGTGATTTCCCAGTTTGTGAGTTCGAGCCTTGTGTCAGCTCTGAGCTGACAGCTCGGAGCCTGGAGCCTGCTTCAGATTCTGTCTCTCCTTTTCTCTCTCTCTGCCCTTTCCCCACTCATGCTCTGTCTCTCTCTGTCTCTCAAAAATGAGTAAACATTAAATGTGAAAAAATAATTTAAAAAAATACATGTTTACTTCAGAAACTTTGGAAAAATATGGAGTACAATGTTTACCAGCCACTTCAAACTTAACATCCCAAAGAGATGCCTTGGTTTTTCTCCCAAACCTGCTTCATAAGTAGCATGACCGCTCAACCAACTGTTCATGCCAAAAATCTAAGAGTTGTCCTTGATTGCTCTCATGCTTACTATCCATTAGCAAAGCCTGTCAACTCTGTCTTCCAAATAAGTCCCAAACCAGCCACTTCACCACTTCTCCCCTAACGTAGGGCACCTTCACCTCTTGCTTGAGCTATTGTCACAGACTTCTAACTAGTGTCCTGCTACCTCTCTCCCTTACAGACTCCCTGGCTTTCTTGTATTCCTTAAGCACACTGAGCTCATTCTTGCTTCAAAACCTTGGCATTTGCCATGCCCCTGGCCTAGAATGTTCCTACTCCCAGATAGTCTCACGACTTGCCCTCACTTTATTCAGATTTCAGCTAGGATGTGTCCTTAGAGTCCTCCCTGATCACCCTAAATAGAGTAACTCCCTCACCCCTTACTTTCTTCTTAAAACATATCACTACTGGGGCACCTGGGTGGCTCAGTTGGCTAAGAATCTGCCTTTGGCTCAGGTCATGATCTCGAGCCCTGTGTTGGGCTCTGTGCTGACAGCTCAGAGCCTAGAGCCTGCTTTGGAATCCGTGACTCCCTCTCTCTCTGCCCCTCCGCCACTCATGCTCTGTCTCTGTCTCTCAAAAAAATAAATGTTAGGGGCGCTTGGGTGGCTCAGTCGGTTAAGCGTCCGACTTCGGCTCAGGTCACGATCTCGCGGTCCGTGAGTTCGAGCCCCGCGTCGGGCTCTGGGCTGACGGCTCAGAGCCTGGAGCCTGCTTCCGATTCTGTGTCTCCCTCTCTCTCTGCCCCTTCCCCGTTCATGCTCTGTCTCTCTCTGTCTCAAAAATAAATAAACGTTAAAAAAAAATTTTTTTTTAATAAATAAATAAATGTTAAAAAAAAAAGTATGGGAATGCAAGCTGGTGCAGCCACTCTGGAAAACAGTATGGAGGTTCCTCAAAAAGCTAAAAATAGAACTACCCTACGACCCAGCAATTGCACTACTAGGCATTTATCCAAGGGATACAGGTGTGCTGTTTCGAAGGGACACATGCACCCCCATGTTTATAGCAGCACTATCAACAATAGCCAAAGTATGGAAAGAGCCCAAATGTCCATCAAGGGATGAATGGATAAATAAAATGTGGTGTGTGTGTGTGTATATATATATATATATATATATATATATATATGCACAATGGAGTATTACTCGGCAATCAAAAAGAATAAAATCTTGCCATTTGCAACTACATGGATGGAACTGGAGGGTATTATGCTAAGTGAAATTAGTCAGAGAAAAACAAAAATCATATGACTTCACTCATATGAGGACTTTAAGAGACAAAACAGATGAACATAAGGGAAGGGAAACAAAAATAACAAAAACAGGGAGGGGGCAAAACAGAAGAGACTCATAAATATGGAGAACAAACTGAGGGTTATAGGAGGGGTTGTGGGAGGGGGGATGGGCTAAATGGGTAAGGGGCACTAAGGAATCTACTCCTGAAATCATTGTTGCACTATATGCTAACTAATTTGGATGTAAATTTTAAAAAATAAAAAATAAAGTTTAAAAAAATTTAAAAAAACATATCACTACTTAAAATTTTATATAAATCAGGAAATAAATGTATGTATGTACATACGTATGTATGTACAAGCATACCTCAGGGATATTGTAGGTTTGGTTCCAGACTACCACTATAAAGCAAAGCAAAGCAATTTTTTGCTTCCCACTGCATGTAAAAGTTACGTTTGTGCTATACTATAATTTATTAAGTGTCTAAAAGACATGAGGTCTAAAAACAACGTACATGCCTTAATGAAAAAATACCTTATCGTTAGAAAATGCTAACCACCATCTAAGCCTTCAGTGAATCATAAATACTACTCACATATCACCATAAAAATATAATAATAATGAAAAAGTTTCAAATACTGCAAGAGCTGCCAAAGTATGAGACAGAGACACAGAGTGAGCAAATGTTGTTGGGACAATGATGCTGATGGATTCACTTGATGCAGGGTTTCCACAAACCTCCAATTTGTACAAAACACAATATTTATGAAATGCAATAAAGTGAAGCATAATAAAACAAGATAAGCCTGTGTGTGTGTGAGTGTGTAATTTTTAAATTTTGTTTATAGAGTTCTGGGATGCTTGACGGCCAAACATTTTGTGTAGTGATTTTCAGCAATCTTTAAAGTTTTCCTCCATTGCTTTTGTGCATCGAATTGTTAAAGCTTATTTAATAATAGAAAACACAGGGCGCCTGGGTGGCTCAGTCGGTTGAGTGTCCGACTTCGGCTCAGGTCATGATCTCACACTCCATGAGTTCGAGCCCCGCATCAGGCTCTGTGCTGACAGCTCGGAGCCTGGAGCCTGCTTCAGATTCTGTGTCTCCCTCTCTTTCTCTGCCTCTCCCCTGCTCATGCTCTGTTTCTCTCTGTCTCAAAAATAAATAAAAACATTAAAAAAATTTAATAATAGAAAACACATAGAACAATGTAACAGAATTAAGTGTCCAGAAATAAACCCATGCATATGCAGTCAACTAATATTCAACAAGGGAGCCAAGAGCCTTTGGTGGAGAAAGGACAGTCTCTTTAATAAATGTTGCTGGGAAAACTGGATATTCATAAGCTACACCATTCACAAAAATCAACTCAAAATGTTATTAAACACTTAAATGTAAAACCTGAAGCAGTAAAACTCCTTGAAGATAGGGAAAAGATAGGGAAAAGACTCTGACATTGTTCTTGGCAATGATTTTGTGGATAGGACACCAAAAGTACGAGCAACAAAAGCAAAAATAAATAAGTGGAATGACATCAAATTAAAAGCTTCTGTGCAGCAAAAGAAATAGTTGATAAAATGAAAAGGCAACCTATGGAATGGGAGGAAATATTTGTAAACCATAGATGGTAAGGAGTTAATACCATAGATGGTAAGGAGTTAACTCCTGGTAAGGAATTAATATCCAAAATATATAAGGAATACATACAACTCAATAGCAATAATAATAATAACCCAATTTAAAAATAGGCAAAGGACCTAAATAGACATTTTTCCAAAGAAGATATACAAATGGCCAGAAAGCACATGAAAAGGTACTCAACATCATTAATAATTAGTGAAATTTAAATCAAAACCACAATGTGGTATCACCCTACACCTGCCAGAATGGCTATTATCACAAAGACGAGAGATAAGTGCTGGTGAGGACATGGAAAAAAGGGATCTCTTATGCACTGTTGGTGGCAATGTAAATTGGTGCAGCCACTATAAACGTTCTTCAAAAAATTAAAAATAGAATTACCATATGATCCAGCAATCCCACTTGTGGGTATACATCCAGTGGAAATGAAATTACTATCCTGAAGAGATATCTGCAGCCCATGTTCACTGCAGCATGATTCATAATAGCCAAGGCATGGAAACAACTTAAGTGTCCATCAGTGGATGAATGGACAAAGAAAAGGTATATATATACAATTGAATATCATTCAGCCATAAAAAAAGAAGGAACTCCTGCCATTTGCAACAACATGAATGAAACTTGAGGGTATCATGCTAAGTAAAATAAGTCAGAGAAAGACACATACTATATGATCTCACTTACATGTGAAATCTAAAAAACAAAACAAAACAAAAACAAAACTGAAGTCATAGAGACAGAGAACAGACTGGTTGTTGCTGGGGTGGGGGAAAAGGGTGAAGGTGGGTGAAGGGGACAAACTTTCAGTCATAGGACGAGTAAGTTCTGGGGATGTAACGTACAGCATGGTGACTATAGTTAACAAGGCTGTATTGTGTATTTGAAAATTGCCGAGAGAGTAAATTTTAAAAGTTCTCACCACACACACAAAAAATGTGACTATGTGAGGTGACAGATGTGTTAGCGAACCCTACTGTGGTGATCATTTCACAATATATAGCTATATCAAGTCGTTATGCTATATACCTTAAACGTACACAGGGCTATGTGTTTATCATATCTCAATAAAGCTGGAAAAAATAATACAAGATTTCAAAAATTCAAGATATTAGAAAAAATGTCATTTAAAATGCATTTCAAAGGACCCTATTTCAGGCACTAACTGTATTTGGAAACACTTTCCGGCTCATTCATTTCTTGGTCTGGGATTTTCGTTTTGCTACACATCCATTCTTGGCACGTACAGGCCATTGATTGAGGGTCCATTGTATGGACAGCAGATGCCAAGCGCTGAGGGAAATGAGGAAGGACAGAAAGTCCTATGCAAGTTGTCTTTGCATGGTGCCAACCACAATACCATCTGCCATTAGGTACATGACAGATAATAGGTTTTGTATAGTTGTCAAATTAGGCCTTTTAGGAGAACACGAACCCTTAGATCTGATAATAAGAACAGACTCTATGTTCATATTGTAAGCATGAACCTGGTGAGTAGACTGTAGACAAAGGGAAACACAACGGGTTATCGTGTCTAAAAATAAAGGACAGATAGGGACAAGAATCCTTGCTCCATTCTCGGCTAAAAACATCTTTGGAGTAATCTTCCTAACTCCTAAATATAACCCCTGGGATTCTAGACATGCTGACTTCTCATGTGGCCCTTCCTATGTTCTGTAATTTGAAGCTGCCCCCAAGTGTACAGTTGGTCCAAGAACTACGACCTCTTCCTCCTTGGCCTTCTTTTTGGCATCGTCCAGCTTCTTCTTTTTACTTTCAGGCATGAGATCATCTAACCAGCTCAGCTCTCGTTTAGAGAAACAGAGATCCATGACTTTCCTGACAAAGACCAATGCCAAAACCTGAAGAAAAATAAAGACAGGGGATGAAAAGAGCTCATTTTCTTCCCAGAGTTAAAAGCAAAGTCTTATCTTCACAGCACACTAGGACATGTCAAGGAAAATCAAACTAATAATAATAATAATAATAATAATAATAATAATAATAATTGCCTGTTATTGAGTGCCTTCTTTGTACCAGATACTAAATAGTCACCTTCGTGTTTTATATACAATATTTTATTAAACTATCATCATAACAACCCTACAACTTAGAAAGCAACCAACTTAATTCCCTCCTTGAAAAGAGAAACCCTTCATCCTCAGATGGCCCTAAGAGTTGCCCTTCCCTGTCATGGGATGAGCAGGAAGGGTTGCTGGGCAGCAGTGGGCTGGAAAGCCTTTGCGGGAGCACAGCTATGGTGAGGCCAGCTGCACCCAGCCCAAGCATGCCTCACCATGGGATGAAGGGACCTTGAAGGATCATCTCAATTCCCTCTGATCCTCTGCCTATACATTTCTGGGCAAACTCCTTGCTTTATGCCTGCATCATGAATCACTAGTGTTTTTTGTCTCCGCCCTCTGGTCTGGCCTGACACTCATTTTATAAATGAGGATACTGAGGCTCAGGGAATAGAAAGTGACTTGCCTCTAATATCTGACAGCTAATTTCCTCAATTTTACAGGACAGGGTGTATCAACTGCTGTTCCACTTTTTTTCCCCCATAAAAGGCCATTTTTGCCAAAGGGGAATTCATAATAACCCAGAATGACCTGCCTGGATTGACAGGTGCTCACTAGCTACATCTGGTGGCTTAGGGAAGGAATGAGGCAAATCAGGCTTACTACCTTCAATCATATTTCTCCCTCATTTCCATAACTATTTCCTCAACAAATCCAAAATTGATGGTATCCCTCCCAAGAAGTTGTCAGGAATTTGCTGTTTCTTTAACCAAATGGTCAACCCCTGAATATAACACTTAAATGCAGAAACCTATGTGTACTCTGACAAAATTGAGAAACCCATCAGGAGGTATATATGCAGAAGATTAGAGAAAAAGAATTCCCTGACCCTAGTTTCTTCACCTTTGAATATTCTCCCAGTAAGACAGAGCTCAAAAGTCCCTAAACAAATACCAAACATTAGCCTCATTGACTTTTCTCTCTAGAGGCCCACCCTTTGGGTAGTTTTCAAACAGCCCACAATTCTCAGCGTTCCTGTGACACAGGGTGAGCCAGAGAGAGGAGGCAACAGGAGGAGAAGATGAGACAGTGTGCTGGTCAGGTGGCAAGAATTTCATCACCATCCCAGTGGCAGGAAGCAGCCTATCACCTGTTACACCATACACAGTTCAGGTTCCCTGGTCCCTTTTCCAAAGCCTCTGCCTCAGTTCGAAAGAAGGTACAGATGTCCTAGTCACTTATCAGTGATGGACCAACCTCTTCCTCTCTTCCAGTGGCTTAAAACAGTGCATTTCCACCACTTTAGACACTTCTGACTGTAATAAATTCTAAACTGGAACTATAATATGCAAATTATTATAAACATGAAGAATCCTCTCCATGTCAGATTCATGAGAGAGAAGACAGAGAGAAAGAGAGAGAGAGAGAGGAAGGAAGGAAGGAAGGAAGGAAGGAAGGAAAAAAGGAAGAAGGAAGGAAGGGAGGGAGGAAGGCAGGCTGACAGACTTGAAAGTAAACATGGCAACCTGCTACACACATGTATTCACACCTCAAAGTCCCCAAATAATACTGCTCCTGCAAAAGACAAACAAAAAACTCACCATTAATAAGGGATTCATATCCAGAATATACAGAGAACTCCTAAAACTCAACAACAACAAAAAATCTGATTTAAAAATGGGCAAAAGGGGGCGCCTGGGTGGCTCAGTTGGTTGAGAGTCTGACTTCAGCTCGGGTCATGATCTTGGTGGTTCACGAGTTCACGCCCCGCATCGGGCTCTGTGCTGACAACTCAGAGCCTGGAGCCTGCTTCGGATTCTGTGTCTCCCTCTCTCTCTGTCCCTCCCCTGCTCATGCACTGTCTCTCTGACTGTCTGTCTCTCTCTCAAAAATAAATAAAAACATTAAAAAATAAAAATTAAAAATGGGCAAAGGACTTGAAAAGATAGTTCTCCAAAGAAAATATACAAAGAATCAATAAGCACATGAAAAGATGCTCAGCCCCACTAGGAAATGCAGATCAAAACCACAATGAGATAGCACTTCACACCGGTTAGGATGGCTGTTATCAAACAACAACAACGACAACAACAACAACCGAATGAACAAACAAACCAAACAAAAACCCCTCAAACAGAAAACAAACATTGGCAAATTGGAACCCTGTGTACTGCTGACAGGAATATAAAATGATGCGACTGTCCCTCAAACAAGTAAAAATGGAATTACCATATGATCCAGCAGTCCACTTTTAGGTATATACCTCAAAGAACTGAAAGTGGGAACACAGATATTTGTACAATTCACGTTTACAGGAGCATTATTCCCAATTGCCAAAAATCGGGAGCAATCCAAGAGTCTATCAATGAACAAACAGATAAACAAAATGTGGCATATACATATACACATATATACATATATAAATACGTATATATACATAGGTACACATAGAGGAATATCAGTCAGCCTTTCAAAGAGAAATCCGACGCATGTTACAACATGGATGAGCCCCCTGGAGGCATTATGCTAAGTGAAATAAGCCAGCTACAAAAACACAAATGCTTTATGGTTCCACCCATACGAGGTACCTACAGTAGTCAGAGTCATAGAGACAGAAAACAAAATGGTGGTTGCTGGGGACTAGGGGGAGGGGAATGGGGAGTCATCGTTCAATAGGCACAGAGTTTCAGTTGTGCCAGATAAGAATGTTCTGAAAACGTATAGTGGCAACGGTTGCACAGCAATGTAAGTACCTAATGCCACTGAACTATACGCTTGAAAATGGTTAAGATGGTAAATTTTATGTGGTGTGGGTTTCACCACTATTTTAAAAAATAAATAATAATAATTTTTTTAAAACTCACTCACCATCATTGGGAAGACAATGGCAGCCGGAGAGGCCTTGATGACCCAGAGTAGGACAAGGCAGGTCAGCTGAATGAGGGTGAAGAGGTGCACTTTGCGCAGGGGCACGTGCCGAAGATAGATAAAATCTGGCTGGTGCTTTGCAGGCATCCCAAAGAGCTTCAGACGGTCAAAGAACTGAAAGGAGGGAACCGGCATGTATTTTCAGGAGGTTTCTCTGGGTCAGAAGCCTTGTCAGGCCCATTCTCGTCTCTTATATCACCTGCTCTGAAAGGTAGGTAATACAGTTTCCACTGGACAGAATGGAAACTGATTCTCAGAGAGGACAGGTAATTTGGCTAAGGGTTGGTAAATGACAGAATCAAAATTTAAATCCATCTTTTTTGTTTTTTAAGATTTTTTTTTTAAAGTAATCTCTACACCCAATCTGGGGCTTGAACTCACAACCCTGTGATCGAGAGTCACGTGTTTTACCTACTAAGCCAGCCAGGCACCCCTAAATCCATCCTTTCTAATTCTAGAATCAGAAAATGTCTTTCTTCTATCCCACACTGGCTCCTGAGAGATCTTTCTCAGGGAGTGCTGAATACAAAATAAGCCAGTTCCATATTTCTGCTTAGTATCAAAACCAAATCTCCTACTTGTTCTTTGAGGAGTCTGGAGCTTTTCATTGATTATTTATAGTAAGAAAATAAAATAAAACTTTATAACATTCTGGAGATAGAATATATGACCAGCGTTATATTAGCAATAGGAAAACAGAGAGCTAAAGGGATTGAATAACCTGCCGAAGGTCACATTAAAACTCAGGGGGTAAGAGTGACCACTGGATATTCCATAAAAACAAAGAGGAACCAGCCACCAATAGAAGAAGAAACTAAGTTATCATATCATCTGGGGTACCCAAATGATCGGTGCCCAGTCCTGATTTTCCATGCAGAGGACTCAGAGGAATGAGTTGATGGATGGGAAAAGGCAGAGTAGGGCAGGAAGTAATGTCTGCTTACCTGGAGCAGCCCCCACTACTGCCAATCTCTTCACCAGCAGACCCCCAGTTGAGCTCCCTCTCTCACACTGTAGCCTAGCGCTAACACTAGTGTGGTCCATGTGTGGAAGCCAGTTTGGCTCTTGACAAGCCTTTCAGATCTAAGTTACTAGCATCTGACAAAGCACCTAGCAGTTAATAATACATGCCCAATAATTGTCTGTTGAATAATTAATGGATGACGGGTACCCTGAAATCAAGCCAGGTCATCCTATAAGTCTCTGTACCATCATCATGCCAACTTGACTGTCCAAATGACTTAGCGAATGTCCAAAGAAATATCTAAAATTCCAGTAAGACTAGGAAATAGTTTCTCAAGAATGGATTTGTGCTTTTCTGGGAGAGCTCTCCCTCCCTGGTCAGGACAGATGAGCTCCCAGTGCAAAAACACTGCCCTGGCAGAAGCATGCCGTACCTGAATTCCTTGTAGAGAAGAAACTCCCATGTAGAGGAAAACTCCATAGAGTACTGGCATTGGGATAAACTGAAGACAAAAGGGCAGAAAGACCAGAAATTAAATTTGGTACCATAATGCACTCAAGACTACATAAATTTTTAAATCTCCAAGGAAACAAAGTCACAAAATCACCACGTAAACATTGCATTAGTTTCTGCTGCCTTTGCATGATTTAGAAGTAGAAGCAAAACCAGAAGCTGACAATGATAAAAATTATTTTGTTCTGAAATGAAATGATTACCCATATGTGTAATCCAGCCCTAGTTAAATCCTAGGCCTCACATTTTATCCGTCAGGTTCTTTTTCCTCCATGGGGATGGGCAGACACACACACATCCCTCTTGTACAGAACCGATACCTTTCAAATTTTTTCTAATCACACAAGCAATCATCTCAGGGATTTGGTGTATTTTAACATGGACTAAAAAGTTTCCTTTTTGCTAACCAGAGACTTGAGGGTAGAAATGGGGAGGTATCAGAGGGAGAATGATTTGGGGAGAAACAGCAACATTATTATATTGCACTTGAATATATATACGCACCTATCTTATCACACCTAGCAATCTAGGTAATCTTCAAGGCAACTCTAGGAGGTAGGGAAATGAGGCCTATGGAATTAAGGCAAGGGAAGTCTCATAGCTGAAGACTAAACTTGACTTGCTTTTATTCTGAGGCTAAAGAACATTCTCAAACATAATTCTTCTCAGAACTAGAAAGTCCCATTGGATTTTACGCTGTTTCAACTGTACAGTGAGTAGACATCTCAGTTTGGTGCTAACCTTGCTTGTCGGAACTATTGAATGGTTTTCTGAAAGAATCCTTCTGAGCCAGTTCTAGGAAGGCTAGGCAATGCCTACTCCCATGGCTTCGTGGTTACCTTCCTGGAGGAGCGGCAATCTTTGGGCTCCTCCAGATGGCAGGCAGACCAGAGGTGGGAGCAGGGGCTGGGCTGGGGACAGAGAGTAGAAGGGGGCAGGGGGTATGAGGAGAGGTGGCGAGATTGGGTGGAAAGTAAGGAGCCAGGAAGATGGTTCCAAATCCTTTCCCATTTCTCTCAGTTGTCACCCCTAAATAGCACTTGCAGTGCAGGCTGGGGTGGTTGAAGATTCACCAAAAAAGAAGGGGAAAGGAGGCAAGGGAGCCAAGTAAGTGCTCCAGAATGTTTGGGGTTTGGTGTTACAGCCACAGAACTTTCCTTTTCACCCCATTTTTCCCAGACACAAGCCTTCCACCCACAAAACTAAATATTTTTTTCTCATGTTTGAGGTGTCTCCCATCTTTCAAAAAATCCTCTTTTAACCCCACACCTCACACCAGCCACTGCCTATTTTCCATTCCACTTCACAGAAAAATCTCTTGAAAGAGTTGTCTGCCCACGCTGTCTTTACTTTTCACCTCCTATTTACTCTTCACTCCCCTGTAATTCAGCCTCTGCCCTATCACTCCACTGAATCTGCTCTTGTCAAGTCATGTTAGGCCTCCTCATTGCCAAATCCAATGGCTTGGTTTAGTCTTCATCTTTCTAGACAGTTTCTAACCAACCCCTCCTTCTGGAAAAATTCCCCTGGTTTGGCTTCCCTGACACCACGCCCTCCTGGTTTCCCTTCTACCTTTCTGGCAGCTCCTTCTGAGTCTCTGTTGCCGTCTCCTCCTCTACCCAACTTCTAAATGTTGGAGCTCCTTAGACTCTGCTCTTCTTTCTGGTCCTACTTCTGTTTTACATCTACCCTGCTCCCTGAGCGATCTGATCTACACTCATGGCTTTCAATACCACTAACTGCTGTTGACTTCCACATTTATATTTTTAATCCAGAGCCTCCCTCTAGCTTTTTCACTCAGTTGCTTCCTGGATATCTCACCCAAAATCTGTCCATAGCCCCACCACCTCTCACAAAATCATTTCCTCCTTCAGGCAGTCTTCTCCATCTTAAATATCACTACTCTCCATCCAGATGGTCAAGTCCAAAACCTGGAAGGCATTTTGATCTTTCCATTTTCCACACTCCATTCCACATCCAGTCAACCAGCAAGATCCTTGGATCTGCCTCCAAGATACACAGAAGATGTGCCTTTTATCCATCCCTACTACCACCTTCTTTAGCCAGGTCACCATCATCTCCCACCTATAATATAGCCTCACTAGTCTCTCTGTTTCTATTTTTCCCAACCCTAAAAACTTATTCTCTAGACATCGCCAGAGTGATCTTTTAAAAATACTAAATGGGGGAGGGGGGTGCCTGGGTGGCTAAATCGGTTGGGTGTCCAACTCTTGATTTCGGCTCAGGTCATGATCTCACAGTTCATGGGACTGAGTGCCACATCGGGGTCCGCACTGACAATGTGGAACCTGCTTGGGATTCTCTTTCTCCCTCTCTCTCTGCCCCTCCCCGGCTTGCACGCATGCTCAAAATAAATAATAATAAATGTTTTTTAAAAAGAAAAAAAAGTAATAAATAAAAATACTAAATAGATCATGTCCCTTGCCTGCTAAAACTCTTCAAAGGTTACCTTTACCAGACTCAACAAGGCCCTGCATGATCTGTCCCCACCTAGTCTTCACTCTCATCTCATTGTGTTCCTGCCTTGAGCCACATGGCCCTGATATTTCTTTTTTTTAATTTTTTTAATGTTTTTATTTATTTTTGAGACAGAGAGAGACAGAGCATGAGCAGGGGAGGGGCAGAGAGAGAGGGAGACATAGAATCGGAAGCAGACTCTAGGCTCTGAGCTGTCAGACAGAGTCCGATGTGGGGCTCGAACTCACGGACCACGAGATCATGACCTGAGCTGAAGTCGGACGCTTAACTGACTGAGTCACCCAGGCGCCCCGGCCCTGATATTTCTTAGTATACATATCACTTCTTCCCATCTCAGGGCCTGCCTAGACTGCTTCTCTCCCTTCCCCTATGCCATCTCCCACCATCCATGGCATGACCAGTTCCATCTCATCTTAAATACTATCTCTGCAGAGAGGCCTTCTCCGACCACACGGACTAAAACAGCACTCCCTTAATTCTCTATAGCACCAGAGAGCACCAAATATTTCCATTAATCATTTATCATATTCTATAATTACTATGTTTGTTTTCTTTCTTTTCTTATCCTCCCCCTCCTCTTTTTTTTTTTAAAGATTTTATTTTTAAGTAATCTCTACACCCAACATGGGGCTCGAACCCACCACCCCAAGATCAAGAGTCACACCCTCCACTGACTGAGCCGGCCAGGCGCCCCTCATTTTTGTGTTCTTAACTAAATTCCTTTTTTTTTTTTATTTTTTTTAATGTTTATTTATTTTTGAGACAGAGAGAAACAGAGCATGAGTGGGGGTGGGGCAGAGAGAGAGGGAGACACAGAATCCGAAGCAGGCTCCAGGATCTGAGCTGTCAGCACAGAGTCCAATGTGGGGCTCGAACCCACCAACCGTGAGATCATGACCTGAGCCAAAGTTGGATGCTTAACTGAGCCACCCAGGTGCCCCTCTTAACTAACTTCCTTAACTACATCTTATCTGCTTTACTCTGCTAGAGTTAGCTCTTTCAGGACAGATATTTGTACATGTATCTGTTTGACTATCACTGTATTCCCAGAATTCCTGACACAAATCAGGCAGTCAATATCTATCTAACGAGTGAATGAATAATTACCTTTAATATGGCCGTCATGAAGACTGAGCAGCCCATCAGCACAAAGATCATAAGGCCCGTCACTCTTTGTTCTCGGATGCCCAAGAACTTGGGTTGTTCTCCAGGAGCAGAGCACTCAGATTCTAGTTTGAGGCTGTTCACATGTGTGATGGACAGGACAGTTGCCGCCACAAACCAGGGCAAGCCCATGATGGAGCAGACACCCAGCATGATGGCCACCATCAGCAGGTCCAAGTGGTAGCCACAGCCTTTCTGTGGGGAAACAGAGTCTCTGTCACCACCAATGGGCTGGCTGTAGTGGGGCACAGAACAGTGAGCTAAGAGCCTCAGGCCCAAAGCAGGAGGGAGTGTATGGGTAAGGAAGAAGGGGTCCAGAGATCCCAGATGAGTCTTCCAGCCCCTCCTGGTTTGGAGGGAACAGAGAAGAAAAAGAGAAACCTTACCCTGTCGTATACATGCCATATCCATTTTTCATTCAAGTGCCCCCAGATTTCACCCTGAGTCTCATGCATTCAAAGATTCATCCTTTCTTGGCAGAGTAACAAGAGGCCAAGGCACACCTTGACCATTCTAGTGGTATACAATATAGGAGTTGGAGGTAAATGGCTCCACACAAACACCCCCAGATCCTTGCCAAATATGGATTTGCCTACTCTAAGTAAGGAAAGAACAGAGATGAAGGCATGAAGCCTCTCACCGATAAATGTGCTGGACTCAAACCTACCTCCTTGGAATCCTTGGACTCAAGGTTCAGTCTGGAAACTCCAGTAACGGACACCAATGGGAGAATACTTGACTCTCGGAAACAGTGGCCCAAGCCCTGACCTGAACCTCAGAAAGACAAGCCTGTATAGGGACCACAAGGAACTGTGCCCACCCACCTTCCGCACAGGTTTGAGAGGAAACTAACAGAGTCCAAGCTCCTTTCACACCATTTCATCATGCTCTACTCTGGTTTCACTCCAAACCAATCTTTGTCACTAATTGAGGAATCAGAAACCTCTGGAAACATTTTATGAGCTCCTTCTATGACTGCTTTTATCCAGGTTCTATAGTTCCTTGTCTAAAGGGGCTTACCCTAAAAAAAAAAAAAAAAAAAAGTAACTGGCTACCATTCGTCCTCGAGGTCAGAACTTTTTGTTACCTTGAGCTTGTGTTCCTTCCTGTTAATGATGACAGCTGTGATCTGCTGGTCCATGAATATTAAGATAGTACAGAGAAGAGCTGGGATAATTGCAGCTATCACAGTCCACCAGGGATTGGGGCCAATGGGACTAATAATCCACCCTCGATCATCTCTTGTTGGCTAAAGGGGAAAAAATAAAGTTTTGTTTTGTACTTTAACTATAGTCATTAGGGCAAAAGAGATTAAACTGAATCACAATATCCACATTGTTTTTACTCCTAAATGAGAATCCTAACAACAACAACAACAAAAAGTCAAGAAAGTAACTCCTTAGTAGCAACTTCTTAGGAAATCTATGACCTTGTTCCAAATCCTCTTTGAGTCAATCCTCAATTATCAACTTCCTGTGAAACACTCATTAATATTTCACTTCCTGCCCCTACTCTCCAAACCCGCCACCACCTTTAACTTAACATTAGCCCAAGTAAAATAACAAGTCTATTGCCAAAAAAGAATTTAACACAATTATAATTAAAGCAAATATAAATAATTTAGAATATCCTCCTCGTTGCTCCCCTCCAGAAGCCATATAATGCATGTCTACAGCACAAATAAAGGCAAAGTACAGCCAGTTGCATGGAATCTCGTGGGCTTAGATTGCGTTGGCCCAGGGGCCTTCTCCCATCAGCAGTAAAACAGGAGCCCAGGTACTAGAGATTTGAGAGAGGAGCCCAAGACTACTGAACTTGGGGCTTATTTAATCTAGGACCCTCTCCAATGCTCCTATAAGACCACTACTGTTCATAAACCTTATTTGGGTGTTCATGACATACCTAAACTCTCTTAGGGTACTTTTGACATCCTCAAACTCCCCCAGGTACTCTGGGGAAGAAAAGTTCCCCTTGTTTGGCAAGTAGTAATGGAAGATGAAAGGCTGGGCATACAAACTGGCTCAGAATTGAACCAAATTCAATGAACAAAGCAAAGACTGTTGCATCCAAAGTACTTGGTTCCCCATTGGTCGTGACTCTAGGATTCAAAGACTCTTCAACAATGTCACCAGATCCCAAATCATGAATGGGCTAAGTTCTGAAAGTTTATAGGATCTATGTCTCCTTAGTAACAATGTTCTATGTGACAGTTAAGTTCTTAGGCCAACACAAAAATTTACTAAACTCTGACTGACATTAACACATTAGTAATAGTACTAGCCTTCAGACTGGGTTTTCATCACTGGGGGCCATGTGGTATAACAGGGAAGGAAAGAAGGAAGAAAATTTCTCCTCTGCTTCCTGAAAGCAAGGCCTGCCAACAAGCAGCATTGTCTTTGACATTCTCCCATTTTTCCTTCCCATCTCTCCCCTACCTCCCGGGGCCTTCTTCCCAGATGTCCCAGAAATTCAGCACTTTCTGACTATCTAAGCCTACCCATCAGGGAACCTTTCCAAGGACTGCTTAAGGTTCTCAAATTACTTATTTTTACACAAAATCCATTCCTCCTGGAGGGCTGACCTCAGCTAGGTATTAGAAAGAAAGCTAATTGCGCTCATTCACACAAAGGTGAGAATGACATATTCTCAGAAGAATTATATTTTTAAGAAGGGTGTTTTTCAATCCACAAATTTCTAGCTGATGGCATTTCAGTGCATTTAACGAAATAAAATAAAAAATCTTCAGGCAATATGGAAAGAGATATTTTTAACCGGGCCTATTTCAGGGAGGGAGGGAGGGAGAAAGGGAAGACAAAGGCACAGGGTACAGGGATGTTTACAAGTCAAGGACTACCTTTCTTCCTGTCTTCTTTCTCTTCCCCAGCCTCTCCTGTTCTTCTCATCTTATGATTCTTCTCCAGTCACTGAGTATGCCTAGGCTTTCCCTCCCCTCTGGTCTGTGGGGCTCTATGGAACCCAGCTCAGCCTTCCCATCTTCTCTGTTACTCGGTGCCGCTGCACTGAACCAGATCTGGAGTCCCCACATACAGATCATTTGTTTTATTTCTTTTATGTATACATTTTCAGCAAAATATTGTAGATTGTAGAGAGTTATATAAAGAAACGATGAAATAGGGTTGAAGAGCTGTCCTGGTTACTCTGGTAGGAGCATTAGACCGTAGGTGAAGCCCCCAGGCCGGCTCACCTCTTCACAAGGCAAGATCCTGAAGGAGAGGGGTCAACCCTAATTTAACTTCTTACCCCTTCCCAGTGCCCATGCACAGCTGAAGCTCAAGGAAAGTGCTATTAATCAGACTTGTTCCAAGGACCCACATTTCCACTGTATGAGGTATGTATTTAAGTAAACATGCACATTCCACTATTGTAAATCTTAACTTTTCATTCATTAAACCACCTTAGATGTTCTGTTCTTGGAGTTTTGTGGCTGGAACTCAGCCAAGCCTTAAGAGTTTGCTCTTCTGAAAGGTAAGGCATGAGGGACAAAGTTTAGATTTCAGGGACTGCAGACGCAGGATTAGGATATGGAAAGGCCTTTGAAATTCACTTGGGACCAGATTCTAGGAAACCACATGAGGGCACCAAGTACCCTGAAAGCTGTTTACCTTGAACACACTGGGAACTTGAAGTTTTGGTGATGGGATTCCAATCAAAAAATCAATAATCACCATTGTGAAGATAGTGAGGAAAACAGCAAAGTCACTCACCATGGAGCGTACCTGGCATGAGAAAGGATTGGAAAAGTGTTTTATTAGGCTCAATGCAGTAGAAGAGAATTTTGCATTGTAAAGGTTTAAAAGTCCTCAGAAGAATGCTTTAATGTTATAATTGAATTAATACAACCACATGTAAACAACAGGAATATGTTAATATGCCCAAGTTAATACTCCCAAAGGGTGGATATGATGAGGGAGAATGAACCATTTGGCAAACTCTAATGTAACCACCCTGACTGGGAAGAGCTCTATTTGGAGCATTTGTGCCCAGGTCTGGGCAATAGTTCTGAGAACTTGGAATAAGATTTTCTGGGGCCAGTTAAGGTCCATTTGTACCAGCCAAGGGCCTTGGTGACAGCATCGACTCTTCTCCCTCATGCCCGACACCTCATCTACCTGCATCCAAGCCCTGTTGGCTCTACCTCCAGAACAAATCCCGGATCTGAGCACTTCTCACCACCTCCACTGTTCCTACCCAGACCAAGGTCACCATCAGCTCTTGTCTCTCTTAAGTACAGCAGACACTTGCTTCAGCCCCCCTTTAAAGCCATTGGACTGACTATACAAGTTGGATTATGTCAATCCACAAAAACCCTGAAATGGTTCCTTATTTCACTGAGATAAAAACCCAAAAGGCCTCGGCCTATGAGGCCCACACATTGAAATCATTAGAAGCCCAGCTTCTAACGCTCTCCCACTCGTTCACTCTGCTCCAGCCATACAGACCACTCCGTTGTGTATTTTCTTTTCTTTTTTTAAAAAAAATTTTTTAAATGTTTATTTTTGACAGAGAGAGAGAGACAGAGACAGAGCATGAGCGGAGGAGGGGCAGAGAGAGAGGGAGACACAGAATGGGAAGCAGGCTCCAGGCTCTGAGCTGTCAGCACAGAGCCCGATGCGGGGCTCGAACTCACAAACTGCGAGATCATGACCTGAGCCGAAGTCGGACGCTCAACCGACTGAGCCACCCAGGCACCCCCCCCCAACTCTATTGTTTCTTAAACATCCCACCTTAGGGTCTTTGTACTTGCTTATCCCTCTTGTCTAGAATGCTTTTTCTTCAAGTAACTTCTTGGGTAGCTCCCTTACCTCCCTATGTTCATACAAAGATCACCTTCCCTATGAGATCTTCTCTGATGACCCTACTTGCAATTGGTCACCATTCTCTACTCCAGCACCGCCTATGCTCCTTTTCTGCTTAATTTTCTCCATAGCAAAACAGATGAACATAAGGGAAGGAAGCAAAACTAATATAAAAACAGGGAGGGGGACAAAACATAAAAGACTCTTAAATTTGGAGAACAGATGGTTACTGGAGGGGTTGTGGGAGGGGGGATGGGCTATATGGGCAAGGGGCATTAAGGAATCTACTCCTGAAATCATTGTTGCACTCTATGCTAACTAACTTGGATGTAAATTTAAAAATAAATTTGAAAAAAATTTCTCCATAGCACTCATCACCATTTTGTGCCTAGGAGGACGTTATAGTTTAGTTCAGCTTTAATAAAATACAATGCCTCTAAAACGCCCAGTGTCTGCCTTAATCTGAACTTCCAACAGAGACAGAGCAAAATATATCTTAGCCAAAATATATCTTAACCTGACTTTGCTTTCCTTTGAAACCTGAGGTTTGCAGCTTCCTGGCCCTGGTTTTGTCAGTTCTCTTCTGAATGTTACACAATTCTCTGAACCTGTACCTGCCCCCACCATCATGAGCCATCTTGGTCCATCTGACCATCCTGGGGCCCAGTGGCCCTTCTCTCCTCTGAACTCCTATGACCCCTTGCATCCCAGGTTGGCGCCCAACCCTTTACACTGTATCATATGGACCTGTACATTTCGTATGTTTCTCCTTCCTATATGATGGCAGAGACCGTGTTTTAAACTTCTATATCCCTGATAGCACTTAACCCAGGCCTCAGCAAGTAGCTAGTAGAGAACTGCCCTTATTAACTATTTGTCCACATCAGAAACAATGACCCAGAACTAATTCAATATGTGTTTCCCTTAACTACCATGTAGCATCCCGGAAGTCTAAGAATGTGTTTTTCCTGCATGAGTGTACCATAGACAGCTAATCAACTGAGCTCCCCACCCATTCGGACTTTCTGCCCTGCAAATGTACCTGACCGAACCCTCACTTCCAGAAAACCCACCATTTCTCATGCTTTGAACTCCTTTTCAAAGCAAAAGTGGCCCCTTTTCGCCGTTCTACACCCAGCCTCTGATTCCGCTCTACTAAAACTGGTCATGATCAAACAGCACCATTTGTATCAGATTACTGAGGCTTCAAAGAGTCAAGCAAACCAAGTCAGGAGTATTCTGGCTGCTGCAGTCAATGTGTCTGGTGATTTCACAAACTGCCACAAGAGACATCCCTGGGAAGAGACTTTGGGGTCCCCTATGTATCCAAAGCGATCATCCCGCTTTACTATATTTAGCAGCCAGCTCCAGTTATTGCATACTCCATCTCCCAGCATCCTGGAAAGGACACTTCACAGCACTCCGGAAATTGAGGGTTAAGAGCCTTTGCAGAACCACCTTAAACTCCCCTGACACTTTTTTCTTTTTTTAAAGCAATCTCTACCCACCAATGTGGGGCTCGAACTTACGAGCCCAAGATCAAGAGTTGTGTGCTCTACTGAATGAGCCAGCAAGGCACCCATCGCCCGACACTTTTAATCAAAAAAATCCTGAGTATTAACCCCTCAGCCCATACCACATGTTTACGAAAGGCTGCCAGACACTAGAAGAGAATGCCACAGTGGGGCTTGCCGGGACATCTGGAACTTGCCACCTGCCACTCTACTCAGCAAGCGGCATGGAAGCTGAGAATAGACTCTGTTATATTAGAATTCTAACGCGGAAGAAATGTATGAGGGTGCTACCTACTCTGGTTGGGAAATAGCGACTTGTCTTAAATGTCTTTAAGGTGCTCGAGAGGATGAAGGTGGTGAAGAAGAGAATGCAGGACCAAAAGAGCACATCAGGAGTATAGGGTCCATGATGGCCGCACGCAGATCCCGTGAACTCTCCGTGCATCTCCTGGCACTCCTGTGGGAACAAGCATTCTGGGTGATGAAAGGCAGGCACGAGGGAATAAATAGCTCTGGCCTTCTGAGCCCACCCCTCCCTGTCATCCCACGGTTGCTGGGGAGCGCAGGCTGCCGGCAGTGTCCATTGACCCGTGTGCTTGTGGCGCTCTCGCTTGCACAGGCCCCTTCTGAGTACGGTGACTACTTAGAGTTCTTAGACGCTTGGAAAATGAAACCAGGATGGTCCCAAGCAAGCATGAAGCTCTGGGAGGGCTCTGGCAATTTGTACTGTTTATCTTACAGAGGACTTCCAAATCGGAATGTTCTGCCAGCCTCAGAAACCTGGGTGTGCCCCCGCCCTGCCTGGTTTCATCCCCACATATCCCTAGTGCAGGGACCCTGGGTAGGGTGTACGTGGGAGAGAAGAGAAAGGCAATCTTCTTTTCCCTTTATGTACAAGGGAACTTTTGCTGGGGAAAAGGGTCAGCAAGAATAGTTTAAATAAATAAATAAATAAATAAATAAATAAACAAACAAACAAACAAACAACCTTTATTTTTGAAAACGCTAGACCACGCTGAAGGGCTACCACACTTAAACTTGGCAGTCACAATGGTACAATACAACTCCCAGACTTACGCTAACAGTCAGGTTGGCCCAGTGGACTTCTGTTGTCACAATATTGTGGTCCTTCCAGTACTGCAGGGTATGGTTGTTTGGATTTTCTGGGAGAGTACACCTGCAGCTGAGGGAACAAGAAAAAAGGATTCCTGAGGAAAGCAGCCAAGTATTTGATTAGTTTTAGCCATGACTGGACTAAAGCCCCTGTCAGAGCCTGCCTCGTTTCTCCTTTGCCCATCTCAGGTCCCTGAGATTGGTCCTGTTGCTTGAGGCCCATGGGTAAGCCCAACCACATCCTTATTTTTCAGTCAGCCATTATAAACACAGACACAAATCGGCACATGGGTCTTGAATTAAATTGTGCCGACCACCAAGCTTGGCACAGAATGGTTCTTGGTAGTCTCCTTGCTTAGTTTCTTTCGCTTAGGCCCTTCCCGTGAAATTCAATCTATAAAGCAAGGAGGACCTGCTACCCCATTTGGCTCTCAACAGTCTTCTCCGAGCCTGGATATCTCCTGCTCTCTATACCCTGCCAGATTCTCAATATGCTCTCAATATCAGAGGCTCCTGGAATTGTGATGCAAGCTTGTCCCGACACTGCATTATTCCTGGTAATATCCCACCACCATGGACTCCTCTTGTACCTAACCAGACCAGATCAGATTTGTCCCTCTGGCCAACATGCAGCCTCCCAGTCCCACAATGAACATAGCCATTGCCACTAACTTTGCATCCTCTGTGGATTTAATGAGCATACCTTCTAAGGATATAGTACAACAGAATTAAAATACAAAAAGATCTCAGTAGATTGTAATAGGAGGAAATCAACAAAATAAAACGTAATAGGGAAAGCCATAAAGTCCTACATTTAGGTCTACAAAATCAATCCCAAACTTGGAAGCAATGAAGATGTCCTCCAGTAGGTGAATGGATGCACTATATCTATAACTACACAATGGACTATTATTCAGCACTAAAAAGAACTATCAAGCCATTAAAAGGCATTAAAGACCTTTAAGGCAATAACACTAAGTACACAAAGCCAATCAGAAAAGCCTACATACTGCAGGATTACAACTATATGACATTGCCGAAAAGGCAAAATGATGACAACAGTAAAAAGATCAATGCTTGTCAGGGTTTGGAGTGGTACCGAGGGATGGGTAGGCAGAGCACCAAATATTTTTTTTTGAGAGAGAGAGAGACAGAGAGAGAGAGAGAGAGAGAGAGAGAGAGAGAGAGAGAGCATGAGCAGGGGAGGTGCAGAGAGAGAGGGAGAGAGAAAGAATCCTAAGCAGGCTCCACACTCTCAGTGTGGAGCCCAGTGCGGGGCTCCATTTCATGAACTGTGAGATCATGACCTGAGCTGAAACCAAGAGTAGGAGGCTTAACCGAATGAGCCCCCCCAGGTGCCCTCAGAGCACAGATCTTTAAGGCAGTGAACTATTCTGTATGATACTATAATAGTGGATATATTATTTATAGATCAATCAAAACTCATAGAATGTACAACACCAAGAGTGAACCCTAATGTAAACTATAGGCTTTGGGTGATAATGATGTCTCCATGTAAATTCATTGTTTGCAACAAACTTAGCACTCTGGTGTACGGGATGTTGATACTGGGGGAGACTGCACATGTGTGGGAGCAGGGGGTGGATGGAAACTCTGTATCCTCTGCTCAACTTTGCTGTGAACCTAAAACTGCTCTTAAAAAATCAGTTCCACATACTTGGAACGTATTATGCTGAGTGAAATAAGTCAGTCAGAGGACAGGTATCATATATCTTCACTCATATGTGGATCTTGAGAAACCTAACAGAAGACCATGGGGGAAGGGAAGAGGAAAAAAAAATAGTTACAAACAGAGAGGGAGGGAGGCAAACCACAAGAGACTCTTAAATACAGAGAACCAAGGGTGGATGGGGGGTGGGGGAGATGGGAAGATGGGTGATGGGCATTGAGGAGGGCACTTGTTGGGATGAGCACCGGGTGTTGTATGGAAGCCAATTTGACAATAAAATATATTTTTAAAAAAATCAGTTCCACATACTAACATAAAATGATTTAAAGAGCTGGAGAGTTCTAGCTTCACAGCTCCAACGGTAGAATGCAACTAAGAAAAATCCCACCTTGAGCTGTATTAACACAGAATTACAGTGTCCAGATCCAAAGTCTACTCAGTCCAAGGCTGGTCACTTTTGTCAATCTTCCCCCACTAGGTCTCTGAGGGCAGATCCTTTGTCTGCCATGTTCACTGCTGTCTCCAGGGCCTAAAACCATGCCCGGCATATAGTAAGTGTTCAACAAATGTTTGTTAAACAAATAAATGAATGATTGAGAAAAAGGTCGAAGAATGAACCTTACTCCAATGCCAATCAGCAATCCACTAGGCTTCAAAGATTATATTCCTCTAATGGTTGTTATTTTGTAATAAAATAGTTTCAAAATTCTAACAAAAGTTTTTTATGAATTCTGACCTTAAAAAGGGGAATAAATGAATATGCAGAACCTACGAAAATGTATCCGTGACTAGTTGGCAGACCCCTCCATACAGTGTGCTCTCTGCTCAGACAGTTTCGGGTTGAAATTGTTCGCTTTACAACCAGGCCCTCCACGTCAGAAATGTACAGCCAGAAGGCAAGGAATTTGATGTACGGAGCTAAAGGTTGAGGATCTTTAGTCATAATTTGGAGAATACTATTCCAGAGAAGAAGTGTTTCTAGGACCAGACTCTCCTGGATGGTTGACGACATGGCGAAATACCATGTTTCTTCTCCCCCTGATCCAAACTGTATCAGGCATGGGAAGAAAAGAGTCTCTTGCGTTGAAATCTATGTAAGTAAAAGGTGAAAGATTTATACGATCTGAAGAGAAACCAAAGTATGTGGATCCTGAGAAACTTAACAGAAACCCATGGGGGAGGGGAAGAAAAAAAAAAAGGAGGTTAGAGTGGGAGAGAGCCAAAGCATAAGAGACTATTAAAAACTGAGAACAAACTGAGGGTTGATGGGGGGTGGGAGGGAGGGGAGGGTGGGTGATGGGTATTGAGGAGGGCACCTTTTGGGATGAGCACTGGGTGTTGTATGGAAACCAATTTGACAATAAACTTCATATATTGAAAAAAAAAAGAAATCTATGTAAGTAAATAGATTATTAGATCCTTAGGAAACAGAGTAAGAGACCTGTGGATCTGCAAAGAATTGTTAGTATATCTCTACCTAACGATTCCTAAGAGGAGCCTGTACATACATTCAGACGATCTTGATAACATGCTTCAGGGACTCACAAATCCTTGTAAAAAGAAGGTCCTCCCAATAACTCACTTGAATTCTCCCTGCTACCTTTGCAGCCTACTTTCGTCTCGTGCCTGGAACCAAAAGCCCGTGCTCTGGAAAGCATTCTTCATGTCCCCTCTGAGTTTTGTTCTTAGTCCATCCTGACTAAGTGATGACAGAGGTCATCACTTCTGGCTGTTCTCTGGCAGGCCCCCTGGGGTCTCCACATCCCTATCTAAGCCTTATTTCCCAGAGGGCCAAGACACTTCCTTAAGAAAAGGCGCAAGTACTGCCAGGTACACTGCATCAGCCAGTAAACCCAGGCCCACTGCTCAATTTAAAAAAAAAAAAAAGGGGGGGGGCCCTGGGTGGCTCAGTCGGTTAAGCGTCTGACTTCAGCTCAGGTCACGATCTCACGGTCCAGTGAGTTCCAGCCCCGCGTCAGGCCCTGGGCTGATGGCTCAGAGCCTGGAGCCTGCTTCCCATTCTGTGTCTCCCTCTCTCTCTGCCCCTCCCCCGTTCATGCTCTGTCTCTCTCTGTCTCAAAAATAAATAAACATTAAAAAAAAAAAAAAAAAGACAAGCATAAAGCATACTTACTAATACAGGCTAAGGTGGTCCAGCTGGCTGTGCATGTGGATGGGGTAGGTCTCTGCCAGGTGAATGAGCTTTTCTATTGCTTCATAGATGAAAATAATGCAAATCAGGGAGGCAAATGCCTCTTCAGTGAAGCGGGTAATGTAACAGACAAGGGAACTGGCATCAGTTGCCACAAGGACAATACACAGGAAGGCAGTCCACAGTCCGATACAGGCTCGCAGGGAGAGGTACGAAAGAGCGTAATCTCTGAAACAAAACCAAAGTTCATCAAAAAGCATGGATGGGTGAATTACAAGACAAAGGGTCAGAAATGTGGTTAATTCATCTCATCTCATCCATTCCAGTACCGCAACCCAGTTTACCCCTAATTCTGACTGTACTTTACTCCTAAATGCTGCCCAGGGACAGCTGTGACCAAAGATTTGCTCCACGGGTAGTATTTGCCCCACAGGTAGTATCTGCGACAGCAAGGACACGGAAAGTGGAGAAGGAAGGAATCGGCCACACGCATTTCTGCCATTACTGCCCAACTTGATTCAGATCTTATTCTTACAGTTAGGAAAAAGGGGCTGGCCCATGTTCCACATGCTCCTACGTCCAATCCAAAATGAAGAAAAAATTTGATAGGGAAAGGAGGCACTGCTAAGCCCCTACCATCAGCCCCTACCCCACAATATGAAGGGGGTGTCTTGGGCCAAATTAAAAATTGACTTGAAAGGGGCACCTGGGTGGCTCAGTCGGTTGAGCGCCCAACTTCGGCTTGGGTCATGATCCCACGGTTCATGAGTTTGAACCCCACATGGGCTCTGTGCTGATGGTGGGAAGCATTCTTGGGATTCTCTCTCCCTCCCTCCCTCTCTCTGTCCCCTCTGTGTGCGCGCTCTCTCTCTCTCTCTCTCAAAATAAATAAATAAACTTTTAAAAACCTGATTTGAAATGAAAATGAAGGAATTTGACTTAGCTAGAGAAAGAAAACTCCAGTACTACACTGTGTGTTAACTAACTTGAATTTAAATAAATAAATTTTAAAAAAAGATAAAAAGTCAAGACTTCAATCATGGCTGAGGGACATTAATAAAGCTCTTTAAGATTAGGAGATCTACTATTTTAGATACAGTACTACCTGGGGGCAGGACAACAGACCAAATGATGTTCTTTCATTAGGTTTTTACAATCCAGAGTAATATTTGCCTGATTATGTTCGCCCAGGATCCTGGCATTCAACCCTAACGGCACAATAACACATCCAGTTAGAGTTTTCAGAAAACCAAATGTCTTACTTGCAGAATTTGAACAAAATCTTTTCAAATACAAGCACTGGCCCAGTACTTCCCAGGATGGTGAGAGCCTGTCCCGCAAACAAGGAATAGGCAATCCCAGTCATGGAGGCTCCAAACAAGGATTCAATTGCACTCTGAGGGGGGAAAAAAAATCATCAGAGTCCATAGCCCATCTGTAACCAGTAGCGTGGGCTTATGCACATTCCTGACTTAGCTCTCGTGTGTGCCCTGACAAGCCTTTTGCTTGTATTTCATTTTAGCAAGAGTGAAGTATACACACGGTCTAATACTCCTGTAAAGGATACCGTCTTGATAATCCAGGTGCCCAAATCCAACCACATAGGATTCCTTAACTAAGTCCTGTTCTTCAGTGACTCAATTCAGTACTTAAATATACACAGAAAGCACAGTGATACCATTTGTATGATGAGCCGTCATTCAGAATCACATTAAATTTCAAATGACATTGATCTATCATTTTCCACCCTTTTGAGCACCAGGCAATTCAACCGGGCAGTCAACTAGTGACATTGATGTGCAAGCAGACGAGAGTCGGTTCTAAAGGGAAAACTAGGTTGTTGCTTGGTATGAAATCAGAAGACTGCAGTATTCAGTAGAAAGAATCCAATCTCCTCAGCCCTAGCCCGGGGGATTTTCCTCTCAGCAGACTTCCCTGCCAGCACAATGTTTTAACTCCTGTTGGGGCCAAGAGAAGTGGTAAAAAGTCCTTACTATGCGTCCCTCAGTGGCTTCTCCGAGCAATCCCCCAAAGGTGATGACAGGTGACATGCAGGCACAGTACAGGAACAGAAAGGAGGCCAAACACTGTAAACTGAGTGCATCCCGGTAGTCGCTCCAGTACCAGGGGGCCTTCCGCTTGATGTCCAACACCAAGCCCCCAAACAGCCTGTGGAAACATGGCAAACAGGCCTCTAACGCGGTCCCTCTTCCACGGAAGTATTTGAACAGCGCACATTTGAAAGCCACTTCAAATGTGCTCTGTAGACATGCTTTGGCTTCGATGTGAGCCCCAGTACAAGAAATCTCTCTGGGGTCAGCACACATTCCATTTGCAAACAAGGGCATGAATGTGAATGATTATCCCGAGCATAAAGAGAATTGCTTTGGGAGTGCATATTGCCCATTCAATAAAGAGTTCCAAAAAAAATTAACGTGAAATTAAGTAATCGCTTCAAATCGCAAATTCTGAGCTGTTCGGAGGAAATGTGCAAAATCCATTCAAGGTATTAAAATCGTTAGTTTTATTATATATGTATTCTAGCCAAAGAGCCCCATCACATGCACTTCCCTACGCTGAACAGCTACCCACCTTACTGTTGAGAAATTAGCATAAGAATTCGTTCATGTGGTCGACAAGTACTAGCAGATATTGTGCCAGGGACCGGAGATGCAGCAGGGAACAAGACAACGCAGCCCTTCTCTAGCACAGGCGATAGGCAGTGCTGTGAGGGTGCCACGGCAGCATAGAACAGGAGGGAGATTTCAACGGGGACTCAGAGAACCGATCAGGAGCTAGCCAGATGGGGCAGAGGGGCTAGCGTGGGTGACACCTGGAGGTGAGAGTGCATGGCGGGGTCCAAGTGCTAACGCAGACACAGCTCGATAAGACAGTGTGAGGGGCAAATACCAGCAGACAGGAACGGTGAAGCTGGAGAAGCCAAGTCACAGAGCGCTTTGCAAACTGTTTTAAGGAATTAGAACTTTATCCTGATGGCATGTCAAGTCACCGAAGGATTGTAAACAGGAGAACAACATAATTAAACGTGCATTCTGGAAGGATCACTCTGGAGGGGGTGTAATGAATGGAACGCGGGGCAAGACTGGAGGCAGGGGATTGGGAGGAGGAGAAGTGGAAGGACTCAAGGGCTGAATCAGGAAGTAGAGTCCACAGGACGTGGTGGCAGGACTTCTGGACCCCTCTCCAGTTCCCAAGGATGAGACAGATCAAGAGCAAGATATCCCACACCAAGAAAGAGTGTTCTCAAACTGGGTCACTTTTTCTAGAGTGAGGTCTTTGCACCGGAGTGAAAGTTGATAGGGGAGTCACAAAAAATGCCACTCAGCATTACAGGACAGATCACCTGGTCTCTTCTACAAACCAATGGCATAGAGAAAAAGGAAGGAGAGCTAGTACAGAATGGGATCATAATAACCAAATGCAATCCCTGACTGGATGCTATGTGAAGAAAAAAAAACCTCTAAAAAGATGTGGCTAAGACAATCACAAAAAGTTAAATGTGAACTGAGCATTAGACAATTTAAAGAATTATTGTTAATTTTGTTAGATTTCATAATGGCATGACCGTTGTTTTTTAAAATGTCCTTATCAAACAGAGATACATACTGAAGTAGTTACAGGTAAAATGACATGATACCAGTGATTTGGTTTAAAATAATCTAGAAAACATAAAAATAAAACAATTACGTGGGGAGAAATAGACAAAACATGACTGGCAAAATGTTAATCACCGTTGATGGGCACATGGGGGTTCATTATACTGTTCTCTCTTCTTATGTGTTTGAAACTTTCTATAATAAGCCAAAAACAAAAAATGAGCTACTCTTTCATGAAAGGAGGCTTGGCCAGCTCTTTCCATCTCTCTGCCTGGGAGCCTGGAGGAGAACCATGCGACCTGGGGCCTGTACGCTAGGGGGAAAGGCCCAGGCAGCTCTCTCTTTCCATTTGAATGCTTTCTCTCCCTAGCCAGGTGCAATGAGTGTGTTCGTAGACACAGGGCGGACACTGTTCTATTCTACCTATTTGTTCTTTTCCTCTGGTTTGGGTGGGTATAGTTGGGATTCACCGTTGTCAGTTTATAGCGGTAACATCACAATCTGGTTCTTGGCTTAGAGAAGAGAGGCAAAGCTCGTTTTGTTTTTAGTCTATCTGGCAAACCTAGCTTAGGTAAGGAGCTATCTATAGGGTCTAACCTAGAGTGTGAGAGTTCCACCTCAGAGTTTGGAACCAAGGCTCCAGTTTGTAATAAAGTGTCACTACGCCTTGCTTTCTCCTCTGTGCAAATAGGACCTGATAGGCAGTTTTGATTGGTCTGGGGCAAGACACAAGTGTTTCTGGGTCTTTACCAAGACAGAACTAGTACCATGTGAATATCACCTCTTAATCACCGATGACCTTCCTCTGAAGGGTATTATTCTGGGAGAAGACTCTCCTTCTGTAATAATGAGCCTCACCCCACTTGGCAACCTGAGATGCTGCCACGATTGCTCAGCCCCTGGATGCAGGAGGCCCCTCCAGGGAGAAACGTCTGTGAGTCACAGACAAAAGATGTATGCGAAATGGATTTATAAGAAGCCATAGAAAGGGGGGGCATCTGCATGCCTAACAGTGATTAAAAGGGGAAAGAAAAGATCTGAGGCTCTTATGGATAATGTAACTATAAATTAATAAAATGATTTCTGACTACTATTTATGGAGTCAGCCTTATCCCTCACTCATGCATAGAATCAGACCATAATTGCACAGCTACCACAAGATCAGGCATGGATGCTTCTCTCCACATTTGAGACTTCCTTTCCCTTTCAACACTACCTTTGATGTTCAAGTTTTTTGGGGGGTAGGAGGCACACAGGGATACGAATTTCAGCTTGATGCAAGAAAGGACTTACCCGTGTAGAGGGTCACTAGGCTCTGGAGCACTGACTTAGGGAGACCTTCTCTGGAGGGCTTTAAGGACAGGCCAGCCATCCATTTGTCTGGTGTGCTTTAGAAGAAACCTGTTTGAAGTGTGTGTGTTGGGGGGGCGGGGAATCATCGAGATAGCAGCTCCTGGTTCTTTTTTTCATTAACCCTTCCCAAAAGCAGCATCCCCAATGAGGTACATAAATATGCCTTGGAAAAGCCCTTTCTTGGAAAACCCTTCTCTTCCCTGCGGTGACACTTGTGACCTAGGAACACTCTAGTCAGACTTTTGTCTTTGTTATGTACGGGAATGCATCAGCATCACGGAGGTCCAACACACTGTGCTCCAGCCCGGCCTCAGGTTAATACAGGACTGTTTTCAACTTGCCTCCTTTCCTGCCTTAAGAGTCTACACGCCCCCATCTTCATATACCTCCCCGTCCAACAAATAGAACATCCCCTAAGTCTCCAGGTTTTGCCCCAGGCCTTGCAACATTGTACACACAAGGCAGGTTTTCCACCTCAGAGAAACACAACTAATGGTATGAAGAACTATTTTTTGTCTGTGTAGTCCAGGCGGGTCCAGAAAGTTCTAGGATGTTCATCTATGGGGGAGGGTTTGCTTTGACTCCCTACAAACTTTGAGATTTGGAAAGAGAAAAGGGTTGGCACAGAAGCATAATCTCTGATGCAGGCATGAAGTCACCTGACCTACAAGGCTATAATAGGAGAAAGGCCATGTGTCTTGAGGTCTTTTACTAAGGGCTCTGAGGAAAATTTTGGGAACTCAGGAAGAGGAGGTATCTCCCATACCAAGCAGCCCTAGGCCCTGAACCTAGATAACCCTTCCTTTCAGCTTTATCAACTCCATTAACTTCCTGACAAGACATGAAGGGAGAACTTCCTCAAACCCTAGATGAGTTTGTGAGTAAAGGTACTTTGACACTGTGAGTAAGCATGTGATGATCCTGGCCACATGAGATCTTCTTTTGGGATGTCAGGCACCATTTCTGAGAATCAACAATTCTTGAGATCTAATCTAATGGTCTCCCAAACTCCCACGTGGACTGGATTATAAATGACCCCCTCGAGGGGCGCCTGGGTGGCTCAGTCGGTTAAGCGGCCGACTTCGGCTCAGGTCATGATCTCGTGGTCCATGAGTTCGAGCCCCGTGTCGGGCTCTGTGCTGACAGCTCAGAGCCTGGAGCCTGTTTCAGATTCTGTGTCTCCCTCTCTCTGACCCTCCCCGTTCATGCTCTGTCTCTCTCTGTCTCAAAAATAAATAAACGTTAAAAAAAAAATTTTTTTTAAATGACCCCCTCGAAAGGCCTGGGACTTTAGTTTATTCTCCTCTAACACCAAAAGAAACCTGAAATCTCAAATCATTTGGAGGAAACCCTGTTGCCCTCATTTCCACTACCTTCAAACTCTAACTCCTAGGGTGTGAACACCATTTATATTCAAAAGATATATCACCACCCTGAAATACCATCAAACACCCAAGACCCTTTCCCTAAAAAACACCACCTCCTCTAGGACCGTCTCAATCCTGGAACCTATTCTAGGGACAGATCTTCCCTTGAACTGCTTCTCAATACCAGGCCTCCCCACCCAATGCAGACCTCTCCCAACTTTAAAGAAAATGTTAAATTTACTCTTGGAGGTTGCTCCCTCATTTCAGTGATCCCTTCCATCAAAGAGCTATTCTGTTCCTCCATGATCACTCCCCAGAACCCAATTATCTTTCCCCACCCTCAAATACATTCCTCCAGCCAGGAAACACACCCCCATTCTGGACACTGCTAGCTAAGTGCCATCTCTCCTGCTTCTAAGCCCCCTTTCCTAGCTTCTCCCTGAATTTCTAAGAGTAGAAAAATAGATGACTGTCTACAATTCTAGAAAACCCTGAGTTTCCACTGGGTACTGAGGATAGAAAAATAAGGAAAGCAACTTCAAGCAAAGAAGAAAAAAACTAAGGTGAAAGCTAGGAAGTAGAGGACGTTACAAAGCTTCACTCCATGATCTGAGTCCTGTCCTGAGACTCTCCACCCCGCAGATCCTCAGAAACAAGTACAACTTATGGAACCAGAACTATGGTCTCAACCATCTCCCACCACCTGGGGAAACCCTAGATGTCACTCCAACCCAAAACACCATCCTCTTTCACCACCTTCTTACCTGGCAAATCAAAGTTAGTCTGGGAACCTGCTTCCCTAAACTTCCATAGAGAACCTCCTCCTTGGACATCTGTCTTTAGAGTCTGGGCCTAGAAGAGTAGATGGACTATACTGAGACACACCCACATCCCTAAAATACTACTTATTTTCCTACCCTAAGGGAGTTTCTTTACTTAAAATAATCACTCAAGGGGCACCTGGGTGGCTCAGTCGGTTAAGCATCCGACTTTGGCTCAGGTTATGATCTCATGGCTCGTGAGTTCAAGCCCCACATCGGGCTCTGTGCTGACAGCTCGGAGCCTGGAACCTGCTTCGGATTCTGTGTTTCCCTCTCTCTCTACCTTTCCCCACTCATGCTCTCTTTCTCTCTTTCTCTCTCTCTCTCTCTGCCTCTCTCTCTCAAAAATAAACATTAAAAATAAATAAATAAATAAATAAATAACCACTAAATATTTATCTATATTTAGTCCACTCATGCTACAGAACAGGGATCACTCTAAAAGTATTCATTCATTTGTTCATCAGATACTCAGTGCCCACTCTGTGCAGGGCACCATGCTGGGTGCTAGGATTATAATGGGCACCCTGCCCTTATGGAGCAAACATTCTAGCAGGAAGGAATGAAGCAATAATGAAGCAATAATGAACAATGAAGCAATAATCATAAAGTATGGGAAGCAATAATAGCAATAATGCTATTGAAGCAATAATAATAACAAATGAAGCAATAATAATAAAGTATGGGAAGGGCTGTAAACCAAGGGGTAGGAGGAAGGTGGCAGACAGGTGAGGGACAAAGCTCAAAGTTGTGACACCACACAGTAGGAATACCTAACCTCATCTAGAGAGAGTGTTAGAAGGCTTCTCAAAGGAAGTGACCCCTAAGCTGAGACAAAAAGGTAAGTAGCAGTTAGCCAGGAGATGAGGGAGGGGACGAGTGTTCAAATCAGAAGGAACAACATGTAGAAAGGACTGGAGGTGAGACAGACTGTGGTCAGTGGTTTGAGAAACTTGAATGAATAAATACAAGATCTGATAAATTCACAATACTTATTACAGTCAGTGGTTCCATTTGAAAAGTCATTCCCAGCCAAAATACTAGAGAGAAGAAGGCTGAAAGTGAAGACTATGACTCATTCCTTTACACAACTTCAGCCCAGTAAGCAGCATGAGCTGTGAAACGTCTCAGAACTTACCGCCCGGTGCGCTGAAGTTCTGGCCCGCTGTGGCCCCCATGTGGTTCCGGTTCTATGTGGCAAACATTTCCATTTGGAACTCCAGGCATTTTCCGCTTCTCCTTTCAACAGAGGAACACAAAATTAGTAAAGTCAGCCATCTATCCTGTCCTTCCTGTTAACAGCGGGGAGTGATAATGAGATCATCCAAAAACAGCCCCCAAATACCCATGTGTTTGTAGTTTTCAAAGGCATTTACTGATTTGGGGCAGTTTATTGACTTTCCTGAAAAACAATAACAACATATAATTTCTCGCCCTCTCTACTAGTGCCTAACTCCTAACCCTGCATTGCTCAGAGACAGAAATATGAAGGCCTGGACATCAGGTGGGACCTAAGTTCCAGTTTCAAATCTGCCTCTGTATAATCTCACTTCACCTTAAAACTCTGAAGATAGTTTCATTGAAGATAGTTTTATTTATTTGTAATATTAAGGATAAAAATACCTGCGTGGGGATGTTGCCGGGAGGGCTGAGTTCGCATCTGTAAAGCACCAGGCCTGGTGTCTCGTGTACAAGGGCTCCTTGGCCACCTTTGATCTGTCCCAAAGTATGCGGGATTCCACCTGTTCTCTCTACACAACTTGCTCTTTTCATCGCATGGCTTCATTCACAATATACTCCCAAGAAATGTGCTTTCCTCTCCTATCCCATCCCACATCAAACCTCCAAAAGCTGGCTTTAAAATTATCCTAGAGTAATCCTGACTGATTGCATCACACCTGAGCCAATCTATGTTACTGTATACTCATTTTTTATAACTGCTCTGTTCATTCTACGTGCCCAAAACAGGGCTATAGCTTGAGTTATTTAGTATTTACCCACATGGTCTTTGCTTTGTCCATGGTGGGTACTCAGTAAGTGACACTTAAGCCACCATTGGCTAATGTGCATACATTACCTGGGAAGGGACATTTTTGGGTGGCTCGATTCTAATGGAGGGGTCCCACTCCCCTGGAGGGAGCACTGTAACCTGGTCTAGGAACTCATCAATCCCCGCCAGGAGATCGTCTCGCTCTTTTGCCTTATACGCCACATCATGAAAAATCTACAGAGAAGAAAAAACCCTTAGGAAAGTTGAAAATAACTTTACTTAAAACAATCCCCAATGAAGGGCACCTGGGTGGCTCAGTCGGTTGTGCAGTTGAGCGTCCAACTCTTGATTTTGGCTCAGGTCATGATCTCATGGTTCATGAGTTCGAGCCCTTGCATCAGCCTCCACGCTAACAGCACAGAGCCTGCATGGGATTCCCTCTTTCCCTCTCCTCTCCCCCTCCCCAACTCATGCCCTTGCTCTCAAAATAAATAAATAAACTTAAAAACAACAACAACAATCACCAATGAATGTGGTGAAGGACAGATACAACCTCATGATTTTTATCTCTGTCATGGGGAATGACATGACAATGTGGAAAACTTCAGCATTTAAAAAAGTGCAAGGATAAAAGCATAAAAAAATGAAACTAAAGATGAGATGGGTCAAAAAAGAACTAGATATCTGTATGCTAGTACAAGAAAAGATGAGACTCTAAAGTTGTATAATTGTTATCCCCCCAAAGAGTGGGACAAAAGGCAAGATACATGGGAAAATTTTCCTATCATAATGGTTGGAAAAAGTGGATGAAATTCCTAATGAAGGTCCCCCATGAAATAAGCTTCCCAATAAAAGACAGATGACAAAACACAACCCCCATCTCCCTCTGCCTGCTAACACATATGCCTTAAAAACCCAACCCTGCAGCTTACAAGAGCAGTACAGTCCTCACTAGGGCATGTAGTGGGGATTCAGCACCATGGCAGCCACAATGTCTGGTTGTTTGGGACATTCACATCTCAGTACCCTAGCTCATACCCCTGACCCTCACGTGGAATAAGAGTGAGGGTTCTTTATGTAAATAGCTTTTATGTATGCAATTAGCCATCCTCTCTAGAAGGTTGTCAGCCTTAACACCTTTCTCTCTAGGCATCCTAAGAGCCAAGGATAATTTTCCCAGAAAAAGATTTCTCTGCATCCTTGGGAGAGATGATATAGGAAGAAATAACCCCAGAAGGTTTGGTCTTCCCACAAAAAGCATTCAGAGACGTGACCTGACCTGCTTCCCAGAAGACACTGCAAGGGTGATTATTTTATCCCCAACAGATAACTCAGGGTCTAGCACAGAGTAAATACTCAATACATATTTACAGCATGAACGAAAAGCAGAATGGTGCATACCTCATCTGTCATGATGGTGGCCATGGATCTGCCAATCTCATGGTACTGCTGACCTTTCCCTACTGGACCCAACAGGATAAACAAAAATCTGGCAACACACACAGAGGATGAAATTATAAACTATGTAAGAAGACATAAAGAAGTGGCATCTTATTCCTCTCCAAACAACGAAACATTTCTCTCTCCTATCAACCAGAAATCACTGTGGTAACTTCAATAAAAGGAGACAGACTAATGATGGAGCAATATAAGTGACCTTGACCTAACAGCTCCACTCTGAGCATTGGACATATTTGTATGACTCCATTCAATAATGTGGTTATAATTGTTAGGGTTTCCATAGACACAATTCCTTGCTATAGGAAAAAAAAATTCCTTTTTTTTAATTCTTTTTTTAAAACATGCCATTGTTGTGCAAATTCAAGGTTTTCTGAATCTCATTCATTGCTCTAATAAGCAAATGATGGGGAGAGGAGAGGGATAAGGAAGTTGACATGATCAAGCCCTGTAGAGGAGTCGAAATTGTGTTCTGGACATCTGAATACTCTGTAATTAATGGGGCTCTGAATCACCTGAATCACCACCTTCAGAGTGCACGAATAGCCTTTTGAACAAATGTAGACATATTTGCAAACCATACAAATCCTGCCAGAACCGTGGAAAGAGACATCAGTACTTTTGCTCAGACATATTTCCCTGAAACACGGCTCTGTGGAACTGAGAGAGTAAGACTCAGGCTTCCCACCATAACAAGTGATTAGCCTGTGATACGCCCTTGGGATGCTCTTCAGTTCTCCACTCCCAAGGCTATAGTTACTTAAAAGTCATAGCCTTAAAAGTCTTAGAATTCTTCTGCGTGGAGGTTAATCCAACATACCCACAGTGAGATCGCTGCTGAATTTTAAACAGCATTCCCCAGTTAATCCCAAATTTTGGCACTAGCTGGTTTCTTCTACCAGAGCTCACACAAATCTGTGCTTTAGACAGGATGCACTGAGTTTTGCTGCCCTTGTCTTTACCTTGTTGGGATGGGCACTTCTGTCAGACCCGAGAGAAGAACGGCTGGAGAGAGCCTTACAAAGGCAACGATGGGGCGGTCCAGAGAATCCACCTCACCAACCAGGACATTTGAGGCCTCGGCCCCAGTGGGAATTTTTTTCATGAAATGAAGATCCACCTGAAAGTCCAAAAGAACCTTCTGACAACCTAGGAGCTGTCACCTCACACATCAACCCTTACCCTCCCTTACCTTACATTCACCTGTTGTCTCATGATTTAACAAATGTTTGCTCACACCCTTTCATTTGACCTTTGCAATACCTCTGTAAAGTGGATAAAATAGGTCTTATTAGCCTCATTTTTTATTTACAAAAAAAACGAAATGATTGAAACCCAGAGAGGTGAAGTTGACTTGCCCAGTGGAGCCTTTAAGAGAGAGAATTTAAATCCAGGTCCTCTGATTTGAATTTCATTACACCACGCTTTCTCACCGACTGTTTTTGAAGCTCTCGGTCAAATTTTTTCCATTTTAAAACACTTGACTGCTTTGTCAGAGGTTTCAGCTTTTCTAAATAAAACAGGGAGACTTCCCAGCAGAGAAGTGACGCGACCCCATCTGTGTTCTGGCTAGTGTCGAGGACAGACCAGGGCAATGAGAGGCTGGAGGCAGGGAGATCGAGGCTTGAGCCAGAAGCTGCAGCGAGGCACTGCTACTGCAGAAATCTTAGGATGCCCAAGTCACAGTCCCCAAGAAGAGCCTCGACCACAAAGTAGTTTTAGGAGACAAGAGCAAAAATATTGTTTCCGCAAAACCCTGGGAGGTGAGAAGGGGCTGCTGAAGAGTAAGCACCAAAAACAACTTTGGAAAAACCGGGAGGTCTGTGTCAGGGAGGCTTATCAGGGGCTCCTCTCAGTTCTAGCATCGAACCTGGTGGAATAAACTTGAGTCCGCCCCATGCAGGCTGGAGTGAAAGGGAGAAGACCCAGGCAGAGGGGCCTCCTTTTCTGCAGAAAGGGTTCTGGTCTTAGACAAAAGGTGTTGAACTACCAAAGCTTACCCGGCTTCCAGCGATTGGACTCTCGGTTCCACTAGGAATACTCTTAGGCCTACAAGCCAAGCTCCCGTGTCTCTGCTCACCTTGCTTAAATCCACGGGACTGTGTTCACAATTCACGCCATTTTTTACTTCAAGACTCGTAGTTGGAGCAGACTGAGGAGACACAGTTTGACCTATTCAGAGAAGACAGAATCCTCTGAGCCTCTGCCCTGTCCCCCCTTTGACACACCCCATCCGTCACCCGTTGGCTATGGCTCTCTGTCCTGCAAGGCCCATGGAGAAGAGCTAAGAAGACTGTGCAGATAAGACCCACACATACATGTCTCCTTACGGACTAGTAAAGGGAGGGCCGAAGTCTTACTACTTCCGCACCTTCTTCCTGAACATATTTGTGGTCCTCTTTTCTTCCTCTATTAAAGCAGGAATTCTTAACCAGGAGTGCATATCAGAGACTCCTTTGGATAACGTTTCAAATACGTAGATTCCCAGGCATATCCCCTGCACGTTGTGATTCAGTAAATGTGGGGACAGGGAGACATAGAGATTAGACATTGCCTGGCCACAGAAAAGGAAACCAAACAGCAGCTGAGATCCATGGAATGTCTACAACCCGTCACGCAGCTGATTAAGGGATTTACGTAGAATCACGTATCAAAACCTCACGTTAAACTGATGGGGCAGATGCTATTATCATCCTTATTTCACAGAGGAGAAAGTGAGACTTTAAGAGGTTTAGGAGGCTGCCCGAGGTCACACACTTTGCAAATAGTGGAGCCTGAATCTCAAGCCTCGAAGTCGGACTCAAGAGCCTATACTACTGTATGTTGTGTCCCTAATCTAAAATCAATCTGAGGCAACATCCCTAGTGCCACAGAGATAGATGGTCATCAGTCCCAGCCCCCCATCTTGCCTGTAACCAAACCATATTGTGTGTAAGTGAGCATGGAAACATATTAGACAAATATAGCCTGTACCCTCTGGTAACTCAGCATCTTCAACTAGTTCCTAAGTGTCTTATTAATAAAAGGACAGTCACTCCTAATAATCTTACCATTTTTATCCATCGAATGTGGATCTGACTGCTTCTTGCCAACCTCAGCGAAGGAGCGGACAATGGGAATGAGGTTATTTCTCTTTTTTTCATTCTGATGATGATGCTTTTTGAGAAGGGCTTCCCGTACTTTAACCCTCATGCTGTCATTCAGGTCACTGAACAGTTCTTGCTGGTCCAGGATCAGGTCTGGAAAGCAGGTGCTAACATGAACACTCAAACTGACAGTCAGTGAACTCAAAGAGGCCCGCGTTGGGTGGTATGAGGGGTGAGGGGCGAGGAGTGGGAGAAACAGTTCCACGAGGGTCATTAAAGTATAAGGTACAATCATACCTCAGGGCCTGAAAGATCTATTTGACGACAGCAGCTGTGACAAGTTATACTTTATGCATATAACAGATCATTATTATTAGAAACAATCAAGCATTTAATAGGTGCCAGAACTATGCTATGAACTTTACACAGATTATCCAATCAAATCCTAATGAAACCTCTGAGAAGGAGGTGGTATTGTAATAATTTGTACAGATCCAGAAAACTGAGGCCCAAACGTTACAAAATTTCCCAAGATCTCACATCTAGTAAGTCGCAGAGCTGGGATTCAATCCCAAGACTATCTGACTCAAAAGCCCACACCGTTACCCACTTTGTTCTGTTATCTGCCAAAGTTCCTCTATATTCCCTTCCTCCAACATTTCAACATCGCTATACTCGTCAAGAGGAACGACAACTGTAGAACGCTCCAAATGACAATTTGAAGGTGGAACCGACGTGTATGATTCAGTTAACTAAGTGCCCCAGGCAATTACCATCAACCTTTAACCTGTCAGACCAGCACAGTTGAGGGGGGTTAAAAAATCCCAATAATGAGTATGAGTTCTAGAGGCCCACATTCTGTCCCACTTCTATCACTTTCTGTGTGATCTTGGGCAAGTTACATAACCTTTCCGTACCTCAATTTCCTCATCTGTAATATGGCGCTAATATTATTAACCATCCTCAAAAGTTGTTACAGAAAATTAATGAGATCATAAATACAAAGTGCTGTATCAGTAAATACTTGATACAGTTTACCTATTCTTATCACCAACATGAATACATCAGGTACCTAATGTAAAGAACTATAGCAATTACACTTCAGTCCTACATCCCTATCCCCAAGCCTCCCCAAAACTTCAACCTATTCTCAACCCCAACTCCTTCCATGACTATCCAAGTCTAGAAGAAAATCTATCTTGAATATTCAAGCTGAAGATCCATGGTTTCTCTATATTTAACCTTTATATTGATGGGTTTATTGCTCCCATATTATAAACATCCTTCAGGATCTTTCATCTTTTTTTTTTTTTTAAGATTTTATTTTTAAGAAATCTCTACACCCGACGTGGGACTTGAACCCACAACCCCGAATTCAAGAGTTCACATGCCCCACTGACTGAGCCAGCCAGGTGTCCCAAGATCCTTCATCTTGAAAAAAATTTAAAAGAAGAAGAATGTCCAACCCAGACCCTCCTTTAACTCTGGCACTCTGTCTGTCTCACTCTCTCTCTCTCTCTCCTATCATTTACAGTTTTCAAAAGAGGGGCACCTGGGTGGCTAAGGTTGTTAGCATCCAACTTCAGCTCAGGTCATGATCTCACGGTTCGTGAGTTGGAGTCCCCTGTCAGGCTCTGCTCTGGCAGAACAGAGCTTACTTGGGATCCTCTGCCCACTCCCGCTCTCTCTACCCCTCCCCCACATGCTTGTGAGCACATGCACGTGCACATTTTCTCTCTCTCTCTCAAAAATAAATAAACGTAAAAAATAATAAAAATAAATTTTAAAATCTTAAAAAAATAAAATTTAAATCACAAAATAAAGTTCTCAAAAATTTCTCAGTCCCCTGCAATTTGGCTCTCTCAATGAAATTGCTTTTGATAAAATCAATGGCCTTCCAGTTGCTAAATTCAGTGGATGTTTAGTGACCTCTCTGCAGCATTTGACACTGAGGAGTTGAAACTCTCTCCCTTCTTAGCTTTTGTAACGAGCTGAATGGTGGCCCCCTCGAGACTTCTATGTACTAATCGCCCAGAACCTGTGACTGTGATCTTATTTGTAAAAAGGGTCTTTGCGCATGTAACTAAGTTAAGGATCTCAAGATCATCGTGGATGATATTGACAAATATTCTCACAAGAGAGACACAAATGAGAAGTCCATGCGAAGACAGAGGCAGACTGGAGTTATGCATTCCTGAGAAGGAACACCTTGAGCCACTAGAAGCTGGAAGAAGCAAGGAATAACTTTCCCCTAGAGCCTTCAGAGGGGACACAGGGTCTCATCAGTGCTGACCCCTCCCCTGTTTCCCCAAGTGATCCCAGAGAGGCAGAATCTCTTGGTACACTTGCAGAAAAGCTTGAAGAAAACTTTATTTCACTGTCTAGCCAAACAGAGCCAAGCTGAGGGAAAAACCTTCACATGCACCCAGGTGTTTCCCAAACGCCATTCCTAAAACATGGTAACAACACTCAACATCAGGAAACCCCATCAGACATCTCCCATTACATCTTGCTGAAAAAATGGGGGTACTGTGGCTCAGTTTCTTACATGTCTTCCCTAGCTGCCATGTTTACAAATCTTTCCTTAACACCTTTTTCTCTGCACAACTCCCAGTTGCCCCTTCCTCTAATTATTACCAAGACATATCTCTGTTGTTGCACTTACTTAAATTGTTCCACGGTAATTTCCCCCGTTAGAAGGTGAGTCCCTTGAGAGTAGGAACTATATCTTATTTCCCTGTGCCTAGCATATTACCAAGTGTAAATAGATACAAAATAAATGTGTGCTAAATGAATAGGCACCGAACACCCTGTCATTTGAAATAGGCTGTGAAATAGGTAGAGTGGTTTCTTAGTTTAAAACCCATCCCACAGGGCACCTGGGTGGCTCAGTCGGTTGAGCATCCCAACTCTTGATTTCGGCGTAAGTCAGGATCCCAGGGTCATGGGATCAAGCTCCGCATTGAGCTCCACGCTGACAACACAGAGCCTGCTGTTCTCTCTCTCTCTCTCTCTCTCTCTCTCTCTCTTTCTCTCTCTTTCCCTCCCCCCCCCACTCTCTCTCTCTCAAAATAAATAAGTTTAAAAAAATAACAAAATTAAATTAAAAACCCATCCCACGGCTAAAGACATTGAGGTCGAGAAGGTTCAGTGACTGGCATAATGACACAAAGCTACTTTATTCTTTCCTCCACACTTCTTTTTTTTAATGATTATTCGTTTTTTTAAAAGAGAAAGAGAGAGAGGGGGTGAGCAGGGGAGGGGCAGAGAGAGAGGGAGACACAGAATCCGAAGCAGGCTCCAGGCTCTGAGCGGTCAGCACAGAGCCCAACACAGGGCTCGAACTCATGGACCCCGAGATCATGACCTGAGCTGAAGTTGGACACTTAGCTGACTGAGCCACCCGGACGCCCCTCCACACCACACTTCTTAATTTAAACAAACATTCCTCTGTTTTCTCTCACCTACGCTTACCTGAAATTTCTTCTATGCTATTTGCACGCATATCCAGAAGGACTGTTCCATTTATAAGGCAGCTCCTTAGCTCAAAGAGACTATGCAGTGAAAGGGTTGCCACATAAGGCTTGCTCCAGCGCTCTCCCCCATCCTCGACATCTTCTTCAAACTTCAGCCACCTGAAAGCGTGACAAACAACTAGATGCCAGAGGTAGAAAATGAAGGATTTTCACAAGAGAATTTTCTTTTAATTTTTTTTAATGTTTATTTGTTTGTTTTGAGAGAGGGACAGACAGAGAGCAAGCAGGGGAGGGGAAGAGAGAGAGGGAGACAGAATCCTAATCAGGCTCCAAGCTCTGAGCTGTCAGCGTGGAGCCCGATGCGGGGCTCAAACTCACGAACCGTAAGATCATGACCTGAGCTAAAATCAAGAGTCAGACGCTTAACTAACTGAGCCACCCGGGCGCCCCTTACGAGAGAATTTTTAATGTAAGCCACAAAGAAAGACATCTGAATAATCATACTGAACGTTGTAATTTAATCTATATGTTCAGGGTACATTGGTAAGTGAAAAAAAAGCAGGTTATAAAACAGTGCAAAATTGAGTACAGTTTGATCCCATTTCTATTTAAAGAAAGATTTAAAAATACAAACACACATGTATAAGACACCAAATGCTGTATCCCTCATAATACCTGGGGTAGTAAAATTATACATAATTTTCATCTTCTCCTTTTTGCTTATCTTTATTTTCCAATTTTGTATAATGAGCACATATTACTTGTGTAACAGATAGATCTCAGGGCGCCTGGGTGGTTCGGTCAGTTAAGTGTCCGACTTCAGCTCAGGTCATGATCTTGTGGTTCGTGGGTTTGAGACCCCGCATTGAGCTCTGTGCTGACAGCTCAGGGCCTGGAGCCTGCTTGGGATTCTGTGTCTCCCTCTCTCTCTGCCCCTCCCCTGCTTGTGGTCTGTCTCTCTCTGTCTCTCAAAAATAAACATTAAAAAAAAAAAAGATAGATCTCATCGGTATCATTTCGGTATATTAATAAAATGATCATATTTTTCTTTTTAAAAAGCTCTGTGTGACCTTTAGAAGTTGGCAAAGACAGAATAACAAGACGAATTGCCTTTTCACTTGGTATCAGGTTGATTGGCTTGTCTAATCCTCTCCAGCCATGGCAAACGTCCAAGGATATAGCAGGGTTCCAGGAAGAGCTGTTCCAATAAGAGCTAGAGCCACACTTTGCTAGTTACCCAATTTGCCTTCTTCCCTGAGGCTCAGGCATGCTGGCTTTGTATTGTCCGTGAGGCTCACTGGTCAATTACAGAGGAGCCCCAGACATGGCCCTGGTTAATCGGAGGGCTCTTTTGGGGTTTGAGCCTCAAGCAAGCCTGGTCACTCTGCAGCTACCCCCAGAAGCCTACTGTCAGGTTAGCTATAACCCCAGGGGTCTCCGTGAGGTTGGGCTGTCTCAAAAATTCTGAAACTCCCAGTAAATTAAAACCCAAACGAATTAAAATTCTATGGTTCACCTGCAGAAAAGTCTTCACCTATGCTATATTTTCTGGGCTGGGTCCAAACCAAGGCGGTCCCATGAAACATCTTCTAAGCTAGACCTATAATATCAAGATAGCCCAGGAACAACTCTGGGCCCTAAATAAGTTTGAGGACTCCCTAAAGGTTCTGTTGTTTCTGCCACCAATCCCAGGCTCAAGGTCAATTGGTACAGACGTCACCAGAGACATCACAAAGAGGCCGACATCAAGACTTCGCATAGAAGACTCTGGAACATTAATCCCCATGTCAATCATTACTTCTCCCATGAAGAAATAAACGAAAAGCAGACCTGTCACTTGCTGAAAGGTCCAAGTTGGTCTACCCAAGCAAATCTTGACCCAGGTTATTTTAGGGCCTTACCTGGCTGTCTCCTTCCATTCAGCATCTTCTCCCTCTTTCATACAGATCTCATCCAGCTCTGTGAACAGCTCGTGAGGTACATGCTCTTCATCTTCCTCAGTGCCCAGAATGAACTGAACACGCTGAGATGGTGTGTCTGGAAAATCAACCACAGAGAAAGGTCTGCTCCCAGCCTCAACTTAGAGCAGAAATAGCATTCTGCTATACTTAGCACATCTGGGGGCCTTATAACTTCAGGAACATAGAGAAGACAATTCTGAATGTAGATCAAAAACATTTCTTTACCACCTACCACCCCTCACCCCCAAAATGCTATTCTATGCAAGCAATTGAAGGGAGGGAAAAATTATGAGCTAAGACCACTTGAAGAAAACCCACAACAAACTGGAAATCTGATTAATTTGATCAAAAAACATGGATAATTTTCCGGCAAATGATTTCATCTATATAGTCATTGATTTGGGGGGACCTGAACTATGAATTTTTCAGGAAGGTATTTTTGATTCTTAGAGGCATTTCTTCTTGGAAGCAAGCTCTGAAAACTCTACAAAAGGATTAGAGAAGCAAGACCACCTACTTGACGTCCATCACACATTCCCTCAGCCTCACCGAGGTCCCAGCCATGGACACCCACCCTCTGTCCCGAGAGTGTTACCGTGGGCCAGGGCCTCTGGGCCTTCCTCCCCCTGGCTGGCTCCTTTGCCCCGCCCACGTCTCCGGTGCTTCTGGCCATGGGTTCGGTGATGACGATGGCTCTGTCGGCCCAGAGGCATCCGAACCCCCACATACAGAGTTCTATGACCTAGAACAAAGAAGAAGGTCTGTGCAAAGAATGCCTTTTTCTTTTTTTTTAGGTTTTTATTTATTTATTTTTGGTAATCTCTATACCCTACACGGGGCTCAAACTCACAATCCCAAGATCAAGAGTCTCACGCTCCTCTGACTGAGCCAGCCAGGCACCCCAGAGAATGCCATTAGTAAAAGGAATTGAGCATATTTAAGAGAGAAAGAAAATCATAGTTCTCTGGCCTGGTCACAACGCTAGTGGCAAAACTTCAAAGACTTCCAGGACTAAAGATGTATAGAGACCTTGGAGTTGACGGACTCCTTCACCCTACAGTGGCTGCAAGCCTCACAGGAGTGTTAAGATCAAAGGAAGTAACTTGCATGAACCTGATTTGCAAACCATAAAGGTCAACACAGATGCTAGTCGTTGTTATGACAATTTGAGCAATTGGAAAAAAGCAATACAGTCACTCTGACAACCGCAGCAAGTCTTGGAAGGGAGGTAGTTTAGAAAAGTGGTTAAATGCCCAAGTTAACCTGCCTGGGTCCTACACTTGACGACATCATTCACTAACCATGTAACCTGGAACAAGTTATTTAATCTCTCTCTGTTTTTAAAAAAATAATACTAAAAGCTTATTATTTAAACTCAGAGGGTTTATGGGGCACCTGGGTGGCTCAGTCGGTTAAGCGTCCGACTTCAGCTCAGGTCACAATCTCACGGTCCGTGAGTTCGAGCCCCGCATCCGGCTCTGGGCTGATGGCTCAGAGCCTGGAGCCTGCTTCCGGTTCTGTGTCTCCCTCTCTCTCTGCCCCTGCCCCGTTCATGCTCTGTCTCTCTCTGTCTCAAAAATAAATAAACGTTAAAAAAAAAAAAATAAACTCAGAGGGTTTTTATGAGCAGTAAATAAGATAATGTATGTACAATGCTTAACACGATGTCAATACATTCTAGAACCAGGTTCCATTACTTTTTTTCTCCTTCGTTGTAGAATAAACAAGCTCAAATAGAAGTGAGACACTAGTTACAAATCATAAGAAGCACGAGTCTGGGGTTGTAGGGAGAGAGAGTAAATATTGTACAAAAAGAGAAGAAGGTGAGAAAACAAGTGATCCCGCAGCATACCTGCATAGGTCCTCCTTTTCTACTCACTTGTTCCTTCTATAGGCAATATTTTTTTCTGCTCGTGACTTCTAGGCCTCTCTCACCTCCACTGGCTTTCCCTGCTTTCCTGCCAGGCCTGAAGCGCAAAATCAGTAGCTCCTGGGATGCTACCACCCCTGACACGCAGAGCCTTAGTCTTCCCCCCAGTGCTGCCCAGTTACTGCCACTGGCACTCTAGATCCCAGACTGATCCCCTGCTTCTTCCATTACAGAAGCATTCCAATCTTCAGTCACTGTCCTCAATTCCACAAGCCTGATTGACACTTCCTCCCTCTGAGCAGGTGACCTCACTTCATATGTTACTAAGAAGACTTAGGCTGTCTCATGTGACCTCTGTCCATCTCAGCCTGGCTTGCTTTCTCCCCCAGCTTCTCCTCTTTGCCAGGCTAATGAGCGTGGCCTCCCATGCATCCGGAGTCCTACTCCATCAGCTATCCCCAGTCTCTCCTTTCTATCTACCCCTTCCACAGCTTTCTCTTGATTACAAGTCTCTCTCTCTCTTTTTTTTTTTAAGTAAACTCTAGGCCCGACGTGGGACTCGACCTCATGACCCTCAGAACAAGAGTTGCATGCTCTACCAACTGAGCCAGCCAGGTACCCCAAGTCTCTCCTATCTTAAAAAGAAAGTTTCCCAATATGGTGCTACCCTCTAAGCTTCTACCTGTCCTTTTCCCTTCTCCATCAAACCACTGTCGGGAGCAGTCTACCCACCTAGCTCCCTTTCCTCACCATCTCCTTATTCCATAGCATCTACATGTGGCTACTTTCCACTGAAAGTGTCCTCATTAGGGACCACTTAATCACCAAATCTCTATCATCTTATGTCTCTCTCAAAAGCCTTTCTTGAGAGCCCACCATGTGCCAGGCTATCCTGGTATCCAAATCCCTAGACTATTTCCTCTCCTGGATGGTCCAGGGTCCCTTAGCTCCTGTACCCCTGCCCTCCCTTGCTCATTTGCACTCCTCTGACTATGCTTCTCCATCCCTTCCACAATCCCCCAAAGGAAAAATCCCTAGGTTTTGGTCTTGGGCCCTTCCCTTTTTCTATTGGCATCTACTCTCACGATTTGAAAGTTTACTTCTTCAAACAACACCCAAATCTTTATCTATGGCAATTCAATACAGCCCAAAGCAAACCCATGATCCTCCACTTCAAGTCAGGCTCATACCCATTTCTTCCATGTTTCTGTTCATGGCATCACCATTCTCTCCACTTTCCAGGCCTGAAACCTCAGAGCTATTCCCCATGCCCCTCAGTGTTACATCCTCCAGATTAGGGATGTCAAGGCTTTCTCTCCTCCCACTTTGACAACAGCAGGAGTCTCTTTCCTGCCTCCCACATCGATTCATTCCTACAAATGAGTCTTCCTGAAGCACTGCTCTGATCACAGCTCACTTCTGTGCAGCCAGGACCCTCAGGCCCCAGTCTCCTTTCTAGTCGTTTCCTTACTAGGACAAATCGTGCATTCACTAGGAAAAGAAAGGGAAGGGGCTTCTAAAAGAACTGAGTGATCAGCTCAAGAGAGACTCAAGTGGAAATCCCACACACGGTCACCTCATTTAAACATTCTGGAGGTGGGGGGTGCAGGTCTAGAGATGTACCCCTTCTGCATCCACCCCAGACACCCTGTCTCCTCTCCACAGCCTCAGATGCTTACACCTGCCACCATCTCACGTTCTTTACCTGAACCAACCTGCTATTCCACAAATGTGCCAATGCCTTCCAGACACGGACTTGGCTCACCTCCACAAGATTCACAGCAAACGCACCTTCCTTCCTTCCTGCTATTATTCCTGATCTCCCCAATCAGATGTGCTGTCTCCTTCTAAATCCCCAGAGCCCTTGGCTAACATTCTCTCATGCACTTATTTTATGCCTTGAACTAGAATTAATACCGCCCACTATTCATCTGCAGGCTTCTCAAGGTCCCAGGTCAGACTTTCTTCCTCTTGGAATCCCTCACATAACAAAGCACAGTGTTTTACAGATGGCCATTGCTGCACAAATGTACAGAAAACGGAACATCTCTTAAGAGCCTCTCTCGGGAAGATAACTTCTCAGGAGTCCAAAATCTAACCTAAGAGGGCCTCTAATCTGAAAGGAGCCACAAAAGGAATGTGTCACCAAAGTGAATGTGTTTAGGGTAGAAGAAAAACTCACCAAAGCATGAGAGGATTGAGAAGGTCCAAGCCAACCTGAGAATGTAGAGCTTAATCCAGGAAGACTTCCTGGATAGGGGAACTTTATGGAAAGAGTTACCAACTCTTCATCTTCTTTCCATAGCAATGGGGTTTCCTAAGACTGTGCTCAACTTCTTTAGGGGTTCCTCAGTAAGTGCTCTCCACTTCCAAGTGGAGTTAACATGCCTTTGAGTGCAGCTCTAACAGTCCTTTCTCTATGTCTCCCTCCTTTTCTTTAACCTCTCCTGCCTTCCAAATTCCAAAGCGATAAAGAAAAATAAAAAGAAACAGGATTATATATACATCTTCTCTATCCATTCATCTCTGGATGGACACTTGGATTGCTTCCATATCTTAGTTCTTGTAAATAATGCTATAATAAGCATAGGGGTGCATGTATCTTTTTGAATTAGTGTTTGCATTTTCTTTGGGTAAATACCCAGTAGTGGAATTACCGGATCATACGGTAATCCTATTTTTAATTTTGGGGGGAAGAAACCTCCATACTGTTTTCCACAGTGGCTATACCGATTTACATACAAACGATGGAATATTCCTCAGTCATAAAAAAGAATGAAATGTTGCCATTTGCAACAACATGGATGGACCTAAAGGGTATATAACGCTAAGTGAAGTAAATCAGACAGAGCAAGGGAAACACCATATGATTTCACTCCTGTACGGAATATAAGAAACAGAACAAACGAACAAAGAAGAAAGAGACCAAACACACACTCTCTTAAATACAGAGAACAAACTAGTGTTTGCCAAAGGGGAGGTGGTGGTGCAGGTGAAGGAGATGATGGAGATTAAGGAGCACACCTATCATGATGAGCACTGAGTACTGTACAGAACTGTTGAATCATTACATTGTGTACCTGAAACTAATGTAACACTGTATGTTAACTATACTTCAAGAAAAAAAGGAACAGTACTGGAGGGAAAGCTTATGAGAGATTTATTTGAATGCTGAGAGGCAGGAGGATAAAATATTTAGTATCCAGTGGAATCACACCTCCCATCCTCATCCTGTCTCAGGGCAATCCTGTGTTGACTCATGCACATCTCAGGACATTTCTGACAGGCAGATCTCCGAACATAGTGTAGTCACCTCGTAACTTTATTGAAATAAAAATACAGAGCCAGAAGAAGTCGTCTGCTAAGATGTGGGATTCCAAACCTCTGACATTGTCAGTGAAAACTATAAAATGTGAAAATGACTAAGTTGAATGCCATCTCAACAAAATACCATCTGTTAACTAATAATGTTCCACTGTAGTATGTTAATTAGTTCCCCGTAGTATACCGCTGAGACCGACCTGGGCTGGAGTCACATAACTGTTCCAGGTCCTGTCCCAAGGGCTGGGGATACAACAGCAAAAAGTACAAGGTCCCTGTCCTCAAGACACAGATTCTAGTTAGGGGAGACAGACACCATGAAAACAACATATTATTTCAAGTATTGATAATTATCCCAAGTAAAAACATGCTGAAGGGTTTGGGGTAGACGGTAGGATGAAGAAGAGAGATTGTAGCTAAGATGATCACAGGCGACATCTGAGTGATGAGGAGAGGCCATGAGAAGAGCAGTCCAGGACAAGGCAAGATCAAGTGCATAGGCTCTACAGTGGGAATGTGCAAATTCCAAAGCCAAAGTAGGGCCAGTAGGGCCAGAGCAAGAGGAAAGAGGAAAGAAGAGGAGGAGGAAAAGGTCAGAGAGGCAGGCAGGGACAGATCATGAAGAACCCATGGGCAGTGAAAAGCATAATTAGATCCTAGAGAACCACTTCAACCAGCCCCTAAAATAGTGACCTAGGGGGTTGCCTGGCTGGCTCCATCAGTAGAGTGTGCAACTCTTAATCGCGGGGTCATGAGCTTCAGCCTCATGTTGGGTGTTGAGAGTGCTTAAAAATAAAATCTTCAAAAAAATTTTTTTAACAAGAATAAAAAATAAAATAGTGACCTACGTGTTGTAAAACTGTGTCCAGGTCGAGCTTGGCTTGCGTGAAGAAAAGCCTCACCAAGGGGTGACTCTCAGTCCTTCAACAGAGGCATCCCAACCATTAGCTTCCTTTCCCAGTAATTCCCCCAGAGGATTATTGGGCAGGCTAGGACCCCCACTTCTCCTTAAGCACATTCTAAATACTTCCACTGGGGGCTTTTGTTGGTGTATTGCTAGTATTATGTAATTTTAAGTACATTCTAAATAGGAATTGAGGGGCAGTGGTTAGGTGTTAGAACCTGTTTTATCAGATCTCATTTTCTCGGTGAATTTGCTGTCATTATTAAAGTAAAACAAAGAGGTCGGATCAAATGACTTCTCATGTCCAGTCCAGGTTCTACGTCCAAACTAGGAAAGGCTCAGGCAAGGTCATTTTTGGAGAAGCCAAGATGGTTCACTTGTTCCCACTCTTCTTACTTGTTGCTGCAAAAAGGCACTCCAGCAGAGTCTCAGTAAATGTTGAGCGAGTGATGCATGGTTTTGCTTGGTATCCAAAATTCCCACTAGGCAAGTCTGAGGATAGTGGGGAAGACACCCTTCAGATGCCTTTGGCGCCTCTGTAGGAAGGTAAAGCTTAAATCTTAGGGAAGGAAGACTCTTGTTTCTCTAAGAATTGTTTTGGTCCGATCAGTTCTCACAAACACTAACCAACCACAGTGCCTACCTTTTGAAAATGCCAGAGACAGGTGGAAATGAAAACAAGCCCCAGCAGGGGTCAGAGCTAAGAAGGGCCAAGCGGCTGTCAGAAAATCAGGCCTCAGTTTCTAGGCTGAGGACTCTGAAACAGGGGCTTGGATTTTCTGGGTGAGATCAGCAGAGGTGAAGACAAACAAATGGACACTAGGAAATGAACACAGAGTCAATAAAATCTAGTCCATTTAACTGGACTCTGGCAGTCTGGTGACTTCACTAAACGAATCCTATGGTCAGTTTGCTGGCCATTCAACTGCTTTCCCATCCACAGTCTTCTTCCCGCTACCTACCGACCAACTCACCCAGACTCCACCTTCTAAATCTACTCTTTGGGGGCTACTTTTTTTTTTATGGTGGTTTAAATTTATTTTTGAGACACACACACACACACACACACACACACACACAGAATCCGAAGCAGGCTCCAGGCTCTGAGCTGTCAGCACAGAGCCTGATGCAGGGCTCAAACCCACGAACCACGAGATCATGACCCGAGCCGAAGTCACATGCTCAACTGACTGAGCCACCCAGGTGCAAAGGGGGCTATCTGTATGCAAATACAAGTATTCGTTTGAAAGACTTATGGGAAAGGTGTGACGTTAGTGTGTTTATTTTTTATTTTATTTGTTTATTTTCAAGTTAGTTAACGTACAGTGTAGTCTTGGCTTCAAGAGTAATGCCCGTCACCCACTTAACCCACCTCCCCTCCAACAACCCCAAAATAAGTATGTATACACGTACAGAGAGTAACCGTCAGTGGACTGGTGCTGCATCGTGTGGAGCAGGACAGAAGTCACAGCTGTGACCTACCTTGCGGATGGAGACCAGGCCTACCAACACAGAGGGCATGTCATACACACTGTTTGGCCAGTGCCCACGCAGAACTCATTAGCACATACAGAGACTGTTCCACCCCCTGGGCTAGAGGATGACTCAAAGTCAATAACCAGAGGGGGGAATCTAACATGCGAAGCAGATGCAAGCCTTTTTTTTTTTTTAACTTATAAATAGGATCAAAAGGCTCCTACCTCTGTTACAAACTTATTAGAGGACACTAAACCTGTTCTAGGATCCTTAAGTCTAGTAGTGAATCAGGAATAATGATCCGTCAGGAAAAATGGAAAAAGCCATTATTCCTGTAACTAAAGCAATGTTCCGTGTCCCTCTGGGGGCGGGACAGTCCACTGGAGCACATCATGGACGACTACTGCTCTTCATTGAGTTTATCTTTGGAAATCCGTTCCAATATTTGGTTTGGACTCTTCTCGTATATAAAAAGAATCAATGTCATGGTTTAATGTGCCTTCTCCTACTAATGGAATTAGCTTACGCCAAAAGACGCACACGTCCAAAGTCTGTAGCGACATCCCAAGACTAAATCTCTGAAGTAATTCTGAAAAAGGGTGAGGGAATGATTTATGTGATGTGGAGCAGAAGGTAGAAAATTAAGGGGAAAGAAGACCCAGAGATTAATCTGCAGCCACAGAAGCCTGTATCACGGCATACACATTGAAGTGGAACACAATTTACTTCTGTCTTCTATCAAAGTGGGACTGACTTTATTTCATGCCTTCGAGATGACAGCACTCAAGTGCAGCCCGAGTCCTAGGGCCTCCGTCACAGTCAGTCAGGGCAGAGCCTACAGCATGAGCAAGCTTATAGCAGACCCCGGCTCCCTCTCCCGAGCTGTTCAAGAGCCTGAGAAGTGGGCACCATTTGTCCTCCATTTGCCAACAGTGTTTGATTTAAAAAGTGCTAACGGGGCACCCGGCTGGCTCAGTTGGCTGTGTCCAACTCTTGGTTTCAGCTCAGCTCATGGTCTCACAGTTCGTGAGTTCAGGCCCCATGTCGGGCTCTGCACTGCGGAGCCTGCCTGGGATCCCTTCTCTCCCTCTCTCTCCCTGCACCTCCCCCGCGTGCACGCACACTCTCTCTCTCAAAATAAAAACAAATAAACTTTTTAAAAAAGTGCTAAGATAAGATTCTAGTTTTCAAAAAGCTCTATGTATAAAGGACCATTTCCCAAGACACTATCCCTTAGAAATGACATGATAGATAGCTTTCTTTTAGAGCAAAATGGTGAGTGCATAAGGAATAGATGATATCGTCTGGAGAAGATGCTCCCACTGCCAATTACTCAGCTGACCTCTGTGAGTGGAACCCGGTCCTCAGGATCCAAGAGGATTTGGTCATGTTTATTATTCTACTCCCAGGCAGACAAGAGTGTTCATCAACGGTTACCTCCTTGCTGAGGGCAAAGGTCTGGTGAGCGCAGACAGCTGAACGGAGAACAACAGCGCTCTCACGGTGCAGTGAGAGGGTAGAGAGGCAACAGGATTATCAGGGCTGAGGGAGGGGTGAGGCAACGAGAGAGATTCCCTATGATGTTTATACCATATAAAAATGTGTATGTGACGGAACAAGACGTCGAGGCTGGGGGGCTCGTGCTGAGTACTGTCCTTCCTTGCGTTAATGCTGAGTGCTGGCCTCCCTCGCAGGCCGTGTGCTGGAATAGAAAGGGCAGTATTCCAGCCCAGTCTCACCCGCCATGAGGCTAAATGACCCTGAGCAGTTTCTCCACCTGTAAAATAGGGATGATACCTACCCACCGGGGCTGCTGTGAAGATGAAAAAGACAACGGGTACGAAGTGCCTCATCAAATGCCTAACACATGAGGGCCATTCAACACATGTCAGCCTCTCACCTCCACACCCTCCCCTTCTCCACTTTCTCCCGGTCGCTGAAACCCACATTGGCTCTTCTTCCATCTGGTCAAAAATAACTTAGAAAACTTGACCTTGATATGTCCAACCTCCACTGACCTCCAGGAGCCACCCACATAAGTTCTCATGGTAACAAACCCAGAGGCTGAGTCAGCCTCTACAGCTCTCACTCTCCCCATCCAGAGGACAAGTTTTCTCTGAGGATTACACAACTTTGATGAAAAAAAAAAAAAAGTCACGGGAACAAGCAGTACAGAGAGAACATTTTACATGCTGTCTCAGTCATTAGAAAGTTGCTGTATCATAGTCTTCCACATTGCAGGGGACGCTGCAGAGACCTAACAAAGGTTTTTGAGCCAAATGTGGGTTCTCATTAAAGCTATACTGGACACAAGCCTTTCTCTAATAAAACCGAACATCACCACTTATCAGGAAACCAGGTCCTATGGGAAAAAGAAAAATGGAAGGGCACTACCAATGGTCATGCGGGGATCTAGGGGTGGGACAGGAAAAAAAAGGAGCCTTAATAAGGTAAACTAGACAGAGCAGATCAATAAAAACCCCTCTCCTTTCCCTTGCACTTGAGTTGGGTTTTTTTTTTTAAGTTTATTTATTTATTTTGAATGAGAGAGAGAGTATGTGTGTGTTCTCGAGCCAGCGTGCATGTGAGCTGGGGAGGGGCAGTGAGAGAGGGAGAGAGAGAATCCCAAGCAGGCTCTGTGCTGTCAGATGTGGGGCTCCATCTCATGAACTGTGAGATCGTGACCTGAGCCAAAATCAAGAGCCCTACGCTTAACTGCCTGAGCCACCCAGGCGCCCCTCAACTGGGCTTTTTTTTAATGCCTGTTTATTTTCAGAGAGAGAGGGGGGAGGGGAGGGGCAGAGAGAGAGGCAGAGAGAGAATCCCAAGCAGACTCTGCATTGTCAGTACAAAGCCCGATGTAGTGCTCGAACCCGCAAACCATGAGATCATGACCTGAGCCAAAACTGAACGGGACACTTCCTTGACTGAGCCACCCAGGCATCCCCACTTGGGTTTTTTTAAATACAGTTCTGTGCTGTGAATTAGAGAATAGGGGTGTATGTCTTCTCTTGTCTTAGTTAGATAAAAACACCAGGCAGAAATGGGTATCATTAGAATGGGAAACATTGGAGATGGGGCAAAAACAGGGTTTTATAACCAAGCTGAATTTTTTAAACTACCTTATTTTATTTTCTTGTACAAACTGTGTACATGTTTACATTTATATTTGTGGGCAATTGCCAGGAATTGACAAGCTGACCCGAGTCCTTCACAGTCTCAAGAAGAAATCATTTGTTAATATTTCTATCGGACTTAACAGTGCTCAAAGTGCTGTCTCACATGTTATTAGAACCTACTAGTAAGGTATTAATATCCCTACTTTTAAAATGGAATTATAATTAACATACAGTTAATTATACAGTTAACATACAGGTGCACAACATGACGATTTAGCGATTCTGTGCATTACTCCGTGCTCATCATGGTAAGCGCAGTCACCATCTGTCACCAAACAACATTATTACAATATTTATTGTCAATTGTCACTTACAATATTATTGACTACATCCCTGTACTTTTCATCTCCATGACTTACTTATTTTATAACTGGAAGTTTGTACCTCTTAGTCCCCTTTATCTATTTCATCCATCCCCACTCCACCCACCTCCCCTCTGGCAACCACCAGTTTGTTCTCTGTATTAATATCCCTACTTTTATTTAACAGATGAGGACACTGAGGCTAAGGGAAATTGAGTGGTTTTCCCCCCAGGTCTGACAGGTAGTGAGAAAAGAGTCAGCGGGCTCAAACGCAGATCTCCTGATGGCAAAATTCTCCTCCCACACCAGGCTGCCTCTCATTTATTTTCCCCACCACAAAAAACGGCAGTTCTTACCTTCCAACTCTTCTTTCTCATAGTGAATGTTAAGAATTGTACTGGTCCCACCCTGATCCACCACGGCTTCTTCATCTGGTCTCTGTTGAAATATAAATAAGTAGCCATAGTAATAAGCATACGTTCATTCAGACATCCACTGAAGTACCACATGTATGCCAGACCCTTTTTGCAACCCTTGGGGGAGAAAACAATGGTTTACATACGTTTTTCATTTGAACCTCACAATAACTTTGAGATGCAAAAATGACAGCCATTCTCAGGGGTGCCTGGGCGGCTCAGTCGATTAAGTAACCAACTTCAGCTCAGGTCATGATCTCACAGTTTGTGAGTTCGAGCCCCACATCGGGCTCTGTGCTGACAGCTCAGAGCCTGGAGCCTGCTTCAGATTCCGTGTCTCCCTCTCTCTCTGCCCCTCCTCCGCTCTTGCTCTGTCTCTGTCTCTCAAAAATAAATAGTTAAAAAAAATATTTTTAATGACAGCCATTCTCTTTCTCATTTTATAAATGAACAGCCCGAGACTTAGAGAGGATTAAGTAATTATTGCCCAAGGGCACAAATGTGGTAAAAGGCAGAGGTGGGATGAACTCTGGTCTTGTGACTGCAGATATCACGCCTTTTCTACCTCCCCACAAGTGCAAGTGCATAGCATGTCTGCATTTTGCAAGCGGTGTCAACCACATGTTTTTTTTTTTTTTTTTAGTGTCGACTGATCTCCTTGATCTCCCTTCAGTATTTGAGCCTGTTGTCCTTGAAATTCTCCATCCTGCTCCTTTGATCAAGTCTCCCCTGTCTCATTCTAAGGCTTGTCTTCTTCCTCTAACCATAAATCCCAAGCAAGAGCGCTCTACCTTTGGTTTCCCTCACTTGAGTCTTCCAATTTCAACTACAGCCTGAGACTGTTGACTCAGTATTTGACAAACCACTGGGATGTTGACCACAAGACCCACGTTGTCTAAAACCAAACTGATCTTCTTTCCAAAACAAGCACCCTGTGCTCATTTACTTACACTTACCCATGGCAGGACTGTTTCTTAGTCCACATTTGAAATTTCAAATGCATTTATTTATCCATTCCACGTGTATTAAGTGCCTATTATATGCCTTCAGGGAGATAGCTTCCTTTTCTTATCAGGTCCTCCTGTGCGATTGCTCTCAAATCTACTCTCATCTCTCATCTACTCTATGCCACACTCCCGTGCCCTTTCAGTCATACTGGACATGTTTTCAGTTCTGGAACCAGACTCACTTTCTTCCTTAAGTGTTGCTCCCTCGGTCTAGAACTATCATCCTCTCCCTGCTAGCCCCACCTCCTACCACCAGCGGCCAATACTTACTCATCATCCCACAGATCTCAGCCTCAATGCACTTCCTTGGAAGGCTTCCCTCATCTGAACTAAGTGAGGTCCTCCCATTTATAAGCCCTTATTGCACACTGCGCTTCTCTGTAATGACATGTCTCTGCTCCTTGAGGGAGGAACCCTGTCTGCCTTCCTCACCACTGTTCCTCCAACACCCTACACAGACTTTTCACAGAGTAGGTGCTCAATAATTCTTTGTTAAAATCATGACTATAATGGCACCTACCTTATCAAGACCCTGAACTATTTTTTTTTTAATCTTAACTGATTTTCCTGTCAGTCTATTTCTCTGATCAAACCTGCAGCTCCAGCCAAGTTCACTGATCCCATGGGCACTCTGCATGTTCCCACTTTCACGCCTTTGCTCACATGTCCTGCATCTAACGTTCCCCCACCCCCCCCCAACTCTCCATCAAATCCTTATCATCTTCCAGATCCTGCTCAAATTTCCAGCTTACTAGGGGCGCCTGGGTGGCTCGGTCGGTTAAGCATCCGACTTCGGCTCAGGTCATGATCTCACGGTCCGTGAGTTCGAGCCCCGCATCGGGCTCTGTGCTGACAGCTCAGAGCCTGGAGCCTGCTTCGGATTCTGTGTCTCCCTCTCTCTCTGACCCTCCCCCGTTCATGCTCTGTCTCTCTCTGTCTCAAAAATAAATAAACATTAAAAAAAAAAAAAAACAAATTTCCAGCTTACTGTTCCAACACTTTTTCAAGTTATCATCTATGTCCTCAAACGAGGCAACTCTGAATATAAAGCAATCCATTTCCCCGATAAGAAGATTCAAAAAAGTTCTTGAGGACAACTTGAATAGACTAACTTCTAGGGAAGTAGATGAAAGTCAAATGTCTACATATATATGTATTTTTTTCACTGCCCCCCACCCCACCCACCCCACCCTGCCTGCGCCTCATAGGATTCTCTCTTTCCCTTTCTCTCAGCCTCTCACTCACTTGTACCCTCTCTCTCTCAAAAATAAATAAACTTAAAAAAAAGAGAGAGAGAGAGTCTGGGTTTTTTGTTTATTCATTTGTTTCTTAAATTCCACAGATGAATGAGATTATATGGTATTCTTTTCTCTGACTGATGTATTTCACTCAGCACTATACTTCCTAGATCTATCCACGTTGTTGCAAACAGCAAGATTTCATTCTTTTTTATGACTACGTAATATTCCTCTGTGTGTGTGTGTGTGTGTGTGTGTGTGTGTACACCATGTCTTCTTTATCCATTCATCTATCGATGGACACTTGGATTGCTTCCAATACTTATAGTGTTTTACTTATGAATTTAGTTTATAGACATTTAAAATTTCATATTATTACTATCATGGAATAATCTCCAAGATATAATATTAAGTTTAAAAAGCAACGTAGAGAAAACTGTTTGCTGTTTGCTAACTTTTATCAGAGAAAGGTTGTTGGGATGGCTCAGTCAGTGGAGCATGAGATTCTTGATCTCAGGGTTGTGAGTTCAAACCCCACATTGGGCATAGAGCTTACTTAAAAAAAATTACATATAAAAAAGAAAGGGTGTTAGAACATAAGCATATGCTTATACTTAAAAACCTATAAAGGAAGAATAAGTCATGAAAAAAATTTTAGGAAATAAATTCCTGTTGTTTATTTATTCTTTTTTTATTTTTTGAGAGAGAAAGAGCATGAGTGAGCAAGGGGCAGAGAGAGAGGGAGAGAGAGAGAATCCAATGAGGGGCAGAGAAAGGCAAAAGAGAGAGAATCCTGAAGTGGGGCACAAGCTCATCTGATGTGGGGCTTGAACTCACGAACCCATGAGACCATAACCTGAGCTGAAGTTGGATGCTTAACCAACAGAGCCACCCAGCTGCCCCACCATGAAAAAAATTTTTAAAGAGTTACCCATAGAGGAGTGAGGGAATAGGTTAGAGGAGAAAAGGACAGAAAATTAGACTTCTTTGAAAATACCTTATTTTGTAAATATCTTAACATAATTTTATTTTATTTTTTTAATATTTACTTTTTGGGAGCGTGCACATGGGGGAGGGGCAGAGAGAGGGGGACAGAAGATCCCAAGCAGGCTCTGCATTGACAGGCTGACAGCAGCAAGCCAGATGCAGGGCTTGAACTCGCCAACCACAAGATCATGACCTGAGCCAAAGTCTGACACTCAACCGACTGAGCCACCCAGGTGCCCCAATATCTCACATAATTTTAAAACAACTAAAAATTTTAAAAGCAATTCCCAGAAATGAAAAGTCAAATGAAAGCAAATGCCAAATTGATGGCATAACTATTCCAAGAGATATTATTCCAAGTAACTGTAAAATACAATAAGCTGCCTGAACATCCTCAGTGGTATATACCCTAAGACAAAAAGAGTTTAAGAATATCTTAAACTACCGTTTAGTTATCTGTTGGTGGGAGTGTTGGTGCTATCACTCTGACGCTGTTGTGCATTGCGAGATAAACATATTCGTGATCATGTCAACTTGTTCTGTCACTCTCAATGTCATTGAGAACTGGCATTCTCAGCAGGGGTAAAAGGAAATACAGTCTTAGGACAGAAGTTAAGTAAAAACCATTCAGTCCTGATTTTGAATTGGATGGGTCAACAAGAATATAGAATACATTTTTATCTTTAAATGTTTTTAAATTTATAAATTTACATTTTCTAGCTCCGTCCACTCAAAAGCCCTAGAAAAAATGATCAGCCAGTAGCAATGAGTATCCTTAGCACCCAGACTGTGGTCTCTTAAAATACCATTGTCTACTAAAAGGCACTCATAGACCACTAGGGAGTCAACTTAAAGAGATCCCTTGCCTTTTAGGATACTTTGAGCATCAGTAAGAGTAGTAACTGCAACAGATTGAATAGATCAGATATGTTAAAATCTATGAGTTCACAATGTTACTTTAAAAATTAATTGGTGGGGCGCCTGGGTGGCTCAGTCGGTTGAGCGTCAGACTTTGGCTCAGGTCATGATCTCGCAGTCCATGGGTTCGAGCCCCGCGTCAGGCTGTGTGCTGACAGCTCAGAGCCTGGAGCCTGCTTCAGATTCTGTGTCTCCCTCTCTCTCTGACCGTTCCCCGCTCATGCTCTGTCTCTCTCTGTCTCAAAAATGGATAAACGTTAAAAAATACATAAAAAATAAAAATTAATTGGTCACCATTGGAGAAGAATGCTAACAAACCAACCCATTATTTTCGAAACTGTTAAAAATGTATCCTAGCTTTCCTATATAAATTGTGCCATAGAGTAGTACCATAGAAGAGATGAGAGAAGTTTCCTATTATAGAAAAGAATAAATGAAAAAGGAATGTTAGAATTAGGACATCACCATTTCACAATCCCTAATGGATTGCATTGATTTTCAACAGCCACTAACATCACAAGGAGAGACAACCAGATATTATATGCCTCCTAATGGGAGACTATATCACCACCCATTAGGTAATCTTAACAAATAAATTGTCCCTGAATCTGATCAAGCCTCTAAATCGAAATACCAATTTACTGAAAATACAGTGAAACAGAGTTCCACGGAAAAACACCAGCATGAGAATACAATCAGCAAAATTATAAAGCTATAGAACAAATCCTCTCCCTCCTCCTACCCCTTTTTTAAAACAAACAATTGCAAGAAGAGAAAGACAGAGACAGAGAAAGAAAGTAAACCAGTAGTTTAAAAGAGATTGGTTTAAAAACCAATCTCAATGTGCAGACTTTATTTGAATCCTGATTCAAACAAACAAATAATTTTTTAGCTATTTTTTAAATGATTTTTTGAGACAATTGCCAATTTGAATATTGACGAGATCTTTTATGATAGTAAAGAAATTGCTATTTTTTTCTTTAGGTGATACTATGCTTATTTTTTAAAGAATTTTTATCTTTTTTTATGGAAGTGTTGAATTGCTATATTGTACACCTGAAACTAACTATACGGAAATTAAAATAATTTTAAAAATTTAATTGAAAAAATAACTCTTACCTTTGAGTGATACATAAATATTTACCAATAAAACTGAAAAGATTACAGATATGTAAAATAATATATTAACTTAGAAATATTAATTTTTCACATTTTATAATTAGTTAAAATTATTAAAAAAAAAAAACCTTCTAATACATCTTTAACATCAATGTCTTCCCCACCACCATAGGCACTTTGGGTCAATTTTCCAAGGCTTGTCAGTTTCACTTCTATCTAAGCTCTAAAAACTCTCATGTAAAGATCTTTCTAAGGAATAACTTTTAGGTGGATAAACTTGCCTTTATTTTAGATTTGTCCTTTGTTTATCTAGCTCACCTTTTAGATCACGGATTTCTTGATGGTACCAGCCACAACTTGCCATCTTTATATTCTTAGAGCCCAATACAATAGCTTACCACTGTAAGTAGTTTGCACGCTTGTAAGTTCCAGAAGTGGGGGTGCTGTCCCTATGTCCACCACTATGTACCTAGAAGCTAGTATAATGTCCGGTACGTGGTAAGTATCTAAAAATTGTGATGAGGGGCGCCTGGGTGGCTCAGTCGGTTGAGCGGCCAACTTCGGCTCAGGTCGTGATCTCGCGGTGCGTGAGTTCAAGCCCCGCGTGGGGCTCTGTGCTGACAGCTCGGAGCCTGGAGCCTGTTTCAGATTCTGTGTCTCCCTCTCTCTGACCCTCCCCCGTTCATGCTCTGTCTCTCTCTGTCTCAAAAATAAATAAACGTTAAAAAAATATATAAATAAATAAATAAAATAAAAATTGTGATGAATAAATACTAGTTTTCTGAACTCTTTATCATATGATCATATATTTTCTCATAAAACTTCATATATATGAATAATTTTTCGTATTGGCTTCCCCGCAGGTTTGTAATATCCAAAGGACAGGGACCAATTGGTTACAATGCTTAGCACTGTCCACAGATACCTGGCATTACATAGAACACAGCAGGAATCTAGAGGAAGGAGGGGAGGGTGGCATAATTGATTTTATGACTCTAAGAACTATAAAAGCAAAATATGGAGAGCAAGGTCAATCACCTGAAATATTCAGGTTGAAAAATCGACTTGTTTCCGTAATTTAGATTGGTTAACCACAGCCTACATTCACTGAATAATTGTTCATCCACTTTCTTTGTCTTGCCAAAGAAAACAGAGCCACTGTCAAACACCATTAGCCAAAGCATTTGAAATGTCAGGCTTGAATGTGAATGTGTGGACCTCATTTGGATCCTGGTTCAAGTAAACCAACTATTTAAAAAATTAAAAGGCACTCCTAAATTAATTTTTTTTATCTTTTGTTTTTTAATGTTTATTTATTTTTGAGAGACAGAGAGAGACAGAGATAAGAGTGTGGGGCAGTGGGGGAGGGACAGAGAGAGAGGGAGACACAGAATCAGAAGCAGGCTCCAGGCTCTGAGCTGTCAGCACAGAGCCCAACACAGGGCTCGAACCCACGAACCGCAAGATCATGCCTGAGCTGAAGTCAGATGCTTAACTGACCGAGCCACCCAGGCACCCCTGGCACTCATAAATTTAAACAACTACATGGACATTTGATTGTATTAAGGAGTTAACTGTTAGTTAAAAAAAATAATAACAATATTGTGACATGGTAGTGATATCATAAAAAGAAAGTCCTTAATCTTTAGTGATACATACTAAAGGTTTTTTTTTAAGCTTATTTATTTTGAGAGAGAGAGCAAACATGGGAGGGGCAGAGAGAGAGGGAGAGAGAGAATCCCAAGCAGGCTCCATGCTGTCAGCACAGAGCCTGTTGCAGGGCTCTATCCCATGAACCATGAGATCATGACCTGAGTCGAAACCAAGAGTCAGACACTTACCCGACTGAGCCACCCACGCGCCCCATACTGAAGTTTTTACTGATGAAATAATATGATGTCTGGGATTTGGAGAGTGTGTGGGGATATAATGAAACAACATAGGTGAGTGTTCATTGCTGAAGCCAGGTCATGGGTACATAGCAAGTCACTTTTACAAGTCTTTCTACTTCGTTGTCTGCTCGAAATGTTCCATAAATTTCAAGTACTGTGTATTAAAAGTTTGTTTAAAATCATAAAAAAAAGTAAAGAATATCAAGTCTCATTGGTCTGTGCTTGTTACAGATTCCTCACCAGTTGGCTATTATGTCCTCTGATACCACCATTATTTGTGGCAGAGAGGATTTCTTATCCATAGATTTCCAGGGTTCCCATGAATGAACTTCAGAGGATTATGTGTAAGTGTACATTTTTCTTAAGAGGGTCCATAACGTTCACCAGATTCTCAGGGAAGCTTGTGACTCAGAAAAGATTAAAATCATGAGAACCACGTTATATAAGTGTGGGAGAAAAAGGAAAGAAGGGAGGAGGGAAAGGAGAGTGAACTAGAGAAAAGGCAATGTTTCTAAGTCTCCTCTTTTCTGTCCTTCCTCCTAGCTCACTGACAATGACCCACTATGTAAATGTGAATTGATTTGGGTGCCTACCTCAAGGACTAGATAAGATAAAAAGAACTAAGGGGGTTAAATACACATTAAAACATTGAAATTTCAAGGCACATCTTGTTATGAGCCTTGAAAAATGAATGAACCATACCTGAGTAACAGACCAGATTCTTACTTACAGTTAATGGACAAATTAAAAGGCAGGGTCAGGGCTGAGTCTTACATAATGGCTCCAGCTCCTGGAAGCAGCCTCGGAGGCTGCAGGGGAAGGGGAAGGTGGCAGGCAGTGGAGTCCATTTGGAGCCCTCTCCCTGACTCGTGCCCCCTGCAGCGCCACTCCGGACCTGTGGGGTGGTGGACCTGCCCAACTCAACTGCCCCTCCATGCCTGCAGTCAGTCTCAGACTTTTCACTTCCAGAGACCCCTGTCATCTTTTTTCCTAAAGATCCGATGTTTTCAGACATGGCGTATGACATCCTTCCACCCTTCCACCCTCCCATCCTTACCCCCAACAAAAAAGAGTCAAGCAATTATTGAGTTCTGACACATTTAACCATTTTTAAAACAGCAAATACAGAAGTGACTTCCAGGGTTTCTGATCAGCAAATTGAGTTGACACAGGGAGTATCAGGAACAAATATTTATTGAGCACTTCCTATACGCCTAGCATTGTGCCTTACATATGTATATTGCCCCACTTCATCCTCACAACAGTCTTAAAATCAAGGCTAAGTAAGATCACACAAGAGGTAAGTGGGATAGGAGGAACTCAAACTCAAGCCTCTCTGTATTCTTACAATTAACATTACACGCTATTATTGCCAAAAGCAAAGAACCCGGTCATTTCAGAGAGCTCAAGTCACCCAATCATGCATTCATGTCCACAGTTCAAGATCTACATTATTGCCACCTTAAACCCATAGTGTGCCAGAACCTTGTACTTCAAACTTGTACTTTGCCCTTTTACTGACCAGACTTCCAAGAGTTCTCCATCTCATTTCCTTTCTCTTCAGCCAGCAAAGTCTCTGAATTCTGGTCCCTTAGACACCCTGTCAGTGAATCTGGCCCACAAATGCCCATGAATTTGACTTCCTCGCTGAATTCAGACTGCTATAGCGAGGGGGGGAAAAAAAAAAAGGTTCCGCAAGGACTCGTGCAGCTGTTCCGGACCTCCTCTCAGTGGCCATGAGCTCCTAAATACCCATGAGCTTCCTATTCTGACTATTCAGCAACCTGCTAGGGCCTCAAATTCCAAAGTAGCTATGGTTTCTAAGTGATTCTTTTATTGAGCCCCACCTAGAGTAACTCCTGTTCTGTATTAAGATTGCTAGTTAGTACATTGTGGTAGGCAGAATAATGGCCCCCCAGTTAAGGTTACTGACGGAAGTAATGTTGCTAATCAGATGAACTTAAAATAAGGAGATTATCCTGGATTATCTGGTGGGCTCTATGCAATCACAAGAATCCCTAAAGAGTTGGGGGGGGGGGGGGGACTGGCGGCAGAAGACTTGAGTCAGAGAAAGAGATGTGATACCAAAAGTAGGGTTTGAGACACCCTATGCTGGCGGCTTGGAGTTGAGGAAAGGAACGAGAAGCCAAGGAAACAAGGTAGCCTTTAAAAGCTGAAGAAATCAAGGAAACAGATTCTTCCTCAGAGCCTCCAGAAAGAAACACAGCCTTGCCAACACTTCGATTTTAGCCCAGTGAGAGCTGCATTGGACTTGTGAAGTAGAGAACTGAAAGATAATCAATTTGTGTTGTTTTAAGCCACTAAATTTGTGGTAATTTGCTATGGCAGCAATAGAAACTAATACACACATTAGGGTTCCCTAACTACCAAGACCAGAGTAAACTTATTACTTACTATCTTACAGGGAACAACAATCTCCCCGTTATCTAAGATTTGTTGCCGTAACCTGGCAGCAGATCCAGAATAAACACGGTTGCTTTCTGTGTCCTAATGATTACTAACTACTAGGGCAGTCTTGACTGAGAGCCCCGGCTACCCTGCCAAGGCAAACTATGAGCTAAGGCAATTATCCACAAATTTTGAAGGAAGTAAATTTGCAGCCTGCATTGTCCCCCACACTACCTCAGTTCTCTGTTTGTCAGGACCGCCCACCCCTCCCCTACCAAAGCTCCCCAGCAGAGCTGGGAAAGCCAGGTACAGAGAATGTTCGGTTTTCCCCACTCCCTCATAGGAAAGGAACACCTCCCGGCTGTCGGGAGGGGGCGGGGCCATATGGATTTGTACACTGCGATGTAGTGAGAGGCGAAACCGCTATGGCTGATGTTTTTATTCAACAACATTCAGCTGGTGTTGACTGGGCTCCGACACGTGCCAGCCATTGGGCACTAGCATTCCGTCTCTGTCACGAACTCTTGGCTTAGAGGAGTTTTTTCAGGTCTACCATAAGGTACGGAATGTGACTGTCTTCTCATCGGCCACCCTTCCCAATCATCACCCATTTCCCAGGGCTCACTATTCTGAAGATTTCTGCAAAGCTTTCCATTCTGAGCAGGCCTGATTCACATAAAAACCTTGGTGAATACCCAAACTCACTTGCTCCCCGCTCCGTCGCTGACACCGTCCCTGAACCTCCCTGCAGTTCCCAGAACCACTTGGCTGGAGTGCTGATGGTTCCAACCACTCCGGCCTTCTCCTCCAGTACTCCTTTCTGCTCAGTTCTGAAAGTGCTGATCAGGAGGACTCACAAGATACAAGATGTCCTCAGTTCCAGTCCAAACTAGGGGCTCTCCCTAGAGCTTTCTGCTCTTTTTTTTTTTTTAACATTTATTTATTATTGAGAGACAGACAGATATAGAGCATGAGCACGGGAGGCACAGAGAGAGGAGGAGACACAGAATCTGAAGCAAGCTCCGGGCTCAGAGCTGTCAGCACAGAGCCCGACGCGGGGCTCGAACTCACAAACTGTGAGACCATGACCTGAGCTGAAGTCAGACGCTCAACTGACTGAGCCACTCAGGCGCCCCTGCCCTTCTTCCTCCCTTACTACCTCACCCCTTTAAGAGTTCACTGACTCCTAAAATTTTGATAACCACCTCCAGAGATCCCATCAAAATTCAGAAAGGCAGGCCTTCATTAACTCATCCTAAATTACAGCCTCCTAGCTGGCCTCCCTCAGTGCAGTCTCTTCCCACTCCAATGTAACCTTTGTATACCTTACCACATATATCTTCCCAAACAGTTATTAAGTGCTCGCTGCAAGCCAGGCATTGGTGTAGGTGTCAAAGACCAAGCTACAGTAATGCAGAGTGATTAAAGGCACATACTTTGGAGACAGTAATAGCCCTTGGTGGGTGCTGTGAGCAGAGAACACTGAGTGATGAATTCTGAGAGTGATAAAGAGCCAGACCCTGAAAGCTAAATGGGATATTCTAGGTGAAGAGGAGGGGAAGGATTTCCCAGCTGGAACACCTGAGTAAAGGCACAGCCGCACACAAGGGACAGCTTTTGTGTAAGCAAGCATGGGCACCTGATGTTCTGTGCTAACCCCAAGACCGCGAGCTCCTGAAGGAGAAGCACATTGACTTTGGATACAGGAAAGGCATTCATTCACTCATGCAACTGAGCGCCTATCTTATACCAGGAACTGTGCTATATGGCAAGATTTTCCTCCTAGTCCTTGCCCCCGTCAAGCTTCTCTCCAAAAAAGAAAATATAGAAATCAAACAAGAACACGTCAGATAAGTCATAAGTGCTATTAAGAACATAAAACAGGATCATATGAAAGACAGTGACTGTGGGGGTCAGGGAAAGCCGCTCTGAGGGGGTAATATTAGAATTAAGTCCCATAAAACCCTGGATAGAATCATGTCCTAGGCAGAGAAAACAACAAGAGCAGAAGTCCTAAAGTATGAAGGAGCTTGCCATATCGAAGAAACAGAAAGAAAGCCAGTGCAGGGGTGCATGGTGAGAGAATGGGGGAGAGGCAGTCAGAAAGGGTGGACAAGTCCCTGAGCACATTAAAGTTTGGTAGGCCATGATAAGGAGATTGGATTTTACTCTAAAATGCACTGGGGAGCCACTGAAGGGTTTCAAAATGGGATCAGGCATGGTTTGTGTTTTTGAAAGCTCTCTCTGGCTGCCATGTGGAAAGTGGACTATAGAAGGGCAAGAGAAAAAGCAGAGGGAAGTGTAGGAGGCTAGTGCAATAGTCCAAGCCAGAAAAAACAGCCTAGACTTGTGATATTTAGATGTGATGCCTAGAATCTCTTTACAGCAAGTTGCACAATCCCCTCTCTTTGCAAGGTCCATTCCGCCCACCCCACCCCCCACAGCCTAGTTGGCACATAGGAGGCTTCGTTGGCAATTTTCAATCGGTTGACTTTTTGTCCCCCAAATCACCCCTACTTCCTTTCCTCCTCCTGTCCTCCTTTCTTTTCCTCCCTATATCTCAAGTATCCATTTGCCCATCACCTGACCCAGCCTTCATGAGGTCCTACTGTTCCTACTCTATTCCTTTTTGTCTCCTCACCCCACTGATCAAGAAAGTTACATGAACTAGATGTAAAGGAGATAATTATTTTCTATGTGACCCCAGAAGCACTCAGGAATTATCAATTTCACAAAGCACTAACAGAAGCTTATGGGTTATTATGATCTCGACAATACGACTGGTACACATTCTGCATGTTAAGCACACTGTCTCCTCACACTCTTTCCAGCCTATTCTATTCTCCCCACTGCAGCCAGAGAAATCTTTCAACAGGAAAATCTGATCATGATTTCATTGGAGCTTGCTCTCTCACCCCTCCCCACTCACTCTATGCACTTGCTCGAGCGTTCTTTCTCTCTCTCTCTCTCTCGCTCTCGCTCTCGCTCTCTCCTTCCCCTCCCTGCTTAAACCCCTTCAGTGGCTTCCCCTCGCTGCTTAAATAAATACCAACTTTCTCAGGACAGGCTATAATGGCTCTGTGTTTCGACCCCAGAGTATATCTCACACCATTCCCCTCATTGCTCTGTGGCTCCAGCCACGCTGACCTTCTTTCAGGCCCTCTAACTAGATGTGTTCCCCTTCTGCTATTCTCTTTGTCTCCAAGGTCCTTTGATCTCCCTCTTCCCTCAGTTGATACTTATTCTTTAGATCTCTAATTTTCTTCCTTAGCAAAATCTTCTCTCGTCTGAGACCAAGGCTGGAAACACTGAGAGACTGCCTCTCTTTCTTCGAAAACACTTATCACAGTTCATAATAATACACTTGTGTGGTTATTTGATTTAAACATGGTTATTTCTCCCCACCCTCCAAGACAGGAAGCTCCAAGGGGACAAGAACATTGCATAGTTTTGCTCATCATTGTATCCCCACCACATAGATTGAATACGCTTTTAGGCCTTAGGGGGATCAGATATGGAAAGATTTTCCAAAATCTTAGATGTGGTTCCTTTTTTGATGGAACAAGCAAAGAGGGAATCATGGATCATCTAGAGGCAAACTAGTACCAGGAAGAGGAGAGAGTCCATGCCTGTTTTGCTACAAACTCAGAATGTTTCCCCTGCCTCCTTACAGAAACCATCCCTGACATCAACATGGCACTTGTTTCCAAGACTTATCATCCTTCCTAAGAAGGCCCATCATCATCGCCACAGCCCCCCACTTCAGACTTGCCCCCCCCTTCAATCTCTCTTTCCAGAGCAGTAACAACCACCTGACGGTACAGGAAAGGGGGGAGTGAGAATTCAGTGAGCTACCACTCTCTTACTGGTTGTCACACAATAGACATTTGACAAATAGCACCTCATTCAGTCCTCAAAACGACACTGTGAAAGCAAAGCAGGTATTCTCATTCGCATTTTACTAGACGGAGATACTGAGGTTCAAGGAGGCAAGTGACTTACTCAAGGTCACAAAGCCAGCGCAAGGCAGATGTAGGATTTGAGCCTGCAGTCTCTGACACCTAGCCCGATGATTTTCCTTACATTCGCCACCCCAACAGTTGAGCTGTGGCTTACTTAAGCCTGGTTTCCTCATTCCCTTAAATAAACACCTGTTCCTGACCTCTCAACACTTCCCCAGCCCATTCCCCCTTCCCTTGCCAGAAGTTGTCAGCTGTCTGCCCAATGAGATGGCGAGACTCATAAAGCTGGCCACACTAATGGGGTCTGGCCCCAGCCTCCAGCCTTTCCAGCTCTTTCTCTGAGCCGCTGAGGAACCAGAAGTCTCCAGAAACAACACAAAGAGGAGACCTGCCCCACCGGAGCGAGGTCCCTGGCCACCCTTTCTCCCACGTTCCAACAGGACACCGCCAGGCCAGAAGCCAGCCTCTCTCCCAAGAAGGAGTACCCGAGAACAGAGGTCACCGCCCGCCGCCGTCAGGGTTCCTCTGCCGGCCTCGCAAGGGATGCGGCAGTGATCCGCCGGCTCCCAGGTTCGGCCCAAGGTCACCCTCTCGCAGCCCCGGCCCGATCCCCAAACGCCCGGAGCGCCCCCTGGTGTCCCGGGCCGGCCTCCCCTCGCCCTCAGGGAGTGGCCTGCGGAGCCCGGCTCGGGGGCAGAGGCAGGAGGGTGGGCAGAGGATGAGGAGGCTGAGCCCCGGGGAGGGGCGGGAGGCGGGGCCCTACCTGATAGCTGAGGACGCCGTCCGGCTCGTTACTCCCGGCCGGCATGGCGGAACCCAGCTAGGTCTCGCCCGCGGGCTCCAGGCCGAGCGTCAGCAGCCCGCGCGCTCCGCTCGGCTCTGAGCCGATCGCCCGAGCGGCGACCCCTACCCCGGAGCCAACGGTCAACCATCAACCGCCGCCGCCTCCATTGCCACCGGCCCGCGAGGCCTCGCCGCAGCCAATCAGCGTGCGGCCTGTGCGGCCAATCAGCGCGCGGAGCACGGGAGGACGCTGTCCGGCGGTACCCTGGGCTACCGCGAGGAGGAGGAGGAGGGAGGGAGCCCAGGGAGGCTACCGCTCCCGGCCCGGTTGCCTTGGAAACCGCCTCCCTCCCTTCAGGGGCCTCTGGGCTTAAAGGTCCTTCCAACCGCTTGCTAGAAATCGAAAATCTCATGCTTCTGTTTGCGGCTGCACCTGACCCTTGAAAACGGAGAAAGTTTCTGTCTAATTCTGATGTTATTCCTTAGGTAAGGGTTCTTAAATTCTGGGGAAACATCCCTTGGAATTGAAGAAGGAAGTAACTTGACGATGAGGGGAAAGGCCCTTCTCAAATTACTTGTCAATCTCTGAACTAGTGTCCAGATAGACGAAAGAGCATTAAAGAGAAGCGGGCAGGCAGTGTGATCCGACCCCCCTCCACAGACTCCGTACGACCTAGGTCTTCTCCGTGGGTCTTAGGTTGGCAAGGAAAAAAGCACAGAGTTGAGCTCAGGCTGATGGTTGAAATAATTCCACAAAAACGCTTCCAACTTTTCCGAGAAATGATGTAAGACAAATTATGATTTAACAACAGAACTACTGATCTAAGGCAAGGTTAGAAAACCGTAAGTAATGCATTCAATTTGATTTGGGCTTGAAAGAAAAGAGGCTGGCTATAATCCGACCAACCCTCTGTCCCCAAGAGGAGGAAAGGAGTCCCTGCTTTACACGCACTATAACATCAGACTGTAGGTGAATCCATATTATCAGAGAGGGGAAAAAAAGGTTGCAAATAATCCTTAGCCCCGAAAGAAACTCCATCTGGAGAACATAGTCGGGTCCATGTTAAAGTTTCAACCCCTGCACACCACACCTTGCATTGGCCCTGAAATTCGAAACAAGGTTGTGCTTCAGTGTCCCTGGGGCAGAACCATATTTCTGATCTCCTGTATAAGCCCCTGGTCCTGTTTCTGAGCCTTAGCATTCATTGCCACAGTCTCTATCTCTTCACTAATCCTGTCTTGAATTTGGAATTCACCCCCCTCCCCGCCCATTTTTGCCCATCAAAATCTTAACCATCCTTCAAAGTCAATCTCAAAGGCCACCTCTTCCAAGAAACCTTTCTTTATCCCACTCTCTCCAACACTTCTTAGAGATGTCATCTCTCCCTTCTATGAATCCTCATAGCATTCCATACATTTCTTCTATCAGTTACCATGCTGTGGTTAGTTAAGTACTTTATTTTTTAATTTATTTTTGAGAGAGAGAGACAGAGACAGAGTGTGAGTGAGGGAGGGGCACAGAGAGAGGGGAGACACAGAATCTGAAGCCGGCTCCAGGCTCTGAGCTGTCAGTACAGAGCCTGATGCAGAGCTCGAACCCACCAACCGTGAGATCATGACCTGAGCTGAAGTTGGACGCTTAACCGACTGAGCCACCCAGGTGCCCCTAGTTAAGTACTTTAGTATATGTTGACTTTAACTTACAATAATATTGTAAGTATTTTGAAGATAGTAATTATTTTTATGTCCTTCTATACTCCACAGAGTCTCAAAGAAGGCTAAACATACAGAAAGTAGTTAACAAATATACGTGCTTTTAATTCAATTGAAAATATTTTGAATGCCTGCTATTTACAAGCCCAAATGGCACCAAAGATGCAGACAAATTTAAAATATAATACTGTCTCCAAAAGACTTACAATCTAATCAGGGGAACAGAAGACATGTGAACATAATGACAAGATAATAAGACATAAAATATGAGTGATAGGAGTGAGGCGCCTGGGTGGTTCAGTCAGTTCAGCAACTGACTTCAGCTCAGGTCATGATCTCAAAGTCTGTGAGTTCGAGCTCCGCATCGGGCTCCGTGCTGGCAGCTCGGAGCCTGGAGCCTGTTTCAGATTCTGTGCCTCCCTCTCTCTCTGCCCCTCCCCTGCTCACGCTCTGTCTCTCTCTCTCAAAAATAAATAAATGTTAAAAAATTTTCACAAAAATAAGAGTGATAGGAGTAATGTCGACAACAAAGGTAATAAACAGTCAGAAAAGGAAATGATCTTTATGACTTGGGACACTTCAGGAACATGACACAGAGGACATGGGTTACAGCTAAATCTGCAAATAATTGAGCCAAGGTAAGGAGAGCAAGCATCTTAGCTACTGGGCAAAGGCTTAATAACAGGAATGTACGTGGCCCATTCAGAGTAGCCATGATTTGAGCCAAAGCAAAAAGTTATAGAGAAGAGTAGTAGTGAAGTACCAATTGTGGTTAAAAAATAAATAAATAATAATAATAATAAATAAAACCTATGGCCAAATTATGGAGAACTAGCTAATTAATTCAGACTTTATTTTTCTCATATGATAGCAACTAAGACACTGCTAAAGGTTTTGGAACGTGCTTCCGTGTACCAGGCCCCAGGCTTTGTGGTATACATGCATCGTGTTATGTAATAGTTCCAATATCTCCATTATTTCTCCGTTTCACTGGTAAGAAAACTGGGGCTTAGAGAAGTTCAGCAGCTTTCTTAAGGTCGGGCAGGTGTGAAGCTGGGCTTTGGTCATTTATTAATTCAAAATACATTTACCGAGAACCTGTGTATTCAGGCCTGTGTTACACGGCAGAGAAAGAATAAGAAAACAGGGTCATGCCCTCTTGAGCCTTAGGATCTAGTGGGGAGACAGTAAGCAAGTAAACAAACAGTAATCACAGATTATGAGGGCTGCTAGGAACTCAATAGCAAGGCTATGTGATAGATGGTAATTGGCAAGGGGGGGTAGGGTGAGCTCCTCTGAGGACGTGAGTCACGGATGAGCCTGTCTGACTCTGGAGTTCTTGGCCACTACGCAACACGGCTGGGATCCACCACAGGGGCAAGGTGGGTTGCAGGGGAAAACCTGGGGCAGGAGGTCAGATGGAAGGACTCTGGCAACATGGTAATTAAGGAGGGGCCAAGAACGGTGTTCAAAGGGAAGATGTGCCCCAAATTGCCCACTCCCCAGAAATACGGCTCCCAGCCATGGGAGTGGGCATGAGTGGGTAGAGTAAGGAGAGGCCTAAGGAGGTAGACCATTCCTGGGAGCTCTGGTGGGTCTATTTTCTTGCAGTTCAAATGTGGAAAAAGTCAGAGCCTCTGGCCCTTGACTCCAAGGTCAAGAGCCCCATCTTCTGGTCTATTGTGCAAATTACAAAAGGAATTGGGCCACAGAACCTGCCTCTGAGGCTGCCTGAGGCAGCCACTATCTGAGGCGCTGCAGAAGACAGGCTCTCCCCTAGCAGCACTATTTTGGTCTCTCCTTCCCAGAGGAGGCTGGCTCACTTGGCTCCACGCTCCAGGCTCTAGGTTCCTAGGCTCTAATTCTCCCTAAACTGCTTGGAAAAGTGCAAATATGCAGCTCTCAACCCGGCCGGCAAGCGGTCTCTAGAGGAGCTGGAACGAGGATATTCAGCCAAGGACACCACGTCGCAATGATCACTTTTCCAAAGAAAGCAGAAAAAACAGTGGGATCGAATGCAGGGCCTCTTGAGGCCTATACAGGTGCTTGGCCCAGAAGGAGGCATACGATGCACAGGAAAAAGCAAAGTACGAGTAGAGACAAAGACACACACACACACGTGCACACACACGTCCACAGGGAAGCAAGGAGGCCTGCTGCATGGATGACCTCAATCCTTGCAATCACTCTGCGAGGTAGGTTCTATCATCCCATTCTCTAGATGAGAAAACTGAAGACTGAAGCTTAGAGATACAACTTGCCCCATCATACAGCCAGCACGGTTAATAAGTGAAGAGGATGCTAAGCTCTGAGCTCAGGTGTATCTGATTCCAGGGTACACAGGCTTAACCACTCACTGCCTCCCATGGGTCTGTCCGGGGCTTCCTTCCTTCCCCAACTTTTATAGGCTCCATCATGTCTCCATGGCTTCCAAATATGGCTACCCTTCCAGATTTTGTCTCCAGAGCCTTCTCTAATACCAGCGGGGTTTCTTTTCAAGCTTTTCTTTATTTATTTTGAGAGAGAGAGAGAGATCACACGAGCAGGGAGGGGCGGAGAGAGAGGGAAAGAGAATCCCAAGAAGACTCCGCACTGCCAGCGCACAGCCCGACGTGGGGCTCGAACTCACAAACCTCAAGATCATGACCTGAGCGGAAGTTGGACGCTTAAACGACTGCGCCATCCAGGTGCCCCTAATTCCAGTAGTTCTTAAACTTTGGGGGAAGAGAATAGGTCTTGAACCCACTGGGGACATGATTAAAATCTATGGGACTCTCTTTTCAGATAACTACACAAAGCCTCAAATTTTGCATATAATTGTAAGGGTGTGTTCACAGCCTTCCCAGGGAAGCACCAAGCACCTATATTATCTTTAAATATTGGCTGACAAACATTGAAATTCTTTTATTCAGAAACAAAAAGGCAAAAACACAAGAAACTCAAAATGTCTGAGCAAATTGCTCAGTCACATAACTGCAACCAATTTTTTCATCAAAAGCATCTTAATTTTCCCATCATTTTACCATATCCCTTGCTGTGTTCAAACCATCAAAAGAGCCACCAGAACAGATTCCAGACTTCACTTGCTATTAAGTAGCTCCCAATTCCCAGCTGTGTCTTATACCTGATTCTGTTCTCCCCCACTCTTTCTTCTTAATTACACATCTAAACCCAAGGAAAGGTTAGAGGAAAAGACATCAGGATCCAAGGAAAGACTTAATTAGGGCTTGTTTGCGCTGTGGTCTGGGAGCATTTCCTGGGGGGCTGGGGGGAGAGAGGATTCTTTGTCTAGCTAAAAAGGTCATGCAGGTGCATGGTTTTGCCTTCAGCCCTTTGCCAAGTCACAGCATATCGGAAGAGACCACTGCATACAATTTCTTTGTTCACAGCCTGCTGCCAGCCTGAAACACTACACATCATAAGGGAAGAACAATGAAACGCCACGAAAGTGGACTCCTGACTGGGAAAATCCCTCCCCCTTCATTCGTCATCATCAACGTGGTCCACAGAAATTCCCCAGACTGTACTCATTCACACCTTGCTCCAGACCAAGTAGAGGGAACCCCCATAAGATGGCAAAAACCAACACTCTGCCTCATGTGGAATCACGAGTAAGATATTTGCAGAGAGGCAGAGGTAGGAGGGAGCAGACCACAAGAGAAAAGCAGGCCTTTGAGGAAAGAAGCCTTGAGATTTCCAGATCCAGGTGGGCAAGCATTCAGGAATTTAGGAGAAGTGGGTGTTAACCAAGATCCATTTGCCAAGTCCTTGATATCAGATCCAAACACATCTGTATTAATGAAATACATCTGGCTTATCCATTTCTAGTCAAACGCAGATGCTTAGAAATCAGGCAGTTTCATTCCACATCTTATCTGCTTGGGAATAAGACCTCTCGAGCTTGTTATTATACTAAGCAGGGAAGTTCTTCCCTTCCCTTTTAGCCAGTATGCCTAGGATATCCTTAAGGTGGCAGCACATTCAACAGCTCACACTCCTAGAATTCTATATACTCTTAACTTTTTTGTATCCCCTTATCCGGATCTGTCTGACATTGTCTTCACCCATTCATCTGTCTATGGATACTCAGGTTGTTTCCATGTCTTGGCTATCGTGAATAATGCTACAATAAACGTGGGGATGCAGGTATTTCTTAAACATAGTGATTTCATTTCCACTGGGTATATATCCAGAAATGAGATTGCTGGATAATATGGTAGTTTTATTTATTTATTTATTTATTTATTTATTTATTTATTTGGATCTGTAAATGTACACAGAACATTTGACAGATTCTAAAGCTGAAGTGTGGCTGGAATAGGGACTTGCCCACGCCAGTTAATAGCAGAGCTGGGTCAAGAACTACTAATGCTTTGCACTTCATTGTGTGGCTTCCTAGAAATATAACTTCACTCAGCCACTTCCTGCATAAAATTGAATTGGTTTCAATTGAACTGCGACAATGTGAATCTCCTTTAGCATTAACATGAACTCCCCATAGCAAAAGCCCAGAGCTCCTCCTCTGTTACCCTTTCCCAGCAGATGACCGTTTCATATCATTTCCACTTTGGAAAGCTTGCCAGGGATACCCATTCATTAGCTCACTGAACAAACTCTCACGAAGTTCTCAAAATAACTCTTAACTACTTATCTCTAGAATCGCATTATCTGACATAGATATAAATTCAAGCCAAGCTACTCTTACTCCTAGGGTAACATCCCTTGAGGCCTTTTATTTTTCAGTTAATAAAAAAGAGACCCATTCAGACATTTGGGTTGGGGCAAAAGGGAACAGACACAGAATTTGAACGTATTTCCCTGATATGTCTTTTTCTACCCCTAATCTTGTGCCACATTGAAAAGGTCAGCTTCCTCTTTAAAGAAGGCAGAGGTTCTCTGGTCTTTTCTCATAAAATATAAGAAAGAGTGTTTGCTAGATTTACCAAGGACACCCAGAGCTATGAGATGGCCAGCCAATGAAGAGCTGAGAAAAAAAAAAATCCAGCCTTAAAACAGATATAGAAACAATCAACTTTGTTTGGCATAAGCAAAATGAACTAATGCCAGCACAACTTAATTCTAACCTATTAGTTTGGGTCTCTCCAGAACTTCTGGTCCCTGTCCCCTAAAAATTGTTGGAAGGGACTTACAAAATATATGTATGTAAATTTTATACAAATTACTTTTAAATGATAAACCAATATAGGGGCGCCTGGGTGGCTCAGTCGGTTAAGCGTCTAATGCTTGATTTCGGCTCAGGTCATGATCTCACGGTTCATGAGTTCAAGCCCCATATCGGGCTCCCCGCTGACAGTGGAGAGCCTGCTTAGGATTCTCTCTCTTCTCTCTCATTCTCCTCTCTCTGCCTCTGTCTCTCAGTAAATAAACTTTTAAAAATGAATGATAGATCAATATAGATATAGAAACAGATATGCCTAGAGAGAGAGAGAGAGAGGAATAAAGTAAATATGGCAAGATGTTAACAATTCTGGAATCCAGAGGAGGCTTTACCGATGTCCATTGTCCTTGTTTTTCATCTCCCCACTATGTTTGAAATTTTCATAATTAAAAGTTGTAAAGTAATGTATATAATTGTTGGATCTAATTATATATTGTACACCTGAAACTAATGTAATATTTTATATCCACTATACTGCAATTTTTTTAAATATTAAAATCACACCGTTAGCTCTTAAAACAAAACACAATTTTCTCCTGGGAAAAAAAATGTCGGGAAATAGCAAAAAAAGGCAGGGGATGAAAGTGAAATAAAGACATTTTCAAAAACACAAATAATCAAACAAAAAAAGGCTTCCATCAAACAGGCAAATCCCTAGGCCAGTGGGCACTACTTCAGGACATCGCTGCCCTGAGTTGGCCAAAGGACAAAAGTACAGATTGCCACCGAAATAGAAGAGTCTCGCCCAAAGCAAGATGACTCAGTACGTTTTAAAGATAAAGGATGGGCAAAAGTATGCCACATAGGGGCACCTGGGTGGCTCAGTCAGTTAAGAGTCCGATTCTTGATTTTGGCTCAGGTCGTGATCTCACAGTTTGTGGGTTCGAGCCCTTCTTTGGGCTCTGTGCTGACAGTGAGGAGCCTGCTTGGGGTTCTGTCTTCCTCTCGCTCTCTGCCCCTCCCTCCCACCTCTCAAAATAAATAAACATTTTTTTAAAGCATTAAAAAATATACCACATAGACAAAATAAAGAAAGATGTGGGGGAAGGCGGGGGGGGGGGGGGAAGGAATAATGGAAGGAATGAAAAGCAGGAAAGCAAGATCCTACCTTGCTAATACTGGTTTAAGGTAAAAATTATAGGCACTTTATAACAATAAAGATTTACTTTACCAGGAGGATTTAACAAATTCCTGTGCAACCAAATAACATAGCAACAAAGTTTACTGAAAAAACAAGAAGGAATCAACACACATATTATTATTGTAAGAGTTTATTTTACCCCTCTTAGCCTGTGACAGAACAATACAAAAAAAATAAAGACGTACATTTGAGTAACAAAATTGATATGATTGATCTAATTGATATATATTGAACTCTATACTTTGAAAACAAAAAATACATCTTTTGAAGGGCTTATGGAAAATTCACCAGAATCGACTATTAGACCAAAAGAAAACTGAATAAATTCTATAGCTTAATAGACATTCTATTATGATAATGTAATTAAACTTGAAATAGGTAACACAAAGTTTTTTAAACTCTACTAAATGGAATTTTAAAAAGTCTTAAGTAATTCATAAGAAGAGAAATTAAAACCGAAATTGCAGAAGACTGGAGACAAAAATATTTTATTGATTTAAATAGTAAAACACATAAATGTGAAAATGAAAATAAATGAATTAAACATCCCACTCACAAAGTTAAAAAAGGAGCCACAGAAAAACTAAAGACTTCCTAAAGATAAAACTAGAAACTTAAATGAGAAAACAGAAAAACAATAGAGCTTATAAATGTATTTGGGAACTTTTCAAACTATACCACAAAGCTATAGCGATCAAAACAGTATGGTACTGGCATAAAATCAGACACATAGACCAATGGAACGGAATCAAGAACCCAGAAATAAACTCATGCATATTCAGTCAACTAACGTTTGACAAGAAAGCCAAGAATACTCAGTGGGGAAAATAGTCTCTTCAACAAATGCAGTTGGGAAAGTTGGATATTCACATGCAAAAGAATGAAAGTCTTCATTCATGAAACTTAACTCCAAATGCATTAAAGACTTCAATGTAAGACCTAAAACCATAAAACTCCTAGAAGAAAACATAGAGAAAAGGTCCTTGACATTGGTCTTGGCAATGATTATTTTGGATATGACACCAAAAGCACAAGCAACAAAAGTAAGAATGAATAGGTAGGACTATATTAAACTTAAAAGCTTCTGCCCATGAAAACAAATTATCAACAAAAGGAAAAGGCAGCCAATGGGAGAAAAATCTCAAAAAATTAAAAGTAGAATCTAAGGGAAGGGGAAAAAATATTTTCACACCATATATCTGGTAAAGGGGTTAATATCCAAAAGGTATAAGGAATCCATGCAACTCAATGGCAAAAAAAAATAAATCCAATTAAAAATGGGCAAAGGATATAAACAGACATTTTTTCCAAAGAAGACATGCATATGGTCGACAGGAATATGACAAGATGCTCAACATCACTAACCAACAGGGAAATGCAAAACAAAACCACAATGAGCTATCACTTCACACCTGTTAGAATGGCTATTATCAAAAAGACAAGTAACAAGTGTTGGTGAAGATGTGGAGAAAAGGGGACTCTTGTGTACCGTTTGTGGGAATATATATTTGGTGCAGCCACTATGGAAAAGAGTCATGATATTTCCTCAAAAGGAAAGAATTAGAAATAGAACTACCATATAATCCAGCAATCCCATTTCTGGATATATACCCAGTGGAAATGAAATCACTATGTTTAAGAAATACCTGCATCCCCATGTTTATTGCAGCATTATTCACAATAGCCAAGACATGGAAACAATCTAAGTATCCATAGACAGATGAATGGGTAAAGACAATGTCATGTACACACACACACACACACACACACACACACACACACACACTGGAATATTAGTTAGCTTATATAACCATTAAAAAGAGAGAAGGAAATTCTGCCATTTGTAACAATATGAATGGACCTTGAGGGCATTACACTGAGTGAAATAAGTCAGACAGAGAAAGACAACTACTGTAGAGTATCGCTTATATGTGGAATCTAAAAATGTCAAATTCATAGAAAGAGAGTATCATGGTGGTTGCCAAGGGCTGGAGGGTAAGGAAAATGGGGAAGTGTCGGCCAAAGTGCACAAACTTCCAGTCATAAGATACATAAGTTCTGGGGATCTAAGGTACGGCATGGTGACTGTATTATATACCTCAAAGTTAGGTGAAGTAATGGATGCATTACTAACCTTATTGTGGTAATCATTTTGTAAATATATACATGTATCAAATCATCACGTTGTACACCTGAAACTTGCACAAAGTTTTATGTCAATTATATCTCAATAAATCTGGGAAAATATATACTCAAGACTAATTCTTTTCCTTTGAGTAATCTCTACATCCAACGTGGGGCTCAAACTCATAACCCCCAGTTCAAGAATCACATGCTCTTCTGACTGAGCCAGCCAGGTGCCCCTCAAAACTAATTCTTTAGGGGGAAAAAAACCCATCAGCGAACCAAATCATAGCATGGGGGAAGGCTAGGTAAAGGGGAAAACATAAATGCAAAAAATAGTAAACAAGAATATGTAAATGAGACTATTTCTTTGATGCGAAGAAATTTTGCTCAACTCTGTGTAAGTAAAAATATCAATTAAATGGCAAATGCTCTATAAAAAGGAAGACTGTTAGAAGAAAAAGAAAATCCAGTGGATGGCAGTGGGGAGAGGGAGAGACAAGAAAGTTTCAAATACTCTCCACTGAAAAGATGAATGAGGGGCACCTGGGTGGCTCAGTCGGTTAAGTGTCCACATTTGGCTCAGGTCATGATCTCATGGTTCGTGAGCTTGAGTCTCAAGTCGTGCCCTGTGAAGACAGTTCAGAGCTGGAGCCTGCTTCAGATTCTGTGTATCCCTCTCTCTCTGCCCCTCCCTGCTCACACTCTGTCTCTCTCTCTCTCTCAAAAATAAACATAAAAAAAAAGGGGGGGGGTGCACCTGGGTGGCTCAGTCGGTTAAGCGTCTGACTTTGGCTCAAGTTATGATCTCACAGCTCATGGGTTCAAGCCCTGCATCGGCTTCGTGCTGACAGCTCAGAGCCTGGAGACTGCCTCGGATTCTCTGTCTCTCTGGGCCCCTCCCCCCGCTCATGCAACACACTCTCTCTCTCAAAAATAAACATTAAAAAAAAAAGATAAATGAACTCAAGCCCAGATGCATTCATGTGTGACTCTAACCAGAACAACAAAGCCACATTATTCTTAGCAGGAAAACACTACAAGTATTCCCAGGAAAGTCAGAAACTAGTTAAGGATGATCACAGTCGCCTTCATTACTTAATGGGTAGGAGGGATTAGCCAATGGACATTAATAACAGAAAAACATAAAACATATAAAAAATCATAAAGGAATACACTATGTAATCGTAAACCTGGAAAACCTACGAGAATCAACTGAAAACTGCCACAGACAATAAGGCAATTCAGAAAAGTGGCTGGGCACAAGATTATTATACAAAACTCAATAGCTTTCCTATTAACACAAAGCACAACTGATTAGAACAAGAGAAGATTCTTGTTATGGTAATAAGCAAAGAGATCAAAGGTCTTAGCGAACAAGTAATATGCAAGAACTATAGGGAAAAAATCAAGTACGGCCGAGTGGCACAAAAGTCTTGACTAAACCAAAAGGCACACCCTGTTTGGTAGGAAAAACTTTTATTTTATTAAAGATGTTAATTCTCCTTTTACTCATCTATAAATTTTAGAACACAATAAACTTATAAGCTGGGTTGATATGTGCTCCCTAGCACATAGCACTGTACCCCATACTAATACTCTCTATTTCTTTTAAGGGAAAAACATCCAAGGAAACTCAGAAAAACAAAAACAAAACAAAAAAACCCAAGTATCTAGTGAGATCCCTTCCTCACTCCTTACCAGTTCTGGAAGGAATATGCTCCAGAATGAGCTTTACACTGGGAGCCTCTTTCCTCGAAGAACACCTGAGAAAGGGCCCCGCGATGGGTCCCTTGACAGGAATTCAACTCTACCCTCTCCCTCCAGACCCACAGCACCGAGGTCTGGCTCTGGGAGCCCCAGCTCCCTGTGGCCCACACCTTCCTGTGGCCACAATGCTGGACAGCCTTGGATCTTGTAACAGCCTTGGAACACCATGTCCCGAGCTGCCACCTCTGAGCGACACTTCAGAGCACAGGGAGCTCCAGTCCTTACCATCGGAAAGCTCTGCCTTGTGTCTGAGAGACGCTGTCAGGGGTTTAATTGTGCCCTCCACACCCTCCCCCAAATATGTTTAAGTCCTAACTCCCAGTACCTTCAGAATGGGATTTTAGTTGGAAATAGAGTCACTGCAGGTGTGATTATTTAAGATGAGGTCGTATCACAGTAGAGTGGGCCCCTGATCCAATATGACTGGTGTCCTTATAAAAAGACAGCCATATGAAGACACAGAGAGACAGTCACGTGAACACTGAGGATTAGAGGGTTGTGTCTACAGTCCTAGGAACCACAAAGAAGGAAGCGTTCTCCTACAAGCTTTATTTTTTATTTTATTTTATTTTATTTTAGAGAGTGAGGGCACATGTGAGCAGGGGAGAGGAGCTGAGGGAGAGAGAGAGAGAGAGAGAGAGAGAGAGAGAGAGAGAGAGGCTACACGCTCAACGCAGAGCCCAACTCAGGGCTTGATCCCAGGACCCTGGATTCATGACCTGAGCCGAAGTCAAGAGGCGGACACAGCCTACTGAGCCACGCAGGCACCAACCCCCCACCAACTACAGATTTTAGAAGGAGCGTGGTCCTGCAGATTTCCCCAGGGCTGTGTGACAATACATTTCTGTTTGGAGTCACCTCGTTTGTGGTACTTTGTCTCATAGCAGCCCTGGAAATTAACACACATGTCTATGATCAGAAGCTGTGCACTCTCCCCCACCGGGGCAGGAAACCGAGCTCCTGGTGGAAAAACAGAGGGTTTTAAACAGGGAATGCTGACCAGTTCAGCTAAGAGTGTGCTTTCCTAAGCAAGGAGCCCAAGCTTGAGAGGCACACCCTCAGGGCATGACATCACCCCAGTGCCTTTGTCCTTTCAAATGCCTCCAGTTCACCCAGCTTCCACCTAAGGACTGACTGGTGGAAGTCAGTCCCTGGCTGACTACCAGCCCTGTGCTGCAGCAAGGCTGCTGGGCCAGCACCACACTGGCCCTGTGGTTACTCAACATTGGTAACCCAAGGGTCTTGGGGAGAGAGTGGGCCTCAGAGGACCCCAGACTGTACTTTGGGATCTGACATCATTGCATATGGTGCCTGGAGCACTAAAATCTGTGGACTCGCCGGGGCATGTTTTTTGTAGCCCAAATTGGAAGGGCCACCCAGGTGACACATACGCCCCTCACTCTACCTGCGTCTCTCCCACTCACCCACCTGGCAAACTTTTACTCATTCTTCACAAACCAGGTCATGGCCCCTCTTTCTCCAACAGGCGAAGTTAATGGCTCCCTCCTTTGTGCCACCCCCGGATCCCCTACATACGTTCTTCTGTTACAGCTCTTCCCACATTCTGAAGACATTGTCAAATACATTAATCTTTCCAACTGTGGACAGAATGGTAGAACATTCTCGCCTGTTCCAGGACAAAATCTCTCTCCTGAGATCATTTTGTTTGTAGCTGGTGATCTCCCTCATCAAACAAAGAGTTCCCTGAGAGAAATGTCCTTTGCCTTCCTCTGGTGCTACCCCCACTTACACTGAAGTTACCCTCAGGAAATGCAGCTGCCGTCTGCAACACTTCCTACTTCCAAGGAGGCACCCTGAGAACCCCGTTACTTCTCTCCGGTGCTTTCTAGCCCTTGTCTCCAGGGAACCAGGCAGTCCAATTTGTTTAATGCCATGTGATCTGCTGTATCCACAGCACATATTATGGTCTTAATTTAATTTATTATAGACATTGTGACATGAGTCTGTATTTCTGAAAAACAGGTCACCTCTTACATTACTTATTTGGCCATCAGCCTTCTCCTAGTTGACAAGGGTGGAAATCTGTATGTCTGTGTTCTAGTAATGGATAATATTTTCTGCTGGTATAAGAATCAAAAACCTTGGTAATGTTCATAGCCTTTGATCCAACAAGTTCCACTTCTAGAAGTTTACCCCAGGAAAATGACCAGACCCATGAACCCAGGGGGTTTACAGCAGCACTATTTACGTGCAACAGAGGAGATTCTAGAGGGGAATTTGGGTATAACCTTTCCAAAGCAAACATGAGGGACATATTTGGCCATAGAACATCAACAGGCTTGAGCCCAAGGTTGTAATGAAGTAGAGAAATGGTGATGTCCCTAGGTTGGCCAGCACTAACAGGGACTGAGGTGCAGCATGCCCTGAGAGGCTTGGAGATAGGCCAGACACCTGACCAGGCTCTTGCCTCTCTAGTCTTGGGGTCATCTCACCTCCCAAGGGAAAGTCAACCAGTTCTCCTGGCTTCCCATGTATCTCCAAGTTCTACCAGGGAGATTGGCTGGTTCAAGGGCATCTCATAGGATAAAGCCTAGAAGGATGGATGGTCCATCCCTCCCAATCCAATATGTCCTCACCTTCTCCACTATGAGTCACCACTCAGCTCCCTATCTCTGCTCCCTAGAGATGCAAAAGCATCATTTTCTAAGTTTTTCTTGGGAGTTTCTCTTTGCTTCCTCCCTGCCAGGCCTGGTTTTAAGTGAACATAGCTCCCCGCCCTAGCAATACATTAATTCAGTGCACACACTATTTATTGGTCAGATTCTTTATTTGGGTTGCAAGTAACAAAAACACACTCAAAAAAATTTCAACCAAAACAAGGAAAAAAAAAGAAAAGGAAAGGAGGAAAGAAGAAAAAGGAAAGAAAAGAAAGTTGAAGGGGTGCCTGGATGGCTCAGTTGGTTGAGCATCCAACTCTCAATTTCAGCTCAGGTCATGATTCCAGGGTCATGGGATCAAGCCTGCATTGGGCTCTGAGCTGAGCATGGACCCTGTTTAGGATTCTCTCTCTCTCCCTCTGCCCCTCTGTGAGTGCTTTCTCTCTCTAAAAAGAAAGAAAGAAAAGTAGGAAGGGAGGGAGGGAGGAAGGGAGAGTGGGAGAGTGGGAGGGAGAGATGGAGAAAGAAAGGAAGGGAGGGAGGGAAGGAGAAAAAGGAAGAGAAAGAAAGAAAGAAAGAAAGAAAGAAAGAAAGAAAGAAAGAAAGAAAGAAAGAAAACAAAGTTGAAAAGGGAGAAGTCTGGGAATAAATTACTTCAGACACACTTCCTCTCACTCTTTCCTTTATTGTCTGCTTTCTCAGCATTGGCTTCATGTTCAGGCTGACTCTCCTTCTCCTGCTACGGCCATGATAGCTAGCTTAGCAGCTCTCAACTTAATCCTCTTCTCAGCTAATGATTCCACAGTGGTCACGTGGGTGGAGGGTAGGAAGTATGGGCAGGAGGGAAGGGTTTTTTGTTTTGTTTTGTTTTGTTTTTTATGCTGGTTTCAGGAAATATCTCAGAGGAGGCTCTGAGTAGTCTGGTTTGGGTACTATGCCTAACCCTAACCCAAACACTGTGGCCAAAGGATCACAGGTTCACTGTTGGTGCTGGGGAGTGAGTTGGGCCTCATTTGAATTTTATGGACTAAGAATCAAAGGGAGGTAGTCCCCTGATGATATGCTAGACAAAGAAGGTGTGGTCCTTTACACTTGACTGTCCCAATCCCTGTGTGTCTTTGTGCTTAGTCAAGCTTCCCAATCTCTCCTGAGTTTGGTCAGGAGTCAACTTCCACAGACTAACATTTTTGTGCTCAGCAGGCAGCCCCGGGTTCCAAAGCTGTCATCAGGCTCCATGCAGCTCCTGACATCAGATTTGGGTGTATTCTTAGGGAAACAGCAACACTGACTAAGCAGTGGGATTCCTAGAGTTTGCCCGTAAGTCAGGCTTCACCCTGAGTGAAGCCCGCTTCCCTTGTCTACCCGGAGACAGAGTCCACGATGGCAGGCCCTGGACAGAAATGGGAACTCTGTCCAACATGTGGTTGTACAGCTTGTGTCCTGACACAGTTCTGCACAGGCCCAGAGGAAGGGGGAATTTTTCAGAATTCATACAGCTTTTAAGAATTCACCAGGCTCCTTCCAGGCTAATAAGCACCTGTATACAACATAGGTACAGATAAGGAGTGCTTGCACCAAGGGTGATACAGGAAGAATTTCAAGGCTTGGACTTAGACCCGAGCGACATGGCTCAAGTATCAGAATGATTGCTTTATGAGATATCTTTGTTGTTCCTGGGTATGACGTGGCAGAGGTAGAAAGGTAACAAACTCACAGTCCTGTGCTGTCTGGTCTGGCCAACATCTTGCTCCCCATTGACTGCTGACACCTCCAAACTCTGGAGTGAGGTGTTTCTCTGGGAATTGACACAAGAGGCCATGGGGAGTGGCAGCCACCCAGCTGGATGTACCTTTGTCTCATTTCCCTCCTGTGCACTGCTTTCAGCTGCTTTAGGAGTAAACCAAAATGAAAGAACTTTGAGCAGGATCCAAGTGGTCATTCTTGCCCACTCTCAATCCCAGACCAAACTTCATGGGTCAGTCAAGCTCATGGAGCTGCAAGGATCCTACTGAACCTCTGAAAATGAGTAAATAAAACTTTCAGGTGGAGTTATAGTCACCTACCGAGAAAGCCACACCTTGGCTCCACTGACTGTCCTACTCAGGCTTGAGTGGCCCCAGCAGATTTAGTAGAGTTCAATGGCTCTCCTTCGGTGGGGAGAGAGGAGTGGCCTGGCGTGCCTGTGTTGTTGTTGTTGTTGTTGTTGTTGTTGTTGTTGTTGTTGTTCGGTGGGGAGAGAGGAGTGGCCTGGCGTGCCTGTGTTGTTGTTGTTGTTGTTGTTGTTGTTGTTGTTGTTGTTGAACACAGAGTGTTTATCATCTCTGAGCAAGTAAGCGATTTGTAAATATTATCTCATCTAAATTTCACAGCAGACCCTTATCATCTCTGAGGTTAAACAACTTGCTCACATTACAGAACCACCAGCAACTGAGGGACTTCATGCAGTCACTCTCTGTCTCCTTGAATTGGGGGTAGTTCTATCAGCCCCTCCCCCCCACCCAGCCCCATATACTGAGCTGTGCCTCTCCCATAGCATCTAGCCATGGGATAACCCAGGTGAAGTGACTTGGCTCCTCTAGATCATTCCCTGGACTCGAACTCTCTGCTTCCAAAGGCGAGAAGTGCCTGAGCCGCAGTTCCAGAATGGACTCCTCTACAAGGTCTCAGAGAAGCCGCTCACACGGGCAGCAGGCTACAGTTCCCATTCAGACATGACTTTGTGAGCCATTGGGGCTCTGAGGTCCTTTGACTCCCCAAGTAGGATTGTTTCCCCCGTTGCATTATGGGTTCTGTAGATAATTCTAGTTTTCGTAGACTCAAGGCAAAATCTTAAAGCCCACAGAGGATGTCTAGGTCTAGCCCACAGAGGAGGTCCTAGGGCTGGTGCCCCCAGTTTTCCCTTTGATCCAGTCAGCCCACTGGGTTCTCTCATATCAGAGACACCAGGAAGGGATGGACCCCGTGAACAGCATCAGCTCCAGCTCAACAGTATCAACAGGGACCCCGGTTCTGTTGTCCCTCTGCTCCACCCTGACATTGTGTGGCCTTTAGTCTCAGGTAGGCTTCTGAGGGGCTTATTCTTGAATCTGTTTTTTCAAAAGGAATGAGAGCTTTCTCAGAGTTTCCCAGCAGATACTCTTCTTTGCCCATCCCTGGCAAGGAGAATGGGACCACAGGGTTGAGCTTAGATTAATCACCAAGGGACCAATAAATGCCAAGGGGTAAACTGCCCAGACCACTCTAGGTATTATGATTGATAAGAAACATATATGGGGGGGGGGGGGCACCTAGATGACTCAGTCGGTTAAGTGTCTGACTCTTGATTTCAGCTCAGGTCATGATCTCACAGTTCATGAGTTCGAACCCCACATTGGGCTCGGTGCTGATGGTGTGGAGCCTGCTTGGAATTCTCTCTCTCTCTCTCTCTCTCCCTCTCTCTCTCTCTCTCTCTCCCCCCTCCCCCACTCGTGAGCATGCTCTCTAAATAAATAAATAAGTAAATAAATAAATAAATAAATAAATAAAGTTTTAAAAAAAAAGAAAGAAAAAATAGATATATTTGGTCTTCACCCATGGTTCCTGGCTCACAGCTCCTAAAACCCTTGCCATTTCGGGAAGTGTTGAGAGCTTAAAGGTGTCTCTTGTGTAATGCTAATGAGGTGACTTTTGCACTGCACCTAAAGATGGGGGCTAGTTGCCAGGGGAGCCAACCATGTGATCAGAGGGTTAGAACTTTTGGTCCTACCTTGTGACCTCCAGGGAGGGGGGATGGGCTGGAGGTTGAATCATTTCGCCAATGGTCAATGATTTAATCAACCCTGCCTGTATCATGAAGCCTCCATAAAATCCCGGAAGGACAAGGTTCATAGAGCTTCCAGGTTGGTGAACACACAATTTGGGAAGAGTGGTGTGCCTGGAAAGGGCTTGGAAGTTCCACACCTCTTCCCACATCCCTTGCCCTATGCAACTCTTCCTTCTGGCTATCCCTAAGTTATATCCTTTTACAATAATCAAGTAATCTAGCAAGTGAAATGTTTCTGAGTTCTGTGAGCCATTCTAGCAAGTTAATCAAAGCCAGGAAGGGGGTCTTGGGAACTCTGATTTATAACCAGTCCATCAGAAGCACAGGTAACAACACAGGCTTGCAACTGGCTTCTGACGTGGAGGAGGGGGGCAGTCTTATAAGATGGAACCACTAACCTGCGAATCTGATACTGTCACTGTCTTCAGAACTGACTTGAATTGTAGGATACCCAGCAGGTGTCTGAGAACAACTTGTTGGTGGGAGGAAGCCTACACACACGCACACACACGCACACATGCACTGACACACACACACACACACACACACACACACACACACGCCCATGCAGGTACGAGCGTATGTTGGAAGTGGGGCCAAGAACTTAATTTACCTTGAAACTTAGCACCTGTGGGTTCAGCAAGATATCAAATGCCAAGACAGGATAACAACGTCACAGAGTCCATCAGGGCCCTAAAACTCCCTCCCCAGCTCCCTGCAGGGGGCCCGCTGCCTCTATGCTTGAGGCATCCTTGTTTTGTACCTGCTAAGTCACTGGGTTTGGTTAAGCCTGGAATAGTTTTCCATGAACCTCTTAGAACAGCTGAACCCCAGGCTATTTTAAGTCTTGATCATTCATAAGTGGAGCCAGTACCTTTTCAAAGTTTGAGTTCACCCCTTATTGTGGCAAAACGCCTGTCACCTCTTACTGTAGTCTGGCAGAATGCGCATATATCAAGGCACCTCTTCAGGCCCGTCTTCTTTAGTAGAAGATATGAAGAAGTGCATTCCTGTTCCTCTCTGAGGTTCTGCAAGAATAATCGTGTCGTGTAGGTAAATGAGATAATCTACATCCCAGATCATTTTTTACCACGGAGTGGTTAAAGGGATCAGGAGTCCCTGAGATGTTCTGGAGCATCCCTTCAAGTTGATAAAACACCACGGACCAGTAAGAATATGTGGGGTTTTTTCCCCCCTCACTAAGCATGGATTTTTCTTATACCATTCCCCACTAAATACCAACCCCCTCTCTGGCAATAGGTCCCACCTCTAAGAAAACGCATGCACATTCCCACTGTGTCCAACTGTTCTACCCACTTACCACTGTGGGGAGTTCATAGGGCCTCACTGATAATCAGTAGCTCTTCAACGAGTTTCTGTAAATCTTTAATTTTAAACAATAAAATCTACTTTCACCTGCTCTCAGCAAACATGACCGCCACTCTTTCATGGAGAAAGAAAAGGTTATTCTAGTTTAGGGCTGCCTTTTCAGGCTCCGCTCTTGATCTCGGGGTGTTTAGAAATCACTGAGATCAAAGCCCTCCGGATTTATCCACAGGTCCAAACCCAGAAGGGGGTGGAGGGGTGGGACCTGGCCCTCTGTGGCCTCTGCCTACTCCATTTACCACACCTGGGAAGGAAGGACCACTTTGTACCTACACACTGCCTTTGGAGAGCGCTACATTTTATGAAGGCTGGATTTAAAAATCAGACATCTGGTAGCTGGGAGAGCCAGAATTCAACCCAGTTCTCGCTCCAAAACTGTTTCCACCTTGCCGATCTTATATGCTGTTGATATGTCTGTCTAATAGAAACCCCCAGAGAATCCGTTAAAAAGCAGAGCCACAAAGAGAGCTCAGTAAGCTGACTTCTTTTAATAACGACTTTAACCATTTCAGACAATATAGTGAAACAATTTACTAGTTAAGGTAACTGCTACAATCAAGGTGACTCCCTCTCTGGGCTACATCTCTGGAAGGAATCAAAAGGAACTGGTAACGGTGGCTGCCTCTGGGGAGCAAACCTAAGCGACCAGGAATGGAGTAGGAGGGAAACTCACACCTCACTATTCAATGTCTGATTGTTGTGCCATATGAATGTGTAACCTATTGAAAATCAAAATTCCACAGGATTAATAAGCAGTGAGCCAAAAAGTGCAGGGCACCTGGCTGGCTCAGTCAGAAGCGCATATGACTCTTGATCTCAGGGTAGTAAGTTCGAGCTGCACATTGGGTGTAAAGATTACTAAAAAAAAAAAAAAAAAATAATAATAATAATAATAATAATAATAATAATAATAAACTTTTTTAAAAGTTCAGGATATTAAAAAGACACTAGGGGGCACCCAGGTGACTCAGTCGGTTAAGCGCCGGATTCTTGATTTTGGCTCAGATCATGATCTTACCATCGTGAGATCGAGCCCTGCATCCAGGGCTCTGCACTGAGTGTGGAGCCTGCTTGAGATTCATTCTCTCTCTCTCTCTCTCTCAAATAAAATAATAAAAAATATATATCATGTCCTTTTATTTTTAAAAAAATAAAAATAAAAGGACATTAGAACTACTGTTGAATTGGGGCACCTGAGTGGCTCAGTCAGTTGAGCATCAGACTCTTGATTTTGGCTCAGGTCACATCGGGCTCTTTTCCGACAGCGTGGAGCCTGCTTGAGATTCTCTCTCTCCCTCTCTCCTTGTCTCTCTCTCTCTCTCTCTCTCTCTCTCTCTCTCTCTCACACACACACACACACACACAAAATAAATAAATAAACATTAAAAAAAACTACTGTTGAGTTATTCTATCACCTCTCAATCATTTTCAACCTAAAACAATATTAAACAACATTCAGATGATATCAGATAGCATTTCAACCCTCTCCAATGAAATTTACTGTTTTTTCAAATGTTTAAGAAGATAGGAACCTCTTCTATCTTTTCCGGATAGATTAACAAAGATTTTGCTGTCACCTGGGGGACAGTTTATTATTCCTTTTATTATTTCCCTCTGGGTAAAATGACTGTCAGGCTAAGATCCAATTACCTCTGTCTCAGAAGGTTCAATGCGCATCTCTCTCTCTTTTTTTTTTTTTTTTTTTTAAGGAAAGCTATTAAACAATAAGATATCATTAACTTGGGGCAGAAAATGTTCTCACAGCAAAACCTTGTGAGCATTTAGATGCTTTATTCTTTGCAATTATTAAAGTTCTCTTTTGCCAAAGGTCCACATAAGATAGATCCTGGGCATCTTGAGTGCTTTTTTTGTTTTAATATAATTTATTGTCAGATTGGTTTCCATAGAACATTTAGTGCTTTTAAGGAGAAGCCCTTGTGTGATGTAACCAGAAGAGTCCACAGTCACCCTTCACCAATCCCATGTGATTTTCCAAGAGAGGAAAAATTACTCATTGAATGATAGAAGGAGGCTTCTGTTATACAGCAGACAAACTGACCAAGCGTTTCCTGCAGTAGGTAATATTTACAACAGCACCCAAAATATAAAATACCAAGAGATTGGGGCACCTGGGTGGCTAAGTCAGTTGAGCATCTGACTCTTGATTTTTGGCTCGGGTCATGATCTCACGGTTCATGAGACTGAGCCCCAGGTCGGGCTCTGCACTGACAGCAAGGAGCCTGCTTGGAATTCTCTCTCTCTCTCTCTCTCTCTCTCTCTCTGCCCCTCCCCTGCTCCTGCTCTGTCTCTCTCTGTCTCTCAAAAATAAATAAATGTTTAAAAAAAAAACTTTTTTAAACCAGGTTCCACAGAGGAAGAAGATGCCAGCCAGTTCTGCCATAAACGGGGCAGAGGCCTAGAAGGCTGGGCCTAAACCTGTGACCAGCCGTACTTTCCAGTGGATTCTCCATACTCACCCGATGTCCGCAGTCTCACCTCATGCATAACCACTATATTAGGTTCTCTGGAGACACAAGATATACAGAGAGAGAGAGAGATTTCTTTTAAGGAATTGGCTCACGTAGTTGTGGGGACTGGCAAGTCAGAAACTGGCAGGGCAGGCCAGCAGGCTGGAGACTCAGGCAAATTTTCTATGCTGTAGACTTCAAAGTTTTGGGTTTTTTTTTTTTAAGTTTATTTATTTATTTTGAGAGAGGGAAAATGCAAATGGGGGAGAGGCGGAGAGAGAGGGAGAGAGAAAGAGAGAGAGAGAGAGAGAGAGAGAGAGAGACTCCCAAGCAGGAGCCTGATGCGGGGCTGGAACTCATGAAACTCAAGATCATGACCTGAAGTCAGATGCTTCCCGGATTGAGCCACCTGGGCATCCAAAAAAAAATCTTTTTAAATGTATATGAGGTACACCTTTTCTTTTTGCCTCAGTCTTCTATATGGCCCAGAAGGTCACTATCATTTATTTTAAATTGATACTTCGGGGCACCCCCAAGATGTCAGCTGATCACTCTTCTGTCGCGAGCCCTGCACCAAACTCATTGGAATCGTGGCGCTGCTGCCTATCAGAAGTCAGTTCAAACAACCCACCGCTAGAGAGACAAAAGGATATAGATATGATGGACGAAGCCATCTATTGCTTGGAGGCCATGTCTTCTTCAGAGACCGTGAGATTAGAATGAGGCTGACAGAAACTTGGTATACAGAACTCTACATTTTGGAGCATCTTGGTGTCTCAAGGAACCCGAAAAATGCGATTCCAAAAGCCACGGTGAGAGAGAAACGCACACCCTGGGAATCTCTAGTCTTCCCATGCCTGGAAACCCGGTCTTCCACTTAATGCAGCTTATGCCAAACTTGTCAACAAAGGGGAAGGGGAAGTGATGAGGGCCCACGTATAGCAGCTAAGGCAAGAGACTGGACTCTGGCTCTGAGACGCCGAGAAAGGTTTTGACCTTCAGGATGATAAACCCGGCAAGTGGTGGACCTGCTTTGTAAAGACACAGCTCCTAAACAAAGAGTCTTTCAGGCTCTTGAGTCTGGGCAGACGCTGCCTCCACAGCCGGGGGCAGCATTTGAGGGCGGATGTACACGGCTCTTGGCCTTTATTTGATAAAGGGTTATACAGAGACAAGGGAGTGTGTCTTTACCTCAAGAGCTCTTTATTATAAAGAATTTGGGTGAGGGAGGGAAGAATGGGCTGTTGAAAGATAATTTGAAGTGTTCTGCAATATTAAGCTGGTGCTTAATAAGAATATATAATTAGGGGCGCCCGGGTGGCTCAGTCGGTTAAGCACCTGACTTCCGCTCAGGTCAGGATCTCATGGTTTGTGGATTTGAGTGCCGTGTTGGGCTCTGTGCTGATGGCTCAGAGCCCGGAGCCTGCTGCAGATTCCGTCCCTCCCTCTCTCTCTGTCCCTCCCCCACTCACACTTTGTCTCTCTCTCTCTCTTTCAAAAATAAAATAAACATTTAAAAATTAAAAAAAAAAAAAACATAATTACAAAAAATTTCCAGGGGCGTCTGGGTGGCTCAGTCGGTTAAGTGTCTGACATCGGCTCAGGTCACGATCTCGCGGTTCATGAGTTTGAGCCCCGCACTGGGCTCCACGCTGACAGTGCTTGGGATTCTCTTTCCCTCTCGTTCTCTACCCCTCCCCCACTCGCTCTCTCTCTCTCTCTTAAAATAAACAGAAAAAATAGAAACTTTCTAACATTTCAAAAAACCATTGTTGATACTTTGTTCAAGATAAGTTTTTTGCACTAATTTGGGTGTATTAAAATATCATATTAAATATTACTCGATTAGCTGAGGTTTGATGTCCCCTTCAACTTTGCACCTAAGGCAAATACCTCACTCACCTTACCCTAGTACCCATTTTACAGATAAGGAAATTGAGGTACCCAGAGGTGAGTGAACTATACCACATGAGGGATTGTGGCAGAACTTGGGACAGCTCTGCCTGGGATCCTAGAACGTTTCTGGCCTTGTGTGTTTCTCTTTGGGGCGTGGAAATGAGATGAGAAGGAGGAAGGGGAATATGGGGAGAGAAGATAAAGAAACAGATGTAACAGAAGAACCAAATTATCATGCTTTCACATCAGTTATCTGCTCAAGCTTTACAGCAATGTTGGGCATCATTAACCCCACTTCTACCTGCCTGGCAAAGTCATGGCAGCTTCCTCTGTAACCCTGGCCTGCAAAGTGCAGCCAGCACCTGCCCTAATGGGCAAGTCTCGGTCATTCTGCCCCACCTAGAGGTGGGCATCCCCCTCACCGAGGACTACATGTGGAAGGAAGACACCTGATAAGGGCCAGAGCCGATGTCCTGTCAGCTGCCCTTGTCTCGCTTGCTTCAACCGATCTGCTCTCCACCACATTTCCTGCCTTCTGGGGGGAATCCCCAAAGCACAATAATGTAAAAAGCAAAACTCAGAACGCCCAGAAACAGAATCTAAAATGACCGAGAAATAAAAACAAGACTGTGAGAAAATAATGAAATTCACAGGATTTCTTGAGGAGCAAGGAATTCAGACCTGTTCTACAGAAGAGCTTAGTGATGGGGAAGAGTGGATGACTATGCAGAGGTGATTTCTGGAGAGGACTAAAGGTCTAAGGAGGGGAAAAAATGTCGCTTGCATCGCATACCTTTTTATAGTGCTTGAAAAAAAATTTTTAACCACATGCCTATGTAAGTTCAATTAAAGAAAACTTGTTTTCTTGGGGCGCCTGGGTGGCTCGGTTGGTTAAGCGTCAGACTCTTGACTTTGGCTCAGGTCATGATCTCACGGTTGTGAATGGGAGCCCCGCGTTGGACTCTGTGCTGACAGCGTGGAATCGGCTTGGGATTCTCTGTCTCCCCCTCTCTCTGCCCCTCCCCTGCTTGTGTTCTCTCTCTCTCTCTCTCTCTCTCACACACACAAAATAAATAAATGAGCATTTTTAAAAAAGAAAAAAGAACACTGTTTTCTTAAGCGGCTGCAACCAGTGGCTAGCTGAGGTCACGGTCACCATTCTGCAACGGCTCACCTCCAGACCTTCCTGACCTCCACACCATCCTTCCAGCTAGGAGAGAATAGCTCAGCGTATGACACATCGGGGGTGGGTCACGTATCCTGCAGACTACATGCACCTCCAAATTAGGCAGCTAATTATTCTAAGGACTCAAAGTCATATCTGAAATTTGAGTCAGCTGAAGTAAAATGGGATGAGTAATTTGCTTCTGGAATGCGGTGCACACGACGCAGACTGATGAGGCTTCCTTGAGAAGCCCGACACCACCCTCTCGGGAACTCCTGGTTGGGGTTAGTGGTTGTGACTCTGCCATGACGTGGGGGAAGAACGGAGGCTGTGAGTCCAGCCGAGCCTATCACCCTCAGGTCAAGTTGAGTCCCGACTAAAGCCCAAGGGCCGGGCCAGGATCACACAACCCCAAGGGTCCCAGAGCAGAGTTAGAGGAACCCCAAAGACCGAAGGGTAAGATGGTACAGGACTGTCTAGCCCCAGAAAGCACAAATGAGGGACGACAGCCCACAGTCTTTCACAGGAGATGCCATTCGTCTGAGTAAGACACCTGTCGAATAAGGTAAGTGACAAGAATGGTAGCCGCTGGAGGGGTGGGACTTCCAGCCCTGAGGGTCTGTAAAGAATCAAAGTAAATTCTGTAGAAGATCTGTCTTCAGGGGCGCCTGGGTGGCTCAGTCGGTTGAGGGGCCGAAGTCGGCTCAGATCATGATCTCACGGTTGGTGGGTTCGAGCCCCACATTGGACTCTGTGCTGACAGCTCAGATCCTGGAGCCTGCTTCAGATTCTGTGTCTCCCTCTCTCTCTGACCCTCCCCCGTTCATGCTCTGTCTCTCTCTGTCTCAAAAATAAATAAATGTTAAAAAAAATTAAAAAAAAAAAAAAAAAAAGAAAGATGATTTGTCTTCAGAAGCTTATACCCCAGGGTCTAATGTGAAAGCAAGGGAGTTGGGGATGGGAGGGCCTGGAGTTAGGAGAGAGGGGACCATGCCAAGAGTGAATGGGTGCCTCCCTTTTCGCCTCCTTTGGGGAAGTCCATCCTTCATGGTCCCTTGATCTCGTGTTCCTGGGCAAGGTCTTCTCCAGCCTCCACTGGCCTCATCTCTCCAGACTCCATCACCCAAAAACCTCCGGCCTCCTTCTGAATAACTCAATCGTGCCTCGGGGTCCCAGATTTGAAAACAAGATTACTTCCCTCAGGTGCACTGTGGATCCCCAAGGGGCTTCCCTGCCCTTCCCAGTTCTTGTTGAGAGCAGTCTTCATGCTCAGATTTACCCCCTTGTGTACACGATGGCTCCCAGGTCTTACAGGCTTAGAAACACAAATGCATTTAAACACTCAGACAAGGGGCGCCTGGGTGGCTCAGTTGGTTGGGCGACCGGACTTCGGCTCAAGTCCGGACCTCGGGGTTCGTGGGTTCGAGCACCCCATCAGGCTCCGTCCGGACAGTTGGAGCCTGGAGCCTGCTTCAGATTCTGTGTCTCCCTCTCTCTCTGCCCTTCCCTTGCTTACACTCTGCCTCTTTCCCTCTCTCATTCTCAAAGATAAATAAACATTAAAAAAAAATAAACAAACACTCGAACAAAAAGAAAACCAGAATTAGTGGTCCAAGTTTCTACCATAGAAAATTTCCAAATTACTAGCTATTTGTGGTCATCCACGTTACTTCTCTACTACTGAGATAAAGGACCCAAAAGATGACATCACAGGACCGTACAGCTGGAGGGAAATTCTGGGGCAGCCCCAGGCTAAGGCAGGGGGATTCAGAGCCTGTGCTTCGGAACTGAATGTATTGATTATAATTCTAGCCCTCCCCCTGCTTGCTCAGTGGGTCTCAAAGTTGAGCATGCACCAAAATTACCTGGCGGACTTTTAAAAGCGCAAGTTGCCGGGCCCCATCCCCCAGAGTTTCCTATTATTTAGGTCTGGGGTGGGACCCAACAATCTACGTCTCTAACAACTTATCGGAGGATGCTGATGCTGCAGCTCCGGAAACCACACTTAGGGCAGCACTCTAGCTGTGGGATCAGCCGCGTCCCGTGTACATTCTGGCTCATAACCTTCGCGCTCGCTGGGATTGGGGTTGACTCGAGAGCTGGCGTCAGAAGCCCCGAGCGCTGTTCGCGGCCCACAGTTAACACCTGCAGTCGTCGGGGGATGGAGGGGAGGAGTCATGTGCCCGAGACCACCCCGCCAATGAGAAGCAAACCTGGGACGGAGCCCCGGGGCTTCCCGCCGCCCGGCCGCGTTCAGGCGCTCCGGCGCCGCCGCCTCTGGGCGCTGAGCGCTCTGAGCCGGCGCGCCGCACGTTGCGGTTCCCTGCGCACACTGCTCCGCGCCGCCGGCGGTTCGGCTTAATGCCTGTCGTCTTCGGAGTCTTCGGAGCCACTAGGACCCTCCGATCTTTCTCGGCGCCGAGAGCCTGGCCGCGGGGACGGTACCCCTGGGTGGGCTGAGACCAGGAGAAGCTGGAGAAGCTTCTAGCAGCGGCGGGGCGGGGGCGGGGGAAGCCTGGGGCAGGGGGCGCGCCCCAGCAGGCCGCCGGCCTCCCGCCCGCCCGCAGCAGAGCTCCGGGCGCTGCGGGTGGCCGCCTGCACCTAGCCCGGGAGCGGCGGGAAGTGCGCGCCCCAGCGGCCGTGCAGGGCCCGCCCCGGCCCCGCCCTCCAGGACGTCCCGTCGGGAAACCCGCGAGCCACACCGCCGAGCGGCTGCGGCTCTCCCTCCGCGCGCCAGGTAAGTGGCAGAAGCTGCCGGCGACCCTCGCAGGCCCTCGCGATAGACGACTCCCCCCCACCCCCCGCCCCCTCCGCCGGGCCTGGAACTCAGAGCTCTCCCGCTGCTCGGGACTTTCCCCCAGTCGGACTGGCTTCTGCCAGGTCCTTGCTCCCCACCTCCCTCCTCCGCCGACCTTCTCCTTCACCACTTCCTCCTCGCCACCCCCAGTAGTGAAATGAAGGGGTTGGGCCAGACGGGTCCTCGTCCGTGGTGGCGGCCTCTAGCTCCTCCCTCGGTACGACCCCCCCCCCCCCCCCCCCACCTCCGCGCCTCGCTTAAAGAGGAATGAAAAGTTCAGACCTTTGGGACGTGAAGGGGTGGGGTGGGAGAGGGACGAGCCACAGCAGCCCCTCCGGGGTTCTACAGCCTTTTCCCTTTACCCATCCACGTCCCCGTATTCTTTCCGTCCGCCTTCTTCCCAGAGTGGGCCAGCCCACGTGCTCCACCTCGGAAATCTTTCAGAGAGGCATCCTCCTGCCAGCGCCACCTTGCTCCTGAGTAGAGGTGGGGTCTCAGATGTCCTCTCTCTAGAGTCTTGGGCCTTTGGGGAGTGGGAGCTGTGTGGTTTTTATGGGAAGGGAGTCTGATGGGTGTTCATGACTGTGACTGTCCCCAACTTCCCTATTTCCCCGTCACTTGTTCCGACAAGCCCCAGGCTAACTGAAAGGAGGAACAGTTTGTTACTTGCCCCCAAAGCTAGTCACCCCAGACCCTGACTTCTGCGGAGGGTAGGATGGGGCTGTCCTGTGCCTATGGAGGAAGGGGGGTTCATTTTACCAGCAAAGCTTAAAACAGACCCCCTCTATTCGCTACGGTCCCAGGAAAGGTTTTAATGCTGCCCCTCCAGACCCACAGATGCAGTTCACAGGCACTGGGTGAGGTTAATAACTCTGGACACACCAAAGAACCTGGGGCTCATTTTACCAGAGATGTGTGTGCACTACACAGGCCCCATTCACCTCTCCAACACAGGAGCCTCATCCCCTACCCCTCCTAGGAAGGGTAAAAAGGATGAGACAGGCAAATTCATGCCATGGATAGTACAAGCTAAGGTGAGGGGGTTGAAATAGACTTTGGTTCAAATTATCCTGCAGAAGCCAGTATCCTTGCAGGTACTTCCCTAGTTCCTCAACAGTTCCTTCCTGTTCTTCAACCATTAGACACACGGAAAGAACAAGAGCAGACTACTTTCAGGGGTATCAGGACAGAAAGGACAGGACTGTCAAAGACAGAAGAGCTCATCTGGAGCCGGTAGAACCGTGAAGGATATTGAGCTGCCCAAGATGGCCTGGTCCTTGGTAATCACTGCTCAGGACAGCAGACACCCACCCACAGCAGCATGGAGGAACATCACGGCTGATAAGGGGAGGCACAGATGCATGCTGGATGCCCTCTGAGATCAGAAACGTCTTAGCCCACGTTCAGGTGGGAGATAAACGAACAGGAGATATGACCACAGTCTTAGTCCAGTTAACCATTGCCTAGAACCGAAGTCAGGAATGGGAGGGGGCAGCTAACCCTAGGACCAGGGGTCTCCCTGTGCAGGGAGGCAGTAGGTATCGTGGATCCAGGCGGCTGACTCAGCTCTGTCTCTAATTTAGCTGCCTAACTCTGGCCAAGTCACATAAACACTCCCTGGGTGGGGAGCAAATGAGAAGGTGTATGTGAAAGTGCTTTGGCGAAGCTCCAAGCACCAGCCAAGTGGGAGGCAGTGCGGGGTCATGGTGAAGACAGTGGGCTTTGGAGATGTGGGACTGAGTGCAAACCCTGCCTCTGCCCCTTCCTTGCTGTGTGACCTTGGTCAAGTTACTTAACCTCCCTGTGCTTCAGTTTCGTTCTGTGTAAAATGGAAAAGATAACTGTCCCTTGACTTGACGTGGTAAGCGGTGATATTAAAATGGTGGTGGTATTGCCCTTAGCCTCCTCTGGCTCATGCAGACCTCGCCAGCCCTGGAAGTGAAGCTGAGGATCAGAGAGGGTGTCCGTACACCAGAGGGACCCAATGAATGGCCGTGCCAAAGACTTGGGTGAACTTGGCTCTTCATCCAGCCCTCTGGCCCACTCTGAGAAAGCCCAAAATGTCCGTTCTCATTCAATGGGAATGAGAGTGAGGGTTTGAATAAATGAGGGGTCAAGTGCAGGGCAGTGCCTGTCTCTGTGTTGTGCTCAATGCTGTAATTGTGCTGTGTCAAAGGCTTGCACAGTGAACAAGGTTGGGTTCAGTCTGGGGAGAAAAGGGACCGTCAGAAGACTCTTTTGTGGCACCTGAGAGCCCTGTGGGGTCACATTATTCTCCTACACCCTTGGCAACCTGGTCCTGAGCCCTAGATAGATTTGAAGGAAGGAAGAAACCCAATCCTCACCCTCAGCTCTACCCATAAGAGAGAACAAAGGACAGACAGAACAAGGCAGTAGAATAGCACAACCAAATTCCCCAGGGCTGTGGGATGCTGTGGGGCTTAGACGGCTTAGGTGGGTTGGTTGGGGCTTAGAAGGCTCGGTGGGTTTGTCGGGGAAAACCATTCTGGAGGCAGAAGACCGAGGCCCAGGAGATTTAAGGACTGGGAAGGAGAAAGCAAACAGGATGTAGGTAACCTGAGTCTAGGCCTACCGGCTCTCCCTCTCTCACAAAATCTAGTGGGGAAGTCCCACAAGGGGAAGCCTGGGCAGTGAAATTTGGAAACAAATGCACCAGGATCCTGAGGGCGGTAAGAGGCACCTTAGTCTAAGAAGGCTTCTTGGAGGAGGGGAGCCTGAGGAAGAATTTGAAAGAGAATAGAACACAGCTTGTTGAGCAAGAATATAAGGGAAGGGCACCTGGGTGGCTCAGTCGGTTAAACATCCGACTTGGGCTCACGTCATGGTCTCTGCTAACAGCTCAGAGCCTGGAGCCTGCTTCAGATTCTGTGTCTCTCTCTCTCTCTGCCCCTCCCCCACTCACGCACGTGCTCTCTCTCTCAAAAATAAATATTAAAAAATTTAAAAATTTTTAAAAATTAATTAAAAAAAAAAAAAAAGAATATAAGGAAAAGGCTGTGAGGAGGAAAAGGTAGGCCAATGAGGGTGAGTGGCAAGCAGGAAGCTGACCGCCCAGGCCCTGTCTCTGCTACAATCAAATGTCACTAAAGGAATAAGAATACAGCTGTTCAGATTGTGAGAGGGAGAGAGGCCTGAGGCAAAGGAGGCCGCCGGCAGCTTCTGCTTATCCTCCAGATGTTGGGAGATAAGGATTCAGTCTCCGAAGACGGTTTTGAGTGAGAGAGAGGAAGAGGAGGATCCAGGAGGCAGGGAATGAATCAGCAGGACCGGGGAGTGGGCGTGGAGTGAACCTGACGTTGAGAAGGCACTGAAAGCCCTTGTACCTGCCTGGGAGCGGGGCAAGGGCAGGGGCTGTTTCAAAGATTTCGATGCTCCTGGCAGCCTTGGGGAAATTGGGAAGGCCGGCCCACCGAGGGGGCAGGGTATAGACCCTGAGTTCAGGGTGTGGTGTGTGTGAGGATAGGTGGTCCTGGACTGCAGTCCTACAGCCTGGAGCAAAGCGTGCGGTGAGGAGACAAGGAAAAACCTCCGTTCTGCCCTCTCCCCTCACCACCCCCTCCTCAAATCTGGGGACCAGCCCAAGCCCTCGGGAGTACCCTTCTGGTTAACCCCTCCCCCACCCCTCCCCCCCCTTCCATCCTCCCTTCCCCCCACCCCTCGAAGGAGCCAGCAGTCTCCAGGCTCAGTGTGAGAACAGTTGCACATCCCTGCCCCCACCCGACAGGCCTGGAGGTCCTCCGGTGAAAAACCTGTGAGCTGCTCAACTACGGTCACGTATTATTTTGATTTGCAGTGGCTTTTACAGCCTCGGAGTAAATTAGCGAACATTCGCTGAGCACCGTTCGAGGTATACCTTGTGAGCCAGTTTGGGGTGGGTTTTTCAATGGAATATCCGTGTTTGGGTAATTTAGGCTTAACATTTTATGCAAACATAAAACGAACCTAGACACCATGGGGAAAAAAACTTGATAGACTAGCTACAGAAATAACTTTCGGGGCATCTTTCTGGGAAAATAAGCCACAGGACTGCCGCCTGAGTCTTCAGGAACAACTGAAATGTCCTGAAGGTGTAATTATGGGGAAAGTGAAAACCTCCCAGCCTTCTGTAATCTGAAGGGTCAGGGGGGCGGGTTGGAGGAGAGAATTTGCTACTCATGAGAACAGAGGAAGTGAAATGCGTGCTGTGTTTGATGGCAAGAAGTGCTGTTGGCGAAGAAAGAATCCTCTGGCCCCAAACGGCCTCTCGGGTCCCCCTCCCCCTCGCCAGTAGCCTGACCTGTCCCCTCCCCAGCGTGATGTCTAGCTCCACACACCTGTGCCCTCGGTGAGAGAATGGCAACAGTCGGCACTTGTCGAAGAACCTGTAATTGAGCTGTAGGGTGAGTAACCTGAGCAAACATCCCCGTGGTGGTGTCGACTGCCTACTTCCTGGCTGCCACGTCTCCCGGAGGTGAGCAGCTTTGCTGATAAACAGAAAGAAACTTTGTTACAAAAAGGCCACCTGGCCGGCAAGGGCGTGTTCTGGGTGGCTGCCGCTGGTTTTCACAAAAGCTGAGACTTTGCCTGGGATTTAGAATTTTGGCATCTTTAAAGCATCTGTCGGTAGTCCTAGGTAGGATCTGGGGGAGGGCAGGTGCCAGGGAGGGGAGGGGCGGTGTAAGAGCGGAGCAGTGGGTGGTGGGGAGGCTGGGGGGGTGGGGGGAACAGCCTGGCCCCTGGGGCGCAAGAGCTTAACCATCTCCAGTTCCCCCAGGCGACCTGCAACCGGGAGGTAAGAGTGTGGGAACGGAGCAGTGGCCTGGGAGCTGGGAGACTGGCATTGGCCCCCGGGAGCCACAGGCTGTGTGATACTACAGAAGTCACCTGGCCACTCTGGCCTCTCCTGTAAAATGAGGGTGCTGGGCTCGCGGACAGACCTAGCCAAAGCAGCACGCTGATGTGTGACCACAGAATATCCTGTAACTCACATGCTTGCTGTGGTAAACGCATCCAAAATATCTTTTGGTGAAGCCAGTGCAGTGCGTTCCCTCGGAGCTTTGAACAGCTCACTTTAACCCCTCAGGCATCATCTCATGTAACAAGAGTTTATGGAACATCTGCTCCAGAAAAAACCCTGTGCTAGGCTTTGCAAGTGAGAACAAAGGTGAAAACAACCTGCCTGTCTGGCCCAGGAGTTCACAAAGGTGTGACAGAACAGATCTTGCAGCCCTGCTTTCAAACTTCTATGACTGGGCCAAAATAAGAAAGACATTTTTTTTTAAGTTTATTTAAAAAAAGTTTTTAATGTTTATTTATTTTTGAGAGAGAGAGAGAGAGACAGAGCACAAGTGGGGGAGGGGCAGGGAGAGAGAAGACCCAGAATCCGAAGCAGGCTCCAGGCTCTGAGCTGTCAGCACAGAGCCGGATGCGGGGCTCCAACCCATGAACCATGAGATCATGACCTGAGCCAAAGTCGGGCACTTAACCGACTGAGCCACCCAGGTGCCCCTAAGTTTATTTATTTATTTTGAGAGAGAGAGAGAGCACGCACACACAAGTGGGAAGGGGCAGAGAGAGGGGGAGACAGAGAATCCCAAGCAGGCCCCACACTGTTAGTCATGGGGCTCGAACTCACAAACCATGAGATCATGACCTGAGCCCAAATCAAGGGTCCAACGCTTAACCAACTGAGCCACCCAGGCACCCCTAAGAAAGACATTTTACAAGACCTAGTGCATGCTTCCATGTGACAGCGTATCCCCAAAGTCTCACCTTTACACTGTAATCACGTCAGAGGTATGAATTCTACAAACTAACAGGAAAGCATCATTTAAACATTTTTTAAATGTTTATTTATTTGTGAGAGAGAGAGAGAGAGAGACAGAGCTTGAGCGGGGGAGGGGCAGAGAGCAAGGCAGACACAGAATCCGAAGCAGGCTCTAGGCTCTGAGCTGTCAGCACAGAGCCCGATGCAGAACTCGAATTCACAAACTGCGAGATCATGACTTGAGCCAAAGTCGGACGCTTAAGCGACTGAGCCACCCAGGCACCCCTAGAAAAAGCCTCATTTAAAATGTAATAATTTAGGGGTGCCTGGGTGGCTCAGTCGGTTGAGCGTCCGACTTCGGCTCAGGTCATGATCTCACGGTCCGTGAGTTCGAGCCCCGCGTCCGGCTCTGTACTGACAGCCCAGAGCCTGGAGCCCGTTTCAGATTCTGTGTCTCCCTGTCTCTCTGCCCCTCCCCTGTTCATGCTCTGTCTCTCTCTGTCTCAAAAATAAATAAACGTTAAAAAAAAAATAAAAGGTAATAATTTAAATCTCCTTAACCTTTAAGTTTTATGAATTAAAAAAAATTTTTAATGTTTATTTTTGAGAGAGGGAGAGAGACAGAGTGAGTGGGGGAGGGGCAGAGAGAGAGGGAGACAGAACCTGAAGCAGGCTCCAGGCTCTGAGCTGTCAGCACAGAGCCCGATGTGGGGCCCAAACTCACCGCAAGATCATGACCTGAGCTGAAGTCAGACACTTAACTGACTGAGCCACCCACCAGGCGCCCCAAAGTTTTATGAATTTTTAGTAACACATTTTTCATTTTAACTTTGTGTCGGGATATGTTTATCGTCTCCAATGGGTGGAGAACAGCATGAAAATAAAAATGTGTTATTCAAAATTCATAAAAATCAGGTAAAAAATTTTCAAATGATGTTAAGTTTGTAGTAGTTATCCTTCTGAGGTTGTTAAAGCTTCAAACTGCTAAGACACTCGCTGTACTCTATGTATGTATATGTAATAACTGACATGAAATTTTAACAAAACAATACTCACCCCTATTGCATATGAGGCACTTTGAGACTTTCTTTTTTGTTCTACCTTATTCTGATCTTTTAAAGAATGTTTTTCATGCCGATTTGCAACACCTGAAATTTATTCCACAATCCTATGATGGGTTGTAATCAGTGCTTAGACAGGCACTCGCATGGGTAAAACCTCAAATCCCTTATACCAGTGACAGAAGGTGAGTTCGTGTTCTTGGGGCGCCTGGGTGGCTCAGTCGGTTAAGCGGCCGACTTTGGCTCAGGTCACGATCTCACGGTCCGTGAGTTCGAGCCCCGCGTCGGGCTCTGTGCTGACAGCTCAGAGCCTGGAGCCTGTTTCAGATTCTGTGTCTCCCTCTCTCTCTGCCCCTCCCCTGTTCATGCTCTGTCTCTCTCTGTCTCAAAAATAAAAAATAAACGTTAAAAAAAAAAAAATTAAAAAAAAAAAAAAAAAAAAAAAAAGAAGGTGAGTTCGTGTTCTGGCTGGTGGGGCCAGAGATGCAGGTTGCATTTGTTCGATCTAGGAAAGCTTCCTGGAAGAAGAGGATTTCCGGCGTCATCTCAGTACTGAAACCAAGATGGTTCTATGTGTGGCAATACCAAGGGTGGCTGGAGGGAAAAGAGTTGGGAATGAATGTGCAGCAGTAGCAGGAGGGGAATGAGTGGATGAGGGCTATGGGTACCCTTGCCCAGTGGTCCTGTAGGTCAGGCATGGGAGCCTCAAGGTGAGGGGCAATAGAAGACACTGGGGTGAGGATCCTGGGAAGCCCTGAACTTCACCAAGTACTACATACAATAGGGACGACTCCTTCACCAGGCTGGTGGAGGGCTGACTCCCCAGTCCTGCTAACGACACTTCTGGGAATCTCCTACGCAGAGGCCAGGAATCCTTCATCCCAAAGTCTTCTGGTTTCCATCCGATTGTGTGTCTCTTCTAAGGGACTCTTTCCTATTGCCCACATGCTGAGCAAACAAGCTAGAGACCTAGTCCCTTCCTGCCACGGCTAATCACAGGTGTCTCGTTTCATTTCAGGATGTGGTTAGTACCTTGAGGAACTGCAGACTTCGGAGAGCAAGGCTTAGACAGGCAGACTGGATTGAGAGAGAGCAGATGCCTGGGAAGTACTCAATTTAACCCTAGGTCTCTTTCTCCAGGGGAAATAAAAGGAGCAAAGGTGAACCCCACTGCAAAGGACCACGACGCAATGCCAGGACGAGGGAGTTGGAGTGACCTGGGTGATTCTGAGTGAATCAGTCAGGGAGGCCTTCCTGGAGGAGGTGAGTCTTGAGCACTTGGCAGCAGCTGGTAACTAAGCTGCTACCAAGCCTTTGTTCCTAACTGTGTGCCCTCTTTCTTGCTGGAGTCGGAAGGTACACAGAAAATATCAGGGAAGATGCAGCCTGCAGGATGGGGCAACACTGTCATGGCAAACACTTCCCCACTTACGGGCCCTGTTGTTTGTGTTTAGCTGGGGCAGTTCCAGAATTGAGGAGGTGTCTAGCTCAACCCCTTGTGCTGGTCCAGCACGGCTCAACCTCTAGGGCAGAAACCTGCGTCTGCACTGAATCCCCATTCCCTCCTTGAAGCCTCCTTCAAGCCCACAGAGAGATCTGTCTCCCAGCTTAGCCCTTACTGCCTGTGCTGTTATTATTAAGTTTTAATTTTATTAATTTTTGAATAGATAATGTAGTCAGGGTTCAAAGTGCAGAAGGGTGTTCAGTGAAAGACCTTTTTTTTTTTTTTCCTGTTCCCATGTCTTCCCTGGACAGGTGCTACCTGGACCCAGTGCTGGCAATTCTTATTCTCCAACTAGATTTTAAGATCTCTTGGAGAGAGGAATTCTCTCATACCGCTCTGTACCCCTCTGTGTCCCAACTGGAGCAAATTGTCCCGTCCCATCACCCAAGGGAGTTTTCCTAGCACCGGGTCCTGCCTCCTCATCCACACTCCTGCTGTCTTGGGTCAGACCCTCACCGCCACCGACACGCCTCTCTGTTGGCCATCCACCTGCCAATCAGATCAATCTCCTAGATACCCTCCACCAGCTGTCATACTGTTTTTCTGTAATGCTGGGCCCTGGCTAATCTTCTGTTGTTCCCATACCTCAGGTCAAGGGCAAACTCCTTGGCATGGGGACCTACCTGCAGCCACCTCTCCAGGCCCATCCTCGGCTATTTTCGTGCTCCCACCATACCGAACTACTGGCAGTTTTCTGCTTGGCCATGCTCTCTCCCACCTCCAGGCCGTAGTTGGTGCTGTTCCCTCTGCCTGAAAGGTACTCACCTGGCCTGGCCAGCTCCTACTTGTGAGTCAGTGCTCAGCCCAAGCTCCTCCCCCCGTGAGACCTCTTCACAGACGTCACCTTCCCCCACTTGCTGAGTTTCCTGCATCCACTCTCCCTGGGCACCAAGGATGCCTGTCTCATTGGCTGATCTCCATTGAAAATCTGACTTCCCAGGTCAACTGTACTTCAATTAAAAAAAAATCTGACTTCCCCAATTGACTGTATGCTCCTTGAAGGCTGGACTTGCCCATCTCTGCCTCCCCACAGTGATGCGAAAAACAACTTTGGAGAAAGAAGGCTTTGTTTTTCTGAGTTGCTGCCTTGGCATTTTACAGTATGATAACCCTACTCACATCCACAGCCTGGACATTTAGATAAGGACTCGACTTTAGGATGCCTGCCAAAAGTTCCCACTTTGCTTTTAGCAGGGCACCTTTTAAAATGACCACTTAGGCGGCACCTGGGTGGCTCAGTCCATTGAGCATCCGACTTCAGCTCAGGTCATGATCTCACGGTTCCTGGGTTCGAGCCCCACCTCGGGCTCTCTGCTGTCAGCGTGGAGCCCAGTTGGGATCCTCTGTCCCCCTTTCTCTCTGCCTCTCCCCTGCTCCCACTCTCTTCCAAAAATAAACATTAAAAAAAATAATAACTACTTAGAGTTAAGCCTGGGAGAAGATAGTGACCTCTGCCCTGGTCGCCTTTAAGTATAGGTGCTAGCTAGCTATGTCTGTCTCCTGCTTCCTGGTGACCCTAGACAGAGGACAGCCCTTCCCTCTGGCTCATTGCGCCCCCTCGCTTCTGGGACCTGTAAGTAATAACAAATCTTGTGCCTCTGCTTCCTTTGTGTGGGTGTGTAGAAACTCAGCCTTCAATCAGAATAACCCCACGGGTTTCACTTCCCCCAAGTGGGACCTCAGATGCTGAGGGAGCTACCTACAGACGCCATGTGGGTGGCCTGGGCCACCTCATTCCGCAGGTCATAATCCGCATATTCTTATTTCAGTGCATCAGCTCCCACTTCTCGCCATCCCCAATCTGGCTGGCTGAGTACCTGCCCTATTCAATCACTGCTGGCGGAATTAACACATTTCCTCTCCTGTCTCCTAGACAACTCCTGATACAAAACAGTTGCTCAAAGAGGTTTCGTTTTATGTGACTTTTGCTGATGGTGTCGAATCTGACATTGTAAAAGAAAACCACCTGTGTAGCCCCGCTCCCTCTGGAGATCATGATGGATGCATATTCCACAGATCCCAGTGACTCCAGACACGAGGCTTTTCTCCACAGGCAGGAAGGAGCTTGTGTGTTTAAATAACAGCATTAAGTAGCTCAACTGGAATTACTTTTCAACAAGACATGCTACGGGTAATGAGTGTGGCTTTGGCCAAGGACCAGGTACTCAAGGATAATTGCTGGGAAGCTGAGCAGGGATTTATTAATTATAATAATAGAAATAATTGATAGCATTTAGTGAGGGCTTAGTACGTGCCAGGCACTCTGCCGAGCACTGTACCTACATTATCGCTGATTTAATCTTCATGGTGACCCTGTGCGTTAGGTATTAGTTACCTCCCACTTTACAGATGAGGAAATTGAGCCTTAGAGAGATGAATTTGTCCAAGGGTCACACAAGATGCTAATAACAGAAACTAACACTTTTTGAGAACTTGCTATGTGCAGAGACTGCTAAACTTTTTCCATGAATTATCACATGGTACTTTAATCCTTACAACAACCGTAGAAGGTAGGTGTTATTATTACTAGAAGAGGCAGAACAGAATTTGTACCCAGGTCTACTGTCACCAATATCTAGAGTTCTCCACAGAAAGTTTGGCAAACACTCATCCTCTGAGCCATGGGACCACGTGCCTGAGGACAGAAGCTGGTAAACCCATAAGCCCAACTCTGTCTGGAAGATGTTATAGAACCTTCGGGGCTTTTTTTGTGGTTTGTTTGTTTTTTTTTAATGTTTATTTATTTTTCAGAGAGACAGAGCGTGAGCGGGGGAGGGGCAGAGAGAGGGAGACACAGAATCCGAAGCAGGCTCCAGGCTGTGAGCTGTCAGCACAGAGCCCAACGCGGGGCTCGAACCCATGAACCGTGAGATCATGACCTGAGCCAAAGTCAGACGCTTAGCCAGCTGAGCCACCCAGGCACCCCTGGGTTTGTTTGTTTGTTTGTTTTTAACTAAATATAAGTAGATAGGTGTGCCTGGGTGGCTCAGTCGGTTACGCATCCTACTTCGGCTCAGGACTTGATCTCGTGGTTCGTGAGTTCAAGTCCCACATCAGGCTCTCTGCTGTCAGCGTGGAGCCCTCTTCAGATCCTTTGTCCCCCTCTCTCTGCTCCTCCCCTACTCCCCTACCCTCCTACCCACTTTCTCTCTCTCTCTCTCTCTCAAAACTTAACATTAAAAAATTAAATATGAGTAGATAGAAAAGAATATTTATAAAACATATGTAAGGGTATAAAGAATAACAGTTCTACCAGCAGCCAGCAGCCACCATCCACTTAAGAAAAAATGCTTTGTGGGGCGCCTGGGTGGCTCAGTTGGTTGAGCGTCCGACTTTGGCTCAGGTCATGATCTCACGGTTGGTGAGTTTGAGCCCCGCGTCTGGCTCTGTGCTGACAGCTAAGAGCCTGGAGCTTGTTTTGGATTCTGTGTCTCCCTTTCTGCTCCTCCCCTGCTCACACTCTGTCTCTCTCAAAAATAAATAAAGATTTTTTTTAATTAAAAAAAATACTTTGAAGTCCACTGTGCGCCTCTGTTCCCATACATTTTCCTCTGTCTCCAGAAATTTTGGTTTTGTTATTCCTTCAGGGTTTTTTTCCCCCCTCATTTTTCTTTATAGCTTTACCACATGTTCATTTAAAAAAAATTTTTTTTTAATGTTTATTTTCGAGAGAGAGAGAGAGACAGTGTGAGTAGGCAAGGTGAAAGAGAGGAAGACAGAATTGGAAGTAGGTTCCAGGCTCCGAGCTGTCAGCACAGAGCCTGATGTGGGGCTCAAACTCACAAACTACGAGATCATGACCTGAGCCAAAGTCGGCCACTTAACCGACTGAGCCACCCAGGCGCCCCGCTACATGTTCATTTTTGTATTCATAAACAGTATATTGTTTAGTTTTAGGTGTTTGAATTTTCTGTAAGTGGATTCATACCGTATGTATCTTTCTGCAACCTGCTGTCTAGACTCACCAATTACACCATGTAGCTGCTTGTGGAAGCAGCTCGTCCTGTGTCACTGCCATAGAATCCTCTGTTCTATGGGTATTTCACACTTATGCGTTCTGTGGATGGACACTTGGATTGTTTCTCCTTTTTGCCATCTGAGGCAACGCTGCTAGACGCTTTCCTGCGCGTGCCTCCTGGCTCGTGTGCAGGAGGTTATCTGGGATGTAAAACCAGGAGTAGAATTGCGGGGTCATAGATGTGTACTTCCGATTTTGCTTGATAATGTCACATTGTTTCCCAAGGTGGTTACGTCGATTAAACCTCTTCATGCAGAGTCTCGGTGTCCTAGACCCATGAATGGCACAGTCTTAGAGCAGGAAAGAGACACTGAGTCTGGCCTCCTCATTCTATGGAGAGAGTAAAGTCAGGCACAGAAAAGTGAAGTGACTGGGCCAGGGTGTTGTCAGCATTGAGCAACAGAGCCTGGCCTCAAACCTCGAGCCCCTTCCACACCTGTGCCTTGGCTCATTTCTCTCTCTTATCCCTTCCCTCCTCAGGCTGAGGCCCCAAGGTGTGGCCACCGCAACAGATCAAGCTATTTCCAGGGTCGGGCCCGGCATTCAGAGCTGACCCAGCCGGGGTCCCCATCGGTCCCCGAGGATGCGTCTCCTCCGTAGACGCCACATGCCCATGCGCCTGGCCATGGTGGGCAGTGCCTTCGTGCTCTTTCTCTTCATCCTGCACAGGGATGTCAGCAGCACAGAACAGGCCACAGAGAAACCGTGGCTGAAGTCTTTGGTGAGCCAGAAGGACCATGTTCTGGACCTCATGCTGGGGGCCGTGAACAACCTTCGAGATTCGATGCCTAAGCTCCAGATCCGGGCCCCAGAGCCCCAGGAGACACCGGTCTCCATAAACCGGTCCTGCCTACCTGGGCTCTATACCCCAGCAGAGCTGAGGCCCTTCTGGGAACGGCCACCACAGGATCCCAATAGCCCTGGGGCAGATGGAAAAGCATTTCAGAAGGACAAGTGGACCAGTCTGGAGACCCAGGAGAAGGAAGAAGGCTATAAGAAACACTGTTTCAATGCGTTTGCCAGTGACCGGATCTCCCTGCAGAGGGCCCTGGGGCCGGACACCCGACCCCCTGAGTAAGTAGCACCCAAAGTCCTGGGGTGAGGCCAGGGCTCTGCCAAAAGCGTGGCTGGTATGGTCATGGCCACGGGCCAAATGCCAGGTTAAAGAGCTGATGGTGATCTTATCATGTGGGCAAGGATTTCCTCTAAGCCCTCCCTTCTTTTCCTGGCCAGTGCCCTTATGCTGGTGGTTGGTATTGTGGTCAGGCCGGAGGCCCAGGGATACTGTGCAAGTAAAATGATGAATTATGAAGTTACAGTTATGAAAGTGACAGGTTACAGAAGGAGGGACTCAGGGCCTGACACAAGGGTATCTGGGAGGGCTGGTTCCAGGCTGCGGAGTCGGTGGCCTTGCCCTCTGCTGAGGCCTGCCTGAGCCTGGAGCACTCTGCCGCTGAGCTGCTGAGAAAAGGACATTTCCTGACGGCAGCCCAGATGGTCAGGACTGTCCCAGCACCTCCTGGTTTCCTGCCATGAAGGCCCACGGGGCCATGAATTCATTCCAACCTTTATAGGAAGCCATTTATACTTCCAGTCCTGGGCAGTGAACCAGCACTTGGATCCCTGCTCGGCCACCTCACACTGAGGCTGCCGTGGCCGTGTTCACACCGCCCTTAAGTCAAAGATGTTGTTTTTTTCCCAACGCAAGAGTTATACACCCTTTTGGCCTTTTCTCATGTGGCAGCTCCCATCCTCAGGTTCAGGGTTCCTCCGGGCTGTGAACCTAGGGTTCCTTGGACTTGGACCAGCTATTCTAGTCCTAGAAGGTGGAGCCACTCGGAGTTATCGGGAGCTCCTCAGCAGGGAGGGGCGTCGGGCATGAGGGCAGCCAGTGGAGGAAGTTGGGGAGGCTCTTCTGGAGGGTCCATGAGAAATCTCTGTGACCCGCAGAGGGGGATAAGAGAGGCCGTCAGGCCACGTGATTCCTTGATAATCCAGGATTCACCCATTCCCACTCCCACCCAAGGCGGAATGTCAGGAGGGCAGCGGTGTGGCCACGTGCCCAGCGTAGCTGGAGTAGATGAAGGCGGAGAAGAGGCCACAGGAAATCATGTGTGATAGTAGCATCAGATGACAGGTAATTAACGAGGAAATGGGTTAGAGAAGAACCGTACATTGCAAAGAGAAGAGCCTTATTCTCTCCTTGAGTGTGGAAATTGTAGTCGCCTTTCTTGGATGTCAAACTCGCGCTCTATTACTTCCCCTCTGGGACCTCTGGATTGGATTACACTCTATGCAGTACGCTCATTACCGAGGAAGAGAAAGTCAGTCCTGGGACGTCCTAGAGCAGATGAGAGAAGCCGGGTGGTGGGGGGGCGGGGGGGGGGGGGCGGGCAGGGGAGCCCCTCCGCATCGCGGCTGGTGCACGGAGCCAGCTGTGGGGCACACAGGTTTTGGAGTGGGTCGGCTAGGACCTGTGCAGAGGCTCAGAGCAGGTAGAAAACCAGAGTAAGCCAGGAACAGGGAACAGCCATGCCCAAGTGCAGCAGAGAGCAGAGGATGCTCACGGAAACCTACGGACAGAGCCCTCCCGCCCCTGGAACTCCCGGGGACCTGGAGAGCTCTATCTGTATGCTTCCGTCTGTCCAGGTGTGTCGACCAGAAGTTCCGCCGCTGCCCTCCACTGCCCACCACCAGCGTCATCATTGTGTTCCACAACGAGGCCTGGTCCACGCTGCTGCGAACCGTGTACAGCGTCCTGCACACCAGCCCCGCCATCCTGCTGAAGGAGATCATACTGGTGGATGATGCCAGCACCGACGGTAAGGCTGGAGGGGGCCCTGGGGAGGGGGCCAGTGCCTCCCTGGTCCTCGGGGAAGGAGGGCAGGTTCTCTCCAGGGAGCAGACACCCTCACCACCTGTTGCCTGGCGTCACTGCTCACCATGAAGTCCAGGAGCAGGGAGAAGGCAGGTGAGGGACAGGAAGGTAGGGGACAGGGGGCAGGTAGACCACATTCCTAGAGCCTGGACTTTATTCCCACTTCAGCCAAAGAGCTCCAAGAGCTTTGCAGTTCTGGCTTCTAAGACTCCCTTGGAGCTGCCAGGCCCAACCCCCAGTCAGAAATGCGGGGAGAAGTCGGGGCAGATGGTGGGGATGGGCCTTCCCCGCTGTCTCCTACCTGCTAAACTCCTCTTCTACTCTTGGGAGAATCTACCTCGGAAGCTCTCTTTGCGGTAGTTGGTAAGAGGTAGGTGAGGTTGCTCTCCAAACTTGCACCCTTCAAAGCAGTTCCGCAGACAGCCACTGAATACACTGCCCGGCACTGACCTAGGCAGAGGGGCTGCAGTGGCGAATGACATGGGACAGATCTTTCCGTGAGAAGCCCAACAACCCCCACAGGTCAGATGGCCTCTTATAACACCAGTCACGGCGGCATACGGCCCATAACACGGCCTTAACACGCATGAAAGAGCATGGACTTGAGGGTCTGACACCCAGGAAATCAGATCCTAGCCCTGACTCTTCCTAGCTCTGTGACCTTGGGCAAGATACTTACTTACCCTCTCCGAACCTCCGTTTCCTCTTCTGAAAATGAAGACAGCTGACTCCCTCACATGTTGGGCAAGGAATCAGAGATGGGAAAGAAATGAGGCAATCCGTGTGCCAAAGAGTGCTTAGTGTCGAGGAAGGGCTCCGTAAGCATTAGTTTTGGTTCACCCTTTGTATGGGAACGCTGCGCTGTGGGAGCACCTAGCCAGATGTTATCTCTGCATGGCATGCCGAGGACCGTCCACAGCGGAGACCAGATTGAAGCTGGGCCCTTAGGCAGGAGTGTCTAGGCAGAGAAGAGGCACTGAAGGGTATTTCTAGAAGAGAGAATGGCGTAGCAGAATGTTCTAGAGGCATAGGTGTGTTTGTGAAAAATTGAGAGGTCTGCCTTGGCCGAAGCTTAGGTTCGTTGTAGGAAATGACACTATAAAAGATGCTGCATTGAAATTGGTGCCATGCTAAAAGTATTTAGGAAAAAAAGAGGACTCAGTGAAGGTGTTTAAGCTGGAGAATGACCTTGTCTTAGAAGGGTGGCCGTTCTGGGGGGAGGGAAAGTGTCAGGAAGGGGGGCAGAGGACCCCAACTCCGGGGAGGAAGTTCTTAGAGTCACCCGAGAGTGGGATGATGGGCCAGAAGAGGACAGGGACTGTGGCACTGGCTATCTTTTCCTCCTCCTTCTGCGGCACACAGCCATTTGTGGCTCTCCCAGCTTGGCCTCCAGGGCCCGCACTCCCTTCTCAAGGGCAGGAACTGATTCCACACTTCCCAGTGTGTGCCCGGGGGCCATTCCAGTAGAGCCGCTGTCCCCTTACCTTCCCCAGTCTCCTTCCTGCCTTCGAGTAGGACTGATGCCAAAAATTGGAATAGGGCCAGGGAAGGCAGCAGAAGGAACTGAGTGTGAGCCCCACTGAGTCAGGGTGTTCGCATTTCCCCGGGGAGAACAGACACTTGGCAGCAGCACTTACAAAGCAAGGACCGAACCCATTTCAGGGATGCAACGGGAGGGTCTAGTGGACAAGGAGCTAGAGATCGGTCTTCCAGAAGGGAGGAACAAAGAGTTTAGTAGAGATGGAAGGGGCATCTCGATAGATTCCTGCAGGGAAACTCGGTAGCAATGGAATGGTTGGAGCGAGAGCAGGTGGACCAGCTGCCCTTCCTCTCGAACAGGAAACCCTTCTCCCCCCAACCCTGTGCTGCCTATCCCGCAGAAGCTGCTGAGCTTGACTCACATGCGGTGGCAGTTCCAAACTGTTTCACCTTGCCACCCAGAATGTTGGGCGTCCGTAAAGGACAACCCTTCCGACCAGGCAAGACAAGTAACGTCAGGCCAGCCTGGCATCAGTGGTGTCTAAAGGGCACAGCAGGGGTGCCCGGGTGGCTCAGTCGGTTGAGCATCTGACCGTTGATTTCGGCTCAGGTCATGATCTCCTGGTTGTGAGATTGAGCCCTTTGCCAGGCTCTGCACTGGGTGTGGAGCTCGGAGCCTGCTTAAGATTCTCTGTCCCTCTACTGCCTGTGCTCTCTCTGATGAAGAATGAATGAATGAATGAATGAATGAATGAATGAATGGCACAGCAGCCTATGCCTGGTAGGATGGACTTTGCAGTAACCCCCGTGGCTCCTCCAAAGGGCCTGCCCCTCGCCGGCCACCAGATGCGTGCTCCCATTCTCTCTGGTTGTCTCAGAGCCTGGTCCAGTATCTCAGAATCACCTGCCTTAAAAACTAAGGCAGTCATTCTTATTTTTCTACGTCCTGGCCTCTTTGAGAATCTGTTAAAACTATGCCCCCTCCCTAGAATAGTGTACAATTGCTACATCAGTGTGCACACACCCACATTTTTGCAGGGGATTCCAGGGAATTTGTGGACCCTACGATAAACAACTCCACCCTGAGGGCTTTTGGACTCTTAGACATACTTTCAATGTTCAGATCAGCGGGGAAGAGGAAGAAACTCAGATCCGTGGTCAGAAATCTCCACAGTCCACTGTGGGATACAATTTCCCGTGTGTGACCGTTTGATCAGATTAACTGGCTCTCATTACACACGCACAAACAAGGGCTGTGTCTCTGCTGAAACACAATGTCCATGCTCTCCTGCCCTTCTACCCAGGCACTTGGCAGCAGATTTATGGCCATGACTATACAGGCATTTGATACTAGGGTGCGGGAGATGAGGCCTGGTGCCAGGCTGGGGAACTTTTTCTTTCCCACTTTGGAGTCTGAAGCCCAGGCACATATTTCATTCCTGCATGGCCAGGTCAGCGGCCAGGTCCACTCCCGGTCTGGCACGCTCTACAAGCTTCTCGAAACTGGCCCTCGAGGCCCATGGGTCTACTGTGCCCCCAACCGGGCATCCCTATATTGAAAGTCCTGCCCTGCCCCTCGGGGAGGGGGAGGGGGAGAGAACCTCCACCTCCATCCTGTGGGAATTTGCTAGATGGATGGGAGGAAATCAGACACACTTAGGACCCAGAGAGTCAGGAAGTGAACAGGACTCTCAGTGAGCAAGTTGCTCACGGAGAGAGGAGTTAGGAGGTGCCGTTGGGCAGCAGGGGGTGCTGTAGGAAGGGAAGCAGGTGAAGGGCAGCCCTGAAGTCAGGAAATACACTGCAAAACCCAGGGAAGGAGATATTTGGGGAGCACTTTGGTTTAGCCCAAGAGTTCCCTCACTTCCACTTGCCTCTCAGAACTGAAGTAGCAGGTCATCTCGTGGCCTCCTAAACTCCTAAGCAATGCAAGTCAGAAACTATTCAAAGCCTCTGATTTTAGTTGAATTACAACTTCAGGTGTGTATTTCAACAGGTAAAGTTGCTTTATCACCTTTATCTCCTACCTCTGTCCTTGTTTTATAATATAAGAAGACTTCGTAGTAACTCTATGTCCTGGATTTTCTGGGAAGGTTTCCATTTCCATATTTTCTTCCGTTTCTGCCCATAAAGAAATTCTGTTTCCACATGTTAATTTCATCTGCCAGTCTACTCCTTACACCTGGAAACGGAAAGCGGCCGACAGCGAATCTTGATTTAGGTTTGAAGGTACGACCCTGTGTCCACATGTTCTATCTGGACCCTTGAATTGTAGGATATTCCCATGGGGTGTCATACTCGTTTACTTCTCCTTTTATCCTTCCAAATGGATTCATCAAGAAAAACCTCCCAGTTGCAGTTAGATTCAAGGCTGAATAAAACACAGATAGGCATGAACACAGAATAAAAACAAAACAGGAAAAATTAGTGAGGAAGTCCTCCCTACAAGAAAGGCTTTCTCTTGTTCTTTTCTAGATTTTTCAGAAGCCAAGGAAGAGGGGGACAGCCCACAAGAAAACAGTAAATAAAGGTGGCATTCACTGATTTGCTTAATAAGTATTTTTTTTAGTTATCTACCAGGCACCAGACCCTGTACCAGGCCATGGGGGTACAGCAGTGAACAGGTTGGCAAGGTCTCTATCTTCTTGGAGCTCACTTTTTCTTTTTTTTTAATTTTTTTAACATTTTATTTTTGAGGGAGAGAGCACAAGTGGGGGAGGGGCAGAGAGAGGGAGACAGGATCTGAAGCAAGCTCTGTGTTATGTGCACAGAGCCCAACGTGGGGCTTGAACTCAGGAACCGCAAGATCACGACCCCAGCTGAAACCAAGAGTCCACAGCTTAACTGACTTAGCTACCCAGGCACCCTTTATTTTATTTTATTTTATTTTATTTTATTTTTTTGAGAGAGAGAGCGCGTGTGTGTGCATGAGTGAGGGAGGTGCAGAGAGAGAGGAAGACAGAAGATCTAAAGTGGGCTCTGTGCTGTCAGTGCAGAGCTTGATGTGGGGCTCGAACCCACGAACCATGAGATCGACTTGAGCTGAAGTCAGACACTTAACCGACTGAGCCACCCTGGTGCCCCTAGAGCTTGCTTTTTTTTTTTTTTTTAATTTTTTTTTTAACGTTTATTTATTTTTGAGACAGAGAGAGACAGAGCATGAACGGGGGAGGGTCAGAGAGAGGGAGACACAGAATCTGAAACAGGCTCCAGGCTTCTGAGCTGCCAGCACAGAGCCCGACGCGGGACTCGAACTCATAGACCATGAGATCATGACCTGAGCCGAAGTCGGCTGCTCAACCGACTGAGCCACCCAGGCGCCCCTAGAGCTTGCTTTTTTAATGGAAAAGACAGAAAATAAATAATTTCGGGTAATAAGGGCTATGAGGAAATTAGAGGGGAAAAAAAAAGAAAAGATGCAGGATAATGAGCTCGTGAATAATCACAGAGCTCTTTTAGTCAAGGTAGCCAGGAAAGGCTACTCTGGTCCCGTGCAAAGGGAACAGCCAGTCGAAAGGCCTTCAGCCTAGGTGTGTTAATAGGGCAGAAATACGACAAGCATGGCTGAAGAGAAGTGAGCAAGGAGACAAAAAGAACACCGGTACGAAGTGAGCTCAAAAGATGAGCAAAACTGAATCCCAAGACCTTTGTAAACAGTGGTCAGTGTTTGGATTTTTCATGCGTGTATGTATGGTAAAATATGCATAACATAAAATTTGTCATCTTAACCATTTTTAAGTGTGCCATTCAATGGCATTTAAAAAATATTTTTTAATGTTTATTTGCTTTTGACAGAGAGGAACAGAGTGCAAGTGGGGAAGGGGCAGAGAGAGAGGGAGACACAGAATCCAAAGCAGGTTCCAGGCTCTGAGCTGTCAGCACAGAGCTCGACGCAGGGCTCGAACTCACGAACCATGAGATCGTGACCTGAGCTGAAGTCAGACACTTAACTGAATGAGCCACCCAGGAGCCCCTCCATTCAGTGGCATTTAATACCTTCATATTATTGTGAAACCATCACCACCGTCCATCACCAGAACTCCCTCGTCTTCCCAAACTGAAACTCTGTACCCATGAGACAGTGACTCCCTATTCCCTCCTCCCCCAACCGCTGTCAACCAGTATTCTACATTTGTTTCTTTATGAATTTGACTACTCTAAGTACCTCACGTAAGTGAAATTATTCACTATCTCTTCTTTTGTTTCTGGCTTATTCCACTTAGCATAGTGTCTTCAGGATTCATCCGTGTTTAAGCATGTGTCAGTATTTCCTTCCTTGTTAAGTTTTTAATTGTAGTGTAGTTGACATAGAATATTTTGTTAGTTTCAGGTTTATAACATAGTGATTTGACAATTATACACATTATGAAATGCTCACCACAATAAGCATAGTTACGATCTATCACCACACAAATTTATTACAATATTATTGACTATATTCCTTATGCTATATTTCATCTCTGTGACTTGTTTTATAACTGAAAGTTTATACCTCTTAATCCTCTTGACCTATTCACCTGTTCCTCTACCCCTCTCCCCTTGGCAATCGCTAGTTTGTTCTCTGTGTCTATGAGTCTTTCTCTTTTTTGTTACTGTTGTTTTGTTTGTTTGTTTGTTTGTTTGTTTTGATTTTGAGATTCCCCATGAGTGAAATTAGACAGTGTTTCACTTAGCATTCTATTACTGACTTATTTCACTTAGCATGATACCCTCTAGATCCGTCTGGGTTATCACGAATGGCAAGATTTCATGATTGTTTATGGCTGAGCAACATTCCATTATGTATATATACCACATCTTTCTCCGTTCATCATTCAGTGGACATTTAGGTTTCTTCCATATATACGTTGGCTATTGTAAATAATGCCGCAAATAATGGTGCATTCGTGTTTTTGTTTTCCTCAAGTAAATACCCAGAAGTAGAATTAATGGATTATTTGGTACTTGTATTTTTAGTTCTTTGAAGAATCTCCAGACTGTTTTCCATAGTGGCTACACCAGTGCACATTCCCACCAACAGTGTTTAAGGGCTCCCTTTGCTACACATCCTCACCAACACTTACTTCTTGTCTTCTTAATACTAGCCATTTTGACTGGTGTGAGGTGATATCTCATTGTGGTTTTGATTTGCATTTCCCTGATGAGTAGCGATGTTAAGTATCTTTTCATATGTCTGTTGGCCGTCTGTCTTTGGAAAAAATGTCTATTCAGGTCCTCTGCCCACTTTTTAATCAATCAGATTATTTGGTTTTTTGGTGTTGAGGTATAGGAGTTCTTTATATATTTTGGATATTAGCTCCTTATTGGATATATCATTTGCAAATATCTTCTCCCTTTCGATGGGTTGCCTTTTCATTTTGTTGATGGTTTCCTTCTCTGTGCAAAAGCTTTGTAGTTTCATGTAGCCCCACTTGTTTATTTTTGCTTTTGTTCCCCTTGCTTGGGGAGACATATCCAGAAAAATATTGCTAAAGTTGATGTCCAAAAGATTACTGTCTGTGTCTTTTTTTTAGGAGTTTTATAGTTTCAGGTCTCACATTTAGGTCTTTAATCCATTTTGATTTTATTTTTGTGTACCGTGTAAGAAAGCGATCCAGTTTCATTCTCTTGCATGTAGCTGTCCAGCTTTCCCAACACCATTTATTGAAGAGACTATTTGATTTGCACTGTATATTTTTGCCTCCTTTGTCACAGATTTACCATATAAGCATGGGTTTATTTCTGGGCTCTGTGTTCAGTTTCATTGATCTATGTGTCTGTTTTTGTGCTTTGCACACGATCGCTTGCAGTATAGTTTGAAATCTAGAATTGTGGTACCTCTATCTTTGTTATTCTTTTCAATATTGGTTTGGCTATTTGAGATCTTTTGCGGTTCCATGCAGATTTTAGAATTATATGTCCTAGTTCTGTGAAAAAAATGCTTTTGGTATTTTAATGAAGATTGCATTGGGTAGTAGGGACATTTTAACAGTATTCGTTCTTCCAACCCATAAGCATGGTAGATCTTTCCATTTATTTGTGTCATCTCTGATTTCTTTCAACAATGTCTGATGGTTTCCAGAATACACGTCTTTCACCTCTTTTGTTAAATTTATTCCTGGGTATTTTGTTCTTTTTGTTGCAGTGTTAAATGGGGTTGTCTTCTTGATTTTCCTTTCTGCTATTTCATTATCAGTGTATAGAAACAGAACAGATTTCTGTTTATTGATTCGGTGTGCCACAATTTTACTGAATTCCCTTATCAGTTCTGATAGATTTTTGGTGAAGTCTTTAGGGTTTTCTATATGCAATATCGTGTCTGCAAACAGTGACAGATTTATTTCTTCCTTCCCAATCTAGATGTCTTGTATTTCTTTTTCTTGTCTAATTGCCGCAGCTAGGATTCCCAGTACTGTGTGCAATAAAAGCGGTGAGAGTGCCCTTGTCTTATTCCTGATCTTAGGGGAAAAGCTTTTAGCTTTTCATCATTGAGTGTAATGTCAGCTGTCTGTTTGTCATGTATTGTCTTTATCGTGTTGGGGTATATTCCCTCTCTACTGACTTAATGTTGAGAATTTTTATCATGAGTAGACATTAAATGTTGTCAAGTGTTTTTTCTGAATCTATTGAGATGACTGTATGATTTTTAACCATCTTTTTGTTAATGTGGTGTATCTTGTTGATTGACTTGCATATATTGAACCATCCTTGCATCCCTGGGGTAAATCTCAATTGATTATGGTAGAATTTCCTTCCTTTTAAAGGCTGAATGTTTCATTGCTTGTATATACCACATTTGTTTATTGATTCATCCACCCTTTGCTAGATCTTGTGTAATTCTGTGTTTAATTTTTTGAGGAGCCCCCATACTGTTCAGATTTGTTTTTAAGTGCATTTTTTTTTCTTAAGTAAGCACTACACCCAACATGGGGCTCAAACTCACAACCCCAAGATCAGGAGTTGCACACTTCACCAACTGAGCCAGCCAGGCACCCCTTTAAGTGCAATTTTAAGCCCCAGCAGTGCGATGATCTGATTTATAGTTTGAAGAGATAACTCTGCTGCTCACTGCGGCTGTTATGTCAAGAATGACTGGAAAGAGTGGTGTAGAGCAGAGGCCAGGAGACCAGCTAAGACATCATTGCTGGGGTGACCGTGGGGGTGGAGAGAAAGAACTGGCAGCACTGGCTGATGCACTGATTGTGGTGGGTGAGAGGAGGGAAGAGTCCAGCATGACTCCTAGGTTAAAGCAGCTGGAGAGATGCCGCTACCACATGCTGACATGGGGAGACTAGAGAGGGGAGGAAATCTGGAGTTTCATTTTGGGCGTGTTAGGTTTGTGGTTCTGTTAGACACCCAAGTGAAGATGGCAGGGCCAGGAGAAAAAGACCTAGGAGCCATCTGCAGAGAGATGGTATTTCAAACCATGGGACTGGGTCAGGCAGGTGTGTTAGAGGTCACAGGGGTCTCATAGACTCCAGCCATGAGGAACGGAGCTGGGTTGGGGTGGTGGGGTTTTGAACCTGAATTAGGAGGATAACGTCTAGGGGACGTAAGAGAGTATGGATGGGCTCAGCTGCGTCTCCACCTTCAGCTCTGCTATACTCATCTCTGGGGCATGTGTCCAGTGGGTCCAAGGGTATGACAGGAAGGAGGGGAGTTGTCTCCCACCCCTAGAAGGGTCTGAGGGTGATGCTCAGACTCCCCAGGTCCAGCCTAGCCACCTGAGACTGGAAGGAAGGCGTGGGCGCAGGGCTTTGTAGAGCTCAGCACCCTGTGGGGTTCACAGCTCAGCACTTTGCAGTCTCTTACCACAAAACCCACTTCCTGTGATGTTTTGTCCTTGGGTTATCTCCACCACCATGAACTTCCTCTGAGCGCAGTTAAGCTCTAAGGGGAAACATCAGCCATGCTGAGAAGGTGAGGCTCCTGGTTGGGGTTCCTCCCTCCTCCTTCCTGTTAGAGCCGACCCTTGGGGCTATGGTTAGATGATGAGTCTAGGAGCCCCTTGAGGGCAAGAGCCGCACCAGGCCCAACTTTGCCCTGGATAATGTCTGACACCTGGGCAGTGTGTTAGCATGTGTTTGCTGAGTGAGTGCTAGACCCAAGCTGCCGAATGAGGCTAATTTTGACTTATAAACATCAGGGACAGTACTCCATATTTCAGAACATTTTAATCTTCGTAGAAAAGATTAAGTAAGAAAGTCAGCGTGCGAGCACCTAGTTCAATGACTGGCACATAGTAGGCGCTCAGGTATTTGGGCATAGCGCGCGTGTGTGTGTGAGAGAGAGAGAGAGATATCAATCACACACCCCCAAAATTGATTTGGGGCCCCACAATTTGTATAACACTGCATGTAAAGCAAGGCCTAAGCCCTGGGCTGATCCCACAGCCCAAAACAGAAAGGACACACTCATCTGTCACATCTGCCTTCAACCTCCTCTTCTGAAACTGTAGGCCACTGCAGTATAGCAGTTAATAAGACATAAGGAGGACCTGGAATAGGTTTCAGAATAGAGCTATTTTTAAAGCCCTGAGGATTTCAGAATGGATAACAGGGTTGTGAAGTAAGCCCGCACTCAGAAGGAACTGGAGATCTCAGCAGAGCCGTCCCTCCCTCCCTTCAGAGAGCCTTCCCCACCTCTCCCCAAATCCAGGATGATTGCATCTGCTGCAGGCTCCCCCCAGCCCTGCACTACCTCCGGCAGGTCACTGATTACCTGCCCTGTAATCGCCACTTCCCTGGGTAACAGGCTCACCGTTGTGCCCAGCACAGGGCCGGCCCTTGGTACCTGGTTTTTAAATTTGATTGAAAAGTGGCTCAGTGTCTTTTCATCTTCTTAAAGATTGCTCCATGCAGAGGAGGTAATAGGGAGGATTCGAGTACGATTCTGGCTGCTGATCCAGCAAGCCAGAAATCAACATTGATGTGTGCTCTACCTGTCGGCTCGCTCAGAGGAGCCTGGGAGACGGGGAGTCCTAGATACTGAGACATGACTGCCACAACCTCCAGGTGTGGAAAGGAGACCGGAATCACGGTTCCCAGAGAGGCTGACCCAGAGGATGCAGAGACCAAGGGGCAGCTGGGAGCCTCTGTCGGAAGTTTAAACTTGATTTGAGACCAAAGAAACACAGCTCGGAGGCCCCGGCTCGGAGGTTAGGGAAGGTTCCTAGGTCAACAAGCACAGGCATGGCCAGTCTCCTGGCACGGTGGGCTCGGGGTGGCAGGGTTTGCTTGGCCACACGCGGGACTTCCTCCTTCCACCCCCTCCCATCCTCGGCGCCCGTGGAATTGCTTAGGTCGATAGGGGTTCAGGCCTGCTGGGGGCCCGAAAGCGCCCGGCTTGGCGCTCACAGGGGGGTTAGGTTTGCCACACGGCAGTGAGCTGGCACCGATGCCCCCGTCCCTTCCAGACTACTTGAAGGAACAACTGGAGCAGTACGTAAAGAAGCTGCAGATCGTGAGGGTGGTGCGGCAGGAGGAGCGGAAGGGCTTGATCACTGCCCGACTGCTGGGCGCCAGCGTGGCGCAGGCGGAGGTGCTCACCTTCCTGGACGCCCACTGTGAGTATGGGGGGACCTGGTAGGGGGTGGGGGTGGGGGAGTGTCTGCTCCCCTCCCCCGCCCCCTGGTGGACCGAGGAGCCAGGGCCGGGGCATCCCCGAGGCCCCTGCCGTTCTGGGACTGGAGGTGGCTTGGGATTCACTTCGGCTTCTCGTGCCCTCTTCTCGTCCCAATCCCAAGGATGTTTAATCAGCAGGCACCCATGGCCTTAAAACAACGGTGACCCCACAATTGCTGGCATTGTGCTCTGGAGCCCCAGACTCCTCTCTCCCTCCCTTGCTTGCTCTGTACCTCATTCTGAGCTCAGCCCCTCAGGCCTCCCGTCACCCCTGGGAAGCGGTTTGTGTGGAGCTTTCCCGCAGGGCCACATGGGGACAAAAAGGTCCCCCCCCCCCATTGCCCCAAACCCAAACACCTCCCCGCCGTTGTCTGGAAAGAAATTGTTCCCTAGAAGTGGTGATATGTATTAGGGAAAGCTCTAGACTGGGAGTCAGGACACCTGGGCTTGCCTTCTGACTCTGTCACTAACCGCCTCAGTTTCCTCATCTGTAAAGTGGGAACGAGGATGTCGACCTTACTCACCAACAGATTTACTACTCCAAAGTCCAAATAAAGTAATCTATGCAGTTCCCTGAAGATCTCAAAGGGCCAGACAAGTGAAAGGGATTATTATTCCACAAGTGGATCTGGAGCTTGGGGTGCGGTCCCTCTGGGACAGGAGACACCCCCTTCTGAAATCCACACAGTGGATAGTTAGAAACCCTGAAGTCACCCATCTGGGGCCTTCCCTGTGCTTTGGATCGTTTGAGTTGACCATGTTACTCCCCGCCAGCCCTCCATCCTTCTCTTCAGAGTTACCTTCGCCTTTTGGTTGGGGGCGGGGGCCGGAGAGGAGGGTCTCGGAAGACCTCTCTCTGCTTCCTATAGCTGTGGAGCTTGCCTACGTTTCTCTAACACTAGGGAGTGTGTGGAAGGTTCTCTTGTCCTCCCGAGTCTCCCTGCGGGCGTGGGGCCTGGGCGTGGCTGGGTGTGACCCTGACTGCTGTCTTCCGGTCCCCGGCTTGCAGGCGAGTGCTTCCATGGCTGGCTGGAGCCCCTCCTGGCTCGCATTGCTGAGGACGAGACGGTGGTGGTGAGCCCAGACATCGTCACCATCGACCTGAACACTTTCGAGTTCTCCAAGCCCGTCCCGAGGGGCAGGGTCCACAGCCGTGGCAACTTTGACTGGAGTCTGACCTTTGGCTGGGAGGCTCTGCCCGCACATGAGAAGCAGAGGCGCAAAGATGAGACCTACCCCATCAAGTAAGGACCACGGCCTGCTGAGCCCCACGCCGGCCCCGGGGGACCTGGACCGTCTTACGTCCACATTTATCAGGCACTCTAGGAAGCACTTGACATATTTTCCTTAATCCTCACCCCCTCTGAGGTGGGTACGGGCTGTTGTACAGGCTCCTAGTGGTGAGCAATCAGCCTCAGATTAGGCAGCTAGCAGTTGGTGGAATAGGAAAGCCATCGGGGCCGGCCTGACCCAAAGCCCATGCTGCTAACTGCAACACCGCGCGCTGCCTCACGCCGTAGCTGCTTGCTCTTCCTCACCACTTAGTGTGTGCCAGGCGCTGACCGAAGGCTTTCTGTAGGTCCTCTGTTTATTCCTCCTCACACATGGAAGGCTGTGACTGGCGCCTGCAGAGGTGCTGAGAGATGGTGGGTAGAGGTCACTGTTGAATAGCCCTTGTAGGTCACTACCTTTGAAAAGACTGAAAACGTATTAAAAGAAAATGGACAAGTGTTCTGCAGTTGGGTACAGTTGCCCTGAGCTTTCTTGGTAAAGGGCCAGATAGCGTATAGTTTAGGACCTTCCAGCTACATGCAGTCTGTTGCACGTTACTCTCTGTTGGTTTGGGGTTTTTTTGTTGTTGTTCGTTTGCTTTCGTTTAACAGCCATTTAAAAATGTAGAAACCTTTCTTTGCCCAGAGCTTTGTGAAGCCAGGCCAGCTCTGGCCCATAGGCCATAGTTTGCCCACCCCTGAGCTATAGGGTGGATGCTTAAAAGTTTACCCTCTGTTTAATGCCCAGCTGGGTCTGCCCCTCATTCACCTCCTGTCCTTCCCTCTCCGGATTGCTGGTTGTGTTGCTAGAGACCACAAGTTTATTTTATTTTAATAAATAAATTGAGGGAGACCCTCAAGAAGAAGTAGGTTAGCTCTGAAGTGCTCACCTGAATCCCAGGGCTTTCTGAGGCTTTCTGGGCCTTACTTGGGATGGCTTAGGATGCCTGGGAGAGGTCAGAAGCAGTGACAGAAGGCCTGCCTGAGCATGACTCCTGATTGCAAGTCCTTCCAGAAAGTGGCTCTGGGAGCCAACTCCTACTTCAGGGTGGCAAGAGCATCCATAGGGTAACACTAAGGTCAGGCTCCTTGACCAATCAGTCCAGTGAGCACTGACTGAGCCCCTGCTGCATATAAAGCATGTTGATAGGTTCTAGGTGGATAGAGAAGGTTTTAGGATCTTTCTGCTTGATTGTAGCACATGGAGCCACCCACTGAGGACAGCAAAGCCCTATCCAAGCCAGGCTGGCCACGGTGCAGATGCCAACAGCTAGTGATTATATATAGACTCCTGCCCTTGTCTTCCTCAGGCTCCGACCCTGCCTTCAACTCTTGGCCCCGCCTGTCTTATGAGCAACGTGGTATCTGAATTCTAGAAATGGGACGTTTCTACCAATTTCCCCTACAGTGGATCTGTACCTCCCTGCCTTTGTCTGAAAGCCAGAAGCTCCTTGGAACCTCCAAATGCTCCCGTTAGTCCAAATTGAGCTTAATTTCACCTCACTTCCTACTCTGCTTCCAGGAGCACCTGTTACCGGTTTCCTTTGTTCAAAGCAGCTGGCAGCTTTCCCGAAAGCTAAAATTTCTGGTGCGGAAGGACTAGGCCCTACTAGCACGCCTTTCTAATCCCTAGAAAGGACCGGGGATTCTGAAACAGAAGAGGGTCCATCCAGGTCATATTCGTTCATTCGTGGTTTGAATCCTATTTCCAAAGACCATTTCACCCAGCTTCTGATAACGGAGTTACTACTGTGCTCTAGGAACTTTGCTGCCCCAAAGCAGACAATGGTGCTTCTGCCATCTGCTTCTAGACTGAGCTCTCAGACAGAGCTTTCTAGGCTGCGTGACTAACGTGCACTTGGGCCCTGGTGGCCGGTGCTTAATAGATCCTACCTTGAACGAACGCATCAGTGCCTTTCAGAAGGAGTGATGATAATCACATCTCTCCTTGACCTGGTCCCAGAAGGTGGAGAGAACACAACAGAGCTCTGTAAATATTTGCTGAAGGAATGAGTCCATGGAAGAGGGGCTGCATATCCCAGGAAGGAAGAAAGGAGGCGGGGAGTGGCCGGGCTTTAGCTAACACCGGGTCCTCAGCTTTCCGCACCAGGCTTCTACGCGTCGTCCCCGCCAAAAGATGCTTCTCCCTCTGTCTCCCCAGATCCCCGACGTTTGCTGGCGGCCTCTTCTCCATCTCCAAGTCCTACTTTGAGCACATCGGTACCTATGATAATCAGATGGAGATCTGGGGAGGGGAGAACGTGGAAATGTCCTTCCGGGTGAGAGTGAAGAGGGCTTCATGGGGGAGCCACGGTGTCCCGGGGGAACAGCCTGAGGCCCTGTCTCTCAGGCAGCGGCAGCCACGGGGATATCACATCTGGAGGTGGACTTAGAAGGGTGGCTGTTTCCTGTCCTGGTGTCCGTCCCCTTTCCTCGGTTCCCCCACCCCCGTCCGTGGCAATCAGATTGGACAACGTGGGCCAAATTACTGGGCAGACCTCCTCAGAGAGAAGGGATACTAGTGGTAAAGAACCTGGACACCTGGGGACTGGAGACATCTTTTGTGAGGTCTGTGGGAAAAGTGTGAGCATGAAGGTGGAACAGGGCAGTCAGCAGTCGCTGTCCTTTCTCAGGAAAAGTCGGGTTTCCCTTTCCAGGTTAGAGGGCACAGGCCCTGGTAGCCTTGGAAGTTTCCTACCCTCTGCTCAGCAAGCTCTGTGTTACTGAAGGTGATGGCCCAAACTCTCGTGGACCCCAGAACTCTGAGGGATTCCAGGAATAAGGCAACTCAGGACTAGGTTAGGAAGAAAGAATTTCCTCTCCGTGAAATCCACACAGATCCCCGCACCGGGGGAGAGGTAATTAGCAAGTAGATGAGCTCGTTCATGAAGTCACCTCTCGCCGTGCCTGCACAGATTAATCACATCATTGATGCCTGTGTGACTGTGACTGTGGGCATGGAGCTCTGTCGCTGCTATACTAAAACGAATAACAACATGCTTACTAATCTAAAACCTAAAAAAAAGAGGACACGGGTGGGAGGGATGTCTTAAACCAGCCCACTGGCATAGAGAAGGGTCGCCAGGTCAGTCACCAGCATCAGAAGATTCTGATTGCAGGTTCATCCATGAGCCTCAGATCTCTGTTCAGTCTCTTCCCTAGGCAGCTAATGTGCTAGAAGTCCGGGCGACTACCACAGTGCACCCGGGAGTTGACTACCCTTGCTATGATTGATGCGCCAGGGCTCTGATGGGGTCACAAGCCTCTTGGTTTGAGGGAGCTTGAGTTTTCAGTAACGCCTGGGTGAGCGGATAAACTCAGCATTCCCAGGTCAACACGCCAAGTGCCTAGAGCTTAGAGGAGGTATTCAGACACAAAGTCAGGCGACTGTCCTTTCTCTAAAGTGGGCCCTGACAACCCTCAGGACCCCACAAATCTCCATTTGCTTAAATCGGAGTTGAACTAACACTAGAGCTAGGAATTGCATAGTCACGGCCTAGGAAGAATCCTGGTCAATGTCCTTTCCGCCCCCCCCCCCCCCTCCTTAGGAGAGAGAGCAACATTGCCCTGAGTTCTTAGACCTGGGACCCTAGTACCCTGGGAATAGAACAGAGCTACTTGGGGGAGGGGACAGTGACCCACTACTCCCCTGAAGGCCCGATCTTGTGTCCTCTTGTGGCAGGTGTGGCAGTGTGGGGGCCAAATGGAGATCATCCCCTGCTCTGTGGTAGGCCACGTGTTCCGCACCAAGAGCCCTCACACCTTCCCCAAGGGCATCAGTGTCATTGCTCGCAACCAAGTGCGCCTGGCTGAGGTCTGGATGGATAGCTACAAGGAGATCTTCTATCGGAGAAATCTGCAGGCAGCAAAGATGGCCCAAGAGGTGAGAGGAAATGGTGCTCGGGACGTGTTTGGGTGAAGAGAAGTGCAGAATCCCAGACCATAGTCAAGGGCTGAGTGGTGGAGGCCCACCCATCGCTACCATCTGGTGCATCCCTTTACCCCTCAGACCCTGTGAGCTAGAGCCCAGAGAGGCCAGATTTTGAAGGCTAGTGAATGGGAGGAGCTTTTGTTGGTCCCGCCTAGAGAGTCTTGGCATTTTAAGAAGGGCTTTGCTCTGAGAGGCTTGGTACTGAGGTCTGGGAGAAAACTGATAGGAAAGTCAGGAGATGCAGGAGGAAGGGAGCTATGGGTGGGCATCCGAAAGCCAAGACAGGGAGCTTGGGTTTAGATGTGGGGCTAAGCCAGTAGCCCCAACAGGATCTGAGCAGGGATGAGCAGGAGACCCATTCTGGGAGAAAGTGGCCCCAGAAACTCTTGCCTACTTCAACCATACAAGAAGGCCAAGGCTGGTGGTACTCACCCTTTGGGGGCTGGCTCGGTTGACAGAAATCCTTCGGTGACATTTCGGAACGACTGCAGCTGAAGGAACGACTACATTGTCGCAACTTTTCCTGGTTCCTGCACAACATCTACCCAGAGATGTTTGTTCCCGACCTTAAGCCCACCTTCTACGGAGCTGTAAGTCTTAAAAACCAGCTTGCCCACCCATCATCACAGAAGCCCCGGGAGTGGTCCAAGACCACTTACCCCACAGACGGATGGCAAACAAGAATTGATTTTTATTCTCTACACTCCTTTATCCAAAGGAGTACTGGAAGGCCACTTTGGGGCTTCTAGAGATAGCTCAAACCTTGCAAGGGGAAAACAGCCCATAAGCAGTGGTTCTCAAACATTCACCTGCATCAGAATCACCTGGAAGGCATGTTACAACACAGATTGCTGGGACATCTGTGTGGCTTAGTCAGTTGAGCATCCAACTCTTGATTTTGGCTCATGCTGTGATCCCAGGGTTGCAGGATCGAGCCCCACATCGGGCTCCACGCTGAGCACGAAGCCTGTTTGGGATTCTCTCCCTCAGTCTCTCTCTCTCTCTCCCTCTGTCCACCCCCCCACACACACACACACACAAACACACACACACACACACACACAGAATGCTGATTCAGTAGGACTGGTATGGGGCCTGAGAGTTTCCGTTTCTTTTCTTTTTTTTTTTTTTTTAACGTTTATTTATTTTTGAGACAGAGAGACAGAGCATGAATGGGGGAGGGTCAGAGAGAGAGAGGGAGACACAGAATCTGAAACAGGCTCCAGGCTCTGAGCTGTCAGCACAGAGCCCGACGCGGGGCTTGAACTCACGAATCGCGAGATCACGACCTGAGCCCAAGTCAGATGCTTAACCGACTGAGCCACCCAGGCGCCCCGAGTTTCTGTTTCTAACAAGTCCTCAGGTGGCACTGACAGTCTGGGGATCCCACTTTGAGAACCATTGCTCATAAGGAAATTCGCACGTGCTGAGGGGCTTCTTCCAGGGACCTGGCAGCCTGGGAGCTTGCCCAGCCCGACTGTGCCCAGCCTTTAGGCGAAGCACCTCACTTCGCTATGAACTCCTGGCATCTGGGTTGATGAGCAGAGGAGGAAAATCACAGAGGGGAAATCCAGCCCTGCAAATTTATTCCAGTTGAGCCCCACACCGCACACCAGAAAATTCCTAACTGTGTTATCCTCGTTCCCCTCTGTCCTCACCATTCTGCAGATCAGGAATCTTGGCGTCGATCAGTGCCTGGATGTGGGTGAGAACAACCATGGGGGGAAACCCCTCATCATGTACACCTGCCACGGCCTTGGTGGCAACCAGGTACGCAGCCGCACCTTACCGGGCAGGCCCCAGAGAAGCCTGCTTCTTGAACAACTCCTCTTTTCACAGACCCCTTTCTCCACTCAGAATCATCCTTTCCGGAGGACTGGGGTCGGGGAGATCCAGGGAAAGGAGGAGATACCACCCCTGCCCTCAGAAAGCTCCCAGTCCGAGGGGGAATATATGATACAGGCAGACAAGGTCTGAAGGATGAAGCAGGGACATCTGAGGAGCACTGGGCATCAGTGGTAGGTGCTAGAGAGGGAGTGGGAGGGGACAATTGTCAATCAGGAAGGCTTTCTGGAGGGTGTCAGCTACCGAGCGAAGTTTGAGAGGAACTGTGGAAACTTTCTGAGCACTTGCTCTCCCCCACACTCTGCTTCAAAGCCTCCCCTGCCCAGAAGCTACCGCTCTGATTCTGTCACCCAGCAGTGACCCCAAAACAACCATCTACCGACATGTCACAATAACCTGGCATCCTGGGAATGTACCCCGTGCTTTCCAGTGCCCAGAGCTTCCCTGAGCAATAACTAGTCCTCAGTCCTCCCCCACCCCCAGTCCCTCAGTGTTTGGTAAGCAAGAGGCACCTGACACGGAGCCAAAGCAAGGCAAGGGACACGGAACAGGCTGCCAACATACGCAATCCAAACAAAATCATTATAAGCCATTTCCTGTACCGCTGGCCTGCGTGATGATTTGAGGTGGTACGTTGGCGAGCATTTTTTTTTTTTAATTTTAAACCAAGGAACTAGCATATCAAGCCCACGATCTCACAGATCGCATGTAGAATGGAGTTCAGTTTTTAATGATTTTAAAGAAAAAATCTTAAGCCATGATTATTCCGGTAAAGCCTCGATACGGTAAGAGACCCGAAGGTGGTGCGGGGATCGCGGCAGTCTTGGCACTCAGTCACTCTCTTCCCTCAAAGGCCATCTCTGGCTGGAATCTTAGGGCGGTTGGCCCCGGAAGGTAGTGGGCAAACTCTCCGCCTCCCCTTGTCTTGACTCCTAGTACTTTGAGTACACAACCCAGAGGGACCTGCGCCATAACATCGCGAAGCAGCTGTGTCTGCACGCCAGTGCCGGCACTCTGGGCCTGCGGAGCTGTCACTTCACTGGCCAAAACAGCCAAGTCCCCAAGGATGAGGAGTGGGAATTGACCCAGGTGAGTCAGCAGCCCCGGGAGGCTCAGAATCTAGAATCTGAGGCCGCGACTGCCCCCCACCCCCTCCTCGTTTTCTGCACCTTGTGCCTGAGATGCCGTGTGGTGGATCAAAACGACGGAGGGAGTGTGGAGAAAGCGGGCTCGGTCACAGGCATGGTCCTCAGGGCCCCGGTAGCGTCCGGTGAAGTCTTAGTTCCGGCTGATAGAGAGCTGGGGTTAGGAGTTGTGGTCCATGGCCATCTCTGTCGTGGCTCCAGTATTTTTAGGCCGAACCCAACTAGATGAAGGTGAAGTCACTTATGGTTCCCGCCTGGCCTCCATGTGCCGGTACATACACTGGGTGTGGGTAATCTTGCAGACCCTCTTCCCAAGTGGGTGGTGCCCCCACGTGTCTAGATGAGCCAGCTGGAGCTCAGCAAGTTTGTGACTGGCCCGAGCCCCATCACTAGTAAATAGCTGGCCTGGGATTCGGACCAAGATCCTTCTGGCTTAAAAGCACAGGTTCTTTCTAGTACACCACACTGCCTCAGGGTACCGAATGTCATCTCTACAATACTGGTCCCAGACTAGCACCGCCAGTGAGCCTCCATACCCCACCCTACCCCAATCTTCAGGCCTTGGCTTAGGGGAAAAGGAACCTAATTTTGGGCCTGCCTGGAAGGGAAGAGTCAAAATATGATCAAAGGCAGAAAGTGGGGGTATGTAGCAGCGGCTCAGGGCTCTGAGCCTGGCCGTCCAGAGGAGGGGTTCTCGAAAGCATTAGCCCCACGGTCCTGCCTTCCTCTAGTCCAGCCGCTCAGGCTGAAGCCAGCAGTGGGGAATTGACACTGGCTACAGGTGGAAACTCAGGAATGCATCCCGTCAGGGTATCTGGCATCCAAAGAAAGAAATGTGGAAATGTCCTCTTTGGGCCTTGCTGCATTTCCCTTGCTTTTTATTTATTGCCCCCTGTCAAATTCCCCGCCTAGTAGCACCGTTAGAGATCTGAGGCCCAGGCTGACCCTTTACTGTGTCATCTTTTAGGACCAGTTAATCAGGAACTCAGGATCTGGTACCTGCTTGACATCTGAGAACAAAAAGCCAGCCATGGCCTCCTGCAATCCCAGTGACCCCCACCAGCACTGGCTCTTCGTCTAAGCTCCTCATCACCCCCACAGGAGTTCCCACAAGCCTCTCAGGAAACAGGACTTTGGGGAACCTGATGTTTGAGAACCTGATTATCAGCTTCTCAGTAGGCCTTAAAGATGGGTTTCTTTTTTTTTTTTTTTTAAGTAAAATAAGGTATTTTATTATTGTTTTAATGTGCATTTCTTGGTGATTAAACACTTTTTCCACAAGTTTTGTATAATTTTTTAAAATTTTTATTTAAATCCAAGTTAATGGGTGCCTGGTTGGCTTAGCCACATCCAACTGCAGCTCAGGTCATGATCTCACAGTTCATGAGTTCGATCCCTGCATCGGTCTCTGTGTTGACAGCTCAGAGCTTGGAGCCTGCTTCAGATTCTGTCTCCTCTCTCTGCCCCTCTCTGCTTGTGCTCTGTGTATCTCTCTCTCTCTCAAAAACAAGTAAACATTAAAATAAAATAAAATAAATATAAAATAAAATAAAATAAAATAAAATAAAATAAAATAAAATAAAATAAATAAATCCCAGTTAGTTAACATATAGTGTAATAATGGTTTCAGGAGAATTTAATGATTTCATCACTTAAACTATAATACCTAGTACTCACCCCAACAAATGCCATCCTTTTCTCTTTTTTAATGTTTATTTTTGAGAAACAGAGAGGAGAGAGACAGAGTGCGAGCAGGGGAGGAGCAAAGAGGGGGAGACACAAAATCCAAAGCAGGCTCTCGGCTCTGAGCTGTCAGCACAGAGCCCGATGCAGGGCTCGAACTCACCGGCTGTGAGATCACGACCTGAGCCAAAGTTGGATGCCCAACCACCTGAGCCAGGTGCACCCCAACAAGTTTCTTCCTTAATGCCCATCACCCATTTAGCCCATCCCCCCACCATCCACCTCCCCTCCAGCAACCCTCAGGTTCTATGTATTTAAGAGTCTCTTATGGTTTGTCTCCCTTTCTGTTTTTATCTAATTTTTCCTTCCCTTCCCCTATTTTCATCTGTTTTGTTTCTTAAATTCCACATATGAGTGAAATCATATGATATTTATCTTTCTCTGACTGACTTACTATTTTACTTAACATAATACGTTTCTAGTTTCATCCACATTGTTGCAAATGGCAAGATTTTATTCTTTTTGACTGCCGAGTAATAGTCCATTGTGTGTATATATATATATACCACATCTTCTTTATCCATTCGTCAGTTGATGGACATTTATCCCATGGATAAATGCCTAGTAGTGCAATTGCTGGGCTGTAGGGTAGTTCTATTTTTAGTTTTTTGAGGAACTTTCATACTGTTTTCCAGAGTGGCTGCACCAGCTTGCATTCCCACCAGCAATGCAAGAGATCCCCTTTCTCTGCACCCTCGTCAACATCTGTTTTTTCCTGAGTTGTTAATTTTAGCCATTCTGACAGGTGTGAGGTGGTACCTCATTGTGGTTTTGATTTGTATTTCCCTGATGATGAGTGATGTTGAGCATCTTTTCATGTGTGTGTTAGCCATCTGGATGTCTTCTTTGGAAAAGTGTCTGTTCATGTCTTTTGCCCATTTTTTCACTGGATTGTTTGATTTTTGGGTGTTGAGTTTGGTAAGTTCTTTGTAGATTTTGGATACTAACCCTTTAACCGATATGTCATTTGCAAATATCTTCTCCCATTCCATCGGTAGCCTTTTAGTTTTGTTGATTGCTTCCTTCGCTTTACAGAACGTTTTTATCTTGATGAGGTCCCATAGTTCATTTTTGCTTTTGTTTCCCTTGCCTCAGGAGACGTGTCTAGTAAGGAGTTGCTGTGGCCGAGGCCAAAGAGGTTGTTGCCTGTTCTCTCCTCTAGGATTTTGATGGTTTCCTGTCTTACATTTAGATCTTGCATCCTTTTTGAATTTATTTTTGTGTATGGTGTAAGACAGTGGTCCGGATTCATTCTTCTGCATGTCACTGTCCAGTTTTCCCAACACCATTTGCTAAAGAGACTGTCTTTTTTCCATTGGCTGTTCTTCTTTGTTGAAGATTAGTTGGCCATACATGTGTGGGTCCATTTCTGGGTTCTCTATTCTGTTCCATTGATCTATGTGTCTGTCTTTGTGCCAGGACCATACTATCTCGATGATTACAGCCTTGTGATACAGCTTGAAGTCCAGAATTGTGATGCCTCCAGCTTTGGTTTTGTTTTCAACATTACTTTGGGTATTTGGGGTCTTTTCTGGTTCCATACAAATTTTAGGATTGTATGTCCTAGCTCTGTGAAGAATCCTGGTGTTCTTTTGATAGAGATTGCATTGAATGTGTAGATTGCTTTGGGTAGTATCGACATTTTAACAATATTTGTTCTTCTAGTCCATGAGCATGAAATGTTTTTCCATTGCTTTGTGTCTTCTTCAATTTCTTTCATAAGCTTTAGATAGTTTTCAGTGTATACATCTTTTACCTCTTTGGTTAGGTTTATTCCTAGGTATGTTATGGTTTTCGGTGCAATTGTAAATGGGATCGATTGCTTGATTTCTGTTGCTTCATTATCGGTGTATAAAAATGCAACCGATTTCTGTATGTTCATTTTATACCCTGCGACTTTGCTGAATTCATGTATCAGTTCTAGCAGTTTTTTGGTGGAGTCTTTCGGGTTTTCCATGTCGAGTATAAAGATGGATTTGTAAACCCAGTGGATATCAAGGCAGGACCTTCCTATTCCTTGCAACATCACAGAGCCCCTTCTCTTTGCTCCACATTGATGGAAGAAACAGTCAGAACCTGTGATACTTGGCTTAGAGCTTGCCTTCTGTCCTAGAAACATACTTCCAAGCAGGGAAGGCAGGCTGGGTAGGGCCCAGGGCAGCAATGCTGAGTTCAAGAAAAGTACCTCTGAGTCCACGTCCTGGGTCCCTGGTCATGTAGAGCAGCCACAGAACTAGTGAAATAGTACAGAGGTCTACAGCAGTCTCCCTGCTAATATTGGAGCTGAGTAATTTACAGAAAGCACCCTAACAAGAATCCTTTAGCTTACTTCATCTGCATAGTAACCCTGTGAGAAAGACAGGAGGGGAGCCACCTTGCCCATTTTACAGATAAGAAAGTAGAGGCAGGGAGAGATAAAGGGGCTTGTCTGTAGTCCCACAGCTAGTGGATGGCGGGAGCTGAGACTGAGACTTGATTTGGAATGCCAGCTGAGCCAGCGCTCCTTCCACCACACCACAGGAACGCTAGACACCTAGCCATCAGCCTTCCCATTCTCTCTTCCCTCCACGCTGATCACTTCTGACTGGCGGGTCTCTGTAAAGCCTAGAACGGTGGAGCCAGGTAGCCATGAGGGAGGCCATATTTGGGGATCCTGGGATGTTCATGTTGAAAGCCAGCTCATGGAGCCTGGGATTCTCAGGTCTAAGTCCTAGAAGCCTTGTTCCAGTGCCCCATCTATACTGTAGATGAAAAGCCAAGTGGCAATGGGTGAAGTTGAGGGCAGGTGAGGGCAATGCCCAGCAGCCCCTGAACCTCTAAAGGTCGGTGAGCACCATTTGAAACCATCGTTATAGTCCAGCCTTATCGTTTTCATATTGTGAAACCGAGGCCAGATAAGGGAAATAATTTGTCCAATGCCACACAGCAAGGTATTGGCAACCTGAGGCCCTGGGAAGTCTGAGGAAGTAGGGACAGTGTGTAGAATTGAGCAGGACTGCTTAACTGGCCTTGAGTGCTGTACCCACATGAAGTTTCCACGTCGAGCAGACCCAGCATGCATGTCAGCTCTTCTCCAAGCAAGTTGGACCCCACCATACATGGCCACCTTGTCTGAACTAGAGAGACCAGCTGCCTAGAGGAAGACACACTCCTTCCAGAAGGGCTTCTGACTTTCCATAGCAGGCTGTCATCTTGGGCATTACCACATGAGGGTGCCATGGGACCGCAGCTGCCTCTCCCTGCACAACTCCCACAGCAGGAGGTCTAAGTTGCTGAGAGCCTTCAGGACCCTGTGGAGGAAACATTCTGGGGGTAGCCTAGCCAGAGGGAGAGTGGAGAGTGGCAGGATGTGGCCAGGATGTGGCCAGGGGTGGGGAAAGTAAAAACTCCTTGCTGGCAAAAATTGGACACGAGGTCCCAGGGAAAATAAAGGGTTTATGGCATTGGTAAAGGAAACTTACCACTGGTTCCTCCTCCCCCATAGTGTCCCTTAGCTGATCTGTTGGAGAATCAGTTGGCTCAGGCTGTGTAGAGCCACACACATCACCTCTGAAAAGTTCTGTCACATCACTGTCTCTTGTCCCCAGACATCCCTGTGGCCCCTAATCTAGCCTACATAATGTGTGTCAAGCCCATGTGGACACGAGCAGGTGTAAGATGCGGCTTTTCCTCCACGGAGCTTATACCCTAGAGCTGGCGAAGCAGCTGCAAGCAAGTCAGGACCAGCTTGGAGATGTTCAGAGATGCGCCAGGTGAGATGGAAAGAACGGCTCCTTCCATTTAGGGGAGTCAGGGAAGGCCTCACAAAGATGGTGACATTTGACCTTTGACCTCAGGGGTGGGTCCTTAGGTGGGATCCCACACAAGCAACCATCGAGACTCAGAAGAGTCACAGAGAGACAAAGGTACAAGTGGATCTGACAAACCAAGGGGACATCAGGGTGAAGGAGTGGTGGAGGTAGAAGCTAGAGGATGGGGACCGCATTGTGACTTTCATGGGACCTAGGCCCTTTTGTCTTCATAAAAAAAATTTTTTTTTTTAATTACGTTTCACAACCGCATTGGTATAAAAATGAATATAATCCAGGCTGATGGTATTAGTTTTATTTCTTCTGATTTTAAAAGAAATGAAAACTTTGTGGGCCTTAAAAGTGTTGTGGGCCCTAGGCACTGTGCCTGCTGTGCCTATGGGATAAGTCGGCCTGCAGAACAGTGGGTTGGGACCCAAGTGAGAAGACTTTGAAGGCCATGCTAATTCGGGTAAACCATAGGGAGCCAGAGATCCCAACTCTAATCCTAGCTTTATCTTTGGTTGCATTAAGGATCCAAACATTTATCAGGTGTTGATTGTTTGCCATTTATCCCATATCCTTCATGCTCTTATGGCTTCACTCAACAGCTCTCCAGCCAATATCATGATATATGCCCAACCAAGGTGGCCTGTTTAGTGCCAAGTTTCCTCACCCCTGTGCAAAAGCAGTATAATCTCTCCCAGGGGCAGTCAGCTAAGAGTAACTCACAGGGAATGAGAGGTGCAGCAGAAGAGAGGAAGAAAGCACATACGACACCTAGAGAGTAGGTCCAGATTGGGGAGTGAGGGGAGCACTAGGGGAGATTGGTGGTCAAGAAGAGGGAGAGGCCACTGATGGGGTGATACAAGACTTCGTGGCCTCCCCTTAGCTGGGGCTGGCCTCACCCTACCCCAGTATCTGCACTGTTCCTTAAAATTCACCCCTCTGATCATTCTCAGAGTTCACCTAAAACCTTAACACCTTGCTTAAATCTTGCTTAAAACCTTGATGCTGTGCTACTATCCCCTGGTTCCCGAAGACTCTCACTGTAGTGTTAAATGGCTGGTCCCTCCTGGGGCTCTATTTCCTACTTGAAGAATATTGGCGCCATTGCCCAAAATAGCCAAATACCCCAGGAGAGATTCTTATTGTTAATTACAAAAGTAATGGTGTAGAGGAGCCAAATGATACCGAAAAACATGAGTTTAAGAAGTGAAATTGATCCTCACGATGCCTCCCTACCTCTTGACTCATTCCCTAGAAGTACCAACTTCCGGGTATAAACCCTTTCATACCCTTTTTCTGTGAATAACAAGTACACACATACCCAGTACCATATCATTTGCAATTTGATGTCTTCATCTAATATCCCAAGGACATCTTTTCATGTCAGTTCATTAAAGTCTAACTCATTCTTTTTTTTTTTTATAATTTTTTTTTTTCAACGTTTTTTATTTATTTTTGGGACAGAGAGAGACAGAGCATGAACGGGGGAGGGGCAGAGAGAGAGGGAGACACAGAATCAGAAACGGGCTCCAGGTTCCGAGCCATCAGCCCAGAGCCTGACGCGGGGCTCGAACTCACAGACCGCGAGATCGTGACCTGGCTGAAGTCGGACGCTTAACCGACTGCGCCACCCAGGCGCCCCTAACTCATTCTTTTTAAAAGCTGGAGAGTGCCCCATCATTTGGTTACACCTAATTTCTTTCACCTTTCCCTGCTGATGAACACTTGGGGTTTTTTTTTTCCCAATCCTGCGACAACTTGGTGACAACCTCTACCATAACCCGCGTCCTCGTACATTTATTTTTGTGCCTGTGTCTCTTTCAAAAGGATTGCAATCCTAGAATTAGAATTGCTTGGTCAGAAGAAACACAATGCCTCAACATTTAAACCACAACTACTGTCTACGTCTGGCCCGAACGGTGAAAATGGGAGTCTGACCAGCAGTGGAGATGAGGCTGGGCCATGCAGACTAGGCACCGGTTGCTGGTTGCGAGGGCCTTAAGTGTCGTCCCTGAAGACTTTGGTTTTTATGCAAACACAGATTGGGTGGCCCTAGGCCAAGGGTACGGAGGTGAGTGTGACATCGACGGCGCCCTTAGAGGCTTACTTTGGAGTATGTGATATTGAGGGGTAATGTTTAGGTGGCCCTAAAGGCCTCCTCTTGGGCTTCTCATCCTGGAGCTAGAGCTGGCTTCTTAACTAGGGAGGTGGGGAGAGGATGGCCAAAGAGGCCCAGTTCCCCAGCTCAGCTCAGCTCAGCCTCTTCCCCATCTGCTTTTATTGGAATCCTGGCAGTCAGACTGGAAAGGGGGTCCTCCGGGTGCGCCATAATGTGATGGCCCCGAACTCTATGACATGGCCTACGGAGCTCCTTCCTACAGCTTTTTCCAGGCCTCTCTTGCAACTGCAGGCATGAACCTTGGATTCTGGAAAGTGTCTAGGCCACAAAGACCCCCAGGTGAACCAGATGACTCTCCTGCCTCCCTCCAGGCTTCCTGGCTTCTCTCTGCCTAAATCACAGCCCCGCTCTTGGCCCTCTGCTCTGGGGCCTCCCGACCCAAAGTCCTCTGCCCGCCTCAAGGCGCCCTGCCCCTCCCTCCTTTCTCCTCTCCTGACTTTGACAGGCAGGGCCCTTCATCACCTACAGGCCAGGCCTGTTCCTCACCTGCTCCCTCTGCCCTCCATGCTCACAGTGCTCAGACCATCTCCCTATCCTGGGGCTACCCCTTCTAACCCACCTCATGGTCTCCTTCTCTGGGAGCTCTCTGGTTGGCTTTCTGTCTGAGTCTCCCCAAACCCGTTTCTTAGTACCTTCTTCCACCAGAATTCCCTCCACCATCCCTACTTGGTTTAGTCCTCCTGCATTTACACCTCTGTCCTGGAGGCATAGCCCACCTTCCTCGTTGGGCAGGGGGAGGTCGTGGTCTCTTCTTTTTGCTAACTACTCTTCCCTCCTCCACACCCACCCCTTGCCTCCACCTCCTGGTGCACTGAATGGATCTCTGCACTTACAGTGTCACTGAGGACAGTAAGGCAGTGACAGACTGTGAAGGGAGCACCCTGATGGAAAGACCAGCCCTGGTTCCCTCTCTTTTTTCTGAAAAAAGAGTTCACTGGATGCCTTTCCACTGAATGCAGATGCTTAAGTCAGCCCTAACCTGACCTTGTTCTGCCTTTGAACAACAGATAAATTAGTTTACTTGAAAATACATCTCTTCATTTGTATTTCCACGTCACCTGTGATTTTCCCCGGCCTTCCATCTGCAGCCCTGACAGCTGGCAGCAAGACGGTCAGCAAAGCTGCTGATAAGAGGAGTACAAAGAGGGCTTGGTTCATGGCAAGGGGGCAGTGGTCTGCTCGGCCGGCAACATGCTACGCTTCTTGGTGCTCGCCACCCTGGTCCTTTATGGTAAGTGGGTCCTCGGGCCTGACTTCTATAGGGCGGAGGATTTGGACAGCAGAGCCAAAAGCTATCCTGAAGTCCAGGCCTGCTCTCTATCCCAGGGTGAGATGGGACACCCTGTGGGTCTAGCAAAAACTTTACCCTCCTGGAATCCAGGGTAGGAGCAGTGAGGGCCACTCTCCATGCAGGACCCTCTGGATGGCAGGGCCTTGAGCCACGAAACAGAGAAGCCCCTTTCATGGGTCTGGGCTTCCTTACCACCCTCATCGACAGGAAGACATCCTCAGCAGGTGTCTGGCTGGGATGTGCACTGCCGTCCTTGCCCCCTGGAGAATCCTGCCAAAGCACCGTATGTGTGGGTAGAGGGGTGAGAGGTCACCTCGGGCCATTAGGATGACCCCGAGCAAGGCTGAGACCACAGGGAGCCTCTGGGGCCCTAGCCCAGTGATGTGAGATGGGTCCTTCGTAGCATGCCAGAGTTCTGGGGACACCTGGGGGTGGGGGGAAGCAGAAGCCACTCGGACTCCCCTGTTTGGCGAAAGGGCTCCCATAACTCTCAGCTGGGCCCCTCACTTGCTAGGGAGGAACTGTGAATTCGCAGACAAAGCACAACAGCCACCCTGCCCCCCACCCTGAGCTGACCCCATGCTTAGTCATCACTCACTTTTCTTCTGCCCCACAAAGGACACAGCACCCAGGACTTTCCAGAAACCAACGCCCGGGTAGTTGGAGGGACTGAGGCCCGGAAGAATTCCTGGCCCTCGCAGGTGGGTGTTCCTTCACAGCCCCAGACTTCCAACAAAACGAGAGCTGCATGTGTGCTGGTATACAACATCATGTGTGTTTGTGCACATCCTTACCCACAAGTTCTCTAACTGTCTGGATTCTAGAGGTAAAAGGTTGAACGGGTCCAGGCTTAAGGTGGAAGAAGCATACAAAAGGTTTGGGGGAGGGGATCTGAACACCAGCCACACTTACTTTCCCAGGCACGCACCCAAACCCAAACCACATTTATGTTCCCAGTGGCACGAGCAAGACTGCATGCCAGACCCACAGCTCCACGTCCCAATACCCTGACACACACACACACACACACACACACACACACACACACCACTCTGCACTGTGTGCCTCTGCATTCAAGCACACCCCCACCCACCCCCACCCACCCCCACCCCCACCCCCACCCCCCAAGTAGACCATGTAGCTTATTTGGCTATTTAAAGCGTTTCTACTTTCGTCACAGGGCAGCTAGGCTTTGAGTTAAGCAATTCTAAATGCGTAAAACTGGCAAATTAACTGGTGAATAACCACACTTTGAGAGGAATCACTCCAATTGGAATTCAATTCAGTTCACCGAAGTTTGCACCCGAATTTTCAGAAGTAGAGCGATGGTGGAACACGAGGTGCTGAGGAAGACATGAACTGATAAAAATGAATATTCCAGTGGTGGTTCTGAGTATTCCCTGAAGTGGGGGGACAGGACATGTCTGGAGGTCATTGGAGGGGGAGCTCTGGAGACCTAAGCCTGTGGGTTAGGTGATGGAGCCATTCCATGGCCACGTTTCCTTCCAAGAGGGAACGCAGGTCAAAGGACCTGGGTTCTTGGCCCTTTGCACCAACCCCGAGTGGGGATGTCAAATACGCTGTGTGTGTGCCTTTCCTCCCCCATCCACGTACACAGCAAACATCACCCAACAGTGGAGCACTCCCTGCTGATCCCGGGGCCGTCGGCACACCCCTTCTCACCGCCACTCCGAGGAGCCAATAGCGACCGATCAGTAGAAACTGACAGGTCAAATGAAACCCATTTGCCATCTCTGGCCCACAAAGCTGGAGAATGTTTGGAAGGATGGAAGGAATGGAAAGAAGTGTAATATGCAGTTTGGGGCAAAGCCTTTTAAGAAACACCAACCTCTCCCTCCTTTCTCTCCTCCCCTTCTAGATTTCCCTCCAGTACCTCTCTGGGGGCAAATGGTATCACACCTGTGGGGGGACCCTCATCAGACAGAACTGGGTGATGACAGCTGCTCACTGCGTGGACCGGTGAGAAAAACAAAACCCAGCTTTGCTGAGCTTCTGGAAGGGGAGAAGTCTGGCCTTTCTGGAGGAAGATGTATCTTTGAGCACTCAGGACAAGCCTTTAAGGGGGTGTTGGGGGGCCTGTGGGGAGGTAGTAGACTATAATGAAAGGTACAGATTTTGGCATCGGGCAAGCTTAGGTTCCCATCCCGTTTCGCCTTCTACCTTTGTGCCTTTGGATGACTTCCTTAGCTTCTCTAAGCTCTCATTCTCTTATTTCTAAAATGGGGTCGGGGCGCCTGGGTGGCTCAGTCGGTTAAGCGGCCGACTTCAGCTCGGGTCATGATCTCGCGGTCCGTGAGTTCGAGCCCCGCGTCGGGCTCTGTGCGGACAGCTCAGAGCCTGGAGCCTGTTTCAGATTCTGTGTCTCCCTCTCTCTGACCCTCCCCCGTTCATGCTCTGTCTCTCTCTGTCTCAAAAATAAATAAACGTTAAAAAAAAATTTTAAATGGGGTCATAATACCTACTTTGCCGAGTTATTGTGAGGATTAAGTAGGTAAATATTTCAGTGCCCGGTCAATGCCTGGCTGGCAATCATTTTTGTTCGTATGTGTCTTGAGCAACTGTTCTCAAATTTGAGCATGGATCAGAATCACCTGGAAGGCACAAATCAGAGCTTCTGACTTGGTGGGTTCAGGTTGAAGGCTGATAATCCGCATTTCTCACAAGTTTCCGGGTTATGCTGGCGCTGCTGGCCCAGGGATCATGCTTTAAACTATTGGTTTATCCTTCCCTCAAAATCTCTCTGTGGGCTGAGAGCCATTATTTCATTTATGTTCACCATACCTCTCCCAGGCTATGAGATACTCAGCCTCTGCTGCTGGGCTTTAAAAATGGGTCAGTGAAGTTGCTGGCAGTTTTTGTCACCGCCACAGGTTAGTAAATTCGAGAACGAGGGGGCTTGTTACTGCCTCGTCTTCCAGGCTTTTTCATCTGCCCTCTGCCTGGGCCAGTTACGATGAGTTCTTGTTCTAAAGATAAGATGTGAGATGGCTTCCCAACTTTTCTCTGAGGGAAAAGAGCCCCCTGGATCACTCAGGGCTTCCTGCTCTTGTCTCACTCCAGCAAAATGACCTTCCGTGTGGTGGCTGGAGAGCACAACCTGAGCCAGAACGATGGCACCGAGCAGCGTGTGAGTGTGCAGAACATCGTGGTGCATCGCTACTGGAACAGCAGTAACGTGGCCGCCGGGTAGGGACAGGGCTGGGCTGGCCTTGGCCTGGAGGTAGGGGGCTGACTGGCCAGCAACAGGGGCTTGGCTTCCCTCACGTTCATTCGGAAGGCCTCTGAGAATTTAGCTTTTGGGAGGCTTGAGAATTTTGGAAGGCCTTTGTGACTTGTTTGATCTAGGCTGGTTTGCATGATCGGGTCACCTGAAACTCCTTCTCTGCAGCGTTCAAGGTTTCCATTTCTGCTGTTGCTTAGTATTCATTTTAGGGAATCGACTCCGTCAGCAAAAGTAAATGTCTTAAAATGAATCTGATCTGAGAAAACTCATGCCAGACTGAGCCGTACGTTTTGGGAAAGGGGGTAGTTAAAATGGTGGTCAGTGCTGGGGGTCGTGGGGGGCGGGGAGCGGGTTCAAGGAGCTGGGATATCGCCGCGGAGTTTTCAGACCCACGCGGCACGGTAGGTCTTTCTTCCCTGAGAATTCTTCTCTATGGCCAAGATCACAGCACTCGGCTCCTTTCTGATTCCCCATTCATAACTGAGAGACGTAAGCCCCACTACCACCACCGAGGTCGCAGAGGCCACAGCTAGACCACAACACCAAGACCTCACCAGCAGGTGCTGCTGTTCGACAAGTAATATCCTACAATCCAGCTGTGTTTGACTGAGTCGGAGGCCGAGCAAACCAGCCTCCCCCTTTCTCTGAGTTGTTCCTTTCGAATTCTATGGGCACACAAAGGCTTAGTGAGGGCCGCCCCGCGTGCCGACCTTGACGGAAGGCCTGAGCAGGCTCGTTTCCTCCCACAGCTATGACATTGCCCTGCTGCGCCTGGCCCAGAGAGTTACCCTCAACAACTATGTGCAGCTGGGTGTCCTGCCCCCGGCGGGGGCCATCCTGGCCAACAACAATCCCTGCTACATCACGGGCTGGGGCATGACCAAGAGTAAGTCGCCTGCGTTGGCAAAATCCACCACACGGGGCTTGAGTAGGTAGCTGGGCTTCTGGGGAGCATTTTTCTGTAGCCCTAGGTCGCAGCCCTAGTCAGGGACGAGGAACCAGAGATCGAAGAACTGGTGCGTGAAATCGAGCTAAGAATAGGCCATGGAACAGTCAAGTCAGAGATTCATAGAGTCTTATAACTGAGAAACAAAACAAAACAAAACATGCCACCTTCCCTCACGGCGTATTTTTACAAGCCTCTCATTTTATAACCTGAGGAAACTGAGGCCCAAGAAAATTAAGACCACGTGACTGGTTAGTAACTAGTTCGCTGGAGCCAGGACCCGGGTATCTGGCTCCCACTCTGGTGGTCGTTACACCATCACGCTACCTCCAAAGTCGCCGGGCTGTGGGTTGGGGTGAATAAACCAGAGGTAGCCGTAGGTCCAGAGGAGTGAAGGCAAAAGAGAACTCAGCTAGCTCTCTTCTGCTCATCGCGGGAAGAGTTCGGGTAGGCAATGCCATCCAGACAACACAGAAAGGTAGGACGGGCTATGAGCAGAGATGGTTAAGAAGGGCAGGGACATTAGGACTGACACAGACATCTGTCAGCCAGGAGGCGGTATTTGAGCTCTGGGGGAGAGGCAAGGCCTTGCCACAAACAGCCAGTCTGCTGGGAAAACCTGGAGCTGACAGAGAGAGAGAGAGAGAGAGAGAGAGAGAGAGAGACATGCTTCTAATGCAGCTGCTCTCAGTTCACTTAATATCATAGTGGTTCGACCTCCTGATCTCTAGAACATGAAAGCATCGTTGTAAGGATGCAGAGAAGTAATTCATGTGCAAAGGCTTTGAAAAGTCCAAAGAGCCAGATAAAGGAAAGCTGCAGCAAGCTCTTAGGACATGAAAAGAAGGGTGTATGGTCCCGGTTCTGCTTCGTGGCGTTTACAGTGTGAAGCGAAAGCAGGGGAGTTCTCGACAAATACGACCATTCCGGTGACTTTAAAGTGCTTTCCTTTTTTTAAGCAGCAGTAGGGAGATTGGAGGTTGGTGGTTTGGAGCTTGGGAACAGCGATCAAGGATGAGCCCTGAAGGAAGGGGCCCGTAGCTTGCATATAAAGTGGGGAGGGGAGAGGATCTGTGGCATGCCCTGGAAGGAGCTTGCCCTGAGTTCAGCTTTCACTGGAGCTTGGGAAGGCTTGGGAGGGTGTGGAAGGCTCCCCCCGCCCCCGAGAGGGTTTGGGGCTGACCTCCAACGCTGTGTGTCCTGTTCAGCCAATGGGCACCTGGCCCAGGCCTTGCAGCAGGCTTACCTGCCCAGTGTGGACTACGCCACCTGCTCCAGTTCCAGCTACTGGGGCTCCACCGTGAAGAGCACCATGGTATGCGCTGGAGGAGACGGAATTCGCTCTGGATGCCAGGTGAACACGTGCAGGAGGCATCAGGAATCGCAGGCTGGGCCCCTCCCCTCTTGGCCTCCCAAACCCCACCCCCAACCTTTTCCTCACTCCCTTTTCCACACCTGCTCCCACCCCCTGTCCAGACTCCGCTTGCTACTCTGGCGTCTCAGTGAGAATGAGTCTGTGCCAGGAACTCGGCACTCAAGGAATCTGCTGAAATTCACCTTGCCTAATGCCCTGACCTCAGAGGCTTGGATGTGGCCCAACATTTGCGTGTTGGTGTATGTGTGCGTTCTTTGGAAGTTGTTTGTCACCTAGACTTTTTACAGCCTGGAGTGGTGGTGGTCGTAACTGTGTATAAGAAAAGCTCTGTTCCCATCGATCCCGGCTTTCCTTGTACCTCCTTCTCCACCAACCCTTTACCTCAGTAGTATTTCCAGGAGTATATACGGATGAATGGGGCAGGGGAGAGTGCACAAAATAGTGTTATAATCATTTATATATATGATACATGGGATCCTCTTCTATTTAGACAAAATCAATCAGCAGTGTACGATCTTATAGATTTCTTGATGCAGTTCAACAAATGTTCTTGATTACCTATTAGAGGCCAGGCACTGTACTAAGTGTTAGGGATACAAAGATGACTCAAATACAGTGTTTTAGTGGAGGAATGGCAGGAGCAGACATACGATAGAACGTGTAATACAACGTGGGTAAGTGTCATAATAAAGATACGCGTAGGGTGATATAGGAGCCCAAAAGATAGGCACTTACCTGTACCTGTCGGGGTCAGAAAAGACTTGCTTCCCCCCAAGAGAGTGGAGCCTGTAGTGAGTCCTGATGGTTAAATGGGAGAAAGCCAGGCATAAAGGGGAAAAGCTGTTCAGAGAGAGAAACAGCATGAATGAGGGCATGGGCCAAGAAACCATCTAGAACACTTAGAGAATTACAGGGCCTTCCCTACAGCTGGAGCAGAGGTCAGAGCCCACAAGCCTCCAAATCCACGGCCTGTTTCTCTGCAACCATTCTATAGAATGCTTTTTACATTTTTAAATGGTTGGGAATAAATTTACAAAAATAATGTCATGACACATGAAAAATATAAGATTCTAATGTTCATTAAAGAGCATTTAATTGGAAAAAATACAGCCATACTTGTTTATTTACATATTATTCGCAGCTGCTTTCAGAGAGTTGAATAGTTGAAACAAAGACTCCACAGGCTGCAGAATCTAAAATGTTTACTATTTGGCCCTTTATAGAAAAAGTTGGCTGACCCTTGGTCTAGAAATAAACTATTACCATACCAGAGAAGGTCAGGAGAGGACACTGAAGGCAAGCAGGAGCCACGTGACTTAGGGCTTCAAGTGCCATGTGCAGGGGAAGAAAATTTTTCCGTCTTCCTTCTAGGTTCTTTGGCTCACCTAATAATTAAATTGACATAGGACAGATTAGCAGGAGAAAAACGAATTTAATCTCATATGTGCAGGAGCTCATAAACATTTGAGACTCAAAGAACTTTTAGACAAAGAAAAAATAAATCTGTGAAGAATTGGCAAGACAAAGAAGTTTGGGTTTGGTGTAAATTAGTTAAGACCCAACAAGGTGAGGTAAGAGGGTTTGTTCTATAGCCCTGAATTCCCTATATCCAACCATAAGGATGTCTCCTTCCCTCCTGGTACAGGGGGGTACCTTTCACATGGGACATTTATTTTCTGCTTTCTGAGAAACAAAGTAGGGTTAGAATATCCTTCTTACATTGTCTGTGCTTAAGTAACTTTAATTCAAAATAATCAAGGTCCCAAAGTGGTATATTTTGGGGCAGCCTGCCCTGAATCTCCATCACATGCTTAGGGACATGAACTTTATCTCTTGGGCACTGGGAAACCATTGAAGAGTTATAAAAAGGAGAATAGCATTATCAGAGTTGCCTTTTAGAGGTATCGTCTAATGACAAGGTAAGCGTGTCTTTGAAGAGGGGAAGGGTGGATGAGAGACAGGTTAGGAGACTATTGTAATTATCTAGGCAATAAATTTGAGGGCTTGAACTAGGGCAGTGGAGAGGAGGGAGAAAGAAGGAGGATCTGGAGTGACTTCCAGGCATCCGGTTTAAGTGATTTAGGGGAGGGGTTTGCTGCCTCCAATGACAGAAGGTTTATATGATTTGGGAAAGAAGGTGATGAACTTGATTCTGAACAAGTTGAGTCTGAAATCCCAATGGGACATTCAGGTATAATTAACCAGTAAGTAATTAGATATAAAGAAGAAGAGAGTGTGGGGAGAGCTGGGCTAGAGATACAGCAGATGAGCTCCACTCCCCACCCCAGCCACCCCCATCCTGCAGGGGAAAGGTTGTAGAATGAGAAAAGAAAGAACAGTGAGTTGAGGAAAAACTATGATAACATGAACACTTGAATGCTGCAGGGGTAGGTGGAGGACAAAGAACCCATAAGACCTAAGAGGAATGAGAGGTGATAAGGGTTTTCCAGAATCTCAGGAAATACTAACGTGTCATACACAGTATGACACAGTGCATCCAGGAGCCGCAGTAGATCACTGAAGTGCCGACTTGCACAGTTGGTGGGTCACTGGTAACTGGCAAGAACAGTTTCAGTAGACTGGAGGGGGCAGAAGTTTTACTGAAGATAAGAAATGAAGAGGCAACAAGAAACATAGTAAGGAATGGAGAATGCTCTTCCAAGAATCTTGGGGGAAAGAGAGGGACCAAAAAAAAAAAAAAAAAAGTCTGGTAGCTTTAAGGAGAATGACAAGTCATGGAGGGGCTGAATATAGTATGTTAAAAGTGAGTGTGTTAATAGGCAGAGAAGAAAGCATCTTGTAGAGTCAGTGAGAGGAAATAACGGATGGCACAAGATCCCAGAGGAGGAGCGATGGAACCAAGAGCACGGGAAGAGAGACACCAAAATGTGCGCGGATATGAAAGAGTGTGCAGGCTGGGTGGCTGGAGCATGGCAGGGGTTTGCATTATTTTGTCTATTTACTTATGAAATAGGAGTCAGGTTGGATGCTGACAATGAAGGTACAAGGGTTGTATGGGTCTGGATTAATTAAAGTGAGTAGGACGATGACTGACCTCCAAGATGTTACTGATAGAGTGAGGTTGCAGACCGCGCAGTGACTAAGTGAGCGTGTGATTCACTCCATTTTACTCAAGACCCAGTTGCAGGGATGCGTTAATCCAGGGCTGGGTTTTCCTGCATTACTGGAGCTAAGGGACAAGACTGCAGACCAAATGCAAGGTCCGAGCTGAGTGGAAAAAGAGAAGCCAGCTGTAGGATGGTAGGCTGACTGAAAGAGTAGGATCAAAGGACCAAATGTTTCTGGTGAGCACCTAGAACCATGGAAGTAAGGTGACCAGCTCATCCCAGTTTGCCCTCCTAGTGTTAAAACATAGAAGTCCTGTATCCTGGGAGCCCTACATGCAGGTAGAGACTGATAGGTAAGCAGTTCTCTTCCAGGTCCTCACCAGCCAGCTTCCCCTATTACCTTAAGGTTTAACCTTTCTGAGTTAATTGACTTTCCCTCTGCTCTCTCGGGGTCTTAAAGTCTGAATAAGTAGAGTACTTTTCTTCCTGCAGCCGCTCTAAACTGACAATTCTCTGAGGCAATTGTGTCTCCAGATCCCTTGCCACTGGAGTTTCCCAAGAGTGTGTCTTCTGGGTTTTCAGACTTCTGGGTCCCCCAACTCTTCACCTCAGAATGGATCCACTCATTCCCACCGAGCTCCTTCCCAGCTCTTCCTTCTGCCCTCAGATCCTCAGCCACACCTTCCATCTCTCCAGAGCCTGTGTTTCTTTTCAAGTCAATTAACATAAGATGATAGTGTTATATGTAATTTAATTACCTTCCATTCCTCTAGCCCAGAAACACTCTCAACCCTCTATTAGAATTTGGGTGGAAGATTTTTAGGTTGTTTTGTTTGATTTGTTTTGAGTGCAGTAGTCTAAAGAAAACATCCTCTTTTCCTAAGCAGTAGTTGGGGTGTGGTACAGCTAGTTCCTTTTTAAAAGAATCATCCCCAATGTGAACTTTTGGTGTCTTTTCCTTTTAAGCTTCAATTTTTAACGAGGCTATATGTATTAAGTTGCTTAAGGTGACAAATAAAACTATGAGTTTAATGATGGAAAAGAACAATCATTGTGTTCCTTCCACTCTTCTAGATCTCCCTCCCCAGAAGGGACCACTTTCAACTCTTGTCAGCTGATTCTTTTGGGGTCTCCATACCTCTATAAAAATAAATGCTTGTATTCCTACTTTTCAGTTCAGGCATTATGGGTGATGTGGATCTCTCTTCCTTTTTCACAGAGGTACCTGTTAAATAACAAAAATTCAACTGAGTAAATTTGAAGATCAAAGTGGCTTTATTCAAGGACTCAGGAATTGGGGAGTACCCCATCTAGCAAATAGAAAGGAGCTCCATCAAGCTGCAGAAAAGGAAAAGTTTTTAAAGGCAGAGAGGGAGCTGGAATAAAGGAAATTATTAGTAAAGAATGCCTTGTTTTAGGCAAGGTTGTCCTCCCAAGGGGAACAGAGAGGGTCTCTTAGCAGATTACCTCCTCGAGCTGACCAGGAAATTCCAGTTTGGCTGGCTGAAGGTCACGCTTCTGAAAGAAGCTGAAGCTGCAATTAGATTAGGTGTTAAGTTTTGGTGGGGTTTAGCACAAGTGACTCAGTTTTGGATCTACTGTCTCCTCAGCAACTGCCCTGTAGTTCTCACAGCTTTTTGTGAAATTTTGTTGATCCTTTGTGTGGTATTCACAGGTCATATGGTTTTTTGCTTAATCTCTGTGATATTCACAGGCCATGACTTCAGGTTCAACGATCTGTAGGTTGCTCGTTCTCCTCATTCTTTTTCTGATGTTCCTGTTTTGGGGAGATCATCTTCTTGGTGGTTAGTGGCTGTGAACATGCATTTAAAACATTTGACAGAATAACAATGGACAGGGGAGACTATTATGGTTACTATAAGCAGAATAATTCCCAGTGTTTAGAATGCACTTTGGAGCCATGGTCCCCGACATCCAAACCAATCAAAATCAAGTCAGTCAAAGAAAGACCCTGTTGTAGCAGTCACCCTTGTAAACCACGTTGGCTTGTTCAGTGATCTTACGTAATTGAGTTTCAGCTTCTCCAGAAGTGTTAATCCAGCATAACAGGTGGTATTGGCCACAGTACAGACATCCCCTCACTCAGCTAAAGATAATTAAAGACTATCCTATCATCAAGAATAACTTATGGGGCACCTGGGTGGTTCAATCAGTTGAGTGTCTGACTCTTGGTTTTGGCTCAGGTCATGATCCCAGGGTCACGGGATCAAGCCCCGCATTGAGCTCTCTGCTCTGTGTTGAGTGTGGAGCCTCTTGAGATTCTCTCTTTCTCTCTCTCTCTCTCTCTCTCTCTCCCTCCCTCCCTCCCTCTGACCTTCCTGACTCACTCCCTCTCTCTCTCTCTCTCTCCCTAAGGAAAAAAAAAAAAAGAACTTTGGCTAGAGAGTCTAAGGATTTTTATTGGGCAGCTATTGTCTTGGCAACAGATTCTACAATATCTTTAAGAGTTAAAGAGAGGTTTCTGATCATATGCTCATGTACCTTTACTCCTAACCAGGGAAGTGTAGCCCTGCCAAAGGAAGTGAATCCTGAATCATGAAAAATTCCTTTCTAACTCAATGATCTAACTCGATGATTCCTTTCTAACTCAATTCTTTCTCCAACTCGGTGATGTAAATCCAGGGCAATTGTACAATGAGGTGTCTTAGTTCATTTGTGGAAAGCCTAGGGGCACAGTTGGATAACCTAAAAGGCATTTCCTGGCTATGTGCTAGCTATCTTGTCATTCATAGGCCCAAGGGGAGTGATAATTACCACAAAGACAACCCCTCTCAGGGCACAAAACACTTCTCAGTAAGATGGCACTGTTAATGGATTCATTCTCAGGGATTGTTGCATTTGTCCATTCAAGCCAGGGGTCAGTTACGTCTTCTCTCAGCCTGAAATAAAAAGTTGTTCGAGGGGCGCCTGGGTGGCTTGGTCAGTTAAGCGTCCGACTTCGGCTCAGGTCATGATCTCACGGTCCGTGAGTTCGAGCCCCGCGTCAGGCTCTGTGCTGACTGCTTGGAGCCTGGAGCCTGTTTCGGATTCTGTGTCTCCCTCTCTCTCTGCCCCTCCCCTGTTCACGCTCTGTCTCTCTCTGTCTCAAAAATAATAAATAAAAACGTTTAAAAAAAAAATTAAAAAAAAAAAAAAGTTGTTCTAAGTTCCAGAGGTTATCCCCCTTAGCCATGGCCCAGGAGATATGGATGATGGCATTATTTTTCTAGGCCAGCTCCAGAGTGAAGGAAAGAAAGGGAAGAAGAAAGGGTTTCATATTTAGTCAGTTAAAGTATGAAGTCTTCATCTGGCATCTTGGGAGGAAGCAAGTCTACCTCCATGTCAGCTACTTCTCTTCCTAGTCACTTTGACTGGAACATCTCCAGTGTTTGTGTAGGACCCGATGTCAGGTGGGACCTTCTTCAGCTGTGAGATGCATGTCCAAGTCCCTGGAGTCTGACTACCATCTGGGTGGTGAGGAGGACCTGGGGTAGTCCTTTCCAAGGACTTTCAGGAGCAATCTGTGTTCTTATTGATTCCAAATCAAAAGGGTGAGAGAACATTGGAAATGTTAATTTGAAGAGTCAGAGCCAGATTTTTTTAGGAAACTAGAAGAATTCAGGATCCAGTTTATAAGTACATATCAGAACCTCAGAGACAATTAACAGGATTAGAATCTAATACAGATGATAGTGTAAACATAAGTTCTTCCCTCTACACTTACCTTCATTTTTTTACAGAAGAATTAGTTTGTTTACATTAAACTTTGCCTGATTATTTACATAAGTGCAGCAAGAATAGTGACTGACCACATAAGTTCTTTTTAAGACTGCTTTGCTGGAATCTTACAAGCAAAGTGCCAGGTCAATCTTTCCATGAGGCTTTATTGGCTCTGTAAAGTCAACCTTAGTTTCTTTCTTTTCTTTCCTTCTTCCTTCCTTCCTTCTTTTCTTTCTTTCTCTTTCTTTCTTTCTTTCTTTCTTTCTTTCTTTCTTTCTTTCTAGTTTTGAGAGAGAGAAAGAGGAGGGGCAGAGAGAAAGGGAGAGAGAGAATCCCAAGCAGGCTCCATGCTGTCAGTGCAGAGTCCAATGTGGGGCTCGATCCCACAAACTGTGTGATCGTGACCTGAGCCGAGATCAAGAACCAGATGCCTAACCAACTGAGCCACCCAGGCACCCCAAGTTGATCTTAGTTTCTTGAAAGTGTCTGGTCATATCTGAGTCTATGCATAATGTTCTCAAATATGGTATTCCAGTCAGAGCTTTGGTAATATAACCAATGTTTCTAATTGTGTCTTGTTACAAGGAGATCAGATTTTCATTGAACCTATGTAAACAACTAACTGTAGCTTCCCTGGAACAACATGGGCTTGAACTGTGTGGGTCCATTATATGTGGATTCTTTTTTCAATAAATATACAACAGTAAGTGTATTTTCTCTTCCTTATGATTTTCTTCATAACATCTTATTTTCTCTAGCTTACTTTATTGCACGAATACCATATATAACACATCTAACATATAAAATATGTGTTAATTGACTGTTTCTCTTATCAGTAAGGCTTTTGGTCAATAGTAGGCTACTAGTAGTTATACTTTGGAGGAATAAAAAGTTATACAGGGATTTTTGACTACACAGGGAGGGACAGTCAGTGTCCCTAACCCCTATGTTGTTCAAGGGTCAACTGTATATTGTCATGAAAAGACTACTTGAGAATTTTTGAATTCTGGAGGGATCAGGTAGGGAAAAAACAAGTAAATGTTTCACCTTTGGTCACAAATGTATATCTTACCAAATTGTTGATAGCTTAAGAGAAAAGATAAAAAGGTTTCCTAAAATCTGGAAAAGAAAACATTAGACAACCGGTAGTGTTTTAAACAAGAAGTCATACAAATGATAATCATCCTCTCCTCCTCAGTTCACTCATGCCCATGTAATTAACATCTGTCCTATTTGAATCCATTTTTCCCACTAGTTCTGGAAGTTCTCACCCAGTTCAGTTGCTTGATCTGAAAGTTATCAGGAACCTGTATTCTAGAGTACCCGTTAGATTCTTTTCCATGAATTTCTCTGAGGATAAAACACATTTGCAGGAAGCTTTTGTAAAACAGTAACTCTCTGTACATGATAAAAGACCAGAAATGCCCATTATTAAAGATGTGATGAGAGTTCATTCTTAATGGAATTGACAAAGGGACTTACCCATGGCCCTTGGAAATGGTGAGAAAGACAGTAAACTCAGTGTTTGCAGAGTTTTATGCCTGTTTCTTGGTGTCCCCAAAGCTGTCAGAAGTGCCCTTTGCTCTGGCCTCTGCCACCAAATCTGTTAAATAACAAAAATTCAGCTGAGTAAATTTAAAGATCAAAGCAGCTTCATTCAATGATTCATGAATCAGATGGCATCTCCTCGAGCGAACGGAAAGCAGCTTCATTGAGCTGTGGCAAAGAATGCCTTGTTTTAGGCAAAGTGGCCCTCCTAAGGGGTCTATCAGCACATTGCCGCCTAGCGTTGACCTAAAAATTCCAGGTTGGCTGGTTAAAGGTCACATTTCTGGGAGAAACTGAAGCTACCGTTAGGTTAGGTATTAAGTCTTGGTGGAGTTTAGCATAAGTGACTTTATTTTGGGCCTGCTGTCTCCTTTTTAACAGTTGGAACGTTTTGGAAGAGTGTGTTGTGATCAAAAGCAGCATTATAAGTGAGATTACATATATCTTCATGGAGTTAACGGCTGTTCCTGGCTGTCTCCATCCTTTCAGAGACAGGCTTGGCACACACAAGCACGCATATGCTTTATTGTGGGTCGCTAGTCCTGTGTTCCTGTATTTCTCTTTCTTCTTTGATGCTGCAAATCCTTCAGTGAGTTCATGAGAAAGGGAAGCGTTTTGGGTTTTTTTTTTTCCCGTTCCTCCCCCCTCCCCTTCTGGCCACTACCACTCTGTTCTCTGTACCTATGAGCTTGTTTTGTTTTGTGTTTAGATTTCACCAGTAAGAGGGATCATCCTGTATCTGCCTTTCTCTGACTGCTTTCACTGAACACACTGCCCTCGAGGTCCATCCACATCGTTTCAAATGGCAAGATTTCCTTCTGTTTTAAGGCCTGAACTCTTATCCATGTTGTATTCTAAAATCACTTTTCATTTCCTGCAGAACTTTGTTTTCCCTGGAGTTAAAAACTGTCTTTAAATCGGCAAAATATATGCCCATTTTATCACTGATTCGGCCCCACACTTCCCCACTAATCTCTTAAGTGACTTATTTTACCCTCTCCTGACCCCAGTATTTTGTGTTTTTGTATGGGTTTATTTGCATTCATCGTGAGAGAGCCTTGGTGGGTTTTCTCATTTTAGAAACTCCAGAACTTTGGTTCTGAAAATGTTTGTTTGTTGATGACTTCTTTCCTTCCATTTTTTATAGTCTCTTTCTAGAATTTCTGTTATTCACCTATTTACCTCCTTAGACGGTCCTCTTATTTTCTTAGTTTCTCTATATTTTGTTTGTTCTACTGTATCTTCCAATCCTTCCAACATTTCATTTCTACTATCATACTCATAATTTCCGAAGGCTCTTTTTGTTTTCTGAATGTTTCGTTTTGCAGTATGCTGTTCTTGCATCATGGATGCAATACTAATCACAGGTTTTTATTGCTTGTTTCCTTCTCCCTGCATACCCTTGGCTGCCCCTTCATTTTTTGTTTATTTCTTTGTCTCTTCGTTTTGAATTCTATTTTTATCTTAGAGGCTTTCTTCAGATGCGTGGTACTCCTTGACCATCTCCTTTCATTTCAGAGTGAGGTAATAAAAAGCTGATCAGTAGCTGTGAGCCTTCGGTGGGATTCATCCACACTGAACTGGTCTGTTGGGTGACCTAGTGAAGGTCTGGTGGTTTCAGTGGAGGACCTCTAATGGCAGGATCTTTAGGTCTTCCTTCTTGTGCTGGTCAGATTTTCCAGAGAACTATCTTTTGATTTTCTGTCTGGAATTATAGAACTGGCATCCTGGGAGCTGAGTAAGGAGGAGCGTGTCCAGGTAAACCCAGGTTCCTCTGATTCTAAGCCTGAGCATGTAACCATTACCCAATGTATCATTTTCTCTCCCCTTCACCCCAGTTTAGTTTCATGTGTTGACTACTTACCCTGTGTCTAAAGGCTAAGTCTAATTGGAACCACTGGTCTAAATGCTGGGGATGAAGACATCATGAGGACACCCTACTCCCCCCACTCCCAGGTTCGATTTAAGTCAATAAAAGCTATTGAGCTTAAGACATTCAAAGTTCTATGCTAGCACTGTGGAGAGGAAACGTGTCAGTAAGACACAGTCTCAAAAAGCTGTTTCAAAAAGCTCATAGACAGGTGTGGCAGGTAGAAACAAATTATGAAACCAAAATACAAGGCAGAACATGACCTAAGTACAGCAAAAGAAAGGACAGGAAGATGAGATTCACCTGGATTGTGGGGATATGAAGGAAGTAGGGATTTGAATTGGAGCTTTAAAACTGCACAGGGTTTGCATGCAGAAGTGGGGTATAAGCAAAAGCAAAGGTCCAAAGATTTTAAAATGGAGTTTTAGGACCCTCCTTCTCCTCCCTGCAGGGTGATTCTGGGGGCCCTCTCCATTGCCTTGTGAATGGCAAGTATGTTGTCCATGGAGTGACCAGTTTCGTGTCCAGTCTGGGCTGTAACGTCGCCAGGAAGCCCACAGTCTTCACACGGGTCTCTGCTTACATCTCCTGGATCAACAGTGTAAGTCCTCTCACATGACAGATTGAAACAGGGTCACCTGGAGACCCATACACTGGCGGGGCTGGGGAGCAATAATTGGACAGGGAGGCCATCATCTTCCTTACCACATACGTTTACTCCTTTCCCTTGCCTCCATGATGCATTTCCCCTCAATAATGCTGCCATCCCAAGTTCCCCTCTGCATACCCGCTCAGCCGACATCACCCAAGTGCTTACTGTTTAGGGTAAGGTGGTGACAACAGCAGACCTCAACCGGACAGAGGGCAGTGCTGTCCTAAGTCAAAGCCAAGAGAAAAACAGCTTCAGAAAGTCCTGCGTGCACCTGGGAAAGGGAAGAGTCACTAACGTTTTCTCCCATGAGCTCTTTCTAAGGGCATTATGAGAATCTGCTCTACCCTTTAGCAAGAGGTTTTACTACCTTAGATGATGCTTGAAGGTTAGATGAGGCTTTACCTACACTGACCTAGTGGTAGCTTCACAATCATCCCACCTATGCCCTCTAGCCTTCAAACACACTCTGGAGTCTCGTGGCGTGAACTTTGATTCACAACCATTTCAAGGCCTATTCTTGCCACTAGGTGCTACATATGTGCCTAGAACATTGAATTGTCCTGACACAGCTGAGACCTACTTCCTACCATACACCTACCCTCCCTCTCCTGCCCCCCCTCCCCCAACTCCCTCAACTCCCCTCAGAAACACAGGGCCGGGCTACACTCAACCAGGAGCCCTGAAGAAAACAGAAGGGAGGGAGGCAGAAGTTACTGACTGTGGACATATTGGCTTTTCCTTCAGGTCATTGCTCCCAACTGAACGTCTTCCTGAATCTCATGGCCTTCCCAAGATGATGCTTAGACCCAAGAAAGGACTTGAGGCCATCAAGGAAAAAAAACATTCTGAGAGGCCATTGAGCCAGATCCAGAAAAGCAAATAAAACTGAATACGCATGATCATCCTGAGTCTTTTTGTTCGCTATTAGGCCCTCTAGAGGAAATGGAGTTATAGGACCCAAGTTGGATTTCACATTTCTGTGCTGGATCTTCCGTTTACTGCCATTTCACAAACTACGCCAAGTGGGAGTGGTTTTACGTTACTCTTTTTTGCATCCTTTTAGGACCCACCTAGCCATTAATCTGCCCATCTGGTATTTCTCCCACGTACATTTGCTATATGCAAAGGCACAGAGTGTTTTCTAATGTTCTTGAGTGACGAAGCGTGCCCTGACTCTCCCAGGTAGATTGTGGGCTCATCCTTCTTTTGTTCCCCCCTCCAGTGCCTAGAACAGGCGCTCGCCCCACGGTTCTGGGCGATGGTAACTGCTAGGATACACTACAGATCGGAGGATAGGCTTCAGTAGTAGGTCAGATGCCAGCAGACAAAGAAAGTGACAAATTACAAAGGAGGCTAGGGAGGCGAGAATAGAAAAAAAAGGAGAAGATACTGAACGAAGAAAGGAAAGGGTTGAGCAGAACAAAAAGGGAGAAGAGACCGCAATACAGGGCCTCCAGCTAAGTGTGAGTCAGCATGTCAAGGCCAGGACTGAAATAGACCACCGGATCCAGGGTTCTGTAAACCACAGAGAACTGGGAAGCTGATAATTCTGCCTCATCCTGGCCGGGGCTCAGTCTGTTGGAGTGGCCTACAATCGACCGAACAGGGAACCGAAAGAAGGCTAAGAGGTTGAGAAGCAGCTTTTCATAGCGATCACAGAGGACCAGACCAGAGGGAATATGTAGTTAACATTATAACAGGAGAAACCGGCTAAGACTGGTCCTGGAATGTGCAGGCTGCAAAGTCAGCAAAGGCCTCTGGAACAGCGTAGGCATGCACTGTAAGAAGCTGGGTCAGGACGTCTGCGTCCCCATCTCAATTCCAACACCGAGGAACCGGGGAACCTCTGGGCAAGTCACCAGCTTTTTCTGACTCACTTTCCTCCTCTAGTTAACTTCTGAAGATCGTCCGTGCTCTAAAACCACAGGATTTGGTGATCATCAATTTCAGTTCCCAAGAGACTGGCATGGAAGAGAGTTTCTTAGGAAGCAGTGGCTGGGGGCTGTGTGGCTGAGGATGCCGTGGACTCCTGTCCTGTGAGTGACATCGGTGTTGCCCTCCTTCTGCTAGTGACAGACCTGTTATCATCACCATCTTCTCTCAGTGTTCCCACAGCACCGCCATCCTCTGGCCTTCTCCCCTCTTCTTCCCATCCAACATCAAGTCCTTCCATTTTCTGTACTCTCACCCCTTCTAGAACAGCCCCGCGACGAACATCAAGAATAAACCCTAATGATGTAGACCTGACAATTTTGTATCCACCTCTATATAAATGCATTAAGCACATACTATTATAATCGTCTGATGACCAGCCCATCTCCACCTTCAGACTTCAAGCATCTTGAGGTCAGAGACTGCATTTTTAAAAATGTATCTTGGGGCGCTTGAGTGGCTCCATCGGTTAAGCATCCAACTTCGGCTCAGGTCATGATCTCACAGTTCATGGGTTCAAGCCCTGCGTGGGGCTCTGTGCTGACAGCTGGGAGCCTGGACCCTGCTTTGGATTCTGTGTCTCCCTCTCTCTGCCTCTCCCCCCTCCCCTCAAAAATGAACAAATGGGGGCGCCTGGGTGGCGCAGTCGGTTAAGCGTCCGACTTCAGCCAGGTCACGATCTCACGGTCCGTGAATTCGAGCCCCGCGTCAGGCTCTGGGCTGATGGCTCGGAGCCTGGAGCCTGTTTCCAATTCTGTGTCTCCCTCTCTCTCTGCCCCTCCCCCGTTCATGCTCTGTCTCTCTCTGTCCCAAAAATAAATAAAAAACGTTGAAAAAAAAAATTAAAAAAAAAAATGAACAAATGTTAAAATTTTTTTTTTTTTTTTTTTTTTTTAATTTTATCTTGGTTTCCCAACACCCAGCAATGCCCAGCACACAGCTGACCCTGAGGGCAGTATGTCTGTTTGGGGGAATGGCCTGTAAAACAATCGAAGCAAGCCTCCCTCTCCACACTCCTCAGGAAATTATTTTGATCCTCTTCCCTTCCTGGAGGAATGTTACCTCCGCTGTAAAATCCGTGAGTAAATGGTTCCTCCAAACCTACTGTTCCTAATTTCCAGCTATCCCCTCAAGGGAGACAGGAAGTAACTTCCTTTCGGGAACCTTCTCCCTCGGGAAGGCACAGATGTAATCTCAGCAGCCTCGTCCCCACTTTCCTGGTCTGTCTTCACTCTGCTCCACCCAGTACAGGCCCTAGTCTGTCCAGCCAGAAAGTCTGCCCCCTCCCCCCCACCCCAGCATGAGCTTCCATTCTTTCCTCCCCAGTCCTTTTCCAGTAAGATCCTCTCCTTTCCCAGGGACCCCCATTTCTACCTCTGGCTCAGTTGTTGCTCCCTTTCAAATCCGCCTGTGGAGTCCTGTCCCTTTCCGCTTCTCTATCCCTACCAGTTCTAGGCTTCCTGCCAACCTCTCCGCAGAGGCTTTCCATCTTGAAAATCCCTGGCACCAGAAGCGCATTTTACTCGACAACCCAGGAGACGTGCCCGCGGACGTGAAACACGTTTCCCCGATGTGGTCAATGCCGTGCTAAGTGGAGATCGCGATCTTTTCTACCCCATCGTTCCAGTGGCTTCCCGGTGCTGAGGGTTTCGGCGAATCGGCTTTCTGGCGCGAACGTGTCCTGGCTCGCAGGAGAAAACTCGGTTCCCTGGGGCTGGCGCGCCCGTCCCTCGGGGCTGCGCAGCACTGACGCTGGGCTTGAGTGAGCGCCGCCTGAGGGCAGGCCCAAGTTTCCAGCCTACTCCTGAACAGGTGCAGCCCCCAACCTGGGCTCCAGAAGTGTCCGGTGGCCTGGGGGGGGGGGGGGGGGGGAGCTGAGCGGCTGTGGGCGTGGGGGCCCCAGGGCCATCGTGGCGGCGCTGGGGGGGTGGGGGGGGCTCTTGGAGAGCCCGTGGGGGTCTCGAGCGGCGTGGGGCGGGGCGGCCACGGCCACAGCCGGATGCGAGGCATGCTGGGAACCGCACTTCCTCCTTGGGGGCCTCCAGAAAACCACAGGTCGCTGGGCCCAGTCTACCCGGAGCCGGCAGGATGGCGGAGGGCAAGGCGGGTGGCGCCGCCGGCCTCTTCGCCAAGCAGGTGCAGAAGAAATTCAGCAGGGCCCAGGAGAAGGTATGTGGCCGGGTCGCACCACCTGCCCTTCCGGCCGGCCTGGCTCTGCGAGAGAGCGGTGTGCGGTAGGGGTGGGGGGTGGTGGGGGTGTCCGGGGGGGCCTGGGCTGAACAGAAGGTCCCAGGCAGACGGGAATGGGAGTGGATTTTCCTTAAACTACAAAGAGTTGATAGAGAACAGAAAAAAACTACCCGTTCTTGGGCAAGGGTAGGGAAGCAAAGGAGACCACAGTCTCCCTCGGGAACCCTAAGTAACGCTCAGGCGACCCAGGAAAGGTGGGAGAAAGGAACCAACGTTGGCAGATTTGTCCTAGCAATCCAGCCAGGGTGCTCTTTCACAGACGATGAAATTGAAGGTTGCAAGAGGGCATTCTCCCCAAAGTGAGGACAGCAATGACCAGCTGTGCTGCCAGCGGGGACCGTAACCTAACCCTGCCTGGCCTCTGGGCAGTGTTTAAGCTGATGTGAGCAGTAGCCCGTATCTGCTTTCTGTGCGTTGAAAAGTACACGGTCCAGGATGATGAAGGAGCATCTCTTTTTAGATTGGGTCCTTGGTTGGCTCTGGGTGGCCTTACTCCAGCGTCAACATTGAGGTAGGCTGTCCACCTGTAACACTTCTCTACACATTATTATTTTTATTTATTTATTTATTTTGAGAGAGAGAGAAAAGATGAGCTGGGGAGGGGCAGAGGGGGAAGAAGAGAGAATCTGAAGCGGTGTCCACACCCAGCCCAGAGCCTGGAGCCTGAGGCAGGGCTCCATCCCAGACTCTGGGATCATGACCCGAACTGAAATCAAGAGTTGAGGCAGAACTGACTCAGCCACCAAGGCGCTCCTCGACACATTTTAGTGACATTCTTGTTTCTTCCTTTTTTTTTTTTTTTTAATGTTTATTTATTTTTGAGAGAGAGAGTGCAAGTGGGGAAGGGACAGAGATAGGAAACAGAGAATCCAAAGCAGGCTCCGCACTGACAACGCAGAGCCCGAGGTGGGGATTTGAACCCACAAACTGCGAGATCATGACCTGAGCCCAAGTTGGACGCTTAACTGACTGAGCCACCCAGGCGCCCCATGACATTCTTGTTTCCACCTGTCCAGGGTATGTCCTTCCCTTTTAACCTGAACCTCTGCTCTCCACGTAGCAACACTCTGATAGATGGATCTCCTTTTTCTGCCTTTGAGGAAGCCGGGGTCATATGAAAGAGTGGAGGAAAAGGCAAGATTTTGTGTGGCTCGACTTCATTACTTCACCTTGCTCTGATTTCACCTTGATCACGATTTTAGCCTCTTCGAAGGCTGTCTCATTACAAATCTGATAGAGATCAGAGCCTGTGGGAAGGTCTGGTTAGAAGTGGTGTGGAAGAGAAGGAGCTACCAGCTACGTGACGGGTTGGAAAAAACAAGAAAATCCAGGAGACAAAAAAATTCATGGATAATAGTTTGGTTGTTTTTTTTTAATTTTTTTTTAATGTTTATTTATTTTTGAGAGAGAGAGAGAAAGACAGAACACAAGTGGGGGAGGGGCAGAGAGAGAGGGAGACACAGAATCTGAAGCAGGCTCCAGGCTCTGAGCTGTCAGCACAGAGCCCGATGTGGGGCTCGAACCCACAGACCGTGAGATCATGACCTGAGCCGAAGCCGGACGCCCAACCGACCGAGCCACCCAGGCGCCCCGATAATAGTTATTTTTAAAAGACACAGCAGTTGACTTTACCTCACTGTTTCACCTTCTGTCCTCATCCAGCCTATCATCAACACTATGCCCTTGGGGATTTCTCTCCTTTTCTAAGCATGGACTCCAGAGCTTTAGATAAGTAACGTCCCTGCTCTGGGCTTCAGATTCTGCACGTGTAAAAATGAGAGTGGTGATGCTTAGTGACTTGGAAATTCAACGTGGTAGGGATGCCAAAGTGAGAACAGGAGAGGGTTCCTTGAACCTCAGAAGCAAATATTCCCCAAAGGGAGAACCAGCCACCCAGGTAACCTGTTCTTCCTGGTCTGAACCCTGAGAATGCAGAGAGAGGAGCTACCTCACCTCTGCCTTGGGGACCTTTCCAGGTTAAGGCAGAAAACGGGAGGATGCTCTGAACCTAGACATAAACACAAGGGCGGGCAGACATTGAACTTGGAGCAGTACAGTTGGCACCGTAGAGGCAGCGGCTGCTGCCTGGATAGACTGGGAATGGCCTGGAATGTGAGGAGGAGCTCAGCCCAGCCTGCCAGAGTCCTTGAGTCTTGACACGTTATTGAAGGCAAGAGAGAGAGAGAGAGGGGCACCTGGGTGGCTCAGTCGGTTAAGCGGCCGACTTCGGCTCAGGTCATGATCTTACGGTCCGTGAGTTCAAGCCCCGCGTCGGGCTCTGTGCTGACAGCTCAGAGCCTGGAGCCTGTTTCAGATTCTGTGTCTCCCTCTCTCTGACCTTCCCCCATTCATGCTCTGTCTCCCTCTGTTTCAAAAATAAATAAACGTTAAAAAAAAAATTTTTTTTTTAAAAAAAAAGAGAGAGAGGGAGAAAGTTACAGTCAAAAGAAAGGACTCCCTGGAACAATTTGTAGTTTTTGTATAAGCAGTTGGCTGTAATCTTCTAAGTAATACGTAGTAACCACCGTGTCAAATAGATGTGTCAGGTATCGAGTGCTGATTATGGTCGAGGCAGAGGACTTCAGGAAAGACACAATCTCTCTCTCTTTATGGAGCCAACGCTCTTGTGATAGGATCTCATTTCACCTTTGCCGCCCTTTGTGCATGTTATTAATATCCCAATTTTAGAAATGAAGAAGCGAGGCTCAAAAGAGATCGGCAAATGGCAGAACTGTCACTGAAACCCAGGTGTCCCGCCTTTGGATCCCAACCTCAGGCCCGCTCTCTCTACAAGCCTCCTGATAAACCACTGTGACATCTGTGCCTGCCCACTTCCTGCTGACCCTCTCTCTCAGGAGCAAAGCTGGGAGTAGAGACACCTTTTGCTCAGTCCCCCTCCTCTGAAAATCTAGGCGTGAAGGTCCAGTGACCGACACACACGAGGGAGATGAAGCGTTCTTCTTGTTTTATTTTCCAGTCTCCACCCAGACGCAACATGAGACTGAGTTGTGTCTTTACAGGAAGATGCGTCTTCACAGTTCAGATGAGTGCTTTCACCATCCACGATTGCTCTGTGGCAAATGGCTCGGAAGGGGCATTGTGTTACCCCTCCTTTGCTGGTCTTTTCCTCTACTGACTTTTACTCAACCGGTCTCCCAGAGGGTTCTGTCAACAATACTTAACCGAGAAATTCCTTTGCCCGGGATACTGGGCTGGACCCAGGAAGGAATTTAGAGATGAATAAGAGGCACTCTCGCCTGCCAGAAGCTTACAGTGTAGTTAAAAAAAGAAAAAAAAATTGGTGAAATGAGTCACCTGAGAGGTCTGCAGTCTGTGGGAATTCAGAGGAGAGAAAGACTGAGGAGAATTGAGCGAGGTTTTATAGCAGAGGCGGAATTTGAGGTAGGAATGATGGCCGATTAGTAGTTCCTCAGGCAAGTGGGGGGAATGGAACATTCTAGCTGAGGAAATGCCAGCATGAGCCAGGCAGGGAGTGTGGAAAACCATTGAGGCAGAATAGTGAGAAATGCAGGTGAGCTGGAGTACAGGGATCGGTGGCAGAAAAGACGGGAGAGTAAATTTAGGACCACGCTAAGGAAAAGCCTACTTTAACGTATGTCCCGAAAATGAGGATTTCTCACAGAAACTGCAATATTGTTATCACACCTAAGAAAAAAAATTTTAACAAAAATATGTCATCTCTAATAGCCAGGCCCTATTCAAATGACCCCAATTGAGAGGGTTAACTAAAATATCATAAATAATTAGGGGGAAGGGTCCTAGTAGGGACCTATAGCCACCAAACATCTGCAGTGAATTTTTTTGTAATCGCTTTTTCTCTTGTTCCTCTTCTTTCTCTCTAAACGCAGAATTCTTAGTGTAGAACTTTAGAGAACTGGCATTGGGTGCACTGTCATTAGGAAGTGAACCAAAGGTAGAATGTATTAATTCTTTCAGATGTTTGTTCAGCACTCTACATTCTCTGCCGTCAGAGAACTTTCGTTGCGGGAGAACATCTACAACACGGCGTAAGTGCCTGGATACGCAGCCCTGTTGCTTATGGCAACAAAGGACTTTGGGCCCAGGGCACTGGTTATGCTCTCAGGGCGATCACACTCATCTTTCAGTTTCACAGTTGAAGGTGGGAGTGTTCAGTTCACATACTCACACCCCTTCTAAGCCTTTTTGCCTTGAGCCTTTTGGGGGTTGGGGATATTGGGCATGCCACATTTACGCTAGCCGGGGGTTGACTACCCTTTCGGCCCCTTCCACCTAAGAACACCCCCCAGCCCCTCCAGGCAAAGGAAGGGAGGAGTAGCAGGAAGGAAGTGAGAGCTGCAATTACCACTTAGACAAGGTGGTTTTGCAACTTTCTGTTGTCTGGGGTGGGGGGGGGGGGGGCGGTGCAGGGAAAATGGCAGACCGGGTGTACCCAGGGTCAGGTGTTCAATGAGCTGGAGTCAGAGACACAGACAAACATATGGCTGAACTGAGAAGGAAATAGGCACTCATAGGGAAGGGAGTGCAATTGGACATAATGCTAATGGATTTGTATTGAGCACTCACCAAAGGGCAGCACTGAGAACGTATGTCATTTAATTCTCCGGACAACTCCAGGAGATGCTGTTGTGTAAACAGAGGCTCAAGAGACAGATAGGCTTATTTGCCTAAAGGCTTAGAGCCATAAATCGAAAGGCCAAGATGGGGCGTATATCTGTCAGACTCCAGAGCCCTTGATCGTAACCACTACAGAGAGAGCTCCAGAAGTTAGAGATGCTAACCACTGGGTTAAGAATGGGGACACATGTGGGAATGCAAGCTGGTGCAGCCACTCTGGAAAACAGTATGGAGGTTCCTCAAAAAACTAAAAACAGAACTACCCTACGACCCAGCAATTGCACCACTAGGCATTTATCCAAGGGATACAGGTGTGCTCTTTCGAAGGTGCACGTGCACCCCAATGTTTATAGCAGCACTATCGACAATAGCCAAAGTATGGAAGGAAAGAGCCCAAATGCCCATCGATGGATGAATGGATAAAGATGTGGTATATATATACAATGGAGTATTACTCGGCAATCAAAAAGAATGAAATCTGGCCATTTGCAACAATGTGGATGGAACTGGAGGGTATTCTGCTAAGTGAAATTAGTCAGAGAAAGACAAAAATCATATGACTTCACTCATATGAGGAATTCAAGAGACAAAACAGATGAACATAAGGGAAGGGAAACAAAAATAATATAAAAACAGGGAGGGGGACAAAACAGAAGAGACTCATAAATATGGAGAACAAACTGAGGGTTACTGGAGGGGTTGTGGGCGGGGGGATGGGCTAAACGGGTAAGGGGCACTAAGGAATCTACTCCTGAAATCATTGTTGCACTGTATGCTAACTAATTTGGATGTAAATTTTTAAAAATAAAAAATTGTAAAAAAAGAATGGGGACACATGGCGGGGTGGGGGCACCTGGGTGGCTCAGTCGGTTAAGCGGCCAACTTCTGCTCAGTTCATGATCTCACGGCTCAAAGGCTCATGAGTTCAAGCCCCGCGTCGGGCTCTGTGCTGACAGCCCAGAGCCTGGAGCCTGCTTCCAATTCTGTGTTTCCTTCTCTCTCTGCCCCTCCCCTGTTCATGCTCTGTCTGTCTCGCTCTCACAAAAATAAATAAACATTAAAAAAAAAAAAAATAAAAGAATGGGGACATAAGGTCAGGGCACCTGGGTGGCTCAGTCAGTTGAGCCTCCAACTTTTGATTTTGGCTCAGGTCATGATCCCAGGGTGGTGGGATGGAGCCGCACTCAGTGCAGAGCCTTTTTAAGATTCTCTCTCTGTCGCCCTCTGCCCCTCTCCCCAGCTTGCGTGTGCTCTCTCACTCTAAAAAAAAATGAAAGAATGGGGACACGTGGGCCCAAGTCTCTATGTAGAGCCTTCCTCACTCCCCAAGACCCGGGCACTCTTGCACGTGATTCAAAGCCCTTCACGATGAGACTCCAGTTTCCCTTTCTGGCTCCCTTACCCGCTACTCCCCATAACACACCCTAAACCAGCCATGCTGAGTCACCTCACAAAGCGGTGTGAATGTGGGTGGGTATTTCTGTGACTTTGTCCTCTTTCCACCCTCCCCCCTTATACTCTATTCCAGTCTAGCAAAATCTTAATTCAAGTCCCAGCCCATTGGTCGGTCCCCTCCCGTTGTCAGTCCCACTCTCCCTCCTGTTAGAAGTATTAAGTATCTCTTTGCTGGGTACTGAGAAATCTAGATGAGTAAGGCAAGTACCCAGTTCTCAAGGAGCCTACAGTTTAGAAGGAGACATAGCTAGATAAACCTAAATCATAAAATGGTAAGAGAGGGGCGCCTGGGTGGCTCAGTCGGTTAAGTGTCCGACTTCGGCTCAGGTCATGATCTCACAGACTATGAGTTCAAGCCCCACGTCAGGCTCTGTGCTGACAGCTCAGAGCCTGGAGCCTGCTTTGGATTTTGTGTCTCCCTCTCTCTCTGCCCCTCCCCTGCTCATGCTCTGTCTCTCTCTGCCTCAAAAATAAATAAAAACGTTTAAAAAATTTTTAAAAAACGGTAATAGAAATGTATACAAGGTGTAGAAGTTGCGAACACTTAGAAGGGAGTGATTAACTTGATTAATGGGATAAAGCGGTTAAGTGTCATAAAGGATATAGAGTATGAATTGTTTTTTTTTTAATTTTTTTAAAGTGTATGTATGTATGTATGTAAATAATTTCTAGGGGCGCCTGGGTAGCTCAGTCAGTTAAGCATCTGACTTCAGCTCAGGTCATGATCTCGCAGTTCGTGGGTTTGAGCCCCTCATTGGGCTCCATGCTGACAGCTCAGAGCCTGAAGCCTGCTTCCAATGCTGTGTCTCCCTCTCTCTTTCTACCTCTCCCCCACTCATGCTCTGTCTCTGTCTCCCCAAAATAAATAAATGTTCAAAAAAAATTTTTTTAATAATTTTTATAGCCAACGTGGGGCACAGACTCACAACCCCAAGATCAAGAGTAACTGAGACACGTATGGGCACTTCATGCAAATTTGTTGAGCAGGCAAGTGGAGAATCATTAGGTTTTAAGCAGATGCAGGAGAGCAACAGCAAGGGCCCGGAACACAGTTATGACCGCGAGACTAGAAAGCATGGGACGGTTTCCAGAGATGGACATATTGAGGGATTTGATGAAGGAGGTGAGGGAGAAGTAGTTGAGGGCAACTTCTGAGATTCTAACTTCGGCCCGGGGGCAGCGTGCCTCCTCCCAACATGAGGGCTACAGGTGGAAGATGCAGGGCTTTCTTGCTTGTGTACAGGTGAGTGTCCCCTGTGAGAAGAGGCACCGTATCTTTTTCATTTTCCTGTCCTTTATATTAGTGCTGAGACCAATATGGTGGTTGGCTCCCAGGAGAGAGGAGATAGCATTCATTTCGAGCTGGGTTCTAAATGCATTGTGTCGGTCTTCTTCAGCGTTTTCCACAAGGGCTCTCCTAAGAGAACAGTCTCCTGCCTGCCTCTAACCTCATCTATCTAGAGGAATCTGGGGCTGTGGCTGGAAGACCATCTCTCAAGTGAAAAGTACCTTCAAGGCTCATATTTTATCGTTAGGGCTGCATATTTTACATTCTTATTAATCCTTGTTTTAATATAATACTTTACCCCAGCCCACCCCCGGAACCCCACTGTAAATAATAATGTCATTCCAGGCATGTATGCCATATTTATTCTGGGCTTTGTATATACACTCTCGCACACTGCCAGATACCCTCAGGCATACCCCAATTTGAGAAGAACCACCAAATACGATTTTTTTTCCAACAGTGCACCCTATATTTTTTAAATTCCATTGGGCTGATACGAGTACAGCCCTTTAATTGCATCTGAGACTCTGAGAAGCTAGGGTCATAGGAGGCCAACAGATGAGAGGGACTTGACTCCACCTCACTGACCTTTCCAACTTATATTCCCAGGTTCTGCAGAAGTTGGGGAAGACTGTGGAAACCAAAGATGAACGGTTTGAACAAAGTGCCAACAACTTCCACCAGCAACAGGTAATCTGGAGGGTGGGGAGGGGGAGCTTGGAGGAAGAAGGGAGACCTGAGGGCCGGGTAGCAGAAGAACAGGAGATTTGGGCAAGCCAACAGGCATCCCTCCTACCCCACCCTCCCCCCGGGGTTGGGGGGCAAGGGCCACAGAGTAACCTGCTGCTTCTTGTTTCTCTGGGAACCAGAGACGCTTCCCTTTCTTGTTCCCACCGACCCTGGGTTTTGGGAGACAGACAAGTGTTCCTTCCTCTGAGTGGTTCCCCCGGGGTACAGGGGCATCCCTAGGTCCTTGGACAAAGTTGGAACGAGCCCCTGCCACTTTAGTCTTTGGCTGATCACTTCCTCAGGGTGCCTCTCTCCCACCCTAGGCTCTCCCATCGTAGTAGCCCCCGATTTTCCTTGTTGCCTCTTTGGCCACTACATCTACCTCGCCGAAGCCCAGAATTCTAAATGATCCGTCCATCTTTTCACCTGTCATTCTCACCAGCAAACCTCCTATTGTCTCAGTTCCTTCTACCTTCACTGGCTGCTATGGGTAATTCTCTTACAGAAAATTTACATTGAGAAGTGGGCAATAGGTGTAGGCTTCCATGGGATATTTCACTTTTTTTTTTTTTTAAGTTTATTTATTTATTTTGAGAGAAAGTAAGCACGAATGGGGTGGGGGCAGAAGAGAGGGAGAGAGAGAGGGGAATCTCAAGCAGGCTCCGCCCTGTCTGTGCAGAGCCTGATGCAGGGCTCAAACTCACCAATCATGAGATCGTGAGGTGATCCAAAGTCAGACACTCAACCGACTGAGCACCACCCCCCCACCGCCACCCAGGTGCCTCAAGATATTTCACTTTCCATCTCCACGTGCCAGGCATTGTGCATGGTGCTTTACACACGTGATCTCACTTAATTCTTACATGAGCCCTGGAGATCGCAGTCCCCTCTTTGTAATAGAAGGGGGTTATTGACTCACGTGAATACCCAGTTGTAATGTGGTCCTAACACTTAACTGCTCAGAGTTCGGCCACATTTCACAGGTTAAGGGCACTGTCCCCAACAAGACTGCTTCACTTCGGACACCAGCTGCAGGCTCCAGAGCTCCCAGGACACCCACACTGCTGACCAATGCTACAAATTTTGGGGGGGTCCTACTAGCCACTCAGTTCCTGTAATCCACAAGAACAACCCACAGAACTCAGGACAGTGCTCTATTTACAATTACACTTTTATTATAAATGACACCCATCAGGACCAGGCAAGTGAAGAGGGACATGAGGTGAGGTCCAGGAGAATTCCAAACGAGAAGCTTCTGTGTTCTCAAGATGTGTCACCTTCCCAGCACGTTGATATAGGATTACCCAGTAGGGAGGCTCACCCAAGCATCAGGTGTCTAGAGTTTTTTGTTGTGATTTCGTTACATGGTGAATCATGGGCCACATGATTGAATTTAATCCGTAGCTCCCTTTTCCCTCCCTTCTGCTGGAGGTCAGGCTGATATCACCTGTCTCAAAGCCCCAGCCCTCTAATCACATGGTTCATCTTTCCAGCCTGACCAGCCACCATCCTGAGCCATTTGTTTATTATAAACTCACACGTGATTGAAGAGGCCCACCATGAAAAATGAACACACTCCCATCACTCAGGAATTCCCAAGGATTTAGAAGTTAACTTCCCAGGACTGGGACAAAGACCAGCCAAATTCATTCTTGCACAATATCAGTGCATCGAATTATATGGAAAGTAATTCTTTATGATGCTATTAAAGGGACACTAGCTATATCCTATAGAAATTTTTTGTCTTATGTTCATTTTTGAGAGAGAGAGCATGAGCGGGGTAGAGGCAGAGAGAGAAGGGGACAGAGGATCTGCAGCGGGCTCTGCCCCAACGGCTGAGAGCCTGATGGGGGGCTCAAACTCATGAACCATGAGATCATGACCTGAACCGAAGTTAGACACTTAACCAACTGAGCCACTCGGGTGCCCCTAGCTATAATCTAATTCAGCAGTTAATGGTATATCAGGATCATTTGGGAAATATTTTTAAATGCAAGGTCACCTGTAATAGGGCTTGGGATTCCGTAGTTAGTAAACTTGTTTTAATGGATGATTTCAAATATACACAAAGATAGGAAAACCTGTATGATTAATCCACATGTACCCATCACCCAGCTTTAATAATTAGTCAACTCACTTATGTCTCCACCCACTTTCCCCCATCCTTGATTACTATGAAGGGCAGTCTGCATATCATATCATTTTATCCATAAATATTTCATTATTAATCTCTAAAGATAAGGACTCTTTATTTTTTTATTTTAATTTAATTTTTTTTAAGTTCATTTATTTTTTTGAGAGAGACAGCGTGAGTGGGGGAGGGGGAGGGGCAGGGGCAGAGGGAGGGAGAGAGAGAGAATCCCAAGCAAGCTCCTCACTGTCAGTGCAGAGCCTGATGTGGGGCTCAATCTCACAAAACTGTGAGATCATGACCTGAGCCGAAACCAAGAGTTGGATGCTTAGCCAACTGAACCACCCAGGCACCCCAGTTTTTTTAATTTTTTTTTAAGTTTATTTACTTATTTAGAAAGAGAGAGAGCTGGGGAGGGGCGGAGAGAGAAGGAGACAGAGAATCCCAAGCAGCCTCCATGCTGCTAACACAGAGCCCGACATGGGGCTCAAACCCACGAACAGTGAGATCATGATCTAAGTTGAAATCAAGAGTCAGAGGCTTAACTGACTAAGCCACTGAGGTGCCCCAAGATAAGGACTCTTTTAAAATATAACCACAAAGCCATTATCACGCCTAAAAATATTTTTCTATAAGATGTTTACTCATTACAACAAACCAGAAAGGACAAGAAAAACATGAATTAAAAAATCATGATTTTGCACCCTCCCATGCTACAACCACTGTTGTTTCATATCTTTACGGTCACTGTGCTATGTATGTGTATGGTAGCCAAGTAAATCCAGAATAAATAAATATAAGGTTCACATTAGTGAGATTATTCTGTTTGTAATGGTTTCATAACTTGCCCTTTTCAGTTAACAATGTAATACAAATATCTTTTCAGATATTTCAAGTTAATCACCCCACTAAAACATAAGATTAAGTGATACCTTTAAAAAACAAACAGCAATAATTTCATAATTCAAAATGTCCAATGTTCACTCCCCTATTTTTTTAATCCCCTGATTTGTTTAAAATTTTTTTTAACGTTTATTTATTTTTGAGACAGAGAGAGAGCATGAACAGGGGAGGGGCAGAGAGAGAGGGAGACACAGAATCTGAAACAGGCTCCAGGCTCTGAGCAGTCAGCACAGAGCCTGATGCGGGGCTCGAACTCACGGACCACGAGATCAGGCCCTCAGCCGAAGTCGGCCGCTTAACCGACCGAGCCACCCAGGCGCCCCTCCCCTGATTTGTTTAAATCAGCAACTTGTGGACATGTTTAAGTCCCTTAAAGTTAAATCTCTTCATCTGCAGGTTTCTAATCCCTCCCTTTTTGCGGTTTACTTGCTGACCCCGGGTTGTTTTCCTGAAGTTTCCTGCAGGCTGACTGAATCCCCATGGTACTGTTTAACATGATCCTCTGTCTCTTGTATTTTCCATAAATGAATAGATTTAGAGGTTTGATGAGATTCAGATTTTGTTTGTTTGGGTGGCAGGAATACTTGATATTTTTCTAGGTGGGATATTCTCTCATCTGGAGGCACATAACGTGTTCTTATCTTTTTTTTTTTATGTGACACTAACAGCCATAGTTGATCATTAACTGGAGAGTCTATGTTGTATATTAAGCTTCTAGTAATTATGAGGTGGTAGCCAGTCTGAGAACAGCATTTGGCAACCACTGATTTTAGTCTGAATTGCGGGGGAGGGGGGCGGAGGGCGGGGAATAGGATCTGAGAGGGAAGTGATTTAATCAAGGTAAAGCACAAGGGCTACAGAGCGAGGATTCAAACGTGAACCCTGTGCTTTTCCCCCTGGACCGCACGAGGAGGCCTCCCTGGGCCTCTGCTCAATCAAGGTTACCCTTCAGCTTTTAACCCCAGTATGAAAAGAACAGGAGTCAGTAAGTCAACACCCACGTTGAAAGGTTTCTGTAGCTCGGTCCTTTCTCCTCCTCTCGGCCTTAAAGGCTGGATCTACCAATGGCAGGTGTGTGGGAAGGAAGGGTCAGCGATGAAGGAAGGGCCATCTAGAAGAATACGAGGATCAGATGAGACAGTCCCCTCAGAATCTCCTGGGTGAGCCCACCAGCTGAACGTCACTTGAAGAGGGGGTGGAGATCTGTTTGAGAAAGGAAATGGAGGGCGATTAGGAATAAGGGAAGCTTTTCTCCTGAGAGAATGATTTACCCGTAGTGACTGGTATTTGAGCCTGCCTGAAAAGTTCACTTAACAAGCGAGCCTGCTGTATGCCAGGCTAGATCCTGGTATTTCAACACAAATAAGACAATACGCCTGCCCTCAGGCATTCACCGTTTAAGGAAAAAGACAGTAACAACACAGTCAGCTCTGAGACGGGGACCTCGGATAGCTCAGACGAACAGAGGGGGGAAAGACAAGGTCAAGGAGATTGAAAGTGAAGTGTTCCAGAAGTTGGACCAGCTGGTCATGTACCCAGTCCCTTACCGCAATCAGCTTGTAGGTGTATTTTTTATCAATAAATAAATATTCCCAGGGGCGCCTGGGTGGCTCAGACCATTGAGCATCCAACTTCGGGTCAGGTCATGATCTCACGGTTCGTGAGTTCCAGCCCCACATCGGGCTCTGTGCTGACAGCTCGGAGCCTGGAGCCTGCTTCGGATTCTGTGTCTCCTTCTCTCTCTGCCCCTCTCCCGCTTGCACTGTGTCTCTCCCTGTCTCTCAAAAGTGAATAAATGTTGTAAAAAAATTGTTTATAAATAAATAAATATCACTCCCAAACTTCCCAGCCTGATTTCAAGGTCAGGCCGCTTGCCCAGGTTCCTAATCAAATTTCCATAGGTAAGTTTTCTTTGAAGGCTTTGTTTACTTCCCCATTTCCCCCCCCCCCCCTCTTCAAAACATATTATAGAGGAAGAATTGTTTTCCCCAAGCAGCATTTTAATCTCTTATTTCTGGTAGTGACAGCTGCTTCCAATTCATTGCCTTTAAAATCAAACCCAACAATCCAGCTTCTCGTCTCCCCTCTGGGCCTCCATTAGATGGAGCATTTCTAGAGCTTACTCCAGGACCTTCAGGCTACTTACTATTGTGCAGAGCGTTTGGGTTTCTCTGAGTCCATTTCTCTCCAGCAAGTGGAGAGTCCCAGGACAAGGACTTTCTTCTCCATCCTCAGTACCGCAGTCTCTTAGGACACAGCTCTGTCTACCTGAGGGTTTAGCACAAGCTTCCACAGCGAATGGTCCATTACCTGAGGGCTGGGGCTGTTTATATAGGGGTTGGAAGGACCAAGTCAGACTCTTTATGGTGATGCCAAGAATTTGGCCAGGTATTCAGAGAGCGGAAGTGCTAAAACGATAAGATTTAGGGCTAGAAATGGTCTGACCCGACATTTATAGATGAGGAAACTGGAACCGGAAAAGTGGAATAACTTGCAAGTCTTTGACTCACAGATGGGGAGGAACCTAAGACCGTAAAAGTCATACCTGAAGAAGAAGGCTAGGATTCTTCAGCCTAGAGACATTTCAGGGTAGGAGGGCAGACAGGTCAGTGAAATAAAATGATACCCACTGGGGGCGCCTGGGTGGCTCAGTCGGTTAAGCGGCCGACTTCGGCTCAGGTCATGATCTCCGGGTCCATGAGTTCGAGCCCAGCGTCGGGCTCTGTGCTGACAGCTCAGAGCCTGGGGCCTGTTTCAGATTCTGTGTCTCCCTCTCTCTGACCCTCCCCCGTTCATGCTCTGTCTCTCTCTGTCTTAAAAATAAATAAACGTTAAAAAAAAAAATTAAAAAAAAAAATGATACCCACTGGCGTCCCGCTACCCCACTTCCCCCCCATACACACACACACACACACACACACACACACACACACACGCTTCATCTCCTCAAAGGAAAGAGCAAGAACTCTTCCTAAAGGAAGAACTTTGACCTGGAAGCTTGATCCTAAAACACAGAAGGGGAGTTAGGCTTTTGTGAGGTGCCACGGAAGGCAGAAGGCGTTCACATTTTATGGACTCTGGTATCAGTAGAACCCCCTGGTTTTGAACAGCATACATACAAGTGCATGGTCATGCATGGTAGCCTTGATTACTGATCGGATTTGTCGGGCCATATAATGTCTAATGGGATAAAAACAATTTGAATTTCATTTGTAGAAATTATGCAAGATGGGGGCGCCTGGGTGGCTCAGTCCATTGAGCGTCCGACTTCGGCTCAGGTCATGATCTCGCGGTTCGTGGGTTCGAGCCCCGCGTCGGCCTCTGTGCTGACAGCTCAGAGCCTGCAGCCTGCTTTGGATTTTGTGTCCCCCCTCTCTCTCTGCCCCATCCCTGCTTGTGCTCTGTCTCTCTCTTTCAAAAATGAATAAACATTAAAAAAATTTTTTTGTTAAATAAATTACGCAAGATGGTTTAACAGGTTTTGTTACTCCAATATGTACTTTGGAGACCAAATCTTCATGGTGAGGTAAAAAGTTGAGTTCGTTTTGTTTTCTTTCAAAAAGGAACTTGAAATCCTTGTTAATCTGTATAATCCTCAAAACTCTTTCAAACCTTGGCTGTCACATTTTTAAAACTCTCAAACTTACACCCACCTACCATTTCCATCTTTAAAAGCTTTTATGCACGTTTAACATCTTAGGCTGTTTCAACTTTTTTCCCATGAATGAAAAAGCAAGAAGGAAGTGAAACATCCTTCCTGATGAATGCTGAGTGTTTCTGAATTTTGGTGGCTGACTGACCGTCTCCATCATGCTATTGAAAGCACTTTCTCAAGATTACCAGTGACCTCCAGTTACCAAGTCCAGTTACTGTGACCAGTTGTTCCTGCACTCTAACCTCTCTATAACATCTGAACCCCCCCCCCCCCCCCCCGCCCCGGTCATTTCTCTGATGTTCTCCTGATCCTCACTTGCTGTGAAATACCGCACAATGCCGGTTCTTTTCCCACCTCCCTGACAGTGTCTTAGACGCCCTTGAGACTGTGTGTTCATGTCCCTAGAGCCCTGGCATTCAGCTCCAAGGACTTTTCTTTTCTTTTCTTTTCTTTTCTTTTCTTTTCTTTTCTTTTCTTTTCTTTTCCCTTCCCTTCCCTTCCCTTCCTTTCTCTTCTCTTCTCTTCTCTTCTTTTCTTTTCTTTTCTTTTCTTTAATGTTTATTTACTTTTAAGAGAGAGAGAGTACAAGCAGGGAAGGGGCAGAGAGAGAGGGGGACATAGGATCCAAAGTGGGCTCGGTGCTGACAGCAGAGAGCCCGATGTGGGGCTGAAACTCACAAACTGCAAGATCATGACCTGAGCTGAAGTCAGATGCTTAAAGGCATCCCAGCTCCCAGAACTTTCAACCTGAAGTATGGTTAAGGGTTTGGACTGGCTGGGGCGCCTGGGTGGCTCAGTCAGTTAAGCGTCCGACTTGGGCTCCGGTCGTGATCTCGCGTTTCATGAGTTCAAGCCCCGCATCGGGCTCTGTGCTGACAGCTCAGAACCTGGAGCCTGCTTTGGATTCTGTGTCTCCCCCTCTCTCTGCCCCTCCCCTGCTTATGCTCTCTCTCTGTCCCTCAAAAAATGAATAAATGCTAAAAAAAAAAAAAATTTTTAAGTTTGGACTGGCTTAGAAGTAAGCGCTGGAGGCAAAAACATGGATGAAATAATTAGTCCAGTTTACTTTGACCCCGAGTTGACCTAGATTTTCTGCTGTGTACACAGTAATCGTCCTTCCTGCAAAGATTTCCGCAGATTAAAAAAAAAAAAGTTTAAGTTGTTAGACTTTTCTGAATATTCAGTTTTTCCTCCCATACATTTGTTTATACTTTTGGTATGCTCAATAGCCTATCTAGTGATGACCACAAACAAATAAAATAAATGAGCAAGTTCACAAGTAGCTTATGGGTATACTTCATAATAATGCATCTCAACTTAAATACTCCTTCACCTGAGCTGGCATGAAGGTCACTGTCCTGACCCACAGGTCTGGCCCCAGGAAACCCCCTTAAGTGGACTGCACCTTTCAGTCCAAGCCCACGTTCCTGAAGTCAGGCTCCAAGAGGTCAATGGTCTAGGCTCAACTCCCAGAAACTGGAGTTCACACAGAGGAAAGAGGCCAGAGTCGGAAGGAGCTTTAAATAACACCATGAGGAACAACAGAGGAAGCCTTTGAAAGAGAAGACTTGGTGCGGGGTATGTGACAGATATCTTCAAACATATGTGCAAGAGAAAGCAGATCTACTCTGAGTACAGAAGGCCAACCTAAGACCAGTGGGCAAAAGTTCTAATAGAACCTTTTTTTTTGAAATTTATTTATTTATTTTGAGAGAGACAGACAGACAGACAGACAGACAGTGCAGGGGGAAGGGCAGAGACAGACTCCCAAGCAGGTTCCACACCGACAGTGTAGAGCTCCACCCGGGGCTCGAGCTCACGAACTGAGAGATCACGACCAGAGTTGAGATTGAGGGTCAGACGCTTAACAGACTGAGCCACCCAAGTGCCCCTAGGGCTATTTTAAATTGAAGCAGTCTCAGCAAGAAGTCACGAGTTTCTGGTTGCTGGATTCAAGAAGCAGAGGCTCAATGAACATTTGTCAGAGTTAAAACAGAAGTGGGTCACCTGTGGGGTTGAGATAAAAACTTCCAAACTTAAATGATACCTTCCTCTCTTTTCTCCCTTTTTTTTTTTTTTTTTTTTTTTTTACTAGGGAGGAGACCTAATCTGTGCTTGGGAGTCCTAGCCTTAAAAAATGAGAATCCAGGGGCGCCTGGGTGGCTCAGTCAGTTAAGCATCCGACTTCGGCTCAGGTCATGATCCCATGGCTCATGAATTCCAGCCCCACATCAGGCTCTCTGCTGTCAGTATGGAGCCTACTTTGGATCCCTTTGGATCCTCTGTCCCCCTTTCTCTCTCTACTCCTCCCCCACTCACTCACACACTTTCTGTCTCTGTCTCTCTCTCAATATTAAATAAACATTTTTTAAAATTTTTTTTTAACGTTTATTTATTTTTGAGACAGAGAGAGACAGAGCATGAACGGGGGAGGGGCAGAGAGAGAGGGAGACACAGAATCCGAAGCAGGCTCCAGGCTCTGAGCCATCAGCCCAGAGCCCGACGCGGGGCTTGAACTCACGGACCGCGAGATCGTGACCTGAGCTGAAGTCGGACGCTTAACCGACTGAGCCACCCAGGTGCCCCTTAAATAAACATTTTTAAAAAATGAGAATTCAGACATGGGAACAAAGAAAGAATTGGGTAGATGGATAGAGCTATGGATGAAGCTATTGATGTTGGAACAGGAGGAGAATCAGTGATGAGGCTGTTTGAAGGAGAGTGTAAAGCATGTGATTGATGGAAGGGAAGGGTAAAGTGAGGCAAGGCAGAGAAGGACATCAGGAGAGGAGAGGAATGGTCAGGGTGCACAGGAGGGAGAAGACCTACTGTCTTAAGAAGATGGTAGCAATGTACTTAACCCAGAGAGGAAAGTATAACCCACAGGGTCACGGAGGACACATATTTCCAGCAGAGGAACCCGGGGCGTAGGCTTTTGTTCACTGGATGGGAGAACAAACAGAGGAAAGAAAATCTTCCAGTGCCATGGGAACAATCTCCCAACTTAAAGATAGCCCCCAAAAAGATAACCTACAACTTCTTGGAAAAGAGAACAGAGGCTCATTTATAACATTTGCAGATTCCAGGATTGACGTCTGCTTTGAACCTACTTTTCAACTTTGACCTCTAAGGCGTCTTTCCAAACGTATCTCTTCAGTCACTGAAAGCACTTCTCCCTTTCAGGCAGAAGGCCAGAAGCTCTACAAAGACCTGAAGAACTTCCTTAGCGCCGTCAAAGGTGGGTATTGCGTAGCACAGGGGATTCGAGCTCCTGAGAAGTCTGAGCGTGGAAAGAAAAACAACCATTCTCAGGCATTTGATCACTTACTTGCCTGCCCCTGAGTCCTGGGGCTTGTGGGCAGAGCAAGAGCGACTCGTGCTGTCCCAGCCCCGTCCCGCTTTCCTCACGGATAACCCAAACCTTCTTGGTCTGCGTCCTTCTGAAGTAGACCCACTGATTTTGCCTGTCCACCCGTATGATTATACCAGCCTACTTTGGGGGAAATTTTATGGTAGACGTGACTTCTCTCCTCTCAGTGATGCATGAAAGCTCAAAAAGAGTGTCAGAAACCCTGCAGGAGATCTACAGCAACGAGTGGGACGGTCACGACGAGCTGAAGGCCATCGTAGGGGTAAGAGCGTTTGGGCTAAACACCTCTTCTGGCACTAACTCCTGCCCTCATCTCAGCCTTATCTTTGCTTCTGTATCCCAGCAAATGGATAAACAAAGGAGCCAATCCGCATCGTTCATTTATGTAGCCTCGGTCACGGGCGGTAGCAAAAAGCAGTAACTATGGAAGTCAAAACAAGTTTTCCCTAGTCTACGGATTCCTCCGTTGTTGCCCTTCTCCCCCTCCTAAAACCTTACGGAAGTTTCCGTTCCATAAAACCCAAGTGGTTGGTTTTGAAAGTTAACTTCATGCAGTTTTGTGCTCCCAAATTTGCCTGTCCTCCAAGCTCTAGAGTCCAAAACTCTGACCATCTCTTCCTGTTCTTAATCCCTGAGTGTACGTCCAGTGTCTTATAGGGCAGCCCCTTGGGGGAAGGGTTGTTCCTTCACCTGACTTCTTCACCGGAACCCAACGTGATATTCTAAATACAGCGCTCCACCTGTTTCAGATTCTGTGTCTCCCTCTCTCTGTGACCCTCCCCCGTTCATGCTCTGTCTCTCTCTGTCTCAAAAATAAATAAACGTTAAAAAAAATTTTTTTTGAAAAAAAAAAATAAATAAATAAATACAGCGCTCCAAAAAAGGAAGTCTGTGGCAGGCAGAATTTGGGCTTTCCCCTGGTAGGCGGTTGTTACTGAGAAGTGGGGCCCTCACCACTGTCCTCTGCCTCTGCCCCCACAGAACAATGATCTCCTTTGGGAAGACTACGAAGAGAAATTAGCTGACCAGGCAGTGAGAACCATGGAAAACTACGTAGCCCAGTTCAGCGAGATCAAGGTAATCGGTTTGCAGAGTCAAGGATGGGTCACGGGTGGCCCCTGGAAGTTAGAGAACATACAGGGTAAACGTCCTACATAGAGTTTGAGCCCACAGTCGGGAATGAAGCTCAGGAAAGAGGAGTAAAAGTCTGGGGTCAGATGGGAGGTTAAGGTGGAAGGTTAGAGGTGTGTGAAGGGCATGTTTAGAATTAGATTTGGGTGAAGAAGATTGGAGCTGTTTTTGAATTAGATCTAGGTCAGGGCATCCCTTTTACTTGTGGAAAAAAAACCCAGCCCATCTGTATATCGTAGACAAGAAGAAACTTGGAGGAGTCATGATAACTACATCCGATACTTGGAAGTCTGCTAGGTAAAAGAGGGATGCAACCTCTTCTAAGCTGTTCCAGAAAGCAGAGTTAGAGTTCATTTATTCATTCAACTCCTATTTATTAAACATCTACTCTCTCAGGCGCTGCACTGCTTTTAGATTAATAGGGAGAAATTAGAGGGGTGCTGACTTCAGTCTGTCATCAAGCTTTCAAAAAATGAAATCTGCTGTGAAGTTGGGAATTGTCCATTCTCTGTTCCAGCAGAAATTGGTAAACTACTAATTTGGATATTGCAGCTCCACGTGTTCAGTAGGAAGCTGGGCCAGATCATCACTAGTCCTTTGAAAATCCATGTTTGAGGGGCGCCTGGGTGGCTCAGTCGGTTAAGCGGCCGACTTCGGCTCAGGTCACGATCTCGCGGTCTGTGAGTTCGAGCCCCGTGTCGGGCTCTGTGCCGACCGCTCAGAGCCTGGAGCCTGTTTCAGATTCTGTGTCTCCCTCTCTCTGACCCTCCCCTGTTCATGCTCTGTCTCTCTCTGTCTCAAAGAGAAATAAAAACGTTAAAAAAAAAATTTTTTTTTAAATAAAATCCATGATTGAATATGTAGTTTGGATGAGACTGAGTAGACGGTCTCTCAGTGCACGTAACAAGTTACCATTTTTATTATGCTTCAGGATTTTCAAAGCACTTTATAGTCCGCGTTTGAGCTTTCAAATAACACCGTAGGGGCAGATGAGGCTGCTGATGTTCCAAAAGAGACGTGCCTTGCCCTCCATCACGGGGCTAATAAGTGGCAGCACTGGGAGTAAGACCCAGCACCCCTGACTTTGAATTTAGTTAGATTCTCAAGGCCATGTCACCTGGAGGCTGAACCAGATTTTAGTGGGTTTATAGGAAGTAGTGATGTTTAGTGCAGGCTTCCACATGCTCTGTAGGGTTTCCCTTTACTCTGCCCCCTCCCCCCCGAGAATTCCCATTCTTTCCAAAGAGCGGGGGAGATCCCTTGGGCACAAAACTGTTAGAAAGTGCAGTGCGATAATAGGACCCAGTCATCGTGCCTCTGTGTTGGACACTCTGTCACCTGCATCCTGGCCACCGAAAAGTGACTCTCGAGGCCTCTCTCCTACCTCTGGGCTAGGAAAGAATTGCCAAGCGGGGTCGGAAACTTGTGGACTATGACAGTGCCCGACACCACCTGGAGGCGTTGCAGAATGCCAAGAAGAAAGATGAGGCCAAGACTGCCAAGGTAAAAAAAAAAAAAAAAAAAAAAAAAAAACAACCCTGATAAAACCTTCCTGCCCTCCCGCTGGGCCAGGCTGGGTTTAGGAAACGATAAATCCAGCATCCAGCGTGTCCTGAAGGAAATCCTGTGTTCCCTGACACCAATCCTCTCAGGATAGTCAAACACTCATGGCTTGGGAGGGCACGGGTCTGGGGAAAGAGAGGCTCGGTTCCCAGGAAGTCCCTGAAAAGCCGCAGAGGATCAAGGAGGCACAGCCTCTCCAGCCTTAGACCCGGGACTGAGGGCAACGGCCCTGTCTGTTTCACCCCCTAGGCAGAGGAAGAGTTCAACAAAGCCCAGAGTGTGTTTGAAGACCTGAACCAGGAACTGCTGGAGGAGTTGCCCGCTCTGTATCACAGGTAATGATTGACCTTCAGAAAAGGCCTGGACCCCCGGGCCGCTGGAGGCCCGGGTTACCTGGCAACCCAAACGTGTCACCTGAGCTCTGGTGCAAGAGTGGGATGTGTAGCCTCAGCCCTGCCACTACCTTGCTGGGTGACATTAGGCAAGCTGCCTTATCGCCCCAGACCCTGCTTACTTCACCGGCGGTACGGAGCTAACCACGCCTGCCCTGCCAGCTTTTCCAGTTTAAAGGCAAGGTGCTTCTTGGACAGGAGCGATATTGGCAAGTAGATGGTCGTCATCACGCGAGCCAGGAGTATATGGTTCCGTGCCTCGGTGTGCACTGTCTTAAGCCGGCTTGGCTCACGAACATCCGGCTTGATGGAGACGCTAAGCCACGGGATGATTATTTCTATTAATGATGTCTTTGCTTCACAGGAGGTAAACATGTTGTAGACGTAAATCTCCCACATTGGGAGGAGGCGTCTGAGTAGAAATTGTCTTTGTGTCCGACTTTTCATTGTATGAGATATGCTGTAATGGCAGCTGTAGTCGGTATTTTATATTGCCACTTAATATCAGTCTCTGTATGATGGAGCCTTTTTTTTTTAATGTTTCTTTATTTTTGAGACAGAGAGAGACAGAGCATGAGCAGGGAAGGGGCAGAGAGAGAGGGAGACACAGAATGTGAAGCAGGCTCCAGGCTCTGAGCTGTCAGCACAGAGCCCGACGTGGGGCTCGAACTCACGGACCGCGAGATCATGACCTGAGCCGAAGTGGGCCGCTTAACCGACTGAGCCACCCAGGCGCCCCGGGTGGAGCCTTTTTAATCACTACATGTATTCTAAGACACCAGTTAATGTGACTCCTAATTTAAATAGCATTGCAATTTCATACAGTTTCTTTAAATGTAAATTTCCCCCATTCATTCACAGTAGAATTCTGCCAATGTGCCTTCGGCTTCATCGAAGCCCAGGTATTGCACAATGAGAAAGAATAATTATTTATGATAATAATTATATTGGTATGGCCTTATATTTTTACAGCACTTTAAAAAGTCTTTAGAGGGGCGCCTAGGTGGCTCAGTCGGTTGGGCGGCCGACTTCAGCTCAGGTCATGATCTCGCGGTCCTTGAGTTCGAGCCCCGCTTCGGGCTCTGTGCTGACAGCTCAGAGCCTGGAGCCTGTTTCAGATTCTGTGTCTCCCTCTCTCTGACCCTCCCCTGTTCATGCTCTGTCTCTCTCTGTCTCAAAAATAAATAAACGTTAAAAAAATAAATAAATAAATAAATAAAAATAAAAATAAAAAGTCTTTAGAGTACTTTCATATCTACGTTAGTACCTAAAGGGCCTGGATCAAGATAGCTTCACGCACCTAGAGGTCTCATGTTTTGGCATCAGGCTGGGCCGATAAGTGTCTCCCCTGACCTTCCCACTCTTCTGAGAGCCCAGTGTGCTACTGGCCTCACCCTGACAAATCCAGATCACATCCTGAGTCTAGGGTGCAGGGTGCTTTTCTCTGAGGGCTCTTCGTGTCCTCTGGTGTTGGCTTAAGCTCCTCCCTTGTATCTCAAAGATTTCCTTTACCATCGCTCACCTGCATGTGGTCTTGTTTCTGTTTTTTGGCCCCTGATAGTCGTATTGGCTGTTACGTGACCATCTTCCAGAACATCTCCAACCTGAGGGATGTCTTCTACAGGGAGATGAGCAAGGTGAGAAACATCTTGGCGAATGTGGACAGCTAGGTGGGTCTTCCTAGGAAATGTGAAAGTAGCCCTAACTTACATAAGCTCATTAAATATTGATATTGGCAGCACGGGTTTTTACCTTTTTCTCATGAGGAGATAATAGCACTTGACTGACATTGTTGAACTGGGTTAAAGCACCTGTACCTGCCTCAGAGGGCCCTCCCCGTCTCCATTAACAACTGAATAATGGCAGCCAAACTTGAGCTTCAGATGAATAAAGGAGGTAGGCCTTTGGAAGGAATAGCTGACATGGGGAACCAAGCTGTGAAATCTTTTATTTTCATTTATTTTATTATTTTTTTTAACGTTTATTTATTTTTGAGAGAGAGAGAGAGAGAGCACGCGCACACAAGCAGGGGAAGGGCAGAGAGAGGGGGAGACATAGAATCGGAAGCAGGCTCCAGGCTCTGGGCTGTCAGCAGAGAGCCCAATGTGGGGCTCGAACTCACGAACCCCTTAACGGACTGAGCCACCCAGGCGCCCCTTTATTTTTTATTTTAAGTAAACACTGTGCCACATGCAGAACTCAAACTCACGACTGCAAGACCAAGAGTCACATACTGTACCGACTGAGCCAGCCAGGAGTCCCAGGCTGTGGAAATCTTTATCTTCTGTTGCTAGGGAGCAAGGAGGGCGGTGTTTTGGTTTTTTTTTTAATTTTTTTATTTTTTTTACATTTATTTATTTTTGAGAGAGTGAGACAAAGTGAGAGCGGGGGGAGGGGCAGAGAGAGAGGGAGACACAGGATCGGAAGCAGGCTCCAGGCTCTAAGCCATCAGCACAGAGCCTGACGTGGGGCTCGAACCCACAGACCGTGAGATCATGAACTGAGCCGAAGTCGGACGCTCAACCGACTGAGCCACCCAGGCGCCGCAAGGAGGGCGGTGTTTAAACACAGGTCGGTTTCTCAGGTAGTTGGGCGTGAATGGAGAAGGCCAGTCCTATGCAGTGACAGGCAGCCACACAACATGACCCCATGGGGTCTTTTCTAGTCCTGGGATTCCAAGACTCTTTGCTATTACAACATTAACTGAATTCGTGCACACATCCACATGTTCCTGTCCGCAGTTTCTTGAGCTAAATTATGGTTTGCCTCGTTAATATTACAATGGGTTTTTATTGCCTGGATTACCTGAGAGAAGCTAGAACCTCAAATCAAACGTCAGACATCAAGGACCCAGCCTTGAGGGAGGGAGCTGCCAGTCTGATGGAAGAGACAGAACTTAGGCCACAGACAAGTCAAGGAAGAAGGGGTGGCAGGACAGGACCCTAGACACTAGTGCAAAAGAGATGAGGAGGAGTCTTATAGTTAAGGGTGGGGAGGTTTTATCTGGGGAACTGTCTGAAAGGGAGAAGAGAAGGGATATGCCAGTCTCAGGTTCCCTCTGGCTAGCAACCCGTCTCTCTTGCTGGCTCTAGCTGAACCACAGTCTCTACGAGGTGATGAGCAAACTGGAGAAGCAACATTCCAACAAGGTCTTTGTGGTGAAGGGAGTATCAAGGTGAGCAACTTCTGAGACTCTTGGCTGCTTCCCTTGTCCTGTGAACACTCGCAGCACTCCCATTTCCATCCCCGATCCTGGCCTTCCCTTCACGGTCATGTGCATGATGTTGGTTGTTACTTGTTTTTTTGTAAAGAGTTTGGGTTTGGTTTTTTGTTTTTTTTTGTTTTTTGGTTTTATTTTGAGAAAGAGAGCACGCGTGCACACACAGGCAAGAAAAAGAGCGGGGGGAAGAGGGGAGGGAAGGGCAGAGAGAGAGGGAGAGAGAATCCCAAACTCACAAACCACGAGATCATGACCTGAGCGAAAGTCAGACCCTTACCAACTGAGCCACCCAGGCGCCCCACTTTGTTGTTTGTATTATGCCTCCTATAAATTCTTTTTTTTTGTATGAAATATTTCAGCTATCACTAAAGGTATAAAAAAATACAATAAAAAAAGAATAATACAATAAATAGCCATACAGTTACCACCAGATTTAAGAAATCAGCTATTATATGTATCATTGAAGCACACGGTGTCCCTTCCCCACTCACTTTCTCTTCCTGCCCCCTCTCCAAAGGTGACCACTGTCTTAAATTTCGTATTTCTTTTCCCCATGTATGTCTTTTTACTATTCTTATACACATACACGCACGCAAACCATTTTGCATGTTTTCAAACTTTGTAAACTGGAATCATACTTGACGTGTTCTTTTGCAACTTCTTTCTGTTCTCTTCATACCGTTTGTGACATTCGTTTATCCTGTTGCTACGTGTTACCAGCTCTTGTCTTTCCTTTCCCCTGACTGTGATGGATGCTGTTGTGTGGCTGTCCACAATTTATTTTTCTGTCCTCCTGCTGATAGACATCTGGGTTGTTTTCCAGTTTCTTGCTATCACAAATAATGTTACGGCGGACACAGCTTGCATTTCTCTTTGTGTGTATCACCAAGAGTTTCTTTAGGGTGTACATTTGGAGGGGGATTGCTGAGTCATAGTCTGCGCATGGGCTTCTTCAGCCTTGCTAGGGATTGTCATTGTCAAATGGCTCTCCCAAGTGACTGCTGGAATTTACAACTCACCAGGAGTAGTAAAAGCCCCCCAGTGCTCCATGTTCTTGCTACATATGACGCTGTCAGACCTATTTAGTTTTCTAAACTAATGGGTATGAAGTGGAATTTTTGCAATTTAATTCACACTCCACAATCGCTGGTTACCCTGAGCATCTTTTCGTGTTACTGGCCGTTTAAGGTTCCTTTCTGTGACTTTCCAGTTTAACCTTGTTTTCACATTTTTCACTTGGATTGTTTACCTTTTTCTTAAAATTTTTTTAATGTGTATTTATTTTTGAGAAAGAGAGAGTGAGCGCGTGAGCTGGGGAGGGGGCGGAGAGACCAGGACACAGGACCTGAAGCCGCCTCTGCCCTGATAGCAGTAAGCCCAATGTGGGACTCAGACTCACAAACTGTGAGATCATGACCTGAGCGAAAGCCGGATGCTTAACCAACTGAGCCACCCAGGCGCCCCTGTTTACCCTTTTTTCAAATTGATTTATAGGAGGTATTTTTTGTGTTTGTTCTGGATATTAACACTTTAATGCTATGCATTGCAAATATCTTCTCAATTCTATGACTTTCTTCTCGTGTGTGTGTGTGTGTGTGTGTGTGTGTGTGTGTGTTGTCTATTGCCTTCATACATTCTTTATGCTGGTAAACATAAGCAGTTCAGTGGTCCCTCAGAATATGATCACTTTCTCATTCTGAAGCCTTTGATTCCTTCTACGTACAAGGTTTTCTGCTGAGAGTTAGAGACCCAAAGACATAGGAGACTTGTCCTTTCCCCGAAGTGATTTACCAAAAGTTGAAAGGACAGAAAATGTACCCATGGAGACAAGGAACAATATAAGCTTGCACATATAAGTACTCAATGAGACCAGTAGGAATTCCAGAGAAGTAGGTATCTGCCATTGCAGGGATGGTCAGGGTAGACTTTTAAAGGAGGTGGTGAAACTGATCTTGGGACTTAAAGGAAGCATCAGGCTCACATTTGTTATTTGTATTATCCATTTAGCAGTCTGTTACAGCAATTTGTTTAGTGATTACAAATCATCACTAAAGGGTCAATGTAGATTTCCTAGACGAATTCCCTTTTTGCTCCAAAAATTCTGTTTCTCCATTTCTCAGCATTTAGAGACAGAATTCTCTGTAGTGGTCCATTTGTCTGAAACTTACTATCACGGACACCAAGATGTCCCAGAACCTCGTAGGGAAATGTGGTTTTTTTCTGGCTATGTCCTGGGCCTCTAAAGCTACTGACCCTAGAATGTCAGTGTTAGAAATAACCTCTGTCGCTCAGCTTATTATCTCACATCAGAAACTCCCACAAGGCCAGAACGAAGTTTTTCTCTTTCTCTGCCTATTCCCATCTCCCATCCTTGTGCCAACATAATTGGTATCTGTCGAGTAAATATCTGTGGGTTGCTTAATCAGTTTGTAGACAGTACATAGGAGGCCCCTGAGGTGAGAAGGACTCAAGCTGACGTTGGCCATACAAGCACTCGGCACCGTGTCCGGCCTACTGAATACGTAGAGTCAGTTTTCATTATTCATGGTCATTGTGTTCCATAAAGTCACCGTGACCACTGGATTAGCGAATACTCAACCATTACTCCTAAGGGAGACACGGAGTTAGGTTCCCATAAGACCCCACTCCTAGCATTTTCATCAGCCAATCAGTACGTAACCTTGTCTTCTTGTGTGTGTTTCTGTTGAAAGACACCTTGTTGTTGACTCCTAGCCCACAACACCAAAACTCCTCCCTGAGGGAAGCTTATCTGACAGGCATTTTTTCCTCTGTGAGGCACATCACAGTCGTCTCGCTCGAAGCACTTTACTGCTATACTTGGGAGGCCATTCTAACAGCAAAATCACCAACAAAAAGCACACTGTGAGAGACATGGCAAAAAGGACATGTTTGCGGTTGTAAGAGCTGAAACCAGGCAGAGGGTTGCCTGGTTAGACCTTGGCTGGGAAAGTGCCCTTCAGGCACCCACTTTTCAAAGCTCGCGTCGTGTCCGTGGCTGGCTGCAAAAGAAAGCATCGTGAGTGTTCATTTTGGAGTTACAAATCAATTTTGGGGACCAGGTGAATTTGCAAATAGAGAGTCCACAAGAATTGACTGTGTATCACCTGTGAATCTTTTCCCCAGAGAAAACATCCTGTCAGCATTTTGCTATGTTTCTTTCCAGTCTTGCTTTCTTTATATATTTTTTTACGTAATTGAGATCGTGAGATATATATAACATGTTATAGCCTCTTTTGCACTATATAACAGAAGCATTATCGCAAAGTATACAAGCTTTCTCATGTCTTAAATTTTTTTAATGTTTTTGAAGGAGAGAGAGACAGACAGACAGAGCATGAGCGGGGGGAGGAGCAGAGAGAGAGGGAGACACAGAATCCGAAGCAGGCTCCAGGCTCTGAGCTGTCAGCACAGAGCCGGACGCGGGGCTCGAACTCACAAACCGTGAGATCATGACCTGAGCCGATGTCGGACGCTCAACCGACTGAGCCACCCTGGCGTCCCCAAGCTTTCCCATATCTTCGATGGCTTTGTTCTATTTTCTTATGATGTGCATGCATCATTATTTACATGGGGGTATTTAGGTTGCTTCCAGGTCTCAGCTCTTCTGAATCTGAACGCTCTTACTTTTTTAGCAGCAGCAGACGCTCTTTAGTCATCTCTTCCCCAGTTCGAACATCCGCAGTCTCCAGCCCTCTCACCTCACCTACCAGTCCCTCCGCGCTTTCTTTGAAGAATGAAGGGGACTCCATCTCAGCAAGCGAAGAAGAGCTGGCATCTGATCTGGCCCCGCGAGAAGATGATGCTGAGATTAAAGAGCCCTTAAAAGACCAGGAAGAAGAAGTGGAAGAGTCTGAAGCTAGTTCCTCCGAGGAGGAAGAGCCTCTGCCAGCTTGCAACGGCCCCACCCAGGCCCAGCCCTCTCCCACCATTGAGGACGGCAAGTCCCAAGAGGAAGCGCTCCCTGGCTCCCCATCTCCATCACCAGGCGGACCCCTTCTCCCTTCAGAACAGCCCTCATCTCCCCCAGAAGTGGTCCTCCGAACGCGCACCTCAAGTGAAGAGTCCGAACAACCGAAGAAGAGAGCCCCTGTCCAGAGGACCTCCGCACCTCCTAATAGGCCGCCTCCGCCCAGAGCCACTCCCAGCCCCAGGCACTCCTTGGGGAACCTCCCCTCCAGCCTTCCAGCCTCTGAACAGGGCTCGCCCACCAGTCCTAGGGCCCTCTTGGAGGCTTCTCCTGACCCCCAGCCACCAGAGAAGCCAGTAAGAACTCCTGAGGCCAGAGAAAAGGAGAACATCAGCAATCTGAACCCAGAAGAACTTTGTACTTCCCCTACCTTGATGTCCTCTGAGGTGAGATTGGGTCTGGTTGAGTCTTTATTCCCTTTTACATCCTCCATGTAGATTACCTTTACTACAGTCAGCTTGCCCCAGGTGATAAGATCTTCTGTCATTAGGGTTACAGTTTCGAGGATATTCTCGGACACCTTTTTGGTCCTGGGCATCGTTTCACAGATTCATAGCAACTAATCTAGTGACCTGTACTCTCAGGGTGGTTGACTTCTGCAAAGGGCTTATCTCTCATATTATTATTATTGTTATGAACAGATTCTTATTCATTTCTTTCTTTTGCTCCCAAGTTCTGGGAGTTCCCAAGGTAAAGAATCTACAACGGGGCTCCTGGGTGGCTCAGTCGGTTAAGGGTCCGTCTTCGGCTCAGGTCATGATCTCAAAGTTTGTGGGTTCGAGCCCCGTGTCAGGCTCTGTGCTGACAGCTCAGAGCCTGGAGCCTGCTTCCGATTCTGTGTCTCCTTCTCTCTCTGTTCCTCCCCTTCTCACACTCTGTCTCTCTCTCTCAAAAATAAATAAAGATTAAAAAAAAATTTTTTTTAAAGAAAAAGAATCTACAACTGGCACCCTGAGCTTTACATTTTTTAGTAGGGACAGGGAGGAGGGTCTCATTCCAGTTCATCATACTTGTGACTACAGTAAGAAAAATGGCATCTGCAAATTTCCAAGGTGCATCTTCTGTGATGAGAGAGGCGTAGAAGAAGGAACTCACAGGGGAAGGTCAGGCAAAAGGGATTGTCTTTTGAAAGGTGAGGATATGGATGAGAAAAGGATTGTGTTAAAATAGAGACAGAGACCTGTGGAGAGCGACCAGTTCTGCAAAGGATCTGGAAATCAAGTTGTATTCTATTCAAATTACACGGAAAGGCTACATCATATCAAAGAGAGATTTGACTTGTTCTATGAGATTTCTGAGGGCAGAACTGTGTGTAATTTTTTTTTCAAGTGCATTTTGGATCAATATAAGGTAAACATTCAGTGATTAGCTCTGCTAAAAAATGATATGGAGGGGCACCTGGGTGGCTTGGGCGGTTAAGCGTCCGACTTCAGCTCAGGTCATGATCTCATGGTCCGTGAGTTCGAGCCCCGCATCGGGCTCTGTGCTGACAGCTCGGAGCCTGGAGCCTGTTTCAGATTCTGTGTCTCCCTCTATCTCTGCCCCTCCCCTGTTCATGCTCTGTCTCTCTCTGTCTCAAAAATAAATAAACGTTAAAAAAAAATTTTTTTAAATGATATGGAAAACCCATTTCAAATATAGGGAGAAGGAAGCACAGGGACTTCCAAAAACCAAAATAGGATAGGCCACCTTGAGAAATAGCCCCCGTCCCTTGCTGTTGAAAGCTAAGAATATATGATCACCAGTCAGGTGCATTATAGAGAAGATTATGGTGAGACACCTCACTAGATGGCACCGAGATTCATTCATTCATTCATTCCATAATTACTTACTGAGTCCCTGCTATGTGCCAGGCACTCTTCTAGGAGGTGGGATATTACAGTGAGCAAAACACAAAATTCTCTGCCTTCCTGCATCTCACATTCTAGTGGCTAGGGGGTGGGGAGAATAAGGGAGATAGGCAAGAAACGATAAATAAGTAAAATTACAATTTAGTGTTGATAAGAGATCTAGAGAGAAATTAAGTAGGGGAAGGCACAGGGAGCGAAGGCTAAATTGGAGGTTTTTTTAAAAAAATTTTTTTTAATGTTTACTTATTTTTGAGAGACAGAGCATGAGTGGGGGAGGAGCAGAGAGAGGGACACACAGAATCCAAAGCAGGCTCCAGGCTCCGGGCTGTCAGCAACAGAACCCGACACGGGGCTCAAACCCAGGAGCCGTGAGATCATGCTGTGAGCCGAAGTCAGGCGCTCAACTGACTGAGCCACCCAGGCGCCCCGGCTAAATTGCAGTTTTAAACGGAGTGGCCAAAGGAAACATTTGGGCAATGAAGGAGGCCGGGGCATGAGCCACGTGGATATCTGGGAGTCTGAGATTCCTGGTACCCCTCGGTTCACACCACCCCGTGACTGCCTGTGCCTCACTGAGGGCTGACCAGGCTACCTTGAGAGCCTCCTGGTATCTGGACATAGGCACCATGCCAGTACTGTGGGCACCAGCTAACAGACAAAGCATCCAGGGTGGCATCCAGGGTGTGAAGGCGTGGGACTTCCTCATACATTGTCCGCTTTGATCCACAGGTTTTTTCAGAGTCTGACAAGGCAAAGAAGATAGAAGACAAGGAAGAGAACAAGAAGCTGGGCTTCGCCGACTCCCCTGAGGTACTAACATCTAAGTCGTCAACGCCCTTATGCCCTCGGTCTTGATCCACGTGAGGCACTGAAGGTCCTAACGGGGCAAGATCTAGAACTTGCCCCTTGTTGGCTTCTCGTGTGAGGAAGCTATGCTGACTGGGAGAAATAGGCAGGACTTGTGGACAGTGAATAAGTGCAGGCTAACCGTGGGATTTTGAACGGGTAAAGTGTAGCCACTTTTCACTTGTCTGCACCACAAAGAGCAATTCAATGGCACGGAAGGTCCAAGATCAATTTAAGTGTGACTGTAACATATTACATGATTTTGGTATGGGGTCAGCAATAGAATGCCTCTTTGGCTCTGGAGGATAAAACAGGTTTGCCTCTTTGGAGTAATCTTATTGGAGGGGCGATTATAGGGGCCGAGATGCTGTCTATTTTTGAGGAATGCGCTAGTAACACTGTCCTCCTTGGGAAAGAGATATAGGACGCAACCTGCTCCCCGCTCCTCCCCTCCTTATGTTTGAGATTTATAGTATTTCCTTACTCCCAGCCTCTCCTGGGGGATTCCTCAGTCCTCAGCTAAGGAGGCATATTTTTGCTTAATCGCCTGAGAGAGAATGAAGGTTCTCTGAAAGAATAGTACTTTTCTGGGAGGCAGTATTACCTTTGGGGTAATTCACAGCCTGGAACTGGAGGAGGGAAGAAGAAGAAGAAGAAAGATCCCTGAAAGGAGAAACCACAGACTTCCAAGTGGCTGTCCCAGACTGTTAGAAGTTGGTCCTGCTTTTCGAGCGGGTGAATTTTATAGTGTGTAGGTTAAATTTCAATTAAAAAAATACATTCACTCCAAACCTTAGAATGCCAGGGTCTCCCCCTGGCTTAGCAGTTCCTGGACAGGGCTTTCCGTGCCTCGGGTTCCCATCTCAGAACCCAGAACTCTTCCCCAAAGAAACCATCATACCACTTGGCCTTTCCAAACCGGCACAGCCGACGATCATCTCAGCGTGAGAGCCGCAGTGCGTTCTCAAGGAGGGTTAGTCTAAAAGTGGTGGGTAGTGTTTTTAAGACCTACATTTATACCCTCCTAGACTCCCACATAGATTTATATACAGATGCATGTCACACGGATCACACAGTGTCTGATCAGGGAGACAACGGGAGTCCCAAGACCCGGTTTCCTGTCATTTCACCTTTGAATCTGGGTCTCTTGATCTGTAGCAGAGCATGACAGTAAAGCCTTCCCCGATGCTCTCAGGCCATAGTGAAACAACACTGTACGTTTGCCCTTTGTGTTGTCTTTGCCCCTTGTAAAGTGTAGGGCACAGAAGACCCTTCTAAGCTGGGGAGAGGCTGGGGAGGTGGATCCACCTTTTACCAGCAGAACTCTTCTTTTTGTAGAGCCAAGATCAGCTTCACGTCTCCGCAGTTCCAGAAGAGAGCGACATCGTGGCACCCGAGCCTCAAGAAGAGGTGAGAAGGCCAGATCCACAGAATGGGATGAGTGGGAAGATTGGGCAGTAGGGGTGGACAGAGGTTTGGTTACAGTCTGGAAACCTCACCGTGGGCTACAGGGGGAAGCCAGCAGTGAACAGTATCCTCCGGGCAAAGTCAGGCAGGTGGGAGCCAGAGGAACCAAGAATAACCTGGGCCTTTGTGGTTTCTGTGCCCATTTCCTAGCCCTTGACCTTGAACCTCTGGACCTCTCGCCGTAGCCTTATCTCCTAAATATGTGTTTAGTTGTATGGGAACTTATTTCAAAAAGGAGTTGAGATATATATAAAAGGCACACAAAAAGGTAAATACGTACACACGCACAGTATACTCAGAAGTATATTAGTAACCATGACATAAAATGGAGCCATGAACTAGGGAAAGACAAAAAAGCATTCTATAAAATAAAAGTACCGAGGGTGGACCACAAAAGTGGTTGCAACACTTTCTAACATCCAAGGAGAAGAGGAAAACATGATCAGCTCATTTAGTTCGTGCTGCCCACTCCTCAAGAGAGCAACAGCTCTTGTTACTAAGATGAAAAGAAGTTTCCCCGGTGAGTCCTCGTAAAGAGATGGCAAATGATGCGACGAACAGTATCTGCACCCAGTCTTTACAGTAATCCCAGCAACCAGTTTTACATCGCCTCCCTGGGTACAGCTCAGTACCTTACAAGAAATACAATTTGCTAGAAGCAAACTGAGCTCCTCCACCCCCCCCTCCCCGGGAGTGGTTGGTGAGAGGGCAGGTCGGCATCTAACCCAATCACCTTTGTTTGTTCTCCAGGTAACTACAGTGCAAAATGACTAACTCTGAAGAGGGACTGCCGAGCCCCACCCCCCCCCACCCCCCCCCGCAGCACACACCTCCCCAAGAAGCTCCTCAGCTCAAGGGTACAGGTCAGAGGGACTTAAGATCTAGCATTCATTTTTAGGTTCTTCACCCGTGTGAATGCTGATGGTCTCTAAAGATCTAGCATTAATGGGGGCTGAGGAGCAGACTTAGGGGAGGGAGGGAGGCAGGCTTGGGAGAAGAAACCATTAGACTCGGGGAGTATTTAACTCAGGCTTTAGCATTGTCAGAATAAGAAGACTTTATATGTTAATTAAAGTAGGCGGAAAATGACCATAAATTAGCAAAAGCATCTATAGACACAGACACGTCCGCACAGAGACCCATAACCACACGTACTCAGACAGCGGACAAATCTTTGACTCACCACTCATTGGCAAGACCTTGAGCCAGAAGAACAGATTTGCAGACAATAAATAAAAGTATTATTCGAACCGTGTGTGGATCCTTATTTTAACACAAAGTTGTTCCAGCCCAGCTCACTGTTCTCCGCTTAGGTCGTATTGCATGTACCCCTTGTTCAGAAAGCGTCAGTCCCATCCTTGACCCCCAGCTCAGTCAGAATGCTGCAGGGGGGCCACAGGTTCCTTTCCTCAATCCAGACGCTTTACTGCATGCCCTCCCTCACTTTCAGTTAATAAGCAAATGCCCTTGGAAAGAGGTTGCATTTTAGAGCTGTGTCTAATGTTTAGAATGTGGTCCTTGGCGTAAATAAGCATCTGAAGGGCGCCTGGGTGGCTCGGTTGGTCGAGCATCCGACTTCGGCTCAGGTCGTGATCTCATAGTTCATGAATTTGAGCCCCACGTTGGGCTCAGTGGGGCCTGCTTAGGATTCTCTCTGTCCCCGTCTCTGCCTCTCCCCCACTGGCTTGCATGCTCTTTTTCTCTCTCAAAAATAAATAAATAAACTTAAAAAAAAAAAAAAAGCATCTCAGCAGGATGGAAGAAGAAATGGAACTCCCGACAAAATATGATAATATAATGGAAACGGCATTGAATTTAGAATCCAAAATCCAGGATTCACGTCCTATCGTTTACTTCTGTGAAAACATTAAAAACTCACTTCGACTTCCTGCCAGCCTAAAAACACACACTCCTACATCTTTGCTTTTGTGTCTGGGGTTATGGACAACGGCACAATTCAGTCATTCAGCAAGCATTTACTGAGTACCTACTCTGCACCAAGTACTGTACTAGGTACTAGACAAATAATGATGAGGAAGAAGCTAAAACTTTATAGAGACAGAATATTGATCAGGGAGCAGAATGGGCAGGATTTAGCAATGGGTTAGAGGAGGACACATGACTGAAGTTTTTCAGGAATTACTCTGGGTTAGGCTTGAGAGACAAGGATTTGGGGGTGCCATTCTCTGAAATGGTGACCCTGGAGGAAGGCCGTTGCCGCCTGTGGGTTCTCTGGTTGCAAACAACAAACGGCCACAATTGAGCAATAAAGAACATGTTGGAGGGGGCGGCACCTGGGTGGCTCAGTCAGCTAAGCATCCGACTTCGGCTCAGGTCATGATCGCATGGTTTGTGAGTTCAAGCTCCACATCAAAAACAAAACAAAAACAAAAACAAAACCACAACATTGGAGGGATATCAGGCAGCTCACAGAACCGAAAGAACAGGAAAGGACAAGAGCCAGCCCATGGGTGTCTGTGGCAGGAATGTGTGGACTGTCCTTTAGGGAGGACTCAGCCTCCACCACCTTCCGTCACTGTGTCCTTTCCAGACTCAGAGTGCCTGGAGAAAGAATCTGGCCCAGTTGATGGAGAGGCAGGTTAGCGTCTACGATGACAGGGAGACCAGTGGGGGTGGTGGGACGACGGGGCGGTGGTAATGAAGATGGATGACAAAGAAGCACAAGGACACTTTTAGAGCGATGGAAACATCCATGGTATTGTGATCGTTTAATGAGTACCCACACGCGTCAGAACTGATCAAAGTGTACGCTTTCTGCCTACAACCACGGGCTACAAGGAGCTCGAGAACTTGCAGGACCTTCCAGCAAATACGTCTGTTGGGGAGCTGGAAATCAGTGTTTGTATTTAGGAGTTTTCTAAGAGCTAATCCTGCTGATCTTATTTGAAAGCCTTCAAAAGGTCGCTCCTGCCAAAACAGACAAGAGGTTGCATGCTGCCCTGTACAAGCCCTACTGCCTGTATGTTAACACCTCTCCTATAAGGCATCCCATCCCTGCGGCACTCAGAATCACAACCGGGAGCGATACTCCAGGGCTACTGGCAGGGGTGACGCTGGGAATACAGGCCCTTAGCTGTCCAAGGCCTTCCATGACCTGCTTGGAATTGCCCCTCCCACATTCATCTGGCAAAATCCAATTCATGCCTTTTCTCCGCAAGGCTTTCCTGCCTAGGAAAGGGGTGTGCCAGAGAGGACTTCTAGGGACTTATAGTCTTAAGGGGGGGGAGGTGGGGGGAAGCACCCAAAGTAACTGGTACCACAGAGGCACTACTGACGTGCAGATATTTACTAGATTGTGAGATGGACACTTCATCTGCATATGGTCCCAGGAAGACAGGGGAAAGGGCCAGTATGCTGGGCATTAACGAAGAATTTTGCTTATTTAGGGAAGATAGTCCCGATGAGGAACCAAATCGTTTACCCTGATTTACAAAACGGTAAAGTTGTCCAGGGGAAAGGCTAGGATTGAGAAGACTGCCGTCCTGGCAGCAGCACAAGAAGGGGCTAGAAGCCAATACCTTGGGCAGAGATGAGTATCTCTTATTCCCTGCCCTGAGGCCCCTGAGGTCTATTGACCAAAGAATGGCTGCTCCAGTTTCTGAAGTTTAGCATTTAATCCTTAGAGAACACTCACCACCAATGAGGCTCCATTCGTCATCTGTCTGTATGCATCTCCATATAAAATGAATTGCAAGAACATCACCCGACAGTCCCTGCCTTCCAGTAATGTGAAGGACAGCATTGACAGACTAGGTGAGATACCTAGAGAACACTGGAAACATGACACATCCAGGATATATAGGCTATACCGAAGAACAGAATACACCTGATGCTTACGGTATTGCTGTTTTATGCTCAATTAGGTGCTGAGCATATGCATATTGGATCTCCTTCTTCTGCATGTTTATGCTTTTAAAATGAATGGTAGGTATGTGCCAACATGGATAAAATCACGTACCTGCAAACCTTTTGAGGTTACAGACCGCTAGTGGGGGAGGGGCAGAGAGGGGGACACAGAATCCAAGGCAGGCTCCAGGCTCTGAGCTGTCAGCACAGAGCTGGACATGGGGCTTGAACTCACAAGCCATAAGATCCTGACCTGAGCCGAAGTCATGTTCTTAACCGACTGAGCCATCCAGGCACTGGCTAACTTATATACATCTTGCCTCCATGTTACTTTCTTTGTCTTTCTTGGCTGGATTGGTAGTTTTCCTATACATGGGCTTTCTTTTGCCTCACTGATACCTACTGTGCCTTTAAAGATATATTTAAATAAAATGAATTTCATCAATTTACTCTTTTCCCTCTGTTTTTTACCAACCAAATAATATCTTTAGGAATGAAAGCAACTACCCTTGCTTATTTGTGTCTTTGCTTTTTTTCTCACACTATGCCTCTATTCTCTGAGACTTTCTCCGTCAGTCTTTGTTCCCCAAATGAACATGCACAAGATCGGTCCATCAGTGTATATAAATACTGATTTCCAAACCAGAGAACTCCTCACTGGAATAAGGAAGCAAGGAAGTCTGTATCACTGGAATGGAAGGCACAATAAACCACTTGAGTTCTAAGTAGGAAGTCAATATAAAAATGGCTACCATTTATTGAGCACTTACTATGTGCCAGGTAATGTTCTAATGCTTTAGGTGTATTAACATTCGATCCTCCACCACCCCCAGTAACTCCAAGAAAGAGGTACTGCCCTAGATGGAGAAATGAAACCAAGGTCGCTTGTCCAAGATCACACAGCAGGGCGGATGGCAGAGCCTGTGTTTATACTATTACATCCTTAGTCATTGACTTCATTAATATGAGAACATTTCCTGCCACAGAGAAGTGAGTCAAGATGGCTTAAGTGTGGCACTGATTAACAGGTTGAGATTCTTACCAGGTGCTAGAAGTGTGGCCGTGAAATGGCTTCATTTCAGGGATGAGAGAACAGATTTTAGAGATGTTAAGTAACTCGCCCAAAAGTCATACAGCTAACAAGCCGCGGCGCTGGGACCGTTTGAATCCAAAGTCCGTGACGCTCTTACCCTCTATACTACACAGCCTCGGAAGAATGTCAGAGGAGGAAGATCCGGATGGGGCCCCGCTTCCCTCCCCCTCCGAGCCTCCCGTCTTCCCGGCCGCGGGAAGCTCCAAGCTTTCTGGACGCGGACCTGTTTACGTAAACGATACGCAAACGCAAGTAAACGTGATTTTCCGCGTTTGCTGGGAGTTCAAATTCCATCGATCGGGGGAAAGCGGACAGATCTCAGTTATCCCAGTTCCGATCCCACGCCGTCTGGAGCCTCGGGACGAGGGAGGAAGCGGCTCCGGATGGAGAGGAAAGTGACAATCGGACGAGGAAAAGCAGCCTTTCCTCCCGGGGGAGCAGCGGCGGCCGGGCGGGCAGAGGGAACCTGCAGAGGGCGGTTTCTCTCCTCTTTTCCTGTCCCACCCAGTCGGCCGGCCCCCCCACCCCCACTCCCGGCCGGCCTCCGCAGCTAGCTCCGCGCCCCGGTCCGCGGCTTCCTCCCGCTCGGTGTCCCTCGGCGGCCCTCGGCGAATCTCCGCCGTTCCCGCCCCCCGGAGAGTTCAAAAGGACGCGCGGAGCGGCGCCGGGCCCTTTCCGCGGCAGCCCGTCCGACTGGGAAGGTGAGCACGCGGAGGAGGGCACCTGGGGAGGGCGGGAGGCCCGGCCGAACCCGGGGGCCGCGAGCACACGGCAGTCGCCTCGGCCGCGGGCGCGACGCCAGCCCAGAGCGGCCGGAGCCTCCCGTCGCGGCCGCTCAGAAACGCCCGCCCCGGACGGCCGGTCTCACGCGCCGCGGGCTGCCCCGGGAGCCTTGTGCCGGTAACGCTGGAGGGGCGGGGCCGAGGCCGAGTCGCCGGGTCCGCGCCGCGCCAGCCCCGACGTCCGCGCGGGGCCAAGCAGGGCTCGGCGTTAGTGGCCGGCGGGCGGGGTACGGCAGGGGGTGCGCGGACGGCGCAGCGTGACGGGGAAAGGACGACTGAGGAGAGCGGGCCAGGGCCCGACGGCGGCTGGTCGGGGACGGGCCCGAAGGCGACTGAGGCCCCTCACCTCCACGTTCTGGTGCCTGGCTCCCCGCCCCCAGGCCCCGACCCTGCCCCCACGCGGGGGGGCCGGTGCGTCCTGCCCTCCCGGCCCTCTCCTGACCCCTAGTGGACGGCTGGGCGCAGCCGCCAGGCTCGCGAAGCGCAGAGCACCCGTGCCTGTGGCCGGGCGAAACTGGGTGCGCTGCTAATTTGCATACCTTCGCCTAACTTTCTCAGGCCGGGAGAGATCCCTTAGGTAAATGTGGTTGGTGGCCGAGTGAAAGGATCTCGGGGTGGCACGTTCAAAGGCAGCGTCCGCCAAGTACCAGAGATCTCGGCTCTGCTCTTGGTAGCTCCAGCCCGAAGATGTGCTCAGGGAAACCCAAAGAGAAGGGTTTAGAACTAGCCCCATGAGGGAAGGGACCCACGAAAACCTGGCTCCAAAGGCTCTCCAGCGCCAGGTAGGGGCCCATCCACCTCATGCCGTCTTTGTCCCTCTTCCCACAGATCTGCTCTCTCTCCACTTGCTGCGATGACTAGCCTGCTAACCACGCCTTCTCCAGGAGGTAGGTGAAGGCCTTTCCTAATACTAATGGTAGAGACATTCGTCTACCCCCAGCCCAGGCCTGGAATTCCCTGAGGCCTCAGCCCAGATCTCCGTGCTCACCTCCAAAGGGCCTGGAAGGCCCAGAGGGCAACCAGAGTGGTTACTTTGGTGCGGTTTGAATCTGAAATCGCGGGGACCTGGGCTGGTCCCCGACACTGCCACTTAAAACTTTGTGACCTTGAGTGAGTGATCTACCCTCAAAGCTCCAGTTTTCTCATCTGTAAAATGGGGGAAATAGTGCCTATCTTGCGAGGTTATTATGAGATACCACATATAAAACACCTAGCAACAGTGTCTCATATCTAGTAAGCATTCAGTAACGTTGGTAACAAACAAGTGCTTGTTAGAGACCCACATTTTCCTGGAAAGGAATTCTGTCTGTTTTTGTTTTGTTTTTTTAAATGTTTGTTTATTTTTGAGAGAGAGCGAGGGGGAGGAGCAGAGAGAGGGAGACAAGCAGGCTCTGCGCTGTCAGCCCAGAGTCCAGAGCCCAATGTGGGGCTTAAACTCACAGATCGTGAGATCATGACCTGAGCCGAAGTCGGACACTTAACCAGCTGAGCCACCCAGGTGCCCCTGCCTGCTTTTTAATTCCATTCCTCTGATGCTACGGTCCAGGATCAAAACCCATTGTTTCTTGCAGGCAGGGATCCACCTCTCCTCACTCTGAGAACCGATTCCCCGCCTTTTGTTCCGTAACCAAGCTGAGCCAGACAAACCATCAGATAGTCACTGATTGTGTTTTCGTTGTGTACTCATTTAGGGTGGGGGGGTGGGGAACAAAACCTTGGTTGGTCTATACACCTTTGTTTTCATATACACAGCCTCATTCGTCATTAGGACCGACATTATCTACTATACTGATGTGACATGTGACAACCCCAGGGAAGTCTAAGACAGTGTCCTCTGTAACTGGTGATGCGCACTATTCACAATGTTCGTTGTCCAGTGAGAGATGAGGAAAGGGAGAAGTGGCTAGGAGTCCAGATTGGTCAGCAAAGGCTTTGTGAGTGGGGAATGGAATGGAGTACTTACGCTTAAAGAATTGATGAGGTTTGTACACAGCAAGAAGGGCACAGTGAGTGTTCCGGATCAGGTTCGTGCCTTGTGCGAAACCACCAAGACTGCATTTGTCCTGGACGGTGTTCTGGAGGAGAGGGCAGAGGACCGTGAGAATAAACCTCCCCGAGGGAAAAGAAGTGATGCTTGGGCAGCTAACTGAGGAATTAAGACCTGGGTAAATTCTCTTCTTTCCTTTTTTCAATTTGTGGTAAAATACAGATACTATACATGTTACAATTTTAACCACGTTTTGGTAGCCCAGTGGTATTAAATACTGATTAACATTCACACTGTTGTGCAATCATCGTGACGGCCCATCTCCAGAACTTTGTCATCTTCCCACACTGAAACTGTGTATTGATTAGGCAATAACCCCCCACTGCCCTGCCCTCCAGCGCCTAATGACCAGCAATATACTTTCTATCTGTAGAAATTTGACGAGGTACCTCATGTAAGTGGAATCATACAATATTTGTCCTTTTCTGTCTGACTCTCTTAACATGTCTAGGGTTCATCCATGCTGCACCATGTGTCAGAATTTCTCTCCTTTTAAGGCTGAATAATAGCACGCATACATCATTATACATATATATATGATACATCATTTTGTGTATCCATTCACCCATCAATAGATTGCTTTCACCTTTTGGCTACTGTGAATAAGGCTGCTGTGAATATGAATGACTTCTCGAGTACCTGCTTTCAGTTCTTTTGGGTACATTCCCAGTAGTGAAATTGCTGGATCATGTGGTGTTTCTGTTTAATTTTTTGAGGAGCGGCCATACTGTTTACCATCGACGCACAAAGGTTCCAATTTCTCTGCATCCTTAACAGCACTCTTCTTTTCTTTCCTTCTTTTTTTTTTTTTTTTGCATATCTCCTTTGCAGATATGTCGATTCAAGTCCTTGGCCGTTTTTTAATTGGCTGGTTTTGTGGTTGTCGTTGAGTTTTATATTTGTATTCTTGACCCAATGAGCGACATGAATGAAGTGGTATTCTGGGATGTATCATACAGCCCCCCATTCATGGGGTTCAAGCAAACAAAAGTTCCTTGACAGGGACAGGGAAATCACAGACAGGGGGAGGGCTTGTACTTTGAAGGATGGGATAATTGAGAGTTTTGCTTGTGGCTTCCCCGCCTCCCCACCTATGCCGCCTCACATCCCTTTTCCCTAATCTATAAAGATGTCCTAAAGGAGATCCTTTGGGAGTGTTGAAAGTGAGGACACGTTATGGCTTTCAGAGGCCCTTGGTACTTTTGCCTTTGTGAGCCCATTCTTCCATTAAAAAATATATTTACATTTATATAAAATTGTAGTTTTTAAGCTTGCATAGTGGCTGTATCACAGCCAACACTATGATATTGAAGGTGTGATTATTGCTAATTGAAAAATTGTTTTACAACCGTGTTGGTATAAAGAAGAACACAATATTGATATAATGAAACCATTATTTTATATTTATAATTAATAATTGATTGATATAACAATATGACAGTTTCCTTGACCTAACATTCCATTTTTTTCTTCTGATTTTAAAAGAAATTTAAATCGCTACAATTAAAATCCTCAGAAAACACTTTGATGGGCCCCTAAAGTACTGTAGACCCTAGGCATTGTGCCTGCTGTGCCCAGCACACAAGCCGCCCTATTGAAAGCAGGGTGGAGTGGAAACTGGCATTGTGGGCTGTGTCTCCCCCTGCCCTGCGCCAGGTTAAGCCCATCTCTTGTGCCACCTAATTACACAGCCACATCCTAGGTTGTCTTCACTCTGAATTAGACCCCCCACCTTTTTCATCTTGCTTATTCCTACTCACAGCCCTGTGAACAGGTTTTATTCTCATTTTGGAGAAGCAAAAACTGACGTTCGGGGCAATGAAGAAATGTACAGAGATTAAATTCTCCCAAGGTCATGTGCCTAATAAAGGCCGAGGCAGGATTTTGTGCCAGGTCTGGTTTACTCCAAAGCCTGTGGTTTTTCTGCCATCGTACATCGCTCTCAGAGTCTCACTCCACCCCGTTGGCCCAGGCACATGAAAGAGAAGGAAGGAGAAAGGGAGCAGACTTCCAGGGCGGGTTCCCATAGAAAGGAGAACTGGGGGAGCCGCCCTTTGTTGGGCAAGCTTAGAGCAAATAAGTAGGTTGGCAAACTGAAGTGGCAAAGGATCTGATGCCTCAGTGATAAGAGATTTAGCCTGGAAACAGGGGTCACAAGGAAACCGACAGGTATCTGGGTTAACAAGAACCAAAAAAGGGTAAATAGGCAAAATAGATCTTGAAGTTCATTTGCTGTTGGTTAGGATTTGGGTGGAGCCTCAAATCTTACTGTGGTCCTGTACCCTAAGCCTCCCGCCTGAACGAAAGATGGTGTTACAGTCCTTCCATGTCTGAGAAGGGAAGGAAGAGAGTAACATCATTATTCCTTTATTTGGACAGGGAGACAGGAGAGAAGCAGGGTAGGAACAGGAGATGATGGTAGGAAAGCTATAAGCCATTTACCCCCTTTTTTTGCCAGGCTTCCTGAACTTAAGTTTACTTGGTTGTTGTTTCCTTTTTCTTTTGTTTTAATTTTTTTTTTTTTAATGTTTATTCATTTTTGAGACAGAGAGACAGAGTGCAAGCAGGGGTGGGGCAGAGAGAGAGGAAGACACAGAATCCGAAGCAGGCTCCAGGCTCCGAGCTGTCAGCACAAAGCCCGATGCGGGGCTCGAACCCACAAACCTTGAGATCATGACCTGAGCCAAAGTCAGACGCTTAACCGCCTGAGCCACCCAGGTGCCCCTGTTGTTTATTTTTTCATTAAAAAGCTGTTACATGCAAGACGCCTGGGTGGCTCAGTCGGTTAAGCGTCCACCTCTTGGTTTCAGCTCAGGTCGTGATCTCACGGTTCGTGGGATGGAGCCCCGCATCCCGGCAACAGCACAGAGTCGGCTTGGGATTCTCTCTCTCCCTCTCCCTCTCTGCCCCTCCCCTGCTGGTGCTCGCTCTGTCTGTCTGTCTGTCTGTCTCTCTCTCTCTCCAAATAAATAAATAAACAATTTTAAAAATTATTTTTTTAAAAAAAGCTGTGACATGCCACTTAAGGAGTAGACTTCTAGACCTTTTCGGTGTATACGCAGACATATGTGTATGTGTGTGTGTGTGTGTGTGTACGTTTATAGTTTCATTTTAATTTACTTTTTTTCAAACACGTAATCATATTACACATTACTGCCCTAGCAATTTGCTTCTTTCATCTAACCGTATATCCTGTGTCAGTAATAGCAGATCTAACCACGTTCCTTTTAACAACTGTATAGTGTTTCCAGAATGAATGGCCTGTAATTTATTTAATCATCCCCTGCCGATAGATATTCAGATATGTGTCAACTCTTGCGAACAGTGCTATAGTGAACACCCTTTCCGTTCTGCAGTAAAACTCCGGGAACCAAACCCAGTGGACATGTAAACAAAATGGCTAGCTGGGAGTAGAGCAGAGATGTTTCCAGAACCTGGAGAGCTGGTACTGTGCGGTGGAAAGAACCTTGAAATAAGGAGATAGATTTGAAGCCCAACTCAGCCAACTGCCGAGTAACTCTGGGCTGCTTGATGCAGTTTGCTGAGCTCGTACATGATGATAACACCAACCCTGTTTACATCACCACCGTGGGGTGGAGAGAAAATAATGTATGTTATAATGTATAAAGTGCAAATATAGACTACAGTTTTGTTTTTTTAATTTTATGTAGGCTCCATGCCCCACATGGGGCTTAAACTCACAACCCTGAGGTTAAGGGGCACCTGGGTGGCTCAGCCGGTTAAGCTTCTGACTCTTTGACTTGGGCTCAGGTCATGATCGCGAGGTTTGTGAGTTTGAGCCCCACATCGTCTTTGGGCTCTGCAGTGATAGGCCAGAGCCTGCTTGGAATTCTCTCTCCCTCTCTCTCTGCTCCTCCCCCGCTTGCTCCCTATGTCTCTCAAAACCCTGAGATTAAGAGTCACAGGCTCTACCAATTGAGCCAGCCAGGCACCCCCATAGGTTACAGTTGTGACACTTGAAGCCTGAAGACCCTAGCTCATTAGCACCTAGGATACCCCATGACCTTTAGTGGAGTGGAGTTCAAAATTCGATTTAAAAAAAAAAAAAAAGTAAACATTTTATTTTGGAGGAATTTAGATTTGTAGAAAAGGTGCAAAAATAATGCAGAGAGTTCCCATGTACTCTTCAGCCGGTTTTCCTAATGTCAGTATCTTACATGACCATGGCACGTTGCGAAAACCAACACATTAACATCGGTATAATCCTGATAACTAAACTAGAGACTTCACTGAGATTTCACCAGTTCAGAAATTTGATTTCGAAGAAAATTCTAAAGGAACACTTTCACTTTATAAAAATTCCAAAATTGGGGCGCCTGGGTGGCTCAGTTAAGTGTCCCAACTTCGGCTCAGGTCATGATCTCAAGGTTTGTGAGTTCCAGCCCCGCGTCAGGCTCTGTGCTGACAGCTCAGAGCCTGGAGCCTGCTTCGGATTCTGTGTCTCCCTCTCTCTCTGCCCCTCCCCTGCTTGTGCTCTGTCTCTTTCAAAAATAAATAAACATTAAAAAAAATTTTTTTTTTAAATTCCAAAATTAAGGCTGAGAAAGTTCCTGAGGGTCAGCTAGTTCACCCACCCATTCTGTGCTAAAATTCTCTCTCCAGTACCCCATTGAAGCATGTGACCCGTTTTGGTCTTCCTGCCCGGTGGCAGCGGGGGGGTGGGGGAGACCTCTCTCTCCCATTAGTTTCCGCCAGTGGTCCTCTTGCACAGGCCATCCGTCGGCATATTTGAAGATAGCATCCAAATTCTGGGCTCTCCCTAAGTGTTCTGTCTGGACTTTGTCTTAGAAGCTTTCCTTATCTGATAGTTTCCAAGCCTTTCATTATTTTGGCTGTTCACCACATAATTGTCACACCCTGATGCAGCTCTGCAGTCTAAGAGTGGCACAAAGTAGGTCCACGTTGTTACCTCCATTATTAGAGACCGTATTTATATTAACGGGGGCCTAAGATGACAGCAAGTTAAAAAAATTTATTTTATTTATTTTTTTTATTTTTGAGAGAGAGAGAAAAAAAATACATGAACAGGGAAGGGGAAGAGAGACAGAGGGGGACAGAGGATCCAAAGTAGGCTCTTGCTGACAGCAGAGAGAGAGCCCAGTGCGGGGCTCGAACTCATGAACTGTGAGATCATGACCTGGGCTGAAGCCGGATGCTTAACCAACTGAGCCACCCAGGCGCCCCTAACTTTTTTTAAGATTGTAAAAGAACAGGTGACCCTTGAACAACATGGGGATTAGGGACACCAACCTCCACACAGTCAAAAATCCATGTATAACTTTTGACTCCCCCCCAAACTTAATTACTAATAGCCTACTGTTGACCAAAAGCCTTACCAATAACAGTCGATTGTATATACATATAACGTGTATATATATATATATATATATATATATATATATACACATACACACCCACATACACAGAACATATATTCTGTATGTTACGCATACTATACACTGTATTCTTACAGTAAAGTAAGCTAGAGAAAAGAAAATGTTATTAGGAAAATCATGAGGAAGAGAAAATACATTTACAGTACTATATTGTATTTGGGGGGGGGGGGGGGAATCCTCCTGAGAAGTAGATCCATGCAGTTGGAACCTGTGTTCTTCAAGGATCAACTGTAGTTATCACCGTAAGAGATTGAGAAGATAAAGGAAAGCATGTAGAAGAAATTACAAATCATCGAAAATTCCACCACCTAGCTATCACTCTTGTTGCCATTTTGGGGTATATCCTTCTAGTACCAGTTGCTTTCCACTGATCTCACTGTAAGTCTTTATATATGCTACCGCTAACCCATGGCGCCCCCCTTCTTTCTTCGTGAGTAGTTGGTTTGCTGAACCTAAGACCAAGGACTCTTGTCGAATTCTCATCTTGTTCAATTTGGCCCATTTCTGCAGTCAGTTGAAATCTCTCTGTTCATCAGTTTACTGGTTGCCCTTCTTGCTTGGAGACTTGCACAAATTTGTGGAACCTTCCCTGGGCCTGCAGGAGTCTGCCTTTACCCAAAGGGCACTGAGCCCTTCCACACTAAGCTCGTGTAGAAGGCACCAGTAAAGCAGATCACCAAAAAAAGATCCTAAAGATCTTGCAAAGGATTTACCGTGCAGTGTCTTACAAGGCAAGCAAAAAAGGCAGAGTTACTATCAGAAGGGAAAAATGATATTGAACTTTCTTTTTTTTTTAATTTTTTTTTCAACGTTTTTTATTTATTTTTGGGACAGAGAGAGACAGAGCATGAACGGGGGAGGGGCAGAGAGAGAGGGAGACACAGAATCGGAAACAGGCTCCAGGCTCCGAGCCATCAGCTCAGAGCCCGACGCGGGGCTCGAACTCACGGACCGCGAGATCATGACCTGGCTGAAGTCGGACGCTTAACCGACTGCGCCACCCAGGCGCCTCTGAACTTTCTTATACCTATCTTACGACATATTTTGAATTACATGAACTTTCTTATACCTATCTTACGACTTATTTTGAATTACAGAGGGACCTTAAATTTAGAACCGGCGTGGTTTGACATAATAGTATCAATTCAGAAAGAACCGAGGTCAGATCCTAGCGGAAGACCCTGTGGTTACATGTGCATCACTTCGTTTCTTGATGGTCAATCACTTCTCCACTTAGACCTTAGAGCCAGCCTGTACTACTCCGCAGGATGTTAGAAACAGTCTTACCCATGCTCTGTGATAAGAGGCTATTTACTCCTACCGCACCTTTCAACTCTCCTTAAACTCCAGTCCCCATCCTCACTCTCAGTTGATGACCTTGCGTTCTATTTTCTTGAGCAAATTAAACTTCTCAGAAAGAACTGCCAGAGGCTCCCACCGCCCCCGCGCACCTGCCGCCTGCCCCCGTGCGTGTCAGTGACGCCAGATCTCTGCTCCTCCTGCAGCCAGCCAGTCTCTCTGTGCACTGGGTCCCGTCCCCGTCAAGGACGTGGTTGGAGCCACTCTCCTCCCTCACGTATCACCAGCTGTTCCCTCTCTGAGTTATTCCTATCCATAAATAAACATGCTGTCATTTCTCCCATCCTTAAAAAAATAAACAAAAACCCTGAACTCCCATCCCCCTCCCACTACAGCCCCATTGCTCTGCTCATATTTACAGGAAAAAGTTTATCTATATTCTGCTCCCAGTTCCTCCTCTTCCATTTTTTTTTTTTTTTTCTTTTTTCTTTCCTTGAATCCACTGTAAACCAGGGCCTTTGACGCCAGATTTCACTACAGCTTGTGTTGTCCGGGTCATGACAACATGTGAGCCCTGCGTGGTCAAACCCAGTAATGCTAGTACCTGATCTGTTTGGCTGTTACTCCTCAGTCTCCTTTGCTCTTTCCTTTGTGGGCTCAGCCCTTGGGCCTGCATATTGGTACTTGTTCCCTTGGTGATCTCACACACTCTCATGGGCTTTAATATGCTGACTTTTTAAACCTCCAGTCCAGACCTCTTCCCAAAATTCCAGTCTTAACATCTGCACTTGGATGTCTAATAAGCAGTCGTGTCCAGAATTGAATTCTGATCTTCCCTTCCACATCTGTTCCTCCTACAGGCTTCCCATCTCGGGTGACACCATGCCCTCCAGTTACTCAGTCCCAAAACCTTGCCGTCACCCTTGCCAGAATCCCACCACTTTCTCACTGGGCTGCCACTAGACCCAGTCAGTGCTTTCAAGCCAGTAGAAAAAGTCACCCCTTTTGGGTGGATGCAGCTGTGGCCTTGGGGAGGGTACAACATCCTGCTTCTACCCCTGTCCTATCTTCCCACAGCCCCTTGTCCACACGGCAAAGGGATCCTTTAAAATCAGTTTCTGTTTGGGGGCACCTGCAGGGTTGGGATTCAGTTGGTTAAGGGTCCGGCTCTTGATCTCAGCTCAGGCCTTGATCTCAGGGTTGTGGGTTCAAGCCCCACGTTGGGGCTCTAAAAAAAAGAAAAAAATCAGCTTCTGTTTCAGTTACCCATTGCTGCATCACAAACCTCAACAACCAGTGGCTTACAATAAGAACAATTTTATTATTTCTTACAATTTTGTGGGACTGCTGGCACACTTCTGCTGGTTTTGTCTGTGCCCATTCCCGCAGCTTCAGTTGGCTGGAAGGTCCAAAACAGGCTCCCTCACACATCTAGCAGCTGCTTCTAGCTGTCAGCCGAGCGTGGGGCGCCTCAGTTTCCCCACGTGGAGCCTCTCATCCTCCTGTGGGCTACATCGGGCTTCTTCACAACATGGTGGTCTCATCGTTTCAAAAGTGTGGTCTTTGGGGACGCCTGGCTGGCTCGGTTGGTTAAGCGACAGACTTTGGCTCAGGTCATGTAATCGTGTTCATGAGCTCAGTTCATGTCATGAATTCGAGCCTCCAGGAGTCAGGCTCTCTGTTGTCAGTGCAGAACCTGCTTCAGATCCACTGTCTCCCTCTCTCTCTCTACCCCTCCCCTTGAACACTTTCTCTCAAAAAGGAATAAACATTAAAAAAGAAGAAGAAGAAGTATGGTCTTTGGAATTTCAGCCCCACCCCACCCCCCTGCCATCCCCAGACCCACCAAATCAGAATCTGCATTTTAACAAGATCCTCAGGAGATTCTTATGCACCACAGAGGCTGAAAAGCAGTGCTTTGAGATATAAATCCAGTCCCTGCTCAAAAACCTCTAAAGGTTCTCATTTCAGTCACTGAAAAAGCCAAAATATACAGCCCCTTTAATTCCATCTCCTCTTGCTGGCATCCCCCCCCTCCACCATGACCTCCATGCCATGCCTTAACGCATGCCAAGCGTTCTACAGCCTCAGTGCTTTCCAATATTGTGGATACCCCCACCTCACACTTGCTGTTCCCTCTGCCCAGATCTCTGCCCGGCTGCCTTCCTCGCCTTCCATAGGTCTTTACTCCAGTCACTTTATCAGGAAGACTCTCCGTCTACCCCTATCCACAGGCCAAGCCCCAACCCCCTTCCTGCTCTTTTTTTCTACATAGCACCAATCATCATCTAATACAGTATATCTTTAACTTACTTAGTTTATTGTCCATCTTCCCCTTCTCAGAATGTAAACTGTATAAAGAAAAGGGTTTTTTAAACTATCGTAAAATTATACATAACATTTACAATATTATGTCTATTAAGTATATTCACATTGTTGTGCAACCATCACCACCATCCATCTCCAGAAATTTCTCGTCTTCCCAGACTGACACTCTCGTACCCATTAAACAACAACTCCCCATCCCTCCTCTGCCCAGCTGCTGACAACCACCATTCTACTTCCCGTCCCTATGAACTTGACTGTTCTAGGTACCTCCTATAAGTGGAATCCATTTTGTAACACGTGTCAGAATTTCCTGTGTCCCATTATTCAGCCCTAAAACGAAGGAAATTCCAACACATGCAACAAAATGGATGAGCCTTTGTTCCTGAGAGGTGTGCTTCCTCCTTTTAGAAGTAGATTCCCAAGAGCCTTCACTTCCAAAAGAGACCATTTTCATCAGAAGTAAAAATCTGATGTTGGGTCTGCCTTCTTCATTAATCCATTGTCTTCATAGAGAGGTAAATTTCTTTGTACCTCCTTCATTCGTACTTCCTGCCTCACCAGATGGCTTTGCGTAAATGGAAACCGACCAAGAACGGCATCCAAGGAAGGCACTTCTGTTGAATCTTCTGTCTGTGAAGGTCTGTTGCTGAAATGTACCCTTTAGTTGTAGCCAGCTTGCCTCTGATCACATCCAACATTAAAGTCAGGGAGGTTGCATATGAAGCAATGTGGCTCCCACATCATGCTGACTTCACTCCCCGCTTACCAGTTGCCCTTAAGGATGCACTCTTTGTGACACCACAGTGTGTCGTTGATTGTGGCCAGCTGGTTCTTCTTCCGCCTTTATCCGTATCTTTTAAACCCTTGAACTTTCTGGAAAGTTTCTTGTGCTGCCTCATGGTTACCTTTTATGATCTCCTCCTCTCCTTCACTATTCGAAAAAAGAGGAAAGGAGGGTAGTAGGAAGTGTTAGTGTAAATACCTTGCTCGGGCTTTGGAGCGGGTAGTCCTGGATTCAGAGCTTGGCTCCATGCACTGTTCCTTCATGTGTGACGTGACTCATGTCACTTAACTCCCCCAGGGCCTCCAGGTCCACATTAGCAAATAAAAACACCTACTTGGAAGTGATTGATGTTGTAAGGATTAATAAGCATGTATATAAAGCACCCAGCACAAAGCAGGGACTTAGGAAATAGCAGCTGTCATAATCGGGATCATTTGCAGAATTTCCCAAATAGGAATCATCTTCCGCCCCAGACTCTCTTTCCAGGGAGTCCTATGTATCTGTCCTCTGAACCCTCACTGAGATTGAGCTCCATGGTCCGGTCCCTGGTTGACCTCATCACTGTCACCTTTCCCAGCATCTATGACTCTGCCTCAGGTACCCAGGAGGTGCAAAGTAAATTGCTGTTGGTGGATTGAACGGAATCCTCTTAATTTTTATACTTAAGATTCTGTACATAAACTGTTCTTCTCAGGGATTTTTGTATGTCTTATGTTTTCTCATGTTTAGGAAAGGCAAAACTGGGATGCTTGGGTGGCTCAGTCAGTTAAGGGTCCAACTCGATCTCAGCTCAGGCCTTGATCTCAGGGTCATGGGTTCAAGCCCCACATTGGGCTCCACGCTGGGCGTGAAGCCTACTTAAAAGAAAGAGAGAAAGAGAGAGAGAAGAAGAAGGAAGGAAGGAAGGAAGGAAGGAGAAAGAAAAAAGAAAGAAAGAAAGAAAGAAAGAAAAAGAAAGTCAAAACTAAGAGCATCTGTACAGAATTCTAGAAGGTGGAGTGCAAAGGAGTGCAGCCAGCCCTGGGACGTTTGGGGGAGGAAAGTGTACGTGTTAAGAGGCAGCAGTCAGAGTCTGACCAGGAGGGTAAGTTCAGGGCATCTATCAGAAATGACATCCCATCGCTTTTGCTGTATTCTGTTTGTTAGAAGTCTCTGGGTCCAGCCCACGCACAGGGAGAGGGGCTTACACAAAGGTATAAATACCAGGTGGCAAGGATCGTCTGGAGCCATCTCACCAGCTGCCCACCATGCTCCCATTTTGGAAATCAAGAAACTGAAGCTCAGAGAGATTTAGTAACTTCCTTAAGGGGTCACCTAGTAATTTGTCGGTGCAGGGTTCCAACCGAGAGCAGCTTTTAATCACTGAGCACATAAACAAAGTCACCTTAAATAATATATTGAGTAGTAAGCACTCTGTGACGCTTCCGAGCTCTTTCAGGCTTCACCCTCACCCTGCAAAGTTGGTTAATGTCACCCCCCATCAGCAACACTAGAGCACTTGAGTGAATGGGAGGGATGTAACCATTTGCCCAAGGCCATGGAGTGGCTGAGCTATCCATTCCTAAAGAAAGAGTGGAGAATAGTGGAGAAGGGTTTGGCCTGGCGTGGGGAGGGCGGGGTGCTGTAGGCGGCTCACCTCTGCTTTGTTGCAAGACCAGGTTCATCAGACCTCTTCTTGGCCTGTGTAAAAACAAGACCCCTCACCACCATTGGCCCCTTTCAACACTGCTCCCAGGCTCCCAGGCCCACCACTGGTGACTTCATTACACTTGCCCTAAATGGAAACCTGCAGGTGTCAGGCATTAGACAGGAGTCACGCTCTTGCCCTGTGGTCCAGCCGCACCGGCTCTTGTCTCAGAGCTTTGACCCGGGCTCTTTTCTCTGCCTAGAATGTGCCCCACCTCTTGTCCCTCTTCCCCTGTAAACACCTACCCCTGCTTCGGCTCCCACCTCAAATCTTACTTCCTGTGGAGGCTGCGCCTGCTGGAAGACTAGATCAAGCCCAAGTCACATGCTTTCCCGAGTGCCCGGCGATTTCCTTTGTTTCATGTATCGCAGTCATTAACTGTGAACCGTGGCATGGTGGAGGGTAGGCTCCGGGAAGGGACACCATTTTGCTCACCATTGCATCTCCAGTGTGCCTGGCACAGTACCTGGCAAAGGGTAGGCAGTTAATGAGTGCTGCTATTATTTATTGAATGAATATTGAATAATGCCCCCTGTTTTCCCCAGGATACCTCTGTCCTGCAGTTAACTGAACCTGGTGCCTCTTCAAATCCCTACATGAAAATGCTAACTGGGGCGAGAACTAAACGGGCTCCGTCTCCCTGACTGCCCGCATAAACACTTAAAAGGGACTTCTGGAGACCTGTAGTTCTGAGTGTTCCCACCCTAGGTAATGACCTTAGTGGCGGGACTTTCAGGCTCTAAAGGACGGATAGAACAATAGCAGGAGGAGGTAGGAGATGTATTTTAGGGTAGGAGAGGCCTTGTTTTGGAACCTTTTAAATTACAGGGCCTACTCTGGAAGTGTAGGAAAGGGTTTTAATAAGAGAGGAGCATTCGTTTCATTATTTTAAAATAACGTTTACAAAGAGTTTGTAAGACCATGTATTAACACTCATTTATTTTTGAGAGAGACAGACAGACAGAGCACAAGTGTGGGAGGGGCAGAGAGTGAGAGAGACACAGAATCCGAAGCAGGCTCCAGGCTCCGAGCTGTCAGCACAGAGCCCAATGCGGGGCTCGAACTCATGAACTGTGAGATCATGACCTGAGCCAAAGGTGAACCCTTAACTAAGCCACCCACGTGCCCCATAATAGCTTACCTTTATTGAGTTACTTACTACCTGTCACAACAAGCCTATAAAGTAGATACTTTTATCTCCATTTTGCAGGTGAGGAAGCTGACACATGCAGGGGGGCGGGTGGGGGGGGGGGTAGGTAATTTTCTGAAGGTAACAGCCAGTAAAGGACAGAGCTCAGATTCGAACCTCATCATTTAGGCTCTAGAGCCCATACTCTTAACCACTATATTAGGCAGAGAGAAACCCATCAACTTGTTCATGGTCTTTGGATGGTAGTTTATTTTCTCTTCTATTCTCCAGGTTTTTCTATACGGATTTACTACAGGAGTTGAATAACTTCTTTATTAGGGAAGAGGTGGGGTGGTAAAATTTGAAGGACGGATGAATGTTTTAGGACAGAAGAATTCACCCCATTTCCCTTTTCACTTTTCTAAATTTTCCAGAAGAGCCGATGACCACCCCAATCCTGCAGGCCACTGAAGCCCTGTCCCCCAAAGCCGAGGCCAGCACAGCACTCATAGCAGGTAACAAACGCCCTGAGCCAAATCCGAGAGACCTCTTGAATTCCACGGCTATCTCACTCCACAGATGGGGAACCCAGTGGCCGAACTAGGATTTTCCCTATTCAGGAAAGCACCACAGATTGGAGACCAAATCCAGTAATGGGCTCGTTTGGGCACATAGGTTATCTTACACACGCACACACGCAAGGCTGTAAAAGACTCTTAGAGGCTCTGTGCCAGAGACACTGCCGGTAAACGTGGGAAGCGGCCACAAACAGATGTAAGCGCGTACGGGCGCTACACTCCACTATGCGGGGAGAGATGAGGATGTGTGTGGTTTGTCAAGTGGGTGAGGAAGAGGATGGGAGGGATCAGAGAAATCCCTGCAGGAGGCTGTGGGTTTTAAAATGCCTTCCTCTTGGGATAAGGTATTTCCTGTTTCCCTCCTTCCTGTTTCTATCCTAATCATCAGGAACCGGTTGAGAGGGAGTTGTTTTGTCAGAAATCAAAAGCCTTGTGTCCTTAGCTTAAGTACCAAGGTACTCCGGGGGTCATGCACCATGGAAGTTGGACTTGGGGAATATGGATTTGCAAGTGGCCACCGGTTAATTAGAACGCTGGTTCTTAGAAATAGTGAGGGTGCTTATAAATAGTGAGGGAATCGCTGAATTCAGGGGGCCCCATGAATTGCTGAGACATCCTCAGTCCTGAAACATGTCTGCATTTTCCCTCTCCTTTCCAAGTTGTTATCACCGTGGTCTTCCTCACCCTGCTCTCGGTCGTGATCTTGATCTTCTTTTACCTGTACAAGAACAAAGGCAGCTACGTCACCTACGAACCTGCAGAAGGCGAGCCCAGCGCCATCCTCCAAATGGAGAGTGACTCAGCCAAGGGCAGGGAGAAGGAGGAATATTTCATCTAATGACTCCCGGGCCCCAAGGAGCTTATCCAGGCTCCGGTGTTAACACGCTATTTAATTTATTAGGCGCAAGTTTTATCTGAAACCAGTGAGCAGCACTGATCGATATAGGCAAACCTGAGCTCTTTCTAGGACACAGGCCCAAATGAATGCCAGCGTCACTGACACCAGGGACACAGAGGAAACTGCTCATGATGTCGTTAGCCAGGCCTTTCTAATATAGCGGGTTTCTGTGGCTGCCCAAGAAGCTGGAGCTGTACCCGACAACATGAGTATGTGCCCAATCATCTTCAGTGTTTTCAAGGTCGAAGGGAAGGACAGTTAAGAGTCGCTGGCTGCTCCCCTATCCCTTACCTGGTCAACTAGTTGACAGCCTGTGCAGAGATAGTGTCCATACTAGTTCTTGCCAGGTGCTGGATACCACAGTAAAAGGCCAGACCAGGAGGGAAAGACTATGGAGACCTCACCTCCTGATGAATGTGCTCCATCTCCTGAGCCTTCTTCCTTTCCATATTCCCCAACAACCTTACACTGATGCTACTATTTTTTTCACAATTAAAAATGTTTATTGATAATAGAAATCCGATTCTCGTGTGCAAGAAATAACTACCTTTATATTTTGACTTATCCAGACTTAATTTTTTTTAATGTTTATTTATTTTTGAGAGAGAGAGAGAGAGAGAGAGTGGGGATGGGCAGAGACAAAGGGAGACAGGGGATCCGAAGTGGGCTCTGTGCTGACAGCAGAGAGCCCCATGCAGGGCTTACTTAATTAAACCCATGAACTGCGAGATTGTGACCTGAGCCGAAGTCTGACGCTTAACCCAGCCACCCAGGTACCCCCAGGCTTTTTTTTTTTTTTTTTTGCTTATTTAACTCTTTTACATATGTTCTCTCCCAAGCAGTAAGAACCCCAGGGAAGTTTCAGAAGTTCCAGAACCATCTCACAAGATTGAAACAAAAATGGTGGTGGGAAGCTTGTCCCAGAGGAGTGTCATTAGAAACATCCCTGGGGTGATGAGTTGGTTTACCTTCCATCCTGGAAAGGGCCAGAATTTCCCAGACCCATTCTATGTATACAGAGAGGGCACCAGGAACTACCTCCCTACCATTTTACCCACCAATGTCCTTTGAATCAAGCCCAGAGAAGCTTCTTGGATCTTAGTCCCCAAAATTAGAGGTGTTTAAAAGATACAGTGTTTCAGTAGGAATCCTGGCTCCCCAGGTACTGTTTAGTTGGAATTAAGCTAAATCTCCTTTGAAGTCTATAAATTGTATTGCTTCCATCATCCAAACTCTGTTCCTCCCACAGTTAAGACCCAGGAGTTGAGGAATCCGTCTTGATAATCTGCTTTCAGTATTTCTCCACACAGAACTTTGGTGAAATTGAAAGGTTACCCCGAACTTAACAAAAACTGTTATACTAAAACATTTTTCTCAGGGGCGCCTGGGTGGCTCAGGCATTAAGCATCTGCCTTTGGCTCAGGTCATGATCTCATAGTTCATGAGTTCGAGTTCTACATCAGGTGAGCTCAAGCCCGTTTTGAAAGCGAGCAAGAAGGGGAGGAACAGAGAGAGAGGGAGTGAGGAGAGAGAATCCCAAGCGGGCTTCTCACTGTCAGCGAGGCTCCTGACTTGGGGCTCAGTCTCCAGAACCATGAGATCATGACCTGAGCCAAAACCAAGAGTGGGATGCTTAACTAAGCCACCCAGGCGCCCCCTTAAGTTTATGTTCTGAATACCTCTGGCATAACAGGCTTCTAAAAATCTGAAAGAGCTTAGGAAATAAAGAAAAGGAAAACATCTAGAACGGGACTCATGAAAATGGTCAAATCTTGGCCTTACACTCCTGCATTTATTTCAAAGGCTTCGTTAAAAAACAAAACAAAACCCAACAGAATGACAACAGTACCTATTTGAATTTTAGGTGGAATATAAGATATATAGAGAAGAAACCTAAAAACAAGCTGAGTAAAGAATCCTTGAAGTGAGGTGTAATGCAACTTCATCACTTTATTCAAATCTTCAAAATAGTCTTTATTCTACATTTTTAGTATAAAAAATCCACAAGTTAAGTGCACCACAGTGTAGAGAGAGACATACAACGCTGAACTTCCATAACAGTCAATGGTACAGTCAAACATCACATGTACAGAACACAAAATTTAGATGAACTGAAATTATAAGATAAAATAAAATAAAATCCAATTTCAGAAAACAAAAATCAAAATATTAAGGATCCCTGAAATATTCTTAACCCTAATGAGATTTCACTGGACTCAAGTCATTTTGTAGTGAGGGATTCCTAATATGACCCCATTAACCCAGCTTAGGAGTTCTTGGGAGCCGTGAGTGCCTACATCAGATACTCTGACGATAAATGGTGACCAATTTTTGGATGGGAAAACGTCCCCTAATTTGGCTCTAACGTCATCAGGCTTTTGAAATGCAGCCCCCTCCCTGCCCCGACATTTTAAACAAACTTGTTTACAGTACAGTTTGCATTGATACCCTTTGTTCAAATACAGCTCTCAGGTTTTCTGGCACCGAAGCAAATTTGGGTTTAGTTCACGGATGAAGAGACAGCCTACAAGGAGGGTCCGAGAGGCACCCTCCACTTTTGCCTGAGGAGACGCAAAAAAACAGAAGTGATGGGGTCCGTGCTTGGGGCACAGAAGGGGTTTCAGAGGATCCTTGTGAAAGACTAGTTAAAAGATGGCAAGTGGGGAGAAGTGCAAGGAGAGAAGGAAGTTAGTCTGACTGGCTTTCTGTCCTGCACCATTGATTCAATGGAGATTGGCGGGAAGGAACTGGAAAACTAGGGTTGAGGGTGGGATGTGGGGCAAAGGATGGAAAGGGAAAGGCAGACAACTAATGCGTTTCATTTATAACAAGTAATAGAAATCAAAGACTTAAAGGAGATTAAAGACCAATCAGAATAATTTGGCAACTTTAATTCTTAGGAAGATCAAAGTTCCCTCCAAACCTAATTTGATGTTTTATTACTAAGAGCAAAGACCAGTATGGTACAGTATTACTCCAGAGGAATTCAAGGAAGATCCTTAGGGCTGCTTCACCCACATTCATTTTATGAATGGATGCCTCCCCTACCTCAAAATGCTTTAAGGAGGTACTGCTACCATTACATGGTTCCTTATTAAGTTTGAAAAGTGCCTGAAAGTTTGGGCACCAGAAAGACACCCCAACAACATGTGTCTAAACTGCAACTTCAGGTTAATATGACTAAAGCAGTTACATTGTGAGAAGTGCTGAAGGTATGTGATGTCTTTCTCGGCACAGAGGTGGCCTTGGTTCTTCACCAGATGGTGTAGCCACCATCTGAGCCACCCATGAAGAAGTTTCCCTTCCGCTGAGTTACGAGGACATTGGCTCCCTGCATGACTGCAAGCTGAGCAGCATTGGGAGGGCATCCAGGGGGTGGAGGCTGAAAGGAAAACACAAAGGTTGACTGGGCATAGGGCAGCTGAGACGAGGGAAGTGGGCACAGGTGAAAACGGGATCCGTTAAGAAGACGGCAGTATGCTGACCAATCACATCTTAGAGCTAGTTCTGCCACCAATTTGGATTGTAAAGCAGGTCTGGATTTTCTGTGAACCCAAAGATGCAAACAGGAAAGAGCCTACCACTCATCCAAAGGCATTCCCACCTCATTTCTAGTATATGGTTTTGAGTGGCTGGCCCTAGCAAGAGCCATTTGGGCTCTAATTCTTATGCAAGGGGGAGCGAAGCAGGAAACATAACTAAAATCTCTAGTATCTTTCCAAATGCTACTTAATAGGGATTATGGCAAATTCAAAGTAAATGCTTATGGAATGAATAAGGAGTATTACTAGCCCGGTACCAGAATGAAGCAGAAAGAGCAGCAGACAGCACTCCTAAGACAGGAAAACAAAGGAATCTGGTTAACTGAGACCCCAGGGAATGTGCCCGATGCTACTGACTTGCCACAGTTCTCCTGCCCCCTCACACCTGACTCCTGGATATCAGTACTCACACCAATACCACAGCTACTGCCCAGGCGTGGCGAAAGGATGAATGTGTAATCTTTTCAGAAAGTTAAAAGACACAAGAGCTGAGTTTTTCTGATAAGGTCATACTCACAGGAATGTTGCCAGCAGCAGCCCCAGCTCCAAATCTGGCACCTGCATCGTACCCTCCTTCCACCAGCACTGCTGAACCAGGTGGATAGATGGGACCAACTGGATAATAAGCCATAGGGATTGTGGAACCTAAAGGTCCAACAGCCACAGATTGGGCCATGGGAAGATACAGGGAGGCTCCAGGAAACGCAGCCGACATGGTGGGGACTGTGGCAGCCCCTGGGTGCACAAAGCTCGGACGATAGAGCTACAAGAGGCAGAAGAGAAGGCCACATGTTACTTCATGACATTCCAATTTTAGAGCTCTTAATTCTCCTTAGGTAGATTACACTCTAAGTTACACAGGCTGCCTTTCCATTGCCACTCAATATTCTCCTGGATCGCTTCCTGCTATAGCTAATGTTAGACTCAAGGAACACACACTCATCTTCTTAACCTCAGCCTGTGCCAAAAGATATAATCAGATAATGCATTCTCAACCCCAAAAGAAACTGCTGAAGTATACAGGGTTTCAGATTATTCATGGCAGCACTCTCTCCTGTTTGTGGAGAGTAAATAAATATGTGAAGTCAGGCTTAGCTCAGGGCTGAAAATGTGATCCGAAGAGTATTCAGTTCAAGTCGAGTAAACTGGGAGCACCTCTGAGTAGGCAGGCGGGGCATCAGTATAGGGTGGAGCCTGAGGAAGATGCAAGGTCTGAGGGTACACTGGATTCCCAGGAGGCTGCACAGGGTAGGTTGGCTGTGTCGGATATTGACCTGGAAGACAAGGGGTGGGGGAAAATGCATGTTGCCTATCACACAGAACCACCAAAATGGGGCAGAGCATACTGGGTAGCTAACCTAGCGGCAACAAGCAGGAGATGTGGGAACAGACTGCTCTGGAGGGCCTGATTTCCGGAACCAGGAAAATAAGCATTCTCTTTGCACCCTCTCCCCGGCCTATACCCGAAGATGCTGGATTCTCAATCGACAGGAAGGCGCTCTTCCCGTTAGCATACTGGTGTAAGGGAAAGTCTAGCTGGGCCCAAGTTTCTTTCACAATGCAGGGCAGGTCTGGGCACCCGTGCCTGCCAATGTACCAACGGTCTATCCTGCCTCTGCTCTAGGTGGTCTTCATAGGCCTGGTTGTAACTGGCCAAGACCTCGTTGAGTCACAGTGGCTACGATTATTTACCCCATCGATTTCCTACTCAAGGTCGACTTCCAAATAAAGTGAGTGGTGGAAGTGAACCTTCAGACCCGAGAGAAGGCAAATGTCCTGAGGAACAACAAAGGATCGTATTCTGATAAACACTAGGGCAATCACAGGAGCCGGGAGAAGTCCAGGCCTCCATCGGAGGGAAAGGCGAAAGAGACCTTTCTGGCCCCCTGGCCCGCCCACCAGCGCCGGCACCTCACTAGTTAAGCCCGGGCGCCAGCCTCTGGTTCCGGAGCGCGGCGCCCCGCCTCCGCTGGCTCTCCATTGGCCTGCCCAAATCCCTGCTCTAGCTCCCCATTTGCTCCTGCACATGCCTATCACGACAAGCCTTTCCCCCCACCCCCCACCCCTCCACCCGAGCCCGCAGCTCCAAACTGCGCCACAGAGTTTAAGGGGGAAAGGGCCGGGAGGAGCGAGCAGCCGTAGTTCGGGGATGACGAAGGCTTCTGGCGCATCCCCCGGAACTGCAGCCGGCCCAGGAGCGAGGCTCAGCTCGCCCCAAGCTTGGCGTTTGGCGACCCTGGGGTCCGGGCCCGCTCGCTCCAGGCTAGCGCTGTTCCCCGCGACGGCCCCAGCCGCCCCCTGTCCTTGCCTTTGCTGTTCATGGTGGCTGCTGGTCCGGTTCGGCTCGGCGTCGCGGACGGTTATTTTTTTCGTCCTCTTCCTGTTCGTAGTCACTTCCGTGTCACGTGACGACTCGTCCGCCTAGCGTCACCCGACGCCTGAGTGCCGCTGCTACCGGAAACTCCGCCCCTTTGCCCGGCCTCCAGTAGCTAGAGGGAGGGCTCGCGTGGTCCCGCCCGTCGCGCGCGTTGGCTCCGCCCCTTGTGTCTTGTCTTCCAACCCCCACCCGCGTCCCAAGACGCGAAGAAAACCAAATACAGGTATTGTCTCAAAACAGGATTTTTTTTTTTTTCCTCTTTTGGGCGCTCGGAGGCAGGACCATGAAACTGTTCCCCGGAACTTTTTTCCACCTACGCGCCGCAACTCAAGGTCACGTCACCTTAACAGCCTTTCCACAAAGGGCATAGATTGCTACTTACTTCTCTACCAGCCTGAAATGTGCTCCCCAAACCTTGGCTTATCGCGCAGTTTCCCTCTTAGGAAACCCAGCTTAAGCTTCAGCTGGGTCAAGATGTATTTTGCCAGTCCAGCTGTCATCTAGCTTTTTCTGTGGTAGACTCTCAGTCCAGTCTTCGCTGCCTTGTCTGTTCCACCGACAGGCTGTCAGTATTTACTTTCTGTGTCCTTTCTTTGTTACTAAAAGGCAGGGCATGCAGGCTCTGCCGCGCGTCCCCCACAGCAGCTAGCACTAAAACTGGCACGCCCGCGGTCCCCAAGGAGTGCTTGTGGCCCTGCCCTTAACTTCAGCACTTATTACAGGTGACCTGTATGGTGCTTTGTCTATATTTTCTCTATATCGGTGTTTCGCCTCTAACCTCATTTTCCTGGTGAGCAAAGATGCCATCCTTCAGGACAGCAATTAAGGTGTTCCTTCCATCTTTCATTTTAAAATATGCCAACAATGTGCAAGTACAGAGATGGAACTGAGCAAGACATTTTTAATGCTCACATTAAGACTGGTATCGAAAAGCCTATATTCACCTTTTCCTGTATGTCTGACTCTAATCTTGAAGGCAGCGTAGTGTTAGACATTCACTCCTTCAGCCTCTTTGTGAAACGCTTAACAAATGCCAGGCACTGTTCTAAAACAAAACAAGGCCCTTGCACTCTTGAAGCTCACCTTCCTATGCAGGGGCTTGCAAAATTTTTGGCCACAAATCCACAATAACATGCTTTAAATCATGACTCAGCACACACACATGTTTACAACAAAATTTTTTGACCTCGTACTTATCCTTGTATGTACAACTGCACTGTAGTATTTTATATTCTATTTATTTTTTTCAAATCTGGTTGCAATTTCCCATCCCATTAACAAGTCAGGACCCACAGTTTGAAAAACACCTTTTTTAGTAGACTTTTATCTCCAGAGCCTTGCACCTTTTTTTAGGCTGAAGTTTGCGATCAGTAATTGGGAAGTCAAGGAGTGAATAAATCCTTGAAGGTCAGATCACACCTTCTCTGTGCCCTAACTTTTCCAAATCCGATCCTAACTTGATTCCACCCCAGAGCCTGAAACTGGAGAAGTCACTAATCTATCCCAACCCCTACTCATGCTCAAGGTGTCAGAAAATACAGAACTGAACCTAGGAAAGGGAACTTCCCTTATTTCTCTCTGTGGGCTCTCAGAAACCCTAAAAGTGTGTTGACTGTAGCAGTCTATGTCAATGAGAGTATAAGAGGTGGTCCCTAAATCAAGACACGAGTTCTGTTCTCACTGTCACCCGCTGACTTTAGTCCTCTTCTACTCAGCTCCCACTTATTCTCCACGACTTACTTATTTTTAATTTTTTAAAAGTTCATTTATTTTGAGAAAGAGATGGCATGAGTGGGGGGAGGGGCAGAAAAAGAGGAAGAGAGACAGAATCCCAAGCAGGCTCCACGCTGCCAGCCTGGAGTCTGACGCGGGCCTCGAACTCTTGAAACCAGAGATCATGACCTGAGCCAAGACCAAGAGATGGACACTTAACCAACTGAGCCATCCAGGCGCCCTTCCCTACTATTTCTTAATCAGATCCTGCACCGGTGACCTTACAGGTGTAATCCATTGAAGGCCTTTAGCAGACTGAAGAAAGCTGCAGGTCAGGAAACAGTATTTCAGAGAGGTTAAGTAGTTGAACTAAGTCACCCAGCTGCAAAACCAGTAGTCCTACTCAGGTTTGTGTGACCGTCCAACGTCGTTTTTAATTTATTTACACTGTTTAATCTGTTTACATTGTTTTAAATTCCATCGCCTCCCGGGGCGCCTGGGTGGCTCAGTCAGTTAAGCATCCGACTTCGGCTCAGGTCACGATCTCGCGGTATGTGAGTTCGAGCCCCGCGTGGGGCTCTGTGCTGACTGCTCAGAGCCCGGAGCCTGTTTCAGATTCTGTGTCTCCCTCTCTCTCTGACCCTCCCCCGTTCATGCTCTGTCTCCCTCTGTCTCAAAAATAAATAAATGTTAAAAAAAATTTAAAAAAAATAAAAATTAAAAAAAAAAAAAAAATTCCATCGCCTCCCAAGAGTCTCAGTTTTATCATCTGCCAAAAAGGTCACACAATCCTTGTGTCACCTCCAGCTCTAGACTGTTTTACGGAAGGACGTGAACAAAGGGAAGCCTGAGAAGACAGAGGGGAAGAACTGATAATCAGGTTGTACATTTTGGTCAGGCCCTACCAGTGTTAAAAACTCAAACACTGGGGCGCCTGGGTGGCTCAGTCAGGTAAGTGTCCGACTCTTGATCTCAGCTCAGTCTCAGGGTCATGAGTTCAAGCCCCATCTTGGGCTCTGTGCTGGGCATGAAGCCTACTTTAAAAAACAAAAACAAACAATGATTTCATGGATCATGGGTTCAAGCCCTGCATCAGACTCTGTGCTGACAGCTAAGAGCCTAGAGCCTGCTTCGGGTTCTGTGTCTCCCTCTCTCTGTGATCCTCCCCCTCTGGTACTCTGTCTCTCAAAAATGAATAAACATTAAAACACACACACACAGATACTTCTACTGGATGGTAAACAGCCATTGTCCTAAGTTGTCTCTGCAAGCACACCTGTCTGCTCTGACCCCCACTGGAATCCATCTCCTGCCCAGGATCTCTCCATGGTCCAGTGATGAAAAGGTAAACTATGACACCCAGGAAGCCTCCAGGCCCTACCTCCAGTGAAGGCAAGCTGCCCTCAGATTGGTCAGTGCTGCTTCTACAAGATGTTAGGTATTTTGCTTACCACTCTGGGACCTGGGCATAGAGCAAGCTAGGGCAGAGCCAAATGAGATTACCAAGAGAAATGGAAGGGTACAAGCACAGCTTCTCTGGCAGGTGGGCTTAAGGAGAAAGTGGCTACTTTCTTGTACAAGAGTCAAGAGGCTTTCTGTCTTCTTCATTCTCCAGGGTCCCCCAACCAAGATGAAATGTTCATTTTGTCATTTATCAAACATCCTTTCTTGAATTAATTTAACAACTATTTATGGAGCACCTATTATGCGCCAGGCCCTGTGATAGGCACTAGGGACACAATAGTGGAGAAGCAGGCTTCGTCCCTACCTTCCCAGAACTTAGTCTAACTAATGGGAGTGACAGAGAAGTAAACAGATAATCATAATGCAGTGTGACTAGCGCTGACGTAAGGACAGTATGGGGTGTTAGGAGAGCACATAGACTAGGTACCTAATCTCCTCTACTGGGGTCAAGTAGGGCTTCCTGCTGGCAGTGATGTTTGAGATGAAATCTGAAGGGTGAGTGGAAGTTAAGCAAGTGAAGGGAATTCCTCAAAGGAACAGCTTATGCAAAGGCCTGGAAGTAGTGAGAGAGCTTACAGAGAGGGAGGACATGAAAACAGTTCAGTATGGCGGGAATGTGGAATGGGAGGTGAGAACTGGTAAGACGTGATGCTGAAGAGGTCAACAGGAACCAGACCATGCAAGGGACCTTGGAGCTCACAGAGGATCCTATCTTAAGACATTGGATTCTATCTAAGGGCACCAGTTAGCCACTGAAGAGCTTTCAGAGAAAAGTGACATGATCCTGTTTTAATTTTAGAAATAGCTTTCTGCCTCCAAAATGTAGACTAGATTAGAAAGGGACAAGAGTAGAAGTGTGTCTGGGAGAGCAGTCAGAATACCAATGTAGTAATTTAAGTGAGTGATGATAGCAGACTGCTCACGGAAATAGTGGTGGGGTAGAAAGAAGTCAGGGGTGGGGGGAGGGCGTTCCAGAACTCTTTACAAAGCAGAAACAAGCAGGCTAATACTCAGGATTAACGTCCAGGATTAGTTAAGAAAAATACTGTGAGGGATGAAAACTACAAAAAGTGAAAAGACAAATGACAAATTGGAGAAAAGATATTTGCAGTTTGTATCACAAGCGGCTAAGCTCCCTGTCCTAGAACTCACAGAGATCAGTAAGCCACTAGAAAAAGTAGCAAATGACATTTACAGACAGTTCAGAGAAAAGTAAATATAAATAAATGGTTTTTAAACATATGAGATGATGTTCAGTTTCACTTTTTTTGTTTAAGTTTATTTATTTTGAGACAGTGAGTGTGGGGGAGGGACAGAGAGAGAGGAAGGGAGAGGGAGGACCCCAAGCAGGCTCCACGCTTGTCAGCACAGACCCTGATGTGGGCTCGAACCCCTGACCCCTGAGATCATGACCTGAGCTAAAACCAAGAGACGCCTGACTGAGCCACCCAGGCACCCCTCAGCTTCATTCTATTTAATAAGAAAAAGGCAAATGAAAACCGTGCAGACACCATTATCAGATTGGTAAAATCCAAACATTTGCTAACTTCGCTCTATTTGCAGGGCCGTGACCAAACAGACACTCTAATCTATTTTTTTGTTTTTATTTTCCTAAGCTGTTATTTTAATTTCAGTTAACATACAGTGTAATATTAGTCTCAGGTGTATGATACAGTGATTCAAGACTTCCATATGACCCTAGGTGCTCACCACAAGTGCACAACAAGTCCTTAATCCCCATCACCTATTTCACCCAGCCCCACTCCCCTGTGGGTAACCATTAGTTCTCCATAATTAAGTCTGCTTCTTGATTTGTCTTGCTCTCCCTTATTTTTTCATTTTGCTTGTTTGTTTTGTTTCTTAAATTCCACACGAGTGAAATCATAACAGTATTTGTCTTTCTCTGACTATACTCTCTTGCTGGTGGGAATGTAAATTGGTATAACTCCTACTGGGTTAATTTGGCAATATCGATTGACACACGAGATCTATCTGTCAATACACATACCATCCCCATTTCTAGGAATGATTCCTACAGATATTTGCACTCATGAGAAACACTGTGTATAAAGCGTTCACTGTAGCATTATAATAGCAAAAGATTAGGAATAACCCATATGTCCAATAATAGGGAAGCAGTAAAACAAATCCTAGTACAGCCATACAGCTAAATATTCCGTGGCTGTAACAAAGAATGAGAAAACTCTCCAAAATATTTTTAAATTAAAAAAAAGAAAGAAGAAAGAAAGAAAAAGAAAGCTTCAGAACAGTGTGGTTAGCATGATGCCTTTGGTAAAAGAGCAGGAAAACCAAGAATACTCTAGTATTTGAGTAAAGAAATTCTTTTTTTTTTTTAATTTTTTTTTTTAACGTTTATTTATTTTTGAGACAGAGAGAGACAGAGCATGAACGGGGGAGGGTCAGAGAGAGAGCGAGACACAGAATCGGAAGCAGGCTCCAGGCTCTGGGCCATCATCAGCCCAGAGCCCGACGCGGGGCTCGAATTCACGGACCTGAGATTGTGACCTGAGCTGAAGTCGGACGCTCAACTGACTAAGCCACCCAGGCGCCCCAAGAAATTCTGAAAGAACATACAAGCTACCTACAAAAAGTGGCTACTGGTTGGCATGGGGAAACAGAAGGAAAAGTGAGACTTTTCACTGTATACCTCTAAAATTTTTAAAAATTGGGGCACCTGGGTGGCTCAGTCAGTTAAGTGTCTAACTCTTGATTTCGGCTCAGGTCATGATTTCACAGTTCATGGGTTTGAGCCCCACATTGGGCTCCATGCTGACTGTGCAGAGCCTGCTCGGGATTCTCTTTCTCTGTCCCTCTCTGCCCCTCTCTGCTCTCTCTCTCTGTCTCTCTCAAAATAAACAAATAATAAATAAATAAATAAAATTTTTTGAACCATATGAATGCTTACCTAGTCAAAAAATTAAAGCAATGTTGGCACACATATGAAAATGGCTAAATAAACTTAAAAAAAAATTTTTAAATAAATACAATAAAATGGCTAGTATAAAAAGCCTGACTATTTCAAGTGTTAGGATGTATAGCTATTAGAACTCTCATATGCTGCTAGTAAGAGTATAAAATGGTCTAACCACTTTGGAAACGGTATGGCAGAATCTTTAAAAGTTAAACATACACATAGAACGACCCTACAATCCAGCAATCGCACTACTAAGTATTTACCCAAAGGATACAAAAACTGATTGTTTATAGCAGCATCTATCAACAGTAGCCAAATTATGAAAAGATCCCAAATGTCCATCAACTGATGAATGGATAAAGAAGTTGTGTTATATATATATATATATATATATATATATATATACACATACACACACACACGTATATATACACATGTATATATTAAATTAAATATATATACACACACACACATATATATATACACACACATATATACATACAACGGAATATTATTCAGCCATAAAAAAGAATGAAATGTTGCCATTTGCAATGATGTGGATAGAGCTAGAATGTATCATGCTAAGCGAAATAAGTCAGTTGGAGAAAGACAAATACCCTGTCATTTCACTCATATATGGAATTTAAGAAAAAGAACAGATGAACATAGGGAGAGAAAAAGAGAGGCAAACCCATAAAACAAACTCTTAATTAGAACAAACTGAGGGTTGCTGGGGGGGGGGTGGGAATGGGTTAAACGGGTGATGGGTATTAAGGAGGCACTTGTGATGAGCACTAGGTATTGTGTGTAGGTGATGAATCACTAGATGCTACTCCTGAAACTAATACTGCGCTATATGTTGACGAACTGGCATTTAAACAAAAACTTGAAATAAATAAACAAACAATAGGGGCGCCTGGGTGGCGCCCAGTCGGTTGAGCGTCCGACTTCGGCTCAGGTCACGATCTCACGGTCCGTGAGTTCGAGCCCTGCGTCGGGCTCTGGGCTGATGGCCCAGAGCCTGGAGCCTGCTTCCGATTCTGTGTCTCCCTCTCTCTCTGCCCCTCCCCCGTTCATGCTCTGTCACTCTCTGTCTCAAAAATAAATAAACGTTAAAAAAATTTTTTTTTTAAATAAAAAATAAACAAACAATAAACAAAACAATTTTTTTTTAAGTTCATACCATATGATCCAGCTATTCCAATCCTGTTAACCCAAGAGAAATGAAAGCGTATGGGCACACACAGACTTCCAAGGATATTTATAACAGCTTTATTTGTAACAGCCCCCAGCTGGAAACAACACAAATGACTGTCAACAGGCCAATGGGTAAACAAATTGTTGTATTGCTATACAGTAAAAAAGAATGAACTATGGAAGTGCCCGGGTGGCTCAGTCGGTTAAGGGTCCAACTTCGGCTCAGGTCATGATCTCGCGGTTGGTGGGTTTGAGCCCCGCGTCAGGCTCTCCGCTGACAGCTCGGAGCCTGGAGCCTGCTTCGGATTCTGGGTCTCCCTCTCTCTGCCCCTCCCCCACTCAACCTCAGTCTGTCAATAAACATGAAAAAGGTTTTTTTAACATAAAAAAAAGAAAAAGGAACTATGGATGCACACAAACTGGATAATCTCAATTATGCTGAGTGAAAGGAACCAGACCAAGGAAAAATAAAAACTAAAAAATGCATACTGTAGGATTCTGTTTATATAAAATTTTGGAAAATACAAGTTAATCTACGGTGACAAAAAGCAGATCAGTGGTTGCCTGGGGGAGGGGGGGGGACAGAAGGAAAGATGGATTCCAGGAAAATTTTGGTGGGTAATGGATGCGTTAATTATCTTGATTGTGATCATGGTTTTCATGGGTGTATATGTGTGTCAAAATTTATCAAACTGTATATCTTAAATGTCCAGTTTATCATGTGTCATTATACCTCAGTAAAGGTATGTTAGGGGTGCCTGAGTGGCTCAGTTGGTTAAGCATTGGACTCTTTGATTTTGGCTGAGGTCATGATCTCAAGGTCATAAGATCAAGCCTCACATCGGGCTCTGAGCTGGATGTCGAGCAAAATTAGGGCAGAAGTTAGCAAATGCTAGAGTACAGATGGGTAAGCTGTGGTCTGAGGGTTCAGAGAATGGCCTTGCCTCTTCCTGCTGGGTCCCTACTTCCAATTAATCAGGCCGAGTAGAGCTTTTTTATGTACCTTTTTTTTTTTTTTTAACTTTTTTTAAAAGTTTATTTATTATGAGAGAGAGCAAGAGAGCAAGCATGAGTCGGGGAGAGGCAGAGAGAGGGAATCCCAACGAGGCTCTGCACTGTCAGCGCGGGGCTCAAACCCAAGAGCTGTGAGATCATGACCTGGGCCTAAGTCAAGAGTTGGACACTTAACTGACTGAGCCACCCAGGCGCCCCTTTTTATGTACCTTAATTGAACACCTACTACGTGTTGTGCTCTTGACTTATGTAACTGGAAAAACAAAACCACCTCCTATTTCCCAGCCCAAAGAAGGAGGGTAGTGGTTTGTGGAAGAATCCAATCAGGCTCTTTGAAGCAGCCTTTTCAAAGCTTTGGCTGGTTTTTGTGTAACTAAGGGAACAAGGATTACAAGATATATGACTCAGAAATGGACCCTCCTTTCTTATTCCAGGCAAGCCTTTGTAGGAGAGGCACTAACACCGCTCTGCATAATAATGCAAAGGGCTAATTCCACCGTGGCAGGGGCAGCGGCTCTTCTTTGGGGGTTTTGACCAATTTTTCTCAGGGTGAAATCCCAAGCCACCTGCACCAGAATCATTCCGTGCTTATTAAAAGTGCAAAGTAACGCAGTGATACTAACACACATTCGCCTGTTTGGGGGTTGAGATCTCATTTTATTCTTCGAGGTACGGGTATGTGTCACAAAGGTTACTTACTTCCCAAAGGACAGTCAGAAGAATAAAGCCTCATCTGCATCTCAGTCTGGCCAAGAGACTGGAAGGGTTCTGGACTCGGGTGCCAGCGGCCCCTAGACAGTTCTGCTGGGTGAACTCTGTGTGCCAGAGCTCACTGGGACACATGCTCTGTGGCGCCTTTCCCCTGGTCCATCTCATAGCACCACGCATCCTCCCCCCCCCCCCCCCCCCCCCCCCCCGCAACACTCACCTCTTCCAGACTGGATTTGTCAGATTTAGAGAAATTTGCTGGCAGTAGCTGAGGAACATGAGGGAGGAAGGCCCTGGGGCTTCCCAGAAAGAGTGGAGGTTTTTAAAAAAAAATTTTTTTTTAACTTTATTTATTTTGAGAGAGACAGAGACAGCTTGAGTGGGGGAGGGGCAGAGAGACAGGGAGACCAAGAATCCCAAGCAACTCTGTGCTGTCAGCACAGAGCTCAACGCGAAGCGGGACTCGAACTCATGAAAACCATGAGATCACAACCTGAACCGAAACCAAGAGCCGGATGCTTACCCTACTGAGCCACCCAGGCGCCCCAGAAGTGCAGGTTTGAAAGAATTTCTAGGGAGGGAAGCAGACCTGAGGACAGGGAGCCAGGTTAGTGTCTGGGGTACATCCATGAAAGGTACAGACCCTTTAATAAAGATTGAATTTCTTAGCTGTTTTTCACTTGGATTATAGGGAAAGTTAAAGGCAAACTTATTTATTTTACTTTATTTTATTTTATTTTATTTTATTTTATTTTATTTTATTTTATTTTAGAGAGAGAGTGTGAGCGGGGGACAGGGGCAGAGGGAGAGAGAGAGAGAACCTTAAGAAAGCTCCACGCTCAGCTCAGAGCCTGATGTGGGGCTCAATCCCAAGACTCTGGGATCATGACCTGAGCCAAAATCAAGAGTTAGACATTCAACCGACTGAGCCACCCAGGCACCCGAAAGCAAAATTTTTTTTAAAGTTTATTTTTATTTTGAGAGAGAGAGAGCACGCAAGAGAGAGCAGGAGTTGGGGAGGGGCACAGAGAGAGGGAGAGAGAATTCTAAGCAGGCTCTGCACCATCAGCACAGAGCCCAACACAGGACTCGATCCCATAAACCATGAGATCATGACCTGAGCCGAAATCAAGAGTCATATACTCAACCAATTGAGCCACCCAGGTACCCCCCCAAAGGCAAATTTTTAGTGTTTTCCCTTATTCATTGCAATTCTCTTTAGTCTTCCCCCAACCCTTCGGCAAAGAACACTTTGTACAGTCATGTTGAGGAGAACTTACAGCTCTGCTCCACTGTGAATATAGTTACATTTCATCCAGAGGAACCACACCAGGAGTTTTAGACCATGGCCAGCAGCCAGGTGAAGGGCCCAGGACCGAATGGAACAGAAGGTCAAGCAGAAGACTTGGGAGACGGGCATGAGACAAACCTTGCCTTTCATTCCACTTCCCCAAATACACTAGAGAGAGACAGGTGACCCTTAAAATGGAAGGATATGGGGGGGGGGGGGAAGGAGGAAAATGCTGACACTTGGATTTATATACATTATCTCCTCTAACACTTAAAAAAACCCTAGGAGTGAATGTTATTCCCATTTTACAAATGGGAAGCTATGGTTTAAAGACCTGTCCAAGGTTACACAGCTAGTAAGTGACCATGGTCACATCTGAACACAAATCTATGCATCTGATTGGATTATAATGTCTCCTACTTGTTCCTGTGGCAATGGGGGTTGGCTGCCTGTCCATGCCCCAGAGACATTCGTTATTCTCTGTTCTATAGAATTTTGTATTATTCGATGCTTTCAAACCTATATTGCTTCTGTAGTTCACAGAAATAATAAAAATATTTTTAAAGGGGGGGGGCATAATCAAATCAATGGTTTGCGGAAAACATTGTAAAATGCCTCTATCTTGGGACTGGTGGTCTTTATCACCCAGAGGACTTAGGAAGACAGAATATAAAGAACATGAAACACAAAAGAAAATTTAGGCTCTACTCCTGGTCTGCTCCTTACCAGCTATTTGGCCTTAGACAAGTCACTTGACCTCTCTGAGCCTCAGTTTTCCTCATCTTGAATATTATTCCTACCTCACAGATTTGGTGTGAAGGTCAAATAAGAAGATAAATGATGAATACTTCTGGAGCTATAGAAATCAGCCTGTATCTTAGTTAATCTAAGTATTAACTCTATCAGATTTACTGAAGCTGCTCTTTAATTGCAAGGAAGGATACCCCCCTCTGGCCACTTCCTGGGCACAATCTCTGTGCAAGCAGGAATCAGGGGCCTTTAGCCAAGTTAAATGAATGGTGGTTGATTCTGCCAATTTATTTCCTACTCCAGGCTTTCTTTCCCTCTTATCTACACATCTGCATGTCAGAAATAAATTTCTGTTTCCTACAATATCATTTTTTTGATGGAAACTTCTAGACTTACTCAGATGGGAGAAGGGGGGCGAGGAGAACAAAAGACCACATTTCTTCCGCATTTCAATCAACAACCTCATTTTCTTCTAACAGTTGAAGTGAACTTCTTATGAATAATGGATGATGGCCTGATGAATATGCACACAGCCTATTATGCCTGTGAGGTTTGGTAAATAATTTATGAGCTAAAATGTTCCTCACCTTGTTACTGTACAAAAATTATGGGAAAAAAAACATATTTACCCTTTGAGCTGGTAGGGTGATCCGTCAGAGTGACAGCAGCTTAGTAATACAGTCCTACATCATTGCTAAGATTACAGTAAATAGAATAAAATATATGCATTTCAGGGTGGGAGGTCTGTAAAAACTGGAGTTTGCAAGCCACACTCTGTGTCACATACAAGTTTTCAAAAACTCTGGCTTCTCAGAAAACAAGCAAACAATGACAGCAAAATACCTCTGGCTTCTCACCTTAAAATATCCCTGCATTGTTAACAGTACTCAGCAACCTTCCCCTCTCCCACCTATTCTCTTCCCAAGGGCTTCCACATGACCAGTCAAGATGGACGGCAGCTTCCTGGTTTCGTGAAAACTGGCCAACCGCGACAGGCCATAACATGGCAAAATCTAAGATTCCAGAGACGTTTTCTTAAAAAATTCTAAAAGCTTTCAGAGAGAACAAACAGGTAGCACACAGAGGGGAAAAACTGGTGGAGAAGCACTTGGAAATGCATTGCTGTCTTTTGTCTCCTCCCAATTGAGGGTTTTTTTTTTTTCCTGCTGACCAACCTGACTCCCTGCTGTATCATCCTCCAACTCACTCCCACCTGCCCAAACCTCATTCCCTTAGCAACAGCAGTGATGCCTTTAATCTGGTGATGGGGGGGGGGGGGTGCAAGATCAACTATGGACACGAGGAAGGTGTTTGGGAAAACAGGCATGGATCCTGGGGAAATTTGGTTGTTCTACCACAATTCTGAAAACCTGAAACTGGGTGAGTTCTCAAGCCAGGGAAGATAGGACACCAGAGACTATCTGCTTCGATTCCCAGAGCTTTCTAGGAATGGAGTACCAAGCCAAGGGAGCCGTCAACAGACTCTTGCTATCCCCCTGATGTGCTGAGTGCTTGGTGGAGACCAGACAAAAAAGGAAACAGAAGGCCCTGCCCCACATCTGGTGGGGAAACCAATATGTTCTCCAGAAAAAGAACGAATGGCCTATAAACTACAAATTAGATAATGAAGTTATTGGAACAATGATGTAGCTAAAATAATACTAATTAGAACAACATGATATTATTCAAGAAAGCTTTTTGCAGGAGATAAACCTTGAGTGGAGTTTACAAAGGAAGAAAGACCCAATTAAACTGAAAGATTAGAGGTATATATGGCCAGGCCTTCCTGCTGTGGGCCCTGCCAATCTTCCCAGCCCCATTTTGTGCAATTTTCACTGCTGTGCTCCAGCCATGTTGATCCTCTTTCAGTGTCTTGAATGCCAAGTTCTTTCCTGCCAGATGGCCTCTGCCTGGCCTCTGCCTCTGCTGTTCCTTCTGCCTCCTGCCTATCCTGTCTTTTAAAGTTTGTCTTACATTTCACTTCTTCAGAAAGGTCTCCCCTGCCCTGCCCCCCAGTGTTATTCTCTTTCACATCACGTTGTTTTCCTTCTTTCTTTCTTTCTTTTTATTTATTTATTTATTTATTTATTTATTTATTTATTTATTTTGAGAGAGAGAAAGAGCATGAGCAGGGGAGGGGCAGAGAGAGAGGGAGAGAGAGAGTGAATCCCAAGCAGGCTCTGTCTGCACTGTCCGTGCAGAGCCTGATGTGGGGCTCAAACTCCCAAACTGCAAGATCATGACCTGAGCCAAAATCAGGAGTCGGACCCCTAACCAAACTGAGCCACCCAGGTGCCCCTGTTCACAGCAGCTTTATCCATAAGGGACAAAAACAAGAATAACCCGAATGCCCATCCGTAGTAGAATGGATATATTGTGGCATAATTATGCAATGGAATATATATACAGCAACAAAAAAAGAGCAAACAATACTGCTAGGCACAACAACATGGATGAATCTCAGGAACATATGTTCAGTGACAGAAGGCAGACCCAAGAGCACATACTGTCTTGATTCCATTTATATGAAGTTCAAGAACCAGCAAAGCTAATCTATGGTGATAGAATTCAGAATAGTGGTAACAGTTGAGTCTTCTTGGGTGTTGGAAGTGCTCTTTTTTTTTTTTTTTTTTAAAGTAGGCTCCATGCCCAATGTGGGGCTTGAACTCAAAACCCTGAAATCAAGAATTGCATGCTCTACTGACTGAGCCAGCCAGGTGTCCCGGAAATGCTCTATATCTCGTTTGGGATGGTGATGATAATTATGTAAAACTTCAAGTTGTACATTTAAGACTTAGGTACTTTACTGGGTGCACATGTCAAACCTGAATTTAAAAAAAATTAAGCACACAAAGAAGTAATATATGCTCATCATCAAAAATTTAAGCAATGCAGAAGCATACACAATACAAATTAGAGGTTTCCTTTTTCCAGAGAAAACCACAATTAACATTTTGATGTATCTCTCCCCCCAACCCCTTCCATCACGTCCATTTCTTTCTTCAAACTATCCTTCATATTTACATTCAAAACATTTGATCTGTGTCTAGTACCAAACCAAGTCGCATAGACTAAGGGTTTCTGCCTTCGTGTGATAACGTTCAAGAGTAAGAATGTGCCCCTTCTTCACAGAGTGATGGGAAATACAAAAATGAGTAAGTCACAGCCTGTGCTCTCAAGGAATTTACAGTCAGAGGGGAAAGACCACAGAGACTACAGACCAAACAAAACTCCCAAGAGGGGCACTTGGGTGGCTCAGTTGGTTAAACATCCCACTCTTGGTTTCAGCTCAGGTCATGATCTCGTGGTTTGTGCGTTCAAGCTCCACATCTGGCTCCACACTGACAGTGCAGAGCCTGCCTGGGATTCCCTCTCTCCCTCTGTCTCTGCCCCTCCTCTACTCTCTCTCTCTCTCTCTCTCTCAAAAATAAATAAACTTAAAAAAAAAATTTTTTTTAAACTCCCAAGAGATAGAATACCATGATATGTATGAGTTTCACAAGGCCATTAAAGTGGATATAAGACTATTGTACAGGTAATGATACATCTGTATAGAGCTTATAGTTTTTGAAGTTTTTTCACACACAGCCCCACTATTAAACTTCTTAACCCTAGGCAGTAGTGCCTATAGATAGTACCCTCATTTTCTAAGTAATGAAGAAGTTCAACTACTTGCCTGGACTGCAAGCGGAAGAGTTGGGACTAAAACCTCAACGATCTGACTCCTAATCCACCAGCAGGAACTCCTCACCCCCACACGGAAACAACAAACGGGCAGCACCTGAGCCCTGCTGGCCCAGCAGATGATGACGTCAGGCCTCAAGGGGGAAGCTTCTGTGAGCGGGACCTCTGGGTGCGAGCAGGCTCCCGGTGACATTCTGGAAAAGCCTGTGGAGCCACTGGTGCGGCTTCCCTTCTATACCCCTCCCCTGCAGGGTCTTCCCCTAAGGGGCTTAAAGAACGGTCGGGGGAGGGCTGAGGACTCCACAGATTCTCCCCGTGCTACCTGTCACTCCTCTATCTCCCGCTCTCCCCGAAATCCACCAGATTGGGGGTGGGGCGGGCAGTGGGTGTGCAATCCAGGCCAACAACAGGCCGCCTACATTGAGAGATCCATATTCGCTGAATTTAGAGCCTCCCTAAATTATTCTCCCCTCATTCCTTCTCTTCCCCCTTGGGACTTCCAACTCCTTCCTCTTCCACTTGCAACTACTTCTCCAACCTGCTTTCCCTCAGCCCCCAACTCTGCCTTTTCCAATCCCTTCCCCTACCTTCAAAAGCCCCTAGGAAACCAAATCCTCCACACCACCATCACCAGCAAAGCACAACGTTGTTTGTCTCCATTTTACCGAACTTTGTCTTTTTTTTTTTTTTTTTTTTTTTTACATTTCTTGTCCACTTGGACAAGAAGACAGGGAAGTCGTCTTTAGACAAGACAGCCCACAACAAACCGCCACGGGGGTGAGGGTGGAGGGTGCATTCAGGACCTGGGTTCCCTCCCTGAAAGGGAGCTGGCTGAGCGCCCACGAGTTCCCCCTCCTCTGTCGCGGTGGGGTTCCGGCCTGGGGCTTGGGAATGGACCTGAACTTGACTTTCCGGACGAGGAGGGGCACAGCTGACTAACCTAGAGTGGAAAGGCGGCGGCGACGGGGAGTCACCGCCCCAACCCCAGGCTGAAGGGACCGTGGCACAGAGTCTCCACTTCAGACTCCCGTGCTCCCCCTCTCGCACCTTCCAAAATGAAAGCACCTCGAGCAGCACCTCCGAGGGGGCTGCGTGACCCGCCCCACGGACCCTCCATTCCAGTCCAGGAAGGGAGCCCTTGGGGCCTCCTGGCGTGGCCAGGGGCTAAGGGTGCTGCCCTCCCCACCCCCACCCCTCGTTCCCCGCTCCCCAGATCCCCTCCCTTCCTCCACCACCCGCCCAGCCCGCCGCCCCCGGCGGCTGGCGCGCGCGGTGCAGCATGCGGCAAAGCTCTTTGCATAAATTATGCTCATGACGCAGCAGCTAAAAAAATCCAAGTAGCAGAAGGAGGGAAAAAAAGGGGGGGGAGGGAGAGGGGGGGCCGTGGAAGGGGTAAAAGAAGAAAAATATATATACCTGCCCGCCCCCCCCCAGCTCCCCCACCCCGCTTCCCGGCCGCCCCCCCTCCGCCCAGCGCAGCCCGCGGAGTCCCCTTCGGCTCTGCCCAGCCCGGCCTGGGGGCCCGGGGGCGGCGGCGGGTCCCGACCGGCTCCCGGGCCGAGCCGAGCCCAGCCAAGCCGCACTGGCTTCTTTGTCTGCGGGCGGCGGCCGCCTGGCCCCGGCCCCGGCCCCGGCCCCCTGGCCCGGGCTGTGAGATGAATCTGTAATCGGTGGCCGCCGGGCACCCGGGGCGGAGGCGGCTCGGGCTCGGGCTCCGGTAAGTAGCGGGGTCCGGGGCGGGGAGGGGTTTGCACGGACGGGGAGGGGGCCGGGCAGGGGAGGTTTCGGGTTTGGTTAATATGCAATGCCCGTAATTAGCATAATTTATATATTTATGATAAAGAGAAAAAATGCCGCGGGGCCGGGGTGCCGGGATGCCGGGCCGGGGCGGCGGGGAGCTCCGGGAGTGGGACAGCGCGCGGCCGCCTGCCTGGGGCCGGAGACCCCGGGGCCGCGCCCTGGTCCGCCCGCGGGCCGGCGGGGACCCGGGGAGGGGAGGGGGCGGCCGCCAGGTGGACCCCGTGGGGTGCTTGGACCTGGCCCCTCCCCGTTTCTGCCCCTGGAGCCCTGGTGGGGTACGGACCAGAGCGGACGTTACGTACACAGACCAGGTGGCGACCAGAAGCCGATTCTTGCCCCTCAGGAGCACCTGGACGCCTGGGTTCCTGGCGGTTAAGGTCAACTGAGGCGGCCTAGGCGACCTGTCATAATTCTCCCCAGCCGCAGTACACTGGTGGGACTCAGGGTTAGGAACCCAGGCGTTGCTGGAAGGGTGGGGGAATGTGGGAGGGTCACCATCGAGCAGAGCATGAGCGCTTCATAAATATTTAATAACAATATTATTATTAATAAATAGTCATAATAATGGGCCCGTTAGGTGCTTCCTGGCCATTCTCACCTGGCCAGGCCAAGGGAGTCCCAGGGTGTCTTCTAAACCCCACTTTAACGTTGGGATCCCCCACTCAGCTATAATTGGAAGCCTGAAACCACAGAATAGCCTTGGCTGCAGGGCAAGGAGAAATAAAACACTGTCAGGAAGCCTTTCTGGGCAAACGAAAAGAAGTTCTTTGCAAAGATTTGAGCCTCATCTACTTTTCCCGATTCCTTGTTCCAAAAGTAGAGGTTGATCTTCAATTGTTCATAGACATCTATCCCTCCTCTCCTTATCTTGGTATTTTAAGGCAGCCAACATCGACGAGCAGGGCCTAATGAGGAATAATTCCATATATTCCCTTTTGATTGAAGTCCTGGGCTCAGGGTGATATTTCTGTGACCTGGTTTGTTGTTGTTGTTGTTGTTTTGCATATGTGCCATAGAACTTCATTTTGTTTATTGGTTCAACAAAAATACCCAGTATGTGCCAAGTTCTGAACAGTACAGACAGAATTGACCTTGTCATGGAGTTTTCATTTCAGTTTGCTGGCTATAAAATCATAATAGTAATCTTTTACATTTTTTAACACTTTGCAATTGAAAACATTTTTATATCGTGCTTTAGTTCGATGAAAAATAAAAATAATAGTCACAAACAGTTACATAGTGTTGGCTGTGTGCCAGGCCCTGTTCTAAATGCCTTACCTAAGTGTTATCAGTTTAATCCTTACAATGACCCGTGAGGTGGGTACTGTAATTTAGCCCCATTTTACAGATAAGAAAACTGAGGCTTAGAGAGATTACTTGAGGAGAAGCAGTACTCAACCTGGGTCTTCTGCCTTTAAGCCCCAAGCTCTTTCTGTGTCAAAAGGTGGGTCAGTGAGGCCACAGAGGGAATGGGAGGGAAACTGGATTGCCACAGTAGGAAAGAGTTGGTGTGGTCAGGGTTCTCCAGAACTTATTGCTACTTCTCTCTCTTTTTTTTTTTTTTAATTTTTATTTATTTTTGAAAGAGAGAGAACAAGCGGGGAAGGGGCAGAGAGAAAGGGGGACAGAGGATCTGAAGCGAGACAGCAGAGAGCCTGATGTGGGGCTCGAACCCATGAACTGCAAGGTCATGACCTGAGGCGAAGGCTGCTGCTTAACCGACTGAGCCACCCAGGTGCCCCTGTTGCTACTTCTTTGAAATAATTTTTAAGTAGTCCTAGTACTGCAAATGGGGGCCAGAAAAATTTGAAATAGGATCTGTGTTTTGAGGGGGAAGGAAATATGAGGAAGCCAAATGATATGACCTGATTTCTTAGTTTATGTTTTTGGCTTATAGTCATTGACCCCCTGTTATGTATGAGGTATTGTACTAGGCACTGGGGTATGTTAATAAGTGGACAGGTCTTGGAGCTTACGGTCTGGTGGGGGAATATAGCTACTTTTTATTTTTCACATTTCATTTGCCCCCTCCTTTCACCCTGCCTAGGATGAATCATGTTTGGGCACAAAGGAAAGGGTACAGGAGGAGAAACTAAATCTAAATGTGTCCTTATAAACTAGGTTTACTGTTCGCTTATATATGTCTAAGATTATAAATGGTAATTTGGAAAAGGGGAATTAAAGTCATTCACTACTTTCCTATCTTTTTACTCTTCCCTTTCTTCTGGCCCATGTGTATACCTAGCTGGTTTACCAATGGCTTGCCAAGCCATTTATCTCTGCTCATGACATTGGGGGGGGGGGGGGGGCGTGGCTCTGGAGGAGAACTGAGAGCTTCCATTTTCCAATGTGTCCTGATCCTTTGGGACCAGAACAGGCCCTTTCCATTTCCGGAGAGGAGGCTTGGTATTGTGTTAGGAGGATAGGGATCTGGGGCAGGTGGACACTGACTTCAATTTCGAACCTTCCATGGACTTTCCTGTGCCCTTGGGCAAATCACCGGACTTTTCTCTATCTCCATTTCCCTGTCAATAAAACCGAGAATCGTAATAAGAGCACCATACTAAGCATTTTACTTACATGATCTCATATCACCGTTATAACAACCCCCATAAGGCCTTTCCATTTAATCACCATGTTAAAGATAAGGAACTTGAGTTTCAGAGAGAGTAAGTCAGTTGTCCAAGATCACACAGCTATTTCACGGCCAAGCTGGGATTTGAGTCTAGGTTTCCTCCCAAAGCCTATACGCCTACTTCTCTTTAACCCTCAACTTTCTATCTGTAAAAGTGAGAGCAATAATAGCTAACTGTTCTTAGTGTTTTACACAGTAAGTCCAAGGTGAGGTCTCTTATTATTTATCCCTGAGAAAACAGAGAAGTAACCTGCCCCTCTGTGGAAGGTCACACAATTGGTCAGGCTTCGGTGTGTATTTGCTCTATGGCCTGGGGGGGGCTGGCGTCAGAATTGAATAATAATAGTTAATATATATTGAACCCTTTTGCAATTTACTACAACCCTAGCCCTGTTTCAAATATGGTAACTGAGGCACAGAGAGGTTAGGTCCTTGTCCAAGGTTCTCACAGTGAAGAAATCTTTTATAATTTTTTTTAAAATTTGTTTCGAGAGAGACAGAGACAATGCAAGTGGGGGAGGGGCAGAGAGCGAGAGGAAGAGAGAGAATCCCAAACAGGCTCCACACTGTCAGCGCAGAGCCCGATGCGGGGCTCAAACCCCTGAAGCCATGAGATCATGACCTGAGCCAAAACTGAAATTCGACGCTTAACCGACTGAGCCACCGGGGCGCACCCCATCACAGTGAAGAACTCTTAAAACTGAGAGGTGAATCTAGGCTCTCAACTGCTACACTAAAGTGGCATGAGATAATGTATGTAAATTTTTATAATAACTACCATTTTCTGAGCCCTTACTATGTGCCAGGCATCGACCTAAACTTTTTACACGCGTTAATTTATTCAGTCCTCACTATAACCCTATGAAGTAGGTGCTGTTTATCTCATTTTTTTTTTCAGATGAAGAAACTGAGGCACAAAAGTTAAACCATTTGTCCTGAGGCCCACAGCTAGTAAATATCAAGGCTGAGATTGTGAACCCAACCCATATTGGAAGGGAGAGCCAATGGGATTCGGTGAAGGAGTGAATGTGACCAGTAAGAGAGAAGGCAAGGATGATGGCAAGGTTTTTGGCCTGAGCATCTGTGGAACGAGGTAGTTGCCCATTGGCTGGCGTGGGGAAGGCTGCATGCAGGTGGAACAGGTTTGAGGTGGAAATCTAGAGTTTGGTTTTGAACAGGTGGAATATGAGAGGATATGAACAATCAGTAGGCATTTGGATATATGAGGCTGAAGTTCCCTGAGGAGGTCCCGGCCAGAGATTGAGATTTGGTCCTTGTGTGGCCGAGTGAGCGCGCCTGGGGAGGAAGTGAGGAGTTCATGGCACCATTCAGCTCGGCCCCAGTTACCAGTCTTGGCTAATCTGCCAATCCCCTGCTTCCTGTCATTGTGGCCTTTTTGAATGGCAGCTTTGCAAGAGGTAAGTGGGTATACAGCTGAAACATAAAAGTAGTGTAGAATGCCCACAAACAACCTAGCCTGAGGGAATTACGTCAAAAACACTTTTTTAAGTTTATTTGCTTATTTTGAGAGAGAGAGAGAGAGAGAGAGTGGGAGAGGGTCAGAGGGAGAAGGAGAGAGAGAATCCCAAGCTCTGTGCTGTCAGCACGGGGCTGGACTCAAGGCTCGATCCCATGAACCGTGAGATCACGACGTGAGCCGAAATCAAGAGTTGGATGCTTAACCAACTGAGCCACCCAGGCGCCCTGTGTCACAACAAATGTGACTTTCTTTCCATTGAATACATAAAACTAATTTCAGCTTAATCGACCATTCCTCAGAGTCCAGTAACTTCACGCAGTGTATCCTGCCCCTCCAAATGACTGGATAATGAGAAGGCATTTTACACCTTGAAAACCTCACCCACGGGGCGCCTGGGTGGCTCAGTCGGTTGAGCGTCCGACTTCGGCTCGGGTCACGATCTCGCGGTCTGTGAGTTCGAGCCCCGCGTCGGGCTCTGTGCTGACTGCTCAGAGCCTGGAGCCTGTTTCAGATTCTGTGTCTCCCTCTCTCTCTGCCCCTCCCCTGCTCATGCTCTGTCTCTCTCTGTCTCAAAAATAAATAAAAACGTTAAAAAAATTAAAAAAAAAAAAAAAAGAAAACCTCAACCACATTAAGTGTTAAGGGAGGGATTAAACCCACAGAAATGAAGGGGCGCCTGGGTGGCTCACTTGGTGAGGCATCTGACTCTTGATTTCAGCTCAGACAATGATCTGAGGGTCATGGGATCAAGCCCCATGTCAGCCTCCCTACTCAGCGTGGAGCCTGCTTAAAATTCACATGCACGCACACTCTCTCTCTCTCTCTAAAACAACAATGACAACAACAACAGAACACAGAAATGCGTCTGAGTTAAAAGTCTGAACCCCATATAAGAACTTCCATTTTCCTCTATATGGTGTAATATTTTTTTTTCAAGTTTATTTTTGAGAGAGAGAGAGAGAGAGAGCACTAGTGGGGGAGGGGGCAGAGGGAGAGAATCTTAAGCAGGCTCCATGCCCAGTGGAGGAGGGGGGGGTGGGGGGTTGGAGGGGGTCCCCGACGTGGGGCTCGATCCCGTGACCACAAGATCATGACCTGAGCCGATATCAAGAGTCGGCCACTCAGCAGACTGAGCCACCCAGGCACCCCATCTTCATACATAAAATTTCGTGTCTGAAACACACGCTCTCGTGGAACAAGGGGAAAAGGACCACACCAGATTGCATTAGGTATCCCTTCTGTGGATCCTCTACTACCTTCTATTTATCCACCATGACATTTAAACATACTGTAACGTAGTTATCTTTTTATTTCCTTGACTCCCACGTCAGACTGAAGGCTTCTCAACAAAGCTGGCAAATGTCTTTTTCCCTCATTGTAGCCCCAACACCCAGCACATAGTAGCCACTGAAATATTTGTTGAATAAATAAGGGATGAAACATTTCAGAATTTTTCCCAGTAGGATCTCTGGCTACTCTAGGGGGTTCGGATTTGTCTGAGATTTCCTAACACTCCTCCCCGGTGTCTTAGAATGTTGCCCTAAGCGAGCCCAGAGCAGTTGCCAAAGGAGAATGATACAAAGAACCCGGTCCCCTAACTCATTCCCCTCCCTGGGAACTCCTTGATGGTCCTGGAGCTCTGGATTTTCGGATTGTGAGCAAATGCTTGAGCACACACAGTTCATTCTCTCCCCGAGGCTACCTGTGTTTTTAGATGTTAGCACAGGAAAGTGAGGGATAAATGAGCCATCTGGTAAGCAGCCGTGGTGCTTTGCCAGGTTTGATTCAGGTGTTTTTCACTCCACTCACTGGAGAAAGAAGACAAAGGAGGAGGCTCTGGGTGGGCGCTGGCTCCCGTCCCAGCTTTACCCAGAGCAGCTCTGCCGTGATCTGTGTGTGTAGTGTTCTACTGCCAAAGTGATCACAGGAGTCCCTTCTCTTAAAACAGACTGTGGATCATCTCTCCTCCCTGGCTGTCAGGCTGTGGACCCTGCATGGCATCATGAGCTCAAAGCAGGCCATTCAAATGTATGTACCCCAGTCATTAGGAAACTGGTCAAAAAGCAAACTAAAGATGGAGGTCTGGTCAGTGAGACCAAGCCACAGCCTAAGGCTTGAGGAATGTGGAAAGTTCCTGGCAAGGGGGTGGGGCTAGGTCCAGGAGTAAGTCTGCACAGATGCTGAACTAGGGGAACACACAGGACACAGCTCAGAGTCAAAATGCTGAGTGTCTACTTCTCAGCGATGTGTTTGTGCCCCATGCATATCTCTGATAGGCGTCCTGTAGAGCCAAGGCTAAGGAGTCATGTAAGGCCAAGTCTAAAGCCAAGGGTGTTCTAGGGTCTGAAATGAGGGAGGCCTTTGTCTCTGTTCTACCTGTATTTCTGGTGTGCTGAAGCCTGGTTGGTGGGTTAGAGTGGGCCTGTGTGTGGCCAGAGGCTCTGAGCCAGGACTGACTTTGCCCTTGACACAAAGGACTAGACGTTGAGAAACCAGGCCCACCCTACATAAGCTCATAAAATCTCAAGGGCAGAAGGGATCTTAGAATCACCTGAACCTTCTCTACTACTTGAATCTCCCTAGTAACACAGCCACAAAAGTGGATAGTTAGCTAACAACTCTCCATAAGTGGCCATGGTTGGCCAAAAGGAGCCAGTGACCACAACAAGACTATGAGCAGACTTTGAGCCCCTCTTGAGCAGATGCCCCTTGCCCCACAATGACTGGCTACCAATGCCTCCCACCTAAAGGCCTTTGGGATTGGAAAATTCTTCCTCCATGAAATGTACATATCAAGCTATAATGAACCCAGATTTACCTTGCATACCTTTCCTCTCAGTTTGGTGTCTGCCTTTTATTTGAATTTGCAAATGACTTGCTAATTGACATTCTTTTTTTAAGTTTATTTACTTATTTTGGGGGGAAGAGCGAGAATCCCCAGCAGCCTCTGCACTGTCAGTATAGAGCCCAACTCGAGGCTCACACCCATGAACCATGAGATCATGACCTAAGCTGAGGTCAAGAGTCGGACGCTTAACCGACTGAGCCACCCAAGTGCCCCAGACTTCTTTATGTAACAAATTCCATGGCTCATCCCAGTTCCCATCCAGAAGTGGTGGTAAATTGTCAAGTTCTTGGCAAAACTCATAGAAGGCCCCCATGTACAAAATCTGGAGGAGGACATTACCCAGGAATGAGGCTAGAGTCCCAGTGAGGTTGGAAGATGCCTACTACCTCTTCCAGCAAATTCCTCTGCCCCTCCTGTACCCCCTTGTACCTAACAAGAGAGGCCTCATTTCCTCTTTTTTCAAATTGCTAGGTGTCTTGAATTTCTTGCCCTCACTTTCATTCCTACTGTAGGTGGTTAGGGAAGGAAATGGAGAGAGGGAACCTCATGGTTCTCCTTGCCTCTTTGGCCAGGGAACATTCTACCAAAGGGTGAAGACCCTAAAACCTCTTAGGTGAGCCAGCAACAACACTCTTAGGCATATATACCAAAGAACTGAAAACAAATATTCAAACAAAAACTTGTACACAAAAATTCATTGAAGCACTATTCACATGGTCAAAAGGGAGAAACAACCCAAACATCTATCCGCCGAGGAATGGAGAGACAAAATGTGGTATATCCATACAATGGATTTTTTTCCAAGACCTACGAGTTTAATTACCTACTAGACCACCCAGATGGAAATATGTGGTAAATGAATGGAAACAAGGGTCATAAAATTAGGAGAAAGGCAGGCATTTTTAGAGCAGTTTAGGTTTAGATGTTCATCAGGTTGGGCTTTTAAAAAAAAAAAACATTTAAAACAAATACTTTCTTAAGATTTTATTTTTAAGTAGTCTCTACACCCAGCATGGGACTTGAACTCATAACGCTGAAATTAAAAGTCACATGCTCCACCAATTGAGCCAGCAGGGCACCTCTTAAAATAAAATTTTTTACCACAGTGAAAAAACAATATACTAAAACGGAATTCCAGAATTGTCCAAATGATTTTTTAATCATGATTAATTTTTTTCCACATTTCTTTAAATGTCAAGTTTTCTTTGGCAAATTTATCCAAAAACATAAATTTTCATTGTATAATTTAGTTTATATTTATATAACAGGGTGCCCTAAATTGATGTTCATCAGAATACCGTTCTCTAAGCCCTAATGGCTTATATCTTCCCTTTAAAGTGTGTAAGTATCAAAAAAATGTGTATCTTTTAATTATTTTATCATTTTCAAAGATAGTCTAGAGAAAACATGAATTAAACACCTGTAAGTTCTTCATTTTTTTTTTTAAGTTTATTTATTTTGAGAGAAAGAGAGACCCAGAGAGCACAAGCAGGGGAGGGGCACAGAGAGAGAGAGAGAGAGAGAGAGAGAGAGAATCCTAAGCAGGCTTCCCACTGTCAGCACAGAGCCCAACTTGGGGCTTGAACTCATGAACTGTGAGATTGTGACCTGAGCCGAGATCAAGAGTCAGATGCTTTTTTAAAAAATTAAGTTTATTTATTTATGTTGAGAGAAAGAGAACAAGCAGCGTAGGGGCAGAGAGAGAGAATGAGAATCCCAAGCAGGCTCTGCACTGCCAGTGCAGAGACCAATGCTGGGCTCAAACCCGTGAACCGTGAGGTCATGACCCAAGTGGAAATCAAGAGTCAGAAGCTTAACCGGCTGAGCCACCCAGGTGCCCCAGTTCTTCATTTCTGTTGCAGTGTAGCAATTGGTCCTCTAACCCATGGTGGTCTATCAGCTGAGCAAGGCTGAGTCTTGTTCTCAGATGCACCTGACTGCACCTCGTAAAGTAACTGACTACAGGCTTCTCCGCCTCTTTTTCAGACAACCGTAACTAACACAAATCATTCTTTGATCTATACGTTCTGCTAGTTTCATCCCCCAGATCCTCCTTTGGGAATTCTCATTCGCCAAATAGTTTTTGAAGACCATTGCACGACACAGTATCAAGTCATTAGATTCACATGCGCTGATAATTCTTGAAGGTATTTTCCAAATGCTTCCTTCCTTCAGCTTTACCATCTGTGTGTTTAAAATGGTCTCAAAAGTTCCAGGGCCACCTGGCGGGCTCTGTCAGTAGTGCGCGTGACTCTTGGTCTTGAGGTCATGCGTTCAAAGCCCTGTGTTGGGTGTAGAGATTAATAAATAAATAAGTAACCTTCAAAAAAAAAAAAAAGAGTTCTGAGATTCCAAACAGTTTTCTTCTGGAGAAGATGCCGGTTTCTTTGAAAAGGTTCGATAGTTTTCTTCATTCTCTGCTTTGAGGTGTTTTACCATGCTGTAACAGGGATTACATGAAAATCTTCTGTTCCTCAGTCATTGTCTAAGTGTTGCACTTACAGGGTTTTTTATTTTTTTTATTTTTTTATTTTTATTAAAAAAAATTTTTTTTAACGTTTTATTTATTTTTGAGACAGGGAGAGACAGAGCATGAGCAGGGGAGGGGCAGAGAGAGGGAGACACAGAATCTGAAACAGGCTCTAGGCTCTGAGCTGTCAGCACAGAGCCCGACGCGGGGCTCGAACTCACGGACCGAGAGATCATGACATGAGCCGAAGTTGGATGCTTAACCGACTGAGCCACCCAGGCGCCCCATCTTTTTTTTTTTTAATGTTTATTTTTGAGACAGAGGGAGACAGAGCGTGAGTGGGGGAGGGGCAGAGAGAGGGAGACACAGAGTCTGAAACAGGCTCTGGGCTCCGAGCTGTCAGCACAGAGCCCAACATGGGGCTCGAACCCACGAACCGTGAGATCATGACCTGAGCCCAAGTCGGATGCTTAACCGACTGAGCCACCCAGGCGCCCCATACAGGGTTTTTTCTTGAACCGCTTGTGTGGGGAGGTGGTGGATTGGCACACACCTGTGGAGGGCTGGTCGAGTCACAGCTGAGTGTGATGAGCTTTCCATCTTGGAAATGGAACCTCAGTTTGCCTCTCTGTCAGCCCTCCCCAGAGAGAAAGCCCACCCGATATTATCCGTTATTCCATAGCTATAAAAAGGATCAAAGTCCTGATACGTGCCTTGACAACGTTTTGCTAAAAGACGCCAGACACAAAGGCCATTTACTGTATGCATCTGTTTTTATGAAATATGGAGAATAGACACATCCATAAAGAAAAGGCCGACTGGCGGCTGCCAGGGGCCGGTGGTGGCAGAGAAAGGGAGGAATTGCTAATGGGTATGGGGTTCCCTTTGGGGATGATGAAAATGTTCTGGAACTAAACAGTGGTGGTGGTTGCACAACATTATAAATGCATTCAATTCCGCGGAGTTTTGCGCTTTAAAATGGTTAAAATGGTGAATTTTATGTTACGTGGATTTTACCTCAATCAATAAAATAACCGAAGAAGGAGAACCTGTCAGCCAACCCAGGGTTGAAAGAGGAGGAGGAAGTCGAAAGAGGGGGAAGCTAGCGAATTTCTCTGAGCTTAGGTCCCTCATCTGGACCATGGTGGTGGTAATTCTCCCATCCCCCAGCGGGCATGAGTAATGAGCTTGAGTAAGTGTTATAGAAATACTTAGCACTTATAGGCGCTCAACGTAAATGTTAATTGCCTTCTTTTCTGTATAAGTATCTAAACCTATTTGTCCGCTTTATACCTTTATTTCTTACGACTCTATGGTCTGTGAATCTGTTCTTCACGAGGGCTCCTCCCACTCCCTCTCCCTGCATTTGGCAGGGAGATCATGACATGAGCCATCTGGGATGTTGTCCTGGCTCCCGCGTTAAAGGCCAGGATGGTCCTTAGGCCACTGCCACAGAATCACTTAAGAGCTGCTTCTGTGGGACCCGTCGGCTGAATCAGACTCTCAGGGGAATCTGGGGTCTGCATTTTTATTTATTTATTTTTTAAATGTTTATTTATTATTGAGAGACAGAGAGACACAGAGCGTGAGCAGGGGAGGGGTAGAGAGAGGGGGAGACATAGAATTTGAAGTACGCTCCAGGATCTGAGCTGTCAGCACAGAGCCCGATGTGGGGCTCAAACTCACAAACTGCGAGATCATGACCTGAGCCGAAGTCAGTCACCCAACCAACTGAGCCACCCAGGCACCCCTGGGGTCTGCATTTTTAATAAGCGCTCCAAGTGGTGATCACGCACATTCAAATTTGGGACTACTGTTTCAATTTATTCGGGTCTTTACCATCTCTTCCAGGAAGTCTGTTCAGACTCCTCCCCTGAGAAGCCCTCTGATAGCCAGAGTGCTCCTTTCCTGTGTCTGAGGCTCTGGAGGCTCTGAATGTCTGGGTCAAAGTCAGCTTGGGTTCTGCTGGGTCTGCTCTCTCCCTGCAGACTGGGGAACGCCCAGGGACGGATGCTTGGCCCTCTCTTTCCTCTTGTCACCCTGGTTCTTCCTGAGTGTAGGATCTCTTGGGGTGCTGTAGGAAGCAAGACACTTCCGTTTTCAGGTCCTTTGAATCCTGTTTCCTTTACTTTTATGGATACTTGGGAGAATTTAGATTTTTTTCCCTTCCTACCATTCTACTCCTGACTCTCCAAGATGGTATAGAAATTGTATTACTGTGTCACATCAGCCTTTGCTTTTCCCGTCCCATGTCATCCCACAGGCTGTGCTAGGTGTGGGCCGGCCCCCACCCCACCCTAAGTGACCATGGATCCTGGAGCCGGGCCAGAGTCATCACTGACCGTCAATGAGCAGGTATGTTCTGGGGCAGGAAGAGGTGGGGGAGTGAGGGTGATGGACCCTGGGGCGTGGCCAGGAGGAACACTCCACAGAGCCTGTCAGTATCTGTTTCTTCACCAAAATTCATGCCGATTTCACCCATCCAGATGTAGTTACCAGCTAGGATTTCTCAGGGGCTGAGATCGGGGATTTAAGCTGTGACTTTATTATTTATTTATTTATTTTAAGCTTATCTTATTTATTTTTAGAGAGAGAGAGAGAGAACAGAGGTGCACGTGCGTGCATGCCCAAGTAAGGGAGGGTCAGAGAGAGAGAGAGAGAGAGAGAGCGAGACAGAGAGAGAGAGAATGAATCCCAAGCAGGCTCCACGCCATCAGCACAGACACCCTGACTTGGGGCTCAAACTCACAAACCACGAGATCATGACCTGACCTGAAATCAAGAGTCAGATACTTAACCGACTGAGCCACCCAGACACCCCTTAATTTCACTTTTTAAAGTCACAGCTTAGGGGCACCTGAGTGGCTTAGTCGGTTCAGCAGTTGACTCTTGGTTCTGGCTCAGGTCATGATCTCAAAGTTCATGGGATCAAGCCCCTTGTTGGGCTCTGTGCTGACAGTGCAGAGCCTGCTTCGGTTTCTCTCTCTCCCTCTCTCTCTCAGCCCCTACCCTATTCATGCTCTCTCTCTCTCTCTCTCTCAAAATAAATAAACTTAAAAAAAGAAGTGAAATTAAAATATAAAAAATTGTATGGGATGCCTAGCTGACTTAGTAGAGCATGTGACACTTGATATCAGGGTCATGAGTTCAAGCCCCACATTGGGGGTAGAGTTTACTTAAAAAAATAATAAAAAGTTTAAATATATATACAAATATGTATAAGTTTACATAAGGAAAAGATTTGGACATCAGGTAATTTACTCTGTTTTTTCCTAAATATATTTTACAATTTTTTGCAGTGAACATTCATTACATAATTTTTTAAAGGAAAAAAAAAAGGTTAACATTTCTTAAAAGGTAATTGGACTGAAGTCCCTCGTATCAAATTTAAATCTGAAAAGGAACTGCTTTTGGAGGTGTATTTCACTCATACTCCCCTGAGAGGTCACACTGTCACTTTTTCCAGCAATCTCTGGCTGGGTTCAATTTTGAGGACTGTGTTGTGGGAGTGCCTTCGGGTACAGGCCAAGTGCAGGGGAGGCTCGACACAGATTTTGAACATACAGCGTGTCCCTGATTCTTGATTGGTCCAATTCAAAGCATGCCAGTGCTGGAGGTGAAGAGCTGAGGGCTGGCTGTTTGAGCAGGGGAAGAAGACCAAGTGTTCTGAGGACATGGAAGGCCCCCTCGAGGTCGGAGCATGCCTGCAGATGGCAGGGCTGGCCCCACAGGTCCACAGGGTGCAAGGCTCCAGTCGGAAAGGTTGGGCTCCAGTTGGAGAGATGGGGCTCCAGTCCAGAGAGGTGGGGCTTTAGTCTTGGGAGGTGGGGCTGCAGTCGGAGAGGTGGGGCTCCAGTCCGGAGAGGTGGAGCTCCAGTTCAGAGAGGTGGGGCTTTAGTCCTGGGAGGTGGGGCTCCAGTCCAGAGAGGTGGGGCTTCAGTCTTGGGAGGTGGGGCTCCAGTCCTGGGAGGTGGAGCCAGCGGCTGCTTCTACAGTATTCCTGACCTGCGTTTCAGGAAGTTAGCTTGACTGGAAACCTTGGCCTGTACCCCAGAGTTTTGGAATCATGAGCCTAAAAAGTTACTCAGCATTGTGGAGCATTCATGTCCATCCCTTTGTCTTTGAGGAAACTCCTGTAAGGTTTCAAGAGAAGTGAAGAGGGATCTGCTGCTTGGCCCAGCCTAAGGCTGGATGCTGTGTTAGTTAGGGGCCTCCAGTATCCTAGCAGCTAAGAGGACGCCCTTGCAGGGCTGTGGGATAGGCCACTTAACCACTCCCTGAACTGAGTCCAGGACGGGGAGCAAATAGAAATATCTCCAAATGGTTTGGCTCTGTGGGGCTTTTACTAGCGTGTGTCAAGCCCTTCCCGTGTCACCAGGCCCCAGTTTCTTTCCTGGGGTTGGGGAGCTGCAGCCTGCCCCAGGCTGTGGAATTGTCACAGCACACAGCCCTCAGGCAAGCGGTCTGCATCTCCAAGTGCCCTCTCCTCTCTCCCCCAGCCAGAAGCCTACTGGCCACTCCCCACCAGCAACGTCCCCTGTCCTGTGTTTTCAGGTCATCGTGATGTCAGGCCACGAGACCATCCGCGTGCTGGAAGTTGGAGTGGATGCCCAGATCTCTGCTGAGGAGGAGGGCAAAGGACTGGAGGGTGTCGCTGCCGAGGGCTCCCAGAGCAGAGGCCCGGCCGAAGCCAGTGAACCCGCTGGTGAAGCTGGGCCAGACAACCCAGACTCCTCTGCAGAGGCAACTGGTACGAGGCCATTGCTCCCATTTGGCATTGGTCCACCCGAGTCCCTCTTTCTGGCTCCTTGGAGAGCCAGCGTGAGTCCCTAGGGCCAGGGTGGCCTCGGGGTCTTGTCTTCCGGTCCACTGGACGACCTCTGGCCACAGCTGTACTTCTGCTCAGCTGCTAGGGCCGTCCTGCCCTCCATGTGCCTGGAACTTTAGTTCTGGTTTCATTCACTTCCACATCTAAACTGGGATGGGTCCGGGTGAGGTGGGAGGAGAGCAGCTGGGCTCAGTTGAGGGGATTGAATTAACCTCCGAGAGGGCTGTACGTCCAAGCCAGAAAGGCTGAGTGCAGAAAGGACTAGACCTTCAGGATCCCGACAGCCTTTCTAACCCAGTACCTTCTGTGGTGAATCTGGGAGGTTCCAGCGGCTGGGGACAGGAGGGCATGTTACCTACCCCACACTAAAGATGTAGGTTAGGTAGGACCTTGCAGAATCCCAGCTCCTTACTCCTAGCTGGGCTGGCGTGAGTCAAGCCTGGTGTCTTATTCATGCTGTCTCCAAAGACGACTTTTGGGCTAGAACTTGATTCCCCTGTAAGGGGAATGGGTAGGGACGATCCACCCACACCATCTCTCCTAATTACCCTGTAGTATAGCTGCGAGACAGCCAGGGCTGTTCTAGAGGCTGGGACTGAGGTGCCAGGCATGGCTGTCTGGTTGTGGGGCACCCTTTCATGGACTTCCCTCATTGACACCTTTCAGAGTAGACGTCTTTTGCTGGAAACCTGGGGATCCCCAGTTAGTACCCCCAGAACTCCACGATTCATCTCCCCTAGCCTTCTGCTTATCTTCCCTTCCCCGGATTGGAGATCTGGGCTGGTGGGGGTGGGCCAAGAAGAGGAGCCAAGAAGAGAGCAAATGAGAACAGACAGGCTTTAGGGAAATAGCAACTCCTTAATAAGAAAACTGTGAGACCTCACATCCCTCACTCTGCCTGCAAATCAGCACGCAGATTCAGTTGGCACCCTAGTGACCTAGGTTATTTTTTCTCCTTTTGAATAAAGGAACGGCAAGAGGCTTGACCGTTTTCCCCTAGCCTGGAAATGCTCTGCTCCATGTTGAGACCAGGGTGGGGTGTCACGTGCTCCGCAGGGCAGCGCCCCAGAGAGCAGGCAGCAAAGACCAGGATTCTACGTCTGACCGATCTTCCACTCCTTTCCATGGTGGGGATGGGGCCCTTTTCCAGAAAATTCAGGAGATTTCCCAGGTTTACCCACAGGGTCGGCAATTTCCCTTTTTATTCTTTTAACCATCTTCCATATCTCATTTCGTCTGGTGCCTTAATTCTGTTTCTTGTTCAAACCTGCTCTCGGAAATGGATCCTAAGTCAACTATTTATACCTTAGCATCAGTGTTTATGGTACTGTGCATCTTCTTCCAGGGGTTTGTACATTTAAGCCTCTTCACGAAAGTCCTCTTCTCTGTAAAGGCATTTTAGTGATCATCGGGTAGGTAAGGGAGGTATTTTGATGGTACCTACCAAGAAGCCGCCAACTTAGACTGTGACCTTGATGGAGCCTTTCTTGATAATGCTATTGCAGAGCAGAGGCTAAAAAGAGTTTCCTCTTGGGCGCCTGGGTGGCTCAGTCGGTTAAGCATATGACTTCAGCTCGGGTTATGATCTCACTGCTCGCGAGTTCGAGCCCCGCGTCGGGCTCTGTGCTGACAGCTCAGAGCCTGGAGGCTGCTTCAAATTTTTTTTTTTCAACGTTTTTTATTTATTTTTGGGACAGAGAGAGACAGAGCATGAACGGGGGAGGGGCAGAGAGAGAGGGAGACACAGAATCGGAAACAGGCTCCAGGCTCCGAGCCATCAGCCCAGAGCCTGACGCGGGGCTCGAACTCACGGACCGCGAGATCGTGACCTGGCTGAAGTTGGACGCTTAACCGACTGCGCCACCCAGGCGCCCCTGGAGGCTGCTTCAGATTCTGTGTCGTCCTCTCTCTGTCCTCCCCCACTTATGCTCTGTCTCTCTCTCAAAAATGAATCAACATTAAAAAAGTAAAAAAAAAAACAAAAACAAAAACAAAAAAACCAGTTTCCTCTTAAAATGAAACTAAGTAATGGGAAACTTTCAGGATGAGAAAAATCTAGTGATTTATATCACTCTAAATTACTACCCAGTCCTTGTCCATGTGTGTATTTTTAAAATTTTTTTTATTAAAAAAATTTTTAACGTCTATTTATTATTGAGAGACAGAGAGAGACTGAGCCTGAGTGAGGGAGGGGCAGAGAGGGGGAGACACAGAATCTGAAGCAGGTTCCAGGCTCTGAGCTGTCAGCACAGAGCCCAACGCGGGGCTCAAACTCACAAACTGAGAGATCATGACCTGAGCGGAAGTCAGACGCGCAACCGACCGAGCCACCCAGGCGCCCCTCAAACTCCTTTTTTAAAAAATTAATTAATTTTTTGAGGGAGAATGGGGGAGGGACAGAAAGAGAGCAAGAGCGAGAGCGAGAAGCCCAAGCAGGCTCTGTGCTATCAATGCAGAACCGGAGGTGGGGCTCAAACCCACATACCGTGAGATCATGACGGAGCCTAAATCAAGAGTTGGACGCCTAACCGGCTGAGCCACCCAGGCGCCCCTCAAATTCCTTTCTCGAAAAGAAATCAGTTGTGTACCTAGGAGGAAGTTATCACCTGGAAAAGTACAAAATCTATCAATGAGAGGACCAGTAATTGGCTACAAGGTACCACATGGCTGTTAAGCCAGAAAAATAAATAAACAGTGATAAAACCTAGGTTGGGTGGCACTGTGGAGAAATGGGCACATTATTGATGGTTCTGTGAATTGGTTCAGTCTTTCTGAAAAGCACTCTAGCAGGAAGTGATAAAAGCCCTAAATGTATGCAAACCCTTGGACCCTTAGTCCTACTTTGAAAATAAATCCTAATAAAATGAACATTCCGTTTCTTTAGATGATAAGCTTTTCTCATTCATGTTTATCACATTCCCATTTTCCCACTTTGCTTTTTTTTTTATATTTCATAACATTTTGTCAAGCAAAATATTTTTTAAGTTTTTGTGGGTTCAGAGTATCGTGATGTTTTCTGATTTTTTTTTTTTCAGTAGCTAGACCTGTATTTCCCTTCCACAGTGGACATGAACCTGCCGTTTTGTTTTCTGTTTGTATTTTAGAAGACTTTTGTTGTTGCCTGTTTTCTCTTTGATTCCTTAAAGAGTTGGATTTTTTTTTTTTTTCATTATATACTGTGAACTTTATAGTCCTGAGTTAGGTTACTGCCTTTCCAGATGAAAATTCCCAGGGCTGGGAATGCAAGGTGGAAAGGCTGTCTAATTCCGTGGTTCCTCCTCTGGCTGCATGATGTATCACAAGTGGGTTTAAAAGGAAAAAGAGAGAGAGGAGAGGTTACTGACCTCCATTCCCAGACATCCAATTCAGTAGGCTTAGATAAGTGCCTGGAAATCTACACCCAGCCAATATTAAGAGGCCACCAATCTGGTCTAACGTCCATCACCCAATATGTAGATTCCTTTTCAAGTTTTACTGTGTATTAAATAATAACCCTTCTCCTCATTGTTGTGTGGCTTTGAAGAGGTTTCCTGGTGGGGTTCTCCAATACCGGACTAAATCAAGGTAGCAAGAGGAAGCTATCAGCTGGGTGAAAAGCACCCTTTCACAGGAAAGAAGTTCTTTTGGAAGCTCAGTGAGGCTTCTCAGCTGGACTTCGGCCCGCAGACCCTGGCAGAGAAAAGCTGCCTGGCCTGGAATGCCCCTGTGTTCTGGAGTGTGGCAAAGACCTGTCCAGTTTTCAGGGACTGTCACTTCAAGGACCTCACCCAACAGGAATCTTTGCCCCTTCCCCAGGCTAGCTCCTGCATCCACAAAGTCACCTGCGGGTGGTGTAACAATGATTCAATTGCTGGATGAGTCAAGGGAAGTTGCTCCCATCAATTCTAGCTCCTTCCTTCCCTGACACACGTTTGCTTAGGGCCCCTTTACTGATTATGTGATAGGTCACCATGTCCTATGGAGCCAGGAAATGGGAGACTTGATAGGCAACTGTGCATAGGCCTGCATCTTCTTCAACTAGATGTGGGAAGAGGGTAGCCCACCTTTCAGGTCTGGCACAGGGTCCCCCATCCTTCCATTCTCACTACCGGTAGCATTTGGGAAGCTGCCTCCTGGGCCAGGGAAGGCTGGTGATTGGCCTTGGGTTATGCAGAAAAACAATGTAGGCCTGAGAATTTAGCACTCCAAACTGCAACCAGAGGTTCTACTCCAGTGACCCCTCCACTCACACCGGGCTCACTCCTTGTCCTTTCTCTCAATGCCACATGAAGTGAAGTCTCTCCCGGGGATCCCTCCGAGCCCTGCCCCTGCGGTTGCCACCTTCAGCCAAGCCCCAAGCCAGCCTCAGGCATCGCAGACCCTGACGCCACTGGCTGTACAAGCTGCCCCCCAGGTAAGGGCCCCCCGGGGAGCTGAACAGAGGGCCCTGGGCGGGAGCAAAGCATGGGGCAGCCAGTGTGGGGTGGCCATGGGATCTGGGGATTTCTCGGGGCAGAACAGGAAGGGGCTGTGGCTTGAAGGAGGGAATCCCTTCCTGGGCACCCCTGGCCTCTCCCCTACCCCAGATCAGGCCCACTGGGAAGATTAGATCTGTCTTTGCCAACTAATATTCTTGGGTCCAGCAAAGATTGTAGAGATAACGTTAACTCTTTCGTGCCACAGGCATCTCTGTTTATCTAATGACTAAATGAGTGAATAGCCTTGTTAGCCCCTCCAGGAGATGCCTGGAAGAGTTAATGGATCGTTCAGAGCCCTCATTTAGAGCCAGGGGGCCGCCCCAGCACCGCGAGAAGCTGCCTCCCGGGTCCCCGGCTGTGCTGAGTTCCCTGTGACCTTTTGCTACACGCACAGATCTGCAAGGCATCCAGCGGGGTATCCTCCGTCAGAGCTTCCCAGAAGCCTCTGTGGGCCCTTGATCTCCTGGTTCCACCAGCCCCCGCCCCCTGCTTCCCGACGGCCACGAAGCATTGGTGGGCCAGGGCCCAGGGAAGGCCTGGGAGGCAGCAGACTGTGGTGGAGGAGGCCGGCACACCCTCTGCTGTCCTGTGAGTGGGGCCAGGCCCCGTCTCCGGTTCAGGCAGCTTCTCTGAAGGCAGGATAGTCTGGTCCAGGCACCCCCTCGGGGTCAGGCCTCCGGCTAGGGCTGGTCTCTTCCCCACCCTCACCGGCCTTTTCCCCACCGCCCTCAGAATGCTTTGTTTGTGCTCAACTGGGTCTGAGAGACCTGGTGTTTGCGCTGTCAATGTTGATTTTTTATTTTTTCTTTTCTTTTTGAAATCTTGTTTGCTTTTGCAGGTCTTGACTCAGGAAAACTTAGCCACAGTTCTGACAGGAGTTATGGTTCCAGCAGGGGCAGTTACTCAACCTCTTCTTATCCCCATCAGTATTGCAGGTCAAGTGGCTGGTCAGCAGGGGCTGGCCGTGTGGACAATTCCTACAGCAACCGTGGCTGCCCTCCCAGGACTGACAGCTGCTTCTCCTACGGGGGGAATTTTCAAGCCACCTTTAGCCGGTCTGCAAGGTAACGGCAACTCTCCCCAGGACTGCACCAGGCCCCCCACCACCCTACACTACTGTCCCTGCACGTGTGCTTGCCATGCTGGACTCCGAACACGCGGCCCACCAGGGCAACAGCCCTGGAGTCCGGATCCGGTGTCCCAGGCACCCAGCCACAGAGCTGCTGCACCACCTCGGGACTCTAGGCCATGACACCGTGCCGGCCCAGCGGGCCTCTCTCACTCCAGCCAACCGAGACTGCCCCCCTCCCCCCCCACGCCAGAGTTCGCCCCACGACCAGCCTCCTAAGAAGGACCACCGCAAGAAGATTCAGCTTCTGCTTTGGAACCTACGCGTCTCCAGCAGGCCCGAGGGAGGGGGGGATGAGAGATGCTGCCACGCGCTGCCCCTGCAAGGATCAAGGGAATCACGGCTGCCTGTCCCCTCTGCCCCGCTGTCCCAACCCCCCTCTCATTCTTGGGCCAGATCCCTTGGGATTGGAGCCGCTCTGGGCTGCGGCTAGGCATTTGAGCGCCTCTGTCTCTGCCTTGCTCCGTAGCAGCTGCCGTGCTGAACGCCGCTCTCCCGACACCCGTACAAGCTGTCCCGCCGGTACAGGCCTCCTCGCCCACGCAGCCCCGGCCAGCGGCCCAGCCCCAGACGCTGTTCCAGACCCAGCCGCTGCTGCAGACCACGCCGGCCATTCTACCGCAGCCCACCGCTGCCACCGCTACTGCCCCCGTCCCCAAGCCAGTGGACACCCCCCCACAGATCACCGTCCAGCCTGCAGGCTTCGCACTGAGTCCAGGAATTGTAAGCTGCTGCCCTTACCCAGGGCTGACCAGGGATGGACCGAATCTCGGGCCAAGGGTGGAACTGGCCCTTCCCACAGGGGAGGAAGGAGGTGGAGGACCAGCCCCCCGAAAACGGCTCTTTTCCAACACATCCGCAGAGATGGCTCCCTCTGAGGCCTTCTCCTTGCATCTGCCAGCCCATCCATCCCAGACAAGAGCAGACAATCTCCGCCAAGAGGGCTGGGCAAATTCTCCAGAACCTGAACCACTGGACCGGCCTTGGAGGGTGGGATGATGTCTGGGGATTGCAAACTCGTGAGCTGTAACTAAGGTGGAGCTGGAGGCTCACAGCCCCGTGCCCGTGTCTGTCCGGTGTGGCTCCCGGCTCGGGCAGTGGAGCTGTTGGATGTGACTAGATTCACATCGGCCCCTCCAGTCTGGCCTTCTGTCCTCCTGGGCCTGGCCTGAAAGATTAGCCGGAGTTACTCTTCCGTGGTGGTGCCCCTCCCCCTTCCCCGCAGCCCCTGGCCCTCGATGCTATTCAGCTGGTGGACATAGGCCTGCAGCCCACGTTCACACCTGCCCAGCATCCATATCTCCCCACCCCAAAGCGCTCAGCCTTTTCCTCTCTGCCTTGGGCTCTTTCTCACCCCGTGGCCTCTGAGCAAGGCTCTTTCTCCACCCACAGATCAGTGCTGCTTCCCTCGGGGGACAGACCCAGATCCTAGGCTCCCTCACTACCACTCCGGTCATTGCCAACGCCATTCCCAGCATGCCAGGGATCAGCAGTCAGATCCTCACCAACGCTCAGGGACAGGCAAGTGGTCGAAGCCAGGGCTGAGGGTTGAGGGCTGCGGTGAGGGGGGGGGGGGGGGGGGGGGGGGGGGGGGGGGGCGGGACTTGGGCTGAGGGTCCTAGAGACTCAGACAGGGTGCCACACTGCCCTTCATCTCTCGTGTGGCAGCTCTCTGCTGATGCTGAGCCCCGGCAGGGGCCTCACCTCCACCCCAGCCTATAGGTGCTCACTCTAGTCTGGGGTTTTCCTTCGTGGAGCACCCACTTTGTGACCAGGCTCTGTGTTAGGTGCTCTCTCACATTATCTCACCTCATTTTGAGTACAGGTCTGTTAGGTGGAGATTTTCATTCCCATTTTTCCCGGGGGAGAAGGCCGCGGTTCAGAGAAAGTAAGCCACCCAATAAAATGTGGCAGGGCAGGGCAGGGCAGGGCTTCACATCCAGGGCTGTGTGAATCACATGCAGACCTATTCTTCCTGCACCTCGGCTCCGGGGATAGAATAAAGGAAACCGCTTTATCGATGAGGGGAACTGAGGTCCGGAAGGGTTCAACGATTCGTTGAGGTCCCTTCCCCTGCCCACGTGGGGATTTGGGTTGGGGGTAGAACTGGACGCTGGCCTCACACCTGGGGTCCCTGCCTTGTTTCCTCCAGGTTATTGGAGCACTTCCGTGGGTAGTGAACTCGGCTAGTGTGGCAGCCCCAGCACCAGCCCAAAGCCTGCAGGTCCAGGCTGTGACACCCCAGCTGTTGTTGAATGCCCAGGGCCAGGTGATCGCGACCCTGGCCAGCAGCCCCCTGCCTCCGCCCGTGGCTGTCCGGAAGGCAAGCACGCCTGAGTCCCCTGCTAAGAGTGAGGTACAAGGGCTGGGCTGGGATGAGGGCAGGGGTGGGGGGGGGTGCCTCCCTCAAGACTGCAGGGCAGGACAAGGCTATTTTCTGAAGCCCCTGGCACACAGAGTACCTCCCCAAAGTGAGGGGAGATCCCAGAGTAGAAGGCCCCACATAACTCTGTTCAGGGACAGAGCACTCCCCTCCCCACTCCCCCCACCCCCAAAACAAGTGTATGTGCCCTCAGAGGCCAGTGCCATGCTGAAAGGGCCAGGGAGGTAGTCAAAGCAAACTGAGCCTTGACCGGCTCCAGGGTGAACCGATTGCCAGGAAAGCCCAGGGAGGTGACTCGGCATCCCCTCCGCCTCACCCCTTCACTTGCACTGTGGCTTTGGTTATTCCCTTATTTGTTCATTCCAGGAGCAGTTTTTGAGTGCCTACTATACTCCAGGTGCTGTAGATCTAGGGACGAGTAAGATGCCTTTCCTAGCCTTAGGTGGCCCACTGCTGGAGACAGTCGCAAGCCAGAGTGACAAAGACTATGACAGGGACGTGACAAGCTGCTGTAGGGACCCCGAGAAGGGAGTTCTGGACCGACTGGGGAATTCAGCAAAGCTTCGTAGAGAAGGGACGCGGCACTAATCTAAAGGGATGCGGTGGGCGGGAGAGTGGGTCCCCCCCTTTACTGTGATTGCAGGAATTAGAAGGTGTCAGAGCAGGGGTTCCCAGAGTTGTGTGTCAGAAGCACCTGAAGGACAGCTGGAATGCAGAGTCCTGACGCACACACGTTCCCCCACCCTTAGAGTTTCTTGTTCAGAAGTTCTGGAGTGGCGCTCCGGAATTTGCATTTCTAGCAAGTTCTCGGGCGAGGTTGAGGCCTTGGCTCTCAAATGCAGCATGCCGCTTCCAGGCTTTGTGAATAACCTCCTAGCCTCATCTGTAAAATGGAGATTATCAGAGTACCAACCTCAGAAGGTTATGAACGTTAATGGATATATCACGCGTAAGACAGGTAACACTCTGGTATGCAGGGAGCACTGGAAAAAAACTGTGCTTTTATTTTATCACTGTTATTATGGAGCAGAGAGTCATGGAAGGGAAGTGGCTAATTAGATGTGTATTAAAAAAAAATTACCGGGGCGCCTGGGTGGCTCGGTCGGTTAAGCGTCCGACTTCGGCTCAGGTCATGATCTCACGGTCCGTGAGTTCGAGCCCCGTGTCGGGCTCTGTGCTGATAGCTCAGAGCCTGGAGCCCATTTCAGATTCTGTGTCTCCCTCTCTCTCTGCCCCTCCCCTGTTCATGCTCTGTCTCTCTCTGTCTCAAAAATAAATAAACGTTAAAAAAAAAAAATTAAAAAAAAAATTACCTGTTATCCAGGTGGAGCCAAGAACTGAACTGTGGCGAGACTTGAGTCCTTGTCACCTGTTAGGAGGCAGCTGAAACAGTTCTACCAAGAAACCAGGAGCCCTGAACTAAGGCTAAGTCCCTGGGGAGGAAGAGGGCCTGGGCTTGAGAGCTACCAAAGGGTAGAATCCAGGGAATAGGACCCATCCTAGAGAAATGTGCACTTTCCAGGAAGTTGTTTTATTTTTTTATTGTTATTATTTAACATTTATGTATTTATATATTTTGAGAGAGACGGGGACAGTGCGCGTGGGGGAGGGGCAGAGAGAAGGGGGAAGAGAGAGAGAGAGGGAGAGAGAGAAGCCCAAGCAGGCTCCACACTGCCAGCATGGAGCTGGCCGCGGGGCTCGAACTCATGAAACTTGGAGACCATGACCTAAGCCCAAACCAAGAGCCAAACGCTCCACTGACTGAGCCACCCAGGCGCCCCTCAGGAAGCTTTTAAAAACAATCATCCTGGGCTGCCTGGCTGGCTCAGTCAGTAAGTCGAGCATGCGACTCTTGATCTCGGGGTTTTGAGTTCTAGCCCCACACTGTGGGTTGAGTTTACTTTAAAAATTCATACTAAAAATACTGATTTGATATATTTATAGTTTCTCCTGATGACAAATATGATACACACTTAAAAAAATTTTTTTTTTAATGTTTATTTATTTTTGAGAGGCTAAGAAACAGAGCATAAGCAGGAAAGGAGCAGAGAGAGGAAGACACAATCCGAGGCAGGCTCCAGGCTCTGAGCTGTCAGCACAGAGCCCGATGTGGGGCTTGAACTCATGGGCCTTGAGATCACGACCTGAGCCGAAGTCGGACACTTAACTGACTGAACCACTCAGGCGCCCTGACACACACTTTTTATAAAAATTCCAATATTATGTGTAATGGAAAAAAGCAAAAATCTCTTACAAGTCCACCCCCAGAGATAGCTGATGTAGACAACTTGCTTTATATGTCTCAAGATTTTGTTTTTCCTGGAAATTCACATGTATTTTTTATAGGAGTTATTCTATAAAAATTGTTTTCACTTTATCTTTTCTTCCACTTAGCACTGTGACCCAGAGCTCCTTCCATGTCGGTTAATTAAGAGATTAACTGCGTACTTTTTTTTTTTAATATTTATTTATATGTGAGAAAGAGAGACAGTGCGTGAGCAGAGAAGAGCAGAGAGAGAGGGAGACAAAGAATCTGAAGCAGGCTGCAGGCCCTGAGCTGTCAGCACAGAGCCCAACGCGGGGCTCGAACTCACGGACCCTGAGATCATGACCTGAGCTGAAATCACGGACACTCAACCGACTAAACCACCCGGGCGCCCCACTGTATTCTTTTTAGTAGCTGCACAGAATCTCCTTGTAAAAAGGTCCCCAGAGTCATTTGCCAGTTCCCTGTTAATGGACATTTGGGGCCTGGGAGCCTCTAGAATCAAGTGTAGGTTTCTGTTCTGAGGGAAAAGATTTGAGAGCAGTTATCTCAAGGGTGGACACCTGTTGGGCTTTGAACAACTGTACTGAACCTTTCGGAGCCTCTGACCTGCCTGTGTCACGGGTGGCTGCGAGGCTCCAACTTGGTGGGGCATGTTGCTGTCCTTACTTCAGAGGTCACTGTCGTTGGGTGGGTGTAATTAAGTAGCTTCTAGTCTTGCTTTGTGATGGGGCATGGGTAGGAGTGTGCTGGGGGAGTGAGGATTTCATGCCCATTTTCATGTGGCCCGTGCAGGGACTCCCACCCCCTGAGTCAGGCAGGTGGGCAGTAGCGTCTCGTTGGCTCTCTTCTCCCAGGTCCAGCCCATCCAGCCCACGCCAGCCGTGCCGCAGCCAGCGGTGGTCATCACCAGCCCAGCCCCGGCGGCCAAGCCATCTGCCTCTGCTCCCATTCCAATCACCTGCTCTGAGACCCCTACTGTCAGCCAGTTGGTATCCAGTAAGTGACTCCTGAAAAAGGTTGTAGAGAGGAGGAGAGGCATGTATTCAGATTCCCCAGCCCCTTTAGATGCTGCTCTCCTTAATAAACTTTCTAGCGTCCAAAGGGGAAGGGCAAAGGCCCGCTACCAGGCATTGGCTTTCTTATTCCCATTCCTGCTGAGCTGGATTCTAGGCATGATGACAGTGGAGGCCACTTCCTCAAGAAGCCAATCCATGGGCTGTCTCTCGTTTGGTCTCTCGCCCAGCATTTGAGGAATGTGGGTGGCTCAGCTCTGCTTGGGGCCAGGAGTGGGGAGAATGGGGGAGGGTCAGCCACCGGAGCTGGAAGAACTAGAAAAGAGACCCCTACTTCCAGACAGGTTAGTCCAGGCCCCTTTTCCTCAAGTTTTGTTTGCTTTGGGAACAGGGGTGGTGAAGGTGTTAAGGGTATATGGGCCTTTTGTCAAATGTCCTCATCCCTCACTGCTTCACCAGGCCAGGCCAATAAGCTAGATAAGGAGGGCTATCATCCGTCTTACACACTCACCCCTGGTCCCTTCCTCTGACCTAGAGCCGCATACCCCAAGTCTGGATGAGGACGGAATCAACTTGGAAGAGATCCGGGAGTTTGCCAAGAACTTTAAGATCCGGCGGCTGTCACTGGGCCTCACACAGACTCAGGTGGGCCAGGCTCTGACTGCAACGGAAGGCCCAGCCTACAGCCAGTCAGCCATCTGCCGGTGAGTAAGGCTGTTCTGGACAAGGTCAAGGCCGGCTCAGGCATTTGATGGCACTAAGCACTCATTGGGACCCAGGTGCATGGCTCCTTTCCACATTCTCTCTTGCTCCTGCCTCCTTCCAGACCAGGAAGGTTGTTCCAAGGGTAGACGGGAACACCTAGAGTGGCCAGAGGCTGATCCAGTCCGTCTGAGGGCCCTCTCAGGTTTATTCTTCAATCCTGAGCATGTACGTGGTCTTTCGTTGGGGGGAACCTAAGACCCTAATCCATTCAGGAACCCTACAGGGAAAGGGTACAGCTTATGCCGTTGGTCACAAAAGTGGGAACTTCCCTTCTGACTTAGCTGTCCACCGCAACCCACCCTCCCCGCTGTTATCCTCCCATCCCCCCTCCTCCCAAGGCATGACTTTAAAGCGATGTAGCTGATTTTTCTGTGTGCGGCGTTCAGACTGGTTCTGATGCCAGTATCAAAGGAGGGCAAAGCGTTGCAAACAGGAATGAGTGCATGGCTCAGGGTTGGCTGAAAGGTGCCTGCCAGCTCCCAGATTAGACAAGAGTGACCGCTAGACCAGGTGTCACGCTGGCAGTTCTGTAGTCGCATCCGGGCTCGGCCAGGAAGAGCGGTCTGACTCAGTGTCACTACTGTGAGACGAAATCGGAGGAGATGGCACTTGTGACATCCATGTGCCATCTCTGAAGTCCTCTTAAGATAACTCCTCAAAGGACCTCACTCATTTGGGTGTGAACGTTTTAGAAGAGTTGTTCAGACAGCAGCTGCACTGTTATCGTTGCGCCACTGAACTGAGGCTTTGTGACCTGGCTTACGGGATAGTCTGCGGGGTCTGGGCTTGGCTGAGCCAGGGTGGTCTCGATGGGGGCGGTGAGGGGACCATTTAGTACGGTCCCACCAGTCCTCAGAGGGGCAACCCCTCGTGGAGAGTACTCACACCCCAGGGTGGGGAGTAAGGCATTCTCACTGTCCCTTCCCGGGCTTGGGTCACCCACAGGTTTGAGAAGCTGGATATCACACCCAAGAGTGCCCAGAAGCTGAAGCCAGTGCTGGAAAAGTGGCTGAATGAAGCCGAACTCCGGAACCAGGAAGGGCAGCAGAACCTGATGGAGTTCGTGGGAGGTGAGCCCTCCAAGAAACGCAAACGCCGCACCTCCTTCACCCCCCAGGCCATAGAGGCTCTGAATGCCTACTTCGAGAAGAACCCGCTGCCCACAGGCCAGGAGATCACCGAGATTGCTAAGGAGCTCAACTACGACCGGGAGGTCGTGCGCGTCTGGTTCTGCAATCGGCGCCAGACGCTCAAGAACACCAGCAAGCTGAATGTCTTTCAGATCCCTTAGGGCTCCGCCCCCGGCCCTGTGTTCCAGCACTTTGTACTTTTCCCTTAGCCCCTGGCTGCAGCCACTGCCGTGACGGCACCTGTCGTTCTGCCACGTGCGGCTGCGCTTGTCCTGGGGTCGTGAGACTCCACTGTGTGCATGTGCGTTCACTGCCTCCCTCCTCTCCTCCACGTAGCTCACATCACGGGGAGGGCAGAGGGGGCCCACCTGAGAGCTCCAGGCTCCGGGCCTGTCACGCCAAGGGACCCTTCCATTAAGTGGTGTCACTTAAAGAAGCACTTTGCAAAGGTGGTTTTCGAAGGGTGAATTCTGGTTGGGAACCAGAAGCTCCCCGTCTTTGGGGCAGGGCTGCGGCAGCCCCTAAGTACCACTGACCCTTAGCTCTTGTCTTTGATGGCATTCTCTCTCCACCCTCCCTTCCCCTGTGCTCCTCTGTGGAAGTGTCGCAGGTGTAGCAGCTCGTGCAGCGGAACCACAGCCTCAACTCCCGCCCTTTGCCTGCAGGCACCCTGTCCCCGAAAGGACCCAAGGGGCACAGTTCCGAAAAGTGTGACGAGCTGCTCAGCAGGTCAGGCTCAGTGTCTGCCTTGCCCTCGAGGTCAGAAGGCTCTCGCAGCCCTGGGGCCAGAACATGTGATCCCTGCTTCCTTTGGGGGGAAATTGCACTAAAGCAGAACCTGTTCATTTGTGACCCAGGTTGGAAGGAAGCAGCTTTGAACTCTGGCCGTCCTGGAGTTGACCTGGGTCTACGGCAGGTTGGGAACTTAATAGATGAACCCATCCTTCCAGATTTTAATTTAAACTCTGCCCGTGGCTCTCTCCCTCACTAGACAGTGAGGGTTAAAGAACCGGCAGCCTGGAAAATCCCACTGCCCAAGCTCGCAGCACCCCGAAGAGAAATGAAAGGAATGCTGACTCTCTCTTTCTCTTGTCCTCCCACTCACCCCTAACCCAGTGCTGAGCCTTGTCAGAGGGGCACACGAAACCCTAAACCAGACAGCAAGGCCCTGGGGAAAAGGCCACCATCCAAGAAGAATGGATGGCAGCCCAAGAAAGTCTCTTGTGGAAGGTGACTTAACTCTAATTTTCTTGGTGACTTTGAGCCTTGGATACTGGAGGAGAAATCTTGTTTTGTCTGGAGTCTTACACCATGTGTTTGTGCAAACAGTCCTCCCCACCCCTGCCTGCCGGAGCTCCTCTGAGTCAAGAATACCCCCGAAGCAGGATGGGTCTTGCCTACAGAGAGGACAAAAATGGCACACTGAAGATGGGCACCCCATCCAAGCTGCTCAGTGAGTTTCCCAGCCTCGCTGTGGCTGGACGGCCCCTGGAACTCAGTATGTTACTCCAGGAGGTCGGGCGAGCACTAAGAGGTGTGCTTAGATGAACCTAGACTCACCGTGTAGACCGTGTCCAAGGGCCACAAGTCACAGAGCCAGATCAGAAGCTGCCCTCCACGGCATCTCACAGGATCTACCCTGACAAAATGGCTGCCAGGCGAGGGCACAGCCCTACCCCACTGGTCACCGGCACAGAGTCCCCTCCTGGTCTAGCTTCCTCTGGCTTGTGGTGTTCCCTTTCCTGCCTACAGCTGGTCCCTGTCAGGCCCTACAATGCCAGAGTGGCCACCCTCTTGGCGGCCCTGCCAGTGAGAGGACGGTTGTGTGTCAGATTTTCCCCAAACCCCCTTCGTACGCACACACTCCTGCCCCAGTGCGTTCGGACCGCCCCAACTTTCCAGAGTGTGGTGGGAACGAGGAAGCAGGCGGGCACCCTGCCTGCCCCAAGCCTCCCAGGAGAGGATACGTCTCCAAGGGGGAGGCTTCACATTCAAGTTTAGGGTTATCCGCCTGTGTCAACGAGATGAGGGGCTCGCTCGGGCGGGCATCGTAAACAAGTTTTCAGTAAGAAGACCCAGGGTGCTGGCGTCTGTGAAGGATTCAGTGACTTACACGTCAATAAATGAGAGAGGTAGGCTTGCACCCGCAAACACTTGTGTTCAGATAGGCTTTCTTTTTTTGAGAGAGACAAGTGGGTCACAGCTGGAGCCCTGGGAGTAGCATATAATCCAGGGTGTGTCCGTGGCAGTAGATATGCGGGAGAATACCATCTGTCCTGGTCTGTGAAAAGAAGATAATGAAGTCCTGGTCTAAATCAGGCCTGGCCACGCTTTCTCAGCTCCTCCCTTGTCTAAATCTGTCTTCCCGGGGCTGGGTTAGAACGGCACCATTTTCTCCTCTGCGGGAAGGATGAGTAGGTCTTTCGGAGGAAGGATACCAGGGGCAGAATTTTTGCAGGCTGAAGTCCCCAGGCACGGGGTGCAGAGTGTCCCTGAAGTGTGCCCAAGGCAGAGCTCACAGGCCTGCTATCATTGCTCGAGCTCCCCCCCCCCCCCAACTGTAGAGCCCTTGGGGAACAGCTATCTCCACCAGAGGTGGGTTTTCTGTTTTGCTTCTGATAGCATCAGGTTCTGAGGGGTGTCGATATGAATTTTGTTTTGAAAGCACCTTTCTGGACATAACCCAGAGCTTAGTGGCTCCTTTGCCATGGAAAGGCAGGAGAAAGGGCAGAAGTGATTTAACTGTCTGTGTGTGGCATTGTTTGTTTTGTTTTAAAATGAGAGAAGACCAAAATTTCTATGGCCTGGTGAGTCAGCTGGGGTCTGTGACCCTGCACTATCCATAGCATTTTATCTAGCGGGGGCCCGGGAAAGAATTTGGCCAAATGGACTGAGGAACACACTTGAATTTGGAATGAGAGTCCCTGACGTTTTTGTGTCCTTGGAAACCCAATCACCTTCCTATGCCTAGATTCGCTTCCTGTCTCATAAGCCAGGCTCTGACGCTGAGGTTCTGACTATTCCCTGACATGGGGCAAAGCCTGCTGAGGGCTGGAGTGAGGGGTGGGGAGGGGAAAATGGGGATGTAGTTGTGTGGAATAAACAGTATTTTTCTTTTGTACTGGTCTGTTCGTTTATCCTTCGCCTCTCAGGGTGGGGCTGATAGGGAGAGGCCAGAGAAGGATCTGGGAGCTGCCTTTGCTATCAGAGCTCAGAGCCTGGAAAATCCCACTGCAAGAGGGCGAGACCCAGTGCCCGGGACTATCACTTCAGAAGGCCCTGCCATGACCCTCCCCACGGAATGCAGGTCAAGGGGATGCGCCCTTTTTCCGAGTAGGACCCCAGAATTCCCTGCAAAGCCCACTTTCCCTCCCCTCTTCTCTGAGTCCCGATAGACTGCACATTCCTAGCCCCAAGAGATGACCAAGGGACAGCTCTCTGTTGGAGAGCTGGGGGGATGGAGTTTGGATATGCAAGCTGGAGTGTTGATAAGTATATACAAAGCCCTTTGCAGTGTGAGGTGTGTCTGCCACCCGGGGAGAGAAGGCAGGTAGTGGGCTGGGGACCAAGACTGGGGAACATTCTAGCACAGAACTTGAAGTCTAGCACTTCAAGGAGTGCTAGAAGTCTAAATTCAAACGTGGCCTTCCAGGTGATGATGAAGGTATGCTTGTCGTGATAGGAGGCTAGATCATCCGCAATTAGCTTGTCTTAACACAAATTTAGCTACATGGTAAGTGGATCTTCATTTGTGTTGTTGCTCAGGCCTACAAATGTTAGGGCCTGCCACTTGAGCTTAGAGCAAGGAGAGCACGGCTATAATAAGGGCCCCCCTCTTTACTTGTCTACCTCCTAGGAGTTGGCTTCATGCCATGCACTCCTGCAGCCCTCCCTCCTTCCTCTTTCACCTACCTGGGATGGATAAGGTCTGGGCTCCATAATCGAAACAGGTGAGAGCAAGGCATCACCTTTGATTCCACCCAATTAACATCCCCGAGCCGGGCAGTGTGCTTCATTCTAGATTGTGTTCTACCACCCTACCTCCACCCAAGGGACAATAGGTGTCCAATATTCTGATGTAAGGCTCAGGGGCCAGAGAAGCTTTACAGCACTCTGAAACGATGGGGCAGAAAAGTCAAATAGAAGCCAACACTTACTTCTGCATAGATGTCATAACCCTAATATTAGCTGTCCACACTAGGCTGGGATTCCTCAGTATCCAGGTCAGGATAGCACACAACAGGTCCTTGACAAATGTCCGATAGATGACTGAATGTATTTCCTGTCCTCTCCTTCAAGAAATAGTAAGAGCTAAGTCATTGACTTCATGCAACTGGGAGAAAGCAGGTACAGAGGATTCTGCTTAGCCATGCAGGGTTTAGACTGTGCTATGGGGGAGTGAATGGAATCTGGCCAACAACTGGCCTTGACCTGGGAAAGGCAGCTACCACCAGAACAGTTAATGGAAGCTGATATCTCTGGCTTAAACCAGCCGAATGTGGTTCCGGACAGTTGGCCCAGGACAGCCTACAAGGAAGAGGGGTGGGTTTGTGGAGGGACTGGAGTTTCTATTCCTGGGATGTACTTTTGGGTTCCTGGACCCAGTTCTTTTTTTTTTTTTTTAATTTTTTTTTTACGTTTATTTCTGAGACAGAGAGAGACAGAGCATTAGTGGGGAAGGGGCAGAGAGAGAGGGAAACACAGAATCCGAAGCAGGCTCCAGGCTCCGAGCTGTCAGCACAGAGCCCGACGCGGGGCTTGAACTCACAAACCGTGAGATCATGACCTGAACCGAAGTCAGTCGCTCAACCGACTGAGCCACCCAGGCGCCCCTCCTGGACCCTGTTCTGATGTGTGTGTGGAGGCTTCCCCACACCAACGAGCAATCTCGGACACCAACAAGGTATCCGAGAATTCAACTCAAGAATTCATCCACCTGAAGATAGCATCAGATTCCACAGGTAAAAGGCTCTATCCCACAAGACCACCCTCCACTTCAACCACCATCACAAGCCCAGGCTGTTACCTGTGCTTCTGAAAGACCAGCTATAAATCGGAGGCTCCAACAACCCCCTTCCAGCTCAGGATGCCAACTGTGAGTATAGGTTGTTACCTACACTTCTGACCAACTGGCTGTAAATTAGACGTTCCCATGACCCTCTCTTTGAGTTCAATGAATTTACTTGAATGGCTCATAGAACTCAGGGAAACCCATTTACTCGCTAGAATAAGTGATACAAATCAACAGCCCTGTGAAGAGATACACATGGTGATGTCCTGAACAAAGGAGCTTTTGTGTTCTTGGAGCTTGGGACCCTGGCACGGTGGCACATGGAACAGTTCTGTTCCCCAACCTGGAAACTCTCTGAACTCCTTCCTTTGGGGTTTTTATGGAGGCTTCATTACATAGACATGGTTGATTAACTCATTGGCCATTGGTGATTGATTCAAACTGTAGCCCCTCTCCCTTTCCCTGAATCAGGAGGTGGGACTGAAAGTTCCAACCCACTATTCATGGTTAGTTACCCTGGGAAGCAGCCCCCATCCGTAAGTGCTTTCCCAAAGCCAACTTTGTTTTTTATTTTATTTTTTATTTTTTTTAATGTTTATTTAGTTTTGAGAGAGAAAGAGACAGAGTGTGAGCGGGGGAGGCACAGAGAGAGAGGGAGCCACAGAATCTGAAGTGAGTTTCAGGCTCTGAGCTGTCAGCACAGAGCCCGACACGGGGCTCGAATTCACAAACTGCGAGATCATGACCTGAGCAGAAGTCAGACACTTAACCGACCGAGCCACCCAGGCGCCCCCAAAGCCACCTTTGTTAACAAACCCAGTTGTGGTGAAAAGGAGGTTGTTATGAACAACAAGACACTCATTTTACCTTCATGGCTCTGAAGCATTTTCAGGAACTGAAGACAGACCAAATATCGCAAAAGATGCTGTGCTCCCATAGCCCTATTGCTCAGGAAATTCCAAGGGTTTTGGGGCCTGTGAGCCAGGAACTATGGATGAAGACCAAATATGTATGAGAAATATATTTTGGTTATATATATATATATATATATATATATATATATATATATATGTGTGTATACGTAAATTTCTTATAAATCATCATATTGCAGCTGTCCACCATGCTAAGGACTGCTGTGAAGGGAGAACTGGTCTTTTATGGACTGGAGAAGATTGCGCTGGTTTCTGGATACAGATCACAACCTGAAGTTGTTGGGAGCTGCATGGCTGTGAAAGCTTTTGATTTCTTTTTCTCTCAACTACACTCCTTCAAAGAAGCCAGACTGGAGCTCACGGGCTTGTCGGGGTGGGATGTGGGAAGATGTGAAGAGTTAAACCTAGGTGGCCAGTCCCTCAACAAAGCCTGCCCGGATAATGGTTTCTTCCTGTTATCTAAAGGAAAATGCCCAATAATTGCCTGGGGAACCCAGCAATAGAGACTCTGACTTCAGTAAATGAATGAGAAGGGAAGACTAGGGGATGGACAGGTGCTGATCCAGAAGCTTGAGCCCTCAAGCCTCTGAGAGAATTGTTTTGTCTTGAGAAGTAGGCAGGACAGGTGCTAGGGTCCCCTTTTTATCAGTCATAATAATACTGATCACTATGTGCTAGGTACTCTTCTAAGTACTTAACATGCATTTTGTCAGTTAATTCTCACCATAATTCTGTAAAGCAGTAACTATGCCCATATTATTTATTTTTTAAATGTTTATTTAATTTTTGAGAGAGAGAGAGAGAGAGAGAGCGTGCACAATCAGGGGAGGGGCAGAGAGAGGGAGACACCGAATCCAGAGCAGGCTCCAGACTCCGAGCTCTCAGCGCAGAGCCTGATGCCGGGCTCGAACTCACCTGAGCCAAAGTCGGATGCTTAACCAACTGAGCCACCCAAGCTGATTCCTATACCCATTTTATAGGTAAGGAGTTGAAGTGCAGACAAGATGAGGAACCTACTTAGGGTTGCTTTGTGTGCTGCAGAACCAAGTCTTGAACCCAGGTAGGCTGTTTCTAAAGCCTGTGTGCTTAACCTTATGCTATACAGGATGGGACCTGGGAATTGCTTTTCTGTCCTGATCATTTTTGTAGGATTTCCACATGTTTTTACCATCCAGGGTAAGCTCTACCGTGTTCTGTAGAGGAGGAAGAACTTTTCCTTTACCCTTTTAGGTTCTTTTGGTGGGTCACTTAATTAAACTGACAAAACACACCAAGAGGAGAAAAGGAAATCTAATTGCATATGTACAGAAGGCCCATAAGAACATGAGACCCCCAGGTGGTCAGGCAACTGAGGCTTATATGGCCTCCTGAGCTATGGGGATGAGGGTAGAGGTCTGAGACTTCACAGGGGAGGAAGATAATTTACAGGAAGATGGGAAGAGCAAGTAGTAGGTAAGTAAATGTTTGCCACGGGATGCAGAGACAACGGAGCCAAAAAGGAATCGGAACAAACAGGCCCTGTTGAGCTTCCCACAGCTACCATACTTAGCTCATATTCTCTGTAGTTATCTCTGATGATAGTTCTCTTCCTGGACTAGGCACTCCATCTCAAGTATTTTAGGCAGTTAAAAGTAAAGTAAAAGCGTCTCCTGAGTCTTTTGGGCCTTGACTGACTTCAGCTCGAAGCAGTCCACATGCCAAAGCGGCACATTTTGGGGAGGCTCATTCTGAACCTCTTCAGTTCCATCTAAACAGTGTCTGTTTCGGGACCTAATCTAGAGAAATGAGCCCTTTGCAGATAAGCCTTAACGCCACCCAAATGGTCCAGAATACTGAATTTGGAACTCTGTGCCACAGGTATTCTAGTTAGTCATACTTATTATCTCTAGTAAGAGCCGTGATTTGCGTTGTGGGATGAATTTACGCATACAAACTTTGGTTTATTGATAGGCGGTGCTGGATTTCCAGGGGAACGCCTGGTGATCTTTTCTTGGAAGCAGAGTTCCCAGGGCTATCCCTGGAATCCCTGTTTCTAGCCCTGGCACTCCAATTTCACTCTGAGTTGCACTGGGAAAGGGAGAGGAAGGAAGAAGTCCATTTCCCCCAGGCACAGAATTCCAGGGGTAAACAGTCAATAAAATCTTTTCCCCACAGAGGGATCTGGGCTCACAGACATAAATCTCAAGGCTGATCTGCATTCCAATTGGGAGGGAAGCTTAGGAATTATTTTTCATCTTACCCAGTTTATTTTAGAATTAATAAGTGGGGGCGCCTGGGTGGCGCAGTCAGTTAAGCGTCCGACTTCAGCCAGGTCATGATCTAGCGGTCCGTGGGTTCGAGCCCCGCGTCAGGCTCTGGGTTGATGGCTCGGAGCCTGGAGCCTGTTTCCGATTCTGTGTCTCCCTCTCTCTCTGCCCCTCCCCCGTTCATGCTCTGTCTCTCTCTGTCCCAAAAATAAAAAAAAAGTTGAAAAAAAAATTTAGAATTAATAAGTGGCAAGGAGGACTTTTGTGAAGTCTTTATTTTGGTTCAGAATTTAAACTTGAGCTCAAGCATTTCTGAGAAGAAGATGTCTGTCTTTTTCTAAATATTTTCCAGAGGACAGGGCTCTACGAGATTCTTGGATATGGCAATGATCTCTTCCAAACATCTAATATGAATATTCCTTGCTTTATTTTAAAGTTATTCACTTTGTGCTCTTTTTATGCATGTTTTTAAGATTTCATTTTTAAATGTGTATTTATTTATTTTCGGAAGAGAGAGACAGAGCATGAGCAGGAGAGGGGCAGAGAGAAAGGGAGACAGAGAATCGCAAACAGGCTCCAAGCGGTCAGCACACAGCCAGACATGGGGCTCAAACTCACGAACTGTGAGATCATGACCTGAGCAGAAATCAAGAGTTGGCCACTCAACTGACTGAGCCACCCACGTGCCCCTAAGATTTTAAGTAATATCCACACCCAATGTGGGGCATGAACCCCCAACCCCAAGATCAAGAGTCACATGCTCTACTGACTGAGCCAGCCAGGTGCCCCTATTTTTCTGCAGATTAAAAAAAAAATGCTTCAGGGCACCTGGGTGGCTTAGTCGGTTAAGCGTCTGACTCTTGATGTCAACTCAGGTCATGATCTCATGGTTTGTGGGTTTGAGTCCCATGTCAGGCTCCGTGCTGGCAGTGCAGAGCCCGCTTACAATTCTCTCTCTGTCCCTCCTCCTCCTCCTCTCTCTCTAAGATGAATAAATCAACTTTTAAAAAATGCTTCATTCAAGCTATCTTCACGTGACCAGTTTTTGAAAATTTATGTTCTCACCTCCACAGGCTTCAAAATGCATCTCTGAAAAGAAGGCTAGGTAGGAAGCAGATGTTTTTTTAGGTTAAAACCATCTACAGGGACACAGTGGCATGATGATTACATGTCCAGACTGTGAGATCAGTCAGGCTTCACCACTCACAAGCTGAGTGACCCTGGACAAGTCAATTAATTTTTCTGAGCCTCAGTTTCTTGATCTATGAAATGCATCTAATAATGGTACCTTTCTTACAGGAGTGATGTGAGAATTAAATGAGATTATGTACATAAAACACCTAGTCAGGGGTTGGCACTTAGGAAAGGCTCAGTAAATATGAGCCTCTCATTATTACATCAGAGATTTAAAGTTACTTGCCCAGATGATGCATGTTGAGATGGAGTTGTCATTCAAGGAGGCATGGTTCCACCTAAAAGGCATGTAAAAATACTACCATGGATCTAATGTTTGTTTACAAAGAATTTTGATTATGGCATCTCTCTTTTGGCTTCTGAGCCCAGTTCCAGTTGCTTTACTCATAGGCACGTTTAAAAAAAAAATTTTTTTTAATGTTTATTTATTTTTGAGAGAGACAGAGAGGCAGTGCGAGCAGGGGAGGGGCAGAGAGAGAGAGGGAGACACAGAATCTGAAGCAGGCTCCAGGCTCTGAGCCGTCAGCACAGAGCCCAACCCAGGGGCCTGAACCCATGAAACGCAAGATCATGACCTGAGTCAAAGTTGGACACTTAACTGACTGAGCCACCCAGGTGCCCTTATTTATTTTTAAAGTTTATTTATTTTGAGAGAGAGTGAGAGAGCAGGAGGGGCAGAGGGAGAGAGAGGGAATCCCAAGCAGGCTCTGCACTGTCAGTGCTAGCCACATGCAGGGCTCAAACTCACCAAACATGAGATCATGACTGAGGTATCTAGGCACCCCTCAATAAGCATTTTTAAAAAGTCCTATTGAATGCAGAAACTATACTAGGAGATATGTAGAACACAAGCCTGAGAAAGATTTCTTTCCTATTATTTAGGAAATCGCAGTCTAGCGAAACAGGCAAATATATACAATTCAGGACGAACTGTAAAAAGTTAAATAATGAAATACAACAATGAGCCAATACTTTCACATATAGGCGGTGTTTTATAGTGAAAAATATCATCAGACTTTGGAATCAGCTCTGAAGTTGGCACGGTAACTTAGTTGTGGGCAATTTAGCCCCATTAGCCTTCTTTCCTTACTAGTAAAATGAGGGTCATAAATATTTACCCTTAGAATTATAATTCTAATTGCAAGATTGTCTTGAGGATTACTAACAACGTAATAAAGTTCCTGGCATATAGTTGATGCTTGATAAACAATGGACATTACTATTTAATCCTAATAGGACGAAGGGGGAGCAGGGATGGTTATCCTTGCTTTTCAAATGAGGAAACGAAATCTCGGTGAGATAAGTGATTATTCGAAAAGTCACCAAACTAGCAAGTGAAGACGCCAACCCAAATCGTGATCTTCAGACCACGACCTTTTGAAAACGACAACTTTCACCTATCTCATGCCTGTTCTAACGCATCAGGGGGAATGCGGAAGATGAGTAGAAGCCGAGCCTTGACCTTCGGAGAGGTGAGTTTAAGGAGAGCGAGCATTCCAGGAGCAAAGGAACCCCTACAGGGAGCTCTGGGGAAACGGTCCGGAGTCCTCCAGGGGCCGGGGTGAGTTCGGTAAGACTAGAGTGAAGGCTCCATCCACGCCCTAGAGTGTCGACTTGGTACACACCGCCCTAGGCAGGACTCAGGTAGCCTCAGAAAGAGCCATTTAAACGGCAGACACCCGACGCACGCGGGGTCCTCTCCCAGACCGCCCAGCCCATCTCCGGGGGCGGGGAGGGCCGTCGCGCAGCTAGCCTATCATCACTGCCGAAGCCCGCGAACTCTCTTCCTCATTGGCGACCTCCGGGGTGACGTCATGTTCGGCGGACCCGCAAAGGAAGAGGGCGCCATGATTGGTTGGCGCCGGGGCGGCGGGCGGTGGAGGACCCTGGCGAGTCTAGGTTTCCAGCCGGTGCTGGACTTTCCCCTTCCATGTTCCGAGGCTCTGGGGGACTGCAGAGGGCGGGGAGTCGGCTCGGCGGAGACCTGGATTGGGTTCTAAGAGCCGTGGGGTTGAGAAGGGGTGACCGGAAGTGATCTTGGGACTGACCGGAAGCGAGGCCTGGAGGGGAAAGGGAGAGCGGGTCCCGGGAGGGAGGGGGGCTTCCAGCAGAAGGGGACGGGGGAGAAAGGTGCGAAAGCGCCGTGGGAGTGCCGGGTAGGCAGTGGGTCGCTGCTGCTGGTCTGTTTGGGAGGCCTGTTTGGGAGGCAGCAAGTGACCACCACGAGCTCGAGGGGAGAGCCCAAGCAGTGGGAGTGCGGGAGCCTAGGGCTGCCTCAGCGGAATCTGGAATAGCTAAGCACAGGGGCCCTCGCACGGCTCCAAAGAACTGGGTGGGAGGGATTTTGGAAGTCGAGGCAGGAGCCAGGAGCTGAGGGTACGGCAGATTAGTTGTGCGGAAAGTGCGGTTCGGGCTTGGGGGTGGTCGGTGGGGACGGCGTGGGAGATCTTGGTTTGGAGTTTTCCAGTCTTGCCCCCATTGGGTAGAATCACACTACTTGCCTTTGTACAAGAAACGGTGTCTCCTGGGGCAAGGAAGGAGCCAGCATGGCCTGGGCTCTGAAGCTGCCTCTGGCCGATGAAGTGATTGAATCTGGGCTGGTGCAGGACTTTGATGCTAGTCTGTCCGGGATCGGCCAGGAACTGGGTGCTGGTGCCTATAGCATGAGGTGAGTGAGATTTTTACCTGACCCTGCACCTTCTGAATAACAAAAGCAGGGAAGGGAATAAATAAGGTTGGAGGGGTGTGGGAGGGAGGTATTTAGAGTTAAATAAGCTGTCTGCGGTTAGGGAAAATTGACTTTTTTCTTTGTTACTTCGAGTAGTGACTGCTGTGGAAGAAATGGAAGAAGAAGGCAGTGTCAGGTCTGTGCAGGATCAGTGGAAGAAGCAGGAATGGCCCTTGGCTAGCAACCAGATGAATGTTGAGAGGCCATTGTGCCAGTGTGAGAGATTGGAGACCTATAGTGTGTATGTGTATATGTGGTCAGGTTGGGCTGGAGGTGTGTGAAGGGGCCACATCTGGGCAGTTGGGAGCTGGGGTTTATTGATGAATATTGGTTGACTGCTTCTTGGAAGGAAACCTTGGTGAAGAAGCCCACACATCTGTACCTTAGCTTGCTTTAAGGATTAATTCTAGGATGTCTGCCTTTTGAAACATAAGCTATGAAAAGAAAAAGCGTCAGAGAACTTTTAGATACTTCTAGATCTTAGTGTATCAAGTCAAATATTGATCAGAAATAAAAATCTCCTATGAAAGAAGCATAACCTCCCATGTAATTTATTTGCATGCATTAGTTATTTCATTTCCCCAGTATAGTTTGTTTCGTTTATGAGATGTACGAGAATCAGGTCTGGAAATGTTGAAACACCTGCACGTGAGGGTTAGATGGAATATAATTGGGTTTCCAAATGCATTATAAAGCTCAATCTAAATAAGTGAGTTAGAAGAGACTTCAGAACTTAACAGTTTGAGTTTATAGGAGAAAGATGTTTTTTATGGTGAAAGCGGACAAATTTTGTGTTCTGATCGCGAGATACTTTGAGAGTTATGTAATGTAAACTTCTTGTCTTTATCTCTGCTAACCCAAAATGGATTTTTCTCAAGTAAAATAATGAGTTAGAACTTAGTACTTCACCTTCAGGAATCTGTGCTTACAGCTAGAATAATAAAGGCTATCTTGTATACATACTTAAGTGATTTTCAGGGAAGTTTAAGTGCTATCATGCAATGCTCTTAGTGTTAAGAAATTTAACTCTAGTTTTGTCTGTCCTTGTTTACATAAGTCTGACCCGAAAAATAGAGATTAACTTGGTCTGAAAATAAATGCCCTAACCCTGAGCTTATTATACTCAGTGTCTGACATAATAGTTGATAATTCATACTGTTGTTCATGTAAAGACTACCACAGCAAAAAGTTTGATTTTGTCTAGTTTGTCAGAAGATGGAGGTAATTAACTATAGCCATACTTGTTATAAAAATAGTTAACATCGTCAACATTCTGTGCGTGTGTCATGTGCTTTCCGTACCATATAACCTTACATTTAAAACTGCTTTCCGGTGTCATACCCCGAATGGTCTACGCTGGTATTAGTAGAATGGTTTGCAAATTCACACCTTTAGAATTTTTTTCTAACATCAATTCTGCAAGAGTTTTCCAAACATCACTTTCTGTTTTCCCCAGAGCACGATGTGCCAAAATGTCAAGTATTTTTTCTTTCTTTTTTTTCACCTTCCTCTTTTTCCTGCATTTTGCTCTTGTCACTCTTCTCCTGACTTTGATACACGTTTAATCATTTGCATTAATTTGTGTTAATTAGATATTAGTTCTCAAACGTTTGTGTTCATGAGAGTCCTCTAGAGTGCTTATTTAAAAATAGTTCCCAGGGCCTCATCTTCACTGATTTTTCTGGGGCACAGGCCAGAAATCTGATTTTTTAAACAAGTTCTTAGGTGATTTTGATGCAGGTAATCCAGCGACCACATGTTGAGAAGCACTGACTGGAGGAGTTTTTATACACAAAGACCATGATTCTTTGCTCTTTGTGTTTCTCTCTATAATTAAACCTTCTAATCGATTTTCCTACACCTTTATTAGGGAAAATGTTCTCTTTGTCAAGCTATTTGTTTTGTAAAATACATTCTCTGATGTATTCATTCTAACCTAATTTTCTTATTTTCTGCTGCATCTTATAATGGTTTCACTTCAGATCTATTGATTTAGATTTTATAAAGATTCACCTTAACTGGATTTCTGTTTTGGACTTGATCTGCCCTTATATTCAGTAATATAAGGTATATTATAAGGTATATAAGAACCATTTTCTAAATGGTTCTTTAATATCTTTCTTACTTTTCCCCTTACACTTTAATACTTGGTACAAACTTTTATTGTTAAAATAAAGGAAATCCCCTGAAAAAAATGCTAAGCGAAAGGAGCTAGTCACAAAAGATCACACAATATACGATTCCACTTCTATGAAATGTCCAGAATAGGCAAATCTGTAGAGACAGAAAGTAGAATAGTGGTTGGCTAGAGCTTGGGGAAAGAGGTAATGGGGGAGTGACTGCTGATGGTACTGGGTTTTTTGGGGGGTGGTTGATAAGTGTTCTAAAATTGTGGTCCGGGGCATCTGCCTGGTTGTCGGTAGAGCATGTAACTCTTGATGTTGGGGTTTGAACCCCATGTTGGGTGTGGCAATTAATTAAAATACATACATACATACATACATACATATATACATACCTGCAAATTAATTTTGATAGTTGGGCAATTCTGTGACTACACTAAAGACAACTGAACTGTACACCTTAGATGGGTGAATTGTATAGTACAGGAATTGTGTCAAAATAGTGCTGTTATAAAAAAAAAAAGGAAAGAGGATCAAATTCTGTATATTGAAAAGAATTTTATGTCTTTCATTTTTTTTTAAAGTTGAGGTGGAATTCGCATCATATAAAATTAACCATTTTAAAGTGAACAATTCAGTGTTATTTGGTACATTCGCAATGTTGTGCGACCACCCACCAATTCCATCAGTCCAAAAGAAAACCCTGTACCTCTTAATGCAGTTGCTCCCCATTTCCCCCTCCCCCTCTGTAGTCTGTGTGCATGGATTTACCTATTTTGGATATTTCATATAAATGGAATCGTGTAACGTGTCCTTTAGTGTCTGGCTTCTTTCACTCAGCATCATGTTTTCAGGGTCCATTCACAGGTAGCATGTATCAGTAGTTCAGTATCTCATTCCTTTTTATGGCTGAATAACCCTTTCTATGTATATAACGCAGCTTGTTTATCCATTCATCAATTGGTAGACTGTAGGGGTTGTTTATAAAGGAGATGACCATGACATTTTGTTTTTAAATTTTTTAAATGTTTACTTATTTTTGAGAGGGAGAGAAAGAGAGAGCAGTGGAGGGGCAGAGAGAGGGAGACAAAGAACCCGAAGCAGGCTCCAGGCTCTGGGCTGTCAGCACAGAGCCCGACACAGGCTCGAACTCATGAGCCAAGCTGTGAGATCATGACCTGAGCCAAAGTCATATACTTAACTGACTGAGCCACCCAGATGCCCTGACCTGCAATGTTTATAAACGTTCGTATACAAGTTTCTGTGTAGATTTCTATTTTTCTGTTTTTTTCTGTGTAGATTTCTTTTAATTGAGGTATAATGATATATAACATTGTATTAGTTTAAGGTGTACAACATAATGATTATGTATTTGTATATATTGCAAAATGATCACAATGTCTAGTTAACATGTTTCACCGTACAAAACAATTTTTTTCTTATGAGAACTTTTTAAAATTAATTTATTTTTAATATAATTTATTGTCAAATTGGCTTCCATACAACACCCAGTGCTCATCCCAGCAAGTGCCCTCCTCAATGCCCATCACGCACTTTCCCCTCTCCCCCACCCCCCATCAACCCTCAGTTTGTTCTCTGTATTTGAGTCTTATGAGAACTTTTAAGAGCTACTCTCTTAGCAAGTTTCAAATCTGCATTACAGTATTATTAACTATAGTCACGATGCTGTACTAGACATATGTTTCCATTTCTCTTGGGTATATATATCTAGGCGTGGAATTGCTGGCTCATATGGTAATTCTATGCTTAACTTTTTTTGTTTTTAAATCTAAAGACTTTTTAGAGCAGTTTAGGCTCACAGAAATACTGAGAGGAAGGTACAGAATTTTCCCATATACCCTCTTGCCTCCATACATGCATAGCCTCCCCTTTTATCAACATCATTTACCAGAGTGGTACCCACTCTGTACCTACATTGATGAACCTAAATTGACATATCATAATCACCCAAAGTCTATAGTTTACCTGAGAGTTCCCTCTTGATGGTATACATTCTGTGGTTTTGGACCAATATAGAATGACACATACCCATCATAGAGTATCATACAGAGGATTTTCTCTGCTTTAAAAGTCCTCTGTGTTCTGGGTGGCTCAGTCGGTTGAGCATCTCAGGTCATGATCTCACGGTTTGTGGGTTCCAGCCCCACGTCCGACTCTGTGCTGATGACTCAGAGCCTGGAGCCTGCTTTGAGTTCTGTGTTTCCCTCTCTCTGCCCCTCCCCTGCTTGTGCTCTGTCTCTCTCTGTCTCTCAAAACTAAATAAATGTTTAAAAAAAAAAAAAAAAAGATCAACTTGAAAAAAAAAAAAAAGCCCTCTGTGTTCTGCCTATTCATTCCTCCACCCCAACCCTGACAACCACTGATTTTTTTTTTAATGTTTCCAGTTTTGCCTTTCTAGAATGTCATAAAATTGGAATCCTACAATATGTTGCCTTTTCAGATTAGCTTCTTTCACTTAGAAATATGCATTTAATATTCCTCTATGTCTTTTCATAGCTTGATAGCTCATTTCTTTTTAGTACTCAATAATATTCTATTGTCTGGATGTACCACAGTTTATTCATTCACCTACTGGAGGACATCTTGATTCCTTCCAAGTTTTGGCAATTATGAATAAAGCTGTTATAAACATCCATGTGTAGGTTTTCGTATAGAGATAATTTTCAACTCCTTTGGGTAAATACAAGGAATGCAACTCGGGATTATATGGTAAGAATATATTTAGTGTTGTTAAGAAAAGGCCAAACTGTCCTCCAAAGTGGCTGTACCATTTTGCATTCTTACTACAAATTGGTGAGAGTTCCCTTTGCTCCACATCCTTATCAGTATTTGGTGTTGTCAGTGTTCTGGATTTTGGCCATTCTGGTAGATGTATAGTATATACTAAACTGTTTCAAGAACTCTCAAGCTGTTTTACATAACATCTGAACTGCTTTATGTTCCATCAGCAATGTATGAGGGTTCCTGTTTCTCCACACTCTTGTCAGGACTTTTTACTTCCTATTTTCTTTTTGTTGTTTTTTTAATTAAACCCACCCTAATGAGTGTGAAGTAGTATATCATTGTGATCGTGTTTTACTATTCCTTGACCATGAAGTTGAACATCTTTTCACGTACTTGCTGGCCATTTGTAGATCTTCTTTGGGGAAGTGTCTTTTCAAGTCTTCTTTTTTCTAAAGATTTCATTTTTAAATCTCCACACCCAACTTGGGGCTCAAACTTACAACCCCGAGATCAAGAGTTACATGCTGTACCAACTGAGCCAGCCAGGCACCCCATCAACCGACATATGGTCCCCAGCTTACGATGGTTCAACTTATGATTTTTTTGACTTTACAGTGGTGTAAAAGTGATACACATGGTAGAAACCATACTTCCAATTTTGAATTTTGAACTTTAACTGGGCTGGTGGTATGAAGTCCAATACTTTTTCATGATGCTGGGCAGTGGCAGTGAGCCACAGCTCCCAATTGGCCAGGTGATCATGAGGGTTGCAAATGATATGCTTATAACTGTACAGTATCCATACAACCATTCCATTTTTTACCTTCAGTACAGTACTCAATAAACTACATGATATTCAACACTTCGTTATAATATATGCTTTGTGTAAGATGATTTTACCCAACAGTAGGTTGATGTAAGTGTTCTGAGTACATTTGGCTAGGTTAAGCTATGATGTTTGGTAGGTTAGATGTATTAAATACATTTTTGACTGACAGTATTTTCAGCTTACGATGGGTTTATTGGGATGTAACCCCATTGTAAGTCAAGGAAAAGCTGTACAAGTCTTTCATACCATTGGCTAAATTTATTCCTGTGTATTTTACTCTTTTGGATACTATTATACATGGAATTGTTTTCTTAATTTCCTCTTTGGATTGTTTATTGCTGGCAATAACTACTGATTATTTAGAAACTACTGATTTTTTATGTTGATCTCATATCCTGTAACTTTGCTGAATTCTTTTTTTAGCTTTGGTAACATTTTCCTGGACTTACGGGATTCTCTGTATGTAGAGTCATGTCATATGCAAATAGATATAGCTTCACTTTTTCTTTTCCTGTTTGTATGTTTTTTATTTGTTTTTCTTGCTTAATTGGTCTTGCAAGGACTTCCAGTACAATGTTGAATAGTAGTAGTGAAAGTGGGCATCTTTAGCTTATTCCTGATTTTAGAGGGAAAGCTTTCAGTTTTTCACCACTGAGCTGTGAATTTTTCATAAATGCCTTTTTAATTTTGAGGAAGTTTTATTCCTAGGTTGTTGTGTGTGTATGTACGTGTGTGTGTGTCTGTACGAATGTCCGTGTGTATTATTATGGTAAAATACACATAAAATTTACCATTTTAGCTATTTTTAAGTGTATAGTTCAGTGGCATTAAGTACATTCACATTGTTGTGAATTTGTTGTGCAAATATTACCACCATCCATCTCCAGAATATTTTTAGTTTCCCAAACAGAAACTCTCTACCCATTAATCACTAACTCGCCTAGTTCCTGACAACCCCCATTTTACTTTCTGTCTCTATGAATTTGACTACTCTAGGAATCTCATGTAAGTGGAATCATACAAATTTGTCCTTATGTGACTGTCTTATTTCACTTAGCATAATGTCTTCAAGGTTTTGCTGAGTGTTTTTATTGTGACAGGTGCTGAATTTTGTCCAGTGCATTTTCTGTGTCTGTTGAGATGATCATGTGGTATATTACGTTGATTTCTTTATGTTGAACCACCCTTATATTTCTGGGAAAAATCCTACTTGGTTATAGTGTATGATCATTGGATTCAGTTTGCTAGTACAGTATTTTGTTGAGGATTTTTGTGTCTTTATTCATAAGGGATATTGGTCTGCTTTTCCTGTGATGTTTTTTTACACATTTTTTTTTTTAATTTTTTTTCAACGTTTTTTTATTTATTTTTGGGACAGAGAGAGACAGAGCATGAACGGGGGAGGGGCAGAGAGAGAGGGAGACACAGAATCGGAAACAGGCTCCAGGCTCCGAGCCATCAGCCCAGAGCCTGACGCGGGGCTCGAACTCACGGACCGCGAGATTGTGACCTGGCTGAAGTCAGACGCTTAACCGACTGCGCCACCCAGGCGCCCCTTTTTACACATTTTTTTAAATGTTTATTATTTTTGAGAGAGAGAGAGAGAGAGAGAGAGAGAGAGAGAGAGAGAGTGGGGGTAGGAGCAGAGAGAGAGGGAGACACAGAACCCAATGTAGGGCTTGATCTCATGACCCTGAGATCATGACCTGAGCTGAAATCATGAGCGGGTTGCTTAACCAAATGAGCTACCCAGGTACCCCTCTTGTAACAACTTTTGACTTAAGTTCTATTTTGTTTGATATATATGTTTTTAAATTTTTTTACTGTTTGTTTATTTTTGAGAGAGAGAGTGTGAGCAGGGGAGGGGCAGGGAGAGAGGAAGACACAGCATCTGAAGCCGACTCCAGGCTTCAAGCTGTCAGCACAGAGCTCTATGTTGGGCTCAAACTCAGGAACCGTGAGATCATGACCTGAGCCAAAGTCAGATACTTAACCGACTGAGCCACCCAGGCGCCCCTATTTGATATATTTTTAAAAAATGTTTATCCCATTTATTTTGAGAGAGAGAGAGGGAGAGAGAGTGCTGGAGAGGGGCAGAGAGAGAGGAGAGAGAGAATCCCAAGCAGGATCCACACTGTCAACACAGGGCCCAACGCAGGGCTCGATTTCATAAACTGTGAGACCATGACCCAAGCGGCAATCAAGAGTTGGTAGCTGAACTGACTGAGCCACCCAGGAGCCTCTTGTTTGATATTTGACGAGTCACTTCAGTTCTCTCTTGGTTACTGTTTGCATAGAATATCCTCTTTCACTGTTTTCCTTTTAACCTATTTGTGTGTTGTATCTGAAGTGAGTCTTCTATAAGCAACATGTGGTTGGTCACATGTTGACCACAAGAACAAATATCTTTTTCCCCAATCTGTGTCTTTAATCGGTGAGTTAATCCATTTGTACTTAAAGTGATTACTGACAATGAAGAACTAATTTCTGCCATTGTGCTATTTGTTTTCTATATGTCATATTCTTTTGTTCCTCAATTACTCCAATATGTCTTCTTTTGTGCTTGATTTTTTCTTTTTCTTTTTTTGTTTTTAAACGTTTATTTATTTTTGAGACAGAGAGAGACAGAGCATGAACGGGGGAGGGACAGAGAGAGAGGGAGACACAGAATCGGAAGCAGGCTCCAGGCTCTGAGCAATCAGCACAGAGCCCGATGTGGGGCTCGAACTCACGGACCGCGAGATCGTGACCTGAGCTGAAGTCGGATGCTCAACCGACTGAGCCACCCAGGCGCCCCGTGTCTGATTTTTTCTAATGTATCATTTTAATTTCTTCTTTATTGCCTTTTTTTTTTGTATATTTTTAAAGTTATTTTCTTAGTGGTTACCGTGGGGATTACAGTTAATATCCTAAGTGTATAGGAATCTAATTTGAATTGATAACACTTTAGCTTCAAGAGCATACATTAAACTAGACTTCTTATGATGATCATTTTGCAATATCTATAAAAATCAAATCATTATGTTGTACACCTGAAATTAATGTAATGTTATATGTCAATTATATCACAAATTTATTTATTTTTTTATTATTTTTTTAATGTTTGTTTTTGAGAGAGAGACAGAGACAGAGCCCAAGGGAGGAGGGGCAGAGAGAGGGAGACACAGAATCTGAAGCAGGGTCCAGGCTCTGAGCTGTTAGCATAGAGCCTGATGCAGGGCTCAAACTCAAGAGCTGTGAGATCATGACCTGAACCGAAGTTGGATGCTTAACAACTGAGCCACCCAGGCGCCCCAATTATATAACAACTTAAAAAAAAGAGCATACATTAACTCTGTTCCTGTCAGTTCTGTTTCCATTCTTTATGTTGTTATTGTCACAAATTATGTCTTTATACACTGTGTGCTTGTTACAATAGATTTATAATTATTGTTTTATGCATTTGTCTTTTTAAAAAAAAAATTTTTTTTTAATGTTTATTTATTTTTGAGACAGAGAGAGACAGAGCATGAACAAGGGAGGATCAGAGAGAGAGGGAGACACAAAATCCGAAACAGGCTCCGGGCTCTGAGCTGTCAGCACAGAACCCAATGCGGGGCTCGAACCCACGGACCGCAAGATCATGACCTGGGCCGAAGTCGGACGCTCAACCGACTGAGCCACCCAGGCGCCCCAATGCATTTGTCTTTTTTAAAAATATTTTTAAGTAAGCTCTACACTCAATGTGGGTCTCAAATTCACAACCCCCAAGATCAAAAGTTGCACGTTCCACCAGCCAGGTGCCCCTATGTATTCGTCTTTTAAGTCACATAGGAAACAAAAAGAAGAGGTTACATACCAAAAATATGGTATGCTAGCTTTTGTATTTTACCTGTGTGACCTGTGTAATGATCTTTATTTCTTCATATGACTGTGAGTTACCATCTAGTGTTCTTTCATTTCAGGCTGAAAGATTCCCTTTAGCATTTCTTGTAGGGCAGGTTTATTAGCAATGAACTTCCTTACCTTTTGTTGAGAAATATTTTAATTTCTCCTTCATCTTAGAATTCTTGGTTGATAGTTTTTACTTTCAACACTTTACATATATCATCCCACTGCCTCTGGCCTCCGTGGTTTCTGATGAGATATTGGCTTTAATTTCATTGAGTTTCCCTCATAATGTGATGAGTCACTTTTTGCTGCTTTGAAGATTCTCTCTTTTCAACAGTTTGAATATTGTGTACCTTGCTGTGGCTGTCTTTGAATTTATTCTTTTGAAGTTTGTTGAGCTCCTTGAATGTGTAGATTTACATGTGTCATCAATTTGGAAAGTTTTTAACCATTATTTCTTCAAAAACTTTTCTCCCTTTTTCTCTCCTTCGTCTCCCGGGACTCCCATAATATGCACATTGGTACACTTGATGGTGTACCATTGTATTCGTAGGTTCTATTTAGTTTTCTTCATTTTTGTTTTTGCTCTTCAGCCTGAGTAATCTCAATTTGCCATCTTCAAGTTTGCTGATTCTTTCTTCTGTTGATCTTCTGTTGAGTCCCTCTAGTATATTTTTAATTCCAGCTCTTGTACTTTTGGGTCCAGAATTTCTACTTGTTTACTTTTTATAACTTTGATCTTTTGTTGCTATTCTTTAGTTGCTCATACATTGTTTTCCTGGTTTCCTTTAGTTATTTGTCCATGGTTTCCTTCAGCTCTTTGGGCATATTTAAGATAGTTAATTTAAGGTCTTTGTATATTAAGTCTAGTGTCTAGGCTTGCTCAAGGATAGTTTCTGTCAATTTCTCTTTTCTTGTGAATTGGCCATACTTTCCTTAATCTTTGTATGCTTTGTAATTTTTTGTTTAGAACTGGACATTTTGAGTATTGTAATATGGTAGCTCTGGAAATCAGATTCTACTCCCTCCCTAGAGATTACTGTTGTTACTTGATTAAAGCTGAAGTTGTCCATTTATTTAGTGACTTTCCCAAAGTGTTTTTGTAAAGAATGCGTTCCTTATTTTTTGTGAACACTGAAGTCTCTTCTATGAGCTCCGTGGTCCGCCAATGACTTGACAGAAATTTTCTTAAATGCTTGGATCTAATAAGAAAAAATGGGGAAAAAAAAGAATGTTCTGTTTCTTTAAATCCCTTTGTCTGACTCTGCTAAGGAAGCCACCTCAGCCATGGTGGTTGAAACAATGTCCAGCCTGTGTGCCAGCTCTTCAGCGATCAAAAGCAGTAATCAGAATATATAATGCTGATTTTTGGAGGACAAGGTCCCTATTGCCCACCCTGACACCAGCAGACTGCAACGGGATCCCAGGCTACTGTCCCCACAGCTGTCTGCCATGGGACTGGGAGCTAGGGGAAGGTAGATGGTGTGCCAGATGCTGAAATTCACTAAAATTTACCAGCCTCTTTCTTCATCAAGCATTCCCTTGTTTGCTGCAAGTATTTGACTAGATTCCAGAGTTCCAGAATAGTTGCTTCAAGCATTTTGTGCCGGCTCAATAGTTATTTTGGTGGAGGGACCAATTCCTGGAGCTTCCTACTGTGCAGTCTTTCATGACCTCTGTCCTTAATCTATAGTAGCCTTTTAACTGGTCCAGCCCTGCTTCCAACTCTGCACTCATCACCCCCATAGCCTGTTCTCTACACAGAAACTTAGAAGTCTATGTGTATTCTGTTCATAAAAAATAATAACAATTTCAGACTTGCAGAAGATTTGCAAAAACAGTGCAAAGAAGTTGTAAATACCCTTCACCGAGATTACTCACATGTTAACATTTTGCTATATTTGTTTTATCTTCCTCTCTTCTGCTCCTCCCCAACACCTAGAATTATTATTATTATTTTAATCTGAACTGTTTAAGTTGCAGTTGCAGTGTCCCTTAACACCCAAATACTTCAGTGTGTATTTTTAAAAAACATGAAATTCTCCGGTGGAGGGGCAGGAAAGAACCATGAAATGCTCTTACGTAACTATAATGTAGTGATCAAAATTAGGAGCTTAACACACAATACCGTGTATGATCTAATCTGTGGACCTTATTCAGATTTTGCCAATTGTCCCAATAATGTCCTTTATAGCAAAAAAATACCCAAGATCATGTATTGATTCAGTTGTCATGTCTTTTATCTCCTTTAATCTAGAGCAGATCATGAGTCTTTGTATTTTTTTTTAACGTTTATTTATTTGTGAGACAGAGACAGAGCATGAACGGGGGAGGGGCAGAGAGAGAGGGAGACACAGAATCGGAAGCAGGCTCCAGGCTCCGAGCCATCAGCCCAGAGCCCGACGCGGGGCTCGAACCCACGGACCGCGAGATCGTGACCTGAGCCAAAGTCGGACACCCAACTGACTGAGCCACCCAGGCGCCCCGAGTCTTTGTATTTTTATGACATTAACAATTTGATGAGTAGAGGTCAGTTATTTTGTAGAATATCCCTCAGTTTGGGTTTGTCTGATGTTTCCTCATGGTAGATTCAGGTTATGTGCTTTGGGTGGTACTACCTAAGAAGGGATGCTGAGTTCTCTGTGTATCATATTAGGGTACACATGCTATTGATTGGTCCCATTGCTGGCAATGTTAATTTTGACCACTTAGTTAAGGTGGGGTATGCCAGTTTTCTCCATTATAAATTTATTGCTTTGCCTTTTGTAATTAGTATTCTGTAGGGGCGACATTTTGACACCATGTAAATATCCTATTTTCAAATTTTCACCAACCAGTTTTAGCATTTATTGATGATTCTTGCCCTAATCAGTTTTCTTTATGATGATTGCTAAATGATGATTTTCATATATATATATACATATATATATGTATGTATGTACGTATATATATACATATATATATGTATGTATGTATATATTTTAGCTTTGTGTATTTATTTTTGAGAGAGACAGAGACTGCATGAACAGGGGAGGGGCAGAGAGAGAGAGGGAGAGAATTCCGAGCAGGCTCTGCCCTGTCAGCACAGAGCCAGATGCAGGGTTTGAACTCATGAAACCCTGAGATCATGACCTGAGCTGAAACCAAAAGTGGGATGCTTAACCGACTAAGCCACACAGGCGTCCCAAATGATGACTTTCTAATTATGTCTTTCCTTCTACATTTACTAGTTGGCTGTCTACTGTAAGAGGGAACTTTCCCTTCTTATTGATTTATTTTTAACAATGTAGTCTCAGATTTTTACTTTTTTTTTTTTTTAACGTTTTTATTTATTTTTGAGACAGAGAGAGACAGAGCATGAACAGGGGAGGGGCAGAGAGAGAGGGAGACACAGAATTGGAAGCAGGCTCCAGGCTCTGAGCCATCAGCCTAGAGCCCGACGTGGGGCTCGAACTCACGGACCGCGAGATGGTGACCTGAGCTGAAGTCGGACGCTTAACCGACTGAGCCACCCAGGTGCCCCTCAGATTTTTACTTTATTCAATATGTTGTAATCTTTTACTACCATTATATATCTTGATTAAATTATTCCAGATTTGGCCAGAAGAACCCCTTCAAACTGGCTCTGCACAGAAGCCTTTTATTTATTTATTGTTAAATGTTTGTTTATTTTTGAGAGAGAGAGAGAGCATGAGAGCACATGTGCACAAGCATGGGAGGGACAAAGAGAGAGAGGGAGACACAGAATCTGAAGCAGGCTCCAGGCTCCAAGCTGTCAGCTCAGAGCCCAACATGGGGCTCAAACTCACTATGAGATCATGACCTGAGCTGAAGTCAGACACTTAACTGACTGAGCCACCCAGGCACCCCTGCACAGAAGCCTTTTAAAATTAAGGTCTTGTTAATGTCTGTTGTCCTGAGGTAACTGCTAATAGCACCCTTGTTCACTCACAAAGTGTCCCTATTTAAATGATAAATTATATGATAGTTTATTTAAAATGTAGAGCAGATCATTTCACTTTTCTCCTGGAAACCCTCCATTCATTTTGCATCTTGTTTTGAATTAAAGCCCCAGTTCCGGCATTGATGTACACAGGGTGCCCTTCTGATCATTCTGTCTAGACTCTCTTTATAGCATGCTCTGCCCCAGCCACATCTGATGGTCTTACGGTCCCTCAAATCCTATGCACCTTTCTGCCTCAGGGCCTTTGCATTTGCTGTTACTCTTACTGGAAGTCTTTTTTTTTTTTTTTAATTTTTATTTATTTTGAGAGAGAGCCCACACATATGTGCATGCACACCAGGGGGGTGGGCAGGGAGCAGAGAAAGAGAGGGAGAGAAAATCCTAAGCAGGCTCCATGCTATATCAGCTCATGGTTTGTAAGATCAGGACCTGAGCCAAAATCAAGAGTAGAGTTCCTTGGAGCGCCTGGGTGGCTCAGTGGGTTGAGCAGCTGACTTCGGCTCAGGTCACGATCTTGCAGTTTGTGGGTTCGAGCTCCGTGTTGGGCTCTGTGCTGACAGCTGGGAGCCTGGAGCCTGCTTCAGAGTCTGTGTCTCCCTCTCTCTCTGCCCCTCCCCGGCTTGTGCTCTGTCTCTCTCTCTCACTCTCTCTCTCAAAAATAAATAAACATTAAAAAAATTTTTGTTAATAAAAAAAAGAAATAAACACTAAAAAACAAAAGATGCTTAACCAACTAAGCCACCCAGGCGCCTCTCTTCCTGAAACAGTCTTCTGCATTCCCTACTTGCTTTAGGTTTCTGCTCCAATGTCACTTTGTCAGAGAGGTTCTGTAACCACCTTCACATATGATAGCAAACACCTCCTTGTCCTCACCAGTACTCTGCCTACTCTACTCTGCTTTATCTTTTTCCAAACATCTGATATCTTATTCATTTGTTTGACTCTTTCCCCAATTAGAATAAATGCTCCAGGAGAAGGGTGTCTAACAGATAGTTTGTGCTGATTTGTTGGGTATGTGAACTGAATTCACTCTATTTTGTTTCAAAGGCCACTAGCATAGCAGTTTCTGAGGCAACTATTTCTCTTCATCAAAACTGAATTTTTGACACCTGGGTGGCTCAGTCGGTTGAGCATCCGACTTCAGTTCAGGTCATGATCTCACAGTCTGTGAGTTTGAGCCCCGCATCGGGCTCTGTGCTGACAGCTTGGAGCCTGAAGCCTGCTTCGGATTCTGTGTCTCCCTCTCTGCCCCTCCCCTGCTCATACTCGGTCTCTCTCTCTGAAAAACAAACAGTAAAAAATTATTACGAAAACCTGAATTTTCTTCTTTTTTGCTGTGCGTCTTTTTCACTACTGTTTGCCTTCACTTTTCCCCCTTCAACTGTTACCCATCCATCTCCTAAATCTTCCATTTTTTTGGGTCTTAGAGTTGGTTAGTTGTTACTGACTGTGCCTTTACTTTCCCTCTTACTCTCAGTGTCTTATGATGGACTGTGTATTTAGGTGAGATTCCTCCCTTTACCATAAAATTTACCACTACTTTTTAAAAAGATGGCACCACTGTAAAAATACAAAGAAATGAGTAAGAATGTTTAACTCCAAATTTATGTTACTGTTGCCTCTGGAAGTTAAAGGGGGATACAATGGAGGAAGGGTATAGAGGGCTTCAACTGTTAGTGCTCTTTCTTTCTTTTTTTTTAAATGTTTTTTTATATTTGAAAGAGAGACAGTGAGTGAGCGGAGGAGGCAGAGAGAGACAGAGACAGAATTGGAAGCAGGCTCCAGGCTCTGAGCTGTCAGCACAGAGCCCCACGCAGGGCTTGAACTCAGGAGCCGTGAGATCATGACCTGAGCCGAAGTCAGACGCTTAACTGACTGAGCCACCCAGGCACCCCTCCTTGTTAGTGCTTTATTTCTTAAGCTGAGTGGAGCGTACACAGGTATCTGTTAAGTTTTTTTTTTTTGTTTAACCTTCTTGTAAAGTCTGAAATACTGCATAATATAAGTCCAAGAGTGTTTAGCACACAATCGATTGCTGGCTCGCTTTCCTCGTCTTTTTAACTTGTCCTATCATTCCTTGTCTTTTTTGCCAAAGGTCTGTAACTTTGCTTCCTTCTGGTTCTTGCTCTCTTGGAATACTTATGGAAGTTGACCTCTAGCGTTGCCACTCCTTCCTTCTACTTTGTTACCTTCTCTTTCTTTTTTCCACCTCCTCCTGCCCTGCCCTCATTCTTTGTCTGCCTGATTGGCAGTGGTTTCCATTTGTAGCTGATAGCTGGCTCTCCTGATGCAACATCAAACCAGAATCTGGGAGAAAAATAGATTGGGGGCTTTGGATACACAAATTGATGTTGTGATTTTCTCTCAAGGCTACTTCATGCTTTGTGTGTACATCAAGTCCTGGTTGATTCAGTCCCTCAGCAGATTTTTATTCATTCAACAAATACTTGAGTGCCTTCTGAATGCTAGGTTTTGTGTTCCAGCTTGATTGTGTAGCTTTGAGTCTTAACCATACACTTCTGTATGTAGTGCTGTGTCTGGTGCCATGGTGATTAAAAGACAAAATCAAGCAACTTTTTGTCCTCTAGTTGCTTATAATTTGCTAGAGAAGATAAGACATGTATTTAAATAGGTATGATACAAGCTAGAAACCGATACATCAGAGCACTTAGAGATAAAGTGCTACAGGAGTTTAGAGCATAGAAATACTAAATTCTACCTCCTGAAGGCGTATCTGAAAGAAGAGTAAGATTTGAGCCTGCAAAGATGGAGAAAGAAAATGTTTCAGGCAGAGGGGTAGTAGGATTAATGTAATTGCTGGATTATGAAGTTTGTGTACCTTTTTTTTTTTTTTAATGTTTGTTTTATTTTTATTTATTTATTTAAAAAAAATTTTTTTTTAATGTTTATTTATTTTTGAGACAGAGAGAAACAAAGCACGAACGGGGAGGGTCAGAGAGAGGGAGACACAGAATCCGAAACAGGCTCCAGGCTCTGAGCTGTCAGCACAGAGCCCGACGCGGGGCTCGAACTCACAGACCGCGAGATCATGACCTGAGCCGAAGACGGACCCTTAACCGACTGAGCCACCCAGGCGCCCCTTAAATGTTTGTTTTAAAACACAAGAGCAGGAAGGGACAGAGAGAGAGGGGGATGCAGAATCTGAATCAGGCTCCAGGCTCCCAGCTGTCAGCACAGAGCCCGACAGGGGGCTCAAACCCACGAACTGCGAGATCATGACCTGAGCTCATGATCTGAGAGGAAGTCCAGATCTGAGCCACCAAGGCAGCTCGAAGTTTGTGTATCTTTATTCAAAATAATGCTAACTTGTTTTTCCCAGTATACTTAGGAGTTTAAAAGTTTTGGTTGTTCTACATCCTAACCAGTGTTTTATTTAGTCAGTGTCTTAATTTTTGTCAATTAGTGGATGTGGATTTCATTGTGGTTTTATTTGCATTTTCCTGGTTTTTTGAGTCTGAGCACCTGTTCAACATGTTTACTAGCCATTCATGTTTTCTCTTGAGAAGTAACTATTCAAGTTTTTTTTTTGGGGGGGGGAGGGAGGGGAGTTGGTCTTTTTCATATTAATTTATAGGAATTTTATTTTTTTAAGTTTATTTATTTTTGAGAGAGTGTGAATAGGGACGGACACAGAGAGAGGGAAAATCGTAAGCAGGAACCTCACAGTCAGTGCACAGAGCCTGATGCAGGGCTCAAACCCGGGAAACCATGAGATCATGACCTAAGCTGAAATCACGATTCAGACGCTTAATCAACTGAGCCACCCAGGTGCCCCTTAAATTTATATTTAAAAAAAATTTTTATTTAAAAGAAGAGAGAGGGAGAGACAGAATCTAAAGCAGCTCCAGGCTCTGGGCTGACAGCCCAACACGGGGCTCGAACCCAGGAACCGTGAGATCTTGACTTGAGCTGAAGTAGGAGGCTTAACTGAGCCACCCAGGGGCACCAAATTTACATTTTTAAAGGTTACTCTGGCTGCAGATTGGCTGATATTGATAAAAAGATGGTTATTGTCCCTGAGAAGGGTTGAAGTTTCATAGGTATCTTCTGCTCTGCGTATTCTTAGAAATGCAGATTACTTCCCTCTGTCTACCCACTGTAAAAGAAAGGGAGCAAATAACAGTTCTGCTCTGATTACATCATCAGCCTAATTTGCAATATCTCCAGGGAATGTGTTGGCCATTTTAGAAGACTAGGCTTTCATCAAAGGTATGGTTTGGGGGCGCCTGGGTGGCGCAGTCGGTTAAGCGTCCGACTTCAGCCAGGTCACGATCTCGCGGTCCGTGAGTTCGAGCCCCGCGTCAGGCTCTGGGCTGATGGCTCGGAGCCTGGAGCCTGTTTCCGATTCTGTGTCTCCCTCTCTCTCTGCCCCTCCCCCGTTCATGCTCTGTCTCTCTCTGTCCCAAAAATAAATAAAAAACGTTGAAAAAAAAATTTAAAAAAAAAAAAAAAAAAAAAAAAAGGTATGGTTTGAAGGAGGAGCGATTTTCATAAGGCTTACCACTGGGTGCACAAAGGGAAGAGAGATCGCTAAGGCCTTTTTACCATTTCATAGGACTAATGTTCTGGTACTTTTAGGATTTTCCCAAAAGTCATTAGCAATTAAAGCCTTAAAAAAAAAAATCTATGCTTGTATTTCACTGCAGCGAGGAATGGGGGACCAAGGAGATTTGGGGGCTTTGAAGATAGGCTTGGTAGTGGGGATGAAATGAGCAAAGCAGAAGAACACCAACAGATAGGTGGTGAGTGATGCTTGTCTGCGAAGAGGGAAGGAAGCTGAACTACATCAAAGAAGAAGAAGAAGAAGGAGAAGAAGGAGAAGAAAAAAGAAAAGAAATGGTAGACATTTTGGACCTGAAAAGAAGATTTGAGGCTCAGCACCATATTAGGGTCTATGTATGGTTTCCCTTAGTCGCAGGAAGACAGAACAATCTTGTTTTCCCCTTTAGGTCCTACTCTGATGGTAGATAATCAGATTTTGAATACTGAAATGGGAGGGTTCCACTTCCTTTATCAAAATTGTCAGATTCCTGGAATATATAACACACGAATATTGTTGCAGTTTGCCGTTTATCACCTAAAGGGGAAGAGTCAGTAATTTCAAATTTAATAAAAGAGCCTGATACTAATGATGCCACAGGTGATATTTTCAATTAGCAGTGTTTTAATGAGATTTATAGGCTGGTCAGAGCTAATCCTGTAATGTAGGAAAAAAAAACAGAAAGCAGGCCTATATCTGGCAAATCTCCTGAGGTAGGGCTTTGCTGATTCATATTTCTTTGATTAAACTTTTAATATCTTGCAAGTTTTCTGGAAGTAAATTTGTATCTGAAATGGGTCAGATACTTTTCACCTTCGAAAAGAAATAAGGCTTGCAGACAGGTTTGAAGTGAGAAGTTTTTATTGACTTTCTAAGCTAAGGAAAAATAAAAAGTGCATTGCTTATAGCAGTAAATAAATAGTAGTTGACAAATAATTCAACAGAGTAGAATGAGGAAGATCCAGAGACTGGGGTAGAGGGAGAGGAATTAGCTTCATTTTTGGGTAAACTTTGAGTATGTAATGAATGACAACTATTCAAACTGCTGGTCTCTCATAACTGTGTGGAAGAAATAGAATGGTTTATATCTAGAAGTACTTCTTAAAGTGCTTAAAGAGCATTAAGCCCAGTATTGAGATCTTGAAAAAAGTTCCATAAATACTTTCTGACAAGAAAGACTTGTCAGACGACCAATATCTCTGTCAGGGGCATCATCAGCATAAAATCCAGATACGGTGTTTTTATCTACTGCTCACTTGCCATTTTGATGTCCTACTCACGTCCTACTCACTGGACAGTCTGCATTCCAGGTTTGCAGTTGGAAAGGAGGAGTGCAGTTAAGATACTCAGGTCAGAGTTATATAAAACACCTGCTAGAGATATACTAAGCCTTTTTGAGTTGTATCATTTTTGCTCTGTATTCTATAATGATTCATTTATGCTTGAGTATCTGTAATACTGTAAGGACAATGAACTGGAAATAAGAAAACAAATAGGTATCTGTAGAATAATGTAGAATGATTTGTTGCTGTTCACAGATAGGAATTTAGACAATGATGCTATACTTTTAAGGGGGACCTTATCTGTACTTGATTATTCTCTCCCTGCCACCTAAAATAGGGCCCAGAAGATAGTAGGTGCTCAAAGACTATTTGCTGAATAAATGGGGGGGAAAAAAAAGGAAAGAGATTTACTGATTCAATGTCAAGCTGAGTGTTTTCCCTCTAGTAGTGGTGATAGATATGCATAGATTGAAGAAACTCCCTTTCCATTAGAGGTAGTGTTTCAAGATGGCTCATTGAGGACCTCTGTAAAATCAGATTTTGGTGTAGGGAGGTGGTCATCTTCGATGACATGGAGATCATACCCATTATGTTGGCTTATTAAGACATGGAACTAAGTAATTAAGCTCACGATCTGCCCCCCCTTCTGATTTAATTGGCACAGGATATGGCCCAGAAAGGAGTTTTAACCACCACCCCACCATCAATTGTTAATATGCACCCAAGGTTAACAGCACTGATCTTTATATGCCTTCCGTACGGATTTGACTCTAATTTAGTAATGCAGTCTACAAGTTACGGCAGAAGATTACTTGAAAACTGTTTTACTTCCAAATATTTTCTGACTTAAAAAAGCAGGATTTGGATCGCAGTTTTTAAGACAGTCTTCAGTGTGAATATGCTGGCTGTTATATTTTGCAGCCTTCTTTGTTCCTTTGCAATGGAGAGTTATGTGCTGTATGAATTTAAAAATGAGAGAGCCAAAAGGGAGCTAATAATGAGTTGAGGAAGTACTGTCTGTGTTTACTCTCTGTGTAAGTCTCTGTATTTCTTTGTCTATTAAAGAAGATAATATTCCCTATTCTTGAGTAGCTGAATGACAGTCTGATCTGGAAGACTTGTCTTTTATTGTGTTGTGTTTTGAATACTGATAAAGGGATTGTAAATAAACTTGGTTTAATTTAGTGCAAAGTTTTAAGGGAAAGAGGAGCAGTGTTCTTCAAACTGCAGGTTGTGGTCAACGTTTTCAAAAATGAAGTGCTATAGAAAATACCAAAATTAATAAGTATTGTTTTATGAAACTTATTTCAGTTCTGGGGACACATCCACTGAGTCTTAATATAAAAACGACTTACTTAGGGGAGCCTGGGTGACTCAGTCAGTTAAAACATCTGATTCTCGATTTGGCTTAGGTCATGGTCTCATGGTGCATAGGATCGAGCCCTGCCTGCTTGGAATTCTCTCTCCCTCTCTCTCTACCTCTCCCCTGCTCGTGCGCTCGCTCTCTCTCTCTCTCTCTCTCTCTCTCAAAATAAGTAAATAAACTTTAAAAATTTTTTCAAAAAAGTACTTAACGTAAATGGTATTCAGAAAAATTTGAAAGCCATAGGACAAGACCATGTGAAAAGATGGAGGAAAAGAGGTGGTTGTCCTATCATTCTCTTAATGGGGCCAGAGTCTTTTCTCTCTTTATCTCTCCCACTTTCTTTTGTTTTGTTTTGTTTTGTTTCTTACCCACCTGCTTATTCTTTGGATCTGACCATATTGTTTAAATTCTTTACTGCTGTTTCTTTACCAGAAAGAATGAAAATAAGTGTGTTTTGTTGGCAGTGTAGTTTTTATAAGCATTAATTTGTTTTATTTATTTCTTATTTAGGTCTGTAAAATTTGAGTATAGCTGACATATACAGTATTACATTAGTTTCAGGTGTACAACACAATAATTCACCTTCTCTATATGTTATGCTGTGCTCACCACAAGTGTAGCTGCCATCTGTCACCATGCAATGCACACAGTATCATCAGCTGTGTTCCCTGTGCTGTGCCTTTTATTCCTGTGACCTACTCATTCCATAACTGGAAGCTTGTGTCTCCTATTCCCTTTTACTCATTTTGCCTTTCCCCTCGCTCCCTTCCCTCTGGCAACCATCAGTTTGTTCTCTATAGGTCTGCTTTTTGTTTGTTTATTCATTTGTTTTTTAGATTCCAGACAGAAGTGAAATCATATGGTATTTGTCTTTCTCAATCTGACTTATTTCATTTAGCATAATACCTTCCAGATCCATCCGTGTTGTCACAAATGGGAAGATCGCATCCTTTTTTGTGACTTCCCTTGATGCTATGGACAACCTGTCTACTTGCCTCTCTTACTCAAGGAGAGCTCATCAAACCTTTCCCTCTTTCTTCACTAGGCTGTCTCTAGAAGAGGGCATTCAGCAGCTAGTAGGCCTGAGGGGGAAGGTTAAGTAAACCATAGCTGTGAATTTAGTACAGACCATTCAGAGGCTGCCTTATCTGGAAAGAGTAGTTTATGCCTCAGAAGACCGTGAAGCAGCTCTTCATGGAATCCCGGTTACATATAGGCAAGATCACTTCTAATCGTGCTTCTGTTCCTGTGTTGCTTCCACTCAGATGCTTTCTGCTATGTGTTCACTCTCAGGTGTGAATTTCCACTTAGCGATGCACGTATTTAACATACACTCAAGTTATCTTTTTAGCAGGTGAGATTTCTGTATCCTTACATTTGATCACAGTTAGGGTGAGATGTCAAACTCTAAAATGATCGCAATGAGGGGCGCCTGGGTGGCTCAGTTGGTTAAGCGGCCGACTTCAGCTCAGGTCATGATCTCAGTCTGTGAGTTCGAGCCCCACATGCTAACAACTTAGAGCCTGGAGGCTGCTTCCAATTCTGTGTCTCCCTCTCTCTCTGACCCTCCCCTGCTTGCTCTCTTTCTCTCTGTCTCTCCCTCAAAAATAATAAACATTAAAAAAATAAAATGATCACAGTGTACTAGTGCTGAATATTCCGGAAAATGCAAACAAAAATGTAAATCACATCAACAAATATTTACTAAGAACAGAAAACAGAAGTTGCTCCTTCAAACAGCTTATGTTTCATTGGAATAAATTAAATATATGCAGCAGGAGCACCTGGCTGGCTCAGTTGGTGGAACAAGGGACTCTTGATTTCTGGGTCATGAATTCAAGTCCCACATTGGGTGTAGAGATTACTTAACAAAAAAAAATCTTTTTTGAAAAATAAAATAAATAAAATCTTAAAAAAAATAAATACATGAAGCAATCAGATAAAGTAATAAAATGCTAAATTATACATTGGTACCGACTACTTAAGACTCCACCAGAGTGGGTTTCCCTAATCCATGGTCCATTTACCCCTGAGACAGAGGAGCAGACTTTTGTATTTCCAAATCTGTTATGATTTCTTGCTTAATCCATTACTGTTTTGCTATAAACAGGGGCCTAGAACTGTGTTCGCCAATGACCTTTAGCCTCCACCTCTGGGAACGTGAAATCAAATGGTATTTTTGATCCACAGCAGAGTAAAAGAAATGCAGTATTGCAAGAACAAGAATAGTTCAAATATGTTTGAGGTTTTGGGATCTTAAAAGCTCTGATGAGAAAATATAGCTTTGTGTATTTGGTTTGGCTGTTTTGAGTTATTTAATTTTAGAGGTAGCTTGTAGAATCCGTTTTAAAATTTAAGCATCAAATGACAGTCCTTTGCTTAGTCATGAGGGATTAGGTGTAAAGCCACATTATATTGAGATGACTAGGGACTATTGCTATATATTAACTTAGCTAGGCAGTAACATTGAGAAGAAAAAAAATACCCTACATTCCTAAAGGTTGAGCTGTTGCTATGTTGCAAAATCTGATTTGCCTTGATTCCTGATAATCTTCACTAATCTTTCAAAGAATCATCAGAGGTGATGTTTTTGAGAATGATATGTATTGGGAATGGTATGGTAATAAAGTCTCCCAAAGACTACCATCATGTTTCTGAAGTTTTGTAGTGTTTTGCTTTATGTTCTGTACTGTTTGTGGTGGGAGCATTGGTAACTTCCTGACTTTAGAAGTGGAGGAACTGGCATGGAATACTTTTCTAGAAAACCTGTGCTTCTACAGTTTTAAGTAGTCTCAAGGGATCGGTAGTATGTTTACCTGACAAATTAATACAGACAGAAAGAGGGAGTCCTTGCCTTCTCCACCCAACCCCATGCATTTGAGCACAGCACACACACCTCCAGACCTAAGGGGATGAAAGCACGTTTTGTTTTTCTAGCCTTTGAGATACTTCTTAGCAACAAGAAACTTGTGTTCCATAAAAGCTGGTTTGCGTCCCGAGTGCCTGGATTCAACTAATAACACATAACCTTGCTGTTTAGACATCAGCAGAAAAGAGAAATTTCTTTTACTCTTCCCTTCCCCCTGCTTGTTTTGTTTGTTAGCATTAATACCATTAAATTTTTATTACTCCTGTGTGGATTATTAGGACAATAATCAGAGCATTTTCTGCTTGTTTTGCTTTCCAGTGAAAATTTGTAATGTTGTCTCTAAGATTTACCTGAGTTCAGCCATTTTTCTGTCAATGGTGGTTTTTGCCTGAATGTAACGATTCTGTAATGTTTGGGGAGGATGTTTGTACACTGCTGAGGGTACATTTAAAGAATTTTCGTGTTGCCCACACACTTAACATTGTGTAGACCATTTTTATCTCCCCGGAAAGTTCTCTTGTATGTCTTCCAAGCAATCTCTGCCCTGCCAGGAAACCACTGTTCTCCTTGGTTTTGCCTGTTTTAGAACACCATATAAATGGAATCATACATTATATATTCTTTTTGTGTAGCTTCTTTTGTTCAGTATCGTGTCTGCGAGATTCATCCATGTTGTTGCATTTCTTTGTTTTGCTGAGTAGTATTCTACTGTATGGAATATACCACAGTTTGTGCATCCGTTTCTCTTAATTATAAACGTTTGGATTCTTTCCCATTTTTGCTTTTGTGCTATGAGCATTTATGTACAAGCTTTACATGGACTTATATTTTCATTTCTCTTGGATAAATACCTATGAATAGAATTGCTGGATCAAAGGGCAGATAGATGTTTCCTTTTATAAGAAATGGTCAAACCTTTTTCCAAAGTGGTTGTGCTATTTTACACTCCTACTGGCAAAGAATAAGAGTTCTGGTTGCTCCACATCCTTGCCAACATTTGGGTTGTCATTCTTTTTAATTTTAGCTGTTCTAGTGATTACATGTACAAATTCTTTAAAGTAAAATAAAATACATTTAATTTTGTGGCATGTCTTGAGATAATTGGAAACACTTTTTAATTTGGTACATCTATTAAGATTCTTTTAAAGTTTGGAGCGAATGTTGATCATAACAGTCGGTCTCCAGGATAGGGCCCAGGATGTTCTTTCCCACTAATCCATGGCTAGAGTTTATGAGGGAAGATTACTGTTAATCCTTGACATCAATTTTAGTCCCTTATGGATTCCAAAATACTTTCTTACATATTTACTCTAGAGAGCAGATGCGGTTCCCATTTTATAGATGAAGGAGCGAAGACTAGAGAGCTTGTCTAAGATTTGCGTAAGGCTTTTAGGAACTGAAACACAGCACTTCTAGTTAGCTGTATTCCACAGAATGTAAGCTGACCTTGAAATATACACTGGTCATTGATTTGTCCTTTTCAAGTGGCTTCTAGGAATTCTGAGTCTTGTTTTAGTCCTTAGAGTAGATCAGCTGATGTGGTTATAAAGATAACTGTAGTTGGTGCCTTTCTAAGAACAAACACATTACTGAGCATCCTAAATTGACATTTTGGAACTCTGCATATAATTTTCAGAGCCCTTTTAGGCACCCCTGTCTAGATGGTCTTAGCAGTGAATATCTATCTGTCATTGCCCACATTGTTGTGGTGAGGGGACTATCACAGCAGGTAATCTGAACTGAGTGGTTGGGAAGAAACTTCATCAAAGTGAATAATGTTTTTTGTTTTTTGTTTTTTTTTCAAAGTGAATAATGTTTATAGTTTTCCAAAGCAAATTGCAGTTAAATTGTTTCAGCATAAATCCACTCTTGCACTTCTGTCCGATGTTAATGTAAGTTATTTGTTTTATTTCAGTGATGTCCTTGCATTGCCCATTTTTAAGCAAGAAGAGTCAAGTTTGCCCCCTGATAATGAGAATAAAATCCTACCTTTTCAATATGTGCTTTGTGCTGCTACCTCTCCAGCAGTGAAACTCCATGATGAAACCCTGACATATCTCAATCAAGGTTAGATGCTTCCTTATTTGTTAGTATTATTGAAGATATGCTGGATTGATGATATTTTACTAGGTATACTTATATGTAAAAAGTACATCTTTCTAGCGTGACCTGTCAGAGTTGAAGCCTTCAGAGATTTTCACTTTAATGTCATGTTTAATGTATATTACTGGCTTCTTTTGTGTACTTGCCCATTTTTAGTTCCTGTCTCCCTCTTTCTTTCTAATCCATGGTCCCTGGACATCCCCATTCATCGGTTACCAACCGAGAAGTATTACCTTACCCAGCTCTGTTTTCCAGTTGCGTGGCCTTGGACAAGTTACTTAAACTCTTCACGTTTCAATTCCTGTATCTGTAAAAATGGGATTGATAATAGTTTTGAGAATTGTATCAGTTAATTATATAATGTATGAAAACACTTAGCACTGTGCCTAGCACATAGTAAAGGATTATAGTTTTGTTAATAATACTAATAATATTATACTCTTGTATATTCAGCTGGATTTTATTCTTTGTGCATCTTGCAAAGTTAATTTATGATTAATATAATATGTAGTTACTTTTTCTTCTAGGACAGTCTTATGAAATTCGTATGCTAGACAATAGGAAACTTGGAGAACTTCCAGAAATTAATGGCAAGTTGGTGAAGGTAAAGGAAAATGAGTAAATCATTTCTCTGCGCAGTATTCTTTTACTGACCCTTTTTGGGTAATATTCTTTTGCTTCCATTAAGGGCTTGGTGGTATCTCTTACCCACTACAATTTGCTGGCAGAGTGGGAAGCTGGAATTCCTTTGGCGTGAGAGTGAGCCCCCTTATTCACTTAGATTTTTCACAGCTGCGGAAACAGAAGGCTTACTACTCCGTGTCAAAGTAGTCTCCTGGCTCAGTGAAGTTGTTTTGGGTGGAATAGAGTAACCTCCTTGAAATTTTTAGAAAAGCTCCAGTGTCTCTTTGGATACTTGGTCTAGTAACAAGAAAAACAGAAACTGCTGTTAATGAATAGCAGTTATTTTAGTCTAGACTTCGAGCAATGAATTCACAGCACATTTGGGACTGAAGAGTTTGGTCAGCCGCTGTGAAAGTTGGTGGGGGGATATAAATAAGCACCTCCACAAAGCCAGAGTAACAAAAGGGAAGTTGATTGATACAGCCCCTGCTTACCCTCAGTGTCGTGTGGTGGGTTAGCAAGGAGGGAGCTTGGTGAGTTTTTCATATACATCTGAAGACCTGAGCTGGATATTACATGGTAAGAGTAGAAACTTGTAGAAATGCTTCTAATAGGAATGCTTTATACCCAGTCCATCAGGACTGATGTTTAAGCCAAGTATTAAATATGGTACTAGTAACTATAAAGATTATATCTGAGCACTTATAAAATTTACCCCGAAGTAGAATTTGGCATGGTATGATGGGTTTTAGGGTGAAACAGATTTTTTTTTTTTAATTTATTTTTGAGAGATAGAGTGAGAGCACAGGGGAGGGGCAGAGAGAGAGAGAGAGAGAGAGAGAGAGGGAGACAGAGAATCCCCAGCAAGCTTTGTGCTGCCAGCACAGAGCCCGACCATGGGACTCGAACCTATAAGCCGTGAGATCATGACCTGAGCCAAAAGCAAGAGTCATGCTTTAACTGACCCAGGCACCCATAGGGTGAAACAGGTCTTAGGAAAAATAATTTTAGGTTATATCTAGAAAACTAACTGGAGGTAACTTCTGCTAGTTTTCTTTTGTCAGCACTGATTTTTATTTTTATTTATTTTTTTCAAATTTTTATTTAAATTCTAGTTAGTTACCATATAGTGTAATATTGGTTTCAGGAGTAGAATTTAGTGATTTATCACTTACATATTATACCCAGCGCTCATCACAAGTGCCTGCCGTAATACCTATCACTCATTTAGCCCATCCCCCACCCACCTCCCTCCACCAACCCTCAGAGTTTGTTCTCTATCTTTGTTTCATGTTTAAATCCTTTTTTTTTTAATTTTTAATTTTTTTTTTAAATTTACGTCCAAATTAGTTAGCATATGGTGCAACAATGATTTCAGGAGTAGATTCCTTAGTGTCCCTTACTCATTTAGCCCATCCCCCCTCCCACAACCCCTCCCGTGACCCTCAGTCTGTTCTCCATATTTATGAGTCTCTTCTGTTTTTGTCCCCCTCCCTGTTTTTATATTATTTTTGTTTCCCTTCCCTTACGTTCATCTGTTTTGTCTTTTAAAGTCCTCATATGAGTGAAGTCGTATGATTTTTGTCTTTCTCTGACTGACTAATTTCACTTAGCAGAATACCCTCCAGTTCCATCCATGTAGTTGCAAATGGCAAGATTTCATTCTTTTTGATTGCCGAGTAATACTCCATTACACACACACACACACACACACACACACACACACACACACACAGCACATCTTTATTCATTCATCTATCGATGGACATTTGGGCTCTTTCCATACTTTGGCTATTGTCGATAGTGCTGCTATAAACATTGGGGTGCACGTGCACCTTCGAAACAGCACACCTGTATCCCTTGGATAAATGCCTAGTGGTGTAATTGCTGGGTCGTAGGGTAGTTCTGTTTTTAGTTTTTTGAGGAACCCCCATACTGTTTTCCAGAGCGGCTGCACCAGCTTGCATTTTCAAGTTTGTTCTCTGTCTTTAAGAGTCTCTTATGGTTTGCTTCCCTCCTTTTTTTTCCCTTTCCCATATGTTCGTCTGTTTTGTTTCTTAAATTCTACATACAAGTAAAATCATATGGTATTTTGTCTTTCTCTGACTGATTTGTTTCGCTTAGCATGATATACTCTAGCTCCATCCACGTTGTTGCACATGGCAAGATTTCATTGTTTTTGACAGGTCAGCACTGACTTTTAAAGGATCCTATTATCATTTGATTGTGTTGCTCCCTTTTAGAGTATATTCCGTGTAGTGTTCCATGACAGACGACTACAATACACTGAACATCAGCAGCTGGAAGGCTGGAGGTGGAACCGACCTGGAGATAGAATTCTTGACATTGGTGAGTTAAGGGAATCTTTTGCCCAGGAAATGCTTATAAGTATGGTCTGAGAATCAGTTTTCTTTACTTCATGTTTACCTTGATTCAGAATGTTTCAGGGGCTCAATTAGCAAAAACCCCGAAGGGGTTATTGACCATAAGCATAAAAAATTACTGGGATAATACCAAAATTGAAGTTGGAACACTTCAGTTCAGTAACAATTACATCCAGTACTTTAGGGTTTGTTTTTGTGTTTTTAATGTAGTCATGGTAAAATATATAGAACATGAAAGTTAGTATTTCAAAACATTTTAAAGTAAATAATTCAGTGCCCATTCACATTGTGCAGCCCTCACTGCATCCATCTCCAGAACTTTTTTCATCTTGCAAAACTGAAACTCTGTAACCATTCAACAGTGACTCCCCATCCCCTTTTCTCCCCAGCCCCTGGCAACTACCATTCTATTTTTTGTTTGAATGAATTTGACTACTCTAAGTGCCTCATATAAGTGAAATCATCCAGTATTTGTCTCTTTGTGATTGGCTTGGTTCAGTTAACATAATCCTCAAGGTTCATCCACATAGTGGTATGCATCAGAATTTTCCTCCTTTTTAAGGCTGAATACTATTCCATTGTGTGTAAATACCACATTTTGTTTATCCATTCATCCTTTAGTAGACACTTGGGCTGATTCTACCTTTTGGTGATTGTGAATAATGCAACTTATGACCATGGGTATACAGATATTTCAGTCTGCTTTCAGTTCTTTTGGGTATAAGCCCAGATCATATGTGATAATTCTATTTTTAAATTTTTTGAGGAACCACCGTACTGTTTCCATAGCAGCTGCACGTTTTACATTCCTGTCAGAAGTGAACAAGGGTTCTAATTATTCTACCTCCTCACCAACATGTGCTATTTTCCTTTTTTAATTTTTATTTTTTTTTAATTTGAAAATGTTTTATTTATTTATTTTTAATAATTTTTTTTAACGTTTATTATTTTTGAGAGAGAGAGAACAAGCAGGGAAGAGGCAGAGAGAGGGAGACACAGAATCTGAAGCAGGCTCCAAGCTCTGAGCTGTCAGCACAGAGCCCAATACAGAGCTCAAACCCACAAACCGTGAGATCATGACCTGAGCTGAAATCGGATGCTCAGTCAACTGAGCCACTGAGGTGGCCAGATGTTTTATTTATTTTTGAGAGAGAGAGAGACAGAATGCAAGTGGGGGAGGGACAGAGAGGGAGACAAAATCCGAAGGAGGCTCCAACCTCTGAGCTGTCATCATAGAGCCTGACGCAGGGCTTGAACTCCCAAACTGCAAGATCATGACCTGAGCTGAAGTCAGAGGCTCAACTGACTGAGCCACCCAGACACCCCTATTTTCCTTTTTTTTAAATAGTACCCATCCTGATGGATGTGAATTGGTATCTCATCATGGTTTTGATTTACATTTCTGTAATGATTTGTGATGTTGGGCATCTTTTCATATGCTTATTGGCTATATATGTATCTTCTATGAAGAAATGTATATTCAGGTCCTTTCCTAGCTTTTGATTCTGGTTGTTTTGTGGCTGTTGGTTGTTGAGTTGTAGGAGTTCTTTATATATTTTGGATATTAACCCCCTATCAGATACATGCTTTGCAATATTTTCTTCCATTCTGTGTGGATTGTCTTTTCACTGCGTTGATAATGTCCTTTGATGTATAAAAGTTTTAAATTTTGATGTAGTCCAGTTTATGTATTTAATTTTATTGCCTTGCCCGTGCTTTTGGTGTCACATCTAAGAAATTGTTGCAAAACCCAGTGAAGCTTTTCCTGATATGTTTTATAGTTTTAGGTCTTACATTTAGGTGTTTGATACATTTTTCAGTACATTTTTGTATATGGTATAAAGTAAGAGTTCATCTTCATTCCTTGTATGTGGATATTCCGTTTTCCCAAAACCATTTATTGAAACAACTATTCTTTCCCCACTGGTTGGTCTTGGCACCTTTGTCCAACGTCATTTGACCACATATGTGAGGATTCATTTCTGGGCTCTCTCTTGTATTCCATTTGTTCGTGTCTCCATCTTTATGCCAGTACCACACTGGCATAACTTTGATAACTGCAACTTTGTAGTAAGTTTTGAAATCTAGAAATGTGAGACCTCCAACTTTATTTCTCAAGATTGTCTTGGCTATTCAGGGTCTGATATTTTGAGTGTATGTAAAAGGGTTCCCCAAATGCTGCAAGTTCTTTTTTTTACTAATACTTGAGAGCCAGATAGTGTTTGTTTTACCTACAGTAAGAGACCTGGGATTAGAATCTATGTCTCTTGATTTGTAGTTTATATTTTTGCCCCTACTACTACAGAGTAGAATGTTTCTCTTGTTTTTTTTTTTTTTTTGAATTTTTAATGTTTATTTATTTTTGAGGGAACAGGGAGGGAAGGGGGGGGAGAGGGAGACACAGAATCGGAAGCAAGCTCCAGGTTCTGAACTGTCAGCACAGAGCCCGACCCATGCGGGGCTTGAAATCAGCCGCAAGATCATGACCTGAGCTGAAGTTGGACGTTTAACTAGCTGAGCCACCCATCGCCCCTAGAATTGATTTTTCTTAAATCATTGGGCTTAAGGGAAGTTGTTTTACAAACATACATGCAGTCTCTTTTCATGAATGTACTTTTAATCCTGCCATCTGTGTCTTTGATCTCCTACTGGTCTTATCTCCTACTGGGAAACATAATTGTTAAGCAAATCTAAGTACCTACTAGCTTTACCTAAGAAAATACCGATTCTAGGGGCGCCTGGGTGGCGCAGTCGGTTGAGCGTCCGACTTCAGCCAGGTCACGATCTCGCGGTCCGTGAGTTCGAGCCCCGCGTCGGGCTCTGGGCTGATGGCTCGGAGCCTGGAGCCTGTTTCCGATTCTGTGTCTCCCTCTCTCTCTGCCCCTCCCCCGTTCATGCTCTGTCTCTCTCTGTCCCAAAAATAAATTAAAAAACGTTGAAAAAAAAAAATTAAAAAAAAAAAAAAAAAAAAAAAAAAAAAAAGAAAATACCGATTCTCATACAGACATCCTGATATCCATTTGATAAATTGACCTTAGGATGAATCCAACACAACTAACATTGTGGGACCCACTTAATGCTTTGTTGTTTGAATCGACAGTAAAACAGTAGTATGGTTAGTATTAGTTGTGATAATATCAGCCTGGCTTTATCTCCCCAGTTTGAATATTAATAGGAGTCAGGAAATGATATTTGAGTGAGTATATGCTATGTGGAATGGAAAGCAATTCTGCCAAGGCTCATTCATTTTTGTTTCCCTCTTGAGTATCAGATTTGTTGCTCTGTTACAGGATTATTTGATGACTTCAAGGCCAGCATCGATCTCTGTGTTAAATTTTTCCCATTTCTTTCTGTAATACAATGCTTCTGCCTTTATTCAGACACTCTGCTTTCTTTCTGTAGCAGTCTTCTTAGTGTTCTTCTATCAGTAACACTAATCTTAAAACTGTAAGTGAAGCAGATTATATTACAATTTTAGAACTAGTGTGTAGACTACATCTATCTTTAAGTAGAATTTTGGCAAATTAAAAGGAAACTGCGTTTAAATTGTCTTATTTAAAAAACCTTTCAAAGTGGAAAAAAGATACTCAGAAGGAAAGTACTTAGGTCCATTTTAGCTCTAATCAAACCCTTTTCATTGGCAAAAAGAGGTTTAGGATGTGATACATAAAAATCTTGGTAACGAGGACCAATAATAAAACAATGGTACTTTCTTATTTAAACCCAGTAGCCCTCAGAATTGTTCAATGATTACCATTTTGTTTCTCAGATATCCCAATGTCTGTGGGTATAATCGATCCTAGGGCCAATCCAACCCAACTGAATACAGTGGAGTTCCTGTGGGACCCGGCAAAGAGGACATCTGTGTTTATTCAGGTAGGGCCTTGCAGATGGCCTTCCGGTGATGAAGAGCATTCTTACTCCCAGTTTGTTTCTTAAAGGATAAAACATGTTGCATTTGAAATTTTTACAGGGTTCCAGCCTGGCTGTCAAGTCCAGACTCCTCAACACTTGCCTGAGAGCGATGAGGAGTGTCTGAATTGCCCTTCTAATTTCCCCAATTTATTTATTTGTATGACAAAAACAAACAAACAAACAAAAACATGCTTGCTAACGGCTGCATAATGTTCCATTCTTTGGATGTAGTATCACTTCCTTATTATTTAGCATTTAGGTTGTTCTAAATTTGCCCTATTTTCCATGAAGTTGTTTTGAACATCGTTATGCTTAAAATTTGATTTACATATCTGATTATTTCTGTTGAGTAGATTCCTTTAAAATTCTTACTTGTAATAAAGAAAGCTAGGGTTTATGGAGTACGTCCCATTGGTCACTATGTTAAGTAAACAGTTTGTATACATGATCTTATTTAAAACTTTTAGCAGTAATCCTGTGGACTAGGAATAGTCTTTGAAATTAACAATTTCTCTAAGCTAATAAGGGCCAGTCAGGGTTTCACAGTTCAGATTCACCAAGGCGTTCACTTTATGCAGTAGCCATGCAAGCCTTGAAAGCCTTTTTTCCCCACTATTGCCCGTGAGCTTTCATAGTTGGTATTTTGCCAGCATGGATGGTGCCTCTGCTTTCTAACCTCTACCTTAAAGTCTAGAAAACTTTTACTAATAGAAATCATTTCTCTTTTATATTAACTCTGTATTCTCTGAAGCAGTTAATGAATTTAGTTCCTCCAAGTAACTTTTGTTAGCGTTGGATCTGTCCATTTACTTTGTTTCATTTGTAAATACGTTTTTTTTTATTTCCTCCATTAGAATATACGTTCTTCAAGATCAAAAAGAGAGTAAAAGTTTTTTCTTGTTTTTTTTTTTTTTTTTTAAGATTACATATATATGCTTTTAAGTAAGCTCTATGCCCAACATGGGACTCAAACTTAGAACCCTGAGAGATCAAGAGTTGCATATTCTCCGACCGAGCCAGCCAGGTGTCCCTAGAGTAGAAGTTTTTTATAGGTGTTCATAGTGTTTTCTAAAGGTTTTGCTCTTAGTAGGAGCTGCAAAAATATTGCTGAGTGGTTTGGCTGGCTAGAGGTACCGAAACCTGGATGTTGTGTTCTTTGTAGGTGCACTGCATTAGCACAGAGTTCACTATGAGGAAGCATGGTGGAGAAAAGGGAGTGCCATTCCGAGTACAAATTGATACCTTCAAGGAAAATGAAAACGGGGAATATACTGAGCACTTACACTCAGCCAGCTGCCAGATCAAAGTCTTCAAGGTATTCCTGGGCAGCTTGCTGTCCCTTGTATCCTTTTTCCTCCTCTTTCAATTTTAACATTAGTTACCAAGTGGGAAAGTCCGCTTGTCTGTTTTTCAACAACTGTGAAAACTCAGTCTGAGCTGGAGTCCTTGAGGTCATTACTGAGATGTCTGGTAATGGATTTATACGAGGATGGGCATGGGAGAAGGGGAATTTGCAAAGGGAGCTAGAGGCAAAAACATGGATTTTCACTGAAAACTCTTAAAGTCTTTTGAGATTATAAGCTCTTGTAAAAGCTCACAAAATTATGAAAAGTTGATAGTTTTGGTTACATTGGTATTTGACTTTCTTTTTTTCTTTTGGTCTTTATTTTTATCACACGGATAAATATGTTCTCACTGCAGAAGATGAAGTATTCAGACTGAAGTCCCTCTTTACCACTTTTACCCCGACTCCCCAATCTTTCTCAGGGGTCACCACTGTCCTAATTTAGCATGTATCCTTTTAGTCCCTTCTGTGCTTTATATACACGTGTATTTTCTTTGAAGGATAAACAGGATAGCACTAGATGAGTTGTTTTGAGGCTTGCTTTTTTCAGTTAGCTATGTGCTTTAGAGATATTTCCACGTCTATAACTATAGACTGCAAATTCTTTTTTAACTGCATCAGACAGTTAGGTTTCCTATTTTCAGACATAGACGCAAGGTTGCATCTTGTGTTTACATTATTGTGCGTACATCTTTGTTTCACATGTGACTATTTAAGCTCTTAGAAATAATATTGTTGGCTCAAAATTCCGTCGGTGAGTCAAGACAAAACATTTCTCATTTCAGCCCAAAGGTGCAGACAGAAAGCAAAAAACAGATAGGGAGAAAATGGAGAAACGAACACCTCATGAAAAGGAGAAGTATCAGCCTTCCTATGAGACAACGATACTCACGGAGGTAAAAGGATTTCTTTTGGTGACAATTTCAGTCAATACTCTTTATTCTTAAAAGAAAATCCCCCCATTTCTCAGTGTGTATGTGTATCAAATCATTATGTTGTGCACCTTAAAACTAATACTGTGTTGTATGGCAGTTGTATCTCAGTTTTTTAAAAACAAAATGAAATAACCCCCCACAACTTTTTGCTTGGTCAAGATTTAGTTGTCCTGGGTATATTTGCTCTTCATTATGGGGGCCTCTGTGTAGTTAAGACTTACTAATCAAGATATGCTATTCAAGTAATAATGTTTTAGTGGGACACTAGGGTCAAATGTACTTTTTCCGTATTTCAGTTGTTCTTTGTTTTTAGTGTTCTCCATGGCCTGAGATCACATATGTCAATAATTCCCCATCACCTGGCTTCAACAGTTCCCACAGCAGTTTTTCTCTTGGGGAAGGGTAAGTCTGGGAAATGAAAGTAGGTTGTGTTTGTCCTAAATATGTCTTCTTTCATTATCTTCTCATATACAAGTTCTTTATAAGTCAGTAAGTCCTATTTGGTCAGTCTCTGATGGATTCATGGATTAACTGAGGTTTGGATTATCTTCAAAAGTGACTGAAAGTCCTTTCTCCTCCTCTTTTTTCTTTCTATTAAAAAACAGCATTTAAAAAAAAAAAAACAGCATTATGGTCAGTTTTTCGTGTTTCAGAGACTGATTTTCTGGGCTTTTCACTTCTGTCACTGCTTATCTTGTGGTTATTTCATTTCCTGCTCATACTTTCCACCAGAGTGGTCATTAGGAATTGAAACACAGTTGTACAACACTAAAATCTGTTTTGTTACTTACTAAGAATGATCCTAATACCTTATTATTATGGATCTTTGATAATTGGGAAAGAAGGTTGAAGAAAGCTAAAATGAAGTTTTAGAATGATCTGTGGGATGCATTTAATCTCTTTTTATTAGTCTTTTATCATCAGAGATCATTGAAAGTTGGTACAGATGCCTATGCCAGTTAAAATAAGTTGTCTTACTAGTCTTAGTATTTAACACATATTCCACCTAGGCCACATTGAAATTTGAAATAGGCTACTAAATGTGTGATGTGTTTTGGTTGTAATGTTTGTTTTTGAATTTACGTAGGCTTTGGTTCAGTCTGCATTTATAAGAAATTAAAGTAGCTTCAATATTCAAAATATAACAATTAAGAATAAAAATAAGCAGAAGTTGTAGAGAGAATAGATAATTAAGGCCTGGTGATAATTTAATTACTAAGTTTGAATACTGAATTTGAATTTTGCAGTTAAAGCAAAAAAAGAAAAAGAAGAAAGTCTGTTTTGAAAGAAAAATCTCTTACCATCCATATGGAGTACGCAGTCTACTTATAGGCAATTTTTTAATGTTTTTTAAGGTTAATTTTTTTTTAGTAATCTCCACACCCGATGTGGAGCTTGAATTTATAACCCCGAGATCAAGAATCACACACTCTCCTGACTCAGCCAGCCACGCGCCTGTAGGCAATTGTAAATATGTGGGATTAAAGAGTTGTGTTTTAAAATTTTCTCTCTTCTCTTTGTCATTACTTTGTTATTAGGCTCAAATTTTTCTCTGATAAAAGGAGTATTAGGGAATAGGGGCAGTCCTTAGAGTATAGGAGGTATAGGGAAAAACTGAAGAGTATGGAGATAGCCTGTGGATTGCAAATGAGGCAGCACTCATTTTTGAAGCTGCTTTAAAAATAATGGTTTTGGTTGTCATTATAAAAATATGTGGGGGCACCTGGGTGGCTCAGTCAGTTAAGGGTCCGACTCTTGATTTCAGCTCAGGTCATGATCTCACAGTTTGTGAGTTTGAGCCCCGTGTCAGACTCTGCACTGACAGCACAGAGCCTGCTTGGGATTATCTCTCCCTCTCTCTCTGTTCCTTTCCTGTTCGAGCTTGCTCGCACACACGTTCGCTCTCTCACTCTTTCTCTCTCTCTCTCTCTCTCTCTCTCTCAAAAAAAAAAAAAAAAAGTATGGGATCACATTGCATTACATAAAGTTTCTTCTGGTATTTTTTTCCTATATATATGTTTGTGTGTATATCTATATATTTATTAAAATAGTAATCTATTGATTGCTGTTATGTTCTGATATTTTTAGTTTCTTATAAACTGCTTATGTTAAATATTCTTTATGCCATAATTTATCTAATGAATCCCAATTTACTGAAATTTTTATCTTTTTTCAATTTGTCCAATAATAAAAAATGTTGCAATGACAGTTTCTTACCCTCCCCCTGTGATCTTAATGTTAAATTAACAGACGATAGAGGTATTGACTATAGACTAAAACTGCTTTATGAGAGAGCACAGATTCCTTTTAAATCTCTAGCTTGAGGGGCCCCTGGCTGGCTCAGTCAGTAGAGCACTCGACTCTTAATCTCGGGGTTTGTGGGTTCGGGTACAGGTTGGATGTGGAGATTACTTAAAAAAAAAATGTCTAGTTTGAGACTTACTATGAGGGTGAGGAATGAGATGATGAACCCTAGTATGTGTCTCATCCTTTTCATTTTACATGTGTTTTCAGAAATGGTTCACCAAACCACCAGCCAGAGCCACCCCCTCCAGTCACAGATGTAAGTCTAAAGTTAAATGTAAGTGATTTGCAGTATCTACTAATACTTTGATGACTGTGCAGTTCCACAGAAATGCCCAGCTTTTAAGGAGTACTTTTTATTCATTCATTAAATAGGCATTTATTGAATTTTGACTCTGAATTTTGACAATGCTAGGGAACTGAGATGTGAACAAGCTAATGCAGGAACGCTTGCATTTAAAGAGCTTACAGTCTAGTAAGGAAGACAGGTATGGGATTCCGTGGGCATCTTGCTTGGCTAGAGACAGAAGACTGATGAGGTATAAACAACTTCCAGGCAAACTAGGCGGCCCGTCTGAGTGTGAGTGTGTTTGGCTCTGTGTTACCTAATGATGTAAGAGCTAAATCTATTGAGTTACCAAAAAAAAAAAAACCCCACTTGCTTTCTTTTCCTTTCAGAACCTCTTGCCAACAACCACACCTCAGGAAGCTCAGCAGTGGTTGCATCGAAATCGTTTTTCTACGTTCACAAGGCTTTTTACAAACTTCTCAGGTTAAATTGATTTGTCCTTTTGTTTTCCCCAGCACAAGATATTCCTTTACATTCTAGGGCTTCTTGGCATCCACGTAAGGGTGTGTTGTGTGCGTGCACGTGCAGGGGTGTGTGTGTGTGGCGGGGGGGGTCTTCGTGCTTTTTTCTGATGAAGTGAATTTCATAGAACCCTTCAGACTTTCTCAGCAGGTGCATCTGTGCTGCAAAATACTTAAGAAAGACTTCTTCGTTTAAACTCACTTCAGTTTAAAAATATTTGTTCCATACAGTGCTTTTAAAACTATACTCCACACACTTTTATCAAGGGCATTTGTAGATAGTCTGAAATTTCCCTTTTGATATCACCATATTGTATTTTATTTGCATATTCCACTTATTTAGCACCTTCTGTATACCAGGTATGGTAGGGATACACACATGGTTAAGGCATACTTTCTGATCATTCATCATCTAGTATCAAAAAAACCCCAAATCAAAATAAAACCCTGAAAAAAAAAATAGTTGTAATGTAGTAGGTAAGTGGTACAAAGCAGGGGAGGGGAGTAGTTTCTGGAGTTAGGGAACATGTGTAATGTGTGACGTAAATCTTGGGAGATGTTGAGGACTCTGTTGGTGGGACAGTGGAAGGCTATTTCAGGTAGGAGGAGCAGCTTGCTCATTAGACTTCATCAGTGTGATGAAAGCATAGGGTAAAGTGGACCAGTTCGTTGGGTGGCAGTTGAGGTGGGAGAGGAAACAGAGGCCAGGTCATGGAGAGGCTTATGTACCATGCAGAAGATTAGGGGCTAGAACATAACAGAGCCCATTTTAACGGTCATTAACAAAGACAGTCTTTGCCTTTTTCACCCATTTTCTTATATTTATTCCAGGGGCAGATTTATTGAAACTAACTAGAGATGATGTGATCCAAATCTGTGGCCCTGCAGATGGAATCAGACTTTTTAATGCATTAAAAGGCCGGTATGTAATTAGTGTTAAAATACCCGTGAGGTTGGATTTCAAGTGGATTTGGATTCAGGGACTCTTCACAGTACTCTTTGCACAGCTAACTGCGTCTTGTCAAAACATTCTTTGCGAATGCCAGCTCTGTACCAAATAAGCAAAGATGAAAATATCCTTTCCTACAGTTGATTCAAGGAATGCCCCATGATACCCCATTTTTCCTTTCCAGGTAGTTTTTTCATTCGATAAATATTCATTATCCCTATCGTGAGCCACGTACTATTGTAGGCTCTAGGGATATGTTGGTGAGCAAAACACACAAGGTACCCATTATCATGAGTTCACTTTCTAACGGGGAGAGAGAGAAAAATACAAACAGTATTTTGGATAGTGATAAGTGCTTTGAGGGAAAAGCAAACAAATAAACAAAAACAAGGTTATCACCTGTAGAGCACCCAGAATCTGGTCAGGAAAGACCTCTCTGAAGCGGGGGCACTTAAACTGAATTAGGGGAAGGACGGAAGCTGTGGAATCAGAGGAGGGAAGAACACTCTAGGCAGGAGGAACAACAGGTGCGAAGGCTCGAAGTCTTTTAACTGAAGAAGACGTCATTCTTGGATAGTAAATACTTACGTGTCTGCTTACGAATTGTAATACAGAGTCATTTGTAGTCCCCACACAGAATTTAGAATTTCAAACAGTTAGTGGTATGAATGGAAAAAACATACAGGTTAGTGCCACAGAACCAAATCGGTGACTAAATAATGAAACAGATCGTGAAGTATTTTGTTTGGGTACATCACAAGAACTGTGGAATCAGCTTGGCTCTAATCTTGGAAAATTTTAAAGAGAGAGGAAAAGTTCAGAGGTTGAGGACTTGGAGAAAAAGGAATGGATCTTTTATTTTTTAACATATTATTTAAAGAGCATTTAAACATAGGAAGGAATGAGATGATCAGATCAAGGGGTAATTGAATGCTGTTGTCTAAGAAGTAAGAACAGAAAGGAGGCTTAGGCTACTTAGGAGAAGGTAATGAGGGAAGTGAGATTCTCCAGTTCATTAGCGTGGTGCTTCCAAGGAGAAGGTATATGTTGACCTGGACCCATGAAACAGTGGCTCACACATGTTGAATATTTCTAAACTTTACCTCAAAGGTCATAAACTCAAATGACTACAGAGGCCAGATGTAAATGAGTGACAGTGGGTGTACTGAAGAATGCATGAATCACGCAAGGAGAACAGCTGATTGTTTTCTTGTAAGTGTCAGGGTCTCGGATTGCCAGATCCGGTTTTTTAAGAAAAGCCAAATGTCCCGACACACGATGTGGGAACGAATTCATTTAAAATGCACGCGCACACGCACGCAGACACACGCACATCCCAGTGGGGAGCTGACAAAACAGCAGATGAGCTCCCTTGGCCCGCGGGCTGCCAGTTCTCGGCCCCACTGTATAGCGTTAACATAGATACACAAGCTCTCCCTTAAAATGTGCTTCCCGTGAAAACCGTAAGACTAACAGCCTTGTTTTCCTCCTTAGGATGGTGCGCCCAAGGCTAACCATTTATGTTTGTCAGGAATCCCTGCAGTTGAGGGAGCAGCAGCAGCAGCAGCAGCAGCAGAAGCGTGAGGATGGAGACTCAAATGGGACTTTCTTCGGTAGGTGGTTCTGGACAGGCGAGGACGCCCACGAAGAAAGGGAGGGAGGTGCCTTATGAGCACGTGTGATGGGAATTCCTCAAACAGCAGATGCAGCATTTGCTAGAAGTAATGGTCATCGGTAACGTGTATCGAGTTCCTCGTATATACCGGGCACTATTCTCGGCCCTTCTACATGCCTTGATTTTTACAACCAGTGTCTCCTCTTTGCGGTAGATTTATTGTCACTGCTAACATTCGGGTGAGGAAAATGAGGCTTAGAGATGTTAAGTAACTCACTCCCGTCATACAGCCAGCCAGTGGCGGAGCCAAGATTTGAACTCAGGCAGTCTGACTCCGAGCCCTTCAGGAAAGCGGGCGTTCCGAGTGAGCGGATTACCTTTAACAGCAGAGAGACCTGTATTGACTGCCATTGCTCTCTCCCTTTTGCAGTGTACCACGCCATCTATCTAGAAGAACTGACCGCTGTTGAACTGACCGAAAAAATCGCTCAGCTTTTCAGCATTTCCCCTCGCCAGATCAGCCAGATCTACAAGCAGGGGCCGACAGGAATCCATGTGCTCATTAGTGATGAGGTAGAGTTTCAGTAGAGCTGAGTCACCAGATGACAGGTTGTCAGGGCATGTGACAGGAGCAAGAGCAATTCTACTGGGGCACAGCGGTCTGTTTTCCAGTCCAGGGCTTTGCAAAATCTTGTGCTTGCTTATTACTTTCTAAAATAATTTCTAAATACCATGTATCCCCTTGCACATTTTTAGGTTGACTTGAAACTTTCTGCTTTAAGTTTAAATAGTTGCAGAATATGTCATTCCTGGGCATATTATATAAACTTTAAAAATGAAATGGTTGCATCACTCACTATTCTAACTATATTCCATGTGACCTAAATAGAAGTGATTTAATACCAGCACCATCATCTTAAAAAACACATGAATATACTTCTCTTTATCAGAGTTTTATATCATTTCTTGATTGCCTTGAATTCCTATTTCCACTCACTTCCCCCATAGAATCTTATCTTATCATAACCTATTTTTATGCTCAAGCATCCTTTACTAATTATCCTACCATATTTCTTTGAAACAAATCTGTTTCAACAAAAGAATGTTTCAATAAAAATTTAAAAATTATTTCTTCTGAATAGAATTATCACCATAATCATACAATTAACATAAATGTATTATGTTTGAATAAGAATTTATTATTATTATTTTTTAATGTTTATTTCTGAGAGAGAGAGCATGAGCCGGGGAGAGACAGAGAGAGGGAGACACAGAATCCAAAGCAGGCTCCAGGCTCTGAACTGTCAGCACAGAGCCCGATGCGGGGCTCAAACCCATGAACTGCGAGATCATGACCTGAGCCGAAGTCGGACGCTTAACTGATGGAGCCACCCAGGCATCCCTTGATAAGAAATTATTAACCACTAAGAAATATGTATTACATAAAAATTTGAAACAACAAGAAAAAAATGTAGAAGTATCTCTGTCAATGAGATGGATGGGATTGTCTGATTCCCCACCCCCACCCACATTAATTCATGTTTTGATGAATACCGTCTACTGATTTATAGCATGAAATAGAGTTCACCATCACTTCCATTCTGTTTTATTCTCTAGATATAAGTGCTATGGAATCTGATTCACACAGATTGTCAGACAGGAATGGAAGGAGTTTTTTTATAACAGCATCACTGGTTTTTTTTTTTTTTTTTTTTTTTTTAACTACTGAGTTAGGTGCCAAAAATTATATAGTGATGTTACAAAGAATTATTTTGAATCGCCTATCATTTGACAGTTTGTGATTAGGTCAGTCTTCAGTTCTGGTGAAAGGAAAGAATTAGAAACCACGTGACTCCCATAAGAGTTTGTTACCCCATTATTAAAGTTCGCATTAACAGTCACACTTTGGCATCCTGGAGATTTTGTACCCTGGGGCAATAATGCATCTTGGTAGGATTCCAGGAGGGTGAAAGTTATGACTTTATTTTGAAAAATGGGAGAAGGGAAAATGGGTAGAGAAAGCTGAAGAGGTGCTCAGGCGGTTTTGGGAAAGAGTACCTGTAGAAGATAAGGACCAGGAAGTCAGTGCTCCCAAATGGGCCTGTCAGGGTCTGTGCACCCCTTGGAACGTCTTTGGGTTAACCCAGGAAAACACATACTATAATTTTAAGATCACTGTTTTAGACTGCTTAGCTTTTAAAATGTAAGAACTAAATGGGAGAAAGCAAAACAAAGAATTATTCTCCCTTAAACCTAACCTAATAAAAAGCCATATAGTCTAAATAAATGCAGCAAACCCAAGTTTTTAATAATTAGCAAATTTTCTTGCTTTCCTCAGATGATACAGAACTTTCAGGAGGAAGCCTGTTTTATTCTGGACACAATGAAAGGTAATAAAATAGTAAGCAGCTGCCTCTCTCTAAGGAGTTTAAGAGCTTTGTTCATGGTTTACTCCTTTGAGGAGAGAGGGAAGGGATGGACCACCATATCTGAAGTAGAAAAAGCGATGTCCTTAGAGATTGGCAAGAAGCCAGTTCATACAAAAGGAACCATCTCTAAGAGTGTAAGTGACGACTCTGCCCTTCTCTTCCACCTTCCATGGACAAATGAGATTGAGGCATGCTGTTTTCATAATGCATATTTATTGTAAATAGTTTGTGATAATTAACGAGTATGCTGCCCTTTGTCCTGCTGGTTTTTTTTTCTCCCTTCTCAAAAGAGCCTTAGTGTATCTTTTTTTCTCCTGCTGTGTTTTAAAGGTGACTAAAGATTCTTCTCTCTCTCTCTCTTTTTTTTTTACAGCAGAAACCAATGATAGCTATCATATCATACTGAAGTAGGTGCGGGGCATTCCATCCTCAGTGGCTGCTGCTTCCTTCACCTCTTGGAAGCTTCCCCGCTGAAGGGAGTCACTCGCTAATGGAGATTTGAAGGTCTGCAGGAGCCTGACCCATCTGACTGTGTGTGGGGGAGTCCAGGCCGTGGAGGCAGAACCCCAGCCATCTGTCGGCCCAAGCTCTTGTGGCACACACAGATTATTGCCCAACACCCATTTCTGCAGCTGTTTCTTAGTTAAAATTTATGGACCCTGTTGTTGTTGAATATCATTAGAAACTCCACACCATTTAGGGTGTCTGTAGGGCATAATGATGATGAGAGTTGTGTGATGTTTCATGGAAAGATGTTAAATTTTGTGATACGGAGCCATGTAATTTTTTTCTAATATAAAAGTGAACATCTATATTCCTAAGACTGGATCCTCAGTCTCTTTGCATCATACATGCTGGCTTTTGCCACAGTTGGCCCCTGAAAACCTCACCGACGAGGGGAAGGACAAAGATAGAATCGAACTTTTCTTTTGGTTGCTCTGTACTGCCAAGACTAATAGTTTTAGCTAACATTTACTGAGCATTTACTTGTGCCTGTTAGTGTGATAAAATCTTTAAGTGGATTACTTTGTTTAAATCCTCTCTGATAGACCTAGCTGAAGTAGATAATAATGATCCCTAATTGAAGCTGAGGAAGTGGAGCCAGTAGAGGGGCTAAAGAGCTTGGTGAGTGGCGGGCAGCTCGCCAGGAGTGTCGCCGAAATCCAAACCCAGGCAACCCGGCTCCTTTTAACCGCCAGCCATTCCTGCCTCCCTTGCCATACCCTGTGTTTGCCGCGGTTTCTGACCGTGGCTCTTCTGCTGCGTAGGACATGACACCGATTGAGAACTGAGGAAATCAACCACTGAAGGGGACAAACCACACCTAAATAATGCTGAACAAGTCAAGACCTACAAAAAATGAGAACACAGGTGCTTTTTAAGCATCATCACTTATCAGATTCACAGACATTGAGATGGTGAAAAGGAGGGGTCATCTGTAACTCCCCCAATTCACTGTTCTTGAATGAGCTTCTCAAACTATTTATTAATGAGTTTGGCTAACCCCTGCTTTCTGTTTTCCCCTCTCTGCATCTTTTCTTGGTAGAGAAAGTTCTTTTATTCCTGTAGTGTTCTTTTATAGAAACTTTATAAGAAATTCATTCCGATCCCATCCCATACATTTTTGTTCTTCTTAAAGTGTGTGAGCGTGTGTGTGTGTGTGCGCGCGTGCATGTGTGCTGTGCATGTGTGTGCATACATGTGTGAGGCTGTGGGTCTTAATTTTTTCACATGTAGAGTTTTATCCCTTTACACATTATGTTGAGGTGAAAAAAGATAATGTTCAAAGATTCTGTAATGGATTTGGATCTGTGCGTGTGTGTTTTTAAAGCATTTGATAAAGTTTAAATGTTTTTATACAGAGAATTTTGTTCATTAAAATCAACCTGCAATATGGTCTGATTTCTTTTGGTTTTAAACAAATTGAAAGCTTTGAAACTGGAAAATGAGGTCAAGTGACTTTTTTAAACTGGCCTGTGCAACAACTTGACATTGGACCAAAATATTTTTTTAGTGGAATTACCAGATGTCCCTGTTTCAGGGGGACATTTCTGGTTGTGTTATGTTCCTGAGACTGTTCTTCATTTCAGAGAAGTCCATTCCCTCCTCAGCAGGCTGCTAGTATTTTTGTTTTTTGGTTGTTTTCTGTTCTTTTTGAGAGAGAGCGAGAGAGAAAGTGTGTGTGTGTGTGTGTATGTGTATGTGTGTATGTGTGTGTGTGAGAGAGAGTGAGTGGGAGAGGGGCAGAGAGAGGAAGAGAGAATCCCAAGCAGGATCTACACTGTCAGCACAGAGCCCAACGTGGGACTCGAACCCATGAACCCTGAGATCGTGACCTGAGCTGAAAGGAATCAAGAGTCAGATGCTCAACTGACTGAGCCACCCAGGCACCCCGGCTGGTGGTGGTGGTGTTTTTTATTCTGTCTGAATATTAGGCTGGAGACTTGGACTAGATGACCTTGAAAGGTCCCTTCTAAATCTGTGAATCTTCTTTACTGCAAATGATATATAGGATTCTTTTAATGTATTTACTACAAATTACACTTACTGATTTACTTAGCGTTAGAGTTTTTTAGAGTAGTCTTCATATTTATTATAGAAATGAAATTTTTTTTAAGAAATGGGTTTATATAGGTTTGCAATCAGAGATCCTTGAATTAACCAGAAAATTGCTTAGGCTTTCTTTAGCTCCAGAAAGTATTTATAGTGCCAATACTATATCATTGGTAAGACATGGTATAGTGCTAGGATGTTGTGATTCAACTTGCTTTTAAGAATCACATCTGTTTACTATTGATCCTTTCAATTAAATGAAAAATCTAAACTAGCTTTTATTATGAAAATAATACACAAAATGATAAATTCAAACAATAAAGAGGCATATAACTTTTTCTGCTTACCTCCTAGTCCCACTCTAAGGAGGTAATCCTTACAAAAAGTACTCCCCCAGTCCTCCCTCCCTTTCTCCCTCTCATTCTCTCTCCCCCACTCCCCACACAAATACACACATGGGCTCATGTTACACTAATGGTATGCAATTTGCTTTTTGTATTTAACATATCTTGAACATCTTTCTATCATTAGAATTTATAATTCTGCATCATTCAGTTTTAAAAATAGCCATTCCCTATGGATGTTGTTTAGGTTAAGTCCATTTGAACATGCATCTTCGTAAGTTTTCTGCATGTACCTCTATGATATATTCCCAGAAGTAAAATTTACTGGATTTTATCTTTTGAATAATGTGACAGTTAATACATGAACTGCAGTAGATGGTTTAATGTTTTTATTAAAGTGAGGGTATTTGAGGAGAATGGTTAGATTTTAGGCCCTCCTGAGAAGTGGAGTAGCATCCTATTTGATTTAGCATTGTGTGAACTGTTCCCTTGAAGTGTAATAGGTTCTGTCTACAAGGATCAGCTGTATAAAGACTTGATAGTTAACAGGGAGTTGGTGGGAGATAAAAGGCGGGGGGCGGGGGGAGCCATTGCCCTTCTCCAAGGATTAAGGACTAGTCACTACATAAATACAGCTACTAAATAAGATTGCCCAATATTATGGCCTAATAAGAATGTTTACACAAATTATTTATTCAGGAAGCTATTTAAATGGGGAGGGGAAATGGAGATGGTCATAATATCTGGAAAGAGATTACACTACAACCAACACAAGACAAACCAGAGTCAGAGACATGAGAAAGTGAGGTCCACACAAGGGGGCAGACATTCTGATGCCTGGACATCAGGCACAGGTAGGCACTGGGTATGTTGTGAAAGATAGAGCGTGACCTCACCACTGGGTCGAATGAGTATGGGGAAGCTTGGTGAGTAAAGAAGGCTTGGCAAAATAGAACTAGTCATTTCTTTTATTTTCCTGTTTTAATATACTTGTTTAATGTTTGTTTATTTTGAGAGAGAGCGCACATGAGCAGGGGACGGGCAGAGAGAGGGAGTGAGAATCCCAAGCAGGCTCTGCGCTGTCAGCTCAGAGCACAATGTGGGGCTTGATCTCATGAACCGTGAGATCTTGCAGACACTTAACCGTACAGAGCAACCCCGTTGTTTTGAATTTATGCCTAATGGAGGAGTGTTCTGAAAACCGTTTGTATCCCCAAATATTTATTCTCAGCGGGTCTTTTGTGTAGCGTTGCTGCAGAGATTTGGGCCGTCTCGTAAACTACTGTGAAGTGAATGAAGGTTCGGCATTGGGTTTTGAAAGTAATACAAATTTGGGGTGCAAATATCTGAACTCAAGACTGAGCTTACCCCTCTTCACTGTAGCTTTTTTTTCTTTTATCCATTACCTAACAATTTCAGATAGCATGATTAGAGAGCTGAAGTTGACCTGTTTTATTATCTTACTGAATTGTTCGACTTCCTTGGTCATGGGTGGTTCCTCTACAGGAATTTGATCTGTTGTGTGGCCTCTATTGGTCTGTTATGAGAACTCCAATCTCAACAGAAATGGCACAAATGCCCCACCTAGCTGCATCATTTGTATACTAATTCACACAGTACCTTCCATCATTCTTCTATTTCTCCTAAAAATGATCTCTTTTCTCAGTTGCACTCTTCCTAAAGTTAGAATATTTATTTTTAGTTTGCGATTCGATTTGTTTTGTTATACAAGCTGCAGGGCTTAAATGGGGAAGAATTTACTACCACTGCAAAATGGAATGAACTGGAGAAAAAAATGCCCTATGTGACATAAGATTAATGCCATAAGCGTCTGTTTCTTTCTGTACCGTTAATATTTGATTTCTTTTATTGCTTCATTTAATGACCTTGTATTTTACTTTGACCTTAAACATCCATCTATTTCCACTTCTTCTTCTTTTCATCTTTCCTTTTCACTTCTAGATCTCCTCTGTGTTGTTCCTTATGTATAGGGGTCTACTGAACAAATTGCACCTAAGTCTAGCATTTACATTCTCAAAATCAGAGGTTTAAAGTTCTATCGGAATTAAATTTTTCAGTTGGATTAATGTGAATTAGAAGGAAACTTGCTATTTAATTTCTTTTAACGTTTATTTATTTTTGAGAGATACAGAGTGCAAGCGGGAGAGGGGCAGAGAGAGAGGGAGACCCAGAAGCCGAAGCAGGCTCCAGGCTCCACTCTGTCAACACAGAGCCCGACGCAGGGCTCGAACTCACGAACTGTGAGATCATAACCTGAGCCGAAGTTGGACGGAAACTTGCTATTTAAAAAATACTGCTGTATTTATATTATTGCACTGTTTTGTACTGTATGGGGTCTTGAAGGGCATGAGTTATAACCAGTTATCTCTCATGGAATCTGTATTTTCATATATTTGCGTAAGATGAGGTAAACATTCCTCATTTTAATTGCTACAGATTCCTGTTTTCTGCATGAATTCTAATGTCTGATTTTTCATTTATGTTTCCATACACATCTTTATAACTTTGCTCAGGCTTTCATTCACTTACTTTAGGTTTGTTAAGCTTGCCCTCTCTAAACTCACTCCTGCACTCTACCCCCTGATTGTTTGCTTTTTTAAAGAGGATGTGTGTTGTGCACATATACAGGTCATTTTGTGTGTGTCCATTTTGAAATCTTCCTGAATCATACAGCTTTTGGGTTTTATTGTTTTATTTTTTAATTTTTTTTAACGTTTTTATTTATTTTTGAGACAGAGAGAGACAGCATGAACAGGGAAGGGTCAGCGGGAGGGAGACACAGAATCTGAAACAGGCTCCAGGCTCTGAGCTGTCAGCACAGAGCCCGACGCGGGGCTCGAACTCACGGACTGCGAGATCATGACCTGAGCCAAAGTCGGCCGCTTAACCGACTGAGCCACCCCGGCGCCCCGTTGTTTTATTGTTTTAAATTGCCATGGCACTTTCCCCCAGATTTGTGCATACTGATCTCTTTTTGTTATTATACTGATTACTTAGTATTTACTTACTGTACTGATCTCTTTGTACAATTAGTCACAAAGAGGTACCTGCCTTTCTAGATCTGGATTATAATTAAATGTAAATTCGGAAAGTAATGTTAACTTTAGGGCTAAATCTACAGGTTAACTCTTTTTCTCTAAGAAGCTTAGCACTTAGTATCCTCAGACCTATTAATTTTCAACCCACCTGGAGAATGTATTTTTCTTTTGGTGGTAAAGAATAGTTGATACATGTATACTTTGGTGTCAGATAAGGCTGTTCAAATCTTAGGTCTTGCTTTTCCTGGATGTGACCTTGAACAAAATACTCTCTTAAACCTCCACCTTCTCATCTTAAAAAGGATATAATACTTAATTCATAGGATTGTTGGGAGATTAAAAAAGGATAAGGAGTATAAAAGTTTTACTTTGTATCTAGTACACGTTTCCAATTTCTCAATAAACTTAGGATACTACTGATTACAAGATCACCTCTACATGTAGACATAACAGGCAAGACAGATAGGTAAACACTGCCCAGGATGGGAAATCTGACCTTTGGTTTTTATCTGCAGCTGCTGTTGCTGATTGTATATCTTCCTGTTTTGCTTTGACCTTTTTGCCCCCCAAACGAACCACCCATTTGTGATTTGTGCCTTCTGAGCTGGTTCATACGTATGTTGCAGTATGGTTTTGGAACAAAGCAGTAACACTTAGAATTAGACATTGAATGCTATTAGCATTTCTTTTCACTTTTCTTTGTAGTTTCTATTCTGCATTTGAGCTTCCTGGCCACCATTTGCCCTCCATAGGCCCTGCTTAAGTGGGAGGCAGAATTGCAATTCTGGGTGAACTGGCACCATTGTAGCAACTTCTCTAGTGATTCTATTGAGACAATGAAATGTGATAAATAAGTGACTCTGTGATAACTTATCATAGAGTTGTGATGTTTATAACAGGTTCAGATGATCTTCTGACTGACAGAGCTTATTGCCAAATTGAATTCTGCTATCTTCTCAAAGGCTGTGCTGACTTTGGCTTGGCTGACTCCTGATTTGGTATCATAAACTATAAATCATGGGCATTGAGGCTGATGGTACCCTGATGAATTTCCATGATTCAAACTGTGGATGTTTAGGCATATGAGACACGTTTTTAGCCTATCCAACATGGCCTTATGGCTGTTATTTTGTAACTTTGTATTCACTGACTCTACAGAGTGGTCTGGGGATTTCTCCTGTTACCTGTGTGTCCAGGAAAGACAGAATCATGAACATTTACATAGCACTGACTGCATTGTAAACATTTATACTATATTAACTATTTAATCTCCACAAAACCCCCTAAGATACATACTGTTTGCCCCATTTTGCAGACACAGAAGCTAAGTCAAGAGAAGTTACTGTACCTTGCCAAGGGTCATACCACTACTGAGTGGAGGAGTTGGGCTTGTATCTAGGCAGCCTGGCTCTAGATCACATGTTATATCATACCTAAATTTCAGCAGATAGGGAGCCGATCAGTGCATGGTACACTAAAGACTGCTTTTTTATGATCTGCCCTTTCATCTTGCACTGTTGTTTCCTAGCCTCATGGAGCCTCTGATGTCACCAAGGTGAGAGGACTGGAATTTTTGGCATTTTGTCCAAACCAGCCAACTTCTCAGTTCTAAGACTGAGATGGCTTGGTAACCATCTGGCTCCATAGTTTTTGGTTGCAGTGAAGACTGCACTAGGCTATGGAACCAGTCTAACCTGAGTTTAAATCCTGCCATAAATAATCCAATAAATATGCAGTAAATATCTAGTGAGTTCCTAAATGTCAACTACCAGGCTTTGTACTGAGTGCTCAGGATACAGTAAACAAAGCAATTCCTTGCTCTCATGGAATTTAGTCAAGTGAGAGAAGACTGAAAAATATACATCAGGAGGTGAATGCTAAGAAGAAATATAAGTCAAGGGGATAGAGACTAAGCATCATTTTTTTCTTAATCGTTAAGCAAAGTCTGATATGGGGACATTTGCGCAAATATTAAGTGGAGGAATATGTATGTGGCTTGCTAGCGAACATGTTTTAAGGAAAAGGCCCTGAGCTGAGAGCATGATTGTTGAAGGAACTGCAAGGACACCAGTGGTCCAGGGTAGTTAAAGCAGAGTACAGGAGGGGAAACGTAGAAGGAAACAAGATGACAGGATGGAGGGGAGGTTGACTTAGAAGTCAAAGAGACATACATAACGTCTATTCTGAGTGAGATCGGAAACCAGAGTGTCCGTGGCAAATGACATATAACTTGACTTCTGGGTTTTCGTTTTCCCCATCTTAAAAATGAATTGCAAAGTTGTGAAGATCATAGACCATGTAGGAATACTTTTGACATAAAACACTTAAATCAACCAGTCAATACGTATTGCAGTACTCAATACATTGCATTTTCTTCTCTATACCTTGCGTAAGCTGCAGCATGTCATGCTGCTTAAGACTAAGCTCCCATGAGTGCGCATAAGGGGGATTATGTTCTTTAGGCATAGGAGAGTGGTCCCGGAGAAAGAAAAAGCGGAGCTTTAGATGGAGATTCGTTTAGTCATTGAAGATCTGTAGCTGAGGTTGTCCCTCTTCCTGTTTAAAAGGCTGCAGCGGCGCCCAACTCGCTCTCCCAGGGTCCACTGCAGCAGAGACACCGCCTCCAAAGCCTGTTTGCCGGCGACTTTCGGCTCTGTGTCTGTCGCCGCCTTCAACTCCCGGCATGCCGCGGGCGTGGGGCCGACACGTAGACTCCATTTCCCAGCATGCCCCGGGGCTCGGTCAGGACGTGCCGGCGCCTATAAGAGCCAGAGCGCTGCGGCCGGAGCCTATTGTTAGCCGGAGCCGGGGCGGTTCTGGGCGTCTGCTACCGGGGGCGCCTGAGTTTGCTGGAGCCGCCCGCCCTCCGCCGCCTGCCGGCCGACCTGCCCACCCGCCCTCCCTCCCAGCCCTGCCGCCCTGGGAACTCCCCGACCGTCGCCGCGGGCCCGGGACTCGCTATCTCCTCTCTCCTTCCCACCCGGGCTAGGGCGGCGGCGGCGGCAGCGGGGGCGGCAGAGACCATCACGGGAGGAGGCAGCTGCGGCGGGGCCGGTAATGGGCCTGGGGGTGCGGGGCGGAGGGTGCCGCCTCGTCCTTTCTCGGGATCGGCCCTCGGGCGGCTGTGGAGGAGTGGTCAACCCAGAGCTGCGCGGATGGAGGGGTCAGAAATGAGGGAGGCTCGGACGGGAGCGGTCGGGGGGCGGGGAGCCAGGGCGCCGCTGGGAAGGGAAAGAGTCGGGAGAGGCGTGGGAGCTAGGGGCACGGAGGACGCGGGCCCGAACTGCGGGGGCAGCTCGGGGGAGACCGATGGGCGGCTTGGAAGCTGGCAGGATTGCGGATGAGGGTTGAGTTCGGAATGGAGTGGAGATGATGTAGGATGGAGGGAAGTGAAGGAAGGGGAGGGCGAATAGAGGAAAATGTGGGAGGAGTGGTTGGGAATTTGTGAGTAGCAGGCAGGAAGGGATGAGGAAGGCTGGGCAGGGGCTGCAGACGATTGGAATGAGCGGGAAGGTTAGCAGGAATCAGAGAAATGGGTTGGGAGCTGAAGGGTTCAGCAGGGGTGTCCATTAAAGGGAACTGATGCCTTGACATGCCCTTTTCAGCTCTGGTTCCTGATGTCTCCCATTTTTCTGGCGTTGTGGGGGAAAACGAAAGCATCACTTGCCCTGGTTGCTAGCTCGATCGTTTTTTTCACAGGCCCAAACACGCAGCTGACTGCCATCCATCCCTTTTAGTGCCATGGTCTTGATTTATTATTTTTTTTTGAAGGGGTTAGAGTGGCAGCGTGACACGCAAACCGTTCTTCAATATGAAATGTTGGAAGTTATCCCCGAGAGACACAGTGTCCTCTTGTCCTGCAGTTTTCAGTTTAAGGGAAACCCATAGTTGATTCACATTTTCATTTTCTTCACTGACTTTACATCTTGCTAATTTCCAAGCCAGGAGGATGTTGGTGTGTGCCAGAGTTATCAATGACTGGATATCCTTGAGGGTTAGTGGTTCCTGCAGCATCACGTTCCTCATCTCCCACAAAGATCTTGTGTTCTCCATACGATGGTAGTTTAGACATGGAAAGCCAAATTCTAACCTTGTGTCAGCGAATGGGGGGGGGGAGGGTTGGAGGGACGCTTCCTTAAAATACCTAGTTTAAACAGTATGTTTGCACTTAAGCACTTTATATGTTCATAATCCTGGTAATCACAAGGACACATGGATCCAAGGAATTGATAGTATTTGAGAATCAGCTGCAATATCTTGTAAAAGGAGAAACAGGGTCGGTCGTCTTATTCAGGTTTATCCTAACAATTAGCAGCAAGCCTGCCTTCCTCTAACCCAGCTATGGAAGATAACCCTGACGATCTTACCAGAGATTTTTGTCTCTTGACCTTTAGTAGAAGGTTGGGTTCCAGTGGAGTGGGGAGGCTTTCTCCCATGAGATATACCTTGTCTCGTCATTTTATACTCATTTAAGAGAGAGGCCTTTGTTACCTAAACTTGGCGAATACACTCTGAACCCACAAAATTATTTCTGGACAGTCCCTCTTTTGCTAGTCTCATAAGCTGTTTTGGTTTTGGGGGGAGTGATAGGAATCCTACAGACGTGAAAAGGCTTAGATCTAGTACTAAAATGCACATATGCTGTAGATCTTGATTTGGTGCTAGCCTAATATCTTCTATATACTCTGGATATGAGTTATTTCATATACCTTTGAGAAATACTCAGACACACTTGAGAAAAGACCATAAGGCAGAAGTATGTAGCCAGAAAGTATCAGCTGACCTTTCATTTCACTGTCATTAAAAAGCTTTTATAGAGGTTTGCATTGTTTTCTCCAAAAGCATTTGTTGTTTGAGTTGGTCATTTTGACAGTTAACTGTCAGTTATGACCTGCATTTCCAGTCTCACCTTCATTATTTCTGTCTGGGTTTAAGTGCTTGGAGTGTAACTTAAAAGTGTTTCTCTTATACACAGGCATTGATCCTTTGCCAATGAATGGTTGAGAGAGGTGGGCATGACTGATTTCTAATTGTGGTTTGAAAAGAGGTTGATTTGATGAACTGGAAAGTGTGGAACCTATTCTAGTTGCTTCTGTTGCAAAGAAAGGTCTCTTCAGGCCACTGTGGGAAGTGGATGGGAGGTTTGTTCTTGATGCCCAGGGAGTATCTTTGCCTGACAAGTCGAGTTCACACCAGAGTTGGGTAAGGAAGGCTGGGTTGAAATTTAAACTTCTATTGGTTGTCAGGACAGAGTTGATGGATTTTGTGTGTATGTATATGTATATATATATGTGTGTGTGTGTGTGTGTGTGTGTATACAAATACATACATGTATGTATTTGTATATATAAATATATGTATAAAATGGAGTGAAAAAGTGACGCAAACAGATCCTGGGTAGTGTTAGGAGAGCTAAATCAGTATGCACATTATTTACACATAGAGCCATAGGTTCAGATTATTCTCCGGCGTTTTAAGGAAAATATCTTTCTCCTAGGTTTCACATCCTTTCTTTCTTTTCCCCCCCCCCCCCTCTTTCTTACCTGCCTCTTACGATTGCCCAGAAGCCACTCTTCCAGAAGTGGAAGTGGGGAAGACCTAGAAAAAGGGGCGAAGGAGAATGGAACAAGTAGCCAGCAGTTCTCGCTGCACCAGAGGAAGTGCTACCCCTGAGGGCAGCTGGGTTAAGACAGCGAGAATTTTAATAATAAAGATGATTTTGGACCAAACCCAAACTCGTGCAGGGCATAAAGAGAAATATTCAAAGGGAGCCCCCAATACTGGAAGCAAAGGGACACTGGAGGAAAGACCAGGAGCGCACAGTTTGCTTCTGGTCAGAGATCCCCCTCATGCTTCCAGGCTGAGGAAAAGGCCACCTTCCCAGTAGCAACACTAAAGATACCAGTTAAAACTGAAGCTAGACTGAGGCCCTTTCTCAAAAGAGCAGACTTTCAGCTCAGTCTGAGTTTTTATGTGGTTGATAAGATTTTTAAGTGGGGAAGAAAAAACTCGGTTCAGTGGTCAACGGTATTCTTTCTCTCTCTTTTTTTTAAACATCACCCACATAAATTCTCAGTCGGAAAGATTACCTCCCCATGTCGAATGCAAGGAAGAAATTTGTTAGTTAATAGGTATCTTTAAACCCAGCTGAAGTCTTAGCCCATTAAAGAGTCCTTGGCGCTCTCCATTCTTAATATGTGCAAGGAACGTGACCTCTGATGGTAAGATCAGTAGCCCGAAGAACCGAATCGATACTTTGGGCTCCTTTTTGAATTTCATTACAATTCTTATCAAGCACTTGGTTATTTTTTTTTTTCCTCCTGGCCAAGTGTATTTCAGGAATGTGCTTGTCTAGACCTATGATGGCTGAGGTTTCCTAGGTACATCTTGTGACTTGAATACAGAATTTTGATGAGATCTGCACAGAGAGATCAGGAAATCTCTTCGCTAAAGTACTCATTAGGTCTGGTTGACTAAGTAGAGCTGATCCAGGAGCAGGCAAATTGCTTCCGAGAGACTCAGTCCAGAAAAACAGCTCTGTAGCAGGCAGCTTTTGACACCACAGTATATTCTGGGTGGCTGCTCTGCAGTAACGCAGCCCTGTCTTTCTGGGCAGTGTTGTTATTCCTGCTGCATAATTAGCAACTAGTGAGATCATAGTCTGGGGAGATTCTGGCATTACTGAGGCAAAGCAGGGAGGCTTCGTATCGTCACATGTGGCTCCGGCTCTGACAGCATTTCTGTTTCGAGCAGATTCATATTCTTGGGAACTTAGGTCCAAAGATGGAGAAGGAGAGAGATCTGTACCTGGGAAATGGACTGTCCCTCGTGTGGCACGTTGAGAACACTGCCTGCCGTATTGACTTTACCAGAGTCGATTGTCACTTCTTTTGCTATTTGTTTTCCCCTCGCTGATTTCTTTACAGGGGGCTAAGATTGTAAAGCTAAGTTTTCCTCGCACAGGGGATGATGGCAGACCAGCCGAGCCCTATTATATGGAGCTATATGAGATCGGAAAAGCTTCTGGGTTTCGAAGGCAGTGCAGATTCTAATCTTCAGTCCATTCTTTACAACCACATTTGATCTTTGTAGGAGGCCGGTGAGAATCTTCACCCTTGTGAAGATCTAGGTAAAGTGTTTCCCTGGCTTCTGATAGACTGTGAAATTTGGGGCCGAGAGCAGTGTTTCCCAATGTGCGATCCAAGGCTCATTTGCCCCCTGAGATTCTTCCATAATCGGGTGTGTGGAACACTGCACTAGCTGTGGGCTCTCACGCTTCACCGTGCTCGTTGGCATATTCAAGGCCTTCAAGCTATCCTCTCATAGCGCTTTTCTAAACTGTTTGGACACGGCAGTCCTATTTCCACGTAAGGCTATTAATATCCATGGAACTAGTTTATTTAATGTACACACTTTGGGAAACGCCAGGCCAAATTTTCCCTAGGAGAAATAATTGGCTTTCGTTTAGGTTTAGGCACAGCCTAATTCTGCCTTTGATCCCCAGTCCCTCCTCCTGGCCCCTTGGGAGAGCTCTCCCGTGTGAGCACAAGATCAGCTACCGTTATCCCCGGGCTAGTGAAACCCAGAGCCCAGCTGGCGTGGAACCAAAGGCCTTCACTCTGCTGGGAAGGGTGCTGCTGTTACTCATCTCATTATTCTAAGAGTGCCTGGGACTGAAGGGAAACATAAGTAGGAGAACGTTGGCCAGAATAGGTAGAGAAATGACCTAGTCGCAAGAGACCAGACATCAGTGCTAGCTCAGGGACTTTGTTTCTTCATTTGGAGAGCCGCGTGTATAGACTTGGGAGGGAGGTCTGTCTCAGGACAGGAGTGCTGATTCCTCTTTTCCCCTGGGCAGAATCCTAATGCGCCTGGCTAACTGGTGGTGAGCAGGGGCTTTGGGGCCAACGCCGTGGGCTCCCCAAGGAAACCCCTTTGAAACCAATGGATGCATTCACGGGCTCGGGTCTCAAGAGGAAGTTTGATGATGTGGATGTGGGCTCATCAGTTTCCAACTCCGATGATGAGATCTCCAGCAGTGACAGTGCTGACAGCTGTGACAGTCTCAATCCTCCTACAACTGCCAGCTTCACACGTGAGTGAGCCCCTCTACCCCCCACCTGCACCCACACCCCCCCAAGCATCAGAGCCCATTGCAGTCCTTGCGACTGCTTCTTCTGTCCAGCTTGGGGATTTTCCCTTAACCATAATCTTCCTACTCTTAGCCCAACCTCGCTCTTTGGAGGACTTCACTGCTCTATTATCATAGACTTAGGTCTGACTTCCTCTAGCTGATTTTCCTTATGCCATGTTTTATAGGTTCCCAGGAACCTATGGGCTGAATTAAATTGAATAAGTCCAGGGGCGCCTGGGTGGCTCAGTCGGTTAAACGTCCGACTTCGGCTCAGGTCACGATCTCATGGTCCGTGAGTTCGAGCCCCGCGTCGGGCTCTGGGCTGAGGGCTCAGAGCCTGGAGCCTGCTTCCAATTCTGTGTCTCCCTCTCTCTCTGCCCCTCCCCCGTTCATGCTCTGTCTCTCTCTGTCTCAAAAATAAATAAACGTTAAAAAAAAATTTTTTTTTTAATAAAAAATAAAAAAAAATAAATTGAAGAAGTCCAGGATACTACCCTTGCCCACCCGAGTTCCACACAACTGTAGCACTAGTAGGACATAAATGCTTACTGCCTGGACAACTGGGGAAACTCCAGATTTCTTAATTCTTTTTTTTTTTTAGTTGTTTAAAATGTTTGTTTTTGAGAGAGAGAGAGAGAGAGAGAGAGAGAGTGGGGGAGGGGCAGAGAGAGAGGGAGACACAGAATCCGAAACAGGATACAGGCTCTGAGCTGTCAGCACAGAGCCCGATGTGGGACTTGAACCCACGGACCGTGAGATCATGACCTGAGCCGAAATTGGCCACTTAACTAACTGAGCCACCCAAGCATCCCCACATTTCTTAATTCTTATAGCTCAATTAATTTCTTGGAAAGAACTTCCACATGAGAGCAGGAGAGGGATAGAGGAAGAGGGAGAGAGAGAATCCTAAGTAGGCTCCATGCCTAGTGCAGAGTCCCATGCTGGGCTCGATCTCACAACCATCTGGTCATGACCTGAGCAGAAATCAAGAGTCCAACACTTAACTGACTGGGCCACTCAGGTGCCCCAGAACTTCGGATTCTGTAGATCAGAGGTTGCCTATGGACCAAATCTGGCCTGCTGCCTGTTTTTGTAAATAAAGTTTTATTGGAATACAGCCACACACGTTGTAATTGATTTCATGCTACAGTGGCAGAGTTGAGTAGTTGCGGCCGAGTTGCAAAGCCTAAAGTATTTACTATCTGGCCCTTTAAAGAAATACAGCATCCTCTGCTATAGATTATACACACTGTCCAATAGAATTTTCTCTTATGATAGAAATGGTCTAGGGGTACTAGGTGTCTCAGTCCATTGAGTGTCTGACTCTTGATTTTGGCTCAGGTCATGATCCTGGCATTGTGAGATCCAGCCCCATGTTGGGCTCCATGTTGAGTGTGGAGCCTGCTTGGGATTCTCTCTCTCCCTCTGCCCCTCTCCCCCACTTACACTCTCTCTTTCTTAAAATAAAAAAAAAAAAGTTTTACATCTGCACTGTCCAGTATGATAGCCATCAGCCGTACGTAGCTGTGAGCACTTGAAATGTGATTAGTGTAATTGAAGAGCTGAATTTTAAATTTTATTTTGAGTAACTGAAATTTAAATCGCCACAGGTGGTTACTTGCTGCCATACTGACTGAAGCTATATAGATTGTTACATCCTGAAAAGATGGCCTAGATGTCCTCTTCCCAGCTGATGTCCAAAATTAGATGTTGTGGTCATCTGTGTGGGTAAAGTCGGTCTGGAGGCAGTGGTTCGGACCAGCTGATGTTCAAGGCCCCTCCCAACCGTGCATTTATGATGTGACGATCAGAAGTTTCCCAAGGTTCAGAGAGCACTTTGGGCAACAGTTGAGAGCTTAGTTGAATGAGAAAGAACGAGACCGCCAGGCAGGCCGTTCCTGGGTTAGTAACACTGCTCTGTGCTCCCTTCTCAGCCACATCCATCCTCAAGCGGCAGAAGCAGCTGCGGAGGAAGAATGTGCGCTTTGACCAGGTGACCGTTTACTACTTTGCCCGACGCCAAGGCTTCACGAGTGTGCCCAGCCAGGGTGGGAGCTCTCTGGGCATGGCCCAGCGCCATAACTCCGTGCGCAGCTACACGCTCTGTGAGTTTGCTCAGGAGCAGGAGGTGAACCATCGGGAGATTCTTCGTGAACACCTGAAGGAGGAGAAGCTCCATGCCAAGAAGATGAAGGTGCCTAAGGGGTCTGGGATCTGGTATTTAACCGCGTTCCGAGATAAAATGGAAAACCATCTGGGTCTCTGGATTCTTTATTTATTTGTTTTAAATTTGCTGCCCTCGGCACGTAGAAATTCCAGATCTTTTGAACGAGACATCCCAGATTTGGAATCCGATCTCAGTCTGAGACACCATTGTTCTGGTCTCTGGCGGGGAGTCTACACAGGGTAGCAAAATGGCTGCCCTAGAATTCCCTACCCTCAGCAGATTTTTAAAAAGTTTAAAATGTGAATATCTACAAACATTCGAGTCTGCCACCCTTGGAATCTGAGGAAGCACAGTGTTTCAGTTTCTTGTCAAATGATCGTCTGTTGTCCCAATGCCCAGAACGGGTTTTAGATCCTTTACGTTCTCTGATAGGACCCTGCTGTTTCTATAACCCCCGTCACCTCGAGGTGATAGTCTTTTATGTGTAAATGACAGTGTAGCCAAATAGTTCTTTCACTGTGGATGGTCCCGGGCCTGCCGCTGAGGCCACGCCAGCTCTCGCAGTGTAGGAGAGCAGCGCTGGAAGAAGACCCGTCTCTCGCAGGATGGCTCTTCACAGCTACCCGTTTGCTTTCAGCACTGCCTGGCACTCCACAGCCGTGTTTTCCACCAGGCCGCAAAAAGGTCCCCCCCGAGTTCCTAGTTCCAAACTTGGAGAACACTGCTTCCGGCCCGGCCAAGTTTCTTGTGGGCCCGAAGCCTGCTGACCCATATTAAGACAGGTGGCTGCGTTATTTCCAGGGCTGCGGGTGACCCCCTGATGAGCCACACCAGATTGTGGTGTGGTCGGAGAACTGACGGCAGGGGATGTGGACTAATGATATCCCTTTCCCCCTGTGAGAGCCGTGTCTCCTTCCCTCAGTCGACTCCCAAAGCCTTACACCTGTTTGTCTAACTGGAATGACATTGAGGCGTCCCTTTCTTGTGTCTGAGGAATTCTGTCACTGACCCTATCACCTTCCTGCTGCTATAGCAACAGCTGGGGAAATAAACACTGTTCCCGTCATTTGCGACGAAGGCTTTCTTCCCTTTCCGTGGAAGAAACCCGTCTCCTAAATCCGGTAGAGGCATAGCCTGTCACAGCAGGATTCCATCCTGTTCTGTGGCCCCCCCTTGCAGGATGTCTAGGGACAGAGCTCAGCAAACTCCAGGCTGGCCGAGGATTCCTCCTTATTAGCAGACTTCGCGAACAGCAGCACTGGTGGCAGCTGGTACATCTTTCTGTGTCAAGAGAAAACCCTGCCTTTGCTCTCCCCAGGTCCAGTTTGCTCTTAGAAAGTTTTCCTATCTTTATTTAGCGCTCTTCAGGGGAGACCCTGTTGATCTCAAAGATACATCTTTTGCATGGCCCATGTGCCATCTGGTATTTTTTCCTTTTAGGCTGCCAACAAAAACAAAAAAAAACTGCTGGTGCTCTGTAGCTTTGATTATATATAATTTTTCTAATATTTTCATTAAAAAATTTTAAGTTTATTTTGAGAGTGCGCACGCGTGCGCGCGCGCACACACACACACACACACACGTGGGGAAGGGGCAGAGAGAGAGGCCCAAGCAGCCTCCATGAAGTCGGTGCACAGAGCCCGACATGGGGCTGGAACCCATGAAACCATCAGATCATGACTTGAGCCAAAGTCAGATGCTCAACCAACTGAGCCACCCAGGTGCCCCAGTTATTTTTCTTTTTAATTTTGGCCTTTCGTTCCTTTGGAGTGCCTTATTATGGGTAGTATGAATTGAGAATCTAACTTTTTTTTTTTTCTTCCCCCAAAAGAATATCCAGTTGTCCCAATACCATTTAATGCCAGAGGACTCTTCTCACTTGATTTGAAATGCCACCTCTGTCGTGTTACATCCTTACATTTGTGTGGGTTTCTTTCTATTGCATCTCTAGCTTCTTTCCCTTGAGAGGACAGCGAGAGGGAGGGTGAGGAGGAGGCCATGAGGAGGAAGCCATCCCCAGTGAAATAGGCAGGGGCGATCCCAAGGTCTGCAGAAAGGCCCCTCATCGTTGGTCTGCCTGGTACAGAAATAACAGACCAGGAAACCTCCAGAAGCACCACTGTATTTGTCTCCTCTGTCCCACCTTCCCACAAACAAACACAACAGGTGTGGAGCTTATTAGCCAGGCCTATTGCATCACGTCCCCCAGGAGCTGTTCCTTTACCAGCACCAATCTGTGGCTGTCTGATGAAGTAAGCCAGCCCCTCCAGTAGCTTGCTAGTAGCTTCCAGAGCTCTGGAGATGATGAGGTCTCATTTTCTTCACTCGAATTCTCTGGTGAGTTTTCAAAACTCATTCAGCCAGCTTGTCTTCACACTGTCCTTCCACTAAGACTCCCTTTTCTGGCTGGCTATCCTTCTTAGCCCAGAGAACCCAGATTTCTGCCTGTAGATGGTACCTTAGTGCTATATAAGCCACCCTGCCTCACATACTGCTTTTCTTTGCAATCAAAAAAGTATCAGGAGAAAGAATATGTTCTAGACCGTGGGCCGGAAGTGAGAGCTTTCTTGGGTAGCCATTAACAACTTGCTCCTTTTTTTTCCTCCTCCCAATGAAATGAAGCTCTTCTGTGTATGTAGATCATTGTTGACACTGTGAAGATTTAGGCTCATTGACAAAGACCCGGTGGCCTTGTACTACACTTGAGTGTCGTCTTCTTCCCAGAATGTGGTTTTGGGTCCTTTGGGGGTACATATTGAAGGGTGTTTTGCAATGTTCTCTATCCATCCAAGGAATATCTAGCCATTGATAGACCTTCTCCTCCCTGTGTTAGAAGGCAAGTTAGCTGAAGTTAAGGGACACAAGTCTGGGAATGGAGAATATATTCGTGGAAGAATATTATCTTCTAGGAGGGAGGATGAGACACGGGTTTTGAGAAACTTTGATCTACCAAGGTGATACCCGGTGTTGACAGGAAGGTGTTAGAACTACAGAGCTACATAAGGCTTCCTGCCTTCCTGCTCTAGGTTTATTCTCTTAAACTATCCAATATGGTAGCTGCTAGCCACACATGGCTATTTTTTTTTTTTAAGTTTATTTATTTTTGGGAGAGAGATAAGGAGCACAAGTGGGGGAGGGGCAGAGAGAAGGAGAGCGAAAATCCCAAGCAAGCACCCCCACCATCGACGCAGAGCTCAGTGCGGGGCTTGAACTCGTGCACTGTGAGATCATGACCTGAGCCGAGACCAAGAGTCGGCCGCTTAACCGACCGTGCCACCCAGGCGCCCCATGTGGCTCTTTATACTACACTCAATTAAAGTGAAAGGAAATGAAAACGTTCAGCTTCTCATTTGCACTAGCCGCATTTCCAGTGCTCAGTAGCCACACGTGCTATGAGCAGCATGGCCATTTCCATCGTCGCACCAGGTTCAGTTGGACTGTGCTGCTCTAGACACCCACTGTGAGGAGGTGCCTGCAAATACTCGAGGCTAACCTGTCCTCCCTGTCTCCTGGCAGCTGACCAAGAATGGGACGGTGGAGTCAGTGGAGGCCGACGGCCTGACCCTGGATGATGTTTCAGATGAAGATATTGACGTGGAAAACGTGGAGGTGGATGATTACTTCTTCCTGCAGCCCCTGCCCACCAAGCGGCGCCGAGCCTTGCTGAGGGCTTCGGGGGTCCACCGCATCGATGCTGAAGAGAAACAGGAGCTTAGAGCCATCCGCCTGTCACGGGAAGAGTGTGGTTGCGACTGTCGCCTGTACTGTGACCCAGAAGCCTGTGCCTGTAGTCAGGCTGGGATTAAATGCCAGGTGAGTCCAAGTCGACCTGAGAGAGCATATCTACTCTAGAGTCTGGGGGACGTGATGCGGGTACCCATGAACACGGGAGGCCGCCCGTCACCCGTGGGTGGATTCCCCGTGAGTGTGAACACTCCATAGCTCCATAACCCTCCTCCACCAAGGAGAAAACCAAGCACGGCAGGATTCCTAGGCTATGCAGATAGCAGTTACCTTTTCTGTGTTTCTCACCTCAGAGGTGATGAAGAGGCAGCTGTCCGCAAATGGGGGAACAGGGAACAGGGGTTAGTAAGTTTACCATTAGCTATTCCTTAAATATTGATTTCGTGAGATAAAAGGAAGCAGAGAGCTGAGTTAGGCCTTTAGATTTTATCTTCACTCACAGGACCTCTACCCCAATTTTGTAAAACTCAAAGTAATTCTCGGATCCTGTAATTTAGGATCAAACTTGGCCTGGCAGAGGTTAAGTCCAGGATCTTAAGTTCAGGATCTTTTTTTTTTTTTTAAGTTTCTAAAATTAAAAAAAAAATTTATTTATTTTGAGAGAGAGAACAAGTGAGATAGGGGCAGAGAGAGAGGGGGACAGGATCCAAAGCAGGCTCTGTGCTGACAGCCCCACGTGGGGTTTGAACTCAAGAACTGTGAGATCATGAAGTCAGACGCTTAACCAACTGAACCACCCAGGCACCCCTTACGTCCAGGATCTTAAAAGATGGAAGACCTCATTCCCCACCTGGCCTTCCGACGAGGGACAGGTTAGAAGGCCTAGCCCAACTGAAAAGAGTAGTACCATCCCAGAGGATGAAATCTACCTGGAACTTGTAGGATGTGGGTGCTGAGTCCTTCTGGTTGAATGGCTCCTAACCAACCTTTTGTTTCTTAATTTTAGGCAGGTAATAGCTCTAGCTGATCTGGCCAAATACTGCTTTTCAGACTGAAGTCCCTAATATATCATTCTGTTTTACAGTCCTGAGAATAGTCCTAAGAATTGGACTGTTCTTAAGACTGGAATGGAGAGTTCTAGAAGTTGATATCATAGGAAGACATTGTGTGTTTGTACATATTTGCTGATGTTATTTTATTTTTGGTGGGGGGGGGGGGGTGCTTTTTTCCTTTTGGGATCCAATAAGGAGGTAGAGTAGATCCCCTTTCTACATATTCCTGGTCTATAACTGTTTCAGAACTAAACTGGCCAACCATCAGGGAAAAATGAAGCAGGCAGTGAAAAGCTGGCCATTATTTTGTTGGAACTGTCACGATAGCACCTTAGCAAACTAAGGCACTTTCGCTAGTTTCCCTGGAATGTATGATTGCTTTGGACCAGCTAGATCTACTTCCTTTCCCACGCCTGTCGTTGCAGAAGGCACTAGGCTTGGGCCCCAGCCTTTGTCTTCTCGACACACCAGGTAAGTTCTGGGAAAGTCTGAGGCACAAAAATTTCTTCCACTCTGAGAACTGTCAGCATTCAGAGAGGTGGTCTCAGGACTTTTTAACTGGAAAGGCCCTTTGACGTGATTTTTGGCTACACTTTATTTGGAAGAGGAAACAAAGCCTTGGAGAGATACAGGACCTTCCCGAGGTCACAACTGCTAACTAATGGCTGTGCTGGAATCAGAACGCGAGTGGTCTGAAAACTACCACCTCATGCTCTTAGGTCACCACGTTGCACGTTACGCTTTGAATTAGTTGTTCCTCTTGTAAGAAGACCTCAAATCCCAGCTGCCCGTGTTTGCCAGCTGACGTCTCCTATCTCCGTTATTAAATCTGCTGGCCTCATCTTCCCTCAACCTCCTTGTCCCCTCCTCAGGTGGATCGCATGTCCTTTCCGTGCGGTTGTTCCCGGGATGGCTGCGGGAACATGGCGGGGCGCATTGAATTTAATCCGATCCGGGTCCGGACTCATTACCTCCACACCATCATGAAGCTGGAGCTGGAGAGCAAGCGGCAGGTGAGCCGCCCGCCAGCCCCGGACGAGGAGCCCTCACCCGCCGCCGGTTGCAGCCTGACGGGAGCCCAGGGCTCCGAGACACAGGACTTCCAGGAGTTCATTGCTGAGAACGAGACGGCGGTCATGCACCTGCAGAGTGCAGAGGAACTGGAGCGGCTCAAGGCAGAGGAAGACTCCAGCGGCTCTAGCGCCAGCCTGGACTCCAGCATCGAGAGCCTGGGCGTGTGCATCCTGGAGGAGCCGCTGGCCGTGCCCGAAGAGCTGTGCCCGGGCCTCACAGCCCCCATCCTCATCCAGGCTCAGCTGCCCCCGGGCTCCTCGGTCCTGTGTTTCGCCGAGAACTCAGACCACCCGGCCGCCTCGGCAGTGAACAGCCCGTCCTACTTGAACGGTGGGCCCCTGGTCTACTATCAGGTGGAGCAGAGGCCAGTCCTGGGGGTGAAAGGAGAGCCTAGCGCGGAAGAAGTCCCGCCTTCTTTCCCCAAGGAGAAGGATCTGAACGTCTTCTCTCTCCCGGTTACCTCACTGGTGGCTTGTAGCCCCACAGACCCAGCTGCCCTGTGTAAGTCAGAAGTGGGGAAAGCGTCCACCCTAGAGGCGCTAGTGCCCGAAGGCTGTAACCCTGACGAGCCTGAGAGCGAAGACTTCCGCCCCTCTTGGTCCCCCTCGAGCCTCCCCTTCCGCACGGACCATGAAGAGGGCCGTGTGGTGGAGAAAACCTCACAGCAGAGTGAGGACAGGCCCCCCGAAGATTCTTCCTTAGAACTCCCTCTGGCAGTGTGACCCGGGGATGGAGATTCTGCCTCTGACCCATTCTCTATTTATTCCCTTATTTTATCTAACACCGTTTCAAAACAAAACTGTAGAAGCAGCTGCTACGCCCATGTTATTTTATTGGGGTCTTGGGGGATGGGTGGGAAAGAATCGTTTGTACGAGTATTTTTTAAAGGGTAAACAGAACCAAGGAGACCGGTCCCAGCTGGATGTGGGGAGAGTCTTGGGGCAGAGGAGGCCGCACAGTGCTGAATACTGAGCTTTCTGGGCCGTTGGAACAAAGAACGAGGATCTCACAGGAGAAGCTGGGTAATTCGAGCAGCTATTCTTTATGTAGGGACCAGAACGCAATAATTTGAACAGCGTGGCAAAGCTCCCTTCTCCTTTCCTGAGCTCCAGGTGGGGGAAGAAGCTCAAGTTTTCTCATCGGTCACCCTGATGCCCCGCTTTGGTGCGTAACGCAGTTGGAGTACCATCTGGCCAGATCTAGAGAGGAACGGGTAGAAGGGTCTCTGCTTCTGTAGAAAACCTCCAGAATTTAGAAAAACTTAACCTGCCTTCCCTGGCCCCCCGTTTGGTAAATAAGTTAATATTTGACACGTTTGGTGTCCTCCGACCTGTTCCCCACACTGGGGATTCCTGGTCTGTAACTTGAATTCTTTCTTTCACATGTTCTTAGGTACTAGAGTTAAACTTGCCTATTTGTCTCCCCCACCCCCCTTTCTTTTTCCCTTGAAGAAAAAGCTAGATTGGCTGGGGATGTGGCCTAAAGAGCCTGAGGCTTGTGCCTGTGTAATGCCGGCTCCGTCAGGCAGCTTCAGGCCGGGGCTCACACGTCCCACAGGAGGCATATATGGAGCATTGCCTGTGTCCGAAAGAGGCAGCAGGAAAAGGCTGCTGTCTGCAAAGAAGTGGACTTGATCTGTGCCATGCTTGCTTTTTCACCCACGGTCCCCCCACCCCGCTCTGGGAGGTTTGAGCTTTAAAGGAATGCAGGACATGGCAATCTAAAGTCACCAACTAGTTTTTGTCCTTTTCTTTCTGTACTACCCTTGTGGTCCTTGGATATACAGGGTTAAGAGAGTTTTGCTATTCCAGCCCCCCCACCCTGACAACTGCAAGTGTTTATTGGATCCCTCTAACTTGATACATAAAAATTGGAAGCCAAACGAATTCTTAATTGCTACACACAGCTCCCAGGTTCCAAAGAGTTCAACTTCTGACTGTTACTTTTGAGATCTATAGAGTGGGACTCAAATTCGGGTCTTACCTCCATGGGGGGACACGGTTCCCGTTCTTCTTATGTCCAGCTCATGTTCTAGGATGCGCTCTGCTAAACACCGCTGAATTCTTATTAGTTCTCTTTGCGTCCATTTTAAAATGGAGTCAGTAGGGAGCAAAAAACACTCTCCACTAGCATCCTTTACATCACACTTCACTTCTGGTATGGTTTATTGACCAAGAAAGAACAAGTGGAAAACTGTTTGCTTTTGGTGGGGAGAGAACTCTTCCTACTTACCTTGCTCACAAAGCCTTTTCTTGTGGGACGTGAACGCACTCTTTATGTATGTCACAGCAACATTTCACCTAGAAAATCTCTAAACTGAGCCTGTGAGGCCTTGTACTTAAACAGATACGTCTTTTAACCCAGTCTGCCTCTCCAGTTCATTCCTGGTTTTGCTTGGTTTTACATTTGGAGGGGAGTTCTTCAGTACAAGACCTTGTCCCTCCCCATCCTCTAGCCTCACAAAACAAGAGAGTCTTAAGCACCCGAGGTGTAGACACTATCCCAAGCCAAGCCACACTCCCCCACGATCGGCCATCCCCTTGAATACAAGGCTGAAGCTTAAACTGCAAACTGACTTTCTTCCTGAAAGCTTATATCGGGAGGGGAGCGTGGGCTCTAAACATTCCCTCCTTAGGAAGGCTCCAGCCTCACCTTTGGAAGTGGATTCCACCTGCTTGGTAAGAGACCCTTTAGCCTTTGGGGTCAAGCCAAGAATTGGAATCTCATTATTAAACTCATTGCCAGCCCCCAAGAGATTTGATTTTTCTGAAAAACTAGTTTCTTAATCCAAGTCCGTCCCTCCAGGAACAACACTTCTGACTCCCGCCGATCCCAAGTTTTTAAATGCTGAAATATTAACACTGAGCATTAACTGTCTTGTTAAGCAAAGGGCCTTTTCTACAACCTAGTCCATCTCGTTTCTGGTGCTACCTGAGCTGGACACAGTTCTCGCTCATGGTTGCTAGAAAAGCTAAGCCTAGGCCTCTGATCACAGGACCGTACGGCTTCAGTCCCACTCAGTCTAGGCCTAGGTAAAAGAAATCTCTTATTACTGCAACTCTTAAGATTTTCCAGTTTCCTTTCTCATATACTGTACACAGGTAGTATTTTCAATGTGAATCCAAAGCTTGTCTGGTTCTTTGAAAACAATTTTTTTTTTTTTTTTTTTTTTTGCCTTTTAGGTCCTTTACATTGTGATAATGCTGTATTTAAAGAGAATATTTAAATGTAATATTAAAGAAATATTCAAAAGAATGGTGTGTTATTCTTTATCCTGGCAGGCCACAACTTAGTTACTTGTTAGACAAAGGGTGCTTCTCCAGCGTTGTATATAAAACCAATTAGGTCAGTTAGATATTAATGTTAACAACAGAAATGTTTTACGATGGAAAAACAGAACATTCTCTTTGGAGCGTCAAGAACTTGACGTGCATCGTATGCCCTTATGCACCCAAGCTGGAGCACGCCTGATGCTCCCCTGTTGAAGCTTTTCCCTGTCTATAGTCCGTATCCTGGGGGCTCATCTGCTAATCCTGTTTTCTTTACAATCATATATATATAACTTTTACAGATTATGTATGTATCTATAATATATATAAAATTCTCTGTTCCTGGTTATCGCGTTAAAATCGAGCAGAGGATCAGTGTCAAATCCGTTCCCTCAGAACTTCCATCCCATCAGAAGCTTCTATCCCAACCGACTTCGTCTCCATTAGTTAGGTTACGTCCGTCTTGTCAAAGGAGTTTTAGCAAAATCATCCGAGTATGCAGAAGTCACTTCCAGCAACTGGTTTCAGGCAGTCTTTACTTGGCTTTAAAACAGTGCTTCATGCATTTAACAATAAGTTATTACACGTCACTAGTGTACAGGGACAAAAGCTAAACCCAACGTACTCTCGACGCAGACCCGCTCCTGGGCTCCCAAGCAGGGTGGTCGTTAGTGCCTTGGAGGCTTAATCCAGGGCCCAAAGGCGGCCACTGGCAGTTACAGCCGGACTGCCGCAACTCAGCGGAGGTAGCAGAGTTTAAGATCTGTGGAGGCTGCACCACAGCCCGGAAATTAAGACAAGGGTGGGGTGAAGGCTATAAACACGGAAAGGGTCAAGTGGCACTTGTATTTCCTTGCATCGTTGCCATCAGAATGTTCCCATATATGAATAACTATTTGCTTTAAAAAAAAAAAAATGTTTCATGGACTTGGAAAGGGAGTGGTTAACCCAGTGAGGGGACCAAAAATAAAAATAAAAATAAAAAGCCTATTTTTGGTCACAAAAAGGATTGAGGGCAGCATCAAAGGACACGCACAGATGTAAATGCTCCAGTTTCAACAGGGCTGCCCCCCTCCCCAGCCGGAAACTAACAAAAACCCAGCTGTAAAGAATGTGGCAGTGGTTAAGTCCGAGGCTGCTAGGACTTGCCCCACCTGGGGCAAAAGCTCACTTCCTAGGATCTGAACTCAAAACGTCACAATTAAAGCCCAGTACGGAGGCTGCTGCCGGCTCTGGCTGATGGTGAGGAAGTTGGGATGACACTTCTGGTAAGAGGGTCTGTTTCGGTTCCAGCTCCCTCCCTCGAGGGTACCACGCTGGGAAGCCCGCGGGCACCTGCTCCTCTGCCTCCCGCACACCCCCGCCAGGGCACACAGATGCTTTGCCGGCCAGTGCTGTTTGGTACCACGCTGCCGTACTGTGTGACTGCAGGATGATGCCACCCGCTCCACGTTCATTCAGCGCCTTGAGCCGGTGTAGTTGATGGAAAGCAGGACCACGTTGTGTAGCAAGAGGGACAGCTCAGCTTCTGAAAACACCATCAATGTTAATGGTTTGGCCAGGGAACAGTCACCTGGGGGGGGGGGGGGAGGGGGCAGGGCTTGATCCTGGAGTCGGGAAGCCAAGTGCAGGGAGGTGTGACATCGAGAGGCTACTGTTCTTGAAGGTCCCCTGCTTCACCCCAGTCCCTGCCACATATGCTGTCCTTTCCTTCCACCAGGTATTCCTTTCTCCTCATCCTCACTTCTTGCCTCTCATGTGCTGGTGGGAGAAAACTCAGAGATGCTAATGGTAGTGAACACTAACTATTGTCACCCTTGGGATTCTTCTGCTAGAAGCTGGTGCTCTGGAAACATTTCTTGGCTCCAAGGAGATTAGTAGGCCTACCCTGCTATTCACAGGCTTAGAAAACATCAAAGCCCAGCCAAAGGTTCCAATAAGTGACTCACAGGCCTAATACCCACCCTCAGATACTTTTTATTTAGCCAGTTGTTTTTGATTTTGTGGGGTTTTTTTTTAAAGATTTGTTTTTATTTTAAACTTAAAAAAAAACGTTTTATTTTTGAGAGAGACAGAGACAGAGTGTGAGCAGGGGAGAGGCAGAGAGAGAGGGAGACACAGAATCCGAAACAGGCTCCAGGCTCTGAGCTGTCAGCACAGAGCCCGACGCGGGGCTTGAACTCACAAACCGTGAGATCGTGACCTGAGCCAAAGTCGGACGCCTAACCGACTGAGCCACCCAGGTGCCCCAAGATTTATTTTTAAGTCATCTCTACACCCAACGTGGAGCTCGAACTCACAACCCTGAGATCAAGAGTTGTATGCTCTACCGACTGAGCCAGCCAGGTGCTCCAAGTGTTTCTGTTTTGAGTTTGAATGCCTTTAGACTGGCGCTTCTCACCCGGGATAATTCTATTCCCCCTTCCCCCACAGGACATCCACCAATGTTGGGAGACGTTTTTGATGATCAGAACTGGGGTGGAGGGCGCTACTGACATCTAGTGTGTAGAGGGCAGGGATACTGCTAGATACCCTCTAATGCACATGGTAGCCCCCAGGACGAAGCATCTGTAGTGCTGAGGCTGAGAAACTGCTTCAGACTGGCATGCACGTAGTCTTGGTTCCCCCAAGTCCCCGCTACTGCCTCTTGTCTTGCACAGTCTACTTCACTACCTGCTTAGCCCCTGTAGGCAAATGAGTTTATACACAGGATAAGGGTCTCACAGTACTCACTCATCAACTCCAAAGTAATCTCAGAATAAAATATAAAAATTATTTGAATTTGAGTGGCATAATCACAGGGATGGGTCTTACCTTTCAGGCTGCAGGAAATCTGTAGCCATTCTCCCAGCCAAGTTCGACACCTCTCTTCAGCGATATGGGTAGAATTCAGGCCACGAAGATAACAAGCCTATTATCACCCAGAAGAGAAACAGTCCTCAATAATCACATAGTAAGTATGGCCATGAACTGTAAACCCACTAATAATTCAAAACCTCTAAGTAAGTTCCAATCTCATCCCCACAAGAAACCTTTCTCTGTGGCAATCTGAACTATGGACAAGAAGACAAGCAAAGAGGACTATATAACCAAAAATAGTAGGTCTAAAGAACAGTGTCCCTGGTTTTTGAAAGGCCATAAGCCAAAACTACTCTGGGCAATTCCCTCCCATGAGTTCACTGAGAAAAAAAGACACAGAAACGAAGTGAAAGAATAAAGAGTTTGGGCTTTGTTCTAACAACCAAAACATGGTGGAGGTCTCTGTAAGCTCCCAGTCCTGTGAGCTCAAAAGCCCACCAAGGATTGAGGGTTGATATTGCCATCAAATTCTTACCGATTTCACTTCCTGAGGGGTCAAGTGGCCAATCCCCAGCTTTGCCAAAGCTTTGTCCAGTTGGTGAATTACAGTGGTATGAGTCTTTAAACGGTGTCTCAACAAGAAAGAAGGCAGATAAGGTGTGAGAAGCATGGCTCGACTCAAGGCTTTCTGTAACGCAACGACACAGGAGGAGAAAGTCAGCACGGCATTACCATACACAGAACCTGAGGCAAGGCGAGGCTGCGGAACAGAGAAAGCCTCGAAGTGCTCACCATTTGCAAAGCATGGAGTTGGTTCATGCCCAGAGGATGGTTAGAGAAACACTCTCTCAGAGCCAGGATATCATGTATTGCTGGGTGGGTACCATGCTGTATCTTGGGAGAGCCAAGAGATTGGTAGAGGTTAGGAAGCTCCTGACTGGCTCTCTTTCCTAGTTTTAGTGCAAACTGGATCTAACAAGAGTCCTAGTTTGCAGGAAGGGTTAGCTAGAGGAATACCTTGGTGCACAGCTCTGTCATATGCCACCGGAGTCCTGCATCAGAAACGAGAGGGATAACCCTTTCTAAATAGCCAAGGATTTCTGGGTGGGACTGCTTCCGGAGAGCATGATAGATATCTAAGAAATCAATTTGTTGCTTTGGGGTCCAGAAATGTTGGATCAGTAGCTGCCTAGGAAACAGGTACCTGAAAGGAAAAGGAATCACAATGTCACTTGCTGAAACCAGCATCTTCAAAGCGATCTAAGAAAGCATTTGGCAGATATGAATACTAGGAAGAAGAAATGGAGACATTACTCCCTACCTCACTGTTCTGTAAATAAGTCTCAGACCAAGGTTTAAGAGACACGGAAGCACAATTTCAAGCAACATTACTGAGGTTTGTGAAAGCAAGCAGTGGTGGAATAGCCTCGCATGCAGTAATTGGATAAAATGACTCCTTTTGAACCAAAGCATCTGAAGAACATATGCTGGACAGACCGGGAGACAGATGCAGACAGAGCTGGTCATTATATGTGATGGTGACAACCTCAAGCTGTTGCACAGTCCGTATGTGTATACAAAATGTGAAAGTCAAATTTGTTTTTTAATTCATTTTCCGCATGTGTGGTGGTTTTAAAGCACGGCCACAAATTCTCTGGCAACACTCTCATTGAGGAGGAAGGTCTATGTCCCCCTTACTTTTAAATCTGGGTGACTAATTCAACCAATAAAGCAGAGCAGAAGTGAGTCTTTGTGACTTCCAAGGCTAAGTTATAAAAGGCCACCCGGATTCTTATTTGCTGAAACACTCACCCTTGGAGCCCTGAGCTGCCTGCCATGTAAGAAGTCCTATTACTCTGAGGCCACCATATTAAAGAGGCCACATATAGGCACTCTGACAGTCCCAGCCTTCCGGCCATCCCTGCTAAGGCACCAGACATAAGAGTGATCTTAGATCATCCAGACCAGTCCATTCATCAGCTAAATATCACTGAGAGACTTCTGTCAACATCACACGGAAGAGAAAAATCAGTCACACACCTGAACCCTGCCCAATTTCCTGACCCACGAAACCATGAAAAGCTATTAAGCTTTGAGGTTGTTTGTTATGTAGCAACAGATAACTAAAACACACAAGATCAAAGTTTAAAAGTGTCATCTTTGGGGGGGGGGGGGTCTGGGTAGCTCAGTCGATTAAGCATCCAACTCTTGACTTCGGCTCAGGTCACACGGCTCACGGTTTGTGAGTTCTAGCCCTGCACTGGGCTCTGTGCTGACAGTGCAGAGCCAGCTTGAGATTCTCTCTCTCCTCTCTCTCAAGATAAATAAACTTAAAAAATCAATCAATCAATCAATCAATCAATCATCAAAAGTGTCGTGTTTGGATACAAAGTAAAGATTTATGTGATCAGGATATGAAATGCGTTTCTCTCCTAAAAAAACTGTCCCAAATTGCTAAGCCTCTCAGGGAGTGGGTTGCTGCCTCTAGGGATGATGGAAAAGGTCATAATCTTATTTCACAACACACAGAGGCAGCTGAGAGGCAGGAAAAGTCTACGCTACCTACACCTACAGCTAACCCAGTAATCCAAGTGTTACCAAGTGTGGCTAATTAGAAGACTGGAGCAGGAAATGTGATAATCTCTGCCTATTTCTGAAATGGAAAGTTCTTCTTAAAATAATTTTGAATTAAAAAAAAATCTATATATCTTCAATACGCTGGGAAGATAGAAGTCTGTACTCACATTAGCAAGAAGACCAGGTAGTTGGCAAAGGGTGGAATGGAAATAATACCTAGGAAAAGACACTTGGTGACGTCTCGGCGGAACTAAGCAGAAATAAACACAGACGCAGTTTTAACCCAAGTAAGTTCTTAATACAATGGACAATCCCTCCCCAACACTGTGCAGTAAATTTCTATTACAGCCCAGAGAAGGATCAAGCTTATTTCTATCTACCTCTAGTTGGTAAATTCCTTGAGGACAGAAGCCCTGATTTGTTCATTTTTGTATCCCAAATAATGTCTAGTACAGGGCCTGACATTATACCAAATCTCTCAACAAATTCTTCCTGATGTGCCAAATGGGTCCCAGGTTCTCGCTCTCAGTTTCAAAGTCACCACCAAAGTGAACACCATCAAGTCACTACCAAATACTACTTTCCTGCTGCCTTTGGGATCCTTGCAGATTTTTATGTATCAGAAATGAACTCGATTTTAGTGTCCACAACTTTCATTCAGCAAGGATGCCAGAATCTCTATGGAGCTCTGTTACAGAGGGCTACAACTCCGAATAAACCCAATTCTGACCAATAACCCGATGTTCTTACTTAGTTCGATACTTTGATCTCACAGCAGAGGGGAAAGGATGATCAGTGGTGAACAAGATAGGAAAGGAAAAAAAAAAAACAAAACAAAAAACACTTGAGATCTTAGTTAACTTTAATTACCTCACCATGAACTTCTGGGTATCTGCCCCTGGCCCATACCTGTCTCAAATGCTCCATCTCCCGGTATGAAAGTTGATGAAACTTTACATTGTGCTTCCACATATATGTCTTTATTCTTCTAGCCTTTTTGGCATCAGCCCAAAACATCTGCAATCCTGCCTCATTAAAGTAGAGGACAGAGTGTAATGTTATCCCAGTGTGAATCTTACCACAGGTCCCTACTCCATGTCTAACCCCAATGCACGTACTTGTCGCTCCCCAAAATTACTCTAAATCAGAGCTCTAAACTAGGACACTTAAAACTCTTGTGAGGCCAACTTGTATCTCTTTTCTCATTCTTTTCCCCCGCAACACAACACCTATCTCCCAGCCAAGCCGGCCTTCTGTGATCTACTATAGAATGGTCTCCCTCTTCTGGTTCATTGCCTGCTCCCTCCTTAAAATGAAAATTCAAGGGGTGCTGGGTGGCTTTGTCAGTTGAGCGTCCGACTCTTGATCTCAGCTCAGGCCGTGATCTCACGGCTTATGGGCTTGAGCCTCGCATCAGGCTCTGCACTGACAGGGTGGAGCCTGCTTGGGGTTGTCTCTCCCTGTCTCTCTCTGCCCTTCACCTGCTGTACGCGTGTGCACCCTCTCTCTCTCTTAAAAGAGATAAACATTTAGAAATAAAAAAAAATTCAAAAGCTCCCTAACTTCAGGAAGTCTTGCTCAATTAACCTTATCTTTTCCCCAACCAGATATTAACTTATCTTCTTTCTAGAACACTTTTAGAAATAGTATAATTCAACAGATTTCTATGGTTCAATTTTTTTCTTCATTCGATGATTATTCTTACATTTTATCTAGGGCTTTAGTTCTTAAAAATGCTTTCATATTTATGAACGAAATGATATAATGTGTAGGTTGGCTTCAAAATTATACAGGAGAAGGCAAGTGTATAAATGAAGTAAGACCGGCAGCCATGAGTTGGTAGCTGTTGAAGTGAGACTGAGTATATGGAAATTCATTACATTATTCTCTCTACTTTTGTGTACATTTAAAACTTTACACAATCAAAAGCCTAAAAACAAACCAACCAAAATATTTTTTCGGACCTTTTTCTCATTTAATCATAGCTATAAACCGGGAGCAGAGAAAGTAGCCATTCTATTTCTACTTTAGATTTTCCATGAAGCTAGTAATAATCATGATAATATCCACAGCTGACAACATGGTACTTTGTTGTAATTGGTGTTATGATAAAAGTACAGAGTATAATAATAGAGGTACATTTATTGAGCACATACTATGATCAGGCCATGAGTACTTTACAAATATTGATGTATTTAATCTTCACAACCATGTGGGTCAATAGGTAGGTTCTATTATTATTTGCTGTATTTTACAGATGAAAAAAACAAGGAACAGAGAGGTTAAGTAACTAGTCCAATCACATAGTCAGTGACAAGCTAGGATTTGAACACAGGCAGTCTGGCACCAGAGTGGACATGTATCATTATACCATCTCTTAGTAACTAGCTCAGCTTTGATTTTAATGAAAACATCCAGAAAACAAGTATATGTAGTGCAATTTCCACAATACGCTACCTATAGATTTGTGATAACCATTAAACCACATCTGCTTATGGGCCAAGTCCACTGATAAATCACAGGGCAGGTCTGTGCAGCCATAGACGTCTGGCCTGGTGCATGTCAAAGAATTTCCATAATAGGCAGCTGCGTATGGTTAAGAAAAGTGCAAAAATACCTATAGGCATCTCCCTCCGGATGCTCTCAGAAGTTGTTGTCATAATACTTTTCTAGAAACATTCTCCAGAAGTGCTAACTTAAAAGAATTCGTTTCACGCTCAAGCATTTATGACACAGAAACCACCCCCCCAGCTCATATCACATAGCAGAACATGCAAACACTCTTACTCATTCTAACTCTTTAACATTGCTCATGAACTGATTCAAGGGATTTCTGTTTTGGTTTTACCTTTCATGAAGATTGTGTACAGGACATAGAAGCGGGGGAAATGACGACCCAAGAAACGATGGTATTTCCCATTAATCACTTTGGTCTTGGTCACCACATAAGAAATCAAGCTCTTCACATCTGCCTTTGGAGAAAGGTGGAGGTTTGAAGACCTACAAGGAAGATCAAAGAGACTATCTGGGCATCAGTCCTGGAGTCCGTTCACACTAATGTAAAACACCAGGTCTCAGGGAATGTATGCTAAGGCCTGAAACTTCTGAAATCCAAGGAAGATCTTGGGCTCAGGAAGAGATAAGCGATCAGAAAAGAAAAACAGATCGGGCAGATGAAAGATCAGACGGGAAGGAATGTTGGGTGTGGGTATGAGTCTGCAGGGAGCGTAAGGCCTGAGGGACCATTTGAACAGCAGGCTAAGGCCAGAGAGATGGGATCCAGACAAGCAGCCGTAAAGCTGGAGTAGAAAAAGGGAGGCTGAAAGCTCGGAATACGTGGGGGATTCGGACAATATGGAGCCCTGAAAGTTGAAGCGGGTCAGGAAGCCATATGACTAGTAGGGATCGGGGTGCGAATTCTGAGCAGAATAAAAACCCGGGGCTAGGCCGTGTAACGCTAAGAATTAAGAAAAGCCATGCAAACAAGGTTGAGAGACTGGAAGGGCCTGAACATCAGAAACGCTTTCCTTTCTCCCACGTCCCTCACCGAGGGGCCCCCCAGGCCAGGCCAGCGCGAGGGCGAGCAAGTTGCAGCTTCCGGGTGACATAAGGTCCGGGGGTGACCGCCGAACCCCACAGACCAGCCCGAGCCCAGCACACCCTGGAGAGCGCCATCTTCACAGCGAGGGCGGGAGAGAAGGAAAGAGGTCGTCTTTAGGTCAAAGTTCACTGTACGTCACGTTCGTTCCAGAACGCATGCGTCTTTCCTGAGCGCTGATTGGTGTCCATAGACGGCCTGTCTGAGGCTCCCCTGGCGAGGAACCGATGCTAACTAGGTGGCGAAAGAAGGAGCAGGATTGGATGCAGCCAGTATTTCCTTGTTTAAAAGCGCCGGAAGCGGGTTGTCCCGAAGGGAATGAGGACTTACGGCAGTGGTTGGTTTTGCGATCTTGAGGACGTCCTCTCTCTGAGGACCTGCTGACCCCTCGCGATTCACTAGGGCTTCCTAGCGCCTCCCTTGCCCTCTGTCCTTACTCCGGACTTCGGGGCCTTGAGGCGGTGGAGGGGGGTTGGGGGGGCGGGGACGGTACCAGGTGTCACGGTGGCAGTGACTGGGGCCAAGGCGCCTCCTGGGGGCTGGGGCCCGAGGCGCCCTCTAGTGGCGGCGGCCGGGAACTGTCCAGTGTCAGTCGAGGCGATGAGGGAGCGGCCCCTGTGCGCACTAAATACCTTTTTACTTTAGCCAGCTTTTTCCAAACTAGGTTTGTGGGAAGGTATCTTTCCTTAAAAGCCTCCTGAAGACCAAGATCGGGTCTGAAGTGTCACTTTTCCGAGACGCTTCCTCTGTCCACTTTATCCAAAGTAATGCCAACAAAAAGGGTACACATTTTCTTCAATCACCTTGTGTGTGTATGTATATGTGTATATATATAATGTAATACATTATACATGTATTATACATATATGCGTACATGTGTTACATATAATGTATTATACATGTAAACGTACGTGTTATACATATATACATATGTGTTATACATGTATACATTCATATATACATTATATACATATGTATAATGTATAATGTATATATATACACATTAACTTAAATTGTAGTTAACATGCACGTGCAATATTGGTTTCAAGAGAAGTCAGTGATTTATGCCTTATATACAAAATCCAGTGCTCATCACAAGTGCCCTCCTTAGTACCCCTTACCCTTCTAGCCCATCCCCCACCTCCCTCCCTCCATCAACTTACCACTTACATTGTTTATACATTTGTTTCCTTGTTTGGCGGGCTCCCTGAACTAGACTGAGGGCAGGCACCTTCCTGCCTTGTTCACTGCTGTACCCTACCCCTAACAATAGGCGCCATGCCTGGGATGTAGTAGGTGTTCAATAAATATTTTTGAGTTAAACTAATTACTGAAACTGGGAAGGATTCTTAGAGGTGGTGCTTAGCTGCTGCCCAGAGTTAGTTTGCTGTCTTGAGTACATATGAATATTTACCCTACATGGAGAGTAGTAAAAAGCATCCTATTGGTAAACAGGATCTAGGTTCAAATCTTAGCACTGCCATTTCCTTTAGTGTATGTGACCTTGGACAAGTTACTTTAGCTCTATTTCTTCTGTAAGAGTACTCATTTGATAAGAGTTCTGTGAAAAGCCAAGAAGAAAATGGTTGTGAAAACTCCATATGACCCTTAATGGGTCAGAGAGTTTCGTATTAACATAGACTGTTTATGACTACTGCTCATGAAGTCAGAAAATGTTCTGTAAGTGATGGTCTCTACAATTGTTGGGTAGATGAGGTGGGCAGGATAGAAAGTTGACTAAAACATGATTTCAGTCTTCAGGCAGTGTCTAAGTTCTCTCAACTGTTATGTATCTCAAGAATATTTAGCTCTACAGGTCTTGATCTCAGGGTTGTGAGTTCAAGCCCCATGTTGGGCTCCACGCTGGGTGTGGAGCCTACTTAAAAAAAAAGAAAAATATTCAGCTCTAAAATTCTAGAACACTCATGGAAAGAAGGGGGCAAGATCAATCAGAGACACTTTTGTGGAGGAAATAGGCAGGTATTGTGCCTGGAAAGATGGAGTCGAGGGAGCAGTAAAACAATATGGCAAGAACACAGGAATTCTTTCCCTCCTTCCTTCCTTCCTTCCTTCCTTCCTTCCTTCCTTCCTTCCCTCCTTCCGTCCTTCCTTCCTTCCTCAAATACATGTTTATTATTTAGTGCCTCTCCCTCCATGCCCCCTCACCACAACATACACGCATAAGTCTTGCTGGTTCAGCCTTCTAACTATTTCTTCAGTCATCCAGTTTCCTCTCTCCTGTGCCACCACCCGCCTTTGATCCAGAAGACTGAATCCGCTTCCTTACTGGTTTCCCTTTCATCTATTTTGGCCTCCTTCCAACCAGTTTTCTATTCCATAGCCAGAGAAAGCTTTGAAAATTGCAAATCTAAGCTTGTCACTCCCCTTTATAAAACCTTTCAAGTTTCCTCTGACTCTTAGGATAAAGTTCAGACTCCTTGACCCGGCCTACAAGGCTTTGCATTATTGACTTCATCCTGTCTTCCCAGCCTCCTCTCATGCCGCATCGTATATTTTCAACCCCTTAGCTTTCTATGCTAAGAAACGTTGGCCTTTCGGTTCTACTTTAGGCCAAGCAACCTTATGCTCTGGGCTTTTGCATGTTGCTCTTTGCTTGGAGTGTCTTCCCTCCCTCCCAGTTTGTCTTTCAAGTTCCAGCTGAAATGGTAATAATAGCTAGCGTTTATTAAGCAACTGCCATGTGCCAGCATTGTTCTTGATGCTTTCTGTGTATTATGTCATTTAATCCTCAGTATAACTTCATGAGGTAGATACTGTTATTAACCCCACTTTATTATTTATTTATTATTTTCTTTTTCGTGTTTATTTATTCTTGAGAGAGAGAGAGAGTGACAGAGTGAGCGGGGGAGGGGCAGAACACAAGAGGGACACAGAATCGGAAGCGGGCTCCAGACTCTGAGCTGTCGGCACAGAGCCCGACGCCGGGCTGGAACCCACGGAATTGTGAGATCTTGACCTGAGCCGAAGTCGGATGCTCAACCGACTCAGCCACGCAGGCGCCCCAGCTCCACTTTATAAATGAGGAAAGGGAGGTTAAGTAACCTGCTCAAGATCTGAGTCAGGATTTGAACCCAGACTGGGCACGTGAATTACTGCACTGTACATAAACAGCACTGTTGGAGAAAACTGTTTTTTAATCCCACAGATTTAGGTTCCTCTGTCACTCATCTATCTTGTAGCTAGGTATACTTGTCCTTAATAGTACTTAAAATGATCATAATTAATCAGCTGTGGCATTATACATTTCATGAATTCCATGGAATTCTAAGCTCACTGTATTTATAGTCCCTCGCACAGTGCCTGGGACACAAGACATGCTCATTAAATATTTGTTACATGAATAAGTATTTTATATACCTGAATATAAGGTAGTGTTTTATTTATTATTTATTTTTTTATTTTATTCTGAAAATAATTTTGCGGGAAAGAAGTTGCCTTATATCTTGTGTTCTTACGAAGTCTCTTATAGCCCGCAGTGCCTGTTTTATATATTTCGTTTTGAATCAAAATACTGTTTGGGGAAGATGCAGCCTGAAATGACCTTAGTCGATGCTGGTTCTCCAAGCTTACAGAGATCACCGTATGGAATTACTTAAAAGGGAGGCGAAAAACGTTAACACAGATTTAAGGAATTATTCTGGCTTTAGGACCTCACAGTTTCAAGTGTTAGATCTTGTTGGAGTAAGCCTTTTATTTTTTTAATTTTTTTTTTTAACATTTATTTATTTTTGAGACAGAGAGAGAAAGAGCATGAACAGGGGAGGGTCAGAGGAAGAGGGAGACATAGAATCTGAAACAGGCTCCAGGCTCTGAGCTGTCAGCACAGAGCCCGACGCGGGGCTCAAACCCACAGATCACGAGATCATGACCTGAGCTGAAGTCGGACGCTTAACCGACTGAGCCACCCAGGCGCCCCGGAGTAAGCCTTTTAAAAAGCAGCAGCGGGGCACCTGGGTGGCTCAGTCGGTTGAGCGTCCGACTTCAGCTCAGGTCATGATCTCGCAGTTGTGGGTTCGAGCCCCATGTCGGGCTCTGTGCTGACAGCTCAGAGCCTGGAGCCTGCTTCAGATTTGTCTCTCTCTTTCTCTCTCTGCCCCTCCCCAGCTCTCACTCTGTCTCTCAAAAATAAATGAATGTTAAAAAAAAATTAAAAAGCAGAAAGGTTATATTGTGGATATCAGGAATATATAAGCATAGCATGAATTTAAAAAAACCAACTGTCCTCAAATAATTTGGATATATGTGAGGATGGTGTGATCTGTAAATTGGGCCAGCTGATGATAAAATTGGCTTGCATGATGATGAAAGCACTGATAATTTGAATGAAATTGTATTATAAAGTTCGAGGGAAAAAGCATTATCTCTATTTCGTATGTGATTTTAAATGTGTTGCTAAATAATGTTAGATAGTGTATGTTCACTAAATTAATACTACTTAAAGTAGACAGTTGACTATTTCATATATATGAGGTTGACCAAAAACTATTTTTTTAGTTCTTCTCTTTGGGAAAATAAGGCACTGCCTTATTTTGCAATACATTTTATTAAGTGTTGTTTATTAGGTACTAGCAGACACAAAGATGGGCTGATATGAATTTGGTGTGTATACAAAACAAGAAGAAACTAGCTGGGCTGAAACAAATGATTATATATTAGGATTAGTTCATTTATTCAATGATCTCACAATTATTAAGCCTCTCCCCCAGGCCATCCATTTTTCTTGTTGCTCGGAATAAATCAGAGATGAGACAGGTAATTCCAGCCCTAGGATAGTTCACATAATAAAATGATTGGGAGATATGTTTGGAATACTCAAGTGAGGCTGGGTTTCTGAAGGCCTCATGACTGAAGACTAGAGATTTGGATTTGATATGAAAGGATTAGAGAGTCCTGCTGCATTTTGCCCAAAGGAATGACAAGAAAAGATGATGTTTTATAAAAATTAGTCTGGGGTGGCATCCAGGATGGATCAGAGTGGGAAGAGACTGAAGGTTAAGGATACAAAAGAGTTATTATAAGGACCTGGACAAGAGATAGTGAGGAACCAATAGAATGCCCTAAAATAAGGACCACCTTAAAGCGGTCCAGATTTGTGGTGCAATAAATGGGAATCAGATTTGAGCTCCCCAAACCCATATATCATGTGGTTTGTCATCAGAATTTGGCGTTCATCTTATAAACATTTGAGGGGCCACTCTGTAGCCATTCTGCTAGGTTCTAGGAAAATAAGGGCAAATAAGAGGTAGGCCTTTCCCTCAAGAAGTTCAAAAGTTTAGCAGTGAAGATTGGCATTTGAAAGTTACTGTGCTATCATGTGATAGGTGCTGTAACAGAGAAATATGTTCAGGGCACAGTGAGAGTTAAAGGAAGGAGTAATCATTGATAAAATCTGGTGGTGGGGGACAGAGCATCCAGATGAAGAGAAGTCACGCTGGAACTAGATCATGGAAGATAAATTGGAGATTGCCTGGCAGACAAGCACCGGAAGGAAGGGCTTTGTGAAAAGAAGGAACAGCATGTCCAAAGATAGGAAAGATTGAAATTTCAGGAAAAGAGAAATCTCTTTTGCTAGTGGAAATACTCACTGCAGTGATTTGCCAATCTTAGATACTAATTCATTAAGTTTGACAGGCTGCCTTTGGCAGGTTATTCATCCCAAGGCACTAAAAAAAAATATCCCAGAATGAAGGAGTTTTAATAACCAATGCTTAATACAATTTTATGATATTCTTTCAGAATCTGAACAAGATGAAAACTTCTTAATTGCATTTTTTTCTTATGTGTTAAAAAGGTTGGGAAGCCTGGCTGTCTGTCAAAGAGCATGTGCCTCTTGATCTCTGGGTCATGGGTTCGAGCCCCATCTTGGGTGGGGATTACTAAAAAAAAAAAAAATTAATATTTTAAAAGGAAGAGAACAAGGAATACTATAATGTACACTTACATATCCACCACCTAAAATGAATAAATAATATCATACCTACTTTTTCCCAAGTCCCATTTCCCTCCCTTCCTGGGCATCCCCTTTGTATCAGTCCACTTTTAACACTTTGAATATATATATTATAATATATATAATTATATATTGAATATAAATTACATGAATTATATATGAGCATATGTATATTCAATATGGATTACATATATATATATTTGAATATATATGCATATGAATATATACTATATGAGTTTTTTTAATGTTTTAAAAATCCATATACAGGGTCACCTGGGTGGCTGAGCTGGTTAAGCATCTGATTCTTTAAATGTTTATTTAGTTTCGAGAGAGACAGAGAGAGGCAGAGCACAAGCAGGGGAGGGGCAGAAAGAGAGGGAGACACAGAATCTGTAGCAGACTCCAGTCTCTGTGCTGTCATACAGAGCCCAACGCGGGGCTCAAACCCACAAACCGTGAGATCATGACTTGAGCCGAAGTAGGACGCTTAACCAGCTGAGCCACCCAGGCACCCCTAAGCATCTGACTCTTGATCTCAGCTCAGGTCTTGATCTCAGGGTCATGAGTTCAAATCCTGTGTTGGGCTCCATGCTGGACATGGAGCCTACTTAATAAATCAATATTCATATACAGTTGACCCTTGAACAACATGGGTTTGCACAGCACAGCCCCTGTTTGAACTTACTCAAAAAGTGCTAATTAAAATGTGGATAATTGTTGATTTTAGTGGAACAGCATTCCATTAAGGTCAAGATCATGTCCTGAGTTGCCTTTGTACCATGTTGTTGGGTCCTTGATAGGAGTAGTGCTGGTTTGGGGATTTAATTTTTTTTAGAGAAAGGAACACAAGTACATTGTAAAAAAAACTTTAACTTTTCCCTGTGTATTCTTTTTTGAGACTCACAGCATTACTTTAAAATTTTATTTTGAAATATACAATACAGAAAATTATTTTCAGTTTATTGAGGTATAAATAACGTCACTATTACTTTTTAAATATTATGAAGAAAGACAACCAAACAGACTACCTACCCCCCACCCCCAGACTGTGTGTACAAAAAACCGTTTCTGTGATATTTTTCTATGTGAAAAATCATATGGACTTTTATAAATATTGTTTCTAACATAATTCTATATTTGTAAATTAATTTATAATGTGAACTGGGACACAATGCGGGTCCACTCCCACTTATATGGAGATTTTTTTCAATAAATACAGTACGGGACTATAAATGTATTTTCTCTTCTTTGTGATTTTCCAAATAACATTTTCTTCTCTCTAGCACACTTTATTGTAAGAATACAGGATATAATACATAGAACATACAAAATATGTATTAATTGACTATGTTATTGGTAAGGCTTCTGGTCAATAGTTAAGTCTGGAGGGAGTCAAAAGTTATACATCGATTTTTTTAATTTTTTTTAATGTTTATTTATTTTTGACAGAGAGAGAGAGACAGAGCATGAGTGGGGGAGGGGCAGAGAGCAAGGGAGACACAGAATCCGAAGCAAGCTCCAGGCTCTGAGCTGTCAGCACAGAGCCCGATGAGGGGCTCGAACTCACAGACCGCGAGACCATGACCTGAGCTGAAGTCGGATGCTCAACTGACTGAGCCACCCAGGCGCCCCGATATACATGGATTTTTGACCGCGTGAGGGATCAATACCCCAACCCCTGTGTTGTTCAAAGGTCAACTGTAATTGGTTTCAAGTGGCATTTATTTTTATTTCCCTCAAATTTGCTTTCAGAATTCATCCATGTAGACCAAGTTCATTAATTTTAGCTGCTGTGTGGTGTTCCATCTCATGAATGCACTCCAGTTTGTTATTCTGTTTGTTACTGATAAACATTTATGTTGTTTTCAATGTTTCATTATTACAAACACTGCCTTGTAGGGGAACATCCTTGAACAGGCTTCCTTGTTCTTATGTATGAGAGTTCCTCTTAAGCAGTGTTTTCAGAGTGTTTTTTTTTGTTTTTAACCATAACTCATGGTAAGAATACAATTTATGAGGCGCCTGAGTGACTTAGTCCGTTAAGCATCGAACTTCGGCTCACGTCACGATCTCACAGCTCATGAGTTCAAGCCTGCATCAGGCTCTGCGCTGACAGTGCGCACATGCTGTCTCAAAAATAAATGAACAATTTAAAAAATGCATTTTATAACAAGACTCATTTAATATACAAAATAAAAGTTTAGTGAAATAATACTTACTTAGGCTATCTGCACTCTATTTACTATTCTATTCCATTTTTGTAAAATGCTGGACACGACTAACTAAAACGATTTCATGACCCACTAATGGACTGAAAAACACTGTTCCAAGGCAGTAGACTTTCTGGATTGGAGGATATATGCATTTTCAACTTGAGTAAATATTGCCCTGTTGCTCTCCAAAGTGGTTGTATCAGTTTTACAGGATATGCAAGTCCTAGTTTCTCACCAGCACTTAAAATGGTCAGACTTTTAGATTATTGCTAATCCAGTAGATGTGCAATGAAACTCTTTGTCGGTTTACTTTGCATTTTCCTGGATACTGGAGAGGTAGAATAGATTTTTATATGTACCATTGTTTGAATGTCTTCTGGTAATTGTCTATTCATACCTTATGTCTATCTTCCCACTGGGTTGTTTATCTTCTTTTTTATTGTAATTGGTTTATAGGAAGCCTTTACAGATGCTAAATACCAATCTTTTTCTGATATGCATGTACATTGCAGATACCTTCTCCCTATCTCCCCATCCGTTACCTGTATTTTGACCTTGTTTAAAATACTTTTAGAGGGGCTGCCAGCTGGCTCAGTTGGTGGAGCATGTCACTCTTCATCTCAGGATCATGAGTTCAAGCCCCACATTGGGTGTGGAACCTACTAAAAAAAAAAAAATATATATATATATATATATATTTTTTTTTTTTTGTATATGAGTATTTAGTATTTGTTACAGATTTGTTACAGTCAGCTTTATCAAAACTGGCTATTATAACTTCTGCTTTTTCATAATTTGGCTTTTTAAATTCTATCTTAGGATCATAAAGATATTTATATTTTTTCAGATGATTTTGAAGGTTTTATTTCATTTGTTTTACCATTTCAGGTCTTTAATTCACCTGGAGTTTATTTTTGCCTGTTCTTTTTCTGTCTTCTGAAGGTTGCGGGGCTCACCGTTTGACTCCAGCACATTTCTCATTCCAGTCATTGTTTTTTGGCACATTGTTTTTCTCTTAGCAAGAACAGAATGGGGATATAAATGACCTCCAGGCTTAGAAAAGTATCTGTTTGAAGGCCTGTAAGGAAGAAGCAAGCGGCAAAAATGAGGTCAAGAGGGTCATCGGGAGGAAACTCTGCGAAAGATGACGCGCAAGCATGGTTCCTCCTTCAGACCAGGAACCTGAGGATCCTGGAAGAAGTGTGTCTACAGGGAGAAAGAAGAGTGTCTCAGAGGGCTGGGCCTGAAGGAGAAGCTTCTGACAGCCTCCTCACGTCCTACTCTTGAAGCCCTTCCGCATCTACCGTATCTACTTTTTAATTTTACCTCTTGTTTCTACTTGCAAGTCCTGTGAGCTTCTTCCATCCTGCACTAGAAAACTGTGAAACTAAGGCATGTAAGAGACACACAGAAGTTTTTGGTGGATCTGAGATTAAAACATAGGTCTCTTGGCCATCAAATGGAAAGGGTTCGGGTGGAGTCCAGTGGAAACCAGTTTATGAGAGAAGACTTGTAAAAGAGGTTAGCATTCCAGAGGAGCAGCAGTCCAAAATTATAACAGGTAGCCTTTGATTTCCAGTGTAATCACTGCAGTCATAATCATCATCAAAAAGCCTTTATGAGTGCCTGTTCGTAATGAGCAATTAAGGTAGACACTGAGCTACATTTAGAATATGTTTTTCCTGAACATGGTCTAAGAATTCATACTCTATGAAAATGAATACAAACAGATAAGCAAAGGGCCTATCCATCTGACAATTAAAAGTAGGCCAATCTAGCTACTGGGGGTAGTAAAGAACACCAAACATGCCAGAAGTAGTGCAATTTAAGGATAAGGGCATCACTGGATGAAAAACAGCGCCAAGTAGGGATGGGTTATAGGGGTTCCAAGTTCAGGGAAACTGTCACCAATCAATTAGGGAGGGCGGGTCTCTTGCTTTCTGACTTCTCTCACTCCCTTCCACCCTTCACACACACGTACCCCACCCCAAGCTTTTCTCTTTCAGGTGACATAACCCTTGCTAAGGACTGAGATCAGAGGAATTTTTCCTTTGTGTTAGTCCTTGGCTTTGGATAAGGGACCTTTACCCAGCAGCAGCAGGAACCACCCTCAGGAGCCACTTTGTGCCGCCTGGCACGTCCACGGCAATTAGAGCAAAAGGACAGAGGTAAGAAAATCCCTAGAAGGAAATTCTCCCCACCCAGCTTTAGTTGGGTCACCCAGGATCTCTGTCCCATCAGTCTTGGTATTCACTGTGCTGCATGGCTCGTTATCCCACCAGCACCATTTAGTGAGCTTCCGCTGGGTTCAGTTTCTATTGGGCAAAGGAAGTCCCTGCCTCAAGTCTAGGCACCTGTGCACACTCAACAAGATTCATAAATATCTTACCTAGAAGAATCAATAGTAGAAAGACTTTACGGATTTTGCAGTTAACAATTTTTTTAACGTTTATTTATTATTGAGAGACAGAGAGACACAGAGCAGGAGCAGGGGAGGGGCAGAGAGGGGGAAGACAAGAATCCGAAGCAGGCTTCAGGCTCTGAGCTGTCAGCACAGAGCCCTATGCGGGGCCCGAACCCACAAACCGCGAGATCATGACCTGAGCCGAAGTCGGACGCTTAACCGACTGAACCACCCAGGCGCCCCAGGATTTTGCAGTTTAGTATTACTGTCCTAAAAGTCATCGATTTAATGTAGAAAAATAATTAACATGATCACATACACATGCAAATATATGTTAATAAGTGTACATGTATTGCTCCAGGGGGAAGTTATTGGCCCTGTCTCAGGATCTTTGCACTTGCTGGTCCCTCTGTCTGGATCTTTCCCAGATGCTAATCATGTGGTTTGCTTTCTCACTTTGGTCAGATTTCTGCTTCAAAGTCACCCAGTGACATCTTCTCTAACCATCCTTTGTCAAATAATCCTTACCTCTCACCTCTGGCTCTTGCTGCTCCTTACCTTACCTTTCAAATTTGTTTTTTAATGTTTATTCATTTTTGAGACAGAGAGAGACAGGGCATGAACGGCGGAGGGTCAGAGAGAGAGGGAGACACAGAATCCGAAGCAGGCTCCAGGCTCTGAGCTGTCAGCACAGAGCCCGACGTGGGGCTCGAACTCACGGACCGTGAGATCATGCCCTGAGCCGAAGTCAGACGCTTAACCGACTGAGCCACCCAGGCGCCCCTCAAATTTATTTTTTAATAGAATTTATTACTTTCTCACTTATATTTATTGACTTGTTTATTATTGGTCTCCCCCACAGAGTGTAAGTTCTCTGAGAGCAGGACATTTGTATATCTTGATCATTACAATATTCCAGTGCCTTGAACAGCACTTGCACATAGTATAGATCCTCGGTGCTATATTTATTAAGTAAATGAAATGAAATGGAACAAACATTCCTCTGCTGTTCTATGGTGAAGCTAAGCAGAAGAAACCATGAAGTCTTTCTAAACTAATCCTATTCAGCTTTAGAAACTTGGTCATTCTGAATCTCTGTCATTCTGAATCTCTGACCCCTGGAGAAGACTCCCTACCAATCTCTTTTTCAGTTCAGATGACTCCAGTAGGGCTGACCACACCCCCTAGCTCTAATGGTCAGCTTGTGTCCCAGGCACCCCTGGGCACTGTTTTCAGCTTGGGACTTGGTTCGTGACCCAAGCTAGGTTATCAGACACAGCCCTCCCCAACACTTTTGCTGGAACAATAGGGAAAGAGATACTCCAGGCTGTGAGGATCACATTGGCCCAGAGCAGATGGTGGCCATTGTTCCCCCATGCAAGGAGAACTTGCTTGAGAATAAAATTATTCTAGGATGGATACAGAGTCTAGAGAGAGAGAGAGAGAGAGAGTTAGATAAAGACAGGTGCACAGTAGCTTGGCAATATTATCTGAGTCCTCAGATCCAGCCCTGCTTCAAGCTAGATGTGCCATTGGATTTCCCACTTATGTGAATGATTCAGTTCCCTTTGAGCACACCAGTCTGAGTGGGTTTCTGGGTGTCACTGACCATCAAAAAACAAAATGAAAATCACACCTCGTGCCCATTTAGCTGTATAATTTGTGCCCCATCAATTTTCACTTTTTTACTGAATGACACATGCAGGTTTTTATCTAAAACTTTTGAACATTTTTATAGTTTACAAAATAATCTCATGTGTATATAAAACTTAATTTTAATACAGTTATGTGAGGCGGGGTATATGTTGTTCTTTTAATTGGTTAAAACTGAAGCTCAAGAAATCAAGCAATTCATTCAGCATCACACAGTGAACAGCAGAGCGAGAACTCTAATGTGGGTCTTCTGGTGCTAAATCCAAGGCCTGGTCTATAGTTTTCCATCTGCTTTCTTAAGTATTTGTAGAATTTCTTCATGAATTTATTTATTTTTTGTCTCTCTTAACAGAGGAGAAGCTCACTTAATAGGACCTTGCTGTTTGCCTTGAGTCCCTCTTTTAATTCCTAGGGCAGCTTTCTGGAATGAGTGAGGTTCAGGAGTAGGGGGTTGGCTCTCACCGATCGTAAGGTTAGAGTTGGTCAGATCTGCTTTCTGTCATCAAGGAGCTTGTAATCAGCTGACTGAAATAATGCATATGTATTAAAGTGGTGCTTTTCCACCTTTTTTTGACTGCTATGGTAAGAAGCCACACACACACATCATTAAAGTTTTACAAAGCAATACCTACCTTAGTACTTATAACATTCTTTGATATTTCCTATTTCATTAAAAAAAATTTTTTTAATGTTTACTTATTCTTGAGGTGGGGGGCGGGGGGGGACAGACAGAGAGGGAGACACAGAATCCGAAGCAGGCTCCAGGCTCTGAGCTGTCAGCACAGAGCCTGACGCGGGGCTTGAACTCACAAACCGTAAGATCGTGACCTGAGCCAAAGTCAGACGCTCAACCGACTGAGCCACCCAGGTGCCTCAACCTATTTCACTTTTTAAAAATTCGGATTGTGACCCACTAAATTGACTTCATCATTCAGTAAGATGGATTGAGACTCAGTTTGATAAGCACTTTTACAGGTCACATATATGTAAAGTCAAATCCAAGCTAAAGTTCAAGATCACAAATGTTTATTGAGTGCTAAAGGATGTGCTAAGTATATTACTAGGTGCAGCGAACAATAAAAAAATAATGTATGTACAGCTATCTTTATGAAGCTCATACTCTACTGGCAAAAATTAGAGAATAAGCTCAAATAACTAATAAAAGGAAAAATTTGAGCCAAAAAAAAAAAAAAAAAAGCCCTCACAAAGATTCTGGAGCAGCAGAAGTCATATCCCGTGAGAATCAGGAAAGGCTTTAAGGGAGCAGGTGGTATTTGAGTTGAGCCTTGAAAAATGGATACTAGAGGGACACGTGGGTGACTCAGTTGGTTGAATGTTCAACTCTTGATGTTGACTCAGGTCACGATCTCACGGTTTGTGGGATCGAGCCCTGCATCAGGCTCTGTGTTGGCAGCTTGGAGCCTCCTTGGATTCTTTCTTTCCCTCTCCCTCTCTCTGCCCCTCCCCTTCTCGTGCTCTCCCGCCCCCAAATAAACAAACTTAAAAACAAATTTTGATAAAAAGCATTAAAAAAATGGAGACTAGAACTGTGAGTGGAGGTAACAAAAGGAGCCAAAAGCATAGGGTCAGGCAAACCCAGGGTGTGTTGGGGAAAGAAAATCGGAAATTCAACGGAAAGGAAGGGTTTGCATGGTGGAGAGGTGGAAGATGAGGTGGAAGGAGGGCTGGAACCATGGTGTGGGGGATCTTGAATGCCAGATGAAAAGTCTGTTCTGTATTTAATGTGATAATGTGTGTAAAATATCCTCCATGTGGCATGAAGTGGCACTTAGTTGATGTGATCTCCTCTTTCCTTCTTTACTCTGTAGGCTATAGGAAGTTTCCAAGTGGGGAAGAGAAATAGATTGATCAGGAGGAAATTGAGGCTGTGGAGGTCAGAGCTATGGGGGCCTAAGCAGGAAGGTAGCAGTTGAAATAGAAGGGGACAACTGACCTTGCGCAGGTAGGCTACATAATTACCATTATTTTATGTAAGGGAAGATGAGGAATCCATGATAACCTTCAGTTTTCAAGTCCTAGAAACTGGGAATATAAGGAAATTGTAAGAACAACCTGGTTTGAAGAGAAAGGAGGATAGTTGGGGATATAGTAATGCTGACTTTCTAGCTGGACATGCGAGGAGAAAGTCCAAGAGGCAGGTGTAGCTCAGGGAAAGAGGGTACAGAGAGTAATGGCCTTTGGGAATCATTGTCAAGAAGGTGAAATGGTGCCATGGCTGTGAAGGGATGCTATCACAGCCTGAGACTCCTCCCCAAGGACACACCAGTGAACATGATAAAGTTCTGGCTCTCAAGGAGAAATACAAACCACAAAAGCAATTCAGTGTTATGGGAAAGGGAAGAATACCGTATAGTATATCATAGGACTACATAGAAAACATGCCTTACTCAGACACTTGGGCTCGTGGAAGGCTTTTGGAGGAAGAAGCATTTAAAGTGAGACCTCAGTGGTGAGTAGGAATAGGCCCAGCTGAAAGATGTGTAGAGCAAGAATGTTCCAGCAGGAGCACAGCATGTGAAAAGGTGGGGAGGCAAGAAAGAACATTGGTGCATTTGGGGAACAAACGATAGAGAGAATATCCTTCAGAGGTTAGTATCATACCCACTTATCATACCATATCAACACAAAGATTTAAGAGCGTACCCATGGTTTCCCAGCTGGCTAGACCTCAAATCCAGGTCCGTGTTACTCTTAAGAGGTTGCTCTTTCCGTTATTCCAACCTGTCCCATAGTGTCTCTAATGCTGGGTGGGTCCCGGTATTGTTACACTGAAGTTGTAGGGATTGTGTAGAATTAGGGGACCAAGGGTTGAACCTAAGGAATGCCAACATTTAAGGAGTAGGAAGAAGAAAAGTAGCAAATGAAGAAAGTAGAGGAAGCGCGATCCAAATAGAACTGCCCAGAGAGCACAGTATGATGGAATCCGAAGAAACAGAGTTGGAAGAGGAGTGGTATGACATTTCGAATGTGGCAAGAGCTCAAGAGTCTGTGGGTTCTGACCATAGATGGCCAATGACGATATTATTTAGCTAACAAGAAAGTACTTACCAGGGTAGATCACAAAGGGTGGAAAAATAAAGGAGTGTTCAGGAAGCAGAGTGAGTGCTGGTCACTTTTTCAGAGACCTTGATTTTGGGTTTTACAAGAAGAGGAAGTAAGGGAAGCCAACTCTGTGTTGGAAGCACTAGGTTTATTAGGAAGTGCTCTTGAGATCACCACGAAGGTAAGGGAAGCAAATCTGCACCGAAGGAGAAGTCGGGCTGTGAGGCAGGACGAAGGCTCAGCTGACTTTCAGAGCTGTTCCTAGTTGGGGTGAGAGGGATGAATCTTTACACTCCTACATAAATCAGTCATTCCGTGTGGGCTGCCTAAGAAAGAGGCATGACGTGACAGCTGAGGGCCATCTGCCAGCAGTGTGCCCACTTCAACAGCTGGGGTCATAAGTCCTTTATTCCCAAGGGGGATCCTGTCTGTGCATTCTAACATTTATCACAGCAATAGCCTTACAAGGCTAGCGGATTCGAGGGAGGAATGTTTTTAGGGTAGTAAGACTCAACTTGGGAAATAGATACATTAATATAAACATATCCTAATCATTATTCTGTATTGCCTTGTCAGGCAATATGTCAGCCATAACATATTAAAAAGTGGGCTAATCCGTTTATGAAACACCTCCCATATAGCTGGCCTTTGTTAGCAGGTGTACAAAGATAAGATAATCACCCGTATTGAGAAGCTAACAAGTTAGTGGGAGAAGGGATGCACCAAAACAATAGCCCTGTAAGAGGCTGTGCTTATCTTATTTGTGTTTATATCTGTACCACCCCATCTATGCCTGGCACACAGTAGATTCTCAATAGGTATATACAGAATGAGGCAGTGCTAGAGTAGAGCAAAAAGTGCTTGGGTCAAAGAGAATAGAGGGCTAATGCAGCCTGGAGGAGGCAGGGAATGCATCACGGAGGGGGATATTTTAAGGGAAGCTTAAATGATAATAATGAGTTTTCCAGGTAAGGAAGGGGAGGGGTGGGAGGAGTTAATTCCTAGCAGCTGTTTCAGGGAAAACAAAAGCATGAAAAAGAATACTTGGAGGGTGGGTCAAAGGTAAAGCATGGAAGGAAAAGTCTCCTATTTCGATAAAGGGCACGCGCGACACAAACACATATTAACATCTACCCAGAAACGAGTTGGCTACTGTGGTAATGTGGGATATTCAGGGAATTTACAAGAGATTGTTTTTTGAGCTGGAGTTGAATGAAAGGGAATTGTTTTAGGTGTACACAACAGAGGCAGAATGGTATGGTAGTTGAGCGCTGGTTCTTCAAGAACAGATCTGTGTTCAAAGCCTAGCTCATGTTTGTGACATGTTATATGTGGTGTCTGATACGGATACATAATAAGAATGCAGTTAATGTCAGTGAGAATCGCGGACCTGGAAGGCATGAGTGGAGTGTATATACCAGGGGAACTGTTGAGTAAACGAAACAGGAGCTATGGTAGAGTCTCATTGTAAAATCCATTCCTGTTTTTGGAACTCCTAAACCAAAATAGGGCTTCTTCCTCCAACATTTTAGTTCAGGGATGATTTCGTGTGTACGTATTTTCCTGGGAAGGGGGACAAATCAGTGCCCCACTCAATCTAAGGCAGCTCTGCATTGGGGAACTTGTCTGAGGTAGCACAAGGACAAGGAGCAGGGCACATTGTAATGGTACGACTTTTAGTATTTGTGCATGCCCTTGAACAAAGAGATCTTCATCTGGGATCCAGGGAAAGAGATTTGTAGATCTTCTGACCCTACAGTTGTTCTGAATAGGAAGCAGAGCCACCTGCTAGAAGCCTACTTTGACCAATATGAATCGATTACTCTTTTCTTTCTTTTCCATTCTAAGACATTTCTTTCTATCGCACTTATTTGCATATGTTTTTGTGGTATTAAGCAGATTTTCTTTAAAACTATGAGAAAAGTTTCTGAAGGAAGCAATTTCTTCCTCCCAGTATCCCACTTCACTCTTCTTACTTGCCCCGCCCCCATGTCTCCTTTCCACCTCTGCCTCCAGCTGGCCTACTAAACTATTTGCCAGAGGCATGATTTCCTCATTCTTTCAATTCCCCTTCTCCCAGATTGAGAAATTCTGGGCTTGCTCTGGATTTTTTTTACAGTCTCAGGTTTTCATTTTTGTTTTTTCTTTTTCTTTTCCAGCAGATGCCCCAGTCCTGGGTTCGCATGTCTTTGTTGTCAGCCTGTGGATCACTGATTGACCAGCCTGAGCCAGCGGGTCCCTCAGATCCCAAGGGACAGACTGGGCGGTGCTTTTACCCACACCGTGAGACTCCTCATAATTGCATCAGTGCCGCACGTACCTATGGAAAATACTAGTGGACTGTCAGGCTTGGGGTTAATTGGTTTCAGCTAACACCTTATGGGAGCAGAGTCCTTGTGCACATGCTGCCGTGGTACAAGTGCCCTAACTAGCTTCACACCAAGGGGAGTGGCATCCTGAAGGAAAGCAATTCCTTTTACTCCACCCCTTTCATCCACTGCCACTCACAGATTGGCCTCCAGCTCCTGCCCGGTGGATCAAAGACGAAATCTTAGAATACACGTTTTCAAACTCAATTAATTGTTCATTAATATCCGGGAGTGGCAGATATACGATGCTTCCCTTTTCATGGCAGGTCAAAGATGAAATTTGATTATGCTTTGAAGGGTGTGGTTTGCCTCTTGAAATTCCCGGCAGTGTCTTTACCAACGTGGTGTTGCCCAGAGCAGCCCAAGTGCCCTTATCTAACCAAGGGAGGCGCACTTGTCTGCATATATACAGGCAGGAGCCGACGCTCGGAAAAGTCAAATCCAGCCTGCACAATGAAGAAGCAACCTAAGAAGGATGAAGCTCCACACTGTGAGCTCAGTAAGTAGCCAGCAACCATGCGGAAGCCCAAAGAGGTTGCTTAGCTGAGCAGACCCGTTAGGGGGACATGAATGGCTCCAGCCATTTTACTTTCTAGTTGCAGCAGAAGTTCCCACAGGAAAGGTTCTGGTCTGGAAGGACTTCATCAAGCCTTTCTGAAAACTACCCAGAGGTGTTGGAGAGAGATTCTCAGAACTAATTTGTGCATTTTCTTTTTCTCTCTAGGGGAAGTTCTGTATGGAAACCAGCCTGTTCCAGAGTAACTGAGGATATTCAGCCCAGTATTTTTGTCCCTGAGATTTTTACTTTGTACTTGATTTGGAGTTTTCTTTTTGCAGTTCATTCTCCTTCCTCCTCTCTTGGACTCTTTTTACTATCTAATAAAATTTTCTCCTAGCAGTTTTTTACGTGGAGAAAGAAGTTGGAGGGGTTTATGCTTCTTTTCCTCTCTAAGCCTACAATTTGGTTAGATAAGCCTGGTTATCTTCAACGTAAGCTGTAGGGGGGTGTCTAAGAATGTTTCTGGAAGCTCTAAAGGGCATTGTAGAAAATGAGGGTGGCTCGTCAGACAATTTTTCTTCCCTCTAAAGCACCACTAGTCTGGCTATCATCTTCAGGGAAAGGCTGGCGTTGTGAGGTTGGGGCTGGGGCGGGATCGCTTTTAGGTAGGCAGAGATAAAGCTTGGAGGAAGAAGTAAACCAGCCAGGTAGGATGGAGGAAAACAATTCATTACAGAGGCTTGGGAGTGGGGCATCTGATGCGGTGGAACTGGCTGTACTAGCTGATGTCTCGCGATTCCTCCCGGGTGTGGGTTGCTTTCGGTGAAGCAACAGATACTATGGTGTGGCTCTGGGGACGAGAGCATATGGTCCTGCCAGGTTGGCTAAACTTTATGGAGTGGAGCTGTACCTCGCTGAACAAAGTCTCCAGTAAAAAAGGGGGCTTGACTGCCAGTATCTAATGTGAGGCAGCGGCTAACTGAGGTAGGAAATTGATCTGACCCGGGACTGGGCGCAGGACCGCCGGAGCCCCGATATCCACACTCAGTTGAGCACGACCCGCGCTCGCAATGGCTCGGCGAGAAACAGCTCCAGCCTAGGCCGTCGTGGCCCCGCCTCCAGCCTGCTGACCCTGGGGTGGGCGGACCCTCGGGACGCCCTCAGCTGGCCACGCGCGCCGGCAGCTACCGGGAATACGAGGAGTCCAGCCAATAGGAATGTGCAACTGCGGTCCTATCGGCCAATCGCGGGGCGTGTAGGGGGTTGGCAGACTTGGCGCTAGCTCCCGGGATATGGAGCGGCCAGCGCGAGGGCATCCTGTCTGGTGGCTGCGGAACCGGTAAGGCCACCGGCGGGCGAGGTCAGGGGTCACGCGGCCGCACCAGTTTCCCCAGGCCGGCCGGGAGGGCGCGGGGGTGGGCCAGGGAGCAGGCGCCGGGGCCAGTATGGGGCACGCGGGGCGCCATGCGGGACGGCGAGGGGCGGTGCGGGGGGCCAGACAGAGCCGCCTTATTCGAAGGAAGACAGAGAGCGGGGCGGGGGGTGGGGGCAGGGAGCGAACGCCTGAGGTTGTGGGGCCTCGTCCCTTCCCCGCCGCGGCCTAGGCGAAATGGCCGAACCCCCGTGTGGACCTGCCGCCGCGCCGGAACCCGTGATCCAGGGTGCGCTGACCCGCTTCACGCCGCGGAGGAGGCGACGGGCACAGGGCAAGGTCCCCGCAGCCGACTTCTTATCTTTGGAGCCCTGGGGCCGCGCCCGTTCCCTGGGCCTCCCGCCGCTCCTCTTTAACAATAAAGATCACTTTAGTGCAGCCGACATCCATGGAGCGCCTTCGAGTGAAGGGCCTGGGCAGGCCGCTGAGTACTCGCGTGTAGATTGGTTTTAGGGCTCTTTGTGCCGCTTCCTGGCTCCAGGTACTTTTATAGGGGGCACACGGTATTGAAGTGGGGTGGATGCTCTCCGACTGTTCGGTTTCTTGTATCCCTGCTTTTAAAGCTACGATATTCCGTCTTTGGATTCCTTTCCACTGCCCCCCCCACCCCCGCGCCCCAATTCCCCGACTCATGTACCAGACGATTTCAAAGAGCATCATTAGGGAAGAAGTTGAGGAACTTGGGATTGAGTTTTCCTGTGTGTAAAATGAGCATATTTTCATATTGTCTGTTGCTTTCAGAAGAGTGCTGCGAAGTTAAGGGAACGCGGCATATCTCTAAAGTGGAAGGCAAAAGCAGAAATTCTGTGGAAGGAGCAGCAAGGGCAAATGGGCTTCCAGAAACTTTTGCTGGCCATTATTTTAGTGAATGTCGGTGAAACCGGGGGGACACTGTTGACCGTGACTCCTGTGAATGGAAGGCCCACCAGTTTGCACCACTTCTTGGCTGTGTAAACCTTTGAGCAAGTTGCTTAGCCTCCTGGTTCATTTGTCTCCAGGAATTTAAAATGAGAATTGATACTATAAATCTTACAGGTTTGTTAGTGAGTATAAAATAAGTTGATACAGATGAAGTGCTTAGTTCTTGGCGTGTAGGAATTTTTATTACTTAACACGTGCCTTCTTTCCGCTAAAGATTCCCGTCTAAAGAATTTTGATCTTATAACTTACCCTTTGCTCAGAATCGTGTGAGCCTATTGTGAATGAATCCTTAGGCCCTTGTTTTCCATCCCTGGTGTTAACGTTGACCTGAAGGTATAGTATAATTCCGGGTGATTAGAGGCTTCCTACTGGGTGTTTACTGTATCATTAAATAAGGTTGGAAACTATCACTATTCTAGGTATGGCTGTGACAGCTGTGTTGAGTAAACGAAGCCTCAAAACTTTTTGGGCTGTTTAGTTTTTCATTGGAAAATACTTCATTGACAGTCTTGGCCCAGGCACGGTTTATTTTGGATCCACTACCAAAAAGGCCATGATTGCAGTATACTTGGTTTCTCATGTTTCCGGGATGGCTGTGGGACTTCGGAGGGGAATTTCTGGGCAGCCTGGCAACACTTCTTGTTAATGAATGGGGAAGCTTGGTATGAATCTAATCTTACTTTACTGTTAGGAAATCCGCAGTGGTTCCTTGGATTACTCTACAGAGCAACTACTAAGCAGTTTTACTTCAGTTTTGACTCAGTGACGTCAAGGTTAGAGGTTAGAGAACAGTATCCATAAAGTAGCATCTTTTGGGTGGGTGCTGTGGAGTGAAAGGCGTCTTTATTCCTTGTCTCCTCCCCATGTACATAAATACAGTCTGCTGACAGATTTATACCCTTTCCATGAGTTTAAAATTGTCTCTTTTTTCTTAAATTTCTTTTTAATGTTTATTTATTTTGAGAGGGGAGGGACAGAGAGAGAGAGAGGGAGACAGAATCCCAAGCAGGCTCTACTCCAGAGCCTGATGCAGGGCCCAAATTCACGAACTGTGAGATCGTGACCTGAGCTGAAATCGAGTGTCAGACACTTGATTTTAGGGCCACCCAGGTGCCCCTAAAAGTCTCTCCTAAGTTCTCACGATGTTATCTGGAAGGCACTAATGGAAGACTGTTTTGTCTTCCAATTCTCCCCTTCCATGAAAGCTGCTATTTACACACATAGCATAATCACAAAATGAGAAACTCCGAATTTGTGAAAAAGAGTATGCTGTCCCGATTTGGCTGAAGTACGGATGGTATACGTTCAGTTATTTAGCTTTGGAATGAGACAATTTAGTACTTCTGTAGGGTTGAAAGTTGGATGTGGGTTTGGTGAGGGTAGAGGACGGTGTCTTCTCGAAACCTCTTTACTTGTGCTTGAGTAAGGAGGAAAGGGAGTGGCATCTTCAAAGAGTTGAGTGTTTAAGGCAGAAAAGGAAGCCTTTTGCTCTAATGTTGTTGTCATCCTTATCATCTGAGTCTCTGTGGTCTGAATAAAATATTTTGGAAAAGAAGGCAGGGAGCATTGGAATGTGCAGAATATAAGGCTTTGGAAAAGCTAGACCCCTTTTGTCTCATCAGATGCTATTCATTCTTTTGATAATTTAACAAACAGATATTTAACAATTGACATTTTTGGGCCCCTGGAGACACAAAGAAAGACCCTTCAGACATCATCAGGGACATCATGGATAACATACAACATTGTTTGTATTATAAACTATAATAAAATGGGAATGGAATATAAAATAGTTGGCCAGGAATGATAGAAAATATACTTATCATCTAGTTCCTTTTCCACTTTTAATTTTTTTTTTTTTTAACGTTTACTTATTTTTGAGACAGAGAGAGACAGAGCATGAACGGGGGAGGGTCAGAGAGAGGGAGACACAGAATCTGAAACAGGCTCCAGGCTCTGAGCTGTCAGCACAGAGCCCGACGCGGGGCTTGAACTCACTGACCGTGAGATCATGACCTGAGCCGAAGTTGGCCGCTTAACCGACTGAGCCACCCAGGTGCCCCTCCACTTTTAATTTTAAGGCTGAAGTCACTTACATTTTTTAATGTGAAGACCAAAGTTTCCAGTAAAACCTTGAATTGGGAAGTTGAGGTTCTTAGGCTTGTCTTTATGCTTATTGCTGGTAGGTGATCTTGTTTGGGTTATTTTTGTTTTGGTCCCATTAATCGCTAGTAATCAAGTGACTGCTAAAACCCCTAGGTAATGAAAGGAGAAGGCTGCAAGTTAATTATTAAAATTTTAAACAGGTTCCAAAGAGCAGAAGGAGGCAGGTGTGCAGCTGGAGAATCTTGTAGTAAGTGTTATTTGTCTGTACATATAATTTTTCTTTACTTTAAGAAAAGACGTGTTGAGGAAAACATGTACTCAAATTGTTAAGGCCAGGCTACGTCCGAGGGGCCAGAATGTGTCATTGGAATGAATGAATTGAATGTAGTCTAGTAATAATCATTCTTCACATTTGCCAGAGGAAAATGACTCATGCAAGTGTGAGGGCAAAACATTTTTCTGAGGCATGAGTGGGTATAGGCTTATTTAATACTGACCTTCTTATTTCAATATAAAGGGGTGTTTGAAATTGTTCACAGAGCGTAGAGTTGCAGGATAGATGCGTCAGGCTGGGAGGCCAGGTTGGTTCCCCCAAAGGGAAATGCACTGCTGTTTACTTCTGGTTAGGAAGAAATCAGAGGAAGCTCTCTGTGTGAGAATTGGGAGGAACAAAGACCCAGCTACAGTCTCTAGAGGTAAGACTTCAGGGACCCTGACTTGTGAGCATAGAGGTTTGAAAGCTGGTTAACCCTCAGCAATGAGCAGAGAAAGTGTTCTGTCTAGTAGGTATCAGGTCCTTCTAATTCTGAAGTCTCTGGTTGATGAGTGATATATTTTTTGAAAGATCAGTACTTCTGGACAGCCTGGCCACATTTCTCCCAGCTGTTATCATCTTTGACACCCAGGCAGCCAGTTTCATTATCTTTCTCCCCATTTCTTACTCCCTCTCTCCTTGCTGCTTAACATTTTTTTTCTTCTTTTTTTTTTTGTCATTCAGTGTTCTCAATGTCATGTTTTTCTTTCAACTGTGAAACAGATTCTCAGAAGTCCAGCTCAAGCGAGAAACAGCAAACTTGATGTTGAGTTGAAATTGTGGTTCTCTGGGAGACTAAGCAAGATTATCCCAATTTTGAGATTATTACTGCAGTATACAAAGTCAGTAAAATGAAAAACAGTCCACACTGGTATCTTAATGGCCATCGTGCCAGAGTGAGAAAGAGACACACACATACAGAAGCCCTGATGCGTATTAAGCACATTGTACAATAGGAGTACTGTTTGTACTTTGTGAACTGGGTGTGTTTCTGTGGCTTTGGCTGAAGACATTCTAATATGAAGACATTCTCTAGTTAGGTAGTGAGGATTAGAGTTTTCAGGCCTTTTCTTAAACTAACACCACAGGGACTTTTCACTTTTCCTTCACAGAAGTAGGTGTAATCGGTCTCAACCTGTCTTTTCTTCATTTTATCATTTTCTATCAAATTCATTTTCATAACAGAAAAATAGGAGGCACTTACATCTAAATTTAAAAAATTCTAAACTTTGTATCCTCAAGAATAATTTAGAAATTCACAAGGCTTTTTAAAAATTAATTATCATAGTTGACATATCATGTTACATTAGAATCAGGTGTACAACATAGTGATTTGACAATTCTGTACATTATGGGACACTTCCCATGGTACATGGAGCTCCCATCTGCCACCGTGAAATGTTATTACAGTATTGTTGACTATATTCCCTATGCTTTCCTTTTCATTTCCATGACTTATTTATTTTAAAATTGGAAGCTTGTACTTTTTTTTTTTGAGAGAGAGAGAGAGAGAGAGGGTGCAAGTGAGCGAGGGGCAGAGAGGGAGGGAGGGAGAGAATTGGGGCTCACCCTAAGCAGGGCTCAAGCTCACCAGTGCAGGACTTGAACTCAGAAACCATGAGATCATGACCTGAGATGAAGTCAGATGCTTAATGGACTGACTCACCCAGCCACCTGGAAGTTTGTACCTCTTAATCCCCGTTACCCATTTTGCCCATCTTCCCTCACACCTCCACTCAGGTAACCATCTGTTTGGTCTCTGTATTTAAGAGATTCTTCATTTGTTTGTTTTGCTTTTTAGATTCCACATATAAGTGAAATCATATGGTATTTGTCTTTCCCTCTTTGACATATTTCACTTAGCATAATACCTCTAGGTGCTATGTTATGCTATGTTATGTTACTCCTTACATGGGCTTTGGTGGGGGTCTTGGGGCAGCACCTGTGGTCTGAATCAGGGTGCGAGGAGCGCCTAGGTGGCTCAGTCAGTTGAGCATCGACTTCAGCTCAGGTCATGATCTCACGGTTTGTGGGTCACGCTCTGTGCTGACAGCTCAGAGCCTGGGGCCTGCTTCCGATTCTGTGTCTCCCTCTCTCTCTGCCCCTCCCCTTCTCATGCTCTCTCTCTCTCTTTCTCTCTCTCTCTCTCTCTCTCTCTCCGAAATAAACATTTTTAAAAAATTAAAAAAATAAAAATAAAAAATAAATCAGGGTGGGGATGTTCAGTCCTTCCATGCTTTGCAAAAGCGATTCCTGACTACCTTGTGAATTTTGCCAGTCAGCTTTAAACATTCCTGTTCACATTTATTTAGCCAGTTGCTTCCATATAAACACTTTTGGTTCCCTCTATGAGAGTTTGTTGCCTTCTTAATGCTGTCTTTGATTTTATTTATATAGGGGAGGGGAGGGGAGGTAAAAAGGGATGAATTAGAGGAATGTTCAAAAACATTACTCTCTAAACTTTATAATTAATTTTAGGGAGACTTTTGCAATATTGAACACTACTCTGAAATCGGTGAAATAGTTTGTATGTATGTATTTATTTATGTTTGTTTATTTTTGAGAGAGAGAGAGCAAGTGAGGAGTGGGAGCAGGGGAGGTCCAGAGAGAGAGGGAGACACAGAATCCGGAGCAGGCTCCAGGCTCTGAGCTGTCAGTGTAGAGCTCAAACCCACAAACCGTGAAATCATGACCTGCGCTGAAGTCAGATGCTTAACTGACTGAGCCACCCAGGTGCCCAGGTTTATTTATTTATTTTGAGAGAGGGAGTTTGTGCACCAGCAGGGGAGGGTCAGAGAGAGAGGGAGAAAGAGAGAGAATCCCAAGCAGGCTCCGCACTGTCAGTGTGGAGCCCAACTTATGGCCGGTTCCATCTCAGGAACCATGAGATCATGACCTGAGCTGAAACCAAGAGTCAGATATTTAACCAGCTGAGCCACCCAGGCGTCCCTTAACTTACATGTTTTTTAACATTCAGTATTTCATACTTTCTTGGGGGCAATTTAAAAACAGATTTGGGCTATCTAAATTGTTCTTTAAAAAATTAACTGTTCTTCCAGAGTTCTTGTGAATGCTAAGAGAACACATGAGATAATGTTAATAAGATGTTCAGAATTGATTATGGCTAGTATGTGTTTGGGGGGATACCCAAATTAAGGAGTCAGGAAATTCCTGACAAGGCAGCTTCTAATTTTTGCATTCAAGTGAAATTCCCAATTCATAATTTCAGAGCATGGCTGTTTGGGCACTAAGACAAAGTAGTAATAAGTTAAGCTTAAGATAGTATATTATATGCCTGCCAGCTGGACAGCTGCAGATCTCTGATTATCCATTACAGAAGTTTTGTCAGTCAGAGTTCATCTACACATTCTGAAAGTATTTGTTTGGAAGCTGAGTGAATCCATAGGACTTTTGCATTAAAAAATAAATAAATGGTACAAGTACATGACAAAATGATTTTTTTTTTTAAGTGCAAAATGGTATATGGTGTATATTCAGTGAGAGGTCTTCCTTTCACCTGACCTTGTTTGTACTTCCCTACTCCTTCATCTTGGGGACAGCATTATTAGTTTTTGGTATGTCCTTGAGAGATAGCCCATACATGTACGTATGTATATTATCATCCCTCCTCTTTTTTTCTTCTTGCCATATAAATGATTCCATACTGTCTATAAATTGGATTTTTTACTTGAAAACATATCTTGGAGATTGTCTCCTATCAGTACAATTAGATATGCTCTATTATAATAGCTGCATGGCATTCTATCCTGTGAATGTACATAGTCTATTTAACCAGCCTTTGACTGATATCAAGGTTGTTTTTAGTCTATTGATACTACAAACAGCGTTACAGGAAATTTCCTTGCACATACTTCCTTGTATGAGTGTTTCTTTAGGATACATTCTTAGAAACAGAATTGCTGGGTCAAAGGGTGCTTTTAACATTTGAGACAGAAAATGTAATTTTATTAGCCTTTTTATCTTGTAAAACATTTGTTTGAAAGTAATCTCTGTGGGGCTTGATCTCATGTGGGGCTTGAACTCATGACCCCAATGTGGCACTTGAACTTATGACCCTGAGATCAAGAGTCACGTGGCTCTATTGCTCTACCGACTAAGCCAGCCGGGCACCCCACTTGTAAACATTCTTACAGCTTTTTTTGTCTTGAAAGAGAGAGAGAGTGGGTACACACAAGTTGGAGAGTGGTAGAGGGAGAGAGAGAATCCCAAGCAGGCTCCATGCTCAGTGAGGAGCCTGACATGGGGCTTTATCTCACGACCCCAGGATTATGACCTGAGCCGAAATCAAGAGTTGGACCCTCAACCGACTGAGCCATCCAGGCACCTCATTCTTACAACTTTTGATAAGGAATGGGATAAAACAGTTTATAGTACATGTATCCAGGAGTGCCATTTTTTCTGTTGTTGCTGTTTGACAGGAGGAAACTTACTGGCTTTGGAAGAAGGTGACGCTTTATGGTTGCGGTGAGCTAGAATATTATCAAAGGTATATTAATCATAATTACCAAGTATTGCTGGACTGATTCTGGTTGCTTATATTTCAACTTGATCTTTTTATTAATGTAGTTGAATGACTGAAATGATCTGGTGGCATAGTCCTAGGGAGGAAAACTGTCTTAATATTAACTCAGTGCTTCCATATGAATCTTAAATTTTCATGGAGATTTAAATACCAAGCATAACTGACCTTCTCTATTCCCTGCTCTCGTTATGTTCTGTAGACACTGGAAACAGTGGAACTTCTAGTTTGTTAACTGCAAGTTTTGATGAGAAAAATGGAATCTATAATCTCTTTTCCTTTCTTAAAATAATACATTCCTGAGATTTCAGAGAGAAGGTCAGACTTCTTGTATCTTATTGGCTCTGTATGTAGTTAGTATAGGAATAGTCCCATAGAATACAAATAACAATTGTAAAAAATTTTATCATGAAATAGTTCTGTCTAAAATTATTTATCACCTTTGTAGACTGTAGGCTTGGGGAAAAACAGAGTACTATCTGAATTGTTTGTTCTCAGAATTTAATTTAAAAGCTTATTTTGGGGAGAAAATTTCACCAGATGCATTAAACAATTCTGTGCCTTAAAGAGGCTCTCAGTTATCACTATAAAAGTAATCTAATTTAGTCAGTTCTTGGTGAGTGGGGCCACATTGGAAGAAAGTTGAGTTATTCTTTTTTTTTTTTTTTTTTTTTCTTTCAACGTTTTTTATTTATTTTTGGGACAGAGAGAGACAGAGCATGAACGGGGGAGGGGCAGAGAGAGAGGGAGACACAGAATCGGAAACAGGCTCCAGGCTCCGAGCCATCAGCCCAGAGCCTGACGCGGGGCTCGAACTCACGGACCGCGAGATCGTGACCTGGCTGAAGTCGGACGCTTAACCGACTGCGCCACCCAGGCGCCCCAGTTGAGTTATTCTTGATAATAACATAATACATAATAAAATATTAATAACATAATTTTAAGTAATAATAATGTTCTCAGAGTTGATCAAAGTATAAAGAAGGGCTCTTTACCTCACACCAAGTGGCCCAGAACCTTTTCCCGTAAGAGCCATAGTCCCAAAGCTGATTTGCAGTGCCTAATTTATGATGGGTTAGGATAACCTGGTAACCTAGCTTCTTAGAATTCTATGTAAAATAAAAAGGCTCTGGATGGGGCCAAAGGGCTGTGCTGTGATTGGAATCCAAGTGGCTACTGCTACTCTGAATGGTCAGCTATGTAAATCTCATTTAGATGAGGTGCTAAAGAGGGTTTGAATATCATCAGTATTACTGGCATCTGTTGGCTGGTTTTTCGACATCTGGTGTCTTAAAACCTGATAGGAGGGACATGGCTAGTTGTCCATTGCAACAAAATACTTGATATTGGTGATTATAGAGGTAAAAGGTTATGTTTTCCAAATTTGTAAGTGGTAGTATGTTTTACATCGGGAAGATAGATGAAACCTAAAACCTTTCAGGTCTGAATTCTGTAATTCTTTAAAATAGGTACAGAATATGTTGGTAGATAGATTATGTAAAAAAGAAAGTAGAGGAATGTTCAGATAGGAACAAGGGACAAGAGAGATGAAGACTTTATACAGTAAAAGATATCTAAGGAGAGGCTTTATAACTTTTTAGGAGGATAGTTTTTATTGGGATTTAAGTGGGGGTTAGGGTTAACAATAAATATTGCCTTAGGGCACCTGGGTGGCTCAGTTGGTTGAGTGGCCGACTTTGGCTCGTGATCAGGTCGTGATCTCGCAGTTTGTGAGTTCGAGCCCTGTGTCAGGCTCTGTGCTGACCGCTCGGAGCCTGGAGCCTGCTTCGGATTCTGTATCTCTCTTTCTCTCTTTCTCTCTCTCTCTCTCTGCCCCTCCCCTGCTCATGCTCTCTCTCTGTCTCAGAAATAAACATTAAAAAAATTTTTTTTGAAAACAATAAATATTGCCTTGTCTTTCTCCTTCTAAATTTGAAATCAACTGAGAAATAAATTCCTTAATCAGCAGATCAAAATGTTAAAAAATCATCCTGATTGGTGGGGTTGACTGGAGAATACTCCATAGATCTGTGGCTAGATGAGCTTACAACCATCTTCCCCTCTCCCCAGTTAAACTTAACCCAACAGGATGCTGGACCTCTGGGACAACCACTCATCCCGCCGTCCCCCGACCCCCACCTGGGCCTTGCAGGCCAGAGAGAAGTTCTGGCATCATGCAGACTGTGCCTACTCCTCCTGGTACCTCATCTTTCCCTGAGAGCCCAAGAAGGGAAGGCCATGGTGATTAGTTTCTGCTCCCGGTTGTTGAAGGGTTAGGGAATGAGAAATGTCGTAGAACTCTCTCTCTCCTCAGGGAAATATGAGCCTGGGGAATAATGGCCCTCCTTTTCTCCCCCCTTCTCAGAAAATTGAAGCATGAGCTTAAATTGTTTCCTAGATCAAAAAGGGTTACAGATCTTTGTCTTTTGGGGCGCCTGGGTGGCTCAGTTGGTTAAACGTCCGACTTCAGCTCAGGTCATGATCTCATCGTCCATGAGTTCGAGCCCCGCGTCAGGCTCTGTGCTGACAGCTCCGAGCCTGGAACGTGCTTCAGATTCTGTGTCTCCCTCTCTCTCTGACCCTCCCCCGTTCATTCTCTGTCTCTTTCTGTCTCAAAAATAAATAGATCCTCCCCCGTTCATTCTCTGTCTCTTTCTGTCTCAAAAATAAATAAACATTAAAAAAAATTAAAATAAAAAACTTGTAAAAGGCAGGGGGACCAATCTGGTTTTAAATATTTGAGTTAATCTGGAAGCAAAGGGCAGAAACTGGGGAATCGCCTAGCAGCCTCTCTGTGGATGCTTATTAAAAAGTATTTGCCTATTTCCCTGAAACACCTTTTGCTTCAGTTTGGCTTAGAAGTCTTATTAGCAAGACTTTTATATTTTTATTAAATATCTCAATCATACTCTGAAAACTGATTATTTTCAAGGTTATCTAATTCAGTAGAAGGATTCTTTTCATATAATACGGGATCAGTTGTACAGAGTAACAAAATGCTGGTTCTAAACTTTTAGTTTGTTCTTGCTGATTCCTCTCTTCCTTTTCTCCATTTCAGAATCCTATTCTAAGAACTTGGACACTCAGTCATCCACCATGGTATTGGGTCCTGAACAGAAGATGCCAGATGGTAATTTACAGCTTTGTGTTATTGTCTGATTTTTATTTGGAACTAAGTTTATTTTTTTTATTTTAATTTTTTTAATGCTTATTTTTGAAAGAGAGAGAGACAAAGCATGAATGGGAGAGGGGCAGAAAGAGAGGGAGACACACAATCTGAAGCAGGCTCCAGGCTCTGAGCTGTCAGCACAGAGCCCGATGAGGGACTCGAACCCACGAACCATGAGATCATGACCTGAGCTGAAGTCAGACGCTTAACCAATTGAGCCACCCAGGCGCCCTGGAATTAGGTTGAAATCAGTAACAGAAATTGACCATATTTTCCTTCTTGTCATCTGTGGTAACAAAAACTGTCCTTAACTCCGCTTCCCTAGCCAACAGTATCATCACAGAGACCTGCTCCAATCAGGTCCGATCCAGTCACCATCTGCTGATTTAGGCTGTAAATGAAAATGGATTTATAACTAGAGAGATCTGTCTCCTGTCTTATTTCCAATCCTGAGATGAGCCAAGATTAGCTACAAGTTTGGTTTCTATAGCAGTAATGCTTGCAAGGGCAGTATTAATCACAGACCTGGCATAAAATTCTTTAGAATGCTTTGGCTTTTCACAGCACTGCAGATACTTAACGTGAGGAGCAATAAAATACCGAGCAAACACCTTTAACTGTGTATTCCATTAGAGCTTCTTGAGTGCTCTAATCCTTCCGAATTCTAAATGTCCCCTGTAGAATTTTCATTCCTTTTCTTTAAATATCTTCATTAATTCAGGGCCACTTCACCTCAAGTGGGTCAGCTCCTTATAGAAAGAAAGCTTTTGTTTTTCTAATTGGAGGTTGCAAGGATTTCTTGGAAACCCTAACATTAGAGAGCTCTGTGGTTCAAAATAGCCATTTGATGGCTACCAAACTAGGCTTTGTGTCCTTCTGGCAGATTAGCCCTTTTCTTCCAGACCCTCCCCTTCCCAGCACTTAAGATTAACTGCGAAATGCAGGACTCAGGGAAACACTGATTACCAGTCTAAGATGAGACCTCCTATCACAAGGGTGCCCACACCCCGTGACCCAAAGCTCTTCACTGCAGACTGTAGTCAGGAGGCAAAGGGTTCCTGCTTGGTGGCTTTCCTGCAGGTTCAGATTTTAGCTTGAACTGTGGCAGGATTTTTCAACTTCCACATTTATTGAGAAGCCTGACAGAGGTATAATGTCCAAGGATGATTCTTTGAGTAAGTCCTACCAAATGATGGGTTGGAGACAGAACTAGACAGACTTAGTTCCTTTCTTCTAAAAGTTAAGATTTTAGGTTTTACCAGCCTGGGAATGTTATATTTTGAGCCCTAGACATCCGTGTTTTTAGAAGAAAATGGAGTGGTTCTAAAAATTGCTACCTGGGAATATAGAAGTGTGAAAGTAGGAAAACCATTGCAAGAAGAGTGTTAAAACTGATCGAGAGCTGAGTGACTGGGGAAGAGGGGTGAGAGGGAGGTTTGTTACCATAAGCTTTTTTTATTTCCTGAATTTCCATCCCTGTGAATATATCGCCTATTAAAGAATTCATTTATTTTGGGCGCCTGGGTGGCTCAGTAGTTAAGCATTTGACTCTTGACTTTGACTCAGGTCATGATATCACGGTTCGTGAGTTTGAGCCCTGCATTGGGCTCTGTGCTGCCAGCATGGAGCCTGCTTGAGGTTCTCTCTCTCACCCTCTTTCTCTGCCCCTCCCTCACTGGTGCTCTCTTTCTCAAAATAAATAAACTTTTAAGAAAGGAATTAGTTTATTAAAAATATAAATAAAATATTAGAAATAAATTGAGTAGAGTCAGCTTGGTCTTGTGCATTTAGGTATTAAAAGATTTAATTTAAAAGTTACTAAGGATGAGTTGTCAGTGTATTTTGTTCATTTTCATTTCTTCTCAAATTTGTTAATTTAGATGATGCTTCTGGAGACCATGGGGACTCTGCCAGTCTTGGTACCCTCAACCCTGCCTATAGTAACTCATCTCTTTCCCAGTCCACTGGGCACTCACAGGAGCCCTTCACCACCTACTTTGATGAGAAGATTGCCATTCCTGAAGAGGAGGTTAGTGACAAATCTTTGGAGGAAAACTTTATTTAGAGAAAACTTAGGAGTGAAAAGTCTGCTGGGTAACTCAAGATTAATGGCCTCACATCTAATTTTGGCAAGCAGTCTCTGAAGACAGCTTTTGTAATCAGAATAAGTAGAAACTGTTTGGGAAAATGAGGACCTTGAAAAACAGTTGCCACGTTGACCTAGTGAATATTTTTTGATCTAGAAGTATGAATTTCATGTTCTTTTTTTTTTAGTGTCCCATTTAGGTAGTGATTGGGCATAGGGGTACTGATAGGTATTAGACTGAGAGGCTGATTGATGGAAAGAACAGGTAAAGAAAGGGCTCCTATTTGGACAGAGAAGAGGTAGCTTATTGGTAAGAAGTGGGTAACATGGAAGTTGAACTTGGACACACGCAGTGTCCAACATCCTAAGTCTTTCGATCTTATGAAGCTCATATTATTGTTTTATATGTAACAAAATAACAGATAAATTAGATCAGTAATTTGGAGGTGGTAATTCGTTTGATGTCTTCCTCTCTCGTATAGTATTCTTGTTTTAGCTTTCGTAAACTCTGGGCTTTCACGGGACCGGGCTTTCTTATGAGTATTGCCTACTTGGATCCAGGAAACATCGAGTCTGATTTGCAGTCTGGAGCGGTGGCTGGATTTAAGGTGAATATCTGGTCTTACCCCTGTCCCTTTTAAACACACAGTACACCCTCACATCCTTTCCCCCTACAATGCCTGTCGGATGTCAGCCTCGGGAGTTACATGCAAATACTTTATTGGCAGTAATGCTTAGGTGAAAAGTACTTTCCACCATCTGCTTTTTTTTTTTTTAATGTTTATTTATTTTTGAGAAAATGGGAGTGGGTGAGGGGCAGAGAGAGAGGGACAAAGGATCTGAAGCATACTCCTCACTGAACAGCAGTGAGCTCAATGTGGGGCTTAAACTCAAGAACTGTGAGATCATGACCCGAGCTGAAGTTGGATGCTCAACTGATTGAGTCACGCTTCTGTTTTTTTTTTAATTTATTAAAAAAATTTTTTTTAATGTTTATTTATTTTTGAGAGAGAGAGAGAGAGAGCGCCAGCGGAGGAGGGCAGAGAGAGAGGGAGACAGAATCCAAAGCAGGCTCCAAGCTCTGAGCTATCTGCAACGAGCCCCATGTGGGGCTGAAACTCACGAACCTTGAGATCATGTACTGTGCCAGAGTCGGATGCTTAACTGACCAAGCCACCCAGGTGCCCCTTAATTTATTTTAGACACATATTTGGTTTTAAATTTTTGTTTTGTTTTATCTACTCCACATAGTTTCCTTGAACAAACGAGAAACTGTAGGTGGGAGAAACTCAGACTCAGAAAGGTATGAGGTGACCTAGCAGGTTATGTACAGAACCTGATACAGAACTCAGGTCATTTGATTCTGGATCTGGGCTCTTTCCCGAATGTTGTATTTCTCATTCATGTTGCTAAACAGCCAAACAAAAACACCCCAGTTGTCTAATGAGTGTTATGATGGGATTTTGTTCTTTTCTAGTTGCTCTGGGTTCTTCTGTTGGCCACCATGGTGGGGCTCCTACTCCAGCGCCTTGCAGCTAGACTGGGAGTGGTCACAGGGTTGCATCTTGCTGAAGTGTGTCACCGTCAGTATCCCAGGGTGAGCAATGTAGTGTGCGGTTTGTTACTCATCTCATAGGAACCTGTGTGTCTGGTGATACGTGCTGGCCGGAGGGCTTGGCGGTCAGGGGCCCTGAGGATGAGTCCCAAGGAATATTATTTAGTTCCTCTTGCTGCCAACCCATATTTCTCTACTTCAGAATTTAACTTGGGATTCGCTTTTTGCCAGAAATCTTCCTTCGAAAAATTCAGTTTGCATAAATACCTGCCATTCGTTCTGCCTTCTGGCATCTTGCAGTGCCCAGCCCATGGAGGGGTGGGAGTGCTCTAAGCACTTTGAGTCATACATCTTTATTACTATCATACATATTTTCTTTTTTGATTGACTTTGTCATCAATTTGAAAAATAAGGTTTTTCATTTTACTTTACTACATGTGGCAGGATCTTTGGATTTGTTAATAATTATTTTTCAATTTACCATGACCCTGGAGGTTATACTGTCTTCTGCAACTTTTTTCTGGACATTTTGGCCCTTTCTCACTGCTCTCTAAGGCAGGAATGGACTCTGTGTCTGGAAGATAGTTTTAACCTAGGTTCATCTTTAGATAAGATACTGATCTGCCTCTGGTTTGTCCTAAATGTTTAATCTCCTTTCATGGCTGTGAGAAACTATCTGTATCGGCTTTATTTCCCCATATATGCTTCTCAAAAAAGCCATGGTAATTTATAATTTCTTGTAGCTTCTTTTTCTTCATGTATCTTAACAGTTGTTTTTTGTGACAATTTTTTTGTATAGTCAATACCTGAAGATGTATGTTTGTTTTTTTTTTCTTGACCTCTGCTAGCCAGTATTAACTAAATTTGTCTTTTAGCTGGATTATTTGACCAGATTAGTTTCCTCTTATATGCCACTCAATTCCAATCAGTTCGCCCTAAGTCCCTTTACATGTCTGTCCTTTATCACTTGCTTGTGTATTATTATTACATTAAGGATGACCCCAGCCTTTTCATTTTTGTTTTGTCTCTTTAGCCACAGTCAAGATATTTTCTCTTGTGGTCATTTTCTGTTCTCTCCTGAACAGTATTTTGACCATATGAGCATCCTCATCTTCCCCTAAAACTTTTAAGTTTGTTTTTAGGCGGGAAATTAAGTGGAAATTAATGAATGGAAATTCTGTTCCTCGTGGAAGGGAAAGAGAAAAAATTAGGATCAGCCCTTGCCCTGACCTCGGCTCATAGGTTCTACCACGTAGAAACACCCTTGCTTTCTCCAGCTGGGGGCCACGGTGCAGTAGTCCATCCCTAGACTGAAAGCTTATAAAGGACTGTGGATGGGTCAGTGCCAGATGTGAATTCCAAACTCTAAGGAAAGTTCTTAGAAATGATTAATTAGAGCCATGTCTTTCTGCTGTTTGGTATTTAGGTCCCACGAATTATCCTATGGCTGATGGTGGAGTTGGCTATCATTGGCTCAGATATGCAAGAAGTTATTGGCTCAGCCATTGCCATCAATCTCCTGTCTGTAGGAAGGTGAGGGGGTTTTCCTCCAGAGAGTAATATTTTGCTAAATTTCAAAACAAATGTAAAAACCACCCAACTCATTTTCAGTTTTCAAGATTCAACTTGAGTATTATTTTTTCTGTGGAGCCTTTCTGGAGCCACCTTCTCTCCCAGCAGCCTGTAGGCTCTATATGTCCCATGTTCTCATGTTGGGTTATACATCCCACTATTGTATAGTATGTGACATTGTGTGTTACAATTATTTATCTGTATATCAGCTTATCCCACTAGACAGTGAGCTCCTAGAGGGGTAAGACCTATACTTTTCAGCTGTGTATCTGAAATGTCTGACTTAGTAGACCATCAGTGTTGGAATGAATGTAATTAATTCAGTTGGTGCTGTGATCCTAAACTACCCAAGGCCTGACCTCCCACCACTGTCGCCTCTCCCCCAAGCCCTTGCTTCTCCAAGTATTGTATATCTGGAGATCTGTTGGAGAGAAAGTGTTTCTCAATGTTTTCTTTCTTTCTTTTAATCTCCATTTCTTACCTCTGACCTAGGGTTCCTCTATGGGGTGGAGTTCTCATCACCATTGCAGATACCTTTGTATTTCTCTTTTTGGACAAGTACGGTAAGGAGAGTGGGAATGGAGGGGTCAAAGAATCTACTTTCCATCATGTAGCTGATGGAGAAGTCTGCCTTCTGTGAGCTCACTGCTGCATTTTCCCTTTTAGGCTTACGGAAGCTAGAAGCATTTTTTGGCTTTCTCATCACTATTATGGCCCTCACATTTGGATATGAGGCAAGTATTATAGGCTGTTCGTTAGCTTTTACAACAAAGGAAAGATTTTTTTGCCTTTTATTTACAATCATATAATGCTAGGATGGTTTAGTTGTATCCCATGCATTAACAAAAAGCCAATTCAGTCTAGGCCAGTTTTGAAGGAATAGGATCTGTAGCAAAGGCTAGTCTCCAGGAAGGCCTGCTGGCGCTCCTAGTTCAAAAGTGACTAGATTTTTTAGGACTTCCTAGACTAGACTCTCTGGTTCCAAGTTGGCCATCCCAACAATAGAGCATGCTGGGAGAGGGCTAGGGAGGAAGCAGGGTTATTCCTGGCTGTGAACTTGGAGGGGTTTTACTTATATTGGCTTATACCAACTGCAGCTTGAACTTTCTTTGTATTACAACAGTTAATGAACTCTTAAGGGGTATAGCCGACGTTTCCTGCTTTGTGCCCCAACCCAGCTGCTCCTAGGAATCAGTACCGTTTTATGCAGTAATAGTACCTTTCTGTGTCCAATTGTTTTTTTTAAATATTTATTTATTTTGAGAGAGAGAGAGAGAAAGTGTCCGTGTACACGTGAGCAGGGGAGGGGCAGAAAGAGAGGGAGAGAGAGAATCCCAAGCAAGCTCCACCCACCCTGTCAGCCCAGAGCCCCACTTGGGGCTTGATCTCATGAACCTTAAGATCATGGCCTAAGCCGAAATCAAGAGTTGGATGTTTACCCAACTGAGCCACCTGGGCGCCCCTATGTTCAATTGTTATAAACTGATTTTTGCTTAATGGCCTCACTAAACTTGGAAAAGTGTATCTAATCTGTGAATAGATTATGCAATAGGTTAGTCTAAGGCTTCCAAGAGAAATGCGGAACCAGGAAAAAGTATGTATGGGAAGTATTTATCAATGAGTCTCAGCATACGTTAGTGGCAAACATAAGTGATTTTTAGATAAACATAGGTGAATAGAGGCATGAGTGTGGGTAATCAAGAATTGACTATATTCTTGGGTCTGTCTCCCAGGAGTGATTGTGAAGCTGCTATCAGTGAGGCCCTTAGCAGCTGCTGACTGTTTCTTTAGAATATTAATTACATTCTCCACACATCTACTTTGTATATTTAAAATGTGATGTAAAGTGTCTGGGTACCCCAGTCCTGAATTCTCAGACCTCTGGCAGCAAGCCCCTCTTATGCTTCTTGGTTTCCTAATGGTTCTGTGTTCCTCATTATTCCAGGTAGTTGTTGAAGAAAGTATTATAAGGAACAATGGATGCTGAGTGTTTCCTAGTACTGTGTTACTCCCCCGGTCTCATATCCTAATAGTTGTTATGTTGGCATATAGTATGTTACAGTGAAACCCAGCCAGAGCCAGGTACTCAAGGGCATGTTCCTGCCATCCTGTCCAGGCTGTCACACCCCACAGATCGAGCAGGCTGTGGGCATCGTGGGAGCTGTCATCATGCCACACAATATGTACCTGCATTCTGCCTTAGTCAAGGTGAGCATGGCCCTTATCTCCATGCCCCCCAGGTAGTTGATGGTTCCTTCAGTTGCAAGGGACACACGCATAGTTTAAAACTGTTAGAGCCCTAAAGGAGAGAAGTATTTTTCCACAGTTGGGTGTTTATAAACTCCACACACTCAGACTGTTTTTATCACAAAGATGACCAGAAATAAGCGACCCCACGGAAAAACTGGGACTAAAGTTCTACCTAAAAGGTCCAAAAGTACACCAAGTCTCTTGTGTTTGAATCTCAAAAGTCTGAGTGACCGTGAGGAGATCAGAAGTAAAGTACCCAACAAAGCTTTTCTCAGTCAGTCTTCTACAGTAGTTCGCTGGGAGGTTTCAGAGACCTTTATAATTAAAGTTATTAGGACTGAAAATCAGGTTGTTTTTGTATGTCAGTGGTTCTTCTGGCCACAATAACTGAGAGCTCATAGTCATCATTTCCTGTTTGGGGCATGCCCAACGTTGTCAAAGTGTCACGAAGTTCTTACTCACTTCATGAACTAGGATGTTAAAGTGAGTTTTCTCACATTTCATATGGTCAGTTGTTTTGCCCTCTGCATCTTTCCTCTGACTCCAAACTCATGCAATATTACGTACGAGGAGACTTGTTCTAACTAATTAACGACTACTGCTGTCCTCTCTCTAGTCCAGACAGGTAAACCGAGCCAATAAGCAGGAGGTACGAGAAGCTAATAAGTACTTTTTCATTGAATCCTGCATTGCTCTCTTTGTTTCCTTCATCATCAACGTCTTTGTCGTCTCCGTCTTTGCCGAAGCATTTTTTGAAAAAACCAACGACCAGGTGGTGAGTAAGCCAGGGTCGTGAATGGTAGTGAATGTGAGGATAAGTGAAGGAGTGGGGTAGGCAGAATGACAGTGACTTGAAGCTCAGGGGAAACAGATCTCCAACCTCAGGGCTGCCCCCTAATCACTGCAGTAGTTAGGGTCTGGAGTCTGGGGGCAGACTAAGCCTAGACCCATTTTTCCCATCTTTTGGCACAGAAGAGAGCTTGCCTCAGATTAAAGATTGCCTCATGTTGCTGTTAGTGGCTTCGTGTCAGTTTGGCTCTTTGTCATCCCCTTTTGTTTCCTGTTTATCAACTGCCAGCCTGCTTGCCAGTCCTGCCATTTGGTGATGAGGACAAGTGGGGAGGAGTCAACAAACAGAAAACAGAAACCGCCTAAGATACACTCTTTGGCATTTTTTTTTTCTCACTCTTTTGCATTTTGAATTCTCTGTCGTCTTGATTCCTGATTGCCTGTCTATAGGAACTCAGACTTCTGGCTCTGCTTTGACTCAGGAGTCCTCTCCTGTTTCTTAGGGGTCCTCTCCTCCTGTCATCGCTTAAAGTGAGCCAGCATTCACGTATTACCATGCACACTCTTCACTCGGTAAATATTTTTGATGGCATGGGGGTGTAGAAAGATTATGGAAGAAGACCACACGTGACATTGGTGCCAGTCTCTGCTCCCTTTACAACCTGTATCCGGTGTCTTACCTCCACCCTAGGTCTCATAGATGACTTGAGTATGACGTGTAGTTTGTGATTTGCTGGAGAGTTCTTCTGATCTGGTCCTTGCCTCAAAAATAAAAGTTGCTCCTAAACTGCTTGCATTCCAGGTTGCAGTCTGTAGAAATGCCAGCAGTCCGCACACTAGCCTCTTTCCTGACGATAACTCGACACTGGCTGTGGACATCTACAAAGGGGTAAACCTATTCAGATCTGTGATGATTGCTCCTGAATCAATATTCTTGGAATAGTATCTGGTCTTTTCTGTGGGTTCACTTCAGAACTGAATATATCTTCTCCGGAGTGCCATTTATTTCAGAGGTCTAGAAGTCAGACAAGCATTTTTGGATTACATGGGAGGGAATAGAGGATAAGCTGAAAGATAAAGATGAACAGTATCAGCCATTCCCAGAGTTATGCTGGTAGTATATTGTTTTATAGGATTTTTAAAAATTTCTTTTTAAAGTTTTTTATTTAGAGGCAGAGAGTGCGTGCGAGTGAGCAGGGGAGAGGCAGAGAGAGGGGGTTGGGGACAGAGGCTCTGCACTGATAGTGGCAAGCCTGACATGGGGCTCAAACTCACAAACCGCGAGATCATGAAGCTAAAGTTGGATGCCCAACCGACTGAACCACCCAGGCACCCCTTTTTATAGGATATTTATTGGGGGAGACTGAAGAAAGTGTTTCTGATGAAGTATTCTTTATTGGGACCTCTCAGTCCCTTTTATGTTGGTTACATTACGAACCTCCAAGAGTAGAACACATAGCTTATGTAGCACTTCCCAAATTTATTTGACCTTTTTCTTCACTCCTGTTGTTATCTTCTAGAATAGTGTGTTAAGTAATATAATTTGAGAAATGTGGTATAGACTTTTTTTTTTTTCTCACATATTTAAAATCTATGTTGAAGACGAAGCCTTTAAGAACTTGGAGAAGAGGTAGAGGAATGAAGGAATATCCAGGAAAATTTAGGTTGAGGGCCTCTGAAGTGAGGACAGGTCCTGAGTGTAGCTTCTGGGGTAGTTCCCAGCACAGCACTTGGTGTAGATTGGTACATAGGAAGGAAGAGGGAGAAATGCTGCAGAGGAATTCTGTTTTGGGTGTTGTCTAAGCAGATCATTGACACAAACATCTTTCTTCCCTGCTTCTCCCAGGGTGTTGTACTGGGATGTTACTTTGGGCCTGCTGCACTCTACATCTGGGCAGTGGGGATCCTGGCTGCAGGGCAGAGCTCTACCATGACAGGAACCTATTCTGGCCAGTTCGTCATGGAGGTATGTGCTGTTGTGACTGGTATACATTAGAGGAAGAAAACATTGTCCTTTTGTTACTTCTTCTTACTCCCATGTTTCTAAGGGCTTCCCAGACCTCTCTCTGTTTCCTATTCTAGACATTCATCCTGCTGTGTTTTCTTCCAGGGATTCCTGAACCTAAAGTGGTCACGCTTTGCCCGAGTGATTCTGACCCGCTCTATTGCCATCATCCCCACTCTGCTTGTTGCCATCTTCCAGGATGTAGAGCATCTAACAGGGATGAATGACTTCCTGAATGTTCTGCAGAGCTTACAGGTAAGGAAGGAGCTGAGGAAACTCCCATTCCATTTAATCAGGCAGCATTGTATATTGCTGTCCCTAGGTACTGAGTGTATAGGGCTGGGTGCTGGGGGAAATTGAGAGGAAGAAAGAGGCAGAGTCTTGGTCTGCAGTAAATGTATGGAATCCCGGTATCTAAAAACCTTTTAGGGATGCCTGGGTGGTTCATTCGGTTAAGCATCCAACTCTTGACTTGAACTCAGGTCATGATATCACCGTTCATGGACTTGAGCCCCTAGTCAAGCTCTGTGCTGATAGCGCAGAGCCTGATTGGGATTCTCTGTCTCCCTCTCCCTCTGCGCCTCCCCCACTTGCTCTCAAAAATAAACAAACAAACAAACAAAAATAAATAAATAAATGCATAAATGAAAGCTTTTAGGGTCCCTGGGTGGTACAGTCAGTGAAGCGTCAGACTCTTAACCTCAGCTCAGGTCACGATCTCACAATTCATGAGTTTGAGCCCTGCATCTGGCTCTGCACTGACAGTGCAGATCTTGCTTGAGATTCTGTCTCTTCTTCTCTCTGCCCCTCCCCCGTTTATATTCTCTCTCTCTCTCTCTCTCTCTCTCTCTCTCTCTCTCCTCTCTCTCTTTCTCTCTTTCTCTCTCAAATGAATTTTAAAACATTCTTTTAAATAAAATCTTTTGGACATGGTTTGGTTTTAAAAGCTTGTTGAATGGGAATTATCTGCTATAATTACGTACAGAGTATAAAATTATTGTTTCTTAATCCAAGCAAACATTAAATAATAAATAACATAGGACATTGCTAGGTCCTGTGGAGGTTAAGAAGACAAGGAAGATAACAAATGTTTTTAAGGACTCAAAGGATGATGATCGATGCTAAGTTAATGATGCCTCTACAGATTTCAACGTAATGCATGAGCATGTTGGGATGACAGGAATAATTTCTCATGGGGCAGATGAAGCAGGGTGTGTGTTTCCCTCTTGCTAACAGTGCTGGGTAATATGAGTATCTCCAGTAGTCCTGTCTGATCTTTGTTCTTTCTTTTCCAGCTTCCCTTTGCTCTCATACCCATCCTCACATTTACGAGCTTGCGGCCAGTAATGAGTGACTTTGCCAATGGAATGTGAGTGTACTTCTCTCAGTTCCCCCAAAATATGTGGGGAAATGGTATCTGCATCCAACAGGCCAGTCAGAAAATGAGTCATATGGGGAACCACATGCTTTGAGAGGTGATTCCTAGAGGTGCCCCTCAATCTTTGGCTTAGAAAATGGAGACTCTGAATGTAGTAAAAGAAGGCAAGCAATTTTTCATTTTTGGGGAGAGAAAGGTCAGCTCTTAGGGTTTTATTCTTCAGCTGCAGCCACTGAAGCTGCCTTAATTTCATGTTAAATGATCTTAATGAGAAAGGCATAAACTAATACCTTTTATATGCATCTTTAAAGAGTGTGGGGCATTTGAAATTGTCTGTTGCACCTCTAGGAACTCTGGGCTTGTTGCATTTTTAGGGCTTGTTGCATTTTTAGGGACTTAAATATCAGGGATTATTTGATAGTATTTCCCCCACCTCTTTCTCCCTACTGGTGTCTATTTGGCTCATTTAATTGGGACATAATAAGACAATTTTCAGTTCATTTTGAAATGCCTCTTAACTCCTGTCCTGTCTGCCCCACAAGACCGAGTGTCCTTTTCTGCTTACAGATAGGTTGGACTATTCCACCAATGATTGCTGATTCTTTTACAGAGGCTGGAGGATTGCAGGCGGGATCTTGGTCCTTATCGTCTGTTCCATCAACATGTACTTTGTCATGGTTTATGTCCAGGAACTAGGGCATGTGGCATTGTATGTGGTAGCTGCTGTGGTCAGTGTGGCTTATCTGAGCTTTGTGTTATACTTGGTAAGTCCATTCAGGAGGGAGTAGGGGTATTTGTATCAGAGTTGGTATCAGCTCAGTTGGGGCTTACTGATACCAAAATGAAAGGACTCAAAAGAGCACATAGCCTTCTTATCTCCAGGTTACTGGAACAGTTTACATGAAATTGTTAATAACGTCAGCTGTGGTTAAACAATATTTTTAACCATAAAATTTAGACTCCTAAGAGCTGTCCTGTCACTTCTGCTGGTTTCCATTCTTAGTAATTCCTAATAAGAGAGTGTACTGTGTTTGAGGAATTAAAAGAAGAGCAGTATAGAAAGTAGAGGGCAGTACGAGATGGGGTTGGTGAGATGTCAGAGCTTTGGGGCAGGATACACGTGAGTTCACGGCCCTGCTCAGCTCTGCCATTTAATAACTGTCTCGTGAAGAAGTAACAGTGATACTCGCTCATTGAATTACTCTAGAGTGATTTAAAAATGATGGTTATGAAATCGTAACTACATAGAAAATGAATACAGAGTAATGTGTTCCGAGATAATCAAGTTCCTTCTCAAAAGTCTAGGGTAGATTATGTGAACATGATGATAGTTATGTTCGGATGGTACCATCTTGGGGGTGCCTGGGTGGCTCAGTCTTAAGCGTCCAATTTCGGCTCAGGTCATGATCTCATGGTTCATGAGGTCAAGCCCTGAGTCGGGCTGTTTACTGTCAGCATAGAGCCTGGAGCCTGCTTCAGATTCTGTGTCCCTCTCTCTCTCTCTGCTCATCCCCCACTTGCATCCCCCCCCTCAAAAATAAATAAACATTAAAAAAAAGATGGTACCATCATAGATACATTCTTTTCTCTATTTCCCAAATGTTCTGTCACGTTACTTATAGTAATGGAAATAGTTCTAGCAACAAAAACAACAAATCCACCTCCCTGTTCCATACAGGTTTCTCTGAAAAATTCATGTTTGGAGGAATTTAGGGGCAGCAGAATTTATACCATATCTGCTGAGAGAATGGTTAAGGACAGAGGCTGGAAACCCTATCTTTTGAACATTTAACTAATCCCCATGCCAGTGTTTGCCACAGGTTAGGTACTAGATTGAGAAAAACGCTTTAGTGACTATTGAAAAATTATGTCCTGGATTGATACAGCTTTTCTTTTTTTTCTCCCCAGTAAACCTGGGGCACACTAGGATTATGCTGAGCCTATGTTCTAGGGATTTACTCTAAGGAAATCCAAGTAATTGAACGTGTCTTTGACAGGAAATATTTTAAAAATTCACCGTAGAAGTTAAAGGAATCTTTCCTTCCTGCAAATTGTGTATGAAGGGTCCGAGTTGTCCTCAGTCACCCTGAGACTGTCGAGATTGTTGAAGACCCATTTTAAGGCTGAGGGCTGATTCCAGGGTGGGTTACTGCTGTGAAGCCCCCAAAAGCATGACGTCGTAGAGCAGTTCAGGATACTATTCCATTTGTATTAGTTTGTCCTTCATTCCCTCCGCCTCCACCTTCATCATGAGGAATGGGTCTTCAGGGAACTCCCAGTCGGATGAAAGAAACAAACGACAAAAAGCGGTAGGAGCAGGGAGCTCAGTATTGAAAATAGTATGCAAGAAAACGTTGCCGAGGAAGGCAAACTCCAGGATGTTTTGAAGGGGGTGTGGGGTTGGGAGAATGACTTTGTGCAACCTTGGTGGTAGGAGATGAGCAAAGCTGGATATGCAAGGAAGAGAGCAGGTTTGTGTCTGAGCAGTGAGGCGTGAGCAGTCATGGTGGGTAAGAGGGCTCTTCAGAGGGGCTGGTGAATGATGGCCATGCTTTATCTTTCAGGGTTGGCAATGTTTGATTGCACTGGGCATGTCCTTCCTGGACTGTGGGCACACGGTAAGCATCTCTAAAGTCCTGCTGACCGAAGAAGCCACCGGTGGCTATACTAAGTAAACACTGGATCAGTCTGTCTGTCCTCCACAGGTAGCCATCAGAGCCAGTGTGTTTCTATGGTTTACTGTGTGAACATAGACAAAAGTATGTGCTGTTGCACAGACTTCATTTAAGACTCAACTGTTTGTTGGGAAAGACTTTGTTTCAATATATGTTTGAAAGATGGAATTTTTTTTCTTCCTGACCTCCTAACCTGGGAACTGGATTAGATAGGATCTTTGAAAAGCTGACATTTGCTGCTATCATTCCAACACTAAAATTTTAAGTAGCTGCCTAAGGGCCAGCTTGTTTTATCCTTTTGAGAGAGAATCCTGTAGGCATGATTCTTAACTAGGCTGTGTGTTTAAAAAAAAAAAAAAATTGGAAAATGTAATAAATTTTTCTTAATACAAATTATAGAATGGGTATGCAGGTTTTGTTTATCAAAAGATTCTGGATTTTAAGAGGCTGAGAAATACTTTTCTTATCCATACCCTTTCAGTTACTTTACTTATTAAAAAAAAAACAACTCACCTAAGGTGGTGTCATCCATATTAAATATAAAATTGTGAAACATCTCTACCTCTTTCAGGTTCAGGATTCTTTTAACTTCTTTCCACTTTAAATTTTTGGTGGAAGTTAAGAGGGATGAGAAAGCATAAATTTAGAAGGTGATAAATGAACAAATAGCAAAGCTGACATGCAGGTGGTGGTTATTAATCACCTTGGAACATCACTGAGCAGATTTTCCTCAGAGATGGAAAGCTTATCAGGAATTTCTTGGGAGTTCTGATTTCCATAAGTTTCATCTTAGTACCGAGCTTTCCCGTTGATACTTCCTCTTTGAGTGCATACAGTTGTAAAACCTTCACCTTCCTCATCCAGGAAGTTGGTTATAGAAAAAGATGGTAGCATTTATGAACTGACGTTCTCATGAGATTTTGGAATGGGGAGAAAAGACTTAAAGGAAAAGAAGAGCCATCTGTTTTATTCCTAAAAGCCATCTCCTACCAGAATTGTCACGTTTTTCCGAAGCATGCCCAAGACCACTTGCGAGGCAATCTCAGGAGCTGTGGACCTAACTGTTGCAAAGCTCTTTCTCTCTCCCTCAGCAAGTCAGTAGGTATCACTGTGGTTGCAGAGTTCTCTCAGCAAGGTTGCGCTGGGCTACCTCTCTTCAGCCATTCCCTCAGAGGGAAAAATTTTGAGACCAGATGGTGGAGCTTTGGAGTCAGAGGAAATGGGTCCCTTCAGCATGAAGCTGCTGCTCTTCAGCCACTTCTGATACTTTTACATGTGGAGCCTGAGATTGTGTGATTATATCAAATCAAATCACATTTGTCTGGTGGAGATAAATAATCAAGTCTTTTATAGCCATTGACTTGGTGAGAACAGTAACGGGAATGGCATTGAAGGACTTCTCGTTTTTTGGAGCTTTCCTTCTGGAGTCCTGGTTGATTGATATTATGTATTCATCTCAGCCCCTGAAAGCATTATTGCTCATATTTTGCACACAGTCAAAAGCACAGACTGGATGGATTGTTTTTCATAAGGCATTAAGGATAAACTACTGTTTCACTGACCATACCTTCTCTTAGTCCCTCAAGTAATATCTGACAGGATCATGAAAGACAAATTTCCCCAACTGTTCCTCCTCACATCTTCCCCTCTCCCTATCGTCATGCCTGGTCATAAGGGCACTCTGTGAAGATGTTGGAGACTGACATCTTTATCTCTCATCTGGCTGTGCTAGGTGAAGGCAAAATTGACAAGAAAAATTCTTTGTAAAGACAGTACAGTGACACTTCCCTTTGCCCTGAGTCTGGTGGGCCCAGTCAGTCTCAGATTCACAATATGTATTTAGAAGTTCAAGTAAAGCTGCTTATTTTCTTTTTTAAAGTTTTATTTATGACTGACGATGATGGAAAATTTCTTCCCACTTAAGTGGCATTTTATAATACTATGTGTGGAGTGTTTTACAGTGTTAAAAGCACTCCCAAACCATATTCCATTTGATCCTCTTAGAGAGAGAGTGTCCTTTAGCCAGTACTCTGGGTGCAATAAACAATGCTTATGAAGTCTTCCGGTGCCAGCATGTGCAGTGTGTGTGTGTGTGCGTGGAATGTTAAGGATATACAATTGTACCTTATGTAAATCCGTCCTTGTTCTCCAGAAATGTGACATGAAATAATTGTGCTGGTACAGCATCTTGGGAATTCATAGGGATGGGGACGAGCTGTAGTTTGGCTCCTGTGAGGTCCTGCTAGTCGTATTCCAAGTGGTGACAACTGAGCTGTTAGTGACCACTTAACAGTATGTAAACTTGGTTTGTAATTAAAAATTTTTTCTTTTTCCTGTTTGGTTTCCTGGGTATTTTTTTTCACCTGGAAAATATTTAACTTCTGAAATACTGAAACATCAGCTGCCACCTGGATTGACATATTAAGCCCACAGTGTTAGTGATTTTCTCTTGTGAAGGGATGGAGGTATAAATAGCTTTAGTCCCTAGAAGACTTGATGAACTGCAGACAGCAAACACGAATATCAATCTACCCACTTAGTCACATACTGTTTGTCTTGCTGTTGCTAAAGGTCACATCATTGCCTTATTTAAACTCGAAAAAAAATTATCATTCAGCCTTTCTTTGCTCTAAGCTGAACATTTTTCTGTCCGTAGTCTTGTTTCACCGTTGGAATAGGCTTTTATATTCCATGTATGCTGCCCATAAAAAGTATAAGTGTTTGAAAAGAGAAACCAAAATTGTTTAGCTTAAAAATTGAAAGCATTTTGGTGGAACGGATATAAACGGAAACATTGGCGCCATTTAATGAAAACAAAGACGAAGCTCAGGCCTAATAAACTACTAGCCCTGTCACCATACAAATGACAGGAAAATCTAAGTGAACACTTGATTTATTCCAAGATTGTCACTTGAACTTCATTTTCCCTTTCTCTGTCATAAGCTTTTCTGCCTGTCTTATAGGAGCTGAATACTGTAACACCATAGAAGTAATCTGAGAATTCTGTTCTCCATGTTGTCCTTCCTCGTTTAGCTCTCCCTTCTTCTCTTGGGTTTACTTTCCAAACTAGAATAGGATGCAGTAGTTGGAAGATCCTGATTTGAGACATTTCTTTTAGCTCTGCCCTCTGGAATGCTTTCTACTCCTTTATTCGATAGGTAGGGCCAATGAATCTAAATGTGTCAGCTTCTCTTGGCACCTTAGCTTATGAAGGTTAAAAACGGCTGACACTGACCCCCATGTGCTCATCCTGGTCTGAGCACTCCTAGGACCTCATTCAGTTGTTACAACAAGAGGATCGGCCTCTACGTCGATGAGGCAGCTGGAAGGCCAAAAAGTAAAGTTAACTTCCTCGAATCACATCAGTGGTAAATGAGCAGCTGGCATGTCAACTTGAATAGCTAAACCCCAGAGTCCACGTTGCCATTACCGAACTGTCCTGTGTAATACGTAGTACACTCTTCATGCCAGGTTAAGACGCCAAGCTTTGGTGTCTGGCATTACAGGGACACGTCAGAGCATCTCGCTTAATACTCTGATTAGTGAGAGATTTGTACTCAGCCAACTGACAGACTAATTTTGCTTGGCCTGTGTTAAATTTGGAACAACTTTGAATGCTTTTTGGTGGGCACAGAAGGCGGACAGGGCCCTCTCTGATCCTACCCCAGGAGTAGCTAAGAACTATGAAGCTTACTCACTTATTTGCATTACCTCTCTGCCCCTGTGACAGCAGTTAGCCTATTCCTGTGCCGTTCCGCGCCACTTCTCAGTGTCTCCCAACAATATGACAGACTCCTCCAGTGAAGGAACCCTAACAAGTCCTCTAAGAGTCTGGGGATCACAGGACTAATAAGGCAACTCTTGCTTATTACGTAATGAGGAAGCCCACCAGCTCAGCTCTCTTGTGAAAAGGCAGCAATGAATTTATAGTGTATCTGACAGTTGCTCTTGGTTACTAAAACCTGAAATGGAAGACCCTGAAATGAATAAGGAGGCTTGTCTGAAGAGCTGTTTTCTGCCCTAAGGCCAGTGTTAGTAATTTCCTAGCTCACTATGCCTAGAATAATTTTATTTGGGGGTTCATTTGGTGTCCACGGGGTCATCAGAAGCTTGTGAGGTATACAGGGCAATTTGTAATGTGTTAAAAAATTCTGTTTGTCGAGGTGCCTGGGTGGCTCAGTCAGTTAAGCATCCGACTCTTGATCTCAGCTCAGGTCATGATCTCACGGTTCGTGGGCTCGAGCCCTGCAACCAGTTCTATACTGAGAATGCAGAACCTGCTTGGGATTCTCTCTCTCTGCCTCTATAAATGAACAAACAAACATACATTAAAAAATAAACATTAAAAAAATCATATTTGTTGAAGACTAACACAGCATATCAGCATACTTGGCATTTTCAAATGTAGCATTTATTCCCATTTTACAAATAAGTAGGATAAGGCTCCAAAAAGGATACATGAACTTGCTCAAGGTCACAGGAAGCGGCAGAGTTGGAGCTTGAACTCGACTCTGGTGCCTTTTCCACTGTGCTATAATAGGAATATTTTCCTCCTGTGGATTCATAGTCTACATTCTGCCTTAACTCACAGGTTGTTGATGCCAAGGGGTGATAACATTCCTAAAGCCCTAAGTAATAACAGTAGGGCTAAAGTGAGATTCAGTGATTATCTCACGATGGTATGCAGAGGAGAGAAAAAGAGTAAACGACAACTTCAAAGATCTCAACACAATCCATAGGGATTCATGTTTCCAGGAAGGTGGTTTGGCAATTGTTGTTGTTGGTTTTTTTTCCATGTTATTTATTTTGGAGAGAGCAGAGGATAGGGGCAGAGGAAGAGAGAGAGAGAGAGAGAGAGAGAGAGAGAGAGAGAGAGAGAGAGAATCTCAAGCAGGTTCCACACTCAGCATGGAGCCCAAAACGGGGCTTGACCCCACGATGCTGGGATCATGACCTGAGCCGAAATTAAGAGTCTGACGCTTCTCCAAGTGAGCCACCCAGGCGCCCCAGCAATGTGTTTTGATAGCAGTCCAAGTGATTTGATTCAGCCTGACAAACTTTTGCGACTCAGGTCATCTCCCTGTCACTCTTAGCACGTGCTATTTTCTTTTTTTTTTAGGGGAAGAATTGGCTCAGGTGCCAGAAGATCATGGGGCCTGGATATTGGGTTTAGGAGTTAGAGTGAGCTCAAGAGTTAGAATTAGTATTTGATTCTAGTATTTATTTGAATTACTTAGAGCTTATTTGATTTCTAAAACACAGTACTAGAATACAAAAGTGCTCAGAGTGTTTGCTCTCATCCTTGTCGCCAGCAAGCACCCCTCTGGAACAAGTGTGTCACAAGAATAGTCAAAGTGCAGATTTCATGAGGGCACTTGGCATTATCTCAGTTCTTAACTATTTCATTCAGCTCCAAGCTAGTATTTTATGTAAACCGTTTCTGTAAGCCATTTCTTTTCGGAAGTAAAAATCCATATAGCAGTACTGAAAAAAGGCTGCTGATTATAGGTGCGCATGTGCCAGTTTCAGTATTTAAATACTCGTAAATCAGGGCTGCCTGGGTGGCTCAGTTGGCTAAGCGCCTGACTTCCATTCAGGTCATGATCAGTTTGTGAGTTTGAGCCCCGCATCTGGCTCTCCAGCTCTCCGGCTCTCTGCTGTCAGCATGGAGCTCACTTCAGATCCTCTGTCCCCATCTCTGCCTCTCCCCTTCCCCCGCTCACGTGTGCACTCCCTCTGTCTCTCGGAAATAGACATAAAAAAATAATAACAAATACTTGCACATCAGTCTAACCCTGTTTCATTTTTTTGTCCTTAGTACCATCTGGGACTGACAGCTCAGCCTGAACTCTACCTTCTCAACACCGTGGATGCTGACTCACTTGTGTCTAGATGACTGACAGCCTGAGAGACTGTTTAAGAACCACTTTGTCTTAGTCCTTTTGTGCCAGGTGTCCTGTTAACATATCTCTGTTAGTTCAGAGGTGAGTTTTGTTCAGATGTTTTGAACAAAAGTCAAAGATTTCCTCATGGGAAGGGTGTTAAAAGCTGCCAGCTCTAAGTGTAGGACAGAGACCCACCCACCTCACGATGGTCCTACAGTAACCAGAGTGACATGATTGGCCCATGGTGGCCACACACCCCTATGGGCTTGTGTCTTGACCTCTGGAATTTAAAAAATATATATGTGTATATATTTATGTAAACCTGAACATGTCAGTTTGGGTAGAGTTTTAAGGTTATGTGAAATTGATAGGTCTTTCTTATTTTTTTAAAAGCTATAGATAAATCAGATATTTGTTTTCTCTGGGTCACAAGTGAGAGAGGAAAGGGAGTAATGCTCTTTTTCGGAATGATCTGGTCAAATTGACTTGCCTTTTAAAGTGACACTTGACTATGGCTAGTTAAATTCGATTTCAGTTTTAACCAGACCCTTAGCGACTACTGACTAGCAGCACATCATTTCTAAAGGAAACAGTTCTTTTCAGCAGATTTATCCTGGTTATATTGTGTGCTTTGCAATTATTATTCTTTGTTGCTTTTCTTGAAATCTTGTCAGAGGTATGGTGGTATTTCCCAAAGAGCTTAATACCTCATCAGAAGATTCAGAAACCATACTCGAACCAATGATCAGTTTTCCATGTGACATCATAACTCAGCCCATTCTAGCATTCAAGCTTTAGGTATAAAAAGAAGAACCTTCTAACATTTAACTTTGTAAGTCCCAAACAGAAAATGATGGAGGTTACTTGTTTTCTTTCTAACGTTTGTAGAGTTCTACCATGTCTTTTCTTCCCATTTTTCCCCACTAAAACTCCACAGACACCATTTCTAGGTCCAAAGTCTATTTCCAGGAATGGTTAATATTTCTAGTGTTGAATTTCCTTGAATGCTAAGCATTTTATTTAAGATATTTATATCAAGTAATACGAGAGCAGAACTAGACCAGGACATGGACGACTAGTTCTCATGTCATAAACTGCCTGCCTACATGTGGGTGATAGACTTTTTTTGACCCCTCTTCTTAACCAGGACTTTTTTCTTTAAGATTTTTATAATAAAAAAAGTTAATATTTAAAAATTGGAAAAATGTTGCATAATTATCTGATTGAAAAGAAGATTGGCCACACTGGGCTTACATTCCTGCATGGAATTGCAGTTGGCTGGAACTGGATGGTGGCTAGTCCGTTTTAATGGACTTCAGGGTGGCACACACTTCTTCGATTCGTTTCCTTCTAGCCCCAAAGACATTGAGTTTGCAAACCCTGCAGCTTTTGTATGACTTTGAGCATCATTTTCCTCTTTCAGCTTAAAAGTGAAATATCTGACCTCTCTGTCTTATTTATTTTATTTTATTTTATTTTATTTTATTTTATTTATTTTTTTCAATATATGAAATTTATTGTCAAATTGGTTTCCATACAACACCCAGTGCTGATCCCAACAAGTGCCCTCCTCAATACCCATCACCCCCCCTCCCCTCCCTCCCACCCCCCGTCAACCCTCAGTTCTCAGTTTTTTTTTTTTTTTAATTTTTTTTTCAACGTTTTTTATTTATTTTTGGGACAGAGCGAGACAGAGCATGAACGGGGGAGGGGCAGAGAGAGAGGGAGACACAGAATCGGAAACAGGCTCCAGGCTCCGAGCCATCAGCCCAGAGCCTGACGCGGGGCTCGAACTCACGGACCGCGAGATCGTGACCGGGCTGAAGTCGGACGCTTAACCGACTGCGCCACCCAGGCGCCCCTGTTCTCAGTTTTTAAGAGTCTCTTATGCTTTGGCTCTCGTCCACTCTAACCTCTTTTTTTTTTTTTTTTTTCCTTCCCCTCCCCCATGGGTTTCTGTTAAGTTTCTCAGGATCACTCTGTCTTATTTTAAAAGTTAGTATTTTTTCAGTAAGACTTTTTAAAATTCCAGACATTGTTTATCTTCACTTATACAGACTTGGTTCTCTAAGTGGCAGGGAGTTGTCTAAGGTAATACTTTTTAAAAATTCTCTTATTTCTATTTCAGAGGCCCTTGAAACTTCTGGTAAGAGTAGCATTTGTAGGTTAGAGTCCTTCTGATCTTAAAAATGAAATTGAATTAACATCAGTTATCAGCTTTCATTTGAAAAAGAGATTTCTTTTTTGAGAGAGAGAGGGAGAGCATGAGCACACACGCACATACAGGGGAGGGGTGGGGGGGGGAGAGGGAGAGAGAGAGAGAGAGAGAGAGAGAGAGAGAGAGAGAGAATCTTAAGCAGGCTCCATGCCCATTGCGTAGACTGCTGTGGGGCTTGATCTCATGACCCTTGAGATCATGACCTGAGCCAAAACCAAGAGTGGATGCTTAACTGACTGAGCCACCCAGGTGCCCTGAAAAAGAGATTTTTTAAATGAGTTTCAGTATTTTAGATTTTTTTAAGACATTTTATTTATTTAAGTAATCTCTACACCCAACATGGACTTGAACTCATGACCCCAAGATCAAGAGTCACATGCTGTTTGACTGAGCCAGTCAGCTGCCCCACAGTATTTTATATTCTTTATACACAGATAGCAACTCTAGATGAACCAATTTGGATTTTCCTGCCTCTCTTGGAAATTCATTTTCTCAGGTAGTTAGTTTCATGACCAGAGAGTGTTAGGAGAAAGAAGAAAAAGGTTACAAAATTCTGTTTTGCCACTCATAAAAAGATGAAGTGCTTGGTTATACAGAGACTAAGTACTTGGGGGAGTCTAGCTCTCATCTCCATCCTATGGCTGTACATTAATGGACTGGAGTTTACAAAAGCTTTTAAGTTTGGGGTGCCTGGCCCACTCAGTCGGTAGAACATGCAACTCTTGATCTCAGGTTGTGAGTTCAAGCCCCATGTTGGTGTGGAAGCTACTTAAAATAAAAATAAATTGAAAAAAATGTTTATAAATTTATCCATCAAGTCATACAACTCCTGTAATCTGAAAAGTTGATAAACTGAGTCACACCAAAATCAGTAGAAGAGACTGATTTCTAAAGAATGAGTCTTGGGTAAACTTTTTTTCTAAGTTAGAACTTTTAATCATTCTCTAATTTATATTTACAAATCTGGATTTTATATTATATGCTTTTATAGCTATTAACATATTCAATTGTAAGAGAAACCTAGAAGCATACACTCACTCAGTTCCTCAGGTTTAACATTATGGAGTCAATTTATAAGAGGATGCTCTGACAATGAATATCCAGAATGTCAAAAAAATACAACTAAATAATAGTTACTGGGCAGCTGCTGCTACATAACCACATGTCCACCTAATATAAAAGGCAGTCAGTCAGTTTTGGTTCAGGTCATGATCTCACAGTTCATGGGTTCGAGCCCCATGTTGGGCTCTGTACTGACAGCTCAGAGCCTGAAGCCTGCTTGGGATTCTGTGTCTCCCTCTCTCTCTGCCCTCCCTGCTTGTGCTCCGTCTCTCAAAAATATATAAATGTTGAAAAAAAATTTTTTTAATTAAAAAAAATAAAAGGCAGAGCATATTGAGGCAAATGAAATAGTTTAGCAAGTGAGGCATCAGGGGTTTCAGTAGTTAATGAAAAAAGCCTTCTCAACTTTAAACATTATGATATCAAGCCTCCAAAGTTTTGCCCCAGAAGTGTTGTCTTCATTCGGGTACTGTATTTCACCTATATGTAGGGTCCCTGCAGTGACCCCCTCTTCTTAACCCAAGCTAAAGTGGATAAATGAGCATCCTGCTTCTTTTCTACACAGATGATTTTACACGTTAATTTAAATACAGTTTGTGAGTTCTCATGCATAGCTATTCTTGGTGAATAAATACTTTGCATTTCTGTTTCAAGCAATAAATATATTCAGCTGTCAGTAAAATTACAAAATTCTGGAACCTGTTGGGTGTTATGAAAAAAGCCCATTTCTAATTAAACACTTAAGTCTATTTTTAATGCAGAGTATACATTGAGAGAATGGAATCTTTCCAGGACCCTGAATAGAAGTACTTCTCCATTGTGGAATCAACACGAAGGGTGACATTTCTATGCCTGCTGTTCTCAATCTCCCTGACCTCCATGCAACATATTAGATCCAGCTGCAGGACTATTTAGTGGAATAAAGTCGTTGGATTCTTGCCTTGCCTATTTTCCCCAGAGGACAGTGTTGCCCAAAATATATATACTTGTTGGTGGAACTAGGAGAGCCCCATGACAGGTACAAATGACAATTTTAAAAATAATTGCCTGTGCCAATTAATACACAGAACAGTGGGGGTTAATGCCTAGACTGCAGACTTAATTTCAGATATTCCGACATTGTTTCTTTTCCCAAATACTAGACTTCACCTTCCTTTCAGATGAACTCTCCACCGTAGGAGACATCAAAGAAAAGGAAGTAACCACCACAGATAATTTTATAATGCATTCTTGATTTTTTTTCAGTGAATGCTTTTTTCATTTGTTTGTTTCTGGTTTTGCTTTTTTTTTTTTTTCCCCCTTTCTCCCCAGGCTTGGAGTCTTAGAAGGTAGATCTGAGTCACAGATGTAATGACTTCAACAGTATAGTTAATTTTTTAGAACCTTAGGGCAGTTGTAGAGGAGTTTCAGGTCACAGGTGTAATTAACATTTAATGTCTGTTTTGATTTCTGTGTTTTCGAGTGTCATACCAGATTAGCAATAGCACTGGACTAATTCCTTTCACCCCTACAGTTGTCATCTGGGGAAAAGGGATTTTTTTTTTTTAGCAATTCACCTTTGTACTCCTAGAAATGCTTTCAAGTATAAAAATGAATACATAGACCTTTAAATGTTAAACATTTATGTTTGTGGCAAAATAGTCAAATTTTGAGATAAGAGCGAAGCACACAATGGTAAACCAAATTTAAATAACAACATGGCCATTCTCCTCTGATGTAATTGTTTCCCATTCTCAAAAGGAATTTATGAAAGCTTTAATTAACTTGCCCTATTTGGAGAGAATTAAACAATGAATGGAGCATCATTTTTTTTTAAGGTTTATTTATTTATTTTGAGAGAGAGAGAGTGAGCAGAGGAGGGACAGCAAGAGAGAGACACACACACACAGAATCCGAAACAGGCTCCAGGCTCTGAGCTGTCAGCCCAGAGCCCGACGTGGGGCTTGAACCCACAAACTGCGAGATCATGACCTGAGCTGAAGTTGGACACTTAACCGACTGAGCCACCCAGGCTAGACCATCACATTTAATACAGATATAGATAATTTTTCGGTAGCCATTATATAACTAACTCCTAATTTTCAGATTGGTTTGACGTAATATAGATTATTTTTTGCCACTAACTAGAAAATAAAAATTCTAAAAGTCAGAAAATCATGTCCTAGGTTCTGAAAGACAACAAGGATATTTTTGAGTTGACTATGACTCTTGATTTGGAAATCAACATAAACAATTGAGACTTGCTATACAAGGCTATGCGAATCCTGTCTCATACTTTTGCAGTATAGTTTACTACATACTGAAAATTTATTCTTCAGAATAAATAGTTTTCAGAAGCCTTCTTGTCTTGTATGTATGTAGCTTCATTTTTTGGACACATTGAAGAATCGAGGTCTAATGTAATCCTTATACATAGAATAGAGAACACCTAGAAACAAAAAGATAGACATCAATACGGTATCTATGGGAAACAAACACTGAATTTATTGTATTCTGCTTGTATTTTTCCAAAACTGTCCCTCAGTTTAGGTGCCTTTTTTTTTTTTTTTAAGTGACCTCTACACCCAATGATGGGTTTGAACTCACAACACCAAGATCAAGAGTCACATGCTCTACTGACTAAGCCAGCCAGGGGCCCCGTTATCCCTTAATTTAAAAACAAACAAATGCCTTCCATCTCACTAACTTCTGGCTTAGATTATATAAGTGGCTCCAGAAAAAGAAGCCCAAAAAAGTCAGAGCCCATTAAGATCAGTACAAATCTAAATCTGAATTTATAATGTTACTATGTCATCCTAAAATTTGAATTTTAAAATATTGGTGAAAAAGAGAGAGTGGGGAGATTTGGCTAGATAATAAAATAGAAATAATAGACACCTCAACTTAGCAAACCTCTATTCAGTGTCTGGTTGTGCTCAGCATCTCAAGAGAAGCAAAACTGCTTCTAGGGGATTACAGTCTAGTGGGTAAATTAGCTGTGAGTTTAGGCAGATGACATAGATGTGGGTCTTTCACCAGGATGAGGTCCTAGGGCCATGCAGAAAAGGGTAAGGAGTCAGGGGAAATAGCGTGTGGAATAGAGTGCTTTCGTTGAATTGTGGGGATGTCAGCAAATGTTCATACCCAAAGCAAGTTAAGGAGTCCGCTCAGCTCCCATTCCCACCCGTATCAATTATCAAGGCTTCAGATATCTAGTAGATTGTCTAATCTAAATCCTCCATTTTCTTCTGCTTTCTTACACCTCTTGTTAGTATCTTCAAAGAGCGCACAGAGAATAAGGGGTCAGTAAGTTAGTTGTTCTCATCTCAACATGGTAGCCACGTGAGGCAGCTGTCTGCACAATTTTCTAACGAAACAGGAGTGTAACTATCATAGATGCATAAGATCCAAGGCAAAAATATGCCTACCTGAATCATTGTCGTATCTAGGGAAATAACATTCTCCAATGCAGAGAGACTTCTAGAACTCATTTCCCTATGCTTATTAGACACAGATAATTCTTACCTCATGCCTACCTTTTAAATGTTGGTGTTCCCTGGAGTTCCAATCTCAACTCTTTTGTCGCCTCACTCATACCTGTTGCTTCACTGGTAAGCAAGTTATTAGATCTCTCTTCTGAACATGAGACTTATATTCATTATACTATACGTGGCATTTCCACATACATGGGTAGGTGGCTGCCAGACTTTTAAATTGTGCACAAATCAGTAATTTGAGCTTGCTCCTCAAAATGTTCATTTATTTATAAACTTATATAAATGTACTATTGGCCAGTGTGTCTATTAGTAAAGCTTTTTGGTTTTTTAATTTTTTTAATTTTTATTTAATTTTTTTTTTTATGTTTATTTATTTTTGAGAGAGACAGAGACAGAATGTGAGTGGGTTGGGGCAGAGAGAGAGGGAGGCACAGAATCTGAAGCAGGCTGCAGGCTCCAAGCTCTCAGCACAGAGCCTGACACGGGGCTCGAACTCACGAGGTGTGAGATCATGACCTGAGCCAAAGTCGGACGCTCAATCGACTGAGCCACCCAGGCGCCCCAAAGCTTTTTGTTTTTAAGATAGAAATATATTCTTCCTACATACCCACGGATCTCCTTCTACATCTCTTAGGGTATGAGTACTCTAATTTAGAGACATCTGCCACAGGTACCTCAGTCGGTATAATATAGAATTAAGAGTTCAGGCCCTGGAGTAGAGGGCCCCCGTGATTGTGAGCAAGAAAGTTTTCCTCTCTAAGCCTCAATTTCCTTATCTGTAAATGGGATTATAACAGTACCTACTTCATAGGGTATTGTTTAATAAAGACTTTGGTCTTCGTCCACAGTTCCTGGCATAGAGCTTCTAAAATGCTTGGAATTTACCAGGTATGGGAGTATCTTTGTTATTCATGAGCCTCTTGGATCATACCGGAGTTTACGTTAATGGTGTGATCCATGGTGGGCTCCTAGATAACTTCAGGATATGGCTAGTCATGCCAGGAAGACCAACTATGTGACTAGACCTCCAGGAGGGGAACAGGACTGGAGACTGAGTTGTGTCATAGGGCCAGTGATTCAATCAATGGTGCCTACGTAACGAAGCCACAATAAAAACTCTGGGTACTGAAGCTCCGTAGAGTCTCTTGGTTGGTAAACACACTGATGTGCTGGAAGGGTGGCATTCCACAGGGAGAGGGTACAGAAGCTTTGAGTTTGGGACCCTCCCAGACCTATACCCTATGTGTTTCAATTGGGCTGCTTCTGATCTGTATACTTTATAATAAAACTGTAATTGTAAGTATAGAGCTTTCCTGAGTTCACAAGTTGTTCTAGTGAAATATCAAACCTGAAGGAGTCTTGGGAACCCCTGAATTTGTCGCTAGTTGGTCAGAAGGGCAGGTGGCCTGGGAACCCCCAATGGCTGGTGTCTGAAGTAACAGCAGTCCCTTCAGGAACCATGTCCTTAAACCTGTGGCATCTAAGGTGAGCTGCAGTGGTTGGCGTCAGTATTGAATTGTATTACAGTACACCAGGTGGTGTAAAGAGGTATTTATTAGGATTAAGTCACTATATTGTACACCTGAAACTAACATAACACTGTATGTTATACTGGAATGAAAATAATAATAATATAAAGTTTACTTACAAAAAAAGGTTAAGTGAGGTAGTGATATATAAAGCAATTAGAGTGGGTTCCACATCATAAACACTCATTAACTATTAGCTATTATTGTTTTGTCCAGTACTTACTGGACTTACTCTCCTACCAACCCTGTTCTGCTTCATTTTTTACATTAGTGAAAGGCCCATCTTATATCGGATTGCCCAAACCAGAAACCTAGGAATCATCCTGGACTCCTCCTTCCTTCCTTTTCCCACGCACTTAGTTGCTGAGTCCTCAATGTTTGTAGACTCCATCTCCTCCCGTTTTCACCATTACTGCTTTAATTCAGACCCAGTTCATCATCTCATTGGCCTCTCTGTCTTTATTTTCTCCCCTCCTTTGCCAGTCATCTCTAATCATTTTCTTTTTCCTTTTCACATTTTTTTCATGGTGAAATATAATATGCATGGAAAACAGTAGACACAATTTAAACGACTAGATTAACAAACAGTTGTAGACTGAATACCTGTATTTGTGGGTCAAGAAATAGAATATAGCAAGCATCCTAGAAGCCTGGCTGTATCTCGCTCTCTTTTCCATAGATAACCACCGTTCTGACTTTTATGGTAACAGGTTTTTTCCTTGTCTTTATAGTGTGACCATCTGTTTAAACAAACAGTTTCATATTGCCTGTTTTTGAGCTTTGATAAGGCAGGCATCTTTCTGAGCTGGCATTCTGACTACGTTACTCCCGTTTAAATCTTTCACTGGCTCACTTCATCTCGTTGACTTCTCAGCTCGCAGCCATGTAGATCTATTGGGGATTTGTTCTCTATCAGGTTAGCTAAACTGTAATTCCCATCCCTGCATTTTTTCTGAGTTAGCTTGGCTCACAAGAGACATTTTGCTGGAGATTTGAAGGTAAAATTGAAGCAGTATAGCTTCTGTATTCTTTTCACACTTGGAAGGCTCGGTGCAGGGTTACTAGGCGCTGTTACAGCTTGTGCGTGTTGTTTATCTGCTGGCTCACCTTGCCGTTGCTGGGCAGCTGTCAGACCCACAGATTGTTCAGCTCCTTCTGGAGCTCCTCCTTTAGCTTCTTTGGCTACAAGGCCAGTGGATTAGCTCCATGATAGACGGCTCCAGCTTCTCCCTACAGGTCACACCATGATCGAAGTTAGAGTCAGTTAGAGACTGACTCAGGTTTCTATTTCTCTGTGGGTTCCAGCTCTTCCTTGCAGATTCCAGTTTATTCTTCCTTCCCAACTGCTGCCTGGCTAAATTTAGGCTCCAGTATTAGAAACATAAGCAACAGCCTCACATGGACTGTTTAACCAGCTCCCAAAGTTGGTTAGGGTCATGTTTCTATAATTCCCTTTGTATATATCACTACTCATAGTTTTACTTCTCTGGTTGAACCCTGACTGATACAGATTTTGGTATCAGAAGCTTCCAGAGGAACGTTACCATGAGTACAGGTCCTCCGAATAGGTTCTGGGTCATCTCGAATTGGTTCTCTGGTGTGATGAGATTTAAAGATATTAATGGCCATTTTTTCCAGTAGTAAAGACAATGCTAGCAGCCCACGGCATGCTAGCAAAGCATTTTTTAAAGACTGTCGCCTATAGATAAGATACCCTTAATCAGGTGCCTGTAGAAAACAAGGGCTTTGGGTGATCAAGTATTTACTGTCATAGAACATTTAGTGGAAAAGAGAAGTATAATTAGGTTGGTTTCTTCTAAGTGTGCTGGAGAACTCGGGAAAACAAAATGATGGGCTCAGGGCTTTTAACTCCTCGTTTAAAGTCCGATGAGGGGACCTGAAAGCTTTATGACTTCCCAGAAAGAAACTCAACTCCTGTAGCTGTGAGGCTGATATTTTTGAAAAACACAACACAGGGACTTATCCTGTGAGTGGCTAATCACTACAATCATAAAATTCCCACCCTCACAGAGTCTCTTTTGTCAAAGTTAGGGCATTGCTTTGGAAAGAGTGGGACCCTGAAAATTAGGATGGGGATACGTGGGCAGATTTCAGTGACAGAGAGTCCTTAAATCCCTGTATCTGACTGAGACCCCTTTCCACTGCTTTCAGAGAATGACTGAAACTTGGACTGAAAGGTAATCTCCACTAAATGAAGCTGCAATGCCAGAGCTTTCTTGGTATAATTGTAAGGTACAGCAGTGATTCTGTACTGGCAGTGATTCTTCTTTACTGGGGCAATTTTATTCCCCAGGGAAATCTGGCAATTTCTGGAGCTATTTTTGGTTGTCACTCTGGGGGTGGGTAGGTGCTATTGGCATCTAGAGGGTAGGGGCCAGGGATGCTGCTAAACATCCTGTAATGCACAAGACAGCCCTCCACAGAGCAATTAGTCCAAAATGTCAGTAGTGCCGAGACTAAGAAACCCTGACATTTGGGAAGGTATCCAAAGGCTTAGGGAGATTGGAATGTTAAGGTAGATTTATCCTGCTCATTCACCCCCTAAATATATCTACTCCCTTCACCAAGGCTGCGGAAAACACATTTGTGAAGGGAGTCCTGGCATCCTTGGAGAGTTCCGTGGCAACTATCTTCTGTAAGCCAGAAATGACAGTGGAAACTGCTAAGCTTCCTGAATTCAGTGGAGACGGTGGGATCCTGAGAAGCAGGGGTCAAGGAGCACCATTTAATTGACAAAGACGAGGAAAGTGTGATTACTGTAATGGGCAGCAAAGACTAAACAGTAATCAGAATAGGCTAAGCCACAAAGACCTTTGGCATTGTCTAATTGATTATGGTGTCCCTAGAGTTGAAAGTGGTGGGCAACATTGAAGCAGAAAAGCTCTAGGTTTGGTGAATAAAAGTTTAACTTGAGTCATCACAGTAGACAGCCATGGGCCCCCAACCAATTCCCAGATTTGAGTCACTTCACAGACCCAGAGTCCCTTGAATAAAGGAGAAGTCAGATCTCCTTAAGAAAAGATGCTGTTAACACGGCCAAAAAGTAAATACTATGAACAGATCTGTGGCCATTCACCAAGATGCCTATGCATAAGGAATGGCAAATGATCACATTTGTGAGATTATGAAACACTGGCTCTGAATTGATACGAATGCCTGGAGAATTAGGGCGGTCTACCAGTCAAGCTAGGAGTTTATGAAGGTCAGGTGGTCAGTGGAGGTTTGCTGTGGGTCCGTTTTGCAGTTGGCCTGGTGGGCCCCTAAATCCATATGTCATTTGGATTGTCATTTCCCCAGTTCTGGAAGGTGTAACTGGAAGGGACATACTCAGCAACTGTCAGAATCCTCACATCAGTTCCCTGACCTGGGGTGTAAGGGCTATTATGGTGGGGAAAGCCAACTGTAAGCCGTTCTACTTGCCTGTATCTACCAAAAGAGTAAACCAAAGCAGTACTGCATTCCTAGATGGACTGTGGAGATTAGTGCCATCATCAAGGACTTTAAAGATGCTAGGGTGGGGATTCCTACCACATACCAATTCAATTTGCCTCTTTGGCTAGAAGACAGATGGCTCTTGGAGAATGATAATGGATTTCTATAAACTTAATCAGATGATCACTCTAATTGCAGCTGTTGTCCAGGTGTGGTTTCATTGCTAGAGCCTATCAATACAAGCATCTTTGCTGTTTGATTCGCAGCTGTTAATCTGGTTGATTGCTTTATTCTCTAGAGCTTTTAATAAAAACTACCAAAAGCATTTTGCTTTCACCCGGTTGGGCCAAGAGTATACTTTCACTATTCAGTCTCAGGGCTGCCTGAATTCTCCAGACTATGCCATAATCTGGTCTGCAAGGACTTTGATCATCGCTCCATTGCACAGGACAGCACGTTAATCCATTACATTGATCTGATCTATCAAGGGGAGATTATGGTACTACTATATAATGGTAAGGTAAGGAGGTATGTGTGGAATGCATGTATCTTCTGGGCATTTTTTAGTACTCCCATGTCCTGTGATTAAAGACCATGGAAAACTATACCCAATACAAGCAGACTGGCTAAGGACCGAGACCATTTAGGAATGAAGGTGTGGGTCACCATTCTAGTCAAATAACCACGAATAGCCAAGGTGCTTGCTGAAGGCAAAGTGAGTAAGAAATGACTAGTGGAAGAACATAGTTATAATACCAGCCATGACCATCTGACCAGTTGTAGAAACAAAGTCTGATGGAAATATTTCTTCCTTATTTTGATATGAATACATTTGTATATACATTAATTTTTTTTTCTATTTGCTACTTCCGTTTATCTGCCATCTAATGTAAAAAGTGTTAATAATACTTAATCTTACATTTCAGGATTTAGGTTACAGGATATCAAACGGGAATGTGACTCTATTCAAAGACAAATCAACACCACCCAAAGATGGGTAAAAGGATTTTTGTATCCTCTTTTGGGACAGAATTAGCATGTTTTTGGTTATACAATGGATGGTTGATTTTGCCATTGTCTTTATTTGAAAGTTAAGTGTATTAAAAGAGATGTACATGGATGCCAGGTTGACAAGGCCTAGTGGTAAGTTTGTGTTGTGTCAACTTAAGCTAAACTATAACTACGTTTCCAGAATTCCTTTCCGTTTATTCCCTGAGTTATTGCAGAAGAAGCACTTTGCATAAGGTTTAGAGGACAGAAGTGAAGCAGCAGCTAAATTCATTTTTTTCTTGGAAGGCAGCACATGTTTGCTTATCTGCTGGTCCACTTTGTTGGCATGGGGCAACAACTAGGAATGCATCTACTGTGGACCTGCTTAATTTCCTCCTTCACCTTTTCTGACTCCTTGGCTAGGTTCATGTTTATCTCCAAGATGAAGGGCATCATTTTTCCCTCTGTCACTCCCATCATCAAATTCAGAGGCTTAGAGATGGTGAGAAACCCACAAGGGTTCCAGTCTATCCTATGTGTTCAGCCCATCCTTGTAGCTTCCAGATTTTTCTTGCTTCTCTCACTTTACATCTACTTTTTAAAAAAAAAAAATATTTATTTATATCTATCTAGCTTTTTGCTAGAAACACCAGATAGGAAAATAAAGACCATTTGAATTAAAAAAAAATTATTTATTTATTTATTTATTTATTTATTTATTTATTTATTTGGAGAGTACAAGCGGGGGAGGAGCAGAGAGAGGGGGACAGAGGATCCAAATCCTGCTCTGTGCTGACAGCCCCATGTGGGGCTTGAACTCACAAACCGCAAGATCATGACCTAAGCCAAAGTTGGGCGCTCAACTGACTGAGCCACCCACGTGCCCCCACATCTACTTTTCGTTTTTTTTTAATGTTTATTTATTTTTGAGAGAGCGTGAGCGGAGGAAGGGCAGAGAGAGAGAAAGATATAGAATCTGAGGCAGGCTTTAGGCTCTGAGCTGTCAGCACAGAGCCCGATGCAGGGCTCAAATTCATGAACTGCGAGATCATGACCTGAGCTGAAGTTGGATGCTTAACTGACTGAGCCACCCAGGCACCCCTCATATGGTTTAATCCTTAGGGAAGCCTCTCCTGGACTCTCAGCCCTAGTTAAATGCCCCTCCTTTCTGCTTGTGCTTCCATAGCAACAACCTGTGCTATCTCTGTCATAGCATCTGTGAGTTTATATGGTCTTCTGTTGTTGGTGTCTCTTCCTAAGGAGACTAAACTGTTTGAGGGTAGGGACTGAGTCTTACCTCTGTATCTCTAGACCAGTGCAGTGCTTTGCACATAGCAAGAGCTTAATAAATGTTTGCTAAATGATGAAAATGAGCATTGTAACTTTGTAGTGAGGCTTCCTATATTTTGTTAACACCTGTGTATCACAGCTCATGGTAGTAAGATAATTACCATATAACTCCCTATACACAATCCCCACACTGCTCATTCCATAATCCTAGACCTACTCTTAGGCTGATTCTACTCTGCACAGCATGAAAGAGAACTAAGAAGATTGTAACTTGTTCTCATTAATGTAGACCAAAAAAAAAAAAAAAAAAAAAAAAGATAATTTAGATCCCCAAACTAGATTTCTTGTTAGAGCTATCTGGTTTAGCTGTTGATATAACTGGAATTAACCAGATAATTTTACACCTGTTCTTTGGATTTCACTACATTAAGTATAGCCTAATTTATAGACTGATTAAAAAAGGGTTGCCTATTGCTCAGACCGGGACTAAAAGGAGAACAGATGTGGAGATTGTGGGCTCCAAAAAATGTATTCTTCCCAGTTAAACTACATCAGTAATTATATCTGCTGTTCGAATAGGCCAAGAACTATGACTGCTGCTCTTAGGTGAGCAGTAAAGGCTGGAATCTAGAACCACTGCTTTAGTTGGGTTATAGAAGGTACGAACTATTCACTGCTCCTTTCATAATACAAGATAACAGAACCCAAAACCTAGTTCTCTACCTTTTAAAAATGTTTATTTATTTATCTTGAGGGGGGGGGGGGAGAGTGGGGAGGGGCAGAGGGAGAGAGAGAACCCCAAGCAGGTGCCACGCTGTCAGTCCAGAGCCCAATGTAGGGCTCGATCTCGCAAAACGTGAGATCATGACCTGAGCCGAAATTAAGGGTCAGACTGTCAAGTGACGGAGCTACCCAGGTGTCCCCTCTGTTTTAAACTGAGTTATAATCGACCTATAACATTATATTAGTTTCAGGTGTACAACAATGATTTGTTATTTCTATATGTTGTAATGATCACCACAGTAAGCCTAGTTAATGTCTGTAACCATGAATACTTACAGAATTTTTTTCCTGTGATGAGAACTTTGAAGATCTACTCTCTACTCTCAGCAACTTTCAAATATGCAAAACCGTATTATGAACTATAGTCACCAATATGTACATGACATCCCCAGCACTTATTTATTTTATAACTGGACGTTTGTACTTTTTTGTCTACTGGTTGTTTTTCTTTCAGTGCTTAAAATACCAAGAAATTAAGCCTATTATGGGGAAGCAACTTCAACCAAGTGAAGTTCATGGTCTTTCTTACCATTCCTCCTCCATTATATCATCTTAACCCAATTTTCATTTTCCAATATGATTGAATAAAATAAATAAAAATACTCACAAAGACAGCACAAGATACAAATTAAGCAGGTTACCTAGAGTCACAGCTCCTACAACACATCCTTGGGCAGCAACTCTCATGTGAATAAGATGAATGGACATTTTCTGATCCCTTCTGTACTTTAACGTGTAAAGACCATAGGACACCACAGTCATAAAGCCTGCTATTCCTATTAAAGAAAAAAGTAGAGGTTATGTAAATAGTAGGCTAGAATCCCCAACATTTAGAGAGCTGAATAAGACTGTCCAAAGGATCAGTACTTGGAAGATAAGCAGGCAAGATACCAGAGAATACTTTAAAAAGAACCATGCTGGATTTGATCCACAGATTTTTTAAAGAGACCCTTAACATTTATGGATTCAATATTTGCAGTTTTTGACTCTTCCCAGAAAACCCCGAATCATAGAGTGTAGTAATTTCTCTTTTTTTCCTGAGGCATGATTTCAGATTGTGCATGCTGAGAGACTTTTATCTGGGGCAAGTCACTTTAGCCAGTGAGTGAACCAACAACAAACATCCCAGCATCCATAGCTTTCGAATGTTTGCCTTTACTCCTGTCTACTTGTTATCAAATAAGGAGTAAATCTAGTAAAATGAGAACATTTTTGATCTTCTGTAAAAATGAGATATTTGAATTGTAATGAGACATGGAAAGGTATGAATATTTGCACAGGAAGTGTGTGACTCCAAAAAGAACTATGACTCTAGGAGACTCCAGAAGGGCAAATATTTTTGTATTCCCTACCAGTGTCAAGGGGTGAATATGCTGCTGTGACAACCAAGATCCTATGTAATTGGCTCTAAGACAGAACACCAATCAACTGAATAGGAAATGTTCTAGAAACAGATTTAAAACACTGTGAGAACACTGAGAATTCATGACAAATCAAAATAACCAAATAACAGATAAAGGAGTAATTATTTAATAAATTCCATCGGTACAATTTGTTGGTATAAAGAACTAATTTGAATTTGTATCTCACAGCAGACCCTCCAAAAAAAAATTCTGCAGGAGTTAGAATTAAATGTAAAAACAAAACAAAAACACCAATAAAAACAAAGAGGAATAGCATATTTGTAACATCTAAAAGAGGGTAAAATAGACTTAAGAGAAAATGATAAGGACAAAATGCCATTTTGACATAAGAATAAAGAAAACTTTTGCATAATGAAAACATGGGTCTATTTTTTGGGTTTTCTCTCCTATGTTGTTGGTCTGTGTATCTGTCCCTCCATCAACACCACACTGTCTTGATTACTGTAGCTATATAGTAAGCCTCCATATCAGGTAGAGTGATTTCTCCCACTTTATCCTTGTTTTTTAATGTTTTAGCCACTTTAGGACTTCTGCCTTTACTTGTAAATTTTATTTTTTATTGACTTTTTAAAGCTATTTTTAAAACAATTTTTAAAAACGAATTTTTAATGTTTATTTATTTTTGAGAGAGAGAGAGAGAGAGAGAGAGACAGAGTGTGAGCAGGGGAGGGGCAAAGAGAGAGGGAGACACAGAACCCAAATCAGGCTCCAGGCGCCGAGCTGTCAGCACAGAGCCTGACACGGGACTCAAACGCATGAACCGTGAGCTCATGACCTGAGCCAAAGTCGGACGCTTAACCTACTGAGCCACCCAGGTGTCCCTAAAAAAATTTTTTTTTAAGTGTATTTATTTTTGAGAGAGAGAGAATCCCAATGACGTGGGGTTCAAACTCACAAACCCAGAGATCATGACCTGAGCCAAAATCAAGAATCAGAGCCCAACTGACTAAGTCACCCAGGCACCCCTTTACATGTAAATTTTGGAGTAAGCATGTCTTATCTACAAAAAAACTTACTGGGGTTTTGATGGGAAGTACACAAACATGTAGATCAATTTGGGGAGAGTCTTCCAATCCATGAACACAATACTACCTGTGGTCTTTACGTTTATTTAGGTCCTTTTTTAATTCTTTCATTAACATTTTATAATTTTCAGCATACAGATTGCATGTATGTTTTGTTAAGCATATATCTAAGCATTTCATTGCCTTTGGAGTGACTGTAAATGAGGTTATGTTTTTAATTTCAGTTTCTGTATGTTGTTAATACATGGAAATTCAGTTGGTATTTATGTAGGATAGCAAATTTTGATTAGTTATGTTGGCACATGTATGCCTCTGTAGGTGGGTGAGGATATATTTATTCTTTCAGAATCCATTTAATAAGTGGAAGTAAGAGAGTAATTGCATTGACATGTATATTTTGTAGGCCGATTAGCAAATGAAATCAAAATTAAAATGACAAAAACAGCAAAAAACAAGTAATAATAGAATAGTGGCAGACATGTTGAGAAACAGGTACAATGCTGAAAGCTCTGTGAGTTTAGCCAACTCTATAAAGATTTCTGGAAATATATAATAAGGGGTGTTAAATCAGATGTACTTCCTGCCCTAAAAATTCATACTCCAAGGAAATAAGCAAAAGAAACGTCAAGAAGTTGACACAAAGATGTTTATGGCTACACTATGTATGAAGAAAACCTGAACAACCCAAATGTCCCAAACAGAGGAAGAACTGCCATAGCTACGAAAAAAATTATAAGCATAGCAAGGAGTTTCAATATGTATGTGTGCAGAGACCTTAACAATGATCATAAAATAATTTTAAGCAATATAGATTGTATTTATTGATGGAATGGAAATATATCTACTTATATTTAATGATGGAAGTTGTTGAAGACAATAAAAATATTTATTGGTGGAATGTAAATATATCTCTTTATAGATATATTTAATGATGGAAGTTGTTGAAGATAAATACAAATGTTTTGTGAGTTTTCGGCACAGCTCACTCCCTGCAGCAGGAAATATATAGTAGATATTATTAAAATAACAATAGCTAAACAAACTATTCAATAATATATATTCAGATTTTGTCATTTATTTTTCTAGCAAAAACTTGATTCTCTTCCCTTATCAAATCAAGGCTCTGTTCTTAGTTAAATTGGTTTTGTTTCTTTTGGAGATTAAAGTCAGAACCTTTACTGTTTTCCATGTAGTGTCTCTGTGTAGTTTATATGTAATTGAATTTAGCTGGAAACACTTTTATCTTACTACTTTAATCACCCTAAATGTCTCTGGAAAAATTATTTAATTTGCAGTGGGCACAGTGATTAATCTCTCTATTCATGATAGTGATCTGTTCAAGTGGCAACAAGTTCTTGAATTGTTTTTCCAGTTAAAAATGCTAAGGAAGATGAATCACTATAACATTATTTGCTTCCATTTCTTGTAGGTGCTATTATCAAGTTTTAATCAAATGAAATTAAATGTATAAACAGCATATTAGTATAAAGTAAAATTTTGATTCTTTTTAATATGTGAATAATGACACAAGGTTGCTAGATTTGCAGTGGTAACAGAAACCCAATGATATACCTATTCAGGAGGTTTTAGGGAATTAATCACCTATGTCAGTGTAACTTACATAATGTAAGTCTCATTTAAATAAGTTATTTTAATAGCTTCCAGACCAAATGAACACCAGGCAAGAGGCATGGCTGCAGTATACAATAATAATGCTTGCATCAGCTAAAGCATCCAAAAGAACAAAGAGAAAACTTAGATTTTAAAACATAATATTGGTGTTTAGATTGTGTGTGTGTGTGTGTGTGTGTGTGTGTGTGTGTCTAAGTCCACTTACATATAGTATTTGTTCTAAATGTAGGCATATTAAGTCTGTGTCAGGAAAAGACAAACAGGCTAAGCCTCCAGGTCTAACTATAATACCACTTCTTTAATCTAGAGTTTATTTAACCATCAACCTCAACATCTGGAACACTTCAGGAAACCAGCAAAAAGGGCCATTGAACATGAACATCACAAAGTTCACGCTCTCAAGTGTACAGACAAGTAGGTAGGCCTAGGCTTTTTCATTCAGAGCTTCTTTACTCTGAATTGACTCACAGTTCTTTTAAACTTGGGTAGCTAGCTTCTGGTGCCACAGAATACTAGAAGCAGAAGTTTTTGATTGCACTCAACATTAATGGAAGAGACAGAAAAATCTATAAACATCAGACACAAGAGTTTAAAGGTTGGAGTTAGAACAGAAAGAGACATACACATCTCAGTAGTCATTCTTAGACTTTCAATGTAATAAACTGGTGCTGCTAATGATCTAGTCATGATAGAAGTGTTAAAGTTCATTCAACTCCAGTTAGAGTGGCTGGGAACTAGGAATTCGAGATAGACCTCGAATGAAGAGGAGTTAAGTAAGATTTGAAGCTTCGTAATAAAAATAGCTAACATTTACTGGGGATTTGCCATCTACTAGAAACTGTTCTGAAAGTTTAACTTCTACTTAGAGAGGCTTAGCTTCAGTTATCTTAAAAGTTCAATGATGTAAAACATCTCCATTCTCAAAGATACTGGGTAAGGCATTATTATTATTACAGACAGTTCTCCAGTGTCCAGTCAAGGCTTGTACTTACCTACGGGGACAAAGGGGGAGTCTCTAGATTTCCTAATCAGTCGTGAGAGTGGGCTTTCCTCCCCATCTGCTGACCACTGGTTATCTGAAGACATTTTTCTCTCTAGTAACAGTAGGGGATAAATGTGGTTGCTGTGAAACATTAAAAATCCATTTACCCTCTCCCAATACATTGTCGATTATGTGTTTTCAGTTTGCTTGATCTGCCTGCTTGCTCCATTGAAATAAACAGTCCTGTTTCCTTCACCCTTTTCATTATGGAATCCTTTCATCTTGTTTGGGGGTAGGGGGTAAAAGAAAAAGAGAAGTGATGGTAATCAGATTCCGTGAATACAGAATGAAGACACAGATCATAACTGGGTTATTCAGTCTCCTTTCACTGCTCAGCATTTGAGAACATGGGGAATCTCAAAACTTCTTCCACAAACAGGAAGACAATGCTTTTACAAAACATTTTAAAGAATGATGGCAGTGCCACATACGCAGAATTACTTCCCGATTCACAGCTGATGGCAGAATGATCATTCCAATTCTTCAGAATGTGCAGAGCACTATAAAATCATTGACACAGTGGAAATAATCCTCCTTGTCTATACAGGAATGAGGAAACTCACAGTCATCAACATGGCTTAGCAGCACCTCAGTCTGTTATCTGCACCACCCACTCTTTTTACCTCAAAATTCAAATACCATGGCTTCATCCTATAAATCGGCTTTCATCGGAAAATGGAACCCGGTAAGCGGCAGAAGCACCATACCTTTGGCGTACCCCACCACCTGCTGCCTGTCCCAGTGCTCCTTGAGCAGGAAGCTGTGGATCAGAACAGGCTTTGAAAGGCTGAGACACATTTATGTGCAATTTCCTACGAATTGATCGTGAGAAAGCCCATAAACAACCTGCTCGCCCCCGCCCCCGCCCCAGGGGGGGCGTGGCCAGCTGGTATTGCCAAGGTTTCCACCTCCCCCGCTGGAAATTTACTAACACCACCTGGACCACAAACATTGGGGGTTTTGAAGACAGCACTAAGGAAACATTAAGGATTTTGAAGAAGATGCTTTTACTGAATTCTGCCTTCACAGGGAGCTCCCAACTTCTCTCCATGGCTGTGAGTCCCCACTACCTGATACCAGGACCCCAAATCAAGAGGAAAGTGGGCCCGTGGTTACAACATTGGGCTTGGGCGGGGGTGGATGTTAGCCATCTGAGGCCGAGAGTCTTGTCTTTAACGACTCTGGGGGCACCTGGGTGGCTCAGTCGGTTAAGCCTCCCACTTCAGCTCGGGTCATGATCTCCTGGTTCCGGGGTTCAGGCTCCCCCCATCAGTTCAGAGCCTGCAGTCGGCTTCAGATTCTGTCTCCCTCTCTCTCTACCCTTCCCCCACTCACACTCGGTCTCTCAAAAATTAATTAATCAATTAAACAAACATTAAAAAGAAAAAAGAATATGCACTTGCTAAAGGGGCGCCCACTGTGGCCCAGATCCCTGGCTGAGATGCCACGAGCCTGCACCTGGGGTCACCTGGAGGCGAGGCCCTCACACCTGAGGCTCCCGCAGAGCCTCGAGCAGCTTGAGCACCAGGCTGTAAAGCACTTGACGTCACCAAGCCCCCGGCCAATGTGAGAGCCCGATAGGCGCAGGAAGGTGCTGAGGGAGCTGTTGTCCTGCGCCTGTGCCGGGAGCCTGAGCCTTCTGTGGCTCCCCGGGCTGGTCGGTGGTGGACGCTGCTTTTGCTTCTGTTGTGACCCCGCAGCCTTCGGGTGCTCGAGGCCTCGGAAAAGTCCTGGCTCACCATCTCCTTCTGACTGCATCCACAAAGATGAGCGCAGAGCACCAGGTAGCGTTCACGGTTTTTTCCTTATGGCTTTAAACTTTTAAGTAATTTCGAATTTACAGAGAAGTGCCCAGAATAGTACAAAAAATTGGATGTCCGACACCCAGCTTGCCTTTTGTTAACATTTAGCCACATTTGCTTTATCATTTTTCTCAACGAAAATTTCTCCCTTCCTTCCTTTCTTCCTGAGACCCATCTGAAAGTGAGTCATATACTGATGCGCCCCAACCCCTAAAAACTTTTGTATGCATTTGGGGCATTCTTTTATGTAACCATAGTACCGTGGTCAAAATCAGGATGCTAGTTTTGTTATAATACTATAATCTAAAGATTTTATTCATATTTCAGCAGTTAAGGTCCCAGTGATGACCTTAATAACAAACATTTTTTTTCTAGGCTAAGATTCAATCAGGATTACATACTGCCTTTGGTTGTCAAGTCGCTTTATCCCCCCCTCTAATCTGAAACAATTTCCTTAGTCGTTGTATTAGTCAAGATTCTCCAGAGAAACAGAACCAACAGGAGATATATATACACATATATATACTTACACACATATACGCACACACATACATGTATGTATGTATATGTGTGTATATATATATATATATATATATATATATATATATATATGAGCTTGCATATCTCCGTATGCATATATTCATGTATATATACTTATATATGAAGAAATTTACTATAGGAATTGGCTCACGTGGTTGTGGGAGCTGAGAAGTCTCATGATCTGCCATCTGTAACCTCGCAATGGTGTAAGTCCTTATCCAACCCCAAAGGCCTGAGAACCGGGAGCAGTGATGTCTGAGGGCAGAAGATGGATGTTCCTGCTCAGGCAGAGAACACATTCACCCTTCCTCTGCCTTTTTGTCCTGTTCAGGCCCTCAGTGGATTTGATAATACTCCACTGCATTGGCGAGGGTGCTCTTTATTGGTCTACCAGCTCAAATGCTAATGATCTCTTCTGGAAACACCCTCACAAACACACCCAGATATAAGGTTTTACCAGCTATCTGGGCGTCCCTTAGCCCAGTCAAGTTGACATGTAAAATTAACCATCAAAATCTTCTTTTGTCTTTCATGACCCTGATATTTTGCTAACACAGTCCACTTATTTTGTAGGATGTCTCCCAATTTAGTTTTTTGCTGATACTTTCTCATCATTAGGTTGTGGTTATACATTTTTGGCAGAGTGATGCTGTGTTCTTGGTGTGCAGTATCCGGAGGCACATAACTTAGTTCATCTGGTGGCAGTAACTCTGATCCACTGTTATGCTGATAAATGTCTAACAGCTGGTTATCCAGAGGAAGAGAAGCCCTGACTTGTAATATTTGTCACTTTCCACTTGTAAATGGCCAATTTCAAGCTACTGTTATGTCATCACTGAACACAAAGTTGGGAAGAGACGTGCTGCCCCTGAGTTGGGGTGAGTTGACTCTGGCACGCCACAGTTTTGAGCATTTGGATTAAGGTGGGGTCCGCCAGTTACTACACTGTAAAGTTCCTCTTTTTTCCCTTTATTCATAATGAGTATTTTGTGAGGAGGTACTTTAATATTATGCAAATACACTGTTATGTATCAGGCTTTTACTCATTAACTTCAGCATCCATTTATGATCCTTGCCTGAATCAATTAATATTATGTTTGCCAGATGATAATTTTCTAAATACATCATTCTTTTTACATTTTTCAGTTGGCACTCTAATGTAAGGAATTGCTTTTCCTTCTTTCCTATTATTCATTTATTTATATCAGTTTGGTCTCGTGAATTTCTATTTTATTCAGTGCTTATCCATCACCACCATTATTTATTTTGATGGTCAAACTGTCCCAGATTTGTCTAATGGGAGCCCCTTCAGGCTGGCTTCTATTGACTCCTATTGACATGACCCCATCATTCTTCAAACATTCTTCTTTCTATCCTGGCATAACAAGATGTTCCAGGCTAAACTTGTACTTTTTCTGCCCCAGCTCTGAAATCAGCCACTTCTTTAAGGAGCCCTGATTCATTTTAGTAGAGAATCATATTTAGAAACCACGTTCCAGGCATTAGAAGTGCTCATTGTTCCTGGAGTGTCATTCCTTCTAAGCCCTCTCTCAGTAGGCAGAATTAGGATTTATATCTATGTCTGTTTCTCTTCCTATGTACCTATCTATACTAAAATCATGAGTTTGTAGTAAGATCTCCAAATTCAACCCAACTCCACAGGATTCATTCTAGTCTTCCCTTTTCATTATTTGTGATACCTTTCTCTGTGAGAGACCTGGCTCCTGCTATCTTTAGGATATTTACTTATTTGCTTAATTCTAGAGTACACAAAAATTCATTTCAGATTTTCTAACCCATACCTCTGTGAAAAACAAGCCCATTAAATATTTTTTTATAGTTCTTTTTTGTCAGAGGGAAAATGGTCAAAATACTGTCTTCAAAAATCATTTGGAATGAAAACACATTTCTACACAAAAACTCGTGGGCAGATGTCCACAGCATCATTGTTCTTAGTAGCCAATAAATGGAAACAACCCAAACATCCATCATTTGATGGAAAAATAAAATGTGAGGGAGGCAAACCATAAGAGACTCTTAAATACAGAGAACAAACTTGAGGGTTGATGGGGAAGGGTGGGAGAGAGGGGGAAATGAGTGATGGCATTGAGGAGGGCACTTGTTGGAATGAGCACTGGGTATTGTATGGAAGCGATGAATCCTGAAGCCAAGAGCACACTGTATACACTGTATGTTAGCTAACTTGGCAATAAAATTATATTTAACAAAAAAAAAAAAAAGAAAAGAAAGAAAATGTGATATAGCTATACAATGGAAAATTATTTGGCCATAAAAAGAAATGAAGTACTGATATGTGCTATACCATAGATGAACCTTGAAACATGCTAAGTGAAAGAAGCCTGTTATAAAAGACCATATATTGTGTGATTCCATTTTTATGAAATACCCAGAATAAAAAAATCTATAGAGATGGAAAATAGAGAGCTGCCTGGGTGGCTCAGTTGGTTGAGCGTCCAACTCTTGGTTTCAGCTCAGGTCATAATCCCAGGGTCATGGAATTGAGTCCTGCATTGGGCTCCACGCTGAGTGTGGGGCCTGCTTAAAATATTCTCTCCCCCCACCCCACCCCGTCTCTCCTGCCTCTGCACCTCTCCCCTGCTTATGCTCACTCACTCTCTCTAAAATAAAAAAATAATAAAATTAAAACCATAAATTTTAAAAAATAAAATAGATTAGTGGTTGCCTGAGGCTGTGAGACAGTGGAAGGAAAATAGGGAGTGACTACTAATGGTTACAGAGGCTTTTCAGGGGGTAATGAAAAAAATTTTTTAAATAGATTGCATTGGGGGCACCGGTAGCTCAGGCAGTTAAGTATCTGACTCTTGATTTCAGCTCAGATCATGATCTCGTGGTTCATGAGATCAAGCCCATGTCAAGCTCTGTGCTGACAGCATGGAGCCTGCCTTGGGATTCTCTCTCCTCTCTCTCCCTCTTTCTCTCTCTGCCCCTCCTCTGCTTGTGCTTTCTCTCTCTCTCTCTCTCTCTCTCTCTCTCTCTCAAAATAAACAAATATTTTTGGAGTAGTAGTTGGTTAAGTGTCTGACTCTTGATCTAGGCTCAGGTCATGATCTCACGGTTTGTGAGTTCGAGCCCCACATTGGACTCTACACTGACGGTGCTGAGGCTGCTTGGGATTCTGTGTCTCCTCTCTGCTCCTACCTTGCCTGTGCTTGCTCTCTCTCTCAATAAATAAATAAAACTTTTTAAAAAAAGCAGAAAAGAATTTTACACACACACACACACACACACACACAAAAGAATACCATTAGGTGTTTTTTATTTTTCGATTTTAGGGATGCCCCCCCCCCCCATTCTTCATTTCATCTTATGTAAAAAACATTCTTTTGCATATTTTATGTAAGACATTAACATGGTTCCCCAAATCAAAACTATACAAAGGGTATATTTAAAACTGCATCACTGCTCTTCCCCCTTTTATTTCTGCTCTCTTCCCACCCACCACTATAGACAACCAATCTCGCTAGTGTCTGGCTTATTCTTCTGCAGTTTCTTTTTGCAAAAATAAACATATACGTGGGTATTCTCTTATTTATCCTTCTTTTTTACAGAGAAGGTACCACACTATAGCTAGTTTTAGGTGACAGAGCTTCTGTTTACTCAATAATATGTCCTTGAAATCACACCTTATCACCCTAGCAGCTCTCTGTCTCCCATCCAAGCACTAACCAGGCCTGACCCTGCTTAGCTTCCGAGATCAGACGAGATCGGGCGCGTTCAGGGTGGTGTGGCCGTAGACTCTAGCAGCTCTTTGTCATACTGCTATTCAGGTATGTAGTAAGTGCTCCGCTGTGCAAAAAGTGCCCTGGTTTATTCAAGCATATTCGTATGTATGAGCATCTAGCTTGGAAACATTACAAACGATGCGACAATGAACTGTCTTGTGCTTCTGTACTTTCCTGTTGTTGGAAGCGTATCTTCAGGATGCAATTCTAGAGGTGGGAGTGGCGGGCCAAAAGGTAAATGCAGGTATAGTTTTGTCAAGTATTGCCAAATTCCACAAGAGTTGAACACTTTGGCATCCCCATCAGCGATACGCAGGTATGTCTGTTTCCCCATGGCTTGCCCATCTGAATGTATTGTCAGACTTTTGGAGTCTTGGCAGACCTGATGTGTGAGAAGTGGTATCCCCCAGTAGGTTTAATTCGCATTTTGTGGATTGTGAGCGAGATTGAGCATGACGTCTAGGGCCATTTTTGCGTAGTAAAAATTATTTGCCTTCATAATTTTTAAGTTCCTGAGGAATTTGGGGAGGGTTGGCAGATATCCCCAGACTCGTCAAAGGATTCTGAGTTCAGGGATCGGTACAGGAAGCCTCCAGAAGTAGAAATGATCATTTTAGCGTGAGGAGACTTCAGAGACAAACACGAGCTGTCCTGTAAAGTGCAGCCAGATTGCCTTTTTGAAACCTAGAGTTTCATGTTGTCCTTTTGTATCCCTCGTTCAGTTCTTCCCGCAACTCGTTTGCCATTCTGCACCGTTCTCACCTTGGCTCTGTGTTAGGCCAGCTGGAGCTTCGTGAAAGTCCCCACTATCATTTACATATTTGCCTTTTCTTTCTTTGTCCAGTCTAGCTGATGTGGTAGGCAGAATAATGCCTCCTCTACCCCACTCCCGGAGATCTCCCCGTCCTAGTACCAGCAACCTATTGGATGTGTTATGTTACAAGGCAAAGGGAAACTAAGGTTGCAGGTGGAATTAAGCTTGCTATCCAGCTGACCTTGAGATGTGGTTATTCTGGAGTATCTTGGTAGGGCCTGTGTAATCACAAGGGCCCTTAGAAGTGAAACTGGGAGACAAGAAAGTCAGGTCCGTTTCAGAAAGAGATTTGAACCAGCGTGGCCTCGCGAAGCTGGCGAAGGCAAGGGAACAGTTTCTTCCGGGGGGCCTACAGAAAACGAACAAACAAACGAAACCCTGCCAACACCTTGGTTTTAGCCAAGTGACACCCATTTGGGGCTTTTGTCCTCCAGAACCGGTAGATAAAAGTTTGTATTGTTTTAAACCACTAAATCTGTGGTAATTTGTCATGGCAGCAATAGGAAACTAATATGGCTGACACGGGCCTGGCATTCTCCCACATAGCCAGTCTGCCCGAAAGGCCAGGAGAGGGAGGTGATGTGGAACTGGACTTGGCAGTTCTGTTGAATTCCCACAAAAGGAAGTCTGTAGGGATGGAGAGGACTAAGGATAGAATTCTGGGGAAGTAAAAGGCAGCCAAGGAGCTCGAGATGGAGCAGCCAGAGGGTCAAAAAGACTCACAAGAAAAAGGAGGAAGATCTCCAGAAGAGCGGTCAGAATCAGATAGTACACAGTTCATACAAAGAACGAAGCCTTGGGGCGCGTGGGTGGCTCAGTCGGTTAAGCGTCTGACTTCCACTCGGGTCATAATCTCACGGTTCGTGGGCTCGAGTCCCTCATTGGGCTCTGTGTTGACAGCTCAGAGCCTGGACCCTGCTTTGGATTCTGTGACTCCCTCTTTCTCTACTCCTCCCCCACTCACGCTCTGTCTCTCTCTCTCAAAAATAAATAAACATTTAAAAAAATTTTAAAAAAAACACACCAAAGAACAAAGCCTTTATATTTGGGAAGCAGGATATCCGTGGTGGCTTCGAGGAGAACAGTTTCAGAGAGGGCTGGCTACCCAATGAGAATGGATTGAGGAGTGAGTGGGAAGTAGGCAAAAAAAAATGGATTTGATATTTTTAAGAGATTTGAAGGGAGGAAAAGAGCATAGCGATTTCAGGGGAAAGCAAAGCTAAGTTTTTTTTGGTGTTTTTTGTTTGTTTGTTTTTACTGGAGGAAGGTGGTGTGGATTTTAGGGTATTTGAACACAAGGGGAAGAGTGAAGATGCAAAAAGAGTGTGACTTGGCAGGAAAAAAAGACCGGGAAGAAATGAATCCAGGGCCCAGGGCTGGCCTTGCAGGTCTGATCAGGAGAGGGCATCTGGTGGGGTTCTTAAATCTGTAGACCCGCTCGATGGCTCTCTGTTTGTGTTTCCCTCTGTGGAGTAGTAAAAGTCCTCTGCTGAGAGGAGAGGCGTGGCAATGTGGAAATGAGCATGGTCAAGGACGGGCGGGACCCTGTGGCAGCTGAGGATACATTAGCAGTTTCTGAGCAGCCCTGAGAAGTCTAACTGGGGCTTTGGGCTCTCTCCTAAAGGCAGCAGAGGAGACAAATGAGTGGGATCGTTTGTATGTTTCACACAGATGGAGTGCTGCAGGTAAAAGCTGAGTTAAGAGGAACCCCCTGTCCCCCAAGAAGCTTTGAGTCAGTCTGGGGCAGACAGATGAGTAAAGCAACAATGGCAGCACATGAGAACGTGACAGGAGGAGGCCTGGGCTCGTGGGAGCCTGGATGAAGGACCTAAAGACCCAACTGGAGAATTAAGGAAGTTCTCTTCGGAGAAAGTGACTTTTACGGGATATTGTAGAGAACTAGTCGATTTGAGGTGAAGAGAGGAGAGGGTAGGGCATTCTGGGCAGAGGGCACAGCGCGCGGAAAGGCTCAGAGGCAGAAGGTCCAGACAGCACAGTGTGTAGAGTCAGGGGTGGGAGTGGCTTGTAGAGAATCAAGCTGCAGGGCCAGTGGGGCCAGATCGCGAGAGCCTTGCATTTTAACCTAAGGATTTTGAAGTTTCATCTGAAAACCATGAAAAGCCATCCAAAGGTTTGAGGCAGGAAGTGATTTAAAAAAAATTTTTTTTTTTACATTTATTTATTTTTGAGAGATAGAGACAAAGCACGAGCATGGAGGGGCAGAGAGAGAGAGACAGAATCTGAAGCAGGCTCCAGGCTCTGAGCTCTCAGCACAGAGCCTGTTGCGGGGCTTGAACTCAAGAACTGCGAGATCATGACCTGAGCCGAAGTCAGAAGCTTAACCAACTGAGCCACCCAGGCGCCCCCAGGTGGCACCATTTTACCTAATTCTTACACTTTCAGACATACCTGTCCTCCAGGTATGGATGTGTATTTGCTGTGTGTGCAAAAGGCAAATATTTTTTATGAAATTTACTCAGGATCCCAGAAGGCCTCCTTCCCAGAATCCGAAGGGAAGAAAATAAAAGCACAGTAGCAAAAAGGGGGGCTGACAGGTTATTGATTTATTGATTGTGGCTATGTTCTCCAGTGTTTTCTCTCACTTTCAACATTTGGGCAGATGAGGTTGCCTCCATTGGTAAGTAGTTTGGTATATGGCAACATTTATATTTATAAGTAAATATTATGGGGTCACCTGGGTGGCTCAGTCGGTTAAGGGTCCAACGTCGGCTCAGGTCATGATGTCACAGTTCATGAGTTCGGGCCCCGCATCGGGCTCTGTGCTGACAGCTTAAAGCCTGGAGCCTGTTTCAGATTCTGTGTCTCCCTCTCTCTGCCCCTCTCCCACTCATGCTCTGTCTCTTTCTCTCAAAAACAAATAAACATTATAAATATTATGTATTTTAATATTGCACTCTTGGCTTTTAAAAAAGTTTTTAGCTTTTTGTGTCCTTAAGCTGTGGCAGACAATAAAATTTAAAAGAAACTCTTCCTCTGAGACCAGAGCAAATAATCCGTTCCCATAACCTGAGAGGTGAGATAGAATTTGAACTGAGTGCTGCTGTTTCTACAGTTCTAATACTGTCTACTTAGCCTGACAGGTAAAATGTGAGCCAAGATTAGAGGGATTTGGGAAATCACATCTGTATCTTTAGCGCTCTGTGTAGAAGCTCTTTGCAGCATCTCCTGTAGGTGCCAAACATTTTAGTGTTAGGTGCAAACATGAGGGCTTTGTCAAGTTATTTTTTATGGGAGATTTCTTTAACAGTATACTGAGTCTCCAGAAAAACATTAGGGTGTATAGTAATCTAGCCGATTGGAATTCTAGGACTGCATTTATAGAAGTAAAATATCTTGGGGCGCCTGGGTGGCTCAGTCGGTTGAGTGACCGACTTCGGCTCAGGTCATGATCTCCTGGTCCGTGAGTTCGAGCCCCGCATCGGACTCTGTGCTGACAGCTCAGAGCCTGGAGCCTGTTTGGGATTCCGTGTCTCCCTCTCTCTCTGCCCCTCTCCTGCTCATGCGCTCTCTCTCTCTCTCTCTCTCTCTCTCTCTCTCTCTCTCTCTCAAAGAATAAATAAACATTAAAGAAAATTAAGAAAGAAGTAAAATATCTTTTCCTATAGACAAATTAACTTTATTCTGTTCCTCTCACAATTGCTTAAGGAGGCCGGGCCCCGACCCAAGTAAGGGACCATGTGAAGAACTCCAGCGCTCACGGCAAACAGTTTGAAGTTTACAAAGCACTGTTTGCATTATGTCCTGCATCCTCACAAGAATCCTGGGAGATGTAAGCAGTGTTCTCTTTTTAAGCGAACAAGTGAATTAGTAAGACGTAATGTTAGTACGATTAGATTCAATTAGATTCAGTTAGTAAGATTCAGACGTTCTCACTCCGAACCCCATCCTTTCCCCGCTGGCCTACACAGCAGGGAGAAGTGTTGAGGTGTCTGTGGACAGTCCCAAGTGCGAAGTTGAGCGACCTCAGTTCAACTCAGGAAGCTGAGTAGCTGCCTTCATAATTTGAGTTGCAGGAATGGCTAGAGTAAAGTGTTTTGGAAATTAGGAGCTTGAAGGCGGTGGGTGTTGAAGGCATGGAGACCAGTTTGAAGCGTTTTCTGGCATGAGAGATTGTGACTTAGATCAGACATTGGTGCCTTCCTAGGAAACCACTTCTTTGTGCCTCAGGAAAATTATTTGCTGAGTTATCGTTTTTCCATCCTAGGTTATTGGGGTGAATTGAGTGAAGGAAGGCAAAGAAAGCTGAGTCAGTTGCAAAAGGAGTGTTTTTCTACTTCTCTATCTACATGTAGTATCTTCCCCTCACCTTGGAGCTATTTTGCTGCCATGTCCCTGAATCATGCAATACCTAGCAAGTTCCTGCACACATGGTTTGTGATTCGAGCTGTCCACACTCAATCTATACATGTAATCATCCAGGGCTTAGTTCTCAAACTAAGATGGTGGCTGTGGAAAGGCGGTAGAAGGGGCCATCTAAGAGGTATGGAGAAGAGGATTTGATGACGAATTGATCGGTAACTACTCTGGGAGCACCTGGTATGTAGTAAGCACTGTGTCTGGCCTGTGCACTAATACCCACAAGTGTATTAGTGAATGCTGAGGGATTTCTCAAAGAGGAAGCTTCTTGAAACAGCCAGCAAATGCTTTCTAGAAGGGCGTCTCTTTATCTGGTCCTTGGGAAATAATCCTAGGTGTTGAAGAAATTAGCAAGTGTCGCTTGTTTAGGGAAGGACACGGTTGAGTTTTGTTTTTGACATGTTAAATTCTCAATGCAAAGGAATGGCAAAAGTGTGAGGTTTAAGAATCTCTTCCACACGGGTGATAGCTCACAAGCTAGGAGTATAAGCAAGGCTCGAGGGATGAAACACACACTGAATGAGTCTCGGGGACCATTCACAGTGAAATGGTAGAGAAAGGAGACAGAATTACAGAGACTTGGGTTTGAAGAGACCTCAAAAAGCATCACAACATTGTGGGGAGGGCTGGGCTTTGGAATCAGGTAAGTTTCATGGGCATACTGGTGTGATCACTCAGTAAGTGGCTTTGGGCAAGTGACATTGACCATTTGTCATGGGCCCTTTCTCGTTTGTCAATTGCAGGTAATGTATCTGCCTTATAGAGTTATGAGTATTCTATGAAATAATAGTGTAAAAACTTGGTGCCTGGCATAAAGAAGGCATGTAATAAATGAAAATTTTTATTATTAGCTATTAGAGTCTTGGAATAGAAGGATCATTCCAAGGAGAAGGTTGACATCAGTGTCGGACCCATTTTAAAGATTGAGAAGGACACAGCCTGAATTAAGGCTGTGAGAGGTTTTTACTTTTAGAACAGTAAATTCTGAATGGCAATTGTCCTTGTTTGTATGTAATTCTCTATAGGTTCCGCAAATTTCCTTTAGGAATAAAATAATAACTTGCTTGGCCAGCAAATTGCTATGTTTTATTTTTTGTTTGTTGTTGTTTTGTTTGCTTTTTTTGTTTGTTTTCAAATGAGCTAGAAATTGGGAATATTGGCCCCTCTACGTTCATTTCCTGTATCCTCAATCAACATGTCCTCTGTTCTTGATTCTGGCAGTTCCATGGATCAGGGACTTCTGATTATTCTTTTCTTATTTTGTAAGGATTTTATTTTTAAGTAATCTCTGCACTCAACGTGGGGCTCTAACTCCCAACCCTGAGATCAAGAGTCACATGCCCCTCCGGCTGAGCCAGCCTGGCGCCCTTGGTTTTTCTTTAATGTAGCCTGAATGCTTTTGGTTTTAGGTATTGAAAGAGTTCAAGTGACACTTCCTGGACAGTTTTCTTTTTAGCTTTTGTTGGCACGAGGCTCCTTGATCATTACGCTCCCAATTGCATTAACAGATTAATGGGAATTGAATTTCAGTTAAGTTCTAGGTCTTCTAAAGCAATACCAAAGGGGAAGGCTTATGTTAAGGGTTAAGAGTACACAAGGTGCTATTATGCAATATTTGCTTCACTCGCTATCCAAGTATGAAATATGTAGGAATTCAGAAGAAGCAATTAGAATATGAAAACAGTTAGGAACAGAGTGTTTTATGATATAAACATAAGAAATTTCAATGGTATTTGAAATTTCTTATGTTTATATCATAAAACACTCTGTTCCTAAGTATGTTTGGTTTGCCATTAAAATGAAGTACGGGGCTCATGGGTCCAGGGACTTAACAAGATTAGGAAGAGGCCTGGTGTAAGTAAGCAGCCATCCCCAAATCCTGCTTGCAGTCTCTCATACCCAGCCCTGCCTGCCTTCAGTTCCTTGAACACATTGTGTTTCCTCCTTTTATTTGTGTGTGGTACCAGCTGTTCTGTTAGGCTGAAATACTAATACCCTCTGGAATTCAGCTCGGATGTCACTTCCTCAAGGAAACTTCTGATCCTCCCCTCCCTCCCCCGCCCCAGGGCTGCCGATTCCATTTTCCTGGTGCCTGGTGCTTCTCCCTCCTAGCTAGCATTTATCACGGCCTATGCCTCTGCTCCGTGAGGGCAGAGAACAAGTCTAGCTTATTCAGGGCTCTAAGCCAAGCACCAAGGGTGGAGTACACAGTAGGCACTCAATAACTGTCGAATGAAGTTTAACATTTGTTAAGTACCAAATGCTTCACTTCATTAATTCCTCTCAGTAACCCTTGAGGTAGATATTATCCTCATTAACAGATGAGGAAAGTGGCACTAGAAAGGGAAACAAAACACAAGAGAATCTTAAAGATAGAGAACAAACCGAGGGTTGATGGAGGGAGGTGGGTGGGGGATGGGCTAGGTGCCTGATGGGTATTAAGGAGGGTACTTGTGAGGAGCACTGGGTGTTATATGTAAGTGATGAATCACTGAATTCTACTCCTGAAACCAATTTGGACTGTATATGAACTGACTAAAATACAAATACAAATAATAATAATAATAATAATAATAATAATAATAATAATAAAGAAGGTGACACTAGAGAAATAACTTGCCCAAGGTCTCACAGTCAACAGATGACACAACCAGGACTTGACCTAAGTCACTTGGATGCCAAAGCCAGTGTCATTTTGTCTTTTATCTTCCTCGTTGCATGCAACTATCCTAGTGAAAAGCCAGGGTTCTCAGCACGGTACTACGTAATCTACCACCCGGAAGCAAACAGGGTCTGATCGAAATGCAGCGATGTGCCCATAATGAGCATTTGCGGCGTGCCTTCTCAGCCTCCCTTCCCGCTTTCCCCCAGCCTTGTTTCATTTGGAGGATACACAAGTCTCCTTGTCTCTGTTCACAAAGGTCTGGGTGTGCTCAGCCCCGGGGAAGAAGCACTGTGACCTTTACTTGAGCCAAATCAGCCTAATCCATTTGGTCTAAACATTATGACTGATTCGGGGATGGACTTGTGACCCCAGATTGTCAACAAGAGCCAGCTGAGACTCAGTGCAGAAATTGGGTGGAGCATTTGCAAAATAGCTTTGATCTTTCCAACTGGCCTTGGCCCCGGGGAAGCATGAAGATTGGCACCACTTCCACAGACTCACCACCTGGTAGGGCAGTCAGGAAGGGCAGATGTGACATCTGATCACATCAGCTGAGCCCTGCTCAAGCTGTGCGGGAGGCTTTCTGCCCCTGTGCTTTTCACTAATTTGAGTCTGAAGGTCTTTCTTCTGCTTATGCCTTTTTTTGGTTGAACACTCACGTCACTTCCAATCGAAGGAATCCTAACCAACACACGACCCAAAAGACATTGGACCCGTTTTACCTTTTCCGGTTTCCATTTTGCGCGGGCTTAGGTCACTTCCACAGGCTGTCGGAATGACCACAAACGTGTGTCTTCTGGCCTGTGGAGGAAAGCAGTGGGGAGGTGCTATGGCAGCCATGATGTCAAGACAGGTCTTGGGGGCGCCTGGGTGGCTCGGTCGGTTAAGCGTCTGACTTCGGCTCAGGTCATGATCTCACGGTCCGTGGGTTCGAGCCCTGCGTCGGGCTCTGTGCTGACAGCTCAGAGCCTGGAGCCTGTTTCAGATTCTGTGTCTCCCTCTCTCTGTGACCCTCCCCCGTTCATGCTCTGTCTCTCTCTGTCTCAAAAATAAATAAACGTTAAAAAAAAAAAAAAAAAAAAGACAGGTCTTGTAGTTTCAGGAATTAGGGCTTCTAAGACTTGCTCGGGAACTCATGGAATGTAAGAAACTTTATTTATTTCTCCACAGAAAGGATCAACTTTGCCACACCACTTAGACAAGAGGGAATTGATAAGAATGTACCCAGTACATTGTGCTATATGGCATTCCTTTCAACATGCTGATAACATTTCAGCATGTCAACCTGTGGTTTTTCATATTTCTCAAGCACTGGACTACCTTAACTGATAGTGAAGTGGGGTGGTTAAGGAGGTCCCTGCTTTGGAGCGAATGCAGAGGGAGGAGATCCCTGTTCTAGAGCTCAGAAGGCCTTAGGTAACTATCCTAACCTCACCATAACAGCAACTGTCTTCATGTTCAAGAGAGTTAGAATCGTTATGTTTCCTTCCTTTTTGCTTTATGAATGTTATAAGTGGAGGTCTTTGGACTCGAACTTTTCAAAATCCATTCTGATCCTCCCTCTGCTTTCTGTAAGCAATTACCTGGCTCTAGAAACATAAATCTGTATGTTCAAATAGCTTAATTTTCCCCTTCCAGACATTAAAAAAAAAAAGAAAAAAATGAAGCCAAGCCAGCAAAGACATAAATCATTTATTTCCATTCCTAAAATCTATATGAACGTATTGATTTGATAATTAAAATAGTCCTTTTGTAAAGTCATCTCAGAAAATATACTAAATTTATTAAAATACATACGAACTATTGCTGAAAACGCTATTCTTAAGCCCTCTGACCAACCTAACACTTTAGAGGTTCCCAGAGTGGCAAGGAACAAAGAAATCATCTTGGGACAAGAGGGGACATTTGGTCAGAATTATCTCCAAAATATGTGTCTACTTCTTGACAGATTCACAGATTGCCTGGGTTATAGGGGTTCTTACAAAATATGCCTAATTACCCAAGGTTTTCCTAATTACAGTGGCCCTTTTCCTTGCCTACAATTTAAGACATCCAGCAAAGTATACGCCACATAATCAGGAAAATGGAGTCAAGAACCTTAAGTATCTCAACTATTTTTATGGACATACTAACGGGTCAAGCACACTCTTCACCTTAAGAGTTGAAGACTGGAATGCAGGAAGACAAATGTGGGTGGAATACTGGAGAAAACACAGTAAAGCTGGGCAGAACTAGGTGTGACCTAGGCAGAACTGCCTGTGACCAGGCAGAACTGGTCCATTAATTTTGAAAACCAGCCCTGCGATCCTAAGAACAACACATGCATTCAGCTTTCTTTCTGAAAAAATCTGGGCTGTTCAGATTAGGATTTTCACCTGGGTAGGATTTCTTTATTCAATTTGTGAGTTATTAAGATCTTGTCACGTCTCCCCTTTCAAAGTCTTCTTTTGAGTGATTTGATGGCTTATTAGCGCCAAGCTCTCAAAAAGCGGGTACAATTAAAATCCGTCAGGTAACCATGTAAGTAAGACAGTTGTGGGGCACCTGGGTGGCTCAGCCGGTTGAGCGTCTGACTTGCGCTCAGGTCATGATCTCATGGTTCGTGAGTTCAAGCCCCACATTGGCTTCTCTGCTCTCAGCACAGAGCCTGCCTCAGATCCTGTCTCCTCCTCTCTGCCCTCCCCTACTTGTGCTCGCTCTCTTTGTCTCTCAGAAATAAAACATGAAAAAATTATAAAAATCTATGATATTAAAAGACAAAAAAGATGGCTGGGAGGATTTTGAAGTTACAGACTTAAGTTTGGGAATAATGGTAAACTTCAATTATGAAAGCCCAGTGTTTCCTTTTAAGGGAGAGTCCTGTTTTGCGTTTGCTTGGGTTTTGATCCTCTGGGAGCCAACAGAAAATGGCTAAACGGGTTATCACATAAACTTCTAGGGATGAAATTCAACTTTACTTTAAAAAAAAAAAAAGGTTTCCTTTCTCCCAATTAGTATTGTGAGTGTAAATAAAACTGTAGCCTTAAGCCATCTGAGCCACGCAGCTCTCCGCCCCCGCTCCTGCTATTTCACAGCATATCCACAGATGTGAGGGCGCACCAGCTCCACGGGCAGCGGCGCCTGGAGGTGCTGCAGCTCAAGTTTAGAGAAGCGCGCCCGTTCCAGGGCCTTCCAGCTCTCTCTGGTCAGGTTGCACCCATCAAACAGCAGGTACCATGCGGGATCCAGGACTTGTTGCCAGAAGTAATTCCAAGTTGAGCTCTCAGCGGCTACATGCTCCAGGAAATAGAAAGCCCCTCCCTGAGAAACAAACAAACAAACCAACAAACAAACAAACCCCGCATATTGGTTTTGTCAGAACAGGTTTATAAGATGACTGAAGAAGCTTCGATTTCAGTGGCCCCAGAGGCTAACTTCATGAAAAGGCATGGATAAATTAAAACTTGCTAAGGCACCGTTTTGGCCAATAGTCTCAGCTTCTGTCAAATTTTATACAGAGCTGCCAATTTCAGGCAATTAACACATATTTTCTGATCATATAGGGGCGCCTGGGTGGCTCAGTCAGTTACGTCTGACTCTTGGTTTTGGCTCAGGTCACGAGCTCACGGTTAGTGGGATTGAGCCCCACGTTGGGCTCTGTGCTGACAGCAAGGAGTCTTCTTGGGATTCTCTCTTCCTCTCTCTCTCTCTTTCTCTCTCTCTCTCCCCCCCTCTCCTGTGCATGCGCACTCTCTGTCAAATAAACGTTAAAAAATTCATATTATGTGAATATCTATTTTTTCCCTAAAACTAGGATTAGAATGTACATTCTCTTTTGTAACCTGCTTTGTTTATGTATTCGAATATTATCCTAAAACATGATTTAAAAACTTTTCACACAACATTTCACACCACTGAAGGTACCATGTCTCCTTTAACCATTCTCATTGAAGTTATTTCCAGTTTTTCATCATTATAAATACTATCACAGTCAATAGCCTTGTCCGTACATCTCTGTGACAACCTCTAATTATTTCCAAAAAAATAACTTGCTAAAAAGTAGAACTGCTGAGTCCAAAGTCTGTGTCTTCTTAAACTGTTGGTACAGGTGGTCAAATTGCCCTACGGAAGAGTCATAGCAAGTTTACATTCATACTAGCAATGCATATGAGTGCCCATTTCCAATAAGCTCTTCTCAATCCTTTTTTCCTCTGTATCCTTGGCAAGCTGATGGGTAAAATGGTATTTCATTTTCAATAATGTGTACATCTTTAATATCCTTAATATAGATAACATCTTTGCTAAACCTTATTGGCGATTTGGATTTCTTCTCTTCCGATTTGTCTGTTATGTCCTTCATCAGTTTTCTAGTAGGGTGTTGGGTTTTTCTTACTGCTTAGTGGGGGCATTTAGTATAATAAGGCAACATATACTACAAAGGTCTCCCCCAGTTTGTTGTTTGCCTTTTAATGGCACATTTTTTTTTTAACTTTTACTACTTTTATTTAAAAACAAAAATTTGGGGGTGCCTGGGTGGCTCAGTCAGCCCAACTCTTGATTTTGGCTCAGATCAGGATCTCACAGTTAGTGGAATCGAGCCCTGCATGGGGCTCCGTGCTGACAGCATGGTGCCTGCTTGGGATTCTCTGTCTCTGTCTCTCTCTGTCCCTCCCCTCCTGTCTCAAAATAAATAAACTTTACATACATACATACAAAAAAATTTTTTTTTACTTCATCTGAGAATTGCTCTTGGGTTCTGTTTTGCAAACCTGTGGGAGAGTCTGAATCCACACCCAGCATTGCCTGAGACTGAATAAGCATGTCTTACACTTTTGTACCATTGTCACAAGGATGTAAATGATATGATGAATTAAAATACTGAAGCATCAGCCCGTGGACACTGCCAAGTCAGCATCGTGAAAGTCTCCCCTCCCCCAGCCATCATGTCTAAGTCAGAATCTACTAAAGGGCCTGAACAGAAGCTTTTCATTGGAGGTTTGAGCTTTGAAACAACCGATGAGCATCTGAGGAGCCAGATGGGGAATGCTCACAGGCTGTATGGTAATGAGAGACCCAAACACCAAACGCTCCAGAGGCTTTGGGTTTGTCACCTATGCCACTGTGGAGGAGGTGGACGCAACTATGAATGCAAGGCCACACAAGATGGATGGGAGAGTTGTGGAACCAAAGAGGGCTGTCTCGAGAGAAGATTCTTAGAGACCTGGTGCGTGCTTAACCGTGAAAAAGATTTTGGTCGGTGGCATTAAAGAAGACGCTGAACAACATCACCTGAGAGATTATTTTGAACAGTAGGGGAAAACTGAAGTGATTGAAATCATGACTGACCGAGGCGGTGGCAGAAAGAGAGGCTTTGCTTGTGTGACGTTTGATGACCGTGACTCTGTAGACAAGATTGTCATTCGAAAATACCATACTGTGAACGGCCACAACTGTGAAGTCAGAAGAGCCGTATCTAAGCAAGAGATGGCCAGTGCTTCATCCAGCCAAAGAAGTCGACGTGGTTCTGGAAACTTCGGTGGTGGTCACGGAGGTGGTTTTGGCGGGAATGACAACTTTGGTCGTGGAGGAAACTGCAGTGGGCAAGGTGGCTTTGGTGGCAGTCGAGGTGGCAATGGATACAGTGGCAGTGGGGATGGCTGTCACGGATTTGGTAATGATGGAAGCAACTCTGGAGGTTGCGGAAGCTATAATGATTTTGACAGTTACAACGGCCAATCTTCAAACTTTAGACCCAGGAAAGGAGGCAATTTGGGGGGCCGAAGCTCTGGCCCCTGTGGTGGTGGAGGCCAATACTTTGCCAAACCACAAACCCAGCCTGGCTATGGTGGTTGCAGCAGCAGCAGCTATGGCAGTGGCAGAGGTTTAAAAAAATATTTTTATTTTATTTTATTTTTAATTTTTTTTTAACGTTTATTTATTTTTGAGACAGGGAGAGACAGAGCATGAGTGGGGGAGGGTCAGAGAGAGGGAGACACAGAATCTGAAACAGGCTCCAGGCTCTGAGCTGTCAGCACAGAGCCCGACGCGGGGCTCAAACTCACAAACCGTGAGATCATGACCTGAGCCGAAGTTGGACGGTTTTAGGTTTTAATTGCTACCAGGACACAAAGCTTAGCAGGAATGAAGAGCCAGAGAAGTGACAGGGAAGCTACAGGTTCCAACAGATTTGTGAACTCAGCCAAGCACAGGGGTGGCAGGGCCTAGCTGCTACAAAGAAGACACGTTTTAGACAATACTCATGTGTATGGGCAAAAAACTCAAGGACTGTATTTGTGACTAATTGTATAACAGGGTATTTTAGTTTCTGTTCTATGGAAAGCATAAAGCATTCCAACAAAGGTTTGGGTTTTTTTAAATTTTTTTTAAAGTGTTTGTTTATTTTTGAGAGAGGGAAGGAGACAGAGTGCAAGCAGGGGAGGGGTGGAGAGAAAGGGAGACACAGCAGCTGAAGCAGGCTCCAGGCTCTGAGCTATCTGCACAGAGCCTGATGTGGGGCTCGAACCCACAAAGCATGAGATCATGACCTGAGCCGAAGTCGACACTTAACTGACTGAGCCACCTGGGAGCCCCCCAACAAAGGGTTTTAGTGTAGATTTTTTTTTTTTTGCACCTGTGCTATTGATTGCTAAATGTAATAGTCTCATCATGACACTGAATAAATGTGTCTTTTTCAAAAATAATAATAATAAAATGCTGAAGCATCGAAAGCATTACTGAAGTCACGGTACCATTGTGTCATTAGGTATTTTATTCGGTGGATGTGATACGTAAGTCACTGTCATGTAGGAATTAGCAACTGCTGCTTTCATCTAGGGCAGTCCTATAAATGTAGGTGAAGTATAGACACAGTGGAGGGTATAGATTATCAGGGGGATTTCAGAAGTCTCCTACCTATCTGCCTCTTTGGGAAGTAAGGGGAAAGGGACCTCCAAATCCCTTCCAAAACCTGTGGTGATGGCCACACTCTTCTTAGCCTCTTCTATCTACCCTAATCTTGCCTATCCCAAGCAGAGAGCTTAGAGGTGGGAGTTTCCCATTTCTGTGGGCAAGTATAAGACAGGAATGTAAGTATAAGTTCAGGAATGGAAAACTTGGAATTTCCTGATTGGGTAAAAAAAAAAAAAAAATCCATAGACTAGAGCAGGAGAGAAAGGAGGAGACCCATGGAGGCCAGTGTTACCCCAAGGGTCACACAGGTTTAAGCGAGAGATAGATGCCTGTCACCCATTCAGGTGACTATTGAAGAGACAGCTGGATATGCAGATTTGGGGTTAGAAGAAAGATCTGGGCTAGATATTTAGATTTAGAAACCATCTGCCCCCCAACACACTCACAGTCTGTCTCTCTCTCTCTCTGTCTCTCTCTAAACAAACAAACAAACAAAAATAATAAATAATAAATAAAAGGAAGTGAGACCTACTAGCTGTGTAACCTTGGGCAAATTTCTTAACCTCTCTGAGTCTGTTTCCTCAAAACAACATGAAGACAGTATCTGCTTTAAAGGACTGTTGTGAAGGTTAAATGACAATGTAATAAAGCTCCTGGTTATATTCAGTAGAGAGTAGAAGGCTACAAAGAATGTGATCTCCTTAAGAGTGCTATTAAAACGGGGGTCAGAATTACTTGTTTTGTAGGGATAACACTGTAAGCAAAACATTTGCTAACATTGTCCAGTTAGTGCCCAGTCTCAGGACACAAAAACCCAGCATTTGGGTATAAGAGGCAGAACTTTTTCATTTACTATTTTGATGTTGGCCTATCCTTGAACCAAAGACAGAATTATATCATTGCCTGTAAACTCCATCTCAAGTCCTTTTCTTCCTGAGGAACTTCCTCTACTAGAAAATAAAACTGGGGATTACAGAGCATCCTGTTCTACTAGAGCAGTGAATTCAACTGTTGAGACATCCATACTTTATCTATGTTCAACTGTGTTTAGAATAAAACTATTAAAAAATAATAAAGGTAATAGGTAAAAATTACATGCAAGTATAAAGAATTCCAAACAATACCAAAAGATATAAAATGAAAAGTATGGGAATGCAAACTGGTGCGGCCACTCTGGGAAACAGTATGGAGGTTCCTCAAAAAACTAAAAACAGAACTACCCTGTGACCCAGCAATTGCACTACTAGGCATTTATCCAAAGGATACACTTGTGCTGTTTCGAACGGACACATGCACCCCCATGTTTATAGCAGCACTATCAACAATAGCCAAAGTATGGAAAGAGCCCAAATGTCCATTGATGGATGAATGGATAAAGAAGATGTGGTATAATTATACAATAGAGTATTACTCAGTAATCAAAAAGAATGAAATCTTGCCCTTTGCAACAACGTGGATGGAACTGGAGGGTATTCTGCTAAGTGAAATTAGAGAAAGACAAAAATCATATGACTTCACTCATATGAGGACTTTTTGAGACAAAACAGATGAACATAAGAGAAGGGAAACAAAAATAATATAAAAACAGGGAGGGGGACAAAACAGAAGAGACTCATAAATATGGAGAACAAACTGAGGGTTACTGGAGGGGTTGTGGGATGGGGATGGGCTAAATGGGGAAGGGGCACTAAGGAATCTACTCCTGAAATCATTGTTGCACCATATGCTAACTAATTTGGATGTAAATTTTTAAAAATAAAAAATAAAATTAAAAAAAAAAAAGTGATTCTTCCCCTGCATCCAATCCCATTCCTAAGAGGTAACCATTGTTAATAGTTTTTTGTCTGTCATTTCCTTTAACATATATACACATGCATATATATGTGTACATATATGTGTGTGTATACATATGTATACATACATATATATCCCACACTTTAACATATATACATATGCATATATGTGTGTATGTATGTGTGTATACACATATATATACATATACATATATATGTATATCCCACACATATATATGTGTATGTATATGTGTGTATATGCATATATACATATACATACATATATATGTATATCCCATGCACTTATATTCTACCTAATTGTCTATTCTTTGATTGCTTTTTTTCATTTAACATAATCTCTTAGGGATTTTTTCCATATCAACATAGGTAACCCTTCCTTGTTCTTTTTAACAACTGCACAGAATTCTTCTATACTCTGTGACAGTTTACTTGAATGGCCTTCTGTCGATGGACATGTAGGTTATTTCCAATTTATGCTATTATAAATACTCTAATGAATATCTTTGCATATGGCCACGTTTTTGCATATTTGTGCAGTATAACTATGGGATAAATTATTGGAGAAAAGACTCTGTGCACCTTTTGATATTTTGATAAATTTTGATATTATCAAATTACCCTCGAAAGAGGGCACTTCCTCCAATGTAAAGGAAGATGTCCTGCCTCCCAAAACCATAATACCATATTGGCCTTAAAAGCCTCTGATAATATTAATAGGTAAAAATGGTATCTGGCTTTATTTTGTTCTTTAAATGCGTGTCAAGTTGAGCATTTTTATCACATAATTGGCTATTTTTAAAAAAATTATTTATTTATTTTGAGAGAGAGTAGGGGGTGGAGGGGGCAGAGAGAGAGAGAGAGAGAATCCCAAGCAGGCTCCCCACTGTCAGCATGGAGCCCTTCTCAAGGCTCCACTTCACCGACTGTCAGATCATGACCTGAGCAGAAATCAAGGTGAAGCTCAACCAACTGGGCCACCCAGGCCCCCGGTGTATAATTGGCTATTTTTATTTATATTTCCATTCCTGCTATTTGCCTATTTTTCTCTTGTGTTTTTCTTATTGTTTTTTTAAAAAAATCCTACTGATCTTTTGATTTGTAATGTCTTTTAATATGAAGGAAGTTAACCTTTTTTGTCTATCATCCCTGGTAAATACTTCTATGTTTTTGTACTTTACTGTGTTTATAGTATTTTTTTCCTCTGTCGAAGTTTTACACTTTTTGTGTATTCAGAATCAGTCTTTCCCTTTATAGCTTCTTCCCACCTCTAAGATTCTACAAAATTCAACAGTGCCTTCTCTCCTAGTTGCCCTTTTTATGGTTGAACGTCCGATCCACCTGAAATTGATAGAACTAACTACCCTTGGGGATAGTGGTTGCCACTAACCAGTCCCCCTTGCACCGCCTCACTCACCGGCCTCAGCACTCGGCACACCTCCTGGAGGATCTGCTCCTGGTTCTGCACGGAGCACAGGACCAGGGTGCAGACCACCACATCCATGGAGCCATCGGCCACCTGCTGCATGTTCTCCCCCGCAGCCACCACGAAGCGCTCGAACTGCAGGTGTCGGTTCTCGGCGACGCTCTTGATCAAGAACTTCTCAAAGTTGGGGTTGGGGTCGATACAAGTCACCCTGCATCCAGCCGGGTAGAACTTGAAGTTGGCCCCGGTGCCGCAGCCCACTTCCAGCAGAGAGAGCTTCCCGGAGGGCCCCGCAAACTCCGGCAGGTTGCTGAAGAGCTCGCGCTTCTTGCTCGCCATCTGTTCGTTGTACATCACGGTGAACCTCCGCAAGAAGTAGGGGAACCATTTTTTGCATATCTGGTTCCACAAGCCCAGAAGGTTCAGCAGGAACATGGGAAATAGCAGGATGCCGATGGCCAGCCGGAGCGTAAAGATGATAAGCGCCATCACCAACAAGAGAAAAAGATCAACGGGTTAGCGACCCGGCAACCAGACTCCTTTATTGCAGGAGGTAGGCTTCTAGCCAGAGCCAATCCGCTGCGGAGGAAAGAAGAATTGGCCGGGCTAGAGAGACACAGCTCAAGTCAAATCGTGGGCGAGAGGCCCATTTCACCTAATTAATAGGCGCTGGGCAAAAGATTCAGCTTCGTTTTCATGAAGCAAAGTGAGAAATTTCCCAGCTTCTCAGAAGGAAAGTTGATTACAGTCCCTTATTCCAGATCTATTGCTGCTTCTCCTTCTCTGGGTTTGGAAACTACCGCTGGTTTCCTGCTGGAGTTTTATACTATGCACGCTGCTCGTACACACCCCATCCGGGTCCTCCAATGACATCTGCAAAGAAAACAGAACCCGTGGGTGGAGCCTGGCTAAACCGTACTGGGAGGCTGCTGCCAAGTGACCGCCTCCTGTCACCCTTTGGTCCCTCTCCTCCCCCAGCCCTGTTTTTAAAAAGAGGAAATGAGAAGACACGCTTGCCTGACCACAGTTAACGAGAGGTTCCCCCCTTTTGCATTCTGGATCGAGGCTCTCAGACGTTCATAACTCAACAGGATTATTTTTGAGTCACAGTTCTGGGCCTCCCATTTTTTAAAGGGCAAGTTTCAACTTCAAATTGTGCGTGACTGCTCCGTCACTCAGCTAAATTTAGATAAAAATAGCCCCCAGAATATTCGTGTTGGGGAACCTAAAACCCTAAAGTATACAGAAAGTAGTTTCAAGCATTCATCTGTTTTTAACAAGAAAGCCTTGGCTTTTGGGTGGGTCAGGGAACACAGAAATTTTCAAAAATTATGGTAACGTTTACTTTTTTTTTTTTTTTCAACGTTTTTTTTTTATTTATTTTTGGGACAGAGAGAGACAGAGCATGAACGGGGGAGGGGCAGAGAGAGAGGGAGACACACAGAATTGGAAACCGGCTCCAGGCTCCGAGCCATCAGCCCAGAGCCTGACGCGGGGCTCGAACTCACAGACCGCGAGATCGTGACCTGGCTGAAGTCGGACGCTTAACCGACTGCGCCACCCAGGCGCCCCACGTTTACTTTTTTAAATTGGGTGATGGATACAGGGAGTGTTCTGTTGATTCATTATTTGTGATCCTCTATATAAATATATCTTCCACATTTAGCAGCTTTCTTGAGGTGGAATTGACATACAATAAACTATATAAAGTGTACAGTCTGGTAAGTTCTGACCTAGGTACATACCTGTGACACCATCACTTTAGTCATCACCCCCGAAAGTTTCCTCTTGCCCCTTTGTGATCCTTCCCTCCTGCCCTCCCCATCCCAAGGCAACCACTCATGAGTTTTTTGTCACTAGAGACGAGTTATGCATTTCCTAGAATTTTGTGTAAATGGAATCAGGCATAATGTGCTTTTTTGTCTGACTTCTTTTACTCAGCATAATTATTTTGAAAGGCAGCAACATTGTTGCATGAATCCATTGATTTTGTCCCTTAGTAGTATTCCATTGTATGGATGTATAACAGTTTGTTTATCTGTTCACCTACTGATGGACATTTGGGTTGTTTTTGACTGTTACAGATTGAGCTAATGTGAGTATCAGCATACAGGTCTTTGTATGGACAAAAGCTTTCATTTCTCTTGGATAAATTTTTAGGAGTAGGATATATGGGTCACATGGTAGGCAAATATTTAACTTTTTTTTTTTTTTTTTTGCAAATATTTTTTTTTAAGAAACTGCCAAACTGTTTTCTGTAGTGGTATACCATTTTATATTCCCACTGTAAGGGTATGAGAGATTTAGCTGTTTCACATCCTGACCAATACTTGGTGTAATTGTCTTTTTTTATTTTAGCCATTTTAAAAGGTCTGTAGTAGTCTCTCCTTGTACTTATAATTAGCATTTCCCTGATGGTTAATGATGTTGAGCATCTTTTAATGGACCTGTTTGCCATTTGTGGTCTTATTTGGTAAGGTCTCTGTTCAGATCTTTCACTCACTTTTAAATTGGGTTATTTTCTGGGGCGCCTGGGTGGCTCAGTCAGTTAAGTATCCGACTTCGGCTCATGTCATGATCTTACGGTCCGTGAGTTTGAGCCCCGGGTCGGGCTCTGTGCTGACAGCTCAGAGCCTGGAGCCTGTTTCAGATTCTGTGTCTCCCTCTCTCTCTGCCCCTCCACTGTTCATGCTCTGTCTAAATAAAACATTAAAAAAATTTTTTTTAATTGGGTTGTTTTCTTATTGAAGATGGAGAATTCTTTGTATATTCTCAGTATGTCATTTATCAAGTGGGTGACTTTTTCCTAGTCTGTGACCGGTCTTTTTATTCTCTTAATGGTGTCACCATCTTGCCCCCTCTCCCCTGCTCCTCCTGCCTCTGCCAACCACCAGTCTGTTCTCTGTATCTGTGTGTTTGTTATTTTTTTTTTCTTTTTTGTGGGGTGATTTTGTTTTTTTTTGTTTTTTGGTTACACAGATGAGTGCAATCATATGGTATTTGTCTGTGACTGGCTTATTTTGCTGAGAATAATGCCGTCAAGGTCCATCCATGTTGTCTTAGCTGTGCCTTTTATTTTGGTAAAGTCCAATTTATACATTTTTTCATTTAAAAAATTTTTTTAATGTTTGTTTATTTTTAAGAGAGAGAGACAGCGTGAGCAGGGGAGGGGCAGAGGGACAGAGAGAGACACAGGATCTGAAGCAGGCTCCAGGCTCAGAGCTTTCAGCACAGAGCCCAACATGGGGCTCGAACTCACACACTGTAATATCATGACCTGAGCTGAAGTCGGACAGCTAACTGACGGAGCCACCCAGGCGCGCCACATTTTTTCTTTTTTTTTAATGTTTATTTATTTATTTTGAGAGAGAGAGAGAGAGAGCGCATGCATGAATGGGAAGAGTAGCAGAAAGAGAATCCCAAACAGGTTCTGCACCGTCAGCACAGAGCCCCACACAGGGCTCAGTCTCACAAACTGTGAGATCATGACCTGAGCCAAAATCAAGAGTTGGATGCTTAACAAACTGAAGCCCCCAGGCGCCCCTACATTTTTTTTTCATGATCCCTGATTTTTTTCCTAAGAAACCCTCACCTAGTCTGTGGTTGTGAAGAGTTTCTCTTATATGTTCTTTCTACATCTTTTGAGGTTTTAGATTTTATATCTAGGTCTATGATTCAAGTAAAGTTTTTTTTTTTTTTAAATGTGTGATATTTAAGGTAAAGGACAAGGTTAACTTTTTCCAGTTTTATTAAAATATAATTGACAGAACCTTATAAGTTTATATAGCATGAATGTTAATATTTTTTCCGTATGGATATCTAGTTACTCTAGCATAATTTGTTGAAAAACTATCCTTTCTTCAGTTGAATTATTTTGGCAACTGTGTTAAAAATATATTGGTCATATATACGTGTGGGTCTATTTCTGGGAATTCTGCTTTATTGTCTCTCTATCCATCCATATCCCAGGATCACACTGCTTTGATTACTGTAGCTTTATAGAAAATCTTGAAATCAAGTAGTTTAAGCTTTCTGACTCTGTTCTTCTTTCTCAAAATTGCTTTGACTCGTTAGGTCGTTTGCGTCTTTATATAAAATGTAGAAATTTTAAAATTATAGAAATATACATATTGTAAATTTTTAATGGAAAATGTAATTTCTTTAGGAAATTTGGGACTGTTCAGATTTTCTAGTTCTTCCTGTGTCTGTTTTGGTCATGTGTCCTTCAGAAATTTGCCACCTATAAAGTCCAAGTTGTTGAATTTATTGGTATAGAGTTGGCCACAATGTTCTCTTATAATCCTTTTAATAGCTGTAGGATCTATAGAAATGATACTGATATTTTGTGTCTTTTTTTTTTTTTTGGTGAATTTAGCTAGAGGGCTTTGTTAATTGAAGGCTACTTGATATACATAATATAATATTCTATTACTTTCAGGTGTACAACACGGCCATTCAATACTTATATGCATTACAAAATGCTGACCACCATAAATGTGGTTAGTTACTGTCCATCACCATTCAAAATTATTATAATATTATTGACTCTGTTCCCTACACTATACTTTATATCACTGTATACTTCATATCCGTACTTTATTGCAGTTCAATTTGTACCTCTTAATCCCCTTCACCTATTTTGCCCATCCCCTGATGCCCCTCCCCTCTGGCAACTACCAGTTTGTTCTCTGTATTTATGGATCTCTTTCTGTTTTATTTGTTCATTTGTTTTTTTTGTTTTTTATTTTTTTTTTAATTTTTGAGAGAGTGTCTTAGCGTGTCTTTTATTTTGATAAAGTCCAATTTATACATTTTTGCATTAACAAATTTTTTTAAATGTTTGTTTATTTTTAAGAGAGAGAGACAGCGTGAGCAGGGGAGGGGCAGAGAGAGAGGGAGACACAGAATCTGAAGCAGGCTCCACGCTGTGCTCTGTCAGCACAGAGCCCGATTCGGGGCTCAAACCCAAGACCCATGAGATCTCAACCTTAGCCGAAGTCGGACGCTTAACTGACTGAGCCACCCAGGTGCCCCTCCCCCATGGTATTTTCTTGCCTCTTTTGTTTTAGATTAAATGACCATATACATGTGGGTTTATTTCTGGGCATTCTATTCTGTTCTATTGGTTTACGTGTCTGTTTTTGTTCTATTACCATACCATTTTGACTACTATAGTTTTGTAGTATAGTTTGAAGTCTGGGAGTATGATACCTTCATCTTTGTTCTTTTTTCTCAAGACTGATTTGTTGATTCAGGGTGTTTTTTGGTTCCGTGCAAATTTTAGGGTTATTTGTTCTTGTTCTGTGAAAATGCTATTTGCATTTTGATAGGGATTGTCTTGGATCTATAGATTGCTTTGGATAGTATGGACATTTTACTCATATTAATTAATTAGTTCATGCCAATCCACAGCATGTTGTATCTTCCCATTTATTTGTACTGTTTTCAATTTCTTTCATCAGCATTTTGTAATTTTCAGAGCACGGGTCTTTCACCTCCTTGGTTAAGTTTATTCCTAGGTATTTTATTGTTTGGGGTACAATTTTCAGTGTGATTGTTTTCTTAATTTCCCTTTCTGCTGCTTCATTTTAAGTGTATAGCAGTGCAACAAATTTCTACATATTAATTTTATATTTTGCAGTTTTAGTGAGTTCAGTTATTCTAGTAGATTTTGGGTGGAGTCTAGGTTTTTCTTTGTAACATGTCATGTCATCTGCAAATAGTGACAGTTTTACTTCTTCCTTACCAATTAGGATGCCTTTTCTTTTTCTTGTCTGATTACTGTAACTGGGCTTGAACCCACGAACGGTGCAATCATGACCTGAGCCGAAGTTGGATGCTCAACTGACTGAGCCACCCAGGCAACCCTAAATGATTCTTTTTTATGTATTGTTGAATTCAGCTTGTTGATATTTTGTTGAGGGTTTTTGCACCTATAGTCTTTGTTTTAGAGCCTATTTTGTGGGGCGCCTGGGTGTCTTGGTCATTTATGTGTCTGACTTTGGCTCAGGTCACGATCTCACAGTTTGTGAGTTCGAGCCCCGCGTCAGGCTCTGTGCTGACAGCTCAGAGCCTGAAGCCTGCTTCGGATTCTGGGTCTCCCTCTCTCTCTGCCCCTCCCTTGCTCACGCTCTGTCTCTCTCTCTCAAAAAATAAATAAACATTAAAATAAATTTTTAAGAAATAAAATAATGCCCATTTTGTCTGTTACAAGTATTACTACCTGGCCTTTTTCTCCCCTTCCATTTGCATGGTATATGTTTTCCAGCCCTTCACTTTCATTCTGCATGTGTCTTTAGGTCTGAAATTAGTCTCTTGTAGGCACCATATAGATGGGGGTTTTCTGTTTTGTTCGTTTCGTTTTGTTTTGTTGTCTTGATCCTTTCAGTCACTCTATGTCTTTTGATTGGAGCCTTAGGTCCATTTATATATAAAATAATCATTGATATGTATGTATTTATTGCCATTTTGTGACGTGTGTCAACTATACTCAAGTAAAAAAATAAAAATAAATTGCAGTGTATACTCTACTAGTCTCTTTTGGTGGAGAGAAGCATTATATACCTGAATTCCGGTTGCCTGAAATAAGTGAACTCGGTTGGGTAAAAGATAAGAAATTGCTGGTTGTAGCTCCTGCCTGATTAGAAATACATACCTGAAGAGTAATTAAGGCATACTTTTTGTTAAAGCTTACTTCTTTATTTTGAGACAGAGAGAGAACACGGGGGAGGGGCAGAGAGAAAGGGAGAGAGAGAGAATCCCAAGCAAGCTCTGCACTGTCAGCACAGAGCCCAGTCTCACAAACCACGAGATCGTGACCTGAGCCGAAATCAGGAGTCAGCTACTTGCCCGACTGAGCCACCCAGGCGCCCCAAGGCATACTTTTGAAGCGAACCGCAAGACCTGCCCCCCAGTGCTGTTGAATGTATTTTGGAAGAGTTACTTAATATTTACATTCAGGGCTATCAAGTGAATCTGAAAGGTACACAGGTAGTATAAATAGGAAAAACCCAATACATTGTGCTGATTGTTATACAAGCATTACCAACGAGTTCCTTATAAGACCTTGCTCATGGAAATCTAGGGCCTCTTTTAAGAAAGAACAGTCAATAGCCACTCGGTGTTGCTTACAAGCCTGTACAAATCACAGTCTTCTACCCCATGAGTCTTAAACCAACAATGATCCCTAAGCGAATTAATAGAAAGAAAACTCATCCTTCCTTTCAGTTTAAATCCTGAAATTAGGTTAAAGCAAAGCGAAACAACAACAAAAACAAAACACTTGCTTTTAGCTTATTGAATGTAAAAACAAGGATGAGAAAATTAGTTCTCTTTTACAACATGGGTTCCCAAAATTCAAAGGAGATGTGAATTTATTAATCGTAGATACTGAGGCAACTTGTTCTTTTGCTTTAATAATTTATTTTATGTAAGTTTGTTCCAGGTTGGATTCCCTCTTTTATCCAGCAAGGATTTTAGTCACCTCTCCTCACAGTTAATTCAGAGAGTCCAAGGAGTACAAAATTGGAGCATGGGCTCCAAGAAAATAGGTTTAGAAGTAGGTAAGTGGCACCTGGGTGTCTCAGTTGGTTAAGTGTCCAACTCTTGATTTTGGCTCAGGTGATGATCTCAGGGTTTACGAGATCAAGACCCATGTCTGGCGGTGTGCTGACGGTGTGGAGCCTGCTTGGGATTGTCTCTCTGCCCCTCTCCCACGTTCTCTCCCCCCACCTCTCAAAATAAATACTCTTACAAGAAGAGAGAAGTAGATAAAGGGCTTTAAGAAAGTCACATGAGGGGCGCCTGAGTGGCTCAGTCGGTTGGGCATCCGACTTCAGCTCAGGTCATGATCTCGCGGTCCGTGAATTCGAGCCCCGCGTCGGGCCCTGTGCTGACAGCTCAGAGCCTGGAGCCTGTTTCAGATTCTGTGCCTCCCTCTCTCTCTGCCCCTCCCCCATTCATGCTCTGTCTCTCTCTGTCCCAAAAATGAATAAACGTTAAAAAAAAATTAAAAAAAAAAAGAAAGTCACATGATCAATTTTTAAATAAAAAATTATTTTTGGGGTGTCTGCACCATGGTTCTTTTTTGGCATAAGAAGGGGAGTATTAATATTTTAAAAATTATTTTCATTAGAATTTTAAAAATAGGCAAATACTTTTTCTCCTCCAAGTGAGAACCAGAAACAGGATGGTAATTAAAAATATACACTATAGGGTCACCTGGGTGGCTCAGTCGGTTAAGCATCTGACCTCGGCTCAGGTCATGATCTCGTGGTTTGTGAGTTTGAGCCCCACATCAGGCTCTGGGCTGACAGCTCAGAGCCTGGAGCCTGCTTTGGATTCTGGGTCCCAATCTCTCTGCCTCTCCCCCACTTGTGCTCGGTCTCTCTCTGTGTCTCTCAAAAGTAAATAAACGTTTAAAAAGTTCAAAAAAAAAAAAAATATATATATGCTGCATATCAAATTTTCAAGAAAATCTAACTTAAAAGGAAATGGTTTTGATTAATTTAAGAAAGAACAGCTTTCATTTTAATTATAAACTCTTTATTATTTGGCATTTGTATACATAAAGCATATATTTAACTGAATATTCTATACACACTCTAGGGAAGTATTCCAAATGCAAAATTATGATTATAAAGTTAAAAAAAATCAAAAGACATCAAAGAGGCGTGTCAGTGCCAAATTTATGAAAACGTATCTAATATGTCACAATCCTTTTGTTGCAAAAAACATTCACATGAGAAGTGCAAAGCGGGCAATTACTTGCCAAAAGGATAAATGGGTTTCATTAGGTGGAACATGGAAAGGGACACGACGCAAGATAAAGATTCTTCAGAATTTCATTATGGGATTCCCAGTAAGACAACAGAACCTGAGGCTATGAGGACCTGTCCGAGTAGAACATTTACGTTAAATATGCCTTTACTGCTTGCCCGGTAGAGGTGATCCGTCAGCCACTGCTGGTAGAAGGAGGGCCCACAATAGACACCAGGGAAATTTTTCCGACCACAGCCATATCCGTAACTGGTAATTCCCATTACAAAAAATCGTCTGTGTTCTGGTAAGTAGCACATTAATGGTCCACCACTATCACCCTATTAAAAAAGTCCCAAAATAGCGTTAGTTGCTTCTGGTAGTCTTTAAACAACAGGAACGCTTAATAAATTAATCCCATTAATCAGACATTTATATAAATATAAATTTTCTTTAAAAAAAACGTTTTAGGGGCGCCTGGGTGGCTCAGTCGGTTGAGCGTCCGGCTTCGGCTCAGGTCATGATCTCACGGTTCGTGGGTTCGAGCCCCGCATCGGGCTCTGTGCTGACAGCTCAGAGCCTGGAGCCTGCTTCGGATTCTGTGTCTCCCTCTCTCTCTGCCTTTCCCCCATTCACACGCTGTCTCTGTGTCTCTCAAAATTGAATAAACGTTAAAAAAAAATTAAAAATAAATAAATAAAATTTTTAATGTTTATTTTTGAGAGCGAGCATGAGCGGGGGAGGGGCAGAGAGAGAGGGAGACACATAATCCAAGCAGCTCCAGGCTCTGAGCTGTCAGCACAGAGCCCGACGTGGGGCTCGATCTCATGAACTGTGAGATCATGACCTGAGCTGAAGTCGGATGCTTAACCAACTGAGCCACCCAGGCACCCCAATATACATTTTCAATGTATCTTCAAGTTATAAAGATCCATAGATCTTCAGCTTTACATTCCAACTCAGACAGAAAGCATTCTGTCTGGCCTGATAATTAGAGGAACCATAAAGCTGGTAGATAAACCTCCTATTTGCATGCTATTGCACCAGGATACTATAAATCCAATTGTTTGGAGTTTTAGTATAATTACTCAGGAGAGACATAATTTAGGGAGTAGTGTGCAAAATACTGTAAATACTGCTAGAATACTTTTTATTGCTTAATGCTCTATGTGAAAAGTGTAACTTTAAATGGATAAAGGATTCTTGAAGTTGTGTGCAAGGTTTGCTCACTAGAAGAGACGTACAAACTGGCATCTTGCAGGAGATGGCATCTTTCCAAGTGTTAACGTTGGCTGCTGCAGGGGTAACAGGAATAAATGGCTAAGCCTCTCAGTAGCGTTACAATAACGAATGTCTGTCATAGTTTATACAAGACTGTCGGTGCACCAAAACACTATTACTAAGGACTGTTAATCACTCAAAACAACTAGAACCTTGAGAGAACTGTTTCAGTGTCTAAAGATTCAGGAATGTATTTCTAAGGTGTTTTCAGTGTCTCTCTATAAGGTAGGCATTGAATGAGTAATTACTTTTTGATAGGCTTAAAAAAATTTTTTTTAATGTTTATTTGTTTTCAAGAAGAGAAAGACAGAACGGGAGCAGGAGAGGGCCAGAGAGAGAGAGGGAGACACAGAATCCGAAGCAGGCTCCAGGCTCTGAGCTGTCAGCACAGAGCCCGATGCGGGGCTCGAACCCACGAACCGCGAGATCATGACCTGAGACCTGAGGCAGGACGCTTAACTGACTGAGTCACCAGGTGCCCCAGTAATGAGGATGTTTTGCTTATGAATGCGATTCAATTAGATTTTGATTCTCTACTGTTTTACTCAGTAAAAATTTTAAGAAAAAGGACACTGGAAAGATAAACGCTGGATTGCAGAAATCAGAACAGGTAGGAAAAGGGTAGAGCATGGGGGTTCTGCTTGGGAGTGAAGTGCTGATTGAGAAGTAGAATAAAGAAAGATTCAAAAAGCCCAAGAGACAAAACCAAAAGACAAGTAAACTGGGCTTCCTAAAAATAAAAATCTGTGCTACAAATGGTAACATCAAGGAGATGAAGAGAGAGACCACAGAATGGGGGGAAAAATTTGCTAACCATATATCTGGCGAGAGACTTGAATCTAAAATCTATAAAAAGTGCTGATGACTCAATAATAAAAAGATAAATAACTCAGTTTTAAAATGGGCAAACTATTTGAATAGACACACCTCCAAAGAAGATGTACAAATGGCTGGCGAAGAAGCACATGAAGAGATGCTCAACATCATTAGTCACTAGGAAAATGCAAATGAAAACCACAGTAAAAACACCCCTTCACACCCATGAGGGTGGCTACAGTCAAGAGGACAAACAATAGGGGTGCCTGGGTGGCTCAGTCAGCTGGGCGTCCCACTTGGGCTCAGGTCATTATCTCGTGGTTCGGGAGTTGGAGCCCCGCGTCGGGCTCTGTGCTGACAGCTCAGAGTCCGGAGCCTGCTTCAGATTCTGTGTCTCCCTCTCTCTCATTAAGGAAAAAAAAAATTAAAAAAAAAAAAAAAAAAGACAAACAATAACAAGTCCTGGCAGGATGTGGAGAGATTGGAGCTTTCATATTGCTGGTAGGAATATAAAATAGTGCAGCCATCTGGAATAGGCTTTGGCAGTTCTTCAAAATGTTAAACATTGACCCAACAATTCCAGTCCTAGGTGGAATTTCCAGAAGAAATAAAAAACATACCCACACATAAAAACCGTATACACAAACATGTACAGCAACATTATTCACAATAGCCAAAAAAATGGAAACAGCTCAAGTGTCCATCGACTAATGAATGGATAAAATGCGGCACGTCCGTATGGTGGGATATTATTCAACAATAAAATGAATAAAGTATCAATACATGCTATAATATGGATGAACCTTGGAAACACTACGTTAAGTGAAAGATGCCGATCACAAAACATACTGAATGATTCCATTCGTATGAAATTTCCAGAATAGGCAAATCTGTAGGGATTACTGGTTGCCTAGGCCTGAGGACAGGTGGGCGGAGAATGGGGAGTGATTCGTAATGGGTAGAGGCTTCTTTTTGGGTTGACAAGTGTCCTAAAATTAGATTGAGATGATGGTTGCGATGCTCTGTAAATACACTAAAAGCCCGTTGAGTTATACACTTTAAATGGGTGAATTACACATATGTATATTAATATCTCAATAAAGGTGGTAATAAGAAAAGGAAGATTCAAGACAAATTCCGCCTGAAGTTGACCACGAAACCAAGGAATCAGGAAAGCAATAGGATTTGGATTGTTGGAATGTAGTTTAAAAGGAGAAAAAAGAATTTAGTACCTTTAAATTTGATAATTCAAGACTTTCGCAGAAAGTGATCAAAGGCCTGTTCAAGTTTCCCTCTAGCTTTAGCAAATATTGCAGAGGAAAATTATTTGGTCTTACCCTGCAAGTATCAAAAATTCCATCTTCATCACCTGCACAAAATGAGGTATTAGGGATTATTTGCCCATAACTCTTCTCAGAATCACAGATCTTTCGAGAGATATAATGTACTTCCGCTTCCTGTAACACATCTGTAACATTACCTATTAACAAAAAAATACCAGTAAATTATTTTGGAGAGCAGGCATTTTGACGGCAATATAAAATGTTCGTGTTGAATAGGTTTTCTTTCCAAAGTGATTCAACAATTATGTAAAGTTGTATCCATATATGCATGTGTGCCTAGGAAGATCGTGGAAGAATAATCTGATTGTTCATAGTTTAATTCCTTTAAGTTACTTTTTGTCTCTATGATTTGCCCATTCTGGACATTTCATCCTACAAATGGAATCGTACAATATGTGAGCTTTTATGTCAAGCTTATTTCACTTAGTATCATGTAGCAGGTACCAACACTTCATTCCTTTTAACGGCTAGATAATATTCCATTGTATGAATATACCACATTTTGTTTATCCATTTATCAGTTGATGGATCTTTAGATTGTTTTTTTTTTTTTTTTTTTTTTTTTTTTTTTGCTAATATGAATAATGCTGCTGTGAGCATTTGAGTACAGGTGTTTGTGTGGACATGTGTTTTCATTTCTCTTGGGTATAGACATAGGAGTGGAGGTTCGGAATTATACGGGAAATATAAATTTTAATTTATACTATATTCCAAACTATGCTCCAAAACACCTGTGCCATTTTATATTCCCACCAGCAATGCACGAGGGTTCCAATTTCTTTGCATCCTTGTCAACACTCGTTCCCGTCTAACTTTGGATTATAGACATCCTTGTGGGTGTGACATGTATTAACTTTGAAAATTACATTTCCTAACAATTTTTTTAAATATCTGCAGATCAAAAGATCTGGGGTTTGTTTCTGTTCCTGATTCTTTTTTTTTTTTTTTTCATGTTTATTTATTTTTGAGAGACAGAGAGAGTCCCAGCAGGGAAGAGGCAGAGAGACAGAGGCAGACACAGAATCTGAAGCAGGCTCCAGGCTCGGAGCTGTCAGCCCAGAGCCCAACACAGGGCTCGAACTCACGAACCGCAAGATCATGACCTGAGCCAAAGTCAGAAAGTTAACTGACTGAGCCACTCAGGCACCCCTACATTCCCTAACTATTGGTAGTGTATAAAAATGAAATCGATTTTGGCATTTTGGTTTTATATCTGGCCACTTTACTAGACTCTCTTAATTCCAATGTATTGTAGACTGTATTAATGTAGGTAGTCCCATCATCTGTGAATAGTGAGTGTTTTGTTATTACCTAAGTCATAGGTGTTTTGCATCTTTTTCTAGTGTGACTGCACTTGCTAGAACCTCTACTATGATATTGACAAAAGTAGTGATGGTGGGGGAAATTGTTCCCGATTCTAAGAGAAATGTTCGTTTATAATAATGATGTTTGCTGTAGTCTGGAGGTAGATAACCTTAATCAGGTTCAGGAAGTTCGCTTCTGTGTCTGGATTGCTATTGTTAAAAAAAAATTTTTTTTTTTAACATTTATTTATTTTTGAGAGAGAGACAGAGACAGAGTGCAAGCAGGGGAGGGACAGAGACAGAGATGGAAACACAGAACCCGAAGCAGGCTTTAGGCTCTGAGCTGTCAGCACAGAGCCCAACGCAGGGCTCAAACTCAAGAGCTGTGAGATCAGACCTGAGCCCAAGTCAACCGACTGAGCCACCCAGGCGCCCCTCCTTTACTCTTTATAGGACTATTCTTACTTAGTCAGTTTGGGTTACTTTGAATTTTCTAGGAATTTATCCATTTTATCTAAGTATTAAAATGGAGAACTTAACATAGCTTAAAGTATCTTATCTTTTAATTCATAACCTTATTTGTATTTGTGTCTTCTCTCCTTTTCTCATCAGTCTCACTGGGGTTTGCTATTTTTTTTTTTCTTCAAAGAACTAGATTTTGGCTTTGTTGGTCCTCTTTTTTCTAACTCTATTTTCTATTCATGAATTGCTGTGCTTATCTCGATTTCTCTTCTTCTTCTTTCTATGGGTCATGTAATGTTCTGTTAAACTTTTTCCAGTTGGATATTTAATGCATGGTGTTTAGCCTTTTTTCTCTAATAGGTCAAATATTTACTCTTTGATATTTTTGAGCCTAAAGGTGTATGTATTTAAAGCTTTACATTTCCCTTTATGTGGCACCGAAATTGCAACATTCAAGCTTCTCTGTGCAGTATATACATTACAGTTCAGGTCTAAGGATTTAAAGTTATGACACAGGAGTTATTACATAGTGTATTTTGAATTTTCTAAATGTGTGAGTTTTTAAAAAAAATATTATCTTTGTCATTTTTTTAAAAAGCTTCATGAATGTTTAATTTACATAACAAAATTCTCACACTGTAGGTTTGCAGTTCGATGATTTCTGGTAAATTTATACTGGCACCACAACCCAGTTTTAGACTATTTCCTTCACTCCAGAGAGTCCTCCCATGCCCATGTGCAGTCAATTCCCACCTCCAACCCACATTCAAAAAATGACTAATAGGATTACTGCCACTATGGGTTTGCCTTTTCTAGAAAGTTTGTATGAAGAAATCAATTGGCCACAAATGTAAGTTAGGATCCCCCCCGCCTTTTTTCTTTTTTTTTTTTTTTTGGACTGTATTGTGTTCTATTGATCTCTATGCTCTCAGTACAGAAAACAAACCCATGCCCTGCTGTCTTGATGGCTATAGTTTTATATGAAATCAGAGTAACTCCTTCAGCCTTGTTGTTTTTCAAAATAATTTTGGCTATTGTAGGTCCTTTGCCTTTTCATCTAAGTTTGTCAATTTGTATGAAGAAGTTTGCTGGGATATGGATAGCGATTGCATTGAATATATAGGTCAATCTAGAGATACTTGTAGTATTAACAATAATGAATCTTCTAATACAAATCAGTATGACATTCATTTATTAGGTCTTCTTTATGTAATGTTTTGCAGATTTTTTTTTTTAATATTTACTTTTTTTTAATGTTTATTTTTGAGAGTGCGAGAGAGCACTATGTGCACGCACAGGCAGGGGAGGGGTAAGGAGAGAGGGGGACAGAGAGGCTCCGAAGCAGGGTCTGTGCTGACAGCAGAGAGCCCGATGTGGGGCTTGAGCTCACGAACCATGAGATCATGACCTGAGCTGAAATCAAGAGTCGGTCGCTTAACTGAGCCACCCAGGTGCCCCTTGATGTTTTCAATGTATAGACCTTGCACCTCTTTTGTTGACTACAGTGAATGTAGGTGTGGATCTCTTTCTTTTTTTTTAAATCTTAACTGGGGATTCATTGAGCTTTTGTAAATGTTTTTCATGAAATTTCAGGAGCTTGGGGCCATATTTTCTTTGAATTAATTTTTCTTCCCCATCTTCTCTCTCTTCCCCTTCCAGAAATCCCATTGCACACATGTTGGTGTACTTGATGTTGTGCCACATGTCTCTGAGTGTGGATTCATTTTTCTGCAATATTTTTCCTCTGTGTTCTTCAGGTTAGGTCACTTCTTTTGCTGTGTTTCAGTTCACTGATTCTTGAGCCATTTCATTTCGCTAGACTTTTTATTCAGTTCTTTTGAAAATTGACTCTTTCACTATAGATATTCCCTATTTGGTAAATTATTGTCATCACATTTTCCTTTAATTCCTTTGACTTATGCACACCTAACGAGCTTCTTTGGGGTGCCTGGGCAGCTCAATCGGTTTAGTATCCAACTCTTGATTTTGGCTCAGGTCATGATCTTATGGTTCGTGAGATCGAGCCCTGTGTTAGACACTGTGCTGATAGCACCAAGCCTGCTTGGGATTCTCTCTCTCTCTCTCTCTCTCTCTCTCTCTCTCTCTCCCCGCCCCCAATCTGGTTTGCATTCTCTCTTTCTCTTAAAGTAAATGTATAATTTTTTAAAGACCTTCTCTGAAGTCTTTATCTGCTAAATTCAACATCTGAGCCTATATAGAGTCTGGTTCTATTGACCATTTCCCCCCACCTGAGAATAGGTGACACTTTTGGGTTTTTTGTTTGTTTGTTTTGTATGTCTTATATTTTTGTTGAAAATTGGGCATTTTAGGGGCGCCTGCGTGGCTCAGTTGGTTAAGAGTCCAACGTCAGCTCAGGTCATGATCTAATGGTTCATGAGTTTGAATCCTGCATTGGGCTCTGCGTTGACAGCTCAGAGCCTGGAGCCTGCTTTGGATTTTGTCTCCCTCTCTGCCCCTCCCCTGCTTTCATGGGCTCATTCTCTCTCTCTCTCTCTCTCTCTCTCTCTCTCAAAAATAAATAAATAATTTAAAAAAAAAAAAAAAACAAAGAAAATTTGTCATTTTAGATAGTATATTGTAACAACCCTGGATTTTGATTCCTTCCTCAAGAATGTTGTTGTCAGGGGCACCTGGGTGGTTCAGTCAGTTGAGTATCCAACTCGTGATTTCAGCTCAGGTCATGATCCCGGATGGTGGGATTGAGCCTTACATCAGGCTCTGCACTGAGTGTGGAGCCTAAGATTCTCTCTCTCTCTCTGTCTCTCTCTGTCTCTCTCTCTCTCTCCCCCTCTGTCCTTCCCTTGCTCACATGCTCTCTCTAAAATTTAAAAAAAAAAGAATGTTGTCATTCTTAAAGTAACTTGCCCGGACTTAAATTGTAGACTCTGTCTGTTGTGACTGTTGATGTTTCTGCTCAGTGTTTTAATTCTGATTTTTACCTTTAGCCTAGCTTCATAGGGCTTGCGTGTGTATCTGTATAGTTTAGGGGTCAGTCAATGATTTGGGCTGCTGATGAATAAATCTGTGTTTGGGTTGGGGACTGTATTCAAAGTCCAGTCAGTTTTCAAATCTACTTTGACTTTCTCTTTATTGTGAGTTCTCTCAGATTTTCCTGACACGTGTATGGTTTCCCAACCAGCCAAGGATATTTGGAAAGCTTATTGAGCTCTCACATTTTCAGGATTTTTCTGTCAAATTTCTGACTGTTCTACTGCCGGCCATATCCAGGACTAGCAGAGGCTGTGGGTTTTCCCCATTTGTCTCTTGCTGAGTCTTCTACTTTTTATTGAGAATGCTGTTAGCCAGGATTTTCATCTGCTGTTCCAGATAGAGTTCACCTCCTCTGGTAACAAGATTCTGTTCTTCATGACCCTAGTAAAACTATTGCACTGACTGATGGGAGGGGACTTTGGACCAACCACAAACAAGAAAGCTGCAAATTCCTCTTTTACCCAGTTTATAGCCGTTTATGATGAACAAATATTTCTCAATGTGTTGTGCACTTTGGTTGATTTTTCAAGGCCCTGAAATGGTTGCTTTTGGCAATTTTGTCCAGTTTATATCTGGGGAGGGGGGAGAAGATTTGCCACCCTCCCCATGCCATCACAGCCCAAATTCCCATCCCTTTTATTGTTTTATTGTTTCATAATCACAGTTCATAGTTTGTACAGTACTTACCCTTTGAACTTCGAGATTTGTTTTATGGGCTAGTAATTGGTCAGTTTATTATTATTTTTTTAATGTTTATTTTTGAGAGAGAGGGAGACAGAGTGCGAGCAGGGAAGGGCAGAGAGAGAGACACACACAGAATCCAAAGAAGGCTCCGGGCTCTGAGCTGTCAGCACAGAGCCTGATGCAGGGCTTGAACCCACGGAAGGTGGTCAATTTTTATAAAGATTCTACCTATACTCGAAAAGGTAAAATTCTCTAACTTTTTGAGGGCAGTGATTTGGCTATTAAATCAAGCTTACTAATTATATTGTTCAAATATTCCAAATCTTTACTTACTAGGTTTTCATCTGTTTGGTATGTTAATAATAAAAATAGTGTTGTATTAAAATTCCCTACCATCACAGAGGAGTTATAATGTTTGTTGTACAATTCTACTTTTCTATACAATTCTACAATTCTATAATTCTCCTTAATATTATCTGGGTCCTATTAGGTTCAGAAGTCTAGAATTGCTCTATTGTCTTGGTGAGTTAAACCTTTTCTAAATAAAAATGACCTCCTTTATCCCTAATAATTCTTTTGTCTTAAAGTCTATTTTGTCTGCAATTTGCATAGTGATACTAGCTTTCTTTTAATTTGGATTTACTTGATATATTTCTTTACTATTGTTTAACTTATCCTTTTAGGTAAACTGGATTTCCTACTCCCTAATCTGATTATCTGTCTTTTAACTAGTGGTTTGCTCCATTAACACTTATTGTGATTATGGATATATTTGGGCTTTTTTTCTACTGTCTTATTTTATATTTTCTACTTTTTTCACTTTTCCTATGCTTCTTATTTCTTGATTTATTAAGATTTTGTCTTCATTTTCTTATTCCATTTGTTTCTTGCTACTAGTTTACACATTGTATCTTCTATTTCTATTATTGAAATTTGACCATTCATGCTTCAATCTAATGTTAATCAGTATCTTAACACTTCTTTTTTTTTTTCAATTTTTTTTGAATGTTTATTTTTGAGAGAGAGAGAGAGACAGAGCATGAGCGGGGGAGAGGCAGAGAGAGAGGGAGACACAGAATCTAAAACAGGCTCGAGGCTCTGAGCTATCAGCACAGAGCCCCATACAGGGCTCAAACTCATGAACCGCCAGATCATGACCTGAGCCGAAGTAGGACGCTTAACCAACTGAGCCACCCGTGTGCCCCTCTCACAGGTATAATTGCTCTCATCGCACAGATCATGAATACATATGACATTGTGACAGATGATATAATATAGTGGAAACACATGAGTTTTGAAGCTGGCCAACCTGGGATTGAATTTTTACTCCTCACTTGGCTGTGTAATTTGGGGCAACTTACTTAACGTCTTCAAACCTCAGTTCATTCATGTCATAGTATTTTTCATGGTGTTACTGGGGGCATTAAGTGAGAAATGCATTAAGGTGCTTAGCATTTTATTAAGTACCTAGACCTGAATAAATGGAAGCTGCTGCTATATCAATATCATTGCTCTAATTGTTGTTCAAGAGTCAGTAACTTGCCCACGGTCATGCAGCTAGTACACTGCAGGACTGAGATTTAGACTTAGGTCTTTGGTCCTAAAGCCCATACCTCTTTATCTTGTTTAAACAGTATTCTCAGAGGAAAAAAAATAATAATTCACAGATCTTTCATACATTTATCTGGTATTCTATCTAATCTGTACCTAATTATTTACTTCTTAAAAATTTTTTTTTCATCTTTATTTATTTTTGGGAGAGATAGAGTGCAAGCAGGGAGGATCAGAGAGAGAAGGAGACACAGAATCTGAAACAGGCTCCAGGCCCTGAGCTGTCAGCACAGAGCCCGATGCGGGACTTGAACCCACCAACTTTGAGATCATGACCTGAACTGAAGTCGGTCGCTTAACCGACTGAACCACCCAGGCACGCCTAATCTACACATATTTAAATGGCTAGTTTCTGTGGGGAATAGAAAAGAGACTCAACGCTTGAGATCATGTATTGCTAACTAGATTTGGATTCCTTTGAGGGCAATTTGTACTTAATGTACTACTTATATATTCAGGCTTTACAATGAGGAAGATCTGAATTTGTGTCCTACCTTTTCAACCTCTAAGATCCACAATTCCTGGTCTGTTACATGGGAATAATAACATTAACTTCCTAATAGGAATATTTTGAAGATAAAATAATATATTTAGAAAAAGAGCCTAAAACATGGTAAATGCTCTCACATAGTAGCTATTGTTAACACCAAAGGCAGAGACTAGTTTCTACATTTGTCTGTTCTTCCCAGTAGTTCAATCAATAATTAGTGCCTGTTTGTGCACTAAAGAAAATGTATGGCAATCAACCTGCTTGATACTAAATAGGACATTAAGTAAAAAGGACCCTAAATTTGATCCCTTATAGCCAGAAGCTAATTACGATAAGCCATTCTGGGGGCGCCTGGGTGGCTCCGTCGGTTGAGCGTCCGACTTCGGCTCAGGTCATGATCTCGCGGTTTGTGAGTTCGAGACCCGCGTCAGGCTCTGTGCTGACAGCTCAGAGCCTGGAGCCTGCTTCAGATTCTGTGTCCCCTTCTCTCTCCGCCCTACCCCTTCTTGTGCTCTCTGTCTTTCAAAAATAAATAAACATAAAAAAAATTTAATAAAAAGATAAGCCATTCTGTTGCAGAGCTGGAACAACAGAAACACTTAAAACCTCTCTCTCATCCTCTCTGAGAATGTCTAGAGGTTCAAGGGTCTTGGCAGGTATAACCAGAGAAAGTCTCTATTTCTGCTTTGGAAGATAATTTCATCTTTCCACAAAAAAGAAAAACAAGAAAAAAAAGAACATTTCCTTTTCAATGGTTTATAAAGACTAATTGCTCAAGCTCATGATATAAAGAGATACATGTATAGAAGGGTTCATCCTCTCTAATAATCAGGAAAAAAAATATACACATAAAATTCAGACTATAATTACCTTCTTCTTTTGTTCTTCCCCAGCCACTTATAAAACACTTCGTGTTTTGGTCCAGCATTTGGAAAACATCAAAAGGTAGACAAATAGGCTGAACATAGTCATTATACCTCACCGCTTTTTTTAAATGAAAAAGTGCAATATCATTTACATAAGTTTCCAAATTGAAATCTGGATGGATAATGATTGCTTTAACTTTTATCTTCTTCGAGTATGGAGGACCTCCATGTATGTTATTAGTTCCAATCACAACTCTCCACATTAAAGGATCTCTGAAAGAGAATAAATGTTGTTATAAACATGTTTATTAAGTAAATATTCTTCATCTCCCACTAGTGTTTGTTTTTCTGAGGGTAATCAGAAAAATTGAATCTTACTTTCATGTACGTGAAGTCACATCAAATAAGAGCCAAAATATCATGCCATAGGAAAGGAGAAAAAGATCAATGGGACAGAGGTCCTAAGACAGATTTAAGTACATGAGACTTTAATATATGATTAAGGTATCACTTCTTACCAGTGGACAAAAGAATGATTTACTTGATAGATGGTATGGGGACATCTAGCTAAACTAACTAGTTTGAAAAGTGAGATAAAATTAAATCTCTGAAAAACATTAAACACTAAAATAAACCCCAAATGGATTAATTATTTAAATGCAAAAATCTTTTTTAATGCAGAAATCTTTTAAATAACATCTTCGTTTTAGAGATACATAAAGTGATCTGTCTGAGATTTGCTTCCAAATAATTGAAGGGGAGAGGAGTTGGTGGGGATAAAAATGAAATAAGATCAGGTAAGAGTTGATAACTGGAAGCTGATGCTAGGTACATGGAATTCACTAAAGTATTCCTTCTACTTTTGTAAATTTTTGATATTTTAGAATGAAACCTTTGGATATGAAATTAGCATGAGAATTATAAAAAACTAGGAAGAAAATGTAGGTGAATACATAGCATTGATAGGAAATACATAGCATACATAGGAAATAGGAATAGGAATACATAGCATACATAGGAAAAAGGACTTGATCAAGCACGACATTCTAAATATATAAAACAGGATGCACTTATGGATCTTGACAATCTTAAAAAAAACAAAAACAAAGAACAAGTAAAAAACCAAAATGTTTTCTGTAGGTCAAAATCAACAATTAAAACCTTAAGAATTTAATAGTTGTTCATCTGGAATTGGACTGGGAAGAAGGACCTTTTACTTTATAGGCTGTTCTTTACAAATGCTGAAATTCCTCTTCATCCTTCAAACTGGCCAAGTTTATCAGTGTGTGTGTGTGTGTGTGTGTGTGTGTGTGTGTGTGTGTGTGTGTGTGTTTGTAATGCTCAGGATAAACAAAAGTCACCAAAACAAAGCAACTCTTATTCATGTGGGAAGTATAAACAGATGGGTACTTTGCCAGCATGTATCAATAGCCTATAAAATTTGCATTGTATTTTACTCTGCAATTCTACTTCCTAGAATTTCTCCCAAGGAAATAGAAGATATCTAGCTATCCTAAAAGTGGGTTAGGTAACCTCTAGAAAGTTTACCAAAAAATTGTAAAGCCCTAGTTCTATTTTGTGTAAAATAGAAATCTATTTTGTGTAAAAAGTACCTTTGAGCTACTTTGAAATAATGGTCTTTTCTTTTCCAAACTTACTCAACTTATATTCCTTGCTTCAGTTTATATTCAGACCACAAGATTACAAAACAGGCTGTAGGGGCACCTAGGTGGTTCAGTTGGTTGAGTATCCAACTCTTGATTTTGTCTCAGGTCATGATCCCAGGGTCATGGGATCGAGCCCCACATAAGGCTCTGTGCTGAGTGTGGAGTCTGCTTGAGATTCATTCTCTTTCTCTTTCTCTCTCTTCCTCCCCCTCTCTTTCTTTTCTTCCCCCTGCTTTCTTTCACTCTCAAATAATAGTAAAAAAACAAAAAAACAAAAAAAAAACCCAAAAACCATACATGACCCAGGCTGTATACTGAAATGTATACATTGCTGAAATTAAAGAAGACATGAATAAGTGGAAAGAGATTCTGTGCTCATGGACTGGAAAACTTAATATTGTTAAGATGACAGTAATTACCCAAAGCAATCTATAGATTCAATGCAATCCCTATAAAAATCCCAATGATTTTTTTTTAAGAAATAGAAAAGCCCATCCTAAATTCACACAGAATGTCAAGGGACCCCAAGTAGCCAAAATAATCTTGAAAAAGAAGACTCTAGTTGGAGGACTCCCATTTCCAGACTTGAAACCTACTGCAAAGGTACAATAGTCAAAACAGTATCGTACTGGCAGGCACACACACACCAGTTGAAAAGAATCGGCTCAACTGATTTTCTTTTTTTTTAATTTTTTTTAATTTTTATTAAAAAAAAATTTTTTTTTAACGTTTATTTATTTTTGAGACAGAGACAGAGCATGAATGGGGGAGGGGCAGAGAGAGAGGGAGACACAGAATCGGAAGCAGGCTCCAGGCTCTGAGCCATCAGCCCAGAGCCCGACGCGGGGCTCGAACTCACGGACCGTGAGATCGTGACCTGAGCTGAAGTCGGCCGCTTAACCGACTGAGCCACCCAGGCGCCCCTCAACTGATTTTCAACAGAAGTGTCAAGACAATTCACTGGGACAGGACAGCCCTTTTCAACAAATTTTGCTGGCAAAGTTGTGTATGTACATGCAAAAGAATGAATTGGACACTTACCTTACACCACATGCAAAAATTAAACCAAAACAGATGAAGGCCTAACTATAACAGTAAAACAAAAAAAACTCCTAGAAGAAGACACGGGAGGAAACTTTCACGGTATTGGATTTGGCAATGATTTCTTGGATATGACACCAAAAAAACAGGTAACAATAAATAAATAAATAAATAAATAAATAAATAAATAGGACGTCTTTTTTTTTTTTATTTTATTTTTTTTTGACGTTTATTTATTTTTGAGACAGAGAGAGACAGAGCATGAACGGGGGAGGGTCAGAGAGAGAGAGGGAGACACAGAATCTGAAACAGGCTCCAGGCTCTGAGCAGTCAGCACAGAGCTGACGTGGGGCTCGAACTCACATACCGCGAGATCGTGACCTGAGCCGAAGTCGGACGCTTAACCAACTGAGCCATCCAGGCGCCCCATAAATAGGACGTCTTTAAGATTAAAAACTTTTGTGCATCAAAGATCATTATGAACAGAGTGAAAAGACAAACCACAGAATGAGAGAAAATATTTGCAAATCCTGTATTTGATAAGGGACTGATACCAAGAATATAAAAAAACATTCCTACAGCTCAGCAAAAATACTAATTAAAAATGGGCAAAGGATTGAATACATGTTTCTTCAGGGAAGATATACACATGGCCAATAAGCACATTGAAAGGTGCTCAACATCACTAGTTATTAGGGAAATGTAAATCCAAACCACAGTGAGGGGCGCCTGGGTGGCTCAGTCGGTTAAGCACCGAATGTGGAAACGACTCTTCATTTCAGCTCAGGTCATGATCTCAGGGTGTGAGATTGAGCCTCAAGTTGGGCTCCACGTGGGGTGTGGAGCCTGCTTAGGATTCTCTCTCCCTCTCCCCGTCCCCCCCTCCCGTTACCCCTGCCCCCCACTCCCACTCTTGCACGCTCTGAGAAAAATACAAAGACAAAAACAGAAAGACAAAACACAAAAGCCACCGTGAGATACACTTCACACGCATTAGGATAGTTACCATAGTAGTAGTGTAAGTGTTAAGCAGTGTAAGCGATGAGCTAGGCACATGGAGACTGATGTTCTGAATCGATTTCTAATCAGTGTGGGGTACTGGGAGACGAGAAACAAATTTAAGAGCTACTGTGCAGAGAGAGCTAATTCTAGGTAATGGAGCCATGAGTGATGGTGTTATGTGAAAGAATCGAGAAGGAACAGGGTTGTAGAGGAAAGATTTTTTAAAATTCATTTTCGGACTTGTTGAGATGGCAACTCCAGTATAAATGTGTAGCAGAGAACCGGAAACATGACTCCCTTGGAGAGACTTGGCTGTTTCCAGTACATGGTGACTACTGAAACAGAAGTAGATGGGACATCTCCAGCAAAGAGTACAGATGATAAGGCAAAAGGATAACAAGGGGAACTCTAGAAATACTGCCATTTAGACAATGACAGACTCATCAAGGAAAAGGAGAAAAGAAAAAAGAGGCGGTGACTTAGAAATCAAGAAAAAAAAAAGAAAGAAAAAAAAGAAATCAAGGAAACAGATCGTTTCGAGGAGAGCAGCGGTCAACTTTGCCACATGCTATAAAGATCAAATAGGAGGCACCCCTGCGGGGCTCAGTCCGTTAAGCATCCAACTCATGGTTTCGGCTCAGGTCATGATCTCATGGTTCGTGAATTTGAGCCCTGCGTCAGGCTCTGTGCTGACAGTGCAGAGCCTGCTTGGGATTCCCTCCCTCTCTATGCCTCTCCCCTGCTTGCACACACACATTCTCTCTCTCAAAAATAAATAAAGAAACTTAAAAAAAAAAAAAAGATCAAATAAAATGGGGACTAACAAGAAGTCATTGGATTTGGCACGGGGGGATCTTTAACAGTGTGATTTGGCCCCAGATATCAGACTGCAATTGGGATCTTATGAGTCAATGCAGAGGAAGCAAAAGGGGGTCTCTCAGAGTGTTTAACAGTGAAGGGAAGAACAGGAACAGGTAGGGTTAATCGGTAGGTTGCTTGGGTTTTTAAATAATGGTGGAGTGACCTAAACACGTGTAAGGATTACAGGGAAGAAACCAGAGAGAGGTTGAAAAAATACTAAAGCAACATTGAGGTATAATGAAACAGCACGGATTTGAGAACTGGCTTGAAATCAGGGGGCTGCTATTTAACAGCAGTGTGATCTTGGGCAAGTTACTAAATCGCTCTGCTCTCTGGATTCTTCAGGCGTAAAACAGAGATAATAATAGCTATCTACCTCAGAGGGTTACTGGGAGGGCTTTTTTTTTTTTTTTAACAGAATTATATTTAACATCCTTAGTACTTAATCTCAGAGCAAGTCTTTGCTAAATAACTTATAAGAAGGAATAAGGGATCGTTGACGGTGCAACATAATGAGGAGGAACCGGAATAAAAGGTGGCAAAGTTAGTCCTCTGACAGAAGGGGTGCTTCTGAAAAGTAGAGACTATGCCCCAGTAATGTCTACTTCCTCAGCACCCAGCCCAGCCCCTAGCAGATAACATATATCCAGTAAATGTCGAGTGCAGAAGTAAAAACATCAATGAGATTTAGCCTTGAGAAACGTTAAGTGGAATATGAACAGTATCCTCGAAGAACTAGATTCAATATATCTGGCGTCAGAAAGCAGATAAAAAAATCAAGGCACTTCTTTTAACATAAGAAAAGCTTTCTAAGAATTAGAGCTGTCCAAAAAAGAAGTGAGATTCCTCCTAAGGTAGCAGCGCATCATCGTAAGAAATGTTTCAAGTAGAGAGCCGTATGCTGTAGTTCCGGTTACGTGTGTGAGTTTTCATTCTGACAAACCTGGATTTGATCCCTGATTTTGTTGCTCTCTAGCCATGAGCAAGGTACTTAATGCTTAAGTCTCAGGGTCTCCCTACAGCAAAGAATGGTTGCAAACGTTGGTAAAATTAAGTACGAAAACGTGCCTGGCTCAGCACGTTGAAGCAATCATTATTTCAGACTCGACAGCCTCTTACTTCGATATTGTAAGAAGGATTCAAATACAGGACAGAGGATTGAACCAGACCTTGAAAATGCCTCTTTGAACTCTAAGATTCTATGACAGTGTAACAAAGCTATATTATTTGACCAAGGTCATACATCTGGTAGGTTTTGGAAACTTCCTTAAAGCCTCAGCACCAGAGTGTCAGTGGAAAACTAGGATACAGGTCTCCTCAATCTAAACTCATTTTTCTTCCTACTGTGTCAAAGGACTAGACCAGTAAAAAACACGATGTCAGGACTTGGTAGGCAAGAAAAGCTTTTCCAAGAATCTTCAAACCATATCAACCAGGGTTTTCCTCCCTTGATTTGAGGTCTGAATGCTGCGGAAAAGCAGTTTTTAAAGATAGCATGTTAGAAAACAATTGTAAAGCACTCACCCTTGAAAGAACAGAATTGATTCCTAGCTCTGAAACTTTTTTTCTAGATCTCCACGTTTGGTTTATACCTTAGTATCTTACTATTTTTCTACCTCTGTTACTCAAAAAGCCAATTTATGGAACTGAAATGCATGTTTCAAAAATTTAGTATACCGGGGCTCTTGGCTGGCTCAGTTGGTCTCAGGGTCATGAGCTCAAGCCCCACGTTGGGCATAGAGCTTACTTACAAAAAATGTAGTACACAGACTAAAACCTTATGTACCCCATCAGGCCAGTTGCCCTCAACTGAATTTTGAACTTGTTAGTCCCTTTTAAAGACTTTTCATTCTTTTCCAAGAGATCTGTTCTGTTATAAATGAAAAACTAAAGGGGCACCTGGGTGGCTCAGTCAGTTAAGCGCCGACTTTGGCTCAGGTCATGATCTCACTGCTCGTGAGTTCAAGCCCCACACTGGGCTCTGTGCTGACAGCTCTCAGAGCCTGGAGCCTGCTTCAGATTCTGTGTCTCCTCTCTCTGCCCCTCCTCCAATCACAGTTTGTCTCTCTCAAAAATAAAATAAACATGAAAAAAATTAAAAAAAAAACAAACCAAACAGCTAAAGGGATGTTATATGACAGGTACCATCGTTTCCCAAAATATTTTTCTTAGAGCTTCATATAAAATGGTTATGAGGGTCATGAAGTTCTATTCTAACTGTGGTAAATCCTATTTCTCTAAGACTGACATCACCCATAGAATCAAAAAACATTTATTAGGTCTTCTATAAAGTAGGCCAAATCCTGTATTAGTCCAAGGAATACAAAATAAAACATGTAGCTCTTGTTCTTAAAAAACTCATGATCCAATCATGAGAAAGACAAACACATGGTTGCAATATAATTGTAAAAGCTAAAAGAAAATTGTCAGCATTTAAAGCAATGTCTGACAAACTCCAACCCATAGTCCAAATCTACCTGTCTCCTATTTTTGTATAGCCCACGAACAAAGAATGTTTTTTATACTTTTAGATGGTTGGGACTCTCCCCCAATAGTATTTTGTCAAATTTTAGTGTTCATAAGTAATTTATTGGATCACAGCACACTTATTCAGTTGTACTGTCTATGGCTACTTTGGTTCTATAGCGACAGAGTTGCGTAGTTGTGACAGAGTCCTTAAAACTTTTGCTATCTTTGCAGAAAGTGTGTTGACTTCTGATTTATAGGATTCATGTCAATAAATAGTGTGCTACATGTAAAGCATTATGGCTATTTGTAAACACACAGCTTAACTGAACATGACTGAAATAAAATGGTCCTCTACTACTTTAAAATACTCCCTCAGAGGGGCGCCTGGGTGGCTCAGTCGGCTGAGCGTCCACCTTCAGCTCAGGTCATGATCTCACACTCCGTGAGTTCGAGCCCCGCGTCGGGCTCTGTGCTGACAGCTCAGAGCCTGGAGCCTGCTTCGGATTCTGTGTCTCCCTCTCTCTCTGCCCCTCCCCTGCTCATGCTCTGTCTCTCTCTGTCTCAAAAACATAAATAAAAACATTTAAAATAAATAAATAAAATAAAATACTCCCTCAGAGAAGAAAAAATAGGAATTGTGTTTTGAATACATACCTAGTGTCCTTAGTGCAGTGGGCAGCCGTGAGGACCCACTTACTTTTCACTAAGCTTCCCCCACATATGTGAGCAAGAATTTTGCCTGATTGGATCTGCAGGCTAACTAGCCATGGCCATGCGCCAATTTGAGCTTCTGTGCCCCCTATAATCCGAGACCCTTTCAATGCATCTGCAAGTGGTGCTGTTCCACAATCTAAAAATAAAAGTCACATATTATTTGGACTGAACATCTAATAATACGCACTACTTCCTAATCTTAACACACTAATCTTTTAAATTCCTATTTAAAAGATGGATATAGCAAGCTGGATGCCTAAGGCATGCCCATCTTCTGGGAAAAAAAAAAAAATTAAAGGAGCGTTAAGACAAACAGGCTCAACTGATCACTTGCAAATGGGCGTTAGATCAACGCAATTCATTAATTTTAAACTCTATTCCTCTAAATGAGATATGTTTCTTGGACCAGGTATCACATTGTTTCCAGTGCAGAATGGCAATTAGAGAGCCTGGGACTGATGAATCACGGGCTACAAGTTACAATACTTGCATTTAACTTGTTAGGTTAATTTTTCTCAAGTGTAGTATGAAAAGGTCACCTACGGGCCTTTTCAACCCTGAATCCACTAAATCCTTAATCATTAAAATGGGAAAGACAAACCTCAGTGTTTTGAACATACATAGATGCGCCACACAAGCCTATGGCGTTTGTGTCACAACGACTACTACCCTGTCACGAATGGACTGCTTAGGTCTGTACGTTTTAAAGACAGTTGGAACGACAGAAAGGGAGGGACCCAAATCCAAACACTACAGAGGTGGGGAAGACGCACAGGACACCGTCCAAAGAGAGGAATGAACAGATACTGCCCTCTTCGTCTGCGGCTCCCTCCTCCCGGGCCTGGGGTGCCCTCCGCCTTGCTCGCGGGGCCTCAGGCCACCCCGGGGCAGCCACCTGCTCCTGCCGGGGGCCGCTTCCCGTCCTTTCAGAGAGTGAGTAGTGCGCTGCGTACGGGAGAGCGCTGCCCACAAACAGCAGAGCGGCACTCAGGAGCCGCAGCCCCATTTTGAAACTCCCGGCGCACAAGATGGCGGCAGGCATTTCCTGTCTGTCGGCTGTGGGCCGCGGGCTGGGAGACGGGGGTGCGCAGGCGCTTCGCGGGCTAGGAGACAGGGGTGGGGGGCACAGGTGCTCCGCGGCCTGGGGGGGGGGGGCGGTGCACAGGTGGGCCGTGGCCTAGGAGATGGGGGGCAGTGCGCCGATGGGCCACGGCCTAAGAGACGCGGGTGTGCATTGGCTGGCCGCAGTCTAGGAGACTGGGTGTGTGGGCATGCAGAGCGGGAGACCCCAGCACACCGGGGTGGCCAGGGGCAGGAGGCCAGCGAGGCTGGCGGAGTGGCCCGGATGGGGCTGTGCCCGTTGGCTTCCACTCACGGGGCGGACGCACCTGAGGAGTGCTGCCCTCGCCGGATCCGAGCCTTCATTCATTGGCCAGATCCACTGCGCTCGTACAGTACAGTTGGGCCACTGTTGTGGGAGGGGACGTGCAGGGCCCCTGGGCACTGCTAGCTCAGACTTGTAGGGCCCGTAAGGCTTCCAGAAGTCAGGGCAGCTAAACTGAGGCGCAGAAGCTGGGAAGGGGAGAGGGAAAGCAGAAAACAAAGCAAACGCAAGGTGGGGAGCCGAGGTAATATAGCCACTGGGGAACCCAATTTCTGTGATACGTGTTTTGTAGTAGTTTGCTTTCAAGTGGTCACCTCAGGGTGAGCTGATAAAATCAAATTGCAGGACCTGCAAAGTTGACAAAAACTGCCGGATGGTAACTGCTCGCTCGCTCGCTCTCTTTCTCTCTCTCACTCACTTCAGTCCCAAGCCTGAGAGATGTGTTATTCCTGGCCCCTATCAGAACCCCTGAGATGACCTTTGACATTCCAAACACTGTGGGGAGAGGATAAGATAAGTGGCACCAGTTAACTGATCCACTGAACAAGTAGGTATTAACCTCACATTATGCACCTGTCCTGAAATAAATATCACAGCCTCTGACCCAGGGAACTTTGTAACTTGGCTAGCAGAGAAAATCACCTGGGGAACAAAGAAATAAACTATGACACCCAAACCTAATACAAATTCAGACGCAAGGGATTGATGTGGGCTGTGGCAGTCTGGGAAGGTCCCTGAAGGAGGGGGTTGTGAGCTGGGCCTAGATTGAGGGGGAAGATGAAGAAGAGGAAGGAGATGTAGTGAAGACCAGCTGGGCTAATGGTACAGCATAAACAAAGGCATGGACATATATCCATGCATATTTCCCCAGAGAAACAGAACCAACAGGATATGTAGAGATAATATATTTATTATGGAAATTGGCTCACACGCAATTAAGGAGACTGAGAAATCCCATGATAGGCCATCTGCAAGCTAGAGAACTTGGAAGACCAGTGGTATCAGTCAGTCCAAACCCAAAGGGCTGAGAAACCAGGAGCTCTGGTGTGGGAGGCCAGGAGAGATGGATGTCCCAAGTCAAGGTGAAAGGGGGAATTTGCCCTTCCTCCACCTCTTTGTTCTATTTGGGCCCTCAGTGGATTGGATTGAATGACACCCGCCTACATTGGTGAGGGCAGATCTTTACTGGGTCTACTGACTTAATGCTGATCTCTTCCAGAAACACTCTCATGGACACACCCGGAAATACTGTTTTACCAGCTATCTGGGCATCCCTTAGTCTAGTCAAGTTGATACATCAAATTTACCATCACAATAATGATAATGTAATGTGTGTGTGTGTGTGTGTGTGTGTGTAATTTTATTATTGTTTTTACTGTTTTCTATTATCTTACAGAGACAAAAGAGAGAAGCCATGCCTTAAAATTTTTGATCAGAATATGTAAGACAAAAATTAAGTTAAAGGCTTCTTCCTGGTTTTGTATTTGATTTGATTTTGTTTTAAAGTCCAGAATCAACATGTGTGGCCCTCTTCCCTTTAGCAGAGTCATTTAATACAGCTTTTGGATATGCAGTAGTCAGCCTGGAGCCTGCTTCCTACTTAAGAGTAAAGGCATTGATTGCTTGGCAGAACTTACGAGAAAATTTTCAATGTGCAAAGGAAGCTGGGGAAGAGGGAGGAAAGAAGCAGGCAGCCCAATAATATGGCAGAAGGCCAGGCCTGAGCCCAAAAGAGATCTAGGAGAGTTTCATTGTGGTGGGTTGACCCAGGGTCTTTAAAACAGTGATGACCTAATGTTTGGTTTTAAATTGTTTTATTGTTGCTATCTTGAGCTGTGCTGAAGGCTGCTTCTCTTAATCCCACACTGTCAGTAACAAGGGAACAATGTGGGCTGTGGTTAGTCTAGGAGGTCGGTCACCTGGTGAGGAATTAAAGTATGGGTCAGTAAAAGGACAGCCGCCTTGCTCATATTATCTTTCTGAGGTTGTCATGGTTGGCAGCATTAAATCAAAGGAGGCCAGGGGTGCCTGGGTGGCTCAGTCGGTTAAGCGTCCAACTTTAGCTCAGGTCATGATCTCACGGACTGTGAGTTCGAGCCCCACGTTGGGCTCTGTGCTGACAGCTCAGAGCCTGGAGCCTGCTTGGGATTCTGTGTCTCCCTCTTTCTCTCTCCTCCCCTGCTCATGCTCTGTCTCTCTCTTTTCAAAAATAAATAAACATTCAAAAAACTTTTTTTAAAAATCAAAGGAGGCTATTAGTGGGGGCTTACAGGTGGTGACACATGGGAAAGGGAACAGATCAGGGGCACGCTGAAATGGGGAGGGTGCATATTGGAGTGAAACAAGTTGCAGCATGAACTGACCCAGGGGCAGACAAGAAACAAACTTCCTATTCCCCAAATATCTTAGTGGAAGGTGATACTTGAAAGGGGAGAAACACAGGGTATATTTCTCTGTATGGGGGGAATGTGACCAGACTGGCTTTGAAAGCAAGTCAAATGACAGGTCTTGGTGTGACAGTTAACAGGGATGCAACATATTCTTTTACAGATTCTGATCAAAAACAGGTGCACGTAGCCAAGTCATGAAAGGGCGATGAAAAATGCAATGGGCCAGTAACTGCAAAGGTCCTGCACCTGGATTTCCTCTGCATTTTCTAGATCTTCACTCTTCTGTAACCATCACTTCCTTTCTTTGTGGGATCACGCCCATCCGCAGAGGTAGGCAGCCGCCAAAATGACCTCCAATCCTCCTTCTCCTGGTAGTCACACCCTTGTTTAATCATTGCCCCCCCCACACTGCCTATAGGGTTAGCTGGATTTAGTGACATGTTTCTAGCATATAGAAAGTGGCAGAGGTAATGGGCCATCCTTTCCAAGATTAGGTTATAGAAAGATTGTGAGTTGCTCTTTAAAAAAAAAAAAATTGGGGGGCGCCTGGGTGGCTCAATCGGTTAAGCGGCCGACTTCGGCTCAGGTCATGATCTCGCGGTCCGTGAGTTCGAGCCCCGCGTCGGGCTCTATGCTGACGGCTCAGAGCCTGGAGCCTGTTTCAGATTCTGTGTCTCCCTCTCTCTCTGCCCCTCCCCCGTTCATGCTCTGTCTCTCTCTGTCTCAAAAATAAATGTACGTTAAAAAAAAAATTTTTTTTTTAAAATGTTTATTTCTGAGACAGAGACAGCATGAGCGGGGGAAACACAGAATCCCAAGCAGGCTCCAGGCTCCGAGCTGTTAGCACAGAGTCCAATGTGGGGCCTGAACTCACAAACCGTGAGATCATGAAGTCGATCGCTCAACCGACTGTGCCACCCAGGCGCCCCCTGACTTGTTCTTGACGTTCTCTCTACCTATCTTGCTCTGAGGGACGCTGGCCGCCATGTTGTGAGTTGCTCTATGGAGTGGCTCCTAGCAGTAGCCAGTGAGGAACTGAAGTCCTTGATTTGATGGCCCGGGAAGAACCAAATCCTACCGCACCACACGAGGGGGCTGGGGCGCAGATCTCCCCCTGGTCAAACCTTCAGACGAGAGAACAGTTCTGGCTAACACCACAACTGCAACCTCATCAGAGACCTTACGGCAGAGGATTAGCAAGCCACACTCAAGATTCATGCCCCACAGAAACCGTGAGATGATTTTTTATTGTTTCAAGGCACTGAGTGTTTGGAATAATTTGTTATACAGCAACAGGTAATACATCTTGTTTCTCCTACCTTTGAAGGAGGATGAGAGCATTAGTGCTGGGGCTGTGTCTAGGGCTTGGGGTTGGTTGGTTGGCTGTGTGGGGGAAGGCAGATGTCAGGGCTGACTAGGTCTGGAGTTGGGCCAAGTTTTATTCTTCCTAGTTGTGCCCGAGGGCTCCACTTGGGGCGCATCTGAATCCCAGAAATCTTTTTAATAGAAATTTTTTACGATGCAGACTTTAAATAATAACAACAGTGTAAATATCCACATACCTACCACCTCATTCACTATTTTTGTTTTACTGAATATTTAGTCCATGTAAAAGAACATTTATTTATTTATTTATTTATTTATTTATTTATTTATTAAATGTTTATTTTTTTTTAATGTTTTATTTATTTTTGAGACAGAGAGAGACAGAGCATGAACGGGGGAGGGTCAGAGAGAGGGAGACACAGAATCTGAAACAGGCTCCAGGCTCTGAGCTGTCAGCACAGAGCCCGACGCAGGGCTCGAACTCACGGACTGAGAGATCATGACCTGAGCCGAAGTCGGCCGCTCAACCGACTGAGCCACCCAGGTGCCCCAAATGTTTGTTTATTTTTGAGACAGAGATTGCACACAAGAGATGGGGAGGGCAGAGAGAGAGGGAGACAGAGGATCCGAAGCAGGCTCCGCACTGCCAGCGCAGAGCCCGATGCAGGGCTCGAACTCATGAACCATGAGATCATGACCTGAGCCGAAGTCGGACGCTTAACTGACTGAGCCACCCAGGCGCCCCTAAAGAAGAACATTTATAGTAGAATTTATGTACAATTTAAAGAATACCGTACAAGGATACAAGGATACCCACTTAAGAAAAAGAACGTTATTGTTACTTTTGAATCCGCGGCATATCCCTCCCTGATTCTTTGCCTTTCTCTTTCCTTTAGAAGGAAATGTTCTGAATTTTGTACTTGTTATTCCATTGGTTCTCTTTAAAAACCTGGGGGTACAGTATGGTAGCCATTAGCTACAGATGATAATTTAAATTTACATTTAATTAAATAAACATTCAGTTGATCAGTCATGTTGACCATATTTTAAGCGCTTAATAGCCACCTATGTCTAGTGGTTACCATACTGGACAGCCAAGTTATAGAGTATTTACACCATTGCAGAGCTCCATTGGACAGCTCTGCTCTCCACAGTATGTTGTCTAGTTTTGCATGTTTTTGAACTTTACATAAGTTGCATCATACATTGAGTTTTCTTTTGCAGCTAGCTTTATTTTATGTGTATTAGGTTCTTGACTTTCACTCATGTGGCTATCTATGATTGTAATTCATTTATTGTACCATACACCTACTGGGAATATGACACAATGGGTTTATCTATTTTGGAATCCAGTATCCCTAGAAGGCATTTATGACATCACTCTTTCTTAGATTTTTTGATATTTCCAGGCCAAGTGGTTCATTTGCACCTTTTTTTCAAATTGTCGCCAATCTCCAAAAAATATTCCAATGTATTTATTGAAAGAAATCAACATATAAGTGCATTCACTCAGTTCAAAACCATGTTGTTCAAGGACCAACTGTACTTTCTCTGTGTCTGTGGCTTGTCTTTTCATTGTCTTCAAGTTGTCTTGCACAGAGCAGAAATTTTTAATTTTAATGAAGTCCAGTTTATCGATTCTTTCTTTCATATATAATGCCCTTGGTGTTCACTTAAAGTCATCACCAAATCCAAGGTCATCTATGTTATTCTCCTATGTTCTAAGACTTTTATATACTTCTGTGTTTTACATTTATGTCTGTGATCCATTTTGAGTTAATTTTTGTGAAGGATGTAAGGTCTGCGTCTAAATTCTTTTTTTTTTTTTTCTTCATGTGGATGTCTAATTGTCTCAGTACCACTTGTTGAAAAGACCATCTTTGCTCCCTCGTTAAAGATCAGTTGACTATATTTGTGTGGGTCTATTTCTGGGCTCCCTGTTCTCTTCCAATGATGTATTTGTGTGTTCGTTTTGCCAAGACACCCTGTCTTGATTACTGTAGCTTTATAGTATTGTCTTGAAGTCAGGTACCATTAGTCCTCCAACATTCTTCTTCTCCTCCAATATCGTGTAGTCTATTCTGGGTCTTTTTACTCTCTGTATAACCCTTAGAATCAGTTTGTTGATATCCACAAAATGCTGGGATTTTGACTGAGCTTGCACTGAATCTATAGACCAAGGTGGGAATCCTGACAATATTATCTTTCTGTCCATTAACATGGCATATTACTTAGTTCTTTGATTTCTTTTATCAGAGTTTTGTAGTTTTCCTCATATAGCTCTTATACATATTTTTGTTAGATTTATACCTAAGTACTTCATTTTGGGGGCCGGTTAGTGTAAACAGTATTGTATTTCAAATTCCAGTTGTTCATTGCCGGTATATAAGAGAGCAATTGACTTTTGTATATTAACCTCGTATCCTGCAATTCTGCTGTATTCACTTATTTATTCCAGGAGTTTCTTTATTGAATCTTTTGGATTTTCTGCATAGATAATCATGTCCTCTGCAAATACAGTTTTATTTCTTCCATCCTAATCTGTATACCTTTCATTTCCTTTTCATATTTCATTAGCTAGGACTTAACAGTACAATGTTGAAAAGCAGTGGTGAGAGGGGACATTTTGCCTTGTTCCTGACTATAGTGGGAAAGCTTTGGGAGTTTCTCCGTAGTAAGTATGAGGATAGTTGTAGGTTTTTTTGGTGGATATTTATCACGTTGAGGAAGTTCCCCCTCATTTACTAGGTTTTTTTTTTTTTTTTTTTTTAAATCAGGAGTGTTGAATTTTGTCCTATGCTTTTTCTGCATCTATTGTTGTATGATTTTTCTTCTTCAGCCTGTTATGATGGCTTGGTTTTATTTTATTAAAAAAAAATTTTTTTTTTTTTTTTTTTTTTTTAGAGAGAAAGTATGTGTGTGAGCAGGGAAGGGGCAGAGAGAGGGAGAGAGAAACCCAAGCAGGTTCTGTGCTGACAGCAGATTTGCTGACAACAAATACTGATGTGGGATTTGATCCCATGAATGATGAAATCATGACCTGAGCTGAAATCAGGAGTCAGACCCTCAACCCACTGAGCCAGGCAGGTGACCTGTGATGGATTGATTTAAAAATGTTGAACCAGCCTTGCATCCCTAGGATAAATACTACCTGGTCATGGTCTACTACAGTTCTTTTTATACATTGTTGGATTTGACTTGCTAATATTTTGAGAACTTTTGCATTCGTGCATGATAAGCATTGTTCTGTTTTCTTAGAATATCTTTGTCTGGGAGGCACCTGGATGGCTCAGTCAGTTAAGCATCCGACTTCGGCTCAGGTCATGATCTCGCAATTTGTGGGTTTGAGCCCTGCATCGGGCTCTGTGCTGACAGCTCGGAGCCTGGAGCCTGCTCCGGATTCTGTGTCTCCCTCTCTCTCTGCCCTGCCCCACCTTGTGCTTTGTTTCTCTCTCTCTCAAAAATAAATAAACATTAAAAAATTAAAAAAAAAAAGAATATCTTTGTCTGGTTTTGGGTTTAGGGTAACTCAGGAAATGAGTTAGGAATTATTTCTTCTGTTTATACCTTCTGAGAGAGATTGTGGAGAATTGGTTTAATTTAGTTACTATAATTATAATTCCTTAAGTGTTTGGTAGAATTCACCAGTGAACCCATTCAGGTATACTGTTCTCTATTTTTTTAAATTTATTTAAAAAATTTTTTTAATGTTTAGTTTTGAGACAAAGAGAGCGCGAGTGGGGGAGGGGTCAGAGAGAGGCGGGGGATGGGTCAGACTCTGAAGCAGGCTCCAGGCTCCAAGCTGTCAGCACAGAGGCCGACACGGGGCTCAAACTCAAGAACAGTGGGATCATGACCTGAGCTGAAGTTGGTCGCTTAACTGACTGAGCTACCCAGGAGACCCTATTTTTTTAAGTTTATTTATTTATTTTGAGAGAGAAAGTGCAAGTAGGGGAGGGGCAGAGAGAGAGGGAGAGGGAGAGAATCCCAAGCAGGCTCTGCACTGCCAGCATGGAGCCTGATGCGGGGCCAAATCCATGAACTGCAAGATCATGACCTGAGCCAAAGACAGATGCTCAACCGACTGAGCCACTCAGATGTCCCAGTCCTTTCTATTTTGGAAGGTTATTCATTATTGATTCAATTTCTGTAATAAATAGAGGCCTAATTCAGATTGACTGTTTTTTCTTGCATGCATTTTGTCAGATTGTGCCTTAAAGAATTGGTCCACTTCATCCAGGTTATCAAGTTTGTTGGCACAGAGTTGTTCAGAGTATTCCTTTCTTCTTTCTTTTAATGTCGATGGGTTCAATAATGATGTCCCCTCTTCCCATTTTAATAATAATTTATGTGTTTCTTTTTTTCTTAACCTGTTTAGAGTCTTCTCAATTTTACTGATCTTTTAAGAGAACCAGCTTTGATTTCATTGGTTTTCTCCACTGATTTCCTGTTTTCAATTTCACAGATTCTAATTTTTATTTTTTTCATCTGCTTACTTATAACTGAATCCAACAATGTCTGTGTTTTGTCCTTTTTTTGTGACTTGTTTAGGATGTACTTTATATGACTTAAGAAATCCTTCCCTAAGTTGAGGTTTTAAAGGTATTCCTTACATTGTCTTCTAAAGGTTTCATAGTTTTTGTCTCCCATATTTTTTTTCATCCACTTGGAATTGATTTTTGTGCATGGTGTGAGGTATGCATCCGATTTCCATTTTCCTATGTGAATAACCAGTACTTCCAGCACCACTTATTGACTTTTTTAAACTTTTTGTATGGAAAAATCATACATGTATATATGCAAGAATAGAATAAACCCGACAATTATAATTTCATGGCCAATCTTGCTACCTTTATATCCCTATCTACTTTCCCCTACCACCAAAATTATCTTGAAGTAAATTCCAAAAATTATGTACTTTTATATATAAACATTTTTTATTCAAAAATACAAGGAATTTCAAAACATAATTGCAACACCAATATCACACTTAAAATAAGAATTCTTTAATAGCAACCCATTAAATAAATCCAGCATTACCCTGATACCCCAAAACAGACAAAGACATTTTAAGAACATAATACTGCAGACCAATATCCCTCATGAATGAAAATCTTCAATAAAACATTAGTAGATCAAGTCCAGAATTAATAAAATGATTTATACATCGTGACCAAGTGATAGTTCTCCGGGGAATGCAAGACTGGTTCAATATTAGGAAATCAATTAATAAAATCTATCATCTAAACAAACTAATAAAGAAAAGCCACATGGGGTGCCTGGGTGGTTCAGTCAGATAAGCAACTCTTGATTTCCGCTCAGGTCACGATCTCACAGTTCGTGAGTTTGAGCCCCACGTGGGACTCCACACTGATAGTGCCGAGCCTGCTTGGGATTCTCTCCCTCTCTCTCTGCCCCTCCTTGCTCACTCGCGCTCTCTCAAAATAAATAAACATTTTTTAAAAAGCCACATGATGAGGGGCACCAGGGTGGCTCAGTCGGTTGAGTGTCCGACTTCGGCTCAGGTCATGATCTCGCGGTCTGTGAGTTCGAGCCCCACGTCAGGCTCTGTGCTGACAGCTCGGAGCCTGGAGCCTGCTTCGGATTCTGTGTCTCCCTCTCTCTCTGCCCCTTCCCTGCTTGTGCTTTCTCAAAAATAAACATAAAACATAAAGAAAAAGCCACATGATGATATCAATGGATGTAGAAAAAGCATTTGATGAAATTCAACATCTGTGCTTGATAGAAAAAAATCTCCTGGATTAGGAACAGAAGGAAACTCTCCTAACATGAGACGTGGCTTCTATAAACAAAACAAAACAAAACAAAACTCCTACAGCTAATATTATACTTAATGTTAAAAGACCATGTGGTTTCCCCCTTAAGACTGGGAGAAATTAAGAATGAAAGAGGTCCACTCTTACCAATCCTATTTAACACTGTACTAGAAATCCTAGGCAGTAAAATAAAGCAAGATAAGTTAAAGGCATATCGGTTTTAAAGATATAAAACTATCTCTATTCACAGATGACATTATCTACATTGAGCCCACTCCTTCTGTCCCCAGGGCCCCAGCAATCTACAAAACAAACAAACAAACCCTCCTAGAATAAGTGAATGTAGCAAGGTAAGGGGACACAAGGCCTCTTCCTATATCCTAGCGAGGAACAATTGGAAACTGAAGTTTAAACATTTTTTTTTAATTTTTTTTTAACGTTTTATTTATTTTTTTTCAACTTTTTTTTTTTTTTTTTTTTTTTTTTATTTTTTTATTTTTGGGACAGAGAGAGACAGAGCATGAACGGGGGAGGGGCAGAGAGAGAGGGAGACACAGAATCGGAAACAGGCTCCAGGCTCCGAGCCATCAGCCCAGAGCCTGACGCGGGGCTCGAACTCACGGACCGCGAGATCGTGACCTGGCTGAAGTCGGACGCTTAACCGACTGCGCCACCCAGGCGCCCCATAAACATTTTAAATCGCTATAAGAAAGAAAGAAAAAGAAGTAGTAATTAGGTATAAATCTCACAAAATACATGCAGAGTCTCTATGCCAGAAGAACAAAAACAAAAGGGAAGGGAAGGGAAAGAAGGAAGAAAAAGAGAAAGAAAATCTGAGAAAGAAAATCTAAGGAAGAAAATTGAAACAGGTTTAAATAAATGGAGATATATTGTGCTTATGCACTAGAAGCCTCAGTATTGTTAAGGTGTCAGTTCTTCCCCAATTGATCTATATATAGGTTAAAAACAACCCAATCAAAACCCAGCAGGATTTTTTTTTTTTTTTATAGGTATAGGCAAGTTGATTCTAGAATTTATATAGAAAGGCAAAGGGACCAGAATAGCCAAAGCAATTTTAATGGGGAAAAAAGGAAAAACAAAAACTAAAACTCGAAGAATTCATACTGATTTCAAGACTGACAATAAAGCTATAGTAACCAAGGCAGCGTGGTTTTGGTGAAAGGATAGACACATAGATCAATGGAACATAGTCGTTTGAAACAAATCCTTTGAAAAAATTTTGGACTTCTTTTAGTGCCTAATATATGGTTCTCTTTTTATAAACACTCTTATGTGTTTGAAAAGAACTACTTTTAGCTTTGTATTCTACATCAAATTTCGATTAGAAGATGCACATTTTTCACGTTTAAACATTTCTGAAATCAGAATGATCTGGCTCTCAAGGGCATCTCATACTTTCACTGGCGGTGGTTTTTCTTCCTTATGGGTACTTGAGATAATAGGGTGTCTTACTATCAATGGTGGTTTATAATTGATGAAATTCAGTATATTAGGTCAAGCTTTTTAATTGTTCAAATCAATGTCTTTACTGATTGTTTTCATGTTTGGTTTTTTTTTTTTTTTTGGTATCACTTATGAGAGGGATGTTAAAAACTTACTAAGATTGTGTATTTTTCTTTCTCATTATCTTTCTACATTTTAACATCCTGATCCTGTATTAGTATGTGCCTACAAGTTCAGATGTGTTTTATCTTCCAGGTGAATTGAATCTTTTATCATTTCATAGTGACCGTCTTTGTCCCAATATTTTTTTCTTTAAAGTCTATTTTGTCCAATATAAATGTAGCTATATCAGTACTTTCCTTTGGCTAGTATTTGGTATAACTTTTTCCGTATTTTTCCTTTAAACCTTCTGTACCCTCATATTTTTATTTTTTATTTTAATTTAAAATTTTTTTATTGTTTATTTTGAGGGGGGGGGGGGGTTGTGGAGGGGCAGAAAGAGAAGGAGACAGAATCTGAAGCAGGCTCCAGGCTCTGAGCTGTGAGCACAGAGCCTGCCGTGGGACTTGAATTCATGACCCATGAGATCATGACCTGAGCTGAAGTTGGACACGTAACCAACTGAGCCATCCAGGTGCCCCTATTGTAATTCTTTTAATGTTTGTTTATTTTTGAGGGAGACTGCACGCAAGTGGGGTAAGGGCAGAGGGAGAGGAAGACACAGAATCTGAAGCAGGCTCCAGGCTCTGAGCTGTCAGCACAGCTGTTATTTTGTAAATAACATATAGCTGGATTTTGTTTTCTAATTCAACATGGAAATCTTTAGTATTTAACTAAAACACCCAGTGCATTTACATTTATCATGATTACTGATGCATAAAGATTTCTACCGTTTTACTTTGGGCAATTTGTCCTGTTTCTTTTCCCTCCTTTCCTGTTTTCTTTTGGATTGACGAGTGTTTTCCATTAAGTATAGAATTCTAGTTGTTTTTTTTTTAATGTTTATTATTTTTGAGAGAAAGCACACACAGAGAGAGGGAGACACTCTGTGATGATGGCGGACAGCCCAATGCGGGGCTTGAACCCACTAACTGTGAGATCATGACCTGAAGTTGGACAGTCAACTGAGTCACCCAGGCGTCCCTAGATGTTGTACTATTATGTACAGTGACATAGAGAAAACCAGAGGGCTCTTTTGTCATTTCCCCAAGTAGTTTGAGCTTGTGAAAGACCATGTTTCTTTTTTTTTCTTTTTTTTTTGGTATCTTCATCAAGCACAATGTTTTGTACAGTTAATTCATAAAAATTGCATTTGATTACTTATGATGGTAAAGAGTAGTGGGCAAAAAAGGAATGTGGCCTTTTTCCTTTTTGAAATTCTGTCTACATCCATTTTTGTTTAGCATTTTGTAAACTTAACCCAAGTGTTACTTGCACAGTGTTTCCTTAATTAAAAAAAATTTGGGGGCGGGGGCAAGCATTTTTTTCCCAGATGTGATATTAAATATCTGTTGCCAGTGGAAAAAAATCTTTGATGCTGCTTTCCCCCCAAAAAACAACATATTAAATTACCATAGATAAAATCCCAAGTTTTCTTTGGTGTTCTTGACCTTTCATTAGAGAATGGTACATCAGTAAGGTATCATTTATGAACTTCTAAAAGAGACACTATCTTCTAACATGTTATTTATGGATTCATGTAATAAACATAAAAACGTGAACTAGGGGCGCCTGGCTGGCTCAGTCAGTAGAATATATGACTCCTAATCTCAGGGTTGTAAGTTTGAGCCCTATGTTGGGTTTAGGGATTACTTTAAAAAATAAAATCTTTTTTTTAAATTTTACTAAAAAAAAAAAATTTTTTTTTAACATTTATTTTTGAGACAGAGAGCATGAACAGGGAGAGGGTCAGAGAGAGGGAGACACAGAATCTGAAACAGGCTCCAGGCTCTGAGCTGTCAGCACAGAGCCTGACGCGGGGCTCGAACCCATGGACCGTGAGATCATGACCTGAGCTGAAGTCGGCCGCTTAACCGACTGAGCCACCCAGGCGCCCCCAAAAATAAAATATTAAAAAATAAAAAACATGGACTCGAGGGGGGAAATTGGATTAGGCTTCAGAAAATGATCTGAAGTAAAGATAACAAAACATTAACATTTATTATCATGAATGGTAGGTGTATAAGGATTTTGTGTTAAACTTGTGTAGTTTTTAATATAGTTTTAAGTTTGTAAAACTGTGATTTTAAAATGGAGGTTGCCATCTAGTGGACATGTTTAAGTAGAACTTTAAAAATCTTTGTAAAGATACAATGGAACAAAGCTTTTTACATTTCTTCAACAACACAGGAAAGAAGGTCCATTCTGGTGGTTAAGACCACAAACTTTGGAGTTGAGCCACACCTAGGTATGAATCCTAGATTTGTTGTACAAGTAGAGACTACTGGGTTTTTTGGTAAATGAGATTAGTGCCCTTTTATTTTAAAAAATTTTTAAGTAAACTCTACACACCCAACACGAAGCTTGAACTCACAACCTTGAGATCAAGAGCTGCGTGCTCCTTCTACTGAGCCAGCCAAGCACCCCAAGACTGTTTTTTTTCTTCTTTAAAGAAAGTTTTTAATGTTTATTTTTCAGAGACAAAGAACATGAGCAGAGGAAGGGCAGAGAAGAGAGGGAGACACAGAATCTAAAGCAGTCTCCAGGCTCTGAGCTGTCAGCACAGAGTCCGACGAGGGGCTCAAACTCACAAACTGTGAGATCATACCTGAGTGAAGTTGGACACTTAACCGACTGAGCCACCCAGGAGCCCTTCTTTTTTTTAATGTTTATTTTTGAGAGAGAGAGAGAGACAGAGCGTGAGTGGGGAAGGGGCAGAGAGAGAGAGGGAGACACAGAATCTGAAGCAGCCTCCAGGCTCTGAGCTGTCAGCACAGAGCCCGATGCGGGGCTCGAACTCCTGAGCTATGAGATCATGATCTGAGCCGAAGTTGGACGCTCAAACAACTGAGCCACCCAGGTGCCCCAAGACTACTATTTTCGATTGAATGGTCAGATATTATTAGGTTTAAGTCTCAGATCCCTAATTATTAATACTCCTATAATCTTAGGCAAGTTAACAAGCTCACAGGATGACACAGATATCTACATTCCACAAGAGTTGTAACACTGCCTCATTCATCACTTTCCCTAGTAAAGCTTGACATATAAGAGGCCTTTAATATCTGAACGAATGAATGAATGAATGGCTTTACTTTAATACAGCTTCTGGGTACATTTACTAAGCTTGCTGCACTCAATAGTAGATATTAAAGAAATGGTACTACTGTGTATATTATGTATATAGGAAACTCTGAATTTGTAACAATTTAAGCTTATACATATTTACATAAGTTACCAGTTAAAAACTGTTATATATACTTATGGAAGGCAGCAAACTATATCTGTCAGTTTTCAGGAAAAGGATTCCAATGATAAAGACTTGATCTCTAACACCTCTTTGCTACAAAGAAACTTACACTGACACAAGGGGACAGAGTTATCAGAATGGGTCTTTTAAAAAAAATGTTAGGGACACCTGGGTGGCTCAGTGGATTAAGCGTTGGACTCTTGGTATTGGCTCAGGTCACAATCTCACAGTTCACAGGTCCCATCCTAGCTGACAGTGCAGAGCCTGCTTGGGATTCTCACTCTCCCTCTGCCCCTCCCCAACTTCATGTGCGGGTACTCTCTCAAATAAACTTGAAAAAAAAAAAAAAAAAGTTAAATGGCCTAGGCCTCCTCTAAATGACTATCCCTCAAGACTCTTGCCAGGGGTGCCTGGGTGGTGCAGTCGGTTGGTTAAATGACCGACTCTTGATCTTGGCTTAGGTCACGATCTCACAGTTTGTGGGTTGGAGTCTCGCTTTGGGCTGTGAGCTGGCATAGAGCTTGCTTGGGATTCCCGGTCTCCTCTGCCCCTCCCCTGCTCATGTGCATGCATGCTCACTCTCAAAATAAACAAACAATAAAAAAATTCTTGCCAAACTCTGCCTAGGATAGGCTTCTGAATTCCACAACCTTGAGGTAAGCGTTCCTTTGTTTTATAGTAAAAGCCAGCAGTAGTTATTAAAAATAAAAACCTGGGGCGCCTGGGTGGCTGTCTGTTAAGCATCCAACTTCGGCCCACGTCATGATCTCACGGTTCGTGAGTTTGAGCCCTGCATTGGGCTCTGTGCTGACAGCTTTCTCAGGGCCTGGAGCCTGCTTCGGCTTCTGTCTCTTTCTCTCTGCCCCTCCCCCATTTGCACTCTGTCTCGGGTCTCTCAAAAATAAATGTAAAAAAAAATAAAAACCAACTTTGTAGAACAAATATAATTGTAATTAGAGTTTCATATACTTTGACATTGTTTCACTATAACCTGTGACTTTTCCTTTAAATCAAGCCCTTGGTCAAATTTCACTCACTTTATATCATTTTTACAGCATCTTTTCTGGGAATTTGAACTGCCATTAAAACTATGTAGTTACAAGCCATAAACATTTATTTTTATATCACTTCTATGTCCATGTTTTTTAACTGGAGAAAAACAGATTTAAACAGTAACTTCAATGTAATAATTGCTAAATGAACAAACCAAAACACGGTTGATCCTTGACCAACACAGGTGTCAAATGCATGGGTCCACATATACATGGATTTTTTTCAGTAACAGTACTGGAAATGTATTTTCTCTTGTGATTTTAGTATTTTCTTGAGCTTTATTCTAAGAATGCAATATATGACACATGGAACATACAAAGTATATGTTGACTGTTAGTGGTGAGGCTTCTGGTCAACAGTAGGTTCGTATTAGTTCTTAGGGAATCAAAAGTTGTACATTGATTTTTGACTGCAACAGAAGTCTATGCCCCTGACCCCTGCATTGCTTAAGGGTCAACTGTACTTAAGATTTGCAAAGCTCCAACATGTGCCATTCACAGTACAGTAAAATTAAAGGGGTATCTTAATTTATATACTCAAGACTGTTGATGGGCAATAATTATTTCCATAATAAACTGATAATATATGTAAAATAGAAAACTAAGCCAATGAATTTCACTGGCCTATTGAACTTTTGGAGTGTAATTTCAGGTTTGGACTATACTCACTTTTAAAATTTCATAAGCCCCTTCTTGGATTCAAGTTAGAAAAACCTCTTGAGGGATGCCTGGGTGGCTCGATGGGTTAAGCGTTCCACTTCAGCACAGATTGTGATCTCGTCCCACGTTGGGCTCTGTGCTGACAGCTCAGGGCCTGGAGCCTGCTTCGGATTCTGGCTCCCTCTCTCTCTGCCCCTGCCCCACTTGTGCTCTGTATCTCTCTCTCTCTCTCTCTGTCAAGAATAAACATTGGGGCGCCTGGGTGGCTCAGCTGGTTAAGTACCCAACTTCAGCTCAGGTCATGATCTCGCGGTTTGTGAGTTTGAGCCCCACATCAGGTCCTGTGCTGACAGCTCAGAGCCTGGAGCCTGCTTCAGATTCTGTGTCTTTCTCTGCCCCTCCCCTGCTTGCTCTCTCTCTTGAAAATAAAAAATAAACCATTAAAAAAAAAAAATTAAAAAACCAACCTCTTGAAAGATAATCTGGTATGCATTTATGGATTCAGCAGTAGCTTGCTCATGCCTGTTACATATTGCTAGCCTAACTTGATTTAGTTGAAAGCAAGGCCCTACACCAGAAATCTGCAGGCAGTGTTAAGTTTATAAATGTTTGTGGATGTCCACCTGTTAAGGCATTAAGAGCTAAAGGATCTCTATGGCAGCCAAACATTAACAGATCTTAAAATCTTGTAAGATACCCTATATATAATGTAACCTTTTAAAATACTCCTGGTATAACACACCCCATACCTCCTCATGTTCTTCGGGCCTAATCGGCCTGAGACTCTTGGCTTCATATCAAATAATAAGTGATATAAGTAATCCTACTGGTGATCAAACTTTTTTTTTTCTTCTCATAAACTGCCAAATCAACAGAGTCTCATTTAAAAAATACTGTTAATGGAGTTTTTCATTAAGATTACACAAATTTGTCAATTGTGTTGAGATTTCCACATTACAGGTTCCTTAACCATAAACAATTGCAGAACAAAAAAGTTACCTACTTTTAGTTTATTATAATTGGTTCTGACTGAATCAAACATCTAAAGATATCCTCTCTTAAAACAGGCTGTGTAGGGGCACCCAGGTGGCTCAGTCGGTTGAGCATCTGACTCCGGCTCAGGTCAGGATCTTGCAGTTCGTGAGTTTGAGCCCCGCGTCAGGCTCGGTGCTGACAGCTCAGAGCCTGGAGCCTGTTTCAGATTCTGTGTCTCTCTGCCCTTCCCCACTCATGCTCTGTCTCTGTCTCTCAAAAATTAATAAACGTTAAAAAAAAATTTTTTTTAAAAACAAGCTGTGTAGACCAGAATTTTAAATTTATCCTCATTTTAAAACTAGACAGGTCCTGTAGTTAGTATAATTAACAGAATGGTCATCAGGAAGCTTGCTGTTCATATAACAATATATTTTACATTCAGCAAACTTAATTTTATCAAATATCCTTTAATTTCACAGACAACAATATGATACATATTGTGTAAGAAGCGCACAATAGTTCTGCAGTACAATTTCAGAGTGTATACAAACTGGAATACAGAGGTTAAACACTGGGGTACGGATGGCATTCTTGAGCTTTGGATAAACTGCATACAAAACTTGCAATTCAAATATTAGCCAATCTGGAAACTTTACTTCTCATAATATAAAAATGATACTTTTGAGATGCAAAATATTTTTTTTTTTACTAAACTATATAAACATTTAAAATAATTAAAAACTCAACTTTAGAATTTATAAAGATTAGCTATAAAAATATATCGGCAGTCACTTTTCTTAGAAATGTACCATTCGCTACATTACAAAATAGTCTCTAACATAAAATTGCCTTAATAACCATACGATTTTAGAATCTGATAAACCTTACATTAAATTGATTATAAAATCCTCTTGGAAAACTTTGGTATGTATCTTCAGAAGATTTTTAAAAAATACTCTAATATCTCAAGGGCCTGTAAACATTCCATTCTATTAAAGCACAACAGAATAGGTAATGTATATTCAACTGCATACAGAATATAGAATCAAAAAACAATTTATTATATATTTGTAGAAAATCTCCATTCCCAGAGTAACCAAAAAACAAACTATTTAAAAGTATCAAACTTTTAAACAGAAGTTCTCTTTCCATTCTGATAAAAAATGTTACAAAATCACCATACTCCATTCATGTACCTTAAATGCCTTTGAGGACAAAGCCTCAAAAACAGTTAAACCCAAGTCTCAAAAGCCTCTCAAGTCCAAGAAACAAACTTTAAAAAACCCATTTCAACGATCTGACGATAGAACAAGTATACGTAATCAGAACACATAATTTATATATTTAGTTATGTATTAGCTTTTCTATTTGTAATTTAAAATTTATTGGCAGAAATAAAACACTCACGCGCGCGCACACACACAAGTGAAAAAGGTAAATTTTAGGAAAGAGTAAGAAATGCAAACCTACAGGGTAAACTGATTTTAAAAATAATTTACCAAATTTCATCTTCTCTGGCATTTTTGGGTTATTGTCATTTAGGAAATTCAAATTGGTGTGAGAGCTCACTTCCCTCTTCTTCAGTGGGTTTCATTTTTCCAGAGCTTCCACCTGTGCTAGTGACTTCCTTGAGGTCATTTTCCACTTCATCTTCTGTCACCAGATCTCTTGCATAAGATTATCTTTGAGTTGCAAAAGCCTAAATAAAAAGCTTCATTTTTGACCTTTCAATTTATAAAACTCCACTAAAAAGAAAAGAAATCCATCTAATTTTTAGGCAAGTCTGCAAAAATATTTTCTTTCTTAATCAAACACTTTTATGAGAATAAAGATCCTTCAAAGTTTTTAACTCTTCTATTAGAGTTTTATTTTGATTTTCCAAGACTGCAACTCGATTTTCCAGGCATTTCACATATTCTTTCTTCTTTCTGCGACATTCTCGAGCAGCTTCTCTAAACATAGGCATTAAAAACCAATGTTAGAAAAAAAGTTCACATTCTTTAAATGGTAAATGCACCTCAGTAATCCTCCCTGGTCATCTCTCTACATCTCTACAGAACCAAAATACATAGATCTTAAGTGCAGAATTCAATCGGTTTTGGCAAATGCACATACCTATATAACCCCCCACACTTATCAAGACAGAGAACTTCTTTGTTGTCCCAGAAAGTTGCCTCGTGCCCATTCCTGGTCAGTGCTCTCCCCAAACAACTAATGTTCAGATTTTATCACCACAGATGAAGATTGTCCTATTCTAGAACCTCAAATAACAGAGTCATACAGTATGCGCCCTTGTGTCTGGTCTCCTTTCACTCAGTATACTTTTGAGGCTCATGGATGTTGCTTCGAGGTGGTTTGTTCCTTACTGTTGCTGAGTGTATTCCATTGTGTGACCATCACCATAGCGTATTGATCTATTCCTTGGGGCTGTTTCTCATTTTAGCTGCTATGCATGTTCTTAACACCAGGTTCTTTGTGAGCATATGTCCCAAAACCAAGGATTCAAATTTATGGGTCCTCTGGCTTTTGACACTGTTTCTTCAATTTTTATTTAAGTTTTAATTACAAACAGTGCTTGATACTCAGTTTTGTAAATGTCCTCTTAGAATATTTCTGTGAAGTCACATACATGTATCACATATGTAGAGCGGTATTATTTTGAGTATTTTTTATATTATGTACTGTAGGTATTATCTGCAACTTGCTTTTTTTACACTGTTTTATTTTAATGATGTTTCCAAGTAGGTATAGATCCTTGCCATGTACACTTTATTGTTAATTCATTTTCATCCCTAACTACTAGTGAGATTGAACATCTTTTCAAAAGCCTATTGGTCTTTTGGATCTTTTTTTTTTTTTTTTTAATTTTTTTAATGTACGTTTATTTTTGCGACAGAGACAGAACGTGAACGGGGGAGGGTCAGAGAGAGAGGGAGACACAGAATCCGAAGCAGGCTCCAGGCTCTAAGCTATCAGCACAGAGCTCGACACCGGGCTTGAACTCACGGACCGTGAGATCATGACCTGAGCCGAAGTCGGACACTTAACCAACTGAGCCACCCAGGCGCCCCGGTCTTTGGATCTCTTATGTAAACTGCCTGTTCATACCCTTTTTCCATTCATACCTTTTCCTGTTTTACGATGAGAAATTATAAAGACAACCTAAGAACTCTGTGTGCATTATACATATTAATCCTTTATCTGTTTTTATATTATTTCCTTTTTAAAAGTTTATTTATTTTGAGAGAGGAAGAGAGAGAGAGAGTGCGAGCAGGGGAGGGGCAGAGAGAGAGAGGGAGAGAGAGAACCCCAAGCAGGCTCTGAGCTGTCAGCATGGAGCCTGACACGGGGCTCAAACCCACAAACCATGAGATCATGACCTGAGCTGAGATGAAGAGTCAGATGCTTTACCAACCAAGCCACCCAAGCGCCCCTGTTTTTATATATTATTTTCTAATCTATCATTTGACTTCTCATATTTTTATATCTTATACCATAAATGCTTCTTTTTTAGTCTTTTTCTTGGCTTAGGTTAAAATTCCATGCACTATATATTTCTCTCTTAATTTTAAAGATAATTTTATTGCTTAATTTTTCACAATTAAGTCTTTAATCCATTTGGAATTACTTTCGTATGTGATATAAAATAGAGGAGTCTAATTTAATTTTCTTTCAGATGCGGTGTCAGTTAACATTTATTAAACATGCCATCTTTTAGAAGTACTGTACTTAACTAGCATAAAAAGCTATTTCTGGGCTCTATCCTGTTTGCTAATGTTATTGTCTGCTCCTGTGCTGATATCAAGTTTTGATTACAGTGGCTTTAGAGAGTATGTTTTAATGCCTAACCTCTTCCTGTTCTTGACCATTCTAGAACACTTTTTTCTTTCATGTCAACTCTCACCTTATGTTGTCCAATTCCATGGAGATCTATAGAGGTTCTAGTTTGAATCACATTAAATTTATATGTGTATTTTAGGGGCACCTGGGTGGCTCAACTGGTTAAGCATCTGACTCTTGGTTTTCGCTCAGGTCATGATCTCATGGTTTGTCAGTCTGAGCCCCACATTGGGCTCTGTGCTGACAGCGTGGAGCCTGCTTGGGATTCTCTGTCTCCCTCTCTCTCTGCCTCTCCCCTGCTCATTTTCTAGTTTTCTCTCAAAATAAATAAACAAACTTAAATGTAATCTTCTCCTATTGTGTTTACTAAGGGTTTTATGATTTTTTGCCACTAATGCGAATATTACTTCCCATTATTACTTTCAAGACGGTAATTCATAGTAGAAAAACTTAGTAAATTTCCTTATAAATCACTGTAATTAAAAAAATTTATTATGATATACTATACACACAAAAGACTGTATGTGGTGTAATGTTATGAAGCATAATAAATAAAATGAACACATGTAAACCCAACACCTGATTTAATAAGAGAACATATGATCTATACTGTTGAAGAAATTTCTGTGCTATTTCCTGATTCCATACCCCTGCCTCTTGCCTGGAAGCAATTACTAGCTTCAATCTTTTACTTATTTTCATGGTTTCAGTAATATTTATACGTCTCTAAATTGTATATAATTTAGTTTGCTTATATTCTAAAACTTATTTTAACATTTATTTTTGAGACAGAGAGAGACAGAGCATGAAAGCATGAACGGGGGAGGGTCAGAGAGAGGGAGACACAGAATCCGAAACAGGCTCCAGGCTCTGAGCTGTCAGCACAGAGCCCGACGTGGGGCTCAAACTCATGGGCTGTGAGATCATGACCTGAGCCGAAGTCGGCCGCTTAACCGACTGAGCCACCCAGGCACCCCTAAAACTTACTTTAAAATATGACACTTTATGTATTCTGTTACAACCTATTTTCACTTAACTTTATTTTCCTAATACTTATTCATGTTACAGTGATCAATCAATACACATGAACACTATCAGATTGAATAAAGACAACCAAAATTTATGTGTCCATTCTGTTACTATTTAGGTTGTTTCCTGATTTTTGTTGTTGTGAACATTTTTATGCATACTTCCTGCAAAAGTCTCAGTCACATACACAGAGTGAAACAGCTCATAGAGCATATCCAGGTCAACTGTACAAGATAAGGCCAATTAATCCAAAGTGATTATACCAACTTTCACTGCCATAGGCAGTCTCTGAGTTTCACTGTTTCAAATCCTTGCCACTTCCTGGTTAGACTTTGAACATTTTTGCCAATTGGGTGGGGATAAATGGTAACTAAATGTGTGGTATTAATTTGCATTTCTTTGATTACTGATTGATAAGGGTGAATAATCTTTCATACGATTATTAACCACTTGTGTTTTCTGAGAAATGCCTATTCATATATTTTGCCAATTTTTCTTCCATTAGGTTGTACTTAATAACTTAGAAAATATTTTTGGTTTTTTCAAACAAATCTTTTTGTTGTTGTTAGATATGTTTCAAATATCTTCTATAGGGTTGGAGCTTGTATTTTCACTCTACAGATGAACAGAAATTATTAATTTTAATGAAGATTCATTAATCTTTTGTGTTAATGTTTGTGGGAGGGGTGTGCATTGTTTTATCTTTCCCTAATCCTGAAACCATAAGATTATATATTTTCACTTAAAAGTTTCAAAATTTCATCTTTCACATTTGTGTTTTTAATCTCTCTGCAATGATTTTGTGTATGGTGTGAGGAAGAAATCCAGTATTTTTTCATTTATCAATAATTATCCTAATACCATTTATTGAAGAGTCCCTCCTTCCCCCAATAATCTGTCCTGTGTCCATGGATCAGTTTCTGAGCTATTTCATTGGTCAATTTTTTTTTTCCCTCAATGCCACTATCACATTATTTCAATTACCACAGCTTTAAATAAAACTTGATATCTCCTCACCTTATTCTTGTCTGGAATATTTTGGCTGTTCTTGGCCCTTTACTCTTCTATAAATTTTAGTATCAACTTGTCAAGTTCTTCAAACAACCTGTTTAGGTTTTGATTGGAACTGCATTGAATCTATGGATCAATTGGGGGAAAAATAGTCATCTTTATAATACTGAGTTTCCATATCTACGGACATAGTATTTATTTCTCCATTTTATTTAGATCTTCCTTAAGGTCTTTCAAAGACATTGTACAATATTTTTCATAACTGTCCTGGACATCTTTTGTTGTTAGATTTCTTGTCTGATATTTTGTTGATAACATAAATGGTGTCTTTTAAATAATTATTTACCAAACCATTACTGATGTAAAGAAATATGATTTTTGAATACTGGTGTTATATTTAGCAATGTTATAAATTCATTACTTCTAATAATTTTTCTGTAAGTCTGTTTTAAAAAATAGGCAATTATATGGGGCGCCTGGGTGGCTCAGTCGGTTAAGCGGCCGACTTCGGCTCAGGTCATGATCTCGCGGTTCGTGAGTTCAAGCCCCGCGTCGGGCTCTGTGCTGACAGCTCAGAGCCTGGAGCCTGTTTCAGATTCTGTGTCTCCCTCTCTCTGACCCTCCCCTGTTCATGCTCTGTCTCTCTCTGTCTCAAAAATAAATAAACGTTAAAAAAAAATAATAAATAAATAAATAAATAAATAAATAAATAAAAAATAGGCAATTATATAAAAAATAGTAGGTAAGGATTTCCTTTCATTTAAATCCTCATAATACCCTCTGTTCTTGTTTTACTACAAAATGGTTAAAGGTTTCCAGTACAATGCTGGTTATTTTTCAAGCTTTCTAATACTTTGTACATGATTCTCCTGGATATTCTAAGCAGATGAATATATATTTGCTACGGAGAGCGATTTTATTTTTTCTTTTCCGATTTTTATCATTTTTATAGTCTCTTGATCTTTGATGATTTTCAAGGACACCCTTTTTTTTCTTTAAATCTAGTAGACCGATAACTGAAGGCTTTACAAAAGTTGTTCTGTTGTGTGCTCTGATGACTCTTGCTCCTGAAAGGTAGTGCAGTATTATCGAATATCTGTCTTTGGACTCTGAAACCTGGACCCGTGTTTTTAAATCCTACCTCTACCACTTACTAAGTAGTTTAACCTTGGGCAAAGAAATTAACCTAAGCCTCAGTTTCCTCATCTCAGAAAAACTGGAAATAATATTATATACACCTCAAACATTTTTGTGAAAATAACATAAAGGCTTGGCACATACGATGATGGAGGCCTAATTCCTTGGACAGTCTGTGATTTTTCAACTTGTATTTGTTAGAACTCAATGTATGGGAATTTGTTAAAGGCTGTGTTAAGACTGCTTTCTTCCAAAAAGTTGGGGAACTATGGACCCAGACCATTTTTAAATTTCAGCTGACTCTTGAACAACACGGGTCTGAACTGTGTGAGTCTACTTATATGCAGATTTTTTTTTAATATGGTACCATAAATGTATTTTCTCTTCCTTATGATTTTCTTAGTATTTTTTCTCTAGCTTCCTTTATTGTAAGAATACAGTATATATAACTACACATAATATAAAAAATATTTGTTAATTGGCTGTTTATGTTATCAGTAAGGATTCTAGTCAACTCAGTTTTTGGGAAGTCAAAAATTATAGACTTTCAATTGTGGGGCGGTGGGGGTCAGCACGCCAACGCCTCCATTGTTCAAGGGTCAACTTTGCTTGGGTCTTGACTTCATGAAGAATAACAATCTCTGATCCAGTTCCCCCAGGCTGCACAGACCCCAGGCTTTGCCCTAGTCCCCTTTGCATACCAAAGCTATACCAATCACAAAGATATGAATTTACAGATTATACAGGGGTTGCTTCAGTGCTTATGAACTTCATGGTCTTGTGCTTCTGATTGATTCCTAACCTCAATAGATATCTCTTACTTCCCTGGAGGCTCATCCAATCATTTAAAAGGGTGGTTTTTATATTTCATCAAGCTGTTAATAATATTACATAGCGAGGTCATATTATCAGAAAGAGAAGCCTCATTCTAGTAATTCTTAACAAATCTTTTGGGTATCCTAGGTACACAACCATATCATCAACAAAAAAACACGGTTCTTCTTTTCTAGTATTTACATAACTTACTTCAGATCCTTGTCTTACTGAATTTGTTGGAACCTCCAAGACAACGGACAATCCCTGCCATGTTACTAAGTTCATTACAATGATGCTCGCTCTTAGTTTTTAGTAAAGAAACATTTTATCTTGAAGTAATTAAATGCATCCTTCTGGTCCTTGTATGATAATTTTTACTGCTTTAGAAAATCATCCTTTTATTCTAATTTTCTAACTTACTGAGAGGAGTTAAAAACAGAATCCTGTAATTTTTTAAATATTTGTTTTATATGTGGGTATCTACCCTTTTTGATTCCTAACATAGTTTTTATTAGTGTCCTTTCTCTCTTTTTTTTCCCCTTAAACTCACTACAGAAGGGTACCCATTATATGCTTTTTCTCAAAGAACTGGTGGTTTTCATGGCTGATGTACATATAGCTAATACTACTATGTTTAAAATACATTTAAAATGAAAGTAAATGTTTCTGGAGGTTAAATCACTGATATATATTCATGGGTAAAATTCATTTTTAGCATTTCTGTGGCCATCAGTTTTTTAGGAATTCTTTCCTCTTCCCACTATCAATGGCAAGCAGCAAATTATTATTTTCATTTAACTTTTGTGAGCCCAGCAAGAACAAAATATATTGTTCGAAAAGCTCTGCTTAATAGTACTATTCAAAAGACAAAATAAAAATGAAAGACCTCTAGGTCATATATTAAATAAAGAGATTGAGCAATGGGATCCTTTGGAAATGAACTAGATACAACATAACACTCAGTAAAATAAAGCTCTCTTTTTTTAAAGTAAGCTCTATTTATGGCCAATGTGGGGCTCAAACTCACAACCCCAAGATAAAGTTGTGCTCCACCAACTGAGCTAGCCAGGCACCCCAAAACTCTCATTTTTAATTCACAACTCCAGTTAACATCTGGTTACGTTTTGAGATTTACAAAAACGTTACCCATTCTGGCAGTACAATTTTACCACCTACCTGTTTTTCATCAACCTTATTTCTCTCTTCAGTTGGGGGTCATCTGTCTTAGATGTCTGAGATGTAAGAGTCACAGGAGATGTCATCACCACAGTTTGTGGCAGCGAAGTAGCTGACGGTGTGGTACGGATCTGATATGTCTGCATATCTCCTGATGCAGCTGTGTGGTCAGAAGAGTGAGTTAATTCATAAGTGTCTTTGAAAGTACATTGGGATGTTTTCCACAGACACTTAAACATACTTACTTTGTACAACCACCTGGTTGCTGGGCACAAGTATTTGCTGTCCATCAGAGGTCTGTGCATATTGGAGAATTGTTGTCCCTTGCTGAGTACTGCCTGAATTTGTCATGGTTAATGTCTGAAGTCCCTGTACTCCATCTGTGCCTGGGCTGGCCAGTTGTAAGGCTCCATTTGGGGCAATGGCAACTTTAACCAAAGAGAGAACATAGCTATTGTAAGGCTATACAATACACTAATTGCAAAGGATTGGTGAAAAAAAACCCAGCCACTACTTATTAAAACAGGTCTGAATGCAGTTCCACTTGGTAACTGTTAACTACTTTGGGTGAACTATATGTAAAAGAAATAAAATAAATAAAATGGCATTTCTTTATAAAATTTTATAGTTCAGGTGCACTAATCTTAAATTTAGTCTCAAACTGTAGATTAGTCAAAACACATTATGGGCTCAATGGAGCACTGCATGCTAATTGCTAATGTTGTCACAGCAGTTCTGGAACGTTAGGAGAGGGTACCAATGGCTAACTTTTTTTTTTTTTTTTTAAATGTTTTATTTTATTCTTGAGGGAGAGAGACACAGTGTGAGTAGGGGAGGGGCAGAGAGAGAGGGAGACACAGAATTTGAAGCAGGCTCCTGGCTCTGAGCTGTCAGCACAGAGCTCGACGTGGGGCTTGAACCCACAAGCTGTGAGATCATGGCCTGAGCTGAAGTTGGTCGCTTTACTGACAGAGCCACCCAGGCGCCCCATCAATGGCTAACTTTTAAAGGAAAAATCAGTAGAAGGAAACATTAACACACTGTGTATTTTTATTCAAAAGAAGCATTAAAAAGATTATAAGCTTAAAAATATTTTTGAATAGATTAAATGGGCCTATGCCTATGGGAAAATTTTTAAGAGGATAAAAGGTTACATAATGAAAAAATATGTATCTTCATACTTTGTTTCTGAGCTCTGCTGTCTAGGGGTAACCACTATTAAATTGTACTAAATGTTATTTACTTAAGTGATATTTTAAAAATGTAATCTTTTCAAGTTACTTCCTAGTGAAAATCACCAATAAGGTTGTCATGAGAAAGAGGTCACATTACTATGTGCCCCACAGCATTTTTCAATGAGTTTTATATATACATATATATATATATATATATATATATATATATATATATTTTTTTTTTTTTTTTTTTTTTTTTTTTTTTTTAATGTTTGTTTATTTTGAGAGTGAGTGAGCAGGGGAGGGGCAGAGGGAGAGAGAGAGAATCCCATGCAGGCTCCACACTGTCAGCGCAGAGCAGAGCCCAATGCGGGGCTCGATCTCACAAACTGTGAGATCATGACCTGAGCCAGATGCTTAATGAACTGGGCCACCCAGGCGCCCCTCAATGAATTATACTTATGTTAATGCTTTCCTCTCAAACCTTACATGAAACACCCATAAGATATGATCAAATGGAAAGCATTTTACCATTATGCAATCCCACGTAATAAATCCCCTTCAGAATCTAATGCCTCATCTCTGTGCCCTCTTACCAGATTATAATTATGCAACTTTTCTTCTCCTTTTATACTCTGGGTACCAGGAAGCCAAAACACACTTATCTAAATGTATGTTTTAATTGAAAATATTTTTTTTCAGGAGTATATAATTATCTCTCATCCACTACCACACAACAAATATTCTACATACTTTAATTTATATGACTTTAGAAGTAATGACAGTTTAAGATTTTTTAGATGCAGAGATTTGTTTTAAACTTATATTAGCAATTGTTTTCAATCGCCTTCTCTCCAACGCACATTATATATATACATATATATAAATGTAAATATATAAGTAAAATAAAAAGTCCTATTCTCTATCCCAATTTATTCTACTGGCCACCCCACACCCTTATTCTGGGGTAACCATTTTCGATGTACATCCTCTTCCTAATCATTTCCTATGTTCATATAGACTGATACATTAACACACATCAAAATGTGTATCCATACACACATATGTATACTTTTTTTTTAATGTTTATTATTTATTTTTGAGAGAGAGACAGAGCGTGAGCACTCAGGCACCCCTAAAAAATTCTTTAAGAAAAGTAGCATATCAGCACGTTAAAAATTATGATATATTAATATGGCTTCTTATTCTAAAACAATTAAAATTAGGAATTATGAAAACTACATAGAAACTTAGGGAGATATTTCATATGTTATAATTGAAATAAGTACAATTCTTTTTTTTTTTTTTTTAATGTTTATTCTTGAGAGAGACAGAGATGGAACATGAGCAGAGGAGGGGCAGAGCGAGAGAGGGAGGCAGAATCCCAAGCAGGCTCCAGGCTTTGAGCTGTCAGCACAGAGCCCAATGTGGAGCTCAAACTCACGTACTGCAAGATCATGACCTGAGCTGAAGTCAGACGCTTATTGACTGAGCCACCCAAGCACCCCGAGAGATACATCTTTTGATGTTAAACATATGTAATAATACAGAATTGTTTTCATTTTTATAACCTATCTTCCTATTTTTAACATGTATATTTATCTGGTTGAATCTACTCTAAATCTACACTGATACGGTAGCCATTAGTCACATATGACTATTAAATTAACTGAAAGCAAGATAAGAAATTCAGTTCCTCAGTCTCACGAGCCACATTTCAAGTGCTCAACAGTCACACATGGCTTAGTGGCTACTATACTAGACAATGCAAATATAAAACATTTTCAGCAAGGAAGTTCTATTGGATCATGCTGTCTTAAACACCAGTTTGAACTGTATTTATTTTGGGGTGTCAGTTAAGTGTCCAATTTCAGGTCAGGTCATGACCTCATGGTTCGTGGGTTCAAGCCCCACATCAGGCTCTGTGCCGACAGCTTGGAGCCTGGAGCCTCAGATTCTGTGTCTCCCTCTCTTTCTGCCCCTCCCCTGCTTGTGCTCTCTCTCTCTCAAAAATAAATAAAAACATTAAAAAAATTTAAAACAAAGAAAGAAAAAGATTTTTGAAAACAGTAATGGATGTATATGGAAAGAAAAATCAGTTTTGTTTAAAATGAAAGTGAACTTCTCAACTGCCTCTGATCTTTGTTCCCAGGTCTCCTTCCTTGCAACCACTGTTCTCAGTTTCTTATGTGTCCTCATTGAGGTGTTTTTTACATATTCTTTAAATAACTTATTCACGACAAATTTCACTGAAAGCTTACTATGCGCCAGGGCCTCCAGGCCAAGAATACAGCTGTGAACAAGACAAAGTTCTTTCCCTCAGGGAACTTATCTTTGAGAACAGATCATAAATAAACTGATCTATAATTATGTATAATCTATAATTAAATATGTACTTTTTAATAATTACATATAAATGCTATGAAAAATGTAAGAAAGCTAACTAAAGAGAGCACATTTTAATAAAGAGTGGTCTCTTTGAGAAGGGACACTTGAGCAGAAGTAAGGATGTAAAAGCCATCCATATGAGACTCTGGGAGAAGAATGTGCCAGGCAGTGGGGTGACAAGCCCAAATATCCTGAGGCAGAAACAAGCTTCATGTTGGAGAAATTCCAAGAAAGTCTGTGTTGCTAGAATGCCAGCCAGTGGCAGATGAGATTGGAGTTTGGTAAGTGAGGCCAGATCTTGAATGGAACTTAGCCTTATAGGACTTATTCTAGGGGTGATGGAGAGTCACTGGAGCAAAAGTGGTGTGATCTAATGGACATTTTATTTATTTATTTTTATTTATTTAAAAAAAAAATTTTTTTTTTAACGTTTATTTATTTTCGAGACAGAGAGAGACAGAGCATGAACAGGGGAGGAGCAGAGAGAGAGGGAGACACAGAATCTGAAACAGGCTCCAGGCTCTGAGCCGTCAGCACAGAGCCCGATGCAGGGCTCGAACTCACGGACCGTAAGATCATGACCTTAGCCGAAGTCGGACGCTTAACCGACCAAGCCACCCAGGCGCCCCCTAATGGACATTTTAAGTAAACTGCTTTGGCTGCAGTATGGAAAACGAGAGCAAGAATGGAAGCAAAATGACCAAGTGGACGTGCACTGCAGTAATTCAGACAGGAGTATAAGCCAGGGTAATGGTGGTGATTGGAGGTGTGAGACATGAGGGGACGGGACACAGATTTTGTGGCAAGAGTCAATTAGACTTGAACAGGAGTTAGGAATGGAAGGAAAAATCCTCTACAAATGGACAGCACAAAGAATTCCATGGGGTGATGAAATTATATCTTGATTGTGGTGGTGAGACAACTCCATGCATCTGTCAAAACTCCAAAGTAAGCATATCACTTACAAGCTGTGTGGTAACTTCAGGGACATTATCTAACCTCTCTAAGGCTCAGTTTCCTCATAAATTGATAACTGCCTACCTCACAAAGTTGCTGTAAGGAGTAAATGAGATAATGCTGAAAAGGTATTCTGCATTATTTTGGGCTCAAAATGCTAACCTTCAACTAATTATCCTCACTACTAAAGCATGACAGTCTTTCTATACACCACTTCTTTAGCGTTTGTGTATCCATCATGGAAAAATGTATTCCTATACGTACTGTACTGTCCACTGCTAGTTTGATAGATGGGAGTTGGAACAGACATAGAAGTGACAGCAGAAACTCCAGGGTTTTCTCCGTCTCCTTTTCTGCCCCGTGTATCTTCAGAGGACAGATCTTTCAAAATTTTTCTGTGAAAAATAAAACTCAATTAATGCTGGTAATGAGGACAGCTTTATAAAAACAAACTGCCAAACCTTTTTCAATCTCAGGTTAAAAGTACAATAATCTACTAGACATTTTAACTGTTTTGTCAAGGAGCCACTCAGTTCAGCACAGACTACTGTAATGACGTACTGCAGGCGAGTTATGCTTTAAAGTTTATGGCTCCTGGAAAAGAGACAATGAACAAATACACAGGTACAAGGCCCTTACAGAGGTATGAAATGTCTCTTTCCCTACAAGAGAGATGACTCCGTTGTAAGGTATTTTATTAATTAACAAGAACAGTATTCATTTTCTAAATAGTGACCTTTATTTAAAAAGACCCAATCTGGGGCACCTGGGTGGCTCAGTTGGTTGAGTGTCCAACTCTGGCTCAGGTCATGATCTCAAGGTTCATGAATTTGAGCCCCGTGTCGGCCTTGCACTGACAGCTCAGAGCCTGGAGCTTGCTTTGGATTCTGTGTCCTATCTCTGCCCCTCACCCACTCATGCTCGCTTTCTTTCTCAAAAATAAACAAACATCGGGGCGCCTGGGTGGCTAAGTCGGTTAAGCGGCTGACTTCGGCTCAGGTCATGATCTCACCGTTCGTGAGTTCAAACCCCGCATCAGGCTCTATGCTGACAGCTCAGAGCCTGAGACCTGCTTTGGACTCTGTGTCTCCTTCTCTCTCTGCCCCTCCCCTGCTCGTACTCTCAGTCTGTCTCTCAAAAAAATGAATAAACAAACAAAAAAAAAATTAAAAATAAATAAACAAACATTAAAAATAAATAAAAAGACCAAATTTGTCTTTCCACCCTTCAACTCTATAGTGAGAAGCCCACAGTTTTAAGAAACCAATAAGAAATAAGAATACTACTATAAAAAGCACACAATACTAGTGATAAGTAAAACTGTTTATTTATGGTTTTAATATTTTTAGGTAATCTCTATGCCCAAAGTGAGGCTCGAACTCACAACGCCAAGATCAAGAGTTGCATGCTCCACCGACTGAGCCAGCCAGGCGCCTCAATAAAATTGTTTAACAGGAAGTAAATATAATCCCACAGGTATCCCTCAGACTTGGTAAAATGGGACTTATGACAGGAATATGGAGATAGAAAAAGATTCCTTTGCTGAAAAGAAAGAACTTCCAAAACACAACTGGGGGCAGAGGGACAATTAAGCATTATTTCTTTCTAGAAGAAAAATAAAAAAAGAAATCTTAAGATTTCTATGTTCATTGTAAAACAAAAAACAAAAAACAAAAAATAGTCACAAAGGGGGGAAAAAAACCTTATCATTGAAAAGGATATTTTATGTTATTTATGCCAACCTTCCAGCCTATGCAGGAATGCCCTAGCATTCTTAACAGCCTCTATTTCCGGGAATAAGTCATCTACAACTTCCAAATAGCAAACCTCAATTATTAAGCCCTTACTTATTTAGACCAAAAGCTGGTTCCACCCAGGAAAGCTAAAGAAATTTAAGCTTAACCAAAATTCTATATCCATGCCCTACTTTGTAACATTTCACAATCGCTACAGTTCTTTATTTGAGGCCAGATAACTTTAGTTCCTTCAGCTCTTCTTCTATAACACACTGAAAAATGTTTTCCACACTGAAAAAGACTGTCTCCTTACTCTGGACAATCTTCCCACCAAAAGCTAATAAATTTGTAGACTGTATCAACAGATGTTCCATATCGAGAATAAGGGAGGGGCAGTCCTATAGGACTCCATGTTAGGCATTTGGAGAATGGTCACACTGGTTCCTAAACCTGCTTGTATCAGAATTGCCTGGAGAGGTTTACTGAATCCACATTCCCATCTGATACCCCGAACAGTTGAGTGAGTAGGTCAGGACAGAGCTCCAGAATCCCTTTAACAAGATGTCTGTGTGGTCTTATGCAGCCAGCCTAGCATGAGACTGCGGAATGCTGCGCCCAGTTCTTTTTCACTTTTAAGTTATGGAACATTTGGAGTATAAAGAAAAGTACAGAAGGGGCACCTGGGTGGCTCAGTCAGTTAAGCATCCAACTTCGACTCAGGTCATGATCTCATGGCTCGTGGGTTCGAGCCCTGTGTTGGGCTCTGTGCTGACAGCTCAGAGACTGGAGCCTGCTTTGGATTCTGTCTCTCTCTCTCTGTCCTTCCCCCACTCTCTCAAAAGTAAACATTAAAAAAAATTTTTTTAAAGTACAGAAATTAAGACACCTGTGTGCCAAAGAATCAATAGATGGTAAGTAAGGTTTCCTGCTACCTTGCTGAACTCGTTACTTTATTTTAGTGGGTACTTTAAGATTTTCTGTATATGAGATCATGTCGTCTACAAATTGTTTCCTTTCCAATCTGAATGCCTTTTATTTCATTTTCTTGCCTAAATGCCTGAATACAATGTTAGGTAGAAGTCGTGAGAGCAGACATCCACAGCCTTGTTGTGTTCATGATCTTAGGGAGAGAACATTCACTCTTACATCACTAAATATGCTTAGCTATGGGCTTTTATAGATGTACTTTATTAGGCTGAAGAGCACCCCCCTCTTTATTTATTTGAGAGAGTGTATGTGCGCATGAGCAAGTGAGGGTCAGAGAGGAAAAGAGAAAATCCCAAGCAGGCTCTATGCTCAGCACGGAACCTGATGCGGGGCTCGATCCCACTAACTGTGAGATCGTGACCTGAGCTGAAATCAAGAGTCAAACACCCAGGCGCCCCTGAAAAGCTCCCTTCTATTTGTTTGATGAGCATGTTATCAAATGGACTTGTTAAATGCTTTTTCTTGTGTCCGTTGAGATGATCACACATTTTTTTGTTCTTATTCTATAAATATGATGTATTACGTTAATTGATTTTCAGATGTTATGCCAATCTTGCGTTCCTGGTATGAATCCTACTTTTTCATCATGTGTAACACCTTTTATGTGTCATTGTATTTAGTTTGCTAAAGCTCTTATTTTGCTGTGTTTATATTCATGAGGAATACTGGCTTATAGTTTTATAATCTCAATTAATGAATTGAAGCCATGTCTTCTAAATATTAATTATTGCTATCATTTGACCTACCAATTATTTGCTTTCTGGGTTTTTTTTATGCTTTTTTAAATTCATTTTTGAGAGAGAGAAAGAAGTGAGCAGGAGAGGGGAAGAGAGGGGGGAAACCAAGAATCTGAAGCACACACTGCGCTGACAGCAGACAGCCTGATGCAAGGCTCAAACTCACGAATCGTGAGATCATGACCTGAGCCACAGTCAGATGCTTAGCCAACTGAGCCATCCCAGGATCCCTGCTTTCTGTTTTTAAAAAAGTCTTCTGGGGGTGCCTGGGTGGCTCAATCGGTTAGGCGTCTGACTTCGGCTCAGGTCATGATCTCATGGTTCATGAGTTCCGAGCCCCATGTCGGGCTCTGTGCTGACAGCTCAGAGCCTGGAGCCTGCTTCGGATTCTGTGTTTCCCTTTTTCTCTGCCCCTCCCCTACTCGTGCTCTCTCTCCATCTCTCAAAAATGAATAAATGTTTAAAAAAAAAATTGTTTTAAAGTCTTCTGGGGTTGCCTTGCAGGCTCAATTGGTAGATAGAGCATGCAAAAAAATTTTTTTAAACGTTTATTTATTGAGACAGAGACAGAATGCAAGCAGGGGAGAGGCAGAGAGAAAGGGAGACACAGAATCTGAAGCAGGCTGCAGGCTCCAGGTTCTGAGCTGTCAGCACAAAGCCCGATGCGGGCTTGAATCCATGAACTGTGAGATCATGACCTGAGCTGAAGTCAGATACTTAACCAACTGAGCCACCCAGGTGCCCCAGAGCATGCAACTCTTGATCCTCAGAGTCATGAGTTCAAGCCCCATACTGGGAATAGAGCTTACTTAAAAAAAATAAATAAATAAAAAGTTTTCTGTGTTCTTTTGGATTTGAAGAGTTTTCAGAACTCCACTTTATCATATGTTTGACAAAATCTCTTCATATAATTTAGTAATTGCTCTAAGGAGTTCTAATAGACCTCATCTACTTAGAATCACTGTTTTACCATGTCAAGTGAACCTGAGAAACCTTACCTCCAGAATGAGTCTCTTTATCTCCCCCCTTATGTTATAGTTGTCTTACACATTACATCTGCATTACATCTACATACATTAAAAGCCCCATCAGACAATGCCATATTTTCTTGTCAACCAAACATATTTTAAAGAATTCAACAGGAGAATAGTTCATTATACTTGCCCAGATCTTGCTGTTGCTGTTTCTTCATTCTTAACCTTCCAGATTTCTATCTTAAGAGCTTTCTTAGCAGTTACTTTCTTTTTTTTTATTCTTGAGAGAGAGCACGAGGGAGAGCGAGCAAGCACAAGCAGGGGAGGTGCAGAGTGAGAGAGGGACACAGAATCTGAAGCAGGCTCCAGGCTCTGAGCTGTCAGCCCAGAGCCCAACGTGGGGCTCGAACTCACAAGCCGTGAGATCATGACCTGAGCCAAAGTCAGACACTTTACCAATTGAGCCACGCAGGCGCCCCTCTTAGCAATTACTTTAGAGCAGGTATGCTGTCAATGACTGCTCTTAGTTTTCCTTCATCTGAAAATATTTATTTCACCTCCCATTTCTGAGGGATATTTTCACTAGATAAAAAATTCTGGATTGACAATTCTTTTCTTTCAGCACTGTAAAATTCTGTGCTTCAGTGCAGAGCCTGCTTGGGATTCCCTCTCTCCCTCTCTCTCTGTTCTTCCCCTAATTGTGCATGCACACATGTGCTCTCTCTCTCTCTCTCAAAATAAACCAACTTAAAAAATTTTTTAAAAATGTATTTCATTTCCTTCTAGCCTCGTTTTTGATCAGAAATCTATAGTGATTTACACTGTTCCCTTTAAAGTAACGTCATTTTTCTCTGTGCACAAGATTTTTGTCTTTAGTCTTCACCAGTTTGATTATGACTTGTCTGGGGAGGGGTTTGTGTTTATCTATGGCTTAGTGTTTGCTGAGCTTTTTGAATCTGTGGGTTTCACCAAATTTGAAAACATTCCAGCTATTATTTCTTTAAATATTTTTTTCTGCAACATACTTCTTCCTCTCCTATGACTCGAATGACACAAATATTAAAACTTTTGGTATTGTCTCACAAGTCTCTGAAAATTAGTGAATTTTTCTAATCTTTAGTTCAGACTGGATAATCTCCAATGAACTATCTTTGAAGCTATCTCATCTTTATTTTCCTATTCAACCCATCCAGTGAGGTTTTATTTCTGTTACTGGATTTCTCAGCTCTAAAATTTCTATTTAGTTCTCTTTATAGCTTCTACTTTTTGCTAGGAGTTCTTATCTTTCTATTCATTTCAAGAGAATTCACACTTGTTAGGACATTTTAATAGCTCCTTTAAGTTTTTGTCCCATAACTCCAACGTCTGTGTCATCTAGGAGATGACATCTGCTGACAGTCTTCCCATGCCAAGTTAAGATTCTTCTGGGTTCTTGGTATGCCAAGTAATTTGGGACATGGGACATTTTCAGTATTATGATACCAGACTCTGGGATCTTGTTTAAATCCTATGGAGAAATTTTGATATTCTTGTTTTAGCAGGCTATCAGCCTAGTTGTGTCCAGGCCATTGATTTTGACCAGCATTCAGTGGACTGTGGTTCCAATGTCATTTCAGTTTTCAAAGCTTTTGCAGTGTTACTCAGATCTGGTCCATATGTGCACCAGGTAATTACCGTTCAGTCTGGGACTTGAGCCACTGCATGTCGTATGTGTAGTTCATTCAATTCCCTAGGTCTATATATGCTAGGGAAGCCCATTTTTATTATTTATTTGCTAAAAATTTATAAATGGGTGCTGAATTTTATCAAATACTTTTCCTGCATTTCTGAGTTGATTATATATTGTTTGTATGGATTCTCACTTATCATGGTTTATTTCCTTGTATGTTTGATGATTTTTCACTCTGAATTCATATTTGGTTGATCCTAATTTGGTATAATGCAGAAAGCTTACTTTGGGGGAAGCTTCCTTTCAGATGTTCTAGCCTCCTGCAGAAATCCCAGCTTAATACAAAACTCTCAGGTTCAGAGTCCTTTCCTGCAGTAGACCTAAAGCAATGTGTGCACTTTGGTTTTCAGGCTTGCTTCTGCTTCTCACTCTGGTTTCAGCTCATGTATTTGTATTGTTAAAAAGAAAACCACAGGCCCAAAATGGCATCACTTAGGCCAAATCCCCAACCCAGAGCTTAATACCTAATCTGTAAACCTCCTCCAGAAATGTAGTCTTTACTAGTCAGTCAGAGCTTTTCAGATCTGAAACAGCTAATGAAAAACAGAAAAATTATCTAAAACAAGACTACACAGAAGACTGATGTAATTCCTGCCACTCTCTTCTGTCCTTTGAGTACTCATCCTAGTGAGCTTCTGTCTGAACTGCCTTTCCACTCTGAAAAGACAATGACCTTTTGAAAGAAGACCACTTGGGGCTACTGGTGATCCTCTTCAGGTATCTCTCATTCCTTACTCTAAGGCTGAACCGAGGGCTGTAGTTAAAGAATTTCTTAAACTAGGGAGGACCCTCAAGAGTTTTTATAAATAGATGGATCTCCTGGGCCGAGTTGAGAGAAGGGAAATGAAAATTCATGTTGTCCCTTCCTTTCCAAATCCAAACCCAGTGGATAATGATCCTTTCTCTCCTGGAAATAACTATTTTCTTTTTGCTTCTTGTTACCTCCTAAGAACATGGCTTGGCTTTCTGCCTGCCTGGGACAGGAGGCCGTCTCTTCTTTCTTTGGCTGTGTTTGGGAGTAACTCCAGATCTTCTTCTTCTGTTTTTAAAGTAGGCTTCATGCCCAGTGAGGAGCCCAACGCAGGCCTGAATTCACAACCCTGAGATCGAGACCTGAGCTGAGATAGAGTCAGATGCTTAACCAATTGAGGCACCTAGGCACCCCACCTCTAGATATTAAGATAGTACCTTTCATTCCCTCTTTGAGGAGGCATCTTGGGTCCATAAGGTTGCCAGAAATATTTACTGTTTGTCCTGCTGAAACCTAACAAGATATTTGAAAGGACTTAATAACTCTATAATCAGAAATCTGACCAAATTGCATGCTGATATTGAGAGCCTGATAGTTTTTCTTTAAAAAAAAAAAAAAAAGATTTTTTAAATGTTTATTTTTGACAGAGCATGAGTGGGAGAGGGGCAGAGTGAGAGGGAGACACAGAATCCAAAGCAGGCTCCAGGCTCTGAGCTGTCAGCACGGAGCCCGACGCGGGGCTGTGAGGTCACGACCTGAGCCGAAGTTGGACGCTCAACTGCTCAACCGACTGAGCCACCCAGGCGCCCCGTAAACCTGATAGTTTTTCTTAAAAGCCTTCTCCCCTAAGCTAAATGTACCCAGAGAGAAAGAAAACATTCTCCTAGGGGGATGGGTGTCAGTACTTTGGTATCCTTTTGTCAACAACCCAATTCTTTGAGGAATTAAAAAGAGCTGTCCTTGTTTTAAGAATCTAGTATTTATAGGACAAGAGGTATGGTTCTAAGAACAATTCAAAGATCACCAATGTCCAAACCTCCCCTATTTATCTCAAAAGGCTTATAATTGGGGTGCCTGGGTGGCTCAGGCAGCTCTTGATTTCGGCTCCAATCATGGCCTCATGTTTCAGATCAAACCCCGCGTAGGATTCTGCACTGACAGCGCAGAGCCTGCTTGAGATTCTCTCTCAAAATAAACAAACATAAAAGAAATGTAAAATGTTCAGGGCACCTGACTGGCTCAGTCGGTAAAGCATGCAAGTTTTGATCTTGGTGTTGTGAGTTCAAGCCCTATGTGGGGTACAGAGATTACTTAAAAAAAAAAAAAGTATAAATGTTCAATGTTCTATCTGGTCTTCTCTAGGAACTCTTATCTAGTCCATTTCTTTAAAATGCAAATTTAGGGGTGCCTGAGTGGCTCAGTTGGTTGGGCGTCCAACTCTTGGTTTTGGCTCAGGTCATGATCTCATGATTTGTGGGTCTGAGCCCCTGCACTGGGCTCAGTGCTGCTGGTGCGGAGCCTGCTTGGGATTCTCTCTCTCTCAAAATAAATTTAGAAAAAAATAAAATAAAATGCAAATTCAATGGAGGTAATTTTTATCAAGGAAAAAACAAAAGGGGGGAAGGCAGTTTAGAACCTGACTTGCCAAGGGGCGCCTGGCCGGCTCAGTCGGAAGAGCATGTTATTCTTGATCTCACGGTCGTGAGTGGAGCCTCATGTGGTATAGAGGTTACTTAAAAAAATAAATAGAAACTTAAAAAAAAGAATTTGCCTTGCCAAGGTCAAATCCAAATCTGAAGTGTCTTCTCCACAAATATTCGAAAAAGCTTTAGCCATTCAAACAGATAAACTTAACTTATTCCATCTACCAAAAAACAAAAAGAAGAACCCAAACTCAGATCCAACTTTTATAACTAGTTATTTTTTGCACCCATTTCATGGTAATAATTTTAAAACCGAAGCTATAAGGTCTCTACAGTCTGTATGTTCACATGTGTCTATACAGAGGTGTTGTAGTTATTTGATATTGCTTAAATTAATTTGTAAAAGAGCTCTATTTAGTTGGTTTAAAGGCAAGCATTTGTAAGGACTGGGCATTCTGAAACTCTCAGAAAGAAACTAACAAAATTTTTTTCAAATTCATATATCTGAAAAAATATTTGACATGAAATCTAGTTTAAGATTGATGGTTTAATTAAAACAGACATGGCTTTAGAGTTATCGACATTAAATAGAAAACTTTTATTCTACATAAGTTCATGTTATCTCTTACTCTGTCAACAAAAAAATAATAGCTTAGGATAATGGCTGACTTTGTTAAATGTTGAATGAAGTATTTGTACATAATCTACACATAATTATTAGAGACAAATATATGTATGCAAGATAAAAGTTTACCAATGAACTTTTCAGTGATATTATGTCTACTTAAACCATTTTCCCCAATTTGGGGGTGGCAGAATCTAAAACCTTAGTTTTACTGAGATAGATTAAATGATTTAACTAACACTAAACTCATCAAATACCAAAATCATTTCCAAATAAGATAAAATACTGCAACATTAATAACATTTTTCACGGAGAATCTAAAAGATATTTAGATATGTTAATGCTATATTGGACAATTTTAAAGGACGTGTTTTTGGAAATTTTGATTTGCAAATTTTAAGAACGCTTTAATTTTCGGTAGAAATTAAGGTTTCTAAGGGTTAAGAAGTCTAATTGCTATATGTAATTAAAGCTAGTAAGAATAAAACATCTCCATGTGCCAGGAAAGATGTGTTAAAAAAGGGCATGAGAAATATATATATTTTTTTGTTCTAAAATGAGGATGGTTGTCTAAAGAGGAAAAACATAGGACAAATCAGAATGTAGAAAAAACTGTTGTAGTAGGTTTGTGGCAGAGGAATCTCTGAAAAGCAACTATATCATGTGTGATCCAGCTGGTTAAGATTAAAATAATTTTATTTTAAAAAATGAGTTTAAAAAATTTTTTAATGTTTTTATTTATTTGAGAGAGACAGAGACACAGAACCTGGAGCAGCCTCCAGGCTCTGAGCTGTCAGCACAGAGCCCGATGCGGGGCTCAAACTCACAGACTGAGATCATGACCTGTGCTGAAGTCGGACGCTTAACCGACTGAGCCACCCAGGCGCCCCTAAAAATGAGTTTTAAAATCAAAAGTAAGCTGGTGTAAAATTAGAATTTGTTGTTTTAATAGAGGCAAAAACCAAAGTTCTCTTGGACTTTGGTCTGATTTTGGTAATATTGTGAAAACTCCTTTAAGTTTCAGAATGATCTGTGATCCTGTTTAGGCAAGTGCCTTAGAACCTATATTTGATATTTTTGATGAATGCCCCAAAATTTAGTTCTATTTTTTTAAGGTTTTATTTTTAAGGAATCTCTATATCCAACATGGGGCTCAAAATTATGACCCTGGGATCGAGTCACATGCTCTACCTATGGAGCCAGCCACACCCAAAATTAAGTTCTAAAGTCTTTTTGATTTGGAATATCTCAAAGGATTTGTTACGCTTATTTGATATTTGACAATGCTTCCCATGTAGTTTATTACATAAGTAGTTCTAAGCCTTCTTTATATTGTATTTTTAAGACTGTGGCCATGTGAGGGTAAGTTGATTTTGCTTCTGCAAAAATGGCCCCTAAATGCCAGACTTCTGCTGTCACGATGTCCTTACAACATGGCAAAAGCCTGCTCCAAGACGGGCCTCTAGGTTTTTACTCACTTTCTGGCAAATCTCATTTTTTGGTTTTAACATTTCTTCACCCACCATGGTATAAGAGGACACCAATTATAAATAAACATTGGTGTGGAGACTTCTAGAAGATTGCAAAAAGAACTTACCATCAATGTCTAACCTGTCAAATCCATAATCCTGGAAATACTTTTTGTTCCCAGAGGCCTCAAACCTCCTCCCTCTGAACACCCGCAGCTGGACTTCATTCATTTGCCACCTCGTATGGGCTATTAATATTTTCTTGTTAGTGTATGTATGTTTTCTGGATAGACTGAAGTTTGCCAGTGTGAGGGCATTAGTATTGCAGCAGGGGAAAACAAACAAACAAAACCCTTAGAAAACGTGTTTCCCATATTTGGGCTGTACTTTCCACTGAGGCACGCACTTCACTGGGCAAATCATTCAAGCCTTGATAAAGGCCTTACAAATATCTCGGAATTATCATTGCCCCATCACCCTTAATCATCAGGCAAGGTGGAGAGAACTAATGAAGTTCTCAACATCTCTCAGCTTGCTGAATTCGGCAAGGTGTTGGCCTAAAGTGCTGCCACTGGCTCTGCTCACTATTTGCAATACATTCCATAGGAGACAGTCACAGGCAGACCACTCACTGTCTACCGGTGTACAACTTTCTGCTGATTCCTTGTTGTCTGTCTCATGCTAGTATAACCAGTTACTAGAAGTCTTTAATGTCTTATTCTAAAGCCTATCACCAACAGGTTAAAGAAGCTTTCCCAGACGGTATCAAAGGATCCTGTTGGTCACAGTCTGGAGCCTGGTGACTGGTATTTTGGAAAGGTCATAAAAAAAACCCAGAAACAAACACCCAGCTCTCAAGTCCTGTTAGAAAGTACCTTACCAAGTGCTCCTGACCACTGACACTGCTGCAAAACTAAAAGGTATTAAGCCCTGGGTAAACACCACACGGCTAAAGAAGGCTCCATCTGGTCTTGTACAGACGCTGGAGATCTCTAAATCAAATTGACAAGAGAGAGAAGTAGCTTACAACAAGGTAGACTGTTTCTATCCAAGACGATGGATCATACTTTTACTGCATTATCTGCTAGGATCCTTAGATCCTCTAGCCAAAGTGGTCCTTGATAACAGACTGTCTTGATTCATCTGTTAGCTGAGAAGGAGTTGTCTGTGCTGTGGCCAACACCACCTACTGTTGTACCAGGATTAATTAACACTTTTGAAAAGTTAAAATTACAAAAGATCACAGAACAAGACATTTGGCTTTAAAAAGTTGACTCCTTCCACGAGGTTCTTTCTTTCACTTACTTGATTTTGACTGGCTTAGGCCTTGGAGACCAAGGCTCTAGAGTGCACTTCAAATATTGAGAATTATTCTTATAGGAATCATAATAATCTGTGTGCGTTGTATTCTCTCAAAAGCTTTAAATGCATGTTCATAGCCACTAACCACCAAACAAATGATCTAAGACTGAAACACGAAGAGAATATGAACCTGAAGCTGTGACCTGTGAATATCACAGATATTAAGCACGTGTACATACACGTCTGAGATCACACAAAAGGAACAACAAAAACTGCGAGAACTTTTGAATGGTAACTGAGAGTGGCACTAATGCCTTAAAATTTGATCACATCTCTAAGCTGAACGTCTGATTAAAAGGAAGGAACTGTTAAAGAGAAAACCACAGCCCTAAATGGCATCACTTAGGTTGAGTCCCCAAACTGGGGGAGTTAGTACTTAATTGCAGTTTCAACCTTCCCCCAAAAATGTAGTCTTAACTAGTCAGAAAGTTTCAGATCAGCACCAATGAGGTAATTTGTCACATGGGCTTTCTCCATCCCACCAAAGGAAGATAAGAATCTGCAATGATAAGACCTCCTGGCACTTAGGCCTAAGGGGAAGATAACCTTGCCTGGAAAAATTCTTTTACCAATAACTTTTTTGCCCCTCCTTCTTTCCTATATACAAATCTTCCATTTTGTACAACTTCTCAGAGGGGATGGTGCCCTTTAATAGTCAATTAGACCTTCAAATTTACTCAAATTTTGTTTAACAGTATATATATGGTTTTTATGATTATTGGGGGAATATGATATTTCTATTATTTCCTATAAATGCACAATACATTAACAAGTACTTTGTCCAGGAACTTTTGTGCTGGTAGAGCCCCCTTGTTCGGAACTTAAACTTTAAAAAAAAATTTTTTTTTTTAAACATTTATTCATTTTTGAGAGAGTGCGAGTGAGGGAGGGGCAGAGAGAGAGGGAGACACAGAATCCGAAGCAGGCTCCAGGCTCTCAAGAACCGGGAGATTATGACCTGAGCAGAAGTCGGATGCTTAACTGAGCCACCCAGGCACCCTGGAAATTAAACTTTTATTTGCATTCTTTTGGTGACTGCCTCCAATAATCTAAGGTCGTCTAATCAATAACAATATAAGTAATCAATACAGGGATCTAATAAGCCATTCTTTATCTCACATATTTCTGTCTGCTATAATTCTTTGCATTTTGTTTTTAAACTACACAAATTAATCATTACTGTTCTAAAAATCAAAGGTTCTAAAAAGTAAAAAATCAATGAATGTCTTAGTTCACCATTCTTTCTTATATTCACGTTCCTTCCATTTGGACTCATTTTTCTTCTTCCTGAGGTGTAACCTTTAGTAAACTCTTAAATCAGTTTGAAATGAATTTTATTTCACCATTATTTTGGAGTGATTGTTCCATCGGGTATAAAATTCCAGAGCAATAGTTACTTTCTCTTGTTAAAGATTTTATAGTCTATTGTCTTCTAATATTACCTTCAAAAACCTATTAGCCTAATGGTCATTCTTTTCAAGGTGATTTACCTTTTTTCGTTAGAAGATTTTAAGATCTTACTGTTATCTTTGGTGTTTTCCAGTTATTTATTTAATAAGTTAATCTACAAGTTATTAATTTATTTAATAATTAATCTAGGGGCACCTGGGTGACTCACTTGGCTGAGCATCTGACTTCTGATTTCAGCTCAGGTCATGATCTCAGGTCATGATCTCACAGTCTGTGGGTTAAAGGTCTGCGTTGGGCTCTGCGCTGACAGCATGAAGCCTGCTTGGGATCCTCTCTCTGTTCTCTTCCCTGCTTAAACTCTTTCCTTTCCTTTATCCTTTCCTGTCTCCCTTTCCTCCTACCTTCTAGTTTTGTTCAACAAGTAATTATTGAGCATCTACTCTTGTATGATTCCTTTACAGTGCAAAAACTTATTTAAGAGCACAGCCCATGGGCGCCTGGGTGGCTCAGTTAGGTGTGCGACTTCAGCCCACATCATGATCTTGCGGTTTGTGAGTTCAAGCCCTGCACTGGGCTCTATGTTGACGGTGCAGAGCCTGAAGCCAGCTTCAGATTCTGTGTCTCTCTCTCTCTCTCTCTCTCTCCCCCCCTCCCCTGCTCATGCTCTCTCTCAAAAATAATAAGCATTAAAAAATTTTTAAAAACACCACAACCTAGGGGCGTCTGGGTGGCTCAGTCAGTTGAGCATCTGACTTCAGCTCAGGTCATGATCTTGGGGTTTGTGAGTTCGAGCCCCGCGTCAGGCTCTGTGCTGACAGCTCAGAGCCTGAAACCTGCTTCGGATTCTGTGTCTCCTTCTCTCTCTGCCCCTCTCCCACTTGTGCTCTGTTTCTGTCTCTCAAAAATAAATAAATGTAAAAAGAAAAATTAAAAAAAACCCAGCACAGTCTATGTATTATTATTATTTTTTTAGTTATCTCTACAGGCAACATGGGGCTTAAACTCACAACCCTAAGATCAAGAGTTGCATTTTATTTTGACTGAGCTAACTAGGTACCCCTGGCCCATGTATTATTAACTGGAATTCCAACAGGATGAGATAAATACTGTAACAAGGGTCAGTAAAAAGAATGCCACAGAAGAAAGACATAACTTGGTCTTGGGAGTTGGAATAAAGGTAATCAGAAGACTTCTAGGAGGAAATAAGGCTTAAAGTATGTGCAGGAATTATGCAGAATGCAGAAAAATGTGTTTCAGCAAAGGGACAAGATGAAGGCCCAGAGTTAGGAAGCTAAGAAAGGGAACACAAAGCAGTTCAATTCCTAAAATCTATAGTCATGTTGCTTTTAAAGTTAACTATCTAAAAGTAAATATGGAAATCTAGTACTTTGCCAGAAGGTAAGATTAAATTCCTCTTCAGCACAGCAATTTAGGCCCTTCATAGTCTGGCTCAAATCTCTCTCTCTTAACATTTCCCATCCTATACGGCCACATGCTCCCTCTTTATATAGTTTGCTTTGCACAGCACCATTCCAACTTATTGGTTATAGAACACACACAGGATCCAAAATGCCAAGTACTCACCTGTAAGATGGGCGCCGTGCTAGGATCCCGTGGGCTTTCTGTGAAGAGCCTATACTGTCTGATGAGTCCTGAGACTCCTCACTTTCTGATAAAGATGACACCTGAAAAACAGAACTGGTTTTATGGTGATAAACAATGCAGGTGGAAAACAATTTAATCTTACTTTCAGAAAATACAATCTGTCTCCTGCCAACCAAATTCATCTGTCATTAAATCTAAGGTCTAAAATAAAGGAGCAAATGAAAAAACAAAATTTATTTCAAGAGCCCAAACTAATTAAAGGAATGTACAATACAGCATGCTCAGAACAAAGAAGAAAGTCTATCCCTAAATAAAGCAATACTATTTAACTAGAGTTATAAAGGCCAGTCTCTGATTTCCACCCTATTTCTATACTGATAAAAAATTGATGCTCAGTTTTTTAAATCATTAATCTGATTTGGACTCCAGACATGCTCATTTTGAAGTGCTACTAGATATCCAACTATTATCAAATTATTAGATAATAACATTGCAGAGACTGGTAAATACACAAGCCTTTGAGTCAGGCACGAGGTCTTGGGCTAGACATATAAACTTGGGAGTCACAGCTCTCTAGGTAGTCCATAAAGCCCTAAGACTGGATGGGCTCAATACACAGAGAAGATGACCAAGAAGAAAACCCAGGAACATTCTAACATTAACAGGTTGGGAAGAAGGGGACGAACTAGCAAAAAAGACCAAGAATAAGCCACCACTGAGGCAGGAAAAATACCAGGTAAGTGACGTGTCCTAGACAGCTAGCAAAAGCAGTGTATCAAAGAGAATGATCAACTATGTTAAGTACTGCTAACAGATGAAATAAAACAAGGACTGAGAACATACCATTATGTATAGCAAGATGGAGTTCACTGGCAAGGGTAGGTATAAGCACATGCAACTTAGAAAACTGTACTAATTAGGCTTCATCTCACTTCACAAATACCTGTAAAGCACTGAGTGCACAGCATATAGCAAGGACATATTAAATGGTAACTGTTAATAATAAGTCCTCTAAAATTATGTCAACAAGATAATAACCACATGCAAGTTTTAAACTATACCAGTATCTTTTTTTTTTTTTTATGTCATTCATTTTTGAGATACAGAGACAGGGCGTGAGTGGGGGAGGGGGGGAGAGAGAGAGGGAGACACAGAATCCGAAGCAGGCTCCAGGCTCTGAGCTGTCAGCACAGAGCCCGACGCAAGGCTAGAACCTACGCACTGTGAATCATAACCTGAGCCAAAGTCGGATTAACCAACTGAACCACCCAGGTGCCCCTACAGTATAATTAATAAAACAAGTTATTTTCAATTTTTAAAATGTATTAAATTTCCCAATATTTGTCCAAAGTTGCACTATGGATAGATTTTTTACTTCATCTTTATTTTAATGTTTATTATTTACTTTTGAGAGTCAGACAGAGCCTGAGTGGGGGAGGGTTAGAGAGACAAGGAAATACTTCATCTTTATTTTAAAAAATAAAATAACCCAATCATGTTTCTAGAAAGGACCTAACAAATCAGTGCTTTACATTACTATCTCCAGAAAGCCTTCCCCTAATCAGATGTAGATCTTAAATTTCTATAAATCTGTTTTACATTCTATAATCTTCCTCAAAAACAAGTTCTGATGTACAGCTATTTACATTTTATATTAAAATCTGTATCTTTTGGCAGAAAAGAATGATCACAACCCAAAGTAATTAAGAGATATGTCCCTTCCATATTTCCTCAAGCATCATGGATTTCCATTTCTAACCTAAACCCTTAACTATTTTCACTGTCCCTAAATTTACTCCAAAGTGTCCCACTGAACTCAAGAAATAATTTCTGGAACTAAGAGTTTACTTATATAATTAAGATCAAGTATTTCTATTTAACGACTAGCAATTAAGAGTAAAAACTCACAAATCCATGCAGTTGTCACCTTTCAAATAGAAAAATCACATAAACATGCAGCTCTAGAGCTGACAGCACCACCAGATACTAAATAGTCAGGAGGAAGAAATGAGGGATGACCAGAGGCATTCGGAGACTCACAAGGGCCAGAAGATAAAATGGGGAGAAAGAGTAGAAGGAAAAAGAACCCAGGATCACCTTTTCCTTCCTGCTCCTGTCAGCTGGTAATATGAAGGTACACAGATATAAATAAGAACTTGCCTCTACTATGAGAACGCTCTTATTTGACTTCCACAAAGCATAAAGTAGGTACTTTTTTTTTTTTTTACTTTGTTGACACTAACACCATCACCCTTGCTTCAGAATTCTCTTTCTCATGAAAGATACCACTGGGACAAAAAGATTCTGTCTCTTAAAGTCCTTCATTTCCAAGCAATAAATTCCCCCCAAATTGCTTTCCTTTTTCACTGGGTAGTCCATACATGAAATTAGAAATTCACAAACTTTTCTATTTGCCTCATTTGTTCCATAGCCTAATTTCTAAGACAACTTTACTATCTTGGTTTATAATATTGTAACTATAGCAACTTCAATTGTGTCCAAAGACTTAGTGTATAAAAGTCCCTTCTCTCAACCACTAAGTCTTTGAATTTCTGTACCGTTTGCACGTGTGGTGGGTGAATTACAGAAGACTGAGCTGTCTGGATGACCCCCTGAACCTGTACTTGCTCTCCAGGAAGAGGTATAATTGTCACTGGCGCAGATCCTCTTAATGCCATCTAAGAACAAATAAAAATTCAATTAACATATTATACCTATGCATATAAGATAACTGAGTTCTTAACACTGGAAAACATAGTTCAGAGCTTATTATATTTAACCCCATCTAGTAACATTACGTATCTTCTATGGGCCAGAGACTGTACTAGGGAGTTGACGTTACAAACTATAACAAACAGAATAAGAACTGTAATAGAAGAGGAAAAGCAGAAAATACCGTTGGAGCAAAGAAAGGGTGCTACGTCATCTGGGTCTTGAAGGATAAACGATTCGCTGAAGTTGTATATGGCGGGGGGGGGGGGGGGGGGGGGGAGGGGGATTGGGAGGTATCTGGGGCAGAGAACTGATTGTGCAAAAATGTGGAGGCTGTTTAGAACATGTTATTCTGGGGCGACTGGGTGACTCCACTGGTTAAGCATCCAACTTCGGCTCAGGTCACTATCCCACGGTTTGTGAGTTCGAGCCCTGGGTCGGGCTCTGTGCTGACAGTTCAGAGCCTGGAACCTACTTCAGATTCTGTGTCTCCCTCTTTCTCTGCCCCTCGCTCCCTTGCTTGTGCTCTGTCTCTCAAAAATAAATATTAAAAAAAAAATTTAGGTGGGTGCCAGGCTGGCTCACTCAGTTAAGCATCCAACTTTGGCTCTGGGTGGCTCAGTCGGTTAAGCATCTGACTTCAGCTCAGGTCATGATCTCACAGTCCAGGAGCTCGAGCCCTGCACTGGGCTTTGTGCTGAGAGCTCAGAGCCTAGATTCTGCTTCAGATTCTGTGTCTCCCTCTCTTCTCTCTGTCCCTCCCCCGCTTGTGCTTTGTCTCTCTCTCTCTCTCTCAAAGTAATAAAGAAACATTTAAAAAAATTGTAACGTTATTCTGAAAAGATCTGGCTGAAAACCAATCCAGAGATCAAGAGTCAAAAAGTCAGAGAAATATCAACTTTGTGTGGTGTTTTTAAAGAAAAATAAAAAAAAAAGAAAAAGAAAAATCAAATATTTAAAAATAAATAATTCAATTATGAGATTATAATTTATTTCTATGGAAATCCGATGGGGTGTCATGGAAATACCACAATAAAATGCTAAGCCAAGAAAGGCCCACCCATCAACCTTCAAGGCTCAGCTCAGGTTCTCTCTCTTCCAAGAAGCTTTCTAATATTTTCAGTTAACAGTGATCTCTCACCTTCCTGTGGACTACTCTGGTCCATACTATTCATCTTAGAGTTAAATAACAAAATCCAAGGCTGCTTCTCGGGTCTTATAAATCAACTTCCTGACTGCTCCCTTCTTTTTTTGTTTGCATAAAGCCCCCAAAACAATGCCTTATTCCCTTTCATTGAAGGTTCTTTTCCCCTTCCCAAGATGGGATTAAATTCCAGCCTCATCATCCCCCAAAATGCGCAGGTCATGAAATTTTGTATATAAAATTTTATCCGGGTACTGAGAGCTGCAAACTGCCACACAAACGATTTCTATCAACCTCTCTCATCACACACTAAAAGACATAAACCAAATTCTAGAACTGCTTTTATCAGCTTACGGCCATGTCCCTAGGATGACTCCAGCCCCCTTAAAATGCCTGCCCGAGAAAGCTCAATGCTGCCAAAAAATGTACTGTTTGTTCCAGTTAAAACCTAAGGCCCCTGACCGCACTTTGCTTACAGTGTTTACTTTAGGAAACTTAGAGTTGTAAATCCTTTCTCTGATTCTTGAGATATAAATCTTCCATAACCCAGAAATGTCTCCTCTCAAGACCTGGGAGCCATCCCTTTGAAATGTAATCATCAGCAAGATTAGAGCCCTTGTCTCCCAGTCTCTGTGGGAGAGTAGGAGGGTAACTTTGATAAGCATCAATTAGCGAACACAGACGTCCTAATCACACCGACCAACCTCCCATCCTAACATCTTCGGTACTTGTCCTTCCGCACACCCTGGCATTTAAAAAGTACCTTTTGTTTCAGCAGATTTGAGCTCAATTTTTGTGGCACTCTCTCTTCTCTACTGCCTTCATCTGAATGAAGTATGTCTTGCTACCTTGAACATATGTCTGGCTCTTTCTCTTTGACAGCACCCCATTAGGGGGACACAAAAATTAAAGAGTTAAAATAGGATTCACAAATCTTAAAGAGTCCAGCTCTAGAGTTACCATTACACTCAGAGAAAATAAATGAAGGTCGTCTTACGTTTCAGATGCCAACTGAAGCCAACCATTCAACTAATGGGGAAAGCTTGTGGTGCAATTAATTTACATTTCTACAAGATAAAAGCAATCATTCATTCAGGGTTTCTGGCAATCCTTGTGATTTTTTGCAGATTGTGGGTCTGGCAGGTGGAAAAAAGGCACCAGATTTTGTTTCAGGTATTAGTAATCCCTCACCCTTGTTATCACAGTTCTAACCTCACAAAATACTCATTATTCAGCGTCCCAAAAACCAGTGTTTTCCTACTCCCACTCTCAAACTTCATAATCTAAATCCTGAGATCACTCTGAAAAGAGAAAAAGAAGGAGCTGGTCCCCTAATTTTAACATGAGGTTGAAACACAGATGGGGCGCCTGGGTGGCTCAGTCAGTAAGTGTCTGACTCCGGCTCAGGTCACGATTTTGCGGTCTGTGAGTTCAAGCCCCGCATCGGGCTCTGTGCTGACAGCTTAAAGCCTGGAGCCTGTTTCATATTCTGTCTCCCTCTCTTTGACCCTCCCCCGTTCATGCTCTGTCTCTCTCTGTCTCAAAAATAAATAAACGTTAAAGTTTTTTAACTCTGAAAGGCACACAGGCTTTAGAGACAGATAGCCTTGGGCTGATTTTCAGCTAAAGGCACTAACTCTGCAAATTACTTTACCTTTCAGGACCTTAGCTTCCTCCTTTGAAAATGGAATATTATCTTTTTCACAGTTATAATGAAGATTAAACGAGTAATAAGGTAAAAACAAAGGGTGGAGAGAAACAGTGAAGAGAAAGAGCCTACATATATTGTCTCTTATTTGGATCCTGGCTCAATAAACTGTTGCCAAATATATATGTGCAGATTGTGAGAAAGATGGCAGAGTGGAAGGATCCTGAGCTCATGTCACTCCACAGACACATGAAGATAACAGCTCCACCTGCGCAACTAACTCTGAACACGACCTAAAGACTGGCAGAATAGACCTTCCGCAGTTAAATCATAGAGAGGAGGCCACCTTGAAAAGGATTAAGAGGAGCAGAGAGGGGGTTGAGAACCAACCCCACTGGGGAGACTAATCACAAATGGGAGAGACCCCACAAGCACTGAGAAGCAAGAGGATCACACCCCAGACCAGGTACCCCATGTGCTGGGGACCACGATGGGAAGAAAAGCCTCTCTAACATCTGGCTTTGAAAACCAGTGGGGCTTAACTTTGGGAGCTTTAAAAATCAGTGTGATTTAACTTGAGGTACTTTAAAAATCTGGGCTTAACTCCAGGAGAGCTGGAGGGAGATAGGAAACTGTAAAGAGCCAGCATAATAAATAACCCTGCCTGAGACACAGCATAGAAGCAGCAGTTTGAAAAATGCCTAGGGTACACGTGAAGGAGATAGACCTACTTACTAAAGGGGCAAGGCTCTTCCAGAGATTTCTCCAAGAACAAAAGTGAAGGCGAATGACGTGAGCTGGACACTTGCAGGAACCAGTGCTAACTTTACTAGCACCATGTGCCCCACCCCTGTGTTCTCCAGCAAACAGGCCCCATCCACCCACATGCCTCAGGGGGCGTCCCTCAGAAGTAGCTCCCACCCCACCACACCTTGCAAGCAGCCCCAGCAGAGACTGATGCTACTCCAAAGTGACTCCTGTCAGGAGAGAGGGGAAGACGGCTACACATGCAAGTGTGCACGCCATTTGGGCTGCAAGCCTTTTAGCTGGCCACAGAGGGAGAAAAATCCTGCCCATCAGTGTGCCCCCAACTGCGACAGACAGATGGGAGACATCTACCCTGAATGTTGACCCACCCACCAACCAAAACCCCTCAAGTAGCTGAGCACAGAGAAAGCCCTTTGGTGGGCCCGCAGCTGTGGCAGAGACTAACTGCAGCCAGCTAGCAGGACTGCTGGCCATGCGCACCTCCTGCCTGTGGAGGCATCAGACCCCTCAACGCTGCAGGGACCAAACCCTGCCCGGTGAGCCCACAACAGGAAAGATGGGTCACTGCAACCAACTGGGTTGAAGGCAAACAGGACTCAGCCACAACAAAAGGGTGCACACAGCCCACATACATAGGAGACACCCTTGGAGCACCTGGTTCTAGAGACAAGGGAACATTTTACTACAGGGCACCACAGGATCTCTTCCACACAAGGCCACTACTTTTAAGACCAGGAGACAGAGCAGACCTCTCTAATACGTACAAATAATAAACACTGAGAGTTAGACAAATGAGGAGACAAAGGAATATGTCCCAAAGGACAAAATCAGAGCAAAAGAGCTAAAAGAAACAGGAATAAACAATATGCCTGATAAAGAATTTGAAGTAATAATCATAAAGACACTCACTGGACTTCACAAAAGAGTTATTTCATCAGAATAAAGAGAAAGGAATCCCAGCCTAACACTAAAGAAAGCCATCTAACCACAAGGGAAGAGATCAAGAGAAGAAAGTAAAAGAGAAGGACTACAAAAACAACTGGAAAACAAGTAACAAAATACCAATAAATACATACCCATCAATAATTACTTTAAATGTAAATGAACAATAATTACTTTAAATGTAAATGAAGACCCACCTGGGGCACCTGGGTGGCTCAGTGGGTTAAGTATCCGGTTAAGCATCAGACTTTGGCTCAGGTCATGATTTCACAGTTCGTAAGTTCAAGCCCCATGTTGGGCTCTGTGCTGACAGCTTGGAGCCTAGAGCCTGCTTTGGAATCTGTGTCTCCCTCTCTCTGCCCATCCCCCACTCACGCTCTCTCAAAAATAAACATTAAAAAAAATTCAAAATAGGAAGAAAAAAAAAGACCCACCTATTTGGTGCCCACAAGACACTCATTTCAGACCAAAAGACACATGTAGATGGAAAGTGAAGGGCTAGAAAAACATGTACCATGCAAAAGGAAGTGAAAAGAAAAAGGCCAGGATAGCAATACTTACATCACACAAAATAGACTTTAGAACAAAGACTGTAGCAAGAGACAAAGGACACTACATAATGATAAAGGGAAAAAAACCCAACAAGAGGATATAACAACTGTAAGTATCTATACACTCAACATAAAAGCAACTAAATACATAAAGCAATTATTAACAGACATAAAGAGAGAAAAAGGACAGTAATATAATTAGTAAGGGACTTCAACACCCCCCTTAAATCAATGGATAGATCATCCAGACAGAACAGAAAATCAACAGGGACACTGGCTTTGAATGACACTTTAGACCAGATGGACCCAACAGATATATATATACACAACATTCCATCCAAAACAAGCAGAATACACATTTTTTTTAGTGCACATGCAACATTTCCAGGACACATCACATTTTAGGACAAAATGAAACTCAATAAATTCGAGAAGACTGAAATCATATCAAGCATCTTTTCAAACACAACTGTATGAAGCTAGAAACCAATTACAAGAAAAAAATATAAAATGAACACAAATTATGTGAAAGCTAAATAACATGCTACCAAACAATTAATAGGTCGACCAAGAAATCAAAGAAGAAAAAAAAATACACAGAGACAAATGAAAATGAAAACACAACAGTCCAAATTCTCTGAGATGCAGCAAAAGTAGTTCTAAGAGGGAAGTACATAGCAAAACAGGCCTACCTCAAGAAAAACAAAAAATCTCAAATAAACAACCTAAACTTACACCAGAAAACTAGAAAAAGAACAGAGCCCAAAGCTAGAAGGAAGGAAATACAAAGATTATATCAGAAATAAATGAAATAGAGACTTGAAAAAAAAAAATAGGAAAGATCAATGAAACCAGGAACTGATTCTTTGAAAAGATAAAACAAAATTGATAAACCTTTAGCCAGATTCATCAGGAGAAAAAAATACAGGACTCAAAATCAGAGATGAAGTAAGAGAAATAATGGACACCACAGAGATTATAAGAGAATTATTAGAAGAGATTATAAGGATTATAAGAGGATGTTATGAAAATGTATGTGCCAACAAATCAACCTAGAAAGTGGATAAATTCCTAGAAACATATAATCTTCCAAAATAAAGAGTAACAAATAGAAAATTTGAACAGACTGATTACTAATGATACTGAGTCAGTAATAAAAAAACTCCCAACAAACAAAAGTCAAGGACCAACTGGCTTCACAGGTGAATTCTACCCAACATTTAAAGAGTTAACAACTATTCTCCTCAAACTATTCCAAAAAAATAGAAGAGGAAAAGAAGTTTCCAAATTCACTCTATGAGGCCAGCATTATCCTGATACCAAAACCAGACAAACTCTACAAAAAAAGAAAACTACAAGCCAATATCTCTGATGAACATAGATGCAAAAGCCCTCAACAAAACAAAATATTGGCAAACTGAATTCAACGATACATTAAAAGCAATCATTTACCAAAATCAAGCAGGATTCATTCCAGGGATGCAAGGGTGTTCATGATTTGCAAATCAATCAGCATGATATATCACATAATAAGAGAAAGGATAAAAGCCATATTATCATCTCAACAGATGCAAAGAGTATTTGACAAAATACAATAACCATTCATGCTAAAAATTCTTGACAAAGATTTAGAGAGAACATACCTCAACATAATAAAGGCCATATATGACAAACCTACAGCTAACATCATATTCAATACTGAAAAACAGAGCTTTTCCTCTAAAGACTGGGAACAAGACAAAGATGTCCACTCTCACAACTTTTATTCAATATAGTACTGGGAGTCCTACCCACAGCAATCAGACAAGAAAAATAAAAGGCATTCAAATTGATAAAGAAGAAGTAAAAACAGCACTATTTGCAGATGACATGATACTACATATAGAAAACCCTAAAGACTCCACCAAAAACTATTAGAACTGATAAAATTCAGTAAAGCTGTAGGATGGAAAATTAATATACAGAAATCTGCTGCATTTCTATACAATAATGATGAAACAGCAGAAAAAGAAAACAATTCCATTTACAATTCTATCAAAAATAATAAAATACTGGGGCACCTGGCTGGCTCAGTCAGTACAGCATGTGACACTTGATCTCAGGGTTGTGGGTGCGAGCCCCATGATGAATGGAGAGATTACTTGAAAACGAAAAATCTTTACAACAACAATGGGGCTCCTAGGGTGGCTAAGTCAGTTGAGTGTCCGACTCTTGATTTCAGCTCAGGTCATGATACCAGGGTCATGGGATCGAGCTCCACATCAGGCTCCTTGCTGAGTGTGGAGCCTGCTTGAGATTCTTTCTCTCTCTCTCTCTGCTCCTCTCCCCTACTCTCTCTCTAAAATTAAAAAACAACTCTGTACCCATTAAACAATAATTTCCTATCCCCCTCCTCCTAACTCTTTGGCAAGCCCTTGGCAACCACCATTAAAACCACCACCACCACCACCACCACCACCTAGGGATAAACTTAACCAAGGAGGTGAAAAACTTGTACTCTGAAAACTATAAAACACTGATAAAAAGAAATTGAAATGACACAAACAAATGGAAAAATATGACATGTTTATTGACTGGAAGAATATTGTTAAAATGTTCATACTACCCAAAGCAATTTATAAATTCAATGCAATCCCTATCAAAATACCCACAGCATTTTTCACAGAACTAGAATAAACAATCCTAAAATCTGTATGGAACCACAAAAGACTCCAAACACCCAAAGAGATCCTGAGAAAGAATAACAAAGCTGAAGGATCCCAGATTTCAAAATATATTACAAAGCTATTGTAATCATATATCAACAGAACAAAGAGTCCAAAAATAAACCGACACTTATATGGTCAATTAACCTACTACAAAGGAAGACTATATAACGGAGAAAAGATAGCCTCTTCAACAAATAGTGCTGAGAAAACTGTATGGCTACGTGCAACAAATTGAAACTGGACCACTTTCTTTTACCTAAACTCACAATGAATTAAGTACCTAAATGTGACCTGAAACTAACTCTAAAACTCTGGCAATAACATTGGCTTTAGCAACATTTTTCTAGATATGTCTCTGCAGGTAAGGGAAACAAAAGCAAAAATAAACTATTGGAAACATACCAAAATTAAAAACTTTTGTACAGCAAAGGAAATCATTAACACTAATTGATTAGTGGGTTGAAAAGGCAACCCACTGAAATGGAGAAGATACTTGAAAATGATACCTGATAAGGGATTAATATCCAAAATAAATAAAGAAGCTCTACAATTCAAAACCAAAACCACAAATAACCGGAGTAAAAAAAACTGCACATCTGAATAAACATTTTTTTCAAAGACATACAGGTGTCCAACAGACACATTAAAAAATTGTCAATATCACTAATAATCAGAGAAATGCAAATCAAAACCACAATGAGATATCATTTGATGCCTGTCAGATGTAGAATCAAGAAGACAAGAAATCACAAGTGCTGGTGAGGATGTGAAGAAAAACGAACGTCATGCACTGCTGGCGGGAACATAAATTGGTACAGGTACTATGGGAAACAGTATGGAAGTTCCTTAAAAAATTAAAAGTACAATACTGTATGATCCAGTAATTCCACTACTGGGTATTTACCCAAAGAAAACAAAGACACTAATTCAAAAAGATATATGTGTCTCTATGTTTTTGCAGCATTATTTACAATAGTGAAGGTATGGAAGCAACCCAAGTGTCCACAGACAGATAAAATGGAAAGAGAAGATGTGATATATACACACAATGGAATGGTACTCAGCCATAAAAAAGAATGAGACCTTGACATGTGTGACAGCATGGATGGACCCAGAGGATATTATGCTAAATGTAGTAAGTCAAACAGAAAAAGACAGAGATCGTATGATTTCACCTTTATGTAGAATAGAAAAAACAAACAGACTCTAAAATACAGAGAACTGATGGTTGCCAGAGGGGAGGTTGGAGGAGGATGGATTGAAATAGATAAAGGGGATTAAGAGGTAAAAACTTTCAGTTATAAAATAAATAAGTCAAGGGGATGTAAAGTAATCATAGGTAATATAGTCATTAATATTGTAATAACATTGTTCGGTGACAAATGGTGACTACACTTATCATGATAAGCAGTGAGTAATGTATAGTACTACTGAATCAGGAGCACTTGTGGGATCGAGCCTTGTGTCAGCCTCCTTGATGAGCATGCAGCCTGCTTGGGATTCTTGCTCTCTCTCCCTCTGCCCCTCTCCCTGGCTGGTGTACTCTTTTGTTTTCTCTAAAATAAAAATTAAAAAAAAAAAAAAAGAACTACTGAATCAATATGTTGTACATCTGAAACTAATATGACATTGTATGTTAATTTTACTTCAATTAAAAAAATATTTTTTGGAGAAAGCAAGAGAGTGCACGAATGGGTGAGAGGGGCGGGGGGGGGGGGGGGAGCAGAGAGAGAGAGAGACCAGAAAGAGAGAGAGGGGGGAGAATCCCAGATGCAGGGCTCAATCCTATGACCCTGGGATCATGACCTGAGTAGAAATCAAGAGTTGGGACACTCAACCAACTGAGCTACCTAGGCACCCTTAAATTTTTTTAAATATGTGTGTGCACATACAATAAATAACAATCAGGTAATAACAATCAGGAAAATCTTAAACACTGAATAGATATTTGGCAATATTAAGTAATAATTATTTTAGGTGTGATGATAGTATTGTGGTTTTGGTTTTTTAAAGGAGTCCTCATAATTCAGAGAAATGTATTGAACTACTGAAGGCTAAAATGATATTTAGGATCTGTTTCAATATAATCCATTTGGTTGGTGGGGTACGTAGGGGGAGGACAAGAAGCCCTGAGTTAATAAATGCTCAAAGTGGGTCATAAGAGCCATGAGAGTTCAACCTAATAATGTCTTATTCTGGGGGCACCTGGGTGGTTCAGTAGGTTAAGTCTCCGACTCAGCTCAGGTCATGATCTCATAGTTCGTGAGTTTGAGCCCCGCACTGGGCTCGCTGTTGTCAGCACAGAGCCTGTGCTGATAGCTCAGAGCCTGGAGCCTGCTTCAGACTCTGACTCCCTTTCTCTATGCCCCTCCCCTGCTTGTATTATGTCTTTTAATATACATACATACATATATACATAAATATCTTATTCTGAATATGTTTTAAATTGTCCATAGTAAGTTTTTTGAAAAGTACCCAGCACGATAGTGACCACAACAGTGGTTGGTCCTATCTAGCTGCAGAGCCCAGTGCTCTTTTACAAGACACCCTTTGCCTCCTGATGCCAAGCAAAGAGTTTATAACCTCTCACTCTATGTTCTCAGTTGGCTTCCAACATATCAAGTATATTTGTTTTGCTTTTTCATTGCAAGGAAAAAGAAGAAACAAGACTGTTTTGACATTTGAAATAATGATTTGTTAATTACTACAGCATCAACGATGGCATATCCTTAAGTCCAGGGTATCTGCTCAGTTCTTAATGGACTGGAGCCATTAATTCAAAATACAAATGAAAAATAAAATGAACCAGACAATTACATCTAAGTTTGTTATTTAATATAAAGAGAATTTAACCATAACTTTGTGGTTTTAATTTTTTTTCTGTAATTAAGTGTATGCTGTACTTGCTCCAAAATGTCACTCTTCCTAAGTCTCAGATTCAAATGATCTTTGGAAAGTTAGGATTTACACATGGTAAACAGAAGTGACTGGATAAGAATTCACATTCAACTACATGCTTTCAGAATGCCAAATCCATGTATCTCCTATACACCTACCTACTTAATAGTTTTCTTTAAAGTATCTCCTTTGTAGACTCAAATGCACTTAAAAAAAAAAAAAAACAAAAAAAAAACTTTTTTCACTATAAGTAAAAACTAGTACCATTTGCCATAACTCTATGGGAAATATAAAAATAAATATAATCAAAACAATGTTGTTACTAAATATTGCATTTTTTAATGTTTATTTTTGACAAAGAGTGCAAGCAGGGGAGGGGCAGAGAGAGGGGAACAGAGGATCTGAAGCAGGCTCTGTGCTGACAGCAAGCCCAATGTGGGGCTTGAACTCACGAACCACATGATTGTGACCTGAGCTGAAGTTGGATGTTCAACCGACTGGCTCTTGGTTTCAGCTCAGGTCACGATCTCACAGTTTATGAGCTCAAGCCCCAGGTCAGGCTCTGTGCTGAAAGCACGGAGCCTGCTTGGGATTCATTCATTCATATTCTCTCTCTCTCTCTCTCTCTCTCTCTCTCTCTCTCTCTGCCCCTCTCCTGCTTGTGCTGTCTCTGTTTCTCTCAAAATAAACTTTAAAAAAATGTATATTGTATTTTTAATTTAAAAACCACACAAAACATGGGATCCCAATAGTTCTCCAGTGAAAAAAAATAAATAAAAATAAAAAATAAAATAAAATAAAATAAAAACCACACAAAACAATTCTTAAACACCTACTAAAAAACTCATCATGGTCTACAAAGCCCTGCACAGACTGTCTCCTTCCTCCCTCTCCTGCTTCATCTTAAACATGTTCCCCTAGTTCTGCCCACAGCGGAGCCTGACATTTCCTTTTACTTCCCCTGCTCCCTCCCAAGGCCTTGGCATAGACATTCCCTCACATGCCTAGAAAGGTCTTCCCTTCATTCCTGTAAGTTAACACCTACTCATCCTTCAGATTTCAACTCCAGCATCATTTCCTTAGAAAAGCTGTCCCATTCCCCACAAGGTCAAATCCCCTATCATACAGACTCTCATATTATCCTATGTCTTTATGCATGACCTTTTGCGCTTCTCAGTGTTAGTTTTATCTGGGTGAGTTATCTGGTCCGTGTGTTGTCTCCTCCACCAGACAGCAAGTGCTCTGAAGATGAGGAACTTGCCTCTTTTTGCTCCATACTGTATTCTCAAGCTAGGGTCTTAACCCAACTGGCACATGTGATGCTAAACAAATTAAGTTTTGCAAATTAATGAAATATTTTCTGATTTTGGACACTATAACTTAGTGAAGTTATTACTATGCTTTCTTCTGGATGTATCTCTGACTTTCCTAACTCGAATTCTACATTTCCTCACTTCAGGGCATTTGACCAATATTTTTATTTCCAGCCAAGCAATGTAAGGGGTGGAACACAGGAGATGATGCTAACCTTCTGATCTTCTTCATGCCAACATGGCCAGAGAGAAATGTTTTCTGTTCTAAGTTTGAATAGGTCATTCTCATTGCTGACAATCCATCTTGTTCCATCCAATGCCCTAACTTTCAAATAAGCAATCTGGTATCTTTGAATTCAACACATTAAAACAAAAATGTGGGTGCCTGGGTGACTCAGTTAAGTGTCTGACCCTTGATTTCAGCTCAGGACATGATCTCACAATTTTTGAGTTTGAGCCCCACATCAGGTTCTGCACATGTGTTCCCCTGCTCATGTGTTCTCTCTCTCAAAATAAATAAATTAAAAAAAAAATAACATAATAAAAATGTTCATCTATGCACCACTTAAAGAGATGTGGAGTCCCACCAGTGGTGGAACGTATACTGTATTTTGAGAAACACTACACTAGAGAATAGGGGTGGGGGTGGTCAGGTAAGCAAACCCAGGCAACACTGTTTTGAATATCAGGACTAAGAGTTTAGATTAAATAGATACCAAGACCCAGTAAGTGTCACCTCTCTGCCAGGCGCTGTGCTACACCTTCAAAATAAAAAAGACAATAGACAGTCACTGCCTTCAGAGCCAATCACAAAGAAACCAATTAAAAAGTTTTAAACATACTGTTTCAGTACACATATGCCTCAACATATGGCATTTATTTGTTCTTAAAAGCCTGGCTATAAAGTAAATTTCACACCTAAAAAAAAAAAAAAGTATGAGAATGGGGTTGGGTGGAAAGATATATGTGACAAAAGTAAAAGAATAAAATCATCTAGTTTTCTGTCATCTAGGAAAAAAAATGCTAGGAAGACAGAAACAAGGAGAAAGCAGGACAAAAAGGATATACTCTTATATCCTTCTGGTTGAAGGATATAACCTAATTCTCTATGGGTCTCTTGTATTTCTGTATGTCTTCCAAGCAGAGGCAACTTTTGTTCTGGACTCTTTTCAAGGATGTTTGTATGGTGAACATCTTTGAAAGATAAGTTAGTATCTGGACAAGAGAAAGACAAATCTGGACAGATCTGTTTGCTGTCCAGAATAATAAAAGTAATGTCTCCTCTAGGGCAAAGTTTGGACAGGTGTGCTACCAGCTTTCTTTAAAAGTTTGGGGTTTCCTTTTTATTTGAGAGAGAGAGAGAGAGAGAGAGAGAGAGAGAGAGAGAGAATGAATGAATGAATGAATATATCTTAAGCAGGCTCCACACACAGCACAGAGCCCAACACAGGGCTTGATCCCAAGACCATGAGATCATGACCTGAACCGAAATCAAGAGCTGGCTGCTTAACTGACTGAGCCACCCAGGTGCTTCAAAAGTTTGGGATTTCTTAAGCCTGAAGTCTCCCCTGAGCAATGATGCAAACTCTACAGTATTCCATGCAACTTGGAGGGCAAGGGGAACTGAGCAAACATGAGACTCACGCTATTTGCTATACCACGAGTTATAAAGCCCTTTTTTCTGAACCAGAATTCTCATGTCTTCTGCCAGCATCCATGAAACTGAGGCAACCTAGCTTATCAGCTTGCACACAGTGTAAAATGTCAGACCTTTCATATTTCTTGACATTTCTCTGTCCTCTGCTTCACTTATGTTCTGAAGACTCTAGATTCTAAATCACCAGGGCAAAATTTTAGGACAAGAACAAATAAAGAGTAAACAGAATTGCTTATTCAAGGCAGAGATGAACTGACTGCTCTCAAAGGAGAAGGGGACATGAAAGGCCAGGGTTTTTTCTATGTAAAGATAGGAGACCCCCTATTAACCTGGGACTTCCAAAGGGTCACACCCTCAAGGCAAGGTAAAAGGAGGAAAGTTGCATGGATATGGGGAAGGGAAGGGCTGAAGATGTAACTAGCTCTCCAGCAGACTTATGGCCCATAATAACATTACTTAGGGGAAAAAAGAGCCTCGAGGCACCTGGATGGCTCAGCTGGTTGAGCATCTTGAATTGGACTCATGCCATGATTCCAGGGTTGTGGGATTGAGCCTCACATGCTGTGTGTGAAGACTGCTTAAGATTCTCTCTCTCCCTCTGTTCTCTCCTACTCATACACTCTCTCTCTACAAATTAAAATAAAATAAAGGGGGGAAAAAAAGAGCTTCAAATGCTAAAAATGGTTCCCCAGGTACCTGGTAACAGTAAATTCTGAGAAATTTACTCTCATCCTTGGCCACAAATAATTCTCATAAACAATTGTTTCAAGTTCAACAGATACTAAAGAATAAAAAATAACTAATCATACAAAGTAGCATGAACAAAAAGCAAAAACAAGGGAGAATAGAATCGGACCCAAGTGATTTTGGATACTGACATAATCAGGCACATCTTATAAAATAATTATGCTAACTATGTTTAAAGAAGCAGACTGTTTCAAAATAAGCTTGAAAATATCTTCAGAAAAGAGAAAGCTACAGTATATTGGAAAATGAATCAGATATACCACATTAGAGTTAAAAGGAGAATTAATGAACTGGATGACAGAAAAGAAGAAATTATATGAACTGCAACAGAGACAGATGCAAAACACATAAAAAGTTAAGAGACATGGAAGATAGAGTGAGAAGGACAAAGAGATGTTCAAAGGCATAAGGTGAAGAGATAACAGTTGAAAATGTTATATAACTAATGACAGACACCAATCCATAGATTCAAGAAGCTTAGTAACTCCCATGTGGAATAAGCAAAAAGAGTTCTATACATAAACACAGCACAGTGGAAGCTGCAGAACACCTGAAGATAAAGAGAAGACTATAAAAGCCACCAAAGGGAAAAAAAAAAAAAAAAAAAAGACAGATTATATTTAAAATAGCAATCGGGGTGCTGGGGTGGCTCAGTAAGTTAAGTGTCCGACTTTGGCTCAGGTCACGATCTTGCAGTTCTTGAGTTAGAGTCCCGTGTTGGGCTCTGTGCTGACAGCTCAGGAGCCTGGAGCCTGCTTCAGATTCTGTGTCTCCCTCTCATATGCCCTCTCTCTCTCTCTCTCTCAAAAATAAACATTAAAAAAAATTTTTTTAAGAATGATGAAATAGGTGTTTTTAACAAAGAAGTCACCACATCAGCAGACTTATATCAAAAGAAATTCTAAAGCAGTTCTCAATAAGGAATAGTTCTGACCCCTATGAACATTTGGCAACATCTGGGGACTTTTTGGGTTGTCAAAATGTGGAGTGCTACTGACATCTAGTGGGCAGAGGCTAGAAATGCTGCTAACAATCACACAATGCACAGTCCCCCACAACAAAGAACTACCCAGCCCCAAACATCTATAGTGCTGAGGTTTTCTAAAGCATATACTTAAGGTTTATTAAAAAAAAAAAAAAAAAAAAAGGAATTCTCAAATGAAATCTTAAGACATGTATGGTGGAATGAAGAGCAAAGAAAGTGGTAAGTATGTGGGAAAAAACATACTTTACATGAAATAATTATGATGTTTTATGGAATTAAAAGACAAAAAAATAAAATTAACTCCTAATAATGGTAATAAGTTAGAAAGAGGATAAATGAAAATAAATGTTCTAAAGTTACTGGATCATCTAAGAAAGAGAAAAGGTATTAACTTTAAACTTTACTAAGTAGGTGTGCTATAATTAGGATAATCACTAAAAAAATAAAATAAAAAAGTAATAAGTTTATGTGCAGTCCAAATTGATACAAGAATGAGCAAACAAAATGAGAAGAAATGATTCAAAAGACAAGAAGGGGAAGAAACAGAAACATGGAGCATGTGGATCAAAAGCATAAGGTAAGATAGGTCTAAACCTATATGTTATCAGTAATCATGTTAAATGTACATGGACCAAAAGTTCTCTGTTAAAAGTCTAGAAGACTAACACCCAAAAAACAAATAATCCAGTGAAGAAATGGGCAGAAGACATGAACAGACACTTTTCCAAAGAAGACATCCAGATGGCTAAAAGACACATGAAAGGAGGTGCAACATCACTCACCATCAGAGAAATACAAAACAAAACCACAATGAGACCACCTCACACCAGTCAGAATGGCTAAAATTAAAAACTCAGGAAACAACAGATGTTGGTAAAGATGCAGAGAAAGGAGATCCCTTTTGCACTGCTGGTGGGAATGCAAACTGGTGCTGCCACTTTGGAAAACATTATGGAGGGCCCTCAAAAAATTAAAAAAAGAACTACCCTATGACCCAGCAATTTCACTACTAGGTATTTATCCAAAGGATACAAAAATGCTGATTCGAAGGGGCACATGCACCCCAATGTTTATAACAGCGCTATCGACAATAGCAAAGTATGGAAAGAACCCAAATGTCCATCAATGGATGAATGGATAAAGAAGATGTGGTATATGTGTGTGTATACGTATATGTATATATATATACACACACACATATATATACATATACATGTATATACATATACATATACATACACACACACACACACGCACACACACTGGAGTATTACTCGGCAATCAAAAAGAATGAGATCTTGCCATCTGCAACTACATGAATGGAACTGGAGAGTATTATGCTAAGCAAAATTAGAGAAAGACAAATATCATATGACTTCATTCATATGAGGAATTTAAGATAAAAAACAAATGAACATATGAGAAGGGAAACAAAAATAATATAAAAACAGGGAGGGGGTCAAAACATAAAAGACTCTTAAATATAGAGAACAAACAGGGTTTCTGGAGGGGTTGTGGGAGGGGGGATAGTCTAAATGGGTAAAGGCATTAAGGAATCTACTTCTTAAATCATTGTTGCACCATATGCTGACTAACTTGGATGTAAATTAAACAATAAATAAATTAAAAAATAAAATTAAATAAAAATTAAAATAATATAGAAGCTGTGGTGTATATATATAATAGAATATTACCCAGCAACCAAAGAGAATGAAATCTAGCCATTTCCAACAACATGAATGGAATTAGAATGTATTATGCTAAGTAAAATAAGTCAGAGAAAGATAAATATAGGATTTCACTCATGTGGAATTTAAGAAACAAAACAGATGAACACAGAGGAAGGGAAGGAAAAATAATATAAATAGAGGGAGGCAAACCATAAGACACTCTTAAATACAGAAAACAAACTGAGGGTTGCTGGAGGGGAGGTGCATGGGGGGGATGGGCTAAACGGATGATGAGCATTAAGGAGGGCACTTATTGGGATGAGTTATACGTAAGTGATGAATCACTGGGTTTTACTCCTAAAACCAGTATTATACTGTATGTTAACTAACTTGAATTAAAAAAAAAAAAATCTAAGAGACTACAATGGCATAACTATTCAGCCATAAAAAAAGAATGCAACCTTGCCATCTGCGACAACATGGATAGGCCTTCAGGGCATTATACTAAGTAAAATTAAGTCAGAGAAAGACAAATAATCTATGATCTCAGGTATATGTGAAATCTAAAGCAAACAAACAAAAACCTGAACTCACACAGAGAACAAATTTGTAAGTGCCAGAGTTGGGGGGTGGGAGTAAGTGAAATGGTGAACGTAGTCAAAAGGTACAAACTTCCACTTATAAAATAAATAAGTCAGGGGCGCCTGGGTGGCTCAGTTGGTTAGGCAACCAACTTCGGCTCAGGTCATGATCTCACAGTTTGTGGTTGGAGCCCCGCGTTGGGCTCTGTGCTGACAGCTCAGAGCCTGGAGCCTGCTTCAGATTCTGTGTCTCCCCCTCTCTCTACCCCCTCCCCTGCTCATGCTCTGTGTCTGTCTCTCAATAATAAATAAACATTAAAAAAAATTTTTTTAATAATAAATAAATAAGTCAAAAGGATGTAATGTACAGCATAATGACTACACTAAATAATACCATTTTGCATATTTGAAAGTTGTTAAGAGCACAAATCTTAAAAGTCCTCATCACGAGAAAAAAATTGTAACTATTATGGTGATGAGTGTTAAGTAGATTTACTGTGACGATCATTTTGCTGAATCATTATGTTGTATACCTAAAACTAATATAATGTTTTATATCAATTATATCTCAAAAACAAAAAACAAAACACCAAACCAAACCCACAATGAGATACTGCTACATCTCATCCACCAGAAGGTTTCGACTTAAAGAAACAAGAAACTCATGATTCCAATTTGGGCACTTAAGTGGATCAACAGTTCTCATACACTTCTGATGGTGTTATAAACTGCCACAAGATTGTAAAACCATTGGCGACATCTTCTATAACTAAACGTTCACATGCCCTGTGATGAAGCAATTATGTGTAGCATAGACATGTACAAGAACATTCATTAAGGGGAGCCTGGCTGGCTCAGTTGGTTAAGCGTCCGACTTCAGCTCAGGTCATGATCTCGTGGTTCGTGAGTTCAAGTCCTACGTCAGGTTCTGTGTTGACAGCTCAGAGCCTGGACCCTGCTTTGGATTCTGTGTCTCCTTCTCTCTCTGTCCCTCCCCCTCTCATGCTCTGTCTCTCTTGCTCTCAAAAATAAATATACATTAAAAAAAATGTTTAAAAACATTCATGAAGCACAATTCATAATATCTAAAACTGGGGGGTGGGGAGGAGAAGGAGGGGGGAATCCAGGAGACTAGATTAAAAAAAAAAAAAATCTGGGCACCTGGGTGGCTCAATCCATTAAGCGTTTGACTTCAGCTCAGGTCATGATCTCACGTTTCGGGAGTTCAAGCCCCATATTAGGCTCTGTGCTGACAGCTCAGAGCCTGGAGCCTGCTTCAATTTCTGTGTCTCCCTCTCTCACTCTGCCCCTTCCCCACTCAAGCACTCTCTCAAAAAAAAAAAAAAAAACAACAAACCACTAAAATTTTTTTTTTTAAATCTAGCTATATACCATTAGCAAGAGATACATTTAAAATATAAAGACACAGGGGCACTTGGGTGGCTCAGTCAGTTAAGTGTACAACTTCTGCTCAGGTCATGATCTCACAGTTCACGGGTTTGAGCCCTCCATTGGGCTTGTGTGCTGATAGCTCAAAGCCTGGAGCCTGCTTTAGATTCTGTGTCTCCCTCTCTCTCTGCCCCTCCCCCCCTTGTGTGCTCACGCTCTCTCTCAAAATTAAATAAACTTAAAAAACATAAATAAAATATAAGGACAGAGAAAACTGGAAAGTGAAAGCACAGGAAAAAAAGATGCCATTCAAGAAACTACCAAATTAAAGCCAAATACTATGAAATTAGACTTTAAGATAAAAAGCATTTCTAGAAATAAAGAGACAAAGAGACAATTCTCCTGGAATATAAAATAACTGAAAAACCCACAATCATATAACAACTCCTTATAACACACAATCACAAGAAAATTGAAGGACCACTGGAAGAAATCAGTCCATAATTATATTGGAGGATTAACACATTTCTCAGTCATAGAACAAGCAGAGTGATAAAGATATAAAAGATTTAAACAATGAAATCAACAACCGTGACGTAATCTATAGACCTCTGCATCCAACAACCACAGAATACACCTTCTTTTTAAGCACACACTAAGCGTTTAAAAAAATTTACCATTGATTTTATGAGAGCAAAGTTGTATTGCAGATTAGCTCTTGGTTTATTAATTTGGGGACGAAAATCCTACACTTCTACTACTTCATGGGAAGAGACATTAAAGAATCACAAAATTGTTTCTCAAGTAAAATACCCAAAATTATGGGGCGCCTGGGTGGCTCAGTCGGTTAAATGTCAGATGTCAGCTCAGGTCATGATCTCACGGCTCGTGGGTTCAAATGCCATGTCGGGCTCTGTGCTGGCAGCTCAGAGCCTGGAGCTGCTTCGGATTCTGCCTCTGTCTCTGTCCCTCCCAAGCTCATGCTCTTTCTCTCTCTTCAAAAATAAGTAAACATTAAAAAAACTTTTTTAAATACTCAAAATTATATCATTATTTAGAAAAATGCACTAAATATGAAAAATTTGAGATCCAAACTCATTATTTTTTAATAAACTCAGAAAAGTTGGGAGTCTTACCTTAGGACAAAAACTTCCTGCTCACTGTGCCTCTGAATGGTTGCAGGTGATACAATGTCCTAAACTTCCTTCTAAAGCACACTGTCCTTAGTCCTATTACCACAAAGCCTCTTTTATCAACAGAATGCTACTGTGTGTAATCCTGTTTCCTTTGGAAAATCTCATATATAATCTCATACATAATCAAGACCTCTTGGGTTTTCAACATCCAGACATTTTCAGTAAACTCACCAACTCAATCTGAACACATTGCCGTACCGTTTTGCTACTACCACTCTTCAGTTGTAGATTAGAACACTCACCCTGTATTTGGGGGACTATTCATCTATCGTACATGAAGATGAGACCTCTTGTGTTAAATTCCTCCACATATACTGCTTAACTTAAATTATGAACCCATCTGCTCTATTAGTTCAGACATATTACTGCATGGAATTTGGGGCTGTTATCTAACATTTTTATAGGCCGACTCCAGAATATTATAACCCTACGCTGATGTATCTAAATTATCTTAAAATGTCTAATATGGGAAAAATTTTTATTACAGTATATTTACAAATTGTATCTATTATCACATCCCACTGAAGAAATTAGATATTCCTTATAAATATATTTTCTCATAGTCTCCCAAGCTAAGAATCATTCCATTCAGTAAAATAACTCATTTCATGCTGTCTACAAAACAGATGATTAGAACATCTGAGCTCTCTGTAATTCTTAATCTGCTTTCAAAATGAAAATTTTTTTTCAAGCACCTGTGGAATATTCACCAAGATACCGCATCCTAGATAATAAAAAAAACTTTAACAAATTTAGAAGAATTATAATCACTCATAGTATGTTTTCTGACCATACGGAATCAAACTAGAAATCAGTAACAGAAATAAAACAGAAACATCATTAAACACATGGAAACTAAACAACACACTCCTAACTAAGCAACTGGTCAAAGAGGAAGCCTGAAAAGAAATTTAAAATATACACAGAAGTGAATAAAATTAAAATACAACATACTACAATTGTGGGAAGCATCTACAACAAAGCCTAGAGGGAAACAGATAGTATTAAATATTTTCATTAACAAAGAAAAAAGATCTCAAATCAATAATTAAGTTCCAGGGCACCTGACTGGCTTAGTCAGAAGAATGTGAGACTCTTGATCTCACAGTCAGGAGTTCGAGCCCCATGCTGGGTATAGAGATTATTAAAAAATAACAACAAAACAAATTAAAAAAAAAAAAAAGAATGTAAGTTCCTCACTCAAGAAACTAGGAAAAAAAAAAAAAAAAAAGAAACTAGAAAAAGATAAACTCAAAGGGAGCAGAAGGAAGGGAATAATATAGGAGCAGAAATCAAATTGAAAACAGGAAAATAAAGCAAAATCAATAAAACAAAAAGCTAGTTCTTTAGGCAGAGGATGGGAAGGATAGTCAATAAAATCTATAAACCCCTGGGAAGACGGACAAAGATAAAAAAAAGAGAAACACAAATTACCAACACAAGTAAGGAAATAGGGGGACATCGTTATAGACCTGTGAAAATTAAAGGAAACCTCACTAAACTGGGGTTGGGTGGCCAAAAGGGGAGCTGTACTCACTCGATGTCAATCACAGGCTGGGACACAGGAAGATGTACACTGCATCATCTCCTACAAGAAACTATCTTTGCATCTCAGCTAATGAGAAACTATCATCACCCTGAACTCATGCTTTTCTCCAATGAACTTTCTTTCGAAACAACCCCCCTCCCAACCTCCTTCCCTCTCCTCCATGAAACAACGTTCCTCTCCTGTGTGTTTGTGGGATGTGTCTATAGTTTTGCCATAGCTTGCATGCCCCAAATTGCAATTCTCTGTTATTCCCAAATAAACCCACTTTTGCAGGTAAAATATTGATTTAATTTTTAAGGTTAATTTTTAACTTCATTTGGTGAAGAGAAGTGAAGTCAAGGGAAGACCCCTAGTATCTCTGACGTTTGTAAGCAAACAGGTGCCAGAGAGCTAATAACTGAGCTCACTACTTTCCTGCCCACTCTGGAGTTTGAAGTTTCCCCCTACATTCCAACTCTGCTCTCTACGTTTGGGCTCTCTGGGCTTTATCAAGGACCTACTTTAAGGATCTCTTTTCTGAGAATACTTGTTAGGCTTTCACAGTCTGACTCCTTTTTAGCACCAGACTGTTCCTACTGAAGTATGCTAACCCTCAGTCCCTTTCCTTTGAACTGGGCTGTTTATACTGGAATGTGCTGGCCTTTGGTCTGATTTCTTCTGGAATCAGGCTGTTCCTGATGAAAGTGTGCTGTTTAGGAATTTTTGGTTTTTGCTCTAGAAAACGAAAAAAAAAAAAAAAAAAAACCTAAAAAATGGGATCCTAGTCATCAAAATGCTTTGAGGGCATCCCTACTGGGACCCCGGCCCAATTTTATGCTTATTGTACTTAAAAAAATTTTTTTAAGTTTTATTTACTTAAGTAATCTCTACACCCAATATGGGGCTAGAACTTACATCCCTGAGATCAAGAGTTGCACACCCTTCCAGATGAGCCAGGCAGGTTCCCCTGATTTTATATTTAAATACTATAATCCTTCCTCATGTACATTTCTAGTAAACAGACCAATTTACAAGTAACTTAGAACCTCAAATGGCCATTATGGGGAACTTTCAATCTTTCCAAACTTACTTTTCTCAAATCTGAATTGAACAGCTATGGCTCTAAAATTGTGAAAACTGAGGGGCACCTCGGTGGCTCAGTGGGTTGTGTCCAACTCTTGATTTCAGCTCAGATCATGATCTTGCGGTTTCCTGAGTTGGAGTCCCGTGTCAGGCTCTGAGCTCATGCAGAGCCTGCTTGGGATTCTCCCCTCTCTCCCTTGCTCCCTGCTCCACTCATTCTCATTCATTCTCTCTCTCTCTCTCTCTCTCTCTCTCTCTCAAAATAAAATTTTGAAATGTTAATAGATAAATAAAATTGTTGAAACTGAAGGGGATGTTTTGATTTATATGTTGAAGCTTCCAAATGTTATCAGGAATCTAAAATTGCCTCTCTACAAATCAGAATTTCTAACTGAGACAAACCATTAAAGACAAAAAGGCCTCTGAGGCCTCTTTTCCCCCTCCCTTGTTTGTGCCTCAGAACTGCAGCAGCTAGAGCTCAGGCCCCACCTCCAGCACCATCCTGACCTCCTCCCCATGACCCCTACTCCTTCATGCTAATCCTTTCACCAAACTTCCTTTTCCCCTTGAATCTCCCTCCACTCCCTCTTCCTGGAAGCCTATCAGAACCTGTCCCTGTTAAAGTTATCTTTTGAGGATCCAAGTAAACCCTAAATTTCTTAGGTTCCCTAGACTAAGGCTGAATTGTGAGTCACAGTTAAAGAGATTCCTAAAGAGCCAAAGGACTACCCCTATAGTTTTGCTAAAGAATTTAACAAAGATATTCAAATTCACAGTTTCTCAGATTTATATCAATTAGTCCACATGCTTGTTGGTGAGGGCCAGGCCAAACACTGGATGAAACCAGCCTGATGGCAATATCCAGAAGGGGATTTAGAGAAAGAAACTCCTAACTTTGGCCAGACACTAGAACACATGCTAGAAGTTTCCACTGAGCAACTACAGTAGCTTTTCCTAAGCCTGCTGATTGGAACAAAATTCAGGCTTGTACATAAAAGCCTGATGAACCTATTTATCAGCATTGCAATCAACTCCAAATTGTCTTTAAATTTTTTTTTTACTTTCCTGAGGTGCCTGGGTGGCGCAGTCAGTTAAGCATCCGACTTCGGCTCAGGTTGTGATCTCGCAGTTGAATTCAAGCCCTGCATTGGGCTCTGTGCTGACAGCTCAGAGCCTGGAGTCTGCTTTGGATCCCTCTCTCTCTCTGCTCCTCCCCTGCTCATGCTCTGTCTCTCAAAAATAATAAATAAACATTAGACACATTTTTTTTGACCTTCCTTTAAATGTTGAATCTACCTAGATAGCATTTAACTATGTTTATTAATGGGCTGAGCCAGATCTTCCACGATGGGAAAATATATCCACTCCAGATTTAGTTAATTTAGCAAACCAGCTTGCTCATACCCCAGATGAGTCACCTTAAAATAAAGACTGCTAAAGTCCTCAAGTTTCAACTCTGGCAAATGAAGGACCCTAACCAAAACCCACCAGTTTCTGCTATTATTGCAAAGGGCCAGCACAATGGAAAAAAGTGTTAAGTGCTTCAGGAGCTTCAGCCCTCCAGCCAGCTTTTCCAATGCCCTAATTCCCAATGACAGAGCTCCAAGAAACTCCCGATCCTCCCACTTAATTGAGTTAGAGAAACCATTCTCCAGATTGAAGAATTCTCTCTGTCCTTACAGACATGGGAGCTATACTCTTGGTGTTCAACTCCATTGCTATAAAGCAGCTCTGTCTCAAAGTACTACAACAGTTCAAATAGTGGAGTCGCTAATGAACTTCAACAGGTTCCTGTCTTTGAACCTATTCCCTTTTGTTTAGGCCCTTTGAGAGATACCCATCTTTTTTCCTCCCTTTTTTCCTCCACCCCTATTTATCAGGCTGAGATTTCTTAAAAAATATTATGCCAAAATTTCTTTCTCCAAGAGGAGGAACATAATTTTAGAATTTGACAGCAGTAATCAAGATAGCTAACCAGGGGAATTAAATGACCCTTGACACCTTTTATTTGCTCTGTCTCTGATGGCACTATATTGAGTCTAGGGGCACTAGTCATTTGTTCCCACTGCTTTCCTTTTCGTGAGCAGAATCTTCAACTGATATTGGCAGCATCCACAGTGCACCTCCTGTAAATATTCAGATTCCTCAAAACCTCTCCCCAGAATGAATCAATACCCTATAAATAAAGACACCCTTCAAGGCATCAGGCCTGTAACAGAATACAAAGCTCAGGACATCAATACCCTCTGCACTAGTGCCTGTAATACCTCTATTTTTCCTGTGAGAAAACCCAATGGCTAAGGATAGAGGTTTGTCCAGGACCTGTGCGAAATAATCATCATCATCATCCCTTGGCGCCCTGTTGTTCCTAACTCCCATATGCTACTGACATCCATTCCCACCAAAAGTAAACTGTTCACTGTAATTGATCTAGGTGATGATTTTTTAGTATTCCAGTTGATAAGGAAGTTTGTTTTGTTTGTTTTGTTTTTTGCTTTCACTTGGGAAGAACAGGAATACACTGGGACAGCAATGCCCCCAGGGTTATAAAGACAGTCCCTTGACTTTTCACAATCCTTAAAAGCTGATTTGGATGATATGAAGCTTTCTGCAGGCTCTACTTTGTTACAACATGTAGATGATTAGCTTCTCTGCTGCTCTTCTCCAACCACTTCATAGGAGACAGCATCCACTTTTAAAACACCTGGCCATAAAGGGACATAAAGTCTCAAAAAAAAATTTTTTTTTTAAATACAGTTTGCCTAAATTCAGGTTTAGTACATAGGGCACCTGATCTTAGAACAAGAACTATATTTGGATCCAAGGAGGCTCCATGACATCCTGAACTTTCCAATACCTAAAACTACACACCAATTACAAGGTTTGCTTGGACTGCCTGGCTACTGTTGAAACTGTAATTTCAAACTTCCAAACTTCTCTTGTATGGCTCAACCTCTACATGCTTTACTAAAAAATTACAAGCCTGATGCTATTATTCAGAAAGATGAGAAGAACATAGCTTCCAAGACTTTAAAGAAAAGCCTAATAAAGCCCCCTGCCCTCAGACATCCTAATTATCAACTTTCCTTTCTCCTCTTGGCCTGAGAGAAGGAACTGTCCTTTGAGTAGTCATCCAAAAACATGGGGGCCATCATCAACCCATAGGGTATTATAACCAATAACTGGACCCTGTGGTGGAAGATGTCCTCGTTGCCTCAGAGCCAAGCCATTCCTACCACTTCCCTTTTAGTTAAAGTCACTGAAGAAATAACCCTGGGATACCCTTTAACCATCCTTGTGCCCCACAAAGTAGAGGCCCTCCTGAATTCTCTCCTCACTCTCAGCACTTCTCAGTCATCTCACCTCCTGTGACATCCTGCTGCCAATGGCTCCTCATAGAACTCTTTCTGGCTGCAATGACCTTAACCCTGCTAGTCTTCTCCCTTCCTTCCCTGAAGAAACCCCTCATGACTGCTTAACGCTGACAGATCACCTTTCGACTCCCTGTGACAATTTACAGGAAACTCCTCTAACCACTGCAGATTTTTAATGGTTTACTCATAGTTCTTATTTAAAGGGTGAAAATGGTAAATATCATGCCAGATATGCTATTGCAACTCCTTTTGAGACTCAGAGGCAGCACCTTTACCTCTGGTTACTCCATAGGCTGAATTTTACACCCTTACGCAAGGCTGTACCTTAGCCAAAGGTAAAACTGCAAACATTTATACCCATAGTCCATATGCCTTTGGGGTAGCTCATGACTTTGGAATGTTATGGATATGGTGAAGCTTCCTTACCTCCAGTGGGGATAAAACTAAAAATGGTTCCTATGTCCACAATTTACCAGATGCCATACTTTTGCCAGCTGCTCTGGCTATTATTAAGGTTCCTGGACATTCCAGACTCAACTCTCTGGGTGCCAAAGTAAACCACCTTGCTGATATTGCCATGAAAAACACTGCTCTCAAGAAAACCAAAGCCAAACTTTTGTCATAGTCCAAAGGGATGTTCTCCCAAAATATCATTTGGGAAAACTAACAAGAGATACCCAACAATTAGCCCCAGGGAAGGAAAAACAGTATTAGAAATCTAGTAATTGTTGTTTTGATAAAAAGATGCTGGTTTGGACCAAATTAACCATCTGGTCCTACCAAAAATTCTAAAATTCCTACTACTGTGCATGCATTAAACTATTGGTCTGCTGGCAAAATGTTATCATTCACAAACCAGTACTGGTGGAGAAATACTAATAAGGCTACAAAAAGTGCCTACCCTCGTCTGTCTCGCCTGTCCAAAGTCTAATTGAGAAACACTCATTCACACAAGTGGATTTCATGTAGCTTCCCTGTCTCATGGATAAATCTCATGATCCAGTTATGGTCTGCATACGTTTTAGCGGACTGAAGCTTTTCCTTGTAGACAGACCGATGCTTTTTCTGTGTCTAAAATTCTGATAGAAAAGATTATCCCTACCTGGAGACCTCTTCTCAAACTTCATAGTGATTGGGAAACCCATTTTTCCAGTCAGGTGCTTCAACAAGTCTGTGCTGTTTGGCCAGTTTTACAACACTTCCATTGTGCATACCAAGGTTAGTCAAATACATAAGTGGCGCTATTAAGACTCAAAATTTGTAGAGACTCTCCAAATACCCTGGCCAAAGGTACTGATGTTAGTCTTTCAAATTTCAGATCCGTCCTCTTTGACTCATAGATACTCACTCTGAGATAGTCACAGGATGCTGATACATTTGGCCCCCACCTCCTCTGACCCATGATTGATAAAAGGAGATATACTCCAATACTGTAAATCCTAATTGCTTCTATTAAAAATAACCATGCTCTGGTAGAGCAGTTTTTTCACCATGCACTCCTGGTGACCTTAAGCATCACACCTTGCAACCTGGAAATTTCGTCTCCTGAAAAAGACACTTCCAGAAACACTCTCAACCTTGCTAGAAATGGCCTTACCAGTTACTACTAACTACCCTTGTGCCGCCAAACTCTAAGAAACAGACTCCTGGATTCATGTGACACCTCTAAAGAAAGCACCAAACCGTGACTGGACCTGCAAGCCATCTGGTGACCTGAAAAATAAAGATTTTCCCGGAATTGAAGCAGACAACATTGGATGACGAGTCAGCTTTCCCAAGACGTCTGCACGAGGCCTGTATACCTTTTTCTCACTGTTGCTTCTTCTCTTTTGTGGAAAGACAATGAATGCCCTTGTCTGCATTTCCCAAAACCTTGTGAAGGAGGGCAACAACTTCTTTTGATTATGGCCCTTCAGAAACAGCCTCACTGTGATCCCATGACAAACTAATTTTTCACTTCTTCTAAAGAATTAGAAGATTCAGAATCCACAAAAGTCTTTCTTTCACCTGAATTATTAACTGACTCTGGATTCTTACCCAAATTCAAGGTCTCTGAGTTTGCAACCATAACAAACCGTTAACATATTTGGTTCCAAACAGTCCTTTCAAGATAACAATGCTGTTTTAAAATGGCTTTGAGGTTTTATTCATCAGCTATTGCTTCATGTTTTTACCTGCACTGTATCTTCCCAAATCCACTTGGTTAATTCTTTTAGTGTGTACATTCATAAATTTGACAACTCAGAAGAAATTATCAATTTTTTGAAAACCACAAACTACCAAAATTCAGCCATGAAAAAAACAGTCTGAATAGTCCTGTTAAAAAAAAAAGAAAGAAAGAAAATAAATTCCAGGCCCCGGTTTCACTGGAGAGTTTTATCAAACATTTCAGGAAGGAATGCCAATTTTATATAATCTCTTCCAGAAAAGAGGATGGAATTATTTCCCAACTTGTTTTATGAGGCCCAAGACATTACAAAAAAAGAAAACCACAGACCAGTATCTCATGAATTTAGATGCAAAAACCTCAACAAAGTGTTAGCAAATTGAATCTAGCAATATATAAAAAGAACATAACACCATGCTCCGGGGTGCCTGGGTGGGTCAGTCAGTTAAGAGTCTGACTTTGGCTCAGGTCATGATCAGTTCATGAATTCCAGCCCTGCATCAGGCTCTCTGCTGTCAGCACAGAGCCTGCTTCAGATACTGTCCTCTCTCTCTGCCCCTCCCCTGTTCATTCTCTCTCTCTCCTAAGTAAATAAACTACAAAAACAAAAACAAAAAACAAAGCACCATGGCCCAAGTGCTATTTACTTCAGGTATGCAAGGCTGGTTCGACATTTAAAAATCAATCAATGTAATCCACCACATCAACAGGCAAAAGGAGAAAAAAATCATGACTGCATTCCAATGGATGTAGAAAAATCTCATTTCATGAAATTTAATCTCATTTCACGGGAAAAAAAAAACTCTCAAAAACTAGGAATAGAGGTAACTTCCTCAAACTCACAAAGAGCATTTATAAAAAACCTACAGCTAATATCAGACTTGATGAAAGAATGAATGCTTTTCCTTTAACACTGGGTACAAAGAAAGGATGTCCATTCTCACTACTCTATTCAACATAGTTCTGGGAGTTCTAAATGGTGCAATAAGGCAAGAAAAAAAGAAGTAAAATGTATAATAATTGGAATAAACTGGAATAACTGGAAAAAAAAAGAAATGAAACCATCTCTATTTGCAGATGACTGTGTACATAGAGTATCACAAGGAATATTAAAAACATAACAAGAATAAAAAATCATCACTCCTAAAACTAATGTTACAAGGTATAATAAGATCAATAAACCAAAGTCAGTTGCATTTCTATATCCTAACAAGAAACAAGTAAAAATCAACACAATGTAATTTGTAATAGCTCCAATGAAAGTATGCAATATTATTTACAATTGTTCTAAAAAAAAAAAAAACCTAAACACTTAGGTATAAATCTAACAAAACATGTACAGGATCTGTACACTGAAAAAGACAAAATACTATGGAAAAAAGCAAAGGAAATTAAATAATTGGAGAGATTTACTATATTCAAGGATTGGAAGATTCAACCAGATATCAATTCTCCCCAACTGACATAGACAAGGTTATTGTAAAATTTATACAGAAAGGGAAAGGCCCTAAAACAATTTTGAAAAAGAAGAATAAAATGGAAGTAATCTTTCTTCTTGATGTTAAGGCTTTCTATACAGAGTAATCAAGACAGCATGGTACTGACAGGGGGAGAGCACATAGATCAATGGAACACAACAGAGAACCAGAAACAAATATGCCCAAATAATTTCTGACAGAGGTACAAAAGTAATGCAGTGGTGCTGCAATTGTACATCTGTAAGCAAAAGCAAAAACAACCCTCTCAAATCTACACAAAAATTAACTTAAAATGGATCATGGCTTTAAATGTAAAACATAAAACTAAAAACTTTTAGAAGAAACAAAAAATCTTTGAATTTGGGACTAGAAAGAATTCTTAGACATCAAAAGCACAAACCATAAAAGGAAAACTTAATAAAATGGACCTGGTCAAAATGTAAAACTTTTGGCTCTGTGAAAGACCCTGTTAAATGAATGAAAAAGAAAAATCATTCTTCTCTCTCCCATACCATCCAAGCTGGAAAAATCCAAATAAAACTCACCTAGGTTTCTAAGTTACCCTATAGGAGAATCTTTATTTACCAAAAAGAAAGGAGAATCTTTCTTTAACAAAGAATGTCCAAGATGTTAGATAGAGTATCTCCAAGGTAAGAAAGAATTATCAAAGGCACCGATGCACATACACACACACACATTCTTAGCTTATCCCTGGATGAACCTTGAGTTAAGTTTTCATGTCAAAAAATATGAATGGCATGGGGGCGCCTGTCTGGCTCAGTCAATAGAGCATGTGACTGACTCTTGGTCTCATGGTTGTTAAGTTCAAACCCCTCACTGCAGTGTAGACATAATTTAAAAAATTGAATTTAAAATATATACGAATGGCATGAAGATCAAGCTGTTTTAAAAAGGTATTTTGTAGCCAAGCCTATTTGTAATTTCTTCCATATCCTCATTCATCCTCATCCTCTGCCTGGAGACAACAGACTCTGGAGTTTTAGTGGATACTATGATGCAACTCACAGATCCCTTTTCATTAGTAAAAGACTTATTCCCCAGCTGCTGGAGTACAGCCGCTAGCAGACAGTGTTCAGTTGTTCGCCCTCTTAGGAACTGGCTTGGCTGATGAGTCACCTTGCCTGAGGTCACACACACCCCTTCTCAGGTCGGTCAAGATCCAATGACTGGTGCATGCTGGGATATAAAGGCCTGGCTGCTCCCTTCCCCTAATTCTGAAGAGCTATCTCAGCTTCAAAGCTCTCTAGGGGGTCAGTTGAGGCCTTCCCGGAGACTGAATCCCAGTCCCACTTCTCCTCCCGCCCAATCCTGCTTCTTTCTCTTCCTTTACTTTCCACAGGTTGTAATCCCAGGAAGACTCCCTAATAAACCTCCTACATGCTAATCTCCATCTCAGGGTCTGCTTCCCAGGAAACCCAAACTGTGACAGAAGTCAAACTGCTAGAAATGAAATCATGTCTCTAGCCTTACTAGCTGTGTAGAGGTTATAAAGGACAGTAGGTTAACATGAGGTTTAAAGATATTAAAACATGTAAAATGCTTAGAAATGCACCTGGCACACAGTGGACACTCAATAAATGTTAGCTGTCACTATCATCGTTTTCCCCATTCACACCCGGTTAAAATATACAAATTTCTCTACATTATGAGAATTACTGATATTTATGAGCTGGAAAAGACCTTAGAGATCACCAAGTCTGACACTCTTAATTTCCAGATGATGAACATCAAATCTAAATAAGTAACTTAGTGACAAAACCAGAGTTCAGACCAGGTCTTCTAAACGCTTCCATCATTCTTGTTATCAGGCAAGACTGCCTCTCAATCTACATATACTTTGTAATTAAATGAAATTCACCAATTACTAAGTCCCTCCCCTTCACTTTCCTGCCAAAATTGAACCTCAGCTCTCTTCTGAAGAACACTACCTCTCCTATAGCTCTCTCCTTCACTCATACCATAAACCTACAGATAGGGTGTGTGTTCCCTTTGCTTTTCATCAGTACTTCCAGACCACTGTCCCTTCAAAGTCCTCCCCTAAAAGCGTCCAACTTCAAGGCTCATAGCAACAGACCGTCCTTATGGCAGTCACGTCCCCTCATTTAAGATGTTAGCCTGCAGACCAACCTATTCTTTCTAATACTATTCCTGATATAATCTGTGGTATTCTCAATATGCAACATCCAGTAACCTTCCACACCCAGACCTCTTTTATTCTTCTCCAAAACCCTGTCTTCCACCCTCTTCAGCTACCTGCTCCTGTGGTCATACCCTACAAGGTTTCTAAACAGGCATTTGGGGCAGGACAATTCTTCCATGTGCAGGAATATCCTGTTCTCAAACTCAAGTATCTGTCTATCTGAGATATCACCTACTTCCAATTCATTACCTCTACTATTTGGACGCTCAACAATTCTTGGGACTCCACACGAATCTATAATCCATGAGCCTACTACTATTTTTTCCCCTGCTCTTCACCCTATAAAGTACCTACTTCCTTCCTTATACAGCTTCAATTTCATGGCCCAGCATTATAATCACTGTATCACGCACACCATCAATGCCCTTGTCTTTTCCTGCTTCATTGTAGTCCTTAACTAAATATCAACCCTGTTAACTCCCCTACTCTACACGTGTAACCTGAATGCAAACCATACCTGAACTGGACTGGAGAAAAAATACACAACTGAATTTAACAGTCTCACTTTATCTTTTTTTTTTTTTTAATTTTTTTTAACGTTTATTTATTTTTGAGACAGAGAGAGAGCATGAACGGGGGAGGGTCAGAGAGAGAGGGAGACACAGAATCTGAAACAGGCTCCAGGTTCTGAGCTGTCAGCACAGAGCCCGACGTGGGGCTCGAACCCACAAACTGTGAGATCGTGACCTGAGCTGAAGTCGGACGCTTAGCCGACTGAGCCACCCAGGCGCCCCTAACAGTCTCACTTTAAATTCATGATCAAACTTCAAGTGGACTGACGGAGTGCCTTGGCTGGTTAGGCGTCTGACTTCAGCTCAGGTCACGATCTCACAGTTTGTGGGTTCAAGCCCTTCATCAGGCTCTGTGCTGACAGCTCAGAGCCTGGAGCCTGCTTCAGATTCTGTGTCTCCCTCTCTCTCTGCCCCTCCCCTACTCGTGCTCTGTCTCTCTCTCTCTCTCTCAAAAATAAACATTAAAAAAAAAACAAACCAAAAACTTCAAGTGGACTGTTAATGATCTCCAGCAATTCTGCTACATATCCGTAGTCCATTTACATTTCTCACTGTCCCAACAGACAGACTACTTCACATGTTCTCCTTGTTTCCTATCTTCTCAAAGCATTTTATTTCACTGAAAAACAAAGAAGTTATCAAAAGAAAACTTTCAGAGTATCTCATCCCTAATCTACCCACCTACCCTATATTTTCTTTCTTTCTTACTATGAATGACGTACCTGTGCTCGTATAAAATAAATTTTTCCACCTGTAGACTAAATCTCGTTCCCTCTCCTTAAGGACTTCATCCCAAAATTGACTTCTCTTTCCTGTATCATCAAATTTTCCCCTTCTATTGCATCATTCACATCAGTATACCAACAGACTGTTGGTATTCCTCCCATCTCAAAAAGTAGTAATAAAAGCAAAGCTCCCATGACCTACAAACCTCTCCAGCAACTTTATTTCTTAGCCCTCTCTGCAACAAAACTCCTCAAAGGAGTTATCTATTCATTTTGTTGTCAATGAGTGTCCAATTCTTTTCTTCTTCTCTTTCTCCATGTTCTCTTGGATCTAATTAGATTTTTACCCCTCCCCCCCACTGAAATAGTTCTTAAGGCTGTCAATAAATTTCATGTTGCTAAATACAGTCAATTCTTACTATTTGTGGTAGTTACATTCTATAAAGTTGCATGTGCACAGAATTGGCAAATACTGAACCATTGCTCCAGAGGGAATATGGAGGTAGGTTCCTGCAAGCTCCTGGGCACCTTATTTGCATAAACTGGTCAACATATAACCAGTGTTCCTGTTTAAAGATACCTTTTTAGTATATATAATGTTAATCCATTAACACTGAACCCAAGAACAGCAAAACTACAACTCATGCTTGAACGAAACTTATTTAACACATATATTTTCTCCATAAGGTACATCACAGCCTCCTTGCACTTAGACAACACCCAGTACAACTCCGGGAGGCCATTTCAAACAGCACAATCACCAACAAAAAGCAAAACAATGCAAAAAATATGGCACTAACTAGACTACAAAAAGAACTGTTTATAGTATGAGAGCTAAAATAAGACAAAGCACTGGCGTCTTGTTCGATGTCAGCTGGAATGGTGTGCATTAAATGACTCCATTTTTTCACCACTCTGGGCATGTATACTAATGATCACAGAAGTCCTGGATTGATTCCAGGGTTACTAATAAATTTTATCAAGTAGGCAAATCTGCAAATACAGAATCCTTGAATAATGAAGACTGACTGTGTAAGGGTTGCTTTTTATTCCTTATTCGACATGCTAGCAGCATTTTACATTAGACCATCGCCTTATTCTTGATTTCCAAGATTCTAATTTCTCTTGATTTTCCTCTTAACCTCACTGACCAACCTACCCCAGTCAAATCCACTGACCTCATCTATGAGTATACAAGACCCCCAGTAATCTCATCTAGTCCCATGACTTTAATTACACTTATGTTACAAAGATATTGTCCCACAGCTCTTGGATGCTCTGGTCTGTTTTTCCCCTATTTGTTTTCAGTGTGGATAATTCCTGCTGATCTATCTTTAAGTCCACTGATTCTTTCCTTGGCTATGTTAAATCTGCTAACAAGTAGTCCTAAAATATACTTCATCTATATCAAAATTTAATTTTAGCATTTTCATTTGACCTTCATATACTTTTCATTCCTATGCTGAAATTTACCCTTATACATGTTGTCCACCTTTTCCACTAGAGCCTTTACTATGTTATTTACTGGTATTTTTTTTTTAAGTCTTTTTTTTTTTTTTTTTTTGAGAGAGCAGGTACACGTGCATGAGCGAGCCGGGGAGTGGTAGAGAGAGGGAGAGAGAGAATCCCAAGCAGCCCCGATTCAGGGCTCAATCCCATGAGCTGAGAGATCATGACCTGAGCCAAAATCAAGAGCCAGATGCTTTAACCAACTGAGCCACCCAGGCGCCCCTATTCATTGGTATTTTTAAATTCACTGTCTGACAGTTCTGGTAACTATGTCATCCTCAGTCTATTGATTTTGATTCTTGAACAGTGGATTATTTTTTCTTATTTTTTGCATGTTTCATAATTTTTGTCTGAATGATGGACATCATGTATAGAACAACACAGACTGAGGAAACAGTATAAAAATGGGTATGGCTAAGTGCACCCGGGTGGCTCTGTCGGTTAAACAACCAACTTCGGCTCAGGTTATGATCTCCCAGTTCTTGAGATGGAGCCCCACACTGGGCTCTGTGCTCTCAGTGCAGACCCTCTGTCTCCCTCTCTCTCTGCCCCCCTCCCTTGCTCACTCGCTCCCTCAAAAATAAACAAACATTTAAAAAATGGGTATGGCTCTTCTCCAACTTGTTAGTTGGGGGACTGAGGGGAAGGGTTGAGTCATCTATTCAGGGATTGGGCTGGGCTTGGGTTTTGTTGTTAGGATTACCTTAAGTGCACTATCTGCTTCCAATTCCTCTAGTGCCACCTTCTGCTTAGGGTGGGAGCTGGTTTGCCCAGAGTGTTTTCTCAATGTTCTCGCTCCACCCTCAGCTTTAGGTTTTCTCTGGGCACCTTCCCCAGAGACTCTCTCCACAGTCTTGCCCCTCCCCTGGGCAACTGCTGTTGCTTTTACTTGCTAGCAGGGAACAGGGAAGTTCTCCATTATCCTGGCTCGGTCTCAGGCAAGCCCTGTATCTCTGGGTCTGAGGGGTTGGGCTTTCTCCCAGTAGTAGGAAAACTAAAGGTCTTAAACCCAGAACAGTTTCCTCCCCTTCTCTCAAGGTTTATGGGTTTTGTTTTTTTTTTCCTTTCATTCCTCCTAGCCACAATGGAAAATGGAGTTTATCCCCTTCCCCCAGTGGCTTAAAGCTGTTTTCCACAGGGAGAAAAGGGTCCAGGCAGGCCCGTACCACCTAATGAGCCTTTCTGTGGCCTCCCTTGCTTTCCCCAATTTTTCTCAAGAGAAACCGTTGGGAGGACCTTGGAGAAACACCAACAGCTGGGGGTTATCTACCATGTATCTGCAGCTCTCAAAGATTCTATACTCTCATGCAGCCCACATTTAGGCTTTAGCAATTCATTAAAAACTTAGCTGAATTCTCCTTTCCCCTTGTATGACAGCCCTGTCTTCTTCCTGTGCTCCGTTACAGATTAGCCAGGCCTACACCCCACCTCTGATGGATCAAGAGAGATTATGACTTTGTACATTACAGCTCATTCTTATTTTAAGATGGGAGCAATACTCTTTTCAGCTTTCTGTATCCTAAGTGGAAGCCAGAAATCACTTTGTGAATTTAAATACAATCTATATACCCACAACTCCTAAATTTACATTTCTAGTCTGGACTTCTTCCCTAGACTCTGGACCATATATATCCAACTGCCTACTGGACAAATCTACACAAACTCTAAGGTAACCCCCATGATCCCCACCTCTTAGTATTCATGCCTTTGAATAATCCTTTCCCCTTGAGTGTGGGAGGGACCTGCAACTTGCTTCTAATCAACAGAATAAGGCAATGGGGTATCATTCCCGTGATTACATTACATTTTATGGCAAAGGAATGGAACATCGTTCCATTGATTATATTATATGGTATCATAAAAGACTCTGTCTTGCTAGCCGACTCATTCTCACCCTTCTGACACAGGTAAGGGAAGCAGGCTGCCATGCTGTGAACCGCATGGGGAGGGCCACCTGGCAGCAAATTGCAGATGACCTCTAAGATCTGAGCGTGGCTTCCAGCCAACAAAAAACTGAAGCTCTCAGTCCTACAGCTGCAACAAAATGAATTCTGCCAACAACCCGAGTGAACTTGGAAGTGATTCCTCTCCAGTCTAACCCACAGGTAAGAACCCAGCCCCAGCCAATACCAGAGTATGTAGCTAAGAAGTTTCTGACCTCACAGAAACTGTGAGATAATAAATGCTGTGTTCTTGTGAGCCATTAAACTTGTGGTAATTTGTTTTGCAGCACAGAAAACTAATATAGATAGTATCACCAACTTCACATGCCTAAAAGCCAAATTCCTGATTGCCAATATTACCTCCAAAAGAAAAAACATGCTCTAGTGTTGTCCATCTTAATTAAGTGGCAACTCCATTCCTCCAGTTATTCAAGCCCAAAACTACAGGGTCTATCTCAATTTCTTTTTTTTTCCTCCAAAATCCACATGTAATCCAAAAGTAAACACTGTTGGTTTCACAAGCAAATTATATCCACAATCTAACTTTATCTCACTACCACCACTGCTACCACTTTGGTTCAAGTCACTATCACCTCTCATGTGCATTATTACAACAGCCTCCTAAGCAGTTTTCCTGCTTCCACTCGACAGAGCAGCCAAAATGGTCCTACTAAAATATCAGTTAGATAACGTTTTTACTCAAAACACTCCAAAGGGTCCTCATCCTACCCAGATTAAAAGCCAAAAGACTTCCAGTGGCATACAAGGCCTACCTTATCTGACACTCCCCTTCCCACTCCAAACCTCTCTGCCTCATCTTGTGTCATTCTCCCCTCGTTCATCTGCCACCACACCAGCCTCCGTGATGTTCCTTAACCGTGCCAAGTACATATCAGTCTCAGCATTTTACAACTGTTAGTCCATGTAACTGAAGAGTTATTTCTACTACTCTTCTCTGACCACTTTATACAAAAAGGCAAGTCCGCTTGTCCCCACCAGCTCCCTATCCCTCCTACCCTGTTTTATCAGTCTCCACAATACATACTATGAACTGATATCTGTTTTATTGCCTGTCTCCTCAAAATTAGAATGTAATTTCCATAAGAGCAGAGACTTCTGTTCACTGTGATACTACTGTATTAGATACTGTTTCCTTACAATATTTAGAGTCTAATCAAGTAGTCAAGCCACAAGAATTTGAACATACAGTCACGTTATTTTTCAAAATCACTACAAAATTACTTAATCACTTGGAAATGTACTTATTCTACAACACTATAAATATGCTTCTAAGGAAACTTGAAAAACATTCACATCTCCCGAAAATAACTGAAATACACACATAAGCCAAGTGAATTTAAACATCTCTGTGGAGGGCGCTATTAACAGAAAGATAACTGAAAGACTCCATAACTGTTTTTCCAGCACCATCTGGAGTAGATATAATTATTCCACACAGATGCAGCCAAATAATATAGAAGGATACATCAAGCTGGAAGGATTAATAACCCTTTAGGGCCCTGGCTCTCAAAGGCTTTGGTCTAAAGACCCTTTAACACTCTTAAAAACTGAGGACCCCACAAAATTCTCATTTTATGGGCTTTTAATCTACTAACACTTACACTTAAATTAAAACAAGGGACACCTACAAGACTCAGTCGGTTAAGCATTCAACTCTTGATTTTGGCTCAGGTCATGATCTCACAGTTCATGAGATCGAGCCCATGTTGGGCTCCATGCTGACAGCACAGAGTCTGCTTGGGACTCTCTCTCCCCCTCTCTGTCCCTCCCTTGCTGTCTCTCGAAATAAATAAGTAAACAACAGCAAAAAAAAAAAAAAAAAAAAAAAAAATCAAAAAATTTAAAAATATTTACCAGTTTATTTTAAAATAATATAAATCTATTACACGTTAATATGTTTTCATTTCTATAACTAAACTCCACCCCCCTAAATTAGTGAGAGAATAGTATTGTTTTATATTTCTGCAAATTACCTTAATGTTTGAGTTAATAGAAAACGGCTGAACTCTCTTAGCTGCTTCTACCTTAAATATGTTGCCATATGTTGTTTTGGATGAGATACATGAACAAAGTCTGGCCTCACACATACATGTAGTTGGAAAAAGGAAGTCTGTTTTAATAGTCTTTTCAGATAATTGTGGATATTCTTCGATACCACATTAAAACTCAACAGGTTGTTTGCAATGTACACTCTGAACGTTGCACTGCATATTCTGTTAACATTAAAATCCATTAGTCTACCTTGTACTTTGACCAAATCTTATACTCATGCATGATTTTGTACACAAGTTTGCAACTAAAAAGTCTATAACTACTGGAAAACTGTCAAGCTCACAATTGTAAATACAAGTTTTCCAAAATTCTAATTTTTGCTTGAAAATCCAAATCTTATCGCTGACAACAAATAGTTGTTTCCTTGAAATGGATCAGATGCATGGATCAGACAATTTGAAATTTGTAAAATGTCAATTCTATAATATGCATGCCTATCAATTGAAGTTCTCTTACGTATACATGCCTATTTTCCAGTTAAGCAGAAATATTTTCTATCTATCCATAATAAATCTATTGAATTAAAGATGGTTTGCCTCTTAAAACTATTCATCTGTTTCAAGTTAGCTCAAAGAGCCAGTTAATTTTTCATTTTTCTCACACAGCAACAAAATCAGTCTGAAAAAAATCTAAACAATCATGCCCCATGTAAAATGAAATCTACTTCTTCAAGTTTTGAGAAGTATATACATATTAAAACAACACTAAATATACTTCACATGAAAGAAAATAAAACTGAGTGATCTTGACAGGATTTTTAAATCAAATCTACCTTCCTTCCATACATTTCAACATTTTACACTTCTTTCTGCTTGGTTCTTTTTATGAAATATTCCTAATTAGCTCAGTATTTTGGTTGGGAAAGGCCTTACCTGTTGAGCAATATGAGAAATATGAGCTCCCTGAACTGCAGAACCAGGTTGCGGTGCTGTCTCTGAAGTGTTACTCTTGTGGGAATCTTCCATAATCAACTATAAGAGGAAAAAAGTTAGTTAAAAGATGCTTCCTAACTTCATTTTCAAGAAATCCTAAGACATTTCTTTTCTAAACATGTACTTTTTCAGAGGAACAGACAAAGCTTTTCTATGCTGTGGGCTGAGCTCAATTTATCCAGACTCAATATGTTCTGACGCTCTGTTCTGTGTAGAAATCTAACTATAAGATCTCAAGAAATGGCAAATAAAAAGTGCTATAGAATATGTATAACATACTGCATAGTTGTATAAAAACTGGCAACATGGATGTCTCCATAGAAGAGAATTGGTAGCTATGGAACAGTGATAGTAAAGACTTTACCCTGCATACTTTTTCATTTTTAAAATTTTGACCCACATGAACATGTTAAAATTTAATAAATGGCACATATACATGTAAATCATTGTGACTACATTTTCAAATGTTATCCCACTCAAGAAGTATGATAGTCTTCTGGGGTGCCTGGGTGACTCAGTCAAGTGTCTGACTTCGGCTCAAGTCATGATCTCATGGTTCATGGGTTTGAGACCTGAATCAGGCTCTGTGCTGGCAGCTCAGAGCCTGGAGCCTGCTTTGGATCCTGTGTCTTCCTCTCTCTGCCTGCTCACACTCTGTCTCTCTCTCAAAAATTAAATAAACCTTTTTTAAAGTTAAAAAAAAAAAAAAAAAAAAAGAAGTATGATAGTCTTCCTATCCATGGACACAAGCATCCTTCTCCAGTCTAGGGAACAGTTTTCTCATTGCACACATACTTCTTTACAGAGAATTCACTGAGTAAAAGCTGAACTAAACAAGTAACACCATACCTAAGTAGGTTCTAAAGATCTAGATAATCGACTACAGGATATGCAGGCTTGGTAAGAACAAGAATGAATGGGTTATGAGAGATGGGATATGTCAAATGGGAAAAGAACCACTCAGAAAAAGACTGCTGGGGCGCCTGGGTGGCTCAGTTGGTTAAGCGTCCAACTCTCGGTTTCAGCTCAGGTTCAGGAGTTTGAGTGCCGCGTCCGGCCCTGTGCTGACAGTGCGGAGCCCACTTGGGATTCTCTCTCACCCTCTCTCTCTCTGCCACTTCCCCACTTGTGCTGTCTCTAAGTAAATGAAAACAAAAGTTGTAAACTTCCCCTACGTATAATTTTGTATCTTGTTCCCACTTATCACTAGTATTTTCTAGATTTTAAACTTTTTATTTAAAAAAAAAATTTTTTTTTAACGTTTATTTATTTTTGAGACAGAGAGAGACAGAGCACGAACGGGGGGAGGGTCAGAGAGAGGGAGACACAGAATCTAAAACAGGCTCCAGGCTGTGAACTGTCTGCACAGAGCCCAACACAGGGCTCGAACTCACGGACCGCGAGATCATGACCTGAGCCGAAGTCGGCCGCTTAACCAACTGAGCCACTCAGGCGCCCCTCTAGATTTTAAACTGAAACATATTTAGGGGCGCCTGGGTGGTTCAGTCAGTTGGGCACCTGACTTTGGCTCAGGTCATGATCTCACCATTCGTGGGTTCAAGCCCTGCATCGGGCTCTGTGCTGACAGCTCAGAGCCTGGAGCCTGCTTCAGATTTTGTGTCTGGCTCTCTCTCAGCCCCTCCCTTGTTTGCACTCTATGCCCCTTTCTCTAAAAAATAAAAAATATTAATAAAAATTGAAAAGAAAACTGAAACATATTAAAGGCTACACAATATTCCATCCAGTGAATAGATACGATTCATAATTTTTTACCAAACAAGACAATATTGTGATTGATATCTTTGGTACATAAAGCTTTTCCACAATTAAAATTATTTCTATAGGATACATTCCAAAAAAGAGAATTGCCTGATCAAAGAGTTTGAATATTTAAAGTTTTCTGAAGGAATTACACTCTATCAGAACCACATGAAAAAGCAGATAGGTGAAAAATAATATATTGTTTTACATTTCTTTTAATTCTCTATTAGTTGTGTGAGATATCTGTTCATATTATCTGTCCATCCATCTACCAGATTTTAGTTTTTCTTTTTAGCCTATATTTCTTAATATAAATTTCATTCTATCACGTGGATATAAATATTTTTCCAATGTGATTTAACTACGATTACCTTAAAACTTTTAATTTTGGCAAATTCATCTATTCCTTCCTGTGTTGTTTCTTCAACTGCTTTTAAGGTCACATACAGTCCCTTCTTTAGGAAGAGCATAGTGGTTTTTAATCTCCACTGATACAAGTGTATCTCCGCGGACTAAATATACAGACAGCATCAAAAATGGAATGATCTATTTTCTACATACTGCCTCTATTTTTTTAAGCATTTTATTTTTAAGTCATCTCTACACCCAACATGTGGCTCAAATTTACATCCCAAGATCAAAAGTGGTATGCTCTACTGACTGAGCCAGCCAGGCAGCCCTAAAATGCCTTTTTTAACACTCCATTTCAGAAGACGTAAGTTAGAATGCAGAAAAAAAATGTATAGTGCTAAAGCACTGAAAGAAACTATAAAAGATGTTTAAAAACCTTAAATTACTGGAAATGATACTTTTCTGTTTCACTGTGACTCACTGATTTTTCCTCCATAACAGTATCATTAAGAAACCCTCTCTCTAATGGAAACTAACACAATCAACAAAACACACATTTCCTACTAAAAACCACTACAGTCAGCAAATAAGATTTTGGACAATTATTACAACCACATTTCCTATGGAAAATAAGATAGCCTATTTTCTATAAATTTTTAAAGAGTAATCAACTAAGGGCACCTGGGTGGCTCAGTCAGTTGAGCATCCAACTCTTGGTTTTGGCTCTGGTCATGATCTCATGGTCTCCTGAGTTCAAGCCCCAGGTGGGCCGGGCACTGGCAGTGAGGAGCCTGTTTGAGATTCTCTCACCCTCACTCTCTGCCCCTCCCCCCACTCACAAGGTCTCTGTCTCTCTCAAAATAAACTTTAAAAAAAATGGGGCGCCTGGGTGGCTTGGCTCAGGTCATGATCTCACGGTTTGTGAGTTCAAGCCCCGCATCGGGCTCTCGCTGACAGCTCGGAGCCTGGAGCCTGCTTTGGATTCTGTGTCTCCCCCAATCTCTACCCCTCCCCTGCTCATGCTCTGTCTCTCTCTCTCAATAATAAATGTTAAAAAAATAAAATAAAAAAATAAAGAGGAGGGGCGCCTCGGTGGCTCAGTCGCTTGGGTGTCTGACTTCGGCTCAGGTCATGCATGATCTCACAGCTTGTGAATTCGAGCCCCGCATCGGGCTTTGCGCTGACAGCCCAGAGCCTGGAGCCTGCTTCGGATTCTGTGTCTCTCTCTGTGCTCCTCCCCCACTCATGCTCTGTCTCTCTCTCCTTCAAAAATAAACATTAAAAAAAAAACACCTTTATTTTTAATAAAAAAAATAAAGAGGAATCAACTAATCTTTTTTTTCCAAAATGAAAACAGCTTTATAGTTCCTCTCATTGTAAACAATACATACTATATATGTTTAATATTAAGAGTATAATCTTTACTCACTTTTGAACTATTATTCCTAAAATTAAGGTTAAGATTAACCATCCGTTAAAAACTGGTTCCTCAACACAGAATAAACTGTATGTGTACAAAGGCATTTTCCATGAAAGTAGCCCCCAGCAGCAGATGGACGCTTAACATTAGACAAGGGTAAGTAGGGCAGAATCACAGGGGGGCAGTGAAACACAGTTTCAAAAGTGCCATCAATGGGAATGAATTTGGGGAACTGAAAAGGCAGCAGGCTGTGATCTTGCTGATGTATAAAGAACGTAAGAGGGGCGCCTGGGTGGCTCAGTCGGTTAAGCGCCCGACTTCGGCTCAGGTCATGATCTCGCAGTTTGTGAGTTCGAGCCCGCGTCGGGCTCTGTGCTGACAGCTCGGAGCCCGGAGCCTGCTTTGGATTCCGTGTCTCCCCTTCTCTCTGGCCCTCCCACGCTCATGCTCTGTCTCTCTCTCTCAACAATAAACGTTTAAAAAAAAATGTAAGTAAAAAGCAGGGTACTTTTAAGAAAATCTGCAAAGAAAGGAATATTATGCACTAGGCACTAAACTGACAGCTTTTTAAAGTATCATTTCCTGAATGCCCTATTTGAGAGATAAGTAAATTGAGGCTCAAGGAAACTATCATTTACTATGGATGTCATGGTAAGATGTGAATACAAGACCTGAAACCATAACTATTTAATCCAAAACCCATGGAGGTTTTTTTGTTTTGTTTTTTACTCCACACTGCCCCTCTTCCTCTCACATTGTCAATCTGTCCATCTGGCAAACACCTACTCTTTTCAAGTTTCATCTCAAACATTATGTTCCCAACTGCTCCAGGTCCTTTCTTCCTACTTCACTGTGCCCTGCGGTTATTTCTAACGAGGTTACTTAACACTGGGAATTCTGTTTATTGGCATGTCTGATTCCCCCAGTCTTAAGGTGCCTAAGGACAGGGCCTGTATTCTGTGAATGCGTGCTCTACCCAGCAGAGACCCTCATGTATGCAGTAAAACAATAAACATCAACAAATACAGTTAATAATCTCATTTGATGAATGAAGAGGGTCTCAGCTTCCTCACCTATAGAGAATATTGAACTATGATAAGCTTGAGGGCAAAAAGGCTCTTGCTCGACATCTCCACAAGTGAATTCATGATCTCCCCTCAAAACTGTTCCTATTAGTCATACTGCATTTCTTTCAGATCTTCAAATGTGTCTGCCTTGCTTTCTCTCACCTTCAGACTTTCACACATGCCATTCCCTCTGCCAGAAGACACTCCTTTTCTTCTCTTCATGTGGCCTACTCCTTTGAGTTATTTATTCTTCCAAGCAAACTTTCATTACTCCCTCAGACAAGTCTAGAAGCTCTGGCTGCCTCCCCATAGAACATGTTACCCCCTCTGCTCATGGCACTTATCCCAGTACTGTAACGGCCTGTTTTCTGAACAGCACCAGAATGCAAGCTCTAGGGAGCTAAGGACCATATCCTGTCCCAACACAGCACTAATACCTTGCATATTTATTAAAGGTGAATAAATCAATGTCTTTAGTTGGGGTTTATCTAGCTATAGATGAAAATAATGGTTAAAGAAATATATTTAGGGATGCCTGGGTGGCTCAGTAGGCTAAGCATCGGACTCCTGATTTCGGCTCTGCACTGACAGCATGGAGCCAGCTTGGGATCCTCTGTCTCCCTCCCTGTCTCTGCTCCTCCCCTGCTCGCTCGCTCTCTCTCTCAAAAATGAATAAACATTAAAAAAAATACATATTCAGACAATTACTTCAACTCAGCTTTAGACTCAGGACAACTCAGACACAAGAAAACATCCTACTGTTAATTCATTATAATTAAGTAGGATGATATGTGAAGAAAAAGCATGTTTAGACGGGACTACCACCTACTGGTGACATAACAGTACTGTACAGATGTATACATCTGTATACATCACAGACCAAACAGAACCTCAAAGGATTAACTACAAATCATAGAACAAACACATTCAGCGTTAGGACAACAGTACTGATTCCAGCTGGGACACCGAGGTAACTGCACATTATAAACTCCATCGGAAAAGGAGCATTTTAATGAACCTGCTTATTTCTGCCGGTAATGAAATTCTCAAGACAAAATGCATTTTGCAACCTAAACCTAACATACAGACTCTTATCACAGCCCAGGTCAGTCTGACAAAGATGCTTGCCAAAACTATGCTGAAAAAGCCTCAGAAGGGTATTCTCAAGGAGTAGTACAGCTATCCCCCTGCTTACTGAAAATGTGTGTTCCATCACTTCACTTTTACAAAAAACCCACACTAATACCGGATTTCGCTAACCAAAAGAAATCCGAAGAAAGAGGATTTTCACTTTCAGGGAAAAAAGAAGAAAAGCGAAAACACCATTCAGTGTGTGTTTCGCAGCCTTCCCCCAGAACTACACCCAGCATCTCATGTCCGTGGCTTTGAACTCTTGTCTGTGAGCATCCAGACTTTACCTCGATTTACTTTGTTAGTAAGACGTGTCCTAAGGGAGCAGAAAAGCCTGAGAGATTCTTTTCCGGGTCTGGAACCACTGAAAAAAATTTCCGCATACATTCATGGTAATTGCTTCTTGGCTTTAGGCCACTTCTCCCTGAAGGACAGGTTTCATGAAGGAATGCTCTGATAGCTGAGGGAACCGGTACTAGCCCACTGCTCCTCAAAAGCTAACCAAATAACCATCATTTAACACGGACAATATAATTTTAGAGCAGATTACGCTGCACGCTCCACCGTGTAGCTGATGCCGGGAGATCTCATGCTTTTGTTTTTTGCGAGAAAGGAGAAAATCAAAAGGACCGTTTCCTCGCTTTGATCCTGCCTAAAGATAAAAAGAGGAGCTTCTATCACCCCACACCCTCCTTCTCGCTCATCAGCTCCACCTTTCCGCTACCGTTTCGTCCGTCTGTGTCATTACTGTACCCCACTCAACTGTAAGCTCCCCGAAGGCAAGGGCGGTTTCTGGAACCCTCCACCGCCAGCGGCTGGGCCTGGCACGCCGAGGGCGCCCGGAGCGCTCTGGGGGATCCCTGGCGGACCTAAACCGGTCCCGGGCAGCTGGGCGGAAAACGCTCGGAGGCCAAGGCCACGCTGCCCTCCGCGCCCCATTCCTAGACCTGCGACGGAGGGCGCTCGCCTAGGGCCGTAGAGGGGCCGCTTCAGACGCGAAAGCCACCCCCGGCGGGAGGTCTCCGGTTTTATTTTGGCTGAGGGGTGGGGGCCAAAGGGAGACTGACGACTGAAGGGGAAACAGCCGGGCGAGCAGGAGAACCGGAAGCGCGCTCGGCGCGGGGACAGCGGGCAGCCCCTCCCCCTTCCGCCGCGCGCCCTCCGCGCCCCTCCCCCACGGCGGCCGCCGCGCGCGACCCCCACCCGGCGCGAGACCCGACGCGGCGTCCCCTCCGACGCCTAGTCCCCGCGCCCTGCCGCTGCCCAGGGACACGGGAACGCGTCGCACTCCCGCCCCCTGCTTACCTGTGGCTGCCGCCTCGCCGCTGTCCGGGGCGGGAACTTCCACTCCCCCCTCCCAGGTGGATCCGAAATTCTCTACCCACTTCTCCACGCCCTCACGCGGCGGGGTATGTGCCTCTCCCAGGGATTAGGCGGAGCGGGGAGAATCTGTGTCACTTAACAGCCAACTGTCCTAGGCTACCGTTTCCTCGGCAGTCAGGGCCGCCACTGGCGGCATGATCTACACCAGGCCGGGGGCGGGGTAGGAGAGGGGGGCAAAACTGAGTAGTTGAGCGTGGGGGGTGAAGTTAAGGCGGTCCCTCCGCGCGGGCCGCCGTCCTACGTCACCGCGTTGCTCACGTGACGCGCCGCCATCTTGTGCCGGGTTTCTTCCGAAAACCTGGCGCACTTCCGGAAGGTGCTACTCCGGCGATAGTTGGCAAAGGTTTCCCGGAGTCGTTTTTCGCTTCAGGAAGTCTGCCTTCACTCCTCCCTCACCTCTGTTTTCGGAGACCCGCGACAGCTTGCTGGTGTCGGAAGGCCGCTCGGTACGGGGCCGCTCTCATCGATTCGAAGCGTCGTTCTGAGCTCAGCTGCTGCTTGGTCTGGGTTGGGTGATCGGGTCCCGAACGGTCGTCCTTGGCCTTGATCCACACCTCACCTGTCCGGGTCTTGTAGAGAGAAGTGACTTGACGCGTGGAGGTTTGCCCTCCTCATCTTCTCGTAGTTTACCCGGACTCTTTTTCTTTCTTTCTTTCTTTTTTAACGTCTATTTTTGAGACAGAGACAGAGCATGAACGGGGGAGGGGCAGAGAGAGGGAGACACAGAATCGGAAGCAGGCTCCAGGCTCTGAGCCATCAGCCCAGAGCCTGACGCGGGGCTCGAACTCGCGAACCGCGAGATCGTGACCTGAGCTGAAGTCGGACGCTTAATGGACTGAGCCACCCAGGCGCCCCTCCCCGGACTCTTTTTAACCCCAATTGCGTTGAGCTGCATCCTTTATCCCATTCGAAAGGATTTTCTCCAAAGACTGGTTGCACACGCACACACACGCACCCACGATGCCGGCAGGGTGTTTTGAGCGCCACTTCGCGTGGCACCTGAAACGGATTTACCACAGCTGTTAGAAGGGAGCGTTGTAAAATGTTACGCCGTCGTTTTAATGCATTACAAAAACTTAAAAATATTCTCAAATGTGTCTACCTTTCTGGAGAAGGGATTATGCATTGTTCTGATTTGTCTCTTTATCCGTTTCCTTGCAAAATACTACTTTATGGCTTTATTGTGATAACAGACAACAAATGATACATCTTTTAGTGTGTGCTTGATAAAAGTCCTGGGATGTTCTGGAGTTTTACTAGTTTGAGATCTCCACGACGTAGGAAACTGATTTAGTGGATAGAGCCCGTCCTGGTTTTGACCTTCAAGACTAGATAATGTGATTTAAAACTCGAGAGTTACTCTGCCAGACACTTCAAAGAGTTCACTAACGTTTCGCTAATGCCTTTCATTCAGCAAACATTGTTGACTACCCATTATAACTTAAAAACAGGTGTCTGCCCTTATTTTAGACTTTTGATTAGGCAAATTACCCAAATCTCTCTAAGCTTATCTTCCTGTTATCAAAATTGGGGAAAATATAATATTCAAGCCTTGTTCCAGAATTGTTCAAAGAATCAAAAGGTCATCTACCATAGAAAAGCAAAGTGTCCTGTAAAAGTAAGGAACCATGAAGAGGTTCTCAGACATCAGCCTTTCCTGATTAACAAAACCCAGCGCCCGTCATTCTTGAATCCAGAATATTAAAGTCTAGAAAGCTGGCTGTAAGTTTACTGTTCTGTGTTGGCTGTTTCTTCTTTGAACTCAGAATGCCTAACAAATGCTGATTGGCAAAAGGGGGTGGATGGACTGAAAAAATGTTACCATAAAAACAAACTTAAGTTGTACACAAACCTTCAAACTGTGCATGGATGGACTGATCCACTTCAGCTCCTCTTCCACTTGTAAAGCATCTTAAGCTTAGATACTATGTTGTGCAACGTGCCGCTCACAAGTATTTCCACCACACTTGTTTCTCATGGAAGTGCCACCTGCTGTACCTACCACTGCTCTGAACTTTGAGAAATAACTGCAGATGAAGAAAAAAAGAAGGCTTGGTTACGCCACACACGGTACTGAGTAGTAAGAATTTATAAACCAGATGGACAGGTCTTTGACTTTAGAAGTTAGGAAGTAAAGTGAAATAAAATAACCTAACACTCAAGAGCCAAAGGCAATTGTCCAAAATAAACTGGTCAGGGGCACCTGGGTGCCTTAGTCAGTTAAGCGTCCCACTTCAGCTCAGGTTCATGATCTCACAGTTTGTGAGTTCGAGCCCCACATCAGGCTCTGTGCTGACAGCTCAGAGCCTGGACCCTGCTTCACATTCTGTGTCTCCTCTCTCTGCCCGTCCCCGGCTTACACTCTGTCTCTCTCTCTCTCTCTCAAAAAGGAAAATGTTAAAATTTTTTTTGAACGTTGGGTGGCAGTTTAATTTTTTTTTTTTTTTTTTTTTTTTTTTTTTTTTTTTAGTGTTTTTATTTATTTTTGAGACAGAGATAGACAGGGCATGAGCAGGGGAGGGGCAGAGAGGGAGATACAGAATCCAAAGCAGGCTCTAGGCCCCGAGCTGTCAGCACAGAGCCTGACTCGGGGCTCAAACTCACAGACCATGAGATCGTGACCTGAGCTGAAGTCGCTCGCTCAACCGACTGAGCCACCCAGGCGTCCCATAAAATGTTAAAAATTTTTACATAAACTGGTCAAGCCAGTGGTGGCACCTCTTCGGCTCTTCTGGTGCACTGTTTTCTATTAAGAGGGAGAGACATTATATTATAAGGAGATGGGTTTAGTAATACTACCTGTCCCGTAAAGTTTTGTAGATTAAATGAGTTTAATAAATGTAAAATTAGAGCCACTCCGGGCACACAGGAAACAGTAAATAAATGTTAGATATTAATATGGAAAATGCTGCGGTGTAACTATGGAAATTTAGTTAAAAACCATTAAGGGGACACACACCTTGAGAAGCTTCATTGGTTAGCAAAAGGATGGAGCTGGAGTAGAGGACTTGAGAGCCATGAAACAGTGTTTGGAACAATCCACCTCTCAAAAGGCAGAAATTACAAAAGCTAGTAGATGTAGGCTTTATGGTCTAAGCAATAGGCTTGTTTCTGTCTTCTTTTGTGTTTTGTCCTTTTTCAATACTCAAGGCTAAACACACAGGAAAACCTAACCCCCTGCAGGGGGTTGTAGTTCCTACAACCATACTATTTCAGATAAATCAGCCCTGAAACTGTTTGCTGCTTCATGTTAACTGTGCTTGAACTGAACATCTAGAACTAGTCTATGAGCCCTGAGAGTGGTGGACAACTATCCCTCTTACTTTTTATGGAAACTTCTCACAGTCAAATCTATCTTACCAATAATGGGCACCTGACCCAAGCTGGCCATCAGAGTCTCCCCTGTGGAACTTGTCTTTGGCCAAAAATTAATCTTTCTCTAGGTAAATGGACCTAACGCTTGGGAGCTCTGTAATGAGCCTCTTCCATCTGTGAACAATGCAGAGCTAAGAGAGCGAACCAGTGGCTTTCTAGGCCCCAGTTCTAGAACTTGCCTGAGATACAGCTGCCTGCTCCAGCCCTTAGGTTCCACAAGCCATCCTTTGTCCTTGAAATGAATAGCACTTTTCTACTTAAGCTAGTTTACTCTGGTTGCTGTTCTTTCTAGAGTCCTATCTAATACACCTGGGTGCAAGAGAAAGAATTTCCTTGTGACTTCGTCCCCTTCTCTGCACCCCATCACCTTACTCCACGCTGTCATCACTTCTTGCATTATGTATTGTGATGGCCTCCTAGCTGGTGCCACTAGTAAAAGCTTATAACGGCTAAGAATTGGTTATTGTTGTGTAGTTGGATTGTATAAGCAAACTATTTACCTTCAAGATTATTACTAACCAGTTGCAGCAAGTCAGCTTGGAACTGAAGTTCAGCTTATTGGAGGAACCTTCTTTATGTCGGTCACAGCAGCCTGCGTCATGAGCCTTTGTAAGCCCCTTGGTAGTGTCACCGAGTGGTGCTATGAGTCATATCTTAACCCCCCCTCAGAAAAATGTGTTCACTTGCAAACAAATCCCTGGCCCTTCTAGGATGGAAGAAGCCTAGTGTTATCAACTCCTGAAGAAATAGTGTCCTATTATTTCAGTATTGGTTCGTGTCAATGTTTAGTTGAAGATTCAGAGACAGCAGTAGCTAAATAGGCCTTGGTAAGTGGGAGTCCATACCACTGGGCCCCAATATAGTCTCTACCTCTGCCACTGTGGCTACTCCATACATGTGCCCATTGTGCCGATTCTGACATGCTCAATGGCTGGCTGACATCAACCGGCCAGGTCACGTGTTTATTTGGACGTTCAGTGTCTTGCCCACGGTGGATGCTTTTTAGTGGGCGTTGACATGTGATGCAGAGACCTGTACCCCAGACCTTATTGTATCCAGTCTTCCAGTCTTTTTCCTTTCGAGACACTGACCAACTGGCCAGGCCATTTGCCACTGCCCATGAGTCCATTTATATTCTTACATAGTACACAGAATGGGTGATCATTTTAAAATCTGCCCATTAGATACATTTCCCTTGCAACAGAATGGCCATCACCCACCCATAGATCAAATTTGTACTCTTCCCCTAGGCTCCATTACAGCCATAGGTAGGTGCAACTGTAGTGTGAAACGTGGGTTTCTGGGGCGCCTGCTCCTGCAGATTGCTTGTGTCCTCTGATCCTGCTTAGGCTTGATGTCACGTGTGACATTTCCTTCTTATGATGGATTGGTGCTGGGCCCATCTGACTTTATGACTTGCTGTGTCTGACAGAATCCAGTCAGTGATGGACAGTTCCAGACGCGTGGTCACCTGGTGTCCCCTGGGCAAGTTTTCCGTCTCTTACCATGGCCCAGTAGCACACTCCGCTACAACTGGCGTGTTCTTGCTCCAGAGTTTCCACTGGATCTCGCCATCAACTACGTACCATTTCTTTTTCCACGACTGTCGCCTTCACCTCCATTGGTCTGCCGTATCATCAGCTCCAAAGCTATATACTTAAAGCTGTCACCTGATGTATTGTGCACAGCAGTATTACCAGGGATGGCATGCATGTCTCCACCACCTGAAGAGGCCTAGCCAGGGCCGTGTTTCCTTCTTTGAGAAAGGGCACGTAAGATCCATTCATTTGGTGCTGCTGCTGCTGCTGCTGCTGTTGTTGTTAAGTAAGCTACGCCCAACATGGGACTTGAACTCATGCCCCCGAGATCAAGAAGTGCGTGCTCTATTGACTGAGCCAGCCAGGTGCCTCAGTAATTTGTTTCTATGTCAGGAGATACGTCAGCGTGCCCCTGATTGCTAGACCTCTGACTCTTCATAGTTTAATTTCCCATCCTCGGGATCTCCTGCAGTTTACCAAGACCTTCAGTGTACTAATTACATCTTGTTCCATCATGTAACATAACCCTGGGATAAAACTATACATGTATATTCTTATCCCTTCTACATGAATGTGAACTCCTTCTGATTCCCCTTTCTAAAAACTTTTAAAACACCAAGGGGCGCCTGGATGGTTCAGTCGGTTGGGCGTCCGACTTCAACTCAGCTCATGATCTCACGGTTTGTGAGTTCGAGCCCCGAGTCGGGCTCTGTGTTGACAGCTCGGAGCCTGGAGCCTGCTTCCCATTCTGTGTCTCCCTCTCTCTCTGCCCCTCCCCTGCTCATGCTCTGTCTCTCTCTTATCTTTCAATAATGAACAAACGTTAAAAAGTTTTTTTTAACTTTTAAAACACCGAGATATAATTGCCATGTAAAATTATATTAGTTTCAGATGTACAACATCATGATTTGATATGTATGTATTGCAAAACAATCACCACAGTAAGTCACAATAGTTAGCATCCATCTTCACGCATACAATTTTTTTCCTAGTGAGGAGAATGGACTGGAATGGAAAAGGACATATTTGTCAGTCAATGGCTACGTACTGTGTACCTGAGACCGTATTAATCTGATCTAGCAAAGGTATCAGACTGGGTACAACGGCTACAGCTGAGGCTACTATTTGGTTAAGCTTGCCCTGGTAAACTGCCATCCTCCAGGAATCTGTAGAACCAGACTGGTATACACCAGACCAGGGACCATTACCTCTGAATCCTGACACACTTACAGGTGGCACTCATCTCCCCACTCCCCCCTGAGATGCAACATTAATATCGTTATTGATTTATTATTTGGCTGGGTCAGGCCCAGAGGCTTCTCCGTTTCTGGACTTATGATTCGATTCCATTGATTGATAGGTCTATCCTTTGGCCGGTACCCTAGCTTCGTAGTAGGTTTTGAGATATGGAAGTGTGAGTACTCCAACTTTGCTCTTTTTCAAAATTGTTTTGACTTTTCTGAATCCCTTGCACTTCCATATGAATTTTAGGATCAGCGTATCCCCTTCTGCAAAATAGGCATCTGGGGTTTGGATAGAGATTGTGTTGAATCTCTGGATCAATCTGCGGAGAATTGCCATCCTAACAATTTAAAAATTTCCAATCCGTGAACATGGGGATGACTTTCCCTTTTAGATCTTCTCTAGTTTCTTTCAATGATTTTGTAGTTTTCAGTATGCAAGTTGGTACTTTCATTAAGTTATGTATTTTATTCCTTTTGATGTTATGTTAAATAGAATTGATTTTAAAGTTTTTTAATTTTTTACAGTTGATTTACTTACTTTGAGAGACACAGCACGAGTGGGGGAGGGACACAGAGAGAGGGAGAGACAGAGAATCCCAAGCAGGCTCCACACTGTTAGCACAGAGCCCAACGTGGGGCTCAAACTCACTTACCGTGAGATCATGACCCAAGCCAAAATCAAGAACCCAATGTTTAACCAACTGAGCCACCTGGGCACCCCAAATAGAATTGATTTGTATTTATCTATCTATCTATTTATTTGTTTGTTTATTTATTTATTTATGGTTTATTTATTTAGTTTGAGAAAGACAGAGACAGTGCGAGCAGGGGAGGGGCAGAGAGAGGGGGAAAGATGGAGAATCCCAAGCAGGCTCCAGGCCCTGAGCTGTTAGCACAGAGTCCGACAGGGGGCTTGAACTCACAAAAACGCTAGATCATGACCTGAGACAAAACCAAGAATCCGATGCTTAACCAACTGAGCCAACTGGGTGCCCCAAATAGAATTGGTATGTATGTATGTAAAGTTTATTTAGTTTGAGAGAGGCAGAGATAGTGTGAGCAGAGGAGGGGCAGAGAGAGAGGGAGACACAGAATGTGAAGCAGGCTCCAGGCTCTGAGCCGTCAGCACAGAGCCTGATTCGGGGCTTGAACTCACAAAACTGGGAGGTCATGTCCTGGGCCAAAACCAAGATGCCAACACTTAACTGACTGAGCCCCTAGAATTGATTTTTAAATTTCTTTTTTAGAATGTTCATTACTAGTAAATGGAAATTAAATAGGTATTTTTTTTATTGATCTCGAATTCTGCAACCTTGCTGAACTCATTTTACAATTTGTACGTGTGTAGGATTTTTTAATGTACAAGTCATTTCATTTGTGACTAAAGATAGCTTTAATTCTTCCTATCCAGTCTGTATGTCCTTTTTTTTTTTTTTTTTAGTTTCTGTTTCTCTGCTAGATTCCTTATGTAGGAATTCCTTACCCATTCATTGTGTATACATTTTCCTTTTTTTTTTTTTCCTCAAGATTTTATTTTTAAGTAATCTCTACACCCAGCCTGGGGCTCAAACTTGCAACCCTGAGGTCAAGAGTTGCACGCACTACCCACTGAGCCTGCCAGGTGACCCTACGTTTCCCTTTAAGTCTCGATATATATGTAACAGCTGATTTAAGCCTTTTGACTGCTAATTGTGACACCTTTTGACTGCTGATTACGGTTGGTATCTATTGACTGATTTTCTTAAGTATAGGGCATCCTTTTCTGTTTATTCACCTTTCTAGTAGTTTTATTACTGGAATGAATTATATTGCTTTACAGAGTGATTTTTATTTCAGAAGGCAGTTAATTTAAGAGGACTTAATTTCCAATCTTTTTCCTCTGTCATGGACAACAGCCGAAATTCCTGCCTCTTTCCATTTCTAGCTGCTTTTTTGTTTTCCTCCCCCCGCACCCTCCCCCCCCACCCCCCCGCCGGAACTCTGGATTTTTCTCCATATAATTTAGTTTAGTCAGCCAAAGATTTTGACACATCTTATATGCAGATTTGAGGACTCCTACCTTCTGGGGCTCTCTCCTTTCACAGATTTCCCACCTAACTACTCTGACTTCCCTGACAACATGGAACTCTATCCTTTTACACCTTAAGCCAGTAGGCAGTGGCTATCAGTCAAGTTCCTTGGAATTATGGCAATGTCCTCAGACAGAAAAATCACAAACACACAAATGTCACCTATTGCATTTCATCTTTCAGAAGTAGTTACTCTCCCATTTCTGTCTCCTTGTGGTCATTTCCCAGTGCCACTAAATTGGAGTGGTGTATTACACAGCGACCGAAACAGATTTTATTTATAATTTTAATCTTTTCATGGGTGAGACTGATTTATTTGAAAACTGCCTTAATCTGGTTTTGGTATCAAGAGGAGTCGGGATGGCTTTTTCTATGTGAAACAGGGATTCTCTGCCTTGTGAATTTGTTAAAATTCAGATTTTCTTATTCTTGAATGAATTTTCTATAGTTTATAGAAAATTATCCATTTCTTTTTTTTTTTTTTTCCAAAAGCACTATTTTTTTTTTATTTATACAGAGTCCTAACCACTTCAGTGGCGGGGGGAGTGGGAGAGGTTCCTTTTTCAATCCAGGGGCCTGCATAATGTTGGTCTGTTGTTACCAAACACACAGGCAAGTGGCGTCCTGGATTTGGTAAACTAACTACATACAATGTTTAGTCTCTCTCTGCTAGAGCAACAAGGTGAGTATCAATCTCTGCTTCTGTAAGAATCCTGAATTTAGGATTTTCAACTGTCACCACTCCGACTTCTATTTCTGAAGGTTTGAAATCAATTGATAGAACAGTAGACAGGCGTGTAATTGTAGTTTCCGCTGTGTTCAAATGTCCAATCAAATTTCTTGTTGACTCTTTTTTCAAGGAAGCTGGTTGGTTCAGTTTGTTTAACTCCTGCTGCAGTGGCTTTAAACCCACAGTAGTAACCCGCAGGATCACACTTGTACACCTGAGGGTCTAGTTCTTCATCTATACCAATTAAAATCATACAACAACCAAGAGGCCTCATTTCAGCATTCTGTGTGTAGACCTGAGAAATAGCGGCAATTCTTCGGCACAGCGCGTCCACAGGCATCTCATAGCCATACTTGTACTTCCAATTAGCTGCCTCGTAGCGTGCCCTCTGTACCTGGGATCTGCTGTCCGCTGTCATTCCTGTCATCCCACAGCCAGGGTTTTCAGTGATCTTGAAGAAGTGAGTCGCTGTGCTAGAATCCAATAATTTGTCAGGTACTTTCTTCTGTGTGGCAATTACTGCCCAGTCTTTCCCTCTGACAGCTACTGATGTAAGGCCACCCTGGTTAATAGCCTTAAAAGCATATTCTACTTGGTAGAGCCGGCCCTCGGGTGAAAAAATGGTAATGTGGCGATCAAACCCAGCGCTGGAACCACGGGATATGTTGGCGCACCCGCCATTTCAAGCACTGTCTCTGAGCCCCCCAAAAATGAGCCATTTCATTTAAAATTCAAGTTTACGGCGAAATTATAATAATCCCTTAAGATTAAAAAAAAATACCAGAGTTGTAGTTATATTTTTTGTTTCCTACTAGTTGTGTGTGTGTGTGCGAATATTATCGACATTTTATTAGGTTAAGAAATCAAATTCTTGAACCCTATTTCCCTTGTTTTCTATTTATTAATTTGTTTTCCTCCTTATTTCCTTCCATCTTAGAGGGTCTTTTCCTTTGTTTAGTTGAATACAACTTAGTGTTTGTTTCTTAATAAATGGAGTTAATATAAATTTCCCTTAGATCTGCTTCTTAGGAATTCCCATTATTTGCAGATTCCATGTTGTGTTGTCAGCTGTGTCATACTTATTCATAGAAATGATCTCAGAAAGGAGTGTTCACCTTCATAGGTTGAGAACGGAGATTCAGAGAAGTGAATGAGGTCATTAGACCTCTATCAACTTCCTACTATCAGAATCTTGCCTTTACCCTTGTAGGGGGGTGGGAAATGCTTCCTCCCCTCAAAGGCTAATCCTTCTACCCATACTCTGAATCCCTGCCCCTCCTGCTTCCTCAATGGCCTTGCTTTGTCTTATCCCTCATTGCAGTATTTGGAACTTTTCCCTTCCTACTGACTCTTTTCCCCTGATGCAGGAATATTTTATTTCCTCCATCTTTAAAAAAAAAAATTTTTTTTTAAACATTTATTGATTTTTGAGACAGAGCATGAACGGGGGAGGGGCAGAGAGAGAGGGAGACACAGAGTCGGAAGCAGGCTCCAGGCTCTGAAACATCAGCCCAGAGCCCGACGCGGTGCTCGAACTCACGGACCACGAGATCGTGACCCAAGCTGAAGTCGGACGCTCAACCGACTGAGCCACCCAGGCGCCTCTCCTCCATCTTTTTTAAAACAGCCTCCCATGATTCCTACACACCTCTTTGAACTACTGTTCCCTCTTTCCTTCCTGTGGGCAGAAACTTCTGGGAAGAGTAGCCTTCGTTCAGTCACACTTCTCTCCTCTCCTGAACCAGTTTTCTGGCTTCCGCCCCCCATGGCGGCAAGTGAAACTGCGAAGACCAAGGTCACCGGTGACTGCTCCGTTGCCAGATAGAGCACATGCTATTCAATTCAGGTTTTACTCAGCCTCGTTGTAGCTTTTGGCACTGCTGACCACTCCCTCTTTAAAACTCTTCCCTACGACTTCTTTGCCCGTGTTCTTTCTTGGTTTTGCTACCTCTCCGGAGACTGGCTCTCCCTTCTTCCTCCGCCCGTCTTCGTAGTTGTTGTTTCCCATAGCTCCGTTACCGACCCTTTTCTCCCTCCACATGATCTTCCTTGGCAATACCATCCACTTCCCCGGCTTCAACTACCAGTTTTAAACGGATGTCTCCCAAATATCTAGTTCATGGTCACAGCTCTCCTGAGGCAGAGACCTCATGTTCAGCTGCCTTTTGGACCTCTCCGCTTGCATGTGCCACAGCACCCTCAAACGAATATGAACAAGATGGAGCACCGTCTTTTTCCCGACATCTATTCCTTCCCTTTTGTTCCCTACCTTGGTAAATGGCCCCACATCTACCTGACTCCCCAAGTCGGAAACCCAGGAGTTGTTTCGGATTCCTCCTTCCTTACCTGAAATACCCAGCAGTTGAAATCTTACCGTCTCCCAAGTTTGCATGTGTTGCCTCTTGTCTCCGTCCCATCACCGCCTTCGTTGAAGTCCTCTGGCTTGATAACCGCAGTTCCCGCAAAGGCCTCCTGACTGGTCTCCCCGCCTTGGGTCTTACCTGGCTTTCCCTACGCACATGAATCCATTTTCTACATGACCACCCACCAGCATAATTTTCTAGGTTGCAAATCTGAGCATGTCATCCCCTTGCTATCAATCCCTCACTGGCGCTCTTTAACTCCCTGGATAAAAGCCCAAAGTTCCTAGCATGATACCCAAGGCCCTTGGTGATCTAGCCTTGGATCAAGCCCCCATGGATAACGATCTGCAACTTTTCCCCCTTCAAACCCTCCATCCTAATAACGAATTGTAGCTCCCAGAGAATGCAACTCTGCCTTTCTGCTTTGTTGTCTTTATCTGGCTGTCTCATCCTTCAAAACTCAGTTCAGGGGTTACCTCCGTCAGCATGTATATTCCTCATTATTCTCCCTCATCATTGGGTTGGGTGCCTGTCCTACCTGTTCCCACGGTCCACCTCTACTCATAACCCTTACTATATTGTACCGTTTTCCTGTATCCCCTCCAAAGCAGGGACTTAATTTTCTCTAACTTCAGTTCTTATTGCAGTGCCTTCGGCCTAATGGGTAGGCATTCAATAAATGTATGTTAGGTGAAAGAATGTTCCCAGCTGCCTAAATAGCTTGGATAATCGTTCAAGGACCAGTTTTAGTGTTGGAGAACAAGCACAATTTGATGGGCTCCTATCACGTTTCTTGAAACCAAGAAATGAAGAGCAAATGACTTATTGCTTTAGTAAAGGCTGAAATCCAGCCCAATCACACATGAGGAAAAAAAAAAAATACAATTTATGATCCATAGTTTAAAACTAACCAAATGCCACATGGGTAGGAGGAAAACTCAACTTTAATTTTTCCTGAAAAAGGCTTCTTAGTTTTCAAAATGACTCTCTTTTGTTCCTTGACCTGTCTTCCAGTAACAGCAGTGATTTGCAATAACTTTGGATCTCTGTGTTCATTTTCCTTAGACCGCTCCAGCTCTCTGTAGGTTTTGCTATCTGAAGTTAAATTGAAGATGTATCAATTCCAATTTATCCATCCTCCCAATGTGTGAAGCACTAAACACAATCAGGCATCAATATTTATTAACACAAGACAAAGGAAACACATTCAATGAGTTAATAGAACACTGTCCAGCCAGATGTTAAATTTAAAAATGTATATCTAGTCTAATTTCAAATAAATAAAAAAACTTTATACATAATTACACAGTACTATAGTTTGAATTTGACACTGGTAAATACCTTGACAGAAAGTAAACAAAACATCATTTAGGACTAAAAAATTATTCTCATATCTTTACACTCTCTTCCTGTGGACAAATAACATGGCCCATCTACATATACCTAAACCGGAAATGTTATTATGAATGATAAAGAAAAGGCCTATTGTGTATCTGGAGTAGTGCAGCTTCTTGCTCCAAATACTCTTGCTTTTACATCAGAGCAGACAACGAAAACAACAACACTAAGGCATAGGTCATGTTGGAGTTTGAGGGTGAGGTGGTAACTCCTCATTGCTTTAGTCTAAAAGATTGCTGCGTATTCAAGGAAAGTAATTTATTTGGCCAAGATATTGAGCACCATGCCTGGGGCAGAGACCTTAACAAAAAACCTAAGGCCTCAGGCCCTTTGTTGATTCAACAAAAGCATTAAGCAAGCACTGCTCAGGGACTAAAGAAAGGAGAAACACTCGGATTACCAACAGACAGGCAATGGTCCCTAAACAGCCCGAGGCAGCACAACTTCAGGAGGAAAGGACTTGGTGGTTGTGGCGGTCTGGACCGGGGCCCTTTGTGAGGCAGGAAGTAAATAAAGGCTGTGGATTCACACTGATGCCCGCTGGCATGCCGGTCATTCCCAGGGTCTCACTGATACAGGAGATGACATTTGTGCAGCTCTAAGAATCCCTTGGGCTTAGGAATTTTCCTGAGGCAGCCCCTTCCTGATCTACCTCAATTACTTCTGCTGAGAGGCAGAAAGAGGTTCAAAGGCTTTAAGATGAATGGATTTCTCTTAACTGGAATGGGGCCTTGCTATTAATCTAGTTTTCTTTTTCACAGGCGTAAAAACCCAGACAGAATGTGTTCCAGAGTTTTGGCTAGGCTGTTTCTATCAATAATGGCCTTTTGGGTCTGTCCTAAGACCTTCTACCACAAAGGTTCTACTTAACGTGGAAAGAGCACAAGCATTGCGTCTTCAAGAGGGAGTTTTCTTATTCAAGTCTGTAACAGACCAGGCATTAAATCTGCAGATGACCCCCCAAACACCTCTAGCTAATGACTGGACTCTCTTCCCCTTCCAGAGGACACTTCACCACAGTTACTAATGAAGTTCCCAAAGACACAGCTCAGCTTTCTTTCTTCCACTAGCATATTCTGGCTTTGAGGGATAGGCAAAAGATCAATCGAGCAGCCACAAGGCAGAGAGCAAAAACTAGAGATAAAGCAGAGGTCTGAGGAACTACAAATCCAGATAATCAGATCCAAAGTAACTGGGAGTTGACCATACTCTGAGAGGAATGGAGTATCTTATTTGAAAGAATGAGTACAGATCACTTCGGTCCAATATCATAGCCACTGGCCGCATGTGGCTACCGAAAACTGGAAGTATGGGTAGTCCGAATTGAAACGTGCTTAATACACACTGGATTTCAAAGGCTTAATAGGAAACAAAGAAAATAAAATATCTCACTTTTCATACTGATTCCACATGGAGATTATACTATTTTTGATATACCGGGTTACAAAAATATATTAAAATCAATTTCGCTGGTTTCTTTTTTTAAAACGTGATTACTAGAACATTTAAAATGACAGATGTGGCTCCCGTTATAATTCTAGCAGACACCCACAGTTGTATAGTGACAATTTTCACAGCAACCCAAAGGATAATACTCTGCCTATTTTTCTCTTAGAACTTGTGGATTATGGAGATAGAACTCTTTAATCTTCAGAAATCCCCTGCTTTGTTTAGTGAATTACTGAAAACTACTTTAGGTGAAAATTACTTTCCAAATAAGCAAGCTGTTTCCACAAACCGAACCGTAGCTAGTCACTGGGCTTTCTTGTCCCAGCGTAAGTGCTTTTTTTTGTACATCTTAGAACCTCTTCCGTCATGTGTAAACTAATTTCATCCAAAATGTCAAAAAAGAGATCTGGAACTGGAACATGCCTTGGGGTCTGCCCTCAGTGGAGAAAGAACTGGGAGGAAAAGAGGCTTGTGTAAAAGGGAGGCAAGAAAGTGGCTTTGAGCCACGAGACTGAGGGCAGCCCCTGGGAGTGCCACCATGGTGAAGGGTCTGGGCTTTGCATTATAAACCTTATTTTCAGGGTAATTACAAGTCTTAAAAATTGTTTAAAAACATATTTAGTTTACATGATGTTACAGTGGGGTAAATAATATGTATTATTAAAATAGTCTAAATAAATATTTACACAATAGACCAGAGTGGGTCAAAGAGAACCATTCTGATTTAACAAGTTAACTCTGTTCACTTGGAGCTTCTTTTTTTTTTTTTTAAATTCTTAAAAATATTTCTGTAAGAAAAAAATAATAAAATTCAACTATATTCAAATACATGAATTATCAGACCAAAGAAAGGAAACCGAGCCAGAGGCCAAATTCAGTCCCATGCTCAGTCCACTTGGCCCGGGCACCAAAGTTATTTCAAAAGAGTTTCTTGCACACATCAGACTTCCCCTATTTCAGCGTAAGCCTAGCTATTTTGGCAACCCGAATCAGTCAGTTTTGAGATACGGAGTTATGTCGCCTTTGCGGTTTCACGTGACTGTCGATCCCAGTGCCTTCCCAGCCTGTCATTCTTGTTCCTAAAATCCCTGCCCTCATGAACTGGAAGAACAGAGGACGCTTTTCAGTTTTCAGAAAAGAGAAGCTATATGTATAAACTGTAGACGCAGTTGACAATGGGCCTGGAAAAAGAGGAAATCCTAAATTCTTACCTGTCACTCGAAATTTGAAACACAGTTTCAACACTGGGGGCCACAGTGAGTTATTGTGGTTCCTTAGCATAGGGTGGGATCTAATGAAGCTTAGCCTTTTCATTAACATTTTGATTTTTAAACTGAGATTTTTAGCTTGTAGGAACAGGTTGAGTTCTTAAAAGCTTAAGCCGATTCTGGGAATGCAAGCTTTGAAAACAAACAGAGGCAGCTTTAGTTTATAAAACACATCAGCCAACAGAGACATAGTACAATGTGCAGCAAAACCTGTGATTGATTTGCACTTTTTAGTTACCTATTCAATTACACTGCATTAAGAGAACACTGAGATGCTCTCCAAGGAGAAATGTTTCTACTTTAGTTGTTAGGACTATACAAGCCAATGTGTCAGTTTTTTAGCTGAATTGTGTGTGTCTTCTTATTTACATGTTTAAAACACTGGTCAAAATGTTTTCCTGTCAAGAATTATATATATAGAGTAACTCTCATATTCAGTGGGTTATATCTGATTTGCTTATGGGTCAGCGGAAAGTAAGCCGAGTATCCGTGTTAACAAAACCTGCAGAATGTCCAGCGACGGTAAATCAGCAGAATACAGTACAGAGCGGGGAGCTGTGGAACTCCGACTACCCCCTTCGTGTGAATTCATTGAACTCCCTTACAAAATTCTAAAACAGCATTAGATAAAAATACAAGTATTTACAACAGATGAAAAAAATGCAACATGCATGTAATTGCTTTAGTAACGTGCTGCTCACGCTATGTCAAAGCTCATGACTAATGGGCTGTTAACATTTTTTTCATTTGCTACCACACAACTGCCCTTGCCTGTGTGTCCTGTGACTGCGGAATCCCACAGGATGAGATGAAGGGTATAATGTAACCATCTCAGCTTATTTCACATCATTTGAAAGCTTGCTCCTAGTCGCCGGTCTTGGGTCCTTGTGGTTTTTCAGGACGGCCCCCTGCAAGCCCCACAAGGCGGGTTACATGTTATAAGCCACGTAGATGGGGTCTAACTGGTCAGCCAGGAAGCTGTCCCGGAGGTGCATCCTCTGCTTCTCTCCTCTGGAGTTGATGGGGATAACACCTGGGTCCACCACAACCACAACGCCAACGATGAGGTAATGCTCTTCCAGGACCACATTTGTCACTAAAGGAACCAGATCTAGGGCTTCCTGTTCAGAGCCACACAGTTCTACGACCACCACGAGCAAGTTGGTCCACGTGAACACGGCACTGAAATTCCAACGACATTCAGTTAACCTGTCAGTCCGTTTACCAGTCATCTTTTATAGTACCTGCCCAAAACCTGTCCCCATTTCCCTGAGGACTGCCTTCTCTCTTGGATCCAACCAGAAGGCTGGCAGCCATGTCTGTAATATATGGCCTTGCCCCTGTGATCACAGTAGATCAGCTGAGCCACCCACAATCTCTTGGGGGTTTGGAAATGAGATTGGAAGTTGGTCAGCTGGTCACGTGAACTGGCCACATGTGAAAGGTCTGTGGTAGCCAGGTGTCCAAAGAAGCATAGGGAACGGCTCTTCAGGGGGCAGAGAAAGAATGGAGTGGATGCCCACATGGCTCTAGAAAGTGAGAGGACAGTGATTCCTGATGGCCTTCCCTTCCTTTGTTTCTACCTTTCTTGAGACCCAGAGAGACTTTGAGGAACCTCTGAGGTAGCTAGGTATTCTTTCCATTAACTCTCTCTTTTGCTTAAGTTTTTGTCTTTTTGTTTTCTTTTTGCAGAGTTTCTGTTATTTACAACAGAAGAGTTTTGACTAAGATAATATTCTTAGGGCCAACAGGAAGGGAGTGGACCTGTCCTTATCTGAGCTTAAAGTGCCCCATACAGTGTCTCTTCCATCATGCCATAAAAGTGCCATAAGGTAGAAAGTTGCCTTACATTGAGTGGGACTACTGGGTTAGGCTTGTGATATGCAGTGTTAAATGGCTTTAAAAAACAGATTCCATCATTAAAAAAAGGTACACAGCCTTTGGTTTCATTAAAAGTCAAAGGTCTAAAATTAGAGGTTAATCATGGCACCTCACTTCTCTGTATTATTCTTATAACTCACGGGCATTGTTCAGGTCTGAGGACAGACTCTGAGCAAAGTGAATGAAAATACTGACAAAGAAACATCTAGAAAGCATGAGCAACCATGAAAAGAACTGTGGCAATTTAGCATAGGTAAAAAACAAAAAACAAAAAAACAACCAAGGAAGGACATCCTACATTAAAAATGTGGAAAAGCGCACCTGGGTGGCTCAGTCTGTTAAATGTCTGACTTTGGCTCAGGTTATGATCTCGCTGTGTGGGTTCGAGCTCCACATCGGGCTCTGTGCTGACAGCTCAGAGCTTGGAGCCTGCTTGGGATTCTGTGTCTCTCTCTCTCTCTCTCTCTCTCTCTCTCTCTCTCTCTCTCTGCCCCTCTCCTGCTCATGCTCTCATGCTCTCATGCTCTGCCTCTCTCTCTCTCAAAAATAAACACTAAGAAAAAACTAAAAAACCTGAAAAAGAAACTGTAAAGATTCTGTATTATCAAGAATCCAGAATGAAAGCCAGGTAAAAACTAAAGAGTTTTAATTTTAAGGAATTTCTAGTCAGTATGAGGCAGGATAATCCTTTATCAGGGAGAATGTGGGGGAAATTCCTACACTGAGAAGGAAGCTGGATGAAATAATAACGATGCTTTTCATGTGCTTATCATTTGACAATTTGTGAGGCACATTCTCATTTGATTTTCACCATAATTAGGAAACAGCAGAAAAAGTATTTTACATGAGAAAAGCTGCCTGGTGGGAGAGCTGGGCCTTCAAGCTGGGTCTTTTGAACTTCCAGTCATGGTTCTTTCCACCTTATCACACCCACTTTCTAAAAGCAGATGACCAGTTCGATCGCTTCCAAAGGTAAGAGTCTATCCGTAGAAAGGACTCAACCCCATGATGGTTCTATGGAGCCTGTCTCAGTGTCTCCACGGCCTCCTCTGCCACAGCAGATGGCACACCAAGACAGGAAAGAATCGGTCCATTTATTTTCTTACTCCCCTAGGAGTTCTACGTCTGTAGGTGCTATTGGGTACAAAAGGCTGACTACTTAGATCAATTTAATGGACGCTACCGCTGAGGTGGGGAACCTATTCCGTGCAGGGGAATTTACCATTCGGCAATGCTCCTGTGGATCCGGGACACTGAGGTCTCAATATCGATTGGGTGGTATCGTAATCCTCTCAGCTCCAGCGTTTCGTCCAGAGCTCCCACCACATATAATGCATCATGACGCTCTGACAGAAAGAAAAAGAGAAATTTGGTTCATCAGACATAAGGAGTACGATGCAATGGTGGAGTTCAGGGCACAAGGTCAGACGGCCTGCCGTGTCCCCTGACTCCACCGCTCACCAGCTGGGTTAACTTTGAGCAAATTACTGGAGTCTCCGGTCCTGTTTCCCCCTCTGTGAGACAGGGAGAACTCTAAATGGCTGCTGCGAGTATTAAATGAGATAGTCCATGTAAGGGAGTTCCCATGATGCCTGGCACATTATAAGTGCTAAAAAAAAATTAGCCATTATTACTATTACTGCTGCTGCTGCTGCTGCTGCTGCTACCACCACTACGTCCCAGGAATTGTGCCCAGTGCTGGGAAGCAAAGATGACAAAACACAATTCCTGCCCTGAAGACACTTATTGTCTAGTGGGGAAACAGACACACAACAAGTACTCCATTGTGATGTGGTGGGCCCGGTGCGGGCATAAGGTTTGAGGTGAGCAGAGGACACCCCCGCCAGAGCTCAGCTCGAGGCTTCCGAGAAAGAAAAGCCGAAACCAGGCTGAGCTTTTACGGATAAATAGGAATTAGCCAGTGACAGCTGGGAGAGCGGTGGGGTGGGGGGTGGAGAAGATTTGAGAGGGTGAAGAAATGAGCATGTGTTGTGATCCCCAGACATCTTCAAGGAGTCCAGGTAGAAGGAGCAGGATCACAGAATACGGAGAGACTAGTCCTGGTTATTAATAGGCTTGTAATCCAGCGGGAACTTGGAAGAAATCCTTTTTTTTTTTAAATTTTATGCACACACTGTATATACGTAAGTCTACATGGTTTATGTCTATATAGAAATTGCATTTTGAAGCAAGAGATGATTTTGCTAAGTCTACTGAATATAATATTTTCAGGAAAAGGTAACATTTCTGAAAAATTGAGCAAAACAAAGTGCTAGAAGCTGTTGGGGAGAGAAGGATGAGGAGGTCCAGCAGGGTTCCCATCATATGAGAAGAGCTCATAAAGACTTTGACTGCTCAAGGTCACAAAGCAAATGGCAGACAGAGGTAGGCTTCAAAGCCAAGGGACCTGGGGAGGGATAACTTCCTCTTCTCCACGAAACTCGGAAGAAACTGTGGTTGCTGGTCTCTATGGACCAGGCACAAGGAGCTTAGGAGAAAGGACTTGGCTCTAATTCAGGCCTGTAAAGTCCAGTGAGTTATTTGTATCAGTTCTTGAAATGCACGACACAGTTAGCGCTGGGCATTTCAACATGGCCATTAATGGCATCAGGAAGAAGAGCTGAAGGCAGGCAGCAGGGAAGCCAAGCCAATCAACTAAGGAGAGGGTAATGGGGGGCTGCCTACACCAGAGCCTTGCCAAGCAGTCTGGTATCTAACGTGAGGTGCCGAAGGGACAGAGCGCTTCAGCAAGACAGCTCCTCCACATCAGGGATCAGGCTCGATTCGTCTGCTCCCAAAATGGGATGTGGGAGTAGAAGAGCTACAAGATGAAACACCTGTCCTAGGAGCTTGTGCAGGGGTAGGATCGGCTCCATAGGGGCCGAGGGTGCACGGTCTGCCAGGGGCACTCGGTCGTCATCAGGCATATCTCCACGGCCGTCGGCCATGCTACCCCGTAGTTCAGAGATGCTGACGCGGTACCCTGGCGCCTGCATCCCAGGGACTCTTCAAATGAACATAAATTCATGTATGAGTTTAAGAATGGCAGAAGGGAATAATGAAACACACACACTCCACAACGGAAAGGCAGGCTGAGGAAGGCCAGCCGGAGACACTGGCTGAAACACAAAGCAGGCTGAAGGGCGAAGCGTTGCTGAGGAAGCTACCTCCAGTGGCCGCTGTGAGCTCGGTCCGGCGGACAAAACCAAGGTATCCTGTCCGAGCCCAGAGTGTCTGCGCAGCATCCCCAAAACTGAGGCGAGTGTTGAAATGATCGGCTTGAAGAGTCTCACTATCATAGATGGTGTAATAGCCACTGGCTGTGTGGGGACTGTTCACCCAAATCTACAACAAGAAAAAGGCATAGGTCACATTTCACCAGGAACATAGAACTGTATCAGTTCAATTCTCTTGGGACAGTTTTTTTTTTTTTTTTTTTTCAATTCTCACTTTTATGTTAACAACAATAACAACACAACAAGAAAGGCAGCTGACACTTACCAAGTGTTTCCACTGTGCTAAACAGAGAGGTAAGTACTTTATATGCCTCAGCCCCATCAATCATGACACACGTGACAGTACAGTTACATACTATTATTATTCCTATTTTACAGATGAAAAAATGAGTTAAGGAACTCGCAGAGGAGGCAGAAACTACGAGACTCCCACCCAAGCCTGTACACAGGCTGCAGCTACAGCTGCACAGGCCGTGCTCTTAACCACGATGCTACACTGCCTCCCTGGCTGGCTCATTTCTCAACCACGTTCAGAGCTGCACAAACGCAGTGGGGATCGTTTCTGCGCTTCTGAAACTCAGGTATAACACCCTCAGGAAAACACTACAGGGTATTTGAATTTACAATGTAAATATAGCAAGAGCTAAAAATGATAACACTAGTATTTCCTGAGAACCCGTTATGTGACAGGCACTGTTCCATGTGCATAACAGATCTAGGTATTCATGTATTTAACTGTCACACAATTTCATTAGGTAAGTGAGATAGGTGCAATTATTATTTATGGATGAGAGAACCGAGGGTCAGAGAGATTAAGTAGCTTGCTCAGTAGTTAGAAGCTGGTAACCGGCAAGCCCAGGCCATCTGGCTCCTGCACCTCCGACACTCCTCCCAGTAAACTACGGGATGCAACATCAGTGCCCCTCAGATATTTGAGGGAAGAAAAATTAAGTCTTTTACAAAATCTTTACAAAAAAGAGTCTTTATACTAATACAAAGATACATTTTAGAATAGAATATAAAATTTTAATGAATTTTAGGGGCACCTAGGTGGCTCAGTTGGTGAAGCATCTGACTTTGGTTTTGGCTCAGGTTATGATCTCACGGTTTGTGAGATGGAGCTCTGCACAAATAGCATGGAGTCTGCTGGGGATTCTCTCCCTCCCTCCCTCTCTCTGCCCCTCCTCCGCTCATGCTCCCTCACTCTCTCTCAAAATAAATAAACTTAAAAAAATTTCCATGAATTAAAAATATTTAGTATTTGTGGCTCCTTTCAGTTCTACTACTTAATAGGTGAGAACAGATAGGATTTGGCCATTTTCCTTTTCAGCTAAGGGAATGTCAGTGGAGAAATCTGGGAGTAGTTCTAATCCGGGTGCCTAAATCTTCTCTGCATCCTGGTCTCAACCTCCCTCTTTTTAGTCTCGAGAATTACGGAGAAAGGTGGAAACTCTTTAAAAGACGAAAATTCACAGTGGAGGAAAAGCTAAATCCACAGTTTCGCTGACTTCTCGAATATGAACCCTAAAGTCTTTACTGCCGACTTTTCAGAGTAAAGATAAAAATGACACATACCTCTCCAAGGTGAGAGTCTCCTACAGGCCCTTTGGTCTCAGGATTAACAATAACCACTTTCACTCCAGGTAAAATCTGACAATCAAAGGGAAAACACAAAGACTAAATCAAATCTAGTGATCCCTAGGAAATGCAGTCACCCCTCCACCCCTCTTCTAGTGAGGTGAGGGAGTGCACAAAGACAGGGGCTAATTGATGTGATGCTCCCTGGACTGTCCTCAGTGGAGACTAGAGATACAATAAGATTCATCCTCAAAAATAACCAGGGAACCAACCAGTCTACCTTCTCTTCAAAGGGTTGAGAAATTGAGGCCAGAACCATAAGACTAAGGATCTGTACTCATGCGACTGCTCCTTCTCATGATCTATTCTGTTCACTGGTGTGACTGCAGTAAAACCCCTTAAAGCAGAAAGGGCAGCAGGGAGGGACTGTCCACGAGGCTTGGCTCTGATCTACAGTGAAAGCCAGTTAGAGGAACTTGAAGAATAAGAGAGGACGGTGGCAGCGTAGCAGGAGAATGGATCCTGACCCTGGGATCATGAGAGACATCACATGCTTGGGATCTCCCTCAGGAGAGAAAAGGAAGAACAGGTGTTGGCTGTGAGAATGGCTCACGGCTTCTCTGGTTACCCATATTCTGTCCCTTAAACCTCCTTTTTCATCGTGGGTGTCTAGAGTATGAGGTTAGTTGAGAAGTGCTACAGTGATTATCTGGTCTCATACACCTAAGACCTCAAGGAAGGAAGAGAACAGATCGTTTGCACAGGTCTGGGCCAGGCACTGTGCAAAAGCTTCTGAGGCTCCCAACCACTAGCTGAGGCAGATGGAGATCTGACAAGATGGTAAGAAGATCAACCCAACTCCACTCCAAAGAGGTTAAATGGAAGAGAGAAACTGGAGTGAGCACCTCGTGGGCTTGATCCGCTGCTTGATAGGTTATGCAGGATTCCTTTCTTTCTTTATAATTTCCCCCTCTGCCTTTCAGAATTACTAGAAGGAATTCTGAGGCATCATCACTATGTCTTCAAAAGGGTGAGAAACTTGATAGCTTAGGCTGATGTCTGATCACCCTTAGTAAATTGTTCAGAACTGCTCCAGACTTCATGCTGTGTCCCTTCAAAATTCCTATGTTGGGTTGCATGTAATCTACCCAGATCCTCAATGTGATGGTATTAGGAGCTGCAGCCTTCCATCATGTGTGATAATACAGCAACAAGACGGCCACCTATCAACCAAAAGTCCCTCACCAGAATCTGATGGTGCCTTGATCCTGGACTTCCCAGTCCCCAGAACTGTGAGAAGTTTCTGTTATTTATATGCCACCCAGTCTATGGTATTCTGTGACAGTGGCCCACATGGACTAAGACAATAACTGTGTCCCTCCTTGAACATTTTAAAGCATCATTCTAATCTAAGAAATCTTATCCCCATAGACACTCACTCTATATATCTGTAATCTCTTCGTCATTTTGATTTCTCTCTCAATTTTAAATACATGTATGCCTTCCCTGATCTTCAACCACACCTCACTACTCCCCCCTATTTTTCTCCTCGTAACATTGACAAAAATAGAATTGCCTCTTGTTCATCTCTCCACCTTGAATATAACGAACAGTGAATTTTACTGATTTGTCAAGTAAGAATAACACGTCAGTTGGATTAAAAAAAAAAATCTGTGGACGAACACAAGGGAAGGGAAGCAAAAATAATCTAAAAACAGGGAGGGGGACAAAACATAGGAGACTCTTAAATATGGAGAACAAACAGAGGGTTGCTGGAGGGATTGTGGGGGGGGGGGATGGGCTAAATGGGTAAGGGGCATTAAGGAATCTACTCCTGAAACCATTGTTGCACTGCATGCTAACTAACTTGGATGTAAGTTAAAAAACAAAAAATCTGTGGAAATTAAGAAAGTTCGAACCTAGAATTCTTTGTATCTATGTACCCATACGAATTTCAAGTCTTAGTGGAGTTAAAATTATTGAATCATCTCCAGATTTCAATTAAGTTTTTCCCTGGGTACTAATCTATTATATAGCTTCAATGTTCTTTAAAATGAACCACTTCCCCGGGAGACCACCTTCCAGTGGTTAACAGAACAAATTACCTTTCCAGACTCTGAGAGGAGTAAACTCTGAGGGGCACCCCTTTCCACAAGACGAACCCTGTAGAAGAACAATATTTAATTTATATATATGTGTGTGTGTATATATATATATCTCTTTAAAAAAATGGCTGCCCCACGTCTACTACAGCTATATATTCTATATACTGCCCTCCTGAGACCTCTATTTTGTCTCTCCTTATGCTAGAAGTTTCTCAAACTCGGTATTAACATTTTGGGTCAGAGAATGTTCGACTATAATTTTTTATGAGGGGCTATCTATCTTGTGCATTACAGGATGGTTAGCAACATCCCAGGCCTCTACCCACTAGATGTCAGTAGCAACTCCCTTCTTGTGACAACCCAAACCATCTACATTGTCAAATGTCCTCTGGAGGGCAAAACCTCCCCAGGCTGAGGAACACTGCACTAGAGAGATGATCTACCTGTGCAGGCTAGGTCAGGGTCACGGGGACATCAGTGAACACAGCCAAAGTCAGTGGGACCTGGGAAAAATGTCCCAGAGCCCTTTAGGACTCCGTGGGATAGAGCTAAAAGCTGATGAGGAAGAAGGCTTTTATTCCCGGGGTTTGGATAAAGTGTTGTTTCAAAAACTCTACTCTGCCTCATTTATCTTGTCTGTTCCACCTTTTATTTTTAAACTCCCAGAGGAAAGAGTCTATCCATTTTGGTTCATATCAAATATTACAAAACATTTTTACACAGACAGGAACGAAGTGTTACATTTAAATATTAACGAACAGCGCAGCAACTATGATAAAACTTTCTCCTTACAAATATAAATCTTAATCAGGTATTAATAAAAACTAATTCCTTCCCTCTTCCCAACCCTCCCTGGAAGATACAAACAAAAGGAATGAAGGAAAAGTGCTGGCTTTCTTGAGGCTCAGAATTTTTTATGCCTAGAAGCTCCAATAGAGGGGCGCCTGGGTGGCTCAGTCAGTTGGGTGTCTGACTTTTGGTTTCAGCTCAGGTCATGATCTCACAGTGAGTTTGAGCCCCGCATCGGGTTCTGCGCTGACAGTGTGGAGCCCGCTTGGGATTCTCTCTCTCTCTCTCTCTCTCTCTCTCTCTCTCGCTCTCTCTCTCTCTCTCTTGCTCCCCTCCTCTCTTTCCCCCTCCCCCACTTGAGCTGTCTCTGTCTCTCTCAAAATAGATAAGTAAATGAACTTAAAAAAAAAAAGCGCTCAAATAGGGAGTGAACATAATAAATATACTGTACCTGTCATGTCTCAATGATTTCAGATCTACATATACAGTAGTTGGATCAGGCCCTGAGGTTCCCTGAAGAAAAATAAACCAATGTATTGTTGACTTAAAATTTAAATGAATTGATTTCCATATTTCACATTCTCAAATCAAGAAACAGATAATTTAGTCATTTACATGAAAAATCCAAACTCTATTTTGAAAGCTCACCCTCTCTTCAACCAGATGAGGTGGGTTTGCAGTCAGAACCTGAAAGAGGCTCATGGCCTTGTGTTTCTCTCCCTCCCTCCCCTGAGACAGTAGGCCAGGGGCCCGGTCACAAGGGCTAGAACAGCCCTGAAAGGTTAGCAGGCTGAGGAGGATCCTCATCCCTGGACTCCAGGCAGAGATGACACAGGCCAGCATCCATGGGATTCTCAAAACTAACACTGGCCCAAGTGGACAGTGACGGGGCTCCATCATGATCAGGCTACTTGAAAGTCACTTGCCTGCGGTCACAGAAGCCCTGAAAGCACCCACCCCAGTATGCCATCTTCCTTTACTCTCATTCTTGTTCATGCCTATATTTACCACATTAGCCTCCAAGCTACATAAAATCAGACTTAGTTCTTTTCTGTCATTTACCCACCAAGAGTAACAAGGCAAAGTTGCCATCTGGCTGGAGAAAAGAATACAGGTTTATTTGTGCTTCCTTTGTTTAAAAAAAAAAAAAAGGAGGAGACAGAAAAACAGAAGGTAAGATATTAATAAAACTCAAATAAGACTCAAAAATCTTCTTGATTCATCATCATGTAGCATTAAACTACTAGAGTAAACATTTATATTGGTGCTCAATTGCTGGGCATGGCTCCAAGCGTGTGCACCTAGTAACTCATTGATTCTACAGAATGATCCCCGTGAAGAACAATACTATTATCTTCATCCTACAGGTGAGCAAATGAGGCAGAGTGAAATCCAAACGATAAGCTTGCAGTCCCAGAGCAAGTAAGTGTAACTGGGCTCATGCCAGGCTGTCTGGCTTCGAAGCCTCTGCTGTGGGGCACCACACACTTCTCCTCCATTTGTTATCAAGGAAGATTTCATGAAAGTCACCTGTAAACATATCGCTACATTGACTCTTGATCCAAAAGTGGTGCTGACAGCCCGAGGGGACAGACCAATGTCTTTGAAGAGCTTGGAGAAGGACTGCTGGAGGGCAATGCGGGGCCGCTCCTCGGCCACAACCACACACGTTCGGATGCAGGAGAGGTTGATTCCTCTGGTCTGTAAGACGCCAATGGCACAGGAGCTCAAGTTAGTAGGATCAGGAAAAGAACTGAATAGGTAGGGCCATTGCTCTATCTCTTTGGTCAGGAAAACTCAAGGAACTGTGTCTTCTCACCTCAAGACACCCAGAGAAAAGACAAAACTTTTTAGAAACACCAAGGCATTCAACTAAAATCACTACCCACTGGTAAATCTGTTCATTCTCTAATTCTTTCTGCTTTTATCTAAGAATCTTAGGTTCTTCAGCAATTCATTTTTATACCTCCCCATTTCTGTGCTTTAGATGTCTATTTCAAAATGGAGAGGGGGTACTGAGAGAAAAAGAAATCTAGCACACTGGAGATCAAATCTTACCTCTCTCTCTCTTTTAATGTTTATTTTTGAGAGACAGAGTGTGAATGGGGGAGGGACAGAGAGAGAGGAGACATAGAATCCGAAGCAGGCTCCAGGCTGTCAGCATACAGCCCGATGCAGGGCTCGAACTCATGAACCATGAAATCATGACTTGAGCCGAAGTCGGATGCTTAACCGCCTGAGCCACCCAGGCGCCCCAAATCTTATCTCTTTTTTTTTTCCTTCTTAGGGTCATAATTCTTTATTAAATAAAAGTCAGTGTTTTTGAACTCTCTCCTATGCCGGTCAGATGTATCATCCCTGGATACAAACATAAACGAGCTGACCCTTATCTTTGGGGCAGTCTCCAATCTCTAATATTCTGAGGTTGCAAACTCTTTTGGAAAAAGTCCTATTGGAGGTCCCAGTTGTCTTTCACCTTTACATGAAGTCATTTTCATTCAGCTTCCCGACTCGTTTCACCTTCTTCTCCATAAAGGAAGAGTAAGATTCAACTTTGAAAGAGTGCATTACATTAGAAAAGGGAAGAAATAAACTTCCTGAGGTTTACAAAATATTGACTGGCTAGCAAAGAACAGGCAGATACGCCTGTTAACCCCTACTTAGGTATCATCATGACTGGCCCATTTCTATAAAACCTCCCTGGACTGGCTACTTGGAGTTGCTTCTTACCTTTAGCACCTCCACTTGGTTTCCAAGCCCTTTGGTGCAGAGCTCCATTACTGAATAGGAGCAGAAAGTGTCCCTTATTTTGTATTGGTTGACAGTGGAGAGCCAGAGGAAAAGGTTGTTTTCTAACTCCATAGGAGGAATTAAGATGGACTGGTGACCTGAATAGACACTGCAGTGAAAAAAGGCAGGAGCTGACATTATCAATTCATCCTAGATATCTTGATGTTTTAGAACAACATCCACTCAACAAATATTTACTGAGCAGGAAGGGCAGTGTAGGGTCATATTAGACATAAAGGTTGAAGAGTCAACCTTGTTCCTGTCCACCTCACAAGACACAATAACTAAAATAAAGCAGACTGTGGCATGGACAGTAACTGAGATGTGAAGATCATAAAACAAAGAGCAAGTCATTCAAATCAGGAAAGCTGGGGCAGGGGATGTTTCGCTGAGTAGGCATCACTTGAGCTGGGGCCTAAAGAATGAGCAAGAATCTGACAGTGGCTGGAGGAAATGGGGGTGATGGTGAGAGCATTCCAGGCAGAGGAACAGCATATGCAAAGGAAAAGAAGCATAGATGTATATGGTGTGTTTAAAGTCATCAGAAATAGCATCCTGGTATGAAATCCTATAGCACAGGATGCATGAGGGAGTGGTGAGAAGTCTGGCCAGAAGGGTTGGGGCCAAAGTGTAAAAAAGCATAATTATTGTATGAAGGAGTTGAGACTTTACCCAACAGGCAGTCGCTGCAGCTTTAAGCTGGGGCAAAATTAGCACCATGGAGAGAGACTGGAGACACAGACACTGATGACAGAAGACAGTTACAACAAGTGAGAGATGATGAGGGCTTGAATCCCGACAGTGCAACCAGGATAAAAAGAAAGCAATGACAGAGTCACATATTATATGTATAATCTACTGCCATGAATCCTCAACTTCTTAAACCTGTGCATAGATCCGAATCCCGAGGAGCCCAAGAATCCTGTATTTATAAAATACAGGAAATTGTGGTTGCTACCTCTGGAGATCTAAGTTAGTAAGTCTGGAGAAGGCCCATTAACTTTCCTTTTTAAAGACCCCTATGTGATTCTTATGTACAAACAGGTTTAAGAACAACTGAGCCACAAAGGACAGGACACTTAATTGGATGTGAGACATACAGTTGAAGACAATGCCCAAGTTCCTAGTGGGCATTATCTAGGTGCCCCTAAGGTGAATGGTCCCATCCTAACAAAGATGAGGACGCACAAGAATGCCAAGCTGCAGGTGTCTGTGAAGCATTCATGGAGATGTCCACCGGGGAGATGAAAATGCAGGGCTGAGGTACGGTTCCTTGGGAGGAGTGGGGATCTGCTATTCCATAAGACACAATCTGGCCAGGACAGGCATGCCACTTTCCAGCCACACGCTGTCATCCAATCTCATTATATTCCTTCCTGCCAAACCTAGGGGGTGCGTTCTGGCTGTCAAAGCATGACATATTTCACCCAAGTATCACCCTTCTACCTGGCTCTGCTTCTAAAATGAGGATTACAGGATGGAGCAGAGAGCAAGTAATAAGATCACTGACATACAAAAGTATGAGGCATAAAACTAACAGACAAGAAAGAAAGGGAGTATAAACAAAACTAAATGAACTTTGGAGATCCTATTTAGGTGTACACATTCTGGAAACATCAGCATTTTATTGAAACATTACCAAATTAAGGGAGCAGAAGGAAGGATGAGACGGTTATAGCCCCAAAGACATCCCCACTCAGTCCTTCTTTGCTCTTCCATTCCTACCTGCAGAGACACCAGAGTGCAAAGCCAAGTCCACAGTAAGGGTCAAGGCAGATGGCGATCTGCCGAGAAGAATACAACTCACACTGGAGCTTGACGGCTCTACAAAGAGCATTGACTGCAGAGTGGGACATCTGGAAAGTAGGGAACATGGAACAGGATGGAACTGGCATCCCACAGGCAGAAAAAATCTCTAATGACAGTTTTGAAAAATTTTAATTTCCCCCAAACCCCTCCAAATGATGTATATTTTTCATTGTTTCAAAAAGCCTATCTAAGTCTAACATATTCTTGTTCCTTAGTCAATACCGAGTTCTATGAAATACGAATCTATGGCTTCATACTGGCTTTTACTGTGACTCTTATTATCTATTAGCTTCTAGGCCAGGTTTAGAACACTTCGTAACATAAATTCCTCGGGATAACTTATTCCGGAAGAGCCAATGCTTTTATTTAAATATAGCAGGGACCTTTGATCCTCCGCCTACTGGTCTCTGGTACAACCAGTTGGCCTCCACATCTGAAGTCCCTGTGGCAGTGGTCATCTCTATTTTTGCAGCCCTGGCATTTTACCAGCATCCAGAGAGTGAGTGAGTACATATTCAGACTACTTTACCTTCACTCCTGTAAGCATGCCGGTTGTGGACACACTAAAATCAAGATATGCCAACATCTCAGGAGTGGGTGGTTTATACAGCTGAGGTAACCTTTTCCTGGGTAAGTCATCTGCAATGAAAAGAAAAAAAACTGATGTCAATCAGACCCACTGGAAAGTGAGTATCATTGCTCTTCAATTGCTCTGCTACGGACAAATACAGCTTCTGGGATCTGCTAAGGCTTTGGCTTCTCGTATTTAACTGAACAGTTCATGTATGTCACTCCTAGAGGTGGGTTGAGGTTGAGGACACCAGTAGGTAATATAAACAAGCAAATCGACATCAGGTAAATGTATTTACTAGAAGGCAAGTGAGGAGTAATGTAACACGGCGGTAGAATACACGAACCAAGAAAGCAGGTCACTGGTGTTCAAATCCCAGCTCTGCCATTTACCACCAATGTGACCTTGGAGTTATTTAACCTCTTTGTGTCTGTTTCCTTATCTCTAAAATGGGAATGACACCTACCCTCATAGCAACTGTTAGGAAATAAATTCACATAAAGTACTTCTAAAACAACTCAAAAAGCTTTAAAAGCCTTAGTTGTTAATCATGCTGTTTCCAATTTAAAGTTCATTATTTACAGATTAGTACATGCTACATTAATCACGGACTGCTTTAAAAGTTGTGGTTTTTTTCCCCAAGTTAACATGGTAGATTTTTAAGGGTAACCTAGAATTAGGGAATTATCTTCCTTTGCTCATTTATTTATATACCTCTCCCTTCCTCGCAAATTTGCTTTGTACAGCGTGTCAAAACCAAGGATGTCAAGGATGTCTCTGGCCCCAACCATACCTCTTTAATGGTTCCTGTGGCTTTCTGGATCAAGAAACAATTGACTCTGACTTTTAAATCTCTGTATCGTTGGACACCCATCTCTAGTCAAACCAAAGACTTTATCTATCACCTTCAGCCCACTTTTGTATAGGGTAAGGTCACTCATGTTCCTAAAGAAACCTTCCTGTTGTCTGTATCAGCCCACAGCTCAAGTCTTCCTAAAATGTGACTGAGTCCAATAACCATAGGAGATCTTTCTGCATCATGAACATCAGCACAGGCCATTTGTGTTATATATTGTATACAACTGTGCTTATGTCCTTAAGTAACAAATGCAAAAAACTCTAGGTCAGCACCTGGCACACAATAACCACAAATACATGCCATTCCTGCATTTAAACCCACATAATGTTCCTGAGATGGATACCATGTGGTACGTACCAAAAACAGGTAGAGAGGAGACTTCTGGGTAAGAGGCTGGGAATGGAGCCAAATAGACGGGGTTTGAGTTTTAGTTCCGCTCCTTATTTAACCTCCCTATACCTCAGTTTTCCTATCTGTAAAATAAATGAAACTCACACCTATCTAACAGGGTTGGTGTAAGGATAAAACAAGGTAATGTATGTTAGATGACTGACACATCCAGGGCTCAATAAAAAATGTTATTATGATTATGTGCAAGGTGCTTTACGTAAGTTATGTCATTTAATATCTACAACTCCATGAAGTGGTTATCACGACTCCCACTTGACAGACAGTTTTGCCCAAGTTAGTGGGGATACGCACAGAGTATCAGGATTTAAATATCGCCCACTCGACTCCAGAGCGCACTCTCCTCTTCCCTCTACCATCATTCTCCAGATATCGCCATGTCTTATCCCCACCCGCTTTTTTAGCACGAATGCCATCTAAAATTCATGCACTTCATGGTTTTTAAAGCACTTTCATGTTATGTTGCACTGGATATTCTCAACAAATATGTGAGTCAGGTAAGGGTAGGTGGCATTTTAGGAAAGGGTAATCTCAGACAAGGTTATACAGAAAATAAGTACTGAGGCTCGAACTAGAACCAGGCCTTCTGACTCCTAGTCCAATGCTGTTTTAACTGTGTCACACCTGGAAGGCAAGGATCAGATCGTCTCAAGACTTTATATGGCCTTACATGTGTACAGAGTTATATTCTGCATAAAAACCTAACCACCGTTTGAGGATGTCAAGAGTAAGAGCGAGACACTTTCTGTGTCAAGAGCTCTTAGCATATTGTGATCTGCATCTTTGAGTCTGGTTGTTGTGGCATCCAGGCCTTTGGGAATGCAAGTGAACTGGACATGAAGTTTTGCCCTGTCTTAGCAGGTGGAACGTGTTGCAACCTAAGAGTTGTGTAAACATCTTTGGCATGAGAATCTGGGAAATTTCAGGGAGTGAGTGTTCTTGCTCCTTTGACAGTTCTGAGGAAATCTCCCTTTCACCTGTGTCAATGATGGTTGGCCACGTTTTCACGTCCACAGCTGCTGCTGCCTCTCGGGACCTCAATAACCTCATTAAGGTCTGCGTGGTGAGAATGCAGGCTGCTTTGCTGACCTAGAAAACAAATGACAGAAATAAGCACCCAGGAGGCTTAGCCCCCATGTGGCACCATAGATTCTGGCTGCTGCTAAAAGCAACTCACACTGGACTAAAAAGCACACCATACTGGACAGGACAGTATTTGTTTTTCAAAGAACACACAATAGTACAATGGATGGGTGTTCCCCTTACGTTTGTCTTTCTGGAAATGTGTAACGCTGAATTGTCTCAGAAGGATGGACTTGTTCACAACAAAAGTTATTGTGTACAACAGTGATTCTCAAATATTTCATTGTTATAATCTCAGCATGGATCCAAACATCTATTGATTTCATGAAGACTATGATAAAGTAAAAATGTGTATTTTGTATGGCTCAGGGAACGAGAGGAGTCAGAGGATCATCTCTGTAGGAGTTCGTGTTTGCTGCAGTCTGGTGAATGGTGAAATTTACCCGACCTAGAACATATCCTGAATTTGAGGGACGTGGAGATGTCACAGAAACAAAGCTCTCCTTCACACCTACACACGGAAATGCAAAGCGACCAACTTCCCCCTAAACTGTCAACAGAAGGAAACTGCCCTCCCTGCTGCTCTGGCCTACTTTGCAGAATGCAAAGAGGGCATTTTGCTGAAGTGAATTTTGTAATAAAATCATCTATGGTGAACATGGCCTTTATACTGCAGGTTTCAGTTGCTGACAGAGCAGCAGTTCTTAGAGAAACAAATGTTACACAAATTAGAATTCTGTCTCTTTGCTGAAATGCAAATTGCGATATGATGCAATACAGATTTATGTTACTTCCTTCAATTCTCATAGCCTCTAGAAACTTGTCATCTCCAGGGCAAGATCTGGGTACCTTTTAATACTATACCAAGTGAATTTATAAAACTAACCAAAATAAAAATAAGCCATATAAATTTATGGCATATAAAATTACCTTGTGCAGAAAAAATGGGAACATTTTTTAAGAAGGGAGGAAAAAAAAACAAGTTTTATGGAGAATTACTAACAACAGCTTCCTCCTTAACGTTCATAACAACACAATTCTGTACCGCACCAATGATCACTTCCCACATTCTTTCACTGAAATAATGCTAGTCGTTTTGGTCAGATAAATGAAAAGGAAGGGATTTTCAGGAGACAGATTTGACTTCCCACTTAAGAACACTAGAAAATTAGCAACGATCCTTTACTGTCTCTTGATTTTATGAGATGAGGACAAGGCACAATACACTGGGTACTTACATCAACAATCATGCGGACAGTGGGCAACGTGGCAGTAAGGTTCTGAGCGTGAGGAGGCCGGACAGTCACAGGTATGCACCCCGCATACAGGCAACCATAGAACGCAGCTATTAGCTCGATGCCTGCAAGACAGAGACACTTAGCTGCCCACCATCGCTGAGAAACTAAATTTAAGGCAGATCTTCCAAAACCAGTTTATTAAATCATGTGCCAGATAGCTTCTTTGGATCATGATTTCACGTGACAACAGAAGAAATCTTTTAAATCAAGGAGGAACTGAATGTAGAGAAGGAAGCATATAAAACAATTTCAAACATACCGAGAAGCTAAGAATAATTAAGAAGAAAGGTAGTCAGAAGTAAAGAAAACTCTTGAAAGACACCTGAGGAAGATATTTTGAGGTCATTCTATTTGATATTACTTAGGAGAAGTAACTACTAAGTGAGTAGTTACTTTGAGTGAGTAGTTACAGGGAGTGCAACTCTGAGGGAGGCAAAATGTGACTCAATTTGAAGACTGAACTACCAGCACATGCAGAGTGGCCTCCTCTGGAAGTGCTCTGGTCCACCACCATGTCATTCACTGGTAGATGGAAGACAATCTCACAGGAACACCAGAGGAGGGATTCTTTCACTAGATGACCTTTTAAGAAAGCTTTGCGTCAGTGTAAATAAAATAGCAGAGTAAGAATCTCAGAACAAAATGAACTGAGGGGGACAGAAGACCAGACAAGGCCAGATGTATGAGAGGGGCAGGTGACAGAAGAAGAAAAAAAAAACAACTCAAATATTTCACCCAACGTTCTGAATATTTACACCAGACTGTTACCAAATAATTTCGAGTACCTCTCACCGTAAGAACATTATTACACTAAATTAGAGCGTGGAATATGAAAGCAGCAATAATTGAGGAATACTGAACATCAATCGGGATATGAAGAATGCAAAGTCAAGAGAGTTCACACACAATATTCAGGAACTGGGTGAAACGGTTCCATTCCTGAACACTCCTAGAAACAGAGCACCTCTTTCGAGGGCTTCCAAAAGTCAGAAAGTCTTCACTAATTCATTTGATATTTACCATAGTGCCAGGAACTAGGCTAGACAGTGGAAATACAAGAGCAAATGCAGCAGACACAGCCCAGCAGACCCACGGCACTGCACAGCTCCAGGGCGCGAGGCTTGGTTCTTATGTTGGCCTAGGTGCCTGGGACTCCCGGAGCTGGGAAGCGCACAGCCTATAGGGGCACAGACGGCGGCCCTGACTTCCTCAATTCTTCTATTTTGTAGTCTGGTAATGGACCTCGAGTCTAGTTTATCAACCCAACACCTACCTGGTGGATAGAGCAACACCACGTTGTCTCCTGCATTGAGATGCCCCTTATCACCAAGAACTGACGCAATCCTCTCTGCTCGCTTGTGAAGCTGAAGGCAACTGGCTGTGCACACTGTAGTTCCCTTTAAACAGAAGAAAGTATAAGTGGGTCAAAACTCAGGAAACAAAACGGCGACAAGCACAGCCAACTCAACATTATATCGGAAAGGCTTGTGCCTTGGTCGGTTGTCTGTAGCAAGTTATCCATACCAGTGAAAATTCCCTTGGTATTGAACGAAAGAACGTGTGGTATTTTTTCTTTTTCAATGCTTGAAGGTATTTAGGGAATATCAGCATTAACCTCATTCAAACATACGTATTTATAGTCGTTTTTTGTTTAAGCTAGCTTCAAAAATACACAGGAATTTTTTATTTAAAGGAGGAAATAAGAGTAGAGGGAAAATAAAGGAAATAAAAGCAGAATGAGGGCGGGAGTGGGGTCAGGACAGTAATTGCTGGCCACGTGGCCATGTGCATTTGTTGTGCATGACACAAATTTGGCTCTGAGTTTTCTAACAGCAAAGATGTAAACAAGACAGGAACAGTGAATCAGAGTCCACTAGCTAATAATAAAGAGGAGATCAGAAGATGGCCAACTATTCCTGATCCTGAGAATAATTCCTCCTGCAGGTCTTCATCAATCCTTAGTGTCAATTCAAGTTTCACTGAGCTGGGCTTTGGGAACCCCTTTTGTGTGTAAAATAAAACACACGGATATGAAAGTGCGTGAAATATGAATGTGTAGCTTAGTGGAAAATTACAAAGCAAGCCTCTGTGAGAACCAGAATGGCATGAAAAAGACCACTGCCAGCAGTGCAAAAGCACCCCCAGGGATCTCCTTGGTCTAGTCCTTCTTTCCTTCCATATACAACCACTACGTTTGACTTTTTCATCTTAATCACTGATTTCCTCCTCTTTATAGTGTCACTACCCATGAAGTATTTGATTTTATATAAATGTAATTGTGCTGTATATACTTTTGTGTTTTGTTTCTCTCTCAAGATTATCTTAAGAGTCATCTATGCCCTAGGGAATGGTGTAGTTCACTCATTTTTGTTGCTGCGTGGTATCCCACTGTATAAACATATAACAATTTATTCATTCATTCTGCTGCTGCTGGATAATATCATTCTCATACATGTCTCCTCAGGCATAAATATGAGTTTTGGCAGGGTGCAGACCTAGAAATGGAATTGCGGGGTCACTGGGTACGCCTATCTTCAATTTCACTACATAAAACCAAATTATTCTCTGCCTATTGTGCCAATACCACCCTATCTTAATTATTGTAACTTTATATCTCAAAAAGTCTCACAAGAAAAACAAGTTTTCCTGAGCTATTTCTTTTAAAAATAACTTTTAAATTTCAGTAATACAAGGGGTGCCTGGGTGGCTCAGTGGTTGGGCGTTCGACTTCGACTCAGGTCATGATCTCACAGCTTGTGAGTTTGAGCCTCGCGTGGGGCTCTGTGCTGACAGCTCGGAGCCTGGAGCCTGCTTTGGATTCTGTGTCTCCCTCTTTCTCTCTGCCCTTCCCTTGCTTGTGCTCTCTCTCTCTCAAAAATAAATAAACTAAAAAAAAAAAAAAACAAAAAAACTTCATTAATATAAAATAGTACATGTTCAATATAGACCATCTGGAAAATATAGACAAGTAAAATATAGGTCAGATGTAACCACTACTAACATTTTGGTGTATATTTTCCTGGCTTTTAAAAAATGAGTTAGGTATTATATGTAAATTCACATGCAACATTAACAAAAAAATTTACCATATTATACTGTCTGCCAGAAGCTATAGGGTGCATTGGTTAATTAAGGATGTGGGCTCAGAAGCCAGTTGGGTTCAAATGAAGAGCTCATTTCCTAGTCCTACCACTTACCAGCACTGTGACCTCAGGCAAGTTTATTTTATGTCTCTGGGCCTCAGTGTCCTCAACCTCAAAATGACCTATGAAATATATAGCACCCAGAACAGGGTCTTCAGTAGGTACTTGATTATTTTACTGAAGTTTTTTATAAACTATTTTTGCTACTTATACATCATGAATATTTTCTGCATAATCAAATATTCTTCTATGGCTGCAAAGTATTTCATGCCATAATTTTATATGCTATATTTTATTTAGTCAGTTGCCTATTGTTGGACATTAAGGTTTTAACACTAAAATGGATATCCCTTCGGCAAAAGTCAGGGTTAAATTCTTAAGGCCGTTTCTTACATCTTACAATATTCTTCTTTTCGGTCCATGGTACAGCAGCAAACTAAACCTTCGATAAAAACAGTTTTCTGGGCATGAGGGAACAATGTGATACGGTTATTAAGCTTTCTGACGGTTTGGGCTAATCCAAGGTAAAATATTAGAATATGCGGAATAAATGGACTAAATATATATCATTTCTCTAACCAAGAAGCAAATTTAAACTTATGCTTTCTAACAAATACCTGGGGTACAGATTTCATGGGGCTATAGCTTCAACTGTAGCCCAGCTTGGGAGTGGAGTGGGGAAGTAAGCAGGATTGACATCTTCTTACTGAAATGAGGACCCTAATGAATCCATGTGATTGGAGGGAAACCCACTTCACACAGAGGCACAGCAAGCAAATCCCAAAGTTTTCTACCAGAGAGCAATGGTTCTGACGATTTTTAATGACTTTTCATTAAGATGCACAGCATATTTCCCCTCATTAAGTCCTATCACTACATAATCTCTGTACAAACTGTATAAAATATATCAGAATCTAGGGGGGGTCTGGGCAGAAGGGGACCCTTTAGATAAGTCCCCAGGGGATTTCAATAGGCCCTCCAGTCTTCCCCCTATGGTGGCACATAATGTTATATGCCATGGTCACAGTAATTTCAGCCTCTGATTCAGCCATAAAACAAATACCAGCATCTTCCCACAGAATGCGTAACTTAAAAAATATAATATTCTGATGAACCATCTGTTATAAAGTAGGAGTTAAATGTACTTTTGAATAATTGTCAATTTGTTTTATATCTGTTAGCAATAAATCATTTAAGTATATAGTAAACATAACCTTGTTTTAGAAAATGTTTCTCTAAAGTCATTTTCTTCCTGGGGGAAGTCAAAAAATTAAGAGTCAAACTGGGTAAAAGAAGGCATGACATAATGCATCTTATATATCTGTAGATCCATGGAGCTGCATTGCTGGCCCAACTGTTCCTATTGGAACTGAATAAAGGCGACTTGACTGTAACACAAGGAGAGCCAGCATTAAATAACACTCCAGGAGGTCTCATTTCAACCTTGAAGTGATTGCACAATTTATCCTCATATGTCAAAACAAGGAGGAAGAAGTAACTCCTTCCTGAGAGTTGACAATAGAAATTTTCTGATGAAAGAGATCACGAGTGCCTAAGATCCTACCACAATTTTCATCCGATTAGATATGCAATTGAATTTTTAATACCTTGGCATTTAACAGCATGAAGAGTACATGGTCAGGGGTTGCCTGGGCTCGCCACTGTAAAATCTCGGCCAGAAATTGGTGCTGAAGTTGTAAAACAGAAACAAGAATCAGGGTCAGTAATTCTGTGAAAGTTGGATAATGCAGCTTCCATCTACCACCTGTCCTTAATCTGTTTATAAAAATCAACACATCTGAACACTTACCTTCCTCACTAAGTCATTCTCTTCAATTTGCCCAAGATCCCTTCCTGCAGCTTGTGCTATGCGTTTTCCAGCAACCAGATTCCCAACCATCACAGAAGCAGGGCCTACACCTGTAAGAAAAGGCAAAAATCAACTCTCTGGAGATGGTAATTCAAACTACATCTTCCCGAAGTATTTCCAGACTGACCCAAGCTACTTCAAATATTCACTCAACAATATAGACTGAGCATTCTTCTAGGCACTGGGAACACAGCAGCAAACAAGACAAACAGCTTGTATTCTAGTGGGGAAAGGCAACCAATAAATACATACACAGATAAATAACGTCAGGTAGTAGGAAGTGTTAGAAAAAAACAGAAGCAGAGAAGAGACTGGGATTTGCAAGGTTGGAGGGGAGCAGGTGGGCTCCTGTATCTTGGGTATAAGGGAGTTTACTCTCAGGTGACAGTTGGTTCCACTGGTTCCTACTGACAAATAATTTCATCAGCTCCAGTCACAGTATGACCGTATAAGTGGGTTCTTCAGGAATCTCAGAAGTGCTTTATTAAGAGTGAGTAATGACATCCAGATTGTGGGACATTCTGTAAGACAACTGGCCTGGATTCTTCAAAAACTATGTCTGTAAGAGACAATAAGGCTAGGAACTTCTAAGTTAAAGGGCAGCCTAATGCAATGCATGACCTTGAATGGATACTCAATTTTAAAAAATCTGCTATAATAAACAAGTGAAGAATTCTGGATACAGACTGTGTATCATTAGATGATAGCATTATATTAAGGTTAAATATCTTAATAGGATAATGGCATTGTGGTTGATTAGGAAAACTTTAGGAGAAGTTTTTTTTTTTTTCCTTTGGAGATGACATTACTGAACTTTTTAGGGGTGTAGTGTCGTGATATCTGCAATTTATTTTCAAGGAGTTCAGTAAAGCAATGTTAACAACTGGTGACACTAAGGGGGAGTATATAGGTGTTCACTGTGGTATTCTTTCAACTTGTCCATAGGTTTGACACTTCCAAATAAAAAGGCAGAACTCTCCCTCTCTTCAAGAAAAAAGTGCTAGGATGCTGTATGCCTTTTTTGATGGTCACTTGAAGACTGTATCGTATTAAAGTAGGCAGATGGCTAAAAGATAATAAAACTTATTGCCAGCTAAGTTTTGAGTAATGCTAATGCTACATATGAATTCACAGTAAATATCTTTTATTACCCAGATCTGTTGATCCTAAATGTATTGGAACAGCTGGAATAAAATCACTAAACTTATACACTTTAAATAAATATTTGGGGAAGTTTGGATAAAGGATGTTAGGGAATTTTCTGTACTGTTTGGCAATTTTAAGTGGGAAATTATTTCAAAAAGAAAAGTTAAAAATTTTTTTCAAATGAAATTTAAAAACTCAAGAAGCATAAAGTACTCCAACACTCTGCTGAACAATTTTTGTCTACAAAGTGTCTACTGCAATTTTCAGTAGAACTCCTTCCTACGAAGAAGTATAACTAGTTGCAGAAAGATCATATTGGAGATAGCCTTTTATATAGACAAGGACTCACAGTGTATCTGACTGTGTTAGCTACCCAAACCTGAAATTAGACTATAAAAGTTATAAAGGTGTGCCTTAAAAAAATTTTTTTTAATGTTTATTTATTTTTGAGAGAGAGAGAGAGAGAGAGAGAGAGCGCGCGCGTGCAAGCTGGGGAGGGGCCAAGAGGGAGACACAGAATCTGAAGCAGGCTCCAGGCTCTGAGCTGTCAGCAGAGTTGGACGTGGGGCTCAAACTCACGAACTGTAGATCATTACCTGAGCTGAAGTCAGACCTTAACCGACTGAGCCACCCAGGCACCCCAAGGTGTGCCTTTTTAAAGGTGAATTTTTCAGGGTAATTTAAAACAAAAAAATAATTCAGCAGCAATTTCTTGAGGTCCTTCTTGTGCATTTCTTAAGTCTAAGGATCACAGAGAGTGAAAAATAACCAACAGCAATAACATCTAGAAGGATAATTGCTGACACCTTGCTATACCTGTAAATATACCTTCTGATTTTTTCCACAAAATTATGTATATTTCCTGTGGCAAAGCTGTTAGTCATCGATCCCAACATCTATTCTCCTCTTCTTTCTTAGTAACAGACCCCCCCAGCTTTAAACTGGATAAGTAAATGCCTGGAATTAAGACTACATTCTTTTGTGGGAGACAAAATATATGAGGAAATAATACGTACAATTTCTAGAAAATATGTTTAAATTTTTCTTGCCTTTGTTCCCCCCACTTAGTTGGAATGCAAGAATGATGGCAGGAGGTCAGGGGGCCCAACCGGGCCCTGAGGTGATATGCTGGGATGGCTGTCGCAGACTGTTTTATTTTCTTATAATCCTTCCTTTCCTTCCTGTTGTTGCTGTGATTACATAAGAGGAGTACACCTCTCTGCTCCACTGACTCTGGACATGGTCTGACTTGTTTTGGACAATGACATGTTAGGAGACATGACACAAACAGAAGCTTTAAATATGCTTGTATGGTTTGGCTTGCCTTCTTGCTTTTGCCATCTGCCTTGAGAAAAATATGGCCCAGTAGCTACTGGGCCCATGATGAGGAGACACATGGAACAGTTCTGTTCCATCCAAACCTAATGCTTTCATCACACAGGCAGATACCATGCCTCTGGGGGCTTAGGAATAAATTTTTTATGTAGGTTTTATCATTTAATAAAGTTGATTGAAATCTGGCTAGCAAAAGCAACGTTTTAAGCACCTACTGTGCCTCTAGGTGGCAACTTTTAAACATTTACTATGACATTAAGTTTTTGTTAAAAGAATCCTATATTAAATGCTCTTTAAAATGGGATTTGACAGGGGCACCTGGGTGGCTCAGTTGGTTAAATGTCTGACTTCAGCTCAGGTCATGATTTCGTAGTTTGTGAGTTCGAGCACCAGGCTGGGCTGTGTGTTGACAGCTCAGAGCCTGGAGCCTGTTTTGGATTCTGTCTCTGTCTCTGTCTCTGTCTCTGTCTCTCTCTGCCCGTCCCCTGCTCATGCTCGGTCTTTCTCTCTCTCAAAAATAAAACACTAAACAAATTAAAAAAAAAAACCAGGATTTGACAATTAAGAGTACACTTATTGTTACAAACACTGAGTAATGTATAGAATTGATGAATCATCATATTGTACACTTCAAACTAATATAACACTGTATGTTAATTGTATTTCAATTAAAAAAAGATATTTAACACATTAAAAACTACTTAAAAAAATGGGCTTTTACTCCTATGACAAATGAACGTAGGACTTCAGTAAACCAGGATGTGAGGAGCTGTGTGTTCTATGCATCTGCCAGACGCTTGGGAAGGCAACATAGAGGCATTTCTTATACATTTCTTGAGTTACGTTCAGAAACTTATTTCCACAAGCAGAAACTGGTAAATATCCATATATACTTTAGCTCCATACCTACTGTTACTAAGATAAGGCTAGCTGATGAGCTGACAATCATATCTAGATAAACAACTGGGACATCATCTTCAGCCACCGGACGACTGAAGTAACCATCGTAGAGCAGAGTACGTTAACATTTTAATAATGGTAGAATCACGTCTAGAATAAATGTTCTAGAAAGTAAGTGGCTTACCTTGTATTTTATTATTGTACATCATGTTTACCTTTCAGCAAAAGCTGTCTTACAGAAATATGATTAATTGCCACACTTACCCTTCCCTTCCTAAACTCCCCACTACCTTCTCTCTCCCCAACACATCTGGAGCCCAACATGCTGCTGATGTACACTCTGTTTGTCTATGTGTGCATGCACGTGCAAGTGGGTGAGTGGGTGGTGGTGGTGGCAGGTTCTGTAAAGGCCAGATTTTTTGGCTCTTGATTGTTTTCAGGCATTCAGGAAACTAGGATCCTTTTATTAACTTCTCCATTAAAATAAAATAGCATTAAAACCTAATGAGTTCATGTTGGGTGAACAGATATTTCAACATGACTGACCACCAATCAATTACTCCTTCCTTTAGCCTCCTACTCAGTCCTTTAACCTCAGAAAGTAGGCAGAAAGGTGAAATGGATTATTTTCCATATGGCAATTCACACATACTTACTTGCATCTTGAATTCACAGGAATATGGCAAATGCAAAATGCATTATTTATCTTGTGCTTACAATCCACAAAATTTCAAAATGAAGTTATCTTGCTCCCTACAGGTATCATAGGCCTAAATCAGACCCCTAAAGCTTAAAAGGAATACGGGAAGACTCTAGGTAAGTGATTCCCAACAGAAAGGCAGTATAACAGTGATTCAGAGTGTGGATTTTAGAGTCACAACTGGTGTGAATCTCAGCTCTGCCATTAACTAGCTACATGTCTTTGAGCACAATTCTTAACTTTTCTGAACTTTATTTTCCACAGCTCGGGGCTAACACTTCAGGATCACGTATGTCCAATGCTTAATCTGTATTTGGCTTTTGCTGAACACTCAATAAATACTAGCTATTCTTATTATTATCAGAACTTTCTCTTATAGAACTTGTTTTATTCCAGTCCCACCAGTGGGATTTTGATCATCTTGACCCCACCCTTTATACATCCAGGGGACATGGAGGCACGCTATTAAGAATTGCTCAGAAGAGGAAGCCAGGAATAAAGTCAGAGAAGGCTATTCTGCAGGTTCTCAATCTTCCCTGCTTTTGGTCATCTAATGCTATTCTTGTGTTACTAGTCTTTGTAAAGTCCAAATCTAGAGAAAGAATCATGCTGAAAAAAGTCAGCTTCTTGAAGTTCTAATTTTAATATGATGTTTTCAAAGCTAGTATATTACCTGGTTGCTTCTGCCGGGGTTTTGGCAAATTGGTCACACATGTATGTGGGCACATGAGGATATTGCAAGGATGTAGAGATCCCTCCAAAAAGAGCTGTTTCGTCTGAGATATATGGATCCCTCCCAGTGGAGTTTTTGGCAATGTATTGGCAGGCACCAGAGCGAGACAATAAACCCCCACTTGATGAATGCTATCGATTGCCTAGAAAGATATAAAGAAAAATATTCAGTGAGATTAATTTTACTACATTTGACATCCTCCTAAAATAATCCATTATTCTACTCTAGGATTTTCCCTTTTCTATCCATTCTGGGTCTAGAATCCATTCTAGGTCTAGAATCTGCTAGATTATTAAGATCTCATACACCTGAAGTTACCTAATTCTTTCAGCAATGGCAGCGATCAACAGAAGAGGGGTAAGGTACGATCTAAATGGACAGAAGTGGATACTGATTTGTAAGCCTCAGTATGTTCTCTCTTAGATAATGTCCAACACCTAGAAATTTGTGTTGGTTATGTTATGTTATGTTATGTTATGTTATGTTATGTTATGTTATGTTATGTTATGTTATTTAAGAGTTTATTTTTAAGTACTCTCTGCACTTAACATGGGGCTTGAACTCACAACACTGAGATCAAGAGTTGCGCACTCCTCTGACTAAGCCAGCCGGGCACCCGATTTGATTCTTTTAATATACAACATAGCTCAGTTCAATAGAGGAAGAGTATTTTTTTTAAATTTTTTTTAAATGTTTTTATTTATTTTTGAGAGAGACAGAGGCAGAGTATGAGCGGGGGAGGGGGCAGAAAGGGAGGGAGACACAGAATCTGAAACAGGCTCCAGGCTCTGAGCTGTCAGCACAGAGCCCGACATGGGGCTCGAACTCACGGACTGTGAGATCATGACCTGAGCTGAAGTCGGACGCTTGCTTAACCGACTGAGCCACCCAGGCGCCCCAGAGGCAGAGTATTTTTATTATGGACATGAGAAGCACTGGAAGTGGGTCCCTGCTTAAGTGGTTCACAAAGTTACCCAGAATCCCATTTGCAAAACAATGGGGTGAGGCTACTACACACTGAACCCCAGAGGCCACTGGCCTCCTCAGTGCACTTCCGCTCCCAGCCATGCACCTGTGCCCTCGCTGAGCATCAGCTGGCTTGCTTCTACACCTTTTACGTTTGTGCTTGTTCCTGTGTTCACATAATTTAACTATTATATCAATTGATAAAACTGAGCATAAAAGGACAGAGAGAATTACTCTGGAATTGTTTTGGAAAGACTCACTGAAGGTAAGCTCCTAAAAAACTACTGTTGATAGACACAAGTTAATTCTAAAAGATTATGTATTCTAGTCCCTTTGCACATACTTGCATTCTAGTCTAACTTAAAGGAAATGAAAACAGAAACCAAAACCATACAATGTGATGTGGTTTATGGAAGAAGGTTGACTGGAATGCAAACTGGTGTATGCATATTCATGCTACTGTCTATCAAATGAAGGAGGATATGTATGTTTTGGGTTAAAATTTAATACTTGAAGAATTTCTCATTTTTATGATTCTCTGCTTCAACCACCTTTTATTTATTTATTTTTTTATTTATTTATTTTTTTTTTTTCAACGTTTTTTATTTTATTTTTGGGACAGAGAGAGACAGAGCATGAACGGGGGAAGGGCAGAGAGAGAGGGAGACACAGAATTGGAAACAGGCTCCAGGCTCCGAGCCATCAGCCCAGAGCCTGACGCGGGGCTCGAACTCACGGACCGTGAGATCGTGACCTGGCTGAAGTCGGACGGTTAACCGACTGCGCCACCCAGGCGCCCCTTCAACCACCTTTTAAAACGCACTGGGCGTGGAGCCTGCTTAAGATTCTCCCTCTCCCTCTGCCCCTCCCCCTCGCATGTGCATGCTTGTACACGCTCTTCCTCTCAAAAAAATAATAATGAAACTGACCAACTATTAATACTGGTTCCAAACATACCAGCCAAGAGAACTCTACTGTATCACTCATAAGTCTTTCTGAAAATGAGATACAGCCTCAGAAGAATGGACCAACAGTCATAAAAGACAGACAAGGCCTTTTATTAAAACAACTTAATAGGGCAAAGGAATAAACATGAATATCATATTCCTCAGATTATCCTACTAATCAACAGAGACAACTGGGAAACAGAAAGTCTGGCAGGGTTCCTATGTCTCTGGGTTCAAGAATATACAGAGAGTTAGCAAATGTTATTACATATAGCCTAGATTCCCCACTGAAAATACACCATCTGGCAAGTTATCTATTGACTACTTTCTTTAAAAGGTGCTGAGTTAAGTATTTAGTTCATATTATACATAGATCTGGAGTTAACTTCTGGGCTCTCTCATCTCCCAGAACATACGGCGTCCTTACCTTTCTTGTATAGCTCCAAATGCTCTAGGCTGAGAAGCTATGGAGACTAGGGAAATAATGCCCTTTTATTCCATGACCAAATCAGACCCTGAATGACTTTTACAAGAATTTGGATTAGTAACTTAGTATGTAATTTTGCAATAATTCCTGCATATAATTCCTATACTTGCTTTCCAGGGAAAAATAAGAAATACCTTGGGCAATTTCCTATCATAGGGAAAAAACATCTAATTCATCACAACATTCTACCATTATGCCTCACAATTTATTCTGAATGAAATAACCATTTTGTTTATTTGAAAACATGAATGATATGAAAAACACTCTCTTTGCAAGTCTGATTCTTAGCCATCTTTCAGAGATCAGCCCAACCCCACTCTTCATAGTCTTTTCTGTCCATCCTATCCTCAGTAGATTTTCTTTCTTGTCTTGTCACTACAAACAGCCTACGCTCTGCCAGCTGATAATTCAGAACCACAGACCTCGAGAATAAAAAGAAATCTTAAAAGTTATCTAGCCCTATCACTCATCTCAGGCTTGCATTATTTCTACAACATGACTACTAACTGTCAGTGAATACATCCAAACGCCCCAAGTAGACAAGTTTATAGATGTTGGGAACACTTAAAATAACATAGAATTTTCTTTGTGAAGGACAGTCCATGTTTTCTTTGGATCATACTTTTATCCAACAAATATTTGCTGGGCCTATACTATGCTGATGTGCTAGCATGACTATCAGGAGAGGAGGTTCCAGCCTTCACGGGCCTTTGACCATGGCTGATGCAGCAAACAATAACTGTGGAATGAAAGGGAATGTTACTGAAAATAGTGGGTCTCTCTAAACTCCTTATTGGAGATGACGCTTACGATTATTATTTTTGATGTTAATAATAATCACTATCGTTATTTACTGAATGCACACAGTATACTTCAAATAATGATCTCATTTAATCCTTCCCACAGCTCCGTAAGATCGTTTTAGCCCCACTTTATGGGTTGAGAAATAAACTCAGTGAGGTTAAGTAACTTGCCTAAAGGTGCATATCTGGTACGGAGAGGTGCTGTGATTCAAAGGCTGTAATTTCAAACTGAGGACTAGGCTCTTTTCATCATTCTACGCCTCCTAACCACTCTCCCCCCACCGCCCCCAACGACTAGTGACATATCCCTTACATGGAGCCCAGATCTTCTCCTTCTCCAGCTCTCTAACTCCACAGGCAAGCTCCTTCAGAGCAAGAATGACATCTTACGTTTGCTGGGATCCCTGCACACTAGGCACCAGGTTACACACACGTTGTTGACAAGTGGATTGATTTCTGTCAAAGACGTACTGCACACGTGGTCAGTTTAAACTTTCACGGGCAGTGAACACTCAGGAACAAAAAAAGTGAGAGAATTTGCTGAGGCAGGTCAATTCAATTGTTCTTGGCAACCTGAGCAGGAAAATCCTATGTCGTCCGGAGGGAGAAATGGTACCGATTATATTAGTTTGCTAATAGTACCCAGAATATCTGAGCAGTTACTGGCAAGAAGAAATACGGTGGCATGACTGGCCCAACAAAGAGGAGGCTTCATCAGTGGCTGCCAGCACCTCTGACAACAAAGCCAACCTGCTCCGACAAATAACCCCAGGCGCGCTCACCTGCAGCACACGGCTCATCCACTGGAAACTGTCTTCCTCTGAGGCGTCGGGTCTTTGTTCCGCAACCACCACGATGCGCTCATCATAAAATACAGACACAGAAAACACAGCAATTCTAAGAGAGACAGATCAAACACATCAGGACTCCCTTCACAACCAGTCCTATTTGCTTTGCTCAGTTGGAGTTACAGAGAGGAGTTGTCCCCACCACACTACCCAGAAACGAGTGGTTTCGAAAAGAAAATGCCACAGTCATCACCATCAAAATGAGGACTCAAAAAACATGTACTAGTAAGCACCACCGGCACGAACGTTGGGATGCAGTGGTAAGCAAGACAAAGTCCCTGTCTTCATGGAGCTTGCACGTCAGAGACAGAACAAATAAATATAAAAATAATGTCATGTCGTATTACACCAGGAAGAAAGGCAAGGCAGGGCGAGGGGCAGAGTGGTATGCGGGGGTATGCGGGGCGGCTGCGCTCCTGAAGGCGGGGTGGTTGGGGAGCGCCTCCCTGAGGAGCGGACACTGGAGCAGAGACCTGAGTGAAGTGAGGACGCGAGCCATGCGAAGATCTGGAGGAAGAGGTTTCCGGGCAGAAGGAACGGAAAGCGAAAAGGTTCTGAGGTAGGAACGAGCTTGGCAGGTTTGAGGAACAGCAAGAAGGCCAGTGTGCCTGGAGCAGAGTGGTAAGCAGAGAGTGGTGGGGAGAGGTCAGAGCCAGGCCAGGGCAGGCAGGGGGACCTGGCAGGCTGAGGGGAGGGGGATGTTCTGAGTGAGGTCTCCGCTCGAACGTCCCCTTACTAGCGAGGCATTCCCAGACCACCCTAGAGAAACCGGCGAGCGCACTCCCACCCCCCAGGGTGTTCTTTCTACGTGGCCCTTATCACCATCTCACATGTTCTCTCTGTCCCTGGCTTTGTAGTTACTCTCGGTTTCCTTCAATGAGAACGTGAGCTTCACAAGGGCAGAAACCTGGCCTGTTTTGTTCACTGCCACATGCCACACTCTGAGCATGCATGATAGTGGCACACGGTTGGCACCCAATAAATATCTGTTGAAAGGATGCATGAAAGAATGGGAAGTCACCGGAGAGCTGAATGTGCCAGCACGCGGGACCATCTCCCTTCCTTCCTTCCACACATATTCATTGACTACCTACCGTGTGCCAGGCGTTGTGCTGAGTGCCGGGGATATAACGGTGACCAAAGACAGAAGGTCGAGTGCCCCACGGAGTTTACATCTCAGAGGAAGCCACGTTATTATAAACACTACACGTTTTAGGAACTGGTTCTCTACTGGTTTCATTAGTTTTTCCTACTTCTTAAAAAACTAAAGGGATACCAGGAATGCTTTAAGGATACATATCCATGATTGTAAATAAACTATTGGATAGACAACAACTACTCAAGTATGTACCAAATATCTTTCCTTGTATTAATAAGCAAAGAAAAGAGGGTTTGTAGTTGACTTTATCCATGGAATTTGAAATTAGCACTTAGGTACTATGTCAATCTCTGTGTTAAAATGTAAAAATTTAGAGATGAGTTATAAGAGAAACAGTTCTCAGATGTAAAATTCCTACAAAGTAGCATCTATCTTAGATGATAGTCTGAATGGCACTACTTCTATATTGATGGAATGTAAGAAGTTCAATGTTTTAGAATTCTCCTCAGTATTCAACAAATAGTAATAATTAAAAACTGAAATACAGGATATGGTTATATCTTATTCCTCTCAATCTCAGCCAAACCCAGCCATGTTGAGATAAATATTTAAAGCCCAATTCCTGCTATGCTTAACCAAAAAAACCCCCAATCACTTACTCTACAGAATACAACTCAAATTACCCTGTAAAGATACATTTAGATTCCACTGCAAGTGCTAACATCTGAATTTTGTACTACTCACCTTCCTCTATAAACAGTCTTTATTGATTCAACAGCCAATCCAGTAGCAACAATGTCATCAGCATTATGTCTTCGACCACTAACCATCAGTAACCCATCCATTTTTCCAACCACGAACACCAAACTGCCCTGAAAGGTAATACAAATTTACCTTGATTTCCATTATTTAAATAGCAAAACAGGTATTTTACTTTCTGCTTTGAAATATAGTTCATCAAAAATATAAGAAAACAACACTGTATTTTATGGATTCTAAGAAAGTGTTTCATATCTCAGAGATCAGAGGAGAAATCTATAGCATTTTACAAAAATTACAGTATATAAGAAAAGAATTTGTTTATATTTATTCTTAGGGAGGAATTTTATAAAAAAGCAACTAGGATTGGGGCGCCTGGGTGGCTCAGTCGGTTAAGTGTCCGACTTCGGCTCAGGTCATGATCTCACAGTCCGTGAGTTTGAGCCCCGTGTCGGGTTCTGTGCTGACAGCTCAGAGCCTGGAGCCTGCTTCTCCTTCTGTGTCTCCCTCTCTCTGACCCTCCCCATTCATGCTCTGTCTCTCTCCGTCTCAAAAATAAATAAACATTAAAAAAAAAAAAAAAAAAAAAAAGCAACTAGGATTCCACACAAGCATATTTTATTTTCTCAGCCATGATTATGTCATATTAGTTCATTTGTACCTAATCATGAGATGGATGCAAAGAAAAAAATTGTTAACTTATTTAATACTGGAATTAGGAAGAGATGAAAACAGCTCAATGTGAGAACACCTGTTGGAGATTTATAAGGGTAATGCTGTTTCCATCTGGCAAGATTAGAAACAGGCTAATAAAGAAAGGTCTGAGAAACACTATAGGAGTCTCTCCAAGAAGGTAACGTAGCTGCAGGAAATGTTGCTGTCAACGCCCTAAAGACATCACTGTACAAATAATACTTCTCAAAAATTCTCCTAGACCCATTTGCAATAAATTGACTTTTCCATTCATTACACAAGTCCTAAATTTCCTGGACAATTTATACATATTCAATTATCTAGTAGTCATCTCGACGTGAATGTCACTTAGTGATTTATTGAGCGCAATGTAGTGCCATATGCTGATTGGGTTATGTAAGTAAGATAGAACTTCTAGACTCAAGAAACCACAGGCTAATCTGAGAAGACAGGAAAGAACCAGCCATTTCCAACACAGTCTGAAAAGTGCTATGGTGGACGTAAGTAAAGAGAATGAGACAGACACTGCTCTGTCCATTTCTCCATTTCTTTCACTGCAGTAGAATTTTTAGCTGGGCATGGGTGACCAAAATAAAGATTGCATTTCAGCGCCCCCTTGCAGTTAAGTGTGGCCACGGGACTAGTTCAGACCAGTTCAGATAAAAGGTGTTGCACCTGTCAGAATGGCTAACATTAACAACTCAGGCAACAACAGATGTTGGCGAGGATGTGGACAAAGAGGATGTCTTTTGCATTGTTGGTGGGAAGGCAAGCCGGTGCAGCCATTCTGGATAACAGTATGGAGGTTTCTCAAAAAATTAAAAAGAGAACTACCCTATGACCCAGCAATTGCACTACTAGGCATTTATCCAAGGGGTACAGGTGTGCTGTTTCGAAGGAACACATGCACCCCCTTGTTTATAGCAGCACTATCAACAATAGCCAAAGTATGGAAAGAGTCCAAATGTCCATCGATGGATGAGGAAATGTGGTATATATATATAATGGAGTATTACTTGGCAATCAAAAAGAATGAAATCTTGCCATTTGCAACTACGTGGATGGAACTAGAGGGTATTATGCTAAGTGAAATTAGAGAAAGACACATATCATACGACTTCACTCATATGAGGACTTTAAGATAGGACTAAAGATAGGACTAAAACAGATGAACACAAGGGAAGGGAAAGAAAAATAATATAAAAACAGGGAGGGGGACAAAACATAAGAGACTCATAAAAATGGAGAACAAACTAAGGGTTACTGGAGGGGTTGTGGGAGGGGGGATGGGCTAAATGGGTAAGGGGCACTAAGGAATCTACTCCTGAAATCATTGTTGCACTATATGCTAACTAATTTGGATGAAAAAAAAAAAGAAGAAAAAAAAAGATATGACGTGTTGCTCAGTAGCTTCAGGAAATCTTCCTTAAGAGATGGTGGGATACACTCTTTCCCCTGTCCCGTTTTCTGGAATGCAGATGGGATCCTGCAGCTCCATCTTGGACTTTAGTCGTGGAGAGGTAAGCTTTAAAAGGAGCTAGGTTTTAGAGAATTTTTTGGTGCTGACAGGATTAGTTAAGACAGTAGGTATAGACTTCTCTTTCTAGGATAGCAATCGTCTTAGTGGCATGCCCTCACCCCCCTGCCCCCATAAATGGTGGGGAAGAAGTAAAATTAGGTCTTTTCTTATGTAACTTGAGCTGGTAAGAGGAGATGAAAGAGTAGGGAGGTAAAAGAGAGGTACATGGAGACATATGGGTTTAACTATGACCACAAATGTCTGTTACTTACAAAATACAACCCAAACTTCCCACAACATCATGCAAAACCCTTCATAATCTGGCTCTCTGCCTTCTTTGTGGGCTCACAAAACTGTTAACTCTCTGAGAACAGATTTTGTATCTTAATGGTCTCCGTGAACGCAGTGCCTGTGAATACCGTTTGCTGGAAAACAAACTGTTAATATTTGAAAAATTTATTATTATACATGGTATAGTGCTGATAATTTGTATGGAAATGCTTTGCACACTATTATGATTTCCCTTTGCTATTTAAAAAATTTTTAAAAAATATTTATTTATTTTTAAGAGAGAGAGCGTGCTGGGGAGGGGCAAAGGGAGAGGGAGACAGAGGATTTGAAGTGGGCTCTGTGCTGAGAGAGGAGAGCCCAATATGGGGCTCAAGTTCGTGAACCGTGAGACCATGACCTGAGCCAAAGTCAGATGCTTAACCAAATGAGCCTCCCAGGTGTCATTCCCTTTGCTATTGAAGGTAACTTTTTTTTTTAGCGCTCTTCTAACTCAGTGAAACATACAAATCAAATCAAAGAAATGTAGCAAGACTAAATGAAAAGAATTTTTGAAAATAAAAAATATCTCAGCTTAAAGGAGTCAAGTGAATGTGGGTAATGAAAGCAATAAACATTAGGTGAGTTTATGACATTCTTACAGAAACCACTCTGTAACACTCTTTAACACTTCTGAACTAATCTGAATTTGTTCTGTTCTGTGACGAAAACCTTGTAAAGTCTAAATATCTGGATCAGATACACTAAAACAAACATGAATGCATCACTTACCGGCCCTACAAACCCCAGTAATCCTGACCGGATGAAGGGCACGTCCCCAACAGGAGAGCCTGCAGAATTGACTGGAATTACCTAAAAGACAGAAAGCAGTGAAAATCTTAGCTTTTTCTTAAAATATGTATTTGATTTTTATTTTATAAAAAAATTGTTTTGAATGTTTATTTTTTGAGAGAGAGAGAGAGAGAATGAGTGGGGGAGGGATAGAGAGAGAGAGGGAGACACAGAGTCCAAAACAGACTCCAGGCTCTGAGCTGTCAGCACAGAGCCCCACACGGGGCTGAAACCCATGATCCACGAGTCATGACCTGAGCCAAAGTTGGATGTGTAACCAAATAAGCCACCCAGGCGCCCTGTATTTAATTTTTAAAATGTCTTAGAAAAATTATAATAGTAATGTACGCTTACTGAAAAATTAAAATTATATAAATAATGACTTCAGTATCCCCACCCCTTTAAGAGAGAAACATTTACAATCTGCTGTATATCTCTCAGACTTTTTTTACACGCATGTATTAATGTAGTAAGAATTTATTTAAAAAAAAAAAAAGAATCCTATTACATATACTGTTTCACAACCTACTTTTTTCACATACTATATATTTTTCACATAACATATGTATTTGGGATATCTCTGCAAGTTGGTGACAGTTGCTCTAGCTCCCTTTGTTCAACAGTCCTGCAACATATCATAGCATGGGGGACAAGACGGAACAGCCCTTGGAGTCTGATGAAAGTTCAACTTCTGGCTCTGCCACTGACTAGTAAGTTCCTGGACTTCTCGAAGCCTCAGTGTCTTTGGCCATAAAACAGAGCTCCCAATGCCTCTCACAGGTTTAGGGTAAAGATTAAGGGAACGTAAACAGATTTGCAGGCATAAGCACAGTGTTTGGCTCAGAATCGGTACTCAGGAAACTACAAGAATTAGTACTTTTAGAATGTAAGCCGTCTTTCCGGTGAGGAAGGCCATCTAATTTTACTGTTACAAATGTGCTTTACTGAATATTGCTGTACAGATCTCTGTGTATTTGTACAAAAGGCATGAGCTCTTTGAAGTTTTTCTCACCAGCAGCTTATTTTTAAAGATACATTTTTCTTCGTTTTCTAGTCATTACTAGGTCTTCTGTCCTAGTGAAAGGTTAACCACACTGGAAAACTCTCTCAAGATTTAAATAGAAAATCCAGTAAGAAAAATACTAGAAACTTCAATTTGGAAAAAAAAAAAAAAAAAAAGCAAAAAACCAAACAAAAGCCAATTGTTTTCTCCTTTTTTGGTTAGGATTTTTATTCTACTTCCCTATCGTTAAATTTATACTGCAGATTTCAGAATCCCTTCATCACTATGGACCTGGCAGTTTGATATTAAAATCTGAGAATTTTGGCTAGGCAGTTGCTCTTATCAGAAAGGCAACGTAATAAAATACTATCGGTGTCTTCAAACACTGCTTGAGGATCTTGTTTATAGTAAGGAAAATGGAATGATGAAAAATTCAGATATTGGAAACATATGTAGTCCAAGCATTTAAAAAGAAGAAGAGTAGGGTGAGATTTTTTTTTCTTTTATGGTGACAATTAAATTAGTGAAATGTATAGACAGCGCAAGTAATTAGTCACTTGTGAGAGCAAAGTTACTGGCGGGAAACGCGTGCTTTAAGAGTTTATCAATGCCCACTCTTATCGAGGTGAGTGGATCGCAACTTCTGAAGGAAGGCCAAGAATGTAATAGTATTACTGATGATGCAAGGATGGTCACAACAGACAGACATTTAATAATTTACACCATTCTAGGCTGTGTAAACAGATGATGGACAGCCCAGGAGCTCTTCACCTTTTCCAGTTACCACACTATTCATATAGGTAATACTCTCCTGTCAGGTCTATTACAACATAATTATGTAATGGTATGTGCCAATAATGGTATGGTAGATAGATATGCCCTGCCATACTGAGACTGAGAGTCAAGTATTGAAAAAGGAAGCTCAAAGAACTGAAAATTGGCAGTTGGTCATAATATCATGGCCCATAAGATGGACTTTTCTGTTCCCTAAAAGCTACCCTGTGGCAGGTTACTCCCAATTAGGAAATACAGATAATTCCTTATGCCTGTTCTGATTTCCAGCCTCACTAGGCACACTTTCATTACTGTTAGTCTTTACACTCAGAACTGTCCGCAGGAAAACAATGTGCTGGTTTCACTAGAACATGAGTTATTTGAGGAGCTCCGTTTGTTTTCCTGAGGTACCAAGCATCTAGAATACTGCTGGGACACACAGAAGGTGCTCAGTAAACATGTGTTGAATGAAAGACTGAATAATGGGAGCAACCTGCCCCTGTGACAGGACAGTTTTTCATCAGTAAGTTGCTGTTCTGGTTGGCATCAGTCCTCATAGGCTCAGCTAACTTGAGTCTACTCTGGAGAGATGGATCTGCTGTCACTGTACTCTTAAAATTAAATTTTGGGGCTTATGAAACTCAAAGTATGGCATACTCACCAGAGTGAACTTTTATGAGGCCTTTTACTCTTCATTTATGTAACAGATAAACAGTAATTCTTGTGCACCAGGGGTGTTCTAAGCACTTTACAAACATTAACTCGTTGGGGTGCCTGGGTGGCTCAGTCGGTTAAGCATCCGACTTCAGCTCGGGTCATGATCTCGCGGTTTCCGAGTTCGAGCCCCGTGTTGGGCTCTGTGCTGACAGTTTGGAGCCTGGAGCCTGCTTCCGATTCTGTGTCTCCCCTTTCTCTGCCCCTCCCATGCTCATGCTCTGTCTCTCTCTGTGTCTCAATAATAAATGAATGTTAAAAACAAACAAACATTAACTCATTTAGTCCTCACAACAATGCTATGAGGTATGTACTATGGTTCCTCACATTTTAAATTTTTTTTTTTTTTTTTTTAGCGTTTATTTATTTTTGAGACAGAGAGAGACAAAGCATGAACGGGGGAGGGTCAGAGAGAGGGAGACACAGAATCCGAAACAGGCTCGAGGCTCTGAGCTGTCAGCACAGAGCCCGACGCGGGGCTCGAACTCACGGACCGCGAGATCATGACCTGGGCCGAAGTCGGCCGCTTAACCGACTGAGCCACCCAGGCGCCCCCCCTCACATTTTAAAGATAAGGAAATTAAGGCACAGAGAGGTTAAGCAACTCCTCCAAGGTCAGCGAGTAAGTGGCGGACTTAGGATTTGAACTGAGGCAGCCTAGCTCCGGAATACACTTTCTCAGCTGCTATATTGTACTGTTTCCCATCGGCCAGGTCATTTGACCTAGTGACACCCTGACCTCACTAGATAAGTTCCCCCCCAAATTTAATATCATGTACCTCAAATGTATTTTTTGTCACACCAGCAAGCCCAAAGTACATCATGCCTCCTGTTCTAGAGCTGACACAGATTTCTCCAATTTCATCTGTTTTGCAGAGTTGGGGAGGTCCATCGGGTCTCACAATGCACATCATTCCTAGGGTGCAGAAAATACAGTTAAGAGACAGAGATTCTGGAAAACCTTTGTAAAATAACAGCCTCATCCTTCTGAGCCCGGGAAAGTTTTGCATTGACTGAACGGAATTAAGTAAGAATGCCAAACAAGAATGTCAAAAATAGACCTGATACTACATAGGTGTATCTGAATTCCCATCTTTTAGTCCCGATGATAAACAAGTTATTTTTAAAATCCAGCAAATAAAACTATGACAGATGCAGACCACCGCTTTCCAAGACAGTAACATGTTAAAAATGACTACAGTGTCCAAAGAAACAGGTGAAATTAATTTACCCTTGGGCAAATCAAACTCAAACACTCACGGGAGCACTGGGCTCTAACTTTCTGCCGGTCCCAATGTCTTGGCAATTACGGTGAAAACCAGACAACTTTAGTGCAACTCAGTACTTAAGCTTTCCATATGAACAACTGTAATGGAATCATTCATAATGAAATCATACAAATACTGCTGGAAAGGAAGTATAATTAGAATCACTGAACTGTTAGAGAGGCTTTGAGAAGTTAAGAGACTAAGAACTAAATTTTTTATTCCTGGTTGTGGATCTCATTTTTATCAGGTTCTACTATCTCTAATGACAAATCTTTTTGAAAAACCAAATGGTGCTCCTAAGAACTCACCACCAGGCATTACGTGGCCCACATCCTGGACCGTCAGTGCTGAATTTTTATCTTCAGTATTGACCCGTATTACTCCATAGCTCAATCCATTCATTGAGAGAATAGCTCTTCCTGGCAAAGGGGCCCCTGGAACTCCAGGCCTGAAAACAAAATAAACTCGTCAAATTTGGCAAATTAAATGATATTAACGTAAAAGTATGTACATATAAAAGCAAATTTCCTCTGACCACAACACACACACAAAATCCTCATTTTCTCTGCCAAAAACATGTTAAATTAATCAAATTCACATGTATAAAGCATGGTCCACATTCATTCAGGTGGAAAAAGTAAATTTCAATCTATTATTAAGAATATATTGGCTTGTGTGTACTTTCCACACTTAAGCTGTAACCAAGGGCAGCCTATTTTGTGGGGTTTTTTTTTTAGATAATTTATATATTTTGAGAGAGAGAGAGAGAGAGAGAGAGACAGAAAAAGAGAGAGGGAAGAAGGGAGAAGCAGATAGAATGGTGGAGACAGAATCCCAAGCAGACACCATGCTGTCAGTACAGAGGCTGACGTGGGGCTTGAACTCATGAACTGTGAGATCATGATCTGAGCCGAGATCAAGAGTCACATGCTTAACTGAACTGACTGAACCACCCAGGCGCCACAAGGACAGCTTATTTCTCGTCTAAGATGCTAACTAAGGAGTCTGAAGAGCAAAACAATGCAGAAAAAGAACTCGTTCACAACTATGAGAGAAGAATTAAAGTATATTTTCAGTTTACCAGTTACCCTTATGGCAAGAGTGGGAAAAATAAATGAGATGCTTCCAACTGCTTTACAAAGTCATTTTCACTTTTAGGCTGATGAAGCAGAAAATTAGTTAGCACCTCTTGTCATCGCCCAGTAAATAGCACACATCTGATTAAAGTTGTAACATACATCAAGAACACTGACATTCTGCACAATACCTGCGGATTGCGACAGTCATGGCTTCAGCAGAAGTAGCACATGGACAGATGGCCTCAGGTTTCAGTCCATGGCTTTGGAATAGACTCAGGAAGGCATCACAGGATGACACAGACCCTAAGGAGTTGGAACAAATCAACATGAAAGCTAAAATTGTGATTTTCATTACTGTAGAAAATTGGTAAAGAGTGGAGAGCCAACACATTTGCTTTTCATGAGAACTCTCACTGTACCTCCTTAATTCCATACAGATATTTTATTGTGCCTGTGAGATGGTGGATACATTTCAAGGACAAATAAATGCTCAGTCAGCCCATAAAAGGTCACTGACACTATTTAAAGTCACAACTTGGAATAGGGCTGCTCCTACCAAACTGTGCAATCAATAGCAGAGATGTACTGCAGCCATTCTCTTCTATGCGATATTCTCAGATTTGTTTCTAAGTAAGGTCAACCCCACATCTGTGTTTATACCATTGTGACTACTGACAGAAATGCACTTACAGCAAAGAGCACAGTTGTTTTTTTTTTTTTTTTTTTTTTTTAATTTGAGAAAGGCAGAGAGAGAGAGAGAGAGAGAGGGAGGGAGAGAGAGAATGAACAGGGGAAAGGGGCGGAGGGGGAGAGAGAATCATCTTAAGCAGGCTCCATGCTCGGTGCAGAGCCTGATGCAGGGCCCAATCCCATAACCTCGGGCTCATGCCCTGAGCCGAAATTAAGAGTCAGATGCTTAACTGACTGAGCCACTCAGGCGCCCTGAGAGCACAGTTTCTAACACTTTACCTGATTCTACTGTGTGGAGGCTCAGGTGTTTGTACTTGGAGGGAAAAGCCGGTAACATGGTAAGATTTCCAAAAGCTTTCCCCAAGTCCTTTGATTTGTTCATAGGGGGAATTTATATAAAGTCCAGACACTTGGGTTACATCAAGTCAACTTCTTATCACTCCTTATAGTCACATGATAGAAAAAGGATATAAATGAGTGAGCAAGAAGGGGTATTTCTGAAAGCTTATAAAATGTGGTATGTCTGTTCAATGGAGTATTATATGGCAACGAAAAGGAATGAAGTATGAACACATGCTACATGGAGGAATCCTGAAAACATACTAAGTGAAAGAAGCCAATCACAAAAGGCCACATACAGTGTTGCATTTAGATGAAATGTCCAGGGTAGGGAAGTTTGTAGACAAAGAAAGTAGATGAACAGTTGCCTAGGGCTAGGGAACAGAGAGGGAGAAATAAGGAGTGACTACCAATGGTTATGTTTTTGTTTTGTTTTGTTTTGTCTTGTTTTGTTTTGTTTTAATGGGGGGAGGTAATGATGTTCTAAACTTAGTTCATGGTGACAGTTGTATAACTGTGCATATCCTGAAACCACTGAACAGCACACTTATTTCTTTATACATTTCTTCATTTACTAAATGTTTTTTTGACAGAGAGAGAGTGAGCAAGTGAGAGCACGAGTCGGGGAGGGGCAGAAAGACAGGGAGACAGAGGATCCCAAGCAGGCTCTGTGCTTACAGCACAGAGCCCGAATTGGGGCTGGAACTCACAAACTGTGAGATCGTGACCTGAGCTGAAGTTGGATGCTTAAAAGACCGCGCCACCCAGGAGCCTCTGAACCACACACTTTAAATGGACGAGTTTTATGGTATGTGAATTACATTTCAATACAGATGTAAAAAAATGCTTACGGAAAGGGGGAAAAACCTCAACCTACCAAAGGAAAGGCTATTCCCACACCCACACTCTAGAAATACTCACAAGGATTAGCTCCGTCAGTTACAATTAACATCCGGAGGGAACTCAAGCTGACATCTCTTTGGTCCCGATGTGCCATCATAGCCCAATGCAAGTCTCGACATTTTACTAAAGATACTTTGGCTATAAATTCAAAACGGATAAAGTTAACACACACATACATGCTAAAATTGGTGTGCATTTAATACACTATAATAAAACCATTTTTACTTATTTTAGGGATCATGATTTTCAGTTAGAGAAAATAAAAAAGGCTTCAAAGAAATTGTGCCAGGTGCTCTGAAGCAGTAGCAACTGACACGGACGCACAATTGTTTTGCTTACTGTGACCTGCAGGCAGGCCACATAGCTCGGCCAAGGAAGCTTTGAACACTGAAGCACCCAATGAATCTAATTCAGGGTTCAGATTCAAGCAAATTCATCTCGGCTCATAAGAAAGGACATCAAGTGAGATGAAACAGACAACATACCTAATTTGATAGTGATTGAACTCTAAGACCCGTCAAGCCACCAAGGCACAGAATTACGTCTCCAGAAGAGCAATTTGAAAATCCCTGAAATCTTAGTTCAAACAGTCACATAATTAAAGCTCAGATGTTGTGTGCAACTACCTTTGTGGGCATGTACTCTCTGGACCCAAGAGAGCGGGCAAGTCTTCATAACAGAGTAGGGTACACTAATTGTATGCATCTTGTTCATTACATTCTGAAAAAGCAAAGAAAGACAAAAAGTAATCAATACCCAACACATACTCAGCATTTTAAAACTGAACTATCATTAACGGTTTTAGGCACAGAAGTAACATATGCTCTTTGAAAGAAATCTGAAATATTAACTCTAAGGCTGAAGTCTTATCTGCTATCTACCCTTAAACCTGGTTCGTTCCTCTCCTCCTCAGAGATTACCGGTTATGAAACTGGCATGTATCCTCCGGGCCCTTTTGCTGTATAACTCATATATATTTGTCCCCAAAGGAAGATAAAAGTATTTTTAACATTAAAAGGCATCATATCATACATAGATTGGCAGCCTGCTTTTTTTTCACTTAAAATGTTTTAGAACTAAATCTGTGCACACAAGTATAAGAGATCTACATAATACTTCTTGAGCTGCTGCATACTATTCCACAGTATGACTATAGCACAATTTATTTAGGTATTTCTCTATCATTTATAACGTTTGCTACTACAAACAGTGTTTCTCAAGGAACATATTTATACTCACTTCCCTGCACATGTGTGCAAGTGTCTGTCTACGGTAGATACAGAAAGTAGTACTGCTGGGTCATAGGATATGTGCTTTTAAAAGTCACCAGATACTGCCAAACTGCCCTCCAACCCGCTAAGCACTTTCATCATGCACATGCTCACTACATCCCACAAAGAGCTGGCTATTACAAAGCAAGAAATCAGCGTTTCCCTGATTCTTACAGGAGGATCTGCTCAGACTTCTTAAGTGTTTGGGTAGATAAAGCTGAGTGAGCTGAGCGAGTCATGGAATTTGGTGTCTCTCCTGCCCCCCAAACCAAATATACACAGGACCCCGGTTCCCAAAGAGATCCAGCCCACAGAGTAATTAAGTCTTGGTATTTAGATTGGCCATTCTGATCATCACCTAAGTGGCCCCCCAAAATACAAGACACCACTGTAAACCTCTTTTACCTCCTTCCCCCACGTTTCTAGCTATGGTGACAAATTTTTGGATTTTCAAGGACAAAATGGTGTTAATACTAGTTCTTCTACACGTCCCCATCTTGCTCTTTGTATCACAGGTAGAAAATTCCCTCTAACCCCTCAAAAGGGTGTTTTAACCAATCAAAAGGGCTTCAGAAATGAGCTAGAAATTATGTACACTGAAGGAACAGGCTCTTACTACTTTGAAGTGTGTCCTGGGTGAAAAGGGATCCTCCTCCTCTTCCCCTAGGCTTCATTTGCTACTCTTTCTCAGATTCCTGCAATACGCAAGGAAGTTGGAAGAGACAATCTCTTGAAGGTCCTCTTCAACTTTTGGACCCTTTGTCTCTCTTCCCTCCAAATCAGCACGCTATATACGGTAGTTTTTCCCATTGAAATGTCCCCTCCTTACCTCCACCCACAAGATATCTCCATATGGCTAAATCTTGCCCATTTTTCAAAGTCCAACTCAATTGTCGCTCTTCTATAAAAATGGCCTGATGCTGGAGGTGGGAGGGACTCACCTTTCTCTAACTCCCACAGCATGTTACCTGTTCCTCTATTGTGGAAAGGAGCTGATCTACCTTGTTACTTTACTCTTTAATTGTTGCTTGGAGTCATTCAATACAGTTTGCCCAATGGAAAAGTTAAATGTCATTAAGCACAGTTACCAGGATCTAAATACATTCATGTAAATCCTTTCTTCAGAAAAGAGAAGAAGTAAATCTCAAATGTACTTTAATCATACATATATAGTCATTTGTAGAAAAGTGGTACTATAATAGTTTTGAGCCGTCATAGCAGATGTTTAAAAAATTTTTGATCCTAAGTTCTCCTACACAGTTATGTGAAGAGTATGTCCAACCACACACTGAAGAAACAACAGAATTACATTCTCCTTTAAAAAAGTTACCATCTGTATTACAAAATTCTTCTGGAAAATATTATTGATTTTTGGGGGGCTTACATTTCAAATAACCACTGGGAGATGCTCTGGTTACACAGCTTACATACCGACCTGAATTATAAGCACAATTTACACTAAAGGCCATAATTCTGAGGAGCTTACCGCAAACATGCCATGCCATAGCCCGGCATCCTTCTTAAAGTCTAAAACATTTACCACTGTCTCCCCTAAGATTGAAAAAATAGGAAAAAGGAAATCATCTTCAGTGTTAAGCAGCAGATGTGTTTCATTTGTCTCTATTAAACAACTGATTTTATACTTCTGAAGAAATCACTAAAAGCTTCTGATTACTTGAGGGTCCCCTCAAACTGGCTAGGGGACCGATCACAGGGGAACAAGGTCACAGAAGAGATAAGGAGTCTGAAACTTATTATGACATAGGCACTGTCTTCCAAGAGGTAATATTTTTTTCCTAATTATACAAGGAACACATGCTTATTTTAGAAACTCTGCATGTTTCAGAAACACATGTAAAAAATTATACTTTCTAGAGGAAGTAAAAAAAGTTGGTGTATATCTATATCTATATATTTATATAGATCTACACATACTTCTAAGCATCCTTATATCTAGACAGATATCTACCATAACAAAACGGGCATACTGCACTGTATCTAATTTGTTTCCACTTAATGATATATTGAAATAATTTCCTTAGATCTTTAATATTCAAGATCAGGAGTCTTAATGCCTCAGGGTATAACCCACTACTTGAGCATATTATAATTTAATCAATCTCCATTTTTTTGGCTTTTGATTGCTTCCATTATATATATGCATTTTACCAGACAAGAATGCTGTTCTATAATGAACATGTATAACTTGCTTCATTTTATGAAAGGAAAATAAAGTACTAAAAAATTTAATATTGCAAAGAACATTCTAAGGCAAAGAGTCACTATACTATATCAACACATCTAAACTTTCACAATACAGAATACATTTTTGTGTTTTAATCTGTGCTCTTTGGTAGCTGGATTTCTTTAACTCCAAATGTACAACTGGTGTCAGCTCTATAAACACAGGGAGATGGAGATATGTAACATTCTGCAGCTAATAAACACATGGTTTTAATTTGTTTCCTATTTCTGCACTCTAGAAATCATGCTTTACATATTTGGTTTGCCCAGCATTTTAGTTCCTTTAAATTACCGCATATTTGTGAAAAAGAAAAGCAAAAGCAAGCCAAGAATGTGTCTTAGAGCACTTCACTCTGAGTTTGGTCATTAACTGGAATCCAATCTTTGAGCACTCTGCTCACAGTCACATATATCTGAAGCTCACAATGAGGGCAGTCACAAGATGAAGTCTGACCTTCAGAATAATTGCAGGCCTGGGACAGAGCTTGGCAGTGAGACAACATCGCAAGGCGGGACACGGTAACTCCCATCACACTCCCTTCTTTGCTTGTTTTATACTAGGAAAAAAAAAAATCACAAAAAACAAAAGCATAAGAAACACAATAAAATGGGTTATTTCAAATGACAAACTAGAATTCCAAAATGAAACCCAGATAAGCCATGGTAATGGGCTACATTTAATATGTTTCATATGAATATTTAAGACTATACGGTAAGGCCCCAAACTCTAATCACGCAAAGATAGCATTGACAAGTGACAAAACTCAAGAAAGGATGTGTGAAAAATTCTTACAAGTTTAATTAGTCATCAGTGTCAAGTGGCTGTTAAAGAAGCTAAACAAACAAGTGACTTGAGCTGCATTAATGGAAGCACCGTATCAAAAACATGGCAAGCAGGGCACCGCAGAGTTATAGGTGGGTAAGGTGTGGTTCCTGTCTGTCAGAAGCTCCTAGGTTGGGAGGGGAACACCTAGAGATGGCCTACTCACTCCTATAAATCAATCAACTCTCATTTTGCTTTTTCCTCAATGTTCCATCCAAGTCGCTTTTTACCAAGATCAGCAACTTCTGATTGTTAAATCAAAAGGACACAAGACATACTTTATTTTATCCGACCTTTCTGTAACATGTAACACCTCCTTCCTTGACACTGTCTTCTTCCTTAGCTTTTGTGATATTCCTCTCTCCTATTCATAATCTCTCCATCTCTCTCCCCCTTCCATTCTTCTGCCCATCCCTTAAATGTTGGCATTTCCTGAAAGTTCTGTTCTTCTTTCTCTTTTTACTTTCTTCCATCGGGATACCACATGCGCTTGATGGCTTCCAGTTCTCAACCTCTGACCCAGCCCTCCTTCCAGACATTTAGACTCGTAGAGTCAATTGTTCTCCTTGAATGACCCATAGTCCTATAAAACCCCATGTATCCACCACTGTATTCTTCATCCCCACCCCATGCCCATGAACTCTTCTTGCTGTATTTTCTATCTTGGTAAAGGGTGCCACCATCTACCCGTTGCTCAAGTCAGAAACCTGAGAGTCTTTCTTGCCTCCTCCCTCTCTAGAGTCTGTCCCTAAATCCTGTCTCTTTTCCTTCCTTCCTTCCTATCTCTCAATTCCACCCACTCTTCTCTATCCCTATCACCATGAGCTTGGGCGTACCTGGATAACTGTAAAATGTGGACTCTCTGTTTACCTTATTAATCTAATCAAACCGGATACATCTTTAAATAACATATTTATTCTTATCAAACTCTTCTGACAACCCTTTAATAGCTCCCTATGACTCATAGCGTACTTTAAACTCACTAGCAATGTCCTGTGGGTCATAAGAGGGTCCTAAGTGAAAACTGCAAGTTAATTCAGAATAGCCAAAGTCTAGATGTGGAGGGTAGTCGTTCTATGTGAAGCCAGAGAGTTAAGCAGGGGCCACACAATGAAGCACCCTTCATTTTTTAGGACAAACTGATAAAGAAGTCTGAAAAGGAGTGGTCAGTGAGGCAGGAGAACTGAGGGAGCAGTCAGGGAAGCCAGTGAGCAGTGTTAAGGAGGATGGAGTGATGAACTATGTCCTCAATGAGACATGATGTGGACTGAGGGATGATGGCTACATTTGGTATTTTAATCGCCTGTTTACTTGTCTGTCATCTAAACATACTCCAATCTCTTCCATCTTTCAAAGCAATCCTCCTCGTCTCCAACATTAACACATCACGCCTCAAAGCTACTGCCCACTCTCTTCCCTTTTATAGCCAGTTATCACCACGGGGCTCAAGGCTGAGTGGATTTTTTTCCCTCAAACTTTTTAAATTTATTGATTGGTTTATCATTTAAAACTTAGCAAACACTTGGTAAGCACTTACTAAGATGTCTCAAGCGGGATGTGGAGTCATCAAGGGCATAGCTTTTAGAGGGAAACAAATGTGAGTATAAGTCCTAGCTCTGTCATTTTTGAGTCATGTGGCCTTCGGTTGGTTACTTGAGTTCATTTAAGTCTTAGTCTCCTTATCTCAAAAGCAGGTTTTCTTTTTTAGTTAGTTAATATACAGTGCAATATTGGTTTCAGGAGTAGAATTCAGTGATTCATCACGTACATACAACGCCCAGTGCTCATATCACAACAAGTGCTGTTTTTAATACCCATCACCCATCTAGTCCATCCCCTCCCCACCTCCTTCTGTCAACACTGTTTGTTCTCTAAGAGTCTCTTGTGGTTTGTTTCCCTCTCTTCTCTTCCCCCCTTCCCATATGTTCATCTGTTTTGTTTCTTAAATTCCACATATGCGTGAAATCATATGGTATTTGTCTTTCTCTGACTGGCTTATTTTGCTTAGCACAATACATTCTAGCTCCATCCACGTCATTGTAAATGGCAAGATTTCATTCTTTTTCATGGCTGAGTAAGGTTTATAGCAGCATTATCAACAACAGCCAAACTATGGAGAGAGCCCAAATGTTCATCAACTGATACATGGATAAAGATGTAGTGTGTGTGTATACACACACACACACACAATGGAATATTATTCCCCCATAAAGCAGGTTTAATGTCAGCCCTGACCTCACAGGGTTCGTGTGAGGGCTGACTGAGATAATGCATTGGAAGCAGCTCTTAGCCTGGTGCCTGGTATGCAGAAGGACTTAATCCCTCAAACTGAATGCTAGCAACCACTCCAGATGCTACACTGACCTTCAATACCAAACCCTCTAACCATTTGTTTTTTCTTGCTCTTTATCTTTCATCTGTTAAATTTGTTCTTTTAAAGTACAGGTATTTTCCTTCCTCGGGTCTCCATTCTTTTGCTTTCCACTCCCCTACCTCACCAAAAGCAGCAGAGAAACATCTCTGTCAGTATACATTTCTTAAACCTTTGCACATCTCTAAGTCTTGTGTAACTTTCTTATATGAGAAGGATCACTTTTTTTTTTTTTTTGCTTTCTCTTGAATGTGTATTTATGTTAAAAATAATTAGAACAGAAGGCCCACCACAAGCATTTTATAAGCCAAAAGATGGAACTCTAACAAACCAGGAGGCTTTTCTAACATTAAAGCTGCAAAAGGTTAGTTTTGACTTTTATAAGATAGCAACTGAAGCCACAGGAAGCCACAATGTATTAGTCTCAGGACTTACCTCAATGTATGCTGGTTCTGTACCGGCAGGTGAGATGTGGGGCTGCCAGTCTTTAGGTGGCTTTGAAAGGTACTTGGAATCTGTTACGACCCATTTGAGCCGGGGCCAACCTAAATCAAACCCAAAATGAAAATTGAATTGCCTAAGCCATAAGGGAAGGAGTTCACATTGAACTGGTCGTTTTAAATATCAAGAGACCAAATCAAGGTCATCTTATAATCAGTAACATACTATATTTATTAGTTTTCAGTGATAGATCACCAGACAATTATACCTTCTTTCAAAAGTACAATCGTTCCACATGCTAATTTCCGGCCTTGACATTACCTCAACAATTGGGAGGTCCATTTGGCAATGGAAGTCCACTGAGGTTAGTGGTCTATCCTCTGTCTCTACATGTAGCATTTAGCTTTAGTGAACAGAGTGGTAGCTTTTTCCAACCATCAGCATAAAGGTTAAGGGTGTGGGCTGTGGAATCAGACAGATTTGGGTTCAAATCGCTGCTCTGCCATTTATTAGCTGTGACTTTGGGCAAGTTACTTAACCTCTCTGTGTCTCAGTTTCCTCACCTGTAAAACGGGGATAATAATGGTACCTACTTCATAAGAATGTGAAAATTAAATAAGAAAATATATGTTAAGTAGTTAGCTATTATTAAATTAAGACACTGATCAAACCACTAAGCTTTAACTGTTAACTGATAATTCAAAGTATAAATATTACTAACCTTTAAACTGTACAATTTCTCCATTCTGGGTTTTTGGCAGCCCCTTTAGACAAACTTCACTGGTCAGAGCTAAGGCGATACCACAGCTTCCTAGCAAGAAGCCAATCTGCTGACCTCCGGCATCCTGTGGAGAGAAGGTAATGAGCACAACAGGGGAGTGAGCATGAGCACACCCATGCCCCAAACCTAGCACTTAGCAATGCTCTGGCACTTGTGTGATAACATTCATGGAACCCCACTGCTACCTGGCAGTTGTCAACATCCAATGACAATATGTTCTTCCAAATAATTTCTACAGTACAATGATTTCCTGAGTACAAATCAAGTATTTTATTAATCTGACATTGCTGAGGATGAATTCTACCAGTCAATGTGACCATTTTACTCAAAAGTTAGCAATGCTTCTCTTTTAAATTAATTTTAGGGGCGCCTGGGTGGCTCAGTGGGTTAAGCGTCCGACTTCAGCTCAGATCATGATCTCACAGTTCATGGGTTCGAACCCTGCGTCAGGCTCTCTGCTGACAGCTCAGAGCCTGAAGCCTGCTTCAGATTCTGTGTCTTCCTCTCTCTCTGCCCCTCCCTGGCTCGCATACTGTCTCTGTCTCTGTCTCTCTTTCTCAAAAACAAACATTAAAAAAAAATTTTTTTTTACAGTTAATTTCAGGCCAGTGAAATAGATGTGAACATGGTTAAGCTGTGTTGACCTAGCCACATCCCCAAATTCAAAAGCAAAGCAACCCAGGTCAGAATAAAATAATGTAAATGGACACCAAAGGTCTACATTTACAATGAAAGTGAATGGATGGTTATACCCAAATCCATATACTCTTTATTATTATATTTTAAAGGAGGTAATATTTAAGCCTTATGGCTGGGGTGCCTGGGTGGCTCAGTCAGTTAAGTGTCCAACTTCAGCTCAAGTCATGATCTCACAGTTCGTGAGTTCGAGCCCAGCATCAGGCTCTGTGCTGACAGTTCAGAGCCTGGAGCCTGCTTCGGATTCTGTGTCTCCCTCTCTCTCTGCCCCTCCCCTAGTTGTGTGCGCTCTCTCTCTCTCTCTCTCTCTCTCTCTCAAAAACTGAACATTAAAAAAAAAGATTTAAGACTTATGGCAAGAGCAGAGAAAACAACAAAAGATATAAAGTATTTCCATTAAAATACTTAAAAGTATCATTATGAAACCACACAAACACAGCCAACTCAATAATTTAAGAACAACCTTACGATTTCCTGACTGATCTAAAGATACTATATCCCATCAACCAAAGTTTCAGGGATGTTATCAATTTGTTTTTCATTCCTTTCAGAAAAAAAAAAAAATATATGTATTTGTAAATCCACAGTATCTACCATATTTGTCTTTATCATGATCTCTCAATAATAAACTATATGAGAAATTTAGGGTCAAACAGCTCACAGAGAAATCATTCGGTTAAACTTGAAAACTTGTTACATATGCTGCATGGGCTGATGTGACATTAAAGTAAAATCTTATCTCCCAGAGTAGTAACATGCCATCATCACTGTGTCATCCTTCAACCTAAGGAAAACCCTGGGCTGTATGATACAGTTAAAGGAAAACCCTTTATACAAAGTTCCCACCTTGTAAATGTGGATTATCTATAGTCTCTGAAGCAATAGGGGTCTTCTTTATAAACAGTAATTACTGAAAAGTCAGGTATACCCCCATGATTCTCAAGTGATATATATACTATATAAAGTCTATCTTAGTTGAAAATGTATTATTTTCATGAAACTTATAAATAATAATAATTATTTTTCTACAACTCTCATGTTTTTAGAAAGTGAAGCTGAATACTTAAGAAGGTTAGGCTGTTTCTAATGTCATGATGGAATCAATTGATCCAAGAACCCGATGCCCACCATGTCACATCAGGCTACATTCCTCTTAAATTCAGCAATGTTACCTTTCTGGTAAGAGGTACCTCTATAGGCACTGGAATCACTTCTGCCAGGAGACATCCATAAAAAGCCACCATAAACATGACTGGATCATTGTTGGGGTAAACCAGGGCTACCTAAAATGCATAATGACATTCAATAACAGGAACAAAAACAAATACCTTCAATATCATTCTCTAAGATAAACATATATATATGTATATCATGAACACAAACTATTTAATAGCCTAAAGGAAATTAAGTTATTGAGAAAGATGCACAAATCTAAAAAGATCTCTAGCATACCCAGGATTACACTAGACACATTTTAGAAACTGTAATGCAATTCATCATCATGATAAGAAAAAATTGTCACTGAATTCTACTGGTGATTGAGCAATTAACAACTCACCTTAAGTAGTAAGTTAATTACTTGTGAAACCTAAGGCAATTTACTTTAGTGCAGGACTAAATAAAATAAATGTAATGGATCTCTCTAGATAGGCCAGCATATTAGAGAATAAGCCTTACAACTCTCAGAGAACTCACAAGTGTTGACTGACTTGATTGCCACTGTAGGGCCAGCTCAAGGTTTCTTATTCTTTAATGAGTTCACTGCTCACTTAACTTTAATCCCTACTCAGTTAACTAACAACGCAAGTACTCTAGCATGAAGGCACTGGTAAGAGGTGTAAGTAACACCGGCACAAACCACTATGGATAAAAAGTTAATTCTTCTACAAAAGATAAACAGTGAAGCTTGTGTAATGCGTTCAAAATTGTGATCTCACCTGTAATGTCTGACAGGGATAACTGACCCTTCCCAATTTACTCAAGGAATGCAAAACCCCAGAAGTCATGATCATTGTGAAGCTTGTTACTTGGCTTAGATGTTCATAGATTGACATGTGAAACTTAATTGTGCCACTAGACTGCTGTTTCCCCTTCTTTAACTTTCAAATTCTCTTAACTCACTCCCAAGTTAAGTTCAATTCTCAAGTTGTTAATCCTTCCTAGAGTTCTGAAAAATACGAATTCCAGAAAAGATTTAAGACAACCCATTTCTTTCCTGTACACAAGTAGAGGACACAAAATTACCTTCCTAGGGTTCAGTGAGGACCAGGAAACCCTCATGTATCACAGTTATAAGTAGAGTCACCCTTTAGGTGTCCTCTGCCACAATGCAAAGGTATTTTTAAAAGGCTAGTTCAGGAAGTTCTGGATCATGCGTCTACTCAAAACAGCCCTGCTGTGAGTTGGTGCTTTGTTCTACAAACACCAAATAAAAAATCATGTTTGATGGTAAGAAGTAATCATATACAGGTCATTGATAGGAAAAAAATCTTCAAAAAGTAAAAATATTTTTTTGTTTAATGTCACCTCCAATTAAAGAAGAAATTAAATGATATCATTTTGTTTCTTCTTAGAATATGGGTCTCCCTCCCTTTCTACATAAAACCACAGAAAATTTTTTGAAAAACTTTATGGGGCAATTTTTAATAAAAAAAGTCAGACTAAACTTTATTGCTATTTTTGTTGTCTGATTATTGAGCTATTTATTTCCAGAAAGAGGCTCCTCTCTCTTTTATTAGCACAAGAGTTAACTGATTTAGCAGCTACAGAAAGGGACATGTGAATTTCCTTCATCTACAAATACAAAAATTATCACCTGGTATTCAGCTAACTTTGGTTGGAACCAAACCATTTTCATTTTCTAAGAATAAAAGTTATATAAACTGTGCTGTTGTACGTTAAAAATTCAGAATGTGCGTATTAGAAAACAATAAAACATCACCTCCCTAAAACCAAAAAACCAATTACCCTGTCTCCAGGTTTTAATACAGGTTCATTTTTGGTCCCCAGTTTATTAAGCAGTGTGTAGGCCAACTTTAAACTTCTGCTCCACAACTTTCCTGGAAAAAGAAAAGAATCATATAGAAAAAAACAGGCCTACCTCAGCGAGGAGGCATTCAGTTCATCAGCAGGTTTAATAAGACAATGGCCACTTCCAAATGACTCATTAGACAAGCATCACCCCCCAAGACAAAGTCCCTCCCCCACAAAAAAATGCTTTATATTCACTGGAGTTTACAAAAGCCAGCCCTGTTTCCAAACAAAAGAAAACATCACCAGATGCTCATTCTGGTTTAGATAATATTTCAAATTCTCTTGTGAAGTAATCCGAGTATCTTTAGAAGTAATGTGATGTGGGCTGATCCAACATTTATCTTTTTAATTAAAAAACATTTTTTTAACATTTATTTATTTTTGAGAGAAACACAGAGAGAGAGGGAGACACAGAATCTGAAGCAGGCTCTGAGCTGTCAGCACAGAGCCTGACATGGGGCTTGAACTCACAGACCACGAGATCATGACCTGAGCTGAAGTCACACTTAACCTACTGAGCCACACAGGCACCCTTAGGCTGGTCACATTTAAAGGAGGGCAACAATTTTCATCACAGGGATGAAAATCAGAAGACTACTTCTGTTCTGAGCTTTTTCTGAAGAATCACTTACATATGTGGTATTAGATATTTGAGGTTAACCACAAAGCAAAAGTATGACTCAAATGATTAAGCATTCCATACCAACGTATTTCAGTGAAAACAGACAAAATGGAAACTAACTAGATGAAACATGTAGATACATTCACAGATGTTAAATAAACATGTAAAGATTTGGCCAGCTAACTGCTTTAAGGTTTAATATACAGCTTCTGAAATGAGTGCTAAAAATAATTTTTGGGAGGGAAAAAAGCCTATTCTTCCTCTCTTCCTGCTCCCTCTCTCCAAACACCCTTAGAAATTCTTATCATAGATTATGTAGAAAGTGAAGGACAAGTCATGCCATTTCGAGTAGACAGGTTAGTTTTACATATAACTCATTCAGAGGGGCAGCTAAAATTTAAACTCATGTCAACCTGTCCAATTGTTTAAATAAAAACTGTTTTTCCCTAAAATTATTCTGTATGTAGGTCTATGGACAATGTGCTTCACTTCTGAAGGGAAAAAGGAGTATGTATGAATAAACTAGTACAAACTCTCAGAGCCCAGGTCGAATCCATTCTTCTTTTTTACTTTTTTCCAGGAATAGAATTTAATGATTCATCACTTACATATAACACACCCAGTGCTCATCCCAACAAGTGCCCTCCTTAATGCCCATCACCCATTTAGCCCATCCCCCACCTAATACCAGGCCAGCAACCCTCAGTCTGTATTTAAGAGTCTCTTACGGTTTGTCTCCTTTTTTTTTTTTAATCTTATTTTTGCTTCCCTTTCCCCTATGTTCATCTGTTTTGTTTCTTAAGTTCTACATGAGTGAAATCACACAATTATTTGTCTTTCTCTGACTTATTTCGCTTAGCATAATACACTCTAGTTGAATCCATTTGTTTTGTTAGTTAAAAACTGAAAAATAAAGTTATTTTAAGTGAATTCAAGTTACTTTTAAAAGTTATTAAAAAAAAATTTTGTTAATGTTTATTTATTTTTGAGAGAGACAGAGACAGAATGTGAGTGGGTTAGGGGCAGAGAGAGAGGGAGACACAGAAGGAGAAGCAGGCTCCAGGCTCTGAGCTGTCAGCACAGAGCCCAACGTGGGGCTCGAATTCACAAGCTGTGAGATCATGGCCTGAGCCGAAGTTGGACACTGAACTGACGGAGCCACCCAGGCGCCCCCCACTTTTAAAAGTTACTTAAAAAAGAAAAATAAAGGGTTCCTACGGTGGCTTAGTCAGCTAAGAGTCCAGCTTTTGTTGACTTTTGGCTCAGGTCATGATCCCAGAGTCGTGGGATCAAGCCCAAGTTGGGCTCTATGCTGATTGTGGAGCCTGCTTAAGGTTCTCTCTCTCCCTCTGCCCTTCTCCCTGACTCAACTTCTCTCTCTCTTTCTCTAAAAGAACAAACAAACAAAAAGGATGGGGCACCTGGTTGGTTCAGTCAGTTAAGCGTCCCACTCTTGATTCTGGCTCAGGTCATGATCTCGTGCTTTGTGTGTTGAGCCTGCTTGGGATTCTCTCTCTCTCTCCGTCTCTCTCTGCCCCTCCCCGGCTTATGCTTGCATGTGCTCTCTCTCCCTCCCTCTCTTAAAATAAATAAATAAATAAATAAATAAATACATACATACATACATACATACATACATAAATGAATGATGTAATTTTCAATTTTTAGACAAAACTGTCATATTTTTAACATATTTCCAGCCCAAATGTCTTTTCCAAATCGTCTTCTAATATTTAACTCAGCCGTGGATCCACAAAGCCTCTTTCTTCTTTCTGCTCTTTTAAATATTAGCTGCTTTGCAAATATCATTTAGCAAATGAAAATATTTGACAGTAGCTCTACTTAGAACTTAGGATCCTGTTAAAATAACTTACAAGATCTCTTGAAACACAATGACCAGCAACTGCTAAATATCAAGATCTATCACTACCTGTGATAATCTGAAGAACTATTAGGAGAAAAGGAAGGAGCTGCGAATCTTGCAAACTCACCATACGTAAGAGTGTAAACTGGTTTCCCCGTCACGTCCAGTGCGGTCAGACACGGGCATTTTGCTTGAGTGGTGCCCCAGCGCTGTAGGGCCGACTCGAGAGCAGGAGGCCAGTTACAGATGACTCCTAATGGCTCCCCCTTCACAGGGGTCATCTGCCGACCCTCAGGCTTGGGCTGGTTGGGGTCTGGCTGAGGTACTGTACCAAAAAACCCCAATGGGTTATAAAAATATTATCTGAAATACATACAGATACCAACTAACACAACTCAGGTCTCTAATCGCAAATATATTTCCCTTTTCTCTTCATCTTTATTTGGTTTAAACTCACTCTGAGAAAAGAAAGGACATCGTTAGAAATAGTAATCCACCAAGTGGGCCTTAATTCATCTTCCACATAATCGTGAAATCAATATTTAATATAGTTTATGTAATAAACAAATCCTGACCCTAACAAAGAAAATCACTGAACATACAGAAAAGCACAAAGCATACATTCCTTTTTAGTAATTTTGTAATTTTTACTCAACTTGTTTTAAAATCCTTACAGTTTGTGTCTCAAGTTAGAGAGCCAGGTTCCACTTCACCGGGTTACATTTAATGAAAAAGTATTAAACTGTGAGTCGGAAACCCAAATTTACATTTACGTTTTACTAGTAAAACATAATTTCCTTATCTGTAAAATGGGGATAGTAACACTTCTACCACAAGGTCAGTATTAAACTCAAACAGAAAATGAGCACAAATGACAATGTTCCATGTCTCCATGCCTTCCATATCTCATCTGGTCAATCCCTTTGCTCCTGGTATACCTGGACTCATCCTTCTCAGGATGCGGCTCAAACGGCACATTTTCTGGGAAGCCGTCCCCAGTCATTCCTTCCTTAGCTCCCACCCATGTGGTTGTCAACCCTTATTAAAGCACCAAGGGTCTTTAAGGGCTTCTTTTACTGTGTAAGTTTTTCTCTCCGAGACTGACAACTTCTTGAAGGAAGGCATGGATTTAGTCCTTTTATTGCCTACAGTACCTCATACATAATGGTACTTCTTAATCAATGTTAATTAAATTGAACTGGATTAGAGGCACCCAGGTGACTCAGTTGGTTAAGCATTCGACTTCAGCTCAAGTCTTGATCTCATGGTTCGTGAGCTTGATCCCCATTCTGGGCTCTGTACTGACAGTGTGGAGCCTGCATGGGATTCTCTCTCTGTCTCTCTGTCTCTCTCTTCCCCCTGCTCACTTGCACTCTCTCTCTCAAAAATAAATGAACTATAAATAAATAAATAAAACTGGATTGGGGGAACAAACGTGCTAGACTATTAACATGGTCATTCCACAGACTGGAGGTGAATATTTCATATTTTTTCATATGAATAAAACAAAAGTCCTCTTACTTTTTCTACAACAAATTAATATTATTTCAATAATAAAAAGCAAAAACATTCTACTTTCATAGCAGAAAAGATAACTGATACATGGAACAAAGTCAAGTATTTACTGAGTGCCAATTATATGCACAGATGTAATAAACACTGAGTGTTCACCATTCTTGGAACAAACATTTATTGTTTCTCTTAATTTTTAAAATTTTATTTATTTTTGAGAGAGAGCACACGAGCCAGGGAGGACAGACAGAAAAGAAGACACGGAATCTGAAGCAGGCTCCAGGCTCTGAACTGCCAGCACAGAACCCGATGCAGGGTTCTGCATCGGGATCTCATGAACAGTGAGATCATGACCTGAGCTGAAGTCGGACACTCAGCCAACCGAGCCACCCAGGCGCCCCTAACATTTACTGTTTCTAATCAGTGCTAGGGGCAAGCAGCAGAGTCCCTCATTAGGTATCTGAAGTGCGAGAGGGACCCTTGCACATACCCAGAGCTAAGGCGACTAAACAAGAGCAGTGCATGACAGAGACTTTATAGGGAGGGCAGAAGAAGACCACATCACCCAGGCTAGAGGATGGAGTCCTCCATGGGAGCCGAATCTTAAAGGAAGGGTAGGAATTAGCCAGGTGAGTGGGAGATGACAGAAGAGGCATAGAATGGAGAAGAACAGAATAAGCACCACGTATTAGAAGAGCAAATGAAGTATGAAATTTATTTTATAGCTCAACTTAACAACAGATTTGGGAAACTTACTGAAAATGTCTTGACTTTTTTTCTACTGACATAGAACTAATGAAATAGTTTCACTTCCCAATTTACTGCCCTAGGTAAATTATGTTTCAACTGCCCTTCTAGTTCATATATCCCCAGACTCTAAACCACCAAGATTAAGTAAAAAGATAAACACGGGTGATTCTAAATAGTTTGGTTTTATGGACAGACTGTATATATGGCAGGCATAGTCTTCCGGTCATAAGAGTGTGTACATTATGGCCATCCACCAGGCCTCAACGCAGACCCTGGCGGACACTCTTTCAGACTTCTGAAGACGTATGGATATTTTCCTTTTCCAAAGATAATCATGATTTGAATAAGCAATTGCTGTCTATTTATAATTAGTGGAAAGCTGTTAGTGCTATTCTGTCAATGAAAACTGTTCAAGTGTGATTCTTACTAAACCCTGACCTTCATTTGCCTGGTCAATACACAGTTCCAGAAATACTGAAGAGGCTATTATTGGTGTTAGCACCTTGAATGTCAGTGTATGTAGGAAGATGTCCATAGTTCAAAGAGTTTGGTGACTCCTACAGAACAGAAAGTCATCTTAACCTCATATGCCAGGTTGCTTGTTGCTTCCAGCTGAATAAAGTGGACTAAGACCAGATCTAGTCTATTAATGTGCCTAGTGTAAGCATCATTAACATGTCCAAAGTGATCGAAGCCTACCATTAGTCTCAGGATATAAAAATGAACTACAAAAGCTACCAGGCTCAGTTCTTTGGACAAAACCTATTGTCATTCAACTTCAAGAATCATCAAATGCCAGCCACCTTCATTTCATCTATGCTGCTTCTCATTTGACTCCCAATTCTTCCTATTAAATCCTAAACATCATATGATTTCAGCCATAAATATTTGTCAAATTACTAAATAAATCACTGACTACTGCCACTTCCACTTTCTGCCCTTCTCCCAAATGCTGTATTAGTGGATACATGCTTATTGGCTAAACTATTTTCAGGGGCGTGCATTTTAGTACCAGAATATTCTAGGTGCAAACAGTATGAAGGAATGGCTATATTTTCATAAATCTTTGAACTTTTCACCATCTACCACACTGTCCTGTATGAAGCAGACATGTGTGTTGGCTGGTTGATTTAACAAAAAGATTATATCAAAAAGGACCAGGTAAACATTTGAGGTCAAATTTGACATGTGTATTCTAGGATAATGCAACACGTAAATACCTAGGGAAAGAAGAGCAGAGAACTCTGAATTCTTTCACAAAAATGCTGCCTTGTTCATCCTTAAATCCTACCATACCTTAAACACCATGTAGTAATTGCTTAAGATATATCTGTTGAAGGAATGTATGTTTTTGGTATTATTACTACTACCTTCCACAATTTCTTCAGAGTCATCCACAAAAAATTCCTTTAAGGGAGGCCTTTTGGGTCGTTTGAGAGTGTTGAGAAGCTGCTGGATTTTTGTGGATACTCTGCTACTGACAGGAACACCTGTAAGGAGGGGAAAACAGTAAGTGAAAATCCACTGATTTTAGGGCTATCTCAGCTTCTCAACTCTTTATGGAATTTTTATTTCTAATGATGTTTGGCCTTTGCCCAGAGTCTTATTCTATTTCAACGGGGCCAAAGAAATACAAATATGTACACGACAAGTTTTATGGCAACACGTAACAAATACGGCACCATCATTAACACCCTGCTTCCAGATTTCATCTAGCCCTCCTTTTTTCCATACTGTTTCTTGTTCAGAGCGATCCTCTGACCATGCAGACTGTCCGAACAAGTAACAGGGCTGCCACAGTGCAGGCTGTTGAAAAGAGGGCCCTCCAGAGGACCTGTGCTGGACGGCCAGCTGCAGTGGAGTTCTGCAGCTGCTCTACCGCTCAGGTGCTGCTGTTCAGGATGTGCATTTTTCCAATTTAACTAATATTCCCTATATAGCTCCCTAAAAGAACGCCCTACCATCAGCTGTATCCATAAGGCTGGACCTGTTGGATCCTTTGTGCATGCCTTTGACTATCCCCGAAGGGGGCAGATCAATATTTGCTGGGCGCATTGAGGAAGATGATGATGAAGAAGAGGTAGTTGTAGTGACATCAGGGGGAGCAGAGAGATTCTCTGAGGGAGGAGAAAACAAAATTCAGAATTATATGACATTGGCAATAAAAACAAGAATCTTCAAATCTTTCTGTGGTTGTTTCTTAACAAGGAAAAAACTACAAAAATGGGCTATCAATTCTTGTAAAATAACCTTTGAAATCAAATTCTACTCGTAAGATATAATGAGAGAGTAAGAGTGTAAGCCAGGGCAGATCAAAATTATTTTTTCCTTTTTTCAAAATTATTATTTTCAAGAACTCGAACAGCCTTATTAAGAGCCAATCACATATCCAGTATTCCTCCAAAATGTTCTTTTCTCCACAGAAAGTCTGGTAGAAATTCAGTGTTAATAATCATAATAAAAACTGCGAGTGACTTCAAAATGAAAGCAAAGTGACTGTGGTCATAGTGCTACTGATATTCTAGCCTCGAGCATCTCTTCATGTTTATGTTGGTTTATGTTGGTTTGTCCATAATGTTTCCTCTTCCACCGGAAATGGGGAAGAGTGTCTGGGGAGTGGGTCAGATCCCTCAAGTTCCCAAATGAAGAAAACCAGATAAGGCCTACTTCCAATTTTTATAAAATAACCCACAGGAAACTGATCTACTTGACAGACAAGGTTCTTCCCTTGCTCTAAGCATGATTGTGTAATGTTCTTTTGTTCTGCTTCAGGTAGGGATTCTTAATATCAAGGAACTAAAATGACCTAAGTTGGAACAGAGCCATTCAATAGGGATGTGTTACCTAAGAAAACTTAGAAAAACATCTGGGGAAGAAAAGGAAAATTAGAGGAAGTAAAATATATGAGTTACAACAATAACAACAAGCTACTCAAAACCATAAAAAAGGCAAAAAGCGTAAGATAAACAATTTCTAAAATCAATTTGGGAGTAAGGTCTCTATGCCCCCAAAGTCTGATGTTACTAAGTTCAATTGTTGTTTTTCCCCCCCTAGTTCAATGGTTTTTAAAGTTTTATATATACTAGCACAAGTGGACTACAGCATACCTTTCTGTAGAATAATGTAGTAATAAAGCATTAAAAATATTCATCTTTATTTGACACCAGCAATTCCACTTATAGGGATATGTCTTAAGGAAATAATCAGACAAGTGCACCAAATTCTGTGTTCAAGGATGTTCATTCCAGCAGTTTTTATAATGGCCAAAAATTGGATACTTCCCAATGTCCAAACCAGGGGAATGGCTAAATAAACCAGGACATAGCCATATAACAGCATACTTTGAAACCATAAAAATAATAGTATAATTCTGTATTAATGACATAAAAGATTTACTAATTTGTGATACACTGCTAAGAAAAGCAGGTTATGAACACTATGTTTAGTACAATTTCATTTTTTAAAAAGCAAGACCCAAACCCTACATATTCATATGCAAATAAAGTCTAGGAAGATACACATTAGAGTGTTATCTGTGGGAAGTGGGTTTACAGATATATCTATATATAGATATATATAGATATATATATATATATATTTTATCTGTATCTTCAAATTTTTCTATTAGGAACATGAATTGCTTCTGTTAGAGCAAACATCCAAAAGGCAATAATGTTAGTTAGATAAAATGGTTTTTGTGAATACCTTAACAAAAAACTTTTCATAGAGTAGTGAAGCAATAGAAAAATATAAGGTCAGATGAAATCATCTAGTTAACAAAAACCTAGACAGAGTTAACTGGGTATTAGGACAGTATTTTTAATAAGTGAAGTTGCTTTCTTTTAGACAAATGTGGAAATAAAACCTGACCCGACCATGGCTCTGTTGCTTACCCTCCCGAACAGAAAAGATGGTGAGTATGCTCCTCTGTAGCTGCTTTAAGAGGTTCAGTGAATTACAGGGCAGAGCCAAGCTGCAAGACAAGCCACTGGCTGTTGGCACTTGGCTTTTTAATGTGGGCAATCATACCCTCAAGGTAGCTATGTTCTTTACTAATTTACAGGCTTGAATTGCAAATTTTCTAAATTTTTCTTTTCAGAAATCAATTACTAGATTAAAGATCTATATATGTGTATATATATATATGTGCGTGTGTGTGTGTGTGTGTGTGTCACACACACACACACACACGCACATATATATAGTGTCTATATATATATATAGTGATATAGAAAGACCACTGATATGAAAATTAAGACACCACAGACGCATGATGTTCAAATACATAACTCAGCACAGTATGTACCAACCAATTTAGCAAAAGCAGAGATCTGAGCTATATCTTTACCTGCAGATGTCACAAACCCTTAAAGCGCGCGTGCGTGCGCACACACACACACACACACACACACACAGACATAAAGCAGAGCCAAGCGAAAGCTACCCTCCATACAGGAGCACTGGTAGCAGGCAGCAGCTCACAGGGTACCAACACGGTCAGCCTGCACACTCCAGTTGTAGCAATAACACAGCAGCAAGGACCATAAATCCAGTCTTTATGCTAAAGACAAGGAGCTTCACTGATATTAGTGCAGAATTTGCTCAGGTTTCATGTTTTTCTGTTTGAGAAAACACAGGTAACAATCCTAGGAAAATCTAAGATGTTACATATTTTAACACCTTTTAATATGTGGAATATTCTCCAACAGGGATAAACCCACACTAAGACTGGTGTTATATCTTGCGGCTTGAGTATTGCTTATGGAAATAGCTATGGCTTCAGGTGGGCAATACTATGCACCAATAATGCAGATGATACCTATCACTCCAAATGTACTGCTGGTGTTTCCTTCTTTGCCCCATTAACTGTTATGTTCTTTCTAATTTTATTTCTTAGGCCACTCTGAAAAAACTAATACAAATCAGAAACTATTTCCTGGATGCTGGGAGCCAAATGGAACATGACTTGGGCTGCTCGGGTAGATCCAGCTCCTACCTATTCGGGTATTGGCAAATACATCAGCTAGAGACCCACTGGTTCCTTTGACCTCTCCATGGGACAGCGTAGAAGATGCGGATGAAGAAGTGGACGATCCCTGAATTGAACGGTTGATCCAGGACTCAGCATTCTGTAAGCTCTGTTGCAAGGCAGCAGAGAGCGCAGCTTGGCGTCTCAGAGAGCCCTCATCCTCAGAGGCCGAAGACGTGTCTGTGTGGAATTAGAAAAAAAGAAGTTCTCGATCCTGCCTAGAACAGAGACCTTTCAGTTCTTACTCATTGATCAACACATTCAATTTTGATACCAGCAAAATATTCACATTCTCAAGGCAGATTAGTGTGTAAAGGCTCTCAAGAATCTCAGAGAAAGGTCTACAGACCAAAGCCTGAAAACACAAAACAGCCTAAATCTATAGGTAATTTTAAGTTCTTAAAAAATCCCTTTTGGAACATTTAAACTTCATGCTTTTCTGTTCTGAACTGAATCAGGATCTGAATTTTTCTGGCTTATCTATTTATATTCAAGTAATACTGAAGTGCTTATATGGCTCCCTCGACCTCTTAATTAGAGAACCGTGTGATAGGCTGCTATACTGATTTTGACAAGTACTTACTAATTAGTGTCTACTCAACAGGCAATGATCCTAATAGGGTGATATAAAAATTTACTTTTGTTAATAACAGCTTCAGTGTCAAACAGTGGGCTGGGTGCTGGGGGAACTAGAGATGGAATTAGAAACAGTGCTCGGCCTGGAGGCATTCACGGTTTTAGCGGCAAGTGGTCACTCAGCACAGGTAAGCCTCCCAAACGTGACAGGGGACGGCCCCGATCTGTATTGCTTTCCTTAACTCTCCAAGAACTGTGAGAAACTTACTGATACAAATTTACTGTATTTGGCCTGGCTCTGACTTCAGGGAAATAAGGCCTAAATTAGAAAAGCATGTTGAGAAAATAAAAAAGGAAAAGTTCAACCAAATATAGGACAGCCAATGGAAGCAGAAGTCAAGAATTTATTTCAAGGCTCTCAGCTTCAGAGGCATAGAAGTTAAGGGGGCATTTGGTCTGATCTGAGACAAACCCTTCTACGTGATTTTGGAGGTTATAATTAATGGCCTATGGATTGGATATCATTTAATTTTTTAAAAAATAAAACATTCTGTGGTTAGTCCTGCTGAGCACTCTCAGGTGAAACTGTAAGTCTGCGTTCGACTTTGGTTCAATGAGCCAAAGAGATAACCAACTAACAGGGCTAGAATGCTGCTCGACAATGGAAATTTGAACCACAAAAGACTAAATTAATCTAGAAGTCAGATTCTGCATGTCCAAAGCAAGCAAGGAAGTAAGAGTTAAAATAATGACCACATTCTTGCTTCCTGCTCCGAACCATTTCCAACTTATCATCTCATATTGAAGGAAGTATGAGGCCCACGACTGATTATTTTCACAATGTACTACATAACTACAGTATGTGCTGGGAACTATGCCAGGTTCTGGGGATTCTGAGATGTATAAGTTCTTGGGAGAGAGTGCCCTCAAACGGCTTACAGTCCAGTACAGGAGACACAATCCTACAGACTATCTCACAAGACTTCAAGAGACGCTGAGAAACGGGGTAAGAAAGGGTTTCACAAGACGGGCACCAATCCCGGGGGAGGAATTCAAGTATTCCTATGTAAATGGAGCAAAGACTTTGAGGAGTAAGGGGCAAAATATGAGGCTGGAGAGGGAAACAGTGACCAGACCCCAAAGGGATAAACTGATGAGGTTCTTTAAAGGAGAAAGAGATCTAGAATACAAAAGGAGAGTGACTTAAGGAAAATACAGAGAAAGAAAAGTAACACCATCTGTAACCTTTTATTTAAGGAACGAGGTTTGCATAATTCTCAAAAAATATTCCAACATTTCAAATGTACCTTGGGAGGCAGAGATTTCTGTCTTTGTAAACATGATAAAGAAAAGATCAATGGGTGGGCGGTGTGGAACAGGTGTATCTGACCCTAAGAACAAAGTATTTTCAGGGTAATACATCTCAGGACCCTAACAAACTCCACTGGATTTGCAGGCTGTCTTTATTGCATCATTTATTTTAAACTGCATTAAGTCTAAAATCAGAATAACCCAATTTTCAAAAGATAGCAAAACCAGTATTTTCATGATTAGGTTTACGGCAAATTGGCTTCATTGTGTTTCTATACTGGATCAATTATGTCACTAGGTGCATTGTTTCAATTCAATGACCTCGTTTGGCTGCCAGTCCTCCTCCGTGTTTAGTGACTACAACTGTGGGCGGCTCAGTGTAGTGGAAAAAACATGGCTTGGTGTCTGTTTTCCATTTGAACTCTGGGGTCCACCCCTCGTAAGCTATGTGACTTGGGGAATAACATTATCCACCTGAGAAGGTTTGCTTGTTTATCCATTCGACAAATACTACTAAGCACTACACTAGTTGGTAAGAATAAAATGGTGAACAAGGAAGACATGTCCCTACTCCAATAGGACTTAGTGTCTTACAGTGCAGACACCCAAGGAAGTGAGACCTAAACCTAGGCCAGAAGGGTAAGTAGCTATCGGCTCTAAAGCGTATGGAGGTGGGGGGAGCAAAGAGCCAGGCAGAGGGAACAGCATGTGAGGAAGTGGGGAGGGCACAGAAAACAAGGCACATCCGAGGACCTGAAAGAAACGGGACTGGCTGCAGCACAGGACGCAACAGCAGTTACTTCCAATTCTGATGGAAGATGAGGCTGGACAAGTAGACAGCACTGGGCTCTTAAGGGTCTCTGTGCTAAATGCACAGGAGACCATAAAATGAGACATTGTCCAGAATACACCCCCAGCAGTGGCAGTGCATAGCAGTTGGCCAATAAATATTGGTTCCCCTTCTCTTCCTTGAATCATCCATTCTAGGTTAGCTCACAGGCACAAAACTGGCTGTGCAAAGCTTTCAGCAGATCGTGTATCTTAATGCACAAACATAAGCACTGCTCCAAGACGGTATCTTAAAAAACAAAACAAAACAAAAAAACAAGCTCCCTGAAATATTGATATGTTTATTTGGTAGCTTTTTTGGTTTGTTTTGTTAAGTAACTGTCACCCAAGAAATTGCTGTGGATTAGTAGAAATTTTGGCAAGATTAAATTAATGATAATAGAAATATTTTCTCACTGATTCTGCTCCAGTTGAACATGAACTTACAACTCTTATCCATCATAACTAAGGTCCCTTGCTTAAACTCTTGTATAAGATGAATACAATAGGTCCTCTAAAACAGAAAATAATTTTGAAAACACGCTTTGCTCTTCAGTTTTTAGTTAGTATGGTTTTAACACAGCACCATTTTACACTGATAGGCAGAAGCCTATAAAATCCATTTCTAACCAATTACAAAACATATATAACAATTAGCTTGTTGATTTTAAGGGGAGAAAGGTCCCAAATTTGCTGTCTTTGAGCACTGTAGCACTTTTTGTCATTAGCCATGTGTGGAAATGACATCCCTCTTTTTGGTAGAAAATACAGCTTTTATATCTAAAAATGTTTATTTTAAAAGTTTAAACACCTACCAATTCCACCTACTAGTGGAATAATCTATTCATTCCACTCCTACATATCTACCCAAGAGAAATGAAAGCATATATCTATACAAGGACTTGTTGGTGAATGTTCATAGCAGCTTTATTTTAATAGGAAAAAACTGGAAACTACCTAAATGTCCATCAAGAACTGAAAGGAGAAACAAAAGGTATATCTATAGGACAGAATACTACTCAGCAATAAAAAGGAATGAGCCTCTGCTATACAAAACAACATGGTTGAATCTCAAAATAATTATGTGGAGTGAAATATGACAGACCTCTTCCCTCAAAAAAAAGTACAACAAAGTATGATTCTATTTATACAAAACTGTAGAAAATCCAAACTAATGTCTAATGACAGAAAACAGATCATGGAGATGGAGAGAAGTAGGATTACAAAGGGATTATGAGGAAATTTGGGGGGGCATGATGGATACCGCTCATTTTCTTAATTGTGGTAATGGCTTCACGGTTTTGATACGAAAACTTAGCAAACTACACATTTTAAGTATGTTTATTGTATGTCAATTGTAATTTAATAAAGCTGTCAAAAGAACTCATTGAAAAAGATTCACGGGGGTGAAAATGGTGGCTTGGTGAGAGGATGGTAACATCTCAGTCAGTCTACACAATCTGAGGGGTACTGTGCAAACTGGACAAGTTCTTAGAAAGACAGTGACTGCCATCGGGCTCTGACAGCTGATACCAAAATTAGGCCCAGACATCAGCTTAGAACAGTAGCTAAGTCAAGACTCACCAAAAGAAAGATCTTATCCTAATAACTACTACAAAATATACCACATAAGCCAGGCCAAGAAATAGGAGCTTCAAAGAACAAATAAAGGAAACAACCACTAGGACGGTTAGTGCATGATATTCTAGAGATCATGGAAAGAATTTTTGTGTATTTTGGGTAAGTAGAGTGGAAAGACATCAGGCAGGAAAATATCATGTTCTCTTGCATTGTTGGGTCAGAGGAATTAAGGACTTCCAGAACCTTCAAGAAAGGCAAGTGGAGTTTATGCAGACAAGAAAAGAAAAATCTTTAGAGATCCAAGAGGAAGAAGCAACCTAGGAGTAAAAGCATATATGGAAGAGAAGATTAGAAGGTTAGTTCTGGAAGCAGGCCAATCTTGAACCAACCTTGGGCTGCAAATTCTGGGCAGCTTGATATAGCACTATACCCAACCAGGGTGTCTGATTCACCAGACAAGGGTTAGGGAGAGTTTCAGAACTATCTAAGAGATATTTTGGCATCCCACAGTAATGTGTCTGGGTGCACAGAAGCTTGGCTGGGATCAAAAATAACTATGTAAAACCTGACTGGCAGGTTCATGAGTTGCCTGACCATTAATGTCCAAACTGGAATCCCTCTGAGAGAAGGGGCACTCACTGTTAATAATTACTCTAGGGTCACTCTACCTATAAGGATCTCCAAACACTGTTTTTCTAGGTATTTTTCCATGTCTATGAAAAAACAGTTCACAAAATGAATTAATATTACAAATACTGTTGACCCTTGGGGTGCCTGAGCGGGCTCAGTTGGTTAAGCATCCAACTCTTGATTTCAGCTCAGGTTATGATCGCACTGTTGGTTGGGCTCTATGCTTACAGTATGAAGCCTGCTTGGGATTCTCTCCCTCTTACTCTCTCTGCCCCTCCCCAGCTCATACGCAAATATGGGTGCACGCACAAGCGCTCTCTCTCTCTCTCTCCTAGTAAATAAATAAAAGTTTTTTAAAAACTACCGTTGATTCTTGAACACCACAGGGGTTAGAGGTACTGGCCCCATGCATGGCTGAAAGCCCGTGTATAACTTTTGACTCCCCCCAAACTTAACTTACTGATAATCTAATATAAGCAACAAACACATATTTTGTATTTTACAAATATCTGTATTCTATTTTTTTAATGTGTATTTATTTTTGAGAGACAGAGCATGAGTGGGGGAGGGGCAAAGACAGAGGGAGACACAGAATCCAAAGCAGGATCCAGGCTCCAAGCTGTTAGCACAGAGCCAGACGCAGGGCTTGAACTCACGAGCTGTGAGATCATGACCTGAGCTGAAGTCAGATGCTTAACTGACTGGGCCACCCGGGTGCCCCTATTATATCTGTATTCTTACAATAAAGTAATCTAGAGAAAAGAAAATATTAAGAAAATCATAAAGAAGAGCAAACATATTTACAATACTACATTGTAAAAATTCCACATATAAGCAGACCCACGCAGTTCAAATTGTATTGCCCATGGGTCAACTGTGTTTAGGTAAAAAAAAGAGATTTTTAAAAACTTATTGCCTATTTGAAAAGTCCGATCAAACATGCAGCAACTGCTAGAGCTCCAGATTTACCGCAAAATATTTACTTGACGCTATGGTAGAAGGAGAGGCGATATACCAAGTGGTTTAGAGAATGGGCTTTTAAAGTCAGACTCGTCTGAATTCCGACCTTAGCTCTGCGACTGAGAGCTCTTGGGCAAATCAGTTCTTAAGGGTCTTAATTCTGCTGTTTGCTGTTGTTGTTCTTTTTCTATTCTCTCTCATGGTGAGTGTTTTCTATTTTTGGACTGTTTACTCACAAAATTCAGTGGATCTTTATCTCTGGAATCCTAAATCCCTGGGTTGACGTTGTATCCTTCCAGAAACTATTTGTGTCTCAAGGTTATCATCAGTCCAAAGACCATTTTTTTAATGTTAGTTCTTACCAGGCAGTATAGTGAAATTCAAACCTAGAACCCACTTGACCCCAAATTCTTAGGGAAGGTCCCAGCTTCTGTTATCCCAAGGCCAGGCACAACTCAAGCTTTCTTAACAACATTTTCTTTCGCTGGCATGTTAATTTTTTCTAGTTCATTTTTCTGCTGAAGCTGTAAGTCCCTCCAGGGATCTCAATTCCAACAACCAACTTATTATTATTATTATTATTATTATTTTTTTTTTTTTTTTTTTTTTTAAGTAAGCTCTAGGCCCAACGTAGGGCTCAAGCTCACAACCCCAAGATCAAGAGTCACACGCTCTACCAACTGAGCCAGCTTACATAGGTCCAAGGTTTTATCTTTTTTATCCTTATGGTAATTAGAATTTATTTAAGCCCCTTCTTTCCTGCCTCCCCGCTCCCCAGGACAGATAAAGCGAGCACCATCTCAGCATTCTGATGTTCAGTGACTGTTTTCTCTGTCTCTCTCTCTCTCCTGTATGTATTTAAAAGGAAACTGGTTCTAGTCTATCTAGAATTTCTAATGGGAAGTTTTCTTGTCTCTGTTCTAGGAGAGAATTTTCAGATTATCTAACTGACTACACAGCTAACAAAGCTTATGCAAATTATTGAGCTTCTCTAAACCTGTTTTCTCATTTGTAAAATGGGACAGAGGGCAATGGAGAAAAAAAATATGTGCTAAGCACTTAGCTCTTTAACTAGTACACAAGGCTACTCAATAAACGGTAACTATGAAATCAGTTTTACTGGCAAGCTGTAAATTTTACCATTAGCTGTTGAAATAAATTCAGTCTATCAAAGTGGGTTTTTACTGTGCTTTGGCTTAAAGAATATTGAATATTTACTGGTCTCCCAAGTAACTGCAGACCACTGCTCATAACCCACACCAATAATGAAAGTATGCTATTAACATGATCCAAGTCTATTAATTAGAGCACATTTATAGGGGTCTGATTTGCCAACTCTATTTTGCACTTCTGAATGAAATTAGAATGTTTGGGGAAAATTCCCCAAGTTGGCAATTCACATAGGTATTCTCTTTTAATTTAAATTAACTGACTAAAACATGTTTTGGGCTATAAGCTCTCAGAAGGCAACAGCTATTTAATTTGCTTGCAATAATATCCCTGCATTTCTGTAGACGACAGTGATGCCCACGAACAGACCTGGGATATTGTTATACTTTTTAAGTTGTAAATTCCTCCTTATCTGACCCTAGGAATTACTACTGCGGTCACTGCCAAGCAGGGCCCTGTGTGGGACAGGAACATAAATTCATTCTACCCAAGCCAGCTGAAATAGCTTTCTGTGCTCTGGGGTCATCATGTGGTCTATTTAGTCATCCGAGTACCCTCCGAATGAAGCACAGGGTAAGTCCACAAGGACGCAGAAAAAATTTAGAGGGGAAAACAATATATGCTGCAGTTTCGCATTTTGTTTATCGGTATGAATGAGAAACAGAATTACACAAAGAATCCCTACAAAGAAAGAGCTGAGGTAATGGCCTCATGACATTAGTAAATGATTTCAGCACATAAAGGGAACTGGATGGCAGTAATTCAAGCAGTCTAAGAGACTGAAAAGGCCACAGGCACTAAAGAACCGTAATTTGCTACCAACTCCGAGAATTTAAATTTTCCAATCCATAAGATAAAAACCAGCGTACATATCAATAAACAAATTTTAGGTTGAGTGACACTTTATTATTTCCAAATGATATGTGAACAAAAGCCAATTATTTCCCATGGCCACTATTTATACCATATTTTCCATCCTATGTAATACTATGAATAAAGCCAAGATTTATGACATATTTTACTTCTTAAATCCTTTTTATTAAATCCTTCCAAAAATAGCTCTAAAATTTCATCAGTTTAGTAATGCCAACAGTTATGTGTTGGGTGTGCCCCAAAGAGCCTCACTGGCTACTGCGCTTTCGCAGGTATCCCAGGAACTGGGTTCACACGGGACTGCACGTGCACAGTGACGGCCCTGACTGCAAACTTGCTTTGTGACGTGCATCCTGACCACTCAGACAGTGCACAAAGGGCAACGTGACTAAATTACTATAAAATCTGAGGTTAATTTTTCCCTGCAAGGTTAGTACAACTTTTCTAGAAAGAGTGCCATGGCAAGGTCATTTGTATAGCTGCCCAGAACTGATTTTTTTAAAACTGCCTATAACCAGCAATAATTAAGGTCCTCCTCTTCCTCCCCAACCCTCAGGGCAGCCTCAGCATTCTTCTAGACTTCAGTGTTTCAGGGGCTCTCAGTGCAAGATAAAGGGAGACAGTGACACAGGATTAAACTGCAGTAGGAAGAGGACACAGCCAAGGATCTAACCAGTGGTTCTCAGGAGCTTGGAGAGAATGGAATCTGAATCCCCTAACTGGGGAACAGCAAATTCCATTCCCTAAAATGAAAAGTGCTGATGGATGCCTTATGATACAGCTCTTGCACATTTCCTCACGCTAGACACAGGCGTGTGCGCAGCTGCAGAATGAGAGCATCAGGATCTAGCTCCGTGTGGGGGCCATGTGAGAAATCACTCTGTAGGGTGCTCTCAATGTTTCTTCATGATGAGAGAGAATTCCTCTTCTATATGACAACATGCACGTCCCTAGTAGTACATTAAGGTTTCTCATATGCTATTCAGAGATCCCTAGCTCTGGAGATAAACAGATAGGAGACCTTTTCGTTACTCTGATCTGATGAATAAAGGTCTTAGGAGAGAGGATTGTACCTTTATAATCATGAAATTATGAAGACACATAAGGTGATCAGGAACATTATGCCACCTCTGTAAGGCTGCAGTACAACATTAGTGTTCAGAAACAGGCCTGTAGTGAATTCCCAAGGACTATGGTCTCATTCAGTAGTGAATAGCCACGATTTTGTTGCTGGAGTTGGTAATGTCCCCTCGGGCAGTGACTTTTGTAAGGGGATAAAAAAGGTTTCCATTCCTTCCGAGCATTCTCAAGATCCTTTGCTGCACTCTCACATTTAACCCAAGGCCATGAGAGCAGACTATTTACTGTAGAGCTGTATTTCTTTATTACAGCTATGGAGAGGCCTGTTTCTAAGAAGTACGAGTCACGTGCTCCCTACCCTTTGCCATTTATTACAACTGAGCCCTCAGCCGCGCTGCGGCAGCATCTGCCCACGAGGAACTGCTCCGGGTCTGAGAGGCCCCTTTGTCTATCAGGACCCAACTGGTGCTATACTACTGTGGAAGGGAAACCAGCCAAGATTTTGAATGAATAGGCTGGAAGTACGCACCATTACAGACACAAAATGTCTTTCACTGTGAAGGTCTGCTAGAGGTATCCTGTGTTACGTTTTGAGAAACACTTGAAGCCACAGAGCTATTTCTCTCTCAAACATATTGACACCACAGATGTAAGGAAGAGAAGCACACACAGTTAATGAGCCCACAGCACACCCAAATGCTCTGAGAAGTTAGCCAAAACCTAGCAGAAAACTATTAATATGAACCCAGACCAGGGACTAGGATCAGTGGAAACAGCTCAACTTGACAGCTGTGAATCAAAGTCAATCACAATGATGTAACCTTCTCCCCAAAGATATGGTAAGTCCTCTAGACCCAAACTACAGGGAAAAATCTCCCCCCAAAGATTTCATTACTAGTAACAGGACAGGAGACACACAGACACTATATTGAGGCTCCGGGACAGATTTATTATGTTTAGTCTCAGCGGCCTACAGGGAGATCTTGTCTGGGATTTCATCTAAAAAATCTTAAGGCTTTTCGAAACTTTGGGAAAGATTCTGAATAAACAAGACAACTTAAAGTTGTTCCGGTTGCTCCTCAAATAGCAAATTATATAACTCTTCGGGTAGAGAGTCCAAGTCTGGGGAATGAGAAAGGGATGAAGACACTTAGTTCTCTCTGGTCTTGTGAACCCATTATAAAAAGTGGGTTCTTAAAAATATACAAATGTTGGGGCGCCTGGGTGGCGCAGTCGGTTAAGCGTCCGACTTCAGCCAGGTCACGATCTCGCGGTCTGTGAGTTCGAGCCCCGCGTCAGGCTCTGGGCTGATGGCTCGGAGCCTGGAGCCTGTTTCCGATTCTGTGTCTCCCTCTCTCTCTGCCCCTCCCCCGTTCATGCTCTGTCTCTCTCTGTCCCAAAAATAAATAAAAAACGTTGAAAAAAAAAAAAAATTAAAAAAAAAAAAAAAATATATACAAATGTATACAAAATATATTAACACACACACAAACACACTTATATATATTTTTTCAGATCCCTTAAACCTTTGCATGACTGCACTCACTCCGTCTTTAATGACACACAAAATTTTATCCCAAATGCACTTATTCTGTAGAGGCAAAGCATCTGATTGAGAAGTATAAATTTGTTAAAGAAATTATGACCATGGTCATATTTTAGAGGTCAACGAAAATAGCTATTAAACCACAGAAGGATTTTCTAAGACCCTAAGCTTTGGCCTGTGTTTATTTATGACTACTTGAGTTTGGGGGTTGTATTAAGGAAATGCTGAAAATTCGGAAGGAAAACTTTTTTTTTTTTTAAATAGCATTATTGTTAAGGCTTCTTTCTGTATGCATTTATAATGTGACAATCAAAACTTGTGTCTTCAATGTGTATTCTTAGACACCTTGGATGACGAGGAAAAGTGCAGGCTCCTACCTCAGAAAAGACAAAGCAGAACTTATGTCAGGAACATCACAGGAGTAACTGTCAGAGAGGAAGGTTCTGACAAACCTACCAGGAGGTGTGCAGGCATCTGCAGGAGACTGGACGAATGTGGACCGCCTTTTGGTTGGCATAGGCAAAGCCATTTTCTGTTCTTTATGCTTTGCCAGTGCGGCTTGAACTGCTTCTGTATGGATATCTGAAAGATTAAACATTTGCATTTATTAGCTCTTGGTTCTTAAAGTGATTACTTCTGTGGGCTGAACTATTACTGCCTCAACTGTTGAAAGGGATATTTAGGTGATTTTTAGTTACAATTTGTGTTGTAACAATTAAAATAAAAATGAAAAAGAAGAGACAAAAAAAGAAAGAAGTCAAAGATAATTTTACAGAGAAGGAAAATGAAGCCCAGAATGATTATGTGACTGCTTTAAGAGCAAACAAGGGGCTAGTGGAGATAGGCAGGGGTGGGGAAAGGCAAAGGGGTCTAACATGCCCCTGTGCCAGGCAGGGATCCTACCTCTGAATGGAATGAGTGCTGTGCAGGTAGCTAAAAGACACTCACTGTTCTTCAGGAAAAGAAGCTTAGGATTTGTTTAACTGCCTGAAAGTGGTTGAGACCACTCAGTTCTCTACCACAGGATCAGAAGGGCTGAATCTGATCTAGAAAAATATAAGAGCTGATGGTACTTGTTTGCCACTGTGGCCACAAGAGAATTCAGTTCTCCCCTTGAAGTCCAAGAGGAAGGAACCTTAGAGCACCGGGAGGGTCAGTCGGTCAAGTGTCCAACTTCAGCTCAGGTTATGATCTCACGGTTCATGAGTTCGAGCCCTGCACTGGGCTCTCAGCTGTTGGAGCAGATCCCAGTTTGGATCCTCTGTCTCCCTCTCTCTCTGCCCCTGCTCCGCTCACACTCTCCTCTCTCCCTCAAAAATAAATAAAGATTAAAAAAAAAAAAAGAAGTCTAATAGGGGTGTCAAAATTAACATTTCCCAACAGAACACTTGATTGTCCACTCCTGCCATAAAATGTGCTCTACATTTCTGCAAAAAAAGGATCATACTATTCATAGTCTTTGGTGTTCTCCTTTGAGATTTTTTAAAACTCTTACAAAATCCTATGAAGGTAGATAACTGAAGTAGCTTCCTAGTTCTCAAGAATTTCCTCTTCTCAGGGATGGGCCCAGTTGAGGGACAAACTATCCTAGGAGGCCTGTCTGTGCTATGTAAATGTACCTCTTATAACAGCTGGACCTATCAGATCCTTTTATGGGGGTCTGTGTGGAAGAATTCGAAGTAAGTCAAGAAAATGCAGGTTCTAGAACTGAGTCACTTTAATGATAATTCCCTAGAGAAAAGGAATGTCCTTAAACTTCAGGGTTGAAACCCTGGAAGCTGTCTCTCCTTTTCTAGGGATTTCTCAACTGTTGCTTCGCTTCTATGACCTACTCTAGCTATTTAAGGTAGCCTGAGCTGGCCTGTTTCATGCAACAACAACAACAACAAAAACCTTCACTAATATAACCAGAAACATCTTTCTGTGTAAATACAAACCTATAACATAATTTTAAAGGTTGCATAGAATTCCACTGTATGTCTGTGCCACGATTTATTTAAGCAACCTGTTTCCAAAGTTTTGCTACTATTCTTGGCAACGATTCACAGCAAAAGAATTCAGTATTTTCACCTTAGTACATACGTCTAATCCTATTTTTGTAGGATTAATTCCAATTGCTGAGGTGTATTTCCTAAGAACAAGGATTTTTTTTTTTTTTTTTTTTTTTTTTTTGAGCAGGGGGAGAAGCTAGTGCAAGCAGGGGAAGGGCAGAGGGAGAGGGAGAGAGAGAATCTCAAGTAGGCTCCACACCCAGCTCGAAGCCCAACATGGGGATCCATCTCACCACCACAAGACTGTGACCTGGGCCGAAATTAAGAATCGGACACTTAACCAACTGAGCCGAGACACCCGATGATTTTACTCTTATATAGCTATCATACAGTTACCAAAATCAATAAATTAAATACTGATACAAATTATTATGTCACCCACAACCCATATTCCAACTTAGCCTACTATTCCCCAGTAATGCACTTTATAGTTTTTCCTCCTTTGTTCCTGATCTGGGGCCTGACACAGAATCATACATTACGTTTAGTTGTCACAATTCTCTATTATCCTATAATCTGGAACATTTCTTAACCTTTGTCTCTCATTGCCTTGACATTATTGTACAGACTAATTATATTGTAGAATGTCCCTTAATTTTAGTTTGTTGATATTCCTCATAATTAGATTCAGGTTATACATTTTGGTAGGAATACCACAGAAGTAATATGTCTTCTTGAAACATGATGTCAGGAAGTGTCTGCCCTATTACTGGTGATAGTAACTGATTACTTGGTTAAGATGATGTCTACTAAAGTAATTCATTGTAAGGTTATTATTCTTCCCTTAGTGTAATTAACAAATAAATTATGGGTGAATGTTTTTCAGATGATATAAATATTACATACTTCATTGAACTTTTACCTACTGGTTTTAGCATTCATTGATGATTCTTGGCTGAATCAATTATTACCATAATGGCTACAAAACATTGATTTAATAACTCTATCATTCCTTCTGTATTTATTAGTTACTTTTTCTACTATAAGAAAAAGCATCCCTTTCTCTCCCAATGTATTTATATCAATACAGACCTATTGACTCTCATTTTATTCTATGGCTATTGTTACTACCATTACTTATTTTGATGGTCCTAATACCCCAGATTTGACCAACGAGGCCAAATCAAACTGGCTCTTACGTCCTTTTGACATATTCCCATCATTTTGAGCAGTTTTTGTTCTCTGGTATAAGATGTTCCAGGTATGTTCCCTTCTCCAGCACTAGAATTAAACATTTCTCTAAGGAACCCTGACCTCTCTTAGTGGAGAATGGTATTTAGAAACCAAGACCTTAAAAGAAGGAGTGCTCAGTGTTATTGGGGTATCAGACACTCAACCAACTAAGCTAACCCTGACCTCTCTTAGTGGAGAATGGTATTTAGAAACCAAGACCTTAAAAGAAGGAGTGCTCAGTGCTATTGGGGTATCAGACGCTCAACCAGCTAAGCCACCCAGGTGCCCCTCTTCATTTTTTTTTTAAAGCTGCATAGCACTCCATTATATAAGTTAGTTTACTCAACTATTCTAAGTGTGGGCATTTAAGTGTTTCCAATATTTTACAATTACAAACAATAATACAACAAAGGGTCTTGTGCAAGTAGACTTTTATACTGATGAGAGTATATCTTCAGGGCCAATTCCAACAAGTGAGACTCCTAAGTCAAAAAGTGAATACATTTTAAACTCTGCTGCATCTTGCCAAGTTCCTCTCCAAAGAGTTGTATCATACTGTATTACTATCAGCAATGTGCCTATGTGTCTGTTTCCTCATAGCCTCACCAGCAGAATGTATTATCTTGGTTTTTTGACTATTACCAGTTTGGTAGCTGAGAAATGGTGTCTCAGTATACTTTCAATTTGGACTTCCTTTATTTTATTATTTTTTTTTAATTTTAAGATTTACTTTATTTTTGGAGAGAGAGAGAACGTGCAAACAGGGGAGGGGGCAAAGGGAAGGGGGAGAGAGAGGGAGAGAGAGAAAGAAAGAGAGAGAATCCCAAGCAGGCTCCACACACTCAGCATGGAGCCTGATGTGGGGCTCAGTTCCATGACCCTGGGATCATGACCTGAGCTGAAATGAAGAGTTGGACGCTCAACTGGCTGAGCCACCCAAGCACCCCTGTACTTCTTTTATCATTAATGAGATTAAACATCGGATTTAAGGATCATTTAATATTTGTTGGTAAGTGAAAGTAAATATTCATGTCACTTGATCATTTTTCTACTGGGTTTCTGCATTTATTTTCCCCTAATTTTTAAGAGTTCTTCACTAGCCCTTTATCTCTGAATGTCAGAAATAGTTTCTTTCAATCTGTCATTTGTCTTTTGACACTGTGGTAGTTTATTGCCACACAGAAGGTTTTTAAAAATTTTTTATGGAATATCTCAAATCGATAACCTAATGTTATACTGAAGGAACTCAAAAAAGAACAAACTAAAACCAAAGTTAGTAAAAAGAGGAAATAACAAGGATTATAACAGAAATTAAAAAAAAATAAATTTGAAAAACAGAAAACAATCAGCAAAAATAAAAGTTGGTTTTTTGAAAAGATGAACAAAACTGACAAATCTTTAGCTAGATTAAGAAAAATACAGGGGCACCTGGGGGGCTCAGTCGGCTGGGCGTCTGACTTGGGCTCAGGTTATGATCTCCCAGTTCACAGGCTCGAGCCCCGCGTCGGGCTCTGTGCTGACAGCTCAGAGCCTGGAGCCTGCTTTGGATTCTGTGTCTCCCTCTCTCTCTGCCCTCCCCTGCTCATGCTCTCTCTCTCTCTCTCTCTCTCTCTCTCAGAAATAAAGATTTTTAAAAAATTAAAAAAGAAAAATACAGAGTAAAATAACTAAAATAAAAAATGAAAGAGGAAATATTACAACTGATACCACAGAAATAAAAAAGATTATAAGACTACCATGAGACAACTACTACACCACAAATTGGATAACCTAAAAAAATGGATAAATTCCTAGAAACATACAACCTACTAAGATTGAATCATGAAGAAAGAGAAAATCAGAACAGACAAATTACTATTAGGAAGACTGAATCAGTAATAAAAACCTCCCAACGAAGAAAAGCCCAGGTTTCACCGTAGAAATCTATAAAACATTTAAAGAACAGCAACCTTTCTCAAATTCATTCAAAGAACTAAAGAAGAAATACTTCTCATTTAAAAGAAGAAATACAAATTCATTTTTATGAGGCCAGCATTACCCTAAAACCAAAGCCAAACAAAGATACTGCAAAAAACAAGACAAAACAAAACAAATCCAAAATAAAACAAAACAACAACCCCCTAAAACTAAGCAACCCACTGAATGGGAGAAGATATTTGCAAATGATATATCCAAGAAGGGGTTAACATCCAAAATATACAAAGGACTTACACAACACCAAAAAACAAATAATTCAATTAAAAAGTGAGCAGAGAACTTGAATAGACATTTTTACAAAGAAAGCATACAAATGGCCAACAGACATAAAAAGACACGCAGCATCACTAACCACAGGGAAATGAAAATCAAAACCACTTCGAGATCTCACCTTACACCTGTCAGAATGGCTAGGATGAAAAAGACAATACCAAGTTTTGTGAGGATGTAGAGAAAAAGGAACCCTGGTACACTGTCAGTAGGAATGTAAATCGGTGTAGCCACTGTGGAAAACAAGGTAAAAAAATTAAAAATAGAAACACCAAAAAGTCCAGTAATTCCACTATTGGGTATTTACTCAAAGAAAACAAAAACACTAATTCAAAAAGACATATGCATCCTCACGCTTCCTGCAATATTGTGTGTAATAGCCAAGATATAGAAGCAGCTCAAGCATCCATCGACAGAATGGATAAAGATACGGAATATATATACAGTGGAATATTACTCGGCCATTAAAAATAATAAGACCTTGCCATTTGCGACAACATGGATGAACCTAGAGGGTATCATGCTAAGTAAAATAAGTTAGAGAAAGACAGACACCATATGATTTCACTTATGTGTGGAATCTAAAAAAAGGAACAAACAAAACTCAAAGAGACTCTTAAATGCAGTTAAGAAACTGGTGGTTGCTAGAGGTGAGGCAGGTGGGGGATGGGCAAAATAGATAAGGAGCATTAAGAGGTACAAACCTCCAATTATAAAATAAAGAAGTCACAGAGATGAAAAGTAGAGCATGGGGAAGTCAATAATATCGAAAAAATGTACAGTGATGACACATCATAATGAGCATTGAGTAATGTATAAAATTATTAAACCACTATTTTGTACATCTGAAACTAATGTAACACTGAATGATAATCACACTGAAATTTTTAAAATAAATAAAAAACTTAAATGCAGATTTTTTTAAAAGGCAGAAACAGACCCATAAACACAGAGAACAAACTGATGGTGGCAGAGGGGAGGGGAGTAGGGAGATGAGAAAAATGAGTAAAGGAAAGGAGTGCCTGGGTGGCTCAGTCAGTTAAGCATCTGGCTCTTGATTTCAGCTCAGGTCATGATCTCAGGGTTTGTAGGTTCAAGGGCTGCTCTGGGCTCTGTCAGCACAGAGCCTATTTGTGTCTCCCTCTCCCTGCCCCTCCCTCCCTCCCTCTCTCTCTCAAAATAAATAAAGTTAAAAAAATTTTTTAAAGTCGGTAAGGGGGAGTGGGAGATACAGGCTTCTAGTTATGGAATAAGTCACAAAGGTAAAAAGTACAGCACTGGGAATATAGTCAATGGTATTGTCATAGCGATGTATGGTGACAGATGACAACTGCACTTGCAGTAAGTATAGCATAATGTATAGATTTGTTCAATCACCATGCTGTACATCTGAAACTAATGTAACACTGTATGTCAACAATGTTTCAATTAAAAAAAAAGAAAAGAAAAACACCCCTACACCAATATCCCTGATGAATACAGATGCAAAAATATGGAACAAAATACTGTCAACCTGAATTCAACAGTACATGAAAAGGACTATGTACCAGGGCGCCTGGGTGGCTCAGCTGGTTAAGCGTCCAACTCTTGGGTTTGGCTCAGGTCATGTTCTCACGGTTTCATGAGTTCGAGCTGAACGCTGGGCTCTGTGCTGACAGTTTGGTGTCTGCTTGGGATTCTCTCTCTCTCTCCCTTTCTCTCTGCCCCTCCCCAACTCACGCCGTCTCTGTCTCTCTCAAAATAAATAAATAAAAACATTCATATTCATATTTATATTTAGGACTATGTACCATAACCAAGTGAGATTTATCCCTGTGTTGCAAGGATGTTCAACATATGAAAATCAACAAATGTAAGACTCTACATTAACACAATGAAGGACAAAAATTATATGACCATCATAGATGCAGAAAAAGCATTTGACAAAACTCAACACGCTTGATAAAAACACTCAACAAACTAGGAATAGAAGGACATTCTCTCAAAATAATAAAATTCATAAACGAAAAGCCCACAGCCAGCAACATAGTCAACGGCGAGAGCTGAAAGCTTTTCCTTCTAAGATCAGGAACAAGGTAAAGATGCCTGCTCTCACCACTTCTTTCAGCATAGTACTGGATGTCCTGGTCAGAGTAATTAGGCAAGAAAAAGAAATAAAAGGTATACAAAAGGAGAGGAAGAAGTAAAATTATTTATGTTTGCAGATGACATGATCTTATACATAGGAAATCCTAAAGATTTTATTCATGTACACAAACTGTTAGAACTAATTGGCGAATTCAACAACTGCAGGATAGAAAATCAGGATACAAAAACCAGTTGTGTTTCTCAACACAAACAATTAACTATCTGAGAAGGAAAGGAAGGAAATAATCTCATTTATAGTAGCATAAAAAATAATAAAAATTTTAAAATAAACACAATCAAGCAGGCAAAAAACTTGTATACCATGAAAACCGCTGAAGGAAATTAAAGAAGAAACAAATGGAAAAACATTCCATGTTCATGGACTGGAAGAGTTAATATTGTTAAAATATAAGTGATCTACAGATTTAATGCTATACCTGTAACAATCCACTGGCACTTTTGAAGAAATAGAAAATGTATACGGAATCTCAAAGAACTCAGAATAGCCAAAACAATTTTAAGAAAGAAGAATAAAGCTGGAAGCCTCATATTTCCTGATTTCAAAATATATATATTTCCTGAAAGCCAGAGTAACCAAGATAGTATAATGTTGGCATAAAGAGAGACATATAGACCAATGCAATAAAATAGCTCAGAAATTAACCCTTGTGTGTATGGTTAAATGGTCTTTGACAAGGGTGCCAAGACTGTTCAATTAGGAATGACAGTCTCTTCAACAAATGTTGCCAGGAAACTGAAATATCTGCATATAAAAGAATGAAGTTGGACATTTATCTTATACCATATACCATATAAATTAACTAAAGGGGTGCCTGGGTGGCTCAGTCGGCTGAGCGTCCGACTTCGGCTCAGGTCATGATCTCGCGGTTTGAGTTTGAGCCCCGCGTCGGGCTCTGTGCTGACAACTCAGGGCCTGGAGCCTGCTTCGGATTTTGAGTCTCCCTCTCTCTCTGCCCCTCCCCTGCTCACGCTCTGTCTCTCCCTCTCTCTCAAAAATAAATAAATGTAAAAAAAAATTAACTAAAAATAAATCAAAAACTTAAACATAAGACATGAAACTATAGAAGTCTTAGAAGAAAACATAAAAGGAAAGCTTCATAACTCTGGAACGGGTTAATCATTTCTTGGATATGACACTATAAGCACAAGCAAGAAAAGCAAAAATAGGTGGGACTCCATCAAACTAAAAAGCTTCTGCACAACAAAGGAAACAACAGAGTGAAAAGGCAACCTATGGAATGGGAGAAAATATTTGCAAACCATGTATTGGATAAGGCACTAATGTCCAGAATATTTAAAGAATACTTACAACTCAATAACAACAAGTAACCCAATTTTAAAATGGCCAAGGGACTCGAACAGACATTTCTCCAAACAAGATAAACAAATGGACAACAATCATATGAAAAGATGCTCAACATCACTAATCATCAGGGAAATGCAAGTCAAAGCCACAATGGCATATCTCTTCATACCAATCAGGATAGCCACCGAAAGGGGGCCTGGGTGGCTCAGTCAGTTAGGTGTCCGACTCTTGATTTCGGCTCAGGTCATGATCTCAAGCTCCATGTCAGGTTTTGTGCTAATAGCAAAGAGCCTGCTTGGGGTTCTCTCTCTCCCTCTCTCTCTGCCCCTTGCCTGCTCATGCTTTTTCTCTCTTTCAAAAATAAATAAATAAACTTAAAAAAAAAGGATAGTTACTGGAAAGAAAACAAATCAAAAGGGGGGGGGGAAGAAAAAGAAAGGAAAGTGTTGGTGAGGACATGGAGAAATTAGGATCCTTGCACACTGTTGGTGGGACTGTGAAATGGTGCAGCTGTTATGGAAAACAGTATGGAAGGTTTCTCAAAAAACTGAAAATAAAACTATCATATGATCTAGCAATCCCACTTCTGGGTATATATCCAAAAGAACTGAAAGCAGGGTCTCAAAGAGATATTTGCACACAAATGTTCAATGCAGCATTATGTACAACAGCCATGACATGGAAGGAACCTTAATGCCCATGAATGGATGAATGTATAAAGAAAATGTGTTAGATATATACAATGGACTATTATTCAACCTTAAAAAAGAAGGGTATCTTCTCACATGCTACAACATGGATGCATCTTGAGGACATTAGGTTAAGTGAACTAAAACAATCACAAAAAACCAAAATCTGCTTACAAGAGATACCTAAAGTACTCAAATTCTTAGATGTAGTAAGACTAGGGGGGAGAGGGAAACAGAGAGTTGTGAGTTGTCACTGTTTCAGTCATGCAAGATCAAAGAGTTCTAAAGAGCTGTTGTGTACCAATATGCATATAGTTAATATGGAAATGTACACTTAAAAATTTTGAAGGCGGGGCACCTGGGTGGCTCAGTTGGTTAAGTATCCAACTCTTGATTTTGGCTAAGGTCATGATGTCATTCATGGTTTGTGAGATGGTGCCCTGAGTCAGGCTTTGTGCTGACAGTGTGGAGCCTGCTTGGGATTCTCTCGCTCTACCTCTCCCCTGCTCACTTCCTTGTTCCTGCTCGCTCGCTCTCTCTCTCTCTCTCTCCAAATAAATAAACATTAAAAAAAATTTTTAAGAGGGTATATATATATGTGTGTTTTTTACTGCAGTAAAAACATTTTGTATGTAGTCTTTCATCACATCTGGATTTTGAGTTCCAGCTGTTTTCCCATAAGACTTTCTCTAAGCCCACGTTACTGAAAAATTCACTGGTGTTTTCTTTTAGTACTTACCTTTTTTTTTTTTTAAATCTAGATCTCTGATCCATTTGAAGTTTTTCCTGGCATATGGTATGAGATATGGATTTACTTTATATTATTCCCTGTGTCCTAGCACCATCTATTAAAAAGTACATTTCTGTCCCAATGATTTGCAACGCTATCTTTATTATACACTAAATCCCAGATGTACTTTGTTCTATTTCTATACTTGTTATTCTAAAGTTTATTTATTTTGAGAGACAGAGAGAGAGAGAGAGAGAAAGAGAAGGGGGGGGGGAGGGCGGAGACAGGATTCAAAATGGGCTCTGTGCTAACAGCAAAGAACCCAATGCAGGGCTCAAACTCACAAATCATGAGATCATGACTTGAGCCATAGTCAGACGCTTAACCTACTGAGCCACCCCAGTGCCCCTCTGCACTTGTTATCCTATTCCAATGTTATTCTATTCCAATGGTCTATCTGCCACTTTGTCTGCCATACCACACTGTTTTAATTATAGAGTCTTTAGAGTGAATGTGTTTTAATATCTAGTAGGTATAGTCACTCTTCATAGGTTTTCTTTCTCAGTGTTTTCCTACCTATTCTTACATGTTTATTTTTCCAAATGAACTTCAAAAACCTGTTTTCTGGCTCCATAAATAAATTTAATAATGTTGTTGGGACTGGATTGAATTTATAAACTAATTTAGGGAGTCCTGGCATCTTTGTGATGTTGAATTATCAAAGAACAAGGAATGCTTTTCCATTTATCATGTCTATGTTGTGTCTTTCAGAGTCTTAAAGTTTCCTTTGTAAAGGCTTTATACATTTCTTAAGTTTTTCCTAAATATGTCTTATCTTTTCTATTGCTTTTGTAAGTGAGGTTTGCTCTACTATATCTTTTAATTGGTTATTGCTTGCATATATGAAGGCTACTGATTTCTGAACTAGTTTTATATCTGGCTACCTGACTGAATTATTGTATTAGATTAATTTTGTTATTGACTTTCTTGGGTTTTCTTTTTTTTTTTTTTTAATGTTTATTTATTTTTGAGAGAGAGAGAGAGAGACAGAGCACAAGCAGGGGAGGGGCAGAGAGAGAGGGAGATGCAGAATCTGAAGCAGGCTCCAGGCTCCAAGCTGTCAGCACAGAGCCTGACATGGGGCTCAAACTCACAAACCACAAGATCATAACCTGAGCCAAAGTCGGAAGCTTAACTGACTGAGCCACCCAGACACCCCCACTCTCTTGGATTTTCTAAATAAACATCGTATCAAGTACAAATACAGTTTTACTTTTTCTTTTCTAATTCTTACACCTCTAGTTGATTTGCCTTGTCTACTCATATTAACACCTCTAGTGCATTTTAAATGTTAGCATCCTTAGAATTAAAATAAAAAAAAAAAAACTCTTGTAAATAAATTAAAAAAAAAAAGAACAGCTCAATTTTAAAAAATAAGTTGAGGCACTGGACAGGTAGGTTATAGAAGAAGAATAAAGGTCAATTAACATATTCAAAAAGGGGCGCCTGGGTAATTCAATTGGTTGAACGTCCGACTCTTCATTTCTGCTCAGATCATGATCTCAGGGTTGTAGGATGGAGCCCCATGTTGGACTCCACGCTGAGCATGAGCTTTGCTTAAGATTCTCTCTCTTTCCCTCTGTCCCTCTCTCACTCGCACACTCTCTCTAAAAAATAAAAAAGCCATATTAAAAAAATTCAATCTCATTTGTAACACTTCCATCAACAAGGTATGAGAGGGTATGAGAGTGCCCGTTTCCCTACATCTATGGACAACACTGAACTATTTTTTTCATCTTTTCCCAAGAGGTAATTGGAAAGTGTTATTTTACAGTTTTAAAGTAGCTATTCCTATTCTTGGCTTGTTTTTATGAAGTGGTTACGACATGATGCAAAAGTAGCATAGATGGGCTTTACGTATCAGGGGCAGAACAAACACTAAGTGCCCTTACCTATTTAGATAGATGGATGGATGGATGGCCAGATGGCCAGACACACCAGCAGATATGGACAGACTGAACAGACTAGCAGATATGGACAGACTAAAAGGCAGATGCTTAGACAGGTTCAATCATTAAGTAGAGAAGCACAGTTCAAAGAGGTACCTGCAAGCCATCAAGTAGTCATGCCATTTTCACCAACTTCTAAGGCAGCAACCACTTTAACATTTTTAATTATGACAGAGACAGCAACTATTAAATTCTGGAACATTAGGGTATCACATTAATTTTGGCACTATACTGTGTGCCTAGTGGAGAGGGAAAATGCAATTTTAATTTAATTTAAATTTAAATAAAATTTCACGTGCATTTCACATTCCCTTGTACAGATTACGTTTTTTTTTTTTTATTTTTTTAAATGTTTATTTATTTTTGAGACACAGACAGAGCATGAGTGGGAGAGGGGCAGAGAGAGAGGGAGACACAGAATCCAAAGCAGGCTCCAGGCTCCAAGCTGGCAGCACAGAGCCTGACGCGGGGCTCGAACTCACAAACTACGAGATCATGACCTGAGCCAAAGTCGGATGCTTAACCGACTGAGCCACCTAGGCACCCCAGACTACGTTTTCTTTAACCTGGAATATCTATATAGCAAACAGCTATTCACCCTTCAAACTGGTCCAGACTTCAACACCTCCATGAAGCCTGCCCTTAACAGTGCCAGTTCCCAGGCTCCTTCCCCTGTCATCCCCTCTTTTTTTCTGCCTCTACCTTTTATAAAGGATACCTGTGTTTAAGAAAAGATTCTTGGGTTTCTGTCTGTGCTTCTCTAGAATCTAAACTGTCTCAACTCACAGGTCTACAATAAATTCTTGATGAACTGAACTAAACTCAATTTACTTTCCTTGGCATAAGGAAGAGTATTAATATGGAAATAAAATAGTCTTGGTATACCAGTGGCAGCCCCCTTAGCAAATGCCACCATGACAGAAATCAGATATAAATTTTTTTTAATGTTTGTTTATTTCTGAGGGAGAGCAAGTGGGGGAGGGGCGGGGCAGAGAGAGAGAGAGAGAGAGAGAGAGAGAGAGAGACTGAGGATCCGAAGCGGGCTCTGTGCTGACAGCAGAGAGCCCAATGAGGGGCTCGAACTCACAGACCATGAGATCATGACCTGAGCTTAAGTCAGAAGCGTGACTGAGCCACCCAGGCGCCCCAGAGATCAGATTTAGACAGAGAAAGAAAGTTCTCTATTAGGGTAACATAGGGAGTTATTGTTGCATTTAGCTCCCATTACTAAGTCAGAAGAATCCATACTTAGAGTAAAAATCATTAAGAACAATAACTGATTTATTGCTTTAAATCATTTATCCAGGGCTATCATTTTTAAAACTATCTTTCCCAAACCCCCATTTATAAAATAATTAAGTCATGGGAATATATGTACAGCATGGTAACTGTAGCTAATACATTGTACATTTGAAAAGTTGAGAATTAAGAGAATGAATCTTAAAAGTCCTCACCACCACAACAAAAAATTCTGTATAGCTACGCATGGTGGTGGATGTTGACTAGACTCGCTGTGGTGATCATTTCACGGTATCAAATCACTGTGTTGTATACCTGACCTAATATAATACTACCTCAATAAAAGGAAAAAAACTGCTACTTTTTTGTTTAAAAATAATATGAATACATTTTACATTATATGTATTTTGCATTTTACCACAATAAAAAAACCCTTAGTATACATATTAGAAAAAATTAATATACATATTGGAAAAAGATGTAAGCACATATAATGCTGGAGTGAAATTTTTTCTGAGATCCACTGCGTCTCAAAACTAATCCCACCTCAACAGTTTGCTACCTATTCTTCCAGGTTTCTGTATCTGTGTTCTTAATATGTGTAATGTTGTTATTCATATTTCTAAAAATCAGGTCATGCATTACATACTATCTTGCATTTATTAAAAATATATTTTGTACATCTCTCCATATCTGCACAAAAAAATCTACCTCTTTTTCAAAGGATTTTAAAATCCACTTTCATAGAATTCCTTTGTGTGGACATGCTGTAACTTATTTAACCACTGTATTATTATGAACGCTATTACAACAAATGTCTGCGTATATATCTTTGTGCACACTTGTAGGTGTTTGTGTAAAATAAATTCCTAGAGGTGGAATCTCCAGGAAAAAAGGTATTGATATTCAAAGTTTTAAAGATATTGCCAAACTGTTGTGCTGTTACCTTTAAGACCACAGTACCAACTTATTAATGGCTCCGAAATAATTTTATACTGCATTTATGTTATTCTGTTTTAGTGTCCCTGAGGTTTACTTAGTTGAATCAAGATTGCCATATCTTATTGAATCTATGATGCCATCTTATATAAAACATATCCTGATTTCAGACATGTTAAAATGTGAAAAGTGTTCTTCTTGTATTAGATGAAATCATGGTTCTTAGCTGTCCCGGAAAACAAATGATTAACTGCTTATACTGAGAAAAAGCACTTCCTCAACAAGAGCAAATCAAATGCTCAGACTTATTAATTAAAAATACTACATTTCCAGGGCACCTGGGCGGCTCAGTCAGTTAAGCATTCGACTTCGGTTCAGGACAGGATCTCGCAGTTCATGAGTTCGGTCCCCACGTTGGGGTCTCTGCTGTCAGCACAGAGCCTGGAGCATGTATCCCATTCTGTGTCTCCCTCTCTCTTTGCCCCTTCCCTACTTGTGCTTTGTCTCTTCTTCCTCTCTCAAAAATAAAAAAACATTAAAAAAATTTTTTTTAAATACTACACTTCCAAAAGTATTTTGCTAAAACTAGGGAATTCTTCACAACAATCAAGCTTTACAAGGCCCATGACATTTGGATAATTAATAACTACACAGCATGTTCTTCTCTGCTGTAAGGTTTCTGTCAGCAGAACACAAAACAAATCAAACCACCCATCTATTTTCTAACATGGTAAGCCCTGGCCCATATATTGGTGTCAAAACAAGAAGTCCACAGTTACTACATTAGCAAAGCCTCTTATTGATAAGAACAGGCAACTCTTTTAACTGGATTTGACTCATTTACCACCATACAATTCATCTTGATCTTTGATAAGAAGTCACTTCCGAAGTTCAGTCCCCAGACACAGCTGACTTTGGATATCTCTGCCAGAAGCACATGTGAAAGCTGGGTATCATTTTCCAGCACTAACGTTTCAGCTGAAAAGGCGATACAAATACTCTGAAGTCCTTTTTTGTTGTTGTTTTGTTTGAGGTAGCTAATTACTCAAAAACCGAGCTTTAAAGGAGTTGTCAGAATTACTTACCATACTATCACTTTCCATCTCAGGCATCAACTGTGTATTTTCTACACTTGTGACCATAACACACGTGTAGAAATTGTATCATGCCTTGATATGCAGGAAAAAAAGGTACTAGCAAATGTATTGGAAATGTCAGAACCTCTTGACTAAGCACAAAGAATGGAATCGGATCATATCTGACTGTGAATAAATATAAGCTCTTTATACCATGTCTGCAACATGAAATACTAAGTCTACTTAGATTTGATTAACATTAGTTGAAATGTCATAGGTATTAATAAGCCTCCAGCAAATAAGAAAGGATTTTCTAGTTACACTTAATAACACCATTAAATCCTTTCGGTGTACCTCTCAGTTTACTGTGAATGCTTGTCATTTTACTAAACACACCCTCCATTCTTATGCCACTTTTGCATGTGACATGTAAACGTAACCGTTCCTAAAGATGGAGTGACAAAGAGGTGAAGTTCGACTCCCAACAATTTCTACAACTTATTTGCTCTACTTCTGCTGCTGCTGTTGATTCCTTCTTATTCATTAGAAGCCGCAATTTGCTGAGTTTTCCTTTGCAATTTAGTTAATTCCTAATGTACTGAAAAATGTGTTTTTTACCCCAAATCCATGCTTGCATGCCTCCACTTTCATGTTCCCCTCATGATAGTACTGTGGTACTCTCATATCTTTCAATATCTTCAGGGTTTTAAATGGCCTTTTCTTCCCTATTTTACCTCCTCTCTGGTCTTCTTGCTACTACCTTAAAAAAAAAGTCCCTGCGAGACAAATATCCCAAACCTTACTCTTAAACCCTCTTCAAGATCTCTGCACCAAACTAAGAAACACAGTTGGCTAACCGACATTTGGTTCACAGACTACACTTTCCCACATTTGGGGTAAATCTGAAAGAATTGGTACAAGAGAGCAAGGGGCTAGAGATCACAGTTAGGTTTTAGTTGACTGAGGTCAAAATGTTACAGTAAAGGTCACTATAGCCTTTCTCTGTATGTGATCAGCCTGGATATAGGATGTAGAGAATCATCTTTCTGGTTCCTTCCTAATTCTTTTATTATATGCTGTAAAAACAAACAAACAAGGCGGGGGAACCCCCACAAAACTCTCAGAAGTCCAGAGATGAGAGTTTAGAGGCCGAAACCCTTCTGAACTGGTCAGAACCCACTGTTGCTGAACCTGGGCCCCAGAGTCAAAAGTGCCCGGGAAATCAGGCTTGGGTCCTGGCAACAAAGAGGAGCTCCTGAGATGTTTTTCTATATCCCATTGTACCTCCCTCTAATCCACTCTTTAACGAACAACTACTTTTATTCTTTCTTTTCTCCAAAATATCTATTTAGCTCTTATGTATGTTTGGCCCGGTGCCAGGCACTGGGATACAGTAATGGTAGAACACTTGGTCTGTAGATGGAGCAAACTACTAGAACAAATACAAATGTAACCGCTCCGCTGAAACCCTCTAATGGTATTCAAGATTCCTTAAGATCTCATCCCTGGTCATCTTTCTAGCCTCATCTCCCACCTACTTCCGGGTTCTTGCATTCTACATTCCATAATGAACTCCTTTCAGGTCTACTATCTGATGCTATTTCCCTCAGTCTGTCTGCCGTGACACAGTTTAGATGTCTCACTCTCTGAGAAAGCCTCCTCTGATCGATCAAGACCAGGTTAGGTATAAGGGAAAATTCTGGGGTGGCATGTAACCTCTTTTTTTTCTTAAGAGAGAGGGAGAGAGGGTGCTCTTGAGCAGGGGAGAGGGGCAGAGGAAGGGAGAGAATTCCAAGCAGCCTCCAAGCTCAGTGAGTAGCCTAACGTGGGGCTTGATCCCACAACCCTGGGATCATGACCTGAGCTGATATCAAGAGTCGGATGCTCAACTGACTGAGCCACCCAGGGGCCCCTAACCTCTACTTTTGTTTTTTTTTTTTTTATGTAACACTTCTCATTCCTTCCTTTCAGTGTATAAAAATAGCTATCTAATAAAATCAGCTCCCAAAATGTCTGACACAGGTCGACAACCATGTCCTTTTCCTTATTTTCTCTAAATCAGTTTCTGATACACACACCCTGCTTTTTTTTTATTTCTTAATTTATTTATTTTTGAGAGAGAGCATGCATGCTCATGAGCGGGGGACAGGGGCAGAAGGAGAGAGACAGAGGATCCCAGGCAGGCTCCACACTGAAGACAATGAGGGGCTTGATCCACAACTGACCCTGGGATCATGACGTGAGCCGAAATCAAGAGTTGGACACTTAACTGACTGAGCCACCCAGGTGCCCTTCACCCTGTTTTCTAATTCAAGAAAAGGTTAAAAGGTTAGCTGGTACAGGAGTCAAAAATCTGAAGAAAGTAAAAGAACACTGCAATTAGTTTGGTGACTTAATTCCACTACTTCTTTAAAAAAATTTTTTAAGTGTCTATTTATTTTTAAGAGAGAGACAGAGCATGAGCAGGGAAAAGGCAGAGAGAGAGAGAGGGAGACACAGAATCTGAAGCAACTCCAGGCTGTGAGTGCAGAGCCCAATGTGGGGCTTGAACTCGTGAGCCGTGAATCATGACCTGAGCTGAAGTTGGATGCTGAACTAAGCCACCCAGGCACCCCAATTCTGTTATTTCTGAAGACAGTAAATGTGTTGCAGAGATTGTCTTAGCACAGTGGACAGTAGGTGGGCATGGGACGGGCTTGCCATGCCACCAGTCCTCCTGAGTGTCTATGATTTGTTTCTCTGCTCATCGGTCCTGGCCATGATATTGCAGGGGCATGTTCCCACAGCATGTTGCCTTTTCCCATCTCATGGGTCCCTTTTGGGTCAGAAGAAATAAAGTTTAAGAGTTTACTAATTTGAAATTTCATTGTAAGTTTCTGTTCCAGTTCCATTAGTAAAAAGACTGATCCATAGCTCCAGCAAACACAGAGGCCACTTCCAACAGAGTCCACTGAGCTCTCTCAGTACCATCTCATGTGACCCTAGCCCTCTACTTTCTTATTTATGTACTCATGTTGCCTTTGTACTTGTCTGGCTCCCCTTCTGACCTTGAGTGCAGAAACGTCATATTTGGGGCTGCAGCCCCAACAAATATTGAGTATCTATCACACCTGGCACATAATAGATAATGACTGATGAATGAATTAATATAGACTTGCTTGGCCCTTCAAGGGAAACAAACAAACAAACAAACATTAAAAGCTTTCAGGATACAGAGTTCATACTACAGTCACTAAAAACTATTCTGCTGGTAAATTTCAGTTCTTTCTCACCTGATCGGTATCGTTCATCCCTGGCTCCCCCAGATCGAGTTCGGTGGTACTTAGAAGGAGCAGAAGTTTGAGCTGCGGATGGAGCAGGTGTCTGGTTTCTATGTTCTTTCTGTACTGCTGACTCGGTTTCTAAAAAAGGAAATTTGGAATATGGTTATCTGATAACAATAGTAGCTAAAGTTTTCTGAGCACTTTATGGCATTCTCACAACACTCTGAGGCAGGTACTATTACCCCATTAGAGAGCTTCAATATACATACCTAAAAAGACATCCAGGCTAAAAAATATAATCTTAGAGTCATAACTGTCAACAGATGATAGGAGAGAAATAGCAAAATAGGAGAGAAAGTGAAAAGGCCACTCCAGAAGAATTTTTTTTTAATGTTTATTATTTTCTGAGAGAGAGCTTGAGCAGGGGAGGGGCAGAGAGAAAAGGAGACACAGAATCCAAAGCAGGCTCCAGGCTCTGAGATGTCAGCACAGAGCCTGATGTGGGGCTCGAACTTGTGAACAGTGAAATCATGACCTGAGCCAAAACTGGACAGTTAACTGACTGAGCCACCCATGCACCCCAAAGACTTTAAGAATTGAGGGTGTGGGGGGGATGGAGGGGTGTATATGACCCCCTAATCCTGCATAATGGTACAAAGAATAGCTTGGGGACCTTTAGCCTCTTCACTATAAGTTACTCCAAATAAACATGTTATTTAAGCAAAACTATAGTGCTTATTATGCAAACATAGCTTTTTGAGTCAACCTCTTTCAACTAGAATCACCACTGAACTTGCCCCTTTCCAGTATCTGGCCTAACCCCATTCTCTGTCCTATCAACATTCACTGTCTTATCAAGAATATGGGGAAGTGGGAAATAAACAGGTAAAATAATCAGAAGAGAAACACCCTAAGTTCAGTCCCACAAACCACGAGCTGAAACCAAGAGTTGGACGCTTAACCAACTGAGCCACCCAGGTGCACCTCATATACTGTTTTTAAGAAGGCAAGAAGAATATATCTTAGAATGCTCTCCACTAAAGTGCTTTTATGGATCTAGAAATGTTTATTTTTGATGGTTCCTGGCAGCTGAAATTTTTAATATAAAATATATTAACAGAGCAGAACCTATTTTAACACTGATATTTTGAAATATAATGTCTGGGGGCACCTGGGTGGCTCAGTCAGTTAAGCATCTGACTTAGGTCATGATCTCGTGGGGTTCATGAGTTTGAGCCCCGCGTCGGGCTCTGTGCTGACAGCTCAGAGCCTGAAGCCTGCTTCGGATTCTGTGTCTCCCTCTCTCTGCCTCACCCCTGCTTGCACTCTGTCTCTCTCTGTATCTCAAAAATGTATAAATGTTAAAAAAATTTTTTTGAAATGTAATGCCTGGGATTGTAAACTGAAGTTTTAAATCAACCTAAATTCTTTTGATAATCCATTTCACAGAAGAGCTATACTGAGTTCTTAGTATTTTCACACCTTGCTTCATCTCTTAGTATATAAAGAATCAACAAACTATAGCCCATGTCTGTTTATAAGCAGTTTTATCAGAACATAGCCATGCCCATCTGTTTACATACTGCCTTGTAGATGCTTTCACACTGTAAAGGTACACGGAGTAATTAGATAGAGACTGATGGTCCTCAAAGTGTAAAATATCTACTATCTGGCCCTTTATAGAAAAAGCTTACCAACTCCCAGTCTATAATAAAAGCTAACATTTAAAGGTTTGTTTTTGCTAGGCACTGTGCATACAGAAGTTTTCATATGTTATTTACTCCTCACAACAATCCTACAAAGTCAGCAGTAACACTTTCAACTTACAGAAAAGGAATCAGAGACATGGATTATTTTATGCAGCCACACAGAGGCAGGGAATGGCAAGAGGAAGAATTCAAACCCAGATCTGTCTAACTCCACTGGTTCTCAATCAGAAAAGATTATGGGGAAGGAAGGAAGGAAGGAAAGAAGGAAAGAAAGGGAAAGAAAAGGTTATGAAAATTCTCCCAAGACTGTTAGGAGGAAAACAATCAGAATTAATAATGTAGTTTAGGAACATCTAAATGCTTCAGGACGTATAGTCAGCAGCTAGATAATAGTTCTTTAAAAAAAAAAAAATCACTTGCCAACCATGAGAGACGCTTAAATACAGAGAACAAACTGAGGGTTGCTGGCAGGGTTTTGGGTGGGGGGATGGGTTAAATGGATGATGGGCATTAATGAGGGCACTTGTTGGATGAGCACTGGGTGTTATATGTAAGTGATGAATCACTAAATTCTACTCCTGAAGTCATTATTATACTATATGTTAACTAACTCGGATTCAAATTAAAAAAAAAAATCACTTGCTTTCACGTACATGATTCTGCAAAAAGTCCCTCCAAATTAAGTTTTCAGCCATTCATCAGAGAAATAATTTAAAACATAGTCCAATTAACTTTAAATAGAGAACAAAAAAGAGAAAAGGGCTATTCTTATTTGCATTGTCACATGATCTATAGAGAAAGGAAATCAGATTAGTACCCATGAGCTACTTTGCCTGTAAGTATGCACAGAGAAATTGGTTTGACTTATAGAGTACTAAGTTTAAAACACTAGCTTTGTATTACTTTGGGGGGTAAGGTGTCACAGTAAATATATATTTGAATTACCCATCATGGATTGTTTTTTAAATTAAATAAATAGATCTTCTAGGACTGACCAAACCACCCTGCTCTGAAACACAGGGCTTCTGAATTAGACAGCTAATGATCCAAAAGATGAAAAGAATGAGCATGGATTCTCATTTCACAAAGGATGGACCAAAGGTTTATGTATTTTTTTATCATCCTCTCCTGCTTTTACTTTGTATTTTTCAATGTAATTAATTAGGAGAAAGAAGATAAGATAGGTTAAAAATAAAAACTGTTTCAAAAAAAAATGACAGACCAGTGATAGGGGAACAAGGAGTTGATACATTTGAGGAAAAATGAAAGAGAATGAACATTTCCACTCAGGATTATCTAGGCGTTATCAGAGATCAAATCACAAGGAAATGTAACAAAAATACAGACATCTGATGAAACTGACAGTCAGATGACATTTAGCAAGCGATCTACTGAGCTGGTACAAAAAACAAAACAAGCAAAAAAAAATAAATAAAACAAAACAAAACCAAAAAACCCCACACAAAACAGGCCTCACAACACTCTATTCACCAAGCAACATTACTATGATGCTCTGCACTGTTTATCTCAGTTCTTTCAGGAATTTAGTCATCCAAGCAGACCAGGTCTTTTTTGGGTCTAAAAGCAAGACAATCATTTTGTTGTAGCTTGTCAGAAATGGAACCAGAAGGTCAATTTGCAGTTTCAGTAAATGCCTGACAAGTTTATTCAGTGAGCATTCCTCAAGTGCCCACAAAGCGCAATGCCGCAAAAACATGGATTTCTGACAGAACCTTGGCTCAAATGTGCAACATACCTGGCTTCAAGTTCAAGAGAAGTTATTAAAAAAAGAAAGAAAGAAAACAAAAAAAAACAAATAAAATGAATTCTTTTTTTTTTTTTAATTTTTTTTTAACGTTTTTTATTTATTTTTGAGACAGAGAGAGACAGAGCATGAACGGGGGAGGGGCAGAGAGAGAGGGAGACACAGAATTGGAAGCAGGCTCCAGGCTCTGAGCCATCAGCCCAGAGCCCGAAGCGGGGCTTGAACTCACAGACCGCGAGATCGTGACCTGAGCCGAAGTCGGATGCTCAACCGACTGAGCCACCCAGGCGCCCCCAAATAAAATGAATTCTTAGGAACTGAATTTCTTTAAGTATAACAGGGGAGCTTAATAATGAAACTGTAAATAGTCCTTTTTTTTTTTTTCCTTAGGTAATCTCTACATCCAATGTGGGGCTCAAACTCACCACCCTGAGATTAAGAGTAGCATGCTCTTCTGACTGAGCCAGGCAGGCACCCCTGTAGATAATCCTTTTGATTGTAAATAATCACTCTCCAATCTGTATGAATTTTATAAAGTTGTATTCCCATGTACTGGAGCTTGTTTTTTAAAATATAATATTTATAAATATATTTTACACATGCATTGAAAAAACTGGAAGCAAATACAGTAAAATGTTAACAGCAATGATCTCTAGGGGATGAGATTCTGAATGATTTATATATTTTTCTATAGGGTTCACTGGGATGCTATAATTTAGAAAACTCACCTTTTTCAGAATATAAAAATAATATATGTTCATTATAGAACATCAAGAAAATAGTTAAGTATAAAGAAGAAAATTAAAATGATATGAAATCTTCTTAATTCAAAGATCATACCCCATTGAATAGATTCTGACCAAAATAAGTTAAAATTAATATTCAGTTTTCAGCTTTTTAGATAAATTATGACTCTACCAGCAGGATTTTCCAATCTTTTAACTGGAAAATCATGTCTCCTTTCCCAAAAGTAACTGACAAGTCAATACATATTTGGGAGAGGACACTATGTCCTGGCTGGATTAAAATAATTTTGGAAGTCTATTCCCACCTTAGCTTACTTGCCAGGGCAACAATTTGTCATGGAAGGGATACAGAACAATGTACCTCAGGTCTCCTCAAAGTGAAGCGGGGGGGAGGGGGGGGGGTGTCAGGGAACATGGGAGCACAGCAGGGCATTATTTGACAACATGTCCAATGTCAGTGGGGCAGGCAAGATGCTGCTTAAAGGTGAATCATTCCCTGGCCAGGGTTTCACACTCCAACAGATCTCAGGAATTACCTGGGGCCTGAAAATAGAGATTTCTAGATTTTTAATAAGATGTGCACAGTTTCACTATCACAGTAAGAAACTAAAAGCAAAGATAGAATGCATTACATGTATCAACATAATAAGATATTACACACCACAAAAAATTAAAAATATGCTGACTGCAGACACGTGAGATAGTCTAAATGAAATCATGTTAAGTGATAAAAGAACACAAAATACTACGCCCATAATGTGATTACAAGTGTGTATGTAAAAACTACTTATGTATGCTTATAAGGATCAAATAGGACATAAAATCCCAGAAGTAGCTTGAATGAGGCACTCTGTAGTTCTTTACCATTTCATTCTTTTGTTAACAGAGTTAGGTATAAATCAAAGTAATTTAAAAAAACAGTAAATACAGATAAGTGAGGGAACAAGAGCTGTGGACCTCACAAATCAAATCTTTGTCAAAATTCCTAAATTCAAGTATGAAACATACTTGACATTCAAAGAAAAAGATTACTCTCTGATTACTACACAATGACTATCAGTTTGAGGGTTCCTGATATTTTGGTCAGTTGTACAGCATATCCACTAGGGGTCGCCATTATGTTTAAACAGCGATGATTTAGATTTAATAAGTTTCAGAAAAACCACAGATTTTAATTTCTTCTACAACACAAAGCCTTCCTTCTCAATGATCAACACATAATTTATTGTTCTTTGGCAAAGAAAGTCTTCCATGATGCCATTGTTTGAACAGAGTCACTAACAGTGATAACTTGAAAAAGAAGGCATGCAAAATTTCCATTCAGAAAGATGGAAGAAAGCCAATCTCAGCTTCTTATCTTTCAACTCTGCCTATGATTTAACAGATATTCTCACCTATAAGAGTAACATAGTAGAGCACGATGTGCTCTGAGAACCAAATAACATAATAATGCTACTTTTTAGAGTAAACAGAGCATGTTCACTCTTGGTGCTGGTATTCAGAGAAGAAATTAAATAAGTGATCACCAATTCATGTATATCTTTTACACTGTGGTATGTACTGAGAAGGAAAAAAACCTTTGGGCTTTCTAACCCCAAAGCATGGGCAATTTGGTTTGTATTACAGTTTCAGGGAAGGTCTATTAAGAGGAGACACTGATGTAGGCTTTCGGTACGCAGAGAGAAGAAAAAGACACTTTCTACAAAAGCATGGTATCTGCAGAAGTCCAGTGAGGGAGAAACACCATGACAAGAGTAAGAAAGACTGGTAGGCACAGTGAAAGAGATGGAGCAATACAAAACGAGGCTGGAAGAAAAGCTGGGTCAGGTCACTCTTTGAAGGGATTTAAACGGGAAATGATAGCGTAACAATGATAATAACGTTTCTACAGCTCTTTAAACTTTCATACCACCATCTCATTTTAGCTTCACAATAACATTATCTGATAGACACCATTAAGGAAGCAGAACACCCATCACTGATTAAATTCATTTTTCTATACTGAGAGAATGCCAATAATCACCTTGAATCACTTGGGAAATCTTCCCTTTAGAGCAAAAGTACCCTCAGCCTGCCTTACAAGGATGAGTGATAAACCTCACTGCATGGGGAAAGGGAGGAAAGAATGAGTGTTTGCATCTGGAGTCTGGAAAAGAGGTCACCTGCCTGATTCCTAGTGGTGGATTCTTGGAGAAACGTGGGTTAGGGGTTCTGGGTCTGTAAAGTGGCAGGTGTCTGAAAAGATTCTGCCCCAGAGCTTCCTGGGCCACCTGGCATGAAGAAAACGGTTGAGCACAGAGCTGAAAGAGCACAATACCAAGAGCTCTGTCCTGAGAGGTCAGCTGGGGGTTCTTGGCTGAGCTGAACAGAGACAAGCTCCTCCACCGAAGCATGCTTAGCAGTGGGTCAATATCACTGGTCACAAGGTGAGGACCAGTGTTTAAAAGAACCCCATGAGGCACTGAAAAGCAGCAGCAGACTATGTATGGGCTCTTCCCTTTGGAGGGTGGAAGCGGTCCTGACTACCTCTCCTTCTGTGCTAGCTACCTCCCGCGGGGTCCTTGAACAATTCAGAGAAGCCCCCAGACGAAGACAGTGGACTTCCTTCCGATAAGGGACGGGGGAACACATATGACTGCAATGTGTGTCCACTCCAGACTCTAATACTATCAAACCTAGCAAATGAAACAGCAGCACTGGGACTGGAATAAAAAATTCCAAGTTATTTCCATTAGGATGTGACCCTCATTCAGGAAGGAACTTTTAAATCAAAATGGCACAGGTAAGATAGATCCCACCCGTGCCCCTCCACACCCACACACACAAAGAGGCATGCTGCCTACTTAATATTTATATAGTTGGAAATGTTCTGTAGCATTCCAAAATGCCCTTCCTGATTTCAATAGGTGTTTTTTTTTTTAATTTTTTTTTTAACGTTTATTTATTTTTGAGACAGAGAGAGACAGAGCATGAACAGGGGAGGGGCAGAGAGAGAGAGAGACACAGAATCTGAAACAGGCTCCAGGCTCTGAGCGGTGTATATGAGCACAGAGCCCGACGTGGGGCTCGAACTCACGGACTGTGAGATCATGACCTGAGCCGAAGTCGGAAGCTTAACCGGCCAAGCCACCCAGGCGCCCCTCAATAGGTGGTTTTAAGTTCACGTCCTTTTGAATTTTCATAGTACGTTGTTTAGAACTCCCTTACAATGCTAATTTTACTGTATCTTTTATAAGCCTCATTTGTATACCTGTCTTATCTCTCCTACTACAGCATAAATAACTCGAGGTCACAGTCTGGTCTTAATTCATTTTGTATCTCCTGCAGTAATTGGCTCTGGGTCTCATAGTGTAGGTACCCCAAATTTTGGCTCAAATAAACAATTAAGATCTTATATGTCTCTTCAGCTCCACCAGTGATAGCGAATGGCTGGGAAAAACAGACAAAAAATGGAAAGATACCAATTTTTTTAAAGCACGTGGTTAAATGTTAATCTGAGAAGCCTGCTTATTTGTGTATCTCTAAGCTATACAAATGTTATGCAAAAAAAAAAAAAAAAGTGTCTTTCACAATTTTCATGCTTATGCAAGGTCATTAAGAAACTTAAAGAGAGAAAAATAGGGTCACAGACTATCCTCAAGAGGGGTTATCAGAGGCTTCAGAGCAACAGCACAATACCAGGTTTTCTTTGGCTTCATTTTAACTCGCTCATATACACAATCTCAAAGGCAGGGCTGAACAGAGAAGGCGATCGGTGATGCGAGCGGCGTGGAGCCGTGGGCAAACGCAGCAAGGTATACAGACAGGAGAACTGGTGAGCAAATATCCTCTAGCAAAATAAGCAGTGATCACAAAAGAAATCCAAGTTTGGGAAAAACCTCTGGGTCACGTCTTACCAGGACAAGCTAGAGAAAGTCAACACATAACCGAATTCATAAACTGATAGGTCTTATCCCCAAAAGGGCAGTAGGTGAGGGACCGGGGAAAAAATGATGTGCAAACCTAGACCAGGAGGGGACATGGAAAAGGTGAGATTCTATTCTAAAGCCAAGAGACAAACACAATTAAATGAAGTGAAAGACAGTGGGACAAATGCTAAGGATGAAGAAGGAAAACACATATACAAAGGTCGCAAACAATCTGAAATACAGGAAGACAGAATGGACTGTTTACATCAATGGCATCAAAAATAGAAGCTGTAGTGATGCCCTAAAGCAAGAAACGCGGGCCCCAAAGAAGATGCCACTACTGAGCTTCAAGGGCAATTTTAAAGAGTGGAGAGGGCAGACCCACCCGAAGGAGGGAGGCCTCCCAGTTTGAACACGTGAATCAGACTGTTTTGGAGACCGTATGATCAGCTTGCTGGTGAACACTGAAAACGAAGTAGTAAGGTCTTTGAGAGATCTTTTAGTTTGATAGAAATTACCTTTGTACAAATTTTGAATAATGCTTACATAAAAATGTTAGGATAAAGAATCCTGAGGGGCATCTGGGGTACTCAGTTGGTCGGGTGTCTGGCGTCTGACTCCTGATTTTGGCTCCGGTCATGATCCCAGGGTCATGGGACAGAGCTCCGTATCAGGCTCCGTGGAGCGTGGAGCCTGCTTAGGATTCTCTCCCTCCCTCCCTCTGCCCCCCTCCCCTGCTTGCGTACGCTCTCTCTAGAATAAAAAAAAAATAGAAATAAAAAAAGAACTCTGATTAAAGATGACAGACTGAACACTTCTATCTATCCCTACTCCTTCCCAAAACACCACCAGAACGATGATGAAGACCTGCAGCAGAACAAGATAACAGTTCAGATCCGTGCAGGAAGAGAGACAGCACCGAGAGCTGTCTCTGCAAAAGTAATAATAAAACCAATGGATAATTCTAAGAAAAAGAAAAAAAAAAAAAAAAAGAGCCCATAATCCTAGTAAAGCAAATGGCTTAGCTGTGAATATTTATGGGATGATAATAATCTGAGCACTGAATTTCCTCAGCTGCTGCTAAGGTGCTTGGTCTTCCGAGGAAGCTAAGGCCAGGCTGGGGTGAGGCCCTCACTTCATCGGGCGACTATCCACTCAGCACTCACCCGTGCCATTGCCTCCGTCTTGGACCCTGCCTGCATCTGCTTGGCCCTCATCCTACACGATGATGAGGTGACTGTCACAGAGAAGATCAATGCCTTCATTAAAAGCAGCCGGCGTAAATGCCGAACCTTTCGGGCTGGGTTTGTTTGCAAAGGCCCTGGCCAATGTCAACACGGAGAGCCTCACCTGCAACGTAGGGGCTGGTGGACCTGCACCAGCAGGAGGTCCCGCTCCCCGTACCAGCTGAGGAGTAGAAAGCGGAAGCAAAGAAAGAAGAATCAAAGGAGTCTGATGATGACATGACATCAGTTTTGGTCTTTTTGACTAAACCTCTTCTGTAACCTGTTCAGTAAAAAACTGAACTCCTTAAAAAAAAAATGTAAGCACTGAATGCCAGTTTAACAACAACAGTAATATATTACGCATACTGCTCAGAATGAGTTTGAGATGGGAGATGTGAAGGAAGGGATAAAGGGGAAAAGGGAGTGTGTGGTGTCTATGTAGTTGAGAGACTAATATGTAAGAGAGGAAGATTCTGATCTTTTATAGTAGGAAATAAATAATGCCTCAAATTGAAAAAAAAAAGTCAAGAAATAGTGATAAAAATGTTACTTAGAAACACAGAGGTAAATATCAGAAGAAAGAGTTAAACGAGTTGAAAGAATCTAGGGAAGAAGACACTGCCCATTTTTGTTGTTAGAAACCTTGTAGTCCTATTTGACTATTTAAAATAGATTCATTAATTTCATTTAAAAATAAAAATTAATTAAAGAGAAATGCCAAATCTCACATGAAAACCAAAATACTCTGCACAGTCTCCTGGAGCTGGAGCAGGTCTAAATTAAAAGATTTACTGAGGGCGGAGACAAGCTGACAGGATCATCACTCTCATCAGTACAGTAAACCATTTCTTTCATTCCTTGACAACTTTCATCTTCACAGATGTTTACTAAAAGAGATACTGGAAATTCTGAATGCCCCTTCTGTTCAGTTCCACAAACATTTCTAGAACATATACTATATGTCAGGCCCTAATACTAGAAACTGAGGACATGAAGAATAAAAGTAATAATGAAAAAAGAATTTTCCTGATTTTAAAGACTTTAAGAGTCTAGCAGGAGAGTAAGACACATGAATAAACCATAGTCAATGGGACAGAGAGAACTTTTTTTTTTTTAATTTTTTTTTTTTTCAACGTTTTTTAATTTATTTTTGGGACAGAGAGAGACAGAGCATGAACGGGGGAGGGTCAGAGAGAGAGAGGGAGACACAGAATCGGAAACAGGCTCCAGGCTCCGAGCCATCAGCCCAGAGCCTGATGCGGGGCTCAAACTCACGGACCGCGAGATTGTGACCTGGCTGAAGTCGGACGCTTAACCGACTGCGCCACCCAGGCGCCCCGAGTCAGAGAGAACTTTTTAAAAATGCAGCTCAGATAAAGGAAGTGGGAACTGTTTTTGATAGGGCTGGTCCAGGAGGCTTCTCTGTGGAAATCCTAGTTGAACAAACCGAGTAGAGGGAGGGAGTAAGCCAGGACAGGGGAGGTCCCAAGCAGACTCATCAGCCCTGTCCGATGCTGTCTCCTGGTGTCTCCATAGTACTTGGAACCCTAGATGTGCTTAGTAAATACGTGCTGTCCTAAGGTTCTGTCTCTGTATCATTAAACTCTTTTTTATGAAAGCTGGCTGAAGTATCAGTTACTTATATCCAAAGTATTTTGACTTAAAGAAGAGACCCAGGATCAGTCCAGGGAAATTGCTTCTCCCTACATAAAATCTTCCATTTTCCTACAATTCTAAGAGTGGCCAAGAGTGACTAATTTACAGAGGAGTTAGAGCACCTGTGGTTTCAAATGTCAATTCTTTGGACCATGCCAAAAGAGTTAATTTCTGGCCCTTTCTCCCTGGACATCTGCTGACTGAGGTGTGGGAGAAGCTCTATATCCAGGCCCAGTAGTTTCCATACTAAAAGATGTGCTATCTATGGGCCATTCATTGCAGAGAGGCTATGGCTCAGAATGAGTAGAGGTGAACCTGCCAAAGCTTCATTTCTCCCATGACTTTCAATGTGAGAGATTCTTGAGTCTCTGAGTACGATCTGAACCTTTATCAAGATACCTATTTTTCAGATACCATGGCTCTTCATTTATCAGATAAAAATCTGGTTTTTGTTTAACTACAGAAACCACAATCGGTTCCAATGTTGGGAGATTTAAGTAATGTGACACATCAGATTTTTGTCATATAGTGACTTTAGAACCTGACCCCTATGATACCACTGAACTATACCATGCTTATTATTAACCCATATTGTCCTTACTCAAATTTCCGCTATTTAATTTCTTTTCTTTTCTTTTTAAAACAATTATTTATTTTTGAGAGAGTGCAAGTGGGGGAGAGGCAGAGAGAGGGAGACAGAGGATTCCAAGCAGGCTCTGCACTAACAGGCTGATGGCAGCAAGCCCAATGTGGGGCTCAAACTCATGGACCGCAAGACAATGACCTGAGCTGAAGTCAGACACTCAACTGACTGAGCCACCCATGTGCCCCTCCACTATTTATTTATTTGTTTGTTTGTTTATTTATATTTTTTAACGTTTTTTAAAACATTTATTTTCGAGAGAGAGAGACAGACAGAGCATGAGCATGGGAGGGGCAGAGAGAGAGGGAGACACAGAATCCAAAGCAGGCTCCAGGCTCTGAGCTGTCAGCACAGAGCCCGACACAGGGCTTGAACTCAGACTGTGAGATCGTGATCTGAGCCGAAGTCGGACGCTCAACCAACTGAGCCACCCAGGCGGCCCCGCCCCTCCTCTATTTAATTTGTAAGTATTTTCCTCAACCTTGTGTTCTCTTGCACATTTTTCCATTCTCCTGCTATGTTGTCAAATTTTTTTAATCTTATTTCAAAGATTTATTTAACATTTGAATAAAGAATCTAAAATATACATAAATAAGGGAATCCAAGATAATTTCAACTCCAAATAAATTCCACACAGAAAATCATTCGCTAAATTTTTATATAAACAAAAGAGATTAGTGAAGAATACCACTTTTATACACTACACTCAAGTAGCTACCTTCACGATGAAGCTTCTTGCCATTAAATTAATGAGATCTCACAAGGTAACAGAAAGAGTTCAGAAGATGTTATCCTTCCAAAAGGAAGATTTAGGAAATTCTTAGAGAAAATATTAAAATAAATTTTATTTCATTTAATTCTATATGAGACATTAATATAATTTAGTAAGTTTAACACATGCATTTCAATGCTGTTAAAAGAAATCAAAGTAAAGCTTTCTGCAAAATCTACAAAGATATCTGCGGTAAATACTCCAAGGGGTAATCTCTTCTTTTGCTACAGAACCTATATGATTTAGATTATCCAGTCCTACATACAATCCCATTTTGGGACAGATATGAATAGATTCAAGATCACAGGTGGGCCAAGTGATAAGCACAAATGCAGAGAATTCCCCACTAAGAAACCCTCCCTAAAGTATGTCACTACTACTGGACGGACTGTAGGAAGAAGGAGATTAAAATGAGAGGAAGGAGTGAGATGTATGAGGAAACAGCAGGCAAAGAATAAAGTACTGTTAGCTACATAAGACAGTAACTGATAATTGAGGGGGTCTGTAAACAAGGTGGTACTAAAATATAAGATCAAGAGTAACCGTAGTTGGTAGTGAAGCATTTTTAAAGTACTTGTGTTGTCTGGGAGGAGACTTAAGATGTCTAATAACTCTAGACAGCTTAGACTGTTTAAAAAACCTTAGGATAAAAAACACTACAGGGACAATGACAGTTACTCATAATAAAAGGAACAATTCACAAAGAAGACATAGTAATTCTTACTTCATGTGTACCTAGTAACATAGCTTTTTTGTTACTTTATAAACTTATTTATATTTTAATCATTTTATTTTTTTCATCACGATGAGTGTACTGTTTAATTCCCATCCCTTATTTCCCCAATTCCTCCACCTACCTCCCCTTTGGAAACCATCAGTTTGTTCTCTATAGGTAAGAGTCTGTTTCTTGGTTTCGTGTGTCTTTTTTTCTTTGCTCATTTGTCTCTTAAATTCTACATATGAGTGAAATCATACCGTATTTGTCTTTCTCTGACTGACTTATTTCACTTAGCATTATACTCTCTAGCTCCATCCATGTTGTTGCAAATGGCAAGATTTCATTCTTTTTTATGACTGAATAATATTCCTGTGTGTGTGTGTGTGTGCGCATGCATGTGTGTATCACATTTTCTTTATCTGTACATCTACCAATGGACACTTGGACTGCTTCCATAATTTGGCTATTGTAAAAAATGCTGCTATAAACATAGGGGTGCATATATCCCTTTGAATTAGTGTTTTTGTATTTTTGGGGTAAATACCCAGAAGTGTCGTTGCTAGATCATAGGGTAGTTCTATTTTTTATTTTCCATCCTGTTTTCCACAATGGCTGCACCAATCTGCATTCCCACCAACAGTGCAAGAGGGTTCCTTTATGTCTACATCCTTGTCAACACTTGTTGTTTCCTGTGGTTTTGATTTTAGCCATTCTAATAAGTGTGAGGTGATATCTCATTGTAGTTTTGATTTGCACTTCCCTAATCATCAGTGATATTGAGCATTTTTCATGTGTCTGTTGGCCATCTGGATGTCTTCTTTGGATCGCTTCTCCGCCTTTTGGCTAAGATCAAGTGTGGATGTCTTCTTCAGAAAAATGTCTGTTCGTGTCTTCTGCCCATTTCTTTAAAAATTTTTAAAAATGTTTTATTATTTATTTTTGAGAGAGAGAGACAGAGTCTGAGTCGGGGAGGGGCAGACAGAGGGAGGGAGACATAGAATCTGAAGCAGCTCCAGGCTCTGAGCCTGATGCAGGGCTCGAACTCATGAACCGCAAGATCATGACCTGAGCCAAAGTCAGACACTTAACCAACTGGGCCACCCAGGCACCCCTCTTCTCCCCATTTTTAATTGGATTATTTGGTTTTTGGGTATTGACTTGTATCAGTTCTGTATACATTTTGAAGACTAACCCTTTATCGGATATGTCATTTTCAAGTATCTTCTCCCATTCAGTATGTTACCTTTTAGTTTTGTTGATTATTTCCTTCACCATGAAGAAACTTTTTATTTTGATGTAGTCTTAATAGTTTATTTTTGCTTTTATTTCCCTTGCTGCAGGAGACATATCTAGAAAAATGTTGCTATAGCTGACGTCAGAGAGATTACTGCCTGTGCTCTCTTCAATGATTTTTATGGTTTCAGGTCTCAAATTTAGGCCTTTAATCCATATTGAGTTTATTTTTGTATAAGCCAGTCCAATTTCATTCTTTTGCATGTTGCTGTCCAGTTTTCTCAACACCATTTGTTGAAGAGACTATCTTTTCCCATTGTATATTCAGTTCTCATTCATTGAAGATTAATTTCCCATATAATTGTGGGTTTATTTCTGTTTTTTTTGTTCTATTCCACTGATCTACATATCTATTTTTATGCCAGTACCGTACTGTTTTAATTACTACTGCTTCATAATATAACATGAAATCTGAATTGTGATACCTCCACAGTTTTTTCTTTCTCAAGATTGCTTTGGCTAGTGAAGTTTTTTATGGTTCCATACAAATTTTAGGATTGTTCGTTCTAGTTGTGTGAAAACTGCTGTTGGCATTTTTGATAGGGATTGCTTTTTAAGCCATTTAAAAAATATTTTAAAAATATTAATTCTGGGGCACCTGGGTGGCTCAGTGAGTTGAGCGTCTGACTCTTGATTTCAGCTCAGGTCCTGATCTCATGGTTTTGTGGTTTTGAGCCCTGCGCTGGGCTCTGCACTGATGGCACGGAGCCTGCTCAGGATTCCCTCTCTCCCCCTCTCTCTCTGCCCCTCCCCCACTTGAATTCTCTTTCCCTCTCTCAAAATAAAGTTAAACAAATTAAAAAATATATAAAAATAAAAAAATATATTAATTCTTCCAACCCATGAGCATGATTCCATGCTCTTTTCATTTCTTTGTGTCATCCTGAATTTATTTCCTCAGTGCTTTACAGTTTTCAGAGTACAGGTCTTTTATCTCTTTGGTTAAGTTTACTCCTAGATATTTTATTGGTTTTGGTACAATTGTAAATAGGACTGTTTTCTTAATTTCACTTTCTGTCGCTTCATTATTAGCGTATAGAAATGCAACAGATTTCTACACATTGATCTTGTATCTTGTGAGTTTACTGAACTCATGTATCAGTCCTAGTAATTTTTTGGTGGAGTCTTCAGGGTTTCTATAGAGAGTATCCTGCCATCTGTAGGTAGTGAGAGTTTTATTTCTTCCTTACCAATCTGGATTCCTTTTATTTCTTTATGTTGCCTAATTGCTGTGGCTGGGACATCCAGTAATATGTTGAATAAAAGTGGTGAGAGTGGACATCCTTGTCTTGTTCTTAGTACTGTTGCTTTAAAACATATAAAGCAAAACTTGACAGAACTACAAGGAAAATTGACAAACACACAGTCATGGTACAGATGTTTTAATATAGTTCTATTAGAAATGATAGATCAAACTGTCAGAAAGTTATTAAGAATAGAAAAGATCTGAAAAATGCAATTAATTCTTTGAATTAATGGGCTAGAACCATCCATTTAACAAATAAAACACAAATAGAAGAGTTACAGAGATTTACTAAATACTAGCCAGGTCGTAACAAATAACGAAGATTTGATTTTGTATAAGCATGTTTTCTGACCACAGTGAAATTACGAAACACTTAACTTAGGAAACAAGGCAGAAAAATCTATCGCATCCAACTCAGGAAATGCAGAAAGAGTACAAAAGAGTAAACGAAAAGTACAAGGAAGGAAATACATATGGAAGCCTAAAATAATAGACAGCTCTTTCTGCCCACGGGTTCTGTCCCCATGCTTTAATAAAACCACCTTTTAGCACCGGAAAAAAAAAAAAAAAGAGGAAGCCAAAAATAATAAACCAGAAAATAAAGACGTACTTAAAAAGTTTCAACAAAACCAAAAGCTTATTCTTTGCAAGACAAACTTTTTTTTAAATATTTTTTAACGTTTATTTATTTTTGAGAGAGAGAGAGACAGAGACAGAGCATGAACAGGAGAAGGGCAGAGAGAGAGGGAGACACAAAATCTGAAGCGGGCTCTAGGCTCTGAGCTGTCAGCACAGAGCCTGACACGGGGCTCGAACTCAAGAACTGCGAGATTGTGACCTGAGCCCAAGTCAGACGCTTAACTGACTGAGCCACCCGGGCACCCCTGGGAAGACCCGTCAAAAGAAAAAAGAGATCCAAGTAAATAATGTAAACAAACAGAGGCTTTAAAAATAGAGAGAACATTGTGGACAACTTAGTAAATTTGAAAATATAAACAAAATAGATGATTTCCTAGAAAAAAATTAAACTTGCCAAAAATGAAGAAACAGAAAACTGATAGAACTTGGTGACAGACAAGAGATGAGGAATTAAGGAGATGCTGAGGAGGATTTCTAAGTCTCTAACTTGTTGGGTTTTCAGATGTGAGTCTGATTTACTCAGAAGAAGAAAACAAGAAGAGAAGCGTAAGAGCAGGTTGGATGTCACTGTGGTTGGATTCTTGTTTTTATTTTTTGCTGTGTGTGTGTGTGTGTGTGTGTGTGTGTGTGTGTGTGTGTACACGTATGAAAGGGTTGGTTGTGGTGGTAGGGATGGTGTGTGTACGTCATCGATTTGACGAATATGTTGAAATGGAGGTTCCTTTAAGCTATATAAATGGAGACGTTAGGTATGTAGTTGGATCTATGGGTCAGAAGCTTAGGAGAGATATGAGTTTAAGATACATATTTTGGAGTTACTTGTATTTAAATGGTAATTAAAGCCACAGGTATGGCTGAAATACTCGAGGGAGACAGAGCGCTGGTTCTCAAAGTGTGGTATCTGGACCAGCAACCTCAACACCACCTAGGAATTCAACAGAAACACAAATTTGCGGGCCCCATCCTAGACTTACTGAATCAGAAACCCTGAGAGTGGGGTCCTCCAATCTGTGTATTGACAAGCCCTCCAGCGACTGTGATGCAGGCTGCAGTCTATGAGCCACTGACATCGAGTGAGACATCAAGAAGGCTTGGGCCCTTCCCTTGAAAATCCCAACATTTAACAGAGGAGGATGAGCCGTCAAGGATGACTAGGAGCACTAGCAAGAGGAGAGTAAGAAAATGAAGAGAAGTTTCAAAAGGAGTGTTTCGAGAGGTAGAGTGGTAACTTCCTCTGTGATGTCACTTAAACTAGTTCTAGCAGGGACTGGAACAGGCTGAGAACTGAAGAGTTGAGAAAATTGAGACAGTAAGTACAGACAGCTCGGAGCAGTTTGATCACAAAGGGGAAGCAGAGAGGGAGTAAATGGAAGAGGCTGACAAGGGAGGATTTTTTTTTTTTTAGCAGAACAGTAGCAAGCATGATGGACTGCTGAAGGAAGAATCTGGTTGAGAGGGAGAGAGCGAGTTTACAAGCGAGCCGGGAACTGGAGGCCATGACTAGGGCACACCAAGGGGGCGGGGCAGCAGGAGCATCTTATACTTACAGATTTTAGAACTGCTGGACAGGGTGATAATAAAAAGTAGACCAACTTTTTGTTGGCTTTACTACTGCTTTCTAAGTTTTTACAGATACTGCACATCTTATTGACCATACCAGGGGCAGCCCACTCCCACTGCCTTGTCCTTGGTGTCAGGGGATGATAATATAAGGTCTCTGAGAAAGGAAGAGGGAGGGGATCCAAGGCACAGGCGGAAGTCCTGGCCTTAGATAAGAGGAACAGATTACCTTTCTAACCAGAAGGAAGGAGGTAAACATGATGGGCACAGATGTGGCAAGTCTGAAGTCTGAGAGCAGGAAGCCGAAGGAGGTATCATCAAATGGCTTCTATTTTCCGCACGAGATCATCTGCAAGACCCTTCCTACTGTGAAACGGCTATGTTCCATTCTCTTGGCCTACCGCAATTAAATGTCTGATTCGTACTCACTGAACCACCTTCTATTTGTGATCTGGTTCCCCATGTAGGCCTACCCAAGGTGCAAGAATGTGCTGACCACACAGGCTTGAGTATGTCTCAGTGGTTTCTCATAATAAACCGATAAACTGGTTTTTGAACATAATCTGGTTTCTATGTAGCCTGACTACAGATAACAGACAGATCATAGTCCTTTTTTATATTGATCCTATTTCTTATTGACTTACCTTCTCAGGATCCGACTGCTTTTTCACAAAGTGACTAACGTAAATCTCTGTCCCTACAGGGGCATGGGCCAGATCCACATTTAAGCAGCCTCTGTCATGCCCTGCTCAGCAAAAGCTGGCTTCTCATTAGTTGTCAATGGACCCACTTCTACCTCTTCTCTCTCAATTCCTTTTGACATCTGTCTGTTCATTAAGATATTGCTGTCACCGCACTGACCTACTAGTTTTTGCAGGGGGAAATTTCCAAGAATAATACAGGAAATAAAACAAGAGTGAAATATATCGGAACATCACCATTATTCATTTTCTTGTTCTATTAATCATTCAGTACTTACAGACCATATACCCTGTGCAAGGCTTACTATTAGAACTATGGGGAATACAAAGTCCACAAGGTATTTACAACCCAGAAATAAAAGCAATTAGCTCCACAAAGAACAGGCTTGAGGAAATAGGACTTTGACTACAGGGGAGGAATTAGAAATAAAGAAAAAATTCCTCATAGTAAAAGTGATTAAAGTAGAAACAGGCTATCAAAGGAAATCCTCAAATCTGAGTAACTTGAAAAAAAATATGATGACTTAGAGACAGACAGCCTTGCCTACAGGCAAAGGTTACAGCAAGCCCTTTGGAATTAAGCACACAATGACTCAGGACTGTTTGACATAGAAAGAACCCACCAGTGTCTTTGCAGAAGGAATAAGTGAATTAATAGACAAGTTTATTAGGGTTCTTACCCCCAAATCCTCAGGTACTAATCCTTGAGTTGCCCTGCAGTATTCAATCTGTCTGTTCATCCTTCTTATCTTTGCTGCCCTTGCTCCTCTCCACCACAGTTTGTGCTCCGGCATAAATAAGATGCAGCTTTTCCATGACCTGGAATTTTCTACCATTGAATCATGTCAGCTGTACACATACACACTATCACCCAAGCTCTGTGTAAGTGATTTGATGACTTAGGTATTTTAAAAGTGCCTCGCACACAGCAGATGCTCAATTAAGATTCATTTCCTCCTTTCTTTCCTTCCGTTTTTTTTTTTTTTTTTTTTCTCTCCCCTGGTAAGGAAGGGAGGGAAAAAACAGGAACCAACAAAAGACAGATCTCCTGTAAGATAGCATTCTTTGGTGTAAAAATACTGAAGAGATTTAAACCACTTCTCATTGCCTACCTTGTGTCTGTGGGATGTAGGGAGACAGGAGTTTTGACCTTTTCTTTTCGTATCCCTTCTGTGTGATGTCCCCTAAAATAGCAAGAAACAGAAATAGGTTATGCATTATTCTTACTCTGCGGTTGTTCACTGTAAAAATAAAATTAATTACAGAGTGTTATAGAATTACCACATAGAGAGTAGGGAAAAAAAATGGATAGTTCTTTGCCAAGGATTTTGCTATGTGTGATTTCCCACAGTCTTGGAGCCGACTCCTTGTGGAAAATTGTAGGGCTTGTCTCCACACCAAGCCAGCATAGCAATATGCTGCATACCATGTCAGAGATTCCCGAGTTCCTAGGCACCCCTCGTTTCCTTGGTATTTAAGATAGACCAAAATGGAATGCTGCAAGGCTGGCAGGCAAATGATCCCTCCCAAGTTTCAGTCTGACCACATGAATGCCACTGGCATGGGAGGTACTCTATGGAACCACGCAAAATCAAGAGTCTAGTTCAGGGGAGGAGTCAAGGTTCAGACACTGGGGTGGGATCCGTGAAAAGGCCTCTCTGCATCTTAGTAGCCATGCTTGAACCAGGGCTGGAATTCTCATATCCCCTCCCCTTGATTCACTGGTTCATATTATTTATGTACATGTTATGTCCTTTTCACAAGGTTGAATTAAAAAGTATACTTGAAGCACACAAAAATTACACATGCAACAAATGCAGTAAGGATAAACTGATTAATAGAGGAAAAAATGTGTGGTTCAAGTGCCAAGAAATATGCTAGGTATTAAAGAAAGAATAGCAGATGAATGGGTAGAGAGCAGGGTTAAAAGGAACAGGAAACCAGGAGAACAAAAGTTAATCAAGGGAGAATGAGTAATTCAAAGCTGGGGGAATAAATATATGTAGTGAGGTGACACGGTAGAGCATTGTTTTCTAAAAAAGAACTTTCAGGGGCGCCTGGGTGGCTCAGTCGGTTAAGCGTCTGACTTTTGATTTTGGGTCAGGTCATGATCTCACGGTTGGTCGTGAGACCTGCTCTGGGCTCTGTGTGGAACCTGCTTGGGATTCTCTCTCTCCCTCTCCCCCACCCATGAACCTGTGCACTCTCTCTTAAAAAAAAAATAAAAAATTTTAAAAAGAATTTTTTAATTAAAAAAAAAGTTTAAAGTGAAAATTTAGCATAAAAAGTAAGTTGCACATTAACATTTACAACATTGATGGACACAGATTTGAAACCACGAGTGGTGAATGTCATTTGCCTTTCACCTCAGCACAGGACTGATGGAGTCGATGGTGGGGAGGTAGCAGGGCTCACTGAGGGGCGTAAGCAGGGGAGTGACACAGGCTACACGGTGCAGCAAGTTAGTTCACTCTTCCTGAGGAGAGTGAGATCAAGGGCAGAAGCCAGAGAGACTACCTGTTACCCTTATGCTACTACCTACAGTGATCTGGGCAAGTTAGGAGTAGCTTAAAGACAGTGGTATAAGGGATGAAAAGAAGTGAATAAATTAAGAGAGATATTAGGGAGAAAGACTGGACTGGATGGATATGGGTGAGAAGGTTTCTGGCAGATGGTAGTGCTATTCCATGACAGAGAAATACAGCAAGAAATGCAAGTTTGGCGGGCTAAAGAAAACCGGAGTTGAGCTTAGGAGAGGCCCATGAAACACACAAAAGGACATGTCCAACCAGCAACTGGATATGTGGATCTAGAACTCAGGAAAGAGGAGACAGTTTTGGAACAATCAGGATATAGCTGAAAAATAAACTATTACCATCTTTTCGGAGTAATGTGGCAATTTCTATCAAAATTTTGATTCACCACCTGCCTTTTTAGAATTTATACGATGACAATATGCACACAGGTGACAAAAATCAAGTAAGAATATTGCCTGACTCATTCTTTATAAAGAAAACACTGGAATGAATCTGGATGCTTACATCATAGACCATCTATACCAGTGGCTTTCAACTGGGAATGATTTTGTTCCCCAGGGGAGAACTGACAATGTCTAGAGATATTTTTGTCACAACCAGAGGGAAGGGATGCTACTGGCATTTAAGGGATAGAGGCCAGAGATGCTGCCAAGTGTCCTGCAACGCACAGGACAGTCCCACAATGAAGAATTAGCCAGTCCAAAATGTCAATAGTGTTAAGGATAAGAAGCCCTGGTCTACATAATACTAGGCCGGTATTCCAAATGCACTGGCACAGGAAGATATCTAAAATACAGAAAGGGTAAAAACGCAAGTTGCAGAACAGTGAGTATAATAGGATCTAATTTTGTAAAAAATAGCAATAGGTATGTTTGCATATATACAGAAAATAGTCTGGAAGGCTATACATACATTAAATAAATGTTTACCCTTTGGGGAACGGGAATATGAGGGGTTTCACTGGTTTTACATACTTTAACAAAGTTTGATTTAAAAAAAACAAGACCGAATGATCTGCATAATCTCAAAAATATTTTTTTCATTAAGAACGAATGGTTCTATAAATACGTATTTGTAAACACAATAAGATGGTCACAGTGTGTGTGTGTGTGTGTGTGTGTGTGTGTGTATACATACATATATATAACAGGGAAAAAGCAAGATAGTAAACAGTTAACACAGTATATTCAATTTTTTGAATAATGATATTTTTACACATACAAATGTATACATAAAGAAAGTCTGGAGTTTTATGCACCAAAATATTAACAGTGGTTAGCCACGGCTTGCAAAGTTATGACTGGTTTTAGCTTCTTGTCCTTTTTGCTTATCTGTATTTTCTTACTTTTCTATAATGAACATCCACTATTTCAAGAAACAATAAATATTCAAAAGTACAATCACAAATACTTATTAGACTATACAAGTTTAATCACAATGGCCCTTCATCTCTGGTCTTCTAGGGACATAAGGGAAACCCATAGTGCATTTTTTGGAAATAAAAACCAAACCTTGTCAATTAGCAAAGCGAAGGGTTTAGGTAATCCCCAACAATACACACAACTAACAGAGATGTGGGAGCCTACCAAGGAAAAAGAGGAAATCAAGTCTTTTATTGCAAAAGAAACAATGGAGCATTCTCCTGCCCCATTTCCCCCTCACAAGCTTCCCTACCTCCACTGTACATACACATCCCACTCCCTGAAGGGCACAAAGACCACTTCTGCTGGCTCAGAACACATCTGATAAAGTAAAAGGCCTTTATAAGCTTTCTTCAGGGTTTAGAGTCTCAATCATTCACTGTCAGTAACTGATTGTGGGAAGGACTGGTAGACTTGGGATCTTGGACATTCATCAACGACTAACCATCTTGAGTTTTGAAAAAAGTCAATCAATGGGAGTCTAATTCAGTCATGACAACCAGCTCCATTAGATCCAGAAATGAGCAAAGACATTAAGGAGACCCAGAAGATGAACTGCGATGAGAATGTGAGGACTGTGGTGATGAGCCTTTAAAATGCCCTCCCCCTTTTCTAGGACCACAAGAACCTGCTCAAAAGCCACCTCCTCTGTGACACCTGCTGCAACTTCTAAGTCACTTCTTCCTGGTGCCCCTTCAACTCTGCACTGATAGCACTTAGCACATCGCTGGCATTTTAATTGTTTACACATCTGTGTTCCTACTAGACTGTGCACTTGAGGGCAGGGATTGTGTCGTGTTCATCTCTGTAGCCCGCCCACAGCCTGGCACAACAGACACTTGCTGAATGAATGACTGAATGAATTAGTAAGGTGGAGGCAGTGAGAGAATAACAAATCAAAGAGACGTGTGTACTTGGGTGGAAAACTGGAAATGGGAGAAACAGCAGTCTTTACATTAGCAGGAGCTGAAAGGCCCAGGGAGAGAAATCTAGTGAACCAAGTTTTTTGAAACTTGGCAGCTAGACTTCAAAGGTGACCAGAAAAGCAGCACTCGGCCTGCCTGAAGAGAGGAATACATAAAATCACTGGGCACTAAAAAAAAAAAAAAAGTACATAAAATCACTGGGCACGAAAAACTGAAGGAACTCCACCAGATACTGATGGATCCCTTAGCCAGGGGAGGGCAAGACCTGACTGAAGGAATTCAGTTAGCACACATAACTGAGTCTGTTAGTCTACATTTCTGTCATTGCCCACCTTCAGCCTGCCATTCTCACCACCAGGAGTTAACCAGTGTTTGCTGCGCCAAAGCAACATTTTCCAAACACCCAGTTTTTGAGAATCACCTGAAGGACTTGTAAAAATACAAATTCCTGGGCGCCTCCCATGAAGATTCCGACTCACTAAGTCTCGATTAAGACACAGATACTTGCAATTCTAACCAGTGCCTTCCGATGAGTCTTTAAAAAATCAAGCAGGTCTGGAAATCACTGCACTGAAGAATCACGTCTAGAGCGTGCTGGGCGGTTCTGCTGACTTAATGTGAGGAGGGGACAGGAGAAGAGAGGAAGAATGTTGTCTTGGTGGTAACAGAACCTCAGGGGAGAGCAGGAACCTCGGGAGCTCGAAGACACTCAGTCACACCATAGGCATTCTTACTCAGGACAGATTTTCTGCCATCTGGCATATAAAACAAAAAGGAGTGCCGTAACTATACCTGTATAAAATTTGCATTAAAACGGCACAGATCTAAGTTAAACCTGTCGTTCAAGTTTTTTGAGAGCTAAACAAATAAAGAGAGGATTAGCTTTCCCTTGCCACCAGGGTAATGTTATTTCTCCACCCACATACTCACACAGAAGAGCAGCCACTCGCAGGGATTCACAGACCCCCCACCCCCCACCCCGGCAGGCGTGGAGGCACGCAGCCTGTAAGAAGATGCAGGGACCCACATGACTCAGGACTGCCCAGTTGCTCTGGCACAGTCACGGCTACGATACTGAATAGCTGACACCAGACAAATGGAAAGATACATATGTGAGGCAGAAACTAAGGGAAATACATTCCCAATTTCTCTCCTCGCCTAGCTGGGATCAACGAAAGCAGCTTGGCACAGGCAGCCCAGGAATCATCTTTAAGCAGAGTGAGGAGGGGGCTGGCAAGAGGTGTGTGAGAGCCACTAGCCACCCAAGCCTCTTGAAGGTCAGCAGTGAGAGGAGGAGGAGTCCTACAAACGGGTCAAGCCATTTGAATGTATATTTGCACCGGTGAGGTGGTTTGGTGCTATGGTTAGCACTTCAGAGTTTGTGTCAGACAGAACTACATCTGGAGCACGGCCTTACCATGTCCTGGCTTTTTGGCTCTAGATGGGTTTTACTTGCCCCTCTGATAAATCTCGGTGTCCATGTGTGTAAAATGGTTAACAGTAATCTCTGTCTTGCAGTTTTTATGGTGATTCAGACTACCTGGTATGGGGTCTGGGCTATATAACAAACTTTTACCGAAAGCCTACTGAAGCCTACTACTGGCCAGGTGGGGATCGGGGCCAGCAGCTATGTTGCAAAGAGAGAAGAGGAAGGCAAGCAACAATGCTAAGAGTCCATAATTGAGTGCTGTGGGAGAGATGCACACCAGACACAGTATGGAACCCAGAGGAAGCATCATGATCTCTGCCCGGGTAGGGAAAGGAAAGCTTTAACAGAGCAGGTGACATTCTGGGTGGGGTGTGGCCTTTCATTCTAATATCAGAAATATGACATAAACTCCTAATGATGCAGCCACCTAGTGGTTTGCCCTGCGGCTGACTGCTCTGTATGGATATGGCCCTGTTTGATGGTTCCTGCACGATTTAACCTGTCAGAGAGAAGCAGAACAATGCTCGGTAATTTTCAGAGATGACCTTGTACGCACCCTGAGCAAAACAAACACGGGGTTTGGGAACTTCTGGAGGGTCACCAAATGGTATGTATGTAGAATCTTGATGGACGGAGAGCAAGGGTTACAGTTTCAGCCATAAACTCTTTCTGCTCCAACGGAAATAAAAAGGTAGGTGCCACCACAGCCCTGCCTTAAACTCATACCGATTCAGTCAGAGGTGGCAGTGGCTTGGGGGACTTTGGGAGGTCACAAAAACTTTTTTGAGCACCGAATGGATGATATCCAGAGTGTCAAACAAAGAGGAAAAAAAGAGTATCTATGTCTTTAAGAAGTTCCGGTCTAATGGGATGCCCGGGTGGCTCAGGCAGTTGAGCCTCCGATTCTTGAGTTCGTTCACCTCAGGCCATGATCACACAGTTTGTGAGACTGAGCCCCATGTCTGGCTCTGCACTGACAGCGTGGAGCCTGCTTGGGATTCTCTCTCCCCCTCTCTTTCTGTTGCTCTCTGTCTCTCAAAAATATATGAACTTTAAAAAAAAGTTCCCAATATAAACAAATAATTACAATAAAAGTGGCAAGCGCTACGCTAAAGATCACGTAAAAGATTCTATGGGAACAGAAAAGAGTGGTGATAAGGAATAATAATAACACTCTAAGAATAAGTAAATAACAACAATACTCATCGAGGGCCTACTATGTAACAGTCTCTGTCCCGAGAGCCTCGCAACATCCCTTATAAAGTGATATTTTTATCAGTCCCATATAATAGGTGAGGTTACCGAGCCACGAAAAGTTTCAGCTACTTGTCACAGTCAGACCCAGTAGGCGCTGTAATCAGGATCTGAACCCAGGCAGTCCTGCCTCCAGGGCCCCTCCTCTTAAATACTACCCTATCATCATTTTTCAGAGAGAAGCTCCAGCTCTAGCCTCGGAAAGACTGGGAAGACTTCACAGTCTCTTAGGCTGGGTCCTGAAGGAGGACTGTCAGGACTGTTCTCAAACCCACAGCTGCGGAAGACAGCACCATACCTGGGGCAACAGAAGGACAGAAAAGCTGTGAACGCAATCTCTGAGGAACAGACATTGGCCCTACAGTGGCTCCTCCGGGCCCTGCTGCCTCGGGGGATTCCACCGTCCGGGCCTCAACAGGGACTCTTCAGATACCTGGTTGAAATGGGCTGACATTTATCTCACGGGGCATCGATTTACTTCCTTCTTAACTAAATGCCACTATATAATACAACCAGCATTCTAACTTTTCATAATATTCTGACAGCAATTCGTCTGAGTTGCCTAAAACTCCCCTTCAATAAACAGAAAAGACATCATTACTACAGAACAAGAAACAGAGGTGAAAAGGTAAATGTCTGGCTTAAAGATACAGAGCTAGGCAAGCATCTGGGTCTCTGGCCTTTTCTTATTGTTCTTTGTCCATTGTTTACTCGTAGGTGGCCCCCAAATCAGATGCAATAAAAGTATAAAACTAATCTATTGTTCATAAAATGAATAACATGAGATAAACAATTTTTCTGACTCACTCCAAAATATAGATGACTTTCCAGAAGGCATTAAAAATCCACCCCCATCCCCCATCTCCCACCCCCCAAGCAGAACCCTGCATGAATTGTGTCTTTTAATTATCTTTTAAATGAGACAGCCAACTGTGGAAACCCTGTCCAACTGCAGTTTAAAAACAATCAGCAAAAAGTCATTATACATCATTACTAAGTATTCAGCTAACAGAAAATGTGGCCTTTTTTTGTTGTTTAGGAGTAATTAGGAGGGAAAGAAATGAGAAACTAAGAAGAAAAACTTCGAGAGTCATCACCTTCTAATCTACAGCTGTAGCTAATAACCTATTCTATCCTCTACATGTAAATCTTAGGCCAGGAAGGTGGTACATATTGGCTATGGCTGGAGATGGGGACTAGGACGGGGCTATAGCCATTTATACATAAGGAATGGAAGCAGACACATAGAAAAGAGCCAGAAATATAGCTGAGAATGTGATGGAGGCAGATCTTAGCAAAATTTTAAAAGGCAGAGGGTTTGGATGCATCCAGGAGACGCTGGCTACAAGACAAAGAACAATTTTTATTAATTTTTATCATGTTCGCCTTAAAACAATTCTATTCAGTGAATTACATATACCTGTCACCCATCCTCCAAATATCCCCCTCCCTCCGCTTCCAGAGGTAATATATAAAGGCTCACAACAAATATACATTTTTTCCCCCAAAAGCACTGTTTTTATGTACACAGAGTCCTAACCACTTCAGCGGCAGGAGGAGTGGGAGAGGTTCATGGCCACACAGAACAATGGCCTCACCCCTTAAACCAGCCATGGGGTTTTTTGGCCTTTGTCTTTCCCCAGTTTTCTGGCTATATCTGAATTGAAACTGGCCAACAGGATTCTAAAGAATTAAAAACCTTGAATTATTTTTTAAAAACTCCTTGTAGTTTCTTTCTACACATATGTAGAATTAATCTTATGTTGAGAGAAGGGTGAAAGCTACAATATACCCAGTTTAGCCAGAAAGAAATCTGTTAAAATACTTCAATCTGTTGAAAGAAGATGAGAATTTTTATTTTAATCTAATTTTTTTGGAAAAAAAAAATCAGTGGTTCTAAAAGTCTTCCATTGGCAGCCTACAAAAGCTATAGTTTTATCTTCTTTTAACTCAAACTTGCTAATCTTACAAAAGATTTTCAAGGAAATTAACTTCAGGACATTCAAATTTCCATTCTCAGTAGACGTCCTCTCACCTCATTTAGGACAATAACTAGACATTTTCCATGTCAAGAACTTGAGAATAAGCCCAGATTGCTTTCTTCCAAAACGCAAATCATGGAATTGTTTTGGCTGCACAGTTCTGTTTTCTAGGTCAAATATACATGACTTCTTACAGATGGTATTTCACCTACGGCATCAAGCAAGTTCAAACAAATAAAAAGCAACAGAGTAAAGCCCTTGAAACACACTGAGAAACTGAACTCTAAGCCTGACTACATCAGCAGGCAGCTGCCTCGATTAATCCACCTAATGCAAAAGGTATGTTCATTTGTCCATTAGAAAAACTATGTCTGCAAATAAGAAATTTGCTATACAAATGCCCCGAATGTCTAAACAGAGCAGGAGGAATCCCTGAGATGGTTCGGCAGGTAGAAAAAGCGTGGGTTCTAGCATGAGGCGGGTCTGGGTTTGGACCCTGAGTCTTCCAATTTCCTGGCTCCATGACAAGTTACTGAACAAGTCGGCCTCAGTTTCATAATAGGTAAAACTGGAATAACTCCTAGCTTTAGTGCTTATGATGAGTCTTAAATGAGAATAAACGCAAAAGTCCCTGGCACATAAGCACACATTCAACTAGTTTTAGCTGACACCACTCCAGCCCTAGCCCCACCCTTAAGTCCCAACAATAGCTTTATCCTTAAAAGGGTTATCTAGAAAATTCTGGTTTAGTAGGTTCTCTTTAACAACAACAGCAGCAGCAACAACAACAACAACAGAGGAGAGAGTGAATTAAGTGTCCCTCTAAAGACACATCAGGGTACGAGATCTTTAGCAATAAGAGCCAACAAAATGAGTTACTTTGGGCTAACAGTCTAAAAGAAGGAAAGCTGACATCAAAGAGGAAGTACAAATATCTAAACCAGAAGTGAGTAGAGATTAGTTTAAACGAATATATGTAAATTTGTGTAAATAAAATAGTGCCACTGTGCACAAAACAGGATTATAAGCATCTAACTATGGGTGCTGTGATGATTTAGGGCTAAAACTGCAAATGCCTAGGAAAAAAATCCTAGAAAAAGTGAGGGGGAGTGATTTTCTTTATCATTTCTTTACCTTCCTTTTATCTTTATTTTTCCTCAGAAAAACCAGATAACTGTTTCTTTTGAGAACAGCTAGGTATATTCAGTTGCTCTACCTTACTACCTGTCTCCACCAGCATCATTTTTAAAAACGGCATAAGCAATAACATCGACACCAATCACTGAAACTGAAGTAAATAGGTCATGCGCCAAGCATTCCTTATCAATGGTATAGAAAAAAATAACACCCGCTCAAAACCTAAGTATGTCATCTTGCAAATGCAGAAATAAAGCGAAAATTTAAAAAAAAAAAGATGAAGAATTTTGTTGGTAGCCGATTCATACTGGAAACCAAAGATACACAGGGAAAAACAGAAGTACAGAACCGCTGCTGGTACGCAGATCACAAAATAAGCAGCTCGTGTGGGGTCAGCGGAAAGGGCTTTCCCAGTGAGGCAGAAAACAGATTATCTGTACGCGTTTGGCACAGATTTAGGATCTCAGATTCCAGGCGTCAGGAGATACGTTCTCTCCAAACCAGCTCTTTGGGTCCTGGGCAAGCCACTATACTTCTCCGGGCCTCGCTTTCCTCATGTGTAGGAAGGAGGATCCAGTGAGCATTAAATCTAAGGCTGCTAATGTGTGATGAATGCCACTTGCCTGGCATGTGTGGCAAGTCAAAACCGAAGAAAGATATCCAGTAGCCATATGATAGATGAGCTCCAGGATAGATATATAGATTGTCAGCATCAGCGTAGGAGGTGGTAAGTGAGGGCCTGAGTGTGAATGATATCATCAGAAGGAATGCAGTGTGAGAGGAGAAGGCAGCCAGAAAAGGAATCTGGGAGAAAACTAACATTTGAAGAATGAGCAGAGGAAAACGAGATGATACTGGGGCACAGCAGGGAGACCAGGAGGGAATGGAGAGAGAGAGGAGGGAGACGGAAAGAGAGAAGGAGAAAATAATGTACTGTCACAGATGTAAAATAAGGATAGAAAAATACCTGCTGCATTTGACGACTAGATCAACAGTGGTCCAGACAAGAACAGCTTTAACAGAACAGTAAAAGAAGGCAGAATATTGGATAGTACTGAAGAATGGATAAGAGGTGAAGTGAGAGTAATAGATTTTTTTCTTTCAGCATGTTTTGTTATAAAGTGAATGAGATATGGGGAAGTCTACAAGAGGCTACAAAGTCAAGGAGAGTGAGTCTTTGACTCGACCAACAAATACTAAGGGCTTCCTACCTACAAAGCACTACTTCAGGGGTAGGAGACAGAAGAGAACAGACATGGTCCCCAAATTTAGCCATGGTAATGAAGTTCATAGTCTCTTCGAGCACAGAGAGACATCCAAAACCAATCATATAATTAGTGACAAGTGGGATAAGGGCTACAAAGAAGTTGTCCAGGGGGGCTGAGAGACCCCCGATTAAGAGACTGTGGCAGGCACACTGCTCAATGCCACTGCAGGTTCCAATCCCGGACCCGACCTAGCCTGGGCAGCTGGGGAAGTGACATTTAAGCTGAGACCTAAAAAAACCAGTTATGTCTAAATATTTTGAAAATGAAACAGGAGCTGGGGGCAGGAGGGCTGTGGACCTGCACTGGTATGCTAAGCATATCCACCCCTCCCCCCACCACCACCACCCAGACGATGAATGGGGTGGGTCTGGGCAGGAGCACAGCTGAAAGCCAGGGCAGTGCAGCAAGTGGGGTGATACGAGGTTCTGGAGACAGCGGGAGCCCAGATCCTGCAGGGCCCTCAATACCATTCCAAGAATTTGGGATTTTACTACAAATGAGAGAGAAAGCCATCAAAGGCTTTTAAGCAGGGGAGGAAGGTGATCAAATAGAGCAAAGGAACAAGGTATCTGATAAAGACTAAAATTCCTGCAAAGATTAGAAGGAATAAGATCCAGAGCTGGGGCCTGGGTTCCCTCATGGGTTAGCTCCAGGGCTTCTGAACCTATGCTGGGAATGTGGTATGTGTCCTCCATCTGTGAGCGCTTTACGGGCGTGGAGATGTTTATCCTCAGCCCCTGGGCCAGCCAGGCAGAGCTTACAGGAGCTGGAAACCTGGGGCAGTCACCTCAAGTAGGCAAACAGACTTCTTATCCTGTTGTATTGAACAAATATCATCAGTTTCTGTGTTTGTCAAGATGTATGAAAGACTGGGGGTGCCTAGGAGGCTCAGTTGGTTAAATGTCCGACTCTTGATTTCAGCTCAGGTCATGGTCTCCTCACGGTTCGTGAGTTTGAGCCCTGCATGCGGCTCCGCACCGACAGCCCTGAGCCTGCTTGGGATTCTTTCCCTTTCTCTCTGCCCCTCCCCTGCATGCACTCTCTCTCCCTTTCTCTCTCTCTCAAATAAATAAATTTTTTAAAAAAGATGCATTAAAGACTGGAAGTATGGTCAGACTTTAGTATCTCTTCCTCTAAGAAAGGAAATAAGGGTGAATAAGTAAGTACAGCTGTTGGGGGAGTACAGGGAACAGGGCAGAAGGCAACAGGACTCTGGTCTGATAATCTATAAATTTCTTTCTGGGGAGGAACCACAGTAAAAGTTTTCATCCATTTCCCCCTCTGAATTCATTTAGTATTTATCTCATGCCAGGTACCATTCATCTAAAGCATTAACGTGAGTATTGACTCATTTAATCTTCAAAACAATCCCATGCGGCAGTATTATTAGTCCCAGTTTTGTCCCAGTTTTCAGGTAACAGAGTGAGGCACAGGCAGATTAAGTGACCTGCACGAGGACACACACTGGGAGATGTAGCTTCAAACCTGACAGTCTGGCTCCAGTGTGCAAGCTCCGAAACCACCACTGAAAGCTGCCTCTCTAAGGTACTTTGCTGAGAGGGATGGAGAGCTGGAGGAGAGTAAAGACACTGAGTTGCCACCAGACGAAAGGGAGGCAACATGCTCTGAAGCTGATACAGACTACACTCTGGGCTCTGCCAGTTAGTTGTTAGCCAGCCGTGTCTGAAAAAGCTAGTTAACCTCTCTAAGCTTCAATTACCTCAACTGTAAAACAAAGATAATGGAACCTAACTCGATGTTACAAGGATTAAAAAGATAACATAAGCAAAGTTCTTGGTTCCTGGCACAGAGTAATAAGCACTCAAGGACACCTGCTACTCTAATGGCAGAGGGAATTAATGAAAGAAATGGAGAGTGTGCCAGGCACTGCTGAGGGTCCAGGGAGACAAGAACAGAACTTCTAGCGGCACTCATTTCCAGTTTTGTGATTTTCCCTAGCGGGAAAAATTTCACTGCGGGAAGGCTGCTGCTGCTTTGAATAATTTAGAGCTGGGGTTTACTAGGAAAGGAGAATGGAAGGAAGGAAGGAAGGATGATGGGATCCAGGCTAGCAAGTATTTATTCATCAATAACCAATCAACCAGCAATAAATGCTTGGTGAATAAATGATGTGCAGTACTATCAACCTAACTTCTGTAACTTTTTAAAGCTTCTAGGGGAGGGGCGCCTGGGTGGCTCAGTCGGTTAAGCGTCCGACTTTGCTCAGGTCATGATCTCACGGTCCGTGGGTTCGAGCCCCGCGTCGGGCTCTGGGCTGACAGCTCAGAGCCTGGAGCCTGTTTCGGATTCTGTGTCTCCCTCTTTCTCTGACCCTCCCCTATTCATGCTCTCTCTCTCTCTCTCTCTGTCTCAAAAATAAATAAATGTTAAAAATTTTTTTTTTTTTTTTTTTTTTTTTTTTTTTAAATAAAAATAAATAAATAAATAAAGCTTCTAGGGGAAATACAGTCAGGATCCATCTTGGGTTGGCTGATCACATCACCCTCAGGAAGAAATGACAGGATTCCAAATGGAGAAAGCTGAAAGGAATTGGGCAAGGGAGGTCTGGAGGGTATACAAAGGTTCCCTGCCAGGCCAGTTCTCCTTTCCTGCTTCCCACACCTGCTTTTCTCTTCTCACTTTGAACCTATTAAAAACAAAACAGCAAAAAAACTATTAAAGACAAAAATCATGGAAAGGTGATAAAGAACAGAGAAGACTGAAGATCATTTTATGTTTTAGAAAAAACACTAAAAATTGAAAATTTCCTAGGCCTCATAAAGGTCCAGGGGAGGAGCAGAGACAGTCAGTGAAGGGATTATTATTGGTGTGGGGAGCAGCTCTGGGGGACCTGGTGGAAGTTGTGGAGGTGGGGGGGGGGGGGTCAGGTCTCTTGGAAGAGAGATCAAAGGGATGGATTACTAAGGGAAGAGGCAGAGGGAGGCAGAGGGAGGCAGAGGGAGAGGAAAAGCAGAAAACCATCAGACGCAGTAGTGGAGAAAAGGGAGTTCCTAAATCCAACAGGGTCCACCCTGGATCAAACACTCATAAAAGACAGCCAGATGTTGCCACCAGTTCCTCTTTTCCCAGGGCAAAATTTAAAATAACTAAGTGGTGGTCACTATTTTTAAAGATTAAACAAAAACAACCCACACCCCTCAATGCAGTCTCAGGAAAAGAATAAATGCTCAATGTTAATAATCCTCAGGAATAGAGAGGCTCCCTGAGCAAGGGTAGGAAAACAAGCAAAAAGAACAAAAATGAACTTGCAGCCACATAATATGCAAAAGAAAGCTGTCGAGGCATTTCGGTAGTCCAAGAGCTGATGTTCTTAGCAGGGGAAAAAAGTAGAGTGAAAGGATGAAATATGATGAACTGCTTAGAGATTTTTATAAATGACTTGTAATTTCATAAACACCTATCCACCAATGTTTAGGAGATGTAACTTTCGATTTGGCTGATAAAGTATGGGGTGTGTGTGTGTGTGTGTGTGTGTGTGTGTGTGTGTGTGTGTGTCTATTGTTCCCCTAGAGATATTTAAACCTCCAATATCATTACCAAAAAATCCACCTCTTTCCTGTAGTTTCACTTGAAGCAAAAAAAAAAAAAAAGAAAAAAGAAAAAAACAATAACAAATTCCTTCCTAAAATAGCAAAGACAACAATGAGAGGAATAATACTTCAGAGTTTGAACAGATATTTCCTGTACTTCACTCAATGTACGAATCACAATCAAAATTAGGAATTAAAGGGAAAAAAACACCACGACTGCCACATACCCCCAATGACAACAAAAAAACAAGTATAGCATTCTTTGGCCACACTTGCCCCTCAAACAGCAAGACACCACCTCACGTCTGAATATAGTATTACAAACGAGTAAGCCCTGAATGCTGTCAATATATCAAAGGTGAATATTAAGCAGGATAAACACTTCTCATAATGACAGTGGGGGCAGTCATAAGAAAAACCATTATTCCACAATAAGTGCTAGAAATATACTCAGACTTTTTAAACACTTTATTAAAATTTTTGCATTACAAATACTGTCATTATGAATTTGAAATAATATTTCCTTATTCCCTTTCCCATTTGAAATGAGTTTTTGTAATACGGTTTTTTCAGAATGTAATTAGGATGTTTTCACAGAACATGAAAGATGAGGAAACATCAGTATAAAAAGCCAAGTATAAAAGGAAAAAAAGCCAAGCATAAGCAATCTGTGTGCCAAGGGATTTAAGGAAAGACAAGTGCCCCCATCATCTCTTCTTTTGTCTTTCACAATAGAATTTTTAGCTGGGCAAAACAACTACTGGATAAAGACCACATTTCCCAGTCCTCTCACAGCTAGGTGTGGTCAAATAACTAAGTTCTGGCCAATGTGGTACAGACAGAAAAAATGTGTTAGAATACATCCTCCCCTTTTCTCTCTTCCTGATGGCCGAACTGGGGTTTTGGCAATCAGCCATCTCTCAGACCGTGCGCTGACAGACAAATCCAAGGATGGTGAAGGAACAAGACAGAAAGAGCCTGAAGCCCAAGACTTCATGAAACAGAGTTGCCTGCCATGCTAGTGCAGACTATTACATGCCAGAGAAGTCAATTTCTATCTTGTTTAATACCTGTTATTCGGGACCTCTGTTACATACAGTCAAACCCATAATCCAACAAATACCTAATAAATGAGCTGATTTCCACTCAGTGGCAGCAAGTAACTGCTGCTACTTGATGTCCTCACCAGAACTATAAACCAGGGTTACTAAAACTTTTAAAAGTTAACTCTTATATAGGTGAAATATACTGTCACAAACTTTTCAACGTTAATCCCCTTGATAAATCTTTTTTCACACCATCTTACATCATGAGATTTTGATCTAAGCTGAATTCTTACAAAGTAAATCTGGTTTACTTACTTGAAATCAGAACACTGCAAAACAACCCTTAAACTAATGTAAAATTATCTAAGTACATACACTAAGAGTCTTGAACTGGGTTCAGCCATACATTGTGCCAGTGTTAATTCTTCTGATATTATTTCCATGAAAGGTTTTAACACAATTAAAATGGCATTTCTGCATTGTATTGTGTTTATTTTTATTCTTGAAGTTAAAACAGCAACCACTTGATACGCTAAGAGTTCCCCATCAAAATGTTATCTAAATAAACTATCAGTTAAAAATAGAAAAAAGTCTGTGTGAACACAATTCCAATTACTAATTTGCCAATTGTTGAAGAACTACAGCCTGGAAATAAGCAAGCTGTATGAGGAATGATGCTTTTCCTCTGTTTTCAAACTAAAAGCTTGCTGTACCAGAGCTATTCCAGGAAATTCTCCAAGCTTCCACCAGAGAAACTCTGCTTTTACCGATTACCCTAAATCATGCTTTAGTGTAAGATTGTGTTTGAACAAAGACCTTCACCTCGGTCAAAAAATTTTAAAACTATTGAATATATAGCTGATAGTTGTAGAGAACAGCCTTCTTTTCAGTAGTTGAAAAGAAATGCTGTCAGGTAAAGGAAAGGAAGAAAGATAGATCATTGAGGGGCACCCTCACTGGGTAGGTCAGCAGAGCATGCGACTCTTGATCTCAGGGTTGTGAGTTCAAGCCCCACAATGGGCACAGAGTTTACTTTAAAACAAAAAACAAAAAGGAGAGATCACTGGAAAGAACTGATTTGATGAAAAGAAGTAGTGATATTATCTTTAAATTTTATTATTTTTTTACATTTAAAAATGTCTGGATCTTCTATATCTGTGTGATCCTCTAGAAGTCAGATCTAGATTCTAAGCCTGGCTCATCACTTACCAGCTTTGTCTCTTTGAACAAGTTACTTAACGTTGTGGGTCCTTGTTTTTTACATCTGTAAAATGAGGAAAGCCACACTAGCTCACAGGACTGTTAACAAGATTAAGTGAGATAATGTAAGCAAACCTCCTAGCAGAATGTTTAATCCAGAGTAGACAATAATTGTTAGTTTCCCTCTCCACCCACTCTGCTCTTACCATCAACCATCAAAGTCTCAAAATGAATTACAAATGAAAGGTTCTAGTGTGGGTTGAATACCTTTTTGCAATGCGTGATATTTATGTTGTAGACTGGCTAAACACTTCTCTGAAGAAAAACATGCATTCACACAAAAATCTGTACATGCATGTTTATAGCAGCATCATTTATAACCAAAAAATAGAAAAAAAGCCCAACGTTCATCAGCTGATGAGTGGATAAACAAAATGTGATATATCCATACAATGTTAACACTTTTAACCATAAACAGAAAGGAAGCACTGCTACCTGCTGCTATACCATGGATAAACCTTGAAAGCAATATTCGAAGTCAACAAAGCCATTCACAGAAGACCGTATTTTGCATGATTCAATTTATGTGAAATGTCCAGAAGAGGGGGAGAATGGGAAGTGACTGCTAATGGATATGGGGTTTTTTTTTTGGGGGGGGGAGGGTGATGAATATGTTCTAAAATTAGATTGTAATAATGGTGGCTGCACAACACTGTGAACTTACTAAAAAATACTGAATTGTATACTTAAATGGGTAAGGGAGCTATATCTCTTAGAGCTCAATAAAGCTCTAAAAATACCAAAACACTTAGAATATACTAATTCAAAAAGATATATGCACCCCTATGTTTACTGCAGCATTATTTACAATAGTCAAGACACGGACGCCATCTAAGTATCCACTGATAAATGAATGGATAATGAGACCTTGCCCTTTGCAACAACATAGATGCACCTAGAGGAGATTATGCTAAGTGAATTAAGTCAGGGTTACCTGGGTGGCTCAGTCGGTTAAGCATCCAGTTAAGCATGTGCCTTCGGCTCAGGTCTTGATCTCACTGTTTGTGAGTTCAATCAAGCCCAGTATTGGGTGAGCCCTGCTTCTCTCTCTCTCTCCCCCTCTCTCTGCCCCTTGCACTTGCACCCTCTCTGTGTAAAAAAAAAAAATTTAAAAATTAAAAAATAAAATGAAGTAAGAGAAGTCAGAGAATGAAGTCGGAGACAAATGCCATATGATTTAACTTATATGTGGAATCTAAAAAAACAAAACAAATGAACAAACACACAAGCAGAAACAGACCCAGGAGTATAGAGAACAAAGTGAGGTTGCCAGAGGGGAGGGAAGGATGGGCAAAATGGGTGAAAGGCCATGGGAGGTATACAGGCTTTCAGTTATCGAACAATAAGTCACAGGATGAAAGGTAGAGCATAGGAAATACAGTCAATAATATTGTATAATAATAGCATTGTATGGTGACAGACGGTAGCTATACTTGTGAACGCAGCATAACGTATAGAGCTGTCGAATCTCTATGTTGTACACCTAAAACTAATGTAACATTGCATGTCAACTACACAATTAAAAATTAAATAGGGGAGCCTGGCTGGCTCAGTTGGTGGAACATGCAACTCTGGATCTCAGGGTTGTAGGTTCAAGCCCCATGTTGGGCATAGAGATTACTTAAAAAATAAAATCTTTAACAAACAAACAAACAAAAATAAAGGCTGGATACAAACAACAACAACAACAACAACAAATTACACTGCATCTAAAATTTAATAAGCCAAATCACAGCTATTCAAAATATACTAGTCATCTGGAAAATACATTGTGGGCATGTGTATTTAAATTTCTAAGTCACGTATAGGAACTTTTAGCAGTCTGCCATGTTATTTATTTCTATTCATTACATTTCATGGATGCCTTATCTAGTTTTCATCTAAAACTGTATCAGCTTTGTATCCTACTTGGGAGAACTGAGAAGAGCCGCTCAATTTTCTACAGCTTAATTCTCTTGTGGAATGCTGATATATACTCTTTTCAAACAAAGTGAATACTTTGAGAGTGACCACACATGAGAACATAAAGCAAGTTACAAAATTTTCAAAGAACTGGTATCATACAGACCACTTCATCTGTCAACCATGTAACCAAGTTATAAATCAGTAAAAGATAACTTTTTTTAAGCCCAGCCATAAAAAATGGACTTTTGCTGTGCCATTTTGAGTTCATAGTATACTATCACTTGAAGTTATTAGCATGTAAGAAAATGGGCTGAGGTTGGATATATGTTTGCTTACTGCCAACGGATTTCCTCGTTATGTTTAATACATTTGTTTCTCAAAAAAAAATGTATATAATCAATCATATTTAGAAGCATTAGAGAATTTGCCATTTGAAGGATTCATGGAGTAAATCTATCTGTATTATAATTATTGCCTAATTCATCCGTAGCTAATTCTTTCTTTCAAAAGCTTATTCTGTATTTAGCAGAGTGTTCACTGTACTATCATTATCTAGGAGAGTACAACCCATCAGGAGCTTGCATGAGATGCAAAACAATGCACAGAAAGGAATTCGGTTCTCTGGTCAGTGCCAAGGTCAACATTTCCCCCAGTGTTCTAATTCAGCAAGCCAAGGACTGGAACCAGTCCATGGCTTTATCATCATTGGGGATTTATCCTTGAGCAGTTCCTGAGAAAAGGCCTCCACTGGGTCCTATCCCGGCAGAAAAATGGGGCCAGGCTTTAATCACCCAAGGGGACCAACTAGCTTTAAACTCTGAAATAACGCCAATTACCTTCCTCATGGTTAAAATGGCGTACCCAGTTATAACTCTTCCTTCTCCTTTCCAGGCTCAATGTCACTGACCGATGTGAGCCTTTTGAAAAAGACTCAGTTCCCAACTACTGTATTTGCTTCTTATTAGACTAGGCAGTCGTCAGACAGAGACAAAGCTACGCATCCATTTCCTGCGCTGTGATATTCTCTCTTCCCAATTCCTGCATTCTGCCTGGGCCTCTTTTCCAACCTGGACATATCGTCTGGATACTACATGCTTTGCTACTTTATAAAAAGGCATGACTTTGTCTTTTCCCCTTTATATCTGTATCATTTGTTTATTTGCTTGAAAAAAGTCATTTTAAATATTGAATTAAATACTGGATTTTAACTACATACCAATTATACTGCTGAGATATGTATGTATTAAATTATATAAACTTTGGTACTACCATACCATGTGAGTCTTCAAAGTCCTGCTCTATTCCTGCCTCTTTTCTTCCAACTCATAGATTCCTAAGAGGGGGGAAAAGCGGGAACTACCTCAGTAAATTAATATAAAAGCTTCAAGTTGGAAATATATGAACCTGCTCAAGGCTGACAAGGGGGATTTCCAGAACTCCAAGAGCTCCTCTGTGATCCAGTCCCTTGTGACTAATAACAAGAGTGAGAAAATTTTTGCTCTCTGATCTCAGGATCAGAATGTTCAATTATATAAACGAAGCCATAACTGTGGCAAACCAGGATAGGACTGAGCAGAGAACACGGTGAAGACGGTGCCTAGCATCAAAATTATATGCAAACAGATTTGTGTTCTTTACCGACTGGCACGAGACAGGGTAAGATTTAAGTGCCAGTATAAAAACAACAGGTTAAATACAGAGCAAGATGTAGTAAGAATGCACAGAAACATTAAGAAGGCCAACAAAAACAGCCTACAGAAGCAAGTGTTCATTGAACTGGCTAAGAGGTAAAAACTAAGTATATAAAATCACAGAATATTTTACATAAAAAATAAAAAAGCAAACAGCCTTTTAATGAAAAGGTTCTCTCTGATGAGCCTGCCTGACACGTTGTACTGTCCACATAACCATACATAAGCATGCACATACACATGTGTTAATCTCTCATTTAGCCAGTGTTGATGGCATGCTAGGAGTCAGGCACTGGTCTAGGCACTTGGGCAGTGCCGGGGCAGACAAAGATTCCCTCGTGGCGCTTCCATGTGAGGAAGAGACAGACAATAACCCATAAAGATAAGAGCTTAATTCATCCATAAATGACATTGAGTGTTAGTGGAAAGTGCTATGGAAAAAGGAGAGATTAGAAAAAGGAGCACAGTGGGGCGCCTGGGTGGCTCAGTCGGTGGGGCGTCCAACTTCAGCTCAGGTCATGATCTTGAGGCTTATGAGTTCGAGCCCCGTGTCAGGCTCTGTGCTGACAGCTCGGAGCCTGAAGCCTGCTTCAGATTCTGTGTCTCCCTCTCTCTGCTCCTTCCCCAGCTCACACTCTGTGTGTGTGTCTCTGTCTCTCAAAAATAAATAAACATTAAAAAAAAAAAATTTTTTTTTTAAGAGAAAGGAGTGCAGCATATACAGAGGATTCAGACAGAGGAGGCAGGCTGTAGTATGCAATAGGGCAAACAGAACTCATTTGAAAATGTGAGATCTGAGCAAAAGCTGAAAGAGTTAGCCACACAGACATCTTGGGAAGAGCTTTCCAGTAGACACCTTCCAGGAAGAGGAATCAGCTACACAAATCAATGAATTGAGAAATTTATATAAACATGTTTTCAACTTTAATACTAGAAGCAAATATCAGCCTTCTCCCAAACACTTGCTCATCTTTGGAAAATAATTGTCTGAGGCAGTTAAAGAAGATAAATAGGAGTGCCTGGATTTTATGGAAACATTTTTAAAAGCAAGCCTCCAATTTAAAATCTAATCAATTAAAATGGTTATCTGGGGGCACCTGGGTGGCTCCGCTGGTTGAGCGTCTGACTTCAGCTCAGGTCATGATCTCATGGTTCATGAGTTCGAGCCCCACGTCGGGCTCTGTGCTGACAGCTCAGAGCCTGGAGCCTGCTTCGAAATCTGTGTGTCCCCCTCTCTCTCTGCCCCTCCCCCACTCGCACTCTGTCTCTCTCAAAAATAAATAAACATAAAAAATTTTTTGTTAAAAAAAATGGTTCTCTGAACAGATAAGTGAATGTCCTCCTGAGCTACCCAACGGGGAGGGGGGTGGTGGAGTGAGCCCGTGGACAGCTAATGCTAGGCCAGGCTCCCAAGGCCCAGCCTCCCTGCTTCTCTGTCAGGCCTGCTCCATGTGGCTACCAGGGAGATATCATCATATGTTTCTTTCCCCACGCAGGAAGCACATCCAGTTTAGAACTGCTAACAGGGAGATTTGTTTTCTCTTTCGTAAAGTGTTATTTACACCCACATTTATACACACTGTAACAGTGGCTTTTCTGTGGAGAACAGCAATCAACTTATTCTGGTATTAATACTGCTAGTAATCAAAACAGTAAAGTCTAAGAAATATTTTGGCTTCATCAAATACTAGCTAGTAGAGGCCACAGGGCGGTTTTGGAAATCACTTGAAACATTGAAAGGTGTCTAAATTAACTGTCCTGGTCATATGTACAAGGTAGAGGGGTGGAAATGTATTTAATTCAAACAAATATGCTTCTGGAATTTACTTATCTCCCACCTGGAGTTGAATAAATGTCAACTACTAACCATCAAGAAAACAGCTCTTTCTGGTTCCATAAACTGACACCATCTCACAGCCATCTGAGGTGGCGTACTAATTAAAAACAAAGTTTCCCAATATTTCAATTTTTTTTTCCTGTTCAGTTGAGCTGCAGGAAATGGAAGCAGTTGAATGTGAATGTAAATACGGATGTCCTTACAGAACTGCTGTCATAAATTACACGACCAGGAAAAGAGCAAAACAATACAAAAGATCATAATCTCAAAATCTCCTACTGCCATCACAGAAAACAGGTAATTTTTATAGAAATGGTGTTGATGATAACACTTAAACTAATAAATAACAACCAGCGACTCTAATCTCCCTCGGCAAAGGCTATAATTACACCCTGTCAAGCTTTCTATGTTATGTTATATGGATACCTGGTTATATGAAGAAATAATAAAATCAGAACATCCCCTCAGGCAAAAACAATTGTGCAATGTCCAAGAGTCTAAAATGTTTGTATGTTTTGACCCAATAGGTCTTCTAGGAATCTATCCAAAAGAAAGACAAAAATTTGTCCACTCAATGCTCTTTTGATAGTGACCAACTATGGGGCGCCTGGGTGGCTCAGTCAGTTAAGCGGCCGACTTCGGCTCAGGTCATGATCTCACAGCCCGTGAGTTCCAGCCTCGCGTCGGGCTCTGTGCTGACAGCTCAGAGCCTTGAGCCTGTTTAGGATTCTGTGTCTCCCTCCCTCTGACCCTCCCCGCTCATGCTCTGTCTCTCTCTGTCTCAAAAATAAATAAACGTTAAAAAAAAAATTAAAAAAAAAAAAAAAAGATAGTGACAAACTGCGAAAAATCCAAAGTTCAACAACTGGGAACAGTTTCAAATTTATTTTGGAATATTACGTATCTAGCAAAAAAGACATTTACTAAGAATTCCTGTAGCAAAAACAAACTATCTTTGTTTAGGAAAAGATCTTTTTGAATATACAAGGTAGATGATGTAAATGATATAAAATGATCTGGTTGGTGATCTGGTTCCATTCTTAACTAGCTCTGTGACTTTAAGCAAGTCATTTCCAGCCATCTGTTAAGTGCCCTCACCTGTAAAGTAGGGATATGAATATCCAACATATCTACCTCACATATGTGAGGACCAAAGCAAAGTAATAAGTCTAAAAACCTTTTGAAAGATGTTAGTGAAGGATCATCACCATCAAAGCTGCTTTTGAAGGAATGAGTAAAAAACAAAAAGGAGGTATGGTAGTTTATATTCTTGCTAGACAAAGGAGAAAAAGAAAACAGACTGTCTTATAAAATTACCCATTTACAGATGACCAGAGAGATGCAGCAGTGGCATTCATGAAGAATCTGGAGCTGTATAAGGATACATTTTAGAGCCACGTGAGAAGCAGTTAAAAAGCCAGGTAAGGGGCGCCTGGGTGGCTCAGTCGGTTGAGCGTCCGACTTCAGCCCGGGTCATGATCTCGCGTTCCGTGAGTTCGAGCCCCGCGTCGGGCTCTGTGCTGACAGCTCGGAGCCCGGAGCCTGTTTCAGATTCTGTGTCTCCCTCTCTCTCTGACCCTCCCCTGTTCATGCTCTGTCTCTCTCTGTCTCAAAAATAAATAAACATTAAAAAAAAAAAAAAAAAAGCCAGGTAAAATAATATGTTCCAAAAGTCTCTAAGGAGGGGAGGTTGGAGGATGGATAAAGGAGGAGGGTAGTGTGTGTGAGGGACCCGAGGCAGGCCAACAAAAGGACTCCTGTTGAGATTCTCCTTAAGGGTGTAAGTCCAGGGCTAAAATTACGTAACAAAATTATGTACAAGAAGAATATGTCACGTGATGCAGGTTGGATCTACTGTTCCCAAGACACTGTCATTACCATTACCTAAATTAGGTAGATTACCCAGTTTTTATAAATTGGGATTCTTAGTTTGCCCTTACTTTAAAGAAAAAAAGAAAAAGTCCTCTGCTCATTAATGAAGAAATAGGTAGGTGTGGATGACGTGATGGTATTAAAGAAAAGAAAATAAGTCAAACTCATAATTAGAAATTCCTGAAGTTATTTCTGAATCTTACATCAGTCAGTCACAGGGCTGCTTTGGACCCAACCTGACGGAATTAAGTGTGACCACATTCTGCAAGAGTGCTCACTTCGTGCCAGTGGGATAAAGAAAACTCCAAAGGGCTGAAAACAACCAAGTCAGTAAGTAAAACCATCAAAAGAACTTTACTGTTGAGTTTGCAACCTTCTTCCTTAAATGTGAGCATTCACTTTAATACAACATATACTTTATATTCACAAAGACTGAAAAGAGAATTCTACAAGAGAAGCGGTAAAATATTATTAAAGCTCCTAATTATTAGCACAATGGACAAATTAAGAATATCACTTATATGAAACATCATAATGCTGACAAAGAATATTGAGTATAATAAGAGGCTTTTTAAACAACTGTGTTTAAATTAAAATAATTTTGGGGACACCTGAGTGGCTCAGTTGGTTAAGCATCTGACTCGATTTAGGCTCAGGTCATGATCTCAGAGTTGTGGGATCGAGCCCTGCATTGGGCTCTGCGTGGACAGCGTGGAGCCTGCTTGGGATTCTATCTCTGTCTCTCTCTCTCTCTCTCTCTCTCTCTCTCTCTCTCTCTCTCCCTCTGTTCCTTTCCTGCTTGTGCTCTCTCTCTCAAAATGAATAAATAAACTTTAAAATAATAATAATAATAATTTTTTAAGTGATTTAAGTTTTGTGGTCAAATAAATGATGGATTTCCCAATCCCAATTTGCACTATGCAGCCCTTAAAAAAATGAAGTAAATCTGTATATGCTGAAATGGAAAGTTCTCTAAGATACACTGAGTAAAAAAAGTGCAGGAGAGTTTGCAGAGTGGAGCCCCTCCTGTATAAAGAGTGTATCTCTGCATGCCTGTGCTGGCAGGATTCACAGAAGGCCAGAGAAACACTTGAGCTTGAAACCACCTATATAACAAAAAACTAATATAGATAATTTTTAAAAGGAATTAGTGGAAATTTTTACTGATCTTATATACATATCTGACTACATCTCAGATAAATATTACCTATTCTGTCATAAAAAGTAAAAATAACCAAGCTTCAAAGAAATAAAACTGAGCAAGTGATAGCTATTTTTAAAAACAGGCAAATCAGATTTAACACATACCTTTTGGTTATCGACCTCCTCAGTTACTGAATCCTCAGTCTATTTTAATTCCAACTGAAAGCTGTCTTTTTTAGGATTATCCAAACCAGGTCAACTGGTCTTGGACACATGTCAAATGGGAAGTACAGGCTGGCCTGGCACTTCCACAGTCATTAGGACTAGATGAGCAAGAAAAGCTCTAAGATTCAATAGCCCCAGACCAGCTATGCATAGTAATGACCATGCTCCAGCTATCCACATACATTGCTTTTGTTAACGTATTTTACCAGGAGGCAAAACTTTTAGACACAATCCTACTCATACAGTCAAAACTTTTATCTGTAAGACCCTCTTGTGATTTTTCACTTTTACTTATGATTATTTTATATTTCTAAAACAATTCTGTTTCTGCCACAGGCCTCTTTTAAATGCAAAGTTATATAAAGGACGGATAAATAAGATGGAATCCTTCTTATGTGAACCCAAGTCTTAAACCCATGGAGCTCTCAGGCTGGAATATTCTGTGTGAAAAGTGCTATAAAATTATTCAGTTTTACTGAACATTGTAAATACATAGAACAGGAAAGAAGCTATGTTCCAGAAGCTGAAATAGAGTTAGGAGATAACAAAGGCACAAAGAAATCCTACTCTTTGAGGGTAGAAGAGGGACAGCTAAACGTACAAGAGGAGAAGGTAGGTGCCCTTCAATATATTCCCAGGAGGCCAAGTGCCGAGACAACTCATTTAACTCATTTCTCATACATTTTTACTTTCGTGCACCTGGAGATTTTTCTTCTGTGAATAAATGACTTATAATGTCAATCAATGCGCATCCTTTTGGTTAATACATTCAACTGTCACAAGAGAAAACCATACTTGAGCAACATGGATGCAGTACCTCCTAAATGACTACATTAAGTATAATCTTTGTGTACCTAGAGCTTTCTGTTAATAAAACCTTACTGGTCTACTCTCCGGGTCTAAATATATTCACCAATACACAAAGGGACAGGAAACCTACCAGCTCTCTGCACCACTAGCTTGCTAACACACATTATCAGAGTCGACATAGTTTTGCTCTCATTACAGGCAACAGCTGCCAAAGTATTATTCCTTTTAGACCTTGAACCTGAGCTCCAGGATAATTTATATGGCCAATTTAACCTAACGGTACTATGAAAACAATGTTTTCGACATACTGTGTTATTCAGAGAAGAAAATGTCAAAGCAAACCAAGAGAATTATATTACAGCTAAAATCTAAAAGGTGGATCACAGATCCTAAGACAGGACTTTTAAGATTTGTCATTCAAGACGCACCAAGGCTAACGCGGTTAAGTTATTTTGCATTGTTAAAATAAACCAGATAATCTTACCTAAAAACCAGTCAGGGAAAATAAAAGCAGCAAAACATTTAAATTTATAGAAGACCAAGACAGACAAGCAAAACATACTTTATCATACAGCAAACTATAAATATCTTTAAATATGTTACATCTGAACTAGGCTACACTTTTAAAATACATTATTTCAATATTTTTGGTGACCTTATCCTATTTGACAGTTAATGTTGAATTCCAGATTGATAATTTGATCATTAAGCTAGTTCACACTTAGCATAAAGGGTTCTGATTAGGTATATAACTCTTAATCTATGCCACATGATGAGATAAGACATACCAAGTTCAATACCATGGGGCTCAATACCATGACCCTGGGACCATGCCCTGAGCCGAAATCAAGAGTCAGATGCTCAACTGCCTGAGCCACCCAGGCACCCCCATATTTCGTCACCTTTAAAATCACTTGATTAAATGAAGTGATTGCTAAATGTCTTATTAATTTAAAATTGTGATATTAATCCTGCCGGTTACTTTAAGATGGCTGATTTTCCTTAGCAAGTAATTGCCATAGTGTGTTATTTGCCGTTTTGAAAAGCAAAGTAGGTAAGAGAGTGCTGCTCTCTCTCGGGTGGTCAGGAACAGCCTTACTGAAGAGGTGACATTTGAGCTGAAACCGATGAGAGGAGCCAGTTTATGAGCAAGTCTAGAGAAGGTGTGTCTCAGGCATAGGAGATGATTGGCTCAAGACTCCTGAAACTTAGTGTATTTGAGCCACTGCAAGGAGTGTGAGGCGGGTGGGTCAGGAGGAGAGAGAGGGGAGATGGGTTCAGTAGATTTGCATAAACAGGCCAGATATCGCAGGCTCTTGTGAATCAGTGAGAGGATTCTTTGTGTTACTGAAATTTTAACAATTGAGTGATTTAGGATCATCAAGAAGAATTAGGGGCGCCTGCTTGGCTCAGTCAGTTAAGCATTGGACTTCCCCTCAGGTCATGATCTCACTATTCATGGGTTTGAGCCCTGCATTGGGCTGTGTGCTGACTGCTCAGAGCCTGGAGCCTGCTTCAGATTCTGTGTCTCCCTCTCTCTCTCTCTCTGCTCCTCCCCTGTTTGTGCTCTCTCTCTCAAAAAAGAAAAGAAAAGAAAGAGAAGAGAAGAGAAGAGAAGAGAAGAGAAGAGAAGAGAAGAAAAAGAATAAACATTTAAAAAAATTGTAATTAAAAAAAAAAACTTCGAAGAGGTCAAAAGGAGAAACTTAATATTACAGTGGAAATATATGCTGATTGGAGCTAATTATCTTCCAGGATCCTTAAGCTGCTTTCCCTTTTCTGTCTTCTCAGTAACATTTACAGGGTGGTTTTCTTCTCTCTTCAAAGTTGCCACTTGTGGCCCCCACTGAAGAATGATTGAGGGTTCATAGCTGTGGGCCAAGGAGTAAATCATTGTAATTGTTACAGCACCAGCTCCTGGAGGGTCATTACTATGATCATCATTTCCAGTGAAAGCATTTAAAAAAAAAAAAAAAAAAAACAGGATTTGAGACTTTATTATAAAAATATACATTGGTCAAATTTCAATGTTATAAAATTTTAGCCTTTTTATGGACCACATGGGAATCTTCTTCTACAAGTTAGGTATACCATCTTTTCAAAGAGTAGGAATTAAATAATTTGTCTCACTTCTCCATGTACTTTGAAGGCCAAGAAGCTGGGTCATAAATCTAATACCCAGTTGTTGAGACTGAAATTCTAAGTTTTTATTATATTGATTTTTTTCTTTTTGTTTATCCATCTGGTAGGGTTATTTTAATTCTTTTTCTTTGGTAGGCAACTAAATTTCAGTCTGAGCTAAACCTGAATTTGGCACTTCACCTCTAACCTTTCTCATTGTTTTCTACACTTGTTGAAATTAAAACCCATACACTAAGTAGAATTTATGTGTAGCTCTAGACTAATGTCCTGGTGTAAGACCAGAGCTGAAGTCTTCTAGAGATATAAAACATGTTGACTGTGTGTTAAACACACAGCAGCAGCTCATTAAAGATATGTCCCAACCTTACTAATGATTCCACTCATTTTGCATATGACAAAGAGCCCATTAGAGATTAATGAATCACCTAAGGCCACAAATGGAGATGATGTGTGGGCATTATCGGGAAATCAGTAGTTCTTGTTGGGAACACACCTCTTTGTTTCATTTCAGGTATGAGATGTTAGAGCCCAACCAACCCTTCTCTACTGTCTCAGTAATTTGAGCCCAGAACCAAATGTCATTCTGAATTTGACTCTGAACCATGACTTCTTTTGCTCTTTTGTCTTTGATCTGATACCCACACCTATAAGGATAGGTTTTACTTCAGGGGATTTTGTGTGAATTAGTTTTTAGGTATAATTTTTAATAGATGAGGTCTCTAGAAGAATGTGTAGGCCAAATTTAGAACTTCAGCAGAGTTTAAAAAAATTTTATGAAGTAAAATCAATATATATTAATGTGTAGCTTGGTATGTCTTATCTCATCATGTGACATAGATTAAGAGTTATATACCTAATCAATAGAACCCTTTATGCTAAGTGTGAACTAGCTTAATGATCAAATTATCAATCTGGAATTCAACATTAACTGTCAAATAGGATAAGGTCACCAAAAATATTGAAATAATGTATTTTAAAAGTGTAGCCTAGTTCAGATGTAACATATTTAAAGGTATTTATAGTTTGCTGTATGATAAAGTATGTTTTGCTTGTCTGTCTTGGTCTTCTATAAATTTAAAGGTTTTGGTGTTTTTATTTTCCCTGACGGGTTTTTAGATAAGATTATCTGGTTTATTTTAACAATGCAAAATAACCGCGTTAGCCTTGGTATGATTTTCTCTCTGTCCCCCTCTGTCGCTCTCCCCGACTTACTCTCTTCCTTAAAAACAAACAACAAAAAAAAAAAAACCAATAATAATAATAAAAGTAAAGGTGAGGAAATATAAGCTCTGAACATTAAGAGATTTTTCCCTCATGCTTTTACCTCACTAGACCCTACTGCCACTCTCCAAACTTGTAACGTTCTATAAAAACGGGCACAAAACCTGATCAGACAGTAGGGGCTATAAACATAGAACCCAGCAGCTGGGTTAAGATAGAATTAGAGTTAACATGGTCTTGTCATGGGTGCCTGTTCACCCAGTAAAGGGAAACAACCTAGGGGATAGAAAGATATGTTGTTCAGATAGCATTCCCTAAAAAAGTCCTTCTGATCGTCAGTGAAATGACTACGAAGGAAATAACTACTGTACATGCATTTAAAAAAGGTGCTGGGAAGCTCTGAATCTTGTGTAAATACAGTGCAGCAGCAGTACTAACAAAACAATCTCCACAGCTATTTCACCAATACATTACTTCAAGGCAGGTTTTCTTGGTGAGCAGTATCTGAACATTTAAGTGTAACTTTCCTCACATCTGTAGGTATTCTACAGCTACCAAAACACATCCAAGCCTATAGATTACATTTTTATAAAAGCAAACAAGGGGCACCTGGATGGCTCAGTCCCTTAAAGCATCCGACTTCAGCGCAGGGCATGATCTCTCAGTTCACGAGTTCGAGCCCCGCGTCGGGCTCTGTTCTGACAGCTCACAGCCTGAAGCTTGCTCCAGATTCTGGGTCTCCCTCTCTCTCTCTCTGCCCCTCCTCTGCTCATGCTGTCTCTCTCTCTCAAAAATAAATAAACATTTTTTTTAAAGGATTAAAAAATACCAACCCTATATAACGGCAAAAGATTTCAAGAGACAATTTTCTTTAAAATTTCTTTCCTACATAGAGTTTTCAAACACAACTAGGATAAAGTATGACGCTGCTTGTCTTTTTATTCTCTGAGGCCCCAACACAGAAATGGAGGCAGATCACCTGCATATCTGACAAGTAAATGGAAAACTGAAAAGAACCAGGAAGAGGAGATGAGAAAAGCATGGGTGACATACAATGTATAATGCAGATTTTCAGAATGAATTCTGAAAGGTTAAAATGTAAGATCTCAAAGCACAGGAGACACTAAGGGGAGGAAGAAAAAAAAACTGAAAAAATAGTGAGACAAGGACAAAAATAGTAAGACAGTCCTGGCAAATTCCTAGGCTATCACAGTCTGCTGTAAGTCATTTCTATGCATCTCTATGAATTATAATGATGATGTTAGTTTTATTTCAGACAAAATTTAACAAACTGCCTCATGAAAAATCTTCTCTCTCCACCAGACACCTCCACAGCCTCTAACAGGGCAGGTATCCAAAAGAGGGAGTGGCAGAAAAGTAACCACATTAATCAGTCATCACATAAATACTTGAATAAGGTCCAGATAGCAAGTGAAAGGCAATGTGAAGGGGGTCTAAAGGCTGGGCAGAGTCAATAACAGATATACACAGAATCCAAGAGGACAAGGGAATACTTGTATCAAATCATCACAGTTGTACACCCTAAAAAAAATAAATGAATAAGAGGACAAGGGAAAGGGTAAGAGAAGAGACAAGGGGCTCCTGACTTTGTATCGAGCTCCAATTTTATCTAGAAGCTTCATATATGCTTCCAGCTGGAGTGCAGAAAGTCATCTGCCTAAGGTGCACAGGTGTAAAAACAAAGTGGCTGCACCTGAGAGAGACACCTAAGAGCAGGCCAGTGTAAGTTTTAATTCATGTGTTCTACTTATTTTTATGTGTTTATTTATTTTTGAAGGAAGGAGAGACAGAGCGTGAGTGGGGGAAAGGCAGAGAGAGAGAGAGAGAGAGAGAGAGAATCTGAAACAGGTTTCAGGCTCTGAGCTATCAGCACAGAGTCCGACACGGGGCTTGAGCTCACAAACCACGAGATCATGACCTGAGCTGAAGTCGGTCGCTTAACCGACTGAGCCACCCAGGCACCTTTCTACTTATTTCGCCCATGGTTCAAAATTCAAAGATACAAAAAAGATGTACATACAGTGAAAATATCATTCTCCTGTTTTCCAGTCTAGTGCTTTCCTGAGAATCTGTCTAAAGACACATATACAAGCAAATCACATTTTCACGCAGGCAAATTTTGATCTAGATATTTGTAGTGACATTTTTTCCCACTAGCCTTTCTTTTAACCAAACTCACTGGTGTCATACATCACAACTTTCCTAAGAAGCTGGCTTCTTTAAGATGCTAAAAATGTCTCGAGAGAAGTGGCGAAGTAGAAGTGCTGTAATGGAATGTGAAGTCTGGGCTCCCGCCTCAGCTCTGTGCAAGTTTGGGAAAGTCCCACTACCTCTCTGACGTTCTCCCTTATCTCCATGTCCAGGCCACTGTCAGCTCCTCCCCGGACTTGCCCCAGTTCCCCTGTCTCTTCCAAGTAATGAACTCTCTTGCTTTCTCCAAGCCATTTTACTCAAGACCATAGCTGAAATAATTTTTTATTTATTTATTTTTAAAAATTTTTTTTTTTAACGTTCATTTATTTTTGAGACAGAGAGAGACAGAGCATGAACAGGGAAGGGGCAGAGAGAGAGGGAGACACAGAATCTGAAACAGGCTCCAGGTTCTGAGCGGTCAGCACAGAGCCCGACGCGGGGCTTGAACTCACGGACCACGAGATCATGACCTGAGCTGAAGTCAGGCGCTTAGCCCACTGAGCCACCCAGGCGCCCCTGAAATAATTTTTTAAATGCAAATCTTGTTTTTATGTGCATGCTCAACTCCTTTGCAATTTTTTTTTTTTTTTCCCATTTTGGTGAAACGGGGAACAGGGTACATGATCATCCACAGTGAGATCGGCAGAGCCTTGATAGAGATCACTTCCTGAGTCAGAGCTCCTCACTAAACACATGAAAAGACAGAAGCCCCCGCAGACACAAGCAAGTGGGCCACATCTAGAACGCACAGGCTCACAGAATGCCACCATTATGAGAACTTAAAGGTCATTCATTCATTTACTCATAAATGTTGACTGAAGGCTGGGCACTGTGCTGGGTGTCAGGAACTGCACTGAACAGACAGATAAGATCCCTGACCTTATAAAGCTTGTATTTCCAGATGCATTTCAGGAAAAGAAGTACATCCCCAAGGTAATTACAAAGGCACCGTTTTTGTGGGTCTAGATTATCGCAGTCAACTTCCGTTTAGTCTCTCTGTGTCTTCTCTTGGCCTCTGCCCTGTTTTCCACACACAGAGTGAGTTTTTTAAAATGTGAATCAGATTACTCCTCTACTTTGTTCAAACGTTCTCACAGTCAGAATAAAAACCAAATTCCTTATCATGGCCCATGAGGTCCCGAGATCTGGCTTTTGCTCCCTCTGCTCTTTCTCATTCACTCCACTCTGGCCTCATACCTACCGGCCAGTCTAAGGCACCCCACTCGCTCTTCCTCTGCGACTCACTTGCTGTTTCTTCTGTCTAGAACACTCTTCCCCCAAGCCTTCACAGAATTCTCTCTCACTTCATTGAAATCGCTGTTGAAATGTCTCCTCCTCTGGCCACTGTCTAGAATAGCATCCCTTACTTCAAAACCCTCTCTGCTTCTTTTATCTACACGGCAGAGATCACAGTCGGAATAGGATATATTTGCAGTCTTTCTGTTTCCCCGCTGTATGTGAGCTTCCTGAGTGTGTCTACCTTGTTCACTATCTCCCCAGTGCCTAGAACAGTGTCAGAGACAGAGTAGGCACTTACTAAATATTTGCTGGAATAAAATCAGATGATATGACAAAGAACAGACTGAGGTGGGGTTAAGTGGACACTTTGGGAAGAGTGATCAGAAAAGGGCTCTCAGAAGAGGTAACATTTAAACTATATCCTGGGGCACCTGGGTGGTTCAGTCGGTTGAGAGTCTGACTTTGGCCTGGGTCATGATCTCGCCCTTCCAGAGTTCAAGACCCACTCAAGCTCTGTGCTGACAGCTCAGAGCCTGGAGCCTGTTTCAGATTCTGTGTCTCCCTCTCTCTCTCTGCCACTACCCCAATGGTGCTCTGTCTCTCTCTCTCAAAAATAAATAAACATTAAAAAAAATTTTTTTTTAATTTAACCTGCATCCCAAAGAATAATAAAGACAAGAGCCAGTCCATGTGGAGGAACAGCAAGTGACCAGGCCCTGGGGCGTGGAAGATCCTGGTGTGAAAGGGCACAAGTGTAGCCACTGCACAATGAGGAAGAAAGAAAAGCAGTAGATAAGGCTGGAAGCAGGTGGCAGGACCTTGACTGCTATAGTAATAGAATAAAATGGGAATCAGTAATGTATTCTACACGAAATGCCATCATTTAGCACTAGGCAAGGAGTTACATGATATGGTTAAACGTTTTTAACAGAGCACTCTACCTGCTGCAAGCAGAATCGTGTATAGGAGACAAAAATGGAAACATAAAGACCAATTAGGAAACTCAAGTAGTTATCAGCTGAGAAATGATAGTGATTTAGCTGTGGAAGTGCAGACAGAGAGAAGTGAAAATATTTGAGACAGGTATTCAGGAAGAATTGATAAGCCATGCTAACAGCTGAATGGGGACAGGGAAGGATTTAAAATGATTCCCAGGGGGCGCCTGGGTGGCTCAGTCAGTTAAGCGTCTTACTCTTGATTTCGGCTCAGGTCATGATGTCACAGTTTGTGGGACTGGGCTCTGCGTCAGGCTCCACACTGTTCGGGATCCTTTTTCTCCCCCTCTCTCTGCCCCTCCCCTGCTCGTGCTCTCTCTCTCTCTCTCTCTCTCTCTCTCTCGCTCTCTCTCAAGATAAAGAAATAAACTTTAAAAAAAAAAATGATTCCCAAGATTCTGAGTTGAGCAACTGGGTGTATGTATAAGGGTCCACTTACTAAAATTAAAAAGAACTGGGGGGGGGGGGCAGAACTCTCTTGTGTGCCCATAAAGTCTGGATCATTGGTTACTGATCTCCAGGTAGAACTTAGAGGACAGCTCTGTGCTACAGATACATATTTAGGAGTCATCAGCATAAAGATGAAATTTAAAGCCATGGGAATGGGTGAAATCACCCAGGGAGGGTGTGCAAATAAAGAGAAGCAAGCCCCAAAACTGAGCTTGGAGGCATGCCAGCATCTGGAGGTCAGGCAAAGCAAGGGGAGGCAGTAAAAGAGAACAAGAAGGGCTGGTCTGTGAGACAGAATGAAAATGACGAGATTCCATCACAGAGGACCTTGGTGCTCTTAGCAAGAATGGTTTCAATGAAGTCGTGAGGAAGGGAAGCCAGAGTTGAGCGGTCTAAAAGAGTGAATGGAAGAAAAGGTAGCAGAAAGAACAGACAACCCTTGAAAAGTTCTGCTGTGAAAGGGAGAAAAAAGTGTCACTGACTATAGAGAGAAGTTGACTTCACAAGGGATGATTTTTTTTAAAGATGGAGTGCACCAGAGCACATCTGTATATGAACAGGAATGCTCCAGCAAAAAAAGAGAGCCTGAAGGAAAAAGATTTGGCGGCGGTGGGGTGTCACAGAAGTGGCATGGTCCTTGTGAAGGAGATGGGATGCTCAGCACAAAGGGACTGAAGCAGTGGCTGGGGGCCAGATGAAGTGAATATGTGCTCCACTATAACCAACGAGAGGGACATGAGAGTAGAGTAGCCCCTGCTACCCCAAAACTTACAGATGTGGTGGAGGGAAGGTGAGGGTATCCCTCTGGACAGATCTATTTTCTCAGAGAAGCATGAAACAAAGCCATCAGCTGAGAGAACAGAAGTCTGTGAGGTCTGAGGAAAAGGTACAAAACAGTCCTGAGAACGCAAATAATCAGCTGGGCTTTTTGGCAGTGATGGGCCTGTTGGAGGCTTGGGCTTATGTCTACGTGGAACTCTAGCAACACTTTCTGCACACAGTAAATATTTCCTTCCGCCAACTTTATTATGTAAATTTATATCAAGAATTAGATTTGTGGTATCATCTTTGGAAATCACTGATCTACTACAAGTAAATGTTCCTCCCTCCACACACATACACACAATAGAATAACACGGGCTCTCTACACGTTCCCAGAATTTGATTCAGTCATCTGATTATCAGCACCTTTAAAAAGAAACCAGACAACAAACCAAATAGAAAAAAAAAAAAATTATATGATCGGGGAAATGTGACCACAGACTGTATATATATTATATATTTCTGGATGACATTATAGACTGATGCCTAAGATATGCTTTACAATAAAGGGTGGCATGGAGGAGATAGTGAAAGTGAGTGAAGAGTATTATGAAATTAGTCATGTGTTGGCAATTATTGATATTGGGTGATGGGTACACAGAGATTCCTTACACTAGTCTACTTACTCTGGTATATGTTAGAAAATCTCCGTAAAAAAAGGTAAAAACAATAATAATGTAATTATGCTTTGAATATAAATATTCCACAGTTTCATAAATTTCTAGTTTGCTTCCTTAACAACTAATCAGGAAAAGAAGCTAATGAGCCTTGCAAACAAAATGTGCTTCATTTCCAAAGTTCCTACCCTTTTCGTTTGTCTTTTTTGGGGATCAAGCCGACCCCACTGTGCCATGTACCTTAGTGTATGAGGCCTGCCCAGGGCCAATGCAGCCTGAGATGAGGAGGGTAACCATGACCCGACTCGAAAACTCAGCTGCAGGCTCTCACACTAGGCTCTGCCTTGATCACTATTAAAGGTGGCATTTTAGGGGCACCCAGGTGGCTCAGTCGGTTAAGCGTCTAACTGGCTCAGGCCATGATCTCACAGCTCATGGATTCAGGTCCCGTTTCGGGCTTTGTGGTGGTAGCTCAGAGCCTGGAGCCTGCTTTGGAATCTGTGTCTCTGTCCCTCCCCTACTCACACTCTGTCTCTCTTTTTCTCAAAAATAAATAAACATTAAAAAAATTTTTTTTTACAGATGGCATTTTAGTCATAAGAAAAGAAAAAAGTAAAATAACGGTCATTGTCTTTTCTTTCCTGCCTCAACAATGTTCTAATCTCCACAGTGCACAGACTCACTGTAATAGACAACCTTATCTTCATTGATTTCCCTTTTAGCCAACCACAAGTAAAGTAAGGACTGGGTCCAGAGCAAGCTTAACAACAGGAATGGAGTGAATAGTCCTGTGCTTCTCCACTGGGCAGTCCCCACTGCTTTGGTCGGGGTTATTTATACCAGAAATAGCTTTTATGGACAATTATCATTGTAGTGAATGTGGGTAGCAAATGGAGGTTAAGGAAGAGAAATCGGCAGGTAAAGCATATTTCTTTTATTCTACTGGCATTCTCCTCCATCCCTCCCACGTCTCCTTTCACCCCACCCTCTTCTAAAACCAAACTTGTGGCAAATAAGATGAACTGGATACCATAAGGCTGGAAAGAACCAAAATCCTATTGGACACCACTGCTCTAGTTCAGCCTTGCCAATCTGAGGGTTACCTGACTGGTTTTACTGACAGAACTGGTTGCCCAGGAGGGTGTGCATTATCACTGAGAGCCACAAAGAACATTTTCTTTGCAGTGGCAGTCTTAGAAGTTTTTTAGCTTATAAATACATATCTATTTCAGTGATTCCCAAATCTGGCTAATTAGAGGAATTTCTAGAGGCCTTTCCCTAAGACTCAGCTGGGGCCCCAAAATCTGTATTTTTAAAAGTCATCAGGCAGTTTACTCACTCAGGTTTAGAAACTGATGATGCGTTATGACCTAAGGTACAAAAGTAAGTCACAGTCAAAAGAGTAATTTACCTCTAAAATCCTTAATTATTCCAAACATAATCAAAGTATTTTCTCCAAAATATAACCACAATTCTAGATCACATATAAAGTAAAACCAAACTGTTCACTCAGCAAAACACATTAATAAAGAGGTAACAAATTACAAAGCTGAATCTTTTACGACCAGTATCAACACTTTGGACTAGACACTTCTATGTTAATAGAGGCGATGCTACACATTGTAGGATGCTTCTATCATCTAAACATAAATCCTATGAAAATTTCATTGTAACAGCATAATGAGTGATTTTGTTGAAACTAAGGCAAGCCCTGATTTTTTCTCCACTAGATGCTGATCACATCCCCTCAAGTTGTGACAACCAAAAATGTCTCTAGACATGGCCAAATGTCCCATGGGGGACAAAATCACCCCAGTCCAGAACTACTGGACTAAAACTTGGTTGAAAGGAGAAGAAAGGTTCAAGTAGATTGGGGGCAAAGGTACAAAAAAGAAAACTGTCTTCAAAATGTAAAGCAATAGCAAGAGGAGCACTGTTCATAGCAATTTATTTTCGTTAAAAACAAAACTAAAGGAAATGGACTTAAATTACAAAAGGGAGCATCTAGAGTACTCAAAAGGAAAACTTCTTAACTCCTAAGGTTTATTACAGCCAGGAAACTGGAGGCCCTTTCCTGGAGATAATTAGAACGAGAAGACTATGGTATGACTCAAAAGGTGTGGGGCTAGAGTGTGTGGGTCTGAGAGACCAATGGAGGAGCCTGAGAATCTCTCCTGCCCTAGAGCCTAAAAGACTCCTTCAGAAGGAAAGCATTGACTCATAGTTAATATCTCCCTGTGGACTCAGGTCCATGTGATGTGACCAATTCCTGAATGCACACACAGCAGGTCAACAAGGCTAGCAGGTTTGTGGCCCTTCCCTGTTGCTTTTGTCCCTCAAGGCCAAGGTGAGGGAGGCTGTGAAGTGGTCTTCTCCTAGGTTCCCAAGGTCATTCCCAGCATTTGCCTAGTACCTGTCAGAGGCTGCCGGCTGGGAGTAGAGATTTGACCAGTAATGATATTCAACCCAGATTAGTGACCTACAAGGTACAGCAGAAAGAAAAGAAAAGAAAAAAAAAAGAAAAGAAAAGAAAAGAAAAGAAAAAAGAAGAGAAGAGAAGAGAAGAGAAGAGAAGAGAAGAGAAGAGAAAAGAGAAAAGAAAAGAAAAAGGAGGAGGAGGAGAAATAATAATAATTAGAGAAAGGAGAAAGAACTAAGTCGAGTAAGAAAGTACTTTACTATAAATCAGCAATTCCCCAACATGTCTATGGGTTTCTGGAGGTCCGGCAAGAACTTACGGAGGTCCACAAAGAAAAAATATTTGAATAATGATATAGGACATTATTTGCCTTTTTTATTGTGGAAAAGGCTATTTGGAATTTTACCTCTCATTCTTTATCCATAACAATGGATTTCAAACTTCACACTCTTAAATTATTTGCACTGATGGTGTAACAGCAATGTGAGTAAAACTGCTGGAACCTTAGCATAAATCAAGATAGTAGCAACCTAGGCTACGTACTCACAGTGGAAGTTATTGATTTCATTACATCTTGACGCCTAAGGCCACATCTTTTTAATATTCTGTGTTGTCTCAAGGAAAAGCACTTGCATAAATGAGTTATGAGCTGAACCGGTTGCCTTTTTATTTAACACCATTTCTATTTGAAGGAATAAATGATGGACAAACTGTAGGTATTCAGATTTGAATATCTGGCAGATATCTTCTTTAAAATGAAGGAAGTGAGCCTGTTACTGGCAGCACTGATCACAATGATAAATTTTAGTGATTTCAAGCAAAACTCAAAATTTTAGAAAACTTGACCTTGACAGCTTCTCAATACTTAGCATTTTTTCCTTATGACATTGGAGGCGATATTAACAAATATAAATTTTGGTATTTGTATACTGAAATGTGTGATAATTTAGAAGATGTACACAACTCAGTGATTCAATATTTTCCAAATGACCAATGCATGATGTTAAAAAAAAAAAATCATACATGATTTTTTTAAGAGTTCCATTCAAAGTACAAGACAGGTAGAAGGATTTTAGCATAACATTAGTATGAAATATTAATCTACATGGTTTCATATTCCATATTATAACTAACCTTTAATAAGCTACCACTTGATGGGTGCCTGGGTGGCTCAGTTGAGCATCCAACTCGTGATTTCGGCTCAGGTCATAATCTCGTGGTTCATGGGTTCGAGCACTGCATGGGGCTCCACACAGTGTGGAACCCGCCTGGGATTCTCTCTATCTCCCTCTATCACTACCCCTCCCCTGCTTGCTTATTCTCTCTCAAAAATAAATGAATAAACTTTAAAAAGTAAATAAACTACCACTTGAGTTTGGGTATAGTATCAAAGAAGAATATCCACAGTTATATAAGAAGTCTATTAAAATATTCCTGACTTTTCCAACTGAGGCCAAATTTTCTTCATGTACTTCCACAAAACAATTTATCATAATAGACTAAATGAAGAAGCAGAAATGGGAATCTAGACATTAGAGTCAAAAGAATGTAAAACAGTGCTTTTCTTCTCATTAAAATTTTTTTGTTTTGGAAAATATAATTTCTCATAAAAATATATTACTTGTGATAACATAAAATAGATGTATTATTGGGTATTTTTAAGTTTATTTATTTTGAGAGAGAGAGAGGTGGGGGGGGGGGCAGGTAGTGCACATGCCGGGGAGGGGCAGAGGAGAGAGAATCCTAAGCAGGCTTCACGCTGTCAGCACAGAGCCTGACTCGGGGCTCAAACAAACCACGAGATCATGGTTTAACTGACTGAGTCACCCAGGTGTCCCTTATTATTGATGTTTTAAATAAATTAAATATTTTAAAAATATTTGTTTCAATTCTAATATGATAATGATAGATACAATACACATAAAAGCTCTTTGAGCCTAAATAATTTAAGAGCACGAAGTTTCAAAAACATTCTTGCACATAAAGAACAAGAGGTAAAAATTTTAAGTAGTTTTTGAAGAAACTGAAGTGATATACAAATAGGAGACTGCTTCATCTTTTAAGTTATGAAAATTCAGCAACAAAAAGAACTACTGATACTCAGAACAACCAAGATGAATCTCTAGAGAATTATGCTGAATGAACGAAAAATCCAATCTTAAAAGTTTACATACTCTAATTCAACTTATATATTCTTGAAATGACAAAACTACAGAAATGTAAAATAGGTAAGTGGTTGCTGTAGGGGAGGGTGAAGCTAATCTGGGTGGAGAAGCAGGTGTGGCTATAAAAGGACAACCAGAAGAATCCTTGTGGTGATAGAAATGTTCTATATCATGTCTATCAATGTGAATATCCCAGCTGTGATATTGTATTATGGTTCTGAAATATGTTACTATTGGAAAAACTAAATAAAAGATAGCTGGGATCTTCCTGTATTCTTTCTTCATAATCACATGTGAATCTATAATAATCTCAAAAAATTTAAATTTACTATTCAAAGTTAAGAAACAGAGAAATCAATAGAATGTAGCATGATTATACCAAAAATCTAGAATATACATATATACATGTATAGACTATATACATATATATAATTTTTTTTTGGAGAGAGAGAGGGGGTGCCAGTTACAGAGGGGGCAAAAGGAGAAAGAGAGAAAGAGACTGAGAGTGAGAGAGAGAGAGAGAGAGAGAGAAAGGGGGGGAGGGAGGGAGGAAGGAAGGAAGAATCCCAAGCAGGCTCCACACTCAGAGCAGAGTCTAACAAGGGGCTCAATCCCACAATCATTAGGATCATGACCTGAGCTGAAATCAAGAGTCAGATGCTCAACCAACTGAGCCACCCAGGTGTCCCCATACCTAGAAGCTATTAATCCTGCCTACTAAAGTCAAACTGATTAATGATACCTTTAGACTACTAATATTTTTCGTATCTTAGAAATAAAAATTATTCTTCAAAGCACTCATCATAAGTATTAATTCATTACAGTTCCTACCACAGGACAGGCACTGCTGGGAAAAGAGAATATAAAATTGAATAGGACACAGAACCTTCCTGCAAGGTGTGCATAGTGGAGTACGGATGATTGAATGGCAAATGAGTTCTCAGAATGCAATCTGCAGAGGTACAAACAAGGCTGAATGGGGCATAACTGCATAGGAGACAGGTGGCCTTAATGGAAACGGTGACAACTGAGCAGAATTCTAAAGGATGAAGAGGCTGTGCCAGGCAGAAAAGAGGGGAGAAAAGGGCAAAATACAATGCAGGATTTTAAACAAGAGGGGACATGATTAGCTTTGTATAAAGAAATCTGACAACAGTACAGGAGGAAGAGACAAGTGAGCAGGCTACCAAGTTAGTCCAAGTGAAAAACAGCACAGGCAAGATTGAGGGGGACAGTGGGGATAGAGAGAAGGAAACAATTAAAAGTGATGTTTTGGAGGGAGAAATGATAGGACAGGGTTGGCCAAACTTTTTCTGTAAAGGATTAGACAGTAAATACTTAGGCTTTGCAGGTCACATAGGGGCTCTTTGATTGTTTAAAATAACTGCTTAAAAACATACGTGGCTCACAAGTCTCTGCCTGGATTTGACCCAGCAGCCACAGTTTGCTGACCCCTGACCTGAGAGATAAGCAATAAAGAGGGAGGAAGAGCTGGAGGTGACATGCAGGTTTCTAGCCTAACCTAGTGGACAGGCTGAGGTGCCGCTCACAAAAACCGTGAACACACAAAAAAGGGCAAGAGTTTCCGAGCTGCTGTTGAGAGAGCGGGTGGAAGAGATAAGTTTATTCTTAGATGAAACTGGGAAACAAAGTGTCAGATAGACTAATATGGAGTTCAGAGCAGGGTATGGAGTTAGATCTGGGCAGGAGAGAGATTTGGAAATCATCAAGATACAAAACAGTTAAAACCATGTAAGTGGCTGATGGCAAAGTGAAAAGAAAATTGTCTATAATTGTGGGAAACACTGGGGCGGCAGCAGGGGAGCGGTGAGAAAAAGGGTCTGTGAAGAAAATTAACAGAGAAAAGACAGGGAGGCAGGTGTATTTTAAAATGCTAAAGGACAACGCAAAACCAAGTTGTGGACCTTATTGCCCAGGAAAGAATGCTAAATCACAGATGTTTCAGAAAGGCATCAAGAAGTGCCTATGGACACACAATTCTCATGATTCTGGTAAACAAACATTTGCTATAATGTCCAAGAGGCCAACTGCTTTCAAGGTCTGTTTCCCAAAACAAAGGTTTACTCTCCGGCCTACTTAGGCTCCCATTTCCTACCCTAGTACCAGGAGATTCTTTGTGTAAACCACGCATGGGAGAAGGAACCAAGTGCTAGAGGGGACATTTATTCCTCACATCCGAAGTCTTCCATGAATGCAAGCCCCTCAGCTGTAACAGCTCTGGCATTTCTTTGCCACTTAGATGATTCTACCCTGGGGAGGGAAGCCATTGATCTGGCTGGTAAATCTGGGGAAAAGAAACAGTCCAGTTGTGCCCTTCTTCCTCACATCAGTAAGCCACTTGTGGGAGATGGGGTGGGTGGAGGGCTGTATACCACACATGCCTTCAATTAATCACCACTGTGACCAGGGAGTAGGACTGCCTAATTTTGGAATTCAGTTAGCAAGCCAATTTAGCTCTCATGCTAAGAAAAACACATCTCCAAAATGCCCTTCAAAGTACTTACATATAATTCATAAATATTTATCTCTGGTCACTTTAAAAATACTTGAGAAGACAAATCATTTGAATAAGTGAATTTAGTGACTTCACGCAAAATACCGCCCACACTATCATTCAGTGCACCGTGCAGTTTTTGGTCTGAAGAAGGGAAAATACACATTCTGAAGAACAAGGAAATGTAATCAAAATCAGACTAACCATTTTTAAAGACTGCCTCCCACCTGGGTCCTGTTCGTCTGAACCATGAAAATCATGGGGCTCCATTAGAAAAACAAAATTGCCCTGAAATAGTACCTCAAGTGATGAGAGCGACAATGGGTTTTTCCGCCAATCACTGTAGATGCTGTCCAGAGCTCAAGACACATCTCTACTGTTTCCAACACCTACTGTACATTAAGGAAAAGGTTACACAGATTGTGCTGTAATCACCATATGGAATGAGTCTGAGTCAACACCACACGGTAGGTAGCTGCAGAGCAGGGAAGGCCAGGAAGAAATGGACTTACAGCAAGATGGCAGGTGGACTGACTAGAGGAGAGTGTTCTACTAAATCTGTAAGTTACTTGAAAGGTATTCAATCTTACTTGTCTCTTTACACCCCGAAGCACCCCAGCACAGAGCTTTACACAGTAAACGTTCAAGCAGAATGGAACTGGGTGTTGTGGCCGATAAAGCTGGAATTCTGGCTTCTGGATAAATAGCGGTATTTGAAGATTTTTTTTTGTGAAATCTACAAATTCACAAAAAATTCTGTGAAATTTTCTGGATTATGTGCTAATAGTGAGGGTTAGATTTAGGGGGGAAGCCTAAAAAGATACTTAAATGTTTAGTTCTGTCCAAATGAAAGCAGGGAACACCCTATGTGGCTTTATTTATTAGAGTTCACATGCAGAATGGCTCATGTCTAATCAGTTTTGGGGTGCCAAGAGTGTTCTTTGTTTCAACAGCACACTCTAGCCAAGCTGCTGACACTGGGCATATTCTCAAACTCTCAACTGTCTCCTAGAGCTGCTCAGATCTGATTTAATACTATCAATGAAGAGTCACAGCACGAGAGGGACTGGATCAAGATGCTTTATGAAAAGCAGCCACTTCTATAAATGTTAATTTACAGAAGGAGGCACAAAATGTTTCCTGTTGTTTTATTTAATACTGGCAGCATGAAGGAGAAAAAGCCACCAACATTTTAAGCAAACTGATTTTACACACTTTTCAGCTTACAGAATTGATAGATTAGAGCTCTGCTTTTCACTATCTGGGAAATGGCAAAGACGGATAATGGAAAAGAGGAGATTCAGAAACAGTGTAGTGAATTGGAAGGTCCTTCAAAACAGAGCCTGTGTTTTGCTCATTTTCCTATCCATCAGAGGGTCTAGGAGTAGGGCTCTGACCACAGTGTTCAGTAAATGTTTGCCGAATCAAACTGCTGCAAAAGCATTCTCAGCACACCACCAATCCAGCTGGCCACAAATTTAGCAACCCTTAACTCTCTCCTTAGCAAATGCTTTCAGTTCTACTTAACGGCAAAAATATTCTTCTAGAAAACATATCTTAACTCCATCATATATAAATGAAGAAATATATACATATACAAATGAAGAAAAAAAACCCCAAATCTCCTTTGTGTGTTTTTTTAAAGGAGTCATATACTACTCAGCAAAGTTTGAGGTAATTATGTTCTTATTCTGGGAATATTTGTATATCAGCATGTGATGGACATCCTTGCTTTGAAGAGAAAAGGAAGATAAATAAGGATGAGAAAGTAGAATAATAGATCCAAGTTTGTGTGTGTGTGTGTGTGTGTGTGTGTGTGTGTGTGCGCGTGTGTGTGTGTTTTAAGTTTTGCTTTGCTGGTAGAGACTGGATGAAGACAAACGAGAAATATGTTGTGTTAAAAAGCAAAGGGCAACCTAAGCAAAGCAGTATAACTGGAGCTCTGTTGTAAGGGACTCAAAAGAACAAACATCTGAAACACTGTCATACAGCTGCACCCATAAATGTCTTTTCCTAAAGGACTAGTTACACTAAAGGTTAAACTGGAAAGACAGATGCATCTTTTAAATAAACTCCCAGTCCTAGATGTGTGTTAAAATCTTATTAATCATTAAAAAGCCAAGGGTCACAGAGAATTTGACTCCCATCTACCTACAGCCAAGTCATTCTTCAAGAGGCGGCCAACAATAATGCATTCTCTGTGGGGGGCTTTTCCTGGCAATCCTATCCTTTACCAACTCCTCCCCTACGTCGCCGTGGCATTTTCTTTTCATATCTCCATTATCACTTACCTTAGCAAATAATTTTAATTTCCTTTTTATTAGAAATCAGTTCCTGATTAGACGAGGAGCACTTTGTGGACAGGAACTGGGTCATAGTCATTTTGCTATCCCCGGTGTCTACTAAACAGTAAGCAGTCAGTAAAAGTTTTGTTGAGGGAATGAAGCCAAAACTTCTGAGAATATTGTTTTACAAATTTAAAACTGCTCAAGAAAGTATTTGTTTATGCATCATATATCCACACATTGTCTGCCTATATCTTTACACCTTAGAATGCCAGCAACAGCCTTGTGCACTGCCATGTCTGCACTGAGAAGGTAATTAATAATTAATTAATTAATTAATACATCTAGAACACTCTGGGTGTTCAAATATACATACATACATACATACACACAGAGAGACAGAATGAATATATACTACAGAATGTAAAGACAAATTTCCTAGATCTGTTTCCAAGATCTGAAGATGTTAAATCACATCTAAAGGAAAATTAGAGAACATTCTCATTTTCAGTCAGGACTTAGAAAATGTTGTAGAATTCATTTTCAGGAGCCATAAAGGAATCATGACAGCAAAAATCCAGTCAAACTACTGAATTTCTCACCAAGGAGTCAGATAACTTCACTCATAGAAATGAACACTTTGGGGGTCCCTGGGTGGCTCAGTGGGTTGAGCGGCTGACTTCAGCTCAGGTCACGATCTCGCGGTCCGTGAGTTCAATCCCCGCATCAGGCTCTGTGCTGACAGCTCGGAGCCTGGGGCCTGTTGCGGATTCTGTGTCTCCCTCTCTCTCTGACCCTCCCCCGTTCATGTTCTGTCTCTCTCTGTCTCAAAAATAAACGTTAAAAAAAAGAAAGAAAGAAAGAAAGAAATGAACACTTTGTACAACAAATTGCAAAAGATTTCTAAATTTAAAAACTAGCGGCAGGTATCAACAGAGAAGCTCAACTGTTACTCCTTGGATGTTAATTTTTAAACTTATTAGTTTCATAATAAATACAAAAACATGGCAAAACAAAATCTTTTAAAAGACCAGTATTTATGTGATATTTATGTAACTTTTAAAAATAATAGTTCACGTAAAGGTGGAGTATAGTTTTATAAAAGAGATGAATCTCAAGCCACTATTTGGTGAAAGATAGTAGGTACCGAGAACTCAAAAAAAAAAAAAAAAAAAAAAACGAAAGTCTGACGGTCAACAGTGAGGCTAAGCAATCTTTAATTACCATGTATAAAGGGCTTAAGAGCTTCGTTCTTCCCTTGGAAGTCTCACCTTCTACCCACTAGAAATTGGTGTGACAGAACAGCAGGCCAAGAGAAGGGGTCCAACTGTTCAGATGGTGGAATACATATGCACATTCTATTCCACCTTCAAATGTCTGGTAGGTTAATAGGATGTTACCAACCAGATAACACGGCCTTGGTTTTTAGTAACAGAATGCCATTTAACAAGTCACCATGAAACGACATTCTCCTCCAAAAGTCCAATATACACTAAAGATATACTTCTACATTATAGAGTGTGGGGAGAAGGGAATAGCCCATGATGCAGAATTTCCTCTAGGTGACATGTTTAGTAACTCTCCTTACTATCACAGTAGTTAACACACTCCTTAGATAAAACTACAATAAGGACTCAACATTTAGCAGACTCTGGGAGAGAGAAAAACACATGATCACATTCACTGAAAACCAAACTGTCTACGTCACTAGACTTTTCCCCTTGACTAATAAATAAGGGAAAATGCCTTATGAGACACTGGCAATCTTCATTTATCTATATAATTCAAGATTTATTAAAGATCCAGTGAAAGTATAATTACAGATCTAACATTCTTTTATTCCTTTTGTTAATGAAGTATGACTACTTTTAGTGAAAACACATACATTTATAGCATACCATGTCTGTTATGGGCTGAATTGTGTTCTCCCACAAAATTCACATATTGAAGCCCTAACCCCTAATACCTCACAGAATGTGCATTTGCAATACGGGGTCTTCAAAGAGGTATGTAAATGAAAATGAGGCTCTTAGGGTGGGCCCTAAGCCAATCGAACTCGTTTTCTTATTAGAAGAGAAAGTCTGGACACACAAGAGACACCAGGAATACCCCTACACAGAGGAAAGACCGTGTAAAGATGCAATGAGAAGGCACACTATGCAAGAAGCCAAGGAGAGAGACCTTAGAAGAAACCACGCTTGCTGACACTTTGACTTTGGACTTCCAGCCTCCAGAACCGTGGGAAAATAAATTTCTGTTGTTTAAGCCACCCAGGCTGTAGTATTTGTTATGGCAGCCTGGCACACTAATACACACGGTAAAAAAGATACCTTCCACGTGATCCAGAGGTGGTATGGCAAAGATGGCTAGCTGCCCCGCAGAGATGCATGTTTTCCTTCACAACTGGTGCTGGAAAGCAGGTGACAAATGCAGACTACATTTTCTGCCTCTTTCGTACCTAGATTCATTCTCACCAACTCAATACGATCACCAACTCAATACGACCACTCTGGGATGAGATTACGACAGTGGGTATGCTTGGGGTGCCTGGCTGGCTCAGCTGACTGGCTCAGTTGCTCAAGCAACTCTTGATCTCAAGGTCGGGAGTTGAAGCCCCACAATGGGTATGGAGCCTATTTAAAATAAAATGAAAATGAAATAAAGTATCTCTTAACAAAAAAATTTGGTATGCTTGTGTCATTCTTTCTCATTATGTCACCATCTCCCTTTCCCAGTTTCCTGTAGGACACCTGAAAGTCATGTATGAACAATGGAAAAGCCTTCATCATTCTGGGTCTCTGGAAGACTCCCCTGAACAGTTTCCTACATTGCCTGTCCAACAACAAGAATGTCCATTCTTGACTTTATGATACATCTGAGATTTTAGATATGCCTGTGAAAGCAGCAAGCATGATCTTATTTTAATACGGATAGTATTTCAACTTGAGATTTTACTTTCTTCAAATTTCACAACAGAGAGTTAACTGTAGATTGATTCATGTAAAACTGCCATTTTTGTAAGTCAAACATTACCAATTTCATATGATTCAACCTAATATGTTTAATCTGCAGAAAGGTGGATCAGGTACTAACTGCATCCACAGCTCCCTACTCAAAGACCCCCACAAGGTTTAACACATTCATGGATGCTAACAGCTCAGTATCTACCCAGACCAAGAGGCAATTACATGGAAAATTTCTATTGAGTACTGGCTAATTTCTCTGCTTCCACAAATCCAAGTCTTTAACTAGTTGTTCTGTTATTTGATGCTCCTCGGCACTAAAATTAACAAATTATACTCTACCAAAGATGCCAAGTTGGAATAAGCCCACTACAGCCTATGGCTCCCACTGACTACAACTAAAAGATCTGAAATAAATATAAACAGAAACTCACCTGAGGACTGTGAAAAGTAAAGAAATAGCAGACAAATAAGTGAAGGAAGTCAAAACTTGAATTATATAGTACTGGTGAGTTTCCTGCCCCCCACCCTTCTTTTTTTAACTCCTTCATAGCTCAGATTTGACCCAAGAATGGCTTGGTCCAGGTGGCCCAATCCACAAAATGTCACTGCAGATCCACACATTAAAAATATGTGGAAGCAACTTCCTGAAACTGAGAGAAACTTCCTTATTCTGCCCAGAGGACTGGAAAAAACAGTCAAAGCAAGCCAGAGTACAAAATAAGTTTCCCTTTTTTTTTTCTCTCTCCTTTTTCCTTCTCCTGGCCCTGCATGAGGTCAGGTCCAGTCACAAAATTACATATATACAGAGGCCCCTGGGAGTGTAAGAATGTGGGAGATATATCAAGCAAGAGAAAACTTGAAAGAGGATCCCAATTCTATATATGAACAGATCCAAGTTTCGGGCTAAGTCCCAAGTTTGTAAGTGTGAAACAAATCAAAGAAGGAAAGCAAAGGCTCTGAGCCTGAATTACAACACAAGGCACTGCCCAAGTCTAACTGGTACACAGGCAGAGTAGTTCCAAACAGCACAGCAAATGCAAAGAAATGAAATGACACTGGGTGGTTTTACCACCCACAGAAGGTAAAACCAAACCTCCTGAGATCTGAAACTAATCAAGTTGACTACCTGTTAAAACAAAAAAAAAAATCTCAACATTCTCAGAGGGTTTTTTTAGCAGGACCCAAAGTCTCATAATATAATATTCAATATGTCCAGGACACAATCCAAAATCACTCAACATACAAATAACCAAGAAAATATAACCAATTATTGGGAGAAAAAACAATCAATAGATACTGAAACTAAAATTAAACAGATACTCAAAGTATTAAAGAGTTGAAAGCAGTTATTATAATATGCTCCATGAAGTAAGCACTCTAGAAAGGTAGATGGTGTCCAGAGAAATAGAAACTATAAAAAAGAACCAAATAGATCATGATATTATTCTGTAGTTTGATTGTGATGGTAGTTACATGACACTACACCTGTGATAAAATTGTACAAAACCACACACACATATGCTTGCACAGGCACGCGCGTGTGTGTGCATGCACGCACACACATGTGAAAGTGTAAGTGGAACAATCTGAATAAGCTCTGTGGATTGTACCAATGTCAATTTCTTGGTATTGATAACATACTATAGTTATACAAGATTCTAACATAAGGACAAGTTGAGGGAAAAGTGCCTGGGACTTTTCTGTACATTTCTTTGTAACTTCCTGTAAGTCCATAATTATTTCAAAATATATAGTGTTTTTATTTTTTTTAAGTTCATTTATTTATTTTGAGAAAGACAAAGACAGCACAAGTGGAGAAGGGGCAGAGAGAGAGGGAGAGAAAGAATCCAAAGGGCTCAAACCCAAGAAATCATGAGATCATTATGTGAACTGAAACCAAGAGTCGGACACTTAACTGACTGAGCCACCCAGGTGCCCCTATAGTGTTTTTAAAAGAACCACATAGAAATTTTACAATAGAAAAGTAAACTATGTCAAATAAAAAGGTCACAGAATAGGCTGAATAGCAGAACTGAGACAACAGAAGAGAAATCCAGTGAAGATAAAAAACAGATCAACAGAATGATTCAATCTGAAAAAGAGGAAAAAAAAGAAAAAATTTAACAGCCTCAGAAGACCTATGAAACACTATGAAAAGGCCTAATATCCATGTCATTAAAACCACAGAAGGAGAGAAGAAAAAAACTGGATGAAGAAGAAAAAGTAGTTGAAACAATAACGGCTACAAATTCCTCAAACTTGAAAGATACAAATTTATAGATTGAAGAGAACTACAAACAGGATAAACTTAAAGAAAACCACAGCCAGACACGTTGTAATCAAAATGCTAAAAACCAAAAATTATTTTTAAAATCTCAAAAGTAGCCAGGAAAAAATGTCTTATTACACATAGGGGAACAATAGTTAAAATGAAGGCAGATTTCTCATCGGAAACTATGGAAGCCAGAAGACAATGGAACTGGATTTTGAAAGTGTTGAAAGTACTGTCAATCCAGAATTCTAAATTCACTGAAGATATTCTTCAGGAGTGAAGATGAAACAAATATGAGGGAAGGCCAAAAGAATTTGTCAACAGCAGGTGGAATTTTCTGGACCATTTTCACAATTTTTCTATAAATCTAAACTTATTCTAAAATAAAAATTATATTCTTAAAAAAAGAGATGAAATGAATAAATTTCTGGAAAATATAAAATGCCAAAGATGGCACAAGAAAAGCTGTGAACTTAAATTACTAAGCATTAAAAGGATCTGAAAGAGGTAAATCAATTTTGAAAAACACCTTTATTTTTCCATTCAAATTATAAAATGTTTGCCAAATCTCTCAAGGAAAAAAAAAAAACCATGGAATTTAACTGAGACAACAATGACTCTATAAGATTAATTTGAGGAAGAACACATCTTTTCAATTTATGTATGCTATGACTTTTTAAGACAGCCCAAAGCAGAGTAATAAAAACAGGTGGTACTGATGTGAGAATAAGTAAATGCACCCAATAATAAAACAAACTAAAACTCGTAGCCTTGGAAATATAGAAACATGATATATAAAATATAAGAACAGCGGTACCACAAATTAGTTCATGAGGTTAGGTAAAGAGTCTCACTATGTGGAGAAAAACAAAATTGGGTTACTATTCTAAGCCATATAGAACAATGGACTCAGATAAATTAAAGACCCAATGTGAAACGCTGAATTATAAAACACATAATTTAAAATGCAGAATATAATTATATTTAATAAGACCTAGAAAGCCATAATGTAAAATATTATAGACCTATTACGTCACACTTAGCTTCCATTCAGCAAGAAACACCACTGGAAAAATTAATGTATGACAGACCAGGAAAAGACAAATACCAGGCTAATGTTCTAAACTAGACAAAAGACTTCTGTAAATCAACCAGGAAAAGACAGGAACCCTAATTAAAGAAACAGGCAAAAGATATGAACAGGTAATTCACTGAAGAGGCATTGTAAATGGCCCTCGTGGTATACAAAGAGATCCTGCAATTTGTTAGTAATTGGAAAATGCAAATTAAAACATTAAGATACCATTTTAGCTCTATCAGGCAAAAATTATTAAGATGGCTAAAGCTAAGTGCTGGCAGGAAGGTAAGAGAAACGGGATCCTTTTGCACACACTGAGGAACAGCCCAAATCTGGCAGCACTTCATCAAACAAAGTACTGCAATCTACTCTTGTGCGTATGTCCAGAGAAATTCTCCCACAGAACCGTAAGAGAATGAGTGCAAGGCTGTGTATCCCACTATCTGTGGTAACCCGAGTGTCCAACACTGAGAGAACAAATCATTTCACAAAAGAGTAAATGGCAGTTAAAAACAAAGAACTAGATATATACACAGAAATAAAGACAGTCCTTAAATAGGCCTTAAACAGTGGGGGCAGGGGAAGTGGATGGGGATAAGAACCAGAACAAAGACTATATAGCACAGTACCATTTAGGTAGATTTAACAACACACACCAAAAAAACAAATTTAATTAATTAATTAATAATAAAATTAAAATTAAAAAACCTACTACATATTTACAAAAATACATATACAGAGGATATAAACCAACCCCATTGGAACAGTTAACTATGGGAAACGGGGAACAAAAGTAGAAAGTGGAGGTAAAAGAGAAATTAATTTAAAAAAAATTTTTAATGTTTAGTTTTGAGAGACAGAGAGAGAGAGAGAGACACAGAGTGTGAGTGGGGGAGGGGAGGGGGAGAGACATAGAATCCGAAGCAGGTTCCAGGCTCCAAGCCGTCAGCACAGAGCCCGACACGGGGCTCAAACCCACAAACCGCGAGTTCACGACCTGAGCTGAAGTCGGATGCTTAGCCGACTGAGCCACCCAGGCCCCCCTAATTAATTAATTTTAAAAGTGAGGGGAGAGGACTCGCACAGACTTGCTGATGGTGGACCATGAACTGAGATAGATGATTAATTCAATCTGTGTCACCTAAGGAGTGAAAAACAAACTCACCCCATGTCATGTCAATATTTCAAGACTTCAGAACCAAAGAAGTTAATAAGGTACATAAAACAGCTTTTAAAAAAATAAAAGAAGTGGAAAAGAAGTGGAAGAAATTACATCTCAACAAAACATAAGCATGTGCTGAAACCAAAAAACCAGCAGCTCCCAAACAAATGAACTGAATGAAAATTGATGCACTGGTCTTCTGCTGGTTCCACAAGTAAATCGAGCTGTGGTTTTTAATCTTAAATTGTTTGACAAACATTCTTTGTGGCAACTAAGTCAACTGAAATGCTGATCTTACAAGGTAGTTAAAATGGATCTGGTGGTCCATAAGAATTAAAATTATTCCCTTGGCACCAACATGACTAAGTATTTCGCTTACATTTCAATATTGATTTATAATCAGTTAGTTCTCCCCACCCCACAATAACCATAAAGTTGTACTAATGAATCATATTTAAGTGACAAATTAATCTGACCATAAAAAAAACCTGAGGATATTTTAAGAGAAAATTAACTTCATAACTTTCTCTCTCTTTTTTTTAACGTTCATTTATTTCTGAGAGATACAGAGTGCGAGCAGGGGAAGGGCAGAGAGAGAGGGAGACACAGAATCCAAAGCAGGCTAGAGGCTCCGAGCTGTCAACACAGAGACGCACACGGGGCTGGAACGCACGAACCAGCCCTCACGAACTGTGAGATCATGACCTGAGCTGAAGTCGGATGCTTAACTGACTGAGCCACCCAGGCGCCCCCTTCATAACTTTCAAATATATAAATAGCATTGCTGAAAATCAGGGATGGGGAAGCCCTGCTCTGTGCTTTTAAGCACTTGCTCCAACCCTGTGTGCAGAAGAGACCTAAATGATAACTTCCTTCCTAACCTTATCACCATAAACACTCCCTCATGATGCCCCATAATCTTTTGTATTCTGTAATGAGGTATAACCATTATTTAAGACCTGCTTTGAAATCTGGAAGAACAGCTTGTAACACTTTCCCCTCCTCCACCCACCCTTTATTTGAAAGCTTGTTCCTGGCAGTCAAGGGCAGTGAGATAACTAAAACAATTCACATATCACTTGGGAAAGTGATTCCAAATATTTGAATTATGATACTATATTATTTATTCTCTTTAATTCAATCAAGTAGCGCTTGATGGTCCTAGCAATACAGAGATAAAAAAAACCATGTTCCCTTACTACTAGATTAAGAACTCAAAGAAAAACAGACAAAAGAGATCGAAGAATATTATGTTAAGTCAATTAATTTCCCCATTTATGTGATAAAACAAATTTTTACATATAAAAATTACTTTATAGACAACTTCTTGGGAATGTACTTTCCATAAATCAAGGTATTCCATCATCTTAGAGGCAATGTTTTACAGCTGCACTAATTTAATTCACTCTACTCTGAGGAGTTCCACAGACACTATCTGTAGAAAGAATTTGTAGCTCTCTTTAACAAAAAATTTATGTCAAAGTTACAACCTGAGATAGCAATAATAAATAAAGGTCTTTGTATAAAAGCACTAGAAAATGCCCACAGAAAAGTCTTCCGCCTTTTAACATGTCTAGAAATACTATGACAAACTGCAGAAACATAAAAACAACTTTGTCAGCTTTCATTAAAAACCTGAAATGTCTCTGATTTAAAATAATGGCTCTGAAGGGCACCTGGGTGGCTCAGCCAGTAGAGCATCCGACTCTTGCTTTCAGGTCATGATCTCACGGTTTTGCAGGTTCGAGTCCCGCATCAGTCTCTGCGCTGGCAGCACAGAGGCTGATTGGCTTTCTCTCTCATTCCTTCTCCCTCTGCCCCTCCCCTGCTCATGCTTTCTCTCCCTTTCTCTCTCAAAATAAATAAATAAACATTTAAAAAATAAAAAATAAAATGATGGCTCCTAAGCATAGTAAATGAAGAATAACAACAAAAATAAAATCTCAAATATTCACCATTATTAATCACCTTGGCTGAGAAGAGAAAGGAAAAGGATGTGGGGGTCTAACTTTTCTTAAACAATCTATATTGAGTAAATAGGGCAGGAAAGGCTGATGTTTTAAGTATAATTTACTGTCAATCTAATTCACATGGGAGTTAGAGGAAGGTGCTCTTACACAGGTTGCTATTTTCTGTTTTTTATCCTATGGAATAGTTTGGAAATACTGAGCCATAAAAATGTTAACACAGTTTATTTGCGAGACAACTGCCTAAGCATTTAATGTGCTACTGTTTAATGTGAATCTCAAAAAGAAGAAACTAAACCACTGAATCTTTTAGAGATGTAATATCCAACTAAAATTAATAGTCATTAGAACTTAATCTGAGAAAGACCATTTCAGACTGCAAACTCTCTGAGGGTAGAGAACAAGATTTTTCTTTTTTACTCTTCACCCGATCTTTGTGCTTGTACACAAAGAATGACAGTTAACTTGGTGTGCTATACCTTTTCCTTTCTACAAGGCCAAAGAATACATTTTAGATTTCTTTGTACTGCATCCCCACACCCATGGACAAAACATCTAAGATACTCTGTAAGTGATAAAGATCTAGGGACCAGTAAATCTAACAATTATTTTAAAGCACCATTATTGATTAGTACAATTGTTGGGATAAAGCTGAAATAACATCCAAGAAAACATTTACCATCAACCTTGTAAACTGCATTACACCACCTTCCTCTTCTATGTTAAGATTAAGGAGAGGAAAGAAAAGGAAAAATGAAATGTTATCCAAAAACCTAAATGATTCCTTCAGTGGAAGAATAGTTAATAAGAAGTCTGTCCTGTGGGAAGGTGGGAAGGTGGGAAGGTGGGAACGTGGGGGGAGAGGAGGGGATCACCTAATCACCCATGTTCTGTGTTTGGAACTAAATCAACCTGAGTATATGATACTGAGTACGGATAAAATCACACAGAAGTTCGATCTGCCTTGACAGTATGCTCTCCTTGCGCTCAGCTGTGCCTGGTGTTATCCATTCTAGAGAGGCTCTATTTTACTCCTTTTAGAAAATAAATCTGGGGCACCTGGGTGGCTCAGTCGGTTGAGCATCTGACTTTGGCTCAGGTCATGATCTCATAGTTCATGAGTTCGAGCCCCACCTCAGGTAAGCTAGAGCCTCACGTTGGGTGAGCTCAAGCCCCAATTCTAGTGAACACGAGCCCTGCTTCAGGTGAGCCCTGCTTCTCTCCGCACCCTGACCGTCGTGGGACTCTCTCTCTCTCTCTGTCCTTGCTCACTTGCGCCCTCTCTAGAAGGAAAGGAAAGGAAAAAGGAAAGGAAAGGAAAAGAAAGAAAGAAAGAAAGAAAGAAAGAAAGAAAGAAAGAAAAAGAAAGAATAATCTGTAGTCTCTGATAGGGTGAGGAAAGGGCATTCTCTTGGCTACATGGAGGAAGGGATAAAGGGTCTGGGAGTCTAACTTTTCTTAAACAGACTTTCAACAAATCTTCCTACGTGTAACCTACTTTCCCCCCACTTCCAGGGGGAACTGGTCCAGCCCATTCCTGAGCCTGTTGGATTTTCATACTGTAAATCGTTCTGTTCCCTCACTGCCACTTAGGTTCAGCTTTCTTGGGTCTGCTGAGTCAGTTACCATCCACCTGTTCTCCAGTTTCCAAAATTTTGTTGCTGTCGCCTTTTCTAGGGTTTTGTTTTGTCCTTGTGAGTTAACGCTTACTGTTTTTTTCTTTACTGTCATTTAGTGAGGGATGGGAAAGAACAAAGGCTGTCGGGCCTCTGACTGCAAGTTCCTAAACTGTTCTTGAGATACTCCTCACTGGCAGAAAACACATTCAGAGATTTTCTTTTTTTCTTTTCCTTTTTTTCTTTTCTTTCTTTCTTTTTCTTTCTTTCCTTCTTTTTTCTTTCTTTTAATGTTTACTTTTATTTGTGTAAGAGAGAGAAAGAGACAGAAGACAGAAAACACATTCAGAAATACAGTGTTGCTACTAAGCACGACCTCAAGCAAACCACTTCACCTCTCAGGACCTCAATTTCCATATCTATAAAAAATGTTAGAACAGAGAATTCCTAAGGTTCTTTTTAATTCTAGTAGTGTATGATTCTCAATCATTACCCTCAGCAGGAGCACATAAACTTAAATCACCTTGATGTCTTCAGTCAGCACTGCTCTATCCAGAACTATTCACTTCTTTGTATTATTTGTATTACCCCTAAGGACACTGATCAAAACAATGCAATATCTAAAAAGTCTTTGAGGGGGACTGAGTTCATTTATAGAATAGAACTCCATAAGCCTTCAAATTTGTGACAATTTACACTGGATTGTGTTGATGTTAACCTTTTACTAGCTACACCACTACCATTTATATACTCGGCTTTCCTGGTTCTTGAAGAAATGGTTAGCTAAACAAATCAGTAGTACCAATTACATGGCAGAGGGGCAAGCTCACCCTTACGAGAAAAAAACAAGAATGCTAGAATCCACATACAAAGAATCACAAAGCTTATATAACCTAAATTCCTCCAGGGCTAAGCAGTCTGTGCACACAAAAGCGGTCACATTAATGGTAACAAGATTTTTGCTGTCTCTTACCCACCATGAGCTCCAGCAGATCCCTCAGGGAGAATATCTCCTCCAGAGCAGGCCATTACCCACAGTTCAGCAGGTGTCAGCCACCATCACGCACTCCTTGCAGATGCTTCTGCCTGGGAGGGCCTTGCCACTGTTCTGAGAACACCAGTGTCCCTATAAAAATGCTACAGCCGACACTTCCGATCTGCCAGACTACGGAGACAGAGCAAGGATGGCTTCCACCCAAAAGGAGAGAGATCACCCAAGCCACAGCCATGTCCCCTGGGGATCTACGCAGTCCCACTGGTGGCCACACACCACACACAGGAAATCAGCTCCGAAACCTCAGCCTGGACCATCTGCAGAAAGCAAGATGGGGCAGGGCACACAACTTACATGTCACTCTGCTCAATCTATCTCATTGCCTTCTCAGAGTCCTATAAAGTAGGAAGAAATCAGCACCCCCATTTTATAGGCAAAAGATCAAGATTTAGCCATTCAGAAAGTCTCAAAATATCTAATGTCATCTACGGCAATAAACTCAGCCCTCCTGACATGTTTCCTCTCTCGCTCACAATGTTTAGTCTACTTAAAAAGGCAATACCTGTCTTCCCTGTAGGGAAGAAGACATATTCGTAGATGAGTAATTCGTAAAAGATGAGAAGTCAAAGAGACATTACACAGCATAAAGGATAGCAAGAATGAAAGAGAAGCAAAGTTAGGACATGTGTTAAGTCAACAAAGATTTAATTTCTAAAGATGTGTGTGTGCTTTTTGCTGTTGTTCAGAACAGTTTCTTGAGTAACTAATGAAACAGGCTAGAACCTACCCTTTGATCAGTGGATATATTGGAAAGCAGGGAAACTGACAAGAAGCAAAGGCAGAGAAGCCTTATTACTCTGCTTAGTAGAGGAACCCAGAAATAAAGAACATGAGATACCACAGAAGTGTGGGGTAAAAGGAAACAAGATGTAAAAGGTCCAATAAGCTGGAAAAAAAATAAGTATTACAGATGACTGGGGTTGGAACAAGATGAGGTAAAAGTTAGAAGTCAGAAGCAAAGTAGATAAAAGTAGAGTAGAAGACGAGCTCACGAGGAAGAGAAGAGCTGAAGGGTAGTTCCAGGAGCTTCCAGTCAGAGATGGTACAATGTACACACAGCTTCTGCTTTCTCTTTCTTCATTAAAGAGCAGAAAAGGGGGGAAAAAATAAGTATTAACCCACAAAGACAAAAAATTACTAAAAGACAGCAGCAACAAAATTCTGATATTTGGAAAGCGGGTGGATGACTTGGCAGACCCAAGAAAGCTGAATCTAGGTGGCAATGGGGGAGCTGGGTGATTTACACTATGAAAATCCAAAAGGTTCAGGAATGAACCAGTTCCCCCTGGAAATGGGGGGAAAGTCAGTTACAAACAGGAAGATTTGTTGAATGTCTGTTTAAGAAAAGTTAGACTCCCAGATCCTTTCTCCCTTCCTCCATGTAGCCAAGAGAATGCCCTTTCCTCACCCTACTAGAGACTACAGATTTATTCTCTAAAGAGGATAAAATAGAAAAAAAGAGAGAGAGAGTAAAATAGAGCATCTCTAGAATGGGTAATACCAGGCACAGCTGAGGGTAAAACTCTATACTGAAAAAAATAAGAGACACGTAGAGATGTCTTTCAGACATGCACTCAGCCAAAGTGAGGGAGTAAACCCAAAAAGGTAAAGATACAGGACCCAGAAAACAGAAAATGCAACTGATGACACAAAAGCAATCTACTGTTGTGCCACAGACCCAGAGATCAAACCATCTAAACCAGAGAGGGTCTGGGGCACCTGGCTGGCTCAGTCAGTAGAGCATGTGACTCTTCATCTCAGGGTTGTGAGTTTGAGCCCCATGCTGAGCGTAGAGTTTACTTAAAAATATATTTTAGGGGCGCCTGGGTGGCGCAGTCGGTTAAGCGTCCGACTTCAGCCAGGTCACGATCTCGCGGTCCGTGAGTTCGAGCCCCGCGTCAGGCTCTGGGCTGATGGCTCGGAGCCTGGAGCCTGTTTCCGATTCTGTGTGTCCCTCTCTTTCTGCTCCTCCCCCGTTCATGCTCTGTCTCTCTCTGTCCCAAAAATAAATAAAAAACGTTGAAAAAAAAAATTAAAAAAAAAAAATATATATTTTAAAAAATTAAATGAACCCAAGTGGGTCAGAAGACTCGAGGATGGACTTTGTTGAAGAAAGCAAGACCGACAGAACACTTAATGTGAATGACCACACAGAGGGAGACTCATGCAACTGAGATAGTATGAAGACATACCAATGATAAATATACAGAAAATTAGTAAATTAAAAACCTAACAACTCCAAAAAAAAAAAAAACCCAAAATTTAAGCAGGAAAGAAATAATCATGGTATACTACATAATTTAGCTGTGAATAGCATCTACATTATCATAATAGTGTAAACAATGAATATTGGTCTAACATTTAATCAAAATTATGCCATGACTATATGGAGAGAAAAGTGGTATAGAAAGTATAGGTGGATGGCAAAGATGGGAAGCCAATACAAAATAAAAATCAAGAAGTAATGTATGCACGTTATTTAAAGACATAAAGGTAAAACCTAAAACAATTCATTAAAAGAGGTTCTCTCTGCAGAAAGAAATTGGGTGGAAAGGGTGGTGAAATATTATAAAATTATTTAACTCTTTGTGGGGCTCCTGGGTGGCTCAGTTGGTTAAGCGTCCAACTTCCACTCAGGTCATGATCTCACAGCTCGTGGGTTCAAGCCCACATTAGGCTCTGTGCTGACAGCTCAGAGCCTGGAGCCTGCTTTGGATTCTGTGTCTCCCTTTCTCTCTGCCAGTCCTCCTCTCATGCTCTGTCTCTCTCAAAAAATAAACATTAAAAATAAATAAATAAATAAATAAACAAATAAATAAAATATGTGCATGTGGGCGTGCCTAGATAGTTTAGTCCATTAAGTGTCTGACTCTTGACTTAGGCTCAGGTCATGATCTCACAGTGTGTGAGTTCGAGTCCTGCGTGAGGCTCTGCACTGCCAGAGCACAGCCTGCTTGATATTCTCGAGATCTCTCCCTCTCTCTGCCCCTCCCCCACTGGTGCTAGTGCACATGTGCTCTCTCAAAACAAATAAATAAACTTAAAAAAAATATGTGTGTGTAAAACTTCAATACAAAATTTCAGTAAAAAAAATTAAGAATAAAGGAAAACAAAAATGGCCAAAGTCCTCTTTTAAGGAAAATCTTAAAAGTACTTAGTATTGGCTGTCAGAATAACATTCTCATTTATAGGAAACAAATAACACCATTAGATATATAATTTAGTCCTACATTACCACACCCTGGCAATGATTCTCAAACTGATCTGCAATATACAGATTGTCCCTTCGGGACTGCTTATAACATGTATTCAATCAATGAATACTGAGTATTTATAGTAAGTGCCAGGCACTGTGCTAGGTGGTCAGTGGTCAGCAAAACAGTTAAATCTTTGCCTTCATGATACTGCAGTACAGTGGGAGAAAGAGATTTAATCAAGTGATCACACAAATAAAATGACAATTTGCAAAACAGCTCTGGTGAGAGGGAGTCAAGACCACTCAATGGAGAAAGGACAGAATCTTCAACAAATGGTGCCAGAAAAACTGGATATCTGCATGAGAAAAAACTAAGTTGGACCCTTATCTTACACCACATGCAAAATTTAATTTAAAATAGATTAAAATCCTAAACATAAGATCTGAAACTATAAAACTCTTAGAAGAAAACATGGGAAAAGTTTTATGACATCAGAATGGGCAATAATTTCTTGCCTCTGACACCAAAAGCACAAGAAACAAAAGCAAACATAGATAAAGGGAACTACATTAAACTTAAAAACTGTGCATCAAAGGACACAAGAGTAAAAAGGCAACCTACAGAATAGGAGAAAATATTTACAAATCTCCATTTGAGACAACATGGATAGACCTTGAGGGCATTATGTTTAATGAAGTAAGCCAGACAGAGAAAGACAAATACTGAAAAACATCACTTACAAAACAAAACAAGTCTTACAGACTTATAGACAAAACAACTTCTAGAAACAGAGAGTAAGAAAGTGGTTGCCAGGGCTGATGGGTGGGGGAAACAGGGAAAGGTTAGTGAAAAGGTACAAACTTTCAGCTCTAAGATGAATAAGGCCTGAGTATCTAATGTACCATATGGTGACTACAGTTGATAACACTGCATCGTCGACTTGAAATTAGCTAAGAGTACAGAACTTAAATGTTCCCACATATGTGAATAGAAATATGTGACGTGATGTGTTAATTAACTAGATAAGGTGAATCGTGTCACAATGTATACATATATCAAATCACCATGATGTATACTTTAAATATCCTATAATTTGATGTTAATTATATCAATAAAGATGATATTTGAAAAATATTTACAAACCATGTAACTGATAAGGAGTTAATATCCAGAATATATAAACAGCCCCTACAGTTCACACACAAAAAAAATCTATAAATCAAAAAATGGACAGAGGACTTGAATAGACATTTCTCTAAAAATGATATATACATAGCCAACAAGCATATGAAAAGATACTCAACATCACCAGTCATCAGGGAAATGCAAATAAAAAACAATGAGATATCACCTCACACGCATTACAATGGCTACTATCAAACAAACAGAAAATACCAAGTGCTGGCAAGGATGTGGAGTCTAATACAGCAATCCCACTTCTGGGTATATATTTTAAAGAACTGAAAGCAGAGTCTGGAAGAAATGTTAGCACACCATGTTCACAGCAGCATTATTCACAATAACCAAAAGGTAGAAACAACCTAAGTATCTACTAAGGCATGGGTGGATAAATAAGATTTGGTATATGCATAAATGGAATATTATTCAGCCTTAAAAGGGAAAGAAATCCTGTCACATGCTACAACATGGATGAACTTTGAGGACATTATGCTAAGTGAAATAAGCCAATTACAAAAAGACAAATACTATAGGGTTCCACTTACATGACCTATCTGTAGGAGTCACATTCATAGAGACAGCAAGTAGAATAGTGGTTACGAGGAGCTGGTAACTCCCTACCAGGGGGAGGGAGAAAAGGGCAACTGCTAGATGGGTACAGAGTTTCAGATTTGCAAGTTAAAAAAGTTCTAGGGATCTGCTTCACAACAATGTGAATATACTGACCACCTCTGAACTGTTCACTTAAAAATGGTTAAGACACAGGGCGCCTGGGTGGCTCAGTCAGTTGAGCGTCCAACTTCAGCTCAGGTCATGATCTCACAGTCTATGAGTTCGAGCCCTGCGTCGGGCTCTGTGCTGACAGCTCAGAGCCTGGAGCCTGCTTCAGATTCTATGTCTCCCTCTCTCTCTGCCCTTCCCACCCCCCACACTCTGTCTCTGTCTCTGAAAAATGAATAAACTTAAAAAAAAATTTTTTTAATGGTTCAGACAGTAAATGTTATGCTATGTGTTTTCTACCAGACATACACACAAAATTGTAAGAAGGAAAAAGCGTAGGTGAAGAAACAAGCAAACAAGAGGCAGATGAGTAGGAAGAGAGGCATAATGAATAACACAGGCCCTCTGGGGCATATGAATCAATTCAATGCAAACATTTATGGCTGCTCACAAGGCACTGCCCTATGTTCTCTGGGGGTTACAAAGAATGAGATTTGCAGCCCTGCCTTATGAAATGACAGTCTATGAAGAAGATTTACTCAGCACTGAACTACAATACCGAGTAGTATAGGGTCCCAAGCAGTATAGACGTAAGGGCTGCACAAGAATTGAGAAGGCAGATTTTAACTCCCAAAGTGAGGATAGACAAAACACCTGTATAAAAACAGGAAGAGGTTGGGGTGCCTGGGTGGCTCAGTCGGTTAAGCGTCCGACTTCGGCTCAGGTCATGATCTCGCGGTTCGTGAGTTCAAGCCCCGCGTCGGGTTCTGTGCTGACAGCTCAGAACCTGGAGCCTGTTTCAGATTCTGTGTCTCCCTCTCTCTCTCTTACCCTCCCCCGTTCATGCTCTGTCTCCTTCTGTCTCAAAAATAAATAAACGTTAAAAAAAAAAAAAAAAAAAAAAAACCAGGAAGAGGTCTATCACATGCCAGGCAATGTTTCAATGCTGGAGACAGAGAAGATGCCACTGCTGCCCACAATGAGCTCACAGTCCAGAGCTCAAAGTCTAATGGAAGAAGCAGAAAGGTAACAGAAAAAAAGTGTGGGAAGTGCTTCCAGAGAGCTGAGAAAAGGAACTAACATGTGGCATCTGAAAGGCACCTAGAAGCCAGCCTGAGGAGTGAAAGATAAGAAAAGGAGCCACTTAAATTTTGACGTAAAAAATGACAATGGCAGGGGCGCCTGGGTGGCGCAGTCGGTTAAGCGTCCGACTTCAGCCAGGTCACGATCTCGCGGTCCGTGAGTTCGAGCCCCGCGTCAGGCTCTGGGCTGATGGCTCGGAGCCTGGAGCCTGTTTCCGATTCTGTGTGTCCCTCTCTCTCTGCCCCTCCCCCGTTCATGCTCTGTCTCTCTCTGTCCCAAAAATAAAAAAAAAAAAAAAAAAAAAAAAAACGTTGAAAAATGACAATGGCAAAAGGAGCATATTACGTAAAAGAACAGAGATGTAAAAACACACGGCTTATTCCAGTGTAACTGTAGGGCTAAAGAAGACAGGCAGGACACGGGAAATCAATTCCAAAGAAACAATTAAGAAAAGATACAGCGCTTAAAACTGCAACACGCTTTGTTTATTATAAAGTTGAAAAACAGGGGCACCTGGGTGGCTCAGTCAGTTAAGCGTCCGACGTCTGCTTAGGTCATGATCTCACAATTTGTGGGTTCAAGCCCTGAACTGGGCTCTGGGCTGACAGCTCAGGGCCTGGAGCCTGCTTTGGATTCTCTGTCTCCCTCTCTCTCTGCCCCTCCCCTACTCGCACTCCAGCTCTCTGGCTCTCTTTCTCTCAAAAATAAATAAAAATTTAAAAATAAATAAATAAATGAATAAAGTTAAAAAAGAGAAATAGCCTAAATGTCCAAGAATGAGGAAAAGGTTAAATATGCAATGTTACAAACATACTATGAAATAGCATGCAATTATTAAAAATTATTTTGTAAGAAAAATTACTGATGTCCTTTTAATAGAATATAGACACACTCTTTCAGGATTATCTGATTCTGCAGAAGTCTGGGCCTATCACCCACCATCATTGCCTGAGCTTTTTTTAAATGAAAATTCATAATGATGCAAATGAATTTTGTCCAGAGGAAATGTTATCACTACTGCTTACCTGGCTCTCCCCCACCCTTAAAAAAACACCAGCTTTACATCTACTACTAAGTTCATTTCAGCATTCCTGACTGCCTATACATGTATCTGCTGTTTGGATTCTCTTTTGAATAGGCTGTAAAAATTCTTTGACATGTGTTCATTTATTTTTTTTTTTTAAATATTCATTTATTTTCAGAGAGAGAGAGAGAGCAGGGTAGGGGCAGAGAGAGAGACAGAGAGAGAGAGAGAGAGAGAGAGGATCCAAAGCAGGCTCTGCGCTGTCAGCACAGAGCCCGACGCGGGGCTCAAACTCACAAACTGCGAGATCATAACCTGCGAGATCATAACCTGAGCTGAAATCAAGAGTCGGACACTTAACCAACTGAGCCACCCAAGCACCCCTGTGTTCATTTATTTATTTTTTTAAGAATACACACACACATACACACACACACACACACACACACACACACATTCTCTTTAGGAATATATACCAAAAAATTAAAAATGGTTATCTCTGTGGTACATGTGTAATTTTTCATATTGTTTCTGCTTACCTACGATTTTTTTACTTTTTCTATACTGTGTAAGCATTGCACAATGTGGGGAAAATTAAGAAAAAATTTTATTCAAATTCAAAGTAAATTAATTGATGTCAGAAGTATCAGAAACTGCTAAAGCACAGCAATCAGAGGCCAGTCAGTACAGAGATGAAAAGTCTTGTGTACCTCTAACGCCCAAGGACAACATAGTAACATAGCACACAGGGCACTAAACACTCAAAATAACGAACACAATGTTATTAATAAAGAGTTGAATTGTGCTCTGTTTAAGAAATTAGAGAAATATGCCATATACTTTTGGTTGACTTCCATCAACCATGACTCAAATTTAAACGGCTTTTGCTCTTAAAATGCACTATGGCATCGGTCACGTAGGAAATTCTTTTGAGTCAACTGAGTCAACTACTCTGACTGATTTAACATGTGACTGACACTTTAAAAGAAAAAGGCTAAAGTAAAAGTAAGTAAAAGAAAGTCACAAAAGACCACATATTATTATATGATTTCATTTATATGAAAAATCTAGAATAAGCAAATCCACAGAGACAGAAAGTAATTTAGTGGTTGCCTACAGTTGTGGGAGAGGGAAATGGGAAGTGATTTTTAATGGGTTTGGGGTTTCTTTATGGGACGATGAAAATATTCTAAAATTAGTGGTGATCGTTCCGTAACTCTGAAAATATAGTAAATATCACTAAATTGTACACTTAGTTTAAAAGTGTGAATTTTATGGCATGTGAATTATATCTCAATGCAGAGGTTATTTAAAAAAAAAAAAAAAACAAAAAAGAGGTAAAGGAAAGGAAAATGCAAAAGTTGACCCCCCAAAAAATTTGATAAAACGTCAGTGTTTAATCCTCATGTGTAAATGAAAATAACATTACCTACTTTGCAGGGTTTTTGCAGAATATATGTAAAGCACTTAGCACAGTGCTTGGCATAAAGCAGATAATCAAATATACACACTATGTAAACTGCTTTTGACTACAGACTTCAAAAGAAGTAAATGACAGTCTAGTCCTCAAAATGCTTCATGTCTTAAAAACACCATTGATAAAACTTAAATTTGTAGCTAAATGCAATCCCTAGAAAAATAACAATTTGTCACTTGCTTTGAGACGGCTGTAGGCAGCACTTGTTGCTGGCCTACATTACTAACTGCACAGAAGCTGGCCAATATGCTGCCTGCAGATTAACAGCTACCACAAGCACTGATTGACAAATCACTCCCTTCCAGCTGAAACAGCACTGTTTAAAATCTGGTTCTACCAGGCCTATTCATTTCCTTCTGTTCAAGATAATTTTTCAATAAGGCAAAAATGAATCATGATGGATGGAAAAGCCTGGTAGGTTACCCATTCCCCTCAGGAACTCGGGAATATGGGAAACTTTTATAGAGCTATTAATATACCAATGGTTATAAATAATATCTTAGAGGCTAATTGTTCTTTTAAACTGGGTGTCTCTCATTAAACATTCATAGTCAAGATTCTGAGTAGTTCAATTTCTCAATTCAGTTGCGAATGCCATGGTCTCATGAAAAAGAATGAAGAAAAAAAAAAATCAATGAAGAAACTGTCCAAATCTGCAGGAAGCTTCAAGTCTCAAAAAGTAAGCTGATCCCATGAGTTTGTTGTTATTAACTCTAAATTTAATACCCATGAGTTCTCATAGAAATTTTAAGAACTTAATGTTATCCATTAACATACAAAACTAATCAGGCCTAAAAACTAAAATTCATAGTTTCCAGGCATCTTATTTTCCTTCACTAGCGCAAAGAAAATGGCCGCTATTCTGCAGGCAGGGGACTGAAGAAGGAAAACAGAAGCCTAGCTAACTTGCAAACTGAATAGTCCCTAGAATCTAAATTGCCAATGACACTGAAGGAAGTTCAAGAAAATTTCCAAACCTGGTAAAACCAGATACATTGATTCTTAAATTTGGAGTAGGACTTTTCCTTCATTATGTAAAGAGTTTAAATTTCTATACCTGAAAAAGAACAAGTCATTAAGTTCTCTTTTTTCTTCCTTTTTTTTTAAGAGAAAGAGAGCACACGCAAGCACGCTAGAGAGTGGGATAGGAACAGAAGGAGAGGAAGAGAGAATTTTAAGCAGACTCCATGTTGGGACTGGAGCCCCATGCAGGGCTTGATCTCACGACTGACCATGAGATCATGACCTAAATCAAAATCAAGAGTTGGCTGCTTAACTGACTGAACCACCCAGGCGCCCCATTAAATTCTTTAAAAATCATTCAGATAAAACAAAATTAGGAACTCACAGACATAAACTACACATTTCCATGTGTCAAGAAGATCATATAAGATAAATTTAAATAGGCTATCAATGTCCTCTGAAATATAATATTTAGAAATCATAACAACTAACCACACATGTGTTTTAACAGCTAACAGCCCCGACTCTTATCCCTGACTTGGCCACTGTAAGGGAATTCCAATTCATTGTCCAAACCTGGAGCAGTTGTAATGAGAGTTTCACTGCTCTGGAGTATTTTCTTTGTTCAGTTTCAAAGGTCATGCAGTTGGCTAATTACCATAAAATTTAAACTTTAACTCAAAGACATGAACAAGCTGTAACCTGCATTGAAGAAACTCTAACGCATACCACTGCAAAGGTAGAAATCTCTCTGTACATTTCCAGAACAAATCCTGTCACTTCTTGAAGAACTTAACTATTACTGTATACTGTGATATGCAAAAAATACTTCTTTGTGTTTTGCACTTTAAATAAATGCCAATACGAAGCATTTGTGTTTAATTGAATATCCAACTACACTCAATCTGTAAGTGTGTTTGTACATGTATATGTATATGTAAATATATACATGGGTATGCACACACAATTTTAAAGGACATCTTTGTTAAATTAAAAATTAACGTAGAGGCACCTGGGCGGCTCAGTCAGTTGAGCATCCAACTCTTGATTTCAGCTCAGGTCAGGATCCCACGGTTCGGTTTATGAGGTCGAACAAGCCCCATGCTGGACTTTGCCATGACAGCGTGGAGCCTGCCTGGGATTCTCTCTCTCCGCCCTTCCCTTGCTCTAGCACGCGTGCAAACGCACAAGTGCGCTTGCTCTCTCAAAAATAAATAAACTTAAAAAAAATTAAAGTAGCTTACTCGGATCTATACCTTCTGTTATTGTTTTTTCTTAAGATTGTTTTAGCTGAAAAATGAGAGAAAAGTACACACAAAAACTGTAAAAGCCACCTATAATTCTCACTTTTTTTCAAAGTACATCCAGTAAGTGAAAGTTCCTTACTCTGCCTCTCTAAACCCAATTCCAGAGGAAACCACCACTAAAATTCATGTGTTTTCTCCTATGCTTATATAAAATTTAATATATACATACTCGTTTTAAACAAAAATGAAATCATGCTATACAGTGTCACAGCCTGATTAGTTTCACTTAACAGTATTTCATAAACATTTTTTAGCTCAACACGTATACAGCTCTAACTCATTTTTTACTTTATTTTTTAACGTTTATTTATTTTTGAGAGAGCACAAGCAGGGGAGGGGCAGAGAGAGGGAGACAGAGAACTCAAAGTGGGCTCTGCACTGACAGCAGAGACCCTGATGTGGGGCTCAAACTCAGGAACCGTGAGATCATGACCTGAGCTCAAGTTGGACACTTAACTAATTGAGCCACCCAAGTGCCCTTCTAGCTCATTTTTAAAAATGGATGAACAGTAAAGATAATGTCACTGTTTTTCTGCTGACAAGAGCTTAGGATATTTCCCACTTTTCCTCTTACAAATAATGCTTTGATTAACATCTCACTGCATATATTTTTACTGTTCATGCTACTGTTATTGTGAGAGATTCCTAGATGTGCAACTGTGGTATCCCAGGTTATACAAAATTAACCCTGCCGTTACTGCCAAATGATCTAAAAAAGATAGTACCAATTAATACTGACACTAAGTATTTTTAAATTACTCTTGGCTAGTTCTGTACAGTCATCATTCAATTACACAAGGAAAACTATTACCTCTCAGAAATCTTTCATTCTTTTCAGCCAGATTTTAACTACCAGTTGAATCAATAAAGTTAAACATGTTAAGTTTGTCACTTTTATAAAAAGGATACCCTCCTCCCCCCTAAAAAAAGAGTGAAATTCACTGTTTAGAAAGTGATGTTTTCACTAAAGCCAAATAGCTTTATATTTTTTTTTGAATATTTATAGATAGATAGATAGATAGATAGATAAAATGGTACAGCTACTTAGAGTTACTATATGATCTAGCAATTTCACTCCTAGGTATATTCCCAAGAGAACTGAAAATATATGTTTATACATAAAGTTGTAGGTGAATGTTCACAGCAGCACTGTTCATAACAGCCAAAAAGGAGAAACAACCCAAACATTCATCAATGGATGAATGGATAAACAGAATATGTTATATCCATATAATGGAGTATTATTCAGCCAAAAAAGGAATGAAGTATCATACATGCTACAACGAAGATGAATACTGAAAAAATATTATATTAAGTGAAAGAAGTCAGACGCAAAAGGCCACATATTGTATGATTTCATTTATATGAAACATCCAGAATACGCAAATTCACAGACAGAATATAATTAGTAGCTTCCAGGGGCTGGATGATGGGATGAACGGGGAGTGACCGCTAATAGGTTAGGGTTTCTTTTTAGAGTGATAAAAATGTTCTGGAATTCGAAAGTGGTGATGGTTGCATGACTTTGTAATCTATTAAAGACCACTGATTTGTACACTTTTTAAAAAAGATTTTTATTATTTTAAGTAATCTCTACACCCTAGATGGGGCTTGAATTCATAACCCCAAGATCAACGGTCACATGCCCTGCTAACTGAGCCAGCCAGGCACCCGTGATTTGTACACTATAAAAGAGTGCATTTTATGGTATGTGAGTTTGATTTTTAAAAATTGAGAAACAAAAATAAATAAATAAATAAAAATAAAAAGTGAGGGACCAAAACAAAACAAAAAACATTTAGCAGGCTTGGGGAACGAAAAGTAGTTTGTTATGATCACTTTGAAATTCACCTCATCATTTGTCCCCCAGAACACTACAATTCTCTCAGTGGCCTTTGAGCTGAATTAGGCTTACCACGCACAAAACTTTGTCTTTCAAAATTTATCAAGTCACTCCTCGGCTTAAAATTTTTCAGGGGCTCTCACTGACTACAGAATGAAATACAAATTCATTAAAATAGTTCTTTAGATTCATCTGAGGCCATTCCCTTCTACTTCCCCAATGCTGAAGCCAAATCTAAGACCTGCAGTTCTATGAACTGCCAACCTCTCTTCGGTCTCTGTGTCTCCTTGGCCCTCCTTATCTTGTCCTTCTGGCTAACCCTGATCACCTTCAGGTTCTTGGTTTCAGCATCACCTTCTATGAAAGGTAAAATCTTGGGGCGCCTGGGTGGCGCAGTCGGTTGAGCGTCCGACTTCAGCCAGGTCACGATCTCGCGGTCCGTGAGTTCGAGCCCCGCATCAGGCTCTGGGCTGATGGCTCGAAGCCTGGAGCCTGTTTCCGATTCTTTGTCTCCCTCTCTCTCTGCCCCTCCCCTGTTCATGCTCTGTCTCTCTCTGTCCCAAAAATAAATAAAAAACGTTGAAAAAAAAAAAAAAATCTGATACTAGTGGCAGAAGACTTAGTTGACCTGCAAAATTCATCCTCCCCTTATCCTAAGTTAGAGACTCCACCCCATTTTAATTAAGCACATGGGTAGGTATGGAGTCGTGTATCTAAGCTCTAACCAATGTAATGTAAGCACAAGTTCCCACAGACCTTCCTTAAAAGGTAGCTGTATGCCTCGTCTTCTTCACTGCTTTGACCATCCTGCAGCCTGAGGGAAGAAGCTGCGACCTCAGACCATGAGTCTGGGACCACACACACGGCGGAGCGACAACACGGATACTCTAAGGTCATGAAATAGCACACCAGCCCTAATCCACACAACCAAACATTTAGAGAAGAGGGAACAGACTTCTATCTCACTTAAACCACTGTTAATTTGGGTTTTCTATCTCAGCTGAAGCTAACTCTATTATAGAATTTCTTCCCTGTGTTCCCTTGACTCCTTTGGGAAACTCTCACAAAGGCACCAATGATAAGCACTGCCGCTGGTTTTTTGTTTTTGTCTGCTGTCTCCCTCTAGTCTAGACTGTGAGTTCCCAAAGAGGGTGCTACAAATTTATGCAATATTGCCAGCTGAGCACAGTATCTGGCATACTGTCTTGGCACATTAATAGGTGTTCAAAAGGCATTTACTGACTTTAATTACATCGGTGACCAAGTACCAAGTTATTAACCTCAGCTATCTTGCCCCTTTTTTTTTCTTTTCAAAGTCCAAATATGAAAGGAATTCCTTTTCTGAACACATCTCTCAGTATTTCTCCCAAATGTCAGGCCCAAATCTCAAGCCACTTCTTTCTTCCTTTTTGAACACTGTTAGTTGAACATAAATGTACTTTTACAAAATTACAGTGTTCTCAGCATCTCTTCCATGTCAGCAACACTAAAGATTAGAAATAAGATCATCACTGACTCAAAAACCTGTATGAAGTATCTACTATGTGTCAGGCACCACGCAAGCAGCTAAGAATATTAATTAGGCATTCCTGGCTCTCATGCTCTGTTCAGTTTAGTGCTTCACTTTGAGGACCCACCCCCAGCCAAGCAAGAAACATTAAACTGTGCTATAAGGGGACTTGTTGTTAGAAGAACTCCATGTCTGTGAGATTTGATTCAAACCAGTTTAACATGTCTGTACCTTGACCCTTTTCTGTTCTCTATCTTTGCCTCTCCAGCCTCCTATCTGCCCCAGTCCTTCCAGTCTGATGTCTAAGTAGCTTTTCCTGCTTTGCCCCTCCCAATTTATTTCCTGGTCTATTTCCTATCTCCCTAGTCCTTTCATGGAAACTGTTTTTATACAGCCTTCTTGATAACTGTGTTCTGATTTGGTTCTGTCCACTCTTCTTGAATACTATCTCAGGAGGCAAAGACAGTACGCTAGGTTTCCTATCAGTCTCTCCCCCACCGACAATACCAACCCTTTAGGGGCTGTGGTGTAATGGAAAGACCGCTGGCTTAAGAGCCAGAGAAGCATAGACAAGTACGGCCTTAAGAAGACTATCTACCCTCTTGAGCTTCTGTTTCCACCAATAGAAAAGGGGGATTCCATCTTATTAGATCACAAGGATTAGAGAAAATTCATGTAAAGGGCCAAGGGCAATGCCTAACATAGATTTTCAGTCATCATGACTTACTTCAATACAAAGGGATGTGTTATAATGGATCTGAAATCTTGTAATCAAGTATAACAATATTAATTTTAAAAACCTAGTTTAGGGGCACCTGGGTGGCTCCGTCTGTTAAGCGTCCGACATTGGCTCAGGTCATGATCTTGCAGTTCGTGAGTTTGAGCCCCACGTCGGGCTCTGTGCTGACAGCTCAGAGCCTGGAGCCTGCTTCGGATTCTGAATCTCCCTCTCTCTCTGCCCTCCCCTGCTCATGGTCTGTCTCTGTCTCGCAATAATAAATAAATGTTAAAAAAATAAAAATTAAAAAAAACCTAGTTTATAATTCCACAACGTTTATTGAGCACTAATTCAATCTAAGTTGTGCTAGGTACCAGAATTCTTAGGTAGAAACAAGAAGTGCCTGTCCTCCAAAGGTTTACATGCAGATAAGGAAGAAGAAAAAAAAAAAAAAGATAATGAGGCAAGGAACCAAGGAGGGGTAAGAACAAAGGTTTAAAACAGAAGAACATAAAATACTTGAGATACAGATTAAACGCATCCAGGGAAGTGAAGGAGGCAGGAGGCAGAACGTAGGGAGTATGGAAAGTAGGAGAGTGGCAACAGTGAGCATAGGAGAGTCGTGCTGTGAAATTGAAGGAATAGGCCAATGCGCACTTCCTCCTGTTCAAATCATCAGAACCACAAACCAGCCTATGCTCATTAAAGGTTCTTATGTTCCCTACTAGTCCCCTACCTCACCCTCCCCCAAATCCCAAGGCTATAAACTATCCACACATGAAATACAATGTCCAAACAGCACGCCTAGGGAACAGAAGTCAGGCCCAACGGCCAAAATAGTACTGTAATCACCCAATTCAAACCATTAAAAAAAAAGAGAGAAAAGGGGTGCCTGGGTGGCCAGTGGGTTAAGCGGCTGACTCTTGATTTCGGCTCAAGTCATGATCCCAGGGTCATGGGATCAAGCCCTGCCTTTGGGCTCTGTGCTGAGCGTGGAGCCTGCTTGGAATATTCTCTCTCTCACTCTCTCGCGCGCTCTCTCTCTCTCTCCTCCCCCTCCGCCCCTCTTCCCCACTCACACTCTCTCTAAAATTTAAAAAAAAAAAAAAAAAAATTTAAAGAGAGAAAAAAATCAATGAGCCAATTGGAGGAATTCTGAACACACGCCCCAGTATTTGAGGAAATGAAGGTGTTTTTTAGGTGATAATGGTATTATGGTTTTTGTTTGTATTTTAAAGATTTTTTTTTTTATTTCCAAGATTTTTTTGTTTTTATTTTTTAGAGCTACATACTGAAGCATTTACAGATGAAATGATATACCTGCAATTTGCTTTAAAATAGTAAGGGGGTGGGGGAGAAGATGGCAGGAATGTATGAAATAAGACCGGTCATAAGCTCATAATTGTTAAGCTGGGTGATGGGTACACAGGGATTCGTCATACTAATCTCTCCACTCTTGTTAATGTTTGAGATATTCCATAATAAAAAGTGCTTTAAAAAAAAAAGCACTAGACAATCTATAACAGTAGAGAAGAGAATAATACTCATGAAGTTTCTTCCTTCCTTTCGTTCATTTAAAGATCTATGGAAGAAGAAGTATTTAAAAACTTAACTAGTCCTCAGTTCCCTTCTTACGAGATAGTAAAAATACATCTTATTTTCTTTTTGGAACCTCAAATCATGGCAAGGATAGAGATGAATTCTTAACCAGGAGGCAGTGCCTATGTGTTACTTCTCTACCCTTAAAGAAGATAATTAATTCTGGGATCCCCACACTGTTCTCCAAAGGAATCAAAGGATGATTTGCCACAAAAAATTATGGCAGTGTTCTTGAGGGAGATAAATTTCTTAGCAAAGAAAGTTCTTTTAAAACACTGTGCAAGTAATTTTTTTTTTTAAGTGCACATGGTTGGGCTGTATAGGATGAACTCCTGGTGTCCACGGCCAAATGCTGACAGGAAGAGCCTGCAAAGAACAAAAACTCAGACAACAGGAGAGGCAACTTGAAACCCAGATATGACTTTGAACCCAAAAGAAGAAATGTGGGATAAAACAATTTTTGAATATATAAAATTTTAACTCTCTGAAATCACCAATATCTATTTTATTCTCATTCCCTTAAAAACCCTGTTTCCTACGTAACAGAAACCCATGGGGGAGGGGAAGGGAAAAAAAAAAAAAAAAAAAAAAAAAAAAAGAGGTTAGAGTGGGAGAGAGCCAAAGCATAAGAGACTGTTAAAAACTGAGAACAAACTGAGGGTTGATGGGGGGTGGGAGGGAGGGCAGGGTGGGTGATGGGTATTGAGGAGGGCACCTTTTGGGATGAGCACTGGGTGTTGTATGGAAACCAATTTGACAGTAAATTTCATATATTAAAAAATAAAAAAATAAAAAAAAATAAAAAAATAAAAAAAAACCCCGTTTCCTGAAAGCATGTGTAAATTCAGTTTGTCCTTACAAATAAATAAATGTTTGTAATCTTTATTTTTAATCTTACTTCCTAATAATAGTAAATATTTACTGAGATCTCACTATGGGTCAGATACCTACCATTAATTACCACATTTAATCCTCACAAAACCCTCATGAGACATGTTCCCTATTATCCCCATTCCAAAGATAAGGAAATTAAAGCTTAATTAAGGAGGCTAAATAACATACCTAAGTTGCCAAATCAGTAAATTCAAGAGCTAGAATTCCAATTTAACACAGAACCTGAGTTCCTAGCCACTAAATCGTACCACCTTTCTATTTTTTTTTGCCTTCGGTACCTACATTTTTAACTTTTGGCTTGCAGCTCTCATTTTATTCTAACTCTGTAGAAAAATAAAGCCAACTTTTACTTGTTTATATAATCCTTATTTTTCAAATGGGCAGATTAAAATGTATTGAGATCCTAAACTACTGTGTGCAATTTAAGCATTAAGTTATCTGTGCAATACTTCATATAAAAATTACTGGGGCACCTGGCTGGCTCAGTTGGTAGAGCATGCAACTCTTGACCTCAGGGGTTGTGAGTTTGAGCTCCACGCTGTATTTTTTAAAAATAAAATCTTAAAACACAATGACTCTACTAAGGCAGTATTATCAGGGATTGAGCTTTTAGTAGTCTATCAGGGTTAGAGAAAATTTTTTACTGACCCATCCATGTGCTCCACTGGTTCCTCTTGCAGCCAAGGGCCCATAGTTACTTGTAAGACCACGAGCACCTCCGGATACGCTAACCATCGCCATGATGCTGGGCAGAGCTAACTACACCACAACTTCTGATTTTATTCTCCTTTTATGCACTACCCTCCAAGGGAGTGCCCTGGATATATAAGTGTGTACGTTTTTACCAAAATAACATTGTCAATTTCTTAAAGGGTACTATGTGAGAAAGAGATACCAGTAGGAGAGTAAAAAGTCAAGCCACAGAAAAAATATACTTGCAATGCATACAACCAAAGAACTATATTCAGGGCAGATAAAGAATGCCTACAAATCAATAAGAAATAGGCAAACACAATTTAAAAATTGCCAAAACACTTCAACAAACAACTTTACAAAAGAGGACATCCAAAAGGCAAATGAGCATATGAAAAGGTGTTCAATATCATTAGACATCAAGGAAATGCAAATTAAAATCACTAGGAAATTCTACTACTACATATTTGCTAGATGGCTAAAAGTAAGAAACAACAATACTAAGTGTCGATGACTATAGGAGCAAACTGAATTCTCATATTGTTGATGGGAATGCAAGTTGGTATAAACACTTTGGAAAACTATATGATAAAAAATCTGTTAAAACGGAACATACACATTCCTACAGTCAAGCAATTCCTCTACTGGACATATATCCACATATACATATAAATGACATATATATAAAAAATTCATAAGGGCCCAAACTGGAAACAAATTAAATACCCATGAACAACAGAATGAATAATAAGTTGTGGTACAGTCGCATAATTAAACATTGCACAAAATGAAAAAGAATTAACTATTCTAATAAGTAACAACATGGATGAAATTCACTGATACAATGTTGAACAGAAGTCAGACATAAAAGAGAACACACATAGGAGTCTATTTATGTGAAATTCAAAAACCAATCAAATTCAATTGGCAAACTGTGAATTGGCAAGACGAATCAGTGATGACAGAAGTCACAGTAGTGATTAACTTTGGGAATCTAATAACTGGGAAGGGGCATGACTTCTGGATGCTGGTAATTAATGCTCTCTTTCTTGGGGCACCTAGGTAGCTCAGTGGGTTAAGTATCAACTCTTTTTCTTTTTTTTAATGTTTATTTACTTTTGAGAGAGAGATAGACAGACAGACAGAACACAAGCAGGGAGGGGCAGAGAGAGAGGGAGACACAGAATCCAAAGCAGGCTCTAGGCTCCAAGCTGTCAGCGCAGAGCCTGATGTGGGGCTTGAACTCACAAACCATGAGATCATGACCTGAGCTCAAGTTGGATGCTCAACTGACTGAGCCACACAGGCACCCAAGCATTGACTCTTGATCTTGGCTCAGGTCATAATCTCACGGTTCATGGGTTCTAGCCCCACATTGGTCTCTGCACTGACAGCACATGCTGACAGAATGGAGCCTGCTTTGGATTCTCTCTCTCTGCTTCTCCCCTGCTGATTCTCTCTCTCTCTCTCTCTCTCTCTCTCTCTCTCTCTCTCAAAATAAATAAACTTTTAAAAAATGCTCTCTTTCTTGATCTAGGTGGTAGTTTCAGGGGTGTGTTCATTTTGTAAAAAGTCACTACAAATTTCCTAAGCTATATGTTTATTATTTGGACTGTTTTGCATGTAAGTTACACGTCTATTAAAAAGTTTACTTTAGGGCACCTGGGTGCCTCAGTTGGTTCAGCATCTGACTTCAGCTCAGGTCATGATCTCACAGCTCCTGAGTTTGAGCCCCGGGTCAGGCTCTGTGCTGACAGCTCAGAGCCTGGAGCCTGCTTCAGATTCTGTCTCCATCTCTCTCTGCCCCTCCCCAGCTCATGCTCGGTCTCTCTCTCTCTCAAATATAAATAAACATTTAAAAAAAAATTTTTTTTAAGTTTACTTTAAAAAGTTTACTGTAGAAAAATTTAAAGGTAACTATACTTCCAATGGTAGGTGAAATGTTCAAATATTATGTTATATCCAAACCAATGGAACACTACTAAGTGCTTTTAAAGAACAATGAAATAGGAAATGTTCAAAATAAAAATTGCTATAACTGGGGCGCCTGGGTGACTCAGTTGGTTAAGCGACTGATTTCAGCTCAAGTCATGATCTCGCAGTTTGTGAGTTCATGCCCCACGTCAGGATCTGAGCTGACAGCTCAGAGCCTGGAGCCCATTTTGGATTCTGTGTCTCCCACTCTCTCGGCCCCTCCCCTGTTCACTCTGTCTCTCTTTCCTTCAAAAATAAACATTAAAAAATTTTTTTTAAGTTGATATAACTGAATTTACTGTATTACCTCAATTTTCTAAATTTTTAAAAATTTTTAAAATTTTTAAAAATTTTTAAAATTAAAAAAAAAATTCCATTATAATAATTAATGTACAGTGTTTGTATTACCTCCATTTTTAAAAAGATCTAGATAGAAAAGTGACAGAAAAAAATTTACTTAAGTAGCATTAGTATTTATACTTGGGTGTTAAGTATGAGGAAATATTCACTTTCTTCTTCAGTTTCCTTTTTATTTTTTTTTATTAAACATGAGTTGTTTTTATAATGAGGTGAAAGCTGTTTTAAAAACATTAACAACTTGCCACAAACACTGCAATTACTTTAACCTTAATGAATCTGCCTATGAAAATCTATCTTGGTGGAGGACCTAGGGCACTGAAACCACTGAACTAGAACCAACAATACAAGAAACAACTAGAAATTTGTTTTGGTTATGTTTCATTTTCTTTGTATGGTCAAAGTGGGAAACAGTGTAATCATCAGTCTGATTAAAGCTTTGTAATTGTTCTAGCACCTGTTTAACTTTGCTGATGAACAACACACATGTGACACGCTAAAATCCAGACAGGATTTAACAAGTGAGGTATATCAAACACAGGCCTTGTTATTGTCAAGGTTTCTAGGTGTGGTCGCAGCTCAAGTATAATAAGATCATTTACATCTTTCTGAGTCAGTCACCCACTCTCCTGTCTGTGTCTCTTCTTCCACATCAGACGTGGGCAGGAATATAACACCCTATATACATAGCACAGATCTGAGCAAAAGGAGTAGATTTTAGGAAAGTGGTAACTCAGAAATATCAAATCTTTTCCTTTCATAAGGGAAAATGAAGAGAGGAAAAACTATACTGCAACACACATCTACAGCGATGAAAAAAACTTAAGTTTTGGAACACATTTATGAATTCTAAGACAGCTGCAGCCTTTCACCATTCTATTTATGAGATTTTCTTGCTTGCCCTATTTGTATGTGTGCATGCACGCACATGTGTGTGTACTTTCCCACCAAACAAGTTAGAAAGTAGAAGACATTAGATTCCAGAAAGTTCCAACCTAGAAAGGTCAGATAGCCTACAATCACACATACCCCTCAAGTTTATGGAATTCTGGCAGAAATCTAGTCCAAAACCTAAGGGAATATGAAATACTACAGTAAACCACAACAGAAGAGTAACATTTTCCATTTGTATTTCTCCTAGTCTGCCTCCCTCTGTTCTCTAAACAGAAGTTGTTTGTGACCATGGATTAAAAACAATTCCCCTTCCAACTGTTAAGTACAGCAGTTCAGTTCTCATACTGCTGTGATACAAATTTCAAACCAGAATTACAACTATTACTAACACATTAAGCACTCTCAGGGGTTTTGAGTATCATTCAAACCAAGTCCTGTGGATCCCTTTCACTTACTAACATGTCTTAAAAGTAGTAACAAAAACGCTGAATACAACATTTTGAGTCATTTTCTCCACCAGACTCTCTAAATTTTGTCTGGGATGGGGCTAATCAAAAAATAACATTAGGGGCGCCTGGGTGGCTCAGTCGGTTAAGCGTCTGACTTCGGCTCAGGTCATGAACTTGTGGATGGTGAGTTCGAGCCCCGCGTTGGGCTCTGTGCTGACGGCTCAGAGCCTGGAGCCTGCTTCAGATCCTGTGTCTCCCTCTCTCTCTGTTGTGTCCTGCTTGCACACACACTCTCTCTCTCTCTCTCTCAAAGGAAAATAAATAAATAAAGATCAAAAAAATAAAAAAAAAAAAAAAAAAGAACATTACATACTGTATGGGAAAAACTAACATTGCTCTACAATACATTCACAAATATTTTTAAGTCAGCCAGGACCACAATACACCTTCTAATAAGGCTTTCCCACAGTAGGGCACAGAAAGATCACAAGTATTTTGTTTGGTGACATATAAAAAGGAGACAATACAAAAATTAAGTATTCACATTTTAGTCAATATGGACATTAACTGGGTTGTTGCATCAACTCCAATTTTTACTTTCTGATCTCTTGAGCCATACACTAAGTCTGAGCTATTATCAAGAAACTTTCTTCATCCACCCCAACTCTGAAACTTGACTTTCCTGAACCGAGACTGGCATCATAGCCAAATTTTTCCCGAGTCTGTTCAGTACATGTTGCTGCAAAGAGATGGTGCAAGAAACTTATGGAATCCCTCCAAAATCCAAGGTATACATTCATTCATAAACCCAACTGAGGAAAACTGCTTGCACTTTCTTGCATTCAAACCAGTTCCATTACCCAAATTCACTTACAATGGTGATCACCAGAAAAGTTTCAACCAACTCTCATAATATTTCAAGGATGCCTGCCTTAGAGAGAGAACTCCAGAGGCCCATGACTGCTTATCCGAGGGGGTGCGTCTTTAAATGAAGGCCACACAAAATGGTTGCACAAAGTTTAGAGGCATTTAAAATGGATTTCCTCTATGTCTGAGGCCAAGTTTATTAGATCTATTATCGATCAATCAAAACTTCCTGAGCTCTGTGATCAGTTGCTTTGAATGCCTCTATTTGCTCAATCACCTTCAGCTGAGTCAGTGAGGTATAGAAAAATTGTTACCCCAAGCAAGCCTATGTAATTTAGGCAGAGTATCAAAGCTTATTACCAAAAGCATAGGTATGCCTTAGTCTGAAGAAACTGAGGCTCTAAAAACAAAACCCCTTGGGGCGCCTGGGTGGTGCAGTCGGTTAAGCGTCCGACTTCAGCCAGGTCACGATCTCGCGGTCCGTGAGTTCGAGCACCGCGTCGGGCTCTGGGCTGATGGCTCAGAGCCTGGAGCCTGTTTCCAATTCTGTGTCTCCCTCTCTCTCTGCCCCTCCCCCGTTCATGCTCTGTCTCTCTCTGTCCCAAAAATAAATAAACGTTGAAAAAAAAAAAATTAAAAAAAAAAATAAATAAAAATAAAAAAAAAATAAAAATAAAAACAAAACCCCAAAACTTTATAATCCATAAGCCAACTGACCTATAATAAAACTCTTAAATCTTTTCAACACTTTAAAATTATTCTATTTGCTTAGATAGCAAAAGTTTTTTTTTTTTTTTTATTACACTTTAGTTAGTTAACATACGGGTGTAATATTGGTTTCAGGAGTAGAATTCAGTGATTCATCACTTACACACAACACCCAGTGCTCATCACAAGTGCCCTCCTTAGTACCCATCGCCCATCTAGCCCATCCCCCATCCCCACCCACCTCCTTCCATCAACTCTCAGTGTGTTCTCTATCCTTAAGAGTGTCTATCCTTAAGAGTCTCTTGTTTCCCTCTTCTCTCCCCTGCCTTCCCATATGTTCATCTGTTTTGATGAAACATGAAACTCCTATGATTTCACATATGAGTGAAATCATATGGTATTTGTCTTTCTCCAATTGACTTATTTGGCTTAACATAATACATTCTAGTTCCATTCATGTCTTTGCAAATGGCAAGATTTCATTCTTTTTGATGGCTGAGATAGCAAAAGTTTTTGATGGATCTCCTTTATTGGGAATAATGCTGGCAAAGGCAATTTGAGTGACTGACAGTAGATGAATAAGAAAATAACAGAAAACAAGTTTTAAAAGTTACAAACTTGACAGAAACACTTATAATTCAAGCCTGGAGGTAGTTACAAATAGACTTATTTGATACAAAAGCACTGCCAAAGATTCTACAAAATCAGTAAGCTTGCAAAAATCATACTTAACACATGAAAGTTGCACTGATTCTTTCCACATTTACTAATGCAAATTTCTCTTATTAAGCCATACCCTTTTCCGTATTTTCCAAAGGAAAAGAGTGTAGATGTTAATTTTTTTTTTTTTTTAATTCCAGAACATAAAACTAAGGGCATTTAAGGAACTACGGAAAATACAAAGGAGTTTATTAAAGAATTTTTAATCCCTCACAATTTCCTATCCAAAGATTGTGTTCTATTTCATTCTAGAGTCATATACACATGTTTAAATATAGAAGACATATATAAGCATATTCATAGCAATGATGTTTGCAATAGCAAAATAGTGGAAACAACTAAAATATCTGCCAAGTGGTGAATAGACTAACAAGTTGAGATGAATTCATGCAATGGAATGCTAGAGCAGCAGGAAAACAAAAAGAAGTACAATAACTTGCATCAGCAGGAATCAATCTCATAAACAATGCTAAGCAAAAAAAAAAAAAAAAAAAAAAAAAAAAAAAAAAAAAAGCATGATTCCACTAGAAGAGTTCAGAAACTTACAAAACTAAATATTTTGTTGGGATATATACAAACTATAAAAGAAAATTAGGTAACGAGTAACCAAATTCAGAATGATGGTTACATTTGAGGGCGAGGGAGAATAATCAGTCCACAGGGCCCTCAAGGGTCTATTAAGATTTTAGTTGCTAAACTAGATCATGGATAATTTACTACTCTTACTTAAACAGGGTTTCACATAATATATACTCTTTTGTATGTGATATTCCACAAGAAAAATTCAAATAATAAGACCAATTTAACTCCAGAAGAAAACCATGCCAACTACCTATACTAATTAATCAACCTAGCCATTCACATTAATCATGAACAATGATGACATTTGAGGAAATGTTTCCCTACGAAATGGAAAAAATGGGCCAAGATGGACCACTGGGAGAACTTGCCCCCAAAAGCAATATGAAATATTTCTGGAATTAGGAGAGAACTTTTAAAGGGGCGCCTGGGTGGCTCAGTCGGTTGAGCGTCCGACTTCGGCTCAGGTCATGATCTCACGGTTCGTGGGCTGGAGCCCCACGTCAGGTTCTGTGCTGACAGCTCAGGGCCTGGAGCCTACTTTGAATTCTGTGTCTCCCTCTCTCTCTGCCCCTCCCCTCCTCACACTCTGTCTCTCTCTAAAAAATAAATAAAGATTAAAAAAAAATTAAAAAAAAAAAAGAAGAGAACTTTTAAAAAGTTCTACACAGAGTGGGGCACCTGGGTGGCTCAGTCGGTTGAGTGTCCAACTTCGGCTCAGGTCATGATCTTGTGGTTCATGGTTTCCAGCCCACACTGGGCTCTGTGCTGACAGCTAAGGGCCTGGAGCCTGCTATGGATCCTGTATCTCCCTCTCTCTTTGCCCCTCCGCTGTTTGCACTCTGTCTCTTTCAAAAATAAATAAACATTAAAAAAAATTTTTTTTAATCTACACAGATTCAAGAGGCTATCCTGTGCAAAAAAAAAAAAAAAAAAAAAAAAAAAGAATAAACTGCTGTTAAAAGAGAGGAAATTTAAAAAAGAGAGAGAAAACACAAAATACTTTAAAAACTGTCAAGACACATGGAAGGAAAGAAGTAATAAAACAAAGTCCCTCTGAGATGTAGAAAGACAGCCAATAAAAACAGATTGAAAGAAGTCTACCAAGTGCCAAACAGGATGAAGAAGACACGCACCTAGACACATCCTAATGAATTTCACAACTCCAAGGACAAAAGGCAAATCCGAAAAGCCTCCATGATATAAAAATAGGTTACATTCAGAGAAATGACAATCAACGGGAGGTAACGACATTAGGCAAGGACTTAAAGTTTAACACTCATGCACCCCGTACTAAAAATAACTATTCCAAAATTCTTTTAAAAATAAGGAAAATGACAACTTAAGGTATGAGAAACAATAGGCTGAGTAAGACCTAGACAGAGCATAGAAAGCTAAAAAGAAATTAAAAGAGGATTCAGTAGATCTTGTTGTTTGCACCATTCTCTTTGAGGCAGGGGTTTGATGACAAAGCATCTTATTTCCTTCTCCACATGCCCAACAGCACTTCTAGGTTCTAAAGTAATATTTATTTAATAATAATATTGCAAAAGTGGTATTTGTGGGGTATAAACCTTTAGGCTTAATGTGTATACATAGCACAAAGACTACTTCTTGTTACACAAAACAATATAAACATTATTTACCTTGACAATGTAAGAACAATAGTATAACTGAAAAAATTCAGGAGGAAAAGAATACAGGAATGGATAAATTTCTCATTGTAAGTTGACTTAACATATTATTGAAAATTATACTGTTACGCACCAGAACTGATAAAAAGTGATTTCATTTGGGAAGCAGGACTGGGGGAGGGAGGAAACTATTTTTCCATTTCACAGAGTTTTTCAACAATTCCCATGCCATTCTTTTTTAAATTAAAAGGGGGGGGGGCATAGCATTCTTACAAGTATTCTCATACCTTTTTTTCCCCTCAATAACCCTTAAATAAGATAATCTTTTTTCCTGCTTCATACACATACATGCAAAAACAGTAACACAGGAATGCTCAGTGATCAACCACATGGGACAGTGTGAACTGTGAAGTCAAGGACGATGGCACAGTGTTGAAGCCCACCCTTCCTCAGAGCACGTTCCCATCTTTACAACCTGCCTTCTGCTTTTCTCTGGACCAGGGGGCCACTGACATTCACACTAATGACTTGTATGACATCCTGATATCATAGTTCCACACAAACATCACGCAACCGTGTCCACTCCAAATCCATGCTGACCACACTGGCTCTGGCCTCACGGGTTCTGGCTCTGCTTTCGTTGTTTCATTAACTGTTCTCAAACTTTCCCACAGCTCTAATTCTTTTCACATTTCTCAAAACTCCATGCTTCCGTCTTTCTGAAGAATCTTTTCCCATTAATCCCACACCAATTTCCCAGCCCCAATCAGTTTTTACAACCAAACCCTCCTACAGTCTTGGGAGAGGTGCCCCTCCCTCCACTGCAGCAGGACGGCAGCCCCACAATCCTGCTGATCTCAAGCTCACCTTCCACCCTCAGGGATCTAGTCTGTGTCCAAACCCCCCTAGCCAACTCAATCTTTTCTTAGCCTCCTTTCTTAGCCTCCCCAGGCCTATAAAGATTCCTCAGTAACCTCTATTATTAAAAAATAATAACAAAGTAAAATAAGTCTTCCTTTGAATCTGCCCTTGTTCTTTCAACCCTTTTTCCCAATTTCAAAATGAGAAGCCTACACTCATAGTTTCTATGTCCTCATCACTTTTTAATCTAGCCTCTGATTCAGCCATAGGACCAGAACTGACTAATCCAACCATCTGCGTTCCCTCATCTAATTCTCCTAACCTCTGTACAGCTTTAACACTGTTAAGTCTTTACCTCCATAAAAGCATGGTACCGCACACCCCAGTCCATCTCCTACTTCTGTTATCATTCCTGGCACTCTGGAGGACTCTTCTTTATCCTGGAGTTTCCTAAATATGGGCAGCATTCCCCATTACCTTCATTTTTTACTTTCCCTTTCAAAGATCTGATTCACCCTGATGAGCCTCCTGTAGATGATGCCCAAATCCTTCAACTGCCCCAGGACATAAGTCATCATTGCTAACTGCCTACTGAGTAGTCTGCCTGAATGTTCTGACAGTGCCACAGATTCAATCTTGTCCAAGATTACACCACCTTCTTTCCAAACCGGCACCTCAGCTGTCTCTATATGCAACACCATCATTCCCCTGGTCACCCAAACCAAAATCTGGGCTTTTTTTTTTTGAGAGAGCAAGCGAGCACCAGCTAGGGAGAGGGGCAAAGAGAGGGAGGGAGGGAGGGAGGGAGGGAGAGGGAGGGAGGGAGGGAGAGAGAGAGAGAGAGAGAGAGAGAGAGAGAATATCCCAAGCAGACTCCATGCTCAGTGCAGAGCCGAACACAGGGCTTGATCCCACAACCCTGAGATCACAACCTGAACCAAAATCAACAGTCAGGAGCTCAACCGACAGAGCCACCCAGGCTTCCCTGGGCCATCTTTGACTCTACTGCTGCCCATTTCCTGACATCTCACCATCTTTCTTCTCCTCAATGTTTTATAAGAAAAGTAAAGATGAATAGGACGTGGTTTCCAGCCTCTGGGAAGGACAGAGAGAAAGGTAAGCAAACAACTATAAAGTAATCTGATAAGCAGTACAGATGAAAAATGCACAGGATGTTGAGGTTGGAGAGGAGGGGAGGGCAAAGGGGAGAGGAGATGCACTAAAGGGGGAATTCAACAAGCTGTAAACTATAAGACTCAGAACTAAAGTCCTGTTCCTTAATCCTCAATAGACCAAAACAACAACAGCACACATCCTGAATAGTTAAGTGTGTGCCTTACTTTGAGAAAACTCAACATAAGTTTTGACTGACTGACTACATATTAGGCAGTGATGATTCCCACTATATACGGGTTTCTTTAAATAATAACTATCCTGATGAATTTAAAATAGGATTTCCTTTTCATATATTTTCATAAACATACAGGTCATCACAGGAATGAAAAGCTGCAAAGATCTAGGTTCTCTCATCTAGCCACTTCATCTCCCAGAGGCTAAGAGAGGTCACAGCTTGTAAATAGCAGAAATGGGACCTGAACCCAGTGATCTTTTCCAAGTTACCTCACTCACTGCCTCTGATGTGTCTCTCACCTCAGAATGCTTTCCCAGTTGATTCCCAGAAAAGCCAACAGAAATGAGAATCTGGTAAAAGGGTCCAGACGTCTGGTCTCTTTCAGAATTCTTGAGTGCTGTCTCTGAGACATACACACACACACACACACACACACACACACACACACACACTAAACTCAGGAAAATAGGGATCTGGCTACAACTTAGTTGTCCATGAAAATGAGAAATGGGTTCTCAGCTTGTTGATGCCAAACTGACTAGATAACTCTCCTTCCCTTGGTTCTCATCAAGAATGCCAATAAAGTTAATTTTCTCCCTCCAAATAAAGGCCTACCTGGAGTTCTAACTATTCAACTAATGGCTAAAAAGCTTAGAACGTGGGTGAGTGAGGTGGGGACACAGAGGGTTTTCCCCCACCACCCATGAAATCTTGGATGGCTTCAAAAAAATGAATTCTAAGTATTGAGCTAATTGTGATACCAAGTCATAATTAGCATAGCTTAGTCAGCCTCTGATTTCACCTTATGTCAAAGAAAAGAAAAAAAGCTACTTCTCTCCACCTCCAAAAAGTGACAGGTGCTCTTCACATTATGAACTTGTTTTCCCTGATAGGGCAGTTAAGTAAGTGATTACAATTTGCAACTTGCTCTAAGCAAAACACCTTTTACTCTTAGAATCTGATCCCCTTCTGAAAGATCCTGTGTTCACTTTACAGGGAACATGTTTTAACATGTGAGAAATGCAAAAACAGAAGCAGCCAGACTCAAGGCCAACTCTAGCCTGCCTTGTACAGCTTCACTGTCAGAGGTCAATTTGTAATAATGGCTCATAAGGTTAATAGCAAAAGAAAAAAAAAATCAGCTTGTTTGGGTTATTTAAATTCAACAGGAATCTAGAAGACCATAAAACCCATCCTGACTGCTGTATTTTCCCTGTCAGAAATTCCTGAGAAATATGTAGTCTTGAACTTGATGAGATCAAAAAGAGAGACTTCTCAACAAGTGAGAATTTATTACTAAACTGTTAATTGAAACAAAATGGACACTTTAATATTCTTTAATTCTAGATAAAACCTGATGAGGTGAACAAATATGGTCATGTCTTGTTCCTTATGACTCACTGAGATACTGTCACATCCTCTTTCTACTACCTCTGCTTCTAAACAGACCAATCATTTTAGATAACAGGTTGTCAAAAGTTGGGAAAGCAGTTTCCTGTGAAATGAATCAGAAATAAATCACTGGAAAACCAGCCTGGTTAGAACCAGAGGACTTGTTAACAAAGAGTTACTCTACTTGACTCAAGGCTCAAGTTTCTCTTCACTGTATTTCAAAGTGGGAAAAGTGAGCCTCATGCACTGCCTTTCCTTTGACTTCCTTAGGGAGTCCAAGGACAATCTCGTGCTGTTTGTGGGTCTCAATAAGCTGGGGTTCTCACTGGTATGTATATTCCCTTCTCTCAGCTCTCAGCCACTCCCTACATTGTCGGAGACTGGAGACCTCTTGTCTCACCTACTCTTACTCATGCTCCCTGGCGCAGCCTTACCTCACCTACCCTTTATGTCACTGACCACAACCTCGTGTGTGCCTACAATTACATATCCAGGACTTTCCACATAAGCATAGCTGCTTGAGTGGGAGTGGCTTTTTTGTATGACCTCACAAAGCGTTTTCCAAGGATATATACATGATACTCATTCTTATTTTTAACTCAGAGAATACTCATAAGACCATCAGGAGAGAACTCCCCCAACTTCCTCCTCCACCACTTATAAATATCTGCTCCTGTTCCCGTCCTTTCTTCCTTTCCTTCTGTGTCTTCAGGAGTCACTCCTGTATCCTGGATAACTGCTCCAGCAGTGCTTGGGATCTCACTTTCCTGACTCACGGAGACCACGTTCCATCATGTCCTTTCTACTCTACACCTTCAACCTCTCCTCTCCAAAACCTCTACCCTTGCTCCCACAAAGGAGCATGCTCAAGTCTCTCCCTTCTTAACATAATTCATTAATACAGCCACCACATATTTATTGAGCGCCTACTGGGTGCCAGGAGCTCTTTTCTACCTCAAGCTAAAGGGGTGAATAAAAGGAAATTCCTCTCCTCACGCAACTTTGCTTTCTCATATGCAGAGAGATAAACGTATAACCATTGTAGTTACTATTCTTTCTCTCCTTCACCTCACGCAGCCCAGCTTGAAAGAGCAGTATACACTGCCTGCCTCTACTTCCACTTCCTCTTCCACCTTGGATTCCTTACTGCACTACTCCCAACAGGTGTGCAGTCCCCTGCCACAACACAATTAAAACAGCTCAGGGCAAAGTCATCACCAATGACTTCCTCCACTTGTAAATTTCAAGGGCATTTCTCAGTCCACTCTTGGTTAAATTCTCAGCAGCAACAGACACTTCTTGCAATTCCCTGTTACTCTGTTCTTCTCCCACTTTGGTCATGCATACCTCCCTGGCCACTCTTTCTCAGATTCCTTTTCTTCAGCTTCCTCTTCGAACGGTGGTACTTCCAGAACTCTACATTTAATCTCTTCTCATTCAGTGTGCTCCCCTTGGACCACCTCGGTCATGCCCATGGCTTCCATGGTCAGTGATGACCACTCAGGAATACTGAATGTGTATCTTCAGGACAGGCTTTTCTGAAGAGTTACACACACATGGCCAACAACCTGCTTCTCCACCTGCATGGCCCAAAGACCTCTCAATAACACTGAATTTATCTCTTCCTGTAGGCAAAACTGTTCTTCTTCCTCTATTCCCTGTACTAGGAAATTGTGCCATCATCCTCTCAAGATGCTAAGCCAGAAAACTTAGAGTCAACCCCGGTTCTGCTATCATATCATAGGCCCTCCTCTTCTACACTAGTTGCATCAATTCTGCCTCCTCAAATACCTCTTTTTGTTCCCTCTTCCCTAATCCTACTGCAGAGACCACTAGCTCATTTCAGTGGCCTCATTACAAGTTCCCCTGTCCTAAGAGGGCATCTTTTGGGATGAGCACTGGGTGTTGTATGGAAACCAATCTGACGATAAATTTCATATATTAAAAAAAAAAAAGAAAACAAGAAGTTCCCCTGTCCTGTCTTGTCCTCCTGCTCTGTTCTTATCTATTCAGGGCTATTCTTCATTATATTCAATGGGAGTGGTGCCCCTTGGTTGTATGACCCGGAAGGCTGAAATCACCCTCCTCTGGGGCAATCTTTACCAAATACAGAGGTCAACCACTCCTACTTACAATTCTGCAATGATTGCACATCACCTATATGGATGGATCAACTCTTTCACCTGAAGAAAAGTGATGGGGGATGGAGGGCTAGAAGAGGCACAAGGCACAGCCTGAAGAAGCCAGCCAGGAAAATATGTTATTTAAAAATTTTTAAATATAAAATTATATTTTGTCTTTAATTTTTGATTCTGCATAATATATTCATGTTTTAATACAACCATAATTTCCCCCAAATCCAATTAAATGTCTACTCCAAGAAGACGTATCGTGCGTATCCTATAGCTTTGCATACCTCCTGGCACATCCACACAAACTCCGCTGAGAAGCAAGGACCCACACGATAAAATTTAAGATTCTAAGGCCCACCCCTGCCATGCTCTCAACCCTGCTCACCTGTCCAGGCCCACTGGACTACTGAGCTTACCTTTATGCTCTAGCAGTCACTAAATCATCAGAATTCCTCAAACATGCTATAATGATGCACAAATCCATGCTTTTCTCAAAACCTGAAGTATCCTTCTCCCTTGTCGGTGTGCCCACCGAACTCCTATCCAACTGTCAACTCTGAGATCGTGCAATACTACTACAGGCGCTCCTTCCCAAAATGCTCCAGGTACACTAATGCCCCTTGCATAAGCGCCTTCAGTGCTTATACGTGCATTCTTTAGGTGGTTTATGAGGCAATAAAGATGCTGTTCACAACATCTTATCTCTACAAACAACTACCAAAAAACGGTCATGTCCCATCCTCCTGATGACAGTCAAATTTACTGAAAGTTGTTTTGTTTTTGAAATTCTTCTATTTCCTCTCATTCATTGATTAGCCCATTATAATTGGGCTTCAGATGCCCACATCACTGCATTAGAATCACTCTCACCAAATTCATAAACCACCTGGTGGCTAAATCCAACAAATCCATCATATCCTTATCATTCTTGTGTTTGCAGCATTTAATCATTTCCTCTTTTGTCTTTCTGACCTCAAACTCTCCTGATTTTCCTCCTCCAGCTTTCTTGCTAAACCCCCAGCCACTTCCTCCTACTTGACTTTACAGGTTTTCATTTCCTCTGCCCATGTCAGCATTTCTTAGGGGTCTGTCTGAAATACTCCTCTCTGTTCATGACACACGCTCTTTCCTGGGTGAACTCATCTATTCTCATGGCTTTAACTATCATCCTGTTTTAGATAAAGCTAGAAACCAAATTTGGGTTCATACACCCGATTCCGATAGTCTTCACTGATCACCACTCTGCAAGGATAGCGGTTTTGGAATATATAAAGTTAACAGCAGCATAGTGGCATAAAAGACAGTGCTAACCAGGTGCCAGGCACTGTTCTAGTAACAGGTAAATATTTTTTATGTATTAACTGATTTTGTTCCCACATAAATCCTATAAAGTAAACACTATTATTATCCACATTTTACAGGTAAGGAAACTGAGACAACTGAAACTGAGTACAAGAAAAAGAAAAAGAAAGAAGCCCCACCACTAATGAATAACTCTTTCTTTGAACAATTATAAGGAAAACTTAGAAGGTGATCAAATCAAATTCAGGATTCTGAAGAATTTACTTCTTCTGACAATGGTGATCTTCTGCTAATTAACAACAATCACCTTAGTCATGTTTTTTCAACACGGTAATCATTTTAATCATGTTTCTTTCAGTCTTTACTGAAATAAGATAATCTTAATTATTAAGATGTTTCACAAGCTCTATTTCTCAACCACAAAGATAAACTAGAAGCTCATGACAGAATAATAAATAAATGGAATATTTGAGATTTTACTGTATTTATGCAATGTGCCAACTTACGTTAGCGTTTGAACAATATCTTGGACACAGATATTCAAATAGGCACCTGAGAAAAAACTGGTAGGACCTAGGATAAAAGTGTTATGTGTGTACAGCTGGACATACTATGGGTGGCTCATGAGTGTCCTGAGTCTAGCTGGCACATGCTAGGTTAAACTGACCAAAGGCCTGATCTAGTTCAACAAACCTAATATTTACCACACGGCTAAATATTTCACTCCCCTGGTTTTCCAACATTTTGCCAAAGATATAATGTGGCCAAGAAAAGATGTACGAGAAACAGGCATATGAAATATTTAGCTTTTCTCAACCAGGACCAACCAGTTAAACCAAAATGAAGGTTGCTGACAATATCTGGTCTACAGAAAAACCCACCCAATTAGCTTACACCTCAGATCAGATCATGTGAGTAATACATTTGGTTAAAGTAAAACAAAAAGAGAATCAACTTTGCATGGGCAAAATACAGTGAAACAGAAGGGGTGTGCGTCCCCTGCATGCAGGGAGCCAGGTGCTCAGTGGTGTGGCTCCAGCGGTCGTGAAGCACTGTACCAGGTGTGGGACTGGATCTTCTGTAATAAACACCAGCTGAACTGAATGAGCAAAGTAGCCAGGTAGGCTGATGAAATGGAAAGTTGTGACACATCATCCACTATAAAAGTCATATGGAAAATCAGAGGGCACAAACAGGTGAGGAAACAAAGGAAAAACAAATTCACTTCAGAAACTAACCAGAAAATGCCAGGAACACCATGAGCCCCTGAGTTCCAGTCCTGACCAGTTCCCACAGGGGCTCCCTTTCTTTCCTGCCAGAGGCCTTGAGGCCAGAGCCCACACTTCTTTAATCTGTAAAGCTACACCATCTAAGGAATCCCGTTGGAACCTTCTGCCTGCAAAATCCATCTGTTCACTGAACAAGTGTCTACTGAGAGTCTTCTATTCTAGACCGTGGACATCCAGCAGGGAAACAAGGCAGCAAGGTCCCCTACAGAACTAACATTTTACTAGGGGAGCATCAGATAATAAATAAATACAGGAACAAGATCATTTCAAATGACGGTATGCATTAAATCAGAAAATTTAAAACAGAAAAAGAAAGTAACAAGAGAGATGTGATGGAGAGAAATGGGAGGAGTTACTTATTTGAACCTGGCAGTCAGGGAAGGCATCTCTGAGAAGGTAACTTTTGAGCTGAGACAGAAAGGAGGCAGAGTTGTTGGCCAAGCACAGATCTTGGAGAGGAGCGTTCCAAGCAGAAGCAAAGCAAAAAACAAGGCTTTGAAGTGGGGACAAGCATGGTGAGTTCAAGGAAGAGGAAAAGAGACTCACTGCCCTTGGGTTTTTGCTCAAATGCCATCTTAGGATCCCCGACCACCCTATTTTAAATCGCACCCACTGACTCAGCCCCCGTATTCTGTATCCCTCTTCATGATTGATCTCCTTTGAAATTTTTACCATCTGACAAGCAAAATAGATTACTTATTAATTTTTGTCTATTCCTACAGAATGTAAGCCCCCTAAGGGCAGGGATTTTTGTTACTGTAACCACTGCTCTGTTGCCTGTACTTGTGTGGCACATAGTAGGCCACAATAAATAGCAGCTAAATAAATAAAAGGGAAAGGGAAAGAGAACAGGGGGAGGGAGGAAAGAGTAAAAAACAGAACAGAGAGAAGGAAGAGAAGAGGAAGGAGAGAAGTCAGCCAATGTGGCTGAAGCACAGTGGATGAGATCAACAGATGAGGGGTTGGGACTGTGCAGGCCTTAGAGACCATAGAATGGAGTCTGAATTTTATTTTAATGCAAAAAGAAGCCATCGAAGGGTCTTATGGCAGAAAAGCAACATGATCAAATCTGTGGTTTAAAAAGCTCACTGTAGGGGCGCCTGGGTGGCGAGGTCGCTTGAGCAGCCAACTCTTGATTTCGGCTTGGGTCATGATCTCACGGTTCGTGGGATGGAGCCCCGCATGGGGCTCTGTGCTGACAGCACGGAGCCTCTTGGGATTCTCTGTCTCCCTCTCTTCTCTGCCCCTCCCCAACTTGTATGCGCACTCTCTCTCTTTGTGTCTCTCAAAATAAATAAATAAACTTAAAAAAAAAAAAACTAAATAAACAAAAAGCTCTCTGTAGCTGCTATGTGGAAATCAGTGACAGAGAAGACAGCAAGGATACTAGGAAGGAGCTAGCCAAGCCAGAGATGAACAGGCCAGGCAATGATTAGCAGTGAACAGTGTTAGAGAGAAACAGACTAAGGATACTTTTCAAGGTGGTACCAAAAAAACTGAGGCGCCTGGGTGGCTCAGTCAATCAACTTCGGCCAACTTCGGCTCAGGTCATGGTCTTACAGTTCGTGGGTTCCAGCCCCATGTCAGACTCTGTGCTGACAGCTCAGAGCCTGGAGCCTGCTTTGGATTCTGTGTCTCACTCTCTATCTGCCCCTCCCCACTCACACCCTGTCTCCCTCTCTCTCAAAAATGAAAAATGAGAAAAATAAAAAATGAAAAAAACTACAGAGGAACTAGATATGGAGAGTTGGACTTAAAGAAAAAGAAGAATCAAGGGTATGTCAGCTTTCAATTTATTGCTTCTCAGCTCCCAACCTACCCTTCATTGCCTGTTCTGTGAAAATTAAGATGGACCCTTTAAATAATTTTCTTTTGCCTGATACCTGAACGTTAAGCTAGTCTGTAGCTGGTCTACAGACACTGCAAGAGGAAAGGTCTTTTGTTTCTGGTTCCAGTGTGCTCCTCTTGGCAGCATAAATAGAACATCAAGAAGTTCAGTATTTCTGGGGCTCCTGGGTGGCTCAGTCAGTAGAGAATCTGACTTCGGCTCAGGTTATGATCTCACAGTTCCTGAGTTTGAGCCCCATGTCAGGCTCTGTACTGACACCATGGAGCCTGGAGCCTGCCTCGAGTTCTGTGCCTCCTTCTCTCTCTGCCCCTCTCCTGCTCATGCCTCTCTCTCTAAGATAAATAAACATGTAAAAATCATTTTTTTAAAGAAGTTCAGTATTTCTGATGTCCTATGGAGTCCCAGCCAGCTTATTTTAAGATCTTTGCTAATCTGAGAATTTGAGAAGACAAGTGGTCTAAGCTCATGAAACTTTCATGTTTCTAGAATTATTTTTCCTACATATACAAGGACTTGGGCACTTTATTCTGTTCATTCGTCTTTATTCAAATGCTAATACCATCCTGCTTAGAGCATAGTGATTTTAGACTCTGCTTCAATACATGGTAAAGCAAGGACCACCTCACTATTTTGTTTCTAAATTTGCTTGGCTATTCCAAAACATTTATTCTACTATATGCACACTGAGATCATTATCTAATTCCCCACTACCCAAAGAACTCTCCACTGAAGCTCTAATGAATTTCTGTTAATTTTATATATATTTAGTCCTCCCATCTGGGAATATGTTATATATTTACATTTTTTCAGATCTTGCTTTTACATCCTTGAGAGTTTATAATTTTCTTCACATGGATCCTGTGCCTTTTTTGTGATATTTACCCTGAAGTATTTGAAAAATTTTTTAATACTATTACGAAGCCTTTTTCTCCTCACCAAGGCAGTTCATTCCCATACTTACCCCTGCCAACATCCCAATGATAGCAAAGAATGCTATTACACCCCACCCATCCCCATACTACCCTGATCCACAACGTCTGAGTTTTGCTGAAATCATTTAGACTATTTTTTTTAATGTTTATTTATTTATTTTGAAAGAGACAGAGAGCACTGCATGCAGTGTGGACATGTAGCGTGAGCAGGAAAGGAGCAGAGAGAGAGGGTGAGAAGAGAATCCCAAGCAGGCTCCACACTCAGCACAGAGCTCGATGCAGGGCTCCATCCCACGACCATGAGACCATGACCTGAGTTGAAATCAAGAATCAGATGCTTAACTGAAGGAGCCATCCAGGCACCCCTAGTCTATTTCATTCAGACAATCAGGTTTTCTGCTGTAATAGGTCTCTTCTGTTTCAAAAATTCTTACTTAGCATTTATATTACACATTCTTTGTCACTTGCTATGAATGTAATTATATGAATATGACATATATACCCTTATGTCAAAGTCCATTATCCATCACTGTTCCCTTTCTTCCTCCAATCTTGGGGTCTCTGTTTCACATTATCTGTTTCATTAGGGTACACTGCTTAGATTGGAGCCTGTGGGTGATACAATCTCTGCATCTTTGCACACTCACAGAGCTTTCTTTTCCCCAAAGGGTACATGTCTATTCTGCATACAGGATTCTTGGAGTAGAGACCTCTTTTCTCAATAGTTTGTGGATGTTTCTCACACCATTATCAAAGTTGCAGTATTGCAAATGAGAACAGTCTGTTTTCTTGTTGTTGCTGTTTTAACTTCATCTTTCTATCTAGGAGCTCATAGGATGTCTTTTTATCAGTGAATTCAGGAATTCTATCAGTAGATGCCTAGGTTTATGCCATTCCTCATCAGTCTTGCCTGGAACACAGCACACTCATTCAAATCTGCAGTCTTTTTCAATTTGCAATCTTTTCTCAGCTCAGGGCATTTTTCTTCTATTACTTATTTCTCCTTCTAAAATTTTATTGTATGCATTTTAGGTTTCCTGGATCTAGTCTCTGAGTCCTCTGCCTTCGTAAGTTCCCACTCTAACTCTTGGCGTTCTTGTTCTAAGCTCTCAAATTTAAACTGGGTTTATAAAAAGAGGGCAGTAGAGATGTGCTAAAGCTGCCATCTTCCCAGAATCATTTCAAATGGGACCCTTTTAAATGCTATGTCATCATTCAAGCAGAAAACAAAAATGCTTCTACGTGCTTAAAAAACAATTACTTAAATTAACATATTAATATTGTTTACGCCCAAACAGCTATTTGTTGGGAAGTTACTAGATTGAAAGCTCCCTGAAAGAAGGCAATTTGCCTTCCTTGCATCTCTCATCCTTTCAATAGGTCTTATAAATAAATGTGTTCAGCACACCTTTACTGATATATTGATATGCTGAGCACTTTACATGAGTTCCAAAAGGTAGAAGACCTTGCCATTACACTCACAAAAGTCCAAATGAGGGGGCAAAATAATTGAAACAAATAATAGTGGTCAGTTAGGTGTTAAACTCTGTTACTGCATACGATGGTCTAAAAATAGAAGAGATTAATATGAACTAAAGCAGTCAGCTGGCTTCATGACCAAGGGAACATTAGCCAGACCCTAGAATATGGGGAAATTTTAATAGGAAAGAAGGCAGTCCTAACAAAGAAAGGAGTCACTGCAAAGGCAGAAAGAAAAGAATGAGCCTGTCAGGAAAAAGGGTGAGGAAACCAGTCTGACTATAATAGAAGAGTCCGGTGGAGACTAGTAAAAAATAAGAAAAGACAGGGAGGCTGATGACAGGGTCTAGACTCATTCACTGGTTGAGTAAGTATTGAAAAGCACTTATGCTGAAGGATGTCACATGCTGTCCTCAAACAGCTTACAAAGGGAGGTGAGAATATGTATGCAAAAACATATGCATGTTATAACACATGCATATATCTATGTTTGAGATCGTCTGAAAAATAGCTATAATACAGGGGTAATGTTAGCAATCAGAGCTTAGAGAACCAACAAATGAGGAAGGTGGTGTTTTGAACAGGAAGTTCATCTTCCAGTACTTCCCTTGGTCCTTGAAAAAAAAACAAGCAAAGAACTATGGGAGAAAAATTCATACCAATGCTTTTTCTACATGTTTAATTTAAAAATGAAAGTTTCTCCAGACCAGAGAAAAATCCAATAAAGGATGGCAACTCTTTAAAATTTTGAGACAGAAAAAAAAATTTTGTAACTACGTATGGTGATGAAAATTATTATAGTTATTATGATCATTTTACAATATACACAAATATCCAAGTGTTATGTTGTACACCTGAAACTAATATAATGTTGTATGTGAAACCTTACCTCAATTAAAAAAAATGTAAGACAGCCTGTTTGCCTCGGTCACAGATTTACTAAACAAAAAACTATCAGAAGTTTCTACCTAGTAATTCCTGCGGGGTTGATTTTTTAAAAGGAGATTCAGTGACAAGACTGGTCAGCACTGTAACGCAAGCATGCCTGACCTGAGTTAAAACCCACAAGTTCCAGGCTATGAGTAACTTGAAACAACAGAATCCAAGGTTCTTCAGAAAAAAAAGGAGACAGAGAGAAGAAAGAAAAACCCTAAGATGCTTTAATTCATCCATGAAAGCAATAATGCTCTAAAAATAAAGAGATATTAGAGCACTATTCCTTCACAAAACAAGAAATAATTCCAAGAAAATAATCAATTGAAGTACATGTCATTTACAGGGGCGCCTGGGTGGCTCAGTCCATTAAGCGTCCAACTCTCGATTTCGGCTCAGGTCATGATCTCAAGGTCATGGGATCAAGCCCCGAGTTGCACTCTGCACTGGGCATGGGGCCTGCCTAAGATTCTCTCTCCCTCTCTCTCTGCCCCTCCACTGCACATGCACATGCTCTCTCTCAAAAATAAATAAATAAATAAATAAATAAATAAATAAACAAACAAACAAACAAATAAATAAAATGCATGTCACAGAAGTACCTGCATTAACTTCTACGTTGACTTTAAATTTGAACATTAAATACCCTAAGAAAAAAGCAAAACACTAAAAACACTTTCTGAACAAGAATGTAACCACAATCCTCTCTACAGTCTAGAAGCTCAAGATCAGTGCAAACCAAGGACCTTTCAAAGACAACAGACCCCTGGATCTTCATTTAGGACTGTCCTGTGTAGCATCCAAAATATTTTCCTCTTGCATTTCCCCCTTTCAGCTTCTCATCATCATCATCTCAATTCAAGGAAGAAAAATTAATTTCACATCTCTTCTCTGAAAATAGGACAGAACAGGGGCGCCTGGGTGGCTCAATCGGTTGAGCGTCTGACCCTTGATTTCAGCTCAGGTCATGATCTCACGGTTCATGAGATCGAGCCCCGCATCAGGCTCTGTGCTGGCAGCATGGAGCCTGCTTGGGATTCTCTCTTTCTCTCTCTCAAAATAAATAAATAAACATTAAAAAAAAAAAAAGAAAAGAAAAGAAAAGAAAATAGGACAGAACATTCCCATTCTTTCCCCTCCAGGCAGCGCCACCTCCAAAACTCCACAGACAGAAGCTGCATCCTAAGAAAACTAGAGCCCAATAGTTAGGATGGAAAAGAATTTTGCTGAAATGATTTGAAACATGATTCAGGGAGACAGAGGCAGATGGCAGTGTGGAAACCCATGGAGTCTGGAGCCAAGCAGACTTGGGTTCCCATCCCAGCACACTGTACTCTCAGGCTTCACGTTCTTTAACAAGTCTCTAGAAAATGGAAATCACAAACCTATCTTCAGCAGTTTTAGATTAGAAGCACATTTCTAAGACTTGCCTGAGATCACACAATAAATGGCAAACACAAGACCTAACCCAATTCTAAATGACCATTAAGTCCACTGTTTGGTTTTTAAAAAAAAAAAATTTTTTAACGTTTATTTATTTTTGAGACAGAGAGAGACAGAGCATGAACGGGGGAGGGTCAGAGAGAGGGGGACACAGAACCTGAAACAGGCTCCAGGCTCCGAGCTGTCAGCACAGAGCCCGACGCGGGGCTCGAACCCACGGACCACGAGATCATGACCTGAGCCGAAGCCGGCCGCTTAACCGACTGAGCCACCCAGGCGCCCCTGTTTGGTTTTTTTAAATGTTTATTTATTTTTGAGAGTGAGAGAGACTGAGCATGAGCAGGGGAGGGTCAGAGAGAGAGGGAGACAGAATCCAATGCAGGCTCCAGGCTCTGAGCTGTCAGCACAGAGCCCAACATGGAGTTCGAACTCACAAACTGTGAGATCATGACCTAGCCGAAGTCGGACACTCAATCGACTGAGCCACCCAGGTGCCCCGTTAAATCCACTGTTCTGATCTCTTTGCCATTTGTTTCAGAATGATACTGTCACTGGTAGTGAGAAAGGGAAAGATCAGGTTATGGGACCAGGTCTGGTACACACTGTATTCCTCTCCATTTCAGGTGCTTTTTAAAAGCTAGCTCAGTTCTCTCATTATGGTAAGAAGAGCTATTTATTCAGCAGCTACTTACCGGCCAGCTAGGGTATATAAAGAGCTAAGCACAGGGCCTGTTACATAATAAGCACTCGATAATTGATGGCTACTTACACAGAGATCTTAACTTCTTAAGAGAGCTTAAGAAAAGCTGGCTTCTTATAAGAAATTGAGTGGAAAAGAAGTAAACCAGGCATAAAAGGGGGAAGAACATGCCAGAGTGGGCATTTCTCAGAGAAAGTGAACGTGTACAAAGGCATGGAAATGAAAAAACCCAGTGCATTCAGGGTAGCTCAAGTAGCTAGGCATGCATGGCTAGAGGGGAGAAAATCACGAAAGGCGCAGGAAATGAGGCTACAAAGGCAAGCAGATCTTGGTACACAAAGGATGCTTGGATTTTATCCCGTGGGTGGGTCATGGGTCAAACCAATGAAAAATCTTAAACAGGGACAAGGACATGATTAGATCTGTGTTTCAGAATGATCATTCCATCACAGAATAGAGAAAGACGGACTTGAGGGAGAAGGGTCTGGAGGCAGGTGGATGACTTACGAGACTACTGTAACAATCTCAGCAAGAGGTGATAAGAGCCCGAACAAAGACCAAAACGAGGTCAATGGAGGGGAGGAACAAGAACTGACAGGATTTAGTGATCCATTAGAAGTTAAGGATGACCCTCAAATTTTTGACCCAAGTAAATGGACATTCTGAAGCAGGGTTTTGTGAAGTAGGCTGAAATAAGGAGAACAGCTGCAGACTCACTAAGTTACAGCTGTCTGGGGGAACCAGTGGGATGCTGGAGCAGAGTGCTTGAAGTCAGGCCTAGAGACACAGACCAGAGAGCCATCTCACAGCCAAGAGAGCTAAAGCCCTGGGCATGGATGAGATGACTCAGCAAGTTTATGTGAAGTGAGATGAAGGCTAATGACTGATAGCAGGAACACCCATATCAGACGGGTAAGAGAAACAGAAGCTCAAGAGACAGCAGAAGAAGGAAGAGTTAGGGAGCCGGAAGGAAATGATGCCGTAAAAGGTAAGGAAGGAGAGAGTTTTATAAAAATAACTGTTCACCATATTGAATGCTGCAGGGAAAGATACTGTGTCCAGTGGGTACTTTTCAGTCTGAAATTAGAAGTCATCGGTGCCCTTGGAGACTGTTGCTTCAGAGGCTTGATAAGCAGAAGCAATGGATGAAGGAACGAGCAAAGGAAACAAAGAAAGGAGAGGAAATGTAAGCCACACCTTCTAGGAGCTATGAGAGGGAGAGAATGCATGCACATAAGAGTAAACAGTTCCAATACACGACTGTGGGAAGCTGCTTTTTTTAAACTGGGAGAAATTTCAGCATATTTATAGGCTGAAGGGAAGGAACTGAGAACCAAGTGTTAAGTGAGAGGCTGAAGATGAGAGAGAGACAAAGACAAAAAAGACTATGAATGAAGACTATGAATGAACAGATCAATCAATGGAGTAAGATGCCAAGATCACAGAGAAGCGATGGGACTGAGAATACAGTCAGAGGGATACACCGTAGAACAGGAAAGGGGATATTTCTTCCTCTGAGAAAAGAAGGAAAGGGGATAAGGGTGGGAACTGATATAGATAAGGCTTTGAGTATTGAGGAGGGAAGTGGAGGGAGTTTGGCCTTCCTCACAAGCTAATAAGAATGGTTCTTTTTTTTTTTTTTTTTTTTAAGTTTATTTATTCATTTTGAGAGTGGGGAGGGGCACAGAGAGAGGGAGAGAGAATCCCAAACATGCTCTGGAGCCTGCCCTGGGCTCAACCTCATGAACCACAAGATCATGACCTGAGCTGAAATCAAGAGTCAGATGCTTAACTGACTGAGCCACCCAGATGCCCCAATAAGAACAGTTCTTAACTCCGCTTCATAGCCCTCTTTAAGATACTGATGAAAACTATAAACTCTGCTTCCCAAAAAGATACGCATAAGCACTCATGTTCAAAATTCTACACATGATTTTCAGCATTTCCAGGTCCACTGAAGCCAACTCATGAATCCAAAGAAATTGGCAATGGAATTCCAAAGAAATGGCCTTCAGAAGTGATCTTGTTCGTGGACAAGCATCCACACGGGAAAGCAAACTGCTCATTATAAACACAAATATATGGGGTGCCTGTATGGCTCAGTTGGTTAAGCATCTGACTTTTGGCTCAGGTCATGATCTTGCAGCTCATGAGTTCAAGCCCTGCGTTGAGCTCTGTGCTGACAGCTCAGAGCCTGGAGCCTGCTTTCAGATTCTGTGTCTCCTGCCTCTCTCTCTTCCCCTCCCCCACTCGCACTCTGTGTGTGTGTGTGTGTGTGTGTGTGTGTGTGTGTGTGTGTGTGTCTCAAAAATAAAGAAACATTAAACATTTTTTTAAAAAACACAAAAACATGAAAAACTCTCACTTACGCCTCTAGGCTATGATCAATCACGAAAAGAGAGGGCACTACTTGATGTATACAATAGCACTACATTAGACTCTAGGAATAGGGGATATAGGAGACCATCCTTGCTTTTAGGAAAATTAGAATTTAAAGAAATGAGAGGCAAAAGCCTTGGATTTAGCAATGACTTTAGATAAAAGCAGTATCTTTAAAAAACAAAGGATCAATCTAGAGCTGAAGGGAGACAAAAATCAGACTCTAAAGATAGAAGACCAGACAAGGTTGGTGGTAAGCACAACTCAAAAAAAAAGAGGACCAAGAAAACTTTTGAAGGAGGAACTGAAAGATTTTGTTCACTAAAGACAAACGGAGGACTAAGAAAAGGAAGAGACAAAAACTATTTGAGGGCTCTGAGACCCACATGTGCCTTTTCATAGCTGTTAGATGCTTGAGTCTCAGCAACCACGCTTAAATTTCAAAGCCATTTGCCAGAACCTACAGGCTTGGAAATGTACACACGCCAGATGTCTGTATGAAACAAACCAGCTACTCTTTTTTGCCCCAGTCAACTGTCTGCAGTGACCCAACATGTGTTGAACTAAGGGTAGAGGGTGCCGACAGGAGCAACTGATGGTGGAGTGAGGTCTTACTTTAAAAAAATACGTGTACAAATTGATTCCAGTCATCACTTCCTACAGAACCATATTCTGCTAAGTAACACAAGATATTAAAAACAGCCACTCACTATGCATCCATTCACTATCAGAAACAATAAAGATTACACATACCAAGTGACCACTGAATGCCACACACTATAGTCAGCTCATTTTAAACCTTACAACTCCAATGAGATTGTCATTCCTTTAAGAACTGGAAACACTAAAATGAGGGAGGGGACAAAGTCTGTCCAAGGTCACAGAGCTAGTAAGTGAAGGCCAGGAATTGGACCCAGGCCCAACAGATGCCAAAATCTGTGCTTCTCAAATGATTACGGAACCCTGCCTCAGACCAAAGTCAAACCCCCAAGACAGGGACTTTATGTCTCACTTCAAATCAAATTGAAGTGAGCCAAAATTTACAAGAAACAGTACAAGAAAGAAATGGTTGGGAAGCTGTTTAAAGAGGTTTAAGATATGAATTACCTCTGGAGGAGCTTACAGTGGGGTGAAATGAAAAACAACCGAAATATATTAGAAAATATATTGGGCAAGCAAGCAGGAAGGAGCTCTTCAAAAAGCATTCCTGAGAGAGGACCATGGAGAAGTGTACTAATCATGATACAAATATAGTGTGAGGGCCCGTTCTGGCTGATCATCCGAACTTTCACCCCTGAGGTGCTAATCCTTACACAGGTGCTAAGCAGCCACCAGGGGTTGGGCTGAAAGTGAAGGGTTAACGATTTCTCTCATTCAAAACTCCAGCCCGATGCTATGGGGCTGTCAAACAAGAATAATTTTTCAAAAAACACATCAGAACGAGGGTGTCCAAACAAGCACTCTCCTTTACAGTAGGTGACTCATTCTACCAACCAATTTGTCACTTGTCTTCTGGAACTGCCCTCAAAACCAGTTTACGTCATTCTACTTTTTTGACAGTCACAACTCAAGTCGGTTTACAATCGCTCTAATTTTTTCGATCACACCTAGTTTGGACTCCAAAAGAATAGGGCTGCCTGGGTGTCTCAGTCAGTTAAGCACCTGACTTTGGCTCAGGTCATGATCTCGTGGTTCGTGGGTTCGAGCCCCATGTCAGGCTCTTTGCTGACAGCTCCGAGCCTGGAGCCTGCTTCAGATTCTGTGTCTCCCTCTCTCTCTGCTCCTCCCCCACTTGCGTGCGCGTGCGTGCTCTCTCTCTCTGAAATAAACGTTTAAAAAAAAAAAAAAAGATCCAAAATGGACTCCAAAAGAACATCACCAGTTTTTCTCTACTTGATTCCAAGTAACCTATAAAATGAAGCTCCACCCTCAAAGAAAATGTGTCACCATGAGGATTTTCAAAGGAATGTGCCACAGGCTCTGACTGCAATTCCTAAAGATGAGTTCCAGCGTAAGATGAATGTAGCCCACCAAAAACATATACATGCAAGTTTTGGGGAAACCACTTAGATAATGCCCAGTTTGGGTTATTTAAAAATCCACACCCCTGTTTTCCTTAATACTCCGAGCATTAGGTAGGACAACTGCTTAGATGTAATTTTCTGATAAACGGACATCCTATGAATTCACAACTGTGCTACGTATTTTGGGGAAAGTGGACCACTTTCCCAATTGTAGATAAAGCAGGAGGGACTCCCCAGTTTCCTGGTTCCTTAATTTTACTTGCCCACTTGTGAAATATGATCTCTAGCCAGCATCGTCCCCTTTCCCTCTTCCACTCCCCCACTGCTTCCCCACTCCTAAAGAGGATTCCCTTCAACTCCTAGCAAGGGGCCCTCTCTTATCCCTCCACCTTCAAGGTGGGCCCTATACCATGCTTTATGGACTCCAGAGATAAGTGATGGAATAGGAGAAGGGAGGATGTGACTGTAATTGTTGTGTTTGTGCTCAGAGAAGTGTTCAAGTCACAAAAGGCAGGAGTCCTTCCTGTGTTATTTTGTCTTGAATACTTTCCTGTCATCTTTGGACACTGAAAGACTTCAGCTACTTCTGACAAGCCACAGAAGTATGGGATTTATGTCCCTCTTCCCTTCATACTTACGACTGAACTGCACGGGCAAGATCACAACCATCTCAACACACAATCCCATCTTATATTTATAGTTCTCTGCTGGTTCTTTTTCACAACAACAAAGCAGATAGCTTCCTCTTTTCTTAGAAGGCAGCCTCTGTACAAAACTCTATCGTGGTCTCATATACTGTTTGGTTGGTATTTAAGTGATATCCCTACCAGATTCAGGGCTCTTTAAAAGCTGACACAGAGCCCTGCTCACCTCTGTATCCGCAGCACATAGTAGGCACAAAATAAATGTCTGTTGAAGCAAATAAGTGAATGACAGACTAGGAAGAGATTTCAGACAGAGAATCAAGGGGACTACTTAGAACTGTGGCACACAACTGTTACATAGCATTTCCTTAGAGTAAAAATGAGAGGTAACAGTGTGTGCCCTAACAGTAAAGATATTTAAATCATCCGATGGTAACAGATGCCATAATTACATGGCAGCTTAGGATAATGGCGCTTATTACGTGAGCAACTTTAGCCAAAACACTTAACCTCTTAACCTTTCGAAGTTTTCCCTTCTGTGAAAACAGAAAAGAAAGAAGGAAGGAAAAGAAAAGGTAAGAGAGGTGGTAATAACATCTATCTATTCTACCTAATCACCAAGTTGCAGCAAAGCCCAGATGACATAATGCACAGGATCATTATACAGTGTATTTTGTATGACAGGTTTCAACAAATAAATCTCATCATTAGTGTTACTTTAGATGCATACACTCGGGTAAAACATGTGAATAAAGTTCAGGCAACAGAATTTATTGTCAAACATGTAATAGATATGGCAGGAACAAGAATATATGTGGATCATGAAGAAAATACCCAGCATGGGAATACCTGTAGAAACCTCCTACCTATTCAATTCATCTGCAGAGAAGCTCATGATTATTTGTAACTTCAACTTTAAGTGATTCTCGAGGAGCTTTCTCCGCTAAGTCCACGGTGACCTGCCTGAAGCACCAGACACAGCCCTGGGCTCTGCAACGCGCTCTGCGGCAAACAGCCCACAGAGGCACAAACCTGCATTTCAGCCCAGAGTTGGCGGAGCTATGACCAAAGCCTGCAGCCGAAAATACAGACAAGCACAAAGAAATTTCTTTCACAGTATACAGCTCAGGCTATCATTATAATTAGGACCAACTATGGCCCGAACGTTTAAAAAAAAGAATAAAATCACGGAATAAGTTCCCCCAAACCAGCAACACATGACAAACACACAGTTAAAAGCACATTTTTTTCAAAAGGAAAAAAGAAAAAAAAACTTTTGTCAGAGCAGCAGCTGTAGAGAAAATGTACAATAAACAAACAGGCAGGATTCATTCAAAATATACTACAGACATCACAAACATATCCCATGCTATAGATCCGGGGGATAGTGGGTTGTTTTCACTTCACTTGAATCCCTAAAAATGTCTACCTATTTCTCTAGTCAAGCGTCCTCTGTACTGTATTTTTAAGCAAGAGAAAAAGACAGATGGCCAAGATGCTGATACTGCAGGCCCAAGATTTTTCAACTGTATTTTTCCCAGTTGTCCATTGCTAAAAGAGATACAGGACAACGTAGTACAAATCTACACGAAACCAACTCAAACTAAGTATATGTCAACCAAAGCAATCCTGCATCAGAAAGTAAACCAGGAACTTGTCCTGACATTCAGTTTATAGGAGTCTGACACCTTTCTAAACCAGAGAAAGGTGAGCTAATCAGTGTTAGTCCTAGAAACAGTTCCTCAGAATCATTTCTAGAAACATTCAGAGAAGTAAACAATAATCAGCTGGAAGCCGATATACCAAGAATAAGGAGCTTCCAGGATTTCCCTCTGTGTAAAAGCAATCAACTCCTATTTTTAATCTCATTCTGACACAAACAACCAGCCAAAGCGCTCCCTTTTCTGGCTAATCAAATATAGCTGATCTGTTACTATGAAGTTAACTGTTTTAAAAGTCAGATTTGAATGGAAATCATTACAGATTTAATGACAATACTTTAGTATAGGAGAAGAATGAGGTTATCTTGAGAGGCAGAACCGATGGTAAGGCTCTAAATACGTCACAGAAACCAACTCATCCACCACCACTGATTCTGGGGATGGGCAAAAAACACCCTCCTATCTGATTAATTGAAAAATAATATGTTGGCAATTAAGTGCAAATGAAAACAGCACCTCCCTATATATTGGGAAAACCTAACAGGGTTATTAAAAATTAATTATTTCCTTGTATGCCCAACAGGATTTGCAACGTTCAAAATCCACTTCTGGGTTTTCATTGTAAAGGATTGGCGGGGGAGGGGGCTGGGGGAGAGAATGCTTTGATAAGTAAACAAAAAGTCCGAACTCTCCTGGGAACTTGTCACATTCTTCTCTTCCAAATCCACAGTATTTAATCCACTTGAAAAACGCCAGCAAAGAGGGCCTTTGGCAAGGAACTCAGTAAGAATATGCAACTCTGAGGACACCACCACAGTACTGACATCAAGCTTGTAGAAAATGCTGCTTTTGTCTCAGAGTCAGCCCCTGATAAAAACAGGAACTTTATGGAGAACTGATCACAACTGCACAAGAAGCCTGATCACATGCCCACAACAGAGCAACGTTTCTCTCATTGTTGTCCAAGTGACTTCTCCAATAACAGCGGCTCGATTTACTCCATTCTTTTAATTCTCAAAATAAATCCAACCCTCCTTGCACCAACCCATTGTCAAAAGAAAGAGGGTGCCGGCCAGGATTTGCATGTAACCGGTAGTCACCCTCCTTCTCTCTTCAAAGACTCCAAAAGGTGATCAGATGCGGAAAATTCACCCCGAATACAGGCACCAGGAAAAAAAACCCTTATGACAAAGGTGGTGTGAAAACAGCACAGTGGGTCTCTCTCTGGGTTAATGCCACTGCTTCCAATCTCCCTAGGACCCTCAGTGGCCCACCCTGCTCCTAGCTCACTCCTGTCACTGGGGAGGCATCTCGCATTGTTAAAGAAGGAGGAAGAAGAAATGCTGCGGATTTCCCATGTATCTTTCTCTTTTTCTGGAAGGGGGAGGGGAGCTGAAACAGGCATGGGGCCCTCCCCTCGAAAAGGGTAGAGGACAGGCGAAAGCTGTCAGCCACCCTGCTCTCAGCCTCAGCCTCACCCCCACCCCCACCGTGCCCAGACGCCCGGGCAGAAGCGGGAGGGCGCAGCTTTGTCTCGGGTTTTGAGGGGCAGGGAGTGCAGAAACAGCCCGGGCCCGGGGAGGACTTCTCCCCGAAGCCCCTGCTTAACCCCTACCCAGAGAACACAATGAACGACTCAGGAAACCCACTTCATGGGGTGCGAGAGCAGGGAAGACGACCCTTCGGAGCACGGGCCAGATTTCCGGCACCCTCCTCCCATCTCGCCCGCACGGCCAGCAGGGCGCGCGGCGAGGACCTGCTCTCCCTGTCGCCGCGATCCGCAGCGGCGCCCGGGCGCTCGCTCCCCCCGCCCGGTTCCTACCCTCCGAGAGCTCCAGCTCCAGCTCCGCCAGTTGCGCCCGCACTTCGGGCGGCAGCGCCGCCACCGCGGCCGGCGCGGGCTCCAGGCCTCGCTCCGCCATCCGGGCTCCGCCAGCCACACTCCGGAAGACAAGAGAGGGGGCCGAAGGAGGGACGGACTGACGCGGGCCCACACCCGGGCTACAGGATCCGGCTCCGGCCGCCGAGCTCCGCCGCTGCCGCCGCCGCCGCCGCCGCCATGAGCAAAAGTCACGTGAGCGCGGTGGCCCCGCCCCCGGGCCGAGGACGCACCGCCTCCGCAGCCAGGCGTCGCTGAGGACTCGCGGGCTTACGGCGGCCTCTACTGGGAATCTCCTAAAACGACGAGTCCAAGCCCGCCACCCGGAGCTCTCCTAGGCGAAAGGAGCTCGAGGTGTTGATGTCAGCGTGGACGCGCGTAGCGTTTACCTTTTACGAGCTCATAAGCAAGTTTTCAGAGGACCCAAGCCTCACCTTTTCCACTTCTCTTAGTAGTGTATGCCTTTGTCTTGTTCTCTCCTCAATTTTCCCCTGATTGGCATCTACCCATTTTTGAGGACCAGAACTCAGGCCACTTTTTTTTTTTTTTTGACTGATAAATGATTTTTTTTTTTTTTTTTTTTTTTTTTTGTAATTGTATCACCGGCCTTTTCTTTTACTGGGACTTCCCAGTCCCACTTCCCGGGAGCTCTCTGTTTCTTTCAGTTCTAGCATTTAAGGCAATGGATGGAGAATCTCCTTCCTTCTACCTAGAAATTCTAACTACTTGTAAGTGGGGAACTTAATCTTATCTTTTTGTACTCTTCAATGTTTGACTTAATAGATATTCCAAAAATATTAACATTTAATTCAATGTAAGGAGGATCCAAACATTTGTGTATTTTTACCAGGAAATACTGGAGCAGATTAAATAGTCATTCATTCATGTTCTATCATAGTATTATACATATATTTTTTATGCCAAAATTCACCTTCACAATTTGAGAGATTTCAGCCCCTTTTGTACTGATCCAGAATTGGTCTTTTGAGAGAAAAGGCCACAACATCTATTCAGTAGGAGTTTCTAGACAGTATTGTACCATTTATGGGCTGAAAGGAAAATTATTTTTTAGTTGAGAAAAGAATTTAAGCTTGAAAAAAGAAATCTGACATCATGGTTGATTGAGGAGTAGATGGAAATTTCCTTTTAACTGCAACAATGTAAGGAGAATCTTAGGAATGTATATCTGTGTCCTCTGGTTTAGGTAGGACTGTTGAGAATTTTTTTAGGTCTACAAATTGGTTGACATTCCTCCCATCAAAAAGTGAGGTCCAGTTTCGCTCCCCTGAATCTGAAAGGGCTTCTGACAGCTTTGACCAATAGAATATGGCACAAGTGATACTATGTAAATTCTGAAGTTAGGTTCTAGAAGGCCATGCAGCTTCCCCTGGTTCTCTTGGAATTCTCCCTCTCCAGAGAACCCCTCTGAAGATCCTCCCTCCCAGGGTGCTCTGAGAACTCAGTAGCCGTGCAGGCAGCTATCCACATGGAAAGCCACATGAGGTGCTCTGCCCAACCTCCCCAGCTCAGCCCAGCCTTATCATCGTCCTAGCCCAACATGAAGAAGCCTGAAGATGACTCCAGCCCCTAGACATTTGAGTCTTCCCAGCTGAGGTCCCAAACAATGTGGAGGAAAGACAGCTCATGCCTGTCACGCCCTGTCCAAATTTCCTGCGAACATAATAAAATGGTTATCCTATTATGCCTCTGAGCTCGGGGTGGTTTGTTATACAATAGACTACCACAAGGAAGATCTTAGCAGGTGTTCTTGTTTACCCTCCCAATAGCCCTTACCCCCTCTTTCCTTGTCACTAGACCACACCAATCCTATTGAGGCTGAATATGCTACACACGCACTTTTCTGCCCTCCTTGGCGTGTGTGTGATCCCCTGGGGGAACTAGTGGAGGGGGAACATCTGTGGATGATCTCCCTTCTTGATGAGACAAATACGTGCACAAGGAGAAAATGCCCCTTCACTTCCTTCCTGTCTTTGGGTGTTGTCCACTTTAGGGTACCAGCAGTCATCCTGCAACCATAAGAGGAAAGCTAAGAGAAGCACAGAGACATCACCTAGAACTTGACAGAATTGGTCTGCTAAAATAACGAATTCTGGAACCACCTATATTAGGCTTCTCCTTACATGAGAAAATAGGTTTAAGCCTGTTTTAGTTTCATAGTCTGCTGTTTACAGCCAAAAGCTTCCCATGTGATGCTCAATTTACTACCTAAAAATGGAGTATTATGGGACGCCTGGGTGGTTCAGTAGGTTAAGCATCTGACTCTTGGTTTCTGTGCGGATCATGATCGCAGGGTGGTGAGATCAAGCCCCACATCAGGCTCCATGCTGGGTGTGGAGTCTGCTTACGTTTCTCTTTCTCCCTTGCTCCCCCACTGCCCCACCCACACTCACTCTGTCTCTCTCCAAAAAAATAAAAATAAAAATAAAAATAAAAATAAAACAAAAAATGTAGTATTACAAGTGAGCAAAATATGAAATGACTGAGTGCGGTTGCCAAACATCCAGTAAACTATTATGTCACCACGTGTAGATTGGGGCTGTTTTGCGGCGGAAATAACTGGAAAATTCAAGATTTGGGGAGTGAGTTGGTGTGGCTTTCAGTAAATTCATACAAAAGAAAAATCGTCTGAAGATGTCCCAGTGGAGGACAGGTGGGTAAGTTTGTCTTTGCTAAGAAGCTTTTCTGGCTGCAACTGAAATTGACATGGATGACAGGGTGGAGCTTTGCTGGCTTGGGGAAGCCAAGATCTCTCAAGTTAAGGCTAGGATAAAGAGAAGAAAGAACATGGGAGATTTAACAGGTGACAAAATTGAAAAGATTGTGGCTGCTGATGTCTGAAGAACCTCAAGACCTTTCATTAAACAGTCTTTGTCAGATGGAGGTAAATTTAGTAATGAGTACAATAAGCCTAGCAGGAAACATTACATTAAAGATGGGATTCCTGGGGCTGCAGGGTGGCTCAGTTGGTTAAACATCCAACTCTTGATTTGGGCTCAGGTCATGATCTGATGGGTTGTGGGATCCATCCCACGTAGGGCTCTGTGCTGACAGCGCTGAGCCTGCTTGGGAATCTCTCTCCCCCTCTCTCTCTGCATCTCTCTCTCTCAGTCTCTCAAAACAAATAGGGGCGCCTGCGTGGCTCAGTCGGCTGAGTGATTTTGGCTCAGGTCATGATCTCACGGGTCATGAGTTCGAGCCCCACATCTGCTGTCACAGAGCCTGCTTCGGATCCTCTGTCCCCCTCTCTCACTGCCCCTCCCCTGCTCAAGCTTTTCCTCTCTCAAAAATAAATAAATGTTTAAATAAATAAACTAAAATAAATTTTTTTAAAGGTGATATTCCTCCCTCTGAGGTCATTAATTTCAAATTGTCTCAAGGTCCTTTAAGGTAGAGAAGAGGATATTTGCTGAGTATAGACACAAGAGCTATGGGGCTGAAATTCTCAGGTTTATGGAATGATCAGTGCTGTCCAATAGACACACAATGTGAGCCACATGTATGTTAAATTTTACTACATTAAAAAGTAAAAAGAAACAGCATATCTCAATCCAGACTAGCTACATTTCAAGTGTTCTATGGCTAGTGGCTACCTGGTTGGACAGGGCAGGTCTAGATATTTACCTGCTTTATTAGCACATGGAATTGACTGGATTAAACAGTCCAGAACCCCACTAAGTTTTTGTACCACGCGTATTGCCAAAGATATTCCAAACTTGGCTTTAGCTGCCACTAATTATTCAACACTATAAGCAATCTCGAAACTTCCAACTCCTGCCAACAGAAAAATGGCTGCCAGAGTTCTGCCGCTAAGGACATATACCCAATACCCATATTAGGTATGCCCATGAAGGACAGTGGATAACTAAGACACTTCCAGAGATCAGAACCAGAGGCTGCCAGACTAGCTAACACATTCACTCCATTTACCAGGGTTGGGCATCCTCACTAGTCCTGTCAGGCAACATGCAATCTACCCCCTGTTTTAAAAAAAAATTTTTTTTTAATTTATTTTTGACAGAGAGAGAGACAGAGCATGAGCAGGGGAGGGGCAGAGAGAGACGGAAACACAGAATCTGAAGCAGGCTCCGGGCTCTGAGCTGTCAGCACAGAGCCTGACGCAGGGCTCAAACTGGTGAACTGCAAGATCATGACCTGAGCCGGTCAGCCGCTTAACTGACTGAGCCACTCAGGCGCCCCTGCAATAACCCCTTTTACCCCTCACTGTACTCACTATCCTTAGGTAAATCCCTCCTATTCATTGGGTTTAATCATATGACTTGCTTTGGCTAATGGGACAATTATAAGCATGACCCAGAGACTTGGCAAGTGCTTGTGCATTTGTCTTTCTGCTTTTGAGACCGCTGCCTTGTGAATGAGCAGGAGCTAAACTACTAGATGAGGAGAGACATGGCCCAACTACCCCCACTGCTCTAGCTAGGTAAAAAACCCACCCTGCCGAGGTATAAGAGTGAGGCCATAGACTGCCAGTTGAGCACAGATCCCAGCTCAAATGGCTAATGCATGTGCACCAAAAATGGTTGCCATTTTAAGCTGCTAAGTTTTGTTCATTTGTTACACAGCAAAAACTAATAAAAACAGGTATGATATGTACTCAGGGACAGTGTCTGCTAAATATTCCCCTTTCTGAATGGGAATATCATTGTACTTACAATCCGTTGTCTGGCATTGTCTTACGCAGTAGTTCTCAAACTTTAGCATACATCAGAATCATATGGAAAGCTTATAAAACACAAATTGTGACTTCCAACCCAAATCTCTGGGTCATGATTCCATAGGTTTGGGATATGGCCCAACGATTTACATCCTTAACAAGTCCCACGATGACACTGCTACTGCTGATGGGAGGACCATGTTTGCTAGACCATTGGTCTATGGCATGTGTTGGAAACGGTTAACTTACAACTCCAGGTTGCTGGTCCATGAGGCATCATCCCCAGATATGAAGGAGAAAATTGCGTGGTCCCAGAGGTCTGGACTTGGAGCTGGAGGAAGTAGTGGTGGGGGTTGTCTCCCGTTGAGGGACGAAATGAAATTTCGTGTGAGCGAATTATACACTTTTTTGGTCTAATGTGTCATTCAAAAACACAGTTTTCTGACTGATTTTCTGCCTGGATGATATATCCATGGACGTAAGTGGGGTGTTCATATCCCCTGCTATTACTGTATTACCATCAATTTCTCCACGTCCATTAATATTTGCTCTAGGTATTTAGGTGCTTCAATGTTGGGTGCATAGATATTTACAATTGTTATAGCCTCTTGTTGGATTGAATCATACACATTCATAATTATGTGTAAATGGAATAAAAGTTTGCCACAAATGAGTGGGCTGCAACAGAGGCTGGGAGCTGTCTACCCAAAGTTCATTTCCCCTCCTTTCTACTTTGTCCGGAGAGCCCAGCTACCATCACAGAGGCTGAAATTGCCAGATACTCAGCCTTCCTTGCTGCTAGGTTATTATATTACCCTATCCTGGTCAAGGGGCCCAGATGGAAGTCAGCTAGGGGTCAGGGAACGGAATTCTGGGAAACATATTACACCCTGATAAACAGAGAACATCTGAGGAGAATCCGGAGAACCTGCTAGGTTCTTGGATAATTATACCCTCAGAAGAGAGTGGCAGTGGTAAGGCTGGCAAACAAAAGGTCGGAACAGAGGGACAGCCACCAAGTCCTGAAGATGGTGGCAGAAAGCAGCAACCTGGAATGACTTGTGATCCACCTGTTGGGAACACCCAAAGGTGCCTGAGTCGGGTAAAGAACAGGAAAAGAATCCTGTCAGGGAGTCTCTCACCTGGAGGAAGAAGCAATACATTTTTTGCATTTAGGTTAATAGGCTCTCACTTGTACCCCTAAATTGAATACTGGGAAAATTTAGGTTACATAAAACCTACCTATAATTGAAACTATATAATAAAGTCCTATAGAAACTGGAAGATACTCCACAAAGGAACGAGTTCTGGGAGATGAACCAACATCTCATGATCAACTTGGAGATTTTTATGTTCTTTTTTTTTAATGTTTATTTATTTTTGAGAGAGACAGAGACAGAATGTGAGTGGGTCAGGGGCAGAGAGAGAGGGAGACACAGAATCCGAAGCAGGCTGCAGGCCCTGAGCTGTCAGCACAGAGCCCGATGCGGGGCTCGAACTCACGAGCTGTGAGATCATGACCTGAGCCCAAGTCAGACACTCAACCGCCTGAGCCACCCAGACACCCCGGAGATTTTTATGTTCTTAAGTCCGTATGAAACCACTGGAAAAACAGCAGAAACGTACAGTAAACTCTTTTCAACTTAGGAGGGTTTAGAAAAGTATCAGGAAGAAGGGTCTCTTCCTGTGTTGTGACATGTTACTGGCGCAGGCTGAGGTGTGCTTCAAAAGGAAAGGCATCTTTCCTCACTCTGATCTTAAGTGAAATCCTGGCAGGCAGAGAATAAAATAGAATAAACTAGTTGAGCCTTTTAAACTCTAATAGTCAATTACTTTGCATGACTCATCCCCATTATGCCATAGCTGTCGTAACCATAGTCATAGACCCAGAGTAAGGACTAGAATGCTGTCATAGATGAGACCAATCTGTTTAAATTTTTCTATTTCTAGTGCTATTCCAGCACTATACTACTAGCATAGTAGTGTGTGTATAACAAGGGGTAAAAACAACAACAACAAGTCTATTTGGATGAAGATAGCCTGTAGGAAATGATATAAAGGCAAACAGTAACCTATACAAAATTATGTAGAAATGTATTAATTTAATTCCAGATAATTTAACTCCTCCCTTCTATAAGGTAGAGCTTAACTCCTCCCCACTTGAGTGTGGGCCATAGCTGGTGACTTGATTCCAAAGAGTAGAGTATGGGGGCATCTGGGTGGCTCATTTGGTTAAGCATCTGACTTCGGCTCAGGTCATGATCTCGCAGTTCATGGGTTCAAGCCCCGCGTCGGGCTCTGTGCCGACAGCTTGGAGGCTGGAGCCTGCTTCGGATTCTGTGTCTTCCTCTGTCTCTCTCTGTGCCCCTCCTCCGCTTGCGCTCTCCTTCTCTATCAAAAATAAGTAAATAAATATTAAAAAAAAAAAAAGAGTAGACTGTGGAAAGAAGAAACTTGACAAACACTACCTCAGCCAGGTGATCTACATCAGCATCATCAATAATAAGTCGTGTTGTTAGTATGAACCCTTGATATGATGGGATAAAAATTACATTTCACTTTGGCGGTCTTTTTCCCCAAGACTCCTAACTCCAGCCTAATAATGAGAAAAACCCAAATCAACATTCTATGACATTCTCTAGAGTGTCTGACCAATATTCCTCAACACTGTCAACGTTATCAAAAATAAAACACAACAAAAAATCTGAGGAAATGTCACAGTCCAGAAGAGCATAAGAAGACATGACAATGACAAATAATGTAGCATTTGGATGGGATACTGGAACATAACAAGGACACTAGAGAAAAACTAATGAAATCTAACTAAACCGTGGAGTTTAATTAATAGTATGTACCAAAACTGGTTCCTTAGTGGTAACATATATACCATAGTAATGTAAGATGTTATCGATTGTGGAAACCAGCCTAGGAGGACCGACGAACTCTGTACTATCCTTGCAATCTTCAGTAAATTTAAAACTCTTCTAAAAATGTTCACTTAAAATAAAGGACCAGCAGGAAAATTATAAAATATTCCCAACATACAGTTAGGTATAAAGAGAAATATAACACGTGGCTACCTACTAATACTGCCTTAAGAAATATTAACATTTACCACGTCTTGCTTTTTACAAGAAATACATGATGAAGAATTTGAGTCCTTGTGAACCCTTTCATCTGCAAGATTTTATACTTTTGCTACATACGTATGTTGTAAATAATATAGCTCTACAAATGTATATTATCTTCTGTATATTTATGAGCACGGTATCATACTGTACACATCTTTCTGTAGCTGCATGTAGTTCTAGATGATTCATTTTAACTGCTGATTGATATGCTATTATCAGAATATGTTATAATTTATTCTTATTGGACATTTATGATTTAGGGGTTTTGTTTTGTTTTTGTCTTTTGCATTCAAAGTTGCAAGACTATTCTTGTGTATATCTTTTTGAGTACATATTTGAGAATTTGTTATATATACCTTGGTCTTTGCATTTGATCACCTTGACCTATACTACCTACTGGAAAGTCAAATGGCTATCCAAAGTTGTAGCAGCTAATACTCCCATAGAAATGTATCAGAGTTCCTATTAAAACATTTTTTTTAATGTTTATTTATTTTTGAGAGAGAGAGACTGAGCATGAGTAGGGGAGGGGCAGAGAGAGAGGGAGACACAGAATCCGAGGCAGGCTCCAGGCTTCCAACTGTCAGTACAGAGCCTGATGCGAGGTTCGAACTCCAGAACTACGAGATCATGACCTGAGCTAAGTTGGACGTTTAACCGACTGAGCCATCCAGATGCCCCTGAGAGTTCCTATTTTTTAAATTTAGATTCCATATATGATTGAAGTCACATGGCATTTGTCTTTCTCAGTCTGCCTTATTTCACTTAGCCTAATACCCTCTACATGCATGCATGTTGTTGCAAATGGTAAGATCTCATGCTTTTTTATGGTTGCATAATAGTCATTGTATAGATAGATAGATAGATGATAGATAGATGATAGATGTCACATATTCCTTATCCATTCATCTATTGATGGGCGCTTGGGTTGCTTCCATTTCTTAGCTACTATGAATAATGAAGCAAGATACATAGGGGTGCGTATATCTTTTTAAATTGATGTTTTCATTTTCCTTGGGTAAATAGCCACTAGTGGAATTACTGGCTCATATGGTATTTTTATTTTTCATTTTCTCAGGAACTTCTGTACTGTTTTCCACAGTGGTTGCACCAGTTTGCATTTCCATCAACAGTGTACAAGGTTTCTTTTTCTCTATATGCCCCCCCCCACCCCCGCAACACTTACTTCTTGTCATTTTGATGCTAGCCATTCTGACTGGTGTGAGGTGATATCTCATTGTGGTTTTGATTTACATTTCTGATGATTAGTGATGTTAAGTATCTTCTCATGTATTAGTTGGCCGTCTGTATGTCTTTGAAAAACTGTCTATTCAGGTCCTCTGCCCATTTTTTAATTGGGTGGTTTGGCTTTGGGGGCATTGAGTTTCATAAGTTCTTGATCTACTTAGGATATTAATCTCTTTTTCGGATATATCATTTGCAAATATCTTCCTCCATTTACTAGATTGCCTTTTTGCTTTGTTGATGATTTTCTTTGTTGTGAAAAAGCTTTTATTTTGGTGTAGTCCAAATAGTTTAATTTTGTTTTTGTTTCCCTTGCCATAAATATATTAAGGGTGATGTCCAAGAGATGACTGCCTATGTTTTCTTTTAGGAGTTTTATGGTTTTGGGTCTCACATTTAGATCTTTAATCCATTTGAGTTTGTTGTTGTGGTTTTTAGTTTATTATATTGTTTTTAGTTAAGCATTTTGAAATTTATAATTAAGTGCATATGAATTCTTGATGTGTCTTTTTGATGGACTCTTACAACAAATTATGCCACTTTTTTACTAGACTATTCCTTGTATTGTCATACAATATATACTTTATTTCTTTTTTAAAAAAATTTTTTTTTTTTTTTTACATTTATTTATTTTTGAGAAACAGAGTGAGACAAAGCGTGAACGGGGGAGGGGCAGAGAGAGTAGGAGACACAGAATCTGAAGCAGGCTCCAGGCTCTGAGCAAGCGGTCAGCACAGAGCCTGATGCGGGGCTCGAACCCACAAACTGTGAGATCATGACCTGAGCCGAAGTCGGACACTCAACCGACTGAACCACCCAGGCGCCCCTATACTTTATTTCTAATGTTCTTTTCACTTTCTTTTTGTCCTAATATTATTATACCAGCCCTTTTAAAATTAGTATTTACTGTAATATATTTTTTCATTACTTTATTTTTCAACCTTTCTCCCTTTCTCCCTCTGTGTGGTTGTTTAACAAATTAAATGTATTTATATTTAATATGATTACTGACATATTATGACCTATTTCTTCCTTTTTATTGAAGGCTTTGTTTATAAATCTTTGTCTTTTATTCCTATTGTTGAATTAATAAAGTATTGAATACTTCTTTATTCTGCTGGTTTGGGAGGTACAGATAGTATTATTATTTTTGCAACTATTTTGAAAGTTCTAACAATTAAAATTTTCTCTTGGGGTGCGTGGGTGACTGAGTTGGTTGAGCGTCCAACTCTTCATTTCAGCTCAGGTCACGATCACGTGGTTCCTAGGATCGAGCCCCACGTCCAGCTCCACACTGACAGCGCAGGGCCTGCTTGGGATTCTCTCTTCCTTTCTCTCTGCCCCTCCCTCACTTGCATGTGCACACTTTCTCTCTCTCAAAATAAACAAATAAACTTAAAAAAAAATTTATCCTGACCAGAGCATCCAAATTAGCTTTAACTATTAGATTAATCTCCATCTTTATTATTTTGATCTAGAATTTTAATTGTAGTTTTATTTAAATGCAAACATTTAAAAAGCATAATCAGGGGCGCCTGGGTGGCTCAGTCAGTTAAGCGTCCCACTTCCGCTCAGGTCATGATCTCACGGTTAGTGAGTCCGAGCCCCACGTCAGGCTCTGTGCTGACAGCTCAGAGCCTGAAGCCTGCTTCAGATTCTTTGTCTCCCTCTTTCTCTGCCCCTCCCCCCGCTTGCACTGTTTCTCTCTCTCTAAAATAAATAAACGTTAAAAAAAATTAAAACTAAAAAGAAAAAGAAAAAGCATAATCAAGTTAACTTTTGTTGATGTTTTATCATTGTGCTTAACATTATTTCTTGTATCTCATGTCTCCCCTCTGGGCTTGCTCTTGCTGATGTGCATCCTTAATACTTTCTTCAGAGAAGGTATATAGAAAATAAATTCCCTTGATCTTTAGTGTCTGAACATTTATGTATTTATTTTTATTTAATTTTTTTTTTTAATTTTTTTAACGTTTATTTTTGAGACAGAGAGAAACAGAGCATGAACGGGGGAGGGTCAGAGAGAGGGAGACACAGAATCCGAAACAGGCTCCAGGCTCTGAGCTGTCAGCAAAGAGCCCGACGCGGGGCTCGAACTCACGGACTGCGAGATCATGACCTGAGCCGAAGTCGGCCGCTTAACCGACTGAGCCATGCAGGCGCCCCTATTTAATTTTTTTTTAATTTTTGAGAGAGAGAGAGACAGAGAGACAGAGAGAGCATGAGTGAGGGAGGGGCAGAGTGAGAGAGGGACACAGAATCCAAAGCAGGTTCCAGGCTCTGAGCTGTCAGCACAGAGCCCGACACGGGACTCGAACTCACAAGCCATGAGATCATGACCTGAGCTGGAGTCGGATGCCCAACGAACTGAGCCACCCAGGTGCCCCATTTTTATTTTATTTTAATTAATTAACGAATTAATTATTATTTATTTATTTATTTATTTATTTTTTTGCCTTACTCCTCAAAGATAGCTTACTTGGGTATAAAATTCTAGGTTCAGTATCATTTTTCATTGGCATTTTGAGGATTACTTCATCGTCTTGTGGCAGGTATAGTTGTTGGTAAGAATTCTGGTTATCAGGCTGGTATTCCTATTCAGGTATTCCTATTCCTACCTGTTTTACACTGAATATTTCCTATTCAGAAAACAGGTAATCCGTTTTCTCCCTGTAAACTTTTAAGATTTTCTCTTTATCCCTAATGTTTTATAGTTTCACTACAAAGTGGCTAGGTATCTAATTTATCTCATCCTTGCATAGCTGTTCAGAATGTATTAAGATTCATTGTTTTCTTCAAGGCTCAGTGAGAACTGTTATTTTCTCCTCAAAAGTTGTTTCTTTGGCGTGCTGGGTGGCTCATTTGGTTAAGCATTTGACTCTTGATTTTGGTTGAGGTCATGATTTCAGTCATAGGATTGAGCCCTATGTCAGGCTCCATGCCAAGTGTGGAGCCTGCTTGGGATTCTCTCTCCCCCTCTCCCTCTGCCCCTCCCCTGCTTGCACTGTGCTCTCTCTCTCTCTTTCAAAAAAAAACCAAAAGTTGTTTCTTTGCCATTTACTTCCGCTGATTCTTCTGGAAATTATTCTAGGTATATTCAAAGTACTTGCACCATAATAATATTGAAGACATGGCCAGTGTAATCATCAAGGTTACTAAGCTTTCATAAGTGGCTTGATTCAATTCCTTTCCTCAAGTCTGTGACTTTTTTTTTTTTTTTTGCCATTGAACAGTTTTAATATAATGTTTACAAGACTATAATTTCATAGCATTTTGTCTTGTTATATGTCCTCAGTTTCTTGAATTACTGATATATCTTCTAAAGTAGTTATTTCTCTAGATGCACGGCTATGTTTTAACTTTTATTATTTTTTTTTATTTGAGCGTAGCTGAAACATAATGTTACATTTCAGCACATATACAGTTTCAGGTGTACAATATAGTGATTCAACTAGTTTAAACATTATGCTATGCTCACAAGTGTCGCTACCATCTGTCACCATACGACACTATTATAATACTGTTGACTATCCTCCCTATGCTATACCTTTTATTTCCATGACTTTTTTTTTTGATTTCACATATAAATGAAATCGTATGATGTTTGTCTTTCTCTGTCCGACTTATTTCACTTGGCATAATAATTTAGGTCCATCCTTATTGTTTCATATGGCAATATGGCTGTGTAACATCCCACCCATGAATATAGATATATTCATATATACCACATCTTCTTTATCCGTTCATGTGTTGATGGGCACTTGGGTTACTTCCATACCTCGGCTATTGTAAATCATGCAGCAATGAACATAGGGGTGCCTATATCTTTTGCATTAGTGTGTTTGGGATTTTTTTTTTTGGGGGGGGAGTAAATACCCAGTAGTTGAATTATTGGGTCATATATTTCTATTATTCTGTTTTCCTCAGTGGTTGTACCAGTTTACCTTCCCACCAACAGTGCATGAGGGCTCCCTTTTCTCCACATCCTTGCCAGCATTTCTTTCCAATTCCTCGTGCTCACGGCTTCAATGAAGACTTCTCTCCATGTGGCAGCAGCTTTTTTTTTTTTTAAACAATTGTTCATATCTGGGAGACTGACTACAGTGTTCACTCGAAAGCAATCAGACTTGTCCTTCATTCCTCCTTCATGCAAAACAATTTTAGTTCCCATTATCCTGCTGGATCCAAACTCATTGCCTATTATGTCTGTTCTTCGCCCATAAGTCCCACAAGACAAAAGTTTTGGCTCTATGCTCACTGCTTTATGTTTTTGTTACATTTAAAGTTCACAGACTAGGGGCACCTGGGTGGCTAGGTCGGTTAAGCGTCCGACTTCAGCTCAGGTCATGATCTCGCAGTTCGTGGGTTCAAGCCCTGAGTCCGGCTCTGTGCTGAAAACTCAAAGTCTGGAGTCTGCTTTAGATTCTGTGTCTCCCTCGCTCTCTGCCCCTCCCCCACCCAGTCTCGGAGTCTCTCTCTCTCTCAAAAATAAACATCAAAAAAAATTTAAGTTCACAGACCATAAATAAATTACCAAGAAAATAAATAGATGCAAGTGTAGCCTATAGATAAGAGATTCTTTTTTAAGTTTTTATTTTCATCACCAGTGCTCATCATGGCTAGTGCACTGCTTAATCCCCATAACCCACTTAACCCTTTGCCTTAACCCCCTCCCCTCTTGTAAACATCAGTTTGTTCTCTACAATTAAGAGTCTGTTTCTTGATTGGTCTCTCTCTCTTTTCCCCTCCTTTGCTCATTTGTTTTGTTTCTTAAATTCCACATATGAGTGAAATCATAGTCTTTGTCTTTACTTATTTAGCTTATTATACTCTGTAGCTCCATCCATGTCATTGCAAATAGCAAGATTTCATTTTTTTATGGCTGAATAATATTCCACTGTTTATATACACCACAAATTTCTTATCCATGCATCGATAGATGGACCTTTGGGCTGCTTCTATATCTTGGCTATTGTAAATAATGCTTCTATAAACATAGGAGTTCATGTATCCCTTTGAATTAGTGTTTTTGTATTCTTTGGGTAAATACCCAGTAGTATGATTGTTGGCTCATAGGGTAGTTCTATTTTATTTTTAGTTTTATTTATTTTTTTAAACTTAAAAAAAATTGTTTTTTAATTTTTGAGAGACAGAATTAGCATGGGAGTGTCAGAGAGAGAGGAAGACAGAGGACTGGAGGTGGGCTCAGCACTGACAGTGGAGAGCCCAATGTGGGGCTCGAACTCACAAACTGCAAAATCATGACCTGAGCCGAAGTCAGACACTCAACGGGAAGAGCCACCCAGGTGCCCCAGGGTCGTTCTATTTTTAATTTTTTGAGGAACCTCCATATTGTTTCCCACAGTGATTGCACCAGTTTGCATTCCCACCAACAGTGCAAAACAGTTCATTTTTCTCCACATTGTCACCAACACTTGTTGTTTCTTGAATTGTTGATTTTAGCCATTCTGACAGGTGTGAGGTGATATCTCATTGTAGGGGGTGGGGGTTTGTGTTTTGTTTTGTTTTTTTTCATTGTACTTTTGATTTGCATTTCCCTCATGGTAAGTGATGATGAACATCTTTTCATGTGTCTCTTGGCCATCTGGATGTCTTCTTTGGAGAAATGTCTGTTCATGTCTACTGCTCATTTTTAATTGGATTATTTGGGCTTTGGGTTTTATAAGTTCTTTATATTTTGGATACTAACCCTTTATCAGGCATGTAATTTGTAAATATCTTCTCCCACTCAGTAGGTCACCTTTTAGTTTTGTTCATTGTTCCCTTCGCTGTTCAGCAGCTTTTTCTTTTGATGTAGTCCCAGTAGTTTATTTTTGCTTTTGTTTCTCTTGCCTCAGGAGACATATCTGGAAAAAGTTGCTATGGCTGAGGTCAAAGAAGTTACTACCCATGCATGTTCTCTTCTGGGATTTTTATGGTTTCAGGTCTCACATTTAGGTCTTTAATCCATATTGAGCTCATTTTTGTGGATGGTGTAAGAAAGCCGTCCAGTTTCTTTCTTTTGCATGTTGGTGTCCAATTTTCCCAACATCATTTGTTGAAAAGACTGTCTTTCTCCATTGGATATTCTTCCATGCTTTGTCTAAGACTAATTGACCATTTAATTGAGGGTTTATTTTTAAATTTTCTATTCTGTTTCATTGACCTATGGGTCTATTTTAGTGCCAGCCATACTGTTTCGATTAATATAGATTTGTAATATAACTTGAAGTCCGGAATTGTGATGCCTCCACCTTTCCTTTTCTTTTCCAAGATCGCTTTGGCTATTCAGGGCCTTTTGTGGTTCCACACAAATTTGAGGATTGTTTGATCTAGTTCTATGCTGGGTGTTTCACCACCCAGGTGAAAACATATTTAAGTGTAAAGAATTATACCTGTTTACCCATCTCACCACCTATTTCTGCTTCAGAACTTTGAAGACATTATAGATACATGTGAAGGCCTATACATGCATCCCTAATGTTCTATCTCACGCCCTCCTGATTTCCCAAAGATGGTTACTTAAAAGGTATGCACCATCTTGCAGCTTGTGTCATTTCCAAACATATTAGTACATTTTTCTAACTTTTAATAGATGTACCCATAATATATAGTAATCTTAAGACTATTAAAAAAAGTATCAAACTCTATATGCCAATCTAACTTGCTCTTTTGACACATAAGAGCTGTTCCTGTTCATTCATTTTAAATGATGTACAGTATACCATCATTAAGACATACTATAGTTGATTGGACATTATATCGATGGACATTGTTTTTAGCATCTCATTGTTTGGAAAAAAAATTAAAAAGCTGCAACATTCTTGTAGTGTCCATGAATAAAGTCCAGTAGTTCCCCCAGGGTATATAATCCAGAAGTGGAATCATGATTTTGCAAGGTGTGCTTGTCACTTTCTCTAAATATAGCCAAATTGCTCTCCAAAATGGTTTTATCAATTTATACTCTTGTAACAGTACATAAAACGGATTTTTCCTCATTTTTGCCAAAACATGGGGATTATACACACACACGTGCCAACTTCGACATTTTTTCAGGGTTCTATACTTAGCCCTCTTCTCATTCTTTAACTTACTTCTGATCTTAAGTCACTCATGACTTGTCAGGTTACTTACCAAACATGTCTTATAGGCATCCTAAAAATTTCCCTGCATTCTCACATCCAACCAGACAACACAGATCCTGTTCATTCTACTTCCTTAAAAGCATGCATATCTGTCCCTTTCTCTCCATCTGATTAGTTTCCTATTGCTGCTATAGCAAATTACCACTAATTTAGTGGTTTAGAACACATTTATTCTTTTATAGTTCTGGAGGTCAGAAATCTGAGTTTTTATGGGGCAAAACAAAGTGTTGCCTGGGCTGGTTCCTTCTGGGGGATCCAGGAGAGAATCTTTTCCTTGCGCCTCTTCCAACTTCTGGAAGCTGCCGGCATTTCTTGGCTCTTGGATGCATCACTTTACTCTTCCATCATCACATCTACTGACTCTGATTCTAGTCTCCCTCTTATGATTATTTTTGTGACTATATTGAGCTCACCTGGATAATCCAGGATAATCACCCCATTTCAAGGTCGTTAATCACAGCTGCAAAATCCCTTTTGCTATATAAAGTAACTTTCAGAGGTTCTGGCGATTAGGATGTGGACAATCTTTGTCCTAATCTATCACAGTATCTTAATGGCTGTTCCCTTAATTCCAAACATCCTGCTCACCTGGACAACCCAATCCCAAACTATTTACATAGACACCAGAATTGTGCTCTCAACTTCAAATCTAACCATAACCCTCTGCTTTCTCAAGGTTCTCATTCCCTGCAGAATCCAGTGAAAACTCATTTTCTTAGCATACAATGATTGGTTACGATTTATCTACAAATGAAATTCTTCAGCTTTTCTCTTGCCACACGCTACTGAAATCTATGCTCCATCCATTCCAAACAATTATGCTGAATTTGCCTTTTTCACTTGCACTATTTGCCGGTATGCTTCCCATCCCTTTACCTACCTAGCCAACACATACTGATCAAGAGTCAGCTTGGAAGTTAATGCTTTCCCCTCCTGGGAAGGTTGATCATTTCCTGTGTATTCCTAATCCTATCAACCCTCATACAAACTAAGAACACCCTTGATAGTTTTTATCCCAGAGTTTTAAGGAAATTCACAATCCTTTAACAGTAACTGTTAAACTGTGCAAAAAATTTCTGGGCATATAACTGAAATTTAAACTTGGGAGACATATATATTTAGATTAATATTTTCCAAAAGGCATAATTAAAATATAAAGGGCATGGTTACATATGTATTATTTTAGTCATAAGGCTCCTGGCACATCCATTCATTTTAAATACAACACAAAGCCTACATAATTGAGTTCACCAATTTGGTTATTAGTCCACTAAAAAGCATACACAATTACACTGTGTCCTGATATGATAAAGAAATTTAAATTATACACCCCATCTCTTGCCCAAATAAACTACTAACCTACTGACTTAAGGCCCTAAGGCTTTGCTAATGTACAACTTTGTAAACCTATTATTACTGGAAACATTTTACTAACTGATATTATCTTCATTAAGCTAACTGTTCATTATCAAATTAAAGCTGTTTAAAGGGCAATGCTACTAAGTAGCATTTTACTACATAAAAATGCTCATCTTAATAATTGAAGAATAAACTGTGGCAGGATGGCTATGAAATACTTTAGTGTTTTCTTAGCAGTACTATATTCAATAAATGTTTAAAAAGGGGGGGGCGGGTACGGACACCTGGGTGACTTGGTTGGGCATCCGGCTCCTGGTTTCAAAAGGCTCAGGTCATCTCACAGTTTGTGAGTTCAAGCCCCACATTGGGCTCTGTGCTGACAGTGTGGATGGAGCCTGTTTGGGATTCTTTCTACCCAACCCCCCCCTCTCTGCCCCTCCCTACACTCTGCAGGCACTCTCTTTCCAAATAAATAAACTTAAAAAAGAAATGCTGGGTTTTCACATTTTTACAATAATCAGCTGTTTTAGAGCCAGAGATTCTCTCAGCTTTTCCATCTTTGCCTTTTTCTTCCATTATTGCCTTAACATAGTTTTAAAGTCAGATTAAAAGATTCATTTAAATTCTCCAGTGAACTTTCCCTTTAAAAAGCCCCCCAAATCATTTAGCTCTATCTAGAGTTTGATACAAAGCAAAGGTGTGGTGAAGAGCTAAAGATAAACTAAAGGTTTTCTCTTAGAAATAAAAAGTTTGAAAGCCTAGAATCTACATACTCAGGTCAGGCTATAATCTGCCTCATGAAAGCAAAATCCTTAAACCTCACATTGCCCTTGGTTCTACCCACCCCCCCCCCCCCCCCCCGCCTGCCCCATCAACATCTGCTTCTGACAGTAAAAGAATGTAAGAAAACCCTAGGATCATAAAGCTGAATCTTCTCTCTTCCCTCACTTTGCAGATGGTGTTTCACACAGCCGATACCCCACTCCCCCAAACCAAACCAACCCCACCCCCAAAAAAAGAGCTGAGACCAGAATAATGATGGAACTAGAGAGTGGGCAACATATAAAATTAAGGAAAAATAAACACAAGCAGTCATTAGACATAAACCACCTGGAGAAAAGGAAACCAGTTCTGCTTTTAAATAATTTTATTTTTTCTAATTTTGTGTTACTTTAATTTCCCGTAGCACCTTGGCAATGTTGAAAACAAAAATACAAATACAAGGATGTACTCATTTTAACATAGTATGCATGAGCATGTGTCACACCATCTTTTTTTTGGGGGGGGGGGGTTGGGGGGAGGGAGCAGTTTGGACAACAGGAACAAACCTAAGCAATGGACAAAACAGAAGCCGTCTAACTGGTTCTGATCCCCGACCCCGAACATTTGACAGGGGTCACTCAAAAGACATGTAAATCAGGCAAAAAAAACAAAAACAAAAAAAACCCCAACTTGATATAGATGTTTCCTTATATATACTGATCAGTGTTTTGTGCTGAAAAACTGAAAATAAAACCATTTTATTTTATACACAGCCTGTTGACATAGGAGTTGTACTTTTTTAGGAACAGTCTACTCAACAATTCATAAAAAGTTGTTACTTTTTAAAATAAACTTTAAATTATTTAATAATCAGACGATTCTGAAAGAAAGAGAATTTACTCTCAACTTGAAAACAAATTCTCTTTCAACTTCTTAAAATGTCCTCATTCAATTAATTAAAAACTGAAATGTCTATGTATCTTCTTGGAAGCTCAGACTAGCTAAGTTAGCATACACCAAAAAAGCCTAAAGTTAAATTAATGACCATCAAATCGTAAGGAAATATAAAAAGTTGGGAAAAAACCTCATCATATAATTAAGAATTTATAAAAATCCTCAAAAGGAACACACTGTCCTCTTTGCATTTTATCTTTTCTGTAAAAACAAACAAAGTGGGTATGTTATTTTAAAACAGGGTTAATGTACATGCCCAACACAAATATCAGGAGACCTAACCCCAGTGCTGTTCAACTGTGTCAAAGTAAAACCAGTGGATATTTAAGCCAAGAGACTAAATATTAAGGCTGTAACTAATAAAGCTCAAGAAAGTGTTCAGTAACTTTTAAATACTATTTTCTGCTCCAGCAGATGCTAACACTCCATTATTATTAAGCCTTTTGCAAAGCCAACCTGGTTATTTAAAAAGGAATGTGAAACAATATTCAAGCTACCTTAATTTTAGGAACTGAAAATAAAAATCGGCATGTCATTTGATCACATGCAAATCGAGCACATAACAACAATAAACCCTTATCACTGAAAGATCTTATCTTCTTCCAAAATCCAGTTGAATAAAGTTATAGATGGATCACTCTTTTGAATGCCAGTGTCTATATTTGCAAAACTGATAGAGACAGGCAGGCCCTAGAGATCATGAAAACCTCAATTATCAGCATAGGAAAGAGAGACAGGTTTGCAATATCTCCGTATACCTTCTCTATGAAGTGCAAAGCGATGAACTTGTGTGACTCTTATTCTCTTCATGCAGTAAGAACTATGACAGAAAACCACTGTACTATGCACTCAATATCATCTGTATATACTTTTAGCCTTCAACAGCCCAAGGAAGTGTTAAGTCAGAAGGATGAAGAGAAAAAACTGACATTTAAATTCCTCCTTCTAAAGAACCAAATAAATAATTGAACTACAATAAATGCCCAACCCGCATCAGTTACAGAGAACTGCTGGAAAAAACCCCAAACAAGTTCACACAACTCATAGGCATCATTTAGATACAAACCTTAAATTTGCTGTAATAAAATAAATGCTAAATACTGTGAATATATATATATCATACACACACACACACACACACACACACACACACACACTCACTCTCTCTCTCTCTCTCTCTCTCTCTCTCTCTCTTCCGTATACATCCCACCAAACTGGGAACTATTAGCTGTAATGAGGCAAATTAAATTAAAAACACTATTTTATAAGAAATTTAAAAACAATTATGTCTTTAAATTTCTACTTTCAATAGCATTTTGGGGGGAAAAAAGCAAGAACACAGTTGCTTTCTTCAAGAAGACGACTCTTCCTTTGTTTCAGTTAGAACATTTAGTTTTGGGAAGCTGGGTGGACTAACAGTAAGTCACACAGCATACAAGCGTATTTCTGTGACACATTGTAAGAAAAGTAAAGTTTCATTTTAAGTGCAATAATTAAGTTTATAATCCTTACCAAGTGATTTTTATAAAATGTTTATTCTCTTAAATCCAAGGCATTCACAGAGTGTTAACACTTTAAATGTTTATCATTTCCACCAACTGCAGCATTATCTAAGTAAACCAAAATAAGCACTTTTATCATAGATGTAGTCAATGATTATTAATACTTTTTTTTTTTTTCAAGGACCTAAACTTCCCCCAAATTTCAGCACAGGTAGTTTTATTGTATGTTTCATTCTAGTATATGATTTTAAAAAATAGTGTGTAGAAATGAATAGTTTCAAACTGCTTAAATATATTATATACCATGTTATCAATTCACCAAATCAAAAGCAACTGCCAAGCTGAATAATAAGTTACAAAGAAATGATAATTCTGGCTTGTACAGAAATGTGCAGTGTTTAGTTACCTACTAATACAAATCTCCAAAGCTTAACTTAGAGTTGGAAGATGAGTTTCACAGTAATGTAATTTTAACCTCCATTTACATTCATTTTAATATATTACTAAGATGTTTATTCTATGTCACAATGGTGCTTTCCAGTGTTCACAATTTACAGTTTCAATTTGTACATATGTAATTCACTAACATAAGGGACAGTTATTACCATTACAAACTATCCCTAAAAAGAAAACAAAACCCCACCTTACATAGAACTCTAAAAATGGTCTGACTTAAAACAGATTAATGCAACATGGTTTTAATATTTTAATATTTTAGCCATTTTCTAAACACCAGCATGTAAACTTGCCTACTTAATATGACAGCTACAACTTTATTCACTGAGAAAGTATGTATTAATTTTCTTCAACTATCTTTCTCACCTTAACTCAAAAATCTCATGACTTGCTGGTTCTGTTTCTGTGAATTTCAAACTGTATTTCTTTTTTTTTTTGAGAAAGGGAAGGAAGAAGATGATAAAATATACTGTAAACAGAAAAAAGTTGCCCCCAAATTAAGTTTAAAAAAATTTTTTTTTTACTTCTACACTATTTAATACTTTAAGGATCAGTTACAATGTTTCATCTTTAACACACGAATAAATTACTGCAGGGTCAGTCTGACCTACCATTCTGGGATCTAAAATTCTAAACACGTGAACAGAAGAATAAACTACTTCAATGTTCAATTCGGAAATTTAAAACAGTTATATGATTTGACTAGACTGGTCAAGGCAGTTAGAAACATACAATTCTGTAGAATGGTGGTTATTTTGCTTTTGGGGGTGGGTAGTCAAAGAACAGAGAATAACAAATGAAGTAACAAAAAAACCTGTTTCCTATGGGGGGGGGGGCAGGAAATCACAAAGCAGTTTAAACCTCTGAAGTCCATTTGACCTATCCACTCAGATCTAAAACATATTTTTGATTTTCTGAATAACCCCCATTCTTTCCTTGAGTATCAAGCTGACTGATAGTCACTTCTCTAAGTATAATCAGAGTTTAACAGCTTGTTCAGACTGAATTTCAAAATGGAAAAAAAAATCTACTCCAGTATTACATTCAGTTTGCAAATCATTTACTAACATGACAACAGATTTGGCTTCAATCACTCTTGCACACACTCACACCACAACAGGCACTCCAGCCACTGATCTGCTTTGCAACACAAGGCCATATAGGCAGAGATGGCATTCTCCAAGCCAAACTTTAAATAGATTAAAAAAAGTAATTTCTAATTTTACAGAAATGCTTCTTCAAAAAATATTTTCTCTCACTCCCTCATCTCCTATACTGAAGGATGTGTAATATGTTTTTTTCCCCAAGCTAAATCTGAACCCTCAAAATTGATTCTAGGCAGAAGATCTCTGCAAATTAAAATCAAAAACAAAAATAGAAAAATTATATTTTTATATATGTATACATATATATATATATATATTTATACTGATTGGAATCCTCCAGCATTTTAAAATCACTTTAGAGATGAATTTTGGGATTCTACTGCTCACAACTCCAAAATCCACAATGATTTAAGGACATAGACTTTTCTCCTGCTTCCTTCCTGGCTACCCCTTCCCCTCCAGAACAGTTCAATACAGCCACGGCTCAAGTTTTAATGGGAAGAGAGAGAAGTTTCTGAATAGTTTGTTTGTTTTACTTTGGTGATCTGGGTGGCACATATTGCTCTTTGCCATTACGTCGAGTCACTCCCTGAGGTATAGCCCTATGGCCAAACTGGCGTCTCTGTTCCCTGATTTTTCCAGCTGCTCCCCTGGGAATGGTATTGCCTCGGAAACCAGAATATTCCTTACTAGCCCTTGCTTCTGGCTTCTCATGTGATTTCTCAATGGACTTCTCAGGAGCTCCATTCTCTTCATTTTTGGTGGGAGACACTACATTGGAGCGAAGTTCTCGTAGTGGCTGCACAAGAACTGGAGATGGTTCTTTAGGGGGCTTCTGGCACACTTCAGCATAACTTAGCTTTCGGGGTTCCTTTGAAGTGAAGATAAGAAACAAACTTATGGTACACATTCTGTAAATAATAAGCTACAAAAAGGACAGTGTGAGGGGCACCTGGGTGGTTCAGTCAGTTGAGCGTCCAACTTCAGCTCAGGTCATGATCTCACGGTTTGGGAGTTCGAGCCCTGCATCAGGCTGTTATGACAGCTTGGAGCCTGGAGTCTTGTTTCGGATTCTGTGTTTCCCTCTCTCTCTGCCCTTCCCCTGCTCACGTTCTGTCTCTCTCTCAAAAATAAACATTTAAAAAAAAAAAAAAAAAAAAAAGGATAATGTGACCTATAAGAAAATCAGTAAGTTATTTATTTATTTATTTATTTTTTGGTAATGTTTATTTATTTATGAGAGGGTGCGTCAGGGGAGGGGCAGAGAGAGATGGAGACAGAGAATCCCAAGCAGGCTCCACACTGTCAGCACAGAGCCCAATGCAGGGCTCAAACTCACAAACTGTGAGATCATGACCTGAGCTGGATGCTTAACCCACTGAACCACCCAGGCACCCCAGTAAGTCATCTTCTAGGGAAGGGCAATAGGCAGTCTCATACACATTGCTATTAAAGTGTATTGGAACAATCTTAAAACAAAAACACAATAACTTCGCTGAAAATAATAAAATGCCTTGGCAATTTATGTAACAATAACTTCACTTGAGGAATTTATCTGAAGGATGTTCATGTCAGCATTGTTTATGGTGATGAAAAAAACTGGAAACAACCCTAAATGTCTAATAAGGAAGGACAGATTAAGTTAATAATGTACATTCATGTGATGAAATGAAATGATTCTATTCTGTCCTCCCTGGCTACAAAGAACCCTAAGATGGATTCCACGAGAATCTTAACAGCATCTGGGAACCAATAATGTATTAATAGAGGACTGATTAAGTCTTAATTACTTCATCGGAAAAAAATGGACAATAGGGGTGTTATGAGAATGGGATAAAGCATGTAAAAAGTCTTTAGCACTGGTCTTGGCATAGAGCAGGCTCTTCAGTAATTGGTAGCTGTCATTCTATTATTATTAAATAACAAAATAAACTCTTCTTAGCCTAGAAAAAAGGAACTATAACCAAACTGCAATTAGTTATATCAATGAATGAAAAGATTATACATAAATTTTGTGTTTTTCTCCTTGCTTTTCTGTATTTCCCTAATTATAAAAACAATTTCTGGAAACTGAATAAAAATAGGAGTGGCCCTCATAAGACTTGTTAATAAGCATTATAAAAAAAGAATTTCAAGGGGCTCAAAGCCTCTTTACACTAGCCCAAAAACAATACACTCATCATAATCTGAGTAAGAAAGAAGCTTCACTTAACTATAGGATGATCAGAAAAAAGCCATTAAAAAAACCCAGAATGAATAGTGACTTCCTCACTATCTCCCAAAGGCTAAAATTTCCTGTTTCTTCACAGTGATTTTAAATTCCTTTAGCTTCATTTGAGGCAGGCAGCCTCAATTTGGGCTATTTCCAATGACCCTACTCTAGCAAAGACTTATGCAGGAAACAAAAAAAAAAATCTCATTATTTAACCTATTATTTTTTTCTCACATACCAAACTCATCAAGTTACCTGTAGGGCCATAGCTACAGCTGCATTTATGTTACTATTACATGGTGAAGCACTATTTGTCCTTGATGGCTTTGTAGTACTTGGGGAAGAAACTGGTACAGTTGTCTGGTTGAGAACATCCTTCTGAACAGTGGAATCCTCTATAGGATCCTTTACTTGCTGAGTTGTGCTAAGGAAAAGAGAGCTTGATATTAGACTTAATACAGCACACAAAAACACCTAAGCAAATGATCAGAAGAAAAAGTAATCTCAATGTGGAAGATCTTCTATACTGAAACTGTACCTTAGTGCAGGAAGCTCAGCAGTACATGGAGGACTGGTACTCATACTGAGTTGCTGGGCAGAGGTGCAGTCTGTCTGTTCATCCTCTGCAGGCACTGGGCAACTAACTCTCAACTCTTCGTTATCCTTAAAGTAAAATCATATTTCAAAATTGATTTATATCGACACTTCTTCAAAGAAGATATACAAGTGGCCAATAAGCACATGAAAAGATGCTCAACTACCATCAGTTATTAGGCAAATGCAAATCAAAACCACAATGAGAAACCAACCATTTCACACTCACTAGGATGGCTATAATCAGTAAGACACACAATAACAAATGTTAGTGATGATATGGAGATAATTGGAACTCTCGTACACTGAGGGTGACAATGTACAATGGTGCGGTCATTTTGGAAAACAGTCTCACAGTTCCTCAAAAAGCTAAACATAGAGTTACCATGTGACCCAGCAGAATATATGTAAGAGAAAATACATGTCTACACAAAAACTTAATACACAAATGTTCATAGTAGCATTATTAGGTTTGGGTACAAACCTGAAAGCTCATCAACTGGTGAATGGATAAACAAATTGAGGTCTATCCCTATAATGGAACATTACAGTGCAATGAAAGGAAGTACGTACTGGTACACACTACCACAATGGATGAACCTTGAGGACATTATGCTATGTGAAATAAGCCAGTCACAAAAAGACAAATATTATATGATTCCACTTATATGAGATACCTCAAGTAGTCACATTCATACTAAGTAGAATGGTGGTTGACAGGGGCTGAGCAAAGGGGACAGAAGCAGGTAATGGGAACTGCTGTGTAAGGGTATAGTATTTTATTTATTATCTACTTCATTCAAATGTTTTTATTTTTAAGTAATCTCTACACCCAACATAGGGCTTGATCTCACAATCCAGAGGCCAAGAGTAGTACACTCTACCAACTGTCCCGGCCAGACACCCCCTACAGCATTTTATATTTACAAGATGAAGAGTCCTGGGGGTACGTGGGTGGCTCAGTTGGTTAAGCCTCTGACTTTGGCTCAGGTTATGATCTCACAGCTCGAGAGTTCGAGCCCCATTCGGGCTCTGTGCTGACAGCTCAGAGCCTGAAGCCTGCTTCTGATTCTGTGTCTCCCTCTACCCCTGCCCCTCCCCTGCTCATGCTCTGTCTCTCTCTCAAAAATAAATAAACATTAAAAAAAAAAAAAAAAAAAACAAGATGAAGAGTCCTAGAGATTAGAAGCACAACAATGCAAATGTACTTAACACAACTGAACAGTACACACTAAACAATGCTGAAGATGGTAAATTTTATATTTTATGTATTTTACTACAATTAAAAAAGAAAAACAGTAAGCCCTAGAAATTAAAATCAATTGATGCAATACAAATTTCAGCAGGTTTAAAGGTAACATTCAGAAAAACTTTGTAGAAAATATAGACAAATACAAAAATAAATATTAGGAAAGCCAAACAACAAAAATTAGAGATTCAACCTACAAGGTGTAATATCAAATTAAAAGTTCAAGAAAGAGAAAAAAAGGTGAAGAATTTATTAAAGACACAACACAGGGTGCTTGGGTGGCTCAGTCAGTTGAGTGTTCAACTTTGGCTCAGGGCATGATCTTGTGGTTCGTGGGTTTGAGACCCTCATCGGGCTTGCTACTGTCAGCACACAGCCTGCTTCGGATCCTCCGTATCCCTCCCTTCTCTCTCTACTCCTCCCCTGTTCATACTCTCTCTCAAAAATAAACAAACATGAAAAAAATACATAATACAGGAAAATTTTCTAGAAGGTAAGGACAAGTTTCCAGATTGAAAGGGTTTCCCAAGTATCCAGAGCAATGAATTAAAAAAAAAAAAAAAAAAAAAAAAAAAAAGAGCCACAACAGGGTGCCTGGGTGGCTCAGTCAGTTGAGCATTTTGACTTTTATTTTGGCTCAGGTCATCTTCTCGTAGTTCATGAAATTGAGCCCCGTGATGGGCTTTGCACTGACAGAGTGGAACCTGGCTGGGATTCTCTATCCCTCTCTCTGCCCCTCCCCTGCTCACGCATACGGGTGCATGCTCTCTCCCTCAAAAAGAGAAAAAAAAGGAGCCATAGCAAGATACACCTTCATAAAATTTCATAGAATAGAAGGGTTAAATAAAAGATCCTAAAACCTCTAGAGAGGGAAAAAAGAGGTTACAGAACTATCAGGAATCAGAATGATAGATTTCTAAAAAGAATCTCTGGAAGACAGATCATTTCCTAAGCAAGATATAGAAAGAACAAACCATAAAATAAGATTAAGAACTTGTTTTCACTTACAAATACTAAAGACTGAAAACCATAGGTAGAAAACACACATAACTGACAAAGGATTAGTATACAAAATAAATTTTTTAAATTCCATGAATCTGCAAGATAAGAGATAACCCAACAAAGTACCAAATACTTGACTCTGCAAAAGAAGAAACTCAAACGGCCAAAATATGAAAAATTAAATTTTAAAAGATGCCCTACCACTCAGCAATTCCACTATGTAATACCCTTAAAATAGGGTCATGTATGGTTTGAACATTCATAGCATAATTGCTTATAATGTCAGACAGAAAGACAGCTCAAGTGTCCAATAGCAGAATAATGACATTCTTACAACAGAATACAACAATGCAAAATGAACTAGTCATCTGTATCAGCAGTGATGAATTTCACACAACAGAAGAATACATACAATTCCATTTATATTGTGTTCAAAACAGGCACAACGAACAGTATACTGTATATTAGGGGTTGACAAACCAAGGCTCACTGGCCAAATCTAGTTTATGACTTTTGTTGGTACGGCCTATGAACTAAGAGTGGTTTTTAAGTTTTTAGCATGCGGCCCACAAAGCCTAAAATATTTACTGTCTGGCCCAGCTCTACAGAAAAAATTTCCCAACCTGGAATGGTAAAACTATAAAGAAAAGCAAGAAAATTATTATTGCAAACTCAGGATGTTTATCTCTGATGGGGAGGAAGGGAAGGAATAGGAAGAATTATAAATAAAGGGGGAGACAGATGGCACTGCTAAGATGTTGGTGATGTTTAACGTCCACAATTGTGGGTTGGGATTACAAGGGGAGGCACACTTTATTATTATTCTTCTTTAAAAATGTGTGTGTGTGAATCACACCTCAACAAATCTGAGAAGCCATCAACTGTAAAATGCACTATTATTTTATGGATTACTAAGAAAAAAACAATGCCACTTAAACTACAATAACTTTTAATTATAGGGCAGCCTGATTTTCAAAGGTGGAAAACATGAAAAAAATGTCTATCTCAAGACTGATTAAATAACTACAATATTGCACATTATTTTTTAAAAGGGAAGACAAAAAAATACCTTCAAAATTCCACAGGAAAATGATTTCTAATACAGAACTCTACACAAATAAGCTACTGATCAAATATGAGAACGGAAAAAACATTTTCAGAACGCAAGATCTCAAGAAACATACTAAAACCCATTTATTCAGGAAGCTCAGGAAGATGTGACCCACCATAATACAGGAAAGTAAAACAAGATTAAGAAAAAGAGAGGATGCAACAAAAGAGACTAAGGAAAATTCCCAGGATGATGATGGCAAAAGAAAGCCCTAGCTACAGGATTGTGCATTGTGCAGCCAGCCACTGAGAGTACAAGAAGGAGAAATAATAGCAATTTTCTGAACTGAAGTTCAGTTATGAAAAAAATATGTAATATTGAGATGTGACTTACAAATGATGGCATATCCTAATATAAGTGGCAATGTTTTTACTTTCTTAGTGACACTAAAATAACGGGGCATCTTACAATGGATGGTATCCCAGATATGACGCAGTACAATATACAGGGAAGATGAGAAAAGTATGTTGGTTTAAGAGAACTAAATCCTCAGCTTCTAGAATGGGAAGTTAATAGACATTGAAAATTGGAATGTCAAGAAACAGCAGTATATTGGAATGTCTGGCTGGTTGTCAGGGGAGCATGTGATTCTTAATCTTGGGGTCATGAATTCTAGCCCCACACTGGGTGTAGAGATTACTTAAAAAGAAGAAGGAAAAGAGATATCAGTATATGTTACGTGGGGAAAACAATAGAAGAAAAAGCTAGAGTTGAAGTGGTTGCAGGGAACTACTATCTATTTTTCATTATAAGCCTAGATATACTATGTACGTGCACACTATGAGATAAAAATGAAAATTGAATTAAGAAGAAAAAGGGAAGAAAATGAGAAATCTGTGTGGTGTAAGGATTTTACCATAGGAAGAGGTCTATACTCAAAAATATTTTAGGATGGGGCAGCCCAATCTTTTGACATCAACTCTCCACTATTGGAAAACCTGAGTTTAGCAAACTAACTTAGGATCCCTTTACATCATTGGCTAATTACAGGCACTTCAGCACAAACACCACTTTCCATCAGCTTGCATCAATTAGTTCTACCAAGCTGAACTGATACAAAGACATGCAAAAATGAAGCAACATTTTATTGGCCTGTGCAGCTTTATCATAAATCTTTTAATAATACTCAACGTGTGCTGAAAATCCCATGAATAAAAACTGCCAGAAATACATATTAGGTGCAAATAAAATTTTAAATAATAACTCTGGAAACAAAGGCTGACTATGGTCCCATAAGGTAAAAGACTGATGCTTCAGTGTTTACCTTTTCTTTGTAGACACCTTTAACAACATCAGACATCCTACTCTCCAAAACAAGTTCACCTGGAGTTCTTGATGAACTTCCAGGTAAAGGAGGAAAATTTGAGGCTAATAAATCAAACTTTGGCGTTGGAGCCTTTGCTTCAGCTGATGAAGACTGGGGTCTCTAAAAGACACAAATCATAAAACAGGTCACATGCCAATCTCATTCTCTAATCCTGTACCACAGAAGCTAAAAGCTGCAAGGAAACAAAATTCTAAAGCACAGAACTGTTCGTTCTCCTATAAATTCTTGGCTTCTCATTTCAGTTGAGCTCTCGTTTTTCTTTATCAATCCTACTTACCTTTAGTCAACTCCCTCTCTTGTTTCTCTTGCAAACTCTGCTACACTCCATAAGCCTTTTTTTTTAAATTAAAGTTTATGTATTTTGAGAGAGTGTGTGTGCATGTGTGGGGGAAGGGCAGAGAGAGAGAATCCCAAGCAGGCTCCACACTATCAGCACAGAACCCAACGTGGGGCTAGATCTCACAACCGGGCTAGATCTCACAACCGTGAGATCATGACCTGAACCAAAACCGAGTAGGATGCTTAACCAACTTAGCTACCCAGGCGCCCCACACTCCATAAGCCTTTTAACCAATCTCTGCTATTTGCTTTCTAAATTTGCAGTAACTTCCTTAAAAACAAAAACCTATTTACCTATAGTCTCAAGAGAGAACAATATCCTTTCTTGAAAATCTGATCTGCCCTTCCACCCACCACCCTATATACCCTCTGGCAAGACTCTCACTTGTACTTCCTCTACTTTCTATTTCCTCACCTTTGTACTCATCACCACTAAGATTGCTTTGACAAATCATCAAAGTCTTCCACAATGCAAAAGCTGACAGATCCCCCCCCCCCCCCCTCGTAGCACCTGGTATGGTAAATATTCTTTCCTTTGGGAGCTCCTTCATTCCTCCCTTAGTTTCTGTGATACCTCTTCCTCCCAATTCTCAGATCTCACAATCATGTGTTTGTCTCTCTCTACCCACGCCTTTTGACGCTCTTAGTTTCTATGTGGTTACTATTCTTTTCACTTCCATACTCTCCCTGTGGGATAGCAATTATACATGGCTTCAGCTACTACCTATATGCAAACAATCTTTCAAAAATTTTTTTCTCAAATTTTTTTTGACTTTAGTTAACATAACCTATTGGTTTAAGGAGTAGAATTCAGTGAGCCTTACAACAATCTTTTTCACTTTGGGGGACTTTCTGGCTACACACCACTGAAAACTCACCAAAACTCATTGAATTGTACATACACTTTCAATATGTTCAACCTAGACCTTTACCTGAAACCTAAACATCCATTTGTCTACCAGCCATTTCTACTCAGATTTTGGATACTTCAAAGAGCAAAATAAATAATCTCATTCTTTAGCACAAAGCTACTATATTCTCAAAGTTCCATTCTTGACCATTCCTCTATTTAAATCACTCTCTCTGCAGAGTCCTTTGAATGATATCATCTACACTTATGATCTACACTCAATTACTTTGTGTAAGCTTACAAATCCTAAATTTTATCTCTAGCTAAAACCTCCTTCCTGCACACAAAGGCACCTCCACTCTGCCTGTCCTACTGGAGAACATGTTTGTCTCCTTTTTCTTCACCCCAAACTTCAGTCCTCAATGTGGGTATTTTCAACATATTAAATGGACTTTGAAACTAATCTCCCTCTCCTCCATTGTTTAGGGTCATCTGAGGATTCATGTGGACTGCTGCAAGTTGTTGCCATTCACGGCTGTTCATGGTATACAGAAAGCTATAACAAAAAACAGTACTGTTTTAAAAGGTGTACAGTTTTCCCTAAGGACTATTCTGTGTTACAATGCAATACATTTTCTTCTTTGAAAATACTTATCTTTTCACTACTTATATATACGTAATATGCTTGTACATATATTACATGTACCCTATAAACTATATATATAAAATTCACTACTTACACATTTAAAATAAGCATCATACCACAAATTTATGATTTATCTGTAAACTCTAGGCAGGGTTTTCTTGAAACCTCTGTGTGTTCCTGTATCATTCCGATTCCTCAACTCCTTTTGCTCCCAGTTAAGAAATGGCAAACATTTCCCATGAACAAATCATAAAAAAATTAAAAATTAAAAATGATTAATTTAAAGCTAGGTAAGTCAAAATTCAAATAAAAACATGTCTAGGGGTGCCTGGTGGCTCTGGTGGTTAAGTGTCTGACTCTTGGTTTTGACTCAGGTCATGATCTCACGGTTGTGGGATCGAGCCCTGTGTCAGGCTCCGTACTAGGCCTGGAGTCTGCTCTCTCTCCCACTCCCTCTGCTCCTCCATTGCTCAGGCTCTCTCTCAAAAAATAACAAAAAAAACATGTCTACAACTATAAAAACTTTTCAGATCTGTAAGTAGTTTAGAAGATTAGTGGATAGAAGAATAAGCAGAAGGTAGAAAATTGCCCCCAAGTGACAATAAACAGTTTAAGTTTCCAACACCATCCAGAGACCTTTAAAGGTGAAGGATGTACTTTATCAAAAAAAAAAGTTGGCAAAAAATCATATATTTGTAGGGCTATCGATAAATAAAACTTTTTTTTCAGTTTCTGTCCGAGTGAAAATTGGCACAACCCTTAAAGAAAGCTGTAAGTTGGCAGCAACTAACTGAATTGTGACCCAGAAATCTCTAGAAAGGGATTCTCCTTCATATGTTATTGAACACACAGGAAATGATGGCTGTAAACTACTTAAATGTCCATTAATAAACTAATAAAGTTTCCATTGATTATTTTCATTTTTTGATTTTTAAACCATGTGAATATATTAGGGATTCAAGTAGTTTTTAAAACACATGAGCAACATAGACCAAATCCCTAGCTATACATGTGCTTTAAGGTCAGGGAGTGGTAGTCATAGTAGGTATTTTAGGGTCAAAGCACAGGTTCTATTTACCTTTGCCTAATAAATACTATATTCAAAAAAACAAAAACCTGGAAAGGAAAGACCACAAACCAATGCCATACTAAATCAGAAAAGAAAAAATAAATGAACAAATGTATAAAGGTAAAAAAGAAAAAAATACTTACTGGGACTCTTTCATCTTCTCGTCGTCTTCGACCTCTGAAAAGAGTTCTCCTTTTAGCAACGACAAAAAAAGGTGGGGATGATGGGAGGGGCAACTCATACGTTTTGTCAAATACATACATACATATATATATATATATATATATATATATATATATATATATACACATACATACACACACACACACACACACACACACACACACACACACACACTACTGAAGATGGGTTAACTTTTAGTTTAAGTAATTCTACTTTCTGTATCTCCACTATTATGAAGAGATGAATATATATTCTTCTGAATGGATCCTAAACTAATCTACCAAAAACTTCATCTACTACCACCAACACGACTAAATAAGATGGGCCCATTTTTATTAGGTAGTGCTCCTTCCATACCAGAAGCATATCATTATTCAGTTTTTTTGGTTTCATTCAGGCAGACTGGGCAATAATGTATAACCCCATTCCCACAGTTTAGAATTTGTAAGAGATTAAAACCAGAATGCAGATAGGATCTTATCTTTCTAAGCTATTCTTTCTTCAGTGAACCATACAGAACTTCAGAGTAACTTTATAAAACCTCTGACTCAGAGCTATATTCTATATGGGCACTATAAATTTCGTAATATTTATGAAAAACCATTAACCGGTATTATGTGAACACTGTATTCATTTAACATAAACATACACCAATAGTTAAAACAAAAAAAATCACTAGATCATGTTCTTCAAATACTCATATTATGAGCAAAGAATTTTCATATACCATATCCGTATTTATTCTGTATTTCCTTACCTGCCCCTACCATAGTCCCCATTCTGTTCCATCTGTAAAGGGGGAGTTTCTTTTGGAAGATAGCTTTGCTCCTGATGCCCTGTTACTGTAGGGTTATGCCGTTCAGTTGGAAAGTTCCTTGAACCAGATCTGTTTAATTGTCCATCCCCCAATGATACAGAGCCCTCTGTTGAGTGCTCTGAACCACTCGATGACCTAAAATGAGGCTTCACACTATAAGAAACATAAGATCACATACATGAGAGGATAAATCAAAACAGAAAATCTTTCCTCTTAATGGCAAAAACTCTTATTTGATAGGCTAAGTTAAAAACTGCCTTCTACTGTATTCTGATTTTCTATAAATTAAACATAAAAGTGTCACATTATAAAAATGTAAACTTATGTCCCAGATGTATTATTTTTAAAAGGCAAAGAATTTTTACATTTAAAAAAAGTTGTTTGGAGAGATTTGGGTTAAGATCCAAAGTTCTTCAAAATATAGGTACTTCCACCTCAATACTCAAAATACAAGTAGGATTTTACCTAATTTAACACCAGCTGCAGTCGTGACACATATAAATCAGTCAGGCTTTAAGCTCATTGGTAAGTCTATGCCATACATTCTCAATGGGGCAACATCACCCCAAGTGGGAGTAAAAAAGGTTCTGGGATGGGGAGATGGACAAAAAGAAAAAACAAAAAACCTCATCTTACTCTTTTTATGCATAAAGTATAGATATTCATACATTACCTAAATACATATACAATAATCTCCAGCACTAAATTTTCATAGGGAAAAATTAGGGGGTGAAAAAAATCTAAAAAGGCTCTTTAGGGGAGTGCCAATGAAAACAAGAGAAAAAGTGCAATGTATTAAAATTCTAGCTTCTTAATAAGTTCATTGCTCAAAGATCCTTATGGGCGGGGGGGGGGGGGGGGACGGGACAACAGCTAGGAAATACAATGCAAGTAATAGCCTAGCGTGATTTCATGAATTAGGTAGGGAATTTGGTAAAAACAAACAAAAACCTAAATAACTGTGAACAAAAGTAGCTTTTATCTTGGATGATGGGTGTAAGCACCCAAATCTCCTAATAATTTGTAAGAGGATAAAGCTAGGGGTCAGGTAAAGGAGAGGCTACAGTTTAATCAAGAGCGAAAACACCTAAAGTAAGCCCAGGCAACTGAGGATCTTGGCTCAATAGATTTTACAAGGAAGTATGAGATTTATATTCGGCCCCTTACTCGTAGTTTATATATTCAATTTTTACAGTCTATTTTCACAGTTATAAATTTATATTAATAATACACTGTCGATTCCTGGTTCTCTGAATAGAGATTTAAAATCTCAAAATAATTATAAACCCAGCAATTAAGCATTAATTCCAACAACATCTCTAGTTATCCTACTTTACTCTTTACAGAAAATAAAAAATTAGATTACTATTAAACTTAAATGTAAAAATCAGGCTACAAAGTTGGGCTGTTTCATGTAAGATGTTACTTTTCAAAATAATTACTTTATGTCAAAATAGATTTTTAAAAAATTTTATTTATTTTTTTAAAGTAATCTCTACACCCAACATGGGGCTCAAACAATCAACCCTGAGATCCAGAGTCACATGCTCTACCGAGTCAGCCAGGCAATCCTCAAAATAGATTTTTAACAGCAATGAAAATGATAGTATGTCAAGAAACACAAAGTAATTTTCAAAATATTTATATTATCCATTGTATCTAAAAATGACCTCATGAGGTAGATATGCCGTTTATGTAGCTGTTCAGAAACTATTATTCACTTAAATTTGCTCACTGTATTTCAGTATAACTAACAGATTAGTTATTAGGTTTACACAGCCCTCAGATCTCATAATCTTACCCTTCACTGAGAGGGACTTACAATCTCAGTCTAGGCAAAAGATAAAAAGAAAGATAAAAGAAGTAAGTGATAAAAGATGGAAAGGAAGAAGTGATGTGATAGAAAGACAAAGAATGAAAGGTAGAAAAATGCCCAGACTTCTGAAAGTTAGTCCTAGTCTCTCCAAGTAGGTCTAGTGATCATCACTGGGCTGTTACAAGGGTCATATAATAAACTGCAAAGGGGCTTTCTAAAAGTTACCTTCTCTTTGACTGATAACTTTAAACAAACAAACACAGTGGTCTTGTGTTGGTCAAAAAGTTCTTTTAGTTTCATCTGTAATATCTGCATTTTATAAGAAGAAAGTATTTGTGTATAATTTTTGTAACTAAAAATTAACAACCTGTACTGGTCACAGGTATGAAAAGGAATTGTGCGTGAATGGTTTTGAAAAACAAGCAAAACCTGTCCTGTACCTTTAAAAGCACATATCCTTACAAGCAAGGATAACTAGACTGTCATTCTTGGCTTTCTTATCGTAATTTCACCCTTTTTATCAAGAAAGCACAGCAAATAAAAACAAGTGACGGTAAAGGAACACCATGAACCTATTTAATACATTTTTTAGTTAAAAATATGCAAACCACCAGTACTTTTAGCTAATACTGAAATACTGCTTTTAGTCTACAAGAAAGATGTCTATTCTACTTCACTGTCTATAGCAAAATTCACTCCTTAAAAAAAAAAGTGAAATCAATAGATAACCTATTTCTACAAAGCTACCATTTCTAATCAGGAGAAATCTGTATTTTCTAACAAGTGAAGTTGTAAGCTGTTATTTGCTCTACTTAAATTACTTTTAAGAAAAACTTTACCGTCTACGGCCATACCACCCTGAACGCGCCCAATCTCGTCTGATCTCGGAAGCTAAGCAGGGTCGGGCCTGGTTAGTACTTGGATGGGAGAAAAACTTTACCAACTATAGTAGAGGAAAGGAAATGTTCTAATCTCAAGTCTGCTGATAATAACCAGCCAATGTAACCCTAGCAAGATTTTTGTCTTCTTCAGCTTTTACTTTCTTCATCTGTAAAACTATATCATAACATAGGTCTTCCCAGATTTAAACATCATTATCTCTATGTGTTCATGGAAATTAGTCGTTTTGAAAGCAGGATTGGGATTAAAGGACAATGTGTGAGGCTCCCTATACCTTTCTACTCATATGTCCTAGCAATACTTGAAATTTGCGGGTGTTACTTTATTACCAAACCAAAAACCATCTTTAAGAGCACAATAATCCTTTGAATTATAAAGAACCATCCATCCTTGTTAACAGAAAGAGATCTCAATTGAAACTTCATAAAGCAGTAAGAATAGGTATATGTAGTAAAGTTTTCCTAATGCTCATAAACGATCTTCAAATGCTTTAACCAATTGTCAGTGAGTACAAACTGTGTGAGTACAAAAAACTGATTATGAGAGGATGATACATTATGAATGCTTCCAGAAACCACTAAGAAGAACACTTAATACTGTGAGTCTTCTTTCTCAGTGAAGCATGTTCCAGGAAAACCTTACAAAAAAGAATTAAGTTCCTAGAAGTCATCTTAGAAGAACATACCCCATGTGGTCTCCTTGCCAAAAAGAACCAACTGGGAGAATGAGATCTAGCAAGAGAAAATCCCTGAAAAGAAATAATTAAAAAAACAAAAACCCAAACCTAGGAGGCTCACAAAATAAGCAAACAAGGAACAATAAATATGAAACTATTAAATAAATCTAAGCCACCACATAAGCCCATTTTTCTTTGGCTACTCATACTCTATCAAAAATCATAATATATACCAAATTATTGAGATTATCAGTTGACATTTACACAAAAATAATTAACACTTAACAGACTTATTAATCTTTTATATGATAGCAAATAATTTCCAGAGTTCTCAATAATTTATCTAGAACACTTTTTAAAGTGTAGGCTTTACATAAGAGATTCTTAAAAACTGAGAACAAACTGAGGGTTGATGGGGGGTGGGAGGGTGGGGAGAGTAGGTGATGGGCACTGAAGAGGGCATCTTTTGGGATGAGCATTGGGTGTTGTATGGAAACCAATTTGACAATAAATTTCATATACTAAAAAATAAAAAAAAAAAAAATAAATAAAAAAATAAAGTGTAGGCTTTAAAGTCAAATTGCCTGGGCTCAAATTTTGGCTCTGCCAATTACTAGCCACATGCTCATAGACATATTTAACCCTTTTGTTTCAATGTCCTCATCTTAAATAGACATAACTGTATATATCTTATCGGGTTATGAAAACTATGATAAAATATGTAAAGCCCTTAAGACAAAGCCTTAGACACTAAATGTTCAATCATGTTAGCTGCTGCTATAGTTCATGGAAATCATTTCAAAAGTAAATTCTTAAAAATCTTAAGTAACTCATTTTCCCAACATTCAACACTCAAATCAGCTAATATTTCTATCCTCAAAAAACCCATTCTCCAAAATGTTACATATTAAACTACTAATTAGACTACTAATTTAGACACCAGATTTTGCTACTATCTTAAAATAATTTTCTATTATCTTTATTATTTAAAAAACAACAGTATGTATCATTTACAATCCCAGTTCCAAGTCTTTTTTTATACAAATTATCAACTCTTGAGATCAAAGTGTATTTATTAATTCTAGAGTAAAATTGTTTAAGCTTTTGGTTAAAAAGTCTGTAAATAGCATTGCTATTAACACAGTATTCTTTAAGAACTACTGGGAATTGTGTACAATAAATTCCACTATGATTTTCATCTTACCGATTTTTTTGGAATGGTCGAGCCATATTCACAGCAGCAGCATTTGTTTTATAAGATCCTGGTGCATTAAAGCCATTCACAAAACTACCATTGGGAAAAGGAGCCTAAAAGAAAATTTGATGTGTAAAACCAATTAATGTAAAGCGCAAAATATAGTGTAAAGGCTGTAAGAAACTCCTGATGAACTAACAACTTAGCATCAATTTTTCTTTTTCTTTCTTTCTTTTTTTTGTTGCTTTACAGTGTGTGTGTGTGTGTGTGTGTGTGTGTGTGTGTGTGTGCGCGCGCGCGTGCGCGCATGAGTAGGGGAGAGGGGTAGAGGGAGAAAGGGAGAGAGAGAGAGACAGAGACAGACAGAGAGAGAGGCAGAGAGAGAGAAAGAATCCCAAGCAGGCTCCACTGTGCCACCCAATGAACCCCGCTTTTTTTTTTTTTTTTTTTTTAAGATTTTTCATTTTTAAGTAATCTCTGCACCCAGAGTGTGGCTTGAAGTCACGACCTTGAAATCAAGAGTTGCATGCTCTACGGAACAAGCTAGGCAGGCACTCCTTCAATTTCTTTTATAAGGCAAAAATATTTGTAAGCATTTTACCTATTTGCTTTTTGCAATACTCCAAGTATTACTTGATTTACAGAAAAAGGAATCATTAGGCTATTACTTAATAAAGTACATTTTTCTCTGAAAAAGTTTACCAAAACTAAAAGCATTTTAAACTACTCAGGATTGACCCAGTCTCTTATTTTAATTCACTCAGCAAACAGGAACAAATAGCTTAACCCTTAGTCACGTGCATATATTTGGTATAGGGGATTAGATATCATTATCACTACTTAAAAGTCAGAAAATAACCAATATCAACACAAAACAAAAAATAAACTACTCTAGCTGATTTCTTCAAATTTCAGCTTAAGTGAAAAATTTTATGATTCTGTAAGGATTTCACTTACCAGTGGCGTTTCAAAGTAAGGTGCAGGATTTGGTGACCAAGACTGAGGCACAATACTGTAGACCGAGTACTGTTGGTGAGGATTATATACAGGCTGCATAAAAACTGGTGAGGCATACTGTGCTTGAGTTTGAATGGGCTGACTATACATACTAGAATCCATTAATCGATAACCATTCTTTGCAAAAAATGTATTGATGGCTTTTATCCTTGCCTAGAAGAGGAACATATTATAATAAAGTGTATATTCTCACAAATATATTTAATTTACTTTTTAAACATATTTTACACAACTATGTTATTTCTGACTACTGTAGAGTCAGCAGAGCAAAAGGAAATGATTGATAGCTTTAAATTACTTTAAAAACTTTTGCATGGCAAATACAACAATGAACAAGGTAAAGCTACAAAAGTCAAAATATCAAAATAATAAAACTAACTGCAAATTATCACAGATAAAGGGGCTAATATATTTCTAACATACAAATTCTAAAAAGATAAAAAATGTTAGAGAAATGAACAGTTTACAGAAAAAAGGAAGGCAAATGGCTCTTAAACATATGAAAAGATGCTAAACCTTACTTGTAAGAGAAATGCAATTAAAATGGAATTAACATTGCTCACTTATAGGATTGGCAAAAATCCAAAAATTTGACAACATACTGTTGATAAGATTGTGGCAAAATAGGCACTCTGATACACTGATGATGGACACGTAAAATAGCATAACACTTATAAAGGAAAATTTAGCAGTTATCTTCTGAAGTCATATATGCATTTTCCATATTCTCACCCATCCCACTTCTAGGAATCTCTTCCAAATATACACTGAACAAAAAGAAGTTTAAAAAAGGATATACATGGTTGTTCAAAAACACTAACTATAATAGGGATGGAGAAAAAGAACTATCTTCAATACACACACACACACACGCACAAAACAACAGAACAATCAGTCCGTCGATGGCTGAATACACCAGAGTACATCCACACAACTGAGTATCAAACAGAAATAAAAAGAACTAATGAATTGCTCTAAATACTATTATGGAGTGAATTCAAGAATATACTATTGTTTAAAAAAAAAAAAAAAAAAAAAAAAAAAGGTAGGGGCGCCTGGGTGGCTCAGTCGGTTAGGCGGCCGACTTTGGCTCAGGTCATGATCTTGTGGTCCGTTAAGTTCTAGCCCCACGTCGGGCTCTGTGCTGATAGCTTAGAGCCTGGAGCCTACTTCATATTCTGTGTCTCCCTCTCTCTGACCCTCCCCTGGTTCATGCTCTGTCTCTCCCTGTCTCAAAAATAAATAAACGTTAAAAAAAAAAAAAAAAAGGTAAAGCAAGGAGGATAAAGGAGTATGTATAGTAAGCTACTGTTTAGCTAAGTCACATAGGAATATAAAGATATACTTGCATATATACATATATATGTGTGAATATGTATTTAATATACCATGTTTTAGATATTTTACTTTTAAACCATGCACACATTGAAAATAAATCAATTATAAAAATAAATAAATAGGGGCGCCTGGATGGCTTGGTCGGTTAAGCGTCCGACTTCGGCTCAGGTCATGATCTCACGGTCTGTGAGTTGAGCCCCGCGTCGGGCTCTGTGCTGACAGCTCGGAGCCTGGAGCCTGCTTCCGATTCTGTGTCTCCCTCTCTCTCTGACCCTCCCCCATTCATGCTCTGTCTCTCTCTGTCTTAAAAATAAATAAACGTTAAAAAAAAAAATTAAAAAAAAAAAAATAAATAAATAATACTCAGTAGCATCCAGCAAAATTAACTTAAATGTGAATTCAATTGGTAATACAACACATAGAAATCCTAAGTGACTTTCAGCCATAACAAAACCAACTGTTAGCCTCAGGAATAAACTACAAGGCAAAGTATAGCAAAAAAATTCTTAATTTATTGTCAGACTTATATTGCTTTTGGTATTGCTATTCTGATACTTTTGTGTGTGACTATGGGATACAAAAAAAATCAGTAATTATACTGGAGTCAAAGAGATCTGAGATTTTCACATGGGAGAAAGGAGACACAAACGTAAGACTAAAGAAGTAAAAAACCATATATCCTGAATTTAAATCAAAAGCATCAGTATAAACTCACATTTTTGTTAAAAAAAAAGTAACAATCCATATTTCATATTTCTGTCCAATGAAAAAGCTTTCAAACAATGACCATACCAGTAACCACAAGAACTCCTTGTGCCTAGCCAGTAGGCTAAAAATTATCACCTCCCCATAAAAATAAAGTGGGGACTCTGGAGACTTGACCTGACCCCAGGCCTTTGACATCAAATATACAAGAAGATTCAAGCAAATCACTGAAAATTACTAGGACCATGACAAAAGGACTGATAAGTTAACTCAAAGAGGACACAATTCATCGATAAGGACAACAAACACATCAAGTATGTTTAAATACTCAACAACAAAAAACACCTGAATGGTCAGTTTTGAAGGTTCATTATTTTCTAAAACTGGCTAAGAAAAGCTAGAACCAAGCATTTCTCATATGTTCCATATATGAGTTGTACACCTCACAATAATGAAGATAATGGAAAGCTTCTCTTTATAGAAGTGCTTCAACTGACAAATGGAAAAAAGAAAAAAGAAAGCCTAAAAATAGCACCTCTTTGCAGCTTTAATTTATAGATTTAGTCAATGATCAGTGGCATCCAGCATAAGAGACAGACACAAAAACATACAGGCTTTTTGTTCTCTCTCTGCTGCTCCCAAGTCAAGCCAAATTTTGATCAAGCCTCTAAATCTGGCTATCAATCTGCATGAAGTACAGGGACAGAGAACCATGTTTAACTACATTAAAAAATCTAACTAGCCAATTCAAAAAGGGGCAGAGGACTTCAACAGACACTTATCCAAAGACAATATACAAATGGTCAATAAACACATGAAAGGATGTTCACTACCACTAATCATTAGGGAAATGCAAATCAAAACTACAATGAAATACCACCTCACATTAAGATGGTTACTATTAAAAAAAAAAAAAAAAGAAACAAACAGAAAAGAACAAGTGTTGGAGAGGATGTGGTGAAATTTGAACTTTTGTGCACTGTTGGTAGGAATGTAAAATGGTGCTGTGGAAACCAGTATGGAGATACCTCAAAGAATTAAAAACAATCACTATATGACTCAGCAATTCTACTTGTGGGTATTACCCAAAATAACTGAAAGCAGGGTCTCAAAGAGATACCTGTATACCCCTGTTCATAGCAGCATTATTCACAATAGCTAAAATGCAAAAGCAATCCACGTGTCCATCAACAGATTACTGTATAAGTAAAATGTGGTATATACATTCAGCAGAATGTTATTCAGCTTTAAAAAGGAAGGACATTTTGCAATATGCTACATGGATAAACCTTGAAAACATTTTGCTGAGTGAAATAAACCAGTCAAAAAGAAACAAATACTATATGATTTCATTTATATAAATTAGAGTAGTCAAAAATCATACGTTTAAAGTATAATAGTGGTTTTCGGAGCTGGATGGAGGGGAGAATGGGGAGTTGTTATTATTTAATAGGTACAGAATGTGAGTTTTACAAGATGAAAAGAATTATGAGAAAGGATGGTGGTGAATGTGTTTAATACAACTGCATTATATAAAGACGGTAAATTTTATGTATGTGTATTTTAACACAATAAAATATAACTAGCAAAATGTATGAGGAACTCTGTAAAACCAATTAACATGGTTATTTCAACAACACACTTCCAAAAGAAAAGATAAGTAAGTAGAGGATGAAACTATAGATTTAAAAAGAGAAAAAAAAATGAGAATCAGGAAAATATGAACAGCAACTGATGTTCAAGAAGCTAATGTTCATTTTTTTTAAAGTGTAATGATATTGTAAGTATAATTTTTAAAAAATCCCTACCTTTCAGAGCTACTAATACTAGTTTATTTACAGATAAAATTAAGTTTCAAATTTGCTTCAAAATAATTGGGGGCATGGAAAAATAGGTGGGAATGGATGAAGCAAGAATGGCAATGCTCTACAAATTGTTACAACTGGCTAATGGGATCTCAGTGATTGATTTTACTGTTTTCTCCACTTTTATATGTTTGCAATTTCCTGTACTAAATTTAAAAAAAGGTGGGGGGAGAAACAAATGCTCTAAAACTGAGTAAAATAAATCAGACCACTTGTTTACATATTGCCTGTGTTTTGTGCCTCAATGGTAGAGTTGAATAGTTACAGCAGACTTCATGATTGGCAAAACCTACACTGTCTACTATCTGGTCCTTTAAAGAAAAAGTTTGCTGACTTTTGCAACAGAGCTAAAACAGATGTGAGAGAATTAGATTAGGAATCATAAGCCTCACCAACTTGTTGGAAATTATCAAGTGAAATAATGCATATTTAAGCAAAACTACAATTTTAATAAATCAATGAAAGGTATGTTTTATGATCCTTATAGATACAGGCCAGGAAATCCCCTCTCCCAAAATTGCAACCAAACAATAAGAAATCAATAATGGCCAATCTTGAAAAATCTGTAAAATATCAAATTGATTTTAGTATGCCCTAAAAAAATTTATAGCTACTGCTTTTACTAAAGTAATATCATACACTGTAGTTTACTTAAATCTTAAAATATCTGATAAGAAACTAAAACCAAGTGAAAAACATTTTTTTAATGTGGTCCATTATTAAAATGGTAGCCCAGGGGCAACCTGGGTGGCTTAGTCAGTTAAGCATCTGACTCTTGATTTTGGCTCAGGTCATGATCTCATAGTTTGTGAGTTCAAACCCTGCATTGGGCTCTGTGTTGACAATGCAGAGCCTGCTTGGGATTCTCTCTGCCCCTCTCCTGCTTGAGCTCTTTCTCTCTCTCTCAAAATAGATAAATAAACATGAAAGAAAGCAAGAAAGAAGAAAAGAAGAGAAAAGAAAAGAAAAAAGAAAATGGCAGCCCAAAGAAACAGACTCCAAGATAACCTAGGAAACAGCAGACTAAGATTTTAACCCAGCCATTAGGAATATGTATGGGTTAAAAGGAAACTGTGTTCTTAAAGAATTGAAGAAGAGGGAAATCTCAGCAGAAACATATATGTGTGTGTATATATACACACACACACACACACACACACACTCGGCTGAGATTATATATATATATATAGAGAGAGAGAGATTGAAAATATATATGTGTGTGTGTGTGTGCATGTGTATATTTATTTAAGTAGGCTTCATGCGCAGCATGGAGCCCAATGTGGGGCTTCAACTCACAACCCTGAGATCAAGACCTGAGCTGTGATCGAGAGTCAAATGCCTAACCGGCACTGAGCCACCCATGTACCCCATGATCTTATAATGCTAGAACCAATAAACACACATTTAAAAAAGAACCCTGACTCTTACTTTGCAACACACAAAAGAAACTTGAAGTAGATCATAAAACCTAAATGTGAGTAATGAAAGCACAGTACTTCTAAAATCATAAAAGAAAATATTCATGACCCAAAAGACACTGATTTCAGACAAAAAAAAAAAAAAAAAGAAAGAAAAAAAAAAGTGAGATAAAAAAAGACCTTATTAAAATTAAAGGCTTCTAAAAAATTTTTTTTGAACTTCTGCTCTTTGGTCAATTAATTTCTGACAAAGGAGGCAAGAATATACAATGGGGAAAAGATGGTCTCTTCAATAAATGGTGTTGGGAAAACTAACAACTACATGCAAAAGCATGAAACTGGTCCACTTTTTACATCATATACAAAAATAAACCAAAAAATGGTTTAAGACCAGAAACCATAAAACTCCTAGGAGAAAAGCATAGGCAGTAAGCTCTCTGACACCAGAATTAGCAATATTTTTATAGATGTGTCTCCTCAGGCAAGGGAAAACAAAAGCAAAAAATAAACAAATGGGACTATATCAAACTAGAAAGTTTTTGCACAGCAAAGGAAATTGTCAACCAAATGAAAAGACAATATACTGAATAGGAGAAGATATGTGCAAATAATAAAATAAGGGCTTAATATCCAAAATATTATCCAACTATATATCCAAAATATATCCAAAATACACAACTCAGTATCAAAAAACCCGAAATAATCCAATTAAAAATGGGCAGAGAACCTGAATAGACATTTCTCTAGAGAAGACATATATATGGCCAAAAGCCACATGAAAGGATGCTCAACATCACTATCAGGGAAATGCAAATCAAAATCACAAAGAGGCACCTCCTTACTCCTGTTACAAGGCTCTACCTCTGTGCACTGATTTCTGGGTAGTTATCCAAAGAAAACAAAAACGTTAACTTGAAAAGACATTTGCGCCCCTATGTCCACTGTAGCCCTATTTACAATAGCCAATATATGAAAGCAACTTAAGTGTCCACTGATAGATGAATGGATAAAGACGATGTGGTATACAGGCACACAGGAATATTATTCAGCTATAAAAAAGAAAATCTTGCTATCTGCCATAACATTGACATTATGCTAAGTGAAATAAGTCAGACAGGGAGAGACAAATACTGGGTGATTTCACTTATATGCAGCTATCTAAAAAACAAAACAAAACAAAACAAAACAAAACAGAAACAAACACATATACAGAGAAAAGTCTGGTGGTTGCCCGGGGGTAACAGAATAGAGGGATGGATGAAATAGGGGAAAACAATTAAAAGGTACAAATTTCTAGTTACAAAATAAATAAATAAATAGGTCATGGGAATGTAGTAAGTATATAGTTAATAATATTGTAACAACTTCGTATGGGGACAGATAGTAGCTAAATTTCTCATGGTGATCATTTCATATGTATAGAAGTGTTGAATCACTACGTTCAGACACCTGAAACTAATATAATATTGTACATCAAGTACATTTCAATTAAAATGACAACAACAACAACAAATTCCAAAACTTCTGCTCTTCAAATATACGCTATTAAGAAAACAAGAAGGAAGTCACAAGTTAGGGGAAATAGATTTGAAACACACACATACATAACTGACAAAGAACTTATATTCAAAATATATAAAGGACTCTTTCTTCTAATTCAATACTAAGATCAACAATCAATTTTTTTTTTAAGTAAAGAGAAGATTGAAAAAGTGACTAGATAATCAAATTGCAGTACATTCCTACTACTTGGCAATAAAAAAAGAATGAACTATCAATACATGCAACAATGTGGTTGTTAAGGGAGAGGCTACTGATCTTTCCTAAGTGAGCAGCATGCAAATAGTAGCTACTAATCCCATTCCTCAATGGCTTGTGTTCCTGGAGTGGCTGGCTGGTACAAGGCAGGTAGTAGAGACTCTGTCCTCCAAAAATACAGGGTGTTATTGTGGTTCGGTAGATCCCTGAGGATTCAGTGCTGATGCCTGCCTTAGTTTCATTCCTCTCTGCAGCAGCAGATTCCCTTGGCAATATCTATCAGAATACTTCAGTAATACCAGGAATGGGAGGATCATATTTCAGTGTTAATATTGTAGAATACTCAGAATATCTAGTTCTCAAAAAAGAATTAAAAAACAAAAACACAGGAAACCTATGGTCCATTCACAGGAAGAAAAAAAGAATTCGATAGAAACCATCCTAAGGAAGCACAGACATTGGAATTACTGGCCAAAGATGCTAAATCAACTTGCCTTTTTTTAAAAAATATTTTTCTATTTATTTTTTATATTTTTAATATTTATTGTTGAGAGAGGGAGAGAGCAAGCGAGCGAGCGAGCGAGCGCTGGGGAGAGCAGAGAGAAAGGGAGACACAGAGTCTGAAGCAGGCTCCAGGCTCTGAGCTGTCCATACAGAGCCCGACACAGGGCTCGAACTCATGAACCATGAGAATGATGACCTGAGTGGAAGTTGGACGCTTAACTGACTTGAGCACCCAGGCACTCCAAATCAACTATCTTAAAAGTGTTCAATGAGCTAATGGAAACCATGGACAAACCTAAGAGTATCAGGAAAAAGATGTTATGAACAAAACAATTTGAAGGAAATCAGCAGGCCTATCCTACAAGAAATGCTAATGGGAGTTATTCAGGGTGAGATAAAGATATTAGAGAGTAACTCAAAGCTATAAGAAGAAATAAAGAACACTGGTAAGGATAATTACACAGGTAAATACAAAAGAAAATATTATTATACTTTTTTATCAGATTTAAAAGAAAACGAATACAACAGAGTTTATATACAGCAGAATATTTGTACACTACTGAAACCAAGTTGATATTATTCAAATGTGGTGGTTATAAATTTAATTTTAACCTCTAAGAAAACCATGGATCAGGTCATGACCTCACAGCTCGTGAGTTTGAACCCCGCGTCAGGCTCTGTGCTGACAGCGCGGAGCCTGGAGCCTGCTTCAGATTCTTTGTGCCTCCCTCTTTCTCTGCCCCAACCCACTTGCATTCTGTCTCTCTCAAAAATAAATAAACATTAAAAAAAATTATAAAAAACATTATACTAAGGGAAATAAGCCAAATACAGAGACTGATATTGCATGATTCCACTTATATGCTATATCTAAAATAGGAATCATAAAGACAGAGACTAGACGAAAGGTTACTAAAGGGTAGAAGGATGGGCAGTTATTGTTTCATAGAGTTTATGTTTGGAATGATGCAGAAGTTCTAGATAAATACTGGTTATGGTTGCACAGCAATGTGAATGTATTAAATGCCACTAAGTTGTGTACTTAAAAATGGTAAATTATATATATGTATATTCCACACACAAAAAAAGAAACTTCCAAACAAAGCTTAAGAAATAATGTTCATTACAACATTATTTGTAAACAAGAGAAACAAGTTAATGCTTGTCCACGGAGAAAAATGGATAGGATAATTAAATTGTGATATACATGAACAATACTGGATGCATACTTGAAACAACAGTGAATGAAAAGATCTTAAAGATCTATTAAGTGAAAAGGGCAGCTGAGTGTCTACTGTACATTCTTATTCACATAAAGAAAGAAAGAGGGCGCCTGGGTGGCTCAGTAGGTTAAGTGGCAGACTTCAGCTCAGGTCATGATCTCATGGTTTGTGGGTTTGAGCCCCACATCAGGCTCTGTGCTGACAGCTCAGAACCTGGAGCCTGCTTCAGATTCTGTGTCTCCCTCTCTCTCTGCCCTTCCCCTGCTTGCACTCTGTCTCTCTCTCTAAAATAAACATTTAAAAAAAAAAAAGAAAGAAAATTCCTAGATGGACACAGAAAAAAACTCTTATCACCTCTGGGGGAAACAACTAGAAGAATCTGGTAAAGAGAATTTGAATTAATTAATTAATCATTAATTATTTAATATTGTTTGACTTTCTTATGCAAGTATTTTTACTCTTTAAATTCTGCAAAAAACATATATAAAAGGAACATATAAACATATATTCCATATGACATTCTAATATATATATATATATATATATATATATATATAATGTTTATGAAACCCAGATAAAACTTAATATTATCAGTCTTAAAGTCAATTAAAACAGGATGAAACACTGCCTCCTAATGAAATTATCAAAGGTGGACATTCTTCCCTTAATCCCTTTGTCCTCCAAGATCACTGCTTATGAATCACAGGATTTCCAAAATGAAAACCATGTACACTTCAAAGAAACAAACCAGGACCTTAGAGGTAACTTGACATGCCTAAGATCAAAGAGTATGTGGCTGAAAGCAGTATCAAGGGTTGGAATATAGGATTTCTGGTTCCTGCACCTGTCTTTCTGGGTGCCAGGACATTTGGTTTTAATGAATGCTACAAAAATTAATGTGAATCTCCTAGCAAGAGCTAGGCTATATGCTATGTGATGACTAAAGGAACTATAGACAAAACCCAAAACAGCTGATAAATATTACTACTTATATATAATTTTAACACTATATCTAAGATCTCAGAAAATGTAATCAGCTGTAAGAAACGGGAGGTATAGGGGTGCCTGGGTGGCTCAGTCAGTTAGGCATCCGACTGATGCTCAGGTCATGATCTCACGGTTCGGGAGTTTGAACCCCATGTCGGGCTCTGTGCGGACAGCTCAGAGCCTGGAGCCTACTTCGGATTGTTTGTCTCCCTCTCTCTCTGCCCCTGCCCTGCTCGTGCTCTATCTCTGTCACTCAACAATAAATAAATGTTAAATAAATAAATAAATAAGAAAGAAATGAGAGGTATAAGGAATAATCAAAATAGTGATTATTTGTAGATGATATCCTCTCTCAGACACATAATCTCCATTAGATATGATAAAGGAATTCAGCAAGGTTCCTGCAGACAGTAACATTTAAAAAAAATTTTTTTTAAGTTTACTTTGAGAGCGAGCGAGTGAGCATGCAAGGCTGAGCAGGGAAGGGGCAGAGAGAGAGAGAGGAAGAGACAGAATCCCAAGCAGGCTCCGTGCTGTCAGTGCAGAGCTCAAACCCACCAACCTTTAGATCATGACCTGAGCTGAAATCAAAAGCTGGACGTTTAACTGACTAAGCCACTCAAGCGCTCCAGGCAGTAACATTTAAAAAAAAGTCACTAAGATACCATGGAGAGGGGAAAGCAACAAAAATTACTTTAAGGAAGTAATTACAAAATACAATAGACCTGAGTTAACAGAAAAATGTATCATAATAATGTTACCACAATATTGAATACTGCAGGGTAAAACTGCCAACTGTTCCCAGTAAATGAAACACAATCCCATTAATTCCAATATAGTTTTTCTTTGGTTGGTTATTAGTATTAGTCAAACACTCTAAAATTCATATGGAAAACTAAGGGTTTAAGAGTAACCAAGACAATCTTAAAAAAAAAAAATGAATAAGGGAGGCTTTGCATAAGGGCATAAGGATATTCTAAAACTATAGTAATTAAAACAGTAATGTTGGTTCAATAAAGAAAAGACTAATAGACAATGTAAAGCAGAGCTGACAGATTCAACATTACACACAAGTTGTGGAAGGAAAAGACCACTGAACAAATGTATGTTGAGACAACTGCCTTTCCATACATGGAAAAAAATTAAATTCCTATTGTATCCTGTACATCAAATTAATTCCAGATGTATTAAAGACCTAAATCTGACATATAAAACTTTAAAGCTATTAGAAGACCTAGAAGAGTATCTCTATAGCCTCAAGTAGGAAAGGGAGATAACAGGGAGAAGCAGAGGAAACAGAATGACAAATAGCAGACATCTTCATCTCTAATATGGAAAAGTAGTAATACTAGCTACCACACACCAATAATGAGATTTAAATAAGTCCTTAGAACAGTGCCTGACATATAATCTCTTAATAAATGTAAGCCTCCTCTCATCCTGGTTCTTCTACTTACCAGGTGCGTGAAACTGGGTAGGTAACTTCTCACACCTCACTTTTCCTTGCCATAAAATGGAGAAAACAAGAGTACCTGCCTCATTAAGTTCTTGTAAGAATTAAATGACTCTATACAAATAAAGTGCTTAGAACAGAAACTGATACACATTAAGAGCTCACAAAGAGTTAAAGACAATGTACTGCAATAACAAATAATAGTAAGAATATTACATAGGGAATGAGTACCATCTCAAAGTAAAGGCATGCTTAGGATTCTGTTTTAGATGGTAGCTATAGTAGCAACTGGAGAATGGAAAAGTAGGGGGAAAGCTGAAGGCATAACATTTAAAAGGCTAAACAATGTTTCAAGCCTAAACAATGGCAGTAATGATTGAAAGAAGTTTTGAAGGTAGATTTCATGGGATCTGAGAAAAGATTAGACCTGTAAAGACAGTGGACAAGTGCCATCAATGACAGATCCCAAGGACAAATGTTAATGTGGTGATGCAGTTACTTTTGAGATGAGGATGACAGTATTGAAAATGTTTTCCATCTTTACTAAAAAATCATTCCTGCTTCTCATTTTGAGAGTTGAGATGATCTGCCACGTTAGCAATCGGCATCTAACTAAAACTTCATGCTGTCTGAAGTTACATCTTTGGAAAGAATTGCCATCCTATCAACTAATTTTCCAGCACATCATACGAGACAGAAATTACGGGTTTAATAAAACATCCATCTGTGTTTTTTAAATCCTCAGACAAGGAACAAAAACTTTTTGGCTTTACACGAGCCTCTATTTACAAAATGTTTCTTACCATGATTGGCTTGCCCTGAAATGTTTTAACTTCTTCTCTTAAGTATTTAAAAGCCTGTTAACAAAGCAGAAAGGAACTTTCATTAGTATTCAGACATTTTCTTAAAGCCATCTTTATTCTATCAAAAGTATGGTACTAGCAACTATCTCCAAAATAAACAATAAAAAATTCTAAAGTCAATTTCATTATCCAGGTGATAAGGAATGAAAAAAATAATTAACACCTCAGCTAACATTCACATTTACTGTAGATTGGCTACTATGGATTACTACAAAAAAAAAAAAAAAGCACAACGTTCAAAATAGATCCAAAATACCATCACATACACATTTAAAAATGGTTCAGACAGCCTTACAAGATGAAGAATTTAAAAAAAAAGAAAAAGTCAGTGGGGCGTCTGGCTGGCTCAGTTGGTGGTGCATGCAACTCTTGATCTAACATGAGCTGGAACCCCAAGCTGGGTGTAGTGTTTACTTAAAACTCAATCAATCAATCAGTGAGTGGTTTTAAAATGCTATCAGATATATTTTTGGTTTTTTGTTTCAGTGGAATAGTACTTCCCTTTAAGTTGGACACGACAAGTAAGAGCAGTATCATTAATGTCAAAATTTCAAGAATCATAATGGAAGTTGCAGATTTACTGGCCTAGTATGTACACACTGGAACTACTGAGTACATGGTTCCCAATCCCCATGTTAATTTTAAAATTGTGTGTTAATCTTTTTGATAGGAAACAAACTGCTCTTAAATTGAAAAAGCTTTAGGAAAATGATCAAAAAGGAAACCAATTAATAAGCACAACCACAAAGGTGAACAAGGTACTTAATATAGCCTTTACAAATATTACTGTGAGCACATATTTTCTCAATTAAAACATACTACTACTTCTTTTACCACCAGGACTTCAAATCAGAAGAAAAGTTTTCTTCTTACCTGTTGTGCATCGGTATCTGACTGGAAAGTGATATACCAGTTGCTATTGTGTGCAAACTCACAGCTTATCACCTTGGGGCAGTTTTCATTTTTGAACAAGGCTTTAACTTCCTAAAAAAGAAAAACTTTAGTTAACTCTAAAAAGTATATCAACAATAGTCATTTTTTCCCCTTCATGTCTTCTGGTCCTTTCTGTTTCTTTTTATTAACTGTCATGCCTTCTGCCCATTCTTCTACTGAGAGTAGATTATCTTCTGACACAAAAATATGCATACTTAAAGCATACATTCTGTATATGATTTAGAGATAGAATCTTACCTTAAAATCAGCAAAACTGCCACAAAAAATTAAAAATATAGATACCCTACCCAGAAATTGCACTGTTTATCCAAAGGATACAAAAATGCTCATTCGAAGGAACACATGCACCTCAATGTTTACAGCGGCACTATCAACAATAGCCAAATTATGGAGAGAGCCCAAATGTCCACCCACTGACGAATGAATAAAGATGTGGTAAATATATATAATGGAATATTACTTGGTTACCAAAAAGAGTGAAATCTTGCCATATGCAACAACGTGGATGGAACTAGAATGTATTATGCTAGGTAAAGTCAGTCAGAGAAAGACAAGTATATGATTTCGTTTGTACGTGAAATTTAAGAAACAAAACAGATGAACATAGGAGGGGGGAAGAAAAAATAAGATAAAAACAGACAAGGAGGCAAACTATAAGAGACTCTTAAATACAAAGAACTGGGGGTTGCTGGAGAGGTGTTGGGTAGGGGGATGGGCTAAACAGGGGATGGGCATTAAGGAGGGTACTTGTCGGGATGAGCACTGGGTGTTATATGTAAGTGATGAATCACTAAATTCTACTCAAACCATTGTTAGAGAATATGTTAACTAACCTGGATTTAAATTAAAAAATAAAAATAATCTAAGCAAAACAAGCATTTTACTCTTAGTGGCAAGCTAAACTTTCCCTAACAGTAAAATCTCTCTAGACCTCCATTTAAAAAAAAAACAAAAACAAAAAGTATATCCTCCATTAACATTTTCTAGGTGCTCAGTGTTTATTTTCATGCATTCTCAATTAAATCCAGATGCTCTATCTGTATCAGTCACAGACATGAACTCTGTGCAAAGATATCTTCACTTTTCCTTAACTGAATCTGAAATTTCAGTGACTGAAAACTAAAACAAATATATGGATTTCAAAAAAGATGATTACCAAAACTCAGAACTGTGTTAACAATTAACAGCTTGAAAGAAGTTTATAAAAAGAAAACAACTGGAAGTCAACATTAAGTAACTCTTGAGTTATGGAGGGAAAGGGAACATCTACTGAAATACCATGATCAGTAAGACACAGATTTATCCTGAAAACAACCCTGTTAAAGATTTTTATCATCTCTATTGTACAGTTGAGGAAATGGTAGCTCAAACTGTTTAATCTACACACATTATCATAAAGAAGAATTCAATCCCAGATTTGTATGCTTCCAAACTCTATTTGGTCTAATAGCTACTGGAGTTCAAGGAGAAATTCAGTAGTAACCAATAACTCCCAAACAGAAAGAATCAGACACGTTAAAATGCCCTGCGAAATAACAAAATATCATGAGAAATCAATTTTTAAAAAGATAATTACTAAGCTGATGGGACAATAAACATAGTAACAGTGAAGTCTAACCTGTCTCCTAACTCCCTCAAATTTTTACTACACTGAATTAAAAAAAAAAAAAAGTCTCTACTTATGATGAAATTTTCTTGGGCCAATACTACTCAAAAACAAGTAAGTGTGCAACCAACTGAGTTTTGTGACATTTGTGAAAGTGGTGAAATACTACCAAGTTCAGTTAGTAAAATTCTCATCCAGTCCATAATTTACATTTTTGTAAAACTGCCTATGGAACTATTAGACTGCCACCCACTGATGTCTATCTTCAAAATTCATAATCTCCAAATATTTCTAATCCCCTTCAATGCATAAAAAATTGATTCGTTTATTTAAATATCAATAAAATTTCTTTATTTCCAACCTTTATTATTCTTTAGGAAGAGTTAAGTTCATAGATTTACTTTCCCAAGTATAAAAACAGCAGTCTGGGTCACAAGTAGCAAAAAAAAAAAAAAAAAAAAAAATTTGTTCTACCTGACAGGAACCTTTAAGGTCACCACCCCAAATCCCTCATTTTAATCTGAATTTTCATGATTATTGACCAGGCTGACTTTCTCTATTTTAGTCATCTTCACTTCCTTTACTTTCTTTTTTTTTAATGACTAGTATGTCACTGCCTTTTTCCTTTTACTATTTTTTGTATGTGTGATTTACGTATTCAGAATATAAATTACAGTAACTATAAAAAATGATAATAATGGCTAATCTTAGATTTGTTGTGCATGCCAAGTACTGCTCTGAGCTCTCCATATACTAACCCAATCCTCACAACAATCCAAGGTCATAGAGTTAGCAAGTAAAAAGCTGAAATATATGAGCCTGTATTCTAGAGCCAAGCTGCCTCAAATCCAGGCAGCTTGGCTCTAGAGTACAGGCTCATATATTCTACATTGTTTCTAAATAATGCAAATATTCTTCCCATTCTGCAATTTTCCTTTCAATTTGTTATTTTTGACATATAGTTCATACTTTTAAATAGAAGTTCTATCTAGTGACAGTTTCTTTTCTAATTTCACTGTTTCTAAATTTAGGAAGTCTTCATTCTGGACAGTTAATAGTGAATGACTCTGGGCAAAAAGATTACTAATATGCGAAATTTGTTAGGTGACAAGAATCTAAAACTGTTTTAAATGGCCAGTAAATACCACATAACAGTTACTAATTAATTCTCCCCATCTCTAACTTATTAACTTGGCAATTTAGTGTGTAGCTCTGTGGTTTAGTGGTTTTGAAACAGGGGCTCTGAAATCAGAGTGAGATCAAATCAGATACGGTCATTTAAAGAGCCCACATGTCCTTAGGCAACTTATTTCACCATACTAAGGCTCAGTTACTTTATCTATAAAACAGAGATAACAAAACCTTAGGCTTTAAGTAACCATAAAGTACACTGCACAGCATGTGGTAAAACCTAATTATTAAATAAATGCTATTATACATACATTACTATTTTATTAAAGGGTCTATTTCTGGATATACTGTTTCATTCAAAACTTATTTTATTATTGTACCTATTTTATTATTATACTACACCATCTTTACAGTTACAACTTTGTTTTATGTTTGTTAGCTACTCCAATTAGTCTTGACTCCTATTTTTCTTCTTCATTCCTAAATTTATTCTTTCAGATGAATCAAGTTCCCAAAAGAGCCTATTTATACTTTAACTTTGAAAATACACCATTCTTCCAGTGTTTCAGAATTTACAAAACAAAAATTTAACGTATACACAGTGATTGATATGAGGCCAATGACTTATACTTTGCTTGTTTACCTCCTCCACTTTAAACAGTTAAAGAACACTTAGCTTTAACAATGCTTAATAATACCTCTATAGGTGTTGTTTCAGGAATCTCTCTAAGAATCACAATACAACGCTTATGACTTGGTCTCACTTTCTCGCCCTTCTCATCAACTTGTACCATGGGAGAAGCTGCAATTTAAAAAAATATTTTATTCTTAAATGACAAGAAGAGATATTAAGAATGTCATTAAAAACTATTTATTTCTATTTCCAAGTGAATAAATTAGCAGAGGTTAAGAAATTATGTTGTAGAACCAAAGATTACAGTTAACAAAGATTACAAAAAACACTGTCAAGTGTTATTCTTTCAACAAATACAGAGTACTTACTTTGTGTCTTGGCACTGCATTGGGGTTGAAAAACTTTCAGGAGCATACAATACATAGCTACACGGTAATTACCCTGTGTACAGTTACCAAATTCTGTATTTCTGGAGATAATGAAATCAGTGTATTTGCATTCCACTCTTGTAATCAGATTATAGTACTGCATTCTGATGTGAAGAAATTCTTCTTAAAATCTAAGAAGCACTTAAACCAAGAATTATACTCAAATAATTGTAACTTTTCCTTGATGTTAACATATTTATTCTTACATACTATTACAGACACTTAGAAGCCATCCCTTAGATGCTGATTTTGAGGAAATATTTAATGAAGATAATACCACATAGCCCAAACTTTTATTTGTAGTCTCTTCAGAGAGATAATATGCCATATTTCTCTGAACAGGTAAGCAGTCAGTATAAAACAGAACAGGGAAGAAGTGTTGGGTGGAAGTACTAGGTTCCCTTAGAGGTGGAGGATTCTGCTGGTCTCTCAGCTGACTTTCTTCGGATGAGAAGACTGGCTCATCTTAAGAAACCATCGCACAAACCAATCAGAGATTTCATAAATGTATTTAGCCCTCTGAGAATGGAAATCCTCTATTCCGATATAAGTCTACTATTGGACTTGGTATATTTAACTTTTAAACATTTTTAACAATATATTTCATATAAAAGTGAAGACCTGCCTTTATTCAGGCAAGTAGTTAAAACTTTGGTAAGAGAGGTTACCAAGAAATACTGATAGAAGACACAAACACTATTAAAAATGCTTATAACCTGGGGCGCCTGTGTGGCTCAGTTGGTTAGGCGACTGACTTCGGCTCAGGTCATGATCTCACAGTTTGTGAGTTCAAGCCCCGTGTCGAGCTCTGTATTGACAGCTCAGAGCCTGGAGACTGCTTCAGATTCTGTGTCTCCCCCTCTCTCTACCCCTCCCCTGCTCATGCTCTGTGTCTCTCAATAATAAATAAATGTTAAAAAAAATTAAAAATAAATAAAAATAAAAATGCTTAGAACCTGAAATTCTTTATTAAACTTTAGAGTACTATTTATCAAACTATAATTTTTAGTTTAGTTTAGCAATTCTTTCAACAGCCTGTGAAATCAATTTAGAAAAAAAAAGGGGAGTTAACTACAAGCATTTAGTATTAATCTGCATAATTAACATTTCAGTTGCGTATGGGTATGTGGTGTGTGTACTGGGCTCTAATGTAAAATGTACTACTTGGGTTCAAAAGTTTGAAACAGATTGTTTAGAAGGTGTGACAATGATACAAATAACTTTCTGATAGCCCAGAAAAGTGAGATATAATTGCTTACATAGAAAACCTTGGATTGCAAGTAACTTGTTCTGCAAGTGTTCCACAAGGCGAGTAAACATTTCTAATAAATTTTAACTTGATAAACAAGCGACGCCTTGCAATACAAGTAGTACGTGACGCCAAATGTCACATGATCACAACTGAGGCAATAGTTCTTGAAATTCGCTTTTATATACAAGTGCTTTGGATTACAAACATGGTTCTGGAATGAATTATGCTCGCAAACCAACGTGTAAGTGGGTATTAAGACAAACAACCAAGGTATAGAAATGATATAGAAGCTAAATACCAAGTCAGTAAAAATAAATTATTGGAACAGAATAACAAAAAATAAGGAGTTAACAATTCCCTGCCTGATGAGCAGAGCTTACTGTATGGAATTGTCAAATCATGATGCTGTATACCTGAAACTAATATAACATTGTATGTCAATTACAATTAAAAAAAATAAAAATAAATGGCAAATGGGCGCCTCGGTGGCTCAGTCGGTTGTGTCCAAATCTTGGTTTTGGCTCAGGTCATGATCTCACAGTTTGAGTTTGAGGGGCATCTGGGTGGCTCATTTGGCTAAGGGTCCAACTTTGGCTCAGGTCATGATCTCGTGGTTTGTGGGTTTAAGCCACATATCAGGCTCTGTGCAGACAGCTCAGAGCCTGGAGCCTGCTTCAGATTCTGTGTCTCCCTCTCTCTCAGCCCCTCCCCACTCTCTCACTTTCTGTCAAAAAAATAAAATAAAAAACGTTAGAAAAAAAAAGAATAGTTCATGAGTTTGAGCCCCATGTCGGCCTCTGCACTGACGGTGTGGAGCCTGCTTGGGATTCTTTGTCTCCCTCTCTCTGTGCCTTTCCTCGGCTTATACACTTTTTATCTCAAAAATAAACAAACATTAAAATAAAGTAAGTAAATAAATGGCAAACAAACACAAAACCAAAAAACCCTGCATAACCAGAAATCAAAAGAATATTCAGCCTTTTGACTTTAAAAATTAAGCTAAAAGGTATGATTTACATACATCTTAATACTTCAAGAATTAGATCAGGGTCTGTGGTCAGCTTTTTTATTTCTTCCATGTTGGCAACTGTCCAAATTGGGATGAACTGATCACTGTCCATTTGAGATATCAGGTAAAGATCCTTTGATAAATTTTCTCTGAAAGAAATAAACAGAAGAGTCCTATAAAACAATTCTTAAAAGGCACCTGAAAAGGTGCCTTATTCATTTTTGTCACTTAGTCTAGGAAAACAAAATCATGCCATCAGAAAACAATACAGTGAACTATAAAAACACATAATATACAACAGGATACTCTAACAACTTCCAGAAAGTTTCTGAATCCCCAAATACATCAGGCCAATAGTTCTGAAAAAGTTTTGAACTTTATAGAATTATATTGACATGGAAAGAGGCTTAATATTAAATTGAAAAGTATATTACAAAATATTACATACAGTGTAGTTCCATCTTATAAACACTTTATCACTGATGTTAGAATATTCATATGAGAAAAATTATAGCTTTAACCATGGGTTGGACTGTAAAGGATTTAAAATTTCTAAATGTTCCCATTTATGTTTGATTTTTTAATTTAAATTTCAGTAATAAATTTAAAACTAAAACATTTAAAAGATTCTTTAAAATACATTTAAAAAGATATAAACACTCCTATCTTAGACATAAAACCTTATGTAACAAAATGAAGTAAAATCAAACTCATGCTGTCTTCTTCACATCAGATCTTTGAAGTAGTTTGGTTATAAATAGATAGAAGTCTCTACTTAAAAGCCACCTTTTCTCAATGACCCTATTTAAAACAGAAATCATCCAAGCACTCGATTCCCCTTCCCTTACTTACAGTGCTCTAATTTTCTTCCATAGCACTTATCACTTAACATACTTCTAAGCTGTTTATTTATTATGTTTGTCTCCTCCAGCCAGAATACAGGTTCCATGAAGGATCTCTGTCATTCAAAATGTTTTTTTTTTTTAAAGATTTTATTTTTAAGCAACCTCTACACCCAATACAGGGCTAGAACTCACAACCCAAGGTCAAGAGTCACATGTCTACTGATCACCAGCCAGGTGCTCCCAAAATGTATTTCAATGCTCTACTGCCTGGCAAAGAGTAGGATCAAACGCCTTTATCTTCAAGTTTTATTAAAATAAAGTAGTAATTACTACTACTGGCTAACAGGTTATTTGGGGGGCAAAAAAGAATAGAGAAGATATCAGTAAAGGTTAAACTCACTTTAGCATAAAAGGAGAAACACAGTAATAGCACCTTCATCAAGATATTCTTTAAGAACTTAAAAATAAGACAACTATAAACAGAATATTTATACAACTAAGGCGTTGTATCCTAAATCAATTCTGAACTTCAGCATGTCTGTTCTTAATAAATCTTGTGTCAAACTCTTAAAGAAACTCTATCTTGTCAAAAGTCAAATTAATAGATATAAATCCCATATATGATTTGACTACTCATGAGTAGTAATACCCAATATGTATTAATAACAATTCTGCTGAGCTACAAATGTCAATCGCACAGCCGGTTTGAATGGTATCAGAGTTCTGAGTAGGACGTGGTAGATCATGCCAAGCCAGAGCTCCTACTGCAACAACTAAAAAAGACTAGCTAAATTATAAAACCATGCTTTTGGAGATAAGAGAGAGAAGCTACAATGACAAAATGATATTCCAGAAAGATGTTCTTTCATTCCTGAGGGAATTTGCAGATCTGGGACCAGGGGGAAACCAGCAGAGCTTTAGGCAGTTGCACAGGACTGGCACTATGAATTAGAAACTAAAGGAGCTCCTAACATGCAGATTTCCCTCCATATGATGTTTTCGAGTTCTAAGGAGGAAGATGGGAGACTGGGAGCCCGGCTGAAAAGGCACTGTAATATCTCTGTGGTTTTGTGCAAGTTCCAGTGGAAGGAGGAACTTGCATCAAACAAGACAGGTCTCCCCCATAAGACATTTGCCAGGTTTGGAAGCTTACGGGACAAGAGACTAAAGAGCTAATCTCAAACCTCTCAAGAACAGACTGAATCTTCCTTGGTGTTTTAGGACTGAAGGTAACAGGAAAAGGACAACTTCTGAATCAAAAGGCTGAAAAGGTCATGCCTAAGGAACAGAGATAAATCAGAGGTAGACGGGAGTCTAATTAAAGCGGCTGAGAGACACCTGGGTGTCGGCTAGACATCTGACTCTTGATTTCAGCTCAGATCAAGATCTCATGGTCGTCGAGATGGAGCCCCACAGTGCACTCTGTGCTGACAAGGTGGAGCCTGCTTGGGATTCTCCACCCCTCTCTCTCTGTCCCTCTTCTGCTTGTGCAATACATTAAAAAAAAAAAAAAAAAAAAAGTGGCTGCTCAGCACTAACCTAGCTCAACTCCTGACTGGATTGAAGGTATCAATCTGCTTCTGCCTACCTGAAGAAAAACTCAAGTCTTGTCTAGAGGGGAAAATTACGTAACTTACAACTCCTAGCTTTTTTAATATGTCCAGTATATAATCAAAATTTATAAGACATGCAAAAAGGCAGGGAATTATGACAGGGAAGCATGAGAAAAACTCAGAAACATAAGCAGATACACAAACTATCCAGTTAGTAGGTGAAGATGTTTAAATAACTATTACAGGGGCGCCTGGGTGGCTCAGTCGGTTAAGCATCCGACTTCGGCTCAGGTCACGATCTCACAGTTTGTGAGTTCGAGCCCCTCGTTGGGCTCTGTGTTGACAGCTCAGAGCCTGGAGCCGGCTTTAGATTCTATGTCTCCTTCTCTCTCTGCCCCTCCCCAACTTGTGCTCTGTCTCTCTATGTCTCTCAAAAAACAAATAAATGTTAAATAAATAAATAAATAATACAAGTATATTACAGAAAATGAATTGTAAGCACAAATGACTAGAGAAAAGACAGAAGGCTCTTGCTTTTATTCTTTTATCCTGTACTAGACTATAAAGGCAAAGAGTAAAAAGGAGGGGAAAAGAAAGGAGCTATTTAGGATAAAGAATCAATTAAACGTGAGTCAAGAGTATAAAAAAGTCTATGATAAAATCCAGGTTTCTAGCTTGAAAAACTGGTTTACTTGGTCCTACCTCTCACGATATACAGGATAAATAGAAAACATTACATTTGCATGCATAGCCAAACTTCTGTTTATTTTGAAAAGGGCAGTTTTACATACTAAAGTTTTATGACATCTAAGCTGTAGATATACCTACATAATTATCTGTAAATAAGACATCTTGAAACGTCTGCCTGAAAGAACTCCTTATCTAATAGAAGGTACTGGTAACATAAATTCTATGCCCATCCACCTATCTTGCTAAAAGTAACTCTATGATCAAAGGTTACAAGAGCCAACTACTAAAAAATATAAATTAAGAGATAACCCACTTTTTTGAGAACCCTAAACCTGAATATGTTCATAGGAAAAGTATCTAATATCCTACCCAAAAGTAATCCAATCCAGTAATTTAATTATCTTCCTACTAAGACTAGATCCTTTTTGCATATCCAATTAGAGATTACATCTTTAAACCTAGTTAAGAAATATATTAAAGAATAATACCAAAATACATCACTGAAGGGAATTAAAACCACCATTCTTCCACTCTATTTCATGGGTATTTTACATCTACTAACCGAACAATGCAAAAAGTGAGAAATATCAATTAAAAACAAATGAATACTGTACCGGGAGAAACAGAATTCTAATTGTTTCTTCAGACATTCTTTTAGGTCTTCTGTAGAAATTGCTGAACTGCTTTCTCCTGAAGGTAGAAAACAGAGGAAAAAGTTAATATCAAATTACCGTAGGTGGTAAATATTACAAATTGTTGACTCAGAATAAGTTACAAAGTATGTACAAATTAAAATTCATGACAAAACTATTATTTTTAAAATTCAATTAGCACAAAGTCTAATTTCTTTCCACCTATCTATTCTATCTTTAGATAAATTTCAGATCAGTTTAAAATTTTATCAAGAAATGAACAAAGCACCATGAATACTAAAAATACTTGGCTTTCTGTAAAATACTACCCTAAATACTTTTAAAATGTGATACTACTTATTCCTTTAACGAAAGCTCAAAGAACAAAAGTAACAGTAATCTAAATTTGAAGGAACTAGATAAATAAATTGAAATATATGTATATATCTCTCCACATCTGTATTATTGATACTAAATCTGATGTTATTTATACTTCTTAAACTTCTATCTCTTAATACTCTTTTCTTTTCATTTCTTAATTTTAGAGCACTTTATCTTCCTAGGAATATTTAACGTTTATTTATTTTTGAGACAGAGAGAGACAAAGCATGAACGGGGGAGGGTCAGAGAGAGGGAGACACAGAATCTGAAACAGGCTCCAGGCTCTGAGCTGTCAGCACAGAGCCCGACGCGGGGCTCGAACTCACGGACTGTGAGATCATGACCTGAGCCGAAGTCGGACACTTAACCGACCAAGCCACCCAGGCGCCCCCTAGGAATATTTAAAACACTCAAACAGCCAAAGTTTCAGATCAACTCTAACAACCTTCTATGATTATATTATTTAAACCCAGAACAAGACTTTTCTTCCCCCCCCCAGGACTCAAGCCTGGAAAACCATCACTCTTTCATTAGAATCTTAAACAAAACATTACACACTCAAAGCATGTAATTTGTCCTCTTCTTAAAAAGCATTAGTGATTAGGCTAATTTCCTTTAAATGTACAGACAACAGAATGTGCATAAAGATAAATAAATTCTGTGCATGATTTTACCACTACCTTGTCTTATTACTCAAAATTCAAAGTAGTATTAGATATTAGATTAACGTCATTAAAGATGAATATAAGGGGCACTTGGGTGGCTCAGTCAGTTAAGCGTCCGACACTTCATCTCTGCTCAGGTCGTGATCTCACAGTTCCTTATTTCGAGCCCCACATGGGGCTCCACAATGAAAGCCTGAGGCCTGCTTGGGATTCTCTCTCTCTCTCTCTCTCTCTCTCTCTGCTCCTCCCCTGCTCATACTCTGTCTCTCTCGCAAAAGTAAATAAGACATTAAAAAAAATTTAAAAAAAAAGAAGCATTCTATTTCCATGTATATGCAATCTAATACAAAATCCAACCACCCAAGTGTGCTAAATAAGCAAGAACTTCATTTAACTTTTCAATGTCATTACAGCAAACCTATTAAAATACCAACTGGTTGCCACATTACTTAAACCAACTCTATGTTTAAAGTACCCAGTGGTTAAGTATATTATGACCACAGGTAGGGAGGAGAACCTACCACCTTAAATAATTATATGGAAATACCACCCATGCTACTTCAGGAATCAACTTACAAGCTGACAAAACTTAGAAATCTAGTCCAAATGTTTACAATAAATAAGGAAATTGAGGACAAAGGTTTGTACACCTTGACTGAAGTCAAAGAACTAAAGCAGCAATAGAAGAGAGTATTCCCTATTACATGTATTTTCCAAAGAGATCCTTTAAGTCAGAAAGATTGTTAGGTAGTTGGGGTCTATGGTCCATTTTTAGTTTCTTTTAAATCTCATCCATTTTAAATTCAGGCAACTACTAACCCATGCTAGTTTTATAAATGTGAAAAAACATGTTTCACAAGTTGAACTGCAGAAGAACCATGTTTTTAATACTGTGATTTTCTCAAAATTAATCCCTGCAATTTCACATTTATAAATGCATTTCACACTGACAGAAGTAATGGGAAAATTGACAGAACTTGCACTGATCCCAACTAATAGATCAAGAAACTTGGGACTCTGAAAAATTATAATTAGGGTCTATTTTCACTATATTGACTATTTTTCCCTTTTATCTTTAATTTCACACTCTCCTAAACAGGATCTTTTCTCTAAACATTCTTTTGAATTACAATTTTCAGGACACCTGGGTGGCTCAGCTGCTTAAGTATCTGACTTCCCCTCAGGTCATGATCTCACGGCTTCTGAGTTCAAGCTTCACTTCGGACTCTGCGCTGACAGCTCAGAGCCTGGAGCTTGCTTCTGATCATGTCTCCCTCTCTCTCTGCCCCTCCCCAGTTCATGCTCTCTCTCTCTCCTCAAAAAAACAAACTTTAAAAAATAAATAAATTACAATCTTCATGTTTGCCCTTTTGAAAACAGTATTTATAAAAATCATCTAACATTTTATTACCATACAGTTCTTTTCAAATAAAGCAGACTGATCCATGCCATAGGTTTATTAGAACAATAATAAAGAAACTGTAAGGGGAAAAAAACACTAGTTTACCAAATGTTCATTTTACCAATACAAGCATAAAGTTTACCAGGAACGTCATATATTTGGTAACTCAGATCTTCTGGCCCTAAAATCATTCCATCAGTTGATTCTTCAATGCCTATAGTATTTCTGGTGGTTTCACAAGATGAATACATTACTTCGTATTCCTTACACATATCATCTGAAAGCTCTGTATTACCTGTATTAAAAAATATATAATGAAAGTAAATAGAAATTCAATAAATCCTATCTTTAGGAACTCTGGGCACTATGTCTTTTATAGTAAGATTTTAAAGAATTCTACCAGTTGGGCAATGTCCGCATGGTTTTAGTAAGAATTCTCTTCCCAAAGGAGATAAGTTTTGACCCTTATGGATAAGCTAAAATGATTAACAATAGTTTAAACTCATATAGCACTATTTATGTATCAGACAGCTACATGCATTTAATTCATTTAATTCTCAGAAAATCCTATGCCAAAAGTTAATTATTATTACTGTTTTACAGATGAAGGAAACAAGCACAGAGAAGTCATTTACCCAAAGTCAAACAGTGAGTAAATAGCATTGCCAATGATGGTATATCAAAATTAATTTATAAATACCATATTATAAGTGGGTTAAATGCTAGACCCAAAGACACAGCTACTATTTGAAACTAGTGATAACCCATTCATACTAAAAATAAGAACTGTGTACAAACTTCCTATTAAACATTTATAAATATATTTAATCAAATAATCAAAAGATGTACCCCAAAGTTCTATAAACTGGTTTGACCATATATTTAACCAAAATGTGATTTGTTCTGATGAAATATTTAGGACTTACCCTCAGGATGAGACCCTGATGTTGCTGCTGTTTCATGCCAAGAGCTTTCAGTTCCATGAGTTACTGGAGTGGCATCAGTATTTCCAGAAGGAATTTCTTGCCATACTTTGGCATTAGGATTTAAACCGGTTCCTTTAGATGTTACCTGCTAAATAATCAAAAGATCTATTTGTAAATTTTAAAAGTCAGTGTATTAAAATTACAATTTTAGATAATGGACTTGTCTATTTTTAATCTTTATTTTTGAGAGAGAGAAAGACAAGAGTGTGGGTGGGGGAGGGGCAGAGAGAGAGGGAGACACAGAATCTGAAGCAGGCTCTAGGCTCTGAGCTGTCAGCACAGAGACCGATGCGGGGCTCAAACTCAAGAACTATGAGATCATGACCTGAGCCGAAGTCAGATGCTTAACCGACTGAGCCACACAGTCACCTCTTTAATGGACTTTTCTATTACTTAAATGTGAAGGAAACCCCAATCATATTAAGTAATTTAATAATAAATATTAAATAATACTTTAAAGTATTGGGCTCAACTTGACAATAAATCTTTTTAAGTAGATTAACTTGAATGTGTATGTATAAAATTTAGCTACCTATACAATAAAAAATATATCTCTATAAACAATTAATACAGAAATGTTGCTTTACCCCAATCTACTTGCATTTGTCATAAAATTTATTCAAACTATTCACCTATCTTTGGCTTATTTTTATGTATTTAGAGCAAATATTTTAGGTACCTAGAAGGATTTTCCAAAGTATATAATTCTTATTGCCATCTACACTGTGATACAGACCTTTGACTCTAAACAATTCTAACATTTAGAAATTTTTCCCACGTCAAAAACAGCAATGTGGGGTGTCTGGCTGGCTGAGTCAGTAGAGCATGCAATTCTTGATCCTGAAGTTGTGTGTTTGAGCCTGCACACTGGGTGCAGACATTACTTAAAATCTTGGGGCTGTGAGTGGCTCAGTTGGTTAACTGTCAGACTCTTGATTTTGCCTCAGGTCAAGATCTCACATTTCATGACAAAATTGCAACAACAAAAAACTAAAAATAGGGGAGCCTGGGTGGTTCAGTGAGTTGAGTGTCCAACTTTGACTTGGATCATGATCTCTCAGTTTGTGAGTTTGAGCCCCGCATTGGACTCTTTGCTATCAGCACGGGGCCTGCTTTGGATCCTCTCCCCTTCCCCCTTTCTGCCCCTTCTTCACTCATGCTCTTTCTCAAAACTAATGATTAAAAACAAAAAAGACTAAGAAAATTCTAGAAAAGATATACATATATACCCACAAGTAGGAAAATAAAGTACCACTTAACACCTATTAGATTAGCAAAGTACTTAAAAATAATTCCCACATTAGCATAAAATTTGCAAACTCATTCTTTACTGGAGACTATATAAGACTATATAAAATGGTGCACTCATATTCTATTAGCATTATTTGTAAGAGCCAACAAACAGAAATAACCCAGTCAAAAAAACCAGGAACAAGGGAAATTATGATACACTTTCTAGGTAAAGTATTGCACAGCCATTCAAAATTATAAAGATACACGACCATATTTTATAAAAGGGGTACTACTAAATCAAAGAAAAAATTGCTGTATATTAAAACTGTGACATCAAATACTATTAAGATGTATCCCATTTGCCAGAGAAGTTTACAGTGTGCAACAATGTGCATCCTAGGGTTGACCAAATATGACAATGTCAAAATGGAAAATGCATTCACAAAATGAAGTGAAAAAAACCCACAACCACAATAACAAAAGCAAACATGTTAAGCAATTCTGGAGGAATTAGTACTTATATCAGTGTCTCCCTTTTACAGATAACCTATTAAATGAGAAATCATATATCCAACTAAAGACATACAGAGACTAAGTATGAAGTTAATATTAACAACAAATGATTACAACTCACAGATTATTACAACTGCAAAAAGTGCATAAACATAGACGTGGGCTAGAGAGGAACACAATCTGCTACAATACTCTGATCAAGGGTTTTTTTTCCCTTATAAAGCATTCCATTAAAATATTACCTTAAATTCGAATCATAAAAAATATAAAACTTAAAAAACATTTTTCAAATAAGAGCATAAATGTTATAGTGCCTAGTACATTAACATCAAAGACTATTTTACACGTCTTGTGCCTGTATGTATATATGTAATATATCCCATTATTTTTTATACCAGTCAATATTTATTAAAGTTACATAAATGCTGATGAAAATCTTTGAACATCATTCTTTCCTTCTCCACCAAAGACATCATTCAGAAAAAAAAATTTTTTTTGTAGTAAACTCTTTAAGTTGTGGTTTCCCTGAAAATATTTTCTTAAATGTTTATTTATTTTTGAGGGGGGCAGGAGGGAGAAGGGGCAGAGAGCTTCGGAGACAGAATCTGAAGCAGGCTCGAGGCTCTGAACTGCCAGCACAGAGCCCAACACAGGGCTTAAACCCATGAACCACAATATCATGACCTGAGCCGAAGTCGGATGTCCAACAGACTTGAGCCACCCAGGCACCCCTCCCTGAAAATATTTTTACCCTCTACCTCTGCTATAGAAAGAATTTTTTTTTTTTTTTTTTTTTTTTTTTTTTTTTTGGTGAAAAGAATTCTTACTAGGCACACATTCCCTTTCAGGTTATTAAAGATATCCCCACTGCCTTCTGTTTTGTACTGTTACTGATCAGAAACCAGCTATTAGTCTAGCTATCATTCCTAATCTCTCTTTGCTCAATTTTTGTCAGTGCTGATTTCCAGTTTTACAATCATCAGTCTAAGTGTGAAATTCTTTATTTAATCTACTTAGGATTCACTGTGCTCTTTTGAAATCTGATGCATCAACTCTGTAAATTCCCAGGTATAGCTCTTCAAACTTTGCCTCTCCACCACCTACCTGCTCTATTACTTCCTTCTGGAATGCCAATAAAATATTTTGTACTTTCTCATACTATGTTCCACCTCTCTTTGTATCATTGTCTTTCCTATTTTCCATTTCCTTGTCTTTCAAGAAATTACATCCTGAGCAATTTATATTTCTTCCATTTCATCAATTCTCTCTTCATCTACTTCTAAAATGAACTTAACTTTTCCAATAAGTTTATAAGTTCTTTTTATAACTTTCATTTCTTGAAGTTCTTTTTGGTTCTTTTATCAAATCTGATGTTTTGTTTCCTGATCATCTTTTCAGTATCTTCCTTCCTTTAAGCATATTATTCTAATTTTATAGTCTGAACTTGATAAATTCACTATCTGCAATCTTTGAGGGTTTGATTTTGTGATCTGTTGTTTCTGCTAAATCATGCTCATTATGACTTACGTGCTTTATGATTTTATATTGTAAGTCCATTTTCCTTGGAACTTTATTTGTGGGAATTTTGAGCATTATGTTTAAAATATGCTCTTTAGGGGCGCCTGGGTGGCTCAGTCGGTTGAGTGTCCGCCTTTGACTCAGGTCAAGATCTCACAGCTCTTGAGTTCAAGCCCCATGTCGGCTCTGTGCTGACAGCTCAGAGCCTGGAGCCTGCGTTAGATTCTGTCTCCCTCTCTCTGCCCCTCCCCCGCTCATGCTCTCTCAAAAATAAACATTAAAAAAAAATTTTAAATATGCTCTTTAGGAGAGGACTTGTTTTCCCTCTGTTAGATGACTGCACAGTTTATAAAACTACCAATCTGGTATTCCTTTAATTTTCAACATGATTTTTTGGGTAACAACTTGTGTGAATTTTAGCTCTACTTTGCAAAAAGAACATCTGTGGTTAGAATTACTAGGGAATACCTCTGCCTCACCAATCCAGAGTCACAGCTAAACCTGACAAGTTTCCTTTTCTCTGGGAAAGCTCACTCTCCCCCGGCCCTCCCCCCCCCCTTTTTTTTTTTTTTTACCATGTGTCCTGTCTCTAAGCACTGCCAATTAAAACCAAAGCTCTGGGCCAGTAAGAACCAACAGATGCATTAAGAGTAGCTCTACAGGGGCGCCTGGGTGGCTCAGTCGGTTAAGCGTCCGACTTCAGCTCAGGTCACGATCTCACGGTATGTGAGTTCGAGCCCCGCGCCGGGCTCTGTGCTGACTGCTCAGAGCCTGGAGCCTGTTTCAGATTCTGTGTCTCCCTCTCTCTCTGACCCTCCCCCGTTCATGCTCTGTCTCAAAAATAAATAAACGTTTAAAAAAAAAAAAAAGTAGCTCTACATTTATGACCTGCTTACCTCTTTGGATGAGTACTTTTTAATTATTTTTGGTCTGAAGACTTCATTTGCTTTCTTGCCAACTTAAAGCACTGCTTTAAAAAAAAAAAAACTTTTGGGGCGCCTGGGTGGCTCAGTCGGTTAAGCATCCGACTTCAGCTCAGGTCACGATCTCGCGGTCCGCGAGTTCGAGCCCCGCGTCCAGCTCTGGGCTGATGGCTCAGAGCCTGGAGCCTGCTTCTGATTCTGTGTCTCCCTCTGTCTCTGCCCCTCCCCCGTTCACACTCTGTCTCAAAAATAAATAAACGTTAAAAAAATAATAAAAAATTAAAAAAAAACTTTTTTAGGGGTGTCTGGGTGGCTCAGTCAGTTAAGTGTCCAACTCTTTTTAATTTTTTATTATTATGTTTATTTTGAGAGAGAGAGGGGGAGAGAGTGACAGAGTGCAAGTGGGGGAGGGGCAGAGAGAGAGAGAGAGAGACACAGAATCCGAAGCAAGCCTCCAGGCTTTGAGCTGTCAGCACAGAGCCCAAAGCAAGCCTCGAACCTAGGAGTGTGAGATCATGACCTGAGTCAAAGACGCTCAACCGACTAAGCCACCCAGGCGCCCCAAGTGTCCAACTCTTGATTTCAACTCAGGTCATGACTGAGCCCCTGATTGGGCTCTGTGCTCATAGGGCGGAGCCTGCTTAGGAGTCTCTCTCTAGCTCTCTGCCCTTCCCCCACTCGCACACTTGTACTCTTTCTCAAAATACACAAACTTAGAAAAAAAAAATTCAAAAAAATATTTCAACCAATATTGTCAGTTTTTTCCAGAACATCTAGTTTATAATATTTCTTAAAAAAAAAAAGTATCAATATTGTCTTCATGAAGCTAAATTGAGAGTCATTCCAACATCTGAAAGACAAGTGTGGTATAACAACAAAAAAATTAACTTTATTCTGCCATCCAGTAATTATGCAATTACTGGCCCCAGTTTCTTCATTTTATTCACTTATTTATTTTTTAATTTTTTAAAATGTTTATTTATTTTTGAGAGAGAGTGAGAGAGACAGAGCATGAGTGGGGCAGGGGCAGAGAGAGAGAAGGGGAGACACAGAATCCAAAACAGGCTCCAGGCTCTGAGCTGTCAGCACAGAGCCTGACGTGGGGCTCGAACTCACACACCACGAGATCATGACCTGAACTGAAGGTGGATGCTTAACTGACTGAGCCATCCAGGAGTCCCTCCAGCTTCTTCATTTTTAAAGACATAATGTCTACTCTACCATAACTCCTTATAGTTTCTACAAATCTTGGGCACCTGACTTCATTTCTTTGGTCATTACTTCTTCTTTCCCTCTTATTATTTGCACACACCTCTATTTTGCTAACCACAATAATAGTTTATTTACATATGTGTTCTAAAGCAAAGCACTGGGCTCGAGAAAGGGAAAAACTAGGTCTTCCTGTTCCAGGGAAAATGTACAAAGGACAAACAGGAATAGTTAACTGCAAGGTATCATTTTTACCTATTGAAGTACTTAATGTCATTTTGACAAGTATAAAAGGAAGCAAACGGTTCATTGCTGTAATTCATACAGTTTTTCTTTTTTTTTTTTAAATTTTTTTTTTTTAACGTTTATTTATTTTTGAGACGGAGAGAGACAGAGCATGAACGGGGGAGGGGCAGAGAGAGAGGGAGACACAGAATCGGAAGGAGGCTCCAGGCTCTGAGCCATCAGCCCAGAGCCCAACGCGGGGCTCGAACTCACGGGGCCCCTGGGCCCCGAGATCGTGACCTGAGCCGAAGTCGGATGCCCAACCGACTGAGCCACCCAGGCGCCCCATTTCATACAGTTTTTCTAAGAGTTAGCAATGTTTATCAAAAGCCTTAAAAGTATACATTCTTTTAAAAATAGAATTACCATATGATCCAGTAATTTCACTATTGGGTCTTTACCCAAAGAAAATGAAAACACTATTTTGAAAGATGTATGCACTCCTAGGTTTACTGCAGCTATCTGCAATAAATTTCTTAAGCTACCTTGTCTGTGATATTGTTATAGTAGCTCAAATGGACTAAGACACCAACCACAGAGGATCTGTTCAATAACTGTAGTCCAGCCATATAAAGACTATCCCAGAGCCTTAAAATCATATTGTATGTAAAACTGGTGAAATATGAGTAAGTTCTGTGGACTGTAACAATATCAATTTGCTGGCCATTTATATAGTTATGGCAAGGTGTTACTATTCGGAGAAACTGAGCATAAAAGTACATGACACCACCCTGTACGGTTTTTGGGCAACTTGTGAATCCATAATTATTCCAAAATAAAATTTTTATAAATGGGGGGAAATATTGTAGAAGGCAGTGAAAATGTTCACAGAAACTTAGAATAAAAAACAAGCTGCTACCTTATGAAAGAAACTTTGAATTGTGTGAAATAATGCACAAGCACAGAAAACACTAGAGAGACTAAAAGTCAATGTTATAAGTGGTTATCTCTGAGCAGTAGCATTTTTATTCTCATTTTTGTGCTTTTCTGGATTTTCCTACAATTAACATCTACTACTTTTACAATCAATAAATAGATAATGAAACATCTAACATCCAAAATAAAAGACACATCAACTGGGAAAATCATCCTAGGCAAGTGACATAAAAGACTATTGTCTTCAAAGAAAGTAAGAAAAGTATAAACAAGCAAAAAGACAATTCACAGCTAATAAACATGGAAGAACATTCAATCACACTAGTCACTGAAGATATGCAAAATGAATCAATTATTTCATTTTATTTATTTATTTATTTATTTTTAACGTTTATTTATTTTTGAGACAGAGAGAGACAGAGCATGAACAGGGGAGGGGCAGAGAGAGAGGGAGACACAGAATGGGAAGCAGGCTCCAGGCTCTGAGCCATCAGCCCAGAGCCCGACGCGGGGCTCGAACTCACGGACCATGAGATCGTGACCTGAGCTGAAGTCGGATGCTTAACCGACTGAGCCACCCAGGTGCCCCACAATTATTTCATTTTAATCCAAATGGTGAATTTTTATAAATTGGGATGCCCGATGCTGACAAAGATACAGTAAACTGGGCAAGAGTAAAAACTGTCCTAAGACTTTTGGGAAGCAATTTGTCAATACTGATACAAAAAACTTTTAAAATGTTCACTCTTTGACCTACTGCAGTGGATTTTAACATAAAGGCTTTATATACAAGAGTGTCCTATATAGAATTACTCCACATAAAGAAAAATTGGAAACTGAAAACGTCCAACAAAAGAAGTTGTTGTGTTTTTCTAGGATAAAGTTTTTAAAACACAGTAATGAATCTGACAAGGCAGATAACTGCAACAACGACTTATTTTCTCATTTTAATTCTTGATAACCATGTTTGGTTAACTTTGTCTAAAGAATTCCATCAAAATCCTTTTCTTCCACAGAACCAGAAGCCCCTGAGCTACACAGTCACATAAAACATCTATCAAAGGATATAAACTGTACAACTGGACTTGGAAACTATCTGCCAAAATCACCACAAAAACATCCAAATTGTCAGTCCATAAAACTGACAGAAAAATCACCACCTCTATTTCTAAGCAATATATGTCATCACCAAATAAGCCAAAAGTGGTCTTCATTATTGGTCCATTTTATGCCATTTTATTTATCCTATGTGGGTGGGAAGAGATAAAAATGAAGGGAAAAATGAGAGACATCAAGTTCATGGCAAAAATGATACCTTCCGCTCATATAAGCAGTTTTAAGGTAACAGGAGTCCGAAACAGTCATCATGAATGTGGTGATTTTACAATTAACCCTACAAATACTGAAAAATAAAGTATATAAACTGATTAAATTTGCTTCAAGCAAGTCAATCATCCAGGTTTAATTTTATATCCAATATTGAGAAGACCACTAAATTACAAGTACTTAAAAAAAAAAAGACACAAAACACCTGTCATTTCATCCAATACAAACTTCAGGGTCCTACTAGAAGATGCTTAGGGGTATTTCATGAAAAATAAAAATGGAAAATTAAACTGGAAATTTTTCACCCATTCTGACAGAGAAGAACAACAACTAACATTTAATTTAGTTTAATTAATTAATTTAAATTAATTTAAATTAATTAATTTAGAACACTCAATTTATCTTCATTAACAACTTCAGTTAAATATTTTTATCATACACATTTTGCAGATAAGAAAAAAGTTATTTTACCTAAAAGTAATCTGCCCAGGGGCACCTGGGTGCCTCAGTCGGTTGAGCATCCGACTTCGGCTCAGGTCGTGATCTCGCGGTTTGTGGGTTCGGGCCCCCGCGTCGCATTGGGCTCTGTGCTGACAGCTTGGAGCCTAGAGCCTGCTTTGGATTCTGTGTCTCCCTCTCTCTCTGCCCCTTCCCTGCTCATACTCTGCCTCTGTCTGTCTCTCAAAAATAAATAAATGTTAAAAAAAATTTTTTTTTTAAAGTAATCTGCCCAATGTTGCAAAGCGAATAAAGCAGAGGCAGGATTTCACCTCAGCAGTAGGGAGAGTCTGCCAATACATTTTTACAGTGGCTCTTAGCCACTACACTACAGTTAGTTACCTCAGAGAAAACTTTAAGACAACCAGTTATATACTACCTAAGGAATATAATAGACCTCCTCACCAAGCCAAATGATCCCTGGTTTAGTTCTGCCTAGACTAGCTAATAACCCAGAAAATATGGATACACCACCAGCTTAATAGAGTTCTGAGGGCAGAAGTCAATGCAGCTCTGCACTAATTTCTACCTCAGGATCAAGGTAATTTTCTATCCTAGGGCCACAGTTAATTTTTGGTAAAAAAAAAAAAAAAAAAGTAATATTCATGGCAGTTTATGCAATAAAATTTACCCTCTATCACAAAGCACTTTTCTTTACCTGAATTATTTTGTCAGCAAGCTCCACAATGGTGGTGACTTTGTGTAAGGTAAACCAGTCAACTGCTCTCTAGCACCTTGAACAATGATTAGCACACAGGAGGCCAACAAACAACATTTGCTAAATGAATCGATGGATGAATAAATGCTGAACAAGTGTTTCTCAAATTCTGTGCATAAGAATCCAGGGATCTTGCATTTTATAATGCACTTTTTTTTTTTTTTACATAATTTAAATAGGCCTAGACATACTGAGCCATTTTACTTCAAATTGTCATCTGATCAAGCCAATGGTTAACTACACAAATGAAATTTTAAAAATCCCCCAACTTCAAATATCAATATTAAATATCGAAATAACCCTTTTCAGGGGCACCTGGGTGGCTCAAGTCAGTTAACAGTCCGACTTCAGCTCAGGTCATGATCTCACAGTTCGTGGGTTCAAGCCCCACATGGGGCTCTGTGCTGACAGCTCAGAGCCTGGAGCCTGCTTGGGATTCTGTGTCTCCCTCTCTTTCTGCTCCTACCCCCACTTGTGCTCTCTCTATCTCTCTCTCAAAAATAAATAAACATTGGGGCGCCTGGGTGGCGCAGTCGGTTAAGCGTCCGACTTCAGCCAGCTCACGATCTCGCGGTCTGTGAGTTCGAGCCCCATGTCAGGCTCTGGGCTGATGGCTCGGAGCCTGGAGCCTGTTTCTGATTCTGTGTCTCCCTCTCTCTCTGCTCCTCCCCCGTTCATGCTCTGTCTCTCTCTGTCCCAAAAATAAATAAAAAACGTTGAAAAAAAAAATTTTTTTAAATAAAAAAAAAAATAAACATTAAAAATTTTTTAAATTAAAAATAAAAAATAATCCTTTTCAAAAACGTGTAAAGTCAGCAGTCTGTTATTTTCAAATGAAAATGACCAGAAAACTGAAATGAGAGTTTTTCATAAGTATATATGAAAGCAACAGCTCATGTGTAATGTTTATTATATACCAGATACTACTCTAAGTACTTTACATTAACTGTCAATCTTAATAACCTTATGTGATATGTTAACATTATACTCATATATTAGTACTATCCTCAATTTATACGTAAGAAAACGGATAAACAGAGGTGAAACAACCTGCTTAAGGTCATACAACTAGAAAGGGGCAGAGCCTGAACAGCAGCCTGTCCCCAGTGCACTGTTCTTAACCACTTGTTTACGCAACCTTGTAGATAAATGTATCTTATTATTATTAATGACTGCCCTATTTTTTCCTTTGCTTAGCTCAAAAGGCTAGAATAATCCTGTATTTCTCTTACCTTGCTTAACAGCAAATTTTTGTAAATCCTACAAATTTACATTTCTCATAGCCAATTCAACAACAAATATTTTAGTACCAACTTACGTGCACTGTGGTAGTGATGGGGGGGGGGGAACTGCCAATAAGCACACAGTGAATTCCTTGTCTCTTCTGAAAAATTAAAAGTTATCATACAAATCAGGACGTTTTTGAGAATGAAACAGGGTGGCACATTTGTTCCAGAAAACAGGTGTACGTTATAACTACTTAGGGCAAAATGGGAGATGTGATCACACTACCTATTTTATAGTTTCCAAAACTAATAGGATGAAATACTGGCCAACTACGTACAACACAAACCCTGGATTACTCCTGACTTTTCTGCTTTGACACAGAAAATGCTTTTCTCTTGCCTCAGTAATATATAAACCAAACCAAACCCAACTCCTCATCCTCGGAGTCTGGCTTTAAGTCTACAGTTCATATCCTACCTCTAGAAATATTCACCTGAAGTACCCCCCTCTGTCTTTGGTTTAGGTAGAGCCAGTCATTTATAAATAAAGAGATATTTCCTGAACTAAAGTTTGGCTTAAAAATGTGGCTCTGTTACAACTTAACAGACAAGAAAAGAGACATGAGCATATGACATTCAAAAGTTTCTTTTCCTTACATTTACCTATACTTGTACATTAGAAAAAAATTTCTTTCTAAAAGAGGAAATACAAATCACCTATTTGCATTTTATCATTTGTATTCCTTTAAATTTTGCATATAAATGAATCTGTATTTTAATATACTGCAAACCTCATTCTTGTTTTAAGACTTTTACCTGCCTAATTAAAAGTATACTCTTAAACCATAAAAAATTTAAAATAAGATAATTACTCTGTTTGGCTTACCCAGAATCAGTGTAAATTAGTAACAAGGCCGAATTAGAACTCAAAAAGGTATCTCTCTTTTTTTTTTTTAAAGGTATATATCTCTTTTTTCTTTTAATGTTTATTTACTTCTGAGAGACAGAGCCTGAGCAGGGGAGGGGCAGAGAGAGAGAGAGAGAGAGAGAGAGAGAGAGAGAGAGAACGTGGGGCTTGAACTCATGAACTGCGAGATCATGACCTGAATCAAAGTCAAGACGTTCATCCAACTGAGCCACCCCAGGTGGCTGTATTATACACCCTGGTATCTCTTAAATCAATTTTTGCAGTTACCAGTGCCATTATCATGTAGTTTTAATAAATTTTCCAAAAATGTTCAACAAATCAAGCACAAATTTCAGTAATTTTGGAAGCCTACCATTTACATAATGGACGATTTACATCACAATAGAATAGCTATGATGATCAAATGATAGTTGTGGGTCAAGCCCATCTCTAGACTGTGTTACAAGGCTTAATACATAAACACCATAAACATCATGAACTACCTGACTTTGTCTGAAAAGATTATTATTCCCAAATTACAGATAGGAACTTGAGGCTCCCACAAGTTGTCACTTGTCTAAGGTCATATAACTAACATTTGAACCTAGGATTCCAAAACCCTTACAGAAAAATCACTGGGCATAATACAAAAGTTTACAATGTTTTCAAGCCTAGAAACCACCCTCAAGAATTAAACGTTAAAGAAAACAAAATTTAAGCAAAACACGAATACAGAAACAAATAAAAATACTATGAACACCTTCAGAGCTAAAGAGTCAGTTTCCATGTTCAGTTAAGGATCTTCAAAGAGGAGGTTAAAAATCTTTTTTTATGACTTCACAATGATAGCTGAACTAGAGTTTCTCAACCTCCTCCACTTTCCGCTCCTCTGTAGTAAAGACTGAGACCCCATTTCAACTACAGGGTCAAACTCTTTTTTTTTTTTTTTTTTTTTTAATTTATTTGAGAGAGACACAGAGTGAGTGAGTGTGAGAGAGAGAGAGAGAGAGAGAGAGAGTGAGTGAGAGTGTGTGTGTGTGTGTGTGTGTGTGTGTGTGTACACGAGAGAAGAAGGGGCAGAGAGAGAAGGAGAGAGAGAGAATACCAAGTAGGCTCTGCCCTGTCAACACAGAGCCCGACTCGGGACTCGAACTCACTCATGAGCCATGAAATGAAATCATGACCTGAACTGAAATCAAGAGTCAGATGCTTAACTGACTGAGCCACCCAGGCACCCCCAAAATCTTTTAAGCTCCCAGGTAGAAGAACAAAATCACAGATTTGAAAAACGTTCACATCTAGAATTAAGGATCAATTCCGTTAGCTGGGAAGTAATACAGAACTGCCTGACAGCCCAAACAAACCCACACTGATACAAAATAGTTGAATATCAATATCCCTAGCTTCTAGTTTTTCAGAAAATTGTGAACCAGTTCATTGTAATTTAAAGCACCATAAGGTACTTTTACATCTTTATGTTCATTTCTAAGCATTTTATTCTACTTTTCACATTTCAACAATTCCTACTTCATTTTCAGTCCATTGCATCTGAAAATATTCTACTTGACAATATTTTTATTCGTGTTTAAATTGTGCATCTAGGGGCGCCTGGGTGGCTCAGTTGGTTAAGCGTCCGACTTCAGCTCAGGTCATGATCTTGTGGTTTGTGAGTTCAAGCCCCGCGTCAGGCTCTGTGCTGACAGCTCAGAGCCTGGAGCCTGCTTCAGATTCTGTGTTTCCTTCTCTCTCTGCCCCTCCCCTGCTCATGCTCTGCCTGTCTCTGTCTCAAAAATAAGTAAAACATTTAAAAAAATAATAATAATAAATAAATAAATTCTGCATCTACCTCCAATAAATATTCCAAAACCAAGTTGTTCAAAAACCACTATTCACTTATTTATAACTTCTCTTGGCAATCATTTCAAAACTTGTTTAGGCACTTTTTTCTTCTGAGTCATTTTTTAAAAAACCATTTTCAGTCATCTAATAACTTTTAATAAACAAATTTAAATTAACAGGAAAAAACAGTACTGTAGCTGGGATGAAAGGCACAACATTATGGGGGGCCTGAGTGGCACAGTCATTTAAGTGTCCGACCTCTCTCTTCCCCTCCCTGCTCACTCGCCTGTGTGCTCGCTCTCTCTCTCTCAAAAATAAACATTAAAAAAAAAAAAAAAAAAGAAAGGCACATTATGATTACTATAAAACAAATGAAAATTACCTAGGTAAATTATCCCACTTATCTCAAATTCTAAGGTTAACCGAAAATTTAAAATATTACCTAAAAAAAGAAAAAAACTTTAGGAATCAGATAAATTATTTTTAAAATTATGTAAGAGCTGGAGAAAGAGGGAAATGGGCAGTTATTGTTTAATGTGTACAGTTTCAGTTTTGTAAGATGAATTCTGGATGTGGATGATGGCTGCACAACAATGTAAATGTACTTAACAACCCAGAACTACACATACACTTAACGATGGTTATGATAATTCAATTTTCTGTATTTTATATTTCAGTTATTTTTTAAAGTTTATTTATTTTGGGAGACAGAGCATGCAAGAGGGAGAGGCAGAAAGAGAAGGGGAGAGAGAATCCCAAGTGGAACTGTGAGACATGACCTGAGCCAAAACCAAGAGCTGGAAGCTTAACTGACTGAGCCACCAGGCGCCCCTGTGTTATCTGTATTTTATTTTTTCATTTTTTATATTTTTATGTTTTATCTATCTTTGAGAAAGAGACAGAGCGTGAGTGGGGGAGGGGCAGAGAGAGAAGGAGACACAGAATCTGAAGAAGGCTCCAGGCTCTGATCTGTCAGCAGAGCCAGATGCACGGGCTGAACTCACGAACCGCCAAGATCATGACCTGAGCCAAAGTTGGACACTTAACTGACTGAGCCATCCAGGCCCCCCTCATTTTGTTGTTGAAAAAATTTTTAAATGTTTATTTATGAATTATCCAAACATTTTTACCTCTTCTCAGAAAGCCAGACACTGTATCTGTCTCCTTCAGAACAGAGTGAGAAAAAAACCAATAAACTACTTAAGTCAATACAGCCCTTTGCAAGACTAAGTTTAAAAAAAGTTACATCTAAGTGCTACTTAAAATAGGATTCCCTGTCTGCCTATAGATTTCTATTGCAGTGTAGCTAGATTCTAATTCTAGCTTCAATATTCACTAACTGTATAATCCTGAGCAAGTTTCTTATATTCTCTGTGCCTTAGTTTATCTCTAAAATGGAGATAACAATTCTACCTACCTCACAGGGAGGTTTGAACAAATGTATACATGCAAAAACAGTTAATAGGTCTGACACATAGTAAGCACAACAAAGGTGTACACCACTATTATTATAGTGGTACTATCATTACTATTATCTATCCCATTTATTTTCCAGTTATAAATTAGTTAAGCTAGGGTCTTTCAAGAAGAATGCACACAAAATTTTGAACACAACGGCAAAGGACTCCCGATTCCAGATTAGAGAAGTCCCACCAGAGATGATCCATAAGCAACCTGGTTTATAGTAAAGTGGTTCTTAACCTCTCTTGGGCCATGGACCTCTTTGGTAGTCCAATCAACCTACAGATCTCTTCTCAGAATATGTTTTTTAAGTTTTAAAATGCACAGAATCACAAAATAAACCAATAATGTTACAGTTACCAAAATATTTTAAAATTTCTACTTTAGTAATAAACAATTTTTTTTATTTTTATTTTATTTATTTTTGGGACAGAGAGAGACAGAGCATGAACGGGGGAGGGGCAGAGAGAGAGGGAGACACAGAATCGGAAACAGGCTCCAGGCTCCGAGCCATCAGCCCAGAGCTCGACGCGGGGCTCGAACCCACGGACCTCGAGATGCTGACCTGGCTGAAGTCGGCCGCTTAACGGACTGCGCCACCCAGGCGCCCCTCTACTTTAGTAATAAATGTGCTTTACCGATGCATTAAATAACAAGATTAAAAAACATTTTTTTACTGTTTATTTTTGAGAGAGACAGAGAGAGAGAGAGAGAGAGAGAGAGAGAGAGGGAGGGAGGGAGGGAGGGGGAGGGAGAGAGAGAAAAAGCACCAGCGGGGGAGGGGCAGAGACAGAGGAAGAGACAGAATGAAGCAGGCTCCAGGCTGAGCTGTCAGCACAGAGCTCAACATGGAGCACGAACTCATGGAACTGTGAGGTCATGACCTGAGCTGAAGTCGGGACACCTAACGGACTCAGCCACCCAGGCACCCCTAAATAACAAGATTTTTAAACATACAGTAACAAGGACTAATGAACAGTATTCCAAGATACATGCAAAAACTGCAATATATGAAAATATTTCTTGTAGCATCCATTGAAATTTCCATTATTTTCAATTCTAGATTTTAATTAGAAGCTAGTGAAAATAAACAGGCAATTTTTTTTTCCTCAGCAAAGTTCACTGACTTCCTTAAATTTATCTAAGGACCCAGATTAAGGATCCCTGGCTTAGGGGAAAGTGCAAAAAATAAGTTCTGGAGTCAGAGACTTGTGTTCTAGATGCCAGACTTCAGAGTTTAGCCCCCCACATAATTTGCCCCCCACCTGAATGACCTTAGACATCACACTGAGCTTTGGTTCACTCAGAATAATTTCTAAATCTTACAGTTATTCCTATAGTTATAAGGATCAAATATGAGTAAACACACAAAATGACCAGTGTGTTGTTTTTTTTATTTTAATACCATATATTCAGCCCCAAATGTTTAGTGACATTGTTTTCAATAACTCATAGGAGAAAAATTAAAAACCACATACTGATTCACAAAGAAAATGATTAATGGAAATATTAATTTCATGTAACAGTTTAATAAGAGACAGGATTTGACATTAGAATGACCTGTATCTAAATCCTAAATCCACTACTTTACTTCTACGTTATTAACCTCTCCACCTCAGCTTTGTTTGTTTTTAATATTTATTTATTTTTGAGAGACAGAGTGCAAGCAGGGGAGGGGCAGAGAGAGAGGGAGACACAGAATCCAAAGCAGGCTCCAGGCTCTGAGCTGTCAGCACAGAGCCTGACGTGGGACTCGAACCTACAAAGCGTGGGATCATGACCTGGGCTGAAGTTGGACGCTTAACACACTGGGCCACCCAAGCGCCCCTCCGCCTCAGTCTTCTCATCTGTAAAACGCTGCAGTTGTTTTGAGAAAGGAGAAGAGCTAGCTTAAACACTCAATAAACAGAGCTCTTATTAAAGATCACATTTTAACAAAGCCAAAGGAATCAATTTGGAACTCAAAAGTTTATTTTGGAATTCATGTTCATGTAAGTAAAACTTCACATTCACTTGCCCAGCAGAACACATACACACTTAAAACCTAAAGCATTTGCATGGCACAATGCTCCTAATACAAACTGGCACTGTTTAAAATCATATTGATTTCTTATCCTACAAAACAAAAAACAAAAAACAAAAACCCAAAAGCAAAAAAAAAAAAAAACCCAAAAAAACAAAAAACCTACAATGAGGATAAAAAACGGTAAACAGAATGGGTTCAGTAATTTCAAGTCTTTTCATGATTTACTTGGAATATTCCAATGAATGTCTGTTACCAATGCTGGACATACTGTAAGGTAGCTGTCTCTTTAAAACCCAAAGTAAAGATCTCAAATTTATCAGATTTAAAACAGTTGTCAGATTTAAAACAAAAAAAAAAAATTAAACCATGTATTTACTTTATGCCGGAATACTACGGAGTAAGATCCATCCCTCCCTCCGGAAAAAAACCTGCCACAGACTGGCCCGGCTTCTCGATCAATTATACAACCTGTAAATTCCTTCCCTCATTGAAAAGATTCTTTTTATGGGCATAGTTAACAAGTGCCAAGTTGCGAAGTTGCAGCTTTGCTGGTTTGACGTTTTCACAATGCAAGAACAATATGATCTGGAATCTACTCAAAGCATTAGCCAGGCAGTCAGCTGATGCTCACTGCACACAAGAGAAAGACAGAAATAAGAGAAATTAAACCTCGTATTTGTGGAAGGCAGGTATCCACCACCTTCAAAACCAAAATAGGCCAGCAGCAGACGTTCCAGTTAAAATAAAAGTAGTTCCATTGTTAAACAACATATAAAAACCGGCTTTCCCCAGACTAGGCTGTTCTCATTCTTGGAATTTTCCTTGTATAAGGGCTTTTATCCGTTCATAAAACCAACCCCTCATCACGGAGCCACTGCCTGAGTAACTTTTACAAAAGGTCAAAGCGGTGCCTTTCAAGGCTTCCAAAGCCTATTGGCGTCTCCTCCGTTCACAGTAATTCGCTTTCCACCCACAGAACGTTCCAGAGACTTAGGGACGGGGACCAAACAAAATTTGGTGGGGGGTGCTAAGAAGCAGCTTTCAACTTTCTCTTCAACATACTTATACAGAATTTCACCTTCCTCCCTCCGCGGCCCCACATGTTGCTTGCTTCCCTCCCAGAGGGCCCCGCGAGACCTCGCTTCCCCCCCCCCCCCCCACCCACGCGCCCACCTGATTACCCTTTTCTCCGTAGACTCCGCCCCCGCCCTCCCCCCCCCCCCCACCCCCGGCCTGTTTGCCTCCTCTCGGAGGTCCATATGGGACATTTCCCCCTTCCTCAGACCCTCACGCCACACCAGACAAGCCTCGATTCTCCACCTTCAGTTCTCTCCCACTACGGCCCTCACTTCCCACAGCTTCCTAAAGTGTTGCGAGAGCGCAGAGGGGAGCCGCAGGCCTGCACGGCCCAGGTGCTGTGTCAGCCTATCTGCCGGTTCCGCGGCGTGTACGGCCTGGAAAGTCACATGGCGGTGGGACCGGCCGGCGCCTCCACACTCCTGCTCTCCTCACAGCTGGGCGACATTACCAAGTCCACTCACCTCCACGAAGAGCAACATGTCTTCCTCCGCTCGGCCCAATCGTTCTCGCTGCCGCGACTCCAACGGGCTTACAGGCCCGAGCCCCAATCGCTAGGATAAGGACACTCGCCTGGCCCCTCCACCCGGCAGTGGACCCGGCTCCTCCCCCGCCGTCAGCCGCTGCGGCCCGACCCGCCCAGTCCCACCTCCCTTGAAAGAGCAACTGTTTCCGGTTCTAGAAAACAATTGCTTCCGGGAGAAGAGACACCCCCTCGGCGCGCTCAACTTTTGCGCTACCTTTTCCAGCAGCAGGATGGGATGTACTATCACCAGGCCTGGGGGGAGGAGGGAAGCGATCAGAGGAAGACGCCATTCTGTACCACGGGGGTGTGAAAAAATTCTACGCATTTTATCCCCCGCCAAAGGGACGGGTACTACCGCTATAACAATTACGCAGTCTTCATAGTTCAAAATCTAGATCTGATAAAACGGCAAGTTTGTGTGAGGGGTACTGGACAGACGCCCAATCTTTCCGAAAAGGTGGTAACTCTCGCAGAAACAAAGTCGAGAAGAAAAAAAAGCAAGCAGATCTAATAGTAAATATATTAATAGCCGCTGCTGTATATTAAAAGCTTACTATGTGCCTGGCATTATCCTAGGTATCTTATGTGAATTAATCTTTAAAAAGACCTTATGCAATAGGTTTTATCCCCCCTTTTTTACACTTGAAGGAACCCTGTAGGAGGGCGGGTTTCCCCTAGACACACCTTTAAAGAACTTTGCCCTTTACTTACATCAGGTATCCACATCTATGCTACTTAATAACAGTATGGATAGCCTCTTCATTGATGTTCTGTCATGTTAAATGAAGTACAATAAAAACAAAATTTTAAAAATCATCTTTATACTTTTCTGTTAGATGATCCAAATTCCTTTTTATCTTGAGCAATACCTGATAAGCTTTAGCCCTCCCTATCAGTCCTACTTCTTTTTCCTAGTTCAGACACTTACTTTTGAAATAATTATGTGTTGATTTTTTTCCACTGATTTTTTCCAGTCTATTATTTCAAAAATCTTTCTAAATTAGTTTCATTTTCACCAAACTGCTGTTACTTGCTTTCAAGACCTTACCATTTTGACCCCATGTAATCTCCCTTACTTTACCTCAAATGAATCTTCTCCCTTTTTCACTTAGATGCCAAATTAATTCCTCCATCAAACTCCTGATACTTGTATCCCATCCTCTCCCTAATCTGATCCACAGTAAACTCAACATTACTTCATCTCAATAAAATCAATCTCCTCACCTTTCCCCTGAAGGACAAACCCAACACTCACCTCCAAAGCCATGGCTCAAGGTGTCTTCCCTATCTGGAATGTCTTCATTTGTCAATCACCTTCTCTGTCCATAGGGCTTTCCCAAAGACACTGCTCCCTTTCTTCTTCATGTCCCTTATTAGTGCTCAAATATTCTATCTTAAATTTGTTTCTTCTTTTTTTTGTTTTGTTTTGTTTTGTTTTCTTTTTTAGTCTCTTCACAGGTACCCTATCATTTTTCTTCACAGTCTGAGATAATAGTGGCTACATAGTAGTATCTTTCAACAAGTGTTTGCCAAATTGAAAGGGAAGAAGAGAGGTTTTAAACTTTGCTTTAAAAAGCCTTCATTTCCAGTTGCTGATGAAGTCCATGCTGCATAAAAAATATGAGAGAGGGAGAGAGCACAATAATCCTAAATTAGTTTAGCTGACAAGCATATAGGCTGCTTTGTGAATGCCTGCTGGGGTAAGTAAGCAATGTAAAAAAAGTCACAAGAAATAAAAGTTACTTAAGGATCTCAAAATCAAATATTATCAATGAAGTACTTAGATTGGTAATTTCAAGAAATGCTGGATAATCATGGATATTTTAATCAAACTTCACATTTATTAAAAATTCTTAATTGTACTCCTTTCAGAAAACATTATTAGTTTTGTTGAATGGACATAATTGTGATTATGAAAAAGGAGGGAGTAATTTTTATGATGGGGGGGCAGTCTAAAAAGAAAAGAAAGTGTTCTGGGGCTTAGAAAAATTTCCATGGAAATTGAATCTGAAACTATAAGAAATATCCAAACTTTAGAAAATTTCTGCAGAGAAACTGAGGAAGAATATGTCAAATGTTAAAACACACACACACACACACACACACACACACACACACACAGAAAACTAAAACACAGCATCTTGTTTTGAGAAGTTCACCGGCTAATGGACAGCGACCAAAATAGTTACATTTCAATGAGATAAGTACTATAATAGAAAATTTACAAAGTGTTTTGGGAACACAGAGGAGGGGATAACTTAGCAGGATATTAGAAGGGAAAATATTTAATTTGCTGTATATTGATTGATTTCTTAAAAGACAACTATTTTGTGATCCCCTGCTTCCCATTTTCTGAAGGACCGAACACATAAATTATTTAAATTTACAAGTTTACACCAAGAACTCAACATAGGAAGTTCCTGTAAAGAAATTAACTTATACATTCATAATTTGTAGAAAATCTTAATGATATTAGATAGTTAATGAATACCTATACCTAGTTACATAATAAAACTATATAAACAGAGACTAGACACAAATACCTCAAATTCATGACTGTCATTACTTCTGAAAAGTGGCAGAGGGGAAGCAAGGAGTCTATGGAGAACACCAAAAGGGACTCCAACTTTAGCTCCAATGCTTAATTTTATTTAAAAATTTCGGAAGCAAATATTAATTACAAAAAGTTAATATTTGTTCATTCTACGTGATAGGCACATGGCTATTTGTTATATTACTTTCTGTACTGTTTCATATTTTTTAAATTAAAACCAAAAGCTACGCAGCCAACAAAACCACCCTCTCCTTTAATTGCTCCAGGGTCCTAAATCCTTTCACCTCCTCTGCAATCAAAGAAGCTGCCCAGAGCTGCCCAGAGTACCCCTCTCTCAGTTACAAAGCAGCATCCAGCGTTCCCTTCAATTTCTCCAGCCAACTATGGAATTTCAAAATCTTCAGTCAAGTTCCTGGAAAAAATGAGTAACTAGGCAGTGCAAAGAGTGGGATCTTCATCCAAACAGTATCTTCCAAATTACAGATCTAGGACAAGTTGAGGGGCAGCTAAAGAAGTTGTAGCACACCTAATCAATTACAGGCTTAAAAATTCTTAAGCAAAATCTCAGGAAGAGAGAAGAATCAGGAGTTGCATTTGACATACTGGATCTTGAATTCTAACACCCAGATTTTAAGCTCATTTAAGCAGGACTGTATCTTCTATTTCTTCTAGCGTTCCTGTTGTCTATTCTTTCCTACCCTCCCACCCCCCTTCACCCTTCTCCAATCACAGCATATAGAATGCCTACTTCTCTGCATATAGTAAGCACTCTTGAAATGTTTGAGTTATTGAAGACACAATGGATCTATTATGACATCACCAGGACTGGAATACCATGGTTAACAACCAATTAGTGACAGGATAGACCACAAACTCTGGGAGCAGGAAAGACCTCTTCCAGCTTCCTCGTGGATATTATCATTTGCCTATACTCAGTGAAGAGAAGAAATAAAAGAAAATCACTCAACTTTTCAATATAGTTATCAAAATGCAAAGTGGGATAGACACTGAATCTGAATCAGAAAAAGAAATAGTGGATTCCACCATCACGTCCATAAAAGCCCTATATAAATCAGAGGTCCCTAAGCTGGAGATCCCACTGGCAGTACAGAATGTCATCTCTAGAATTGAGCATGCACAGCTTTGTCGAGCCAGAGAGGTAGGTAGTAAATGAGAAGTTTACAGATTACAACTTTCTTTTTTAATGATCACTGATAAGCTACATTTTTTTTGGAACTCATTTTATTTTCATGATCTTTGTGTTTGAGATAACTATGATTTCAAATGACAATTTCACCTGACTCTGTGGATTACAAGCTCTAATTTTATGTTAATCTCTTTAACTTTCCTATCAGAATTAATCAAACCTTTTAAGAATTAAATCACACATGCGATTGAGTGATTGGGGTAGAAAGAAAAATTAAAATCTACAGCTAATATTAGTATCTAATTTCAGTCAATAGTTTTAATTTGTTCTCATCTGAGTTTTTGTCAAATAGCTGTTAACAAGAAGAAACAGCTTGGTTTGAATTCCAGTTTCTTTAATTTCCCCCGAACACCTCATGGAAGGGGATTTCGTTGGCCAAGAGAAATCCAAGGACAATGAACAAAATACTTAAATAGTATAACAATCCAATAAACCCCAAATAATTAAGGCTATACTGCATTTTAGTCTGTCAAACAGAATACAACAAAGCCAATCAGATTAAAAGAAATTAATTCAGGGAAGTTTTTTCCTATGTTTAAAGAGTGCTAAATTTTTGTACTTTCTCATTCTCCGCATAAACTTACTCCTGTTCCAACTCTCCACAACAAAGAACAATAACCTGGTATTTGCTTATAACAACTTTACTGAAATATAATTGACACATAATAAACTGTATATTTTTTAAGTATACAAGTTTTGATATACATAAAAATCTGTGAAACCTTCATCACAATCAACATAATGAACTTACCCATCACTCCTGAAAAGTTTCTTCAAGCTCCATTAAAATTCCTCCCACACACCCTTCCCCACCCCCATCCCAATCTCTAGGCAACTGACAATCTGCTTTCTTTACTATAGATTATTTTGTATTTTAAAATAATTTTATGAGAGTGAAATCATACAGCATCCACTTTCTTCTGTCTCCTTTCTTTTAGCATAATTATTTTGAGATTCATCCACATTCTTATTGATATGAATAGTTCATTCTTTTTTTTTTTTTTTTAAGGTTTAAAAAACTTGTTAGTGCAGAGCCCAATGCGGGTCTTGCTGCAGGGTTTGATCTCATGAACCATGAGATCTTGACCTGAGCCAAAATCAAGAGTCAGACACTTAACTGACTGAGCCACCCAGGTGCCCCAATAGTTCATTCTTTTTATTGCTGAGTATTTCTCCATGGCATGGGCATTTGGGTTACTTTGGACTTGGGGTTGTTACAACTGAAACTGCTATGAATGTTTGTTTACTTTTTCATGACTTATTTTGTAGACCTATGCTTTCATTTCTTTGGAGTAAATATTTAGGTTGGAATGGCTGGGTCACGTGGTATGTAAATGTTCGATTTTATCTTTTTTTTTTTTTTTTAAGAAGTCACAGGTCACAATGTGGCTAGTGAAGGAAACACTTCTTTTTTTATTTTTATTTTCTTTAACGTTTATTTTTGAGACAGAGAGAGACAGAGCATGAACAGGGGAGGGTCAGAGAGAGAGGAAGACACAGAATCTGAAACAGGCTCCAGGCTCTGAGCTGTCAGCACAGAGACCCATGCGGGGCTCGAACTCACAGACCACGAGATCATGACCTGAGCCGAAGTCGGACGCTGAACTGACTGAGCCACCCAGGCGCCCCATAAATGTTCAATTTTAAAATAAACTACCAAACTGTTAAAAAGTGGTTATATATCTGTTGGCTATCTGGATGTCTCCTTTGGAAAAATGTCTATTCATGTCTTCTGACCGTTTTTAAACTGGTTTATTTGTTTTTTGGGTATTGAGTTTTAGAAGTTCTTTTTTTGGTTTGTTTTTAATGTTTATTTATTTTTTGAGGAAGAGAGAGAGACAGAGTGTGAGTGGGAAAGGGCCAGAGAGAGAGGCACAGAATCTGAAGCAGGCTCCAGGCTCTGAGCTGTTAGAACGGAGTCCGACGCGGGGCTCTAACCCACAAACTACGAGATCATGACCTGAGCCGAAGTCCAACGCTTAACTGAGTGAGCTACCCAGGCGCCCCGAGTTTTATAAGTTCTTTATATATTTTGGATACTAACCCTTTATCAGACATGTCATTTGCAAATGTCTTCTCCCATTCTGTAGGTTGCCTTTTAGTTTTGTTGATTGTTTCTTATGCAGTGCAGAAGCCTTTTATTTTTATAAAGTCCCAATAGTTTTGTTTGTTTGTTTGTTTTTGTTTTTTGCTTTTGTTTCCCTTGCCTCAGGAGACATATCTAGTAAGAAGTTGTTGTGGCTGATGTCAAAGCAATTACTGCCTATGTTCTCCTCTAGGATTTTGATGTTTCCTGTCTCATATTTAGGGCTTTAATCCATTCTGAATTTATTTTTGCATGTGGTGTAAGAAAGTGTTTCAGTTTCAGGAGTGCCTAGGTGGCTTAGTCAGTTAAGCCTATGACTGATGATTGAGCTTCAGACTCTTGATTTCGGCTCAGGTCATGATCTCACGGTTTGTGGGTTCATGTCCTGCTTCAGGTTTTGTGCTGACAATGCAGAGACTGCTTGAGATTCTCTTCCTCCATTTCTCTGTGCCCCTCCCCTGCTAGCTCTCTCTCTTTCAAAAATAAATAAATAAAAACATTATTAAAATGTTTTTAAAAGAAAGTGGTCCAGTTTCATTCTTTTGCATGTTGCTGACCAATTTCCCAATACCATTTGTTGAAGAGACTATCTTTTTTCCATTAGATATTCTTTCCTGCTTTGTTGAAGATAAATTGACCATATAGTTGTGGGTTCATTTCTGTTTTTTTCTATACTGTTCCACTGAACTACGTGTCTATTTTTGTGCCAGTACCATCATCAGGGAAATACAAATCAAAACTACAGTGAGATATCACCAGTCAGAATGGCTACAATTAACAACACAGGAAACAACAGGTGTTGGTGAGGAGGTGGAGAAACGGGAACCTTCTTACACTGTTGGTGGGAATGCATACTGGTGTAACCACTCTGGAAAACAGTATGGAGAGTCCTCAAAAAGTTAAAAATAGAACTACCCTATGATCCAGCAATTGTACTACTAGGTATTTACCTAGGTGATAAGGATTAAGATGTTTTGTGGAAGTGTGGAATGACTATATTGTACACCCGAAAATGATATTACACTGTATGTTAACTACCTGGAATTTAAATAAAAACTATTAAAAAGTAGTTATACTATTTTATATTCCCACAAGCAGTATATGAGTTTTCAATCATTCCACATCTTTATCAACACTTCATGTTTTCAGTCTTTTTAGTTTTAATCATTCCAGGGACACCTGGGGGGCTCAGTCAGTTAAGTGTCTGACTTCGGCTCAGGTCATGATCTCACAGTTCATGAGTTCGAGCCCCACATCAGGCACTGTGCTGACAGACGGCTCAGAGCCTGGAGACTGCTTCAGATTCTGTGTCTCCCTCTCTCTCTGCCCCTCACACTCTGTGTCTCTCTCAAAAATAAATAAACATTTAAAAAGAATTAAAATAATAGATTCCACTCTCTGAAGGTTTGGAGAGTCTAGATCTTTAATTTTAACCATTCCAAAAGGTATATAATAGTATCTCATTATGGTTTTAATTTGCATTTTTATAATGACTAGTGATTTTGAGCAACTTTCCATGAGTTTATTTGCACTCAGTATGTCTTCTCTAGCAGTTCAAATATTTTGACCATATTTTAAAAGTTTATTGGTCTATGTTCTCATTATTGAGATTTGAGTATTTTTATGTCTTCTGATTACAACTTTTATCAGATAGGTGGTTTGCAAATATTTTTTCCAATTCTGTGACTTGTCTTTTTTTCTACTAATTGTGTCTTTCAAAGAACAAAATTCGTTAGTCCAATATATCAATGTTTTCTTTCTTCCAAAGCAAACTTTGACTAACTCAAGGTCACAAACATTTTCTCCTATGTATTCTTCTAGGAGTTATACTTATAGATTTTACATTTACATCTATGGTTCAACGTGTCTTTTTTTTTTTTTTTTTGGCAAGGGAAAAAATTTTATTTCATAGTTGTCTTTAAAACCACAAAGACACTATGCTCTTCGTATAAAAACATTAGTACAAATAATTATACTTTCTAGAAAATGATTATATAGACACTCTCAAAGAAAAATGCACACCATTACATAGTTTCAGAGAAGTTGCTTGGAAAAAACTCACATCTAGACTGATTCCTAAAACATACCATAAGACCCTGCATATTTTGGTGCAAAGTATAGATTATTGTCATCAGTACATGATCCTGAATTCTTACACATTTGATAACATGCATAAGGACTGGTTTATGACATAATGTTCCATTGGTTCATCAGCCTCTTCTGCAGGTACATCAGCAGGTTGAGCAGGCTGTGCCTTTGTCTGTGGTCTTTCTTCAAGACCTTCCAGGAATGGAGATACATCATCATCATCATAAATCGTAAACTCCAAGTCTTTACTAAAAATTCCAATGGACACATTCTTTGTAGTTAAGTCCTGTTCTGCAGTGTCTCTTATAAGGCATGCAGACCATGTTTAACCAGTTCATTCAAATTGCACTCCATAAACCCAGACATATGTCTCACCAAGTAAGTACGAGCTCATTGAAAACAAGCTCCAATGGACATAGCTCTACAGTCGAAATAGTTAGCAGATAGACAAGTTTGGAAAATGTGAGGGCCCATATTCATAACCAACAATAAGCAGTCCAACACCATATGGTCTCTGGCCATATCGTTGCGTTGGTATTTGGGTCTTGCTTTCAATTAGAGATACAAGATGAGATGCAGGAAGAGGTCTGTCAAATACAAATCTGGAATCCAAACACTCCTGGTGCATAAAATTACATAACAGTCTAGCATCAGCAGTAAGTCCCACAACTGAGATACCAATATGGTTGTCAACATGGAGAATTTTTTCTGATGAGCTGCAGGCTCTGACTATGCTGTCTTCAATGCAGCCAACACTGTGTGTTGTTTTTTTTGTTTTTTCTTCAGATCAACTGTGGCTGAACCTTGTTTGACAGCTTCCATTGCATATTCAATTTGATGATTCCTGCCCTGAGGGCTCCAAACAGTCACATCATTGTCCTACTGGTTGTGAAACATGGTTTTGGCTTTGGGCTTGGCTTTATGGTTCATTTTATCTTTCTTTGTAAATGATATCAGATATTGATTGAGGTGTCAAAACAAACAAACAAAACAAAAACAAAACAGGGGCTCTTGGGTGGCTCAGGCAGTTGAGCCTCTGACTTTGGCTCAGGTCATGATCTCGTAGTCTGATTTCAAGCCCCACATTGTTGGGCTCTGTGCTGCCCACTTAGAGCCTGGAGCCTACCTCAGATTCTGTGTCTCCCTTTCTCTCTGCCCCTCCCCCACTCATACTCTGTCTCTCTCAAAAATAAACATTAAAAAGAATTATTCTAGATTCATTTGTTGAAAAGACTATCCTATCTCCATTGCATTGCACTGCACCTTTATTGAAAATCAATTGACCATGTATGTGTGAGTTTATGGATTCTCTAGTCTGTTCTCTTGATCTATTTATATATATTTTTTAATTTTTTAATGTTTATTTATTTTTGAGAGAGAGAGAAAGCATGAGTAGGGAAGGGGCAGACAGAGAGGGAGACACAGAATCTGAAGTAGGCTCCAGGCTCTGAGCTGTAGGTTCAGAGCCCGGCCGGGGGCTCGAACTCAGGAACCGTGAGATCATGACCCGAGCCAAAGTCGGCGCTCAACTGACTGAGCCACCCAGGAGCCCCTATCTTTATTCTAATACTGCAGTGTCTTTTTTGATTACTGAGGTTTTATAATCATTCTTGAAATCATGTATTTTTAGTTCTCCAATTTTGTTCTTTTTCAGTTATGCCCAACTTGTTTGCTCACATCTTCCTTCTATCCCCATTTCCTCTTCTTGGGCTTCTTTTTCTGGAGGGACACACTCAAACATTCATAACCTAAAAACTGTCTTTATCCATACTACTTTCTCCCTTTTCATTTCCATGCAAAATTTAGAATCAGTCTGTCAAATTCTACTTGGGGAGAAAAAAGCCTGCTGGTGTCTTGATTGGGATTGTATTGAATTTATAGATCCCCTAATTAGGGGAGAATTGAGAACTTAATATTGAGTCCTTTGACCTGTGGACACAGAATATCTCTGTATTTATGAAGGTCTAATTTTTCTCCCAAGTGCTAGACCTTGCAAATCTTTTGTTAGTCTCTAAGTATTTCACATTTTTTTATACTATATTGTGAATAGTATTGTTTTTTTATTTCCATTCTCAATTGTTCACAATTAATATGTACAAATAAAATACATTTTTGTATGTGCATCTTGTATAATAAAACCCAGTTACTAGTCTTCATAGATTTTCTTCATATATTCCTTGGGGTTTCTACATAGACAACCCTATCATATGCTAATAGAGGCAGTTTGATTCCTCCTTTTATGTCTGTGTGCATTTAAGTTTGCTTTTTTGTTTTTTTTTTTAATTTGAGAGAGACAGAGGATCCCAAGCAGGCTCCATGCTGACAGCTCAGAGCCTGATGCGGGGCTCAAACTCATAAACCATGAGATCATGGTTAACTGACTGAGCCACCCAGTGGTGGCTTTTAACTGTTTTTTGTGGGGGAGGGGAAAAATAAGTAAGCTTTTTTTTTTTTTTTTTTAACTTACTGAGTAGGCAAGGAACTACAGTATAAAGTTGAATAGAAGTGATGAGACATCCTTGTTTTCTTCTTGATGTTAAGGGAAAGAATTCAGTCTTCCTCATTCACTATGATTGTAGCAGTATATTTTTTTATGGTGCTCTTTATCAAGTTGGAGAAATTCTCTTCTTTTCTCAGTTTTCTGAGGTTTTTTTGTTTGTTTGGTTGTGGGTTTTTTTTTTGTTTTTTTTTTTTTTTTTTAGAGAGAGAGAGTGCACAAGAGAGATAGAATCTTAAGCAGACTCCAAGTCTAGCAAGGAGCCTCACACAGGGCTCCAACATGGAGCTTGATCTCACAACCCTGATGAAATCATGACCCCGACATCATGACCTGAGCCCAGATCAAGAGCCAGATGCTTAACTGACTGTGCTATCCAGGCGCCCCAGCCAAGATTTTTAATTAGGAATAGATACTCGGATTTATCAAAAGGTTTTACTGCATCTATTGGGATTATCATGTGATTTCTTTTTTGTCTTTTTGAATCTGTTAAAATAGTGAATTACATTGATTTATGACTGATAAACCAACCTCACATTTTGTGGATAAATTCCATTCACTCATAATGTAGTATTCTTTGTATTATCTTGCATTCAGTCTGCTAACATTTGTTAATTTTTGTGTCTATGTTTACAAAACATGTTGGTTTGTAGTTTTCTTTCTTTCTTTTTTTTTTTAAGTAAGCTTCATGTCCAGCATGCAGTCCAACATGGGGCTTAACTCATGACCCTAAAATCCCTGAGATCAAGACCTAAGCTGAGATCAAAAGTCAGAATCTTAACAACTGAGTCACCCAGGTGCCCTGTAGTTTTCTTTTAATACTTTGGTTTTGGCATCAGACTAATATTAGCTTTATAAACTCAAGTAAAATATTTTTAATTTTCCTTAAGACTTTGTTGAGAATTGGCATTTCCTTTTACGTTTGGTAGGATCCACTAAGTGTTTGGGTGGGGTAAGGAGAAATAATCAGTGGAAACATATAGACTTGTGGTTTAATTCATGGGAAAGTTTTAAACTATAAATTCAATTTAAAAAATTGCAGGGCTATTCAGTTTATCTGTCTTCTTGAGTGAGATTTCACAGTTTGCATCTTGCAAGTAATTTGTCCATTTTATCTTAGGTAATTTTATTGGCCTAAAATTGTTCACAATAATCCCTTATTAACCCTTTATTATCTGTAGAATCTGTAATAATGTCACTTTTCATTTCTGGTATTAGTAATTTTCTTCTCTCTCTCTCTCTCTCTCCTATCAGTCTGGCTAGAGGTTTATCAATTTTATTGCTATTTTCAAAGAACCAATTTTTGGCTTCACAGATTTTCTCTAATTCTGTTTTCTTTCTTTTTTTTTTTTTAATGTTTATTTATTATTGAGAGACAGAGAGACACAGAGCGTGAGCAGGAGAGGGGTAGACACAGAATCTGAAGCAGGCTCCAGGCTCCGACCTGTCAGCACAGAGCCCGACACGGGGCTCTAACTCACAAACTGTGAGATCATGACCTGAGCCAAAGTCGGTCACCCAACCAACTGAGCCACCCAGGTGCCCCTCTAATTCTGTTTTCTATTTTACTGATTCCCACACTGATTTTTATTATTTTATTTACACTATTTACTTTGGATATAATATACTCTTTTTTCCCAGTTTCTTAAGGTGGAAGCTGAGGTCATTGATTTGAGAACTTTTTTCTTTTGTAAGAAGTGGTATATCTCCCTTTGCAATGCAAATGAAAATGTTGCATTTTCATTTAGTTCATTTTTTTATTTTTGAGACAGAGAGAGACACAGCATGAATGGGGAAGGGGCAGAGAGAGAGGGAAACACAGAATCGGAAGCAGGCTCCAGGCTCTGAGCCATCAGCCCAGAGCCCGACGCGGGGCTCGAACTCGCGGACCGCGAGATGGTGACCTGAGCTGAAGTCGATCGCTTAACCGACTGAGCCACCCAGGCGCCCCTTCATTTAGTTTTATATACTTTCCAATTTTCCTTTTGATTTTATTCCTCGACCCATAGGTTATTTAGAACAGTGTTTATTTTCCAAATATTTTGAGATTTTTGTCTCTTACATATCTCTAATTTAATTTCATTGGCATCAGTGAACTTATTCCATATGATCTGAATCCTTGTAAATTTCTTGAAATTTGTTTTAAGGCCCAGAATATGGTCTAAATTGGTAAATGTTATGTATGCATTGAATACAATTTGTATTCTTTCATTGAGCGGTGTACCCTATAGATAATGATTACATCAAATTGGCTGATAGTACTGTACAAGTCTTCCATTATCTCTTCTCAACTTCATCGATTATCAAGACAGAGGTGTAGAAATATTTAATTATAATTGTGAATTCTTCTAGTTCTTCTGATAGTTCTATCAAAGTTTTTCATGTACTTTGAAGCTCTGTTTTATATGCTAAACGTGTGGAATTACTATGCCCTCTCAATGAATTGGCCATATTACCACCATGAAATGACCCTATTTATTTCTAGTAATATACTTTTCTCTGTAATCTATTTTTGTTTGTTATTAATATAGCCACTCTAGCTTTCTTTTGATGAGTGTTACCTTCTTTGCATTTTCTCTATTTTACATTAAACATGTTTGGGTTATTATATTTAAAGTGAGTTTCTTATAGGAAGGCATATAATTGGGTTTCTTTTTAAAAAATTCTTTTAAATGTTTTATTTATTTTTGAGAGAGAGAGACAGAGTGTAAGCAGAGGAGAGGCAGAGAGAGAGGGAGACACAGAATCCAAAGCAGGCTCCAAGCTCTGAGCTGTCAGCATAGAGCCCAACATGGGGCTCAAACCCATGAGCTGTGAGATTGTGATCTGAGCTGAAGTCAGACGCTTAAATGACTGAGCCTCCAGGTGCCCCTGGGTTTCTTTTTAAATCCAACCTGACAGTCTCTGCCTTCTAATGGGATGTTTAGACCATTTGTATTTAATGTAATTATTAATGAGTAAGTTTAAAATTACTATCTTGCTATTTGTTTTCTGTTTGTTCCATCTGTTTTCTTGTTTCATTTTATTTTTTCTGACCTTTTTTTAGATTAAGTATATTATATTATTATGATTCCATTTTATTTCCTTTATTGACTTCTTAGCTATAACACTGTTTCACCTTTTAAGTGGTTGCTTTAGGGTTTGTAGTATACACCATTTACCTTCAAATGGTAACCTACCACTTTTGAATAGTGTATGAGCCTTACAACAATATTCTACCATTTTCTCTCTCCTGGCCTTTGTGGTATTCATATCATACTTCTACATATGTTATAAATATTTATTTACCTTTCAATTATTATTTTAAAAAGGCAATTACCCATTTTTCAATTTTTTTATTGTGGTACAATTTACATAACATAAAATTTATTATTTTAACTATTTTTAATCATACAATTCAGTGGCATTAAGTAATTTACAGTATTGTATAAGCATCAACACTATTTTCAGAAATTTTAATCATCCCAAACAGAAACTCTGACCCATTAAACAATAACCACCTATTTCCCCCAAACCTTGGCAACCAGCATCCTATTTTCTGTCTCTATGAATTTGCCTCCTCTAGATACCTTATCTAAGTGGATTCATAAAGTATTTGTTCTTAGATACCTTATATAAGTGGATTCATAAAGTATTTGTTCTTTTGTGCCTGGTGTATTTCACTTAGCATGTCTTCAATGTTCATTTAGGTTGTAGTATGTATCAGAATTGCCTTTCTTTTGAAGGTAACTAATATTCCATTGTATGTATGTATCATATTTTGTTTATCCATTTACTCATCAGTGGACATTTTCATTGCTTTCACCTTTCTACTATTGTGAATAAGGCTGCTATAAACATATAGTATAATATATCTGTTCAAGTCCCTGCTTTAAATTCTTTTTATACCTAGGAATGGAATTTCTGGCTCATATAGTATTTCAATTTTTTTTAATGTGTATTTATTTAGAGAGAGAGAGACAGTGCACTCACGCACAAGCAGAACAGGGATAGAGAGAGACGGAGAGAAAGAATTCCAAGTAGTCTCCATGCTCTCAGCACAAAGCCTGATACCGGGCTCAATTTCACAACTGTGAGATCATGACCTGAGCTGAAATCAAGAGTCAGACACTTAACCGACTGAGCCACCCAGGCACCCCTGGTAATTCTATTTTTAATTTTTTGAGGAACTGCCGTATTTTTTTCTGTAGTGGCTGCAAGATTTTACATTCCCATCAGCAGTGCACAAGGGTTCCAATTTCTCCACATTTTCACCAACACTTGTTATTTTTTTCCCCTTTCTGATAATAGCCATCTTAATGGGTGTGAAGTATCTCATTGTGGCTTTGATTTGCATTTCCCAAATGATTAGTGATGTTAAGCATCTTTTCATGTGCTTGTTGGCCATGTATATATACTCTTTGGAGAAATATCTATTCAAGTCCTTTGCCCATCTTGGAACTGGGTTTGTTCTTGTTGAGTTCTAGGAAGTCTTTATATATGCTGGATATTAACCACTTATCAGATATATAATTTGCAAATATTTTCCTGTGTTGATAGTTGTGATAGTTAATTTTATGTGTCAACTGGACTAGGCCACAGGGTACACAGACATTTAGCCAAATATTACTCTGAGTAAGTCCATGAAGATGTCTCTGGATGACATTAACACTCAAATCAGACTGAATTAAGCAGAATGTCTTCGCTAATGTGATTGGATCTCATCCAGTCAATTAAAAACCTGAATAGAACAAAAAGGGAGCTCGACCTCCCTGCCTTCCTTGAGCTGGGGCATCAGACTTTTCCTGCCTTCAGACTTGAACTGAAACATCAGCATTTTTGAGCCTTGAGCCTGCTGGCTTTTGGACTGGAACTGCACCATAGACTATCTTAGCTCTCCAGCTTGGCAACTGAAAATCGTGAGATTTCTTAGCCTCCATAATCATGCGAATCAATTTTTTATAATCTCTTTATATATATCTATCTATATTTATTTATCTATCTGTGTACATATATATTCCAGTGTTCGTTTCTCTGGAGAATGCTACTACTACTAATACAGAGTCTGGTATAGAGAAAGCGGTTCTGAAGGAATAGAATCTTAAGGATAAGTTTTCTGAATTGGGTTTAGGGTTTCTGGAATTGGCTTTCTAATCTGATTAGATTTAAAGATGTGAATGACTCCATTTCCAGTATTAAAGAGAGCACTGATAGTCCTTAACTTGGTCTGTCAATTAAGATATGTAAAATATTACTATTGGATACTCCTAGTTAATAGCTTTTAAGAAGCAAGAATCTGGGTGACTGTGTATATGATACTTTCAGACATTTTTGGCAAACTAACACATATAATGAGATTGGTTGCTTGCTCCTAATGTCACTGGATAAAGTGGGGGAAAGAAAAGGATGAGCTCAGGGATACAAATTTCTAGCTGAAGCACGACATGAATGACCTGAAAGCTTCTTTGTGTGTCCTGAAGGATACCCTTATCTCCTATAGCTGCATGGCTGAGATTGCTTAAAATTAAACCAAGAATCTCATTCTCTGACTGGATGAATTACAATGCAAGTTGAATTCCCAGCCTTGCAGGATGTCTACTGTTAAAGTGAAGACGTTGATTAGGAAGGAACAGGACTGTGAAAATTGGAATGGGGATGTGTGGGAAGGCCCTGATAAACCTTGGGACATTAAGCCTCTAAATTCTGATGAGTGTGCTTCACCAGGGGAACCACCTCTCCACCCTCCATAGGAGCAGCCTCTTCGTATCCATGGGAGTGGCCTCTTTGCCCATAGTAGTAGTGGCCTCTCCACTCCTGTCTGAAGGGATTAACCCTTAATTGTCTGAAGACACTGTAATGACCTCTTTGAGGCAGGTGCCATGCAAGATAACGCTGAGTTTTTTTCAGGAACCACACTCACCACATCTTTTTGTTTCTAGACTCATAACTATACTCAAATGCAGCAGGACACTAAAGGTGAGGTTCAAAGTGTGATCCATGAGGACATGCACTACACTCCAAAGAATGACTTGAGTTTTCTCATGTTTACAGATGGAAATCCAGGGAATATGTGTAGGAATGGGTATTAAGAGTATGGGATATGGGATATAAGAGTATGGGAGGAACATAAAGTTGGGTCAGGCTGAATTTATTGATATGCGTTCATTAAGCAGAGAAATTGTATTTAATATTACAGCTTGGGGAATTAGAAAAGGCTCTAACTGGTTGATTGGTTGGTTGGTTGGTCAGTTGGCTGAAATGTGGACCAGAAGTTTGCCCACAGTGAGAAAGAAATACCAAACTTGCCCTGGTTTAATGTAGAGGAAAGAATTCAAAGGCTTAGGGAGACTGGAACGTTACAGCAGATTTGTCACTTAGAACCTACTGAACCACTCCAGAGAAGTTCAAAAGATATACCTTTTACTGTGACTGTGAGAAATGAATTTATGAGAGAGGCCTGGGCATCCTTGGGAAGCTCTGTGATTGCCTTTCTAGTCCAGACCTTACAGTGGGAAACACAGTCACTGAATTGAGAAACCTAAGTACAATGGGAGTAATTGAATCCTGAGGTGACAGGGGCCAAGTTGTGGTACTCAACCACCAAAGGCGGTTGTGGTTACTGTAATGGACAGCAGAGTCAAAGCATCAATCAAAATGGCCTTATAAAGAACTATAACATTGGCTAGTTGACTACGATGTTCCTAGAAGTGAAATAGATAAGAAGCTTACTAAATTCTCATTTGAACTGTGTAAGTAGAATATTTCTAGGTCAAGTGGACAAAAGTCTAAACTGAATCATGAAAAGAGGCATGGCCCCTCAATCAGTTCCTAGACTTGAGCCACTTTAAAGACCCAGAACCCTTTGAATAAAGACAAGGCTGGGTAATTTGAGGAATGACTATGGTACACTGCCAAAAATTTATGGTGAACCCATCGTGTGATTATTTCACCAGATCTGAAATGCATAGATGGAATAGACATAATCCAGCAGCTGGCATTATCCCCACATTGATTCCCTGATATGTGGAATAAAGGCTATTATGGTGGGAAATGCCAAGTGGAAGCCACTAGAACTTCCTTTACTTAAGAAAATAGTAAACCCAAACCAATACTGCATCTCTAGAGGAATTGTAGAGATAAGTGTCCCCCATCAAGGAAAGATGCAAGAGTGGAAATTCCCATCACTTTTTTATTCAACTTGCCTATTTAGCCTGTGCAGAAGACAGAGGGATCTTGGAGACTAAAAGTGGATTATTGTAAAATTAATTAACCAGATAGTGACTCCAATTGCAACTGTGTGCCAGATGTGGTTTCATTGCTTGAGCAAATTAACACATCCTCTGGTAGCTGGTATGCAGCTACTGATATGACAAATTCATACCTGTCAATAAAGACAACCAGAAACAGTTTGCTTTCAGGTGGCAAGGCCAGCAATACACATTCACTGGCCTACCTCAGGGACATATCAAGTCTCCAGTCTGGTAGATTCCATCAGTGAAGCCATCTGGCATAGAGTTTTTTTTTCGTTGGGAAGTTTTTTATTACCAATTTGTTTCCCTTTATAGTTATGTCTTTTCAGATTTTATATTTCTTTGCAATTCAGTCTTTATATGTTTTGTGTTTCTAGGAATTGTTCCATTTTATCTAGGTTATCCAATTGGGTGGCATACAATGTTCATAGTACCCTCTCATAATCCTGTTTATTTCTGTAGAATCAGTAGTAATGTTCCCATGTTGGTTTCTGATGTTAGTAATTTAAGTCTTCTCTGTTTTTCTTAGTCAATCTAGCTAAAGATTTATCATTGTTGTTGATTTCTTTTTTTTTTTTGAAAGAAGCAACTTTTGTTTTATTGATTTTCTCTACTCTTTTATTTAAAAAATTTTTAATTATTATGTTTATTTATTTTGAGAGAGAGAGAGAGACAGAGTGTGAGTGGGGGAGGGGCAGGGAGAGAGGGAGACACAGAATCCGATGCAAGGCTCCAGGCTCTGAGCTGTCAGCACAGAGGACTACATGGGGCTCAAACCCATGAGGGTGAGATCATGACCTGAGTTGAAGTTGGACGCTCAACCAAGCGAGCCACCCAGGTGCCCCTCTACTCTTTTATTTATGTCTGCTCTACTGTTTATAAATTTCTTCCATCTGCTAGCTTCAGATTTATTCTTCTTCTAGTTCCTTATCATGTAAAATTAGGTAATTGACTTGAGATCTTTTTTTCATGTAAACTTCCTAGAGTTTTTTCCTCTAAATGTCCCTTTTAGCACTGCTTTTGCCACATGCTATAAGTTTTGGTATGTTGTGTTTTCATTTTCATCCATACATATTTTCTAATGTCCCTTGTGATTTCATCTTTGACCCATTTATTGCTTAAGAATATGTCAATTTCCATGTACATGAATTTTCTAGTTTTTCTTCTGTGATTGGTTTCTAACTTTATCTCATTGTGTTTGTAAAAAATAATGCTTCATGTGATATATTTTTTAATATATTGATATTTGTTTTGTGGCCTAACATATGGTCTCTCCTGAAGAATGTCCCACATGCACTTGAAAAAACTGTGTATTCTATTGAAGTGTTCTGTATACGTCTGTTATATCTAGATGGTTTACTGTGTTGTTTTAGTTCTTTATTTCCTAACTTATCTTCTGTCTAGTTGTTCTGTTACTGAAAGTCACTTATTGAAGTCTCCCCCTATTATAGAACTATTTCTGTCTTCAATTCTGTCAATTTTCACTTCTTAAATTTTGAGAGTATGCTATCAGGTGCATAAATGTTTATAACTGTTTCTTCTTGCCGTATTGGACCTTTTATTATTAGCTCTTGTAATCTTTTCTGATTTAAAGTCTATTTGTGGGGTGTCTGGGTGATTCAGTTGGTCAGTTAAGTGATTGACTCTTGATTTCAGCTCAGGTCATGACCTCACAGTTGTGAGATCAATCCCCACGTGGGGCTCCATGCTGGGCATGAGGCCTGCTTGAGATTCTCTCTCCCTCTCCCTTTGCCCCTCCCCAACTTGCAAGCTTTCATTCTCTCTTTCTCTAAAATAATAATAAATAAATAAAAATTTTAAAAATAAAATGAGTCTCTTATAGGGTGCCTGGCTGGCTCAGTTGGTAGAGCATGTGACTCTCGATCTTGGGTTTGTATGTTTGAGCCCCTTGGTGGGTACAGAGAGTACTTAAAAATAAAATAAAATCTTTTATTTTTTTTCAGTTTGGGATGGTTCATTAGACATCATTTAGATAATAACCAGAATAGCCCCTTTGAGAAGTAGTGAAATATTTGAGTCCTGAAGACTTCAGTCTAGTCATAAACAAGATTATTAAGGTATAGAGGAGTCTCTAGTTAACCAGCACGCTGTTCCCATTTCTTCAGCTTGACTGCATATATAAGAGCTCATTACAGTAATTCACTTTTCAACAGGAAAGATTGAAGTGATGATAGACTCAGACGCTAACTAAACATAGGTCCCTGCTTCACATAGCAGCCTTCATTGACAGTGAAACCATTTTCCCCAGTGTTTTGTGGAGCTTCCTACATTAGCAGTATAATGAAATAGAGCATTCTTGCCCAGGAAACCTCTGCCCAATACAATTCCATGCATCTTGAAAAGCCAAAGATGATCTAATTTTTGACACAAAAGCTCATCAATGATTTTGCAGATGGAAACTGATTCAGGGAGATGAAATGATCTGTCAGAGGTCTCCTGATATTTCTGCTACACATGGTTTTGAATGCCTATACCTTTCTTGTTTTTCTCCCATTGAATTTCAAAGGTTCAGTTTCCCGCCTTTTAAGGATCTTAAGAAACTAAAACCAGCAGAAAGCTTCAAATCTCCTTTTAAAAACAGATTTGAGATTGTAAAAGCAGCAATGAGAGTGAAAGCTTTCCTCTATCAATGTTTCTTCATTTCTTTGTTCATTCATTTACCAGATGTGTATCTATTTTATAAACATTTCCAAACAAGCACTTCAGTATTGGATCTTCCCACTACAGAAAGTGCCTACCTCTGTGTTGGGACTTGAAGATCACCCAGTCCTGAGTGGCAATCCAGCAATTAAGGGGAAAATTCCTTATAATAATGTTTTAATAAGAAAAAGAAAACCCTGAGAAGTGTCTTGAAATATAAGAAACAAGTCTCCCTGATTTGGAGCAACATGGCAAATATATTTCATTGCAGTTATGTCTCCAAAACCAGATGAAGATAAATAGTGCCAGTTCTCGACAAAATTGTGAGTTCTATCTTTGTCAGTCTTGATATCCTCTTCATGTACCCTTTTAATCCTTCAGCTGTCTTCTCTTATACTTCAAGCCTCCAAAGCTTTCCTATTATTCTCCCCTACCTTCTCTGCCATTCTGATTGTCTCCTGAATATCCATTCCTCTTCTTCGTATAGCAGCCTTGTTACATGAGTGACAAAGATACATCTCCAGCTTCAGGAGGACCCTAATTGCTACAGCTAAACCTAATCAGCTTCAAGAAGACCTTAAACTAGCTAACATCACTGAATATTGAGCATGAAGAACAAGTTGTGGTGGTTGAGGGCTTTTTTTTTTTTTTTCATTTTTAAAAATTTACATCTAAATTAGTTAGCAAATAGTGCAACAATGATTTCAGGAGTAGATCCCTTAGTGCCCCTTCCCCATTTAGCCCATCCCCATCCCACAACCCCTCCAGTAACCCTCTGTTTGTTCTCCATATTTATGAGTCTCTTTTGTTTTGTCCCCCTCCCTGTTTTTATATTATTTTTGTTTCCCTTCCCTTATGTTCGTCTGTTTTGTCTCTTAAAGTCCTCACATGAGTGAAGTCATATGATTTTTGTCTTTCTCTGACTGGCTAATTTCACTTAGCATAATACCCTCCAGTTCCATCCACATAATTGCAAATGGAAAGATTTCATTCTTTTTGATTGCTGAGTAATACGTCTTTATCCATTCATCCATCGATACACATTTGGCCTCTTTCCATACTTGGGCTATTATTGATAGTGCTGCTATAAACATGGGGGTGCATGTGTCCCTTAGAAACAGCACACCTGTATCCCCTGGATAAATGCCTAGTAGTGCAATTGCTGGGTCGTAGGGTAGCTCTATTTTTAGTTTTTTGAGGAACCTCCATACTGTTTTCCAGATTGGCTGCACCAGCTTGCATTCCCAAAAATAAAATCTTTAAAAATAAATAAAATGAGTCTCTTATAGGTAGCATATAGTTGAATCATAGTTTAAAAAAAATCTATTCTGCTAGGGGTGCCTGGGTGGCTCAGTCAGTTAAACGTCTGACTTTGGCTCAGGTCACGATCTCACAGTTTGTGAGTTCAAGCCCCACATCAGGCTATGTGCTGTCGGTTCAGAGCCTGGAGCCTGCTTCGGATTCTGTGTCTCCTTCTCCCTCCACCCCTCCCCCACTCACTCTCTGTCTCTCAAAAAATGAATAAACATTAAAAAAAATTTTTAATCTATTCTGCTAATCACTAGCTTTTGATAAGATGGTTTAATTCATAAAATTTAAAGTAATTACTGATAAGGAGGGACTCAATTTTTGCCATTTTGTTACTTATTTTCTCTTTGCATTATAGCTTTCCCCCTTATTTTTTATATTACTGTCATCTTTTGTGTGTGTGTGTGTGTGTGTGTGTGTGTATGTATTTTAAAGAAATGTTTTGATACCTTTCTTATTTCCTTTTGTGTATATTCTATACTTATTTTCTTTTTGGTTACCAAGGGGATTACAAATAATTTTGCAAATTTACACAATCTTAGTTTGAATTTATACTAGCTTAACTTTAATCACATACAACAACTCTGCCCCTATACTGCTCTGTCTCCACTCCTTTCAGTTACTGAGATCACAGATTACATCTGTACATAATGTACCCCCAAACAGACTAACAATTGTTTTTTATGCATTTGTGTTTTAATGTAGGAAATGGGGGCGCCTGGCTGGCTCAGTTGGTTAAACATGTGACTTCAGTTCAGGTCATGATCTCACTGTTTGTGTCAGGCTCTGGGCTGACCGCTCAGAACCTGGAGCCTGCTTTGAATTCTGTGTCTACCTCTCTCTCTGCCCCTCCCCAGCTCATGCTCTGTCTCTCAAAAATAAAAATAAACATTAAAAAATTAAAAAAATAAATAAATAATGTACAAAATAAGAAATGGAGTTATAAACCAAAATTACGATTCTGTTAGCTTTTATAATTGCTTATGTATTTGACTTTATCAGGATCTTTATTCCCCTCCACAGAGTTTTGAGTACTTTCATTTCAACCTGACTCTTCTTAGCATATCTTATGGGACAGGTCTAGTGGTAATGTACTTTCTCAGCTTTTGTTTGTCTGGTAATGTCTTAATTTCTTCCTTATTTTTGAAGGACACTTTTGCCAGATATAGAATTCTTGATTTACATTTTTTTTTCTCTCAGCACTTTGAATACATCAACCCATTGACTTGGGGCCTCCAAGGCTTCTGATGAAAATTCTAATAATCTTCATGGGGATCCTTGTATGTGATAGTTGTGTCTCTACTGCTACTTTGAACATTCTTTCTTTGGTTTTTGATAGTTGGTTATTATTTGTTGCAGCATGGGTCTCTTTGAGTTTAGCATACTTGGGATTCATTGAGCTTCTAGATTTGTACTTTCATGTATTTCCTTAAGTTTGGGAAGTTTTCAGCCAGTAATTCTTTAAATAATCTGTCACTTTCTCTTGTCTCCTTTGTGGACTCCTCCAATGTATATATTCCTTTCTTTATGGTGTTCCACAGGTCCCTTAGGTTCTGTTCGCTTTACCTTTCTGTTCCTCAGACTCCATCATTTAAACTCTTATCTTCAAGTTAGCTTATTCTTCTGTGTGCTTAAATCTGATTTTTAATCCTTTTAGTGGAATTTTCTTTTCTTTCTTTCTTTTGTTTTATTTTCTTTTTTGTTGTTTGTTTTATTTTTGGAAGTTTCAGATATACTTCTCAGCTCCAGAATTTCATTTTGGATCTTTTTTATGTTTTTTTTTTTTAAATATCTTTATTGATATTCCTGTTGTGTTCATACATAATTTTCCTGACCTTGTCCATGTCTTCCTTTAACTCTTTAAGTATCTTTAAGACAGTTGTTTTATTTTATTTTATTTAAAATTTTGTTTTATTTTATTTTAAATTTTTATTTATTTTATTTTATTATTTTATTAAAGTTTTTGTCTAGGAAGACTGCAATTTGGTCTTCCTTGTTGATGGTTTTTACAACTTTTTTTCCCCTTTGAATAGAACATGCTTTCCTATTTCTCTGTGTCTCTTGTGATTTTGTTGTTATTGTTGAAAATTGGACATTTGAATGTTATAATATGGTAAGTCTGAAAATGAAAATATCCTTCTCCACTACCTCCAGGGGTTGTTTTGTTTTGTTTTGTTTTGTTTGTTTGTTTTAATCTCTATGTGCCAGGCATCAGCCTGCATCTTTTTTTGGGCATGCATAATGATTTTCTTTCTTTTTTTTTTTTTTAATTTTTTAATGTGTATTTATTTTTGAGACAGAGAGAGACAGAGCATGAACAGGGGAGGGTCAGAGAGAGAGGTAGACACAGAATCTGAAGCAGGCTCCAGGCTCTGAGCTGTCAGCACAGAGCCCGACACGGGGCTCGAACTCACAGACCGTGAGTGAGGTCATGACCTGAGCCGAAGTCGGATGCTTAACCAACTGAGCCACCCAGGTGCCCCCATAATGATTTTCTAAATTCCCCCAAACATATAATTGCTTTTGGATTTCCTACTCTTTAAATGTCTGGCTCCCAAAGGGCCAAAAAAGAAACTGAAAGGAAAAGAGCAGAAGCTATATCTTTAAACCCCTTGAAAGGTGCTTCACTCAGTGGAGATTCCAACAATGCTAGCCTGGCTTTGTATCTGCACCTCCCTGATCTGAAACAATAATTCACAATCAGAACAAAGATTTCTTACTTACAAGAGAAGATACTTACTGCCTACTCTAGCTCTTGTAAGGTGCTCTAGGAACGTTTCCTGTAAGAGGGGTGGAAGGTGGGGAATGGATACCGGCTATAGTTCTAAAGGCTGAAATTACACTTTACTGGTCAAGCCTTCCCTTAAAAGTTGTAAAGCATTGAATAAACCCCAGAATCCCAAATTAGTTAAATCAGATAGACTCTGCCAATACAGTTGTTTAGTTGGAGAGATGGATTCCTGTGCTTCCTCCTCAGCTATCTTCCCTGATGTCACTTCTTTTGCCTGATATTTTTTTATTGTATGTCAGATATTGTGAACTTTATCTTGCTAGATGCTGGGCATTTTTCTAATCCGATAAATATTTTCAAACTTTTAGGACACATTTATGTAGCAGTAGTTTGATCCTTTTGTTCACTGTTAGATGAGACTATAGGAGCATTTAGTCTACAGCTTATTTTGCCCCCACTATGAGGCAAAAGCCTGTCTGAATACTCCATAAGATGTCCTATGAACTAAGCTTTTTAGTCAATCTGGGAACAGAATATACTTCTCCTCCCTGTGTGAGTTCTGGGGTTTATAATCATTTTAGGTGGACTTCTTTTAGTTGTCTTATATAAGAGGATGAATCTTGTCCATGTAACTTCATCTAGAATGGAAGCATTGGTTGAACTCTTCTTTTAAAAACTTTAAAAATTATAATAAACATAAGTGAAAACTCACAGTTGAAAATACTCCACGAGGGGCACCTGGGTAGCTCAGTTGGTTGAGCGCCTGACTTTGGTTCAGGTCATGGTCTCCTAGTTCAAGAGTTCGAGCCCCACAGTGGACTTGCTGCTGTCAGCCTGTCAGTGCAGAGCCAGGTTCAGATCTTCTGTCCCCCTCTCTCTGCCCCTCCCTGCTTGCACTCTCCCAATAAATAAATAAATAAATAAATAAATAAATAAATAAAAGTACTACATGAACTATCACAAAATATACAAATCCCAGATATATATATATATGTTATCTGCACCACATAAACTTCCCCATTTTCCCAAAAGACAATTATCTTCATCTTTAACATTGTAGGTTGATTTTGCCCGATAAATGGAATCATGCAGTATATATTCTTTAATGTCTGGTTTCTTTTGCTTAATATTATGTTCAGGAGATTCTTTGTATGGAACTATAATTCATTAATTTTTGTTACTATCATTCCATTTTATGATTTTATCCATTCTACTGTTGTTCTCTACTAGAAATAATATCACTATAAACATTTCTGTGAATATTTTTTGGTACACATATGCATGCATTTCATCTATGAATGGAATTGCTGGTCAGTCAAGTATGCATTGATTTAATTGTAGTAAATAATGCAAAATAATTTTTTCTCTAATCTTTTTTATTTCATAAAAATTTTAGACTTAAAGAAAAGCCACAAAACAGTATAGATTTTCCATATATTTTCAGATCAGCTTCCCCTAATGTTAACATATTACATAGCCATAGTACACTACCAGAATCAGGAAATTAAAATTTATACAGTACTATTAACTGAAGATCTCATTTGATTTTATCAGTTTTCTCATTAATGTGTTTTTCTGTCCCAGGATCCTAGCCAGGGTCTCAGAGAGCACCTACTTTCTCCCTAGTCTTCTGTGGTCTGTATCATTTCCTTGGTTGTTCATTGTTTCCAAGATCTTGATATTTTCAAAGAATGTAACTTTTTTAAATGTCTCTTACTTTTGGTTTCTCTAATATTTTTCACGATGGGATTGGGATTATGCATTTTGGGGGCAAAAATACCCCATAAATGATCTTCATCCTTAGTACATCATATTACAGGGGTCTGCATGATGACTTATGTTGACCTTGATCACTTGGTTAAAATGATTTGTTTACTGTAAAGTTACTATTTTTCCCTGTGTAGTTAATAAATACCTTGGGGAAGATACTTTGAGACTGTGCACATTCTGTGTCTTCTCCAACTTTCGTCCACTGAATTTTGGAATTCATTGATAGATATTGTCTGCAACAATTATTACTGTGATGTTACCTAAGGGTAATTTTCTTTTCCCTCTTCCACATTTATTTATTTATTTAAAAAAAATTTTTTTAACGTTTATTTATCTTTGAGACAGAGAGAGACACAGCATGAATGGGGGAGGGGCAGAGAGAGAGAGGGAGACACAGAATCGGAAGCAGGCTCCAGGCTCTGAGCCATCAGCCCAGAGCCCGGCGCGGGGCTCGAACTCACGGACCGCGAGATGGTGACCTGAGCTGAAGTCAGACGCCTAACTGACTGAGCCACCCCGGCGCCCCTCTTCCACATTTATTAATTGGAACTCTGTGCCAGCAAGAACTACCTCTTCCATTTATTTATTCACTAATATTGATAGAGACTCAGATATTTATTTTATCCTGTAGGTTATAATTTATTATTATTATTATTATTGTTATTGCTTCAATTCTTCCAGATTTGGCCATTAGGAGCTCCTTCTTTCTTTCTTTTTTTTTCTTTCTTTCTTTTTCTTTTTCTTTTTTTTTAAAGACACATTTATGCAGCGTTATGATCAGACTTTTAATTTAACAATCAACAGCATGGGTGCAAAAAAAAAATATCCATGTTAAAACCCTTTGTTGGAATGCTTTACACTTTCCACAGAACAGAAACTAAAATAACCTGTTATACAAGTAGTCACAAATACAGTCCTCGAGCTTTTTGCCCATACACATGAGTATTGTCTAAAATGTGTCTTCTTTGTAGCAGCTAGGCCCTGCCACCCCTGTGCTTGTCTGAGTTCACAAATCTGTTGGAACCTGTAGCTTCCCTGTCACTTCTCTGACTCTCTCCTGCTAAGCTTAGTTTCCTGGTAGTAATTAAAACCTAAAACCGTCTGACTTCGGCTCAGGTCATGATCTCACGGTTTGTGAGTTCGAGCCCTCCATCGGGCTCTGTGCTGACAGTCTGGAGTCTGCTTCAGATTCTGTGTCCCCCCCCCCCCCCCTCCTGCTCATGCTCTCTCTTTCTCTCTCTCTCTCAAAGAATAAACATTAAAAATATTTTTTTAGGGGCGCCTGTGTGGCTCAATCGGTTAAGCAGCCAACTTTGGCTCAGGTCACGATCTCGCGGTCCGTGAGTTCGAGCCCCGCGTCCGGCTCTGTGCTGACAGCTCAGAGCCTGGAGCCTGTTTCAGATTCTGTGTCTCCCTCTCTCTGACCCTCCCTTGTTCATGCTCTGTCTCTCCCGGTCTCAAAAATAAATAAACGTTAAAAAAAATTTAAAAAAATAAATAAAATAAAAATATTTTTTTAAACCTCTGCCACTTCCATAGCTGCTGCTGCTGCAACCACCATAGCCACGCTGGGTTTGTGGTTTGGCAAAGTATTGGCCTCCACCACCACAGGGGCCAGAGCTTTGCCCCCCCCCAAATTGCCTCCTTTCATAGGTCTAAAGTTTGAAGATTGGCCGTTGTAATTGTCAAAATCATTATAGCTTCCGCCACCTCCAAAGTTGCTTCCATCATTACCAAATCCGTGACAGCCATCCCCACTGCCACTGTATCCATTGCCACCTCGACTGCCACCAAAGCCACCTTACCCACTGAAGTTTCCTCCACGACCAAAGTTGTCATTCCCGCCAAAACCACCTCCGTGACCACCACCGAAGTTTCCAGAACCACGTCGACCTCTTTGGCTGGACGAAGCACTGGCCAACTCTTGCTTAGATATGGCTTTTCTGACTTCACAGTTGTGGCCGTTCACAGTATGGTATTTTCGAATGACAATCTTGTCTACAGAGTCACAGTCATCAAACGTCACACAAGCAAAGCCTCTCTTTCTGCCACCGCCTCGGTCAGTCATGATTTCAATCACTTCAGTTTTCCCCTACTGTTCAAAATAATCTCTCAGGTGATGTTGTTCAGCGTCTTCTTTAATGCCACCGACCAAAATCTTTTTCACGGTTAAGTGCGCACCAGGTCTCTAAGAATCTTCTCTCGAGACAGCCCTCTTTGGTTCCACAACTCTCCCATCCACCTTGTGTGGCCTTGCATTCACGGTTGCGTCCACCTCCTCCACAGTGGCATAGGTGACAAACCCAAAGCCTCTGGAGCACTTGGTGTTTGGATCTCTCATTACCACACAGTCAGTGAGTGTTCCCCACTGCTCAAAATGGCTCTTCAGACTCTTATCAGTTGTTTCGAAGCTCAAACCTCCGATAAAAAAGCTTCTGCAGCCATTCGGGCTCTTTAGTAGATTCTGACTTAGACGTGACAGCTGTGGGAGGGGAGACTTTAATGATGCTTACTCAGCAGTGTCCACAGGCAGAAAGGAATAATCTGATGAACATATCTCGACTCCTGTGTTCTTTCAACAAGTGGCTATCTATCTATCTATCTATCTCTCTGGAACCACAAGATGTTCCAGGATCATCTTATACATTCCCTGTCCAGCCCTGAAATCAATGATTTTTCCAAAAACTCTTGTTCCTTTTCTTGGAGACTGATGTTTAGAAACCAAGATTTGGGGCTAGGTGTGTTCATTATTACTGGAGTGTTGTTTCTTCTAGGCCCTCTTACCAAAGAGAGCTAGAAAGTATATGTATATGTATATGTATATGTATATGTATATGTATATGTATATGTATTAGCCTATGTAGATATATACATCTATATTTATCTTTGTGTATATTTAAAACATGATTTAATACTGATAGTTCAGGTTCCAATCCTATACCATAGGGTTCATTTTTAGTCTTTTCCTATTCCTTATTTGTAACTTCTTTCATAAGAGTGAGAAACCCAGTTCTTATTATCTACAATACATTTATTTATTCATTCATTTCTAATGTACCCATAGAGTAGTTTCAGAGTTGCTAACTCATTTCCATGCAAGAAATACATTTACTGACTAGTATAGCATTTATGAACCATTCTTTGTATTTAACCTTAAATTATTATTTTTTTCCCCAAGGGTACTAGCTGGTTTTTTTTCTTCCCAATGTGGTTATATTACTCATTTGTATATAATTAACTTCAGTTGTTAGTGTTTGTATCCATTTCTTGTCACCCTATATACTGGTTGGTTTCAACAGTTTATTTATTATGCGAATGGTTTGTAAAACATTACTATGGTGGTAAAAGTCAGATTATATAAAAAGATACACTGAGAGAGAGATTGCTGGGAAGATAGCAGAGTAGGAGGACCCTGTTCACCTTGTCCCATGTATACAACTACATAACACTCACATCAGAACCCAGAAAACAACCTGAAGACTGGCAGATCAAACTCCACAGCTAAGTGTAGAGAAGAGGCCACACTGAAGAGATTAGGAAGGGTGGAGACACAGTGAGGAGCTAAAGGGATTCACTGGACTCTCCCCTGGAGGGAGGGACTTGTGGGCATGGAGTAGGGAAAGAAACCTGCTATTACACCAGAAAGACTGATTCTCCATAACGTTTGGCTTTGAAAACCAGAGGGGCCAAATTTCATGAATTCTTCCAACCAGCAGAACTTAAAGCCTAGAATTTTATTTGTATCTCATCTCATCTCATCTCATCTCATCTCATCTCATCTCATCATCTTATCCGTGCTTCAGGGACACAAGCCAAAGCCTAGAATTTAAAAAAATCAGTGGGCTCACTCTGGGAGAGCCAGAAAGGCCAGAGGAAACTGAGCCCTTACACTTAATGCCATAGAGCAACAAATAACCCACGGAGAAACAGCACAGAAGCAGAAGTTTGAAAGATGCCTGGGGTGTAAGGGAAAGAGATTTGTTTACTAATCTCAGAGCATGTACTGGAGGGGCAGGTTCATTGGGAGACTTCTCCAGGAACAAAGGAGCTGGCAGGCACATTTCCCTCCCTTTATCCCAGTATAAACACATGGCCACTGCAAGAACCAGCACTACCCCAACATTCACTTCCTAACTTGCTTACACCATGCCTCACCCCCCCACCAGGCTTTGGGGATCTGCCCCCTCCAGCCTGGCTTGTCTCAGTACTGGTGCTGTAGGTCCCCTCCCCCAGAAGACCAGCACAAACCTTGCCAAAACTGCATCTCCTGAAACTGTGAGCTTTGTGGAATCGTGATCCTGGCAGCAGCTGTGGTAAGTCCCCTCTCTGGGACCACAGGCCATAATTTCTCTGACATCAGCCGTAGAACATTTTTTTTAGATATAGCTCCTGAAGAAAAGGAAATAAAAGCAAAAATAAGCTATTGGGATTACATCAAAATAAAGAGCTTGTGTACAGCAAAAGAAACAACCAACAAAACTAAAGACAGTGTACTGAATGGGAGAAGATATTTGCATTGCAAATGACCTATCCAGTAAAAGGTTAGTATCCAAAATATATAAAGAACTGATACAACTCAACACCCCAAACCCAGATAATCCAATTAACAAATGGGCAGCAGACATGAACAGACATTTCTCTAAACAAGACATCCAGGGGCACCTGGGTGGCTCAGTCGGTTAAGCGTCCGACTTGGGCTCAGGTCACAATCTCGTGGTCCAGTGAGTTCGAGCCCCGAGTCGGGCTCTGGGCTGATGGCTCAGAGCCTGGAGCCTGCTTCGGATTCTGTGTCTCCCTCGCTCTCTGCCCCTCCCCCATTCATGCTCTGTCTCTCTGTCTCAAAAATAAATTAAAAAAAAAAAAAGTTAAAAAAAAAAGACATCCAGATGGCCAACATACACATGAAAAGATGCTCAACATCACCCTTCACCACAGATATGCAAATCAAAACTACAGTGAGATACCACCTCATACCGGTGATAATGGCTAAAATAAAAAACACAGGAAACAACAAGTGTTGGTGAGAATATGAAGAAAAGGAATGCTCCTGCACTGTTGGTGGCAATGCAAACTGGTGCAGCCATTGTGGAAAAGAATATGGAGGTTCCTCAAAAAATTAAAAATAGAACTGCCCTATGATCTAATAATTGCACTACTAGGTATTTACCTAAAGAAAGTGAAAACACCAATTCAAAAAATATATACACCCCTATGTTTATAGCAGCATTATTTATAATGCCAAATTATGGAAGCACCCCAAATATCCATTGATAGATGAACGGATAAAGATGTGGCATATATATACAATGGAATTTTTTTTTTTTAACGTTTATTTATTATTGAGAGACAGAGAGAGACAGAGCATGAGCATGGGAGGGGCAGAGAGAGGGGGGAGACACAGAATCCAAAGCACAGAGCCCAATGTGGGGCTCGAACTCACAAACCACGAGATCATGACCTGAGCCGAGGTAAGACGTTTAACCGACTGAGCCACTCAGGCACCCCTACAATGGAATATTATTATTCAGCCATTAAAACAATGGAATCTTGCCATTTACAACAACATGGGTGGAGCTTAAGAGTATAGTGCTAAGCAAAATAAATCAGTCAGAGAAAGACAAATACCATATGGTTTCACTCATAAGTGGAATTTAAGAAACAAACGAGAAAGGAGCTATCAAAAAAGAAAAAAGAGAGAGAAACCAAGAAACAGACTCTTAGCTATGGAAAACAAACTGATGGTTACCAGAGGGGAAGTGGGTGGGGGGGTGGGTAAAATAAGCTATGAGGATTAAGGAGTGTACTTGTGATGAGTACTGGGTGATGAATGGAATTGTTCAATGACTATAGTGTAAACTTGAAACTATTATAATACTGTGTGTTAACTATACTGGAATTTAAAACAAATTTTTTTTTCTTTTTTTCATTTTTTTTTTTAATATTTATTTATTTTTGAGACAGGGAGAGACAGAGCATGAACAGGGGAGGGTCAGAGAGAGGGAGACACAGAATCTGAAACAGGCTCCAGGCTCTGAGCTGTCAGCACAGAGCCCGACGCGGGGCTCGAACACACGGACCGTGAGATCATGACCTGAGCCGAAGTCAGCCGCTTAACTGACTGAGCCACCCAGGCGCCCCTAAAACAAAATATTTTTTAAAATTTCCTAAAAACCACTACGTGAAAAGTAAGAAGATAGAGGTTAAATTAATAAATTTTATTCCAAATACTATCATTTCCACATTTAATCAATATAAAAATTATTAATGAGATATACATTGTTTTCGTTATTGGGTCTTTGAAATCCAGCCTGTATTTTGCTCTTACACAAATTGCATGGTAAATTTTCATTAGAAATATTTGATCTATATTTAGATTTATAAAATTTATATTTGAAGCAGTAGATTCACATATCAAGTTCTTTCAAAGGTAAAATTTTTCCAATAAATGAATTGTTAGTTTTTAAATTTGGATTAGTTTATTTCTATTTAAAATGTATTTCCTGTCACACTTGCCTGTTACAGTTGCTCAGTAGCCACATGTAGCTGGTGGCTACCATAGTGGATACTGTTGCATCCACAGGACTCCTGAAACAGAGTGCTACGGGCAGCAGTGACAGTCACAGCAAAGTTTATTGCAATGAGAGGCAAGGCCAACCGATCGGGACTGACACTCTTGACCAGAGTGCGGTCTCGAACAGCCGGGGTACAGAGTTTTTATAGGTGACCACATCATCTTATCATCACCTGGGAACAGAACAAAGAAATAGTTCCCAGATGGGGGTGGAAACAGTTCAGACATGCCCTTGCCCCAATCCAATCAAACACTAATCCAGTTGATTTTCCTTGAACTTTTGTTCCCTTGATTGATAGGACAAGGCTGTTATCTCTTAATCTACAGTGTTAAAACAAAGCTGTTATTTCTTAAGGCTACAGGTTAGCCCTACATTACAATTTAACCCTTACAGATACCACAGCTCTAGAGAAACTCTTGCATATATGCACCAGGAAGAATTTTCAGAAATGTTTCCATCATCATTTGTAAAATCAAAATACTGGTAACAAACAAATACAGAATGAACAAACGAATAAGTAAATTATAGCATATTTACACAACAAAATATTAAATAGATGTCAGTGGAAGTAAGTTCACTATAGATACGCACTTCACTTCACCATGGGTAAACTAGAAAACACAATGTTGAGGGAAAAAAGTAAGTCACACGAGTATATAGAGAATGATTCAGGAACAGGCAAAACGACACCATCTATTGTCTAGGGATGTGCGCGCGTGTGTCTGCTGCAGGGGAGGCAAAACTTCACCTCTATCCATGTTAAGTTTTCAGCCAGGGTTCTTTAAAAGACAGATTAACAAAAGATAAACAGTTCATTAGCACGTGTAGTGTACAGCATACGGAAGAAATCGAAACAAAGAGTAACTCAAAGCAGTTTATAGTAGCATCTTCAACAAAGAATAGTAAATCTGTGGCTAGATGACAGGACAAAGGAGAGCAATGGTGGTGAACTGTGGGAAGGTTATTATGCACCAGATTATTTTGATGCTAATAAATCTGTCTTCAGTAGAAAGAGTTTTATCCTGCCTTTAGGCAGAAACGAAGTAGGGTAGAGGGAGATTTTCCTGCATTTGTTGCTTCTTCATTGCCTTTGGCTCAATAGTTTTTACATCAAAGAGGCATATTTTGGGGTGACGTGTTCTGGTTTCTCTCTGCTAAAACAAATTTCTGTCAAACAGGTGGTATAAAACAACAGACCTTTATTCTCTCACAGTTCTAGAGATCGGATGACCCAGACACTGAGTCTGGTCACTGTGACTGAAACTAAGATGTCAGCGAGGTTGCGTTCTCTATGGACTCTTCCTTGGGGAGAATCCATCCCTTGCTCCTTCCAGCTTCTGGTGGCTGCCAGCATTCTTTGGCTGTGGCCACATCACTCCAATCTTCAAGGCCAGCAACTTCAAATTTCTCTCTGCCTCATTTTCACATTGAACCTTCTCTGTAGGTTCAGTGATCTTGACCTCTACCTCCCTCTTACAAGGACACTTGTGATAGTAATAGGGCTCATTGAGATAATTCAAAAACAATCTCTTCACCTCAAGATGATTAATTTAATCACATCTTCAAAGAATTCTCTAAACTTGCACCAATGGGTTAACAAGGCTTAGGGCAGAAAGCCACCACAGGGTGAAAGCGTCCAGGGCTAGACATTAAGTAAAATAAAGCATAGGGTGCTGCAGGGAGAAAGCGCCCAAGGTTAGCTAGTGAGATGAGTAATTTATCTTTAAAGCTGTACGCTCCATCAATATTAAACTTTAAAGATAACAGCTAATTAGTTGTATCACCTACAGGAAAACACTTTCCATCTGGCTCCAGTATATCATTGTGCTTTGATCTCGACTTCAAATGCCAATTGCCCCCCAAACCCTTTGCTTCTTACACACACAGGTTAATGGTCACCATCTGATTGTTTCCTTCTGCACATTCACCATGTATGTAAAGTCTTGAGAGCTCAATAAAAACAGAGACAAAACTCCTGTTCGGGTCTCTTGTCTCCTCCCAGACATTAGCCTCTCTCATTTTCATTTCTGCATCTGCTGTCTTGCTGGACAAGAGAGAACTCCAGATTGAAAGTCTGCAACACCTTTTTCAATACGAAGTAACATTTACACATTCCAGGGACTATGACCTGATACCTTTGGGGGAAGGTCATCATTAAATCTATTACAGTAGTAAAAGTACAGAGAACAAAATTCAGGATAGTAGTTATCTCCTGGCATTGGGAAAGGGATATAGCTGCTATGGGGGGCACAGCAGCCTTTAAAGACATTGTTTCTTCAGCTGGACAATGGGTACACAAATGTTCATTTTGCTTTTGCTATTATTACCTGCATCTCAGGTTCTGTTCTACCCCACTCTAGATTAGATGGTCAAATTATGGTGATTTCTCTGCCCACCCTCTCATTCTGACTCTTCTGCCTCTGTGGCACATAGTAACTACTTAATAATTTGTAGCATTTATAGTGTTTATCATGTTACCTATGGTAAAAGTTTATCTATAGATTATCTCATTTAATCCCCATGAAAATCCAATATGGATAGGCATTATTCTTAATTCTATTTCAAATATGACAAAAATGAGATTTTTGAGGCTTGCTTTTTTAATTGGAGGATTTTTTAAAATTAAGGTAAAATTCATGTGCTATAAAATTTACCCTATTGATGTCTTATTCTGGGAGTTTTGGCAAAGGCATACAGATGTGTGACCATCACTAAAATCCAGATTTAAAATAGTTCCATCTTCTCAAAATATTCCTCTTTGCCCTTTTGTAGTCTACCCCTCCCCAAACCCCAGCCCCTGGCAGCTGTTAGTTTTCTGTCCCTATAGTTTTCCCTTTCATGAATGCCATATAAATCAAATCACCCTATGTAGTCATTTGACTCCATTTTAGCATAAAGTATTCATTCAGCAATTGAAGGATATTTTGGTTGTTTCCAGTTTGGAGAAATTATGAATAAAATCACTACAAACATTCATGTATTCGTTCTTGTATACACACAACTTTTCATTTATCCTGAGTAAATACCTAGGAATGGTATTGCTAGGTCATATGGAACCATAAATTTATAAGAAATTGCCAAACTGTTATCTGAGGTAGCTTTACTACTTTGCATTTCCACCAGCAATGTATGAGAGTTCCAGTTACTCTATATCCTTGCCTGTGCTTGGTATCATCATTATTTATTTAGATCTTTGATTTCTTTCATCAATGTTTTTCATTTTTCATTTTCTTTTCTTTTCATTATTATTTTTTTAATGTTTTTCATTTTTCAATGTACAGATCTTGCACTTATTTTGTTAAATGCTTACCTCCATATTTCATGTTTTTAAGTGTATTGGAAATGACACTTTGATTACATTTCAATTTCCAATTTATTGCTACTTTATAGTAATACAAGTTTTGAGTTTTGTATACTGGTCTCCTATCCTGTGAACATGTTAATGGTAGGTTTTTTGTAGAGTTTTTACATAGACAATGTTTTTGTCTGTAAATAGAAACCATTTTACTTCTCCCTTTCCAAATTTTATTCTTTTATTTCCTTTTCTTACCTTATTGTGATGGGTAGGACCTTCATACAATATTGAATAAAAGTGATTAGAGCAGAATCCTTAGAGCACTTTAGACTTCCACCGTTAAGTATGATGCTAGCTGTAAATTTTTCATAAATTCTCTTTATCATTGTGTGTATATATCCTATTTTGTTTATCCATTCATTAATCAATGGACACTAGGGTTGTTTCCACCTCACTGCTCTTATGAGTAATGTTGCTATGAACATAGGAGTCCAAACATTTGCTCAAGTCCCTGCTTTTAATTCTTTTTTTATCATTTTTTAAAATATTTAATTAATTTATTTAAATTTAAGTTAGTTAACATACAGTGTAGTATTGGTTTCAGGAGTAGAATCCAGTGATTCATCACTTACATACAACACCCAGTGCTCATCCCAGCAAGAGCCCTCCTTAATGTCCACCCCCCATTTAGCCCAACTCCCCACTCACCTCCCCTCCAGCAACCCTCAGTTTGTCTCTGTATTTAGGAGTCTCTTATGGCTTGCCTCCTTCTCTGTCTTTATCTTATTTTTCCTTCCCTTTCCCTATGTCCGTCTGTTTTGTTTCTTAAATTCCACATATGAATGAAATCATATGGTATTTGTCTTTCTCTGACTGACTTATTTTGCTTAGTATAATACACTCTAGTTCCATCCACATTGTTGCAAATGGCAAGATTTCATTCCTTTTGATTGCTGAGTAATATTCCATTGTGTATATATATATACCACATCTTCTTTACCCATTCAGCAGTCAATAGATATTTGGGCTCTTTCCATAATTTGTCTATTGTTGATCATGCTGCTATAAATATTGGGATGCATGTGTCCTCTCGAATTAGCATTTTTGTATACTTTGGATAAATAACTAGTAGTGCAATACAACCCTGCAATTGCTTTAAATTCTTTATATACCCAGGAGTGGTGTTGCTCGGTCATATGGTAATTTTATTTTTAATTTTTTGAGGAACGACCATAGTGTTTTCCATAGTAGCTACACCATATTATATTCCCACCCACAGTGCACATGGGTTCCAATTTTCTATATCCTCACCAACATTTGTTATTTTCTATTTGGGTTGTGAAGTAATATCTCATTGTAATTTTGATTTGCATTTCCTTAATGATTATGATGTTGAGCTTCTTTTCATATGCTTTCCAGCCATTTGTTTATTTTTTTTGAATGTCTATTTAAATCCTTTGCCCATTTTCATATTGGGTTATTATTTTTTTAATATTAAGTTGTAGAAGTTCCTTAAGTAATATGAATATTAACTCTTTATCAGAGATGTGATTTGCAAATATTTTCTTTGACTTTTCAATCTGTTGTGTCCTTTGATCCATAAAAGTTTTACATTTAATTTAGTCTAATATGTCTATTTTTACTTTTGTTGCCTATGGTTTTGGTGTCAAATCCAAGAACTTTGCCAAATCCGATATCGTTAAATTTTCCCTCTATGTTTTCTTCTGTTTTACAACTTTAGGTCTTATGCTTAGGTTTTTTATCTACTTTGAGTTAGTTTTTGTATATTCTTTAAGGTAATGATCCAACTTCATTCTTTTGCATGCATCTCCAGTTTTCCCAGCACCATTTGTTGAAAGACTGCTTTTTTTTTTTTTTTCACCATTGAATGGTCTTGGCATCTATCAAAAATCACCCAACCATAGGGGCACCTGGGTGGGTCAGTCTCTTGAGCATCCGACTTTGGCTCAGGTCATGATCTCACAGGTTGTGAGTTTGAGCCCCGCATTGGGCTCTGTGCTGATGGCTCAGAGCCTGGAGCCTGCTTCCAGTTCTGTGTCTCCCTCTCTCTCTGCCCCTTCCCCACTTGTACTCTGTCTCTCTCTCTCAAAAATAAGCATTCAAAAAATTTTTTAAAAAATTAAAAAAAATCATTGACCATATATGCAAAAGTTTATTTCGGGACTGTCTATTCTATTCCCTTGGTCTATATATATGTCTTTATACCAGTACACTGTTCTAATTACCATTGCTTTTGTACTAGGATTTAAAGATGAGAAGTGTGTGGGGCGCCTGGGTGGCATCGGACTTTAGCTTAGGTCATGATCTCATGGTTCATGAGTTTGAGCTCTGCATTGGGCTCCTCACTGGCAGTGCAGAGCCTGCTTGGGATTCTCTCTCTCTCTCTCTCTCTCTCTTTGCACCCCCCTCAGAATAAATAAATAAACTTTTTAAAAAATGAGAAGTGTGTGCTGTCCAATTTATTCTTCTTTCTCAAGACCATTTTGGGTATTCAGGGTACCCATATGAATTTTGGAATGGATTTTTCTATTTCTGCAAAAAATATCATGGGAATTTTGATACAGTTTGCATTAAATCTGTAGATTAGTTTTAATGGTATTGATGTCTTCACAATATTAAGTCTTCCAATACATGAACATGGAATGTCTTTCTATTTATTTGTGTTTTCTTTCATTTCTTTTGGTAACATTTTGTAGTGAAAATTACAAATGTACAAGTTTTCCACCTCCTTGATTTATTCCTAGGGTTTTATTCTTTTGATACTATTATAAATGGATTTCTTAATTTCCTTTTCAGATTGTTCATTGTTGGTGTATAATGGCACAATTGATTTTTGTGTGTTATTTCATATCCACAACTTTGGCTGAATACATTTGCTAGTTCTAACAGTTTTTTCATGTGTGGAATCTTTAGGATTTTCTACATATAAGATCATATCACCTGAAAATAGAGACAATTTTATTTCCTCCTTTCCAGTTTGGATATCTTTTATTATTTCTTTTTCTTGCCTAATTGCTTTGGCTAAAACTTACAGTAATACGCTGACTAGAAGTGGTGAAAGTGGGCATTCTTGCCTTGTTCCTGACTTTAAAGGAAAACATTTCAGTCTTTCACTATTGACAATATTATCTCTGGAATTTCATATATGGTCTTTATCATGTTCAGGAAATTTCTTCTTATTCCTAGTTTTTTGTATGTTGTTATCATGAAAAGGTGTTGAATTTTGTCAAATGCTTTTTCTGAATCAATTGAAATGAACATGTGGGGTTTTTCCTAGTGTTCTGTTAATTTGGTATATTTCATTGATTGGCTTTCATACATTGAAACATTCTTGCATTCCAGGAATAAATCCCACTTAGTCATAATGTATAATCCTTTTAATGTGCTGTTGAATTCTGTTTGAGAGTATTCTGTTGAAGATTTTTGCATCAATATTCATCACGGATGTTGGTCTATAGTTCCCTGTCTTTTTCCTTTCTTTCTTGTGGTGTCTTTATCTGACCTTGGTATCAGGGTAATGCTGGCCTCAAAAAATGAGTTAGGAGGTGCTACTACCTCTTTAGTTTTTCTGGAATAATTGATAAAGATTTGGTATTCTTTCTTCTTTGACCACTATGGTATGTGCTAGCTTATAGTGTTATTTTTCATCACTTGGCTTATCAAACTTTGTCTTCACTCTCCTGTGTTCCTGACTTAAATTTTTGCTGCAATTGAGCTTTTCTTTCTTTCTTTCTTTCTTTCTTTCTTTCTTTCTTTCTTCCTTTGAGGTGACAGCTCAGAGCCTGGAGCCTTCTTCAGATTCTGTGTGTCTCTCCCTGTCTCTGCCCCTCCCCCACTCATGCTCTCTCAAAAATGAATAAACGTTAAAAAATAAAATATTTCAGCATCCCTTTTATTCCTGAGGTGAAATTCATAGATATAATATCTATACTCATACTTTAAATAATTAATATAAATAAATGTGAGGGCAAATAAAAGGAAAGTAATTTCTAATAACAGGCATTTCAGTGTGTAAATTCTAGGCCAACTTCACCAGAAGACATAATAAAGAAGTAGACAGAGGCTTGTACCTATATGTAGAATTAAAATAAATGTGAAAGCTATGAATATAGGTTGATACAAAAGCAGGTTTATCGTACTGATATTATATAACTATTAACGTTAGTGCATTGCTGTTGGTACTATGGTACCAACAGAATGGTAAAATTTGTTGGAGAAATTCTAAAGAACATCTTTCCTTTGATTTACATAATATTTGCATTCCTGGAAACTTCAGTATATAATTAAACTAGGCAAAAAATATTTTGTTTATATTTTAACAGGAGTAAATTTCCAGGCTCAAATAATTATAAACAGATGTTTTTCTTTTTACCTACATGAATGTCTCAGGACAGTCAAAATCTATGCAGGATTGGGCCAGTTCTTCATCGTGTGGACTGTCCACTATAAAATGAGCTAGCATTCCTTAGCACCTTTCACTGAATATCAATAAATCCTTCCTTCCAATCACTGTTGCAACCAAAAATGATTCCCCAAATTCCCAAAGACATGTATGAGGTAGCAATTTACTTTCCTATTGAGAATATTGGTATACAGTTATAAGCAAAATAAATTTGCTGATAGATTCTTGAGAAGGTGAAGTAATGAAATAAAAGTGTTGAGGAATATCTGATACCTGCTTTCCACGGGTGAGGGCTAGGTAAAGAAAAAACAAAAAAGGAACTTCCTTTTACTTACTTGTTTACGGCAGTCATTTATAAAACATTTTCACATATGTTATACATCTCACATCAACTGTAAATTTAGTATCTCCACCATTTTTAAAAGTTTTTTATTTTCATTCCAGTATAGTTAATATACAGTGTATTCGTTTCTGGTGTATAATATAGTAATTCAACTATTCTATACGTTACTCAGTGCACATCGTGATAAGTGTACTCTTTAATCCCCATCACCTATTTTACCCATCTCACCACCCACCTCCTCTATGGTAACCATCAGTTTGTTCTCTAAAGTGAAGAGTCTTGATATGTCTCTCTCTTTTTTTCCCTTTGTTTGTTTTGTTTCTTAAATTCCGCATAGGAGTGAAATCATATGGTATTTGTCTTTGACTTATTTCACTTAGCATTATACTTTCTAGCTCCATCCATGTCATTGCAAATGGCATGATTTCATTCTTTTTAAGGCTAATATTCCATTGTGTATATATGCCACATCTTCTTTATCCATTCATCTGTCAATGGACATTTGGGGTGCTTCCATAATTTGGCATTATAAATAATGCTGCTATAAACATAGGGGTGTATATATTTTTTGAATTGGTGTTTTCATTTTCTTTAGGTAAATACTTAGTAGTGCAACTATTAGATCATAGGGCAGTTCTATTTTTAATTTTTTGAGGAACCTCCATATTCTTTTCCACAATGACTGCACCAGTTTGCATTGCCACCAACAGTGCAGAAGCATTCCTTTTCTTCATATTCTCACCAACACTTGTTGTTTCTTGTGTTTTTTATTTTAGCCATTATCACCGGTATGAGGTGGTATCTCCCTGTAGTTTTGATTTGCATATCTGTGGTGAAGGGTGATGTTGAGCATCTTTTCATGTGTATGTTGGCCATCTGGATGTCTTGTTTAGAGAAATGTCTGTTCATGTCTGCTGCCCATTTGTTAATTGGATTATTTGGGTTTTGGGTGTTGAGTTGTATCAGTTCTTTATATATTTTGGATACTAACCTTTTACTGGATAGGTCATTTGCAATGCAAATATCTTCTCTCATTCAGTACACTGTCTTTTAGTTTTGTTGGTTGTTTCCTTTGTTGTACACAAGCTCTTAATTTTGATGTAATCCCAATAGTTTATCTTTGCTTTTATTTCCTTTGCTTCAGGAGCTGTATCTAGAAAAATGTTCTATGGCTGATGTCAGAGAAATTATGGCCTGTGTTCTCTTCTAAAATTTTTATGGTTTCACATTTAGGTCTTTAATCCATTTTGAGCTTATTTTTGTGTATGATGTAAGAAAGTAGTCCAAGATCATTCATTTGTATGTAGCTGTTCAGTTTTCCTAACACCATTTGTTGAAGAGACTGTCTTTTTCCCATTGCATAGTCTCGCCTCTTTTGTCAAAGATTAATTGACCTTATAATTGTGGGTTTGTTTCTGGGCTTTCTACACTGTTCCATTGATCTATGTGTCTATTTTTGTGCCAGCACCATACTCTTTTGATTACTACAGCTTTGTGGTATAGCTTGAAATCTTGAATTGTGATGCCTGTAGTTTTGCTTTTTTTTTTTTTTTTTTCATGATTGCTTTGGGTATTCAGGGCTTTTTGTGGTTCCACATAAATTTTATAATTTTTTCTTCTAGTTCTATGAAAAATGTTCTTGATATTTTGATAAAGATTGCATTAAATGTGTAGATTGCTTTGGGTAGTTCATACATTTTAGCAATATTTGTTCTTCCAACCCATGAGTAGGGAATGTCTTTCTGTTTCTTGGTGTCATCTTCAATTTCTTTCATCAATATTTTATAGTTTTCAGAGTACAGGTCTTTCACCTCTTTAGATAAGTTTATTCCTAGGTATTTTATTATTTTTGGTGCAATCATAAATAGGACTGTTTCCTTAATTTCTCTGTCTGCTACTTCATTATTAGTGTATAGGAATGCTACTGATTTCTAGGTATTGATATTGTATCCTACAACTTTACTGAATTTATTACTGGTAACAGTTTTTTGTTGTTGTTGTTTTGTTTTGTTGTTTGAGTCCTTAGGGTTTTCTTTTTTTTTTTTTTTTAAGTTTATTCAGTTATTATTTCTGAGAGAGAGAGAGAGAGAGAGAGAGAGGGAGAGAGAGCAAGCACAAGTGGGGGTTGGGCAGAGAGAGAGGGAAACACAGAATTGAAAGAGGCTCCAGGCTCTGGGCTGTCAGCACAGAACCCAATGCAGGGTTTGAAGTCACAAACCAGGGGATCATGACCTGAGCTGAAGTCAGATGCTCAACTGACTGAGCCACCCAGGCACCCCCTTAGGGTTTTCTATATATAGTATCATGTCATATGCAAATAGTGACAGTTTAATTTCATCCTTACCTATATAGATGCCTCATTTCTTTTTCTTCTCTGATTGCTGAGGCTAGTACTTCCAGTATTATGTTCAATAAAAGTGGTGAGAGTGGACATATTTGTCTTGTTCCTGATCTTACAGGAAAAACTTATAGTTTTTCACTATTGAATATAATGTTCACTATGGGCTTTTCATATACATCCTTTATCAGATTGAGGTATGTTCCCTCTAAACTTTGTTGAGACGTGCCTGGGTGGCTCAGTTGGTTAAGTGTCCAACCCTTGGTTTCAGCTCAGGTCATGGTCTCACAGCTTCATGGGTTTGAGCCCTGCATTAGACTCTGTGCTGACAGTGTGGAGTCTGCTTAGGATTCTCTGTCTCCCTCTCTCTGCCCCTCCTTTACTCATGCTGTCTCTGTCTCTCTCAAAATAAATAAACTTAAAAAAAAATAAACCCATTTTGTTGAGAATTATGAACAGATGTTTGATTTGTCAATAAACTGAGTATTAATATATTCCCCCTTCTTATTCTTATAGGACATTAATATGCAGCTGGCTGACATACTGCTCAATGTGCAGCGAATAATCAATCGCTACACTGTTGATGAGAATGTGCACTCCGGAAGGAAAATCTCCCTTCCAGAACATAAGAAATGGAGAATAAATTTCCTGGATAAAATAGTTACTTATGCTAAGAACAGTGAAATTAGAGAAAAGACTCTTTTGCACATCCTGGTCTGGTTGGAAGAATGGAGTAAGTTTTCAGAAGTGGTTCAAAGGAAAACCATGAAGTTAATGAAAAAGAGAACAGGATCTATAAGTAAATTTTAAAGGGTTAATCAGACTACCTTTAAAAGAAGACTAAGGAGGTTATTCAGAGAGTTATTGTCCACTGTTTCAGTAAGAATAAAGTAAGCACTATGTAGTCTTGCTTACTTAGTGCCAGCAATTCTGGGCTCCTTGCTTCTCTTCAAGCATGCCAGTATGCCTCTGCCCAGTGTCTTTATGCTTACTATTCCTTTGCCTGGAACACTGTCCACAAGTAGCCATGTGGCTCATTTTCTGCTTATATCTCACTTTAAAATGATGTGTTCTCTGACGATCTCCATTCCCTACTCCCTGGCACTGTCCATTCCTCTTTATTTTTTATTTTTGTCTGTAGCATTTCTTATGATCTGCCATACTATATAATTAATGTTTATATTTTTGTGTTTTGTGTGTCTCCTTTCACTAGAATGCAAGCAGTATGAAGTCAGGGAACTTGTTTTATTCAGTGTTGTATCCTCAACATCTAGAACAATACATGACAAAGGAGACATTTGGCTGAATGAAAGAATGAATAAGCTAAGAATACAAAAAGAATAATTTCATTAAGTTGCAAGAAGTCTCGGGGCGCCTGGGTGGCGCAGTCGGTTAAGCGTCCGACTTCAGCCAGGTCACGATCTCGCGGTCCGTGAGTTCGAGCCCCGCGTCAGGCTCTGGGCCGATGGCTCGGAGCCTGGAGCCTGTTTCCGATTCTGTGTCTCCCTCTCTCTCTGCCCCTCCCCCGTTCATGCTCTGTCTCTCTCTGTCCCAAAAATAAATAAAAAACGTTGAAAAAAAAAAATTAAAAAAAAAAAAAAAGTTGCAAGAAGTCTCATATAATGAGGGTTTTAAAATACTAGACAACTTATGAAAGGAGTTGAGGTTTAGTTCCTCAATATTAAAACACATGTTCACATTTTAGTTACCAGAGTATTTTCATGTCCAGGATTTACTGTTTAGCTTTCTATTCCAAGCCTCATCCTTCTTCATTTCTTCATAGAGAAAAGCCTCAGAAGAGCAATAAGTGTGAGACACCTATATTCCTCAATACTATATTATGAAGTAGATAGCCGATATTATAAGCTTATATGATTATAATCATTTTTCTACACAAAAATAATTTTTTTTTGCTCTCTTCAAGATGCCATTTTGTCTGAGATGACTGCAATTGATATTGAGGAACACCATCACTGGATAGCAAAAATGGAGTTTTTACCAGAAATGTACAAAGCTATTGAGAGCAATGTCAAGATACTGAGTAGAATTAGTGTATCTTTATTTGAAGAAAAGAAGAGACAAAAGAAAAAAATAAGTAAGGGTGCTTTAAGACATTGGAAACAGATTTGACTGTTTCTAAAAAATGGCTTTATTAAAGTAAAAGTTACATACCATAAAACTCACATATGTTAAATGTAAAATTCAATGACTTTTAGTAAATTTAGAGTTGTGTAGCTATCATCACAATATTTTATTTTATTTTATTTTATTTTATTTTATTTTATTTATTTATTTTTTTTAAAGTAGGTTCCATACCCAGCATGGGGCTTGAAGTCATGACCCAGAGATCAAGAGTCTCATGCTCTACTGACTGAGCCAGCCAGCCACCACCACTGCCCCCCTCCCCACAATTCAATTTTAGAACATTTCCTTCATCCTAAAAAAGATCCCTCATGCCCTTTTGCAGTCAATCCTCACTCCCACCCCAGTTCCAAACATACACAAATCTATTTTCTGTCTCAATAAGTTTGCCTTTTTTGGACATTTCATAAGATGGAATCATATTATAGGTAGTCTTTTATATGTGGTTTCTTTTACTTAAATAATGGTTTTGAGGTTCAGCCATGTTATAGGATGTATCAGTAGTTTCTTCCTTTCTATGACCAATTGTATATCATTTTTTGCATATACCATATTTTGTTTACCTACTCACCAGTTCATGGACATTCAGATTATTTTGACATTTGACTTTTGTGAATAATGCTGCTATAAACCCAGATGTATAAGTCTTTGTGTGGATGTATGTTTTCATTTCTTTTGGGTAGATACCCAGGAGTAGAATTTCTGGGTCATTTACCTATTGCTGGTAAGTTTATGCTTATCTTTTAAAGAAATTGTTAACTTATTGCCCAAATGACGGCACTATTTTACGTTCCCATCAGCAATGTATTAAGGTTCCAGTTTCTCCACATCCTCAACACTTTTTATGGACTTCTTTAGGATCGCCTTTCCAAGAGGATGTGTAGTGGTATCCCATTGTGGTTTTATTTATTTTTTTTAATGTTTATTTATTTTTGAGAGAGAGAGCATGAGTGGGTGAGGTGCAGAGAGAGAGGAGGACAGAGGATCCAAAGCTCCACACTGACAGTAGAGAGCCTGATGCAGGGCTAGAACTCACAAACTGTGAGATCATGCGCTGAGCTGAAGTCCGCCTCTCAACCAACTGAGCCACCCAAGCACTACTCCCCTCCCCCATTGTGGTTTTAAATTGTATTTCCCTAAAGACTGATGATGTTGAGCATCTATCCAGGTGCTTATTAGTCATTCTTATATTTATTTTGCTGAAATGACTATTCAAATGCTTTCCCATTTCTATTATTGAGTTTTAAGAGTCCTTTATGTATTCTGAATACAAGTCTTGAAATGTGATTCTCAGGGACGCCTGAATGGCTCAGTTGGTTAAGTGTCTGACTTCAGCTCATGTCATGATCTTGTGGTTCACGGGTTCAAGCTCAGAGCCTGGAGCCTGCTTCAGATTCTGTGTCTCCCTCTCTGTCTGCCCCTCCCCTGCTTGTGCGCGCACGCGTTCTCTCTCTCTCTCTCTCAGAAATAAATAAACATTAAAAAAAAGGGGGACGCCTCTGTGGCTCGGTCATTTAAGCGTCTGACCTGGGCTCAGGTCATGATCTCCTGGTTTATGAGTTGGAGCCCCATGTTGGGCTCTGTGCTGATAGCTCAGAGCCTGGAGCCTGCTTCGGATTATGTGTCTCCCTCTCTCTCTGCCTCTCCCTGACTCACACTCTATCTCTCTCTGTCTCTCTCAAAAATAAAGAAACATTAAAAAAAAAAGAAAGAAACGTGATTTTCAAACATTTTCTCTTAATCTTTGGTTTGACTTTTCATTTTGTTAATGGGGCATTTGAAGGCCAATGGTTTTTGATTTTGATGAAGTCAAATCAATTTGTCAATATTTTCTTTTGTGGTTCATGGTTTTAGTGTCATATTAAAAACTTGTATGGGGGGGCGGTGCTTGGCTGGCTCAGGCAGAGGAGCATGTGACTCTTGATCTCAGGGTCATGAGTTTGGGCCCTTCATTGGGTATAGAGATTACTAAAAATAAATAAATAAATAAATAAATAAATAAATAAATAACTTAAAACAAAAACAAAAGCTTGTATTGGTCAGTGTTCAACCAGAGAAGAAGAACCAGTAGGAAATTATCTGTTATCTGTATATCTATGTATCTATCTACCCCATGTGAAGTATTTTGTGGAACATACTTTGTATTCTTTCAATCCTTTTACATTTATTATGACTTGCTTTATAGCCTACCATATGGTCTATCCTGGAGAATGTTCTGTGTGTGTTTGAAAAGATATATTTTGCTTTTGTTGGGTGGAGTGTTCTACAGTTGGTTTATATTGTTGTTTTAGTCTTCTGTATATATCCTTACTGATTTTCTGTCTAGTTGTTCTATTATTAAGAGTGGGATATTGAACTTCCCAACTACTATTACTGAGTTAGCTATTTCTCTCTTTAATTCTGTCTGGTTTTGCTTCCTATATTTTAAGGCTCTGTTATTAGGTGCATATATGTTCATATTGTGATAGCTTACTGATGAACTGATCTTTTTATCATTATAAAATGTCCCTCATTGTATCTAGAACCATTTTCTTTTTGTCTTAAAGTCTATTTTGTTTGATATTAGTCTATTCTCTCCAGCTCCCCTGTGGTTACTGTGCAAGATTGAATCTAAGATATATTGCTTATCATTGGATCGTGTTGGCTTTTAAATATATATACACACAAAAAAATACACAAATACACATAAAATTGGGCAATATTTCACTTTTGAGTATTTAATTCTTTCATATTTAATGTAATTGTTGATATGATTGGATTTTTATGTGTTGTGTTGCTGTTTATTTTCCATGTCTCATCTCTTTGTTCTCCTGTTCTTCTTTTACTACTTTTTGTGTTAAACAAATATTTTCTAGTGTACCATTTTAATTCCATTTTCCTCTTATATTTTTGGAGTAATTTCCTTAGTAGCTCTTTAGGGATTGCAGTACACATTTTAAATTATCACAACCTGGGGCGCCTGTGTGGCTCAGTTGGTTAAGCATTGGACTCTTGATTTTGGCTCAGGTCATGATCTCACCATTGGTGAGTTTGAGCCCCATGTTGAGCTCTGCACTGACAGTGTGGAGTCTACTTGGGATTCTCCCTCTCCCTTTCTCTCTGTCGCTCCCCCATTCACTTTCTCTCTCTCTCTCTCTCTCTCTCTCTCTCTCTCTCCTCTCTCAAGATAAATACACTTAAAAAAATTATCACAATCTGTTTCAGATTAGTGCTAACTTAATACAAGCAAGATATAGAATTTTTGCTCCATTAGCTCCATTCTCTTCCCCTCCTTTGGATTTTGTCATATATATTACATTTTTATGTATCATAAGCCCAACAACATAGTTCATAATTATTGTTTTATATGATTGTCTTTTTAATCAGTTAAGAGAGGAAAAGAAAGCATATTTTTACCTACATATACTTGTGCTCTTTATTTCTTTGTGTGAATTTGAGTTATCCTCTGGTATCATTTCCTTTCAACCTGAAGGACTTCTTTGTCTTTCTTATAAGGCTGGTCTACTAGCAGCAAATTCTTTCCGTTTTGCTCATCTAGAATGTCTTTATTTCACTTTCATTTTTTAATAGACTTTATTTTGTTAAGGTAGTTTTAGATTTATAAAAAAAAGTGAGAAAATAGTACAGAGAATTCCATATTTCTCCATAGTTTCCCCTATTACTAATATATTATATTAGTATGATACATTTGTTATAATTAACAAACCAGTATTGACACATTATTAACTAAAGTCCATAATTTATGGACTGTAGTCATAATTCCTTGTTTTTACCTAATGTCCTTTTTTGTTTCAGGATTCCATCCAGGGTACCTAATTACATTTAACTGTCATGTCTTCTTAGGCTTTCTTGGCTGTGACAATTTCACAGACTTTTCCTTCTGTTTGATGTTCCTGACACATGTGAGGAGCACCAGTCAGATATATTATATGATGCTCCCCTATGGGAATTTGTCTGGTGTTTTTCTCACATTTACTCTGGGGTTATGGATTTTGAGGAGAAAGATCACAGAGGTAAAGTACCATTGTCATCATACGATTTCAAGGGTACGTACTATCAAATGACTCAATGTTGACCTTGACCACGTGGCTAAAGTAGTGCTTGTCAGGTTTCTCCACTGTAAAGTTACTCTTTTTCTTCATTTTCCATACTTTGCTTTTTAAAATAAGTCTATATGTGCAGCCGATACTTAAGGAAAAGGGGATTGTGCTCCCTTTCTTTTAGGATGAATATCTACATAAATTATTTGAAGTTCTTATGTACTATAATTTGTCTCTTCTTCCTCATTTATTAATTTATTCAATTATTTATCTCAAAATGAACTCAGATTTTTTTTGGACTTTGAGTTATAATCCAATACTACTTTATTTACTTGCTTAACTTGTTCTAGTTTTGGCCATTGGGACCTCTTTCAATTGGTTCCTGTGCCCCTTTAACATAACCTCATCGATGTGGCTTTTTCTTTTTTCTTTCTTTATTATTATTAAATAATTTTTTTAAATGTTTATTTATATTTGAGAGAAAGAGAAAGACAGTGCATGAACAGGGCAGTGCAGAGAGAGAGAGAGACAGAAACAGAATCCAAAGCAGGCTCCAGGCTCTTAGCTGTTAGCACAGAGCCAGACACAGGGCTTGAACTCACAAGCTGTGAGATCATGACCTGAGCCGAAGTCAGACGCTCAACCAACTGAGCCACCCAGGTGCCCCTTTCTTTTTTATTTTTTTAGCACTTCCCTACTTTCTGGCACTACAAGATGCTTCAGGTTCATCTCGAATATATCCTGCTCCAGTCTTATAATCTGTCATTTCTTCAAGGATTTCTGGTTACTTTTAGTAGAGAATAGTATTAAAAAGCAAGGTCTGGTTGCTAGGTGTGTTCATTGCTACTGGGCTGTCATTTCTGTTCAGTCCTCTCATTTGACAGAACAAAAAATATGTGTGTGTGTGTGTGTGTGTGTGTGTGTGTGTGTTTGTGTGTGTGTGTGTAGAGCCAATGCAGTTACACATATCTATTAATATGTATATATATTATCATCTGTAACTACTTTAAACTAAACATAAGTTTATAGTGATTTCTCTAATTTTAATTCATTATCACACATAGATCATTCCAGTTTCTTCCCCTTGCTTATCTATAAATTATGACAAACAATAAGAAACTTGCTCCTACCATCTACTTCACTTAATTGCTCGATTCCAGTATACACGCATAGCAGTATCAGAATTATTAACCCATACCCTAGTGGGAAATAACTTATCAACTAGAGTACAGCACTTTGTCTTCAGTCTTACGGACTCCATTCATTTCCGGTTACTTATAGGTCAGCACTCCCTGCATCCTCTCATTCCTTTCAGTGAGGTTTTGTCATACATTTCTTATATTGTTAGATTGTCATATCACAGTCTACATTCCTTCCTGGGATCCCCTGACCTCTTAAAAGGGTATTTAAAAATTTTGTATACATTAAGTTTCACTCTTTGTGCTATAGAGTTCTACTGGGTTTGACAAATGTATATTGTCATGTAGCCACCCTTATAGTATCATACAAAATAGTTTTTCCACCCTAAAAATGCCCTGTGATTCACTTATGTATTCTTCCCCTCTTTCCCCAAGTCCCTGGTACTGATAATTTTTTATGTCCCCATAGTTTTTTTTTTTTACTTTTTTTTTTTAACCTTTACTTATTTCTGTGACAGAGAGAGACAGAGCATGAACAAGGGAGGGTCAGAGAGAGAGGGAGACACAGAATGTGAAACAGGCTCCAGGCTCTGAGCTGTCAGCACAGAGCCCGATGCGGGGCTCAAACTCATGGGCTGTGAGATCATGACCTGCGCCAAAGTCGGACCCTTAACTGACTGAGCCACCCAGGTGCCCCTATGTCTCCATAGTTTTGGTTTTCCAAGGATGTTATATAATTGGAATCATGTAGTATGTAGCTTTTTCAGACTGGCTTGTGTCACTTAGCAATATACATTTAAGGTTCCTCCCTATCTTTTTGTGGCCTAATAGCTTATTTCTTTTTACTGCTGAATAATATTCCATTGTACAGATGCACCACAGCTTGTTTATGTGGTTGCTTCCAGGTTTTGGTGACTAAGAATAAAACTGCCATACACACACACACACACACACACACACACACACACACTTTCTCATGGACATGTTTTCGAATTAATTATGTAAAAACCTAGGAACATGATGGCTAGATCATTTGATAAGATTACATTACTTTGTAAGTAACTTTGTAAGAAACTGCCAAACTGTCTTTCCAAGTAGATGTACCATTTCTCATTCCCACCATTTTTCAACAGGAGTTCTTGTCACTCCCTGTACTTGTTAGCAATTGGCATTACTGGTTTTTTGGATTTAGCCATTTTCAGAAATGTGTAACATATTTCATTGTTGTAATTTGCAATTCTTTTTTTTCAAGTTTTTACTTAAATTCTAGTTAGTTAACATATAATATAAATTGGTTTCAGAAGTAGAATTTAGTGATTCATCTCTTACATATAACACCCAGTGCTTATCACAAGTGCCCTCCTTAATACCCATCACCTATTTAGACTATTCCTTACACAGTGCCCCTCCCCTCAGTTTGTTCTCTATAGTTAATAGTCTCTTATGGTTTGTCTTCCTCCTTTTTTTTTTTTTTTTTTTTTTGGTTTTCTCTTTCTCCTATGTTCATCTGTTTTGTTTCTTAAATTCCACATGAATGAAATCATATGGTATTTGTCTTTCTCTGACTTATTTCACTTAGCATAATACACTCTAGCTCCATCAATATTGTTGCAAATGACAAGATTTCATTCTTTTTTTTTTTTTGGCTGAGTAATATTCCATTGTATATATATCGCACATCTTCTTTATCCACTCATCAGTCAATGGACAATTGGGCTCTTTCCATAATTTAGTTATTACTGATAATGTTGCTATAAGTATTGGGGTGCATGTGTCCCTTCGAATCAGTATTTTTGTATCTTTGGGTAAATATCTAGTAGTGCAATTGCTGGGTTGTAAGGTAGTTCTATTTTTAACTTTCTAAGGAATCTCCATAGTGCTTTCCAGAGTGGCTACAACAGTTTCCAATTCTCTAATGACAGATGACACTGAACATCTTTTCATATCCTTAGTTGCCATCTGTATGTCTTATTTCTTGCCTTCATTAAAAAGAAAAATAACAGGTTACATCCTTTGATTACTTTGAAAATAGTTATTTCATGGAATGGATCTGATAGAAATTCTGTAATACATTTACAGAAGTGTTGAAAACACATGGATATATGAGTGTTCACTGCAAGCCACATTTACAGGAATGTTATTTCAGTGAGTAATGTAATATATTTAGAGAACTGTTTAAAAACACATGCAATAAGGATGATTACAAGAGCTGTATGTGCATACTACTTTGAGAAGAGTGTTATTTCAAGGAATGGATGTAATAGAAATTCTGTAATCCATTTAGAGAAGTCTTTAAAGACACTTATAATGAGGATGGTTATGAGAGTTCCATGTGCATGGTACTTTGGGAAGAGTGTTATTTCAGGGAATGGATGTTTTACCTTCATTTTTTGAAGGATAGTTTTCCTGGATATAGAATTCTTGGTTAGCAGTATTATTCTTTCACCACTTTGAATAGTCATCCCACTGTGTTTGGGCCTCTTGTTTCTAATCAGTGGTAAGCTGTTAAATTTACTATGGCTCCCCTATGCTTTGATTTTTTAGTCTCCTTTGATTGTGATAAGTCATTTTTATCTTTTTACTTTAAAGATTCTTTGTCTGGCTTTCAACAATTGACTATGATGTATCTAGGTATGGATCTTTTTGTATTTATCTTAGAGTTCAATGATCTTCTTGAATGTGTAGATTAATGTTTTTCATCAAATTTGGGATGATTTGGCCATTATTATTTCCTCAATATTTTTTTAAAAAGTTCATTTATTTTTGTAAGTGTTTTTAATGTTTATCTATTTATTTTTGAGACAGAAAGAGAGCAAGTCGGGGAGGGGCAACGAGACGGGGGGAGAGAGAGCATCCCAAGCAGGGTCTGTGCTGTTAGCACAGAGCCAGATGCAGGACTTGAACTCATGAACCATGAGATCATGACCTGAGCTGAAATCAAGACTTGGACTCTTAACCGACTGAACCATCCAGGCACCCCCAAAACTGGACATTTTAGATGACATATTATAGCAACTTTAGAGTCTGACTTCCCCTATAACCTCCAGGGTTTCTTTTTGCTCCTTTTTTCCTTTGCTTTTTAGTGATTTGTCTGGATTAATGCAGTAAAGTCTGTCTCCCCAACAGTGTGTGGCTGCTGACACCTTTGCTCAGTTATTTTTTTCCCCTCATTTTTGTTTATATTTTAAAGCTTGAATTCCTAGGGGTCACCTTTGGGTCAGCATAACTTAGTGGTCAATAACTGGTCAATCATTAAGTGATCCAGATTGATCCAGTAAGGCTTCTATTCTTTGCTAATGGATCTGTGTGTGAGTTAAGGAAGTATTGTTTTAGACAATGTCCCTAGGCATGTGTTTTTTCCCTGCTTTATTCAAGATCAAATCAGCCCCCTCAGGCAGTAGAGCTTCAAGGCTTGACTCACTCTTGTAGAACTACCAGGTAACATGGCTTGGGGGAGTTGGAAACAGAAGAAGCTCCAGGCTAAAACATCACAGACTTCCAGTTCTTACTGAAGTTTAGTAATTTTTCTTGAAAAAAATGTTTACCATTTTGTTGTATGCTTGCAGTCAATTTCCAAAGTCCTAAAATCATTGGTTTGGGCAGTTTTGTCAAGTTTTATCATTGCTTTTATGGGAAAAAATTTTGCCGAGTTTCTCATTCAGCCATTCTGGAAATCCCTTCAAATGTTTGACTTTTTTCTGCTCTTTTGTGACTCTTCTGAAAGAACCAAGACTGACTGTGATTCAGAAAAGTGAGAAAAGAAGGACAGGAACATAAGAAAGAAAATGGAAAGCACCAAGCATAATCAAAGCCAAAGGAAAGTTTTGGCTTATGTTATATCTAATCCCAAACTTATAACTGAAGGTAAGCTGAGATCATAACTAAAGACCAAAGACTAAATTTTGGAAGCAAAATTCTAGGTAATTGTGGGAAAAAATAATACTATTTACTTTGGAGGTAAAGGTTTTTTTGTTGTCTTTTTTTTAAGATTTTATTTTTAGGGGCACCCATGTGGCTTAGTCAGTTGAGCATCTGACCCTTGATTTCAGCTCAGGTCATGATCTCACAGTTGTGAGACTGAGCCTTGCACTGGGCTCCATGCTGAGTGTGGAGCCTGCTTAAGATATTCTCTCTCTCTCTCTCTCTCAAAAAAATAAATAAATAAAATAAAAATAAAATCTTTTTTTTTTCTTTTTCTTCTTAAGTAATCTCTACACCCAACATGGGGCTCAAACTCACAACCTTGAGATCAAGAGTCATATGCTCTATAGACTGAGCCAGTCAGGTGCCCCATTGGAGCCAAAGCTTTCTGATGAATCTTTATCCTATACTTATCCATAATTTAGGCTAAATTCCTAGGCTTTAGCATAGATAGAGCACCACACAGAAGAAGAAATGCAATCTCATTATTTTATGTTTTGTGGTTTTTTTCCTCCAGCATCTAGAGGTACTCTATGGAAATCTTGGAAAGAAAGGGTTATAAAGCGACCTGCAACAGCTCATGCTTTAAGACCAGATCAGATGATTAGTGATGAATTTGCAACAAATACAAAGGTTTCAGAAATCCAAGATATGCTACAGGAACTCATAAACACTGCAATGTTCAATAAATTGGAAAACAATGCTATTAAATATATATCATCAACAATAGTAAACCTTTCTAAAGCTTTGAAAACACTGAATGATGAAGTAAAAGTTTTTATCCTCCAAAGTGCTAATATGTATACAAATGAGACAAGTGAAAAAGAAAAAGAGCTCTCTCTGAAAATAATACGAGATCTCAGTGAACAAAATGAAATACTTCAGCAGAAACTTCAAGATGCAGAAGAAAAATATGAACAATTTATTCAGTCCAAAGGTATTGTAGAGCAACAACTACCTACAGCATTACCCACATCAACCTTGAAAGCGTTGCCTGAGCTTTCTCCACAATCATCCATTGCCATTAGCAAAACTGACATAGAAGACAGTATAGAAAATATTTTGGCTAAAGAATTTGAAAACATTATAGATGAGGCCCAAACCCAAGAGACCAAAGCCTTGGGGATCCAGTGGGACTCAGCATTTTCATATACAGCCCCAGCTGAAATGACCCCAGATTTAATTGAACAGCAATACCCTTTACCTGAAAAAAACCAAAAAGAGTCTTCTGAAGGTATCACTGAAGATAAGGTGTCACTGAAGAAAGATGATGACCAGTATCAATCACAGAAGAAAAAGCAAATTAAAGGCTCATCTATGGATGAGACCTCTGGATCACATCTGAGTGATGATAAAGGTAAACAGAAAGAGACCAAACTTGATCATGACTTGGAGCTACAGGCACTGGAAAAGAATAGAAAAGAAATGAAATCCTTTTCTGAAGCCAAACCAAAGTCATTTGCAGAATCAAAAAGTCGCTATGTCCCTACTGATTACCCTTCTACTGACACAAAAAGACAAAGTGGCAAAAGTGGAACAGGTCGTATGTGGGAAGGACTCAGGAAGGTCAAACCTGAATATTCACATGACAAAAGCCAGATTTCTTCAGAGAATAAAGAAGAACCCACCACCGAGTCAATGGACAAAGAGAGCAAAAGTGAGATGAGTAGCCAAGAAGAGCAATTCAAATTGACTGAACTTGGTTATTCCTCTGAGAAAATGAAAACAAAAGGGAAGAAACATCAGATCTCTCCAAGAACCACCACAAGCAAAGAGGGGAAAACTGAGGATATCATAGTCTTAGCCAAGAAATTCAAGTCTCCTGAACTTGTTAAATCACAATCTAGGATAGCAAAAGAGACTTCGGAATCTATGAGAGTTCTAGAAAGCCCAGATGGCAAAAGTGAAGAGAGTAACCTAGAAGAATTTCAAAAAGCTATAATGGCTTTCCTAAATGAGAAAATTGATAACATAGGAAAGCCTTTGGATAAAAAGGCTGTGCCAAAAGAGGGGTTATTATTAAAAACAGCAGAGGTCGAAAAATTAGAAATCATAAAGGCAAAAATGGAGGAATACTTCCAAACTGTGGCTGAAACTGTGGCAAAAATCTTGAGAGAATACAAAGATATAAAAAATGCAGGACAAGTTGGAGAGAAACCTATGAAACGAAAAAAGGAAGTCTCATTTATGCCAGGATTGCATTTTCAGAAGCCAATTAGTGCAAAGGCTGAAATTAGCACCTTACTCTCATCTAAGAGCATGGACCCATTAATTGACAATTTAATACAAATGATCTTGACTGAAATAGAAGGTGAAAGAGATGCTCTAGTAGCCTCAACAGTAGGGAGACACCACAAGGAAAAGGAAAAACAGAGGTGGGATGAATATTTGCAAGAAGGTCAAGAAAAAGTATTTGGTGAGGGTCTCAAACACCATTTGCAAGAGGAAGGGAGTTTCTGGAAGAAGAGCCATGAGCTGATAAGTAAAAAATTGGAGAAGGAAGAGTCATGGCTCCAAATGAAGGAGAGAAAGCAAAGGCAACAGAAGCAGAAATGGTGGCAGGAAGAGGAAGCATGGAAGGAACAACAAAAACAGACTAAGCAAGATGACGAGCAAATGCAAAGAAAAGAGAAAGAATATCAGAAGACAAAACAGCAGCAGCTGGAGGCATGGAATCAAGAAATGGAAGAACAATTGGTACCCCTGGAGGAGGAGGAGGAGGAGCAGATGAGGCCAGTTCAGAAGGAACTGAGACACCCGAAGCTAGAAATAAATAGGGAGAAAGAAGAGAAGCAGAAGCCAAGGAGAAACATAGAAGACCATGGAAGGCAGAAGCAGAAAAAGACAAAGGATCAGAGGAAGATCAATGAGAAAAATTCTGACACACTAGAAAAGATGCTCATCCAAACTTCAGTGACAGTGTCTCCCAAATGGAAGAGCATACCGAAAGTAGCATCCCAGTTACACCAAAGAAAAGCGTTCCATGGACATCTGAAGACATTAGAAAATTTTGCTGACGGAAAGCACCCTATACCAATCACTCCTTCTCCATCGACACAATCGCCATCACCTGGGGCCTTTCCAATTTCTGGACAGTCTCCCACAAAGACCCTCACTCTAACTCCTCAACAGGCCCAGGAACTGGAGATCACTATCACCCCTCAAAAGGCCAAAGAACTAGGCATCACTGTGGCCCCAGAACAGGCCCAGGCACTGGGGATCAGTCTTATCCCTGAGCAGGCCCAGGAAATGAGCATCACTGACACTCTTCAAAAGGCATTGGGGATCACTGTCACTCCTCAACAGGCTCAGGCACTTGGGATCCCTCTCACTCCTGAGCAGGCCCAGGCACAGGGGATCACTCTCACCCCTCAGCAGGCACAGGCCTTGGGAATCACTCTCACCCCTGAGCAGGCCCAGGCACTCAGGACCACTGTCACTCCTCAGCAAGCCAAGGCACAAGGGATCACTCTCACCCCTCAGCAGGAACAGGCACTGGGGATCACTTTCATACCTGAGCAGACCCATGAACTGGGGTTCACCTTCACTGATAAGCAGGCACAGGCACATGGGATCACTCTCACCCCCAAGCAGGCCCAGGAATTGGGGATCACCCTCACTTATGACCAGGCCCAGGCACTGGGGACCACTGTTATTCCTCAGCAATCTCAGTCACAGGGGATCACGCTCACCCCCGAGCAGGCCCATGAACTGGGGTTCACCTTCACCGAGGAGCAGACCCTGGCACAGGGTATCACACTCACCCCTGAGGGGGTCAAGGCACCGGGCATTACTGTCACCCCTGACCAAGTACAGGAAATGGGGATCACTGTCACCCCTCAGCAGGCACAGGCACTGGAGATCATGGTCACTCCTGAGCAGTCACAGACACAGGGCATCACTCTCACTTCTGAGCAGGCCCAGACACAGGGGATCACTCTTACCCCTGAGCAGGCACAGGCAGGGGGGATCACTCTAACATCTCAGCAGGCCCAAGCACTGGGAATCACTCTGAGCCCTGAACAGGCCCAGACCCAGGGGATCACTCTCACCCTTGAGCAGGCCCAGGCACTGGGGATCACTCTGACCCCTCAGCAGGCACAGGCAGGGGGGATCACTCTCATCCCTCAGCAGGCCCAGGCAATCACTCTGACCCCTCAGCAGCCCCAGGCACTGGGGATCACTCTCACCCATGAGCAGGCACAGGCACAAGGGATCACTCTCACCCCTGAAAAGGCCCAGGCACAGGGGATCACTCTCACCCCTGAGCAGGCACAGGTACTGGGGATCACTCTGACCCCTCAGCAGGCACAGGCAATCACTCTGACCCCTCAGCAGGCCCAGGCACAGGGGATCACTCTGACCCCTGAGCAGGCCCAGGCAGGGGGGATCACTCTCACTCCTCAGCAGGCCCAGGCACAGGCGATCACTCTGACCCCTGAGCAGGCCCAGGCAAAAGGGATCACTCTCATCCCCAAAAAGGCCCAGGCACAAGAGGTCACTCTGACCCCTGAGCAGGCACAGGCACAAGGGATCAGTCTCACCCCTGAAAAGGCCCAGGCACAGGGGATCACTCTCACCCCTGAAAAGGCCCAGGCACAGGGGATCACTCTTACCCCTGAGCAGGCCCAGGCACAGGGGGTCACTCTGACCCCTGAGCAGGCCCAGGCACAAGGGATCCCTCTGATCTCTCAGCGGGCCCAGGCATGGGGGAACACTCTCACCCCTGAAAAGGCCCAGGCACAGGGGATCACTCTCACCCCTCAGCAGGCACAGGCACTGGGGATCACTCTGACCCCTCAGCAGGCACAGGCACAAGAGATCACTCTGACCCCTGAACAGGCCCAGGCACTGGGGATCTCTCTCACCCCTGAGCAGACCCAGGCACAGGGGGTCACTATGACCCCTGAGCAGACCCAGGCACAGGGGATCTCTCTCACCCCTGAGCAGGCCCAGGCACAGGGGATCTCTCTCACCCCTGAGCAGGCCCAGGCAGGGGGGATCACTCTCACCCCTGAAAAGGCCCAGGCACAGGGGATCTCTCTCACCCCTCAGCAGGCCCAGGCACAGGGGATCACTCTCACCCCTGAGCAGGCCCAGGCACAGAGAATCACTCTGACCCTTCAGCAAGCCCAGGCACAGGGGATCTCTCTCACCCCTGAGCAGGCCCAGGCACAGGGGGTCACTATGACCCTGGAGCACACCCAGGCACGGGGGATCCCTCTCGTCCCTGAGCAGGCCCAGGCCCAGGCAATCACTCTGACCCCTCAGCAGGCCCAGACACAGAGGATCACTCTGACCCCTGAGCAGGCCCAGGCACAGGGGATCTCTCTCACCTCTGAGCAGGCCCAGGCACTGGGGATCACTCTGACTCCTCAGCAGGCACAGGCACGGGGGGTCACTCTCACCCCTCAGCAGGCACAGGCAATCAATCTGACCCCTCAGCAGGCCCAGGCACAGGGGATCACTCTGACCGCTGAGCAGGCCCAGGTACTGGGGCTCACTCTGACCCCTCAGCAGGCACAGGCAGGTGGGATCACTCTGACCCCTCAGCAGGCCCAGGCACAGGGCATCACTCTCACCCCTGAGCAGGCACAGGCACTGGGGATCTCTCTCACCCCTGAGCAGGCCCAGGCACAAGGGATCACTCTGACCCCTCAGCAGGCCCAGGCACGGGGGATCACCGTGACCCTTGAGCAGGCAGAGGCACTGGGGATCACTCTCACCCCTGAGCAGTTCAAGGCATTGGTGGTCACCCTCAGCCCTGAGAAATGCCAGGGCTTGGGTTTCATACACACCCTTGAGAAAGTTCATGCATGGGAGTCTCCTCTCACTGCATCACAGGCCCAGAAATTGGGTGTCCCTATCACTCCAGAAAATGCCTGGGTCTCAGCTGTCACTCTTACCCCTGAACAGACCCAGGCTTTGGGTGCCCCTCTCTCCTTAGAACAGGCTCAAGCATTAGGTATTTCTCTCTCTCCAGAACACTTCTGGGAATCAGATAAATCAGACAAATCCCATGTCTTAGGATTTCCCCTTACCCTTGAGCAAGTCCAGCCTTTGGGAGCTCCCTTCATTCCAGGACAATCCCATCCCATGCGGGTAGATGACCTAAAATCAAGAGCACCTCTCATTAATGAACAGCTCTCACCACTTGGGGTCCATCCTCTTTTAGAACACACCCTGAAAGTTGGGATTGTGCCTGTTACTGATAAATCTGTCACACCAAGTGCTCCTCACATTTCTAAGAAGTTACCCACATTGGATCCTTCCAGTCTTAGATCACTTCAAAAATTGAAGGCTTCTGTCCTTCCTAGGCAATCCCCAGCATCTGCTGCTATTGCTGAGAAATCCTCTGCATTGGAGGTCTCTCCTATTCCTTTGCAGATATCACACTCTCCTCTCTCCCAAGTCCCTGGTAAATCACTAGGAGTGAGAATTCGTTCTGAGCCTGGGAAACTCCTTGCACCACAGACTTTTCCTTCCTCTAAACAGACCCTGTTTTCTAAAGGTCAATCCACCTCTGTTGAGTTTGTAGCACCAGAGGTCCCACTGACTCCTGAGAAATTTCCCATAGCTGAGACCCTGCCAACTTTAGGGCAGCCTCTTACACTGGAGACCCTTCTCGGCCCTCAGCAGTTCTTTTCCTCTTGGGGCTCTAGGACTCCTCAGCTACCTCTGATATCAGAAGCCCCTCTGGCCTCCAGGCAGCCCCTTATATCTGGAGTCCCACTCACCTCTGCACAGATTCCTGATCTCTTGGCTCCTCTTTCTCCTAGGAAGCCCTTGGTTCCTGGAACCTCTTCCATCCATGGGGAGCTCCTGGAACCTAGACCCTTAACACTCTCTGAGCAGCCCCAGGCATTCCAGCCGGCTGCTACCTGTGAGCAATCTCACTATCTACAAGCCCCTTCTCCCCTTGGGCAGCGTCAAGCTTCCCCACTGTGGATCCCTCCCACCCCTGGGCATCTTCCAACATTATGGACCTCTCCAACTCCTGGAAAGCCCCTGAAAGATTTGTCCTCTTCTGTCTCCAAGAAAAGTAAGGAAAGATTGGCAATTATTTCTTCTCTGAAACCTAATTCAGCATTTGTTCATCCCAGTGCTACTGATTTCAAGGTAACTCAAGCCCCTTTCACCACTAAGAAGTTCCAAATATCAGAGGCGTCTGACACTTTGGAAGAAATCCCGATATGCCATGATCCTATTGCCATGGAACAATTTAGAACATTTCAGTCCTATCTCACCAATTACAGGACACCAGTATCACAAACCCCTTACATTCCGACTCTCATGAAGCCTATAACATCACTACCCTCTCTTACGACTAAACTACCCAAAACATCACAGATCTCATCTTCTGAATGGGACCAGAAATCCAAGTTCTCCCCTATAGACAAGTCCTGGATACTGACTTCAGTTTCAGGTACCAAGAAACCCAAGATGCTAGTGCCCCCTTCCACTCCCCAAGAGCTCAAAGAGCAGAGATATTTTGTTGATGTAGAGGCTCAGAGAAAGAACCTGATACTCTTAAATCAGGCCACAAAAGCTTCTGGACTTCCTTCACAACTACACACAACAGCTAGGAATCTCATAATTGAGACACTTCATACGGACACAGTTCGGCTGGGATACTTATTCCGCAAGTACATTGCTTACAGGCTGATCCAGCGTGCAAGGTAGATGTAATATTGGAGGTTCAGTTTTCTGGTTTAGTCCTGATTTTAAATATCCTCCCTTCATTGCTCTATAAGTATATACATGTTTGTCGGATTAGATGTTCTAAAATATTCTCTCTCTCTTTTTTAATTTTTAATGTTTATTTCCATTTGAGAGACAGAGAGAGACAGAGTGTGAGCAGGTGAGGGGCAGAGAGAGAGGGAGACACAGAATCTGAAGGAGGCTTCAGGCTCCAAGCTGTCAGCACAGAGCCCGACGAGGGGCTTGAACTCACAAACTGTGAGATCATGACCTGAGTGAAGTAGGACACTTAACCGACTGAGCCACCCAGGAGCCCTTCTCTCTTTTTTTTAATGCTTATTTTTGAGAGAGAGACAGAGCGTGAGTGGGGGAGGGGCAGAGAGAGAGAGAGACACAGAATCTGAAGCAGGCTCTAGGCTTTGAGCTGTCAGCATAGAGCCTGACACGGGGCTCAAACTCACAAACCGTGAGATCATGACCTGAGCCAAAGTCAGATGCTTAACCAACTGAGCCACCCAGGTGCCCCTAAAACATTCTCTTACAGAAGGTCTGTGGAATGAAGCCTATTTAAGATAGCAAAAGGAGATATATCTTTTTGGAAATAAAAAATGTTATATGATCTATTTCATCCATTTATATCTCTAGCAGAGATGCTCAGATATATTTTGTGGATCATGATTGATCTCCAAAATATCAACTTCAAAAGCTTAAAAATGCTTTTAGTTTTTCTAAATTTCTTTCATCTTCTTGAGTTCACCAGAAGATGTATGATTCTTAAAATGGGAGATGGCAGGTTATATACAAGGTGTTGCCATGGTAACCTTGCTGCTGAAGCAACTTGGAGGAAACAGGTCCTGGTCCTGATTTTTTTAAATTGCAAAAAAAAAAAAAAAAAAAAAAAAAAAAGATTGCAAATATAGGGGTGCCAGCCAACTGGTGGCTCAGGCAGTTGAGCATCTGACTCTTGATTTCAGCTCAGGTCCAGGTCATGATCTCATGGTCGTGAGATCAAGCCCTGTGTGGGGCTCTGCACTGAGCATGGAGCCTGCTTAAGATTCTCTCTCTCCTTTTCCCTCTGCCCCTCCTGTGCTTGCACTTGCAAGTGTTCTCTCTCTCAAAAACAAACAAACAAATAAAAATAAAAATTGCAAATACCAGAAATAGGTCAGGGAAAGCGACAACTGTCCTGCTATCCTTAGCACTTATGTTTGAGATTACCAACGTATTAATTTGGGGATATCTTTTACCTAAAATTACAAGAGGTCACACTAAAACCTATACTAGAAAGGGTTATCATCAATTACAGGAACAACTTATGCCATTTATTTAACAAATATTTATTAATGCCTACTATGCGCCAAGTATTGTATTAGGTGCTAAGGATACAGTAGTGAATAAAGCAGACAAAGTACCCTGTTCTCATGAAATTTATACTTTTAAGGACTGAATTAATTTGAGACTAAGGATTGGAACAGCAAGATAAAAGAGACTTATTCAAGATATAATCAGAACTTTTCATTTCAAAGCATAAGTAATCAGATTTGTTGACAAATATTTTACTCTGTACCTGTCTTTGGCGTTCTCTTTCCAGACTGAATAATCCTAGACCTTTTTTTTTTTCCAGCAAAATAAAAAAAAAATATTTAATACACAAAAAATAACAACAGAATCAACAGGTATAAAAGGCGTTACACGGTACAAAACCCCAAAAGATACAGAGCTATTAACTTAGTGGTGCTTAAAATGACTAGACAAGGACACATGAAAATGTCTCCTTTCCTCACTTAGGGAGCTATACTATTCAAAAAGTTATTTAAAAAAATTTTTTTTAACGTTTATTTTATTTTTTGAGACAGAGAGAGACAGAGCATGAACCGGGAAGGGTCAGAGAGAGGGAGACACCGAATCTGAAACAGGCTCCAGGCTCTGAGCGGTCAGCACAGAGCCCGACGCGGGGCTCGAACTCATGGACCGCGAGATCATGACCTGAGCCCGACGCGGGGCTCGAACTCACGGACCGCGAGATCATGACCTGAGCTGAAGTCGGCCGCTCAACCGACTGAGCCACCCAGGCGCCCCTCAAAAAGTTATTTTAAAATGCCCCTTTTTTTTGCTCCACTTTATGAAACCACACTTACTACTCATGTTGATTATGCCCACCCAATCAAGTAGTTATTTGGAAAATTGCATGTTTTCTATACTGAAAGTGCATTTTGTGCCACCTTGTCAAGTGCAAATAGAAAATTTCTGTACATCAAGACCATAGCAGGGCAGTTGTATCTACTATCCAAATTCACATACACTTCTCTCAGATCCTAGAGACGGAACTCTTTTCTAGCCAAGAGCTTCATATCAAGGAAAGGATATATAAGCTAGAAGTGTGGGTAAAAGGAAGAAACATAGGCCCTGCTAGGCAGGCATAGAGTGAAGTTTATGCTCAGCCTCCAGGACATGTGAATATTACTGGACTTTTTTAAAATTTATTTTTATTACTTTTTTTTAATCTTTGTGTTTTGATTCTGCTTTTTGCCTTATAGAAAACTTTGATTTTTATATGTTCATATCATTATTTTTGTTTGTTTCATGTTTTTATTTTTATTTAAATTCTAGTTAGTTAATATGTCGTGTAATACTAGTTTCAGGAGTGGAATCTAGTGACTTATCACTTACATGTAACACCGAGTGCTCATTACAACAAGTGTCTTCCTTAGTGCCCATCACCCATTTAGCCCATCCCCCCACCTGCCTTCCCTCCAGCAACCCTCGGTTTGTTCTCTAGAGTTAAGAGTCTTTTTTATGGTTTGCTTCTCTCTTTTTCCCCTCTGTGTTCATCTGTTTTGATCCTTAAATTCCATATATGAATGAAATCACATGGTATTTATCTCTGATGGGCTTATTTCACTTAGCATAATATACTTTAGCTCCATCCACATAGTTGCAAATGGCAAGATTTCATTTTTAATGGCTGAGTAATATTCCATTGTATATATGTCCCAGATAATCTTTTTTAAAAAATTTTTTATGTTTATTTTTTTTGAGGGGGGGGAGGGGCAGAGAGAGCAGGAGACATAGAATCTAAAGCAGGCTCCAGGCTCTGATCTGTCAGCACAGAGCCCGATGTGGGGCTCGAATCCATGCCACTGAGATCATGACCTGAGCTGATGTTGGATGCTCAACCAACTGAGCCACCCAGGCATCCCTAAACTATTTTTGAGCAAAGAACACTTTGTAGAACCTCTGTAAGTGAAGATTCCATAATTAAATGCTAAAATATAGTTTTAGAGTTGTATTCGCACAAGATCAATGTAATATATCTGAGAAGCAAGAATGGAGAGGATGTAAAATTAGACCAGATGATGATAATAAAACATTTCATTTCCATACATATTGAGGAAAGTCCTCAAAGGTACTAAATGTTATGGTAACCTGTCAGGATTTATCATTTAACTCATCAACATTTCTGAACATAGCAACCACTATTGACTAGGGACTGTGTTAGACCTAGGGGACTGAGGGTGGCAGGATATAAAGGTGGACAAGCCATATCCCTGCCTTGAGGACATTCAAAGTCAACTCAGAGAGACACCCACACAAACAGGTGATTATATGTGGAAAGAACAATGATGGTACATGTACAAAGTATACAGAAGAGGACTGAAGACAGGAGAGTTAGGTAAAACTGCTAGACATCCAGACCTTTGAAGGCAGAGAGTCTAGCAGAGCACAGGAAGGAAGGAAGTAAAAGCAGTGCATGTACGTGTGTGTGTGTGTGTGTGTGTGTGTGTGTGTGTGTGAACCACTTTGTTGCTGGTAGAATACAAAGAATAAGCAGGATATGGCAAGAGAGAAGACTGCAAAGATAGGCTAGGTCAAAAAGAATCCTAAATGGCATGCTAAAGAACTTGTATTTTATTTTGTATGTGATAGAGGATAATTGAAACATTCCTAACAAGGGAAGTAAAATGCCACTAATATGGAAGGTGGATTTAAGGCAAGTAAAACTTCATGCAGAGGCATAAATTAGGGCCAGATGGCATCCACCCAAAAGTTTTGAAGGAGTATAAGGGTATGTAATCAAATAACCAAGTGTACAGTATTTCCTGTTGTCTGGAAGGGATTCTATGCTAGGGTGATATTTAAAATTTTTTTTTTAACATTTATTTTTTATTTATTTTTGAGACAGAGAGAGACAGAGCATGAATGGGGAGGGTCAGAGAGAGGGAGACACAGAATCTGAAACAGGCTCCAGGCTCCGAGCCGTCAGCACAGAGCCCGACGCGGGGCTCGAACTCACGGACCGTGAGATCGTGACCTGAGCCGAAGTCGGCCGCTCAACCGACTGAGCCACCCAGGCGCCCCGCTAGGGTGATATTTTAACACTAACTCCCATCAAGGAAGGGCATCCATGCCAGGCAATCTGGTGGAATCTGCAATAAAAGGAGAATCACTGCACTCTTGAAAACGTGAAAACTGATAGACTAAAGGAAATAGAAGTTTTGTAGGGGAATCAAACTTGTTTAATCTAGAATTCTTTGAGGAACCGTTACATGGACAATGAGAAACTAAATAAATGATTTAAAGCTAGTTATATCCCTACACAAGAGGTTATAAAGCATCTACAAAGAAGAGAAACTTTAGATACATTATTGCATTTAACTTGGAGACGAGGAATCATTCAGGAAGTTCATCCTATTGGCCAAAGTTACACAGCTAGTAAGTAGCAGAGCTACCACATATGAATTCAAAAAGTTCATTTCCAAAGTCCTGTGAGTCTAAAGTACTATACTATATAGTATGGTATAGTATAGAATGCTGCCTTGAAGCAGGAAACTATAATGATTTTATATCCACATTTTAATCCTGCTTGCTCTTAAACACAGACTTTGAAGTCGGGAACACCTTGGCTCAAACTTCCAGTTTTGAATCTCTCTGAGACTCAACTGTGCTGTTTGTAAAATGGATGTGATAATATTTACTTCGAAGAATGGTTGCAAAGATGAACTGAAATAATGTATTTTATTTTATTTTTTAATAATGTATTTTAAATAATGAAACATTTAAATGTAAATTTTAAAACATAAATACAATTTCTAACACAATGATCGACACATAGTGGACGCTCAGTAAGTGTAAAGCACCTTCCCTTGGATTGTGATGCTATATCAAATACTGTAAAAAATATTCCTTAGGAGGGAGGCGAGATTTTATCAATACAAGTGGAATTTTCTAAGAGAGTGGGAACAAAAGGTAAGAAGATTTGAATGGCCATGATTCTAGAGAGGGCATTTTAAATAATTAGATACTTCAGCAGTTACTACTAGACTCAGTGTTTACATTAATAAAATTAATTATCTTTAAAAAGCCATGAACAGGGGCGCCTGGGTGGCTCAGTCGGTTAAGCGTCCGACTTCAGCTCAGGTCACGATCTCGCGGTCCATGAGTTCGAGCCCCGCATGGGGCTCTGGGCTGATGGCTCAGAGCCTGGAGCCTGCTTCCGATTCTGTGTCTCCCTCTCTCTCTGCCCCTCCCCTGTTCATGCTCTGTCTCTCTCTGTCTCAAAAATAAATAAATGTTAAAAAAAAAAATTAAAAAAAAAAGCCATGAACAATAGGGGAGCCTGGGTGGCTCAGTTGGTTAAGCTTCTAACTTTGACTCAGGTCATGATCTCACTTTCATGAGTTTGAGCCCCATGTCGGGCTCTGGGCTGACAGCTCAGAGCCTGGAGCCTGCTTCAGATTCTGTGTCTCCCTTCCTCTCTGCTCTTCCCCCACTCACGCTCTGTCTCTCTTTACCTCAAAAATAAATAAACATGAAAAAAATTTTTACAAATCCATGCAAAATAATTTCTCTAAGCGTGAAATGAAACTATGAACTTTCTGAAGTTTCCAAGAATTCATTACTGAATTATGATTTTAATATGAAGTTTAAATGTGATTTCAATAAGGAAGAATTATGGCGAAAATCTAAAAGACTGTGTGAATAGACAGAAAAATAGTAGGAAAGATCTGGTGTGAAAACCAAGGTTTATTGGAGAGATATAATGCATAGCATAGTGATTACAGTCAACAATATTGTATTATAAACTTAAAGTTGCTCAAAAGCCAAATCTTGATTGCTCTCCCCACCCCCCAAAAAAAGATACTTATGGGATGTGATAGAGGTGTTAGCTAAGGTTACAGTGGTAATCATATTGCAATATAAATGTATCAAATCAACACATTGTCCACCTTAAACTTACACAATGTTATGTCATTTGCATCTCTTATATATACAACATATAACCATCATATATATATGGGAACAATGTTATTTGTAGGAATGGATATGGTAGGCATTCTGTAATGCGTGTAGAGAAATGATTAAAAACATGTGTAACAAGGATGGTTATAGGAGCAAAAAAAAATCATAAGATATGAAAAAAATAAGGCTATTGGAAAATAATTAAAATTAACCAATTAATATGGAGTTAACACATTTAAGTATTAAATAATCCATATATATAGTATGTTCTGAGTTACTAATTATAGCCCACAAGAGACCTAAGAGTTATTCTGTGTGTGTGTGTGTGTGTGTGTGTGTGTGTAAAATACATATATTCAGAAGAATATCTGCAATGGGTTATCATTGCCTACCCTCCTCACCCCACCCCCCAAAATCCAAATTTCTTAACGTGCCTTTTATGAGCTTTCAGAAGCCAGCAATTTCAGTATTGTCCTCCACTGTATCCTTTCACAGATCTATGGTCTAAAAGTCTCAGAATACTCACCACTCCCAAAATATAACTCATTTTCCTGCCTTTGTTTATAATATTCCCTCAATTCCTCCTCCTCTTTCCCTAAACTTTAGTGACAGAAAGATTTACCTGAGAATTTGTTTAAAATACTGATCCTGAATCCTACAAGATTTTGATTCAAGAGGTCTAGGAAAGCACCCTGGAATCTACATTTTCAATAAGCACCACCACCACCCCATCACCCTGCCCAGATGATCAGTTCAGGTGATCAAGGTCCACATTTTGAGAAATATTGGTATCGTGGAAAGAGAAAAGATCTGGGTTTGCTTCCCCAATCTATTAATTACGTAACTTCGAAAAATTACTTAACTTTGCTCAGATTGCTTTTCCTCTCCTATAGAACAGAGATGGCAAAACACTATCTGTTTAAGAGACACAAACTTGGTGGTATGCATTATAGTAAAGAGAGAGTATATTTTTATGACTCTTCCTCAACATCCTATGTAACAACTTCCTATGAGGTCTTCTTTATTCCTCTTGTTAGTATGAATTACGCTTTCCTTTGTGCTCAAATAGCATGTTTATAAATAAATAAATAAATAAATAAATAAATAAATAAATAACATTTTAGAGAGCGTGCAAGTGGGGGAGAGGGGCAGAGAGAGAAGCTTAAGCAGACTCCACAGGTGGAGCCTGATGCAGGGCTTGATCCCACCCACAACCCTGGGATCATAACCTGAGCTGGAATCAAGAGTCAGACACTCGGGGCGCCTGGGTGGCGCAGTCGGTTAAGCGTCCGACTTCAGCTAGGTCACGATCTCGCGGTCCGTGAGTTCGAGCCCCGCGTCAGGCTCTGGGCTGATGGCTCGGAGCCTGTTTCCGATTCTGTGTCTCCCTCTCTCTCTGCCCCTCCCCCGTTCATGCTCTGTCTCTCTCTGTCCCAAAAATAAATAAAAAAAAACGTTGAAAAAAAAAAAAAAAAAAAAAGAGTCAGACACTCAACCGACGGAGCCACCCAGGTGCCCCGGCATTTTTATATTTCTGTTTAGCCTTATTTCATTCTATTTGACACAGTTAATTTATTAGTCTCCTATTCTGGCTTGTAAGTGCTTTAAAGGCAAGGACACTGTCTTTCTCATAACTGTATCGAGTACCTTCTATAGGTCTTATCAGTACTAAAGTTTTAACATAATAATAAACAACACTACTGTAACACTAAAAAACTCCAGAGTTAATGAAAACTTGACCATCATATAGATTTTTTTGAAAGTTTAGTCATGTAACGAACCAGATTAAGGTCTCATTAAGCAAGCCTCCCACCCCTATCACATCCCTCTCTACTTACTACTGATGAGAACTGAAAGTAACTAGGTTCAGGTTTGCTTAAATTAGGATCAGTAGTTATACTGATCTCACTGTTGTTAATTTTTTTTTTCAAGAAACAACCTAATCAGGCGATTACAAGTGATCAAAAACACCGGGAAAGGTTATGAAACCCGGAACCTCTACGTAATGCTGAGCAGAATTGATGAGTACCAGAAAAAGGTGATGCAGGTCTGGACCAACAAGCAGAAGTCTTTAGAGCAGAAACGGAATCAGTGCCTGAGGAAAATGATACTCCTATTTAGCCAGGTATCTTGTTTTCTATTCCTTCTCCCAGTGTGTTGTAAGAAAAATGGAAGTGGTAAGCTTTGAAAATAACATTTACCTGGAGATACTGTGTATATTAGTTTCCTAGAGCCGCTGTAACAAGTTACCACAAACTTGATGCCTTAAGACAACAGAAATATATTCTCTCCGTTCTGGAGGAGAGCTTGTGGAATCAAGAAGTTGGCACGGCTGGTTCCTTCTGAAGAAATTTGTTCCATGCCTCTCTCCTAGACTCTGGTAGCTGTCAACCACCCTTGGCATTCCTTGGCTTGTAGCTGCATAGATCCAGTCTCTGCCTCTGCCTTCTCATGGCCTTCTTCCCAATGTGTCCTATATCTTCTTTTCTGTCTCTTATAACACCATGTATCATTGGATATAGGACCCACCTGATTAATCCAGGATGATCTCATCTTGAGGTCCTTAATTACATCTGTAAAGACACTTTTTCCAAATAAGGTCACATTCACAGATTCTGGGTGAATATATCTTTTGAGGGGTTTACCATTCAAGCCAGCACACCATGACCTCAGTGGAAACTCTTAAATTGACAACAGGGATGCTGACTGGACTCCCTACATGGGAAACGATTAGAATTGGGGAGACTTCTAGAAATGCTCAACTCCTTCCTAGTCAACCCACATCTACCAGTCTCTAGATATAAAACCTCTTAAGTCACCACTCTCCAACAGATTCATGATGGTTACTTTTCTCCTCAAAACTATCAGAAAGCAAATTTTAATAGCATGAGTCAATAAAGGAGATAAGAGTTTACTGAACTTGCTTACATAGCACCACACACAGAATCTGATCCTGTTAAACTCTGGCAAACACTCATTATGTCCCAGAGCCCCTCTGAGATAACCATTAGTATGCTTTTGGGGGTGACAGTGGCCTTCCAGAAAGTTACAGGGCTGAGATTAGAATTATTTGTTCTGGGACTACATGCTCAAAATGGAGTTCTGGAACATTCTTGGAGTTCTAGGACTATTTTATATCTATATATCTTTTTCTTTCACTAAATTCATTTATAAAATTACTTGCTACTTTTTTTTTTGATTTTTTAATCTTTATTTATTTTTGAGAGAGAGACATAGTGTGAGCAGGGGAGGAGCAGAGAGAGAGGGAGACACAGAATCCGAAGCAGGCTCCAGGCTCTGAGCTGTCAGCACAGAGCCCAACACGGGTCTTGAACTCACCAGCTGCGAGATCATGACCTGAGCCAAAGTCAGATGCTCAACCGACCGAGCCACCCAGGCGCCCATATATTTTTTTTAATGTTTATTTATTTTTGAAGGAGAGAGACAGAATGCAAGCGGGGGAGGGACACACACACACACACACACACACACACACACACAATCCGAAACAGACTCTAGGCTCCAAGCTGTCAGCACAGATCCTGATGTGGGGCTTGAACCCATGAGCCGTGAGATCATGACCTGAGCTGACATCGGACGCTTAACCAACTGAGTCACCCCAGTGCCCCAAATTACTTGCTACTTTAAAAGATACAGATTTCTCATCATAGCCTGATCCAAATTAGACATAACTTTCCAGGACAGCTACTTTTTAAATATCAAAGCTCTTTGATTAAAAAAAAAAAAAAAAAAAAGAATGGGGTGCCTGGGTGGCTCAGTCGGCTGGGCAGCCAACCTCGGCTCAGGTCGTGATCTCATGGAATGTGATTTCGAGCCCTGAGTCGGGCTCTGTGCTGACAGCTCAGAGCCTGGAGCCTGCTTCAGATTCTGTGTCTCCCTCTCTCTCTGACCCTCCCCTGTTCATGCTCTGTCTCTCCCTGTCTCAAAAAATTAAAAAAAAAAAAATTAAAAAACAAAAAGGATATTTTGGACAGTTTTTGGTTTAAAAAACATGGCCAATGTAGATGGAATAAAGCAAAATGAGCTGGCAGTGTCAAGAAGTGTCTAATAGGAATCACAATATCTAGAGCGCTTCAGAGGATGAATAAGGGTCTGTGATCAGGGAATGCAGGATCTAGATGATGAGGTGATTATTAAGGCAGAAGAAGGGAGAGGGAAAAGCAAAAGGGAGAAGAGGGTACAAGTGAATAAATACCTTACAATGCTCAAGAGTTTGGTTCTGCTAACAGATCGTGCAGGTTCAAATCAGCCTCACCACATATTAGCTACGAGACTTTGGGCAAGATCTAAAATTTTCTGAGCTTCAGATCTCTATGTGTAAGACAAAGGTAACAACAGTACCCACCACCACATAAGGTTGCTGTAAATGCCAAATGAGTTAATATATAAAAAGCATGTGACATTCAGTACGTATTCAGTAGGTGTTATCATTAGCTTTGCATACCACTTCACAATATATGGGGTGCTGCCATAATACATATTATCTTATAGAACACTCACAGCAACCCTGTGTCATTATCCTTGTTTTAGAAATAGGGAGAAAGAGGTTAGATAAAGTTAGCAACTAACCCAAACTCACAAAGCTAGGAAATTGGAGGGGTAGGACTATAGCCTATGCAGGCTTTTATATAACATAGGTGCCTCCTCTGCAATTTTGTGTTGGAGGTGAAGGTGTGTTTGGGAGGAAGGGAGAAAGAGGGTGGAGGAAATGGATTTGTAAATCCATGGAAAAGAAGAGTCACCGTTTAGCTAGGGCCAGCTCAGATCTTCCTAAAGACTCTTACCTTTTCTCCCCATGGTTTCCTTTTCTGATTTATTTATTTTTAGCTTCAACAGACGTATAAATTGAATCTTAGTCAACCTATCCCTTGCATCATCGACAAAAAGCAGATACCTGCCTCTACCAAATCTGTTCAACAATCATTCCTAGAGCTGCTAATAGAAGAAGACAGAAAGTCTGACACATTGAAGAAATTTCGGTATGTGGTAGGAAAGACCGACATTAAACCTTCTTTGGACGACATGTGGGACCTCTTGCTTTTTTTTTTTTTTTTTTCCTGTCCAAGAGCTTCTCCTTCCCCTCAATTATGATGTGGTACAGTGGAGAGTCTAAGGTAGTATTACTTTTCTTAGCTAATTTAACAAGAGGCTTACTTACATATATTTCTACTTAAATATTTAACATCTAATTTTGAGTTCCTTTTTTTAAAAACTGATGCTGGTCTGCTCCTTGCCTGCTCTTTTCCAGGGGTGATGTAAGTCCAGTTTTCTTTTTAGTGACTCCCCTTCATAACAATTTCAAGACTGGGGCTCTCTTGCCCCTACAGGTGACATGACAATAATGGTCCTGGAGGGAGACAGACTGATGGCATCCCTTCCTTATAATGTTTGGGTGCCTCATCTCACATGCATGGGCTTACTCCAGAGATTCAACTAGGAGTTTAATTTTCCATGTCATTAATTGTGAATGCTAAAGACTTTAACTAAATCATTGGATGAAGCAGAACTTTTTGAATAAAGTGTTAGAATTCTTTTCCCATACTTTTGAACTTATATCTAACTGAATCATAACTAGTGTCAATAGATTTTTTCAGATGAAAGGTTAATTTCATTAATCATATGAGGACATACATTTATAGATTTGTGGAACATTTGTTAATTTGTGATATTCTACTTGAATGTGAATTGTTTTATTTTTGCCCACTTAATTCAGTTCAACTTTAAATTTAAATTAAATTAAGTTAATAAAGCTGGTCTTGCTAAAAAATGAAGCTTATTCTTTTTTTTTTTTTCAAAAAAATTTTTTAACGTTTATTTTTGAGACAGAGAGAGAGAGAGCATGAACAGGGGAGGGTCAGAGAAAGAGGGAGACACAGAATCTGAAACAGGCTCCAGGCTCTGAGCGGTCAGCACAGAGCCCGATGCGGGCTCAAACTCACGGACCGCGAGATCTTGACCTGAGCCGAAGTCGGCCGCTTAACCGACTGAGCCACCCAGGCGCCCCCCTTTTTTTTTCCCAAAAAAAATTTTTTAACGTTTATTTTTGAGACAGAGAGAGGGAGAGCATGAACAGGGGAGGGTCAGAGAAAGAGGGAGGCTTATTCTTTATTATGAAACAAATTATTTTAACACAGAATGAAGAAACTTAGGTTACTTTTTTCCTGTTTTCCTTTTTTTTTTTTTTTTTTTAGAGTGAGAGAGAGAGAGAGAAGGTAAGAGCTTTGGGAAGGAAGGGGGAAAATGTTGATGGGAAAAAATAGTCTCTATATGGTTTACATATTCTATGAAGCTAAGAAGGTAGTTTTAAAATAGATCACTAGGTGAAGTCATGGAAATGGAAATGCAGCTTTTGGTGAAGAAAAAAAAAGCTATTTTAGCAAATTCTGCTGTTTTAATCTCTCTCTCAGTCAAAGTGGGCGTAACTAATGTTCTTCAGTGCCAGAGAGGGCATCATAGGACAAGGTGGTGGTGAAGAGAAAAGGGGAGAATAAGAGTCATGCATTTTGATTGAATATGGAGCTCAGGAGAGTTTGGTGCTTCCAGTTAGTGCTCTCTGGTTCTTTAGACAAGAAGACCAAATGGAAGCCATCTGGAATGCTGATCTGTCGACTTCAAGCTACCCAGTAACAGAGAAGACATCAATACATTCACTCTGGGCCCAGCTGGGTGGGTACCCAGATATTCCTATGCTACTCCAGTTAGATGTTCAATCTACCTTCAGAAAATCTCTTGGATCCATTAAATCACAGTAAGTTAAGGACTGGGAGAACTCTGGTAATTGGGCCTTTGGTCATATACCTTCTGTTTCCCTACCTTGACCTTACCTTATAGCACCAGGGAATTACCAAAAGTAGGTGCTTGGTATAAAGTTAGACATTACCTTTTCCAGGATGCTGTATTAACAGAATTCTGGTTACAGGATGTAACCATTTGAATCTTTTTTCACTTAACATAACTCCTATGAAATTCATCCATGTTTTTATGTGTATTATTAATTCATTCCTTTTTATTTACTGACTAGTATTATTCCATTATATGGCTGTACCACATTTTTTAATTCATTCATCAGGTGAAAGACATTTTAGTTGTTTCCAGTTTGGAGCCATTATAAATAAAACTGCTATAAAAATTCATATACAGGTTTTGGGGTGAATGTAAGTTTCTACTTCTCTTAGATAAATACCCAGGAGTGGGGTTGATGGGTTAGATAAGCATATGTTTAACTTTTATAAGAAATTGCCAACTTTTTTTCCAAAGTGACTTTTCATCTCTGTATTTATTCAGTGAGGCTAGTTCTTGTCCTGCCTCTGGATGAAAACCTAGATGGTTCTGTGACATTTCCGATAAGTTTTCAGTACTATGTTTATCTGGTTAGTAAAATGTCCAGAACCATGTACAAGTAAAACTTGGATTTTATTTTAAAGTTGAGGTTTCTCCTCTCTTCCAGCTAAGACTATTTATTACAACTTAGAGTCAGAGAAGGAGGATATGAACAACTGCTTTTTTCTGCCCTACTGCTTCTCACTTTCCCAGCTTGCTACTATGGGACCCTTTAGGAATTAGAGGTCTTGGAAGGAAGAAGAGAGGGGGTAAATGGAAAGTTCTTACTATCACTGTTGCATTTTCTAACATCAGTGCTTCCTGGATGTGGCAGATTTTTAAAGCTGACTCATAAGGTACTTTGATTAGTTCCTTGGAGATCACCATCACTGGAGATCTCTTATCTGCAGATTTCTTGATCTTGTCAAATATAGTTTTACCCCAACTGGTTGTTTACATCTGTGATACTTCCAGCTTCTCTCTGCTGAGATGTGTTTGCATATTTAGGCATCCCTTGCAGACAGAACCCATGACAGCCCTATGCCATCTTTCTTGGGTATACATATGCATAGATGTGGCCCACATCTAGTCTACTGGAAACAGTGGGCCTTTCTTTGTCCAAGTAAACTCTGAGGTTGAAGGCTTATCCCAATGCAGCAGCAGCCTCCTCTTTGCTATTAGTACAGCTAGCCAATCAATCACTGCCTTAGCTTTTTTTTAGGTATTGAATCAGGCCCCATTCTATTGAGCCTCCAAAATGCTGTGATAAGTTCTTGGAGTGGAGAATGGGTAGGCATGCTCTCAAAATCCTCTTCTCCTTGACCATTTCATACTCTGAGTATGAGTTAGAAGATTAAGAGTCAGTTTAATTAATATTCAACTTTATCCAGTCAACCTGAATTTAATCTGACAACTTTTCCATTGTGCTTTGTCAAAACTTTCACTTTGATATTCTACCACATACAAAATATGTATTAGGAGTCTCTAACTTGTTTAGTTAGATGCCTGAAAACGTTCAGAGTAAGAGGTGCTGAAAACAGTGAAAAAAATTAAGACATTATAGGAAATAGGAGAACTGAAGTCTTGGAATTTTGCTATTTTTCACTAAAAATAGAAATATAGACAATATACACTTTAAGACATCTTAAGTTAGTAATAATGGGTACTATATGATCAGTTACTACTTGCCATGCTCCCTTTTTTTTCCTCACTAGAATCTCTTCAAGGTCTTCCTCCCCCCAAAAGGATTATATTTATTTTACTTTGTGAAAATTAAAGTACAAACCAAGAGAATTTCTTTCCCTCTGGTTTTAGTTATTTCTACCACTCCTTAGAGCTCAATTTAAACAATTATTCTTTCTGATCTGTCTTCTCTAATTCCTCCTATGTGCTCCCATAGCATCTTATAATTAAATAGTATCCTAGCACTTACCATTCTATATTGTGCCTCATTATTTTCCTCCCCTGATTTCAGACATGTTTTGGAGAAATTAGCTGCCTTTGTGCTGAACTGCCACTACCTTTGCTCTGCCTGCTTTCCCTTCAAAAATATTTATGGACTACTTACTACGTGCCAGGTACTATACCTAGGCACCGAGATACAATATGTGGGAAGGGCTCAAGAGATCATAGATGACAGGAAGAAGGAAAAATTTGTGCAAAATCTAGGGTCAATACCATATTGCTTCTTTTTGCTTTATCTCCTTAAAAAAACAGCAACAAAAACTAAACTAAACTAAATAATATTTCCCCCTACTCCTCAGTTCCCTTTCTTCTATTTCCAACAGAAGTGACTAGAACTAAGATTTTTTTTCTCTTCCTGTCTGGATGTGTTATGTGATGCTTGGAGCTACTGCAATCTTTGGCAACCCTGAGGTGATAACCACAAGATAAAAAGACAACACACCAGGAATTACAGAGAAGGAAAATCAATAAAACCCTGTCCTTGATGACATCTAATTGCTAGAACAACCCTGAGTATATGTGCCTCTGGGCTTTTGTTAAGTGAGCCTTTGTTTGGTCAAGGATTCTGTTGCTTATAGTCATGTGAGTTTGAAAAGAATGTGTAAGCTGCTATTGTTGGATAAAGTAGTCTAGCGATATCAATTATATCCATTTGATTAATGGTGCTGTTGAGTTCAACTATAACCTTAATAATTTTCTGCCTGCTGTATCTGTCCACTTCTGACAGAGGAATGTTAAAGTCTCCAACTACAACAGAGGATTCACCTGTTTCTCCTTGCAGTTCTATCAGTTTTTGCCTCATGTAGTTTGATGCTCTGTTGTTAGGCAAAACAGTAAGGATTATTATGTCATCTTGGCATATTGACCCCTTTCTCATTATAAAATACCCTTCTTTATCCCTGATAGCTTTCCCTGCTTTAAAGTCTAGTCTGTCTTAAATTAATATAACTACTCCTTTCTTTTGATTAGTGTTATCATGGTATTTTTTCCCTTCCATTTACTTTTAACCTACATATCTTAATATTTAAAGTCAGTTTTTTATAGACAACATATATTTGGGTCTTGTGTTTGGATCCACTCTGATAATCTTTGTCTTTTAATTGGCATATTTAGATCATTAACGTTTAAGATGGTTATTGATATAGTTGCATTAATATCTACCATATTTGTTACTGTTTTCTATTTATTGCCCTTGTTCTTTAGTCTTTCATACTTTTTCTGCACTTTGTAGTTTTGAGATTTTATAATTCCATTTTATCTCCTTTCTTCATTTAAACTTTTTTTCATTACTTTTTCAAGTTGCTGCCCTAGACTTTGCACTATACATTTACAACAAACCCATGCCTACTTTCAAATAACACTATACTGCAAGTGCCTTATAATAACAAAATATTCCTAATTCTTCTCCCACTCCATCCCTTGTATCATTTCTGTCATCCATTTAATCTATACATTAGCATGCATATATCATTGAATACATTGTTATTATTACTATTTTGCACAATTTATTATCTGTTAGACCAGTTAAGAAAAATAAAACCTTTTATTTTTATTTATTGCTTCTCAAATGCTCTTCCTATCTTTATGTAGATCCAAATTTCTGATTTACATCATGTTCCTTTTTTCTGAAGAATGTCCTTCAACACTTCTTGCAAGGCAGATCTACTGGCTATAAAATTCTCTCAGTTTTTGTCTGAGAAAATCTGTATTTTTTTCTTCACTTAAAAATTTTTGCAGGGCACAGAATTCTAAGTAGGTAGTTTTTCTCTAAACACTTAATTCTTTTTAATGTTTATTTATTTTTGAGAGAGAGAGAGAGACAAGTGCAAGCAGGGGAGGGACAGAGAGGGAGGGAGACACAGAAGCCAAAGCAGGCTCCAGGTTCTCAACTGTCAGCACAAGAGCCCAACGTGGGGCTTGAACCCATGAACCATGAGATCATGACCTGAGCCCAAGTCAGACTTTTAACTGACTGAGCCATCCAGGCACCACTCTCTCAACACTTTAAACATTATACTCCTTTCTCTTGCTTGCATGGTTTCTGAGAAGTTGGATGTACTTTTTATCTTTGCTCCTCTGTAGGTAAGGTGTTTTTTCCTTCTGATTTCTTTCAAGACTTTTACCTTAAATATGATATGCCTAAGTGTGACTTTTGGGGCATTTATCCTACTTGGTATTATCTGAGTTTCCTAGTTCTGTGATTTGGTGTCTGACATCCATTTGGAGAAATGTTCCATCATTATTGCTTCAAATATTGCTTCTGTTCTTTTCTATCTTTTTCTGGTATACCCATTATATGTATGTTACACCTTTTGCAGTTGTCCTCCAGTTCTTGGATATTCTGTTTTCTTCAGTCTTTTTCTTCTTTGTTTTTCAGTTTTGGAAGTTTCTTTTTTTTTTTTTTTAATATTTTTATTTATTTATTTATTTTGAGAGAGAGACAGAGTGAGTGGGGGAGGGGCAGAGAGAGAGAGAGAGAGAGAGAGAGAGAGAAGGAGACACAGAATCTGAAGCAGGCTCCAGGCTCTGAGCTGTCAGCACAGAGCCTGATGCGGGGCTCAAACTCATTAGCCGTGAGATCATGACTTGAGTTGAAGTTGGATGTTCAATCGAATGAGCCACCCAGGTGCCCAGTTTTGGAAGTTTCTATTGGCATATCCTGAAACTCAGAGATTCTTTTCTCAGCCATATCCAGTATACTAATAAGGCCATCAAAGATATTCTTCATTTCTGTTAGTGTTTTTGATCTCCAGCATTTCTTTCTGGTTTTTTCTTAGAATAGCCATCTCTCTGCTTACAGTATCTGTCTATTCCTGCATGTTGTATACTTTTTCCATCAAAGTACTTAGCATATTAATTATCCTCATTTTAAATTCCAAGTGTAATAATTCTAATACCCCTACTATATCTGACCCTGATTCTGATGCTTGTTCAGTCTCTCCTGTGTTTTTTGCCTTTTAGTATGCATTGTAATTTTTGTTAAAATCCAGACATGATGTACTAGGTGAAAGGAACTCTGGCAAAT